>NC_136380.1:295951284-300751284 GCF_965140285.1 Lepidochelys kempii | reverse complement strand
ACAAGTATTTAAGTGCAATCTCTTTATCGGGAAAGTGTAACTTACAAATGCAGATTTTTTTTTATTACATAACTGCACTCAAAAACGAAACAGTGTAGAACTTTAGAGCCTACAATTCCACTCATCCTACTTTTTATTCTGCCAATCGCTAAGACAAACAAGTTTGTTTACGTTGACAGGAGATACTGCTGCCTGCTTCTTATTTACAATGTCACCTGAAAGTGAGAACAGGCATTTGCATGGAACTTTTGTAGCCAGCGTTGCAAGGTATTTACGTGCCGGATATGCTAAAAATTAATATGTCCCTTCATTCTTGGGCCACCATGCCAGAGGACATGCTCCCATGCTGATGGTGCTTGTTAAAAAAATAAAGCATCAGTTAAATTTGTGACTGTACTCCTTGTGGGGGAGAATTGTACATCTCCTGTTCTGTTTTACCAGCATTCTGCATATATTTCATGTTATAGCAGTCTTGGATGATGACCCAGCACATGTTGTTCGTTTTAAGAACACTTTCACAGCAGATTTGACAAAACGCAAAGAGGGTACCGATGTGAGATTTCTAAAAATAGCTACAGCACTCGACCCAAGGTTTAAGAATCTGAAGTGCCGTCCAAAATCTGAGAGGCATGAGGTGTGAAGCAAGCTTTTAGAAGTCTTAAAAGAGCAACACTCTGATGCGGACACTACATAACCCAAACCACCAAAAAAGAAAATCAACCTTCTGCTGGTGGCATCTGACTGACTCAGATGATGAAAATGAACATGCGTCAGTCTGCACTGCTTTGGATTGTTATTTAATAGAACCCATCATCAGCATGGACACATGTCCTCTGGGTGGTTGAAGCATGAAGGGACATATGAATCTTTAGTGCATCTGGCATGTAAATATCTTGTAACGCCAGCTACAACAGTGCCAGATGAATGCCTGTTCTCACTTTGAGGTGACATTTTAAACAAGAAGCAGGCAGCATTGTCTCCTGCAAATTGTAACCAACTTTGTTTGTCTGAGTGATTGGCAGACCAAGAAGTAGGACTGAGTGGACTTATAGGCGCTAAAGTTTTACATTGTTTTATTTTTGACTTAAGTTTTTTTGTACATAATTCTACATTTGTAAGTTCAACTTTCATGATAAAGAGATTGCACTACAGTACTTGTATGATGTGAATTGAAAAATACAATTTGTTTTTTACAGTACAAATATTTGTAATAAAAATAAATATAAAGTGAGCACTGTACACTTTGTATTCTGTGTTGTAGCTGAAATTAATATATTTGAAAATGTAGTAAACATCCAAAAATATTTAAAATAAATGCTATTCTATTGTTATTTAACAGTGTGATAATTTTTTTAATCACTTGACAGCCCTAATTTATTTAAATGTAATATTCCCTAATATTAAGGAGGGAGAACTGGAGGTCCTGGTGATTTCAAGGAATTATGACGTGATTGGAATAACAGAGACTTGGTGGGATAACACACATGACTGGAGTACTTTTGTCATAAATATAAAGGGAAGGGTAAACCCCTTTGAAATCCCTCCTGGCCAGAGGAAATCTCCTCTCATCTGTAAAGGGTTAAGAAGCTAAAGGTAACCTCGCTGGCACCTGACCAAAATGACCAATGAGGAGACAAGATACTTTCAAAAGCTGGGAGGAGGGAGAGAAACAAAGGGTCTGTGTGTCTGTCTAGATGCTGGTTTCTGCCGGGGATAGACCAGGAATGGAGTCTTAGAACTTTTAGTAAGTAATCTAGCTAGGTATGTGTTAGATTATGATTTCTTTAAATGGCTGAGAAAAGAATTGTGCTGAATAGAATAACTATTTCTGTCTGTGTATCTTTTTTTTAACTTCAGGTTTTGCCTAGAGGGGTTCTCTATGTTTTTGAATCTAATTACCCTGTAAGATATCTAACATCCTGATTTTACAGGGGGAATTTCTTTATTTCTATTTACCTCTATTTTTATTAAAAGTCTGAGAAACTGTAAGAAAACTGAATGCTTTTTCATTGTTCTCAGATCCAAGGGTTTGGGTCTGTGGTCACCTATGCAAATTGGTGAGGCTTTTTATCCAACATTTCCCAGGAAAGGGGGGGGTGCAAGTGTTGGGAGGATTGTTCATTGTTCTTAAGATCCAAGGGTCTGGGTCTGTAGTCACCTAGGCAAATTGGTGAGGCTTTTTACCAAACCTTGTCCAGGAAGTGGGGTGCAAGGTTTTGGGAAGTATTTTGGGGGGAAAGACGCGTCCAAACAGCTCTTCCCCAGTAACCAGTATTAGTTTGGTGGTGGTAGCGGCCAATCCAAGGATGACAGGTGGAATATTTTGTACCTTGGGGAAGTTTTGACCTAAGCTGGTAAAGATAAGCTTAGGAGGCTTTTCATGCAGGTCCCCACATCTGTACCCTAGAGTTCAGAGTGGGAGAGGAACCTTGACAACTGTCATGAATGGTTATAAACTGTTCAGGAAGGACAGGCAGGGCAGAAAAGGTGGGGGAGTAGCACTGTATGTAAGGGAGCAGTATGACTGCTCAGAGCTCCGGTACGAAACTGCAGAAAAACCTGAGTGTCTCTGGATTAAGTTTAAAAGTGTGTGCAACAAGAGTGATGTAGTGGTGGGAGTCTGCTATAGACCACCGGACCAGGGGGATGAGGTCGATGAGGCTTTCTTCCGGCAGCTCGCAGAAGCTACTAGATCACATGCCCTGGTTCTCATGGGTGACTTTAATTTTCCTGAAATCTGCTGGGAGAGCAATACAGCGGTGCATAGACAATCCAGGAAGTTTTTGGAAAGCGTAGGGGACAATTTCCTGGTGCAAGTGCTAGAGGAGCCAACTGCGGGGGAGCTTTTCTTGACCTGCTGCTCACAAACCGGGAAGAATTAGTGGGGGAAGCAAAAGTGGATGGGAATCTGGGAGGCAGTGACCATGAGTTGGTTGAGTTCAGGATCCTGACACAGGGAAGAAAGGTAAGCAGCAGGATACGGACCCTGGACTTCAGGAAAGCAGACTTCGACTCCCTCAGGGAACGGATGGGTAGGATCCCCTGGGGGACTAACATGAAGGGGAAAGGAGTCCAGGAGAGCTGGCTGTATTTAAAGGAATCCCTGTTGAGGTTACAGGGACAAACCATCCCGATGTGTCGAAAGAATAGTAAATATGGCAGGCGACCAGCTTGGCTTAACGGTGAAATCCTAGCGGATCTTAAACATAAAAAAGAATCTTACAAGAAGTGGAAGGTTGGACATATGACCAGAGAAGAGTATAAAAATATTGCTTGGGCATGTAGGAATGAAATCAGGAGGGCCAAATCACACCTGGAGCTGCAGCTAGCGAGAGAGGTTAAGAGTAGCAAGAAGGGTTTCTTCAGGTATGCTGGCAACAAGAAGAAAGCCAAGGAAAGTGTGGGCCCCTTACTGAATGAGGGAGGCAACCTAGTGACAGAGGATGTGGAAAAAGCTAATGTACTCAATGCTTTTTTTGCCTCTGTCTTCACTAACAAGGTCAGCTCCCAGACTGATGCGCTGGGAATTACAACATGGGGAATAAATGGCCAGCCCTCTGTGGAGAAAGAGGTGGTTAGGGACTATTTAGAAAAGCTGGACGTGCACAAGTCCATGGGGCTGGACGAGTTGCATCCGAGAGTGCTAAAGGAATTGGCGGCTGTGATTGCAGAGCCATTGGCCATTATCTTTGAAAACTCGTGGCGAACGGGGGAAGTCCCGGATGACTGGAAAAAGGCTAATGTAGTGCCAATCTTTAAAAAAGGGAAGAAGGAGGATCCTGGGAACTACAGGCCAGTCAACCTCACCTCAGTCCCCGGAAAAATCATGGAGCAGGTCCTCAAAGAATCAATCCTGAAGCACTTACATGAGAGGAAAGTGATCAGGAACAGTCAGCATGGATTCACCAAGAGAAGGTCATGCCTGACTAATCTAATCACCTTCTATGATGAGATTACTGGTTCTGTGGATGAAGGGAAAGCAGTGGATGTATTGTTTCTTGACTTTAGCAAAGCTTTTGACACGGTCTCCCACAGTATTCTTGTCAGCAAGTTAAAGAAGTATGGGCTGGTTGAATGCACTATAAGGTGGGTAGAAAGTTGGCTAGATTGTCGGGCTCAATGGGTAGTGATCAATGGCTCCATGTCTAGTTGGCAGCCGGTGTCAAGTGGAGTGCCCCAGGGGTCGGTCCTGGGGCCGGTTTTGTTCAATATCTTCATAAATGATCTGGAGGATGGTGTGGATTGCACTCTCAGCAAATTTGCGGATGATACTAAACTGGGAGGAGTGGTAGATACACTGGAGGGCAGGGATAGGATACAGAGGGATCTAGACAAATTGGAGGATTGGGCCAAAAGAAATCTGATGAGGTTCAATAAGGATAAGTGCAGGGTTCTGCACTTAGGACGGAAGAACCCAATGCACAGCTACAGACTACGGACCGAATGGCTAGGCACCAGTTCTGTGGAAAAGGACCTAGGGGTGACGAGAAGCTGGATATGAGTCAGCAGCGTGCCCTTGTTGCCAAGAAGACTAATGGCATTTTGGGATGTATAAGTAGGGGCATAGTGAGCAGATCGAGGGACGTGATTGTCCCCCTCTATTCGACATTGGTGAGGCCTCATCTGGAGTACTGTGTCCAGTTTTGGGCCCCACACTACAAGAAGGATGTGGATAAATTGGAAAGAGTCCAGCGAAGGACAACAAAAATGATTAGGGATCTGGAACACATGACTTATGAGGAGAGGCTGAGGGAACTGGGATTGTTTAGTCGGCAGAAGAGAAGAATGAGGGGGGAATTGATAGCTGCTTTCAACTACCTGAGAGGTGGTTCCAGAGAGGATGGTTCTAGACTATTCTCAGTGGTAGAAGAGGACAGGACAAGGTTTAATGGTCTCAAGTTGCAGTGGGGGAGGTTTAGCTTGGATATTAGGAAAACTTTTTCATTAGGAGGGTGGTGAAACACTGGAATGCGTTGCCTAGGGAGGTGGTGGAATCTCCTTCCTTAGAAGTTTTTAAGGTCAGGCTTGACAAAGCCCTGGCTGGGATGATTTAATTGGGGACGGGTCCTGCTTTTGAGCAGGGGGTTGGACTAGATGACCTCCTGAGGTCCCTTCCAACCCTGATATTCTATGATTCTATGATTTTAATACAATAAATCTAAATCATAATAAAACCACCAACTATCCAATAAATCTCGAAAGCATATATTAAAAGAATACACAACATCAATTCAAAGGTATAAACTCTATTAACACAGAAATATTAGATGCATATTAACATGTCTAGAATTGTAACGGTCTACAGCTGCAACTAGTTTTAAGTGATCACATTCTGCATGCAGTGGCCAGTTACATGCAGAATGCTGACAGCAAGGTCTTAAACATTTAAACTATACACATAATAACAGACATACACAGACATCCAGCTTTATTAACTCATTCATACCCACACATGCATTTAATAGTTTTTAGAGTAAAATCATCATGCCTACTTTCTCCTGCAGTCTTCACTGCCTCTGTTATCATCCTTTTGTTCTGTCCTGATGTTGCTCCCTTGTCCTCACTGCTCTGCCTTCTTCTGAACTTCTTGTGATTTTTCAGCTCTTTTAGATGATTTTTTTTCTGATGACCTTCTCACTGCTCACTCACACAACATCTTCCACTCACACTGAGTGAAGCCTGTCAGCTCTCTGCCTTATGTACAAATTTTGGCCCTTTCTGATTGGTTGCTCTTTCAATACTAGTTCAGCCAATCAGTTTTAGTCTTTTCTGATTGATTGTTTGTATGGACCAATCCTAGTTGCTAAACCTATCTGTAAATCAAGCTGGACCTCCTTGAGAACCTGTACTTTTACCTGGCTGACCCCTCCCTTCAGCTATTTGAAGTGATCTTAATTTCAGTCCAGTCTACCTGTCTACTATTGGTCAATTTATTCTAAGACCTCCATTTTGTTTTTCAGAAGTAAAATCATTGTGGTGGCCATTCTGGATTTCTAATGAACCTGCTTCAAACTATCACCTACTTAATGTTTATTAAAACCCTTAAATTTATAACTAATTACATTTGTATGTATATCCCAACATTATGTATTACTGCCACCACTCTGATTATGTTAATTTGGGCAGGTTAGATTCAGGATCTTTTTCCTCCCTCCCTGCTCCTGCTTTAGTTGTGTGGCAGAGTGCTCTCCTGGATGTTGTTTTTGTCTTATATAGGATAGACTAGCTAAAAGTCTCTTCTATCAGCGGGGAGGGATAACTCAGTGGTTTGAGCATTGGCCTACTAAACCCAGGGTTGAGTTCAATCCTTGAGGGGGCTATTTAGGGATCTGGGGCAAAAATTGGGGATTGGTCCTGTTTTGAGCATGGTGTTGGACTAGATGACCTCCTGAGGTCCCTTCCAACACTGATATTCTATGATAACCAAGGAGGATGTCTGACAACATCTGCTAAAGTTAAATGTTTTCAGATCAATAGGCCCAGATTTACACCCAAGAGTAGAGCTGGTGAATAATCAATTATTTTAGTTCATTGTCAGTTCCAAGGAAAAAAGAAAAAAAATCTATTTGGGTCAAACCAAATAGGAAAATTCTGAAAAATTTCAGTGAATTGAACAAGGCTATTTCAGGTTGAACCAAACATTTCATTCCACCTAAGTCACTTTGTTTCTAGATATTTTTAAATGACTAAATTAACAACCAGAGGAGGAGGAGGTGGAAGTGGTGCATAGTGCTGGATGAAGTGTTTTTGGTATTTCAGTTTCAGGTCAACGAAAACTATTCAAAAATTCTGATTGAGTTAGCTGAATATTGAACATTGAAATGTTTTAGTAATGTCAGAATGAAACATTTCATTTTGACCTGGCTCACATTTTGTTTCAATTTCAGGCCTTTTGACAAAAGCCAAGGAGGACTAGAGTCACAAAATGGCTGGAGAATGAGAAGCCTCCTACCTTATTTATTTTAGTTCAGTGTTATGACCGTCACCTGGGATGTGGAAGACCCAGTGTCGATTCCTCCCTAATGTAGAGAACAGATTTGTATTTGAATGTCCCATATTGGAGAAGAGTGTCCTTGACTCGAGGCTATGGAATATTCTGGGATGGGACTTTCCCAGCTTCTACTGTTCAAGCACATGGTGTATGCATAACTAAATAGTCAAAGTAGGGATTTTAACTTGGGTTTCCTACATTATAGGTGAGTGCCCTATCAACATGGTTTCATGAAAGGTAGATCATGTCAAACAAAGATCTTTTAAAAAAAAAATTTAAGACAGGATTACAAGTCTGGTTGATAATGGCAATTGTGTATAGTACATTTGGATTTCTCCAAGAAATTTGACTTAATACCACATGACATTTGCATTTTTTTAAAAAAAAACTTGCATTATATGTAATTAACAGGGCACACATAAGATGTATTAAAAACTGGCTTACTGACAGATCTCAAAATGTAGTAGGCAATGAGGAGACATCAATGAGTGGGGACATTTCCAGTGGGATTTACCAGGGATCAGTTCTTTGCATATAGCTATTCAGTGATCTAGATCAGTGGTTCCCAAACTTGTTCCACCGCTTCTGCAGGGAAAGTCCCTGGTGGGCCGGCCAGTTTGTTTACCTGCCGCATCCGCAGGTTCAGCCGATCGCGGCTCCCAGTGGCTGCAGTTCGCTGCTCCAGGCCAATGGGAGCTGCTGGAAGTGGCACGGGCCAAGGGACTTACTGGCCGCCGCTTTCAGTAGCTCCCATTGGCCTGGAACAGTGAACCACGGCCACTGGGAGCCGCGATTGGCTGAACCTGCAGACGCGGGAGGTAAACAAACTGGCTGGCCCTCCAAGGGCTTTCCCTGCAGAAGCGGCGGAACAAGTTTGGGAACCACTGATCTAGATGATGATATAAAATCTTTTCTGGTTAAGTTTTCAGATGACACTAAGATTGCTGGAATAGTAAATAATGAGAAGGACAAATTACTGTCACAGACTGATCTCTGAGTCAGCAGGTTAGATGATCACAGTCCAGCAAAATGTATTTTAATACAGCCAGATGTAAAGTAATACATCTGGCAACCAAGAATTCAGATTATCCTTACAGGATGGGAGATTGTCTTGGAAACCAGTGATTCAAAGACAGGCTTGGGGGTCATCATAGATAACAACCTCAACATGAGCTCTCAGTGCAATGCTGTGGCAAAAATGAGATCCTTGGATGTATAAAAAGGAGAATATCAAATAGAAGTAGGGAATTGGCCTTGTCTTTGTAAACAGCATTGTTGAGACCACATCTAGAATACTGTGTCCAGTTCTGTTGTCTACACTTCAAGAAGGATGAGGTAATACTAGAGCAGTGGTTCCCAAACTGGGATTCGCAAACCCCTGGGGGTTCACAAAACGTTACAGGGGGTTCACCAGAAAAATTTCACTAATGGCGGCCAGAGGACCCCGGGACCTGGTTGCAGGGCAGACAGCCCAGCCCCAGGGAGAGCAGGGCAGGGCAGTTGGGGCTGGCAGCCCGAGCCCTGCCCCCGTCAGCGGGGGAGTCAGCCACCCGAACCCCATCACTCTGTGCGGGGCTGGCAGCCCAAGCCCCAGGGAGAGCGGGGCAGGGCAGTTGGGGCTGGCAGCCCGAGCCCCAGCGGTCAGCAGGACCTGTAGCCCAAGCTCAGTGGAGCTCAGCTGACCGGAACTGTCAACGGGGTCAAGCAGCAGGAGCCCCACAGAGTGCGGAGTGTGGAGGAAATTTAAACTTAAATCCCTGGAAATATGCATTTTTAGGACAGGGTTCATGAGATTTCACAATTTAGTGAAAGGGGTTCACGGGCTGTTAAAGTTTGGGAACCACTGTACTTGAGGAAGTTCAAGGGAGGGCCACAAAAATGATCCAGTGGCTGGAAAACAAGCCTTACAAACAGGCTTAGGCTGCTCAACCTTTTCATCTTATCAAAGAGAAGATTTATCACTATGTCTGGTTAACTACACATGGAAAAAAATATTTGATTAGGGGTTTAGCAGGGAGTTCAACCTTACTGACAAAGGTCTGACAAGATTCAATGGCTGGAAGTTGAAGTTAGTAAGGATCATGTATTGACATGAGTAAGATCATTTACATTATCAGGCCCATAGTTTTGAAAATCTGAAAGAGAAGCTTCCCCTAATCCCACAATTCAGCAGAGTGCTAACAGTTCTGCAGACACATTGAGAATACACAATAAATGGTTCGTGTAAATTACTTTTGCTAAAAACTGACTGTTAACAAAGGGGAAAAAATATATCTTCTTCTTTTAACAACAGAAAGTCCCTTGAAAAACAAAAGAATGGAAACATGAATGAAAAGAATCCTTTGTATCATGAGATGTGTTTTCTGAAGATAATTCACTGATTATGGACAGGTTAACAGCAATGCAATGTGACGAGGGAGTTACTATGAAGACACTGCCTTTTGTATGGAATAGAAGAGGAAATGTGCATAGTGTAGGGTGAATTGCAAATCTCAGAAAAGGAGTAGCAAGAGATTTAAATAAACTGCATATTTTTACTGTATGACTGTTCTATAGACAGGTCATAAGTATAAAACTTTTCATCATATTGGTTTATTTCTCCCCCCTCCATTGAGTCTCAGGAAGATTCTAAGTAAAGCATTTTTTAATTTGATTCCTTGCAGTAGAGGTAGTTATGCACACTAGATATGCCACCACCATCTTTAAGATCAAACCAAATCCTTCGGGCACAGACTGAGAATTTGTAATTGATATTTCCAATTTTGTAGGCAAAAATCTATTCAGTTCTTTATTGTGTTGTGGAGGGTGTTCACTCTCAAAGTTAGCTGCATGGCATGGGAGCAAAACAGATCTCGTGGTTGAGTATAGGCCAAATCATGCAAGTTGCTAAATGTCCTTCATTTCCAGTGAAGCCAATGGGGATTGAGGATGCTCAGCATGGTTGCAGGAGGTGCTCAGTAGTTTGTGAGATTGGACTTTTGCATCCTCCCCAATTTGGGAGGTTAATCATTAGAGTGTGCCGAAAGAAAAGAAAGATGGCACTCCCATTTTGCATGCACAGACACATATACTCTGTACAGAGGAGACTACACAGATATACTCTCTGGTACAAGCTGCTGCTTTTAGGAGACAAAAGAAAGAACAGTTCTGTCAAAGAAACTTCCTTAAAAAGCAACTGGAGTTAACATTTACTTAGATATTCCTCCTCACTTGTGTTACACTTTTTGGGGGGTTGGCAGAATTTACAAACACTGGGGCCTCGATATCACTAGCTATTTGCATTCAAATAAAAACCTTCAATACACAGTCTGCAAGTATTCTATGCTGCAGGAATAGAAGTTGATCCCCATGCATTAATTTGCCAATAAATTTTCAGGCCTTGTTGCTAAATTCTTGGCATATATCTTTGCAAACCATTTAATTATTTAAATAGGCCTATAATCTTCAAGACCATCATCCCTCCATTTTTTAAATGACTAATAAGCGCATTTCTCAAACACAGCTTAGAACAGAGGAGGGGGAAACTCATTTGCCAGATTTCAAACTAGTTCAAAACAATGTAGCGTCAAAATTCAGCACTCACACAAAACTCCCTCTGCTTCAGAGCTCACCTGCTCTAGCCTCAGAGCAGGCAACATGAGCGGAGTACAGATTTACTTGCTTCCCTGCTCACTTCTCCGGCTCAGTTCAGGCAGCAGCAGAGTTGACTAGCTGAAACAACCAACCCCTAAACCCCATGCCGTGGCATAATAAGCAGGGCAGCAGGTAGAAAACTCAAGCAGTGTGGGGGCATTTGTCCCAGGACTAGCAGAAGAAGAGGAATCCCAGCTGGGCCCAATGATGGAAAGGAGAAAAGGAAGCTGAGATGGATTCCCACTAGTAATGAGCCAGTAGTTCAGCTGATCATTTTTACTACAGCCGGTCACATTTTTTGTTCAAAATTATTTTTGGAAAATGAAAAATGTTCAAGAAACACCCTACCCATTTTTTTGCCCAGCTCCACACTCCACAGATCTTTTAAAAGTGATTTAATATTATGCATGTGCCAAACATTTCTCAGCTTGGAAACACTTTTCTCTACAGAATTTAAAATCTCCACAAGATCCTGGCCCTATTGACTCTCGCACAAGTCTCTAAGTAGTGTGTCCTCATTTCAGTCATGCTTAACAAGTGCAGCTCTCTTAAGGATGGATGATTTAAAGATGCTTCATTAGAGGATGGCTCTGGCAGAGGTGCCCTTTCCAAAGCCATTCTTAACTGAGCATGTAAGTTCCTAGAAATGGAGATATTTTACTTGGGGAGCTTTTGTACTGAAGTACAGCATGCTTAACAATTGCATTCTGAAACTGTCTAAAAGAAAATAAAAGAAAAATTATCACATAAATATGAAAAATTGCCAACTTTAAATATTTATAATAGACTTCATTTTCCAACTTGGCTTTCTTTTAGGTTTAGTGGTAGCTTTAAAAAAAAATATCAAGTCCAATTTCAAGTTTCTAGCTTCAGTTTTTTATTTATTTAGTTAGTTGTGAGTGCAACATTTCTGAAGAGAATGTATGGGAAAATAAATATTATTCCCTGCCATCACATAACCCAAGAATGATTTTGACTGATTTTGCTCTAACTTTCACAGATAATTCATATATGGCCTGAGAATAAACACAGAACACTTCAGCCCCAAATTAACGTTACATGTCTTTGACTAGATTGGTCCAAAAGGGACTAGGTTAGAATACTAAAGGCAATTGCTTAAAAACAATAATTTTCAATATCTCTCTGGCCAATTTGATTGGACTTATAAAGGAGTTAAAATGTAAAATATGGTTACTAGAAGTCTCACTGCAGAGTGTAAACTCAGGAAGATAACCTACAGATATTTACATTAAAGAATAGAAGGAGAGATACAATTTTTGAGATGAAATCTCACCACTTCTTGTTATCCTCTTAACCCTAAGATGGGGAAGAATTCTTTCCAGGTGGCTGGTCCAGGCGTTGGTCACATGTAAGATTCTATAGCTTCCTGTGCTCCGTTCAGTCTTGAGCACATGGAGTTCTCAGTTTATATGCTCTAGTTTCAGGGCTCATTGGAGGGGGCGATCCCGCAAGAGTAGAGCGGGGAGGGGACACAGACAAGGTAAGATAAACACCAAAGAAAAATCCAGGCCTTATAGAAATAAATGGGGGTATTGCTGTTGACTTCAATGTGGCCAGGGTTTCACCTGACAATGGTCAAAGAACAAACACAACCACAAGGCCAGGGAAACTACAGAAAACAGCACAAGAAAAGGTGGCATGTAGTATGAGTGTGGACCTCCATATACAGCCCTTCCCAACTTGGTCCACTGCAAGGGAGTGGATAAAGTGCTGACTGAACAACAAGTCCTGTCATTGGATTAACGAGAGATGTTGCATGGGTTTTTTTCCATCTTTATATTTTCCTACACTATTCAAAAGAACTTTGAAAGGATGAAAATGTATCCCAAATGGTCTCCACAAGATTTTCAAAATATTAAAGATACCATTTTATTTGTGTATAATTAACAGTACTGTATATTCTAACAAGCACTAGCTGGTTGGTTAAGTGTGTCTACCCTTATTTATTTCAGTTATTTAACAGTTTACTAAACTTGCACCCCATTCATTATACTTCATACAGCTACATCTCCTGCCCTAAAAGCTCTTTTGCTTGGCAAAGAAACAAGAAAACAAAAAAAAGGCACAAATGAACAATGTCATTGACTAGTCTTCTGTTTCTTTCTCTGGTCTGCATTATATTTAGTATGCCCAGCTGAGTCTTAAATATAGCCCCAGAATGGAAAATTTGTCATCTTCAGAAGTGCCTTCGTGTAGATGGAGAAAAGCTGAAACTCACCTGGCCAAATTCTCCTGCACTTACATGGAATAATACCATACCTTGCTCCATGAGGAGTTCCCTCTATTTCAGTGGGACTAATGACAGAATGGACTACTCAATGTAAATTAAGCTGGCAGAATGTGGTCCAATGTGATTTGAAAACTACTGCTGCAGCTATTGTTAGGATTGGATGCTTTTCTAGAAGAATGACAGTGTCTCCCTATGAGGCAGGTAAACTTAAAATATGGACAAGAAAGCAACAGTTCCCAACCTGACCCTAAAGCCTCCATCTGAAAAGTTTAGAGCAGGAGGAAAAGGTAAAAGAAAGAGACAGTCAGTGGAGACAGCAGCCCAAGACTGAAAAGACACATTCCTATCAGAACTGCTTTTTGAGGCCCATGAAACCCTTGGCCTCCACTCCCCTTCTCACTTGATTTGGGGAAGATAAAAATGTAAAGTGAGGGAGGAAGGAACTCTTGTGGTTAAAGTGCTGAATTAGAGCTCAAAAGAATGGGGTTCAGTTTCCCACTTTGTCATAACCTTCTTGTGCCTTGGTTCCTTGTCTTCAAAATGGGGATAACACTCCCTTAACTCAGGAGTTTTGTGAGGATAAATTCCTGAATGATTGTAAAGCACTCCAACATCAAGTGATGGAAGTCATATAAATGCTTGGCTAGATAGAAACCTCAACTGATCATTTTAAAAGTGCACTTCTAGTCCCTTTTCTTGTGCTGTTAGCTTTGAACATTTATGGCAATAAATTGAAAACTGAGGTTCAATGAGGGTCACTAACTTTTCCTAATTTCTACTTTTGGAGATTTTGCTCAAAATTACATAACACATAAACTGTCTTGAAGTTTCCCAGAAGAAATAGTATTTCAGTGTGCAAAATCACCAGAAACAGGATGGAGACATTTTCTCACATAAAATGTCATGAAGTAAAAAAAATGTGTTCTGTTACCAAAGTTCTAATGGTAGGTATCTTTGTATAGAATATTTTGTTTGTTCTTTGGATGAAGAATGCTTTAGGAAATAATTGTCTCCTCACCAGATAGACAAAGTCAATGGTTTACAGCACAAATCTTCATTAAGTTATGTACAAACATCCCCATAATAATTTAATACCATTATGATAACACAGACTGGAAGAACATCATGGGAAAAAGAAGGAATAGGATCAAAAAGTGAGAAAGGCCATAGATTGCTTCAGTTCTCTGCTATCAATGACTTGTTCATAACAAACACAGCATTTCAGCCCACGCCAGTCCATAAAGAAACATACAGTTCTAACAATAGTAATACAAAAAACATGACTGACTTCATTTTAGTGAGACAATGCTTGAAAACAAGTGTACTAGATTGCATGATCTACAAAAGTGTAATTCAGACATAGACCATTGGGCAGTATTTGTAATGGCCAGGTTCAGACTTAATACTTCAAATTTTACAAAAAAGACAAGAGAGTCTATAGTATCGAAGTTTTGACTAATACATACACTATAGTAACCTTTCAGAATACCATCTGTGGCTGATTTGTTCTCTCTTCTAGGGAAGACAACAATAGAACAATTCTGGGCAGAAGTGAGAGACATCATTCATACCCCAAGCAAGGAGGTTCTAGGGATGAGATCATATCTAAAAATGAAAGACTGGTTGACACCAGAGATTGAAAATCTATCAAAAAAAAAAGAGGAAGTGTATCGAGAACATCTGAAAGTTGAAGATTGCCCTGAGCAAAAAAACAAATATAGACAAAGAACTAAAGAACTTGCCAAAGAACTAAAAAGAATGATTACAAAGGCTAAGAAAGACAGGTTTGGCAGAAAAGGCAAAGAGCTTGAAAAACACTTTAAAAATGCAATGCATGAAAGTTTTGTAGAAAGTTAGATTACTATCAAAGAAGTTAACATCTGTAACAAATCAGCTGCAAAATGTTCATGGGATCTATATAGTAAATAAAGATCAAAAGCTCAAAAGATGGAAAGAATATTTTGAAGATGAGTAGTCAAGTTGTTGCAGCTGTCCTTGAGGCCATCAATTGTGAAGGCAATAATGAAGAACACATATGTGGAAACTGAAGTCACAATCAGGTCCCTGAAAAGCAACAAGGCACCTGGTCCAGACAGTATAGAGCCTGACATGTTAAAACTGAGAGGAAGAGGCATGGTCATATTCCTTTGCACACTATTTTACCTCATTTGGAAAAAGGATGAAGCCCCTGAAAACTAGCAATGCTCAGACCTTCCTCTGCAGCATGGGGCACAGGTCACGTGCTGATCTGAACTACAGTAAATAGTGGATTCTCTATAACTTTAAATCTTTAATTCATGACCTGAGAACTCCAGTAACTCAGACACAGATTATGGATCCGTTGCAGTAGTGGATGGGTCAGGTTCTGTGGCCTACAATGTGAAGAAAGTCAGACTACTGGATCATGATGTTCCCTTCTGGTCTTAAAATCTATGAGTCTATAATACTCATATTGTGCCACTCTTTAAGAAAGGTGACCCAATGGATTGCAGTAACTACCAAGTAATAAGTCTTATAAGAATTCCTAGCAAGGTATTTTGTAGCATGAAAAGAAGAGCAGATGAAATCCTATCTGGGGCTTTTGACAGGACACTGTAGATCAGATATTTGGTCCTGCTTTGAGCAGGGGGTTGGACTAGATGACCTCCTGAGGTTCCTTCCAACCCTGATATTCTATGATTCTGTGATTTGTTTTTCATCAATTGTTGGAGAGACACGGAGTTCAAAGTTTTGCACATTCATTGACTTTAAGAAAGCATTTGACTCCATTAACAGAGAGGCTATGTGGAAAGTATTCAAGTATTACATTTTTAGCAGCAAGCTCATTCAAATACTACAGAGTCTGTGTAACATAGCTTGGCATGCAGTAAGAGTCAATGGTGAGTCGACAGAGTGTTTTACATTTAGAAAACATATTGTTCAACTTCCTAACATTTGTGGAAGCTGCATGGTATCAGGGCAAATTATTAATCATCTTGACTTTGCAGACGATATTGTAATGGTATTGTAATGATAATACATATGCAAGAATACAACCAAGAAGCAGCACCAACTTGTACACAACAGCCAGAAGGTGGAGATTAAAATTGAATGAAGAAAGGACCAAAATAATGGTAATATCAAAAATCAAGAATGGGCTAACCTAGTCATTAGCAATGTAGATATCTAAGAATGGGACTTTATTAATAAAAAAATAAAGAACAGCAATGTAATGAATGCCAATCAGCATGGTTTTATACAAAAGAGATCCTGTCAAAATAACTGAATATCTTTTTTGATGAGATTACAAGTTTAGTTGAAAAAGGTAATAGTGCTGATAAAATATATTTAGATTTCTGTCAGGCATTTGACTTAGTACCGCACAACATTTTAAATAAAGACCTAGAACAATATAAAATTAATATGGAACCCATTACATGGATGTGGCTGGCTATCAAATAAGCTTCAAATTTTACTGTAAACAAGGAATCATCATCAAGCAGGTGTGTTTCTAGTGGAAACTCAGAGGGATCAATTTTGGGCCCTATGTTATTTAACATTTTTATCAATGACCTGGATGAAAACATAAAATAACCATTCATAGTTTGCAGATGACACAAAACTTTAGGAGTGGTAAATAATGAAGAGGACAGAATATTAATACAGAGAGATCTGGATTGCTTGGTAAACTGGGTACAACCAAACAATGTGCATTTTAATATGACTAATGTATAACTCTAGGAACAAAGAATGTAGGCCATACTTGCAGAATGGGGGATTCTATCCTGGTACTCAGTGACTTCATTAAAGATTTTGCAGACATGGTGAGAAATCAGCTGAACATGAGCTCCCAGTGCTATGCTGTGGCAAAAAAAGCTAATGTGATTGTTAGATGCATTAATAGGGGAATTTTGATTAGGAGTGGAGAGATTATATTACCTCTGTAGTTGGCACTGGTGTGACTATGGCTGGAATACTGCCCAGTTCTGGTTTCCACAATTCAAGAAGGACTTTGACAAATTGGAGAGGGTTCAGAGAAGAGTCACAAGAATGATTAAAGCATTAGAAAACGTGCCATCTGGTGACTGAGCTCTTTCTGTCTCTTTAGCTTAACTAAAAAAAGGTTAAAGGGTGACTTGATTTCAGCCTATAAGTACCTACATGGAGAACAAATATTTAATAATGGACTCTTAAATCTAGCAGAGAAAGATACAACACAATCCAATGACAGGAAGTTGAAGCTAGACAAATTCAGACTGGAAATAAGGCATAAGTTTTTAGCAGTGAGGGTAGTTAACCACTGGAACAATTTTCAGGGGTCATGGTGGATTCTCCCTCACTGACAATTCTTAATTCAAGGCAGGGTGTTTTTCTGAAAAGTATACTTTAGGAATTATTTTGAGGAAGTTCTATAGCCTCTATTGTGCAGGCGGTCAGAAGAGATGATCACAATGGCCCCTTCTGGCCTTGGAATCTGAATCAATGAATTTTCCTTCACCTTAAATTTGTGATAAGCAACAATTGTTTACAGTGAAAGGAGTTCTTTAAATGGATGGCAGCATTCCCAGCCACAGAAATACATTTTTAATGGAGAGGTAATAATTATAATCATATTTTCTGCAAAGAAAAACTAGGGATAAATGGTGAATAAATCAATAAGTGACTCAATCAACAACCTAATCATTTACTGAGTTAAATGCTATTTGTCTGCTTATGTACTGTAGAGAAGCACTATCATTGCTTAAATATGGGACCTAATCCTATCAGAACATTTTACAAGATTTTTTTCTAACATTTAGTTTAACAGTGTTGATTATGAATCTTGCATTTGTGGATTCTCCACACAGAGGCAATGATGATTTGAGGGGTCTCTGATAGAGAGTCCCCAGATATTTTTTTTGATCTTTCAAAGTTTAGCATAACGAATCTTTTCATTTTTAAAGAGGGCTAGAAACTCACTTTTTTCTTTGAAAGATATTTTTTAAAACATAAGCCACTTATTAAATTTGACAATTTAGCATGGAGATTTTTCCTGAAAGTCACGTTATTCATAGTTTGCAGTGCACTCACCCATGGTTAATTTGAAAACATAAAATAACCACGGGAATACTTTGGCTGTAGATTCTGTTATTTTTGGGTTGGTTGTGGACAAATATGTGACTCTGAGGATAGAAGAGGCCAACCAGGCTACTACCAATGGGATTAGTGAGACCATTTTTGAACGCTATATTCTTTCTGGTGCCAATGCTTGCAACTAGACTTTGAAAAAATGGAGAGGGTTCAGAAAAGAGCCACAAAGGCTGGTAATCTGCTTTGCAGTAGAGTATTAAGAAATTCAAATCTATATAATTTATCACAGAGAAAGGTTGAAAGGTGACTTGGTCATGGTCTATAAGTACCTGCATGAGAAAAGAGCTCTGTAATCTAGCTAACAAAGCATAAAATCCAATGGCTAGAAGTTGAAGTTAGACAAATTAAAACTGGAAATAAGGTGTATATGTTAACAGAAAAGTAAAGAGATGTGGAGGATTCTCCATCACTTGAAGCCTTTAATTCAAGATTGGATCTTGTTCTAAAAGATATGCTGTAGCTCAACCAAGAGTTATGGCCTGTGATATACAGAAGGTCCAACCAGGTTATTTTAATGGTCCCTTCTGGCCATAAAATTTCTGAAACAGGGCAAGAGCTGCCATGAGCCTCTTCATCTACCAGCCACATGGTGCTACCTTCATTTTTGATCAGCTAATGAGCCTAGTCACAGGGTCATTGGTTGATCAGAAGCTCAGTAGAGGAGCAGCTGAGTAGAGGAGCTGGTGCATCAAGTAGCCAGTACCATGGGTAAAATGACTCACCTTGACCCTTCAGTAGAATCAGCAACTGGAAGTGAGGCACTCCTCTTTGACCTTGCTCCTGTTAACAAGCAAGGTCTCAATGGGTAGTGACCAATGGCTCCATGTCTAGGTGGCTGCCGGTATCAAGCAGAGTGCCCCAAGGGTCGGTCCTGGGGCCGGTTTAGTTCAATATTTTCATTAATGATCTGGAGGACGGTGTAGACTGCATCCTCAGCAAGTTTGCAGATGACACTAAATTGGGAGGAGTGATAGATATGCTGAAGGGTAGGGATAGGATAAAGAGGGACCTAGACAAATTAGAGGATTGGGCCAAAAGAAATCTGATGAGGTTCAACAAAGACAAGAGCAGAGTCCTATACTTAGGAGGGAAGAATCCCATGCACTGCTATAGGCTAGGGACCAAATGGCTAGGCAGCAGTTCTGCAGAAAAGGACCTAGGGGTTACAGTGGACGAGAAGCTGGATATGAGTCAACAGTGTTCCCTTGTTGCCAAGAAGGCCAATGGCATTTTGGGATATATAAGTAGGGGCATTGCCAGCAGATCGAGGGATGTGATCGTTCCCCTCTATTCGACATTGGTGAGGCCTCATCTGGAGTACTGTGTCCAGTTTTGGGCCCCACACTACAAGAAGGATGTGGAAAAATTGGAGAGAGTCCAGCGAAGGGCAACAAAAATGATTCGGGGACTGGAACACATGACTTATGAGGAGAGGCTGAGGGAACTGGGATTGTTTAGTCTACGTAAGAGAAAAATGAGTGGGGATTTGATAGCTGCTTTCAACTACCTGAAAGGGGGTTCCAAAGAGAATGGATCTAGACTGTTCTCAGTGGTAGCAGCTGACAGAACGAGGAGTAATGGTCTCAAGTTGCAGTGGGGACGTTTAGGTTGGATATTCGGAAAAACGTTTTCACTAGGAGAGTGGTGAAACACTGGAATGCGATACCTAGGGAGGTGATGGAATCTCCTTCCTTTGAGGTTTTTAAGGTCAGGCTTGACAAAGCCCTGGCTGGGATGCTTTAGTTGGGGATTGGTCCTGTTTTGAGCAGGGGGTTGGACTAGATGACCTCCTGAGGTCCCTTCCAACCCTGATATTCTATGAGTCTATGATTCTAAAAGTCACTTGGGATATGTCTATACTGCAATAAAAAAAACCGGCAGCACTGCAGGGCTCAGGCTGTGGGGCTAAAAGTAGTAGAGTAGATGGAGCTGGAGCCCAGGCTCTGAAATCTCAAATGTCTACCCTGCTATTTTTAATCCTGCAGCAGAAGCCAGAGTAAATTGATCCAGGCTCTGAGACTCAGTGCCACAGGTCTTTTATTGCAGTGTAGACGGACCCTTGGAGGCTATGCACCAGCACTCACTGAGTTAAGATTCTTTCCCGTTTCTTTTTCCTTTTATTACATTCTGCTGATACACACAATACTCCAGACTTGTGCTGGGTGGGAGCTATTTGCAAATGCATCTTAATTGTGTACACCACTCCAATTAATGTTTAATGTAGTGCTTAGGCAACAGTCAACCATTCTGGCTGTCAGAGCAACAAGAACGCAACAGGAAAATGGTGGGTCTTGCATTACATATTGGAGCCTAATTCAGTAAATGTTATATGCGCCTATTACTTGTATCTATAAGGATTACGTAAGCAACTGGTGTAGGATTGGTCTTTTGGGGGTGAGGGGTCAGTCTGTCCCCAAAAAATGTTTTCAGTCCACCTTTGGAGAGTATTTAAAAATATTGCAATGTTGCAATATTGCAATGTTAAACATATAGTGCAATGTTTTTTCATCATATGTCCCATATTGCTTTAGGATGGAGTCTCAATTGTCTTTGTTATCATCCTTGCCTCAAATTTAACATATATTTAAAATTAAATAAAATATATGAGTATTTTAATTGGGAAGGTCATCCAGAGGACAATTATAGATATGTATGGATTAACATTGCTTTCTAGATTAGCCAGGAGCTGCCACTGAACATGTAATTGTGAGATTAGGGAATCACTTATTTATCATATATCTATTATATATAGGGGGAATTATTTCGTTCCTTCCCAGCAGCTACAGGAGTAGTATGCATTGCCAGATAAGGATTCCTTGAAGTATTTGCAAATTAGGGCATGAATAATTGAGCGCATTTGGAAGTGGCTCTGTTTCATTGTGGAAATAATATAGAATTTATTAAATCATCTTCAGTGAAATGTAAGTGTACTTACTGTATGTGCTGTATAAATATTTGATTATCCAATGTGCAAAGACCTTGTAGGGCATCTGCTCAGCATGAGAGTGGGACCTGGGTGACTGCTGGTCAATAGCAGGAATAAACTCCATAGCTTTGGAGTGGTCAAATGCAAGCTTGCACATTTCAAAGTCTTCAATATTGGTACACTGCATGTGTTGTGCTGAAAAGAATAGAAAAATAATGGCTTGAGAAACATGATAGAATTCTACAAGAGCACTGGGGACCTGTATTCACATGTTGTGGTGATGTCTAGGCTATCGTGCTATAGCATTTTATTTTTTATGTTACACCTACATTTCCCCATCAACATTTTGAATCAATAACTTGGGAGTGATTGAGTACACATACCCCTCCTCAGAAAATTTACATCCCACTTCCTTTGTAAAACAACAACTTTTTTGTTTACAATACTATAGATGAATTGATGTAGACTAGGGGTCTATAAGGTTTGAATCAAGTGATTTGAGTAATCTGACAGGTACTATCTGTATTGTAGTCAGAAGAGGTGATTTGGATAGTTTTTATTATAAGCATTCCCCATGGCAGATGGGAACAAATGTTTGGTTATGGATGACTTGGAAAAAATAAAACCACTGAACCTTCACCCATTTCTAGAAAGGCCTCACAATATGATGTTTTTAAAGGTTGTAAATGTTTATATAGTCTTTTTCACATCCAGTTTCAAGCCTAAATTGGATCCAGAAATGCTAGAATACCATTGGAAAAGTTCTCATCTGTGAGTAGAGGTAGAAGTGCCAGAAATCTCATTGGAAAAAGAAAAAAACCCTCTTCTTGTTATATTTCCAGAGTAATTTTGCAGAATCAGGGCTTTTGGGGAGTTTAAATGAGCAATGAAAAAGCAGAAAAGCTCATAGAAACTAGAATCGAACTGTGAACTGTGAAGTTTTCCCAGTGGCCATAACGATAATTTTAAATATGCTACTGCCTCCATGCTGCTCTAACACAAAGCCACCACAATAGATTTCTAGATTTCACCATTGGGAGCATGAAAACAAATAGTTACTGAAGAAATAAAGCAATGGTTATACTGCTGGAATGACCTCTTTAGAGACAGATGTTATTCAAGATAATGCCATTGGGTACTTCAGCACTAATAGGAATAATGAGAATATAGCATATGCCAGTACACTGTTACATAATGAGGTATCCCTCTTTCTTGTCCTCTCTACTTGAAATCAAACTATGAGAGTCTCATCGGAGACATCTTATATGTTTAATGGTTCAGTTGGCAATTTAGGAAAGTGGGGAGAAAAAGTAGTTTTGGACAGTATGGACTACTTTTTTTCCATCATACAAACGTGAGTTAAACTCAGGTAAATCAGCAAAGCAGGCTAGTGAATAAGCCTCATTATCTTCTCAGAAGTCTGAAGTTTTTTTGCAATATTCACATAATCCTACCAAGCAGTCTCTGATGAAGACTCATTGTTAGGATATGAAAACTTTCCTGTTTTATTTTTGCTCACATAAAACACAACTATTCTGTAGGTCGATTACAATTGTATTTTATGATAGTTTTGGTCTCCTTCATGGCCCTAGTTCATTAGTATAATGTACCTCTGAAGGGACATGCCCTCACTCTGATGAAGAGGCGACTAACTGGTTCTTCTGGGCCTGATCAGCACTAATGAGGTGCACCTTCAAGGTTCCTTCTGCCTAGAAGCGGGGAAGCTTAAAATGGAAACCTGCCACAGAAAGGGGTGGTGAACAGGAGGAAGTCTGCTCCACCTCAGAGACTCCACCTCAGAGACCCAGAGGCAAATGAGTCGAGAAGGAAACAGTCACAGGCCACACTGCTCCCAAAGCTGAACAGACCCCCTGCAAAACAGACTTCCTCAAGAGGAGGAGCAGAAGGTAGGCCCCAATAAGGGGCAATAGACTCTTACAAGACCAGACACATAAAGCTGAATCCAGAAAGACTGCCTGAGAGACAGGCCACTTTTGCCTTTCTTTGTTTTCATCCTGATCTACCTCTCTCATAAGGGCAAGAGAGGGGAGTATACCTTTCTTTTGCCTGTTTGACTCAGAGAACCCCTCATGAGATGCAAAGTGCAGAGAAAAACAGTATAAATAATAAACAGCAGGGTGTGGAGGCGGTTGAGGGAGCCCCTGCCCCCGCATTAACACTGGCTATAACCTGAAGCAATATGAATAGAGGATAAATATATATGGGGTAATAAACATTGAAAGCCCTTCATGCTATTTTCAACTTAGAAAGACACGCTCAATTTATCGAATGATTTTCTGACCCATTATTATTTATGGGCTTTATTCAAGAAGAAATACATTTTTACAGGTCTCAGCCCACAGACCCTCCATGGAAACAATGCCATGATTTAGTAAACAAAAATTAAAAAGCCTTTATCTAGTGGATAGTGGCTGTGGAAAGCAATACTAGGGATTCTGCACAATAGCCCCTTTCATCCCTTTCAGCTTCCTCAAAACTCATTGCCACGTATAACAGATCGAGCAACTTCCAGTCATGGCTGGAGGATTTCTCTGCGCAAGATCAAGGAGCCTCCTTTATAATCTACCCTGGAGCTGGGCTCTCTCCTGACTTACTGAGAGGTCTGCTCCTGCAATCAAACAGAGAGCTGTATACCCTTGAAAACATCCATTTCCAATTTGTCAAAAGCAAAACTTTAAGGAAATCATAGAATCATAGAATATCAGGGTTGGAAGGGACCCCAGAAGGTCATCTAGTCCAACCCCCTGCTCGAAGCAGGACCAATTCCCAGTTAAATCATCCCAGCCAGGGCTTTGTCAAGCCTGACCTTAAAAACCTCTAAGGAAGGAGATTCTACCACCTCCCTAGGTAATGCATTCCAGTGTTTCACCACCCTCTTAGTGAAAAAGTTTTTCCTAATATCCAATCTAAACCTCCCCCACTGCAACTTGAGACCATTACTCCTCGTTCTGTCATCTGCTACCATTGAGAACAGTCTAGAGCCATCCTCTTTGGAACCCCCTTTCAGGTAGTTGAAAGCAGCTATCAAATCCCCCCTCATTCTTCTCTTCTGCAGGCTAAACAGATGTATCTGTATTGAAAAAAATGTTCATCAGGAAGGTATCTCAGATCCAGGTTGAAATTTCTGGTCAAAGCAAGAAAGACCCTCCCGTCACTGGGTGACACTGGCCCTTTGAGAGGAAGCAGGGCCAGCGTACCCGTGACACATTAGTTGCTTTCCAGTTGGGCTCAAAAGAGCAAACTTGGGCCCCAAAGGAGGATAGACCCATTGTATGAGGGTTGCCTTAGAGCACAGACTGAGTCAGTCAGGAAAGGGGCAGATGAGAGTTGCCTGGGAGTCCGTAGATTGACAGGGGGCTGGAGGAGTTCTCTTCAGGAGCTGTAGGTGGTTCCTGGAGGAAGGATGAAGGCAGGAGAGCAGCAAGAGTGGTTTGCTGATTGACCTCCCCAAACCAGATAGCCAGGGCCGGAGGGCTCAAGGCCAGACAGCAGCAGAGGGAGTTCACTGCAGACTTCTAAACAGGAGTGCCAAAGCCGAGGACTGGAGAGTGCTGAAGGCAGGGGAGCAGCAAAACAGGTCACCTGCTGACATCTCCACACTGGAAAACTGGACCAAAGGGAACAGTGAGAGTGCCAGGGGGAATGAGGGATGCTCCTCTGATGAGGATGTTCTCCTAGCAGAGCAGCTGGGGGGTGTCATTCTGGGAAGAGCAGGGGTCCACTCCAGCTGGAAGGGCTGGGGTGGCTGTTCTAGCAAAAGGACAGGAGAGAACTGACAAGCAGGTGTCACTAGGTATGGTGGAAGACAGTCGGGAAGGACTCCCAGAAGAGTTCCCCCTGGGAAGAGCAGAGTTTTAAGGACTATACACACTAGGATGATAAATGGACTATGTGTAGGGACTTATGTTTTGAACCATTTGTACATTATTTTGGTAATAAACCAGCTCCCAAGAGGGGTATTATTTAAGCAATAGAACTTGATCCTAAAGTTCTTGGAGACTATGGGAGGGGAAATGGAGGCAGGTGTGACTGTCATTCTATGGCCTGCTTCAGGAGGGTACTTCAGACAAGGGCACCCTATGACACCCAGAATAGACAATAGCCCAGTGGTTAGGAACATGGGAGACCCTGATTTAACGTCCTGATTCTCTCTGATCCAGTGAATAAATCTTTATACAAAGTGGAACAGCCCTAACGGGAGAGCTTGATGGAGAAAGAGACTGTATGGGATGCCTCTCTCAATCTCTCCTTTCAGAACTGTCACACTGTGTATAAATCACTAATCATGGGACCAGAGAGAGAGAGAGAGAGAGAGAGACTGATTCTATGAGTCAGGTTGTAGGTGATGAGGTTCAAAGTCCCTGATTTGAATCAGGCAGGGCAGAGATTTGAACCTGGGTCTCCTCCATCCCAGATGAGTGCCCTGACCACTGGATTATTCTGGGTGTGGGGGGGTATTCTCTACTTCTTTTTCTACAGTAGTTTTTCCTAGGTCTTGGTTTTGTCCTGATGTGGAACAAAAACAAATGCCAAAACATTGATGTTTTTTTTTTTTTCAAAATGCAATTCTTGTTTTTTGGCCAAACCTACTCCTTGCACTTCCCACACCACTCTTTACTTTCACCCCATACCTTGGTATACCTTTGGCCTCTCTATGCCCACAGCACCCCTTGTGCTCTCCTTTGGCCTTTTGCTCCACATCTAGTATCCCTACTGTGCTCCCTGGCTCCAGAGCATTCTCTCTGTAGCTCAATATCTCAGCACCCCTGAGTCCCCAACAGCTAATCTGTATTTACTCCCTCTATTCCCAGAAAGGGTGTCCTTATATACATCCGATGAAGTGAGCTGTAGCTCACGAAAGCTTATGCTCAAATAAATTGGTTAGTCTCTAAGGTGCCACGAGTACTCCTTTTCTTTTTGCTTATATACCTACTGCCTCTTCTGTGCACCCATGTCCCCAGCACCCCTTCTCTGCCTCTCTCTATACCTCCCCATCACCCTCAAAGCAGACACCGCTGGAAGTGGCAGAGTGGACCATGCTGCTTGCTGCAGTGAGGCAGAGGAAGCTGATATTATGATAAGCACTATAGAAATACCAATGGATAGATAAATAAGCAGTATTGACTAAGTGTCACAGAGAGACTTTTCAATAAAAAAAGAACAAAACCTTTTTCAAGAAATCTCATGCCAAGACATCTTTTTGTATTTACTTTTCACTAGATTAAGCAAAGGTACCTCTTCTATATTGTTTACAAAGCAAGGATGAAACACCTCTAATTACGATATTGGAAGATATTGTACTTGGAACAGATGTAACCAATAGAAAACATCATTCAGATTAACCCCCCAGTGCATCAAATGAATATTTTTCATATGCAAAGTACTGTAACTAATGCCCAATTCTGTATATGCTGAATGCCTTCAGAGGGGTGCCAAGAACCTCCAGCTGCTAAGAATCTCAGTCCCCTTCTGGAGGCTCTGCAAAATTGGGTTATAAAGCTGTAAGATATTTGTTTATAAAATAATTCATTCTAGATGGCATGAAGAGAAATCTCTTTAAGAAGGAATGAAAGCCATTGCTGAGCTGTTCTTTGCTGAAAAGAAAGTTGATTCAAGTGGCCAGTACTTATGTTTTTTATGATTAACAATTCATCACATCTTGGTAATCAACAATGATGGAAAAGAATATAAAAAGGAAAAATGCAGGGCAGCTAAATGGAACATTGAACCAACACTAGATTTTGTGAAGTTTGATAGGAGGTGAAAGTAGGGTATTTTACAGCTTAAATATAAAGATGGCATTATATCTGAAAGCCATTGGTTCCATAATGGTGATATTTCAGAAGATCATATTATTCTTTGGTCCTAGGGTAAAATTTTAAAGTGACCCATCACACTAAATTGCATCATTACATCACATCACTTTTTATAATTTCATGATATAAATGGTTGACATGAAATGACACAAGGAACCTAAAACAACAGTTTTTAGAAAAAAAGGGCTGGATCCTGCAGTGCAAAGAAGACATGTGACACCAAACCACTAGAAGTAGAGCTGGCTGAAACCTGGGATCTCCAGTTCAACAAGATATTCTGATATTTTAAAATATCCTCAAACCAAAAATCCTGACAAAGTTTTCTTTCAGCAACACCAACACGTTTCCAGAACACAATATGCTCCCTGGAACCAGGGGTGGATTACTGTATGGGCCCATGGGCCTGTGCCCAGGGGGCCCCGGCCAACTGGGGTAGGGTTGCCAACTATTTGCACAAAACTGAACACTTTTGCCCTGCCCTGCGGCCACGCCACGCCCCATTTCCCCTCCCTCCATTGTTCGCTCTCCCTCACCCTCACTCCCTTGTTCATTTTCACTGGGCTGGGGCAGGGGTTGGGGTGTGGGAGGGGGTACAGGCTCTGGGCTGGGTACAGGCTACCCCGCTGTGGGCAGACAACCAGACTTTTAACAGCCCTGTCAGTGATGTTGACCATAGCTGCTAGTGTCCCTTTTAGACCAGGCCTTCCGGTCGAAAACCAGACGCCTGGCAACCCTAATTGGGGGGCCGCCACAGAATCACCGGAACTCTGCCTCCCTTCCCTGCTCCTCCTCTCTCCCCTCCAGGGGGCCCTGCCACCCCGCTCCTACTCTTCCGCCTGAAGCCCCACACCCTGGCTAGGCCAGACGCAAAAGCTGTAGGGTGACCATATTCCCTTCTGCCCCTATGTGGAGCCCCGAGATCCTCTCCTTCCCCCTCCCTCCTGTGAGGGGCTGCCATCCCTCTTCCCCCCTCTCTTCTTCACGGAATTACCCACCAAAGCCCTCTCCCTCCCCCCTCCCTCACATGCGGAGCTTCCCTCGCCGAGTCCCTCCCCTTCTCCCTTCCTCATATGCAGAGCTGCCCCCCAGCCCCTCTCCTTCCTGCACTGAGCAGCCCCCCGAGTCCCCCTCTCCTTCCCCACTCCCTCCCACATGGAGCTGCCCCCCCCAACTCTTCTCCTTCCTCCCCGCATTTTACACATGGGTGTAGTGAAACACACAGAGGTTAAGTGAATTGCCTACAGTCAAGCTCAAACTGAATCAAGTATCACTGCTAGTTAGAGAACTCAAGAGTCCTGACTGCTGGTCTCCAACACAACCACTAGACAATACTGTTTTAATAGAAAACGTCATGTCTTAGTTATTACAATATTTTGCACTTAGGCAGAGTTCTCTGGCATAATACTGTATTATGTGTACAGACAGCTGCAGCTGTCCACACTCACTCACCTGAAACTACAGGTTTCAAAACTACGGTCATAAGTATCATCAGGGTTATTGATTCAAAGCCAAACAATTTATTGACAAGATGACAACTTTAAGATAGCCACATTTTTAGTGCATTGAACCATTTATTTTCATTCATATTTATTTCTATGTGGCCTATTTTATATGAGTGTTTTAGATTCTTTGACATGTAAATAGACAAGGCAGCTTACAATCTAGTATTTTTCCAATAAATATGTAGCTTATATTTAGTGTTTTTAAACTTCAAGCTGCTTTATAAAAGCTAAATAATTAATCCTCATGCCCTGCTGGGAGGTAAGTAAAAATCAGTTTATGATGTGGAACTCATACAATGCAAAGTTGTGCAACAAGCAAAGATCACCTAGCAAGGAAGAGAACTCATTTTTCTGGCTCCACAGTCTGTGCTCAGATGCTCTGACTATATCAGCTTCTCAAACCACTTAAAAGGGAAAATTTACATATCATATCTAAGTTAAACAGGAATAATTAAAGTATTTTAAATCATTACTTGTTTTTCTTTATTAAACCAATTGCAATAAGATAGGCAGTTCTAACTCATTTAAAACAAATAAAGGCAGCAAAATAAAGCGCAGAAATTGTACATGGTTCCTTTGTTGTCTTCAATAAATAGCTGGTTTTCCCCCATAGCTGTTTTTTTAAAAAAGACTTTTCCAGCCAGCCCAGTACATTATATATAAGCTATCTAGGCTTTTCTCTGCTCCCCTCTCACGCTTACTCAGATTCATTCCTTCCCTATTTGAATGGGCCTTTTAGACAGCCAAAATTTCCCCTCTCTTAAATATATATACACACTGCTCCTTTTCTCCCTGTATTTGTAAACAGACTTTCCTTTCCAGGGGCCCTTTGAGCCCCTCTCTCTCCACCCCCGTGCATGGAGCTGCCCCCTCCCCAAGTCCCTTTTTGGCAAAACTGGGCATTTCTCCCATTTGCTCTTGCCAGCTGATGATGGACAAATGTACAGTTTTGCCAAAAATGTTGGGAGCAGGGTTTAAAAAAGGGACTGTCCTGGCCAAAACAGGATGCATGGTCACCCTAGACTGTAGTAAGGTAGTAAGAGCTGTAGTAAGAGCCACCCAGGGAGCCCAGGCAGCTATGGAGAGCCCTGGACCCTCCACCTCCCCTGGGTGAGGAGCTGGGGTCCCTGAGAGCCCATGTCCCTGCCCCCCAGTGCATGCCATCCAGGACAGGTGGAGGGTCCAGAGCTCCCCACAGCAGTCCAGGGTCCCTGAGCAGCTCTTACCACAGCCTGACTTCTGGGAGGCAGGAGGCCAGGAGGCAAGACCATGGGGGAAAGGTGAGGAACAAGGGGCGGGGTCCCATGGTGGGGTTGTGGAGGGCCAATGCTCCTTGTGCCCAGGGCCCCAATAAATCTTAATCAGCCTCTGCCTGGGACCAGTAACTGCTGAATGAAATTGGCTTTATTATCAGTTTCATTGGTCAGTTGTCAGGCAGCCCAGGGAACTAGTTGGCCCAGCAGACTGGAAACCCTGGGGTCTCCAGCCCAGAACAGTATGTATGGAGGTGCTACCCCAGAACAGTGGGCCTTGGAAGCTTGTCCCAGAACCACTAAGCTTCCAACTCTGCAGTGGGGAACCTGGAAAACCTAGGAGCCCTGGGGCCCAGGGCCTGAGAACATAAGCCTTTGTAGCAGAGGCCTGGGCTAAAGTAGCAGTCAGAACATTTCCAATATAAAGCAAATACAGGCTGTGAGCTAGAGGGAGGCCCTGCTCATAGAATCTGGCAAGAACAGGGCTGCTATTGCAAAAACACACATTCACAAGAGGTGCTAGACACAGAGCACTCACACAAACACATTCCAGAAGGGTGGTACTAGAATACCTCAAAACCAACACATTCCCTAAAGGTAACAGGAACACACAGACCCATCCTAAAGATAAGGTCAGGATGACAGGGTGACGGATAGAGAAGTAAATGATAATAGATAGTTGCTGGCTATGTCAGAGGGTGTCAGCTAACTACATCAGAGTGGCAGTATATAATTTGTTTGTACTGATGTATAAAATGAAATCTCAAAGGGAGTATCTCTGTCTAGCTTAGGGAGAAATGGAAAGTCCCCCCATTCACTGAGCTGGTCCATTGTTACAGGCATACATGTATTAGTGGTCTGGTAGAGTCTGTGGGATACTAGTACCATGCTTCGTTGACAATAAATCTGGCTGGGTGCCTTCGTACCTTAATGGATCTTGTGGTCATTGGGCGATTTGCTCAAGGTCTGCTGTGCCAGACAGCACGCAAGGAGAACACAGGCATGCAGCCAAACATATAACCACATGTAGCTTTCACACTCCTAGCTCCATAGTAGGGAACCTGGAACCTCTGAAAGCCCTGGCATGGTGGGGCTACCCCAGAGCTGGGGACCCTGATCCTGGGGTACTCCACATGGCAAGGCTGCCCTGGAACCAAAAAGTCTAGGCTCTTCAGCATCCCACCAGGTGAGGTGGCAGAGAACCACGCAGGAAAACAGCCCTGAAGACAGGATTCTGTCAGAACACTGCCTGACTTTGACAAAAGTTCACTAAACCCAACTTGCTTTCATCGGACATTTCAGGTTTGAAGGAACTTGCATTTTCCAGTGAAACTCTTCAGTCAGAAAACTTCCAACCAACTTTATTGGCAGCGGCAAAGACAGCCTATCCTGCCATGGAAAATCTCCTGAGCGCAAGGTGGATCCTCCAGTTGTGTCCAGTGCAAAGGCCCTATACTATCCCCCTCCCACTGCTTCTGCTGGTGAAGGGGATATGACCAGAAGAAAGAAAACATGGCTGAGACATGTGAAACATGCTGAAATTCTGCACCATTCAGCTGCATATTGGCCCCTTAGGACTTTAGTGGGCATCCTTTGGAGGTGTTGTGTGTTTGAATTTAATAACAATTCAAGCTTGTCAAATAGCAGGCTCAAATAGAATTAGTTAACCAAAGATTATTAATCAGAGATTAGTACAGCACTATAGAGAAATAATAGATACATTACCACACTTGTTGTAAGGTAAAGAGCTGGCCTCTATATCTCTTCCTTCTGTAACAAGTGGGATGATGGTAGGTTTTACTCCCCAACATAGGTTTCAAGCCCTCTGTCTTATAGGTTGTGTGACAAAGAAACTCCTTTTGTGGATGGAAGAATACTTTCCCATGATCTATTTTGCCATGTTATGTTTTAACATTTTTGTTTACCTAATTGCTTATGGAATTTCCTTTATGGTATCTTTAGGTTACATGATTGATAAGTAAAAATGGTAATTCTCAACACTAGAACAACTGTCCCCCAACAACATCTTTTAAAGTATCTCCATTTCGTTATTACAGAAAGCATCTGAAATAACAATTGTTCCTTACCAATCAAACAATCCTGCTTATATCTCTGTAGTCACTTTTGGTAGTACGAGGGGGGGTCTCTTTCCTGGACATCTGTTTTCCCACAGACTTGGAAGTACCAGCCATGATGAATTATAATCTAATATTCAATCATAACAAATTCCTGAATGTAAGTTACTAACAGGTTATAGACCAACACTCTGGCCTTTCTATTCAAATACACTCTTTGGTAACACCATAAAGATTTGGGCAGAATAGTTAATATTTGCTAACAGGTACCAAGACAGAGCTGTAACTTACACCCTGCACAGAAGCCCCAGCATTAAGGACATTCTGCCTTTGCACACACTACTCCTTGGTTATTAATTGTTTGTATTATCATATCATCCAAGAGCTCTCGCCTGTACCAGAACACCACTATGTTAGGTGCTGTACAGACACAGAACCAAAAGACTGTTTTTGCCCCAAAGAGCTTGTAACATAAAAGACAACAGATGGATACAGACAGGCAGGGGAGTACAAATAAACAGTGAGACAATATTGTTCAGCATGATATGCAGCGGTCTTTGCACCCCAACATCCTAACCATTATCAAGTTTTTTTGTTGGTATCACAGCAAAGGAGGATTTTGAGGAGGGATTTGAAGGTGAAGAATGAGGTGGAAGTTTATGGGGAGTGCCTTGCATGCATGTGAGGAAGTATGGGAGAAATCATGGAGGGATTTGTGCAAATATTTAAAAATTAAGCAGTGGAGGCTGGCATTATCAGCCAACCGGAGTCAACAATCAACAGCTTGATAGTAAATGTGAAATGATAGGTACAGTGCGAATTGACTGTGAAGGGCCTTGAAAGGGAATACAACCAGCTTATGTTTGATTGAATAGAGAGGGGAGGAGCCAGGGGAAGGATTCAAAGAGAAGGGTAATATAGTCAAAGCAATGAGCTAGGAAAATGGGTAATGGGCAGAAGCATTCTGAATGGATCAGAGCAGGACAAGGTTACATTTTTCAAGGCCAGAGAGAAGGATGTTGCAGTAATTGAGACATGAAATAATGAGAGTTTTGCTGAGACTTTTAGCTTTGTAGATGGATAACAGAGGGCATATCTTAGACATCTTATGGAGAAAGAAATAGATAAGATTTAGACATAGTCTGGAGGTGAGGGTGTAGAGATAGGGCTGAATCAAAGATGACGCCCAGGCTACAGGCCTAAGTGACAGGCAGGGTAGTGGTATTGTTCACAATGATACAGAAAGGAGGTGGCAGAAAGGGCTTGAGGGGCAGATTAAGTCCAAATCAAAGCAGAGGTAGATGCCAGGAGTGCAGAAGCAAGGAGCAGGAGTGGTCATGGCAGCTGCAGGAGAGCCATAGCGTTGCCTGGACACTTCCTGGAAAGCCCCTGAGGATGGTATAGGGCAAGAAGCCAATCAGAAGTCATGAGGCTGCTGCCTGTCAGACCCCCTGAGGTGGGATTTCTCATGGTCTATGTCCACAGTGGGTCATGGCTGCCAAGCACAAGCTTGTTATAGCTGCTGCTGGGTGGCAGCATGGAGAGGTCAGCTGCCTAACCGCTCTGCTGGCCTTGGTTTTAGAGCTGTATAACCTTACATTATCCCCCGTATCCCCTGCTGGCCTGGGTTTATTTGGATGGGCTCTATGGAAGGCTGCCACAAAGTCAGGGGCATGGTATTGGGACACAAAGCTCCTGGGATTGCTCTTCTAGGCCATAGCTCTCCCAGTCCACAAGGTACCAGAGGGAGCACATGTTCACAGACAGGCTCTTGAGCTGAAGAAGTATATCATTTATTCATTGCTTCAGTGAGTGATTAATCCTCCAAAACAGGGCACAGCACAGGGTGAAATGCAAGCACACACCCACGTTCAGGTGCTTGTCTTAAATACATTGTTACAAAGTTATTCATTATATATTGTATAAACTTTTCTATTTAACACTAAGATTAATTTGCTGACTTGGTTGTTTACCTTATTGGACTGTTGACTAAGTTGTTTACCTGATCAGGTTGCTGAACCAGTTGTTCACCTGGCCAGGTGGCTGGCTCAGCTTTTCACCTGTCTGTTCTCTTTCCTTGCCAGACAAGCAGGCATCTTTTCACATGTCCCAACACCTAAAATATACATTCTTCATATCATATCCTACATCATTGTGTCCTTGGATCCACACCAGAGGGGGCAGTGGTTGATTCCGATGAGCAAAAGTGTTGTTGAAATAAGGTTTTAGCAATGATGCATGAAACACTGAATGTATTTTGGGGTATCTAGATAACTGAAGTATCATAGTCACTGGGTTGATTAACTGGCTGATTGAATATGGCCTGAGGTATTGCTTGGTCCAGTTTATGACATGGACAGTTGATGGGGAGGTTTTAAGCTGAGATCCTTACTTTTCACCCAGTGGTGAATACCAAGCCTTCCTGGCACCAGTGATCGGCTTACCACTTGTAGTTCTCCTTGGCCTTGTCCAGATGGTTCTTTTTGAGTCTTTTTGAGCTTTATGGATCTGCCACACTCAGTCAGCAGCCATGGGATTGGAGGGGTTGAAAGGTATGGCAGGGTGGAGATGGGGGTGGAAGCTACAGTTTGCATAGAGCAGACTCTGCCCAATGGAAACATGGTTGGCGTTGCAGAGGGCAACAATACCTCTAACTGGAGGGGTCCCAGTGGAACATACAAGCAGCCCTGGATATAGAGCAAGCCATCCTGGATCTGGTATTGACCCTGGCTTGGGAGAGGGCTCCTTCTGTGTAGCTGAGCAGATCACTGACTCGAGGTGTTGAAGAAATTGTGACATACAGGAAGTTGTGGGGCTTACAATGTGTGGGAACTCCACTTAGGGAGCTGGTGTGTCACTGCTGCATGGTGGGCTCCTGCTCCCCGCACTGACCCTCACCCCATGTGCTGGCTCCTCATATGTGTCACTGTCTTTGGGCAGCTCCCTCTGGCCTTTCACACTGCTCTTCCTATCTCTGCTTTCAGCCCCACTCCTCATCCCACTGGGGCTGCTCCCTCTGTCTTGACTTCTCCCAATGCACATGAAGGCCTGGACCTGAGCTTGGGCTCCCTAATTTGCTAGGATGCCTAGTCAATCAGACTGGGATTGGGGGGCTGGCTACTTCCCACTGACCCTGGTGTGGAGCTCTTTGATTGGCCAGAGGCCCTGTCAGTCCTAGGATCCCAACTCCTTGACCCTTCCCCCTCTCTCCTGGAATGGGGAGAAATCAACTAAACAAACCCACAAAGTTTTAGTAAGGGGCCAACTGTCTCCTTACATGATAAATTTAGGGGTTTCAAAATCTGGGTTCATTCCTGGTAGACCAGTGGCATGCCAAGCAAAAATCCTTCTGGTGGTCTGCCCAGAACAGAACTGACTGCAATTCCTGACAACTGAAAGAGGTAACTTCAGTCTTAATTAAACTTTAAATAAAGAGAGAAATTGAACACCTCTTGTAACATTCTGAATGCATGAGGAGGGTCCTTAACACTTTATACCAAGATTTGTGGTGGCTTGCAGTATAGAGTCCTTCCATGGGGTGAAACAGAACACAGTTTGGCCCTCTCACTGAATATGGTATGTGTTTACCTTTTCCACCCCACCGAAGCTAATGCAACCATTTACTTAAATGAGTGGTTTAAAGATGTATACTAAACATGCAGCCTGTGTTTTTTAGGGAGAGTGTACAGTGAAGATTTTCAAAAAAAGAAAAGGAGTACTTGTGGCACCTTAGAGACTAACCAATTTATTAGAGCATAAGCTTTCGTGAGCTACAGCTCACTTCATCAGATGCATGATTTTGTATTTGTATGTGAAGATTTTGTATTTAAAATCCTTCAATCTTTAGTTCACATGCAATGCGATTGCAACATAATAGTGGGCTTAAGAGCCATGAGAACTGTTCATAAACTATTTTTATCTATTATTGGCTAAGATCATTTAACTTTAAAAAACATCAGAAAATATACCATCCGTAGCTACTATTTGACACATTAACACCAAACACTTAATGTGTGCCTGGCTGCAAACTAAAACACATGGTGCATGCTGTAATAAAATCACACCTCTTGTTAGTGCTGAACCCAGCAAAACCATTAACATATAGTAACAGGTTAGCTTTTGAAAGTAAATCATTTCTAATGCTTTTCCAATGTTTTTACAGGGAGAGAAATAACACACTCATGTATGTGCTAAATCTTGGTGTTTGGGTTGTGATTAGCATGATAAAATGGACTGTAACACACTGTGCTTGTCTGAGGACTCCTAGATTAAAAACAAGCCTATGAGTGACTTCTCATAGGTTTAAGGAGTTTTTGAATCAGGAACTTTGTGCTTATGTGATTATAGTCAAGTGAACTCATGGGAGCTTAGATACTCGAAAGTCAAAGAATATGAATTAACAGGATGAGTAATGGGTAAGAGGCCTACAGTTTACAGGAGTTTTCCAAACATAGACCTCCTGGAGTCAAATAGGGAATTAACTGGAAGTGCTTGCTTATAAGGAGAAAAGTTCTAACTCAGTTTGATAAGGGGGCTTGAAGGCAACAAAGGAAGAATATGGGAGAAGAGTAAAGGAGTCCTCACTGACAGAAAGTTTTCTTCAGATTTTTTAAAATACAACTATAGGCAGCCATTCAGTGCTGTGCATATCTATCCTGTAAATTAAAAAACACAACATGAACATGAACAGAAAATTGCCTATAAGCATATCAATGTCAACCCATGAGCTACTCAAGAGCTGTTGAAAGGAGAAAAGGTAAGGCTTTTCAGTGTGCTTAACTTAACAAATCTGGCCTCTGGCAAACCATCGTAGGAGAGCAAATACCAAAATCAAAGACCCTTCATAGAGAATGCCCTGTCAGCAACTCCACATTTCTACTGAGGAAGTGTGATGGGTTGGATCACAGAAACCCCCTGGGAGCTGCCACCTGATGTGCCAAGACTACTTCTGCCCCTGCTTTCCCTGCCAGCTTGGGACTCCAGCACCCTGTCTTGCTGAGCCAGACACACCAGTCTGCTCCATCCAGACCCAGGGTCTGAACCACGTGCCCCAAAGCTGCAGACTTAACTGAAAGCAACTTAAGAAGTATTCCTGCGTTTAACACTCAGATGCCCAACTCCCAATGGGGTCCAAACCCTAAATAAATCTGTTTTACCCTGTATAAAGCTTATACAGGGTAAACTCATAAATTGTTCACCCTTGATAACACTGATAGAGAGATATGCACAGCTGTTTTGTCCCCCCCCCCCCCGAAGTATTCATATATATTCTTGGTTAATTAATAAGTAAAAAGTGATTTTATTAAATACAGAAAGTAGGATTTAAGTGGTTCCAAGTAGTAGCAGACAGAAAAAAGTATTTTACCAAGCAAAATAAAATAAAACATACAAGTCTATGTCTAGTATGGTAATAAAACTGAATACAGATAAAAACCTCGCCAGTTCCAGAAAGCTTTCTTTTACAGACTAGTTTCCTTCTAGTCTGGGTCCAGCAATCTCTCACACTGCCTGTAGTTACTGTCCTTTGTTCCAGTTTCTTTCAGGTATCTTTAGGAGTGGAGAGGCTCTCTCTTTACCCAGCTGAAGACAAAATGGAGGGGTCTCCCACAGGCTTGAATAGACTTTCTCTTTTGCGTGGAGACCCCCTCCTCTCTCCTATGCAAAGTCCAGCTCCAAGATGGAGTTTTGGAGTCACATGGGCAAGTCACATGTCCATGCATGACTCAGAACTTACAGGTAGCAGCCATGGTTCACATGCTATCTTGAACGTGCTCAAGTAGACTTCTTATGTGGATTGGAGCATTCCAAGATCCATTGTTCCTTAAGTGCTTCTTGATTGGGCAGTTAACTTTGCAAAGTCCTTTCTAAAGAAGCTGACCAAATGCCTTAAAAAGCTTACTTAGAAATCAAGCAAGTGTACAGCCAATATTCATAACTTCAAGTACAAAAATGATACCTGCATACAAATAGGAGGAATGTATTCAGTAGATCATAACCTTTACAGAGATATGTTACATAGTATATGTAGCATAAAATATATTCCACTTATGTCATATGTACATTCATAAGCATATTTCCATAAAGCCTTATGGGGGGCACCGTCACAGGAAGCTCCAAGTTGAGAGCCTCTGCTGATCTCAATAGTCTCTATAGCACCTGCCAATAATACCAAACCTGGAGGGAAGGCCTTCTAGCTGGAGGAATAAAAAGAGAATATGGAGTCTTCAGAGCTGGTTTGACAGAGGGGTTTTGGTTCAGAGCCAGAGAGTGCCTAGTGGGTGAGCTGTGCAGCCCTGAATTAGGATGCATAGAAACAGCCAGTCATGGGAGCAAGGTTTGGACTGGACTTCATGTTGTCTTATTTTTCATTTGTTTATTATTGAAGTCAAATCCCAGGACGGGGGTGGGTTTTGACCCTATACAGGAATAGGAAACTATGTTTAAAATAGATGTGAAAATCATCGGCTCATAGAGACTATTGCACTATAATAGACTTCAGTGGATGTGAATGGAGTACAGCGCTTCATAGGAATTTTCTGTCCATGTCTGTCCACACCTGGCGGCAGTAGTGAAATTCATACATCAGCTCACAAGGCAGGATGCTGCATGGTACCAGACAGATCTCTAACACCACGCATTTGACACCCTGAAACAAATGATAATGGGTGGCCCTGCTCTGCAGTTCCACAAGCCAGAAGAGCCACTGATACTCCTGTGAGATGCGTCGGAGAAAACTGAGGATAGTGGTTTTGCTACAGCAGCCAGTTACTTATGCTAGCAGAACCCTGACAGAGGCTAATAGAAAAAGAGTTTCTGGCTGTGGTATTTGGAATGGAGCAGTTCAATCAGTACATCTTTGGCCCCTTGGTAATAGTGACCACAAATCAGACCCACGAAATCAGATCAGAAAATCCTCGCAAAACTGCTAATTAATGTTCCAGAGAGATTGCAGTGCATGTTGATGCACCTCCAGCACTACCGGGTAGAGACTGGATATTGCTCAGGATGATTACTGTGTTAGCTGACACCCTGAACAAAGCAGATATGCCCATCACCAGTGAGTTAGGGGAAAGGGATAAGGATATTGAATCCATTTACACATGTTGGCACTATCTCCCAGTTTTAACAGCAAAGCTGGAGGAAATCAGAGTCTATGGAAAAGGACATCCAACTGCAGGCAGTCAAGAGAGTGATACTGGCAGACAAGACAAAAGCCAATACTGGAAGGAGCAGAACCATATTTTCAAATTAAAGATGAGCTGACTGTGCAGGATGGAATCACATTTCAAGGACAGAAAGCAGTTGTCCCTGCCTCACTACATAAGGATGTCATGCAAAAAATGTATGCCTCATACCTGGGCATTGACAATTGTCTTAGAGGGGCTTGAGAGTGTGTTTTACTGGACAAGAATGAATATGCAACTGTGCTCCTTGATAGAAGGGTGTGACAGTTGCCAGTCCTGTGATAACCATCAGCAGAAAGAAATTCTGTCACCACATGAACTGCCAACCTGACCATGGGAAAAGGTGGGAGCTAACTTAATTGCCTTCAATGAAAAGCAACACTTGATTACAGTGGACTACTATGCAATTTTTTGGGAGGTTGATGACCTGTCTGATACACGAAGCAAATCAGTGATTGGCAAACTGAAGACCCACTTTGCAAGCTATGGCATCCTGGAGCCTGTATTCACTGACAATGGATCCCAGTTTGCCTTGGAAGAATTCAAGGAATTTGCATGCAAATGGGAATTTGACCACATCTCTTTCCCAATATACCCACAGACTAAGGTGGAATCAGTTGTGAAAACAACTAAGAGACTTATGCAAGGCTGTTTCTTCTGCTTTAGATCCCTAGTTAGCATTTTTGGCACACAGGACTACCCCATCACAGGAGTGGAAAAGCAGTCTAGAGAAGGCACTGATGGGACAAATGACTAAAAACCTGCTACCAATGAGGGAAGACCTGTTGCAACAGAAGGATGGAGATACTGCCAAAAGGATTTGGCCAACCATCAGAGAAAACAGACTCTAGAATACAGCAGGTTAGCCAAGAACCTACCAGCACTGGAGACAGGCTTTCCTGTGATCATCCAGCCCTTAGAGAGACACCAGTAGAAGTGATTAAATGAGTTGTGAGGGGTGCAATGAAACGCCAGAGGGTCAAGTGATCCGAAGGAACAGGGGCACTTTTGAGCCAGCAGACACAACACCCAGAAAAAGTCTACAGAGACACAGAGATCATAACAGGACAGAGAGACAGAGAACCATCCAAAGACCAACCCCACAAGGGGGGAGGAGACTCCACAGATAGATAGTTTGGTACACTCAGACAAAGGTGACAAGGAAACAGAGATATTTCACTCCCAGTGTGGTCACCTGTTGAGGAGACCAAACTACCTCAAAGACTATTTAAACATCTGAGTCAGTGGCAAAGATGAGACTTTATATCAGCTGTGGGCTAGCAACCTCTGGCTGAAGGGACACAATTATGCTGTAGGCATCAATTATTTGTTTTTAATGTTTATATTAAAATGTTTTGTAAAACAGCACAGATTATCATGATCAGTGAAACTGGAGTCAGAGGGCCCATGTTTCCCAAATGTTCTGTTATTAATAGGGCACCAGTGGGACGGGGAATTCGGGGAGTTAGGCCAGAAGCAACTCAGCCACATAGACAGAGCAGTGCACACTGTTTAATAAACTTTCACTTGTTCAACTTAAACTGCATTCAGCTTCACACTTTGTGAATGAAGAGACATCGCCATGCCAGAGAGCTAAACCCGAGGGAACAATGATGAGGCCAGGGGGATTGAGGGATGCTTTCTGGGTGAGGATGATCTTCCAGCAGAGAGACTGTGGAGGTTCCCACTGGTAAAAGCAGAGTTGTATTCAAGTGGAAAGGGTTGGAATGGCTATCTTGATAGAGGCACAGAAGAGGACCATAAAAGAGTCTGGGTGTGGTGGAAGATGCTGGAATAGGGTATATGTTACAACAATGGATGAGATGTGTTGGGATTTTAAGGACTACTTGCACTGGGTGATAAATGGACATGCTTTGGGACTTATGTTGTGGACTATCTGCATAATGTTTTTGTATTAAACTAGCCCCAGTAAGGGTATTATTAAGGCAAGAGAGTTTCTGGGGACTCTGAAAAGGGAAACTGAGGCAGCCGCCCCTGTCAGGCCTTGACCTGTTGCAGGAGGGCACCCGAGGAGAGGTGGTCCTATGACATGGTCTAATTAATCACTAATAGGAGAGAAATAATTTGATGCAAATATGTATTCCATCCTTGGCTTCACATGGCATACATCTATTCCTGTGGGGATGGTCCAACTAGTTCTCATGAATGAAGTAATAAAAATAATTATTAAAAATTTGACTAATAAACATCATATGCATATTTCTATAGCATCAGCAATAACCCACCTGTGAATTTTTTTCAATTAAATAAGTTACAGTAATTTGCTGTATTTTAAAATAAGTTAATAAAAAAAACTTCTTAATAGAGTAGCAATATTTTATATACCAGGAAAACAGCATGAAATGTTCAGCTTCTTGCTGATTTGTCATAGGTAGTTTTATGTCCTGCATCACACTAACAATAGGACTAAGCCAAATATATCTCTGTGGCCAAAATCTATTGCAGTGAATTAGCTCTTGGGCCCAGGCAAGACAGAATAAATTATTTGTAACTAATAGAGATAATAGAAGACACATAGGGACACGACTACTGGTGAGCAAACCTTTTTGGGGGCGTATAAGCTGATAGAGCCACTCCAGTTCACTAGCCAAGTCTTGCATAGATAAGGCTTTCTCGTGAACTTGCGTTGCCAGAAGACTTGAAATTAAATTGAAATGAAATCATTTTATAGAAGAGAAAGAGTCCAATTTAGTTAAACAAAACCAGTCTCAAAAACTTCTTTTCTAACTTTACTTTCCATTGAGTTCCTTGATCAACCTTCATGCTGCCAACCTCCTTCCTTTTCTACTCCTAACAGGGAACACGTTTCTTACTAATTCTCCGGCTTCACAGCACTTGGCATCCATTCGTTTTATATTTTTACACTTTGATTTTCAGTCAGTGCCCAGCAGTCTAACTTTGTTATTATTATTTATTATTTAGAGTGGCATCAGTTTGACTCTAATCATGATTGGAACATGCACAAACACAGAAACATATATTATTTGAGATCTAGACATACAAGAAAAGAAATAAGGGTGATACAATCATGACTAATTACTCCCTGTCATTATTTAATTCCCTCCACCCCGCCCATTTTAAAATACAGTCTCTTATTGTCTTGACAGGCTGGCTTCTTTTCCAATTATTTTGCTACACAGGGATATTAAGAATCCACTCTCTGAGCTGTGCTGGCAGTTATTCATCATACCAAATATCTTTTATTTACTATAATAAACACATCTGACTTAGCAGACAAAGGGAGGACATTTGAGTACAAAGCACCATTTCCTCAGTCACCTTTTAGGGAGTAACAGTTTAATGGAGAGGTATTTCTCAGAGCAAAATTATTGAGATCTAGACATTTAACCATCAATAGTAAATGTCAGCCATCATTCCTAAATGTTGTGACTTTGTCTGCTGTGAACTTCCTTTGTGGTTATTCCAAGACTGTTATTTGAATCCTGGACACCAACAGTCAAAATAAACTTGCTGTGAGTCTTGAACTCTCTTAACTGGAAGACTTACATGCAGTCTGCAAATTATATTCATTCCACTTCTCCATTATTGACTTGATTTTTATTGCTGATTACAAGAAAATATATGTATTAAAATCACACCGTGAGTCGCTTGCAAACTGAAAGCTATTAGAACTCCATCACATGGTTACGGGTAAGATACTGATTATACTGAGTCATCATTTACACTCTGATAATTTAAAAAAAAATGCTTAACCACTTCATTTTTAGTACCTGGTGATAATGATCTTGGTTTGGTGCATTAGAAAATGAAATGAAGTACATTAGTAAATTTCACTTAACATCTTGGCTTTTATGATGAGATACAATTAGCAAGTAACTGCTTAATTATGCACCAGTGCTCTAGTTAATTGCAAAGCCAAACTTCTGAAACTGCATTTCTAATTGTGAAAATGTGTGCAAAATTTGAAATCTTTTCTCTCCATGCCCCTTTTCTATTAATAGCCACCATTAATAGTTTAAAAATAACCAATTAACAGGAGGCATGGTTCTAGTGAAGTATCTAGTCCTTTTACTGAATAAAACAGGATTTCAGCAAGTCATTTATTTCAAGATATCCCTGTTTGTAACTTATTTGCAGGTATTTTAGAAAGATCCGCCACTGTAAATATTTGAAGCAATTCTACCTCTGCAAGAAAGCTTACTTTTGCTCACTTTATGAAGCATCTTGGTTAATGGGATTATTCAATTATTTGATGAATTCAAATAAAATGCTCCATTCCTTCTGGCAAAAGATTGTTACAGATAAAAGACTACCCATGTTGCCTGCAAATGATTGGCTAGACTAGGCCATTTCCTGACTACTCTGATTAGCTCTGTGTAATTTGGCATAGTTGCTTACTGGTATGATTTAATCTAATTTAGAGTCTTTAGCAAGATATCTTTTAAATAACAAATCAATTAATTAAGGTCTTTATGCCCAGAAATTAAGATGTCCAAGAATAATACTGGCATCTGGCACTGTAGGTCGCTTCATGGATGTAATTTTATTATGTCAATGAACTGGCTATACTTCTAGTCTGAGTAGTTGTGTAATCATCGGTGCGACTCATGCAAAGTCCTCCTTAGATGATTTCCTAATTTTAATATAAAAAATATAGTTGGAAAGATGTATGTCCCTCTGGGCAGTGAGAATGTCTTCAGTGAGACTACTCATGTAACTGGCCACCTGTTCCAGTAAGGGGTTCAGCCTGTCTCTTGTAAAGTAACATACATGCACTAAATGCAAATGTGAGAGAAGGAATAAATAATCTGGTACTGATGATGGCTAAGTCTAACTCTATAGAGAAAGAAAGGCAGGACTCTAATTTATCATTCTCTCTGACGATGTGAGGCCAGCCTTGTTAGGATCTCTGATTTTGTTGTTTTGTTCTTTTTGAGTGGATTACTGTGACTGGGTAATGTGCCCTGCCCACAGGAGCCCCTGCTGCTCTGCTGCACTGTGCCCCAGGAAACAGTTTGCTGTGAGGAAAAGAGCAGCTATTTTGGGAAGCAGTGCGATCTAGTCCTCCAGCAGCAAGAAGGGCTAGGGGTCAGCAACAGCCAATTAAGGCACACCAGACTGAAACAAAAGTCACTCCTTGCTGTCAGCATGTCAGTTTCTGGCTGCAGCCAGAGGTACCAGGCCAGACCATGACCCATTACTGACCACAATCAGGGGCAGGGGCTAAGAAGAATCCCTGCTGATTCAATCACAGACAGGGAATTTGACTCAGCAAGTGTAAGAAACTATTGTGTTGATAATTGGCCCCGATGGGCAAGGAACCATTGCTATTTTTGAGTTTGTTATGCCCCGGAAGGGGTTTTGAACTGTGTGAGCTGGTTGGAGGGCCAAGGCACAGATGAGCCACAGAGGCAGGCTGACAGCCTGCAGAGGGCACTGGTAGCTGAAGAGAATGGCAGCACTGTGACAGTACAGCCAGGGAGTGCTCAAGAGGTGAGTGCAATCCACTCACTTCTTCTGACAGAATAGTGTTTTGTAACTGTGATATATTTGGTGGCAATCATAAATGGTTTCTATATATTAAAGAGGGGTTCACTGGGCAGAATGAAGAATGCTAACATCACTGAACGGGATGTATTTGGTAACTGCAACCTGTTAATCAAGAAAACCTTCAGTAGTTGTGGAGTGAATTCCACTGTTACCCCGACAATGGATTTTAGTTACCCCCAACATAGCTAAGCTATTGCCCCTTTAGTGTTTCAATTCTCTGCTGTTGCTCATCACAAGTGTGCTGCAGCTGTTTAATTTGCAGCACATCCTTTAATGCATTTGCTTGCAATGTAAAGTTTTCGGCTTCAAGCGTAGCCTTTTCCTTGAGACTGGACTTCAGCTGCCAGTCCAGCTGGAAGGGCTGGAGTGGCTGGCCTGGAAAAAGGACAGAATATGAAGAGCCCGAGTAGGGTGGAAGATGCCAGAGTGTGGTTATATGTGTTATGTTACAGGACTGTTGTGTGATTTTTAAGGACTGTATACACAGGTGGTGATAAATGGATGATGTTTTGGGACTTTTGTTATCGACTATTTTGTACTATGTTTTTGTAATAAACTGGCCCCAGAGAGGGATATTATTGAGGCAAAAAAGCCTGGGTGGAGTTACTGGGGAGTCTGAAGAAAGAAAACTGAAATAGGTGCACTTGTTTGCTACAGCTGGCCACTGGAGGACATTCCAGGCAGCACCACACTATGAGAGTCCTCCTTATTTCTATCTGTAATGTCAGTTAGTAGTTGGATGTATCTATCCCTGTAAGGGCCTTTGGCTCTGATCCACACCCCACGGAAGTCAATGGATTTTGAATGACAGCCTAAAAGAGTAGAAGAAGGATGATGCATTAAAGTGAAAGTCAGGAGTCTCTGTTCCTGGATCAGTCAAGTCACTTGAGCACTATGTTTGTCAGTTACTCCATTCCTCTATTTGCAAAATGGGGATATTTCTTATATCAGAAGTGTTTGTGAGGTCTAATTAATTAATTGCTCTGGATGGAAGGCACTATAGGAGCACAAAGTATTATTATTTTTTAAATGACAAAATCATCCAAAGCACAGGACTTGGTGGTGATGGGGGACTTCAAATGCCCAGACATCTGTAGGGACAGTAATACTGCAGGGCACAGATTATCCAACAAATTCCTGGAACACAGTAGAGATTATTGCAGATGGTGGAGAAAGTGACTAGGGAAGAGGCTGTTCTAGATTTAATTCTGACAAATAGGAAGGAACTGGTTGACAATTTGAATGTGGAAGGCAGCTTGGGTGAAAATGATCATGAAATGGTAGGGTTAATGATTCTAAGGAATGGTAGGAGGGAAAACGGCAGAATAAAGATAATGGATTTCAAGAAGGCAGATTCAGAGAATTGGTCGTTAAGATCCCCTGGGAAAGAAGTCTAAGGGGAAAAAGAGTTCAAGAGAGTTGGTAGTTTTTCAAAGAGACACTATTAAGGGCAGAAGAACAAACTTTCTCAATATATAGGAAAGATAGGAGCTATGGTAAAAAATAGTTTAAGCAGGAGATGGTCAATGACCTGAAACTCAAAAAAGAAATATACAAAATGTAGAAACAAATTAGGAAGGATGAATATTTATATAATATACAATATATAAAAACCACAAGCATATAGGGACAAAATTAGAAACGTGAAAGCACAAAATGAGATTAAACTAGCTTGGAATATAAAGGCTAACAAGAAAATACTTTATAAATACATTAGATGCAAGAGGAAGACTAAGAAAAGGGCAGGCTCATTACTCAAAGAGGAGAGAAAGACAATAACTGAAAATGCAGCAATGGCCGAAGTGTTAAATGCCTTTTTGTTTCAGTTTTCACTACAAAGGTTAGTAGTGATTGGACAACTAACATAATGAATATCAGTGTAAATGGAGAAGGATCTGAGGCTAAAATAGGGAAAGAACAAGTTAAAAATTACTTAGACAAGTTACAGAGTAGCAGCCGTGTTAGTTTGTATTTGCAAAACGAAAAGGAGTACTTGTGGCACCTTAGAGACTAACAAATTTATTTGAGCATAAGCTTTCGTGAGCTCAGATAAATTTGTTAGTCTCTAAGGTGCCACAAGTACTCCTTTTCTTTAGACAAGTTAGATATCTTCAAGTCAGCAGGACCTGATAAAGTACATCCTAGAATACTTAAAGAACTGGCTGAAGAGATCTCTGAGCCATTAGCAATTATCTCTGAGAACTTGTGGAGGACAGGAGAGGTCCCAGAGGACTGAAATAGGGCAAATATAGTACCTATTTATAAAAAGGGGAATAAGGACAGCCCAGGGAATTATAGACCTGTCAGCTTAACTTTGGTACCCGGAAAGATAATGGAGGAAATAATCAAACAATCAATTTTTAAGCCTCTAGAAGATAATAAGGTAATAAGTAACAGTCAACATGGCTTTGTCAAGAACAAATCATGTCAAACCAATCTAATATCCTTCTTTGACAGTTTAACAGGCCTTGTGGATGGGGGAAATCAGTAAATGTAATATATTTCAAATTTAGTAAGGGTTTTGATACTGTCTTACATGACAGGTTTCAGAGGAACAGCCGTGTTAGTCTGTATTCGCAAAAAGAAAAGGAGTACTTGTGGCACCTTAACAAACGAGGGAAACATAGCATAGACAAACCTACTATAAGGTAGGTGAACAACTGGCTGGAAAACCATACTCAAAGTAGTTATCAATGGTGCACAGTCAAGCTGGAAGGGCATATTGAGTGGCATCCCACAGGGATCTGTGCTGTGTCCGGTTCTGTTCAATATCTTCATCAATGATTTGGATAATGACATAAAGAGTTCATTTATAAAGTTTGTGGATGATAGCAAGCTGGGAGGGGTAGTGAGCACTTTGGAGGACAGGATAGAATTCAAAATGATCTTGACAGACCGGAGAAATGGTCTGAAATAAACAGGATGAAATTCAATAAGGATAAATGCAAAGTACTGCACTTAAGAAGGACTAATCAACTGCAGAAATACAAAATGGGAAATCACCACCTAGGAAGGAGGACTGCAGAAAAAGGAACTGGGGGTTATAGTGGACCACACACTAAATGAGTCAACAGTGTAATACTGTTGTGAAAATGTGAACAGCATTCTGGGATGTGTTAGGAGAAGTGTTGTAAGCAAGACACAAGAAGTAATTCTTCCACTCTACTTAGGTCCTCAAACGGAATACTGTGTTCAGTTCTGAGCACCACACTCTGGGAAAGATGTGAAAAAATTGTAGAAAGTCCAGAAGAGAGCAACAACAATGATTAAAGTTCCAAAAAAAGATGACCTACAAAGGAAGACTGGGGGAGGGGGGGGAAACACCCTGGGTTTGTTTAGTTTGGGGAAGAGAAGTCTGAGGACAGACATGATAACAGTCTTCAAGTACGTTAAAGTTTGTTATAAAGAAGAGAGTGATAAATTGTTCTCCGTAACTACTGAGGACAGGGCAAGAAGTAATGAAGAATGAACTTAAACTGCAGCAAGGGAGATTTAGGCCAGACATTAGGAAAAACTGCTTAAATGTAAGGATAGTTAAGCACTGGAACAAATTACCCAGGGAATTTGTGGAATCACCATCACTGGAGGTTTTTAAGAACAGGTTAGGCAAACGCCTATCAGGGATGGTCTAGTACTTAATCCTGCCTCAGTGCAGGGGACTGAACTAGATGGCCTATCAGGCCCCTTCCAGTGCTACATTACTATGATTTCTATTATTATAACTCCTACTTTATTTTAAATATTGTAACAGGTTTCAGAGTGGTAGCTGTGTTAGTCTGTATCAGCAAAAATAACGAGGAGTCCTTGTGGCACCTTAGAGACTAACAAATTTATTTGGACATGAGCTTTCGTGGGTTAGATCCCACTTCATCAGTGGGATGGAGTGAAAATACAGGAGCAGGTATAAATACATGAAAGGATGGGGGTTGCTTTACCAAATGTGAGGTCAGTCTAACGAGATAAATCAGTTACCAGCAGGATACCAAGGGAGGAAAAATAACTTTTGAAGTGGTAAGAGAGTGGCCCATTACAGACAGTTGACAAGAAGGCGTGAGTAACAGTAGGGAGAGATTAGTATGGGGGAAATTAAGTTTAGGTTTTGTAATGACCCAACCACTCCCAGTCTATGAGAGTTTGCCTTGCATGCCTTTCTGGAAGACTTACTTTAGTCAGACCGAAGTAACTGGCCTAAATGAAGGAGACGTGGGTGAAAAATCTGTAGCCTGTCAGGAAGTCAGATTAGGAGTAAGTTTACATGGCATTTTTGAGTGAGCCACCTGGCCAGGTTCAACAGACTTGGGCTAGAGGGGCTGGTGCTAGTACTCTTAAAAAAATTGTATTGACCGCACTTTTATGTTGGGACTTGGGCTTTGAGGGAGGGCAGTGGGCTTTGGAGCCTGAGCCTCAACTTCAAAGCACTGTCTATTCAGCTATTTTTATAGCACTAGGATCAGCCCTGCTAGTGTGAATCTGACAACCAGGGCTAGAAGGCTCGCTCTTAAATGCTATATAGACAGAGATCATCTAATGGCCTATGAAAAGCTCAGCAGTCAACAACCGTTAATTGTGATACTTTCCAAAGGACAGGTTGTGTGGCTGGTTTATTGCTAGTCTATTTGGAATAAGAAGGGTGTTTTTGAAAGCATCATGGGAATTAGTTCCTTTGCCATCTCTAAGGCAGAGTGTTTGTTGGCCAGTAATAGCAGTGCCTGATAACCAGGTAGAAGATGCTACGGTACTGTGATGATGCAATCCGCAACTGTGAAAGGCCTTCAAGCATGCAACAGAAGTGAAACCGTAACAGTAGCTTATTGCAAAAGTGAATTTCTACCAAAATTACCTAAACAAACCAAAATCAGCTATCAGTGGCATGTGGGAGCTACAGTGAAGTCCCATTTGCCCTTTTGTCCCCAATCAGAGGGTTTCTGCTGAAACTGTTTAAACTGAGGCAGTGCTCCCATTTCAGAAAAAGTTTCATGAGTTGGTGGAGCACACTGTTTTCTAGGCCTGCTGGTCCCTTATCTGGCTTGTGCTGATCTTCCACCTTTTACTTTAAAACCTGTTTCTTCATCTGTGCTCGAACGATGGAGCTCATTTTAAGGTGTTAGTCACAAATCAGTATTTGCCATCAATTACCATAAAGTGATATCTGAGAAATTATACTTATTTTCCTGTACTTGGAATAGGTAATTCCATAACTTTGTGGTCATTGGCACTCCATGTGGGCACAGGGGTCCACCTGCACACCACTGGTTATAGGATCAAAGCCTAAATTGCTTGTCTACCATTTTCAGACAAAAGTAACCTGGATACGGAAAGTTGCTATCTACAAAGATATGCAGATGGAAAGGCAAAAGATAGGACTCCTCCTGTATTGTAGACAGTTTGTTGTAATTGCATGTTAAAGAGTTGGTAACCTTAGTTGAGCATGGTTTTTCAAATATTTTATAATAATTGCAGGGTCACTGAAAAGAAGGTTCCCATGGTGTATAATTTTCCTGCAACTGCAAATCACTTAGCAATGCATATTTCTGTATGGAAATAATAAGCAGTTAATAATAATACATTTCTGGTATCTGTCCACAGTGGTGTTATAACCGCCTCATAAAACACAACATAATTAAAGCTATAATTTGATGATCAACTCATTCAAATAAACATATCTAAAATATAATTCCAGACATGTGCCCAAAGGTTTGCCACATAGAAAAAGTCTTCAAGTGCCATTTGAAAGAGGCTAATCTCATGCTGTTGTGAGGATCTAGAAGTAAAGCATGCCAAAGATGTGATGCTACAAAATAAATGAATGGGTAGTATCTATTCTTATCGTATATACTCCTTTAGATCAAAAGCCCCATTTCTTCCTATCTGTGATGATTAAGATTGCCTAGAAGGTGTCAAAAGCTTGTAAGGACACTCGGGAACCCAGTTATTTAGGGTTTTCAACATTAAAACTAAACCTTATACTCAAGCCACATAAAAGACAGATACTGCAGACAATTAAGCAGCAGGTAGGCAGCATCCTCTCTACATGTTCCTAACTCCAGGTAATTCTGCTGTCATATTGCACACTAACTATATTAGCCTCTTGTGTAGCCCAATTTAAAGCACAGATCCCAAAGGTGAACATTCCTATTATGATACAACAGTGTGAAAGAAGTTCAATCTGATGACATAAACTAATAAAATAACCTTGACAAAGGTAGGTACCTTATTATTTTATTAATATCATTAGCTAGTAAAGGATCATGCTCAGTCTGCATGCGGTATTGGCTCTCTTAAATACTAAAGAGATGCCCCCACTGTGGAGCACTAGAACTCAGGTGGTGCCTCCTGTCCCGCTTTCTCCCCTCCACCATATTGTTGCCGGCACCCAGTGCCAAGAGGCTGAACAACAGCTGGAGTTGGTTCGTTACCCGGTGTGCTACACCCAATAATCACAACGAGGTGGAGAAGCAGAAAAGTTTATTTGCAGCTGCAAAAAGGTACAGGGAGAATAAAATCTCAAATCCTGCACACAGAGCAGGAAGTTACACAGGCTTTTATACACCCTTTTCCCAGCATACTTATCCAATAGCAAGCTGTCCTAAGTATCCATATAGCCAGCCAATCCAGTTCCCAGCTAGTGCTCTTGTTCTCTGTATCATTTCCTAAACCATACATAAAGCTGCTTTATTCAGCATTGTTCTTCCATATCTGCCCTGTTTGGCCTTGCTTAGTTTCAGGCAGTCTGACTCTGCAGCATATTGTTGCAGATCCTCAGCATAACTGCTGTGTGTGCCTCCAGGCGGGGGGGGCCAAGGAGACTTGGGCCTAGTACGCAGAGCTGCTGCGAGTGCCTCCATGCGGGAGGGGGGGCCAAGGACACTTGGGCCTAGTGCGAGGGGGCTTCATCAACACTCGTGGTCTTCCATCCCCTCGAGTTACCTAGTGGCCATGCCCCAGTGTCCCCAACAATATAGCGTGTTTTTTTTGTTTGTTTGTTTGTTTTTTTGGGTGGGGGGACAACTGCAGTGAGGAGCCAGCCAGGGACTTCAGCTGGTAGCTGTAGAAACAGCCAAAGCAGGGACCTTTGGGCATTCAGATAACTTTCTACAGTTTTGACTGTACTTTCTCTGTCCTATGCTGATTGGCTGTTTGCTCCAACATCCTTGCCCCATCCCTCAGTCTCTTCACCTTAGTTTCTTCCACACCTGCTTTTCTTACCCTCTCCTCCCCTGCCTTCTCCCCCTTCCATTCCCTTTTCTTTCCTTTTAGCATATCCCCTCCTAATTAAACCCACTTGTGACAGGGTTAGGCTGCCCCTTAGCTCACCCGACATGTACTCATGGCCCTTTAAGACTTGGGAGGTATGATGTAGGCAAGAATCTGGGAAATAGGAGATATGGGTAGAAAGGAAGCAGGCCCAGGGGAAGCAGTACTTGGGAAGTGAGGGTGAGGAGAAAGAACACCATTAGTGTTCTTTTAAAAGCCCAGCACAGGAGCCTTGCACAGTGGTCAGAACAGAGCTCCTCTCTCACACAACTAATGGGAATGAGCTGGGAAAGTGGACAAGCTTCTATGATGCCTTCTCCCTCAGAGTGAGGATATAGCACAGCAGGAAAAAGTCTGCCTGGAGAATTCTAAAGTATAAAGGTGAAAAGGCTGTTTGGAGAAAAAGGGTAAAGTGAAGAAGAAATTGGCTAAGAGCCTGCAGCTGGCCTTTATGAGAACCCATCTCCAAGGACGAGCAGGGACAACATTTGATTGTAGCAGATGACAGAACGAGGAGTAATGGTCTCAAGTTGCAGTGGGGGAGGTTTAGGTTGGATATTAGGAAAAACTTTTTCACTAGGAGGGTGGTGAAACACTGGAATGCGTTACCTAGGGAGGTGGTAGAATCTCCTTCCTTTGAGGTTTTTAAGATCAGTCTTGACAAAGCCTTGGCTGAGATGATTTAGCTGGGGATTGGTCCTGCTTTGAGCAGCGGGTTGGACTAGATGACCTCCTGAGGTCCCTTATATTCTATGATTCTATGATCAGAGGGGTTTGTTGCGGAAAGTTTACTGTTGCCAAAGATTACTAGGAGCACCCAAGACTCACTGCTGGACTGGAACTCTGCCCAGGATTCCTAAACTCCGAATCTAGACGCAGTGTTCTGTGTGCCCTTTTATATTGTCGTACTACTTGGCCTGTGGATCCTCGTGTATGCAACCATGTTTTACTGCTCGCTCCAGATTCTCCCCGTGTTGTTTTTCCTCCATTCACCCCTCTCTTAATAAATATTTTCCCTTTCTATATCCGTTGTACTAGTCCAATGTATGTATGTGTGTATGTTTATGCCGGGGGGTTTGGAACAGGTGCCCTTGGAAGGGAGTTTCCCTTCTGTGCTCCTTTCTTGGCCTGAGCCTCCTACAGAGGAGTCTCTGTTTTGGCCATGAGGACACGATAGTTACATATGTGAATAAAAAACAAATCACTCTTGGAATGCTAAAAAAAAAAAAAGAAATTAAAAGCAGCAGCCATCATGCTCATCAGCTGGGTTTTCCCAGCTGCCTTCCCAGAGGTGTTTTGGTAACCATGGTTACTTAGTTTGCTACTTAAGCAGAGTCTCTTTAAATAAAGGATTGTAAAATGCAAAAAAAGTCGGTAGAATCAGATGACTTATAGTGGCGATGGAAATATTTGCTGTAAATTAATTCTCCATTCGGCCATGTGAAGAAAAAAAAGGCAAAGTTGATTCAAAGAAATTGTTTCTATCAACATCCCAGCAGCATCACATGAATGCAGCCAAATGTTTGTGAGGGAAAAAAAGGAGCAAGCAAAATAATCAGTTCTACATTATTTTTTTTAAGGATGGTGTGGTTATCTTTTGCTATCTGTAGACAGACATAGTTACTGTGTATTACGAATACACCTTGCTGCTAAGAAATCATAGAATATCAGGTTGGAAGGGACCTCAGGAGGTCATCTAGTCCATCCCCCTGCTCAAAGCAAGACCAATCCCCAATTTTTGCCCCAGATCCCAAATGGCCCCCTCAAGGATTGAACTCACAACCCTGGGTTTAGCAGGCCAATGCTCAAACCACTGAGCTATCCCTCCCCCCACACTCCACAATATGACAATATGAACCCTGATGCTGAGTAGGGCAGCAAAAATGTCATGGGATGATGACTATGAAAATCCAGTGGCTCCAGTACCATGGAGGGGGTAATGGAGTGACAGCAGTTGCCATTCAAACCTCTGGGCTGGTGTAGCACCCACAGTGGGCATGTATTGGCATAGCAGCAAATTATGTAGGTGAATTCTATCTCTCCTGCCCCCAATTAGTGCCCCTCACAAAGTCAGTTATTTGTGCCTTGAATTTCAGTCAAGTGAAAGATGGTGGCAGCCAATGGATATTTGATTATGTGCACATATCAATTAGCGATGGCTTAGTATGCTATTAATATTATTATTGTTCATCAGGATAGTTAAGATTTACATTATTAGAGGAAATTAAGAACAGTAAAAAAATTTATAGCTCCCTATTTCTTGCAGTGAATAGGCTTCCTTTGTCATTAACAAAGCCATCTGTAGCTCAAAATACAGCACAATAAATGTGCTGTGAGTGAAAAATTAATGGCATGTAGCCAAAGATGGAGCAGCAGGGTTTGATTAAGTGCAGAAAAGGTTGCCTTTGCATTTTCCACCGCCTTCTGCAAACCCACACAGCGTGACAACCTCCCACGTAACTAGCTACAGCCTCCCTCCATATTCCCAATGCAAAGTCACAAGCCCCAGTACCCAAATCCCCAGACAGTTCTGGGTGACACTGATTCCTTCCTGGCATGGTACTCCTCCTGGCTCCCATTCTGGGATGTCCCTAGTTGGCTGCTCTGTGTCTCTCGGGCTTCAAGCTGGTTCTCGGCTGCTTTGCTCCATGAGGGTCTGAGTGCTGTAGGCACTTGTCTGGAGTGCCAGACACACACGCCCTATTGCTCTTGTGCTCTCTCCACCATAGGTGCTGGACCGAGGGATGCTGGGTGTGCTGTAGCACCTGCTGGCTTGAAGTGGTTGTTATTATAAATAGGGTTTACAGTTTGCTTCAATGGCTCTCAGCACCCCCACTGTAAAAATATTTCCAGCAACCCTGCTCTCCACTCTCCTTCCCCCTGGAACAACCAGCACTTCCTCTGCCTCAGGATGAGGCTTTAAAGGGCCATGCTCTCTTAAACCCAGGGTGGTACTTAAGTTTAATAGAGAAAGCTACATGGAAATGCTGCTTTGTGTCACCCCTTTTTACTTCCTGTCACAGTGCAATATATTTAAAGGTGGAAAAAAAGCATTTGTGCTCACTGTTTTCTGTTTACTACTCTGAGGACTTGTACACTCTAGCACTTACTTCAGTATAACTTAAGTGGCTCAGGGGTGTGGAAAATCCACCCCCTGGAGCAATGAAACTTACACCAATCTAAGCACCTTTGTGGACAGTGCGGTCAGGAGGAGAAACTTTCCTCCAGACATAGCTACTGCCGCTTGGGGAGGTGGAGTAATTATGCTGATGGGAGAGCTCTCCCCCATTAGCATAGAGAGATTCTAGTGTAGACTAGCCCTGAGTCTTTGCACTTTTTGGATATAGTGGGGAATGAAAATTGATTGATTAATTATTTGCTCCAAAATCTTTCTGGGTACTGAAATTAAGCTGAGCAGTCTGTAATACCCTTGGTTGTCCTTATTCCTCTTTTTATAGATTGTCACTATATTTATATATATATACAGAAAAATCATGGAGCAGGTCCTCAAGGAATCCATTTTGAAGCACTTGGAGAAGAGGAAAGTGATCAGGAACAGTCAGCATGGATTCACCAAGGGCAAGTCATGTCTGACTAACCTAATTGCCTTCTATGATGAGATAACTGGATCTGTGGATGAGGAAAAAGCAGTGGACATGTTATTCCTTGACTTTAGCAAAGCTTTTGATATGGTGTTCCATAGTATTCTTGCCAGCAAGTTAAAGAAGTATGGGCTAGATGAATGGACTATAAGGTGGACAGAAAGCTGGCTAGATTGTCGGGCTCAATGGGCACTGATCAATGGCCCCATGTCTAGTTGGCAGCCGGTATCAAGCGGAGTGCCCCAAGGTCGGTCCTGGGGACGGTTTTGTTCAATATCTTCATTAATAATCTGGAGGATGGTGTGGATTGCACTCTCAGCAAGTTTGCAGATGACACTAAATTGGGAGGAGTGATAGATGCGCTGCATGGTAGGGATACGATACAGAGGGACCAAGACAAATTAGAGGATTGGGCCAAAAGAAATCTGATGAGGTTCAACAAGGACAAGTGCAGAGTCCTGCACTTAGGACGGAAGAATCCCATGCACTGCTACAGACTAGGGACCGACCAGCTAGGCAGCAGTTCTGCAGAAAAGGACCTAGGGGTTACAGTGGACGAGAAGCTGGATATGAGTCAACAATGTGCACTTATTGCCAGGAAGGCTAATGCCATTTTGGGTTGTATAAGTAGGAGCATTGCCAGCAGATCGAAGGACGTGATCATTCCCCTCTATTCAGCATTGGTGAGGCCTCATCTGGAGTACTTGTCCAGTTTTGGGCCCCACACTACAAGAAGGGTGTGGAAAAATTGGAAAGCATCCAGCGGAGGGCAACAAAAATGATTAGGGGACTGGAACACATGATTTATGAGGAGAGGCTGAGGGAACTGGGATTATTTAGTCTGCAGAAGAGAAGAATGAGGGGGGATTTGATAGCTGCTTTCAACTACCTGAAAGGGGGTTCCAAAGAGGATGGATCTAGATTGTTTTCAGTGGTAGCAGATGACAGAACAAGGAGTAATGGTCTCAAGTTGCAGTGGGGGAGGTTTAGGTTGGATATTAGGAAAAACTTTTTCACTAGGAGGGTGGTGAAACACTGGAATGTGGATTCTCCTCTCTTAGAGGTTTCTAATGTCAGGCTTGACAAAGCCCTGGCTGGGATTATTTAGTTGGGGTTTGGCCCTGCTTTGAGCAGGGGGTTGGACTAGATGACCTCCTGAGGTCCCTTCCAACCCTGATATTCTATGATTCTATGATAACTGAAGTGGGGTTCCAAGGAGATTGAAGCTAGGCTGTTCTCAGTGGTGGCAGATGACAGAACAAGAAGCAATGGGCTCAAGTTGAAGTGGAGGAGGTCTAGGTTGGATATTAGGAAAAAACTATTTCACTAGGAGGGTGGTGAAGCACTGGAATGGGTTACCTATAGAGCTGATGGTATCTCCATTCTCAGAGTTTTTAAGGCTCAGCTTGACAAAGCTCTGGCTGGGATAATTTAGTTGGGGTTGGTCCTGCTTTGACCAGGGGGTTGGACTAGAGAACCTCCTGCAGTCTCTTCCAACTGTAATCTTCTATGATTCTATGATTTTCCCTTTCCCAGAACTTTGGAATACACCCATTTTCCATGCCTTTTTGAATACAATCGCTAATAGCTCAGATATCTCCTCCTTAGGCCCTTAATTCCTTATTTAAGCACCTAAACATGGTCCAGGAGTCTAAATTTAGGGTACTGTTTTTGAAAGTCCTGCCCATAGTACCAATCGCCATAGCAGCTAGGTGCTGTTATTATTGTGCTCTCACTGTCTTGCTTTCTGATGCCTGATACTTCTTCACACTCTAGGGGGAAAAAAAACTATGTATTTTACAACGTTGCATTAATAAATTAAATCTCCACCCATTGGAACCAGTTGCTCCCTCTTGTGGAGAACTTGCATGCCTTGACCGCTAGGCAAGTCATTCAGTCACACTGTGTCCAAGTTTTGTCATCTGTAAAACAGAGGTAATATTACCTGCTTACTTATCCACAGTCCCACAATCCTCTTATTACCAGTCCCACAATCCTCTTGCTCAGTGTGAAACTAGCACATCCGTTGATTTAGGGAGTTGTGGGGGAAAGCTGGCCCATCTCACAATGAATATGCTGACCAGGTGTCAGACCACTAACACTATATCCTACATTTTCAAAAGTGTCCACTAATTTTGAGAGCTCAACTTGTGACTTTTAGGGCCCGATTATCAGATATGCAGAACAGACTTGTGACCCTTGCTTTGCTCCATCCCTTCTTAGATCAGGCTGATCCAGAGGTGATCCTGGCAGTTAAAGGCTGGTGAACCTAATATCAGGACTAGGTAAATTGGTAGAAAATATAGTCAAGAACAGAATTATCAGACACACGATGAACATGATTTGGTGGGGAAAAGTCAACATGGCTTATGTAAAAGGAAGGAACGCCTCACCAATCTATTAGAATTCTTTGTGGGTGTCCACAAACATATGGATAAAGATGATCCAGTCAATATAGTGTACTTGGATTTTTAGAAAGCTTTTGACAAGGTTCCTTACCAAAGTCTCTTAAGGAAGCTAAGCAGTCATGGGATAAGGTGGAAGGTCCTCTCATGGATCAGTAACTGGTTAAAAGACAGGAAGCAAAGGGTAGAGAGGAGAACAATGGAGAGAGGTGAACAACGGGGTCCACCAAGGATCTGTATTGCGAACTTCACTGTTCAGCATGTTCATTAGTAATCTGGAAAAGGGAGCAAACAATGAAGTAGCAGAGTCTACAGATGATACAAAATTATTCAAGGTAATTAAGTCAAAAAATTATTATGATACGTTAAAGGGGGATTCCACAAAGGTGGGTGACTAGGCAACAAAATGGCAGATGAAATTCAACATTGATAAATGCAAAGTAATGTACATTAGAAAAAATAATCTCAATTCCACATATAGAATGATGGGTTCTAAATTAGCTGTTACCACTCAAGAAAGAGATCTTGTAATCATCGTGGATATTTTTTCTGAAAACTCTAACTCCATGTACTGCACTAGTCAAAAAGGTTAAAAAAACATTAGGAACTATTAGGAAATGAATAGAAAATAACACAGAAAACACCATAATGTCATTATATAAATCCATGGTGCACCCACATTGAATACTGTGTCTAGTTGTGGTTGCCCCATCTCAAAAAGGATATAATGGAAGTAGAAAAGTTTCAGAGAAGGGCAACCAAGATGATTAATGGTATGGAAGAGCTTCCATACAAGGAAAGACTAAAAAGATTAGGGCTGTTCAGCTTAGAAAAAAGACAATTAAAGGGTGATGTCATAAATATAAAGGGAAGGGTAAAGCCCTTTAAAATCCCTGCTGGCCAGAGGAAAAATCCTCTCACCTCTAAAGGGTTAAGAAGCTAAAGGTAACCTCGCTGGCACCTGACCAAAATGACCAATGAGGAGACAAGATACTTTCAAAAGCTGGGAGGAGGGAGAAAAACAAAGGGTCTGGGTCTGTCTGTGTGATGCTTTTGCCGGAGACAGAACAGGAATGGAGTTTTAGAACTTAGTAAGTAATCTAGCTAGATATGTGTTAGATTATGATTTCTTTAAATGGCTGAGAAAATAGCTGTGCTGAATAGAATGACTATTCCTGTCTGTGTGTCTTTTTTGTAACTTAAGGTTTTGCCTAGAGGGATTCTCTATGTTTTGAATCTAATTACCCTGTAAGGTATTCACCATCCTGATTTTATAGAGGTGATTCTTTTCTTTTTACTTCTATTAAAAGTCTTCTTGTAAGGAAACTGAATGCTTTTTCATTGTTCTAAGATCCAAGGGTTTGGGTCTGTGGTCACCTATGCAAATTGGTGAGGATTTTTACCAAACTTTCCCCAGGAAGTGGGGTGCAAGGGTTGGAAGGATTTTGGAGGGAAAGATGTGTTCAAACTCCGTTTTTTCAGGAACCCAGATAAAGTTTGGTGGTGGCAGTGGAAGTCCAAGGGTAAAATTAGTTTAAGTCTAAGTCTAAGTCTGAGATCAACAAGAAGTAAAATCTTTATTGCTTGTGGTACCAATATTTTGGTGACTGCTTAATCTTGAAAACAAATTCTAAATGATTAACTATCTTACCATGTTTCATGGACAATTTCTTTCCTTGGAATGGTTTATTGTCCAGGTATGTGCCCGGGACATATCTTTTGAACTGTACAATAAAGGTTAGATCAAACAGAAAGCTTAAACATATTTTCTTAGAATATCTGTTGGAAAGAGTGTCACAATTTTCCATTAAAAAGTTGTCTATAAAGAGTTCCCACTGTCTGAAGTAAGGATGACAGTTATAAATGTGGCAGTCCTAATTAAAAATGTAGTCTGTCTTTTAGATAATGTGAATATTGACTGACAGATATAACAGTGGCTTCATGTAAAAGAATAGTGCCTCTGAAGGACTGCTAGCATTTACTGAAAGCATCTGTCTGTAAGAATAATAATGTACGGTAATACTGAAAACTTAAATGTACAGTACTGGAGTGACAGAATAAGCTAAGAAATAAATGTTCCTTCTATTCCCTCATTTTTGTCCAGTGAAAATGAGTCATATTTCCAGGTACCTCAGAATATCTTGCTGCAAAATCTGCATTACATGGGGTGCATTATCCCACTGCACGATACAACAGTACTTATATAATGTGTATACTTCTACACATTAATTGTAAATAAATGAAGAACAAAAGAAGAAATAACTGCTTGATTTTGCTCCAGGGTAGATAGTAAAGCACCTCCAAGAACAAAATTACAGCATATTTACCCATAAGATTCTTTTTGGGGAGCTACATGGAACTATCCTGAGCTTCTTTGATCACTAGAATTGAAACAAACCCTGAGGCCACTTTTTACCTTGAATCGTGGGATTTCTTATAGTGAGTTCAAGCTGCTACATTGCCTTGCAGATCAAGGAAACTTGAGAAACGCACACAGAAACTGGAGACAAACCGTGCAGTAAACAAACAAAAAATAAAATGCTGCAGATCCAGAAATGGTTAGATAGGTGCAGGAAGAACATTGCTGAATATCACCTTGGTGTGCATCAGCACTAATAATAATATGCTTCCAATTTAACAGAGCATCCTGGAGACCTTAAAACGTTTAAACAGCCAAGTCAGTACTGCTCTATAATCCATTTTGGATGAGATGCTATCTGTACAGTATATAAAACCTGCTTTTCAGCCTGTGCAGTGCAAAACAGCTGGACCAAGAGCTGTGGATCTGGTTCCCCACCTTTTTCTTGTGGTTCTCAATCAGGGGCACAGGTGACCAAGTGATCACACCACTATTTTTCTGGGTTAAGTGGAGTGTCCCTTCCTTTCCTCCCATCCTCTCTGTGAGGACAGTAGCTTGGGAGAAAACACAAGGGACTCACAATTCTTCCTTGTGGGGGAAAGGCAGACAAAATAATGGACATAGAGCAACAGGAATAGAAGAGAGGCCAGCACTGGATTTTTTTTTTTAATGAGGGATGAATTTTGAATTATTCATTAATTTTGCAAACGGGATAACTAACCCGTCATTGCATGTCTGTGTGGATCTTGAATATTGGGCAGATGGAGATGGCATCATGTTTTGGAGAGAGCAAATAAAGCAGTGGCTATTTTAAAGCAAAGTACAACTGTCGGTGACATTGCGATATTCAAGGGGCCTTGACTATTCAGCCCCCGGACAAAGTAGCATTTCAGTGCTGAAAGTCTGAAGGTGAAACTAAAGCTGCAGAAAGATCTGAACTCTGTTGAATAAGCCTTTTTGGTTCTGTTGAAATAATATGCACACTTGCTGTCTTTGCACCTAGTCGGTTCAGGATGAAAAGGCAAAGCTGATAGCTATAGGTAGGTATACATCTCCAGTGGGACAGTCAGTTGTTTTGAGACTATGTCAAAGGAAAAAAGTCTTTGTGAACCCAGGATAAAGATACTTTCATAAAAGCACAGTTATTTTCCTTTGAGATTCCTTTACTGACTTCAATTAAACTTTTCAGAGGCTCACAGATTTGGAGAGCTTTTTAAACCAAAAGAAGTTGTATGCCTAATTTTCCCAAGATCTTGTAAATTCTCCCTAGGTAATGACAGTGTTAAAAGGAGACTGTAGTACAACTCATGCCCTGACTTTTAAATTTTGTTTCCATGTTTTGGAAGATTTTTTTCTTGCCTTATGTTTGTGTTAAGATCTCCTATGGGTCTTTCTTGATTCTCTAAATATTGTGCATTATTTAGTAATGTTATTAACTTTAGACTAGCTGAGTCACAGAATCTGTTATTTAACATCTATATTGCAGTAGAATCCAGAGACCTCAATCAAGATTGTTCTAAGCACCATATTAAGATATGGTCTTTGTCTGGGTGATCTTTACACTCTAAGATGACAATTAAAATATGAAGTGGGAATATATTCAGTTTTTATATATTGTGTTTTGTTTGAATGTAAACAAAATAGATAAAGCAACGGCTGACCATTGTTATTTGCCCTTCAACCAAGCTGTCGTTACTTTGCTGATTTCTTACATAGGTTGTGGCTGTGTCAGTCTTTAGGAGGGATATGATGAAGGAGGGTAGTAGTTTTATGGATTAGCTGGTGAGCTGGGTTGTATGGTAACATCCCAACTAAGGTTCTACAGGGATAGGTTTAATCCCTTATCTAAAGAAGCATGTCTGCTGAAGCTGCCAGTATTACAGTAGAATGGAACCATCAGAAAACAGACATCTGTAATTGTCTAATAAGGATTAGTGGAACAGCATGCTTTCTTTTCAGGAATGAGAAAAAACAACAACACCTCCTTGTCCTAAAGATTATGAACCAGAACAGGATGTTCAGAGTTATTATTTGGATGAGAATTATGTATTAGTTACTCCTGTTCTCTGGACAATTAGGTCTAAAACTAACAAAGCTAATATTCTCCAGGCTTGGAGTTTGGACTTCAGTTAGCACAAGCCTTAACTCTTTTATGTTGGACTATAGCTGAGAAATGCCTTTACATCGGGTATTTTGGGCAGAGAGGCAGGATATTTGTTTTATCATATATACCATCACTTCCCAGTGCCTGGACTCCACTCTATCATGCAGAATCCTTTATTTAGCCACATTGACTCTAGTCGGCCTGTCACTGTGAGTCCGAGGGGCAAAACACCTAGGTACAGCATTATGATTTCAATTCACTCATATGAATTACAATTTTGACTGAATACATCCAAAGAAATGTTTTCATATGGAAATGTCCGACAAATAACAGAAATGATTCCATAAATAACAGTGGACTTAAATTGCTGCTTCTATTCATTAATTCTTTTTTGCAGTATTTTACAACTGTAATATTTGCCTAGCAGAAAGATATATTGTGCAGCTTCACTCATTAATGCTGGTAAATCACTTGCAGAGCCTTGAATCAGAGGAGCTATATCAGTACAAAGTATTATTAATTAGTGTGCTTAATATAGACAGATTGTGAATAATGCCTGCAAACCCACTGCCAGAGTTGCTAATAGGTATTGGAAGCTGGAAAGGGTCAATAAGGTTGCAGAAAGTCACTTAAATAGATTTCTTTTAAATGCGGCAAAGAGTCCTGTGGCACCTTATAGACTAACAGACGTATTGGAGCATGAGCTTTCGTGGGTGAATACACACTTCATCAGATGCATGTAGTGGAAATTTCCAGAGGCAGGTATAAATATGCAAGCAAGACTCAGACAAGGGATAATGAGTTTAGTTCAATCAGGGAGGATGAGGCCGGATGAGGCCCTCTTCTAGCAGTTGAGGTGTGAACACCAACGGAGAAGAAACTGCTTTTGTAGTTGGCTAGCCATTCACAGTCTTTGTTTAATCCTGAGCAGATGGTCTCAAATTTGCAAATGAACTGAAGCTCTGCAGTTTCTGGTCCTGAAGTTTTTTTGCTGCAGGATGGCTACCTTTAAATCTGCTATTGTGTGTCCAGGGAGGTTGAAGTGTTCCCCTACAGGTTTCTGTATATTGCCATTCCTAATATCTGATTTGTGTCCATTTATCCTTTTACATAGGGACTGTCCAGTTTGGCCGATGTACATAGCAGAGGGGCATTGCTGGTACATGATGGCGTATATTACATTGGTGGACGTGCAGGTGAATGAACCGGTGATGGTGTGGCTGATCTGGTTAGGTCCTGTGATGGTGTCGCTGGTGCAGATATGTGGGCAGAGCTGGCATCGATTGGTCCCTGAGTTAGAGTTACTATGGTGCAGTGTATAGTTGTTGGTGAAAATATGCTTCAGGTTGCCGAGTTGTCTGTGGGCGAGGACTGGCCTGCCTCCCAAGGCCTGTGAAATTGGGGGATTGTTGTCCAGGATGGGTTGTAGGTCACTGATGATGCGTTTGGAGAGGTTTTAGCTGAGGACTGTAAGTGATGGCCAGTGGAGTTCTGTTTGTTTCTTTCTTGGGCTTGTCTTGCAGCAGGAGGCTTCTGGGTACACGTCTAGCTCTGTTGATCTGTTTCCTTATTTCCTCATGTGGGTATCGTAGTTTTGACAATGCTTGGTGAAGATCTTCCAAGAAGCCATCCTGCAGCAAAAAAAACTTCTATCCCTAGCCTGATTCTTGCTTGCATATTTATACCTGCCTCTGGAAATTTCCACTACAGGCATCCGTCAAAGTGAGTATTCACCCACGAAAGCTTATGCTCCAATATGTCTGTTAATCTATACGGTGCCACAGGACTCTTTGCCGCTTTTACAGATCCAGACTAACACAGCTACCCTTCTGATACTTTCTTTTAAATGTTGGTCTGGTCAGTTTTTCTTCACTGACATTTTCACATGTACTTTTCATGTTTGCTTGACGACTTTTTAAAATTATGAACTGTTGATAACATTTCATCTTATGTATTTTACTGAAAGCACAAAGGCATATGAAACTAACTACAGCCACTGACAATTGGCTAATTAGTGTATTATTTCTATAGTGCTAGCACCCAAAAGCCCCAGTGAGGATTAGTGCCCCGTTTTACAAGGAGCTATTCAAACATATAGGAAGAAATGGCCTGCCTTAGACAGCTTACAAATAAAGGGAAGAAACTAAATTTATACTTTCTAACAGTCAAAGTTGTTTTGCTTTTCAAATACAAATTAAACATTACAAGGAAGTAAATCTGGAAATAAAGTATAGAACAAGTGACAACCAGCTAACAATTTCAGCTGAGATATTTTTAAGCTACTTTGGCTATCAAGGCTAGTACTGACAATTACAGTGTGGGTTTGTGGGGAAATACTCTAAATTCATGGGTATGAGGCTTTATATTCCCTTGAAAAGTCACCTCCTTAGATGCTGAAGCCTGAAGTTGAAATTATGTGTTGGGGGATTCATTGCATTTTTTTAATTTCTTCTTTAAGCCTGGCAATTAGAGTACTATAAATGATATTTCAAAGGCACTGCTTACGTGGACAATTAAAAATGCATTGCAAATGAGAGCACAGTTTAAAAGTCAGTTCAGATAAATATGTCTTAAGTGCATTTAAATTCTAGTAATGGTCTCTGAGGACCAAATTGTTTTATGTTTCACAGTACACCCAAATCCATCTGTACCAAAGTCTGTTTTTACATGCAAATTGGATAATTGCACATGGAAGTGGATACTTAGGTGTCTCTTTATTTACATATGCAGTTTCCTGATTTTCTTTCTTTGATCTGTGTTGTATATGCACCAATAGATGCATCTATTATTATTTATCATTTATATTACTGTAGTACCTAGAAGCCCTAGCCATGGACCTCTATGAATGAAAGTCCAGTCAAAATGTGTACTAGGGAACCTAATCTTTTAAGACAAGAATTCCAGAGTTTGGAAAGAAAGCAAAAAGAGTGTTCTTTTTCACACAGTTCTATCTTCTGGAATGATACAGAAGCTCTTAGGAATAGAGCAGAGTCTATAGGCTTGTCTACACAGTGTTGCAATGTCTCCTATAAGGTTGTGATTTCTAAAGTGCACTAATATGTTGCACACTAATTGATCCATGTGGATCCTTCACATGTGCACTAAAAGTTGCTATGTGAAAGTGCACTAGGGAACTTTTAGTGCACACCTGCAGGGTCAGTGTAAACCAATTAGTGAGCAACACATTCGTGTACTTTAGAAATCACACCCACATAGTGCGCATTGCAGCACTCTGTGGACAAACCCTATGTAGTGTAACATAGTGTGTAGTAAGCAAGTCATAAAGTGAAAGAGATCAAGACAGTAAGAAAAACAATGTCATGCTCATAGGAAAGGAAAACTACCTCATATACCACATATATATTTCTAGTGGGTCTGAGAAGTTTAGGAATTTGTGATTTAAATATTTATTGGCGGGGGGCATTCGTATCTGAACCTCTAGAACTTGTTTGCAGAGTTAAAGAAGACCGTTTTATCAAGCGATTATGGCGCTATGCGAAACTGAACAGCATGTTAAAGTTTCTGCAATCTCTTCAGTTCAAGAGGTGAAAGTTGATCAGACTGTATTGAAATTCCTTATGTTTTAAGAAGAAACATGAAAACCTGCTGCCTAATTGCTCAGTGGCTTTATGCATGTAAAGCTTACAGTAAGATCCTTCCCAGTAGTGACTCACTTACAAAAGGCATATAAATTGATAGTTACAGGATGTTTTCTATTAGCTCAAGTATAAGAGACCTGTGTTTGCTGGTGCAAAAGGTTGAGTTCTATCCCCTGTGCTCATTAACTAGCAAATGCAGTGACTGCTTCTGAACTGTGCTAAATATGGCCATGAATTCATTACATGGAAAGAAGGAATGTATTACGGAAGTATATAAAGCTGATAACTGTCAGGGGCACATGCTGGAAGTATGACATGAGTGATACCTGGATACTATCTGATTTGCTGTATACCTACCAAAAGTGGAAGTTGTTCATTGCGTTTTTTTTTTTTTTATTGACCTCAGCAATACAAATTGTATGCTAGGTATTCTGCTAAGGTCTGCTTTTGTCACCTGACCCCTTTGAACCTAGTTTCCCTTCTAGGCTGGTGAGTCATTGTTCAGAGATGCTCTGCCCCTTCTTGGTCAGGGGGATCCCATATCCTCCCAGTAAACCTTCTTCACAGAACAGAATCCCATGTTATGTATTGCATTATATTTTATAGCCATAGCTATTTTTTTTAAAAGTGATGCAGCACAACTTGCCCCAAACTACCCTTTGAAAACCAAACTGTCTGCTCCTATTTTGAAATCCAAATTACACCATTCACATTCAAATATCCCAAAATTACATTTTTGTCAAGCTCTCTCCTGAACAAGGTGTCTCCAGCTTTAATTTCTCAGCCATTATACAAACACGGAATCATAAAGATATGTACACAAGCTTTGTAAAATGGAAAAAACCTTTTAGAATATGAGACTGTTCATGCTGAATCAGACCAATGGTCCATCTAGCCCAGTATCCTGTCTTCCAACAGTGGCCAATGTCAGGTGCTTCAGAAGAATTAACAGAAAATGGAATCATTGAGTGATCCATCCCTTGTTGTCCACTCCCAACTTCTGGCAATCAGAGGCTAGGGACACCCAGAGCCTGGGGTACGGGAGGAGTGCATCCCTGACAATCTTGGCTAATATGCCAGTGTTGTTAGGTTCTGGAGAGAAGAAAGGAGAGGATGGCAGAATGTCATTGCTAATGATTGGACTGCGGTAAGATTTTTTGGTATCTGTTAGAAATTTAACTGAATAACATGGCAAGTCTTAAAAAAACTCCAACACTTCGGCAAAAAATGTCTGTATAGGCCATAATTATAAATCTTACACTGCTCAGAGAAAAAGCAAATATATTCTAACTCATATAACAAAAATCACATATTTCATCACAAGAACCTTAGCTTTGCTCCCTTCTCTGGTCCTGCATCTAGCTAGCACAGACCAGAAAATCTGGCCCTCAAAATGTAAAACTAGTGGAGCAGTTTTTGTTTTGGGATACTAACTTCCAGGGCCTGTGTTATGCAGGAAGTCAAAATGGTCCTTTCTGGTCTTACAATTTACAGATGGAGTTACTTCGAATTTAGGAACTAATCCAAAAGTCATTGAAATCAGTGGAAAGACTCCTATTAAGTGACTTCAATGAGCTTTGAATTGGGAGCTTAGAGTGGTATAAATGACAGCAGAATTAGGCTCTGTACATGCGATAATTATCTGTAGGGCATTATTTGATGTACAGTCATCGTTTTTATGGACTCTTCAAGAGTTGGGTACCATTTGATTTTTAAATTCCTTTTGACCAATTTTCTATTTTATTGATTATTGAATTTCTCTTCTGAGGTTTTAATTTTGGCATTGCTGGGAGGACCTGGAAATGGGCCACATGGACATCCTGGAAATTTCAAAATAGGGCCACTTCTCAATTCTTCAGGGAAAATGCATTTAAAGGGATACTTTGTCAAATGTTTATGTACTGTTATTGCAAGCAGCCAGAATCCATTAAATGAAAGATGTTTGAGATTTTTTTCTAGTTTATTTTACATATTTGAAAAATACTTTGGGGATGGTCATTTTCATTATTTCCCCTGTAAATTTGACACACTGTTGGGGTAGGTCTTTCACACAAACAGAGAGAAACTGTCTAAAAAAAATCTACTCCTAAGAGGAAAACATGACTCTAAAATCACAAAGGTTTGCAGGAGACTCCATGACACTAGTAGTCCCTGAATTTACTTTGAATTAATTCTTTTGAAGCTGACTAGATTTCTGGTGCATGGTGTCTCTTTAACCTTTCTTTCTAAAGAATAAATCTCATCCCCGGATCTACAAGTCTCTAGAGATGGTCTTGTTTGAAATTATATATATGAGTATCATTTCTCCAAGTCCTAAAATGTTTTCTGTGTTCCCAACTGAATCCAAGATGCAATGTTCCATATTGCCCTCACTTCCTCTCCCCACTCCAAAAAAAGAGCAAGGCTAGAATCTGCACTCTCCTATCTGACATGGGGGTCCAGCTGGTGGATCCATGAAGTCAAAGATATCCAGATCCCAGCAGCCCTTCAACATGTGTGATGACACAGGGTAGAATGCTCTGTGTAGGTTTCCCATATCTTGCTCCCCACTCACAGAACCACACCTGTTCCACTGTACTTCTGAACCCATGGAGTGTTGGCCATGACTTGCCCCATAATGTATACCATACTTTGGTCCATGAAGAAATTTATTTTGCCTTTCCTGTCATCAAACAGCTGAAGAAACCACAGGAGATTATAAAAAAACATGGATAAACTGAAGACTTTGGTTCTGATTCTATCTAGTTACCCTTGTGTAAAGAGAACTCTATGAAAGTTCTACTGGCCTAACACTAGTGTGCGACTAAAATGAGGCTTCAATCCAACTGTCACTGAAGCCAACAGAAACTATACTTATTGAACTCAGTGGGAGTTGGCTCAATCCTTTGGTCTGTTGTGTGTAATATGTTATGAAGAAATTGCTTAGTCTAAAATCTGAATAGTTACGGATTGCTTAACTGAATTTAAACATTTAACTCAAACAATTTTTACTTAAAAATTGAATTTTCTGAGCAGTCTCAAGCAGTATTATTGTTAATACTACATAATAAAGTCACTGATACATTTTCCACAGAAATGACTATTTTACTTATTAAGAAAATTATATAGAATGTTGAATATATGGAATCGGTACAATGGAACTCAGAGAAGCAAACTGTTGTAATGCGTTCTGACTCCTGAATGTCTGTGCGCCACTGAAGGACTATCAGATCTATCCATATTTATCATTTTGTCATCACTTCAGCTTGAAGAAAGTGTTCCTATTGCTTGTAGCTGAAGAAGACTCTCCTTTGGATCAAGTACCTTTGGAACCAAAGGTCATGATCTAAACATATATAGGAGTGGAAATTCTTAGCTCAGGGATTCCTGGTATTATTATCCAATAGCACTTAAAATCTGCTAAACCCTGTCCTCATAAATGGGGAGACACATCTGATCCCTGAGAGAGCCTACAACCTAAGAAGACAATGAAAGAGAATGATCTTGCAAAAATTATGCACAATTTTTGTATACATTTTTAAATTTATTTTTGAAGTTGGGTCTATGATCTCACTAATGGTAATCATTGTACCAGAAACATCTGATACAAGAATGAGGGCAGATGCACATGTGATATCCTGACACTTCATTTATTGCAAAAGATGCTTCATAGCAATAAGGTTTGGAAAATGCAAACAGCTGAGCATTCTTCCAGTTTGTCTAGTTTACATACTTTCTGTTTAAAAAAGCTAGAGTAAAATGTGCATTTACAACATCAGATACATAATGCTGGATTCCCATGGTACAGTTTGTGGATATGTTATAAAAATGTTCCTAGCAGCAATAAAAGAAGTTGAATTTAAAAGGTAATGATAATTTTTAATGCTCTTGCCTAACATCTGGTATTAGACAGTAAGAATGAAGCCAAGTAGAACAGATGGAGCTGGGATTATAGACGAAGCAGGAGAAAGGGAGGTGGGATATGGACAGGTATAAGGCTGTCAAGGTTGGATCGTGCTAGAAAAGGAAAAAAAACATCTTAACTACTAAGGTGACTTCCCTCATTCCTTGGCCAGATAGCAGAAAGTTTGGAAGGCAATTCCTCCCCAAGAGTCCTCAAATGAAGACTCCACAAGGATCCATTTTTTCTCTCTCTTCTTTAAAAAATGTATGAGATACTAATTTGGAAGGTTGTCAGATCCCTCAGGCTCCATTGCCACCAATGTGCTGACAATGAGCTTTAAGTTTTTTTCCCCAAGAGACAGCCAACGCTGTCACAGTGAATGGGGGGGAGGGAGAGAGAGAGAGAGAGAGAGAGAGAGAGGTGTATGGTTGTAAAGCAAGTGGCTCAGATTCAATCTATGCAAAATAGAGACAATACTAGTAATCAGACAAATATTTGTAGTAGTAACATATATAAAGATACAGATGTGAAGGGTAAACCTGGATCAGAGGTAGTATCATCAGAGGTGAGAAGGAAGCAAAGACTGAGAAGAACTTTTGCAAGACTGGTAGTAGTACTAGCAGATTGTATTAAAGCTTATCAGAAGGACAGGAAGGAGGATGAAGGGGATCAAATAAAATCACCGCATTGGATGACAAGCTGTGTGATTCTCTGATATTTGAGAATGTGGCTTCCATTGTTCCAGATTAAGTGCCTTTGGGTTGCTCAAGTATTAGGCAAATATTCACCCAGCTCAGCTCATTTTAGTTCTTCTTTCATTTATAAAAGGGGCAGGTGCCTTAGAGTTTAATCAGTATTAACAGAAGTATGACAGGCTATTTACTTGTGTGACACTTCTACTAATTCTTAGACCTGATAATAGCTTTCCTCCTTATGACACAGAACGCATTTAAAATGATTGACACTAAATGTTATTATACTCTTAGTGGACTCAGAATTAATTTTAATCAAATGCTGCAGAAAGGCTTTAATTATATTTCTAGAATGTTACCTAAATGTTGTAACATATTTCAATGACATAACAAACTAGTAATTTAAGACTTACTAGATATGATCATTGGCACATTCTATTCTAGTTCTAGTTTTTATAACTAGTAAAAAAATTACGATCTCACTGCATGTGAAATTATAGTTCCTAGTAATGTTAAATAAGTATATTTAAGGACTCTAGAATTCTTAGGCCTGACTTCAAAATAAAATTAGCGTTGAAGTGTTAGGGATTAGAAAAATGACAGTTAAATAATCTTTTGGTTTTATAGGGCCAGATTATTTAGTCCATCCAAACGGTTTTCCATGCAGCACCAGAAAGCAGTGGGGGCAGACTTAGCTTTTGGTGCCTTAGGGCTTTACCAATCCTGGGGCAGCTAGGATTGGGCCAGTCCCTTCTGTAATTTAGACCAGCATTCATGGGACTATTCCAGCAGCTGGGGATCAACTGGATGCAGCAGAATAGTGGCCATTTTTTCTGGCCACATTCCCTATGCTGGGGTTTAGCACCAGTAAAGGATTTCCACTGCCCTTCCCAGATCTGTCACATTGCTTTACTCAGGTGACCAGCTTGGCTCTCTGAATCTGGCCCAAGTGGTATAGTGCCCTCCAGCCAAAAGGTCTCAAAGTGCTTTCCAAACATTAATGGTATGCCTTGCAAATTAATACTGTGAGGTAGGCAAGTAGGACTGTCAAGGTTCCTCCCCCACTCTGAACTCTAGGGTACAGATGTGGGGACCTGCATGAAAAAACCTCCTAAGCTTATCTTTACCAGCTTAGGTCAAAACTTCCCCAAGGTACAAAATATTACCCCCATTGTCCTTGGACTGGTCGCTACCACCACCAAACTAATACTAGTTACTGGGGAAGAGCTGTTTGGACACGTCCTTCCCCCCAAAATACTTCCCAAAACCTTGCACCCCACTTCCTGGACAAGGTTTGGTAAAAAGCCTCACCAATTTGCCTAGGTGACTACAGACCCAGACCCTTGGATCTTAAGAACAATGAACAATCCTCCCAACACTTGCACCCCCCCTTTCCTGGGAAATGTTGGATAAAAAGTCTCACCAATTTGCATAGGTGACCACAGACCCAAACCCTTGGATCTGAGAACAATGAAAAAGCATTCAGTTTTTTACAAGAAGACTTTTAATAAAAAATAGAAGTAAATAGAAATAAAGAAATCCCCCCTGTAAAATCAGGATGGTAGATATCTTACAGGGTAATTAGATTCAAAAACATAGAGAACCCCTCTAGGCAAAACCTTAAGTTACAAAAAAGATACACAGACAGAAATAGTTATTCTATTCAGCACAATTCTTTTCTCAGCCATTTAAAGAAATCATAATCTAACACATACCTAGCTAGATTACTTACTAAAAGTTCTAAGACTCCATTCCTGTTCTGTCCCTGGCCAAGACGACTACAGACAGACCCAGACCCTTTGTTTCTCTCCCTCCTCCCAGCTTTTGAAAGTATCTTGTCTCCTCATTGGTCATTTTGGTCAGGTGCCAGCGAGGTTACCTTTAGCTTCTTAACCCTTTACAGGTGAGAGGAGCTTTCCCCTGGCCAGGAGGGATTTCAAAGGGGTTTACCCTTCCCTTTATATTTATGACAAGGACCATATCACCTCCATCTTCCATTAGCTTCTCTGGTCCCTATTAATCTTCGGATCAAATTCAAAACTGCCCTCTTGGTTTTTGAAATACTTCATTGATTCATTCCAACTTCTCAGGCCCCTCCTTTCTAGAGGTGGAACACTCTCTCTAGTCTCGGTTTCATATACCCAGCACCACAGCAGCCCCTGGCTTCCAGGATGTAAAATTGCAGGACAAGTCCTGTATTGATGGAATCTTTGGAGAATTCATCCGCTCTAACAAGTCTCTATGGCATATGTGCTGCTTTGTGGTGCAAAGGGGACAGAAGGATGCCCTAAACAGACAGGTGAGGATTCATCCAGCAGCTAATGCACTGCTGTCTGGCCCTTCAGTCGAGGGGGTTTGACGGGTGCAAACTGTGCTCCTGCAATCCTATGTAGCATAACAGTCCCTTGGTGGATGTTACAAGACTGTGTAATTTAGAACAGCTCTATGGCTTTTCTAAAGTGGGCTGGGGACAGGGACAGTAGAAAATTGTCCCTAAGATTATATAACTGCAAACTGTTCCTTTGTGGCTCTCCTCTCGGCAAGTAAACGCACAGCTTAGAATTCAGGACTATATAAGAGCCTGCATTATAATTTTTCTTAAGATGCTTGGAGCTAAAACTCTGGATCCAAACAACACCTATTCTTGCAGAAGTTCACATCTGAATCTGAATGTCATTCTTGGAGCCCAAGAAATTATTAGGGTGCATTACGTATATCTTCTATATGGTTAGACTAAAATAAACAAGGGTTAACAAAAACATACCTGTTAAGGATTTCTCATAATCTGCAGTTGTTTTGTCAAAATTGCTGCTCCTTGAAATACAGTATTTATCTCCTCCCAGCTGCCTGCTTGAAATTCAGCAATTTGAAAATATTAGCAGCAAGCACTTGTTTAAACAAAAAAGAGTTGCAGTACAATGCCCAATTTTTCTGTCTCTAAAGCAATTCATTTGAGGATCTTTATGTAGTAAAATCTCTTTACAGGGAAATCTCAACAGACCCTTTCAAATGAAACTAAGGGACAAACACCGTATGTTTATTCATTTTTATCTAAAAATTTCTTTCTGGAGGGAAGTGTCTGAATAACAGGTCTGAAAGTTAATTAGACAATTCTGTGGCAAAACATTTGGCAAATTAAAAAAATCCTTTTCTCTGGCATTTAGAAGGCAGAAAAAGAGCAAAGGGAATTGGTGAAATGTTGTGAAACCTTCAAAATGGCATATTAGAACATATAAAAGCCTTTTGACATTTGGAACTTTTAAGACCAGTCCTCCAGGGTTACTCATTGTTGAAAGGAATACATTAACCACAATAATCCTTAAAATAAATTACGGGAGTCAGTTGAATTAAGTTGTAGTGACTGAACTACAGTAATTATTTCAAAAGGAAATTACACTCCAAAACAGCACCAATAAAAGGCCCAGTTTGACTAGATTGCATGCAACAAAACTGAATTTGCATGAATATAACCTGGCTTTACATAGGTAGAATGTGGGTTTACACAGGGGGTAATACTGTAGTTGAAATCCGTTCTTAAAATGCCTGATGAGTTAATGGATAAGAGAACTGATGACACATCATTCACAGAGGATGTGGGCATACCACTAGTAGTTCAGGTATTGTACTGCTAAACATGGGGTATGTGTAAGATTCAGATTCACAAATAAGTAGGATTTTTGCCTGAGCTCCACTCTGAATAATAAAAACAAAACATGTTTCCCTGACATCTTGTCCTCCCACTTCATCCTGTCTTTTATGTGTTTTTCTTTTAGACTGTACTTTTCCTGGGGTGGAAGCTGACTTAGATGTCTGCATCATCTACAGCACTGAATACTTAAACTATTTTTGGCCATCAAATTGCTTAGATCTTCTCATGAACCTGAGACAGTGAGAGTTTGTTCACTGAGGAACAGAGGAACTGTCAGAGAGTATTGGAAATATACAAGTGTCATAAATATAAAGGGAAGGGTAAACCCCTTTGAAATCCCTCCTGGCCAGGGGAAAGCTCCTCTCACCTGTAAAGGGTTAAGAAGCTAAAGGTAACCTCGCTGGCACCTGACCAAAATGACCAATGAGGAGACAAGATACTTTCAAAAGCTGGGAGGAGGGAGAGAAACAAAGGGTCTGGGTCTGTCTGTAGTCGTCTTGGCCGGGGATAGACCAGGAATGGAGTCTTAGAACTTTTAGTAAGTAATCTAGCTAGGTATGTGTTAGATTATGATTTCTTTAAATGGCTGAGAAAAGAATTGTGCTGAATAGAATAACTATTTCTGTCTGTGTATCTTTTTTGTAACTTAAGGTTTTGCCTAGAGGGGTTCTCTATGTTTTTGAATCTAATTACCCTGTAAGATATCTACCATCCTGATTTTACAGGGGGGATTTCTTTATTTCTATTTACTTCTATTTTTTATTAAAAGTCTTCTTGTAAAACACTGAATGCTTTTTCATTGTTCTCAGATCCAAGGGTTTGGGTCTGTGGTCACCTAGGCAAATTGGTGAGGCTTTTTACCAAACCTTGTCCAGGAAGTGGGGTGCAAGGTTTTGGGAAGTATTTTGGGGGGAAGGACGCGTCCAAACAGCTCTTCCCCAGTAACCAGTATTAGTTTGGTGGTGGTAGCGGCCAGTCCAAGGATAACGGGGGTAATATTTTGTACCTTGGGGAAGTTTTGACCTAAGCTGGTAAAGATAAGCTTAGGAGGTTTTTCATGCAGGTCCCCACATCTGTACCCTAGAGTTCAGAGTGGGGGAGGAACCTTGACATGGTGGCACAGTGGTGGGATTAACCTGAAATCATTTGAGATCCAGTTGAGATTTTTTGAACTAGAAATACAGATTTTAAAAAGGAATTTTTTTTTCTTTGGAAAGAAAGTCCAGAAAGCAGCTTTGAAACTGAAAGCAGCTTGGTTTCTCTCTGCTTTGTGGCCAAGCAGAGACAAAAGGGGATTATCTTGTGAATTGCAGGTTTTCTTTGCCTGGAGGCAGGGTACTTAACTCCTGCAGGGAAATTCACAGTCTTCCAACCCAGAGGTTTTTTTTTTTTCTTTTCTTCCTAAAAGTAAATAGGGGGGGTGTGCTCTACCCATTTGCCTGGAGACAAAAGTGGCAGGGTTTTTTTAGGATTTTGATTTTTTTGTTTTTGTTTTACAAGGAGCACAGGTTTGAAAAGAAATTTTTTTTTCTTTGGGCTGGGTAAGCAGGTTTCCAAGTAGTTGGAGGTTTTTTGCTTTAATTTGGGCCCAGAGCAGAGACAAGGGAATTGTCTTTTTCTGTAGGCTGACAATCACTATCAGAGAATAGGTATTCTATTCCAGCACAGCAAAATTTTACAGCCAAGTTTTGTTTGTTTATTTCTAAACCTCGGGTGTAAAGTTAGTTAAAAACAGAGAGGTTAGAATGGCCAAATCCTCAGCTCGACTACAGCTGGAATTAGCCAAATTTCAGGCTGAGGAAAAACAAAGGGAACATGAAAGACAGATAGAACTCATGCAGCTGAAGAAGGAACAAGAAAGGGAGGCAGAACAACACCAAGAGGCTGCCCACAAGAGGGAAATGGAGGCAAGGAAGCATGTGGAGGAGGAGAGGGAAAAAGAGAGGAAGCATGTGGAGGAGGAGAAGGAAAAAGAGAGGAAGCATGTGGAGGAGATGGCGAGGATAAAGGCCCAGCAGAATATACCAACAAACCCTAGCAATCCTTCTCCAGGTACCACTTCCCATCCCAGAAAGTTCCCCACCTACAAGGCAGGTGATGATACTGAGGCCTTCTTAGAAAACTTCGAAAGGGCCTGCCTTGGGTACAACATCTCTACTGACCAATACATGGTAGAGCTGAGGCCGCAGCTAAGTGGACCCTTAGCTGAGGTGGCAGCTGAAATGCCTAAAGAACACATGAACAAGTATGAACTGTTTAAATCCAAGGCGAGAGTCAGAATGGGGATAACACCCGAGCAGTCTCGTCGGAGGTTCAGAGCCCTAAGGTGGAAACCAGACATGTCATTTACCCGACATGCCTACCACATTGTAAAACATTGGGATGCCTGGATATCAGGAGCAAGTGTTGAATCTCCAGTAAATTTGCCCTTCCTAATGCAAATGGAACAATTCTTAGAGGGTGTTCCTGAGGAAATAGAAAGATACATCCTAGATGGGAAACCCAAAACTGTAATTGAGGCAGGAGAGAGTGGAGCCAGATGGGTGGAGGTGGCAGAGAAGAAGAAAACTGGTCGCAGTTGGAGCGGAGACCAGAAGGGACCACCCCAGACCACACCCTATTACCGGGGGCCGCCCAAAGCCCCACCTACCTCCCAAAGAACCCTCCAGACCCCTTACCGTCCCACCACCCCGTTCTCCAGCAACCCTCCTCGCCCCAGTGACCCGTCAGCTGGACGATGTTTTAAATGTAACGAGCTGGGGCATGTAAAGGCCAACAACTGCCCCAAGAACCCCAACAGATTACAGTTCATTGCACCGGAATCACACCAGAGGTCCACAGGCCCAGATACCTCCCAGATACCCTTGGAGCGGAGGGAAACTGTGAGTGTGGGCAGGAAGAAGGTCACCACGTGGAGGGACACCGGAGCACAAGTGTCAGCTATCCATGCTTCCTTAGTGGACCCCAATTTAATCAACCCAGAGATCCAAGTGACGATTCAACCCTTCAAGTCCAACTCTTTCAATTTGCCTACAGCCAAGTTGCCTGTCCAGTACAAGGGCTGGTCAGGAATGTGGACTTTTGCAGTCTATGATGATTATCCCATCCCCATGCTGTTGGGGGAAGACTTGGCCAATCATGTGAAGCAGGCCAAGAGGGTGGGAACGGTCACCCGCAGCCAGGCTAAACAAGCCGTGAGGCCTAGCTCTGTTCCGGAAACTTCTATCAGGACCCGGTCAGAGGTGATGGACCTGGACCCCAGGCCAATGTCTGCAACAGCAGTAGTGGATCCAGTCCCAGAGACCCAGACGGAACCAGTCCCAGAACCGGAACCAGCCGAACAACCAACACCAGACCCCGTGTCAGCACTGAATCCAGTACTTGCAACCTCAACACCAGAGGGCCCCACCGAACCGGAACTGGCAGCAGCCGATAAACCTACACAAGAGGCTCAGCCGGAGCCTGAATCCCAACATAGTGCACGAGCGGAGAGCGGTTCACAGTCAACAGAAACAGCTCCATCCCCTATATCGCTTCCAGAGGGACCAAGCCTAGGTCCACAATCCAATGAGGAACTGATGTCTCCAGCATCAAGGGAACAGTTCCAGACCAAACAGGAAGCAGATGAAAGCCTCCAGAGAGCTTGGACGGCGGCACGGAGCAACCCACCGCCTCTCAGCTCTTCTAATCGATCCAGGTTTGTTGTAGAAAGAGGACTTTTATACAAGGAAACTCTTTCTGGTGGACACCAGGGAGACTGGCATCCTCAGAGACAGTTGGTAGTTCCAACTAAATACCGGGCCAAGCTCTTGAGCTTAGCCCACGATCACCCTAGTGGCCATGCTGGGGTGAACAGGACCAAAGACCGTTTGGGGGGCTCATTCCACTGGGAGGGAATGGGCAAGGATGTTTCTACCTATGTCCAGTCTTGTGAGGTGTGCCAAAGAGTGGGAAAACCCCAAGACCAGGTCAAAGCCCCTCTACAACCACTCCCCATCATTGAAGTTCCATTTCAGCGAGTAGCTGTGGATATTCTGGGTCCTTTTCCGAAAAAGACACCCAGAGGAAAGCAGTACATACTGACTTTCATGGATTTTGCCACCCGATGGCCGGAAGCAGTAGCTCTAAGCAACACCAGGGCTAAAAGTGTGTGTCAGGCACTAGCAGACATTTTTGCCAGGGTAGGTTGGCCCTCCAACATCCTCACAGATGCAGGGACTAATTTCCTGGCAGGAACTATGAAAAACCTTTGGGAAGCTCATGGGGTAAATCACTTGGTTGCCACTCCTTACCACCATCAAACAAATGGCATGGTGGAGAAGTTTAATGGAACTTTGGGGGCCATGATACGTAAATTCGTAAATGAGCACTCCAATGATTGGGACCTAGTATTGCAGCAGTTGCTCTTTGCCTACAGAGCTGTACCACATCCCAGTTTAGGGTTTTCCCCATTTGAACTTGTATATGGCCGTGAGGTTAAGGGGCCATTGCAGTTGGTGAAGCAGCAATGGGAGGGATTTACACCTTCTCCAGGAACTAACATTCTGGACTTTGTAACCAACCTACAAAACACCCTCCGAACCTCTTTAGCCCTTGCTAGAGAAAACTTACAGGATGCTCAAAAAGAGCAAAAAGCCTGGTATGATAAACATGCCAGAGAGCGTTCCTTCAAAGTAGGAGACCAGGTCATGGTCTTAAAGGAGCTCCAGGCCCATAAAATGGAAGCATCGTGGGAAGGGCCATTCACGGTCCAGGAGCGCCTGGGAGCTGTTAATTATCTCATAGCATTCCCCACCTCCAACTGAAAGCCTAAGGTGTACCATATTAATTCTCTAAAGCCCTTTTATTCCCGAGAATTAAAGGTTTGTCAGTTTACAGCCCAGGGAGGAGACGACGCTGAGTGGCCTGAAGGTGTTTACTACGAAGGGAAATGTGCTGGTGGTGTGGAAGAGGTGAACCTCTCCATGACCCTTGGGCGTATGCAGCGACAGCAGATCCAGGAGCTGTGCACTAGCTACGCGCCAACGTTCTCAGCCACCCCAGGACTGACTGAACGGGCATACCACTCCATTGACACAGGTAATGCTCACCCAATTAGGGTCCAACCTTACCGGGTGTCTCCTCAAGCTAAAACTGCTATAGAACGGGAGATCCAGGATATGTTACAGATGGGTGTAATCCGCCCGTCTGAAAGTGCATGGGCATCTCCAGTGGTTCTAGTTCCCAAACCAGATGGAGAAATACGTTTTTGCGTGGACTACCGTAAGCTAAATGCTGTAACTCGCCCAGACAACTATCCCATGCCACGCACAGATGAACTATTAGAGAAACTGGGACAGGCCCAGTTCATCTCTGCCTTGGACTTAACCAAGGGGTACTGGCAGGTACCGCTAGATGGATCTGCCAAGGAAAGGTCAGCCTTCATCACACATCTCGGGCTGTATGAATTTAATGTACTCCCTTTCGGGCTGCGAAATGCACCCACCACTTTCCAAAGACTTGTAGATGGTCTCCTAGCGGGATTAGGAGAATATGCAGTCGCCTACCTTGACGATGTGGCCATATTTTCGGATTCCTGGGCAGACCACCTGGAACATCTACACAAAGTCCTTGAGCGCATAAGGGAGGCAGGACTAACTGTTAAGGCTAAGAAGTGTCAAATAGGCCTAAACAGAGTGACTTACCTTGGACACCAGGTGGGTCAAGGAACTATCAGCCCCCTACAGGCCAAAGTGGATGCTATCCAAAAGTGGCCTGTCCCAAAGTCAAAGAAACAGGTTCAATCCTTCTTAGGCTTGGCCGGTTATTACAGACGATTTGTACCGCACTACAGCCAAATCGCTGCCCCACTGACAGACCTAACCAAAAAGAAACAGCCAAATGCTGTTCAGTGGACCGGAAAGTGTCAGAAGGCCTTTAACAAGCTTAAAGCGACACTCATGTCTGTCCCTGTACTAAGGGCCCCAGACTTTGACAAACCGTTCCTAGTAACCACAGATGCATCCGAGCGTGGTGTGGGAGCAGTTTTAATGCAGAAAGGACCTGATCAAGAATTCCACCCTGTAGTGTTTCTCAGCAAAAAACTGTCTGAGAGGGAAAGCAACTGGTCAGTCACTGAAAAAGAATGTTATGCCATTGTCTACGCTCTGGAAAAGCTACGCCCATATGTTTGGGGACGGCGTTTCCACCTGCAAACCGACCATGCTGCACTAAAGTGGCTTCACACCGTCAAAGAAACTAACAAAAAACTTCTTCGGTGGAGTTTAGCTCTCCAAGATTTTGATTTCGACATCCAACACATCTCAGGAGCTTCTAACAAAGTGGCTGATGCACTCTCCTGTGAAAGTTTCCCAGAATCAACTGGTTAAAATCGTCCTTGAGATGTGGAAAATATTGTTAGTCTTTATGTACTTGGTAGTATATTTAGAGATGCATGTGTCTTATTAACTCTGTTTTCCTAGAGCTCCAGGAAGAAATCCCAGCCAGTGTTTCACCCTAGCTGAGATTTGGGGGGCGTGTCATAAATATAAAGGGAAGGGTAAACCCCTTTGAAATCCCTCCTGGCCAGGGGAAAGCTCCTCTCACCTGTAAAGGGTTAAGAAGCTAAAGGTAACCTCGCTGGCACCTGACCAAAATGACCAATGAGGAGACAAGATACTTTCAAAAGTTGGGAGGAGGGAGAGAAACAAAGGGTCTGGGTCTGTCTGTAGTCGTCTTGGCCGGGGATAGACCAGGAATGGAGTCTTAGAACTTTTAGTAAGTAATCTAGCTAGGTATGTGTTAGATTATGATTTCTTTAAATGGCTGAGAAAAGAATTGTGCTGAATAGAATAACTATTTCTGTCTGTGTATCTTTTTTGTAACTTAAGGTTTTGCCTAGAGGGGTTCTCTATGTTTTTGAATCTAATTACCCTGTAAGATATCTACCATCCTGATTTTACAGGGGGGATTTCTTTATTTCTATTTACTTCTATTTTTTATTAAAAGTCTTCTTGTAAAACACTGAATGCTTTTTCATTGTTCTCAGATCCAAGGGTTTGGGTCTGTGGTCACCTATGCAAATTGGTGAGGCTTTTTACCAAACCTTGTCCAGGAAGTGGGGTGCAAGGTTTTGGGAAGTATTTTGGGGGGAAGGACGCGTCCAAACAGCTCTTCCCCAGTAACCAGTATTAGTTTGGTGGTGGTAGCGGCCAGTCCAAGGATAACGGGGGTAATATTTTGTACCTTGGGGAAGTTTTGACCTAAGCTGGTAAAGATAAGCTTAGGAGGTTTTTCATGCAGGTCCCCACATCTGTACCCTAGAGTTCAGAGTGGGGGAGGAACCTTGACAACAAGTTAAGACTAATTCTCAAATGTATTTAATCTGTTTTACAAACCTAGGATGGCTTCATAAAATCCAATTGAGTTTTGTCTCCTTAGTACCAAAGCAATTGATTTTGTATCTAGTGAAATCCTTATGAGTGAAAATATTGCCTAGACATCTTAATATTGCAATATTATCTCATGCAATTAATAGTTCATGAAATGTTGGGGCCTTTCTGCTTCCATTTGGGCTGGCAATAGCAAGAGAACATCATTCCTAACAGTGTGTTTAAGTGTGGCTAGGCATAGGGAGTGCATAACAACATAAATAAAAAAATGTCGGGGGGGAAGGGGAGGGGAAATATTTTTGGGGAACCTGCAAAAAGGTTTTGTTCAGGTTGCTTCCTATTTCATCTGAAATAAATTGCCCCTAACTAATTATGTCAAGTTATACATCCTCTTTGAAGTTTACCTGTGGAACTCTCCTGGGCTGATGCCATGCTGTTTCAGATTTGTCTTTAAATATGGCAGGGACAGGGAGATACTTTGACTAAGGAAGTGGCGTTAGGGAAGCAGAGTGGGATTTGAAAAGAAGGCCATCCATCTGCCCCCAGCTTTAGTGGCTAAGGCCAGAGTTCCTTGAGTATAGTTGGCTTGAACTCCCCTCTGACCTAAGTAGTAAGTGAGGGACAAGACTGGCTCCATGCAGTGATGAGCTGCCAAAATCTTAACAGCCTGTTCCCTATAAAAAGTTCTGATTTAAGGGATGTGCTAAGAGATGGAGGGGGCGGGGGTGTAGTGGCAGGGAAGAGATTGCACAGAGGCAAACGGGGCTCGTTGCAGGGGGTGCAGTGGCAGGGAGGAGTGGCACAAGGAAGAAGTGGGCAGGAAGTGGTTGTTACAAGGGGCTGGCAGGCGGGGGTGTGTGTGTATGTGCCCGGGGTTGTTGCGGGGGGGTGAAGGTGGCAGGGAGGGGTTTGCATAAGGGAGGAGTAGGCAGGAGAGAGATGGCAGGCGGGGGGTCCCGAACTTGATGCAGGGGTGAAGGTGACCATGGCTGGCTGCAGTGGGGTTGCCGGGTGGAGGTTGTCCAGAGGCAAAAGTGGCAGGACGGGGTGGCTTGTTGGGGTTGGGGGACAGGGGAGAAGGTAGCTGGTCAGTGGGCGTTGGAGGGGGTGGCACTGGCTGGGGAAGGGGTGCCCAGGTTGCTCCCACATACACCATTCCCCAGGCCAGGGACTGGACCTGCCCACCCCCCAACGCTCCACGGCCCGTGCAGCTCCCCGCAACCCAGCTAGGTACCTTGCAGGCAGAGTAGACACCCAGCTTCTCCGCCCGAAGAGCAGAGTGCAGCTCGGCTCAGCCCGCGGTGCGGGGAAGAAGGTACAGCTGCTAGTGCTAGACCCTCCCTTTCCCCGCTCCACAGCCGGCTGCTCCCCCGGGGGGAGGGACTGGCTGCGTCGCGGGCGGCCCCTCTGGAGCCAGGAAGCAGTGGCAGCCTTGTGCTCCGCTGTTTAAAAACAATTTGGGGGGCACCGCTTTTTGCCGCCCCCAACCACTTGGCGCCCTAGGCGGCTGTCTAGACCGCCTAGTGGTTGCAGCGGCTCTGCCCAACAGACCCCCCCGGAACTCCCATGCCTACCCAACCCCCGTTCCCCGTCCCCCCCATTCCCCATCCCCTGACCGCCCCCCCCGAACCTCCACCCCCTCCAACTGCTCTCTGCCCCTTATCCAACCCCTCCTCCCAGCCCCAGCCTGGCCCCCGTACCATGCCGCTCAGGGCAGCGTGTATGGATGCCGCGCGGCCCACTGGAGCTCGCAGCTCCACCCCCGTCCCATGCCGCTCAAAGCAGCAGGAGCTGCAGAGCTGCCCAGGAATGGCCCCGAGTGCTGGCCCCGGCGGCGCGACACACTGAGGCTTTGCAAGAGGGGGAAGGCGGGGAAGGCGGGGGAGGGGCCGGGGGAGCCTCCCTGGCCGGGTGCTCAGGGAGCCGTAACAATTTTTAACAACCGGTTCTAAAACTGGTTCAAAATTTAACAACCGGTTTCGTGCGAACCGGCTCCAGCTCACCACTGGCTCCATGTAAATCACAGATGGCTTCCTTTGAGGTATAGAAAAACTGGGATATGTGGTGCATGGGAGCCATGTTTGTAGTCCTTGGTTTTGGCAAGGCCTGCTGGGAAGTTCAGTTGTACATTAAGAGCATTCAGAGAGCTGCAAGGAGCCAGACTATCTGACCAGTGTCTTCTCGAATGCAAGGGCAAATAATCCACTTTTTTATGTTTAATTCAGTAATCATTTATTTGTGGCATCTGGAACCCATACACCATATACTCGGTGTAGTTTTTTCTGTTTCTATTTGGAGCAGTTTAAAAATAAGAATACCTGACAAAGATAGCTTTCTGTTTAAACTGTTCAGAGGTGATGTAAAGAACTGCACAGAGGAATCATTTGCAGAGTACAACAACAAATGTTATTCATACCATGAAGCTTCAGAACTATGCTACATATTCTTGAGTGCTATCTATGGGCTCCTTACCTATTAACTCTTGATATATATACATTCCAAGGAGTTGAATTTCTGTTGATCAGTCTATGCCACTAACTATAACAAACCAAGAAAGTAAAGTCAGGAATCCTTGTAATCTCTCAAACTATAGAACATCTTTGTCCTGTAGATTTGAACACAAATCTTAGTTTATTAAATTTCATTGAAACACCAATCCTTTCTAAAATAAATAAATATAGCATTCATTTTTTGTTATCAGATCCTTTTCCAGATTTTCTAAGAAAGCTAACTGCTTGGTATATAAAGTTTCCCTGCAGCTGCAATGGGGCAGACATGGCTAATCTTTAAAAAAAATTAAAACCCTATTTTATTTTTGCAGGATTTCAAATTGTTATATAAAGTGGTTGGAAGACTAAATGACTCAGTTCAGATCCTGAGATCAAAATGTTTCTCTCACGACTACTGTGCTATAAATTGGATAGCTGTGCTGTCACGTTCTCCTAAAATTCAAAACTTACCATTAGAAAGTAACAAAATGTGTCAACCTTAGCAACACCCACCCAAAGTAGAGGATGGACAATTCCAAAATAATGAGTCTTCAAAGCAGACCAGCACTCTTACTGACTCCCCAAGTAGTTAACTTCAACATTGACCATACTCTGGGGCATACATATTGACTGTCAAAGAGGTGACAGCACCCATTTTATTCTTGACTTTTCGTCTTTGGCCATTTGTTCTTCACGAATTGCAGAGGAGTAGCAGCTCGAAAAGCTACAGGTAAATGTAGCTGTTACAATTGTCCACAGGTAGGATTTGGTAGACACTCATCCCTCTTTTAGAGACTGCAGTGAACGCAATTGTTTTAGGAAACCTTTGATATTTGAAATTGTCTCCTGATCACGGTAAATACTAATTGAGTGTGTGATATTAAGGGAAAACAAAGAGGGAACTGGAAGGAGTTACATTTTCTCTGACACTTTATGGAAATAGAGCTGGTCAAGAATTTTTCAACAAATCATTTTCAATCAAAACATGCAGTTTGTTGAATCTAAAATTATTTGTGAAATAGGGTCTAGCTTGACGAATTTCCCAATTTGAAAAAAGAATGTAGAGAAAATTTTGAAATTGTCAAAACATTGTGTTTCGACATTCTCTACATGAAAAATTCTGGTTAGAGTAACTATTTGTTTAGAAATTTAAGCTAATTAGACTAAAAAAACTTGAAAAGTGAAAACAAGGCCAATCAAAATTAGATACTTCAATTTCATTGACCCAAAATGGAAAAAAATATTTTTTTTTGATTCATGAATATTGTCAAGATTGACTTTTAGTCCCAATTTGATAAAGGAAAAAACTCCAAACTCTCAGGGCAGCAGTGCAAGTGCACCACTGTTGCGCTTCAGTGAAGACCCTACCATGGGAGACACTCTCCTGTCAGCGTAGTTAATCTTCTTCCACAAGAGGCATTTGCTATGTTGATGGAAGAAGCCCTCCCATCAGCTTAGCTCTGTCTACACCGCTTTAATTATGTCATCCGGGGTGTGGATTTTTCAAACTCCAGAATGATGTAGTTATCCAGTGTAAGTTTATAGTGTAGATCTGGCCTCAAATATTCCTGGGACAGGAAAAATGTCACCCACAACTTTAAGTGGATACTCTGCTGAAAAAGTAGTAGACATCAATACCTTATACTTTCTGTAGCAGAAACCACTTCAATGGGGACATTCCTGGTGGCAGCTACTGTTTAATGGAGGGGTTCCTGGGCAAGGTTGGATTAAAACAGTCTGCGGCCATAGGCACACCACAACCTGGGACCCCTAATGGCTCAACCCTGTACTCTGGCCAGCCCCTTTTTCTTGGAGTATTGGTGACAGGGGTTTCCGCCCTCCTTCCAAGAAAGGTTGGGGCAGCTGCATAAGGCCTCCATGTACCCCTATGAGTGGGAGCATTGGCCCCTCTGACACGTCCTAGAAAAGCAGGGATGGCAGCAGGGTCTCCTTGTACTTACCCCTGAATCTGTTTGGGTGAATAGGCTGGGCCTGCTGCACTCTTCTCCGGCCACGCACTCAGACGTTCTCTGCTGGGCTGCTTTTAGTGAAGCCCTACAAAACACCACAATGTGGAGTGAAAACCCTATTGAGATGGATGGGGAGCTCACACGTCCCAAGTTGTTTCCAGATTCAGGTAGTCATCACTGCATCAGCTACACTAACGTCACATTTTCAAGCTTTACTTCATGGCCATGAAAGCTAGAAACCTGTGTCTTAAAAGAAAAAGATGAGATTTTGATATCACATAATTCAAGGAGCTGGGGCCCTAGACATGGAGCTATAGTGTCTGTGCCTCAATCCAGACCTGTTCCTAGGGGACAGTCTCTTCCATGAGAAGAACCTGTGGCACTAAGCTGCCATGGAACAGAGGATAGCCACAGAATGGTGTGGTGCCATCAGGATGACACAGGCTTTTTTGGCAACCTGTCCAAAATGCACATGGACCTTGGAAGCTCCAAACCCTGCTCCTGATGCAGCTGGCTCCAACTAACAACACCAGCAGAAACTCTGCAAAGGGAACATTCCAGGCCCTTCAGTGGGTTTGCCACAAGAGGACCCAGTGCTGTCATCAGAGCTGGATGGGAAACAGTATTCCCATCCTGAGTAAAAGTGGGAGATTTCAAAAGGTTTTACTGTCCCAAATAGTTTTTTGTGGAACTGAAATCCCACTATTTTTGATTTTGGAAGCAGTAAAAGAGATTGCTGCTGAAATGAAGCATGCTCCATGATCTCCCCAGTTACCCAGTGGGTGGGCTGGCTGCCTGCTGTGGAGCTGTTGCTCTGGATTTGAAGGGTTTGTGTATCCCAGATGCTGATTAAGCAAATGGCAACAATATTGTGTGCATTGAGCCACCACAAATTAATAAATTAGAACATCTAGTTAAGAGTTCATTTAAACAAGCAGGCCTTCTGGAGAAGGTGAAAGCTAGCTGTAGGCTTGCAGTTTCTAATAATTGGAATGGGAGAAGGGGGAAAAACAACAAATTAAAAAAATAAGTAGTAAATCCTTAAGTTTGGGAGCCTTTACTATAAAAGCTCATTATAACTAAACTTATTAAAAATATTGTTAATAAATTATTAAAATTTTTAAAAAAACCAATACATGTCACTAAAAGCTGTATGTCTTATAAAACATAATTATAACAAAACTAAATAATAAAACGGGCTTTAAAACAGTTCCCTAAAGCTATCCTAAAAAAATTTCCTAATACCATACTCGCTGGTGGGGAAGCGACTGGCCATCATGGACCTGCTGTTAATTACTCATTATCTTTAATTCTAGGTAATTTCTAAAAATGTTCTAAACCTATTGCTTATGTCTGAGTAGGCTTAAATGTAATAAATTGTAATTTTAAATACAGGCATGCTTACTTGTATTAGTCTTTCATCAGCCGAAAGCACTGTGCTCCCATTAATTTATTCCTAACACCACCTAAAGTAAATCCATTACCACTGTTTTAAGTTCTAAAAACCCTGGGTAACAGAGATAGGGACTCTGAAAGCCCTGCCTTCTTTTGGCTGAAACAGATATGTTTCCTGCCCATTTCATAGCTGCCTAACACTGAATAGCAGCAGCGACATTGACCAAACTCTTGTTGTCAAAGACCATGTCAATTTCAGTCTGCACTTGCCAGGACTGCCAGGAACCTGCGGAGCCTGAAAGCCCAGGAAGCATTGGGTCCTCAGTAGCCTGCCTGTCAGGCTCAAGGATAATTGAGAGCTTGAAGTCCTGGGTGTGCCAGCTCCCAGTTTAGCAGCTTTAGGCAGGTGAGTTGGCAGGAATCCAGGCAGAGCTCCATCAAAACCCCGCCTGGAGTCTGTAAGAAGTTCATTGAAATCAAACTGTTCCCCCTAAACGGTTCAATTTAGACGAATCAGCAAATTCCAATGGGAAAAAAATGTTTTGCCAGAATTTTTCCAACCAGTTCTACTGTTCACATTGAAGCATTTGCAGTTTACTGTTTTGAATGATTTAATTCTGTTAAGCACTTTGGGGTAACTTTGCATGAAAGACACTGTACTCAGAAAAAAGTTGCATTCTCAGCTTATAGTTTTGTTACACAATGAAACATTTTATTTACAATTGCCCTTTTTGTCTTTCTATATTTCTGCTTCCTGCTGGTTTTCAAATAGCTTTCATGTCCCTGCAATTGCCAACTGCAAATTGAAAATACGTGCATATTGATATCACAGAAATAAGAAAACAATTACATTAAAAAGCCAAGATATTTTCACTGCACATTTACATTTTCCCCGATGTACAGCTGAAAGGGAAATATTTATATTTTCAGTGCTCGAAAAACCCAGGCACCATTCCAAAAGGAACTAAATCACCAAGATGTGATGTTTTCCATTTATTTGATGGCATTAGTACAATTTTTGCTTGAATAAAAAAAATGGACTTTTTACATCACATGTAGGTTGCCTAAAAATTCCCTGTTTTTTTTCTGTTGAATTACTAACCAAAGCTTATTATGAAACTGACAGGAACAATACTTGCAATATAATAGCATTATATAAAAATGAAATATAACTACTCTTACTACCTATTCCTTCTGTGGTCAGAAACAAGCAATATTATTTAGGGTTATCGTAAGCTGTTGGCTACAGCTCTAGCCACAAACCCTTTTTAGATCTGCATGATAAACCATGGTTTTACCTGTCCTTTCACCTACCAGGTTCACTCCTACAGTAGCTCATTCTATTTGCTTGTTACTTAGCAAGAAGGCCAGTCTGAATCTAACACTATACCTAGTCTTCCACTCTCAAAGCACGTGAGAAGATACCGCTTTTCCTGAAAGAAGATTTTGTCACTAAAGGAGAATTATTGGATTGCAGTGTTAGCCTCAGTCCTCCAAAGGATTTAATTTTGAACACTGGGCCAGATTTGACCCTGCTTTATATCAGCTTCTGCCACCATAAAGCAGGAGCCCTGGTGTCTGAAAGTCTGGTGGAGCTAGGCAGCAGAGCCATTTCATGCCCGAAAGTGGGCAGTGCTCTCTGGGTAGAGGGCAGGGCTAGTGCAGTCAGGTGAGGCATTAATCCTAGCTCTCCTTAATGCAGCTTCCATTAGCTGGGTACCTATGGGGTGGGTTCCAGGTGGAATTAAAGTTGCTGTCCCCTAGAATGATACCTTAAGGTACAGTGGGGATGGAAACTGTATCTGCTCTTCCCCACTGGGGAAGGTGCAGAGCAAGGTGGACCTTATTGGCACAGAGGAAATTTCACCACAGACTGCATTAGCTGGGCTGAATTTAAAAACTCTGTCTTTTAAAACTGTCACTCTGCCTGATTTTCTAACCTCCAATAGCACCCAAAAAACCAGTGATCAAGGTGAATTACTATGAGAGAGATGAGCTGTAGCCGCTAGAATCCAATGAGTAATAACACACATTAAACTGATGAAAAGAGTGAGGTTGGGAGTTCTGTATAACTTCAAAGATGTTATAAGCCTGGCTTAACAGAGTGTGGGAGTGGCCTACAAGATGGATAGCAATTCACTCCATTCTGTCAGAGGATTAAGGGATATTTCTACTTTCAGCCTGCTTTCAGAGCTGACACACGCTTAAAAACATCCACTTTGCACAGTGAAAGGGCCAGGAAGAATCACAGCCTTAGTTATAAAGATGTGACCAGATGTAATTCCTGTTTTTTCTCACATCAAAATTTCACCTTCACCCTGCTGAAAGCTCTCTACAGTGATAACAGTGATTTGGGTGTATTGAATTAAGATAGCATGAACATTATAATACAAACACCTGCCACTGATAAAGCCAGTCTCCTTCAGGTAAGCAAGCTGCCTTTTTGCAACAATGCTATTAAAGGCTTTGCTGAGATATTTATGTTGCTTAGGGCTATGGGTCATAAGGAACCACACTTTCTTTCTTTGGGTTAAATCTTGCTGTTGTTGCAGGCATTGGCAAAATACAAGTCCTTCTCAATGGGACCAGAATTTGGCCCTTTACCATTTGATATAAGACCATTCCAGGTGTCTAGCTTTTCCTGTGGGAGTTATCTGGTGACCTGAAGCATTTAACATGATTACTCAATTGACCTAGAGGATGATTAAAATCTGCCAAAACCCCGTCTCACTAACGTATCTTCTTTAGTTATATACGAAGTGTAATTTCCATTATTTCAGCAGGGAAACACCAAGAATTCAAGGAAGACTATTCCTCAATAACAGTGATTTAAGAGATAAAAGGCTAAGAGGTTATGTTCTGGGGAAGACTTAACACCCCCACAGAATAGGTGTAAATAGCAGAATTGGAATAAGAACGGCCATACTGGGTCAGACCAAAGTACCATCTAGCCCAATATTCTGTCTTCTGACAGTGGACAATGCCGGGTGCCCCAGAGGGAATGAACAGAACAGGTAATCATCAAATGATCCATGCCCTGTCTCCCATTCCCAGCTTCTGGCAAACAGAGGCTAGGGACACCATCCCTGCCCACCCTAGCTAATAGCCATTGATGGACCTATCCTCCATGACTTATCGAGTTCTTTTTTGAACCCTGTTATAGTCTTGGCCTTCACAACATCCTCTGGCAAGGAGTTCCACAGGTTGACTGTGTGCTGTGTGAAAAAATACTTCCTTTTGTTTAATCTTATGGTGATTTGCATGTCTGATACCAAGGCAGTTTAGAATAGCAATTATATTAGCTGTTCCAGGAGTGATACCCAGCCCACCACCTTCAGTTAATCAACATGAGCAAAATTGATTATCAACAATATCATTTTTGGCTATCTTGCCTATGATAATGATGCGGAGCAGAGACTCTAGGAGAGACATTCCTTCTAGTAAAAGAGTAAGACCAAATCTTGAGAACAGAGACTCTTCAGCTCTCATAGATGTCAGTGGGAGTTCTAGGTTCTCAGCACCTTTCAGGTTTTGGTCTCTAGTGCAGCTAGGTAAACAAAACCCAGTCATGAGAATGAATAAGTCTTCCGGCATCAATCTCATGAAAGGCTGAATGGCTAAATTTCACCTTTCCATTACCCTTTTTTCCTATGGAGTTGGGTTTGAACGCTTTGTAAGAGATACTAGCTCTCCATGATCTAGACATTGTTGCTAGGAGCCCAACGGAGCTGTTTGAAAAATGGCTAGCTAAAATCTGGAATACACTGGGAAAATGAATGGTAAAATTGTGAAAAAGACTGAAGCAGAATAATACTTCAGTGCGTGGTTACCACTACAGCAGCGTTCAAATGAATGCTAGGACAAAAATAGCAACTAATCACTAAAGAGTTGTCACTTCATTTGTGAATCTAAAAATCACACAGCCTTCTCAAATAGCTTTATCAGAAAGCAGCCAATCAATTCTTAGGGGAAGAAAAATTGGAAGCTGGTCTTCCGGCCAAATGGGCATTAGAATGCTACTTGGAGAGGCCTAGCCCCCAGGATCCTCAACAGGTTATGAGAGACCCCAATGAGCCATCACTACCTGCTGGGTTCCATATTAGAACTAGAAGGTTCCAACAAGGCTATATTTGGATGTCTGATGAGTCTACATAGGGTAATAAGGAGAATGGCAATCCTATCTAGCCTTTGAGCTGTCTGATCATCTAATCTTAATATAATCTAACGTGTTTTAAGGGGCTGGTTGGCTCCTGAAGTGTATCCTATGGATCCCTGGGATGGAGAAGTTTCCTTCTGGTTTCTTAAGCTTTGTGGGGCATCCCCATGAACCTCCCCCTACTTGTGGGTGCTTTCCCAAGAAACCTCCTTACAATGGAGCCCTACCCCCATGCACCTTCTAAAAACTGCAGGAGTGGAACTTCCCCCTTATTGATCTCCAGAGATCTACCTGGAAAAGGATGGAAGAATGTATTGCAGAATGTCTTTGTTTTCCCCATTCTCCTACCCTCCTGTAGACTTCATACGGACCCCAGGAAGGGATCTCCTTTCCTGTGCAACTCTTAGAAGTCTGTAGGAAAATAGGCTACCCTCCTACTGTTCTTAGGAAGACTGGGGAATCCACTCCTCTAAACACTGATAAGTCATCAGGAAGGAGGACAAAGAAACACTGTGGATCTAATTTACCTAGATTTTAGTAAGGCATTTGATACCGTGCCACATGGGGAATTATTAGTTAAATTGGATAAGATGGAGATCAATAGGAAAATTGAAAGGTGGATAAGGAATTGGTTAAAGGGGAGACTACAATGGGTCCTACTGAAAGGTGAACTGTCAGGCTGGAGGGAGGTTACCAGTGGAGTTCCTCAAGCATCGGTTTTGGGACCGATCTTATTTAATCTTTTTATTACTGACCTTGGCACAAAAAATGGGAGTATGCTAATAAAGTTTGCAGATGATACAAAGCTGGGAGGTATTGCCAATTTAGAGAAGGACAGGGATACCCTACCGGAGGATCTGGATGACCTTGTAAACTGGAGTAATAGTAATAGGATGAAATTTAATAGTGAGAAGTGTAAGGTCCTGCATTTAGGGATTAATAACAAGAATGTTAGTTATAAGCTAGGGACGCATCAATTAGAAGTAATGGAGGAGGAAAAGGACCTTGGAGTATTGGTTGATCATAGGATGACTATTAGCCGCCAATGTGATATGGCTATGAAAAAAGCTAATGCAGTCTTGGGATGCATCAGGAGAGGTATTTCCAGTGGGGATAAGGAGGTTTTAGTACTGTTATAAAAGGCACTGGTGAGACCTCACCTGGAATACTGTGTGCAGTTCTGGTCTCCCATGTTTAAGAAGGATGAATTCAAACTGGAACAGGTACAGAGAAGGGCTACTAGGATGATCCGAGGAATGGAAAACTTGTCTTATGAAAGGAGACTCAGGGAGCTTGGCTTGTTTAGCCTAACTAAAAGAAGGTTGAGGGGAGATATGATTGCTCTCTATAAATATATCAGAGGGATAAATACCAGAGAGGGAGAGGAATTATTTAAGTTCAGTACCAATGTGGACACAAGAACAAATGGATATAAACTGGCCACTAGGAAATTTAGACTAGAAATTAGACAGAGGAGTGAAGTTTTGGAATAGCCTTCCAAGGGAAGCAGTGGGGGCAAAAGATCTATCTGGCTTTAAGATTAAACTCGATAAGTTTATGGAGGAGATGGTATGATGGGATAACATGGTTTTGGTAATTAAATATTCATGGTAAATAGGCCCAATGGCCTGTGATGGGCTATTAAATGGGATGAGATCCGAGTTAACCAGGAAAGAAATTTCTGTAGTATCTGGCTGATGAATCTTGCCCATATGCTCAGGATTTAGCTGATCGCCATATTTGGGGTCAGGAAGAAATTTTCCTTCAGGGCAGATTGGAAGAGGCCCTGGAGGTTTTTCGCCTTCCTCTGTAGCATGGGACACAGGTCACTTGCTGGAGGATTCTCTGCTCCTTGAAGTCTTTAAACTACGATTTGAGGACTTCAATAGCACAGATATAGGTGTGAGGGTTTTTTTGCAGGAGTGGTGGGTGAAATTCTGTGGCCTGCATTGTGCAGGAGGTCAGACTAGATGATCATAATGGTCCCTTCTGACCTAAATATCTATGAATCTATGAATCTATGAGGAAAATGCCCCCCAAGTCATCTGCATTCCACATTTCCATGTTAGGCCAGTTTAAAAAACAAAACAAAACTAAGGTAATCCACACCCAAACTTTAAGATGAAATTAAGGTCATCATTATCTTTCAAAATTTGTTTACATTGAAAACAAAATCAAACATGTTACATGCCCAGAAAACTGAACATGAAGGCTAGTACTTCCCCAACAAGCAAATCCAACCCAAACAGAACCTTTGATTGGCTAAGAATTGTGCACATTTTATTAGTTTTGTAGCCTGGACTTGCTTGCCTCTCACCCCTACACGCTTTTGTGTTTCATCTACCTTTTGCACCTTGACTTTTAGACTAAGTTCTCTGGTGCAGTGACTGTCAGTTTCTATATATATGTACAGTGTTTAGCACAATAGGGCCTTGGCCTCCTTGGCTTCCAAGTGCTTCCACAATACAAATGTTAATAATAGTAATAATTCTGCCATGACACTGTTGTCACAATATAACATTGTCTTGTTGATTTAGAAATTATTGTACAAAGTTGCTTTTATAGTTTGAAAGAAGGAAGCCCACATGTTCATTTGGACACATTTAAGGGAGAGAACATCAGTTCAGAGTATCTGCTCAGGAGGTTGTTTGAAGTTGTTCTCTTGAATTGTTTTGCCAATTACACTAGTGGGAGTAAAATCGAGCACAAGACTAGCATGAGCAATGACCAGATTCTCATGAAATGTGCCAATATTCCTGTTAGTTATCTTTGTAAGCATATATAATCTTAAAAGAATCCTTAATTATATCACTTACATGCCCCCCCTCCAGTCATATAGTATTGATATGTGTATTTTAACTATTCCAGTATTTGATTTGCAGTACAGTAGTTGCATTTCAGCCTTTCAATGAGTATTTTCAGTCTCATATGTTGCATTTGTGGTACATATTCTTGTTTCAATCCCTTGAGTTTAAATGTTCCTCATGACCCTAGACAGTACAGTACTATTTGCACATAGCAAAAACTGCAAGATTCAGATGGTTTCCAGTTCTCCTTCCCTTTTCCTTCAGCAAGTTCTTTTTCTACTGAAGTTTTCTGGTTTGGGGGATTTTATTTTTTAATCTTGATCAAAAATCATATTAAGTGTTTGAGTTTGGGGTGCCTGAAAAAATGGTACTTTTCTTGAATGGTCCAATGGAAAAGATCACTTTTTCATAATTCAAAAAGAGCTAGAGCTAGAACCTTCAAACTTAAATTCCAAGTGTGATTGGATCAGCTAGTGTGGACCATTGTGTGGCACCGCACTGAAGTCAGCTGTGGTGGATCAAATTACAAGATCAAGGCCCTAGGCTTGTTTTATAATGATCAATGAGGAAGTACATTTCAGTAAGTTAAGTATTTAAGTCTATGGATTTATAAATGCATCATTTTTCATGCATGCATGTTAGAAATGTCTATTCATTCTCTCCCACTCCACCAATATAATTAACATTAAGGAAATGTTTGTCCAAGATGCAATTTAAGGATACCTTCAATCAAGGATGCCTCATTAAGAGCTCCTGAGATACAGAGAGCTAATGAAAGCCTCCTGTGTTAGATATTTTGTTAAGGACTCCCTCAGTTAAGGATATCTCAGTTTGAGACACTTGAACTAATGAAGTAGGCAGCTTCATCTGGGGAATTATCTGTGAAATGTGCACTGCTAAAGTGACAGGTTTCAGAGTAGCAGCCGTGTTAGTCTGTATCCGCAAAAAGAAAAGGAGGACTTGTGGCACCTTAGAGACTAACAAATTTACTTGAGAATAAGTTTTCATGAGCTACAGCTCTCTTCATTGGATGCATCCGATGAAGTGAGCTGTAGCTCACAAAAGCTTATGCTCAAATAAATGTGTTAGTCTCTAAGGTGCCACAAGTCCTCCTTTTCTTCTTACTGCTAAAGTGATTTAACAATGCTGAGGTGACTCTGAAGTCGAGGCTCATCCAAACCACTCAATCCCAATTAAATACATTTTCAGAATAATTTTATAATGTATTTCTTGTTTAGAAAAATAACAGAGATTAAATGACAGAGAGAACACTGTTAGATTAAATGTTCATAACTCAGGAAATTCAAAACATTTAAAAGGACTGATTCAGATTCTCATTTACCCTTGTGTCAATCAGATGTAAGTCAGCTGAAGCTGATGGAATTACACTGGTGTAGAACTATCTACTAGCACTCTCTATTGCACTCCTTGGATGCCTTTAGGACCTGCTGGACATGGTATGGGTGTGGCAGTGGTCCCATTTCTCTTGTACACTAGCAGGCTGATGCAGACCAGCACTTAAGGACGTACACTTGTAGTAGGTGTTGCAGGTAAGTGTATTCTTCCCAGCAACCCTGGAGGCATTATATGTATTCTCTATCTCCAGAGGCATTAAGTCTCTAGTTTCCCTGTGAATGGGCTCCTTTCCCCCCTTCTCAGGACAGCTCAGGTTCTTAGAGTCCTATACGTACAATGGCTGCCATTAAAGACTCAGTTGTCAAAAATAGTTATCTGAGATACAGTCATCTTCCTATACTCTGAATACTGCAGTGTATCAGATACCATTATGATGTAACTATTAGTGAATACTGATTAGCAGTGAACACAGTGTAAATGCACACATTCTTCCTGCTGTGCTGTACTTATTTCTTTTATAACACTATAGTATGTAAAGAATGTTTGCTAATATACTAAACTAATTGATGTTCTATCTAGATATTTCTAATGCACCAGTCACTTTAGCCTTTGGGCGCCAACTGAATTACATAGAGAAACAGTCTGCAAAAGTATACTCACCACCATTACATTTGAAATGCTTCTGTGTGGGGTGGGATGGCAGGGTAAAGGGAGCAAAGTCAGAGGGGGACCTGTAGTATTTTATTCCAGTATGTCTTGGATAACAAAGTTGGTCCATTCTTTAAGGAATGTATTGGTTAAAACCTTTTGCAAAGAGGGATTTTGCAAAAAAGATGGTATATACATGCATCACAGAACTATGTCCCTAATGACACCACTCAGCAAACATCATTATGCTGAAGTTGCAACTTTATCTAGTGTTTTTTGTCTTACTGGACCAAAGAGATAGCATAGCTGTAACTGTCTATGCTCACTTTTAAGATGTGAAATAGCAGCAAGTTTTTTAATGAGGACAAAACTAGATCCATGCTGTAGGTTATTCTCTATTAGAAAAAATCAGTGCAATATTTATATATCCTCTACTGATGAGAACAACATATCCTTACTGGTGATAAAATGTCATGTCGTGGTTAACTGACATGTTTTGTCCTTTGCCTCTTTCAGGATTTTGGTATTATGAATAGAAAAAATGAAATCCAGACATACAATGAATAATCTAGGTAGCAAGGGAGAATAGAGGAGGGTTGAGAGAGAAGTGTACTCTTAAAATGCGTGCAGAGCTGTTAATTCATGTACAGATCCTTTTCTGAAATGTAATAGTTCCCAATTGCTAACTTTTCTTTGACTTAGTGGGTTAGGGCTCTTCAAGGAGCCAGGAGTCCTGCTGCCACTCATGATCAACCTGCAGGGCTCCAATTAAAGCTCACTCTTACGCTGGGAGCTGAATATACAGGCCCCTACAGCATCCCACATCTTTTCTAAGGTATCAGAAGGTGTTGGAGATTTCCCACAAGGTAATATATCATACTGCCCTACACCAGCCAATAAATAGGCCTCTTGATTTTTATTAGAAAATTCAAAAAGGTTCCCAGATTAAAACTCAGTTTCATAAATCTGTAAATTCAAAGTTTAGAGCTGTGTGAGTTTGTAGGTGCAGGCATGGCTTTAGCCCTGGAAACAAGCATTAGACACATCTGGGGTTCTTCATCCCTAACGTTCACAGAGAATTTGTGAGTTAGACATGTATATCATTCTATTGTAGTCTCATGTAAATGACAGTTATGTTCAATTTCACAGAATTAGATGGCTATTTACAGCCAAACATATTAGTCAGTTTTATAGTGTTAATAAATATAGAAACCCATTATCTTCTGATTTATCATGGTGCTCAACATTGTTGTATAGTTTATGACAGTTCACTTAGCAAATAAAGCATGCATATTGTTTTCAATTTCTTTGCATTCCCGGGAGAGTAATAAAACTATTTTAGATAGTAGATTAGTAACAGTAATAGAGTAAAAGCTAGAGGGTTTCTGAAATATCTGGAGAAATGTATTTCAACTTGTACTGCAACAATCATCCAAGATATAAATTTGTTAATGTGACATTTATAGACTACATGGGTCATTTAAAATGTTATCTGAAACAATAAAGCATTGATATTTGAATAAACTAGGAAAAGAACACACAAATATATATCCCTGGGCATTTAAATTCAGAACCTAAAGTATCTGGGTTTTCTGTCCTTTCTATAGATCATGGGTCATTAGAACAAAGTCAAACTAAATGGCTAATAATAAAAAAGCCTTTTACTTTTCTATAATTCATATTGTAAAATTTACAAGAGTATATTACATTTTTCATCATTTATTTTTGTAACTATCTCTGGCATGTTCTTAGTCCTGTGTGCTTGCAAAAAAACAACAAAAAACAAAACAAAAAACAAACACTTATCTTTCTACTCTGTATATTGTTGAGTTATTACTATCATTCTTAAACACGTGCAAGGAAATACGTCTCTTATGTTTTTTATTGTAGAACTCCTGGAGTGCTACAGTACTTTGATCAGAGCAGGCCACCTTAGCTCCTACGCTAAGCCCCATCTCCCTGCTTCCTGGCTACTTTAAACCCTCCTTTCAAGCCATTTTTTGTCAGGCCTTCAAAATATTTTGCCACCAACCTCCTCCTCCCTCTCATTTCCCCAGTAGCTGACCCCTAAATCACTCCCCTTCCACTACCTCCAAGCCATGTTGTCCAAGGCTTGTTCCCTATGATCACACTTTACTATGCACCAATGAGAATGAACAACTGGATCTCACCAGGCACAGGAACAGCCACAGAGTTTTGTGGAGGGTTAATGAGGAGTCTGTCAAATTCTGAATCTAAATTTTAGGCTGTAAAAGCAGAAGAGACCTCCAGATCATGTAGTCTCACCTCCTGTATAACACAGGCCATCAACACCATCCAGCACTCGCACACTAAACCCAACAACTGAAATTAGACTATAGTATTACAGCCTACAGGAGACTAGACAAGTATGCTCCTCAGGCTTAAGAGGGATTTAGGTATACCAGTGCGCAAGGTCCCCACAATGTCAGGGAAGTGATTAAATGAAAAATACCCAGTGATTAAATGAAAAATCTACATGCTGCAGAGGAAGGTGAAAAGTACCCCACTTCACTGCCAATCCGACCCAAGGGAAAATTTCTTCCCAACCCCACAAATGGCCATCATTTAGACCTTGAGCTTGTGAGCAAGAACCAGTTCGCCAAGAACCTGAGAGACAAAATACTTGGTGCCACCTCTGATCCCTAGCCCTCCCTTTTCAATATCCTTTCTTCAGCTGTGGCCAGCATGGATGCTTCAGGGGACGGAGATTCAAACAAACAACCTACAATATGTTGTTGGTGGTGAAGGGATAATATTATTTCCTGACCCCTGCCAGTTGTTGGCTAAAACTCTGAAACATGAGGGTTTCAGCATGACCCTCATTTGCATTGAACCATGACTTTTTCAAGGCATGAACTGTGTCTGCTGATCTGTCTGTACAGAACATAGCTCAATGTGGGCATTCCCATTATATAAATGCATCATAGTAATAGTGAATGGAAAATATATGAGTTGGAATCTTTCGGTCCTAGAGCTAGAAAGTATCTCTTTTCTAAAACACATGCAAGTTAAATTTCTCCTATACATTTCATGTTCCTCCAAACTAGGGAGCAGCGGCAGCAGGCTTTGTAAGAAAAAAAAAAACATCTCTCAGTCTTCACTCCTCCTCCCTTCCTATAATTGGTTTGCTCTGCAACTGATCCCATCTAGTTGTATCAGTGTGGGAAGTATCAAATGTTTAGTTTAAAATAAAAATATTTAAAATTCACAGCCAAGTAATAAGCAAAAATCAATGGTAAATGTCATGTTTGTTGTTATGCATGAATGGAGCAGCATAGGGTGCTATTTTCCCATCAACTTTGATATCATATGCTTGTGGCATAAAGAATGATTTTTTCCCTATCATTTCAGAACAAGCCAAAAAATGTTTGCTCTTATTTCTTAGTTATAATGAATATGATTTTCATTTATTTAAAATACATTTCCTAGTGTATAGAAATGAAATAAGATGTGCTTATGTCAACCAGTCTGCAAATATCTGCAAATATATTCCAATTGCTTATGAAGAGTAGCAGAAATTTGTACCTGAGGCAAAGAAAAACCCATGCCTGGCCTGTGCCAGCCAACTCGGGCTACAGGGCTGTTTCATTCGTAGACATCTATGCTTGGCCTGGAGACCAAGCTCTGGGACCCTCCCACTCTCAGGGTTCCAAACCCCAAGTTCCAGTCCAAGCCTGGAAGTCTACACATCCGTGAAGCAGTTCCACGGCCTGTGAAGCTGAGTCAGCTGGCATGGGGCAGTTGCAGGTTTTTCTTTGCTGTGTAGACATACTCTGAGTTACTGGATACCCCAAGAACAAGATTACATAATGCACATTGATACTTATATGTAAAACAACTTTTGTCATTCTCTCATTGGAAGGAGAAGTTAAAAGGTGATGAATTTTAAGACTTTGATGTAGGAGGGAAATGATAATGGCATCTCTCTCAAGGTTTTCATTCTATTGATTTAGACCCTGAGCGTCCAATGAGTGCCACTTGGGCACAGGGCTCTGCTCATGTATTGATTAACGTAAGGTGCTACACTTAGGAAAGAAAAATGAAATATCCAAATACAGAATGGAGGATAACTGGCTTGGCAGCAGTGCTGCAGAGAAGGATCTGGGAGTTGTGGTGGATCACAACCTTAACATGAGTCAACAATGCGATGCTGTTGCAAAAAAAGCAAATGCAATTTTAGGTTGCATTAACAAAGGCATAGCATGCAAATCACAGGAGGTATGGCACTGCTCTACTCAGCTCTGGTTAGGTCTCAGCTAGAGTACTGTGTCCAATATTGGTCAGTGATGTATAGAAAGGATGTAAAGAAACTGGAAAGGATCCAGAGGCAAGTGACAAAGATGATCAAAGGGATGGAATGCAAGCCATGTGAGCAAAGGCTGAAGGAACAGGGTATGTTTTTAGTTTGGAAATAGGAGATTAAAGGGGGGACATGATAATGGTCTTCAAATACTTGAAAAACTGCCATAAAATATGGAGAAAAATTGTTCTCTTTTGCCACCGAGGGCAGGACAAGAGGCAATAGGTTCAGACTACAGCAGACTTAGATTAAATCTCAGGAAAAACTTCCTAAGTGTGAGAACAGTAGAACAATGGAACAGACTGCCTTGGGAGGTTGCGGTCGCTCCTTCACTGAAGGTTTTCGAAAGAAGGCTGAATAGCCATCTATCTTGGACAGGTTAGGCACAGCAAATCCTGTACCTTGACAGGGAGTTGACTAAATGATTTTGGAGTCTCTTCTAACCATATGGTTCTATGATTCTAAGCTTCAAGATGGCACAAACATTGTGGGAGTGGTAAATAATGGAGATGACAGGCCACTGATACAGAGAGATTTGAATTGCTTGGTAAGATGGACACAAGCAAACAATATGTGTTTGAATATGACATATGAAATGTAAATATCTAGGATCAAAGAATATGGTCCAGACTTACAGGATTGGAGACGCTATTCCAGGAAACAGTGACTCTGAAAAAGACTTGTAGATCATTGTGGATAATCAACTGAACTGAGTTCCCAGTGAATCACTGAGTTCCCAGTGTGACGCTGTGGCCAAAAGGGCTAACATCACTGTTGGCTATATAAACAGGGACTATCAAGTAGAAGTAGAGGTTATTTTACCTCTGTATGTGGCACTGTGGAATACTGTGTCCAGTTCTAGTGCCCACAATTCAGGAAGGTTGTTGATAAATTAGAGAGGGTTCAGAGAAGAGACTTTAGAATGATTAAAGGGTTGAAAAACAGGCCTTATAGTAGAAATGGTTAAGGGGTGACTGGATTGCAGTTTATAATAACTACATGGGGAATAGAAATTTGATAATGGGTTCTTCAGTCTAGCAGACAAAGTTAGAACAAGTTCCGATAGCTGGAAGTTGAAACTAGATACATTCAGACTGGACCTAAGAAGCAATTTACCAAGGTTTGTAGTGGATTCTCCATCAGTGCAATTTTGAAAAAAAAATCAAGATTGAATGTCTTTCTAAAAGATATACTCTAGTTCAAACACAGCTATTGGACTTGAATCAGGAATTAGTTCAGGGAAGACCTGTGGCATGTGTTACACAGGCGTTTCAGAGTAGATGTTCACAGTTGTCCTTTTTGGCATTAAAAATTTATGAATTACCCATGCTTTACCTTGAGACAAGACTGTTGTACTGTATGCCACGTGGAGCAGCAGATTAGAACAACTTAGAGACTCAAGCTAGTCTAGAAATGCAGCTGGCTCCTCATTCAAAGGCAGACCCCACAGGTGGCTGTAATACCAGCACTGCAAGAATTGCACAGATGTAATTTTTCAGTGAAATGCAAGGTGTTGTTTTTACCTTATTAAGCCCTAACTCATTTAGGTTATCTGAATGACCACCGTTCTCCCCAGGCCGTACTGCTACAGTTGAGATCTGCAGAAGTGGAAAATCATACTTTTGAAAGCAGTGATTGGAGTAGAGGTGACTCTGGTTACATCCTTTGAAGTTGTGTAACTGCAGCTGCCTCAGCCCCATCTCTGCTATGACTCTTCCTGTGGCAAGTGTCCACACACCTGCTACAGGTGTATGGGAAGAAAGGGCTCCTTACATCCGTTCCTCTTCCTAGTGCACCCATGCAGTACTAGCCAAGATTTGGATTTGAATTTGCATTATCCAACTGGGCACTAGCTAAATTTATACTAATACTGTTCCAGTCAAGGCTCAGTTATTACCATTGACTATCGTTAGGCTAAATTAGCTTCTCTGGAGATATCCCAGTAAAACAGCTGTCCCAGTACACAATGTCCCAATGTACTAAAATATATTGTTGTTAAAATGTGCATTTGTATAGCACCTTTTATGCGCAATTTGCAAAGAAATCCCTAGGATGAAGGGCAGCGATAAATCAATACAGAGCATGTTGCAGAGTAGTTGGGACAGGAGCTGGTACAATGACATTGGTCAAACCTCAGGTCCTGTAAAACATCATGAGCTCTTCAACATCCACACACTCAGCCAACAGAAGTCTGGTCTGGAAAATCCAGAGGAACTTAGTGGCCCTGAGTCACCTCAGTTGTCTAAACACCATGCTTGAACTGCTGACCTACTACCAGTTCACAACTGTTTCATCCTGCTGGGTGTACTTCTCCTCTCACTCACGAGATAGCAGGGGTGGCCAAACTTACTGGTCCTCCGAGACACATATGACAATCTTCAGAAGTTGGACAGCCGGAGCACACTTGCAGGGAGCCAGGGCTCAGGGCCTCAGCCTCACTCCTGCTGAAGCCCCAGCAGGTGCGCCCTGCAGGGCTGAAGCCCAGAGACCCTCCTCCCCACTGCACAGAAGCTCCTACCTCACCGCCTCACTGCAAGGAGGAGGTCCTGAGCTCCCCGCCCTCCCCCCTCAAGACTGGTGGGTGAGGAATGGGGGGTGGGGAGCAGTGGAGGCTTGCGAGCCACACTTTAACAGTAAACGAGCTACATGTGGTTCTCGAGCCACAGTTTGGCCATCCCTGGCATATAGCATTGTAAATCAGTAGTAACACCACGTAATTCCACTGAATTCAACCAGTGTAAAACTGGTATAAGTAATGGAGAAATATTCCCAGAAGGGAGTCTGAGCCAGACCTGCCCTCTAGGGGGAGTACATGGATCAAATTCAGACCTAACGTAAGTAGGTGCAGTAACACATTGAATATCATAAATATTAGTCCAAATTCAGACCCAGACTACTAAATTATCTGCTCCAGTGGAGGCAGAAAGCTCCATTCATACTCCAGACACCTTCTTTCTGTTTCTTTCTTAAATCAGTTTATTTTTCTATAGTGTTTTTGACAAACATTGCCCCAAATTCCTTCCACTTCCTTCTTTACTTTTCATTCAACAGAAGTGGAGAGAATATCACAGTGGGGGTGTGATGTAGGTTTTGGCATTTTCAAAACTTTAAAGGAGCAGGAATCAAAATATCCAGCCTGCTTATATTTAGAAGTGGGACTGTAAGCTCATTGTCAGGTTACATCATGCAGTTGGCTGGCTGTGTTTTTTGAAATCATGAGGCACCAATTATTCCATGTATACAATTTTTATAGTAATAACCTTGGAAAAGCCTTAAAAATGACAGCTGTATCCTGGTGTCATGGCAACAAGCAAAACAAACAGTTCCCCATTGTCTTCATTGTAAGTAATCTTTAATCCTTTTACCTTGGGACAAAGGTAAAATGTTCACCAGATCAGTCCAGTAGCCACCTTTAATCTTGACTGAATGTATGATCATCTATTGCTCTTGCTTCTTCCTGTTGTGCTGGGCCTTGGGGATAATCAACTACACCTGGCAACTTGCCTCTGTTTCTAGCCTCAGACCATTAATATAAAGCGTGGCCCATTCTACTTCCTTAGTACAACAAAGGAATTTAACCTCTTTGCCACCACGCTTTGTGTAACTGCACGCACCCGTTCCGAGGAAGCAATGTCAATGATTCCTAAATGACTGCCTCGGAATGGGTGTGTGTAGTTACACAAAGCGTGGTGGCAAAGAAGTACAAGTGTGGTAATGTTGACAATGACAGTGCCTACAGGTACGAATTATGTTATTGCCCCTGTAGTATAAGAAATTCTGGGATTGATCTCCAATCACAGCATCTTAGATGTCCACTAGAACCATAATGACCTAGCTTTAGAAACACTGTTGCTCAGTATGTATATTTCCATATATCAATTTGAAATACTGTGTGTTGTCCCTAATTAGAATATATTGTGGTTTACATAAACAAATTATTCTGTTCTCATGCTATACATTAACAATTGGCATTCATAGATCACTTTACAGTCCATGACAATTGCTTATGACAGGTTTCAGAGTAGCAGCCGTGTTCGTCTGTATTTGCAAAAAGAAAAGGAGTACTTGTGGCACCTTACAGACTAACAAATTTATTTGAGCATAAGCTTTCATGAGCTACAGCTCACTCCATCGGATACATGATTTTCCACTGAATGGTCAAATAAATTTGTTAGTCTCTAAGGTGCCACAAGTACTCTTTTTCTAATTGCTTATGAGTTACTGTCATGTTCTCTGCTGAATCCCATTTAGCTTAATGAAACAGTATCACCCTTATTAGAATGCACCTAGGAAAGTGTCAGTGTGGTCAGGGCTTCCAAAATGGTTGAGACAAATTAATATTGTCAAACCCAAGAGAGAGATTATAAATTCCCCTTTATGCTGCGTTTATGTCTTTCAAGGACAATTTACCTTCTGCAGATTCATCTGATGTTTCAAGTGCCTTCCTTGGTGGTCCCACAAAATGCTTAATGCACTGTTTAAACTTAGATGCTCTCAATTGTTTAATAATTCCTTATACCCACTGACAATAATGGAATCTCCATTTGTAAGATGTTGGAATAGAAAAGACATGTACACACTTTAATTAATGTGGGTCTTATGTTGCAAAGAACAGTAAGTAATTTAGTGACATACATTCCATTGTTTAAATTATTCTACACACAGGCTCAGCTTCATTTCAAAGAAAAATGTTTGAAGCATTGAATGACCACTGAGTGTAAATATTTATTTCATTTAAACATTTATTCATTTCAAATTCAACATATGAAACATAAAAGAATATGCATCTAAGGTTCAAGGTTAAAGATTCAGTCCAAGAAGATGCTGAACAGCAGTAGCAAACCAACAACCTTTCTCGGCACAAAAGAAGCCAGTCTGCAAAACTGTAACTTCCTCACTTCAGTTCATAACAAACTCTGAAGATATGTCTACAAAGCCCACAGTAGCAAGCATCCCAGCGCAGCTCAACAGACTTAGGCTCCCAGGGCTCCTGCTAGTGTCCTAAAAATTGTTATGTAGGCAGTGCTTAGAAGTTGCAGCTCAGGCTCTGAAGCCCACATCCTACCAAAGCTCAGCTCGTCTCATACATCTACCCAAACAGGGGGCTTTGTAACATGCTGAAAGGTCAACAGTTCCTCCCTGGGTTACCTGCCCTTCTGAACTGGGGAGTGACCTCTGCAATATCTTTGCTAACCTTGTCCAGCAGGACCTCCATCTCTCAGCGTCTGTAAGCCAGCCTATCCCATTTTGGCTCTTCCTGATTGTAGCTGTGACATCTGCCTGGTACACCCCACTTCTGTTTGTTGGCACGAGTTTGTTTTACAGTATTGCCAACCCCAGCAGTTCAAAAGTCATGTCAGGCCCAAACAACCATGCGACTGGTTTAAAAAAATAAAAGATTTTCTGTGTTGGAATGGAAATTTGATTTTTGAAGTGTTTTTGTTTCAAAATCTGAATAAAACATTTAGACTGATCCAAACCAATTTGTTTCCAAAAATTTCATTTCATGGGCATTTTAGAAATTTTTTGGTTTGTTCCAATTGAAAGAAAAAAATAAAAGTATCAGAATTTCCCGCAGAACAGGAGTTTTAACTAGCTCTACTTGTGATAATCACCACTATTCCATGATTCTGACACTACTGTAACATCAGGGATATGGAATGAGGAGAGACCACATTGTCTGAAAAGTAAAAAAAAAACAAAAAACAAAACCCAACCCCTCTTTAATGTAGCTAGAGCCACTCACACTGCAATGTCCAGCGCCCGCCAGCGCTAGTGAGAGATGGCACCATCCACTGCAAGAATACTTTGTTTCAATACCTATTCCCCCAGCGTCTGTCATAAAGCACACTTGCTTGCAGTCCAACCCATTACAATGTAGACTTGCTTAAAGGTGGGTGAATTTATAATAGAGGATAATGGAATGAAGAACCCAGTAGAAAATCCCACACAAAACGTAACCTTAAAGTGAGGGAGCACTTTCATCTAGTTGCAGAGTTTCCCTATTGCTGTTCTTTATATTCATAAACAACCTGAACATATTTAAATCCAGGTGTCAAGATGACTTTTTTGCTTCTGTGGCTTAATAGTCTCCCATTTCATAGATGAAATATAGTTCTCTAACTTTGACCTTCATCTGTCTCTGCCTCCCCACTACTTGAGCCATGAAAAACAGAGAATCTCATAAATATGCACCATTATGATTATTTCAAAACATTTTTGATTAGTGTTTACCTTTGTTTCCAAGGAGACATTCAACTAATTTTACTGTCCTCCTAATCTTCAAATGGAGCAGTTCTAATGTACTTTGCATTAATGTGTTTAAATCCAAAATTAAAACAAGACTGACAAGCTCAGTAGAAAGAGAAAATATCTTTAGCCTCAGAAATTCTTCTTCTGTAGAGAAAGATTCTGTACTACTGAAGTATTAATACTATCAAAGGAGTAGTTTGTTTAAGAGAAGTGACATATTGATAACAGGTATTAAAAATAAGGTACAATGATATTAGTGGAGGTGTAATATTTTGAGCCATATTTAGCTTTCACATAAACATTATGGCATAAATTATCCTTTCTGTTCCAGATGCATATTTGTGCTCCACAAACTTTCAGTGATCCCATACAAACTTATATACTATGTGATATAACTGTAGTTGACCAAAGAATCAGATTAGTGGAACAAAACACTCTTTATTAAAAAAATAAAAAGAGTAAAAGAAAACAAAGAAACATATTGGTAATATGTTTAACGTGTAAAAAGTTTGTCGTAGTTACAAATGAGACATCTGATCCATGTAGCCACTGAAGCCAATGAGAGTCCTTTAATGGACATTGAATTGGCCCTAGAAACACCAAAGATCCAGATTTATATAACAAAATGCGTTTTATGTATAAGAAAAACAGTGGGAGAGATTCCCTGTGTGGCTCATGGCTACCCAGAAGAAACTGCCTGGCCTCTTACAGAACCAGACAGAGGTTAAAAAAAAATATTGGTATCTTAAACATTATATATGTTAATCACTACATTTAGATATTTATATTGAAGGAAGTTCTAAATTAAGAATATAGGAAGAATGATTCATATTGTATCACTGATCTTAATGGAGAGTTGTGATTAAAAATAGATAATATAGTATGTCCCATCGTGTGTGTCATAAATATAAAGGGAAGGGTAAACCCCTTTAAAATTCCTCCTGGCCAGAGGAAAAATCCTCTCACCTGTAAAGGGTTAAGAGATAAAGGTAACCTCGCTGGCACCTGACCAAAATGACCAATGAGGAGACAAGATACTTTCAAAAGCTGAGAGGAGAGAGAGAAACAAAGAGTCTGTGTCTGTCGGTACGCTGCTTTTGCCGGGGATAGACCAGGAATGGAGTCTTAGAACTTTTAGTAAAAGTTTTAGTAATCTAGAAAATTTAGAATTTAGAAAACTTTTAGTAATCTAGCTAGGTATGTGTTAGATTATGATTTCTTTAAATGGCTGAGAAAAGAATTGTGCTGAATAGAATGACTATTTCTGTCTGTGTGTCTTTTTTGTAACTTAAGGTTTTGCCTAGAGGGATTCTCTATGTTTTGAATCGAATTACCCTGTAAGGTATCTACCATCCTGATTTTACAGAGGTGATTTCTTTACTTCTGTTTACTTCTATTTCTATTAAAAGTCTTCTTGTAAGAAAACTGAATGCTTTTTCATTGTTCTCAGATCCAAGGGTTTGGGTCTGTGGTCACCTATGCAAATTGGTGAGGATTTTTACCAAACCTTTTACAGGAAGTGGGGTGCAAGGGTTGGGAGGATTTTGAGGGGAAAGACGTGTCCAAACTACGTTTCCCAGTAAACCCAGTTAGAGTTTGGTGGTGGCAGTGGATATTCCAAGGACAAAGAATAAAATTAATTTGTACCTTGGGGAAGTTTTAACCTAAGCTGGTAAAAGTAAGCTTAGGAGGTTTTCATGCAGGTCCCCACATCTGTACCCTAGAGTTCAGAGTGGGGGAGGAACCTTGACAGTGTGTGATATCCTCACCCATTTAATCTTCAGTAATAATGGTAATTGTGACTAGATGCATACTGCAGAAGCCCTAAATTGTTCCTGTCCCGACATTCAGTTTAGTGGTAACTCAAATAATAAGAGCCCAAACTGAGCCTAAATTTTGTCCCCAAACTTGACTTTTCCTCAAGTTTCCAGCTAGACCTTTCTGTGTCAGTTGCTCGTGTCCTCTATCCTAAATAAGGCCCTAGACTGGAAGGATGGTCCTGTGGTTAGGGTACTAGCCTGTGAACTGCGAGAACTTGGTTTGAATTCAGCTATTCCACAAACTTCCTGTGAGATCTTGGATAAGTCACTGAATCTCAGTTCATGGATTCTAACACCAGAAAGGACCAAAGAATAACACAGGCCATAGAACTTCTGAGTTAATTCCTATTTGAAACAGAACATATATTTTAGAAAAACATTCAATCTTGATTTGAAAATTGATAGTGATGGAGAATCTACCACAACCCTTATTGCGTTGTTTCAATGGTTAATTACCCTGACTGTGAAAAATGTGTACCTTATAGCAAGTTGAATTTGTCTAGCTTCAACTTCCAGCCATTGCATTGTGTTCTAACCTTCCTCTGTTAGACTGACGAACCATTATCAATTTTTGCTCCCCCAGTAGGTACTTATGGACTTTAATCACGTCACCTCTTAATCTTCTCTTTGCTAAAATAAATGATTGAGCTCCTGGAGTCTATCCCTAGAAGGCATGTTTTCTAATCCTTCATTCATTCTCATGGCTCTTCTCTGAATCCTCTCTAATTTGTCAACATCCTATTTGAATTATGGAGACCAGAACTGGACACAGTATTCCAGCAATGGTTGCACCAGTGCCAAATACAGAGATAAAATAACCTCTCAACTCCTACTCAAGATTACCCAAGGTGTGTGCATCCAAGGACTGCATAAGCACTTTTGACCACAGCATTGCATGGAAAGTTCATATTCAGCTGCTTGTCTGCCATAATCCGCAAATCTTTTTCAGAGTCACTGCTTCCCAGCATAGAATCTGGCCTACATTGTTTTTTCTAGATGTATAATTTTACACTTGGTCTCATTCATATTGAATATGCATATTAAATGCATGGTTTTGCTTGCATCCATCTTACCAAGCAATTGAGATTGCTCTGTATCAGTGACCTGTTGTCTTCATTATTTACTACCTCTCCAATCTCTGTCAACTGCGAAGTTTATCACTGATGATGTTATGTTTCTTCCCGGTCATTGATAAAAATATTAAATAGGCCTAGGGACAAGAAATAGTCCCTACAGGACCCTGCTAGAAACACACAAGACCAATAATGATTCCACATTTACAATTACATTCCCCATCTGTAAAATAGGGATGGTAGTACTTACTTTCTAGGTGTGTTTTGAGACTAAATACATTAAAGATTATAAATTGTTCAGAAACCATAGTAATGGGAGCCATTTTACAATCTCAGAGTTAACACAATGTACCTGGCAAAATGAGAGAGCAGAGTTTGTCAGTAGCTTTATAGAATGTTCTAATTCCTGTCAATAGAATAGGTTAACAGAAGAGCCCTGCTTTTCTATGCAGAAACATAGATCCTGCCACTCTGGTAAACTAATAGTTAACATTTTTTTTGCATCTTCAAAGGGTTTTGGCAACATTAATCTATAGTCATTATACAATGGCATAATATAATATGCCTTTAGAAAATAAGATAAAGTTTGAGAATGGATGATCAGGTCTGATTTCTCTCCTCCAGATGAGTTGATAACCAATGTGGTCTATTCTAGTGTAATGAGAGCACATTCTCAAGACAGTATGATGCATAATACAGCTAAAAATAGTAACTCGGTCAGGTGTATGTGTGGTAGCTTGATGGTCTGAATATTTAAAAGGCAAAATAAATCATATCTGTATTAATCAAGGTGTATATGTGTTTATAATCTTTTGTACAATACAATGGAGCCATTGCTACAATTTGAGAAGTATGGAGAGGTGCCACTTTCACAAAGGAGGTGTGGATAAGATGGGGTGGAAGACCTGGGAGCTCTCTCCTGATTGGCACTCACTTGAGGGCCAGCAGGTCTAGTGGTTAGGCCACAGTCACACAGTATATCCAAGCCTTGAGGCAACTCTTCCAGGCAGTCCAGGGGCCCAGCAACCTATCCACAGTCCCTCCCGCACCCCCAGTCCCCTGGGATCTCTCAGGAGGCCAGGGGAAGAGGGAAGGCTAGGGGGACCCCGGATCTCCCTCTCTACCAGGTCCTAGCCCAGGGCCTAAGGGGGAAAAGGTGGATGGGGGTGGCTCAGTTCCCACCCTCCCCTGGGCTGTTTCCTATCTTCCCTGTTTTCCCTTGAATTTGGAGCATGGCCCCAGCCTTCTGACACAGTCTTGGGAGTACAGAGCTTCAGCTGAGGACAGGGATGCTTCCCAGCTCACCCTCAGAGTTCATTTGTCACTCCTTAGTCAGGGGGATCGCAGCCAAGTCTTACTCACAGTCCTGGTCCTCCCCCTGTAGATTGCTGTACCTCAGTAGCAGTCTGTTTGCCCGCTTTCAGCCTGTCTCTTCTCCACATTCCCACCTGCCAGAGCTCCCTTTTTAGCAAATCCTCCATACAGAACAGTGCCAAATCTGTAAGTCCAAAGTAATAAAAGGCAATGATGTTTTTTACACATGGTGGTGCAATTTGGCTGAATAACTATTTCTGTGAAAAAACTACCTGTTCAAAGTCCTATTCCTAATAATCATGGGCACATTCAATTATTTCTCTCAGCTTTTTCCCTCATTCACTTCACCTGAATCACCAAAATTTATAAAATTGAGTTAATCTATTTAAAGATCTCTCAAGTATTGAAGGAGAACTGCAAGCTCTTCTTTGAAAAAGAAACTTATACCCACAGACTTTAAAATGACTAATAATTGTATTTTAAAACAATATTTGAATATCCACTATTCCTCCCTAAAGACAAATATTGTGAATGCATTTTAAAAGGGCTGGATAATTTTATGGCCAGTAATAACATTTGTAGTTATGCAAGTTAGATATTTAACTAGGAATAATGGGATCAACTGCGCATAAGAATTAGACTGAATATCAAGATAAACTTTCTAGCAGTGAAGATATCATATCTCTGACTGCCTTGATCTTGCTGGGATCTTCTTTCAGTCCCTCTGCTGTGAGCAGATGTCCAGTGTATGTCCCCTCATACTATTTGAGTCACGTCTTCTCTGGGTTGAGCTTTATGTTCTTGTCCTTGAATCCCTGCAGAAAAACTTGTAGTTTTCTAACATGATCTCATAAACTTCTGTATCATTGCACCCTTCACCTACACTGAGGATATCATCTATAGTTATTTGCACCCCAGGCAGTCCTTCCAGCAGTTGGGTGAGACTTATCTGGAGCACATATAATCCTGGGGTTATGCCCATCAGCATGCACAGCCCTCTGCAGCGAACAAATGGTATTGCAAAGGTTGTCAGCATCCTGAGCTCTTTATCCAGGCTTATGTGCCAAGCCTGTTCCTCACCCCACAGGCCTGTAAAGATTTTGGTTTTGGAGAGTTCAGGCAAAATGTCATAAATTATAGGCAGTGTATAGTGGCATCTTTTTAATGCTAAGTTCAATTGCATTGGTTCTGTCTAGACACATAATTTGCCAAAAGACTTTTTTTACCATCACCATGCTGCTTACCTATGGCCTCTATAGGAGTTATGTTACACTGCTCTATAGACTTTTGAGTTCCTTGCGTACTGGATTATTTAGTACTACGAGAATTTTCCTTCATGGTAAGCATACACATTCCACTGTGGGGTCTGCTTCTAGTTATAGTTTTCCTTCAAGGTATCCCAGGCCTTTGAAAACATGCCTGTATGCTTTTAATATTATCTCCATTGTCCTTGGAATTCCCCCTTTTGCTTCTTGCATTGCAGCTATGAATGTCTGACACTTCAGCCTTATCAGATCCATGGCTTGTATGGCTGTATTCTCCAAGAGGGATCTGTGGTGCTTACCATCTATCACCACACACTTCAGTTGGTACCATCTGCTATTTTTGGGTTAGTTACTGTCAGGTCACATTTTCCTGTGGGCTGCATTATGCTCTCATTGTAATGATATGAACCATGCACACATGGAGATATAGCATGAGTTACTGTAAAGTATTTGCCCCATGTATGTTCTTTCTAAATGTGGAAATTTTGTGGTGATCATTCTGTTAAAATAGTAAAATAAATAAATAGGAATCCAACATATTCATTAAAATATATAATAGACAACATATGCACCCTTTGATCAAATGGACCCAATTCTGTTAAAATTAAAGCTTCCATCAACCAAATAGTGTGAAAGACTAGTGACTAACATTCCAAATTGACAAGAATGGCAGTATTTACCATATTGAAAATGCACAATTTTGTTTAAGAAATGGCAGAGAAAAATCTAGTAGCATGAAGCCAAAGAGAAGGCTCAGGGGAATGGAAAAATTATACACAGTCTTTCATTTCTAGATGACCAAGTACAGATCTTGCCCGCCTCTCGCAGGAAGAACAGGGTCAGTGACTTCTGTGGTACCATTCCAGGGTCCACATAAGGGAAGAGGACAGAGACTGGATGTGTCATGGGAAGACTGGTTGAAGGAAAAAAAATCTTTCCCACTCCTTAGGGGATTACCCAGAAAACATAAGACAGCCCGGAGCTGTATCAACTTTTCCACTCCCCAATAGGGAGCACCAGTACTGCCAAAGCGAGGAGGGCCATGACAGGTTTTCGGATGGGGAAAAGAGGCAGAAGGAAGCAAAACTCATCCCCTGAGGACAGGGATGAAACTCTGAGGGGATCTTCATGGAGAATTTCTCTCCAAGGAGGCCTCTACAGTAGGAGAGAATGATCTGGGCCTTTATATCTGGAACATTAAAATAATATTTCTGAAATAACTGTACCAAAATGCTAGTTCATTGATTGCCTTAAGATTTATCTCTGAGCTAAAAATACTGCAGTAAATGGGAAAAAATCAAAATGCAAATAGGACATTCCATGTACACAACATTTCACCTAAATACTTACAGTCTGCCTGGGAAATAAATGGAATGAATTTGCTGAACACTCTTTGTGATTGAAGGACTGGACACAAAATGTGAATAATTGTCTTTGTCTCATGCGTCTACATTTACAGTGCAGATTGCCATCTGTCTGTGACACAAATTGTTATTTGTCCAACCTAATGAATACTGGGAACTCATACTGGGAAGCCAGTGATAACTGAGATCATCTAAAGGAAAATATTTTTAATTAATATTTTAAAAAACCAATAGTAATAGTGTCAGCTATTTATACAAAAATCAAATTACAATATGTTCTCTAGTATCATCCATTGTAATGCAAAAGTCATTCCTTTTTGCAGAGTATGCAATATTTAAGGATGCAATAAGTAAGGGGGATTCGTAAAGCTAATCAGAAACCTAGAAAATCCTCCAGTTTATGAACTGATTTATTTCCTTTTAATCTGCAGTTTATTAGTTTTGAGTTAGGAGAATGGAGTCACATAAGAAATAGATACACATATCTCAGAGCAGCAATTTAGAGGACTGAACCTAGAGGGGAAAAATGTTTGCCATCTCCTTTCACAAGGTCAACTGCAAATCTTAAAACCAAAATATTAAAATTAAAATGTTGCATTGTCTATTAAGATATCCAAATGTACAAATGACAAATAAAACGCTGTGTCAGTGAAATACCATCTGTGTGCTTCTGAAGTTCTAAACATGTCTTACATGCAAAATCACAAATCATAGAGATAAACAGAGATACTGTCAACTTATTGTCTAAGGCCCAGATTTTTAAAGGTATTTAGGCATCATATTGCAACATCTAACTGTTTTAGGAGCCTAAATGTCATTCTCAAAAGCATCCTAATTACTGAGGGCTACATTCACAAACAGGGCAGACTCAATGTTACAAAGCCTGACTTTTAAGTGCCCTGCTGCTTACCGCAATCCACAGCCCTGAGTTAGGAACCCAGGCTCCCTGTACAGTGTATGAGAACAGTTAGACACCTAAGAATGGGACTCACAAAAGACAGTAAGATGAGAAGGGAGCCATTTAAGATAGCCAATAGGAAATGCTGAAGAGATGGTAGGATTTAGACCTCCCTCTACTTGGGAGTCACACCTGTGAACCCTTTCCTAGACTTTATTGTTCAATGGCGTAGATCTCCCTCCCACCCATGAGAGTGCCTAATGATCAGACTATAGAGTCATTTTCAGGACTGGATTAATGCAAGGGATTTTGGGGCTGCAGCCCAGGTCCCCAGGCTAAAGGGGGACCTGGGAAAGCAGGGCTCAGGCACGGTGCCTGCATGCCATGGCCCAACGCCACTCCCAGAAGCGGCCGGCTACTGGCATGTCTCTGCGGTCCTGGGGGGCGGGGGAGGTGGCTCCACACACTGCCGCCACCCCCAGCACCGTCCCTGCAGCTCCCATTGGCCGGTTCCCAGCCAATGAGAGCAGCGGGTGCAGCGCTTGTGGGTGCAGGCAGCGAACAGAGACACACTGTCCCCCTCCCCCCAGGAGCATGCAGAGACATGCACCTAACAACCAGCCTGCACTTAGCACCCTCTCCTGCACCCCAAACCCCTGCCCCAGGTCAGAATCCCCTTCTGCACCCAAACTCCCTCCCTGACCCCTCACCCCCTCCTGCACTCCAATCCCCTGCCCCAAGTCAGAATCCCCTCCTGCACCAAACTCCCTCCTCTCCCTCTCCTGCACTCCAGCACTCTACCCCAGCCTGGAGCCCCCTCCTGCACCCAAACTCCCTCCCAGAAAGAAACTAATCTAACAGCAGTTCTAAAATAAGACGTAGGCTATTTTGAATTAACTTAACTATATTCTACATGTTTTAATACTGAAATGTAATCACAGAATGGCTTTATGTTAATGAAAAGGCAAATTTAGAATAGCGTTAATAGCCTTGATGCCATAATTGTGATCATTTTGTTTTAAATTAGGAAAAAGACTTGTATACAGGGGTCCTACGAAATCTAATAACCCTGGACCCACAGGAGAGTTAATCCAGCCCTGGTCATTTTCCCTCTTTCTTTGGCCCAATTATTTTTTTTAATACAAAGCAGATTAGCTTCAACAGGAGAGACTGAGTTATTCCAGACTAGCCAATGCCTCTGTGATTAGACTATTCACCTGACACATGGAAAATCTCGGTTCAGTACTCAAGCAGAGCGGGAATTTGAACCCATGTCTCCCACTCCTTGGATGAGGGTTCTGGCTAGTGCGCAAAAGGGAGGCACCACCACCTTCTCCTTTAGCAGAGGTTTTTTGTTTGGGCCCCAGTCTGTTAGCGTGATTTGAGCATGCCTGCCAGATTGGACCCTGCAGGTGAGGTGGGAATGCCTAGTTTGTGAATCCTGCTGGGGCTTAGGCACAGACTATGAGATGAGTGTCGGGACTGAGGTGGCTTTACCTATACCCACCAGCAGAAACTGAGGGGCCTTGGAGACTTTATCAGTGGAATCTTAGGCACCTAGGGAATTTAAGCACCTACAGCCGGGGTCAGCAATCTTTGGCATGTGTCCCATCAGGGTAATCCACTGGTGGGTCGTGAGACATTTTGTTTATGTTGACCATCCACAGGCGCGGCCCCCTGCAGCTTCCAGTGGCCGCGGTTCACCATTCCCGGCCAATGGGAGCTGCGGGAAGTGGCAGCCAGCACGTCCCTGCGGACAGTCAACGTAAACAAAATGTCTCATGGCCTGCCAGCGGATTATCCTGATGGGCCACTTGCTGAACGTTGCTGACCCCTGACCCACAGGGTTAGGTGACAGCTGAACAGGGAGTCTAAAAATCTAAATTTTGGATTTAGGCACCTAAAGTGGCAGTTAGGTGCCTAAATATCTTTGTGCAGCCAGTCCTTAGGAGCCTAAGTCTCACTGAAAGCCAATGGGACTTAGGCTTCTAAGTCAGCTAGGAACTACAACACCTAATTACATTTACAAATCTGGGTCTTAGTCCTTCCAGTAGGCCTGGAAATGTGGTCTAGATGAAATGGCTATAAGGTGGGTGCATATCTGGTTGAAAGAATGTACTCAGAGTTGTTATCAATGGTTCGCTGTTAAACTGACAGGATGTATCCAGTGAGGTCCTACAGATCAGTCCTGAGGTCAGTCCTGAGTCCAGTACTATTCAATATTTTCATTTAATGACTTGGATAATGGAGTGGAGAGTATGCTTATAAAATCTACAGATGACACAAGCTGGGAGAGGTTGCAAGCACTTTGGAGAAAAGGATTAGAATTCAAAATGGCCTTGGCAAACTGGAGAATTGGTCAGTAATCAACAAGATGAAATTCAATAAAGGCAAATGCAAAGTACTTCACTTAGGAAGGAAAAATCAAATACATGACTACAAAACAGGCAATAACCATCTAGGTGGTAGTGCTGCTGAAAAAGATCTGGGGGTCATAGTGGATCACAAATTGAATCTGAGTCAACACTGTGATGCAGTTGAGAAAAAGGCTAATGATCAGTTAGAGGTATATTTACAGGAGTGTTGTATATAAGACAAGGGAGGTAATTGTCCTTCCCTACTTGGTATGGCTGAGGCTTCAGCTGGCATCCTGGGATCAGTTCTGAGTGTACACATTAAGAAATATGTGGATAAATTGGAGAAAGCCCAGAGCAAGAAACAAAAATGATTAAACATTTAGGACACCTGACCTATGAGAAAAGGTTAAAAAACTTAGGGATGTTTAGTCTTGAGAAAAGAAGACTGAGGGGGGACCTCATAATAGTTGTAAAATATGTTACAGGTTGTTATAAAGAGGATGGTGATCAATTGTTCTCCATGTCCAGTGAATGTAGGAAAAGAAGTAATGGGCTTAATCTGCAGCAGGGGAGGTTTAAGTTAAATATTGGAGAAAACTTTCTAATTATAAAATACAGTTAAACACTGGATTAGGTTTCCAAGAGAGGCTGTGGAATCCCCATCACTGGACATTTTTTAAAACAGGTTGGATAAACACTTGTGGTGGTTTAGGTTTACTTGGTCCTGCCCCAGTGCAGGTGGCTGGACTCCACTTTTTCAGGTCCCTTTCAGCTCTATGTTTCTATGATTAGGGGAAAGATGAGAGAATCTTAAAATTCCTCTGAGCCACCATAGAATCATAGAATAGCAGAGTTGGAAGGGACCTCTGGAGGCCATCTAGTCCAACCCCTGCCCAGAGCCAGGACCAATCCCAACTAATTATCCCAGCCAGGGCTTTGTCAAGCCTGACCTTAAAAACTTCTAAGGAAGGGGATTCCAGCACCTCCCTAGGTAACGCATTCCGGTGTTTCACCACCCTCCTAGTGAAAAAGTTTTCCCTAATATCCAACCTAAACCTCCCCCACTGCAACTTGAGACCATTACTCCTTGTCCTGTTATCTGCTATCACTGAGAATAATCTAGATCCATCCTCTTTGGATCCACCTTTCAGGTAGTTAAAAACAGCTATCAAATCCCCCCTCATTCTTCTCTTCCGTAGACTAAACAATCCCAGTTCCCTCAGCCTCTCCTCATAAGTCATGTGTTCCAGTCCCCTAATCATTTTTGTTGCCCTTCGCTGGACTCTCTCCAATTTTTCCACATCCTTCTTGTAGTGTGGGGCCCAAAACTGGACACAGTACTCCAGATGAGGCCTCACCAATGTCGAATAGAGGGGAACGATCACATCCCTCGATCTGCTGGCAATGCCCCTACTTATATATCCCAAAATGCCATTGGCCTTCTTGGCAACAAGGGCACACTGTTGACTCATATCCAGCTTCTCATCCACTGTCACCCCTAGGTCCTTTTCTGCAGAACTGCTGCCTAGCCATTCGGTCCCTAGTCTGTAGCGGTGCATTGGATTCTTCTGTCCTAAGTGCAGAACTCTGCTCTTGTCCTTGTTGAACCTCATCAGATTTCTTTTAGTCCAATCCTCCAATTTGTCTAGGTCCCTCTGTATTCTATCCCTACCCTCCAGCGTATCTACCACTCCTCCCAGTTTAGTGTCATCCGCAAACTTGCTGAGGGTGTGATCTGGAGGATGGTGTGGATTAATGAAGATATTGAATAAAACCGGCCCCAGGACTGACCCTTGGGGCACTCCGCTAGATACCGGCTGCCAACTAGACATGGAGCCATTGATCACTACCCATTGAGCCCGACAATCTAGCCAACTTTCTACCCACCTTGTAGTGCATCCATCCAGCCCATACTTCTTTAACTTGCTGACAAGAATACTGTGGGAGACCGTGTCAAAAGCTTTGCTAAAGTCGAGGAATAACATGTCCACTGCTTTCCCTTCATCCACAGAACCAGTTATCTCATCATAGAAGGCAATTAGATTAGTCAGGCATGACTTTCCCTTGGTGAATCCATGCTGACTGTTCCTGATCACTTTCCTCTCGTCTAAGTGTTTCAGAATTGATTCCTTGAGGACTTGCTTCATGATTTTTCTGGGGACTGAGGTGAGGCTGACCGGCCTGTAGTTCCCAGGATCATCCTTCTTCTCTTTTTTAAAGATAGGCACTACATTAGCCTTTTTCCAATCTTCCTGGACTTCCCCCGATCGCCATGAGTTTTCAAAGATAATGGCCAATGGCTCTGCAATCACAGCCGCCAATTCCTTTAGCACTGTCGGATGCACCGCTTCCAGCCCCATGGACTTGTGCACGTCCAGTTTTTCTAAATAGTCCCGAACCACTTCTTCCTTCACAGAGGGCTGGCCACCTCCTCCCCGTGCTGTGCTGCCCAGTGCAGTAGTCTGGGAGCTGACCTTGTTCATGAAGACAGAGGCAAAAAAAGCATTGAGTACCTTAGCTTTTTCCACATCCTCTGTCACTAGGTTGCCTCCCTCATTTAGTAAGGGGCCCACACTTTCCTTGGCTTTCTTCTTATTGCCAACATACCTGAAGAAACCCTTCTTGTTACTCTTAACATCCCTCACTAGCTTCAACTCCAGATGTGATTTAGCCTTCCTGATTCCATTCCTACATACCCAAGCAATATTTATATACTCATCTGGTCATCTGGTCATATACTCATTTATATACTCACCTGATCATTTGTCCAATCTTCCACTTCTTGTAAGTCTCTTTTTTGTGTTTAAGATCAGCAAGAATTTCACTGTTAAGCCAAGCTGGTCGCCTGCCATATTTACTATTCTTTCTACACATCGGGATGGTTTGTCCCTGTAACCTCAATAAGGATTCTTTAAAATACAGCCAGCTCTCCTGGACTCCTTTCCCCCTCATGTTATTCTCCCAGGGGATCTTGCCCATCAGTTCCCTGAGGGAGTCAAAGTCTGCTTTTTTGAAGTCCAGGGTCCGTATTCTGCTGCTTTCCTTTCTTCCTTGTGTCAGGATCCTGAACTCGATCATCTCATGGTCACTGCCTCCCAAGTTCCCATCCACTTTTGGTTCCCCTACTAATTCTTCCCAGTTTGTGAACAGCAGGTCAAGAAGAGCTCCGCCCCTAATTGGTTCCTCCAGCACTTGCACAAGGAAATTGTCCCCTACAGTTTCCAAAAACTTCCTGGATTGTCTGTGCACCGCTGTATTGCTCTCCCATCTCATCAGCTGACTCAGCAGGAATTGGCACCAAAATTTATGAACCTAGAAATAGTCCATGACTATTTCTACCTCCCTGCATACACTCGCTGCAGGATAACTTCTGATAATTTGACATTATCTCCAGCAATTATTTATTGTATAAATAAAGTGTAACTATGTGAAGGAGCAGAATTGTACTGGTATCTCTTCAACAGATTTAATCAACATATTTGGATAAAGGAGTAATGTTGCATGCTCTCTATGTCCTTCTTGATGATGAATTCTCTGTCAACTAGAGAATACCTATATTGGGAAGATGGCAGTTATAGCAAGTTTCCTAAAAAGAAGCACAATTTAGCCTTCTAATACCAACTCATTTTCTAACTACTAGCTGAGGGCATTTGTTTGCAGCTAATTGCTTTCAAACCTTCAGCTGCAGCTTTTCACATGGCAAGATGAGCTCAGAATTGGTAATTACTGTACTAACTTAAAGAGACTACACAAAACGCAAAGTAAAATTCATGTCAAACTTGAATTAAACATGACTATATTACTAAAACATTAATATACAACTAGAATTCTTTCCCCTTTGAGGTGCAGCAGCCTTGGTAGTCAGTAGTGTTCAGGAAGTAGTGGCCTCCTGAACAAGATAAAAGGTGCCCCTCTAGCCCTATTCAGTTCACATTTCATCTCCTGCAAGAAAACTAGAAACTCTGGCACAGATGGAGTAGTTGTTGTGATGTGGTACTGGTACACCAAATACAAGAGGCCGTGGATAATGAATTGTATCTCAATTTTTATAACAAAAAAGAGATATTGCTGTTTCAAGCACCAGGCTGCAATTTGGTATACCTGAGGCTGTCTTTCAACCAGATCCTTTACCCTCAAAAACCAGGGATTTAGTGACTTCCTTGCATCCTTCTTTGCAATTACCTGACTACTCCTACATCGCCACAGCTCTGTTGGGAGAGGCAGCACTGCTCTTTTTCTTAGCTGCACATGAGCTGTGTTCAGCTCGTCTGCTCAAGCTTCTGGAAACATCGAGTTCATATTAAGAGTCTGAACACATCCAACTTAGATGTTGGCATAGCCACTTAATATCATTTCATCATCTGATTTGCATAGTTAAACTTGAGCATTATTCTTACAGAATAGGGATGGGCGAGGCGGGTATGAAGGAGATGAGGTCTCTGATCACCCATAGACAACTTCTTGGTCTAAACAGCTGGCTGATTCATTATTGAGCCATCTGACTGGAAGGAAGTTTGGCTGAAGCATTGCATTATACAATGGGGCAGCTGTGGCTTAATGGATCAAACCCTGGTGTCAGAATTAGAGAACATGGTTTCCTTCTTCCTGTTTATGCCACTAATGTATGTGGCCTTGGTCAAGTCACTTGTCCTTTCCTGTCATATTGTATTCTGAGATCTACAGATGAAAATCCCTAAACCAGCATTACTATTAATTAGGAAGTTAAAGTGCAATCAATTTTTTTTAAAGCTCTGTAATGGTGAAGTACAAATTTTACAAGCTTTTCATATTTAACATTTCTTTTTACATCTCTACCAAGTCCTTCATTACAATGTTTTATGACATTACATTTAATTTCAGAGAATTGCAGTTATTCTATGCTTAATTGACTCTAGGACACAAAATTAATCATTTTACAGACACTGTTAATTTTATTTCTCTTTTTGCCTCTCAATTCTAATTGTATCTTCATATTGGATAGACACATGATCTACTGATAAAATCAAGAGATTAATTACTTTTCTGTTTTCTTTAAGATCAGACATGGCACTTCACATAGAACAGCCTAACAAGATCAGTGTAGATAATTATGATGCTTCTTAAAACTGTATTATATTAGATAGAATACGCAATTTTAAGTTTTCACTTTTGAATCATCAAGAGAAGTATTAACTTCTTCATCTTAAAGCAAGACTTAGTCGCATATTGTATATGGATAGTAGACCCCTTCTTGACTCTCACTACAGATTGAGACTTCCATGCTGAAAGTTGTGAATTAGTGATGTAAGTGAATGAACTCAATAAATACATTAATTAATTAAATAACAGTATGTAAAGATAATGCATCCCAAATGTACTTTGTACATTTATTTTTTCAACTGTAGTTTAGCATGGATTATTTTAACCTAAATCATATTATCTACATAGTTATTGATACCACACTGTACTACATAGCATTTTATAGTGAAACTACAGTCTCTCCTAGCTCCTGCGTGGAGGGGAGGAGTGGGTTGGGATTCTGGCTTCCAAGGTACGGGGGGGAGGGTATTGCCCTCGTACCCACCTTCAGGTCTGTAGGACCTGAGGCCACTGGTGCCCAGTTGAAATTTGCACTGGAAAAACCCTGCCAGGTAATTTGGGGATTAGTTTCCTACTGGCTAATAGTTTGAATTAAGTTGAAACCTCTGCATTTGATATTATGGCATTGTTTCCATGTCCCTTCAAAGACTGCATCCCCTGCATACTGTGACTTATAGAAATGTCAGTATGAACAAAGTAGGCAGCCCTCACTGATGACAAGTCTGCTCAAAACAAAAATATGGTTTAACAAGTAACAGAGTGATGCTAATTTTGGTTAGGAAGGCTGCATCCTGAGTCAGTAAAAACCTAATTCTGATTTCTCCTGTGAACATTTAAGTTACTGATTTATTCTGACTGAATTAGAACCTATTTTACCAATAATATGGGGTCAGATTCTACCATTCCTACTGACATTCAATGGTATCTTATTCCATAAATAGGTCAATTGATTTCAATGGCCTGCTCAGGGAGTAAGGTTCCTCTCAGCATAAGGTTCTCTGGTCCTTATGTAATAATTTTGATTGAATAATTGCTAAATACTCATACTAATACTTCTTCCATAGCTTTGAGATGGGTCTATCACCTTTTTGGATTATTCAGTTGCAGGCTGAGATCTTACTTATCCCATATTATAGTAAATGGAATAGTCTCAGCTGAAGGACAGAGATGCTGTGAATAACCATATAGCTCTATATCCTTCCACCACCACCCAAGTTATGCCGATTATCTCTATATTCATTTTATATAACCAATTTAGTCTTAACAATCTTGTTAAATAATAAACATATATTGTGCAAATCTTTGCACACAGAATGGATGAGAGCCATGATTAGCCAGAGTACAAGGATTTGCTTACACAAATGGCCACCCATATATCCAACTGTTCATTTGCCTGTGTCAAGGTTCCTCCCCCACTCTGCACTCTAGGGTACAGATGTGGGGACCTGCATAAAAAACCTCCTCAGTTTATCTTTACCAGCTTAGGTCAAAACTTCCCCAAGGTACAAAATATTCCACCCGTTGTCCTTGGACTGGCCGCTACCACCACCAAACTAATACTGGTTACTGGGGAAGAGCTGTTTGGACGCGTCCTTCCCCCCAAAATACTCCCCAAAACCTTGCACCCCACTTCCTGGACAAGGTTTGGTAAAAAGCCTCACCAATTTGCCTAGGTGACTACAGACCCAGACCCTTGGATCTTAAGAACAATGAACAATCCTCCCAACACTTGCACCCCCCCTTTCCTGGGAAATGTTGGATGAAAAGCCTCACCAATTTGCATAGGTGACCACAGACCCAAACCCTTGGATCTGAGAACAATGAAAAAGCATTCAGTTTCTTACAAGAAGACTTTTAATAAAAATAGAAGTAAATAGAAATGAAGAAATCCCCCCTGTAAAATCAGGATGGTAGATATCTTACAGGGTAATTAGATTCAAAAACACAGAGAACCCCTCTAGGCAAAACCTTAAGTTACAAAAAAGATACACAGACAGAAATAGTTATTCTATTCAGCACAATTCTTTTCTCAGCCATTTAAAGAAATCATAATCTAACACATACCTAGCTAGATTACTTACTAAAAGTTCTAAGACTCCATTCCTGGTCTATCCCCGGCCAAGACGACTACAGACAGACCCAGACCCTTTGTTTCACTCCCTCCTCCCAGCTTTTGAAAGTATCTTGTCTCCTCATTGGTCATTTTGGTCAGGTGCCAGCGAGGTTACCTTTAGCTTCTTAACCCTTTACAGGTGACAGGAGCTTTCCCCTGGCCAGGAGGGATTTCAAAGGGGTTTACCCTTCCCTTTATATTTATGACAGCCTGTACAACTATGATACGTATTTGGACAGATAGATGCACAATTCTAGGCACAGTTTTGGCATTCAGCTCTCGGGTTCTTGCATTTTGAAAATATCCAGTATATACGCTTCTGATTTATATTCAGTCCATCATGGTGATGGAACCCTCTGTCCTTCTTACAACACTGAGCTTTGTAACTTCAAGTAGATTTCTAAGCCCTTATCTAACGCTGAGGATTCCTTTTCTGGTCAGTGCTCAACATGTCTATTCCATTTAATACATGCTGTCAGCTTTGGTTCATAGCTCCCAGGCTTTTTATTTTACATTTCTGTGGTGCCCTCTCCTACCTTATCTTATGGTTTGGCTGTCTAGAAATGTTTTGTAATTTAATGCAATCAAAACAGAGAGCTATTGCTTTTGGAATCCAAAAAGCAACTAAAATCATGTATCTCTTTTACTACCTTTTCTTGGCTCTCTCTCCCATGGTTGAAAGCTCAGTAGCCAAGCAAGATACCAAACTAATTTTTCATCACATCTCTCTGCAGAGGTGGAATCTACCTTCGGTCACTTAACTTTGCTGAATGGGTCCTCTGTCAGGCCCAGCTTATGATAAGGTCCTAGTTTATGCCTTTTCTTCACATTATTTTGGACTAGCTAGATTGGATTAGAAATGTAAGTCCCGTGGCCAGAAAGCTCTAGAGGGTGAGGAGCTCCCTGCTCCTATGTGTTGTGAACAGGGGAAAGAATAGCCACAGAGCTGTTTCATCTGCATGAGCTATTTATCCACCACTCGAGATAGATAAAAGTTCCAGAGGAGAAGGAGCTCTCTGCCCCATCTGTTGATGTACAGAGGGATGTGCAACTACAGAAAGAATTTTATTTGCATAAGTTTTTTACCCAGAATTCCTCTAGTGACAGGTTGGAGCCACCATAACATAAACTCAGAATTGGTTGGGTAGTAGAACTGAAGGACAGAGTGAAAAAATGCTTCTACCTTGTGACCAACACGGCATCCTTGATGGCAAGGACTCTGCTCAAGGGATCTATGAGCCACTGGTTCCCTTGCCCTGAGAGTCCTGAGCTGTTGAAAGGATTTACAGCAAGAGACAACACAGACTGAGGACTTTACAGTGGGAGATGATACAGACGCAGTTCTTCAATGGTGTGTAATGCAGAGAGGGCTCTTCACTGAAGCCACAGAGCACAGCAGCAGAGTTGAGGGAACTCTGGTGAGGACCCTCTGACCTAGCCATTAAATAAGGCTAAAATTACTATAGCAGGGTTAAGTGGTAGAGCTTCAGGATAGGATCAGCTCCAGGGAACTGGACAAAGGCCTGCCCAAGTACACATCTGGACTCTAGGATTACTACCCACTGACATCAAACTGTGAGTAAGGTACAACCAAACCATCCCGATGTGTCGAAAGAATAGTAAATATGGCAGGCGACCAGTTTGGCTTAACGTTGAAATCCTAGCGGATCTTAAACGTAAAAAAGAAGCTTACAAGAAGTGGAAGGTTGGACATATGACCAGGGAAGAGTATAAAAATATTTCTCGGGCATGTAGGAATGAAATCAGGAGGGCCAAATCGCACCTGCAGCTGCAGCTAGCGAGAGATGTCAAGAGTAACAAGAAGGGTTTCTTCAGGTATGTTGGCAACAAGAAGAAAGCCAAGGAAAGTGTGGGCCCCTTAATGAATGAGGGAGGCAACCTAGTGACAGAGGATGTGAAAAAAGCTAATGTACTCAATGCTTTTTTTGCCTCTGTCTTCACTAACAAGGTCAGCTCCCAGACTGCTGCGCTGGGCATCACAACATGGGGAATAGATGGCCAGCCCTCTGTGGAGAAAGAGGTGGTTAGGGACTATTTAGAAAAGCTGGACGTGCACAAGTCCGTGGGGCCGGACAAGTTGCATCCGAGGGTGCTAAAGGAATTGGCGGCTGTGATTGCAGAGCCATTGGCCATTATCTTTGAAAACTCGTGGTGAACGGGGGAAGTCCCGGATGACTGGAAAAAGGCTAATGTAATGCCAATCTTTAAAAAAGAGAAGAAGGAGGATCCGGGGAACTACAGGCCAGTCAGCCTCACCTCAGTCCCTGGAAAAATCATGGAGCAGGTCCTCAAAGAATCAATCCTGAAGCACTTACATGAGAAGAAAGTGATCAGGAACAGTCAGCATGGATTCACCAAGGGAAAGTCATGCCTGACTAATCTAATCGCCTTCTGTGATGAGATAACTGGTTCTGTGGATGAAGGGAAAGCAGTGGATGTATTGTTTCTTGACTTTAGCAAAGCTTTTGACACAGTCTCCCACAGTATTCTTGTCAGCAAGTTAAAGAAGTATGGGCTGGATGAATGCACTATAAGGTGGGTAGAAAATTGGCTAGATTGTCGGGCTCAACGGGTAGTGATCAATGGCTCCATGTCTAGTTGGCAGCCGGTGTCAAGTGGAGTGCTCCAGGGGTCAGTCCTGGGGCCGGTTTTGTTCAATATCTTCATAAATGATCTGGAGGATGGTGTGGATTGCACTCTCAGCAAATTTGTGGATGATACTAAACTGGGAGGAGTGGTAGATACGCTGGAGGGCAGGGATAGGATACAGAGGGATCTAGACAAATTGGAGGATTGGGCCAAAAGAAATCTGATGAGGTTCAATAAGGATAAGTGCAAGGTCCTGCACTTAGGACAGAAGAACCCAATGCACAGCTACAGACTAGGGACCGAATGGCTAGGCAGCAGTTCTGCGGAAAAGGACCTAGGGATGACAGTGGACGAGAAGCTGGATATGAGTCAGCAGTGTGCCCTTGTTGCCAAGTAGGCCAATGGCATTTTGGGATGTATAAGTAGGGGCATAGCGAGCAGATTGAGGGATGTGATCATCCCCCTCTATTCAACATTGGTGAGGCCTCATCTGGAGTACTGTGTCCAGTTTTGGGCCCCACACTACAAGAAGGATGTGGAAAATTTGGAGAGAGTCCAGCGAAGGGCAACAAAAATGATTAGGGGTCTGGAACACATGACTTATGAGGAGAGGCTGAGGGAACTGGGATTGTTTAGCCTGCAGAAGAGAAGAATGAGGGGGGATTTGATAGCTGCTTGAGAGGTGGTTCCAGAGAGGATGGTTCTAGACTATTCTCAGTGGTAGAAGAGGACAGGACAAGGAGTAATGGTCTCAAGCTGCAGTGTGGGAGGTTTAGGTTGGATATTAGGAAAAACTTTTTCACTAGGAGGGTGGTGAAACACTGGAATGCGTTGCCTAGGGAGGTGGTGGAATCTCCTTCCTTATAAGTTTTTAAGGTCAGGCTTGACAAAGCCCTGGCTGGGATGATTTAATTGGGGATTGGTCCTGCTTTGAGCAGGGGGTTGGACTAGATGACCTCCTGAGGTCCCTTCCAACCCTGATATTTTATGATTCTATGAAATCTAGAGTTCTGGGCACATTGCAGTCTGTCAATTTGAAGGAAGTTCAGAGAAGAGCAACAAAATGGTGAAGGGCTGAAGAGATTGACTTCAGAGGAAAAACTAAAAGAGCAAAATATGTGTAGTTTAACTATACATGGAGTCAAGATATCTGAAGGACATACACACCATGGAAGGAGAGCAATATTTAGCTTGTACGTGGGAATATAACTTAAAAGTAATGGAATCAAGTTAGAAGCTGAAAAATTTAGGTTTAATATCAGTAAAACTTCCTGATGTAGGTTGTGGGATACTCTTTTAAGGAAACTAGTTGAAAAACTTTTGCTCAAAGCTTTTAAAACTAAGCTGGACAAGACAGTCATTTCCAGCTCATGTAAATTTATCATGAATAATGTGAATTTGGCCTCTGTTGCAGATCAAGCTCTCCTGCTCCACTCAGGAACTGAGGGAAGTTTTTGGTAGGAGTGGGGTACGTAGGAGGCAGAGCGGTAGATACCATTTCCGCAAGAGATGGGGAAAGAAGGAAGGAGAAAGAGCACAGCTTCTCAGGTTGTCTGTGTTCCATGCTCCCCCTCTCCTCTGGTAAAAAATGGATCAGTGCCTCTGTGCTCTACCAACATAATCCTCTCGATTCCTGCAACACCAGGGCTAGGAAGTGGGAAAAGAGGACTTCACTGGAACTGCCCTGTGCCCCAGGGCTCGGGGTATGGGGTGAGGAAACTTGGTGGCCATCTCCCAGGCCTGAGAGAAGGGTGGGAGGATGGGAAAAGACCCTGGAGCTGCAGTGGGAACAGAAGTGAGCTGGAGATGCTGAAGGGCATAAAATTACTTGATGTGGGACTGACGGGTGCCTAATTAATAGATGTGGGGCTAGGAGGTGGGAAGATGAGAGGCTGGGAGCACAGAAATAATGAATTGGCCTTTGGAGGGGTGGGCGTGGATTGTCTGAAGTTGGAAGCCATCCACCCCAACAGGAAGCATTTTAAGTTGTATAAACTATGCACATTTGCATAAAGTTCTACTGAGTTTTTTTTCCTCACAAGATATTGGCAGGCATGGATTTTGGAGAAGCAAAATGAGCTAGCAAAAGCTGTTCATTGGCACGCGCTATTGGGATTGGCAGGGGGAGTTCAAAAATGAGAAGACAATTTAAAAAGTTTTTTTTTCTAATATCAATGACTTTGGGGCCAATCTCATGAAATTTGGAGATCTGACTCCTGCCTTTTGAACTTTGGAGGCTGGCAACACTAGGAAACACTTCCGCATTACACCGATGGAGGCCCTACTCTGCTTTGTAGAGTATATGCAGCTGGATATAGTCCAAACTTACCAACTGCTGGGGTTTGTTTTATTGTTAATTTGAACAACCAAATACATTTCAACGAAAGCTTTCTTCCAAGTTTTGCTGTCCCCAAGACTTTCCCTGCAGGGCTTACTGCGTCACAATCCCTAGTTCCCTTTGGGTTTCAGGGTGGACGATTCTCATGATTTTATTGCAAATGTTGCAGGAGTTGACATTTTTTTTAAATTCCCAACTCCTGGATTCAGATGATTGCATGATCATTTCAACTGTCTTTCAAAAAACAGTTTCTAGCCCATAAGTGGGTGGAGGAAAGCTCAAAAACATTACTTTAGTGCACCCATAACACTCAAAAACCAGAAGACAAATAAAAAGAACCCAATTTTTATTTTTAAACCTCATGATTTTTAAGCTGTTCTCATGATTTTGGGAACTCTGGCTCATGATTTTTAAACCCTTAGGACTGTCAATATTGGTGAGGACTCACCACACAAACCCTACATTGTATTCAAGGTCCCAGAACTACCACCCTGTTACACGTATATTGGTTGCAGAAGGCAGGGTTGACACGGTAGGCCTTTCTGTCTCTCTTCCTGTAAAGGCCTAACTGCTTATGGTTGTAACTAGTGGCTATCATCCATGCATCTCTAACATAGCTGATGTTTACACTCCAGTTTAAGGTGTAACTCTGGCATGGGTAGGTATACCCATTATGGGTTCAGCTAATGTGGATAACAATAGTAGTGAAGATGTGGTGGTACAGGCTTCATTAAGAGCTAACTATCACAGTACAAGCCCCCTGGGGATCCTGGGTACGTACTCAGGTTGTTGGTCCGTGCAAGGGTCTGTTTCACCAAATCATTGCTGCTATTGTTACCTAGCTAGACTACAGTGTAGGAATGCCTACCCACACTACAATAACACCTTAATTTGTGGTGTAGATGTACCTGTTGATACATCATAAAATGCAGGCATTTCACTTCCTGGTTTGTTTTCGGTTTTGTAATGGAACAATGCAAAATTCAAAAGGAAGCTAAAACAAAGCTATTGGCTTTTGCCTGATTTGGAATCACTAAACTTTTACTAGAGTTCCACCTGGATATCACCTAAGTTTGCTTGAAACTGGGTTCTGGTTTGAAACAAAAAGCATGCAAAGCTGGCAAGGTTCCTTCCCCATTCTGAACTCTAGGGTACAGATGTGGGGACCTGCATGAAAAACCCCCTAAGCTTATTTTTACCAGCTTAGGTTAAAACTCCCCAAGGTACAAACTATTTTACCTTTTGTCCCTGGACTTTATTGCAGCCACCACCAAGCGTCTAACAAATATAACAGGGAAAGAGCCCACTTGGAAATGTCTTTCCCCTCCAAATCCCTACACCTCCTTTCCTGGGGAAGGCTTGATAAAAATCTTCACCAATGTGCATAGGTGAACACAGACCCAAACCCTTGGATCTTAAGAACAATGAAAAAGCAATCAGGTTCTTAAAATAAGAATTTTAATTAAAGAAAAAGTAAAAGAATCACCTCTGTAAAATTAGGATGGTAAATACCTTACAGGGTAATCAGATTCAAAACATAGAGAATCCCTCTAGGCAAAACCTTAAGTTACAAAAAGACACAAAAACAGGAATATACATTCCATTCAGCACAACTTATTTTATCAGCAATTTAAACAAAACAGAATCTAACGCATATCTAACTAGATTGCTGACTGACTTTTTATAGGAGATCTGACCTGCATTCCTGCTCTGGTCCCAGCAAAAGCAACACAGACAGAGAGAACACTTTGTTCCCCCCCCTCCAGCTTTGAACGTATCTTGTCTCCTCATTGGTCGTTTTGGTCAGGTGCCAGCGAGTTTCTCTTAGCTTCTTAACCCTTTTCAGGTGAAAGGGTTTTTCCTCTGGCCAGGAGGGATTTAAAGATGGTCAGCCTTCCCTTTATATTTATGACAAAAGCACAGCAAGATTAACAGGACTAGTTGATTTGGAGTTAAAATTTGCATAGATCTGTGCCTATGATCTGTTTTATGGATGTCTAGAAAGATTAATATCCAGTTGACTAACTGTAAGTGTTATTAAGCAACCCCCAGGCTCAGCACCCAGAAAATCTTTATGACTTCTGCAGTAGTTAGTCAAAATCACTTTAATTATTCAGAACACGTTTTAAACAGAGAACATAAGGACATTATCAAAAATAGAAACATCTTATCAAAACAGAATCAAAGAAAGAGGTATAGTGAAGGAATAAACTTCACGGTTTTTAATTTCAGAAGAAAAATATTCTATTTCAGCCTGCCATATATTGCCAACATTCCTCTGACAGTATTTCAAAAGGCAAGTGTCACTCAAGTATATGGTATACCTAAACCAACTAAATTTCCCACAGTGAGGAATTATTCCTTTGAGAAGAAAGGTAGGCATATAATGTAAAAAGGAATTTAAAATTTTGCTTACTGTATTGTCAGATAAGTTTATTTAAAAATATTAAATATTTGATTTTCCTTGATGCTATGAAATTATGGCATCCTGTCAGATAATTTTCAAAGCCTATGCTTCAGCTTTCTGAACAAGATATAGTTCAGTTACAGTTGGGTTTTTTGCACTTCTCCAAAACTGGATGTTTCTCTAGCACTCGGGATTTTCTGTGGCATTTATATAATCTTACAGTAGTTTTGATTTCAATAGAACTAATTTCTCCCACTAAACTTTCAACTCAGTTTTGAAAATGTAACTTTTACCAGAACAGGAGGACTTTGCCATGGTGTTCTGCAAGTCCTGATACAGTTTTCTAGTTTTAGTTCGTCACAATTTCTAGATAAGCTATCAGCTGGATATGTGTCTTATATTCGAACAGTTAGTCAGAAATAGCGAAGTATAACTCAGCACTAATGTAGAACCCGTCAAAGAGCTTTACAAAGCATTACAGACAGATAATGCCTGACCCCTAAGAAGATGCACAAGAAAGCCTATCCTCACTCCCACCCTCACGTGTGCAATTTGCCCAGGGCACAGTGGGAATTCTTAGATTCAGGGAGTGCAAGTGCTCAGCAAGGCTAACACAGTTGATAGCCCTGATCTTTGCACAGCTGGGACATGGAGGAAGCCTGGCCATGACTGGGACCTAAATCAGCCTACAGATCCAGCTAAGAGTAGTGGGAAGCACACAACAACTTCTTTAAAGAAAGTGCAGCAGGCGTGTTCCTTGGCGATTCCAGGAGGAATTGTGCATTTCTGAGGAACAATTCCTTCTGCAGCTCTGCTAAGCAGGTGGCTCTTCTCCAGCCCCAGTGCAAAGCTGTAGCTTACTGCCACTATTTAGCACTACCTAGTTAAGTTTCACAAGAATCTCAGGATGCAGCTGAGTATTGCACCATTTTACAGGAGCAGGAAATGGAGGTGGAGAGTGATTTGGCCAAGGCCATAGAGGAAGTCAGTGTCTCAGGATTACAGTTTGAAAGGTCTTGGCCCCTAGTCTGCAGTTCTAATTACTGTATTACACTCCTCTAGCATGATGAACGTAGGCATGAAGGTTATTTCGCAATACAAACATAACTCCTTACACCCTAACAAATTACACCTGAACACTTTCTACCTTCTTTGATCTCATTAATAAAGCTTTAATATATTACAGCAGGACACAGAATTAGTGAAATGTGTTTTAAAATGAGATAGAATGAATGACCATCCCAAAATTGTTCAGTGAATTATAAATGTGTTTTTAGTTGAATGACTCCAAAAGCACAGGAATAGATCTGTGCAGACACATGCTTAGAACCCTGACTAGGGCTATTCTATCTGCTTCCCAAGATCCATAAACCTGGGAATCCTGGATGCCCCATCATCTCAGGCATTGGCACCCTGACAGCAGGATTATCTGGCTATGTAGACTCCCTCCTCAGACCCTACGCTACCAGCACTCCCAGCTATCTTCGAGACACCACTGACTTCCTGAGGAAACTACAATCCATCGGTGATCTTCCAGAAAACAGCCTCCTGGCCACTCTGGATGTAGAAGCCCTCTACACCAAAATTCCACACAAAGATGGACTACAAGCCGTCAGGAACAGTATCCCCAGTAATGTCACGGCAAACCTGGTGGCTGACCTTTGTGACTTTGTCCTCACCGACAAATATTTCACAACTGGGGACAATATATACCTTTAGGTCAATGTCACTGCTATGGGTACCCGCATGGCCCCACAGTATGCTAACATTTTTATGGCTGAGTTAGAACAATGCTTCCTTTGCTCTCGTCCCCTAACACCCCTTCTCTACTTGCGCTACATTGATGACATTTTCATTATCTGGACCCATGGAAAAGAAGCCCTTGAGGAATTCCACCATGATTTCAACAATTTCCATCCCACCATCAACCTCACCCTGGACCAGTCCTCACAAGAGATCCACTTCCTGGACATTATGGTGCTAATAAGCAATGGTCACATAAACACCACCCTATACCGGAAACCTACTGACCGCTATACTTACTTACATGCCTCCAGCTTCCATCCAGGACACCCCACATGATCCATTGTCTACAGCCAAGCTCTAAGATACAACTGCATTTGCTCCAATTCCTCAGACAGAGACAAACACCTACAAGATCTCTATCAAGCATTCTTAAAACTACAATACCCACCTGCTGAAGTGAAAAAACAGATTGGCAGAGCCAGAAGAGTACCCAGAAGTCACCTACTACAGGACAGGCCCAACAAAGAAAATAACAGAACGCCACTAGCTGTCATCTTCAGACCCCAACTAAAACCTCTCCAGCGCATCACCAAAGATTTACAACCTATCCTGAAAAATGACCCCTCACTCTCACAGATCTTGGGAGACAGACCAGTTGTCACTTACAGACAGCCCCCCCAACCTGAAGCAAATACTCACCAGCAACCACACACCACACAAAAACACTAACCCAGGAACCTATCTTTATAACAAAGCCCGATGCCAACTCTGTCCACATATTTATTCAAGTGACACCATCATAGGACCTAATCACATTAGCCACGCCATGAGGGGCTCATTCACCTGCACATCTACCAGTGTGATATCTGCCATCATGTGCCAGCAATGCCCCTCTGCCATGTACATTGGCTGGACGGTCTCTACGCAAAAGAATAAATGGACACAAATCTGACATCAGGAATCATAACATTCAAAAACTGGTAGGAGAACACTTCAAACTCTCTGGCCACTTAGTAAAAGATTTAAGGGTGGCAATTTTGCAACAGAAAATCTCCAAAAACAGACTCCAACGATAAACTGCTGAGCTTGAATTAATATGCAAACTAGATACCATTAACCTGGGTTTGAATAGAGACTGGGAGTGGCAGGGTCATTACACATATTGAATCTATTTCCTTTAAGTAGCCTCACAACTTCTTGTCAACTGTCTAAATGGGCCATCTTGATTATCACTACAAAAGTTTTTTTTCTCCTGCTGATAATAGCTCATCTTAACTAATTAGCCTCTCACAGTTTGTATGGTAACTTCCAACTTATCTGTATAGTTATCTTTCTATCTATCTATCTATATCTTACTATATGTTCCATTCTATGAATCCGATGAAGTGAGCTGTAGCTCACGAAAGCTTATGCTCTAATAAATTTGGTAGTCTCTAAGGTGCCACAAGTACTCCTTTTCTTTTTGTATGGAGAAGTTGCTCCATGAATAAAGTGACTTTATTCATGGAGCAAGTACTGTGAGTATGCCTAGATTTTTTTTTTAATTAAGAGAGATTCTAATCTATTATGCACCAGCTTTTGTTTAGGTGTGCAGTTCAATACTGAACTGAATACTGAATACTGAAATACTGAAACTGTCTTCTCAGTTTAATAGCAACAATACTAGTGTTCTTAATTTTTTCCCCATATTGCTGTGGGGGTGTTTTCTGGCACTGATGTAACTTTGGAACACACAGAAAATAGCATTTTGGGACGATGAAGAATGCATTCTTCCTATAACTTTCTGGACAGTCACCCAATTCCAGTCACCATTACATCTTGTTTTGGCAAGCAAGAACTTGTCTTTATATTGAATCAGCTGCTTCCAAGTGCTTCTTAACAAATGACATGGAGGCTCTGGGGTTCCATATTTGGTTCACTGCTCTCCTCTCTCTCCATAATAACATTAGGAACTATCATTTCTCAGTAAGTATTTGTTACCATGGCTGCATCAATCATTCTCATATTTCCAGTTCAGTGACTCAGGATCCTCAGGGCTCTATTGTTAATCTTCATTAATATATTACTGACTTTCATAACCAGTTTTTTACTCCAGATTCTGAATAATTGAAGGCTGCTTACAGAGAACATTCTCATTTCTCTTTGTGATTGCAAATCTGACCTGGATTTTGGGAAGATCATTGGTAATCATTCAAAGTTCCCTGAAATTCTAGTCTTGTCAGGATAAAAAAATAAAGTTTGTCTTCAACTTGGAAACTTAATTTGCCTTACTGCTTGCTGCATCTTTCAGGAGAGACACGTGAAGTTTGATTACTTTAGCTCAGTGATGTGTACTTCCCCAGGTTCCATTATTTAATTAGGCTGTTAAAGAATCTCATAAAAATGATCACATTACTCACATAATACATTACCTTTTACCCAAACTGCATTTGTCTCTTGCATTTCATTTCCACGCTGAGCTGCCTTGGATTGTTAGAGTACAATCTTAATCTTTCTGGAAGTGACTCATTTCTATATCTCATTATGTAAGAGAAATAAAAGTTGTGCTCCTTTACCGTTATTTTTCCTTACTTCCTTACTTAGTTTCCATTCAGTCCTTACCCATGAACCAAAAGGAGTTACAGGTTACCTCACTTCTGTCTTATGCAAAGGTACTGGTGGGGAACGCAGGTTTTGGCCCCCTTACTACTCACCAACCTTCCCCATAAACAATGTTTATGCATGGCCATAGCAGCAATTTTCTATGTGAGGTGAATGTGACAAACTGTGCAGCTCACAACTTCCTCTGTCCCTGGGGTGGTTGCTAGAAGGTCCAGGCCAGTAACTTGGGTCAAGCCAGTGTGTCAAGCCAGGTGGGGCTCCATGGCTGCTGGGGGCGGAGGCAAGAATGGGATCCAAAGAGGCTGGAGCAGCCACTGAGGCACCCACAATTGGGCTGTGCAGTGGGTAGGAACCAGGGTGATCAGGCCGGGAGCAGCTACCCCTGATGAGAGAGATGTGAACAGTCAGGATCCCCTTTCCCAGCCTGGAGCCAGCTGCTCTCTATGCTCCTCTTCCCTACCACATCTCAGTAGCTCCATATGCAAAGCACTTGCCCTACTTCCCCTTCTGCCCTGACACCCTGCCTGTTCTCTTTACCCTGCTGCCCCGACTTACCCCATTCCTCATGTAGGGCACCCACCCTGACTCCCCTTTCTATTCCTGACACCCTGACCTTGCCACTCTGCCTCTGATACCCCCATTCTCCTGCTCCCTGTAACCCAACACCTCCATCCCCTGTTCCCCATGCAGAGCTGCCACTTTGATTCCCCCTCCTATCCCTGACACTCTGACTGCTCCCTGTTAATCTTGCAGAGCACCCACCCTGACTCCCCAACTTCCTCCTGCTCCTTATGCAGAGTACTTACCCCAATACCCCTTCTGGCTCAATCCCTGATACCCCAACTTCCCCCTTTCTGCCCTGATATCCCAACTCTCCCCATGGGCACAGGCTCTGTCCCAGGAACACAGTGACTTTCTCTGGTGGAAGCATTTGGTCCCCTCAGATGGGCTCTGTCATATGTGGGGGAAGAGCCAGGGTGTTGGGAGCAGGGCAGGCAGTGACTCCAATCACAGAGATCCCCTCTCTCTCTCTCTCTCTCTCTCTCTCTCTCACACACACACACACACCATTACAACTGTACAGATGTGTTGCTTTCATAGAGTTAGGGCATCAGTGTAAGGATCTGAGGTTAGGGTTGGAGTTAAATAAAAGCCATACGAAGGGCTTGATCCTAATGCAACTAGTCCTTTCTCACCCAATTCTCATCACGAAAGTGGGAATCCTTGGGTAAATAAGAGTTTTAAGGATTGGGCTCAGCAATAGTAAAATGGAAATAAACCCACCCACAGGACTTGTGGGTGTAAATGAGGGCAGAATATGGACCACAATCAGCCAGATTTTCAAAAAAGATAAGTTCCTCAGTGGAATGGGCAGACTCCCGTTGAGAGCCACTGGGTTCTGAGCTCTTTTGAAAATCTAGTCCAGTATGTCCCTCAGGAATGGAAACAGCCTGTACTCATTGAAGTCTGTGTTTTGACAATAGGCTTGGATGTGTTTAAAACAGGGACTTGTGCCTGTGTTCTAAAAAATAACATTTTTTTTCTTTCAGTGAGGGCTCCCCTGTACTGTTCCCCCCATAATTCAAGCACTGCTCACCATAGTGATTTATCTTTGACATTTGGGGTTTTACTATTGCCACATGTTTTACCTGGGAGAATACTTAAATTCATTCAAAAGCTTCAGCTAGTGAAGAATGTGACTATCTGCTTGTTTATGGGAACAGGTAGTGATAAGTAGATCACACCAGTGCTCTGAGTCCCACACAGACTTCCTGTTGCTTACATGGGCACTGAAAGGGAATGTGGTCTGGGTGGAATTGACAAGGGGTTAGGGTTCTTGCGTTCTAATCCTGGCCCTGCCGCTGACTCCCTGTGTAAATAACTTCATCTCAGTTTCCCCATCTGTAAAATTAGGCTAATAATGTTTAGGCGCTGTGAGGTTTAACTAGTTAATATTTGTACAGTAATTTGAACACATAAAGAACTATAAAAATGCTACGTATTAAATAGTAATACCTGTGAAACCCTAAATGGCCTATGATCCAGCTGCCACCTCTCTCACTTGGCCATCTGTGGCTGGCTCTAGCTGACCATCTCCAGGGCCGAACTTTCTGGTGGGTGACAGGACACTCAGTGGAGGGCCCTCACCTTTGAATTTTGTTTTCCTTGTCTAGTGTATTATAATCCAATTAGCTCTACGGTATTTAAGAAACAATGAGAGATGTGTACATTTAGTCTTGCCATACTGGCAAAGACCTTATTGCTCTGTGATAAGGTGTTGTGCAGCTATCTGATTTTTGTGGACATACTGTCTGGCTATCTGCAGTGTTTGGTTCTGACTTTTATATTTAGTCAATAGGGGCCTAAATTAGAATAATTTAAATATTTTAATAACAGCTTTAATAAGATATTAGTACTAATTTAAAATAATATATTGGTAAATAAAAACAAGCTGGCACCCAATAATTGAAAGTACAATTCTGAAAGCCCCTTTAAAATTAGGCCCTAAATCTTTTGGATATACAGCACATATCAACCAAGAAAGGATCAGACTTTGGGTGAGCCTAACAGACAAAGACTCTTGGGGCTAGAGCCACACAAGAGACCTAGTCTCAGCATTTTGATGCATAACTTTAGGCTCCCTGCTGCTTAATAGAATTCACAGCCCCTGCATTAGGCTCCTACTATAAAGGACGGGGAGAGTTAAGTGCCTAAGAATTCATAGAAGCCAGTGTGCTGAGTGAGGAGCCAACATGAAATGCAGAAGAAAAAGGTGTGGCCTAAGGGACTGACCTACCTACTTTGGACTGGAGGCAAGTGCCTTTCTCCACTTGGGATTCACAGCTGTGACCCCTATCCTGACCTTTGGTGCCTAAGCAAGGTCACCTTTCTTTCCCTCCAAAAAAACACCTGACAAGGAGAGGCCCCATCCCCCTTTTATACAATAGTTAAAGCTCTCTCCTGTAATGTGGGAGATCCAGGTTCAAATCCTGACTCAGGAGCTGGGACTAGAACCCAGTGTGATGGGTTGGATCACAGAAACCCCCTTGGGGCTGCCAACTGATGTGCCAAGACTACTTCTGCCCCTGCTTTCCTGGCCAGCTTGGGACTCCAGCACCCTGTCTTGTTGAGCCAGACATGCCAGTCTGCTCCAAAACAGACCCCAGGGTCTGAACCACGTGCCCCAAAGCTGCAGACTTAACTGAAAGCAGTTTAAGAAATGTTCCTGTCCTGACACTCAGACGCCCAACTCCCAATGGGGTCCAAACCCCAAATAAATCCATTTTACCCTGTATAAAGCTTATACAGGGTAAGCTCATAAATTGTCCGCCCTCTATAACACTGATAGAAAGGTATGCACAGCTGTTTGCCCCCCAGGTATTAATACATATTCTGGGTTAATATTAATAAGTAAAAAGTGATTTTATTAAATATAAAAAGTAGGATTTAAGTGGTTCCAAGTAGTAACAGACAGAACAAAGGTTTCAGAGTAGCAGCGTGAATTACCAAGAAAAAAAATAGAGCACTCAAGTCTATGTCTAAGAAAACTGAATACAGATGAAAACCTCACCCAGTAAACTTCTTTTACAGAGTAGTCTCCTTCTAGTCTGGGTCCAGCAATCACTCACACCCCTTGTAGTTACTGTCCTTTGTTCCAGTTTCTTTCAGGTATCCTTGGGAGTGGAGAGGCTATCTCTTGAGTAAGCTGAAGACAAAATGGAGGGGTTTCCCATGGGCTTAAATTGACTTTCTCTTGTGGGTCCTCTCTCCTATGCAAAGTCCAGCTCCAAGATGGAGTTGTGGAGTCACATGGGTAAGTCACATGTCCATGCATGACTCAGAACTTACAGGTAGCAGCCCTGGTTCACATGCTTCCTTGAACGTCCTCAGGTAGACTTCTTATGTGGATTGGACCCTTACAAGATTCATTGTCCTTTAAGTGTTTCTTGATTGGGCACCTGATTTGCACATTCCTTTCTCAAGAAGCTGACCATATGCTCTACTAAGGCTACTTAGAAATTAAGCCAGTACACAGCCAATATTCATAACTTCGAATACAAAAATGATACATACATACAAATAGCATTAATAGATTCAGTAGATCATAACCTTTACAGAGATATGTTACATGGCATATGTCATATATACATTCATAAGCATATTTCCATAAAGCCTTATTGGGGGGCACCATCACACTCAGGTTTCCCATCTCCAGTGTGAGTGCTCTACACTGAGATACGGGGAATTCTAGGAGCGAGACTCCTTCAATCTCTCCTGGTGAAGATGTTCAACTTTGTATTAAATATTCATTGGCCAATAAAATGGCTTGATAGCCCAGTGGTTAGGACACTTTCCTGGGATGTAGAAAGTCAGATTCAAGTCCCTAGTCTTCTCAGCTGAAGTGGGAATCTGAACCCATGTCTCCCACATCCTAAAGTGAGTCCTCTAACTATGAAGAATAAGGGGTAGTGGCACTACTACCTTTCCCCCTCTAAACAATCTCTGAGCATGTCTACCAGATTGGACCAGTAGGGCTTAGGTGAGAACTAGGCACTGGGCATCAGGACTGAGGTGATTAAGCACATGCCCACCAAGAAATATTTAGGTGCCTAGGGGAATTTAACAATAAAACTTAGGCACCAAGAGAGTTTAGATGCCTACAGGTGAGACAACTGCTGAATGGGGGTTTTGAGTAAATTTTGGACTTAAATGCCCAAAGTGGCAGCTAGGTACCTAAATCCCCTTGTGGATCTAGCCCTTAGCTCCTAACTTTAGAAATGTAGTTGTTTTAATTGTATCTTAAAGATACCATATATTGTATATTATTCCAGGTTAGCAATCCATTTAAAAAATACAGAACATTTTCCTCTAGAGAGGTTTTGTTATTAGTGTCTCTAGATAATTTTTCAGGTTTATTCTCTTTGACCATATTAAGTGCAGAGCTTTGAAAAAGCTAAACAACTGTCTGAAGCTCAAACAGCATCACCAGTGAAGCAGAACATTGTACAGGGCGTGAAAATAATATTTTATAAGTCTAATAAGTGAAGGCCCAATCTTGCTCCCATTGAAATCAATGGGAATTTTACCATCATCTATTACTATTAAGCCTTCCATTTACTTTACATAGTCTGACAAATCTACATAATTATTTTATCAGAGTCTCCATTTGGAATCTCATTGCCAGACTTACTGATGAAATGGCAGGTGACAATCAAGACTGAAGTTTATAAACTGGGTGATAGTCCCACAGTAAACATGGACTGTGATTAAAACACCCAGGTAATTACAGTGTGTTGCAAAATTTGCATTGGCAATCAGATAGACTGATTATCCCAGCCCAGTACATAAGGTACAGGGGCAGGAGTTGCTGCTAGGAGGAATAATCTGAAAAATGACTACTGGGTTTAATCTATGGGTTGTGTTTTTCAGTATCATGGCGATAGCACGAAGGAGAAGGCATACACATATGATCTTGGAAAGTGAGAGGGGAGAAGAGCAGATAAAAACCTTCCATTTCTTAACTGGGATTGAGGAGAATACCCGTTTGTTATAGCTAGCAGAGTTGTCAGTGATCCAGTTAGTGCAGCTGAGTATTGTCCCAGTGTGGCAGTACTCATTCAAGCAAAACTGAAAAAAGTTAGGATTGGGCCCAAGTGAGCATGTGTTCATAGATGAGCAAGTGAGCATTTTTAAGTGAATATGCAAAGCACTGCATGTATTTTAAAACAAGGCAACAATCCTTTGACAATACAATTTTGCACTTCTATAGCACCTTTAATCTGAAGATAGCAAAGTATTTTACAAACATAATTAAGTCTCCTGACGTCCCCACTGAATGTGTTATTTGCATTATAAAGATGAGAAAACAGACACAGAGGTTAAGGACAATATTTTCAGAAACTGTCAATTAATTTTATGTGCCTCAGTTGGCCCCCAGAAAACAGCTGGCCCACAAAAAACAGAGACCTAAAGTTATGGGAAAGCTTTGAAAATTTGGGCCTGATTGATTTGCTCAAGGTCACAGAACTTGGTGACAAAAATTATTCAGTGACACAGCAGAGACTGTAATTCAGGAGTCTTGATTCCTAGTCCCCTTCAATAAGCATTAGACCATACAACCCCTGGTTCATATGGCACAAAGTATAGATGACAGAGTAAGTTTCTTGAATTGCAGTCTGAATTTTCTCTTTCTAATGGAGTTCCTTCCCAACCTATTCTAAGTAAATACTGTGTTGCTTGGACTGATGGATCAGCAAAGGCATTTGAACAGCTATACTTATCTGGTACACAGTGGTTTGTATGTGCAGAATAGTGGGCCAGATAGTTTAAAGGAGCCTGTGGTTATCTCACAGAAAAGGAGGAGTGAGAGATGCACCGGTATGAATGTTATTTGTTACCACAGACCCATTAATGTTTTTAGGAGAATTGTACAATTTGTCTGAAGACCTGTCTTCAGCAGTTTCTGTTACTGTTTGAAGCATCAGCATTATGGTTTCCTCATCCTTCCTTTAGTTAAGACTGCTTTAGGTCAAAACTATTAGATGTATGGCTAGCAATTTTTTCAAATAAATTAACCCCCAGCTGTCATTTTATCAGATATTTCTGTGTCTACCCAATGTGGTGGGTTTTTATGGTGTGTATGATGATTTTGATTGTTTTGGTTTTATCTATTTTTATGCTGGGAGTTGTGACTGATCCTGTCTTAGCCTACCTGTGTCTTGAAACCCCTTTCATACTGGACACTGATGCTAGTGCTTACAGTTTGGAGGAAGTATTGACACAAGAACACAAAAGACCTGAGAGGGTGGTGGCTTATTACAGCAAACAGCTCAGTTCTCTGGAGAGAAATTATTGCACCATTTAAAAGGAACTCCTGGCAGTGGTTAAATCTGTAGGACATTTTCACCATTATTTATATGGGAGAAACTCTGTGGTCAGGACAAACCATGCATTCCCTGCAATGGCTCCTTAGATTCAGGAATCCTAAGGGGAAGCTTGCCAGCTGGTTGGAAAAACAGGGAACACAGACCTGGACATAGGCATGGTAATGACATAGGCATGGCATGACTACTGAGAAATAATGCAAATACATTACACAGCTCTTTGTTAAAGGATTATATCTGAAAAAGTCAGAAATGAGCAAATTAAATTAAATATATTTTCCTTGTCAGATGCAAGGACTACATTGTAAAAAGTTAATTCATTTCCCAATACTCTATCTAACTGAAGATTAAGCTAAACCTAAGCTTGCAATTTTCAAAGTGACAAAAACCAAACCAAACCGTACATGGTCTTAAAATAATAGCAGAACTTTTCAGAAGTGAATCAGGACTTGTCACACCAAAGTTTCTTTCTAAGGTAAGTTCCATAATAACAGTGACTTGTACCAACTATTTAATTTATGACTCTGGAATCCAAATGGAATTCATTTATTTTTCCATTTACTTTGTGTGAAAGGTTTACAAGCTCACACTGGCCGTTGTGTAAATCAGGAGGTATAATCCAGAGCTCTCTTTTATACTGGAACAAGATATTAATGACTAATCTGGGAGCAAATAAAGTAGGATCAGATCTGCTTTAAAGAAGGTGCCATGCATATGATTGGCATTGTAGATGGCACAAGGACATATGATGTTCCAAACTAAAGGCCTGATTCTGCGAAGTGCTGAGCCACTCCTTTGAATTCTTGAGTGCTCTCAGTTCCCTTACAACAAAAAGTGAGCATGCTCAGGCCCTAGCATGCTCAGGCCCAAACTCGTTTATTCTTTATATATTGCCTTTAGACATAGTCTGACTTATACATTGTCTTCTTAATAGAACTTTTGAAAACCAGAAGGATTGTGGATATGTATAACTTCAAAACTATAATTTCTTACTCAAAGTTTTCAAAATTTAAAAGCAAATCACTTATAAAAATTGCCTCCTGGCTAGCATTTCAAATCATTGATTAAATCTTCACGCTTTTTCTTAGCAATTAGTTGTCATCAGGTCTTCATGCTGGATCACATTGTTTTCTGTGTCACTTAATCTTTGTTTTCCAATATCCTTGAAAAGCTATTCACTATTCTTTAAAAAAAAAGAATATTTGAGTATGCTGAATAAATGATTTTGTGTTGGATCTGCCTTTACTGAATTATTTATAGTTATGGGTATTTATGGGCTAATCCTGCCTCAATTATCATACAAACCTACCAGTAATTAGGGAAGCCCTTAGTTGACCACGCTGTAGCCTAACTTGGCTTCAGAAGTTATTCAAAAGCCCCATTTAGATGCAGGAGAACTCAATAGAGCTAACATGATGGAGTGGTGGGAAGCGAAACAACCACACAGCCTTTATTGCTAGTCAAGACATCCCAATATTTTAAAAAAAGGAGCCTAAAGTTAGGTTTTAAAATAAGTAGTCTCTTTTTCAGAAGGACTGACCATCCTTCTGCTGTGTGTTCAGAACTTTTGAAAGTCCGCCCACTTATTTAGGATCCTAAGTAGAAGAGTCACACTTGAGGATCCTATTTCTGAAAATCTTCCAACGTCCTCATAACTTTCTCATGCTTAGAATAAGTTAATTCTATTGTGGGATACTAACCGGAGATATTGTGGGTGGTAACAGGAGATAATGACTTTCTGAAGGTGACCCACAGTATCTGAAAGATAATCTTTGTTTAGCTCAGAGTAAGGACTCAGTAAAATATTATCAATACTCATTTTTTAAATTAGATGATCAAAGAAAAGACATTATCAACAGGATAGAATGAAGAATTTCTCCCAACTACCAGCATGTTATCCTGAACCTCTACTTGACAATCCCATTCTATGTATGTTCAAAAGCACCTAAGTGACACAGGAGCACACGTCTGAAGTCACCGAGGTTCTTTTGAAAATCCTATCCATAGTTATTGTCCATTAATTCTCACCTCTTAACCTTCATTACATTTATTCATATGAAGGAGGAGTGGATACGGAAAGGCATAAAATAACATGGTAAAGAATGGAATTATAGTAGTAACTTATTTTCACTATCAAGGCACAAATCAAAGAAATTTTGGCAGTGCCAGTTGAGCTCCATATAAATCCCAGGGAAATTCTTAAAGTTGTAAGTAGCCCAAGTAGCATTCATGTTCATACAGGTTTGCAATTTATCACTTCAGATATTAGAAATTGAAGAGAGTAGACTGCAATCACAGGTTTGCAACTGTGACCCAGTCAATGTCTCTCAAATGTGAGAGCTGAACTAAAGTTCCAATTTGGTACATCTGTCATCTTAAATTTCTCTCATCAGTTTTTGTCCAATGCTGAAGATAAATGTATACAGCACTTCCTATTAAATCAAAGGAACTGACTGCGCTATTGAATCTCTCCCTCTATATACATGCCATGTTGACAATGCAAATGATAACTTAAGTTGCTTCCTGGTAAACTAATGCACCGTAGATTATGTTATAAAATTAAAGGTTGTTCTGAATCTAAAAGAGTAAAAACTTAAAATTTCAGAACCTCCCTTTTTACTAGGTCTTGGCTTCCACTAACAATCGACTTTCTGCTTCAAAAGAGAAGGATGCATGTTGACAAAATGGTATTAACAATATTGCTTAAATCAGGAGCCAGATCACAGCAACTTTATGTCACAGGAGAGCTTTCAACAGCCTTTCTGACACACACAGGAACTGCATCCAAGTAATGCTACTGTTTTAAGCTGATAATTGATAACATTCATTCATTGAGAAGAAATCATTCCCAGGAATGAATCTCTGTTGTGTTTAAGCCTCTTGCCTAGTTAAATGCTTGATAATGCTATTAAAAATTGATCATTTATGATAGCTTTTGATCACAAAAGAACATCAGTTTATTTTATCTGTTGTCAGTTGTACAGGGCAATTAGCACAAAGTCTAGGCAGTCTGTTCTTTACAGTGAGATTGTTAAAAATGTGTCATGGGGCTATAACCAAGCTTTTACGATGTATTCATGATGCAGAAGGCTGTTTTACTGCTGTACACAGTAAATTGACATTTATACCTGGTTTGACATAATTAAAGAACGATGGGTAGAGATATATTTTATTATTTAAAATATGCTAGTTTAGACAATGAATTTTACACTATGATGCAAGTTCATTTGACAAAGGGGATACAGACAAATTTCTGCTCTAAAACTATACATGTATCACTATAGGGTGCAAGTAGACATAGGTGACTATTACATTTTAGTTTCTCCATATCTATCAAAATATGCATAATCAGTAATACTAAATTGTAAATCAAACCTATGTACTACATAGTAAACAGCCTGGTTTAAACTTCACTATTTAGAATACATTATCAAAAACAATATTAATGTTCTTTGACAATGTTCACAGCCACTAGAAAAAGCAAAGTCATGAGGAAATTTCAGCTATCTCAACATTTTCTGGCTCCACAGTGTATGTTGTTGATACATGTGTATTGTGGACACCCTGTCTATTAGGAGCTAGGCTTTCTATACTGAATGATTGCTAAATTCCAAGGAGATCAGGTGGCAGGGCAAGTTCATTCAGCAAGAAATAGAAACATAGGGGGGAAAGAAGCAGAGAAGTAGGAGGAGGTGGAGAGTGTTGATAAGGGAAGAAGAGAGACAGGAATGGAGGAGAGCTACAAGAAAATAGGAAAAGGAGGGAGTAAGCGGGATAAAGATGGAGGAAAGCATAGAAGAGGCAAGTAACCAATGAGATGATGAAAGAATCTCTACAGAGAGAAATAACATGAATAGAAGGAGAGAAAGGAGAAACAAACTGAAGAAATTACTGCATTGAAATTTTTCCTTTGGGAAAGTTACTGCTGCAAACAACTCTCCAACTGCACATTTGTAAAATCAGTTCACAACAAAATTTGAAAGAGTGCACCAAACGAGTATGATCCTTGGGAATTTTCTAAAATGGGATCAATGGGAAAAGAGGAGCAGAGATGGGGAAAGATTCAGGCCTTCCGGCTGTGAGCCTAGGAAATGTGGCCCCAATTTTCCATATGAAGAAGCTCTCAGAAAGTGCTGCAAGAACATGGAGGACAGACTCTGTGTAATGAAACTGAGGCTTCTTTACAAAGTAACTGGCACCACATACTTTTGTGCTGCATTAGTCCTCCCATGCTTCTGTTGTTAGCAGGGGACAAGGAAGAGTAATAAAGCCAAATTAATGTCCTATTGAGTCTTATGAATATAAGATCTATTTGCCTATGTCAAATCTAATACAGCTAATATTCTAAACTAGAAAGTAAATCTCCAAGCCCACAAGGTAATGAGCTCCACCTGCAAAAATGTGTTTGCCCCCGTAGAACATCTGTCTTCAGGTTATGTACAATCAAGTTCCTGCAGCTCAGAGCAGGCTACAGTTTCTCAGTGCATGCTTCTACTAGAACACAGAAACTGCCAAAACAAATGAGCACACAACCTTTGGAGTAACATCCAGTAGACAAAGGTAAAAGTAACTCAGACTTGTTAGAGTGCTCTATCTTCCACTCAATGTGGCTCTGTCATTAGCCTGGTAATGAGAATATCCCCTCACAGTATGTTTTCTGTATGTCTTTTTTTAATCTAGAGCTATAGGAAGCCATTTAGATGTATAACCACTTCTCCATATTTAACTTATCAACTCTCAGACAATAGATCTTATAAATACAATAAGGTTTGGGTTTTATTTCATTATCTTCCCTTTTACACTGCTGAGGAGGTTAACACACTAGGGTGATTCATGTATCTGTTCTTCACAGTTTTATTCTTATTCCTCATTTTCTTCTTAATCTGTATAATTATTCTAATTTAACACTAGCAGATTAATTATTTTGAACATCCCCTTCAATTCTTCAAAATGTCCCTGTATCTGGAAAGCAATGTCAGATGGGCTGGATCACAGAAACCTCCTTGGGGCTGCCACCTGATGTGCCAAGACTACTTCTGCCCCTGCTTTCCCTGCCATCTTGGGACTTCAGCACCCTGTCTTGCTGAGCCGGACACGCCAGTCTGCTCCAACACAGACCCATGGTCTGAACCATGTGCCCCAAAGCTGCAGATTTAACTGAAAGCAACTTAAGAAGTGTTTCTGTTTTTAACACTTAGATGCCCAACTTTTAATGGAGTCCAAACCCCAAATAAATTCGTTTTACCCTGTATAAACTCATAAATTGTTTGCCCTCTATAACACTGAAAGAGAGATATGCACAGCTATCCCTCCCCACCCCCGGTATTAATACATACTCTGGGTTAATTAATAAGTAAAAAGTGATTTTATTAAATACAGAAAGTAGGATGTAAGTGGTTCCAAGTAGTAACAGACAGAACAAAGTGAATTACCAAGCAAAATAAAATAGAACACACAAGTTTATGTTTAATACAGTAAGACAACTGAATACAGATAAAAACCTCACCCTGAGAGGAATTTTAGTAAGCTTTCTTTTACAGACTAGTCTTCTTCTAGTCTGGGTTCAGCAATTACTCACACCCCCTGTAGCTACTGTTTTTTGTTCCAGTTTTGGTGGTAGCTAGGGGATTTTTTATGATGGCTGCCCACTTTGTTCTGTTTCACCCACTTATAAATCTTTTGCATAAGGCGGGAATTCTTTGGTCCTCTGGGTTCCCACCCCTCCTTCTTAATGGAAAAGCACCAGGTTAAAGAATGATTTTAGTTTAGGTGACATGATCATATGTCACTGTAAGACTTCATTACCCACTTGCCAGCCCACAGGTATACAGGAAGACTTACAAGTAAAACAGAGCCATTTACATGTAATTGTTTTGGTTAATGAGAGCTATTAAGATTCCAAACCACCATTAATGTCCTACACTTTGCATAACTACAATAGGACCTCAGAGTTATATTTTATATTTCTATTTTTAGACACAAGAGTAATACATTTATACAAATAGGATGGCCACACTCAGTAGATTATAAACTTTGTAATGATACCTTTTGCATGAAGCATATTCCAGTTACATTATATTCACACTCTAGCATATTTTTATAAAATCATATAGAGTGCAACGTCACACAATGCACAAAGGTCACTGTCATAAGAATTACCATGCAGTGACATTACCTGATTATCATGCAGTGACATTCTCTCACAAGTAAAGTACTACATTTTAGTAATGACTAATCTTCTGATGCACTGCTTACCATTTATACCGCAAAAATTACTCTGCAGCTCTGCTTGATCTCTTCCCTAAGCATGAGTGAAGTTCAAAAGTCTCTCCAAGGTAAACCAGACAACACATTTACATCAATGACTTACCTCAGAACTGTAGTTTTAAGTACAATGCATAAGAAATCATAGAATCAAGTACATAAAAGATAGTTACAAGGAGGAGGGAGAAATATTGTTCTCCTTAACTTCTGAGTATAGGACAATAACCAATGGGCTTAAATTGCAACAAGGGAGGTTTAAGTTGGACACTAGGAAGAACTTCCTGTCAGGATAGTTAAGTTCCGGAATACATTTCCAAGGGAAGTTGTGAAATCTCCATCACTGGAGATTTTTAAGAGCAGGTAAGACAAATATCTGTCAGGGATGGTCTAGATCAGTGGTTCTCAACCTGTAGCCTGTGGGCTGCTTGTGGCCCAGTCAGCACACAGCTGTGGCCCATGTGACATCCTCAGGGCCATACTGGTAGTATTGGATGCGGCCCACAACGGTAAATAAGTTGAGAACTACTAGTCTAGATAATACTTAATCCTGCCATGACTGCAGGAGACTGGACTAGATGACCTCTCGAGGTCCCTTCCAGTCCTATGATTCTATTAAATATAGAGCTAGAAGAGACCTCAGGAGGTCATCAAGTCCAGCCCCAAGAGCTGAACCAGGACAAAGTAAATCTAGACCATTTCTGACAGGTGTTTCTCCAATCTGTTCTTATAAACCTCCAGTAAAGAGGATTCCACAACTTCCCTTGGAAACATACTCCAGAACTTAACTACCCTTATAGTTAGAAAGTTTTCCTAATATCTAATCTAAATCTCCCTTGCTGCTGATTAGACCACATGAGGCAGGTTTCTCAATCCCATAGCTCTATGGGCATCCTACTAGATTGCCAGCTGCTTTTCAGCTGAAGTGTGTGTGGGAGGAAGGGTGAGAGAGTGTGTGACAGGGAGTGGGGGGTGACGTCCTCAAAAGTGTTGAGTAATAGTCTCTGTCAGGTACAGGATAATAAGCTGGACGGACTGCTGGTCTGATCTAATATGGCAATCCCTATTGTGACAGGGAAAGGCCAGATGGCTATAGAAAAGTAGTGGGAGATAGATATATTAGCTCCAGGCTAAACAAATCCCTGGTACTAGGATAAGTGAAATGGCAGCTGCTCCAGGTCAATTAAGACACCTGGGGCCAATTAAGAACTTTCCAGAAGGCAGGGAGAATGCTAGGTTGATTGGGACACCTGAAGCCAATCAGGGGCTGGCTGAAACTAGTTAAAAGCCTCCCAGTTAGTCAGGTGGGGGTGCATGTCAGGAGCTGTCATAAAAATAAAGGGAAGGGTAAAACCCCTTTAAAATCCCTCCTGGCCAGAGGAAAAATCCTCTCACCTGTAAAGGGTTAAGAAGCTAAAGGTAACCTCGCTGGCACCTGACCAAAACGACCAATGAGGAGACAAGATACTTTCAAAAGCTGGGAGGAGGGAGAAAAACAAAGGGTCTGGGTCTGCCTGTGTGATGCTTTTGCCGGAGACAGAACAGGAATGGAGTCTTGGAACATAGTAAGTAATCTAGCTAGGTATGTGTTAGATTATGATTTCTTTAAATGGCTGAGAAAATAGCTGCGCTGAATAGAATGACTATTCCTGTCTGTGTGTCTTTTTTGTAACTTAAGGTTTTGCCTAGAGAGATTCTCTATGTTTTGAATCTAATTACCCTGTAAGGTATTCACCATCCTGATTTTACAGAGGTGATTCTTTTTTTTTTTACTTCTATTAAAAGTCTTCTTGTAAGGAAACTGAATACTTTTTCATTGTTCTAAGATCCAAGGGTTTGGGTCTGTGGTCACCTATGCAAATTGGTGAGGATTTTTACCAAACCTTCCCCAGGAAGTGGGGTGCAAGGATTGGGAGGATTTTGGGGGGAAAGACGTGTCCAAACTCCGTTTTTTCAGGAACCCAGATAAAGTTTGGTGGTGGCAGTGGAAATCCAAGGGCAAAGGGTAAAATAATTTGTATCTTGGGGAAGTTTTAACCTAAGCTGGTAAAAGTAAGCTTAGGAGGTTTTCATGCAGGTCCCCACATCTGTACCCTAGAGTTCAGAGTGGGGAAGGAACCTTGACAGGAGCTGTGGGAGGAAGTTGTGCTGTTGGAGAGACTAAGTAGTACACACCATATCAGGCACAAGGAAAGAGGCCCTGAGGTAAGGGTGAAGTGGAGCTTGAGGAAGTGAGGGCTGCTGTGGGGGAAGTAGCCCAGGGAATTGTATATGTCATGTTTCTAAAAGGTCAGCTATCCTAGCTGATACTATTAGGGTCCCTGGGCTGGAGCCCGGAGTAGAGGGTGGGCCTGGGCTCCCCCCACCTTTGCCCCCTGATTAATCACTGAGACTGGGAGACAACAGAGACTGTGCAAGGAAGGATAGCGTCTCCTCACCTCCCTCGCTGGCTTGTGATGAAAATGGCTCAATAGACTGTGACCCTTGTCTCTAGCGAGAGAAGGGTTATGTAGAGGGTCACAGTGAGCCTCTGAGGCTAGCGAAATCTGCCAGGAAACGTGGGACCCACGGAGGCAAGGACAGAGCTTTGTCACAACTGGTGTTACAAGTGGGATTTCGTTCACAGCGTGGTGGAAGAAAGAGGTTTAAGAAAAAAAGTGCACTGGGGTTTTCAATTTTTTGTTTGTTTCAATGTTTTGTTTGTTGGTTTGTTTGTTTCCTTTGTACCACAATGGAGGAGGTGGTAAGAGCTCTCGTACAAGCCATGACAGCCCATCAGGAGGCCACCTGGGTTCAGGCAATGGCACAACAGGAGTCTATGCGGCTAATAGCAATTATTGATGAGCCAGGCGACCCAAGATCGTGCCCTCTTGAGAGAGGTGGTGAACCAGCTGAAGATCCTCACCACCCAGACCCAGGGGTCCGACGGGACGCGAACCCTGAGGGCCACTGGTTGTCTGCCAAAGATGACGTCAGGAGATGACGTAGAGGCATATCTCCTCTCATTCGAAAGGACTGCTCAGCATGAAGTGTGGCCCCAGGAGCAGTGGGCCAGCATTCTCGCCCCTTTTTTGTGTGGAGAAGCACAGAAGGCCTACTTTGACTTGCCTGCCATGGATGCCACTGATATACCCGTCTGAAGGCAGAGATCCTAGCACGATCAGGGGTAACAGCAGTGGTAAGGGCCCAGAGGGTCCATGAGTGGAAATACCAGGAGAACAGCCCCCCGAGGTCCCAGTTATTCGATCTCATACACCTCGCGCGAAAGTGGTTACAGCCCGAGGTGTGCAGGCTGGAGGAGATTTTGGAGACCCTGGTCATAGACCATTACATGTGGGGACTGCTGCCAGATCTCTGCAAATGGGTAGGGCAGAATGATCCATCCACGTACAACGAGATGATCACACTGGTAGAAAGACGGATGACAGCCAGGGAACTAACCCGACTACCCAAGGAAGGCCCCTTTCGAAGCAAACACCCGACCCCAACCCTGGAAGGTTGGGCAGCCAAACCACCGAGGAGTCCTAGATGGAAGGGGAGGGGGGCGAAAACCAGCGGGGACCCCAGAAGGAAGGGATTGGCCTGAGTGGGGGGAACCCCGGGACTAAACCCCCAAGCCCCTAGGAGAGGGGAGTGATTAAAAGCAATTATAGATGTTATGCATGTGGGGAGTGGGGACACATAGCTGAATAGTGTCCCAGCATCGAGGAGCCTATGCAATGTAACTTGGGGGATTGGGAGGTCCCATGCTCCCTTATCCACCTTGCGGGGGTCGCATTAGCCCCGCATAATTACACCAGGCCAATGAGGATAAATGGAGCAGAGACTAGAGCACTTGTGGACTCTGGGAGGGCTATCACCCTCACATCGGGTAAGCTGGTAAAAAGTAGTCAGCTGCTACAAGCCAAATGCGTAGCAGTGACGTGCGTGCATGGGGCCTTGAGCCATTATCCCAGTGGAGATAGAGGTTCAGGGAAACCCGTTGAGGTGACCATGGGCATAGTTCCTAAACTCCCATATCCTGTAGTCATTGGGAGGGACTATCCAGGGTTTGATAATTTACTCCCCCCGGAGAGGCTAGCGAAATCCGCCAGGAAACGCGGGACCCACAGAGTCAAGGACAGAGCTTTGTCACACTATGTAGATATTAGCTTTTCCCTTCAAGGTTTCCAAGACACTACCCTCAGTATGGGGTTGAACATCTCATGGCAGAAAAACAAAGTCCAGAACCTCAGATCTGGGTCACCAGAACTCCCAGTGCAGGTGTGGTCGAACACAGTGGAGAACATTGAGGAGTACATCTATCTAGGCTGCAAAAGAGTTCAAACAGTTGCAGCAAAACAGATGTGCTCCGATTAATAGGTTTTGTTCCCGTCTGCATGAAGTTTATGTCTCACCTATGGACTCAAACCATCTTTGTGCTGAGACAAAGTTCAGGATCTATCAATCTGTGTCCTGCAAGTACTGCCATACAGATCAGAAACCAGTATTCTCCTAAAGGCAGATTAGGAACAGTTTGAGGCACTGAGCATAGATTTTGTGCAAAATGCCATAGTCTTGCAGAGAGCTGGCCTTCCTCCAGTTGCTCACTTCATTCAAAAGTGGCACTTCATGCTCCTCAGCCATGTCACCAGGATGGACAAAAAGCACCCCATCATGCCTTGTTCTCAAACTCTCCATAGAAGTGCTATCAGACGCATGCGTTGACCCTACCTGACATCACCCACCAGGCTGCTCCAGAGATTTGTGGATTCATAGGAGGGAGCCAGATCTGGGAATGTCAGTTTCACTATACAATGTCAGCAAAAGCGGTCACTCTGGCTGATGAAACTGTTCTCAGTAGACTATGCATGTTTGATGAGGATGGCTCCTTATGCAATACGTGGGGAGAGATAGGTGCCTTAAGAATGGGATATACAAAAGCCAGCATGATAGGTGGGGAGCCGCCTAAGCTAGCCAATGGGAAATGCAAACAAGAGGATGTATCCTAGGCACGTAATTCCGTGACAGAGAAGAGGCTTAAATTCAGTCTGCAGTGATGCGCCTATCTCTGCTTGAGATCCACAGACTTTCCTGGAGACAGATGGCTTAGGAGCCTAAGCTGTTCTTGCAAGAGGAAGAGAAGTCTCCCACGTAGCCTTTTGTCAAATGATTAGAGGACTCACTCAGAATGTGGAAGATGTGAAGCCATTCCACTGTGGATAAATTCTTAAACAGTCATTAGAGCAGGGGAACTGGCCCCGGTCTCCAACCTTTTATATTCGCAAAAAGAAAAGGAGTACTAGTGGCACCTTAGAGACTAACCAATTTATTTGAGCATAAGCTTTTGTGAGCTACAGCTCACTTCATCGGATGCATTCAGTGGAAACACTGAGTCATTCTCTTGCTCTCTGAGGTCCAATGACTGGGTACATATCTATATAAAGTGAAAGCTGAAACAGGAGAAATCAAGAGACTCCCACAGAATATCCCATAGCCCAGTGGTTAGGCCACTTCCCTGAGAGGTGAGAGACTCCTGTTCAAATCCTTTCTCCACATCAAGCAGAGGGGGAAATTGAAATTGGATCTCCTACTTCACACATAACCAATGGGCAAAACATTATAAGGGAGGCAGCAGCATCACTTCCTCCTCTGGCTGGATTTTGAGTGGGGCCAAATCTGATAGGCATGCTTTGAACACCCCTACCAAATGAGGCCTCAGAGTGAAAATAGGCATCTTCACCTAGTTTGAGGATCACTGTGGGGCTTAAGTGTGAGATAGGCAACCAGACATCTGGGGTTAGGCAGCACTGTGCATGCCCAAAGGCCAGACGGAGGCACCAAGTTAGTTTAGGTGCCCACAGGTTAGGTGGCAGCCAAGTGTGGGTTTTGTTGATCTCAATGGTTCCTAAATCCGGGGTTCAGGCACCTAAATACCTTTGTGGATCTGGGCTTCTGCCTCCCCTTATCTTGATACAGATTTTCCACTGTAATTATTTTATTTCATTGTTGTTCAATGAGAGGGATGAATGTAGTTGGTGTACTTCAAAAAAAGTCTCTTAAAATATTATATTTGGCAATATTCAGATTATGGAGGTTAATATGCTGTCATAACGTGTATCCTGTAACTGTATCCTATAATGTAGTCAAATTAAAACTTAGAGACAAACCACGAATCAGCTCACGTGGAATATGTTCAGATGAATTTTGCTACTGTAAAACATGGAGAACTGATGTTCAAAGGGACAACAGGCAGGACATAGTTTCTTTTAAATATATATAACCATTTTTGATAATGCTTTCATACTGGTGACCAGAAAATTCATCCTTTGATGTTATAAAGCTGAGCAAAACTCAGCCTATTTAACATGCTGTAATGTTAACATTGGTTGCATTTATGTGTAGGAGATAATGTCAGAAAGAACTGTGGTTACCCAAGCTTGTTTAAAAATCTTTATGATGCGCGTGTTCATGTCCATTTGCCTTTTCATAGTATTGAGATACATTCATTATCAGGACAGGATAGCTCACCCATCCTTTCAAATGGCATAGTAACTTTACATATTGTATGTGTGACAACTTAAGAAGTCAGTAGTATTAGCAGGAAAAAACTGTCCTTGAACAAGTAATAAAGGGTAGCATTTATCAAAGCTGTGTCAGCTTGCAAATTGTTTTGCCGAAATTGACTTGCCTGATTCATGATTATTCTTTTAAATCAGGCAAACTGTGTTTAATTTAAAAATTCTTCAGTGGATCTATAGAATTACATTTTTAAATGGGACTTTGATTCACTAAGCCCCCAGGACTGTTGTAAGGGTCTGAAATTAATCAATATGTTCCACCACTAGGTAAAAAGGTGATGGGAACAGATGCAAAAGATCTGAAAGGGGAGAGGGTGAGAGTGAAGAAAGAGAATCAGGGAGCACAGTAATTGGAATAACCAATGGAAGATTTAAGAAGCCTTGAGGAGCTGAAGGGAAAAACAAAATCAGAGAGGCCTGGAGCATTCAAGACTGGTGATTGAGTGCTGAGGATGAAGAGACCAGAAAAAGATAGGTCTATGAGTTTATTTCCTTCCAGCCTAGCAATGCCAGCAGTTAGAACTGGGAAAAAATTGTGAAAATTGTACATATATTTAACTATGTAAATAATATTTTGTGTACATGTAAATATGCATCCTAAATGTATATCAAACACTGACTCTAGAGTTGTTGCTGTGCTGTGATAGATGAACTGTAAAATTATCACTATACATATTTCCAAGGCACCCCTCCCTAGATGTCATACCTTCCTAGTTCACAAATATTGAATAATTTGCCACTCCTGGATGTGGCCCTATATTAAAGGACCATATGTTGTAGGTTTACTGGAACTGTCCTGATTTTTCAGACAACATCCCCGGAATTATTCTGGGGTGCTTAAAATGTTCCTATTGTTTCATTTAGTCAGTCAGTGAAGTTAACAGGATTATGCACACAATTAACATTAAGCATGTGCTTACGTGCTTGGCTTGATCAGAACCGTAATGCTCAGTCCGAAGTGAGCATTCGTCTTAATTTATTTAAGTATTTGGATTTAACAACCATAAAAAACTTATGTTTACAAAAATTCTGCACACCCTAACAGTAAATTAAACATCCAATAACAATAAGCACCAACAACATTAAATACTAGTATACAAATTAACTCCTGCTGCCAACTGTATTTATCTAAACCTGCCAATTAAAAAAAAAATCCCAGCCTGACCCAGAACTTACCCTTTTCCTTCCCCCAAAACTCTATCAGAGAAGTGGCTTTTGCAGTGTGCCTTGAATGTCACCAAGTTCAGGCTATTTCAGATCATAGTGGGGAACCAGTTCCAAAGTCCCAGCCCCCGCACTGAGAATGCCCTGCTGGCAGCACGCTCTCCTTTCTAACAAGAAGCCCAAATGCCAACACTGGCCACAGCTGTGGCAGTTAGTCAGTTAATAATCATTTGTACTCTTAGACCGGACAGTCACATAGTTCTACTCACCTCAGTGGTAAGTGGCGAGAGAAGAGGTCAATTCTTCTTAATAGTGCTCATTCTAGAATGGTAGTTTATTTCATTTCCAGTATTTAGTGCACGGATTTATGTGTTTACACAAAAGTCTGGCTCAGAAATAGCTTTATCATAGTAGCTTTAGAAGTCTAAAACGATGATAAAGTACTTTTGCTAAGGACCGGATGGCAGAAGCATTAACCAAGTTGTGTATTGATTTTAATTTTACTGCTATGAGAGCTCTGAGAGCTCTTTTCACCATGCTTAAGGGAAATATACAAGAATATACAAATTCTGCCTTGATTTACACCACTCACGTGGCTCAGGAGGCAATGCCCAACACTACTAACAGTTTTTAGGACAATTCAGAGTGTAGCACTTAATATTTATTATACGTGTCTTAGCATGAAGAGCATGTTTCACCCTCTCCCCCATTGTGATTAATGGGGTTAGCATTATTATTCTGTTAATATCACACTTTATAAAGGGCTCAAAATTATACTGGAAGTTTGCATAGTAACAATTTCAGGATCAAATGATGATTTTATAACACTGGTTTGAGAAAACTAGGTTAGAACATAATTACAAATTTCCAATCACAACAAAGGTTCTCATTTTCTACCACTGTTAACATAGTGCCACTTCAGGACATAGCAAAACAACGTACTCCCACATTGTCAATAGCTTAGTTTGTGTAGTCAATTCGCCTTCAAATTTTTCTGGATTGGTAGAGTTATTAATCTGAACCACTAAACTAGCACACATGCTAATATTTAACTGCTTACTTTAGTTGGGGAAAACTAATGATATGTTAGCAGTGCCTGATGACTGGAGCAAATGTTATGTATTTTAATGGACAGAGAAAGAGGAGGCTGCAGAAATAGACTGAAAGTATTAGGCCTGGGCTACACTAGGGGAGGGTTCGAACTAAGATACGCAAATCCACTACGCTATTCGCCATCCTCAAGGCGGCGAGTCAACCGCGGCGGCTCCCCCGTCAATTCCACTTACTCCTCCTGTCAAAGTGGAGTACAGGCATCGATTCAAGGATCGATTTATCGCATCTAGACGAGACGCGATAAATTGATCTCTGATAGATCGATCACTACCCGCCGAGCCGGCGGGTAGTGGAGATGTACCCTTAGACAAAAACACAAAATAGGGAAAGGGCAGATGACATATGCACTGATACACTATTCATCATGTATGCTTTGTTGAACACCAGAAAACCTGGATTTGTGCTGGAAATGGCCCAACTTGATTATCATACACATTGTAAGGAGAGTGATCACTTTAGATAAGCTATTACCAGCAGGAGAGTGGGGTGGGGGGAGAGAAAACCTTTTGTAGTGGTAAACACCCATTTTTTCATGGTTTGTGTGTATAAAAAGATCTTCTGTACTGTCCACAGTATGCATCCGATGAAGTGAGCTGTAGCTCACGAAAGCTTATGCTCAAATAAATTGGTTAATCTCTAAGGTGCCACAAGTACTCCTTTTCTTTTTGCGAATACAGACTAACACGGCTGTTACTCTGAAATCTGTTTAAATGCATTGGTAATGCTGAAAAGCAGAAGGAATATTGTAGCACAGTGTTATCAGACAGAACGTTTTTAATATAACAAATAAGAAATGTATGCTATTTCTCCTATAACTCCTACCTGGAGAACAGGATCGATAGTGTTCATTATGGGTTCATCCACAGAGTCCTAAAAACACTGGATGACTATTACTAATCTTTAGGCATCTGGGGCTGTTAGGAGAGGCTCACTGATAATTTCAAAGCACAAAGCCTGATGGCAGTCAGCTCTTGAATGAGTGAGCAAGTGGTGAAGCTGGAAGAGGGCACATATAAAGCCTTCTCCTTTTATTGTCCCACCCAAGGACGAGCCACAATAACAGCTTTTGCACTTCCCAAATTGCAAGAGCTTCTCAGGACTATACCTAGATGTCTCCAGCTGGCAGAAAGGAAAGGAGAAAGATTGCCTTACTTATGATAAGTTTCTTTTAGCTCAGGGCTAAATAAACTAACCTATGCACTCTCAGCCTTAACGGGAAAGGGAAAAATGTCGAGATGCTTACTGTCTGGGGTGGGATGGCGCTTCCACTTGGAGTCCAGCTGCGTGGAATGTTTGGTCACTACAGGGAAGTGGTGGCGACTAATGGCTGGCTTTATAAGGAGAGTGCTGCAGCAGAGCATCACCTCTGGTGCAGTAGGTTCCTGAGAACAGGAGCTACGGAAGTCACGTGCTATGGAAACTTGACCCCAGAGTCAGGACTGAGGGAAATAGTCTGCTGGTGGCTAGACTAAATTAGCTGGCCTGCCAAACCCAGGCCCTGTTGATTTGTATCTTAGCATCACAGGCTTACCCTTAAAAACATGCTGTGCAATTCTCTTTATTTATCTTCGGGTTAATTATATTTTGGTTAATTTTGGCTCTTGTTCCTGTTGTTAAAACTAATCACCAAATCTGGCTCTTGCAAAGATTGTTCTGAGATAACATATGTACAATCATACACTTGTCTGAAATTTCCTCCCAGTCATTTGACCCAATCTGAACTCACAAGATCATCTGGTACTTGCCTGCTCAAATAACTAAAATTAACCTGAGTTTGAGAAGATACCCAATTCCTCACAGACTCTAATATAGCATTTTTTTATTTATTCACTGGACACTAAAGTGAATAAATGTGACATTAGTGAGGAAGTATTTCCAACAGGTTAATACACTGAGTACATTGGCCTGAAGAAATGTATTGACTTTTGCATCCATAAGTCAGAGGGAGGTGACCGTCAGTTTCTGCCTCTGGGAGGTCATTGTGAATAAGACACTGAGCTGAAAAATCAGCCTGTGGTGGAATTTCTACAAGAGTGACACCTAACATGACACTGTGATAGAGCAACAAATAAACAAAACAATATGGAAATAAATAAAGTAAACTAGCTGGTTGTTTAGTTTAGGTATTTTGCTCATGTAGGGATTTTAATTTAGTCATTTTGTCATGGGCTTTTTCACTAGACACAAAATTTCAGCGCTTTACCAAGAGAAAAATGAATTAAATCATCACTTTCTGATCTACAACTGGTAAAATAATGAACAGTATTGAAAAGGTAAATCAGAAATTTCTGTTCTCTCTGTCTCTTAGCACAAGAACGGTGAGACATTTAATGAAACCAAGAGGTCGCAAATTCAAAATTGATGAAAGGAAATACTTTTTAATACAATATATAATTAGACTGTGGAAATCATTGACATGGAAAGTCATTGAGGCCAGGAACTTAGCAAGATTCAAAGAAAGATTGCATGTTACTATGGATAACAAGAATATCCATTTTTTATAGTTAATGCTGGATTTAAAAAAAAGATTGGAGGGGTGATAAAACCTCATGTGTCAGGTCTTAAGCCAATCTCTAGCTACTGGGGATAAAGAAAAGACCTTCACGAGGGACTGACTGTCCTACATCTGCCTACTCTGGGGGTTCTTTCACCTTTCTCTGAAACATTTGGTGCTGGCCAGTGTTGGAGACAAGGCAGTGGACTAACTGGACCATAGATCTGATATAGCATGGGAATTCCTGTCAGCCAGATACACACATGTTTAACTTTCTCATATAAAAATGTATTGAAAAGTGGGCTGTCAGCAAGTGGAATGCACACCCTGCCTCACCAAAGAGGTACACATTGTTTACTCTTATTTTCAGGGAGAAGTTATCAAGCTTCACCTGCCACAGTGAGGTAACAGGAATAGCCCTACCACCCTACGACAAGACTTCTCTAACTACAGTTTGAATTTAGATATTGTTAGTGTATGATCAGATTTTATTACTCTCTGAGTCACCACGTGTCTAGCTTCCACCCACAGCCTTTCATCCTTAAGTGCAAGGATAATCAATGCTTTTTCCAAATCACAGGTGAACAAGCAGATGATAATCATTGTTATATTTGTCTAAGGCAGCAACATTAATATTGGACACAAATTTAAACAGTACGATTCACAGTCATTTTCTGAACAGAACACTATATCCAATATTTTTTATGAAGGGTAAAGAACAATATATCAATGGGGTGAGAAAAAATGCCAAAAAAAAAGCTACAATCCAGTAGAGTTCATCAGTGGAGCACTTGATGAATATTTATCATTTTAAAAATTGTATTGATAGCTTAACAATTTTCAAAATGATCCTTTGAAAAACATGTATTCAATTGTACACTTCATTGCACACAATCCAGCTATGTGAAAAGGATTAAAGAGAGAAAAGAGGTTAATAGGCCAGAGAACAATTAGAAGGAAGAGGTGGAGATTAAACATCTCTCACCCCAGTGCAGTTATTTTTGCTCATTAATGTTATTTGATGGACCAGTTTATCCGTTACCATTTTGCTCTACAAAGCCGGGCTCTCCTTATTTTGTGTCCTGCATAATGTGAAACGTTCTATTGTCACATACATGATAAATAATAATTTCATCTGGCATGATGAGGTGTTTCGGTGCAACAACTCCAAAACTCAAGGCTTTTCAAACATCGCTCACAACATCCATGCTCCCGTGCAGGCAGCTGTCATACCTCTTTCTTCACCTGTTGGACAAACAAGAGCAGCATTAGTTTGATTTAACAATGGTGTTAAAAAGTCTCAGCTTCATTTGAGTGCTCTAAATGCTGTACTGATTCTGTTTCGTGAATGCTATTCTTGATTGGTTCAATTGCTGCTTTATGGTCTTTAAAGCAGAACTGCCTCCTGTTCTGGAAACCACATATCCAAAGTAACAAGATCTTTCAACTTCCTCTAAGGTTACATCTTGTGTGTCATGAGGAGCAGTAGCGCAGAATTCCTCATTAGAGCAGTAAACATTCAATATATCAGTCTTCGTCATGCTGATCTTTCACCTGCACTGTTTACTGCTACAAAGATGTTTTATTTTTGCCTGTAGCTCATCTTTGCATCACAAAAGGAAGAACTCTAAATCTGCAAAGTTAAGGATGCCTCCACTTCACTAAAGATCCTTCCAATAACTCCTTCAGCTTCTCTGAAAGGCAATGTTGTCTAATGAATAATACACCAGACTGGGCGTCAAGAAACCTGAGTTCTAGGCATAGCTCTGCTATAAATTCACTGTGTGACCTGGGGCAAGTCATCTAACCACTCTGTGCCTCTGTCTATACAAAGGGAAGATAATAATAGGCATCTTTTGTAAAGTGATTTTAAAGCTTCAGATCAGAAGACCAATATAATAAAACAATATTATTAGTATTTTCAAAATAATCAGGATATTATCCAGAGGAACAGAAAGCTAGATACAATACCTCTCTGCCAGCAGACAGACTGTAGCAAGCCAGACTGAACACAGGTTACTGTAGGTGACAAAAACATGCCATTTCTTATACAAAAGCTTAACTTCCATCATCACTATGATTGGTGTTCCATAGTTATTTTATAAGTGGACACTATCACTCCTTAAAGTCTACAAAAAGGATATAATTAGCTGTTCTGACACTCTTCAGAGATATTCCATTGTCTAAAAAACTGCTCAATACACCTGCAATGTTGTTGGAAATCTGCCTACTCTCTAGCAGGTTAGCATGTGCTTGGTACTGGAATAGGATCTTGTTGATGATACTCTTGCGGAGTATTCCATTGGACATGAAGGGAAAGCTTGCAGCAAGTGATACTGGAGATTATATTATCAGGCACCTGGCAACTCTATGGATTACTTATTTATCCTCATTACCTAAAATTGCCTTATTGGCTAAGTTATTGCTATCTATTCATTACACTTTGATTAATATACAAGTTATCAATGTTACTTCTATCCCCACCAAAACAGAGAGGTGAATGTTCCCCAACCTAGGAACTATATCTCTTTATATCCCTCGGAACTGTATGTGGCTGGGGAATAATGGAAACCTGCATACAACATAAGATGAAGAGTGTCACTATATTGTATTAGCTCTGCACACATCTTCTGCCTGGACACTAGTGCTTGCACGGAGCAGATCTGACAATCCTCCAAATATGGACTTGGCTCCATAGGGTCCAAAGGTCACTTACATCCAAATTAGATAAAATCCTGATTTTTTCAAAAGCTTGTTCTGTCAAGTTAAAGGATTTGACTCTAAAAGTAAGTAAAGGAAGTTCTATTTTATTACACACACAAAAACTAACAAACATTATTTAGGTTACAAAGTCAAGGACCCAAAAGTTAGGAAATATCAGAATTAAGGTTGTCTATGCCACTCGAATTCCTTCACACACATCTTGTGAGTATGTGTTATGATACAGCCTTTAATGCATGGTCAATTGGGTTTTTCCAGAGGACCCCTTCTGCGTTCACTGCACAGAATGGAGGGTGATCAGTATATCAGCAGCTATTCAATATTTTATTGTTCCCCCATTGTTCAGTGTGTGGCCATAAGCTTTATTTACTGCACACTATTCAAACACTGCTCTGGAGACCAAATTATTAATTTCCTCAGGGGCCTTTCTACGGCACTGATCACTGTAGTACATGAATAAAGAAAAGGAGTACTTGTGGCACCTTAGAGATTAACAAATTTATTTGAGCATAAGCTTTCGTGAGCTACACTGAAAGCATCCAATGAAGTGAGCTGTAGCTCACAAAAGGTTATGCTCAGATAAATTTGTTAGTCTCTAAGGTGCCACAAGTCCTCCTTTCTTTTTGCGGATACAGACTAACACGGCTGCTACTCTGAAACCTATAGTCCATGAGTGCTTCACAAGCATTAATTAATTTATATTTGCAACACCCCTGTGAGGCAAGGTGCTATTATTATTCCCATTTTACAGATGAGAAACAAGAACAAAGACAATGCCAAAATGTTCTCTCATTTTGAGTGCAAAATTTGAGGTACCTATGATCCAGTTTTTCAGAGAACTTTAGCATTTTATAGCACTTCATTTATTCAGAGCAGAGCTCTCATTGACTTCAGCTGTACTTGTGGTTGAGATGAGGGTGCTGAAATTATCATTATTATTATTAGTTAACATTTATGTTGCAGTAGCATCTGAAGTCTACAAGCAGGTGGTCCTCATCATGCTAGGTGCTGTACAAACATACAATAAATGATAATCACTGCTCCAATGAGCTTAACATCTAAAAGGGACAGAAAAACTAGGCATGATGGCAGGTAGAGATTAGATGCTCATGACTGAGGGAGTATAGGAGGTGGTGTTGAAGCTGTGGGGTGGATGTAAAGATGGGCAATTTACTGGGAAGAAGTTAAATAGCTGCATAATTGCCTGGAAATCAAGCTTTGTCAAATGAGTTTCTACAATGGGAAGAGATGATTTAAATAACAGAAAGCCCTTTAAACATACATTAGTGCCACCAGGCTCAAGTAGAGATACATAACATCATAATACCCTTTTCATATACAGATGTCCATTCCAAGATTCACTACCAAATAAACATCAGTCAAGAGACAGTGGCTGTATATGGTTTACAAAATATGTCAATGTTAAAGGAGTAACAGTTTCAGACAGAAAGGACCAAAAGTGAAGGCTTGAAGTTAATTCTGCCCTCAGACATCTATAATGCCACCAATGTCAATGGAGATTAATATGTTTAACTGAGGGCAGCCTTTGTCCTGGATGGCCAAAAGGCTGCAGGACAGGCTGTGACTTTAAGTCTTAGGCCACGCTGTAGTGTAGTACCTGTACAAAACTACAGGAGAGAAGGCTTACACTTGGATTTCACATAGGAAATGTATTCAGTTGTTGAATTCCACCAGGATTTCAACAATTTCCACCCCACCATCAACCTCAGCCTGGAGCAGTCCACACAAAAGATCCACTTCCTGGACACTACAGTGCAAATAAGCCATGGCCACATAAACACCACCCTATACCAGAAACCTACTGACCACTATGCTTACCTACATGCCTTCAGCTTTCATCCAGACCACATCATATGATCCATTGTCTACAGCCAAGCTCTACGATACAACCGCATTTGCGCCAATCCTTCACACAGAGACAAACACCTACAGGACAAACACCTATCAAGTGTTCTTAAAACTACAGTACCCACCTGCTGAAGTGAAGAAACAGATTGACAGAGCCAGAAGGGTACCCAGAAGTCACCTACTACAGGACAGGCCCAACGAAGAAAGTAACAGAACTCCACTAGCCGTCACCTTCAGCCCCCAACTAAAACCTCTCCAACACATCATCAAGGATCTGCAACCTAACCTGAAGGATGATCCCTTATTCTCACAGACCTTGGAAAACAGGCCCGTCCTCACTTACAGACTGCCCCCCCAACCTGAAGCAAATACTCACCAGCAACTACACACCACACAACAAAAACACTAACCCAGGAACCTATCCCTGCAACAATCCCTGTTGCCAACTCTGTCCACATATCTACTCAAGGGACACCATCGTAAGATCTGACCACATCAGCCACACCATCTGGGGCTCATTCACCTGCACATCTACCAATGTGATATATGTCATCATGTGCCAGTAATGCCCCTCTGGCCAAACCAGATAGTCTCTACAGAAAAGAATAAATGGACACAAACCAGAAGTCAAAAATTATAACATTCAAAAACCAGTCGGAGAACACTTCAACCTCCCTGGACACTCAATAACAGGCTTAAAAGTGGCAATTCTTCAAGAAAAAAACTTCAAAAACAGACTCCAGCGAGAAACTGCAGAACTGGAATTAATTTGCAAACTGGACACCATCAAATTAGGCCTAAATAAAAACTGGGAGTGTATGGGTCACTACAAGAACTAAAAACTAATTTCCCCCTACTGTTATTCATACTTTCTTGTCAACTGTTTGAAATGAGCCACCCTGATTACCACTACATAGTAATTTTTCATCCTGTGGATAAGAGCCCACTTTAACTGAATTGTCTCAACCCCCCACTTGGTAAGGCAACTCCCACCTTTTCATGTACTGTTATATATATCTTCCTACTGTATTTTCCACTTCATGCATCTGATGAAGTTGGTTTTAGCCCATGAAAGCTTATGCCCAAATAAATTTGTTAGTCTGTAAGGTGCCACAAGTACTCCTCGTTGTTTATGTCATAATTTGTGGCCAAGCCAATTTTCCAACTAAAATTATAGGAGGGCTAAAGTACAGCTTTCTAACTATAGTTTGCAATCTTAACCTGAGACCATGCTACATCTCTCCATAATATCAAAAGGAAACTACTGTAGCCCAGTAGCATCTATGCAATTTTAAGTCAAGTTTATTTTTGACACTGACCTTTCAGTAAGGACTTAGATAGTTTAATGGGCTTTGAGTACATTACATTGTTACGAATTACACCTTGTAGGACACGCACACAACTGCTGCGAATTATACCTGGTATGACACGCACACAAGTGCTACGAATTACACCTGGTAGGACACGCACACAAGTGCTACAAATTACACCTGGTAGGACACGCACACCAGTGCTGCGAATTATACCTGATAGGACACGCACACCAGTGCTGCGAATTATACCTGATAGGACACGCACAGTTCGAATCTAGGCTGAGGCACAGAAACAAAGTCCACAACTGCAGAGTTCCCAAAAGACACTAAGTTTATTACGCTCGAGCGTGGTGCCCCCCTGCTAGCCAGGAGGGGACCCTGAATGCAGATTATACAAAGGTTATATACCTTTTAGCAAAGCATGTTGCCCTCGTGCATCGGAAACCTTAGCCAATAAACAAACCCTTGTCTTATCTACCACCTATCCCTGCTTGGTGCATTCCTCGTGCTATACCAGTATGTTAATTACACAGCATGGTCCTAAAGCTATGCATCAGTAACTTTTATTATCAGGATGGGAGGCCTCACATCAAGGCCAAGAGACAGGGAGTTAGAGACTGACAAAAACCAGATACTGGGAGTCAAGGCAGGCTGGAGACAAGGAGGAGGATTTTCACAGGGATTCAATATCTAAGGATTACTCCTCCTGGTGTATGATGTGCTGGCATTTAAACAATGGTGGGCCCCAAACCAAAATGGAGTCACATGTGCTAACTTTTCCTTAACAACATGTCAATCTGTTTCCTGATTCAACATGCCATGTTTCACAAAAGAGGTGATTTTAGCTACTTTGATGATCATCATATTAACTCATCTTGCATTTCTTACTGTTGTTAATGTTTATATGTTTGTCTTATATTCCTTTAGAGGATAATTTTCAATCACAAACTTTCAAAAATGCTATTTGTCTTGAGTAACTTGAGTTAGCACAAACTTTGGCTGATTTGTTGTACTTTTCCAATGTATTTATTAGGTTAGGTAATAATCAGTGCAATCTCATAGATTCATAGACTTTAAGATCAGAAGAGACCCTTATGATCATACAGTCTGACCTCCTGCACAACGCAGGCCACAGAATCTCACCCACCAGTTTCTGTAACAAACCCCTAACCTATGTCTGAACTATTGAAGTCCTCAAATCATGGTTTAAAGACTTCAAAGTGCAGAGAATCCTCCAGCAAGTGACCCATGCCACACGCTGCAGAGGAAGGCGAGAAGCCACCAGGGCCTCTTCCAATCTGCCCTGGAGGAAAATTCCTTCCTGACCCCAAATGTGGCAATCAGCTAAACCCTGAGCATGTGGGCAAGACTCACCAGCCAGACACCCAGGAAAGAATTTTCTGTAATAACTCAGATCCCACCCCATCTAACATCCCATCCAGGCCATTGGGCATATTACCACTAATAGTCAAAGATGAATTAATTGCCAGAATTAGGCTATCCTATCATATCATCCCTTCCATAAACTTATCAAGCTTATTCTTGAAGCCAGATATGTCTTTTGCCCCCACTGCTTCCCTTGGAAGGCTATTCAACAACTTCACTCCTCTGATTGTTAGAAACCTTCATCTAATTTCAAGTCTAAACTTCCTGATGGCCAGTATATATCCATTTGTTCTTGTGTCCACATTGGTACTGAGCTTAAATAATTCTTATCACTCCGTGGTATTAATCCTTCTGATATATTTATAGAGAGCAATCATACTTCCTCTCAGCCTTCTTTTGGTTAGGTGTCATAAATATAAAGGAAAGGTAAACCCCTTTAAAATCCCTCCTGGCCAGAGGAAAAATCCTCTCACCTGTAAAGGGTTAAGAAGCTAAAGGGTAACCTCACTGGCACCTGACCAAAATGACCAATGAGGAGACAAGATACTTTCAAAAGCTGGGAGGAGGGAGAGAAACAAAGGGTCTGGGTCTGTCTGTAGTCGTCTTGGCCGGGGATAGACCAGGAATGGAGTCTTAGAACTTTTAGTAAATAATCTAGCTAGGTATGTGTTAGATTATGATTTCTTTAAATGGCTGAGAAAGGAACTGTGCTGAATAGAATGACTATTCCTGTCTGTGTGTCTTTTTTGTAACTTAAGGTTTTGCCTAGAGGGATTCTCTATGTTTTGAATCTAATTACCCTTACCTACCATCCTGATTTTACAGATGTGATTCCTTTACTTCTATTAAAAGTCTTCTTGTAAGAAAACTGAATGCTTTTTCATTGTTCTCAGATCCAAGGGTTTGGGTCTGTGGTCACCTATGCAAATTGGTGAGGATTTTTACCAAACCTCCCCCAGGAAGTGGGGTGCAAGGGTTGGGAGGATTTTGGGGGGAAAGACATGTCCAAACTACGTTTCCCAGTAAACCCAGTTAGAGTTTGGTGGTGGCAGTGGAGATCCAGGGTCAAAGGATAAAATTAATTTGTACCTTGGGGAAGTTTTAACCTAAGCTATTGAAAGTAAGCTTAGAAGGTTTTCATGCAGGTCCCGACATCTGTACCCTAGAGTTCAGAGTGGGGGAGGAACCTTGACTAGGCTAAACAAGACAAGCTCTTTGAGTCTCCTTTCATAAGACAGGTTTTCCATTCCTCGGATCATCCTAGTAGCCCTTCTCTGTACCTGTTCCAGTCTGAATTCATCTTTCTTAAACATGGGAGACCAGAACTGTACACAATATTTCAGATGATGTCTAATCAATTCCTTGTATAATGGTACTAACACCTACTTGTCTCTACTGGAAATACCTTGCCTGATGCATCCCAAGACCACATTAGTTTTTTTCATGGCCATATCACATTGGCGGCTCATAGTCATCCTGTGATCAACCAATAGTCTGAGGTCCTTCTCCTCCTCTGTTACTTCCAAGTATTTGTCCTCAGTTTATAACAAAAATTCTTGTTATTAATCCCTAAATGGATGACCTTGCACTTTTCACTATTAAATTTCATCCTATTGCTAATACTCCAGTTTACAAGGTCATCCAGATCTTCCTGTATGATATCCGGTCTCTGTATTCTCTGTGTTGGCAATACCTCCCAGCTTTGTGTCATACGCAAACTTTATTCACACATTTCTGCTTTTTGTGCCAAGATCAGTAATAAAAAGATTAAATAAGATCAGTCCCAAAACCAGTCCCTGAGGAACTCCACTAGTAACCTCCTTCCAGCCTGACAGTTCACCTTTCAATGTGACCCATTGTAGTCTGCCCTTTAACCAGTTCCTTATCCACCTTTCAATTTTCATATTGATCCCCATCTTTTCCAATTTAGCTAATAATTCCCCATGTGGAACCGTATCAAATGCCTTACTGAAATCGAGGTAAATTAGATCCACTTCGTTTCCTTTGTCTAAAAAATCTGTTACTTTCTCGAAGAAGGAGATCAGTTTGGTTTGACACTATCTACCTTTTGTAAAACCATGTTGTATTTTATCCCAATTACCATTGACTTCAATGTCCTTAACTAATTTCTCCTTCAAAATTTTTTCCAAGACTTTGCATACTACAGATGTCAAACTAACAGGCCTGTAGTTACCTGGATCACTTTTTCCCCCTTTCTTAAAAATAGGGGAATTGTTAGCAATTCTCCAGTCATACGGTACAACCCCTGAGTTTACAGATTCATTAAAAAATTTTGCTAATGGGCTTGCAATTTCATGTGCCAGTTCCTTTAATATTCTTGGATGAAGATTATCTGGGCCCCCCGATTTAGTCCCGTTAGGCTGTTCAAGTTTGGCTTCTACCTCAGATTAGGTAATATCTACCTCCATATCCTTGTTCCCATTTGTCATCCTACCATTATCCGTAGGCTCCTCATTAGCCTCGTTAAAGACTGAGGCAAAGTATTTATTTAGATTATCCTTAACCTCCACTCCATCCTCAGTGTTTAGCGGTCCCACTTCTTCTTTCTTTGTTTTCCTCTTATTTGTATGGAACCTTTTACTATTGGTTTTAATTCCCTTCGCAAGGTCCAGCTCTACATGGTTTTTGGCCTTTCTCACTTTATCCCTACATGTTCTGACCTCAACAAGGTAGCTTTCCTTGCTAATCCCTCCCACCTTCCACTCCTTGTAGGCTTTCTGCTTTTTCCCAATCATCTCTCTGAGATGCTTGCTCATCCAGCTTGGTTTACAACTCCTACCGATGAATTTTTTCCCCTTTCTTGGGATGCAGGCTTCTGATAGTTTCTGCAACTTTGAGTTGAAGTAATTCCAGGCCTCCTCCACCGTTAGATCCACAAGTTCTTTAGTCCAATCCACTTTCCTAACTAATTTACTTAATTTTTAAAGTTAGCCCTTTTGAAATCAAAAACGCTAGTCACAGATCTATTTTTCAGAGTAGCAGCCATGATAGTCTGTATTCGCAAAAAGAAAAGGAGTATTTGTGGCACCTCAGAGACTAACCAATTTATTTGAGCATAAGCTTTCGTGAGCTACAGCTCACTTCATCGGATGCATTAAGTGCATTTTTGTTTATCCTTCCATTTAGTTTGAATTGAATTAGCTCATGACTGCTCGAACCAAGGTTGTCCCCTACAACCATTTCTTCTATGAGGTCCTCACTACTCACCAAATCTAAATCTAAAATGGCATCCCTTCTTTTCGGTTCAGCAACTACTTAGTGAAGGAATCCATCAGCTATTGCATCCAGGAAAATCTGAGCCACTATCTTGCAATGCATTGTACACAGGCATGCCCTGCCCCCACATGGAGCACTATTGATCATCCATGGAACATATATTGCAAAATTGGAGACCAGTCTATGTTATAGCACATCCATAACTGAATACATATGTATATACTACTTATGAAATTGGACTTATGGGCCTTATTCTTATTTACACTAAAGCCACTAAAGAGAAAGTAAATCATATTTACATGCATTTTAAAAGCAATGTTAAAGGGAGTTAGTGTATCTGAGACTAAGGTCCATCATCTATTAATATGGAAATATTTCAGTGAAGAGAGTAAATGACTGCAATAAATACCATCTTCTACATTGTTTCAGGTTACTTTGTATTACTATGTTCTGATGAATATGCATGTAACAAACCTCACTGTTATATTACTTCTTCCTGAAGGAAATGATCAATCTCATGAAATAACATTTTTAATCATTACATGCTTTTGGGACCTGTGTTTCTTCAGCTATATCATTTCTAAATGGACAGATATGATCTTCTGCTCTACTGTCAAATCATTTTTTTATGTAGACTGTGATTGCTCAAAGGACTTTTACTCCCTATCAGAAAAAAGTGGTTTGGCCAGTGTAGATTAATAGTGAAGCTTTGATTTATATAACTCAGAATGTCTTAGTGTCATTCTGAAATCTAAATCTAGCTGATAAACAGCATCTTAGATCTCCTTTTCTAACAACCAAGCCAAAATTAGGCTGAAAGTGTTGTGGTTCACTGCTTAAGTGAAACACTGGGTTTCCATTCCAACTGAGCCTTAATTTATAATTAAATCCCACAAGGAGAATGATAGATAATATCTAAAAATTAATGATCTAAATAACTAAGAAAGATAAAACAAACCTTAGTTGAGCAAATTGCTTAACTGACTACCTATGCCACCTTTCTTAGGGTTCTTGGAATTTTGATTTAATTAAAGAAAAGGGGCTCGAGAGTTAACTTTAATTTTATAAATTAACAACAGCAACTAACAGTAGAGCTCCTTAACTCCTAACAACAGCAACTAACAGTAGAGGATATAAGAAGATACAAATATTATTGGACTGTGATTTTGGTAACAAACTAGAAAAAATTGGTTAATAACCATCCAAGTTTTCAGAATCAAACACCACTACCACAATATAAAATAATACTTATACTCAATCACTATCCTGGGAAGGTTACTTTGTATAGATTTTTGACTAAGAATCCCTCCGAATAGGGCCATATTCGTGCTAGTTGGTTTTCAACTGGCCAGTGTTGCTAACACAACACAGGAAAAACAATCCCAAAGCTAAAGCATAAGACAATTTGGTCAATTACTTACCCGTGCATTCACCAAGATTTCCCTCCCAGTGTATCCACAGTTAATCCTTTTTAAATTACACTCCTAACTTTCTAAAATAAACCCCTATATTTAAGACAAACTGTATAGACCGAGTGCAGTTCTAGAGGCTTGCACTTTTGATGGTGTTTTATGTCTGTATATACCTAGAACTTGAAAGGGAATATGAAACCATGAACTACAACAGAAAAGTACAGTGTTTCACAGTCTTAGGGCTTGTCTATATTACCTGCTGGATCATCAGGAGGCGATCGATCCAGCGGGGGTCGATTTATCGCATCTTGTCTAGACGCGATAAATCAACTGCCAAGCACTTTCCCATCAACTCTGGTACTCCACCAGGGTGAGAGGCGCAGGCAGAGTCAGTTGGAGAGCATCAGCTATCGACTTACCACAGTGAAGACACCACGGTAAGTAGCAAAAAGAAAAGGAGTACTTGTGGCAACTTAGAGACTAACCAAAATTGGTTAGTCTCTAAGTTGCCACAAGTACTCCTTTTCTTTTTGCGAATACAGACTAACACGGCTGTTACTCTGAAACACGGTAAGTAGATATAAGTACGTCGACTTCAGCTACGTTATTCACGTAGCTGAAGTTGAGTAACTTAGATCGATCCCACCCCTCTAGTGTAGACCAGGCCTGAGTTAACAATAATAACTTGTTCAGTTGAAAAGCTACTTTATAACAATCTTGATTGGAACCTGGTACAAAACGAGGACAACACCCTGTAACACTGTAACAATCTTTAAAACACATGCACAATCATGTACACTTCCTTTCTAATTAGGTACCCAGTTTCAATTGACTGATTTGGGTCATGAGAAAGTCTGTGTGCTACTTATCAGCAGATCTTTGCTCAGCTATTAGCTTTCAGCTCAGTTACTGTTCCCAGAAGGAGTTGACACTGCAAATGCAGGAGGAGCGAAGAACAGACATGACTGAAATCTTTTCTTGGTGCACTAGCGGGCAATCTGAATTGCTGCAAAGTAAAAAGAGATGGTTAAAGGTTCCTATCCAAGCTGGTATCCAAGCTAGGAGTACTCCCTGGTGGCTGGCCCCAGGAACGCAGTCTTCTCCCTTCCAGGTGACTTTGGTTTTCGGGAAGTGATGTGCTGAGGGATACAAGCCATTTAATCCTATTTCTGCTTGGCAGTTCAGCTTAGTTCTTCTTCTTGGAGATGCTGGCATGGTCCAATCTGATGGTGACCCATACTTCTGCTGAAATGTCCAACCAAAACAAGGTGTCCTCTCTCATTTTCCAGTCAGGGAACAAGGCATCACTTATGAGTTCTTGCAATTGGGGCTGGAATTTTCCAGTTTCCTTCCACAAAACATCTTGTCATTCCAGCTTGTGTAAGATAGGTTAGGCCATAGCTGTTGGTACACCATCTTGGGGCATATATTGAACACCAGCTAGTTTGCTCTGGTCAGTAAATGATCTCCACGAGTTGCTTTCCATTGGCCCCTCTGTGGTGCATCCCTTAGCCAGCTTTGCATGCTCTGCTTGTTCAAGTTGTGGTTTCTCCATCAACACTCTGCTAGCTGAGTTTAAAGTCCATATTGTTTATACAATGTCCTTCCACATTCTTTGATGCTCTTAAAACTCACTTTAACCATCCATTATACAATACAATATCACTTCAACAACTGTAGTTCTCCAACAGGCCATAACAGCTGTATATGTCTTCCACTTCTGTACTCCTTGTTTTAACAACAATGGTGGGATCTTTGTATGTATGGCTGAGCTGTGTCAGTGCATTATTATCAAGCAGCTTCATTTTTGATTATTCCACTTTGTGATCTGATTATTCCACTCTGTGTCCTTGTAACATACTATTTGGTTTCAGTCCCTTTTATTTACTGCCTATTTCAGGATAGATCCAGTTCACTAACTTGATAGCATAAACATGCTTGATGGCAATTACTAGTCTTAATTTATTCACTTTATAACTAAAATAAAATAAATCAATACAAATGCAACCCCCCTTCTTTCCTAAATAGGTTTGCCCGGGACGTAAACACTGTCATTAAAGTTTACAATATTTTGCCCAAAGCTGTCATTTATAGTCAGTTTTCCCCTTTACTACACATAACTTCATTTAATCACAGCCATTGATTCAGTCTAGTTCCTTATTTTTCCCCACTACTATATCTGGCAGCCTAATATAGTATCTTAATATTTGATATTTATATTTTAATTCCTTCCTTCACAGACAGGCAGGAGAAAAGGGGGAGTGTCTTCAGCTGTACCAACAGTATAGTCTTGTGAAAGGCTGCAGAAACCCTCAGGGGAAGTCTACACTTCAAGCGGCACAGCTACCGCATTCTAGCTGTGCCACTGTAGCACTATAGTGTAGACACTTGCTGCAGCAATAAAAGGGGTTTTTCCATTGTTGTAGTAAATCCAACCCCTCAACAGGCAGTAGCTGGGTCCACAGAAGAACTCTTTGGTTAAACCACTGATGTCTACACTGAGACTTAGGTCAATATACCTACATGTGAAACATTCAGGGGTTGTGAAACATTCACAACCTGAGTGCTGTAACTAGATTGACCTAAATTTTAGGTGTAGACCAGGCTTGAGTTTCCTCAAACTATATGGACACTCTGAAGAAACCTTGCCATTAGACTATGTGGTCTTTTTTGTTTATTTTGTTATTTAAATTCTCCCAGCCCTGTGCCCTATCTTTTCTAAAAGGCCTTTATGCCTGGGAAATTCTTAGACATAATTCATAATTTTGGGGGTTTCGTCTTTCATAAGCACTCACTCTTTCTTTTTCAGTCCTGATGAAAGGTTTGAAGTTATTTTTCTTTTGTTTGTTTGAGGTATCCTGAGATCTTAGGAAAAGGCCACTGTATGTCTTCACATCCTTTTACATCAACAAAGGGATTATGGAAATCAATGTAGGCCAATATTATTTCATTTTTCCATAGGCTTCTTTTATATGAGTGAAAGAGCAGGTTAGATCATGATGCAATAGGTTAAAAAAATCAAGTAATTTAAATGGATGTGGAGGGGAAGTCAGACAAGATTAGAGAAATCAAATATTAGCATACAGAATTACATTATTTAGCTGCTAGCAGAAGGCATGATTGCATATCAGTAGTACGTTCAATATGTAGTTCATTTTAAAAAGCCACTATTTTGCTATATTCCCTACAGTAACATGGTAGCTTTGAGACATCTATAATCTATTTAAAGCTGTGTGGTAGCTTTAAGAAAATGTTACTTATTGTTCACAGCACATATGTGCCCATACGCGTGCACACACAGAGACTGGTCAGTTGTCACAAGTTAGGGTCTTGATTCTGCCAACTCTTAAACAACTGCATAATTTCGCTTGTGAGAATAGCCCCATTACAGAGCTTGGCCTAAAAGTCTGATCCAAAGCCTGCTGAAGACAGTGAGAGTGTTTCAATTGACTTTATTAGGCTGTGCATCAGGCCCCAAATATGAAAGCTTTTTCAATATTGAGTGCATTACATAGGGACTTGGAGATCTTGGGTACCTCCGCACAGGAATCAAAAACCCACGGCTGTCCGAGATCAGCTGACTTGGGTTGGGCTCTGGTCTGAAAAATTGCTGTATAGAATTTTGGGCTCAGGCTACAGCCCAAGCTCTGGGACCCTCCCCCGTCGCAGGATCCCAGAGCTTGGGCTCCAGCCCAAACCCAAATGTCTACATACCAATTTCTCAGCCCAGAGTCTGAATCCTGTGAGCCCGAGTCAACTGCAGCTTCTTTGTCCCTGTGTAGATGTACCCCAGGGACCCTACTGTCCCACACATTGGTAGTTATTAGCAGCCTGCAATAACAAGCAGGGCTATATGTGTGACAATGAGGTATATCTGTGTCATTATGAACGCCATTTCATGTCATGTGCTGAACATTATTGAAATGATTCCAGACAGCCATCCTCCCCAGGAAAGGTGTTTAACCCTTCATTGAAAGACTACCTGTAGAGAAGTCAAGACTACCATCTAGAGCCACTGATTCTGATTGTCTCTCAACTAGTGGCTCATTCCTGTGGAACAAAAGACTTTTTCCACAACCTTCCACTGGGGGTGGGGGAGGGACAAGCATGCCAATCAAGCTGTAGCTAGGAGGCATGGCCTCCCTCAGACGCGGAGGGAACACCACAAACCACCTGGTGGGTGGAGCCAGGAGGGCCACACCCTGCACACCAGAAGCAAAGGAGTGGGACAGAAAGGGGAAATATAAAAGGCCAGCCCAGGAGCTCAGTTCAGGGGAAGCTGCTGGAGGAGATAGAAGCTTCTTCCCCACTGCTGGAGTGGAGCACCAAGGAGAACCGCTGTTGCCCCAGGGACCAGCGTGAGCTTCCAGGGAGCCCTGATGCTCTTGACATGGAGGAACAACTACCACTAGCCTTGACAGTGTACCCCAGGGAGATTGAGGATGACCCCTGGATCCAGGTACGCCTGAGGGGGAGAAAAGGAAGCAACCCAGGGGAAACAGGCAATAGTCTGGTGGAGAGTGAGCCTGAAATCAGGTCAGCATGTTGCAGGCAGATCCCTGCTGACCCAGTGGCGGACTACTCCACCATTGTTAGGGCCCTGGGCTGGGACACGGTGGAATTATCCCCTCAACCACTCCACCCTTGGGTGGCAGTAATCCCCCTCCATAGGCAAGAAGGCCTGTGATCCTCCACTCACCCCAAACCGGATCCCCATAGATGGTGTGTGGCACTATCCCAAACCTGAGCCCCATAGACTGGACTGGTGCTACAGCTCTGCCTGATTGCAGGTCAGAGCCCTGACTGTTGCTGCCCTACCCTGCTAAAAGGCTGAGCAAGTGCACTGCGACAGCTCTGCCTGATTGCAGGTCAGAGCCTTGGCTGTTTGCTGCCCCACCCTGCCTAGTGCCAGGGTGAATAAACTGCTGCTGCTGTGCCCGGTTGCAGACCAGACCATTGATTGTTGACTATCCCACCCTGCTTAACAGCTAGGCGGATAGATTGCTACTGCTGTCCCTGGTTACAGGCCAGAGCCCAGACTGTGTGTGGCCTGCCCCACTTGAAGAACCGCTAATTCCCCCCTTTTTCCCTCCTTGGAGAAGACTTTAGCAGACCCAAATTGCGAGGAGGCATGGCCTCCCTCAGACACGAACATGAAGGGACAGCCCCGCCAGCTACACGTGGTGGAGAATGCGGACATAACACCCCCTGACGCAGAGAGGGGACTGCACTGGTCTTCCGCTGTCTCCATCATGGAGTGGGATAAGCTGGTCAAAGGGTGGGCCAAGAGCCAGCAGCAGCAGCAGGCCACACAGCTCCAGCAACAGCAACAACTGCTACAGCAGCTAGGAGCCCAACAACAGCTCATTCAGGAGTTGGTGGCCCAGCAACAGTGACAATATGCTCAGGAGCTGTCCACCCCAACGGGTCAGCCCACCGGAAGAGTGATACCAAACCCAGCCCTCAGTCTGCCTCTCCAACTCACCAAGATGGGGCCAGAGGACAACCCCAAAGCATTCCTGATAATGTTTGAGTGTGTCACTTCTGCTGCCAGCTGGGACTCGGCGCAATGGGCCATTCTCTTGGCTCCCTACTTGATGGGCTCGGGACTACAGGATGGTGAAGGCCGCCATTTAGGGCCATCCCTGGGGGAGTCTGGGGCTTGGGGCATAAGTGATGAATCCGTCACTTCCGGGACAGACCCGTCACTTCTGGAAATGACCACGCTGGCCAATTGCACTGGCCCGTGGGGCCCCCCAAAATGCAGGGCCCGGAGCAGTTGCCCCAATTAGCTGTACCCTAGGGACTGCTCTGCTGCCATTCTAGATGTCTTGAATATTACCCAGAGACATTTCAATAGCGTTTCCGGGGGAAGACCTACCCGCCAGGCACCTGACCCCGAGTGGTTGCCCAGGAACTAAGGGACGCCTGTTGGCACAGCCTGTAGCCAGACTGATGATCTGCTGCCAAAGGCACGGAGAAAATAGTGGTGGAACAGTTCCTGCACATTCTCCCAGTTCAAGGCTGAACATGGGTGATGAGGCATTTCCCTACCACCTTGAGTGCTGCCTTGCAGTTGATGAAGGACTTCATGGCAGCCGAGAACCCAGTGGCACCCAGCGTGACTCTGGTGGTTCAAAGTCCTGGCCACACCATGTGGCCAGAGAGTGCCCAGAGGACCCTCTGACAGGTGCTACCCTGGGAGGACAGCCATAAACACAAGTCTCTCCCAGGACCTGTCCTAAGAATTCCAGGGTCACCCCTTAGATGGAAGGGTGGATGCAAAGACCTGAGGCCAGCACCCACAGAGCCCCGATGCCAGGAGGAGAATCAAACCCCATGACCCCCAGGACCCTAACGGTAGCTGGGTAACCCGAGAGATGTCAGTAGTGGTCGCGGTGGACTTACCCCACCCTGTCATCCCCCAATTTCTCGAGAACCTGAATCTCCGGCACATTTCCCCATGGATGATCCTCAAGGGGGAGAAGCCCCTGATGAGAAAACCACCCAGATGGATGAGAAGCTGGTTGGTAGGCCTAAAACCAACTCCCACCCTGGTAGATGGGGGTGACCCCAGCTGAGGTACAGAGGCAGACTTTTGCTAAGACCAACTAAATGACCCCACCCTGAGGCATGCCTACGAGCGGCTAGTCTGCAAGGATGGGGTCATGGTCAATGTGCAGAAAGCCAAGCAGTGGCCTCGATTCGAGTTCATCCAGGATTGTCTCTACCACGTTGAGCTAGACCCCTGGACCCGCAAACTCTGGCCTAAAAGTATAACTGGGTTTAAAAAAAGAATTAGATAAGTGCATGGAAGGTAAGTCTATCAATGGCCATTAGCCAAGATGGTCAGGGGCATAACTCCATGCTCTGGGTGTTCCTAAATTTCTGACTGATAGAAGCTAGTACTGAACGAGAGACAATGGATCACTCAATAAATTGCCCGTTCTTTTTACTGCCCCTTACGCATCTGGCATCGGTCACTGCTGGAAGACAGGATACTGGTCTAGATGGACCATTGGTCTGACCCAGTATGGCCATTCTTATGTTCTTATGCAGAAAAGGTGAGGGCAGCCTGAAATGCTGATAATCTTCACAGAAGGGTTAAGATCAGAATGGGGAAGGTGCATCTCAAGACTTTTGTTATTTTGCAAAGATCTTGAAATTCTTGAGAGAATGTAAGACTAAAGTGACTGTGGTTAAGAAATTCTTTTGCTCAACCAGTGTTCCTTGCTTTCCTGCCATGTTGTCCCTGAATGAATTAAACTAGAAGCCCAGAGAGCCCACAGACAAAGATTGAACTCTGAGGGAGCATGTGTAAGGGACTGGGAGGGCTTGAAGGTCTCAGTACTCATTTGGGGGTTGAAGATGGCTGGGCAGCAGTACCTGGCATCCCAAAGGAGCATGTCAGAATAAAGGTCTGAGCCTGGGAATGTTCCCTAGAGCTCCAGAGCTAGAAAGTGTGACTAGACTCTACCCAGACCCAATTGGCTTAGAAGCACCTGGGACCCAACAACTTGGTCTACTCACAACTGACTGGTGATCACACAGTGGGGCACTGGGCATGTTGTAATAGTGTGATCAAGGAAGTTCTATAGACTGACACTGTGCAAACAGAAGCTCTGCAGCACTTTCCCCTCCCATTGTGTAATGGATATTTGGTTGTTCATACTAAGAAAAATATCTACTGGTATTATTTTGCTATCTCAGATTAAACAGTTAATCTTCTTTAGTTACCATTTTACTGAATTTTGAAGAGTTTACATGCTAAGATCTAAGTATTAGTTTTTAAACGTGTTTAGGTAAGTAACACTACTCTCTTTTTTATGTGTAAAAGTCAATATTACAGAGACACTGGAAATAAACTGCCATAGGTTTGTTTCAGTGGCAAAGTGCTAACTCAATTAAGTATTTATCAAACTATAACTCTAACCCATCAATATGTTACAATAGCAAAGTGAACAGATAAACATTATAAATCTAAACATATACAGTATATATAAAATATATATATACAGTAAAACAAAGTAACAAAGGCCTCAGTTTTACCATGAGCTCCACACAGGACATTGCCAGCTCAGGGATCTTTGCAGAGACAGGACCATTATCTATTCAAGTCATTAGTGTCTTGAATCAGTTGTCTGTTGATATTCAGCAAAGCACATAAGTATATGCTTAACTTTAAACACCAGCTTATGTCCATTGAAGTCAGTGGGGCTTAAGCACACATCTAAAGTTAAGCACATCATTAATTGCTTTGCTGTATTGGGGCCTAGACCCTGCATGATCAGACTTTAATTATAATTGCACTAAACATACAGGCTTTGATATCCTTCCCCGAAGAAAGGATAAAGATGCATAATGCTCTTTTAAAGTGGAGGCAGTGAACATCCAGAGGAGTGTAGAGTGGAATCATGTGGCTGACTATGATGAATCTTTTCATTTGTGATGATCACACCTGTCATGGAGGTTGCAAACTATACTGTAGGTAAAAAGAGGCTGTGTTGATCCCCATGCTATATACAGATATCAATTTATGCATCATTTTTCACTTTTATTACTCTTTGGGTTAACTTTCTTATTTGAGTTGCTCCACATTTGCTTTGATATACTCAAAATATTGCCAGAATATATAAATGTATCACATTCAGCAATATTTTGTCAGTAATATATTATGTGTATTATATTTGTTTTTCTACTGCTTCTTTCACAGAGGTTTAAATTTTATCATATTCTTTACATAGCAATAAAACCATTTCCATTGCAAACTGTTAACAGTAATGGATAATAGCCTTCAGGGGATACGTTTCTGAGAAATTTATTTCACCTCATGATGTTCAGCCTCCCAAGGAATGAATTTGTTTCCATGACAGATAAGGACTGCAGAGATCATTTTAAAATGGTCTTGGGGTACCATACATCAATATCAGAAAAAAGGAAAATACAGAATTATAATATTTCTTTTGTTGTCATTAATCCTGCTAGTTTGTACTGCAGAATTGTGAACTGAACAATGCTTCATTAGCAGTCATTTAGAGACTTGCTAAATAGAGTTAGATAATCATTCAGTTCTGCTAAGTCCTGGGTGGCTTTTTATTTATTTAAGAAGTGAATTGAACTTTTTCTTCAATCAATTTGTCTTTGCATGTATGGAGATGAATTTCTGCAAAATACAATTTCAACACCAGCAGTGTTCTTACTGGAAGCATTATATATCAAAGTCAGATTAACAACTTGCACCCCCATCCTACAGACATTTATAAATGCTTAACTTGGTAAACTGTGGCTTCATCTACACTTGAAGCTGGGGCTGTGGTTCCCAGCTTGAGTAGACATACTCACACTAACTCACACTCCTAGTGTGGCCATGCTAGCACAGGCAGTGATGAGCAGTGGAAGGGGTTAGCTGCCCCAAGTACAAGCCCCCCCAGACCTTGGAGGTATGTACTTCGGGTGACTAGCCCATTTCCCTGCTTGTCTCTGCCCACTCTACCATGACTACCCCACTATTTTTAGTGTGGTAGCTCAATAAGAGCTAGCGGGAGTATGTCTGCTTGAGCTGGGAAGCACACCCCCAGCTCCAAATGTAGATGTAGCCTATCACTATGTCTGTACTGCAGCTGGGAGCATGCACGGGTGGGAGCTCCGTACGTACCTGCCAGGACCTCCTGGGTATATACTCAGGTTATTAGCGTGAGCTGCCACCTCCTAGACTCCTATTTTTAGCATACTAACTGGAGTGGAGTTAGCACATATCCGTGTATCCACGCTAAGAAGCAGTGTAGATATACCGTTTGAGTACCCATTGACTTCAGTGGGTCTGCTCCAAGGGCATAAAGTAAAGCATTGCTGGATCAGGGCCATAGGTAGCTATTTAAAAATCACTCTGTACATAATGTACAATGTAAACAGGTTTATCTTATCAACACAAATGCTTACAACTGAAGCTAACAACCGTGTCTCTGTTGATTGGGTAGCCTACAGTAAGAGATTTGCAAGCAGATGTGCCTTTCATAACACTGTCTGTGGGAAGAAGAAAAGGAGTACTTGTGGCACCTTAGAGACTAACCAATTTATTTGAGCATAAGCTTTCGGGAGCTACAGCTCACTTCATCGGATGCATACTGTGAAAAGTATAGAAGATCTTTTTATACACACAAAGCATGACAAAATGGGTGTTTACCACTACAAAAGGTTTTCTCTCCCCCCACCCCACTCTCCTGCTGGTAATAGCTTATCTAAAGTGATCACTCTCCTTACAATGTGTATGATAATCAAGGTGGGCCATTTCCAGCACAAATCCAGGGTTTAACAAGAACGTCTGAGGAGGGCGGCGGGTAGGAAAAAACAAGGGGAAATAGGTTACCTTGCATAATGACTTAGCCACTCCCAGTCTCTATTCAAGCCTAAGGTAATTGTATTCAATTTGCAAATGAATTCCAATTCAACAGTCTCTCGCTAGAGTCTGGTTTTGATGATTTTTTGTTGTAATATCGCAACTTTCATGTCTGTAATCGCGTGACCAGAGAGATTGAAGTGTTCTCCAACTGATTTATGAATGTTATAATTCTTGACATCTGATTTGTGTCCATTTATTCTTTTACGTAGAGACTGTCCAGTTTGACCAATGTACATGGCAGAGGGGCATTGCTGGCACATGATGGCATATATCACATTGGTGGATGTGCAGGTGAACGAGCCTCTGATAGTGTGGCTGATGTTATTAGGCCCTGTGATGGTGTCCCCTGAATAGATATGTGGGCACAGCTGGCAACGGGCTTTGTTGCAAGGATAAGTTCCTGGGTTAGTGGTTCTGTTGTGTGGTATGTGGTTGCTGGTGAGTATTTGCTTCAGGTTGGGGGGCTGTCTGTAGGCAAGGACTGGCCTGTCTCCCAAAATTTGTGAGAGTGTTGGGTCATCCTTCAGGATAGGTTGTAGATCCTTAATAATGCGTTGGAGGGGTTTTAGTTGGGGGCTGAAGGTGACGGCTAGTGGCGTTCTGTTATTTTCTTTGTTAGGCCTGTCCTGTAGACTTCTGGGAACTCTTCTGGCTCTATCAATCTGTTTCTTCACTTCTGCAGGTGGGTATTGTAGTTGTAAGAATGCTTGATAGAGATCTTGTAGGTGTTTGTCTCTGTCTGAGGGGTTGGAGCAAATGCGGTTGTATCGCAGAGCTTGGCTGTAGACAATGGATTGTGTGATGTGGTCAGGGTGAAAGCTGGAGGCATGTAGGTAGGAATAGCGGTCAGTAGGTTTCCGGTATAGGGTGGTGTTTATGTGACCATCGTTTATTAGCACTGTAGTGTCCAGGAAGTGGATCTCTTGTGTGGACTCGACCAGGCTGAGGTTGATGGTGGGATGGAAATTGTTGAAATCATGGTGGAATTCCTCAAGGGCTTCTTGTCTGTGGGCTATTTCTGCCTTTCTGAAATGGCTGTTGTGCTTCAAAGCTCATGTTGGCAGCCACATATTAATGGCTTTGTGATGCTATATTGAACCATTGATTCTGCAAAGGGTGCAAGCTCCTTGACAATGAAAGATGCATTGTGGTGTTGCTCTGTGGTTTGATTTGTTTTTCCCCTTCATGGGCCAGAGAGAGAAAAATGTTAAAGAAAATAGTTTCTGCATTTTCCCTTGCTACTTTGAAAAATCCCTTGAAAGTGGAACAAACCTATACAACCTGAAAAGGTAAAAGGTATTCCCTAACCCATGTGTTACTCTTAACATCATAAAAATATTTCTAAATTCAGTGACATGCAGAAACATACATGTATTAATTTAAATCATTATTTGTGATTGTAAAAACAACTCTCAATTTTAAAGGAAACAAACTGTAAAGTCTTTTAGGCAGGCAGCTTGTTACGAACACTTGTCCCCATGAGGAAAGGTCAAAATAAATTCTGTGTCTTACACCAAGTAATGTAGCCTACACAGCTGACCACCACCTTTGTTCAGAGGTCTGCAGGAAGGAGCCTCAACTCACCAACAGCTTGAGCACTGACTTCCAATAACCAAACAGCAAGTTTAACAGCTCTTTAGATGAGCTTGATTTTGAATACTTCAGGAAACCTAAGAGTCAGCACAGCAGTCGCAATTACAGTAACCTTTAACAACTATGGGCTCAACCCACTGCCACCTACACAAGTGGAGTTCCATCACGGAGTTCGATGAGAGCAGGCACAAGTGCTGTATATATTTAACTCAAGGAAGTAATATAAGCAACTTCATTTTCTTTCCTGAGATCACTTCAGGTTCAACAGTTCTAGTCGAGCATCATTAAGGATTCTTAGTCGTTCTATAGTATTTCGAGTGTCACAGAAGTTAATAGACAAAGGGTCAAATTCAGCCCTGGTGTAAATGGGTGTTACTCTGTTGGCTTTAAAGGAGCTGCATTTGCCTATATTAGGAGTGAATTTGGGCCTAGATCTCTAAAGACCGTTTTTCACTTCCTAGAAAGTTTATTTTTCAATAGTTTTTTTATATAAATTATCTGTGTGGATGTTTACATTGAAAATACCATGTGCACAGTTGCACATTAAAATCACTGCTTTATGTTCAAATGTCTCCCCATATCTCATGATCTACCATGTTTTTCAAACATTAATGAATTAGCCAGACAACCCTCCTGTGACATATTACCCTCATTTATAGGTTGGAAAGAGCAAGAGAGGTGACTTCCGAAGGTCACACATGAAGTCTGTGGCAGATTTGAAAACAGAAGCCAAATCTCCTGCTTCCCAATCCTGTTCTCCAGATTATGCCTCTTTTTTGCGCATCCCTTGCACAACTTTTAAATTCATTTTAACTCATCTAACTCACCTACTCCAGCAAATCTGAATTCATAAGCCATGCCATTTTTTCCCCACTGTGCAGTTTTTGTTCCTATGTTGACCTTAAAGTAACCCCATGTGCTGATTCTCTGCTTCCGCTGAACTTGTTCACCCTGCACACTATTCCTTATAAGTAAATTTAGCAGCACTTATTCCCCAGTATTCTCTTCTAATATATTTAGTTAGGATTTAAATTTCTTTAGGTTTTTATTTTATTTATGTTTAAGTTTATTAATAACAGGGTGTCAGAAGCTTTTATACTACAGCTTACAAAGTTTTCACAAGGAAATGTGTAAGACACATTAATTAGACATCAGAGAACTCATGTGCCTGCATGAAATAAAGAGCAGCTTATGCATCCATTTTGTCATAAATAATTCTATACACTCCATTATGGGCTATATTTGCAGTAAGCAAAACATTCGTCCGCCACCACCTTTACAACTTTGCTTTTAAGTTGTATCTCTTTCATTCACTCTTTCTGTTTTGTTTCTTTGTAGTCTTTTGGGGACATATTTGGAAATTGTTTACCACATTTTTGGCACTATCATAAAACAAATAAGTATATTCAAAATGTTCCTTTTCCAAATTAAGCTGTTTTACTTAGGCTTTGTCTTCACTAGCACTTTTGTCAGTAAAACTTTTGTTAGTCTGGGGTGTGAAAAAACACACCCCTGACTGACATAATTTCACTGATAGAAGTGCCGGTGTGGGCAGCACTATGTCTGTGGGAGATGCTCCCCCAACATCATAGCATCCGCCGCTCGTTGGAAGTGGTTTAATCATGCTGCTGAGAGAGCTACAGAGAGCGGCTACACGGTAGACCTTACAGTGTTGCAGCTACAGCAGTTTAGACATAAGTATAGACTTGGAGTATAGACATAATCTCCTTAGGGAGAAAAAGCAGCTAGCAAACAGGAAGTACTACTGAATGTGATATCATTTAAATCAGAGGTTCCCAAACTGTGGGTCATGCCCCCAAAGTGGTTCATGACCCCATTTTAATGGGGACACCAGGGCTGGTGTTAGACATGCTGGGGCCGAGGGCTGAAGCCCAAGCCCAGGCCCGGCTGCCCAGGAGCGATGCCCGAGCCCCACCTCCCTGGGCTGAAGCCAAAGACCAAGGGTTTCACCCCTGGGTGGTGGGGCTCAGATTACACCCCCCCTCCCCAGGGCAGGGGGGCTCGGGCTTTGGCTTTGCTCCCCTCCCCAACTTAGGGCGTTGGGGCTTGGGCAGGCTCAGGCTTCAGTCCCGCATCCTAGGGCTGTGTAGTAATTTTTGTTGTCAGAAGGAAGCCACGCTTCAATTAAGTTTGAGAACCGCTGATTTCAATAAAGTTTTAAACTAAAGGTGTTGACTGGCTGTTTTCCGGGATAAGTCTGATTGCAGTGTGCATGTCTGCACGCACACACAAACATTAGAGTATAAACCTATCAAAGACAGTCACAGTGGATCAGGCCAATACCTATTCTGAGTTACACCTCTTGACAAGTTAAATTAAGCTGAATGGGTGATACTGAGAGTAGAATGTGGCCCAGCAGTAGGGAAATTTAATCAGATGGATTGGCAGTGGCGCATATACAGCTGTGATTTTCTGACATAAATGTATATGACTTTGCTTTTTACTTGCAAACTAGCCAGATTTTAGACTAGATTACATACACTTGTTCCAGAGAGCGAGTCTTCCATTGTCCCTTGTGGTCCCTCCTTTTAATAGGCAGCCGAGGCCTTTTTCCATTCCTGATTCTCATTTCCTAACAAATTATCTACCCTGTTTGACAGCTGGGACTCAAAAACTGGGAGAGAGATTGTTCCTATTGAAAATACCCATGCCCAGATAGCAGGGACAGCTGCTTTAATTTCTAGTGTTCTTTTTTTGACAAACTGTTGCAAATGAACCACAGACGCAGGCAATAATCTTGGGGTTTCACTTTCAGTATTGACAAAAGCCTCCTTAAAGCAGCTTTAACATCGTTTTTCAGATTTAATATATGAGCAGCCAAGTTTCTCTTTCTGATGGATAGATCTTGTGTCATTGTTGTAGGTGCCGTATAATTTGAGGCTCTCCTTAGCTGGTCTTTTATTTACATTGTGTATCAGGTTTTTATGTGTTTTGGGGTTTTTTTCAGGAAAAGACCCCCCCACGCACACACGTATGTTCTGGGACACTCTAAAATATAAATTCAAAACATGTAAAAGTGCTATTTGGGGACTTGCTTCTGACCCCTGCAGGCATGTGCCCCCTCCACTGGGATGAAAAAGACTTTGTGGGGGACATAAATGAAGTTCAATAATAACTAGCTAGAAGGCAAGAGGTTACTACTTGTAAACAGCCAAGGCACTGATCACTGTTGTGACACAGCCTACCCAGGAGTCAGTTCAAATCAAAGGCACAGGCCCATTCACTTCTTAGAATAGAACAAAAGGGAATGTTACCACATTATATGTACATGGCGTGTGCCTGATTATTGCATTTGCCCTTGAAAACTAGTGAAGTGCTAATGTTATTGTATCCACTTGTCTGTTTCCTATGATGCTGTCCTTGTACTTAATTAATCTTAGAACAATAATGTGTGTTAGTGTTTAAGTGTGAAGGATTGTCTCTGGCTTTCATATTGTATTTACATTATGTTTACCCAGTGGAAATTAGAGCCTTGGAAATGTAAATGAGGAAACAGGTAGACTTCAAAGAGTGGGTCCTTGTGCGTTCAACAATGGGAAGTCTACAGACCCATGCTATGCTGAAAACACTTGTCAGAGTGTTTTCAACTATAAGAAGGAAACTTCATCTCTCATCTATTTGGCTGCTGTCAGGGCAGCGCTCCAGATATAAGACAGAGGTCCTCAAAACCACTTTGCGCATCCCTGAGAGACTTATAGAGAATTAGGCAGATACACCATCTCTGCTATCATTTGGACTGACAAACTTTGACTCACCTATTATATATTCTATCTGCTTTAACCTCTCAATAACTCATTTCTTTTTCTTAGCTAATAAATCTTTAGTTAGTTTACTAAAGGACTGGCTATCAGCATTGTTTCTGGTGTGAGATCCAGAGCATCCATTGACTTGGGGTAAGTGACCAACCCTTTAAAGTTGGAAGAACTTAATGTCAAATGATTTTTGGTTTTAATAACCTTTTATCACAAAGTCCAGTTTATCAGAGTGGCACGATATGCTGGAGAGCCTAAAAGGACCGTCTGTGGCTCCTTGGTAAAGCTAATACAATGATCCAAGAGTGCACACTTGTTAGTGATTTGGTAAGATCTAATTATAGAATATATCACCAGTTTAGGGTGTATACCCTGTTTTCACACAGTCTGACCTAAGATTGGCACTTTCAGTTGTGAGCCACATGCCAGGCAACCTGACAACTGTGGTGAGTTGTCTCCAAATTTAAAAGGCCAATTATAAGACATCCTAATAAAGAGTAAACTGACATGGGGTGCTCAATAATGGCCAGGTAGTCAGAAATAAGAGACAGAACTTCCATTGATTTCTGTGGGACAGCCCTTAAGCAGCTATGCCGGGGGCCACAATGGCCCCAAGCATCTGTAGTATCAGGAAACATCAAGGTGGAATAAAGCCACGTTTACAGCCACACCCCTTAACTGTGTGAAATTTGACCTTGTTGCAGCTCAGAATCTAGCCACATCACTTTAGAACTCCTTTTTAAAATTATACCAAAATTCCTGGGAAAGTCATAGCCTGAAATGAGATATGTGGAACAGGAAGACTTGTTTGGTGAAGTTAGGGTGGGGCATGTTTAAAAATTCAGGCTTATAATGGGAAGCTAGCTTCAACGTTAGTCATGGCTCTGCCACTCACTACAGTTAATGTGGATTTAGTGCTTATCAAAGGTGTTGTTCTGAAAATCCTGAAGTCTGAAGGTATCTGCACAGCAAGCAAAATATGGGAAGTGGCAGCACCCAGGGTAAAATTCTTCTCCCATGTGTCTCAGTTGTGTTTGAAAAGAACCACTTCTAGATGTTATAGGACATTCTCCATGCCTTTCAAGAAGTTTGACTCTGCAGAGAATTCCAAAAAAGGTACCAATTGTGGTGATGAGGTTTTTTTTTTTTTCATGGTTTGGGAAACGAGCTGAGACCAAGCTGATTTCACTGCCTGTTTCTTTTTCAAATTGTACGTACTGCATATATCATGACTGACAAAGTAAGAGATGCAAGGAAAAATTCATCATCTTAACATAAGGTTTTTCCCCATGGATAATAGATGCACTTAACAGAAAATAATCTATTTGAGACATGTACACAAAAACTAGTGCTTGATAGATGGAACGCAGCAGGAATGCATTTGGGAAAGACAGCTTTGATCAGAAACTCTGGGAGATGCTGGACTATGAAAATGACTTTAGTTGTGCATCACATTATTTATCTTTGCTTGCAGGCAAGGAGTCATTAATTGGAAACAAACTAAAACCCCAGCAGGAGATCCACTCTGGGCTAGATAAACCTACCATGGTATTACACTGAGTGCAGGGAAATTAATATATTTCCTCATTTCATAACTGAATGTGCTGATGACCATTAATTGTATTTAAAAATGTTCTCCCCAGGATATCCTCAAGAGATGCAAAGTCTCATATCTATACAATAAACAATACAAAAATATAGAGAAGAGCTGAGCAGGTATATTAGCATAAGAGCATAAAGAACTCAGCTGCCATCGTACTCTTTTCAATGTTTCAACATTTACTATTTGTTCTTCTTGCTGCATATTGCCTTTTCGGTAGACTCACAAGTAGCTTTTGTAACCACTGTTTTTCTCATTTCATAGCAATACAAACAGGCCTTGAATGTAACAAAAAGACAAACTAGCCAACCAAAAATGTTATAATGAGTGCTAATAAACACAGATTTCCCCAAATGCATTATAATTACAGAAACAGCAATGCTAAAAAGCTGTGATCCTATCTACTGGGAAAACTCAATGGCCTTCAATATTTCTAGTTTCTCACCTTTAATGGGATAATTTAGCAGTCCCCAAATGTGCTACTTTATAAAACACACAGGTGAATTGATTCAAAGTCTCATAAGGACATCTTTCTTATATTGAGTATGAATCTAAAAAAATGCTAGCAAGTTGGCACTCACAAGGAGTGCCTATATCAAATACCTGGCTCTCCCTATTTTAGGAGTCAGCTTCCGCCATTATCTGTGATTATTCTGGTAGCATTGACAGGAAGACATGGCTATTTTGGCATTGCAAGCCCAGCCAACCATTTATTGTTTATCCTGTGGTGTAGAGTATTTGAGTCCTCCATGATATGTGTGCAGTATACAAAACTCAGTTGGAGTTTGACGTGTGGGTCCCAATCCTGCATGAACTCCACACACCTGGACTCCCACTTGTCCAAGGAGCCCCACTGAAGTCAGTGGGGCTCTTTGTGGGGCAGTGAACTACCCCTGTGTTGTAACAACCAGGCAAGGTACTAACAAATTCAACAGGACTTTATTCTTAAAGTGGAAACCTCTTTACCAAGCTGCTGCTGCACCTTTGGTAGCTCTCACTCAGCCACCTCAACTCCCCCCGCTCCTTCCTGTTTCCTGTTCTTTCAGACTCCCAACAGCCACCAGTGCTCCTAGTTCTAATAATTACAAGCAGCATCTAAACACCACATTCCCTCCTCTCTTAAGAAACTCTCCCAATTAAAATAAACATTGTTGTTCTAACCACAGGAACAAATATGAAACAAGACACTATACTGTTGGCAGAAATATTACACTGAAAACACTGTAGATACTATAAAACATAGTCTCTAGTCCAGACAGGTGGTCGTCTTGGTCTGACAGGTCGTCTCTCAAGCCCCGGTTCCAGTGCAATGTCTTGTGTGTTGATACTACGGTGAAGTCATCCAGTGAAGACTGGGTGTTGGCATAATCTCCTCTTGGTGCATAGGTAGGTGCAAGATAAGAAGCATTCCATACCCGCCCATCAGAAAGTCGACAGGTGTAAGCTCCCTTCTTCTCTATGATTTTAAAAGAAGCTGTGAATTTATGGTCCCCTTTTCATAAAATTCCAGGTTTTCGTATTCTAACGAAGGAACCACACTCAAACTTTGGTTCCTTAGCACCCTGCCGCTTGTCTGTGAAAGCCTTATACTTTGCTTGGTTCTGTTCAACTGTTTTTCTCACATCATCCTCGGTTGGGGCATCAGGACGTGCCTGCAACAATCCAGCAATGTTCAGTTTAGTATTCATCTGTTTCCCATGCAGTAACTCTGCGGGTGATCTTTGCATTGTGGCATGTCATGTAGCCCAGAATGCTTGCAAGAAATCAGTAGTGAAGGTTATCCACAATTGCCCTTCCAGTTTAGCCATTTACAAACTCTCTTTCAAATTTCTGTTAAACCGTTCGATTTCCCCATTGGCTTGAGGGTAATATAGAGATGACCTTCTGTGTAAAATGTTCCTCTCTGCTAGAAAAGTTTCAAACTCCAGGGAAGCAAATTGACTACGATTATCTGAAACCAGTTTTTTGGGGTTACCTTCCCTGCTAAAAACTGAAGAGAGGAACTTAATTACTGTAGCAGAAGAGATTTGCGATGTAAATGCTACCTCAGGCCATTTACTGAAATTGTCTATTAAAGTGATGGCTAACGGCAGTCACTTGGAGCAGTATCAAAGGATCCTACAATGTCAATTGCCACTTTTTCCCATGCAGATTCAGGAAGAGGAACAGGCTCTAATGGAGGGGTACATGTCACTGCTGTCTTATCATGCATTTGGCAAGTGACACAGGATTTTGTGAGTGCTTCAGTTTGAGAGTCCATCCCTGGCCACCAATATAGATCCTGTAGTCGTTGTTTGGTTCTGACAATTCCTTGATGAGTATCGTGTGCCAGGTGTATGAGTTTTTACTGTAATTCTTCGGGCACAAGTAGCCGGTGTGTACCTCATAGCACACAGCCATCAAGCAAAGAAAGTTCATCCCGAACTCTAAAATAAGGCAGCAAAACTGCGTCAAGGTTTTTATGGTTACAGGGCTATCTCTTTGTCAGAAATTCCTGTAGTTTTTGTTGAATTGGACACGCTGAACAAGCATCTTGAAATTGTTCTCTTGTAACTGCAGTAAGAGTGCTTGTAATAAGCACAACTACTACATCCTCATCCTCCGGGACCATCTGGTGAAGGCAAAGGCAGGCGAGAAAGGCAATCAGCTACCGCATTTTGGTTTCCAGGCTTATATTCCAGTTCATAATTGAAAGAGAGTAGTCGTGCAGACCACCTAGCAATACGATATCTTGCTCTTCCCAGTCCTTTCATGGTGAGCAACTTCATCAAAGGGCTGTGGTCTGTGCGCAACTTAAACGTGCGGCCCCACAGGTAAGTTCTCCATTTTTCAGTAGCCCAGACACAAGCAAGTGCTTCTTTTTCGACTGTAGAACATTTTCTCTCAGTATTACTTAGTGTCCTTGAAGCAAATGCAACAGTCCTCTGTGTTGTCCTCATGAAGTTGTGTGAGGACAGCCCTAAGTCCATAATCAGAAGCATCGGTAGTTACAATAGTGGGCAATGCAGGACTGAATAGTGCAAGTACTGGACTATGTACAATCAAGTCTTTCACCATTTCGAAACTAGCTTGTGCATCTGTTGTTCACACTAGGGTTGAACTTGTCCATAGTAATTCTCGTAACGGTTCAATGACAGAAGCATAATTGGGAATAAATTTTGCATACCAGGAGGTAAGACCCAAGAAGGAACTTAAGGTTTGCAAATCTGTTGGAGGAGGAGCATTTGAAATTGCAAGGATATGATCTGGATCAGGTTTTAGTCCAGCCTGTGAAACTGTATGCCCCAGAAAGGAGAGTTCAATTTGTCTAAATTTGCATTTGGCCCTATTGAGCTTGAGGCTTGCTTTGCTGATGCAGTTTAGTACAGACTGCAGGTTATTGTCATGCTCCTCAGAAGTATTTCCAAACATGATAATATCATCCAGATAGTACTGAACTCCACGTTGATTCTTCAGAATCAATGACATCATTTTTTGGAAGGCACTTGGGGCAGATGCGAGACCATATGAAACACATTTGAAATGAAATAGTCCCTCAAGTGTAATAAATGCTGTGAGGTCTCTGCTATTTTCATGCAACATAACCTGATAGTAATTGCTCTGAAAATAAAGAGTAGAAAACATCTTTGCTCCATGGAGTTCTAAAAATACTTCTTCTATGTGAGGAAGAGGATGGCTGTCAATCACAATAGCTTTATTTGGCTCCCTTAAGTCCACACAAAGGTGAATGCCTCCACCCTTCTTCTGCATCACTACTATAGGTGAAACCCATTCCGAGGAGTCTATCTCCTCAATAATGTCCTTTTGAACAAGTTTTCTAAGTTCCTCTGAAACAGCTTCCCTGACTGAAAACGGTAAGCACCGTAACTTCTGTCATACATGCATCACATTCCGCATTTTAACTTTATGCAGAAACCCATAAGCACAGCCAAGTTTCTCTTCAACCTGGTGTTGGGTCCCAGCTGAAACTGATGTGTGTTCCACAAGAGTGCTTTGAGGAAGATCAATTCGTCCATTAACTACCCAGAGATTTAAAGCAGCCAATAAATCTCTGCCAAGGATAGGAGTGCCTTTGTGGACAATGTAGAACTCTGCAGTTACACAGCAATCACCAAACGTAACTATTGCTAGCAGGCAGCCATGTACTGGAATATGTGTTTTTAAATAGCACACCAAGTGAAGTTTGGGTTCAGTAAGAGGCACATCTTTAAAGTAATGCAAATAGATGGAATCAGGTAGTAAAGATACTGCTGAGCCAGTGTCCAGCATTAGCTGAATAGAGTGTGATTTGCCTGAGGGTATGGCGGAAACGTTTACAGTGTGCTTTTTGTTCTGGAATATGTACAGTAGTGATTTTGTCCACGCTCAGCACAATAACATCTGGTATTGTAACTGTATGCACCTTTTGATTGAACTGGCTACTGTGACATACTTTAGCAAAATGCCCAATCTTTTTGCAATGATTGCACTGAGCTACTTTTGCCGGACATCCTGTGTAGCTTGCAAGGTATTGTGGGGATCCACAGCGAAAGCATGCTTTTACTGTATTTTGAATTTGCTGATTCGGTGGTTTTTCATTAGTTTTCCTCTTAGAGTCGTTTGTCTGCAGCGATCGTGAACTTTTCTGCAAAGGAGTCACAGCCTGGACTGTGCCTCCTGTATCCATGCTCATTATTTTGGCTTCAGATGTAGCTGACTCAATCTGGGGAGCAATGGTTATTGCTTTTTCTAGTGTAAGTTGTGGTTCTAAAAGTGAACGTTCTCTTACACGAAGCATGGTTGTTTTTTCAATGAGCTGGTCTCTAATCATCTCATCTGCCATATTCCCAAAGTCACAAGTTACAATCAGACTCCACAGGGAAGCAATATACTGCATTATAGGCTCCCCTAGTTTCTGGTCACGATGGCAAAATCTGTAGTGATTAGCTACTACATTCACTCTTGGTACAAAAAAGTTCTTTAATGCAGTGAGTGCAGTCTCATATTTATCATCTGCAAGGGGAAAAGTGTAAAATATATGCTGCCCTTCTGCTCCAAGTCAGTGGATTAGCAGCGCACGCTTTCTTACTTGAGAAATCTCTGTAGCACTGATTGCAAGCAGACAAGTCTCAAACATATGGATCCAGGCAGTAAAAGCAATTGGAGGGTCACCTGGGCTTTGCAGAAAGGGTGCAGGTGGGTTCAGAGGCAGAAGATCCATCCTCGTCACCAAAATATTGTAACAGCCAGGCAAGGTACTAACAAACTTCAACAGGACTTTATTCTTAAAGTGGAAACCTCTTTACCAAGCTCTTTACCCTCGGTAGCTCTCACTCAGCCTCCTCAACTCCCCACCCCTCTTTCCTGTTTCCTGTTCTTTCTGTCTCCCAACAGCCAGTGCTCCTAGTTCTAATAATTATAAGCAGCATCTAAACACCACACCTTGCAAAGCTCACTGATCTGGATCACTGAGTGTAGCCTCCGAATTTGACATTCCTGCATGTACCTCAGAATTTTTCAGTACTGCAGTCAGCCATTTTGTATGTTCAATCAACGCAGCTGAAACCCAAACATCCCATAGCTAAAAATAATCTTAGACTCTGACAGGCAAGCCTGTGAAGCTGCATGTTTGCAATTTTGCTATCAGAATGAGATAAGAAGTGAATGTACTGTGAAAACAGAAGGAATGTTTGGACAGTCGCCCTTTGGTTTATGTCCCTCTGACATGTAAGTTTTTTTGTTATGACTAGAAATGTTTTGCTGATAAGGAGAATAATAAATTGTTATTGGTTGTTGCTAGGGAAATTGTTAGCCCATTAGGGGCTACAATGAGTTATATACTTTGTCTGGAGAAAATTTATAAAATCTTTAGTTAGAAAGTGTGCTTTGGAGTAGCCTGAGGAAGCTTTTCTTTAGGCAAGGATCTGACACCTAAGTTCTCCAACAGCTAGATGGAAGGAGGGGCCCCTGGAAGCCTGGCTGTTGATTCCTGGAAACCATCTTAACTTTGGTAAATATAAAGGTTTAAGATGCTCTGGACCTACTGCTACAACATATGTGTGGGTGTGTGTACGCATGCGTGCGTGCGCACTGGTGACCTAATAAAAAGTAGTTTTAGGTGAAAGCACTCTGGTTTGTTTCAATCATATATCAGATGGAGGAGCTGTGCCCCATTTATTAATTTCTGCCACTGCCTGGAGGGAAACAAAGTTACCACTGCTTTCTGAAAACCGTGGGCAACATTAGCACTTACATTAGCTTGCAGAAACTAAATACAAAAAGAAAGACTGCATTTTAATGCATGATTTATGTGGCAAATAGGTGGATGCTTTTGTGTGTTTGAAATTTCATATTTACTGTGCATGTTGCAATGACGAAGACACTAGAGTGACTAGTGGATCTATTTATGGTTCCTGTTCTGACCCTTACAGGTATTCTCTTAGTCCTCCTGACAAGTGCAGTGCAGGGAGTTAAGTTATGTTTTCACACAAAATGTAGTTATAAACATGCAACACACGGGCATGCTGGTAAGAGACTGGTCTTTATTCCCTGGCTTCAGTCACATGTTGTGGTTCAGGGTTACAAATGTGTTTACCCACATCAAATGGCAGGAGTTAGTATCACTGATTTTGGTGGCTATTGTAATACTGTTCACAGTGTGAAAGCCATGTCATGTTTCTCTGCAGGTGTGTAAAGTTAAGACTTAATTGTTACTTGATCACTGCCTTTCAGTTCAGTAGGGTATATAATGTATCGTACAGCTATGGTGGCTGTTATCATTTAATGTCCTAGCACCTAGGGTGAGAGCATTCTCAAGTGATGATGTGTTACCAAAGCAAATAAACAAGCACAACAGGACTAGCTTTTTCTTACTGGCACCTTGGAAAGATGACCCATTTACCTTTTCTTTCCAATGGCAAAATCAAATTTGATTTTTTTAAATTTATATCATTAATTTTCATATAGAAAACACTTGAGGATGTAACTCGGGGTATCAAACTATAGTATTTTACAGAGACCAGATGTGCGAGTAATATCTTTTATTGGACCAACTTCTGTTGGTCAGAGAGACGAGCTTTCGAGTTCTGTATTAGCTCAAAAACTTGTCTCTCTGACCAACAGAAGTTGATCCAATAGAAGATATTACCTCACCCACCTTGTCTTGTCATATCCTGGGACCAACATGGTTACAACAACATTGTATATAGTATTTTAGACAGTTTGCTACAGCCATGTCAGACATATGTATTCCATTCATGGAACATATGTGACCTAAGTTTCAGAAAAAAGAAAAGGAGTACTTGTGGCACCTTAGAGACTAACCAATTTATTTAGTCTCTAAGGTGCCACAAGTACTCCTTTTCTTTTTGCGAATACAGACTAACACGGCTGTTACTCTGAAACCTAAGTTTCAGAGTTCCTGAGCACTCACAGATCAGCATTCACAAAATTCAGGGGTGGGGGAGATTTACTAAAGGACACTCTCTGGGAATACAGGTGGAAAGAGTGATGAAGAGAGTCAGAGAAATGTGACCTGCCAAGAACCACACATCATTATGATGACAGCATTTGGAAATGCAATATATTTTCTCCTTTCATGTAACAGAGATTGCAGCACAACTGTGAAAAGGCTAAATGAGAATTTATTCATTTCAGTAAGAATCCTTTTATTCCAAATCAGATGCATGGGTAATCAATTTAAGACTTAGAAAAACTGAGTAAATGGTAACCACAAATGAAAATGTCTTTAATGTTTCATCAGCATTCTCCCCATTAAATTGCCATCCTGCATTGTTTCCAGAAGTAGGTAGCTTCTTTGCTCTTTAAGAATAATATGGAAAAGAGGAAAGGGACACATGAAATAAACAGAAGTATGCCGAGTGAGTGAGTTTTAGAATTCTCTTTCTAAGATATCTGAACTAGTATGTTAGTTTTCTCTAATTCCTTAGTGTTTTTATTCAGTGCAATGCTCTTCCATTGTAACACTCTGAAGTTTAAGGCTATTCTAGATTAGCAGTGAAGACATCACACATATTTGTCCTGAACATCTTTTATACATTCACCCATTTTAACCTGTATCTCTTTCGGACACAAAAATTCCAAGAATAGCATTAAGACACAGCTGGAGGAGTTCTGTGTCATTATTCTCTTTTACTGTTAATGACTGCGAGTAATTTAAAAAAATCTTTGGTTAGGATCCCAATAAAATTGATTATTTATTTAATGGGATTTAGCCATCTGAATTCAGCTATGAATTCATCTGTAAATAAAAATTGCACATTATCTGGTAAATTGGCAAAATATTTATATGTACCTCTACATTCTACTGTATGGAACAAGAACTGCATTGTGCCATAGGGCCTATTTCACTAGCAGCGAATGGAGAACCTCCTATAGCTCAAGTACCAAAGGCAAGTGCTTTTGGAGCAGGAGGATCCATGCAATATTTTTTCTGCTGTCACTCAGATGTTTTAAATGGCCCCAATGTATAAGATTTGTTATAATATTAATTAGAAAAATGCATGAGCAATAAGACTCGAGATCTTTTTTCAATCTACCAGAAGAATTGCATCCTCACACAACTGAAGCTCCATGCTGCGAAAAAAACATGATAAAAAAAAACTCTTTGTGACTTGGGTTGCAACTATAAATAATAAACCTCCTGGATCCCTCATTGAATGGTCTCAGTGCATGCTTTTTTGCTAGCTTTATCCTTATCCTGTGGTCCCTGTTTGGACAAGTCCCTTAAGACTCCATCTCTGACATACTACGAAAGGAGCAAACACTATGCAACCTTGGCAGAGATCATTACCAAAACACACACATATCTTTATAAGCTTACTTCTTGGCTCCTAATGTATAACGCTGTCACAATAGTGCCTTGAAGTCCAAAGTGAAACAGAGCAATTCGTCCTTCCAGAAGACTCAGGGGGCTCCCCTGTGACATGCTTGGAGATGGCTGAATATATCTCACACAGACAGATGTGAAAAATAAATAGAAACATGATAAACAAAGAGGAAATATAAAATAAAAAATACAGGTACAGGAAGACGTTATTTATTAGTGTGCCCTTTAGAGTACTGGTTTGGAGGACATACCTCACATTTCACTCTTAGTTGTGAATGTCTGGGCTTTTAGTCCACTCTGGAAATCTCCAGCATGTTTAATGTTCTATTAGTGTACATTTTTGAGGGTGTGTGAATGGTGTGTATTATGTGTGTGCACTTGACTCATATTGAGTTAAAGACATAAAGCATAATTAAAATGAAAGTAGAATGCATGAAACTAACTAGATATTTCTGCATCATTAACAGCTGTCTAATCTCTCTCTCCCTCCTAGTGAATAGAATGGGTACAGTGCCTTCTGGTAGCTACTATATCCAATCTCATCAGGCGTGAGTGTTCATGGTAACTGCATGAAGAATAGGTTACATGTGGGAGTTAGCCATAAGCAACTTTGCTTTAGCAAAACCTCAGTCCTCGTGATTTGGTTTTGCAAACCTCAAATCAAAGCCACCAAAATACAGATGATTATTTAAAACTCCCAAGCATCCACATTACCGAAAAGCACACAGGAGCAGCCAAGAAATCTCACATACTTGCTGTGGATTTCTGATATTAGTGGAAGGCCTGTTGCCATCTGGTGTCTTCTAATGAGAACATCTCTTGATAAGCAGAAGGGTAGGAAGGGGATCTCCAGCTCCTAGGAAGGTGAGGCAATGCTGAGGCAATTCCATCCCCAGGTGAGAAAAGAACATGGAATGGGGACTCTTCACCCAGGGACCCTACCCGAAGGGTACCCAGGAATGTACCTGCCTGTGCAGGTGTCATGGTGCACCCTCCTATTTCCTATAGTTGCACCCTCTGACTTCATATATTCTCTAACCCCTGTTAGCAGGTACTACTTGAATCTGGAGGTATATGTTTTGCTTCTGTACTAGCAGGTATTCGTATGGACATCTCTATGAGGCGATGCACCTATGTATCTCCTTATGTCATGTGTCACTGCAAAGAACTATCCCTTCTGCTTTACAGGTATTTGTGTCTGACACTGGCTGGTCACTTTTCATGAGAAGGATCTGTGCGAACAAACTACTCATCCAGTGACATTTTCCATTTTTTGGCTCTGTCCCATGATGGTCTGAAAGACTCTGGGAAGTTGCAAAAGCCTGAGGGTACAATCTGCATTTGTCTTGGCTCGTTCTTTCCAAGTGAGGTTTACTTTATTTATTTATTTTGCTTGTCTCTTACTCCACAGTTTGGGCCTTAATAATAAGATATTTGTAGTAAAATGTGTCCCTTACAAACAGTTAATTGTAATATATTTATGTTGTGTACTTCAACCAAGAATGGAAATAAATAAACTGAATTTTAGTTGTGGAGTCTGTAGGAATTTGTTTCGAAAAATGCTAAACAACTAAGAAACGAAATACTAAAGAGTGGCCATTGCTCTTAAGAAATTAACCACCTCAATAAGTAGGTACTGAGGCTGGTTGGATCACAGAAACCCCTTTGGGGTTGCCAACTGATGTGCCAAGACTACTTCTGCCCCTGCTTTCCCTGCCAGCTTGGGACGCCAGCACCCTGTCTTGCTGAGCCAGACACGACAGTCTCCTCCAACACAGACCCAGGGTCTGAACCATGGGCCCCAAAGCTGCAGACTTAACTGAAAGCAACTTAAGAAGTGCTCCTCTCTTTTACACTCAGATGCTAAACTCCCAATGGTGTCCACTGATAGAGAGGTATGCACAGCTGTTTGCCCCCCCCCCAGGTATGAATATATACTCTAGGTTAATTAATAAGTAAAAAGTTATTTCATTAAATACAGAAAGTAGGATTTAAGTGGTTCCAAGTAGTAACAGACAAAACAAAGTGAATTACCAAGCAAAATAAAATAGAACACGCAAGTCTATGTCTAAGAAAACTGAATACAGATAAAAACTTCACCCAGTAAGCTTCCTTTTCCAGACTAGTCTCCTTCTAGTCTGAGTCCAGCAATCATTCACACCCCCTGTCATTACTGTCCTTTGTTCCAGTTTCTTTCAGGTATCCTTGGAAGTGGAGAGACTATCTCCTTAGCCAGCTGAAGACCAAAAGGGGTCTCCCAGGGGTTTATATAGACTTTCTCCTGGGGGTGGAACACCTCCCTCCCCTCTGTGTAGAATCCAGCTACAAAATGGAGTTTTGGAGTCACATGGGCAACTCACATGTCCATGTATGACTGAGTTTCTTATCAGCCAAGCCACATTCCTGGGAAAGCTCAGATGTAGATTGGCGTCTTCAAGATCCATTTTCCCTTAAGTGCTTCTTGATTGGGCATTTAACTTGCGCGTTCTTTTCTCAGGAAGCTGACCAAATGCTTACTAAGGCTACTTACAAATCAAGCCAGTACACAGCCAATATTCATAACTTTGAATACAAAAATGATACATACATACAAATAGGATGAATAGATTCAATAGATCATCACCTTCACTGAGATATGTTACATAACATATGTAGCATCAAACATATTCCAGTTATGTCATATATGTATATATATATATATATATATATATATATATATATATACATTCATAAGCATATTTCCATAAAGCCTTACGGGGGGCACCGTCACAGGTACCCCAAGTGAAATGAAAGTAATGAGTGAATGACTGGTCATTTTACAGCAGAGAATAATTTGTTGCTATGGACAATGTTGCTGGTATCAGAGAAGGAATTTAACTTTCTAATGATCTTTTCATTCAAATTTGATTAGGTCTGTATCACAGTTTTATTTCATGTGGTGAGCATAACTGCTAGGAAAGATGTTATAATTCTGTAACAGAGTGAGGGACTACAAAGAAATAAATAAGTAAAATAAATCAGAGTTGTCAAGAAAGTGTTAGCCTTAACTCAGGAAAGCCTACATACAATAGCGTACACTGAATGTGGAAAAACATCCACTATCCATTAGCACACACCGGAGGACATTAAAGATAGTATTATCATTAATAATACTGCTTTTGTTATATTAAAATAACCCCTTATTATTTAGGTCAGATTGTGATACCTTTCCTCACATTGAGTAGCACCTTATTTCACAAGCAGTCCCAGGGTAATACTGTTGGAGTCCATGGTCCACTTGTGGTGTAAGGTACTGTGATCAAGCCAGAATGTGCTTAAGTGGTACAATGAAGTTTTAAAACAGCTGGAGAAAACCAATGGAAATTTCCCCTTATGCAAGGGAAGTCTTTGCTGGCAAACAGTTGCTGGAGGTGGCTATCACACTTCCTGAGCCAGCTGTCCCCACATCCCTGGCAAAAGGGGAGTGAGAGGTGTAACACGGGTGTTCCTGGAGTGGGATGTGGAGCTGGGGAGGATGGTGGAGTAGAGCTTCCCTATGTCTGATCCTCCACTGGTGCAAAGGCAGACCATATGCCTGCAGAGGAGGTTAAAGCAGGCCCTAATATCTGCTCTGATATCTGCTGAAACTGCGTGGTCAAGGATCCGGGAGCCACAACCATCTCCCTGTGGCCACCATTCTCCACTACCTCCAAGTGCAGCTAGGACATAGTCAGTGATGCAAGTAGATTTTAATTCTTACTGGTACGGTGGCTCCTGGGAGGGACACAAAGGGGGGCGCCAGCTAAAGGGGGGGCACGTGACCTCCCCCATGACTCCTCCCCACCCACCCCCAGCTCTGTCCTCTGGCTGGGCTGTTCAGAACTCAGACAGGAGATGCAGCTGTGTGGAGGGGCTGGGGGTGGTACAGCCACTCCAGAGGAGCTGCCAGCATGATCCGCCCCTTTTGGATTTCAATGTAAGCTTTACAACAGCCAGTTTTTTCTTTTGCAATTCCAGTGCCAATTCCATTTTACTCATCCATCACTATGTTGAAACCAAATTCTGCTCTCAGTTGCAGTAATGAAGCCTCATCAGCCTTATTGGAGTTAAACCAGATTTGGCCTTTACTCTTCCAAACACCTATTGAAAAGCAAGCAAAGTAGAGAATAGAACCATTTTTAAAAGTTGGCTATAGAACACAAACTGAAAGCAGGGAAGTAATCCTTGCCTTGGCTGAGCAACAATGCACAGTAATTCCAAACATGTGTCTTTTCACTCTGGAGTAGGATGCATTGAAAGGTTGCTATTGATTTATAGCAGCAAAAACAAGCACTTGATATTGATTGGGCATTATATCTGCACAGTATTGATGTCAAATATCAATTTTTGCTAAAGCACTCAAAATACATACATCTGTCCTTTTTACCCACTGAACACCAGTTACCAGTGTCCTATATTCTATATGAATCACAATCTAACTACAGCATGAGCTTTAATCTCATCTAGATTTAGCACCAGAATGTTGTTACATCAATCCCTGAAAGCAGTACTACACTTCAAGATCTGTCATTGACTGACCTGTTTTTATAGATTTTATAATTCAAATCATATTGGATTAAAATCTTGTCATGCACATTTTCCCATTAAAAATAGGGCTGCCGATTAATCGCAGTTAACTCACACGATTAACTCAAAAAAGGAATCATGATTGAAAAAATTAAACGCAATTAATCATAGTTTTAATTGCACTGTTAAACAATAGAATACCACTTGAAATTTATTAAATTGTTTTTGGATGCTTTTCTACATTTTCAAATATATTGATTTCAATGACAACACAGTATGCAAAGTAGACAATGCTCACTTTTGTTATTGTTATTTTTGATTACAAACATTTGCACTGTAAAGATGGCAAACAAAAGAAATAGTATTTTTCAATTCACCTCATTCAAGTACTGTAGTGCAATCTCGTTATTGTGAAAGTGCAACTCAAAATGTAGATTTTTTTTGTTGAATAACTGCACTCAAAAACAAAACAATGTAAAATGTTAGAGCCTACAAGTCCACTCAGTCCTACTTTTTGTTCAGTCAATCGCTAAGACAAACAATTTTGTTTACATTTATGGGAGATAATGCTGCCTGCTTCTTGTTTACGATATCACCTGAAAGTGAGAACAGGTGTTCACTTGGCACTTTTTAGCCAGCATTGCAAGGTATTTACATGTCAGATACGCTAAACATTCGTATGCTCCTTCGTGCTTCAGCCACCATTCCAGAGGACATGCTTCCATGCTGATGATGCTTTTTAAAAAAATAAATGCATTAATTAAATTTGTGACTAAACTCCTTGGGGGAGAATTATGTCTCCTACTCTGTTTTACCCACATTCTGCCATATATTTCATGTTATAGCAGTCTCAGATGATGACCCAGCACATGTTGTTCGTTTTAAGAACACTTTCACTGTAGATTTCACAAAATGCAAAGAAGATATCAATGTGAGATTTCTAAAGATAGCTACAGCACTCAACCCAAGGTTTAAGTGCCTTCCAAAATCTGAGAGGGACAAGATGTAGAGCATGCTTTCAGAAGTCTTAAAAGAGCAACACTTGGAAACTACAGAAAAACCACCAAAAAAGAAAATCAACCTTCTGCTGGTGGCATCTGACTGACTAAGATGATGAAAATGAACATGCGTCAGTCCGCACTGCTTTGGATTGTTATCAAGCAGAACCTATCAGGATGGACACATGGGTAGAAAATGTCCACAACTATTTAAATAAACGGTATCCTATTATTGTTTAGCCGTGCGATTAATCGTGTGATTAATCAAGATTATTTTTTAATTGCACGATTAATCATGATTAATTTTTAATCGCTTGACAGCCCTAATTAAAACTTATTCAAAATAGCACATTTTCATTCTAACTTAAATCTATGCAAACCCTTTCATTCTAATGGATCCTAAACCATATAGCAATATATAAATATAAATCATTTCTCCCATCTGAAATGCCCCCCCATCGGCAGGCCTGCATGTCTGTCCCAGAAAACAGAGGACCACCAACAAAGGGTCTGATTCTGAACTCATACACAGCTGTGTAAATCAAGAATAACTTCTTTGATTCTGATGCCACACAAACTTAAAACTGGTGTAATTCGGTTGAGGTTAAAGGAGTTAGACTGGGGTAAAACCAGTATAAAGGATATTAGAATCAGGCCCTGCATCACTAAAATCACTCTCTGCTGCACCCATTCTTGAGATTTCAGACATTAACTCAAAACCTCTTAGGGTATGTCTAAACTGTAATGTAAGCCTGGGATTAGTGGAACTCCAGTGAGACACCCTGAGTTTGTTAACTTAGAGCTGAGTGTCTTTTCTCATTTGTAACCCCAGGTTAGAAACTGTTGAATCCTGAGTCCCACTCTGGGGCTCTAGCATCTACACTGCATTATGAAGGCCCAAATCCAACCACCTAATCCCAGAATTCCTAGCACCCTCCCAAAATGTGGCCACTCTAGCCTTTTGTTCATGGTGCAGTATGAGAAAACTTGACTTTTCACCAAATTTGACTGTTCAGAGGCCAAAGAAATCAGCTTGTGGAATACTTTTGATGGACTCCCAGAGCACAAGTCCAGTGAGACTGTGTCTGTACTGCAAAGCTATAAGTCTTGAACCCTGAGTCCTGGCTTCACTCAGGTAAAGATCCTCCACCTCATTGGGTCCTGGGACCTTGGGTCCGAGCCCTGGGTTAGTGTGATTTGAGCATAGATGGAAGGGAGGTGTGATGGTGTGTACACTGGGCCCAAAGGAGTTAAAGGACAATATTGGGCCCAGGTAACCCCGGCCTCCCCTAGACCTGCAGAGCATGCTCCAAGTAAAAAGGAAGCTTAAAAGGGAGCAACTCAGCTCAGAATAGGGAGGAAGACAGACCTACCCTGAGCACTGCTGGACAAGGGTGTCAAAGAAGCCTCCCTGTGAGGAACAGGACTGTACGCTGAGCCCAGTTGGGGCTGAAGGTTTAGTTGTCTTTTTCTTTTATTATCTCATATTGGACTTTGAGCTGTGGGGAGAGAGATGGTAGGACGTGACACAAGGAGGGTAACTCTGAGGGCACTCCAGAATGCCAGGCACCGTTGACCCTCATAGGGCTCTGGGTTGGAGCCTGGTGGAGTGGGAGGGCCTGGGCTCCCCTTCCAACTGCCCCTGCTGCAGGAGAGGCATAAGCCACATTCCAGTCTCACTCCCCTCTGATAAGAAGAGGACAAGGACATTGCAAACCCAAGGTGAAGCTAAGCCAATCCTCCGGTGAGGAACTAAGCTGAAAGGCCTTCCTGCTGAGAGGAGATACTGGGTGTGCCACCCACTAGATCACAGCTGGACCTCCAAGGAATCTATGATAGGGAGTTATGCTTGAGCCTAAGTTCAAACCCTGGGCTTACATTGCAGTGTAGACATACCCTATTATCCCCAGTGGGTTAATTTAGAAAAAAATAACCAAGTAATTGAAGCCTGATTCTGATCTCACACCAGTATTACACCAGTCTAACTCCATTCACTTCAACAGAGTTACTCATTAATATTGGTGCGAGATCAGAATCAGGCCCTTAGCCCTTTAAAATTGACCAGGTGCCTTTTGATACTTTGAGAAAAAGGGTTTTGAAACAGCAGAAGCATTGAAAACTTTGATCAATATTTTAGCATCCACATCAGTTATCCATAGCCGTTATTGCACATAATGTCATTCAAAATGAAGTTGACACACACTTTCAAATAATGTCAAGTATTGTGCAAACATTCGACATGCCAATTAAGGTATAATGAAGCAATAATAAATGACAGGGAAGGTATTTACTGTCAGTTAATGGCCAGTTAGAGGAACTGAATCCTAATTTCTTGGGCCCTAAAATTCAAGAATTAACCACTCGGAAATGCCTGACTTGGGGTCATTATTTCTATTCTAAATCATGTGAATCAAATGAAGTAATTACCATTTGATCTTTTTCCACTTTGTCTGATTAATGATGCTGTGATTACTTTTTTTTTTCTTCACGGTTTGCAGCACCATTCTTTTCCTAGCAGTTAATAACTGGTACAGGCAGAAAGCAGGATTTGATTCAGCACTCTCTTTCACACATGGGTTTAAAACATAGAATAATATCAGGATTACATTATTGACTTTACATTCAGTGCTTTCCTCCTCCTCTGCTTCAATTACACCCCGTATCCATTCTACGCAAGAGTCTGGTGTATTTCCTTGGCTGGCGTGAATAGACATAGCTCAATTCAAGTCAATGGACCTAAAACAATTCACATAGCTGAGGATCTGCCTTCATGTGTATGCTCCAAAAAAAGGATTCTGAAGTGTTCCGTGGCAAGGAGGGTCATAATACATCATTTTTAGTCTTGTTTTTCTTTAACAAAAAAAAAAAACTTGTATGAGTTCACTTACTTTTAAAAATGCCTAAAAAAGCATATCTGCTAGGAGGTACCGAGGGGTCCATTTTGGATGAAAGTCTAAAAAAGTATTAAAAGGGTGATAGTATACAGGATCCCTGAAAGTGTGTGGTTTAGATATTCCTACATGAAATGTGAGTAATTTTCACTTTTTTTTCCTTGCTAGTATGTTATCACTATCAAAGAGACAGCAGTGGTGCTCTATTTACTACTAGGGGACAATCACAAAGGCAACAATTGCAATGTCATGATCTGTATTTCATTTTTAACTATTGAGGGTAGAATATGTAATTTGCATTACCTTAATTTTCCTCATGACTTTTAGATGATTGATGATCTTTTTCTGGAGTGTTATTTTCTTAAAATGTTCTTTGTCAGAGTTATTGTTTATTGAACAAATGTACAAATTATAATCTTAATTTATTCTGTAGTCTCCAAATTACCTTCTTGTATGAATCAGTTTCCAGATCACTCCTTGCTTGATGGCTCATCACAGCTTTCCATTGTCTGAGAATTTTGGTACAAATATATTTAAACCTTCATGGATTACTTCTGCAAGAAAATATAATGATTTCTGTAGTAGTATGGATGATTATTCTACATAAATTAAAGATGGGAGAATAATATTCATTGCCCATTCTAACATTTTTGTAATTATTTCTCAATAAATGTTCCCATTAGTCAGCCAACACTATTGATAAGTCACTACTGGTGTATGGATTATAGATTTACTGTTTCAGTTTATAGCTGTGGAGTATAGTTTTGTTGGTCACTTTTACAACAATGCTGGAAAAAATTCTACAAATTTGTATTCAAAAACTGTGTAACATCCCTTAATGCTGAGTTTGAATAGTACTTGGTATCTGATTATATTTCAGGGATGGGTATTCACTATCCAGCAAATCTGGAAAAAGTGAATTCATCACTAGATGAAAAGAAAATTGTTTAGGCACGCAAGAATATGGAGGTGGACCAAGCACATAGGAAAGAATAGAAGAAAAACACAAAAACCCAAAAGAAAGGCTACAAATGGAAGCTAAAAAGAACCCAAAGAGAGGAAGGGACAAGAAGAAAGGACAGCAGAGATATAGGCAGGGACAGAGCTGTGCAGGCCTTCAAAAGTGAGAGGACCTTAGCTTTGATTAAGAAAGACTGAGATCCAGAGATGGATTCAAAGAGGGGGTTATGACTAGAGCTGGTAAGAAGTTTAAGGGAATGATGATTCTTTGTGCAGAAATGTTTCACTCAGTCTTATTACAGATTCAGTGAAACTTTCACTGAAACACGGGCAGGTTTTGGGGTCCACAGCTCTGGTGGGAAAGCTGGCAGCCCCAGATCCTTTGACGCAGCCAGACTCTAAGGGCTTGAAGACTCTTTGTTTCCCAAGGAGCATCTAAGTGAAATTGACATTCTTGCAAATTTAATGGCTGCTATTCAGTGACAAGAATGTCAGTATCACATTTCATTTCAGGAACGCCATATTTTGGTGTTTCTGAAACAATATATTCAGGGATCTCCATTTTCCTGAGAAATTCCATAAATTTGCTTTAATTCCAAATCAGAACAAAAGCAAATTCATAAATAGCAAAATCCCCAGCAAACTGAAATCCCTGAGTTTAGGCCAGCTCTAGTTATGTAATGGGCAGAGTAACAAAGAGGAAATAATCTTATTTGTAGCATTTTTGATAGAGAAATGACAGTGTAATTTTTGACCCTATGTACTATTTTGCTTGCATTCCCTCTATGCAAATTCGGAAAATGTGGTTGAAAGACCACATTCAAAGAGAGGTTACCGAACTGGGAGGATGACTCCACTGGGGTCAGTCCTGAGTCCAGTTCTATTCAATAATTTCATTTATGACTTGGATAATGGAGTGGAGAGTATGCTTATAAAACTTGCAGATGACACCAAACATGGAGGAGTTGCAAGCACTTTGGAGGACAGGATTAGAATTCAAAATGACCTGGATAAATTAGAGAATTGGTCTGAAATCAATAAGATGAAATTCAGTAAAGACAAGTGCAGAGTACTACACTTAGGAAGGAAAAAGAAAATGCACAACTACAAAATGGGAAATAACTGGCTAGGTGATAATGCTGCTGAAAGGATCTGGGGGTTACAGTGGATCACAAATTGAATATGAGTCAACAATGCGATGCAATTGCAAAAAGGCTAATAATTCTAGGATATATTAACAGGATTGTCATATGTAAGATGTTCTACTCTACACTGGTGAGGCCTCAGCTGGAGTACTTGGTCTAATTCTGGGCACTACACTTTAGGAAAGATGTGGATAAATTGAAAAGTCCAGAGCAAGCAATACAAATGATAAAAAGTTTTCAAAACCTGACCTATGAGGAACTGGGCATGTTTACTCCTGAGGAGAGAAGACTGAGGGGGGACCCAATAAAAGTCTTCCAATAAGATAAGGGCTATTAAAAGAGGATGGTGACTGTTTGTTCTCCATGTCCACTGAAATTAGGATAAATAATGGGATCAATCTGCAGCAAGGGAGATTTAGGTTAAAAATTAGGAAAAACTTTCTAACTATAAAGGTAGTTACATTCTAGAATAGCTTCTAAAAAAGGTGGTGGAATCCCCATCATTGGAGGTTTTTAAGATTAGGTTGGACAAACTCCTGTCAGAGATAGTCTAGGTTTACTTGGTCCTGCCTCCGCTTGATTTAATGTCCTCTTGAGGTCTCTTCTAGCCCTGCATTTCAGTGATTGTATGATTTGCGCAGCCATTTGCTATACAAATGCTATACAAATGCTAAATGGCTGCTCCTAACTTTGTAGATGCATGGACTGATACATCTTTAAACCAATTGTGTTTCTCGTCTAAAAATAAGCACAAAATTTGGCCTGGTTGTCAGCCATCCTTCAAGAAAAGCCCACTACTGCAAAAGCCAGGGTGTCATACTGCCAGTACAGAGGATGGACGTTCATAGGCAATTTTATGTAGGGTGCTTGTACATTTTCTACCCATGCCCTGCTGGTCTAAGATAGACCACTTAGTTCTTGATCAGCCCAATGACTTCAGTAATGGGCATTAGATTAAGTCTACAGTCCCTCATTTTTGTGAGCAAAATTCACCTCAAAAATGATAGTCAGTTTTCTATTCATTTACATTTTCCTCATATCTGTTTTAAAGTGGTTTTATTCAAGCAATAAAATTATCAAATAAGTGACTTCACATTACATTAAATGAATGCTAAGAGTCTACCAGGAACTGACAAAAGCAAGGACATTCAAACAAAGCTGTCACTCCATGCACTCAAAGTGACAAGCTACACAACAAATATCCTTGTTGTGATTATGATTTGTATCTCTAATGATGTTTCAACATATCTGCTGTATTTGTGTATTACAGACCATTAAAAGTAGTTGGGAGTCCTTAATGGACCTTTAAATAATGAGATAAATGTTGAAAACACTGAGCAGAAAATGAAAGCACAACAGCCCTTATTCAATGGACAAATTTGGTGAGGTGAATAATTTTTTGAAAACTGTAACTTCACTGAATGTGAAAGTTTTGGGCCATATTCTGTTACCCTGAACATTGAGTGGCACCTTACTCCACTCCTAGCCCCATTGACTTGCCAGAATATGGCCCTCTGACTTAGAACCCCAAAACTCCATTCATCTGTGCAAGGGATTTATCTGACCCTCATCACTATAGCATTTGAGAGCCACACAAGTTGTGAGGATAAATACATTAAAACACACCTGAGAGGTAGGGCAGTCAGGTAAACCAAGTCTTCAGCTACTGCCCTACCCACTGGACCGTTTCCTTCCTCTTAAAATTAAGAATTCCATTCCCCAAGCAAAACTTTCATTGATTTCAATGGGAATTTTATGGTAAAAATGGATTTTTATTTGGAATGAGATTGGAATGTTGTCAGAGCTGAGGGGGAAAATTTGGTTTCCTGGTCTGGCTCTTCTTTTATGAAAAGAAAGTATTGGTTTGCTAGTCTTTGTCTTAATTGGGCTGTATTTTAGGTGTTTGTTAAGGGAGCACAGAGCCTGGGGGAAGGTGCTGCTTTTATGATTATTTGTAAAAAATAAAATAAATCCATTGTTAATCTTTCCCATCCCAGGACTCCAGCCCTTGAAACCTTCCTCCCATCCAGCCACATCTTGCCAGGCTAAAGGCCCTTTAGTCTCAATAAAAGCATAATGTATATACAGTAGATTACCTTAAATAATGTGTGAATCTTGTTTCCCTGAAAAGTGCTAAATTGACACCCCTGAAGACTGGAGTCCTCTATCCACAGATCCGCAGAACTGGCAGCAGCATGGCTGTCAATCCAGCAACTTTCAGGAACTCTAAATTCACACGTACACAATTGTGGGGGGAAAAAGAAACTTGATTATTTCAAACATTCACACCTCTCTACATTCCCTGGTTCCACGCAGGATTGAAATAGGAAATGTCATGACATTTTCTAGAACTGCAGTTGCCTGAGGGAAAAACAGAACTGACAACCCCTAAAGAAATTGTCTTGTTCAGATATCTCCAGTCCAACTTGCAGATTAAAGTCTGGTTTATCCAAATCAAAGCTCCACATTTCTTTTCGATTGACCAGTCACTGCTTTGGTCCTCATGGGTCTTCTCTTTAAAAAGATGGTGGCATTTAGAATAAACATTGCGTTTTACAGGTACTGACAGAATCAACTCTCAGCAAAGTGGAAGTATGTGTCTGTTGAAATGCCCCTATTGTCTTTTCTGACATTCATTCGGGTCCCATCCATAACAAGATTCTCCTCTTCCTGATTCTGGGAATATTCCAGGAAATCCAAGATATCAGATTACCATGTTATAGTTCAAGGGGAGTGTTCTATACCCAAATGCAGAGTTTAAGTTGCATAGACAGATCTTCAGTTTTTTTAAAGGAGAAATGTAAATGTAAAGAGCTCACAAAGAAAAAGAGCTTGTCCTAAAATTTGAGAGATGTTTTGCCAATTTACCCTCCAGACATTTTTATGCATGTTTATAAATCTCTTCTGAATCCAGGCCTTGGGCAGCAATGTCTTTGGGTCAGGGACCATGTTTTCTTTGGGTGTGTATGGTAACTAGCATAATGGGCCCCCAATTGAGGCCTCTGGGCACTACTGCAATACAAATTAGTAATAACCACAGTGTTTATCTGCAGTAAAGATACAGAGTTACTTTCTACTGTATGTATATTAACTTGTAATATGGGGACATTATGATGTTAATGTGATACCTCATAATGATCCCTCAGAAGCCATTAAAAGGGGGTCATGGCAAAGTTCCACTTATTAACAGCCTAAAACTAACCATTACAAAGCCTAATGTCAAAGATTTGCTTGTTAATATCTTCACACCATTGACTGACATATGGAACCTACTTATCAGTGTTTCCTTATTCTGTATTGTTTTTTTTCTTTCCTGCTTTTCAATTTCTTACTGACTGTTTTCTCCTTCTCCTGAAAAGGTTTGTTTGATTTCTTTTATTAAACCAGTAAGAAAAGAAAGTTATATTAGACAAAAGATTCCAGTAAAATGCATTTGTCATAAGCTGACAAAATGCAAAGAGTCATACTAAGGATGTGGACTCACAGCTCCTAAGTCTTCCTGGGCCTGTTGCTGTGAAGTGATGAATGCCGTTGGCTTCAGCAAAACAGGTGTAACTCAACTTCTTGCAGAATTGTGCTCCTGTACTTATACTGGATACCGTTCATACTCCCAACTTTTTCTGAGAATCCTGTAAGAATGGGAATGAAAGAACTGTAAATTGTATAACTGCTCTGGACTGTTGTTGAAGAGAGAGAATGACTAAAGTGGACTTGCTAGTCCCTCTGTCAATGAGCACTACTGCTTAGAGAAATGCCCAAGAGGAGACAAGGGAGGAAGAACAAAGGAACCAGGAAGCAAGCAGCAGATACATTTCATCTAATTGTTCTGGCTTTTTTCTTTATGTTTCCTTTTAAGAGTCTGTCTGTTGTAAGATAGAGATTTGAATGACTAATAAAATTTGGCAAAGAAAGACATATTTACATTTTCTGCCTCCATTACTGAGTAAGATAACTGAGGCTGTAGACACAATACTCCTCAATGCTCCACCACAGTGGGGCAATTTTGCTCCTCCGCCCTGTTTTTTGTGAAAGCATGCCCCATCACAGTGCTCACAGAGAGTATGGCCTGGGAAAGGGACATGGCCAAGACACTGTTACATCCTGGCAATCCCTGGCTGCCAAAAGGGGACCTGAGGATTGCTTGCAGCTGATATAGGGTGTCCTACTCTATGTCAGGGCTCCAGGACAGTCCCAGGAGTATGCAGCACAAAGGGGGCTTAACATTACCTTGAACTTGCTTCTCCCTTACTTCCAAAGCTGAGCCAAGCAATCTGTGATAAATTAAGTGGGTGGTAGGTAGCCCCCTTTGATGGACACTGTCATAAAAATAAAGGGAAGGGTAAACCCCTTTAAAATCCCGCCTGGTGAGAGGAAAAATCCTCTTACCTGTAAAGGGTTAAGAAGCTAAAGGTAATCTCGCTGGCACCTGACCAAAATGACCAATGAGGAGACAAGATACTTTCAAAAGCTGGGAGGAGGGAGAAAAACAAAGGGTCTGGGTTTGTCTGTATGCTGCTTTTGCTGGGGACAGAACAGGAATGGAGTCTTAGAACTTTTACTAAGTAATCTAGCTAGGTATGTGTTAGATTATGATTTCTTTAAATGGCTGAGAAAAGAGCTGTGCTGAATAGAATGACTATTCCTGTCTGTGTGTCTTTTTTGTAACTTAAGGTTTTGCCTAGAGGGATTCTCTATGTTTTGAATCTAATTACCCTGTAAGGTATCTACCATCCTGATTTTACAGAGGTGATTCCTTTACTTCTATTAAAAGTCTTCTTGTAAGAAAACTGAATGCTTTTTCATTGTTCTAAGATCCAAGGGTTTGGGTCTGTGGTCACCTATGTAAATTGGTGAGGATTTTTACCAAACCTTCCCCAGGAAGTGGGGTGCAAGAATTGGGAGGATTCTGGGGGGAAAGATGTGTCCAAACCATGTTTCCCAGTAAATCCAGATAAAGTTTGGTAGTGGCAGTGGAAATCCAAGGGTAAAATAATTTTGTACCTTGGGGAAGTTTTAACCAAAGCTGGTAAAAGTAAGCTTAGGAGGTTTTCATGCAGGTCCCCACATCTTTACCCTAGAGTTCAGACTGGGGAAGGAACCTTGACAGACACACAGTTAGCTGTAAAATCCCTCTTGGTGTCTGTTCTCTGTTTGCTTTATCTGTAAAGGGTTAACAAGCCCACAGGTAAAAGAAAAGGAGTGGGCACCTGACCAAAAAAGCCAATGAAAAGGCTAGAACTTTTAAAATTGGGAAAGAAACTTTCCCTTTGTCTGCTGTTCTCAGGGCTGCAGGGACAGAGCAGCAATGCTATAAGCAGGAATGCTGTGTAAGGTTTGAACCTGGTATGAAAAAGTATCTTCCATACCTATGCAAGCAGAGTCAGAATGAGCTCTACCCTGACATCTGGTGGTGAGCTGTGGAAAAGGACTTCAGGCGCTGATCTCGTTTGCATGGGCATACCCACCCTGCCTAGCATGATGGACTGCTTGCCCAAATGGTCACTTTGGCTGCTGTGGGATCCCCAGTCTCTTTGTTATTGGGGCAGGAGTAATAAAGGGTTGTAATCTTGGTTATGTGAATCAAGGACAGTAGAACTGTACTTGGTATTTTAGGATGGAGGAACTCGCCCTCAACTAAGTAGCATTCGCTAGGCAAGGGACATGGGTTCCAAAACCCAGTGACTTGAGAGGGGCTGGGGGATAGGTATATGTACCTAGTAGTGTGGGTGTGTCCCAAGGACCCTAAACACTACTTTAATCCCCTCTCCTTGCTCCACTGTGTAATAACAGAGCTAATTTTGGCTCCATTAGGAATTTTGTTACATGCTACAGAGCTGAAATCACTGATACTTGGGTCTAAGCATTAGACCTACTTTGGGCTAGTGGTACACCAGCACTGATGCTCTCTTACTACCCCATAAAACTCACCTCAGGGCTGAAATCACTAAAAAGAGTTCAAGTTACTGAGAGCTCTGTTGGGTGTGGGGGACAATTTGCTGAGCAGACAGCAGGATGGCTAGTGTGGAGAGTGGCGTGGATAGCTGGGTGGCTGGTGGAGAGGAGCGGTCAGCAGGACGGCTGGAAGAGAGGCACAGCTGGTGGTGAAGACTGCGGCAGAACCCCATGGAGAGACGTGGCACTCGGCCATCGATCCGAGCAGCGGAGCATGTAAGATGCCCCCGTACCTCCCTCCCCATACCTCGAGGTGAGCTGTCGCGGGGGGGGCGCAAGGAGGGCCGCCTGCACCACAGCAGGTAACCAGAGAGGGGGCCACGCAGGGGAACCACTCCCCGCCCCAGCTCACCTCCGCCACCCTCGGCCTGAGTGTGAAGCCACCGCCTGCTTCTCAGCCCTCCCAGGCTTCCCACCAAACAGCTGATTCGCGAGAAGCTGGGGGTGGCGCAGAGAAGCAGAGCGGGGCGGCGCGTTCAGCGGAGGAAGTGGAGTGGAAGTGAGGTGAGCTGGAGCCAGGCGCGGGGTGGGGAGCTGCCGGTGGGTGCTGTGCACCCACCAAATTTTCCCCGTGGGTGCTCCAGCCCCGGAGCACCCAGGGAGTCATCGCCTAAGGTGCCACTTTTGATGTGATCAGGGGGCAAGCAGCCACTCCTCCTGCTTCCCCCCCTAGCTACGCTCCCCCGCCCCTAGGAGCCAGAGGGACCTGCCAGATGCTTCCTGGGAGCTGCCCCAGGTAAGCACCTCCAGGACTCCCCACCTCGCCCCCCCGGCAAGTCCCTCTGGCTCTTAGGGGTGGGGTGGGCACCCACTATGGTGGCCCACGAGACCCTCCTGCCCAGTTCTGGGGGCAGTCAGGGGACAGGGGAGGGGGTGGATGGGTCAGGGGTCCTGAGGGGGGAGCATCAAGGAATGCGGGGAGTTGGATGGGGCAGAAGTCCCAGGAGGTGGGGGTGGGCAACGACCCCCTCGTGGGGTGAGGAGGGAACCTGTTGTTAAGATTTTGGCAGCTCATCACTGAACGGAACCCCTAGATACTGAACCCAGCCCTTGTTGCTGCCAAGTCTGACAGGCAGAAGGGTTACACCTAGAAGAAATTATTTAGATAGGGAATGTTTAGATAGATGCAATCAGGTTTCATTTTTATTTTGGCTTGTGGATCTCCTCTGTTCTAATCCCTGATGCTTTTGTTTGCTTGTAATCTTTAAACTGAACACCCAAGAAAACTGGTCTGAGTGCTTAACTTTTGGAATTGCTCTTTTAAAATCTAGCAAAAGCCTAAGTTCCAGATGCATTTTTTCCTTTTTGCTTTTAATAAAATTTACCTTTTTTAAGAACAGGATTGGATTTTTGGTGTCCTAAGAGGTTTGTGCAGGTTGTTTGATTAGGTGGTATCACAGCTAATTTCCTTTGTTTCTTTCTCAGCTCCTCCCCGAAGGGGCGGTGAAAGGGTTTGAGGGTACCCCACAGGGAGGAATTCCCAAGTGTTCCTTCCTGGGTCCAAAGGGTTTTTTTCGGGTGGTGGCAGCATTTACCAACCCAATGTCAGAGAAAGCTGTAACCTTGGGAGTTTAATACAAGCCTGGATTGGCAAGTATTAATTTTTAGAATCCTTGCGGGACCCCATCTTCTGTAGTCAATAACAGAGTGGGGATTTAGCCTTGACACAATCCAACACTGCAGCTCAGTATTTGGTCCTGTTTTTAAATGTAGAAATAGACAACAACCAGCTATATGATCCAAATTTTAATCTAGTAGAACACCCCAAATTGGAAGTTGTTCAAAATCTAGTTACGCATCTGAATGTTGCAGCGTGGGTCCATATCTGATTTTCATAACGGTAACCAGTGTAGGTCTTTTTTCTGTAGTCTGGTCCCTGCATCTGTTACATATCTTTTTATTTGTATGGAGATCTTCCATGGGAGATAAGCATGCTGGCTACTAGGACTGTGTACAAGAATATCCCATCCAAAACAAGGCCGCAACTGGCATAAAGCTCTCACACATGGGAGCATTGATTTCAAACTGGTTTGCATTTATGAATAAGTTCAAACAACTTTTATTAGTGTGCAATTTTACACACTCAACAAGGGAAAACCCCCTTCAGTACATGATATGCAGCCATTTTATGGCTTCAACACATGCTCACACCGATGTCTGAGTTCAAACCCTCTGCCGCACTCTCTTTCGGCTTGTTCTAAATTTTCACATGCCAAAATGCGGGAAGTCAATATAACTTCCCCAAGCACCAAGGCTGGATGTTACTAAAATATAACAAATTGCCATTATAGGAAAGGAGTCTTCATGGAAGGTGCCAAAAGGTAGATATGGATTTACAACAAGCTTTTTGGCTGTATCATTGCCCTGGGATATTATATAAGATATAGGAAAATTCAAATAAAGGGAGTATTTTCACAATAAAATATATTTTTTGGAAAAAATAAGAGATATGGAAAATATCCTTATGTTACCCAATACAGTGGAGAAACTGTCTGAAGATGAATTATCTTTATAGTGTATTAAGATTAACTCCTAAAGTGTAAAAGCTAGTCTCATGAGTAGCCTGTTCCAAAAATTGCAGTACCAGAGGCAGAATTAAATTTTCACCTAACTTTCTCAAAATGTTTTCCATTTCTTTAGCTGACCATATACATCTCACTCCTCTAGAACCTGACCTTTCATATTTGCCCAGGTTTTCCTATTCCTTTGGGGACTCCACATCCCACCAGGCATTCAAACTCAGATGATTTGACCATTCATTTCACATACATTAGAGAGAAATCCAGTGGTCTGTTACTTTTTAAAATAAAATCTTGGGCCGAGGCATTAGCCTAACCCCAGATGGGACTAGAGGTTAGTACACCACTGTTCCTGCCAGTGTTATCTATCGCTCCACATATCTAGTAAATATTTAAAAGCAGAAAAGTAGCCAAAATGAGATTTCAACATAATAAAATTCAACACATTACCTAAATAAATGACTATGATATGCCAATAAAACAGGCATTATAAGTGTTATATCTGTGCTTAGGTGCTGTTTACTCTAGTTCTGACAATGGCATAAGCCACTCCATTTAGGTAGAAGCAGCCGTCTGCCTGAATGATTTCAGGTCCCTCAGTTACGTGTCATTTTGTATCTTTTTTTATCCTTGAGTACAAATTTGAAAATCTTAGCACATGCTGTGTTATTACCTTGTAATATAAAATCTTATCTATGCTCTCTTTAATTGTGCCAGCTTATCTCTTTAAGCTGTCAACTTTGCTTAGAAAGTTCTCTCTAAGCTTATTTATCTACCACACTCCTTATTCCTGGGACTAAAGCATTTTATCCAGACCCGATAGAAATCCTTCAATTACTTTATTCATTACCTACCTTCCAAAACAAGCAGAAATAAATTACCAATACTAACAGCAGAATGCATATTTTTCTGTACAAAAGGACATGTTTCTATAAGGTCTAGGCCAGGCCACATTCACTTCAATTAAACCAAAATAATAATAAAATGAGGCTAATTTAATGGTGAGCTAGATTCTGTGCTGTCTTCCTGTCATGACTGGTTTATTTCTTGCTGTCAATTTTAATCTGGTTTTGAGATTAGCCACATCAACCTGAGTTCAGTTTCCTTTCCTTGATTTAAGACAACTCAGTAGGAGAACTTCCAGCCATTCCATCATGTCAGGGCCATTACTAATTTTTTAAAGTGCAATGTTTAGCATTTCCTTACAAGCAGGATCTGGTACTAAGATGGAGCTACCTGTAGATTCTGAGTACAGTGGAACCATCACAGAGTAAACATACTGATGTCAATTAACCATTTCTAACCAAAATAATTGACTCTGATTCTTCAATATTCTTCAACACTTTGCACCACACCATAGGGGCATTCTGGATAGAAAAACAGGTTAGATGCCCATGGGAGACTCTCTCCAGTTTTGGGAGAACCTCTGATGGTACAGAGCCAGTATAGTGGCTCCTACTGTGACACCTCTGCCTATAACCAGCACCGGGGGCACAGTCTGTAAAAAGGTGTGGCAAAGATGGCTGTAGTGGTGTGGCTGGAGTAGCACCCCCTTTTGCACCTTCCCGGTGTCCTGATATAGCCGTGGATCTCTATGGGAAGTGGGAGAGGAAGTCTCAGTCCTCTGTGTCCACTCGGCCCTCCTACAGTCTTAACTCCTTTGGGATGCTGGAAGAGCTTAGCCCTGAAATGTTCCCAAGAAAAAAGTAAAATCAACTCACTCCTGGGTCATCCCCAATCTCCAAAACAGCTTCTTAGTTGAGCATCACTCTGTCCTGAGGGCTAAGTAGCTGCCTTAGCTATTGGGCCTGTTTCTCCACCCTCAAATCTTCCTTCACAAAGAGAGACAGAGCTCAATCCTGTTTTCTCCCCAATCAGCCCTGAACTGAGCCAGATTCTCTCCTTTTATTCCACCTCCAGGCTCAGCATCAGTTGCAGGCATAGCAGGACAGAGCTAGCAGGGTCCACAGAGTCTCTTTAGCTTCTTCTCTGCTGGTATGGGGCCTCTCTGTTTCATCACAATGACCCTATGTCCTGCTGATCCATCAGCTACCAAAATGGCCCTTTGAGACTGTTGGCAGCAACTGCATCTGAGAGCAACTTTCAAGTTAAGCCAGAGACTGGACAAGAGACTTGTTCCGCCATGATCCCTCTGAAATGAGCTTTGTATACTCCTCTAATGATCTGTTTTATGGGGATCTCAACTATACTCAAGGATTAGGGCCATTATTATTATTAGTGGTATCTGTATTACCATAGCACCGAGGAGATTTCTCCTTTATCTCCTTTTCCTGTTAAATAGCACTTGCCTGGTTCTATCAGCAAAGAACATATTCTCAGTATCATGAAGGGAATAAAGAAAAAACCCATTGTTGGCCTTTCCCAAATCCACATAGGCCATTGCAAAATACTCCATTCCATCCCCAACATTGACCAGGCATGTGTAACTGTAAGTGCTCACAGAGCTCCACAGCTAGCATTGCTGAAATACTCTCAGGAGGCTGCAAATTCCACTGGCTAAGTACAGGTACAGAAGAAGCACACAAATTCCTAATCTCACAGCATTGCGCACACTCGTGTGTGCACACACACAACCCCAGCTGCTCCACTTACTGCTGTCTCGCTGAGATGGGGTGAGGAATGGGGCAGGGATCCACTAACCTGCTGGCTCTATAGAGTGTTTTGGAGATTTGATGGAAGATCTGCTTTTCCCACTGTACTTTTTTTCCTTTTTACCCTACATGTGTCTTCACTCTCCTTCCCATTGGGCAGTGGGAGAGAAGTCAAAATACGAATGTAAAAAGCAGAGACCCAAGGTCAGGAAACCCACTGGCCAATAAGATAAAGAGGAGACCTCTGGTGAGAACTGCCTTCCTCAGGACTGTGGGTAGGGGTTGCTCCCCAAAGACTTTATTCCTCAGGCAGGTAGAGTAAGGGGATTCCCCAGGCAGAGAAACAAGAGGGTTAGAGAAAGAGGATTAGCCACTCAGATTCAGTAGCGCTGGAACATTTTTAATAGTGGGGGTGCTGAAAGCCAGCCCCCTTACCCCTGTCCATCATTCCCCCAGAGCTGAGGCTGGGAGCAAAGCCCCGGGTGCAGGATCAGCAGCCAAGCCCTGGGCATGCAGGGCAGCAGCAGGGACACCAGGTGCTCTGGGCTGGCAGCCAGGACCCCAGGCAAGTGAGAGCAGGGAGTCCGGGGGTGCTGCAGCATCCCCCCATACCCCTAGTTCCCATACCTATGCTCAGATTCCCATCACAACATGCTGGGATAGAGAAGATTGCTTTCCCTTGCCATGGATCCCCATCATCCTAGTAGTAAGAAGTGGGGAAGGGGACGGCTTCCCAGGTACAATGTCTCCCAGGCTAAGGGAAGGAAAGGGGAATCTAGTGACTCTGGCTGGGTTAAAAGAGTGCCCACCTAAGCTGTCCATCCTTTCTCCCCCTGTCTCATGCCCCAGCTCGCCTCTGTGCTCTGCTTTCACATATTTTCTCTCACTTTGTTTGCAGACACAGAACCTACTAATACATTCACAAGAGAGTCTTCAGAGGAGATGTTGCCTTCCCTTTCTCCAACCTATAAAGCGGGATCAGTCAGAAAACTGAAGTCAAATCACCCCAGCCCTGCCTTTGATAAACAGGGACCTGGCAAATTCTGCCCATTGAGGGTAGGCTAGAGACAGAGCTCAGTATAAACACAATGGGGACAGAGCACAGGCCAGCCCATCACAACCGAAGCTAACAGGACAGGATGAGGATCACAGACCACAGATGAATCATCCTCTGCATCTGAAGTCTTCAAAGGTAAATTATTGTAGGGAGGGCCTGAGTCCTGGAAGATATGGATGCAGAGATCCATCACCAGAAGGACTGTGTGATCAGGAGCCTGAAAGAATTTTCAGGCTGAGGGAGTTGTGGCTTCAAGCAGCAGGAGGAGCCAAAGGACTCAAAAACATGAAAGACTCAAAAACATGTTGTGGAGTTTGGAGATTTGTGGGTCACAGGGCCTGGGGAGCCTGAATGCATTGAGAGGCTGGGGCGGGGCCTTGGTGGAGAAATGTTCTCATCACTCCCTCCAATCATGCTGTGAGGCTTCTTTGCTTACCAGGTCACCTCCTTCCCTGAGGCAGCAGGACTAGGGGGACTGAAGGAACTTGGAGAGAGTACTTTGGAACAAGAAGGAGTCCGTCAGTGCCTCATTAGAAACAGGAACATCAAGGGGGTACTTCACTGCCTCATATTAGGGCCAGCTACACAGAATTCAGAAATGGAACACCCTGCAGAATCTGACACAGAATCAAGACCACAGAAAGTGGACCAGACCCAGGGCCTCAGTTTTAAACCTCCACTAATTTTTTCTTATGTTTCCAGTTTTTTTAGTCCAGACCTGATTTCTCCCATCCAGATTGGGTGATAAATTACTCTGGTAAGATGGTTCAAATTTCCCAGGTATGTTTGTCATCCCTATGAACTACACAACAGAGTGAACTTGCTAGGCATGTATTTTTTCCAATCAAATGTGTAGACATGGTGGGTTCATTAAAAAATCCAAAATACTATGATGTTGTAATTCAGAGCTGGACTTTATACTTCAAGAACAATCTTAAGACATCACTGAAGAAATACAAGAACTGTAGCTAATGAAAAATGCAAATGCAGTTCATTAAATTTTAGAATTAAGCCTTACACCGAATAATATCCCGTAGCTGTATTCTGCAAATTTGCCCAGGCTTTACAATTTGCTTATAATGGCAATGAAGAAAAATTTATTTTTAATTGTAATACCTTTGGCTAGAAGCGCAAAGCAAGTTATCAACTGCCTTGTAAAGATTTCATTGAGGCATAAATAACCTCAAGCTTGTTGTAAATAATTGTTCTAAATCATGAAAGTGTAAATTAATTTTTGTGAGTAATCCATGTAATTGTTCATGAATTAACTTACCAAAGCAGCGGTATTTAAGTACAGGAGCAGAGAATCTAAGGCTATGTCTACATTTACGATGGCATGTAGAGTACCTACACTGTATGCTCCTCTAGCGTGGGTATAAATAGCAGTATTGGTGAGGCGTTGCTTAGGCGAGTAGCGTAAAGACACACCAGTACCTTAGGATATGTACCCAACATGGCTCTCTACACACCCAAGCAGTGCCTCCCGTGTTTACACTGCTGTTTTGAGCAGTGTAATACACCACTGCCTCCCTGCTGCCAGAACCTTTCTCCACCACAGGCAAAGACTCTGGCAGCGGGAAGGCAGCAGGCAAAAGCTCCAACAGTGCCGAGCTGCTGAAGCCTTTCCCTGCTGTCTCTCCAGTTCCAGAGCCTTTCACTGCCACATGTAGTTACATACCGCAATGTGGACACAGCATGCTTTTCGCTGCGGCATGTAGCTACATGTACCCTACACACCACTGCAAGTGTAAACAAGGCCTAAGTGATTATGCCATATAACCCACCACACTTATCGGCCAGAACCTCAGCTGGTGTCAGTTGGAATACTACATTGGTTTCATTGCAGCTAAGCTGATTTACACCAGCTGAGGATGTGGTCCATAGTTTTGCCTGCTGTTTCTTGAAAAATGGGGACAAAGTATCCAGAGGAGGGGAACTGTAATATACAATCACATTTTGGGGGGTGGGGAGAATAATGCTTTATACTTTTCTGAATTCAAGCATTGCACCAAAGTATACACTAAAAACAAAACAAAGACAAAGACCATTCTTGATCAGTTTTTAGGTTTGTCAAGGTTCCTTCCCCACTCTGAACTCTAGGGTACAGATGTGGGGACCTGCATGAAAGACCCCCTAAGATTATTCTTACCAGCTTAGGTTAAAACTGCCCCAAGGTACAAACTTTGCCTTGTCCTTGAACAGTATACTGCCACCACCAAGCATTTTAAACAAAGAACAGGGAAAGAGACCACTTGGAGACCTCTCCCCCTCAAAATATCCCCTCAAGTCCTATACCCCCTTTCCTGGGGAAGGCTTGATAATAATCCTCACCAATTTGTACATGTTAACACAGACCCAAACCTGTGGATCTTAAGAACAATGAAAAATCAATTAGGTTCCTAAAAGAAGAATTTTAATTAAAGAAAAGGTAAAAGAATCACCTCTGCAAAATCAGGATGGTAAATACCTTACAGGGTAATCAGATTCAAAATATAGAGAATACCTCTAGGCAAAATCTTAAATTACGAAAAGACACAAAAACAAGAATATACATTCCCTCCAGCACAGCTTATTTTACCAGCCATTAAACAAAAGGAAATCTAATGCATTTTCTAGCTAGATTACTTACTAACTTAACAGGAGTTGGAAGGCTGCATTCCTGATCTGTTTCCCGGCAAAAGCAACACACAAACAGATAAACCCTTTGTTCTCCCCCCCCCCTCCAGATTTGAAAGTATCTTGTCCTCTCATTGGTCATTTTGGGTCAAGTGCCAGCGAGGTTACCTTAGCTTCTTAACCCTTTACAGATAAAAGGGTTTTGCCTCTGACCAGGAGGGATTTTATAGCACTGTATACAGAAAGGTGGTTATCCTTCCCTTTATATTTATGACAAGGTTTTTAAATATAAACTCCTTTTATTGATCCATTACAATGACAATGTTAAATCATGAGTGACTTGGTATCAAAGGACCATATTCTTACCTCAATCAGCTTGTGGAACTCCTACTGACATCTGTGGAGTCTGTCCTTGTGTAGAGGGAAAGAATTGTCCCTCCATTTTTGGTGTACTGCACCTTTAAACAAAGACTCTCTCTCCCTCCTCAAGAAGCAGGTATGAGGCAGTTGCCATATTGTGTTTCACTTTACAGGTGGAATATCAAGGGAATCACTGTGCTTGCTCATTCTCTCTCTGGGTTTTATAGTCAATCTTTTTTGGCTTCATAACTGAAATGAAAGTAATCTAGATTGAAGAAGTGAGTAACCTTTCCTTTTCATAGATAGTATCAGGGGGTATTTATGCAAAGGTGAATGGGAGACAATAATCCTACTGTAAGTGTAACTGTATTTGTAGTTATTTGTGAAAGATAGAAGCACTGATTCCAGGTCAAATTCTGTTTTCATTTACACTAGTGTGAATCCATTACATCAACTTGCATAAGTAATACCAGAGTATGCCCTTCTGAATTCATCCTTAATTGAAGTGAAGTTAATGGATTTGCACTGGGCAGAATTTATCCCACCTTGTTTAGTTATCTTTAACATATAGATTTGTGTGTTATGTATGTGTATACACAAAAAGTGTGTGTGTATATACATACACAGTGATTCCCTCAATACACACACACACACACACACAACATGCATGTCCAGTAACACAAATTCTTTACATCAGAATAATGATTATGGGTGAGACATTTTCTCTGATGTACATCCTATATGCTCTGAATATGAGATTTTCCTCTCAGTCATGCTGGAGAAATTAACCTGATGGAAGTCAATGCCTTGCACCAATGTAACTGGAGGATGTAATAAGGATATACAAGTCAATACAGAATTTGATCCCTTAAGGCACTATAACATTGTAAATTAGGCAATTGCCATAAACTTGACTTTCTAAAGATCTGTTGTGCATTTTCTATTTTTCAATCATTTAACCTTATTTATTAGCTTTATGCTTCAACTGAGAGTTTTAAAGTTTCATTTGTCATCTTTGCCTGACACATAAAGAGAAAAACAAAATAGTTTTTTTGTTCATAAAAAGTACACAGTGCCAGAAATCAGACAGGGAGCTATGATTTAATTTGCATTCAATCTGTGAAAGAAAAGATTTGACAAAAATTAATGGGATGAATTGTAAAACTATTTTATCATTGTAATGCATCTTACAGACACTCTGAGGACTACAGAATTTTTTTGGGACCAATCAGAATCAAAGGAGTTTAGATACCGCTGTACGAATAGTTGCCTGCCTACCCACAAACAAATTCTGTGGTCTTTAATTGAGAAAAAGTCTCAATGATGTCAAATAATTAAGCATCTGTCCTTGTAATGAATTGTGATGACTCGCCCTTTGTTGAATAAATATCTTTGCAGCCTCTCATTTCATTCAGTACTGGAACCACTTACACACCTCTTTCACTCTAATTCTTCTTCTTCATCCTCACCATTTTAATGTATACTGTTCCTTAAATGTATTATGCTTAATATTGCATGGATTCTAAAGCACACAAACAAACCAGAGCAAAGTGGCCGGCATATCAGCAGACAATTGCCGTGCAGCAGTGGGGCAAGACCTGGGGAAACAAGAAACTTTTTGGCAACCAGGCCACCAGGAAAATCCGTACTCTAACAAAAATTACTATAGCATCTTTAACATCCATGAATAGCTGGCAAGTTCAATTATCTGAAACACCTCTGCACCATCAACTGCATAGAAGTGAATTTATTTATTTAGAAGGTGAAAAGGGATGAGTCAGCCCTCCTGGAAGTCAAACCTGTGAATTCAGGGAATCTATGTATTTCAGAAATGTTCTTAAACAACTAAATAAGCCTCTCTAATTTCCGGTAAGCATGCATCAATCTAATTATCCCATTCTACTGCGGGGGTGGGGGAGGGTAATTATTTTTAACCATTTTAAATATCTTTGGAACTATTAGATAAAACATTAACTTCTTTAAAAAAACATATCAGATGTACAAAGTTACCTTAAGTGGAATACATATTGAACAAATAAATTACATTTTCATCAGCTCATGTAGAGTTGGATCCAATGTTCACTGAAATCAGTGAAAGACTTTCCACCAATTTTAATGAATGTTGGATTAGGTCCACAGTGCAAACATCTGATTTTTGCCAAAACATTTAGAGTGAGGAAGATCAAAGCAGTCCTCATAAAACCTCATCCCTTTTTGATGTGTTTTATTTTCCATAAGCACAGAAACACATCTAGATAAACCAGGAACCCAGTCAAAGTAATGGAAAACTCTCAACTAGTCTTGATCAAATCACTTTTCCTACATGTTTAATTTAAAGACCAGAGTGGTGCTGGTCACAAGGCCACTATACAACTAGAAATATGAGGCTGAAAGAACTGAAACATATGCACTTTCCCCAATGTATCACAGTTACAGAAACATGACAAATGACTTTTTACTGACCCACTGTGAAACCTCAGTGCTCAATATTGTTTAAATGTTTCATTTCTTTTCTGTAGGGGGGTGGCCTAGCTATTTCATTATTGGGGGGAGCAAATGAAAAACTCATGGGGAGAAAAAGATAAATGAAAGGTAAAGGATTTCCCAGAGAGAATAGAAATACAATCTGATGTAAAGAACCATCTGTCTCACTTGAACAGAAACCTCAAATAAAATGTTTCTAATGCTAAGTCCTCCTGCTGCTACTGATTCTGCAGTTCCAAAAAGTGCTGATTGAAGCACAGTAAAAATGTTTAAATTTTAAAAACCATTTCAAAAGGTTTTCGGATCAAGGGAACTCAAAGCCTCTTTTCAAACTTGGCCACCTCAGACAGGTGCCCAAATGCCCATTAGATATTTAGATGAGGAGCTGAGTAGCCACAATCTAGGGTGCTGGGCATCTAATCTGGACTACTAATTTAGACGGCAGAGTTTTTTGTTTCATAGTCTCTCCCCCAACCAAGCATGAATTCTCCTTGCAATGATCTAATTTTCCTAGTGCACAAATGACCACTGTCCACCCTGTAGTATCAGCAGGATTGAAGGGGTTTAAAAATCACCTTGAGTTGAACAGACTTTTTAACCCCCCCAAAACTATAAAAGAAATGAGAATGCTTTAAAGCCCAGGAAGTGGTCTTTCTTAGCTCAGCTGTCTAGGACCATAGTATGCCTGAATAACTACAAAAATATCTTTTCCCCCCATTTGATGCTTCTATGGTACACTGCGAACCTAAATGGAACGGACTTTTTTTTTTAAATATTCTGTAACCTATAAGTAATTAGATGGTTGGACAGATGAACTGAGCACCCAAAATTGATTGTAAAGTTTTGGAGCTTGACCTGTGAAGAACACTGGAAAGGAATACAGATCAGTGTTTCTAGTTCTCCATTTACTCATGAGCTAGACAAACTTTCGATCCTTGGGTAGGGACCATCTTGTTCAGTAGTGGGCCTGTTCATCTGTGTGGCTCCTCTGGGTTCCTGTACATCCTAGCAATGCTGCTTCTACAGGAACCGTTGGCAATATCTATTCTAGCCTATATATGTCCTTATATCACCCTCATCACCATAGTATCTGAGTACCTTCCAATAGTGCATTAAGTGACATTACTAACATCTGTCACATGTGGCTTGTTCTCATGCTCGCCCCGCAGGAAGAAGTATGGGGGAAAATAATCCTACCAAAACAAAACTTCCTCCTCTCAACTCATGCAGTATTAGCCACAGAAAGGTTAGAGCAAGACTTAATGCTGTTTCAAGCTGTGTTAACTCCTACTTGGATTTCCATAAGGATATCTGCAAAATCAGTGGAGGATGGTACTCTGGAGAGTGGATGAAAGGTGCCATGGAAGTGACATTGCTTCCTCTACCATGCCTTCAAATACATAACGCCCAGATTTTGTCTTTGATAGCCAGAAAAGGGATAGTTTGGCCTCTCAAAGAGAGTCCTGAATTCCTTAAAGACCTAGAATTGTGATGTGAGCCTCTTAAAAAAAAAGTGTGTGAGCACTTATGTGAGAAAGAAGAACATGAACAATTACACAGCTCATAGCCAGTTTGTATACTCTATTTATATATCCACTTGGGAGGTATTGGGGAGGGTCAGCAGTTTCAGGATGTAAAATAATAGCTTTGGCATAAATTCAGTGTTCTACTGTGACACAGGCCATATCTACACTACAAAAGTACTCCGATTTTACAGAAGTCGATTTTTTGGGAACAGATTGTATAAAGTCGAGTGCATGCATCCACACTAAGCACATTAATTTGGCGGTGTGCATCCAGAGTACCGTGGCAAACATCGACATCCTGAGCGGTGCACTATGGGTAGCTATCCCAAAGTTCCCGCAGTCACCGCTGCCCATTGGAATTCTGGGCTGAGCTCCCAATGCCTGATGGGGCCAAAAATTTGTTGCGGGTGGTTATGGGTAAATGTCGTCAGTCCCTCCATGAAAGCAACAGCAGAAAATCATTTTGCACCCTTTTCCCTGGATTCCCCGAGCAGACGCCATAGCACGGCAAGCATGGAGCACGTTCAGCTCACTGCAGCAGTTATGACCATTGTAAACACCTCACGCATTATCGTGCAGTTCATGCAGAACCAGCACCTGAAAAACCAGGCGAGGAGTCAATGGCAGCGCGGTGATGAGGACATGAACACAGATTTCTCTAAAACCACGGTCACCAGCAATTTGGAGATCATGGTGTTACTGGGGCAGGCTTATGCCATGGAATGCCGATTCTGGGCCCGGGAAACAAGCACAGAGTGGTGGGACCGCATAGTGTTGCAGGTTTGGGATGCTTCCCAGTGGCTCCAAAACTTTCGCATGCATAAGGGCACTTTCATGGAACTTTGTGACTTGCTTTCCCCTGCCCTGAAGCGCAAGAATACAAAGATGAGAGCATTCCTCACAGTTCAAAAGCAAGTGGAAATAGCCCTGTGGAAGCTTGCAATGCCAGACAGCTACCGGTCAGTCAGTAATCAATTTGGAGTGGGCAAATCTACTGTGGGGGTTGCTGTGATGCAAGTAGCCAACACAATCATTTTGCTGTTGCTATCAAAGGTGGTGACTTGGGAAATGCGCAGGTCATACTAGATGGCTTTGCTGCAATGGGATTCCCTAACTGTGGTGTAGCTATAGACGGAACGCATATCCCTATCTTGGGACCGGACCACCAGGGAAGCCAGTACATAAACCTCAAGGGGTACTTTTCAATGGTACTGCAAGCACTGATGGATCACAAGGGATGTTTCACCAACATCAACGTGGGGTGGCCGGGAAAGGTTCATGACGCTCGCGTCTTCAGGAACTCTGATCTGTTTAAATGGCTGCAGGAAGGGATTTACTTCCCAGATCAGAAAATAACTGTTGGGGATGTTGAAATGCCTGTAGTTATCCTTGAGGACCCAGCCTATCCCTTAATGCCCTGGCTCATGAAGCCGTACACAGGCACCCTGGACAGTACTAAGGAGCTGTTCAACTATAAGCTGAGCAAGTGCAGAATGGTGGTAGAGTGTGCATTTGGACGCTTAAAGGTTTGCTGGCGCAGTTTACTGACTCGCTCAGACCTCAGCAAAACCAATATTCCCATTGTTATTGTGTTGCGGTTCAGTGATGAGACAGAACACAGCTTTATGCAAGCAAACAGGCTGGTCAGCGGAGATGGGCTGTTCTGCCCCCCCGCCTTCCACCTTCTCCTTTTATTATATTTCTCCCCCTAAGCATTACACACTGCTACACAAAGGAATGTATGACGTTGATTCATATGCTTAGTTACCATCCTCTATCTACTACAATCCTGGTTCTCAGGCCTTGAGCCCAGGCTAAAAAAGCCTCCCACAGTTGCTGTCCAAACAATCAAGTTCTCATGGTTCATATCTAGCCCTTGTCCTTGGATAGAGCAATGTGTGCATTGCTCCTAGGAAACAGGGTGTGCCCCGCCTGCTTCCAGGTGGAATAGCTAAACATTAACCCTTCATCTCCCCGTTTTTTATTTATTGATAGTTGGCCATCTCATGGTAGCCGTCAATTTGTTTTGTCATGCTATTTAACTCCCAGACAGACAAGGACATAACCTGGGGAGCTTTCCAGGGCAAAATTTTACAAAGTCTTAACAAGGAAGGAATACATTGTACACAGCAGCAACAAAAAAATAAGCCCAATGATTACAAACACAAAATAACCAAAAGCTTAATATCTGCAATATAATCATCTAAAAGGGGTACACTTCTTTTACTACAATTGTGACCAGCAAAAGGCAATATAAGTATCATTCTACTAAGACAGCAAAGGGTGCCATCACTTAAATTTGCAGGAATATAATTAAAGGTGCATGAACCACAAGTAAAAACCCATCCTGATGGTAGGATGATATGGCCATAATTATATAAAACATTAACAGCATGGGAACAATTTAAAAGGGATTGAGAAATTTTTTGACAGCCCAAGGGCACCTTTGTACTAGTGCAGTTAACTACACGCGCACAGGTGACATTGTGAGCCCCGGCTGGGTATGGTGTGTGGAGGGATATAGCCGTGCGAGGCAGAGTATAGTTGGCCAGGCCCCAATTAGCCATGCTAGAGTACTGGGAGGAAAGATTAGCATAAGCAGAGAACAGTGTCTTATTCTCCATCTCCTCAGGGTGATGACATACTGGAATAAGGCATGTACCTAACAAATCTCCGGCTGCTACAGAATTAGATAAACAAAAGTGGGTAACATTTGCTATTGAAGCCAATCTTTCCCATATGTTATATGTCATTTGGGCTTGTAACGGGGGAGGCGCTTCCGAGCCAACCCCTACAGGAAATAGCAGGCACAAAAGGCACACAATCATCACAGAATTAGCAGTGATTTGGGCGAGAATCGCCACAAACAAAGTCTCAGGAGTCTCTGGCTGTTGATCTGCTGCCAGTCTTCGTTGAGCTGTGGCGACCAATGCTTTTACTGCTCCCCATGTCACGGGCTGGCTTGGGACGCTACGCCTCCTCCGTTTCCGTCCCGTCGTTGTCGACTCGGGGGGCAACGCGGTCTCCTCCAAGGTCAGCTGAAACTCTGGCATGGGATTCGACAGCCCCTGGTGCCACGCCATGTTGTTTCAGTGCCGGTCGCACACACTGGGCTGGAACCCACAACGGTCCTGCAGGGAGAGACACAGCAGCATATCCCTGACCCCAAGTGATTAGAGGTGCTGGGCCCAGCCACTGTGGATCGGGCAGCTGACGGTAAAAGACACGCGGTCTTTCCAGTACCTCAGATTTGTGAAAATGCCGATCCGCAGGGGTCTGCTGATCTGCATTCAGTGTTAAATTATTTAAAGTAAACAAGAGGATATGCATTTGTTGTTGAATGTCTCCTAAGGTTCGGAGACGCAGCTCCCCTTGTTTTAATTGTTTATCTAGCAAGGTTTTGAGTGTGCGATTGGCACGTTCAACAATGGCTTGGCCCGTGGAATTATAAGGGATTCCGTGTTTAAGACAGACGTCCCAGCGGGCACAAAAGGTGGAGAGGGCTGAAGAGCAGTAGGCTGGGGCATTATCTGTTTTAATTTGGCAAGGGCGACCCATAACAGAAAAGCAGGCCAGCAAATGGTGAATAACTTTGTTAGTGGCTTCCCCACGTTGTGGGGTTGCCCAAAGGAAGCCTGAATAAGTATCAACGGAAACATGTAAAAATGAATAGGGGCGGAATTGTGGCACATGAGTAACATCCATTTGCCACAGCTGATTTGCTGCGGTACCTCGGGGGTTAACGGCATAAGAGAAAGTAGGAGCAGCAGCAGCACAGTGGGGGCAGGAACGAACAATGGAACGTGCATGATCAGCACGAATGTGAAACTGCCGGGCCAAAACAGAGGCAGAGTGATGAAAAAAGGCATGGCTTTCAATGGGGTCAGAAAAAAGGGAATTTACCTGACCACGCAACGCGCGATCGGCGCATGCATTGCCCTCAGTGAGTGGCCCAGGCAGAGGGGTATGACTGCGAATATGAGCAACAAAGTAAGGGAAATGACGAGTGGCAAGAAGATGCTGTAAAGACAAAAACAGGTGAAGGAGGTCTGCATCAACCTGAGGGGTAATGAGGGCAAGGGGTAAATGATCAATTACCTGATAAACATAATGGGTATCCACAATTAAATTAAAGGGACAATCAGCAAAAAGTTGAAAGGCCAAAATAACAGCAGCTAATTCTGAACGCTGTGCAGAACGCTGAGGCAGTGTAAAACGAGAATGCCAACGAGGGGGGTCACCCAACTGATAAGTGACTACACCTCGGTGGGGAGAGCCATCAGTAAAAAGAGTGACAGCGGAAATAATGGGTTGAGAGCGGCTAAGACGATGAACAACTAGGGGCACCTTTTGGGTAATGACCAATCGAGGATCTTTTGGAGGATTGTAAGAAATCTCTCCCACATAATCACAAAGAGCAACCTGCCAGGGCAAGGAGGTGTGGCACAAAGAGTCAAATGCAGTACAGGACAAGGGGAGCACAATGGCAACTAAATCAGTGCTAGTGAGTTGCACTGCACGGTGGCGGGCTTTACGAACAAGATCAGATAGGGCATCTAAATACGGATAAATATTTCGAGGAGGGGTGGATGAAAGGTACAGCCACTCTATAATAGAGACGGCTGTGTCTGTACGGGGTACAAACAGAGCCGCAGTTGGCGTATGAGGGGTGGCAAGAAGAACCAATTGTAAGGGACGGACCTCTGGGAGTCTGTCCACAAACTGCTGACTCAATGCTGCATTGATTTGTCGAATGCAGGCAGTATGCTTTTCAGTGATGGCAATAACTGCACCCGGTGCCCGGGCTCCACGCAGGAGCTCAAACAACGGCTGCAGCATTGAAGTGGGGAGACGAAAATAGGGCCGAATCCAATTTAAATGACCCAAAATCTGTTGTAATTTAACAAGGGTTAGGGGTTGAGGTAAAATTAATTCCGGACGAACCGGAGCAGCATAGGTTTGTAAAACCTTATATCCGAGGTAGTGGTAGGGATAAGAGCGTTGGATTTTTTCTGGTGCCACTAACAGGCCATTTTGGCCGAGAATCTGAGATAAAGATTCAAGCTGTTGTGCCGTGACCCGGGGACCGCTTAGCAAAATGTCATCCATGTAATGGTAGACCTTCAGCGAAGGGTACCGGGCACGGAAAGGGGCAAGGGCCCGATCCACAAAAAGCTGGCACAAGGTTGGACTATTTTGCATTCCCTGGGGCAAGACCTTCCACTGATACCTTTGAGAGGGTTGCTGATTATTATATTGTGGCACCGTAAATGCAAATTTTTCGCGATCTTGAGGGCAAAGGGGGATGGTGAAAAAACAATCTTTTAAATCTAACACACAAAGTTGATCGGTTTGAGGAATTAAATTTGGATTTGGCAAGCCAAATTGCAAGGGGCCCATAGGTTGGATGCGTTTATTTATTTCCCTTAAATCATGTAACAGCCGCCAAGCACCTGATTTTTTCTTAATAACGAACACCGGGGTGTTCCAGGGACTAGTGGAGCTCTCCAGTCACTGTGCTTGCAAATGCTGCTGCACAAGCGAATGAAGTGCTTTTAGCTTTTTTAGAGGGAGGGGCCACTGGTCAATTTATACAGGCTTTAAGGATTGCCATACCAAGGGTAAGGCGGAGGGCACGGTGGGTGAGGGAGGGTTTTGGGCCATCAGATGTTAATATCGAGGGTGGTGTCTAACTTTGTAAGTAAATCACGGCCCCAAATATTGAGGTGGACAGGGAGCACAAAAGGGCGGATTGTAGCAAGGGCACGGCCTCCTGGTTTAGAGACCGTGACCCAAGACAAACTTTGGCGCCCGGGTTTGCTACCCCCAATCCCCCACAACTCTTTAGAAGGAACCGTTGGCCAACTGACTGGCCACTCCGGATCACGAATCACCGTAACGTCAGCTCCAGTGTCCACCAGCCCTGTAAAAGGAACATCATTTAAGAGAAGTGTTAACTGAGGTTTCGAGGGGCGGACTGACATTGTCAGAGCAACAAGTGGAGAAGACGCTCTGTGAGACGGCGAGTGAGACAACGTCGATCCAAAGCCTCCTCCGCCCTGAGTTCGATCCTCGGCAGCTGGCACCTGATAGGGGACTAAAATCAATTGTGCAATTGACCGTCCACGCGGGAGCGACTGTGGAAGATGAGTCCACACCTGAACCTTAATAATGCCAGTGTAATCAGCATCAATGACCCCTGGAATGACAAAAAAGCCCTGTTTCCCAGCTTGTGAGCGAGGGAGAACAAGACCTACAAAGCCGGCAGGGAGAGGTCCCGTCACCTGTGTAGGTATGGCACAGACCTCCCCTGGCAGCCGAAAGTCAGTGTCCTCCTGCATGATCAAATCAAGCCCTGCACTTCCAGCAGTCGCTGCCCTCATAGAGTCTATGGATTCCAAGGCAGAGGAGCGATTGCCTGAGTAGGAAACACCCCCGTTTGGCCCTGAGTTCGGGGGGGACCCGTCGCGCGGTTTCCCGACCCGCTACGACACTGATTAGCCCAGTGATAACCTTTCCCACACTTGGGGCACTTCTTTGAGGGTCGGGCTGGTGCCTTAGATGAGCGGCACTCCTGCTGAAAATGACCCTCCTTACCACAGCGGTAACAGCGCTTCCCCTCCTTCCCAGTTTTTCTGAGGGCGGCAGCCAGAACTCCAGCCTTGTGGGCTTGTGTGCCAATGTTCTGGCACGCCCGCAGCATGTCTGAGAGCTCTAAAATACCAGAGGCTTGTGCTGCCTGGAGAGCACGGCGGCAATCCTCATTTGCATTTTCAACTGCCAATTTTAACAGGAGCTCGTGAGCTGCCTCAGTGTTATCCACCTGCCGGAGGATAGCCTCCTGCAATCTGTTGGTAAAATCCAAAAAGGACTCCAAGGCACCCTGACGGATACTGACAAAGCTTTTGGTAGGCTTGCCTGAATCCGGGACCTTCTTGAAAGCATGCTGGGCACAGGTGGAAATAATGGGGAAGACGGCCTGAGGGAGTTGAGACTGCATCTCAATAGTAGCAAACTGGCCCTCCCCTGCCAAATGCTCATAAATGATACCTTGCTCTCTATATACCTGGGCTTGGCGTTCTGCCATCTGCCGATACTCACTAAGCCAAATAACATACTGACTGGGTGACAACATCATGCGCAGCAGCGTTTTCCAATCCTCAGGGATTAGGGAGTACCCAGTACCCATCCCTTCAATTAGACCACGCACAAAGGTGCTAGTCAGGCCAAATTCACGAATTGCTTTCTTTACCTCTCTAACCACCGAGTATGGCAGAGTGGTCCAGGTGCCCACGGGGTTGCCCTGGTCATCATTCTGCCAGGTCACCGGGCAAACGGAGACCAGATCAGCCAGCTCCTCTGCCGTAAGATCTGATCGAGCTTTCGCTGCATGAACCATTTGTTGCACCAGCGAAAGCTTCTGAGCAGATGCAGATGACCCTCCGGGGGGCCCCACGGGGGGAGGGTGATCACACACCGGCTCCGGTGGGGAAGGCCAGGGAGGCGGTGGTAATAGAGGCACTGGGGGCGAAGCAGGGGGAGGGATGGCTGCAGGAGCGGACGGGGGTGGCAGGATCGGCAGCTCCTCTGTTGGTGCTGGAGAGGGCCTTTCCGAGGCGACACACTGTGTCGCATCGCCAGGAGGGGGGATGGCTGCAGGGGCGGACGGGCGTGGCGAGAGCACCAGCCTCGCGAGGGAGGGTCTGTCTGAGGCGACACGCTGTACCACGTCGCGGCAGAGGTGCCAGGCATGTAAAGCCTGCACGGGCGCCCGAGGCTCTTCGTGCAATGTCTGGCCCAATCGCTCCCAGTCCGCTAGCTTAAGGCTTCCGGCTTCAGGATACCACGGGCACTTGGCACGCACCTCCTGTAGCAGGAGAGTGAGTTCTCGAGCCGGGCAGTCATGCTGAGCCTTACGCAGCAAATACTGCAGCTCATTGCGGTGTTGCACTTGCAAAGCAGAGAGGGAGCTTCCCATACTTACCACAATGAAAAATACTCACCGGGATCCACGAAGCGGATGAGTGACGCGTCTGAAACCCTTGCCGGGCGAGGTGAGTGCTGAGGGCCCCACGTTGGGCGCCAGTTGTTGCGGTTCAGTGATGAGACAGAACACAGCTTTATGCAAGCAAACAGGCTGGTCAGCGGAGATGGGCTGTTCTGCCCCCCCGCCTTCCACCTTCTCCTTTTATTATATTTCTCCCCCTAAGCATTACACACTGCTACACAAAGGAATGTATGACGTTGATTCATATGCTTAGTTACCATCCTCTATCTACTACAATCCTGGTTCTCAGGCCTTGAGCCCAGGCTAAAAAAGCCTCCCACAGTTGCTGTCCAAACAATCAAGTTCTCATGGTTCATATCTAGCCCTTGTCCTTGGATAGAGCAATGTGTGCATTGTTCCTAGGAAACAGTCAGGGTGTGCCCCGCCTGCTTCCAGGTGGAATAGCTAAACATTAACCCTTCAGTTATTGCAGCTTGCTGTGTGCTCCACAATCTCTGTGAGAGTAAGGGAGAGATGTTTATGGCGGGGTGGGAGGTTGAGGCAAATCACCTGGCCACTGAATACACGCAGCCAGACACCAGGGCGTTTAGAAGTGCCCAGCAGGAAGTGCTGCGCATCAGAGAAGCTTTGAAAACCAGTTTCATGACTGGCCAGGGTACTGGGTGACAGTTCTGTTTGTTTCTCCTTGATGAAGACCCGCCCCCTTGGTTGCCTCTAAATTCCCTGTAAGCCATTCACCTCCCCCCTTCGATCACAGCTTGCTTGCAAAGGAAATAAAGTCACTATCGTCTAAAAAACATGTATTCTTTATTAATTGATTATAAAAATAGGGCGATAACTCACAAGGTAGCCCGGATGAGGTGTGGGAGGAGGGTAGGAGAGAAGGAAAAGGCCACTTCAAAACTTGTTGAATGACAACCTTCTGTTGCTTGGGCTCTCCACTGGGGTGGAGTGGTTGGGTGCCCGGAGCCTCCCCCTCCCTGCCCCACATTCTTGGGCATCTGGGTGAGGAGGCTATGGAACTTGGGGAGGAGGGAGGGTGGTTAAACAGGGGCTGCAGCGGCAGTCTGTGATCCTGCTGCCATTCATGAACCTCCACCAGATGCCAGAGCACATCCGTTTGATCCTGCAGTAGCCCCAGCATTGCATCATGCCTCCTCTGATCTTCCTGCCGCCACCTCTCCTCACGTTCATCGGCCACTTTCCTGTACTCTGCTATTGTGTCCCTCCACACATTCTGCTGAGCTCTGTCAGTGCTGGACAACTACATGAGTTCAGAGATCATTTCATCGCGCGTGTGTTTTTTTCACCGCCTTATCTGAGATAGCCTCTGCGATGGAGGAGGGAGGCTTGAAAGATTTGCAGCTGCTGGAGGAAAAAAAGGGAGTTAAGTATTTAAAAAGATACATTTTACAGAACAATGGCTATTCTCTTTCATGGTGAACGACACTATTCACATTACCTAGCACATATGATTTTGGTACAAGGTCTCATTTTGCATCTTATATTGAGTGCCTGCAGCTTTGGTATTAGAGATCACACACGCAGTGCCGGGCAACAGAATTCGGCTTGCAGGCAGCCATGGTAAGCCATAGTCTTTTGGCTTCTGCAACCTTCATAACAGCAGCACCCTCATCTCCCATACCAAGCAAAGCACGTTGAGTTGGCCATTTAGTGCTGTGGTTTTCCTGTTAACGTGCGCAGCAGAAACCAAACTAACCCCCCCTCGCCCATCCAATTCTCTGGGATGATTGCTTTACCCCTCACCCCACTGCTTGGTTGGTATCAGGGAAGATCCCTGCTAGCCAAACGTGAACAGCTCAGTGCCAAAGCCACACGGTAGGTGGGGGGGCAAACTGCGGGGAGGATTTCTTTTCAGCCACAGGCAAACAGCCCTGTAGGAATGGGCACCTCTGAATATCCCCTTAATTAAATTCCCCTATTTCAACCAGGTTACCATGAATGATATCACTCTCCTGAGGATAGCACAGAGAGATAAAGAACGGATGTTGCTTGAATGCCAGCAAACACCGAGACCATACGCTGCCAGGATTTGTCATGCAATGATATCAGATTACTTGCTACTAGCATGGCATGGTAAAGTGTCCTACCATGGAGGACGGAATAAGGCTGCTCTACTCAAAAACCTTCTGCAAAGGCTTTTAGAATACCTCCAGGAGAGCTTCATGGAGATGTCCCTGGAGGATTTCCGCTCCATCCCCAGACACGTAACAGACTTTTCCAGTAGCAATACTGGCCACGAATGCATCCCAAGTCCTCAAGGCTACTTAATCATTAAAAATGCTTGTTTTTATAACATGTATTGTATTTAAAAAGATACACTCACAAGAGCACCCTTCTTCTGCTTCGTTGGGTTGGGAGGGTATTTCAGTCAGAGTGATAAAAAGATCCTGGCTGTCGGGGAGAATGGTGTGCTGTGTGTTCTCCTCAAGCTCATCCTCCTCCTCCTCATTATCCCCGTCCACAAAATCCTCAGGCATGGCGGAGAGTACCCCATCATCGGAGTCCATGGACAGGGGTGGGGTAGTGGTGGCCCCCCTCCAGAATTGCATGCAGCTCAGTGTAGAAGCAGCATGCCTGGGGCTCTGTCCCGGAGCGTCTGTTTGATTCTTTGGTTTTCTGGTACACTTGTCTGAGCTCCTTAAGTTTCACGCGGCACTGTGTTGCCTCCCTGATGCAGCCTCTGTCCCTCATGGCCTCGGAGATTTTTTGAAATGTTTTGGCATTTCATCTTTTGGAATGTAGTTCTGATAGCATGGATTCCTCTCCCCATACAGCGATCAGATCCAGTACCTCCTGTTTGGTCCATGCTGGAGCTCTTTTTAGATTCTGGGACTGCTTGGTCACCTCTGCTGATGAGCTCTGTATGGTCACCTCTGCTGATGAGCTCGCCTGGCCAAACAGGAAATGAGATTCAAAAGTTCCCAGGGCTTTTCCTGTATATCTGGCCAGTGCATCCGAGTTCAGAGTGCTGTCCAGAGCTATCACAATGGTGCACTGTGGGATAGCTCCCGGAGGCCAATACCTTCGAATTGCATCCACACTAACCCTAATTCGAAACGGTGATGTTGATTTCAGCACTAATCCCCTCATCGGGGAGGAGTACAGAAATCAGTTTTAAGAGCCCTTTATGTTGAAAAAAAGGGCTTCGTTGTGTGGACGGGTGCAGGGTTAATTCGATTTAACGCTGCTAAATCCGACATAAACTCGTAGTGTAGACCAGACCTCAGATAATTCCCATTCCTGCATAGATTTATTTCTACTCTCTAGGAACTGGTGAGTAGTACACAATGGATATCTATCATTTTATCAAGAGCCATCTCTGACCATTTCACAGTGGATTATTCACGAACAATAACACCATGGAAAGCATTAGAATTTGCCATTTTAACTTGAGTTTACTGGGATAACTGGAATGACAAAAACAAGAAACAGTGGGAAACTGCCAAATAGAAAACCTGTGGTACTGCTAAGAAAGCATATTATTTCATAAACAAGGTTAATGTCTTGTCAAATGTCTAGTTGGGAAGATGTATCTAGTGGAGCCCTGCAGGGGTCCGTTCTGGGTGAAGTACTATTCAATATTTTCATTAATGTCTTGGATAATGGAGTGGAGAGTATGCTTATAAAATTTGCTGATAATACCAAGCTCGGAGGGATTGCGAACACTGTGAAGGATAGGTTTAAAATTCCAAATGACCTTGATAAATTAGAGGATTGGTCAGAAATCAACAAAATGAAATTCAATAAAGACAAGTGCAAAGTACTTCGCTTAGGAAGAAAAAATCAAATGCACAGCTACAAAATCATGCATCCGATGAAGTGAGCTGTAGCTCACGAAAGCTTATGCTCAAATAAATTGGTTAGTCTCTAAGGTGCCACAAGTACTCCTTTTCTTTTTACAAAATCAGGAATTACTGTCTGGGTGGTAGTACTGCTGAAAAGGATCTGGGAGTGAGAGTGGATCACAAATTGACTTTCAGTCATCAATGTAATGCAGCTGGAAAAGGGCTAATATGATTCTTGAGTGTATTAACAAGAGTGTTGCAAGTTGGACACAGGGAATAATTGTCCAATTCTACTTGGCATTGGTGAGGCCTCAATGGAATACTGGGTCCAATTCTGGGCACCATAATTCAGGAAGGATGTGGACAAATTGAAAAGAATTCAGAGGAGAGCAACAAAAATGATAAAAGGTTTAGAACACCTGACATATGCAGAAAGGTTAGAAAAACTGGACATGTTTAGTCTTGAGAAAAGACTGAGGGGAGACCTGATAACAGTCTTCCAATATGTTATGGGCTGGTATAAAGAGGATTGTTATCAATTGTTCTCCATGGTGACTGAAGGTAGAACAATAAATAATGGGCTTAGTCTGCAGCCAGGGAGATTTTGGTTATATATTAGGAAAAACTTTAAGGACAGATAAGCTCTGGACTAGGCTTCCAAGGGAGGTCCCCATCTTTTGAAGCTTTTAAAAAAAGTTGGACAAATACCTGTCAAGGATGGTCTAGGTTTATTTTGGTTCTGCCACAGCGCAGGGGGCCTGGACTTGATGACTTCTCAAGGTCCCTTCCAGCCCTACATTTCTATGATTCTTGTTAATGTGTCTGCAGCTGCATGCCATGGGCCCTCAATGGAACAGCGTTTCTGGTGTAGAACATCACTTACACCAGGAAAGAAGGAAGGGAACAGAGAATCTTAGATACTTGCATCATTCATATTCAGATTCTTAAATTCAGGTCTTCCAAACATCATTGCAAATTAGGGAACTCCTTCTTACAGCTGACCAGAGAGTAACAATTCCATTTCACAGCAACTTTCAAGGTTTAGAATTTTGTTTTCATTCCACACTGGGGAGAAAAAAAAAGAACAAACCTTTGAACAAAAATGGAATGTTTCTTTGTTCTATAGCCTGGTGGTTGGGATGTGGGGGGCCCAGGTTCAAGAGTTTTTCATCCCAGATAATGCCAAATCAGGCAGAGCAGAAACTTGACCTTAGGTCCTCCATGCGAGTGCCCTGACCACCAGCCGACAGTGTCTCTTTCTTGCTCATACAAAGCTTCTTGGTGAAATGTTCATCAAAACAGATATGCCGCTACGAAACATTTCAACTTTGACAAAACAGAATATTTCAGCAATAACAGTTTCTACCTCTCTAGTTCTACCAGACTTCTGGGTTTGTTCTGCCACCCATCACTTCCACATAAGATAGACTGGCAATGCAAAGTCCTTAATGGACTTTTGTAATTTCTGGCTCATCCTCCTTGTCAAGTTATAGAAAAATCTGCTTTTTATCTGTTCTAATTTTACCAGCCATTTATTTCGTTGAATGACTCTTCAAATTATGGAACAGGTGGAAAAGAGTGGACTGGGCAGTTTTCTATGTGACCTTCATAAATTTTAATACCTTAGTTCAGTCCCCTGGCATCACACACCTCTCCAGGTTAAATATTTAGTTTTTGAAATCTCTTGCTCTTTCAGCATTTTATCCACAAAATGTATGTAGACAAATAGGCCAAACATTTTGAACAAAAATCCTACCTAATGCATAGCAAATGACAATCTTATCACTGATAAACCAGGGTAGTAATCCCACCTTGACTGATATGAGTCACAAGAGTCCCACCAGTGCAATTTATATTAGAACAATTTCACAAGTACATAGAGATTATTAATTAGTCACAAAAATTACAGCAAAAAGAATTTCTAAAAGAGACACTTAATATACCAATATCAAATTGGATGTATAACTAGGAGACATGGATCATATCAGGTATTAGAAAGGCCAAAACAACATAATTTATTTATTGCTAGCTACTGAGTCTGCTATGAAAAGTGATATTAACAAACATACAAGTATCACTTTTCACAGCAGACTTACTCAGCCCTGCAAGTCTGGGGACAAATTAAGCCCTGGATGGGAGATAGACGGAGGCAGCGGAAGCCGGGACAATGTGGGGGAAGGTTGGCTGCGGAGGCAGCGGGGGGCTGGCTTGTGAAGCCCTGTGGGGGACGGAACTGAAAGCCGCGTGGCCGAAGCCTGGGGCCGGAGCCCAAAGCCCCACACCCAGAGCCTGCCTCCCTGGCACCCTGGGCTGAAGCCCAAAGCCTGAGCCCCACCACCCCTAGAAAGATGGGGAACTCACCGGCTGCCTGCTCCTCCAGCATAGTTCCTCAGGTGTCTCCAGAGGGATGTAGGGCCCAACCCAACCCTAAGGCCCAGCAAAACCAAGGCTGTGCATCCAGGAGCACCAGGGAGGGGGAGGGGCCACTGTGGCCGCATTTGAGAAACGCTGGAAATGTCACAGTGTCTGTCTTTGCCTAGAGTGTTTGACATTTTGAAAGAATGTCGATTACAAACCAGATGTTTTTAAAAAGGGAAAAATTGATGCCATTCTATTACAGGGCTGACCTGATAAGGAACAAAGGACTCTGGGCTTTTCTTCACATCTATGTTCTGGGAAGCCGGCTGGATTCTTGCACATTCTCTCCTCTAGAACCCCTGGGTGCAATTATGCAGTCTGCATTCACTTATGATAGCTTGTCCCACTGCACTGCAGAACTCACTTTAGCTTGGTTTCCCATGGGAAACCTAGATACGTGGGGTAGTAATAATGGGTGAGACTGGACACAGGGCAAAGGGGACAAGCAAAATAAGGGTATGTGGGGATGGAGGCGGGAAATAGAGACCTTGGAATTCCACAAGCGAAAAAATCCCTCACCACAACAGAAGAGCTCCTAGGATACTGTGGGAGATGTTTCCTTCCCTCTCCTCAGGCTTTTCCTGTATAGGGGGAAAAGTGGGGTCCTTTGTGAGAAATTTACAATAAGAAAATATTAATTGTTGAGTATTTAAGTATTTTAGTTTATCCAGAAAATTTGCACACAGGTGATTACAACTGTACTACTAATCAGGAGGTCACATAGTGAGGAAAGAAAATAAATGTTTTCGTGGGCCATGTAAAGTGTAGGTATTTACCAGTTCTGGGGAGTCCTCAGAGGATGATTCTAACCAATTTCATCTGGACGGATGTTATGCTTTATTGTACATATTGGACTGGAAGTGTAAGTGAGATAGAATGAAAATTCCTTGAAGAAGAGGCCCCAATTACCAAGGGTGGTTTTAGCCAATATTAACAAGGAAAGGAATTCACAGACTAGGGACTTCTGTTACATAGGTCCCATAAACATAGGTGCTGGAACTAGGGGTGCTGGAGGTGCTGCTGCATCCCTGGCTTGAAGTGGTTTCCATCAAATCCATGGTTTGCAGTTTGGTCCAATGACTCTCAGCACCCCCACTATACAAATTGTTCCAGCACCCCAACAACCAAATTGTTTATTGGTTGAATAAATAAGGTATAAAAGGCAAGTCTCTTTGAAGGTTCATTGCTAGTGCCTGCCTACCCAATCTGGAACCAGCCAACAAGGGTGTGAGTGTCCCGGGCCTAGTTTTGTTGTAAGTATCTGATCTCTTCTTTTGACTGCATGTCACTCTATGGGTATGATGATTGCCTAGGCATTTAAGGCATATTTGGAGCAGCAACATAAAGGCCATATGGTCCTTAGATTTAATAAGGGAATTTATGGTTGAATTGGTGTCATGGTGGTATCCTGTACTAATAATAATATTTCCAATGGGTCTGGATTATAACCACAGATAATTTAAAATTTGCACTACATGAAACCCCAACCCAAGCATTCTCAGGCATGGCTGCCATGACGGTTACTTTATACTAGCCTAAAACATATCCCCAGGATGGGCTGGTCCTTAGCGTCTCATTCCATCATTTGGGACCTGACATCCTCTGATCTACTCCCCTCTCTTTTAGATATGGGCTGGATAATGAGCAAGTTGCACCAACGAATCAGCAAAATCCATGTAACACTTTCTCAGCAGGATGCACACTTGCTAACAGGGTGAGGTCTTGCATACAAACACTGCCAACCTTTTGAGAGCTTCAGAGGAAGAGTGTAAATTATTATTATTAAAGGTGTCTGAAAAACAGTTTGGATAAATGTTGCATCTTACCAGTATTCTTAGCAGAAAGAATAGACATGTTAAAAATGAATGTTTCACCCTGACTCCTACGGTGTTTGTGCTCCAATGATTTTATCCCTGAAAACAGAACACAGAATGTTGGAAAAAACTGTAAGCATCAAACTGCCTATGAAATTACTACATGCCCTCTTTAAAATTGATTTCTGATTGGAGAATAAATTGCCAAAAAAACTGCTCAGATTAAAATAGAAAAAATGATCATCTATATTAGTGGACATTGTTAACGTGTCCATTTATTAGAAAAGACAAGTTAAATGAAATAAAAATGGTTTGCCCTTAGGTGAAAATTAAACTGAACGTTTGGGAGGAATAGAGTAAAGGGGGGTGATTTTTTTTCTCTCCCGAGATCAATTGATTTTTCTGCGGACCCACGGTACAAGCCAGGTTGTGCAGTAAAGATCAGCTGTGGCTGCAGGGAGGACTCAAATGGATAGATAAATTAATTCACAAAGAAAACTTGAAGTTGTTCGATCAAGTCCAAGCAGAGCCTAAAACTGTTCTTCACTTCTAAGGCAATATAACCCAAATTTAAATACTCATGCACAATCACTTAAACAATTTGATTTATTTTAAAGAAGAATGCAGAAAAATAATATCTGGTATGTCATCATGACACCTAGAAAGTCAGATAGACATTTTACTATATGTGTAAACAAGGAGAAGAAAATGGACTATAGAAGAAAAGGAACTTATTCAAATATACAGTGAACATACTGTAAGAGTACTTCTTTTCATGGATAGAATTTCATTGGGGAATATTAAAGAAGGCAGATAGCAAAATGTTTCCAAAAAGTCATGACATGACTGGACAGATCCTTACTCAAGTAAGAAGTCCCTACTCACACAGCTAGTCTGATTGATTTGAGTGGAAATGTCTGTAGGAGTGAGAATTTCCAGGATCAGGCCCATATACTGAGACAGTGGACCAGATTCTCAGCTGTCCAGAGTTGGGATTCAGCACAAATGAGGAGAGCCTAGGGAGAAAAAGTGAATGTAAGCCCTTTTCTGTGCCACAGACCTTGGTCCTAAGGGCTATTTTAAATTAAATGAGCTGAGTCCAGGGGTCAGGCAGAACACCATGTGTTCTGCCCCGTACTCTCCTGTCCCCAGCATACAGTTACAGGGAGAGATGGGAGAAGTCAGAGCCATAGAGCTGGCATGGTCACCTGGGGATACCTTTTTCATACAGAAATCTTTTTTAGCTATTTTACACAACATAGCCACATGCCAGCAGAGCGGAGAAGGACACATCATGAAGAAGAAATATGCCACGGTCATGCAGGCCTCAGTCGTGCAATAGGATCCATCTGGGAACCCCATTGATTTCCACTGGAAATTTCACAACATAATTTTTTGCACTGAATGAAACATTTCAGATTTCTTCATCTTTGGATAAAAGAATGGAACTTTGACTAAAATGCTAAGTTTCCGAATTTCAAATTTCAAAAATGTAGAAATCTTTTTTAAAAAAATGGTCCTATTTGTGAGTGTTTGTCTTCAAAACATCAATACTTTTGTGAATATGAATCACTAGAAGTATGAAAACATCCATTTTGGAGGTTCTCAAACCTCATTGTGAATATTTAACAATCTCTTCATTACAATTATGCAGACAGTATAGTATAGTATTAAAAAGAAAGTAATAATGATTTTTCTTCTTCTTTGTAATACTTTTAAAAAAATCACTGAAAGTGGCCATAATCTGGTTTTGGATTTGTTTGCATAACTGCCATTAAAGTGAAATGGGACCCCCATGAGTGTGTGCATCAGAAGCCAGAATATGGCCCAGTATTCACATTGGTGTCTAACCCCACATTGGTCTCTTCTTCTGAGAAAGTGGGAATTTAAAAGGAGAGCTTTGGAGTGATCAAAGCTGTGGTATTTTCTGTACATGTTTAGCTGGTGATATTTAAAGGTATGACAACAAAGAAGAGCCCTTTTTACATTTTTGATGCATATAAGGTTGAATGGCACATCCTCCTTAAAACTTTAAAAATAGAAAGAGATCTAGCTTGCCAGCTGGGTTTCAGTTACTGACAAATGCAAGATAATGTACATTGGAAAGGAATAAAATTTGAATTGCTCACACACACCACAGGGCTCTAAATTAAATGTAACCATTCAGGAAGAGAACTGAGGGATCATGTGTACATCTCAATCAAAATCTCCGCTCGGTGTTCAGCAGTGGTCAAAAAAGCAAACAAAATGTGGGGATGTATAAAGAATGGGTCGGAAGTTGACCTGTGCAAAAAAATTTTAGAAGTAGAGTTTATTTGTCAAAAAATGCTGTTTCAGTCAATCCAAAAATATTCATGAATTTGGCCTGATTAGTTTTGACTGGGAACAATGTTTTCAGGGCCAGCTTCAGAAAACATTTGCCCTGAGATGTGGTAGATCCAGATTTGAATCCTTACTTGGGAGCAAGGATTTGAATTCAAATCCCCCTTGAACTCAAATTCCCAACTGAGCATCCTAACCACCAGGCTATAAAATCTTTGCTATACCTGCATCAGTGTAAGGATTTGAATCCACATCTCTCACCTCCCAGGAGATCAGTTTAATCACCAGGCCATAGAGTCAGGTCAGTCTCACTCTTTGCCCCAAAAAATATTTAAGTATTTGTACAAAGTGGAACAGCTTCAACAGGAGAGATTGAGAGCAACACACTCCAGAATAGCCCATAGCCTGACGGTATCCATCTCACTGCCTCTGTACAGCATGCAAGCCAAGCACCAATCAAGGTTTAAAAGTAGATTAGATATTTATAGGGATACCAAGGACATCCAAAGTTACATTAAATTGGCAAAAAATATAAAAGGGATATGTTCTGGATATGATCCAAACACTAACTCTTTGGGAACATTGGGAAGAAGTTTCCCTGAGGGACAGGTTATTTCATAATTGCCCACTTAGATTTTGGGGGTTTTTTTTGCACCTTCCTTTGAAGAAACTGCTACTGGCCACTCTCAGAAACAGGCTACTGGATTAGATGAATGATTGGTCAAATTCAGTATGGCAATTTTTATGTTCTTATCTCTGTTTTTATAATATCCGGAGTATTGACAACATACTAAGAAATATTTCTCATGGAAATAAACACCCTCCATCCACATGACTTATTTCAGTGTTACTGGTGATACAAAAATTAAGATTAATCACTGCTTATCTTCATATCTATATTTCTAATACAAAATAGAGTTGTCTGCAAGTCTCCATATATCTGTCACGCCTCATTGATCTAAATTATACCAGAGGAAAGCTTTCCCCAGGTTTTTCTTATAATTATATAACCTTTCTCTGACTGACACCAGCTCTTTTATCTTATCTCTGTAGAGCTGTTGCAGGCTGCAATGATCCCCTCATGGCTTAGAAACTCAGTGCTGTCGCCACCGGGGTCAAATTAAAAATCCTGCACCTTCAGGACAGCCATGTTTTGTTTAAGATTTTGTCTGCTTACAGGGTTAGAGCAGATTGCCATAGTTCCCTTCATGGAATGAGAAAGAAAGAGAGTGAACCAGGATTATTACCACAATCTCACTGGTCTTATGTTCCTGCTGTTTGAACACTGGCTTTGTCTGATAAGCATTCCATTTCAGACATACTGTATTGTAAGCTTTCTGCGGCATGGAATGTTGCTTACTCTATGGGGCCAGATTCACCTACTGGCACAATGATGTGCAAACTGCATTTCCCGGTGCCGACAAGGCCTGTCACATGAGGAACGAGACTCACTCTGGTTCTGTCAGGAAGGGAGCTTTAGTTTCCACTTGGGGTTCACATGTGGAGACTGCCAAAGTGATGTCCTGAATCAGAGCATTATTGGCCACCCAAGCCATGCCCTCGTGTCAGCCACCACCTATCTATTTGGTCCCTTGCAGACTGCCCAGTGGAGGGTAGATTGCAATACCTTTACAACAGCAGCTTTGTTTATGCTGAAGGACTCAGGGATAAACCATGGGTGAATTCCTCCTTGTATGATTGTTCTGTGTCTGTTTATATCTCTGTGAGTGTTGAGTCACTGTGGGACTCTTTAGCCATTGATCAGGCCTGAGGTTTGAAGTCACTGCTTGGTTATTCATTCCTTATCAGTAAGAGGGCTGTGCCCACCAGTGAGGCTAACTATAAGCACCCATTCAGAAGAACAGTCATTAGCAGACAGACAGCAGAGGCTAATGGAGTTTTTGAAAGAATTTGCAAGAGGGAGAGCTTTTTCTGTAGGTACAGTTCTACACAACCAAATATGATGGCCAGTGATGGAACAGTTATCATTCCTGCATGTGCCATTTTCTCTTTCCTGCCTGAGTGGAGAGACTTCCTGTGCATGAAGCACAAGTACTGAAGTAAAGATCTGTAGTCTCAAAGGACAACTATTGGCCTTGTGGATGTAAGCAGTGTCCGGATGAGCTCCACCCTGACATCTGGTGGTGAGGTGTGGCAAGTTGCGGAAAAAAACTTCAGGGGCTGATCTTATTTGCATAGGCACACCCACCCCGCCTAGAATGAGGCCATAGCTGCCCAAATGGTCACTTTGGCTGCTGTGGGATCCCCAGTGTCTCTGTTATTGGGGCAGGAAGAATAAATTGTTATTATCCTGATTATGGGAACTGTACTTGGAACTGTACTTGGGATTTTGTTATGATGGAGGGACTCACCATCAACTAAGTAGCACTCGCTAGGCAAGGGTCATGGGTTCCAAAACTCTGTGAATTGAGAGAGGCTGGGGACAAGTATTAATATTTGGTGGCATGGGCCCCTTTGTGATGGCCTTACATGCTAATTGCACTTCCTTCTCTCTCCATTGTAGAATATCAGAGCTAATTTTGATTCCATTAAGAGTCTAGTTACAGGCTGCTGAGCTCACTTTGGGCTAATGGTGCACCAGCACTGGGGCTCCCCTTCTACAAGCTGAATTCACCAAAGAGCTGAACTGACTAAGAGCTGAAATCACTGAGCATTGTGTTAAGTAGTGGGGGAGCCTGAAGATATATTGTGGAGCAGTTTGCTGGACGGCCGGAGTGCCTTGTGGACAGGGTGGTGGAGCAGTTCATAGGATGGCAGGAGCTGCTTGTGGGCTGCAGAGCAGAGCCGAGCGAAGCAGTTTGTGGGGCGGCTGGCAAAGCGGAGCAAAGGCCTATGGAGCTGTGGGGCGGTCAGCTTCAGATCATGTAAGGTGCCCCTTACCTCTCTCTCCCCGCCCCCATCTCCACCCAGGTGGGGAGGTAAAGCTCTGCAGATAAACTTTCCAACTCTGGGGCTGCACTGACCAGGGACAGAGACTTTTGTGTCATTGGACTTTTGGGACTGTGGGTGATTTGGGGTTGCTGGACTCAAGAACCAAAGGGAAAGGGCATGCCCCAATTTGCTTGGGGTGGGTTTTTGCTCATGGGTTGTGTTATGAATCCTGTTGGTGGTGTTTCCCCAACATAATGCCACATTGTTTCTCTCTGTTATTAAAAGGCTTTTTGCTACACTCAGACTATGTGCTTGCAAGAGGGAAGTATTGCCTTTTGGAGGCGCCCAGCGGGGTGGTATGTATTTGTCTCAGGTCACTGGGTGGGGGCTCGAGCCAGTTTGCATTGTGTTATTGGAATGGATCCCCTAGATATTGAACCCGGCCCTTGTTGCTGCCAACTCTGATGGGCAGAAGGGTTACATATAGCATCAGAGAGAATCTGAAGAGTTCTTCGAAAATCAGATTTGAGCAACACCACCCCAGTTCCAATCAGAGGATATATTAGTTTCAAGCAAACAAGAGAGGGTGAAAAATAAAGGACTGGTAATACATGAATAAACAAGGAAAAACAAGCAGGAAATAATATATACATCTGGATGTATCCTATTACTTTCAGGGGTTGTTGCAGCAGCTACAGAGAATGTTTTGGAAGGTTCAATTTAAAGGAAGGAATAGGGATCTCCAAAGGACACACCTCAGGATTTAAGTTCAGACCAATCCTTCAGGATGTCAAGCACAATCAAAAGAAAACCACAGAGTCCAATGATGACAGACAATCTTCACCAGGTAATCAAATTTTAAGAAGAGGGGACAAAAGGACAACAAAACTGTGTGCAGTCTTCCTGGAGTGAAGCCAAGATATGTCACAAAAAGACTGGTCAGGATTCTAAAGATTATTGAAAAGGATCCGTTGGTTTTGATCCAGATTGGCACAAATGAGATTGCTTCAGAAGACACTTTCGAGATCAGAGTCTTCAAGGATCTCAGAAGGGAGATGAAGGAAAGAAAAATACAGTTGATCTTCTCAGATATACTTCCTGTCCCACACAAGAGAGAAGATAGATATTGGAAATAAGTTGTTGGCTAGATAAGTGGAGTAAAGTTGAGGGGTTTGGTTCTGTGGAACATTTGGACACCTTCTATGAGGAAGGAGGATGTGGTTTGGACCACCTCCACTCAGTAGATGAGGCATCAATTCTGGGTGACCACAAAAGTTTTAAATTAGCATCTATAGGAGGGGGCAAACACAGTACATATTCTTAAACATAAAACTCATATTCCAGGTAGCATGAATGTGAAGGGATGAGATTAGAAGAATTTCTTCAGTTGCCTATATACCAAAGCTAGAAGCCTGGAGAATAGACATGAGGAATTTCAAAAGATCATCTATTAAAGGAAATTTTATAGGATTGACTTTGTTGAAACCTAATGGGATATATTATATGTCTGGGAAATCTGTTAAAGTCTCTGGATACACCATTCTGTTTAGGGAAGAGAGTGGGGAGAAGGGCGGGAGATGGGTGACACTACATTGAAGACACAATTAATTGCTATTGAGTTACTGACAATTCAGAACAGGACTGGAAATGCTTATTTATGAGTGTTCAAAGTGATAAGTCACAAGATGCACTACTGGTGGAGGTCTGTTATAGGCCACCAACTCAGATAATGAAACAGGATGAGTAACATCTTAAACATCAATCTATAATGTGTAGAAAGAAAAATTTGCATTGTCATGGAGGATTTCAATCTGTGGGACACATGCTGGAGGTCTCAAGCTTCCATTAGTAAAACATCCTTGCAGTTTCTAAAAATTATAGATAACTTTCTAAGACAAAAAATGTTGCAGCCAACTTGGGGTAATTCTATAATAGACCTCATTCTAACAGATAAAGATGAATTGTTCAAGGCACTAATAGCTGATGGCTACCTAGGTGTCAGAGTGAGAGGGAGGGATAGCTCACTGTTCTGAGCATTGGCCTGCTAAACCCCGGGTTGTAAATTCAATCCTTAGAATCATAGAATATCAGAGTTGGAAGGGACCTCAGGAGGTCATCTAGTCCAACCCCCTGCTCAAAGCAGGACCAATCCCCAACTAAATCATCCCAGCCAGGGCTTTGTCAAGCCTGACCTTAAAAATATCTAAGGAAGGAGATTCCACCACCTCCCTACGTAACGCATTCCAGTGTTTCACCACCCTCCTAGTGAAAAAGTTTTTCCTAATATCTAACCTAAACCTCCCCCACTGCAACTTGAGACCATTAGTCCTCGTTCTGTCATCTGCTACCAATGAGAACAGTCTAGATCCATCCTCTTTGGAACCCCCTTTCAGGTAGTTGAAAGCAGCTATCAAATCCCCCCTCATTCTTCTCTTCCACAGACTAAACAATCCCAGTTCCCTCAACCTCTCCTCATAAGTCATGTGTTCCAGTCCCCGAATCATTTTTGTTGCCCTCCGCTGGATGTTTTCCAATTTTTCCACATCCTTCTTGTAGTGTGGGGCCCAAAAGTGGACAGAGTACTCAGTACATCCCAAAATGCCATTGGCCTTCTTGGCAACAAGGGCAGACTGTTGACTCATATCCAGCTTCTCGTCCATTGTAACCCCTAGGTCCTTTTCTGCAGAACTGCTGCCTAGCCATTCGGTCCCTAGTCTGTAGCGGTGCATGGGATTCTTCCGTCCTAAGTGCAGGACTCTGTACTTGTCCTTGTTGAACCTCATCAGATTTCTTTTGAGGGGGCCATTTAGGGATCTGGGGCAAAAATTGGATTGATTCTGCTTGACCAGGGGGTTGGACTAGATTATCTCCTGAGGTCCCCTCCAACGCTGATATTCTATGATTACCCAGGTTTATCTGTTATGTGCAAGCAGAATACAGTCCTGACTAGTAAGTGTCCAAATAATGCTGAAAAATCAGAAGGGATCAAAAAAATGCTTTACAAGTTATTCAAAATCTGCAACAAATATGCCTTATAGTGAGATACTTCATTTTATCCAAGAGAAGGCTAAGAGGTGAATTGATCATGTACCTACATGAGAAAGATTTCAGATAGCAGACAGCCCTTTAATCTAACAAAAAAAGGCATCACAATAACCAGTGTTTGGAAACTGAAGTTAGACAAATTCAGACTAGAAGTAAGGTGCACATTTTTATCAGTGCAGGTAGTTAACCATTCAAAAAAGTTCCCTCGGGCCATGGTGGAGTCTCTTTAACTCAAGACTGGATGGCTTTCTAAGAGATATGCTTTTGCTCAAACTGAAGCTATGGGCTTGGCACTGAAATTACTGGGTGAGGTTCTATCACCTGTTTTATGAAGATTGGGCTAGATTGCCACAATGGTCTAATGACTAATGTAGAAATGAAAGGTGGTGTGAGCAGGAATTTTGAACTAATACTACAGATCATGATGAAGCAAAATTAGAACTTAGAAGAAAGCCTGATGTCACTCTACTAATCAAGGCTAGCCTGGAGCATAGATTTTAATGGAGATTCAAAAAGATTATTATTCTTAATAGACTAGACGTTTGGGAGGTAATTTTAAAAGCAATGTGCTTATTAAGAACCATCAGAGCAGATCTGGGAAAGCACCTTTCAGAAGGCCCAATATCAAGTAAATTATTTTAGAATAGTTTCATCTGAAGAATTCCGCTTACAAATATTTTTGTGAGCAAAACTTTATGCTCACTGCAGCCAAGAGAACCCACTGCCAATACAAGTGATTTTGAACTCTCCCTGTTTTAAAAGAGGACCTTTAATTCTGTAATCCCTGAAAAACTTTTAGGGCCAGATTTTCAAAAATGCTCAGCACTAGAGCTGGGGGGGGGGGGGCGAAGGTAATTCCACTTCACAGAGAATTTCAAAATATAACATTCCGAGTCTGAACTGAACCCCAACATTTTAAAATTCTCGGCAAAGGAAATGGAGCCCTGGCTTCAGGAAACTCTGCCTGGTGGGCTGCCCACACCTGGGGAACCGGAAAGCCCTGTGACACCAGGCTGCCAAGGAGATGCAAATGTGGCAGGTAGGGCTCTCAGCTTTCCATTGGCGTGCCAGGTGGGCTGCTGTGCAGCTGGGTGGGTGATATGCCAGGTTTCCTGGCAGGTTTCTATTGGAAACTTATATGGCAGGCAGGCAGGCATGGTTCTGTCAGAACTTCCCTGTGAAATGTCTCTGCAAAATGTTTCTATTTTGACAAATCAGTAAATTCAGATGAAAAAAATGTTGTCAGAGTTTTCCCAACCAGCTCTACTCAGCACCCTTTTAGGCACCAAAGAGAGGAGGCATATTTTCAAGAGATTTCAGCACCCAGTAGGGGAGGTGCCTAAATGGAAGCTGTTAGATGTGTAGGTCTTTTGAAAATCAGATCCTTAAAAATGGACAAATATTCTGCTGGAGTACATTGTCATAGCTTCATTGCCTTCAGTCGAGCTATGACAATTTCTATCAACTGTGGATCTATCTCATATTCTTGATCTTGATAAATGTGGCAAAGGAAAAAGACAGAGAGAAAAGAGCACTGCATATTTGGGGCAGGGAAGAGAGAGAGACTGAGCGTGTTGTCATCTTTTTAATTAATGAGAGGCACTCAGGGCCCGGATCCACCATGGGACTTAAAAGATCATTGGGCCAAAGAGAAACAGTATGACTCTATAGTCCAGTGGTTAGGGCCCCCACCTGGGAAGTGTGGGACCCAGGTTTAGAGTGATCAGATATCCTGATATTAGGGACTTTGTCTTACATAGGCAACCTGTTCCCCCTCTCCCTCCCCACATCCTTATTTTTTACACTTGCTATCTGGTCACCCTACCCAGAGCTCAATCCCCCTGATCCAATGTCTATCTAATTATTTATACACAGTGAAACAGCTTCAACAAGAGAGACTGAGACGGCACCTTCCCCAATCCTCATCCCATTAGAAAATCTCATAGCTCATGGTTAGCCCACCTTCTGAAAAGATGGGAGACCCCTCTTCAAATCCTGTCTCCCTCTCTGGTAGAGAGTGAAACTGAACCTGTGTCTCCCACATCCCAGGTGAGTGCTTTAACTACTGGGTTAAAATTATAAGGTGGGTGGCATCACTACCTCCCTTGGCCAGATTTTGAATGGCACCTGATACAGTAGGTAGCCTCTGTGCACACTTACTGACTGAGCCCCACATGTGAGCTAGGCACAGGAGAACCTATTTTACACAAGTTCATGGATCCCTCTGGGGCTTAGGCAGGAGATAGGTGTCCAGTCACCTAGAGTGGGGCAGCCGTGCAGATGCCCAGAGGCAGAAACTTAGACACATAGGGAACTTTTGCTCTGAAAACATAGGCGTCATGTGAGTTTAGGCCCTTATAGAGCTCAGCAGCAGCTGAGCAGGAGTTCTGTGGATTGCAGTGGTGGCTAAAACTAGGATTAGGTGCCTAAATCTGGGGTTTAGGCACCTACGTACCTTTGTGGATCTCAGCCTCAGATACAATGAGGAGAGGGATATACAGAAGAACCATTTAAGTATCTGGATAGATAGACGTAAGTCTGCAAAGCCAACTTACAGCTACAGTCAAATGAGCTCCTTAACATGTGGATTCCAAAAATGATACTCACCATTGTTCATCCCATTAATCCATACGGTAATTTCTTGTCTCTAGTGCTCTAAACCATATACTACTAAGTTCTAGGGATTTAAATTATGATATCCTGTAATGAAAAACTTAGTCACATATGTGCCCAGTAGCTTATTGTTATCACTGTCTAAATCACAACCCATACTGAATCATAAAACTAGTAAAAATGATAACTTGCTGCCATACATCCCTGTAACTATGAATCCAATAACATTAGTAGCTTTAGGTGACATATGTAGTAATTGTAACTGGAGTACAAGTTAATAAAACAAACTGCAAAGAAAAGTTCAATGCTTTCCGCTCCTCATTGTGTAGGAATGGGCAACAAACAGCCAACAGGGTAGTAGATATTTGACAGTTATATTAAAAAATCCACTGTATTTTTTCTTCTTGGTCATTCCCACTATAAACGTACATTCCAATGTTATGCTAGCAGTGTTATAACTAGAGAGAAAAAAGTTTTGCCCCAAATGCCTTGTATATGATTTTGAGGAGGTGAGATACATTAGATCCTAGCCTAAGCTGCTCTGGGTATATATGGCTGCTGCTGCCTGACTTGTCTAAGCCATTGTGAGTAAAATTTTTCAGCATCTTGGGTGGCTGTAGAAGCTCTCTATGGAGGGGAACATACCACATTTCCACAACACGTATAATGCCTGGAAGATGAAATTCAACAAAAGGGGATTCTCTCACCCCCTCCGTGCCATGAAGCTGAGCTCCGCCGTGACTCTGTGCAGGAGTGAGTGGCTCAAGCAGTCATCAATGGGGCATATTCATGTACCACATCCCATTGCATATATTATTAGGCATGAAGCAGCATCAAAGCTGCTACTATTGGTTGGAGCTCAGGATTCCATTTCTTTACCTTGCACCTTTCGAACACAGAACAAAGCTCTTCTATGCAGGCTTTACTGTATGCCCACAGATTTCCAGCTATGGGCTTGCTCCAAAGCCTGCTGAAGTTAATGAGACTCTTTCCATTGACTTCAATGAGATTTAGAACAGGTCCTATGTGTGGGGTAGATGGGATACATGTGACTAAGCCCGTTGCCATTTCCTGTGCTTGAAGCTATACCCCCTGCTTGATCTTCTTTTCAAAATGACAGCTAGGGCAGAGGTTTTCAACCTCTTCTAAGCTATGATCTGAGCTATGATTTCAGAGCGAAGAAAAAAAAACAGCTTGTGATCCCCATCCCCTCGATTTCAATGAATAGATTAAAAAAATACATCACTTTTATTTCATTGTTATTACTCCATAACTCTCATCATTTACAAGACAAAAGTATTATTATCGCATATTGATCTTTTAAAAATGTATATAGGTAATTACAAAACAGATATGAAAAACAATCAGTATATTAAGTTTTGAAAGGAACTAATATAAATATGGTGAGTGGGATACCTGTGCTTGTTAAGCGAAGATAATCTATAGATGACTCAGTGTACCTGATGTACAAGCAGAGATCATCTTTAGCAATAAGATGAGAACTATTTTCCTTCCTTCCCCTACCCCTAGGTAAAGGCACTGAAAAAGCCAGAAGCAATTGTAAATTGATTAAAAAGGTCCAAGTACCATTAATAATTAATTCACTAGCTCCAGGTATTCATTTCACACAGACAGACTGAATTATTAAAACAAACAGTTTCTTAGAGAAAACAAGTTATAGGGTCTAACCACATGGAGACTCCATCATGAAGACATGTGCCAAATTTAGTTCCATTTACAGCTTCTTCAGTGAAGGGGTTTCAAAAGCAATTGCCACCCAATCCATCCAGTTCAGATAATCTATCACAGAATTGGCATGTAAAACCTTAAAGATGTGAGCTGATGGCTTGTTTATGGTCTTCTGACATTGTGTCCTTTTTATGTATCAAAGTCTGTAAATGGAAGACAAGTTTTAAACAGAATGTTTTCAACAACATAATTCTAAAGGCCAGGCTTCCCTATAAATATTTCAATCACATTACTACTTACAGCTCGAATCAGCATGTATCACATCATTGCAGTCAAACATGCATTTGCCAAAGACATAAGACAGGCAGGCTAGCATGCCAAGCCACAGGAGGTCTGAAAGGTAGTAGGCCAGATCTGCCCCCATGTTGTTCCAGAAAGATATATGAAAACCACTAAGTGTACTGGCTGACATTTGGCTAACCCTGACATATACAGCTTGTAAAGTGCTTTGAGTATCTTCGGATGACAGGCACTATATAAATACTAAATATGACCATTGCAAGATTCATTTATGCAAACCTCTGCAAGCTTTTGGGGTCAAGAGTTCAGATAAAATGGCACCCAGAGCCTTGCCGCCTCTGGTTTTGTAAAGTAAAATCTTGATGGATGAGGATTTGCAAAACTAAAACCAACTCTGGTTTTCCCATTTCTAACAAAGAAGATGTTATCCATAATTTAATTTTGTAAATCACTTTGGGATTCTCCTTCTTAAATTCATTCACTAATGGCATGCAGATATCAGTGGGTGCAAAGTAACTTGTGTTGGAACATAGGAATTGCCATACTGGATTACATCCATGGTCCATCTAGTCTAATGTCCTGCCTCCAAGAATGGCCAGCACCAGATGCCATAGAGGAAAGTACAAAAACCCCATAATAGGCAGGTGTGGGATAATCTGACTTTAATCCCTAGTAGTTAGAGTTTGGTTTAAGATATGAATCAAGAGGTTTTATATCTCTTCCAAAACTTTTTATAACTCAGGATGTTCAATGACACACAGCAAGGGACCTTCAACAACTACAAGGGGTTGAGACCTACATTTTAACTTTCATCTGAAAGTCTGCCTCTCCAGCAACACAGTACTCCCTAAGGCTATGTGGGTGCACTGATTCAGTACTGACTCAGAGGGAAGAGTACCTCCTAATGAGTTAGCACCATTTCCTTCTTTTCTTGGAGACTACAAACCCTTACTATCTGAATTTGTGTTTCTCTTTACATTAATAGAAAGCACATGTCTCAGAGATATGAAACAGGAACTCTTTGTGGATTCCAGCTATAAAGAATTCTCCTTTGGAGTATTACCAGTATTCTTGTTGTTGGGATGCATCTGTACAATAAACCAAAGCCCAAAACTTTCTGGAAAGCTCTGACCATCTGAAGTCACACAGACTTTATCTCAGGTTATGGAAGTATGGTCCTGTAGTGAGGTGATGTGGCCTCCCTGCCTCGCCCCTCCCTCCAGAAGTATGTAACAGGGACAGGAAATATAAAGGTTGGGGCCTTCCGCTCATTTGGGGCTGGGACATCTGGGCAGGCAGACGGATCCTGCTCACTTCTGGCTGCTGACCCTGCTGCTGAGCCCAGTGGCGCCCTGCCCGCCAGGGAACTTGCTTCTGCTATGGACCTGCCAGGACTGCTGCTGGCCACCTACCCAGAAGAGACGGAGGACGTCCCGCTGATCCAGGTACATCCCAAGGGGAGGGGAAGAAGTGGCCCAGGAACATCCAATCTCAGTCTAGCTGTAGCTCTGCCTGAGACACAGTTGGCATGTTGTAGCTGGATCCCCGCTGACCCATTGTTCGGGCCCTGGGTGGGGTCCAGTGGAGTAGAATGGGCCCAGACTCCACGTGCCACCCCGCCCATGGTATGGCAGCTTTCCCTCTGCAGGTCCAGTGGCCTGTGTTCGTTGGGTGTTTGCCGGAGCTAGGACACCTGATCCCTGGGGTTTGCTCTGTCTCTGCATCTAGAGTTCAGAGCTAATTGACTACTGGCTTTGCCCTGTCTCTGCAACTAGAGACCAGAGCTCACTGACTACTGGATTTTCTCTGTCCCTTCACCAAGAACCCAGAGCTAAGTGACATCTGGGATTGCTCTGGCTCCTGCCAAAGGGACCCCGGACCATAGCCTACGGTGTTTGACTAGTCCCTGCTTAAGGAGCCCAAGGGCTATAGATTGTTGGTTGCTCAGGGTGAGGACATACTGACTCCTGGGAGAACCTGTTTCTGCCTATGGCCTGGAGCTAACTGCCTACCTGGGAGTTCAACCCCGTTAGGCCAGTCAGGATACTAATGCCTAACTGCTAATTCCCCGAATACTCGGCCAAGATCCCAATGGCGTAGTGAGCTGGTGTGGCCTCCTTAAGACCCAGAGTGGGAGGGACAACTACCACCCGACTACAGGTCCCCATGAATTTTCAGTTCCCTTAAATCTATGAAGCAGCATCCAGAAACTTCATCTGGTTCCTCAGCTTCCAACTCAGCCATTCCCCCCTCACCACCTCATCTTTTTTTCCTCCCTGGTTAGGAATTAGTCTTATTCTAAAGTGCTAGCTGGACATTGTTGTTTGCAGGTTTTTCTTTTTAAAAAGTACATTTTTAGGGATTCCATGGTTTCATATGAAGCTACCTTCAAACCCTCTTGGGTTAGTTTGTTTTTCTACCATAATGGCTGAATCCAGGAAAAAAAGACCAGGTTGGAAAGGGGGAGAGAAAAGAAAGAAGTGTCTGTAACAAGCTCCCATAACTGATGCCTTTGATCCTTGGGAGAGGGTGCATTTTCCCCAATAGAGGCACAAATGTTGCCTATTTGGGCCCATCATTCCTCAGATTACCACTTTCTTTGTAAAAGCTCTAGCCATAGTGATTCCAGATGGAGATCAGCACCAAAAAGTGAAGGAGAAACACCCTGCACCAGCAAGTCTGAGGTTCTCCTTTCTAGGACTTCCACTGCTGAGGGAAAAGATCATCTTCCTCTTCACCTCTATCCTTAGTTTCACTCTCAGTTCTGGAGGTAATTCAAAGGGAAGACTTTATCCATTTCTCCCCGTCATCCTAGCCCCCATCTTCTAGTCAGCCAAGCAGAAACCCATTCCCAACATATGGTAACCAGGATTTTCTTGGAAGAGAGGTTTCAGATACACATGGTTCTGGAGTTTGCCTCATTTCCACCTGAGATGTAGTATGAGTTTTACTGCAGGAAACCTCGGTTCCTTGGTTCCCCCTTCCCCACCAAACTGGTACCAAATCAGAATTTTCGACTCACTCACTAATGTACTTTTTTGTGTCCACTTTGCACAGGTGTTAATAACTGCACCAGATGCCGGGCAGTGGAGAATCAGCCCAGCAGCGACTAATTACTGATTAGATAGTAGCATGATGAAATACTATAGAATAGAATGTAAATAATAAAAATTGCAGAAACATACATCACTAAAATAATGGACGCTGAGTTAAAAACCAGGGTAAGTGGGAGGAGGAAAATGACAGCTTGTCAGCAAAAGACAGAAACTGAGAACTGGAACTTTTTTATATGCAGAAACCATAGACAACTGCTACAAGCCTTCAGTTAAAAACACTTGCCAATTACCTGGACTACTGTGGCAGTGGTTCCCCAAAGCAACATGCACTGGCAAGAGTCACTTTGTATGTCCTCATCTGTGATTCACAATTTCTGCTATAAATAATTTATAGTACTAAACATGAAATACCAGATATGTTTGTAATAAAGTCAAAGGTGTCAACTTAAAAATCCTGTGCTGTAAATAGATATATATGTCTCAGATTATTAAAGATGAAAACGTTTAAAAATCTTGTTTGCTTGTCGCTATTCAGCTTTTAGTTAACTTTGTGTATTTCTCACTACTTGGACAATGAAAGTCAATGGAGTCAAGTTTTACGTGGGTTCAGTCATTTTCACCACCAGGTTCTAAGTGCTGCAACATCTGGACTTCAACTACTGCAAGAGAACCTTTCTGTAAAAGCAACAGGTGTTTTATGTTTGTTTTCATTGCAGACATTCCTTGGCAGCATTAGATTTTATTATGGCTTCTTTTTCCGAAATTTAAATTTGGGGCCAAATTTATGTGGACATGTCACTTTAATTCTTGGCCTGAAATGAGGGACATCGGTTGTGAAGTAAAAACCAGAAATTACCTACAGCTTTAATGATGCTGAACAAACTCCCTGCACAAATTTATCTTGGCAGTGCTTAGTTTATCCTCCTGGCCCCTGGTTTTTCTGACTTGTGTGCATCTCACCTAGTCAAAAAGAACATTCATTTAAAGCACATCTACAGAGTTAAGGACACAAAGAGTGCTACACTTCCAATTGTAAATGTTGACTTTGTACAACAGAAGGAAAGGTCTATTTGTGTTGAAAGTTAGAATTTACTTCAGTGCATCAGTGTTCGTAAAACTGTGTCTATATTCTTGAAAGAAACAATTACATAAGCAGGCTTTTTTCCCAAGAAAAGCAGATCAGTCTTCATGTACCCTGAGCAAATGTAAGAAAAACCGAGACAGCATTTCATTATTTGAGTGAAGGTCAGCATTAGATTCTAACAACTTTAGGGTAGACTACTTTTTGCCCATTTGTTTCATTCATGCAGCCTATTGGCTAGAACACATATGTGTAACCATTGCCATTTCCATGAAGTTTCCAAACCTGTGCAGCTTCTGATGAGAAACTACTCTAAAAACCTCAGAACAGTGGTGAAGAGCAGATTTACTCTGCCTGTAATACCCCATTAGCCTGTGATGATGGAGGATGGCTATTAGATTTTTATTTCCTCTTCCAGTAGGTACACCTATGCAAAAAAAAAAGTTCTAAACTCACTGCTCCTGGCAGCATAACAGGTAGAACATCCCCACTCCCACCCCTTATCATTTTCACTAGTTTCATGAAAAGCTAAATATTTTACAGCCTTGTTTCAGTTCTTTCATGGCTTTCTAGGAATACAAAAGGCAGACTCTGGTTGCAAAAAAAAAAAAAAAAAAGATTGTTTTAAAACAGGGACATTTATTTCTGGGACTAATTCAGAGCAAACAGGTACATTCATTAGTTTGAGATGACTATAGGAGTCATTGAAAAGTAATTACATGTGTTATACAGCAAATATTTAGGTGTTTTCATGCTGTTTCATGCCTGTGGAAGTGCTCAGACTCACAGCATTCAGGCTGATGTCCTCCACCTCTCAAAGTCTTAATAGAATGGCACACCCCTAGAGAAGGAAACAAAGGCCTAGACCTCCTAGGTGCTGAGCACTTCTGAAAATATGCACAACCTCCTTAGAGAAGAGAAAACGAAAGTCAGGGGGAAATAATATAGAAAGAATTCAAGACAATAAATCTTTAAGGTCTGTAGCAGTCGAGGAAAAGTGGTACCCAGAGGACCGTGCTGAGAAAGGCACCTATAAAATGGTGAACCATAAGCATGGAGTGGGCAGGCAGAAAGTAGGCAATTCTTAGGGAAAGGGAGCTAAATTTCCACCTTTCTGAGTCAGGGATCCAGGTGACAGATCGTTTGAGTTTTCCACGATTGGAGCCTAGTATTCCATGTATGTGAGTTAGTTCTGTTTTTTTGTTCCACTGTAACATCCTGTTTATATCAAAAATAACCAGATGCCTTTTGCACACTTGTTGCTTTCTTTGCTTGAAGGTGACCACCATGTCACAGCCTTTTGTGAGGTGCAGAGCAACCTCAACTCCCACTCAATCACTCAAGCACTTGAGTGTCACTTGAAATCACTCAAGCAAGGCCAACAATACAGGATGCTGTTCAATGTTCAAGCATGAGAAGAGGGAGTGCTATATTCAAGCTTTATTTATTCCCCACATACGCCATTTTCTCTCATCAAGCATTTCCTGAAAGTAGAGTTCTCTAAGCTCCTAAACATTACCCTATACATAAGCATACTATCATACCAGACTTCCCCCTATTGGAAAGTTATCATACGTAACAGATACAGGACTGCTATGTTTCAGAGTAACAGCCATGTTAGTCTGTATTCGCAAAAAGAAAAGGAGGACTTGTGGCACCTTAGAGACTAACCAATTTATTTGAGCATAAGCTTTTGTGAGCTACAGCTCACTTCATCGGATGCATACTGTGGAAAGTGTAGAAGAACTTATTATATACACACAAAGCATGAAAAAATACCTCCTCCCACCCCACTCTCCTGCTGGTAATAGCTTATCTAAAGTGATCACTCTCCTTACAATGTGTATGGTAATCAAGTTGGGCCATTTCCAGCACAAATCCAGGTTTTCTCACCCTCCCCCCCACACACACACAAACTCACTCTCCTGCTGGTAATAGCTTATGGTGAGTCCAGGTTGTACCAGGGAGTGAGGATAAGAAAGGAAGGGACACTGAAACTAATACTAGGCCACAACACCACTAATTTGCTTCCTTAAAGACCACACCACTCCCCACAGAGGCAACAAAGAAAAAGGGGGCCAAGGGGAAATCTAGTGTCTGGTAAAACAGCCGAGATGATTACATCCATCACAGCCCTTTTCCAAACACCACCTGCAGCAGAATTCTATTTCCAGCACCTGCAGGGATGGCCACTCTGGATAAGCGGATTCCAAAGGTTCCATCAGGTGAGATCAGTAATCAGAGGAGAAACAAGTTAATAACCTGCTATATACAATGGGACCTGCAGCAAAGGACATTATCCTTTCCAGAAGCCTCACAGCTGCTCAGATGAAACAGTTCAATCCAGTTAAAGAAGAACAGGGTAAGCATTTCATGCCACACTGCTATGTGATTTTGGAGTGGGCATGATTTCTCTTACATAATCAAGAGAAAGGTGAGTTAGCAAATCATTTCATAACAGCCCTGTATAACCTAATCCAATACTGGGGCTAGGGGGCGCTAAATGGAGAAATTATCGGAGACAGGCTTGCTGTAAGGCTGAGGGACAGCCAACTATCAGAAAGACTCCAAAATGATCCTAACCTAACACTAGAGACAGCCAAGCATATAATCCTTCAAAGTCCATAAAGAGGCAACAGACTCTTCTCAGGAATAACATGTAGAAGCCATAGGCATGACAAGGAAAATGCCTCAGAATGCCAAGAAACAATATACACCCAGACCAGTACAAGTACAAAGCGATTCAGAGAGAACTATGCTAACATTGAGTAAAGAAAAGGAATACAACAAGAGAAGGAAAGAATGCCCGTGGTGTGACAAATCACCTCACGGCAAATGACTTTGTCCAGCAAAGGATACCAAACACAGGAAATGTCTCAAATGGGATTATTATGCAGCAGTCTGCCAGTCTAAACACATGGTAACAGCTGTCTTTCAACACCAAAAAAACCCCACAAATCTTAAACCTTGGAGACACAGGAAATGACCAAAAACTACCATTGTGGATCACCACAATCCCCTCGGCGAAGTATAAATAGACTTCAAAATAGACACAGGCACTTATGTACCAGTGATTCCAGAATCACTTTATAGGAGGATGAAAGCAGCAACACTTCAAGAGCCAAAAGAGATATTGAAAGACCCAGACAGTCCCCATTAACCATGAAAGGAAATTTTTGGGCCACTCTAATACTTGGCAAGAAGACTGCATCCCAAGAAGTCTATGCTGTTGTTGGCCTATGCACTGCTTTACTTGGCCACCCAGCAATCAGAGCCCTGTGCCTAGTTATAGCATAGAACCAGCCACCATGGACCTGGAACCAGAGATCAGGAAGAGGTTCCCAAAATTATTCCAAGGACTTGGGAAATTAGAGGGAGAAAACCACATTAAATATATACCAAATTCAAAGTCATTTGCTTTGTTGACACTTAGGAGAGCCTCCCTCCCTTTACTGCCCAGGGTAAAAGCAGAATTAAGCTGCATGGAGCAGATGGGTGTCATTTTCAGAATGGACACCACAACTGAATGGTGTGCAGGCATCATAATGATTCCCAAATCAAATGGCAAGGTTTGTATATGTGTAGACCTTACCAGGCTCAATGAGAATATCTGTAGAGAGTGACATGTATTCCCATGTGATGAATGCTCGTTTGGACAATTTAGCAATCTGTTCCATCTTGCATTTAGCTGTGACACTTGGAGTACCTTTCCCAGACCTGAGGGAGAGCTCTGTGTGGCTCGAAAGTTCTGTGTCTCTCTCAACAACAGACGTTGGTCCAATAAAAGATATTACCTCACCCACCTTTTCTCTAATATCCTGGGACCGACATGGCTACATCTATATGCACACGGTGGAGGCTCATGGCAGAGATATTTTATTCCTGTTGTATGATGCTGTTTAATGTAAAGTTTGGATAAAGGTTTTATCATCCTTCTCTTTTAAGAAAGGGAGCTGTGGGGTTAGTTTAGACTGACCACTACGGGGCATACAGCAAGGCAGTAAACCAAATATGAAAATCTTAAATGATTATTTTTAACCTTCTTTTAAAAATATATCATTAAAACAAACTACTGAATCTTTGTTTTGATTTGAAGACTCAAATACAGACAGATGATACAATGTAATAATACAACCCTTGAAATGCTTGACACACAACAAAGACTAGGATTTGAAATAACAAGTTCAACTTGATTTATCAGGAACCAATATTGTGGCCAATATGTCTCCCTCTTCCATTCATTACGGTTGGACATGGGCATGTGCCCACTAGAAGTGAGATATATGTCCTTTTAAAAATCATGTATTTTATCCATAAATAGGACACTGGATGATATGAATAGCTTTTAATTTTTTTTTCCACTGTGTGCTTAAGGAAAGAGATTGTGATAACGCAGAAAGGAGCATGTGTCATCACTGCAGGAGCATTTGTTTAATGGCATTCATTTACATAAAAATATGCATCATAGTAGGAACAATTCAGAAACTCAGCAAACAGCTTGTGATTTCAAGAAATTGTTGATAATGCTAACAATTTGCCCTGGTAAAATGCACTCAGCCTAGTTTGCATGATTATTTTGCTGGCATAATTACCATGCTGATTCATTCACTACCTACATTCACTAATATCTTGAGCTGTCATCTTCTTTATTTCCATTCATTCACAGGCAACCCTTCATTTTACAGGGAACACATACATTTTCAGAATAACCTCATTGCTATTTAGTATGGAAGTGTAGGACAGACAGTGATAAGTTTGGAAGTGTATGTACAAGTTTGGAAGTTTATAGATGAGGGTAGGAACACATTCGCCTCTGGTTAGGAAGAAACTCTTTGGACCAGATTCTCAGTTACTACAGCCTGGAGACACAAAGGTCTTATGTGTTGCACTGCAGCATTGCAACACCCAATTCTCTTAGGCACCTAGAAAATCACTCAGGCTTTATAGATCTCACTGATGTTCCAGTGAGACATACTATAGTCCAGTGCTTAGGACGCTCACCTGAGAGGTAGGAGAGGTTTAAGTCCCTTCTCCTCATCAGGCAGAGTAGGGAATTGAAGTGGGGTCTCCCACAGCCTGGATGAATACCTCAACCACTGAACTAAAGGTCATAAGGGAGTTACTGTGGTTTAGGTGCCTAAGTCCTTTGGTGGATCTGGCCATACGTTCCTGTGCTTGGGGAAGGAGGAAGGGAGAAAGGGACAAAGGTAGCTTTAAGTCACCAGTGTGCTCCCCATATTCTGGTTCAGCCAACCCCTGACCAGCCCTGGTAAGTTAGAATGTCTTAGTGCTACTTTAGCTGTGCTCTGATCCCCTTGGTATCTCATGAGCCCTTAGACACAGATAATAGTCATAGCACTGTGTGCTGTGGACAGCTTTACCCAGTCTTGTTTTCCCCCAGCCCTGACAGTAGGCTCAAGTAGGAGAGCTCATATAGGTCCCTTAAATCAGCCCCACAGACTCAGAGTGGGTATTTTCAGAGCACTGGTTCCACCATGTAATTCCCCTTTATATTGCCTTTGTGATGTAAAAGAGTCATAGAAATAATCATGCCCTATAGTTAGAATCATAGAATACAAGGGTTGGAAGGGACCTCAGGAGGTCATCTAGTCCAACCCCCTGCTCAAAGCAGGACCAATCCCCAATTTTTGCCCCAGATCCCAAATGGCCCCCTCAAGGATTGAACTCACAACCCTGGGTTTAGCAGGCCAATGCTCAAATCACTGAGCTCTTCTACAAAAAGCATAGACAATCTGGGCCATGCTCATCCCTAGTGTATGCCCACTGAGGTCAACAAAGTCACAAATAAGAGAAATTTGGAATATAGGAACATAGGAATTGTCATACTGGATGAGACTGGGATCTATCTAGTCCAATATTCTGTGTCCAACAGTGGCCAGTACCAGCTCCTTCAAAGGTGTAAATCTCCCATAATGACAACTAAGGAATAACTCCTCTGTACAGGAGGAAGCCCAGGCGATAGTACCAGGCACCACCAAAAAGTGGAAAACACAACAACAACCACAAACACAACAGTCTCTTTAATACTCTAACCTTGAGACAATCAGCCCTTTTCACTCAGGGTGAAATCATGGTCTCACTGGGGTCAACAGCAAAAGTTCCATTCATCCTCCTCTTAATTTACTGAGTTGATTTTCTTATGAGGGAATGGCTTTCCAATGAAACAGGGCGCTAAAGTGTCAGCATACCAGCTCTTAAACCGGGCCTATTTAGAATCTTAGCTGTGTGAGGCAGGGATCATCCTTTTTGTTCTGTGTTTGTGTAGCAAACAACGGGGTCCTGATCTGTGACTATGGTTCTCAGATCCTACTGCAATACACATAGTTAAAATAGTTCTCTCTTTTTCTTCTTGTTTCGTAATTCACATTAAACAGCTTCAATATCTATGATAAGACTTCTAGTTATAGCACTTCTTATTTATTATTTATCATATCATTCAGTTCAGTATAAATGAGGAAGCTGACAAAATGCTCTCCTCAGAATAATAGCAAACACGTCATTACAAGTTGAAAGTAAGCAAGTGTGTATTTAACACCCACTTGTATTTAAATCTGAACCAGTATATTCTAAAACACTGGCTAGCTCTGTGATGAAGAAAACATGGTTTTAACTTTGGACGATAGTCATGAAGTACAACAGTAATTTCCTATATTATAGGCTACAACAGGCAGTAGCTGTGAGAGGAGCTCGTCTGACCTTCTTTAAAGAAGAGGATTTCGAGTCAGAATAAAGTGACGAGGAAATATTGAAAAGATTAACAAGTCAGTTTGCAGTAGAAATGAAAATGTGATCCTCCTTTTAATTACCCTAATGTCTAGACACAGTGTACACATAACTAAGAGTTCAGTATATTTATTTCTACAAAACAAAAAATTGTTCTGGTTTGCCAAATTAGCTTCATGAACTTTTATTGAGAGAAAGCCCAGCAAAAATATTAGTAGAGGATAATAAAAACAAATCTTAAATTTTCTGCGTATTTTAAAGCTATTACAATATATTTTCTGTGTCAGTGCTGTTAGGTCTCAGCATTAGACCTGCATCCATAATCCTGCTTACAACCCTTTTTAAGAGTAGTTGTTCTCAAGTTTGATTCTTGTGTTACTAAACCTAAATCTAAAACCTGAGACAGTACAGTCTAGTGTTGGGGAAGGGAGCCCAGGAACGACTACGTTCTGATAGCAGCCCTGTCGCTGGCTTGTTGTGTGGCCGTGGGGAAGTCTCCTCCCATCCCGCCCCCCGTAAAATGAAGTTAATACTTATCTACCTCAGAGAGGTGTCATGACAATTAGTTAACATTTGTACAGTGCTTTGGATATGTAAAGTACAATGGGCTAAATTGTGACATAGACTGCACACCCATGCATGGGAGTAAGGTGGAGTAAGAATCCTCTGTGTGGACTAATCAGAGAAAGTGGGTGGGAATGAGTAAGGAGGGGAATGGGAATAACCTTCTTTCTATTCCCCAACTACTGGTTTGGGTGATGTAGGGTGTCATAATTTACTGCTCATACAGGCCAGAAACAAATTCTACTCCCTTAATCACTGCCCTAGAGCAAGTGGGAAGCAGGGAGAAAACTGTGAGACTGAGGCATAATGTGTCCTTCAGCCACTCTAGTGGTGGTGCAATTTACACATCACCCTTTCTTCCAGGCTGTGCATAAGGCATAGGATTTGGGTTTGTTTATGATATTCTGGACAATGTTTGGACTTGAACATAAAAAACTGAAATTTTAGCCCTGTGCTAAAATTACACAGGATCCCTCCCAATGCTGCACAAAACAAGTTTTTGAAAACATCCCCCTTCCTAGCCCCAAATGGTTGTCTCTAATCTAATTGCCAGTTTTCCACCCTCACTCATGTTGGATAGTCCCTTACTGTGCATGTCATTTTACTGAAGCCAGTATGCAAAACTGAGCTAAACTCTCATATAAAGGGACTTTCCAATACTTCTTGTTTCTGTTTTGCCAAGTTGTTAGATATTGTGAGAAAAGCCTTTCTGGTCTCAACCCAAGCTTGCAGAAATGCTGGGGAGGGGGAAGTTGTTTGCATTTTAATACAATTTTCTAAAGCAAAATAGCGCTTTATTAGATTATAATGTCCTTGGTTTGTAAAGTCAATACTTATGCCATTGGACATAGTTTAGTTCCAAGTACAATCCCACTGGGTGAATGGAGTTACCAGTCATTTTAATATCCATGTTATAACAACACCCATGAATATAATGTCACTGCCTTCCTTCCTCCAACAGACCTCTGACCTCATTTTAACAAACAGATCCTGGTCCCGATCTCATAGAAGTCAATGGTAAAACTGCTCATAGATTTCAATGGGAGATGGCTCAGAGCCTAATTGAAAGTCATATACCTCTAGCATCACTTACCATATCACTGTTTCGTTTTCTCCAATGCACTTTAAGTTATCAAGCACATGGCATCCACCATGAACAAACAGAAAAAACAACATTAATTTAAAGCCCATCTCAGTCCAAAGGCTCTCAGAAGCACAGCAAGATTTTATGGTTAGCAAAACTAGAAGCTGCTTCCTATTGCAAGCACTTACCGCACTTTCTGTTGTATGTATGAGTGATTCTATAGCCATCAAAAATCATCACCGTCCTAAGGAGTTTAAGCCCAGTTGTCAAATATGAAAATCAGGCAACACATCAGACAACTCAGCTGGACAATACTGTATGTTAGGATTACATTATATCGGGGACAGGTTTTTCCCCTGGCTTCCTGAATGTCTGTCTCATCAATACCAGGCTGGTCATTTTGAAATACTGAGTATCTTGATCATTATTGCTTAAATAAGGCTTAGAAATATTAGGAATATGCATTTTCCAAGGTTCATCTTTACAAAGGTTTTAATTGGGCATTATTTTTTGCCAGTTTCTAAATATTGTCGTTCTCGGATTATGAAGCCCACATTACTGGCAAACAAATGTTGAATAGAATATTCTCATAGAAAAGCTATGGCTCTTCTTCAGATATTTGTAATAATTTTCTGATAGGTATGGAATTTTGTTTCTTGTTCCTTCCGTTCTTCATGACATTTGAGAACAAAGAATGTTTTCATTTTCTCATGCACCTAGAGCTCCCTCTAGTGACATGCCAGGCAGGAAGAAATTTCAAAAAACAATTCTTAAATAACCAAACTTTGAAGGCCACACATACATCTAAGGTTTTTACCCTTCTGGACATGGGCGTCGTCTTAAATATAAAACTCATCCTATAACTAATTACTATGTGTTCATTTCAGTTGAGATCATATTAAATCTCATGATGTAATCGGTCCCAATATAAAAAGAATAGTTCAGAAAATTCCATAAAACAAAATGAAAAAATGGTAAAGGGGTCATCAGTTTCATCCAGGCTGGGAGTCTGGTTGAATGTATTTATTATGGTTATTTATTGGTTTTTTTTTATTCTGGAGGAGATAATTTGCTTCCATAATCACTAGCAGACTGTAGGCTACATGTGTCCTTTTTACAGGCTCGACTTGCCCATCTATATTTCAGAGCCTTTTTTAATAACATGGAATAACTTTGATTTACTGTGTCTGTCCCCCAGTTCTTTTCTCTCTAAATCTGATGACTTCCTACACTATCGACATCAGTGATGCTGCATAACTAGGAAAGCAACAAATGGCTCCCAAGAGATCCATTGCATTATTTTGAAACTCCTGCACAGTCTGCCAGTTCTAATTCACAAATTCATGGTTAATTCTGGACCAACCACGGAGTGGTACCAGGCTTGTTAATTTATTCCTATTTTGCATAATTCTGATGAGTGCAGCATGTTTTTACAAGCAATGGACAAGTCAAATTACAGATTTAGGGCCTGATGCTGCACACGCTTACTTAGGTGATTCATTTTTAATCACACTGTCCTAGTAGTATAGTAAATGGAACTAGACACATGCACAAGGGTTTGCAAGATCAGGCTCTTAACTCTACTGTTAATCACATCACTCGAGGAAGTACTGATTTGACTTCAGCCTTGCAGCTGAATCCACATGGACAGACCCTTTTGCTTACATGGAGCCAGTTGGGTTCCACATGGATGCTGAGGTCTGCCATACACAGTCAGCTTCAAGATCAGCACCGTACAATTTGGGACTTGCAAAAGAGATGTCACACAAGCACCGAAATCAGAGGATTGGCCAATAGTGCAGCTTCATTCTTAGAATCCCAACCTTTTAGATGCAATACTTTTTCAGTGACATACCTTAGCATGGAAGATTCCATAATTAATGAACCAGGAATTAAGATGTCTAGGATGCCACTGGAGAAAGCCCTAGTCCAAGTCTCAGCAAGTTCAAGAAACACAAAATGTGAAGACTTTTTAAAAGCATATGGGATGATGGTGCTGAAAGAGAAGAGCTGCTTTGCTTCAACCACAGCATCCACTATGTACCCATGAGTGTAACTCTTATAGAGGTTTGGGAAGGAAGGAAACCAGAACAGTAGCAGCCTGATAGGGTACTTGCCTAAGATGTCAGAGACCCAGTCCCTGCTCTATCATGCTGCCACATCCTGGATGAATGACCTGAACACGAAGCTACCGGATTGTCAGGGTTGGGTTTCTGCTATTGGAGCTATTCAACTTTGTATAAATAGCTACCAGAGCAGGGATTTGAACCTGGGTCTCTCCCGTCAGAGAGGGAGTGCCCTAATCAATGGGCTATAGAGTCAGTCACTCTCTCTTTAGTCCAATGAATATTGAATTATTCATGCAAAGTGGAAGAGCTCTACCAAGAGAGGCTGAGCGGCTCAGCTAGAGACTGATTCTATTGTCTGGCAGTTGAGGTGCTCACTTAGGATACAGGAGAACAGCAGAGCAGGGAGTTGAATTTAGGTCTCCTACCTCCCAGGCGAGTGCCCTAACACAAATCAAAGGCCTGTGCTATGACGCAGGAGACCTGGGTCTTACTCCCAGCTTGATCACTAAGGGTATGTCTACACTGCAATAAAATGCCTGTGGCTGGTCCATGTCCACTGACTCAGGCTTGCAGGGCTATAAAATTGCTGTGTAGACATTTAGATCTGGGCTTCCACAAAGGGAGAGGCTGTCAGAGCCTGGGCTCCAGCTCAAGCCTGAATGTCTACACTGCAATTTACAGCCCCACAGCCTGAGCCCCATGAGTCCAAGTCACTTGACATGGGCCAGTCACAGTCAGTTTATTGCATACCCTAACTTGCTGTGTGATTTAGGGCAAGTCACTTCACCCCTGCTTCTCCCCTTCCCTTTTGTTTTTGCTTAAGGGACTTCGGAACCCAAGTCCCACTGACTTTCATTTTATTTCTCTTTAGATAATCTTCAAGGTAGGGACTGTTTCATACCACATGTCTCTATAGTGCCTACCACAATGGTACCAAATCTCAGTTGCACTACAATAATACAAACAACCAATGTTGCAATGTTGACCATGCTGTAAGCCTAAGGAGATTTTGACCCCAGATATAATATTCAGCAACAGTATGTTTAGACGTGTTGTACTAGTGGGTAATTTTATGTTCTAAGGTTTACCATATGCCATGATGTAGCAAATAAGAAATGCAATTGCAGTTCATAAGATAGAGCACACATTCCACATACTTTCATCATAGTCTAAAATAGATTTCTTAACTTGCTACTATGTTGTGGGTATGTTCCTCCGCCCCCCCCCATTGAAATTCTGGGCTTACACTGAATGAAATTCCATATATCCTACCCCCGTACCACAGTTGTTTTATCTGATTATGTGAGGATACATAATATTCAGAAACAGTAGAATCTATGCTGTACACTGTGAATGTAAGTGGCTGTATTTGTGCCTCATGTCTATATTTAAGCTCAGCACGATCTAACAGACTTGAATGGCTCTGATTCACCACATTCTGTATTAAGTAAGAGAACAATTTGTTGATCCTCTGCTGTGCAGTCAAAATACTGATACTTAAAATGTACTGCTTACTGTTTCAGAAAAGCATTTGGCACAGTGGAGAGGCAACGTTTTCTGGGTTTTTAACAAGTGATGAGTGAACCTCAAAAGGTTCAGCAGTTTGGCTCAGATAAGCTCTGTAACGTTTGGATCCTTATCTGAAGCTTATCCAAATCTTGTTAGGCCTAATTATATGTCAGCATGAGAAATAAAAGCAAGGTACCTCAAGTAGCTTTACATTCAGAAGCTACAGGAGACCAAGAGCAAGGAGGCAGAGAAGAAAAATTAAAATTAGTTCTCCTGTATTTCAGAATGGCTTATAATTTTTGAAGCATGTTTCTCCTTAATTATTAAAAGTAGAAGGAGACTGCACCTGTACTTGCAGTCCTCGTCCATAGTGAGTGTTCTGATAACACCGTTTTGCTACATATTTATTACAGAAATATGTAGCCACTCTGATACAATTAAGTTCATAGTAGCAGCTGGCAAATGTTATCTTCGTAAAGAGAATCATTGTAGAATATTCCTGCCGCAGTTATGGTATGAATTATAACTAAAATTATAACTTTATACAGTGAGTAAACAGTGGTGTAAGAAAGAGAGTGTGGTCACCTGTGAGCAATGGTTAGCAGAGAGGTGGGACACAAAGGGAGTGTGCTTTTACACCCAATTCATCAACAAAATTAAACATATGCTTAAGTCTATTCCTATTCAGCAAAGTGCTTAGAAATATGTTCAAAGTTCATTGTGTGTTTACACTCTATGCTATTGAGGAATGGTTTGCTGAATCAGGGCCTCGTGACCACACACGACGGGGCCATCAGTTTAAGATTCTATGTGAGAGATATAGAATGGGGCTTACTTCACTGTATCAATAATTTTATTTCAAACTAAGACACATTTCACTCAGCACGGATGAATCTGTAAGAGTTCTGTGTAGCATTTTTCCACAGAAAATTACTTTGTTGTTTTGGCACAGAAATCTATGTACCTTGTCCCCCTGTTGAGAATCAGCTGGTCAGTGTGGGACCTGGAGCTATGTCAAATATTCAATTTGGAAGCTGAAACACTTGAAATGTGCCCCATTTTTAATACTTCAGTGCTTCTGTGAATATTCAGTGTTCCCTTCAACATTTATCATGGCAGTGAACATTTTTCTGAAGAGTTGTGTGCAACCTTTTTTGGTACTATCTAGAAGTAGAATTTTCAATAGCACCTAAGTGATGTAGGTGCCAAATCCCATTAGTTTTTTAACAGGACTTAGGCTCCTAAGTCACTCAGGTGCTTTTGAAAAGCCCACCCCTTGATATCAGCATCAATTTAAATGAAAGAAAAGGAGGACTTGTGGCACCTTAGAGACTAACCAATTTATTTGAGCATGAGCTTTCGTGAGCTAGCTAGCTAGCTCACGAAAGCTCATGCTCAAATAAATTGGTTAGTCTCTAAGGTGCCACAAGTCCTCCTTTTCTTTTTGCGAATACAGACTAACACGGCTGTTACTCTGAAATTTAAATGAAGCTATTCTTGGTGCACTTTCAAGTTCAGCTGAGTTTTGTTGCACTGTATTTCTTCGCGTTTCCATACTAGATGAGTCTATACAATGTCCTTAGGAGGTCAGCAGAAGCCATTTTGATTCATTTTCTCAACTGCAAAACATGCTGTCACTGAATCAATCAGATTAAAACCTTAGAGACTGTTGCTTTCCCAGCACTAGCTACTGTACAGCCTTTTATAACCATCCTGTCTGTGGATCGTTTCCCCCCGGTATTTGACATTCCAATCTCATCTTGCTATATTATTACACTAGTCTGTAAGCACGCAGTTGCAGGAGAACCTGTTCCATTGTGCTGTGCAATTAGAGGCCTAAGGACAAATTCACTGCTGGTATAAGCAGGCGGAGCCTCTCTGACTTCAGTGGCGCTCCATAAGACCTGTGGTACCTGTTAAGCCAGGCCTTCACTTCTTTTACAGCAAATGAATGCCAAATCGCCCCCAAAATACACTAATTGAACACTCACCCTGATTTTCTGACTGACTTTTAATACCGAATGGGTCACTCATACTACCATTTAAAACAGCATTGAATTTGGCTAAGAAGTTTCCGTAGGTCTGAATTTAGTGCATCCAATACCCATTTCATATATAAAGGTCTGAAGTGCTGGCAGATGAAGACCTAATTCCAGCTAGTGGTACTCTAGTCAAGCTATACCCAGATTCCCACGCTCCACTCACAATACCAGAATAGCTGGATATGTCTCCTAAAATGGTCAGCAGTAAGATTGTTACCAGTATTGATATTTCTTAGGCTCCATAGGCCATGAAGACTAGTGGAGAGGACACTGGACTGGCACTTTTCCAGCTCTGCCACTTACCTAGTGTGTTATACCTTTCCTGTCTAATTAGATTGTAAGCCTGTTGGACCAGAGACGCTCTATTGCTATGGCCTGGTCTACACTAGAAAATTAAGTCAGCTTGACTATGTCACTCAAGTGTGAGAAAAATTCCATACCCCTGGGAGGTGCAGTTAAGCCAACCTAACCCCTGGTGTAGACAGCACTGCTGCTGTGCCACTGTAACATTTCAAATGTAGACAATAAATCCAGTGTTTGGGGGCCAGTAAATCCAGTATAGACACTACCTACACCGATGGGAAGGGTTCTCCTGTCAGTAATCCACATCCCCAAGAGGCAGTAGCTAGGTTGATGGAAGAATTCTTCTGTTGACCCAGCACTGTCTATGCCGGGGGTTAGGTTACTTTATCTATGCTGCTCCGGGATGTGGATTTTTCACATCCCCGAGCAGTCGCTGGGTTGACCTAACTTTTTAGTGTACACCAGGCCTAGCACAAGCTAAGCAGCTATAACACAGGTTTAAACAATTGTAAGGGTTCGCACAGCATTTTGCACTGCTTTGTGTTTAGACCAAGCTTTAACATACAAGAAACATAGAGGAAGTCATTATACATGGGCCTCACACATGCTTGTTAGAATATGTGGTGTACCTCATCCAGTGCATCAGATGCCCCAGCCACATTTGCCTATACTCTTGAATGAACTCACACAGAAAAATGATCAAAGACAAAAACACCCTATCACTCATGGGCAAACACTCTTTGCAAAATGATCCCTCCATGTGACCTCTCTGTCCTCGTCCTCAAAGGAAACATGCACAATACCTTCAAATGATGAGCCTGAGAGTTGAAATTCATAACTTTACTAGACACTAAATATAATAGATTCAATAGAGACTGGCTTTATGTCTCTTTACAACAATCTGAAAACCACCAACCCTCCTTTTTCCTATGACTAGGAAATGGCCCACGCCATTGTGAATGAGACTTTGCAGCATGTCTTAATGACTACGTTTAACCATCTGTTCCATCTTGTATTTAGGTGTGACATTCTGATTGCCCATCAGGGACATGGGTCTGGAAAGCCAGTTCACAGGGCTCTTTAAAGGCTGCAGGCTGCAAACTGCCACTTTGGGACCTTCCAAGTATTGTCAGAATAGGAGCTGAACTCAGACAGAGAATCCCAGTCCTGGAAGCTGATTGACAGAATAATGGTCCACAGCCCCTATTTAAATCCAACCCAGGATCAGGAAGTTGTTCATGCAATGGGGATCCACCTTGCTCTGGCTCCTTGACTTCTTGCTATACTGACCAAGCCCAACTCTGGTTATTGATCCATGGTTCTGCTCTCAAGTTTGTCTCCTGTGTCTGAGCTCCTGGTAACCTGACCCTTCCTGCCTCCTAACACCCGACTCCCAGTTTTTCCCTCTGGCCTGTCACAGACTCTGACCTCCCAGTATCTGACTTGGCCAGACTTCCAACTCCTGCTTTGACGACCAGGTCAGACTGCCCACATCCCAGTTCTGACATTACCTTTCCCAGACTTGAAGAGCTCAATGGGTATGTCTACACTACAGTGTAATCCTGTGCTTGAGCCCATTCTCCAGGCTAACCCCTCTTGCAGCTACACTGCAATTGTGCAGGCTCAGGGCTCAGAACCAGGGTCCCACAACTCTGCAGAGCTGGAGGGTATGAGCACAAGTCAAGCCAGGACCCATGGTTTGAGTCCTGTTGCCTTGCAGTGTAGCCACAGCCCTGCTTGACTCGGGTCCCAGGAGTCATCCAGAAGTATCTCACAATTCTATGGGACAATTTCCTTAGTCCTCTCTATCCCAACAATTTACAATCCACTCTATTGAAAATGGAAGTCACACCCTCTTTGCAAATGGAAGTAGTTCAGGTCAGCATTAACTCTTTCTGCTTTGACCACCCATCTAGAAGCACACTGTCAGAGAGTGTCCTGGGTTTGCAATGGAGAGTGAACTCATCAAGCCTTTTGCAAAGCAAGCTGCTTCCTGGTAAGGTGCAGGGCAGGCAGTAAAGTTTCCCCATGGTGTACCATTGTCCTAGAAGCTAGAGCAGCCTGTAGTGGGGCAGTTACACCACTCCTAGAAAAAAGAGTAGGCTCATTGGAGGAAGCAGCCACAGCTCGGCCATGCCCCAATCAGGCCACATCTGGCCCTGTTAAGGGTCCAGGGAGGAGCTGAGTCAGTCTCTCTCTAGCTATAGAGAGAGAAGGACCTGGCTGCCTGGGAGCTAAGCAGGGTACCTGAGTGGAGCAGGGCTGGGGAAAGGCTAGAGGAGCTGGGGAGCTCCAGCCTGGAGAACCCCCAGAATGCAGGTCTTGCTAAAGGCTGGGAAGGGTACTGGGGTTGCAGAGGTGCAGCCCAGGGTTAGGCAAAGGCAGCAGGTCCAAACCCCTCTTGCCAGTGATGAGTGGATTGCAGACTGCAGTCTGCCCCAGTGAGCGGTGGCTAGATGGTGACTGACAGTAGCAGCTGAGGCAAGGTGGGGATAGAGGGTTGGGGAGTTCCCTGAGGAGGGAAGACCCAGAGATTGCAGGGGTACTACAGCGGGCAGAACCCTGAGGTAAGGAGCACTGGGGGCCTGAGGCAAGTGGGAAATCGGCCAGCAGAGGACGCTCCAGAGCTGGAGAGCTAATTCCCAGGATGACCAGCAGGAGGCGCAGCACCAGTGAGTCGTTGCTTCACTACAAGGCCACATTTTGTGGGACAGGTGGGTGCTAGGGGCTCTGGGATATGGTTACTTTGACTTGGGTCTGCACACTGCACTGTAGACACTAGAGCCCTAGGTTCAAGCATGGATCAGAAAATTCCTAACCTAGGGTTAAAATACAATGTAGACACTGGTGCCCAGGGTTCCCAAACACAGGTCAGATGACTCAAGTCACATTAACCCTGGGCTTACATTGCAGTGTAGGCACACCCTGTATGCCTCAAAAGCCTACGTCTGTCTCTTCCACCACCAGAAGTTGGTCCAATAAAAGATATTATCTTACCCACCTGGTCTCTGTCTCCTATCCTGAGACCCACATGTCTACAACCACACTGCAAACTTTAAACAATATGAGCTTTTCTATAAGATAGAAGCTTCAGAGATGGATTCCACCAAACAACATTGGTTTGCAGGCAGCATAGTGCTGGACTTACTGAAACACTGTTTGTGGGATTTTCAAAAGAGCCATAGGAAGCTGAGTGACAAATTCCTATGGAATTTCAGCTGGATTTGGGCACCTCCCTCCCTTAGGGCAGGTCTACACTACAAACTTGGATTGGTATAACGATGTTGCTCAGGGGTGTGAAAAACTGAGTGAAATGGTTATACGGACCTAACCTTTGCTAGACATTGCTAGGTCTATGGGAGAGCTTCACCCATCGACATAGCTACTGCCTCTCGCTATACCAACAGGAGACGCTACTGCGGCACAGCTGCACTAGTGCAGAGCTACCCTTAGGATCTTTTGAAAATCCCACCTTTCAATTCTGAAGGGAACTCATTATAATTTTTGTTCTGGAGCCCCAAACTAATGAGATTAAATGTTTCATGCCCAATTTCCAGGAAAGCATCTCCTGAATATGATGCAAAAGTATGAAAGAAGCCACACTTTAGAAGGACTTCCTCATTATAGCTATGCTAAATGAGCCATTTTTCCTCCCTAGTCCTGCAAATATTTGCTATCACACCTGAATTTTATAAACACTTGCACATTTTTGGACACCGTTTTCCTTTATTATTCATTCAAAACTTGAAGGATTTAATTAATTAATTCTCAGTAATTTCCAATATTTACATGAAACGCCTCCCCCTCCCCCCCCGTGAAGCTCATGAATATTTTGCAAGTTTTACCTATTTCAAGTATTTACATGAGACATTTTCAGTCAGGAAAACCAAGTTTGGGGGTAGGCAAAAATAGAAATAGATAATTTACAAAGGTAATATGAAGCTCTTGCTGCCAAAAAATCTGCCTTTCCATACCATGGGGAGAAACAAAATAAAAATAAACCACCATCTCAGGTAAATCTGAAATACATTTTCTCTGCTATGCAAATGCGATGAAACATGAATATTTCACTCATTTCCTAACAGAATGTTGAGAATCATTAAGAAAGGGATAGATAATAAGACAAAAAATATCATATTGCCTCTATATAATCCATGGTACAATAATAATCTATATAATCTATAATCCATGGTACACCCACATCTTGAATACTCCATGCAGATGTGGTCTCTCCATCTCAAAAAAGATATATTGGAATTGGAAAAGGTTCATAAAAGGGCAACAAAAATGATTAAGGGTATGGAATGGCTTCCATATGAGGAAAGATTAATAAGACTGGGACTTTTCAGCTTGGAAAAGAGATGACTAAGAGTGGATATGATAGAAGTCTATAAAATCATGACTGGTGTGGAGAAAGTAAATAAGGAAGTGTTTTTTAATTCTTTTCATAACACAACAACTAGGGGTCACTGAATGAAATTAATAAGCAGCAGATTTAAAACAAACAAAAGGAAGTATTTCTTCACACAATGCATAGTCAACCTGTGGAACTCTTTGCCAAAGGATGTTGTGAAGGCCAAGACTACAACAGGGTTCAAAAAAGAACTAGATAAATTCATGGAGGATAGGTCCATCAATGGCTATTAGCCAGGATGGGCAGGGATGATGTCGCTACCCTCTGTTTGCCAGAAGCTGGAAAAGGGCAACAGGGAATTGATCACTTGATGATTACCTGTTCTGTTCATTCCCTCTGGGGGACCTGGCAATGGCCGCTGTTGGAAGACAGGATACTGGGCTAAATGAACCTTTGGTTTGATCCAATATGGCCGTTCTTATGTTCTTATGTTCCCAAACTGAGAATTTTGCCCTAGACTCCAGTTATCCAATATATAAATACCAGACAAATAGCATTGGGTCTTAAATGCCCAACATGTCCAATGGGAGGTGCAGTGGGTAAGTAGGACCCAGAGCCTTACTGGTAAGCATTTGATCTTTCCACATCCATGTTTTCTGATTTTTAAATTTAAGAAGTACATTTGTTTTTATCTTGCCTCTTTTGTCAATTTTCTCCTCTTTTTCATTGCGTGTACACTTTTCAGCCAGCTACATAATGCATTAGATAACCCACGTTAATGAAGACCATTTTCCAGTAATTTACAAAATTTAGGGACATTTCCTAAATAAACTGAATGATAGTCAAGAGCAAAGATTGGTACAGCTTTATACATAATTTTCTGTTCAGGTTCTACAGGGCCCCATCTCTGGCCCCCTTCTCTGTCTTTACATCTTGCCTCTGGATAATCTCACACACAAATACAAATTCAGCTATTATCTATAATGACGATCCACAGATCTACCATGCTACACTGAACCTGTGTCCTTCTGTCTGACCTATACTCTCAACCTGTCCCTCTGACATATCCTAACGGGTCTCCAGCCATCAGTTTAAATCCAACATGGCAACAACAGAACTACTAATCTGTCCCCTAAAATCATCCCTCCTCCTTAGCTTCTCAATGACTTTGGGCAACACCACTTTTCTGCCTGTCACTCAAGCCCATAACCTGGGCATAAGAAAATCATAGAAATATAGAGCTAAAAGGGACCTTGAGAGGTCATCTAGTCCAGCCTCCTGCACTGAGGCAAGACCAAGTATATCTAAACCATCCCTGACAGCTGTTTGTCTAACCTGCTCTTAAAAACCTCCAAAGATAGGGATTCCACAGCCTCTCTTGGAAGCCCATCCCAGTGTTTAACTATCCTTATAGTTAGAAAGCTTTTCCTAATATCTCACATAAATCTCCCTTGCCATAGATTAAGCCAATTACTTCTTACCCTACCTTCAGTGGATAGGGAAAACAATTGATCACCATCCTCTTTATAATAGCCCTTAACATATTTGTAGACTGCCATTAGGTTCCCCACTCAGTGTTCTTTTCTCAAGACTAAACATGCAGAGTTTTTTAACCTTTCCTCATAGGTCAGGTTTTCTAAACTTTTTATCATTTTAATTGCTCTTCTCTAGACTCTCTCCAATTTGTCCGCATCTTTCCTAAAGTCTGGCACCCAGAACCAGACACAGTACTCCAGCTGAGGCCTCACCAGTGCCAAGTAGAACAATTGCCTCCCATGTCTTACACACAACACTCCTGTTAATATACCCCAGAATGATATTAGCCCTTTTCACAACGTTGTCAACTCATGTTCAACTTGTGATCCACTCTGACTTCCAAATCCTCTTCAGAAGTACTCCTAGCCAGTTATTGCCCAGAACCAGGGTCTGCAGCAGAGTAGTCTCTGGGCAACCTAACAAGCACCACCCACCTGTAGTAGGCTGCCTGATTCGCTCCACCACCTGATTGGTGGGAAGAGTCAGCAGACCAGCTCTTAAGCCCAGCAGCAGCACTTTGTTGGCTACTCAAAGCATTTTCCCATGGCTGTGATAGCTCTTGTGCCTACTTGTTCCCAGTTCTTGCTCCTGCCTTGGACCCTTCCCTTACCCCTACCTTGCCTCATTCCCAGTAACCCCGCTCTGACCCTCAGCTACAGTTTCGGACTGTGGCTCTGACCCTTGGCTTTGGAATTTGGCCTCTGACTCTGCTTCTGACCTCTGGCTCTGTCTCCTGGCAACTGACTCCTGCTCTAACCACTAGGCACTACTGCCCGTGTATCAGTCTCTGACCGTTATTCCCCATTTTGTAGTTGTGCATTTGATTTTTCCTTCCTATGTGAAGTACATTGCACTTGTCTTTATTGAATTTCATCTTGGGGATTTCAGACCAACTCTCCAATTTGTCAAGGTAATTTTGAATTCTAATCCTATCTGCCAGTGCGCTTGCAACCCCTCCCAGCCTGTTGTCATCTGCAGATTTTACAAGCGTACCCTCCATTCCATTAACCAAGTCATTAATGAAAATATTGAATAGTACTGGACCCAGGACTGGCCCCCGTGGGAACCCCTAGATATGTTCCCCTGGTTTGATGGCAAACCATTGATAACTATTCTTTGAATATGGTCCTTCAACCACTAGTGCACCCACCTTATAGTAATTTCATCTAGAACACATCTATGTAGTTTGCTTATGAGGATCAGAATTATCATCTTCAATTCCGCCCTGTCTCTAGATCCTCACACCCAGGTTGTTTATAAATCTTGTTGATTCTTTCTACATAACACCTCCAAGGGCTTGTCTACATTACCCGCTGGATCGACGGGCAGTAATTGATCCAGCAGCGGGGGGGTCGATTTATAGTGTCTAGTCTAAACATGATAAAGCAACCGCCGAGCGCTCTCCTCTCTACTCCGGTAATCCACCGGAGCGAGAGGTGCAGGCAGAACTGACGGGAGAGTGTCAACAGTTGACTCACCGCAGTGAAGACTCCCCGGTGAGTAGATCTAAGTACGTCGACTTCAGCTACGTTATTCACGCAGCTGTAGTTGCGTAACTTAGATCGATCCCCCACCCCAGGGTAGACCAGACCTTTTAAGAGAAGGCTTTTCACATTCTCATCCAGGCTTTCATCATCTCACTCTCAATTTCTGCAGTATCCCCTTCTCTGGCTTTGAAAAATGTGATCTTTTCCCACTCAGACCTCTTTAAAATGCTGCTGTCAAGATCATTTTCCTGGCTTGTTGCTTTGACAATGTCATCCCCCACTTTGCACTCCCCAGTGGCCCCCCTTTTTCCAATGCATCAAATAAATGCTATATATCTTCACTTTCACTTTCCTTCACTGCCTATCCTCCTCCTACCTATCATCTCTCCTATGCTGTTGTTGCTTTTACCTCTGAATTGACCAGTACTGCCAGCCATCGCTGCCCACTTGTTACATTGTCAAACAAACACGGTTGTGCTTCCTCGCGTGGGAGAAGCTCACCATAAATATCCACAAAGCTACCTCATTGTCCTGTTTAAAACTCTCCATTTTTGTGCTGCCCACAATAAACCTAATAATGAGTGGGCAGTTGGAGTGCTATGATCACTGCCTATTGTACTGACAAACAGTGACTGATTGTGCTCCCTGATCTGTTTCTCTGTAATGCTCCCATTATCTCTTTTCTTGTACCTAGATTGTAAACTCTTTGGTAACAGGGACTGTATTTTTGCTCCGTGTTTGAGCAGCACCTATCACAGTGGGGTCCAGATCTATAACTGGGGCTTCTATGTACTACTGCAATATAAATAAATAATAATAATAATAACAAAAAATTATTTCAGAGTAGCAGCCATGTTAGTCTGTATCCACAAAAAGAAAAGGAGGATCTCTAAGGTGCCACAATTCCTCCTTTTCTTTTTGCAAATAAATTATTTGTGGCTAGAGTTCTTAGCCATAGGTTGAATAGCTTCAATTCTTATCAAATTCTACATTTTTTAGTTTAGACCTATCGATCCAATCCTACACTAGTTTCTCTCATAACTAGATCTACGATTTGCTTAACTAACAGCATTACATTTTTTGTAAGCTGTTATATACTGTCAGTGAAAGCTACTCGTACCTCTTGTCACAGCTGCAATCATTGTAATTATGTTATTAGTGCATTAGTTGGCTTCATTCTGGAGCACAGTGTTTGTTCTCAATAGATGTCTTATGGTTGAAAGGCACCATTTAACTATGAGTCACCCTTTATTGATGTAATCATTCTTACTTTATGAACTTAGATAATTAATATAAAGCTTGTCTGTGTGCAGCATGGGCAATCTCACTTTGGCAGGGTATTTTTTTCCAGCAGAAACCTATTTTCCAAACACTAATTTCATGGTTTTTTCTGCATCTATCTGCTACAGTCTTGTTTATATTTCACTGACATGAAAACATAAGCAGTTCCTTACACTTACTCGTGTTTATCTGTCTGTTAGGGACTAGCAAGCAATCTTTAGAATGACCCAATATAGCCATCATCTCCTCCCTTAACTGCTAAATGCCCATCATGTGCTGTATCTTTGGCCTCACATTTGCACTGCCTTTTTGATGAATATTTGCTTACCAATTACTATCGACTGTACGTATTCTGGGTCGAATTCAGAGTGGGTATAAGTAGTGGCACTTCTATTGAAGCCTGGGGACTACGTTTAAAGTCTAAGCCCTAAATGTCCTGAAACTGCTTAACTGAGAGATCTCCTCTCTCCCTCTGCCATACTCCACAGCTGCAATCAGCAGGGATACTCAAGCTAGGATCTCTTCAGTCAGGAAAGGGTTCTCAGGGAGGTGCTAGGACTCTGGAACTTGCTCTCTACTTTGGGAGCAAATATACCCTGAATTTGATGATATGCCAGGCGTGCTGCAAAAGTCACTACTTTGACAGCATTCTGTGAGAAGAAAGAAGATATGCAGATTGGGTGAGGGACTTTTCCATTTGTCGGGTTTGTTTTTGTTTAGCAATTCATTGGCTGGCTGAGGTAAATAGCTCTCTCCTGTGGATGACTTAATGCTGTTGCAGGCAAAGATAACTTGTGTATATAGTAGTATTTAATGCTGCTGGGTAGTTAACCCTGTCTGGTATGTTTAATTAATTCAGGGTACTCAGAGCTTTTGTAGGGGCATTTTTAGTTGTGAAATCCATAAATAAATAAATCAATCCTGGTGTGACGTCACCAAAATCAGTGGAGTTACGGGAATAGCTCTAAGACTTGAGCCTCTTACACAAGGTGTGCATTTGGCCCAGTGACCTTAGTGATGAAAATACAATTGAACATCTCTGACTTTATCACTGTAGCCCTTCCCTCTTCTCACCCCACTCTCTTTGTCTGTCTCACTCATTGCATTGTGTCTGAAATTAGACTGCAGTCCCTTCAGGGCAATGACCTCATTTTTATTTGTTCTGTAAAGCCTTTAGCATACTTTCGGCATATATATTACTAATAATAAACATATTATAGGAATACAATGTAATAGAAGATTGTCTTAAGTTGTGCAGGGAGTCTGAATATTTATCTACTGATTTTATTTTTAATCTGCGTTCAAGCCTGCTGACACAATTGACATAAGAAGCAAAATAAGCAGGAGAGTGAATTTTCAAGGCCTCTCTACTTGAGAAGCAATCATAATAAGTTACTATTGCCACAGAAGAAGAAAAGAGAGGAGAAGAAATATGGCAGTGTTTAAAAATAATTGTTAGTAATTCAAATACCAAAACTAACCATTAAAACAATATTTACCTTTTGTTGTCTATATCTATCCTAAGACAGCAAAAGTGACACACTTTCCATTTCTTTTCTCTAATATACTTGAAACAAATTCTGAAATTACTCTGTTTATCTCTCTGATCTTACTGCCTGATGTCTCACTGCTTTCTCAAACTAAACAAACTAGATTCATCTCTGGTGTAATTCTTTTGAATTCCATGTAATTACACCAGGGATGAACTTGTCCAAATGTGTCTCCACGTTTAATTTCATTGACAATTCCCACCAGGCTCCTTCCTTCTCATCCATGGAGTTAAGACTCCAGTCTGTCCTCCTTCCCTACGCTCCCACTAAATCCTATGCTTCTTCCTCTATGCCAGCACTAAAATCCACCCCTTCCTCTGTTCCTACAGCTAAAACCATTAGATTTTTCATCTTGTCTCCAACTCATGCAAACTACTGAAAAATGCTGCTGCTGGAAACTGCTACCCTATCCTCCAACTTCAGCCATGACATCCAGCTCCTTGGGCAACTCAGTTCACTTTCAAATTCAGACCCTTTGTCCTCACTTTCATGTTTCTATAAAACTCTTTCTGTAATCACATCTCAGCTCTGAGACCCTCTGGTTTTCCTTTTCAGAACCTACTCTGTACTTGCTCCTCTTTCCTTACTGCTAGGGCAGAGTGCGAAAGGGCAAGATAAGTCACTCAGCCACTTGGTTGAAAAGTGGAGAGAGTTCCTGATGGCTCAGAACGAGTTAGAATGATGGTGAGTCACTGACAGGGACAGAGTAGAGGTCCTAATTGGGTGAGCTGAGTAAGTGGGTTAGATGAAAGTCAAAGAGGCAAGATGCTAATCCATGAAGAGTTCAGAAGAGCAATTTTAACTAGGATTCAGAGCTCTATAGGAAGCCGATGAAGATGACAGGAATGAGGTGGAGAGATGATATGTTGTTACTTCCTAGAGCAAGACATTAATCTGGCCATGTTATTATGGAACTCCAGAAAATTACAGTACCGGGCTTTACAAAAAAAAAAAGATGGAATTAAAAAAGTTAGGGCAGAAGTGAAGTAGGGCTTGACCAGTAATTTACGCACAGGCACACCCAAAATGGTAGTAGCAGCAAGATATACTGACCGGGATGTCTATCTCAATATTCACTTTCCATTTCTTTTTATCATTATATTCTCAGTCTGTCTAGTTTCTTTCCCACTTAAACAGCATTTTTTTTTCTTTTTTCGCTAGCTTCCCATGTTTGAAAGTTTCTGTACAAGAGTTCAAGGAAGAAATATTGGGGGAAATTCTTCTCCTAGTTATATCCATAAAGGGTAACTGAAACCAGAACTTGCCTCATGCTGTGTAACTTCACTGAGTATCTTCAGTGTGCATTGAAGATAATGCATTTGTTCCAGAGTACTGATGTGTTCGTAAAATTGCAATACATTCCTAGCATCTGTCCTGCCATCTGTGATTACAAAGCAGTTCAATCTCTATATATGTTATACGGATTGATTTCTGGAAAGAGATCTTCTGATGAGTCAATTACAATGAAATAATTTCAAGCAATTAATTAATATGGTTCAAAAATGTTGCCTGCCTATGTAATAAAAATTCCTGGAGGAAGCATTAATTAATAGAGTTAATTTGTGGGTAAACAGAAAATGCTAAGAGATGGAGTTCAGCTAATATTCCCTATTGTACTATTGCAGAAATAATGGCCTAATAATTATAACAGGCAATGAAAGGATACATATAAATTAGCTTCAACAACCCCAAGATACTGCCACCTTGTCAAAGGAAAAAAGTGAGGTTAAAAAAAAAAAACAGTTTTAGACACTATGATGAAGACTGAAATGATGGTTAGTGTTAAATGAAAGCAATGCTTGCCAAAAATCCTATGGCCCGGAGGAAAATTGTGACACAATTTAAGAGGAAAGTAAAGTTCAGAATGTTAAAGTTGGAACAGATCATTTTGCTATGGGAAACGGATGGCAGGGTAAAATGAAAGCCATTTTAGAAATGTGTAATTAATAACAATCCTGAGTTTCCATTAATTATACAGCACTTAGTTTCAAGAATAACGTAGCTCCATCTAATGAAAACTATAAATTATCCTTAATCACACATTCTGGTCTGCATACATTTTTAACATTATCAAATCTTGTCACTGTTGTAGACTGAAGGCCCATTTTATATACACACACACACCATTAGCACGACTGTCCGTTTCTTGTGCGATATTGAAATCCAGGAAACTGCAGAATAAAAAATCCAAAACATGTCCAAAAGCTATTCCTTCAAATACAGACAGCGATTCATAGATGTTAAGGCCATTCATTCTGATCACACACACACTGTTCAGTTTCGCAAAACTGCCTTTTAAAAACTCTATTGTCAAATGGTAAATAGAAGGACCTGGGAAACAGATGGATCCTTTAATTGTTGAGTTTTAAAAAGTCCTTAAGACAAATAAACAGCCTATTTGGATGCTGTTTTAAGAGGCAGAGGATATTTGCTTAAAATATTCGCAAGGGACTATCTGTTAATGTTGAATAAATGTCTCTATAGCTACATTTTTACACTACTTATGCAAACTTATAAGCAATTGAGAGTACAATAAATATTACTGCATTTAACATGTTCTCACCACGTTGTAGGTGCTGAAAATAATACATATTTTAATATCTCCTATGATACCTTTTTGCACCACAAAAATAGAAGCAGAGTACAAGATATATCCCTGCAGCAACACCAGGGCTGTTTTTCTGTACAGGCACCAAGAGCTGTCATGTTTAGTTCTCTGCAACAACTGTGAAACAAAAATACAACACTGCATCTAAACTAGACTGAAGGAGGATGTAACTTGTGAGAAGCTTTCATCTGTGTCAAGGGCATAAATTAGGCTAGGAGCAGACCTGGCTCAAGTCATGATGGGTAATACTAGATTTCTTATACCATGCTCACAAAGCATAGCTCCCTCCAGAGACTAGAACAAACAAGCGGGAGGACTTTGAACTTGATTTTTTTTTTTCAGTTCCTCTGCTGTGCACTGAGGTAATATAGAATGAAAAGAGGGCTGCCCCCCACACTTTATCTTTCTTTTGTCTTGTTGTTTTTTTTGGAACAAGTATTGGATTTCTCCACTGATGGGGTTATCTTTGTGGAATTTGCTTTTTACAGAAAAAGTCAAAATCTTCTTAACATCTTGATAGGACCATACCAGGGTATACAATCCAGGAGCCAGCAGTATTTAGAATGTGTGACTAAGTTAAGATGGGCTATGCAATTACAGATAAGTTTTAGCCAATTGTTCATCTTTTTCCCTGACTCCATGTCTCAGCATTATAAGACCCACAGGAATGCACAAGTTTCAATAACCCTTTTATTTTATTTTTGCATAAAATATTTGTCAGATTCACTTTATTCGAAAATCTTCTGAAAAGTTCTACCAGGTAAGCATCCCTCTCAGAGATTCAAGTATATCTAAGTAAGACTTTTTAATAACCTATATCTTACTGTACCTATTGATGGAGTTCCTATAAGGACTCCAAATCATTGCTTAGGAGAATGATGTAATGACACTGAAAAGCCTTATTAGCTCCTAAGGGAGGAGAGCAGACCAATCTAAAAAAAAAATGGTGTAAAGGCCACACAACTACTGAAGCAGCTCAGACTATACAGCCAATGAATATAACTAGTCCTTGCAGCAAGCATCATAAAACAGTTGTCATCATGTCATTGACTAGTAGCAATCCCTTGAGCCAAATTAAGCATCAACGTGGGGGGGCTTAAGATCCTGTGTATGGTCCCAGGTGTGCTTGACAATCTCACCCAAATCATGACTTGGATAATACTCCAAGTATTGGAGCTGCCAGCTACCAGCAGCACCTGCTGGTGGATTTTCCTAACATTCTGTGTGTTGAAATAATCTCCTTTCTCCCAGGTAGACAGACTGGGAAACAATGGTCACATCCCCCACCCGGACTCCCAATTTTCAGCATAAAATCGGTGTAACAGTTTAACCTTCCTACACGGATTATACACCTCAAAACACATTGCGACATAAGGTTTGCATTGGCATAGATAATTTACCCGCCACTAACTGAAAACTCAGCATTCCTATACAGAAAGAAGAAGAGACAGTGACTAGTATAACAAGTGAGAAACTATACAAGACCTTAATAACACAGTTTAACCCCATTCAACAGAGGAAACAGAAAACATTCCTGACTAAACAGTTCTCCCTTCCAGATTCGGATTAGGGACCGAATGGCTCGGCACCAGTTCTGCAGAAAAGGACCTAGGGGTTACGGTGGATGAGAAGCTGCATATGAGTCAACAGTGTGCCCTTGTTGCCAAGAAAGCCAATGGCATTTTGGGATGTATATGTAGGGGCATTGCCAGCAGATTGAGGGACGTGATCGTTCCCCTCTATTCGACATTGGTGAGGCCTCATCTGGAGTACTGTGTCCACTTTTGGGACCCACACTACAAGAAGGATGTGGAAAAATTGGAAAACATCCAGCGGAGGGCAACAAAAATGATTCGGGGACTGGAACACATGACTTATGAGGAAAGGCTGAGGGAACTGGGGATGTTTAGTCTTCGGAAGAGAAGAATGAGGGGGGATTTGATAGCTGCTTTCAACTACCTGAAAGGGGGTTCCAAAGAGGATGGATCTAGATTGTTTTCAGTGGTAGCAGATGACAGAACAAGGAGTAATGGTCTCAAGTTGCAGAGCGGGAGACTTAGGTTGGATATTAGGAAAAACTTTTTCACTAGGAGGGTGGTGAAACACTGGAATGCGTTACCTAGGGAGGTGGTGGAATCTCCTTCCTTAGATATTTTTAAGGTCAGCCTTGACAAAGCCCTGGCTGGGATGATTTAGTTGGGGATTGGTCCTACTTTGAGCAGGGGGTTGGACTAGATGACCTCCTGAGGTCCCTTCCAACACTGATATTCTATGATTCTATGATTATAGGGAGGCTGGGTGGAAAGGTTCCTAGCAGGTTGGAGGTATGATTCCAGCAGTCATGTTCAGCTCCTCAGACTTAAAGGAGACTTGATTCAAAAACTGTAGGCCTTAACTTGCTGACTGACTAGGAGTCTCTGCTCTTCCTGCATCCCGAACAATGCAGCCTCAGCCACCCACCTTAGGTGCAAGGAGGAAGGCTGAGACAGCTACTCAGTCACTGAAAAGGTGTGACAGTGAGGCAGCAATGTGGAATCTTGAATGGTGCAGGAATACACGCAGGTATGCACCATACCTGAGTCTCCCTGCATGGAATCACTGGCTTGAACAAGACTAAAGCAATGTTTCAGTGGGGAAGAGTTAAATATTCTAAAGGCAGTGTATCAGTTTTGCATTGATTCTGCTGAGAGCACAAGCTTCTCGACTCTTGCCTACGGCAAATTTAAATACACTTGACAGGAAAAAAAAGTAATATTCTGTAGAAGCAATTCTAAATTAAATGGCTGTTTTAATTTATTTGTGTGGACTGGCAGAAAAGATTTCCCATTAGAAATCACTGATTTCCACTTTTGAAAACAAGCAAAGGTAAATTATTACCCATGAAGCGAGAGTGAATTATTCAAAAACAAAAACCATCTCCACAGCTTCATGAGCTTGTGTAATAGCTTAGAACACAAGTGCATTACCCCTGCTGTACACAGTGGTTGAATGGCTGAATTTCTGCCAAAAAGTCTGTCAATTCCCTCAAGGCTTCAGAGTAAGCAAAGAGCTGTTAAGAAATGAACAGCAAAAAAAATCTCTCTTCCCATATAATTTCTTAGCATTCTGAACAGTAACAATGAAACATGATATAGAGTGAGATGATCAGATGAGCTGAAATTGACCCCAACTATCACCATCCAAAGCAGTTCCTGTCAGTTCATGATAAGTTTTCCCCTATACCACCTCCTGCTTTGGAAGGTCTCTTCATGCCTACACTACATTTCTTTTTCATTTGCTTTATTAGCTACTCTTATGCATTATATAATCTTTGCTGTTCAGTTTCCAGTTATTTTTTATTCTAGGTGGGATTTTTTTTGTCCTTGTCCTTTTAGTATCTTTTGTATTAACTGCCATGTTTCCTTTTCATATTTTCAATGCTACATGCTTCTCTTGTTATAAAACTTTTATTTTGTAATGTATTTTCTATCATAGCCATATCTGTGCTTCCCGGATAGTGTTTCAGTTTGTCTTATTCAGTGCTGAACAATGTCTCTAAGCCATTTATCACCACCAGCAATATTCTTCAAGCTATATAAAATACTCTCACCATGATATCTTTTGTCAAATCAGCTACAGTCCAACCTGGTACTCCTTGTCAATTTTCTCTAGTTTCTGCGTCATCTAAATAGGGATCAAAAATACAGATATCTACAAGACAGTATTTTTCATACAATAGACCAACTTATGCAACTCAAATTTCCTAGTTTTTCCCTTTGCAAAACCTCCAAACCATTAAATGGCCAAAGCAATGGCAAAATGTTCCGTCATCCTCCTTAGATATAAAAAGCTTTTAATATATCTGAGTAAAAGCTTGCATTCCTTACTCAAGCAAAACCCCCACTGATTTCAATGGGGGCTTTGACTGAACAAGGACAGCAAGATTGGCCATGTTGTTATACATATAGACAAGTTTTCATGTCAAGAATTCCTATTTGATAGAGAATGAAAAAATTTATGCTGCCGCAAGTAATAATTCCATACTGTATTAGGTTGTATAACTCAGTTCTGCTGAAGGGTGTAATGACCTAAAAAAGCTGAATGATCCAGACATGAGAATGATTATGGTTGTATATTGAGATCTCTGAGAGAACAATAGAATAAGGTGGAAAAGGAGAACGGAATATTCTATCGCAAGTTAGCACTGAATCCAAGAGATGAAAATGATTTTGACATTGGTATGGATTAAATGAACATCTACAGTCAGATTACATGGGATACAATATAGAGAATTTCAAAAATAGGGATACAGGCCTCATGCTTCAGGTCATGCCACTGACTTCATGGGTTAGGAACAAATGTCCCTCTATAGGGAGGTGATTCTATAATTGTCTACTGGGATTTCTTCCTCTTTCCTCTGAAGCAGCTGGTACTGCCTATTGAAAGAGACAGGATACAGTACTAGATGGACCCATCTGACCTGGAAATTCCTCTCTTCCCATGGAAATAGTTTAAATGAGAGAGCAAAAGGTACCCAGGAGATTGTCTCAATTGTCTCAGAACTATACAGAGGAAGGAGAAAAAGTGACCATTCAAGTTTAGGCTAGACAGACCACGTGGGCAATGTAAACAACCTAAAAAGGGTGTAGGGGTAGAGTCTGTCACAAATGAGGTGGGATACATGAAGTGTGAAGGTAGAAGGAGAAACGAAGGGCAAAGGAAAGCATATCTGAGCCCAGAGGAGCAGGACGACACTGCCATTTGACTGTTTCAGAGTAGCAGCCATGTTAGTCTGTATTTGCAAAAAGAAAAGGAGTACTTGTGGCACCCTAGAGACTAACAAATTTATTTGAGCATAAGCTTTCATGAGCTACAGCTCACTTCATCGGATGCATTCAGTGGAAAAAACAGTGGGGAGATTTATATACATAGAGAACATGAAACAATGGGTGTTATCATGCACACTATAACAAGAGTGATCACTTAAGGTGAGCTATTACCAGCAGGAGAGCGGGGGCGAGGGGAGGAAACCTTTTGTAGTGATAATCAAGGTGGGCCATTTCCAGCAGTCGACAAGAACGACTGTGGAACAATGGGGGGTGGAGCGAGGGAATAAACATGGGGAAATAGTTTAACTTTGTGTAATGACCCATCCACTCCCAGTCTCTATTCAAGCCTAAGTTAATTGTATCCGGTTTGCAAATTAATTCCAATTCAGCAGTCTCTCCTTAGAGTCTGTTTTTGAAGTTTTTTGTTGACTGTTAATGATGTTAACATCATGTTTTGTTAACTGCCAGCATAACAGTCAAATGTTATCAAAAGACTGATAGGAAAACGGGCTGGGTGATTCCGACACTAAAGCCAAGAATTATAAGCATCTTCTTGTGCAATCTAATTGCACAGTTTGTGACCATCCACATTACTCCTTGCCAGGTTTGACTAGATAGGATTTCCTCTCACGTTCTCTAATAAACCACGTTTAAAATCCAGGTGGTTTCAGACTATTCTTTGAATTTATTTTACTCTAGTTAGATTTACCGTTCAAGCCTCTATCCTTGGCACTAGACATTTTTATAAAATTTAATATAAAATATAAAAATGATTTTGTATTAGCAAGATGGTATGACAGGCTGCCCACACCAAAACTACAAATAATAATTGGTCTCCATACCAATAACCCTAATAACCCTGCGTGCACACACAAATACGGTTTGCACACACAAATATGGATTTTTGTTTAGTTTTTTACATGCTATTCACTTTCCAGTAATAAATCCACTGATGGATTCAAATATCTGGAATGAGCAATTCTAACTCAACATGTAACTCCCCCCTTTTTTCAAAGTAATAATATTTCTGTTTTCTGCATTTTAATAGTTCTACATTTTCTTGCAGTTTATTTGTACCTTTGTGGTTTATTCTGTGCAAATACCCCTACTCACCACTAATTTCCTCACAGATTTCAAGGCATTACTCATGAGATTTTCAAAGGGTTCAGTACCTGCCTAACTCTACTCCCAAGGAAGTCAATGGGAGTTTTCCCATTGCCTTTCACTGGAAAAAAGTTAGGCCCAATGCTGAGTGCTTTTGAAAATCCCACACTAGATGTCTAATAATCCTGTGTGTGCACACAAATATGGTTTGCACACATACATCTTTATTGTTCATACAAGCAAACACGGGTGTGGAAAATGCTTCTGCAAAAAGAAGGGTAAGTAAGAGGATGTCTGTCAGGGCAGGAATCAAAAATCCAGATCTTAACGGTTCTAATGCAGGACCATAATCACAAGATCACCTTTGGTCAGCAGTCAAAAAGGACTGCTTTAACTGGGCATCTAGGAGCACCCTAGGATACAAAAAGTTGAAAACCTACATTACAAAAGGCAGCTGTATTCTCTCAGAACCAATTGTGACATTATTACTCACATTGAATGGTACCTTACACCACATAGGCTCTCTGTAGTCAACAGGAATACTTATGGAGTAAAGTACTATTCAGTGTAGCAATCTGGCCCTCAGGAAGAAATGGTGATATAATTTTCCCAAGTCCAGTTGCTTCCCCTCAATCTCAGTTTCATACAGGCATGGAGTCATCCGTTCCAACACAGTAGTTTTGGATTCGGTGAGATGCAGTCATAGAGCTGGGTATCATTCACATTCTGAAGATACTACAGTCCATGTTCTCCTTACTAACCATTCTAACTAAATTCTTATGCAGTTAATCCCAGAAGAGGTAAATAAACCTTCAACCTTGAAGGAAAAATAATGCATAAGGGGATCTGGAATATACCTGCTCAGAATTTCTGTCAACATGGACCAAAAGGATCTGTCCCATCAGATGTTTAGTGCCTGGATCCTAGAACACTAAGCCCTGTTTATGATCTGATTTGTGTTTGACAGGAAGTAAGCAAAAGAAATAGTATATTCATGCATGGTGGGAGTCTCCCCTCTAATACAGATTATTTGACAAGGTATAGTGAATCAAATAAAGGATATCCTAAAACTGGATCTTCGTTAGGCCCTTTAGAATAATTGTTGAGTTATATTAAATGGGCCAATAGAGTATGAGATATTCTGACTCCTCCATTTTATGAACACTGCGCACATGGTTCCACCATTAAAACTAAAACAAGAAAGGAGGATTGATATGTCAGTATGCAAACTAGACACCCCTTATGTGCTTACTTAGACTTCCTTACAATCAGATTCCTTTAGGCCTACTTGCCACCACTCTACCAAAGTGCTGTGGACTCTAAATTTGTGTGATTTGTATGTCCAGGAGCCAGAAGAGGATGTAAATTAAAGTAGACCCTGGCCAACTTTAAAGATAAAAATCTATATTAGGAACAATGCCAGATTCTATTTACTGGCAGGTAGCCATTCTAGTTACATAATATTGTATAGCCTTATACACGATTGTTGGCTACACACCACAGAAAGAGCAAAGACAAATTATACTTCGATTCAAATATTTTCACTCAGAGAAGTGAAATTGATCATCTTGTTGTTGTAGTCACAAGATTTCAAATACCACTTATTGCCAGGAGATGATAATTTGAGACTTCAGAAAGTACGAGGGGTATGAAGGTGTAATGGGAGACCAAAACCTCTAGTTTATTTTGGATGAGACTATGGAAATGTTGACACTGGGAACTAGGAGTGAGATTCCTAGTTCACCTAGACATACCCGCACTAGCTCTACTAATGCTGGCTCCTAAAAATAGCAGCATCTGCAGTGGCACAGGCAATAGCTTGGGCTAGCTGCCTGAGTATGTACCAGTGAGGGGTGGGCAGGACTGTACTCAGGGCAGTTTGTCCAAGCCACTGTCCATGCTTGACAGTGAGAGCAGAACTAGCTTGGGTACGTCTACACGTGCTGGGAAGCACACCCTCAGTTACATTCTAGTTACATAATATGTAGGGTGAAGGGAAGCAACTGGACTGGTAAAAATTAGATCACTACAGATTGCTTCATTGCTACTGTCTTCCATAAGCAATACAATGGATCTGAATGAAACAAAGGCATTGATTTTAATTGCATTTCAAAGTATTTCATTATTCCAGTTGAATTCTTGTAACAGTAGAGAGATACAAAGTTCAAAGTAGTGTTATATATTAAAATAAAATCAATCTATGAACAACATATTTTAAATTACCTTAAGATTAACTGTGAAGGTTTTTGTTTTGTTTTATACATGCTATTCATCTTTCAGTTATAATCCACTGAAGGATTCAAATATCTGGAATGAGCAATTCTAACTCAACAAGTAACTCCCCCCTTTTTTCAAAGTAATGATATTACTGTTTTCTACATTTTAATAGTTCTACATTTTTTGCAGCTTATTTGTACCTTTCTGTTTACTCTGTGCAAATACCCCTACTCACCACTAATTTCCTCACAGATTTCAAGGCATTACTCATGAGATTGTCAAAGGGCTCAGTACTTGCCTAACTCTACTCCCAAGGAAGTCAATGGGAGTTTTCCCATTGCCTTTCACTGGAGAAAAGTTAGGCCCAATACTGAGTGCTTTTGAAAATCCCACACTAGATGTCTAATAACCCTGCGTGCAGACACAAATACGGTTTGCACACATACATCTTTATTTTACATACATGCAAACTCGGGTGTGGAAAATGCTTTCTGCAAAAAGAAGGGTAAGTGAGAGGATGTCTGTCAGCACAGGAATCAAAAATCCAGATCTTAACCATTGTAGTACAGGACCATAATCACAAGATCACCTTTGGTCACTAGTGAAGAAGAGATGTTATTCATGGTATGGTGTTGTTAAAGCAGGTGTCCAGGATAGTTCAGCAAGGTGTATTATAAGGGTTTTATTCTTTCCTCTGAAGCATGTAGCAGCATCCCACTCTCAGGCCCAGAGTATTGGACTAGATAGCCTGTTTGGTCTGTGTGACTGGGACAATTTGTTATTGTTATGGACATGAATTGATAATATTTATAGACACAAACAAGTTTATCCCTTTACAAAAGGCAGGTTTTATTTTTTTTAAAAATAGTGGTTTTGTACATTTCAATAACTGACAAACTCAAATTCCTGATTACTGTATCTTATATCATTAACTGGATGTAGGAGAGAAGGGAGGTCTGTTTGACACATCTGAGCTACTATTTTACTTTAGAAATTCATACCAAGCTAAAATTGATCAGGATATACTCAGCATCTGCAAGCAAGCTTGCACGGTGCTTCTGGCACAGGGAAACCAGAAAAAATATTACTAGATGATGAGGGCCAGATCTGGGGGTTCTTTTAACCACCAGCACAGAATAGAGCACCAAATTAACCCTGCCAGAAGCCACGCTCTACAAGTTTTGTTCCTTGTTAAAACTTTCCCATGTGGCTTGCCATTCGTTAAAAAGCAGATTCTTCCATTTTCTTCCTGACAAATCTAACATCTCATCTGGTCTGTTTCCTGGAGACCAAATAATCATCCCAATTGGCTGAGCTACTGCAACTGAGATTTTAAAGCATGAAGCTGGGGAATCCTATTCAATTAGTGATAGCAACAGTACGAGCTCTGTATATAATGCTTGAGAGTTAAGGATTTGTTACAGGGTCCAGGGACATTGCTTTATCCCTGCTACTCAAGGGATTAACTCTAGTTCCCCTTCCCCGACACCTTGCACAGATTTTCCAGGAAAGCACTATAGGAAGGGTGCTGGAGAGAGAGAAGGAGGAGATTGCTTGGGGGAAGACTGAGCTGGATTCATTCCCAAGCAGGGGAAATTTATGTGGGTTACTCTTTTGGCTTACAGGACCTTGTGTTCACTAGTATTGATAAAGATTCTCTCCTGCTTAATAGACATTACTGCCTATTGCTGCACTTTGCAACTGCTCAGTCATCCCAGAAGCATAAAGGAACCTTAAAAACACTTCATTACTGAACTGTATTTGAGCTAGTTAACAAGGCAATACCAGAGTCTCATTCCTCTTTAACTGAATGCTTCTGTTTAGTCTCAAGGGTTCAGGTATTGAAAATAAAGTAATTATTATCATTCCATTTTTGCTCATTAAACTCAAAGGATGGAAATGAATATTGACTGAGGCTTAAACAGCACTAAACAAAAAGAGGTTCATGCTGTATTCCCTTGGCAACTTCAGAGGATGGTGAGGAATAATTTGGCCATGTTTAAACACTCAAGACAGTCAGCATGTATATATTGCATTTATGAAGATCTTTCTAATATAATGAACTCCAACAGGATGACATGAGAAAATTTACAGCTTTGTTTTCCTTCGTTTAAGGAAATCTTCTTTAGTTTTCAACAGTAATCTGCATTCCTACCACCATGGGTTTTCATCCTGAAAGCTAAACACAGTAAAGCCTAATAATTATTACATTTGTAGGTAGTGCGTAGTATAAATTAAGAGTGAGATACGATTTCTAGACATACTGTTGAGGCTGATCACAAGCTTCCCAAACAGATTCCCACAGGCTGGTGATCTGAGCGTAAAAGGGATTTTGTTTGTTTGCTTGTTTCCTGGAAATCTTGAGCAAATAGGTTCAGGTCTTTTGGAGTTATGGAAATGTGGGGATCAAGGGAGCAATGGTGTTCCTATTGAAATTTTGTCCCCATCTCATTCAAATGGCTGACCAAAAAAAAAAAAGTTTAAACTGGGTTCGTTTCATAGCATCCATCAAAGAAAAACAGTCAATGCAAAAGAAAAATCAGTCCCAATTTTTTTTAAGTTTAAACACTTAAAGGCATGATATTCATGCATGCACATTAGAACAGTATCCATTGGTTTTTTCCATGGTGTCTGAAAGCTAGAGTGGATTAAAACACTGCGGGTTCAGTTGTGGAGTTACCACAAGCCCATAGTTGCACTGAGTTCATGGTTTTCTCCTTGCTCCTCTGTAGGGTGAGCATATTTCCTTATGCTGAATATGGGACACCTGGTAAAATTATTCATATTCAAGTGAGTTCAGCAATCAGAACTATGCAGTACAAACATTCAAATTAACATCAAGTTGACTGAGCCCATTAAAAAGAAATACTGCATAGTGGATTCTTTTTATTTACCTTTTTATTTTTAGGGTTCACATGGGGAGGGGTGACACAAACACCCTACCCCCCACCCCACAAACACATGAGTAGAGGTGACACACACACACTCCCATACACCTCTCTCACACGGGGGGAGAGTGGGTGACAGACCAACCCGACCCTCCCTGCCCAGCTCTCTCTGCCCTCCATGCCTGGCTGGGCCCCCGGGGTGGATCCGCCTCTCCTGGCACCTGGCACTGCATCTTCCCAAGGCAACAAGTTGGGACGGGCGGGGATGCAGAGTCATGTGTCCCCCAACCCAGATTTCTGCCAGGGTTCACACCTTGATGTGGCCAGCAGCAACCCTTCAGCACTGTCTGGGAGAGAAGGGATGGGAGCTGCTTCCAGCTGCAGGGAAGGAGGAGGGGGGAAGGGATGACTTGGCCCATGTCTTTGCAGAGCTCATCTCTTCCTCCCCCCTCCCGCCCTGCTCTCTGGTAGCTGGAAGCAGCTTGTGCCTTCTTGCACACAGAGTGTTAAAAGGCAGCTAACACCTCTAGGCTGCTGCTGGCCACCAACACAACCCAGCCACCTCCCATCCTGCAGCTACAGCATGGGCAGGAAGGGGTTAAGCCCTAAGGATGCAGGGCCCAGGGAACCTGACTACAAGGGCTTCAGGAAACCCACCCAGGGAGATGGCTCAGCAGGGGAGGGTGCTTAGGAAACACAGCAGCCCCGTGTTCCCTGAGGGCAGGACCCGGGCAGGGTGGGGCGTGAAGAGGGTACTAAACCCTTGTCCAGGGGGCTGTTGTGGAGCCTGCAGACTCAGGGCACGAACAGGCTGGAAATCGCTTCCACCACCACTCCAGAGCTTAGCTGAAGGGCGGAGAGGCCTCCCCGTGCCAGCGCTGTGTGGGCTTTGACACATGCAGGGCTTGGCTCCTCCTGGCCAGCGCCCCAGGCCAGAGGGTCTTGGGCTTTCCTGGGTCACCAGCCCAGCCAGAGGCAGTGGGGGAACGAAGGAGCCTGCTTGCCAGGCTTTAGGTGAGCTGAGCGCTCCAACCAGGGGCCGGTTCTCCGCACAGCGCTGGGAGTGGGACGCTCCCCAACTGGGAGGATGTGGAGGAGCAGAGGGGCTGGGGAGGGAGGTTAATGGGGCAAAGCAGAGAGAGGACAGTGAGCTGGGGAGCACATAATGGGGTTCCGGGTGGGCAGCAGAGGTGACACATAGCCAGTCCACCCACACCAGCCACCGCAGCATGCAGCGCACAGCCAGTGCTGGCGGGAAACGGGACAGGGCCCTGCTGGCCGAGAGACAGCATGCAGTGAAGAGGGCTACGCTGATGGAGCAGCAGGGGGAGCGGCCAGCCCTGCAAGCTGCAGCTTTGCCCTGACTCCAGCCTTGCACAACCACCCCCATCGTCGGCCACTGGATCCCCCCACTCACTGCTGGTGGGTGTGTTGGGGACACTGGGGCATGGCCACTAGGTAACTCGAGGGGATGGAAGACCATGAGTGTTGATGAAGCCCCCTCGCACTAGGCCCAGGTGTCCTTGGCCCCCCCCTCCTGCCTGGAGGCACTCGCAGCAGCTCTGCATACTAGGCCCAAGTGTCCTTGGCCCCCCCGCCTGGAGGCACACACAGCAGTTATGCTGAGAATCTGCAACAATATGCTGCAGAGTCAGACTGCCTGAAACTAAGCAAGGCCAAACAGGGCAGATATGGAAGAACAATGCTGAACAAAGCAGCTTTATGTATAGTTTAACAAATGATACAGAGAACCAGGGAACTAGCTGGGAACTGGATTGGCTGGCTATATGGATACTTAGGGCAGCTTGCTATTGGATAAGTATGCTGGGAAAAAGGATGTATAAAAGCCTGTGTAACTTCCTGCTCTGTGTACAGGATTTGAGATTCAAATCTCCCTGTACCTTTTTGAAGCTTCAAATAAACTTTTCTGCTTCTTCACCCCGTTGTGATTATTGGGTGTAGCACACCTGGTAACGAACCAACACAAGCTGTTGTTCAGCCTCTAGGCACTGGGTGCCGGCAACAACTTTTGGCGTCCCTGGGTGGGCAAAGGCTGCAATTTAGCCTTGCCCGGACCCCTCCTGGAGGTCGAGGATTGCGGCGAGAACCGACGCCCAGTGCGCACCGATGAGTTCATCGGGGGCCTCGGAGGAGACGCGATTTGATCGATCCCGGAGGGCACAACGATGCAACGCCCTCATATAATGGAGAAGCAGTTGTGGTGGACGACGGTGAAGAACTGGTCCCTTGGATAAGGTAGGAACCTTTTGAAATCCGGATTGTATGCTCTGTTGGAACCTGGGGACACCCAGAGTTACCCTGTAGGTATGGGACAGGGACAGAGCTCAGAGGTTAGGGCACGGTGTACGCCCCTAGAGTGCATTCTAGCAAACTGGAAGGTATTTGGTGCGGATCTGATGACTAAGAGCCAATTAAAACGATTCTGTACAGTTGACTGGCCTCAATATCAACTAGAGGACCAGGAGTGGTGGCCACCAGGAGGGTTAATTAATTACAACACGATCCTTCAGTTACTCCTGTTCTGTCAGAGAACAAGGAAATGGAATGAACATATATATGCGCATTTGTTTCTGACTTTATGTACTCGACCAGATATTTTACAGCACTGTAATCTGACTCAGACTGGTTCGGTAGCAGCTAATGTTAGTTCCCAGACCCCCACTGTAATGGCAGAGCCGGTGTCCCCTTTGGCCCCCACACCCCCACCTTATAAGGGTAGGATGCCTCGGGTTACAGAGATTGCCCCCTCGGTGGGACTCTATCCTTTGCTTACCGAGACCGTTGTGGCTTGCCCAGGGACAGACAGACGTCAGGCTACCACTATGCAAGTTTACACCCATGTGCCATTCAATCCAATAGACTTAGCAGCTTTTAAAACACAGGCTAGGGAATTCTCAACGAACGCAAGCAGGTTTATATCAGTCTTTGAGGGGTGCCTCGTAGTCACAAGCCAGATTGAGACGACTGTAATATCCTCCTAAGAACTCTGTTGTCTGAGGTAAAGGAATCAGATTACAGCTAAGGCAAGGGGAGCGTCAGCTTTCAAGCGAAAGAAAGGAAGCTATCTGTCAACTTCCTACCCCAAGTAACCGTAAGCGGCTCAGGGCATTTCTGGGTATGGCAGGCTTTTGCAGGATATGGATCCCAAAGATTGGACTGTGGCTAAACCCCTGTACGACTGTGTAAAAGGAGCAGATCATGACCCCTTCTATTGGACCCCAGAGGCTGACAGGGCATTTAAAATCCTGAAAAGAAAATTGATGGAAGCCCCGGCTCTGGGCCTGCCGGATCTCTCTGAGCCGTTTCTGTTGTATGTACATGAACGAAGGGGGGTGGCCCTAGGAGTGCTTACACAGCTGTTAGGAGCATGGAGACGTCCCGTGGCTTATTTTTCTAAGCAACTGGATCAGCTTGCAAAGGGCTGGCCGGCATGTTTACGGGCGGTCGCAGCTACTGCCCTAGTGCTTGAGGAAGCCGAGAAGCTAACATTGGGAGGGGTTATGCAAATCTATACTCACCATATGGTCCGAGCCCTATTGGATGCAAAGGGAGGGCTTTGGCTCACCCAGGCTCGGATTGCTCGGTACCAGGCTAAGCTGTTAGAGAACTCTGAAGTCACCTTACAGCCTTGCCCCTCCCTTAACCCAGCCACTCTCTTGCCAGAAACAGAGGAACAGAAACATGACTGTTTAGAGATCATAGATGTCCAGTACTCCAGCCATCCGGATTTAAAGGATGTACCTCTCCCAAATGCAGATTATGAGTGGTACACTGATGGTAGCAGTACTGTAATAGATGGGCAAAGGAGGGTGGGTTATGCTGTTGTGACCCTCCATGACACTGTGGAAGCTGAAGGTTTGCCTCTGCCCAGCTTGCCAAACTAACAGCCCTGACCCGTGCACTTGAATTGTCAAAAGGAAAGCGGGTCAACATTTTTACTGATTCAAAGTATGCTTTTGGTGTGCTGCATGCTCATGCTGGCCTATGGAAGCAAAGGGGAATGCTGACAGCCCAAGGCTCCCCAGTCAAGTACGGGCCCCAAATCCTCCGGCTCCTAGAAGCCATACAACTCCCCTCGGAAGTGGCGGTGGTACACTGTAAAGCCCATCAAAGGGAGGATCAAGATGTGGCCAGAGGTAACGCCCAGGCAGATAGAGAGGCTAAGCATGCTGCCACCCTGCCATCCCCTCAGACTGAGAACGCCCATATGCATGCCCTTATCCCATCAGTAGGGGAGCTTCCAACCCCTCAGTACTCTGGGGAGGAGAGACAGCTAACTGACAAACTCGGTCTCCGGGAAAAGGAGGGATGGCTCCATTCCCCAGAAGGGAAGGTCCTCTTACTAAAGGGCCTAATCCGGCCAGGGCTGCAGAAACTACATCAAACCACTCATGCTGGCAGGGAAGCTCTTATCCAACTAATGGGAAAATACTTTATCACTTCCGGACTCTGACTCCTGGCTGCCCAGGTACAAGTGGACTGCTTAGTCTGCCAAAAGAATAACCCCCGACCGGGACATCCTGTGCCACCAGCTGCCCTAGAACCCACTCCAGGCCCCGGACAAGTGTGGCAAATAGACTTTACTGAGTTTCCCTGAACCCAAGGGTTCAAATATCTCCTTGTTATAGTGGATCGGTTCAGCGGATGGCCAGAAGCCTTCCCATGCCGTAATTGCACTGCCAGAACAGTGGCCCTCAAGTTTGTTAAGGAGATCATTCCTTGCTTTGGATTCCCCCTGTGGATGGAATCTGACAACGGGACACACTTCACTTCAAAAATCATTCAAAGCATCTCACATGCTTTACAGATCCCCTGGAAACTCCATACGCCCTGGAGACCGCAAGCCAGTGGGGTAGTGGAGCGTACCAATCAGACCCTTAAACAGCATCTCTCAAAAGTGTGCCAAGAAGCCTCACTGCGATGGCCTGATGCTTTGCCCCTCATCCTACTCCGTATCTGCGTTCTCCCGAAGGGTAGATTAGGGCTCAATCCCTTTGAAATTATGTTTGGAAGGGCGTGGCCTGTGAATGGCACCCCGGTTCTGTGAGGGGAATGGGAGTTGGGTAATGTTTTTTTGTCACAGTATATGTGTTCCTGTCTGCTGTTCTCTTGTCTCTTCACAGGTATACCAAGGATTCCCATCCTCTCCCCTTGGACACTCCCGTCCACTCCTTACAGCCCAGTGACTCCGTGCTTGTTCGTACCTGGAAAGACGAGCTTCTCCAGGAAAAGTGGAAAGGACCCTATACCGTCCTGCTGATCTCCCATACAGCGGCAAAGATCGAGGGACACAAGAACTGGATCCATCACTCTCATCTGAAGGCAGTACCCGCCCCCTCGTCAGCAGAACAGTGGACCGTCCAACCTGCTGACTCCTCATCTAGTGACGATCTCGGGCTAAAGCTACTGTTTAAAAGACACAAATAGCGGGCACCTTAATGCTAAAATGGGCCCACCCAGGTACTGGAGGCCCTGGGTTGGGAAGACTCTGGTGATAATTAATTGAGTAACATTGTTATTCTCTGTATTGGTATTTCCAAATTGTGCATATCGGGAGCATAACTCCTTTGTTTTGCTTGCGCACCATGTTGCTACTTTAACAAACCAGACTGATTGCTGGGTATGTGCTCCAACTCCACTGTCCCCCAAAACGGGAATGCCCCTTGACATGCTGCCCTTGACCCTAGCAGAATTAGCTGCCACCAAAGAGCAGGAAAGAACGGACTCGCCATTCTGGAATAAGACCTCTTTACAGCAAGCCACCTATCAGGACCAGGAGTATTCAGTTGCAGTACTCACTGAGGGAGTGTTATGTTTTACTCAAAACCAATCTGATCACTATGGGCGTCCTGTGGGAAAAAGCTCCTGTGTTATTACACAGTGGGATGATGGGTATTGGATAAAGACCAAGAGGGGAGGCCAACATTGTGGGTGTAATGGTTCCTCCCCTTTTAGGGAAACTCTTACAAATACTCTTACCACAAAAGAAAGGTTTGGAAATATAACTTGCCGTCCAGTTAATATCTCCAATGTAGCAAGCCAATGGTGGGTTTGTAGTGGTCCCTATGGCGAGTGTAATTTGAACGGCACAATTAGAAACGCCCCCACTTGTACCCAATCAGGAGGATGGGATCCCCCTTAGGGGCATATGAACTGTTTGGAAAAGCAAGCAGCCTTAAATATCCCAGGAATCCCCTTAAGAAACAATCCTTACTGGGCCCTACAGGGTCACTATTTTGTATGTGGCCAAAAGGCTTACAAGATGCTGCCAGCCAACTGGACAGGTAGCTGTTATATAGCTCATGGAGTTCCTCATCTGTCAATAACTGCCACACTGCCCAAAGGAAAGATTAGAAATGCCCGAGACACCTCTGTTGAGTCACGAGAAAAGACCCTGCGGCGACTGACTAAGGCATTGGAGGGCAATATGAAGAATTCCCTCACAACCGAGAAGCTTGTAGGGTGCTCTGTACTGGGAATAGTGCCACTGTTTTCCGGGCCAGCCCTGGCATGCATAGGCCGCTATACTGTAAGGCTGCAAATGGTACTTGAGAAAGTGGCCTTAGAGTTAGAGGTCTCGGTTAGTGATTTAGGGTCGGCAGTAAAAACATTAAATAAAGAGGTACAGCAGCTCAGGACATTTTCCCTCCAAAACAGGCTGGCTTTGGACTATCTCTTGGCATCCCAAGGAGGGGTTTGTGCCCTCGTCAATATACATTGTGTATATGTAAATGATAGCAGTTATGAGACCTATGAAAAGGTGGTACAGGCTGAGGCCCATGCCCGAGCCGGAGCTCAGGTTGCCTATACTGCTCCAGAGAGCGATTGGTTGCAAACCTTGTTTTCAGGCTGGGGTTTGTCGTCTTGGCTTGGTGGTTTATTTAGCCTGCTATTGAAACTTCTCTTTCCTGTATTGCTTGTATTACTGGTACTATGCTGTGCAGTATCATGTGTTAGGGCCCTTTTGCAGAAGTTAATAAGTCATTCTCTCCAGAGCTATCAGAAAGTGCTTATGCAAAGTCCTATTGTAAAGAAATAAGTAGCCCAAGTGAGAAAACTCAGAGCCAAGGTTGTTGAGTGTTCTCAAAGGGGGGAGTTGTTGGGGACACTGGGGCATGGCCACTAGGTAACTCGAGGGGATGGAAGACCATGAGTGTCGATGAAGCCCCCTCGCACTAGGCCCAGGTGTCCTTGGCCCCCCGCCTCCCGCCTGGAGGCACTCGCAGCAGCTCTGCGTACTAGGCCCAAGTGTCCTTGGCCCCCCCGCCTGGAGGCACACACAGCAGTTATGCTGAGAATCTGCAACAATATGCTGCAAAGTCAGACTGCCTGAAACTAAGCAAGGCCAAACAAGGGAGATATGGAAGAACAATGCTGAACAAAGCAGCTTTATGTATAGTTTAACAAATGATACAGAGAACCAGGGAACTAGCTGGGAACTGGATTGGCTGGCTATATGGATACTTAGGGCAGCTTGCTATTGGATAAGTATGATAGGAAAAAGGACGTATAAAAGCCTGTGTAACTTCCTGCTCTGTGTACAGGATTTGAGATTCAAATCTCCCTGTACCTTTTTGAAGCTTCAAATAAACTTTTCTGCTTCTCCACCCCGTTGTGATTATTGGGTGTAGCACACCGGGTAACGAACCAATTCAAGCTGTTGTTCAGCCTCTCGGCACTGGGTGCCGGCAACAGGTGGGTGGCTAGCGAGAAGGGATCCGGCCAGCAGCAGGACCCGCTACAACTGACGGGTGAGGGGAGGAAGAGATATAAAATACGGGACAATTTGCCCGTTTTTAGGAAAAAGTCGGAAGGGCTTAAATACAGGACTGTCCCTTGCAAGACGGGACATCTGGTCACCCCACTCCTCTGTGAAAGTAATTGTGCCAACTCTGTACCTGGTGCAGATTACTGCTTCCTCCATGCTAGCTCAGCTGCACTAGCCAGCACATTGATGTAGAGGGGACAGAATTAAGTCTCCACCCATTTCCTGTCCACTTATTTGTGTGGGAGGGGGACTAACAAGTGACCTATAACCTGTGTTACAGCCCATGAAAGGAAGTAAGGGAAGCATCCTACATCCTCTGGGTCACTATGGCAACAAAGCAAATGGACCTAGCTTTGCTGACAAATTGTGAGTTGCAGCTGGCATTGTTTTTGTTTTAGGGAGGAAAAGAGCATGGAAGCATTTGCTTCTGGAATAATGCTGTATATAGAAATGCTTGCAAACAAAAGGGAAAATAAGTGGGGCAAATGTTGTGCATGCCAGCTCTGGTAGAATTCCTTTAAGCTGTGTAAATATTGTTAGTGATTAAGTTTTGCATTGATTTGCGATATTGTCCGTATATTAATAACCTAAATCAAAACAAGGGCTCCTCTTTTATCAGTCTCAAGACTCCATATCTCACCTATTTGAAAACCCCATAGGAGATGTAGAAATTTTGAACAAAAATGAAAAGGGTGCTTTCCTTAATAATCATAATCGAAAGAGTGTGAAGCACTGAAAATAAGAATATAAGTAAGATGAACGGAGAGTCCATATCAGAAAAGATGACATGGATAATTGTAGGAGATAATAATAATTAAGGGGCCAGGAGGAAACTAGAAATTGATCAGTTTTTTTTAAAAAATGGATCTGAGATAAGATTTTTCAATCCTCTCTTTCTTCAGTCCACTCTCACAAATCTGGTTTCTTAGGAGTTCCTTTTCAGGAATGAGACAAGAAATCCCATTCATTTTGATAGCTGTCAGAAAAATTCTATCAAGCATTTAAATGGTATATTTTAATTTGCATCCGATCTGTCTTTTCAATGAGTATCCTGTTTTCTGTTTACTTGTATGCAGACTTAGGGCATTAGGGAATTTTATGTGGTACACCAGATGGCTAGATACACAAAGTAATAAGTGATTCTTTAAAATTTTTGGTTTCAGAGTAGCAGCCATGTTAGTCTGTATTCGCAAAAAGAAAAGGTCTCTAAGGTGCCACAAGTACTCCCTTTTTAAAAAAAAATTTGTGGCTGCTTAACATGATAAGAACATCAGGCAAAATGTACCTCCATATTTTCTGCAGAATAAGAACATAAGACTGGCCATATTGGCTCAGACCAACAGTCCCTCTAACCCGCTATTCTGTTTCCTGACAGTGGCCAGTGACAGGCGCTTCAGAGGGAATGAACAGAACAGGACAATTATCGACAGGACAATTATCCATCCCCTGTCATCCAGTCCCAGCTTCTGGCAGTTAAAGGCTTAGGGACACCCAAGAGCATGGGGTTGCATCCCTGGCCACCTTGGCTAAAAGCTATTGATGGACCTGTCCTCCATGAATTTATCTCATTCTTTTTTTGAACCCAGTTATGCATTTGGCCTTCAGATCATCTCCTGGCAATGAGTTCCAGAGGTTGACTGTGCGTTTTGTGAAGAAGTACTTCCTTACGTTTGTTTTAAGCCTGCTCTCTATTAATTTAATTGGGTGACCTCTGGATCTTGTGGTGATATAAAGGAGGTAAATAACACTTCCTTATTCACTTACTCCACACCATTCATGATTTTATAAACCTCTATCATATCCCACTTAGTCATCTCCTTTCTAAACAAAACAATGCCAGTCTTTTTAATCTCTCCTCATATGGAAGCTTTTGCACACCCCTAATCATTTCTCTTGCCCTTCTCTATACCTCTTTCAATTCGAATATACCTTTTTTGAGATGGGATGACCAGAACTGCAAGCAGTGTTCAAGGCATGGATGTGCCATGGATTTAGATGGTAAGACAGAAAGATATCATAATGCCACTATCTATCCCTTTCCTAATGGTTCCTAACATTCTGTTAACTTTTTTGACTGCTGCTGCACATTGAGCAGAGATTTTTAGAGAACAAAACTTTTTGTTGTGAGAACCCTGCTTTAGTCTCTCCCACCTTAAGAAAACACTCTTGGCCTCACTTGCCGCTCCAGCTACTGACCCATCTCCCTTTCATCTCACGGAACGCATTGTTTACAATTACTGTCTAGAGTGCTTCTCCTCCAATTCTGTCTTAAACCCTCTCTAATCTGGAGTCCACACTTTGGCACTGCAATGAAGATTCTATTGCCAATGTCTCTAATGACCTCTTTCTAGCTAAAGCTCAGAACCAGTACTCTATCCCCATCCTCCTTGATTTGTCAGCTCCTTTTGTTGAAATCTTATCCCCCCTTGGGTTCCATGACCCTGTCCTCTCCTGGTTCTCCTCCTATCTCTTCAATCACTCTTGCAGCATATCCTCTGGAGGATCTTCCTCATCCTCACTCTAACTTTCTGTGGTGGTTCCACAGGGCTCTGTTCCCAGTCCCCTTCTCTTCTCCCTCTACCCTTTATCTCTGAGTAATCTCATCAACAAACTCAAATTCAACCACCATCCCTGTGCTGACGACCCCCAGATCTACCTCTGTACTCCACACCTGTCTCCTGATGTCCAAATTAAAATCTCAGCCTGTTTCTCTGACATCGCCTCGTGGATTTAGATAGTATCTAAATCTAGCCACCAGCTCTAGCTCAATATAGCTAAAATGGAGATCTTAATCTAGACAAATTGGAGGATTGGGCCAAAAGAAATCTGATGAGGTTCCATAAGGATAAGTGCAGTGTCCTGCACTTAGGATGGAAGAACCCAATGCACAGCTACAGATTAGGGACCTAATGGCTAGGCAGCAGTTCTGCGGAAAAGGACCTAGGGGTGACAGTGGACGAGAAGCTGGATATGAGTCAGCAGTGTGCCCTTGTTGCCAAGAAGGCCAATGGCATTTTGGGATGTATAAGTAAGGGCATAGCAAGCAGATCGAGGGACGTGATCGTTCCCCTCTATTCGACATTGGTGAGGCCTCATCTGGAGTACTGTGTCCAGTTTTGGGCCCCACACAACAAGAAGGATGTGGAAAAATTGGAGAGAGTCCAGCGAAGGGCAACAAAAATGATTAGGGGTCTGGAACACATGACTTATGAGGAGAGGCTGAGAGAACTGGGATTGTTTAGTCTGCAGAAGAGAAGAATGAGGGGGGATTTGATAGCTGCTTTCAACTACCTGAGAGGTGGTTCCAGAGAGGATGGTTCTAGACTATTCTCAGTGGTAGAAGAGGACAGGACAAGGAGTAATGGTCTCAAGTTGCAGTGGGGGAGGTTTAGGTTGAATATTAGGAAAAACTTTTTCGCTAGGAGGGTGGTGAAACACTGGAATGTGTTACCTAGGGAGGTGGTAGAATCTCCTTCCTTAGAAGTTTTTAAGGTCAGGCTTGACAAAGCCCTGGCTGGGATGATTTAATTGGGGATTGGTCCTGCTTTGAGCAGAGGGTTGGACTAGATGACCTCCTGAGGTCCCTTCCAACCCTGATATTCTATGATTCTATGATTCTTCCTCCCACCCATCTGCAGGCACTCCCCACTACCTCCTTTCTCAATAACCACGGACATCACTGCCATCCTGACTGTCACTGAGGCTGTAACCTGGGTGTCCTCTTCAATTTGGACTTCTCGCTAGGTCCTCACATCCAGGCTATGTTAAGTCTTGCACATTCTTTCTGCGTATCATCTCTAAGATACAGCCTTTCTCATCCATCCACACTGGTAAAACTCTCATCCAGATTCTCATCATCTTGTTTGTCAGTTAATGCACCATCCTTTTCTCTGACCTTGATAAATGCAGTCTTGTCCCACGCCTAACCATTTAGAATGCTGCTGCAAAGATCATTTCTATAGTCTGTCACTTTGACCCCATCCCCCTTTTCACTGAATGTCTCCACTGCCTCCCCCTTCTCTTCTGCTCAAACATGAGCAACTTCTCTTCAAGGCTCTTCACAGCCCATCTCTATATTACCTATCAACTCTCATTCAGTATTGAAATGTTGACTTCCGTCTCCAGTCAGCCAGTGGCACCTGTTATCTGGGGTTCTTTCAACCCAAAGCTCTTGGTAACTTTTACTCTATGTGAGGTGGTGTCAGGAAATAAATCAGGGGAGACATGGCCATCTGATAGGTGGCTGGCATGAACAGGACAACACAAGAGTGCTTTCACATAAAGCTACACTTTACCCAGTTTCAAGCACTCACACACGTCCGCAACAGGCTAGTAAAACACCACCAACCCTCGATAATTACCAAAGCTGAGTGTGGCTCTTGAGGGGCACAGTGGCAGCCCGTCTGCCTCAGCCCCGCCCCCACTCCACCCCTTCCATGAGGCCCCGCCTCTTCCCAGCCCTGCCCCACCCCCTTTCCAATCCCTTCCCCAAAGTCCCCGCCCCAACTCCGAACCCTCCCTGCCCCTATTCCAACTCCTTCCCCAAATCCCCACCCCAGGCCCACCTCTTCCCCACCTCCTCCCCTGAGCGTGCCATGTTCCCGCTCCTTCCCCCTCCCTCCCAGAGCGTGCCTACGCTGCCAAAAAGCTGTTTGGCGGTGGCCGGGAGGGAAGCGCTGGGAGGTAGATGAAGGAGCGGGGGATGCAGCACATTCATGGGGGGGAGAGGAGGAGGAGGAGTTGGGCAGGGGGGAGGGGAGCTTGGCTGCCAGTGGGTGCACAGCACCCACTAATTTTTCCCTGTGGGTTCTCCAGCCCTAGAGCACCCATGGAGTTGGCGCCTATGCCCCCGTGCCCTCTTGCACACCCAAGCAGCGCTGGGCAAAGTTAGCTCAAAGCTAGCAATGAATAAAAGTAAAGTGCTGCACATACAGATCGGGCTGTTTCAAGCAAGAAGATTATTAATAAGAGTTCACATACACACACACACACACACAAGTCACTCATGAAAATTGTATCTGGGGAAACACAAGAAACCCTTTGCCTTCTGAATCCAGATGATAACCCATCAAGAAATTATTCCCTGCAGGTCTCCTTGAATAGTGCCTCTTTCTTTTAAGATGGCTTCAGAAAGTGTCCGGCAGCTTTAAGGGCCTTTCTGGGAAGCTTTGGCATCTCTAACTTCAAAAGTTCTATAGGGTATAGGGCACTAGCATGCATGAATATGCAGTTGAAAGAGTGCCTATTAAAATGTTTTCATAGGGCTGTGTGATCACGCAAATATGATTTGGAGCAACAAGTGCTGAATCTTATTACAGGGTCTTGAAAGAAATACAAGGAGAGAGCAAAGTTTTACTGGTACTTTCTGAAAGCTTTCACAACTTTTCCCACTCTGTTGCATTTCAGCAATACTTTCTGAGGTGCACCACAGTCAGACATGTATTACATGTGTGGTACATTACTAAGAGTTAATTCAATTAAATGACTTTATTTTGAAGAAAAAGCACTTAGATCATCTCTGTTAAGAGGAATTCTTATTATATAATGCATCACAGCTGGATTCTTGATAACAATGAATTGTCAAAAATATATCTCATTTTTATTGTCTCGCTCAAACTGAGAGGGAGAATGAAGGTAAAAGGGAAGAACTATAGCTGTAGACATGAAACAGGTTCAGTATCACTAAAATATCACTTCAAGAAACAATATAGAATGAATTGATTATGGTAAATCTGATATCAGAGTGGTTCTGGCATTTCACTGGAGCCTGTGGACACCATTCCTGAGCTAACAAAACAGAACATTATATCTGCAGGCTTTGTATAGTGTCATTATGTTGTCCATCTAGGCAAGCAGGAGTGGAAACACAAGTTACAGAATTTTAAATATAAAAAATATAGGGATCAAATCCTAACACCCCCCCTGTTCTTACTTTACATTGGCAAAACACCCCAAACATTCACGAAATAATGCATTTCTTAGGTGCACAAATATTCATTTGGTCTGATTCTGTTTCCCCAATTCTGTGGGATTTTTCTAAGAAAAACAATTTTAATGCTTGTTTCAGAGGGAAATAAACGTTATATTACAAGCCAATCTGTGTGCACAGAAGTAAATTTCAGCTGCATACACATATCTGAGAGAGAATTTGCTCCCTATGTATACATATTACACTAAATTAAGTACTGGAAATAGAAGACTGTTTACAGAGTGCCAGTAGGTTGCTAGCCATGTAGGAAGGCAAGGTTCCTGCACAAATAACATATTCTGATCCTGAAGACACTCACACATGTGTATAACTTTTAAGAACCCTATGGTGGGCTGTTCACCCCCATGCCTGCCCTGAAAGAGCTAAGGAAGCTGAGTTAGTGTGACAGGCCACACATGAGGAGCTTAGGCTGGCAAAGCAACCCCCAACTGGGAAATGGAGCTCAGCTGAGCAAGTGTGGACTGGGCTAGTATAAAGCCAGGAAGCTGGCAACAGAAAGGGGCTAGTAAGAAAGTCTGTAGCTACTCTCTGCACATTAGGGAGAGAAGGCGGGAACCCTGGGAATGAGTAGAACCCCTGGGAGCCTGGCCCTGAAAGAAAGGCATAGCCAGAACAGAGAAGGGTGGAGAAGAAAGCCTGTCAGAGGCAGAGTAGGAAGCAGCTCATGGAGAGAGCAGCAAGACTGGGGATTGAATAGACCTTGGCTGCACGTTGTATGGTCTCTGGGCTGGAACCCGGAGTATGGGACGGGCCCAGGTTCCCCTACTAGCCACTGACAGAGTGATAGTGCCTTGACAGTGGGTCCAGTGAGACTCTATACCCCAGAAGGGGGAAAACACATAGTGACCTGGTTAGAAAGCCAACTCACAAAGAGGAAGCTGCAGCTCCTGGAGTGAGAGAGAGGAGAACGAATTGAGAGATCGCAAGGGGAGGCATTGGACCTGGAAGAGAGCTAATCCCCAGAACAGCCAGGAGGAGCTGCCACTTGCAGTGAGTGAGTACTACATGACAGGCCCCCGTTAACTTTTGTAGCCCCATTGATTTCATGGCTTCCATCACACATGTAGTCCACTAAGGACCAGCCAGAGTGACCACAGTTGACAGCAGTGTCCCAGGTGTCATGTAGTAAAGTTCCCAGATATGGCTCAATCCTGCAAATACACAAATTTCTGGAGTGGCCCCAGGAGTGGCACCAGGTAGGGCCAGGGGGTGCACCCCTTCAGGTGCTGTTGAAGAGTTTGAGAACACGGTGTGCTGGTGTGTTTTTGTCCATCCTGGCAATGTGCATACAATGCCGCTGTTGAATAAATTGGGAGCCTGAAGGAAAGCTAGACCTTTGCAAGATTGTGACATTTTGCACAAAGTCAGACCACTTTACATTCAGGATTTGGTACTGTCAGCACATAAGGAATGCCTCCAAATCTGCCTATAAGAGGATCCAGGTTTCTGACCCATATACCCATACAGGTGATACACAGGTTTAATAGATCCTAAACTTTATCCCAGCACAAAGATGTTTTTTGCATCCATAAGCAAGACATGAACTTCATGCAGCAGGCAGTCAGACCTATTTGTCGAAAAACATCCAGTTTGCTGTGACTGGCTGTTGCGGCCTAGGTAGATGAAGTCATCAATTCTATCCACAGTACTCAACCCCACCTGCACCAGGCATTCCGGTCCAGCTCTGAGGTTCTGAACCTTGGTCTTCATCTGTGAGATGTTCAAGCGAAGAGGGCAGCTAGCATCTTGGAGGGTGGGGGCTTGAAATTCTCTGCCTTCTCCACAAGCAAGGTAGTGTGGTTCTCATAGTCTTGGTTGGTAAACACTTCTTGGCCAACCTTGATTCCAACATGTGGAACGGCAAGTCCTAATATCCAGTCAGTAGCTCAACAGAATAGTGCCAGGGTGACAATGCCTCCCTGACACACACCTGAGGCTGTGTAGAAAGGTGGTGAAAGCTGTCAACCCATGCTCAGTCTCACATTGCTACCAACGTGAAGATCACACACCAGATTTAGCAGCACATTTGGAAAACCAACTCCTTTCAGTGCAGTCTAAGTGCTGACCTGCTGACCAAATCAGAAGCCTCTTTGATGTCTGTGTATGCCACATGAAGTGGATGGTTAAATTCTTGGTGCAGTTCACCAGAAACTGGAGGGCAAGGACAGCGTCCATTGTAGACTGCCCTGCAGTGAAACTTGACTGCTGTGGATGATAATGTCTGAACCAGGATCTAGGAGAATACACTTTCTCTCAGGGTTTACATTATAAAGCAGAGCTCTTTAGTCTGTACTTTAGAAAACACTGACTTTGGAAAACACTGAATTTTAATCAAAGATAAGCTGAAGAAACTAGCATTTGCTGTGAATTAAGAGGGAGAAATTAAAAGTGATTTACCAAGTACTCCAAGGCTAAAATCCGATCGAAGTGCTGCTCAGCTAGATTTTTACCTTCAAATCAATAGTCCAACCCCATCAACACCATGGTACATACACTTATCACATTAGCAAAATGATAACCAAGCAGCATTTTAAGACAATACGCTACATAGTATGTAGGACAAGATATACTTACAAATGTATGAAAATGGCCACAGCCTCTAACCCACACCCTGCTCCTATGCTTCTTGACCTCCCCACAACCCTTTCTCTCTATTCTCACCATCCCTACACAGAAGCCCAGTAGCAGTGGGAAAGAGAGGGTAGCTGGGTCAGCAAGTAACTGGTTCTCCACGGGCTGCAGAGGGGGTTGACTGGGACACAGCCCTCTGGGATGATATAGCTGCCTGCCCCAACTCCACCGCCAGTTTCCATAGATTATCTACTTTGTTCAGTTGGGAAGGGGATTGGAACTGGTTGTGCTGTGTGTGGTCCCCTGGGCCCACTTTCTGCTTCCATTCTCCTTCCTGTCTAGCACCTGCTTCACCCAGCGCCCTGCATGTGTTGGGCGGTGAGCAGAAACACTAAAAGAGGCAGTGAGCCTGGGAACAGCAGCTTCTAGTGGGGCAGAAGAGAGTGTAGTCTGGAGGCACCAGCTCGGGATGCCAGCAGTGGCCTCTGGAGTCTGCTGGCACAACACATACGTGCAGCAGATGCTCAACAGCCAGAACTTCTGAGCTGAGAGCAGCTGCTTACTAGAATATGAGATGACCTCAAAATAACATGAAATTGTGAGGCTCACCATAAATTCAGCAGAGGACCAGGTTCTCAGTAGTGTAGATCAATGTAATGTCACTCATTTCAAGGGAGTTGCATGTATTTACACCACCTATGTATCTGCCCCATACAAGGCTGCCCTGCCTCCATGAGGATGTTTTGCTCAACCTGCAAAGAGTTTGCTTGCAAATGTTATGGGATAATACCAGTTCGGAGGGGAGCAGACTGCCAGTGTTGGCTTTAAATCTGCCCTGCTGATCCTCCCTAAAATGATCTCACGCTAATTAGCAGAAAACAGGAGGTTTATTATTCACTAATCTGAATGCAGGATAAGTTGAACAAGTGGAACTTTATAAAGCATGCAGACTGAGCACTATCCATGTGGCTGAGTTGCTTCCTGCTTCACTCTCCATGTTTCCTGTTCCCCTTGTGTCCCATCAATTAGAGTCGTTCCGGGGAACGTGGGCCCTCTGCCCCTAGTTCCACTGATCATGATATTATCTTCCCTAGTAAAATGTTTGTAAAATATAAACATGACAAATAACTGAAACCCAACTCCCATCCCATGTGCTTTGGCCAGAAGTTGCTAGCACGTAGAATCATAGGACTGGAAGGGACCTCAAGAGGTCATCTAGTCCAGTCTCCTGCACTCACGGCAGAACATAGCCAAGCAGGTGTATTGCCTTTATCACAGGTTCAGCGGGTTATATAAACTTTGAGATAGCTTGGTCTCCTCAACAGGCAACCACATCAGAAATGACCTATCTCAGTCTCCCTTTCACCTGTCTCTGAGTCTAGCAAACTCTCTTTCCGTGGAGTCCCTTCCATCCCTGTGAGGATGTCCTCCAGATTGTTCTCTGTCTCTCTGTCCTCTGATGATCTCTGTAGGCTCTCTCTAGGTGGTGTTGTGTCTGCTGGTTTGTAAGTGCCTCTTGTTCATTGGGATCACTTGTGCCTTTTGCGTTTTCACTTCATATGTCTTGGGTGCCCCTGCACTCCTCATGACACCTTTAATCCTTCTGGTGTCTCTCTAATGGCTGACTCTGCACACGAGTGCCAGTTTCCAGGGCCAGAAGGTCCTTGGCTGACCTGTTGTACTCTAGTGCCTGCTTTCTCTGATTGTTGGCCACCTCCTTTCAGCAGTATCTCCACCTTTCTAGCTGCAATAAGTCTCTCCTCATTGGTAGCAAGGTTATGATCCTTTGTCCCGTCAGTGCCTGCCTGGAACTGTTTTGACACCTCTGTGATGAGGTATTTGTGTATTCTAAAAATGCTAACAAGGGGTCTTAAGCAGAAGAAACAGCCTTATGTAACAGCTGATTCCACCTTACCATTACTCTGTGGGTATAGTGGGGAGGAGGCATAGTGGGGAGGAGGCATAGTGATCATATTCCCATTTGCACGCAAATTCCTTGAATTCTTCCAAGGCAAATTTGGGTCCGTTGTCAGTGAATAGAGCGTTCAGAATGCCACATCTCCCAAAGTGGGCCTTCAGTTTAACCATCTTGTATCAGGCAGGGCAAACTTTGAATAGCAATCCACTCTAGCTAAGGCCTGCACTGAAGGCAAATAAGTCAACTCTGACCTTGATGCATGGCTGGGTGGGTAGTTCTTGTGGTAACTAAATCTCTTTCTGCTTGTGGTTTTCAGATGACCGGTGGGTGTCACACCTCTCCTTGGTAGAAGGGAGTTGTGTATTCATTCCTGGCCAGTAAACACACACTCAAGCCCATCTAAGACATCTGTGAATGCTCAGGTTTGAGGCATAGATTTTTTGCATGACTTCCTACTCTACTGAGGCAGGGACAACCACCCTCTGTCCTCAAAATATGGTTCTATCCTGCATAGTCAGCTCATCTTTAATTTGAAAATATTATTTTGCTCCTAGTGATTGTAACCCTTCTGCCAGGCCAAGTTGATAGCAGCAAGGGCCGGGTTCAATACACAGGGGTTCCCTCTCATTAAAGCAAATGCAAAACTGGCTCGAGCCCCCACCCAGTGACCTGGGAAAATCTTACACACCCCCTGGGTGCCTCAAGGAGGCAATACTTCCCCTCTCGCAAGCACAGAGTCTTGGTGTAGTAGAGAATCTTTAATAACATGAGGCAAACAACATCAGCATTAAATTGGGGAAACACCACAACTAGTGTTCATTAACCAAACCATGAACACTGACCCACCCCAGAAAAATTGGGCCACATCCTTTCCCTCAGGCTCTTGAGTCCCAGAACCCAAACGTCTCTTGAGTCCAGCAATCCACAAATCACCCAAAGTCCAAAAAAAGTCCAGCCCCGGAGTTCAAAAGTTCACCTGCAGAGTGTTACTCCCCAATCTGGCTAAAATGTGCCTGGGTGTGGGGGAAAGAGGTAAGGGGCACCTTACGTGTCCTGAAGCTGACTGCCCCACAGGGCTCTGCTCCGCTCCACCACGACCGGCTCCGCTCTGCACAGCTCACCGTCTCACGACCGGCTCCGCTCAGCTCGCCGTCTCACGAACACACCGCTGTCTCACGACCGGCTCCGGACAGCTCGCCGTCTCACGAACACACCGCTGTCTCACGACCGGCTCCGCTCAGCTCGCCGTCTCACGAACACACCGCTGTCTCACGACCGGCTCCGCTCAGCTCGCCGTCTCACGAACACACCGCTGTCTCACGACCGGCTCCGCTCAGCTCGCCGTCTCATGAACACACCGCTGTCTCACGACCGGCTCCGCTCAGCTCGCCGTCTCACGAACACACCGCTGTCTCACGACTGGCTCCACTGCACACTAGATCTACCGGCTCCCCACTACTTGACACAGTGCTCAGTGATTTCAGCTCTCAGTGATTTCAGCTCATAGTAGTGGGAGCCTTAGTGCTGGTGCACTATAAGGCTGAAGTGAATTCAGCACAGTACCTGTAACAAAACTCTTAATAGACCCAAAATTAGCTCTGACATTCCACAGTGGAGAGAGACAGAGGTGCAATTGGTGCTTCAGGCCCTCACAAAGGGGCCTACACCACCAGGCACTAATACCTGTCTCAAGTCTCTCTCCATTCACAGAGTTTTGGAACCCATGTCCCTTGCCTAGTGAGTGCTACTCAGTTGATGGTGAGTCCTCCATCATAACAAAAAGGCCAAGTACAGTTCCAAGCACAGTTCCCATAATCAGGGTACTAACAATTTATTCTTCCCGCCCCAATAACAGAGACACTGGGGATCCCACAGCAGCCAAAGTGACGATTTGGGCAGTTATGGCCTCATTCTAGGCGGGGTGGGTGTGCCAATGCAAATGAGATCAGCCCCTGAAGTTCTTTTCCACAACTTGCCACACCTCACCACCAGATGTCAGGGTGGAGCCCACCCTGTCTCTGCTTACATCCTCCCCCCAGCCGAGAATTTGGCGTCCCGACAAATCATACTCCCTTTATACCAACTCATTGATTTCCTCCAAAAGGCCTCAGAAAGCCCACTTTGGCTTCCACAATCCTGTGTGCTAAATGTATTGGCTCCTCACTAGTCACCCCAGGTGCATCATAAGTTAACCGTTTTACTGGTCTTATCACCCTGTCTCGTCTATTGAGAATCTCTGTTGCCGAGGTAAGGGGAACGTCCTCTTGATTGATGGATGGAGAGGCTTCCTTTGAGGGTCTCTTGGCTACTGGTGTAGGCCCCTGCACTCCTAGTTCTAACGCGGGAGGGTCCAAGGTGCCCAGGACATCCTCTACCTGAGTGTTTCCACTGGCCAATAACCTGTGTGTGTCATCACACGGGGGTCTCATCAGCGGCACAGGGGTGTCAGAAAGGGGCCTAAATAATTCCGCCATAGGGTTTAGGGTGGAAAAGGGAGAACTCTCATTCGGTTCAGCTGGTCGAGACTGAAATCTTGTCTCCATCCCAGGATACACCAGGGTTGTGTCTTCCTCCTCAGACTCACTCTCAGATGTGCAGAATAGGGGTAAGTTAGCTGCAGGAGGCTCACTGTCTGTGTTGGATGGCAGCTTTGGTCTAGCACTTCTGTTCTGCCCGGCTGCCCTGTCATGGCCCATCTCATAAGGGGTGCTTACCAATTCCCCCACAGGGAGCAAAAGGTTTCTATGCACCGTCTTTATTTGCCCTGGACTGTCTTCAGGTTTGATCTTGTAGACCGGCAGATCTCCCAGCTTTTCCATCACCAGGTAAGGTATTGCCTTCCATCTGTCAGCTATCTTGTGTTTGCCAGCGATACCCAAATTTCGCAGCAGGACTCTGTCCCCCGGCTGGAGCTCCTGCGATCGCACTCTAGCATCATATCGATGTTTGTTGCGGTCTGCGTTCTTCCGAGCCGCAGCGGTAGCCAAGCGATAAGCATCCTGCAGCCTTTCTCTTAGTCGGGATACGTATTGCTGATGAGTTTCATAGCTATCTCCATCCTCTGATACACCAAAGCACAAGTCTATGGGTAATCTTGGTTCTCGCCCAAACATCAAGAGATATGGGGTGACTCCCGTAGCATCGTTCTTTGTGGCATTGTAGGCATGCACCAGAAATGCGACATGCTGGCTCCAGGTTGCCTTCTGCTCTGGTCGCAAAGTTCCCAACATATCTAATAGGGTTCGGTTGAACCTCTCTGGCTGGGGATCACCTTGGGGGTGATAAGGCGTTGTCCTAGACTTTTTAATTCCTGCTATCTTCAGCACCTCCTTCAGAAGGTGACTCTCAAAATCCCGCCCCTGATCAGAGTGTATCCGAGCCGGGAATCCATAGACTGAGAAATATTTGTCCCACAATACTCGAGCGACGGTGGTGGCCCTCTGATCACGTGTGGGATATGCCTGTGCATACCGTGTAAAATGGTCAGTCACTACTAGAATGTTCCCAACATTCCTCTTGTCTACCTCTACAGACAAGAAATCAATGCATACCAATTCCAAAGGTTTGTTGCTGGTGATGTTCTTGAGATATGCAGCCCTCGTGGGCAGAGTTTTCCTTTGAACACATCGAGCACAAGTCTCACATTTCCTGCGAACATCTTCAGCCATTCGGGGCCAATAGAACCTACTACGAATAAGTTCCAGAGTCCTCTCCATCCCTAAATGCCCAAAGTCATCATGCAGGGCCCTCATGGCCAGGGCTCTGTACCTTTTTGGCAGTACTAGTTGTGCTCGTTGCTTTTGTAAAGAGTCGGTGGTCATTCGGTGTAGCACTCCCTGAATCAGTTTTAATTTGGTCCATTCTCTCAATAGTAGTTTACCCTCCGGGTTAGGTGGGACAACCGCAGCTGGGCTTCGCCCCTCCCTTTTGGCAAGTAGTGTATCACGAATGTCAATATCTTGCCGCTGGGCTTCTTGCCAGTCAGCCGCATTGAGCATGGGCAAAGGAGGTTGGTCCAATGCAATATAGTTCACTGAGGCAGAAGGCATGCATTCAGGGGGCAGGCCCAAAGCTTCTGCAATACATCCCTGAAGGCTCTCACAGGCCTCTGGCTCTCGACGACTCACACTGCAAATAGCTCTCACTCCATCTGTGGGTATCACAGCAACTTCTGGAGCCTGCGGACGCCTGGACAATGCATCTGCATCTACATTGCTTCTCCCTGATCGGTACTGAATGCTAAACTCATAGCTAGCCAAGGCGGCCACCCATCTCTGCCCTGTAGCATCCAGCTTAGCACTTGTTAACACATAAGTCAGTGGATTGTTGTCTGTCCACACCTGGAACTGAGCACCATACAAGTAGTCTCGAAATTTCTCAGTGATGGCCCATTTCAAGGCCAAGAATTCCAGCTTGTGGGTGGGATAACGAGTTTCACTATCAGACAATCCTCGGCTGGCAAAGGCTACAGGTTTATGTTTGCCTTCCACTTCCTGGTACAGGACTGCTCCCAGACCCTCCAAACTGGCATCAGTATGCAGGATAAATGGTTTGCTTGGGTCAGCAAAAACTAGGACTGGAGCATGAGTTAGGCAAGTAATGATTTCTCGAAAAGCCCTTTCACATCTCTCATCCCACCGTGGCCCAAATGGTGCAAAGGGGCCATAGTTTCTCTGCACAGGAGGCTTTGGGAACCTCCCCTTATTCCTGGTCTTAGATTTGTTCTTGCTGGACTGATGTCCCCTGGTAAGATCATTCAGAGGCTTTACAATCGTAGCATAGTTTTTCACAAACCTGCGGTAGTAGCCACTAAATCCAAGAAAGGTCTTGAGTTCTCTATAGTTACTTGGACGTGGCCATGTAGTGAGTGCTTCTATTTTATCAGGATCAGTACTCACACCCTCTTGGGATACGATGTGACCCACATACTTCACTGAGGTTCTGCAGAACTGGCATTTGTCAATTGAAAGCTTCAGACCATAATCCTCCAACCTATCAAGCACTTTAAGAAGTCTTTCTTCATGCTCCTCTAAGGTTCTTCCAAACACAATCAGGTCATCCAAATAAACTAACACTTGCAGTAAATTCATGTCTCCCACAACTCTCTCCATGAGACGTTGAAAGGTGGCAGGTGCTCCAGAAATCCCTTGGGGCATGCGTTCGAACTGATAAAACCCTAATGGGCAGATGAAGGCAGTCTTCTCCTTATCTTCTTCTCCCAGAGGGATCTGGTAGTACCCACTTCGAAGATCCAACACAGAGAACCACTGGCTTCCCAGCAGACAGTCTAAGGCATCTTGCACTCGAGGCATAGTGTACTGGTCGACCACAGTACGGCTGTTTAGGGTGCGGTAGTCAATACACATCCGGATTTTCCCATTCTTTTTACGGACTACCACAATGGGCGAGGCGTATGGGCTGTGGGACTCTGTAATGATGCCATTCGCAGCCAGCTCCTGAAGATGATGTCGCACATCTTCCATCTCAGAGAGAGCAATCTTCCTAGATCTCTCCCTAAAAGGTCGAGAGTCATGTAGTCTGATATTGTGTTCTACTCCTTTTGCACATCCCACATCCCACTCATGCAGTGAGAACACCTTGGATCTTTCACAAAGTTTCTTCCTCAGGCGATCTTTCCACTCCTCAGACACTGGTGAATCTCCAAAGTCAAACTTTGCTGGGTCTATCGTCGGAACTTGCGTTTCACACTGGGGAGTTACAATTGACTCGGGTTCAAAGAGGTCTGCTATCTTTTGTCCTCGCCTCACAAAAATATCACGACTTGTTCCATTAGCAATCAGTATAGTCACCTCTTCCTGGGCTTCAGCAGGTAGGGTTATGACTCCACTAAGAACCAGCACTCCTTCAGGGAGCCCTCCCTCAGTTGGCTGCTCCACCACTGCTAATGTTCTCTTATTGCCTTTCAGGCAGGTACTCATGACAATCACCTCCTTTTCTGTCATTGCAGGCACCACTAAGGGGACCGGGCCTGCGTACCTCAGTGCTCCCACCGGCAAATCAGGCATCACTCTTTTTGCGTCCTCAATTTTTCTGTAGGCTGCAGCACAATGTGTGTGTATCACCAAGGTATTCAGGTATTGGTCCCCTGCTCGCTGTCTGCAGTAATCTGCAAGTACCTTAAAGAGGCTGGAGTTGGTCCCTATCAGCACGGACACATCAGAGACACCTTTAGGGTCAGGGCATATTAAAGCTGCAGTGTCCACCTCCTGTCTTACCCCAGCGATCTCTTCTGGGAATTCCAGGTGTACAATGACATACCCCTGATACGGGTATTCATCCATGCTGAGACCACACAGGCCAAGCCCTGTCAAGGGCTGTATAGGCAGATGCATAAGCATCTGCTGGTAGAAAGACTGGAATATGATAGTCACTTGGGATCCCGTGTCAAGCACTGCTCTACATTCTGTCCCTTCAACCTTTACAGTGACCTCAGCTCGAGGTCCTATCAATCCTGGTGGGATTCGGGTGGCATGGTTCTTCGCAGGGGAGCCTCCAAACCCTGCAGGCCTAGGCGGCTCCCTTCCCAGGCCCTGGGGCCGTTTCCCGACTTTCCCCAGGTGGTCCTCAGCTTTTGGTATACTAGCGGGGGATTCTCTGCATTCTGACACCTGGCAGCAATGTGCCCATCCTGGCCACACCGGTAGCAGAAGAAGGATTGCCCTTTCCCGTGTTGCCGGGGTGGGGCAGAGGTTCTAAATGTAGTCTTCTGGACCGTGGTAACAGGGGGTTCCTTGTACGCTGAAGTCTTTGCTGAATCGATGGTATTCTCTAGTTCAGCCACTTTCTGTGTCAGGACCTGCACTCGTTGGGTAAGTTCCTCTTGAGGATTCACCATCAGCGCCTTGGGCGCTCGTATGGATGTTGTGGCAGTTGCCTGGGGTGGCTGAACCTCCCAAACCTCACCAGCTGCCTGCCTCTCTTCCTCCTCTCGGACCTCTTTTATCAGTCGAGAGTAACCCGGTGGATTGTCTTGGCGCTCCCTTAATCGAAGGTGGAGAAGGATTGGGTTCTGATATTGAATTCCCCTCACAATCTGAGCCAATCTAGTCCGGTCCATTTGCTCAACCGCTACTGCTCCCCTCATGATGGCTCTCTGTAATAATTTCTCCAACCTCTGTATGTAGGCAGAAACTTTCTCTCCCTTTTGTTGCCTGGCATTGAGGAACTTGCAATAAACATCCTCTGAGCCCTCGGTTCTCCCGAAGGCATGATCAAGGGCCTCTAGGCAGTCCTTTACCTTGACCCCAGGGTTACTGAGCTTCAGGGTGCGAATCACATCTAGGGCTGGCCCCCTGAGGCACTCTACTAGTCGCCTTCTCTTTTCAGCATCAGGTACTGCCCACTCCTGCAGCATTTCAGTGGTGTGTTCCAGCCAGGGTTCAAATGCTTCCTCCCCGGGTATTGGGGTGGGACCCCCAGAAAACAGCCTCAGTTTACGATAGGGGCTTGACTCAGGGTGGGGTGGCACGACCTTCTCTAATGCTTGCCCCAAAGCCTTCACCCACTCATCAGGTGATGGAGCAGCCTCCCGGGTTGGGACTCCTGGGTCAAGGCCCAACAGACCCGGCATATCAGCCAAGGTCTTCCCCTCTCTCCCCAAAAAGGCTGACATTTTCTTTAAAAACTCCACTTCAGATGCAGGAGCCGGTGAGGGCTGGCTCCCAGTAGTTATTACCTTCCACTCACCATCTTCCACTGCTATCGTGCCTGGAACCTGTAGAGGGTCCACAGCTGACGGCAGCTCACACAGTACAGCAAAATCTCCGTCCTCCCTCACAAATATGCGCCCACGCATTTTACACTTACTCAGGTACTCAGTGGATGCCCTTAAGGTAGGCTCTATTGAGCCTTCATCGAATGCCTCCGGCACCCCGGTCACCAGGACACAGTTCCTAGGGTTAATATTCATCCCCTTGCACCAATCCTCTAGCAAATGTAGGGCCATTATACAAACTGTAATTTCTTTCCCAAATATAACAGATCAAAACAACAACAACCAGATTCTGGGTTCTCCCAATTTAATGACTCACCTAAGATGTGCTTGCGAGGGGTACTGACCCAGTCTCGATCCCGGACGAGCCCCCACAAATGTAACCCTTCTGCCAGGCCAAGTTGATAGCAGCAAGGGCCGGGTTCAATACACAGGGGTTCCCTCTCATTAAAGCAAATGCAAAACTGGCTCGAGCCCCCACCCAGTGACCTGGGAAAATCTTACACACCCCCTGGGTGCCTCAAGGAGGCAATACTTCCCCTCTCGCAAGCACAGAGTCTTGGTGTAGTAGAGAATCTTTAATAACATGAGGCAAACAACATCAGCATTAAATTGGGGAAACACCACAACTAGTGTTCATTAACCAAACCATGAACACTGACCCACCCCAGAAAAATTGGGCCACATCCTTTCCCTCAGGCTCTTGAGTCCCAGAACCCAAACGTCTCTTGAGTCCAGCAATCCACAAATCACCCAAAGTCCAAAAAAAGTCCAGCCCCGGAGTTCAAAAGTTCACCTGCAGAGTGTTACTCCCCAATCTGGCTAAAATGTGCCTGGGTGTGGGGGAAAGAGGTAAGGGGCACCTTACGTGTCCTGAAGCTGACTGCCCCACAGGGCTCTGCTCCGCTCCACCACGACCGGCTCCGCTCTGCACAGCTCACCGTCTCACGACCGGCTCCGCTCAGCTCGCCGTCTCACGAACACACCGCTGTCTCACGACCGGCTCCGGACAGCTCGCCGTCTCACGAACACACCGCTGTCTCACGACCGGCTCCGCTCAGCTCGCCGTCTCACGAACACACCGCTGTCTCACGACCGGCTCCGCTCAGCTCGCCGTCTCACGAACACACCGCTGTCTCACGACCGGCTCCGCTCAGCTCGCCGTCTCACGAACACACCACTGTCTCACGACCGGCTCCGCTCAGCTAGCCGTCTCACGATCACACCGCTGTCTCACGACTGGCTCCACTGCACACTAGATCTACCGGCTCCCCACTACTTGACACAGTGCTCAGTGATTTCAGCTCTCAGTGATTTCAGCTCATAGTAGTGGGAGCCTTAGTGCTGGTGCACTATAAGGCTGAAGTGAATTCAGCACAGTACCTGTAACAAAACTCTTAATAGACCCAAAATTAGCTCTGACATTCCACAGTGGAGAGAGACAGAGGTGCAATTGGTGCTTCAGGCCCTCACAAAGGGGCCTACACCACCAGGCACTAATACCTGTCTCAAGTCTCTCTCCATTCACAGAGTTTTGGAACCCATGTCCCTTGCCTAGTGAGTGCTACTCAGTTGATGGTGAGTCCTCCATCATAACAAAAAGGCCAAGTACAGTTCCAAGCACAGTTCCCATAATCAGGGTACTAACAATTTATTCTTCCCGCCCCAATAACAGAGACACTGGGGATCCCACAGCAGCCAAAGTGACGATTTGGGCAGTTATGGCCTCATTCTAGGCGGGGTGGGTGTGCCTATGCAAATGAGATCAGCCCCTGAAGTTCTTTTCCACAACTTGCCACACCTCACCACCAGATGTCAGGGTGGAGCCCACCCTGTCTCTGCTTACATGATACTTGGCTTTTGTATTCTGACCACCATTGCTCCCTTGACTGCCTGTAGTTGGATGGCCCTTTCTGTGGCTTCTTTGATTTCCATCAGCAATGCTGTTGAAACTGGGAGACTGAATCCAATAACATGCTGCACTATGTACTAATTGCCTTCCCCCAACTGGCTGATGATGTCAGGTGTCAAGGTGTCAGTTAACACAAGTAATTGTCCTGAACAATATGTGATCTCTACCTGGTAGAATGCTGAAGGTGCAGCAATATGTACTGCAATCTCATTGGAGCAGAGGTGATGTGTCAAGTGCCCCCTAGCAGGTGCCTGGGCAGAAAATGGAACAGGTGGGGCCAGAGCCAGAGCAGAAGTGGTGGGGCTAGAGGCTTTTCTGGCCACACTGCCTGGTGCAGCGCAGCAGCTGCCTGGGAGAGTGCCTGACTGTGGCATTGGACTGCCCCCAACCCAGACTCAGGTTCCGGGGACAGCAGCTGAGTGAGCCAGAGCCCTCCATCCTCTCCCGCCGGCGTGCTTAGAGTTAGCTCCTGTCCTCGAAAACCAAGCCTGGGCATGGAGCGGGCTGCTGCTGCTGCCCCTCCCCAGCCAGGCTCCGTTCTTCTCCCTGCCTGGGCCTGGCTGCCAGGGATGACAGCCAAATGTGCTGTGGGGGGCAGAGGGAGCCTGCACAGCAGGAGGAAAGAGCGCCCTCCCAACAGGTAACGTGGGTGCAGGGCAGGGAGGAGACACATGGGGAGGTCATGTGTCCTCCCCTTTAGCTAGTACCCCCAACCCCCAGTATGGGAAATCACCAGTCATCAATGCATTGGAGCACTAAAAAGGGGCTTTGCCATGATCGTCTTTAAAGATTTTTGGTCTGATTGTGCTATTACTGGGTGGCCATAGGGGTACCAATGGAATAGGTTAACTCCAGACACCACAGCTAGAAACTCTTTTTATGTTTGGTCTTACTCCTGTTCAGTTTGACAGGGCCTTGCTGGCATAAGCAAATGGCTGCTCCTACAAAACAGCTCCACTCAATATTTTATCTGATGGATCACACTGCAGTGTCAATGGATCTCCTGGCAGGTAGTAATACAGGACAGGGGCAGCCATTATCATTTATTTCAGTGTGACAAATATTTGCCAGTCTCACTCAATATCCTGCCTTTTGAGCTGTCATATGGGTTCCGCTACTGCAGACAGATATGGACAGAACTTGGGCAGAAAATTTATCATTCCTACGAAGTGCTGTAACTCTTTCATAACAGCTTTGGATGGCATGTCTCTGACTGCCTTAGTCTTGTTGGGATATGCAGTCCCTCTGCTGTGAGCAGATGTCCAATGTATGTCACCTCATGCTGTTGCATTTTTTCAGGATTGAGTTATATGTTGTTGTCCCTGCATCACTGTAGAAATGCTTGTAGTGTTCTATCATGGTCTTGTTCAGCTTCTGCTCCCTTCACCTACAATGAGGATATCATCTGCAGTTATCTTCACCCAAACTGTCCTTCCAGCACTTGGGTGAGTCTTCTCTGGAATACCTCTGGTGCTGAGTGTATGCCTATCAGCATACATACCCATTTGTAGCAACAAAACGGTGTTGCAAAGGTTGTCAGCATGCTGGACTCTTTATCCAAGCTTATGTGCCAAAAACTATTTGTCACATCACCTCACATCCTGGCTTTTGACATTCTGGCAAAATGTCATAAATTGTGGGCAGTGGATAGTGGCATGTTTTGACAGTGCAGTTCAGTGACTTTGGGACTATGCAGAAGCATAATTTGCCTAATGGCTTTTTTACCATCACCATGCTGCTTACGCAGGCTGTACTGGCCTCTACAGTACCATGATCAGATCCAGGGTTTATATGGCTGTATTCCCCAAGCAAGGTCTGTGGTCCTTATCATTCACCACCAGAAACTTCAGCTGGTATACTCTGTTATTTTTGGATTAGTTACTATGAGGTAACATTTTTCTATAGGCTGAACTATGCTCTCATTGTACATTATTAAATTGTGCCTGCTCTTTGTAATGGGTGTGTTCACTCTGAGGAATCACACTGCCAGAGGACCTACTATTCAGCTGAAATCACTCAGAGCTTTTCCTTATTAACATTTTTGCATGCACTGAGTTTGGTATTGTCCCTTGTTGCTTTCCTATCCCGGCAGTCTGAATCTATTATGCTCTCGGACTCAAGGAGAGAGTCATGATATCATCACTACTCTATGGTGAGCGCTCCCACTCTTGCGCAAGTCTGACTGAATCTTTCTAAGACCTTCCTCTGCTCTTGCACACACAGCTCAAATGGTTCATCTTGCCGCATTCCTGCAATGCTGTCCTAGGGCAGGTCATTTTTCCTTTACCTGCTCATGCTGTTGTATGGAACTCTTTGCTGTTTTTTCACTGCATTTATTTCTGGGGGTGTTGTGCCTACAAGAGCTTTTATCTTGAGGTTTCCACTGCATGTGCCATGTCTAATGTGAGATTGCCTTCCTGGAGCAGCCACTCCTGCCACAGCCTATCCTGCCCCAATTGGAAGTCTGTCAAGGTCCCAAAATTGTATGTAGCAGCCAGAGTGAGAGAGGTTGTAATATAGACGTCTATCCCCTTTTCTTCTTTAGTGAAAAATCTGTGTAATTTTACAGTCATGTTCTGCTTTGGGGAGCAATAGGTGCCCAAGCAATAGCTCCTAGGGCTACTATGAGGCTTGAGGCAGTGGTAAACTTTAGAGTGCCGCATACCTCTCTGCCTTGTTCCCCAGTAAGGTAAAATGACAGCTTTACTTTCCTGTTGTCTTCCTGCATGACCAGCTCTGTGTACAGCTGGAACTCCTCCTTTCTCCAGACCCATCACTGAGCTAGGATTGCATCTGCAAAATCCAGAGCTTGGGTGGAGGGAGGCATCAGACTGAGTTCCATGGCCCACACTGCCAGCTGCTGCACTGCAGAGAACTCACTGCTCAGATGGTGCCATCATGTTCCATTTGCAATGAGTGAAGCTGAATGCAAGTTATGTTGAACAAGTGAAACTTTATTAAACTCTGGGGACTGATTTGTCCATGTGGTTGAGTTGCTTCCAGCCTAATGTTCTGTATTCCCTGTTCCACTGATGTTCCTCAGTATGATTCCCTCCAGGAAACATGGGTCCTCTGACTCCAGTCTCACTGATCATGATACACACTGGATGGATGATGCGGGCATGTTTCACAATCTGAAGCCACTTTTCTAGAACCCCAGTGCATAGTTCAGCAAAGCTGATGGTCACTAAGCTGCTGGTGCAGTAAAAGAGCCACTGAACACTCCTGATGAGGAACATACACTGAGGTCAAAGGGAGGACTCTCCTGGTGAGGAGCATGTCTCAAAATCTCTCCCATGCCCGGCCCAGCCCTGTTCCAAAATCTACATTCCTTTGGCAGAGAGAGGAAGGTTTCATATTTTAACTTAAAAAAACCCAATTCTCCCTCTATTAAACTAGGTTTACTAGAAAGACTCATGAATTCTGACTTTTGTCTGAAGCAGTTGATGAAATGCAGGGGAAAAGAAATTCTTAAGTGTCAAGTCATTGTTAGCAAATTCATAATAGCACCCTCAAGATTCCTTAACTAGCTATTCAGGTGGATTATCTGGGAATAAGTAAATTACTCTGAGTTTCATGTAATATTGCCTTTGTCTGTAAAAATGTATGACATAATTAGCAAGTACATATTTTCTTCACCACCCTATCTGATCTGACTTCAAGAACTGTGGACCTGCTGTGAATATCCCTTTCAAACAGAAAGTCAATGCAAAGGGAGCTATTTTAATGGGAGAAAATGCTGTACAAACACTTTAAAATTTGGTATCTGCTTAATTAAAAGTTTAGCACAGACGCACACGCTTATTAAACTCATCAGGAGGCTAAAAGAAAATCCAGCAGTGATTTTAAGTGCCTGCCTTGCTCTGTAGTTTCCAGAAGTGAAAGAAAACCTAGCTATTGAGATATGAGTCAATGGCTATCATGAGACTCTGGGGACCTAATTAGTTCAATACCCACTACTAGGTCTCATGTTCCCTATGAAAAGAAGCAAAGATGGTGTGTCTGTGTGTATAGGGGGTTGCCTACTTATATCTACACTTCTTTATAGTCAGTAATACCTCTAGGAAAGCCTGGTTTTACATAAGAAAATTAAATGATTGGTAGAATATTACTATGAAAATAATCATAAGTATTTTATTAGTAATATTGCCAAAAATCAAAATAATTATGAAAAACATCATGCTCAAGAGGGAAAAAAACACCATGCAATCTTTAGATAGCTTTGTTATTAATTAGGCTCTTCTTCTATTGCTGTCATTAGTAATTTACTACCTGAAAGAAAGTACATAGTATAGTGTATCTCAGCAGTTTCTCTCTCTGGTAAATAATTATAGTTTGGTTTTACAGCTAACATCTGGGGACCTTGTGTTGTTATAACAGATTCAAGGAATTAGAATTGCCAGGCAACTGATAAGCATTATGGAATCTGACAGATTGCAGATTTTTATCCCTCCATCAAAACCTAGTTTTCAGTCAAACATTTGCTAATAATAGTGCTGATAGAAATAAAATGTAAAATGTAAAGTATAGGTTGTTCTGTGTTGCCATTCTGTTCTCTTGTTCCTCCCAGTTCCCAGGATAAACAAGGGGAACTATTAGACTGCAGGCTTATAACTTGCTTGCTTATTAGTCAAAAAAGATACAGCATAAAACAAGCAGACATATGCACTAGCGTGATCAATACACATGTTTCTATTGATTGTGAAAAGAACTGATGGAAATATATATATATTTACACGGATGAATGTTTGTGCTTGTTAAGAAAATTATAAAATGGCCTAATTCTGAGCTGAAATCTTCAGATTATCCATAGGCTAGGTTTGGTTTAAATAGCTGCAATGCATAATTCAGCACATTACCCAGCCATTGACCGCTGTTCAACAAATCGTTCGGTTAGTGATGAGGGATCATTCGGTTTCCCCAGTTCTCGTGCTCCATAGCTCCTGGGGCAAGATATATTCTTTATTTTTTAAAAAAGCCAATTCTTTGGTGGTTGTTCTATTGTTAGCTCCTGCATTCAGTAATGACTTTCTCAAAAAATTGAAACTATTTAAAATAACCACTACATTTTATAACTCACTCTATTTGATCCCTTTTGCCTTGACTTACATACAGAGGCAACCATTTCACTTTAGACCTCATTGAGGAGAATAGCCATACTATCCAGTGCCTATTGAAAAAGTATATTGTATGTACAACCATGTTTAAATCCATCTCTGTTCAGCAAAGCATGTGATAAAGTTTCACCATATAAGCGATAATGGTTACAAATAATTAAAAACAAAATAAAATAGTCCCTTAAAATGACTGCCGGAAAGATATTTAAAAATGATATGCCAATGGATCCATCCAAAAACTAAAGGTTTATTAGAATATTTTACAGGTTACTGAAAAGGTGATATTAAATACAACCCATATCTCCTCTGCTGTGTCCAATGCAAATCGACATTCTTCTCTTAACCCTGGTCTACACTACAAGTTTACGTCGAATTTAGCAATGTTAGATCGATTTAACCCTGCACCCGTCCACATGACGAAGCCATTTTTGTCGACTTAAAGGGCTCTTAAAACCAATTTCTGTACTCCTCCCCGACGAGGGGTTTAGTGCTGAAATTGACATCACTGGGTCAAATTTAGGGTAGTGTGGATGCAATTCGATGGTATTGGCCTCTGGGAGCTATCCCAGGGTGCTCCATTGTGACCACGATGGATAGCACTTTCAACTCAGATGCACTAGCCAGGTACACAGGAAAAGCCCCGGGAACTTTGGAATTTCATTTCCTGTTTGGCCAGCGTGGCAAGCTCATCAGCACAGGTGACCATGCAGACCCAGAATCGCAAAAGAGCTCCAGCATGGACCAAACGGGAGGTACTGATCTGATGGCTGTATGGGGAGATGAATGTGTGCTATCAGAACTCCGTTCCAAAAGACAAAATGCCAAAATATTTGCAAAAATCTCCAAGGGCCTGATGGACAGAGGCTACAACAGGGACCCGCAGCACTGCTGCATGAAAATTAAGGCGCTCAGGCAAGCCTATCAAAAATCCAAAGAGGCAAACGGCCGCTCCAGGTCAGAGCCCCAGACATGCCGCTTCATGATGAGCTGCATCCAATTCTAGGAGGGGCCCCTACTACTAGCCCACCCTGTCCGTGGACACCTGCAAGGGGGGAGTCTCATGCAACAGGCATGAGGATTTGGGGGATAAGGAAGATGATGAGGAGGAGAAGAATAGCGCACAGCAGTCAAGCAGAGAAACTGTTCTCCCCGACAGCCAGGAACTGCTTATCACCCTGGAGCCAATACCCTCCCAAGGCAGGCTCCCGGATCATGAAGCCGGAGAAGGCACCTCTGGTGAGTGTACCTTTGTAAATAAAATACATGGTTTAAAAGCAAAAGCGTGCTTTAATTATTAATTTGCCCTGAAGACTTGGGATGCATTCTCGGCCAGTACAGTCCCTCCTTTTAAAAGGCCAATCCAACAGGTGCTTGGTATGGGAAAGATATGCTGTTTGAAGCCATTCCCAAACGTTATGAAGGTTCAAGAAGTTGAAAGACTGTGGCTTACCATGGCTGCCTGCAAGCCAAATTCTGGTGCCTGGCCCTGCGTGGGTGATCTTTCACACCAAACCAGCAGGCCCTCAATATAAGAGGCAAAATGCGAACTTCTACCAAAAGCACATGTGCTATGTAATGTTAACAGCTTGGTTCACTGTGAAAGAGTCTACCCATTGTTCTCTAAAATGTCTTTTTAAATACTTCACTCCCTTTTTTTCCTCCCACAGCTGCAAATGTTTCAGCGCTCCCCCTATCATCTCCGTTCCAGAGGCTAGCGCAGAAGGCAAAAAAAACGCACTCACAATGAAATGTTCTCTGTGTTCATGCAGTCCTCCCGCACTGAAAGAGCTCAGCAGAATGCGTGGAGGAAAACAATGTCAGAGTCCAGGAAAGCAGAAAATGAACGTGAGGACAGTAGGGACGAGGAAGATGAGAGATGGCGGCAGTGCAATGAGAGGAGGAAGGATGCAGTGCTGAGGCTACTGGGGGATCAAACTGATATGCTCCAGCGTCTGGTGGAGCTGCAGGAAAGGCAGCAGGAGCACAGACCGCCACTGCAGCCCCTGTGTAACCACCCGCCCTCCTTTCCAAATTCCATAGCCTCCTCTCCCAGATGCCCAAGAATATGGGGGAGGGGGCCCCCCGGGCACCCAACCACTCCACCCCAGAGGACTGCCCAAGCAACAGAAGGCTGGCATTCAATAAGTTTTGAAATGCAGTGTGGCCTTGTCCTTCCCTCCTCTCCTCCTCCGCCACCCCACCCAGTGCTTCCCTCCTTCCCCCTGGGCTACCTTGGCAGTTATCCCCCTATTTGTGTGACTAATTAATAAAGAATGCATGAATTTGAAACAACAATGACTTTATTGCCTCTGCAAGCGGTGATTGAAGGGGGGAGGGCGGTTGGATTACAGGGAAGTAGAGTGAACCAAAGGGGCGGGTTTTCTCAAGGAGAAACAAACAGAACTGTCACACCGTAACCTGGCCAGTCATGAAACTGGTTTTCAAAGTTTCTCTGATGTGCAGAGCATCCTGCTATGCTCTTCTAATCATCCTGGTGTCTGGCTACGTGTAATCAGTGGCCAGGCGATTTGCCTCAACCTACCACCCCGCCATAAACGTCTCCCCCTTACTCTCACAGATATTGTGGAGCACACAGCAAGCAGCAATAACAATGGGAATATTGGTTTCACTGAAGTCTAACCAAGTCACTAAACTGCGCCAGCACGCTTTTAAATGTTCAAATGCACATTCTACCACCATTCTGCACTTGCTCAGCCTGTAGTTGAACAGCTCCTGACTACTGTCCAGGCTGCCTGTGTATGGCTTCATGAGCCATGGCATTAAGGGGTAGGCTGGGTCCCCAAGGATAACTATAGGCATTTCAACATCCCCAATGGTTATTTTCTGGTCTGGGAAGTAAGTCCCTTCCTGCAGCTGTTCAAACAGACCAGAGTTCCTGAAGATGCGAGCATCATGTACCTTTCCCAGCCATCCAACATTGGTGTTGGTGAAACGTCCCTTGTGATCCACCAGCGCTTTCATCACCATTGAAAAGTACCTCTTGCAGTTTATGTACTGGCTGCCAACGTGGTCTAGTCCCAAGATAGGCATATGCATTCCATCTATCGCCCCACACAGTTAGGGAATCCCATTTCAGCAAAGCCATCCACTATGACCTGCACATTTCCCAGAGTCACTACCCTTGATAGCAGCAGCTCAGTGATTGCGTTGGCTACTTGGATCACAGCAGCCCCCACAGTAGATTTGCCCACTCCAAATTGATTCCCGACTGACTGGTAGCTGTCTGGCGTTGCAAACTTCCAGAGGGCTATCGCCACTGGCTTCTGAACTGTGAGGGCTGCTCTCATCTTGGTATTCTTGCGCTTCAGGGCAGGGGAAAGCAAGTCACAAAGTTTCATGAAAGTGCCCTTACACATGCAAAAGTTTCGCAGCCACTGGGAGTCACCCCAGACCCGCAACACTATGCGGTCCCACCAGTCTGTGCTTGTTTTCCAGGCCCAGAATCAGAGTTCCATGGTACAAGCCTGCCCCATTGCCACCAGGATGTCCAAATTGCCTGGGCCTGTGCTTTGAGAGAAGTCGGTGTCCATGTCCTCATCACTCTCGTCACCGTGCTGCTGTCACCTCCTCGCCTGCTTTTGCAGGTTCTGGTTCTGCACATAATGCAGGATAATGTGCGAGGTGTTTACAATGCTCATAACTGCCGCGGTGATCTGAGTGGGCTCCATGCTTGCCGTGATATGGCATCTGCAGGAGAGCAGAGTTGCAGCGGAAGCAGTGGCTAAAGACGGATGCCACGAGCATAGATATTTATAGAGAACAACGAGAGGACCTGCGAGGTGGATTCATGAGAGCAGAGTTGCAGTGGAAGTGGTACAGAACGACTATTAGCGCTGCACACATTTCCCGAGGAAGAACACACGTACCCAGGAGCCCATGACAGACAACATGGAGAAATTTGCTATTGAGACAATAACAGCAGAGCAGAGTTGCAGCAGAAGCGGTGGATGACGATGGTTAGCAGTCCTACTGCACCATCTGCTGCAGCACTCAGGACACAACAGCAGCGGTGTCGGTGAGCTGAGCTGAGCCAGCTGCACTCTTCCTGTGGTATGGCATCTGCGCAGAAAAAAGACGCGAAACGATTGTCTGCCGTTGCTTTCACAGAGGGAGGGGCAACTGACAACATGTACCCAAAACCACCCCCGACAATGTTTTTGCCCCATCAGGCATTGGGAACTTAACCCAGAATTCCAATGGGCAGCAGAGACTCTGGGAACTGTGGGATTGCTAGCCACTGTAGTGAGGACGCATTCCGCCGACTTAATGCGTTTAGTGTGGACATACGCAATCGACTGTATAAAATCTATTTCTATAATATTGACCTAATTTCATAGTGTAGACATACCCTTAGAGGAAGGGAACAAGGGGGGCAGAAACTCTCTCAGAAGGAGGTTGTTTCCACATGGATTAGGTCTTTCAAATAGGAAGGTGTATAGTATTGTTCCCAAAAACCAGTGACATCCTGGTTTTCCTGCCTGAAGTGACACCTAATGACATTTCTTTTGTAATTCAGTCTCCACGGACTACAATTGCCAGCAAAAGCTACCTCCTCCTAGAAAAAGGATTTTTGGCTTAATTTTTATCAAATTCTTCCAACATAGATTCCTGTGAGTCGGAGTCTGAAAGCCAGCACTGAAGCAGAAAGCCAACCAAAGCTCAGGGCTTTCTCATGACGTAGCCCAAAAGAGCAGTGCTAGATTGGAAGGGGATTCTATTGAGCCAGTGGTAGTTCTGATTGCACCACCACTTCCCACAAGCCCTCTACTCAGAAGAAACCCAGAGAAAGTCAGCTTCAGCAACTCTTATGCTCATTCAGAGCGAATCCTTCCTCTAGGGCAATGGCCAGGCTGGTGCAGGGAGGTGTAAAATATGCCCTCGTGCACCAGTTCTAATTCATTTGTCCCTACATCTATCATTACAGTTGACAGAACTTCCAATGTGCTGTTGAAGTCAGTAGGCCAGATTTAATAGGAGCATGAGAAAATGGAGGTTTCATGTTGGAAACGTGATAAGGATGTACAAGAAATTATGCTTATACAGTATATAAAATATTTTTAATTGGCTGCACTTACAGCATAACTGGCTTACCTCCTGAGTAATCTTGGGACCTAGAATTTGTTGCATTTGACAATTATCCTAAATGAACCTGTTTAATGAAGGCAATTGTGGCATTCTTTAATGGTTTATGCTTGCAATTTAAAGTATCTATTATCTGCTCTAGGACTCAGTTTTTCTTACCTCACAAGCTAACAGAAACTAATTAGATTGTTTTTGTGTATTCTTTGTAACTGAGGTTCCTTCCCATTGCAATTGACCATAATTAAAAAGGGAATTCACAAAAGAAATACACCAAAGACTTAATCTAAAAGGTTTAGGTCATTGATTTAGCTAAACATCTAAAAGTTCAGCTGCTTATATGAACCTTATCTTCATTTCTTGTCCTTCTGTTCCCAATATTTGCCTGCCATCCTTTATCCCAAATAGACTGTATTCTTCTACCTTTCTATCAACAGGGTCATGCCCCATTAGGTTGGCAGGCCTGTTAGTCAGCCACTCCCACATCAAGCAATACTTGATTTATCTCCCATCTAATTCACTACATCTTAAATGATGGACTTTGGAGAAGACTGACAAGAAAACCTCAGAGTGAATGAAATTAGCTCACATCCACCAAGAGAAAAATATGGATGTTCAGGCAGCCCAATGAAGATCGGGGTGGTCCTGGATCTGTTAGTAGATGGCCAGACTCCTCAAGAGCTTTCCTGAGAGGGGAAGACATTTAATTTCCAAAAGTTGTCACTGAAGGTTCATCATCGGCCTGTCATGTGTTTTTCAGGTTGGTCTAGTGGAGCAGAGTCTAAGGAGTGAGAGAGGACAGAGAGGCCATCTGATCCAATGTGCCTGCTATTGATAATACAAGTCCTTTAAGATAGTTTAAAACTGATTATTTCAAATTATTTCTATCCCCAACTATAACACTAAAATAAGGTTATGGCCCTTAATACACAAGTCAACACCTTTTATTTTTAAAAGGCGGCTCTGAAAGGTTGAACTAATTGAGCAACCTGATTGTTCTTAGCATCTGAAGCTGCTTTTACAAACACACAAAAAGGGATATAAAGAGTGGTTACATATCCTACAGTAACTGTGGTTCTCTGAGATGTAGTCATTGTGGATGCAAGCATGAATACAAATCAATTTTATGAATTTGCCAAAGTGGCAGTTAAATTTTAAAGCTGAACTCTAACAAACTAGATTTGCTAATTTGATAGGTGTTTAATTAAGATAGCCCCTTTTTACTGAGTCCAGACAGCATTAGCTTACTAATTTTAATGGTAGGTTCTTTTCAGGTCAACTTTTACCTTGGACAGTGTTCTCAAATCAGGACATTTGGTGCTCTTAATTAATCAACAGTTTATTAATCCACAGAGAACCTCATAAGTGCACAGCCAATAGGGTGCTGACTCAGAACCACATTGTCACTGAGAAAGTTCTTTGTAGGAAGGTCTGGCCATAAAGGTTTGGAGCTCGCAGACCTTTAAGGGTAAGGTGATCTGTTGAACAATCCAGCAGCAGCTTGAATGAAGGCTTCATGAGTTTTAAGAAGACAGGAATCCAATGTAGGAGTCAGCTCTCTGACAAGTGGGTAAGTACACAGGAGGCCCTTGAGGAATCTTGATGCTGTTGGATGGGAGAAAATGGAGTATGATTATATCAGAGCGTGACATGTTAATACTGCTGCAAGGTGAACTTGGACAGTACCAAGTAACACTTTCAAGAACTGCAGGTAGTCAAGGATCTATGGTATCACAGCCTCAGCTGGGTCCAAATTATTCTGGGCAGTCATAGAATCATAGAAATGTGGGGCTGGAAGGGACCTTGACAGGTCCTCTAGGGTATGTCTACACTACGAAATTAGGTCGAATTTATAGAAGTCGGTTTTTTTGAAATCGGTTTTATATATTCGAGTGTGTGTGTCCCCACAGAAAATGCTCTAAGTGCATTAAGTGCATTAACTCGGCGGAGCGCTTCCACAGTACCGAGGCAAGCGTCGACTTCTGGAGCGTTGCACTGTGGGTAGCTATCCCACAGTTCCCGCAGTCTCCGCTGCCCATTGGAATTCTGGGTTGATATCCCAATGCCTGATGGGGCTAAAACATTGTCGCGGGTGGTTCTGGGTACATATCGTCAGGACCCCGTTCCCACCCTCCCTCCCCCCGTGAAAGCAAGGGCAGACAATCATTTCGCGCCTTTTTTGTCTGCTGCCAGCCAAAGATGTAAAGGATCGATGGAGTGGGTCAGAACAAGACATAGACCAGATTTGTTTTGGACTCATTTTCCTCCTCCCCTGTCTAGATCACACTGCAGTCAGTCACAGAGAAGGCGCAGCGAGGTTAATCTAGCCATGTATCAATCAGAGGCCAGGCTAACCTCCTTGTTCCAATAACAACGATAACTTTGGTGCACCATTTCTTATTGGAACCCTCCGTGCAGTCCTGCCTGAAATACTCCTTGATGTACAGGCACACCCTTTGTTGATTTTAGCTCCCTGAAGCCAACCCTGTAAGCCGTGTCGTCAGTCGCCCCTCCCTCCGTCAGAGCAACGGCAGACAATCGTTCCGCGCCTTCTTTCTGTGCGGACGCCATACCAAGGCAAGCATGGAGGCCGCTGAGCTCATTTTGGCAATTAGGAGCACATCAACCACCACACGCATTATCCAGCAGTATATGCAGCACCAGAACATGGCAACGCGATACCGGGCGAGGAGGCGACGTCAGCGCGGTCCCGTGAGTGATCAGGACATGGACACAGATTTCTCTGAAAGCATGGGCCCTGCCAATGCATGCATCATGGTGCTAATGGGGCAGGTTCATGCTGTGGAATGCCGATTCTGGGCTCGGGAAACAAGCACAGACTGGTGGGACCGCATAGTGTTGCAGGTCTGGGACGATTCCCAGTGGCTGCGAAACTTTCGCATGCGTAAGGGCACTTTCATGGAACTTTGTGACTTGCTTTCCCCTGCCCTGAAGCGCATGAATACCAGGATGAGAGCAGCCCTCACAGTTGAGAAGCGAGTGGCGATAGCCCTGTGGAAGCTTGCAACGCCAGACAGCTACCGGTCAGTTGGGAATCAATTTGGAGTGGGCAAATCTACTGTGGGGGCTGCTGTGATGCAAGTAGCTCATGCAATCAAAGATCTGCTGATATCAAGGGTAGTGACCCTGGGAAATGTGCAGGTCATAGTGGATGGCTTTGCTGCAATGGGATTCCCTAACTGTGGTGGGGCTATAGACGGAACCCATATCCCTATCTTGGCACCAGAGCACCAAGCCGGCGAGTACATAAACCGCAAGGGGTACTTTTCGATAGTGCTGCAAGCTCTGGTGGATCACAAGGGACGTTTCACCAACATCAACGTGGGATGGCCGGGAAAGGTGCATGACGCTCGCATCTTCAGGAACTCTGGTCTGTTTCAAAAGCTGCAGGAAGGGACTTTCTTCCCAGACCAGAAAATAACTGTTGGGGATGTTGAAATGCCTATAGTTATCCTTGGGGACCCAGCCTACCCCTTAATGCCATGGCTCATGAAGCCGTACACAGGCAGCCTGGACAGTAGTCAGGAGCTGTTCAACTACAGGCTGAGCAAGTGCAGAATGGTGGTAGAATGTGCATTTGGACGTTTAAAGGCGCGCTGGCGCAGTTTACTGACTCGCTTAGACCTCAGCGAAACCAATATTCCCACTGTTATTACTGCTTGCTGTGTGCTCCACAATATCTGTGAGAGTAAGGGGGAGACGTTTATGGCGGGGTGGGAGATTGAGGCAAATCGCCTGGCTGCTGGTTACGTGCAGCCAGACACCAGGGCAGTTAGAAGAGCTCAGGAGGGCGCGGTACGCATCAGAGAAGCTTTGAAAACCAGTTTCATGACTGGCCAGGCTACAGTGTGAAAGTTCTGTTTGTTTCTCCTTGATGAAACCCCCCGCCCCTTGGTTCACTCTACTTCCCTGTAAGCTAACCACCCTCCCCTCCTCCCTTTAATCACTGCTTGCAGAGGCAATAAAGTCATTGCTGCTTCACAGTCATGCATTCGTTATTCATTCATCACACAAATAGGGGGATGACTACCAAGGTATCCCAGGAGGGGTGGTGGAGGAGGGAAGGAAAATGCCACACAGCACTTTAAGCACAGCACTTTAAAAGTTTACAACTTTAAAATTTATTGAATGACAGCCTTCTTTTTTTTGGGCAATCCTCTGTTGTGGAGTCGCTGGTTGGCCGGAGGCCCCCCACACCGCGTTCTTGGGCGTCTGGGTGTGGAGGCTATGGAACTTGGGGAGGAGGGCGGTTGGTTACAGAGGGGCAGCAGTGGCAGTCTGTGCTCCAGCTGCCTTTGCTGCAGCTCAACCATACACTGGAGCATTCTGGTTTGGTCCTGCAGCAGCCTCAGCATTGAGTCCTGCCTTCTCTCATCACGCTGCCGCCACATTTGAGCTTCAGCCCTGTCTTCTGCCCGCCACTTACTCTCTTCAGCCCTCCACCTCTCCTCCCGGTCATTTTGTGCTTTCCTGCACTCTGACATTATTTGCCTCCATGCATTCGTCTGTGCTCTGTCAGTGTGGGAGGACAGCATTAGCTCGGAGAACATTTCATCTCGAGTGCGTTTTTTTTTCTTTCTAAGCTTCACTAGCCTCTGAGAAGGAGAAGATCCTGTGATCATTGAAACACATGCAGCTGGTGGAGAAAAAAAAAAGGGACAGCGGTATTTAAAAAGACATTTTATAAAACAGTCGCTACACTCTTTCAGGGTAAACCTTGCTGTTAACATTACATACATAGCACATGTGCTTTCGTTACAAGGTCGCATTTTGCCTCCTCCCACCGCGTGACTACCCCCTCAACCCTCCCCCCTCCCCGTGGCTAACAGCGGGGAACATTTCTGTTCAGCCACAGGCAAACAGCACAGCAGGAATGTGTCCCTGAAGAAAAGCACCCTATTTCAACCAGGTGACCATGAATTATATTTCACTCTCCTGAGGATAACACAGAGAGAGAAAGAACGGATTTTGGTTGAATGCCAGCAAACATACACTGCAATGCTTTGTTCTACAGTGATTCCCGAGTATGTGTTACTGGCCTGGAGTGATAAAAGTGTCCTACCATGAAGGACGAAATAAGGCTGCCCTCCCCAGAAACCTTTTGCAAAGGCTTTAGGACTACATCTAGGAGAACCGCAAATGCCAGGGCAAAGTAATCCTTTCACATGCTTGCTTTTAAACCATGTATAGCATTTTAAAAGGTACACTCACCAGAGGTCCCTTCTCCGCCTGCTGGGTCCAGGAGGCAGCCTTGGGTGGGTTCGGGGGGTACTGGCTCCAGGTCTAGGGTGAGAAACAGTTCCTGGCTGTCGGGAAAACCGGTTTCTCCGCTTGCTTGCTGTGAGCTATCTACAACCTCCTCATCATCATCATCTTCTTCGTCCCCAAAACCTGCTTCCGTATTGCCTCCATCTCCATTGAAGGAGTCAAACAACACAGCTGGGGTAGTGGTGGCTGAACCCCCTAAAATGGCATGCAGCTCATCATAGAAGCGGCATGTTTGGGGCTCTGACCCAGAGCGGCTGTTCGCCTCTCTGGTTTTCTGGTAGGCTTGCCTCAGCTCCTTCAGTTTCACGCGGCACTGCTTCGGGTCCCTGTTATGGCCTCTGTCCTTCATGCCCTGGGAGATTTTGACAAAGGTTTTGGCATTTCGAAAACTGGAACGGAGTTCTGATAGCACGGATTCCTCTCCCCAAACAGCGATCAGATCCCGTACCTCCCGTTCGGTCCATGCTGGAGCTCTTTTGCGATTCTGGGACTCCATCATGGTCACCTGTGCTGATGAGCTCTGCATGGTCACCTGCAGCTTGCCACGCTGGCCAAACAGGAAATGAGATTCAAAAGTTCGCGGTTCTTTTCCTGTCTACCTGGCCAGTGCATCTGAGTTGAGAGTGCTGTCCAGAGCGGTCAGAATGGAGCACTCTGGGATAGCTCCCGGAGGCCAATAACATCGAATTGTGTCCACAGTACCCCAAATTCGAGCTGGGAACGTCGATTTAAGCGCTAATCCACTTGTCAGGGGTGGAGTAAGGAAATCGATTTTAAGAGCCCTTTAAGTCGAAATAAAGGGCTTCACTGTGTGGACGGGTGCAGGTTTAAATCGATTTAACGCTGCTAAATTCGACCTAAAGTCCTAGTGTAGACCAGGGCCTAGTTCAGCCTCCTGTACCAAGGCAGGACCAAGTATATTTAGACCATCCCTGAGACGTGTTTGTCCAACCTGATCTTAAAAACCTCCTATGGCGGGGATTCCACAACCCCCTTGGAAGCCCACTCCAGAGTTTAACTACCCTTATAGTTAGAATTTTTTTCCCTAATATCTAATGTAAATCTCCCTTTGCTGCAGATTAAGTCCATTACTGCTTGTTCATAGGTAGTTTCCACTTAGAGAGGTAAGTCCTCCTAGTATACAGCTTCCTGCTCAGTATGAAGATTTCTTGTACCTGTCAAGAACAGTCTCCATCAGTGGTGTTCAACCAGCCATCATCCAGGTCATCAGGTGCAATGACTGAGGATGTGGATTGAGCATCTGCCTGTAATTCTGGGATATGTCCAAACAAATCAGGAGATGGATTGGAGGCCAAATGCAAAAGGTCCAACAGCCAAAATTGCCTCAGCGAGTAGGGAGCTATTAGGATCAGTGTGGCCAAGTTTTCTCTCTCTCTGCCACAGGTGCAAGGGAGAGTTGCAGCCTCCCCTCCCCAGCCGCCCTTTAAACCCTCATCAGGGAGCACAAGGAAACATAGGTGTTGTGCACAGCTCCAACATATAACTATTCAAAAGACTCTCATCTCACACAATGAGGCACATGCACACATTCAGTGGGATCCACATTGGCACATAGTTGAAGGAGGACTTGCATGAGGACTGCAAGAGTTACTTGCATGTAAGAGCTGCTTGCATCCAGCATATAACTGAATCAGCTGCAAATGAGCAAACCACAAGACAGAACAAAAAAATAGAACCAGATTCACCCAGCAAATTACAATGTTCCTGAATGAATGAAATAAACAATTGTTTTTGTAAATGGAATGGGTCCCCACACAATTCTGATATATATGACTCACACAAAAATGGCAGGTAATATACCCAGTAGAGCCTTTGTGTGACTGCATCACTTCAGGTCTCATGGCAAAGTACTCTCTGAGCTCCTGTACGGCCAAAACACGACAGGGCTATTGTCTCCTTTGAGCGGCAAAAGGGGCTGTTGGCTACCATGGTCGTACTCTGACCCTAGGTACGGCCCAGAAAGGGCAACACATTCAATATCCCAATCCAGAAGGAAAACATATTAGCCACAGGAAACAAAACATGTATAAATCTCTGGTGTCTGGCAGGTTTGGGATCAATCCTGCCCCCATCCATGCCTTTCTTCAGTCTGTCTCTGGAAAGGCCCTGGTCCCAGTCAGGCCTTCTTTCCAAGCATTAGCATGAGAGGTCCACTCTCTGTCTCCATCAGCCACTGCTAAGTTGGACTTTCCCACTTTTAGCCCCTCCCTCCAGACTTGACACCTCTCAGTTGTAGTGAGGCAAAGCTGACTGAGCTCACAGGTTCTCATTAATCCCTTCTTAGTCAGTGTGGGGTCTGAATACCCCCATCACACCGTGCTATCATTATAAGGGTAATATTGATATATTAGGGGCTTTATACCGCCAGCCAGCTCCCTAGTATCTGAGCTAGGCACAACATTTGGAAATCATAAAACACACTTATTTACCAGAAGTTTTTATGCAGACGCATTCTTATTTTAGTCATGCCAATGAATATCATGCTATATGGCTCCCACCCCTTTAAATAGAGAAAAATGAAGAGAGGTAAGTATAAAACATGACTGAATTTACATGGGCAAGCAAGTTACTGTGGTTCTTCAGAATGACTACTGAAACCACTGCAATTTGAAAAGGTTCATGGAAGGAAGCTATTAATGAATGAATCCCTATTTTCTGAAGACATCACAACCATCTGGAGAGGAGAGGATGATGGCTGGTGGCATACTTCCCTCCCAGACTCTGAACAGAATAAAATCCCCTATTTGATCCCTCCCATTCAAGAAAAGGTTTAACAACATTTAAAAGGAATTTTTATCATTATTTTTTCTGTCTCAGCAGTCCGCGTCTGATTCAGAGTTTCTTCATTCAGAGCACTAATAATTTATTTTATTTGGAGGAACTACCATCTCTCTTTCTTTTTTTTTAAAAACAGAAAGTGGAATAATCATCATGCAAAAAAGCAGTATTTATGTCATGATATATAAACAAACGTGCTGACCAAAAATGTCAAAGCTGTATTGTGCTATCACTCAGAGAAGCCAAAAATATCGATCACTATATCGCTTTGGGTTTTAAATGGAAAATTAATTGTGCTATTTAGATTTAAGGATTATTTCTTTATCTTTTAAGCCATTCATTATTGAGTTCTATCCCTTCATTTTATACTTTAATATTAAAAGTGACTAATTTATTTTTAATTTCTATGAAGTGCTGTAGTTTTATCAAATAGAATAACTAGCCTGGTCTTTTCAGTAAAAGAGATGATATACAGATTGACTTTTCTGTTAACTTTTAAATTTTCCATAAAATTGGTAGCTTTGCAGAGCCTTAAACATGTTTTCACTAGCTGAATTGACCTAGTTGACCTGAGTTCTTACACAGCAGAACTTTTAGAAAAAGAAAATATTAAAGTGGAATATTTTAATTTTAAATGTAATGATGTGCAGAAGGGGTTAGCATCCATTTCTACAAGTATTTTAAGGTGAAAGAGAAATAAGTTGTCCAGTATGCTAAGGGGTGTAATGATCTTGGGGGAAATGAAATAAATTAAGAAAAGGAAAATATTGGAAGACGATCAGGAAATATTTCCTAACAATTATAGCTATTAGAATGTGGAATAGTTGCCCAAAGGAAGTGGCAGAAGCCACATCACTTGGGTCAATAAAGACTAGACAGGACAAAGTTTAGGAGGATATACTCTTTTGAACAATCTTTCAGTGGAAGGGGCATGCATTGGAGTATCTATCTCTAATTTCTGTGCTTCATTATTTACTATATGAGCTTATGAGCCGAAACCTACTAGCTTACTAGTGTATGCCAAAATGTCAGAAGATCAGCAGTTTTCCTGCTTAATCCACAAATAATACAAATATTTAGTCTAACTATTTAATGAATCAGCAGAGCAGTAAGTAGGACAGAAGAGGGGCAGGGTCATGAACCACCTGCGGGTGAATCTGCTGTTGCTCTTCTGGCTCCCGACTGGAATGTGATTGTTCAGCCAGGAAGGAAAAGTTCTCTGGCAGTTGGGAGGATACGTGAGACTAGGAGGCAGCTGTTCCTGGTAGTGGCTCAGTGTGACTGACCTGGGCTTTCCAGGAGTTGCCTGTGTGTGGCTGGTTCTGTCTCACTTTAAGAATAACAGGCCTCTTGTACATAGTATAAACAAAGACATGGCACCAATGACACTGGAGTCCACAACAATTAATTTATCTCCAACAATAGACATTGACCAGCTGCAAAGCCTCAATATCAATTTCAGCATGGCTGACAAGTGACAATATTTTTTATGGCAGGTGCCAGCAGGTGTCACTGTTACACATTATCTTCCAAGCTCTTTTTCTTGTATGCCCTGTTGTTGTAGCTATGTAAATCCCAGGATATTAGAGAAACAAGGGAACAGGCCATCCAAATACCCCAAGAGAACCTGCTTCAATACAGAAATAAACCCCCCTCTGACCGCATTTCCCTTTTTGTCATCTACCACCCCACACTGGAACCCGTACTGGGTATCACCAAACAACTACAACACACACTCAACTGGGACCCAATCGTGAAAGAAATATTTCTTGATCCCTCTCTTCTGGCCTTCAAACTACTCCCCCACCTCTCCAAACTCATCATCAGAAGCAAGCCTCCACAGACCAGTACACACCAACTCAAAGCAGCACCACACTTGCCAGAACAATAGATGCAAAACCTGCAGATGCATCTCCACTGCTACAATGCTCAACTCCCTCCCCCCACAATACACTGTTCAAAATCCTGGGTCCAACACATGTCTATCACAATACGTGGTATACCTCATCCAGCACACTAAATGCCCCAATAACAACTATATGGATGAAACCAGAAAATCACTATGCTCTCCAATGAATTCACTCAGGAAAATGATAAAAAACAAAAACACCACATCACCTGTGCGTGAACGCTTTTCACAGAGTGATCACTCTATCTCTGACCAATCAGACCTTATCCTCAAAGGAAACCTGCACAACACTTTCAAAAGATGAGCCTGGGAGCTTAAATTCATAACTTTGCTAGATACCAAAATTCATGGACTGAATAGAAACACTGGATTTATGACAGGTTTCAGAGTAACTGCCGTGTTAGTCTGTATTCGCAAAAAGAACAGGAGTACTTGTGGCACCTTAGAGACTAACCAATTTATTGGAGCATAAGCTTTCGTGAGCTACAGCTCACTTCATCGGATGCATACCCACAGTATGCATCTGATGAAGTGAGCTGTAGCTCACGAAAGCTTATGCTCAAATAAATTGGTTAGTCTCTAAGGTGCCACAAGTACTCCTTTTCTTTTTACGGGATTTATGGTTTCACACAACAATCTATAATCCGGTAACAACCTCCCCAGGGCCATCCCTATGGGAGCCTGGGGCAAATCAGCCTGTGTGGGGTCCCCCTTAACATTTTTTATACACATGAAATCTGGTTACAGTGAACTTCAAGGGCAGCTGCTGGCTGCAGGTTAAATATTGATAGTGCCCAGCAGTATAATTATAATGTTTTTATATTATATTGTCATTCTTTTTTATAATTATAATGTTCATATAATTTTTGAAAAAGCTCACCAATCACGATCAGTGTTGCGCTGTTACATTCTGAAATCCACCTTCGTGGACTTTCTTGAAGCAAACTCACTTCCCAAGTGCATACAGTCTCACTACTGTCAGTGGATTTTTTTTTTTAAATGTAATTACACATTCTCATCACTGAGACTCCATGTCTCGGGAACTGGGTGGCTCTTGGAGGGCCTATATGTGCCCTGGTGCTGGGGGACCCCAGGATCCTCCAGCATGGAGGATGGGTTCTAAGATCTGTTTTCTCTGGAGGCTGGGAGGGGGAGGGGAGGGAGAGAGGAGGCGGAAAAGCAGATGGATGGAGGACCCCAGTCCTAGTGGGTGGTGAAGGGACCAGAGTTGTGGGAGCCCAGGTCCTGGTACTGTGGTAAGGGGGACCCCAAGACTGGAGAGCTGAAAAGCAAAGAGGACCCTGAGCAGGGGGGTGATAAGGGCTGGCCCTGGCCTGGTGGTGGCATTGGAGAATCCCACCCAGTGCTGGGAGAGGGGAGAAAGGGCAGTGCAAGTGGGAGGTGTGGGGCACTGGGGGGAGACACAAGTCCTGGGTGATGGGCAAAGGATGATGGAGACTAAGGGCTGGCACTCACCTGTGCTAGGGGTGAGGGGGCCCCCTGTGCTGCTGGAGGGTCCCGCTGGGAAAGAGAAGGGTCCATCCGAGGCGGAAGAGCAGGGTCAGGGTCAGCCTGAGTCAGCCGGCCCTGGTACTAGTGGTTGGGAGATGCAATGGCAAGCAATGCTGGGAGCTGGCAGAGCAGAGCAGAACGGAGCAGGCTGGGGCCGGGTTGCTCACTGCTGCTGCCACAGAGACTGAGCCTGAGCCCGAGCCCCAGCCCCGGGGGGCTGCGGGCAAGAAAAAGAAATAAACACCCAAGCTGGTGAGTGTGGGTGCAGGCCCGGCCCTTGATGCCAGCACCAGGCTCCCCACTAGCCCCCTGGGCCGCCCTGCCACCCCCAACCCCCTGAAGCGCAGGGGCCCCCAAAGCACAGGGCCCAGGGCGGTTGCTCTGGTCCAACCTATGGACAGGACAGCTATGAAACTTCCACCCCCACCCCAGCTGCGTTTCCCCCCTAAAACTGGAGGAGTGTTAATGGATAACATCACTTTGAATGGTCCCTTGAAATATGTGTTAACTACTTATGCTAAACAATCTGTTCCACCTTGCATTTAGCTGTGATCATAGAATCATAGACTATCAGGGTTGGAAGGGACCTCAGGAGGTCATCTAGTCCAACCCCCTGCTCAGAGCAGGGTCGATCCCCGACTAAATCATCCCAGCCAGGGCTTTGTCAAGCCTGACCTTAAAAACTTCTAAGGAAGGAGATTCCACCACCTCCCTAGGTAACACATTCCAGTGTTTCACCACCCTCCTAGTGAAAAAGTTTTTCCTAATATCCAACCTAAATCTCCCCCACTGCAACTTGAGACCATTACTCCTTGTTCTGTCATCTGATCAGGGGTGAAAGTAACTTAAAGGACTTACCGGCGCGCCAGAGTCCTGAGCAGGGGGAATGGCCTCAACTAGAAGAGCCAGGGCCTCAACCAGAAGAGGCGGGGCCTTTAAATCACTGCCAGAGCCCTGCTGCCACTACCCCAGAGCTCCGGCAGCAGGGCTCGGGCAGCGATTTAAAGGGCCCGGGGCTCCCCATAGCAGCCGGAGCCCTGGGCCCTTTAAATCACCACCAGAGCCCTGCTGCCAGAGTCCCCAAGGTAAAATCACTGCCCGAGCTGCCTCCGCTACCCAGGGGCTCTGGCAGCGGAGCGCTGGTGGCAATTTAAAGGGCCCGGGGCTCCAGCTGCTGCCAGGAGTCGCAGGCCCTTTAAATCGCCAGCCTGGGGAAGCCAGTCCAGTCCAGCACGGCATACCCACTCTTGCCAGTATGCCATACCGGACCATATTGGCTAACTTTTGCCTCTGGCTGTGACATTCTGAGTACGTTTCCCAGAATCCCAGACCTGAAGAAGCGCTCTATGTAAGCTCGAAAGCTTGTCTCTCTCTCACCAACAGAATCTGGTCCACAATAAAAGATATTACCTCTCCCACCTTGTCTCTCTCAGTTCTTTTTTTTAACGTGCAATCATGTGGTCTGTACTGTGAAGGCATTGTTGGGAACACTGGGGCATGGCCACTAGGTAACTCGAGGGGATGGAAGACCACGAGTGTCGATGAAACCCCTCGCACTAGGCCCCGGTGTCCTTGCCCCCCCCCCCCCGCCCTGCCTGGAGGCACTCACAGCAGCTCTGCGTGCTAGGCCCAAGTGTCCTTGGCCCCCCCGCCTGGAGGCACACACAGCAGTTATGCTGAGAATCTGCAACAGTATGTTGCAGAGTCAGACTGCCTGAAACTAAGCAAGGCCAAACAGGGGAGATATGGAAGAACAATGCTGAATAAAGCAGCTTTATGTATAGTTTAACAAATGATACAGAGACTCAGGGAACTAGCTGGGAACTGGATTGGCTGGCTATATGGATACTTGGAGCAGCTTGCTATTGGATAAGTATGCTGGGAAAAAGGATGTATAAAAGCCTGTGTAACTTCCTGCTCTGTTGTACAGGATTTGAGATTCAAATCTCCCTGTACCTTTTTGAAGCTTCAAATAAACTTTTCTGCTTCTCCACCCCGTTGTGATTATTGGGTGTAGCACACCGGGTAACGAACCAACTCAAGCTGTTGTTCAGCCTCTCGGCACTGGGTGCCGGCAACAGCATGTTGTGTGTTGTTAGTTTTGTTTGCAAGGCTCTATGGAAAGGGAACTGTGTGAGCAGCAAAAGAGTTTGCTCTCTGCCTTGGTCTTTGATTAGAGTCATTGCTTGATACAGTATTGCTTCCTGGAAACTGGGCAGTGGTGTTGAACTGAGACTCCCAAAAGAAGGGGTTGTTCGGCATGCTGTTGGATCACCTCAGTTCCAGGACTGGCATGTGTCTAAATAAAACAAATTACGCTTAGAATATACAAGCTTCTGCATCACTGATTGCTCCTCCACTAAGAAGCTGACCTACAAGACGTCAGACATCTCCTATCGCTTGGCAGAGGCAGCCCTCATATCAGAACAGGCCATTGGTGTTAGCAGTAGGTGTAACAATATGTTAACCATTTTGAAAAATGTGATTGAGTTGTCATTGTTTTCATATTCCACATCACGGAGGTCTCATCAACATATTGCATATCACAGAATTTTGGAAGAAAAGTGCTCTAAAAGCAATCCTTTATTTCCTTCAAGTTTGAATGTGCAGAAGAGAAGTCCAATTCAGCTACTTCTAAAGATATGGAGTACTTGTGGCACCTTAGAGACTAACCAATTTATTTGAGCATTTATTCTCAAGATATATTACAAATTCTTCTGCCTATGGAAGAAATGATAAGCACCTGTACAGTAACAGAAATCCAGCTGAGTCCAAATTTTTACCATAAGTTTTAAAATCCAATTCTACCCCCTTCTGCCACTGCACAGAGCCTATCACACTATCCAAGTTTGTTTTATATATATTGACAGTGTCACATATTCTTGCTCTGCAGTTTAGTGCTGTAGATATCATTTTCCCCAAGTTTCTGCAGACTCACGACTGCAAGGCATAGCTATGAAGAAAACATTCAAATATTCCTCTCCCTAATTCTTTTATTACATAGATTTCTTAGCTGCTAATATAAACAGCTTCAATCATTGTTTTTCTGTAAGTTGGCACTTCCTGGAAGCATACTGGTGAACACAAAGCTTTGTAAATTAGGAAGCTGTTGATCTTGATCTGGCTATTACTGCCATCACTGAAAATGTCCTGGGTCCGTCAGATTTGACTGTATCATGGTCTGTTCTTTAAAAAACAAAAAACAACTTTTAAGTGAGAGTTTATCACTAAGAAAAATATATAGCCATTCTGGAAACTTTTACTCTCACAACACATAAAATTCTCCATTATGCCTCACTTGGTCAGTAAAGGGCTAACAGGCAATCTTTAAATCTGACAACCATAAATGAAAATTTAGGTATCAGACTTTCATTTCTTTTGACCTGTTTTTATTTCATTTTTTGCTGCCAGCTTCATTCAGCTGTATTTCCATAGGCGACCTGCCATATATCTCTTATTTCAGTGAGGATTGAATAGGCATTCACAGTTCTGGTGCTGGACATCCAAGAAAGCAATGTTCTTCATGGTAAATTTCAGTCATTTTTGACCCTCAGCTTTCCTTAGAGACCCATATCGACCATATTGATAAGACTTCATATTACCATCTCAGGAGTGTACCAAGGTTAAGATGATTGCTGTCTCAGCAAGATGCTGAGCTTTTGATTCATGCCTTTATAACAACAAGTTTGAATTACTGCAATTTGTTGTTGGCAGCTCTCCCAGACTGTTCACTATGTATGTTTCACCTTATACAAATTCAGCAGCCTAAGTGTTCAACAAACAATACCAAAATGTGTTAGCATAACGTGTCACTATTGAGAACCTTACAGTGAAGTCCCGAATTGGAGTGAAAGACTGTATATACAGGTACTTGTGTTTTAACCCTATGAGTAATTTTACACTGTTCCATTTAAGAAATGTTAGTTGCTTTCATTGTAGAATTAGCCCACTGTTTCTATTGCTAAGTCTTTGGGCTATACTTTGTGGCTTCTTTCAGCCAGTCTCTGTAGAACTTCTCACCATGTTTAGCCTGAAGACAATCTTAATTCAGTTTAGTTTTGTGAATGTAATGGCAACAGCTTTGACGGTTTAGTTATCAGAGGGCATCATAATGATTCATTACAGTGTAATTTTAGATAACAAAACATTACAGAATATTTAAGTTGAAATTTTTTAAGATGAGCAATTGTCATTTGTACCTAGTCTGGTTCATACAGAGTATTAATTACAAAGCACCAACAACATTTTACATTTTTCCACCTATAGATCTGAAAGCATGTTACAAATATATATAGTACACAGGAAAAAAAACATGTTAGAATAACATTATTAAGGTTGCAAATTAAACACTCAAAGAAGTTAGGAAATGCCCGAATTAAAGTTTCCTGGGTAACCTTAATACACGCCCCGCCCCTCCAATGCATTATGAAACAGTCTTTGATTACATAATCACATATTATTTTTCCCACGGGACCTCTGCCTCATTCAGTACAGCCAGAAAATTTCAGCCCAAGTGGTTAAAGTTTCACAAAGTTATAAGCACCTGAAAATTGGTTCTTACAATGGGATTTGTCAGACAACCTTAATAATATGTAGTGCTACTTGCCATACCCTACAATACACAAATACAAACACTGTATATTTGTGTATACATATGTGCAAAGTGATTAATAAATACCCCAAACGTATTATTTTAAACACAAAGCATCTGATTCTTAGTTACACTATGCTCCCTTTACATGCTGTAGATAACACGTCAGAACTCCAGAAGGAACTCATTTCCATCTCTAACCCATACTGAAAAGGAATACATACCCCAGCTTCACAATTCTCATGCTCTAATGCAAACCCTTCATAGCTATCTCTCACTCTCTTATATCAACTGGTCAGCACATCTGACTCTCATGCAGTCCTTCATTTGGAAAGCTTTTCTCCCTTAACATTATTGAGGTCACTGTTAGAGCTGGGCAAGAAACAGTTCTCCCATCCCACAAGACTTTACAAGCTTTCAATTTTCTTTCCCTTTCCACATCAAGATGAAGCCAAGACCTTTCAGAGTTTTTCCATGAAAAAACAAAGTGACAGACACTCCAGAATAGCCAACAGCCTGGTAATCAAGACACTCATCTCAAAAGTGTCAAGGATCAAGTCCCTGCTCCGAGTTGGGCTGACCAGGTACTTGTACAAGGTCTTCCTCAATCCAGGAGACTGTCCTTATCACCAGACTAATGGCTAATCTCAGGAGGATCTCTCTCAGTCTTTCCTATCACAGATGTTCCACTTATGAATAATAAAGTATTCATTAGCACAGGGTAAGACTTGAACCTGGATCTTCCACCTCCCATGTGAGCTACAAAGTTAGTGTCTCTCTTTTGCTCTCCTGTTCTCTCTGGCACAATTAACATTTACTTATTCATACAAAGTGGGACAATTCCAACAGGAGAGATTCAGAAGCCTCTCCCCAGCCTCCAAGTCAGACATATGGTACTTGTACCTGGGTCTCCCACGTGAGTGCCCTAACCACTAAGCTATTGGCTATTCTTGGAGGTGGAGGTGACATTCCCCAGGGTACAATCTGTATTGTTGAATAGCTGTGTCCCCTCAAGTCTCTAACCTGGGGTGCCTTTTACACTGCTTTGCTATATAAACAGCCACTTCTGGCGAGTTCATAGATAGCCCCTAACATGTAAAATCACCCTCAGCCAAATACATGAATGCTATGGCCAACCACTCATTAATTACATACAGGGCAAGACCAACAAATCCCTAGTCTCATCCTTGTTCCCCAGAAACATGAGTCTTGTATTGCTCAGTAGCCTCCTAAACAGTACAAGCTCAGAGAAAGTCCATCATTTCACCAAAGGAAAATGATAATGCACCAGCCTTGTTATTTCAAATGGACCTTCCCACATACTTTAATCCGAACACGCACTGGTCAAGATGAAACGATAAAATAAGTTTATTAACCACAGAAAGATAGATTTTAAGTTACTACAAGTGGTGATGCATAAAGGTCCAGAAAATAAAAGAGTAAATGCAAGCTAATGGCTAATTTAACAAACTAACAGAATTCAAAGCAAAGGTTTTCCTCACCATACACTGCAGTAAATTTCACAGGCTGAGTCCCCTTTCAGTCTGGGACCCTTTCCCCTTAGTTCAGTGTCCTTCAGATATTCATTGATGTCATGGGCAGAGAGATGGGAGGAAGAGAGGTGAGGTGGAGGTCACTGTCTCTTATTCTTAGGCCTGGTCTACACTGGGGGAGGGAATCGATCTAAGATATGCAACTTCAGCTACAAGAATAGCATAGCTGAAGTCAACATATCTTAGATCGACTTAGAATCACTTACTTCGCGTCCTCGCAGCGCGGGATTGACGGCCGCTGCTCCCCTGTTGACTCCGCTTCCACCTGTCGCCCTGGTGGAGTTCCGGAGTTGGTGGTAGAGCGATCAGGGATCGATTTATCGTGCCTACACTAGATGCGATAAATCGATCCTCGATAGATCGATCACTACCCGCCGATCCGGGTAGTGTAGACGTGGCCTTATATTCCTCTCCCTTCTTCAAGGATTACCCCCAGCTGGGGTGCAGGCAACAAGCAGTCTCTTGTGGACATGAAGTTTAAGCTGTCTCTATGATGAAATGTAAATTTTTGTTTACCTCTTCCCCCTACTGGGGAATGGCTGCTGAAGCAGGTGATAGACCATTAACACCTGGCTGGGGCTAGTGTGTCTTTGTCTCTGAAAAGTGGTTTGTGGGTGTTATCCGGAATTACAACATATTTCAGTAACAATCGTATAGTAGAATCTTATAACTTCACATATAGTGTTGCTACACGTATTTCAATGGGATAATAATGTTTAGCAGATTATCACTTTTCAAACGATACCACACAAGGCATTCTTTGTACTAAATTTACCATAGTCTTGTAAAAGTGGTGAACATAATAGTATCGACTGTCATGGGGGGGGGCTGCTCTCATTTTGACCAAAAATTCAATTTTGGTCCAGATAAACCTTTCCCAATGAAAGTTTTATTGAAACTGGTATGTTTCAGTTTCAACAAATCAGCATTTTCTGATGAAAAACCACTGTGTCATAAAATTCACAATCAGCTCTAATCAGTCTAGTTAACGTGTTAGAATAATATCTAAGTTGCATCAGAAACAGAAAATTGATCCTTTCCAGATTTAGATCTAACTCAGAACAAAAAGCCATTGGGGAAGATTCAGATCTGAGGATTTAAATATAAAGTTCTTTCTTTCTCTCTCTGCACAAATTTTGAAGGGTGCAGATATAAGGTTCCAGTCTCCAAACTCAGGAGGATAAATTCCATATCTAAAGACTCAGCCATGTATCTCCCTTTGTTCTGCATGTAGAGTCACAGTCCTTTCACAGCTGCAAGAATTATTGTGAAATCACTGGAGTTTTACTATGAATTTTCACAATATCTGATAATAAGTCCATTTAACGAAACTGTGTTCTAAGCATGAGGCTGTACAATTACTTTTCCAATAATGTACATGCTAAAAGTGAAATTATTGAATAACATTTTTGTTAAAGGGTACATTAAATGGCCTAATGAAACTATTAGCATCATTTTTAAAAGTTTTCACGGGCCATTATTAAATCACAAGTGGAAGAGCCTTAATGACAAGTTTCAGATGGACAATTTATATTTTACAGCAAAGTATTGAATGCCTGAAAATACTGGCTAATCAGAGAAATGGTAATAAAACCACAACTAACACCACATATTTCAACAGCCTCTCTCCTAATAACAAGACATTTGCCTTCTATCTGGACTATAAGACCAGTAAAATTTGCCATGCTTTGGGTCATACAGCTGTTGTCATTTAGGGCCTTAGTGTCTGTTGTAAATATAGAAAAGCCTTCTTTACACCTTATGCCAAAGTTAAGTTATTTTGCTTCACTGCCCACAGAGCAAATGAGCTACAGGATTTGCTAGAGCTCACCTTTGAGCCTAAGTAAATCATAATACTCATATCACAGAGAACTCAGAAAGGTTATAAAAGTAACAGAACTGAATGAATTTTGATCCCTGTCATGTGACATTAACCTTTAGTAACCCTAAGCCATGTTTGATGTTTGAGCCAGGAAATAAAGACCAGTCTCTTACCAGCACTTCTGCAAAGAAGGTGTACTTATTTAGATTAGTTAAGTGAAAAATATTACGTACAGCCATAACTTTTAAAAATATTTATTACGTTTTTTAGCTGATGTGTTTAAATTACACTAATTACAGTCATATCAGGGTGATCATTAACACTGTGTTGCAGTTGGCACGATCGAATGGCACAGCTAACCATTTATTATGTATTGTGGCCTTGCTTGGATTTAAAATACTATTCAAAAGGTCTTAATTTTTTTTGTTCGTTTGTTTTCCTGCACACCAAATCTACATTTTATGGATTAGAAGTACTTCCCTCCCCTTTATGTCCACATGAATATGACTACATGAATACGTTGATGTTGATCAGAAATTTGCTAAGCTAATGCTTATTGATTGTGTGAAAATTTGTATTTGGTAATGAAGATATAAAACACAAAGTAGGGGTTAGTTCAGTTACACAATGAAATTGCTATGGTAGGTTTCTTGCATGCATTGATGACATTTAAAATGTAATAAAAATTACCTTTATACAAAAATACATTTTCATCTGAGACGTTACATAAAGGCTGTCAAGGCTCACTCGTCTCTCTGACCACTGCCCCATGCTACTCATCTACATGGGCATTAATGATTCTTCCAGCTATGACACTGAGTCAATTAACACTAACTACAGGGCTTTGGGAGAGGGGATGAAGGAGTTGAGCACAGGCGGTTCTCATCCATCCTCCCAGTTGAGAGGAATCATCATAGAATCATAGAATATCAGGGTTGGAAGGGACCTCAGGAGGTCATCTAGTCCAACCCCCTGCTCAAAGCAGGACTAATCCCCAACTAAGCGCTCAGGCAGCAACACACAAATCCTGGAGATGAATGAGTAGCTGCACAGATGGTGTTGATGGGAGGAATTTGACTTCCTCAACCATGGTATGCTATTCTGGAAAGGAGGACTGTTGTGAAGAGATGGGGTCTCCCTGACCAAGAAGGGGAAGAGCATTTTGGACACCAACCTAGTGAGGCGGGTTTTACGCTAGGTTCAACAGGGGTAAGTAACAAAAGCCCAAAAGTAGATATAAAAAAGTGAAATTAACAGAGTGCTAGATGTTGAGGAGAAGGGTGGAAAATTGCAATAGGCTCACAGGAGCAAGAAGAGGGATAACAGTGGGGAAAATCTGCTCAACATCGTAGATGTCTATACACAAATGCAAGGGGTACAGGGAATAAACAGGAAGAAGTGAAATTATTAGTTCAGAAGCTAAATTATTACTTAATTGGCATAATTGAGACTTGATGGGATAAATCTCATGAGTCGAATATTGGAAGAGAGGGGTATAGGCTGTTCAGGAAGGACAAGCGGAGAAAAAAGGGAGGAGGTGCTGCATTGTACATGAAGAATACATACACTTGTTCTGAGGTCCAGAAGAAGTTTAGAGGCAGACCTCTCAACTAGACCATCAAATCAAAAGGAGGAGGTGGATGAGGCATTTCTAGAACAAATTTCAGAAGTATCCAAAACACAAGACGGGATAGTAATGGGAATTTTAACAATCCAACATCTGCTGAAATAATAATATGGCAAAACACAAAATGTCCAATAATTTCTTAGAATGTATTGGCCATAAATGTTTGTTTCAGAAGGTGAAGGAAGTAATCAGAGTGACAGCCATTTTAAACTTGATTCTGACTAACAGGGAGGAATTGGTTGTGAATCTGAATGCTGGAGGCAATTTGGGTGAAAGTGATCATGAAATCTGTCATTTCATGATTCTAAGAAAAGAAAGGAGCGAGAGCAGGAGATTAAGGACAAGGGACTAAAAACAAACTGTATTTAACAAACTCAGAGAAGATGAATCCGGGGATTCTAGGAGAATCTAAATCTAAGGGCAAAAGGAGTTCAGAAGAGCTGGCAATTTCTCAAGGAGACAATATTAAGGGCACAACAGCCAATTATCCCAATGAGAAGAAAAGATAGGAATAGTAAGAGGCCAATATGTCTCCATCAGGAGCTCTTTAATGACCTGAAAATCAAAAAACAACCCTACAATGAAAATGAAAAAATGGACAAAGTGCTAAGGATGAGTACAAAAACAAATAGCACAAGCATATAGGGACAAAATCAGAAAGGCTAAGGCACAAAATGCGTTATACATAGCACAGGATATAAAAAGCAATAAGAAAAGGTTCTATAAATACATTAGGAGCAAGAGAAAGAAGAAGAGATTGTAGGTCCTCTACTTAGTGAGGGAGGTGAGCTAATAACTGATGACATCAAGAAGGTTGAGGTGGTTAATGTTTATTTTGCTTCAGTCTTCACTAAAAATGTTGAATGCGATGAGATACCTAACACAATAAATTTCAACAACAAGGAAGAAGAAACGTAAGCCACAACAGGGAAGAACAGATTAAAGAATATTTAGATAAGTTAGATGTATTCAAGTCAGCAAGACCTGATGAAATTCACCTTAGGGTACTTAAGGAACTGAAGCAATCTTAGACCCCTTAATGGTTATCTTGGAGAACTCATGGTGATGGGGTGAGTTCCCAGAAGATACAAGAAGCGCAAAGCTAGTACTTATCTTTAAAAGGGGGAACAAAGAGGACCCAGGGAATTATAGACAAGTTAGCCTCACTTCAATACCTGGAAAGATACTGAAACGAATTATTAAATGATAAATTGGAAGTACCTAGAGGATAATAGGGTGATAAGTAATAGCAAACATGGATTTGTCAAGAACAAATCATGGCAAACTAACCTAATTTCCTTCTTTGACAGGTTACAGGCCTAGCGGATGAAGGGAAGCTATAGATATGATATATCCTTATTTTAGTAAGTCTTTTGACACAATCCCACAGACATTTTCATAAGCAAATTAGAAAAAAATGTGTCTAGAAGATGAAATTACTATAAGGTAGGTGCAAAACTAGTTGAAAGACTACACTCAAAGAATAGTTATAATTGGTTCGCTATCAAACTGGGATGACATATCTAGTGGGTACCTGCAAGGATCTGTCCCAGATCTGGTAGCATTTAACTTTTTTATCAATGACTTGGATAATGGAATGTAGAGTATACTTATAAAATTTTCAGATGACACCAAGCCAGAAGGTGTTGCTAGCACTTTGGAAGACTGTATTAAATTCAAAATGACCTTGACAAATTGAAGAATTGGGCTGACATGAACAAGATGAAATTCAGTAAAAACAAGTGCAAAGTATTACCCTTATCCAATGCACAACTTCAAAATGGGGGGTGGGGGGGAAATGACTAGGTAATAGCACTGCTGAAAAGGATCTGGAGGTTACAGTGGATCACAAATTGAATATTAGGCAACAATGTGATGCAGTTGCAAAAAGGGCTAATGTATTTCTGCAGTTTATTAACAACTGTGTGGTATGTGAGACACAGGAGATAACTGTCCTGGTCTTGTCAGCACTGGTGAGGTCTCAGATGGAGTACTAGGTCCAGTTCTGGGTGCCACACTTTAGGAAAGATGTGGATAAATTGTAGGGGAGAGCAACAAAAATGATAAAAGTTTATAAAACCTGAATGTTTTGTCTTGAGAAAAGACAGCTGAGAGGGGACCTGACAACAACAGTCTTCAAATATGTTAAAGAGGACAGTGATCAATTGTTCTCCATGCCCACCGAAGGTAGGACAAGAAGTAATGGGCTTAATTGGCAGCAAGGTTGATTTAGGTTAAATATTAGGAAAAACTTTGTAGCTGTAAGGATAATTTAGCACTCAAATAGGCTTTCAAGAGAGGTTATGGAATCCCCCATATTGGGCGTTTTTAAGAACAGGTTGGACAAAGACCTGTCAGGGATGGTCTGGGTATTCTTGGTCATGCTTCAGAACAAGAGGCTGGACTAGCTGACCTCTCAGAGTCCCTTCCAGCCCTACATTTCTATGAGTCTATGATTTATTTTGTTTTACATTATGCAATTCAATTTTCAAAAGTGATTTTTAGTGGTAACCTTTGGAAACTGACATTTAATGACCTTCATCTGAATTACAGTTTTAACCAGAAAAGCCACTGAAATATACCACTGTGACACTGCCAGAACCCATGTCAGTGTGTTGTGGCCAGAATCCCCACAAGCAGCGGGTTTTCTGCTGCTGCTAGTGCCCCAGGCTGGGACACAGTGGAGTGGAAGGACCTGTGTCCCCCCTGCCACCCAACTCGCAGCTGGCAGTGTCCCCCTCTCCCCAGCCTTCGGACCTTGGGCCTGGGGTCACTTTTATATACTGTTATTGCTCAGCCCCTGCCTGAGGGCCTGAGCCCCTGACTCACCATTGCCACGCCCTGACTTAGGGCCTGAGCTGATGACTAACTGTGTTGTTTCTGTCCTCACAAAGGCTGCGGAGGAAGACTCCTGCAGCTGGACTACTTCCCTGCTAGACCTCCTCCCAAACTTAGTGAGGTGGTGGAGGTCCTCGCCACCCCAGAGAGAGATGAGCCTTGGCTAACCTTATTACAAGAACCTAGTACAGGAACAAAAAGAAAAGGAGTACTTGTGGTACCTTAGAGACTAAAAAATTTATTTGAGCATAAGCTTTCGTGAGCTACAGCTCACTTCATCGGATACATTCAGTGGAAAATACCTTTTTCAATAATTTAACTGTGTTAAAATACATGCACACAGGATCCTAGACACCAAGATAGCTCAGTCAGCTTCAGAAAACTGACTCCAGAGCTCTCCCTGTGGTTAGTTCAATGCCAGTCAGATGTTCTAGAGAAGATTTAACCACACATGGATATACAGAACCTGCTTCTGGAACAGAAAGATACTTTATCCTTATTTATTGATAGAAACACAGATGATTTTTTTTAAAGGACCTCCTGGTTTATATGGTGTGCAACTGAGCAAAATTGTCCAGTCCACTAACCCCCCAAATGGTTTATCTACTTTTGAGTATTTCTTTTTGGTGTCCGAATGCCCTTCCTTGGCAAGCTATTCAATTGCCTCATTGATTTAATTATTAGGTCAATATTGTATGATAATAGGTATTATTAGGAAATATATGACTAGTTTAAGTTTTCTCTCCCTCATTTCAGACCATAGTTTCTTGTTATACTCCCTTTAAACAATTCTTCACACCCTTTTATATTATTTCCTCTCAAGACTTTATATGGCTGTTCAATAGTCAGGATGAAATATGTCACTGAAGAGGAAACAGCACTTATTTGGCTTAGCACAGCAATCGGAAAGATTATGTGCTGAAAACCACTTTTTTTACTATGTATAAATAGTAGAATTATAAAGTGTCCAATTCTAATTGATCTTTTGCAAAAAATGCTGGCTGTGGCATTCCTGGGGAAGAGCAACACCATCTGTAAAAATGTTTAGAGTCTAATGGCAGCAATCATAAACTAGCCTCTCTTTTGCTTTTTCCATTGACTCAATATCTGAAGTCATTCTTTATTGTTATAAAGCAAACAGTGGTTAAAATGATTTGGATAAGGTAATTTCATGCTGAATATACAGCATTTGACCTGGCGCAAAATATACAGAGTCTTCTGCCCCTTATTCACCTTGAGATGTGCTCAAAGAGTTAGGTACTCATTGTGAATAAGAATGGCAGAATCTGATCCAGAATCATTTTTAGAAGTTACATCGGGCTTTATGAGAGAGGATTTCTATACTGATGAAAAATATCAAAGTAAAAGTAATATTAAAGCTGAGCCCATCCTATTGACCCACATTGTTTAAATATATCTCAGTTATATAGAAACAAAGGATAAAAAGCCATATAATTTTGGTGGCCTGCAGGTAAATTGACATGCCCCACTTCTTCATCTTGGGCAACATCATTTTCTGAAGTATCACAAAAGAGGATTTGAAGCATACTGAACAGAAGTAGCAATGTTGGGCTGGTTGATAGTTCTTAGTGTCACAGAAGAGGCAGTACATACTACCACATATGACACCGAAGCATGGTGCAATCGTACTCGGTCCAAGTCAGTAGTTTGTTTATGTGTGTATATATAATTTAAAACATATAATTGCCAAAATAAATTTGAGTTTTGTGCCATGAAACTTGCATGGCAACTGCCTTTTCCCAGGCAGCTAGCAACCCTATGTTGGTGTCAGCTCACTCCTCTATATTTCACCATGACAACCCATAGGTGCTGGAACTCGGGGTGCAGGGGGGGGCAAGGGGGGTGCTGTCGGACCCCCTGGCTTTAAGTGGATTCCATAATATACAGGGTTTACAGTTTGGTTCAGTGGCTCTCACCACTGTAAAAATTGTTCCAGCACGTCTGTGACAATCCTGCTGTTTTATCAAACTAGTGAGCCGAAAGCACCTGGCTTCCCTTGAGGAAGGAATATAAACCATAATTCGTCAAGGTGGGAAAAAAAATGCTGCTAAAAGATGTGCTGTTTGCTCTTGTCTCTTTCCAAATAGCAGGACGCTTGCAGCTTTGCTTTTTAAACTTCACTGACCAGAATATTTTTATTGTTAAGGCTGGCTTTAACAAGCCTGAGTTTGGGCTCGGACCAAAAACTCAAAATGTTATTTCCTTTTACACTTTATAGAATAACATTGCTCTATTAATTCATCTATGCATACTTTCAAAATTATCCAAGCAGGCTGCCAGCTAAGGAATTGTGCATTTACTGTATTTTTACCGCAATCCACAGCAATTGCTGTAACTCAAGTACTTGCATGGTGCCTTTCAAACCGCCTCTCTGTCAGGAAGATTATATCATTTCAGTGATTAGGAGGAGTTTGAGAGAATGTGATTTTGTGATAAAGCCCAAATTTTGACACACAAAAGGGGTTTTCTACCTCCTGTAGTTTACCCCTATGGAAAATATACTTATCACAGGTTTTTCATAAACATTGCTTGAGGGGGTGAAGTGATTGACAGATGTGTTAACATTGGAAGAAGTCCAGAATGATAGATTAGAGTGAGGGCATTTAAAGCTTTCCTGTGTTCTAATTAACTGATAGTAATGATAGATGTAAGCTCCAGGCAATGACATTGTCACTCCAGGCAAGGACAAAAGTCATCTAATTTATATTCATGTAGGTAAAGTTTAGATTTGCCAGTTTAACATGGTACAGTTAGATCTGCCAGTTTAACATGGTACAACTTTTATCACCCAGCTGATGAAATGATGCAAAACTGTAAGAGATGTATCATTTGTCTTACAAATTAATGTACTTAATAGATATTGAAAATCACCCCATCATAAATCATCCCTCTTACTATGGCAGGTTTGAACAGCTACACAAATGAAACTACTTAAAATTAACTTAAAATATTGTCCTGATTGCAAGCAGACATTATCTATTGCAACTTAGTTCCTAAGGTGAGGCTGCCAGAGAAATCTCCCTTGGAAGGAAGCAATTGAGTAATAAGGAGTGAAATTTGAGTATAATGCTAAAGACATTTGGGTATTTAAATTTATAGCTTTGTTGGTATCCTATTCTTCCTAAAGCTGTAATTTACAACTGAACAATTTAATTACATCTTTTCTGACCTCGTTTTCTGAACTGATTATAGACTTTAGCTTGTGTCCTTAGTTTTTAATACTGTGAAATATCATTAGCCTTAAAATTTTCAAAGCCTATAACTTCTGTGGAAAGATGGCCATAACAAAACTCAATATTCCAACTCACATCTTACAAGAGAATATTATATATTGCTTAGACTTACATTGGTCTTTACTAGCCAAACATCTCCAATATATTCATTGTAGCATACACATTTTTTAAAGAATATGGTACTGACTGCAAGCTCTCTTGCAAACTCTTCCTTCTCTTTTCAAGAAATTTTCTGGTCATAATTGGGTTTATTATTTTCCTGCTGATAGTGTGTTGTTCAATATTAGAGTACATTGGCCATAAACAGTCCTGAATCATTTTAGCAATGTTTGCTATTATTTAGCTATTCCTCCTATTACATCAATAGATATTTTAATTATAATGCAGGTCAGAATTTATTAATTTCCCTCCACTAAAAACAGGACGGTTCTTCGTAACGGTTAGAAATGTAGGCCTTGTAGGTGTTATGAGTGACAACTGCATTAACTGAGTTATTGTTAATTCACATCAGAGCAACTGAGAGAGACTTGAGCCTATTAACTATTTTGGGACCACATGTTTTCTATAACCAGTTCTTTGTTCTTTTTCATCTTTAACTCTAGGAATGTGACTATAATAGGGGAACCAGATGTCCTGATTTTATAGGGAAAGTCCCGATTTTGGGGGATTTTTCTTATATAGGCACCTATTATCCCCCACTCCCATCCCGATTTTTTTACACATGCTATCTGATCACCCTACAGTATAATGTCATTTAGTCTTTGATTCTTAATCCTTGTTGAAGTTTCTTTTACATCTAAAAGCATTGTAAGTCTACTTTGGCACAGCCTGTAATTAATCATACTATGGTTTAACTAGTTCTATAGGATTTATGATATTTTGCTCAGCTTATCAAAGGGAACTTTCTATTTTCTATTTCAGTTTAAGTATTCTTGGCATATTATTTTCAGAAGCAATTACATGCAATACATCTAACATCTAACATTTGTTTATATCATAAAATAATTTATAGGTTTACCTACTCACTACAGGTGAGGTTAAGATCATGATCTAAATCTTACTGTCTTGAACATATATCTTCCTCATTGCAGCATATGTTATTTCATTTTTGAGTTCTATCTCCTGTCATGGGATATGAAGCCTACCTGTTAGACTCATAATCCTTCTATTGATGAGACAGATTCACCACATTTCCCTGATCCTGCCAATATCAGTCCCTTAATCTCTATTTTCTCAGAGGATAAAACCTCTGCCTCTGATACTCTCTTCTACATCTCCTAAAGCCAGATTCTGAAGCCTTCTCCATCATTGTGATTACAAACAATCTTCCCCTAATATCTAACTACTACCATCTTTCACACCTTAGTGTCTCAAACCTTCTTATAGTTTTAACATTTTATTCCCATATCCCTAGACATGATCCCCAGACATTTACAGTAATAGGTTTTTTTTCCGTGTCTCTCTCTTTCACATTTTGTGATTCCACACTTGAATTTTCAGCATTCAGCTTCTCATCCCTTCTTTGTTTATAGTTTAAAGACTAGGTAACTAGACAGTCCCCATCTATTGCCTGCCAAAACATGGCTACAAAAGTAAATTTCAAGGAACTGAAAAAAAGAAGTAACAAACAGCATCATACATATTAATAAACCTAAAACAATATTCTACTAACAACCTATTATTATTCCTTACATCAAAAGAAGACACAGGATCTGAAACTCAAAAACTGCGAAGGACAGAAAAGTAACATTGGAAATGAAATGCCAGCTGACAGAAAAGGGTTCAAGGAAATAAGTCAAAACATCCAAGAGAAAAAGAAAAGAAAGCAGTACAGTGAAAGTTATAAATATTCCAAAGAGGTAAGTAATTGGCCTGTTAAAAGGTGGCAGGATCTATGACTTTTAATAGAGGGTGCAGGGTTATTCTGTTGACCAACTCGTTAGCAAGAGTTAAAACCCTGCATAAAGCTGTTGTGTAAATTCTGTTGTCTCATTGAGGCAGGATATAAGGCGGGGGGGGGGGGGGGGCGATAAGGTCCAGCAGGAAACCTTACACAGGCCACAGTCAGGGTTGGTGACCTGAAGCTGAAATTTATGTACTGTTAGTAATTGAGCTACCAGTAAAACCAAATCCCAGGAAGAGATGTTACCTCATACAGGGACAGAGTGTGATACACTTAAAGTAACTGAAAATTACTCCACAAGAAGTTCCACTGAGTGGTGAATACCTGCAATGTTATGTATTATTCAGAGTGAGTAAAGGTATCACAGTCTGCCCAAATATGTTTGAGTATATCTGGAGCAGACTGAGAACCCTGCCTCCTACTGAATTAATACCTGTACTAGATATTCTCAGAGTGAACTGTAGTTACAAGGCTATTCACTTAGGGCCAGACTCACAAGGAGAAACTTAGGCAGTGCAGTATGCATGTTGCAACACACCACTTTTATGTGTCCTGCTGCCTAGTGGAATTCACAACCCTGAGTTAGGCACACTGGCTCCCTGTACAGTGAATGGGAAGAGTTAGGGGCTAGATTCACAAAAGGAATTAGGTTCCAGACTGTTCATTTAGGTGTCTAAATCCCAGAATCAGTCCATATTGAGATTCATAAAACCCCTGCTCAGCTGCTGCCAAACCTTGTAGGCACCTAAATATTTTGTGGTAAAAATTTCCTGGAGGCACCTACATTTCTGCCTCTGGGCATCTGCACTGCAGCCCCATGCCGGGTGTCTGGATGCCTAAGTCCAGGCAATGTATGAACCGAGAGAAGATAGGAGTTCCTCCATCTAAATTGTCCTGTGTAGTCCAGGATCCAGTAAGTGTAAACGATCCAGTAAGTGTAGTCAGCTTGCCTGAAAGGGAGGACTGCCTTCATACCTTTCAGTCCAATGGCTAGGGTACTCAACTAGGATGTGGGAGACCCCCTAGCTCAAGTCCCCAGTCCACCAGAGGAATAGAAGGGATTTGAACAGGGATCTGACACCTCCCAAATGAGTGCTCCAACCACTGGACTATTAGGTATTGGTGGGCTGGCACCACTTTTTGGGTGAGGTTTGGCCTTTTTGGAGCACACCTACTGAACTGGGTGCTGTGGAAGATATAGGTGGGACAATGCTTAGTTTGTGAATCCTGGTGTGCATTAGGGGGCGAGCAGCTTGACAACATCAGGCCTAAGGCAGCTGTGCTTATAGCCACCAGCAGAAATGTAGAGGCCTTAGGGACTTTAGTGGTGAAAACTTCTGTACCTATGGAATTCAGGCACCTCCAGGATTAGGCGGCAGCTGAGTGGGGTTTTGTGAATGCCAGTGGCACCTAAATGTTAGACTTAGGGCTTGTCTACACTTACAGTCCTGCAGCAGTGCAGCTGCACTGGTGCAGCTGTGCCACTGTAGCACTTAGTGAAGACGCTACTTATGCTGACAGGAGAGTTTCTCCCATTGGTGTGGGTACTCCACCACCCTGAGAGGTAGCAGCTATATCAATGGGAGAAGCCCTTCCATTAACACAGCCCTGTCTCCGTGAGGGGGTTAAGGCTGGTATGCATTTTTCACACCCCTGAGCGACGTAGTTATGCTGACATAGGTGTGTAGTGTGGACCTGGCCTAAGCCTTGGATGCCTCAGGGGGCAGTTCACCCATGATTTCTTTCATGTAGTAATCAGACAAGAAAAGACTATTGAGTCATTCACAAGACCGTTTGTACCAGTTTAAAATTGTGCCCTTCCAATCAAATCGATGATGTTTTTATTTACTCTACATAAAACTATATGCTTTTGTCTATGCTGTTGTAATCACAATGAACCTTGTTCAATTATCACAAAAGAAAGCAAAATCCTTAATTGATTGGGGAATGTGGGAGGAGTATATAGAGTAATATGGAGGTACCATGAGTATTTAAAGGATTTGCCAGGCCACAAAACAGGAAATATTTGTTTAATAGTGGAGCTCCAAAATTATTCATAAGCCCAGAAGAGATATTTTCTTTTTCGTGGAGAAAAATTGGAACACTCCTATTGTCTCTATTAAAAGCAAATCTCCTCAGGCACTTTGCCTATGAAGTGCAGTACAAAAATATTTAGTTTCAAAGTGCTAGTATATGTGAAAACAGGCCTCAAGGCAATGACACACATCACCAAATTCCCTCTAGTGAATGTAAGTTGGTATCGTACTTTCTGGCAGACAGATAAAACAGGAAGATGGTTACTTTTCAATTCCGTGTTGAAACTGTGTAATGTTTTCTTTTTTAAAGATACATCCAGTATGTTTGGGTTGTGTTTATAAATGATGTGATAATGTCAGCCTCGGTAACCTTATATCAAAAGAGCTCTGTCTTGAGCTGGCAGCTAAAAAGGAAAATTTGATGGAATTACCGTTTGTTGTGTTGTATGCAGAGATATGCAGGTCTTTGTTTGTTCCATTCGTAAAGTCAGCCTCAAAAGCAAGTTTGAGGGAACTGAACAATTCAAAAAGGATCGTACATATTAATTGAGTCAATTAATAGCTCTCTACAAGGGCCTAATCCTGCTCTCACTGAATTCAATGGCAAAATTCTCACTGATTTCAGGCCCAAAATATTGGTCTAGATATAACAAAGCAACAAGCCATTCAAAGGGAAAGAGATATACATCATGTTTCTTTGTTAAAAATGCTTTATTTACAAACAAAATATAGAAATGAGCTTATAGAAATGTCAACAGGACACAAAAAGAATTTTATATCTGTTGCATAATGCATGAACAAATTAAATCTCTTTGAAAATAAAAGGACACTGTGGTTTTGGTTTTTCAAAAGACTACTAGCTCCCTTGCCTCAAGCAGTTTTTACCCTTTCATTGGGCCGAAATCCCCTTGAGGTGCATTACCTGTTATTTGTCAATTTTACAGGCAAAATACACCACAGGAGAGAAATGAGTTGATTCTACAGAGATCATGATTGAAATGTTACATTTGAGTCCTTTTTATCTATTTGGGAAACAGCTGATTGTGCATCAGAGTTTTGCTGTGTGAAGAATTTGCCCTGCTGGGTTTCCGAATGAACACCTTGGACTCCAAAGAAGCAGTTCTGCTGAGTCCTGATCCTCATTGTCTTCAATGGGCTTTGACCACCAGGGCCAGACACCCCTAAGGAGAATGGATGAGCAGGATCTAACCTTCCTCCATTACTGGATCCCTACGTTTTAGAAGTTTGAGGACAAAAATATGTTATATCTTATTATTTTTGTCACCAACAATTGGGGCCACCTATATTACTGTATAAATATTTATGGTGAATAGTAAAGTAATCTTTAAAGATTGCTTTGTGGTGTTAGAAGGAGACTCGTATGTTTTATGCCTTATTCCTGTATTAATAATTTTTGCTATTAATAGCTAATTTAGTAATTTTTATTTTAAAAAAGCTGTCTCCCAAGAGATGTCAACAGAATGAAATGGGCTAGGCATAAAGCAGTCTGCTACTGCTGAGATTTTAAAGGGGAGAATGGAAGAAGAGAGATTGTTGATTCATCCATCAGTCCCCATCCTTCCACACACTCCCCTCTTCAGTTCCTATTAGGGGTTTATTTTGGCTCCCACTGAAGTCAATGACAAAACTGCCACTGACTTCAAATGGAGCAGAATCGAGCCCCTAATTTGCACCGACTTGTGATGGCATTTCTTCAGCTGAAAAAAAAATCACAAAGGGGCAGTTTTTCAAAAGACCTCAGCACCCACAATTGGGCCAGATTTTCAAAAGAGCTCTCATTGAGGCATCTAGATGAAGGGACAAAATCTTCACAAGTGTTCAGACCCTAGCAATCTCCATTGTTCTCATGGAAGCCCAAAGGAGTTGGAAGCAGGGCTGGTCAGGAAAGGGAAAACATTTTACAGAAAAAGTTTGAACATGTCAAAGTCATTTTCATTCTGCAGGTTTTCAGAAGCAATGAGCTTGCACTTAGTTCTTTTAGGAAAAAGTATATGCAAAATTGTGAGGTTTCATTTTTTTCCCTCAAATTTTGTTGTGAGGGGTATTTTTCTTCAGCTTTTGTCTACTTTCTGCATTGTGTCCCCTCTTTTTCCTCTGTTTCCTTTTCACTGCTGAAAAAAGGGAGAAAGGAGGAAAAGGGGTGTAAAAAATATAAACTGAAAAAACTAACAATTGAAAAAAACCACTGTTTTTCTTTTCCAGTGTTGACAAGAAAACAGAACATTGTAAAAACAAACAATAAAATTCACAAAAAGTTCTGATTCTGAAAAAGGCCATTGCACAAGAACTACAGGATCAACCTATTATATTTATAATCCCATGAAAAAGAAAGAGGGGGAAAGGGAATAAATATTTAAATCTTAATGTCTGTAATGTTGTCTCTTCAGAGCACAAAAGTTAATGGGAATTACTATGTGCACTGAATGGTACACAGTTTCCTGAGTAATTAGTAATAAGCTATTGTACATTAATAATGGAATAATACCTATGGAATAATATCTTTTTTCCCAACCTACCTTTACAGGGCACTTCTTTCAGATTCATGTCTCTGTGCCTAGAAAAACAAATTGAAAGAGGATGAAATATAGAAAGACAGCAGTGAAGCAGCGGGCACAAGGCATCTCCTCATGTTCCTGTGCTGGCTGGCTGCATCATGGGTAGCAGTGTGGGACGGTATGAAAGATGGCCAGGGCAGTTACATCCTCCCTGGAGCAGATGGATGGGAATGGAATGGGGTGAGGACTGGGAGGGGCCTTGGCTCCATCTGCTTCAATGTACCATAGCTGCACCAGTGTGTTGGAGAATGTATACAGAGCTATGTAAAGGCCCGTTAGAGTTTACACCCCTTTTGAAACACTGGGGGAACCAAGAAAGAGAGTGTGATGCCCTGAAACACAATCTCTCTCCCAGGCTGCTCAAAGGGCAATGCAACAATGTGAAGTTCCTTACTTTGGGCTTGTGGCAAAGCCACAGTTCAGCCCTACATACAGTAACATATGAAACTAAACTTTGGTGTGTTAAACGTTCTCCAGATGTGTGGCCATGTTGTGGAGATGATCATTTTATTTTCAATCCACAAATTTGACACAAATCATGGAATACTGTGATTCTCCTTTGAATTGTTTAGCCCTAGAGGTTCCCAGGTGCTAAGATAAAGATAAACTTCTCTCCTAGCTTTGTATAATGGAGGCAGATTTTAAGCACCACATCAGAAATGTATTTGCGATAATCATTTTCTTTTAAAGTTATCTCAGATAGCTCAGCAGCTGTCAGAGGGCTTTGCTGACTCAAAGTACTTCACAATCTGACAAATATTATCTGTCTCTAACCACACACCACCACCAAACAACCAATTTATGTCAAACCATATCTTTCAGACTGGTTTACACCAATCTTCTGCAAAGCAGTGAGAAATACACAGAGAAATAGAATAGTCCTAAAATATTTGGGGGAAATTTTCAAACCCCATCAATCAAATGTGCATGTGCAAACATCTGTGTGTGCCCTTTAAATAATCTAATGTCTGTTTATGCTCAAGTATTTAAAATTAGTATCCCTAACACACATTGGGGCTTTTATATTTTGGGGATACCACATACTTGCCCACTTAAATGTTAAAATTTCTAAAGTATACATGCTGTTGCCTGATTTTAGGATATTAATAATATTGTTTAGATAATATGAGTTATATACTCACCAATTAATCTGATCAGAAGATAATAAGATTCTTGTCCCAGAATCAGGCGACACAGAATTTGCAAGGACCCTAAGGATTTATGACAAGGATATGCATACTGAGAACAAAATGCAGCCTTAAAGACTTTTATTCAGATAAATGGAATAGTAATGGACTAGTAATCAAATAGTAATTGAATAATCAATCCATTACAAAAACAGTATTATTGTTGTAGCAGTACATGTGGTATTATATATTATAAAGGTTTCTTGATTAACATATTCACACCAGTTTCTGAATAACCTGGTGGTAAGAGACAAAGGACCAGCCTCGCCTCTGGCATGCCAAAAGAGTCCAATGATTCAGGTTTCTCGAATCTTGAGTGGGAGGTGAATAACTTAGTAGAAGCTAGAGCTAAAGCTATAGAAAAACTATAGAAGCTAATTTAGAATTTACTTAAGAATTAACTATGAAAAACGAAATAATGAACTAACTAAACAATGAATGAACTTATCTAACATGGTGGATTGCCCTTCTTATAGAACCTGAACACTAGGTGCTCTCCTTGCATGTCCAGACTTAACTTCCTCACCTACAGAAATATCAGGGCACACTTACTCTATAGGCTGTTCTATATGCATGTTCGTGCGTATTAATGACATATTCATTGTGACCATTAGCTCATTCTCACCTCTGTTACTTCTGGCCTAACCAGTTATTTCTATGTTATTTGTAGTGTACCACTTAAGTCTGAAAAGGGGAATGAACTTGGGTGGCCCTACCTACACCAACTTGCTTTAAATTGCTCACTTATCTATGTTGAAGGTCACAAACATATATATAATCTATTCTTTAGCTCATCATCACCTATATAGGCTAAAGGTCTCGAGTATATGTATGCTAACTTGCCTCAGCTCAACATCGAGGATGTGGCCGGTATGTTGCGTTACAGCCAAAATACTCTAATACAAATTGATAAACCTACTATAATAAAACAAATGATCAAACCCATAAGAAAAGATATATAGGCAAGCCAGCAGGCTAGCCCTATAGGCTACACATGCATTCCCCAATCCTGCAATCAGATCATGTGTGGGAACCTTAACAAATATGGGGAAAACCCAAGACAGAGTGCAAAGTGTGGGTGCAACAATTAGGATCTGTAATTTTTCTTGCAGACAAGTGGAGGCTCATGATCAATTCAATGAAGCAAATTTGACAGATTGTGATGTGGTGAACATCTGGGTTAAAGTGTTAACAAATGCCTAAGTGACTTAGGAGCCTGACCCATTTTCAAAAATTACATTACATTCACAAATCGCTTTTGAAAATGGAATTTAGGCTCCTCAATCACATAGGCACTTTTGAAAATTGTACACTTAGTCTCTTGATACATTGCTACTGGAACTAAAATTCTGTTTTTTAGACAGGCTGGTTGGCACATGAAGGCACAGATTAGGAATTCTTTTAAAAGAAGGATTTTCTAACGCTACTGTGGAAAACCATCTATTCCCACTTGAACCTCAATAACAGGAAAGGGACTTGATAAGTAAACTGTTCCATAATACTTTAATTTAAAAATTTACCCCTTCAAGAGCCTTCTCATCTCAGAAACTGTGGAAACTGATATTCTATAGTATTTCCCTTTGATTATCTTATTTACGGCTAGATTTTCACTAGCCCTAATGTGGCTATGCAGGGAAGTAGGGGTGAGTAAAGCCTCCCTACCCCATCCCATGCACAGCAATGTTAGGTTTACCTAGGGCATGTGTAGTACAGGAAGATCAGTGGCTTCATGCTGGACCTGTTTGAAAAATCCAATTTTATTTCTGTGAATAATTTTGAATGAAAAAATTTCAACCAGCTCTACTGCAGGCCTGATATTTCTCCCTGTCAGTGTGTGGGGAAGGATGAGAAATGGGTGGTACCAGAGCAGTGACTTTCCTTCCTACGTGTTGACCAGCAAAGTTGACCAAGGGCAAGGGTGCAGTAAGCTGTATTTCCCAATGGGGTGATGTAAATTACTCCCTATCCAGTGAACTAAATCAAATTTCCTGGACTTCATGTGGGCTCAGTCTAGCCCTAATTTAGCAGCTGCATTCCAATTTTTAATCTGAGCATTAGTAAGCTTGGAAATACTTCCATGTTATACAGTAGGGAAGTATTCGCTGTTCTTGTGAAGAAATCTTGCTGATTTTCTGAAACAGCCAGTCATTTCTTTATTATCATTATAGATTGTTGAGAAGACGGTATGAGGTCAGTGGGGGTCTTGCCTTCTGGCAGAATAATTAGCTACATCTATATGACACATGCTGGCTTTGTCTGGTCATAGCTGAGGTGATTCTGTCATCTGAATCAGCAACATTTGAGTTTTACCAGCTCATAGACCACTTTGCTCAGGTGGACTTGTGGTTGTTAAACATCACAGTCCTTTTGGAGTCTATGGAGTCTATATTTTGAGTTTATCAGATACAGCCTTAAAAGCACTCCAAAATATATATTAGTCTAGAACCATGCAGGTAAGAGTCTGCCTGGTCCCATGAGTGGGTAGAAGATTAATGTTATGGCCATGTAAGAAATATACCTTCACTTCCTTGTGATCCTTATTTAACCTTGCTGGGTCAGTGAAAGCACTCCCCTATGAATAATCAGAAATCCATGAAAGAATGTTATCCATAAGGTTAAAGGCTGATCCCAGTTTCTCTCTTTATGTTGCTTCTTTTGTAATATTGTTCTGGTTCGGTAGGAGTTTACTATTCAGCCTTCATTCCTATACTTCGTTATTTGCTAAGTTCCTATATTACCAAGTCATCACTAACACTGATTAACCATCAGTGATAAATCTGTAATAAGAGTCATAAAGGAACAGCATTCAGTCCATCATATTCTTATTCTGACTCACTACATAGATTTATAATAAAAGACTGAAAAAGTTACAAATCATTTAATATATTTCCACTAGGGTATATTAACATACACTAAGCCAACTCAGCACATTTCTAACACTTTTTATTGGCTCTTTTGTCCCTTACATTACCATTTATAGCTTAATCGACCTCTGAGGAAATTTTAATTCTCCATAAATTCCTACATTCTTACATCTTTTGTTGCTCTTTGATCTGTCTTTAGAATTCCATGTGCTGTACAAGGAGAATGGTATGTCTGAGATGTGATGCAGGGTGCTCTGCCAGAAATGTTTACGTATATAATCAGATTTAAATATACTTTTCTAATCTCGCATAGAGAAAAGGGTGAAAGCTAAACCTTTCAGTTGGAATTACTGATCTATGAACTTGAACTTAGCATAGATGCTATCTCATAAAAAATCTATTAATTCTCCAGAATTCATGTTTTGGGGGATGAATGACACTGGCTTTTTACTCAAGCATTTCTGACAGCCTGGGATTATAATCAAACAGATCACATGTTCTCACTGCAACATTAATTTTAGTTGACATCTACAAAAAGCTTTTGGTTTGGGTCTTCTTTACATTGCACACTACCAATATTTCTGCTAACTAAAGAGATGAGTGGAAATCAAAAACAATGAAAAACTGCTGCACTTAAGGCAGACAATGTTTTCTACCAAATATGGCCTGAGTAAGGGAAAGAGTAAGTACTTTATCATGAGCAAAACTACAAGACGAAGAAATGCATTTAGTAAATTTTGACATTCTGTAACTTTAAAAGCCGTTTTCTCAAAGAAACAGCCCACATACTGTAGCTGCACAATAAATGTTCATTGTGCAGAAAAATATAATGGAGGCTATTGCTAACTACTTAGAAAAATAATTATGGGGTCTGATTAAAAATTAACAGTACATCAAATATATGGATTTATCAAATACTTTTATTTTTAACAGAAGTGAAGGGGAAAAAAACCAAGAAGTCATCAATTCCCTTGTTTTCCTACTAAAAGACAAAGCCAAATCCTGCTCTCACTGAAGTCTGTGGTAGTTCTATCGTAGGGTTCAGTGGAAGCCAGATTCAGCCTGTGACCCAAGGCGCCTAGGGCAGCCCACACTGAAAATGCCAAGGTCAGGGCAAGCTAAAAATAGGAGAGAAGATTCTCCCCAAACTGATGGTTAGATTCACCAACCAGTCACACAGCTGTGCTTCTTATCCTCCATATTGGTTATCAAGAAGCTGGGGGCGGGGGAAGAAATCACACAGCCTCCTTTAGGTGCAACTAGAGGTACTGGAACCTATTTGTAATAGCAAAATTCCCCAACAGCAGATCAACCTTTGGGATAAAAATTCCCTTGTTAAAACTGTAGAAGGAGTCAGAAAGATAAGTAAAGCATGACGCAACATGGAAACCAGGACACCATATATACCAATTCTGGTATGCCACTATCTGGTATTTTCAGTACATATCTCATGAACTGGGAAAGATCATAGGGGAGATGTATGAAATATATATTTGCTTTTTACACTTCACAAAATGTTTACTACAAATACAATTTTTACAAAAGTTCATGACATTTTGGCTACTAAAAATGTGTATTAATACCCAGTTTGGGTAATGTCCAAGATTCCTGTGAAATTCTCTTTAATGTAATTAAATCATATTGTGAAGGGTTGTCACCCCTGGGGTTCAGTCTGGGAGCCACTGGAACCGCTGTACCCTTAACAATTCAGCTGCATAGGTCTCTCTCACACTGCTCTGCTGGTGATTCAGCGAGCCTCTCCAGGCCCTGTTATCACCCAACATGACAACAGGTAGCGCCACACACCCAACTACGTTACCTGAGTGCTTTACCTGAGCCACTTATGGACACACAGAAGACACCAGCCAATTTCCCAGCTCCCCAGACTTGCACCCCTACTGGAGTATAAACTCAGAATTATACTAAGTTGCACTGCACAGGAATCCGTACAATGCAAGCTCATTAATTAACTCGCTTCCCCCTCGATCTGGGAAAGATGTGCAACAGCCTTTGTTTACAGAGCTGAGATTTTCCCAACTTCACTCAAAAACACACACTGGTTAAGATAAAACATAAAACAGATCAAAAGAGATTACCTAATAAAAAAACGCCAACTAAGCCTAATATACTAGATTGCTGATTCATATCCTGTCTGTCTTTCATCCTGACTGATGATACAAGAAGTCCACCTTTAGCCTGGTCCCAGGCATTTTCCCCACCTCAGTCTTTGTTCCTCAGGTGTTTCCAGGAGTTCTCTTATGTGGGGATTGAGGCCAAGAGATGATATCACTCCCCACCTTATATAGTGTTTCCATATGGCGGGAACCCTTTGTTCCAAGCTAAGTTCCCAGCCCAGTTTGTGGAAGAATACAGGTACCAAAATGGAGTTTAGTGTCATGTGGTCTGGTCACACTCCCTTGCATGCCTTGCTGAGGCATAGCAGCCATTATCTATAGACTGTCTGGAGTGTTCTCAGGAAGGCTCACCAGGTTGGGGATAAGCTTCTCGTAAGACCTATTGTTTCCCTTAATGGACCATTACTTTAAATAGGCCCTTCACAACCAGCTGTCTAGACTGGAAGCATCTTGTCTAGTAGGTGTAACCCACGTGTAACCACATTTGAAACATGGATACATAGTCAATATTCATAACTTCATATACAAAAATGATACATGCAGACAAATAGGATAATCATATTCAGCAAATCGTAACTTTTGAATAGACACTTTACATACCATATCTTGTTCAAGATACATCATAACTATGTCATAATCATATCACAATGATACCACTATGACGAATATGGGGTGCAGTGTCACACATAGATTCACTGGAGCCATATCTGCAACCAAAATAGTTTTTCATGCTGATGAAAATGCCAATGGGACATTTTCCAAGAGGAAACACCTATGAAGAAATGTCTTCCATCATAGCGCAAAATTCAAAATTGGAGGCAGACATCCTAAGGGCCAATTCTGCAGTGTGTTGATGCCAATAAAACCAGAGGGCTCGCAGTCCTTTCTAGAAGGGAGAGTAAGATTCATAAATGTTAAGGCAAGAAGGAAGACTTGTTATCATCTAGTCTGATCTCCAGCATAACACAGATCATCACAATTCTTCCAGTAATTCCTGGATAACAATGACTTGTGGTTGAACTAGAATAAAATGCCTTCCCTTTCATTCTGTTGGTGTGTAATGTTCAAAGGTACCTCTGTTTTTACAACTGTCTCCATGGCAATTCAGTCACTCACTAGCCCCTTTTTGGGACCTGATCCAAAGCACACTGGAATGGACCTCAGTGGCTTTGGCTCAGACCCTGTATAGCACTTGTGCTGTATTTTATTGGAACTAAGAGTGTAATAATTTTGTAACATTTCTCTACACATGGAGAAGAATAAAAAGTCCTCTCTAACTACAGAGTTCTAAAATTTCTGCTGCAGATAATTTTTGTTCAAAAACATGGATAACCCCATGGAATGCACTTGTGTTCATAAAATTGTTCACAATACAGTACAGTACTGACAATAGACACATAACATACAATATGCATAAAGTCTGTTGAGTTGTTGCAAGTTACAATATAATAACTAATCTTTTACCTGCTCTAGTATATTTGTGCTCATGACAGCCAGGAGCCTTGGAAGCAGTATTTGGTATCCTGGAAGAAATAAAAGTCCTGTATTTAGGTTGTCAAGGTTCCTCCCCCACTCTGAACTCTAGGGTACAGATGTGGGAACTTGCATGAAAACCTCCTAAGCTTACTTTTACCAGCTTAGGTTAAAACTTCCCCAAGGTACAAACTATTTTACCCTTTGCCCTTGGGCTTCCACTGCCACCACCAAACTTTATCTGGGTTCCTGAGAAAATGGAGTTTGGAAAGGTCTTTCCCCCCAAAATCCTCCCAACCCTTGCACCCCACTTCCTGGGGAAGGTTTGGTAAAAATCCTCACCAATTTGCATAGGTGACCACAGACCCAAACCCTTGGATCTTAGAACAATGAAAAAAGCATTCAGTTTCCTTACAAGAAGACTTTTAATAGAAGTAAAAAAGAATCACCTCTGTAAAATCAGGATGGTAAATACCTTACAGGGTAATTAGATTCAAAACATAGAGAATCCCTCTAGGCAAAACCTTAAGTTACAAAAAAGACACACAGACTGATGACATCTTAGTCAATGGCCTATACTCTGAAGATAAAAATGTGCTAACCTAGCACTCTGAGTAAAAATGTTTCTCTCCTTGGTGTTATCAAAAACTTGACTTGCCTTAAAAATTGTTAAAATTAACTACAGTATTTCTTTCATATGTGAAGAAAGAAAAACTGCATTATTATGAGAGATTTCAAACCTGGTGCAGGAGGCATATGCTGGAGGTTTCATGCTTACAGTAGTAAAATGTCCTTGGAATTTCTAGAAATTATAGATCATCATTTTCGAACACTAAAGTGTCTCATTCAATATGGATTAATTGAATATTAGATCTCATTCTGATAGAAAATGATTGATTGCTGAATTAAAAATTAGTTCAAATGATCACGATGCCCTTGGAATACAGTCCACACGCACACACAACTGGTGCTTTAGAAGGGTTGATTTCCAAAGCTAAAAATGATTATAAGCAAAGCTGATTGAGATCAAAAATGTAAACAGAGATGGATGAACAAAAATCAAGAGTTGTTAAGAATACTTAACTCTATGCCTAAAAAGCAACAATTACTCAAGTTTTTTTTTAAAATGCTACTTCAGTATAATAAAAACAATAGAGCATATGAAAGCAGCAATAAAAATCAATATAAAACAAATGGGAAAAAAGAGGAAGTTGATGGTAATGAAAATAGATTGGAAATTAAGAGATGTAGGAAACTGATTAGGGAAGTTAAAGACATCAGTGAAAACTCTATCACCAATAGGGTTATGGACAACAGGGAGGAAACTAGATGAGGAGTTCATGTCATGTAAAAGTGTCAAATACTTTCTACTCCAACAGCAACTGAGGAGGGTATTAAACAGCATCTACTAATGCCAAAATCAGCAGATGTGGGTAACCTGTTCTACCTGTCCCTGCAGAAGCCTCTGTATTAGACTATTGCATGTTTTGGACGTCATGACTAGGGAAGAGAATCAGGGGAGCAGACACTGTTTGTGATTTGCCCTTTTGAGAGACTACCAAATTTCTGAGCAGTTATCTGCAAGGAGTTAAAATTGCTCTGAGCAGTATTATCTCCTCCTTCATGCCCTTTATCCCCCTACAAGGCAAGAGGACAAGATGCAGGCACAAAGGGATGGGTTCAGTAGCAACATGCCTAAATGAGTGGGGGGAAACCCAGGAAGGGACCATCTTTTGACACTGCAACTCTGGGATTCTCCGGATTTTTGCTCTTTTGCTCACACTATCTAGTCTCTTTAGTTTCTCCAACCCACAGCCACCCCTCACCCTTAGAGTACAAATTCTTTCTTCTTTGTGGCAAGAATACAGGAAGCTCAGTGATGTGAGCTTCATCTCACTTCTCGTGGAATTTTTCCATGAGAAAAGAGATTCAGACTTTCTGTTATTTAGGTTTTAATCCTTGTGTAGCATGATGGGACTACTTGAAAAAATACTTTATCATTAAAATGGCCATACTGGGTCAGACCAAATGTCCATGTAGCCCAGTATCCTGTCTTCCGACAGTGGCCAATGCCAGATGCCCCAGAGGAAATGAACAAAACAAGTAATCATCAAGTGATTCATCCTCTGTCACCCATTCCCAGCTTCTGGAAAACAGAGGCTAAGGACATCATCCCTGCCCATCCTGGCTAATAGCCATTGATTGGCCTATCCTCCATGAACTTATCTAGTTCTTTTTTGAACCCCATTATAGTGTTGGCCTTCACAATATCCTCTGGCAGTCATACCTATCTGCTTTGCACATGTACAAACATAGCACTTGTTTTGGATTTTGTACTAAAGAATCTGATCAAGGAAAGAAAAGAAAAGCAATTGTTAGTTACAATTTACAAGTACAATTGCAGAGGTTTACACTTCTTAGTACACATTTATGAGGACAGCATAGCAGTTTGACAAAGATTAGAGTGAAGGTGATTTTGCATGTCAAAGGAGGCTCATTAATATTTGATTCCAAACAAGAGCAAGAAATGATCAACTGAGAAGATAATATATTAGGAGTTTACTATGTTAATCTTTAGCAGAATGTTAGCACAGTCAGTTGTTTATAGCTTAAAAGGTATGATGTTTGGGAAAATATCTGCTCACATTATCATAAAACCTGTCTTTCTAATTTAAAAAGCATATTATTTTAATAGGCAATGAGACAATTAACATCCCTGCTGTGATCAGAGATTACAGAATATACAGTATACGAATTGTTATGCTTCACTGATTATATTTTTATTGCATTTAATGTTAGTTAAATGGTTGTAGAGAAAAGCTTGAAAAATTGGTACTGCTTCTTGGCCTAGACCCTTAATGAAGGGTTACAACTACAGTCTGTCCAGTTATTGGCCGAGAGATTGCATGGAGATTTTTGCATTATTATTATTATTATATAATACTTTCCTTGTGTATTTTAAATGTAATTGATCAAGCTCTTATGCCACAGCTCTGAAGAGCACAAAATATAAATAATGTATAAAACCTAAAATAATTATTTGTTCTGATGACTGGGTATGCCAGGCCCTGCCGAAGACCCTGCTGCCTTGGTGCACTGGCTCTGGGAAGCAGCTCTTTAAGAAAAGATTGGCAGAAAGTGTGGACCTCCAGGGGCTGCCTCCCAGAGTCAGCTGCTCATGGAACCTGCAAGACTTAGTCCTCCAGTGGCTAGAAGGGTCGGGAGCTTCCAGAGGCCACTCAGGAGGCCAGGTAAAAATGGATGACTGCTTCTATCAGATGGTGTTCTGGCTGAAGCAAGGAAAGGGAAGGAAGGAGTCTCCCTCTGTCTTAGTCTAAGCAGCTAGGCTTTGTCACAGCCTGATTCTGACTGCAATGTTTGTTTAGGCCAGTGAGAGATTTGATTTATTTTGTGGATTGCAAGATCCAGGCCAGCCATAGTGAGTTAGATATTAATAAAACCACTGAAAATTAGAAAAGCTCACCCTGTGAGACACCCATGGACTCAGATGGGCCATGACATTTCCCAAAATAAATTTTAAAAATGTATACTTTCTCCCAATCCACTCATATTTATATATATTCTGCAACAGAGATGCTGTAAAAGAGCTAATATTTGTGTTGTTGAATAATTTGAACATCATCTTGAAACATGACAAGATCTTTTGAAAGTCCTTGTTCAAAGATTGTAAGATTCAGCTCATTATGTGGAAATGAGGGAAAGTGAAGAAAAATAAAAAAACCTTAATAGGATAAGTTTGCAAAGATGACACTGTTTATTTTTATAATTGTAACCCTTCTGTCAGTCAGAATTGGCAGCAACAAGGGCCAGGTTCAGTATCTAGGGGTTCCGTTCCAATAACACAATGCAAAACCAGCTCGAGTCCTCACCCAGTGACCTGGGACAAATATATACCACCCCCGCTGGGCGCCTCCAAGAGGCAATACTTCCCCTCTCGCAAGCACAGAGTCTGAGTGTAGCAAAAGCCTTTTAATAACAGAGAGAAACAATGTGGCATTATGTTGAGGAAACACCACCAACAGGATTCATAACACAAATCATGAGCAAAAACCCACCCCAAGAAAATTGGGCAGTGTCCTTTCCCTTTGGTTCTTGAGTCCAGCAACCCAAAAGTCACCCAAAGTCCTAAAAGTCTAACAACCCAAAAGTCTCTGTCCCTGGTCAGTGCAGCCCCAGAGTTGGAAAGTTTATCTGCAGAGTTTTACCTCCCAGCCTGGGTGAAAATGGGAGGGGGGGTTAAGGGGCACCTCATGTGGTCCAAAGCCGACTGCCCCACCTCTCCATGGGGCTCCGCTTTGCTCCGCCAGCCGTCCCACGAGTCGCTCCGCTCTGCCAGCCGCTGTACTCCGCTCCACCATCTGTCCCGTGAGCCGCTCCAGCCACCCCACAAACTGCTCCACTCGCCGCTCCTCTCTGCTCCACCGGACGTCCTGTGAGCCGCTCCAGCCATCCCACAAACTGCTCCGCTCCACCCTGCTCTGCCAGCCGTCCCGCAATAGATCTTCAGGCCCCCCCACTACTTAATACAGCACTCAGTGACTTCAGCTCTTAACAATTTTAGCTCTTTAGTGATTTCAGCTTGTAGTAGGAGAGCCTCAGTGCTGGTGCACCATTGGCCTAAAGTGAATTCAGCTCATCAGCCTTTCACTAGACTCCTAATAGAATCAAAATTAGCTCTGATATTCCACAGTGAAGAGAGTGCAATTGGTTTTTCAGGCCCTCACCACCGGTACTAATACTTATCCCCAGCCTTTCTCAATTCACTGGGTTTTGGAACCCATGACCCTTGCCTAGCAGTTTCAATGAAGTCACACGAATGAGGGTCATTCTTGTCAGTTGCCAGCTTGTGCAGATAAGGAGTGACTGGTTCACATTCTTTTCACATTCATTTTGCGAGTGCTGCTGAGTTGATGGCAAGTCCCTCCATCATAACAAAAGGCCAAGTACAGTTCCACTGTCCTTGATTCACATAATCAGGATAATAACAGTTTATTCTTCCTGCCCCAATAACAGAGAAACTGGGGCTCTTACAGTAGCCAAAGTGACCGTCTAGGCAGGGTGGGTGTGCCTATGCAAATGAGATCAGCCCCTGAAGTTCTTTTCCACAACCCGCCACAACTCGCCACCAGATGTCAGGGTAGAGCTCATCCTGACTCTGCTATAATCATGTATAATATGCAAAAGAAAGTATAATAGCTGCATTGAAGAAAGGGAAAGTGGCCAGTAGACATAGTATCTCCTTGGAATTTCTTCATCAACTAGGCCCTACGGGACTCCAATGACTGGTGACACTGTACACCAAAACCATGGATTCTGGATACATCCCAAAAACCTGGCGGGAGGTGATAGTCATTTCCATACTCAAACCGGGCAAGCCAACCAATGACCTGGGAAGTTATAGGCCAATATCACTCCTGTGCACTGCCTACAAACTCCTGGACTGTATCACTCTCCGGATAATCGGTCCTCTCATTGAGTCAGTGATCCCCAAAGAACAAGCAAGATTCCAGCCTAAACACAGTTGTTAAGACCAAGTTTTAGCCCTTGTAATGCACGTTGAGGCCAGATTCCAGAGGAAATTTGTGCTGTGGCACATTGCTCCCCTATCCATTTACTGCGATACCACAACCCTTTGGGAATTTCAGAGGATCATGGAAAATTAAATTTTTCCATTCCACCAGGACCTTAACAATGTCCCGCACCACCACTTGAAGTCACTTAAGCCCTTTTGGACCCATGCATTTAAACTTCAACAATGCAACTTCAACCCTGATGAAGCTGGGAAAGCTGAATGGAGTTCACAAGAAGTCACAACTAAACACCTTGTGAAAGACCCGATGCAGAAGATCCCTGGCTTCAATCTTCCACAAAGTTCATAGGCAACCCTAAAGGGTATCAGCACAAACCATGGCAGATGCAGATACTTGCTGCACAAATGAAAAATCAAAGGCTCTCAGTGTGTGACTGTGGTTACCCAGAACAGACCATGGAACATATAATAACTCAATTCCAAATTCACAAATACGAAGGAGACATCACAACAATACACTCTGCTATTCCAGATGCAATTATCTGGCTTAACCATCTAAATGTAAAATTATAATTGTTGATCTACATTTACATCAGCCATATGAAGAAGAAAAAGCATAAGGATCCTTGTATTTTATAACCAGTACCCTTTAACAGATAAGAAATTTGCATTCTTCTATATTTGTATGAAAAACGAATGACACCTAGTGGCTGACTAAATTAATTATTAGTTTGTATTCTATGGGAGACATAGAATAAAGGTTCTATCATCAGATTTGACAAAAATGGTACTAAATTAAATCAATTAAGCTTGATCCCACAAACATATGTCCACATGATTAACTTTAGCCTCATCAGTAGAATTCCTGAGTAAAGTTAAAGTTAGCAGAGACTAAGATAAGATACATTAAGGGATGTTTTTCAAACATAGAGGTCTAAGTTGTGCTAACAAAATGTGTAATTGGAAGCAAAACCAGGTAACTGAACATGCAAAAATTGCATTTGTTATCTGCAAAAAAGCTATCTGTATGAGCAAGTCCCTATTTGTGTTTGTAATTGTTCATTTCCTCACATTTATTTTATGGATGCAACTTTGGTGCCTATATGTCCCTACATATGAAGGGTAACTCAGAATAGTTTGCTGAATTATGTTATATTTTTTCAAAAAAATTATAAGGACATGGGGCTTAGAACTTAGGCCTGTAAAACCTGAGATTGCTGCTATTTTCACAGTACCACCAGAAGGCCACATATAGATACAGCCAGGGAGCACTATGGAGAGTAGACTCTGCAGGAAGTACTTCCCATGAAACCCAAAATGACAATCCCCTGTCGCCCTTTGATTGACCAAGTGCACCTACTTAAGTCCAGGGGTTGCCCCAGGAAGTTATCTGGGTAGCCATACATAAGGCTACAGTTTAGTTGCAGGTATTTTTAGTAAAAGTCATGGACAGGTCACAGGCAGTAAACAAAAATTCACGATTTGTGACCTGTCCATGACTTGTACTATATATCCCTGACTAAATCTTGGTTGCTGTGGGGTGGCCCAGGGCACCGTGGGTGTTCAGGGGGATGGCCTGTGGCACACAGCCCAAGAACCCTGCTGCTGCTGCGGGGGTGGGGGGCTGGCAAGTTCCCTACCTGGCTCCCCAGAAGCAGCAACTTGTCCTTGACTCCTAAGCGGAGGCGTGACCAGGCAATGGGGCGCTGCGTCGCCGGCACTTGGGGTAGGGGCAGCATGCAGAGCCCCCCTGGCTGCACCTCCGCCTATGAGCTGAGGGACATGTTGCCATTTCTGGGGAGCCTCCCCGAGATAAGCACTGCCAGGAGCTCTCACCCACTCCCACACTGCAACCCCTTGCCCCAGACCTGAGCCCCCTCCCACACCCAAACTCCTGCTGCTTCTGGGGGGGAAGAAGGGGCACAGTGGCCCAAGACTGCCCCACAGTGGCCAGTACAGCTGGCCCAGGGGCTGCCCAAGCTACTCAGGTGGCCCTTGGGCCAGCTGCACCAGCTTCTGCATGAGTCACGGAGGTCCCAGAAAGTCATGGAAGCCATGACTTCCATGACCTCCGGTGACATACTAACAACCTTAGCCAGACAGACCTTGGCCTGCGACAATGCCAGATTTTGCCTTGTCTCTGACTCCAGCCTGACTTTGACCACGATTCTAGCCCAGTACTGCTTCAGGTTTTTGACCCTGGCCTGACTCTGATCCTGACTCTTATTTATGTGACCTAACCTTGTGATTCCTCCAGCCCCTGGTGGCTCACAGGACTGCTAGACCAGACTGCCTATGCCCACATTTATAACAATGTAGTGATTTCCCTACAGTGGTGTGGGGTCAAAAGATAGTTGTTACAATTTTCATATGGGATCTACATACGCTATCATGCTTTTTATGGTAGTGCAGTAGGAATGACCAAGGAATTTTGTGGCAACCAATATCACTAGTTACTTTTGAAAATTTAGGCCAATATATTTAGAGTTCACACTGGCTTCAATAGGATATATTGGTCATATGGGACAAATCACATGGTATTTCTGTTGTATCCCTAGTTGGCTGAGCTTATCCAATGTTATCAGAAGAGTCATCCCATGTCAGTATAAGCCATTTTCAACTAGTTGTCTGAGAGAGAGCACGGGCTACATTTTGATTGCTGCCTCCAATCCAGATGGGAAAATAAGCACTTTCTCTGGAATCTAATTCTGATTTGGGTGGGAAAATCTGCTGGGAATTTTTTTTCTCTCCATCTCTGACCTCCTGCATCTTGCAATTCTGGCAGGCAGTGGCCAAGCACATTTATTATCTTTGGTAATTCATTTGGGGACCGATTTACTGTTACTTATGTCAGGTCAAATGTATACAAATATCTGTTTTACAAGAAGTAATGTCTTTGTTTCATGGCTATCTGAGCACTTGTGCCATCAACCTGAGCTTTATAGTGCATTAGTCCCAGACAGGTGCCAGGAAAAAAGTAGATAAGCTAAATCTACAGCACATTTTACTAGCTACAGTTCTTGTCATCATATCAAGTAGGTCAAGTCAGGTCAGGTGTCACACACACTTCGCAAAAAGAAAAGAAGGACTTGTGGCACCTTAGAGACTAACCAATTTATTTGAGCATAAGCTTTCATGAGCTACAGCTCACTTCATTGGATTCATCAGTGGAAAATACAGTGGGGAGATTTATATACATAGAGAACATGAAACAATGGGTGTTACCATGCACACTATAACAAGAGTGATCACTTAAGGTGAGCTATTACCAGCAGGAGAGCGGGGTGGGCGGGGGGGGGAACCTTTTGTAGTGATAATCATTTCCAGCAGTTGACTGTGGAACAGTGGGGGGTGGAGCAGGGAAATAAACATGGAGAAATAGTTTTACTTTGTGTAAAAAGTAAAGTCTCTATTCAAGCCTGAGTTAATTGTATCCAGTTTGCAAATTAATTCCAATTCAGCAGTCTCTCGTTGGAGTCTGTTTTTGAAGTGTTTTTGTTGTAATATTGCGACTTTTAGGTCAGAGATTGAGTAACCAGAGAGATTGAAGTGTTCTCCGAATGGTTTATGAATGTTATAATTCTTGACATCTGATTTGTGTCCATTTATTCTTTTACATAGAGACTGTCCAGTTTGACCAATGTACATGGCAGAGGAGCATTGCTGGCATATGATGGCATATATCTCATTGGTAGATGTGCAGGTGAACGAGCCTCTGATAGTGTGGCTGATGTGACACACTTCAGTAACTAAACAACCATTGGATGTGGCACTTCACCAAGTGGCTGTATTTTTAATTTTGCTTACCATTACATTAATTTTACATACTTTCTTCCCTGTATGACTAGGAAAGCTTGGGATTTGGGAAAGCAACTACATTGGTAAGATGGACTTTGTGGATTGCCCTGGAGACTGTCTTTCAAAACTGTCTCCCTTCAATGATCCCTTGGTCAAGAGACTGGAGCAATGTTGCAGTATGTTGGGAAGATGGAGGAGGTTGGTTACAAAAGGTCTGGTTCATTTGTTGTGGTTGTGGCAGGAGAAGGAAAGGCAGGAAAATATTTGGTGTAACATACACCAAAACTGAGATAGTTCATCACAATTCTGTTGGCTTCATCTTAAGTTATCCCTCTGAAAGCTGGATGTCAATGGATAAAGATCATGGTTTTCTATTCATGCTGACTAATGTATGGTCTGATTAGGGTTAAACTTGCATGTATTACCAAAACCTACTTAAATGGCTTTTCTGTTTTGATCCATTACCGCAATTATTAAATTTGTACCTTGGATTCTGGAAGACGTGACACAGGGTATCTTGACTGTGCAATGCTGCTGAGAACTAATCAGAAAAAATCAAATTCATAAATATACTATTTTTTCATACTTGAGTTAATATCTGTATAGCCTTGGCTGGAAGATTTTGTTAGTTTTTTAATCTCTACTTTTTATATAAGAAATTTTATGACTGGTTAATTTGTACTTTAAAAAACTTACCAGGACACAATAACCAGCCTTTGAAAAGCTTGTTTGGCTGTCAGACATTCATTTGTTATGCAGTTTAGCTAAACATTAACAAAATTTAATATCAGTGTTGTCATTTTATCTGTGAAACATCTTATCAAATAGTTTGGATGAAAGCTGACACCTAACTAGCTGAAGGCTGCTCCAAAACTATCTAACTTCCAATATATTTCTACGAATGGGACTGTAAATCCTTTTCACCAGCTAGATCACTTTCCCATTCCCCAAACTAATCAGTACAAGATTACTAAGAAAGGACACAAATGCCCACAAAAAACTGTATTTGCATATGCAAAGCAAATTCCTGTGCACCTGACTATTGTTTGCATGCACAGATCCCCATCGGCATACACAACTGCAAAATGGAATACACAGATGTGGAGATTTGCTAGCACCAGGGCCAGGAATGTACATTTTCAGACTCAAATCTGTCCATTAAAATCCCTCCATTAAAAATTTTGACCTAATGTTTTAGATGCTCTTTTATAAATTAGTATTAATTTAAAAAAAATATTTTGAAATCAATCAGCTGTTGTTTTTTAGGTGAAAGACTTCCTGATGCTATTTTTGCATATGGCAAGGAATGCTACTTGCAGGTCTGTTAATTCTATGTAGAAGTTGCTTTCAGTCTAGACTTCTCCTGCCTGCTGCTCTCTTCTGCTGTAATTCAAATAAATTCTGCTGACATCAAAACACATAGGGCAGAAGCGTGAATAGTTTGTTGTTGGAAACAAAGCTAACAAGTGAAATTATAGCCTGAAAATCTGTACATTGAGGATCCATTCCCTTTATCCAAGTTAAGTTTTTCCCCTGAGTTGTTTAACTTAATTCTTTTATATCTCAGATTCCCTACCCTTTCCTCTTGTTCCCCTTCCCCCTGACACACTTCTCAGTCTTTCTTGCCTGCTCTTATCATGTCAATTTTAATTTTAAAAAACTTCCTGAATGGTGCATAAACATTTTATGTGCTTCTGAAGCAACTTTCTTATAAGAGATCTATTAATGCAGAATGATGAGGGCATAACACCCATTTTAGGAAGTCATTACGAGCCCTACGTATATTCCATTACTGTGATGATTCTCACATGGCAAACATGGTTAATTCTAGTCTAAAATGAGATGCAATGGTTATAAACTATGTGTGCTACATTAACAGAATATATCCCAAGAGAACAAAAAATAGAAATCCACCTTTTAAAGGTTTGCTCCTGGACTGCTGAAGTTATTGGCAAAACTTCAACAGGCACAGGACTGGGCTTTAAATTTTGAAGAACATGGATGTGTTAATTAGCCAGCAATAGCTTTTATTTTTATTTTTCTTCTCCCTTTAATGTATTGAACTAATTAGCTATTTTGCCAGAGCAGATGAATGTGTTGAAAAATGCAGCAGTAAATGTTTGCTTACAGCTTAAGTAAATTTATTGCATTACTATTGTTAATTGTTTCATTGTACTGCAATGCTAGACCAATATTTAGAATACTGGCACAGATGTGCTGATCAAATTTAATCCTACACATTTCTTTTATTAAGAAACTCTCTGCAAGAAGCCTAATTACATCACAATAAAATCAAACATCGTGCTAACTAAGTCAGAAATGTGTGGATAATAAGTGGCCTGCATCCCAATTTGTTGAAAGTGGGGCCTAAGTATTATTTTCCAAAAGTTCCAAACATTATTGCAGTAATGTTTATCTAAACTCAGACAGACTGAAGCCTGCTGAATGCTAACCATGTTAGAAATAAATGGTTGTATTATAAATGTCATGGATCTCCAGATGTTAAAATTGGCTGCTTGCAGACATTTTTACACACTTCAGACGCTTAAGTTTGTTCCAAGTAAACAGGAAATAGTCAAGTACCACTCTTTGCTTACATCAGGAGATATAAGCAATACCTGGAAAACTGCCCCTTCTCCTATTATTCGTGACTACTGTGGTAACTAATGAGAAACAAACCATTTCCACTATTTTATATTTTTGTGCTGCAAAAAGACTTGCTTTTGAAGATCTAAATAGATATATAGCTTCTGCCCTAGAGATAAGGGATATCCTGGATACAATTATTCTGAATCTCAATGAAGCATTTAAAGGAAGATATCAGCACCTAGATTTCACAGTGATTGGCATATGCCCAGATAAAATACTTCCCAAAAATGTTTCTAGGAGCACTGAACTTTTCCCTCTTCAGAAAAGTCACAAGAAAACTTTCTTGCTGGGGATTATTTTCATGAAGTTAGATCTTCATGCACTGCAGAGACAGTGTGAAGTGGTAGACTGGGCATCACAGTGTCAGCCTAGGAGTCAGGAGACAGGTTCTATCCTTAGCTCTGCTATTCTTCTGCTATGTGACCTTGAACAAGTCACTTCAAGCCTCTCTTTTCTTGGCCACATTTTTGGGGGCTGTACAGAGGGGTAAGTGTATGGGCAGGGAAGAAGAAAAATCCTTGCACCCTCATCTCCTTTTATGTATCCACTTGCAAACCAGGCACAGGTTAGTGGTTGGTCAATGGAAAGATTTCCAGTGACTTCAAGGGGAATTGGATCTCACTAGCTTGGCAGCGTACTTTAGTATACTGAGAAGACAATGTAAATCCACAGTAAAAGGGATGGCAAGGTTTTGCTGTTATTTGCATATAAGGTTCACATAACTAAAAGTTAATCTCAAGATTTTCAAGTGATTAGTGACTTTGAGTCCTTCCATTTTTTTTGTTCCTAGCTTGAGACATTTGCCTGATTTTCAAATTGCTGAGCCTCCTCTAAAAGTGTATCAACATGGGCACTAAAAAACGAATGCCTTCAAAATCCACTAATCACTTTTGAGAATTTAGGCCAGGGGGAAGTGTCACTAAAAACAGTCTTAAGATTTTTTGAAAGTTCCTTAGAAAATGAGGTGCATAAAAGATTCCTAGTTGTCAGGAGAACTAGTTGCCGAAATCTGCATTGGCAGTTAGTGCAATTCCAAGTGTTGGAAGTATTATTATTTATGCAGAGTACTACCACAAGACTAATTTAACCATAAATTCCTTTATTAAATCTAAAGGCCAAAGGATATTTATACAGTTGCTCTAAACATGCCTAAAAAGTCTAACTAATAAGCAATTTACTACAACCACACAGTAACAAAACATTTATAAGCATTCATAAAGATACTTACAAACAGGCTAAACCAAGGGGTGCTTAGACCCATATTGGTCAGCTCCAGTATGGTCAGGCAGGTATTAGCAATGAACCTTTAAGAGTTTACTTTTTACACCCTTTAACAAACAAGCACTGTCAAACAGCAATTACCAACTTCAGCTAAAAACCATTTTGAGACATTTCATCCTTATTTCCAGTCTTAATCCAAATAAGATTTACAACCTCGTTTCTCCCCAACGCCTTTCCTCCCTATCTTTTCCCCTCCTTCTTGCTGAGCAACAGTTTTTCCATGGCACCTGGGTTCACAAAGTCTTTACTTTTAAGATAACACTAGTATGAGGAGTGGGAAGATCCATACTGGATCCTTGTAAAATGGATTATTTTTCTTTTATTCAAAACAATCTACAGTTACCCCTATCAGTCAGATACCTCCTTTTTAGAAACTTTCTCTTATCTCATTAATTATTTTTTGAATAAGACATCTTCCCTACTCCATTCCCTCTGGCCACACAACTTCTTATTTTCAATGCCTTCCTTCTACTTGCTAGTCACAGTCTTTCTTTACAACACACATATTTCCTTAATCAACCTTAAGATGACTCTAATTCTTTGATTTCATATTTATTCTACACCAAAGTTGCCCTACCCTCCTATTTCCCTTCTCTTTCTGGCTCAACAAATGGCCAGGAGGGCCCCCAAAGAGTGTTGCCTTGCAACAAGTGTCAGGTTTGGCTCAGGTATGAAATTGATTTAACATGCTTGGGACCTGGGGCAGTCCCAAGTGACCCGGGGGTTCGTGTGGCAGTACAAGGCCATGGCAAGTAGTCCTTTGTTTACATGGGCCAGTGGCTGGCAGAGAAGGTGCAGTCGGGGGAGGGAGCATTGTGCTCACACCAGCTTTTTCCTGCCTTGCAATACACACATGTGGCGTGGCTGAGCTGAGAGCAGAGTGGCCTAGCACAGCCAGCCAAGATGTCACATTGAGCACCCCTGCCCCACACTCCACTCCAGCTGCCTGGCATGGAGTACTTTATGGTGCCAGCACAGAAGGTGTCCTTGCTGCAATACTTCAGGAAGTCTGAGAAGTAGGTGTTTGAGGGGCTCTGCAGCTGGGTACCCACCACCCTCAGGGCCCATGACCTCACCCACCCTGCCCCAGCCCCCGGAGCCCCACAGCAGGGTCAGGCAGGAGATGGCAGCAAAGGGGAGGAGGAGGCATGCCTGCACAGTGATAGGCTGTCTGCCGCCTGGCTCCCCAGCTGTGGGCTGGGAAACTGGGGAGCTGTGGCCCCACTGGGGTGTGGGCAGCCCCAGGCACCTTGAGGTGGCTGTGGGGAAGGAGATTAAGACAGGTTTGTGAATGGCAAAAGCATGTGGATCTGTTTGCAGCTCCCCGGCCATGCTGCTCTGCTAGCTCTGGCTCTTCCCCATGCATGCCTGACCTTGCAGCCAACCCAAACCTGCCAAGACTCAACTACAAGTGTTGCGTTTAGGTCAGGTCAGCTATGAATATGAATTGACACTCTTGGGTTCAGGTCAGCTGTGGTCAAGTCGGGTTTGGGTCAAGCTTTATTAGGACCAAGCAGGCCTCTACCAAAGAAGCCTCCCTACACAAACAAAAGGAAAGAGGCAGGAATGGGGGCCAAAAAAAGGGATAGGGGTCAACTAATTACTAGGGACAACTCAAGAAGGCAGGAACAGGAGTGGGGTCAGAGGCTCAATCCCTTCTTCTTGACCATGGAGTCCCTTCTACAGCATCTCCTGCTCCCTGTAGACCCTTCTCAGCCTGCTGGTCCCTGCCTGAGAGACAGGAAATTTTATATAATGTTTTCTGTAAATCACTTGCTTGCTCGTAGTCATGTCCCTCAGGGCTATAGCTCCCATCTGCCCCTCCGGACTACATCTCACAGAATTCCCAATTGTAAAAGATCAGGGCATATAACAGGCGTGCAAGAACCTGTCACATGCTAGGTACATTACTGCTGTTTTCCAAGTTGCACAACCAGTGATGTTGCAGCCAGACAAAATGATTTGCCCAGGGATATTATGAATATCAAACCCCTTTAGTTCTTGAGTTGGAACAATTCTCATTTGTTTCTGTGGAGACATACTATTATGCAGCGAGCAAGAACAGCTCCCTCTTGTCTCTGCAAGAGGAGACATAATTTAATCATAGTCCATATCTGCACTAATAGCCTTATTTAGAATTTTTAGAATTGTGAATCTGTGACCCTTTTCCATACTCAGACAGTCACATTATTCACACCTGCGATTATTAATCCTCATGAGCACTACTCGCCACATCCTGAAATAATGGATAAATTATACCACGTCCATAACACCTGCTTTGATTTCTCACCTTTATTTAACTAAAATCTTCATTTAACATTCATATAAAATGACATTTAATCATAATTTTAACAATATCATTAAACTTCTGGAAGCCAAATAAATTGTTAACCTGCCAGAATTAACTTTCCTTGGGTTTATAGGTGAGCAAAGTGATTAGAAATGTTTGCCTTTGGATGGGGCCTCTTACTTATCCAAAAATTACTTTATCAAAGGACTTGTGCAGAAGTTAGGGCAAATTTGATGTTACCTAAAGGAAGGGAGATTTTCCTTTGCTCTTGAATCGTTCGTCTTATTTTTCTAGCTAGCTCTCCGGTCATAACTTCAAACATATCTGGGGCAAAAATGTATCCTGTTTTTCTGGTTCCTCTTTTTAAAGATAGCTCCCTTTCCTGTGGCCCATGGGCTTTTCCTAGAGGAGAAGGATTTGGGATGCATTCTGGACTTTTTCCTGTTTTCTTTGCTTTTTTGGATCCAATACAAAGGGCAGGGTGGGGGGAGGCAAAGGAGCAGTCTCCTGTTGATGTGAGCCCTTGCTTGACAAAGACTGCCTTGCTTGGGTGTACAAACTTGGCTTATGCTGAGGAGGAAAAAGCCTGTGATTTTTGCTCTTTCCCTGGCTGAGTGGAAATCACATTCTGTAATTTCAGCAGACAAAATGGGTGAAGGCAGTGGGAATTAAGAGTTACTATATGTGAGGAAATGCAGAGGGAAGAAAGGAGACTTCCAAAGAAAGGGATGAAGAAAAGAAATAAGGAAAGGAAGATAAGGCAAGAGAAACAAGCCAAAAATATCAGTGAGCATAAAATAGAGTATATTTTTCCACTGAGTGATGCTGAAAGAGACAATAAGGCTGTGAACAATACATATAAATTCTCTTTGTCATGAAATTTTGAAGTAGAAGCCTGCATCTTTGCTATTTTCTTTTTGATATATATATAACCTGAACAAAGAATTTACGCCCAAATCCTCAAAGGTATTTAGGCACCTAACTCCCATTGAAATCAATGGGAGGATCATGGCTTTAGTTACTACATAAAGGGCCTACTCCATCTTTGATGTTTGTGCAAATCTTCTATTGTTATTAGTGGAAATCCCACCATGGATTGAAGGTAGTCCATGGCCTTAAATGCGTATTTTAGCCCACAGACTACAACTAAAAATGGAATTTTGGCCCACTCCACATAATGAGTTGACTCTCTGTACCAGGGATTTGGTATAGTCTAATTCTTGTTTCTTTCAAGAAACCTACCAGTCCACATTCAGACTGTTTTGGGTCTTTTTAGGGTGGGTGTCAACCACCATAAGCTACTGCCATCTTTAGTCATTACAGTATTGCTATTGACTATGTGCAAGTCCCAACAATCTCCTGGGTCCTAGCTGACTGTCTCCGGAAGAATATAATAAATTCTTCTCTCCACACCTTTTCCTGCCACATTTGTCTGGATATCTATATGCAGGCCAATGTCTTAAAAAGGCATTAATTCAATGATAACACAATGACTTCATCTGAGTTTATATATATATATATATATATATATATATATATATATATATATATATGTAGGGACTTTTAAAAAACACATTATTTACCTAATGGACTGTAATGACTCCTCCAAAGCATTTATAGTACATTATATAATTTCTTCTTACTTCATGGATCATTGACATGATAGATATATTCTCCTCTCTTTCTCTTGCAGGCACATAACTCCCATTATTATTAATGAGACTCACACACACATACTGAGAAGAGAATATATCCCTTTTTATGTAGCTATTACCCCAAAACATCACATGTGAATTAACCCATTACAAAGTAGTCAAGGACAGCTACTAGCAACCTGATTGTTTCATGAGATTTACTTCCCATGTCTTGCTTAATTTGTTAAATATTGTAGGCATCACACCTATTTTTAAAAAGAGAGGCAGAGCGATAGATTGGTTAGAGCACAGGACTAGCACTCTGGCATTCATTTCTAATCCCAGCTCTAGCACTAAATTGCTGTGTGACTATCGGCAAGTCAAAACCACTTTATTATCTGTATAGCAAAGATAATAATGATGCCTCCCTCACAGGGGGCATTGTGATGCTTAATTAATTCATGTTTGTAAAGCTCTCTCAGATCCTCCACCAGAGGCACTCTACAGTGCTCCAAGGCTCTGTCATAATATTAATGAATAATAATTACCGTATTTTAAGGATTATTATTCAAATCTCAGAGGGAAAAGAAGGAAGAAAACAAGCATCTATAAACATAGAAGAATGGATGTAAATAGAGTCAGAGGAACTGAAGTTTTCTAGTAGACCTACATCAAAACCATGCCCAAAAGTCTATCAGTAACTCTTCTGGAGATGTGCAAGTGCAGAAGCATTTGTGCATGAACATTTCAACCACGCTATGGCAATTTCATCATCAAGAAGATTTGCTCTGCTGTGAATTTTTGGGGCAATTACTATTTTTCTTACTTTAAACCATGAAGAAAAAAAATGAATCCTTTCACCCAAATTCTTTTTGTCATGACATTTTGAAGTAGAAGCAGTACAGCCTGCATCTTTGCAATTTTCTTTTTGGTAGTTATAGGCAAGGAGAAGAGGTAGAAGAGACAGAATTAAAATATATTGTTTGATGCTGCTATTACAGGCCCCTCCCCATCATTGTTCAATTCTCCCATAATCCTTTTAAAAGTTAAAACAGGATCCCCCCTCATTGTTATTGTGTAACCAATACATCACTGAATTTGACCAAAACACATTGATAGTCATTTGTTTCACTGGACCACAAACATGCCCCAATAGCCTTTGCAAAAGTTTACTAAGGAAACTGCAGGATCCTGACCCTGGAAAAATAATATACTATAGTTTTTGTCCTGACTGTTTCAGGAAGAAGACACAAAACTGAGCTACTTACCTTGAGCAAATCAGTCCAGGCGGTTTATGCTGACTCTTGAATGCATGCAGTAAACTCAAAAAGTCAAGAGAACAAGAAAACACACACAGCCTACTCAACTGCTCGATTAAATACACAGTCTGAAATTCAAACCATAAAGAGCAGCTTCAAACGTTTTAGGCATATCTAGACAATGTTGTGACCAGCTTTGGACATTTAAAGATACAAAAAATGTAATAAATCAACATGCAATTGCCATGGGCCAAATGTAACTCCAGTCTAATTAATGAGTAATATAATCTAGTGGCTTCAGAGCAGAATCTAGTCCATTAAGTCTTCAAAGAGAATTTGGCTGAGTAAGAAATATCCTGCTCATCAACTACAAGCAGTTCAATAAGAGGTGGTGGCACATTAAAATAATTTAAACTTAGAAGAAACAGAGGGAAAAATAAATGAAAACAGCTTCAGTGAGGTAGCCAAGAATGCATCTGTTATGATGCCTCAGTGGGTCACCAAATTCAGGACAAACTGCTGAGAAATAGAGCAGACACACCCCAAAACTGGAGATTATTCTCCCATAAGATAGACCAAAGCAGCAACAAAAGTAAACTTCTGTCTGACCACACTGGCTAACAAGAAGTCAGAAATGCAGCCTCCTTAAGTATTCCAGTCCTTGTATCACCACCAAAAACACTAAACTTAATGATGGTTGTTTAAAACCAATTTCATCAACCAAAGGACCAGCCACATACCCAGGTCAATGTATAACTCAGATCTTACCTAATAATTATGCTATTACCCATCCTTTAGTATCTAATATCTAAAGGTTTATAAAAAGAAAGAAAGGTGAGAGTTAAAATTTGTTAAAGGAATCAAATATATACAACAATTGCAAATTTCTCGGATCAGGCTCACTCAATATTGAGAAGATTTAAGTGCTCCATCAGCCTGCCTCAGACCTTGCATATGACCTACCATAAATCACCACCAAGGGACATACTTTGGAGACAGTCAAGCACTTCTGCTACCTTGATAGCCAACTTTCTCAAATCACAAAAATCAATAGTGAGAGCCAGCACATGATCCAGTGTGCAAGTGGTACCTTTGGGAAATTGCTCTGACACATTTTCATGGACCAGGCTTTATGGCAGGACACCAAGATCCACGTCTATAAGACAATTGTTATTCCTACACTCCTTCATGGATGTGAAACCTGGGTGACCTATAGACAGCACCTCAAGGGTCTTGAGAAGTACCACCAACGATGCATTTGGAGATCCTTCGCATCAAGTGAGAAGATTGCTGTACTATCCTCAGCATCCTCATTGAAGCCAATGTCACCAGTATTGAAGCAATGATCCTCATGCACCAACTCTGCTGAGCTGGACATTGTGGGCGGATGCTTGACTCTCACCTCCCAAAACACGTCCTCTACTCTCAAGCTCATCCATGCTCAGAGATGGTGGTCAGAGGAAATGCTACAAAGACACACTGAAAGTGTGTTTCAAGAAAACGGATATGGACATCACAAGCTAGGAGGAGCGAGCCACCAACCAACCTCAATGGTTTGTGGCCCACTTAGAGGAGAAGTGCCTTTCCCTCAAAGCTGAAAAGAGAGAGAGAAGGAAGGAAAAAGAAAGAACTTTCTCCCAGCAGGCAGATGGCCCTCCAGGAAATGTTTGTACCTGCTTCAGGCAGATCTGTGGTTCCAAGATCAGACTCCTGAATCATCTGAGAACCAATATGTAAATATGTGATAGAGATGATCGTTGAATCGTGGGATCGCCGATGATGATGATTAGATCCAAGGAGAAGCTAAATAAAAGGTGCCATTTCTTGAATGGTGAAATACCAAGCTTTGCATACATTAGATTAAATGAGTAATCTCAAAATTAGTCCAGGGATAGAATAATCTGTAACACCCCTTGATGAGATGAAGTATATACCCCTTGCATGGCTAGCCACCTCTACCTGATGGCACATTGATTGATACATCTTTATTATATCCCCAGAGATCTAGCCTCCTCCCTATATGCTCTTGTATCTCCCTTAGATTTAATGAGATTTGCTTGTGCACGTCCACAAAATATAAAGACCTATATTTTAGTGTATTCTGTGAGCTACCACCTTTAAGATACGTTATTTTGAATGGTTTTATAATATACTGTATGTCCTTAGGGCCTAAAGCACATGTATTTTTGCCTCCTTTTGATATGTGCTGAGGAAATTTAGGTTCAAACTGCAAGTCAAGTAGAAATGAATTCATATTAACAAAAACCGTCTGCAGGACAGTGAAATAATGAAACAAAATGACCAAAAAAAAAAAAAAGAGAGAAAGCCTGACTCCACCCCTCTTACTTACAATGAGTAATACCTTGCTTCACAAGGAATCCCATTAAAATCAATTAGACAACTGTTAGAGTAAGGTACAACCAAGCAGCAAAAAGGGTATTAATAGCTGACCACTAATAGAATAGTTTATACTTCTCTAGAACCTCACAGCCAAGAATCTCAAACATTAATGAATTACACCTCACAAAAGTCCTCTGAGGTAGGCATCATCATCCTCATTTTACTAACAGGCACCAGGAACACCAAGGGAGGGGATCAGAAAACCATGACCAGGATCTGCTTGCAGACTTTTCCTTCAATGGATCTGTTTCAGACAGGATTGCAATCCCTGGCAAAATTCTAGGTCTTGCACAGCATTCCCCTGATAGTCTTAGAAGTAGGACAAGGATTACTTTACTGTAAGTATTGCAAACCACAAAACAGCACCAGGTTTTACCAAATTTAGCTAGAAGTACTTACAAAGAAAGGCACTAACCTGCAATGAAAAGTAGATATTTAAGGTGGATTCAGGTAGATGACAACAAAATAACCACTGATCTCAAGTTAATCGGATTTATTCTTTATAAACATATGTCCCCATATCACTAATAAAATGAAGCCCTTTCTTTCAACTGATTAACCATGATATTTTGGCAAGAGCACAGCTACGGAAGTATTAAACACTGAAATGTTTAACAATGTCTTATTAGATTTACTTAAAAGGAAAAGTTATTTTGTCAGCTAAAAAGCAGAGATTAGAGACAGTATGAGAACTTCCTCTTTCAAGCATTACGACCTTATTACAGTAGCATGACAGCAAGGAGAACTGCACTTTAGATAAAAATAAATTTGATAAACAGTGGTTGCCATTTTTCTAGTGCAACAGAATTTATAGGATCCTTATTTCTTTTCCTCTTGATGACAGGTAATGGAAAATTTTCAACTGCAAGACTTTGATAGCAAACTAAAGACAATCTGGTGCTCTGAATCAACTTTATTTTTAACGATTACCTCAAATCCTTTTTTTAAACTTATTTTTCTGATCTATTGGAAAGTGGGACAGAGTTTTCTGAAGCTAACTTTACTGAAGTTTCATCTTTAGATAAACACCCAGAGTGAAATAGTCAACAGTGTGTAAGTGTCTTAGGAGAACAATTCTCACAGACTTCTCTTTGAAAATCCCACCCTGCGCCACCAGAAATATTAACTTTCATTTAAGCATGTATAGACTATAGTATGTATTACACATATAATTTCTAAATCAATTTTTGGTCTGTAGGCTGTTCATGAGCAGCACAGTGCAAGATTTCAAGATTCACAAAAAAAATCCAGCTCTTTTCATTAGTCGCTGTATGGATGAGCATTCATACAGGTCCCAGTTCACCAATGCATCACTATTAATCAAAGCACTTAAGCACATGCTTAACTTTAGGCATATGCCCAAACCCTATTGACTTCAAGGGACTTTAGCACCTGCATGTGGCTTAAGACCCAGATTCACAAAGGAATTTAAGAGTAGCAAGCTCAGTGTTGCAACACCTAATTCCTAGGTGTCCCAATGCCTAGTAGAATCCTTAGTCCCAAGCTAAGGGCCCATGCTCCCCATATAGTGCATGGGACAGTTAGATGCTTAAGAAAGGGATCCAAAGAAGCCAACAAGTTGCATGGGGAGCCACCTAAGCTAGCCAGGAGTGAAATGCAGAGGAAAAAGTTGGGGCTTAAGGCCCAGATCTTTAAAGGTATTTAGGTGCCTAACTCCCTTTGATCTGGGCCAGAGATAGACACTGCCCTTTGCTTGGGATCCTCAGCTGTGAACCCTCTCCTGGAGTTAGGTACCTAAGCCAGGCCAGCCTGTCTTGTGAAAAATTAGAGAGACTGAGAAAAAGAGAGAGAGACCTTACCCCAGAATAGCCAACAGTCCAGTGGTTAGGGTGCACCCCCAAAGCAGGGACTTGGTCCCAGGTCTCCCACACCTCACGTGAGTGCCCTAAATACCAGGAAACATTTATGTCCATTCTTTGCTGAAAAATTCCTAGCCCGATCATCCCACAACTGTTCTTTGTGCAGATGCTGTGCTGCCCCCACTCTCCCCACACACACTTATTGGGGACCTGCATCTGGTCCTTTGGTTGTGCGGCCTGACAAATATCAGGTCATAAGGGTGCTTGGCAGCAGGACCAATCATGCAGTTGTGCTCAGGGCACACCTACAGAATCAGGGCCCACTGGCGAGACTGGCATTTTCCCATTTTGGTGGGGAATCCTGCTTCGGGGTTGCCAGGGCTTTGGCTTGAGCTAGGGCTCCAAGCAGATCATGAGCTGTGGGTGGTTTTGCAGATGCTGACTGGTGGAAACTTAGAAGCCTGTGCGGTTAAGTGCCAGATGAGCGGAGGTTTTGAAATTTTCAGTGGTGCCTGACTGTTGGACTTAGGGGCCTAAAGAGGCAGTTAGAGACCTGAATACCTTTGTGAATCTGTGCCCGAGTGCTATGTTGAGTTGGGGTCAAAATCAGATGTCTAATGGAACTACTCAGGACTGAGAATTTGAAACTAACTTTCTATGAATATTCTGCAATATTCACTTCAAGTTGTCCATTTCCATGAACATGCCTGTCAGCAAACTTGTTTGCTGCAATATTCAGAGTGAACACTATAGGGGTTCACATACAATCAAAGCCGATTCATGTAAAAATATGAAAGAATATTCATGCTAAGTTTAAGTTTTGTTTTCTTTTTTTACAGCATTAGCCCTGTTATAGTTGAGATGTCAGTGCCAGAAAATTTGAATTGCCACTACCTAACTTATACCTATTCCAGGGTTGAGCAGCCTACAGAGCTGTTAATCTGGTATCTTTCATGAAGGTTAAGTTTTTCTTTGTTTTATAAACTTGAAACAGCATTCATCCATAAACAAAGGAAAAACAATAGTCACAAATAGAACTGATTTTTATGAATGCAATAGCATTGGGGGGGGGAGTACATCAGCACTGGTTGATGATCCTGACACAGTAGGTGTTAGAAACACAGCATGGTTTCCAACTCTACATGTATGCAGTGACCAGAGCTCAATAATATAATGCTAATGAGCCCAATCACATCACCAAGGAAGGAGAACACTTTTATAGGGTAGTTAAAACAGTTCTGCACACTGATATAAATTCTCTAAATTCTTACTATACCTCAGCTACTGAAACACTGTGTAGATAAGCATACAGTATTGTGATGTTACTAGATTAGGTATGTCTGTTTAGAGATTCATTTGTCCGAAGTATATTTTCTCCCTTGTCCTCGGCCATATGTGTAAATTTTGTCAGAATTACCAATAGTTGGTATCACTATTTGCAGTATAAGTAAAATAATTTAAAATTAGAGCTGGTTGGGAATTTTCCCTCTAAATTACCTTGACAGAAAATATAGTTTCCAAAACATTTTAATTTTCCTGTGGAAAATTTCAAATTTGCTAAAAAATTTCAATTATCCATTGAGAAAACCTAAATTAAATATTTTGTTATGCATTGGACAGTCTCCAAATTTTGAGTTCGTCAAACTGAATCAACACATTTTGTTCCTAGACAGTTCTACATTTATCTGTGTCCACCTGAGCTGCTATAGTACCTCATGGGAATTGTACTTTGAGTGGCTCACACCTCTCTTCTTCTCTGTGGGCGAGGCTCCCAAGCTGGACTACATTGCCCATGATATGTTACGGTCTCCTCTTCTGGTTCAACAGAAGTGGTGCATCATGGGAGTCATATGTCCACAATGGGATATGTAGTCTGCCTGGGGAGCCCAGCCCATAGAAGAGGGGGCATGAGACCCAAACTACAACTATGAAGTACTAAGGAAGACCCAGATTTATTCTGAATAAAGCCAATGTTTGGATTCAGTTCAACAAATCAAAATGAAACATTTCAATTCAGCAACATTGAAATGTACCAATTTCATTGGAAATGTCAAAGCAAAATGTTTGGAATCAACATTTTTAAGAATTTCAATTTTTTTGTCCCAATTCCGGATGAAAACAAATTTTGAATCACTGGAATTTTCTGCAGGTCAGAAATTGTGATTTTCAACCAGCTCTGTTAAAAACAAATTAAATTCAGTGTGCAAGTGGGTATGGATGCAATCCTTGCAAGTCAGAGTGAAAACACATTGTTGTGGTAATGTGTGAAAGTTTGCACTGCCACTGTCTCTAAAGTATCTATTCTGTGGATTAAAAAAAGGTTTCAGACTCCAGTGTTGTCAATATAGCAGTTTTTCTTGACCAGAAACATTTTAAAATATGATCACCAGATTATAATATATTTGCCACAGGAACAGCCCGTGGCAGCCGTGAATAAACAGGTGTTTTGAGAATTATATTCTGCACTGAAGTGGACTGTCATTTTGAATGCTATTCCTACCAGAAATGCTGCTCTAAAGCATTCACAAATAGGGATTTCTGGTTATTTGTTCCAAGTATTAGGTAATTCAAGAGAGTGGGGTACATACACTGTGAGCTATACTGAGCATGCGTGCACTGCCTGGGTTTCCATACAGCACTCACTAAAACTCCCAAAGTCCTGACCCATCATTCACTGGGCTTAGTATAAGACCTGAGATGGCTTCTCTGGAGGACACTCAGTTTGGTTGTTCCAAAACCCTGGTGAATAACTGGAGAAGGATGTAGCCAGCATATTATAGCATTGATTGTATCAACCAATGACAGCCTGCAAAAAGAACTGCTGCTACTTGTAAGCCAGGCTTCCTATACTGACATTAATTTAAATGGGAACACTGGGGCCTCATTGCCCACTCAGGTAAGCTAAATGTTTCTAGAAGCTTACCCCATGTCTAGAAAGTCTTGCCAGCTATTCCAGGAGCTCTCAGAATTTAACACACTATTTTTGTAAATTAATTATGATCATCATTCGTGACTAGCAGAGCAACATGCTGAATATGAATTCCAGAAATCTATCCAGATTAATGACTATTCTTTATAAATATTTTTTTATTCATTTTTAAAAGCTTTTTCTATTCTTTTATCTGTATTTTTTCTGGGCATCCCCAGCTGTGTCTTTCTGTTATCCTAGCCACCTTAGATATTTTAGAAGCTCTCTTAAGGACATTTGTATTATTTAATCAAGAAATGTAAAGCGGAAGAGGAGATATGGGAAGGATATGTAAGAAGGATTGATTTAAAGACCATTTACCTTTCCCCAGAATACAAGAACAGGAGACACACAAAATTAAGAATCAAATACAAAAAACACACAAAGGCTTAACATAATTTAATACAGAGTATTTGGCGTAGAAAGAATGGCAATACTTGTGCTACTAATTATTTGCACACTTCTATAATGTATAATGAGTAGTGAGGCTCCAACTGCAAACACTTACAAGTCAGCTGACTGTTCCATAAATACGAACACCAGCATGTGTAAAACGACAAGCATTTCTTCACACTTTCCAGATAGCACATTTGGACTGATACATTCTGTAAAAATGGAGGGGTGTAAATTGTCATAGCTCCATTGACTTCAGTGGCAATTTACAACAGTTGAGCATATGTCCCATATTCTCCCTAAAGTCAAGGACTGGACTTGCCATTTGCAACATTACGCTTAGTAGATTACACAGGGACAGCCGCGGGGAATGGTGTTACAGAGTAACGGCTGGTATGTTTTTATTATTATTTGGTAGTAATAGTGCTGCATCCTTTTATATCAGGCCAGGATTTCATCCTTTAAGTGTGAATATTATTAATTTATCTTAACATCCAGTGAGTGTATAAGCATGTATTGGCATACTATTCAATGCTATTGTTTACAGGTACCTCAGATTTTCTCTGGACTATTTAGTAAACATCTAACTGAAACCAATCAGGTTTGTTTGTTTTGTTTTGTTTTGAAGTCATTTATTATGACTATTGATCCTATAGAATGCCCACAGATTATAAAAAGAGAAGTCACCTGGAGAGAAAAAAAATTGGATTTCAAGGCAACAGTGTTGTGCTTTTTATTCAAATTTCAAGCTTTTAATGGCCAGGTTTCATGTGCCAAAAAAAGAAGAGAAAGAAAAAAAAAGCTAATTTACTGAGTGCTATTTGTTTTGATTCAAACTCATTCAGAGAACAGCATGTAGACAATGAAGCGTTCTGTAATCAAAGTATTTGTGACTTAGAGAAAGTACTGCGGGGATAGGAGTGGAGAGCTACAATTAACTAGAACTGCATAACAGGATTTCTTCATTAATGTAATTAATAACGTACCTTCGTGGTTCCAGTTGTGAAAGATGGTTTGGTAATGCAGTATTTTGTCTCCTTTGCACATTATTTCATATTTCAATGCTGTACCCTGATTCAACAGAGCACTGAACTACTCCTTATGTTGATAAATGGGCTACACTGGTTACCTTAGGCAGAGAAATTTCATTCCAAAGCACCTTCCCTCCTGGTATTCTACAGTACTCATCATTCACAGAGAGGATAGGTATTTTTTCGTATCATTTCATCCAAAAGAAGTTTAATCCATATCAATAGTTTGACTGTTTGAGAGTTTTAGAATGTGAGGGTGGGCTAGGAACAGCAATAAACTGGTAAGTCAATAAACCATTTAATTTCAGGGAGTTTTGCAATAGGTTTGAAATCAAGAAAATTTTGCCTGGTTTTGTCTGGGTCCAGTCAGCCTGGGTTTCCCCCATTCCAGTATTGTTCCCTCTTCCTCCAACCAATCCAAGGCTTCCCTCTCAGTTTAGTTATAACTGTTTTCCAGGGGCAAAAGTGTCTGCAATCAACACTCAGTATTGTCAGGGCATTCCTAACAGTCTGGCCTATCTTGCCCCTTCATTAATGGTCCATCCCTCTGTCACAAGTCACTTTGAGAGGGATGAGGATACTGGCAAGTTTTGATTAAATGTCACTTGGAGTTTTGCATGGAGTTTCAGGTTTATTTCAGCACAGAAATCCAAAAGGAAACTCATGGGATGTTACTGCGTTAATTTAACCTGCTGGTGAGATTTAGCCTGTGGCCAATAGTGTGAAGCACAATAAGGAGGAATTCTTTAAACAAAATCTTAGCAATTGTATAGGTCCAAGATAAGATAAGGATGATGAAATTATGACTCATGATGTAGAAAAGGCAGAAGTATTCAATACATATTTCTATTCTGTATTGAGAAAGAAGAAGGATAATGTATTCCTGTGTTGCAGTGATAATGAAATACTTTCTATTCCAGTAGTAGCTAGGGAAGTTGTTAAATTGCAACTAAAACATTTTGTAAATCTGTAGGAATGGATACCTTGAACCCAAAAGTATTAAGAGAATTGGCCAAATAGCTCTCTGAACTATTAATGTTGATTTTTAACAAATTTTTGAACATAGAGGACATTCCAGAGGACTGAAAAAAACTAATTTTTAAAAAGGAAAAATGGAACAACCGAGGAAACTTCAAGTCAGTTAGCATCACATTGATACAGAGCAAAAATCATAGAAAAGCTGATATGGGATGCAATCATAATTAATATCGATCAACATCATTTTATGGAAAATAGATCTTGTCAAACAATGTATATTTTTATTTATTTGAGATCACAAGTTTGGTTGATAAAGGTAAATCTGTTGATAAATATACTTAGTTTTCTGTAAAGCATTTGACTTAATCCCACAAGACATTCTGATAAAAAGGACTATGCAAAAATCAATCAATCCCATATTAAATGGATTAAAATCAAATTGTTAGGAGAAATAAGATGACAGATGATCATCATATTAATACTTCATAGGATGATAGTCATATATGCTTCTTCTATGATTTAACAGTGGTATTTTAAGAACTTGCAGAGCTAGAACCTAGTACCATGGTGATATCTGGGTTGCTGATACCTCCACATTGTCACTGGAGGCTTAGACTGGACATCTACAGGAGAACCCTGTGAAGCTAGGCTCAGGAGGAAGTACTGTCCGCAGGGTCTGAGTGGCAGCCCCTCACAGCCCACTGATTGGCCAATACCAGTTTATAAACCAGGAAGCCATGATGAGGAGCTATCTGAGCAACAACAGAGACTGCTTGTCAGCTTCTGCTTGCAATAGACCCTAGCCTCTGCCTTCTGACCCTGGTTCATCCTTGACTTTTCTATTTGACTGCTATCTATAACCTGGCACCCAACCCTGATCTCCTGGTAACCTGACCTTGCCTGCCTCCTGATGCCTGATTCTCAGCCTGCCCTCTGACCTCCTGGTATCTGACCTGGCATGACTCCTGCTTTGACCACTAACACTGCCCATGTCCCTGTCATGACAGGTAAGCTACACTGCTTTGATCTTTTCAATTATATACTTTATGATTCACTGGATAGTCCTGTGGTTAAACTCAATGCTGTTTAGCAAGCTAGCAAGAAAGGTCATAACTGATAAAATATAAAGAGAAAAGTAAGCTGTTATTCAGCATTAGTAAGGCTGGTCAAAAAAAATCCACAAACAGTGGTTTTGATGGAAAAATCATGTTTTGACTAAATGAAATTTGTCTCTAAAGTGTCTGTCTTCTGCATACAATTTCAACTTCTGGGAGAAAAACACCTGAAAAACTATTTTTTTGTTTTTTTTTTCAGTCCCCAGCTAGAGTACATCTCCCGTGATGAACCACGGTTATAGGACTCCCATGATGATGTACAGCAGCCCAGTAAGACAGGAGACTGTGGTCCATCATAGGAGATGTAGCAGAGAGATCGTGCAGGAGAATGGGGCACAAGGTACCTGAACTACAACTCCTTGTGAGGCACTGTAGTGACATTTCCAAATCAGTTTTCAGCTGAAAATTTTTGGTCTGCAATTTTTCACCAAAAAGTCAAAATTTCCAGGGAGAAGAAGACATTTTCCAACAGCTCTACTCATTAGTATATAATTGGGAGAGCCACTAACCTCTTTCCTCTTATCTGCCTCTTTCCAGGAGCCAGCATTATTGGGTCTGATTTGCCATTGCCCTACTTGTGCTGTCATTGACTCCTGTGTGAAGTAAGTGCAAAGATGGTTTGAAATGCTGCCAAATCAGAATGTAAATGACTATACAGGATGGAAGGCAGTGCAGAATCAGCAACATTGTTTCTAAGCAAAAGAAGCTAAGGGTGACCAGGCCAAAAAAATGGCAGATAAAATTCAGTGTTGATAAATGGAAAGTAATACATATTGGGAATCATAATCCCAACCATACATACAAAATGATGATGAGTTCTAAATTAGCTGTTACTATTCAAAGAGATCTTGAAATCATCGTGGCTAGTTCTCTGAAAACATCTGCTCAATGTGCAGCAGCAGTCAAAAAAACTAACACAATGTTAGGAACCCTTAGGAAAGGGATAGATAATAAGACAAAAAATATCATAATGCCACTATGTATCCATGGTACACCTTGAATACTGTATACAGTTCTGGTCACCCATCTCAAAAAAGATATATTAGAATTGGAAAAAGTACAGAGAAGGGCAACAGAAATTATTAGAGATATAGAACAGCTTCCATCTCAGGAGAGATTAAAAAGACTGGGACTGTTCAGCTTAGAAAAGAGATCACTGAAAGGGGATATAATAGAGGTCTATAAAATCATGAAAAGTGCGGAGACAGTTAATGCGTTATTTACTCCTTCATATAACCACAAGAACCAGGGATCACTCAAAGAAATTAATAAGCAGCAGGTTTAAAATAAACAAAAGAGAGTACTTCTTCACATAATTCCCAATCAACCAGTGGAACTTGTTGCCAGGGGATGATGTGAAGGACAAAAGGATAACAAGGTTCAAAAAAGAATTCAATAAGTTCATGGAGGATAGGTCCATCAATGGCTATTAGCCCAGGTCATCTGGGATGCAACCCCATCCTCTCGGTGTGCCTAAAACTGACTGCTCGAAGCTGGGACTGGACCACAGAGGTTGGAGCACGCAGTTGCGCTGTTCTGTTCACTTCCTCTGAAGCATCTGGCAGTGGCCACTATTGAAAGACCGCATGCTGGACTATGTGGACCATTGGTCTGGCCCGGTATGGCTATTCTTTTGTTCTAATGGCATCATTCCAGCAGAAGCCTGTCCTGTGTGATTACACCCTCCACTGAAATAACACAGGAGTCTCCCCCAGAAAGCCTCTAACTGTCAAAGTAACTGACTTTATCACTTCAGGGGAGGAAGGTGTTGTCAGCAAGAATTGTTACAGGTCTACAGGGATGTCAGGTATATGCACAATGTACAACTGACCCAAGGAAAACCTCCAGGACTGTTTCAGATGAAGGAGGTACTTAAAAACTCATCCCTTCCCCATGATTTGTCTGCGAACTGCACTAATGAGACAGGAATACTTTCTGACATTAAACTGCATCTACAAAGAAAAGGATATGCCAAGACATAACAACTGCCAACCACATCATTAGCTATGATAATATCCCAACAAGTAAAGGAGCAGAGGTTTCTACAGGAAAAGGACTAGATTTAGACTGACCAAAAAAATCACATTATCATTCTTTATACACTATAGTAATCAGACATTTTTAAAACGGGAGAAGGTAACAAAGCATCTATGGAGCAATCTAGGGCTTGTTGGTGTGTTATGCACTAGACCTGGCAAAGCTACAGCTTCTGATTTCCTCATATGGATAGAAACATGGCAACCACTCCCTGCTGTGAAACATCTTTCTTTCTCTCTACAAAATTGAACTTATACTCTGCCTTGCTGAGCGTTCCTGTTAATGACAAGTTCTTCAAGTAATAATCTATCAGTTACACGGTTTGTGATGTTCCCTGCCACAGAGCGGGGTGATGTGTTTCCTTTAACCTTTCCCATTTTTCCTTATTTTTAAAATTAATTGTTGATTAAATAACTTGCATTTTCTTTAACTTGTATGTAACGGTCAGTGGGTCAGAAAAGTGCCCAGTACAGAGAGAGTACCCCGGAGTGGGGACACCCTAGCCCCTGTCCTAGGTGACCACAGCAGGGTTGGGGGTCAAGCCCCCAGGAATCCTGGGCCCAGCTTTGTTGGGGTTACGAGGACTCTGCCAGACAGGAGAGTGGAAGGGGAGTCCTCAACGGCAGATAGGCCACTGGGTAAAGGAAGTGGGAGCGAGGACTCAGATCCTTTCGCTAGCCCACTTCACCGGGGTAGTGCAGAAGCTAGGAAAGTTCCCCACAATAGCGGGACTATTCCCCCGCTTACATAATGCAAAAGGAGCAGAGTGGGAGAAAGAACCTTGTTCTCTATCTTCTTGGGTACTAGAACTTATTGTCGTCATAGCATGGCTGTCAAAAACTATCAACTAGTGTCATGAAAGATTACATCTTTGTTATAAACTAACTGTGAGGGAGATACTCAATTTCTTCATAACACCATTCACAAAGCATTACTGAAAGATCAATGCATACATGGCTATTATACCTTTTAGATAAGCCATTTTTTAAAAAAGGATACATTCAACTCATCTGTTAGTTCTATCCTGTTGCTAGATAGTGCCTGACTTGAACATTTCTTTTCCAGAAAGCCTCAGCCTGGGTATTTTTTTTCCTCAAGAAACTACAAAACTGATGTCTTTTTTCCTGATAATTATCAAATTTGACAAAAGCATTCAGGGCTAATCTGAAATTACAAACAGATTATCCCTGAAGATAATGAAAATGGTGAAAAGAATTTTGAAGATCTTCTGGTCATAATACTATAAGGATATGCTTTATATTGAATCTGGAGGTGTATAGAATGTCATGATGGTTTTTTCAAAGCAGAAATAACATCTTTGTCATTATAGGGCTCTCCTGGGTTTTTTCGCAGAAACTCTTAATTGTTTATTGCATGGATTCTCCTTCTAAAAATCCTCACCATAAACCCTACTGAAATCCTTAGAGGATTTTGCATAAAAATTTATGGCACACTATATATTTTCTAGCAGCAATTTGCTTTGATCTTTTTGCTACAAAAATTACTCTGAAGAGATTATCTAGCAGATTGATAACTCAGATAACCTCTCTACCTTGCATTTGTCATTTTCTTGTTTTCACTGAATTATCTAACCATTTTTATTTCTAATGCCTGGGTTCCAAAGCAGATTCAAATTTTATTCCCCTTTTTCCTCCCCTCCCCCCAAAAATGTATCTGTTAATGCTGGGTTCTGTTTAGTATTAACTCCCAGTTTCTTTCAAATTCAAAACAATAGCCATGACTGATGCAATCAGAGCAGGTAAAACTAGTAATAATATCAATCAGTTGGTTTGTAAATAATTTGTGAACTGATTTTAGTTTTCTTTGTAGTCATTACTCTTACATAGTTATCTGACAAAAACTTCAGATGGATTTGTCAGTAGGTGAGTTATTGATAATTGTTTGATTCAACTACAATATTTGCTATTCATTAAATTGATATGGTCGTTCACTTAAGTCACATGGCATTGTCTCTGCTCCCAAACTAGAATGGAGATGAAAATTTTTTAAACAAGAATAGTGGTTGCTGTCCCCAATACTCAAGGATGTCCCAAAAAGAGTCATAGCAAAGCACTCTGTGACTTTATTCATAACTTTCTTATATTTTTTTTAAAAAAGACACTTTTACACACACTACACTCGTCTCAAAACAATTATTCTTCCTCAGTTCTTGCGTTATTGGACCTTCATCTTGAGAGAGCCTTTGAGACATTACCAGGCCCTGAGACAAAACTCATAAACCAAGTGATATCCTATTCTTGTAGATTTGTGAGAGGAAATGAATGTTTTATGCTAAAAGGAGTGTATTCTGTGAATTATTGTTTTTACCCAGATGATGAATTATTTGTTGACTTGTTTGTATTAGAAATTCTCTAGCACTGTCTCAACCAGGCGTTACATAATCCGTCATTTTAAGCTCACTTGCTTCTATACCACCTATACTGTGACAATTCACCTTTTTTTTTTTTGTTTGTCTCAGTCACATTAGTCTTGAATAACTTTCTTTATGCTTCTCTGACTAGAGGCAATAGTTCCCTTATGTGTGAACTGTGGAAGCTATCTTTCCTTGGCTTAGGAAACGTTCCTTGGACCCTGGGGTCCTTCAAAATTACTAAGCTATTTCTAACTTGCCATTTAAGTACAAAGCTTTGAAATGGATAGTGGTTCCATAGCTGCAAGGGTATTTATTAACAGTCTTATTATGAGAGACATTTTAAGTCATATTTTCATTCATGTCATGGAACCAAGATAGATCTCATCCCGATTTTAAATGACCATCTTGAAAATGCCATTCCCATTTCTCCTTCGTTGCTCATTTTAGCTGATTTTAGTGTGGCATTTGACACTATTGACCATACTGTGGAATGTACAAAGTAATTCAGGCATTTAACATATCTATCTTACGTGGATGATGAAGTAAGTTTTTTAAGTGAGTAACTTCTGCTCTTCCATTAAGGTGGCTGAATCAGATGCCACATCATTAAGTTTTGCATTTGATATTATTTAGCCTTCATTTGCCATCTTTGCTCCGGGTCATTTGTCATCATGACAGTGCACATTTCCCTCCATGGTAATACTACACAAAATGTCTGTTAAACAAATCCAAAATATGTTGTGCCTGTGTTTGTCAAAGAAAGGCATGGATTAACATTCATTTTCACCAGTTAAACTCTCAGAAAACCAAGGTGCTCATGATTATTTCTCATCATCAGCTCAAGATAAATTTTGTTTTGTGAGTGATGTACAGTACACATCAGACAGGTTCATTAGCTAAAAACCTTAGTACAAGTTTGACTCCAAAATGTAATTTAAACAGCATGTTTGGCAGATTACTAAGAATACTTATTACCCTTTGAAAAACATTGGCAGATTCTAGAAATGTTTATCCGTGTATGACTTTTGAGAAGCTTGTTCAAGTTTTTATCTCCTCCAGACAAGACATGTTCACCAGTGTTCTCAGGCAGACTGAATTCTAAGCAGCTGCACCTTGTGCAAAACCATGCTGGTCAAGTAGTTTATTATTGTGTAAAGAAATGTGCATACTGTATTCCTTCATTCTAGGATAGCAGCACTGGTGACCAGTAAACCAAAAGATTCACTTAAATTCTGGAATTAATGTACAATTTCATTACTTGCCAGAACCCTTACTGCAACTCAGATTTAATTTTATAATACATCTCTTCCAGGCTTCTCTACTAATTCCTTTACTACCATCTTTACCTATAACATTCACTGTAGACAGACATCTTACCTTTCAGTTCACGTTGTTAGTTAATATTAAAGTTGTAATGTATACCAAGGAATACAACATTTAAAAAATAAACCCTAGTCATTTAAAGGTATGGAAATGAACAATTAAGGGAAGATAGCCTCATATTTCATACAATATTTAAAATGTATGTGTATAAGATGTCACATTATACATTCCAAAAACAACCTTGAATCATAGGATTGGAAGGGACCATGAGAGGTCATTTAATCTAGTCCCATGCACTCATGGCAGGACTAAGTATTATCTAGACCATCCATGACAAGTGTTTGTCTAACCTGCTCTTAAAAATCTCCAATGGTGGAGATTCAACAGCCTCCCTAGGCAATTTATTCCCGTGCTTAACCACCCTGACAGTTAGGAAGTTTTTCCTAATGTCCAACCTAAACCTCCCTTGCTGCAATTTAAACCCATTGCTTCTTGTCCTATCCTCAGAAGTTAAGAACAACAATTTTTCTCCCTCCTCCTCGTAACAACCTTTTGTGTACTTGAAAACTGTTATGTCCCCTCTCAGACTTCTTTTTTCCAGACTAAACAAACCCAATTTTTCAATCTTCCCTCATAGGTCATGTTTTCTAGACCTTTAATCATTTTTGTTGCTCTTCTCTGGACTTTCTCCAATTTGTCCACATCTTTCAAGAAATGTGGCACCTAGAACTGGACACAATACTCCAGTTGAGGCCTAATCAGATTGGAGTAGAGTGGAAGAATTACTTCTCGTGTCTTGTTCACAACATTCCAGCTAATACATCCCAGAATGTTGTTTGCTTTTTTTGCAACAGTGTTACACTGCTGACTCATATTTAGCTTGTGGTTTACTATGACCCCCAGATCCCTTTCTGCAGTACTCCTTCCTAGGCAGTCATTTCCCATTTTGTATATGTTCAACTGATTGTTCCTTCCTAAGTGGAGTACTCTGCATTTGTCCTTATTGAATTTCATCCTATTTACTTCAGACCATTTCTCCAGTTTGTCCAGATCATTTTGAATTATCATCCTGTCTACCAAAGCACTTGCACGCCCTCCAACCTTAGTATCATTCGCAAACTTTATAAGTGTCCTCTCTATTCCATTATCTAAATCATTGATGAAGACATTAAACAGAACTGGACCCAGAACTAATCCCTGTGGTACCCCATTCATTATGCCCTTCCAGTTTGACTGTGAACCACTGATAACTACTCTCTGGGAACAGTTTTCCAACCAGTTATGCACCCACCGTATAGTAGCTCCATCTAGGTTGCATTTCCCTAGTTTGTTTATGAGAAGGTCATGTGAGACAGTTTCAAAAGCTTTACTAAATCCAAGATATACCATGTCTGCTGCTTCCCCGCTATCCACAAGGCTTTTTACCCTGTCAAAGAAATATCAAGTTGGTTTGACACAACTTGTTCTTGACAAATCCATGCTGACTGTTACTTATCACCTTATTGTTAGGATATATATATATATATTCAGGCCTGTCTGTAAAGGCCTATACTCTAAGAATTTAGGTGTATTCTTATTACTTCGCTAGTTATAGAGGTATAAAAGAGAGAATCAAAATCACTGTCTGCCGGTGTAAGGTCCTTCTCTTACTGTGACAGTCTGAGGCCCTGTTCTTAGGCTAAGGCCTTTGGCTAAGCAACAGAGGCAGCCATAAACTGGGAAGCGACCGGTCACCTCCTCACATTCCAAACTCTTCACATTGAAAGAAGGTGCTATTGGGCTGTTAGGAATATATTCCTGTCCTGATGGTGCCTATTGCCTCCAGAGAAAGGGAAGTGCCTAGAAGATGTAAAAGGAAACTTAGTTTGATAGCATCCTGTCTGGCAAGAACTCACTTATCAATAGTTTGAAATCCTCACTTCTGTATTGTTTTGTCATTATAGTTCCCACTTTGCTATTGTTTGTCTGTATAATCTCTGTCTGGTTCTGTGATTGTTCCTGTCTGCTGTATAATTAATTTTGCTGGGTGTAAACTAATTAAGGTGGTGCGATATAACTGGTTACATAATCATGTTACAATATGTTAGGATTGGTTAGTTAAATTTCAGGAAAATGATTGGTTAAGGTACAGCTAAGCAGAACTCAAGTTTTACTATATAGTCTGCAGTCAATCAGGTAGTGGGTGGGAAATGAGAACAGGCAATGGGGGTGGGGAAATTGGAATCATGTTTAGCTAAAGGGGGAAATGGGAACAGGGACACAGGTAAACCACTGTGGTGTCAGAGCTGGGAAGGGGGACACTAAGGAAGGAAACTGGAATCATGCTTGCTGGAAGTTCACCCCAATAATCATTGAATTGTTTGCACATTTGGACTTCAGGTATTGTTGCTCTCTGTTCATGCGAGAAGGACCAGGGAAGTAAGTGGGTGAAGGAATAAGCCCCCTAACACTTATTATCATCTAGATGTTTGCAAATTGATTGCTTTATTATTTGCTCCATTATCTTTCTGGGTACAGAAGTTAAGCTGTCTGGTCTGTAATTCCCCGGGTTATCTTTATTTCCCTTTTTATAGATGGGCACTACATTTGCCCTTTTCTAGTCTTCTGGAATCTTCCATGACTTTTCAAAGATAATCACTAATGGCTCAGATATCTCCTCAGTCAGCTCCTTGAGTATTCTAGGATGCATTTCATCAGGCCCTGGTGACTTGAAGACATCTAACTTGTATAAGTAATTTTTAACTTGTTCTTTCCCTATTTTAGCCTCTGATCCTACCTCATTTTCACTGACATTCACTATGTTAGAAGTCTAATAACTACCAAACTTCTTGGTGAAAACTGAAACAAAGAAGTCATTAAGCACCTCTGCCATTTCCACATTTTCTGTCATTGTTCCCCCTCCTCCCCATTGAGTAACAGGCCTACCCTGTCCTTGGTCTGCCTCTTGCTTCTAATGTATTAGTAGAATGTTTTCTTGTTTCCCTTTATGTCTCTAGCTAGTTTGATCTCGTTTTGTGCCTTGGCCTTTCTAATTTTGTCCCTACGTACTTGTGTTTGTTCATCCTTTGTAATTTGACCTAGTTTCCACTTTTTGTAAGACTCTTTTGTGGAGTTTCAGGTCATTGAAGATCTCCTGGTTAAGCCAGGATGGTCTCTTGTCATACTTCCTAGCTTTCCTATGCAGTGGGATAGTTTGCTCTTGTTCCCTTAATAATGTCTCTTTGAAAAACTACCAACTGTCTCAATTGTTTTTCCCCTTAAACTTGCTTCCCATCTTAGTGTTTGTAGCTATATTTGCTACTTAGAAGCATCTGGCTTTGCTTTCACTGTTCCTAAAAGACCTCTGCAACATTGCTATCCTATTCCTTAAACACTAAGCAACTTACACTAAGATGGGAAGGTATATATCTTACCTACTAACTCCCTGAGTTTGCTAACGTCTGCCTTCTAGAAATCCATTGTCTTTATTTTGCTGTTCTCCCTCCTACCGTTCCTTAAAATCATGAACTCTACCATTTCATGATCACTTTCACCCAAGCTGCCTTCCACTTTCAACCAGTTCCTCCCTATTTGTCAAAATCAAATCTAGAACAGCCTCTCCTCTAGTAGCTTTCTCCACCTTCTGAAATAAAAAATTGTTTTCAATACATTCCAATAACTTCTTGGATAATAAATATCAGAGGGGTAGCCGTGTTAGTCTGAAGCTGTGAAAGCAGCAAAGAGTCCTGTGGCACCTTATAGACTAACAGATGTATTGGAGCATAAGCTTTCATGGGTGAATACCCACTTTGTGCATCCAATGAAGTGGGTATTCACCCACAAAAGCTTATGCTCCAATACGTCTGTTCGTCTATAAGGTGCCACAGGACTCTTTGCCACTTTTCTTGGATAATCTGTGCGCTGCTGTGTTTTCCCAACAGATGTCTGGGTAGTTGAAGTCACCCATCACCACCAAGTCCTGTGCTTTGGATGATTTTGTTAGTTGCTTTAAAAAAAGCCTCATCCACCTCTTCTTCCTGGTTTGGTGGTCTGTAGTAGACCCCTACCATGACATAACCCTTGTTTTTTACCCCTTTTATCCTTACCCAGAGACTTTCAACAAGTCTCTCTTCTATTTCCATCTCAACCTCAGTCCAAGTGTATATCATTTTTAATATTTTAGGCAACACCTCCTCCCTTTTTTCCCAGCCTGTCCTTCCTGAGCAAGCTGTACCCTTCTATACCAATATTCCAATCATGCATATTATCCCACCAAGTATCTGATGCCAGTTATGTCATAGTTGTGTTTTATTTACTAGCATTGTGAGTTCTTTCTGCTTATTCCCCATACTTTTAGCATTAGTATTCAGACATCTAAGATACTGATTTGATTTCAGTTCTGACTTGTCTCTCCTTTATCCCTGCTATAATAGCCCATGCTCCCCCCAAATTCTGACCCTTCTCCCAGGTCTCCATGTTTTTGACTTACCTTTGGTCACCTTCCCCCTTCAAACCTAGTTTAAAGCCCTCCTCACTAGGTTAGCCAGTCTGTATCCAAATATGCTCTTCCCCTTCCTTGATAGGTGAACCCCATCTCTGCTTAGCAGTCCTTCTTCCTGGGACAACATCCTGTGGTCAAGGAAGCCGAAGCCCTTATGGTGACACCATCTTCACAGCCAGGCATTCACCTCCAGGATGCATCTGTGTCTGCCTGGGCCCCTACCCTTGACCAGAAGGATCAAAGAGAACACCACCTGCGCTCTGAACCCATACTCCCAGAGCCCTGTAGTCACTTCTGAGGGTCATACCTCACAGTATCATTAGTGCCCACATAGATGAGTAGCATAGGTCAGTAGTCAGAGGGCCAGATGATCCTCGACAATCCCTCCATATCATCTCAGATACAGGCCCCAGGCAGGCAGCATCTCCCTCGGGATGCCATGTCAGGGTGACAGATGGGTGCCTTCATCCCCCTCAGAAGAGATTCACCAACCACCACTACCTACATTTCCTCCTGGGAGTGGTGGCTACGATCCTCCCAGCCTTCGGGATACCTGGCTGCTCCTCCTCCACCTTTTGGGGGTGATTCCTCATTTCCAGGGCAGCATAACGGTTTTCCATCAGCCCCATATCCTTGTCAATAAATCCAGTTGCCCCCAAAATACCATTTTATATCATATACTATTCCAATATGGACTACAGTCTCAAACCACTATTCACCCATCCCTTGTGGACCAGACACACCAATATATTGCCACCTACCCTTCATACACAGCGCAGAGACTCCACCATTTCCATCCCAACTACACCTATGGACAATAGACTACATATTTTATTCCCTTTATAAATTACAAGCTAATTTCTTCAAATATCATCTCTCCACTAGCTTTCAAATAGATTTAACTATATAGAAAGTTGGAAGGACTAGTATTGACATTATTTACAAACAAGTGTTAGACTCTAGAGTAAATTTCAAATCAAAGTAACTTTTTTAACAACCTTTAACACAAAATTAATTTCAATAATTTTCTTCAACCTCTGCAGAAAAAAATCCATCTTTCCTTCCAGAATAAAACTGGCACTTTTCCTAACCATTTTCCCAAGCAAAAGCTAGAGGAGGGCAAAGAACAGCTTTACAAAGAATCTTATTGCAACATTAACAATGGAGTCATGACAACAGCTTCATAATAAACCACTGTGTTGTAGAATGTTTTGCAACTGAACTCCAGAATTGAGCATGATCCCTCATTGCCTTCAGTAAGGAAGGAAAACCTCTCATTTGAGCACATTTTCCTCTATAACATTTTATTAAATTTTGTCATTATCTTGTTGAACAGTGAGAATATGATACAAAGTTGCCATATAAAACAGAGCTGTCACTGCAAAGTATACTGTGAAGCAGATGTCAGGTTCAGTTTGTCTCTTGATATAGCCATTGTTTTCTCTCCTTTTAAGGAAGTCAAAACATATACACAGCAGGCTATAAAATGTTTCCTGTGTAGAAATAAGAGCATGTATTGGTCATCTATTGCAGCATTACGCAAGAAACTGATTATCAAATGGAAAAGAACTACATACGCAATGACAATGGTGTGAGGAAAGATGATAGAGTTTAATTTTTCTCTAGAGCTGAATTCCATTCTCTTGGCCAGAGTTTGATCTCATTTACACCAGTATAACTCCATTGACTTCAATAGAGTTGCTCCTAATGCAGAACCTGATTCAGCAAAGCACTTACATACAGCAAAGTCCTAAGCCAATAGTCGAAGGGACATAGGCACATGCTTATCTACTTTGCTGAATAGGGACACACTTAAACATGCTTAAGTGTTTTGTTGAATTAGAGCCTTATGCTATTGCAAATGCAACCAGAGTCAGGTTCAGTATAGTCCCACTAGTCTGAGGTAATGCCTTATTTTTTTCCTGTAATTTCCTTTCTAGCAAAAACTAGTATAACTTTCCAGAGAGAACAGAAAAATAAAAATTCTCATGCCCTGACCCTTATTTAAGAGGCTCAGCGCATTAAAAATAATGCAAAACAATGAGAGTTGCATATCAGCTAACATATTTAGCTTTTCACTTTGTCTGTTTTCCTCCTTCTGTCATCTCCCACTGCAGTGGTTGTGACAATACCTACCTCTTTCAACCACAGCTTTGTCAGTTGACAACAATAAGGATGCTGCAGACTATACTAAACAAGGCATCTCATTTATGTCCTTTGCCTGAAAGTTCAGCCAGTGTATGACACTATTACACCATGATCTAATGTTATTCCACTTCAAAAAGCACATCATTTCTGCAAATGACACTCTAGACATGTGCATGTCAGAAGCTAAATGATGACTCTGTCAGGACTTTACGCATATGATGCACATACACATTCTATGTTTAAATGTTAAATCTTTTGTAAAGTTGTTTTCTTGATAGATGCACCATTTATAGAATCTGCTTGTTTCCCAATAGGTATTTATAAATCCCAGGTCAACTGACTTCCAAAGTAATGCAAACCGCTGTCACATTCTTCAGTGTATCCAATGTCATTCTGCTTTTGTCCTCCATCCAGAAGTTATTTATTAAGGACATTATTCTGCAGCATTAGTGCCTGAACATGCCAATGGCAATTCAGAGAGACAACTCAGCTTCTGAGAAGGAATGCCATTTAAAAAGGCAAAGACAGGTTGGGCCTTGATGCTTTAAGGCAGATGAATGTCCGTGTAAAAACCAGAACAGTCTGCTCAAACTTTTTGGACAGCTTCCAAGCTTTACGTGCCTCCTGTTAGTCTGTGGGCTCTTCCAGTATGCTGAAAGAAAGATTAAGTCAGATTCTTAGGTTGTTTTTTCATGATATTGCCCTTAAATCACAACTCTACTTTGGGCTGCTGCCACTGCAGCAAAAATTCTAACTACCTGAGGTCCTCCTATCAAATAGGTGATCCCCCCTCTGAGAACAAATTAAAAGCACATAGGATTGCTGTCACTTTAGCGTAATCAGAAAGATAAGCCAAAACTATTCATTTGGCAAGCCTTGTAACAAGCAAGTACTTAAAACCCATGGCCGAGACACCAGAAACCCAGATTAGGGACAACAAAGGACATCTCCTGTGTCTGTCTGCACGGGGCAAGAGAATGAGTAGTGCTATTTCTGGGAACCATGGATCCTAAACAGCCAGAAGTAGATATCTGGGATGAGCTCATGCTAACTGAATGAGTCTACAGAGGATACCAGCTACTGGAAGGAATTCAAAAAGGGATAGCTTTCTTCAGTCTTCCAGCATGGACATGGCTAATCCTATTCCCACCACCTCTACTGCCCTCACGCTGCTCTTGTCAGTTACAAGGCTATTAATGATTTGCAGCTTTATAATGCTGAAACAATGCCTGCCAATGTCTTCTTCCCAAAATAAATAAAGTTGCAAATTTGCATAATTGTTCATATGTTTACATAAATTCAGGGCCAAACCATCAGAAGTGTCTGGTCTTCCTCTTTTAAAGCTATGCTGTACAAAACTCCAGTGTGGAGCACAAATAACTGCCTGAGATCCTGGTTGATCAGTGCACCATGTTAAATCCAACAAATAATTATACTTTCATTCCATATTTCCAGTAGTGTCTCTCTTTCCTTTTTCATGCTGAAAAGTCCTAGGAAGATGGAGGATGGCACTGCCTGCTAATTGTACCCCAAACTTATTACTTACTTCTAAAATTGTTAAATGGAGATCCGGAAAGCTAAGCCATTTTCACCAATTCTTGATAATTACTCAAGGACGTACCACTGGAAAGTCAGGGAGCTGAAAGAATGTATTACTATTTTTTCCCCGGGGAAAAGTATTTTTACTCCGACCTTAGGGAACAACTTGAAAAATTCAAAGGTAGCTCCCAGATGTTCTCCAAGGAAATTTCCAGCTGGAATAGGATGAAATGAGAAGTATGAACATTTCTTTTTTTAAAAAGAGAGCAAGAAAGACAGATTTGCTTTTAATTATGTTTTGTAAAACTATCTGGGAGAATCTAGATTATGGGAGAAGCCAAAGAAACAAAAGATGGCTGAAAAATTTAGTGGCTGGGCTTAGTCTACACAAATCAGTCACTGATTTCATACCTTACAATGAATACTGAGTCCAACATCAGTAAACACATTTTTCTCTGAAAAAAGTCAAAAATCTGTAGCCCACAGGCAAACACAGAGCTGGAAAGTCTGAAAATACATTCTCTCCCATTCCAATTTTTTGGGCCAGATTCTGATTTACACTAAGGCCCCTTTAATATTGCTTTGGCAGTGTAAGTTTACTTAGAATGGCTATAAATGTAATTTATTCCTACTTTAAGGTTCCTTTATGTTACTAGAATGGTGTAAAGAGGCTTTAGTGTATATCAGAATCTAACCTTATACCCCTTTCTAACTGAACCCATCATTTTTCTGAAGGAACAGTTCAATATTGCTAGGAGTAATAGCAATTTCCTCATCTTTGGCAGCAACCCCGGTCAGCCACAGCTTTTCCTGGTGGACCTCCCAGCTTCACTGAACTGAATTTCCTCAGTGAGTCTGTCTGAGCAGTATGGAAGAATTAAAGAGACAAATGCATTATAATATAGACTAGTTCAACTGTCTGAAGACCTGTGACAATGTTAATGAACAGGTTAGAGAAGGAGAATTACTAAACACCAAATTTTGAAAATGCTGCTATTTTTGGTATTTATTGCTAGTTCTTTCCGACTATGATACATGAATCTCTATCCTGTCCTTAGAAAAGAGGTGTCCATGTCACAGAAAATACTTACACAACTAGCACCTGTTAAGAGCTGTGTGATCTGGAAGCCATTTTCAGCGCACAATGACAGTAACTTTATTGTATGCAGTGTAGTTGTAGCAGTGTCAGTCCCAGGATATTAGAGAGATAAGGTGGGTAAGGTAAAATACCTTATATCGGACCAACGTCTGTTGGTTAGAGAGACAAGTTTTCAAGCCACACAGAGCTCTTCTTCAGGTCTGGGAAAGGTACTCCCAGCATCAGGGCAAAATACAAGGTGGTACACCTTGTTTAGCGTAAGGTAGAATGGCCCTTGAACGGTCCCTTACAATATGTGCTAACTAATGGTAAACAAGCTGTTCCACCTTGCATTTTACCCTGATGCTGGGAGTACTTTTCCCAGACCTGAACAAGAGTTCCGTGTGGCTCAAAAGCTTGTCTCTCTCACGAACAGAAGGTGGTCCATAGACGATATTACCTCACTCACCTTGTCTTTAATAACTTTATTGTCCATGAATTTGTACAACCAATGTTACATAGTCTTGTGCACCAGTACATGGTGCTCCTCACATCAATCTACATATACACAGCTCTCTCTCTCTCTTTTATATGAAACCGCACCCTTGCTGACAATCTCAACAGAGGTATCAGGAATTAAATGACAATACAGAATATGTCACCCTCATATCCCTCTCTGTACGTCTGGTTTCTGACACACTATGCCTGTTTGTAAGCAGTCTAAAGCATTGTCAGACTAGGAACTTTCATGAACATTAAATTCACTTATAACAAATATTGTATTATATTTTCATCCTTTTTCTGGTATAACTATCCTATATGACTGGCACTTAAAATTTACTTAAGTATAGGGGGAAAAAATCTATTTTCAGGTTGAATTGGTATCTTGTTTTTATCTGTGTATTTGAATTCAATGTAATAAAGACCTATTTAACTCTGTGGCTAAACTAATGGAGGATAGCCAGTCCATTCCTTAAGCCATACATGTTAACAAAGAGATTGGCTAAGCACACACAATTAAATCTCCAGCAGAGATCAACTTTTGTCCTTTTCAAAGACCTCTCAATTTTCTCTTTTTGTAGAAAATTATGGAGGTGGGCCTGACTACATTGATTTATGCTCAGAAAGCTTTGGAGAGAAGTTCAATCTCTCCAGACTTGCACAACTTTCTTCAACATTGCAAAATGTGAAGGAAAATTAGATTACATAAAGCTTAATTGTAGGGTTTCTTTTCCAGTATTCTGGCTTCTTTACGTAATGTCTAATACAATATACATTAGTGCAATTAGGTCTGTGCACTCACTGAAGAATGTAAACCATTTCAGGAGGTCCTTTATTTACCACATCAGTAAATAAGTATGTAATCTAAATTACTAAATTTACACCCAGTTCAATGGTGCCTCCCATAAATTTGCTGCAGTGATAAAATGCTACCATAAACCAGTATTATTTCATTAAGATGTCACATTTTGGATTTACAATTCAGAGATATAAAATAAATAAAAATGAAAGCAGAAATCCTAGCCAACAATAAAAATTAGCACAGGCATCAAGGGGAACATACTGCATACCCCATAATGCATTTTTATGGATGGTAGTTTGTGAAGTTAAATATTTTATTTGCTCAGAGACGTTCAGCATTCCTACAGATACAGAGAAGAGGGAGTTTTACTCAGTTAGGCCCTGTTCCTGCCATTTATACAGTGTGAGCAGACCCCTAGGTTCTCAAAGAGCTCCCATGAAGTCAGCGAGGCTCCACATGTGCACAACAGGTCATCTGCATGTTCGTATATAGGACTGTTTGTTAGCCTGAGAGAGAATTTTGGGTTTGACTTTTTGATACTCTTATATCCTTACCAATGCGTGTGAACAAAGACATCGGGTGTCCACAAGCAGATGGGAGGAAAAGAGATAAAAGATGGAGTTAAAAGTGTTAAGGGGTAGGGTGGGAGTGTAATATACGAGCATACACTGGAAGGCTGCCTGGCTTTTCTCTCAAGCCAAGGTCAAGCAACCAGTTAGGAGGGGGAAGAAGGGATGTGGGGGAGGCATAAGACACACTAAAAGCCAAAGGCAGGCCTGGCCTTGGCCAGAGCAGAACCTAACTCCTTACTCTCCTGTGGGATACAAAAGAGATGGGATGAAGACACCAGACTCCCGAACCTTCAAAACGGGAACATAACCATAAATTGAAAGGGGTGGGACTAGAGTCATGCACTGCAGGTATATTTGGGCCTACTAAGAAAGAGGAGGGGGAAATGGGGAATAGGGACATAGGCAAAAGCTCTGTGGTGTCAGAGCGGGGAAAGGGGACATGGGGTAAAAGCTCTGTGGCATCAGAGCTAGGAATGAAACACTGTGAAACAGAGTCTGCCGGCTTGTAGAGCTATGGATACGCTTGCTTGAAACTAACCCCAATAAGCATCACATTGCCTGCACTTCGGACTTCTGGTCTTATGCTTTCTATCTGCATGACAAAAACCAAAGGAGAGGGTGAAGGGAAAGCCCTCTAACATTGCACATGTCAGCTGCAGGGTCGAGATCTTGGAGGCTTACTTATATAAGGCTACATGCTGTCACCCGGGACATTGGAGCTACCTACAGAGCATATTCTTTCGAAAAAGGGCTGGGGGGAGGTAGGGGCTAATTACTGATGAACAAAAACGTCATAAAATGATTATTTATATCTCCAAATACTCGAACCTAAAAAGCAAGAGATTGCTCTCTCTTTCTCCATGACAGTCACCTTTAATCTCGGATTCAATTAAACTAGTTGTTCAGTACTCAATTATGATATTTCCTATGACCAAAAATAACTAAGAAGCTGAAGAGCTTTGCCTCAAACTTTCCAACAGAGGGTTAACATTATGTAATTAGTACAATTAAACCCTGGCCAATCTTAAGGTTCCCTTTTTTCCCATGTTTAAACTACTGATATGTTATCAAGCCAAATGCCCATTTGCAGTTCCTTAATCCCCACAGAAAGATTGCCATAGCTCCTCTCCTCATCACTAGCTGTCCTGCAAATCTATCTTTCCACACTGACACCATTACCAAGTGTGGGATGTCCAGGTGCAAACAACATATACATTTGCATCCTCAGATTGCCAAAGTCCCCATTAGCATCAAAGTCTTTCTGGCCTCTGACTTTGAATGCCCCCAGTTTTGGCTACCTAGCCTGAGCCTAATTTTCAAAAGTGCTGAGCACCCAAAACTCCAGTTTAAGTCACTGGGGGCTGTGGTTACTCCAAACCTCTGAGAAGCAGACCTACGGTGTCTGTAGTTGGGCACCCAAAAATGGAGCCACCGAAAATTAGTGGACACAGTTGAACGTTCTGGCTATAGTGACAGCGTTCTGTCAACTGGTGAGTATGCTCACTGTGAGATGAGCATATACCTCCTCAAGGCAGTGAGAAAGTAAATCAAGTCTCATAGCCAACTTCACAATAAGATTGAAACCACTGACACTATAAACTTACAAGTCAGGTCAAGTCTGCCCTAATAATAAACAACTACTACTGACACTTGGATAGCACCTCCATCCAAAAATCACAAGCCATTACAAAGTGATTATAGAATACACTACACCTTCACTCTAACATTCACTGGTACATCAAACACAAGGTTATAATTTATCAAAATCTTGATCTCTGTCTCTTTCAGTTTGGCCAATTTATTTCTCAATCTTACTCATGTGAACAGTCTTTACTGACATGAGTAATATTACTGATGCCAATGGCCCTATGTGTGGCTGGGAAATAATATATACATTTTCACATCCCTGTCAACAGCAGTTCAACTGAACTGGTGGTTAGTAACAGTAGGAGTTTAGTGTAGATGGAATTTTGGCTGCTGACACACTTTTCAGCACTCTTGATTACTACTCCCAGCAGCTAGATGGCATGTCGACAGGAAAAAAAAATGTGCAGCTGAAACCTCTACTACGGATGGGCTCCCAGCATTGCTAACACAACTTCAATGGTCCCTGCATGGAGCTCATGGATTGGGGCCTAAATGATTAACCATTTGCCAGCATGGTTGTTCTGAAGGTATTATTTTATAGAGTTCGGCTGAACTGTTTTTCTTACATTCCGGATACTTTGTGGAAGATAAAGCATATACTTTATCCACTAGGCTACACACATTTACCATAGGTTTCAGAGTAACAGCCGTGTTAGTCTGTATTCGCAAAAAGAAAAGGAGGACTTGTGGCACCTTAGAGACTAACCAATTTATTTGAGCATAAGCTTTCGTGAACTACAGCTCACTTCATTGGATGCATACTGTGGAAAGTGTAGAAGATCTTTTTATACACACAAAGCATGAAAAAATACCTCCCCCCACCCCACTCTCCTGCTGGTAATAGCTTATCTAAAGTGATCACTCTCCTTACAATGTGTATGATAATCAAGGTGGGCCATTTCCAGCACAAATTCAGGTTCTCTCACCCCCCCACCCCCCCCACACACACACACAAACCCACTCTCCTGCTGGTAATAGCTTATCTAAAGTGACCACTCTCCTTACAATGTGTATGATAATCAAGGTGGGCCATTTCCAGCACAAATCCAGAGTTTAACAAGAACGTCTGGGGGGGTGGGTAGGAAAAAACAAGGGGAAATAGGTTACCTTGCATAATGACTTAGCCACTCCCAGTCTCTATTCAAGCCTAAGTTAATTGTATCCAATTTGCAAATGAATTCCAATTCAACAGTTTCTTGCTGGAGTCTGGATTTGAAGTTTTTTTGTTGTTTTTTTGTTGTCGCAACTTTCATGTCTGTAATCGTGTGACCAGAGAGATTGAAGTGTTCTCCAACTGGTTTATGAATGTTATAATTCTTGACATCTGAATTGTGTCCATTTATTCTTTTACGTAGAGACTGTCCAGTTTGACCAATGTACATGGCAGAGGGGCATTGCTGGCACATGATGGCATATATCACATTGGTGGATGTGCAGGTGAACGAGCCTCTGATAGTGTGGCTGATGTTATTAGGCCCTGTGATGGTATCCCCTAAATAGATATGTGGGCACAGTTGGCAACGGGCTTTGTTGCAAGGATAGGTTCCTGGGTTAGTGGTTCTGTTGTGTGGTATGTGGTTGCTGGTGAGTATTTGCTTCAGGTTGGGGGCTGTCTGTAGGCAAGGACTGGCCTGTCTCCCAAGATTTGTGAGAGTGTTGGGTCATCCTTCATGATAGGTTGTAGATCCTTAATAATGCGTTGGAGGGGTTTTAGTTGGGGGCTGAAGGTGACGGCTAGTGGCATTCTGTTATTTTCTTTGTTAGGCCTGTCCTGTAGTAGGTGACTTCTGGGAACTCTTCTGGCTCTATCAATCTGTTTCTTCACTTACGCAGGTGGGTATTGTAGTTGTAAGAATGCTTGATAGAGATCTTGTAGGTGTTTGTCTCTGTCTGAGGGGTTAGAGCAAATGCGGTTGTATCGCAGAGCTTGGCTGTAGACGATGGATCGTGTGGTGTGGTCAGGGTGAAAGCTGGAGGCATGTAGGTAGGAATAGCAGTCAGTAGGTTTCCGGTATAGGGTGGTGTTTATGTGACCATCGTTTATTAGCACTGTAGTGTCCAGGAAGTGGATCTCTTGTGTGGACTCGACCAGGCTGAGGTTGATGGTGGGATGGAAATTGTTGAAATCATGGTGGAATTCCTCCAGGGCTTCTTTTCCATGGGTCCAGATGATGAAGATGTCATCAATATAGCGCAAGTAGAGTAGGGGCGTTAGGGGACGAGAGCTGAGGAAGCGTTGTTCTAAGTCAGCCATAAAAATGTTGGCACACTGTGGGGCCATGCGGGTACCCATAGCAGTGCCGCTGATGTGAAGGAATACATTGTACCCAAATGTAAAATAGTTATGGGTAAGGACAAATATTCCCTGCTTTCTACCAGAATCTTTGTGCATACAATGGTTTATGCAAATCCAACGTAATCTACTTTGATTTTTGCTGCTTCTACCCCGGAAAAAAAAAAGTAGTATTACATTCTTATATTTTAAATTTCTCCACAAATAGGGCACCTGTTAAAACTATTTCTGTGCAATACTTAGGAGTTTACAAAAAACAGAGAGAAATGGTCTGATGACTGATATACATCAGGGGGGCTATAATAATTTTTCTGCCTTATAACAGTGATGGGAAGAGTGCTTTTTGTTTTCCCAAAGTTGGTGTGAGTACCTAATATGAAAGATTTCAGAGGAACAGCCGTGTTAGTCTGTATTCGCAAAAAGAAAAGGAGTACTTGTGGCATGCTCAAATAAATTGGTTAGTCTCTAAGGTGCCACAAGTACTCCTTTTCTTAATATGAAAGAGTTAAAGGTGTAAGTGAGACATAGGATATGTTCCTAACCCAGAGACCTTCTGGATATTTGGTTCAACAGGGCAATTGCTATCAACATCCAAGGAACTCATGTATTGTTATGAAAGCTGGAAACAGCACCATCCAAAGTGAGAAGCTTCTATAGGTTAAGCATATGAAAGGCCTTGTCCTTAAGACATAACTCCCACGTGATCTGGAACTATGGTCTACACTCCCACAGACATCTGCATGACTGAAGATCACAGAATTATTCCATGAATCTGGGTCACCTGTAAATATGTCACTTCTCTGGACTTAGATTTTCAACAACATGCTTGAAAAGATAGGAAGGTAAGCATCACTGCTAATGTAACCCATGTGCTGGTACTGCAGCAGTTGACTTACTTACTTTTTGTCCCAAGAGGTGAGAGAAGCAGTGGGAAAGAGACAGATTTCTTTATTGAATCCTGTGTGTGTCTGCATAGAGCAGGACAGGGCACTGAGGCCCAGATCCTCAAAGGTCTAGGTGCCTATTTGGTTTCTTAGGCACTAAAGTTCACCGTTTAGGCACCAATGACATTTTCAAAACCACTGCCCAGCTGCTGCCTAATTCCATAAGTGCTTAAGTCCCCTATGCGCAGAGGTGAAAGTAAGCCGGTATGCCCCGGTACAGTGTACCGGCAAGAGGTGCACCATACTGGGGCAGCCCGGCTTCTTCAGGCAGGGCCGACTCGAGGCACCAGCAAAACAAGCAGGTGCCTGGGGCAGCACATTTCTAGGGGCGGCATTCCGGCACCAGCCATGCCGCCCTTAGAGATGTGCCCCGCTGCCCCAGCTCGCCTCCGCTCCGCCTCCGCCTGCTCCCCCGAGCATGCCGCCGCCGCTCCACTTCTCCCCCCTCCCAGGCTTGCTGTGCGCCAAACAGCTGTTTCGTGCGGCAAGCCTGGGAGGGAGGAGAAGCTGAGCAGCTGCACGCTCGGGGGGGGGGGGGGTGGCAGAGCGAAGGTGAGCTAGGGCAGGGGTTGTGCGGCAGGGGGGAGCTGCAGGAAGCAATGGGGGTAATACGGCACACCCGGGGGAGGAGGCAGGGCCGGGGATTTGGGGAAGGGGTTGGGAAGGGGCGGAGTTGGGGTGGAGCCAGGGGGCACGAAAAAAAATCCAGGGCAGACAAAAACTTTTTTGCTTGGGGCAGAAAAAATCCTAAAGCCGGCCCTGTCGCCAGGGGGCAATTTAAATTGCCTGGGGCTCCCAGCAGTGGCTAGAGCCCCAGGCCCTTTAAATTGCTTCCAGAGTCCCGCTGCTGGAGCCCTGGGGTAGCAGCTGCGGGGCTCCGGGGGCTATTTAAAGGGCCCAGGGCTCCCCTGCTTCTACCAACCCGGCCCTTTCAATAGCCACTGGAGTCCCGCTGCTGCTACTCCAGGGCTCCGGCGGCTAATTAAAGGACCGGGGCGGTAGAAGCAGGGGAGCCCCAGGCTGCTGCTGCTGCTGCTGCTACTCCGGTGGGTGGGGGGGAGACGAGGAGAAGGGGGAGGCACTTACCTTACAGGGTGGGCTGGGGCTGGCTCTGACCCCCTCAGCCCCGCCCCTTCCAGTGGCCAAAGCTTGCCCCAGCCCACTGATAAGTCACTCAACTTACTTTCACCCCTGCCTATGCACCTTAGTTCTGCTTATTGCCATTCACCAAACCACCTCAGCTCTGACCCCATCCGACAGCCAAAGAGCACAGGCTAGCTCAGCTCCCGAGGCCTAGTGCAAGCCAAAGCCCCGAAGTGGGATTTTCAAGCTAGGTGGAGGAAGTTCTACCTCACCAACAGAGCCTGATCCTGTAACTTTGCTCTGTGCGTGCCAGACCCTGCAGCAGGAGAGACGGATGCAGACCGTGTGGGAGGGGCAGCACAGCACCCCCACAAAAGACAGCCAGAGGCTTTGGGAAAACTTGGGGTGAGCAGAAGAGTGGTAGTGAGTGTGAGCAAGAGACAGAGAGAGAGAAAGAGATGGTTTCAGCTGCTAGGGAATGGGCTACCTAAAATGCCTGGCCTGGGTTAGGTGTCAAACTCCAAGAGAGAGCCAGGAGCCTGAGTGGAGGGAGGATATCTGGCCCACCAGCCACTTAGATGCCTAAACCTCTTCCTTCTACATTTCAATCCTGCCTATTTTATATGGCTCCCCGCTAAGATTGCTGGCTTGTGAGAATCCCTTTCTCAGGTGCCTTACTTTCCCCATGCATTACATTGGGAGCCTGGTCACCTAGCTCAGGGCTGAGTATTCCACTCGGTGATATGCAGCCAAGGAGTTAGGTATTGTAATGCTGAGTGGTGCAACACACCTAAGTATCTTTCAAGATTTGGGTCTTGGGTTAGAAAGACCCAAAGGCATCTAGAGTGGAGGGGAAGGGGTGGTAGTTACTAGACATGCTCAGTAAATGTCTCTGAAGCTGAACAGAGGGTTTCCATTAGGGCAAGCAGTCTAGCGCAGTGGCTCTCAAACTCTCTAGACTACTGTACCCCTTTCAAGAATCTGATTTGTCTTGCATGCCCGCAAGTTTCACCTCACTTAAAAACTACTTGCTTACAAAATCAGACAAAAATACAAAGGTGTCACAACACACTATTACTGAAAAATGGCTTACTTTCTCATTTTTACCATATAATTATAAAATAAATCAATTGGAATATAAATATTGTACTTACATTTCAGTGTATAGTATATAGAGCAATATAAACAAGTCATTGTCTGTATGACATTTTAGTTTGTATTGACTTTGCTAGTGCTTTTGATGTAGTCTGCTGTAAAACTAGGGATAATGAAATGTTTTATCCTTATTGCATGAGTAAAGGGCAGCAGAACTGTACTTTGCCTGGTCTGATTGAGGGAGTCACCCTAAATTGAACCTCACTTGCTAAGCAGGGGGTAGGGATGCCAAGCCCCTTCTGGTGGAAATGAGGGGTATGGGCCCTGCCTAAAGAGTTCTAGACCCCATTTGATCTCCTCTTTCCAGTGTTTAAAGACAGAGCTGATTGGGCTCAATGGAGAATCATTGTTTCTACTCAGTGATTAGCAGAGCTGAATTTCTGATAAGCATGTCTAGGCAGTAGGTTTTAGACCTGGTGCAGGGACAGTGGTGAAATGAAAGACCATGCAGAGGCTGTACTGGCAGTGAGGTCCCCTGCTACCCAGTGAAATCCGTAAGAGCTGAAATCTTGGGTTGGGCCGTAGAACCTCAGAGTGTGGGATCGCAGAAGTGGCCGTGAGCATCCCACAGCAGCAGCGCACGACCGGCAGCGGTGGAGGCGGTGGCGACCGGCCAGTTGCAGAGAAACACACAGCGACATTGCTCGATGCCCCCCCACACACACTCACACACTTTATGGGGTGGGAGGTGTACCCCTGCGACCACACAGCTGAAAGCTGGGTCTTCACTAACGAAAGACAGCCAACTGTGAATGGGGTGCGGTGGAGAGAGAGGGGAGCGATGGTTAGACATTCATTTGTCAGACTTTCCCACAGCAAGGTGGGAAACTGAGGAAAATATCACTGTCCAACCTGCTGTGGGGTTGGGTTTGCTTATAATCCCATGTTTTCCCATGTGGTTGTGGTGTTTTCCCAAATGAATGCTTGGCTCCCTTTCCCTTTTACTACAAGTTATCTTTTGTTATACACAGACTCAGTTCTTGGAAGTGAGGCAGTATTGCCTCTTAGAGACACCAAGGGGTGGAGTTTTGATTTCCTAGATTACTGGGTGGGGTCGCAAGCCGGTTCTGTTTTATATTGTTAAGCGGAACCCCTAGATATTGAACCCAGACCTTGTTGTTGCCGAGTCTACCTGGCAGAAGGGTTACATAAGGTTTGTCCAAATTCCAGTGTTCTATGCAAGCAATTTATACATTGATGTGCTACTATAAATTTAATTGTATGACTAAATTACTGTGTGGAAAGTATTTCTGTCTGAAGAGAGGACAGAAGGTAAAGTTTGGAAATATAAGAACAGTGTATTGATCTACAAAAGTAGGATAGTGTTTCCAATAGCGAATGCTTTATATTTCTCTTAATCAGGAGGTGGTAAGACAGTGTGGGTGTGCGTGCACGCATGTCCTCATCTCTTTGGGGTGAGACATAAACACACCCTGATGGCTGCAAAAAGAGTGCATTGAAATTGCCCCTCCATGACACTGATCATCTACAAGTAAAAACAACATGGATTTTTTCACATACCAGCACTTACTGCAGTACGAGTTCAGGTTGGGATTTTCAAAAGACCTTAGTCATGCAACTCCTGTTGAATTTGGGTGCTTAGTTCCTTAAACTCTTTTGAAAATTCCAGCCTTAAGCAAATATGTTTTAATCTGAGCATTCACACCTTGCAGCATTAAAATGAAAAGACAAGTGCATCCTCACTAAACATGACTGGTAATATTATTCCTCCCTCTTCCTACAGGTTACTAATTCTACTGTATATTCTTGTAAAGAAACAAACAATTGATGGATTTAGATAAATCTGTCATGACCATGGGAGCTAATCAATGGAACAAAAGAATGAGCTGTTTACAAATGCAACATAAAGTTCAGAAAACAAGATTCTGTGTGATAAGTTCAATTCCCTGTATTTTATTTTTAAGCAAAAGTGAGTGAAACAGTGCAGCTGAACTGTCAAGCTTTAATTGTTCCAGAAGTCCCATCATGAAGGGGGAAGAGTGCCAGAAATTCACATGATTTATTATCTTCCTACATTTCAGTTTCCAGCAAATGTGCAATCCCAAAGGAGTTCTCTGCCATTTCCTGACAGTGCCTTAGTGCTGAATTAATACACAAGGTAAAAGAAAGTTCAGCGTAGAATATCAGAACTGATTAATGGAAGTCATGTCAGTTTGTCAGTCCTCTGCATGCTAATTAGACAAAGCACTCAAGAAATCTAAGTGCCTTATATTAAAGTTGCCAGAAAGTTTATGTTGTGGTCAGTTTGCGGAAATGACCAGGGAAATGTTACTTTTATGTATAAAGTACACTTATTAAACCTATTGCTGGGCTAAGTAAATAAAAGAATGGTAAAGAAATCAGCAATCTATTCCCCATAAATCCTTCCTATGATTTCAGTGAAGTTCAGTAGTCTCAGACAGAACTTTTTTATCCAAGGTCTTTGTTCGTATTTCCGATTTATTTTAGTCCTAATGGAGAAGCACCCGTAGAAGTGCAAGACTACAAAGTTGAAGGTCCCACACAATCCTAAATAGGGTGCTCCATAGCATGTGAGAACTAATGCAGACACAGAGGAATTCTGCTGTATGCTAAAAGTGTGAACAGCCCCTCAGAAATAGTTTGTTATTTTATGTTGAAGCTCAAGTAATCAACTTTGTTTCTAGTGCTTCACATGTTGTGGTGACTAATTTATAGTAAATAGGTTTAGAGAAAACGCAATCTAAATAAAAAGCCACGTAGCATAATACACATTCATAAACATGTCAGCTTGGAATAATTAACACAATAACGAACAGCAGAACCACAGCTATCGGTTATATTCTCCCACCTTCTGAAGAACAGGTCTCCATTATGTATAAAAATACCTTGGAGTTATGGGCAGGCCGTACTGCTACTACTGCCAAATTGTCATGTTTTTTCTATATTGTGTGACCCCTTTACAGCTTTCCAAGGCTGTCCTTTAGAAAAAAATTGTCAGCTAGGAAACAGCTCAGTAGCAAAGGTAGGTCCATGGCCATTTAGGCTTCTTTCCTATTTTGCAATTGATTGACATTAAGTTTGCTGGAAAAGAACCAGCTACATGCTCAGAACATAGTCCCATACCTCATGCCAGCAAGGATAATTTGACAGACTCAGAAGCCCTGATTCTGATCTCAGATATACTTGTGTAAATCAGGAGTAATTCCTCTAAAGTCACTGGGTCCAATCTTTGGCCCTGCTACAGTGGCTATGTACCATTCTGCAACACAAAGCACTAACACCCATCTTAAAGGGCCATGTAGGTATTTCCTCTATGTAAGGGAACCCACAGATGGTAGAGAGACAACACAACAGATCATCCCTGTCCCACTTTTCCTGGTGCTGGAAATGTGGGCAGGAAAAATGGACAAGGCCAAACTGTCCCTAGGCCCTGTAATTCTTCAGCTACCAAAAGAGCCCTTGACAATTGGTTTAAGTTAGAGCATCTCTTAGGTTGTACAAACTTATGCCAGACACTGGATGGACCCATAGTTGGCCCAAGAATCCAGGGAGCATACATCTGGCCTGAGTTATCCTTGCCCTCCTCCTCTCTTCCACTGAACTGGACTGGAGGAGCAGGGCCGGTGAACCTGAATCTTCAAAGATTTACATTCTGTAAAAAGCAGATGTAAAATGCTACAAACTAGAATCCTTCACTAATACTGGTAGTGATGTTTTACCCTCTCTGTGCACAGGCACAAGTGTTTATACAGTGTATAAAGAGAATGAAGGGATATCATTATAATGAAGGGATATCATTATAAACCAATGTGAGATCAAAATCAGGTCCAAAGACAGCTCCTTTGAGAGGGAGCAAGAGAGGGGGACTTTACAACCCCACATACTTTGAGGCCACAGAGCCCAGGAGACCAGCAGAGCATCTGCAGGCTAGTAATCAAGGCATCAAACTCTTTGCCAGATTGGGCCCGTGCAATTATTTCACTTGTATTGCCTTGATAACAGACTATTGCAACCATAAGCAATCTGCTGATTGATTCAATGACAATTCTTTTGCTTCGCTGTAGAGCTCACTGAAAAATTTGCATTGAAACTTCTCTTTATTTCTTTTTTAAAAATTAAAACAGGAAACTTGGGCTTTGACTAAACAAAAAACTGTCTGCTTTCTATTGACAATTTTCACTTCTAAATGAAAACCCCAAAACTGAAAACTTTGCGTTCAAAAACTTGCCAGTCAAAAACAAAAGCATTGTCTGTTTTTTTTATGAAAATTGATATTTTTTGTAAGTGGGGCGGGGGGGAGGGAAGAGATTTTTTCCAACCAGTTCCAATTCTCTTTTTGGTAGTTTTTAATAGACTTTTAGCATGTGGTAAAGGAATACTGGACAAGATTTGCACCAATGTAATTGTAAGGTTCTGAAGACATCTCTATAAGTCAATGGTGAGTATAACTCCCTTCCAAGCAGTTGACCTGGTAGGCGTTCAGATACTAAGGTGAAGAGCACAGTATAAGAACCTATAAAGATGAGTATGGAACAGAATAACATAAATTCCAGTCGATACAAAACGCTGGACAGTGCCTTATAGGTGGTAGTGGTGTTAGAACTTAACCTCCAGGAGCCATGTTAATTAACACAATGTTAAACATGACCTTACAGTCAGTGTGGACAGGGACAAACCTATGGTTCACGACCAGCTGACATGATGTTAAAACATTATGGTTTTTGTCTACACTGACTGTTAAGAGCTTATCTTCACTAGACATTTGTCCATTTTATCCAGATTATAAACCATTTGTTCTTTATCCTATGCTTATCCCAGCGTAAAGAAGAAACAAATGTTGCCTGGATGAAACATATGGGGAGTGTCCATACTAGACTTCACAAATGCATTAACTACCTCAAGATAACTGGCAATCAACTAATATGAGATACAAAAGTCTAGTGAAGAGAAGCCCTAAGTCATATTTAATATCATATTAGTTAAAACAACTCTTCAACATTGGGTTCTAACACAACATTAATTTTCAAGTGAGTACAAGTCAAGTGAGGGTGGTGTAGAGTTGCACCACCCGCAGGAGAGAGCTCCTGGATGCTTCCACCGCTCTTCCCTCCTAAAGGTGGCTATTATAGCAGCACATTAGCCTCACGCTGTTCTTGTGTTCAGGTGAGTGCAAGGACATCAGCTGTGCTTGAATTGTGTGATGGGGAGTACAGAAGCAGGACACAATCTAGCCCAAAATATTTTCTTGTATACAGAAGTGAACTAGCAAACCATGTCTTTTTTCATGCCCCTATTTTGTGCCTCTAGGCCATTCAAACTTAGGTCTTCAAAACCAAAATGAAATTATTCACAATGCAGTCAGAGTGTGCATGGTTAGAAAGGACTGAAAATGATCAATCCATTCCTAGATTCACTAAACCTTGTTTATGAAAGAAATTATGATTGGGACAAAAAGTCCTACAAGATTTCAATTAAATCTTACTACATCACCTGCAGTAGATGGTTACATGCATTAATGTAAGAGGGTCATGCAAAAAAGAGAAAATTACATATAATTGACAGCATAGCTAAACACAAATGTCCATAATTAGCAATGACAGTTCAGTTGTTAGTACATTTCTGAGTAACTTAATGATCAAAAAGCCAAAGATCAGATGAATCAGATTGTTCATACTGTGTCAGCAGGAGATGATTACAAAATTGGGATCATTATCCCAACTCCTACTTAGAAGCAGCTATCAGCCAGGAAAGGCGAGGGACATTATTTCTAAAACTATTCTTTCATTCTGATATGCACCAGCAGGCCCAGCTGTTAAGAACTTCAGGGACCAGATTATTGTTAAAAGGTCACCAAACAAATGATTTAGTACCATTTTTTTTTGCAGAAATATTACATATAAAACATGGGTCAGCTCTGGGATCAAACAAATTCATAAGATTTCAATGTAGCTGCTGAAAAAAAAATCTCAACATGCCTATTGGCCTTAATTGAGCATGACATATATATAATACACATAGCTATATTTTTTGAAATTATATGTAAATGAGAGTTCAACAGAAAATAAACTTGGTGCATTTCTATAGTCTCTGAAAATATATATTTTTAATATCTTAGACCAAGATCTGAACCAAGCCAAAATTATTGACTTATGGCAAACCAGAAATCACATCTCAGATCATTTGGGGCATAATTCTTCTATTGGAGCTGTATGGTAGAACTCAACACTGTTGGGAGTTCATCGTATGAGGCAGAATGGAGTATTATGTCAAAATCTGCCATGCAGGCCTCAAAGAAGAATTCTGTCCGCAGACAGTAATCATAAAGTTTTACTAGTTGATTATATGTTACTGTTATTCAGTATGTTACCATAAAAGATAGGTTAGAAGAGACAGTTTGGGTCATCTAGTACAACCCAGGCATTTTACTGAACTTCTCCCTACATCATTCTCACTGATGTCTTGTTATCTAAACTTATTCTTAAATATCTGCAATGATGGTAGTGCAGCCACTGCTCTTATGAGATAGAACTCTTTCCTAATGTGTTGTTTTAACAATAGTTTCTTTAACTTCCACAGGTACATCCATTCTGAGGATGGGGAGGACACATCCGTCACAGTCTTTTATCATCATCTTCATTTCTTACTGATGAAGGGTCAAAAGAGAATGAGAAATTCCTCTCTCACATAGCTTTGCAGTATGTATATCACTTCCACATAAGTGGTCTATATTCGTTTATCATGCATTTTGGTCTACCTCACCTGCCTTCTGCCAAGTAATCTATCTCCCAACCCAGGACTTTCCCTAATATTTCAACCCCTGGAGCAGATCCAAACTGCTGCCTCTTTTTTCAGATCAACCCACCAGAGAAATATTTCCTTCTTCCCTTTAAATGTGGAATTTCCAACTGAAAAATTGTTGCTTGAGATCCAAGTTGCAAAAATGTACACGCCAAGTCATTTAAGGCTTAGTATCTTTTAATCCTCCAGACTTAGAAACAGGAGCTTTATTCTATTGAAATGGAAGATTCCAACCTTCCCAATATGACAAAAAATTTGCTTATCTGGAAATTTCCAAGATACTTTAAAGTGGTTTCTGTGATGTTGACAGGCCAGCTCAGATCAAAGCCATAGACTCATTCACTTGTGGGTGAATATCAAAGAAATGTTAACATTGTCTTCACTTACCCATAACCTGCTGTTTACTATCACATTACATTATGTATACCTGCTAATTAGATAACACTAGATTAAAGTGTATATTAGTGTGAAGATGTGAATGTACTGGGTGTGTAAACTTCAAGAAAAACTAATGAAGGATTGGTTTCAGAGTAGCAGCCGTGTTAGTCTGTATTCACAAAAAGAAAAGGAGTACTTGTGGCACCTTAGAGACTAACCAATTTATTTGAGCATAAGCTTTCGTGAGCTACAGCTCACTTCATTGGATGCATTCAGTGGAAATGCACTGAACACATCCGATGAAGTGAGCTGTAGCTCATGAAAGCTTATGCTCAAATAATGAAGGATTGTTTCTGGCTATCACATTGTGTTTACCCATCACACAGAGATTGGAGCCTTGGAAACGTAAAAGATTGCTAACCGCAAAGCATGGGTTGTTGTGTTTGAAAATGGAAGAGCCCATGCTGTAAATAAAAACACTTGCCAAATTGCCTTCCATGGAAGGATGCTGTAAGAATGGATCCAGGAATCGATCCTGTGTCTCTGAACTATTTGGACACTTCTAGATGCAAGACTGAGATCCCCAGAGTTATTTTTCGTAACCCTGAAAAGACTTTTGGAAAACTTCATCTCTAGTATCACTTTGGACTTACAAACTTAGACTCGCCTGCTAATGTATTTTACCCACTTTAATCTCTCAATAACCCTCATTTATTTTTCTTCGCTAATAAATCTTTAGTTAGTTTATAGAGAAACTGGCTGCCTGTGCTGTCTTTGGTGTGAGATCGAGAGTATCCATTGACCTGGGGTAAGTGACTGACCCTTTGGGGTTGGGAGTAACCTGATGTGATGTGGTATTTGTATAGTGACCAGTATCACTAAATCCAGTTTGTCTGGGTGGCAAGGTAGGCTGAAGAGCCTAAGAAGAGCAAGATTCCCAGCTCCAGTTGACCGCCCACCCCCTTCATGGGTGTAGGCCTGGCTTGACATACGTAACTTGCCTCATTTTTTAGTGGGCATAATTGGGAAGATGAATGGAAAGTTAAATTGTAAATAGGGGCTTGACAAACAGTATGCTGGAGTCAGGATGTCTGTGCTAGCTAAATTAAGCAGCAAAATCTTGATGCAACACATTATCGACAAAATAGACCTGGAATGTAAAGATCTGATTCCACGGGAACAGTACATGTACAAAGCATGCTGTACAGGGATTGGTTCCTGCAAATTAATCAATCCAAAAAATGTGTGGTGTAATGCATAGAAAATGCAATGGAATGTGACAACGTATTTAAAGGAAGAGGTTGTCTATGTAACTTTGGATGTGTGGTACACTCTATACGCACCACCTACGCTTGAGACTGATCAACTCAGAGTAGCTTTGCAGTGCTCCAAATACAGGAACCTGAGTGACAAAATCTGGAGTCGAACTGAGTATTTTGGATCCCAGAGAACTGAATGAAGTGTTCTCCCAGAACTGGACACAGTGTTCTGGATAAGCCAAATGGAAGAGGTCTCAGAGGAGATCCCAACACTGGCCTTCCAACCTCAAGCTCCAGCCCAACCCACGCCTTCAAAAGCACTGACTGCACACCTATTTTTAGAGTGCTATCATGAGCCCCACTAGATTGAGTCTGTCAACCCAGGTGGGGAGGTGTCCTCCTGCTCAATCCAAAATGCTGTGCAGACATACCCATAATAGTAACAGAGGCACTTGGCTTGACAGGAGAGAGGATACCAAAAAAATTGGTTAAACACTTCTAGGTTTCTTTTGCATTCAGTATTCAAAATCTGAAGAATATGTGGTAGCACAGTGTGGTGTAAAGATTTTATTGGCTTCATCCGAGTTGAGCTGCATAAGTAATGCCACCATCCCAACCTCATGCCAATAAAACCACACCATCATATCTGGCCTACACATACATTATTATGCATTTGTACCAATAAAATCCTCCATTTAGTACTCCAGTAGTTTAGTTCCTCTACATTTAGTACATTTTTGTATCACCCTTACCTGGACACCACACTTCTGCGTAGTACACATACTGTTGTCTCTTTTCTCTATATATTCCTGAATAAAGAACAGGAGGACTTGGGGCACCTTAGAGACTAACCAATTTATTTGAGCAGAAGCTTTTGTGAGCGATAGCTCACTTCATCGGATGAAGCTCACGAAAGCTTCTGCTCAAATAAATTGGTTAGTCTCTAAGGTGCCACAAGTCCTTCTTTTCTTTTTGCGAATACAGACTAACCCAGCTGCTACTCTGATTCCTGAATAAGTAAATCCTAATCCTGTTTTGCTACTAAATTTTAAATTTAAAAATGTATGCTAACTATATCATTTTGAAAGGTATATTACCACAATAGTGTTTTTTACTGGTTGTGCATAACTGTACGTGATTCTTATGGAATATCAAGACTGCAGCTGTTCATTTCACATTCCCTTTTTAATTCCAGCTCTGTCTTCACCTTTAGTCCATTCAATACTGCAGTTGCTGCATGTTACATTCAAATTACTTCCTGATCTGGACAAAAAAAAAGTCTTGCTGTTGAAAGGGGTGTCAGATCCTCAACTGATGTACATTGTCACAGACTTCAATAGAGCTAGAGCAATTTACACTTGATGAGAAGTTGCCCCTGAATTTGTAACATGTCCCAAATGCACATTATTACTCAGGGAAAATTCTCAGGGGGAATTCTCACTTCTCTGGCAGTTTTGACTGAATCAAGAGTGCACGGCAGGATGGGCCCTAATTATAATTCCGTTTTACTTCATTTTGTGTAATTTTTGCAAAATCTTCCTCAACAACCCTATAAGAGACAGCTTTTTGGCACATTTTGTCTTTTGATTCTAGTGAGATTTTGCATTAAGGAGTGAACTGGTATTACATCCAGTAAAATAACATCAGTAGTAATTATAGTAACAGGCCAAATGTTAAAGGCAGTATACAATATAGAATACACTGCACCAAATTCTGTCAGTTCCCCCACTGAAGTCAAATCAGTGCACTACAAAAGATGTACAACATGAATCCAAGAAGGGTTATTGTAATGTCAAATTGAAGAAGCTGAAGAGAAAGATGAAGGAGAGTTTGATGTTTCTGAAACAGCAACAGTTTCAGAGTAGCAGCCGTGTTAGTCTGTATTCGCAAAAGGAAAAGGAGGACTTGGGGCACCTTAGAGACTAACCAATTTATTTGAGCATAAGCTTTCGTGAGCTACAGCTCACTTCATCGGATGCATTCAGTGGAAAATACAGTGGGGAGATTTATATACATAAAGAACATGAAACAATGGGTGTTACCATACACACTGTAACCAGAGTGATCACTTAAGGTGAGCTATTACCAGCAGGAGAGCAAGGGGGGGGAAAAACCTTTTGTAGTGATAATCAAGGTGGGCCATTTCCAGCAGTTAACAAGAACGTCTGAGGAACAGTGGGGGGAGGGGGGAAATAAACATAGGGAAATAGTTTTACTTTGTGTAATAACGCATCCACTCCCAGTCTTTATTCAAGCCTAAGTTAATTGTATCCAGTTTGCAAATTAATTCCAATTCAGCAGTCTCTCGTTGAGGTCTGTTTTTGAAGTTTTTTGTTGATGAATTGCAACTTTTAGGTCTGTAGTCAAGTGACCAAAGAGATTGAAGTGTATTCTCCGACTGGTTTTTGAATGTTATAATTCTTGACGTCTGATTTGTGTCCATTTATTCTTTTACATAGAGACTGTCCAGTTTGACAATGTCAACATAACACACCCAGCAATATTGTTAATCTATCCAACTATACTCTTAGCCCAGCAGAAGAATCTGTCCTATCTCGGGGCCTCTCCTTCTGCCCTTCCACCCCCAAGAACATGATACAGTTCTGTGATGACCTAGAATCCTATTTTCAATGTCTCTGACTCAAGGAATATTTCCAACACACCTCTGAACAACATACTAACCCACAGAGACCTTCCTACCAAGACTACAAAAAGACGGATTCAGGGTGGACTCATTCTGAAGGTCGAATCAACAGACTGGACTTCTACATAGAGTGCTTCCGCCGACGTGCACGAGCTGAAATTGTGGAAAAGCAGGATCACTTGCCCCATAACCTCAGCTGTGCAGAACACAATGCCATCCATAGCCACAGAAACAACTCTGACATCATAATCAAAAAGGCTGACAAAGGAGGTGCTGTCATCATCATGAATAGGTTGGAATATGAACAAGAGGCTGCTAGGCAGCTCTCCACACCACTTTCTACAAGCCATTACCCTCTGATCCCACTGAGGGTTACCAAAAGAAACTACAGCATTTGCTCAAGAAACTCCCTGAAAAAGCACAAGAGCAAATCCGCACAGACACACCCCTAGAACCCCAACCAGGGTATTCTATCTGCTACCCAAGATCCATAAACCTGGAAATCCTGGACTCCCCATCATCTCAGGCATTGGCACCCTGACAGCAGGATTGTCTGGCTATGGAGACTCCCTCCTCAGGCCCACGCTACCAGCACTCCCAGCTACCTGCGAGACACCACTGACTTCCTGAGGAAACTACAATCCATCGGTGATATTCCTGAACACACCATCCTAGCCACTATGGATGCAGAAGCCCTCTACACCAACATTCCACACAAAGATGGACTACAAGCCATCAGGAACAGTATCCCCAATAATGTCACGGCAAACCTGTTGGCTGAACTTTGTGACTTTGTCCTCACCCATAACTATTTCACGTTTGGGGACAATGTATACCTTCAAATCAGCGGCACTGCTATGGGTACCCACATGGCCCCACAGTATGCCAACATTTTTATGGCTGACTTAGAACAACGCTTCCTCAGCTCTCGTCCCCTAATGCCCCTACTCTATTTGCGCTACATTGATGACATCTTCATCATCTGGACCCATGGAAAAGAAGCCATTGAGGAATTCCACCATGATTTAAACAATTTCCATCCCACTATCAACCTCAGCCTGGACCAGTCCACACAAGAGACCCACTTCCTGGACATTATGGTGCTAATAAGCAATGGTCACAAAAACACCACCCTATACCGGAAACCTACTGACCGCTATTCCTACCTACGTGCCTCCAGCTTTCACCCAGACCACACCACACTATCCATTGTCTACAGCCAAGCTCTACGATACAACCACATTTGCTCCAACCCCTCAGACAGAGACAAACACCTACAATATCTCTATCAAGCATTCTTACAACTACAGTACCCACCCGCTGAAGTGAAAAAACAGATGGACAGAGCCAGAAGAGTACCCAGAAGTCACCTACTACAGGACAGGCCCAACAAAGAAAATAACAGAACACCACTAGCTATCACCTTCAGCCCCCAACTAAAATCTCTCCAGCGCATCATCAAGGATCTACAACTTATCGTGAAGGATGACCCATCACTCTCACAGATCTTGGGAGACAGGCCAGTCCTTGCTTACAGACAGCCCCCCAACCTGAAGCAAATACTCACCAGCAACCACACACCACACAATAGAACCACTAAGCGAGGAACCTATCCTTGCAACAAAGCCCATTGCCAACTGTGTCCACACATCTATTCAGGGGACACCATCATAGGGCCTAATCACATCAGCCACACTGTCAGAGGCTCTTTCACTGGCACATCTACCAATGTGATATATGCCATCATGTGCCAGCAACGCCCTCTGCCATGTACATTAGCCAAACTGGACAGTCTCTACGTAAAAGAATAAATGGACACAAATCAGATGTCAAGAATTATAACATTCAAAAACCAGTCGGAGAACACTTCAATCTCTTTGGTCACTCGATTACAGACCTAAAACTGGCAATTCTTCAACAAAAAAAACTTCAAAAACAGACTCCAACGAGAGACTGCTGAATTGGAATTAATTTGCATACTGGATACAGTTAACTTAGGCTTGAATAGAGACTGGGAGTGGATGGGTTATTACACAAAGTAAAACTATTTCCCCATGTTTATTCCACCCCACCACCCCGCACTGTTCCTCGGACGTTCTTGTCAACTGCTGGAAATGGCCCACCTTGATTATCACTACAAAAGGTTGCCCCCTCCCACCCTCCTGCTGGTAATAGCTCATCTTAAGTGATCACTCTGGTTACAGTGTGTATGGTAACACCCATTGTTTCATGGTCTCTATGTATATAAATCTCCCCACTGTATTTTCCACTGAATGCATCCGATGGAGTGAGCTGTGGCTCACGAAAGCTTATGCTCAAATAAATTTGTTAGTCTCTAAGGTGCCACAAGTCCTCCTCAGCATCTCAAGTGTTATTGAAATCAATTGGATTGCATGGGTGTGAATGAGAGCAGCATGTGAGCTAATGTATAGTGTATTACATACACAGCACCAGTAATATTTATCCTATGTAACTATACATTACATTATAGTTACTTGTCATGTTTTGTATGTAGGTGGCTATTAAATTGTCTTATAGGTCCTTTGTAATGCAAACTAATAACCCAGTCTTTTTCTTCCTGTACTTTGTCCAAGTATATATTAATTAATTTATCCTAGCCCAAATTTTTGATAGAGGCAGCAATATAATCTCCATAGTTGTTACATACACTACCAAGGGAAGTCCTTATTTAGTCCTCTCCACAAGTCTCTAAAGTGGACTTTTACCATTTCTCCACCTCTTTTCCAATTGAAAAACAAGAGAGACTGTTAGAGGCACCAAAAGCAATGCTGATCAAGGAAAAATTCTTTTTAAGAAGTATCTGTTATTTAAATTTTCAATTTCAGCCTGTGCAAAAACTATTCAAATTAAGTTACTTATGCAGATCAGTCCCTTTTAGAAAGTTCTCTAATCTGCAGAGTTATGTACAATGGGATTTACCTCTACAAATTCTAGCACTAGGAGGGAAAGAACATTTGGTAAATCATAGTATAGCCAAAGAGATGGTTTGATTTTCTTGTTTATTTTTAAATATGCTTTTGGCAAGAACAGACTTTCAGCATTTTTTTTTCTTGACTGTCATTTTTAACAACACTGATTTGATAAATATTTCAAGGGAAAAATGGGTATGTATACCCTTTCAAAGTCCCTTATTAATTCCCTACAAAATTGACATGAATTAGTGGCAAAGAGAAGGCAAATTCATATATAAAAATTAATTTCAGACAGAACATACTTCATTCAATTTGTACCTCTATTTGGAGAATACAGTAGGCTGATTTTGCAACCATCTGCACTGCTCAAACTCAGGCTTATTTTCATTAGGGGGAAAAAAAAACTACGAGTGTTAATGCTTTCTGTTCCATTATCAATGAAATATTAAAAATCAGTGCACTAAAAAAAGATTTACAACCTTGGGATATGAATCAAATACGGGTTATTACAATGTCAAATTGAAGGAGTTTAACAGATAGACGAAGGTGGGTTTTGATGTTTCTGACATAGCATCTCAAATGTTGTTTGTCAGAATGAAAGAAGCAGCCTGAAGAAAAACCACAAAGATTTCAAACTTCAAGTCACAGTCATTAGTGGCAATTTTACATTGCTTTTGTTATGTTGGGACATTGCATCAGCCAATGGAAAACTAATGAACAAGAAACTTGTCACCTGGAAGGTTGGGAAAATGAGTTCTTCTCACACTGTCCATTCAAAGGTAGAGGTTCACTTCCTGACCTCAATAGAAAGTGACACCTAATTTGGCAGCTTCTGCTTTTAGGAACCCAAGAGAATAAAATTGTCTTGGTAACATCAGACATGCAATTGAAGTTCAGTCAGGGTGGAATTCACTTTGTTGACTGTCATGAGCTGCTCAGGTCCTTGACACTGGATGCAATTTACATTTTTGTGTTTTGCAGTTAGTATCTATCAAAGATTTGTGTCTCACAAAGTAATTTTAGTATTAGGCTAATGCATCTGAAAGCACCATTCCACAGCTTTAGAAAAATTAACTAAAGCACAGCATATAAAAATCTAAAGCTTTATTTGCTACAACTACATTGTTTATATAACACTTGTGGTTTCATATGGTTCTAGAATAAGACAGGTGGGACTCATAGAATCATAGACTATCAGGGTTGGAAGGGACCTCAGGAGGTCATCTAGTCCAACCCCCTGCTCAAAAGCAGGACCAATCCCCAATTAAATCATCCCAGCCAGGGCTTTGTCAAGCCTGACCTTAAAAACTTCTAAGAAAGGAGATTCCACCACCTCCCTAGGCAACGCATTCCAGTGTTTCACCACCCTCCTAGTGAAAAAGTTTTTCCTCATATCCAACCTAAACCTCCCCCACTGCAACTTGACTCACTATAACTCACTCTGTTATTGTAAATGGTTTTCAAATGCATCAGCAACAGTGCATTTAAACTGTACCAATGTGTATTGCACAAAATTACAGTTCCATTGGCAGGCAATACAGTAGTTACGCAGAAATGAAAGTGCCCTACAATAACACCACCTTTTAAAGAAAGGGGGAAAAAGTATACTGCCTTGCAGCATACAACATCAATCCCTATGTGCCTAGCGGATTCCAAATTCAGACTTGTCAGCCCAATTACTTCAGTGGTTATGGCCGTTTACTCAAAGGCTGATTTTGGCTCTATGTAGCTTTCGTCTTGTACCTTTGTGTTCTGGCCTTGGTTTGTAGAAAATGAAACCTTAACACTTCCGAATAGAATCTTTCCTTATGGAGATTTTTAGCCCATTTTCAAAAATGACCTTTAACCTCACATGTACATAAGGACATGTATGGTAGCTTGCATGTGCAATTACCATATTTGCATGTGCAAATGGATACATGCAGGCACAAAACAAGGTAGGTAGGCACCTGACTTTCCACTTTGCGGACACAAAAACTATCTGTTTATATGTAGTGATTTGGTAAACATGTGCACAAAATTTGTGCTCACAAATACTGAAACTGTCTAAAACTTTGGCCTTCGACTTCTTCACACTCAACTTATATTATTCTTCTTTCTAGAATTATTTTTGGAGTAGAGCTTTAACCCAGGAAAATGCAATACCATAAATGGAGCATGGACACTGATGGCTTTAGAAAGTTGTGTCACCACTGGCTTTGCAGAAAAAGCCAGAGGGAGTGGCACACAAGACCCTGGAAAGGGACTACAGAAGTCTACATTACAACAGCCCATAAACTTTCCAAATGATTTTCAAGATTCATAAAATAGAAATTGTCATTTCTCTCTCTCAGGAGCCCCATATTGAACCCAAACTTACTAGATTCTCATGCCACATCCTTAGCTGCTGTACCACACCATCATCTCTGACCAACAGCCATAGTGCTAAAGGCCTATAGAAGCCACACCCCAGGTCCCTGATTGGATGGACGGGCTATTTTCTCACTGGGTGTTTGGACTATAAATCCGCAACAGGAAGAGGAAGCTGTTTGAGGAACAGACCATTGCCTAGACTGCCTTGCTTCCTCACCTGACAGTACCTTGTTTCCCTGCTTCCTCACCTGACAGTGCCTTGCAGCCTCACCCACTTCACCTCCTCAACCGACTGTCCTGGCCCCTTGGATTGGATCTTCTGGCTATTGACCTATGAAAGAGGCAAGTCCCACTATTGCCCTGGTCTTCCTCTGAGATGGACTGACCTGCCAGCTACCCGACCACCTGCTCACACTTGATTACTGCTTGGGACTGCCCCTAGCCCACCTCAGCCACCAGGCATTACAATATCACAGTAGTGCCTACAGGCCTCAGTAAGGGATCAGGGCTCCATTGTGTTAGGCACTGATCGCACAATTAAAAAAGATGCTGCTTACACTCTTAGCATGTGATGAGAGACAACAGGCAAATAAAACAAACAAAAAAGGGTAATAGTGAAATAAAGACGATTAGTGTAATAAGCAGCAGGGAATTTTCCCAAACTTTGGACCCACTGTCCAACTAGCTCCTGAATCCAGTGGTATTAGATTCTGTACAGAAATAACAAGGGCAAATAATCCTGCATTCTAGATCTTCACACAGGAACTCATCTCCTGTATGTTTTACAGTATCAATTTAATATCAGATGCATTCTCTCTCGGGGACTATACCCTCTCCTTGCTGGGGGAATGAACTCAATCTAATTGTTTTTTCCATCTCTTATTATTAGATTTTTTGCATCTGTGACCTATTAAGATGTAACAGCCCTTGAGAGGAAACTGGTTTTATTTAGAGAGAGAGAGAAAGAGTCATAGTACATACTGCATGATAGGATCGCAATATCAGCCATACTAAAACAAACTTTATCATTAGATTTAAACTATTTACTATTTTAATTGGAACAAGAGACTCTGCAGGAGTTTATTGGTGCCATTTATATTGCAAGCCTCAACAGGATGCTAACTTCCTCAAAATCAGAGCCAACACCTCCAGACTGGAGTTCCAGTCCCTACTCTAAACAGAAAGATTACCGAAATGGGAGTGGAGTTAGTGTGGTCATTTAAGAATCCATTTTACAGGAGGACATATGAGAAGCCCAATACGATAAAAAGGAGTTTGAGATGAAAGGAAGACACATTTCACAATGGCACTATACCTGCATACTCAAATTTTTAATAGGGTATGTTGGGAAATCTTTCCTTTAATCACATTTCTTTGTATTTGTGCAGTCATCTCCACTTATCTGGTTTGGGTTAATTTTAACCTTAGCAGATTGGAACACTTGATTTAGGACATGAGGACTGAGAATTGTGCAAAAATAGCTTTTAGCCTATGAGTCATTTTTCAGTGGGCTTTGCCAAGAGTGGGCACAGTCAAAGGAAGACAGGGATCAGTTTCCTTGAAGAGATCATCTTAGAACTCCCTATTGAAAGGTACCATCCCACTTTGGCAGGGGTAGGATGAGTCATGGGATTGTTGGCTTAAGTCTCCCCCCCCATAACAGAAACAAAAAAGTTAAAAAAAAGTAAGTTCCCCTTCTGATTTTGTGCAGCACCTAGCACATTTCAGTGATACCAGAAACAAATAAGAATATTTCTATGAATGAATGTATCTGTCTAAACATTTCCGGTGCACTGAGCACTATAGTATCTAGAAGCCTCGCATATAATCAAGAATCATATAACTGTTGTCCATAAGAGACAGTTGTCCTACTCCTTGGAACAGCTGTCATTACTGGTTATTTGAGGAAGGTCTACCCAAAGAAGTTGGTCTTGAAGACTTTCAGGTGCCCACTTAGTCTGCTCTCATCTCTTGTGGGGTTCCAGAGTTGAGGGCCCTCTGCTGAAAACATCCTGCTCCCATTACTTCCCCCCTAGTCCTGTTAACCACACTATCCCATTTAGCAGAAATGTTTGGATAGACACTGTCAAAAGGCCAGATGCTCTGTGGCTGCCTAATGGGTGGGATGATGCAAGATATCTTCCACCCTTGCATGGGCCACCCTGCTTCCTTCCAGCTCCTCCAGGGATACAAGGAGGCAAAGATGAGTAAGGAAAAGGCAGGCCCTGGGAGGGGGAAGACCTAAGCCAACAATCCCATAACTCATCCTACCCCTGCCGAAGTGGGATGGTACCTTTCAATAGGGAGTTCTAAGATGATCTTTTCAAGGAAACTGACCCCTGTCTTCCTTTGACTGTGCCCACTCTTGGCAAAGCCCACTGAAAAATGACTCATAGGCTAAAAGCTATTTTTGTACAATTCTCAGTCCTCATGTCCTAAATCAAGTGTTCCAATCTGCTAAGGTTAAAATTAACCCAAACCAGATAAGTGGAGATGACTGTACAAGGAAAAGACAGTCCCAGGGCTTACCTCCTACACACCAGACAACAGAGCAAGCTGTCCACACAGGGGACAGTAAGCTGCACTTCATGAAGGGAAGGCTGCATGCCCAGGAGCTCCTAGATTTATTCTGCCTTTAACTTTCTTTATAATCAGGTTTATTTTGGAACAAATTGCTAAATTAAGCGGTAATAAAGCATCAGGAACAGATGGTATTGACTCAAGAGTTCTGAAGGAACTCAAATATGAAACTGCAGAACTGTAGTATATAACCTATTGCCTAAAATCACCCTCTGTTCCTGGTGACTGACAGATAGCTAATGTAATGCTGGTTTTCTTTAAAGGCTCCAGAAGCAACCCTGGCACTTGCAGGCTAGTAAGCTCAACTTCAGTAACAGGCAAGTGGTTTGAAACTCTAGTAAAGAACAGAATTTCAAATACATAGATGAAGAGGACATGTTGTTGAAGAGTCAACACTGCTTTTGTAAAGGGAAATCATCCCTCACCAATCTATTAGAATTCTTTAAGGGGGTCAAACAAACATGTGGACAAGAGTGATCCAATATAGATATATATATATAGATATAGATATAATGTGCTTGGACATTCAGAAAACTTTTGACAAGGTCCCTCACCAAAGGCTCAGAAGTAAAGTAAGCAGTCATGGGAAAAGAGAGAAGGTTCTCTCATGGATCAGTAACTGGTTAAGAGATGGGAAACAAAGGGTAGGAATAAATGGTCAGTTTTCACAGTGGAAAGAGGTTTTAAGGTGAGGAGTCACTCCTGTGCTAGGTTCCAGCCAATCCACAAAATCAGGAATGAGTCTGGTGACTCTCAGGGCAGGTATATAAGCCTCACAGGTGGAACAGCAGCTGAGTCTTCTCAACATCACTTCAGGGCTTGGAACGCTCTCCTGTCTGATAATGACAGATTCCTCAAGCCTTAGCATATTCCAGCCCTGCTCTTGTACCAGCCCTGTTCCTGGTCCTCCTGCAGCCCTGCTCTCACTCCAGTCTCCTGCTTCCAGGTCTGACCCCTGGCTCCAACCATTAGGCCCAAATGCCACTGCTCTGATATCTAGCCCCAACTGGCACTGCTCCAACCACTAGGCCCGACTATACTCATCACAGTTTCTGACAGAGGTCAGTAGCGGGGCCCTCCCAAGGATCTGTGCTGGGGTGAGTTCTGTTCAACATATTCATAACTCATTTGAAAAAAGGGTGAACAATGAGATGGCAAAAATTGCAGATGATACACAATTACTCAAGATAGTTAAGTTCAAAGCTGACTGAGAAGTTACAAAGGTATCTCACAAAACTGGGTGTCTGGGCAACAAAATGGCAGATTTCAGAGTAGTAGCCATGTTAGTCTGTATTCGCAAAAAGAAAAGGAGTACTTGTGGCACCTTAGAGACTAACAAATCTATTTGAGCATAAGCTTTCGTGAGCCACAGCTCACTTCATCGGATACATTCAGTGGAAAATATAGTGGGGAGAATTATATACACAGAGAACACAAAACAATGGGTGTTACCATACATACTGTAATGAGAGTGATCACTTAAGGGGAGCTATTACCAGCAGGAGAGCAGGGAGAAAAAAAACCTTTTGTAGTGATAATCAAGGTGGGTCATTTCCAGCAGTTGACAAGAACGTCTGAGGAATAGTGGGGGGAAATAAACATGGGGAAATAGTTTTACTTTCTGTAATGACCCATCCACTCCCAGTCTTTATTCAAGCCTAAGTTAATTGTATCCAGAGGCTCATTCACTTGCACATCTACCAATGTGATATATGCTATCATGTGCCAGCAATGCCCCTCTGCCATGTATATTGGTCAAACTGGACAGTCTCTACATAAAAGAATAAATGGACACAAATCAGATGTCAAGAATTATAACATTCAAAAACCAGTCGGAGAACACTTCAATCTCTTTGGTCACTCGATTACAGACCTAAAACTGGCAATTCTTCAACAAAAAAAACTTCAAAAACAGACTCCAATGAGAGACTGCTGAATTGGAATTAATTTGCAAACCGGATACAATTAACTTAGGGTTGAATAGAGACTGGGAGTGGATGAGTCATTACACAAAGTAAAACTATTTCCCCATGTTTATTCCCCACCCCCCACCATTCCTCAGACATTCTTGTCAACTGCTGGAAATGGCCCACCTTGATTATCGCTACAAATGGTTCCTCTCCCCTGCCCCCCACTCTCCTGCTGGTAATAGCTCACCTTAAGTGATCACTCTGGTTACAGTATGTATGGTAACACCCATAGTTTCATGTTCTCTATGTATATAAATCTCCCCACTGTATTTTCCACTGAATGCATCTGATGAAGTGAGCTGTAGCCCATGAAAGCTTATGCTCAAATAAATTTGTTAGTCTCTAAAATGGCAGATGAAATTCAGTGTTGATAAATGCAACTTAATACACATTGGAAGGCATAAACCTGACCAGACATACAAAAATGATGAGGTCTAAAATATCTATTACTGCTCAATGAAGATTTTTTGAGTCATTGCGAATAGCTCTCTCAAAATATCTGCTCAATGTGCAGGGACAATCGAAAAAGCTAACAAAGTATTAGGAACAGGATAAGAAAAATATCAGACTGCCACAATCTAAATCCATGGTACACCCACACCTTGAATACTGCATGTGGTTCTGATCTCCCATCTCAGAAAAGTTATTTGAATTAGAAAAAAGTACAGAGAAGGGCAACAAAAATGATTAGGGGTATGGAACAGCTTACATATTAGAAGAGATTTAAAAGACAAGGACTGTTCAGCTTACAAAGAGCGACAACTAAGAGGAGATATGATAGAGGTCTATAAAATCATAAATCACGTAGAGAAAGTGAATGAGGAAGCATTATTTACTCCTTCACATAACACAAGACCCGGAGGTCACCCAATGAAACTGATAAGCAGCAGGTTTAAAAACAAACTTCTTCACACAACCCACAGTTAACCTGTGGAACTAGTTGCTGGGGAATGTTGTGATGGCAAAAAGTATAACTGGGTTCAAAAAAGGCTGAAGCTAATGGACAATAGGTCCATCAATAGCTTTAACCCAAGATGGTCAGGGATGCAACCCCCTGCTCTAGGTGTCCCTAAACCTCTGATTGCTAGAAGCTGAGACTGGACAATGGGGGATGTATCACACAATACATTTCCCTGTTCAGAGGGAATGAACAGAAGCATCTGGCACCAGCCATTGTCAGAAGACTGGATGCTGTGCTAGATGGACCATTGGTCTGCCCCAGTATGGCCGTTCTTGTGTTAAATTAACCTCTTTTCTGCTTCTTTTTATTTGTAACTGAAGACACTGCACGAGTTTATTGTTACTGTTTGTTTTACGGAGCAGGGACTGAAACTCCAGTCTGGGGATGTTTGATTTTATTTTGGAGCATGTTAGTACGCTGTTGGGGCTTGTAACAATATGCTCCCTTAGGGAAAATGTTTTGTCTCTGAGGTGGCACATCTCCTCACCGACCCTTACCACAGCCTGTGCCTAGAAGGCACAATCGAGCACTAAACTTAGGCCTTAACCCCCAACGGTCTTAAAAATTCAGACCTGGACTTTGCATCAAATGGGGCAAATAATGTTGAAACTGTGTAATGGCCACTCATCTATCTTTATTGCTTAGGAGCCAAGCTTCTTCATGTTGCACAGTTGTCGTTTCCACATGGATTCACCTTCGGCATAGTTGCAGCTATCTATCTTGGAGGTAACAAAAGTGAGGATCACAAGTAGCTAGGTCCACATCTGAGAGGGAGAAGCACTTTCCTGGTCAGCTGGAGGTGGGAGAAGGAATTTGTTACCACTGTAAGATGTAACATTGAAGTAATTAAGTAGGGCACAGGTATAAGCATGCCACAAAGGCATCTTGCTTGCATACTCAGGACAGTACATGTACCAGAACAGCACATCAGCATTTGTGGTTTGCATAAATTTAGCTACACCATGGTTACACCAGTGAACATTTCCTTAATGTAAACAAAGCCTTAGATAATAACTGAAACACACAAGCACCAGCTAGCCACACGGGGAGATGCAAAGCTGTGCAGAAATTTGGGTGGGCGGGGGTGTTTTGTTATTAGCCATATAGAAGTAATTTATCATACTATATAATTAGCCCTACATACAGCTTAAGATTTATCTCTGTTAATTTTAACCCTTTTATTTTAAAGGAAGGATGTGCACTTTCAGTGACCCAAAACACAGCTTTGGGTTGTAGTCCTTCAATACTGCCACCTGCTTCTCACCATGAAATTCATGTCTGTTTATATTTTCAGCTCAGGTTTTCAAGATTTCATAATCTTCTTTAGGATAACATTTTCCATAGAGAGTCTGAATACAGTAGCATGAAGTTTTCCTACTAAGCTTCCAAACCAGGTAAAAATGAATTTGGAAACTTTTGAGGGAACCTAGGCAAAGGTTCAAGAGAACACGAGTTTGCATAAAGTTTTGGGTAGTGAGGATTCCAAGCCAAAATGCCATATATGAATACTGCTGAACTTTGGGAGTGTTCAAAATGCCAACCTGGAACCAAAATCCACCGGTAGCCCTAACAATATAATGCGGCAAACCAAAATTCTAGATCTGAACATCACTGATCTTTGAGGTGTTCAAAATCCATCACTCAAGCTTGATGGAAACTCAGTGGTTTTAAACTGATATTAAAAGCTTGCACTTGAGCTCCATAAATTGAACTAGCTGAGTTTTGCTCAGCTCTGGCTCTGCACTTTGAAGCACAATTTTGCTTTTATAGTTTTTACATATTGAACAATCAATCAGTTTGATCATTATAAGCCATTTAGACTTAAAATATATACCTCTACCACACTCGTTATGATGGCAAAGCAGATATTATCCTTAAGGCCAAATGCCATTTGCCAAATGCCACTCAAGGAAGTGGTCCCTCTGAAGTCAATGAGAATAGTCGTGGAGCAGTAAGGCAATCAGAATTCGGCCTTGTTTTAAGGGATAATTTGTGCAGTAAAGAGCTTATCACATACCTGCTGAAATCAGTGGAAAGATTTCCAAGACCTCGCCTTAAGACAAATGAAGACATTTTAAAGCAATTAGTCCATAATGGATCTAATAGCTTTTTGTATCTGGGGAACAAACAATCAAGAGGGGTGTGATTGGCAAACAATTGTCACGCATGCACCATTGAATTTTTTCCCCAAAAGGACTTTTCACTGTGCATACCAATATGACATTTTTAAATGGCCTAAAAATGTATTTATAAAAATGTATTTATTGCATATAACACATAGTAACAGCTGCAACAGGCGTTTTCTGTGACCTAGAGACGGGAGAAATGACAATCAGGTCAGTTGCCTTTTTTAAAAAGTACCACTGAAGACACCAGGGCCCTTAACACACACCCTGAAATGTACCAGAAATACAGACATAGGTGGTGGGAATTTCCTCTCTTTCACTTTTGACTGATGGCAGAGACTCTTTCCCAGCTACCTCCATAGGCCCAGCTCTCTCCCTGCTGCATCCCAGGCAGTGACCCCTGTTGCTTTCCCTGGAGACTGTCCCTGCCTCAGTGTAGCCACCTCTTCCCACAGCTGCCGGCTGACTGTCCTCAGGATCTCAGCATCCGTGGAGGAGGGGAAGACGGTGAGCATCCAGCTGCAATTGCTCCTTTCCAGTGCATCACTGTATAAAGAACAAAGGGAGAAGGTAGGAACTGCCGTCCCACTGCTCCGTGGGCTGCAGGTCCCCACTCCGCACAGACAGTACAAGCAGTGAAGCAGCCCAGCAGAAAGCAAATGCTGCAGCAGCCACCGTAGGCGGCAGCCTGACCTGTAGTCCAGCCTGTGCACCAGCTAGCCACGGAAGCCAGAACTGCAGTCTCAGTTCCAGCTCAGCCTGAAATCCTCAGATGACTGGGAATGTCTTGGCTGCAGTGTTGTTGTAGCCACATTAGTCCCAGGATATTAGAGAGACAAGGTGAGTGAGGTAATATCTTTTATTGAGCTGTAGCTCACGAAAGCTTCTGCTCAAATAAATTTGTTAGTCTCTAAGGTGCCACAAGTCCTCCTTTTCTTTTTGCGAATACAGACTAACACAGCTGCTACTCTGAAACCTGTTGGAGATAGAGACAGGCTTTCAAACAGCTCTTCTTCAGGTCTGGGGATTTCTTCCATGATCACAAAAGGCAAATACATCACACCCCATTTTTACACCATGGAAGAATAAGGAAGGACTCTACCACCTTTCCCCTTGTCTTTCATTGCTTTTTTTGCCATAGATTTCTGTGTTTGTACAGAGAGGGAAGATATTTTACTAATCCCATCTCTTCTCAGTATAAAAATAACTTGAACACATGATGTAAAAAGTCACCATGAATGAATTTTTCACATAAAAATCTAGTAGGCATTTCTCTGCTTGTTGCTGCAGTATGTTCTATTCTCTCCAAGAAATCCCTTATGCTAAAGGATTTCATAACAGGTCCTTTGGTAATAAGCTCTTTTTCACAAATTTAATGTGCTGTCTCCATCCAGTGGTGAAGTTATAAAATGCCTTCTGTTCTGTTCTTTTATAATTTTCAATTTTTCAGCAGACAGTTGTATATATGTGAAATATTTCTCTGTGGATATCTTGTACTGATCCTAAAGTTCAGCTATTGTAAATTAAATCACTGGCTGTTACTGGTACCTAAACATACAAATTCCACAGATTATAATTGGTATTATTTTGCAGTCTAGCAGGAGCGGTGGCAACTACAATAATTACTATTGCATAAGCATTTCAATTCTAGCCTTTCAACATCCCCATTTTCAGTCCTTATAACTTTCATTATTCAACCTGATATTTTCCTGCCTTAGTCTCCATCCCAAAAGAATTTCCCCTCCTGACAAATTGCACAAAAAATGAGGGTTCACCTGTCATGGACTATTGGGAGAGTTTAAAAAAAAGATTTCTTCCATTATAAAAAGATACTTCATGACCTTCTTAAAAAAACCACATTAGCACCCAAACTGGTGGTGACTGAAAGCTGAAGTAGCCCTTAATGAGAATTACCCATGTGCGCTCTGGTAAAAATGTTTTTTGACTTACTACTTTTTATTTCTGGTAGTACCCACAAATGTGTGCAAACCTTAGCAAGCACAAAAAATGGCAAATTCCCTGCCCATGGAATAATTGTGTGAGCAGTCTCTGAATTTTTCCCCACCACCACCCGCATAGTTTTTAATAATTTTTGGAGCAAAGGTAGCCTGCATTGCAAATACAGTTGAGGCTAATTTAGCTGCATAGTCAAAAATGTAGTAAATCCAGACAATGAATGTGTCAGGACTCTGCAGGAGCTCCTCTCCTTCCATGCACATCTTGTAAAGTGAGTGGTGACTCTAGCAAGGACCCATCCTGTTGTAAAACTAGGCAAATATCTAAATGAGTTAATGTACCCCCAGGAAGACCTCTGCGTACGCCCCTCCCCCCAGGTATGCATACCCCTGGGTGAGAACCACTGATTTATTGCACACAGACTTTTCTTTTAAAAAACTGCTCCCTGAAGTTCTTGAACTATCAACTACCTTTTCAGGTTTGCCCAAGAGCTCATCCAATACCTGATGATTTGCTCTCTCAGAGCTCTGCCTAGCCATCTTCATCATTTAATTCTCTTCCTCTTCTAGAATCCTATGTTGAGAATTTTTAAGAATCCTACATTTTCAGAATTCCATGGGCATAATTGGCATGATGTGCAGTTATAGCTGCAGTAATTGCACACATAAATTATGCAATGCAGCTCTGAAAGTTTGGGCTTCAAACACTCAATAAAGCATTTCAATCTAGAACTTGCAATTTTATTCCCATGGAATGTCCTTTCACATGGATCTAACCCCACTGGATAAAGCTCATTAGCTAGCTGTTTCTGCTTTCAACATAATTGGTAAGATAGTCCACAGTGTTGGAATTTAAAATATCGTTAACACCTCACCGAGATAAACAGGGAAGTTCACAGTTCACACCTTCCTAATGGTCATGTCTCAATCTGTCTATATTGTCAAGCTTTTAGGATGTGAACTGATCAATCAGAAGGACTAGAAATAGCTTTATTTTTAAATGAAAACTAATCCCACTGTAGACTGTACATTGGGAATTTCCATAGCACATGTTTCTAGTGGCCCAAGTCATCTATAATTAGTCTCCTCTGTAAGAAGATCAAGAGGATGGTCATCTGTTGTGTCTTTTGTTCTTGCCATAACATAATAGGAAGAAACCACCTGATTAACAGTGGTGTATAAATAATCATGTTCCATAATTATATACATAACATGCAAGGCCTAGCTACATATGCACACCACTGCTCTGGTAAGTTTCTGAACACAGAGCTACTACAAGGATCAAACTATTTAAAAGGATACTACCTAGTTACTAAACACTATATCAACCCATCTGAAAACAGGCATACTATTGTGATGGGATCCCCGGGGTAAAGCCTGGGACTGTGGGACCATTGTGCTCCCTTAACTCTCCCCAACCTGGGCTGTCTGTCACAGTGCTTTGCGAGTGATAAGCAGAAAAGCCCTCCAGCTGCTGTTATCACTCAGGCACAACCACATTTGGAGTCCCACACTCAGCTAGATTGCATGAATGCTCCCAGAGCCACTCATGAATTACACAGAGAAAGGCACTAGCCAAATATCCCCAGCTCCCAGCCTTGTACCTCAGGAGTATTCCATCTTGCACTGTTCAAGATGAGCAGTGCACGTTTATTAACTGGTTCACCACTTCAGGTTTACAAATCCTGGTGCATATCCACTTTCTATTGATGAGCAGATTTACCAAACACTTCAGGCAAACTCAGTGGTAAATATAAATCGTAAAACAAGTTTATTGATTACAAAAAGATAGATTTTAGGCGATTATAAGTGATAGCCACTCTGACTTTGTGGTCTACCAAAAGAAAAGAAAATACAAGCACACAGTCTAAACTCTCAACCCTGTTAGGCTGGGCAACATCTAGATTAAGCCAGTGAGGTGAGAAACTGCTATCGCAGTTCATAGTACACAGGTTTCACCCTTGAAACCTGGGCCAGTCTTCTCTGTTGGAGTCTTCAGTCTTCTGAGTATCCTTGTTGCTTCCTGCATGGGGGGGGAGGGGAGAGGAGAAGAGGACAACCATGAGGCCACTGTGTTCTGTATTATACCCTGAGTCCATGTGCTTGGAGAACACAGTCCAGGCATTTCTGGTGGGCATTGCTGAGTCACAAGGTGAAGCAAGAGTGTCTCCTGTGCGTAAACCATTGAATTGTAACTCCTCTGCTGGACAATGACTGGTGATGTCTGTTCAGCACCCACCCAAGGGCATTGGGTGCCTCTTCCCTTGTCATTGTCTCTGGACAGCTAGTATCTGGGCGCTTCCCAAACCCACAGCATATTTTAGTGAAAATTGTACACCACAGTTCTTATAATTTTTACATGCATTAAATGATACACCTATTTAGATGGAACAATGGCTTTCAGCAGATCATAACCTTTCCCGGGATACCTCACAGGGCATGCTTTATATGCAATATCACAATTACATGTAAATGAGGACTACGAGGGTAACAGGGCGCTCCCCCAAGGCATAGAATGTCACAACTGAGTCACTGTAATAACCTTAGCGATTGGTGAACGAGTTTGCAAAAAATAGCAGCTGACCCAAAACCTAATCGTAACTCAAACCAAACATTTCTTTGAAGTATGGAGATGTTTGTTACTTTATATTAAAAAAAAAAGTGTGCACTTGTTGCTTCTCACAAGGAGTAAATGCAGGCCCTATAAAACGTCTGGTGAGCGAGCCTGCTTATATGAGATTGTCTGACCCATTCTGCAGACTCAGGAGATCTTATTTCAAATTTGTTGGGTGATCATTCAACCCAAATAAACTGAACCTTTTGCATGTCTCTCATAACTGTCCAAAATGTGTGTGTTTTTAGCTTTAGGGCACGCTACTCCAGCTTATCCATTCCTACATACTACTGAACCATTAATCCCAGCCATGTGATCTTCCAACTTTCTGCCTATGAACATAAAGAAAAATGCTTTCTGTGATTCCCATATCCCCAGGCAGTTGCTGAAACTTGCAATGAAACTGAGAGTACAGACTAAAAAAGATTGTATGTGAAAATGAATAACATCAAGGACATTGGTAATGTCACATCAAAATATTTATGAAACAAAAAGTTTTCCAGAGCTCCAGAAAGGAACAGCAACTAAGGAGCAGTTGACTTTTTAAATGTAAGTGCAAATGCCAGGGAGTTATATGCATGTGTATGTTTCAGCTCTCATAGCTCCTGCATAGTGTCTGCCAATTTCTCAATCCCCTCAGTCATAAGGACAGTAGAATTTTTCATGAAAAATTCTAAAGCACTCAGCACCTTCATTACAGATAAAATACTGCCACTGCTAAAATTGCACAAAACCAAATATAGGCAGGATATGCTGCAGTACTAAGGAGCTGATGTAAACATTCAACTTTATTTCCTGGTTCAGTCACCTGATCTAGCTACAGATGACAAAGATCAATATTCCCCATCACCTGACAGTCAGTCTTAACTGCCTCTACAACAAGTTATGTTTTAAAGCAGGTTAAAAACAAATTGAGTCATAAAAATGAAAATGTTTGATGTTTAGTGGATATTAAGAAGGGGCTTTCCCCCCACCTTTTAACAGGTGGGCTGATTGCTGGAACACTTTAACATACACATCATCAATCGCATCTCCAGTGTGGCTAAATGCTTCTTTGATCAGGGAGCTAGAGTTAACAGGCCAGAGGAGGAGCATTTCAGCTGTCAACTGTTGCTTGATAAAGCAATAAGACAGAGCTATTTTGGAAATAGTTTATTTTCAGGCATGTTGAGGGGGAAATGGAATTTGGGCAGATAGCAAGTTTTACTTTAAGGGTTTGTAACAAGGCACTTTACTCACCATTGGGAGGCACCCCTTTCTGGCAATTCTGGGGATTAGCTACACCTAGTTCAGCACTTACTTTCTTCTCTTCCACTGTTACTGCAACTCCATGAGCAGAAGTAGAGCCACATGGCCACTTTGTGACTCAATCCTCTATCCAGGTCACACTAGGATTACCCCTTCCAGGAAGGGAGGTCTTTCAAAGTCTACCTGCACAGTGTCAGACAGTCCTCACACCTGCTGCCCTGACTATATCACTTCCACAATGTTTCAGGCAATCTTCCCATTTGCTGTACTCAGCAACAACACTGCAGTGGGAACCTAGGTTCATCCTCTACTCTGGGTTCTAGTGCAGGACCTTGTAGCAAGCACAGTCTGGGTCCTCACCAACCTTATCGCTCTCTTGCCTGCTTCTCCTTCACTAACCTTCCTAATCAGACTCCCTCTCTCTTAGGCCTACTAGGTAAACCTTTCCTCATGAGTTCCTTCCCCCCCGGAGACAGACTGCAATTTTCCTCCCTGCTATCTCCTAGCTTTATGGAAGCCTTGCCTGTTCCCTCACAGCTGTGCTTCCTTCTAATTATTGCCCTCCAGCCTAAATCTTACCCTTGCACCTTAATTGGTGGATTGAGCCCACCTGGCCTAATTAAACTCAGTATGGCAGCAGGGGAGCACACCCCATCACAAGGTTCAATCCTAGAAGGTGCTATACTCCTTATTAAAGGTCCCCAAACTCCCAATGGCTTGACACAATACTGCCAAGCCTGTAGCAGCATGGGGCTCCCAAGTTACAGATATCTATGTTCCTGGAAAGTAAGAAAGTCAAGGCAGGAACTGGGAAGCCAGAAGCATCCCAACTGGAATTGAGTACAGCTGCTGTCCTTTAGCAAGGGGAGCACTGGTTGAGGGAAATGTGCAATCTCTGAGCAGCCAGATGGGCCTTTGGGCAGTTTGGAAGTATCTCCAGCACCCAGGAGATCATCCCAGGTAGCAGACAGATCTAGCGAGAGCTTCATGGAAGCAAACCAGCCCTGAGACTCTGCTACTATTTAAATTTGGGCTGCATTAAACTGAATATTGTTTCTTTCTGCTTGGACACAACCCCAAGAGACACTGAATTACTCTTAAAGGGGCAGTACACGGTGGGCAGCAGCACTCCCAACAGAACTTCCACAGGGCCCCAGCCCACAGGCAGGTGGAAAGTAAAAGAAGCTAATGTTTGCTGGTTGTGCGGCAGGGCCACATGCTGTTGTGTGTGAGCTGCTGAGTGCTGACTAAGTGCTCTAGGGTGATAATACCTTGAGCCTCCTTGGGTGTAACATTACTGAAGTCAGTGGATATTGACCCCTCTCAGGGGTATTAACCTTTTATATGAGGGCTGTTGATTAATTAAGGTTAACTCACGTGACTAACTCAAAAAAATTAATCCCAATTTTAAAAAATGATTGTGATTGATTGCAGTTTTAATCACACTGTTAAACAATACCAACAGAAATGTATTAAATATTTTGGATGTTTTTCTACATTTTCAAATATATTACAACACTCACTTTATATTATTCTTTATTATAAATATTTGCACAGTAAAATGACAAGAAATAGCATTTTTCAATTCACCTCATACAAGTACTGTAGTGCAATCTCTTTATCGTGAAAGTGAAACTTACAAATATGTCAAATTTTGTTATATAACAGCACTAAAAAACAAAATAATGTAAAACTTTAGAGCCTACAAGTCCACTTGCTCCTACTTCTTGTTCAGCCAGTCGCTCATACAAACAAGTTTGTTTACATTTACGGGAGATAATACTGCCTGCTTCTTATTTACAATATCACCTGAAAGTGAGAACAGGCATTTGCATGGTACTTTTGTAGCCAGCATTGCAAGTTATTTATGTGCCAGATGTGCTAAATCAGGGGTGGGCAAACTTTTTGGCCCAAGGGCCACAACTGGGAATAGAAATTGCATGGCAGGCCATGAATGCTCACAAAATTGGGGTTGGGTGCGGGGGGGAACAGTACTGTATGCATATAATTATAATTGCTGGAGGCATATGAAAGCACCTTAATGACTAATAGATTGATTAACTAAAGAAGCTTGTAGGGCATCTTAACCACTAACCTCTGCCAATTAACTGAAGTAACTCTAGACAACTAAAAGTTCATTGACCAAAATCACTCATACTCAGGATGGTTAGGGGGTCGAAAGAACATACTGTGATTAAAAACCAGTATTTTTTCTTTGTGATGCACTAATTTTTCCTGACTTTGAACAACTCTATGTGTGTCCTCTACTCATAGCAAATAAACTGTAAAAGGAATAGGAACTGATATGAGGATCTAAGGCCAGAAAAGAAATATTTTGGAAGTTTTCTTAAATTATCTATTTAATAGTCTAGTTTTATTGCTTCCTAATTTACCACAGATTTTATAGATTACATGTGAAGTGAATAGGACTGGAGATCTAAATTCTAGGGAGCTCACAAATATGCACATAGAATAAAAAAAAATGAAAATAAAAGGAAAGCAAGTTAATCACTCTAGTGAAAAGTAAGCTAAAACTCACCTATGCAAAGAAAGAATTTACTCTGGAAAGCTGCAGTGCTGAAAGAAATCTAGTGATGATAGCAGACAGCAAATCAGACATGAGTTTATGTGAAAAAGGCTGCAAAAAAAAAAAAAAAGACCAATGGAATTTTGGCTTGCATCCGTAGAGCATTATGTCTCAAAGCAAAGAGGAAATAATCCAGCTCTGTTCAGAATGCACTTGGAATAATGCACTCACTTTGGGGCACCCCAGTGACAGAAAGATATTAACAAGTTGGAAGGAGATCAGAGAAGAGCAACAGAAACTATCTGCAGGTGGAAGAAAGATTAAAAGACCTAAACATGTATAATTTGTCTAAAGGAGTAAAATATTCTGCAAATTCTTGAAGGAAGTAAACAACAAAGGAACAAAATTACTTAGCATGATACACGGGTATAACTACAAGGCAAAATGAACTGCAGGGCCCTGATGCGTTATTAATCTAGTGCGACAGTTTGCCAACTTTTTGAGTTACAATGTTTGGTTGCATTCCTCTAACCTGAACAAAAATAGACATATGCAAAAGTAAGCTGGATAGCCTACTCATAAACCTAACAGAGACCTTAACACAACTTTAATTACCTTACCTACACTTGTAAATTTCAAATACACAGTTACTTACCAATGACACAACCAAGGCTTCCTCAGCAGTGGGCTGCTTCTACCTTGCAGCCAGGCTGCACAGCTAGAGCAGGGCCAATACCTACCCTCTGCCCATCCCCCCTGGGGAATTTCAGAGTGAGGGAAGACATGTGTGATGGTCTCTGGGGGCAGAGCCAGCACTGGGTGCAGAGGCTGCCGGGAGCAAAAATCAGAGCAGCAAGGGTAGATTTTGATGCTGACCCACAGGCTGGGTGGCCTACTGAAGTGAGTCACGGGGTTGTGGTGGCACTCCCTCCCTGCCCTCCATGGGGGCTGGCACAAGCTACCTGGTGTCGCCAGTCACACACACCCCCACACACACCCCTGAATGTTCCTCCTGCCCCCGAGGGGTGCTCACAGCACAGTTTGAAAACCTCTGATCTAGTAAGATTGAAATGTTATAAAATAGACATGCGAGAATCCTGTATGGCATAAGTACCTGATTCCTATCTATTTGATGCTACATCTGTATGTTCCTCAAAAATTTGAGAGTCTGCCCTTTGGCACTGTCAGATTTCTAGTGGCTGGTTTATGCTCCAGTTTTGCTTCATGAAACTTTATAAATCATTTGTGGAAAAGAGGGAGGCTTTCCTCCCTGAAACACAGCAATATTTACAAGAAGCTAAACGTTTTCCTAGTATGTAGTATTCATTAAAAAGTTTGCTAGTTGTTTCATGTAGGGAAACAAGTCTACAAAGGACAATCTTCTAATGAGACAATGTGGGTGAGGTAATATCTTTCACCAGACCAACTTCTTTTGGTGAGAGAGACAAGCTTTCAAACCTACACAGACCTCTTCTTTACCAATTGAAGTTGGTTCAATAAAAGATATTACCTCACACACCTTGTCTCTCTAATATCCTGGGACTGACATGACTACAACTACACTGCACACAATCTTATAATGATTCTTTTAGTTATTAATTCAAACTATACTTTGGAGACATTTTTCCTTAAGCTTTTTTTTTGGGGGGGGGGCAAGTGCAGGGTAATGGTCCATTAAGTATGTCAAGCAAAAGAAAATTCTCAGTGACTGTCATAAATATAAAGGGAAGGGTAACCACCTTTCTGTATACAGTGCTATAAAATCCCTCCTGGCCAGAGGCAAAACCCTTCCCCTGTAAAAGGGTTAAGAAGCTAAGGTAACCCCGCTGCCACCTGACCCAAAATGGCCAATGAGGGGACAAGATTCTTTCAAATCTGGGGGGAGGACACAAAGGGTTTGGTCTGACTATGTGATGCTTTGTCAGGGAACAGATCAGGAATGCAGCCTTATAATTCCTGTAAAGTTAGTAAGTAAGTAATCTAGCTAGAAAATGTGTTAGATTTTGTTTTGTTTAATGGCTGGTAAAATAAGCTGTGCTGGATGGAATGTATATTCCTGTTTTTGTCTTTTGTAACTTAAGGTTTTGCCTAGAGGGATTCTCTGTGTTTTGAATCTGATTACCCTGTAAGGTATTTACCATCCTGATTTTACAGAGGTGATTCTTTTACCTTTTCTTTAATTAAAATTCTTTTAAGAACCTGATTGATTTTTCATTGTTCTTTAGATCCAAGGGTTTGGGTTTGTGTTCACCTGTACAAATTGGTGAAGATTCTTACCAAGCCTTCCCCAGAAAAGGGGGCGTAGGGCTTGGGGGGATATTTTGGGGGAAGACGTCTCCAAGTGGGTTCTTTCCCTGTTCTTTGTTTAAAACACTTGGTGGTGGCAGCATACGGTTCAAGGACAAGGCAAAATTTGTACCCTGGGGAAGTTTTTAACCTAAGCTGATAAAAATAAGCTTGGGGGGGGGGGGGTCTTTCATGCAGGTCCCCACCTCTGTATCCTAGACTTCAGAGTGGGGAAGGAACCTTAACAGTGACTATCAGGAAAAGCCTAATCTCAAAGGATTTCTCAATGAAAGCACTTTCCAAAAGAAGAACAGTCTCCCAGGAAAAGTGATGGAAGTCTCATTGTTTGCATGTGTAAGCAGGATCTGAATAAACTCTCCCCTGCCAGCTAGTTGGGGAGGGGTGAGACTTCAGGAGCAAACTGTATTTACATGAACACACCTACTCTGCATATGTATCCAGCAGACAGGAGTTGTGTAACTCCAAGTGATCAAGTTTGGCTGGTGTTGGGTCACAAATCACTTTAGTACTGAATGCAGGGGTAGTGGAATGTTGTTAGCAATGTTGTTATCTTTATTGTATGAGTAAAGGGGAGCAGAACTGTGCTGAGCCTATCCCAATTGAGGGATCACCGTCAGTTGAAAGGGACTTGCTAAGCCAAAGGCTCAAATGCCAGACCCCTCTGAAAGTAAGGGGGAATAGGGACAGGTGTCCCTGCCAGAAGGTATAGACTCTTCCTAAGGGTTTAATATGTTCATCCCCACTGTTCAAAGTTAGAGCTAAATAGGGTATATTAGGAGTCTTGTTATTGTAAGTGCTCAGGAATAGCTGAAATCACTTGCCCTGTTGGGACAGCATTTCTACCCAGCCTCCTAAGAGCTGAAAATCACTAAGGACTGACAATCATTAAGAGTTGTGTGGAACTTCAAGAGACTGACCTGCAGAGGTCACAGCAGAGAGGCGGGTGGCAGCAGAAGGAGAACAACAGACAGCTGGCAGGAGCAGCAAGCAGGGCATCCAGCAGAGACTAACAGCAACTGGTGGGGTGGCCAGCCAGAGCAGGTGTTCAAATGGCAGAGCAAGCAAGGTGCCTTCTTCCCTAGGTGGGAGGTGAACTCACATAGATGCAGCTCTGAACCCTGGGTCCTCACTGACCAAGGACAACCACTGAGTGAGGTATGGTGAGGAAGCAGAGAGGGGCCCAGAAAAGGAACTCTTGGTTGTAGAACTCAAGAACATGAAGCAGAAGACACTTCCCCACACACTCAGGGGTGGGCATCCTGCTCACAGTTTTATATTTATGAATCCTGCTTGTGGCATTTTTCCTAATGTCAGGTGACTTCCCTCTTTCCATTAAAAGTTTCTTTTCTACCCTCAGACTCTGTGCTTGAAAGTAGGGAAGTATTGCCTCTCAGAGGCACCTAGAGAGGGTGTGTAATTTCCCCAGGTTACTGGGTGGGGACTTGAGCAGGTTCTCTGTTGTATTGTTGAAGAGGGCCCCCTAGATATTGAACCTGGCCCAGGTTGCTGCTGGCTCCACTTGGCAGAAGGGTTACACATGTTTACTGTAATTTGAATCATAACAAAACCTTCAAACCTATTCTGTAAGGAAGATCTAAAGGGAGATCATGTCTTACTAATCTATTAGAGTTCTTTGAGGGGGTCAACAAAATGTGGACAAGGGGGAATCCATTGGACATGGTGTACTTATATTTCCAGAAAGCCTTTGATAAGGTCCCTCACCAAAGGCTCTTACGTAAATTAAAGTTGTCATGGGATAAGAGGGAAGATTCTTTCATGGATTGAGAACTGGTTAAAAGACATGGAACAAAGGGTAGGAATAAATGGAAAGGGGTAACTAGTGGTGTTCCCCATGGGTCACTCCTAGGACCAATCCTATTCAACTTATTCATAAATGATCAGGAGAAAGGGGTAAACAGTAAGGTGGCAAAGTTTGCAGATGATACTAAACTGCTCAAGATAGTTAAGACCAAAGCAAACTGTGAAGAACTTCAAAAAGGTCTCACAAAACTAAGTCATTTGCCATTTTGTTGTCCAATCAAATGTACTCTAAAATAATGCACATTGGAAAAAATAACCCCAACTATATATACACAATATGATGGGGGCTAATTTAGCTACAACTAATCGGGAGAAAGATCTTGGAGTCATCATAGATAGTTCTCTGAAGACATCCACGCAGCGTGCAGCGGCAGTCAAAGAAAGCAAACGGGATGTTAGGAATCATTAAAAAAGGGATAGAGAATAAGACAGAAAATAGCTTATTGCCCTTATATAAATCCATGGTACACCCACATCTTGAATACTGCATACAGGTGTGGTCCCCTCATCTCAAAAAAGATATACTGGCATTAGAAAAGGTTCAGAAAAGGGCAACTAAAATTATTAAGGGTTTGGAATGGGTCCCATATGAGGAGAGATTAAAGAAGCTAGGACTTTTCAGCTTGGAAAAGAGGAGACTGAAGGGGAGATAGGATATAGAGGTAAATAAAATCATGAGTGGTGTGGAGAAAGTGGAATAAGGAAAAGTTATTTACTTGTTCCCATAATATAAGAATTAAGGGCCACCAAATGAAATTAATGGGTAGCAGGTTTAAAACAAATAAAAGGACGTTCTTCACTCAGCATACAGTCAACCTGTGGAACTCCTTGCCTGAGGAGGTTGTGAAGGCTAAGACTATAACAGGATTTAAAAGAGAACTGGATAAATTCATGGAGGATAAGTCCATTAATGGCTATTAGCCTGGATGGGTAAGGAATGGTTTCCTTAGCCTCTGTTTGTCAGAGGCTGGAGATGGATGGCAGGAGAGAAATCATTTGATCATTACCTGTTAGGTTCACTCCCTCTGGGCCACCTGGCATTGGCCACTGTCGGTAGACAGGATACTGGGCTGGATGGACCTTTGGTCTGACCCAGTATAGCCATTCTTATGAACAAACCTGCATTTGCAGAAGGATGAACTAGATGACTAATAGGCTTTGAAAAGCCTAATTTCTTTGTTTATTTGCCTTGGGAATACAATACTGTGTTTTTAAATAAACGCAGTCACTAGGGGATGTTTTGTTTTGCTTTGTGTACCTCAGAATAAAATTAACGCTAGGTAGAGTAGTATTTCTGTGGACCTCTGAATTTTCCCCATCCAGATCACAGGTAATCAGATTTACTGTACTGTTTGAATAGCCTCTGTTGTTCTTATGAGGCATGACAGCTCTTATTTTACACTACTTAAATCATGTGAGATGACAGGCAGCCACCTACTGGAAATAACAATTATAGGCATAAATAATGCGGATACACATGATTCCTGAATTCCATAAACACATTAAGGTAGCCATGTCTTTCAGATTTACTCTCCTTGGTATCTCAATACCTATGTTATTTGGGCAATGTGAGGTTTCAGGACAAATTTATGATGATTGCCTGTTTTTCACATTCTTTATAGAGTACCCCTCCCTCTCTCAGATGATGTGACTGACTCACTAACAATCCAGAGATGTGAAAATCACTGTCAGTTTCTTCTTTAGTAGAGATTTGTGTCTGAGAGAAAAAATTCACATTATCTTCAATGTAATGAAATTCAGACACCATGCCTGTCTTTCCTCCCATAGACATGGCAGAATATTTTGGGAGCCTTGATGTTCTCTGCTTATATTTTAAAACGTTTCATACAATGTACACATCTTGTGCCAATGCAAAAATCCATCAGATATACCATGTAACAGTCACCTGGTTTATGTGGGAACATGAGTGCAATGAGGAAAGCAAGCAAGCATGATATTGTGGTTAGGACACAGCGCTGAGAGCCTAGAGACCTGGCTGTGCCTCAGATTGTTTGTATAACCATGGGCTTAGTTTTCCCAAACAGGAACAGTACTTACCTTCTTCACAGGAGTGCTAGGAGAATAAAATAATTAATCTAAACTGCAACAGATGTGAAAAGTTCTTGCGAAAGTGCATACAAAATGTTATGTGGCAGCCTCAAAGGAGTGTTTTGCCCCTAGGTACCACTCTTATCTCACAGCTGTGAATATAAGTGGTGCTAATATTGGGCCCAGAGAGTGGAAGGAGGAAAGGAAGTACCATGATTGCCCTGAAAATGTTTCTACCATTTTGAAAGATTTCACTGGTTTGCAAGATATTTCCTGTTTGCGCAATGGGGAATACTGACAGCATTGATACTCACACCTAGGCAAGTAGAAACATTTTAAATGCAATCATTGTTGATTTGAGGGGAAAGTGATAATGGAGACAGAGTAGAGCACAAGACATGGAGAGGGAAAGAGAGAAAACAGAATGGGGAACATGGGAGACAAAGTCAGTTTCTAACATTTATTAGCAGACATCCGTTGCCTGCAAAGGCATTTAATCTAGTTTCTTTTTTCAGAAGGGGTAAAGAAATCAGAATGAAGGTTGTGCGCACATTAGACATGCCCAATTGCTGAAATTTGCTGTATTTGCATGAATAATTGTTTCACTTGTTTGTACACAAGTGACAAAATTTGTAAGTTAAACTAACCGCACTTGGGCTGACACATAACATTGCATGCGCTTCCCTCTAGCTGGTTACCTTACCCTACTTGGCAGCTATGGCAAACTCATTAAGCTCTAATGTGGACCAGCCACTAGAAAGGGACAAAGACCCACATTCTCCTAAATCGAGTTACACAATCACAATTTAAATGTTTATGTTAAGAACCAACTGTGTCAAATTCAGCCTCTGGATTTCATGATGAATTTGGCCTGTTAGGAGAATTTATTCCTGATATTCACACAGCTAGAATGTATTAGCGTATGTATCCCTGCTGTTGTGGCATGCAGCCATGACATACACCTTACCTTACTCAGAGTCTAGAGAACACTGACACAACAAAGACATTTCAGCTCCACAGGAGTTGTCCTGGGGAAATAATGCACCACTTTTCATTAGATCAGTAGATAAAACTCTACATAAATTCAAAGCCAAAAATCTTGCAAATACCAGGTATTGAAGTAAAAGGAATAAAAACACATGGGGCTCTTCAGTCAAGGGTCACTTACCACATTCCATCCCCATTCACCACATCCAGCTCAGTGCTAGGGGAAGATGAAGGATGGATGATGGCAGTAGCAGCAGCAAGACACCAGCTAAAAAGCATTCTCCTTCCCATTCATCCCCAAGACGCAGTTCTGCTAACGGCAGTGATGCATGAAGAAAGGGTTGTCAGAGTTTGATATAAAAATGCAGACTGCAGCTTCAGCTGATTATAACATGTTGCATAAATAAATTATATGACTCTGTAAAATAGACTGTTCAGTTTAAATTGGGAAAACTGAGAGCAGTATGTGTTCTCTCATGCAATTATCATATATGCCATGCAGACTACAGATAGATTACAGAAGCTCTGTAGGAGAGAAAGAAGGCAAAAGTTTCTGTTGCGACACTCTGGGACAGAATTTAAGTGTTTGAAACTTAACTAACTGTATTAGAATTAAATATCTAAGACACTAACTAAAAGAGGGAGAGACCAAGTAGATAGATTTTTGGGTCTACACCAATGTACAGTTGAGTTCTCATTAATAAGTCCTCAAGGCCATGAGGAAGCTATATCCAGTGTGACAGACCCAGACCAGTGGGGTACAGGAGTCTGGTCTTATTGGGATCCAGGAAGTGGGAGGGTGAAGCTTGCTCACTGCTAAAGGATCCCCCCCAGCCTAAGGGGGAGATCCACAGGACCTGGGAAGCCAAATAATTACGGGGAACAACTAATGAAAAACAGGGACGGGAGTGCGGTCAAAGGGTCAAACAAAGGGAACTGGACGGGGACACCAAGCAGAGAACCCCGGACAGCGCCCACCGCTCCTCAAAGGCGTCAGTGGATGCCACACAGAGGAACTCTGCCCGGAGGCATGAATGGACGGAGGATCGGAAATAGGCCCTGCAGTCGCAGGAGACTCCATCGGCCAACCTCCTCACGCTGGTTTTATAGATGGCCACTTTAGCCAGGGCCAAGAGGAGGTTGACCAGGAGGTCCCGCGACTTAGTGGGGCCATGGACAGGGAGTGCATAGATAAGAAGGTGAGGAGAAAAGTGCAACCAAAACCTTAACAAAATATTCTTGAGGAGCCGGAATAGGGGCTGCAACCTGGCGCACTCCAGATAGACGTGCACCAGGGTTTCCCTCATGCCGCAAAAGGGGCAGGTGTCTGGGATTGGGGTGAACTGTGCCAAGTACACGCCCGTGCTCACGGCCCAGTGAAGGAGCCGCCAACTAATATCCCCGGCGGGCCTCGGAACTAAGGTAGAACAGAGGCGAGCTCCTCACCCTCTAGAGGTGGCAGGAGGTCCCGCCACTTTGTGTCAGGGTGGGACACGAGGGTGAGGACACGAAGGGTATGGAGCACGAGCATGTAGAGATGTTGTTTTGGCGCGGTCTGGAACCGGACTGGCTGCAGCTCATGCAGCCGGCTCACGGTGAAGGGGTGGGGGGGGGTCAGTTGGGTCCACGGGGCAGGGACCCGATGAAAAGGTCCAGAGCGCCTGGGGTGGAGGGTGGGTGGGGCGTGCCCTCTTGCAGAACCCGGTCGAGGTAAACCCGAGCAGCGGGCGGCAAAGCGGCCCTCACCTCCTGAAGCACGCGCAGGGCAGTACGAGGTCTGGAGAGCCCCATGCGCTGAGCGAGCGTCAGGGGATCCAGCCAGTCTCCCCAGTCGTAGTCCAGGAGGTCTCCGACTTTGGTGACTTCTGCCAGGACCAGCCTCTGGTGCACCGAGCGGGACTCCGCCGCCTGCACACGGAGCTGGGGGTTGTGTAGCAGGGGCTCCGCGAGGAGATCTTCCCCCACGGAGGCCGCCATGGACCTGGTCGCTGCAAACAGTTTCCAGATCCGGAGGAGGTCCCGGTAGAAGACCGACAGCCCAGAGAGGTCTCGCAGAAGACCCCTCGGATGGAGATAAAGGAGCTGCCGGTCATATCGGAGCCCTCGGAGGCGGCGCAGGAAGGCGTGCGCCAATATGCTCCACACTGGACTACCTGCACCATAAAGGGGCCTCTGCAGGGCCTGGAGGTGGAAGACATGGACCTGAGTGCGGAGACACTTCAGGCCCTGCCCTCCCTCCTCCAGGGGCAGATGGAGAACCCCTGCAGAGACCCAGTGCAGTCCTGACCAAAAGAACTCCAGAATCAATTTCCGGAGGTTGGCCAGGAAATCCGGGGCCGGAACGAGGGTGTTCAGCCGGTACCAGAGCATTGACAGGACTAGTTGATTGAGCACGAGTGCCCGCCCTCGAAAGGACAGACACCGGAGCAGTCCTGTCCATCTCCGGAGCCGCTCTACTACCCTGCCCTCTAAACCGTGCCAGTTCTCCAGCGGAGACGGATGCGTGGCAGAAAGGTAAACGCCGAGATAGAGCAGCGGACCCGCGCTCCACCGGATGGCTTGAAGTGTGGGTGGGAGGGAGCTCGCCTGCCGCCAGTCCCCTACCACCCAGCCAGAGCTCTTGACCCAGTTGACCCAGGCGGAGGAGGCTGCCGAGTACACAGCCTGGCAAGCCTCCACCCGCGCCAAGTCGCCCGGGTCTTGGGCCACGAGGAGTACATCGTCGGTGTATGCTGACAGGACCAGCCGCAGCTCCGGCTCCCGTAGCGCCAACCCTGTCAACCTCCTGTGGAGGAGACGGAGGAAGGGCTTGATCGCCAGATCATACAGCTGGCCTGAAAGGGGGCACCCCTACCGTACTCCTCGCCCGAAGCTGACCAGTTCGGTCAGGGTCCAGTTGAGCCTGACCAGACACTCTGCAGAGGCGTACAGCACCTGGAGAAAACCCACAAACTGGGGACCCAAGCCAAACGCTCACAGAGTGCCCAGGAGATACCCGAGATCCACCCTGTCGAATGCCTTCTCCTGATCCAGGGACAGGAGGGCGAACGACAGACCATCCCTACACCCGAGTTCCAAAAGGTCCCGGACCAGATATATGTTGTCGAAGATGGTACGGCCCGGGACGGTGTAGGTCTGGTCTGGGTGGATCACGTCCACCAGCACAGACCCTAGCCGCAGTGAGATGGCTTTCGCTACGACTTTGTACTCCATGCTGAGGAACGAGACGGGACGCCAATTTCGTAAATTGCGGAGGTCCCCCTTCTTTGGCAATAAGACAAGCACGGCTCGCCTGCACGAAAGAGGGAGGACCCCGCTCTGCAAAAACTCGGCCCAGACGGTAACTAAGTCTGGGCCGAGGACGTCCCAGAACGCGCGGTAGAACTCCACAGTCAGCCCATCCATGCCCAGAGATTTATTGGTGGGCATGTGGCGGAGGGCTTCCGAGAACTCGGCCAGAGTGAAAGGCAGCTCTAGCTGGCCTCAGTTGCCCGCACTGACCGTCGGGAGTTCATCCCAGAGCACTCTGCAAGCGTTAGGATCGGTCGGATCCGGGGAGAAAAGGCCTGCGTAGAAGGCCCTAGCCCTCCCGTACATCTCCACCGGATCCATGAGGGGGGTGCAGTCCTCAGCGAGGAGGCAGGTGACGTGCTTCTTGGCCCCCCTCTTTTTCTCCAGGGCAAAGAAGAAGTGGGAGCCGCGATCCATCTCCCGAAGGAGGCGGATGCGAGATCGAACAAAAGCACCCTGGGCCCGATGGTCCTCAAGGGCCCGGAGCTCCTCCCGCTTCTCCCAGCACGCTCCGCAGAGGGATGGATCCTCAGGGCTGGTGGCCAGACGCCTCTCCAGCTCTAAGACCTCCCGTTCCAACTGCCCTATCGCCGCATCCCTCCGCCAGCTGGCGCCCCGGGTGTAGTCACAGCAGAAGAGCTGGGTGTGTACCTTCCCTAGGTCCCACCACCGCCGCGCTGAGGGAAAGGCATGCTGCTGCCCTCGCCAGGCCAACCAGAACTCCCGGAAGGATGCCATGAAGCCCACGTCCTCCAACAAGCTGTTATTAAAATGCCAATAGGCCAGCCCCGGCCTCTCTGCCCAGAGAGAGACCGTCACGGTGGCCAGGTGATGATCGGAGAATGGGGCTGGCCGGATGCTGGAGGAGTGGGCCTGTGAAAGATGGAGACGTGATAAATAGATGCGGTCCAACCGGGAGTAGCGCGACCGACAGGCCTCCACCCGGACAAAGGTGAACGTCGAGGCGTCGTCCGGGTGGTGGTCGCGCCAGACATCCACCAGGGAGTGATGGATGACTATCTCCCGGAGGATGTCTGCGGTGGCCAGGCACTGCTTGGTCCCCAAGTGGTCCCGCTCCTCGAGGGTTGTATTGAAGTCCCCGCCCAGGACCAGGCACTCTTGAGGATCCAAAGTGCCGAGGAAGGCGGACGCCTGCTGAAAGAAACGTAGCCTCTCCAGGCCCGATGTCGGGGCATAGATGTTGACAAGATTGACCACAAGCCCCTCCAAATGAACCCGGAGGTGCAGCAGGCAGCCCAGCACAGCCTCAGCAACCCCCAGCACCTCAGGCCGTAGGTTGGGGAGAACAGGGTCGCCACTCCAGCCGTACGAACTGTGAGATGGCTAAAGTAGACCCTGTCCCCCCATTCCAGCTGCCAGCTAGCTTCGGCGGCCGGATCCGTATGGGTCTCCTGCAGGAAAATCACAGAGTACCCCCCCTCCCGAAGGAAGGAGAGCACCTGGCACCTGTGGAGACCCATCCTACAGCCCTGGGTATTTAACGTGATGATGGTAAGAGGTTCCATGAGGAGGGCTGGGGGGGATCCTCACCAGCAGGGACGCTTGCGGTTCCCAATGGGCCGCGCAACAATCCATGACCTACCCCGTAGGTAATTAGGGAGTCACGGAAGAGGCGGACCCGCTGGTAAGTCGCAGCAGCCTGCTTCCCAGTCCTTTTACCCTCCCCCATGAGGGCCCTCGCGGCCCGGAGGATGAGACGGAAATCCTCCCATCGCTGCAGGGCGAGCTGCACCTTATTACGGGAGCCCTGGACGTCCTCACGGAACTCCCGCAGCTCCTCCTGCAGCGTATGGGAGGCCGGGGCCACTAGCCCCCAGCTGTCTGCCGGAGGGACTACTGACACAGCCCCGTGGCCCACCGAAACGGGCAAGCAAGGGGCAGACCCCCGATGTGGTGCCCGATGGGCTGGCGCCACGCAGCCCCCCTCAAACCCTGGCTCGAATGGGGGCGGCGGAGGGAAGATAGCAGCCCCTAGTGAGTCGGGACTGGGGAAAACAGACGCCGCTCCCTGGGGGCTATCCTCTAGGAGTGAGGAGATGACTGCCCCAGGGGCGGCAGTGACAACACGGGAGGTGGGGGGAACAGGGGCGGGGTTGACATCAGGGGCAGGGCAGGGATTCAGAATAAGGGCAAGGCAGGGGTTGGGTGCAGAGCCAGGCAGAGGGGCATAGGTAGGATCCTGGGCCCCAGGAGCCGAGCCGTTGAAAATGGCCCCTCTCGATCAGGCTCTGGGAGATGGGGGTGGGGCAGGGGGCCCTCCATGATGCCAGGCTCTGGCACCACGGGCGGCATAGTTGCCACAGCACTGTCAGTGGGGTCCCCGCCCGGGAAGGAGGTCAGTTGCCCCACACCCTCGAGGGGCAACCCGTGGGGCTCGGGTCCCAGCCACAGTGCACCAGCGGTCGCCTCGGTGGCTAACCGCAGGGTGTCACCCACGGCCGGGCAGATGGAGGAGCCCTGGGAACCCTCGGAGGCGGGAGCAAAGGTAGCAGTTAGGGGAAGGGGACATGGGACAGGCGGGGCCGGGGTGAGGTCGCTCAGATCGAGGCCCGCCCTCCCCCTGGGTGACTGGGGTCAGACCCAGGGCCTCGATCTCCTCGTATATGGAGGGGAGCTCTCCTTCCGCCACTTCGGAGGTCTCCCCGCTAGTGCCCAGAGCGACACTCGCCCCGAGGCTCACGGGGGTTGTGGATAGTAACGGGGCAGGTGGGGCTCCATCGGGGTCCTTGGAGGGAAGGGACTCTAAGGGACAGACAGCACTGCCCTCCCGTGCTGCCACATTTTCCCCAGCCGGCACCAGGGGATGGTGTGCACCCGCGGGCAAGGCAGAGGGCTTGGCATCGGCGCCCCCCCTTCTGGTCTTCCGGGGGGGGCTTCCGCATCGGTAGAAAGGGGCGGAGCTCGAGCCTTCCTTTTGCCCCGCTTCCCCTAGACTAGGGCCCAGCCCTCCCTGGCATCATCGGGGGGCTGGCTAACAGGGGGCAAGGATGATGGCTCAGGGACTGTGGGAGGCAGCGGTGGGGCAGAATAAGGGAGGGAAGAGTCCCCCTGGGGCGGGCCCTCTCCCACGCTTGGCGGCATCCCTGCCGCACCCTCCTCTGGGGGCCCCGCTGAATTGCAGGCAGCAGAGGCCGGGCTCTCCCGCTCGTCTGGGCATGCTGGGGGGAGCGCCCCTCGGGCCCGAGCGGGAGCCGTGATGGACTGAGTGGGAGGAGGGGCGGCTTCGGGCGCCGGGCAACCAGGGGCGCCGGCGATGACGGGGCCAGCGCCCTGCTGGGGCTCGGGGGTCCCGGATGCCTCTCCTTGCTGTGCCCCATTGCCCGGCAGAGGTAGCACCGGGCCTCCCCCGTGGAATAATGCACCCGGTAGTGGGCCCCCTGGTAGGGGATCAAAAAGGACCCCTCAAGCACCTTTCCGTCATGCGCCGCCGGCAGCAGTTGCAGCTGCACTTGCTGGCGGAACGAGAGGACGTGATGGAGGGCGGGGTCTTTGCAGCCCAAGGAGAGAGGGCTTAAAACGGAGATGGGCTTCCCCAGGGTAGAGAGGGCAGGTAACAGGGTGGCATTAGGAAGGAACGGAAGTCAGAACCAGGCGGACACCCAGGTCGTCCAGCGACTCGAGGGGGACGAACACGCCCCCCACCGCCAGGGGCTTCTCCACCGCCTCCTGGGCGGTGGCCTCCGATGCCAGGAAGAAGACTACCTTCCTGTACATTTTGGGGGCCGCCACAATGGCTGTGGGCCCCACTGCCCTCGCCAATGCCCACACGTAGGTCTCCATGTGGGGCGAGGCGGGCACCAGGAGGCAACGGACGCCGTGCTTCCTGGTCATGGTGGGAAAGGGGCCCCGGCCACTACTTCTGGTAGCGGAGGCTGCGGGCGGGAGAGATGACGTAACCGTAGGCGGGGGGGCTGCCGCCATCTGGGCGTATGCCCTGGGGGCCAGGGGAGGGATACCCGCAGAGCTGGTGGAAGGAGCAGCGGGGTGGGAGGCCGCGGCCGGTGGCAGGGCCGCGGCAGTGAGGGCAGTCCCTGCCATGGAGGGCCTGGACTTTTTAGCAGGACCCTTCCCCTTCTTCCTACCCTGACCCTTCCCGCCGGCTGGGGGGGCTCCCCCAGAATCTAAGGGGGGGGAGGGACGTGGCAGCAACGGAGGTCACCCCGGTGCCCGCCGCTGCCGGCGCCCCGGCGGGGGCGGTAACAGGTGGTTTGGCAGCGGCGGCTGAGGTAGAGGCTCGGGGTGGTGACGGAGGGGCAGGCAGGGGAGGGGTATCGAGGGCTACTGGAGGGGCCCCACCCGTCGTATCCCCCGCCATAGTGATCAGGGAGGGAGGGAAGGACACCAGAAAGAGGAGGGGAAAGGGGAGGCAGGTCAACCACTCCTCCCCGCTAGGCTGCGGGCAGGGGAGGAGGGCACCAAAAGGGATGGGCTGGACAGGGGGGCCTTCAAGGGCTAGTGGGGGACAGTCACCGACTCAGAGTAGAAAACCGGCTCCTCTAGCTGCAGTAGGGGAGGGAGGTCATAACAAGATTCAGGGAGTACAGTGAGATCGGGGCAAACTCAAACGGGGGAAGGGCACAAGCGCATAGGAGGGGGCATGGGCGCACTGAATAAGGGGCCAAGCAGGGCAGGGCTATCACATGGGGAAGGGGGAGAACCAGGCTGGAGGCAGGACAGGGAACCTAGGGGCTGACTTCAGAGGCAAGGGCGGGGCAAACAAGCAAAGGCTGCAGAGGGAAAAGGGCAGGGCAGGCAAACAAACTGAAGCCAGCAAGATGCTGGGGGAAGGGGAAGGGCAAAAAGGCTGCAAAGGGAAAAATGGGGCAGGGAGCCAGGGACAAAGCTTGCAAAAAAAGTCATTGTGGGCTGGCTGCTGCTGCAGGCCCCAAAGGTGGTGAAAGGAGGCAGCAGGCCGAGCAAGCAGCGGAGTCCCAGAAGCAGGAGCTTGAGGCAGATGGTGAGTGTCCACTGGGGGTGGTGGAGGGGGCAGCACCAATGGTGGTGGTGGGGGGGACACACTAATGGATTAGGGGGCAGGCTCCACACCACACCCCCTGTGTCCCCACGAACACAGTCAAAACCCCCACCACAAGAGCACAGTCCAAAAGTTACTCAGCTTTCTGGCCTCCTCCACAGTGGTCTACAGAGTCCTTGTGCGCTCTCCCAGCAGCAGATGGCCTCATCCCCTCCTCCTTCGGGGTCTGACAGCTCCCAGGCAGCAGCAGCAGCTCCAGGCAGCAGCCCAGGGGCCAGGCAGGCAGAGAGGACCCCTCACAGGTGGTGTTGATGGTGGCAGTGGTATTCACAGCAGCAGTAGCAGCAATGGCTAGGGTAGGGGTCCCTCACTCCCCCCACTCTGGGGAATGGGCCAGCAGCCTCCCCCCCAAGGGGCTGTAGTTGGAACAGTAGCAACAGCACCCAAGGGTGGGGGGGTCCAGTAGCTGGCCAGCAACCAGATAGGGGAGATGGCATCCGGCCCGGCCAGGAGAGCAGCTGGAGTAGGGGCAGTGGTGGCAGCGGCAGCAACAGCAGCAAGGGCCCAAGGCCCAGCAGTAGCAGGAGCAGCAGTCTCCCTCCTTCCTCCAGGCTAGTCAGGTTCAGTAGAGGAGTCAAAGGGAGATCTACTAGCCACTAGATGAACAGGTTTCTGTTCCCTGAGTGACCAGAGCAGGAGCTGCAGTAGAGCAATCAGGAACCTGCCAGAATCAGTTAAGACAGGCAAGCTAATTAAGACACCTGGAGCCAATTAAGAACATACTAGAATCAATTATGGCAGGCAGACTAATCAGGATGCCTGGTTTAAAAAGGACCTCCCATCGGTTGTGGGGGAGGGGGGGTGTGGCCTGGCAGACTGAGGAGTACAAGCGTGATCAGGCTTCAGGAGGATGATCCTGCAGTAAGGGTAAAGAAGGTGTTGGGAGGAGGTCATGGGGAAGTAGCCCAAGGAGTTGCAGCTGTCATGCAGCTGTTACAAGAGACACTGTAGACAGTTGCAATCCCCTGGGCTGGAACCTGGAGTAGAGGGTGGGTCCAGGTTCCCTCCCTCCCTCCCCCCATCTGCCTCAACTCCCTATTTGAGACAAGAAGAGGTGACCTGGACTGTGAGTCCCACCAGATGGGAAGGTCCCTGGCCTATCCCATGACCCACTAGGTGGGTCAGCAGAGGCTGCGGGGATTGTTCTCCTCCCTTTCCCCATGCTGGCCAGTGATAAGGTTACCTGAGTGAATGGCAGGTTTGAGCCACTAGCAAAAGTGGCCCAGCTGAGAGTGGCTGTGAATCTCTGAGGCAAGCAAATCCGCCAATAAGCACAGAACTCACTAAGGCAGAAGAGGAACTTTGTCACACCAGGTATAAACCAAGCCCTGGATCCTGCAGAAATAACCATGCAGGTGGACTCCTGTATCGGCACAGAGTTCACAACCGCCTATGTGCGGTGCAGAAGTCTGTCCATGCAGACTTTTAAAAATATATTAGGAACAATAAGACTCCTGACAATGGTATTGATCCATTACTAGATGGAAAGGATAGAATTATCCATAATCATGCAGAAAAGGCAGAAATATTGAATAAATAATAGTTATTTATTGGAGTTATTTTGAGGGAGTTCTGTGGCCTGTTATACCAGAGGTCAGACTAGATTATCATAATGGTCTCTTCTGGTTTTAAAATCTACGCTCTGTCTAATTTAAGGAAGGTTGGTGGGAGGAGCAATTTCTATAATGCACAAGGCCCCAGATTCTTTAATCTGGCCCTGGGGGAGACCTAGGTTCAACTGTTGCTCTGCTTCACATGGCAAACGGATTTGTACTTGGATCTCCCCTATCCCAGGTGAGTGCCCTAACTGCTGGCTTATGGGGCATTCTTTAATAGGGCCTCTCAAACTCTCTTTGTAAGTTGTTCCACTTTGCATATTTAAATAATTAAATATCCACTGGAGCAAGGGGTCTCTATCCTGGGTCTACTACTTCCCAGGTGAGTGTCCTAACTGCAGGCTATACAGTCACTCTCACTCTGGCCCAGTGCTTACATTGAATTGTAAGATCAGCCCCCACAGGTGAGAGAAGCAAGGGGAGGGATCCTGTTGGGGCTTAGGTGTGAGATAGGTGCCTAGAAAAAGGCAGCTAAGTGCATGCTCACTGTTAGATTTTTAGGTGCCATGGAGACTTTAACGGTGGGAATTTCAGTAGATAGGGACTTGAGCACTTACAGAGTTAGGCAGCAGCTGAGTAGGGGTTCTGAGAATCTCCGTGGCACCTCAATGTTGGACTTAGGTGCCTAAGCTTTTTTGTGCATCTATCCCATAATGATTTTGAGTTCCACAAAGTTTGGGTTCCCAACTTGAGACACCTAAAGGGGCCAAATTTTCAGGGGGGAGGTGCAATGCACATTCTGAAAATCAGACTATTTCTAGGTGTCTCAAGTGGAGCACACTAACACTGAGGCCCTTAAAATCACCAGTGATGTTTGTAAATTTTGGTCCAGGTCTCCTGGCTCCCAACTTCTTCTTCAATCCACTACACCACTGCTATCTAACTGTGCAAGCAAAGCCATACATTCCACTGGTTTTTTATCATTGTTTCTAAAGTGCAACTTCAACTTTCCCAGCTTTCAGAGTTCTTTATTTGTTCTACTTTGAGGTTCTTCTAAGGTCCTCCTTAAATTTAATTCATTTATAACCTTAACTTCAGTTTAAAGATTTTTGTCTGGCAATTTATTTTTAGATTATTGGTCTTCCAATTTTTCTTCCAATGCTGCTCTCTTACCAAGATGATTGGAACACATTAAAAAGTGTAGAAAGGGTATTAATTTATTCCATCTCTGTGTTTCTTTGAAAAATTAATTTTAGGATCAAAATAAATGGTGTAAGTGGTAAGAAAAAATACACTTTATAAATGAAGAAAATGCAAAGACTGAAATATTATCTCCTCAGCTTTGCCTAAGCTTTAAAGCACGTTATTTTAACACAGATTTCAGTTATATCCAAACACACACTTGCGTGCATCAAGCATGGATCTACAACTCTGACTTAGAACTTTGAATCAGACATACCTCCGTAGTAACTGACAGTCTGTTAATCTCACAGCTGCTCAATGGCCTATGCAAAATGAGTTGGACTCAGTCCAGTCCCTAGAAGACAGGTGCCCACATTGCAGAAATCCCCAGCACAGTTGGCATGAATTGGCACCCTTGTGGCAGTTTGGCTAGAGAGGTCAAAGCCTGACTGTGACTAGAGACAGCTGACCCTCTGAACACACTGTTTTTTCAAGACCAGATATGAGGCACCTGCACCTGTAATTCCCCACCGGGGTCCAGCAAGGGCATCCAGTCTAGGCTTCCAGCTCCAAGATATTACCTCTCTTGGGTGGAGACCCTCAGGTCATTCTCTCCTGAGTGGGGAAACTTTAAAGCTGCACAGTTCCCTGCCTACACTGTGATATTCCCAGCCAGCCAGCTTGCCGAAACAGGCTAGTCTCTGAACTTCACTTTCTCTCCAAAGGTTATGAGCAATGTACCTGCCCACAGTTATAAGTTACCACACAGCTCTTTCTAAGCAAGCACATTACAGAGAAAACAATAAAAGACCTTACAGACATGCTAAAACCCCAACTCCAACTTTGGTCTCTGATCTCCAACCTTGGTCTCTGTAGTTAAAGCCCATAATTTGTTTTTCTCCGTGGTTAGACATTCTTAACTGTCTCAGATTCAGAACCAGAACATAAGCTGGGCAGTTCAGCTGTGTCTTTACAACAGCTCAGGCCTTTAATCTACCAGTCTCCTGGAACAGGTAATCAACTGATAATCACTCTTTCCTCAGGGCATAGATTCAAAAAGCTGGGGAATTCACATTAACCTCTACCTAGGGATTCCCCAGGAAATTCACTTACAAAAAGTCTATTCTTTTCTGGCATATTTTTAATATAGCCCTGTCATAAATATAAAGGGAAGGGTAATCACCTTTAAAATCCCTCCTGGCCAGAGGAAAAATTCTTTCACCTGTAAAGGGTTAAGAAGCTAAAGGTAACCTTGCTGGCATCTGACCAAAATGACCAATGAGGAGACAAGATACTTTCAAAAGCTGGGAGGAGGGAGGAAAAACAAAGGGTCTGTGTGACGCTTTTGCTGGGGACAGAACAGGAATGGAGTCTTAGAACTTAGTAAGTAATCTAGCTAGGTACGTGTTAGATTATGATTTCTTTAAATGGCTGAGAAAATAGCTGTGCTGAATAGAATGACTATTCCTGTCTGTGTGTCTTTTTTGTAACTTAAGGTTTTGCCTAGAGGGATTCTCTATGTTTTGAATCCAATTACCCTGTAAGGTATTTACCATCCTGATTTTACAGAGGTGATTCTTTTTTACTTCTATTAAAAGTTTTCTTGTAAGGAAACTGAATGCTTTTTTCATTGTCCTAAGATCCAAGGGTTTGGGTCTGTGGTCACCTATGCAAATTGGTGAGGATTTTTACCAAACCTTCCCCAGGAAGTGGGGTGCAAGGGTTGGGAGGATTTTGGGGGGAAAGACCTTTCCAAACTCCATTTTCTCAGGAACCCAGATAAAGTTTGGTGGTGGCAGTGGAAGTCCAAGGGCAAAGGGTAAAATAGTTTGTACCTTGGGGAAGTTTTAACCTAAGCTGGTAAAAGTAAGCTTAGGAGGTTTTCATGCAGGTCCCCACATCTGTACCCTAGAGTTCAGAGTGGGGAAGGAACCTTGACAAGCCCTTTGAATGGCCAGATCTCACATCTGTCATATCTTTTCCCTAGAGAACATACAATCGTGGCCCCACAACGATATATAAACCATTAATTTAATACAATGGACCCCAAGGATACTTACTTAATTTAGTAAGGTCTCCCAAGAAGGATATGTCAGAACTTTGCCATATCTGTCATATATCCCCCCTAAAGAAATGGGTGTAACTAAAGTGCTTGACTGGCATCCAAGAGAAATTAACAGGTTTATTCCCAAAATGGCATTTAAATCATTACCACCATTTATAATTTCATATTTCAACTATGCATCTAATAAACATTCTGCTAGCAAGCCAACATACATCCTTCAAAAATCCACATTATTATTAGACATCCCATCCTGTACAGAAGCTGATTAAGGTTTCCTGGGGCCCTGGGCCAGAGGAAGTGGGGGCCCCTCCCCCTTTCTGCCCCTTCCACCTGCAGCCCCTGCCCACAGCCCCACCCCTTTCTGCCCTTTCCCCGCAACCCCACCCCTATTCCACCCAGGGCCCCCTCCCCACCTTTTGCCCACCCCACAACCCATTTGCTTCTTTCTGCCCCAACTCCTGCAGCCCCAAAACTGGAGAAGCTCTGTCCCTGTGCCATGGCAAGACCAGAGAAGCTCTGTCCCCACGTCAAGGCCTTGGGGCCATAGCAGGGAGTCAGAGCTCCTCTAGTCCCAGGGCCACAGTGGGGATCCAGGTGCTGGGGCTTCCCCTGCCACTCCCACCCCCTGCCAGCCCTTCTGCAAGGGACCAGGATTCGTGCGCTGGGGTTTCTCCCACCCTGCCCACCTGGCACTTCTGCCAGAGAGCAGGGTCAGGCACGTGGACTTCCCTTGCCACATCACAGCATTTGCGGAGAGAGGGTCGGGGCACTGGGGGCTTCTTCTGCCAGAGTGAAGGTTAGGGTGGTGCAGGGGGGAGGCTTCCCCCGTCCTGTGGCTTCTGCCAGGGTCAGGGACCACTGTGGGGCAGCTTCACCCATCCCATGGCTTCTGCTGTGGATGGAGTCAGGGGGCCATAGAGGGTGGGGTGGACAGCTTCCCCCATCCAGTGGTGAGCTGGAGCTGGTTCGCACCGGTTCGCTAGAACTGGTTGTTAAATTTAGAAGCCCCTTTTAGAACTGGTTGTTCCACAAGGGACAACCAGTTCTAAAAGGGCTTCTAAATTTAACCGGCCAAAAGTGGAGCCTTAGGCGCCGACTCTACAGGTGCTCCACCCCTGGAGCACCCAAGGGGAAAATTTGGTGGGTGCAAAGCACCCACTGGCAGCTCCCCGCCCCAGCTCAGCTCAGCTCACCTCTGCTCTGGCTCCGCCTCCACCTCCTCCCTGAACGCTCTGCCCCGCTCTGCTTCTCTGCCCCAGGCTTCCCGCAAATCAGCTGTTTGCGCGGGGAAGCTGGGGCAGGCTGAGAAGCAAGCCATGGCTTCCCGCTCAGACCCATAGAGGCAGATCGGAGGTGAGCTCGGGCAGGGGGGTCGCGAGGAGGGCTACATGCACCGCAGCAGGTAACCGGGGGGGGGGGTGAGCGGGCGCGCAGGGGAACCTCTTCCCACCCCAGCTCACCTCCGCCACCCTCGGCCTGAGCGGGAAGCCGCAACCTGCTTCTCAGCCCTCCCAGGCTTCCTGCCGAACAGCTGATTCGCAGGAAGCTGGCAGGGGGTGGGGGCCACGGAGAAGCAGAGCGGGGCGGTGCATTCAGAGGAGGAGGCAGAGCGGAGGTGAGGTGAGCTGGGGCCGGGCGCGGGGTGGGGAGCTGCCGCTGGGTGCCCCACCAATTTTTCCCCATGGGTGCTCCAGCCCCGGATCACCCAGGGAGTCGGCGCCTAAGGCACCACTTTTGATGTGATCGGTGGGGGAAGCGGCTCCCCCCAGCCCTTAGGAGCCAGAGGGACCTGCTGGATGCTTCCTGGGAGCTGCCCCAGGTAAGCACTGCCGGAGACAGAGTCGGGGTGCTGCAGGGTCGCTGCGGGGGCTACCCCCACCTTGCAGCTTCTGCCAGGGTCGGGATTGGAGGGCATCATGAGGGATTGGAGGGCATCAGATGATGAGGGCTCTCTGCTGGTCTGCCCCGATCCTGTATAATTTAGAACCTCTGTTTAGAATGCACAGGGCTGAGCTCTTTCATGACCCCCTCTTACCCATGTTCCCCCAAAACATTTGGGTGTGAACTAGAAGGCATGTGAGGTGTCCCTTTTGTCCCTTACGGGGTTAGCGGCCCCAAAGTGATGGCTTGCGGTTCCCTACTTCCTCTGGAAGTATTCTTTGGACCAAAGGGAAAAAATGAGGCAGGGCTGCTTCCCTGTGAAGTGACTCTTGACCATGGACTCGTTTTAATAGCAGTGAGGTCAAGCAAAGGAGATTCCTCAAGCTCCCTCCATAGCCAAATTCCTTTCTCTGCCCCACCTCCTTGGAGGTCAGGCCAGAGTAGGCATCTAACTCCCCCTGCCCCGAGGTGGTTGTCTGCACATACTGGAAAGATAAGGATTCCTCTGGGATACAGGCAGGGGAACACACATCCTCTACTCCCTGTCAGCTGCCACATTTGCATTTTGACTAACAGTCCCTTGCAGGTCTGGGGCTAACTGAGGGCATCTTTGCCAGCAGGCTGGCTAACCTAGTGAGGAGGGCTTTAAACTAGGTTCACCGGGGGAAGGAGACCAAAGTCCTGAGGTAAGTGGGAAAGCGGGATACCGGGAGGAAGCACAGGCAGGAACGTCTGTGAGGGGAGGGCACCTGCCTCATACTGGGAATGAGGGGCGATCAACAGGTTATCTCAAGTGCTTATATACGAATGCACAAAGCCTTGGAAACAAGCAGGGAGAACTGGAGGTCCTGGTGATGTCAAGGAACTATGAGGTGATTGGAATAACAGAGAGTTGGTGGGATAACTCACATGACTGGAGTACTGTCATGGATGGTTATAAACTGTTCAGGAAGGACAGGCAGGGCAGAAAAGGTGGGGGAGTAGCACTGTATGTAAGGGAGCAGTATGACTGCTCAGAGCTCCGGTACGAAACTGTAGAAAAACCTGAGTGTCTCTGGATTAAGTTTAGAAGTGTGTGCAACAAGAGTGATGTAGTGGTGGGAGTCTGCTATAGACCACCGGACCAGGGGGATGAGGTAGATGAGGCTTTCTTCCGGCAGCTCACGGAAGCTACTAGATCGCATGCCCTGATTCTCATGGGTGACTTTAATTTTCCTGATATCTGCTGGGAGAGCAATACAGCAGTGCATAGACAATCCAGGAAGTTTTTGGAAAGCGTAGGGGACAATTTCCTGGCACAAGTGCTAGAGCACCCAATTAGGGGGGACGCTTTTCTTGACCTGCTGCTCACAAACCGGGTAGAATTAGTGGGGGAAGCAAAAGTGGATGGGAATCTGGGAGGCAGTGACCATGAGTTGGTTGAGTTCAGGATCCTGACGCAGGGAAGAAAGGTAAGCAGCAGGATACGGACCCTGGACTTCAGGAAAGCAGACTTCGACTCCCTCAGGGAACGGATGGCCAGGATTCCCTGGGGGACTAACATGAAGGGGAAAGGAGTCCAGGAGAGCTGGCTGTATTTCAAGGAATCCCTGTTGAGGTTACAGGGACAAACCATCCCGATGAGTCGAAAGAATAGTAAATATGGCAGGCGACCAGCTTGGCTTAATGGTGAAATCCTAGCGGATCTTAAACATAAAAAAGAAGCTTACAAGAAGTGGAAGGTTGGACATATGACCAGGGAAGAGTATAAAAATATTGCTCGGGCATGTAGGAATGATATCAGGAGGGCCAAATCGCACCTGGAGCTGCAGCTAGCAAGAGATGTCAAGAGTAACAAGAAGGGTTTCTTCAGGTATGTTGGCAACAAGAAGAAAGCCAAGGAAAGTGTGGGCCCCTTACTGAATGAGGGAGGCAACCTAGTGACAGAGGATGTGGAAAAAGCTAAGGTACTCAATGCTTTTTTTGCCTCTGTCTTCACTAACAAGGTCAGCTCCCAGACTGCTGCGCTGGGCATCACAAAATGGGGAAGAGATGGCCAGCCCTCTGTGGAGATAGAGGTGGTTAGGGACTATTTAGAAAAGCTGGACGTGCACAAGTCCATGGGGCCGGACGAGTTGCATCCGAGAGTGCTGAAGGAATTGGCAGCTGTGATTGCAGAGCCATTGGCCATTATCTTTGAAAACTCGTGGCGAACGGGGGAAGTCCCGGATGACTGGAAAAAGGCTAATGTAGTGCCAATCTTTAAAAAAGGGAAGAAGGAGGATCCTGGGAACTACAGGCCAGTCAGCCTCACCTCAGTCCCTAGAAAAATCATGGAGCAGGTCCTCAAAGAATCAATCCTGAAGCACTTGCATGAGAGGAAAGTGATCAGGAACAGCCAGCATGGATTCACCAAGGGACTAATCTAATCGTCTTTTATGATGAGATTACTGGTTCTGTGGATGAAGGGAAAGCAGTGGATGTATTGTTTCTTGACTTTAGCAAAGCTTTTGACACAGTCTCCCACAGTATTCTTGTCAGCAAGTTAAGGAAGTATGGGCTGGATGAATGCACTATAAGGTGGGTAGAAAGCTGGCTAGATTGTCGGGCTCAACGGGTAGTAATCAATGGCTCCATGTCTAGTTGGCAGCCGGTGTCAAGTGGAGTGCCCTAGGGGTCGGTCCTGGGGCCGGTTTTGTTCAATATCTTCATAAATGATCTGGAGGATGGTGTAGATTGCACTCTCAGCAAATTTGCGGATGATACTAAACTGGGAGGAGTGGTAGATACGCTGGAGGGGAGGGATAGGATACAGAAGGACCTAGACAAATTGGAGGATTGGGCCAAAAGAAATCTGATGAGGTTCAATAAGGATAAGTGCAGGGTCCTGCACTTAGGACGGAAGAATCCAATGCACCGCTACAGACTAGGGGCCGAATGGCTAGGCAGCAGTTCTGCGGAAAAGGACCTAGGGGTGACAGTGGACGAGAAGCTGGATATGAGTCAGCAGTGTGCCCTTGTTGCCAAGAAGGCCAATGGCATTTGGGGATGTATAAGTAGGGGCATAGCGAGCAGATCGAGGGACGTGATCATTCCCCTCTATTCGACATTGGTGAGGCCTCATCTGGAGTACTGTGTCCAGTTTTGGGCCCCACACTACAAGAAGGATGTGGATAAATTGGAGAGAGTCCAGCGAAGGGCAACAAAAATGATTAGGGGTCTGGAACACATGACTTATGAGGAGAGGCTGAGGGAGCTGGAATTGTTTAGTCTGCAGAAGAGAAGAATGAGGGGGGATTTGATAGCTGCTTTCAACTACCTGAAAGGGGGTTCCAAAGAGGATGGCTCTAGACTGTTCTCAATGGTAGCAGATGACAGAACGAGGAGTAATGGTCTCAAGTTGCAGTGGGGGAGGTTTAGATTGGATATTAGGAAAAACTTTTTCACTAAGAGAGTGGTGAAACACTGGAATGCGTTACCTAGGGAGGTGGTAGAATCTCCTTCCTTAGAGGTTTTTAAGGTAAGGCTTGACAAAGCCCTGGCTGGGATGATTTAGTCGGGGATCGACCCTGCTCTGAGCAGGGGGTTGGACTAGATGACCTCCTGAGGTCCCTTCCAACCCAGATATTCTATGATTCTGTGATTCTATTTTTTAATTTTAAAGTGATATCATTCATTCCCCCAAAGCAAAGAATTGGAATACCTAACAATATACCTACAACCAGTTACTCTTCCTGGGGCTGCTCTCCCTACAGCACAGATTTCTATACAAAGGCTTTTACACCAGGAACTTTAACCCAGATTTCACACCCAGGGAGCGTTTGATGGGGTTTAATTATATGGGGCCTAACTCTAGTGTTAGCAGTTCCAGTTTCTCTCCCTATTAACTACCACCTTTCTCTCCCACTGGCAGATGATCTGCACCCTGAAGGGTGAAACATGACTTGTGGGCAGTGGTTTTGGGTGTGAGCGGCTCACATGAACACTGTGTGCCATCAATGAAATGACTGTGAGACTTCCTCCCTCTGGTGATTCAGTCACATGGTTAATTCTGTGAGGTTGGGGTGCAGCTAGCCTTTCCAGCACCGCACTGGGGCTTAGTGAGCGGAATGAACAATCCCAGGCAAAGTGACCTTGCTGGCCGCCTACTGAATACCACTTTTCCCCAGATGTCATAGAATCATAGAATATTAGGGTTGGAAGAGACCTCAGAAGATCATCTAGTCCAATCCCCTGCTCAAAGCAGGACCTACACCAACTAAGTCATCCCAGCCAGGGCTTTGTCAAGCTGTGCCTTAAAAACCTTTAAGGATGGAGATTCCACCAACGCCCTAGGTAACCCTTTCCAGTGCTTCACCACCCTCCGAGTGAAAGAGTGTTTCCTAATATCCAACCTAGACCTCCCCCACTGCAACTCAAGACCATTGCTTCTTGTTCTGTCATCTGCCACCACTGAGAACAGCTGAGCTCCATCCTCTTTGGAACCCCCCTTCAGGTAGTTGAAGGCTGCTATCAAATCCTCCCTCACTCTTCTCTTCTGCAGACTAAATAACCCCAGTTCCCTCAGCCTCTCCTCGTAAGTCATGTGCCCCAGCCCCCTAATAATTTTTGTTGCCCTCCGCTGGACTGTCTCCAATTTGTCCACATTCCTTCTGTAGGGGGGGGACCAAAACTGGACACAATACTTCAGGTGTGGCCTCACCAATGTGGAATATAGGGGAATATTCATAGAAGCATAGAATATCAGGGTTGGGAGGGACCTCAGGAGGTCATCCAGTCCAACCCCCTGCTCAAAGCAGGACCAATCCCCAACTAAATCATCCCAGGCAGGGCTTTGTCAAGCCTGACCTTAAAAATATCTAAGGAAGGAGATTCCACCACCTCCCTAGGTAATGCATTCCAGTGTTTCACCACCCTCCTAGTGAAAATTTTTTTCCTAATATCCAACCTAAACCTCCCCCACTGCAACTTGAGACCATTACTCCTTGTTCTGTCATCTGCTACCACTGAGAACAGTCTAGAGCCATCCTCTTTGGAACCCCCTTTCAGGTAGTTGAAAGCAGCTATCAAATCCCTCCCTCATTCTTCTCTTCAGCAGACTAAACAATCCCAGTTCCCTCAGCCTCTCCTCATAAGTCATGTGTTCCAGTCCCCTAATCATTTTTGTTGCCCTCCGCTGGACTCTTTCCAATTTTTCCACATCCTTCTTGTAGTGTGGGGCCCAAAACTGGACACAGTACTCCAGCTGAGGCCTCACCACTGTTGAATAAAGGGGAAACGATCACATCCCTCGATCTGATGGCAATGCCCCTACATATACATCCCAAAATGCCATTGGCCTTCTTGGCAACAAGGGCACACTGTTGACTCATATCCAGATTCTCATCCACTGTAACCCCTAGGTCCTTTTCTGCCAAACTGCTGCCGAGCCATTCTGTCCCTAGTCTGTAGCGGTGCATGGGATTATTCCGTCTTAAGTGCAGGACTCTGCACTTGTCCTTGTTGAACCTCATCAGATTTCTTTTGGCCCAATCCTCTAATTTGTCTAGGGCCCTCTGTATTCTATCCCTACCCTCCAGCATATCTACCTCTCCTCCCACTTTAGTGTCATCTGCAAACTTGCTGAGGGTGCAATCCACACCATCCTCCAGATCATTTATGAAGATATTGAACAAAAAAGATATGTCCCAGGGCTTCTCCAAGGTGACTTCATTCCCCTCAGGGTGGGTCTCCGCATGGGCCTAATCCTTGTTCTCTGATCCCCTTCTATCAAACCCAGGCAGACTATACACATGAGGGTCTGCCAATTTCCCTGCTACAGTTACATCTCTACGATCTTTGTCCATTAACCACAATTTTAGGTTTCAGGGGCAAAAATTTATAGAATTGTTCTAAACATGTTAATGTATAAACCTCATTGATCACGGCACCCCCACAACCAGGTCCCCATTTTCTTATGTCTGGGATTCCCACACTGTGGGGTGTGGCCTAACAAAGTCCCAGGTGGCCTGCCAGGGGCAGAGTTGAGGGTGATGGGGGGGCATTGCACCCCCAAACTGTATATGTTGACAGGGTAGTGCTGTCTCCCGCCCAGGGCCAGAGGAGCCCAAAGCCCCTGGCAGGTGGAAGAGGGTGAAGCGGAGTTGTCAGGTGGTGAGCAAGAAGGAACTGGTGCCAAAAGGTGGTGGCTCCCAAGGTGACCAGAGGAAGCTAGGGGGTTCGAGTCTATTCCCATTCCAAGCCTCCGCACACTACAATTCACAGCTGTCGGGCCCCCTGGAGTATCAGCCCCACACCCACAGAGATTGGGGGTTTGGTGGGGAGTGATTGGGACAATCAAGGTAACACACAGATCCAGCCTGAGCACCTGCCTCTGCCCAGCATTGGTGGTCCCCCAGCCCTTCCCTCGGTCCCAGACAAGGGGTGCCTGTGAGGCACACCAAGGTGCTAGGTTAGTGAATGGGGCAGGGCTGCAAGGTGACCAGCTCAAGGCACTGAGCAGGCTGCTGAAGTGGAGGGTGTCTGCAGGAACTGGCCCCTTCACCCTCTTGCTGGCTCTGGTCCCCACTGAAGTGATAGGTCCTAGGGAGAGTGCACAGCCTTTCTCCCTGATGGACATGTGTTAATAGTGGGCAGCTGCACAGGAAGGCCTTGTAAGCCCTCTTAGATGTCCTCACTTGAGTTGAAGCCACAGTATAGGTCTTATCCCCTTTTTTCAGAACTCCCTGCAACCTTCTCCTATGTACTTCAGGGGTCAGTTGTAAACAAGCGTTGCTGAAAAAGTTTAATCACCCTTAATCTTTATAATCCTCTTTGTCTATAAAGGTGAAAATGTCCCAGACAGTAGTAGAGCTAGGTACCATACCATGTCCTCCTGCCTCCCCTTGTTCAATTCACTCCCCAATTCAAAAGCATTTAGAAACACATCCATCATTCCCGTCCCTGAAGCAAGGAAATAATTTGGATTCTCTGCTACCCTGTGGGACAAGTACATTGCATCTGGCTTCACCTGCCAGATTAGGGTTTTACTGGCAGTCTCTCTCCAGTGGGAGTTGCAGATGTGCCTCATCTCTCAGGATCAGACCCAGAATACATACACGCACAAGCAGGGCAAGACTCAGAGCCTCTGCCACTGTAGATCAGCATGATTGCATTGACAGCTGTTTTGCACAAGCCAAGGATCTTCATATAAAGATCTCCAGCACCCACACGTACACACACGACTACTTATGTGCAAATGGGTCAGAAAAACTCTTAAGCATACAAGAGAGAAATGAGGAGCAGCAGCACTTCCAAAATACATTCCCCTAACCGCAGAACATCTCAGCCTGGTAATCCACCAACAGCTGGAGACTATAGAGCTAAGAAATAGCCTCTTTTCAATGTATGTGCCCTTCCACACTGCATGATTTTACTGGAAATCCATGCACCATTGCAGTTGGTGGAAGCAACAGTAGCTGCCCCTGAGCTTCCAGAGGAGAAAAGTACAGCACAGGCTGCAGGGTACAGAGCCAGTGGAAACAGATTGCCCAAGGAACTGCATTTCTAGCAGGAAAGGAGCTATAGGAATGTTGTGATAGGGCCAGGAGACATCTTCATTTTTCCCTTCCCTTCCCAAGCAGTGGGATGGGAACAATTTATATAATGAGGGTGCTGAAAGCCATTGAACCAAACTGTAAACCACTTCAACGCTGTGCGTGTAGGAGCACGTAAGGTATATAAAAGGATGGAACCTGAATTCCCTGCAAACTCTTTAAACGGAGTGGTTCCTAGTCATGATCCTTTTACTCTAGCGAGAGTACCACGCATATACAAGGGAAGCATACCAAGGGAACTCTGAAGTGAAAAGATCACGGATTTCCCCAACCACTATCCCATAATTTTTTTCTAGGAGAGGAGTATGTCGCCCAATTAAACACACCCATACCATATAAACCATTTCAATCTGACTTTCAGCAAGCACTTTATTTAAAAAAAAAAAAATGCATGCATGAAACTAATATGTTCCCATAGACAATGTAATACCATCCTAAATGTTTACAGTACCTTCATCTCTGTTAGCTATTGTTTTAAAAGTAAAAACTGAAATGAAATTTGAATTTGTGAATAAAGTACTAGCTTTTCACATGAGCTCAAAATGGCAGAGCTTTAAATTTTAAGTGTTCACTTTAAAAAAGATACAAAAATGTAGTTTTCACACTCACATAACACAAATGAATAGATAGATTTTCCATAAGAGACAGAAACCAAGCATAAAAGCTTCAGCCCAAAATGAGAACTGGAGAAACTTCTGAGTAACTAAAGTCAGGGGTTTGTAAGGTTATATCAGGACTTCAGTTACAGAGCATGCCACAAAGCAGATGCTATAATTAAATAGGAAAAGAACGTGCAAGAGCTCTGAATAAGCGATCAGCATGTTTCACAAGCTTCTATTCTGAAAGGCATTGACCTAACAGCAGCCTGGTTGAGGAAGGAGTATGTGCAGGCCTGCCTTAATTGGTTCAGTAAAAAGTCTGAACAATTTACACATGTAAGTCAAATGTAAAGTCCCAGTGGCCACTTCAATACAAATCAGTCCCCCCTTTCCAATATTCTACCAGTGCTTCCCCAATCCATTAGTTCTCTTCCCTATCAATTCTCTTCCATTCCCAATCATCTATGCCCACTCCACCTGTCTGTTAATCCTCTTTTGGGGTTTTTCTTCCCCAAGATCCCAAGTAGGTGACAGACGTTGTTTTGAGAAGTCCTGTAATTATGGGATGTTTGAAGACTTAGACATGCTTCTTAGGACAAGCAGATATGATTTAGTGAATGTGGAATTGAGTAAGCTAAACTAGGCTGTTTTTTTAAAGTGGTATCTACTTGGTGTTAGCAACATCTGTTTTGGTTGATTGTTTCACAAATTGATTTTTGAGAGCTGAGAAAAGTGGACATACTCTAGTTGACCTCAGCAGTTTAGAGTGTCCTCAGAAACTGGAGTCTTAAACCTGGGAGGGAAAGGACCTCTGACCTTCAGCTAAAGGAATCCTGGGAAACAGTACTATAGTTGCTTGCAGTTGGCTACTAAACACTTAAAACAACAACAAAAACCCACCCTAAGAAGGGTAATGAGCTGCCTGTTTCAAGTGTACCACATGCAATTAATCAGGATAGTTTTGGCTTGTTTTATTCTGAGGTAGGTGGAGAATTTTGGGTAAAGGCCTCTCCTTAGCGAGAGGGCTGGGTCAACAGCCAAAAGGAAGAGCTCAGGCCCTGCTAGAGAGAGAAGGAATTTAATGGAAGCTTGGTTCTGGTAGGGAACTTCAAGCCCATGAAAATCAACAGAACCAGAACTTCTTAGAGTGTGATTTCAACATTATTAGTCTTTCCACTAAAAACAAAACAAAACAAAAACAAAAACCACACATCATCTCCCACACCTTCCCATCTCCCTTACTAAGATGCCTCTTACCTAGATGAGTTTTAGCAGTCTACACCAGTAATGAGCATTCAGCAATATACAACCTGAATATATTATGCTGGCATGCACTTTTTATGCCAACATTTAATGTGTACAATTTTTCTCCAAGGGAAAAGGAGGCTTTTCCCAAACAGTACGAAGATGTTTGTAATCTTGATGCCGTGGGACAAAATAGTTTACAAGAATGCATTTCAAGTTGTAAATAGTTGTTTACTTACATACCCATGTTGTATGAACGACAGTTGCTATTTTTGCTTACATGTATCCATAGGATTAATATCCATATAGAGTATGTTATGGAAAAGTGCAGAAATTTACATTAAAGTACACAACAGAATTAAAATCTACTTGCACAAAAAATAAAAGCACATTTCTCTCCACCATAAGAATATTGCACATTCTGATAAGGTTTCACAAATTACTGGCTTTTTATAAAGACAGAATATGAGGTATTAGTCAATTTATAAATAAAGTAGACAAAGGATGAAAGAGAAAAACACAAAAATCCTTTCTAGGCTTCTAGGTGAGTGAAATTTAACAAAAGACAATATTGACAGCCATGGGAAGGTTAGCACGATGAGTGAGGATGTAGCGGCGGAATATTAAATGAGAGCTGAAGGGCAAAGTCTCTTCCTTATAATAAAATTAGTCTAGGGCTTTTTAAAAAGATGAAGCTTATTTAGGACACAGCAACTTACAGAACCCTACACTCAATTTGCTCACTCAATCAACGTGAAAGGTAAGTTTTCACATAAAGTAAGTGAAATGTAATTCTAAACATTAGTTTAAAGTTACAACTGGCAATTCTCAATTGTGGGTGGCAGCCATTTTACTGAAAAGATGCAGTTTGATACAGTGACTACATGGAAGTCCAGTCAGTCCTATATTAATACTCGAAGAAAATCTTCAAGGACTGATGTAGAGATCTATTAGGGTGACATTTGGATATGGAGGGTTTTTCTTCCACTTTATAGTGGCTTATGGACTTCATTGCTGGCTGTATAGCAAATGACAACTTTAGTATGCCACCACCACTACGGCAGACTCAATTGCCAAATGTAACTAAACAAATACCACAAGAAGTTTGACTTTCAATTTTGCTGTTTATTCACTTGGAGAAGAGAGTTTACTTTTCAAGTTGTGAAGCTGGGACAATAATTCTTTTATATGAAGAAATCTGTGATGGAGTTTGCAGATCTATTTACTACAAAAATGTACTTGTTTAACCTACAAGTCACATCAGGCATAGGGATCTAATTTTACTTAGTTTAAGTTCACTATAACATCATGAGGAGAATTTAAAAAGCAATAATTTGAGGATAAAATAAACTTTCACTACCCCATTTTCCAGGGGACATAACTAAATAGTAAGTATGTACTACAATAATACAGGTTCTCATATTTAGTTTTTAGATAGATAATGTCCTGGATCCTACAAAGACTTACACATGTACACAACTTTACACACACAAGTAGTCCCGCTGGAGTCAGACAACTCACATATGCACAGCTATGTTCATGCTAAAGTCTTTACAGGCTTGTGGCCAATGAAAGGACATTTGGAGATACAAACAAACTTCTAAACTCCAGGCAATGGTTCCTTACACTGTTTTAAAGATGTTCTACATTCACATTTCTAGAACTGATCATGCAAGTTAAAATGCAGATGAATTGAATTTTCACTGCTGTATTGTGTGTGAATTATACATAGTTCCCACAACGTAGTCTACAGCAGCTGAATACTGCAAGTTAAGTCTATAAGGATTTTTTTTTAAAAGAAAAAAGAGGAAGTTGTAAGTTTAACACTTCACAATAATTAGTTTAACTCATGTGGCTATACATGCATCAGTAAGTCAAACATCCTACCAGGGGTGTAGACAAAAGTCATATTAAGGTAAGAATATTTAATTAAAAAATAAAACAAAAACAAAAACAAAAAAACACCCACACCCTCCTATGTTAAAAAATTGAAATATATTTCAATTTGGTAAACATTTCTTATTTTATATGGGAAATATTTCCCCCATACACAGCCTTTTCTAGACAGATGAGGCACTCATCTCCCACTTTGCTGCATGTTTTAGCTGCAAGAATTAGTTTAATTAGAATTTCTTTACCGCAATGTTACATACTTTAATAGTTTATGAGACAGTTCAGAGAAGAGTTTTTGTTCCATATTAGCACTAAACAAGAAAATCATCAAGGTGAGGAAACGGGAAGAGAAATATGGAAGAAAAAGGAAATATTATTGTCCAGAACAGTCTGTGTATGTAGTAACCATGTTTCCTCGGCGCTGAGTGACAGTCCTACAATGCTTGCTAGATCCATGGAATCTGCTATCAGTTTGTACTGTGTGCTGGTGTGCATTGTCAAAGCCACTGAAAGAAAACATTTTTTCCATATCTTCAAACACATCATCAAACAGTCCACCTCCAAAGGAGAAATCTTGGAAAGAACGTCTTTGCCTGCTGTGAGCCTCCCGATGACCCCGGAAGTGATTTTCAAAATGCTTCTTTGACCGTGAGTTTTGGTTTTGACCAAACAAGTCAAAATCTTTGAACAAGTCATCAAAGTTGAAATTAAATGACTGTTGGAATGGGCTTCCATTATTTCCTTGTCCTCCACCATGGCCAAATTGGTCATATTCTTTTCGTTTATTCTCATCCGATAATGTTTCATATGCTGTAGAAGTATTGAAATGAGAAATTAGGTCAGAATTTCACATATAGTCAGATTTAAATCTTCCTGTCAAAATCATTCGCCTTTCTTTTTTTAAGCAGCAAGCACATCAGTGATGACAAGAACAGGTGAAAGTGATACTTTCAATATTCACATAATGAAGTTAAGCCACAATTTCGCTAAACATTCATGTAATTCTAAAATAACCACGCAAGTGTTCTCATGCAGTAAGTCAAGACAAAATGTATCCTGTAATTTTATCCTTATAGACTATATTCTATTTAAATAAATTAGTATTTTAACCACCAGGCACTAAAGAACAGCAGTTAAATATTTTCTTTCAAATGGCAGTGAAATGGGGGGAGGGAGGGAAGGAGATGTAAAAAGACTTGGCAAGCCAAGCTTTCCCCTCCCTTTAAACTGTTCAACGCATTCCTATCACAGGAACTCTGTCATCCTGTGATGGTTTTCAGATAAAAACTTTCCATTTGATAATTATTAAAGCAGTAGGAACAAGCTATGTTGCAGAGGTACTGCAGCACACATCTCTAAACCAAACTGTGCTTAATGCAGAACAGTAGGGAAACAAGGTTGGTTTACAAACAAAAGAGTGGTGCTCCACATGAACAAGTTAATGATACATGCAATACACAAATCTAGGTTTATTAGACTAGGAAATGAAGTTTCTACCTGATCTTTGGCCCAGGACCATAGCTTGTAAAAATGTATGGGTCTGTCAGCATTTCTACTTCACAAGAGAACAATGGACTTCAACATGTGTGCCTTGCCCAGTTAGGACAATTTCAACTATATTTCTGTTCCTCTATTTGTTAATTTTTTTTAAAGGGCTTTCAAATACTCTACACAAAGAAAGTTCTAACTCTGCTGTTAGAGAGAAGTGTGACTTGGGCCATTACAATGCACTCTTTTGTCATGACAATGTTCAATAAAGAATCAAAAGCAGCACTTACAGAACATGAAAAGAGGAACTACTGATAGCTTCACAGACACAGCTAAGAAGAGTGGAGTTGCAATTACATTTTATGGTATCATAAGGTTACATTTATGACACTGGAAAGGGGGTTTTAAGTATCAGTTATTATTTTGCTCCTTGCCACTCATTTCAATTTTAATACAATTAGCCACTAGTAAATGCATCATGAAAGATCCACTTGAAGACTAAATGTTAAAGTGTTTGTTTCTATCTGAAGTTATTACAGACAGCCACCACTGAAATCATGTCACAATTCAACTGAGGGGGGAATCAAGATAGTAATCAGACATAATATTTTAAGACTAGACACTTCTAGCTACCAGCAGCAGAAATAACATTTCTAGTTCTGGTAGACAAAGATACTGTCACAGGTGCCTTTGACCAGGAGCACTTTTGTGGCCCTATTCTAGAACTGACTAGATATAGCAGGCTGTGTGTCATAAACTGGTGTAATTTTTAACCCAACAGAAAAGTTAAAAGAGTACAGACAGACATTTCAAGCCCAGACTTAAACAATCCATAGCCCTCTTTAATACTACCACATAATTTATATTACCTTCTGCAATTTCTCTGAACTTTGCTTCTGCACTAGGACTCTTATTTTTGTCTGGGTGGTACTTCATGGCCAGTTTGTGAAATGCCTTCTTGATCTGGCGGTCAGATGCATTTTTTGGAACTCCTAAAATGTCATAGTAACTTTCTCTAGCCAATATTAATTCGGTTATCATTAAAATGCAGACAGCAAATGTGAAGACAGACTGTGTGGTAGCCATTTCTGAAGTGCCTAGAAAAGATAGAAAAAGACTTGAATACAAATGGTCACGATTTTTTTCTCTGAAGTAGGGCAGTAACTTAAGACAATTCAATTGCATCTTTGCTAACTAAAACAGGCAAGTCTATAATGTTTAAAAGTAGGAACCATGCAACAATTAGAGATGGAACCATGTTTAATTTCACTTTTGCTCAAGAAGCTCCCTTTTGCAGAATTTTCAGTACCCAGTATGATGGGTTTAGGGATTTGAATTATCTCCACACCACGCTGTCACCTGCAACAGAAATGCCCATAGTTTCTTCTTTTATTCATATTTACACTTGCCTCATCTCCCCCCACCCCAGCACCTGCAGTCCTGGTCCAAACATTTAGTATTCACTAACTAGCCATTTTCATTGCAAGGCCCAGTATTTGCTTTCTGTATTTTGTCCAACAGCTACATATACCATTTTTAGGAATACTTGTCTGTCACCAGATAGCAAGCAGCAGCATTTGAAAGAAAGTGAAAAGAGCTGTGAACATGGAGCTACCCAAAGAGGTTGAGAAGGAACTGGCAAGAACCATTGCCTCTATTGAGCAGAAGGCCCAAGAAAGACATTCTCGTCACACACACTGGGCTGCTACAGGGCCTAGTGCTGATCTTCAAGAAAGAGAAAAGTCTGAATCCCAACCCCCACTCCTAATTTCAAAGGGCCAGTTAAATGGCCTAAGAGACTACTGTGGTGGAGCAAGAGACCACTGGCCACAGAGTCCCATTACAAAGTGCAAATTTGTCCTTTCTCGGTGAAGAAAAACATGGGATGGGCTTGCAGTTAAATGCAGTTTTGATAACTAAAAAGTCTACAATATTCTTGATATAGAGGACTTATAATCAGTATCATTGGGAGTTAGATGTGTAAGCCCCCCATATACCAATAAGAAAAGGAGTACTTGTGGCACCTTAGAGACTAACCAATTTATTTAAGCATAAGCTTTCGTGAGCTACTGTGTACAGTATAAAAACATCTTCACTGTATTTTCCACTTTATGCATCCGATGAAGTGAACTGTAGCTCACGAAAGCTTATGCTCAAATAAACTGGTTCATCTATAAGGTGCCACAAGTACTCCTTTTCTTTTTGCGAATACAGACTAACACGGTTGTTACTCTGAAACCTGCCATATACCAATAGTTAACTGAGCACTTGAAATTCACTCTGGGTTGAAGCTTTCTGTAAGATCCAAAACAGTTTTAGAACATAAGATCAAAGTGCACTGGGGAACTTTCAGCATGTGGCATTTGTGAAGATTAAAATAGTTGATTTATCAGATAGTCGAGAATTGTACAATCTATCAGAGATACAGATAAAAAGTTTGGAGTTAAAAAACAAGCTAGTGCCAGGTTAAGGAAATGATGACCAGTAAATCTGTACACAGTACACATCGTCAGTCATTTAAAAAGAAAAGCTTAATGTTAAACAGACAGTACCAATTACAAAACAGGCACATGCTATATTCAATTAGTCAGCATACTAGGAATCCTTTCAAGAAGAAGCCTAACTATCTAGAACTTGATTGTCCCTTGGAATAAGGAGAAGCTTCCAAGATATGTAGTGAGGACATAGAGTGCCCGAAGATAGAGTTGGACTTCATCCAGCCAGCAGAATGCCAGGGGATTGCACTAAGCATACTCAGAAAAAATAATATATCATCTCAGTGCAGGATTAGGTGAGGGAGTGGACACACTATTTCCCTGGGCATCACTGACTGTAACTCAGCCAGGGAAAATGTTGAATCGGAGCATGGGTCCAATACATTTCTTGCCTTGATGACAGCTCCATTCTACTTCCCCTGAATAAGTCAGAATGCTGAGCTGTAGCTCACGAAAGCTCATGCTCAAATAAATTGGTTAGTCTCTAAGGTGCCACAAGTCCTCCTTTTCTTTTTGCGAATACAGACTAACACGGCTGTTACTCTGAAACCTGTATGGCTTTGATGGCCGTGATTGTTTTTGGAGAATACGGGCCCATAAAACATTTGCTATACACAAATTTTGTTTTGTGGATTTCCTTGATTACAAAAGATTTTAAGAAGAGCATATATCCATAAAAAGAAATTCATGGCTAAAGATCAAACCCAATATTTAGCTGTAACATGACAGGACTTGATTTGTAGGCCCATTTGTATTTAAATAAATAGAGGGCTTCCTTTTGGTTCTGAACTTAAAATCAGACCTATACAGTTTATATCTTTATATCAGTTTATATGAAATCGTTTATATCTTTTCAGTGACTACTAATACTGAAAGTATATTCAATACTATTTGTATGCTCTGACATCCTACCACCCAATCCTTTGGAGACTAGATATATATATATATATATCTAATGCCCTCCTAAACATTTGCTTGGCTGGTAGTATGCCAAGTGTCAGTGTTCTAAGGGCTAGTCTCAAAATGGAACTGTATTTTGATCAGTGTATTTAGCTACGAAGTGTACAATTCATTCTGGCACCTCTCTTCCTCAATACTAAATATATTAGTACAAGTACAGCAAGATTTCTAGACCCTCTTCTTTTTTACATCTAGTCTCTTCCCTTGTTCATACTGAATACTATGAATCTGTACATGTTTTCCCACACTTTCAGTGTTTCCTGCCTGTTCACCCTTCACAGGTATGGACCTGTGGATTTTCATCTCAATTCCATAAAATCAGGAACGCTTTTCTTGAGCATGACAAACATCCACCTCAGTTAACTCCAATTAGTCACTACAGTTCATAACCTTGATTTCATCTTGAACCCCAAACTCCATACCCTGTCTATACATATCTGCCTATGACCATTGGCACTACATTGCTCAGGTAAACCCTTTTATTCCACTTATGCTGAAACATTTGCCCAATCATTTAACACCTTGATCACTAAAATGCCTTCTTCCTCAGACTTCCAAAAATCAGCTTTCCCAAAACCAGCAAGTGTACAACACTGCTGCACTTCTCCCATAAGTAGCCAGAAATCAGAAGTGCATCTGGCCTCTCTCTAAACACCTCCATGGGCTTCCTCTTCATTCTAGTATCCTTTTCAAAACTGACCTCCTTATTTATAAGATTGCCCTATTCTCTCATAGATAGAGTCTATGCACCCCTGCTCATTCTAACATCTGACTTTATCCACTCCCACTAGTGAAGGGCAGTTTGGCCAGAAATGACTCCTGCACCTCCCAAAAACTGCTGCAAACTACCCCCCCCCCCATTCCTGCCTTCAAATCTTTTCAATCCACCTAAGCTTCTCAACTTCTATGACTTGTATACTGACATTATTACCACATGCACGCATTCCAATTATTTTAAACTACTCTTTCCTGCAAAACAGTTTTATACTACATATTGTCTATTGGCTTGTATAGAAGTTGTAAAGCATTTTAATTTTTATATGAAAAAATAACACTGAAGTTGTGCCATATTTTAAAAGAAACCCCAGTTCAGATTAAACTGGTTGTTCTTCAGAATGTTTTAGACAAAGTTCCCGAAAACACTATTTCTAACAATATAAACCTTATGCAATGTTCAGCTTGTTTCAACATCCCCATGGTATCAGACTTAAGAGCAATGTTGAAAATGGCTAATGTTTAAAAGTACTTTAATTGACAAAAGGCTATCACAAAACACTAGCAAGGCCTGTATATTAGATTAGCTCTAACTATTAATAGCTGACAGTGTATTTTCTTTACTACAATATGAATTTACTAACCTGGCATTATGTAAAATAGATGCATTTTTTTGGCAGCATAAAAAGCTTTATTTAAATCCAACTTAGTATCAGTACCTTTATTATAACAATTATTTAAAAAAAAACCCCACTTGTCACCATTTATTCTGCATATCTTTCTTTTATTTCAGTTCGGAATCTGAAAGACAGATAAGTTTCACTTTCCTTTCCTCATGTGCTCGTTATCAAAATGCTGTCATATCTGGATGAAAACGTTACATGGGAGCATTCAGAGCTTTAAACTGTTTTAAGTATTTCTGGGTTTTTAAGTGTGTTAGAAAAAAATATAGTCAAGTTAATTAAAAAAATCCTTATTAGGCTTTAGCTATCAGACACAATTCCTTAAAAACAGTCTTGTGATTTTGAAAGAGAATCAGTGAGAGAACCTGACCTCAATGCTAGGGGGAACCTGTGAAGTCCACTGCAGTTTGTATGGGGTCATTTAGTTGCTGACCCCCCCAAACCTCACCCATAACGTCCATGTAAATAAAATTATGGGGTTTACTATTATTCTGGAGAATTTATCATGGAGACAAGTGACTGAAGTCTGGGAGGGGAGGCTATTGCCTCTCCTCCCCCCCCCCCCCCAGCCCACCTTTCTCACAGCCCTCCTAGCCAAATTAAACCTCATTACACTGACTGGACGCGACCCTGTTTAAAAAAAAAAAAGTTTTACATAAACCCAGTGTCCAAATGCCAAGGCAGCAGCGCAGCACCACACAAGCACAGATGCCCCCACACCGAGGGGAGCTCAGCACTTCACACACCCTCCTCCCGGGGGAAGAGGAGAGAAGAGAATAAAAAGCAGGGCCCGAGAACCTGAGAAACATCAGAGTGACCTGAAACAAAAACATCCCACCCCAAAGAGCAGAGAAATCCCGACACCTTCCCGCCCCAACGCAAAAGCCGGGGCGCTGTCGCCGCCTCACGACTGCGCTCACCTCCCGCCCCGCGCGCGCGCGCTCCTCTCCTCCTGCTCTGAGCGGACGAACACGGCGGCCGCAACCGTAGATCGAATCCTACACGAAGCGCTACACTATTGGCTGCCCTGTCTCACGTGACACCGCCGCGTTAGTGCACGTGGAAGGGTGTTGTGAACCCTGAAGAGTCACGTTACTTCCGGCTGATGAGCCGATGGGGGGGGGGTCAGAGCCCTGGGGAAGCGGAAGTGGGGCGGCGGTCGGGGCGAGCGTCCAGGGGCTGCCGCTGTCTCGGCGATCCCCGCGCCCCGCTGCCTGCGTGTATGGTTCCCCCTCGGGCTGGGTCCTCCAGCGCCCGCTATGCCCCGATACTGCGCCGCGTCCTGCTGCAAGAACCGGGGAGGCCAGAGCGCCAGGGACCAGCGCAAGCTGAGCTTCTACCCGTGAGTGCCGGCCGGCCCGGCGGTCCCGCGGCGGGAGGGGACGCTCCGCTGGAGCCCAGGGCCCTCCCATCCTGAGGCAGCAGCGCCAGGGCGCGCTCGCACCCCCTCGGTGCTGGGCCCGTCGCCCTGGGAGCGGGGCCTCTCCCTTGCCTGCCTCGCCGGGCGCCCTCGCTCAGCCCGCTCCTCGCCCTCCCTCGGGCCCAGGCCGCACCAAGCGTTCGCTGGGGTGTCTCTGTAGCGGGGCGCAGGACCTGCTGTCCATGGGCTCTAGGCCCTGTGCTTCAACCTCCTCATAGCCCCGCTGGGCGGGGGGCTGCTCTGGGAGCTGCAGTGCGCCCCTACCCGCTCCGGTTCCCCAACTCCCTTTCCTCAGCCCCGCTCTGCTCGTTGCCCAGGCCAGCTCGGGGCTTGCTGCGCCTCTGCACAGAGGTTCTACCCGGTCAGTGTTTAGCTAGGGACGGAGTAAAACATTGAACGAACACTAAAGCGTTATTAAAAGCTGCTGGGGGGGGGGTAGAAGGGGGTTCGGGGAGTGGGTCTGTGTCAGGGTGAGCCCAAGGAGGCTGGAGATCTGGTTGCCCCCTGGGATTAGGGTATGCTGTGGACTCTGTAAAAAGGCTCCAGGCTAGCTGGGTCTTCAGCAGGTGCCAGGAGGCTCTGATGAATTTTGCCACCAGTCTCCACCCCACTACTGACATCTACAGTACTTTTCACATCCCCCGGACACCCTGTGACCATTTATACCTTAACATCAAACCTCAAGGTTGTGGTTTGAGTGTGACAGTGATTGGATATGTGTATTATAGTTGGCTACATGTCAAAACTAAAGAGATATTTAAGGAGCTGAGAATCCTAACCTTTTTGGCGTCTTGTCGTGTCTTTTTGGTGAGAGATGTGAACTGAGGTTGCGCTGAATGATAATGTTACTGTACGTGGAAATGCTTGACTTTTTTTTAGTGCCATTGATATTTTTCACTGCCATTGATAAGACTGATTTTGATCTATGAACTTGATCTATGAAGGTTGATCTATGAACTTCCAGATGTGATAGGCAGGAAACTGACTCACTAGACAAGTTTCATGGCTTTGCTTACATTGTTTCTGTTTAGCCCTCCCCTACATTCTGTTTCCCCTGGGGTTTGTCTGTCACTTTGCATAACAGTATTTTAAAAACAAATTTTAAAAAAATCCTGCCACTGTTGGTGCTCTCTTTTCCTTTTCACTTAATTTGGATGATAAAAATTACTCTAGTCAGGTTCCTTTTATTAGCTTTTAGTCTTTCACTCTCTAGATCTCATGGACTAATCAGTGTTACTGTTTGGGTTCACATCACTGCAAAAGAACGTTTGGGAAGAGGGAGACAGAAACACTATTATTATTATATTTTATACAATTATTTTTTAACCTAAACTAGTAGAGTGGCTTTTTGAATTAAAAAACCCCCCAAATTTAGGAATGTGCACAACTAGATTAAGAGAAATATAATTAAAACAAAATTAAAGTAATAGGTGGAATCCAATAATTTGAGAATTGCTTGCTTATTTGTTAAAACAAAATAAGGACCACATCCTCCTACTTTTCTACTGAAGCAAGTATTCCCAGGGCCTTCACTGGAAACTGTTTTTTGAACAAGGGTTCCCAGATCAGCCCATATTAGATGTTTTTGGGGCAAGGATGTCACCTTTGATGTCAGTGGGAGTTTTGCCGTTGAGTTCAGTGGAGCCAAGATTTCCCCACACATGATTATCTAGATGTAAGTTTCATGGTTACCAGAATTAGCACTTATAAGCACTATATAAAAACTTAGGATAGATTCTTGTGTAAGGGAAGATTTAGGAGTGAGATGAAGAGATTTTATTTGAAAAAAGTATAAAACTAATTTTGTGCAAATCTTTTAAACCAGGTTTCCACTTCATGATAAAGAGAGACTTGAGAAATGGTTGCGGAATATGAAACGTGACACGTGGACTCCCAGTAAGCACCAACTCCTGTGCAGTGACCATTTTACCCCTGACTCTCTTGATGTGCGATGGGGAATTCGATATTTGAAACATACTGCAATACCAACTATTTTCTCTTTGCCTGATAATCAGGTAATGTGTCACTTTATTATTTAATACAGCGCTGTGTTGGCTGGATATTAGTATAGTATAATTTTCAAAACCATACATACAAAGTAATACTTGGAATTTTTTTCTTTTGAACATCTAATAATTTCATACTTTTGATTGAGACCCAATCTTGGAAGTGTTGCTGTTAGGTAATTTCTGTCCAAATACTAATGTTTCTTTTACAGCTGCTATTTTGTTTCAAATAGCTAATTTTGTCAGGGCCACCTTATTAACAATAAATGTATTCATATGGTATAAAAACATTAGCTTTTTAAAATGTTTTCAGTTTCAGCATGTGTATGTCTTTTCTTTCTTGACTCTCCTCTTTCTAATATAAAATTCACTAAAGGATCAGGAGTCCAGGCTCAAATTATAAAAATATTGCTATTTTTCATGCTGTGTATTTTCATTGGCATATCCCTGCAAAGCAGTTACTGCTTTATACAGTATAATATACCATAATGGGTTATCATCTGCTTCTTCATAAGTTTTTTAGAACTTCAGTATACTTTGTTATACCAATAAAATAAAAACCAGCAGGATCTTATTAAAGGGAATAAGACAAAATGCCACATTTATTGTGAATACAGAAAGAATCATAGTAAGCAGTTAGTTATAGCTATAACATTCCATTCAATTTCATATTGATTCACACACACACACACACACACACACAAAATGCCACATTTATTGTGAATACAGAAAGAATCATAGTAAGCAGTTAGTTATAGCTATAACATTCCATTCAATTTCATATTGATACACACACACACACACACACGTTCTGCAAGGCTATTATCATAGTTACCAGACTTAGAGTTGCTCGTGCCAAGCCACTGGCCAGGTGGCCTGGACATGAGGATGGAGCAGGGCCTTGTCAGATGCACATCTGATGCTCCTGGAAGTTGGTTTGCAGAATCAGACCCCAAAGTTCTCACTTTCTAGAGTCTATTTTTATAGGAATTTATTCCTATGCCAGTCTATGGGAATTGTGTCATCATGCTGTTGCTGAATCAGTCAGCAGATGGCACATTCCTGATGGCTCCGTGCTGTCAGAAGTTATCTTGTTCTTCAGTTCTCCCATCCTTGAGACTGTGGGGTGGATTCCAGTCTGCCCTCCTGGGGTCCTCTGGTTGTTTCCACTTGACGCCTTCTTCGGCCTATGGACACTGAATTCTTAGGATGGCACCTCCCTGATCATTCAGTTATTATCCACAGCAAGCATCCATCCACATACATCCGCTATCTCTATTTTAATCACGATTGTCAACAAAGCGAGATGAATACAACAAAAGGGCGGGGAGTCTCTGTGTGCTGTTGTTACAAAGTATCGCTTTGAGTCTCTCTCTTTGTGAGTAGTTGTTGTTACAAAGTATTGCTCTGAGAACAGACTCTGTCTTAGGATGTACTAACACAATTAGCAGCTTGCAAGTTTTACACAGAGAGGGAGAGAAACAGTAAAAATAAGAGACCAAAAACCAAGAGACCTCTTAATAATACCCTGGAATTTAAACTATGGGGAATCAAACTCATTTGTGATTTTAATACAGAACGTCTTTAATATGATCCAACAAAACAACTTCATATACTCTTTCAGAAGTATAATACTCAAATCTTGTTTAGTTAAAATTTTCCAACACGAGTTGCTTTCTCAGGTATTCCTTTTACACAGAAGTATAAAAAATGGTTACATCCTGTAAATGGTAATGGACACAGAATCGTTTTACACTTTGTATGAATAACAACTGGGATCTGCTTTTAAACTATCCAGAGTAAAATTTGTAAGGACTATCAGCCTTCTTTCATCTGATCCCCATGTTGTGTCATGAAGACATTTCCCATTCAACTGGTCAGGTAAAGACCCAGTGCTTCACATATATCGTAGTATTGTTTTTAATATAAATGTTTTGAAGGAGACTACAGGGGTTTACTACTATTTCTCTGAAGCATCCAGTAGAGAGAAGTGTTAGAGGCAGGGTACAAAGATGGATATTTAGTTTCCATCGTAGCTTAATTTATAAAACTGAAATTTGTGTCTATCTAGCTACTTTGATATTGAAAAAGAAAACATTTAACACAGACTTTTGAGATTTAAAATATAATAAATGAATTCCAGAAATAAGTGTGGGTTTCCTTGAATTGCAGGTGAACTTAATATAAACAGGTTTTCAATCTCTAGGATGAAAACTATGAGTTGCTTAAAAATATGGAAAGAAAATCCAGCAGTTCATGACACAGTAATAGTAATTTTTTGGGATGATCTAAAAATCTTTATGGAATTAAATTATTATTTTCTGTATTACCATAGCTGCTAGAAGCCTTACTCATAGGGCAGAACCCCATTATGCTGGGCACAGTACAACACAAAACAAAAAGATGGTTCTTGCCTCAAATAATTATTGCTTAAATATTAGTTTGTTGCTAACTATAGGGAGAGAAAGGTAGTGATTTGCATTTAGCAGAAGCATAACCTTCCTTTTTTACGTCTGTGTTCATAGTCTAATCACAATCTTTACAGAGGAGATGTTACGTAGATAATTGATCTATAAAGCTGTACGAATACTTTGAGGTTATGCTGCCAATATTTTAACAACAGTTTCCCTGTAGCTTCTTCCCAGTCAGCAATACATGAAACATTCCCTGGATGAAACTGTGTTTTGGGAATCCCCAAAACGAGGAGGAGGAAAGCATCAATTTTATATTCCTCTCTTGTCACTGGCAAAAAAAAAAAATTCCACCTCTATTCAAGGCACTATAGCTCTTAATATTGCATGCTTCCTCCTCCTCCTCACCAGCACCTCGTGGAGGCTCATTTCACTGCCTGTATGTGGCAGCTGTTCCGGACACTTACATGACCCCACTTACTGTAGAATCTGAAGGCCAGATCCATAAAGATGCTTAGGCACGTATGTCCTGACTCCCAGACTTTGTTTTTTTTTTTATAGGAGTATCTCACTGGGGTATAGTGTGCATCTCTCATGAACTCCTAGAGATGCAAGGTGATTCTTTAGGACACTTCCCAAACTCAAGTGACCTTTTTACATGAAAAATATATGTGAATGGGAAAATAATTAAGATCCTATGCTGCAGAAATGGAGCCTAGGTGATTGCTCATTTCAACACTAGTGATCATTTTACATTGGCTTGTGTTTGTTTTTAAAGCTATCGTGGAAAAGACAAGGGTTAGGGGGTTTTTTAATGAAAGCCTAGATTCTCCTTCATAGGGTCCAATGCCTAGTTCTACTAACAGGTGTTCTGGCTGAGAGGAAGGCCAGTGTGGCACTAGAACTCTTGAGATGTGTGTTTAGCCTAAGGAAAACATGTATATATGAAGGATATCTCTGCTCCTGTATGGATGCCCACTGCTCAATCAGTCAGCTAGTGATGGGCCTTCATTCCATGCTTTGGAGATTGTGTTTTGAGTTTTTATTCCTTAAACCATAGTACAGCTCCCTTGCTCACATGCTTGAGGTACTGCAGCTACATATTGAGGCTCAGTCTTATGTCTCGGTACAAAACAAATGGGGATTCCTCAAAGCTCTACTTGTGAGTGCTCTACCCTGATGGGATTTTTGTTTTTTGGGTTTTTTTCCCTCCCTCTCTCTGTCCAGCCTAGCTGTGCTTCTGGTAGAACCTTAGGTTAGAATTTCAAGAGAATCTGGGTGTTTTCTCAGTTTTCTCATCTCTGAACAGATGAAGCAGGGCTCAGCAATCAATCAAAGAAGCCCTGTTTCAGCTTCTGGTAGATCAGAGGAAGGGAGCTACCCTGTATTCTTAAATCTCTGAGCATTAGGTACCCACTTTAGAGATGATAGCACTGCAGGTAGGGAAACTACTTTTGCTATTTCCATAACTTTTTCAATCCTTTAAATTTTGAAGTGTGTTACAAAACTAAATTGGAATGCAATGGAACCCATGTCACTCTGCTGAACTCCTACTTAATTCTTATCTATGAAGGACATGGAAAACACTGAACAGGTTGATCAGTCAACAGTATGGGTGGTCTGGAATAGGCATATCTTTATGAATGTACACTTTAGAATGACTTGTCTTTTTTCACCACACACCATTTTTACATCCTGTCCCCACATTCTTATTAATACTTGCCTGTCTTATTTTTATATTTAGTGAGCAAAGTTAAAGTTGCTTACAGGTTTTTGTTTTTTTTTATTCTTAGTCTACTGGCCTAACATGACTACAACTTCTACAGCTTACCCTCTTCAAAATCAAACCTATTGAAAAAATATACCACACAACATTAGTATATTTTTATATTAATGACCAACATATCAAAAAGCTTATGTAGATTTTAATCCTTAACATGGGGGAGAGGTGATTTGTGTAGATGGGGAGAAGAGAGAGTAGCCAGGGAAGCGCAAGCCTTGATGATGATGACAAAAACAGAAGCAGTATCCATGTAAGATCTTTCCCCTTGTTAACTTACCATGAGTCATAAAAGAAATGTCTCCATCCTTATGAAGTGTTCAAACTTTCAACACCATGCTTGCTTGTATATTTAAAATTAAACCTGTGTAGATGTGCATGCTTACCACATATGCATGATTGCACACATACATCCATATAACCCACTTCAGTTACTTATGCACTGAAGATCTAGGTTTCTTTTCTACCATTGTACTAAATTTCTGTAAAAGTAAAGTCGCTTGGCGGTTGTCTGAAAGAACCATCAGTCCACTGAATTACATTAGGTGGAAAAAACAGGATTTTCTGCTTTGCTGCTTCAGTAATGCAAAAGCAGCATACTCAATCATTAATTTGTATCGAATAACATGTTTGGGGATAGAATAGGAGAAGCTAACCAGTTTGTCAGAGAAAGGCAACTTGTTGTTTCTATTGTATGTGTCATCAATTTACATGAAGAATTCTAAAACAATTTCAGGTTTATAAAAGTATTTTACATAGAGTTTTTTAGACCAATACTTGAGAGTGCCTCTGGTGGTATACAGAGTTTAAGGAAAACATTCTATTGGAGATAAATATATGGATTGTTGGCAAATTACTTGTTTAATCTTTGAGCAATATTTTAAAAAATTGTGATTATCCAAAAAATAGTTACTCAATAGCACATTACAGAATGAGGAAACTTTTGTGCATTATATGTAGTTATAGTTAAAAGGTGTCATTTCTCCTCCAGGAAAAAGACCCTTCTCAGCACAAGCCACAAGAGATAAAAACAGAGGATGGGGAGGACATCCATGTGTGTGCAGAGTCAGATAATGTATCTGCATCGTTTGAACCTTGTTCGCCAAAGAAAAGTGTCACAATTGCAGAAAGGCTAGATGAAAACACTGAAGCAATTTGCTTATCAACCCTGAGCAAACCTCCACAAAAGAAAGTGCAGTTTCAGAATACAGAAAACTTACAAGCGGGCACCATAATTCTTAGTTCATCTGAGCGGCATATTCAACAAACACCTGTTTTAATGGCAGAAGCTGTCCAGAACATAGAAGCAAGTAATGTTCCTACATCGGTAGAGAATCTTTTAAGTTGTACAGCCACGGTTCTGCAAGTTACAGACCCTGAATTCCTGGATTCATCTTTGAAATTTAAAAATGCGGGTGGGCCAGTTATTGACCATCTAGCTGAGAATGCTAACTCACATATTGCAGTCTGCTCTGTGGAAGTACAGCCAAGTGAAAACGCAGTTTTTCTCAGTACAATCACACGAACTATCGAACAGTTTAATGGAAATAACGAATCTGTCATTGCTATCATTGTACCTGCTGAGTGTTCTAAAGAGTCTTCGATGGTAAGTAGTTCTTTCATGCCTCTTAAACAGGAGTTCATAGACATGGAAGAAATAGAAATTCAAAAATCTGCATATATAAACAATAATGGTGAAACTGAAGTATTACAAACTGAGCATTCGTATTGCAGACAAGACATAGACAGGGATCATCTCTGGCAAAAAATTGCAAAGCTGCATTCTAAGATAACACTCCTTGAAAAACAGGAAAGAAAAACTTTAGGTAGGCTCAAATCCTTGGAAGCTCTTATTGGACAACTAAAACAGGAAAACCTGCTTTCTGAAGAAAAGCTCAAGATTGTAGAAAATTGTTTCACAACATTTGAAGTGACTATGATTCAATAAAATCTTTAAAATGGGTGTTCTAACATGGCTTTTTTTTAGTCTCTTTGATTATCCTTGTATATAAATGATACATCTTTTTTCCATGATGCCATATTAATGATAACACAAAAATGCTATATAACAGGTGTTCTTGAAAAAGTTATGTCATCCATTCTGCTGAAGCCCAGTGATAGACTATTGCCCACAAACATGAATCATAAATGAGCAGAATAAAAGGAACATCTAAAATAAAATATAAAGTCGTGAAATAAAAATGGGAGGAACTTTCTCAGATTCAAGCTTCTCTAGAATTTATAAGCCTTACAGTTCAGTACAAACCAAGTGGAGATCACAGCTATGTGGGGCACATAATAAATAGTTATAGTCATCTTGTCCCAGTTCACTCTCAAATGAGTAAGAACAGTTTAGAGTTACTGCTTCTTAAACTGGGAGATATAATATACATTGTGTACTGACATCGTGTTTGCTGTTTATATCCTCATTTAGTATTCATTCTAATAGCTTTTGTACAGGTTGACCTTAATTAAAATTGCATTTATACAATAAAACAAAGTTTGCCCTTTCTTCTTCAATAAGAACATTATTTCTAGTTGAACATTAGGGACAATACAGTTCAGCTCCTAATTTTTACGATACTAAAATACGCACAACAATTTGAATAATGGCTTCTATGCTAGTAAAAGACAAAAGTTTTAGATTTTGTTCAGTAAAACAGAAGTTGTCGACGCAAAATACTTTCAACCCTCTATTCAAATACCAGCATCAGACCAGAATCTACCACAGTTATCGTCCTGATTTATACCTTAGCTGTATCTTGAAGAAAAGAAGACTGTATTTGCAGAGTGGATAGTAGTGAGTAAGAGTGGCAGAATGTGGCTTAATGTTCTGCTACACCTTAGGGTTGGTTTGCACTACAGAGTTAGGCTTCTGTAAGGTAACTTATGTCTACCTAACCCTGTAAGTGTCTACAATATAATGTTGCTCCTACTGATATGTCACGTCCTACACCGACCTAATAACTCCACCCCCACAAGAAGCGTAGCTGGAGGCCGCCATGTGGGGAGGGGGCGGGACGGTTCCAGCTGTCAGTGCCCCCACACAGTTAAATTGGTGAAAGCATTTCTGGTGAGGACTCTCACTACCGACAGGGGACATAGTGTGGACGTTAATCAGTGCAGTAATTACTGCAGTGGCTATACTTCAACCTAACTTAGGTCGACTTAATTTTGTAATGTAGACAAGGTCTTACTGTTCAAGGATTAGTGCTACATAAGGTTGGGAATTGGGGGAGATAGAATCCCAGTTTACACTAACTGCTATAATTCTGATACATTGCATTTAACTGCTTTGGGTGATAAAGTTTTTCTAATATAGTTGATTACCCATGGAAATACTGAATAACCTGGTTCACTTAGTGAATAAAATTGTGAGCTACCTCATTGAATGATAATGTATCAGTAACAGTTGCTGAAATAAATAGTGCCCTGTCCAACATATATTGCCCTGATGCACTTTACAGGGAGAAATATTAAGAATTTAAAAACAGTTTGGGAGTGGGGTTTTTTGGGAGGGTGGGGGGAGTGAGTTCTAAAGTAGTTTTATTAGCCCAGTATATATACTGTGTGTACCACTCCTGTTTACTCTTTCGCTTATTGACAGTGGTACTCTAAGGCCATGTCTACACTTACCAGGGGTCAATTTCAGTAGACCTGCTAAATCGACTGCAGAGCGCTCTACGGTTGACTCCGGTACTCCATCGGAATGAGAAGTTTAAGGTAAATCGATGGGAGAGCATCTCCTGTCGACAAAGTGTAGAGTAGGCATCACAGTAGGTTGACCTAAGCTACATCGACTCCAGCTACATTATTCATATAGCTGGAGTAGTGTAACTTAGGTCGACTTACTGCGGTAGTGTAGACAAGGCCTTAGTAAATGTCAAATTAAACTTCTGAAGTACTTGTATACTATTACTTTGCCTCAACCCTTCTTTGTGTTTATTTTGCTAAGCACTGGAGATATAGGCAATCAGATGTCTGCCCATTGCTGCTTAAATGTATACTGCTGGGGATGTTGTATGCCCAATGAAGCTGTTGATGTTGCCATAGGCATGCAGGAATGAAGTTGGGTGGAGGAAGTGATTTTCTAAATAATCTCCATTGGAGAGATGATGGCTATAAACACAACTGTAAGAGGAAAATATTCAGAACACCTAGGGGGAGTTCCCCTGGGATAGGCTCAGGTTCTGCGTGCGTGCTTCACAGCCTTTTCAGACCACTGTACAAGCAAGAATTGCATATCAGGGTTTATGCAGCTGAATGGGAAGGTGAGCAGCAACAGTGCCACCAGGAACCCACTGCCACACAGGGATCCCTATCAGAGGAGGAGTCTTTCAAAAGTACCAGGCATAATGCCATATACCAGTGGTTGTGATCATATTCCTACACCAGTAAAAGCACCTTTTGCTAACTGATTGGGGATAAGTTAAATCACAGTTGCCAAATTTCACGCAGTAAATAAGCACCCTGACTTTCACAAAAGCCAAAAATCAAGCTAATTCTATTTCAAAACAAGTCAATCCCTAAGAACCCCAGCACTCTGTGATTAGATCCTCTGGCATGCAGTCTGAGACTATGGTGGGCCCACTGTGCACCCCTGACTCTCTCCCTACCCTTGCCCTCCCCTTGCCGGGAGCTGATCAAAAAATAGAAGAAACAAACTACAAGCAAGAAGCTACAAGCCAAAAACTAGCCAACAAGCAACTCACAAGCCAAGTTTCCGCATTTTTTTTCCCACAGGTTTGGCATGTCTGAGTTAAATGTCTGCCTGGCAGGCAGAATGGTGGTGGCATTAGACACTTAACTCAGACATGGCATTTAAATGTCAGACAGGTGTTAACTGTCCTAATGGGGTTGTGACACCTGATTACTCATGTACTGGGTGTATGTTTAATTTTTTCTAAAGCCTGCCAAATGGGTTGTTATTTATTTGTAGGGAAAGAATTTGTGGGGGAAGAGTAGAGTAGAAGGGAGATGTTTGTTTGTGATTACAGGACCCTAATAGCATAGTTGAGTAGACTGCTGAGACTTGGGTCACTAGCCCTCATTTGTCAGATAATGAGGAAATAATCCTATATATACAGCTGGAAGTCCACTCAGATCACTTCAGGTAGGAGCAAATTAAGCAAAAAGATGGAATCTTATATTACTAAAGAGAGATGATACAAGCATTAATCCAATTTTAGATTTCTGTATTAGCTTACATGATTTAAAATAAGGTCGGCCAACTATTGTAAAGTCAATCCATTGTTATTCATAAGAAAAATTTACAATTACTACCTGGTAAATCACACTTAGCTCTGTACAAAAAAATGATCTCATTAACAATTGCTTTTCAACCTTGAGAGCTCAGTGCTCTTGCTAACATGAAGTGTACAACTAGTTTTCACCACACAATGCTGAAAATGTATTCCTTTCTATGGACTTTTGTTTTATCTTAGTATTTGAGAATACTTCATGTGATTGTCCACATGGAATCCACTCTTGGTGCACATATACTGCAGGCAGGTAAGATCAAATTTGTTTGGTCAGCAGTGTCCTCTGGGGCCATCCTGACATCTAGATGGCCTTCCTCCTCTTCCCCCAAGGTCATAAAGGGTAGAGCAGGCCCAAAGGTCATTCAGTTGGCTCCTTCCTGCCAATGGGAATGAGATGGACTCCTTGTAGAATCCAGCTGCTTCTCTGTCCAATGTGCTAGTGTTAGTCGTACTGTAGTTAATTAGTAATTGGTCTTTTGCCTTTTGTGACCCCTCTCCCCCACCATAAGGTCTGCTGTGCTAACTCCCAGCCCTCACTCGCTCCCCACATCCACCATCCATACTCCTGCTCTCATGCATCAGGAGCATCTCTGACAAAAGTCCTATGATCAGGCCAAATTTATCTACTACAAATTCATTCTCTTTCTAAATTCTGCCATTGTCCTAGCTGAACAACTCTAATTCTCCCATTTAACTGAATCTCATGCCTTTAATCCCAGCTATCTTTTGGTCACCTTTGGCTTACTTCTCAAACTTTCCCCTCCTCCTGCCCCAACTTCTCTCTGTGCAGGAACTTGCAGATTTCTTTCAAGAGAAAACTGACAAACTACAGTGTGACCTTTATCTCCCACCCCCCACGGTTTGCTTTCCCTTCCCCACTGACTATTCTTGCTGATCTCAGATGCAGAAGTTTCTCATCTGCTCTTCTCCTGTAACCCTTCTACTTGCCCCAGTGAACTCATCACATCTCCTGATCTCCCTCACACCCACTCTTATCTCCTCCCTTAATCTTCTCCTTAACCTCACTCTCTCCTTGCTTTCCCCTCACAATGCAAACATGCTTAGTCTTTCCCATCTTTCAAAAAAATACCTTCGACCCCGTTTTGCCTCTCCGGCTGCTGACCCATCTCCCTTCTCCCCTTCATCTTTAAGATTGTTACTGTCTGGAGTTCCTCACCTCCAGTTCCATCCTAGACCTTCTCAAGTCCCACTTCTGCCCCCTTGCATTCCACTCAAACTGCTCTCATCAAAGTCTCCAATGATCTTTTCCTAGCTAAAGCTCAGAACTAATACTCTAACTTCATCCTCCTTGATCCGTCATTCACCTTTGATATGGCTGATAATGCCCGTCTTGAAATCTTTTCTTCTCTGAAGCCTTGGTCCATCTACATCTTATCTCTGGCTAATCTCCACAAATACAAATTCAGCTACCCTCTCCATGCTGATGGCTCACAGACTGACCTACCTACCTATTCCAGACCTGTCTCCTTCTGTCCAAACTAAAATCTTAGACTGTTCCTCTGAGAGCTCATTATTGACGGTTAGCCCCTCAAGCGGAACATAGCTAAAACAACAGTGCCACCTAGTGGCTGAACAGTTTAGTACTATAGCACTCTATTGCAGAGCCCCTAATCTCCCCCTTTCTCAGTCACTGTGAGCAACGCCACCATTTTGCCTGTCACCTGGGCAGCATCTTTGACTCGGACCTCTCTCTAGGCCCTCATCTTGACAGTTATTTCTTAATAATATTTCTAAGATACAGCCATTCCTTTTAATCCAGTCAGCTAAAACTCTTGTCCAAACTAAACATCTCACATCTCAATTACAGCAACATTGTGCTGTCTGGCCTTGACAAACAGTCTTACACTGCTCATATACATTCACAACACTGCTGTAATCATCATGTTCCTAGCGCATTGCTTTGAGCATTTCCCCCCTTCTTTGAATCTTGCCCCTGGCTTTCCCTGCTCTATTGCATCAAACAGAGGGTGCTTGTATTGACTTTCAAGGCCCACCTTGCCTATCATCTTTCTCTTGCTTTTGATGCTCACCTCCATTCAGCCAATGATGCCAGCCTCCACTGCCCATTTGTTAAATTTTCAAACAAGCACCTTTGTGCTTTCTTAGATGCTGCCCCCTCACACTCTCCATAAAAATCCGCAGGTTACCTCATTGTACACTTTTAAATTCTTTCTCAAAACTCTCCTTTGCCATGATGCCTACAAAAAAAATTGACAATGGTTAGGCTGCCAGTGGGCAGAAATCACTGGTAATCACACTGACTAATATTTTTTCATAGTTTATATACACTCCCCAATCTGTCTATATCCATCTGTTGTGACTTGTCTTATACTTCAATTGTAACCTCCTTGAGGCAGGGACATCTCGGGGTGGGGGAAGGGAGTTGTGTACACACAATCCCTAGTTCAATGAGGTCCTGGTCCATAACTTTGGCTCCTAGGCATTACATTAATACAAATAATAATAATAATAAAAAGTATTTAGTTCTATAAGGGTCCACCTAGCGGCAATATCTCCACATCACCCTGCTATTCAGGGCCAGATTCCCGAATGGCCTAATTCATGTTTTTCTCTGAGTTCAGTTTCTCAGTATAGTATTAACAGGGTTGATGGACAATGAAGCCCTTAGTAACCAGTTGGCTGTATCACTGTGTCATACCCAGGGTACAATCTGAACCATGAATAGCTGTTTCCACTCTATTCTCCAACCTGGGGTGCCTCTTACACTGCTTTTCTATGAGTTACCACTCCCGGTCTGCTCCCACACAGCCTCCAGCATGTACGTTACTCCAGGTTATAATGTATGAGTGCTATAGCCTACTACTCATGAATTACACTGCACAGCAAAACCAGTAAATTCTCGGTCCCAGACTTTCCCCAGAAATGTACTCCCAAACCCTCTCCTGGACAATAAAAGCTCATATAAAGTCTGTCGTTTTATAAATAGAAAATGATATGCACAAATCCTATTATCCCAAATGGAGTTACCCAGATATTTCAATCCAAATACACTGGTTTAGATTAAACAATAAAACAAATTTTTATTAATTACAGAAAGGTAGATTTTAAGTGACTACAAGTAATGAGACCTAAAAGTCAGAATTGGTTACAAGAAAATGCAACTAATGCCTAACTTAGTAAGCTAAGTGAATTCAAAGCAAAGGTCTCTCTTGCTACATTTCAGCACTCTTACTGGCTGAATTTCTTTCAGTCAGTATCCCTCCCCCAGTCCAAAGTTGTTTCCTTTGTTGTTCAGTTGCCATGGGTAGAAAGGAAGAGAGGAATAATTTGGGGTGTCTGCTCTCTCATCTTATAGTTCTTTCTCTTCTCTGAGAATCATCTCCAGCTGAGGTTCAGGAGAACCCCCAGCTGTTTCTTTGTCAAGATGTAGATTTTTCACCCATGCCATCTTTCCTGCCAAAGGGTGACCACATAAGCAGGTCCCTTTGATTTTGTTGACACCTGTTAGGTGTTGGCTAGCCTTTTGTCTCTGGGAAACTGCTATGTGACTGCTCTCCAGACTTGGAACATGTCTTTATAATATCATAGAGCAGAATCCTATAACTTTACATACAATGTTGCCACACATATTGTACCAGGACAATAATGATCAGAAAATTACGAGTTTTCAAATTATACCTCACAAGGCATACTTTGTACAAAATTTATCATAGTTCTGTAAAAGGGGTGAGTATACGGGTACAGACTGTCACAATTACCTATTACATAAGATTGCCTTTTTATTACATCCGCTCAAAAAGATAGGGAAGATTCAGGCCCTCATGGTTTGTCTCCATTATTCAGTGTTCTACAAGGACAGGGTTACTCTCAGACCCAATGTTCTTGCCCAGTGTTGTTTCATTATTCATATCGTACTTTTCTTCACTACTCCTGACTCAACCGTGGCTGAAGATAAACTTCATACACTCCATGTAGTAAGGTCATTGTCATGCTACCTTACCAGGACAAAATCAGTCAGGAACACATCTCTATTATCTGTGGTCTTTGCTGATAGGATCAAGGGTCAGGCAGCATCCCTACAGAAACTTATCAAAATGGGTGTCTAACTGTATAAAAACATGTTGCAAGCTAGCCAAGTTAGATCTACCTACCCATGTTAGACCTCATTCCAGTAGAACTTGGGAAGCCTCTGTCTGTCTGAAGAATGTCCCTATTTCTAGGACTTGTACGGCAGCCATGTGGAATTTGATCCACACACTTACAAGACACTTTTTTGAAGAGACTTTCGGATCAGGTTCCCATTATGATAGAGCTGTCCTGCAGTCATTGTTTAAGAACGACTCCTAGTTTCTCCAAGAAAAACACACAACTGCTTGTTAGTCATCAACAGATGAATCCGTGTGGACAATCATTTGCAGAGGAAAGAACTTACCTTATAGTTACTTACCGTGCAATAACTGTGGTTCTTTAAGATATATTGTCTCCTTCCCTGTTGGGATTGCATATTGGTGAAGGAACTGAGGGTTGGTTGAGCCCTTTATGCTTTCAGGTGAGAGAGTGGGGCAAGAACATGTTGGACACATGTTAAGATGACTGCTGGACAAAAGATTCCTATTTCATGCACATCGGACACATGGACCAGGAGTTGGAATCTATGTGGACAGGAAAAGAAATTTCAGAGAGCTACAGTTTACTATAAAGTAAGTGTTCTTTCGTGGAAGTATCCTGTAGAAAGCTGTAGAGTATGAAATTCATCCCATCAGCATTCTGTATCTGAAGTGGCTCTTCAAAATGACAATGATCAGTAAAACACAAAGAATGTCTGCTTAATCCACTTCATAAAATTTAGTTCATCTGAATAATATTCCTTTCAAAGTAATTGGTTGTTGTCACTGTCAAAGCCCATTCCTTAGAAAAAGCACCAGTTTTCTTTTAAACAACGTTAGAGCTGATCTGCAAAGAATTTTTATGCTTTTACCCTTTATTGCCACATTATAGTGTATTAACTCTAAAAGATTTTTAATGGGGTTTCTTTAAATATATTTTATTGGGATTTCTATAAATAACAGGTGCTCACTTTCCTCTTTCGACTGGAAGTCCTTAGGAAGATCCTAGGAAAACATGAATAGTGTTTGCATAAGCCTGTAACCAAACCTGCACAAAGGGGAGAAAGGAATATTGAATCTTAAAGTTGATCTACACACCAATTTGCACCAATAACTGCCAGTTTTCAAATAGATTTGGTTAAACCAGTGCAAACCCATGTATGAACATTTGTTTGTTTTACATCTGAATTTATATTAACTTCATTCTAAATATAGTATCATAGAAATTGCTTCAGTATATCAGACCAGTAGTTCATCTAGTCCAGGTTCCCACCTCCTATAGTGGCCTGCACCAGCTACTTCTGAGAAAGGGATAAATAACCCTGTAGTAGGTGATTTATAGAATACGGTGCCCCAGAGTAAGTCTTCTAACTACCAATGGTCAGATGCTGGATTATAACCTGAAACATGAATGTTTGCAGCCTTTTCAAAACATCTGTTTATTTTGTAATATTTATTATAACAGCTGGATATGCTTGTTATATCAATGTCCTGCTGAGCTCTCAGTTCTCAGCCTTGTGGCAATGAGTTACACAGTCTAATTATGCACGGTGAGAAAAAATAATTCCTTTTACCTGATTTGAATTTACCATACTTCAATTTTGTCAAAATTGCTAAATCCAGCTGCAGTTTCAACCCACCTGGCACAAGGTTTACTGTTCTGCAGGAACGCTTAAGCTCCCATACCATCCTCTACATTCTTTTTGGTTCACAATTTTTGTCCACTAGTAGTTTGGGGTGAAAATTGAAATTGCTCTGCAGTAGAATTTATAGAAATAAGAATATATAGAATACATATAAGAATTTCTTTTTATATCTAGCAAGCTGTTAGTTAAGGCTTAAAGAAGCTAGCTCTATGAAGCAGCTATAGAAGTATTTTGAACTGGTTGGATCTTCATGGTTGTAGCCTAGCCCAGCACACCCTGACTGCCATGTCAGGTTTTGCCTCTCAAAGAGCAGCAAGCTTTGGTAAGACTCATTGATAATGAATCTGCAGCCTTCACTGCTACAAGAAAGGAAATTTCTGAGTAAGTTAAGGTACACTTTCTTATTTCCTATCTCCTGGCCACTTTTATCCATGACAATATGTTGCTTGAACTATGACTGTTTAGGTTCTTTAGTAGTTCTTTTGTGAGGAACTTTGTCAAAGGCCTTGAAAGTCCAAATAACTGAAATTGGTTCTCCTTTATTCACTATTTCATTGATATGTTCAAAGAAATCTAATACATTAGTGAGGCATACAATTATTTTGTGGAAGCAGTGTTGGTTAAACTCCTTCTAGGTGTTTTATAATTCTATTTTGTAATTGTAATTTCAGTCAGTTTACTAAGTACAGAAGTAAGGCTTTTCAAATCACCCCTAGCCCTCTTTTTTCTAAGTATAGGTACAACATTTTGCTGCCCTCCAGTCCTCCGGAATAATAGCTGATTGTAATGAGAGATTGCACATTGTTGCTAGCAGCTGAGCCACTGCATTCTTAAGTTTCTTCAGAATTCTTGGATGTGTGCCAATTGGACGTGTGACTTGCTTTTTAAATACCCACCATAGCTTGTGCTCCTTTCTAGGTGGATTTCCATTTTCAGAAGGAATCCTGCTTGGCTTAAATAACTTCTTGAGGCTTGCCATTTAGCTGGTTTACTTCTTATCTTCCTGCTACTACCCTTTTTATTTAGAGTAATGTACTCAGACAATAAGTGCTTTGGGGCAGGGATGGTCTTTATGTTGGGTTTGTACAGCACCTAGCACAATGGGGTCCTTGTCTGTGACTAGGGCTCCTAGGCACAACAGTAACGTATAGCTTTGTGAACGCTTTTTTTTTTTTAAAGTTACATCTGTGCCAGGTCTAAGCATTTTAATTTCTTTACTTTTGACATTGGGGCCTTTTTGACTAGCTTCCATTTTGTTTTTATGAACTTAGTCATAAAGCAGTACTTATTTCTTGAACTAAGTCCTGCATATTACTTATGACTATGTTAAGTCTCTCCTCTTGTATACCATAATACTCACCATCCCAAAAGCTATTGTTTAAGGTGTTAAGAAATGGCTTCTCTAAACCTTGTCCTGTTGTGACGTTTGATCAATTAATGTGCAAGAAGTTGAAGTTGCCCATTATTGTTTTTTTGGACTTTGCTTCTCTTCTCTTGCTTCCAAGTGTGTTCTCAATATCACTTTCCTGATCTGGAGCCTAGCCGCATAATCCTGTGTCGTCCTCTCCACTCAGAATTTTATCTCACTAAATTCTATGGAATCTTTCAGATACAGTATTATTCCCTGACAGTTGCTCTGATTGGTCCTTCCTGAAGCTGTGAGCTTAAGCTTTCTTCGTATCAAACTAATTTTAGCTTCTAGGACCTCCTATATCTTTTCACATCACCAATATAGAGTACATCCACAGACTCCTCCCCACCACTCATTAGATGTCTTGTGAGATCTACCACCTTTGCACCAAACAGTTCTCATGGTTATTGTCATGTTCTGGGGTGCAATTCCAGACCAGTGAGAGCTTGTGTCACCGCCTGCCCTGTAACCCTGGGGTGCCTCACAATGCCTTGCTGCTGTAGGTCCCAACCTGGCTCGCTCACGACAAGCCTACCAGCATGGAGGTCATACCTTGAGTGTCTGTGTGCTAAACAGCCCTGGTTCAGCAGCTTTGACCCCAGCAGCCTTTCTACAGTCCCAGTGTTGGTTACAACCAGCAAGATGACCCCAACACACTCCCAATCCTGAAGTATCCAGCCCTCTCCTGGGCAATGTCCTGTAAAGAGACAAAACCACTTACAGCATATTAACTTAACTGGGGGTAAATGCACCATTCCCTTTAAATACAGCACTGAGTTGGTTCATGGTAAAAATGAAATAAGTTTATTAACAAAATATACATAGGATTAAGTGAGTTCAAGTATAAGGAATGAAGATAGAAAAAGTTACAAGTAAAACAAAACAAATTATGCTTCTAAAAGTCTAAAACTTAATCTAGCAAGGTACAATCTTTGTTCAAGATGGTTTCTCTCACCAGTCATTCTTTTTCCCAGCCATGGTTCACTTTCCCTCATTCACAGCCTTCCACAAAAGGTGCTGGCTTCCTTTGCCATCTGAGGTGAAAGATCTTTACCTCAGCAGGTTTCTCACCTATATTCAGTTCCAGAGACTTCAACCCCACTTGGCTGAAGGAGCCATCTCTGAGCTTGCAAGGGCTCTGTTCCTTTGTGTCTGTCTAGTAATTGATGTCTAAAATTGCTTTCTGTCCTTGCTTATATCTCCCAAAGTTCAATGACCTTGCTTCAGGAGGCAGGAAGCCCTCCAGTGTGCTTAGCTTGCTGTGTCCACCAGGAAAGTGAAATATTGTTCTCCCCTTCCTACGGGCTTCCCATCCCCCCACATGATTTCTATGTAAATAGGGCTTCCATTGTTTCTGATTCCACCACGCTTAATTTACAGAGGGGAGAGATAGATGGCCATGACATTCCCTCCTGTCTGGGCAGACTGTACAGTCTAATATCAATGCGTGTCCATAGTTCCTTACATAGTGTTAATACATATATTTCACAATGATGTCAGTCACCGGTATATCATTAGCTTTCAGTAATGACCTCACTTCCTATACTCTTATAATACAGTAATATTGCATACAATCAGTTGATTCAATTGCTTATCACTTGAAGTTCAGACCCTCTAGTCTTTATAAACCAGTAAAACTTTGAAATGGATTCTTCTCAGGGTTGCCCCGCAAAGTAAAGTTTATTCAAGCTGTGAGGAAGGCAACATGGCATCTGGTAGTAAAAGAAGCACCACGCTCTCTCTTCCCCCACTTGATTACTGAAGTGCAAATTTTTCTGTTGCTGCTTATATGTAAATATGGACTTCCACTGTCTTTGTCTGAATGTTGGGCTGGTGAGAGAATGAAATACACATTTCTTTGTCTAAGACAGACCTATTTAACAACTCCCCCAACATACCTGGTTTGCACACATTGTCATAATTCCAGCATATATTCATAACTCTTAATACATGTTGCATGCATACATCACACAACAATATTAATGATCAGTGAGTTATCAGTTTTCAGATGATCCTTCACAAGACCTATTTTGTACAGATATTGCTACAATAGTGTGTAGGGTATGAATACAGTGGTGCTTAGTGTCACAGTCACCACATCAGTTTCTATTCCTGAGGGTCAAATCCTTTACTACCACAGCTTGTCTCCCAACTGTAACACCATCCTTTGGAACAGCCTCCTCAATGTGAAAGCCTCCTCTGTCTCACTCAGAAGCTGTGACTGATATGGGGTGTATTCCTCCATTCCACTTAATTCCCTTCCTATCATGGGACTTGCTCTTTCAAAAGGAGAACTGGAGTAGTTAGTTCTGAGGGGGGTCCCCTATATACCATCCCTATAAATAGTTCTGATTCTCTCTGCTCCTCCATATCACCAATTCTACCCTCAGTATGCTATACTTGGGCTCTGAGAGCCATGATCTGCTTGCACTAGGTTCATACATCTGCTACTTGGCCATTTTAAGATGGGCTTTAACTCTAAATGGACAGAAGATTATACTAGTTTACTTTACATAGAATTGTAGTTGTTTTAGTGTCCTTACAACTAACATAGGAGCCTGTTTCCCCTTAGCACCAGCTCTTACTCTGTCCAAGCTTTCCAGAACCCTTGCTGTCAGTTGCCTCTCTGCTCAGTCTGGGGCCTCTCCTCCCTCAGGAATATGACCTATTGGTTTCTTTACTCCACCATTACGCAATTCTGTTAATAAAAGTGAACATTCGTCTGGGGGGATGTGTTCCTTCATAAACTCATGGAGGTTATTGTTCAAGGTTCTGTTATCCTGTTCAGGTTTAAGAATTTACTAGTGACCAAAGGACATCCTGAGGTTGGCTGAGCTAATAAAGGATACAAATGAAATACTACGCTCATGTCTATGCTTCAGAAACTTAGGACTTGTCTACACTACAGAGTGTTGGCCAGCTTAGTTATGCCAGCAGAGTTGCCAGGATACCTGCAGCGTAAGCCTGCAGAAGGAGTTCATTTGCCACACTACCTCCCAGAATGACATTAGCTGTGTTGACAGAAGTTGTGTTTACAATGGAAGTTTTGCTGACATAGCTAAGGGTTGTGACTTTCCTCTTCCCCACTCTCCCACTCCTATCCAACATAATTATTCTGGAAAAACTTTGTAGTCTAGACCAGATCTATCCCAGCAAACCCAGAAAGTACTGCTAACAGCAGCCTGAATAAATAGCTTGTGAACATCCAGATGGAGCAAAGAAGTTCATATCTGGCTTCAAAGAAAGGTTTAGTATAATGGAAGTTCTATCTTACCTCTACTGTTTTACAAATGCATATCAGAACTTGAATGTAGACTGATCATAGGTACACTTCTCTCTGCTCTGATTACCAGTTAATGTTATTTGTGACCTTCTATAGCTATTTCATTTTATTTCCACAGTCTTGATTGACTCTTCTGAAACAGGAAAATATTTAGTACTTTTGGTCATAAATTCTATCAAATATCAATTTTATTAATTTTTGTTCCTCACTGGAATCAAATGATTGACTTCCCTATATACCAGATTATTTACTATTGTAGTGGTGGTGGTTGTTTCCTGAAATATTTTGCACAGTTAACTAGTTAGGTACTAAAGTATGGTTGGCCCCAAAATATACAAGACTTCTCATTTTGTAAAAATGATATAGCAACGGGTGCAGAATGTAAACCAGAATTTTAAATTTCTACTTTTTCCATATAGGACATTTGGAGTAAAATTTTCAAAAGCACATAAGCAATTTGAGTCTGTCTCATTGACTTTCAATGGGATTTAGGTTCCTTAGTCACCAGGCCCAGCCCGCAACATTTTGGCACCTGAGGCGGGGAGCTCAGATGATGCCCCCTCACTTGGGCCAAAACTTTGAAAGGTCTCAATTCTGCCTTCTTCCTGTTCTACTCCTCTCATGGTACTGCTCTGCTACCTACCCCAATAAAGGAGAACTAACAACTTAAAATGCCTTGTTCAAACATTTTAAGTAACACTGAACTTTCAAACGCCTGAACAGCAAATGTAACTTTTTTTTGTCTGCATAGTAAACACTGGCATTTTTATCTGTTTGAATAATCAAAGTGGTGCTTTCCATGCCTTCTTGGTTGCAAAGATTTGAACTGCTTCCAGAAGGTCCACAGTCTGGGCCAGCTCATGATCTATTGAGATGGTTGCAAGGCCGACCAGCCTCTCCTGTGTCATTGTGGAGCGAAGATGTGTTTTTATTAAATTCAGCTTGGAGAAGCTGCATTCTCCACTGGCAACTGTTACAGGAAGTGTTAGAAGTATGCACAGAGCAACAAAAGCATTTGGAAAGAGGGTGGTCATCTTATTTGTGCACATATATTCCAGAACAGCCTTTGGAGTTGATCCTGCTGAAATGTATCTTGAAAGGGCTTTTAGTTCATCACCTAAATCACTCGCATCAATATCGCGCATGTCATCATGTGTCAACACTGTCTCTAGCGCCCTGCATTGCTGGTGTAGGTCTTCTTCAGGTGTAGTGAGGAGTTTTGGAATATCATACAACATCCCAAATACACTGCTGTGTTCCTTGAGCTGCATGAAACGTTCTTCAACTGACTGGATTGCACAATCTAGCACCTGGTTAAAGAATTCAACTTTGAATTGTTGTTTGGGGTCTCTTGTGGGATTATCCCATGCCTCGTAATCAAAATGTCTTCTTCGGTGACTCTTGTATTCTTGAATGGGTGGGAAAATTCAGTGTGAATTTCCTCTGCCAGTTTCTGTGCACTCTTCAGAACGTTTTGAAATCCCTCTTCTGACTGGTAAGACTGTAGGTATGACTTTGCTTTGTCCAGTTGTTCCATTGCTCCAGATATATCAAGGTCAACACCTTGGAGTCTCTTGCTTACAACATTTATTTCAAACAGTATGTCATGCCACAACACTAAGCCACACAGAAATTTGAAGTTATGTATGTTTCTGGTGATTCCTTTTCCTTCTGCCACTGTTCTCCCACAAACAGTTCCTGCCATAGCATTATCCTCCATAATGGCAACTATGGCATCATTTATCTTCACAATTTGGTGTTTGATAGGCTTTATCACCTCCACTCGACTTTCCCATCTTGTGGAACTCAGTGGTTTCAGTGTCAGAGAGGATGTTTCCAGATGTTGCTTCAAAATTTGCCATTGATGAGTTGATGCAGAGAAAAATACATAGATGCTTTGAATTACATTAAAAAATTCAGCAGCCTTACTAGAAGCTGATACTGCATCACTGACCACCAAGTTCAATGAATGAGAGAACTGCATGGGACAAAAAAAGCTTGAGGGTTTAACTCTTGGATCTGTGTCTGCACTCCTCTGTTCTTTCTTCTCATGTTGGTACCATTATCGTAGCCCTGACCTCTCATGTCAGCTATCATGCTTCTTAAAAAGCTGGAAGATATGGGAATTGCATTTGTCATACCAGCTCCTGTAGTATCATCAAATTCAATAAATTCTAGAAAATGCTCTCTGGAAGTCACCATTGCAGGGACATTTTCACTTGTTACAAAACGTACCATTAAAGTCATTTGTTCTGTACAGCTGATGTTAGGTATGCAATCCAGAATGACAGCATAATATCTTGCTGATTTCAGATCTGCCACAATCTTCTGTTTGACTTTTGTTGCCAGTAACTGTATGATCTCATTTTGAATTGTTTTTCCAAGGTAGTGGTGTGTGTACATTTCTTGGGTGGTGACTCTTCTTAGGTGCTCCTGGAGTACAGCATCAAACCCGGCCATCAGCTCCACAATTTTAAAGAAGTTTCCATTTTTTGGCACATACAGCTGATCTGAAGTGCCACACAGTGCTAGGTTTAGGGTAGCAAGCATTCTCACAATGGCAATGAGCCTTTTCAGAACATTTTGCCAGTAAAGAGACACTGATGCAATCTTCTCTTGATGTTGATCATCTATGGTGGCCTTTAACCTTAGTCTCATCTCAAGCTCTTTCCACCTATGGAATGCTCTCTGGTGATTTGTTGCCTTCTCGTGGCATGCCAGATTTCTAGCCAGATTTTTCCAGTCCTTTGTTCCCTGTAGAACCCAATGTGGCTGGAACATTAGACTGGAAGAGTTTGCAACAAAAACAGTATGCAGCATTATGGGTTTTTAGTACATAAGCCATGCCCTCTCCACTTTGTCACCGTTGGGGATTTCACGCCAGTAACGTGTTGGATGGAAACTTCTATTTTCATTGTCTTTGGGGAACATGAAGTTTTTCACTTGCTGTGGCCCATGCAATACAAGGAAGTCCCTCAGGCTACTGCTCAAATGGGTCCACAATCCTGGATCATCTAGACTTAAGGAACTAAACTCAGCAGCAGCTGTTTCTTGCACCTCCACCACACTCTTCTCTGATCTCCACTTTTCTTCAGGAATGTGCGATGAGATGGAGATATGGATGCTGCAGTAGCTGCCAGGTCACCTGCACTCTGACTAACTGGAAGATCAGGCATCTCCTCACCACTTACATCCTCACTGGGGCCAGAAGGCTCACCATGAACATTTGTGATTATGTATCTCAGGAGAGCTCCTTCCTGCTTAAATAGAAAAGCTTCCTTTACTTTCTTTTTCTGAATGCTGCCGCAGAGGGGTGTTTTCTTCTTTCACTGATGACTGCTGTTCTGTGCCAGCTATAGTGGCTCTCAACACTCAGTGGAAGGGGACAAATAAGCAGGCTGGTAGCAGGGCCTGAGTGAGGGAAGATATCAGCATCTTAAGGGCCTAACTGGCTCCTACTACTTCAGTTGACTACCTGTTCTCCTCAAGTAGGTTCAGGGAAGCAGCAGGAAACAGGAAGCTCCCTGAGAAGCTGGTGTTAATCAGTCCCGACTCCTGAGGGTGCTAAAGAGGTACATAAGAGGCTCCTCTCTCCTGCTGCTTTCTGTTATTCCCTCTCACCTTTTCTCCTGCCTGCCTGTTATGTCTCTTGTGCCCTCCGCCATCTTTGTGCATCTAGAGCAGAGAGAATACATAGGCACCAGTAGCAGACACAATTTTCTACACTCTGGGTCCTAGGGGCGCCCCCCACACACACACACAGTCTGGGACCTGAGGCGGTGCCTCAGTTCACCTCATGGTAAGGCCAGCCCTGTTAGTCACTCCTTAGAGCTTCTGAAACATTTACCCTTCATAAGCAGAACCAGTGCCTTATATTAACAGTAGATGGAGCTACTGGATCATATTGTAGAAGAAATAGTAGCAAACTGGATTATCCTTTCCCTTTTTTGTGTTTTGAAATTTAAGTACCCAAATTACATTTGCATAGATTATTTTCTTGTATTTCTAAATGTTGCTGATATATACTTCCTGCCCAAGCCAATGGAGGATGCATTCCTTGTTTTTACTCAGACCTTTTGTTTATTGAACTGGGTCAGTGTGATTAAGATTTGAATCCCGTGAACAGTTTAGCAATGCTTATCTGCCTGTTCATCAGGGCAGCTGTGTAAGCATGCAAGCACACACTCATCAAGTATGTCCATCTTTCCTCACCACTCACCCAAATAGTGCGTAAAAGGATTGAGACTGAGCAGATTTAAAGTACTGTAGCTGTTCATATATTTAATCTCCTCTCAAAATTTTGAGCACCAAATTCTACTTAATGCATGCATAGCTTGAAATGACTTGGACAGGATTTGAATGTCCATATATGATGACAGAATTTGGTCCTGTATAGTCAAGTTCGCTCCCAGCTTATTCCAGCAGGTACTACCTAGAAATACAATAGATTGGGAGAGATTAGAGATATAGATGAGAAATGTCTTTGGAGAGTCATCACATTATCATTGGCTGAGTGAATGAGCAAGCTTAAAAATAACAGAGGAGATAAAGGGTCCAAATCATTGAGCTGTAACCCTTTAAGATGGCTTCAGTGACAAAAAGGGATCCCACAGCAGCCCCTTCTTTGGATGCCTGGGGAGTTCTCATGTGGCAACACCTGCTGTATCAGCTCGTCACCAGGACCGCTTTGCAGAGCACGTGTAGGGGCACAGTTTGAGTGCTTCTAGCCTCTCATGGTTACTGGCTACTACAACCGTCTCTTGGAACCATAATAAGCAACAGGATGCAAACTAGGGTAGCTCTGAGGCTGCTCTAACTTGTATTAAGGACACAGTAGCCAGTACCAAGCACAATATTGTCCTGCGTCATGACTCAGGCTCCTTGGTACTATCGCAATGCAAATAATAATAATCTGACCTAAGAATAAAAAATGTCGTTTGCCACCCCTGCTTTGGATCTTATGCTAACAGAGCTTGGTTGCATATGAGAATTAGGGACAGGATGCTTAAGTGATCAAAATCTCTATTAACCGGAGGAGGGGAAGGGACACAATTTAAATGGGCCAGGCATGTCCCCAACAGGGACTAGAATTCAAAAGGTGGTGACCTCCCTTTCTTTACTGCACCCAGAACAGGAAAGGATAACCTGGCCCACTCAGAACTGATTGGGTGAGAACATTCTGCAAGAAGTAAAATATGCAGATATGGGCAAAGAATCAGCATGGAATTATATTTCATTTAGGGAGATTAATTAGGAACAATAAAAACTCCCAATTAGATTTTTAAATTAAAACTACATATTAAAAGTTGACACTTATTTGGTACTGCCATAAAAAGATGAGCTTAGCCACTAGTTGTATTTGAATTGACTAATTTTCACAGCATTAAAATGTATAATTCTCTGCAGTGAGATCACACCCATGAATTAGATAGGATTTTGCATTGCACAGCTGTGTCATTGCAACCATGAATTACATTTTTAAATCCACCCATTTGTGTAATATACAAAGTATCTGTGTAATACATTTGAAGGGCTTCAGGTACTTTATTCTGTAATCAGCATCCTGAGATGAGTTTATAGCTTTGTTCACAGCTTTCCAAGTAGCCATTGTCCTAGCTTCCAAGAGGACAAGAAAAAAATTGGGCTTCTAGATTGGGCTAATTCCTTGTTGGGCGACAATTGCATGGTTGCTGACTCAGGACACTTTTTCCTCCTCTGGTTTATTTACAATGTGCACATAGTTCCAAACACAAAGAAGCAGCAAAATAACTAGTCTTTCTAGCACATCCAACCACATTTCAGGGCTCCAACAAAACAGCTTTCCATTCAAAATATCCAGCCCAACTGTGTCTGTGTCCGCTGATTAACTCAGGCACTGCTTTCTACTAATGTACTTCTCTCTTATCTACACCCCACACATTAAAATGCTGTGGTAAGAACATATACTTGGCTCATAATTTAAAAAGTCATAACTCCTCATGGCCTTGGTTATGTGGTTCTGAGTGCTAGGAAAATGTTGCCGTCCACCTGCTGCAGTCATTCTCTCCGAGATTTTTACTCCCAAACGGGGACCTACTTGAACATATCACATTTGAAGGTACCGACATGTGAGATTGTAAAGGTTCCTAGCTGTAAAAGGCCTACCATTTGTTCAGCATCTCAGCTTCTCATAGACAACACAGCTCTCTCTCTGACATTATTTTACAACAGAACCGAGGATAACATGCTAGACTGATCAGGGAAAACACAAACAGGAGAGTTGACGAAGGCTTCCTTTGATTCATGGTTCCTTCTTCATGGACATCAATTCATCTGAAACACTTTTTCCCTCCTCCAGAAACTGATGCAGGGGTAGTTCTATAATGGCAAGCTCCTGGACCAATCTCTGATAATAGGAGCCCAGATGTGTGGCATACTGAGGCCTATGTTGGAATTGCAAGCTATTGTTTTAAGAGCTTGGGAGGGAGCAGTTCTGGGCCCTGCTTGTTACAGGGCTCTGAACCAAAGCGTGTGAGCCCTCTAGCAAACCTCTTTGAGATGGGGTGTGAACAAGGCAGTTGTGAGAAGGGCCACACGTAAAACAAGGCCTAACAGTCTGCCCAGAAACTAGCACTGTGGGCAGAAGGTCCACTGGGTATTGTGACCAGATCTGGGGGCAAGGGGATGAGGGAAGAAAATGCACAGAAACTGAGAACACAGAGAGAGAAAGAGCCAGATGGAAAGCCAAGCAGCAGTCTATGAGCACAGTGTGACCCTGGAAAAAAGCTAGAGAGAGAGCTTTTGGATCTGTTGACTAAAATGACTTGTAAACTAAGAAACTGCTTCTTTTGTTCTTGGTGCCTCCTGCATTTGGAGAAGCAGCACTTTGTACATTCCTTGTAAATAAACAAGACTGCATCAAAGAAAATATCAGAGTCCATCAATTTCTACTTCCAACTAGAATCATAGAATCATAGAATATCTGGGTTGGAAGGGACCTCAGGAGGTCATCTAGTCCAACCCCCTGCTCAGAGCAGGGTCAATCCCCAACTAAATCATCCCAGCCAGGGCTTTGTCAAGCCTGACCTTAAAAACTTCTAAGGAAGGAGATTCCACCACCTCCCTAGGTAACGCATTCCAGTGTTTCACCACCCTCCTAGTGAAAAAGTTTTTCCTAATATCCATCCTAAACCTCCCCCACTGCAACTTGAGACCATTACTCCTTGTTCTGTCATCTGCTACCACTGAGAACAGTCGAGAGCCATCCTCTTTGAAACCCCCTTTCAGGTAGTTGAAAGCAGCTATCAAATCCCCCCTCATTCTTCTCTTCTGAAGACTAAACAATCCCAGTTCCCTCAGCCTCTCCTCATAAGTCATGAGTTCCAGTGCCCTAATCATTTTTGTTGCCCTCCGCTGGACTCTTTCCAATTTTTCCACATCCTTCTTGTAGTGTGGGGCCCAAAACTGGACACAGTACTCCAGATGAGGCCTCACCAATGTTGAATAGAGGGGAACAATCACATCCCTCAATCTGCTGGCAATGCCCCTACTTATACATCCCAAAATTCTATTGGCCTTCTTGGCAACAAGGGCGCACTGTTGAGTCATATCCAGCTTCTCGTCCACTGTAACCCCTAGGTCCTTTTCTGCCAAACTGCTGCCTAGCCATTCGGTCCCTAGTCTGTAGCGGTGCATGGGATTCTTCCGTCCTTAGTGCAGGACTCTGCACTTGTCCTTGTTGAACCTCATCAGATTTCTTTTGGCCCAATCCTCCAATTTGTCTAGGGCCCTCTGTATCCTATCCTTACCCTCCAGCGTATCTACCACTCCTCCCAGTTTAGTGTCATCTGCAAACTTGCTGAGGGTGCAATCCACACCATCCTCCAGATCATTTATGAAGATATTGAACAAAATCGGCCCCAGGTCCGACCCCGGGGGCACTCCACTTGATACCGGCTGCCAACTAGACATGGAGCCATTGATCACTACCCATTGAGCCCTACAATCTAGCCAGCTTTCTATCCACCTTATAGTCCATTCATCCAGCCCATACTTCTTTAACTTGCTGGCAAGAATACTGTGGGAGACCATGTCAAAAGCTTTGCTAAAGTCAAGGAACAACACGTCCACTGCTTTTCCTTCATCCATAGAGCCAGTTATCTCGTCATAGAAGGCAATTAGATTAGTTAGAACATCCCCAGGGCCCTGACTTTGATTTGCCACTCATGTGAAAAAGAGGCAACAATAGATTTAGTCTTAAGAAACGAAGAACGGATAAGACTTCAAATATGATAAGGGATATTACCAAGAGTTTGATGATCAATTGTACTCCATAGCCACTGAAGGTAGGACAAAAAGTAATTGGCTTAATCAGCAGCTGGAGATTTAGGCTAGATATTAGGAAAAACTTTAACTATAAGGATAGTTAAGCACTGGAATAAGCTTACCAAGGGAAGCTGTGTAAACCTGTGTTTGAGGGTTTTAAGAACAGGTTAGACAAACACCTATTGGATGGTCTAGGTTAACTAGGTCCTGCCTCAGCTCAGGGGGGTGGACAGATGACCTCTCAAGGTCTTTTCCAGCCCTACATTTCTGTGATTCTGTGACATTTATCTAATTTCTGTTTGTATGCTGTGAAACATAACAAGATCAAGGAAGCTTTTCAGCTGCCCTGAAGTGAGAACTCCCCCCCCCCCCCCCAGCTTTTTTTTTTCTAACAGATGCAGGCTTCTGTTGGTTTATGCACACCACTCTCCATGTAATTAGGAGTATCAATATTTAAGCTACTATAATTCTTTTTTTTTAATGAAATTTTCAGAACAAGCCCAAAATTTGATGCTGCTTTTTATCTGCCGGTGTATTGGCTTATGTGTGCTGCCTTACCACTCTTAATGTTAAACATACATTTTAATACTGATAAAGTATCAGTAGGACATGGAGGTTTTAAAATGATGCCTGGTGGATTCTTTGTATCTTGAGGTCTTTAAATCATGCTTTGAGGACTTCAGGAACTCAGCCAGAGGTTATAGGCCTATTACAGGAGTGAGTGGGTGAGGTTTTATGGCCTATGATGTGCAGGAGGTCAGAGGATCATGATGGTCCTTTCTGACCTTCGTCTATGAACGGAGAGCTATGTCCTGACTTTTTTTGCAGAAGATGGGTTAATATTATGGTGCATTTGAAATTACTATTTACAGTGATGTGGAAATGTGTCAATATTGATTACATCAGCTTAAAAAAAATGAGACCATCTTATTAGGAAATAATCCTTTTGCTGTAGTATAACTAACAAAATGACTGTCTTTGGTGCAGTAGGAAAAGGCTGCCTTTCAGGCAAACAGAGCCTGTGAGCTAACACTTTCAAATGGAATAACTATTGATGCGTGTTCAGGAGTTCATGTTTTCTGCCATTTTCTCCAGAGATAAAGCAGAAGCAATTTGCATTTGGAACATTGCAGAGTCATTAAGTGTTAATTGCTTGTTCACTTTGCACTGGAAGCCGGTAACTCTCAAGGGGCATGGCTAGGTGAGCAAAAGTTATATCACAAGCCTCCATAAGTCTGTACTGTAAAGCAACCTTGGTATTTTATCCTAATATACAGTTTTCTGTGCTGTCAGGAGAGGTGGGAACTGCTCCCCGCTCTCCTGAGTTCCAGTCTTAATCATGAGTCCATCCTTCTTCTGTAACTTCAGGTGCAATGAAATTGTCTTAGTGCAGATGTGAGTCAGCGGGAGGCTCAAGAAGGAGGTCTCAGATGTAGCCAGGGCCTAGGGTATTAAGCCAGTAGTGCCAAATTAAAGCATACCTGCTGTTTTACTGACAGCCAGTGTACAAAATACAAGATGGCATAATGTGGTCACAGTTTCTGAACAAGCTGCAGGAACAGATGCGCAATTATAGCCCTACTAAGACAAATTCCAATAAGCAAGAATCAGGTCACAAGAGTACAAACAGCTGTGGGAAGGCCACGCTGCACATGTGGAAAAATCACATACCATGCCCGACACATGGCTTTGTATGGGAAAGGCATGACTAAAACAGGCAAGAGTGGAAGTCTTAGTCTTTTTGAGCCAATCTCCTCAGTAAGAAGGGACCTGTAAAATAGTTAATTATACACCTCTATGGGCCATCTATCCTCCATGTGCCCTGCAGAGAAACCATCGGGGGCGGGGGGAGCAGGCAGGCAATGTTGCCATAGTTTGTGCTCCCTTGGATTTTCTGGTGGAGTAGGACTGCTTTCAGTTATCACTGGAGCCTCCAGGGAACCCTGTCAGCGTAGGCTACTGAGGAGATGTGCCAAATCACTGCTAGTTATTCCCCCATTTTGGCCAGCTCACTGCTGTGCTGCTCTCCTTCTGATCCACCAGCAGAGGGGTGATTGTGACAGCTATCTGTTATTACAACCTCCTGCATTCCACTCCCCCTACAGAGACCCTGTTTTTTATTAGCAGACACCTTTCTTCAGATTCTAGGGTGAATCTGACCCCTTCTTTTCTGCTTTATGCCTGATTCAACGTAGTTTGTGGTCATTAGCAAGTTCAAACCAGATGGAGGGGGTTTTTTAATGCTTTATTAAACATTTTACAGGTCTCCCCACTCTTGCTCTACATATGGATAACAGCAGCAAGCGGAAGTTTTTATTTTATGACCGCTGTATCATCAAAGGAAAGGACAAGAATATGAAATGCGGAGGGCAAGAGCATCCAGGTGACTTTCCGATCTGTCTCCTGACGAGTGTAGGAAAGCTTTCTTGATTAACTTTTATTGTGATTTGGAGAGCTCCCCTGTAGCCTATTGACCTCAGAGGGCTTTGGATCAGCTCCATTAAACAGAAAATTAAAATTCAAAATTAATATATTCTTTGATATAATTCATAAGAGAAATAGAAATATTTTGGCTTGAGTGGTTTATTTTTTTCACTGCATATTTACTTATTTCTTGATTATTTTTCCTAGTTTTCTTCTGAATAACCTCCTGTTAGAAAGAAACCAGATTTGAACTAGGTCAAAGTGTGTGGGGGAACAAGAGGGCAGTAGAGTATTTTCCTTAGGAGGATCTTAAAATATGTAGCCTTTGAAGCTGTGAAGGAATTAGAGACATTCCAGTATTATTCAAGGAAAACTAGGAACATCCGTTTGAATCAATGGTAGTAGAACCAAGTCATTCTACCATAATAAGTCACCCTTTGTTTTCAAGTCATGCTGTTGATCTTGAAAGGTCAATATCACTAGGGGGATGAAAAGAGGCCTGAATATCAGTGGAGACTCCTCAGGGTAAGCATTACCAATTGAGTCAGATACTGTGTGAGCTTCACTCACTGCTATAAGTTGGCTCTGAAGAGGTGCCTTTGTATGTCAGTTTTCCAACCCTCTCTCAGATGTCAACAACAACAACCACAGCTGAATGTTTTTAAACGCACACAAGTTTATTTCCTACACAGTGAACGTGCAGGGAAGTATAAAAACAAAAAGCTAGTCTACTACTTCCTAGAGAGCAGGGGGGACGGTGCCATCACTTTTGGAGCTTTCATTGTTCTGACATACTCCACTGATTTGAATAAAATTTGAACACAATCACTGATTTGAGGTAGTCAGCAGATTCTGATGAAAAGTGTGAAAATATGTTCTCAGGGGCAGGAAAGAAAAAAATAAGGTCAAACCTTTTCCCTAGGGAAACTGAAACTAATTAACAGAGTATTCACTCCGAAATAACTGTGACATACCAGAGACAACTTTAATGAGGGCATGAGGGAGAGAGATCCCATTATTGATAAATCCTTTTCTATTCCAGATGCCATTCCAATTATTTCACTATGCCAAATACCTAAAAATATTATTACATTTTGCTGCTTCTGCTCCCTTGATTTTTTTCAAACAAATATCTGATCTAAGAAGCATGGATATTTTAATATGCAGGTGATCTTATTCAATAGACTCAGAGACCCGTAGTAGGGCTATTATGCTGAAAATAAATGTTTTAGTTAGGGCTGTCAAGCGATTAAAAAAATTAATCGCGATTAATTGTGTGATTAAAAATATTCATCGTGATTAATTGTGCTGTTAAACAATGATAGAATAACATTTATTTAAATATTTTAGATGTTTTCTACATTTTCAAATATATTGATTTCAATTAAAACACAGAATGCAAAGTGTACAGTGCTCACTTTATATTTTTTATTACAAATACTTGCACTGTAAAAAGCAAAAGAACAATGTTTTTCAATTCACCTAATTCTAGTACTGTAGTGCAATCTCTTTATTATGAAAGTTGAACTTACAAATGTAGAATTATGTACAAAAAAAACTGCATTAAAAATAAAACAATGTATCACTTTAGAGCCTACAAGTCCACTCAGTCCTAATTTAGCCAATCGCTCAGACAAATAAGTTTGGTTACAATTTGAAGGAGACAATGCTGCCCGCTTCTTGTTTACAATGTCACCTGAAAGTGAGAACAGGCATTCGCATGGCACTGTTGTAGCTGGCATCACAAGACATCTGGTGCCAGATATGCTAAAGATTCATATGTCCCTTCATGCTTCAACCACCGTTTCAGAGGACATGCGTCCATGCTGATTACAGGTTCTGCTCAATAACAATCCAAAGCAGAATGGACCGATGCATGTTCATTTTCATCATCTGAGTCAGTCAGATGCCACCAGCAGAAGGTTGATTTTCTTTTTTGGTTGTTCAGGTTCTGTAATTTCCACATCTGAGTGTTGCTCTTTTCAGACTTCTGAAAGCATGCTCCACTCCTCGTCCCTCTCAGATTTTGGACGGCACTTCAAATTCTTAAACCTTGGGTCGAGTGCTTTAGCTATCTTTAGAAATCTCACATTAGGACCTTCTTTGCATTTTGTCAAATCTGCTGTGAAAGTGTTCTTAAAACAAACATGTGCTGGGTCATCATCCGTGACTACTATTACATGAAATATATGGCAGAATGCGGGTAAAACAGAGCAGGAAACATACAATTCTCCCACAAGGAGTTCAGTCACAAATTTAATTAATTCATTATTTTTTAACGAGCATCATCAGCATGGAAGCATGTCCTCTGGAATGGTGGCAGAAGCGAGAAGGGGCATATGAATGTTTAGCATATCGGGGACGTAAATACCTTGCAACATCGACTACAAAACTGCCATGCGAATGCCCGTTTTCACTTTCAGGTGACATTGTAAATAAGAAGCAGGCAGCAGTATCTCCTGTAAATGTAAACAAACTTGTTTGTCTTAGTGATTGGCTGAACAAGAAGTAGGACTGAGTGGACTTGTAGGCTCTAAAGGTTTCCATTGTTTTGTTTCTGAGTGCAGTTATGTAACAAAAATCTACATTTGTAAGTTATACTTTCATGATAAAGAGATTGCACTACAGTATTTGTATGAGGGGACATGACCAATACTATTTCTTTTGTTTATCATTTTTACAGGGTAAATATTTGTAATAAAAATAATAATATAAAGTGAACACTGTACACTTTGTATTCTGTGCTGTAATAGAAATCAATATACTTGAAAATGTAGAAACACATCCAAAATATTTAACAAATTTAAATTGGTATTCTATTGTATAACAGTGCAATTAATCGTGATTAATTTTTTGAGGTAATCGTGTGAGTTAACTGTGATTAATTGACAGCCCTACTTTTAGTTTATACTCAGAGACTAAAGGCTGTCTGTCTACTCAAGCAACTTGTCTCAGGCCTCATCAACATGAAGCATCCAGGCTCAGCAGAAAGACAAAAAGGTTCATATGTAAAAGCAGATTAAGCAGAAAGCAACTCAGCACCTTCATCAAGATGAGAGTCCTGTAATGAAACAATGTGCCCGGATCTTAATTTTCAACTCATTTTAGGGTTTAGCTTTTGACAATTTCTAGCCCTACAGGAGGCGATCTGCCGGGGGGGCAGTAGTAATGAGATTACTTTTAGTTTGTAAATAAACCTTTCTCTATAAACATTCTTTCCCCCTTTATAATCTCTCATTTGTTTTGTAATGTCTTATCTGTTCTCCAGCACTAATATTTAAGTGAAGATCAACTTAGATAACATAATGATAGAACGTTACCTTAGAGATGCATATGGTACGCTATTTTTCCCCCCAAATGCTCTCCAGGTTCAAATAAGAATTGCCCATTTGCTAAATCTTACTATATATTTTCAGTTAATCTTCTTATTTGGTTTCCCCAGCTGCCATGATACTCAATAGGATTTAATTTTCGGAGCAACTTGCTTATCTTTGAAGTCAGTGTTATCCCTTCATGCAATCCTTTGTGTGTCAAAGCTTAGGCAAGTCACTCTTTAGCATGTTCAGCTTTCAAAGCCAGCCTAGCTATTTCTAGCTAACCTGTCAGTCTAGGTAGGATCATGTTAATTCTGCCCTGGGAATCAAATATGCCCCTCAGCAGTCCAGTTTATCTGGAAAGGCTGAAATTGAAACAGCTTTGGACACTGCAGATAGCTTAGAAAATGCTTCAGAGTCTGGAGAAAATCAAACTCCATGAAAAAACCAACACACACATATTGCATTATTACAGATCATTCTGATTTTGCACAGTCTGTATTAATTTTACCCCTTACTTGTCTTGGAGATTGTAACAATGGAGTTTAGTTTAATTCCAGGTGGGATATTTCAGAGACATAGGCTCCTGCAGTTGCATTAGCCTGATAGAACTATCGTGAGAGGCTGTAAGAGATATAATGGCATTACTTGTATGATGTATTGCTTTCAGTCTGTTATCTGGGGGACGGATCTAGGTATTAGAAGAGTTATTTTACACCATTGGGACTTTATCATTCTGGTACAGCCAGATAACTTGATATTTGCTAATCAGACTGTAACAGCTGGCAGGTGGCTGCTCATCTTCAAAAGAACCTCTGGCTGCCAGAGAGGTGGTTGTTTCCTTTGTAACTTCCCAGGTGATGAATTAGAGTGTGGCTCAGATAGTAGGCTCAGTGCTCCAAAGGATTTTTCCTTTTACGTTTATTTTTAAAAGACATTTTTTCCATAAGCAAAGAAAAGACTCTTGTGTGTAGGGCTCCCAGGGAAAGGACGTAGCACTGCACCAGGATGCGGGAGATCTGATTTCACTTCATAGCTCAACCCCCAACTTGTTCCCTTGATCAAGTCACTTAGGGCTACATTTAAATTTAACAGACCCAGGGCTGCCCAGGGTCATGCATATAGCATGACAGTCACATCTGACACCTCCGTCATACATTCTGACACCTCTGCTGCAATCTCAAGCATCTGGCTGAGCGGCAAGAAGGCAGCAGGCAGTTGTATGAACTTTTGTATGTACTTTTGGCCAGTAGAGACTGCTGTGGTGCACGATGAGCACGCAGCCAGGCGCCTCCTTTCCCTATCAAGGCCAGGAACAGCAGCAGCCCAGAGGCGGTGGAAGCAGAACACAGCAGCTGGGGAGGTCGCTCAGGATGCCCGATAGAAGCTCCCTGCAGCCTGCTGCACCAGGTTCTCTCCAACACAACCCCTGACCCTTAAATAGCTCTTTCCTCCCTAGGAGCCCCCAACACCCACCTCCCCACCCCCAGAAGCCTAACCATCAGCAGCCCCTGCACCTTCTTCCCATCCAGGTGTTCCAGAGTCCTGTTACCCCCCCCGCCCCGGCCCTCAAGGAATGCCCCTGCCCCCAGCAGCTCCCACACCCATCTGCTCTCCAATCAGCATGCCACCCAACCAGCTATCGCCACTACATGTTCTTGAGCACTCAACTCAACCTCCACAGCTGCCAAGTTCTGTACAGCTCCACCACCTTCCCATACGCAAGGGGTGTTCACCATAAGCTTATTTATTGTTATAGGCAAATATGCAACTCTGTTCATTAGATCATTTGTATAGCATCATGCAGGGAGCAGAAAAAAGCTTGGCAGCAATTCAAACCAGGAAAATAACTGTGACTCTCAAGAGTCAGAATTCATTCCCCATTCCCCCCCACCCCCAATACAAACACCTGATTCATGAAGGAAGTAATCTACTACCAGTACAGGCTTTGCTAGTAACAGGTCTGGTTCAGCTGTGCTGGCTAGTGCATTGTGGGATGCACAGTCAAGGGTTTGCCTCATGAAATAGAGGAGAAACAGCCCTGCACCAGCTGCTTTCTTGCACCTCATGATGTGAGCCATGAGGTGTGTGGCGTGCACAGGGCAACATGGCCCTTAATCACTGCATCTCAGTTCCCTAAGTGTAAAATGAAGATAATACTCCCCTACCATACAGGGATGTTGCAAGGATAAGTCTATAAATACGTAGGAAGTGCTCTGCTATTACGAGGGCCCTATAAGTATCTAGTGAGATAGTAAATGGTTTTACGTTGGCAAACTGTGCAGATTGTGGTAACAGTACATCTTTGTCTTATAGGTTTGGGTGACTCATCTTTTTTTTTTTTTTTGCCATAGAGGTTACAGCAACCAGATATGCAAATTACCCCTACAGCATACAGGAGAATGTGGGATTACTAAATTTTCTAGCAGGGGAGCCTGACTATTGCAGAGCTCATACATTTCTGACAGCTATTATGGTAACTTGCATTGCTTTTCATTATACTGAACAATTTCATTGGTTCTTTATGAAGAAATGTATTTTATAAGCATGTTCTGACTCACATTAAAATGCCAATGTTCAGTTAACTACAAGGACACTCTTAGCGCGACTTTGTTGGGTGTATTTGTAAGAGTATGTTCGCAGGATCAGGCCATAATTTATTGCACAGAAAATATTCTGTGCCTCACGGTTGTTTTTAATGAAAACCTAACCTCGCCATAAGGTGAATGTCATGTAACACAAAACATCGTGAAGTTCCATTGTTACGGTGCTATGAAACATTTCCAGTTTTCTTCTGTTCAATTTCTTTTTGTAACAAAGAGATGGGCTTGATCCTGTATCCACTCAAATCAGTGGCAAAGCTTTTGTTGACTTCGGTGGGTGCAGAACTGTCCCAATGCATTGTCCCAAGATCTCCTCAAGCTACCAGATCAAATCTCTTTAAAACTGACTCCAAAAAGTCATGATGCTGTGAAATGGAGCTTTAGGGAGCTCATCTTTATCAGTTCTGCTTTAGCTTTCTCTGTTTACTTTGATGCATATCCACTAAGATTAAGATTTTAATCTTTCATACAGAACACACATTTAGATTTTGCTTACAGGGAATAAACACAGTGAACTAAGATACCATAGGAAATGTTCCTGTACCACTTGCATGTTCATTTCACATTGCTGATAGTGCAGCATAAGAATGGAAGGCATTAAAAGGCTATTTCCTAATCTAAATTCATTATCTTGTATCATTCCATTCCCTCAGGACAAAACCTGCAACTTTTGCTGCTAATATATTCCATACATTACTAATTCTTGGTGAAGAAAATAGTCCCTGATATATATACTGTGATTACGGTAATTCCTTTTTCTAATTTCTAGCCTGTGCAGATAATGCTTTCAAAGCCCATCAGTCTCAGGCATCTAAGAAGTGGTCTGATTTCCAAAAGTGATGAGCGCCTAGCAGCTCCTATTACTTCCACCACTCCAGAACCACAGCACAGAATCTGTATAAGCATAGCCCAGATGTCTATCCTCAATGGCCATCTGCCCTCTGATTGTCAAGGTGATACATAGTATCAGGCTCTTTTACACTGTTCATTGCTCCCAAATGGCTTCAATAGCTAGAAATGCCTTTTACCATCTTCTGGGAAGGAAACTGCCCCACTTTTTATTGGCTGTGGGCCTGGCCATAGCAGTCCACACATTCATCTTCTCCAGGTTTGACTACAGCATGGAAAGCGTTCTGGGGACTGCCACAATTCCGTGAAAAAGCTCCAAACAGTACAGCATGCTGCAGCAAACATTCTGATTGTCTTCTGTCAAAGAGAACACCCCATCCTAGTTCCCTCCGACAGCCCTGGCTCCTGGTCTGACACAAAATTGAGTTTAAAGCTCAGGGGCCCTAATTTTCCACTTAATTACACCAAGTTTACACTTTTCAGAGTAACAGCCGTGTTAGTCTGTATTCGCAAAAAGAAAAGGAGTACTTGTGGCACCTTAGAGACTAACCAATTTATTTGAGCATGAGCTTTCGTGAGCTACAGCTCACTTCATCGGATGCATACCGTGGAAACTGCAGCAGACTTTATATACAGAGTTTGTGTGTGTATGGGGGTGGGGGGTGTGTGTGAGAAAACCTGGATTTGTGCTGGAAATGGCCCACCTTGATTATCATGCACATTGTAGGGAGAGTGGTCACTTTGGATGAGCTATTACCAGCAGGATAGTGAGTTTGTGTGTGCGGTTTTTGGGAGGGCGGTGAGGGGGTGAGAGAACCTGGATTTGTGCAGGAAATGGCCCAACTTGATTATCATGCACATTGTGTAAAGAGTTGTCACTTTGGATGGGCTATCACCAGCAGGAGAGTGAATTTGTGTGGGGGGGTGGAGGGTGAGAAAACCTGGATTTGTGCTGGAAATGGCCCAACCTGATGATCACTTTAGATAAGCTATTACCAGCAGGACAGTGGGGTGGGAGGAGGTATTGTTTCATATTCTCTATGTGTATATAAAGTCTGCTGCAGTTTCTACGGTATGCATCCGATGAAGTGAGTTGTAGCTCACGAAAGCTCATGCTCAAATAAATTGGTTAGTCTCTAAGGTGCCACAAGTACTCCTTTTCTTTTTGCAAGTTTACACTGGTATATAACTCTACTGAAGTAAGAGTTCTAATTGCCTGAGCTTCTCTTCTTCATATCAAATGTAGATTTGAAAAGAAGCTTAGTGAATGGGACTGCATTCAGTGGAAACAGAATTAGTCCCCAACTCTTTCTTCCACTTTATTGTCTGTATCATTTCCCTACCTCTCTATTTATTCTTTGCTCATGCTTTTGTCCCTTTTTCCTTACCAGAACAAGTTTTTTAAATTCCTTAATATCCTCTCTAACCGTTTAGCAATCAGTTTATACAACACAAATAGTATCTCTAAGAGAATATTGAAGTATAGATATTATCTCAGCCTCAAAATAATAAGTCAGTCATGTCAAGGAGGGAGTCACTTCATCCCTTCACAGATAAAGATATGATTTAAAAATGTCATCGTTTGTATGAGTTTAATTGCCGTTGTTATGCTGGAGGATGTTGGTATCTGCCACCAAGAGTATCTTTGTTCCATGGCAAGTTGCAAGCCTTGTTGAAGCTGATGGGCATGCTAGCCAGCTTTGACTCTGACTAAATGAGGGAGTAATAAAATGCCCTTTCTTTAGTGAACCCATGGATCAGCACGGCAAGGCTGCTGTAGACACTGGGCCATGCAAGCCTAAGGGGTTCCCAACACTGAATGCAAAATGCAAGAGCTGGTGCATTGATTTGGTTGCAGCTGCATTGTCTGTGTGCATGAGAGGAACAGGAAAGCCAGCAGAGAGACAGAGAAGTGCTAGCAGTGTGGCCCTCAGAAGGATAAAAAAATGAGAGCTTCTTTTGGATACAGAACTGGCTGAAAGTGGACTTGGATTGCTGAACAACTACCTCCTGCTTGTTCCTACTTTACTCAGGGAAATAGGATTTTGTGTACGTAACCCACACATTTCCTGGGTGTCATGTTCTGTCCCTTCTAGTGGAACAGAGACCACTTAAAGAGAAATTACTAAATTTCCTCGACAGCCTTAGCTAAGTACATGGCTTTTAGCTCGTGCAGTAGCGGCTTATACGTTTAGCTCCAAAGGTCCCAAGTTCAATCCCGCCTGCCGACGACCGGGGTCTGTTGGTGTTACAAGTACATTCATTGAAAGTAAACAGAACTGTACTCAAGATACCTGGCTACCATCAATTTCTTCTTCTAATGGAAACAATCCCAGCAGGGCCCTAAATGTTGGCTAACCTTTTGGGTGAAGGGGCAACTCTATCATCAGTCATCCAGAGTTGACTGTATTATTTAGGGATTACTTGAAGTAGATCAGCTGTAGACCTTGTAAACTGGAGTAATAGTAATAGGATGAAATTTAATAGTGAGAAGTATAAGGTCATGCATTTAGGGATTAATAACAAGAATTTTAGTTATAAGCTAGGGATGCATCAATTAGAAGTAACGGAGGAGGAAAAGGACCTTGGAGTATTGATTGATCATAGGATGACTATGAGCTGCCGATGTGATATGGCCGTGAAAAAAGCTAATGTGGTCTTGGGATGCATCAGGAGAGGTATTTCCAGTAGGGATAAGGAGGTTTTAGTACCGTTATACAAGGCACTGGTGAGACCTCACCTGGAATACTGTGTGCAGTTCTGGTCTCCCATGTTTAAGAAGGATGAATTCAAACTGGAACAGGTACATAGAAGGGCTACTGGGATGATCCGAGGAATGGAAAACTTGTCTTATGAGAGGAGACTCAGGGAGCTTGGCTTGTTTAGCCTAACTAAAAGAAGGTTGAGGGGAGATATGATTGTTCTCCATAAATATATCAGAGGGATAAATACCAGAGAGGGAGAGGAATTATTTAAGCTCAGTACCAATGTGGACACAAGAACAAATGGATATAAACTGGCCACTAGGAAATTTAGACTAGAAATTAGACGAAGGTTTTTAACCATCAGAGGAGTGAAGTTTTGGAATAGCCTTCCGAGGGAAGCAGTGGGGGCAAAAGATCTATCTGGCTTTAAGATTAAACTCGATAAGTTTATGGAGCAGATGGTATGATGGGATAACATGGTTTTGGTAATTAAATATTCATGGTAAATAGGCCCAATGGCCTGTGATGGGCTATTAGATGGGGCGAGATCCGAGTTACCCAGGAAAGAATTTTCTGTAGTATCTGGCTGATGAATCTTGTCCATATGCTCAGGGTTTAGCTGATCACCATATTTGGGGTCGGGAAGGAATTTTCCTCCAGGGCAGATTGGAAGAGGCCCTGGAGGTTTTTCGCCTTCCTCTGTAGCATGGGGCATGGGTCACTTGCTGGAGGATTCTCTGCTCCTTGAAGTCTTTAAACTACGATTTGAGGACTTCAATAGCACAGGTAGGAGGTTTTTTTTGTAGGAGTGGTGGGTGAAATTCTGTGGCCTGCGTTGTGCAGGAGGTCAGACTAGATGATCATAATGGTCCCTTCTGACCTAAATATCTATGAAAATACATATCAAAACATTGCAAAAATGTTATTCTCTTTACTAGCCACCTAAGTGGCAAATTTAAATATGGACATATATATTGTTGTGCCATATTTGTTGTTCTTAACTTTACAAAATAGCCTAACACGAGAGCATGCCACAGAACGGTACAGAAGGAGGGATATTTATTTAGGGCGATAATGATTGCATTCCACTAAGGAGTCTACAAGTATATTGCTAAATGTGCAGCCAATTGCTTGACTACACTTGTTTATTATTAAGGATGTTTAAGAGACCAATTAATCAAGCGTAGCCAAACTTCTTGGCTGAAGACAAAGCAGCACAACACAGAAAGGAAAGAGTTAATACATTGTCAATCCTTCTGGGAAGCAGTTCTCTCAGCATTCAGTCCACCTAGCCCAGAAGGGCTGCTCCCCAATATGCATTCAAACCCACCCATGTTTAAGGTAGTTTATGAGCTTAAAACACTTTATATGTCACCCAAGATTAAAATTTACCAATCAGCTTTTTATCTGGTTTCACTGGTACCACTTGTTTCTTTAGCTCTGTTTTGGATACTAGATTCCAAACCAGTTGCCCATTAAGTTCTCCTTCCAGTGAGTAACCAGGGCTGTGGGACACCTCGCTACCACCTGCCCTTAGCGTGAGGACCCTTGCCTGTGCCTGCAGTGGGTCTACTCCCCAACTCCATCAGCCACAGGAAACACCAGCATTCCCCTCTAGACCTCACAGGCCCCACTCTCACTCTGCAAGTTACAATTGGCACACTCCTACCCTGGAGCCCTCTGAGCATTTCCCTGGCGTGCCCAGCCCCTGCTCCAATGGACACTTGCCATATTCACGGATCTGCTGCTTCCAAAGAAATTGTACACCCAGTTTATCAGTTCCACCTCAGATCAAGGCCCCACTTAACACACCGCACTTAAATATGTTTATAGTGAAATCGAGTATAAGTTTATGTAACAAACCCTAAGGATTCAAGTAGTTGCAAGTAGAATTATTGGAAACAAATGGTTAAATAAAAAATAAAACCATAGCATGCATTCTAGAGCCTAGACTTAATTAACAAGATATTCTCATGTCTTGCAGAGGAATGCTCACCCAAAATCCATGCAGCGCTTTACAGCCAGACTTGCTGTGGCCCTCCTTTCATGAGATAGAAACGCTGTCAGTTAGCCTCCTAGGTGAAGGATTCAGTGTGTCTCTTTGCACTCCGAGATATACCAGACCCATCATTTGTCTTTATTCATAAACTGGACAACCCCCGGCTGGTTATTTATTCCTGTAGATTTCCTCTCTTATAGATATTGCAGTCTCTCAGTCCGCATATTACTCTGGATGCAAATAGAATATATTGTGGGGTGTACAATACACAAATGGGAAGACAGGGAGATAAGTGTCAGTTATGTCCCGCCTGAAAGGAACATTTCTGAGGTTTGTCACCTCCTGTTGGCCTGCCCTAATTCCAAGACCTTAAGAACACAATTTTTAGTATCGATACATAGCTCCTTAAATATTATTTGTAGGTACATTTTGCAATGCTTATGATGACCAGTGCTATCGGTACTTGCTCTCACTACAGATTTCACATTCCAACCTTTGGTGACCTATTATGCAGCTCTTCGACCCAGGGGATCCCTGTAAAACCCTATGCACCCTCTGTGTCCTCTGCCAGTTGGCCTCTAGGGTCCGCGGGTTACAATACCTCCCAAGCTTGTACCAGGGCAGAACATTCATGTTTCGTGTCTGTAACTATAGCACCCTCATGGCCAAGATGGAATCCACTCTGCAGGCAGTTCCAGCCAACAAAAGGCACATGCAGAAACGCAGGAGGGAAACTCCCTTCCACCCCAGGGACACTTATTCCAACTACCCCCTGGAGTAAATACACACATGCGGGAATAGTACAATGGATATAGAAGGACCAACAGGCCCAGTACCACAGTATGAAAGGGTTCACACTGAGCAATGCGTCTAGACTCAGACTTCAGGAAACCTGGGCAGAGTTCCAGTCCATCAGTGAGTCTTGGGTGCGCCTGGTCACCTTGGGCATCAGTGAATTTTCCCCCAAAACACCTCTGCTGCCCTCTTCTGCTGCTCTCTCCAAACCCATACCGAGTGAAACCTCCACTCAACTAGCTAACAGCTTCCCGCCATATTCCCAATGCAAAGTCACAAGCCCCAGTATTCACAGTCCCAGACAGCTCTGGGTGACAGTGATAGTGGGTCTAACTCCAGTTTGTCTTTTTCAGGTGAATTCTCCAGGGCAGGGTGCTCCTCCTGGCTCTTGTCCTGGGATGTATCTGGTCCGCCACAATGTCTAGGGTTACCATATTTCCCAAAGAGAAAATGGGACAATGGGTAGAGCTAGCCTGAGCCTCTGCATGGGGCTGGCCCGAGCCACTTGCCTGAGCCCCCCTCCCTATGCAGGGCTGGCATCGCTGCTCACCCAAGCCCTGCCTGGCCCCCACGTGAGGCTGGGCTGATGTCGCTGTTCACTCAAGCTTGGTTTGCCCTCTGCCAGAGCTCTGCCTCCCCCCAGTGAGGAGCTAGCATCCCCGTTCATTCCCCGACCCCCCCACCCCTCCCTGCCAAACATTCATCTGCACCTCCCTTTTTTGACGAAAGTGGGCATTTGTCCCATTTGCCCTTGCCAACTTGATGCAACTTGATGACTGTCCCGACTAAAATGGGACATATGGTCACCCTAGTTCTGTCCCTCCCAGGCTTCAGGCTGGTTGTCGGCTGCGTCACTATGTGAGGGCCTGCTTGCTGTAGGCCTTCTTGTCTGGAGTGCCAGATACACACTCCCTTTCACTTTCTCCTTCCCCTATCCTGGAACAATCAGCACTTCCTCTGCCTCTGGACAAGTTTTTAAAGGGGCTATGTTCTCTTAATCCCCAAGGGGGGTTTATGTCTTTGACAGGTTTTGTATTTTCCTATGACTTCAGCTTCGCAGAGTGTTAAGGTTATTGGATACTTAGCACAGCTGAACAGAACTATGGGAAGAGCATAATACATTCAGTAACATAACTTCCCAACACCTAGACATAATGTATTAATACTGCACACCTAATACTTATTAATGGGGGCAGGAGTTGTGCACACCATGTGTGTAGGCTAGCACGGACCAACAGGGGAAAATGGGTAAAACAAAAGTCACATTAAAATTCCTAGAATTGGGAGTGCAAGAAATGTGTTCATGTTATACAACTTGGCCCACCTTCTAATTTCCACTGAATGCATACAACTGTGGCTAAGTGATTTGCTTGCAGTTTTCTGGACAAATTTGAAAGCCTACATCATCAAGGAAAAATGCATTCAGCTGACTAAATTTAGTTCAAATTCAGACCTGATGGAAACGTTCATTAAGGTGGAGTGTGATTGACTGGAACTTACGTTCTAAGAAGGGAAGAAGCCAGAAAGGAAAGCTGTAGCAGGAAAAGTGACCAACCAGAGGGTGTAAAATACACTGGGTAGGGACAGCTTTATCTTATTTTTCTTGTTGCTTGCTTTTTGGGAAACATTTTTTTCACAAAGAAGAAAGTGTTAGCGTGTCATTAAACTTTCAAAATTTGAAATACTTTCCTGCTGTGACCCTGTCTTTAGGCCTATTCAGTATGAAAAGGATTTTCAGCATAGAAAACCAGATCTTTGGCCCTTCTTGCTTTAACTGCTCAAGACTCAGGCTACCAGGAAAGGGAAGCTCAGGGAACATTACAGAGGGCCAGGTCTTCTCTGGGGAGACACTAAGCTCACAAGACAAGAGCCCAATTTCCAATTGAAGCTCAAGATTCTTTAGGACAAATCCAGTGGAGAAAATACTACAGCAACTCCACAAGGTTCTTCTCAGGGGGTGTTCTGAGCAGTTTTTCCCCCTCCTGCAGCCCATTTCCTGGTATGATGCCATCATACTAAATGAACTATTAATTGCACAGTGTATCAGAGAATGCAACATTCTGCCATCTCCCCTTGAGTATTGGTCTGGAGAATATGAACAAGTCTTTCCTTATTTCCCACCATTATATATAGTCTTGTGTTTCTAGGGCTCAGTTCAGCTCTTAGATATGTACATGCAAATCAGCAGTTACCCTGGGAATACACCTACTTAGTTTGTGTATGTCGGCACAGTTGCTGATTCTGGGAGGTACATGGCAATGCATTCCCACATATTGGAGAGAGATACTGAGTTCAAAATGTCTCTCCATTCTCCAGATTAAAGTGTATTTTCCTCTTAGACATAACGAATCACATTCAGCTCTGATGAAAACATGTGTAAGTCCAGTCAAAAGTGAGAATCGTATCCACTTACACCAACCCTGAATTTGGGTTAATGTCACTTTTTGACTTGTTACACATTTCTAACTCACAATTGTCTCCAAGTCTGGCTTTCAGGAAATTTAGCAACATTTTCTCCTTCTCCCCAATTTACCCTGTGTGTTTCTCTAATTTTGTTCCCATTTTTGTGGTGCTTCTCCCCTTTATTTCTAGTTTACAAAACACTGGTAGCTACTTTCCGAATGTATTCAGCTGACTAAGTGAATTATTGTTTTTTGTGTTGCCAGTTCACTAATCCCTAAAGGCAAACCAAAAACCACAGTCAAAGTCATTGCATTGATTCTCCCACAGAATGGGAGTCCAGCAACGTATTGTTCATTATTGTACCTATTCAGGAAGAGCATACAGCCAGCACTTTGAGTCCTTTAGGAGGTTAATGTAGGATACCATGTGACCTGGTTCTGTTTGACAACTTGTCATCCAAACAAATTGCTGCAAAAACCCCCAAACCATTTCATATATAAAAGCATTTGAACAGATTTGTATCTAGGCAACAGTTGTAAGCTTCTAGATAAATTGCTCATTGCTCCTAAATTAGTTGCAGCTAATTTCCCTGAGCAAATGCAGTCTGCAAACCCCTGATAAAGCAAACTGGTGAAAGCAAGTTTTAGGAAGACTGCCCTTGCTGTCTTACTACATTCAGCCATTTCTTTTTCGATGGATTTCAAATCTGAGGAAGACACTAACTGAATCTTCGGCAATGCGTCATATGCACAAACTCTGACTATTACATAGCCATTGACTGAGCAAAGTATTTCTCTTTTCCTCTTGTGTGAATGTTGCCAATTTGCATTACTATAGCATTTTAATGATAACAAAACAAAATATATAAAAGACATTTGCAAGCACAATTTACTATGGTGTGTAACAGGATTAGCTCAAGATCTCAGAGCAACCATGACCACAATGGGACTGTCCCAGGTGACTTCAATTCATATAGCTGGCTACACACTGGATCTTCCTTTTACGCTAGGACTGGAGGTAAAGGGAAGGGATGGTGAAGTTTACGCTTTTGTCATAGATAGACCATTACTTTCTCTGTTTGAGGTCAGGACCTAGTTTGCTGGTGTGTCCTCTCAGAGGCTAATGGAGAACCCCCTGGGTTTCAGAGAGCTCTGAGGAAAGGTACTGTTTTGCTAACTGGGTCACTCTGTTAATGGCCTGGTGGTACTTTATAATGCTTTTGTTGTCTTCAGCCATTGACTCAGCGGTTCCTAAAGGCAGGCTTCCCACTCTCTTTAATAATAATGAGAGGCTTTAATACTCTCAGGTCAGCACAATATTCAAAATGCCTATGACTGAGAGAAAGGGGGTAAAAGTCTAAGGCACGTGAACCAAAAGTCCTGTTGTGAGTCTTACCACTTGGTGATACAGAGTTTTGAAACTTGGCTGTAGATGTAAAGGAGGCAGTGAAAGGTTTCCTAGGCCAATTCATCAGAATTTTGTGGGTCGTAAACAACCTGGATAACCCAGGCTGTTTACATCAGGTGACAGCCAAATGTTCCTTCCATGCGAAATTTTCAAACTATTTTGCTGGTGAGATCAGTGAGATACTGCACTGTTTCCATGATAGCAGGGCTTTACCTTATTGGGAGAAATGCAGAGTCTTCCCTGGTCAAGCTTCAGACCGTGTCTGTCACGCACTGAGGTGCTGGCAGATGCACAGGATATGATATATGCATTAGACTTAGGGCCCCCTTGTCTGGCAAAGGCCAGTAGGAAGGTATTGGAGCCATTACTAGAATATAGTAATTTTCTTATTGGATGAAACCAGTTGGTTCATGTAGATCAGTATCCTGTCTCTGGTAGCAGAGTACCAGAGTGTTTAGAGGAAGGAGTAAGAAGCATGCCATAAGCAACTACTTCCACTCAAAAGCCTTTTTGTCTTGACCTGACATATACGTGAGACTCTATTTTGATCACAAAGAGCACTTTAGTGGGTATGTTTGTATAGTGTATCAATTCATCCTTTTTTCCTCGTGTACTTAGATATTTTTACTTTTGAACTATAATCATGCTAGATGGCTGAAGAAGAGCTCAGTGTAGCTTGAAAGCTTGTCTCTTTCACCAGCAGAAGTTGGTTCAATAACAGTTATTACCTCACCTCCCTTGCCCCTCTCATATCCTGTGACCAACTCAGCTACAACACCACTTCTTTCTATACAGTACTATTGCCAGTTAAAACATACACAGGAATTTATTCTTGAATGTGGTAGGTATACATGAGTTTAAAGTATAATCTCATGAAGTTATGCAATAGGGACCTGATCCAAAATCCATTGACGTCAGTGGGAATCTTTCCATTGACTTTAGTGGGTTTTGGATCAGGCTTAAAGTAAGATAATAGTTTATACAGAATACCTAGTTCTTCCTCATTTCTAGACATTTCTTGGCCTTTCATTCTGACTCAGTGAATAAATGTGTAACGGGACAAAACCACATGTGTCTTAGCTTACTATTATTGTTTGTTAATAAGCACTAGACTAGTGCTGCAGAGGCACTAGATTTTGAAAGGGGATGGGCCAGGCCATGGGCTCAGCTCCATCTGCATGAACCAGCAGAGATAGTTGGATTCAGAGGAGAGTGGATACTGCATCTTCTCCAAGGGTGGCACAGCAGTACCATACTCCACTGAGCTCCAGAAAACACTGAGTGAAATCCTGCTCCATTGAAATCAATGGGAGTTTTGCCATTGACTTAAATGGGGCCAGAATTTCTTCCATTGTGCCTCTGAGTTCGTATTGGGGCAGAGGCCACTACAGACTCCCATTTTAAGGGTACAACTGAATATTTTGCCAAGTGGTTCTGAGAGACTAGAAATAACACCTTTAACTTTACTTGCCCTATTGTGAATAATTTTCTGCAACCAGCAAAATTCAGACTGGTGCTATGGACAATCAATACATAAATATGGGCTATTTTACAAGTAAAATTGACTCTGGTTTACAGCTTATCAGCTGTTACCACTTGCCATGAAAGCATTTCACCCTTTTAGCATATCATCCTTGAGGGCTAGATTTGCCAAATGAGGTGGCCATGAAAAAATAGTCACTTTAAATAAGTCCCATTCTGCTTTGGGGAAAAAATATACTTCTTGCAGTCACATTAATAAATTCCATTCCTTGAGAGCCTTTTTGATTAATCTAGTTTTTTTTCTTTGGTCTGGATTATTTCTGTTGATATTACAAGTTTGTCTTTAATATCTGGCATTACACCTGTAGGGCTTCAATGGCAGTTGTGAAGCCACTTTAGAAAATCCCCACTTGTAAGCCTTCTGCAGACACGTGTGTCATTTCTGGAAATCCTGCCCCCCCCCCTTCATATTTTGTCTTAGGACAGAGACAAACATTTTCAGCTTTATTCTGAGTCACAAATGTGTCAAGCAAACGGGTAGATTAATTACCTCCATACTAAACCAAAACTCTGTTTCCTATTAAGAGGCAGTTGTCCAAGTCAAGAAATATAGAGTTTGTAATGGACTGTCTCTGGGAGTAGACTGAGGAAAGCTGGAGAGGGAGGGGAAAAGCAATCAAAACCCCATACAGCATCCAACTAACAAAGCTATATGAGGGATGGAGTGGTTTACTTCCTTGCTTACTTCCTTGATAACAAATTATCTCATCAACTCTACACTACTTGCCATCTCTTTCTTTCCTTTGAGAAAATGTATATATTTCTGAATTGGGCAGGGGGAAACCATCTTCAGCTTCTCCCCCCATACTAAAGATACAGGTAACTAACAGCAGCAGGTGGTAGTTGTCCTGGAAATGTCTCTCTCCTATCCATTGTAGCTATAATCAGCACACACTCAGAGATGCACGTTAGCAAATACCCAGTTGTGGAACCCTCCCTTAACCACAAGTGGTGAGCATTTTAGCAAGTAGTCCCACAGACTTCAGTGCAGCAGCTTGCATGAGTCAGTGCTCACCTATTCTACATCAAGCCCTTTGTAATGATCAGGGCTTGCTTCTGTAACTGTCACTCACACATAGTACCACCTTATACTGGGAGTACTCTCATAATTTTCTTTTTACATTTAATTCTACAGGATCTCTAGATCATTAGCCCCAATGAGCCCCCTCTGACAATATAGAGGGCACATACAGCTGCCCTATGTAAGCAGCTGAAAATTGCCCTGGCATGAGAGTAACCACAGATGGCATCGAGCCAGGTATGACATTCTCTTCCACTCCTCCCCCAGCGTGTGAGGTGTATCATAGCCAGACGACAGCCAGCTCCCACACGCAACAATAGCCCATAGGGGGCTGTTACAAACTGGCACAATTTAGAGAAGATCTTGGGGATGCTTGAGTCTGAACTGGCTTTCAGGGGGGACCATGGGAATCAGTGCAAAGAAAAATGGCCTTTACCCCCTAACTGGTAAGCTATGCGCTGTTCTAGCCCACCTTTCAGTAGCTTTACGCAGCTAGGGAAAACAAACTGGACAATGAAATTTCAGTGATCCCTGCTGACACCCACAGAGTGCAGTAATAACGACTGTCACAGATAGCAGGACTTTGATCGTCCTGTGACAGTTCACTAGACCATTTATTCCAGCCATCCTCCTATACATATCTCTCATGTTCTTTGATTTGTTTTATATTGTCTGAATTGAAATGCATATGCCATAGAAAAAATTAGTTCTATCTAGCCATTTCAAATGATGACAGCATTTTCAGATAATAGTATACCTCAACTCTTGGACACTAACAGCCCTATTTGGGAGACAGTTACTGTCAGAGTGTCACTAAAGGTTTTTAGGAATTGAAGCAAATGCAAGAGCAGACATGTACATAGTTCAATTTTCCCTTGTTCTGTTGGGGGTTGGGTGAAACGTCCTTGAAACTGGTGAGTGTAACAATTGCTTTTTATATTTGTTCGGAATGAAAGGCAATTAAGCACCTGTATGGAATAGATAGCTGAAACAAAAGAAACCACCAAGTAAAAGACACAGGCCACATTCAAGGCTGGTTAGGAATCTGAGCATGTGGGTAGAGGGATTTCACTGGGGGTTTCATAAAATGCAAAGGGCTGGGTATTGTTTGATTGAATTGTGAGTGACAGAGAGAGAAGCAGAAGAAACACCAGAGGCAGCAGGGAAGTACCAGAGGCTGCCAGAGAAGCACTTGTAGAGGAAAAAAAGCTAAGAGAACTAACTAGCCAGCAAGTTTAAAACGAACCAAAGGAAGTATTTCTTCACACAACATACAGTCAACTTGTGGAACTGGTTGCCAGAAGATGTTGTGATGGCAAAAACTATAACTGGATTCAGAAAAGAATTAGATACATTCATGGAGGTAAGTCCATCAATGGCTATTAGCCAAGATGGTCAGGGATGCAACCCCATGCTTTGGGTGTCCCTAGCCTCTGACTGCCAGAAACTGGGACTGGACAGAGGACAGATCACCTGATAATTGTCCTGTTCCGTTCATTCCCTCTGAAACACCTAGCATTGGCCACTTACATTAAAGAGCACTTTTGGGCAGAGTGCTGGATAGAAAGGAGTTTGGAACTGTGAGCAAAGAAGCTGTCTCTTGTTTTATTCCTTCTGTGTTCAGGGAAATAGGACTTTGTGTACACACTGTATCAGAGAAATAGCTGACTCCATCATCAATTCCTCCTCCTAACAGAAACAACCTGAAAGACCCTGGATACTGGCTAACCACTCAGGTCAAAAATACTAGCACCATGTTTGAAAACTCCTTTGGTCTCTGCATACAGAACAGCATCTCATTTGTACAACCTAAAGGTGTTTCATCCCCAAAGATAACTACTGACTGTAACATTTAGGGTATGTCTACACCAGAGAGGGAAGGTGTAATTTCCAGCTCCGGAAGATAAACCCAAACTGGCTGTGATTGATCTAGCATGGTAAAAATACACGGGTGCCACAGCAGTAGAGGGGCTAGCCACCCAAATACATACCTAGGGTCTTAAATGGAATTGTACTCAGGGCCACTAGCTTGTCCTGCTGTGCACACTGCAGCTACCCTTCTATTTTCAGCACACGAGCTTGATCAGAGCTACTGCAGGTATGTCTACTTGATCTGGAAATGACCTTCCAGCTCCAGTGTAGACATGCCCTTACTTAGGCCCAGTCTAGACCTAAATATTAGGCTGACTTAACAACATCACCCAGGGCTGTATGAAATTTTGCACACTCCGCAATGTAGTTAGATTGACATAATCCCAACCGTGGACACAGCTAGAGAGACAGAAGAATCCTTCCATCCACCAATGGCAAAAACCTTTCTGTCATCACAGTAAGTGTCTGCACTATGATGCTGCAGTGATGGAGCTGCAGCTGTGCCCCTGTAGCGTCATAGTGTAGCCGTGCGCTTAGCCGTAGCTGGAACACAGAGCGACTAATGGGCCAGCTGCTGGTCTCAGTTATACCACTGTAAATCTGGAGTAATCCTATTAAAAAATCTGTGGGGCTGCACTCACGTAAATTAGGAGCAACTAAGACCAGAATGTGGCCCTATGTTTGTGAACGCTTACAATATTACTGCAAAATTCTCATATTAGGCAACTGTCATGTTGTATGACACTTTGTAAGACTGCACCGTTGTGAATGACAATCCACACCCACAGACCAACGTGTGTTCTAGATTTATATTTTTGAGGTTACCAAGGAGGGCTAGGGATGGAAATGGGACGTGCCTGATTGGCCCACACACTATTAGCCCAGTGATAGAACAAAGTTAACTTCACAGCTTGTGAGAGACTGACAAGCCTCCAAACTGAAATCCTCTCTTTATTTGTAGACGTAGAAGATGCGTGACAGCAGTGAAGGAGCGGGTTCCGCCCAGACATGGAAGGAACATTATTATTTTTTTAAAAGTTGGCTCATAATTATAAAGAAGAAAGGAAAGGACATTTATCCAGACTAATATTTACTGTAAACAAAGTTATGCAAAAGAGAATTTCTCTGCTGATGGGACACTTTGTCTGGTAAAGAGACATTAGCTTTGAGCACATAGTATCTACTGTACAACACAGGGAAAAATACATGAGAAGATAAATTGATTTTCATTTTGAACAGCTTCAAGAAATAGGGCTAGAATAGCCTAGTCTACCTTCTATTACTGGAGTAAAATGAAGGTGCCCTGCAGTCTAAATTATGTCACTGATGCCCAGCCTGAGAGGCAGCGCACTTTCAGAAGGGTGCAGCCTGTTCCTCCCAGATTACTGCTCCCAGTCTGCTCTGTGGGCTGGTATGGAGGGGAGCAGGGCTACAAGAGCAATTTATAATTGTCCCTAGGGACAGCAATTGTCACTAGCCCATGGGCAAGGTGCACAAGTGGAGGAGAATCCATGCAGCCTCCCCCTCCTGCACAATCAGAGGCTATGCAAAAATTGCCCCTCCATGTAACCCTGATTCAGATTCATTACGCCCTAATGCTATTCTTCTGTCAGACCTTTTGGTTAAACTGTGTTCAGCTAGCTTGTTAAATCAGTTTGCTCTGTGAGAGAGAGAGAAACAGCATAACAGAGAGTTTGGGGGAGAGGGATATGGAGAGGAGAGAGCATGGTAGCATGTGAGAAAGGGTCAGACTGTGAAGGTTTTTCCCCACTCCCTTTCAGATGTCACTGGTTTGAGAAGGGTAGATGGTTCAGATGTGAACACGCTACTCCACGCACTCAGAACTATGCTGATATGTATATCAGACTCCTGCCACTTGGAGCAGGGTATGGGCTGATCTACTCACAGCTTTTGTTCTGCTTTCACTCTATGGGTTTCTAAACCAATAGATACTTAACGTAGTACAAACCACTAGTATGGATGCAGTTATATCAGTGCTTATATGGGTGTAGCAGGCTGACCCTGTGAAAGTACCATCACCTTAAGTGACCCCACACAGGTAAACAGAGACTCAGCAATTTCAATATAAATTCACTTTTACTGAGACAGCAACAGCTCAGCCTAGTATCCTTTCATTATCTGTGTTTATCAGGTGGGCTGGCAAAGGGAAAGATAGATTTCTAGTTCGCTGTGTTGGTCTAAGTCTTCTTCCATACCTGGTAAAGACACTCTGGCCCTTTTATTTTATATCCGCTTCTGTGATCCAGAGCCCTTTAGGACAGCAACCAAATTGGCTTTGACAGCTAGTCCACAAAAGGCAGCAAAATACAACTTCTTGATCCAGCTCTGCTAGACACACTCACTTTAAACCATATAGAAATCTCCCACAATTAAAGGGTGAAATCCACCCCTCTGCTGAGAGCCTGCCAAAGGCCTGTACATCACTTAATTCCTCAAAATAGATTCAATAGCAACGACGAAGAAATTTCACATTTCCTGTCAACAGATCTGCTCTCTATGTGTAGCTATGGAGTTTTGTGACCAAAAAAGCTTGCATTACTTTTATTCCTGTTAGCACCGCCAAGTAGATACAGCTATGGGAGAGTGATATGGATTCTATTCGGTTCATCACTCAGAATTTGTTATTTAGGCCAAGATTTTCAGAACTGAGTGCCGAGAGCACCTAAAATCAACAGGCAGATTTTCAGAAGAGCCAAATCAATGGCAGTGGCTGGGCACTCAGCACTTTAGAAAATCAGGCTTCCAGTTTAGGGAACTACATGTGGCCTTATGAGCCTAACTTTAGGAACTCACTTGTCAGATTCTGTCCTCAGTCACACCTGGGCATCTTCACAATGGACAATGGGGTCATCCAGATGTAACTGAGGGCAAATTTGAAGCCATTGGAGTTGCAAAGCTGAAATTGAGGGCAGAATTTACACTATAGAATGTTCAGTGATAGGTAAAGAAGGGACAGACCCAGCTTATTTTTACATTTTCTATTTTTAAAGGGATGTATTCTATAACTATCCTTATTCTGTCTAGACACACCACAATACACGGGGAAGAGTTTGTTGCTAGGCCAGAGGTGGGCAAACTACGGCCCGCGGGCCACATCCAGCCCACAAAACTGTCCTGCCCAGCCCCTGAGCTCCTGGCCCGGAAGGCTCGTCCCCGGCCCCTCCCCCGCCCCCTCTCCCACAGCCATGCCACCGCATGGGCAGCGCTCTGGGTGGCAGGGCTGCATGCTCATGCAGAGCCGCGCAGCAGTGTGTCTAGCTCCGGCTGGGCAGTGCGGCTCCAGACATGCTGCTCTGAGTGGCATGGTAAGGGGGCCAGGGCAGGGCGGGACGGGCCAGGGTGGGGCAGGGCCGGGGGGTTGGATAAGGGGAAGGGGGTCCCAGGGGGCAGTCAGGCAACAGGGAGCAGGGGGCGGTTGGATGGGGCAGAGGTTCTGAGGGCGGGGGAGTCAGAGATTGGGGAACAAGGGGGGTTGGATAAGCATGGGAGCCCCAGGGGGGCCTGTCAGGGGGTGGGGGTGTGGATAGGGGCCAGGGCAATCAGGGGACAGGGAGTAGGGTGGTTGGATAGGGGGTAGTTAGGGGCAGGGGTCCCAGGAGGGGGTGGTCAGGGGACAAGGAGCAGGGGGGGTTGGATGGGTTAGAAGTTCTAAGGGGAGCAGTTAGGGGGAGGATAGGGGGTGGGGCCAGGCTGTTTGGGGAGGCACAGCCTTCCTTACTCGGCCCTCCGTACAGTTTTGGAACCCCGATGTGGCCCTTGGGCCAAAAAGTTTGCCCATCCCTGTGCTAGGCTGCCACTGGCATAAGAACATAAGAACGGCCATACTGGGTCAGACCAAAGGCCCATCAAGCCCAGTATCCTGTCCTCTGACAGTGGCCAGTGGCAGGTGCCCCAAAGGGAATGAACAAACAAGTTATCACCAAGTGATCCATGCCCTGTCACTCAATCCCAGCTTCTGGCAAACAAAGGCTAGGGACACCATTCCTGCCCATCCTGGCTAATAGCCATTGATGGACCTATCTTCCATGAATCTATCTAGCTCCCTTTTGAACCCTGTTATAGTATTGGCGTTCACAACACCCTCTGGCAACGAGTTCCAGAGGTTGACAGTGTGTTGTGTGAAAAAATACTTTCTTGTGTTTGTTTTACACCTGCTACCTATTAGTTTCATTTGGTGGCCCCTTGTTCTTGTATTACGAGAAGGAGTAAATAACACTTCCTTATTTACTTTCTCTATACCACTCATGATTTTATAGACCTCTATCATATCCCCCCTTAGTTGCCTCTTTTCCAAGCTGAAAAGTCCCAGTCTTATTAATCTCTCCTAATATAGAAGCTATTCTATACCCCCATATAATTTTTGTTGCCCTTTTCTGAACCTTTTCCAGTTCCAGTATATCTTTTTTGAGATGGGGCAACCACATCTGCATGCAGTATTCAAGGTGTGGGAGTACCATGGATTTCTATAGAGGCAATATGATATTTTCTGTCTTGTTATCTATCCCTTTCTTGATGATTCCCAACATTCTGTTCGCTTTTTTGACTGCCGCTGCACATTGAGTGGATGATTTCAGAAAACTATCCACAATGACTCCAAGATCTCTTTCTTGAGTGGTAACAGCTCATTTAGACCCCCATCACTGCATATGTATAGTTGGGATTATGTTTTCCAATGTGCATTACTTTGCATTTATCAACATAAAATTTCATCTGCCATTTTGTTGCCCAGTCACCCAGTTTTGTGAAATCCTTTTGTAGCTCTTCACAGTCTGCCTGGGACTTAACTATCTTGAGTAGTTTTGTATTATCAGCAAATTTTGCCACCTCACTTTTTACCCCTTTTTCCAGATCATTTATGAATATGTTAAATAGGTCTGGGCCCAGTACAGATCCCTGGGAGACACCACTATTTACCTCTCTCCATTCTGAAAACTGATCATTTTTTCCTACCCTTTGTTTCCTATCTTTTAACCAATTACCAATCCATGAGAGAATCTTCCCTCTGATCCCATGACTGCTTATTTTGCTAAAGAGCCTTTGGTGAGGGACCTTGTCAAAGGCTTTCTAAAAATCCAAATATAGTATATCCACTGGATCTCCTTTGTCTGTATGCTTGTTGACCCACTCAAAGAATTCTAGTAGATTAGTGAGGCATGATTTCCCTTTACAAAAACCCCATGTTGACTATTTCCCAAAAAATTATGTTCATCTATGTGTCTGACAATCATAAAATACCATAGAATATCAGGGTTGGAAGGGACCTCAGGAGGTCATCCAGTCCAACCTCCTGCTCAAATCAGGACCAATCCCCAACTAAATCATCCCAGCCAGGGCTTTGTCAAGCCTGATCTTAAAAACTTCAAAGGAAGGAGATTCCACCACCTCCCTAGGTAATGCATTCCAGTGCTTCACCACCCTCCTAGTGAAAAAGTTTTTCCTAATATCCAACCTAAACCTCCCCCACTGCAACTTGAGACCATTACTCCTTGTTCTGTCATCTGCTACCACTGAGAACAGTCTAGATCCATCCTCTTTGAAACTCCCTTTCAGGTAGTTGAAAGCAGCTATCAAATCCCCCCTCATTCTTCTCTTCTGCAAACTAAACAGTTCCCTCAGCCTCTCCTCATAAGTCATGTGTTCCAGTCCCCTAATCATTTTTGTTGCCCTCCGCTGAACGCTTTCCATTTTTTTCACATCCTTTTGTTGTTCTTTACGATAGTTTCAACCATTTGCCTGGTACTGAAGTCAGACTTACTGGCCTATAGTTGCCAGGGTCACCTCTGAAGACCTTTTTAAAAATTGGCACCACATTAGCTATCCTCCAGTCATTTGGTACAGAAGCTGATTTAAATGATAGGTTACAGATGACAGTTAGTAGTCCTGCAATTTCACATTTTGAGTTCCTTCAGAACTCCTGGGTGAATACCATCTGGTCCTGGTGACTTATTACTGTTTAGTTTATCAATTTGTTCCAAAACCTCCTCTAATGACACCTCAATTTGGGACAGTTCCTCAGATCTGTCACCCAAAAAGAATGGCTCAGGTTTGGGAATCTCCCGCACATCCTCAATAGTGAAGACCAATACAAAGAATTCATTTAGTTTCTCCGCAATGGCCTTAATGTCTTTGAGTGCTCATTTAGTATCTCAATCATCCAGTGGCCCCACTGGTTGTTTAGCCTGCTTCCTGCTTCCGATGTATTTAAAAAAATTTTGCTATTACTTTTGGAGTCTTTGGCTAGCTGTTCTTCAAATTCTTTTTTGGTCTTCTAATTATATTTTTACACTTCATTTGCCAGAATTTATGCTCCTTTCTATTTTCCTCATTAGGATTTATCTTCCACTTTTTAAAGGATGCCTTTTTGCCTCTCACTGCTTCTTTTACTTTGTTGTTTGACCACAGTGGCTCTTTTCTGGTTCTCTTACTATGTTTTTTAAATTGGGGTATACATTTAAGTTGAACCTCTATTATGGTATCTTTAAAAAGTTTCCACTCAGCTTGCAGGGATTTTACTTTTGGCGCTGTTCCTTTTAATTTCTGTTTCACTAACCTCATCATTTTTGTGTAGTTCCCCTTTGCGAAATTAATTGCTACAGTGTTGGGCCGCTGTGGAGTTTTCCCCATCGCAGGGATGTTAAATTTAATTATATTATGGTCACTATTACCAAGCGGTCCAGCTTTGTTCACCTCTTGGACCTGATCCTGTGCTCCACTAAGGACTAAATCAAGAATTGCCTCTCCTCTTGTGGGTTCCAGGACTAGCTGCTCCAAGAAGCAGTCATTTAAGGCGTCAAGAAACTTTATCTCAGCATCTCTTCCTGAGGTGACATGTACCCAATCAATATGGGGACAGTTGAAATCCCCCATTATTATTATTGAGTTTTTTAATTTTAATAGCCTCTCTAATCTCCCTGAGCATTTCAGAGTCAATAACATCATCCTGGTCAGGTGGTCTGTAGTATAGCCCTACTGCTATATCCTTATTTTTCAAGCATGGAATTACTATCCATAGAGATTCTATAGTACAATTTAGTTCATTTAAAATTTTTACTTCATTTGATTCTACGCTTTCTTTCACATATAGTGCCACTCCCCCACCAGCACGACCTGTACTCTCCTTCCGATATATTTTGTACCCTGGTATTACTGTGTCCCCCAGGTTTCTGTAATGCCTATTATATCAGAATTCTCATTTAATACTAGGCACTCTAGTTCACCGATCTTATTATTTAGACTTCTAGCACAGGTATATAAGCATTTTAAAATCTTGTCATTTTTTGGCTGTCCCCTATTGCATGACATAATTGAATGGGATTTTTTTTCATTTGTCTGTTTCTTATCAGATCCTCCCTCTATTTTATAATTTTCCATCCTCTCCTCCTTATTAGGACATAGGGAATCTCCATTTATAGAACCTCCCCTAAGAGATGTCCAAACCACATGCTCCTCTGCACCTGTCGGCTTTCCCTCAGCTCTTAGTTTAAAAACTGTTCTATGACCTTTTTAATTTTAAGCTCCAGCAATCTGGTTCCATTTTGGTTTAGGTGGAGCCCATCCTTCCTGTATAGGCTCCCCCTCTCCCAAAAGCTTCCCCAGATCCTAATAAATCTAAACCCCTCCTCCCTACACCATGGCATGTTCTTTTATTTATCTAAGAATATATTCATCTACTGTTCTTAACAACAATGGTACTCACCTAGCTCTCTGGGTATTTTGAAGCACAGTTAAGGATTGCATAAAACTTTGAGATCCTCGGATGAAAGGTACTCTATTCTGTAGTTACGCAGCCTTGTTGTTAAGATGTGTTGCAGAGATGATAACAGAAAACAAGGTTCCTATTCCCCAAGTTTCTGTTAGGTTTATTCACTGTCTCTCTCTTGGCCATTATGAGCTAAGTGCATGGGAGTTCACTGACTACAGATTTCAAAGTAGCAGCCTTTCAGAGTAGTCTGTGTCCGCAAAAAGAACAGGAGGACTTGTGGCACCTTAGAGATTAACAATTTTATTTGAGCATAAGCTTTCTGATGAAGTGGGCTGTAGCCCACGAAAGCTCATGCTTAAATAAATTGGTTAGTCTCTAAGGTGCCACAAGTCCTCCTGCTCTTTTTAATGACTACAAACAGATTGAGAAGACCATAATGAACAATGGCAAAATTAGGCACCACAAGGCCTTCTTCAATCTACTATAACACTGGTTCCCATACGTGTCCCACCACTTGTGCGGGGAAAGCCCCTGGCGGGCTGCGCCGGGTTTGTTTACCTGCCGCATCCGCAGGTTCGGCCAATTGTGGCTCCAGGCCAATGGGAGCTGCTGGAAGCAGCGGCCAGTACGTCCCTCGGCCCGCGCGGCTTCCAGCAGCTCCCATTGGCCTGGAGAAGCGAACCACGGCCACTGGGAGCCGCGATTGTCCGAACCTGCGGGCGTGGCAGGTAAACAAACCGGTGCGGCCAGCCAGCGGCTTTCCCCGCACAAGTGATGGAACAAGTTTGGGAACCAGTGTCTTAGAGGCATAGCACAAGAATCTCACCACAGGACATTACACCACTTCCTGCTATCCTCTGATACCTTATTAGCAATGTATTTTTGATAGAGAGTCTGTAAGAAACCACCCACTTGCAAATAAAACTGCAGGAATTGTATGAGCAGTGGAAGAACTGTCTCTTCCCATGCAGAGTCCAACATGATCCTTAGTCATTTCTTTTAAACACAAAATGTCTGAAACTTGTTAACTAATTGCCCTTCATATAGTGTTTTGGCCTTCATCTCTGCTGGTGCTTTACTACAAAAGCTGAAACAAAACCTCAAAGAAAGTGATTACTGGAGCTGCCAGAAACAAGAACACTGGAAATAAATTGGATTTCATGGGGTTTTTTGAGTGCTCCCAAAGATGCTACCATCAAAAACAAGCTTCCAAAGCAGTCAGCATTATACTTAATCCAGCAACAACCTCAGTAACGCTCCAGTGTAAATTTACATTAAAAACCTTCTGTTACTCAGGCTGTAGAAAAAAAAAAGACATAAAATATCAACTACCCTTAACAGAAAGGATGATCTGGAACCTGGTGGCATCAATGTAACATGATTCCGCCATCACCAAACCAGGTGTCTGGAGCCTCCTTCAGTCTTTTTTGAATTTTCAAACCTATAATCTCTGTTCCAGACACTAATACCTCTCATAAATAAATATCCGTGGATCTGTTTTGTGAAAAGATAAACAAAACAGGTAAACCATGTGCATAGCTAGCTGTCAGTCATGAGTGGTATAGTGGATGCTGATCTGCAGTTTCTACAGATGAACACTAGATGTCCCTAAGTAGTAATAAATACAGCTGGTTCAAATTGCTTCTTTGTATGTGCAACCACAAAATAAAGTGACTGCTTGCATTCAACATCTGTGCATAACTCCTGTTATGCACCACCTTGGCAGTAAACAAAACAGGCTGTGTATCAACCAGAGGTGGCACCCATTTAAGGGACATGCAAAAGACTTTATGCCCTTGAACCCAGTGCTCTACTCGCTGCTGGGTAGCGCCCCCTTTTGGCAATTCTGGGAGTTAGCTCTACCAGTCTAACACCCCTTCCTGAGGTTGCTCGCTCCATCACTCTCTCAGTCTTTGTCTCTTAGGACTCAACTGCTCCCACTTCATGGCTTGGCCCTCCAGCCAAGTCACTCAGGTTTTTCCCTTCTGGGAAATAGTGTGTACAAGCCTCTCAGGGCCATTGTCCCTGGCAGTTTTCTCTTTCACTGCCCCTTAACCTTGCCACTTCCCCAGTAGCTGGCATGGGAATCCAGGCCTGCCCTCTACAACTGGGCTCCAGCCCAGGGACCCTGCAACAAGCAGTCAAGGTCTGCACTTATCTCTGGGCTACTTCCTACTTTGCCTTCTTTCACCTTCACAATGACTGCAGCCTCTGTCTCTGCAGCCTCTTTCTACTCTCAGCGACTGGGCTTTATACAGGCCCCTCCTGTTCCTGTCCATAAGAACATAAGAACAGCCATACTGGGTCAGACCAAAGATCCTCTAGCCCAGTATCCTGTCTTCCGACAGTGGCCAATGTCAAGTGCCCCAGAGGAAATGAACAGAACAGGTAATCCTTTCCCTGTCATTCATTCCCAGCTTCTGACAAACAGAGGCTAGGGACACCATCCCTGTCCATCCTGGTTAATAGCCATTGATGGACCTATCCTCCATGAATTTATCTAGTTCTTTTTTTAATCCTGTTATAGTCTTGGCCTTCACAACATCCTCTGGAAAAAAGTTTCACAGGTTGACTGTGCATTGTGTGAAGAAATACTTCCTTTTGTTTGTTTTAAACCTGCTGCCTATTAATTTCATTTGGTGACCCCTATGAGAAGGACGAAATAACATTTCTTTATTTACGTTCTCCACACCAGTCATGGTTTTATAGGCCTCAATCACATCCTCCCTTAGTTGTCTCTTTTCCAAGCTAAAAAGTCCCAGTCTTATTAATCTCTCCTCATACGGAAGCCGTTCCATACCCCATATAATTTTTGTTGCCCTTTTCTGAACCTTTTCCAATTCTAAGTCCAGTTGAGCTTCATCTCTATTTAATCCTCTTTGCTCCCTGGCTGCTCCTCCTGGTGCAGCCTAAGTGGTTAACTAGCCCTCTAAACTATCTTACGCCCTTCAGGCCTTGAGTGGGGTGGACACCCCATCACGGCCCTTTTTTACTTCTTTAGGATATACACAGAGGGCTGGAGAGGGACTTTTTTTATGTTGCCCCAAAATGTTTTTTCTTGCTTACTCTTTGACATTAGAAATATTGGGAATGTCAAGTCTGTTTTTCTGTACTTTTGTATGTTGGGAGTTTCAGGTGTTAAGAGGTTAGTTGATATATCAATAAAGCAGAAAACAGGGCGCATACACCTGATCTACATTAAAAGCTGCTCACTTAAACTTCGAGTTTACTTGGTTTTGCTTCTCAGATATTGTAGAACATAGATTTTAACGTTGGGGGGCAAGAATAACATCTTTGCTGTATTATACAGCACTAAGTAACACTCAGTAATAATGCACAATAATAATCTTAAAGCTTATTTCCAACAAACGCAGAGAGTGGATCAGCAGGGCTGAATGAATTGCCTTTGAGCTTACATATTTTTAAAAAGTTGACACTTTTTTTTGTGTAGACTGAAGATATGAATTACTTTAACAATAGACAAGGCTGCCTCGATTTATTTAGATGCACAGAGCAGGTTGACAGATCCAAAATGTAACACCCCAGCAAAAATTACATTTTAAACTTAAGTTGTGTAAATAAAATGTATCCATGCACATGGCATAAGAGTCTCTCCCTGTCCAAAATGAAAACAGCAGCTGTGAATAAAAGGCTGATTCTGCTCCCACTAAAGGCAATGGGAGTTTTTTCCACTGCCATCCTTGGACGCAGTACTGGGCCCAAACCACTGCTGTTCAGAAAGAAACAAATCAGCAGGATGGGTTTGTGAGCAAGAACCTGTGCGTGCACTTCGTGCTGTCACACCATTCCCCTCTGTGGCTCAGTTGACAATGTTATGAGCAAGTAGTGCATTGGAATTGACATTAAACTTGCTTTGAGAGAAGGAATCTTGCCAATTTCAGTCTCCTGTTGTCTCTCATAGCTAGAGCTATTAAAGAGAGTAAAGGGACAGCGTGAAAGTCACATGTGCATTTGCAGTAGCTTCAACATATTGTACTACAGTAGTTTGCAGCTGATGACTCAGTGATGCATGGAAAGGCTGATCACTTTGACTGTAAGGTGTGTATAGACAGAGGAGCAAATGAAGACAGAGGTGAAAATGTAGGGGCCTATTAACTTTGAGTGTCATTTTCACAAATAAAATTTGTAACAGTAACTACCACAGTCAGTGGATACTGACCCATATTGTGCAAAAGGGATATTTGCATTCAGAACCCTGACCCAGGTCACGTGACTGGGGTCAATAAAAGCCCAAATAAATTATCAGCATATTTAGCAATATCTATAAATATTAAGGGTTAATAATCCAAAAGAGAATTTCTCACTGCCACTAAATCTTTGCAGCACTCTTGGCTATCAGCAATAGTTTGCTGCATGCCAGGCAAATGTCTCAAAAGTTCATTTTAAGACTATATGTTTGCCAATTGCCATTACACTGACTAGTCCATTGCATTTGCCCACTTTCTGGTACATTTCCCCTCAGTGACTGATACGTTTAAAAACCATTCCAACTGATCATTATTTTTATTCCAAGGTCACCAAAATGACTGTAGGAGGTGTTTTAGCTTACACAGCCAACATAGTCTCCAAGAATAAGAGCACCATCTTAATGGAGAATATTCTACCCAGGCTGAGTAACAGTGTTAAATGCCCAGTAAGGTTTGTTAACCCTTAACTTGATGTTTAAACATTCTTTCATTAATTCCCAAGTGCTGGTGCTATTCCTTTTCCATTTGAAATGGTAAATTTCCTTTCCATTTCAATCCTTACCTAAATTGTACTAATATTTTAACAAAATTTTAAAGGAATCAAGGCAATATTTTATAATAAATGAATTTTTTTTAAGAAGGATAACTATAGAACAATAGAATCCAGTTCCTCAGAGCAGCATTCAACTGATTTAGCAATGTAGGATTAGAAGGGACTTTCTCAGTCATGAATTCCAGTCCCCTGCTATCTCAGGTAACTCTGTCATATAATCCCATTATAAATGTATGAAGTGCCATCTTAAAACAAGTTAGGTTACTTACTCCCATTACTCTTACTGGAAAGCTGTTCCAAAAGCTGACATCTCTGATAGTTACAAACATTCTTTTAATTTCTGCTCTAAGTTTATTCATGGCCAGTTTATAGCCATTTGTGTTTGTGGCAACACTGTGCTTTAAATAGCTTTAAATAGTGCTTCCCCTGCCTGGTGTTTGCTCCCCTGACATGTGTATAGAGAGCATCCCCTCTCAGCCTTCGTTTGGCTAAGCATTCTGTAGTAGTTGGAGTTTCCTAAGCATTGAATGTTTCATGGCCAAGTATATCATCACACTGCTGTAGTCCAGATGGGAGATGACAAAGATGTATATAACTGAGGCCATGTCATCATCTGCCAGAATGGGATAGAGGCTCTTCGCCAACCGGAGATGGCAGGTGGTATTACTCACAGATTCTGCTATGTGAGAGCCTAGCATCAGTGAGGAATCCAGTGCACTTCTAAACTACTGACTGAATTGACCAATTGTGGGCTGCCAACTTTGCAAAGTGCTTTCCTCTGCTCACCAGTATCACTTCTGTTTTGCTCAGGTTCAGCTTCAGCCAGCTGTTCTTCATCCATGAGCTAATCTTGTCCATGCACTAGGCCATCTTGGTGTTGGTTATCTAGTTGTGTGTGATGAAGGATAAACAGATCTGTGTGCCATCTGAATATTGCTGGCACTTAAGTCCATATCATCCGACTGGTTCATCCAGTGATTGCATGTAGATGCTGCATAGGACGAGAGACAGAACTGATCCTTGTGGGACTCCACAAGTGAGAGGGACTAGTAGCTGAGTTGCAGTTTCCTATCAGTACTTGTTTAGTGCCTCCCTCCGTGAAGGACTTAACTATTTTAGCATGTTACCCTCTATTCCTGCCACCTCTCTCATGTGGAACAGCACTAGTCTGGATCCTGTAGGGCAGGAGAAGTTCTAAAGGGGACAGACACTGAGACAATGACTTCTGATGGACATTCCTTAAATTCGCAGCTCTGTATCTGAGATGAGTGAAGGTGCTGGTACTGGAAGCCATATATGACTGGAGTCTAGGACATTGTTCAGTCCTGTATGCAGGGATAAGTGATTTCCAGACAGAAAGAGCGTAGATAGATGTTAGAGTAAGTCATGAATTGGCAAGATTCTGAGGGACTGTGGGAAAGTACTGGAGAACTAATAGTCATTGATTGTTGTGTCATGGCAGTCACCTGCATTCTCACTGAAAATAGCTTATGATTGTTGCTCACTCAAAGTAACTTGAGGTCTACCCAAGGCCATTGTCCATGCTCGCTGCAACAATTACTGCATAAGAAACATAGGATTGAGGGAGGTTTGTATCTGGACAGGATGCAAGTTAACAGAAACAGTTAGGCCAGACCTCAAGATAAATCTCTGGTGAAAATAAGGCAACAGAGAATGTCCCACCAGGAACCTCATTTTTTTTGTATAGAAGGGGGCTCCAGCTCATTCTCTGAGCTCAGCTGTGTTAGAATGAGGCCACTGTATCCTTAAGCAAATGACAGAACAGGAAGTGCAGCTACCCAAAGTCTGAGAAAAAGATCTTTACAGGTTTGCATGCACCACAGTTGCAAAATGGACTGTTTCCTGCCGAACTGTTAATGAGAGACAAATTACAAAGATGATTTCATGGAATCACTAAAGAGTGGCCTGGTAGTGAGTTATATCTATGATAATGCTCAGGCATTACATACAGCAGATGCCTTACATTTCATCTGATTGCCTATATCCTCAACCCACGGCTCAAAGCAGGACCAACACCAACTAAATCATCCCAGTCAGGGCTTTGTCAAGCCAGGCCTTAAAAACCTCTAAGGAAAGAGATTCCACCACCTTCCTAGGTAACCCATTCCAGTGCTTCACCACCCTCCTAGTGAAATAGTGTTTCTTGGCCAGAAATTCTGCCTCCCAGTCTCTAAATCAATCCTGTCCCCACCCAGCCACATCAGTCCACACCCCACAGCTCAGCCTCCAGCTTCACCTCTGCTCCTTCTAGGATTTTTCAACCCTTTCTCCCAGGCCTGGGGTGGCTGCCGTAGGGTCCCCTTTCCCAGACGGGGTGGAGGCAACTCCAAGAACTCATCGGCACCTTCTAAGTCTAGGTGCTACAGGAGAAGGAGCAGAGGTGCCGTCCTCCCATATCACAGGAGGGAAGCGGGGAAAACAGAACAGAATTGCGCTGGGCTGCTTGGCTCTTTGCTCCCTCTTTTCCGCTCCCCACCTGTGAGAACAAGCAAGTGGAGACAAGGGACTTTGCTGGCTACCAGCAGGGGCTGAACTTTGCAAGAGGGCTGGAGCTGCTCACTTCATCACAAGACAAGCTCCAGCATTCTCTGAAATCTTGTCACTCATAAAAAAAAAATCACAAGAGTTGGCAATACCGTGTATGTCATTGTGACACTGAGCCAGGCTAGCAATTAGCAGGATAAATGACCCAAATTCTACCTTTAAAGACATATTATAAAAGTATGTGAATGGTAATTAGGGCCATTCCTTATTAATAGCCAACATGTTAGATAGACTAGGACTTTGAAATGTAGACTTGTATTGCTAGAGAACTGGAAGAAGATAGTGATTGTAGTGGTCTATGTTTACCTATATCTTGTTAGAGGTTAACAATGTAACCAAAGATTCCTCTCTGTTACTCTATTCTGTTGATTCAGAGATCAAAAAGGGAACATTAACATTTAGATGAAACCTGAATGTAATAATATCATTGTCTATATTTCTTTTTGAAGTTTATAGTAAACTGTATATGAACTGCTTAATGGATAATTACCTTATGCCAGGGGTTCCCAAACTTGGTTCATGGTTTGTTCAGGGTAAGCCCCTGGCAGGCCATGAGATGCTTTGTTTACCTGAGCGTCTGCAGGTACGGCCACTCGCAGCTCCCAGTGGCCGCGGTTCACCATTCCTGGCCAATGGGAGCTGCGGGAAGCGGTGGTCCAGCCTGCACCCCATTCTTTGCAGTTTGCCCTGATTGAGCAATCTTAGCGTGGTCCCCCTGGGACCCTAGTCACAGTCATGACAGGGCATTGTGGGGAATTTTGCCATACTTCTGTTTTGTGGCACAGATTAATAAAGAAGTTAATTCTTTAGGGCTGACAATGCAGCTCAATACACATATTCAAAAAGAAACCCTGACTGGATATTGGTCCATCATTAAGATATATACCAGAATCAGACATCTAGCTTTCTTGATTATTTAGTTGTTTATTCCTAAAATAGGAGAACAATGGTGACACTTTATTACCATGGCTTTATCGTCAGTTCTTAGATATCATGGTGACAAGCCCTTTAGAAATACCATAGATATGAAGAGAAGTAGAACAAATAATTGTTGCTGATTTAGTGTCAACAAATCTAAAAGACTCCAGAATGTTTTTTTAACTAAACACCACATAAAGTTACAGCCCTTTTTTCATTCCTTCATTGCTCTAGAAAAGAGGAACAGACTAAAAGGGGTAGGCACCTTTTAGCACATAAATCACCAATCCTGTTAATATTTAATATTTTAATAAAAGGAAGGTTTAAAATATTTATCCCCCTTCCTTTGTTCACAAATCTTCCCCAAAGCAACCCCAAGGACAAGAAACAATCTGTCAGTTCTGCACTAGTTGTTCAGCGGCTTCCTCCATTTGTAACAATCTAGTCTATGTGACAGATGTCATAGTCATAGAATATCAGGGTTGGAAGGGACCCCAGGAGATCATCTAGTCCAACCCCCTGCTCAAAGCAGGACCAATCCCCAATTTTTGCCCCAGATCCCTAAATGGCCCCCTCAAGGATTGAACTCACAACCCTGGATTTAGCAGGCCAAGTGCATCCACTGAGAAATGATGCAACTTTTTAAACCTGTCTTTCCCACTATTACAGACTTGTCCTAGTCTTGTCTCTTCCATTGAAAATTTCAGGTTTACTCAAACAAGAAGTCCCTGCTGTGTAAGTAGAGGAGGGTTTTATTACCAAGCAGAGTGCCTCTTTTCCTTATACCTGTTAGCCCCCACCCCACCATGCGGTAATGTTGGTTCTATAGCAGATTTTGGAGACAATACTTCTCTTTCGGGAATGATATTCACGGCTACACTACAGCCGGGATTAATGCTCTGAGATCGATCCACCGGCAGTCAATGTAGCAGATCTAGTGAAGACCCACCAAATTGACAGCAGATCGCTCTCCAGTCTACCCCTGTACTCTATCCCCAATGAGAAGAGTGAGGTAAGTCAATGGAAGAGTTTCTCCCATCAACCCTCCACGGTGTAGACCCTGTGGTAACTCGACCTAAGGTACGTCGACTCCAGCTACGTTATTCACGTAGCTGGAGTTGCAAAGCATAGGTCGACTTACCACTGTAGTGTAGACATAGCTTGTGTGTGTGAGAGGGTAGAAGGTTCAGACACACAGGTCAAAGAGAGTTCCTGCAAGGGAAATGGTTATAGGGGTTAATTTCTTTTTACTGACACAGCTCTCAATTCTAGTAATGTATTAAGTGACAACTTAATAATAAAGAATAATAACTAGTTATTATAACAAATATTAAACAATCTACAAATCTTGCATGAATCTAATCTGTCAACTCCATCCCCTCTAAATCGAAACAAACCCCAAGTTCTGACTTCTGATTTTCACATCCACAGCAGCAAAAGGTAAAATAATCAATGTGTTTGAGCAGTTCACAGTAGTTTTTGCACTAAACTATTGGGGTATTGTGGCCTTCCTAAAATATATTTAAAATAATTATAGTTCAGATACTCAAGTACGGCTCAAATTCACTAGAAGATTATAAAAATGAAGCATGAAAAACCCCCAAATGTGGGACGCTTTAGCTTACTTCTGAGATATTTGTACATGCCTGTCTGAAAGTAGTATACCAGGAGCATATTTCATAAATACAATATACAAGTACTATGTAACTGCTGGGATAAACAACACATATCAGCCTCTTCAGATGCATAGTCTACAGGACATGTGTTTTCATGTGACTGGGGTTTCTTTTCCTGCCACACAACACTTTGGGATATCACACTAATAATTATAATCCATACAGCACACCAATGATGTAGATAGTCTTTTTCACTTAATTAATCCAAGTATAATTCGATACAAACTATTAAATTTAGTTTAAAATACTCTTAATGAGAGAACAAACCCAAACACAACTCTCTGATACAAATCAGAGAGAAAATAATTGCATTTAGTAGCACGTGACTTGCCTCTCGGTGCATTAAAATGCATATCACAGTCTGGTGTTTCAAATGAACCATGCCAAATCCTAGGTGGCATTTCACATGTGAAAAGTTGATGTGTGTGTGTGTTTTTTTTTTTTTCATTTCACTGAGACATACTCCGTATGCTAGGAAATGCTATAATCCTAACAGCAAAATCCTGGGGGCTATATATGGGTCAGGTGTAATAAGTGTTAAATTACAGTCTAGATGTGGTATACAATGGAACAAGCAGGAACAGGAAGTAAAAATGAGTCAAGTATATATCTTTCCTGCTCATTCATTCAGATGTGGGTCCAAGCAGTTTTAGCCAAAGTTTATGTTTCACATAATGCTTGTCTCGTCCGCTGTTCTAGTTATTCTGCACCTAACAAAGATATGGCTCAGAAGCCTGTTCTGGGCTGATTCACAAAAAATAGTCATATAAACACATTATAGGGGGCATAGGTTAACACAGACCATGTTTATCTGCAGGACAGACTTAGAACAGAGGGTATGTGGTGTGAGTTGTGTGCTGCTCAGAGGTAAGTACTGTACGGGCTCCAGGCACTAGGCTCTGGCCTTGGGTAGACTGCCATAAATAACAAAGGATTCCTTTACTAGGGCTGCTAGAAATGGAAAATGCAAATACCCTGGGCACAATTTCTTTATCAGTTAAAAGGAAGGGTGAACCAAAAGCTTCCAGCTCAGCCCTGAGAAGCAGCCCAGTATAGAATATGGAGGTAGGGTTTGCCCAGCCTCGTGCCCAGAATATTCACTCCACCACACCCGTCTCCCCAACACAACCATGCACTGGCCTACAGATCCCCCAGCCAGAGTGCAGTCCTTTTGTCCTGTTTGGTCCCATCTGCATGGTCCCCATCTGCAGGCCACTCCCCACTATCAGCCTCTTGCCAGCAGAAGACTGTTTCTCAGCCTTTCAGTCCCAGCTCTCAAGATGCCTGGCCTTCTCTCCACAGCCAGCTTTCAGGCTGCCACCTCCAGCCAACTGCTCCAGCTCCCACACAGCCTCTTGCTCATCCTCATGTCACCCTTTGATTTCTGGTTGTACTTCCCATTCCTATTTGGAGTCCTCTGCTGGTTGGATGTTGAACTGGGGCTAAATATGTTGCCTGGTAATAACTAGCAGGCTCACAACAGCTCCACTCTTCCCACTTGTTCACTTTTTGCAAAGGTTAGAGTCAAGCCCTTAATATATAATTGGATTCTTATTAGTCTGAGGAACCATTATTTATTTAATTGACATGGAACAAGATGGCTATCACATGTTTAACATTAGTGAAAATGCGGAATTCATCAGCATTTCATTATTTAATGCCTAATTAGTTTGCTGTATGCTAGTTTGTGAGAAAATGGAAGTTAGAAATGGGAGAATTTTACAAGATTATAGGTTTTAAGGTTAATAAATTTAGACTCTTAAAAGTTCTAGTAGTTCTTGAAATATTTTGGTAGTCTTTTGGAAATAATTTGTATGGTTTCATTATGAGGAATTTATTAGAATAACACATAACATGCCTTTCTAAATAGAGCATGTTATAAGTACATACATATTAACTTCATTTAAAAGAGAGTTCGTATTCAGGGCTGCTGAGCGAGGTCCATCTCTTGCGTAGGGTTCCCCCTCACTGTTTTTTTTTCTTCTAGTTCATTAAGTTCACTTCTTACTTTCAAACAGCCCTTTAAGCCTTGCTTCCCCTCCTTCTCTGTCCAACCTTATTCCTTACTCTGTCAGCCCCAACTATGGTCACAATTCCACAAGGTAAAGCAATACTGTGTAAGTGACCGTAAGCTCATGAGTAGTACCATTGACTTGTATTTAAAGTTATATACGTGCTTAACTACCTTGCTGAATCAGGACTTACTGCTATCAGCAGTGATTTGATCAACATGTTGCAAGGCCTTTCTTTCAGAGACCTCAGTTTTGTCCTCCTGAGTCTGCATATCCAGATTATCTTCTCCTACTACTGCACGTCCATGCGATCTTAACCTCAGCCACTTAACTATGCATCGTCATTTGTCCATGCTGCTTGCTTGCTCACACGGCCACTTATGAAAGCACAATATTTTAATTATCTGGCTAGGGAGATGACTCAGACCCAGCCTCTACTTTGAATCATCTTTTGAGATCTTACCCTTCAATCTGTGGATGACCTCAGTGCAGTGCAACCCCTTTCTTGGAATCTGTAGCCTAACTGATGGATTTATATATTGAGGATTGGTTAATTTCTTAGACTTCAGTGGTCAACAAAGATTTGGTCTCCTGAACAGCTACAGTACCAGGAAAGTTCACTCCACTATTATTAGAATGAGAGACACAAGGAGCACATGAGAAACAACTGCAATTTATCACAAGTTCCTTTATTATCAAATCCATAAACAGATGAAGAATCCTACAAACATTGAAATACAGCAGCAGACAAAGAGACAGTGCAAAGTGGTTAGCCATAGGGCTGGCATCACTCACATGTCCTGCTGGGAAACACCAGCGTGTCAGTTATTATCTTCCTTATCAGTTATTATCATTGTTGTCACCATCATCACCATTGAGTATCTTCCTGCCATCGACCCAGGCACACGAGCTGGGATACAGCTTTGATAATGTGTTAACGCTGATACCCACTGGGGATTATACATATTTATGAAGGTGGTTACAACCTACTTTTCCTTATCTGTATTTTCACACCATACTCATACATGAGGCCCTGTTTGGCTAAGCTAAATATCTTATAGGCCTGTGGGCGCTATATTACAACGTTAATGAATAAGTATATTTCACTTCTGTATCCTAAATCTACCTGAGCTCTTATCCTTGGCTACAAATCATTTTATAGGTGTTTTTAAATTCTTCATACCTGTTCGCATATTCAAAATCATGTGAACCAGCATAATGGTCAGGTTACATTGTCAGTGAATTGTAACTCAATTCCCTTTCACCAGCAGTCCCAAGGCCCAGCCTAAAGTATGCTTCTTCGGGGGCATGAAGTGTTTAAGGCCAATCAGAGCAGAGGAAGAGGAGGGTAAGGATGATTTTGTGATTAAAGCATGAAACTGGGACACAGATTCCGCTTTCTGCCCCACATTCCCCATGTGACCTTGTGCAAGTCATTCAACGTCTCTGTGCCTCACTTTCACCAGTTGTAAAGTACTTCCCTGGCCCTCACCTGGAATAAATTCATTCCTGTTGTAAGGCACTCAAATTCTAAGGTGATGAGCACGATACAAAAGCCTATAGATTAAAACCAGTATGTGGCTTGAACTGCTGGGTCATTCAGCTCCTGGGTAGTAGAGAATTTTTCCAGCCAGCTAACTGTTCCCAGAAAACAAGTGAATTGAGATTTTCAGTTCTCATTTTAAGTAAGAGTATAGACATCGGGGGGGGGGAGGATGCAGAAGCCTGTGACACTGTGTCACACTTAGAAATTCTCTCTTATAAGTTCGATGTCCCTCAAAATGCAAATGGTATCCTATAATTCTCTGCACGTTAATGCATGCCACTTATGTGTGCTAGTGACCCTGCCATCTGCTCACCAGCATTAGCTCCTGTCAGATCGCTCTCTTTTTGGAACTGAATAGACTGCAGCTTTCATAAATTTTAGCTTGAAAGAAAAAAGATATCCCATACAAATAGCTACTTTTTGATATACATGCGTCAGGAGTAAAATTCTAAGCTCCTGGGATATACAGTGAGTATATTTTTAGCATCCATGATTGCGTGTGTAAGCTGTATGCAAGCTATTTCTTTGTTAATAGGCCCAAGAGATGAAGTTTCTTTTCCACTTAAGCCTTTCATGCTGGGAGTGGGATTTTCCCAATGCTACACTTGAAAAGGGATAATACCACGCATCATTTGCTGGAGCTCCTAAGGCCTGATACCAACTTACGACATGAAACGTTTGAAAATGACAATGGATTTTTTTAAACTTCAATTTCTTATCTTTTTCAGAATAGAATGAGGTCCTGAAATTCCTTAGAGATATCTCAGTTCCATAAGAATGGCCCTACTGGGTCAGAACAATGGTCCATCTAGTCCAGTATCCCATCTTCCAACAGTGGCCTTAAGGTGCTTCAGAAGGAATGAACAGAATAGGGCAATTTGTCAGGTGATCCATCCCCAGTCATCCAGCCCCAGCTTCTAGCAGTTAGAGGTTCAGAGACACCTAGAGCATGGGTTTGTGACCCTGACCATCTTGGCTAATAGCCACTGATGGACCTATCCTCCATGAACTTATTCAATTCTTTTCTGAAACCAATTATACTTTTTGGCCTCCACAACATGCCTTGGCAACAAATTCCACAGGTTGACTTTGAGCTTTGTCAAGAGATACTTCCTTAAGTTTGTTTTAAACCTGTAGTCTATTAATTTCATTGGGTAACCCGTCAATAGGGTGTTATGTTAGGGGGTAAATAACACTTCCTTATTCACTTTCTCCACACTATTCATGATTTTATAGACCTCTTATCATATAGACCCCTTATCTGTCTCTTTTCCAAACTGAACAGACCCAGTCTTTTTAATTTCTCCTCATATTGAAGCTGTTCCAGACCCCTAATTATTTTTGTTGCCCTTCTCTGTACCTTTTTCCATTTCTAACATATCTTTTATGAGATGGATGACCAGAATTGCATGCAATATTCAAGGTGTGAGAAGGATAATAGAGAGAATCATTCTGCCCCATGCCCTTCACACTCCCACACTTCTGTGGCACAAAGCAGCTGGAAAACCAGAATAACCAGCTACATGGGGGTTTCCCTAGTGTAAGAGCTGGCTGTATATCACTCCTTCCTCCTGACCTCCAGCATAGGGGCTGTGGGCCCCTTGGGAATAGTTGCAACTGGGTGCAACTTAGAGCAGCTCTGAGGCTGCTTTACATTGTCCTGGGGCCTGAACCAGCCACCAGCTTGTTGGGGTGAAAGAGGCCCCGAAGGAAAAGCAGAACAGAGACATCTTTGCACCACCTCACTCCTGTGCTGCACTGGGCACCTCATCAATGTGTTGGAGGATATGGACCTTTCCATACAAATTTAATTTCAGAGCTGGAATTCACAAACTTGAGAAAAAGCAAGGCTGAAAAACAAGCCCTTAGTTACAGCAGCACAGCCAAATACAAACTAGACTAATTTTAAAAGAGGAAAAAGTCCTTTAAGAGGTTTTAGAGCTGAATTCTCCCCAAGCCGAGGAAAAAATGAGAATCTCAGATGGTTGTTTAATAGTCTATACATGCTCACAGCAGGGTAGAGCAAAGTTATTTAGCCCAAGTGCTTCTCTAATTGTGCAATACAATTGGGGAAACATCAACTTTGTTCAATGGCCCTCAAACTCTTACTTTCATCTCCCTGCTACAGGGTGCTGTGCCATAGCATAAGCCCTTGAGAGAGATTGCTTGGATCCTGAGTATTGTCTACAGTCTGCGTTTCCTTTAGCATATTTCTTTGGTAGCAAGACTGTGACGGTGCTAGTCATTTACACAGCAAACAAGAAAATTGGCAAAGCAGGTCAAAATAATGTTAACATTGTGGCCTGTGATGATAGTCCTGATTCTTTCATATATTTATATCCTGAAGCTAGGGCTGTCAAGAAATTAAAAAAAGTAATCATGATTAATCATGCAATTAAAAAATATAATCGTGATTAATCACACTGTTAAACAATAATAGAATACCATTTATTTAAATATTTTGGGATGTTTTCTACATTTTCAAATATATTGATTTGAATTACAACACAGAATACAAAATGTACAGTGCTCACTTTACATTTATTTTTTATTACAATTATTTGCACTGTAAAAAGATAAAAGAAATAGTATTTTTCAATTCACCTAATACAAGTACTGTAGTGCAATCTCTTTATCATGAAAGCTGAACTTACAAATGTAGAATTATGTACAAAAATACTGTATTCAAAAATAAAACAATGTAAAATTTTAGAGCCTGCAAGTCCATTCAGTCCTACTTCTTGTTCAGCCAATCGCTCAGACAAGTTTGTTTACACTTGCAGGAGATAATGCTGTCTGCTTCTTGTTTACAATGTCACCAGAAAGTGAGAACAGGCATTCTCATGGCACTGTTGTAGCCGGCGTCACAAGATATTTATGTGCCAGATGAGCATGCTTCAACCACCATTCCAGGGCACATGCGTCCATGCTGATGACGGGTTCTGCTCAAAAACCATCCAAAGCAGTGCAGACCGATGCAGATTCATTTTCATTAACTGAGTCAGATGCCACCAGCAGAAGGTTGATTTTCTTTTTTGATGGTTTGGGTTCTGTTGTTTCCGCATCGGAGTGTTGCTCCTTTAAGACTTCTGAAAGCCTACTCCCAACCTCACCCTTTTCAGATTTTGGAAGGCACTTCAGATTTGTAAATCTTTGGTCGAGTGCTGTAGCTATCTTTAGAAATCTCACATCGGTACCTTCTTTGCGTTTTGTGAAATCTGCAGTGAAAGTGTTCTTAAAATGAACAACATGTGCTGGGTCATCATCCGGGATGGCTATAACATGAAATGTATGGCAGAATGTGAGTAAAACAGAGCCGGAGACATACAAATCTCCCCCAAGGAGTTTAGTCACAAATTTGGGAGCCATGGGAACCACTGCATCCCTCTCAGACACACTGCGAGCTGTGGGTGGCTGTGCCTGCGGACGGTCAATGTAAACAAACTGTCTCGTGGCCCGCCAGCAGATTACCCTGATGGGCTGCATGCAGAGCTGTGTCTACCAATTATAGTGCCCTATGCAGCCCAAGCACCTGCTTCCCCCCCACCGCCCACGGAGGGTCTGGGCTGCACTCAAGGCCTGTGGGGCCATGGAGGCAGGAGCTGTGGGGGGCCACTTTGGGGGTCCGCACAGGCCCAGAGCAGCCCAGGGGATTAGTGCGGGACCTGGCACTAGCATCAGGAAGCAGAATGACCCAGCCCACTCCGCTCCCCCCACCCCAGCCATGTCACTCAGGGGAGGGGGTTTGGTGGAAAGGGTTCGTCCCCGTCCCCCCCCGACTCTCCGCACAAACTGGTGGTGGGAAGTGGAGCAATACAGCAGGGAGCCAGCAGAGTGGAGCAGGCTGAGGCTGGGTTGCTCTGCTTCCCACCACTACCAGTGAGTGCGGGGGTAGGCCTGACCCCTGCTGCCATCGCCAGGCCCCCCTGCTAATCCCGTGAGCCGCATCCATCACTGGGGGAGGGGGCTTGGGAAAAGCGGTGGAAAATGGGGGCAGGCTGGGGGCTGGAAGAAGTGGGGCAGGGGCAGAGGGATTTGTCCCGGGCCCCACACCCCTCTAGAATGCACATATGAAGCACACAGGTGCTAATTTCATGGTGCCCTATGTAGCTGTGTATTTTGCATATGCCTAAGTACGGCCCTGGCTGCATGCGGCCCACAGGCCACAGATTGCCCACCACTGGGTTGGAGACACAACCAGCCTCACCAAGCCCTATTAATACCCAACATGGCAACATGCCCAAACTGAGCTACCTGTGTACTGTACCAAAGCCACTAAAGGACATACAGCCAACTCCCCAATTCCCCCCGCCTTGCACCTCTGCAAGGCTACAAACCCAGAATTATGCCGTCTTATACTTCACAGGGATCTGTACAAGATATGCACATTAATAAAGTTTGCCATCCCCTTGATGTGGGAAGGATATGCAACAAGCCTGTGTTAACCAAGCTGAGATTTTTCCTCAGGCACTTCACACAAAGGCACACTGGTTGAGATAAAGCAAAAAACAAATTTCTTTAACTACAAAAGGTAGATCTTAAGTGATTATAAGTGATAGCAAACAGATCAAAGCAGATTACCGAGCAAATAAACAAAACACAAACTAAGCCTAACATAGTAGATAGATTGGAGATGAATTAGCAATTTCTCATCCTGGCTGATGATACAAGCAGTCCACCAGGTTTCCGTACACAGGCTAGAAATCCTTTCAGTCTGGGACCAGCACTTCCCCCAGTTCAGTCTTTGGTCCTCAGGTGTTTCCGGGAGTTCTCTTTTGTGGGAGTGAGGCCCCTAGATGATGTCACACCCCTCCTTATATAGCTTTACCATATAGCGGGAACCATTTGTTCCAAATTCAGTTCCCAGACCAGTCTGTGGAAAAATACAGGTATCAAAATGGAGTTCAGTGTCATTTGGTCTGGTCACATGCCCTTTCATGCCCTGCGGAGTCATAGCAGCCATTACTTACAGGCTGGTTTGAGCATTCTCAGGAAGGCTAAGCTCTTCCATGGTCCATTGTCTTTGCTGATGGGCCATCAGCACTGTCCAGCTTCTTCATTGTTGTACCCGAAAGGCTAGCTGTGGATGTTTTCCAGAGTAAGCACATTTGAAATACAGGTACATAGTCAATATTCATACCTTCAGATACAAAAATGATACATGCACACAAATAGGATAATTGTATTCAGCAAATCATAACTTTTCCAATGACACCTTACATGACCCATCTTCAACAAATTGCATAATAATTATGACATAATCATTTCAAAATAATACCACTATGACAAATATGGGGTTTAGTGTCAAACTCCCATTTGAACAGAATGGGCAGAGCCTGTTTTAGCCATCAAATGCCACAGAAAGAACAGGCATTCCTCAGGGGCCGACTGAAAGGGGCCCCTCACTGGTGGCTGAAAGGAAATCCAGAGAGAGAAACCCAAAAGAGATTTGGGAAGGAATAAAGGTTTTATGTTGGCGATGTGAAACTATCTTGAGAAAGACAGTGTAAATAGTTTGTGACAGGGTCAGGCCAGATTGCTACAGGAGAGTGATACTATTGGGATTCGGGAAGTGGGTGGGCAAAGGATCCCCCCGCAGCCTACGAGGGGGATCCACAGGACCTGGAGGGCAAATAAATAGGGGGGACAACTAATGAAATAACAGGGACTGGAGTGCGGTCAAAGGGTCAGATGAAGGGAACCAGATGGGGGCACCAAGCAGAGAACCCTGGACAGCGTCCACTGCTCCTCGAAGGTGTCAACGGAGCCCGTGGATGCCACCCAGAGGAACTCTGCCTGGATACGTGAATGGATGGAGGATCGGAAATAGGCCCCACAGTCACAGGAGACTCCATCGGCCAATCTCCTCACCCTGGTTTTATAGACGGCCACTTTAGCCAGGGCCAAGAGGAGGTTGACCAGGAGCTCCCGTGACTTTGTGGGGCCATGGATAGGGAGTCATAGATAAGGAGATGAGGGGAAAAGTGCAACCAAAAACATAACAAAATATCCGTGAGGTGCCGGAATAGGGCTGGTGTCCGGGATAAGGGTGGACCGCGCCAAGTAAATGTGCACCAGGGTTTCCCTCATGCTGCAAAAGGGGCAGATGTCCAGGATAGGGGTGAACCGCGCCAAGTACACGCCCGTGCTCACGGCCCCATGAAGGAGCCACCAACTGATATCCCCAGCAGGCCTCGGGACCAGGGTGGAGTATAGGCTGGCCCACTGGGGCTCCTCACCCTCTAGAGGTGGCAGGAGGTCCCGCCGCTTTGTGTCAGGGTGGGACACGAGGGTGAGGATGTGAAGGGTGTGGAGCACGAGTTTATATAGTTGTTTCCTTGGCGCAGTCTGGAAGCAGACTGGCTGCAGATCATGCAGCCAGCTCATGGTGAAGGGGCGGGGACGTCGGTTGGGGCCACGGGGCAGGGGCCCGATGAAAAGGTCCGGAGGGCCTGGGGTGGAGGGTGGGCGGGGCGCGCCCTCTCGCAGGACCCGGTCGAGGTAAACCCGAGCAGCGGGCGGCAAAGCGGCCCTCACCTCCTGAAGTACGCGCCAGGGAGTACGAAGCCTGGAGAGCCCCATGGCTGAGCAAGCATCAGAGGATCCAGCCAGTCTCCCTGTTCATAGTCCAGGAGGTCTCTGACTCTTGTGACTTCTGCCAGGACCAACCTCTGGTGCACCGAGGGGGACTCCGCCACTTGCACACAGAGCTGCGGGTTGTGTAGAAGGGGCTCCGCGAGGAGATCTGCCCCCACGGTGGCCTCCACGGACCTGGTTGCTGAGAACAGTTTCCAGGTCCGGAGGAGGTCCTGGTAGAAGATCGGCAGCCCGGAGAGGTCTTGCAGAAGTCCTCTCGGATGGAGATAGAACTCCAGAATTGATGTCCGGAGGTTGGCCAGAAAGCTCAGGGCTGGGACCAGGGTGTTGAGCATGTACAGTACCAGAGCATGCACAGGACTAGTTGATTTAGCACCAGCGCTATCCCTCGAAGGGAGAGGCACCGGAGTAGTCCTGTCCATTTCCAGAGCCAATCTATCACCCTGCCCTCTAAATTGTGCCAGTTCTCTGGTGAAGATGGATGCGTGGCAGAAAGATAAATGCTGAGATAGAGCAGCAGACCCCTGCTCCACCAGATGGCCTGAAGCATGGGCAGAAGGGAGCTTGCCTGCCACCCGTCCCCAACCACCAGGCCAGAGCTCTTGACCCAGTTGACCTGGGTGGAGGAGGCTGCCAAGTAGATGGTCTGGCAAGCTTCCACCTGCGCCAAGTTGCCCAGGTCCTGGACCAAAAGGAGCACATCGTCGGCGTACACTGACAGGACCAGCTATGGAGGAGACAGAGGAAGGGATCAATCCCCAGAGCATACAGCTGGCCCGAGAGGGAGCACCCCTGCCATACTCCTCACCTGAAGCTGACCGGTTTGGTCAGGGTCCAGTTGAGCCTGACCAGACACTCTGCGGAGGCATACAGCACCCGGAGAAAACCCACAAACTGGGGTCCAAAGCCAAACGCTTGCAGAGTGCTCAGGAGATACCCGTGGTCCACCCTGTTGAATATCTTCTCCTGATCCAAGGATAGGAGGGCGAACAACAGACAAATCCCTACACCTTGAGTTCTAAGAAGTCCCAGACCAGATACAGGTTGTCGAAGATGGTGCAGTCTGGGACAGAGTAGGTCTGGTCTGGGTGGACCACGTCCGCCAGCACAGACCCTAGCCACAGCAAGATGGCTTTCGCTACGACTTTGTAGTCCATGCTGAGGAGTGAGACGGGACGCCAATTTCGTAAATCGCGGAGGTCCCCCTTCTTCAATAATAAGGCGAGCCCGGCTCGCCTGCACGAAAGAGGGAGGACCCTGCTCTGCAAAGACTCGGCCCAGATGGTGACTAGGTCTGGGCCGAGGACATCCCAGAACACACGATAGAACTCCACAGTCAGCCCGTCCATGCCCGGAGATTTATTGGTGGGCATGCAGCGGAGAGCTCCCAAGAACTCAGCCACAGTGAGAGGCAGCTCTAACCAGTCTCGGTCACCCGCGCGGACTGTAGGGAGTTTGTCCCAGAGCACTTTGCAAGAGTTAGGATCGGTCGGATCTGGGAGGAAAAGGTTTCCGTAGAAGGCCCTGGCCCTCCCACACATCTCCACCGGATCCGTGAGGGGGGTGCCGTCCTCTGCCAGAAGGCAGGTAATGTGCAAACTGTGAGATGGCTAAAGTAGACCCTCTCCCCCCATTCCAGCTGCCAGCTATCTTCGGCAGCCAGATCCGTATGAGTCTCCTGCAGGAAAACCACAGAGTACCCCCCCTCCTGAAGGAAGGAGAGCACCTGGGACCTGCGGAGACCCATCCTACAGCCCCGGGTGTTCAATGTTGCGATGATGATAGGTGCCATGAGGAGGGCTGGGGGGAGCCTCGCTGGCAGGGTCGCTCACGGCCCCCGTCGGGCCGCGCAACAAACCATGAGCTACCCCATAGGTGAGTAAGGAGTCACGGAAGAGGTGGACCCACTGTTAGGCCATGGCGCCCTGCTTCCTGGTCCTTTTACCCTCCCCCATGAGGGCCCTCGCAGCCCAGAGGATTTGATGAAAATCCCCCCATTGCTGGAAAGCCAGCTGCACCTTATTACGGGAGCCGCAGACATCTCCAAGGAACTCCCGCAGCTCTTCTCGCAGCGTATGGGGGGCTGGGGTTACTGGCCCCCGGCTATCCTCTGGTGGGGCCCCTGACACAGCCCCATGGCCCACCGAGACAGGCAGGCAAGGAGCGGACCCCCAACGTGGCACCCGATGGGCCGGCGCCACGCGGCCTGCCTCAAACCCTGGCTCAATTGGGGCTCAATTGGTGAAAGGCAGGGGTCAGGGGCAGGGGCGGGGCAGGGATCAGGAATAGGGGCAGGGAGAGGGGCAGAGACAGGATCCTCTCCCTCCTTCCTCCATCCAGGCCAGAAGGCTACAGGAGAGTGATAGAAGGCAGATATGTTAGCCCCAGGTTAAGTAGGTCCCATTTCTCTGGGTAAGGTAACAAGGAAGGTTCCAGAACAATCAGGAACTTTCTGGAAACAATTAAGACAGACAGGCTGATCAGAATATCTGCAGCCAATCAAGAAGCTGCTAAAATCAATTAAGGCAGGCTAATCAGAGCACCTGGGTTTAAAAAGGAGTTCACTTCAGTTTGTGGTGTGTGTGGAGCTGGGAGCAAGAGGCTCAAGAAGCTGAGAGTGAGAAGGCATACTACTGGAAGACTGAGAAGTACAAGCATTATCAGACATCAGGAGGAAGGTCCTGTGGTGAGAATAAGGGAGGTGTTGGGAGGAGGCCAGGGGGAAGTAGCCCAGGGAGTTGTAGCTGTCACTCAGCTGTTACAGGAGCCACTGTAGACAGCTGCAATCCACAGGGCTCTGGGCTGGTACCTGGAGTAGAGGGCGGGCCCGGGTTCCCCCCATTCCTCCATCCCACTAACTCCCTACTTGATACCAGAGGAGTTGAACTGGACTGTGGATTCCACCAGAGGGGAAGGTCTCTGGCCTGTTCCCCGATCCACTAGATGGATCAGCAGAGACTGCAGGAAATTGTTCTTCTTCCTTTTCCCCATGCTGGCCAGAGATGAGGCTAACTGAGTGAATGGCAGATTTGAGCCATGAAAGTGGCCAAACAGAGGGCTGCCGTGAACCTCTGAGGTGAGCAAATCCGCCAATAAGCGCAGGACCCACCAAGGCGGAGGAGGAACTTTCTCACAAGTTATATTGTATCACTTTTCATTTGTCAAATTATTCCTTTAGTTATTGTTTGGGATGGTTTGGGTGTCCACATTTTAGGTCTCATCAGGATGATGACTGAAACTGAGGTGTGGAATACTGTTAAGTACTAGGTGAAATCTTGTGATGGTTCAGTTAAAATCCCATTGAGATTGGTAGGTTATGTTAACTGAATGGTGAGTTCACGCTTAAGACAATTTAATCTTTGTCAACAGCAGAAATTTGTGTCTCACAAGTCTTTACATTTCTACATTCCCACTATCAAAAGCAAAAATTCTAAAGTGATGATAATACAAAAGCATATAATTCTAAAAACAAGCTTGAGAAAGTGTGGGGGGGAGGACAGTCCTATCCTATTACATTGTGATCTCTTATTATAGTCACTTAACATTTTTAATAAAAGACATTTTACTAAATAGAACGTTTATTACATGTGATTCCTTCAGAGTGCAATGTTAATTAATACGGATGGTCAAAAGATTTTAAAATTTCTGGGGAAAATGGGGAAGAGGCATTTGGGAAAACATTCTCAAATTTTGCTTTCAATTTTCAACCATTAGTGTTGATTGGAATAAAGGTGCCACTTCCATTATTTCATCCTCAGATTCAAGAACATGGTAAACAATTTGAAATTAGTTTGTTAACCATTTAGATGGATATCATCAACTGCACCCTGATAGTTATCTAAGTATTTTTGATATAGTGCATATATCGCATCTATATATTTTCAGTTGGTTGCATACTTAACCCATGGAAAGTAGATACTTCATGTCCAGAGATATCCATTAATTAACATACTCCAGTAGGCTAAAAAAGTGTAAATTGTGCAAACTGTAACAACTCGCAAAATTAAATTCAACAAAGAAACACAAAATCAATATTTATTCATGATAGATATGTAATGTTTCATTATAAAATGGACTTACATTACAAACTGATTTGTTCCTCAGTATTTAACAGCATTCTTAGGGCAGCCTTTTTTGCCTCCTAATGTTTTATAGGCAACACACAGCGAAAATACTGTTTTTCTTTTGTTCAACATCTCAGTGAATTCCTTTTCTCACACCAGTGAATTCATTCTAACTAAGAGTATCATCACAGTTTTGAATTCAATAGAATTAGCCTAATTTTGCATTTATGATATTCCACTTGACTACTTTGATTTAAAGAAAAAACCCTTTATTAACTGAAAAACTGAACTGTATGAATTAAAATATAAATCAGCTATTCACTCTAATTGGCTTCTACTTTATTTTCTATTCTATTGAGTGATAAAGATCTGATGAGAATAATGTAACTTTTATGGTATCCTTAATTAACTAAAAACAAAACTCGGTTTATAGTCAAATCTGGTTTAAATTACAAGTGAAAGAGTTTATCTGTCTGACTCTTAACCTATCATAATCCTTAGTAGATGTTCAACAAAATCATCAGACACTGTGGTCCTGGTGTCAGTCTCTATTAGAAAGAATCCAGCTGAAATGGTATACAGGTGTGGGAGGTCAGAAGTGAAGGTCATTTCCACAGCTGTGTTCAGTGGATCTTACATCTGCACAATTATTAATATATATAAATATTATAACATTATAACAATTAATAATATATATTAATATTATAACATCTAGTTATTAACCTCTGACTTGTGTGTGTATTAAAAGTCCCAAAAAGCCAAGAGCTGGTTTCGTGCCTTTGTGGTAGTGCTTTGTGCTGACATATTTACAACTCCAGGCTTGATTTGCAGTTATATGCTGCCAGCCTTGAGCTGCTCTGATGTTAGAAAGAGGCACTTAGCCAGCAAATGGCTAAGATTATTCAGTACTTCTCCTAACATAAGAGGCATCCCCAATCACACAGAGCTACTGGAGCAGTGCCGTGCCATCCCTGCCTTGTAGTCGCATGGTACAGGGAAGGGGTCAGGGAAAAAGGAAGCTTCACTAGAGTACCTCTTCACTGAGGCTACTCATGGTTGAATAAGTGGCCCTTTAAGGACACTGATAGCCAGATATAACTTAGAGAAGCCCCTGAGTGCCCCTCACTCCTGTCCTGTGAGTAGCATAGCTCTGTTTGACTCAAGAATTGGAACCTGTAGTCATAGGTGCTGACTCCATGGGTGCTCCAGGGCTGGAGCACCCACAGAAAAAAATTAGTGGGCACTTAGCACCCACCAGCAGCCAACTCTCCCCACGAGTGCATCCCGTCCACCTGCAGCCCTGCTGATCAACTCATCCCTCTCCCTCCCAGCCCCTCCCACCCACTGCAATCAGCTGTTCCGCAGCATGCAAGGAGGTGCAGGAGGGGAGGGGGTAGTGGGAGGAGCGAGGGCTGGGCATGCTAAGGGGAGGGGGTGGAACTGAGCAGGGAGACGTGGGGCGGGGTGGAGCGGGGGCAGGGAGAGGTGGGGTGGGGGTGTGGGCTGTTAGGTGGGTGGGGGTGTGGCCTGGGGTGGAGCGGTGGCGGGAAGAGGCAGGTCGGGAGTGGGGGCTTGGAGAAAAGGGGCGAGTGGGGGTGGGGCCTGGGGTGGAGCAGGGTGTTGAGCACCCCCGGGTCCCAGAGGAAGCCAGCGCCTCTGCCTGTAGTTCAATATCCAGTACCGACACCCTTCTTTATTGGGCAGGTCTAGGGAAGGAAGTGTTGCACATTACCTAAAAATGCTTCTCGTTGATTATAGAACGAAAGCATCAATGGGCTCTGAAAGGAATAATATATAGGTGGAGCTGGTAGCACTGCCTGTACTTAAGGTTGCTATTATAAGTATAAAATTTCCCATTTCCTATTATAAGACCCTGTTGTCAGTTGCTTATAGCTTCACTAGACTTTAATCATTCGGGCTGAAATTTTCCATGCTGAATAGCAGACTCAGGCTGAATTTTTTCTGGGAAAGTTTCAGCAAAAATGGTTCAGCTATTTCTGAGACAGAGATTAGAGAAAAAAATAACTTTGTTTTGCTGTGTTAAAAATAGCGTTGCAGTTCTTTCAGCGAGAAGCTCTAGGGCCACCATGTTTTAGAAGGACTTGAGATTTGGCAGGAGAACTGCTCGGGTCTCAGGGCCTTTTTCTGTTCAAGTAAACTAAATTGCTGTTCACCCATGCTCTGTGGAGACTTGTTAGAATTTGGCAGGTAAACTCTCCAAAGATTCCCTGCCAACGGAGCATGCTCCATCCTGGGGCTGCAGGGGCTGAACAGCACTTTCTCTCCAATAGCTGATCCCAGTTGCTGTAGGCCACAGACAATTAAAATCTGTGTAATACTGCATATGCTTAAGGGTGCTGAATTAAGGTTGCACAGGAAATCTTAACTCTGGCATTTCCTAACTTTCGAGTGCTTGACTTTGTAACTGTAAATCTCTGTTACAAGTTATCTATGTGTAATTATTACATGCATCTATATAGTCTGTGTGTAAACATAAGAGGCAAAATACCACAATGGAGTTTTTAATCCCCTTTTCTGCAGCAAATGCATCACGCCTCCAGCTATAGTGGCATGTGGAAGAAAATCAGGACTCCTTTACTTTTATTTGCTAGCATATTTTTTTAAAACAGATAGTTCAGCTTCATTATTGCTGAGCACATGCCCGCTCAAAAGCTGATGCTGAATCCTTCTTCTCAACAGAAGACCAAGAATCACATCACCACCAGATTGAAAGTTGGACAGAATGCATCAATAAGTCATGTGTCCAGATTATGACCGTACTCATGGGTGGTGGGTATAATAGGCCAAGGGAAGCTAAGCCTCCCCTAACCCAGCCCGTGGCCCCATGCATGCTCCACCCCGAGGCACCACCCTCATTCACCCTCTCTCCTGAAGGCAGCAGGGGCTCAGCTCAGGCCTGCAGCCTGGATCTCGGGGCTTGGCTGGCCAGCAGCTCAAGCCAACCCAGTGGCCTGGGGTTGTTCAGGCCAGCCTGGGGGTCAGGGCGGCCAACAGCCCAGGGGTCGGGGCCACAGGGGCAGGCAGTTCAGTGCTCTGGGTGGTTCAGCCGGGGCTCCTCCAGCCGTGAGGAGAGGGGGCTCAGGGCTCCAGTGGGTGAGGGGGACAGAAGGGGCGGGTTAGGGGTGAGGCTTCAGGTGGATGAGGTGGAGCAGGGGTCTAACCTCCCCAAAGGGGGGGTTCATGCGCCACCCATGACTATCCTTGCCAGATAGGGTGACCAGATAGCAAGTGTAAAAACTTGGGACAGGGGTGGGAGGTAATAGAAGCCTATATAAGAAAAAGCCCCCAGAATTGGGCTGTCCCTATAAAATCAGGATATGTGGTCACCCTATTGCCAGAAGATTTGTACTTCTCTGTGATAAAGTGCAGATTTTACCTAGGGTAAGGCCTTGTCTCCACTACAGAGTTTTATTGACAAAACAATGTAGGTGTACATACTACAATGCTCCTTCCACTGATTCACTGCTCCTGCTATGCCAACAAACAAAACCACCTCAATGAGAGGTGTAGAGCTTTTTGCGACAAAGTTTGCTCGAAGCAGTGTCAGTGTAGACCCTGCACTTGATTATGTTGCTGTAAATGGCCTCCAGGAGGTGTCCCATAATGCTCTTCCTGAGTGCTCTGGTCAGCAGTTCAAACTCTGCTGCCCCGCACCCAGGCACACAGACATCCACCCCTTCCCCTTTAAAGCCCTGAGAATTTTTAAAATTCCACTTTCTGTTTGCTCAGCGTGGAGAGCTCCCATCATATCTTCCCAGCTGATCATGGTGGTCCACCCTGTCTGAAGCCACATGCATGTAGGAGTTGCATCCTTGTTTACACTAAGGAATGAGATATTGGCTTCATTTACCCTTGCCTGTGGAAAATGGTGGCATAATTTACAATGGCGTCCCTCATCATTTGCCATGATCCCCTTAAAAAAATCTAGATTCTTTTTCCCCATCTTGTATCTTCCCCACCCACCATGTTTAGGGTGCTCACCGAGCTGTGTGCTTGTCAAGAGAGAGTGAGAAAGAGGTGTATTTAATTATGATGATTCAATGCTGTGAGTGCACTCACAATACCACTTCTGTTTCTTGTTGTTCAGTCGTAGTGCCCTTGAGGGGAACCCCTAAACACCAGTAGAGTGCCTCTGTCAGATATGAAGGTGACCCAGGAGGAGTAAGGAGGACATGTTTAAGGAGGTGCTCTAATCGTCTCCACCTCAGATCACGATCACAGGGCCTGGAGAGAGATAATTAATGAAAAATTGAAAATAGCCTGGAGAGGAAGCAGGGCCAGGAGCATATTTTATTGGGCAAGGAGTGAATGATAAAACAGATGGAGGACCAAACAGAGATGCCCAAGTCCCTGTTTGTGCTGTAGTCAGAACAGATGCATGCGCATGTCCCCCTGCAGCCTATATAGAATTGTGTGCCATGCCCTCCCCAAACACATTCCTTGCATGTTCCCAGCCCATAGCAGTACCCCTTTCACTCCACCCCTTCGGACAGGTTCCCTCGTGTCAGCTGGACTTATATACAGCTATGAGAGCCTCCACTAAGAGAAAAAAGAAAAGTAGGACTTGTGGCACCTTAGAGACTAACAAATTTATTTGAGCATAAGCTTTCGTGAGCTACAGCTCACTTCAGGAATGCATCCGATGAAGTGAGCTCTAGCTCACAAAAGCTTACGCTCAAATAAATTTGTTAGTCTCTAAGGTGCCACAAGTCCTCCTTTTCTTTTTGCGGATAAGACAAACACTGCTGCTCCATTAAGAGAGAGCTCCTCAATGTCCTATCCCTTGCAATAAATCGAATTCTCTGTATTGATCACTGTTGTTTAATAAAAAATGTACTCATAAAAGAAAATGAATCTTTATTTTTCTCCTACACACGGTCATTGCTGCTGGAATTCATACACAGTGAGAACTGGCACATTTGCAAACTACAAATCACGTTCAGGAAGGGTCATTCCATGCGGCAAGTAAACAAAGCCTGGCTGAATGCATTACATAAAGACATATTATTGGGATTCATTGTTAAAATGCTGCTTCAAAGCCTGCCTGATTCAAACTCCAAACTGAATCACGACTGACCTGTAGCAGTCTAGAGTTGCCAGCTTCTACACAGTGATCACCGCACAATCTTCCACCAAGAAGGCAGCTCTCATTTTGGCGTCCTTGTGCCACAGGGCAGGGACACGCTCCACACAGAGTTCCAGGCAGGTGGCTTTGCGCATCTGAAAGTTTCACAGCCTCTGCTTGTCATCCCCTACCAGCATAACAGTGCGATCCCACCACTCATTGCCTGTTTCCTGAGCCCAGCAGTGACATGCCTCCATATGTAGCTGCTCCATGAATGTCAAAAGTAATTTGGAATTGTTTCTTTCCATAGCAAACAGCAGGGCAGACACCATGGATTCCTGTTCAAGTTTGCAGCTCATGAAATACTGCATGATCAGCCACGTTCTGTTCAGTGATTTCCCTCTATTCAACTCTTGCAAGACCACAAATCACTATTTAGTTTGGGACATCACAGTGCTATAAAAAGACAATAACAAATTCAAGAGAATCAGAGGAGAGCAAGCAAAATAGGAAAGAGCTTGGAAATAAAACCCATGAGGACAGACAAAGAAAGTTTGAATAAAGATAAGGAAACTAAGTGGAATTAAATGAGTTTCAAACCTCGAATGTAAAGGGATGTTATAATTGGCTGGGGATCAGTTGGTCTCATTAACCAAGGGCAGAACAACAATTAATCGGTTCAAATTGCAGTAGGGAATATTGATATACATTATTAGAAAACTTTGTAACTATGTTGTTACTTAGACAATGTATATGCAGAATAAAATACAGTATTATAGTAAATGCAGGAGAATAGATTGAAATATAAACCTCAGTTTTGAACTCACAGGAAGCTTGTGACTTGTGATGTAACAGTGTTCAGCAAGATACAATAGAACTTGGAATTATTCACATGACATCTCCAAGGCAACACATGGTGGAAATTCCAGACACCTTTTGGGTGGAGTCTCACTCCTTCTCGAGTTTAGGCTGCAGCTGGAAACTGGATTAACATGGTATTTAGTTTGCTGTGATTTACTGGTAGAAGAAAATATTTAGTTGCTTTGTCTAACGGAGTGGTGGTCAGAAAGAATGGAAAGGGAAAATGGCGGTATCCTGCATAGCTTCATTCAGAGCTGGAATCCATAGCAAATCCTCTCTTTCCTTCCTAAAGTGGGAAGCATTGGAAATGTGAGTCACCAGATTCTTGGAAAAATACCTGGAGGCTGTCTTCTGGGTCAACTGAGACATGGTAAGGCCTCTTGTAGCAATAGTTGAGCCAGCAAATAAAATTTAAAGTTGTTTGAGTTTAATATAATTTATGTTTCTCCCCTATGAGACACAAAATGTTTTCAATCCTGTTTTGCTATGTATGTAGTTCATCTTTTTATAATAATGTAAGTTTCTTGTACATACTGATGGCCAACTCCTAGTCCTAGCGAAGAGAACAGAAGGTTGTCATTAAAACAAGATTTTGGCTGTACCCATAATATTTGTTAGACTTAAGTACTGGCTTGTTTATCATCATCCATCACCTTTGTCTGCTGCTCATAACACTAAGGAATGTAATGAAATTGGCAGGAAAGCAGTGTAACCACCTTCAACATAATTTCAAAGAAACATTAGCAACAATCATTAGCACTGAGGAATTACGCACATAAAATAGAGGCTGAGAGGTGACAGCAGTGATCCACTTGAAATGTTCCCTTTAAAAATAAAACTTCAAATTCCTATGTTATGATCAGCTTTAAGGTCTGTGGTTGCCAGCCAGGACAGTCCCTATCAACTGACAATCCTGATTTCAAAAGTGCTTAATTGTGTGTGTGTGGGTGGGGAGCGGGGACCTGGCTGCAATGGGCAGCAGCAGTTGGAACTCTTGCTGGAGTCCTTGCATAGGCCAGGCAGCCATTGATTGTAAGGGAGTTTGTAACCAGGTTGCCTAGGTGGCACCCCTTTGGGGCCCTTCGGGGCACAATTCACCCAGCTGCAAGTCTCAGTTGCTCTGTCTCTGTCAGGTCCAAGATAGCAGTGCTTCCCTCCTCCCCCCGGCCAAGACACACTTCTGTTCTACCTTTTCCAGGGTATTAAGGTCCAAAGGAAATCAGGAACAAACTCTGCCCCCAACCCCATCCCCAATTAAAGCCAGGGCCATGCAATAAACCTTCAGTGTGACCCCACCCTTCTCTTCAGGGTTTGTCTCCTAACAGTCAATACTTCCCCCAGGCTCTGGTTGTTTCTTCTACCAAGGTCTTATCCAACTGGCAAGCTATCTCAGGCTCTCTGCCATAAAGAAAAGAAAAGAACAGAAAAGAAAAACTCTCCCTCCAAGTCAACCTTCAACTAGCCTAGATCTCTTCCTTTTACCTCCCCTCTCCATGCCTGACATTTGCTGCAGGTATAGTAGGGTACGGTCAATTGGGCCCACAGGTTCTCCTTAGCCCTCTTATAGCCAGTATGGGGCCTGTCTGCCCCATCACAGAATTGCTTTAGTGTAGGTCAGAAAATTGGGAATTTTTTCTGTGGAAAATTTCTACTTTGGTGACAAATCAAAAGCCAAACATTTTTCAGCTAAAAACTTTAATCTGAAAACTAAAATTTTGGATCTGAATATGCTGCTGCCATGCCACATGGGAGCTGTAGTTCAGGTATCTCATACCCTACGAGAGAGGTCCACAAAGTGTGGGGCATGCACCCCCAGGGAAGCATGGAAGAACATCCAGGGGTGTATGGTGAGCTCAAGCCAGCCCCCACAGGCCCGGGAGAGAGTGCCACCCAGTCCCTCCCTGCCCACAGCTCTGCTCCAGTCCCCAGCTTCCAGCCCCATGCCTAACCCCATTGTTAGCCTCAGCATGGCTCCGCGTCTGGCCCCACACCATCCCCCAGCCTTGACCACTAGCCATGGCTCTGTTCCCGGCCCGGGCCCAAGGCTGGGGGCAAGGCCAGGAGTAGACTCACACCTGGCCGCCGGCCCAGTGGCTGGCCCCCACTGCAGCCTGGCTTCAGCTCCACTCCCATCCCCCTCCTAGCCTCAGCCCCTGCCCACAGCCCCACTCCCTGTGGTGATTTCCCATATTAACATTAATAATTTAAAATATTATTAATAATTCCAACAGGGTTGGAACAGTTTTTTGAAGAAAAATGGACATTTTCTGCCCAAAGCAGGCACTTTTCATGAAAAAAAATGTTTTGGTGAAAACCCAAATTTCCATTGAAAAATGGTGTTAATTAAATATTTTCAACCAGCCTTAAATTATTTACATATATTGGCTCATACACCTGATAGGTGTATCTGCCAGGATGGGAAACAAAGTAGCAGAGGTGATTCAGCAGCTGATCAGGTCTGTAGAACAGTGCTTTCACACTGTAGGTAGAGCTTTGAAGCAACAGAACACTATGTTTGGCCCCACAAAATCAGAGGTACAGCTTGAAGTCCAGGGGACTAGATGAGGGGTTAAATCAGGTTCCTGATCAAAAGTTAGGTGGGTGAGCACATAAATAGTGAACTGAATCGCAGGGAGAAGTCACTTCAGCATGAGGGTTCAGTGTCACAACCTTTTCATCAGCAAACAGAGTTAATGCCAGTACTTGGGGGGAGATAATGAGGCAGGCTGGAGACTGCAGACCAATCAGATTCCCCAGGAAAAGAGCAGACAACTCTATAAAGCAGCTTCTTAGGAAACAGAAATGGGAGTAATTATAGTTGTAATCTTGACACTTCAGTGCTGATGGAATAACCCAGATTGTTGGTTTTTGTTTTGTTCATTTTGTTTTTTCTGGCAGTGGAAAACTTGATTGTTGTTGGATTTTTTTCGTTTTGTTTTTCTGTTATTTTAGAGATGACATTGATCCTCAGGAAATAAAAACATTGATGGACTATTTTGTTTTACACATTACAAACACTGAATCTTTGTTACCTGCTGTAACGCTGGGCCAGAGAAGGTTAAACAATCAGCAAGCTGGGTGACCTGTAAGCAACCGTTAAGGACATATCTAAAGGGTATTGCAATGGTGAACAGCACCATTCCTTGTAGATAGTTATCAAAGCCATGTTAAGTAAATTAGAATATTTAACCTGTTTGCCTGTATTGTTAGAGAATCAAAGAGTAAGTGCTAAATCTGTTTATGTTTACCTGCATCCTATTAGAAATCTAACAATGTGATCTAATTAGCTGGTAGATGCTAAATCCTGTTCCTGTTTTATAATGTTTCATTACTGTATTCTATTGACTCTGAGATCAAAAGTGGATATCATCATTTAGATGGGACTTGTGGTATAATAATATTATTGTCTTAATCTCTCCTGGAAGTTTGTAATTCCAAAGAGCAAACAATCTGTGAAGTGCATTGATAATTTGAATGGCTATTGCTGAAGGTATTGTCTGAGAAAGGACCCATTGACTAGAGATCACAAACTGTGGGCTCACTTTCATCAAAGCCCACTGTGGTGGAGTTGCCTGTCAGCACTTACCCTGCTTCAACTATAAAAGAAAGCTTTGGGCATGATCCTTTTATCCCAGGTCTGCTTAAACTTTAACAGGGAAGGTTTAAGCCATAGGATTGAGCTCTCCAGGTGGATACCTGGATTACCCTAGAACTCTGATAGAGAAATTCTAACAGATTCTACACCTGAACTGCCTATTGGACTATAATGCATTGAATTGATTCCAGAGAGACTTTTACACACCAGCAGCTACAACATCACTGCTAAAACAACAAGGAATCCTTGTGGCACCTTAGAGACTAACACATTTATTCGGGTATACATGTGTTATAACCCGCTTCATCAGATGCATGGAGTGGAAAATACTGTAGGCACGAAAGCTTATGCCCGAATAAATTTGTTGGTCTCTAAGGTGCCACAAGGATTCCTCGTTGTTTTTGCTGATACACACTAACACGGCTACCCCTCTGAAACATCACTGCTCCGATCCTGATCTATGAACATTGAAAGTCATTTGTATGTATATTGTTCTTTTAACCATTGTAACTCTCTTCTTTCTTTTTCCTTTTCTTAATAAATCTTAGATTTAGTTATTAAGGATTGGCTGTAAGCATATATTTGGGTATGATCTGAAATATTCATTGGCCTGGGGAATAATGCGTCTGATATTTTGGGATTGGGAGAACTTGATTTATGGTGAATAGGTTTTTAATAACCTCTCACTGTGTTAGAGTTGGTTGTCTAGACGGGATTCAAGGCTGGAATGCATAAAGGGAACTGTTTAGCTTCTTGTTAAGCAGTGTGGCAACATAGGAGCACAGTCTTGATACTAGTTGGTGAAGCTAATTGTAATCTGCCAGTTTTGGGGAGCATCTGCCCTGAGTGTGGCAGTCTCCGTGTGTTCCATCCAGGCACTAGGGGCACCTCTGCTCTTAACAAGTTGTGGCAAATTCATTCCCTTTGGGTGATCAGAACATCTGAAATATGAAAAGTTAATATTGCTCCCAAATGGAGGGATAAAAAGGAAGTCTGTTCAACAGGACTCATTGAGTTATTGTAGCTTCGGAAATTTGGTTCCACAGGATTATTTGTAAATCCGGTTATGAATATATGAAATATACAGTAAAGCAGCCATCTGAAGCTATTATTTCAAATACTGCAGGCTAGATCCTCAGCTGGTGTAAACTGGCACTGCTCCGCTGAATGATCCAGGTGCTATTCTGATTTACACCAGCAAAGGATCTGGCTCAGTATGTGTAATATTTGTGCAGTTTGAATGCTTACTTTAATGTAACTTCCAAAAACAAAAACTTGAGACTTTCGAAGAGATATGTAGCATTTTCAGCGTAGGTTCATAGATTCCAAGGCCAGACGGGACCATTTTGATCATCTAGTCTGACCTCCTGTATAACACAGGCCTGAAAATTCCCCCAAAATAATTCTTAGAGCAGATCATTTAGAAAAATATCCAATCGTGATTTAAAAATTGTCAGTGATGGAGAATCCACTACAACTCTTGGTAAATTGTTCCAATGATTAATTACTCTCACCATTAAAAAGATTAAAAAAGAGATTAATTACTCTCACCTTATTTCCAGTCTGAAATTGTCTAGCTTCATCTTCTAGCCATTGGATCATATTATACTGTTCTCTGCTAGATTGAAAAGTCCATTATTAAATATTTGTTCCCCATGTGGATATGCATAGACCGTAATAAAGTCACACCTTAACCTTCTCTTTGTTAAGCTAAATAGACTCATGGAGTTCAATCTATCATGTTTTCTAATCCTTTAATCTTCTCAGAACCCTCTCCAATTTATCAACCTCCTTCTTGAATTGTGGGCACCAGACATGGACAAAGTATTCCAGCAGCAATCACACCAGTGCCCGATACAGATGTAAAATAACCTCTCTACTCCTATTCAAGACTCCCCTGTTTATGCAGCCAAGGATCACATTAGCCCAGTGGTGGGCAAACTGCATATAACGTGTGGCCCTTTCATTCTTTATTGAGTCCCATAATAGCTGCTCCATTATCTTGCCCAGAATTGATGTCAAGCTGACAGGCCTATAATTCCCTGGGTCATCCCATTTATCCCATTTACTCTTTTAAAAATTGGCACAACAGTAGTTTTATTCCAGTCTTCTGGAACTTCGCCACTGCTCAAAGATTTATTGCAAAGCAACATTGATGCCCCAGTGATCTTCTCAGCCAGCTCTTTTAAAACTCTTGGATACAAGTTATCTGGAACTGCTGACTGAAAAATGTCTAGCATTAGTAACTTTTGTTTAACATCCTCCAGAGACACTAGTGGAATGGAAAGAGTTTGATCATCACTATATGATGAGACTACATAATCTTTTTTCCCCAAATACAGAATGGAAATATTTATTTAACCTTTCTGTCTTTTCTGCATTATTATTGATAATCCTATCATTTCCATCTAGTAATGGGCCAATACCATTGTCAAGATTCTTTTGGTTCCTAATACATTTTAAAAACTCCTTATTGTCTTTAACTCTGTTGACCATAGAGTTTGCTTTGTGTCCTTGTGCTTCCCTTATCAATTTTCTACAATTCCTAATTTCTGATTTGATAGTCATTTATATCATCTTCCCCTTTCTTCCATTTTTTTTAAATTATTTTATATCTTCCTTCACTTCTCCTCTAAACCAGGTGTTCTTTTGACCAGTACAATCATCTTCCTTGATTGTGGGATTGTGACTTTTGGGGCATCTAGTGAGGTGTTTTTAAATTATTTCCAATTATTGTTCCCATTTTTTCTTATTAAATTGTTTATCCTTGTGCCTGAGTTTCAAAAACAAACAAAAAGTCAAAAAACAAATAAAAACAACCAAATGTCATTTAGGAATAGATTTTTCAAGATTAATATTTCAGATGTGCAGATTATTATCTATAGTTAATTTAAACTGACTGAATACGATACATGTTTTGCTGAAAATCCAATTGACAAAACTAATATCAGTAATATTTGTAATATTTATTTATATTCATTTGAATATGTTTCTGTTATATGAAATGTAACCAGCTGAAATAAAACCAAACAGAAAAGACAAAAACATGCAACCAAAGGGTTAAATCCTCATGAGAGATCCTCACTGGGAGCTGATTTCATGGAGAGTTGAAGACATTCAGTGGTTGCATAGATAGAAACCCAGTCATCTGTGGAGTCTGAATCCTGGACCTTCACCGCAAAATACTGACATCTGCCATTTGAGATAAATGGGAACACCACTAATTATAAGTAGTACATTGCTATAGTTACTAATGAGAAATACAATCAATACCCCACACATCAAGCCAGTGTACATCAGCTCACTGTATATCAGCACTTGTCAGGATTTGGTCCAGGTGTTTGGTACATTTTGTGCTTAAAATACCCACTATCTCTTAAGATGATTGTGTAATGCATAGTATTTCTCTTTATGTCTTAGAATATTAAAAGAGCAGATGTCAAGTACACTTTTATAGGTTTTTTTCCTGAACATCTGAGAATTTTAGCACTCATGAAAATGAAGAATAGCACTGATTTGGGCTAGACATAATATAGACAGATGATGTGCAATCATCTCCAGAGATTTTTTGCCAATGCATCTCTGTCTTGGCCTGTGACAGACCTACTAATATTCCAGTCCACACTCTCTTGAATAGACTGCAGATATTGAAAAAGGGAAGAAATACCTATCTGCATAGGGTATCCACACATCAGCCAGCAAATAGCAATCTAGGTAAGGATACCGCAGATCTTGGGTAAGTGACTAATTTCTACCACAAAGGTGAAATATTTATTTTCCTCTGCTGCTAAGCCCATAGAGAGCTATATGGTTCAGAAATTACCTGTCAAGCTACCTGTCCTAGATGCACATTCAGTGCTAGCAGATGGGTGCTAGGAGACAGAACAGGTCTGAATGCACTCTGCACAAATATATGCAGAATTCAAAAATGGCTCAAATTTACCCATTATGTCTGTTTCGATAGGGTGCAAATTCACTGCACACCTGTCTGTGCACCAGGTGACTTGATAGAGAATCTAGTCCTATGTGGTTGTTTTGTATTATATATAAATGGGAACTACAATGAAGCCACCATTCTCCTTATACTGGAACATTACCATAGTGCCTGAGCACTTGTGACCCAAGATGTTATTTGAATCTTCAGCAGATGTCCAGAGTTGCAAGGGCAATGTATAAAGACACTGTGACATTTAACTCCCCAGGACCGACACATTTTTATAAAGTGTTTAATTAAAGCTGACAGCAGACTTTAGTGACTTTCTGATGCCTCTCAAGGTTTCTCAAATATTTCCCCCAAATATTTCCAGAACTATTCATGCTTCAATTTCAATATCACACATTCAAATCTAATTATAGGATTCTCCTTTCCAATAATATCGCAATTTGTCATCACTCTTGTAGAAATCTTCTAGTTGGCAATCCAAAATTAGAGACCAGAAAGCAGTTTTTGTAGACAAAAAAGAAGTATATAAAATAGCTCTACATATCTTTTTTATAGTAGCAATAGTTATATGAATTCATTTGTCTTTTATAGCGCAATGTAACTGTTAAAAGTCAGGCTTGCACAACACTGGAATTCTTGTAATGCAGTGTATGCTACGATATTTAAGAAAAATATATTTATACCCTGAAGGACAATTTTTCAACTCACTCCACTCTTCAGATAACAAAGGATAGGGATAAAATATTCCCAAAAAATCTGAATGTAATTAATGTATCAAAGGAACAAAAAAAGAAGTTTACATTTATAAACAAGTTAGGTTTTCTTCTGGTTCCCTGTCTACCAAATTAATGCTTCCTGTGATCCCAGATTCTTCCTGAGCTGAGATGTTTTTTGACTTCTTTTTGGCACAATATGGAATGTGGCCACAAAAATACATGTAAATCCATGGATTGGCACAACTATTCAAATTACCCAGGAGCATGATGATGGTAAATGCTGCACCTAGAATGAAAGAATTGGAGAGAAACCAGTGTAAATAATGACAGGTTTCAGAGTAACAGCCGTGTTAGTCTGTATTCGCAAAAAAAAAAGGAGTACTTGTGGCACCTTAGAGACAAACCAATTTATTTGAGCATAAGCTTTCGTGAGCTACAGTTCACTTCATTGGATGCATACTGTGGAAAATACAGAGGATGTTTTTATACACACAGACCATGAAACACTCTAGAAAGTAGTAATGTTCTTATGAATTGATGCTCTTTGATGTACTTGTTGTTAAATCAATTGACTTAACTGTTGTAGGATCCGTTTAGCATTTTGAATAGAGAAAAAGTTAAAATAACATTAGGAGAGTTCAGTTTATTCAATGGTTATAAAAATTGTAATTCTGTGGCTATGTACAGTATATAATACATTGTAGCTGCATATGCATACGATGTATTTCAGAGATCAATATTTTTGTATAACTCTTCTTACCCCATATAAATCTAAATGTTAATGTAGTTGCTTATTATCCTAATCTATGTAAATACTGTACCATCTCAGAAATGCATACCTGTAGAAAGATTTTTTAAACCAAAGATCAGAATGTGAGATCTTTTCAGAAGACAAGATTATAGTCTAATTTTATAAATTTATAGCATAATATTGTCTGATTTCTATCCGTATTTGATCTTTCAACAGCTAAACATTAGAAATGAAGTTGATAGGGAGTCTGTTTTAACAAAAGTGTAGCAATATAATTTTGAAATGTTAAAATTGTGTACAGCATTTTATTCTTTTGTATTTTAGTTTGTTTTCATTACAAATATCAACCCTTACACAATTTGTAATTGTTCCATAGTTCACTGAAGATACTTCACTGCTAATAACATTTTAATATTCAAAAACACTTCAGAGGTTTTATAGTGTTGCTGTTATAAATAGTAAACCAGAAATATTTATTTTATTAATTTGAATAATTATTTTATTAATTAAAGTTAAAATGCTATATTGCTTTTAATTTCCCTAATATACAAAAAAGTAACTCCATAATCTCTAAAATCGCTAAATGTATATATTGATCTCTTGCTAGTACAGATAAAAGTTATAACATTTTGACTGTTTTGTTTACTAATAATTAAATGCTAATTAATCTTGGTTAGCCTTCCCTGCAGAAAAAAAGCCTTATTGAAAGCGTATGTTTGTACATGTGTACACACACACACACATTAAGTAACCCCCAAGATTATTTTTGATTATGCTGTGTCATACGTTACCAGCTATTGTACATCGTTAGGGCCCTAACAAATTCATGGCCATGAAAAAAGCCTCACGGACTGTGAAATCTGGTCTCCCCTCATAAAAAATGGTCTTTTGTGTGCTTTTACCCTATACTATACAGATTTCATGGGGAGAGACCAGCGTTTCTCAAACTGGGTGTCCTGACCCAAAAGGTGTGTGTGTGGGGGGTGTCGCAAGCTTATTTTAAGGGGGTCGCAGTATTGCCACCTGTACTTCTGCACTGCCTTCGGAGCTGGGCGGCCGGAAAGCAGCAGTTGCTCTGAAGGCAGCTGCGCAAAAATCAGGGTGGCAACACCGTAGCATGCCGTCCTTACTTCTGTGCTGCTGCTGGCGGTGGCTCTACCTTCAGAGCTGGGCTCGTGGCCAGCAGCCGCCGCTCTCCAGCCACCCAGTTCTGAAGGCAGCACCGCCAGCAGCAGCAGCACAGATGTAAGGGTAGCAGAACTGCAATGCCCCTTCAATAACCTTGCAACTCCCTCCCCCCCCCCCGCCGCACCCCACAACTCCCTTTTCAGTCAGGACCTAAGTTCCCTGTAAGCTACGTGACCGCACAGCGGCCTATTTAGCGACGTGCAGGCGCTCAGGGAACCCGTGCAGCCGACGTGCCGCAGCCAGGGGATAAGCATGCCATAGGCACCAACTTCCCCTCTAGTCTGGGGGGTGCTCAACCCTACCCTCCACCCCAGATCCTGCCCCCACCTCACCCCTTCGCCCCTTCCTGCTCCTGCTCTGCCCCCGTCCCACCTCTTCCCCACCTCCTCCCCCTTCCTCCCAGAGCTTCCTACGTGCTGCGAAACAGCTGTTCATGGTAGGCGGGCGGGAGGCACTGGGAGGGAGGGGGAGGAGTTGATCAGTGGGACCGTGAGCAGGTGAGAGGCGCTCGGGGGTGGGGAAAGCTTGGCTGCTGGTGGGTGCTGTTCACACCCACTAATTTTTCTCTGTGGGTGCTCCAGCCATGGAGCCCCAGCCCAGACCTGCTGCGGCTGGGGGAGGGGCACCTATGCTATGGCTCCAGCCCCAGAGCTGCTGCGGCGTAGAGAGGCACCTCTCCCCCCTAGCCCAAATGCTGCTGCAAGAAGAGAGCTGGTGGGAGTCCTCTCTCTCCCTGCCATTGCCCCAGAGCCCCCTCCTGCAGCCCAAGCCCCTCATCCCTGGCCCCACCCCAGAGCCCGCATGCCCAGCCAGAGCACTCACCCCCCAACACACCCTAACCCTCTGTCCCAGTCCTGAGCCCCCTCCCACACTCCGAAACCCTCGGCCCCACCCACACCACATGAATTTTGTTTTGTGCACCAATATGGAGGTGATGTGTGACACATCACCTCCATATTGGTGCACATAAAAAAATTCATTCCACACATGTGTGGGAAAAATTAGAGGGAACACTGGTCAACTGAAATAATGAAATTTACTATTTTTAAAATCCTATGACTGTGAAATTGACCAAAATGGACCCTGAATTTGGTAGGGCCCTATACATCATTAATACAGTATGCAAACAAACTCGTCCTGCAAATTTAATCATACATAAAATGATTACACATAGTTTAACCTAAATAATATGTATATATAAAGAGGAAATGTAGCAATGTGGTAGTCTACTATAGTTATTGATAAGAAAAAGAAGTATCTTACCTTCAGTAACACCACTGGGGTACCATACAGACCACAACTGTACAATGAAGAAAGGTGCCCAACACAGGATATATGTAATAACTGTCACCACTGTCATTTTTACAGTCTTGATCATAGCCTTTGAAATACAGTTAATACTGCTTGCTTGGCATGGCAGGATTTGCTTCTGATTTATTGCTTCAAATTCATTCCTTTTTTTCACCTGTATGTTCATTTGTATTATTTTGCAGATCTTAACCTGGCAAATAGTAAGGGTAGCTGTGGGAATGAAGAAAATAGCTACAAAAATCCAAGTCACATATGCCTTTAAGCCCCAAGGTTGGATGAACTCACCCCAGCATTCAAAAATATTTGGAGATATTTCAGTCTTAGAAAAGATAAATACTTGTGGAAGACTAAAAATCAGTGATATAGACCAGCTGGTGCAAATGGCAGCATTCCAAAGAGCCCTTTTCTTTTGGAAAGTGACCAAGGGATAGCATACTGCTTGATATCTGTCCACTGTCATAACCACTATCATATAAGTAGAGGCAAACATGCCCAACAACTGCAAATATTTGATAGTTCTGCACAATGCATCTGGCCCTATGAAAACGTCTGTAATATCCCATATTAGTTGGGGAAGGACTTGAAAAAATGCTACCACTAAGTCCGCTATGCTCAGGTGAAGCATGAATACATACATCCTAGACAACTTCTTTCTCCTCCTCCACAATACCAGTATGAGAATAAAATTGCCCACAGATGCTGTCATAAATATTACTCCCAACACAGCAATCTCTAGCTGAGCTAATTGCTCATCTCTTTCTGGTCTTCCAACTGGATCTGACTTATTTGTCAAATTCAGGACAAGCTGAGGAAAAAGATTTTCAGTCTGATATTCATTAGCTTGCACAGGAACTGAAAAATTCTTCATCGTGCACAGAAGCCACTTACAGTAGCTGTTACTCACGACTCAGGTTGATAGCTCTGAAGTATGAGCTAGTAAATATATCAGCACTGGTTCAGGTTTCAGTGTGTCTTGAAACAAAGCTCCATGCATGAATGAACCTGACGCAGCAAACCTGCATCTTGATAGACTTCTCTCTCTTGCTAGAGTGAAAAAAAGGCTTTATATAGTCTTCAAATAGAGTCTTATGTAACTTCATAATCATTTGGTAGGCTGTAGTTATCTTAGCCAATAGGAAAACGACTAATATAATAGGGATAAATATATAAATAAAATGAGAATCACAGAAACTTGAAATAATCAAATCACTTATTTCAGTGTGGCCAAAATCATACTTACATATTTTTACCCATGAGAGCTTTTCCAAATATAAATGTTATGTGAACCAGAACTGTATTCCTCAGTTTAGTAACTAGTAAATATTTACATGTGGATGGAAAAGTTAGGTCCTTGAGTCTGGCTGCAACCACCTTGGATCCCTGAGACAAAGACCATATCCTAAAAGCTGCAAACACAGAGAGAGAGATTTTTTTTCCATTAATTTTTCTGTTTTCAGATCTCAGTCAGCTGATCTAGAAAAGAAGAGACTTAAATGATCCTTTATTGCAAGAAGACTGGATTCTTTTATAAGCAAAAAGAAAAATAACACATGGAATACATTACATCTATTGGGACTGCAAGCCTGCTGATATTTTAATGAGAGGGGATGGGAGGGAGGGCAGGAACATTCTGTGGAAAATCCAGCTGCTGAAGAGATATGAATTACATAGCAGTCTAGAAGACCACTTCTAAACTCCAGTCCTACAACCTGTATAGTTGTTTAAATGTTTTAAAGTAAACTGTCTAATATTTTTCTTTTCTCTACATGGAGTAAATTATTTTGATGATTTGAGGAATCTTGTCTAAGTATAGCTTATGAATTCTGTTTCAGATTGCAAACTCAATTTTGAAAGTCGGGCTTGCTGCCTTTTTTGTTGTCTTTATGCCTCCATCTAGGTCTAAATTCTAAGGGGTGGTGGCACATGGCTAACAAAGACTTAATCTACACTAGCAACTTATATTGATATAACTATGTTGCTCAGGGGTATGGATTTTCCACACCCCTAAGTGACACAGTTACACCAACCTAACTCCTGGTGTTGCCAAAGCTGTGTTGATGGGAGGGCTTCTCCCGTCAGCATAGTTACTATCTCTCGGAGAGGTGGAGTACCTATACCAATGGGAGAAGCCCTCCCTGTCAGTGTAGGTAACTTCTACTCAATGCAGCTGCTTCCCCGTAACCCTTTTAAGTGTAGACAAGCCCAAAGGGAAGTTGTTAAATGTTGATTGTCCATTTAAATGGACAAAGAGATGGATACTGCCCAGGGCAAACCAGTTTTTCAAGTCTGGACTCCAGAAGGTTTGGCAACTAAGAGTTTGTCTTCATGTACAACTCTACAGCAGCACAGCTGCACTGGGGTAGCTGTGCCCCTGTGGCATTTTAGTGAAGATGTTATTATGTGGACGAAAGAGCTTCTCCCATTGGCGTAGTTAATCCACCTCTCCGAGAGATGGTAGCTATGTTGATGGGAAAAGTTGTCCCATGAATGTAGTGCTGTCTACACAGTGGGTTAGGTCGGTAACACTATGTCACTCAGGGGTATAGAATTTTCACACCTCTGAGCAATGTAGATATACCTGTGATGGAATCCCCAGGGTACAACCTGGAACTGTGGGACCACTGTGCCCCCTTAACTCTCCAGCCTGGGCTGCCTTTCACGATGCTCTGCTAGTGACAAGGAGCAAACCTCTTGAACAACGCAAGCTCATTAATTAGTTCACCACTTCATCAAATGATAGTGCACATGAACCAGCCTTTGTAAGCTGAGCAAATTCCCCGAGCACATTAGTCAAACTCACTGGTAAGGAAAAAATATTAAAATAAGTTTACTAACTACACAAAAATAGATTTTAAGTGATTATAAGTGGTAGGCATAAAGGTGAGAGATAGTTACCTTAAGAAAATAAAAAGTAAACACACATTCTAAATCCTAAACTTTTAGGCTAAGCAAGAGTTGAATCAAACAGCTTTTCTCACCCTAACAGGCAGGCAGCTCACAGTTCTTAATACACAGGATAAATTTCCTTCTCAGCCTGGGACCAATCGCCTCAGTTTTCAAAGTCTTTGTCTTCCCAGCGTTCTTGTTGCCATCAGTGTAGGTGGAGGAGGAGAAAGGTGATCTCATGGTGCCACTGTCCCTTATTTTATACTCTCAATTCATGTCCCAGGGAAGATACTGGCCCAGGCATGTCCTGGTGGGCCTTGCTGAGTCACAGAGTTGAGCAATCCCCATTATGTGGTGCTTGGGCAACTGAGTCATACAGCTGAGCAATCCTCATTGTGTGGTGCTTGCACAACTGTCTCTTACAGAAGTGTAAATCTCTTGTTTACAATTCTCCGGCTCGTCAATGGCGCATGATGGTTGCTTAATGCCCATTTGGGTGTGGGTCACCACCTTTGTTGTCATTGGAGAGCTAACTGTGGGCATGTCCCAGACACACAACATATTTCAAAAACAACCGTGTAGCAAAATCTCATAATTTCATACACCATAACAATATATGTATTTTGACAGGACAAGGAGTTTCAGCAGATCATGACAATTCATATGGTACCTTACAAGGCATGTTTTGTATGAAACATCACAACCATATACAAATGAGGAATATGGGGTTTACAGGATGCTATTTTGAGGTACAGCATGTCACAATACCAATATAGGTCTGAAGTGTAGACCGGGCCTAAGCAACAGATCACCTAGTAAGGCTGATCAGTGAGTCACCTGACAAAGGGGGCAGGCAGGAAATTATAAAAGAGAGTCTCTCACTGGCCACTTTGGAGAGAGCGGGAGGAGAGACCAGAGAGACTCCACATTCTTGAGGAGAAGTCATATTTAGGAGGACAGGAAGTAACCTGGATTACTTAGTGACCTGAACCCCAAAAAAATTCAGAGTGGTGCAGAATCTGAGGTAGAGAAATGCATACAGGTATGTTTATTATTCTGTTTAGACCTGTATATTTCTTGTGCTAGCTAATGTAAAAAGTGATTGGTTTTGAGACCCCTTAAAAAGTCTGTGTATTTATTTGCTTTCAACTATAACATGTCTCTAAAGAAGTGAACTGTAAATCTAGAGGGCCTAAAAGATTGGAGCTCTGAGAAAGGTCATGCTCAAGCTCCTAGTGTGTCAGGAGGGTCAGTACTGTACCTGGGGGCCCAGGGCAGATATGCTGTGAGGACCCATTTCTGTGAAGGGGTAACATCGAGAGCCTGTGTCCAGGCAATGTGCCAGAGAGGTAAATTAGAAAGAATGTTGCAGTTTTTGGAGACCAAGGGAAGCTTAAGAGAATGCAGGCGCAGCTTGTGAGGCCCAAATACAGCAGCCTGGTAAGTCTCCAGCTATGGTGAGCTCTGCCAGGGCTTTGTGTGACAGCAGTACTAAGACTGTGATATTTTCCCCCAGTTTCTCTATTTGGTATGAATTTTGCATATAGTTAGTGACAAAAGGGGATAATAATACATTTATTATCGTCTCATCTCCCCAGTCTTTCTTCTCAGTCCCAAAAGACATACGTGGATTTACAAGAAAATTGAACATGAATAGAAACATACATCTTGCCATGGTGTTAGGGTATGCATGTTCTTGTGACTGAAGTATGGAACTGGGAGTCAGGAGTCCTTGTGGAGAAGTACCTGACAAGGGGACACGGGTGTGACTTAGCCCACCTCGCTTAAAGGCCCTGCTCATTATGTGACAGACAGACTCTGCTATCTTTGCCTGACTCTGAAAGTTGTCCTACTGCTATGAAGTTTTACTTCACCTCAGGTATAATTTATTTTGGTACACTTTATTTGTATTTCCTTATGTGGTGGGTGTCAATTAACCTCTGAAGTCTTTTACCCAATGCACAGGAGGAGTTCAGATGAATTAACTAATGGTGAGACGTTAAAGTACATTAAATTTCCGTGTGGACACGCTCATTCAAAAGTAAAGTAGCTTTACTTTATTGTAGCTTCTTCCTGTTTACTTCTGAATGAAAATGTCCACATGAGGGTTTTATGCACTTTAACTTATGCATATTAACTTCACACCCTTAGTTAATTGGTCTTAACTTTCCTGAGTGACCCCATGTAGACAAATCTTCTCTCTATCCTACTCCAGTGGAATCACATTGGGGTACTCTTCTGAAATTGTAGATTCAGTCTTTGAGGATAACTTTGAAAGTCTCTCTCTCTTTGTCACTCCTTAGATGTTTCTTATGAATAAACCTGAGTTTGGTTCTGGACCCTGACTGTATCATATGCACCACTTCATTTATTAAGCACAATTCTGCACAGCTCCTGTCCAGTGTTTTATTCAGTACAGGCCTCCTACCTTCACTATGCGGGGTTTGCAGTGTTAAAGCAGGTCATAGCTTTTAAAAGTCTTAGTCAGATAGTTTCCTCGGTTTATAAGACGACCTTTTCAAATGTTCCCTGGAGACATATCACACACCAAGGTGTAGGGGGTGCAACACAGTGGTCAGAACAGGAGTCAGGTCTCATGGTCAGAGCCGAGCCAGAAGGTAGAACCAGAGTCATAGTCAGGAGACAAGGCAGTGGTCAGAGCCAGGGAGTTTGGAGGAAGGTAGAGACTAGGGCTGGAGTGGGAACAGGCGAAGGTTGGAGCAAGGACTGGTACAGGAAGAAGGTCTGGCACAGCTGGGGGAGTAGAATGCATTGAGAAGCCACTGTGCTACTATTGCTACAAAGCTTAAATGATGGTCTGCTGGCTCTTCTGTCCAGTCACTTAGTGAGAGCTTATTGGGCCCAGCAGAGCTCACTGCATTGCCAGGCCACCGCACCTGGAGCCATCGCCTCCTAAAGGCCATCGGCCCTGGCTTTTCAGGGTATCTTCAGTGAAATTCCTGCAGGAAGCTGGGAGTGAACATTTTCTTCTAGTTCCCAGAATCACTCCTCTGGACCATACATCTTCCTGGCTATCAGATACTGCAGCTTCCCCCAACCTGTTGAGAATCAAGGACCTGATGGACTTCATGTTCCTCCTGCCTTTGGACTTTTACTTAGGGTGGAGGAGAGTCAACCCCATCAGGGAAGGGGTTGTCAATGAACAGCTTGAGGAGGGAAACATACAAGATGGGATAACTCTTAGAGATTCTGGGAGTTGAACCTTGAAGGACACTGGGTTTATTTGTTTGATGATCTGAAAAGGATTCAGGTATTGGTGGTTGAGCTTGGCAGAAGGACAGTCCATTCTCAAGTTCTGCTCAAGAGCCAGACTTTATCTCCTACAGCAAGTCAGGAGTGGCTTGTCACATTTGGTTGGCATTATGCTTATAAATAAAAATTAAGAATAGTTTAAACTAGAAAATACAATAATGGCAGCTGAAGGGTTATGTAATGTAATGGGAAATTCTATAGGAATCTATGAGAGCCCATAGAAATTAATAGGAATGATGCAATCAAGGCACGGTATTGCATCACTTCCTGTGGGGAATGATTCAGCAAAATCCCGTAGAAATACATTATAGTCCATAGAAACAAGAGGGACTTCAAGTCAGGAAGAAGCTAGGGTTCATCTAAAGGTCAGCTGAAAAACCCCATAGGAATGCACTGAGCCCACAGAAGTCTATGGGAGGAGGAGGAGCTTTCTGTATATGTGACCAATTAGCATATGCTAATCTCTGAAAGCTGATTGGCTAAACTTGAGTGTCACATCAGTACACCTGACAAATTAGCATATGCAAATCCCTGAAAGCTGATTCGCTGAATTATAATAAATTAATGAGCTGAAATCAGATATAAAGGTGACAACCACCAGACTAAAACCTTGTAGGGACAGGGACCTGAAGGAAAATGGAATGCTGCAGGACACCTGGAAGGAAGAAGATGCTTATGGAGCTGCGGCAACCACACCAACGGACCGCAGCTGGGGAAGAAAGCTACCTATTGCCTTACAGCAGCAGAAGGCACTAGCTACACATGATCACAAGCATCAACAGCGCTCACTAGCGGCCAGCGCTCTCAAGGCAGATACTGTGGAAGCAACATCACAAGCCACAAGTAACGTTTTTTGTAAGTAGCTAACGGCCCTGCTACCCTAGCATCTTTAGCAGCACCGCAGCCCACGCTCGCTCTCATTGTTCTTAAGCAGCTCTTACCGCAATAGCAGCAATCCACCCAGGGTTCTGAGGTTGCCCTGGCAATGGCCGTTCCTGCCACTCCACCTGCAGGAAGCCACCACAGCAGCTACCATAACAGCTACCAATGGCTTCCGTATCAGTCATCTGAGGAGAAACTTCACCTCAGCAGGAGCAAGCAGCCACCCAATGCAGCCACTATCACCTGCGATCCACCATCTCCGAACTGTGATCTCTAGCTACTGACAGAACAGAAGGACCCTTGTAAGACGACTCAGAGGGACATTTTAAGAAGGCTTCTGTAAGTTTAATTGTCTTTTATCTCAACATGGCGTATGGGTGCGAAGTGTAAATAAAGCTTTGGATGTTCGTGGTCTGAGTGACATCTTTCCCCTACCTATCTAATAATCGCCTGATCAGCACTTGTTGGTTGGTTAGCGTTAAGTATTTAGTATCAAATGTTTAACGGATATAATGTCACATGTTTAATTGTTACATTGGCATAAGGCATAGAGTGTTAACAGTATAATCATTTACTTATGTGCCTTCAAGTTAAACTGAAATGGTTACTGCAGTGTTGTGTTTTTATTTGCCATGCCACTTCATTCCCTTTTAAACTGTAACCCTGTCTTACCTACTCTTTTACTGTAACTACTCACTTCTAAATAAATATTATTTTTGTTTTTGAAAGATTTACTGCTTGACTGTCTATTCTTAATCAGAGAGCTGTATCCATGTCCTTTCAAGGGAAAGTTAGCTAGTCATGACTTAGAATATCAGGGTTGGAAGGGACCCCAGGAGATCATCTAGTCCAACCCCCTGCTCAAAGCAGGACCAATCCCCAATTTGTGCCTCAGATCCCTACATGGCCCCCTCAAGGATTGAACTCACAACCCTGGGTTTAGCAAGCCAATGCTCAAACCACTGAGCTATCACTCCCCCCAGACTTTCCCTGGAACCTCCTTTAGGGAGGGCCACAACCTTAATTACTGGAATAGATAAATTTAAAAATAAAGGTTGTTAATTAAAAACAGCATTTGTAGGCAATATCATTGTCTTAGTACAATTGGTTTCAAATCTTCTGGTAACAAGCTTTCTGGTAGGTGTGGATTAAATTAGGTGAAAATTGAAATTTGATAGAAGGGAATCTTTTAAGTTGAAGAGTGGGTCAAGTTGTTGTACACAAACTTGGCCAACACACTTTTCTGCTGACTTTTTTCGGCAGCTCTATGCTAATTATTTTTGGGAGGGCGGGGGTTTTGCACTTATTTCTTAACTTAGTACATTTTGCCTGCAATGCTGTACTCACTAAATACAGTTCTTGAACAGTGGCTTCTTTTTACTTTGGAATTATACAAATAAGTAACAGACATTGTTTTCCCCCGACCTTTCAGGAATCATTCCTGTTTAGTTTGTTTCCTCCTCTACAACTTTGATTTGCTCCTTGTGTTTTTTGCAATCATCCTTCAAGGTAGTACATTTCATACTCCTGGGAGAATTCATAACAGTTCTGCTCACAATACTTTAAAATCTTGCAAAATTCTGCATATTTTATTTGTCAAAATAACACAATATAATCACACCAGTTTCAATTATTTTGGTAATTTATTTCAAAATATCTGTCAGCAGTATGTCTGTAACAATAAAGACAACAAAAAAGATTCAGGAAATGTTTTTGACAAATAGATTCCTTACTAGGCATATTAATAGAGAACTCTGAGTAATAATTCATTTAAACTACAATACAGAACCATATTTCCCACACTCTCAGAAACAGTGCAAAGGCTTGGGGGAGTCAGGGGCAAGAGAGGGGCTGAGGGAGAGGGAAGTAATTGCTGGGAAGGAGCCTGGGTGTGAACTTAGAGGGTTGTTGTATATGGGTGGGAAAAGTATAGAACAGGTTTTTTTTGTGGGGTGGGGCAGGATTGTTAGGGAGCTTCCCCCATGCAGAGCTTGGCTGACACCTTGCTTCTCCCATTCAGTCAGGCACTTCTGCCCCTGTCCCCATGTGTCTCTGTGCCCCCACTCAGCCATCCCCCTACCCCCATGTAGCTCTGCACCCTCCATCCCCCTACACGCCATCAGCCAGCCTCCTCCCCTCATCCTCCTGAGCCCCCCTCCCCTCTGTGGCTCTGCACCTCCACTCCATTCAGCCCCTGCCTTACTCTGTCCTCCCCAGCTAGCACTTGTGAGCCTCTGTCTGTGACCCCATGTGCCCCACGCTGTCTGTCTATCTCCCCATATCCCCTTTCTTCTGACCTGGCCTGACAGGTGCTGTGAGGAAGGCACTGCAGGCTCTTTCTGTTCCCTGTGGTAGCTGGGGCTGGCCAGAAGCAGCTGATCTGTTCTAACATCACAGAACCCTCTGGTGGGCAAAAGGCAGAACTGCATCAACTTTCCAGCAGAAGCTATTTTCTGCAGAAAAAAAAAATTATATGGGGCATAAGAATTACACATGCATGCAGTGGCTCAGAATTCCCCCAGGAGTAATTTCATTTGTAAAGTTTTACCCTCCAGAAATAATCCTTCCAAAACTGCTGCCTTGATTTGGTCTTCAATTGCCTTGGTTAAAAACAAAAAAAACCCAAGATACTATTTTTCCCACAGTTGCCAATGGGTCCCATATTTTGAAGATTTCAGTGGCATTCAACAAACCTTTGCTGTGCTCTACCAAGCATTCTGGGTTTGGGGTTTTTTTGTTGTTGTTTTATTTTTTTTATCTAATACCACTCTCTGGAGTTCCTTTTTCACTCAGTCCCAAATACTTCTGTGGGGAGTCCATAAAGTCTACCCTTAGAGTTAACCCATTTCTTCAGCATAGTATTAACTTCCACATATTGAAACTCCTAAACCCTTCCAATGTAATTTCCCTCAATTCTAGGTTATGACCCTCACATTAAGAGGTATATACATTACTGTAGCAAAGCTAGACTCACAAGCATGGAACCTCCTGCTGGTCATCTTGGGAATTAGCTCTTCCAGCCCAGAGTGCCCTCTGCAGGCCAGGTTCTCACCTTCCTTTAGGGCTCCCCATGTCCCTCCCAGACTCCAGTGCCCCTTACCCTGGGGTTCTGCCCACTGCAGTACCCCACAGTCTGGGTCTCCCCTCCCAAGGGAACCCCCAACCCTCAAAACCCACCTTGCCTCAGTGGTAACTACCAGTCATCATCTAGTCCCTGCTCACTGGGGCAGACTTCAGTCCATAATGTCCACTTATCATTGGCAAGGGGGTAGGACCAGCTGCCTCTGCCTATTCCCAGGCTATACCTCTGTAGCCCCAATTCCTTTCCTGGCCTTTAGCAAGGCCTGCAGCTTAGGAGTTTGCCAGGCTAGAGCTCCCCAGCTCCCTTTGCCCTTCCCAACACTGTTCTGTTCTGCTCTGCTTCAGGTACCTTACTCCTAAGCGGCTAACCCTTCCTACTCCAGGACTAGAGCGAGACTCTTCCAGCTTCTGACCCACAGCCCTCCTATCAGGGCCAGCTGGGCCCTAATTAAGCTGGCTATAGATGTGGCTGCTTCCCCAATCACCCTAGTTTGGCTGCTTTTAACCCCTGTTTTAGCCGCCCCACTACAATTACCTGCTTCCAATTAGTGTATCTGAGTCATAGCACCACTATATTTGAATTTCCCTGGGATCTCTTCCACTTGGTTTCCTAAGAACTCAGTTCGACTTCAGTCTCATCACTTAGGTTCCTTTATTTGGCACACAGTAAAGCTATGCTGAATTGATTAGACTCAAGCACAGGAGGTGAGTATAGGGCACACCACACAACCAAAGTTACACAGAAACCCTCTTCTTTATTTTTTACACATTTGCACATCACATTGCGTTTACTACATATCACATTACATGTTTTGGGATTGGCTGGGTTACTTCGTAGGAACCAATCCCTGTACAGCATACTTTCTCCATGCATTGTCCATGTACGATTTACTCTTTACCTCATCTTAAATTCCAGGATTATCTTATACGTTTTTTTCTTGTTGTGATGAGACATTCACCCCAAACGGGCCTAGAAAGAGTTAATGGGTCTGATGAGAAGCCAATTAACCAGATAGGCCTCACCTGAGGGAACTTAGCTGGCCTACATAATCCCTGAAAAATGATGGAACCCAGCTGAGAAGGAGCAGGTAGAGCTAGGATGAAGCCAGGAAAGTGGTAGTAGAATGGGGCTGCAGTGAGTGAGGGAGGCTATAGCCACTCTCTGGACAGTAGAGAGGGAAAGAAGAGAAATTAGGTAGAGAGGGTCAGGAAGAAAGGCTCAGGGAAAAGGCAGCAAGATTTAAGATGATGTAGGCCTTGGCTGCTGATTGGAGGGTCCTGGAGCTGGAACCTGGCATAGAGAGTGGGCCCAAGTTTCCCTATCAGCCACTGGGGAAGTGGCACAGTCTAGGCAGTGAAAGAAGGAGTGCAATCTTGGAGGGAGAGACTTAGATACCCCAGAAGAGGAAAACACACAGTGACTTGGCTGGAGGGCCATGCCAGAAAGACAGCGCATCCTGAGTAAGAGAGAGAGAGCGCGCAGCAGAAAGGGGCTTCAGGTCATGCCAGTGAGCAGTAGAAAGGGGTTTCAGACCTGGAAAGAGTTAATCCCCAGAGCAATCAGGAAGAGTTACACCTATGGGTGAGAGGACCCTGTGAGACTTGTCCATTGTCAGTGGTTCCCTGGATAGTTCACCCTTATCTTAGCTACTATAGACATTCTGTTTCCAGCCTGCTAATCCACTTACCTTCCTATTCCTTTCTCCCAAGAAATAAGGCCTCACCTTTGTTCAATTACTCATGTCAAGCCGGGTCTACAAATCTTAGCACATAAAGCCAGGAGCTGCCTTCGGGAATGTCAAGGTAATCCCACAATACAGGAGGTCTTGCTGCAGCTAGAACCTTGAATCCAGGGAAACACCAATAGGTCTTAGAGACCAGCAGATTAGGTCTGCAAAAGGATCACCTGGGAGCAGAGATACAACTAGTGGTCCCACTGACAAAGTGGGAGGATTTAAGGACAGTGGTGAGGGCTTCCTGCTCCACTTAACAGTACTGTTCTTAGTTCCTAGATGGTACGTAGCCATAAAGTCAAATCAAGAGAGGAAAAGGGGCCAGCAAATCTGACACTGGTTGAGTGGTCATGTCTGTAGATGTTCCAAATTCTTGTGATTTGTCCAAACTCGGACAGGGGCACGGGCATTCTCAAGGAGGTGATGCCATTCCTCAAAAGTGACAGTGATGGCCAGGATCTCTTTCTCCTACACATCATAATTTCAGTCTGTGGGAGTCAGTTTCTGAGAAAAGAAGGTGCAGGGATGGAGCAGCTGGCAAGGACCTGTGAATACGTAGAGGACTACACCTATCACAAAATCCAAGGCATTGGTCCCTACTATTAAGGCCTTTGTTGGGTCCAGATGAGTCAAAATGAGGGCAGAAGAGAATGCCTTTTTCAAGTAGTCAGAAGCATGTCAGCCCGCTTTTTGAAAAGGGATGTTATATATGTGATATATATCAATCATGTTAGAAAAGCCTTTGATGAATTGCTGGTAAAAATTTGCAAACCTGAAGAACTGCTGCACCCTATGTATGTTCAAGGGCACCTTCCACTCAGTGATAGTGGTAGCCTTATGGAGAGTTTCACTGGTAAGATGGCCCAGCTGAGAAACGCCACACTATCATTGTCAAATTCAAATTTCTTGGGTTTCATATAAAGTTGATTTTGGCAAATCCAATCAATAACAGTGCACACATGGTGGTCATGGAGCTCTTGATTCTCAGGAAAAATGAGAATATTATCTAAGTAGATGATCATGAATCGGTTAAGGGTATTTCTGAAGACATTCATAAAATGCTGGAAGATAGTGGCAGCATTTTATAGACCAAACAGCATAACTAGGTATTCAGAATGGCCATATCTGATTTGAAATACCATCCTCCATTCATCCCCCTGCTGGATTCTGGCCAGGTTGTATGCTCTCTGCTGGTCTAGCTTCATGAAGACCTGGGACAGAGTCTGTCCAGGAGTTTGTTTATGAGTTGAAGGGGTATTCGTTATGGATGATGATCTTGTTTAGGGCTCAATAAATGACCCAAGATCAGAGAGATTGACCCTTGTTAGCCACAAAGAAAATAGGTGCCCCCATTGGAGAAGTTGGAGGGTGGATGAAGATCAGACACAAAGACACTCCCAAAAGACCTGCACCACAGGTTTGTCTATGGTGTAAATATGTCCAAAATGAACCTCTGCTCCTGACTAGAGGTTGATGAGGCAATTGTATCTGCAATGAGGTGGTAAAGTGTCCACCTCCTGTTTGTCAAATACATTGGCATACTCTCAATATTTCACAAGAATTCTGGACACTGCTGATGAACCTACAGTTTGTGCCCTGGATCATTAGGGGTCTGGAACACCCTGCGGAGCTTGACTGATCATCGGATGGGGCTGGGAATGCATGCTCATCAGCACTGTGGGGAACAGAAGAGTATAGACTGTGAGTTGATTCAGGAGTCATTGGTGATGAGCCAGGGGACACCAGGGATGACTGGCGCATGTGGAGCATGGATAACACCAACTGCAAAATCTCATGATAACTAATGAGAATGATCTTCAGGAGGCTCTTTGATGCATGATGGAGCCTGAAGAAAGAGGTGACCCACTGATAACCTCGATGATCTCAGGAAAGTCCTTGTAGAGGTTGGGAATCAAATCTCCTTAAACTCCTGGTCAATGATTGGAGGCACCTGCGTCAGCTAACGCTTCTAAGTGGACATCAGGCATGACAGGATGCTGGAAATGAAGCAGAAGACAAAAAGTGGCGATGTGTGGAATAGAAGCTGCCAAGATTCTGGCAGAGAGGTGGCGATGAGACTTGCTGTGGGGAGGAGTAGGGCATAAGTCCAACCAGAACCCCTTACTGGAGCTGGGCTCTGGAATTTCCCCACCAAGGGGTGGGCCAACCCTTGGTCAGGCAACCTGCTGTAATGTGCCTGTGCATCCCACAGTACAGGCATGATCCGAATATCTCACGATGGCTGTTTTCATCAGCAGAGAGATGGGCTGGACTCAGTCAACTTGCCTCAGTTCAGGGTTTGGTAGGACAACTGAAGTTTGGGAGATGGAGGAGTTCTGACCGAGGGGGATCGGGGAGCACAACATCTTTCTTGGGCCCTCCCCGTTAATTGGTCATCAATCCTAATGCAAAGATCAATTTACAGCTCCCAAGCCAGGCGGAGGTTCCACCCATGATAGTTCATCTTTGACAGAGTAATTGAGCCTGCCCGGCCTAAAGCGGTTTTACTGAACTGCCTCATTCCAGTGGGTGCTCAAAGCCAGAAAGGGACACTTGTTTCATTTTTTTTATAGTACTGTCTTCTACTAGACCTGTCAAGGTTCCTTCCCCACTCTGAACTCTAGGGTACAGATGTGGGGACCTGCATGAAAACTTTCTAAGCTTACTTTTACCAGCTTAGGTTAAAACTTCCCCAAGGTACAAATTAATTTTACCCTTTGCCCTTGGAATTTTCACTGCCACCACCAAACTTTAACTGGGTTTACTGGGAAACGTAGTTTGGACACGTCTTTCCCCCCAAAATCCTCTCAATCCTTGCACCCCACTTCCTGGGGAAGGTTTGGTAAAAATCCTCACCAATTTGCATAGGTGACCACAGACCCAAACCCTTGGATCTGAGAACAATAAAAAAGCATTCAGTTATTTTTACAAGAAGACTTTTAATAGAAGTAAAGGAATCACCTCTGTAAAATCAGGATGGTAGATACCTTACAGGGTAATTAGATTCAAAACATAGAGAATCCCTCTAGGCAAAACCTTAAGTTACAAAAAAGAGACACAGACAGAAATAGTCATTCTATTCAGCACAGTTCTTTTCTCAGCCATTTAAAGAAATCATAATCTAACACATACCTAGCAAGATTACTTACTAAAAGTTCTAAGACTCCATTCCTGTTCTATCCCGGGCAAAAGCAGCATACAGACAGACCCAGACCTTTTGTTTTTCTCCCTCCTCCCAACTTCTGAAAGTATCTTGTCTCCTCATTGGTCATTTTGGTGAGGTGCCAGCGAGGTTACCTTTAGCTGCTTAACCCTTTACAGGTAAGAGGAATTTTCCTCTGGCCAGGAGGGATTTTTAAGGGGTTTACCCTTCCCTTTAAAATTAGATCAGTTCTTATTTTCCCAAGGGTCTTGTCATAAATATAAATAATCTTCCTAATGATAAGAAGTATGTTCTGGGATATTAATATAACTACAGTCATGTAAACACAGTAAGAGTTCCTTCTGAGAGCAGGATAATTGCTAGCAGAGGGATTCTTGTGTATGGGACGTTGGCAAAAAGAGCAAGGACTTAGCGAAATCAAAAGCTGTATAGTTAAAGCACAACCCTTCTAGAATGGAGGGAGTTATAGCAAAAGAAGTGCTTTAACAATTCAAGCATTTAGTATTTAAGTATAGCTTATTTCCCTTCCCTTATAAGAATAAGTTATAAGGCACATTTATACCACTATAACTGCAGCCATGTTAGAGGTTGTACCAGTATAACTATTTTGATTTTAAAAAAAAAAAAACACACCACCATAACTGAAGGAGTTATGCCAGTACAAAAAACTGTAGACCAGGCCTAAGAATTCATTTATAGCTCATACAGCTAGAGCACTGGTGGGGAATGTGTATATAGGTAAAACATCCATATAGTAGTAGCTAGAGCTATGCTGTCTGCATTAAGTAGAAGCAGGCATAATGGCCATGGGTTATTGCATGGAATATACTTAAAAAGCAACATTTAGAACACCTTTAAAATCATGCACCATAGACTGCTGCTGATGCTGGCCTCGAGGCATTAGAAAATGCAGGATGATGAATGTAGGTGACAGTTCCACTCCTTGAACATGATGAATTTTTCTTTTATAGGGGGAAAGCTCATCTGGGCAGGAAACCTGTCTGAGACTATGGAAGAGACTCCCACAGAAACTAAAGGCCATCACAAACATGGGCGGCAGGGGGGACACTCTCTTTGGGGAGGTTAACCCCCAACCCGTCTGGAGGAGCCCCAGGCCAGCCAGAGACCCTGAGTTGCCCCATGGGACAAGCAAAAGCTTTTCCAGAACAACCTGAATTTTTTATATGCACCATGCGGTTCCGGAGCAGCTGAGGAGGCGGTGTGTGCTACTCAGCTTTGTGGGTACATCAGTAAATCTGTCTGGAGTTCAGGGAGATTACTGAAAAATCCAGGAAGATGAGTAGCACACACCGCCTCCTCAGCTGCCCCAGAACCTGCATGGCGCATAATAAAAACGTCCTCCGGCGGAAGCCCGGCCCATGCAAACCGCCAAAACCGACAACCTGGGGTCCAGTGGTGGTGGTTGCACCAGGGGAGGCTTAGCCTCCCCTGGCTTATTATGCCCACCACCACCAAGATCACAAACCTTGCCAAGTTCTGCTCCCAACTGCAAGCACAAGGGCCACTTCTTTGACTGTGCCTTCTCTAACATAAACATACAGCAGCATGTACGTTTTAAAAAACAAAAAGACAGCACTACACATACAATTCTCCCCCTGGGGAGAGAATGAAAGAACAAGCCTCATGTGACAGTCGTTAGTCACATTGCTTAATGCACTATTTGCAAGTGCTCAGTTATGGTGATAAGGTTGGTATAACAATCTGAATAAAAAGGGCTTTGTGGGAGAGGGCTGATATGTCTCCAACCCACTCACTCAGATTTCTTCTGGAATACTTGGTGAATCTTGCAGCACTAGTTACCTCTTTATGCCCAGGGACTTCAAGAAGTAGCACTGAGACTCTCCTACACGAGTGTGCATTTTCCAGTGGTTTAAGGTCCTGAGATCATTTTCCCAAGGAAAAGTTCAATTTTTCATTGAAAAAAATGAAAACTGAAAAATGTTAGGTTGAAAAACCAAAATTTTCTATAGAAAATAGAAAAGTTCCATAGAAAAATTTTGTTCTCAAAAAAAACCCACACAGTTTTTGATAAACATTTTTAACCAACCCTAGACTAGATTCTACTCCCACCTTTGCCATACCATAACACTTTGTGTTTGTGTAGAATTTGACAAACAAACATTATTACTCTAATTTTAAGTGAGATTAAGTGATATGCCCAATGCTACACAGAAAACCACTGCTAGGTCCAGAAATAGAATCAGGTTGTGTGACTTTTGGTCCTATACTTAAATCATAGCATCTCTCAGGCATCACAATCAGTCTCACTGCCTATAAAGGATTTGCCCAGGATCCAGTGTGGTCTAATACTAATGTATTAGGCTCATTACTGAGAGTCAGAAGTACTAGATCTACACCTGGTACTGAGATGTGACTTTGGCAATGTCATAACCTCTGAGACTGTTTTTTTATAGATGGAGAAAGGATCACAATAGTTATTTGCTCAGTAAATTGTTATGTAAGTGTGATGGGGTGTCCACCCTACCCAAGACTTGAAGGGGTTAAGGTGGCCAAGTAATGCCCCAGGCTGCACCTGGAGAAAGAGCCAAAGAACAGGGATTGATTAAATGAGGCTCAGCTGGACAGAAACAGGAGGGGCCTGTATAAAGCCCAGAAGCTGAGAGCAAAAAGGGGATGCAGGAAAGGTCTGCAATCATTCCCTAGGAGAAGGGAAGTGTGTTTGGGGCTATAGAGCTAGGTAGCCTACAGTTACACCCTGGGAGGAGGGATTTGGGGCTGGTGAACTCAGAGAAGAGGGAGAGTAAGAGAGGTAAGAAAGGCTCAGGGGAAAGGGAGCAAGGTGTGGGATAGGGCAGACCTTGGCTGCTAATGACAGCCTTGGGTGCTGAGCTGGAACCTGGAGTAGAGGGCAGGCCTGGGTTCCCCTATCAGCCACTGAGAATGTTTACCTGGGGCCAAATTTGGACTCCAGATTTAAGTGCATGATTTTCATTGACTTCAAAAATATCGACTAAAGTTAATGGGAGCCCCACTTGCACATCTACTGGAGATTTTCCTCTAAGACTGCAACTTTCATGCACAATTGCTACAATTGAATTCCAGTTGTAGAACTCTTTTCCCTCATCTTGTAAATGATTCTTTAAACATCAGTTTCTTTCAGCTGGCCTCAGAAAACTTTGTGAGGTTTTTAAAATATTAGCATTCAAGGTACTGTGCACAGTTTAAGTATGTCTACTATTCCTGCAAGTAACGGTGGGGTCCTTCGCATTCTCCCTTTAGCTGAACCTGAGAAGGGTATCTGATTGAATCACTGCAGTTGCCAGTTGTACTAACAGGCAACAAGTTATCTCTTTCCAGTTATGCCATCCCAGATAGCCCAAAAAGACTTTGCCAACCCACTTGGTGCTGTGAGGAATAGTTGCTAGATAAGGGAGCCACCTACAGGAGCCTGAGGTACCAGGGAGGAGGAAGCAAGGAGGATGGAGAGATACTGGGCTGGAGGGTGGGTTGTTGAAAAGATTGATGGCTTTTGGAAGGGCAGCCTATGGAACTGATGGATTGTTTTCTGTGGGTCAGTGGAAAAAGTGTTTTACCCAGAGCTGTATTGCTGTCTGAGGTGGGAAACTTCTGAAATAGCTCCTTGTTAAATTTTTGGCGTTACATTAATGGCGGAATCTGTTACATACAGAAGTTGTAAACAAAGACATAATAAATGGCAAAGTATTGAGTTGGAGGAAGTACCTAATATGATACCTCAAGGATTGGCAAAAAGTCCAATCTTATTTAACATCCTTATTAAACAGCAATGAATGAAATTCTCAGGCGATACTAAACCAACAGGTTTCAGAGTAACAGCCGTGTTAGTCTGTATTCGCAAAAAGAAAAGGAGGACTTGTGGCACCTTAGAGACTAACCAATTTATTAGAGCATAAGCTTTCGTGAGCTACAGCTCACTTCCTCAGATGCATCTGAGGAAGTGAGCTGTAGCTCACGAAAGCTTATGCTCTAATAAATTGGTTAGTCTCTAAGGTGCCACAAGTCCTCCTTTTCTTTTTACTAAACCAACAGTTTCAAACACCATAGTGAGGACAGGGAAATAATTCAAATGCACCTGGGGAGATTGCTTATTCTGACCCCCATTCATGCCAAACATTGGGCCTTGTCACTTGTATAAACTGTGACAACCCTACTTTCAACCAGCTGCTACCATAATGAAACTCATATCTTGATTATTTGTTGCAGAAAAATGATTATACAACTATTTCAGTCATCACAAATAAGCATAAAAGGAACCATGTATTTTAGCATGGCTATGACTCTTAAATTCTGTATCACATTATTATGATCCTTTATTAAATATAGTGCTGGAGGACACAAAAGGCCCTATCCAGGAAGTTGTACTAACATAAGGAAATAGTCCCTGCCGCTAAGAGCTTTTTTACAGTCTAAAAAATACAGAATATTAAAGGTTGGGGAAAGGAACACAATAGAATCATAATTTACTCCTTAGATGTTAAAACTAGGGCATCCATTACTCACTTACAGAAATAACTGAAATCCAAAAATAAAATATACTATTGTCCAGCCCTAGGCTGTTTGCAAGCAATTATATAGGAAGGGATTTTCAAAAGAGGGTGAGATGCCCAACTCTCTAAGACTTTCAGTAAGAGTAAGGCACCTACCTCTTTCAAGCACTTTGAAAATTCCACCCGTAGAGAGTAAAATAAAATCAGAGAATCGGGTTCTATAATTTTGATAATGGCTGTATGGGCAGAACACTGAATGTTCTCTCAGAAATGAAATAAAGAAAATATTAAACATAAGCTCAGTGTCCTGAAGCCTTGGCCTAGGGGAGTAGGGAGCTCACTACTGGAACCTGTTGGTGAACTGAGAAAAGAGCAGCCCAGACTAGTTTGAGAGCTCCGGGTGAACAAGGGTTCCCTAAGGCAGTGGTTCTGAACCAGGGGTACATATACCCATGGGGGGTATGAAGAGATCTTTCAGGGGATACATCAACTTAGCTAGATATTTGCCTAGTTTTACAACGGGCTACATAAAAAAAACTAGTGAAGTACAAACTAAAATTTCATATAGACAATGACTTGTTTATACTGCTCTATATACTATACACTGAAATGTAAGTACAATATTTATATTCCAATTGATTTATTTTATAATTATATGGTAAAAATGGAAAATAAACAATTTTTCAGTAATAGTGTGCTATGACACTTTTGTATTTTTATGTCTGATTTTATAAGCCAGTGGTTTTTAAGTAAGTTGAAACTTGGGGGCATGCAAGAAAAATCAGACTCCTGACATGGGCACAGTAGTCTGGAAAGGTTGAGAACCACTACCCTCTGGGAGAGAGCTCTCTGCTAGCATCTGTTGGTGAGCACAGAGAAAGGACTGAATAGGCCAGGCTTCATTTGCATTTCTGTTATGTGACAGTTAGGGGCAGTTGTTTTAAATTTGGGGGTAATGAAAGGTGAAGAGAACTGCACCAAATGTACCTGGGGTGAAGCCTCATGCTAACCAAAACAACAGTCTGGTGTGCTTGGGGAACAGCCAGAACAAAGCCAGAGGAGAAAGGGGTTCCTACTCCTTGTCACCCAGGATAAGCTTGCATCAGACCCTGTTCAGCCACTGATCTCTCTGACGACTTTGCAAAGAAGTGATACAGAGGTAGCTTTTGTGAGTGGGGAACAGTGCAGAGATGGATTTGAAGTGGGTAGAGGCAGTGGTGAGCTGGAGCCGGTTCACACTGGTTTGCTGGAACCGGCTGTTAAATTTAGAAGCCCTTTTAGAACCGGTAGTCCCGCGAGGGACAACCGGTTCTAAAAGGGCTTCTAAATTTAGCAACCAGCCAAAAGTGGTGCCTTAGACATCAAGTCCGTGGGTGCTCCGGGGCTGGAGCACCCACGGGGAAAGTTTGGTGGGTGCAGCTCCCCTCTGCCTCCGCCCCGACTTACGCTCCGCCCCTCTCTGCTTCACCCCCCACCCCCAGCTTACCGCAAATCAGCTGTTCGCGTGGGAAGACTGGGAGGGCTGAGAAGCAAGCGGCGGCTTCGTGCTCAGGCCCAAGGAGGTGGAGCGGAGGGGAGCTGGGGTGGGGGGGCACGAGGAGGACCGCCCACACCACAGCAGGTAACCTGGGGGGGCAGAGGCGCGCAGGGGAACCACTCCCCGCCCCAGCTCACCTCCGCCTCCCTGGGCCTAAGCGCAAAGCCGCCGCTTGCTTCTCAGCCCTCCCAGGCTTCTGATTCGCGGGAAGCCAGGGGTCGGGGGGGCCGAGAAGCAGACTGGGCTGGCGCATTCAGGGGTGGAGGCAGAGGCAGAGCAGAGGTGAGCTGGGGCCGGGTATGGGGCGGGGAGCTGCCGGTGGGTGCTCTGCACCCACCAAATTTTCCCCGTGGGTGCTCCAGCCCTGGAGCATCCACAGAGTCGGTGCCTAAGGCGCCACTTTTGATGCGATCAGTGGGGGGAGCAGCCGCTTGCCCTGCTCCCCCCCAGCTACGTTACCCCGCCCCTAGGAGCCAGAGGGACCTGCCGGATGCTTCGTGGGAGCCGCCCCAGGTAAGCACCGCTGGGAATCCCCACCTCACCCCCCAGCAGGTCCCTCTGCCTCTTAGGGGTGGGCACCCACTATGGTGGCCAATGAGACCCTCCTGCCTGGATCCAGGGGCAGTCAGGGGACAGGGGAGGGGGCACAACCCCCTCGTGGGGTGAGGAGGGAACTGGTTGTTAAGATTTTGGCAGCTCATCACTGGGCAGAGGTAGCGATGGAGATGACACAAATAGCTGTGCAACCTAAGGCAGTACTGAGGTGATTTTCACTAAAGCCACAGAGGGCAGCCCCCTAGCTGAGGAATTTTGAAGGCCCCCCTACCCAGCAGTCAAAGTTGGAATCAATAGGGTTGCATTAGGTGGTTGGCACCCAGAACAGACCAAGCAGCACTTCCTTTAGTGGCTGAAGATGGATCTGCCCAAACTCTGAACTCTGCCCAATGTGAATGGAGATGCAGCAATGGAAGCAGAAAAGGGAGGTGGCTGTCTCAGAAACACATGGTTTTATTTGCAAAAGGAACAGGAGTATTTGTGGCACCTTAGAGACTAACAAATTTATTTGAACATAAGCTTTCGTGAGCTACAGCTGGTGCCACAAGTACTCCTGTTCTTTTTGCGAATACAGACTAACACGGCTGCTACTCTGAAACCTGTCATGGTTTTATTTGACACACAGAGGAGGACTGAGTTTAAAATTATTGCCAAACCATCCAGGGGGTGGGAATGGAGAGCAAAAGGTTTTACTTAACAGATATGATAGATATTGTCAGTTGATTATTGGTGGTTTTCCAAATTCACTGGGGGGGAGAAGGGATATAGAGTAAAGTTCTTGATTTAAACCTCAGACTAGAGCTTGGGAGTGGAGAACTAGTGTATATCAAGGATACCCAGGGGAGGTAATTTAGTTTTCCCAGGTTTTTTGGGTGAGGGCTTGTGCCAGTGATATGTGTTAATTGTTGAAGGACCCTAGATGTTTCAATCCAGCCCTTTTAGCTGCCAACTGCTCCTGGCAGAAGGTTTACATATTCGCTCCAGCAACTGTAATTCAGAGTCATTTTAGACTTGATTCTGACCAACAGGGAGGAATTAGTTATGAATCTGAAAGTGGAAGGCAATTTGGGTGAATGATAGATTTCACGATACTAAGGAAAGGCAGGGAGGGACAGCAGCAGAATAAGGACAATAGATTTCAAAAAAAGCAGACTTTAACAAACTCAGAACTGGTAGACAAGGTACTGTGGGAAGAAAATTGAAGGGATAAAGGAGCTCAGGAGAGCTGGCATTTTCTCAAGGAGACAATATTAAAGGCACAAACTGCAAGCTATCCCCATGCAAAGGAAAGATAGTAAGAGGCCAGTATTGCACTGTCAAGAACTCTTTAAAGACTGAAAATAAAAAAGGGAATCTTACAAATAGTGGAAACATGAATGAATTGCTAAGGAGGATACTTGCACAAGCATATAGGCACAAAATCAGAAAGGCTAAGGCACAATATGAGTGTAAGCAGACTCTGAATGAGCTCTCCCCTGACATCTAGTGGTGAGCTGTGGAAAAGGACTTCAGGAGCTGATCTCGTTTGCATGGGCACACCCACCCTGCCTAGGTGCTCAGCATGACGCGATTGCTTGCCCAGATGATCACTTGTGGCTGGTGTTGGATCCTCAGTCTCCTTGTTATTGGGGCAGGAGTAATAAATTGTTGTGTGAATCAAGGGCAGCAGAACTGTATCTGGTAGACCCCGATGAAGGGACTCACCCTCAACTGAATGGAACTCGCTAGGAAGGGAATATGGGTTCCAAAGCCCAATGAGAGGAAGGAGAGAATAGAATAGAACAACAAGAACCTCTACCTTCTGTTTAAGGGTTCTAGACACCATTTGACCCTTCCTCTCTCTATAGTATAATAAAAAAGCTAATTTAGACTCACTTAAGAGTCTTATTACATGCTGCAGAGCTGAAATTACTGATATCTAGGTCTAAGTATTGGACCTACCCTGAGATAGCATCTGTATTGCAAGAGACTGCCCAGTGTGCACCAGCTAACAGCTGAAATCACTGAGAGCTGTGTTACGTGGTGGGCCATAAATAAATCTTGGTGAGTGGCCAACCATGTGGCTGGCAGAGAGGTGTGGCCAGCATGGAGGCTGGCGGAGAGGCGCGGCGAGCGGACAGCAGGGCGGCTGCCAGAGAGGGCCAGAGCAGAGCCCCATAGAGAGGTGTGGCAATTGGCCAGCAGGATGGTGAGTGAGTGCCCAAGCAGCCCAGCATGTAAAGTGCCTCCTTACCCCCCTTCCACTCAGAGTGGGAGGTGAACTCTGCGGATGAACCTCTGAACTCTGGGGCTGCACTGGCCAAAGACAGCAACTGTGAGTGGGGTGCAGAGAAGGGTCAGGCACGTTAAAGGGACTTTTGCGCTGCTGGACTTAAGAACCTGAGAGGAAAAGAACACTGCCCAACTTACTTGGGAGTGAGTCTTTTCTCATGGTTTAGGTTTATGAACCCTAGTTGCAGTGTTTTTTCAAATTAATGCTGAATTACTTCCCTCCTTTTATTAAAAGTTTGTGTTACACTCAGACTCTGTGCTTGCAAGAGTGAAAGTATAGCCTCTTAAAGGGGCCCGGGGGTGGTGTTTAATAGTCCCACATCACTGGGTGGGGGCTCGAGCCGGTTTGTGTTGTATTGGTGAAAAAGATACTGAACCAGGCCCTGTTGCTGCTGGCTCCACATGGCAAAAGGGTTACATGAGTTACACCTAGCAAGGGACATAAAAGGCAATAAGAGGTTCTTTAAAAGGCAATAAGAGGTTCTTTAAATACATTGGGAGCAAGAGAAAGACAAAGGCAAGTGTAGGTCCTCTCCTTAGCAGGGAAGGAGAGCTAACAACAGATGACAACTAGAAGGCTGAGATGTTTAATGTTTATTTTGCTTCCGTCTTCACTACAAAGGCTAATTGTGATCAAACACTCAACATAATATTAACAAGGGAGAAGGAATGCCAGACAAAATAGGGAAAGAAAAAGTTAAAAATATTTAGATAAGTTAGATGTCTTAAAGTAAAATATTCAAGTAAAATTCACCATGGAGTACTTACACAACTAGCTAAAGCAATCTCAGAATCATTAGTGATTATCTTTGAGAACTCATGGAGGATGAGTGAGGTGTCAGAGGACTGAAGAAGGGCAAACATAGTACCTATCTCTAGAGGGGAGGGGGGGAGAACCAGGGAATTATAGACCAGTCATCCTCACTTTGATACCTGGAAAGTTAGTGGAACAAATTGTCAAACAATCAGTTTGTAGGCACCTAGATGATAATAGGGTCGTAACAAAATACCCAGAATAGATATGACAGGAACCAATCATGCCAAACTAACTTTGACAGAGTTAGTGGCTTAGTGGATGAGAGGCAGAACACATGATATACCTTGACTTCAGTAAGGCTTTTGAACATAGTCCCACATGACATTCTCATAAGCCAACTAGGGAAATGTGCTCTAAATTATATTACTAAAAGGAGGAACACAACTGGTTGAAAGATAGCACTCGTAGTTATTATTCATTTGCTGTCACTGTGAGGACATATCTAGTGGGGTCCTACAAGGGTTAGTCCTGGGTCTCATATTAGTAAATATTTTTATATAATGGAGTGGAAAATATGCTTATAAAATTTATGGATGATACCAATCTTTGGAGGGGTTGCAGGCACATTGAAAGATAAGATTTGAATTCAAAATGACCTTGACAAATTGGAGAATTGCACTTGTTCTTACTGAATTTCATCTTACTGATTTCAGATCAAAGTCCTTCATTTAGGAAGGAAAAATCAAATGCACAACTACAAAATGTGGAATAACTGGCTAGGTGGTAGTACTGCTGAAAAGGATCTGGGAATTTATCCTGGATCACAAATTGAATATGAGTCAACAATGTGTTGCTGCAAAACAGGCTAATATTCTGGGGTGTATTAAGAAGAGTGGTGTATGTAAAGCATGAAAGGTAATTGTCCCACTCCAGTAGGCATTGGTGAGGACAAGGTGTGTCCAATTCTGGGTGCCACATTTAGGAAAGATGTGGACAAACTGGAGAGAATGCAGAGGAAAACAACAACAACAAATGATAAAAGCTTAACAAAGGTTAGCAAAACTGGGCACATTTAGTCTTGAGAAAAGAAGACTGAGGAGGGACAAAATAATAGTCTTCAAATATGTTAAGGGCTGTTATAAAGAGGACTGTGATCAATTGTTCTCCATGTGCACTGAAGGTAGGACAAGAAGTCATAACCTTAATCTACAGCAAGGGAAGTTTAGGTTAGCTAATAGGAAAACCTTTCTAATTTAAGGGCAGTTAAATTCTGGAACAGGCTTCCAAGGGAGGTTGTGAAGTGCCCACCATTGGAGATTTTAAGAGTAAGTTGAATTAATACCTGTCAGGATGATCTAGGATTACTTGGCCCTGCTCCAACATAGGGGGCTGGACTTGAGGGCCTCTCAAGGTCCCTGTCAGACCTACATTTCTATGATTCTATCATTAAGGGATGAATGTGTCTGTCAAGGTTCCTTCCCCACTCTGAACTCTAGGGTACAGATGTGGGGACCTGCATGAAAACCTCTTAAGCTTACTTTTACCAGCTTAGGTTAAAACTTCCCCAAGGTACAAACTATTTTACCCTTTGCCCTTGGACTTCCACTGCCACCACCAAACATTTATCTGGGTTTATTTATTAGGAAAGCATTGTTTGGAAACATCTTTCCCCCCAAAATCCGCCCAACCCTTGCACCCCACTTCCTGGGGAAGGTTTGGTAAAAATCCTCACCAATTTGCATAGGTGACCACAGACCCAAACCCTTGGATCTTAAGAACAATGAAAAAGCATTCAGTTTCTGAAAAGAAGGATTTTAATAGAAGTAAAAAAGAATCACCTCTGTAAAATCAGGATGGTAAATACCTTACAGGGTAATTAGATTCAAAACATAGAGAATCCCTCTAGGTAAAACCTTAAGTTACAAAAAGACACACAGACAGGAATATCCATTCTATTCAGCACAGCTTAATTTCTCAGCCATTTAAAGAAATCATAATCTAACGCATATCTAGCTAGATTACTTACTAAGTTCTAAGACTCCATTCCTGTTCTGTCCCTGGCAAAAGCATCACACAGACAGACACAGACCCTTTGTTTTTCTCCCTCCTCCCAGCTTTTGACAGTGTCTTGTCTCCACATTGGTCATTTTGGTCAGGTGCCGGCGAGGTTATCCTAGCTTCTTAACCCTTTACAGGTGAAAGGATTTTTCCTCTGGCCAGAAGGGATTTTAAAGGTGTTTACCCCTCCCTTTATATATATATGACAGTGTCCTTATGTGGTTATTGTTCCTTTAAGGCCCCTGACTTTCCTGCTACAGGAATTCCTCAAACCTCTTTTTGAGTATGTGCAGTTGGATTTGGGACAGAGAGGGAAGTGTGTAACTGTTCAGAAAGTTTCTTCTCTTCCTTAAATGGATTGATTTCTGGATGTCTACAACAAGCCCCGGTTTGTAACTTTCTATCAAATTGAACTGCCTTTTCTACAAGTATGTCATTTTAGTCTCTTCTTCTGACAAATTGGGGTTCACTTACAAATGAATATCACATCAAGTCTCCATTTTGTAAGATGCTGAGCACCCTTTATTTTCCATTAAGCTAATGAAAGCTGAAGACACTCAATGTATCACAAAATCAGGTCTCACATCATTTGTTTTCAGAAGCTGAACAAGCACAGCCATGGGGATCATTGTTAATAAAAGTCTTCTCAGTAGGCTTAGTATGTATCTGGCTCAGTTGTTTAAGCCCAAGAATAATAGTTTTTAATTATTCCCTAAAGAGGGGGGGAAATACTGTAGGGATGTGGCTGAGGGAGGAAAAAGCAATGAGGAAGCCTAGCTATAACACAGAAAATGTTCTAGTCAATTAATAGCATCTGTGCCAGAAACCACAGTACTACTGAAAGGAGCTCAAAGCATCTAATGTGATAAGATTATAACTTTTACACCCATCCAATCCTCTCCATTCTTAATATTTTGAGAACTTTAAATGTATAAAACCAAATTGTCAATTAATCCTTACAGAAAAGTTTTGAAAAAAGGGGCTTTTGCCACTTTTGGCTGCCATCTAGTGTTAGGATGCAGAATATATATATATTCTGTATTTAAATATTTTTTTAAAAAATGAAGAATACTATAAAGCTTCTGACTACTGTTAAACTATGTTAATGTGAAAAACAAACAGTATTTTCCCCAAAGCTGAATTTGAGATACTGGAGTCAAGCAGACTGACAATATCCAGTAATATCCTGGACAAACCTTATGGAAAGAAGATAAACTTTAATGAAGTGAGTTAAACCTTATTGGATTATGTTTAATACTTTTGGGGTCCATTATATTAAAAATGCAATTGTGTATGTTATTGTATGTACCTTTTCTACTAGGAGGGTGAGATGATGATATAATTCCTCCATCATTAGACCTTTGAAGTGGTATGCATATACTAGTTCAAACTAGATTATCCAGGGTCCAACAGACAAAAAATGGATTTTTGGATAAACAGCCTGGTTTTAAACTGGCTCAGGGCAAACTGATCCAGCAAACAGACAGGATCTCTGACCTACAGAGGGCCCCAATCCTTAGAGATGGATTGGAAGGACTTGGGCCTATTGAGGCCCATAAGACTGGGTGCTAGCTCTGAGCTATGGCTGTTATGAATTTGTGACTGTAGAAGAGACCCCTTTATGGGGTTTTGAAGGACTGCTCCTGCTAGAGCCTGTTATGGTTTGGGAGATCTCTTGTAAGCTTGTTAACGGGTATAGGTTCTTTTATTGTTTTTAATGCTTCCTCCGTAGCATTTTTACCTTAAGATTAAAACAAGTTTGAATAAAAAGAGCTGTGTGGTATCTGTAACCGTGGGCAGTCACTCTGTTAGCCATCTCTGAAGGGAGAGCAAGCAGGTATACTTGGGCAGCCTGTCTCTGCTGGAAATAACATAGTGAAGGCAGCAAACTGTGCAGTCTGGAAATACCCTGGTCAGAAGGGAGGGAGACACAGATCTCCACCCTAGAAAGGCAACAGCTGGGGAACTGGAAGCCTAAGAGTAGATGCCCTTACTGGACCACTGAAGGGAAATACAGGTGCTGTTGCCCTGAACTATGACAAATGTCAACCCATTTTCACCATTAACTTCATCTGGGAGCAGTCTCATGCTGTTAGGGACTGACAGACACAGACTACTAGGCATAGAATCTAATAGGACTCTTCATGATGCTAAGCAGCATGGTCCAGATCCACAAGAGACTGAACTGTTGTGCACTGAGTGTTGCAGTGCCTAATGTTTAGATGCCTAGAAAATCAGAGGAACAAAACTGTGATCCATAAGTCCTGAGTTAGGTGCCTAGGCTTCTATACAATGAATAGGGAGAAATAAGTTCCTTAGAAAGCAATCCACAAAGCCAGCACGCTAGGCGGGAAGCCGCCTAATCTAGCCAATGGGAGATTCTGGCAGTGGCATATAAGCTGAGGTCCATCCCTCTCTTAGAGTTCGGTGCCCAAATCTGGGCTACAGAGAGGCACCTACCCAGCTAGAGATCCACAAAGTGGGGAAAGATAGGTGTTTGGCTGCCCCGGTTACATGTGGGGCCCAATCTAGTAGGTGTGCGCAGAGGCCACCTAACAGCTCAAAGCAGCTGGGGGTAGGTGGCAGCAGTAGGCCAGTGGTTAGGGTACTCACCTAGGATGTGAAGACCTCTGGTCCAAGCCTCAGCTGCCTGATAAGGACAAAGGTGGTAGACCCCTGGTCAAATCCCATCAGATGAATACCCCAACCACAGGGCTAAAGTCATTCTAACTTTTTTCTGGGTCAATTAATATTTAAATATTCAATTATTTAATTAAAGTGCAACAACTTCAACAGGAGAGATTGAGGAAGCCCCATATCAGAATATCCCATAGCCCAGTAGCTAGGACACTCACCTGAGAGGGTGGTAGATCCAGGGTTTGCCAGGGCTGATTCCCAACACCTCTAGGCTTGGCAATTCATACCACCTCTGGGCTTGCTGTATCAGTTATTAATGTAAAAAAAATGGCTTGAGCCCAGCATTTAATTGCTTGAGCCCTGGCACCTCTTTCATTACAAATTAAACACTGGGTAGATTCTGGTTCACATCCCTTCTCCTCACCAGGCTGCTGGGGGGACTTGAACCTGGGGTCTCCCACAGCCAAGGTGAGTACCCTTACCATTGAGGTAAAGGTTATAAGAGAAGCCAACTTCTCCCTTCCTCCCCCCACCGCTCCTGTGTGGAGTTACATGGCTTGTCTACTGTTAGAAGAGCATGCTTACTGGATCTGGCACTACATCTGACTTAGGCAGAGAAGCACCTATCTTTCCAATGGTTTGTGGATCACTCTGGAGCCTAGGTGGGAGATAGATTGCCCAAGCACCCCAGAGCAGTAGTTCTCAACCCATGGACTTATTGCAGCCCAATCAGTACACAGATGCAGCTCATGTGACATCCTCAGGGCCATACAGGTAGCATATCTATTGTGTGGATGCAGCCCACATAACACGGAGAGCTGCATATGCAGTCCACAATGGTAAGTAGGTTGAGAACCACTGACCTAGAGTGAGGTAGCAGAGTGCATGCTCAGAGGCAGAAACATAGGCACCTAGGGAGCTTTTACTGTAAAAACTTACTCACTGAATAAGTTTAGGTGCCTACAGGGTTAGGTGGCAACTGACTGGGGCTTTTATGGCTCACAGTGACACCCAAAAGCAGGATTTAGGCACCTAAGTATTCTCGTGGATTCTAATTTATCAGTTACAATGTGGAGCTACACAGCAAAGCTTAGGATCTGCCATTTGCAAAGCAAACCCTTGTGCAGGTGAACAGGGCAGTTTAACAGGTAGTTTACAGGAGGAAGTGTGTGGTTCCTTCTGTTTAGGTATGACTATCCCATGTAGCTGATATGAACACCAGGGAACAACTGCTGTGACCTGCCTTGGATGTGTTGTTTTCCTTTCTGCCACAAGCCAGAAGAAGTTTCTGGTACAAGATGGTAGCCATGTTGAAGGAGATGATACAAGGACTGGAAGACCAAGTTCAAACACTGCACAGCATCCAAGAAAAATTTTTTTTGGACAACCAGATTCACAAATGGTTGCCACAGACACCACAAGTAGAAGGTTGGCAATACAGGAACAGGAGAGTAGAAACTAAAAAACCAGACTTACTTATGACTAAGGGGAAAGAACCATGAGGCATTTAACGCAGCTAGAAGTAATGATTTTTTTTATCAGATACTCAGAGTCAACTACCAAGGAACCTCCCCCTGGAGGAATGGAACAGAAAGCTACAACGGACATACCTGATGGGTGTCCTCGTAGTATGAAGCAAGCCTTATAAAAGTCCTGAGTGAGCTCAGTCTGAGAGCTGTTAATGAGGGTCATTAGGAGGCTGGGATGGGAGGAGTACTAGAGCCAGGGCTGACTGTGGAGTGCCATAGAAGATAGTCTTACTTTTTTTGGGGGTGGGGCGGTAACTCCAGAAAATGAAGAAGAGCTTAGTAGAGAGGACAAATGGATACAAAGTAGGAAAAAAGTAGAAGCAGACTGAAATGATGGTGACATAGTCAAAAAAGCAAAGATGAGAAAATAAATAAACCAAAATGTTATAACTAAGGCCACTACCAAAGGAAACAAGAATAGGTGACGTTAGCACTGTGAAAGTAGATATGACTGCTTTTAAGAAAGCATAGGGGATATAGTAAAAGCCAGAAAAATGCAAGATAGGGATATTTTAGCTGCATGTAAATACAAAGAGTAGGCTGATAAATTCCTAAAAAACTAAAAGTTTAGGGAAAGTTAAAATAAGTTGCCATCTACCAAAATGTTTGAGCGAAACAAAGGGGGTAATACATGGGGTACCACTGGAACTGACCAATGAGATAACAAAAAGCCTAGAAGATCATGTTAAAAGTAAGCAGCTAACTAGACTGTGTCTACTATACAAACTTTGATTGATGCAAATTATGTCAGCATAAAGTCGCTGCAATTAGTATATAGCTTGCGTATGTGCACACTTGGCTCCTTGTGTTGGCAGTGCAGGTACTCAACAGGACTGCTTGTATAGATACACAGTGTAGTGCTCCAGGAGTAGGTATTCCAGTGGGCAACCATTCAGCACCTTCTCCTTTGGGAAATTTGGCAACACATGGTGGGGCAGAAACAAGTTGTACAGGGGTGACTGGGATCAAGGTGTGCAACTGTCTCCATCCCATAATTTTCATGTATTTTTTTTTCAAAACCCTACAAAATCCCACATGGCCCTCCTCACTGTTCACCATCTCTTACAAAAGCATGGAGCCTGCACATCTGCACTATTGTCATGAGTTTTGTAAGCACAGGACACACAATCCTCCAGTATTTGCAGAGCTGCAAGAACTGAATCATTGGGGAAAAGGATGATTTCTCTGCCAAGTATAGCATGCAGCTCTTTGTAAAAGCAGCAGGTCTGCAGCTTGGTACTGGATTGACTGTTGGCCTCTCCGGTATTCCTGCCACAGATCCTTCACTTTCACATGGCACTACTGCTGGCCCCTGTTGTACCCCTTTTCCTGCATCCCCAGTTTGCTCATAAATGTCTACATTTCTATGGCTGGTCCATAGCTGTGCTTGCACAGACTCTTCTCCCCTTAGGCCCAGAAGATCCAGTATCTTCTATCTACCCCAAGCTGAAGCACATCTGGAGCAAGTAGCTGGCATGGTCAGCGGGGCAGCTGCACAATGGAGAGCTGTTAGGTTTGCTCACCAACCTGGACAATCAGGAAAAGGCACTTCAAAAATTTGCAGGGCTTTAGAGGGACCTGGGGCCTTCCAGTCTGCATGATTTCTGGGCAGTGGAGTTCAAAATTATGACCAGAGCGGTCAGTGTTGGGCATTGTGGGACAGCTGTTGGAGCACTGTTAGGATCGGCATAGAGAACTCAGTGTTTACACTTGCACGACCTCAGTATATCAACCATGGCTCAATGCCACTCAGAGAGGGGATATTATTATGGTAGCATAATGGGGAGCTTATATTGGTGGGAGACAAATTTAAGTGGACATATGCACAACTAGGTCAATGCAAAGCGGCTTACTTCAGCTAGTAAGTAATATATCTTAATTGACAATATTTCTATTATAACATATAATGGATCCAGTAGGGCTGGCAATTGGGATCCCAGGTGCAGTGGAGCCCTGCGTAAAATGTGGGGGTGCTGTAGCACCACCCACATCCCTAGTTCCCTGCCTATGTTGTGAACTCCTTAATGGTTAAATGTTTAACCGATACAATTTGAATATTTAAATAGTTACTTTTTTTAAACAATATTTACATCCCTATGCATAACATGCATCCTAAAGGGATGCTGCATGGGTGGTGTCTATTCTTTAAAGTTATTAGGGAGCATAAACTGGTTGACATTTTCCCTTTGAAGACCTATAGCCATGCTGCCTTGGTGATCTCATGAGTTTTCTAGAACTGAACAACCAAGCTGGGGCTACACTGCCACTTAAGTCAATGTAAGTTACGTCACTCAGGGGTGTGAAAAAATCACCCTCCTGAGTGACACAGCTTACATCAACCTAATGCAGCATCTATACCGCACGCTGTCAGTGGAATATGCTGTCCTGCCAACTTAGCTTCCGCCTCTCAGGAAGGTGGAGTACTGAAGTCGACAGGAGAGCGCTCTCCCATCGATTTATTGCATCTTCACCAGACCCACTAAATTGATGCCACTGCATCAATAGCAGCGGTGCCAATTTAGTAGGCCAGTGTAGACAAGCCCTGGGTGAAATAATCATTACAAATTTATTCAGCAAATATATCCCTTTTTTTTGTTGTTTGAGAATTTTTTTTGTTTGAGAATTATTGAGAAGGACTTTGATTTTCCTTTCTCTTTAGTTTTAAATGCTAAAAAAGATCCAGATTTCTACAACAAAACTCTGGACTACTGAGAAAAAGAGGAACACTACCACCAACCAACATCACCTCCTTGGTATTTGTTGAGAAAGAGTTTAAGTGCCTATCTCCAGAAGAAGGTTTGCAGCTATGAATCTTACATTGAGATCTGCACCTCCCCCGGTCTGCATTTAGGTACTTAAGTCCCTTTGAAAGGCAGCAGTTTAGCCTTCATCATGCCTTCCCTCCATGCCACCCTTCAGCATTTGATATTGACTAGGTAAGGTAACTCCCTGCTCAACATGCTTGCTTTTGTAGATCCCGTGCAGAGGTGCTTAGCTTTTCCCTATTGTAGGAGCCTGGCCACCTAAGTCAGTGCTATGAATGCCTAACATTTAAGTCCCCTTTGAGTTTACAGTTGAAGGAGACAGTGCCATCTGATCCATGAAAAAAATCATCCACATTTTCATCATGTGTAGGTCAGGTCTGCGCAGGTCAATTTATCTATGACTGAGCACGATCATCATGTGGAAGCTGCATCTGGCACTGCATGCAAAGTGGACGTAGGTAAAAAAACCTGACACACATACCAAATGCCTCAATAGATCCACAGACTCCCCAATGGTCTCCAGCCTGAACTACAACCTTGGTTCTAATCTATAAAGACTTTTCACAGATGAGGCACCTCAGAGGCAAACTGGATGAAACTATAGAAAAGACCAGAATTATCAGACACACAGATGAACACAGTTTGTTGAGGAAGAGTCAACACAACTTTTGTAAAGGGAAACCATGCCTCACTAATCTATTAGAATTCTTTGAGGGAGTCAACAAACACATGGACAAGGGTGATCCAGTGGATATAGTGTATTTGGACTTTCAGGAAGCCTTTGACAAGCTCCATCACCAAAGGCTCTTAAGCATAATAAGAAGTCATGGGAGTAGAGGGAAGGTCCTCTCATGGATCACTAAGTGGTTAAAAGACAGGAAACAAAGGGTATGGATAAATGGTCAGTTTTCAGAATGGAGAGAAGTAAATAGTGATGTCCCCCGGGGATCAGTACTGGGACTAGTGCCGTTCAATATATTCATAAATGATCTGGTAAAAGGGCTAAGCAGCGAGGTAGTATAAGTTGCAGATGATACAAAATTACTCAAGATAGTTAAGCCCAAAACTGACTGCAAAGAGTTACACAGGAATCTTACTAAATTAGATGAGTGGCAACAAAATAGCAGATGAAATTCAATGTTGATAAATGCAAAGTAATGAACACTGGAAAACATAATCTCAATTATACATACAAAATGATGGTATCTAAATTAGCTGTTACCACTCAAGAAAGATCTTTGAATCGTTGTGGATAGTTCTCTGAAAACATCTGCTCAACATGCAGCAGCAGTCAAAAAAGCTAACAGAATGTTAGGACCTATTAGGAAAGATAAGACAAAATATCACAATGCCACTAGGTAAATCCATAGTACGTCCACACCTTGAATACTGTGTGCAGTTTTAGTCACCCTATCACTAAAAAGAACAGGAGTACTTGTAGCACCTTAGAGACTAACAAATTCTTAGAGCATAAGCTTTTGTGGGCTACAGCCCACTTCATCAGATGCATAGAATGGAACATATAGTAAGTACATATATATACACACGCACATACAGATAAGTTGGAAGTTGCCGTACAAACTGTAACCCACGAAAGCTTAGGCTCTAATAAATTTGTTAGTCTCTAAGGTGCCACAAGTACTCCTTTTCTTTTTGCGAATACAGACTAACACGGCTGTTCCTCTGAAACAAGTACTCCTGTTCTTTTTGCGGATACGGAGTAACACAGCTGCTACTCTGAAACCTATCACTAAAAAGATACCTTAAAATTGAAAAAGGTACAGAGAAGGGCTACAAAAATTCACAGCTGGGAAAAACATGTCACAGGCCATGAAATCTGATCTCCTCCATGGGGAGGGGCAGGGGGTGCTGCAGCCAGGGAGAAGTTCCATATGAGAGGGATTAATAAGACTGGAACTTTTCAGCTTGGAAAAGAGACGACTAAGAGGGGATATGATCGAGGTCTATAAAATCATGACTGGTGGGGAGAAAGTGAATAAGGAAGTGTTATTTACTCCTTCTCATAACAACACCGAATGGGTACCCAACAAAATAAATAGGCACAAGTTTAACACAAGCCAAAGGAAGTACTTTTTCACACAACGCACCGTCAACCACGGAACTCGTTGCCACGGGATATTGTGAAGACCAAAAGTGTAACTGGATTTTGAAAGAAGAATGAGACAAATTCCATCAGTGGGTATTAGCCAAGATGGTCAGGGATACAACCCCATGCTGTGAGTGCCAGAAGCTAGGACGGGGGCAGGGGATAGGGCACGGGACAAACTGCCCTGGTCATTCCCTCGAAAACACCAGCCACCGGCCACTGCTAGGAGCCAGGATACTGGACCAGCTGTACCATCGGGCTGACCCAGCATGGCCAGTCTTATGTAACAGAGCCACCGGGGGCTGCCAGGTGGGCTCAGCCTGCACATAGCCCCCGGGGTTTGATCCGCTGGTGGGAGCCCTGGGCGGCTGCGGTTTCTGCCGTTACACCGGCCCTGCGCGGGGCGACGCACCCAGCGTGGGGAAGGAGCGGGCGCTGAGCTCGGCGCCGGGCTGGCGTCCCTCAGCAGCCTCCCGCCCTAGGGCCGGGGCCACTCACGCAGGGCTGGGCGGAAAGGACGACACGCACCGCCCCTCAGCGAGCGAAGCGTCGGCGGGTTCCGGCGCATGCGCGTTGGGGGTGCCTCCGGTTCCTGCCCGTAGCCGTGTTGTTGTTTGGAGCCGGTCTCCAGGCCCCGCCGCCTCCCTCCTTCCCCGCCGCGGCCCGCGCGCCAGGAGGGACGGCCCCGGTGCTGGCCCTGTCTGAGAGGGGCGGCGGCGGCAGCAGATCGCGGGGCCTCCTCAGGGTCTTGCGAGAGGGGAGCGGAGCGAGGCGGGAACGTCGCCCAACAGGTGCCACCCCGCGCCAGCCTGGGGCCGGGTCCCCCCGGGGTAAGTGTCAGCGGGCTCCGCTCAGCGCGGGCCGGGACTCTTGCCGGACCGGCTCCCCGGGCGTGTGTCCCTGGGCCTGGGCGGTCCGCGTCTCGGGGCGGGCGAGAGACTGTGCCAGGCACGTCTGTGGACGGGAGGGCGAACAAGCGAGACTGACAGGCTTGTCTCAGGGTGGGTGTATCCCCAGGGTGTGCCCTGCCCAGCCCCGCGTATCACACTGCGCGTGTATCCCTGGGTGTGCTCTGCCCCCCCCTCCCCCGCCCCGTGTGTCACTCTGTGTGTGTGCGCGCGTGTATCCCTGGCTGTGCCCTCTGTCCCGCCCTGCATGGCACACGGGGTGTATATCCCGAGGTGTGCCCTCTTCCCCGTGTGTCCTCCCTCCGCCCCACGTGTCACGCTACATGTTTATACCACGTGTGGCACTGTGTCTACGTGCGTGTGTCTCATGTTCCTCCGTGCCTATCACTTTGTCCTGCGTTTGTGTGTATCACGTGTTTAGACCATGTTTATCTTGAGTGTGTGTGTGTGATGTCACTGTGTTTAGACTGCATATTTGTGTCCTGTATGTGCATATGCCATGTATCATGTCCTCTGTATATCATGTACGTATGTCTCTGTGTTTATACAATGTGCGTGCCCTGTCTGTATGTTGTGGTGCTTATACCATCAGTGAGTGACTTTTGTTCTTGTCACTGTGTTTGTAGCATGTATTGGGTATGTGATAGCTAAGTAGCACCTATGTGTACCTGTCTCTGTATTTATACTGTGTATGAATGTGTGTACATGTATACCGTATCTCTGTATTCTGTGTATACATAGTCTATGTATCTGTATGCTGTGCATGTAAATCACTTACCTGCCTGCAGCCATGCACCTCAGAATATGGCTTCCTCAGCTTTTGCAAACCATGTCCTGGCTACTTATGGCAGTACTCACAAGAACAGAGGTGTTAAACCCTGATGTTTGGGCCAAATTCTAGTTGGAGTAATGATCTGCCTGCCTAAGTTCTTCCTACAGTTTCAGCTGATATAGCAGCTATTGTATAGTATTTTTTCAAACTGTTGCATTTCACTCCAGAAGTGGTGGTGCTTCAGTGGTGTGTTAAATCTCTGTGTATAGGTTGTATGAGATTTATAAGATTCAGAGTGAAAGGTATTCAATATATTATTTTTATTGGTGGAATCTGCTGGATTTGCAGTACTAAAGTGTAAAGTCAACTATTTATTCACAGAACACATGCAACACCTTGACTGGAAAAATCATTTTTAGGGATGATCGTTCCATGTTACCCTTGGTCTCTGCTCACCTGTCTATTAGAAACTGTATGGGGGCTACCTTGTGATTTCCTAACAACAACAAGGAGAAGTGCAGAGTCCTGCACTTAGGACGGAAGAATCCCATGCACCGCTACAGGCTAGGGACCGAATGGCTAGGCAGCAGTTCTGCGGAAAAGGACCTAGGGGTTACAGTGGACGAGAAGCTGGATATGAGTCAACAGTGCGCCCTTGTTGCCAAGAAGACCAGTGGCATTTTGGGCTGTATAAGTAGGGGCATTGCCAGCAGATCGAGGGACATGATCATTCCCTTCTATTCGGCATTGGTGAGGCGTCATCTGCAGTACTGTGTCCAGTTTTGGGCCCCACACTGCAAAAAAATTGGAAAGCGTCCAGCAGAGGGCAACAAAAATGATTAGGGGACTGGAACACATGACTTATGAGGAGAGGCTGAGGGAACTGGGATTGTTTAGTCTGCAGAAGAGAAGAATGAGGGGGGATTTGATAGCTGCTTTCAACTACCTGAAAGGTGGTTCCAAAGAGGATGGATCTAGACTGTTCTCAGTGGTAGCTGATGACAGAACAAGGAGTAATGGTCTCAAGTTGCGGTGGGAGAGGTTTAGGTTGGATATTAGGAAAAACTTTTTCACTAGGAGGGTGGTGAAGCACTGGAATGCGGTACCAAGGGATATGGTATAACCTCCTTCCTTAGAAGTTTTTAAGGTCAGGCTTGACAAAGCCCTTGCTGGGATGATTTAGCTGGGGATTGGTCCTGTTTTGAGCAGGGGGTTGGACTAGATGACCTCCTGAAGTCCCTTCCAATCCTGATATTCTATGATAGGCAACCAAATGTTTTGAGTTGCTGTTTATTGCCTTGGGGTGCATTTAAACTAATAACCTAAAGTGGGAAAGTGCTGCCTGTCATTACCAAATACTCTGAGCAATATAGTACCCCTAAGAACTTACCTCATTTCCATATGTTTGTTCCCTATTTAAGTAGAAAGAGAACTAAATTGTATTCATTTGTAAACTACTCCTAATCTTTATTTTAATTTACTAATATTTTTCCATTTCAGGTAACATCATGAAGTGTGACTTTTTTGAGATAAGCTTTCTGGAGTGAAGTAAAGAAGCAACATATGAAATACATAAATATTTATAAGTAATGTCAGTTAATTTGCCTTTAAATGCATATTTTTATCTCCTGATTAACACAAGAAGCCTTTGGGGGAAGCAGAGAAACAAGCAGCTGTACTACTTGTGTAGACCTAAACTTTATTGGAGGATTAGTCATGGTATTTCACTTAGAGTTTTTCATACAGGCAAAACTCAATGTAAATGGACCAGAAGCAAAACACGGAAGTGTAGTAAACACATTTATAGCCATGACTTTTTGTATTATAGAGTTTCTAAACATAGCACTTCTTCTCCCAAGGGACTAACAAAAGTGAATAATCGTATGTCACGAATTAAGAACACTTTCAAATCTGTTTCAAAGGCTGTTTCTGGCACTCACAGTGAACTGCTTGCACGAATAGCTCGATTCAAGCCCAACTCTGGCACGTTGGGGAAAGCATTTGAAAATAATGTTCAGGAAAACAATCTCAAGGTAAACCTAGAAAATGATAAACAAACTACATGTGCTGGAGCTCAGGGAGATTACAACAGCGTAGCTGTAAAGAACTTTGTTCACACAGATGAAAACTCAGAGTCTACATTGATAAGTAGAAGAGGCACTAATCAAGATACTTTAAAAGATTCCGTAGATATTAAAAACAACCTTTTTCATGTAAGCTACTTCATGACAAATTTTGGAGAGACTTACAACTTTTTAGCAAATCATATCAACTGGTACTTTGGGAATAATACTGTTATGGATCAAGAGAAAAAAGGAAATGCTTTTCTACAAGACTCTGAGAACGAACTCAGAAATAAACTTGATTCACCAGAAAGTGACATAATGAGTAATGAAAATAGGATGAGTTCAGCATCTGCTTTAATTTCTGCAGCTGAGATTCAAGGTGCTGACAAGACAAATACTGCTCTTCCAACTTCCACTAAAAAGAGCATTGCAAGCTTCCTTTCATACCCTAGTAACAGTGTACAAGCTTTTGTAGACAGTTATGTAGGCAGTCTGGTCCCCAAGTTGAGATTTGAGACAAAGACTGCTTCAGAAGATAAACTACAAGAACGCGAAGAGTCTTTGAAAGATGAAGAGGATGGCAGCAAAGAGATCAAAACTGCAGAAGGGAAAGAGAAGCGTTTGTCTCTTCAGAGAGAAAAGGCAAGTATTTGCTTAGTGTTTACAAATACCGGGTTTTTTAGCTGCTATAGTTGTCAGAGGCATGTTATAGCCTTATAATGTTATAATTTCAAAGCTATATTGAAATCTCACCTGCATAGGTGAAACATTGAACCAAGATATTTGAAGGACTGTCACTGTGAGCCAGATTTATAGTAGGCTCTTCTAATTTACGTAAATGAAGAACCAGAGATCAGTTCAGTAAAAAAAACCCAAACAAATGAAAAGCCACCTTCCTTGAAGCCTCTAGTGGTATTCTACTATAAGCCATTCATCTCTTCTTGGAGTAATCTAAGAAAACAAAAATTTGAAAAAAGTCATGTCAAGATTTGTATATATCTTCTTGGAGCAGTTTCATATTCTTAATATACATATCTCTTTATCTTTAGATAATTGCAAGAGTGAGTATTGATAACAGAACACGGGCTTTAGTTCAGGCCTTACGAAGATCTTCTAACCGAAGAGTCTCTATTAACAGGATTGAAGAATTGACTTACCATCTTCTGGAATTTCCAGAAACCAGAGGAGTTGCTATTAAGGTACAAATCACTTTCACTCTCAACCTATCAACTACAGATAGATGATAAGTATTTTTTGTAATGACAGATGTTTTATCATAAAATAGATAAATGTATAATCGATCTTTTTTTTTCTTCTTAAACTGTTGTATCTTATACTTGTACTATGTGAGTATCTTCATTTTTTTTTTTATTGCTAATGTATTCCCTCCAAGAGATACATATGTAAGCCATGATGATTGGCAGTCAGTATCTGCTTTGGAGAAAACCTTGGACTTTTAATTCTCCTATACGTTAACTGTTAAGGAATTCTTTAGTTCTCAAAGCAATACAGTGTACAGTGCCCTAACAGAACCCCTGTCCTAACTGGGGTCCTTTGTGTGCTTGTGTAATACAAATAATGAATAGTAGTAATAAACCTAATAGACTATTCAGTACAAAGAAAAGTTTCTGTTCTGTCATACTACTAAAATAATTTGAAGGCTTTTCCTGTCTGAGTGCACCTTATTTTGTCTTAATAAACACCTTAGCTTTTGGCATTGTAGTTTATAACAAACTATGAATACCTGTTCAAAACAAAAGGAAGAATGGCCCAGATTTGTGCATTACTGTGATGCACAAAACTCCCACTTACCCTTCCCCTAACCCTGTAGGCATCTAAACTCAGTAAGTACCTAAGTTTCTCTCTGGTCATGTGTACCACTGCGTCAGGCAGGCTTCCAGATGCCTAATCTCACACCTAAGCCCCAGCACAGTTATCAAACCAGGTGGAGACAGGTGTTCCCCGCCTCTTGTCTGCGGGGCCTGATCCAGAAGGTGTGCTTATAGCACCCTTAACTCCACACAAAATGGTATGGGGGAGAAGGAGGCTACTCTTATAACTAGGACCCTACCAAATTCATCATCCATTTTGGTCAATTTCATGGTCATAGGATTTTTTAAATAGCCAGTTTCAGATGTTTACATCTGAAATTTCATGGTGGTGTAACCATGGAAGTCCCGACCCAAAAGAGGGTTATGGTGGTGTGTTGGGGGGTCACAGGATAAGGCAGGGTTGCCCCTTTTTTGGGGAGCAGGGCCTGCCTTATGGGTGGGTGACCGCCCATGGTCAGGGGGACACTATGGTCCATCCCGCCTCCCTCCCACAGCCAGCAGAAGGCCCCTTGAACTTCTGAGCCCAGAGCTGAGGAGGGACAGGGATGGGTGTGCCCCAGCCAGGGTCTCATACTGTGCTCCAGGCTTCGGCTGCTATTCCCGGCAGGGCTGTGGAGGGACAGGACTTCCTGTTCCCCTGCACAGGCCGCTCCCAGGGCTGGGTCAGATCCACATCCAGGAACCTCCCCTGGCTGCACTAGGAAAAGTGAAAGTCCCATCCCTCTCTAGCCTGGCTGGGACTAGCAGCTGGAGCGCGTTGCACATTAGGAGCCCCCAAATGGGTCATCCCCAGTCCTGCCCCTCCCTTATAATATCTCTGCAGCTGCGCTGCCTTCAGAACCCAGCTCACCAGAGCCCAGAGATGGGTCTGACCGGCCCCAGGAGCTGCCTCTGCAGGTAAAGAGCAAGTACTATCCCTCCGCAACTGAGTTGGGTCTAGCAGCTGGAGCCCAGCACATGATGGGAGTCCCCAGCTGGGGTACCCCCAGCCCTGCCCATCCCATACAATAGCTAGGTATCATGCAGGAGATCAGATTTCACAGTCTGTTGTGCGTTATTCATGGCCATGAATTTGGTAGGGTCATACTTATAACCCTTAGTACAATGTATATGGTACTCACCCAGGATGTTGGAAACCCCAGTTCACGTCCTCCCTCTGCTTGAAAAGAACACGATTTAAACAGGGGATTCCTGCTTCTTAGATGAGTGCCTTAGCCACTGAACTGCAGTTGTTCTCTCTAGCCTAATGCATATTTAATTGTTTATCCAAGGTGGAACAGCTTCAACAGGAGACCCACATCAGAATATCCCTGATAGATGGGAAACCCCTGTTCCAATCCCTTTTTTGATCCAGGCCAGGGTCTTCCACATCCTGCAATGAGTATCCTGACCACTGAGCTAAAGGTTATAAGGGGGGACTTCTCCTCTTTCACTTTCCACCCTGACCCCCTGGCTGTTTTGTGTGGAGTTAGCCAGGGGCCGCTGCTGTTCTTTCAAGAAATGGCTTATGCACCTAAGATACCTAATTCCAGGAGAGGGTTCCTAGCTGTGCAATAGGTACGTAGGCAGTGGGTATAATAGGCCAGGGAAGGCGAAGCCACTGCCACAGGACACTGTTAGCGGCTTTTTGTTTATTATTATGTACCATGCAGGTTCCGGGGGCAGCTGAGGAGGCTGTATCTGCTATTCAGCTTCCCGGGTTCATCAGTAATCTCCCTGGACTCCAGAGGGATTACTGATGAACCTGGGAAGCTTAGTAGCAGATACTGCCTCCTCAGCCATCCCGGAACCTGCATGGAGTATATAAAAAGCTCAGCGTTCTTCTGTTGGGTAGCTGTGGAAGGTGCACTGCCTTTCCCATTTTCCGGCTGGTGTAGCTTGGGTCAGCTCTGCGTTTGGGGCTGCTGGGGCTGGCTAAGCCAGGGCTGGGCTGCTCAGGTTGGCACAGCTGGAGCTGGCCCGGGGCTTAGGTCGGTTGGCTGACGTGGCTGGGGCTCGAGTCGGTCAGCCAGTGCAGCTGTGGCCGGCCCAGGGTTGCATGGGTTGCCGGCGCCAGCGTGGTTGGGCTGGGGCCAGCGTAGTTGGGTTGCCAGCACAGCCAGGCCGGTGCTCAGGTAGGCCTGCTGGTGCAGCTCGGGCCGTTCTGGGGCTCCTCCAGTGGCAGGGGGAAGGGGTTCTGATAGGCCCTGGGCTTTTCTGGCTGTGGAAGGCAGGGCAGGGGGTGCCTCAGGGTTCTGCCTTGGGCGTTGTGTAGGGCGGGGCAGAGCCAGGAGGCTAGCCCCTCCAAAGGTGTCCACCCGCTGCCCAGGGATAGGTACCTCCCTCCAGCCCAGAGAGAGGCTCCTAAGTCCCTGAGGGGGGCAGGGCGTAGGATGTTCCCCTCTCCTCAGTGTCTGATATGGGTTAATTTACGCATGTGCCCGCTGAGCATGCTGGTTTTTGTGCATCCCATTTTCAGGCACCTCTCTCTCTTTCCATGCATTGTATAAGGAGCCTAGCTGTCTGGCGCAGGGTTTGCCAATTCCAGTGTGTGGCTAGGTGACTAGAATTCAGGAGTTGCAATGCTGAGGATTGTCATGCTTTGGCCCAGATCCAAAAAGGGACTTATTTAATAACCTGAGCTGCTATTTAGCTAGTATGCCAAAATTGACACCCTAACTCTAAAACCTCTGTAGCTATAGTTGTAGTAGATATTAGAATTTTTTGATAGTTGCACTGTGATATGAAGTTTCCCGTGAATACACAAGACACATAGTATTGGACTTTTTCCTACCATTCCCACCCTGAGATAATAAATCTACTGGGGGGGAAAAAAAGCTATTTTAAATTAAACTTTGCATTTAAATTTAGATTTTAAAGTAGTAAATTAACAGTGGAAGTTTTTTGGTGTTAACACTTAGTCTAAATACAACTTTTTTCATTTCAACTGTAGGAAAAAATAATTCCATGCTTACTACAGCTGAGACAAGGAATTGATGAAACTCTTCATGCTGCTGTTAGGGAGGCTTTGGCTATAATTGGATATACAGACCCTGTGAAAGCCTGGGGAATTCGAATTCTCACTATTGATGGAGGAGGAACAAGGTATGACAGAAACTCTTTATCTCTTTGTAAACTGCAAATGTAGGTAAAATTGCAGTCAAACTCTAAGCTCTAGAACCTGATTCTACAAACATTTGTGTGTGTGCTTAACTTTACGTATGTGCATGGTCCAGTTGATCCCCCTAAGATAACTCACCTGTGTGAAGTAAACTATGTACATAAGTAAAGGAGTACTTGTGGCACCTTAGAGACTAACCAATTTATTTGAGCATGAGCTTTCGTGAGCTACAGCTCACTTCATCAGATGTTTACCGTGGAAACTGCAGCAGACTTTATATACACACAGAAATCATGAAACAATACCTCCTCCCACCCCACTGTCCTGCTGGTAATAGCTTATCTAAAGTGTTTGTGGGAATGGGCCCCTAGTTTGTTTATGGAGGCAAGTAAAGGAAACAAATGTAAGATTCTTTTTGTAAAAAGTCTTTCCGTTCTTAATTTATGATTGATCTTAATAGTTCTGATACCTGAGATTAGACATTGTAAAAAAGTCAGTTTAGTTTTTTTAATCTTAAAGGGTTCCATCATGCATTATGCTGTTTAGAGTGTGTAGTTGTTAATTCGTTGGAAGAATCAGCTTACAAAACTTCAAAATTGGTATAAAAATGAAAAATGCCACAAGTTTAGTACCACAAGTATTTGTTTGTGGTACTAAACTCACAGTAAGACAAACAAATTCACATGTAGTTCCTGGAGCAAGGATAACGCAAAAGTACACTACTCTCTCTCAATGGGTATAGCAAGTAGCAGCTTTTCAGGTATTCTGTTTTAGCAGCTCATCTGGTATTGTCCTCTACAGAAGAATGAATGGTGTGGCGAAGAAAGCACTATTTAAAGGCCTACTGATTCATGCATCCTCTTCCACCACCATCACTGATCTTTTTTTTTTTTTCTTTTCCTCTTCCTAACTTACTTGATTACTAGAGTTCCAATCCTAAAAACACTTATGCACATGCTTAACTTTCCATATGTGAGGCCTCATTGAACTCAGTGAAACTACTAACATGTATGAAGTTAAGCATGTGCACAAGTGTTTGCAGGTTTGGGTCCCAAATTTTTCAAAAAGAACAAGTGTTTTCAAACATGTTCAAAAAAATTGGGTTTCAGATAATCCCCAATGGAAAGTGAAATATTGGGCAGTTGTAGTTCAGTTTCAGTAGCTTATAGATGTAGGTACACAGTATTTCTTACTCCTGTGGGGAATGCTGCACCACTGCACATGCACAGAATTTGTCCACTGCAGATTTCTTTGCTTCCCTGCAAAAAAATGACTTTGTGACGGGAAGCAAAGGGAAACCACAAGAGTGGTTATGTGACCCTCCCAAGCCGTATGTTTCTGGTGTCCAGGGCAGCTAGCAGAGAAGTAAATCACTGTGGGCCAGGGGTGGGACTGGGTAAGACCCAGCCAGTGGCTTCTATCCTGCGCTCAGCTGCTAGTCCCAGCTGGGTTGGGGAGGGCAGGACTTCCTCCTCCTCTGCACAGCATCTGGGGCTGTGTCAGATCCACCCACAGATTTCTCCCTGGCTGTTGGAAGCTCTAAAAACTCTTCCTAACCCCCTTCCCCTGCACCCATTGCTGCTCAGGTGCAGGGGGAGGGATCACTGTACAGGGAGCTACTCCCCCATCCACCCAATCCTGTGTATCCAGACCCCCTCATACTCAGACCCTCCCACCCCTCCCCTGCACCCAGAACCCTGCTGACGAGCCCCACTCCCCCTGCACCTGGACCACCCCGATGAGCCACCCACACCCAAATACCCACCCTGCCGAGCCCCAAACAGTTGCACATGGATCCCCAGTCCTCTACCCCAGCATCTGGACCCTACCCCCACTGAGCCCCCCACACCCAGATTCCCCTGCTGAGCTCCATCCCCCCCACACCCAGATCCCCGCTCTGCTGAGCCTCAGCCACCTTCTCCCACCCCCCCCCTTCAGAGTCCCATTTCCATTGCACACAGTAACCCCCCAGGAGCCCCATGCATCCAGATCCCCCTGTACGTGGATCCACCATTGAGCCGCCCGCACCCAGATTCCCCCACACAGAACCCTCTCAACCCACACCTGGATCCACCCACTCTAAGCCCCTTCACACTTGGATCCTGCCTTGCTGAGCCTGCCTGCTAACACCTGGTGCACTTGGCATGGAGGAGCAGGTCCCCTGGGTGTTTCTGCAGCAGGCCTGGCCTTTGTGCTGTGTCAGGGTTGGATGCAGCTTCACCGTTGAGTCCATGTCCCTGCGGGAGGAGGAGCTGCACAATGATTTCCCACCTCTGTGCAGCTAGTGGCCTGTGTTCCCCAATGCCATGCTGGAGCTTCCACATTTATTTGTCAAATAAAATTTGCAGAATTTTTTCAGAATTTTGAAATATTGTGTGCAGAATTTTTCTTTTTTTTTTTTTTGGTGCAGAATTTTTAATTTTTTTGGCACAGAATGCCCTCGGGAGTAAAATTTCTTCATTCACATCAAAGACAGTTATTTAGGACTAAGTCCGTGGCAAGTTTTAAGGTCCTGTTTTGGTTACTTGAGTATATATATCATTTTCTTTTTCTTTTTTAGAGGATATGCCTTGTCCCCCCCTTTAGCATAACTCCAAAGCTACTCAGCTGATTTTTGTTAATGTTTTCCTAAAGAAAATCACCATTCCACTTAGAGCATGAAAACTTCAACGGAAAAGGAAAAGCCTTGAGAGAGTTGACATGGTGAAAATAGATTTATATAATGCAGTAGCTCTTTTCAATCCTATATTTAATTTATCTAGCACTGATAGTGTGCTCTAAACTGGACAAACATCTTTGACAAGGTTCATTCCACAAGGAGTTTAGATTCTAAGGACTGTTACTTCAGCCCTTTTTAGCATGAATAAGACTTGCGGGGGTCAAGTCTTAATTCAGACAATTGTAGGTTACTATGGTGCTTTGGCAGAGGACCCGCAAAGCCTGCAGCGCAGGGTCTCAAGATCATAAAGAGGTAGCGATAGGCTCAATCTTCATTAAAAATGTAAATACCAGTGTAGTTTGAACAAAAGGCACTCACTTTTCTGCTTTACAATTATACAAATATTTGAATATTTGCATAGTTTTATTATTTACAAAAGTCAGATTAACTATATTGGAAATTAAAGTCTTTTATGTATCCATAGAGTAGATATACTTGCAGTGGGCATGTGTATTTTTTCATGACATCTTGCCGCATTACTTTAATTCTGCTCTAGAGGGATAATCTTCAGGCTGAAAACTTGTTTCTTCCTATTTATTCTTTAGACGCAGTGGTCAGAGTGCCAAGGGAAGTGCCAGTTGCCTTTTGGGGGGAAATCTGGCTTCCTGCCCACTAGGACCTGAATTTATTTTTACAACCAAGAGCTTAAAAATTATAAAGCTTCCTTCAAGGATTAGTTTCTTTTAATCACTATCATCTTGTCTGGTTTTGAACCAATGAGCTATAAAGGTGAATGACAACAGATTGTTTCCCATTTTATGAGACATTAATCCTACCCAAATAAAATATTCTAGTTTTTGTACTCCGTTTTAATTTTCCGAGGGCTTTACATTTTCACTATGCAGCCTTGATCTTTTTTCCCATGAGTTAGATCTGTGCAGTAGAAACTAAGTTTCTGAAAACCGGGGACTAAATTTCTATTTACTTCAGTATAAAATTATTTGTAAATCCTTTAATTTTTAAGAAATTAGATACTAAGACTTATAGGTCTTCATATTATAATTTTATTTTTTATGGTATGGTTTCTAAAGCAGGGGAATAGAAAATTTGCAAACTTAATTTTATTTGGTGTCTTAAGGCAAATCTGCAAAATTCTTCAACTTTTAAAGTAAAAGTAAAATGCATTTTCTTATGTAATCAAAATATAAAATCAGTTTTATGGTACCCATTTGTGTTTCATCAACTGATATAATAATTCCTGTACTTTAGTTTCAAGATAATGAAAGTTAGAGATTGCTTCCTGCAGGACACTTTCTAGACAGGTTTTAAATAGTGACTAGTCATTTTGAGTACCTTAATTTGGGTGTCTGGCTCGATTTTCAGAATGTACTGAGCACCATGGAGTACGTCAGGCTCCTTCAAGGGCTCTTAAGTTAGGCACCCAAAATCATTAGTCACTGGTATTTAACCTATACCTTTCCCCTTTCTTATTGCATCATACTACTCCTCATTATAATTGTCAAACTACAAAATTCCTCTTCCTCTCTTGTATTAAAACCTTGTAGACTTATTATGTCCTGTCTTAGTTGTTGCTTATTCAAACTGTATACATGTTTAGTTCTGCGTAAGGCGTAACCAAACCACCATTATCTGTGATGTTCCTTTAATATGTTTCAGGGGTTTAGTAGCACTTCAGACTTTACATAAACTAGAAGAACTTACTGGAAAGCCTGTTCATGAACTTTTTGACTACGTTTGTGGTGTAAGCACAGGTAATTAGTATTCACATGGATTTTTATGTGATAAACTTAATACAAGTAAAAATATGAAAAAATCTTTTTTCCCCAGGAAAACAACTCCATCTTCATAAATGTAAACCAGTTCTTTTGTTGGGGAATGTTTTATTTTTTGGTAACTGGATGCAACTTTGAGAAGTTTGCTTTTGTATTTACAGCGTAATTTAAGACCTAGGTTAAATAGCTATAATTGTTTGCCAAGTAGAAATGTTGGTGACACAAAGAATGCTTGTTTATTACCACATGATTTCCGTCTAATTTTATGTTGAGCCGTGAAACTGAGAGGAATTTATTTTTGAAGAAAGTGCTCTTTAACACCTAGCTATCAAGATATTTGGTGTCCCATAAATACTGATGAGGAATATTGCAGGTTTTGAGCAATACCACAAAGGGTCTATAGAAAAACAAATGTAACAGATGCAATAATATTAATATCTTATGTATGTACACCTTCTTTGATATTTAGCAGGTTTCCTGGGTCTTGCTGTTTTGGGAGGGGGATTGAAATCCACTATCTCTTTGGCATCACATTCCAAGATGCTTAATCAACACATAATTTTATTGATGTGGATCATAATTGTTATAAGGTTTGAGTGATTAAAAATGGGCACCTCAGTATAGAAGAGAGAAGTGGTAAGACTTGTCATGAATATATTAATATATCAGCACAGTATGTATTATGATCATGTGTACATATTATTACCATGGCTTGATATTCTTTTTAAACATGCTCTTTCTTTAAAAAGTGAGTGTCATAGTAAACATACTTGTAATCTGGGTCTTTTTTTAAAATAGTTTTAATTTTAGCTGTTTGCCTCCCCATGTCCAGGGAAAAGCCTTGCTACTTGCTGAGATTCTTTCCTGTATATCAGCAGGAGTGGGGCTCTAGGCAGCAGATGTCCAAAGTGCCTGAAGGGACAAGGCTGAAGATGTGCAGTGAATTTGAGGCCAGGGGAGGGGAAGCAGTTGTGCTCCTCTTCTAAGATCTGGCAGCTTGTGGGAGGGGGCAGATAAGCAGTTTCCTCTGCAAAAGAGAGAACTATAACAGGGTGCACAACAATTACAGAGAAGTGCTGAGCTCCTATTCTTCCTCTTGTCCCATGCCAATCTGCTGTCCTGGCCTGCTTGTCACTACTCCTCTTCTGGCAACCATTTGATCTGCCACCCACTTGAAGAGGATACAGCACCTATGTTTCCTTCCACCCCTTGTCTTCTCTTCCCTCATAGAATTGGTTTTCCATCAACCAGCCTCTTGATCTCCCCTTTAGTGATCTCCACCATAATCCTCTCATTCTCGGGAGGTGGTATTTCTTGCCTAAGCTGCCATATTCTGTTAAGGGTGGGCACCAAAGCTTCTTTGACCATCCATGCTGTACATCTTAAGCTACTGTTCAAACAGCAGTGTGTTATTTTCAGGAGCTCCTACTACTACCCCATGTGTTGATTTAGAAAACAACCTCAAGAGGTGGGCTGATGCTTCTCCCTAGAAAAGAAGAAAGGTTCCAAACCATTTTTTAGAAGGCCAAAACTGACCAATTAATCACCCTGGTGTTCACTTTTCAAAAAGTAATGTCCAGTCAGTAACAATGTAATACTATTAAGGCTGATGTAAGTGGTCTATTGTAGGTTACAACACAATACAGGTTAGGTTACAAAACAGTACTCTTCACTTTAGAAATTTAAGTACGTCATTTCTCCTGCTCTGTATATATATGTAATCTGTTCCCAAAATACATTAGCAGGCATCACAACTTGAAATATTGCAGTTTAACTTTCCATGAGGAAGTACTGAGTTGAATCATAAATACTAGAGAGAACTTCCAGATCTAATAGGCAGTTTCAAGTAAAGACTATTTATTCATGTCTGAATACTGGTGACATCGTAGCACAATTTTTGGAAGCCTTCTTAATCCATCCCTAACTTCACACTCTGAGCTGACCTCCCATTTGGTGTTTGTAATGACCAGATGATTGGAGCCTTCCTCTCTCATTTTGTAAACAAAGACCATTGTTCCCATTCCTTTTTTAGGACAACATATAGCTCCAATTTTTGCTTTTAAGTTCCCAGTTACAAGGGTGATGTCTTTGCTTGGTGTTTTGAATGAGTGTCTCTTCAAACCATGTGGAGAACTTATGAATTGCGTCGTCAGCTGCTGCTGCTGGGTCATAAACCTGTATGATCGACATATTAACTGGTTTAATTCAAAGGCGAATTATAATGAGTCAGTTGTTTGATGGGTTGTATCGAAGCACACACTTGGATGTCTCCTTGGATAAGATAAATATAATTCCATTTTCTGTTACTCTTCAGGATCCAAGAAAGCATGTGAAATGACCTCTACCATTTATCATCCTGAAATGACCTCTACCATTCCATCATAGCTTTGAGGTTCCACATACAGCTATCTTACATCTTTCCATTTCTTTGGTCACAATAGTAATCCTCCATTTATATATACTTTACTCTGATGATTAGTTTATGAAAGTTCAGGTCATTCTTTACCTTGGAGCAAATATCAGGCACTATTTCCTGAAGGATTTGGTATACCACCATAACTGCAAGCAGTACTCTTTTATATGGTCAGAACCTCTTTCCCACTGTAATTTATCATGCCGTCTGGACCTGTGTATGCGGGGAGTGGGCGGGAGGGAGAGGGGTGTTCCTCACCATCCAGCACCACACATGGATCATGTTACCTTTGTTCTCCCATGATAGTTCTTGTGAGAGAAAATATAAAAGGTGGTTTGCAATTGCCTTACCTCAGGTTTGTGGCTGCACTGGTTAAGTCGTAATTGAATACTTCTGCCTTTAGATGGCATTTCCTCCATCAGCTGTTGCACTACACTCCCAACGTGTTTGTCCATCCAAAGCCATTGGTGCTTCCTGAGACTTTGGCCAGACACTGATGGTACCATCTATTGCCATTATGATAGCAGGCTACAGTACAGCCTGACCTGACCAGGCATTGTGGATAATATTAATTTGTAACTGCAGGATTTTTCCCTATTACATATTTTCTATTACTATGAGAAGTCTAGCTTTTAAATGACTACTAATTAGACATTTCCTAATAAATATCTCAGTTATGTCTAGGACTCTTTTTGGGGGGAATATTGAGCCTACATTTTCTTTTACCCAGTTTAATCTAATTACTCCTAATTTGTACCTTTTTGTCTCTCCTGAACAATTTTTCTCCCTCACCAGCATTGAAACTCTTCAGATATTACTAAATTCTCTCTCCACTATCTTAATTGTCTACTGGTCAAATTAAAATCTGTCTCGTGATTTTTTTTTTATAAAGGAAAATTGTTAACACCCTGTCCCTGATACTGTGCCTCTACTCTTTTGGGGGAGGTGGGAGGAGAGGTTCAGTCATAATATCACATTGCCAGTCCATATCTAATCTGTGGTCCTGCTGTTCTTTATATGTATGCATTTTTTTTGACATTACTGGTGTCCCAATATTTCCCCTTTTTTTGAATATCTGTAGTTTTACGTTATTTTTTCCTGAACGGCACCAATTTGAGTCTAATTTTATTTTATACCCAGATTCCTAACATCTATACAGTGTATAGATTATTTGTGTCCTCACCCACATTTGCAGTATCGTCTGGTTTACCGTAGTATAAACTCTGCATCTGACTAGAGCTCAGCTTCACTTCCATACATCTATGCTTCTCTTTTGTGCTAGCTGCAGAGTGACTCTAGAATAATAATTCCATCTGTCATAGATCCTGGCCCTGCCCTTAAAGCCACTGCTGTGATACACATGTCAGCACTGTCTAAAGTCCATTTGGTGGTATTCTGCAAGCATGCTCTTCAAATACCATTGAACCTTTTTTCTCAGCAGTTCAGGGTCAGGCTATTTTGATACACACTACGTGACACTATGAATGAATGGCTAACTATAAATCAGTTGCAGATAAATATATTACAAAGCTTTTAATTTTTCCGAGCTTTCCTGGAATCTTTACATATTTATTTAGTATCTTTACTGAACTGATGAGTTTGTCAGACATTCTGTATGTAAAGAGTGAAAAATAAACATCATGATTTGATTTTAGGCCGTTACATGTAGCCTAGACTTCACGTATTAGGTTGCCTTCTCAAATAAAAAAAGGGACTTAACTTGTTACAAATATCATATTTATTTTATGTAACTCTTTGCAATAATAAATCACAGTATATTTTATTGTTTCTTTACAAACTTTCCGTAATTTTATTGCTGAAAGTAAAAGCTGTCTCTAGTTATGTCCCTCCAAACAAATTGATATACTCTTTGAACAAAAAAAGAGCCTGTGAAAAGAAAGTCAGTTGATCATACCTTTTAAAGGAAAATATTATAATATGTGAATTACCGTGGCTTCTGAAACTTATTATATTAAAAGAAGTAATACAGCATCATTGTGTCATCCCAAGTTACATATCAAATTTTATTTTATTTTTTTCAGGTGCTATATTAGCATTTATGTTGGGGTTGTTTCATATCCCTCTGGATGAATGTGAGGAACTGTATCACAAATTAGGATCAGATGTGTTTAAGCAGAATGTTATTGTTGGGACAATGAAAATGGGCTGGAGCCATGCATTTTATGACAGTGATATCTGGGAAAAGATGCTCAAGTAAGTTAAAATGGACTTTAAATCATTTTTGAAAATATGTGGTCTTGTTGCTGCTTTAATTGTAAGCAAAAGTTTAAAAACACAGCTCTAAAAGGGTAGATACATTATACCAATATCTTTCGAAATAGCTGATGTTTCCATTTAGCCCAAGTATCTGAAAGCATTTAATGCAATCATTCTTCTGTTTCCAGGGAATAAAATGAGCTGTGATATACAGCTTTCTGATTTTATGCCCATATACTTTCCAACTTTGCTCATTCTGTCTCACTACGTGTCTGCTACAAATATTGCTGGCCACATGCTGTGAATTTTCCCTAAGGAAAAGTGCTAAAAGTGAAATAATAGGCTGTGTCAAGCACCCCGCCCCCCATTTTAAATGCTACATTATGTATCTTCCTACCCACTGCCTTTTTCTTTGAAAAGGAAAAAATCCACTAAAACATACTGTGATGAAAAGATGTACCTGCTGCTGTGTAAAATCTGTCTATAAAGTGAGGAGCAGTTGGTTTTCTGTGTGTGTAATAACAGATAACAAGTTAGGAAATCATTTGTTGAAGAAATGCATTTAGTGTTTTTATATATTGATGTCAGGAGGTTTTTTTTTTATTAAATTGCTTCATATTCATATTTAAAATAGTTTTAGTATTCATAATTCATTGTATATTTAGAGTGGCTTGCTTTTTGGAAATAGTAAAGTTAAGAAAACCTATATCAACATTATGGAGGAAAGTTGTTTAAATTTTAAACTTTTGGGCTCTTAATGAGAGACAAATAACATTGATTATCTATCAAACAATAATGGCAAGCTTCCATATGTAGACTTGCCAATACATTTTAATCCTGATTTTTCAATACCTGTTCTGTTTTATTCCTTGTCTCTTTTGAGCAGCTTTTATGTCAGCATCTGAGGTTGGTTATTACAATATTATCTTCCAGTATTTACTGGTGAAAGCACTGAGTATTTGTTTAGAGGACATTTTAAAGCTGAGATGGACTAGACCTCCCTATTCATTACCAGAAAGGATCACATTCACCAGCTGCTAACTCTCTCTCCCTCGATGATAACATTTCCTTGTAGAAAACTCAGCATTGCGTCTGTGTTAAGACAGTTGAGTATTTGTGAGTCAAGTTTCTCTCAAGCAGGCATCTGTAGATGGTAGGGTATACACAAGGTTGGCTGACACATTTGCTTGTCTCAAAAAATTGATGCTCTGGACCGTATCTGCGCTACCAAATAGTATCTACTGACTGCAAGTTTGCAACTGTACATAAAGTAGAAGCAACTTGCTATCCAAACTCAGTAGTATAATGGAGAATTTGCCATGTCTTGCTATTCTGGGAAGTCTGTCTTCCCCACTGTTGCTTTGAAGGTCACGTCTATTAGTAGAAGATTATACCTGAATTGCCTCAGTATCTGGAAAATGATCGGGGACATAGTTTAATCCTTGAAAACAAATGCTGTTTTAACTCCACATTCAATATTTTAAAGAGATGAAAATGTGGAGCAAACATTTTACAATAACTTCTTTCTTCCACAGCCTTGCCTGAAGTGAAAAATATATGCATCTTCAGGGTTGGCCTTGAATTGGCATAAGATGCCTATTCTGAGTGACGAAGTGTTACAGGTCCAGTCTCTCACCAGCTTATGATTTTCTGTGGCTTTAGTGGTCCAAGTCCTGCATATTTTCAGGTTTAGTCAAGATGGAGTCAAGTGACTTTAATCACCTTGGGCTGGGGTATAGGATCACTGCAGAAGCTTTACCCAGGTGGCACATTCTGCATGGAAAGATATCACTAAGAGCTCTTATTTAAGCGGTTGCCCATGTGCATTCCACTCTTAGTGTAGGCCCTGATCTACATTACGAGTTTAGGTCAAATTTAGCAGCATTAGATCAATTTAACCCTGCACCCTTCCACACAACGAAGCCATTTTTGTCAACTTAATGGGCTCTTAAAATCAATATCTGTACTCCTCCCTGACAAGGGGATTAGCACTGAAATTGACATCGCCGGGTCGAATTTGGGTTAGTGTGGACATAATTCGACGGTATTGGCCTCCAGGAGCTATCCCACAGTACTCCATGGTGACCGCTCTGGACAGCACTCTCAACTCAGATGCACTGGCCAGGTAGACAGGAAAAGCCCCACAAACTTTTGAATTTCATTTCCTGTTTGGCAATCAGCAGAGGTGACCATGGAGTTTCAGAATCGCAAAAGAGCTCCAGCATGGACCAAACGGGAGGTACTGGATCTGAACACTGTATGGGGAGATGAATCCGTGCTATCAGAACTCCGTTCCAAAAGATGAAATGCCAAAATATTTGAAAAAATCTCCAAGGGCATGAAAGACAGAGGCTATCACAGGGACCCGCAGCAGTGCTGCATGAAACTTAAGGAGCTTAGGCAAGCTACCAAAAAACCCAAGAGGCAAACACCTGCTCGGGGTCAGAGCCCCAGACATGCCACCTCTATGATGAGCTTCATGCAATTCTAGGGCGTGCCCCTACCACTGCCCCACCCCTGTACATGGACTCCTGTAAGGGGGGAGTCTCACGCAATAGGGATGAGGATTTTGGGGATGAGGAAGATAGCGCACACCAGGCAAGCGGAGAAACCGTTCTCCACTACAGCCAGGAACTGTCACCCTGGATCCAATACCCTCCCAACCCAGGCTCCTGGACCTTGAAGGTTGGAGAAGGCAGCTCTGGTGAGTGTACCTTTCTAAATATAATACATGGTTTAAAAGCAAGCGTGTTTAATGATTAATTTGCCCAGAAGACTTGGGATGCATTCGTGGCCAGTACAGCTACTGGAAAATTCTGTTAACGTGTCTGGGGATTGGGCGGAAATCCTCCAGGGACATCTCAATGAAGCTGTCCTGGAGGTACTCCCAAAGCCCTTGCAAAAGGTTTCTGGGGAGGGCAGCCTTATTGCATCCTCCATAGTAGGACACTTTACCATGGCAGGCCAGTAGCACGTAGTCTGGAATCATTGCATAAGAAAGCGTTGCAGCGTGTGGTCCTGGTGTTTGCTGGCATTCAAGCAACATCCGTTCTTTATCTCTCTGTGTTATCCTCAGGAGAGTGATATCATTCATGGTCACCTGCTTGAAATAGGGGAATTTTATTAAGAGGACATCAGAAGTGGCCGTTCCTGCTGGTCTGTTTGCCTGTGGCTAAAAAGAAATCATCCCTGCTGTTAGCAACGTGGTGGGAGAAGGGGTGAAGTGATTATCCCAGAGAATTTGGGGGGGGGGGAGGGGCAGTTAGTTGGGTTTGTGCTGCACGTTAACCTGAAAACATCAGCCCCTCCCTTTAAATGGCCAATGTGTCTTTTTCAATTTTAATCTCCCTTTTTTTCCTCCCACAGCTGCAAATGTTTCAACGCTGCGACTAGCATCTCCTTCCCAGAGGCTAGTGCAGATAAGAAGGCAAAAAAACCGCGCTCACGATGAAATGTTCTCTGAGCTCATGCAGTCCCCCCAAACTGAAAGAACCCAGCAGAATGCGTGGAGGCAGACAATAGCAGAGTCCAGGAAACCACAAAATGAACACAAGGACAGGAGGCTAGAGCAACAGGAGAGGTGGTAGCAGCGTGATGAAAGGAGGCAGGATGCAATGCTGAGACTACTGGAGGATAAAACTGATATGCTCCGGCGTAAGGTTAAGGTGCAGGAAAGGCGCAGACCGCCACTGCGGCCCCTATGTAACAAACCGCTCTCCTCCCCAAGTTCCATAGCCTCCTCACCCAGACGCCCAAGAACGTCGGGGGGAAGCACTCCGGGCACCCATCCACTCCACTCCAGAGGACTGCCCAAGCAACAGAAGGCTGACATTCAATAAGTTTTGAAGTGCAGTGTGGCCTTGTCCTTTCCTCCTCCACCACCTCACCTGGTGCTTCCATCCTCCCCTACCCCTCCCAGGCTACCTTGGCAGTTATCCCCTTATTTGTGTGATGAATTAATAAAGAATGCATGAATGTGAAGCAACAATGACTTTATTGCCTCTGCAAGCAGTGATCGAAGGGAGGAGGGGAGGGTGGTTAGCTTACAGGGAACCAAAGAGTCTCACTGCTGCATTCGTCAGTCGAGCAAAAACTCGACTATCTGCTGCACCTGAAATAGTACAAACTTAGCAGTTTTCCTCTATCGGTGTTTACCTGGCAGCAATATCAGCTTTCTGCCCTCACATGGATAACTGTTCTGTTTTTAATAACAAAATTACAATTAGATTCCTTAAAGGCCTGGAAAAATTTTACCCTCAACTAAAGGAGCCCATTTCCCCTTGGTACTTGAACTTAGTTTTGTGTAAACTTATGGGATCCTCTAGCAATGTGCTTCTTATCATACCTTTCCTGGAATGTGGTTATCCTAATTGCTATCACTTCTGCCAGAAGGGTCTCCAAACTGCACATCATCACATCCAAACCACTGTACAGTCTTCTTTAAAGATAAGATGTATTTACACCCTCATTTGAGGTTTCTCTTTAAGGTAGTTTCAGATTTTCATATCAATCAGTACATTTACTTGTCTGTATTTTACCCCAAACCATATGCAAATAGGGTTGAGCAATGGCTGTGCATACTGGATGTTAAACCAGCACTATTGTTCTACATAAACCAAACTGTTTTGGCAGTCCACCCAACTGTTCGTGGTCATAGCAGACAGAAAGAAAGGTCTCCACACAGAAGATTTAATCTTGGATAACTTCTTGTATCCTTTTGTGTTATGATCTTGCAGGTGTCTCTCCTCCAGGCAAGCTCCACTTTACACGATCGCAAATATCCTCCAGGGGATCCCTAGCACAGATCCCTATCCATTTGCAAAGCAGCAACCTGGTCATCTGTGCACACTTTCTTCTCCCATTATGCCACCATTCAGTATTCAAGAAATGATGCCAAATTTGCTTGAACTATAGTGCAGTCTTTGTGTACATGAACTCCAGTCCACTTGTTTAACTGTTCAGGAGTCACCAAGAGTGGAATGAACATGTGCAATCACTCAAAGAAGAAAAAACAGTTACAACAGACCCTCTCTAGAGCGCACATTGCTATAGCGCGGATTTGCATATAGCGCGGTCACGGTGATGGATCCCAAATTTAAATGTTTAAAGTGGGATCCATGGTAAAGCAGTCCCCACGTTAACACGATACCGCGCATGGATCCCGAACCCCACGTTCTAGCGAGGGTCCAGTGTATTAACCTTTTGTAACTTGTTCTTCAAGATGTGTTGCACATGCCCCCATTCCACAAACTGACCTCCTACCCCTCTGCATCAGAGTTTCCAGAAGGAAGGAACTGTGGAGACTGGGGGTCAACTGGACCCTTTGTGCCAATGCCGGCAGCAGAGGTGCTCAAGCCACCCTGACGGGTGCCACTGAAGGAGAAGTTTCTGGTGACTGTCCGTGAGGCACACACACGCTAATAGTGGAATGGACATGTGCAGCGCATCTCAAAGAACAACAGTTACAGAAAGTTAGTAATCAACCATCTTAAGCAAAATTGAGATAGGGAATCATTCTACTGAAATAGCTAATGAGGGAGCTTAATGTAAGAGTCTAACTTCTGATATTGTCAAAGTAACTGAAATACTATATGGGAGTAAACACAGTTAAAAAGCATAATGTAGAAAAGTGTTTCACTGTTGAAGTAGAAGAGGAAAACATGGAGTTGGATAATCCTTCAAGTGAGACACGTTCAGCATCACCATTATCCTCAAAACATAGCCGTGATGATATCTTCAGTCATTATTTCAGGCCTCTAAGTAGCTTTTCAGCTTCATTCAGGAGTTGTATTTGTCTTTGACATCCTGAAAATGGTGGACACCAATCTTTGAATATACTATAATATCATAGTGTAAAGGCAAAGAGGTACTCGATTAAAAAAAAGTTTTGTCCTCCTTTTATGCCATCCACACCTACAGTGTATGACAATTTAATAATTGGAGCTCTTTGTCTTGGATATTCTCCAGACAGCTTTAAATTCTCAGGTCCACTATGACATCTGAAAATAAAGAAACACAATATTAAAAAACAAAACAAAAATCCAATGTAAAATGGTTGAATACGAAGAATGATCCGATAATGGTGGCAAGCACCCATTCAGGAAAAATGCATTCCTATTTAGTTATAGTTTCCCTTTCTGAAAGGAAAACCACAGACCTATTGTGTCCAGATGTCTGAAGATGCTATCCAAGAATGCAGAGAAAGGAGTAAGACTTGGAGATCTTTGCCATTTGGTCAGGCAACAAAAAAGAGAAAGATGAGAACTTTCTCATGTGCAGTTATCTGATACATTTGTCCAGTCCTATTTAAACCCCATTTATAAAGAAGCAGCATCTAACACAGTCCAGTGCACGTTTTTAAATTTCAAAAATTCTTCCACATCCACCTTTAGTGTTAGATGGTTGAAAAAGAAGGATTGACCTTCAGCTTCCCAATTATGCTCAACGGAATCTTCTCAGGAAAATTGTCTCACATTTAGGGCAAATGGGTGCAGACCCCTTAGGTTGGTGTAAGTCAAAACCAACTTGTCTGGAAATGCTACACACACACACACTTTTATGAAAATGAAAATTTACTGCAGCTACAAAGAACGCAGGAGGAAGGCAGTGTATTGATTAAGCACTCTAGTACTGTACGCTTTTTGTGATGTGGATAGTGGCAAGGCAATTACTGTCATCTTCATAAAAAGAAAAGGAGTACTTGTGGCACCTTAGAGACTAACCAATTTATTTGAGCATGAGCTTTCATGAGCTACAGCTCACTTCACGAAAGCTCAGGCTCAAATAAATTGGTTAGTCTCTAAGGTGCCACAAGTACTCCTTTTCTTTTTGCGAATACAGACTAACACGGCTGTTACTCTGAAACCTGTCATCTTCATGTTACACATTTTGTCTACAAATTAAACTGAAAATTAAAATCCATGAATATTAATATAACTGTTGACCTGATCCTACAATGAGATTTTGGAGGGATCAGGGCAGACTCTATGCCCACACAGTGTTCCACTGAATTCAGTGGGGTTCCACACAGGTCATGATCTAGCAGCTGGGCCTTAAAATGTATACTAAAAAAATATTCATGTTGGATGGCATTTCTCTAAACGCTTCAGTAAGAAAATTCGATTAAGCTCACTTCCAGTCATTGCAGAATATACAAGGCAGTTTAACTTTACATGCCTTGTTGTGCTAACTTGTTCTGTTTAAAATACACAGTCTTCCTTGCTTCAACGTAGGGTTTCCAATATAAAATTTGCCCTAGTATATATTAATAAAAAACACTTTTTGACAGAACAATTCTAATAACCGTAGTAAAGCTAATGTTTTCCCTACAGTGTGGTATAAAGCCTACTTGGGAAATTACAACTAATGTTGGTGAACAATAGCTTTTTGCTGTAAGTAATGCAGAGAATTTGCTTCAGTATTAATCTTATGCATATTTCTTTGCATTTTAATTTTAATTGAGCAGCCTGTTTTGCTTTTCATTTAATTTGATGGCTTCCTATTATAGCATCATTAAGATCATTACATTTATGACATGTAGTTACTTTTACTATTCATTTCCATTTTTTTCCTGCAGAAAGCAAAAGTGACCTTACTTTTTTTATGTAAATCTATTTACATAATACCATATTGAGTTTAATATGCTAGAAAAAATAGGAATATAGTTTTGTTCCATATTGTTGGATTTTGTATTGAATTGAGTTTGAATGTGTGTTTTGTTTTGTTTTGTCCTTGAATAGTGTCTACTATATGCAGAAGACTTATCTGGGAGGGAGCAGCAAAGGGGGTTTGACAAACTAGCCAAAATATTGGTACATTGAGGGGAACTGATTTGTATATGACAGTGGTTCTCAACCTATTTACCATTTTGGGCCACATCCCATACTCTGACAGATGAAACTGAGTGTTGATAAATGCAAAGTAATGCATATTGCAAGGGAAAATGTAACTGCTTCTACAACTTGCAGGTTTCTAATTAACTTTATTACCTCAGGAAAGGGACCTGGTGTCGTTGTGGACAACTCAGTGAAGAAGATCTGTGCACAAAAAAAGCAAACAGGATGTTTGGATGCATAAGAAATAGGATGGATAATAATACAGAAAATATTATGATGGCCATTATATGAATCAGTGGTGCAGCCCTAGTGACGAAACTGTATGCAATACAAGTCACCTCATTTCAGAAATGATAGAAGAGTTAGAGGAGGCTTAGAAAAGGGTGACCTATTATTTATGTCATGGAAAAACTCTTAAAGGAAGAGAGATTGAAAAGATTGGATTTGTTTCCTTTTGAAAGGAGACAAATGAGAGGGGGCATGACAAAAGTATGTAAAATAATGAATAGTATAGAGGAGGTAACCCAAAAACACGAGGACACTCAATTAAATTAAAAGATGGACTAATTCAAAACTAGTAACAGACAATGACTTGTACCATTGGATGAAAATTAGACTGTGGAACTCATTGCCATGGGATGTTGTTGAGGCCATATGTTTAGCAAGATTCAAAAATGAATTGGACACTTACGTGAATGTTAAGAATATCAAGAGTTATAATAAATAATGCTAAAAAATTTGTAGTGGATGCTGGTGCAACAGTAAACTTTCTCTGCCTGAGTTGGTCTTGAAAAATTACCCAACGTCTACTATCCCAAAGGCTCAGCCTACTTTTCCCAAGGGCAGTTCCCTATCTTGAGTCTCGCCCAAGCCATGCACCCCTTTTACTTGGTCTTCCACCGGTCCTCTACTTGGATCCGTACAATCTAGTCCCTATAAACAAATCAATGAATGCCAGCCCCACATAAACAGTCACCTCCCCCACTCTACTGGCCATGGCCAACACAAGCACTCTCCTTTAAGCATTGCAGTCTCTACAGGTTAGCAGTTGGTACACTCCAGCCCTTGAGCATTTTCCTGGAGTGTCCAGTTCCTGGTCCACTGGACACTCAGGGTATTCAGATCTGCTGCTTCCAAAAGATAGTACACCCCAGCTTACTAGTTCCATCTTAGATCAGTGCCCCACTTAACACACAGCACTTACGTATGTTTATTGTGAAATCAAGTATAAATTTATAGAGATTCAAGTAGTAGCAAGTACAAGTATTGGAAACAAGTGGTTAAATATAAAATAAAATTATAATGTTCACCCTAGGGCCTAGACTGAAATACTGTCATATATAGTAGAGTAATGCTTCCCCAAAATCATTGCAGCACTTTACAGCCAGGTTTGACTGTGATCCATCTCTTCATGAGATACAAATGCTGTCAGCTTGCCTCCTAGATGAAGAACTCCAGTGTTTCTTTGCTTCCCAAAATATACCAGTCCCATCCTGTGTCTTTTATTCATCAACAGGAACACTCCCGATGGTGTTTGTTTCATCTTGTAGATTTCCTTTCTTGTAGAGTTTCACAATCTCTCATTGTATTCTTTCATGCAAATAGGCATACAATACACAATACCCAACTGGCCAGATAGGGAGATAAGTGTCTGCTAGCCTTTGTATGAAAGGAGCATGCCTGAGTATGCCCCCTCCTGGTGACCTGCTTTAATGTCAAGACCTTAAGAACGTAATTTTTGGTATAGAAATGTAACTCCTTAAATGTTATCCGTACATATGTTTCTCAATGATTATAATGACCAGTGGGATACCAGCTCTCAGGACAGACCTTACATGCCACCCTTTGATTATTATGTGTATATCTGACCCAGAGGATCCCTGTAAAGCCCTATGCACTCCCTGTGCCCTCTGCCATTTGGCACCAAGCATTGACTGGGTCACAGAACCACCTTAACTAGTGACTATGGCAGCACTGGAACTGTCTTTGCAGACTTAGGAAGACAGCACCCCACTGCTTTAAACTTGGACTGCATTCAGAAGGGTTTTTTTTGTTATCAGGAGGGCTAGAATTTTTTTTATGTAAATGAAAGCTTGTATTCTGCAGAAGCTGAGGGAATCTGTCTTGGGCAAGAGCCTACTGTCTATAACTGTCCCCACAAGAACTGTCAAGCTGTTATCTATTTTAAGGTGTAAATGAATGTTGTAAGCTGAGAAGAAAGATCAGAGGTATCTTCTGATACAAGGCCTTCTGCACAGTGCTGCTTCCAGGCTTCTGCCGAAACCAGTCTTGGATCGTGTATTGAGGTCGTCTTCTGACTCAGAATATACAAGGGTTATATACAAGATGCAGCACTAACCCTAAAGTTGATGTGATGATCTATTCAGTTTTGGATGATTTGCATGGTTTCTCCTTAGCAGTTGGGAGACTTGTAAAGAATCTATGCAGAATGAAGAATAGATATTTTAACTTCTGTTTTCTTGCTGCATGCTTATAGTCTAAAAAATTCATAATAGTGGGGGGGTTTTTTCAAGAAAGATGTTTTTATTTCTTGTTTGATAATGGTGTACACCTCAGCAAGAATGACTTTCATTAAAGTAAAACCACTACATTTAAGAGTTCCTTTTTCAAGTCCCAAACAGTCAAAGCACTCTAACATGTTCCTAACTTTAGTTACATGTCCCATTGATTTAAAATTAAGTACATGCTTAAATACTGTGCTGGACTGAGGCCTCAGTCATTCTTTTCAAATCATTTGTATACTGAGTTCATCATTTCCAACCAGTGAGGAGATACAGAGGGTGAAATCTGGGGTCTGTTGAAGTCAATGGCAAAACTCCCATACATTTCAATGTAGCCGGGATTTCACCCTGTATGTTTTAAATAGAAAATACCAGAAGTAAGAGTAGGCATAAATGACTCGTTTTGACTATGCAGTGGTGGGGTAGCCATGTCGCTCCTAAGATATTAGAGAGACAAGGTGGGTGAGATGATAACAGGCCACTTCACCTTGAATGGTCCCTTGAACTATGTGTTAACTACTTATGCTACACAATCTGTTGCATCTTGTGTTTAGCTGTGACACACTGAGTAAGTTTCCCAGACCTGAAGAGCTGTGTAAGCTCAAAAACTTGTCTCTCTCATCAACAGAAGTTAGTCTAATAAAAGATATTATTTCACCCTACTTGTCTCTTTGATGTTGACTAATTTATTGTTCTGATGATGCCAAACTGGTGATGCGTTTTCAATTTTTTACCTGTTATATAGAGATAGAATGGGATCGGATCTCATGATTGAAACTGCAAGAAATCCCAAATGTCCTAAGGTAAGTGTAGATTTTCAAAAACTAATATTTTACTGAAAAAAATTAATTAGGAACAAATAGCTTTGGATGATAGTGCCATCACTTGACGAATGTTATTTGTACAACTTGCATGATTTTTTGTAACCTCTACTCTGAAAAGTATCTATAAAAACAATCCCCATTTAAAAATTAAAATTCCACAAGATATCTTAAATATTTGCCAACCCTGCTGCAGTAGTCTTATACTTCTTAGCTGATAAGTGTCCTGATTTTACATACATTAATTCCCATGAGATGATGTTTGTGAACTGACTACGAATACATACTTCTCAACTACCCTTGCTTTTATGTCACATCTTGGATTCTACAGTTTTGCTATTTTGTCCTAGAATCCTTTCAGTGTTTCCTTGCAGTCCTGTGATGTTGGGTGGTGTGAGAGAGCTAGTAGTCTCTCCCCATTTTTTTTTTTTCATAGATATTTAGGTCAGAAGGGACCATTATGATCATCTCGTCTGACCTCCTGCACAACGCAGGCCACAGAATTTCACCCACCACTCCTACAAAAAAAAAAAAACGCTCACACCTATATCTGTACTATTGAAGTCCTCAAATCATAGTTTAAAGACTTCAAGGAGCAGAGAATCCTCCAGCAAGTGACCCATGCCCCATGCTACAGAGGAAGGCGAAAAACCTCCGGGGCCTCTTCCAATCTGCCCTGGAGGAAAATTCCTTCCCGACCCCAAATATGGCGATCAGCTAAACCCTGAGCATATGGGCAAGATTCATCAGCCAGATACTACAGAAAATTCTTTCCTGCGTAACTCGGATCCCACCCCATCTAATATCCCATCACAGGCCATTGGGCCTATTTACCATGAATATTTAATTACCAAAACCATGTTATCCCATCATACCATCTCCTCCATCTGCATCACCAGGTTTCCTCTTGTTCTTTTGGTAGGTAGTGATCTCTTTGCCTGTAGCATATGAAGGGCACTAATAAATTGGAGGGGTGTTATATCTAGCACAGCCCAAGAGTGAAAAATGAGAAAGGAGAGGGTATTTTGTTTCTGTTATTAGGAAGGAGAAGAAATAAAATAGCACATTGTTAAGAACAATTTGGTAATTAACAGGTCTTAGTGTCATTATAGTACTATATTCGGTGTTTTACTATTAAATGGAAAAGATTCAGATTCTTCTGAAAATAGACATGAGCTCAACTGACTCTCCTTATGCTCTCTGTGTAAAAGGAGGACATGGAAAAAGCTGGAACACCATACTACTTTTTGAGGGATTTGATGTCCTATACTGACTTGATTTAAAAGTTATCTTTGAACTGAGATCTTGCCTTTCTAAATTCCTGAGTAATAAAATGAGTATATAAATAGAAATGAAATTGTTAGTTATTCAAAGTAACAGGGCTATAGTATTATCCAATAAAACATAAAACAAATAAAACATGCAACCGTACAAGGTGCTTTATGCTCTCAACTCCTTTTGAATTCCTATTAAGAGTTGGATGCTTAGTGCCTTGCAGGAAGCATTTAGTACTTCACAGATTAGGATTATATCCTGAAGTGAAAAATGTGTAGGTGTTAAAAAAACAAATATGAGCTTTTCAGTGTGATCCTATTCCCATTGAAGTCAATGGAAGTTTTGTCATTGACTTCAATGGGAGCAGAAGACGACCCTTTTGGGGTGAAAAGAAAATTGTTGTACTTCATCATTTGTATCTTAATCACTGTCATATAGAAGTTTTACATGTATTGTTTTTTTCCTGGTAAAGCTATATTTTTTGTGAATACAGTGATTTACTTGTAATTGTGCAACTGAGAGATGGGAGTTAATATGCTGATACCATAACTTCAGCTTCAAGTGCTGATGAGCAATACATTCACAAAAACAAAGACTGCTTTGTAAACTAGTATGCAAATAGTATCACCCACCCACTAATTTGCCAAGATACACTGTTTTAGACAATGCCAGCCATGCACTATGCATCATCAGTTAAAGATCTTGCAAATTCTTACCATGCTGATCATTGCTTCCAGACCTTTCTTTCTGGGAAGGACTACTTTCTGTCTCCCACTTGGAATGACATGCACAATTCTTTTGTTCATGATATTTCAGTATCTTTATGGAAAATTCTAGAACTATAAAATGTAGGACAATTTCATACTACTAATCACCTTAGTGATTTTAGTTATATAGTAATTTGATTAATTTTTTGTTGAAATATAGTGAATGTTTTTTATCTCTTTTGTTTTCCTGAGATAAGGAAGCATGCCACAAGTGTAATACAAAGGTGCAGTTTATACATGAATTATTAAGATATGAGCTTCTGTGCTAGACTGGGCAATCTAAAGTTACTTCTGTTGATGCTTGTAACATTAGGTATGTGTTGCACATAATTTTTACTTGGATAGTGCTATTTTTTTTTCTTTTTGAGTGCTCCACTCCGCAGCTTTGACCACATTTTAATGTAGTTCTTTGTGTTGATTAGAAATAACTATTTTATAGTAGCTCCAAGAATCTGTAAATATCCACATAAGTTAAAAATAATAAAACACTTGTTAGACATTGGGACTTGTCTTTAAACAATATTTTTTCTCCAACATTTGCCTTTGCCTGTAACGTACTAAAAAAACCCCAAACATCATTTTATGTCAGGCACCTGACTATTTTCTGTTAAATTTCAGTTGATAGGGCTTGTGAAAAACAGAATAGCAAATGGTGATAATCTCATCATTTCTCTCAGAAAATAACAAGTTCAAGAAAAGATATTTCACTGATTTACAAACTTTCTTAGTTGATATGGAGACCTATTTTCTCTTGACTAATGTAGCATAAGGTGCTGGTAACTCTTGTTGCCTGTTTGGAAGAGGAATAGGGAATTTAAAGTCTGTAGGTTCTTTCTACTACCACCTGCAATTCAAAAACAAACAAAACTTCGTCCTCCGTGCTTTCTTTCCATTGAGTTTTGTTGTATTCTTTTTAAAGATAAAAATAATACAGGATGCTGTCTTTGCCTCAGAGTTTGAGCTTCTCTGGCTTTTATTGGCATGCAGACTCTTGGGGAGAAGGTATCTCCACTCTGCAGCTATGACTCTGGTTGACATGGGAGAAGCGTTGGTGAGCTCCACAGGGAGCAATGTCCATATTTCACAACTAGAAGGGCAATAGAACCTGACATAGGGTTAAAAATGAAGAAGAAAATTTCTTGTACGTTACAGGTATGACAAGGTTGTAGATTACAAGGGATTCATTTTTCTTCAAGCTAGTCATGTGAATTTTATTTTCCCGTTTTACTTGAACGGTTGTCAAGTGTACTTGTACCCACAGCATGATGTACAAAGCTAATATTTAAATCTTGTAACTGTGGGAGGGGAGATATAGTGTGCCGGTATCTGAAATTATCTTTATTTTTCTAATCTACAAGGTAGCTGCAGTAAGCACCATTGTAAACAGAGGAACACCACTGAAAGCATTTGTGTTTAGAAACTACAACCATTTTCCAGGTGTCAAGTCTCACTACATTGGAGGTTGTCAATATAAATTATGGCAAGCCATTAGAGCATCATCTGCTGCACCAGGTTACTTTCAGGAGTATGTGTTGGGTAATGACCTTCATCAGGTAAGTTGACATCTGCATAAATAAATATCCTGTTACATTATATTTGGAGATGAATATGTAAGAACTATTATCATGTTTAATTCTAATCTTAGTAATTATTTATTCTTTAGATTATTAGGAAGTGGCAGCATAGAGAAAATCCAGGAAGGTTATGGGAAGGAAAGGAAACTCTTAGTTTGCTTAGCAATTACAGAAGAGTTAAAAAGTATGAAGAAAGAGAATGTCTGTCTCTCACTGACCAACCCCCTCCACACACACATACCCCACTTTCGCCTTCAAATTCTTCTAATTCTGGAAGGAAACTATACAAGAGTTGCAAATTGCTTCCAAGTTCCTATTTCCAACTGGTAATTCGTTAAGCATTATTTCACTAAGCAGATGTTATAACTAATATTAAACAATAGCATAAAGCATGAAAAATACAAATTAGTACTATTCGTGTTCCCTACACTAGGGAAGAAAATTTATTATTTCAATTTCCCTCACTAACCGTCATACCTCCTAAGAGAATTTCCCTTCCAGTCCAAGACCACATGCTATGTTATGAGAATAGCCTGCTGTTACAGCACCCCTTTTGGCAGCACCCACTTTTAACTGGTTCAACAAAAATGTATAGTTATTAAAACTTGAATAAGCCAATCTCTTATGTCAACAGCCTGTTCCATTTTAAGGTACTGTTACCTTTTAACTGACTTTTGAGAAAGTAGAAAGAGACGCATACATTTCTCTAATAGTTCTCTTCAGTCTTTCTGTGTTGTTTCCTTCCTCCAGTGCTCTCTTTACTGCCAGTCCTGCAGGTCTTCTGATTTTAAAGGGTATTTTTTATAGCATACAGGTAGAATGCACTTAAATCTTTTGTTGCAGACTGGTATTTTTCTGGCTGTCAGAAACAGTTGTCAGTGGAGATTGAACCTGAGATATTCAGCACCAAAAGCACAGGCTTCTATCCCATGAGCTAAAGGAGAAGTTCCATTATGTTGTAACTTTAGTAGGCTCGATCACTGAATGAGGGGCAGCTTCTAGAAGAGAACACAGCACATTTTATCCAACAAGTTACACTGCACTGTCCTCTGAACTTCCTAGTGAGTCATATTTGTGTCTGTTCTTAGGACCTGATCCTGAAAACTTCTGTGCATAGGCCTATCAGCTAACCTTCCTCACAGTGAGAGATCACTAAGGAATTTGGCTGTGGAATAGTCTTCCAAAGAAAGTGGTGGAAGACACTCTTGACATATTTTAAAACTAAATTGGGTGAAACACAAGACTTTGGTGGAGCTATGTACAGAAGTAAAGATGTGCCTGGTAACTGTTTGCAGGATTGGACTCTTAAAATTGTAAGCTCCTCAGAACACTGACTGCTTTTTTTTTAATTTGTGCCATTTGCAGCACCAAGCACATAATTAGCACTTATATAACATAACATAGTAGGAAGAAAAGGAGTACTTGTGGCACCTTAGAGACTAACCAATTTATTAGAGCATAAGCTTTCGTGAGCTACAGCTCACTTCCTCAGATGCATATCGTGGAAACTGCAGCAGGCTTTATATATACACAGAGAATATGAAACAATACCTCCTCCCACCCCACTGTCCTGCTGGTAATAGCTTATCTAAAGTGATCATCAGGTGGGCCATTTCCAGCACAAATCCAGGTTTTCTCACCCTCCACCCCCCCCCCGACAAATTCACTCTCCTGCTGGTGATAGCCCATCCAAAGTGACAACTCTTTACACAATGTGCATGACAATCAAGTTGGGCTATTTCCTGCACAAATCCAGGTTTTCTCACATCCCCCCCACCCCCATACACACACAAACTCACTCTCCTGCTGGTAATAGCTCATCCAAACTGACCACTCTTCAAGTTTAAATCCAAGTTAAACCAGAACATCTGGGGGAGGGGGTAGGAAAAAACAAGAGGAAACAGGCTACCTTGCATAATGACTTAGCCACTCCCAGTCTCTATTTAAGCCTAAATTAATAGTATCCAATTTGCAAATGAATTCCAATTCAGCAGTTTCTCGCTGGAGTCTGGATTTGAAGTTTTTTTGTTTTAAGATAGCGATCTTCATGTCTGTGATTGCGTGACCAGAGAGATTGAAGTGTTCTCCGACTGGTTTATGAATGTTATAATTCTTGACATCTGATTTGTGTCCATTTATTCTTTTACGTAGAGACTGTCCAGTTTGACCAACGTATATGGCAGAGGGGCATTGCTGGCACATGATGGCATATATCACATTGGTGGATGTGCAGGTGAACGAGCCTCTGATAGTGTGGCTGATGTTATTAGGCCCTGTGATGGTGTCCCCTGAATAGATATGTGGGCACAATTGGCAACGGGCTTTGTTGCAAGGATAAGTTCCTGGGTTAGTGGTTCTGTTGTGTGGTATGTGGTTGTTGGTGAGTATTTGCTTCAGGTTGCGGGGCTGTCTGTAGGCAAGGACTGGCCTGTCTCCCAAGATTTGTGAGAGTGTTGGGTCATCCTTTAGGATAGGTTGTAGATCCTTAATAATGCGTTGGAGGGGTTTTAGTTGGGGGCTGAAGGTGACGGCTAGTGGCGTTCTGTTATTTTCTTTGTTAGGCCTGTCCTGTAGTAGGTAACTTCTGGGAACTCTTCTGGCTCTATCAATCTGTTTCTTTACTTCTGCAGGTGGGTATTGTAGTTGTAAGAAAGCTTGACAGAGATCTTGTAGGTGTTTGTCTCTGTCTGAGGGGTTGGAGCAAATGCGGTTGTATCGCAGAGCTTGGCTGTAGACGATGGATCGTGTGGTGTGGTCAGGGTGAAAGCTGGAGGCATGCAGGTAGGAATAGCGGTCAGTAGGTTTCCGGTGGTGTTTATGGGTGACCATTTATAGGGTGGTGTTTATGTGACCATTGTTTATTAGCACTGTAGTGTCCAGGAAGTGGATCTCTTGTGTGGACTGGACCAGGCTGAGGTTGGTGGTGGGATGGAAATTGTTGAAATCATGGTGGAATTCCTCAAGGGCTTCTTTTCCATGGGTCCAGATGATGAAGATGTCATCAATATAGCGCAAGTAGAGTAGGGGCTTTAGGGGACGAGAGCTGAGGAAGCTTTGTTCTAAATCAGCCATAAAAATGTTGGCATACTGTAGGGCCATGCGGGTACCCATAGCAGTGCCGCTGATCTGAAGGTATACATTGTCCCCAAATGTGAAGTAGTTATGGGTAAGGACAAAGTCACAAAGTTCAGCTACCAGGTTAGCCGTGACATTATCGGGGATAGTGTTCTTGACGGCTTGTAGTCCATCTTTGTGTGGAATGTTGGTGTAGAGGGCTTCTACATCCATAGTGGCCAGGATCAGGAAGATCACCGATGGATTGAAGTTTCCTCAGGAAGTCAGTGGTGTCTCGAAGGTAGCTGGGAGTGCTGGTAGCGTAGGGCCTGAGGAGGGAGTCTACATAGCCAGACAATCCTGCTGTCAGGGTGCCAATGCCTGAGATGATGGGGCGCCCAGGATTTCCAGGTTTATGGATCTTGGGTAGTAGATAGAATATCCCAGGTCGGGGTTCCAGGGGTGTGTCTGTGCGGATTTGATCTTGTGCTTTTTCAGGAAGTTTCTTGAGCAAATGCTGTAGTTGCTTTTGGTAACTCTCAGTGGGATCAGAGGGTAATGGCTTGTAGAAAGTGGTGTTGGAGAGCTGCCGAGCAGCCTCTTGTTCATATTCCGACCTATTCATGATGACAACAGCACCTCCTTTATCAGCCTTTTTGATTATGATGTCAGAGTTGTTTCTGAGGCTGTGGATGGCATTGCGTTCCGCATGGCTGAGGTTATGGGGCAAGTGATGCTGCTTTTCCACAATTTCAGCCCGTGCACGTCGGCGGAAGCACTCTATGTAGAAGTCCAGTCTGCTGTTTCGACCTTCAGGAGGAGTCCACCTAGAATCCCTCTTTCTGTAGTGTTGGTAGGGAGAACTCTGTGGATTAGTATGCTGTTCAGAGGTATTTTGGAAATATTCCTTGAGTCGGAGACGTCGAAAATAGGATTCTAGGTCACCACAGAATTGTATCATGTTCGTGGGGGTGGAGGGGCAGAAGGAGAGGACCCCAAGATAGAACAGCTGCTTCTGCTGGGCTGAGAGTATAGTTGGATAGGTTAACAATATTGCTAGGTGGGTTGAGGGAACCATTGCTGTGGCCCCTTGTAGCATGTAGTAGTTTAGAAAGTTTAGTGTCCTTTTTCTTTTGTAGAGAAGCAAAGTATGCGTTGTAAATGGCTTGTCTAGTTTTAATAAAATCCAGCCACGAGGAAGCTTGTGTGGAAGGTTGGTTTTTTATGAGAGTATCCATGTTTGAGAGCTCATTCTTAATCTTTCCCTGTTTGCTGTAGAGGATGTTGATCAGGTGATTCCGCAGTTTCTTTGAGAGCGTGTGGCACAAGCTGTCAGCATAGTCTGTGTGGTATGTAGATTGTAATGGATTTTTTACCTTCAGTCCTTTTGGTACGATGTCCATCTGTTTGCATTTGGAAAGGAAGATGATGTCTGTCTGTATCTGTACAAGTTTTTTCATGCAGTGGATAGATTTCCACTCCATACGGCTAAATGCAGTGCCTTGCATAATGACAGGTTTCAGAGTAGGAATATTCTGGAAGTCCAATTCAGAGAGTCAGCACTATTGAAGGAATGGATCTTAGCCTGATGCTTGAGAGTAGCCACACGGTACCCTATAATACCTTGTTTTGTTTTAAATAAAATAGGAATTGAGGGTATCAAATTATGTTAGTAGAGGTTTTTGAAATGCTGACTTTCTATTTTAAAAAATCATATTTGCATTAGTGCATCTATTATAGGGAGTATGTTTTTTTTAAGGTATATTCAGAGGAAAGACTTATTAGGTGATCCAGCACATCTTCCTACAAGAGAAGGATTATTCCTTATTGTGCACTTTGTTTTTTCCAGTCTTTTAATTTTATATGTGTCAGGCAACGTGTCTTTGTTCATATGTTTGTAGCATGAAATGTGTCTAGTAGTTGGGAAAACAATATATTAAATCCTAATAAATTATGGAATGTTTTAAAATAGTGACTTTACAATTTAAGTAATATTTGAGTATAAACATTTATAAGCCACTTCAGTCAGATCCTGAGAATCCTTCCATTTTCTTAATACGTTATTTTTCATGTGTTTGTTTTGAGGCTGTTTCTTTTTGGGGGTGATATATGTGACTATAACCAGGTACACCCTTTTCATCAGTGCCGACTGAGGTTGTTATTTTATAACAGTTTTATTTTTAAAAGAAAAATGGACACATACATCACATTTATTACCAAGCTGAGCACTGCTTGAGACCCAGCAGTATGTACATCTCCCATCTGGCCAGGAAGGACTGGAAAGGAGGCTGCCTTTGCTTTTGGAGACCTTCCAAGCTGCTCCATAACTGCTTGTTGGGTCACTGTTAAGCCATGTGAAGCACTTTTTCTTCTTCTTTCTTTCCTTCCCCTTTTTCCTTGGGCTGAGAGCACTGTTCACAAAAGTCCATTTCTATATGAAGAATGGTTTAAAAAGTAGAATGATTTTTCCCTCAATAGAATATTTTGATTGTTATTGTTACAGTATGATGGGACTGAGTCTCATTTACACAATGCCCACTTTACACCACAATGTAAAAGGGCCTTAAAGATGATGATATACTCATGATCTACATACTTTAAGGCCCCTTTACGCTGCCAAAGCATGTAAGGGGCCTTGGTGTAACCAAGAATCAGGTCCATTGTCTATAATTATCAAAATCTGCTGATGCCAGACTCAGTACCCTATTCATTCTATTTTTCCGCTCCCATCTCTGTTTTTTCCATTCTGGTCCTTTGTGTGTAAAGTCCTCCCAATTCACAAATCCACCACTCTTTTCTCATTCAGATCTTTCCAAAAACCTCACTTGGTTTATTTTAATTATTAGGAGACAAGAGATGTGAGACGTGGTGGGTTACTCTAAATTATTCCACCTCTGGGTTTCCCATTCTTTCAGTCTAAGCTTTTGGGGGCAGGAACAGTTTTTATTTTTCTGTATTGTAGAGGGCTGAGCATGTTTCCAGTACTAAACGCTGTTTCCTCTAATGGAAAGAAGATGGTAAACTAACAGAATGGAATTTAGAAGACATTATGTCAGACATAATCAATCAGTGCATACAATTTACAACTTTATAGAGTTCTTTTAAAACTGTCAAACCTGCTGTTTCCCATGCATTCCTTTCTCCAAGTTAGCGTAAAGTAATTCTGGTATATAGTCAGCTCAGTGGTTGTTTAGTTTGAAACTTCTCCAGCTCAGGTAGGGAGAACTTGATGGTTTATTTCCTCTCTGCTTTCCTAAGGTCAGCTCTCAACATATCCACTTGCCTACTTATATTTTGAGAGTAAAAAATCATGGATGACAAATGGCATTGGAGAGCAAGCACCAAGGGAGCTCTATCTCTAGAGGGGCAGAAGACTCTCCTGTAGAGTTCTAAAGGATGCAGTCAGAGGGAATCAGTCTTCCCATTGGACTCATCCTGCAAATCTTACTTTGCCAGTGTGTGCAAGGCATATTGGACAAGTGAACTGGTACATGACCTGTCAAGGTTGCCTGGACTCTGGTGGAATTTGGGGAAAATCCTAGTATGCCTCCCTGTACAGTGATGTTGATATCATGGTGATATGTACCTTAGAAAACCCTACGTGGTACAATTTCTGGAGCACTCAGTACTCACATTTTCATTACCTACATCGATCAGTCTCATTGACCAAAATACTGCAGAAAAGGTTTTTTCCTTTTGATTTTTAGTATAAAGAGGAATCATTCTGTTTTGTCACCCGGTTACTTTTTTTACATTACATCTGTTCATTTATCAATTTGATGGGGAAAATTGTGGCTATATTTTGGGAGCTTTGAATACTGCATACTCTTAAAGACTCGGCTGGAAATTAAATGCATACTAAAATTTTTATTTTTTTTTACAGAAATTATATAGAATGCTTACATCAAATAAATGATATAGATATGTTTGCAAAGGGTCTCAGAACCAGGAGGCATTACTTCAGTTGGAAGTAATGGCCTGTGTCAAAGGCTTTAATATTTGTAGTGTTATCTCAGAATGATGACACTTGTTTTTAAAAGAAGAGTTTTTCAAATGGCTTGGAAATTGTCTTCTCACCACTCAGAATAGCTCATCATCATGTCGTCTTTTTTCAAAAATACTAATTCTCTATTCACATGAATAGTATATGGAGACCTGGTTACAATTTTTACAGTTGAAAAAACTTCTGTAGAGGTCCCTGGAGACCCAGTTAAGGTGTCAAGATGGTTGTTAAAGTATCAGTGAAAGTACAGCATTATAACTGAAACATTATCATGTATGGCTTTTGGCCTTTCAGTTTTTGATAAGGGATTACTTAGAGACAGTATGTTGCATCAGTTCGTCAGTCAGTTGCATCCTTCAATTCTGCTTTCAAAAACAGACCTGACTTTAGGGTATCAGGATGAATCTGAAAAATATTTATTCTGACATTTCAAATTTTTTGTAGATTTTTACAGGTAGTCAGCCTGACTGTTTCCCCTACGAATGTTGTCTGATATTTGTTGAAATAGGAGTCTTGTGTGGAACTGTATGAAGTAGTTGGATGAGTGAAGCAAGGCCAGGATTGAGATGCATTGGCCGAGTGGCATAGGGAATGTTGAACAATGCATTCCTGAACTGTGTCTGAATCTAACCATGGCTATCGGTTTCTCATTTAAAAAATTTTTTCTCTCTCTCTCTCTCTCTCTCACACAAACAATTTCTAGGAAAACACGTACAAGATGGCTTGCTGAACTGGGTGCTATCAAATTTTGGAAAGGCTCAGAAATGTATTATGCTAATTATTTCTTAAATTTAACTCTCAGTATAAATGTTGACAGAGTATGGGATTGCTACATCTCACAGGCATCAGATGCGTAAATATTTTTCCTATTTGTTGGATGGAGATCAGCTGCTATAAAGTTTATATTGCCAAAAAAACAACTAGCAATGTTTATGTTCGCTCAGTCGTGCGGTGCTATCCTGTTACACCCTAGCAAGTCGGAAAAACAATGCAGCTGTTGGTAGATGAGAGGAGGAGGATTAATGCTCTTTGTGGTTCAAAAGAGGAACACATTAAACATTCAAAGGGATTTTATCCCTCTAGCGTGCTTCAGCAGTAACCATGAAAGTCTAGGGATACCAAGTCATGATGTCAAGATATGGAAGTTATACTACTATCTATATATAAAAAGAAATCTGATATTAAAATCTAGATATAAAACACCCATGATCTGTTAGAATCTCCCAGTCTTCTTGCTACCAATGAATTTTTTTTTTCCCTTCAGGGGGAAAGCAGTTTCTTAGATCTTCTCCTCCTTTTTTCTTCAGTATGAAAAACATTCACTGTTTGGGATACTCAGTAATGTCTCTTGACTAGGCAGCATAGCATGTTAAGCAATTTGTTAGTTAAATAATAGAGCAGGCTAAGATTTAACCAAAATTATTATGCACATTTCACTTGTTTGATTTCACAGGAAAACGTAACTTGTATCATAAGAATAATTAAAAAATAAAGATTTAAAACAGCAATATATCTTCTTTCATAAGACAAAATATACTCGTTAACACTAATGGTTCCCCTTCACTAGCAAATTTCTTCAGACCTTCCCATCATTGCGCTAATATATTACAACTCCACTTGTGGGAACACTAATGTAGGCAAGCCACTAATGATTTAACCACCGTGTCATCTAGACCTGTTCTGGGCAGGGTTAGATAACATGGTAGTTAAATTGCTGTCAGCTAGTCTACATTAGTACTGCTAATGGTGTAATTTCGCCTGTGAAAGTGGAATAATGGGAAATGTGAAGAAGGCAGCTAGTGAAGATGCAACCTAAAAGATAACAGAAATATCTTCTGTAATATAGAAAAATATTTTAAAATGTCAAAGTAATATACTGAAGTGCCTAGAACTTCAAATGGGCTCTTGATAAAATGAAAGAGAAAACAATATAATTTCCAGTTATTTTCTAGACTTTTTTCTCCTAGCAACTAAAGGCAACAAACCTGCAGAGGTACTCAACATTTGCACCAAATAGAGAGACCCTCAAAGGTGACTTGCTCAGTGAATCCTTACCCCAACTGGTTTTAAACTTGCAGCTTTCAAAATTAAACTCCAGACTGCCTCCCATCTTCTAAGGAGGCGACTTAGAATGTAGGTCATCTCGGCGGTCTTCACATTCATGGGATATACCAGGAGTGGCCAAACTTACTGACCCTCCAAGCCGCATACAATAATCTTCAGAAGTTCAAGAGCCACAAGACACACACAACCTGTCCCACGGGGCAGTGCCTGCCAGGATATGGAGCTTCTTCCCCTCTCTCCCCACACTGGGCTAAAGCCCCTAGTCTTACTACCCCGTTGCAGGGCAGAAGCCCCAAGCTCCCCCCCTGCCCAGTCTTGTAGCCAGACAATAGGAGATGCATGGGGGATTCTGGGAGCCACACTTTCATAGTAAAAGAGCCACGTGGCTCACGAGCTACAGTTTGCCCATGCCTGGGATATACTATGGTGATGGATGTGCAATACAGGCTTAGATAGGATGCAGCATGATAGGTATGTCTTCTCACAATTTTATAAAATTAAACAAATTTTGAAACTAACAACTCCAAATATTTATTTTTATCTCTTGTTTCAGTCCAGTTGTTGTCACATGTACTTTCCTCTAGTCCTACTGGAAATTTCCTTTACTGTTTAGGAGAGGAGGAATTTACCTTTATGCACCAAGTATATGGACGTGTGTAAATTCTTGTTTGTTAGGGCTTCTGGGGAGGTTTGTGAGTATAGTGTGTTTGGGCAAAGTGGAGAGGAAGTATGTCTTGCTGCTATGTTATTGGTGGTTTGTTAATTTTTATGTATTGTGCAGTTGGGTGATATCTTTTTGTAGATGTGAATTTAATTATTGGGGCACTTATAGCTGGTTTATGGTGACTTTTTTGGTATTGTTAGATTAAAATATTTTGTTTAGATTTGTGAATTTGTAGAACTTTATTGATGCAGCTCACCCAGCTAGTTATTCAATACAACACAAATTTACACAAAGGAGAAGAGGGTGGTATAATGAAGAACTAAATCTGAGTCCATTCAGTTGCGTCATAAAGGGTTTGCATGATATCCATGCCATTGTGGAACAGGAGAGTAAAGAATCATGTTCCTTTTCTACCAGGACTTCGGCAAAATATCAGCCTGCAGTACTGATTCAGTTAGTGAGCCATCTAACCAGTCGAGGGCACTGTAGAGTTCCAGACTTAAATGCTACATGCTATGAGAATGCTAAAAGAATCAAGTGTATCAGAGACAATCTCTCCAGCTCTATCAAACGAGCTCGAGATAAAAGGTGAAAAACACTTCACCTTTCCAAACAGACTGTAAGCCAGTGTTTCTAACAGAGGTACTGGAAGCACAGAAGGAAGCATGTGACATGGACTTGTGATTTTCATTGCTAGTAAAAGCCAGAGGAGAATACTTAGAGCCACTATTGACAGCTGTTCCCTCAAGGAAGGTTTATTTCTTCTTCGAGTGCTTGTTCACGTCCATTCCACATTAGGTGTGCGCGCGCTGCGTGCACGAGCATTAGAAACTTTTTCCCTTAGCGGCTCCCGTCGGGCCAGCGGGACCCCCCCGAGTGGCGCCACTGCGCTGTGCATATATACCCCTGCCAGCCTGACCCCCTCCAGTTCCTTCTTACCGTCCATGGCGGCGTTGGAACAACCTCTCTCTCCCTCTCTCTCTCTCTCTCTCTCTCGTAGAAGAGCAGTCCCTTAGCTGTTATCAGTTAGTTAACATACCTTTATTGTGGACACTTAAGTGATTAGCTGCTTGAAGGCTTCCAGCACTCGCCGCAGGCCCACGGCTTCAAGGCTTGCGCCATGTGCCACAAACCTATGCCAGTTAGTGACCCCCACGACTCACGTCTACGTTGCCTGGGAGACAGACATCAAACTGAGCGGTGTAGCATTTTGCAAAACATTTAAGCCAAGAACAAGGAAAGAAAGAGACTCGTTTAAAGTAGCTGTTGATGGAAGCCGCATTATAGCTATCGGGCCTGGAGTGCCCGACGCCAGCTCAGGCTTCCTCGGTGCGTAGTGCCCCGCAGCCATCAAGAGACCCGACACCGGCTAAGCACTGTAAACTGTCGGCCCCAGAGCGCCAGACTAGGCCCCGGCACCGCTCGTCCTCCCCGGTGCGGCCCCCCACACAGCCGAAAGGAAGGCACGGTCGTTCCCCGCACAGGAGGCCGGTGCCTCCCAAGGCCCGGATAAGAGCGGGAAGGCCACTGTAACGGCACTGGCAGTCCCAGCAGCACAAGCCCCACTGAGCCCAGACCTAAGCGAACACAGTGCAAATGATGAGCTCGAGGGCATAACTGATCAGCCCTCCATGCCTGGCACCTTTCAGGGTGCACACCGAATTTGGAATGGACGTGAACAACACATCTCGAAGAACAACAGTTACGAGAAAGTAAGTAACCATTTTTTCCATCATCTCTATAACATGCATCAATCTGTCTCATGGTCAAGAAAGAATCATTTAATTCCATCAAGCACGTCAGCTACTCCTCAGTCACTAATCTTTCTCCCTCCTGCGGTAAATTCATTTAAGTTGGTGGCTAGCAAACTCTAGGAACTTGTCACTACTACCAACATTCTAGACCCCTTCCAGTCTGGTTTCAGGTCTTCAACTAGGGTTGTCCCTGCTAAATGCACTGTCAAGTGATCTCAATCCTATGGACAGAGACCATTATTGAATGGGAGAGTTTCTAGTTGGGTTCTGTTGAGATTGGTACTAGTCCCAACACTTTTCAACATTTTTATCAGTGATCTGGAAGTAAATATAATATCGCTGCTGATAAAATTTGCAGATTACATAAAGATTGGCAGAGTGTAAAATAATAATGACAGATAGGGCAGTCATACAGAGTAATCTGGACCCCTTGGTCAGCTGGGCCAATTCAAACAAAATGTGTTTTGATACCGCCAAATGCAAAGTTATACATCTAGAAAGAAGGAATGCAGACCCTGTCTATAGAATGGGGTGTTGGATTCTGGAAAACACTGACGCTGAAAAGGGTCTTGGGGAGTCACAGGGGACAAGCAACTCAACATAAGCACCAGTGCGATGCTGCTGCAAAAACAGCTAGTGATTTTCTTGGATGTATAAACGGGAATAGTGAGGTGATTTTTTCCCTCTGTGTATACAGCATTTATTAGACTGATACTGGACTACTGTGACAGTTGTGATGTCCTCATTTTAAAAAGTATGTTGAAAAATCTCCAGAACAGCCACAAAATTTATTCAAGGGCTAGAAAAATGCCTTAGTGCGAGACTTACAGAATTCAGTCTGTTTACTTTATCAACAAGAAGATTGAGAGGTGACTTGATCACCGTGTATAAGTATCTTCCTGTGGAGAAAATACTGCGTACTAAATTTGGTGTTGGGTTTTAAATCTAGCACAGAGAGGCTGAAGCCAGACAAATTCAGATTAAAAATTGGGCACAGATTTTTGAGAGGGGGTGATTAACCGCTGAAACAAACTTCCAAGGGAAGTGGTGGGTTTGCCATGTCTTGAAGTTTTTAAGTCAAGACTTCATGCCTTTCTGAAAGGTATGTTTTAGCCAAACACAATTTATAGGGCTCTAAACAAATGGAAACTGGGTGGAATTTTATGTCCTGTGATATATAGGAGATTGCACCAGGTGATCTAATAGTCCCTTCTCTTCTTAAGAATTGAACCCTCACAACATCCCAATGAAGCAGGCAAGTTGTATGTTGTATATCACAGTACAGTAGAGCTCCCCAGTTCTGCACACACTGATTTTTATGAACCGCCAGTTACATGAACTATTTTTACCCAACATGAAAAAAAACCCATATCCCTCATCTACGTTCACATATATGTTCTTGGGCAATAAGCAGAGGTCACCCACACTTTGTATGGGTTTATTTACCTTCCCACACTTGGGGGAAGGCACCTTGGTATCAGATGAGTCCTGCTTTGAAAAGGTAGTGTGTGAGCATCTGTGTTCTTCAGTGTTCTCTTTCGTGATAGCCAAGAAACACTGTACATTTTGTTACCCTTTATGTGCATTATCATTGAATGATCCATAAGTTAACTTATGCACAGTACTGACTAATTTTGAGATGTGAAATTTTGTAAACTTTTCATTTAATGAACTCAGTCTCCAATTAGCTCATAAAATAGGAGTTGTATTGTGTATTGTTTGGTGATGTGTGCCTCAGTTCATTAAACAGTGTACAGACTTCAATTTATGATATATATATATATATATATAATATACTATGTTTTGTATGAAACATCTAACAGTATATTTTATGACCAATCATTGTTCTTTAATATGCTAGTCAATATTTAGCAAATGTGCATCAGTAGGATATCGGAGTATTTTCTCAATATCTAGTATGCAGCCACTAATTTAGCAGTAACTACCAACCAGCTGAGCATTTCCTGTTGATTAATGAGTGGCTGAGAGGAGTTGATAGCTCAAGATAATCAGCCCATTAACCCCAGCACATCATTAATCCTGAAGAAATGCCCTGAACAAGCATTGCTATTTTAAAAAAAATAAAGTTTTTCAAATGTTTAACTTCTAATAGCAATAGCATTCATATGCCCAGTTAAGAATTTGTAGAGTGACATTTGTGTGTGACATCCATAGATGTTTGTTCATTAGTGTGTTACAGTATCAGCTGAATGGTTTTCAAGACAGGATTTATTATATGGGACAGTATATCATGTTAGTAAGGGAATCAATTTTTATCTGAATAAAATTATTTACATTTTAAATGTAAATATAACAATTATCCTATGAATAAGTGTGTACATGTATTTTACTTCACAAGTATGTTTGGGTGGGTTGGAAAGGACTTTCAAACTTTAGTATATAGTGTTAATTCATGTTTATAAGACCTCTTATTTGTGTATTTTTGAGTGCAATACTGATTAATCATACTTTCCTTAAATATACAGTATGTATGTGAAATTTCAAGAGTTTCAGAAATTCTGTTAATGCTATACTGTGAAACTGTTTCCTTTTCTATACATTGTTACTGTCTGCATAGTTTTCTTCTCAGTCGAAGGTAAAATTGAGAGCAGACGTTATGTCATCCAGCATAAAGTAATCCTGTCTTTGTTCATAATGCAGCTTGTGTGCCATTTACATCCATTTTGTATGATGATTAAAAGTCAGACTAGATAGCAAAGGAGGCTTTTATGCCAGAATTATTTTTGCAACAAGATAAATACATGGAGAGGGAAAATTTTTCCTATTTACATTTTATTTAATTTGTAATGCAAATAATTTTTTTAAATAATTCCGTTAGCCAGTTCTAGTGGCATTAATGTGTTCCATTAAGCAGCCAGATTACAGCAATCACTTCTCAAAGCTTGATTTAGCATATTTGTTTCTGGTATTAAACTTTTTAAAATAATAAATTGAACGAAAATCATAGTTTGATTAATATAATGATGGGTCTTTTACTTATCAATTTACACGGCTACATTTGAGAACAATTTGAAGGAGGGTCTCTGTCTTTCTGGATGGGAAAAGAATAGATTGATTCTTAAAATGATGGATGCATTCGGTCTATGGAAGGAAAGTATTTGTTATACATCATCAATTAATTCCCCATTTTAGAATACTGCAACACACAGCATACATTATAAATGAATCTGGTGACCTTAGGGCATCTCTATTGTGTAGCAAAAGTGTGTATTCTTTTCAAATAAACTGTGAATGAAATACTTTATTTATATGATAAGGGTTACCTTTAAGCCACAAAATCAATTTTCTATAAAACATAAATTTTATTAAGATTAAAAACTATTTTTCCCCCTTCCCCTTTCCAAATGTAACTTTTAAAATGGAACAGTCCTAACATTAAAATGAAACTGTAAGTAGTTAGTTCCAGAGCCTTATGAAAATATGTATGTGGGGTTTCTGGTTTTAAGATAAAAATATCACCACCCTTGGCTGCCAACCACCATCAAAGCAAAAGTCAGGCAATTCTAGCTCTCCATTATTTAGTGTGTAATTTCCATTTTCCCTACTTTTGAAAATAGCTTACAGAGCAGACTGACAGTCCCTAAGGATTTCAAGTGCCTGTTGGGGAGCTCATATTCGGTAGCGCTTCCAAAGTGGTTAAGTTTTGCTATTTTTTTATTAAAAGAAACATTTTTTAAATTGATTTTTATTCTTATAGAGCACAGTTCACCTAAAATTATACATCACCACAAATTAGAAGTTCTTCACACACATTCAGAATGAATAGGTAAGAATAATCAGCCTGATGACAATTGGATTGTTTTATGCACTTACATCAGAAGTATGTTCCTATTGGGGATAATTCAGGGGTTAGTTTATGGTACTATTGGATTTGGTTTGTTAGACTCCTTTCATATGTAAAAGGAAAATCTTGAATTCAAGCATATCTTTGAAAAAACTAGGATTTAGCAGACCAGTAATAATTGCCTGAACAAATATAAGGGCTAGATTGACAAAGAGATTTAAGCACCTAACTAGCTCTCTAGGTAACTAAAGCCAATATTTAGGCACCACTGGCATTCACAAAACCATACCCAGCTGCTGCTTAACCCTGTAGGCAGCTAAATTTCCCCTGATGGGCATATCAAAAATGCCTAAATCCCAATACCACTGAGATATTCAGCACACTAGTTCACACTTCAACCCTAAAAGCATTCTCAAACTGGACATTTTCCCTATCTGTGTCACCTGCGGAACCCAATCCATTAAGCATGTTCAGATTATGCCTAATCTGCACAAAAGATAGCCGAGGGAGGGGAGTGTGTCCTAACCACCAGGCTATTTGGAGTTCAGGGGTTGGGTCTGTCTCTCTCAGTCTCTTCTGTTGGAGCTGTTCCAATTTGTAAAAATAATATTTCTTGGAGCAGGGACGTGAATCTGCCTCTCCCACCTGCGAGGTGAATGTCATAATCACTGGGCTGTAGAGTCAGTCTCTCACTTTCTCTGTGTGTCTGCCCAAATCAGAAATATTGCACATAGTAAAAGATGCTGCATAAATTTGGCTTCTAAGCTTCGTCCTGCCTTCTGGTCTGAGGACATCCACTGCCACTTATGCAAGCGCATTAACTGAATTTACAGTATACTTGGCAGTGCACACTCACTTATTGGAAACTAGGATAAAGTCTTTAATCTATTTAATTTTTTTAGAAAGTAGTCCATTTTAACAATGTAGAAGCGTTTCATATGCCTCAACCCAAGAACAAGTCTTAACTTTAATCTCTGTTAATTATGTTGATTTTTACGTTTAGACTTGAAAAATACTTTTGAGAAATCCTTTCAAAATCTTGGCTTTGCCTGCAATAGTCTTGTATTAGTTCTGTCTCCACTTTTTCACAAATACAATGAAGGTAAACAACAGAGCAAGTCTGTAAAAGTGAACTAGAAATTCAAAGCATGTCTGCACAAGCAGTGAAGTGAAATGGTTACTATGGAGCCAACAGACTCCGCTCCCAAATATCAGACTTGGCTGTACCAAGTCATATATAATGGTAAATTTTTTCACAGAGCTTAACAGCATTATAGTGAATCTGTGCAGTATACAGGATGCCATAGAAAATTTCAAGGCATAATCTGAATTTAACAAATTTAGGAAATATGATGACTGGCTAGGAACGTACAAACAGCTGGCTGTCAACAGTAAAGTATGACACAATTAAACTGTAATTAAGCTTCTATTGTTAGTACAATATAGAATACTGTAATGTATTTTGATTTGATCCTTACCGATTATTTATATACTCTAAAACCAGGATTATTCAAGTGCAGTCTGTGACCATCAAAGGAACAGAAGACCTCCCGTGAGGTCAACAGTACTTCCTCTGTGCCCCTGTGTTTCTAGTGGGGGGCATAAGATTGCTGTGAATGGGGGGGGGTGGAAGGATATGAGGGGGAGCAAGGGGATCTATGGGGACGTCAGCAGGGAGAGCAGCCATCCCCACCCTGGAAAGGGCATCCCAGCAATTCCTATTGCCATTCCTATGGCAATTCCTTGGTAGCTGGTGCCCTGTGGTGGCTGGCACCCTGTGCTCTGATGCTCCACTGCCTGGGTGGCCTGTCCCCCACCCCAACAGTTTGCACATGTGCCTCTGCTGGGACTAGTGGTGGCTAGAAGGCAGAGAGCGGAGATCTGTTCCTAGTAGCCAGCCCAATCCTCATGCACTGTGGTGGCTGCTCCAGTCTCTCCTCTGTGAGATATTGTGGTGGTGGAAAACACTGGGGGGGAGGGGGACATGCATCAGCTGCTGCCCTCCAGTATTTCCATTGTGGGGACACTAGCCTTCTTCTCACCCCATCCCTGTTCCACTGCTTATGATTTCTAGCATGTGTGAGATTTCCCTATGACTTTAGAAGTCTGTGTCTGCCTCCTTTATAATACTTATACATCCCTGCCACAGTTGACTTCCATATCATAATTTTAATTCTTTACCTTTGAAACCAATAGAAGTTGGCTGGTTTCAGTTTTCTGGGGGACGGGGGTTGGAGTGCAGGGCGAATGTTGGTTTTCATTATTTTGGTTTTGTTTGGTTTTTAACTTCACAAAAATTACCTTTTCTTACTGCTGCAACTTAGTCAGTATCTTGCAGGCTGGTCACAAGAAATCATTTTCTAGGCTACTTTGCCGTTACAAAAATCTGTTGGGGTTTTTTGTCTTTTTTTTTTTTTTTTTTTTTAAAAGCTCTGCAAGAGCCTGAGCCCCCTCAAATCTCCATCAGTGAAACTAAAGAGAGGAATGTTCCACAACTATTAGTTAATCTGTTTTGTAATGTGGAGAGAAGGTGTGAATTTTTGGGTAGGGGGCGAAATGGGCTTAAGAAATTTGAGAACCACTGCTCCAAAGGCCTGGTCCTGAGGAAGACAGAGTGCATGCAAACCCCATCAATTTCAAATATGTTAATTTGACATGTACAAATCAACCAGAAATGCCTACAATTACCCCTTGTGTGTTGGTCTTCAGTGAGACTCAGTATCTTTCAGGATCCATGTATGTTGAATTGTGTGTATTTTCTCTCTCACTTTATGTAAAAGCTTGTACATTTATGTGTATACTGTAAATTTGGGGGAGTGTTATAACCAGCTTTTAAAAACTTGACCATCTCCTTCCAAAAGAATAAATAGGGCAAAACTGCAAATGGCTGCATTTAGAATCTCATCCATTTGATTTCCCACACCCTATTTATTGCATCGTATTTGCTTTTGCATTATAACTGGCACATATCAGTTCCTTTGGCAGTATCAAGTTGTAACTGTGAGTTCTAGTGCTTTAGAAGTAAAATTCTTATCTTTCCCCCAGCCTTGAAATTACTATTCTAACCAAGAGCAGACATTCAAAACTTCAAGGAAAAAAAATCTTATATTGTAATGTTTGTTGTTGAATTTCCATATCACGCTAAATAACACTAGATCTATGAATATATTACTAAATTGCATAAAAATTAAAAGATAGTACTGAATTACTTTTATAAAAGGCTTTGGTAAAATTTGTCACTGTGTGAAAAATTTTATATTGTCCAGTATGACACTAGTTGATTTGCTGTTGAGCAAGGGATGTTAACTTAACACCTGTTAGAAAATCTTTTTCATCACTCATTTACATCCTCTTTCCTTGCTTTATGTTCAGTGTTCTGGCAGCAAAGCGGACTTACATCTGGAGAGGTGTTGCAAAAATCATAATGTTAGGAAGTGTGACTTATTTGCTATCTCACTGACTGCAGCAGCATGACAGGATAGAGCATTGTAAGAATGGAGAAACAGCAAAGGGCAGGGATGACTCTATGTTTGGTTAAGTGAAGAGGGGGACTTGCAGCTGTTGTGAATGTATACAAAGGGAAGAGATGTCAAAATGTAGGTCAAGACAACATAAGAACCAGAGAGAATAAAGGGAATGAGCCACTTGTCAGCTCTGGCCACTCGCCCAGTAGTCTAATAGAACCCTGGACATTTGCACAAACTTTTTATGGATGCTTGTTAACTGAATAGTTATTTGAAGAGTGGCAATACATTGTAGTCACCCTTTTCATCATAAAAAGAAAAGGAGTACTTGTGGCACCTTAGAGACTAACAAATTTATTTGAGCATAAGCTTTTGTGAGCTACAGCTCACTTCATCGGATGCATTCGGTGGAAAATACAGTGGGGAGATTTATATACACAGAGAACATGAAACAATGGGTGTTACCATACACACTGTAACCAGAGTGATCACTTAAGGTGAGCTATTATCAGCAGAAGAGCGGGGGGGGGGAGGAGGGGGAGCTTTTTGTAGTGATAGTCAAGGTGGGCTATTTCCAGCAGTTGACAAGAACATCTGGATTCATCATGGATTCCAACGTACCAATCCCTATGGGTAATGACCATTCCATTTGTATTATGACATGTGATTTAGGCTGACACTAAAGTTCAGCTAAAAATACATTTTTTAAACAAGTGTTCACTTTAAATCTAAACTAACTGATTATATATGCTTCCATGGTGTACACCCTATTCCTTATAAATAAATAAATGAGGCTTTATACTGGAATGTGTTCTGTACTTTCTGAGAGGAGTTGATTCTCTTCTCACCTCTCTTCTCCAGGAGTTGAGAAGGCTCAGTTCCCCACACGAGGTGCTCATGAGCTTGGAGAGTTGCGCCTTAAATTGGTCATTTTGTTTGGGATATAATTTAATCTTGATGAAAACATTTTCAGTCTGGTAAAGCAAGAATAGGTTTGTTTGCATTGTTTCTTGATCTTTCCTTAGGATAAGCTGAAAGTTGGGGGAGGCTTTGAGACAGTAGAATGCATATATGCACAGTGGGTCCATGAAATGTGTGTTATAAGTGTAAATCACTATTTTGAAAACATAGAGAGAGGAATGAATATTTGACCTTAAAGGTAGAGATGTCAGAATACATGTTAAAGGCTACATGCTTCTTGTGATACATTCTATACTTCTTGTTGATGCCTTGCATTCACTAATTGTTACACCTAGGAGCATTCAAAAGTTCATCATGGTTTAAGTGCAACTGATTATACATGTAGATGAAAAACAAGCTAGTTCTCCAAAACCTCATCATTATTAATCTGTAGGTTAGAAAATGCAACTTGTCACCACAGCTGGTAGGCTCTTGTACACTATAGTTCCCACATTCTTTTCAGTGATGGCCACTCCACTGTATAATTTATTGTACCTACCAGGGTGTTTCATAGCCTCATTCCATTACTTGATTTCACACAATCATGAACTTGTATTGGTCCATCTCTTCAAGCAAGAGTCAAACATGAATAGCTTGGGTAAGTCTCTTCACATACAGATATACTACCCTTGGCCTGTCATTGTTCTTCTTTGCTGCAGAAGCATGCTGGGAATGGTGATAACAGTTACACCTCCAATATTCAAATAGATGAAATGCTTCAGAAAGGTGATTGATAAAGGCTTCAAAAAGGCAGATACAGTGGAAACTGGGTCTTTAAATCAAACCGACAAACTTGACATAATTGCTTTTTAAAATAAAGGCAGGAAGTCAAGAGCAAACCTTCAGATTTTGGCCCACAAATATGATCCCTGCACCCAGGGATTGGTCAAGTTTATCTATTTGCTCGTCAACTCCTTGCCAATGTAGAACTTTGGCATTTTTACCTGACATTGTTTTAGTACTTCTGCATTTTCTTTAATTTTAGTCTGTCGGATATTCCATAGCACTGAAAGGACGTGAGCCAAACTGAATGATTAGCCTATATTTTGGCTTGTGTCTATTATAGTAATGCCTGACTTTTAGAAGCTAAGAATGCTTACAACTATGGAAAAAAGCATTTAAAATAGTAACAAATATGGAACATGCTCAGCAAATGGAAGAAAGAAACTAAATGAATATTAGCACAAACCTAACTCAAATTGACAATAAAAATAGACGCTCAAATGCCAGCCAAGGATTCGTATGTTGTAAAGAAGATTGTGATAATCTCAATGTGTTTTATAAATACAATTGAATAAGGACTTATTTTTGCAGTGTCTTGTAGAGTCTCAGACAAACATGAAAAGCTCGTCATGATCCTATGAAGTGATCCACTTTATGCAATATTTAAGTCAGTCATTCAGGACTTACGTATTGACTATTTAAAAATATTTTGTTTCAATGAAAACATTTTACAGTTTCTAGTCTTCACCAATATGAAGTGAGGAAACAAGTATTTAGAATCTGATAGATCATTTCATTTGATATAAATGTTTATTATACAATGACATTTGGAAATCCTTCATTGTAACTGCATTGTCTATAGCTAGTGCCCTGTATACAATGAAGATCATAGCAGATAATTATTTAAGTGCTACACAACAGTACTCCACAATCTAGGATTTCATTTTTTTAAAGTATATAACAAAGAACAGTCTCACAATGTGAAACAAATGTAAATGGATATGGTAATGTCTTCCTGAGTCTGCAGAAGGCCTAAAACAATAGCTGTGGTAAGTCTGAACATACCTCACTAATGTCAATAGGAGTTAACTCTGAAGCCAAATGATGACATTAACTGTCAACATTTACTGTTTCAACAGTGTTCATTTTAACAGAAACAGCAATCTATTATGTTTTTGTCTTTGTTTAAATTAGTAGCAGATTGGGAACAGGATGCAGTCAGATAACTAGTTCAAGGGGGGAGAAATAAACCAAACCTCCTCCCCTGCCCCCCATTTGTTTCCTCTGCCCTGGCCCTAGAATCATAAAATATCAGGGTTGGAAGGGACCTCAGGAGGTCATCTAGTCCAACCCCCTGCTCAAAGCAGGACCAATCCCCAACTAAATCATCCCAGCCAGGGCTTTGTCAAGCCTGACCTTAAAAATCTCAAAGGAAGGAGATTCTACCACCTCCCTAGGTAACGCATTCCAGTGTTTCACTACCCTCCTAGTGAAAAAGTTTTTCCTAATATCCAACCTAAACCTCCCCCACTGCAACTTGAGACCATTACTCCTTGTTCTGTCATCAGCTACCACTGAGAACAGTCTAGATCCATCCTCTTTGGAACCTCCTTTCAGGTAGTTGAAAGCAGCTATCAAATCCCCCCTCATTCTTCTCTTCTGCAGACTAAACAATCCCAGTTCCCTCAGCCTCTCCTCATAAGTCATGTGTTCCAGTCCCCTAATCATTTTTGTTGCCTTCCGCTGGACGTTTTCCAATTTTTCCACATCCTTCTTGTAGTTTGGGGTCCAAAACTGGACACAGTACTCCAGATGGGGCCTCACCAATGTCGAATAGAGGGGAACGATCACATCCCTCGAATTGCTGGAGGTGCCCCTACATATACATCCCAAAATGCCATTGGCCGCCTTGGCAACAAGGGCACACTGTTGACTGATATCTAGCTTCTCGTCCACTGTAACCCCTAGGTCCTTTTCTGCCAAACTGCTGCCTAGCCATTTGGTCCCTAATCTGTAGCGGTGAGTGGGATTCTTCCGTCCTAAGTGCAGGACTCTGCACTTCTCCTTGTTGAACGTCATCAGATTTCTTTTCGCCCAATCCTCTAATTTGTCTAGGGCCCTCTGTATCCTGTCCCTACCCTCCAGCGTATCTACCTCTCCTCCCAGTTTAGTGTCATCTGCAAACTTGCTGAGGGTGCAATCCACACTATCCTCCAGATCATTTATGAAGATATTGAACAAAACCGGCCCGAGGACTGACCTTTGGGGCACTTACTGGCTGCCAACTAGACATGGAGCCATTGATCGCTACCCATTGAGCCTGACAATCTAGCCAACTTTCTATCCACCTTATAGTCCATTCATCCAGCCCATACTTCATTAACTTGCTGGCAAGAATACTGTGGGAGACCGTGTCAAAAGCTTTGCTAAAGTCAAGGAACAACACGTCCACCGCTTTCCCCTCATCCACAGAGCCAGTTATCTCATCATAGAAGGCAATTAGATTAGTCAGGCATGACTTGCCCTTGGTGAATCCACGCTGACGGTTCCTGATCACTTTCCTCTCATCTAAGTGCTTCAGAATTGATTCCTTGAGGACCTGCTCCATGATTTTTCCAGGGACTGAGGTGAGGCTGACTGGCCTGTAGTTCCCAGGATCATCCTCCTTCCCTGTTTTAAAGATGGGCACTACATTAGTCTTTTTCCAGTCGTCCGGGACTTCCCCGGATCGCCATGAGTTTTCAAAGATAATGGCCAATGGCTCTGCAATCACATCCGCCAACTCCTTTAGCACTCTCGGATGCAGCGTATCCGGCCTCATGGACTTGTGCTCATCCAGCTTTTCTAAATAGTCCCGAACCACTTCTCTCTCCACAGAGGGCTGGTCACCTCCTCCCCATGCTGTGCTGCCCAGTGCAGTAGTCTGGGAGCTGACCTTGTTCGTGAAGACAGAGGCAAAAAAAGCATCGAGTACGTTAGCTTTTTCCACATCCTCTGTCACTAGGTTGCCTCCCTCATTCAGTAAGGCGCCCATGCTTTCCTTGACTTCCGTCTTGTTGCTAACATACCTGAAGAAACCCTTCTTGTTACTCTTAAATCTCTTGCTAGCTGCAACTCCAGGTGTGATTTGGCCTTCCTGATTTCACATGTGCATCCCCAAGCAATATTTTCATACTCTTCCCTGGTCATTTGTCCAATCTTCCCTTTCTTGTAAGTTTCTTTTTTGTGTTTAAGATCAGCAAGGATTTCACTGATAAGCCAAGCTGTTCGCCTGCCATATTTACTATTCTTTCTACACATCGGGATGGTTTGTCCCTGTAACCACAATAAGGATTCTTTAAAATACAGCCAGCTCTCCTGGAGTCCTTTCTCCCTCATGTTATTCTCCCAGGGGATCCTGCCCACCAGTTCCCTGAGGGAGTCAAAGTCTGCTTTTCTGAAGTCCAGGGTCCGTACTCTGCTGCTCTCCTTTCTTCCCTGTGTCAGGATCCTGAACTCGACCATCTCATGGTCACTGCCTCCCAGGTTCCCATCCACTTTAGCTTCCCCTGCTAATTCTTCCTGGTTTGTGAGCAGCAGGTCAAGAAGAGCTCTGCCCCTAGTTGGTTCCTCCAGGACTTGCACCAGGAAATTGTCCCCTACCCTTTCCAAAAACAAAAAGGGGAAGGGAAAGAGGAGATGCATTGCTTTCCCCACTACCAACATCCATACTTGCTTAAAGATCTCCAAAACTTCCCATGACTCACCCTCAGCTGTCTGTATTCAGCAATTAACTTCCAGTTTCTCCGCCTCCCCCTCCCCCCCCCCCCACTTCTGTAACTCATTTATTAATTGTCGGTACAAAAATTCACAGAATTTAAAATCAGGGGTAACATAAAATAATTGAATTTATATTAAAATAAACAGCTAGTAGGAATAAGTCTCATGTGCCACATAGGATGCGCGACCTTGTTGATAGTCATGATTACCTTGCCAATTACTTGGATTAGACACAAATAAAATAAAAGATTGTTTATAGAACTTCCCTGTCAATTTTTTCCTCTTCAAGTATTGTAACTCCCATTATTTTTAATAAATAATAATTTAGGCTGTTTTAAATCTTTCCCTGTTATATAATCACTAGTATTTTAAAAGTATGCATTTTCAGATAAGGTGGCATTACATCCTGCTTTTGATATCAGCGCCTGTTTCATGCCCTACCTTTCTTCACTATAGGAGAGATTTTAAAATTTATGTTGAAATCCTGGCCTCATTGAAGTCAGGGGAAAACTCCTATTGACTTCAATGATTTCATCTTTAATATCTCAAATATATAAGAGGTAATTTGGAATCTTTCTTTCTGCTCTAATTTTAACACTTCTTTTGAGAAATGGAAGAGAACCATGTACTGAGCTAAATTTTGGAGAGAATCTTTCTTCGTAAAACTCCCTTTAGAGCTGCAAGGACCCATATTTGGGAAGCACTTCTCTTGAACCTCAGTCCATATCCCACTCATGCCTTCAACTTTAAAAATATGAATTGGAAGCAGTGAACAATTTCTAACTTCATTTGTATGCAGCTGAAATTGGCTTCCCCTTTAAATCAGTATTCTATAAAATCTTTACTCTGTGTGTTCTCATTGCAGGAGCTTTGTAATATAAGTTTTTAGGGGCAGGACAGTGGGTGGGGAGGGAAGGGGTGTGCTTGTACACACACACACACACACTTTTAAAACTCTTTGCACAGGTCTGTTATCCCTGTGAGCTACTTCAGGTGTATGCTGTGCTGGGAACATTCCAGTGGTTGTGTACACTGCACACTCCTTTGGCCTTGGTCATGGCAACATGGCCAGACCTAGTAATATCCCAGCATGCAGTGCACTTCAGCATTATTGCTTTAATGGATTTGCCTACTTTACAGATGGTTATAATTCCATTCAGTTTTTGGTGACAAGTCACATATTCTTCTCTACAGCACATGGGGGATGGGTGTGTGTGTGAAAATCAGAACTGTAATGAAACTTAAATGAAATTCACTAGAATGAGTAGATGTGATTCAGTTAACACACTCTATTCTAAGATTAAGAAAATAAGCAGGCAAAATAGAAATATTGACGTTTTAGATTAAGGTCCTATGAATAATTAGCTTCTTCACGGGCAACACTATACTTTGATTTTTGGGTTGGGATTTTTTTTGTATAGAACACAGATTAACAATAAGTGAGGATACGGTGTACCAAACAAGATTGTTCGTTTCAGCTGCATTTGAGCAAAATGTACTAACCAGTCCAGCAACAGTTCAAAGAGCTTTTGTAGATCCAAATGAAAGCTTAATAAAAAAAAAAAAAAAAAACCTCATCAAGCCAATAATCCTGTTTTCACAACATTTATTTATCCATTGCAGCTGTAGTTTTTAAAAAAAAGGTTTCTGTTGAATGTGAATCCACTCTAAATTATTTATTATTCCAAACTAGGCTAGAGTATGAGTGCATCTTTGGTTATATTTGTGATTTGATGGACCAGCTGATATGTTTTTCTTATATTGTACTGTAACTTTAATCTATATTTACATTATTTAAATGTTTTTGGATATGATTTTGTTAGGATTTAAACTACAATAATAAAACCAATCCCAGGCCCTAGACAGCTCTGTCATCCATTAAAAGTGCAGTCCTTATCCACTAAAATCAACTCAAACACCAGCTAAACCTCATACATACAACCACTAATATGCAGAGATAAAATTTCTCCTCAGATTCCAAAAAAAAGCTCCATTTCCTTAGTCTTGCGCAATGCCTACTCAGAATGATGGGCTTTCACCATGCCCAGAAGGAAAGCAGATTTGGGCTGTTTTGAACAAGGGGGAAGTGAAATCCAATTGTGAGTGGCTTTAGGAAAGCACTTGGGCACATTCTTGAGTTGGGGAAAAGGTCCCATAGCTCATCATAGCAGCACATTGGAGAAAGATTGTAGGATAATAGCGATGTAATTTTGACACACATGCATTACTGGACTGCATCTCTACAGTAAGAAGAGATTGTAAGCTACCCTCCTCTGGTATCTGTTTTCACTCTATTCATGTGGTGACTGGGGCTTTGTCTACAATAGCACTTTTGTCGGTAAAACTTTTGTTGGCCAGGGATGTGGAAAAAAAAAAAACCACACACGACCGACAAAAGCGCCGGTATGGAGACACTGTCCTGCTGACATAGCTACCGCCACTCATTAGGGGTGGTTTAATTATTCCAGCGGGAGAGCTCTCTCTCCTGCTGGCATAGAGTGGCTACACAGGAGACGTTACAGCAGAGCAGTTGCGGTGGTACAGCTGTGCCTCTGTAAGGTCTGTAGTGTAGACAAAGCCAGAGTATCTGGTCCTGCCCCGATATAGGCCAGTTCATGTTAGTAGAAGCAGAATCAGGCCCTTAAACAGGTTACAATTTGACTGAGCTATTAACTTACTTTGCGTAATGGTTAATTGGGCCAGACACAAATGGAGCCACAATCACAAGAAAAAAAGACTACTTGCCTCGTATCAAAATTCAGCTTTCAGAACGAGGAGGTCCACTTTTATTAAAATAATCTGCCCTCCAACAGGAGAGTTACTGGAGTTTTAAACCATTGGTGTGCATCTTAGCAGTGATATAATTCCAACATTCACACCAGAGTAAAAGGTGTTATTCCAAGATGAGTGTCTGTCTTTCAGCTATAACATCTCTATAAGCTTCAAGGGCAAAATAAATGTACAATAACTGATACATACTTGCAATAAGAAAAGAACTGTTTGGTTAAAAAATAAGTATCAAAATTAGTGGCAAATTGGTCTGTTTTCTCCAGAGGTAACTCAGTTTTACATAGCCAGTGAAAATGATGTTGTTTGGAACTTTTAAATATATCATAAATGCAGAAATATTAAAAACCATACCCCCACCCAAAAGAAGCCTGAAGGTGAAATTTTAAACGGTACATTTCCAAGGAATTCAGATTCAACTGCTGCTTGTTGAACTTGATTATGTTTTCTGTTTTGATTGGGCTACTTCAAACTTTCACGGTATTTTTATTTTTGTGATGTTTTCCCCATGTAGGAAGTCCTTTTCAGCATTTTGGATTTTATATCCAATTCTTTTGGTTGGATTGAAAGATGAAAAATCTGTTTGAGTATGTGTCAAGGTTATTGTAAGGGCTAATTGCTTAGTAAAGGATATTGTGACATCAGCTCCAGTGAAGTAGTTTTCCCAGTGCATAGTGACTCACTAGTCTTGGTAAACTTTTAAAGGTCATTTTACAGTTAGTAGAACACATTTTGGTTCCAGAAAATATGTAGTTCCCCTTTTTTTTTTTTAAATACTGAAACATTTGAAATTGAATGAAATTGTAGCAAGGCTTTTATGTGACCGCTATCTGGAAAAGGCCTTGCATTTTTGGATTGTTACTTAAATGTTTTTAACATAAAATTTAATTACTTCACTGAAATATACATATTAACAGAAACAATCCTGTTAAGAAAAACACCACTGTGGTTGCAGCAAAATTTGCATTGGTTATATGTGTAGTCATATTAGCACTTGAAGAACAACCTTTTGGGGCACCTGAAAGTGAAAGGTGTCTATATCTTGTCTGCTTTTTGAGGACTAGAATGGCTTCAGACATTTTGTGCAGTACATATATTTTATTATAGTATTTTTACAGACAGGACTTTGGTAGTTCCCAAGTGAGTTAATCCTCTTCTCTGAATGCATAAAATATAATGGTCATAAGACATCAGCCATCATATTTTTCTCTATTTATAATAAATTACAGATCACTACAGTCTATAAATGCATCTAGTAGTTATAGTGCCATAATACATATTCATAGCTTTGTAACTAGAACTACAAGCTGTATTAATAGACTGTAATGACATTATATGTTTAATAGTCTTGTAATTCATTTTTCCAACTTTGATTTTGCATAATTTGGTATTTCTGTTATTTAAATAAAAAGGAAAATGCCCCTTTTGCTTCTGCAGTTCTCCATACAGCTCCCCTTTCTCTTTTACTTCCCGTATCACTTTGTTCTCCTTCAAATTTCCTCTCTTTCACTTACACTTCTTCCAAAGCTACACAGCTTTTAACATTCGTCTTTTCTTTAACAAACAAAACTGGGAAGACCTATCATGATCCCTATTTAAAATGCAAGGTTAAGGGTTAGAGACTTGAACAGAATAATATTGGAAGCCACAGCAGCAATGCATAATATGTGGTAAATCTTTATTACATCCTTTGGTGTTCATCATAATAATGATCACAGTGAATTGTTCTGATTTTCCTGTAACTGTAATAAGTAACTCTGTTGATATTTAACATTATTTGATGTCCACTTATTAGAAAGTGGTGTGGGTGCTGAAATAGGAAAGCATCCCAACTCAGGACAGGCACTTAAGTACATGCTTAAATCCCATTAGAATCAATGGAATTTAAGTACATACTTAAAATAATAATGTAATCTTCGAACAGGGTTATGTTAAAGCAAAGTAGGAACCTTTTAGTTCACGCCTGCAGTGGTCACATGGGGGACTTGCAGGGCAGCACTTTTTTGTGTACTTCTGTTCACACCAGCATAGTCTGAACTGCAGGGCTGTGTAGACATGCCCTAAGTGACGGTCCTGAATAGGGGTTGTCATAAATATAAAGGGAAGGGTAAACCCCTTTGAAATCCCTCCTGGACAGGGGAAAGCTCCTCTCACCTGTAAAGGATTAAGAAGCTAAAGGTAACCTCGCTGGCACCTGACCAAAATGACCAATGAGGAGACAAGATACTTTCAAAAGCTGGGAGGAGGGAGAGAAACAAAGGGTCTGTGTCTGTCTGTAGTCGTCTTGGCCAGGGACAGAACAGGAATGGAGTCTTAGAACTTTTAGTAAGTAATCTATCTAGGTATGTGTTAGATTATGATTTCTTTAAATGGCTGAGAAAAGAATTGTGCTGAATAGAATAACTATTTCTGTCCGTGTGTCTTTTTTGTAACTTAAGGTTTTGCCTAGAGGGGTTCTCTATGTTTTTGAATCTAATTACCCTGTAAGATATCTACCATCCTGATTTTACAGGGGGGATTTCTTTATTTCTATTTACTTCTATTTTTTATTAAAAGTCTTCTTGTAAAACACTGAATGCTTTTCATTGTTCTCAGATCCAAGGGTTTGGGTCTGTGGTCACCTATGCAAATTGGTGAGGCTTTTTATCCAACATTTCCCAGGAAAAGGGGGGTGCAAGTGTTGGGAGGATTGTTCAGTGTTCTTAAGATCCAAGGGTCTGGATCTGTAGTCACCTAAGCAAATTGGTGAGGCTTTTTACCAAACCTTGTCCAGGAAGTGGGGTGCAAGGTTTTGGGAAGTATTTTGGGGGGAAGGACGCGTCCAAACAGCTCTTCCCTAGTAACCAGTATTAGTTTGGTGGTGGTAGCGGCCAGTCCAAGGTGTAATATTTTGTACCTTGGGGAAGTTTTGACCTAAGCTGGTAAAGATAAGCTTAGGAGGTTTTTCATGCAGGTCCCCACATCTGTACCCTAGAGTTCAGAGTGGGGGAGGAACCGTGACATGGTGGCACAGTGGTGGGATTAACCTGAAATCATTTTGAGATCCAGTTGAGATTTTTTGAACTAGAAATACAGATTTTAAAAAGGAATTTTTAGGAAGTCCAGGAAGCAGCTTTGAAACTGAAAGCAGCTTGGTTTCTCTCTGCTTTGTGGCCAAGCAGAGACAAAAGGGGATTATCTTGTGAATTGCAGGTTTTCTTTGCCTGGAGGCAGGGTACTTAACTCCTGCAGGGAAATTCACAGTCTTCCAACCCAGAGGTTTTTTTTTTCTTTTCTTCCTAAAAGTAAATAGGGGGTGTGTGCTCTACCCATTTGCCTGGAGACAAAAGTGGCAGGGGTTTTTTTAGGATTTTGATTTTTTTTTTGTTTTACAAGGAGCACAGGTTTGAAAAGAAAATTTTTTTTTCCTTTGGGCTGGGTAAGCAGGTTTCCAAGTAGTTGGAGGTTTTTTGCTTTAATTTGGGCCCAGAGCAGAGACAAGGGAATTGTCTTTTTCTGTAGGCTGACAATCACTATCAGAGAATAGGTATTCTATTCCAGCACAGCAAAATTTTACAGCCAAGTTTTGTTTGTTTATTTCTAAACCTCGGGTGTAAAGTTAGTTAAAAACAGAGAGGTTAGAATGGCCAAATCCTCGGCTCGACTACAGCTGGAATTAGCCAAATTTCAGGCTGAGGAAAAACAAAGGGAACATGAAAGACAGATAGAACTCATGCGGCTGGAGAAGGAGGTACAGGAGGCTGCCCACAAGAGGGAAATGGAGGCAAGGAAGCATGTGGAGGAGATGGAGAGGATAAAGGCCCAGCAGAATATACCAACAAACCCTAGCAATCCTTCTCCAGGTACCACTTCCCATCCCAGAAAGTTCCCCACCTACAAGGCAGGTGATGATACTGAGGCCTTCTTAGAAAACTTCGAAAGGGCCTGCCTTGGGTACAACATCTCTACTGACCAATACATGGTAGAGCTGAGGCCGCAGCTCAGTGGACCCTTAGCTGAGGTGGCAGCTGAAATGCCTAAAGAACATATGAACAAGTATGAACTGTTTAAATCCAAGGCGAGAGTCAGAATGGGGATAACACCCGAGCAGTCTCGTCGGAGGTTCCGAGCCCTAAGGTGGAAACCAGACATGTCATTTACCCGACATGCCTACCACATTGTGAAACATTGGGATGCCTGGATATCAGGAGCAAGTGTTGAATCTCCAGTAAATTTGCCCTTCCTAATGCAAATGGAACAATTCTTAGAGGGTGTTCCTGCGGAAATAGAAAGATACATCCTAGATGGGAAACCCAAAACTGTAATCGAGGCAGGAGAGATTGGAGCCAGATGGGTGGAGGTGGCAGAGAAGAAGAAAACTGGTCGCAGTTGGAACGGAGACCAGAAGGGACCACCCCAGACCACACCCTATTACCGGGGGCCGCCCAAAGCCCCACCTACCTCCCAAAGAACCCTCCAGACCCCTTATCGTCCCACCACCCCGTTCTCCAGCAACCCACCTCGCCCCGGTGACCCGTCAGCTGGACGATGTTTTAAATGTAACGAGCTGGGGCATGTAAAGGCCAACTGCCCCAAGAACCCCAACAGATTACAGTTCATTGCACCGGAATCACACTAGAGGTCCACAGGCCCTGATACCTCCCAGATACCCTTGGAGCGGAGGGAAACTGTGAGTGTGGGCGGGAAGAAGGTCACCGCGTGGAGGGACACCAGAGCACAAGTGTCAGCTATCCATGCTTCCTTAGTGGACCCCAATTTAATCAACCCAGAGATCCAAGTGACGATTCAACCCTTCAAGTCCAACTCTTTCAATTTGCCTACAGCCAAGTTGCCTGTCCAGTACAAGGGCTGGTCAGGAATGTGGACTTTTGCAGTCTATGATGATTATCCCATCCCCATGCTGTTGGGGGAAGACTTGGCCAATCACGTGAAGCAGGCCAAGAGGGTGGGAACGGTCACCCGCAGCCAGGCTAAACAAGCCGTGAGGCCTAGCTCTGTTCCAGAAACTTCTATCAGGACCCAGTCAGAGGTGATGGACCCGGACCCCAGGCCAATGTCTGCAACAGCAGTAGTGGATCCAGTCCCAGAGACCCAGACGGAACCAGTCCCAGAACCGGAACCAGCCAAACAACCAACACCAGACCCCGTGCCAGCACTGAATCCAGTACTTGCAACCTCAACACCAGAGGGCCCCACCGAACCTGAACTGGCAGCAGCCGATAACCCTACACAAGAGGCTCAGCCGGAGCCTGAATCCCAACATAGTGCACCAGCGGAGAGCGGTTCACAGTCAACAGAAACAGCTCCATCCCCTATATCGCTTCCAGAGGGACCAAGCCTAGGTCCACAATCCCATGAGGAACTGATGTCTCCAGCATCAAGGGAACAGTTCCAGACCGAACAGGAAGCAGATGAAAGCCTCCAGAGAGCTTGGACAGCGGCACGGAGCAACCCACCGCCTCTCAGCTCTTCTAATCGATCCAGAGAATTAAAGGTTTGTCAGTTTACAGCCCAGGGAGGAGACGACGCTGAGTGGCCTGAAGGTGTTTACTACGAAGGGAAATGTGCTGGTGGTGTGGAAGAGGTGAACCTCTCCATGACCCTTGGGCGTATGCAGCGACAGCAGATCCAGGAGCTGTGCACTAGCTACGCGCCAACGTTCTCAGCCACCCCAGGACTGACTGAACGGGCATACCACTCCATTGACACAGGTAATGCTCACCCAATTAGGGTCCAACCTTACCGGGTGTCTCCTCAAGCTAAAACTGCTATAGAACGGGAGATCCAGGATATGTTACAGATGGGTGTAATCCGCCCCTCTGAAAGTGCATGGGCATCTCCAGTGGTTCTAGTTCCCAAACCAGATGGGGAAATACGTTTTTGCGTGGACTACCGTAAGCTAAATGCTGTAACTCGCCCAGACAACTATCCAATGCCACGCACTGATGATCTATTAGAGAAACTGGGACGGGCCCAGTTCATCTCTACCTTGGACTTAACCAAGGGGTACTGGCAAGTACCGCTAGATGAATCTGCCAAGGAAAGGTCAGCCTTCATCACACATCTCGGGCTGTATGAATTTAATGTACTCCCTTTCGGGCTGCGAAATGCACCCGCCACTTTCCAAAGACTTGTAGATGGTCTCCTAGCGGGATTAGGAGAATATGCAGTCGCCTACCTTGACGATGTGGCCATATTTTCGGATTCCTGGGCAGACCACCTGGAACATCTACAAAAAGTCCTTGAGCGCATAAGGGAGGCAGGACTAACTGTTAAGGCTAAGAAGTGTCAAATAGGCCTAAACAGAGTGACTTACCTTGGACACCAGGTGGGTCAAGGAACTATCAGCCCCTACAGGCCAAAGTGGATGCTATCCAAAAGTGGCCTGTCCCAAAGTCAAAGAAACAGGTTCAATCCTTCTTAGGCTTGGCCGGTTATTACAGACGATTTGTACCGCACTGCAGCCAAATCGCTGCCCCACTGACAGACCTAACCAAAAAGAAACAGCCAAATGCTGTTCAGTGGACCGGAAAGTGTCAGAAGGCCTTTAACAAGCTTAAAGCGACACTCATGTCTGACCCTGTACTAAGGGCCCCAGACTTGGACAAACCGTTCCTAGTAACCACAGATGCATCCGAGCGTGGTGTGGGAGCAGTTTTAATGCAGAAAGGACCTGATCAAGAATTCCACCCTGTAGTGTTTCTCAGCAAAAAACTGTCTGAGAGGGAAAGCAACTGGTCAGTCACTGAAAAAGAATGTTATGCCATTGTCTACGCTCTGGAAAAGCTACGCCCATATGTTTGGGGACGGCGTTTCCACCTGCAAACCGACCATGCTGCACTAAAGTGGCTTCACACCGTCAAAGAAACTAACAAAAAACTTCTTCGGTGGAGTTTAGCTCTCCAAGATTTTGATTTCGACATCCAACACATCTCAGCAGCTTCTAACAAAGTGGCTGATGCACTCTCCCGTGAAAGTTTCCCAGAATCAACTGGTTAAAATCGTCCTTGAGATGTGGAAAATATTGTTAGTCTTTATGTACTTGGTAGTATATTTAGAGATGCATGTGTCTTATTAACTCTGTTTTCCTAGAGCTCCAGGAAGAAATCCCAGCCAGTGTTTCACCCTAGCTGAGATTTGGGGGGCGTGTCATAAATATAAAGGGAAGGGTAAACCCCTTTGAAATCCCTCCTGGCCAGGGGAAAGCTCCTCTCACCTGTAAAGGATTAAGAAGCTAAAGGTAACCTCGCTGGCACCTGACCAAAATGACCAATGAGGAGACAAGATACTTTCAAAAGCTGGGAGGAGGGAGAGAAACAAAGGGTCTGTGTCTGTCTGTAGTCGTCTTGGCCAGGGACAGAACAGGAATGGAGTCTTAGAACTTTTAGTAAGTAATCTAGCTAGGTATGTGTTAGATTATGATTTCTTTAAATGGCTGAGAAAAGAATTGTGCTGAATAGAATAACTATTTCTGTCCGTGTATCTTTTTTGTAACTTAAGGTTTTGCCTAGAGGGGTTCTCTATGTTTTTGAATCTAATTACCCTGTAAGATATCTACCATCCTGATTTTACAGGGGGGATTTCTTTATTTCTATTTACTTCTATTTTTTATTAAAAGTCTTGTAAAACACTGAATGCTTTTCATTGTTCTCAGATCCAAGGGTTTGGGTCTGTGGTCACCTATGCAAATTGGTGAGGCTTTTTATCCAACATTTCCCAGGAAAAGGGGGGTGCAAGTGTTGGGAGGATTGTTCAGTGTTCTTAAGATCCAAGGGTCTGGATCTGTAGTCACCTAAGCAAATTGGTGAGGCTTTTTACCAAACCTTGTCCAGGAAGTGGGGTGCAAGGTTTTGGGAAGTATTTTGGGGGGAAGGACGCGTCCAAACAGCTCTTCCCCAGTAACCAGTATTAGTTTGGTGGTGGTAGCGGCCAGTCCAAGGTGTAATATTTTGTACCTTGGGGAAGTTTTGACCTAAGCTGGTAAAGATAAGCTTAGGAGGTTTTTCATGCAGGTCCCCACATCTGTACCCTAGAGTTCAGAGTGGGGGAGGAACCGTGACGGGGTAGATTAAGCATGTGCTTACATGCTTTTTTGAACAGAGAACCTGATCCAAAAGCCATTGAATTAAATGAAAAAACTCTTTTCCTTCAGTGGGGTTTGGAAGTGGCTAAGGTAAAGTAGAATTGTATAATGGCTATTAAAATTCAGTTACTGCTGACTAGGTAATTACATTACAAAATCCTGTACTGTACATTATCAATTTTTATACTTCCATTAGAATTGAATTGTGATTGCAAATTAACTCTGTGATAGCCGAATGTCCTTGATATGATTATAATAAAAATTCAATATGTAGAGTAACTAAATGCTACACGTGGGGAGACACGTTCCTTTTGGCTATTACACAGAATGCAGGGAGGAAGAGAAAGAGAAGGAGTCTGATTTACTTTGTGGCGGTTGGTATTGTGGTTTTATCAAATTTTTCATTACACCTTTTAAAAAAATCAGAAATTGGAAATGAAGTCTGGTACTCAGTGTCAGGACATGACTAGGTGTCCTATAGAAAAAATATGTTTTTATGACTGATTTTTATAAAGAAACAAACAATACAAAAAGCTAAACAACTTAATTTGTATGTTATCAAATATCATACATTTCACAGTATAGCCAATAAAATTGTGCAATTATACAACATTACAACTTATCAAAGCTGCAAGATCAAACAATATTACACAGAGATAAAATCATAGGTGAGAGTAACAGTTTAAAAAACTCACATGGTACGCCCACATCGTGAATACTGCATGCAGATGTGGTCGCCCCATCTCAAAAAATATATTGGAATTGAAAAGGTTCAGAAAAGGGAAACAAAAATCATTAGGGGTATAAAACGGCTTTTATATGAGGAGAGATTAATAAGACTTCGACTTTTCAGCTTGGAAAAGAGACGCCTAAGGGAGGATATGATTGGGATCTATAAAATCATGACTGGTGTGGAGAAAGTAAATGAGGAAGTGTTATTTACTCCTTCTCAAAGCACAAGAACTAGGGAGTCACCAAATGAAATCAATAGGCAGCAGGTTTAAAACAAACAAAAGGAAGTATTGTTTCTTGACTTTAGCAAAGCTTTTGACACGGTCTCCCACAGTATTCTTGTCAGCAAGTTAAAGAAGTGCGGGCTGGATGAATGCACTATAAGGTGGGTAGAAAATTGGCTAGATTGTCGGGCTCAACGGGTAGTGATCAATGGCTCCATGTCTAGTTGGCAGCCGGTGTCAAGTGGAGTGCCCCAGGGGTCGGTCCTGGGGCCGGTTTTGTTCAATATCTTCATAAATGATCTGGAGGATGGTGTTGATTGCACTCTCAGCAAATTTGCGGATGATACTAAACTGGGAGGAGTGGTAGATACGCTGGAGGGCAGGGATAGGATACAGAGGGACCTAGACAAATTGGAGGATTGGGCCAAAAGAAATCTGATGAGGTTCAATAAGGATAAGTGCAGGGTCCTGCACTTAAGACGGAAGAACCCAATGCACAGCTACAGACTAGGGACCGAATGGCTAGGCAGCAGTTCTGCGGAAAAGGACCTAGGGGTGACAGTGGACGAGAAGCTGGATATGAGTCAGCAGTGTGCCCTTGTTGCCAAGAAGGCCAATGGCATTTTGGGATGTATAAGTAGGGGCATAGCGAGCAGATCGAGGGACATGATCGTCCCCCTCTATTCGACATTGGTGAGGCCTCATCTGGAGTACTGTGTCCAGTTTTGGGCCCCACACTACAAGAAGGATGTGGATAAATTGGAAAGAGTCCAGCGAAGGGCAACAAAAATGATTAGGGGACTGGAACACATGACTTATGAGGAGAGGCTGAGGGAACTGGTATTGTTTAGCCTGCAGAAGAGAAGAATGAGGGGGGATTTGATAGCTGCTTTCAACTACCTGAGAGGTGGTTCCAGAGAGGATGGTTCTAGACTATTCTCAGTGGTAGAAGAGGACAGGACAAGGAGTAATGGTCTCAAGTTGCAGTGGGGGAGGTTTAGATTGGATATTAGGGAAAACTTTTTCACTAGGAGGGTGGTGAAACACTGGAATGCGTTGCCTAGGGAGGTGGTGGAATCTCCTTCCTTAGAAGTTTTTAAGGTCAGGCTTGACAAAGCCCTGGCTGGGATGATTTAATTGGGGATTGGTCCTGCTTTTGAGCAGGGGGTTGGACTAGATGACCTCCTGAGGTCCCTTCCAACCCTGATATTCTATGATTTCTTCACACAACATAGTCAATATGTGGAACTCTTTGCCAGAGGATATTGTGAAGGCCAAGACTATAACAGAGTTCAAAAAAGAACAAGATAAATTCATGGAGGATAGATCCATCAATGGCTATTTGCCAGGATGGGCAGGGATGGTTTCCCTAGCCTCTGTTTGCCAGAAGTTTGGAATGGGGAACAGGGAATGGATCACTTGATGATTACCTGTTCTGTTCATTCCCTCTGGAGTACATGGCATTGGCCACTGTTGGAAGACAGAATACTGGGCATGTTAAAGATATGTGCTTAAGGAGTCCTGTTCTCTAGTGTGATTTTTGGTGGTCTGTAGCAGGCCCCAGTCATCTTGAGTGTTATCCATTAGGACAATGATCCATAAGCATTCAGGATAATTTTGTTTCAGAGTTGTCAGTGACTCAGACAGCCATTTTTGACATAGAGTGCCTCTCCTTCTCCCTGGTTTCTGCTCTCTCTCATTCCTTTGTTAGCACTTCCTTTTCTTTCCTTGAATCTGGGATGGTGATGCTTCCTGAATCTGGCTCTCCAAGTGCTCTTCAGCTTTAATGATGCTCTGCAGAATCAGTATTTGTTCTTCCCAACCACAAATCTTGTCTTCCAGCTCAGCCGCCAACTTGCACTTCATACAGAGTGTCACAGTTTAAAAGCTAGCTGCACCTTTGTCCCCTTCCTGGTTTCTCTGAATATAATCCTTTATGTGTCAGGGCTCGGGCCTTTACCTATCCTGGGATGGAATTCCAATATTCTCCCACTCTTAGACTGTGTCCTGGGCTATGGTTCCCTGTGTATAAACCATGTTTACCCAGCAAGTCTGACTGCATTTAGCACTTGCAGTTCTCCCAATAGAGAGTCTGTGACCAATAATATATAGCATCTGTTATGATCAAATGACCTTATTAAAACCTAAGTATTGCTTATTTTAACAGTAGGGGAAAAGCATTTAGAGAAAGGGATTTTGAAACCATCTACAGATGTCTGTCTTACCCTAAGGGGCTGGTAACCTACCAGGCCCAGCTTCTTCAGACACCACAGCAGGGGCTCTTTCTCACCCTGGTTTCCCCAAACAACTCCCCCGCCCCCCTCTCTCAAGATAGTCCCTTTTTTTAAACTGCTAGTCCTTTGATCTTTTATGCTCCCCAGTTGCTTCCTGGCATTGTCTCTTAACAACCCTCAACTGTTTGCTGAGAAGTAGTTTAACTTGAGCCATTCTCTCGTTTCCTGCTTGTTTTCATTACAGAACTCTTTTAAGCTAAACCACTAAATTCATACAGTAAACATCCCGATAATAGATCAGTGTACAGTATTTGTGAATTATGACACAGTATCTCCAATTTCTTCCCATAGAGGAAGTCCCTTTTGGCTTCAGGCAGGAAAGCAAGTACGGCATAGCCCTTGCAGGTCACTACCTCCTCCTTGCCATCGCATTATTACATTTAGAACTGTACCTAGAGAGCCTCTTACATTCCCTTCAAAACTGCCATTTGCCCTTCCTGTATGGTTGTTTAGGAGTTCGCTTAGCAACTGACTTCTGTACTTAGCCTCACTGCTTGAATCCATCCCCTCAAAAAGAGGGAGGGATTAACCACACAAAGACTTCAAACGCAGGGGCTGATCACAGAAGCAAGGTTTCAGACACATGGTCCTAACAGAGATACAAATCAATCCTGTCTCACCTGGCCTATTCAGGTCCTGGAAGCCAAGCCACGTGACCCTCATGGAGACCAAGGAGACCAATCACAATACTCACCAAGTTACCGTGTGTTCTGTTTCATTAATTTGTCATATTTCAGCTGTGCAGTGTTAAATCATAATGAAAATGCAAGCAATTTAATATAAAATTAATTTGCAGGATGGAGGTCTGCTTCTGAATAATCCCACTGCTTTAGCAGTCCATGAGTGCAAATGCCTTTGGCCAAATGTCCCACTGCAGTGTGTAATATCGTTGGGCACTGGTCGATATGAAAGTGAGAGGAAGAACAGCATCACGTACACAAGTTTGAAAACCAAACTTACAAATGTTATCAGCAGCGCAACTGACACAGAAGGTTAGTGTCTAATGATTTGTCATCTTGTTTCTAATTGATTTTAACTATTTATGGTTCTCAGGGTGTCACTTGTTATCCTTAGAAATACAGTACGTCAAAAAACATATAATACCATGAAAATATATGCAATAAAGAAAATTTAAATGTATCTTGTCCACTTTTAGTCCAGGGAACGTTTCATGACCTTTTTTCAAATTGGGATTTGATTGTTAATCTCTTTGCCTGCATATGCAGTTGGATTTCAGGTTTAGTTTAGATGAAAAGTCAATTTAGACCAAAGCAGGAAAATGGAGATTTAAAGAATAATGTTTTTTCAGTAATCTGTTTTCACCATACATCGTAAATATTTCCAGTTTTCTTGCTATATTTTAAATTTATCATTTTCCCTCTCTTTATTACCTCTGATATTGGCTTTTTATTTTTATTTGTTATTGTACTGGGTGATTATAGAGCTAGTGAAATATGCATTTAAATTATCTCTCTGAGTCTGCACCTTGAGTATGCTATTACTAAGCTGTCTTTAATTGATGAATACATCACATCAGAGCAGTGTAGCCATAATACTGATGCTGTATTAGGAATACAAAACTACATCAAGAAAGGTTATAAACCTTAGAAATCACAATAAGAATTTGGCTGAGAATTACTGTAGTCAAGCACTGTTTATTTTGTTTGTTTGTTTTAACTTGGTTTTCAGAAGAACAATAATCCTGGAAATCATTTCAGGAGTAAAGGAAATAGGGGACACTTTCTATGTATATAGTTTCAACTTTTCACAGAGAAATATTAAAGCAGTTGATTCAGAATGTTGATTTGTCTTCTGAAACTTGTGACATTTTTTAAAACATCCTCTTCATTCTAAGGACCAAGTTCTGTCAGTCAATCAGTGTGTCTTTCTTTGGTGTCGATGGGAGCCATTCACACACATCTGAGAACAAAATCTCACCTAGGCATGGGAGCACAGTAGAATTACATAATTAGATGGTCATACCTTTCTCCATTTTATAAGCTGCAGAAATGTGAATGTCTGGAATAATGTTTTGTCCGTATCAACACTTATTGGAAACTTATTGGCTCAGAGTGAACTGATACATGTTGATGTAAAAAGTACCCACATGTCTTTATAGTTCTCCTGCTGCTTAGTTCCATGCATGAGTAGAGCAACAATGTGAGACTACTCAGTAAGGCAAGCTGGATTTGGTCTCTTATTACTTTTAGTTTGCCTCCCATCAGTGTAAAATGGTGAAGTGGAGAGGTAGCTGAGTTGTTCACCTTGTGTGGAAGTAGGGAAGGAAGAGAAGCTTAACTAAGCAATTTGGTGATATGGGAGCTACTATGGCTAAGAAATGTGGAGAGGGAGGAGATATTGAAGGAGGTGATTGGTAAGGGTGGAGTTGCTGTGACGTTAATTAGCCTGCAAAAGCAAGCAGAATTTGTAGGACTGCTTCTCTCTTGATTTGTCAGAAACTTCATTATGATTTAACATTTTACTATCTTTGTTTTAAACCAGAAGTCCATACTATGCTGGATGGCCTGTTACCTCCAGACACCTATTTCAGATTTAATCCTCTAATGAATGAAGACATACCTCTGGATGAAAATCGTAAGGAAAAACTCTATCAGTTGCGGACAGATGGAATACGGTATTTAGAACGAAATGAAGAAAAAATTAAAAAAGCTGCCAGAATCCTAACACAAGAAAAAACAGTTTTGCAGAGATTTAATGAGTGGATAAGATTAAAAGCCTACATGTGTGAAGGACTTCCATTTCTTTCCAAACTGTGAATATGTAATTAACGAAAACTTATATATACTGTTCCAGAAAATCCAGCCAATAGTATAAGGGATCTGTGCATACATTGTTACTGTATAATTCTGGATCCCTGTCAAAGTCCAGGGAATGCTAGAGAAAGCAGTTCTCAGTCAAGCACTGGAATAGTGCTGCTTGCTTTGTACACACATCCTTGGAATAAGGTTTCATGGTGTTCCTTTTTTGAGCTTTAGGAACATTACTGTTGTACTAGTTAATTTTAGTAAAATACTGGTGTTTTTTGGCTGTTCATGCAGGCCTATTTTAGATTAATTACATCTAGCTCACTTTGTGCTAGCTAAGATTGAAAATTATGAAAAGCAAATATGCTAGACATTTTTGTAAATATATACCATAATCATGTTGACAGTAATACCTTGTTTATTTACCTATTATTGAATTTAAAATAAAAACAAAAATCAAACTCATTTCTAAATAAGTATATTGTAGGCCTGCAATATATAGTACAAGCTGTTTTACTGCCAGCGAAGGTAATATCCTTTCAGTTTATGAAAACCTAAACCTTGGCCTATGTAAATGCACTTTTCCATTTCAAAGATGATGTTAAAATTTGTTTGTAATATGCACTTTTTTGTGTGTAACAATTAATTTTGTCCAGTAAGATGTTTGCTGATTATAAAAAGGTATAAAATACTCAAAATCAACCAGTATTTTTTCTGTAATTTTAAGTTGTGCTGTGCATGAACTTTTATAGGTTCAACTCCAGAATAATTTATTTGTTGTTGGAAAATAACTCTCAAACCTCATCCCAGCAAATATTCTTGTCACATAATAAAGGAAATAAACTCTTGAAATAACCCACTTCTCATGCTGCAATAGTGACTTTCTTAACATATTGAAATCTCAGAACTGGACAGCACCAAACTTTAGAAACCAATGTACAAGAAAAGTATATAAAGATGATGCATGGAGTAAATAAGTTCAAATAAAATGTGTATTTTCTTTTGAGACTCTGTCCACATATTTATTCAAGTGACACCATCGTAGGACCTAATCACATTAGCCACGCCATTAGGGGCTCGTTCACCTGCACATCTACCAATGTGATATATGCCATGTGCCAGCAATGACCCTCTGCCATGTACATTGGCCAAACCGGACAGTCTCTATTCAAAAGAATAAATGGACACAAATCTGACATCAGGAATCATAACATTCAAAAACCGGTAGGAGAACACTTCAACCTCTCTGGCCACTCAGGAAAAGATTTAAGGGTGGCAATTTTGCAACAGAAAAGCTTCAAAAACAGACTCCAAAGACCCCTATTGCTGGGGGATCATTCGCTGCTACTAAAGCATTAGTGAATTATCATTAGTGCTGTTTTTTCTTTTTAGCTGTATCCTGTTATACAGACAGGTTTCAGAGTAACAGCCGTGTTAGTCTGTCTTCGCAAAAAGAAAAGGAGTACTTGTGGCACCTTAGAGACTAACCAATTTATTTGAGCATGAGCTTTTGTGAGCTACAGCTCACTTCATCGGATGCATATCTTACTATATGTTCCATTCTATGCATCCGATGAAGTGAGCTGTAGCCCACGAAAGCTTATGCTCTAATAAATGTTAGTCTCTAAGGTGCCACACGTCCTCCGGTTCCTTTTGAGGGAGTGTCTCTAAGGGGGATTCAGAGTAGGAAGAGGAAGCTACTTCTGAGATCCTGCATTCCCCTCAGCAGGGTGCCACATATCTCCTGGCTTGATTAGGGTAAAACAAAATCAAGCTTTCAACTTCCACATGAGAGACTCTTGTCACCTCTCTGCCCCACCTGTTCTTCCTTCCTCAGCCATTATAAGACTTTCCATGATTTCCAGGTTTCTTTTTGTCTTTGAAGCTAGTAAATTCTGTTAAGGCCCAAGTGTAACCTTTGGCTGGAGTGTTTTAATGATCTCCATGATGCAAATAAATTCCAGATACCCAAAGGCCAAAGAAGCCTTTCTACTTTGGGGCACCAGAGGGGGAAGGAATGAGGTTGGGTTTTTCCTTGATCTGGGGAAAGATTAGAAAAATAGGGTGTCACAGTAATTGGGTGAAAAAATAAAGTATATTGGTCATTTGTCATTATGAACACTCATGCATCAGAAAGGGTTCCCAGAACAAAGGCTAACGTTAATTCCTTTAAAAGAACATGTCTATAGTCTTTGCTGCAGCCTGGCTTGCCCTGTAAGGCAAGCCGGGCTCAGCCTTGCTGTGACCAGACAGCTATCGCCCAGCTGAGGCTGATGGACTTAATTATATGACTGACCCTAGCTTGAAGGGATCAGAGAGGGGGGTTGCTTAAACAGAGCTGTGGATACAGTCAAAGGAAGTGATCAGGGAAAGAGGAGCAAGGGGTGTTTCTTCTCTGGGAAGAGCCTGGGAAATTCATGCTGGAAGAGACCCTCAGGAAGCACGCTAGGCTCTTGTGGAGGAGGCGGTGAGTGATTGCCTACAGGTAGTAGGGAAAGCCCTGAAGAAAACTGCCATAGTCACTGGGGAAAGGACTGGGAAGACCCAGACAGCAACAGACCACTGCAGGGCCAAGGAAGTGGTCATCAGGGGTCACTAGAGGCTAATTCCCCTGCAATGCCGTCACCGGACACCAAGGAGTGTTTGGTAAGAGCAACCTGTAGAGTTTTGGTGGGGAAAAGAATTATACAACTCCCACCCTTTCTTCAGGATCTTCACCCTCAAGTGTCCTTAAAGCCAAAAGAATGGCAAGAATCTGTTTAGTTCACTGGCAGTCTGTTCTGTGAGCTGTGAAGTAAGTGGGGGGGGGGTGTTTTAAAAAAAAAAAACCTATACACCACTGAAGGAAGCACAGGAGGTGTTTTGTGAAAAGACAAGCCATTCTGTCAGTATCCTTTGGCAAAATGGACATTTTAGGGTAAATAGGGCACAGTGCTTACCTCACTTTTCTCCCTTCCCTGTGGGTTAGATGGCTCTCAACCTTTATTTGTAACACTTGCAAATTCAAATTCAAAGGATGCAAATTCAAAGGGCTTAACTATAACTTCATAAGTTCACAATACCCATGTGTCTTGAGAAAACCTACATTATTTTGCTTGCATACACATGCACAATCAAGGTTGGATTAACTCATCACTGGGCCACTACCTTCTAATATGAATAACAACACTCAGTTACTAAATGGAAAGAAGGGGGGAAAATACACTTCAGTGATATTCCCTCATACATGCCTCTGCAGGAAATCCCCATGCCAGCCTGTTCACTTGTTGCTGTTGGAGCAGGAAGCGATTTGTTTACCCAACGCCCTCTTCTCTCCTTGATTCTGTTGGGAATGGCAAAGGGACTCAGGCCAGGTCAACCCTAAAAAGTTAGGTCAACCTAGCTATGTCACTCAAGGGTGAGAATTTTTCACACCTCTTGAGTGAAATAGTTAAGCCAACCTAACCCCCAGTGTAGACAGTGCTAGGCTGACAGAAGGAGGATGAACTACAGCAATGGGAGAAACTCTCCTGTCACTTTGGTGAATGTCTACATTGAAGCACTACAGGGGCACAGCTGCAGCTGTGCCATTGTCGTGGTTTAAGTGTAGGCATAGCCTCAGCTGTGTATGAGAACTATCTGCCCACTCACCCACTGGTGTGGATTCGCATGTGAACTGAAAGAACTTCACTCACTTGAGTGGCATTGCAAATCTGGTGCATGGGAGCGCAACACCACTCACTCTAGGGAGCGAAGTTCTTTCAGTTTGCACTCAACTCTGCATTGTTTTTTTTTAAAATTGCTGCACCCTGCCCCTGTCCTGCCCCCCAACCCCTGCAAATTTTGACCGAAGGCATCTGCCTAGTTTGCCTTTGCTTTAATCCAGCTCTGTGCACAATAGTGCTAATTTTGGAGTATGCAGTTTTTGAAGTATATGATCACTTAAGAAAGAACTGATTGTCTTATCTGTAAGCTTTTGTTTTGATTTAATTTAAATAACAATAAAACCCCTGAATTTGGAACTTTGAGATATTGGTACGAGCACATGCACTTGGAAGGGTAATGTGTGAACTATTGTCTTTAACGTGGCCTCACCCTCACGGTGTGGTAATGGAACTCTGGTTCAGAGTTAGATAAGTATGACTGTCTGGGACAGAACAGATTCACGTCAGTACACAGGGATACATAGCAAAAATTCCCAGTGTGAAATCCTTCTTCCATGTAGGGAGTGAAGTAGGTCACAAATCAAAGTACTGACCTTAAGCTAGCAAAACGGGGGTCACGAAGAGATAGGCAGAGGAGGCTTTCTTCAGATCCAGATTGGGTGTACGAGAGGGTTCTGGTTTGAGTCAGGATTATTGTCGTTGTTTTGCATGCTGTTCTTTTCAGCTGATTTCCTGCTCCCGAAGGAGCTCTGCTTTTGCTTCCATTGGAGCAGGAGCTGCATTTATTCTATTAAATCTTTTCTGCTGGTAGCCTGTATCTGGTCTTTATTTGTAACACTTTTTCTTCTATTCTTTATAGTGTAACAACTTTATTTACTGTAGCTCTATTTCTCTCATTAGGTGTACTTATAAATTATACGTAAAAGGGAGCTGAGCTGCAGAGTAGAATTAATTCTGACTCTTTCATGCCATTACATGCACACATTTCTAAGACAAATGTACAAAATCCTTTCATAGTAAACACCTTGATCCTCAGGACAAAACACACTGTACAGGCATGGATTAGGAGTACGCTTCCCCTTTGGCCCAGGTGAAAATATACAGCGGCCATACATTCGTGATTACCTATTTAGTTCCTTCAAGAAAAATTGAAACAGTGCATTAGAATCTCATCTGCTGTGGACATGTTCCTACAACCCTACACATAAATTCAGGTGGGGCTTTGGTGCACTTTTGTATGCTCACAGAGGTGCTAGAGAACAGTGGGTTAGATGGCTCTGAACCTTTGCAGACTACTGGACCCCTTTCAGGAGTTTGATTTGTCTTGCATACCCCCAAGTTTCACCTCACTTAAAAACTACTTGCTTACAAAATCAGATATAAACATACAAAAGTGTCCCAGCACGCTATTACTGAAAAATAGCTTACTTTCTCATTTTTACCATATAATTATAAAATAAATCAATTAGAATATAAATATTGTACTTACATTTCAGTGTATAGTATGTAGAGCAATATACACAAGTCATTGTCTGTATGAAATTTTAGTTTGTACTGACTTCGCTAGTGCTTTTTATGTAGCCTGTTGTAAAACGAGGCAAATATCTAGATGAGCTGATATACACCCTGGAAGACCTCTGTGTACCCCAGAGGTACACATACCCCGGGCTGAGAACCACTGAGTTAGATGGAATTGCAGGAAAATTACAATGACTTGGAGGATGGCTTGGAGAATGTGTTAATTAACTGCATAGGTTGCACTGAGCTGGGAGGGATCACAAATACTTTGAACAATGGGATTTAAATGCTTTATGATTTTGGTAAATTGAAGAAATTGGCTAAAACCAATAAAATGAGACTCTAACAAGAACAAATGTAATTTTGATCATGGGAGAAAAATAATGCAAAAGCACAAGCTGGAGGCACACAGCCTTGGTGCAGTACCACAGTGAAAGCTCTGGGAGATATCGCAGTTAACAAATTGAAAAAGTCAACAAAATGACACTGTTGAGGGAAAAATAAACCTCTAGTATCATATCATATCATAGGGTTGTATAAATAGGAATATGTAGATGGAAGAATAAGATTTTAATCTTACTATGCTTAGCATGTAAGCCCTCAAACAACATATTGTAATAGGTTTTGTTACTACATTTAAAAAAAAAAAACCAAACGGGAGAGAATAACAAAGAGTGGGAAAACAAGAAAGATTGAATCAGAAAAGGTAGAGAAGTACTGGAATTTTCAAACTAGAGAAAAGATGGCAAAGCTCAATTTTAGACAGTGGACAAAAATAGATGTCAAACTCAGAGTGATATCCTTGCCATTGATTTCACTGCAGCCAGGATTTCACCTTGTGTGTAGTACAAACTGTGGGACTACTTCCAGAGTAAGGCACTAATCAGAATGAGGGCTGTCAATTAATCGCAGTTAACTCACATGATTAACTCAAAAAAATGAGTTGCGATTAAAAAAATTAATTGCAGTTTTAATCGCACTGTTAAACAATAGAATACCAATGGAAATTTATTAAATATTTTGGATGTTTTTCGACATATATTGTATTTGTATTTGAAATAAAAAAGTATAGAAAACCAACAATGTAAAACTTCAGAGCCTACAAGTACACTCAGTCCTCCTTCTTGTTCAGCCAATCGCTGAGACAAACAAGTTTGTTTACATTTACAGGAAATAATGCTGCCCTCTTTTTAGAATAATAGAAGATTAGGGTTGAAAGAGATTTCAGGGGGTCATCTAGTCCAACCCCCTCCTCAAAGCAGAACCAACCCCAACTAAATCATCCCAGCCAGGGCTTTGTCAAGCCAGGCCTTAAAAACCTCTAAGGATGGAGATTCCACCACCTCCGTAGGTAACCCATTCCAGTGCTTCACCACCCTCTTAGTGAAATAGGTTTTCCTAATGTCCTACCTAGACCTCCCCCACTGCAACTTGAGACCATTGATCCTTGTTCTGTCGTCTGCCACCACTGAGAACAGCCTAGCTTCATCCTCCCTGGAACCCCCCTTCAGATAGTTGAAGGATGCTATCAAATCTCCCCTCACTCTTCCCTTCTGCAGACTAAATAAGCCCAGTTCCCTCAGCCTCTCCTCTTAAGTCATGTGCCTCAGCCCCCTAAACACTTTTGTTGCCCTCCACTGGACTCTCTCCAAATTGTCCATCCTTTCTGTAGTGGGGGGCCCAAAACTGGACACAATACTCCAGATGTGGCCTCACCAGTGCCAAATAGAGGGGAATAATCACTTCCCTTGATCTGCTGGCAGTGCTCCTACTTTTGTAGCTGGCATTGCAAGGTATTTACATGCCAGATGTGCTAAACATTCATTTGCCCCTTTGTGCTTCAGCCACCATTCCAGAGGACATGCTTCCATGCTGCTGATGCTCGTTAGAAAAATAATGCATTAATTAAATTTGTGACTGAACTCCTTGGGGGAGAATTGTATGTCTCCTGCTCTGTTTTGCCCACATTCTGCCATATATTTCATGTTATAGCAGTCTCAGTTGATGACCCAGCACATGTGGTTCATTTTAAGAACACTTTCACTGCAGATTTCACAAAACACAAAGAAGGTACCGATGTGAGATTTCTAAAGATAGCTACAGCACTCAACCCCAGGTTTAAGAATCTGAAGTGCCTTCCAAATTCTGATCAGGACGGGACGTGAAGCATGCTTTCAGACATCTTAAAAGAGCAACACTCCAATGTGGAAACTAGAGAACCTGAACCACCAAAAAAGAAAAATCAACCTTCTGCTGGTGGCATCTGACTCAGACAATGAAAACGAACATGCGTCAGTCCACACTGCTTCGGATTGTTATTGAGTAGAATCCGTCATCAGTATGTGTGCCCTGGAATGGTGGTTGAAGCATGAAGGGACATATGAATCTTTAGCCATCTGGCACGTAAATATCTTGCTACGCAGGCTACAACAGTGCCATGAGAACACCTGTTCTCACTTTCAGGTGACATTGTAAACAAGAAGCAGGCAGCATTATCTCCTCCAAATGTAAACAAACTTGTTTGTCTGAGCGATTGGCTGAACAAGAAGTAGGACTGAGTGGACTTGCAGGCTCTAAAATTTTACATTGTTTTATTTTTGAGTGCAGTTTATTGTGTACATAATTCTACATTTGTAAATTCAACTTTCATGATAAAGGGATTGTGCTACAGAACTTGTATTAGGTGAATTGCAAAATACTATTTCTTTTTTTTTTACAGTGCAAATACTTGTAATAAAAAATAAATATAAAGTGAGCATTGTACACTTTGTATTATGTGTTGTAATTGAAATCAATTATTTGAAAATGTAGAACCATCCAAAAATATTTATATAAATGATATTATATTAATGTTTAACAGTGCAATTAATCGAGATACATTTTTTTAATCGCTTCACAGCCCTAATCAGAATGAATAAAGGTAGCAAAATCTGTCCCTAAAATAATATAATTTACACAGTACAGTGCATGTGTAAACTTAACATTTACAAATACATTTGAAAAGTAGAGTGAAAGGAATTTTACCTGCCAGAAGTGTGTTCAGAATTCTGTAAAGTAATCAATAATGCCATGGGGGGAAAAAAGTATAACGGATGAAGTTCTCTGCTTAAATTTAGATGAAGATGGTATCGGGTCTTTTGCAGAAGTGACACAGAACTCTGATCTCATCTTGAGAGGCAATAGGAAGGAAAAGCTCAAACAAAAGAAGAAACAGGTATAGATATCTTGTTTATCATGCTTAAGCCTACCCATATAACCACTAAGCACCTTGGATCTCAAAGTCTTTTAAAATCAATAAATATAAATATAACAGGATTTTCTTTATCTTTATGCTACACCAGAGACTTAGGACGTCCACAGGTTATCTGTAACTCTTCAATAATGTGAGTGGAAGGGAATGCGGGGGGAAGTTTCACCTGCCAGGGGAGGGAAATAAAGTTTAAGGCATTAGGTTTTTTTTAAGGTCCTATGCTTGGAGCTTCTTTTATTGTCCTAAGAACACAAGCAAATCAGGCAGGAGATCCCTATTCAAATCCTTTCTCCTCCTCTAGCAAGGAGGGGAGAATTGAACCTGTCTCTCCTACATGCTAGGTGAGTGCGCAAACCACTAGACTAAGAGTTATAAGGTGGGCATCATCTCCTCCAGCTGGATGTTGAATGGGACTTGATCCACTAGATGTGCTCAGAGGCTGCCTACCAGATCAGGTCCCAAATGCGGTAGATTGGCCCAAGTAGCTAGCCAAGTTTAGGGCCCTGCAAAGTTGTTTCCACTAAGATGAGAACATCAGTTATACGAGTCAGGTGTTATTGGTGTAATATTGTTTCTTTACCAAAAAAGAAGTCCTGTTTTCCTGAACACAGTAGAAATAAGCAACAGCAGGCAGTTTCCTTGCTCAGAAACCCTCAATTGTGATTTTTGTGATCTCTGTGCTTAAGAAACTGTCTCCATGTTTCCTCTCGGGGTCATGCTCACAACTCCTCCAGTCTTTTTCTGTTCTAGTACACACAGGCTGTAACCCAGTCTCCTAGTCCATGCCTTTGCAATCAGGTTTCTGGCATGCCACACACCTAGTCTTTGGGTGGTAGCCTCAGTTATTTGTAGCTGTCCTTATTATATAAAGGGGCTTGAGCTTGAAGGAGGGTGATTGACACATCCACTGGCTCTAATAAGGTCTCTGATTATCTTTGGATCCAACACTCTGCTGATGGCAGCCATTGGCATCTTTCAGCACAATAATATATCAAACCAGGAATTTAAATGTTCTTGTAATCACTGGGAGCAAAGTATATTTTAAAATATTCTTTGGTATAATACAGTTTTTGTCTTTTGAATTTTAATTTAATACAGTTTCTTACAAGAATATTTTATAATTATAGCTTAATTTTAGTTCAAGCATTCTAAAAAGGAAACTAAATATCATATAATTGTAGTAACCTAAGAAACATCATCATTGAAATGGAATTTGAAAGCCCTCAATTTTGAGGAGGAAAGACCATACCATTATTTTGATTTTTCTCAGATAACGCCATTTAGGATAGCTAGAGATACAGCTGCTGGCAAGCCAATAAAGTAACATGCTGATCTTAGTAAATCTACAATTTAGGTTTTAAGATTCACTAAGTTGTGAAAACCCAGATAAAGGGGGGAGAAAGGCTTGCATCATGCCTGTATCTATTAATCTAAAGCTAAAATAACCTTATTTGGATCACTCCTTCAGCATCTCCAGATTTTCTCAGAGTTTTGATAGTAAAGTACTAAGTGTGACGTTGTCTGATTAAAATATAATTATGCAAGCCATTATTTCTACCACTATACTGTTGTATACTTGCCACAAATCTTATACAAAGTGTAACTCATGGCCAGAGAGGGTTAAACAGTTTGCAGGCTGCAGTATGCAGTATGCAAAGCCGACCTTTAAAGACATGTTAGAAATGGTAATTAGGGCCATTTTATGGCTAGGTAGGCTAGAACTTATATTATTAGACATTAGAAGTGATACTAATTGTGTATATCTTTAATGCTAGCAGAGAATCATAGAAATGGAAGGGACCTCGAGAGGTCATCTAGTAGTCCAGTCCCCTGCACTCAAGGTAAAACTAAGTATTATCTAGACCAAAGGTGGGGAAACTATGGCCTGGGGGCCACATCTGGCCCTCCAAACGTTTTAATCTGGCCCTCAAGATCCCACCGGGAAGTGGGGTCTGGGGCTTGCCCCGCTCCAGCTGGGGAGTGGGGTCGGGGTCTTGCCCCACTCCGCACAGCTTCCGGAAGCAGTGGTACCTCCCCATTCCAGCTCCTACGCGTAGGGGCAGCCAGGGGGCTCCACACGCTTCTCCCACCCCAAGCGCCACCCCCGCAGCTCCCATTGGCAGGGAACTGCAGCCAGTGGGAGCTGCAGGGGCGGCACCTGTGCAAAGGGAAGCATGCAGAGCCACCTGGCCACACCTCCACATAGGAGCCGGAGTGGGGACATGCCGCTGTTTCTGGAAGCTGCTTGAGGTAAGTGCCACCCAGAAACTGACACCTTACCCTGTCCCGTGCCCCAGCCCCCTGCCTCAGCTCTGATCACCCACCTGCCCTCTGAACCCCTTGATCCCAGCCCGGAGCAGCCTCCTGCACCCCCAACTCCTCATCCCCAGACCCATCCCAGAGCTCGCACCCCTAGCCGGAGCCCTCATGCCCTCCTGCACCCCAACCCCCAATTTTGTGAGCATTCATGGCCTGCCAGACAATTTCCATACCCAGATGTGGCCCTTGGGCCAAAAGGTTTGCCCACCCCTGATCTAGACCATCCCTGACAGGTGTTTGTCCAACCTTCTCTTAAAAATCCCCAATGATGGAGATTCCACAGCCTCCCTAGGCAATTTATTCCAGTGCTTAACCACTCTGACAGTTAGGAAGTGTGACGGGCTGGATCACAGAAACCCCCTTGGGGCTGCCAACTGATGTTTCAAGACTACTTCTGTCCCTGCTTTCCCTGCCAGCTTGGGACTGCAGCACCCTGTCTTGTGGAGCCAGACACTCCAGTCTGCTCCAACACAGACCCAGGGTCTGAACCACGTGCCCCAAAGCTGCAGACTAACTGAAAGCAACTTGAGAAGTGTTCCTGTCTTTAACACTCAGATGCCCAACTCCCAATGGAGTCCAAACCCTAAATAAATCTGTTTTACCCTGTATAAACCTTATTATGTTTGCCCCCCACAGGTATTAATACATACTCTGGGTTAATTAATAAGTAAAAAGTGATTTTATTAAATACAGAAAGGAGGATTCAATTGGTTCCAAGGAGTAACAGACAGAACAAAGTGAATTACCAAGCAGAATAAAATAAAACACGCAAGTCTAAGCCTAGTACAGTAATAAAACTGAATACAGATAAAATCTCACCCTCAGAGATGTTTCAATAAGTTTCTTTCACAGACTGGACACCTTTTGAGTCTGGGCACAATTCTTTCCCCTTGTACAGTCCTTGTTCCAGCTCAGGTGGCAGCTAGGGGATTTCTCATGATGGCTGCCCCCTCTGTTCTGTTCCACCCACTTATACATCTTTTGCATAAGGCAGGAATCCTTTGTCCCTCTGGGTTCCCACCCCTCCTTCTCAGTGGAAAAATGTCAGGTTAAATGCCAGGATTCCAGTTCAGGTGACACATGATCACATGTCACTGTAAAACTTCATTACCCACTTGCCAGCACACATGTATACAGGAAGACTTACAAGTAAAACAGAGCCATCTACAGACAATTGTCCTGGTTAATGGGAGCCATTAAGATTCCAAACCACCATTAATGGCCCACACTTTGCGTAATTACAATAGGCCCTCAGAGTTATATTTTATATTTCTAGTTTCAGATACAAGAATGATACATTCATACAAATAGGATGAACACATTCAGTAGATTATAAGCTTTGTAATGATACCTTACACGAGACCTTTTGCATGAAGCATATCCCAGTTACATTATATTCACACACATTAGCATATTTTTATAAAATCATATAGAGTGCAACGTCACAGGAAGTTTTTCCTAATATCCAACCTAAACCACCCTAGCTGCAATTTAAGCCCATTGCTTCTTGTCCTAACCTCAGAGGTTAAGAAGAACAATTTCTCTCCCTCCTCCTTGTAACAACCTTTTATGTACTTGAAAACTGGTATCATGTCCCCTTTCAGACTAAACAAACCCAATTTTTTCAATCTTTCCTCATAGGTCATGTTTTCTAGATCTTTAATCATTTTTGTTGCTCTTCTCTGGACTTTCTCCAATTTGTCCACATCCTTCCTGAAATATGGCACCCAGAACTGGACACAATACTCCAGTTAAGGCCTAATCAACACAGAGTAGAGTGGAAGAATTACTTTTCGTGTCTTGCTTACAATACTCCTGCTAATACATCCCAGAATGATGTTTGCTTTTTTTGCAACAGTGTTACACTGTTGACTCATATTTAGCTTGTGATCCACTATGACCCCCAAATTCCTTTCCACAGTACTTCTTCCTAGGCAGTCGTTTCCCATTTTGTATGTGTGCAACTGATTATTCCTTCCTAAGTGGAGTACTTTGCATTTGTCCTTATTGAATTTCATCCTATTTACTTCAGACCATTTCTCCAGTTTGTCCAGATCATTTTGAATTTTAATCCTATCCTCCAAAGCACTTGCAGCCCCTCCCAGCGTGATATTATCTGCAAAATTTATAAGTGTACTCTCTATGCCATTATCTAAATCATTGATGAAGATATTGAACAGAACCGGACCCAGAACCAATCCCTGCTCGTTATGCCCTTCTAGCATGACTGTCATAAATATAAAGGGAAGGGTAACCACCTTTCTGTATACAGAACTATAAAATCCCTCCTGGCCAGAGGCAAAGCCCTTTAATCTGTAAAGGGTTAAGAAGCTAAGGTAACCCTGCAGGCACCTGACCCAAAATGGCCAATGAGGGGACAAGATTATTTCAAATCTGGATGGGGGAACAAAGTGTTTTGTCTGTCTGTGTGAGACTTTTGCTGGGAACAGATCATGGATGCAAGCCTTCTGACTCCTGTAAAGTTAGTAAGTAATCTAACTAGAAAATGCGCTAGATTTTCTTTTGTTTAATTGCTTGTAAAATTCGCTGTGCTGGAGGGAATGTGTATTCCTGTTTTTGTGTCTTTTTGTAACTTAAGGTTTTGCCTAGAGGGATTCTGTATGTTTTGAATCTGATTGCTCTGTAAAATATTTACCATCCTGATTTAACAGAGGTGGTTCTTTTACCTTTTCTTTAATTAAAATTCTTCTTTTAAGAACCTGATTGATTTTTTCATTGTTCTTAAGATCCAAGCGTTTGGGACTGTGTTCGCCTGTACCAATTGGTGAGGATATTATTATCAAGCCTTCCCCAGGAAAGGGGGTTTTGGGCTTGGGGGGATATTTTGGGGGAAGACATCTCCAAGTGGTCCCTTTCCCTGTTCTTTGTTTAAATCGCTTGGTGGTAGCAGCATACTGTTCAAGGACAAGGCAAAGTTTGTACCTTGGGCAAGTTTTTACCCTAGAGTTCAGAGTGGGGAAGGAACCTTGACAGACGGTGAACCACTGATAACTACTCTCTGGGAATGATTTTCCAACCAGTTATGCACCCATCCATCTAGGTTGTGTTTCCCTAGTTTGTTTATGAGAAGGTCATGCGAGACAAGAAGCCTTACTAATGTCAAGATATACCACATCTATCACTTCTCTCCTATCTACAAGGCTTGTTACCCTGTCAAAGAAACCTATCAGGTTGGTTTGACATGATTTGTTCTTGACAAATCCATGCTGACTGTTATTTATCACCTCATTATCTTCTAGGTGTTTGCAAATTGATTGCTTAATTATTTGATCCATTATCTTTCCAGGTACAGAAGTTAAGCTGACTGGTCTGTAATTCCATAGGTTGTCCTTATTTCCCTTTTTATAGATGGACACTATGTTTGCCCTTTTCCAGTCTTCTGGAATGTCTCCCGTCTTCCATGACTTTTCAAAGATAATTGCTAATGACTCCGATATCTCCTCAGTCAGCTCCTTGAGTATTCTAGGATGCATTTCATCAGGCCCTGGTGATTTGAAGAAATCTAACTTGTCTAAGTAATTTTTGACTTGTTCTTCCCCTATTTTAGACTCTGATCCTACCTCATTTTCACTGGCATTCACTATGTTAGAAGTCCAATCACTACCAATCTTCTTGGTGAAAACCGAAACAACAAAGTCATTAAGCACCTCTGCCATTTCCATATTTTCTGTTATTGTCTTTCCTCCCTCATTGAGTAACGGGCCTACTCTGTCCTTGGTCTTCCTCTTGCTTCTAATGTATTTGTAGAATGCTTTCTTGTTTCCTTTTATGTCCCTAGCTACTTTGATCATGTTTTGTGCCTTGGCTTTTCTAATTTTGTCCCTACATACTTCTGTTATTTGTTTATATTCATCCTTTGTAATTTGACTGAGTTTCCACTTTTTGCAGGACTCTTTTTTGAGTTTTAGATCATTGAAGATCTCCTGGTTAAGCCAGGGTGGTCTCTTGCCCTACTTCCTATCTTTCCTATGCTCTGATGGACACTATACCCTTAATAATGTCTCTTTGAAAAACTGCCAACTGTCTTCAATTGTTTTTCCCTTAGACTTGCTTCCCATGAGATTTTACCTACCAACTCCCTAAGTTTGCTAAAGTCTGCCTTCTTGAAATCCATTGTCTTTATAACATGTCTTTATAAATGTAAACAGATAGTTCCTGTCTGTCACTATAACTATTACTTCAGAGATTAAAATGGAATATTAACATTTAGATGAATCTTGGCTTAAATAATGGCATTGTCTATATGCCTCTTTGACGTTTGTAATAGACTGCCTAATGGATAAATTGCCCTATATTAATTTGTGTAACTCATTACTGGTAGTGTTTAGCAAGCAAAAGGTTACATCAAAAGCCTATTTTTTAAGTAGGACTGTGTGGTCAAGTTGATGCTAGAACACTGTATAAAAAGACCCTTGGGTCCTGATCCTGTTCATTTAAGATCAGCTCGAGGTTTCATGCAGGGGAAGCCTAAGCCACAAGGACTGAGATCCCAGTTCTAACTGGATCACCCTGAAATAAAAACATTGGACTATAACCTATGGACTATTTCTGAAAGAACTCTTTGCAACTACAAAGCTCACCATCTCTGCTATGAATCTGAATCTTAAGAATTGAACTTATGTCTGTATGTATATTCATCTTTTAACCATACTGCCTCTCTTTTGTTTTTTAATAAATTTTAGTTTAGTTAATAAAAATTGTCTGTAGCGTGTATTTGGGTAAGATCTGGAATATTCAATAACCTGGGAGGTAATGTGTCCAATCCTTTGGGATTGGTAGAACCTTTTCTTTTATATGATGAAATAAGATTTTCAGAAATCAACATATTTGACTTAGGTACCTGGATGGAGGCCTGAGGCTGGATCAGTTGAAGGGAACTGTGTTGTTTGGACTTCTGAGTACCCAGTAAGGTAATAAAGAAGCTGTTTTATGCTGTCTTGGTATCTAAGTATTGGAATATCCACCAGCTTTTCAGGGATTGTCTGCCCCATTCTTTGCAGTTCACCCTAGTTGAGTGACCACAGCTGGCCCCCACTGGAACCCCAGTTACACTAAAGTAATTGCTTTATAACCTGATAAGAATATATCTCAAGTATATGGTCTTTTTTTTTCAGCAAAACCGATGGTTTGGTTCCTGTTCGGTCAATTAATGTGACTGCTCAGCTGGAACCAGGAACTCAGTCTTGTCAGTTCAAAGCTGTTTTCTAGACTGTGTCTGGCTTCTTTTTCATCTATGTCAGGCACTGGGAAATAGGGAGATAGAAGAGAGAAAGGCAGATAAGACAAGCAATCATGCAGTCCAATAAACAAGGAGTCAATAGTCACAAGTGTTGCAGAAAAAATATTTTAGAAAGGTTTGATAGTTTGAAAGTTGTATTAGAATTAATTTATATCCTTCTACCTGGAAAATCATGTAGCTCTGTTACCATGAGGTAAGGTTAGGAATAAGAGGGAAATTAAACTTGAAACCTCTGAAAATGACTTAACATAATTTTGCTATGGATAACCTTGTCACAACTTTAAAATCTGAGAACTTAGCTGGAAGCAAGTGCTGTTGTGGCCCATTGATGCTGAAGGGGGATGAATGTTAGAGAGTTCTCTTTTCTAGCTGTACAGGTTAGCTAGATATTAGACTTAAATTTGTCATGGGGCAGTGCTGAATAATGCCTGGCTTTGGGCTATTGCAGATTTGTGTGAATTGCACACATTGGGGTAGAAGGAAAAGGAAACATTTCCCTAGGAGGTTGAATTTTAAAAATAGTGGATTTTTGCAGCAGGCTTGAAATGTTGTAAATCCCTGGGAAAGGGGCTTAGTGGATAGAGTGCAGGTAAGGCAGTCCAGGAGGAGGTATATTTATCCACATGGATAAAAAATACAATATAAAGTGCTGTGTTTATGCCGCTAGTTCTAACCAAAAATCTTCTTTCGTATGGCTTGGGTAGGTAGCAACGATTACAAATGTATATCTAGATTTGATAGCCAGCACACTGCGGAAGCAATGAGCTGGTATATGTCCTTCAGAGTCCCAGCGAGAGAATGAAGGGGATACTCAGATATGATGTGCTCCATTGTTTGTGCCTGGTGACCACCGTCACATACAGGTGTTTGCCTCATTTTCCATTTAAAGAGGGTTTGTCCACATCTCCCTTGAGATGTCCTGATGCGATTCAATCTGCACCAGTCTCTCCAACATAAATCAAAACCCAGTGGTTCCTCTGCATGGTCAATGGTGAGCTGTTTGTTTTGAGCAGTCAGAATGCTCCATGTGGCTCTCCATTGAACCTCAGAGTCAAAGTTGAGTGTAAGGGTCTTGATGCAGTTCCATCCAGGGTTACAGGATTTTAATCTTGTGTTTGGCAGGTTCTGAAGTCATCGTGCAATGGGATCCTTGTGTTTGCATTGACATGGCTGAGAAAGCAAGATGTCTGGGCAACTCTTCAAATCTGTGGAGGCTGGATGCATGATAGGACTGGGAGCCAGTGAACTGGAGTCAATTTGAGCATCCTTGACACTATGCGCATGGTGTTAGTCAGTTGAGTATCAAGGAGTTTAGTGTGACTGCTGTGAGACCACACTGGTGCACAGTATTCACTAAAATCAACATCCCAGACCCATTTTGACCTGGATTCCCAGTTCCTGATCATCCAATGTATTTTGTGTTTTCCCTGTATTATCCATCTACTTCAGACTGTAAGATCTTTGGGGAACTGTCTTTTCCTCTATACTGACTAAGTGCATTGCAGACAGTCAACAAAATGTCTTTTCTCCCCAGTTCAGTACAGCTGCTCTAGGCTTACATTGAGATGACTCAGAGTAAGTAAAAAGAAAAGGAGTACTTGTGGCACCTTAGAGACTGACAAATTTATTTGAGCATAAGCTTTCGTGAGCTACAGCTCACCAGATGAAGTGAGCTGTAGCTCACGAAAGCTTATGCTCAAATAAATTTGTTAGTCTCTAAGGTGCCACAAGTATTCCTTTTCTTTTTGCGGATACAGACTAACACAGCTGCTACTCTGAAACCTGTCAGAGTAAGTAGGAATTATTCATGTAAAACAAAATATTAAAAGAAAAGCAGAATACTGGTTCAAGAATTCAGAATATATCCAGAATCTATTAGTTGAAATCATGTAGCATTGCTCCAGCTTTATACTATTCCAGACCATTGCTGTGTCACTCCTATAGAGCAGAATTACTCACATTCCATTTCTGTTGTTTGCTTATTCATTAAATTGCCACTGCTAGGCTGGCTGATGCCTAACAGCAGCCATATCCAGGGAGTGGCCAACTGCATAACAGATCTACTCCTTCTGAATTAAGGCTACTCTACATCAGTTACCACTCAGTTATCCAGTTAGTCCTTTCACAGGAAAAGGGGTAAAAGAACCATTCTTTTGTTCTGGAGCTTATTAGAAAGACAGATTTGCAATGATCTAGAAGGATGGTTGGATTAGTCATTCACTATTTGTGTCTCTTCTTGCTCAGAGAAATCAAGTAAGAGGATTCCCAGTGCAGAGGAGAAACCAGAAATTAAGTGGGATATGACCAGGGTTGGATAGGGCAGTGAATAGAACTTTTAATCTCCCATTCAGGAGTGTGACCCTCAGAGATCCCTAAACAACAACTCCAAAATATATACCTTATATGACAATCCCTAGACAGCTTTTCCTCCCCAGACACCTGAAAAGAAACAAAAAAGGTAGGTCGCCCTGTCAGGTTGTTTTTTCAAAAGCCAAACACATTGCTCCTTGTAAATCTCATCACCCCAAACAGTAACACAGCAGGTTTTATATTTTCTAATCTGATGTAGATATACTTGAAAAGCTTTACAGTAATATAAGATTGTAAGCCTTCATTTAATTTGAATGAAACAATACCCTTGATGGCTATTCTTTATTTTAAGGTTAACCTCTTGTCTGTAGTCACCTTACCTCATAGGCAGGGATGACATTATAGCAGCTTCAATGTTAATGTTTTACATCTTTGTTTGGCCTTTATTCTGTTAAATATACTACTTATGTGTACTGGTAGGTGTCTGTGTCAGAGAAATATATCTCTAATCTCTACTTAAATGTCTCTATCGTTACTAAACAGGCTGCACTGGTAGTCGCTGGTGAGCAGTCAACTGCTTTCAGGTGCATCTGATCCCTCTTATCTCAGCGAAGATGTCTAATTGCATTAGATCTTCTCAGGTAAGTCATCTTGCCTTGTTGTAGGTCCAGTCTCATCTTACTACCAAAATCTAGGACAACATCTGGTGAAAATCAAGGTCTAGAATGGAAGGTATGCTAGTGTTCCTGTCTGAGTTCAGACACGAGTTTCTCTGTTACTTTAGGTTCTTTATTATCCCTTTACCAGAAAACCTCAGCACTTTCCATGCATTAGCTCCAATTTCTGACAAACTCTCACTAGCTCTGTCTTACAGGCTAACTTCTTGTGGTTTGTACTCTAATGTTGACTCCCTTCCCCAACCTCCTCTTCTAGCACTCTTGTTCGCTTTATAATGTTGTCAGTGCATGAATGCCTACTTTTGAAAGTTAACAGCTACAGCAGCATTAATTGCTAAAAGATTACAGTAATTATCTTTGTCCTCAACTATTTTCCTGTTTATTCAGGGACAAAGTTATATTTGGGTAAGGTAATTCTCTTAGTTACTTTCTGAGTTTGAGTTTGTGCCATTGAACAAAAAATAACACAAAGTGCTATAATAAAACAAGAAATAACCTTGTCTCTTGTGTTCAAAAATGACAATGTTAGGGTATTTCTAAAAGGCTGAGTTGAGCACAAATGTTTCTTGCCTATCTCTTGGAAGATACTTTAAGACATTCAGCAAATAACTGAAACAGTAATATAGCTTTCTCTTTTTCGATGAGAGATAGCTCCTTTTTTAAATCATGTAGCTAAAATAAAGGAAGATAAGTAGTGTTGGAGAATTGGTCAGGGAGGGGGGTTGTTTTTGGAGAGTTGGGGAAGGGTACTTGTATAATAAAAATATAACTTCAGAGAAGTTGGGGCAGGTACTAAACCAGTGACAAAGGGGTTGGATATTGGAGGTAATTTAGTAAGCATATGGGAGACAGACCTAGATGATACAGGAGAGGAGGAAGTAGTTTCCTTAGAAGGTGGATTGACATTAAGAATCTGCTGGGGATAAAAGACAGGGGAACAAAGAAAGTAGAAGAAAAGGGAATTATCATCGGAGAGAGGAAAATACTATAATTAAATGGTGCTATCGTAGATTGAAAGAAATAAAGGAATTCTTTGTAATTCGCTAAGGAATGGGAGTGGGTTGAATAGTGGGAGCTAATATTATAGATGTTTGTACTTGAGTGTATGTAGCTAGTATGCACACCAGGGGATCTTATTCTCTGTCCCCAAGGCTACAATACTTGTTCATGCACTAAACAAGGGGGCTAATATCTTTAGACTCCACCTGGAACTCTGGATGTGGATTTCCAAAGGTCACATGGTGGTGGAGCTAGCTTTGGGTCAATACGTGACAATCCTACTCTCAATATTTTTTTTTCTCGTAACGCTGCTTGCTATAAAACAGGGTAGCTAGCAGCTGGTACTAATACTGCATTTTGCTCTGAAAAGCAAACTAAGTTCATTTAGCATAGAGGTGTTGTAAAGAAGAACTTTATGCGTATAAAAACTGTAGAATTGAACAGCTTACTGCATATTTGGCAAATCTCCCTTTTACAAAGAGCTAGGAAGCTGTTGCTGATAGTCCATAGGCAGCACCATGCTGAATAAGTGAGTGTCAGAGACCAGCATATGTAGGAGAGAGATGGATAAGTGGCCTGAATGGGGAGGACCACTAGTGTAGAGTAAGGAGATTTGAAGAAATCAACATAGGGTTGCCAATTTTGGCTGGATATTTTTCTGAAGATTTCATCATATACATATTATTTAATAAAAGATTAATCTTTAATTCTCACTTAAACTGCTTCAAAGCATCAAAACATATAAGCCTTTAGGGCAACAGCCTGTATGTGATCCAATGGCATCTCCTCTTTGGAAGCTCCAAAGGATTTAGAATAAAGAGTATCTCAGGAAATCAAACTACAAAAGATCTTTAGGGCATCATTCTGGTTAAAGTCCCCGGCATCACTTCCATCTGACTTTTGTTATATGATGCAATTTTTTACTAACATTTTCCCCTCTTTTTTGTAGTTGCTTATGCAAAATCCTTCATTCCCAAACTCCCTCAATCATGAGTCCTAATACATTTAATCATGTGGACAAAGCTGACTTTACAAAATTGTGTTGGGGGGGGGGGGGGACAAACAAAAAAAGGCAGCACTTATTCCTTGATCATCAATTTGCCTTCTCACCAAATTTACTCTCCCTTCCACCATCCTTAAATCTCACACAATCTCCAATCCTGCAAATACTTAAACACACAATGAACTTTACACACTGCGTAGTTTCACTGAAGTCAGTAAGTCTACTGGTCATATGTAAGGTTAAATCTTTGCTGGATCAGGACATACAGAGTAATGTAAAACTATATCACTAACAAAAATTAGTTCACACGCTAATCAAAATTGACAGTCTTAAAAGGATAATTGCCCCCATGCTCACTTTCTGTTTTGTAAAACTCCAGAGAAAAGGCAAAATCCCTGGATTATATATGATTAACCCAAGAAGTGTTTTAGATAATCTCTCAAGGTTAAGCCTGTCTTTAGGCTTCCTATTTTTAAGAACTTTTGAGTGAGATGTTTTTTACAAGAGAGAAAGGTGAATGATGTAGTCATGTACAAGAAATATTTAAAGTTTGCAGACTACATAACATCTGCCCCTGTACACCGTGGATAAATTCCTGGCTCCAGTGAAGTTAATGGCAAAACACCCATTGACTTCAATGGAGATAAAATTTCATCCAGTTGGATACAAATATAATAAATAAATATAGAGTAGGTAATATTCTTTTGATCTCAATAAGCGTAATTTTGACATCAATAAAAACAACTAGTTTACCATGGAGTATCTGCCATGCAGTATTCTGTGGCATACCCTTCAGTTTAATTTAAAAAAAAAAAGGAATTATCAACTGGACCCATTAAAATATCAGTTAGTGGACAATGAAATTGATATTTATTGTGCACTGACGCCGTAAATTAGATATTAATTATTTTCAGTAACCAAGTTCTTCACAACACAGCACAACATGTGCATTCACTCTTTTTCATCTTCAGTGTGATTATTTTCCAGACAAGTTCTCTACATCTTACATCAAAAGAATATATCCTAGATGGCATGCTGTGAAACGTAACCTTGTTACTGTATACCAAACAGTGCAGTTTCTACATTAGATCTTGAGCACTAGAGCTTTTGATCTTCTTTTTTTCTGCTTTGCATTATTTAATTTTCCTATATTTGCATCACAGTTTATCTGATGCCTAGAAATACTAGTTTCCTATGTGCATTAGTACAGCAACCCAGAAATAACCATTAAGGAAAAGTGAATATACTGGATCAGCAGGCCCTCTGAGAGAAATTAGTAATAATAAAAAATTAGTTAGATGAAAATGTACCAAGTTATAAATGTAAAACAATTTGCTAAATCAGTTTGTTGTGTGGCTTATTGTAAAAGAAGAGGTCAGGGGAACACCTGGATTGGCCACTTCCACCTTAAAAGGTAACTAGGATACGGCAGGGATGGCCCCATGATACCCTGGGTAAAATTTTCAAAAGTGCCTGAGTCACTTAGGAGTCTAAGACCTATTTACTTTCAATATAACTCAATAAGTCATTCAGGTGCTTTTGAAATTTTTCTCTCTTATCCTCACTGCGTTCTGCTCCGTACATCAGCACGAGTGACATGAAAGCAACTGGTGGTGTAGAACTTAAACTAACTCACATTACAGTCAGTGGGAGTCTTTCCATTTTCTTTAATGAGAGTTGGATCAGGAGCAAAATGTTTACAATTTTTTTTCAGCTGAAACCATCCTCCTCCCTATATCAACACTCAGCAAATGTTAGCTGATAGCTTCTTCCTACCCATGCTTCACCGGAGTCCATGTCATGACTGATATCCATAATGCACTCTATGCCTATTTACATGGTATATTTCCCTATGCTATAGCACATGAGAAAGCCTTCTATATGTCAATTATCTGAGTGTCATATGCCATATTATATCACCTGACTGGTGTTTAAGTGACCAAAAATCAACAAATATCAAAGGGTTAATAAATGTCGTATTTAATGCAGTACATAAAATGGAAAAAGGTAGTGTTAATGCAGCACAAAGACTTTAGGATGGATTCTCAACTTCCTGGCAGCCTGTGCAGTCACTTACACTCAGCGTGAAAAGTGAGAGTAAAACATTACAAAACCAGAAAGGTAGCAAAACGAATTCATAGAATGCAAAGCTGCAGAGAGTCACTCTGAAAACTTACATGAAGAAAAGTGAAGGTTCCCTCAGAAGCGTAAACTCTGCACATCATAAATAGTTGGTATTTTGTATTATTGTTTATGCTGTTGAATGTCTACATTAGAATGTATACATACTCTGTGTGTATGTAATATATATTCTATCTCACACACAACTTTCGGAGCTTAAATTACTGTGGAAACTATGACTTTGAATGTTGTGACTTGTGTGATTGTATACTTAATATTGTATTAAGATATGTTATGTGCACACAAAAGGGTGTAAAAGAGCAAAAGCTGTACTACGTGCTATCTCTCCTTCAAAGTTTGTAGAAGCTCATTGCTGCAGCTCTGCAGGTCACTCTCAGAATCTGGTGGGAACGCAAGCAGATATCTTTCTGGATGTTAATGCTGCTTTCAGCATTTCTTGCGTGTACTTCTTCACTCAGGGAAACAACACATCTCTTAAGAGAACTGTGTCCAATGGGGAGGATAAGTCAGACAGCACCATGGCGTTCTGGGCCCTCTGGTTTCCTCTTGCAGGTTGTTGGGTTTTTAAATTGTATTTTTACTACGCTCATGATAAACAAAAATAAGTTAGATGAGAATTGGAGAATGCTATATCTGAAGGCTGTGTAAGTGCAGAAGTACAAGTAAATTACATCATGGTGTACTATGTGAGTGCTTACTTACCTGATGATCACTTTAGATAAGCTATTACCAGCAGGACAGTGGGGTGGGAGGAGGTATTTTTTCATATTCTCTGTGTATAAATAAAGCCTGCTGCACTTTCCACGGCATGCATCTGATGAAGTGAGCTGTAGCTCATGAAAGCTTATGCTCAAATAAATTGGTTAGTCTCTAAGGTGCCACAAGTACTCCTTTTCTTTTTGCGAATACAGACTAACACGGCTGTTACTCTGAAACCTGAGTGCTTACTGTTTCTTTTTTTTTTTTTAAATGTTAACACAGTTAACTAGTCTAGATAGACTTTCCCTCATCCATCTAATCTTGGACAACAAACTGATAATACCTAATATCTTGCACAACACTGATTGACTTGAACTTAGTACCTATGGAATCTAAAGTGGCGATCAGTTGATTTACTACTTAGTACAATTCTGGATATTTAAACTTGTGCTGCATCATTTCTAGAACCCGTCATTTATCCACTGTGTTTTCAGTAGGTCAGTAGTACAGCTTTAACACTGCCACAGTTGTAATGATGGCTTTGTTGGTACAGTCAGTAGAATTAGGATAAGGTTTTTGCACACTGCAAACATTGTGTTCTGCGCTATTAAGTTAGTGCCATAGAATTCATCTTGTGGATTGATTCATCTTTAGTAGCTATGTCTAGGAAGTTTTCAACTTTCTAGAGCTATGGCAGTATTGAGAATGTAGATTAAATTTACTTGTGAATGGTTTGAAATTCAGTAGTATAGGATTTGGAAAGGTTATTGGCTGTTCTAGACTTGGAGCCCTTTTGGATAGTCCTCAGGACAATTGGAACAAAGAATGAAGTGGGGAAATCAAGGGATTGGTATCAAGAGATGGATGTGGAAGGTGGTCTGCTGAATGAGAATGAAAAACCTTCTAGTCACAGCCTGTAGGAAGAAGCTGTAATGGCTCATCATCATTTTATAGGAAATTCAGCATGTCCCAGAATTTGGCCCCTATTAAGCTTCAGTTGCATGAGTTTGGTATTTTAAAAATGATTTTCTTTATTGCATTGTTGTACAGTGCCAGAGCAAAAGTATTGACTCCAATCCTGCAAATGCTCATGTTTAACTATATGCAGATGAGTAGCGCAGTTGAGTTCAATGGGACTATTTTTGTGAAAAGTTAAGCATATGTAAATATTTTGTGATCAGGACTGTTAATAAGTAATGACTATATTAACTCTGAAAGTCCGCTTCCGGAAGTAAACTAGCTTAAAATTACTTAATTTTAATAGCTTAAAATTATTTAAATTGAAAGCAATACCTAGCACGACAGGGTCATGTACAATGACTAGGGCTCCTCCTAGGTGCTATTATAATACATGTAATAAAGACCAATAATTATCCCTAGCTCCAGTTAGGAACTACTCTAAATTATCTATTTAAAGGGCCACTATGAGATTAAAAATACTGTGTATTTAAAGTAAAGTCTTTGAATTGGACTCTGGGTGTAAAGGTCTGCTTGTGCTGGTCCCTTTGCAGAATCAGGACCTCTGTTCCTGTTAACAATACCTGCCTGTTACCGCAGGAAGAGCATCCACCACCTCTTCCAATGAAGTGGGCTGTAGTCCACGAAAGCTTATGCTCAAATAAATTTGTTAGTCTCTAAGGTTTCACAATTACTCCTGTTCTTTTTGTGGATACAGACTGACACAGCTGCTACTCTGAAACCTTTCTTTTGTGGTACTCATGCTCGTGGTGGGCGTCTTGCATCTCTCTCCTGGGCGAGGGTGCAAACAGACTAGTCTGTGGTTTGCTGTTCACAGCCAGTTTCATAAAGACTGAGCCCTGGTCTACACTAGGAGTTGAGGTCGAATTTAGCAGCGTTAAATCGATTTAACTCTGCCCCCATCCACACGACGAAGCCCTTTTTTTCGACTTAAAGGGCTCTTAAAATCAATTTTCTTACTCCAGCCCCAACAAGGGGATTAGCGCTGAAATCGGTGTTGCCGGGTCGAATTTGGGGTACTGTGGACGCAATTCGACGGTATTGGCCTCCAGGAGCTATCCCAGAGTGCTCCATTGTGATCGCTCTGGACAGCACTGTCAACTCAGATGCACTGGCCAGGTAGACAGGAAAAGGCCCGCGAACTTTTGAATTTTAATTTCCTGTTTGGCCAGCGTGGCAAGCTGCAGGTGAGCGCAGAGCTCATCAGCAGAGGTGACCATGATGGAGTCCCAGAATCGCAAAAGAGCTCCAGCATGGACCGAATGGGAGGTACAGGATCTGATCGCTGTATGGGGAGAGGAATCTGTGCTATCAGAACTCCGTTCCAGTTTTCGAAATGCCAAAACACTTGTCAAAATCTCCCAGGGCATGAAGGACAAAGGCCATAACAGGGACCCGAAGCACTGCCCCATGAAACTTAAGGAGCTGAGGCAAGCGTGCCAGAAAACCAGAGAGGCAAACAGCCGCTCCGGGTCAGAGCCCCAAACATGCCGCTTCTATGATGAGCTGCATGCCATTTTAGGGGGTTCAGCCACCACTACCCCAGCCGTGTTGTTTGACTCCTTCAATGGAGATGGAGGCAACACGGAAGCAGGTTTTGGGGACGAGGAAGATGATGATGAAGTTGTAGATAGCTCAAAGCAAGCAATCAGAGAAACCAGTTTTCCTGACAGCCAGGAACTGTTTCTCACCCTGGACCTGGAGCCAGTACCCCCCAAACCCACTCAAGGCTGCCTCCCGGACCCGCCAGGCGGAGAAGGGACCTCTGGTGAGTGTACCTTTTTAGATAGTATACATGGTTTAAAAGCAAGCATGTTTAATGATTAATTTGCCCTGGCATTTGTGGCTCTCCTGGATGTACTCCCAAAGCCTTTGCAAAAGGTTTCTGGGGAGGGCATCCTTATTCCGTCCACCATGGTAGGATACTTTACCACTCCAGGCCAGTAGCACATACTCGGAAATCATTGTAGAACAAAGCATTGCAGTGTATGTTTGCTGGCATTCAAACAACATCTGTTCTTTATCTCTCTGTGTTATCCTCAGGAGAGTGATATCGTTCATGGTCACCTGATTGAAATAGGGTGCTTTTCTTAAGGGGACATTCAGAGGTGCCCGTTCCTGCTGGGCTGTTTGCTTGTGGCTGAACAGAAATGTTCCCCACTGTTAACCACGGGGAGGTGGGAGGGTAGAGGGGCTAGCCACGCGCTGGGGGAAGGCAAAATGTGACCTTGGAACAAAAGCACATGTGCTATGTATGTAATGTTAACAGCAAGGTTTACCGTGAAACAGTGTACCCATTGTTCTATAAAATGCGTCTTTTTAAATACCACTGTCCCCTTTTTTTTTCTCCACCAGCTGCATGTGTTTCAAGGATCACAGAATCTTCTCCTTCCCAGAGGCTAGTGAAGATCAGAAGGCGAAAAAAATGCACTTGCGATGAAATGTTCTCTGAGCTCATGCTGTCCTGCCACACTGACAGAGCACAGACAAATGCATGGAGGCAGACAATGTCAGAGTGCAGGAAAGCACAAAATGACTGGGAGAAGAGGTGGCGGGCTGAGGACAGTAAGTGGCGGGTTGAAGCTGAAAGGTGGCGGCAGCGTGATGAGAGGAGGCAGGATTCAATGCTGAGGCTGCTGGATTGAAGAGTTCATGTTTAGCTATTCCACCTGGAAGCAGGCAGGGCACACCCTGACTGTTTTGTAGAAGCAATGCACACATTGCTCTATCCAAGGACAAGGGCTAGATATGAACCATGAGAACTTGATTGTTTGGACAGCAACTGTGGGAGGCTTTCTTAGCCTGGGCTCAAGGCCTGAGAACCAGGATTGTAGTAGATAAAGGATGGTAACTAAGTGTATTAATCAACGTCATACATTCCTTTGGGTAGCAGTGTGTAATGCTTAGGGGGAGAAATATAATAAAAGGAGAAGGTGGAAGGCGGGGGGGCAGAACAGCCCATCTCCGCTGACCAGCCTGTTTGCTTGCATAAAGCTGTGTTCTGTCTGATCATTGAACCGCCACACTGGATGATCAAACTAATATGCTCCAGCATATGGCTGAGCTGCAGGAAAGGCAGCTGGAGCACAGACCGCCGCTACAGCCCCTGTGTAACCAACCGCCCTCCTCCCCAAGTTCCATAGCCTCCTCACCCAGACGCTCAAGAACGTGGTGGGAGGGGGAGCCCTCCGGTCACCCAGCCACTCCACCCCAGAGGATTGCCCAAGCAACAGAAGGCTGGCAATCAATAAGTTTTAAAGTTTTAAAGTGCTGTGTGGCCTTGTCTTTCCCTCCTCCACCACCCCTCCCAGTGCTTCTCTCCTCCACCACCCCCTTAGGCTACCTTGGCAGTTATCCCCTTATTTGTGTGATGAATTAATAAAGAATGCATGAATGTGAAGCAACAATGACTTTATTGCCTCTGCAAGCGGTGATCAAAGGGAGGAGGGGAGGGTGGTTAGCTTACAGGGAAGTAGAGTGAACCAAAGAGCGGGGGGTTTCATTAAGGAGAAACAAACAGAACTTTTACACCGTAGCCTGGCCAGTCATGAAACTGGTTTTCAAAGCTTCTCTGATGCGCACCGCGCCCTCCTGTGCTCTTCTAACCGCCCTGGTGTCTGGCTGCGCGTAACCAGTGTCCAGGCAATTTGCCTCAACCTCCCACCCCACCATAAATGTCTTCCCCTTACTCTCACAGATATTGTGGAGTGCACAGCAAGCAGTAATAACAGTGGGAATATTGGTTTCGCTGAGGTCTAAGCGAGTCAGTAAACTGCGCCAGCGCGCCTTTAAACGTCCAAATGCACATTCTACCACCATTCTGCACTTGCTCAGCCTGTAGTTGAACAGCTCCTGACTACTGTCCAGGCTGCCTGTGTATGGCTTCATGAGCCATGGCATTAAGGGGTAGGCTGGGTCCCCAAGGATAACTATAGGCATTTCAACATCCCCCAATGGTTATTTTCTGGTCTAGGAATAAAGTCCCTTCCTGCAGCTTTTGAAACAGACCAGAGTTCCTGAAGATGCAAGCGTCATGTACCTTTCTCGGCCATCCCACGTTGATGTTGGTGAAACGTCCATTGTGATCCACCAGTGCTTGCAGCACTATTGAAAAGTATCCCTTGCGGTTTATGTACTCGCCGGCTTTGTGCTCTGGTGCCAAGAAAGGGATATGGGTTCCATCTATGGCCCCACCACAGTTAGGGAATCCCATTGCAGCAAAGCCATCCACTATGATCTGCATGTTTCCCAGTGTCACTACCCTTGATATCAGCAGATCTTTGATTGTGTTGGCTACTTGCATCACAGCAGCCCCCCACAGTAGATTTACCCACTCCAAATTGATTCCCAATTGACCGGTAGCTGTCTGGCATTGCAAGCTTCCAGAGGGCTATTGCCACTCGCTTATGAACTGTGAGGGCTGCTCTCATCTTGGTTTCATGCGCTTCAGGGCAGGGGAAAGCAAGTCACAAAGTTCCACGAAAGTGCCCTCATGCATGTGAAATTTTCGCAGCCACTGGGAATAGTCCCAGACTCGCAACACTATGCGATCCCCCCAGTCTGTGCTTGTTTCCCGGGCCCAGAATCGGCATTCCACCACCTGAACCTGCCCCATTAGCACCATGATGCCCGCATTGCCAGGGCCCGTGCTTTGAGAGAAGTCTGTGTCCATGTCCTCATCACTCTCGTCACCGCGCTGATGTCACCTACTCGCCCTGTTTCGCTTTGCCAGGTTCTGGTGCTGCATATACCACTAGACAATGTGCATGGTGTTTAATGAGCTCCTAATTGCCAAAGTGATCTGAGCAGGCTCCATGCTTGCCGTGGTATGGCGTCTGCACAGAAAAAAGGCGCGTAACGATTATCTGCCGTTGCCCTGATGGAGGGAGGGGTGACTGATGACATGGCTTACAGGGTTGGCTTACAGGGAATTAAAATCAACGAAGCGGGTGGCTTTACATCAAGAAGAAACAAAAACAACTGTCATACAGAATGGCCCCCTCAAGGATTGAACTCAAAACCCTAGGTTTAGCAGGCGAATGCTCAACCCACTAAGCTATACTTCCCTCTAGTATTTCAGGCAGGATTGAATCTCCATTAAAGTTTTCAAGGTGCCCCTGACAGACCTAACCAAAACCATTGTCAGCTGTTGATTTCAAGGGCGGGGGGAGCAAATAAATACAAAACAAATCTGGTCTATTTCTTGTTTTGATCCACTCCATCTATCTTTTACATCTTTGGCTGGCAGCAGACAGTGCGGTAGGACTGCAAGCCACTCACATCTCCTAGCTGCTCGGCAGAAGATGGTGCAATAGGACTGCTAGCTGTCCTCATCTCCTGCTTGCTCACCATAAGGTGGTACAATAGGACTGCCTGCAGGACTAAAGAGAATGACCTGGTAGAGTCACTCCTAATTTAGTCCCTGGGCCCAGGTCTGCCCAGGCGCTCCTGACCGACCTTACCAAGGCGGCCAGGAGCACCTCGGACACAATGAGGATGGTTTTCAGGCCTATTGCACCGTCTGCTGCCACCAGGCAATGGGTTGCTGCTGCTGTGTAGCAATGCAGTACCACGTCTGCCAGCACCCAGGAGACATACGGTGACAGTGAGCTGAGCGGGCTCCATGCTTGCCATGGTATGGCGTCTGCACAGGTAACTCAGGAAAAAAGGCGTGAAATGATTGTCTGCCATTGCTTTCACGGAGGGAGGGAGGCAAGGAGGGCCTGATGACATGTACCAAGAACCACCCGCGACAATGTTTTTTGCCGCATCAGGCATCAGGATCTCAACCCAGAATTCCACTGGGCGGCGGAGACTGCGGGAACTGTGGGATAGCCACCCACAGTGCAAGGCTCTGGAAGTCAACTAGCCTCTGTACTGTGGAAGCACTCCGCCGAGCTAATGCACGAAGAGCATTTTGTGTGGGGACACACACAATCCACTGTATAAAAACGATTTCTAAAAAACCGACTGCTATACATTCGACCTAATTTCATAGTGTAGACATATAAGAAAAGGCGGTTTGGTTTATTCTTTACTAAACACTGGGGGACGGACTAGTCTGTTTAGAAAAAAAAAATGTTTCAGGTGGAATAGCCCCTCCCCCCAATGTGGGAAATCCTTGTAGCAGCGGTAGATGTCTAGGGTCACCTTTCCTTAGCGCACACGCCTGGGATACGAGTGGCTGTTCTCCGTCTCGCGGGCTGTGACAAGTGGCCGGGACAATTGTATTCACGTATCTGCGCTGCACAACCTCCTGAGCCGAGGCGCGCGCACCGTGGCATTAACGAGCCCAGGCGCCCGGGGCGCGCCGCCTCCCCCGCGGCCAGGTGTGCGGGGCAGAGCAGCAGCTCGCCGCCGGCCGCTGCCGTCTGTCCGGCGGGCACGCGCGCGCGCGCTCCCAGACTGCTCAGCTCCCTCCAGGCGGGCGGGCGCGCGCCCCGCAGCACTGTCGGGGGCGGTGGGGAGGGGATAGGCTTGGGAGCGCGCCTGCCGGCGCGCTTTGCTCCAGCCTGCCGAGCGGGGAGGAGGGCCAGGGGCTCGCCGCGGGAGGTGCGCGCCGTACCACCACCCCGAGCCGGGCAGCGGGGCCGCAGCCACCCGTGAGTACCGTCCGCGGGGGGAGCCTGGGGAGAGGCCGCCGCCTCGCCGGGCCCTGTGGCAGCGGGGAGAGGTGGCGCCGCTGCAGCGCCGGGCATGGGGAACGCGCGACCCTCCGCCTCCCGGTGTCCTGCGCCGGCTGCCCCCAAATGCCCAGGCAGCCCGGCGGGCGCGCGCCCAGCTGGACCGCCCCCGCCGGGGCTGTGCAGGGCGGGGGCCGGCGGGCACGGAGGGGTCTGCTGGAGCCTTGCTCCGGGGCGGCTGGCGGGCGAGACCGGCGTCCAGTCCCCCAGGGTTTGTGTGCGCGTGAGCAAGGCACCTGCATGGGTGTGCGGTGGCCCCGGGCTGTGTAGGGAGCTGTTTATACACCCACCTCCAGGGACGTGCGCACAGGCGTGTGTGTGTTTCCCTATCGGCGCGCTGCCCGCCGCCCCGGGGTGGGGGTGCCTGTGTGGCTCCCCTGCCTGGCCCTGGCCAGGCTCCTTCCCGCCGGGGCAGCGCTACAGGGGCGGGCTGGGAGGGCTGCCTGGTGCCGGGGCACGGTCTGCCAGCGGCAGGTGGCTGGAGCTGCCTGGGGGCCGGTGTGCGGTGCTCAGTTGGGTGCATGCGGGGGCAGCCTGACCGTGCCGACGCCCGCACTGATGCTGGGACTGGGAGAGTCTCTCCCATCCCTGCTGCCCCCGCCCGGCCACGGCCGGAGACGCTGCGCGCGTCGCGCTCCGTCTCCGCGGACCGGGATCCAGCCCCGCCGGGCTGGCCTCGCACGCGGCGCGCTCCGCTGAGCCGGGGAGGTCGCCATTTCACGCGCAGAGCAGGGGGCAACAGGCTGCCTGCTTGGCGGGGCGCCCGCTTCCCCTGCCTCCCGCAGGCCGCCTTTTCGCACCCTTGCACGTAAGTGGGTTGCAAATGCGCAACGGCGAAGGGAAGGAGCTGCCTCCCTTGGCTCAGGCAGGCCGCTGTAGCTGCTGCCCTGTCCTCCCACCCACGCCACCCCGCCCCCTCCTCCTCCTCCTCCTCATCCTCCTGTCTCCCTGGCAATACACGGAAGGAGCTGTCTATGCTGAAGTAGCAAACTGCATGGGATTAGGGTTGAAGAGTCCCCTGCACGCTGTTAAACGCTTTTCCTGTCCTTAGAGCAGTTTTCTCATGAGTACTGGACCTATTGCTGGGGGATCATTCGCTGCTACTAAAGCATTAGTGAATTATCATTAGTGCTGTTTTTTCTTTTTAGCTGTATCCTGTTATACAGACAGGTTTCAGAGTAACAGCCGTGTTAGTCTGTATTCGCAAAAAGAAAAGGAGTACTTGTGGCACCTTAGAGACTAACCAATTTATTTGAGCATGAGCTTTCGTGAGCATGAAGTGAGCTGTAGCTCATGAAAGCTCATGCTCAAATACATTGGTTAGTCTCTAAGGTGCCACAAGTCCTCCTTTTCGTTATACAGACGGCCATTCGACCAGCACAATCTAGTTTAATTTGAAACCTGTCAAATGTATCATTGTAGTTTGGGAGTGTACAATGTATTTAGTAGAACCATTTTATTTTTAACCCAAAGATGCCTTTCGGCATTTTCCTTGTGGTTAAATTTATATGCACATACCGGGAAATACAGTATACTGTATGGTTGCAACAACTTAACAGTACATAGATACTGCGGTGTTCATCTGCACCTTTTCTCTGCTTCTTCCCTTTTAATGCTAACTGGCAGAAAATGAACATAAAGTCGGTGTGGCAAAAGTATTTACCTTTTAGTTAAAAAGTAATAATTAACCTGACCTTGATCTGCTACTATACCATCGAGCACAAAAGGTTATTTTTGAAGTGTTGAATGTATTTCAATCAAGGCCTTATAGTTCAATAGTAAGTTATATTTGATTATCAGGAAAAATCACAAGACTTCCAAGCTGTTAAAAATTTAAGACGATATTGTGCTTCTGTCAAATCGCCAGCGCTGATCCCTATTGGCCATCCGATTAAGAAAGGTAGTGCAAAACGTTTCTTTGGTGTTTGTATTGTGAGGTAAAGAACATAACAATAGTGTGAGACTGTAGTTTGGGAGTCTAATACTGTTAGGGATGTGAATTTTTCTGCTTATGTAGCGTCCAATTTTGCACTCTTTACTCAGACAAAACCTTTTGATTGAGGCAGTGAAGATTAGCACTTTCACTGGTGTTCCCATTCTTCAGCCTTGTAGTATTTCCTTCTCTGTTGCTTTGCTGTTTAGACTCAAATTAAAAATGTGTTTAGTACATAGTGTGGAACAGTGGATAAAAGTTTAAAACCTAATCCTGCACTCATTGAAGTCAATGGTAAAACTTCCATTAATTCCAGTAGCCATATGATCAACTTCTTCATCTTTTCCAGTTGTTTGACATAATTAACATTACACTTTAAAACTGAAATTGATAGGGCTAGGCGCAGAGCTGGGCATTACTCAGTATCATTGGGCCTCATTTTAGATTTCAGTTCTCCAGATGTGCTGAGAGAAAAGTCTCAAACTTTGGTCAACAAATATCTATAAATATGTGAGCTGAAAAATGGAAGAAGTTGTTCAGATGGTACAATATTGATATAAAAATTTATTTGAAAACCAATTTGCAGGGGCAACAGACATTCTATTTTTAATTCAAACTATTTTATCTCTTATATTTCCATGTATTTGAGGTAGGTTATATTATAAGCATTTCAGGGAAATCTATATGCAATTAGTTGATGGCTGTACTCATTTTAAAATGTTTAATTACTGAGCAAATGACTTAAATGGTTAAACAAGTGAATATTTTTAATACAAATTACAACAAAAACAAATATTTGAAGTCAGAAATGTCTGAAATTATATCTAATCTATGATGTAAAATTAATGTAAATATAGGATTTTTTTTATGCTGAGGCCATTGAAATAAAATATTACCAGTTGGGAGAATATATGGGGAAAGAGTCTGATGCCCTTACTATGCAGTTAGTCTCACTGACCTCAATGGGAATACTGGCAAAATAAGAGAACACTCCTTGTGAGTAAGGGCATCAGAATCTGACCATTACTTAGCATGCTTTTTCTCTAGTGTGGAAAAGATTGTCTAACTGATATTAATTCTGTTGTTGTTAGAGAGAAGGGTTGTAAGAGAGAAAAGGATAATGGTGTAAACATTCAGGTGGGTGTTTACTACTTTGCTGGTGCTGCTAGTTAGATCCTGCTGTGTTGGGGTATTGCCTTCTACTGTGGACTCTGCAAAGATGACAGCATAAGCTTTAACTACAAGATTATAATTGTTCAGCAGAGTTAATGGGAGAGCGACAGCATCACCCTAATTCACCTGTTTTATTGGTGTGCAGGATTGAAATTTCAATTCAACAAAGGTGATGATTTTTTTTTTTATCCAAAGAAGTGAATCTCTATAGTTACTATTTGAATATAAGAAATACTGAGTCCTAAAAAGGCTAACTGGCCTATTACACAGATTAAACTACAGAATAAATATCAAAAAGCAACGCTAAATAAATCTGTTTTGCATATATGTAGCTACATAGTTTCCCCAAATCACCTTGAATTGAGATATTATTTACCCTGTGTTTTTCTTGGCTGTCAGATAACAAAGCCAAACACAATTGAAGCCGACATTGTTATTAAGTGGCATTAGGACAGGCTGGTAATAGTTCTTACTGCATGTATGTTTATGTTCTGTTTTATGTACAGAGCAGGAAAGAAATGGAAAGTAACACTGAAAAATGCATATCCTAGGAGTGTAAACTGAGGGAATGAAGTAGCAGGTCATCTGCTCTGCAATATGCAGTGGATCTGATATTGCCTTCTTGAGTGGGCTGATAGCATGTAGAAAATTCAGTATATTTTCTTTATAGTGATGATTTGCTGAATTTTAAGATAGCAAGCAAATAGTGCCTATTGTTTGTTAACATTAAAGATATTGTCACTTTATGTATACATGTTTGATTAATATTGTAAATTGTACTATTCCTACTATAATTTAAAAGATGTTCTGAGCTTCAGTACATTGTTCTTTAAGGTTGAAATGATGCTCCCTAAGTTTCATCATACTGTTTGTTGATCAGGAAAGCATAGTTGCAAGCTAGCTATATTGCATTCTTCTGAGCCACTGAAGGCTGGCTGAGCTTTTCAGTTATTTACCTCAATAGAAAACTGAAAGAAAAAAAAGAAGTGAACAAAGGAGGTCTGTTTTGCCTGTCCCACTTGCTGGGTTGTTGTCTTTGCCCTTTTCAGTGAAGGAGTGGGTATAGTTGGGTCAGAGTTGAAGAACACTAGAAAAGGAATTCAGCTCTCATGTCGGAATTTGAATGATAGCTTAGTTTAAGTGCAGAGTGCGTTTGTATGAAGTGAAAAATTTTGTATTTCTGGAAGCTATAAGTGACAGATGGTGGTGGACCAACAGAAAGAGTGCGCTACATAGTATAGCTAGAAATGTGTTCAGTCCCTGATTAAAATGCTCAGTAAAAGTAGAGTTATCTGATGAGATTTTTAAGATTGTTGGTAGTGATGCTAGACACTGTGCAAAACTAGACATTTGATTGTGTAAATTAAGGGCAAGCCCTTGCAGCTGGCATACAGTCAGATTTACTCGTCTAGTCTAACTGCATTGCAAATATTCGTCTTGACCACTCTTCAGCTTTCCTCTTGTAGTGCTTGTTGAATACATATAGAAATGTTCATCTGGATCTTCTGTTACTTCCTGCGTTGTTTCAGTTTTGAAATGGTTCAATTCATAATGTGATTACAGCTTTCTCCTTGTTAACTTTTAGTATGAAGCATAACAGCTTGAATTATAAAATCTTCCTGTAAGAGCTCACAGTACCCTTTTTCTTCTTTGAGCAACTATACTTAGTATTTGATCCAAATCTCTGTGCAAAAAATAAAAAAAGTCAAATGAGGAAAAAGAACAGTTCAGAAATAGACGTGATAATTTTAAAAAACAGCCGCATTAAAAAAGAGTTTGCCTTTCAAATTGTCAGTTAAACAAGACACAATTAAGGCTAACTTGGCTTCTCTTTTGTTTTTTTTATAAATCTAAACATAAGATCTCTGAATTTTGGTGAGGCATAAGGAAGAATAAGTTAGCCCTAATTAGGTGTTGTTTGCCTGCACCATTAAAATATACTGAGACCTTTTTATTTCAGCTATTTCTAAATACAATTATTGCTGTAGTTTAATTTTTGCCTTAGAATAAATAGAGTTGATCTGTAACTTAATTGCTGGATACATTAATACCACTGACCTGTATTCAGGTCCTCAATTTAGACAATGTCCCCAAATATGAATATATTAATTTTAAAACATAATTATCCCAGAAAGGGGTTACCAAGATGCTTATAAAAATTAGCGTACCATGATTTTTCACTATTATAACAATTGTTTCTCATTTTCCCGTCCCCCTCAATATCTCGCCATTCCTGTTTGTTGTCATCCATGCTGTTTGTTTAATTTAGATTGTAAAATACTCTGGGAAGGGACCTGTCTTTTCTTTTTTTTAAAGTGGTCAGTAAGATGCCGTTTACACCAATATGAAGATCAGCAAAACATTTTTTTAGCAAAAACATCAATAAAGAGACATTTAATGGTTTAAATGCATTACATTGATTGAAGAAAAAATCAAAATTTGCTACAGGGTTTGGACAGACTAAGGTACAGTATATGACCAGTAGATGCACAAATTAACTTCACACAACGTTTTGTGACCGAGAACTCAATGGTAGTGTGTTAACTCACCTGTAAGGATGAATCATTTAACAGAAGGCACTGAGTGATGACAACCTCTTCTCCTGCTATTCTCACTGGGGATATTACTGTAGTATGGAAAGTGTATGTGGAAAGGAAAGGCTGTAGAAGTTGGTGGATAGAGAGCAACATCTATTATGTGAAAGGCTATCATGTAAATGAAAGGGTCAAGGGCAAAAAGTATTGGAGACTTGAATAGAAAGTAGCAATGAAAGTGAGAGAATTGAGAATAAAATATGTAAGAGATTTGAGGAGAAAGGACAATAGTTTTTGATGGAGCATTGAGAGTTGAATGGATTGAAGAAGAATGTACACTTTTGGAAACCAATTGGCATGTAAAATTGTGGTATGAATTGGAGAAACAGTGGAAAAGATAGCTAATGAAGGTAAAAGTGAAAAATAGAATAGATCAGGAGGAAAGGTAGAATCCTCAGAAAGAAGTTCAGAAGCAGAAAAGATTAGTTACTTGGGAGAAGAACAGTAAAAGGAATAGAAAGTAGAAAGAGAATTGCTTAGGTATTGGCAGATTTTCAGTTCAGTTATGTGGGGCATTACCAGTGCTTAAAACAGGTCATTTAAAGGTTAACAGTGCATGTTCCTATCATTTCCCTGAGAGTACAATCTGTCAGTTAAAAAAGGGCTGTTAAAAGATGTTTGTAATAATTTAATGCAGCTATTATCCCCTCTGGAAAGGCTGGTAACTCTGGTGGCTGGAGTAGCACATAGTGTAAGTTAGACCAGTGGTTTTCAAACTGCGGGTCGTGACCCAGTACTGCAGGATGTAAGGCACTGGGTCATGGTGGCTCTGGTCAGCATTGCCGACTGGGTCATTAAAAGTCCTGTCGGAAGTGCTACCCGGCTAAGGGAGGCTAATCCCTACCTGTTCTGATGCCACGCTGCGCCCTGGAAGTGGCCAGCAGCAGGTGTGGCTCGTAGGCAGCAGGGGCTATGGGGCTCTGCACCGTGCCCCAAGCACTGGCTGCGCTCTCCCATTGGCTGGTTCCTGGCCAATGGGATCTGGGGGGGGGGTGGCACTGACTGCAGGTGAGAGCCGCGTGGAGCCACTTGTGCGCCTCCACCTAGGAGCCGGAACTGCTGCTGGCCACTTCTGGGGTGCAGCGTGGTCTGCAGTGCCAGGACAGGTAGGAAGACTGCCTTAGTACCCCTGCTGTGCCAGGAGGCCCCCGAGGTAAGCCCACACCCCAATCCTCTGCCCCAGCCCTGAGCTTCTGAAACCCGGAGCCCCTTCCTGCACCCCAAACCCCTCATCCCCGGCCCCACCCCAGAACCTGCACGCCATCCCCCCAACCCTGCCCAGCATCTTCTCCCACACCCTGAACCCCTCATTCCTGACCCCAGCCCTGAGCCTCTCCCACACCCCAAACCCCTCATCCCCAGCTCTGTTGCGTCTCGGACATCAATAATTTTCTTCAAATGGGTCACCAGAAAAAAAGTTTGAAAATGACTGATTTAGACAGTCCCATGTGCTGTCCAGACTCTCCACAGCACTATGTGTGGCCCTGGTCCTGATGCTCTTTTTCCTGCCCCAGCACACTCCTTGGCTAGTTGAGCTTGTGAGGGGGTATTTGGAAGGACAGCCTGCTGCTGTTATCCTCAATTGCTGTATTGGCTGATACTTCCCCATCCAGAGCTGGGACTTTTAGAGACTCTTTACACTGCTCTGGCATTTTTACCTAGTACATAGGGGCTGGAGTGAGGTTGAGGATCTGACTCAAGTCAATGGAATGTTACTAGCAGTACTGACAAATTCAAAAATTATGTTAATCCCCAAGAAATCATGAGATTGAAAAAAAAATGCATTCCTTTTATCTGTCTTTTGGATTTTGTGCTTTCAGGATTCAAATTGTGTCACATATGTTAAGCTTTTCCATGAAAACATGGTGACTAGAAACTTCATCCTTTTAAAATGAAAGCTGAGATTCTCATATAATTGTCTCCAGAAGCTGGAGCTTTAAGTACAGCAATCAGATTGTGAGAGTTGTCAGCATAGCACTAGGGATGGATTTGGTCCAGTATGTACAGCAACAGATATCAAAATTAAAAAAACTGAATGTGTGCATATATATAATTCACATGCACAATGAAGAGGCTTGATTCTCCTGTTTCTCCCATCAGTGTAAATTAGGAGTGACTCCAGTAGAGTTATGCTGGCTTTTGTATCCATGTAAGTGAGAGGAGAAACGTGCATTTCAGTTTTGGTTGCTGCAGAAGTGAGCTGAGAGTTGGTGACTCTTTGTGACTTAAAAATAAAATGCCAGGCCTAGCTCAAAAGTTAATGTCGATAGAAAGATTTGTCTTACATATTTATAGCGTGCCCATCGCTACGGTATATAGGCATCCATATAAGTGTTTTGTCCTTCTGTTTTCGGAAGGGAATTTCAGATATTGTGTGGCACATGTGGACAGGGTTTGCATACTTTTCCCTTCTCAGTTTGATTGGGCTGGAATATTTGAAGCCAACCCCTAATTCAAAGTTATTCTCCCTAGTTTTATCTTTAAATCTTGTAGTGGCAGCAGAGTTTCTCAGACCATGTCTTGGTTACCTTTTATAAACCTAAACGAATAAATGTAGTCTGGTCAGGAAATACAGCCTTAGGTGTCTGTCTTCAGGCAACTGTATTTGAAAAATGCTGACCACTTAGAAAATGTTGTTGTGGAGCAAGCTGTATAGTCCAGCGGTGGGATTAGAATGGAGGAGACAGAATTGAGAAGAAGGTGCCTGTAGCAAACAGAAACTAGAGGGAGGCTGGAAAAAAGCATAGTGGAATCAGGAAGATGGGGTCTTGGAGGAGAAAGAACTGAGAGCAGAGACTACGGGCTTGGAACAGAGAAGATGAAAGTCCAGTTCATAAAGGTGCAGAGGGAGAAGACTGATGAGATGCTGACAGTAGACAAAGGCCAGAAAGGAATATAGTTGAGTTTCATCTATGCTACAGAACAAATTGATATATGTTTAACACATTCTGAGTAATTTCCATTAAATGGTTTGTTTAAATCACTTCTGTATATTGTTAGAACATTTAAAATAATTAGAAATATTTCTTTAGGGTTTCACAAAACCTAAACCCCCGTGATCTTCTGTTTCAAGTGCTGTACCTTTAAAAAGCAAGCATGACAGTAATGGGGACCTACAAGAGGGACATGAATATTCATGTGGGATTTTTTTCTTAGTTGAATTGAAAGATGAGCTAGAAGCATTTTGATGTGCAAAATAGAAAGCTTGCTCTTGGCCAAGGAAGAGTTCAGAGAAACCTTCATAGGGTGGAACATATAACCTGGTTTTATCGTCCCTTCTTGACTGTATCTATTGTAATCCAAGGCCAAATGAAAACATAAAAAAAAAATAAGGGGAGATTCCTTGTAAAACAGCAGTTGATAAAGGAATATTTTATACAGTAAATGATATAAAATAAATGCAATTAAATAGAAATATGAAATATTCCAAAACTTGTAGGTGATGGATTAAAACCTGGACCCTTTTAGAGTAGGAATTAGAAGCTCATAGGAATGTTTGCAATTTATAATACCAGTTTTATTTACATAGTCAGCAGCAAACCATGTAAACACACATGGCTTCCAAAAATACAAAATGCAAAACTATGATTCTTGTAAAAACATCAAAGCACTGTTTTTATGAATGGCACAATTAACTGCCAATCAGAATTTATCTGGACTGCCAAACAGAGCAAGTTGGTGCAAGATCTCACTGTAGCAGAATAGTACAAGTTCTACTAAATCTCTTAAAAAGCATTTATTTATTTAAAATATAACTTAATCACACATCTGTTGTTCTCTGCAGGTCAATTAACACGAGCTGGCCATTGACTAGTTAGTTTCTTGATCCAGATTGTGATGATTATGCATCACATTCATATTGGGGCTAAGTTTTTGAAAAAAGAACATAGAGTTATGGAGAGATAAAAACAGCTGTGTAAGAGTAGGGAAGGAGAGCAATTGTTTAGAGTGATCCAAAATGGTATAAGTAGGAGAAACTAGATCAAATTAAGCAAAGGAAAGCTTGTTCTGAATATCAAAAAAATCATATTTGTATTAGACTATAGAATAGTCTCCAAAGGCAAATAATGGAAGTTCTGCCACTTGAGTCATTTACAAATAGCCAGGACAAAACACTGAAACAAGTCTATACAGATATGGAGATTGAGAAACTTAATACGAACTATATATTTGTTTTTTCCGCTCTAATTTCTATAATTCTGTGATGATTGAGATGTGTAGCACATGTGCAATCCTGTGATAGCAAAAGGATTTGTGAGTGGCTGCAGTTACAGTCTGCCATCAGACCATTACTCTAATTTGTTCTGTCCTGGCTTCTTGCCTCTGCAGCTTATTCGATTTGGGAATCTTATACCGACTTACTGATTAAAATCTATAGTGTATATTTTGAGTTTGCTGTGTTTTCTTTTTCCTTGGGTCCAGATGGGGCTTGGGGCACACAACACAATATGTTTTTTTTGTTCCATATCTCCAAATCTTTTTTTGAACACATCAGAAAGCAGTCTGGTTGTTTGTATCCTTATTCTTCCGTCTGAGGCTTACACTTGCATCTTGTATGATTGTACTGTGACATTACCAGGGTACAGTCTGGACTGATGGACACCTGTGTCCTCTCAATCCTCTAACCTGGGGTGCCTTTTATACTGTTTCGCTGTGAGAGCAACCACTCCTGAACTGTGCCCACACAACCTCCAGTATGTAAATCACTCCCAGTTATATTGTATGAGTGCTACAGCCAGCCACTCATGAATTACATTGCAGAGTAATACCAGCAAATTCCCAGTCCCCCACTTGCCCCCAGAAATGTGCATCTTACTACTGCCCAGCACTCTCATGGACAATACAAGCTCATATAAAGCCTGTCATTTTATTAATAGAAAATGATATGCACAAACCCTGTTATCTCAGATGGAGTTTCCCAAACACTTCAATCCAAACACTGGTTAAGATAAAACAGTAAAACAAGTTTATTAAGTACAGGAAGAAAAATTTTAAGTGATTACAAGTAATGAGGCATAAAAGTAAGAAGTGGTTACAAGAAAATAAAAGGTAAAAAAACCCTATCGTCTAACTTAACAAGCTAAATGAATTCAAAACAAAGGGTCTCTCTCACCACGTGGTTCAGCAGTCTTGCTGGCTGGAACCCTTTCAGCGAGGACTCCTCCCCCAGTTCAGTGTTACTTTCCTTGTCCTTAAGGTGGTGTTGATGCCATGCGCAGAGAGAAAGGGAAGAGTATTTTGGGTCATCTGTTCTCTTTATCATTCTTTTTTTTTTCTTTGAAAATAATCTCCAGCTGGGGTTTAGGAGACAGAAGGTCAGTGGGGATGGGAACATCCAGCTGTTCCTTTGCCAAGATGTAAATTTCTCGCTCACACCCTTTTCCCTGCCAAAGAATGGCCGGTTAACCAGGTGATTGTCAATTTGATTTTGTTGACACCTGGATGAGGTGTCAGTTTGCCTTTTGTCTCTGAGGAAACTGGTTTATGCCTGCTTTTCTAAACTTGGAACATGTCTCAGTGATATCATACAGTAGAATTTTATAGATTTACATAGAACGTTGCCACAGATATTTTACCAGGACAACAATGATCAGCAGATTGAGTTTTCAGATGATACTTCACGAGGCATCCTTTGTACAAAATTTATCATCTTGTAAAAGGGGAGAACATAGGAATACAGACTGTCACAAATACCATCTTGATCCATGACAGTTTGTGATGCAAAATGTAAATTAGAGGAGGATTCAGTGCAGTTAAGTTAGGGTAGTGCGTATACATGGGGAGTTGAGCCAACATTTTCTGGAATATATTGGTGACTCTATTGGTCAGACTGTCTGATACTACATGAATTCTGGGTTGTCTCAGGTTTGTGCTTTCAGTGTATTTCAGTGTTTAGAAGCTAATTTTGACATAGTGGAGTGAACTGTTAGAGGTACTGAGTTGGCTTTGTTGAACTGTGGTAAGTTCTTTGAGAAAGTGAGAGAAGAAAAGGGAAAGAAGGAACTGTTGCCTTGGAAGATGCACAGTGTTTGCAGTCTGTTACATTGGGACTCTGTACATTTGGTGGAAGGGATTTAGGGAGTCTGTTTAGCTGGAGCAGAGAACATTAAGCCAAGAACATATGAGTAGTGTACTTCAGATAATCATATTTAGTACTGACAGGTTTCAGAGTAGCAGCCGTGTTAGTTGCATCCGATGAAGTGAGCTGTAGCTCATGAAAGTTTATGCTCAAATAAATTTGTTAGTCTCTCTAAGGTGCTACAAGTACTCCTTTTCATATTTAGTACTGTCAATGTTAATGGTGCTCTGTAGGGAAAATAATAGACACAACAGCCTTTGACCAAAAAAGTTTACAACATAGACCAGCCAAGGTAGGATATAACAGTTGAAATAAGGGAGGGGGTGGAGAAATCATTGGTGTGGGAGCCAACATAGGCAGGAATAATGGGAAAAGAGTCACAGATGACAGTAATGGGTACAGTATAAAAACCTAAATAGAATACAGTAAAATGTGAAGATAAATTTGAAAGAGGAGGAAATAGCAGGTAAATGGCAATCAAAAAATAGAAAGACCATAATAAGCTCAAAGGACTGTATAAAAGTAGGTGTGAAGCTAAGAGTGGGTGAGTGTGTGGCCCAAAGGGTATGTCTATGCTGGACTGTTTTTACCTGGAGTTAATTGATTGTCAGTTAGGCTTAGGCTAGGGTAACAAACAATTTTATCCTGGAACTAGTGCTTGTAGATGCTTGTTGTAGACAAGCTCACCATACATGTTAGCATTTGTAGGAGGAAATGAAAGCACTGTGAACACTAATTTGCAAGGGCAGTACAGATCTCCAAAATCCTCTTGCAGCGTGATCTGCTGCACTCAGATTGAGGGAATAGATAGAAGAGGATTTGAAATTAGACTCTATAGCCTAGTTATGCACAGAAATAAATAAAACATAAAATAAACATCCATGAGAGGGGACCCTGCCTTTTAATAACTAGCTAGAATATTGTGTGACCTTTCTTTCATCTTTGGTAAATGTTAAAAACCTCTAAAGGAGTCCGTCTTGCTTAAATAATAGACTGCATAGGTTCTCCAGTGCTTTAATGGTTAGAGTATTTGAAATGACACTGCAGTTTAGCAGAGAAACATGTTCAGTAGTGTAAGGTGCAGAAATAATGCTGATACGTAGATTTATATAGGAAAAGGAGGACTTGTGGCACCTGAGAGACTAACAAATTTATTTGAGCATAAGCTTTCGTGTGCGTGAGCTGTAGCTCGTGAAAGCTTATGCTCAAATAAATTTGTTAGTCTCTAAGGTGCCACAAGTACTCCTTTTCTTTTGCGAATTCAGACTAACACTGCTGCTACTCTGAAACCTGTAGATTTATATGTCTAACATCTACTAGATGATGAAAGGTGGATATCACAATTAATTTTATAAAACATGTACGTAAATTATTTCAATATATTCTTTTATCAGTTGCAGGTTTTAACTGTGGTTGTGTGAATTAATATTCAGAATAACACTGTAGACTGTATCTAAACAATTATCCAATTGTGATGGCTAGAGTATGCAATAAGCTACATTTCTGACCGTACCTTAAATGTGTGTGTGCTTGTTTATTTTGATATATAGTAGTAGTATTTGGAACCCATTTGATGCTGTGAGTGCTCATACACTGAACTACAATTTGCAATACCAAATGCAGTTAGTATATTTAAATAGTCTGCCTTGCAACACTGATCCTTTGATTTTTGGTGTGTAATGTTTAGAGAGCCTTTCAGTTGTTTCTTGAACCACCTATAAGCCCTAAATGTTTGTGAAAACAGATGGGCAAAGCATTTTCTGACTGACCAGGGTTCTTGTGTTTTTTATTTTTAATAATATTTTTGACCTCAAAATAACCCACTGTTTTTCTGAAAGGGAAAAATAAAAACCTTGAAATTATCAGTTGGGAGGTGGGTTGACAAAAATGAACCACCAAACCCAAATTTTGAGATTAACTTTGAGCATTTTCTTCTCGCAAAAGGACACATTGTTCAAAATGGAAAAAAAACTTGCAATGCTGTAAGTAATACTCAGGAACATAGGCCTTACTAGTTAATAGATTGAGGATTTAGCTGTTGCCATTATTCAGTGTTTGCCCTTATTCTCCAAACAAGCACCACTAGTGGCAGAACAGGAGCTTCAGGACAGCATGTGACTGCTTTGGTTTTCCTTCCCCCATAAGCAGAAGGATTAGCACCCCATCATAAGCACATCCTGAGGCTCTTTTTCTTGTCTTTCCCTGGGGGCCTTTGCCTCTCCAATCCTATGCTGGCATTTAACGCAGGTATAAGAAAATAGTTAGACATCTAAATTCTATCTTGTATGCCTGTAATTCAGTGGTCTCCAACCTTTCTATGCCCCAAATCACTTTTTGAATCTAAGGGCAACCCAGCCTCTGTCCCTTCCCCAAAGCTCTGCCCCGCTCACACCATTCTCCTCCCCCCTCCCGGGTCACTTGCTCTCTCCCACGCTCATTAACTTTCACCAGGCTGGGGCAGGGGGCTGGGGTTCAGGAGGGGGTGCAGGCTCTGGGCTGGGGCCAACGGGTTCGCAGTGTGGGAGGGGGCTCTGGGCTGAGCCTGAGGCAGGGGGTTGGGGTGCAGGAGGGGGTGAGGGGTGCAAGCTCTAGGAGGGAGTTCGGGTGCAGGAGGGGACTCTGGGCTGTGGCAGAGTGTTGGGGTGCAGGAGCAAGTACAGGGTGTTGGCTCTGGGAGTGGGGTCAGGGCTGGAGAGGAGGGTTGGGGTACAGGAAGTGGTTTGGGGTGCTGGCTCCAGAAGGGGTCTCAGGGTAGAGTTTGGGGTGCAGAAGAGGGTATGGGGTGCTGGCTCCGGGAGGGGGCTCAGGTAAGGGGATTGGCATGCGGCCTCCAAGCCAGGCAGCACCTGCTTCCGGAAGCTCCCGGTTGGCAGCGCAGTGAGGCTAAGGCAGGCTCCCTGCCTACCTCAGCTCCACCATGCTCCTGAAAGGGACCAATGGGCCCCTGCGGACCCTGTGAGGTATGGGGGCACGTGGCTCTTTGCGCTGTCCCTCTTTGTAAGCACCACCCCCGCAGCTCTCCCAGCCAATGGGAGCTGTGGGGGCTGTGCTAGCAGGCAGGAGAAGTGCGTGGAAAGAGATCCCTGCCCCTGAGGCTGCGCTGGACATTTCCGGGAGTGGCGTGGGGCCAGGGTAGGCCGGGAGTCTCCCTTAGCGGCAGCCACACTGCACTACCGGAGATCGCAATCAACTGGGAGATCCTCTAGGATCTCCCAGTCAATCGCGATTGACTGCTTGGTGACCACTGCTGTAATTGTAGGTGTGTCATTGCAGATGCAAGGTTTAAAAGCCTTCTTAAAAAAAAGTTCCCCATTTTTTCCTAAGACTGTGACCAGTTCAGGAACTCCCCCAGAAGAAATACTCTTTTAAAAAAAATTTGCTGCAAAGATAGATGTTTGTGTATGAAAACAAGAAAATGTTCATATAAACTAGTAATTGCAAATTATTAAATGACTAGTTGCAGTTAAAAAAAATTAAAGTAGGACCTGCCAAATGTTCACATCAGGCATAATAAATACCCTGTTCTTCTGTTGTTTGGCAGATCTTAAATTCTTTTAAAATGCAACATGAAAGAACATGTATTGTTTAAAGTACTTCTTTCTTCAGAAGACCTTTATGTATAATACCTTGCTTGTCAGAAAGTTTTCTGTTTTTTAAAAAAAAGCAGGATTTGTATCTGTTAATATTATTCACTCTTGAGAAAATGAAGGCTTGTATTTATACCCAGCTAGTTTAATTTTTGAATAGAGCTTCAGTGTGCGGGGACTAAGAACTATATTGTCAAGAAGATAAAATGCCCAGCAGCTGGCTTTGTGAGACAGCACCAGTATCCAACTTGAAGGACCAGAACAGCCTTCTTCTCTTAACTAACTTCATCAACAGTCTGAATAAATGATACAACCTATTGTAAATCTAATTATGCAGTAGCTTATTTACAAGTATAAAATTTGGCTCAGGGAGTAAGTGAATGCTGGGATTTAATTCTCTGAAGTTCTGAAGCATCCAAAGTAAAAGAGCTTTCTGTGCACATCTGCTTTTAATGATATTTTAACATCAAATTATTGGAGATTTATGGTGATACAAGAAGCAGCTATTTTGGATGAAGGGAGGGGAGCGAATTCAAAATTCATAGGGCTTTCTTAGAGAGAACGTGGCCAGCAGCCCCTTCTCAATTATATAAGCAGTGCTTGAGCTCAGGTTCCTCTGCTGATCTCAACTTTGGTGTCATGGCACAGGGTGATATTCTCTCAGGTAGATAGAGGTTTAAGCTGTTTAGGATCTAAAAGGTAAGGCCAACACCTTAAACGCCACCCAGAAATACACAGGCAGCCCAGTGCAGGTCATGAAGCACAGGCTCACTATGCTTAAGATGGGATATCTGCTTACTAAACAGCCACTGTGCATCAGGCTCAGATTCCACATCCTTTTAAAGGTGTACCCTATGTAGAGTTCATTGCAGTTGGTTAATCTTGAAGCAACAACGATATGGATAATGGTTCAAGGTATCTATCTGAAAGAATGTGTCACAATCTTTTGGCTGTACAGAAATGATAAGAAGCTGATTTGGCTGCAACTGCTATCTGCTCGAGCAGCTGGCAATTCAATGAGACTCTTAACCTGCAAACCTGTACAACAAATGACAGGTGCGCACCCTCATTTGAATATTCTATATTCTCTCTGTATCCTCCAGCTGCATATGTGAAGACCCAAATAATTTAGATAGTACACATTCACTTCTGTGAACAGTACCCTTTAAAAAAATGTTTAACTATCAAAGTATGTGCATAAACATGGACACTGTCTGTTCGGTTCTAGTGTGTAGGCGTATGTGCAGTTATTTCAAAGTCACTTTAGACTAGAGGTCTGTTACTGATCTGGCACCAGTGTAAATGGAAATTAACAGTGAAGTTAATGTTGAATCAAGGAATCAAGCCTTTGATCTCTTGTTCTTTCATTCATTTATAGTTCGATACTACTTTGACACTATAAATATTTCCATATACTTTAAAGTATTACCCCAGGATGTATTCAGAATGCAATCTGAAGAATAGAAAATAGGCTTATGCATTAAACATGAGTGAAGCAACACCAATGCAGGTTAATTCAACTGATTGTGCCAGTTGAGTTGTTTTGAGGAATAATTTAAATTAACATTTCCCAAAAGGGGAGAATATAGTTTTGTCTCTCCAAACAACATTTTAAGCAGATAGTTTTCTGTCAAACTGTGGTCTAAAAGTTCTCTCCTTATCTTGTTTTTCCTAATGGACAAAGTTGAAAACATTTGTGGGAAAGTGTAGGGACACTATTTTACATTTTTATGTGATGGCATTTTGTATCTTAATTGCAACCTTATCTTGTATTTTTATATGCAGTAAGTGGCAATAATAGATGCACTGTTTTAAATAAGGCAATCATCCAGTTCCTGAATGCAGAGTCTAAAAAGTCAGAAGTCATTATCCTGATGACAGAACCAGAAATCCTAAGTAAAATGTATAATAGTGCCGATATCCCTTTTAATACCGTACATCTTTTTAAAGTGCTTAGAAAGCATAAGACAGTGAAGCAATAGAGCTGAATAGTGCAGAAATTAATTCAAAGCTTGGAAGCAGCCATATTTTGCAAATTTAAAGAGGACACTTTTGATTTGAAAATAAATGGAAGACATTTTGCTAGTGGCTTGAAATTTGTTGGGGCTTTTTCCTGTCCTTTCCCTCATTTTTAGATTGTGTTAACGCTTTACTTTAGATCATTTCACAGAAGAGGCATATAAACACAGCATGGTGTGTATATAGAGGAAGCGTACATGATGGTGTGATGTGGGCTAAAGGTTTAATTTAATTTGCATGAAGTCAGAATGACCACATTACAAATGAGTGGAAAAAAAATTGGCTGAGTTGTACATGTCATTTCAAAAAGTGTGAGTAAAACCTTTAAATCACACCACTGTGTATTCTTTATAAGCCACATATGTTGTGTAAAAAAAACCCAAACAACCTGTTCTAGGAATGTTTTACAGAGGATTTAAAGGTATTATTGGGACATTTTTTTTGACCTTCTTTAGTTACCATCAGTCCAAATGTACAGAGTTCAGAGGAGCCAATCTTTAAAAAAGGGAAGCAGAAGGATCCTGGGAAATACAGGCCAGTCAGCCTCACCTCAGTCCCCGGAAAAATCATGGAGCAGGTCCTCAAGGAATCAATTCTGAAGCACTTAGATGAGAGGGAAGTGATCAGGAACAGTCAGCATGGATTCACCAAGGGAAAGTCATGCCTGACTAACCTAATTGCCTTCTATGATGAGATAACTAGTTCTGTGGATGAAGGGAAAGCAGTGGACGTGTTATTCCTCGACTTTAGCAAAGCTTTTGACACGGTCTCCCACAGTATTCTTGTCAGCAAGTTAAAGAAGTATGGGCTGGATGGATGCACTACAAGGTGGGTAGAAAGTTGGCTAAATTGTCGGGCTCAATGGGTAGTGATCAATGGATCCATGTCTAGTTGGCAGCCGGTATCTAGCGGAGTGCCCCAAGGGTTGGTCCTGGGGCCGGTTTTGTTCAATATCTTCATTAATGATCTGGAGGATGATGTGGATTGCACCCTCAGCAAGTTTGTGGATGACACTAAACTGGGAGGAGTGGTAGATATGCTGGAGGGTAGGGATAGGATACAGAGGGACCTAGACAAATTGGAGGATTGGGCAAAAGATATCTGATGAGGTTCAACAAGGACAAGTGCAGAGTCCTGCACTTAGGACAGAAGAATCCAATGCACCGCTACAGACTAGGGACCGAATGACTAGGCAGCAGCTCTGCAGAGAAGGACCTAGGGGTGACAGTGGACGAGAAGCTGGATATGAGTCAACAGTGTGCCCTTGTTGCCAAGAAGGCCAATGGCATTTTGGGGTGTATAAGTAGGGGCATTGCCAGCAGATTGAGGGACCTGATTGTTCCCATCTATTCGACATTGGTGAGGCCTCATCTGGAGTACTGTGTCCAGTTTTGGGCTCCACACTACAAGAAGGATGTGGACAAATTGGAAAGAGTCCAGCAAAGGGCAACAAAAATGATTAGGGGTCTGGAACACATGACTTATGAGGAGAGGCTGAGGGAACTGGGATTGTTTAGTCTACGGAAGAGAAGAATGAGGGGGGATTTGATAGCTGCTTTTAACTACCTGAAAGGTAGATCCAAAGAGGATGGATCTAGACTATTCTCAGTGATAGCAGATGACAGGACAAGGGGTAATGGTTTCAAGTTGCAGTGGGGGAGATTTAGGTTGGATATTAGGAAAAACTTTTTCACTAGGAGGGTGGTGAAACACTGGAATGCGTTACCTAGGGAGGTGGTGGAATCCCCTTCCTTAGAAGTTTTTAAGTTCAGGCTTGACAAAGCCCTGGCTGGGATGATTTAGTTGGGATTGGTCCTGCTCTGGGCAGGGTGTTGGACTAGATGACCTCCAGAGGTCCCTTCCAACTCTGATATTCTATGATTCTATGATTCTAAGCCACAAAAACTTAAAATGATATAAAATAGCTTTTCTAAACTGAAAATCACTCTGGACACCAAGAGCTAGAAGCAAGTGCTATTTGTTTCTTTGGAAAGCTGGGAAATCTTCTCTTGTCAGTGGTATAAAGCTCGCATTCTAGCCTTGCAGTGACATGAGATACTGTATCTTAAACCTCTCAAGAATCCAGAGAGGTTTAAGATACAGTATCTCATGGAAGGAAAAGAGCTATTCCACATTTGGAAAGAAATTAGGGGAAAAAATTGGTAGATTATTTTAAAAATTTGGAGTTGTTTGAAGGTGCTCAGTGGTTTATTTGTTAAAAATAGTCCTGGAGCAGATGGGCAAAGGGCAGATATTGTGGTAAAAGACACAAATTGCATAATCATGGGATTTTAAAAACATCACTTTAATTAAAAATTTCACATTTATCAGCAGAATATTCCCACCACTAATGTGATGTGTGTGGCTGCATGTCTGTCGGATGTATTTCAAAATATAAAAAGGCATATCCTGATCTCTAGATGCCTTGGACTTAATTTTAAAAACACAGTGACATAAAAACCCAGCAGCAAATATACTGGATGAGAGCAATTCGTGGATTGGATATAACAATAGTGAATTTAATAATCAAATGGATCTGATATTATAAGTATTTTTAACAGGATTACAGGATGCAAATGGCTTTATGTAAGATGGATTACCCGTGCTTTTAATATTTGATCATTTTAGGGGTAGATGCCTGCATTTTATACACAACCTAGTACATTGAGTTTGGAAAGTGGTGTTCTTCTGATTGGAATCCTAGATATATTTTTAGTTCTCTTTTCACAGTTTAAAGCGTTGAATTTAAAACCTGTGAGTAGTTATTTTAATAGCTTTCAAAATGGATAGCCTCTTTGGGTATGTCTGCCTGGCAATTTAAAAACCCATGGCTGGCTTGTGCCAGCTGACTTGGGCTTGTGGGCTCAGGCTAAGGGACTATTTAATTGCAGTGTAGATGCTTGGCCTTAAGCCTGGGCTCAAGGACCATGCAAGGAGGATCCCAGAGCTCAGACTGTAGCCCGAGTCAGATTGTCTACACTGCAGTTAAACATCTCCTTAGCCTGAGCCCTGCAAGCCTGAGTCAGCTGGCACAGGCCAGCACCAGGTGTCTAACTGCAGTATGAATGTACCCTTAGTTTTTGAGTTTCGCTTCAATAGGTATCAGACTATCACTTTGTGTACTTTTCCTAAGGCAAAGAATGTACATGGCCATTCTACATAGTTGTCAAAACAGCACCACAAAACACCTAATGTATGCTGTATACAGGAGACATTTTTGGGATAAAATGTCGTACAATGAACAAGATCAGTGAACTGTTAGTTTTGGACTGAAGTACATGGAAAATGTCATGAGCAATTAAACTCCGAAGAATGTCTGAAAAGTCTCATACTTCCAGTACTGCAAGTTCTTGACCTTTTGGTAAATGAAATTTCAGGAAGCTTGCAGCTGGCACAGAAGGGTTGCTTCATGTGGCACTGCATTGTTGGTGGTGCTTTATTCTGTGAATGCTTATAATATGCCACTCCCTATTAGGGGAAAGGAGAGTTACCTTCTTTTAAGGTAATACAACTCTCTTTGGAAAGCTGAAGACTTTGAAATCCATGGAGGAATCATTTTTTATTAACAAATTTAACTGGAAAGATGCCAAATAGTTGACATTTTTGACTTTTATGCTAGTTTGAACTAATTCTTTTGTCTCTGATTTGTCAGCATTTGTAAGGAGATAACTATGCTCAGAGGAGAACTGTGATACTGCTTCCTAGTGCTAGCATCATGGTCCCTACCAAGCCAGCTATTTATGCTGCTCTACTCCTGTGGAGGAACACTTCTAGTGCACTGCAGTGTGTACCCTTTAGATATAGGCTGACGGAAGGAGGCAGCATTGAGGCTATACAGAAGGTAATGACTTTGACCACTGGGAGCACTTAATGGATATTTATGTAATATTGCACATCAGAAGTGTGCAAGAAAACTATAATTTCAGCTGGTTTTAATTAAAGGGAATCAATACCATTATCTTTCTTTTCTCTTTTTCTTTCAACTGCTAGTAATGCATTCTCATAAGAAATGTGAGCACAAGTTGCAGATTACGATTAATTGCAGCTGACCTGATGGCCAGAATTCTGTTTCACTTGGATCAAAATATGGGTTCTAGTGCTGTCAACCAGGAGTTGAATTGTTATGATGACAGCATAGGCTGCCTCTACAGAAGGGAGTGCCTTGTGTTGCGCTCAATCTACCCCCTCAGTCTGAAGTTCACATTTAGTTATTGAAGGACTCCATACGGAGCAACACTAAAACCGGCAAGACCAGAGGAGGTGGGAATGCTGTGAGTAGGCTCTTTGACAAGTGGTGAAAGTAACAAATGGAAACATCTTAGAAAACCTCCCTTAAAATGGTTAAGTATGGAATTTACACTTTGAAAATCCAGTGTGGTGGGAGGTACCCTGGTTTCATTAAGTAGACCCCAAATTCCAAACCATGTGCCTGAGAACCCTTACCTCCCCCTAGGACCAGATCACCTGGTGGTTCCCTTCAACCCTTGAGGAAAGAGGAATTAACCCCACAAACAGATGGTCCACTGAGTTATGAAACAGCACTTTTATCTGGTTAGCAACAAACCCTTGATTAGTACAAGACAGTATGGGCAGAGGGAAGGAGGTTGGCTATGGGGAGTCTCATATACCTCCAGCCAGTGGTGAGCTGGAGCCGGTTCGGTAGAACCAGTTGTTAAATTTAGAAGCCCTTTTAGAACTGGTTGTTCCGTGAGGGACAACCAGTTCTAAAAGGGCTTCTAAGTTTAACCGGGCAAAAGTGGTGCCTTAGGCGCCAACTCCATGGGTGCTCCAGTCCTGGAGCACCCAAGGGGAAAATTTGGTGGGTGCAGAGCACCCACCGGCAGCTCTCCGCCACACCCCCAGCCCCAGCTTGCCTCCTCTTCCTCCCCTGAATGCGCCACCCCACTCTGCTTCTCCGCCCCCCCCACCCCGGCTTCCTGCGAATCAGCTGTTCGCGTGGGAAGCTGGGGCGGGCTGAGAAGCCGGCCACGGCTTCCTGCTCAGGTCCAGGGAGGCGGAGGTAAGCTGGGGTGGGGGGGGTGTGAGGAGGGCCGCTCCCCGCCCCAGCTCACCTCCGCCACCCTCGGCCTGAGGGGGAAGCTGCCGCCTGCTTCTCAGCCCTCCCAGGCTTCCCACCAAACAGCTGACTCGCGGGAAGCCGGTGGGGGGCACGGAGAAGCAGAGCGGGGCGGTGCATTCAGGGGAGGAGGCGGAGTGGAAGTGAGGTGAACTGGGGCTGGGCGCGAGGCAGGGAGCTGCCAGTGGGTGCTCTGCACCCACCAAATTTTTCCTGTGGGTGCTTCAGCCCTGGAGCACCCAGGGGGTCGGCACCTAAGGTGACACTTTTGATATGATCAGTGGGGGGAGCGGCCCCCCAGCTACGCTCCCCCACCCCTAGGAGCCAGAGGGACCTGCCGGATGCTTCCTGGGAGCTGCCCCAGGTAAGCACCCCGGGACTCCCCACCTTGCCTCCCGGCAGGTGCCTCTGGCTCTTAGGGGTGGTGTGGTCACCCGCTACGGTGGCCCACGAGACCCTTTTGCCTGGTTTTGAGGGCAGTCGGGATAGTGGAGGGGGGTGGATGGGGCAGGGTGGGTGGGAGTGGGAAAGACCCCCTCATGGGGTGAGGAGGGAACCCATTGTTAATATTTTGGCAGCTCATCACTGCCTCCAGCCCCAGCAGTAGCACAGTGTACTGAGTCCCCAGTGCCTAGCTGTAGAGGAATGCTCTCCAACCTGATAGAGGCCCCTAGCCTTAGTCTCTTAGTCCTAAACAGGGTGCCTCCTACACCATGCACTGGTGCTTGAGTACCATGTGAGCTCAGAGGGTAAAGCCCAGTCTCTGCTGCATTGCTTGGTGTCTGTCTCCATGATTGCTGTGCTGATCAGGACGCCTGTGTTAGGTGCAGACTGGTTATGCCTGTGCACCTGGCCTGTTTCCTGAGCCAGTCCCATAGCCCTGTATTCAGGCTGTGTTTGGGCCTGCTTCCTCTAGCGGCAGCAGCCACATGTACTCAGGCCTGAGCATATTTCCGCCTACCTCTGACTGCTGATATGCCTACAGCCAGTCAATTGGCCTGAAGCCAGTTCCCTGTCCTTGCTTGGGCCAGCTGCAATCCCACTCTGGAATGGGGAATTTCTCCCTTCTAGTGTGGCAATGGGCTGGCAGCAGGAAGTCAGGATGGGATTTCCTCCCAGTCCTCTGTCTACTAACAGTGCTCCAAGGCCAGCTCCCCTCTCTACTTACTCCTTAAGGCTTGTGGGAGTAGGGCTGCTTCTTTCGCACTGCTGCTGATCTGTTGAGTGAGGGCTTCATGCCAGATAAACTGCCAAACCTTCCCAAATCACAGTCTGAGATGATTACCCTGTAACATGGCTGCTCTATGGTAAAGTCCTTACAAAATTTTACATTAAAGATTAAATATGGCTAGCAATTTATGTCTGAAGTTAAAGTCAGTCCCACCAAAATTAGTCAAGAGTCTGCAAAACTTTGCCTACAGGAAAGCATGTGTGTAATCGCATTTAAGTCAGTGAGACTACTTGCAGTGATTAATTAAGCATTTGTGTGTGTTTTATTTTTTTTAAAAAATAATTCTCTCTTCTGAATTGTTTAAGGGAAATTTTGTTTGTTTTTTTCCTCTACACATAAAATAGTGTCTAAGAGTATTTAAACAAATAAAAGGGTCTTGGGTTATTTTACAGATACTATTAACAAAGTGAATACTTAGATTTGTAATAATATTTTCATGAAAAAGTTAAGTTTTTAAAATCTCTCCAAGGCGCATACAGTACAGGCTAAATTGGCTATGTCCTCATCTCAGCTTATATACCATTTTAGGCCTGTATTTTTTACTAATGTCCCATGAAATTCTGTGTTATGGAAGCCCCAGAAGGTCATAAACCTTGACTCCTTGGCAAGTCCAGTCTGTTCATTTTCTTAATTCACTTGGATCTAGGTAATGGAGGATATTTTAATGTGTTTTATAAAACACTTTATTGCCTCTCTCTTTCTTTTTTCAGTTTACATTAAAGAGAATTTTTGGTATTGGGAAATTCACTCCAGTGTACAGGCCAGGAACTTCATGTGTTGAAGCTTGAATTGCCCCCTCCTGTGGTAAAACTCATGGGAGGGGCAAAGTGGGAGAAAAGCTCTGCAAGGTGTTTCTCCCAGCATTCTCCCTGGTGGTTCTGTTGATGAAGCAGGAAATTTTGCTAGCCTGTGTAATGAGTTGCAAGGCCCACATCCACAGTGCTGACCCCAATGGATATAGGAGATAGGGCCATCCATGCAGAGGGTCTGTGCTGGTTCTGTACCCTTGTAGTCTTAGATGGAAGGATCTGGCTACCCATTTTGTGTACCTCAGTTCTGTGCAATCTGGCCCTGTGTTACTAGGGCTCTATGAAGAATGTGAAAATCTTTGTAATGTGTTCATGAAAAGGATGTGTGACTCACTTTCTCTGCTCACTTTGAATTGCTACCCATTTGATGTGAAAGCGTTAATTTCTTCTTCGAGCAGTGCGTCTATGGAGGCTCCACTTCAAGCGTACAGTCGCCTCTTGGGCCCTTTATTGGAGATTTCTAGCCAGCAATGTCCATTTGGCCCATGCACGCACCCTCTACCTCCTTGTGGCGCAGACAGAAGCTATATAGGGGTGTGTGCTCGAATCCCCTTCAGTTCCTTCTGTACCGCCTTGGCCTTAGATGGAACACTGTCTAGAGCGCAGTTGGCCTTTTTTTTTCCTTTATGCAGTTAGGTAGTCTATAGTTGTAGTTAGTATTTAGTGTAGTTAGTCTTATATAAGAGGATTGAGAGTGTTTTTCCTCTCTTTTTTCCTTTTGGGAGACTCATCTTCTCCTGGCAGGGCATGCCTGGCTTGCTAGGCTTCCAGCTCTTCTTTCTTGCCAGGAGGCTGTACTGGTAAGCAACGGGCACTCCAAGTCCCACATGTCCCAGAAGCGTTCCTTCTGTTTGGCCCCAACGTCCAGTGCTAGGAACTACAGGGAGAGAAAGCTCAGACTGTTAGCCACGGAAAGCTCCCTGCGACCACCCTCTGAGTCAGGTCAGGGGACTCCCCCGACCCACACCCATTACATGTGTCTCTGTATAGATCCAGAGCCACGTCAACCAAGGGAAGACAGGGAAGTCCTTGGGGCCCGTTGGGAAGAATCCCAGAAAGAGGAGTGCAGACTCTCAGTCTAAGGAGCTAGCTCCAAAAAAGACCAGTCCCTGTTGAGGTCCTCTGTCTCCTAGGATAAAGTTTGGGCCAAGGACTCTTCCTCCCATACTGGTGCATCCAGAAAGCCCTGGAGCTGCAAGGATGGGAAGCACAGGTCCAGTAGGGCACCATACCTTCCGCCAGTAAGGAGGATAAGCAAGCATTGGTGCCTAACATCTACAGTGACTCCTTTATGTCTGTCATTGTAGGTACCATAAAGTCACATAAGCTTTAACTATGGGGACTCTGTCTACAGTGTTGGTACTGGGGTCCTTTCTGGTACCACAGGAATTCCAATACTCGAGGGACCTCTCGGTGTCGGATGAACCAGTGTCCCTGTTGTTGATGGGTACTGAGCTTCTTTTGGTACTGAGACCTTGCTCTCTGAATGGTCATTTTGTTGGACAGGACTCTCCTCTGTCCTTGCACCTGTTGAAGTACTCCAGGGCTACCCTGTGCACTTACGAGAAAGAAACATTTTAGTAGGTCAGAGAATGCTCAGAGGTTGCACGCCCAGCTCAGTTCTCTGGGTACCATACCTGTGGGAACCCCCCAGAAAGAGAAATAGATTTCAGAGGAAGGCCACCCAACCGCCCTTCACTGCCACTCAGACATCCTCTAAACAGCAGTTTTGAAGGTTGGGTTAAGGATTTGAATCTGCCTGCTCCTCTGGATTTACAGCTGTGTGCTTTAGCCCATCTCCCTCCTTTTGGAGACCACCTTATCCACTTCCACCAGGCTTGGGAGCAGATCACCACAGACCAATGGGTTTTGGAGGTCATAACCTCATGCTACACCATCCAGTTCATGACTCTCTCTCTTCCACCCCTGTTCCTGGTCCCTCAAATACCTATGATTCACCATAGGCCAAGATCATTTCCAGTGTCAAGTGCTCCCCTTCAGCCTATCCTTGACACAAATGATGCTTTCGAAAGCTCTAGCAGTAATGGTGGCTTATCTTCATATGGAAGCATTCCTGGTCTTCTTGTACCTTGATGACTGGCTGCTCAGTGGCCGCTCCTTTGAGGTGGTGTTATCATCCACTCAGAAAGCTCACACTCTGTTTCAAGAGTTGGGCCTACCGCTGAACGTAAAGAAATCCATGCTGGTACCAGTACAAAGAGTACAGTTCATAGGGGTGTCTTAGATTCGTTGATGGCCGGAGCATGCCTCCCTTTAAACAGACTTGTGACCTTGTCCCTACTAGAACTGACAATTCAGGGAAGCCCTCAGACCACAATAAAGAACTGTCTTCAACCCGCAAGCCATATGGCAACTTGGACCTTTGTGACCAATCATGTAAGGCTATGCCTCTACTGCTTTCAGGAATGGCTCAAAATTACATATTCTCTGAACAGGGACACCTTAGACAGGCAGGTGATGGTCCTTTTGTTCATAAAGAACTCCCTAGACTGGTGGGGGAGCAACTCATCATCTGTGCGGGCATCCCTTTCTGTTGCCTAACCTCATCAGTGACTCTAACAACAGACACATCCCTGTTAGGATGGAGAGCCCACTGCAATACTGTCACGATTCAGATCAGATGGACAGCCCACAAAACCAGTCTCCACATGAACTTGACAGAGCTCGGGGTAGGAGTCAGGAATGCTCGTCCTCCGTTTCCTGCCCCTTATTGTGGCAAAGCAATCTGGGTCATGTCAGACAACATGTCCTGCAAGTTTTAGGTCAACAAAGCTTCCCTAGTTACCATCATGTTGGCCTAGAGACTTAGGAGGATTGGAGCCTAGATGGCAGATCACCCATATACAGTGCTCTTTAATGATAGTCTCTTTACGTCCACATCCTAGGTTCCTTCCAAAGATTACATTGGATTTTCATCTTAACCAGTCTATTCGTCTACCAGTATTTTTTTCTGAAACCCCATAGTTCTCCAGAGGATCCTATTTCCATAGCCTGGGCCTTCTATCTGGATAGCACTAACAGTTTAGATCACCTAGATTCTTTGTATCCTTCACAGGTGGCTATAAGGAGGAGCCTATCTCTACTCAGAGACTTTCTAAATGGATATCTGGTTGTATCTCCACCTGTTATGAGTCTGCAGGGGCTCAGCCCCTTGGGGGTGAGAGCACAGTTGGCCAGATCTCAGGTAAAATCTACTGCATTTTTGAAGAATGTTCTGTGTAGCGATATATATTTGGTCCTCGGTCCATACATTTTTGAAACATTATGCCCTGCTCCATGCTGGCAGATTTGATACAGCACTTGGCTTTGCAATACTGTCTTCAGTACTGGACCCTGTACCGAAGCTCCCTCCTCCCTTTAGGGATACTTCGGATGTCACCTAAAATGGAGCAACCATAGGGACACTTCTCAAAGAAGGAAATATTACTCATCCTATGCTGTAACTGTAGTTCTTCAAGATGTGTACCCCTATGGGTGCTCCACTATCTGCCTTCCTTCCCCTCTGCTTTGGTTGTTCCCTTGGGGAAGTCTGGGTACAAAAGGAACTGAGGGCAGTTTGCCCTCATGCCCTATATAGCCTTGGTGTCTGCCATAAGGAGGCATAGGATGCATGTGCAGTCTGAACGGATAATGCTGGCTAGAAACCTCCAGTCGAGGGTTCGAGAGGCACATGCGCACCTGAAGTGGAGCACCCATAGGGGAATACATCTGGAAAAAATAGTTATTGCGCAGAGTAAGTAACGTTTCCTTCTCCCCTGGGACAGGGGAATAAGGGATGGGGTGTTGATGTCATGTAGGCTTTCTAGGTTGGTTTGAATGAACTATCAGAAAAAGTCCACATATGAATGAAGTTGCCTTGACAAACAACTGGATAGTAACTTTTAATGAATTGGAGCCAACAGAAGCAGAATGGTGTGAATACAGTGTGGCAGCAACTGGAGACAAAGGAGTAATGTGAAAGCACACTGTGATATAAGACTCTGTGCTGGCAGGGCGGAATGGGAGAGGGAGATAGAGATGAAGTCCTCGGAGGTTTTGGACTAGAATGGCAAGTAATAGTGCCAACATGGACTCTCATTTTAGCTTTGCTTTTTCATTTAAACCTAACCTCATCATTCTAACCTGAATGCTGTACCGCTACTGACTAACTTGTGCTGGCTTGTTTTGAAGAGGCTGGTCTGCTTTGCTGCAAATACATGCTAGTTGCATTGCTCCCTAAAGGAGTAAGGTTTCTAACAGGGATCTAACTCATTTGGATCTGCTGGAGAGCTGTGGTGAGAACCGGGTGCTGAAGCCAGAGAGCTCAGTTTTGAAGTAGTGGAGCCATGGGTTTTGCCCTTGCTTTGCAAAAAGTGGCACAGTAAGGCCTAGCACAGTAAAGGGAACACTGGCAGGGAGACTATAAAAGCTGGAGGCATGGTACATCCTGTAAATCTGTGGCAGTTTTAAAATCTCACTGTCCTGACACATCACAAAAAAAATTTCTCCTTGTGGGGAGAATCTCCATGCCCAGGATCTCTGATATAGACAAAACATGTATTATTATAGATTTCATAAGTAAAGAAAATATGAAATTGAAAGTACCATATAAATGTCATAAGAGATGTAGATTGAAAAATTAAATATATATCATGAGTAGGAAAAATATTTTCTAAGTTATTATCTTAAAGTTGGGAAAGAAGATTCAGAACAGTATGCATTTGGCTTCAGACTGTCTAGTGGACCAGTCTGTTGTTGTGATATTAGACCCCACATTTAAATGCCATATAAAATGGTAACATGAGGTAGGTTTATTAATTCTAGGTATTATGACTACAATAAGTCCTTGCTTAATGTTGTAGTTATGTTCCTGAAAAATGCGACTTTAAGCGAAACGATGTTAAGTTAATCTAATTTCCCCATAAGAATTAATGTAAATGAGGGGGAGGGGTAATTCCAGGGAAATTTTTTTCACCAGGCAAAAAAACTAATATATATATATATATACACACACACACACGTCATAAATATAAAGGGAAGGGTAACCACCTTTCTGTATACAGTGCTATAAAATCCCTCCTGGCCAGAGGCAAAATCCTTTCTCTGTAAAGGGTTAAGAAGGCAAGGTAACCCCGCTGGCACCTGACGCAAAATGGCCAATGAGGGGACAAGATTCTTTCAAATGGGGGGGGGAGGGGGAACAAAGGGGTCTGTCTGTCTGTGTGATGCTTTTGCCGGGAACAGACCAGGAATGCAGCCTTCCAACTCCTGTAAAGTTAGTAAGTAATCTAGCTAGAAAATGCGTTAGATTTTCTTTTGTTTAATGGCTTGTAAAATAAGCTGTGCTGGAGGGAATGTATATTCCTGTTTTTATGTCTTTTTGCCTAGAGGGATTCTCTGTGTTTTGAATCTGTTTACCCTGTAAGGTATTTACCATCCTGATTTTAGAGAGGTGATTCTTTTACCTTTTCTTTAATTAAAATTATTCTTTTAAGAACCTGATTGATTTTTCATTGTTTTTAAGGTCCAAGGGTTTGGGTCTGTGTTCACTTGTACCAATTGGTGGGGAGTATTATCAAGCCTTCCCCAGGAAAGGGGATGTAGGGCTTGGGGGGGATATTATGGGGGAAGATTCTCCAAGTGGTCTTTTTCCCTGTTTTTGTTTAAAATGCTTGGTGGTGGCAGCATACTGTTAAGGACGAGGCAAAGTTTGTATCTTGGGGAAGTTTTTAACCTAAGCTGGTAAGAATATGCTTAGGGGGTCTTTCATGCAGCTCCAAGGCAGAGGGCAGGAGCAGCACATGGCAGTGGGGGGAGGGACAGCTGAACTGCTGGCAATTGATAGCCTGCTGGGCAGCTGCCACACAGGGAACTTAGGGAAACGGGGAGCTGATATGGGCTGCCTGTCCATCCTGGTTCCAAGCCCACACCAGCTAGCTGCAATGGGCTGCTTTTCCTGCAAGCAGTGGACAAAGCAAGCAGCTGCCAAACAACATTTAAAGTTGCACAATGCTCCATTATAACGAGCACATTCTCTAATTGATCAGCAACGTAACAACGAAACAATGTTAACCAGGATGACTTTAAGTGAGGAGTTACAGTACTGTGTGAATGATCACTCACAAGTAAAATCTTGTTGTGTTTTTAGGAGGTAGCAGAGAAATCCTTTTCTTGCCTTTTTAAATTGTATTTTAATACAACAATACAGGGCTTAGGAATATCTAGCAGCCAAAGGCTGCTAGTATGCACTGATTTTGTTTCCCTAGCTCACTATGCATATATTACCATTTCTTCCCTTCAGCTTCATCAATATTTCGTAGGTGCTGTTTAAGTTAATATTACAAAACCAAATCAGGAGCTGTTAAATGGTCTCAGGATTTTTTTAATAAGGTGAAAGTAACATTTTCAGAGAGGTTGTGCTGCCCCTTAAGGGATCTCTGAGTAACTCTTTCCTCTTTGCTACAATTGGGCCTTGTGTTTCTTTCACTTAGCAAAACTACATTGAGAAATGTTGATGTTGAACTGGAGGTATTCTAGGTGATTTTGGGTATGTGGGGCAAGGAAGAAGAATATGCTTGATTTCTCCCCCTCCCCCCAATCTCTGCCAGGAAATAAAATGCAAATCATTACTCCTCTACTCATCCACCCCCAGACACAAACACATTTATGCAGTGTGAATGTTGATGATGTAAATCTAATAAATTTGGCAATCCAGAAGTTACAGTTCTCCATGGATGGCACATTGCATAGGCTGGGAAAGGCTGTACCTCCTCAAACAGCCTGGCGTGGCCCCGCCCACGCTCCTCCCCGAAGCCCTGCTTGCCCTTCCCCCTTAACCCCAGCCCAGGCATGCTGCTCCTCTTCAGAGAAGTGTTCTGCTGGGGCTGGAGCTAGGGTGGCTGGGACTTGGGTGGCGGGGGCCACCCAGGACTGGGGCCACCCATGCAGTCCTCATAGCAGTATTATATCCATTGAACATACTATATTTTAGTATGTGAAGTATATTAGATAATCTTATTATGAAATTCTTCTGCTTTTCCTGTTTTTTGATAGGCGGATTGGGGTTTTGGTTTATGACTTAAAAGTTGCATCAATACACTGTTTTTCACTTTATTATTATTTGAGGTATTTTAATAATAATATTGTACTAAACTTATTGGCTCGTTACTGGGTACATTCCAGTGGAGGGCACCGTCACCCAGTTCATCATCAACCAGCAGAGGGCTCCATAATTACCTGAGTACAGGAAAAGAAAGTAATATTTTGAAGTCAGAGGGAACTGGACACTGGAGGAAGCCATAGGCAGTGTGTGCAGGAGCAGCAAACAAGAGGTCGCCTGGGAGCTGGGACTAAAAGGCTGAGAGCTGATCAGGGTGTGGGAGGAGGCAAGTGCTCTGGGCTGGGGGTGTGGGCTCTGGGGTGGGACTAGAAATGATGGGTTCAGGCTGTGAGAGGGGACTCTGGGCTGGAGATTGGGGTGCAGAAGGAGGGGTGAGGGCTTCAGCTGCGGGTGTGGGCTTCAGGCTGGGGCAGGGGATTGGGGTATGGGAGGGGGTGTGGGTTCTGGATGATGCTGACCTCAATCGGCTCTTGGAAGCGGCAGCATGTCCATCCTCCAGCTCCTAGGTGCAGGGGCAGCCAGGTGGCTCTGTGCGCTGCTCCTGCCTGCAGCCACTGCTCCCACAGCTCCCATTGGCCGCAATTCCTTGCCAATAGGAGCTGCGGAGCCAGCACTTGGGGTGGGGGCAGCGTGTGGAGTCCCTAGGCTACCCCAATGCCTAGGAGTCAGAGGGACATGCCGGCTGCTTCCAGGAGTTTCACGGAGCTGGGATTTCTACCTGGACTTTTAACGGCCAGGTCAGTGGTGCTGATCGGAGCTGCCAGGGTCGAAAATCTGATGCCTGGCAACCCTATAATTGAGCAGCTCGCTGGATTATTAATGCTTATTTTCAGCAAGTCTTGGAACACTGGGAAAGTTCCAGAAGACTGGAAGAAAGTAAATGTTGTGCCAATATTTAAAAAGAGTAAACGGAATAAGCTGGTGACTATGGGCCTGTCAGTCTGATGTCAATCCTAGGCAAGACAGTGGAGAAGCTGATACAGGACTGGATTAATAAAAAATTAGAGGAGGGTAATGTGACAGACCTTACTATATTAACTTTGTGTCATTGTAGGCCAATGTATGTAATTGCATGGGAGAAAGTGACCACAGCTCCTACAGGAGCAAACAGTGGAGGGTGATTAAGCAAATTCACTCAGGTTGTAATACCTCCAAAGAAGTACCATCACGTGGAGAGGCTTGCATATACTAGTTCAAACTGGTTTCTCCAGAGACCAACAGGCAAAGAAAGGATTTTTGGATAAATACCCTGAGTTTAAACTGACTTGATCTTCTTTCTGATCCAGCAAACTGCCAGAACCTTCTGTCTGAGGAGGCCCCAAATGCTTCCTGGGAAGGCTTGGAAGGACGTTGGGTTACTGAGACCCCATAAGACTGAGGGGAGACCTCTTGTAATCTTTTAGCATGCAAATAAAAACAATAAAAGTTCCTATATGTTTTCTCTGTAATGCTTTCACCTTAATAATAAATATACTTGGTTATAGAGAGAGTTGTGTGACAGCTCATAACTGCTGGTAATTACATTGTTCATTAACCTTCGAAGAGAAAGCAATGTGCAGATGCTGCCTGTTTAGGCAATCTGGCTTGCTGGAAATATCAGTGTAGTCAGGGAACAGGGAGAGAGAGAGACAGGTCTCTGCCCAAGAAAGATGATGACTGAGGAGCTGGGAGCCTAGAGTGCATGCTATCAAGGGACCATACAGGGGGAAATACAGGATGCAGTTGCCCTGATCTTTGGCAGGGCACAGCCATGTAATATAATTGATGACCATTCATAAGGGGTTATGGTAAATAGATCCTGTCAAACTAATTTGATATCATGTTTTCTTATGCAATTGCAGGTTTGATTGATAAAGGCAATAGTATTGATATACTATACTTAGAGCTCTGTCAGGCATTTGACATGATGCCATACCAATGTATTGATTAAAAAACTAAAATGTGACAACATTAATATGACACACGGTCAGTTGATTAAAAACTGGCTGTTTGGTCTCCAATTGTAGTTGTAAAAAGGGAATCATCATCTAGCAGCTATGTTTCTAATGGGGTCCCACAAAGAATAGTTCTTGGCCATAAACTATTTAACATTTTTATCAGTGACTGAGAGAAAACATAAAATCATCTCTGATAAAGTTTGCAGATGACTTAAGAATTGAGGGCATGGTAAATAATGAAGAGGACACTGATTCAGAGTTATTTGGATTGCTTTGTAAGCATGATGCAAGCAAACAATATGCATTTTAATATGGCTAAATGTGTACATCTAGGATCAAAGAATGTAGGCCATACTTACACAGTGGGGGCCTCTGTCCTGGGAAGCAGTGACTCTGAAAAAGATTTGGGATTGTGCTGGATAATCAGTTGAACATGAGCTTCCAGTGTGGTGCTGTGCCAAAAGGGCTAATTTGATCCTTAGATACATAAGTAGGAGAATCTCAAGTAGGAATAGAGAGGTTATTTTATCTCTGTATTTGGCATTGGTGTGACTGCTATTGGAATACTGTGTCCAGTTTTGGTGTCCACAGTTCAAGAAGGAAGTTGATAAATTGGAGAGGGTTCAGAGAATGATTAAAGGATTAGAAACCATGCGTTACAGTGATAGACTCAAGGAGCTCCATCTGTTTAGCTTAAACAAGAGAAGGTTAAGGGATGACTTGATTACAGTCTATAGGAACCTATATGGGTAACAAATATTTGATAATGGGGTTTTCGATCTAACAGAGAAAGGTATAACACAATCAAATGGCTAGAAGACAGAGATAGACAAATTGATTGGAAATAAGGTGTAAACTTTTAACAGTGAGGGTAGTTAACAATTGGAACAGTTTACCAAGGGTCATAGTGGATTCTCCATCACTGGCAGTTTTAAAATCAAGATAGTACAGTAGAACCTCAGAGTTACGAATGCCTCTGGAATGGAGGTTGTTCGTAACTGAAATGTTCGTAACTCTGAACAAAACGTTACGGTTCTCTCAAAAGTTTACAACTTAACATTGACTTAATACAGCTTAGAAACTTTACTATACAGAAGAGAAATGGTTAAAAGCACCATCTTAATTTAAATTAAACAAGCACAGAAACAATTTTCTTACCTTGTCAAATCTTTTTTTAAACTTTCCCTTTATTTTTTAATAATTTACATTTAATACAGTACTATGCTGTATTTGCTTTTCTTTTTTTTTTTTTTGTCTCTGATGCTGCCTGTTTGCGTAATTCTGGTGCCAAATGATGTGTGGGGTTGACTGGTCAGTTAATAACTCTGGTGTTCGTAACTCTGAAGTTCTACTGTACATTTTTTCTAAAATATCTGCTCTGGGAATTATTTTGGGGAAGTTCTATGGCCTGTGTTATAGAGGAGGTCCAACTAGATGATCACAGTGGTTCCTCCTGGCTTGGGAACCTATGAGTCTAGGCGGTGGGCTAGCAACTGTTGGTTTGATCGTTGTTGTTGTTGTAATTATTAAAGCAATCGTGCCTAAGGTATGTGCACCTTTTTAGTGTTTGGCAGTCTTAGTGAACATTTATGGGGCTCTTGGAGAGCTAGGGCCTGAAGAACCTAGTACTTGGTGTACCTATAATGCTTGTGTCTGAGCTTGTGGTATACCCAGCATGCAGCCACATATCTAGAGGAACTGTTACGTCAGAACACTCAGCAATGCCCTACAGTGAAGTTAGTAAAAATATGGAAATAGTAATAGAACAGTACCCATGTATAGTGAAATTGCCAGTAGTGATGTGGAGTGCAAGTTTTTCAATGTGGTGCATCAAACAGACTTTTGCTTCACTTTTAGGAACAGATCCAGGACCCCTGTGTGTAGCCTGAATTTCTCTCCCATCCTCAGGTTACAAAATGCCAGCTGTTACCCAACAACTGTTACTGCAGTTGAAGACCTGTGGTAATCCTGCATGCTTTGTGCTAAACTCTAACGGGTAGAGTGGCTGATGGATTTGTGTAGTGATGGATCCACTGGACCTGCACCAGCTTCTTTTCTCCAAACGCGTTGTATGCTAAGGCAGAGGGAGCCCCCTACGGAGCTGACATCTGTGATAGACAGTGGTGCTGCTGGGTCAAGGCCCTCTTTTCCAGGGAAGGAAGGGGCAGGATTTGGCTCTAGTGAATTTCCATTATATTATAAGAGGATTTTACTACACACAGATCCCCTTGGAATGCTGAAGTTAATTGCTGCATTCAATAGGATAACCTCATTACAAAGCATGGGAAGACGGTTAGTAGAAGTTGTCACTATCTCATAGGCCGGGATTAAAAAATTAATACTTGACTCCCAGTCCTGCTAGAGTTACTGCTAGTAAGGAGTAGGAAAAGCTGGGTCAGACTTGGTGCAAGTGTTCTATGCTGGGACTCTGAAAGTGAAGATGTGGCTTTTCATTGTGGCCAGTGCCCTCTGCAGCTATGAGTGAAGGAAGTCTGTCAGCCAGGTAGACCATTTTTCTCTTATAAAAGTGTTGCTATTGAAGCTTTTTTGCATGCTGTCTTCCAATGTATTTCATTCCAAACGATCCCAAACCATACTTCAAACTCTCCAGGTAAAGAAATCTATTACTAGCCACTGAAACAGAGTTGCAGTCACCACTAGGGTGGAATGTAATAAACAGCTGTTTAATGATGCTGAACATCACTATACAATAGTCTTTCATACAGAAAAGTAAATGCATCCATGTGAAATGCAGGAAGAATGTAGTTATACAAAACGCAATTAAGAATGAAAATGCCCCCATGTTCACTGACTTATGTCTGTATTTATAGTGCATACAGCCAAGGTTCAAAATATATTCTAGGTCAGTGATTTATTGATTCAGTGGTTATGTCATCTGAAATAATAATGCCGATTCCTCTTAATCGGCTGGTCTACTTCTAGCTCTGAAGTATCAGTGCAGATTCCTGACTTTGATTACTATTTAATGTAAAATACAAAGCAGACCGTGTGTTATGTTGGTTTGTGCAATTTTTAAAGACACTTATATATAGACTAGTGAGGCTTACCACTTCTCATGTAAGCAAAGATTTTTGTTTTTTTTCATGTAATATGCCCATTTAGGGATGTTACAGTGAATGAAGGCCCAACATGAAGCAGTTCTGTGCAGATTAATTTTACAGGTTTATGTAAAACCCTATATGTGGCTTTCTAGAAAAATATTTTTATTTGGTTTACTGTGATGTACATAGTAAAGATCATACTTTTATCATTGCTTTATGTATCTATGTGTACATTGTCCATTACTTTATAACATTATACACAATTTAAAAAAGCTGTTGATCTGTCATTTTCCAAAAAATAAATGCTTTAAAATTGCTTACATTTAGAGAAGTATATGTTCTTCTGTGGTATTTTGTCCTCTACATTTTCAGTTTTAAAAGTGCATCTATCTCCAGATAATCTAGGAATTTTGACCATATTTTATAATACGACCTTTAAAAATCACTTTCTGTGTAGATGGTGCAAATATTGAGTCCAACATCAAGTTCTGAAATTGGAAAATATATATATATATGTGACACACACACTCTCGCTCTCTCTCTCTCACCACAATATGGAGTCTTGCTATGAGTAAAGCTAATAATACAAATGATTTTTGTTTCTGAATTAATTGTTTCTAGGAAGTTTAATACACAATGTTCTTATGTAGTTTTTATTTTTTTAACAATATCTGATAACACATCATCTTTGTTCAGTAATCATGTGTATGCAAACGTTGTTACTTTTGGTGCATAAAAGTTTGTCATGAGGTTCAGAACTAAAATTTGTCTATATTAATTTTGGATTATGAGATTGTGTAGGCATTTGAATCTCACAATGCTGAAAACAGTATTTAGCACTTACAGATCTTTTTAGTATCTATGCATATGGCTTGACATTCTTCATCTCTTTGATTTCACTTCTCACATCCCTTTTCCATTTGGCATTTATTGGTAAACTTGTTTAATCCTCGGGTTTGATTTATCATGTCATACCTGATGTAACATAAACTTTGGGTTCTTAAAAAAAAATGTGGATTTAGTGCCCCTGCAGCCCTGATGAATGAAGCCCTCTGTTTTTGTACAGAGCATGGTTCCCACTAGCATGACAGAACCCTGATTTGGAGAGGAATTTCCTCCAGGGATAGTTCAGTCTCACTGGCTTATGAAATTCTTGGACTCTTAGCTGTGTCTGCAAAGCATGGTCGTGTGTGTAAGATAGAGGAGCTGGAACTAAGACCTACCAAACTCCTGTCATTTAAGGGCCATCCATTAGATGGGAACAACTTCAAATTCCTACTCCATTGGTATGGATTCAGACTGGTGACTTACAGGCAAAAGGCTCTGAAGCTCGATAGCAGTGTCCTGAGGCTTCCAGTCCCCCACTCCCCATACAAGACCTAATTTCACACTTTATGATACATTTATTAAATCAAGTTCTGTTCTTGTTGTAGCTTACACAGATAGGATCTTCCACTCTCTGCACACACAGGCATCATCCCCCAATCACTGGTCAGTCTTCATAAAATGAACCCCTATAATATGTGCCCCAATTCTGTTCTTAAAGTGACAGCTCCCATTAATCAAAATATTAAATATTAAAATTCAGCAATAGCATATTCAGCAATAACAACAAAGGCAGAGTGACCGAGGGGATGAGACTCAGTCTGTCATGTTAGCAACGGGGATTCTATTTCCCAACTCTCACTTCAGCGACCTTGTACGACTCTCACCCATTTTACAGCAAAGATAACGGAACGATGGTTATCTCCCATAAGGCAAGCTCTGAGGCCTTGAATAATAAGGACTGTGAAATGCTCAGAAATATTAAGAATAGAGAGAGCTGCGACTAGAACTCATGGGTTTTTGGCCTGTAGCTCAGGGCATTTTCCTCTAGTGTATAGGGTATTGTCAGAGTCTCTGTCTTACTCTGTATTTGTGACAGATGGAGCTTCAAAATGCATGAATGCCATGTGAGATGCAGAACCCTTGGCAGGTCTGCTGGAAGGGAGACTGAGTCTTCCCCAAATTCCACTGATCTGGAGAGGGTGTAAAATTATAGATGTAACTACAGTGCTAATTGGGTTGGGTGGGGGATAAAGGCTCTGCCCACTCCCCAGCTCTTTCTGCCCACCTGTAAGGGGGAAGGGAATATAGGCTCTGTGGAGTCTGCTTCCCTCTCTGAGTGGGAACAGTGCAAGAGAGCGGAGGGGGTGCCTTACAGCCCTTCTGCTTCCTTTGTGCAGGATGAGCCATGATTTGATCCTAAGCTGTCTTTAATTCAGAGCTAGTAGGACAGGGAGAAAGGATGTAAGACCTCTCCTCTCCTCTCCCACCCACTTATATGTATCTGCTAGTCTAGAGCTGGGCTTTATGCTGTGGAAAATGGGGGTGAGTTCTACAGTTCTGAGGAGATGGTCTTGACAGTCTGACAGCTTTAAAAAGGCCAGATATTGTGAGAGAATGCAGTGTTCCTGTACTTCCCCCTGACCACAGAAAAGGACTAATAGGGCTCTGTGTGCGCAAATAAGGTTAATAGGAGAATCTGATTGATTTTACCCCATTTATGTGTGAGATGATTTTTAGCCTTGTATACTATACCTTCTCAACTTACATGAAACCATGTTCAGTCCAGTCCAAATTACAGTTTACTCAGCTATTTTTGAGGACCCAAACAGTTAGCTATAGATAATATCAAGATAATATGTTTTGAAATAGAGGTTGTCTACATGGAGCAGCAATGCACACTAGAGGGTTGTGAATTCTAAAGCACACCAGCATGTGGCTCACGTAGGCCTGGTAGTCATGCACTGTGAAAGTTCTCTAGTGCACGTTAATATAGTGGTGTTAATGTGCAGCAGGGAACTTTTAGTGCATGCAAGCAAATCTGCATGGGCTGGTTAATGTGCAGCCTGGTGGTGTACTTTAGAATTCACAACCCTCGAATGTATGTTGCTGTGCCATATGGACAAGCCCAAAGAGAGTGGATCGTGGTAAACTCTCGTGACAAAAGTTGTTTTGCTTAGGATAATGTAAATGTGTCCCTGCCCAGTGAGTAGAGAGCCCTTTACTGGTGCCACAGGTCTTTGTTTTCTTTTCTGACAGACTGCATATTCTTTTATTCAAGTGATTAGTAGAAGTAGTGCAGTTGTCAGTTGGAAATGCCAAATGCATGCCTGGCTGACTTAATTCTCTTTATTGCCCAGAGGAATCCTCTACACAAGCACATTGGACTGTTTTTTTTTTTACTATGCATGGTATCCTAGTGGACAGTAATATGTTACTAGAAGTTGATCTAGGGGTCAGTGCATATACTGTAGCCCTGTAGAGAAAATTTAGCAGCAAAATATATTCAGAGGCAAGAAAGCTACTTAATGATATTAGCTTTGCTATAAATGTTTTGCGGAAGCAAGTTCCAATTTAGTTGATTAATCCTGTTATCTAGTGCAACTTGATGAATAAATAACAGTACTTCAAACTCATAGTGATGCATGTCTAGTATTGTTCAGAACTGGTCCTGCTAAGCCTTTTCCCTCTACTGGTGTGTTCCTCTAATTTCTGATATTAGAGGATAGAATATATCTCTTTGAAAAAGACAACTATAGTACATGAAGAAAGACCAGATAAAACAAATTCCAGTGGTACCAAATTCAGCTTATCTCTTCAAGATTTACCAGCCTAAATAATACACATTTTATATATTAATATTCCCATTTAAAGGTAGTAAATTTAATGTTGTTTTATTTAAGTATTAATTAATACTATGAAAACATTCATTTAGAAATTATTAGTTAACTTCAGCATATGCTACGCAGGGATTTGATAATATTTAAGTCATGGAACAATTGAAAATATATTCATATAGCTGTATTTTTTGGTAAGATGGAATGTAAAGGTTTTTTTAATGGCATTGTTGCAGAATATGCACACCCCATCCTATTTCAGGGTGAGGTGGAGTTGTGATATCACAGCAACTATTGTCTATCAGATTATCCTTAGGCTGAAAGCAGCATGGATCAGTGCTCAGGATCAAGATGGCTGCCCTCGGGCAAAGGGCTGTGCAGCCTAGCGCCAGAGTTGGTATGGCTGCCCTTGGGTTCGGGGCTGTGCGACCTAGTGGTCAGAGTTGGCACGGCTGCCTTTGGGTTTGGGGCTGCACAGCCTAGAGGCTGGAGTTATGGAAGTGGACTGCCACTTAGGTGTGGGTGGGGCTATCGTAGGGGGACCTGGGCCCTCCTTCTTCACCGGGTCCCAGCCCAAGGCCCTGTCGGTAGTAAGTGTGGTCACCACCCAATCAGCGGGGATCCTGCCACACACGCTGACTTTCCTTGGGTGGGCGATACCACTCACCCCACCTCCCTGGGCCACTTCCTATTGTGAGTCCTGAAGCTGGAGTCCATTTGTAGTCTGGGTCTCCAAGCTTTCTGACTCCTGTTGGCTGGCTGTAGGCAACCGGTCTCCTGGCTGTGCCTCAGGGTCTCTGGTTCCTGCAGTCAAGGGCTGAAGCCTCCACCAAGCATCCTTCCTCCCCGACTGTCAGCCCAGAATGAGCTGGGCTGCTCCCTTTTATACTGAGGCAGCAGCTGGAGCTTGCCCAGCATGATCTGAGGGGCGGGACTTTATGCTACCCATAATGTGGAGTTAATCCTATTTCTCCTAGTGCGGGGTATGCTCATCTTGTCACAGGCATATAATAGAAAAATACTGTTTCTATATTGTCCATGTTCCATTGCATACTTCCAGACAATATATTTGTGATTCTTCAAACAGCCCCTTAAGTCGTGGGTTAGACCGAGGTTCTCTTCTATTCAAGCTTCTCTAGGGTGACCAGACATCCCGATAAAATCGGGACTGTTCCACTATTTAATTCTTTGTCCCACATCCCCACTGATGTACGATCAAGACACCATTTGTCCTAATTTTTTAAGGTTGTCTGGTATCCAGTTGGTGCAGGGCTGGCAGGCTTCCTACCTGGCTCTGTGCAGCTCCCCTTTGGGTCCTAGGCACAGGGACGGCCAGAGGGGCTCTGCGTGCTGCCCCCACCATGAGCGCCTGCTCTGTAGTTCCCATTCACCGGGAACCATGGTCAATGGGAGCTGCAGGAGCTGCAGCATGCAGAGCCCCCTGGCTGCACCTCCGCCTAGGACCCAGAGGGAGATGTCGCCACTTCCAGGGAGCTGCCTGAGGTAAGCGCTGCCTGGAGCCTACACCCCCTCCCGCGCCCCAACCTCCAGCCACCTCCCACACCCAAACTCCCTCCCAGAGTTGGCACCCTGAACCTTCTCCCATGCTCCAACACTCTGCCCCAGCCCTGAGGACCCCCCACTTGAAGTGGGGGCTGGAGATGGAGCTATGTGCTCCCAGCTGATCCTCGGCTTGCGGCGGGGGCCAGAGCTGGGGACATGCACCCCCAATCAACTTGCGGCGGGGCTGTGGACAGGGGCTGCTGTTGGGGCCGTGCGCCCCCAGCTTGCAGCAGGGGCCAGAGCCAGGGCCACTTGCCCCCAACCTGCAGCTTCTTTGGGCTGTGCACCCTCCTCCCCGTTGGCTCTGGTGGGGCTGTGAGCCTGTGGCTCCCCCATATGTGGCCCAATATTTTATTCTTGTGATCTGGTCACCCTAAGCTTCTCCCATCTCATTCTGATTGACAGCAGTAGTAGAACTGCAATTCTGTTTTAATGTTCAAGTCTTTGACTTAAAAATAGGTGGCCACAAAGTCCATTTTGGCATGATTCTTGTTAATTTAATATTAAGAATAAACAAAGGGGTTGCAGCTCACATTTATATGAAAGGGACACGGTCACATTCTGTCCAGAATTTTTATTCACTCTTTTTACAAATAGCCCCTTGAAATGTGCTCACCACAACTGAATGTGATGAGTCTTTGGTTGGCAGGTAAAAGGGCTCCTTTAAGGGTCTCTACTGCATTTCGGTAATGAGGAAGGGGAAAAGGGGATGGACTTGCCTCAGTTAGTTAATTTCTCGTGTTATTTTCACACAGCAGCAGGGAAAGAAAAATATTTTAAAAATTCAAAAAAAGTGACTATAAAATCACAGTAATTGGCAGAGGGACCTAGATGCAGGTGCAGCACCTGAAACTGTTACCTTTTTAAATAATCTGACCAAATATCAACTTGATTGTGTCTCTTTTAACAATGAAATTATTTGAAATGGTGTTTTTCTTTTAATTTTGCTCAACCTAGCAATGCTGTTGCCAAAACATTTCATTCTGATATGCAGCCATCCCAAATGAATCCTTACATTACCTGCATATGTGCTGAATTCCAGCAAGTTAGGCATAGGAGGACAGCTTGGCTTTTAAGCTATTTTTATACTCAAAGCAAATGCTAATATTTCACATATTCATTGCACATAGCTCCAAAATAAACTCTACAGTAAATTAATGTTGGGTTCTTCATTTCTGGATCTGGGAGGTAATGAAAAAGATAACCTTAAAATCTTATTGTGCCTTCTTTTCCTCCTCCTGTTTCATTTCCAGTATGTGTGTTAGCAGATGTCCCTGTTTTATAGGGACAGTCCCGATATTTGGGGCTTTTTCTTATATAGGCACCTATTTACCTCCCACCCCCAGTCCTGATTTTTCACATTTGCTATCTGGTCACCCTAGCAGCAGCACGTAGTGGTATTTCACTAGTGTTGGAGATTAATGAAGCTGTGATTCCACCGTCTTGGTGTAACATGGTGGCTTCTAGCTCTTCTGTTCTAAAGTTACAGGCCACCAAAATTTGATTAGAATGGAAGGGGGAGGAGAGGGAGGAGTAAATGGTAAGAAGAATGACATGATTAAGGTCTGCTATCTCATGACTTACTACAAATACTTTGGAGGAACTGAACAAATGCTTACCGAACCAATAAAAGTTTTGAAGCTCTGATTCTGTATCACTGTTCCAAGCATTTGTATTTATGTAAACAATAAAAGAATAAATGAAAACCTGATTTCAAATTTCCATCATTGTTGATGTTGGTAGGACATCTACATCCGTAATTCATTCTACATAACTGTGACAGCAGTTAACTGTTATGTAACAACCACAGAGATACACGTTTCTAAACAGATTGACATATAAAACTAACTAACCCAGAACCACATGGCATATTTAATTCTTCATGTCTCCAATTTTACAGAAATGTATTCTGCTTCAGTCATGTGAGGGTCTTGCAGTTAACTTGTGTTGACAGTAGTGATATTCAATACCACTCATCTGTGGTGTTTTCTTGGATTCATTAAATTGAAACCAAAATGCTCCATGTGAATTGATGATAGCATTTGTGTTGGTGCCAGACTACACAGCCCTGTACACCTGCTTTGAAGCTCTGCCTTTCTCCATCGGCAGTACTGCCACAGTTGTGATCAGCAGAGGTGCTGAAGCTGGAGTTTCTTTGGTGTGCCTCCTGACATGTAGGAGAGGGTACTACTGGGCTGAAAGTTTTCCATGAAGGTGCTTCAACTTTGGAATTCACTTTGGATCCCACCTTTTAAGTCTTGTCTGCATGGTGGGGTAATGTGCTCTAAAGGGGTGTGATTTGTGAAGGCCACTAACATTGTACATTAATTGGTCCACGTAGATCTTGCTGGTGTGCTTTCATGTAGTGCTATTTCAAACAGCACTATGTTGAAGCACATTTGGGAGCCTTTAGTGTGCACCAGTGGGGTCTACAGAGACCTATTAATGTGCAGTACATTTGTGAACTTTAGAAATCACACTCCTGTAGTGTGTATTTCCTTACCATGTAAACAAGCCCTTTGTTTGAAATAGATTCTACCCAAGATTTTTAGGGCAGGCTGCAATGCCCATCTTTCCATACAGTTGTTTGGGGTATATGTTTTATAGTGGTGATTGGAGGGGTGGAGACTTTTGGTTTAGTAATGTTTGCTGACCAAAAGTGGGCTCGTCTGCTGTTCTGGTTTTATTATGTCTATTGGGATTGTGCTTTTAATCGATGGCAGGGCATCAAGAACTTGAGATAGATGCTACAGACTACGGACTGAGTGGCTAGGCAATAGTTCTGCAGAAAAGGACCTAGGGGTTACAGTGGATGAGAAGTTGGATATGAGTCAACAGTGTGCCCTTGTTGCCAAGAAGGCTAACGGCATTTTGAGCAGTATAAGTAGGAGTATTGCCAGCAGATCAAGGGACGTAATCATTTCTCCTCTATTCGGCATTGGTGAGGCCTCATCTAGAGTACTGTGTACAGTTTGAGCGGCAGAGCCCCGGGGCGGGTGGGGGAAGAGAGCCCCGCGGCGGGTGGGAGGGGCCGGAGAGCCCCCCGGCGGGGCGGTGGGGGGCAGGTGGGGGTGGGGGCAGGAAAAGGCTCCTGCCCTGGCTTGGGGCCCGTGGGTGACACCGTTCCCAGGGCTCGTGGTGCGCATGGCGGGGCCGGTCCGGCTGCCTGGGCAGCCCCGCTCCGGTGCCAGGCTTGCTCCCGTGCTGGCGGGCTCCACAGGTCTGAGATCCGGCGGCTGAGGTGGGGTTCGTGGTGTGTCAGGGGCTCCGGGCTGGTCGCGGGAAGGAGCCGGGCTGCGCATGTGTGCGGAGGGCCCAGGGTTTGTCCCCGCGCTGCGTGGCCAGCCTGGGCGCTCGGGCGTTTATTTAAGAAAATCAAGATGGTGAAGCAGCCTCAGTGGGGGAGCTGGCGGCCCGGGGGCTTTCCCCCCGGAGCTGGCGCTGAGCGGCTTTCCCCCCGGAGCCGAGTGTGTCCCGGGGCCCGTCCGCGCGGGCGGGGAGCTAGTGGCAATTGCTATTGAAATACAGATCCTGTTAATATGGCCGAAGCATGACTTGCCTGAAGCCCCAGCCATGCCTGCCCTAGATCATTGGGGCCTTTTCAGACTGCTGTTCCCCCTTTCGGGAGTCTGCTTTGGCTTGTGTACCCCAAGTTTCACCAAAATCAGACCTAAAAATGCCAAACTGTCACCATACATGAATACTGAAACATTGTTTCCTTTCTAATTTTGATCATATAGGTATAAAATCAATTGGAATGTAAATATTGTATTTACATTTCAGGGTACAGTATATAGAGTCGTAAAAACAAGTCATTGTATGAAACTTTAGTTTGTACGGACTTTGCTAGTGCTTTTTATGTAGCCTGTTGTAAAACTAGGCAGGTGTCTCGATGAGTGGATGTACCCTCGGAAGATCTCTGTGTACCCTGGGTTGAGAACCACTGCTCTAGAACATGGTTTTTTTAAATAGTTCGTAAAACTTGCATCTGGTGGCCCCTGCCCGGACACAGTGCGGGCAAAAAACCTATCTGGCTTCAAGATTAAACTCGATAAGTTTATGAAGGAGATGATATGATGGGATAACATGATTTTGGCAATTAATTGATCTTTAACTATTCGTGGTAAATAGACCCAATGGCCTGTGATGGGATGTTAGATGGGTTGGGATCTGAGTTACGACAGAGAATTCTTTCCTGGATATCTGGCTGGTGAATCTTGCCCATGTGCTCAGGGTTCAGCTGATTGCCATATTTGGGTTGGGAAGGAATTTTCCTTCAGGGCAGATTGGTAGAGGCCCTGGAGGTTTTTTGCCTTCCTCTGTAGCATGGGGCACGGGTCACTTGCTGGAGGATTCTCTGCACCTTGAAGTCTTTAAACCATGATTTGAGGACTTCAATAGCTCAGACATAGGTGAGAGGTTTATTGCAGGAGTGGGTGGGTGAGATTCTGTGGCTTGTGTTGTGCAGGAGGTCAGACTAGATGATCATAATGGTCCCTTCCGACCTTAATATCTATGAGTCTTGGGGCCCACACTCCAAGAAGGAAGTGGAAAAATTGGAAAGAGTCCAGTGAAGGGCAACAAAAATGATTAGGGGTCTGGAGCACATGACTTATGAGACGAGGCTGAGGGAACTGGGATTGTTTAGTCTGCGGAAGAGAAGAATGAGGGGGGATTTGATAGCTGCTTTCAACTACCTGAAAGGTGGTTCCAAAGAGGATGGATATAGGCTGTTCTCAGTGGTAGCAGATGACAGAACAAGGAGTAATGGTCTCAAGTTGCAGTGGAGGAGGTTTAGGTTGGATATTAGGAAAAAAATTTTCACTAGGAGGGTGGTGAAGCACTGGAATGGGTTACTAGAGAGGTGGTGGAATCTCCTTCCTTAGTGGTTTTTAAGGTCAGGCTTGACAAAGCCCTGGCTGGGATGATTTAGTTGAGGATTGGTCCTGCTTTGAGCAGGGGGTTGGACTAGATGACCTTGTGAGGTCCCTTCCAACCCTGATATTCTATGATTCTATGTCTTTTGTTCTTTTTTAATAAAAATAAATACATATATTGAGCTGCACAGAACAGTGAGGAAAAACATAATTGGAGAGTATCAGAAATAAAATCTGCACAGAACTCTCCAGGGAAATTAACTTTTCTCATCTTCCTGTTACCATTTGCCTCATATCATGTAGCTGTCTTTCAAGGAGGGTTATGTGAAAGAAGCAAAACATTACATTGGTTCTGTTGTATAAGAGAATAAATTTGTGTAACCAATAAAGAAAATGAAGTCAAGAAAGCCACATATGATGACTCTCAATCCCATTCTCACAAGGACAAAGTGAACCCATTAAAGGGAAAACGGGAAAACATAGTAGTAGTTTAGTGTTTATGTTCTCAGTATATTCTATGTGATATTTATTTTCCCACATAATAGAATGGAGTTTACAGACCAGACTTGAGAACAAGATGTCTTGTGTTTCAAGATTCTCTACAATTTCTCCCTTTCACTTGATCAATGAATTAGTGGATGTGCAAACAATTATCACTTTCCATGTATGTAATCAAGAAACAAGTGTAATAGATGTAACAAATTAAATAAATGCTGTAAATGTGAACAAGCCATTAGACATCAGAAAAAGCCTAACAGGTAAACAAAGCCAGGCCTAGAGTGAGTTCCAAAGACTAGTTAGTGTAGAATTAAGATTAGATAGATTTTGTCCAGATTTTGTTAGAATTTGAATCACTGAATGTTTTAAGTAGATGCGAATGAGCTATCAGATAACCATTATAAGCTGGTGAACCCCAAATCTCTGTTTTCAGTAAGTAATCAGGAAAATTTCCCCAGTACCTTATGAGCCAAATTCATCTTGCCCTACATACACAAATAGTTCCACTATTTTCTGTAGGACTGCTCTTTGTGGGTGGGGTGTATAGAATTTCACCCATGTTAGGATTTTAAAATGGCTTTGGATAAAAGATGCACAGGGCCAATTTATAAGTGTCATTTTCTCTTATGGAGGCTCTTATAATGATAACTAGAAACAAACATTAAATTGTTCCTGTTCCTTTCCCTTTCTAGATGATGATCAGAGATATGTAAAAATGTCACCCTAATGTATATTTGATGCACGCACAGTCTCATCCCCAAATGTATTAATAAAATTTTTTAAATGAAGAGATGGACATTTTTCTATGGTTGGTTATTTTCAACCATTATAACAAAGAATAATTAATTACTCAAATATCAATACAAAATTCATTTCAATTCTAATTACTAAGTAACAAATTAATAGGTAACAAACATTAAACAAAAGTAAATATTTTCTTCTCAAACTATTCACTTAAATTTAATTTAATTGTATTCTAATGAATTTCTCTGGATATCTCAATAAGATTGATATGGGTCACTATGCTGAGAAGAACTGCCTCAGGAAAAAAAAGGGAACAGACTAATTCTCAGCAGCACACCCGCAACTATCTCGATCTGTCAGGTCTGTCCTTTATTATCATGTCTGTGATTGGAGAGATGGTGCTCTGATGGTGTACTGCATTTTTCATGATTCTGGCCCAGGAAGAAAATATTTAAGGATCTTCCTTCATTTTATGTTTAATTGCGTACTACTTTGGTAAGAAACAGAGAACTTGTTAACAGCTAGGTTAAAGCCCTAGGGGCAAAGTGGAGACTTTAAATTCTCTTTCAAAGCATGTAAGATTCAGGTTAATGGAACTTGGAGATGTGAAAACACAGCAAATCAGAATGAAACCAAAGAAGGGGAAACAACAACAAAAAGAGACTGAATACAATTTTACATCATTGTGAATAATTTAGTAAGATTCTTACACTAATCTCCCTTCATAATGAGCCACATGTTCTTAAACCTAATTCCAAGTCTATTTTATATCAACCTCATGCTGACATTAAATAGAATTAATAATAATTCTGAAGTACAGGAAATAATAGGTGTGCTTTGCATTGTACCTTTTCACTTAGTTTATAATAAAATATAATTTATTTAAAAAGCCTTCCTTGCCAACATATAATATAATAAATTAAAAATACTAATAACACCTTCATAAAATTAAAAGAAGATAAAATTGAACAAATGGTTCAAACAGAAAAAGAAGAGATGAGGTACTGGGAAGATAATAAATGCAGAGCTGATGGTGTTGCTGACAATAAAAAAATGTTAAAATTAAAAAAGTTATTAATATTACCTAAAATGGATGTTGGTGGGGAGAGAATGGAGGAGGGGAATCTTATTTAAAAAATAATGCTTTTTTGGGGAGATGATTATTGTATTTTATTTAAAAAATAAACAGTTACTGAAACTGGAATTCTTAGGTGGCAGGTCTATCGGAAAATGGAAATTCTATTTCTGGAATTGAAGGCAAGCTAGGAAATAGGGAAGTAGAAAATTAATTGGTTATGAATGTGTAGCTCCAACAAGCTACGAAATATACTTTTTTTCCACAGAACTGTGAGGCCTAAAGGTGAAGGATGGGGGAAAACTGAAAATAATTTTTACAGCACTGTCTTCTCCACTTGCACACATGACAGGATCAGCTTGTTTAACACAGGCCCTTCCATGATTGCAGCATTGTAAAAATTTTTCCAGGGACAATTATCCAAATAAGACATAGGCTTGTGGGCTGCTATACTTCCAGCCACTGGAGAGTTGTACATGAAGTTCCAAGATTGGGGATCTATAGAAGTCCCTCATGATCCTCCATCTGCTGCAAACTTCTACTCCAACCACAGACGTACGTTACCTATGAGTGTCTTCTTGCGAGGAGGATGACAGATCTTTTCTTGTCATGGTATCTTACTGGAAGGATGGCAGACCTTCTTTCTCCTCCTCCATCTCTTATTCTTGGGGAATTCTGCACCAAAATATTAAACATTTTGCACCAAAAAATTAAAAATTCTGTGCACAATATTTAAAAAATCTTCAAAATTCTGCATATTTTATTTGTCAAAATAATACAATATAATCACACCAGTTACAATTATTTTTGTAATTTATTAAACGACAATAGAATGGATTGAGAATGGGCGTCGGGAGCATTGGTGGAAATTCCCAACCTCCCTTTGTCCAGTAATGTAGCTAAGTTTGACCCTTTATTTCTAGTTATTAGTCAACAAATATATGCAGCCATATGCTCAGTGTTACATCATAGGCAACTGAAGAGCAATTGAGGGGTGCGGAATCAAACTCACAATTTATATTGACTACTGACCATCTCCAGAAAGGTCAGTACCAAACAGTCATGAAATGCATTTTGATAGGAATTTTTTTCAGTTCAAAAACTTAGACCAGTTCTTATCACTAAAACACCATGAGCATTTATAAGGCCATACTGTCCTTTACACCACTCTGACAATGTAAAGGAGTCTTAAAACTTTTACATCTGTTTTGTACTCCTGGGGGAATTCACAAAGGCAATGGGAACAATTCACTAAGCAGTCAGGCTTGCTACATTCTGAGGAGATAGGTGTGGGGCGGAGCAGAAATGCCCCAAAGGCCTGCCTCGCCATGCCAAGCATGCTGCAATAGTGAGCAAGAGGGACAGAGTGTCTCTCTCTGTGTCACATTTATGACTGCTCAGCGGGGCCTCCCATCGCAGTGGTGATTTATGTCTCTACTGACTGCTCCGGGCACACAAACCAACCTGCTTGTGCTGCCAGGGAGGAGCACATGACCGCTCTTGCAGGCTTCCCTTTGCTTCCCCATCATTTTCTCTGCAGGGAAGCAAAGAAATCTGTGGGGGACATGAATTCTGTGCATGCAGTGACACAGAATTCCCCCAGGAGTAACCTCTTAGGGTGGTGGACGGGAAGCAGGTTGCAGGACTTCTCCCATCTCCAGAGGATTTTCTTCTGAGTGGCCTTTGGGCTTTTCTTCCTTTCCAACCTTCTCCTAGGAAGAACATAGGGCTTTTCCAGAAGGAAATCCCCATTTTCTCTTCTACTCTTGAGCTTTCCTATTTCTCCTGCTCTGAAGATCTTATCTATCTCTCTTCTTTCAGTGTCCCATTTCTTCTGTGAATGTTTTCTCTCTCTCTCCTTCCATTTGTATGATTCTTTGCCTTCCCATTAGGAACCCCCTTCTTCATGTAGCTTATGCTACTGTTGTTGAGGTGTCAGTATTTACACATTAAGCCTAAAATTTCAGGAGTTTATATCTAGGTAGTAGAACTCGCTTGGCACACATTTGACATTTTTGCCAAAATTGGAAACTTGGATAATTTAAAAACAAATTCTGGGCTGTTGTGTACCAATCTATGCACTTGTATTACTCAAAAAAGGTGTTGTTTTTTAACTGAAATGTTGTGGGTGAATTGTCTGATGTGCAGCTCATATGTTTTGTTTTAGGTGAATAGAAGGAAGGAAAACAGACAGAAACAGGGTTATTTTGTGTATGTATGATCATTTCCATTCCATCATTTTCATAAGGATTTTTAGCATGTAGCTTAAGGGCACATGACCTTCAGCTTCTTGATTAACACAACAGACCATAATGACTTCAAATGAGTGTTGAGTCAGTCAGTTAAGTAAAAAAAGATTTACATGAGCTACTATAGTCAATGGGGTCAATAATCCAATTTATAAAACATGGATGGACAATAGCAGATTTATGGTGCTCAGACAGCACTAGTGAGCCAAAGGATGTTTCTGTTTTTCTTGTACATGAGACCTGTTATGTTTTCAAAAGCTCAAAGTAGGTATCAGGCAGCATTAGATATAATTTCACAATTTTATTGCATCAGTAATAAATAGTACTACTACAGAAGAGAACTGACAACATGTATTCATTCATCCTTTTTTAAAATAGGGGTGGGATACAAGAAATTCAGTAAGTTGTATACAAATAAACATAACTCAGCAGCCCACATAATTATATTAAGCAGTTTTTTGTAAAACTGTGTAAAAATGTTAATCTGTATTGAGACGTCTTCTCTTTGTCAGAAGTTGTTCTGTATTTTGAAATTGAACTGGTATGGAAAATTGATACTCTTGTACCAAATGCAAATATTATTAACTAAATGTGCATGCATATATATTAAAAGGTTTTTAATATTGTGCAACTAATTTGCGAAAAATCAGTATGTATCTAAGATGGGGATAAGAAATAGATGTCTTGGTAATCAGAAGGATACTTGTAGGCTAGGTCCCTCCTCATCCTTTCTGTTTTCTCACAAAGGCACCTGTAGCATCAGAAATTGGATTCCACTGTAGTGCCTTCAACCCTGACGAGAGAGATGCAATCTGCCATCCTCCCCCAACTACAGTCTTCCTAGCCTCTTGAAGTGGTCACTGGGCTCTCCTACATGCCCCACAGCATCCACTTGGTTAAGCAAATGGACTGTCTGCTGGGGCTGCTGTGCAGTGCAGCTAACATTCATGCTCCTCAAAGACCCTGAGATCCCAGCTTCTGCAAGCAGAGCTAGATATAAACATGTTTGCTCAAGTAGTGTTATAAACCCTGAGATCCCAGCTTCTGCAAGCAGAGCTAGATATAAACATGTTTCCTGCAGTAGTACCATCACCTACATCCAACACTCACTTCTGTTTTCAGTTCTTAAAAAAGTAAAAAGCCAATAACTAAAGACTGTCTCTTGCAGGAGGAGGGTGAGGGAGAGGAGAAAGAGAGAATAAGAGATGGCTGTCATTCTGACTCTTGGGTGGTTCTTGGATTACCATGGTTATAAGGGCTAATATAAGAACCTCGATGGACAGGTAGACACCGAGGGAAGATTGTTAAGGTGGTATAAACCAGAGTAATGAGAAGAAACCGAGCAAAAGAAAATGTTGGTTAAATGTAGGTTTGGCAGAATTTTATTTTAATTTTTTATAGTTTTGACTGATAATATCAATGTATATTTTAACCATTTTTAAAGACTTTTGTCTATTAAAATTTTCACAATTATGGGAAATTATGTGGGGTCAATTATGAAATTGATGATAGATGTTGAGATTCAAAAAGTTAAATGTGTAAAGCATGTAAAATACAAATTGTCAACATCACCTGTCAAAATATACAAAGTATCCTTAAATCAACAACAAATCATACCTGTTTTTAGCAAGCAAGACTAATTCAAATGTCTACATCACTTGATTTTGACACTAGTAAGGTCCTAGGTTTTCCATGTTGTTCTAGCCATTGTTTTCAGCCACCAGCGGACTGGGCTAGGCAACAGTCTGGAGTGCGAGACGTTGTTGAAAGCAGGCTCAGCAAAATGTGGTTGGTGGGACATGTAGCCCGACTCAGCGACAACAGATGGACGGCAGCTGTATCCGAATGGTATCCATGAGAACAGAAACGGCCACATGGTTGGCCTCCAAAGAGGTGGGATGATTTCCTAACAAGGAGATATGGACAAGCATGGTGAAGGATGGCCAGAGCGAGAGAAGATTGGAAGACGTGTTGTGATCGGCTCAGTCTCAACTGATGAAGGACCGACAGTCTACGCAGCAGTCTACGCAAGGCCCTAAGCAGCATTTTTCTTTCTTTGTCTGTTTGTGAATTTTGATTATCATCTAGAGAAATACTTACTGTCTGTTTGCATGTGTGCAGTGAAATTGACATTTACCACTAAAAATCTAATCCTTCCAAGCCCAGCTAAATGTAAGGAAAGTGTTCGTAGATCAGCGGTCTCTTATACTGTGGAGAGCCAGCTGAGGTAAGTGTGGTTGCCGTATTGCTGTAATCACGAGAGCTAGATTCTGTAAAGCACTTGAGAATATTCTGCAAGGAGCAATGCTACTTTGTCACAAGAGTGATCAAAATGCTCCAATAGGCCTTTTTAAATCCCCCTCTCTGACATCTATGTTTATATTAGGGATGATGGTAATGTATTTTATTTAGCTGGCATTTGTAATAAGTTTCTTGGGGGAAATATTCAATATGGTACATAGGGAATTACCTTAAGAGTAAAATTCATGTTGTTGGTTGTGGGATTTATATTACTAATTTTCTGTGCCATGTGCTGAAAATTGATGCCTGTGTGTTTAGAAATGTTTGTAGGTATGCTGAGTAGCTATTAATAATTATCACACTAAAACAATATTTTGTATTTTCTATGGATCATCATAAAGTTGAGTATTTAAATAAATTGAAATAGTGTAGGTATGCTTTTTGTAGAACACTGGGAAATTATACCTGTACTGTGGGGTGTAGTGAAGCTAAGGTTGGTGTAGTAGGACAGTATAAAATTTACACAGATTTCTTTTCATTGAGGGTTTGATTCAGTTCCCATTACAGTCAGCAAAAGAACTTCCCTTGATGATGATGGAAGGTGAAACTGACCCTTTTTGCTTTAGACAATAGGAACATGGAGATCTGTATATTGCTGAACATAATTCTGTGGGTTGTGTACATTATTAGCCTTTTTAATTTTATCATATTGGGTTTTCATTAAATATAATCCACGGTTATTGTAAGAGAGAACAATGGCATAATTCCTACTGCCACATCTCTCTCATGCTTGAAATGTCAAGAACAATAATAATCTCATTAGTCCCTTGTCATACTCTTAAAATATATCAAATGTAAGGATTGGCAAATTGGGTCATATTCATTTTTCTAGCAGAATTATTTAAAATAAAGATCATTTGTGATTTGTTAATTAAAAATTTTAAAATGTGCATGTAAGATAGGGGAAATTGTACACGAGAGAACACACACATTTTTACTAGTTTCCAGAATTTCATCTGTGTATTGAGCTTGCTGTTTAAATGAACAAATATATGAGCACACTTACAGCAGCTAGGGAATGTATATATTTTCTAATAGGGCTAGATTCTGACAGCTTACTCAAGCTGAATAACACCTTACTGCATGAGAAACCACACTGACAGTGGAATTACTGGTGAAATAAGATAACACTCAACATGAGAAAGTATCAGCATGTGGTTCATAGATTTTTGATATGTGATCTTTTTGCTTGATATTTAAATGTACAAATACAATAAGGATGGCATTTTGGAAACTAGTAAGAATGCAAGTTAATATGATGATGAATTATACACATCTTGCCTAATTGAAGTTTTGTGGTTTATATTTATCTCATATTCAATGAGCATTTCAAAATAAAATAGAATAAAATGGTACTTAATTATTTCATTTAATTTAGGAAAAATGCAATGGGGTCAGATCTTGCAAACATCTACTACTGGGTATAATGCCTACGAATGAGAGTAATTCCATGCCATGCTTGCTACTGAGAGTATCCTTTTGGAATATTCCCTCCAGCAGGCATTGTGGATGGTAGTAGATGTTAGCAAGATCAGGATTATAAAGTATTTTATTTTTTTCTGTAGTTCACAAGCAAAATTCTTCACCAGCTTATATCTCTGATTTTGTTTCTTACCATGTTTTCGCTAGCCCCCTCCATTCTAATAACTGTGCCAGCCTCGATGTTCCATTTGATTCCTTTGCCACTCTCATTTCTATGCTGTCCTCTTATGTGGAATGCAGTTCTCATCTTAGTCTTATGTGATCTCATAGTCTTTATTGGTGGGACAGCACAGTCACAATCAGCAAAATGATAGCTGGTACAAATTCATTATACAAAACCATAGTCAAAGATTTTTAAGATCAGAAGGGACCATTATTATCACATAGTCATACTCAGGCCCTAGAATTTCACCTAGTGATTCCTCTAATTCGATAATTTGAGGTTGAACTAGAACATATGTTTTAGAATCTTTTTAATGCAGGAAGAGGAGTACCCAGGCAGCTCACTTGCTCCTAGTGTTCCTGTTACCTTCACGCTGTAATCGATGCCTCTGCAGGGTGTCTCTCTGAATTGTGGTAAAGCAGTCTCTTGGATGTCTGGTAGCGTATTGAGGGTAGCCCCTGCTATGAAGCAAGTGCTGTAGGTGCTACAAGCATGAGGCTTTTCGGGTTCTAGCCTTCAGTAGTTCCCAAAAGAATCACAGATTCTGGGTAAGTATGGTGGGTCTTGCTGACATGCTCAGGGTCCAACTGATCACCATATTGGGGGTCAGGAAGGAATTTTCCCCTGGGTCATATTGGCAAAGACCCGGTGCAGGGGGTTTGCCTTCCTCTGCAGCAATGGGGCACAGGTCACCTGCAGGTTTAAAATAGAGTAAATGATGGATTCTATGGAACTTGAAATCTTTAAATCCTAAATCAGCTAGAGGCTCAGGGTCTATTACAGGCGTGGGTGAGGTTCTGTGGCCTGCAACATGCAGGAGGTCAGATGAGATGATCACTATGGTCCCTTCTGGCCTTAGGTCTGTGAGTCTATGTGAACTGCTTTATTGAGTCTTTCAGAAATAAACTGTGCAAATGTTCCAGGCACAAACTGACATAAACATAACACTTCTCAATTTAGCCCTTAGGGGCAGTCCAGACCAGGGCATAAAAGTAACTGAGTCCCAGTGAGTCCCAGTCTCTTCATACTGTCCTGCCTACCTGCAGGCCGCAACCTCGTGTTCTCCTGATGTGGCTACTGCCAATCCCAGAGAACAGTGTTGCGCTCTGTCCAGCTGTCCACCCCTGCAGCCACTGCACTGCCTGCTTGTCCTGCTCTCTCTCAGTCTCTGGCTTCTTCCCTCTGAACTCTGATTGTACTTAACTGCTCTGGAGGTTATGGAGCCCTCTGCTGGGTGGTTGTTGAACTGTGCCCAGTAATAAACCAACAAATTCATTACAATACTTTGCCCTTAAAGATGGGAAAACAAACACATTCCTGGTTTCCTCTCAGATTTCTTCTTGAGAAAAGGGTCTTCCGTATATCAGAGGGTCCATAGCCTTGTAAAGGTGGTTGGTTGGGTATGTGCCAAGAAACACTCATCAAATCGGCACCATAGCTCTGTTACAGTAGGCCAGTCTCTGAATCTTCTCCTCATTCAAATCCCTCCTATCACAGTAATTTATGTCAAATGCCATCTTCAACCCTCCAAAGTCATTCACCCCAAGAACCTTCACAGGGATGCAGGAATTGCCATTCTGGGTCAGACTGTTGCTCCATTTAGTCCTCTGGCCAACGGTGGCCAGCACCGGATGCTTGAGAGGAAGGTGCAAAACCTGAATGACTATGCACCCATGGGGAATTTTTTTTTTCAACCCCACTTTTCCTGTTCCACTTTTTGACATTTTTAAACAGTAAATGTGGAATAGTATTCACATCCAAAGATGAAAGCAAGGATTTCTTTTTGCCAAACATACAATGTCCCAGAGACTACTTTGAGCTAAAAGCTCTTTCTGGATAGAGGATTACAGTTTCAACATCTGGTAGAAAAATTAGAAATACTCATATATGGCTCCTTTATAACAATTAAACTTTTCAGAATTAAGAGAATAAAAGTGTTTAGTGAAGGTGTGAAACATATGTCCCCCAGGAAAAATGGTTATTAATAATAATAATAATAATAATTAATAGTTAATGAAAAATGGGGCAAGGAGAAGGAAGAGCAGAGCTTAAATGTCATGCTCAATAGTGATTGTTACAACTTTTCCTCTCATGTTTTACCATGTTTGTGCTTTGTGAAGGTGGGGGAGAGGCAGAGTGTGTTTCTTTACAATGTTCTGTATCATTGCAATGTGGGGGCCTCAGGCAAATGATGTTACCATTCCCTGCCATGTTGTTACTGTGCATTAGTGTGGAGTTATTTCACACTTGTACTATTCCTGGCTCAAAATTCCATTACATCATTTATAATAAATGGTAGTGGTGTTTTTAATATTCCTGTCTACCTTAGATATTGCTCCTGTGCTTTACTGAACATAGTCAAAACCAGACATCTCTTTTGCCTACGTTTGAATTTTTATATACATCTGTGCCTTTCCTAACACCCAGCAAAACAGCCCGTCTCACTTCCAATGCAAACTCAGTGTTTTGGGCTTTGATTCATGTGCCTGATAAACATACTAATTTCTTCATTAAATAGCCATGAATAAATCACAAAATATGCCCCCCCCTTTTTTTTTCTGATGTAGGCTATTTTCAGCCTGGAAGATAATTCAGGTATCTCTAGATATCTATTCTTCAGTTCACAATGCATTTCCGTACACTGCTTTTCCGAGGAACAAAGGTGACTTTTGCAGTTTCCATCGTGTAGTGACAAATAATCGTTAAAACTGACTATTAAATCATAATCAGAAATACAAGAACATAATATTTTCAGTGGTGCAGATCAGCTCATTTTGGCAAGGCTTCTCTTTCTCCCCATTGCTTTAAAGAAACATCTGCATTCATTGGAAATGTCAGAATAGCTTAATAAACACAATGAAGTTCAAGATGATTTATAGAAAACTCCGGGGGCTCTCTTAGTTATTGAAGCGTTATTTGTAATCCCCAGGATGGCTTAACACTGTAGGATAGCCAGTGTGCTGTAAGTTGCTGGGGTGCATATATTGTGATTCACATGTACTGAAAACGGGCAGTGTCAAAATAGTCTTCTCTTGATTTACTTTCAGAATATATGGGAACTTTCTTTTCACAGATATGGACACTGCTATGGAAACATGACAAACCCTCATTGTTCATGTACTTTCAGTTTAATGTATTGACCCAGCTTGAAGCAGTTCTTGCGACTGTCTGCCACCTTCCCATCTCATGGTAAATGCTTTGACTCATTTAGGGAGATTGGTCTCTGGCACGAAATCACAGAAGCCTTACAAATAAGGATTTTTCCATACCATAAGGCAAATGGTGCACTGAGCACATACAACTTCAGAACTGTAACCTTTTTAATAGCTTCTCTATTAAAACCTGAACTTCAAGGTTGACATATTGAACTGGCAGGGTTTCAATAGGTTTGCAACACAGTTTGAGCTGAAGTGTGTTATCTTTTGCCCTGATGTTACTTATGAGTTTAAAAAATGCAGATTAAATCTACCCATACAGTCCAAGCACTGGTATTAGCAGTTTGTAGTTGTGAGTACAGGACAATAATGACAATAGGCTTCTATTGAGATAACAATTTCAAGTTTATTATCAATAGTAAGAATTTTCTGTATTAGAATTATGTTTTCATTGTCTTGTTGATTTGATAGTTATTAGATTGGACTGGATATGTTTGTGGTAAAGCATAATTAGCTTTTTTGAGCCCTATTATTGGGTAAACTTCTTATCTCAGAATCAGAACAGCGCCTGATGAATTTATGTACGCCTTAGTTTATAAAATGATTTAAATAATGTAATATGAATTAATGATATCTTCTCAAATGTGCAACAGTATTAGGTAGAAATTCTGTTGCCCCTGGGGTCTTGGTCTCAAATTGGTATTTTATAAACTATTCACAGTGGACTCGGACCTCAGGCTTGCTTTTTTTCAAAGCACTATTGTATAAATAATGTATGAACAAAACCAATCTTGATTTTAAACTTAAAAACACTGGGCACTGCACACACAAACAACAAAAAGATTGTCCGTGCCTCAAAAGACCTCACAATCCAAATCTATTTTAAGAGACAATAGGGTGAACACAACAGACAGAGAGGGAGCCGAAGGTAGTAATATGAAGTTTACGATTAGCATAGTGAGCAGGGGTCACAGCACACTAGGTCCCTAAACATGGTCAAGTACTTTGTAGGCATCATGACAGAAGCAAGTGTTAAGAATGAATGTGAAGGAGGAATATATAGTAGGTTTGTGGGTTTTCACAGGAGCTTCTTCTGTGCCTAAGGGGGGATGCACGAGAAAGCACAAATGTGGCTGGGGGAAAATTGGTCTGACAGGTGGTGATGACTGGCAGATTGGAGGTGTTGGTTGAGGGCTTGATAGGGTGGGGCTGAGTCTTCAAGGGACAGAAATAATATTTTGTATTGCATAAAATGGAGATGCTGGATATAGTCAATAGTAATATTTTTCTAATGCTACTCTATATCCTAAATCTTTATTTTAGATCGTTGTGTGGAGTTTTCCTGTGCCTTTTGCTCTGTGGTATTGCTGAGGCTGGGTGCATCCTATAGGCGTACTATCAGCCTCAGTGTTTGGGGAGAGCATAGTTCACTTAGTATTATTGCCTCATATTCTGTGGCAGAGAGAGATTTCTACCGGAGATTGTGCTGGAGTCGCAGCTTTGCATTGAGAGATAATATTGAGACAGGGGAATCTGAGTGGGTGCAAATTAGTCCACGAGGCAAACCTGCCAAGTCTATGGCTTTTCCCAATACACTGCTGCATTTAAACCCTTTTTAGAGGTCTACTAAAATACCCAACAAGTGTAATGTCTCTCTCACTGCTGGCTCCAAGCTCACTGCAGGGAGACTTTATGTGAAATTGGAGTGTGATTTGTGTGCTCACATGTTTAAAACTCTGTCTGTTTCCTTGCCATCTTTAAATTATCTAATATGGATTTCCATTTGACTGTGGTAACTGTCTTAAACAAATATTTTTCATTTTCATCTTCACATTTCTCTGAATTCTCATTTTGTCAATTTCAAGTTTAAAATTTGTTAGAACATTTTGGGGACTATCTTGGAATTGTTAAGGTGAGAGAAAGCACTACTTTGCAGAGGAAAAAAATGGAAATGGATTTTTTTTATTCTGCCCTTTCCAGTGTACAGTCTTAAGCTGTCATTACCATCTCAGAGTTGTTGAAAATAACTAGACATTTCCTTTTGAAATTTTTTGAATTAAGTTAAGTTTGGGGCTAGCGCTAACTAGTATCTGTACTAGTATCCTGGTGATTAATGACAAGGAAAACTGCTAAGATGGGTTACCCCAATGCACTCCAGTCCTGAATTCCCCCCCTCTTACCCTCCCCCCCGCCAATATCTGGACAGTAGTGATATTTTAGGTTTGTTGTCCCTGTAAGGGAAAAATATACAACAACTTGCTCCTTTCAGATGGAGTTACCACACAGCCCAGGTTAACCACAACACTTCATTAGTTTTGATTAAAGACTAAAACAAGTTTATTTAACAAAAGAAGATAGGATTTTGAGTGAGTACAAGTAATGAGGCATTAAAGTCAGAAATGATTACAAGGAAAAAAAGGATAAAACACTTTCTCAACTTAACAAACTAGACTTGGTTTAAGGTGAAGTTTTACCATATGTTTTCAGTATATTGCTGACCAAGTTTCAGATCAGAATCTGCTCCAAAGGTCCAACAGCTGTTTCTTTTGCCGTCTTAGGTGAAAAGAGGGAGATGGGCTGGGAGAGAGAACTTGGGGTGGTTTTGCCTCTCATTTTTATAGTTCAGTAACCCTTTGAAAAGCATTTTCTTGACCATACTCCTAGTTGAAGTTCTTTCCAGCTGAGAACAAGGAGACCTGGAATCTGGTGAAGAAAGGAGGCCTCATGCTGTTTCTTTTCATCTGTGTATGCTGAAATGCAGATTTTTTTTTGTCGTCTTTCTTCCCCTTCACGATGCCTGATTAATCTGTTTACACTTATGTGCAACCTGAGATAAACACATATCCTTTTGTTTAAGATAGGCCTGCTTGAGCAGCTCTACCTAATTGGAGCTATGTGAGTTTGAGAATGTATGTTTGATATCGTACAGGGGGAATTTTATAACTTTACATATAATGGTGCTACATACATTTCACCATGATATTATTGACCAGCAAGTTATTAGTTTTCAAGTGATGCCTCACAAGGCATATTTTGTACAAAGTATTACTATTACAATCATGTGTAGGGTTTGAATACAGGGGTGCATTGGGTCACAGCTTGGGGGGGATTCCACAACCTCCTTTGGAAGCTTATTCCAGAGCTTAACTACCCTTATAGTTAGGAAGTTTTTCCTAATATCTAACCTAAATCTCCCTTGCTGCAGATTAAGCCCATTACTTTGTATCTTATTTTCAGTGGACCTGGAGAACAATTGATCAGTCTTCTTTATAATCCCTTTTCATATTTGAAGACTGTTACTAGCTGCCCCTTCAGTCTTCTTTTCTCAAGACTAAACATGCCCAGTTTTTAAATCTTTTATCATTTTTACTGCTGTCCTCTGGACTCTCCAGGTCTTTTCCGAAGTGTGATGCCCAGAATTAGACACAGTATTCCAGCTGAAGCCTTGCCAGTGTTGAGCAGAGCAGGACAGTTACCGCCCGTGTCTTAATACAACAATCCTGTTAACATTCCCCAGAATATCAGCCTTTTTCACAACTGCATCACATTGTTGACTCATATTCAATTTCTGATCTCCTGTGTTTACCGTATTTTGGCTTCCTTCCTTCCTCACTGTTAATATTAATTGTGTTGAGTATCTGGTTACCATTAAGCTTTTTAGTGAAGAGTGAAGCAAAATAGGCATTAAACACCTCAGCTTTCTGGATGTCATCAGTCATTACTTCTCCTTTCCCGCTAAGTAGAGGACATACACTTTCCTTCATCTTTTTCTTGCTCCTAATGTATTTAAAGAACCTCTCCTTATTGGCTTTTATATCCCTTGCTATGTGTAACCCATTTTGTAGGTTAGCCTTTCTGATTTTTTCCCTACGTGCTTGTGTTTTTCTTCTTTACTCTTCCTTAACATTTTTTCCATGTTTCCTCCTCTTGTAGGATTCCTTTTTAATTTTTATGTCGTTAAAGAGCTCTTGATGGAACCATGTTAGCTCTTATTGTTCTTCCTATTTTTCCTTCTAATGGGATTATTTGCAGTTGTGCCTTTAATATTATCTCCTTGAGAAACTGCCAGCTCTTCTGAACTCGTTTTTCCCTTAGATTTTCTCATGGGACGTTACCTAGCCGTTCTCTGAGTTAGTCTGATTTTTCTAAGCCCATTGTCCTTATTCTGCAGCTCTCACTCTTTCCTTTCCTTAGACTGAAATCTTTCATTTCATGATCGCTTTCACCCAAATTGCCTTCAGCCTTCAGATACTCAAGCAATTCCTCCCTGTTAATCAGAATCAAGTCTAAAATAGCTATGCCTCTGGTTACTTCCTCCACTTTCTGAAATAAAAGGTTGTTCCTAACACCTTCCAAGAATTTATTGGAAATTTTGTGTTTTGACATATTATTTTTCCAACACATGTCTGGGTAGGTAAAGTCCTCTGTTACTACTAGGTCTTGTGTTTTGGGTATTTCTGTTTGTTCAAGAATGGCTTATCCACCTCCTCTTCGTGTTTTGGTGGTCTATAGAAGAATGCTACCATGATGTTAGCCCTATTTTCAATCTCTTTTGTCTTTACTCAGAGACCTTCAGCTGTTCTGCTTCTTCTCCTTTGGAACCAGTATATATATTCTTGATGTATAATGCAACAGCTTTTTTATCTTGCCGGACCTTCCTGAACAAGCCATACTCCTCTATAGCAAGATACAGCTTGGCCCAGTTCCACATCCAGGTGGCTGACTTTCACTTCTATTTCTTTATCTCCTTTAGTCCTTGCTGTAACTCATCTTGGTTAACAAGTTTCAAACTGGCTCCTTAGCTGTCTCTTTCAGCTATCTTAAATGAGGGGTGGAGCTCACAACTTTTTAAACAAGATTTATCCTAACCCACAACAATCCTACAGCATCTGTCTTGTAACTACTGATTCTTTCATCAAGTATTTTACATGATAAAAAAAAGAAAAAGATCAGTATTAATACTTGTCAGCATCTAGCTTCATACTTTGATTTATATGGATTGATAAATAAGTAATTTATGTTTTAAGCGTTTTTGTAATAGCCATTTCTAAATACACAGTAACAACCCTAAAAATCTGTTACAGTTTAAGGCTAATTGGATCAGTAATAAGAAATTTTAATAAAGACTCCCTAAGTACATATTTGCCTAATGAATATGGACTCTGAAGGAACTCTTTGGCTCCATGATGTCAGTGATGCTAATTTTTAACTGTCTTCTGTTGCAAACGCTTCCACCCAGCACACCCCGGTCTTTTAATCTGTAACATGTTAGGCTGCCAGCAGTCTGACTCACATCCCATGGCCTTACCCTCATTTGCACAGACAGTAGTTTTTTGAATCCACTAAAAGGTTTTATAGCATCTCTTTCATTGATGGAAACAGCAAGTTACCACACAATATTTCAGAAAAGAATGTGACCAAATACTTAAATTAATGAGTTCTAAGTATACACTTTATTAATACAAATGTAATAACAAACTAAAATTCTTTTTTAGACACTTCTAGCCAACAAATTCTTAAACTTTGAGAGTTGAAAACTCTCACTTCTAGGTTGTTCCAAAACCTAAGACATAAGCTATTTTAAAAGAGTGATATTATGAGTGATATTACAATTTTTTTAAAATTTGTGAACGCTGTTGGTATTTATAATTTCTGATTATATCTCTGTGTTCATTGTTTAAATTATTATCAGATTAATTGGTCATTGCAATGTATTTTATCATTAACATTTTAGAGTAAAATTGATTTTGTACAAGTTATTTGATGGAGAATGTGTTGCATAATTTATTTCTTCTGTGTAAGTTGTGTATGGTAGGCTGTTGGCGAAAGCATTATTTGTTAAAATGACTGCCTTACAGCTTAGAGATTTATCTAAACACCATTGAAATCAGTGGAAGGACACCCATTAACTTCAATGCCCATTGGATCCAGCCCTTTACAGTATGAACACTGGACAGGGTGTTGGCCAAACTCTGAACAGGGGCAGAAGACACCTACCTAGGACTCAAAGGGTATATCTATGCAATGTAAGACCATGCTCAAGCTTAAGTCCCCTTGTGTATACACTACAGTTGCACTAACCCAGGGTTCCAGGACCCTGTAGGGCTGAAGGGTCCAAGCCTTGCTGCTTTGTAGTGTAGACTCAGCCTTGCATGACCCTGGTCCCAGGAGTCAGCCAGAAGTATCCTACAATTCCATGGGACGATTTTCTTAGTCCTGTCTATCCCAACAATCTGAAATCCACTCTGTTGAAAACAGAAGAAGCCTCCTTTGTGAATGGCAGCTGCTCAGTGAGTCAGTGTTAACCCATTCTCTTCTGGTGACTGAGCTGCAAGCCTGCTACCAGAGAGCCTCCAGGGTTTGCAATGGAGAGCAAACTAATCAAGCCTTTTGCAAAGTGAGCTGCCTCCTGGTCACGGGAGTGCAGCCAGATTTTGGTGAATCTCGGCACGAGGTCAGTAAAACTGTGGACTTCAGTAAATGCACCAGGAATGACCACGTGAACCAGCAGATAGCTAAAAGCTGGCAGGTCTGCAGATTTTCTGGACAGGTGATCAGTGGAGGAAGTGTATTGAGAGGCTGAAGAGCAAGTTTTGGAAGACGAGGGACAAGAACTGCACCTGGGGCAACTTGCCAACCACATGCCCATTTTATAATGACTTTGCCAAGACAGAGCCAACCATTCTTCACGATGACCTGGTCAGCTGGGATGGTGCCCTGCTGGCCTCTGAATCCAGGCTGGGGACTGGTGGGAGCCAGCAGCGGGCTCCCAGTCAGGAGCATGAAATGACTCTTTTAATGAAACCAGTCTCAGAGAACAGCGTGGATCAGGATCAATACCAAATTCTCTGTTCTTATACGGAAGAGCTGTTTGATCCACCTCCCCATCCCACAAGGAGCAGCTCACTGCTGATCCTGCAGAGAACTCCGTGGAGACAGAAGCTTCCCCAGAGTCCGGTAAGTGTGTGACTCAAATTAAAAATTTAATACTACGCTAATGGGAGGGATTTCTGCTGAAAGAAAAACTGTAAAAATGATAAGCCCCAGCTACCAGTGGTTGGCCACTGATGGTGGATTGTATCACAGCACCTAGGCATTCCCCACCCCTTCCTGCCCACGTGGAGATTCATAAACAACTGTAAAAGTTATTTTAACTGTTAAGTCACAGAGGTTTGCCAGGGTCATTCTTTTTTTCCTTTCAATAATTAGAAATTTGCCACTCTGTAATCACTCCTATGCAGCTGCCTGTAAACAGTGAGTGAGAGAGAGAGAGAGAGAGAGAGTGTGTGTGTGTGTGTGTTTGGGAAACAGGAGTCTGTTTCTAAATCTAGTCCATTTAGAAGTCTGCAGGTCACAAAGTCATTTCTCCCAAGAATGAGTGAGGTGTCCATTTTTTCCCAGAACTGTGCAGGTTCAAGTAAAGCTGCAGATTTCAGTGAATTTGCATATGGCAATAACAGGGTAAGCCATGTGTGAGGAAACACAGCATCATGTTAATTCCCTCGTGGATTCTGACCCAGTCCTGGATGCTGATAGCTGCTGAACAAGGAACTCCAAATAGTTAGTTATACTGTGGGGAAGGACATATTTTCCAGGCCCCCCATATAACTGATTAGTTTGCTCCACTCACAGATGTATTATTTGATCATTATTTCTTTGACTATTTCAGCTATGTACACTGAAAGTTTCCTTCCAGCAGTTTGGAGTAATATCTTCCTTTGCCAATAGGGCATCACAAGGACAGTTATCATGCCAAAATATGAAAGGCTGACATAACAGAAAAAGGCTTTTACAGTGAGAGCACAATACACACCTGCCACCCCTGCATGTGGCAATTATTAACGAAAATTTTATGAAACAGAATAAAGCTTTGCATAATGGCAGGTTTCAGAGTAGCAGCCGTGTTAGTCTGTATCTGCAAAAAGAAAAGGAGGACTTGTGGCACCTTAGAGACTAACAAATTTATTTGAGCATAAGCTTTCGTGAGCTACAGCTCACTTCATCGGATGCGTTCAGTGGAAAATACAGTGGGGAGATTTATATACACAGAGAACATGAAACAATGGGTGTTACCATACACACTGTAATGAGAGTGATCAGGTAAGGTGAGCTATTACCAGAAGAAGAGCAGGGGGGGGGAAAGCCTTTTGTAGTGATAATCAAGGTGGGCCATTTCCAGCAGTTGACAAGAACATCTGAGGAACAGCGGGGGGATAGAGGGGATAAACATGGGGAAATAGTTTTACTTTGTGTAATGACCCATCCACTCCCAGTCTTTATTCAAGCCTAAGTTAATTGTATCCAGTTTGCAAATTAATTCCAATTCAGCAGCCTCTCGTTGGAGTCTGTTTTTGAAGTTTTTTTGTTGAAGAATTGCCACTTTTAGGTCTGTAATCGAGTGACCAGAGAGATTAAAGTGTTCTCTGACTGGTTTTTGAATGTTATAATTCTTGACGTCTGATTTGTGTCCATTTATTCTTTTACATAGAGACTGTACAGTTTGGCCAGTGTACATGGCAGAGGGGCATTGCAGGCACATGATGGCATATATCACATTGGTGGATGTGCAGGTGAACGAGCCTCTGATAGTGTGGCTGATGTGATTAGGCCCTATGATGGTGTCCCCTGAGTAGATATCTGGACACAGTTGGCAACGGGCTTTGTTGCAAGGATAGGTTCCTGGGTTAGTGGTTCTGTCATGTGGTGTGTGGTTGCTGGTGAGTATTTGCTTCAGGTTGGGGGGCTGTCTGTAAGCAAGGACTGGCTTGTCTCCCAAGATCTGTGAGAGTGATGGGTCATCCTTCAGGATAGGTTGTAGATCCTTGATGATGCGTTGGAGAGGTTTTAGTTGGGGGCTGAAGGTGATGGCTAGTGGCGTTCTGTTATTTTCTTTGTTAGGCCTGTCCTGTAGTAGGTGACTTCTGGGTACTCTTCTGGCTCTGTCAGTCTGTTTCTTCACTTCAGCAGGTGGGTATTGTAGTTGTAAGAATGCTTGATAGAGATCTTGTAGGTGTTTTGTCTCTGCCTGAGGGGTTGGAGCAAATGCGGTTGTATCGTAGAGCTTGGCTGTGGACAGTGGATCATGTGGTGTGGTCTGGATGAAAGCTGGAGGCATGTAGGTAGGCATAGCGGTCAGTAGGTCAGTAGGGTGGTGTTCATGTGACCATCGCTTATTAGCACTGTAGTGTCCAGGAAGTGGATCTCTTGTGTGGACTGGTCCAGGCTGAGGTTGATGATGGGAAGGAAATTGTTGAAATCGTGGTGGAATTCCTCAAGGGCTTCTTTTCCATGGGTCCAGATGATGAAGATGTCATCAATGTAGCACAAGTAGAGTAGGGGCACTAGGGGACGAGAGCTGAGGAAGCGTTGTTCTAAGTCAGCCATAAAAATGTTGGCATACTGTGGGGCTGTCAAGGTTCCTCCCCCACTCTGAACTCTAGGGTACAGATGTGGGGATCTGCATGAAAAACCTCCTAAGCTTATCTTTACCAGCTTAGGTCAAAACTTCCCCAAGGTACAAAATATTCCACCCGTTGTCCTTGGACTGGCCGCTACCACCACCAAACTAATACTGGTTACTGGGGAAGAGTTGTTTGGACGCGTCCTTCCCCCCAAAATACTTCCCAAAACCTTGCACCCCACTTCCTGGACAAGGTTTGGTAAAAAGCCTCACCAATTTGCCTAGGTGACTACAGACCCAGACCCTTGGATCTTAAGAACAATAAACAATCCTCCCAACACTTGCACCCCCCCTTTCCTGGGAAATGTTGGATAAAAAGCCTCACCAATTTGCATAGGTGACCACAGACCCAAACCCTTGGATCTGAGAACAATGAAAAAGCATTCAGTTTCTTACAAGAAGACTTTTAATAAAAATAGAAGTAAATAGAAATGAAGAAATCCCCCCTGTAAAATCAGGATGGTAGATATCTTACAGGGTAATTAGATTCAAAAACATAGAGAACCCCTCTAGGCAAAACCTTAAGTTACAAAAAAGATACACAGACAGAAATAGTTATTCTATTCAGCACAATTCTTTTCTCAGCCATTTAAAGAAATCATAATCTAACACATACCTAGCTAGATTACTTACTAAAAGTTCTAAGACTCCATTCCTGGTCTATCCCCGACAGAAACCAGCATATAGACTATAGACAGAACACAGACCCTTTGTTTCTCTCCCTCCTCCCAGCTTTTGAAAGTATCTTGTCTCCTCATTGGTCATTTTGGTCAGGTGCCAGCGAGGTTACCTTTAGCTTCTTAAACCTTTACAGGTGAGAGGAGCTTTCCCCTGGCCAGGAGGGATTTCAAAGGGGTTTACCCTTCCCTTTATATTTATGACAGGGGCCATGCGGGTACCCATAGCAGTGCCGCTGATTTGAAGGAATACATTGTCCCCAAATGTGAAATAGTTATGGGTGAGGACAAAGTCACAAAGTTCAGCCACCAGGTTTGCCGTGACATTGTCGGGGATACTGTTCCTGACAGTTTGAAGTCCATTTTTGTGTGGAATGTTGGTGTAGAGGGCTAGGATGGTGTTTTCAGGAAGATCACCGATGGATTGTAGTTTCCTCAGGAAGTCAGTGGTGTCTCGAAGATAGCTGGGAGTGCTGGTAGCATAGGGCCTGAGGAGGGAGTCTACATAACCAGACAATCCTGCTGTCAGGGTGCCAGTGCCTGAGATGATGGGGCATCCAGGATTTCCACGCTTATGGATCTTTGGTAGCAGATAGAATACCCCTGGTCGGGGTTCTCGGGGTGTGTCTGTGCGGATTTGTTCTTGTGCTTTTTCAGGGAGTTTCTTGAGCAAATGCTGTAGTTTCTTTTGGTAACCCTCAGAGGGTAATGGCTTGTAGAAAGTGGCATTGGAGAGCTGCCAAGCAGCCTCTTGTTCGTATTCCGACCTATTCATGATGACGACAGCACCTCCTTTGTCAGCCTTTTTGATTAGGATGTCAGAGTTGTTTCTGAGGCTGTGGATGACATTGTGTTCTGCATGGTTGAGGTTGTGGGGCAAGTGATGCTGCTTTTCCACAATTTCAGCCCATGCACATTGGCGGAAGCACTCTATGTAGAAGTCCAGTCTGTTGTTTCGACCTTCAGGAGGAGTTGACCCAGAATCCTTCTTTTTGTAGTGTTGGTAGGAAGGCCTCTGTGGGTTAGTATGTTGTTCAGAGGTGTGTTGGAAATATTCCTTGAGTTGGAGACATCGAAAATAGGATTCTAGGTCACCACAGAACTGTATCATGTTCATGGGGGTGGAGGGACAGAAGGAGAGGCCCCGAGATACGACAGATTCTTTTGCTGGGTTAAGAGTATAGTTGGATAGATTAACAATATGGTTGGGTGGGTTAAGGGAACCACTGTTGTGGCCCCTTGTGGCATGTAGTAGTTTACATAGTTTAGTGTCCTTTTTCTTTTGTAGAGAAGGAAAGTGTGTGTTGTAAATAGCTTGTCTAGTTTTTGTAAAGTCCAGCCACGAGGAAGCTTGTGTGGAAGGTTGTTTTTTTATGAGAGTATCCAGTTTTGAGAGCTCATTCTTAATCTTTCCCTGTTTGCTGTAGAGGATGGTGATCAGGTGGTTCCGCAGTTTCTTTGAGAGTGTCTGGCCCAATCTGTCAGCATAGTCTGTGTGGTATGTAGATTGTAATAGATTTTTTACCTTCAGTACTTTTGGTATGATGTCCATCTGTTTGCATTTGGAAAGGAAGATGATGTCTGTCTGTATCTGTACGAGTTTTTTCATGAAGTTGATAGATTTCCACTCCATACGGCTTGTCATAAATATAAAGGGAAGGCTAACCACCTTTAAATCCCTCCTGGCCAGGGGAAAAACCCTTTCACCTGTAAAGGGTTAAGAAGCTAAGATAACCTCTCTGGCACCTGACCAAAATGACCAATGAGGAGACAAGATACTTTCAAAGCTGGAGGAGGGGGAAACAAAGGGTCTGTCTGTGTGATGCTTTTGCCGGGACCAGAGCAGGAATGTATGTCAGAACTCCTGTGAAGAGTTAGTAAGCAATCTAGTTAGATATGCGTTAGATTCTGTTTTGTTTAAATGGCTGATAAAATAAGTTGTGCTGAATGGGATGTATATTCCTGTTTTTGTGTCTTTTTGTAACTTAAGGTTTTGCCTAGAGGGATTCTCTATGTTTTGAATCTGATTACCCTGTAAGATATTTACCATCCTGATTTTACAGAGGTGATTCTTTTACTTTTTCTTCAATTAAAATTCTTCTTTTAAGAACCTGATTGCTTTTTCATTGTTCTTAAGATCCAAGGGTTTGGGTCTGTGTTCACCTATGCAAATTGGTGAGGATTTTTATCAAGCCTTCCCCAGGAAAGGGGGTGTAGTGCTTGGGGGGATTTTTTTTGGGGGGGAGACATTTCCAAGTGGGCACTTCCCCTGTTATTTTTGTTAGACACTTTGGTGGTGGCAGCATAAGGTCCAACATAAGGTCCAAGGACAAAAGGTAAAACAGTTTGTACCTTGGGGAAGTTTTAACCTAAGCTGGTAAAAATAAGCTTAGGGGTCTTTCATGCAGGTCCCCACATCTGTACCCTAGAGTTCAGAGTGGGGAAGGAATCTTGACACGGCTAAATTCAGTGCCTTGCATAATGACAGGTTTCAGTGTTAGTCTGTATCTGCAAAAAGAAAAGGAGGACTTGTGGCACCTTAGAGACTAACAGATTTATTTGAGCATAAGCTTTCATGAGCTACAGCTCACTTCATCGGAATGAAGGATTCAGTGGACAATACAGTGGGGAGATTTATATACCTCCCCTCCCCCCCCCCCCCCCGCTGTTCCTCAGACGTTCTTGTCAACTGCTGGAAATGGCCCACCTTGATTATCACTACAAAAGTTTTTTCCCCCCCGCTCTCCTGCTGGTAATACCTCACCTTACCTGATCACTCTCGTTACAGTGTGTATGGTAACACGCATTGTTTCATGTTCTCTGTGTATGTAAATCTCCCCACTGTATTTTCCACTGAATGCATCCGATGAAGTGAGCTGTATGCTCAAATAAATTTGTTAGTCTCTAAGGTGCCACAAGTCCTCCTGTTCTTTTTACAGAATAAAGCTTATAATTTTAAACTTACCATTGTTTCTGCACTTCTGTAACTGTGGTTAACAAGGCTGGGTCCAGAGGCAGTATGAGGACTGAAGCATCCCCTCCACAATAGGTGTTGGTTCACTTCAGAACTGTTAAATTTTATGTGTTTGAGATTCCACAATAATTAATTCTGTGCTCTTCTGCTTTAGGCAATAACCCTCTGTTTCTTGACTTGTTTTCAGGACCCTCAACATACCCTGCCTGCTGTTCTTCTGGAACTCAGTCTCTTGCCCGACATTCCTTCAAGGACAGTTACAAATGGAAATGTTTCTGTTACAAAGTTATTGTTGGTGCTCTTGAGAGGGCGTCACAGCAGGTTCAGTACAAGAAGAAGAGGGATGAGAGACTTAAATAACAGCATGCTGACAGGCAGGAGGAAAGGGTGAGGCTCACCACGCAGATGAAGGCCTATAGGCAGACAGAGTTCAAGAGAGAGCCTATAATGTCTATAATGGCTGCAACAGCACCAGATCCTGCTGCCTCCCCCACACAAGAGCATGAACACCCTGCACCATACCCTCACTCCAGCAGTAACTTGGCTAACTCTGTGTCAGGGCTGCCCAGGCATTCAGGATTCATGAGCAGCTGGGCAGGGCAACTAAATTCTGTGCAGCCTTCCTTCTTCCATCCCTCTTCCTGCCCCTCATCCCCTGCCACCAAGTGAGGGGAAAACGTGTAAAGACAGGAGAACATGGGGCCAGAAGACATGTAGTGGTATGGGTATTGTGTCAGATATGAACTATTTCCTGCCCTTTTTTTTTGGATGTGTGCTTTTGTAATGGCAGCTGTCCTGCCCTAGACCATGTTAGTGGTTTACTGTATTAAGGCATGTTTACAAATAAAGCATGTTATGTTTTTGATAGTTTATTACTAGCAGTGCATCACATCATCCAATCATGATTTGAGATGATAAAGCTAAAAACAAGTTAGGAGCAAATAAACATTAGTAAGCAAATGGTATACCTCTCTTCAGCCAATTACTGGGGGGAAAGCCGGCAGATGCGGAGGAGCATGTGGTTTGGACAGAGACATCGCCTAGGTGAGGGTCTATTAATGGAGAGTCTCTATGTCCTAGTAAGGAGGAAAGGATGGAAGATAATAAAATACAGGTAGGATTTGATGAGAAACAGTCAAATGAAAAAGAGTCCCATTCAGTTACATCATGTAATGGCAGACAGTTAAAAAGTGACAATTTTTGAAGTGCTATTATACAAACTCTAAATAATAAAATGGGTGAACTAGAGTGCCTCGTATTAAATGAGGATATTGATATAATAAGCATCATGGAAACTTGGTGGAATGAGGATAATCAGTGGGACGCAGTAATACCAGGGTACAAAATATATCAGAAGGACAGAACAGGGGCCACTGGATGATTGAGATGCTAAAGGAACTCAAGTATGATAAGGCCATTGTGAAGAAACTAAATGAATTCTTTGCATCAGTCTTCATGGCTGAGGATGTGAGGGAGATTCCCAAATCTGAGCCATTCTTTTTAGGTGACAAATCTGAGAAACTCTCCCAAATTGAGGTGTCATTAGAGGAGGTTTTGGAACAAATTGATAAACTAAACAGTAATAAGTCACCAGGACCAGATGGTATTCACCCAAGAGTTCTGAAGGAACTCAAATGTGAATTGCAGCTTACAAACCACAGTTGGTAGTTCTGTCATTTAAATCAGATTCTGTACCAAATGACTTGAGGATAGCTAATGTGACAGCCTATTTTTAAAAAGGGCTCCAGAGGTGATCCCACCAATTAGAGGCCAGTAAGTCTGATTTCAGTACTGGGGAAACTGGTTGAAACTGTAGTAAAGAACAAAATTCTTTGATGGGATCAACAAGCATGTGGACAAGGGGGATCCAGTAGATATAGTGGTTTTAGATTTTCAGAAAGCCTTTGACAAGGTCCCTCACCAAAGGCTCTTAAACAAAGTAAGCAGTCATGGGATAAGAGGGAAAGTCCTCTCATGGATTGGTAACTGGTTAAAAGATAGGAAACAAATGGCAGAAATAAATGGTCAGTTTTCAGAATGGAGAGAGGGATCTGGGGTCTGTACTGGGACCAGTCCTATTTAATATATTCATAAATGTTCTGGAGAAAGGGGTAAACAGTGAGGTGGCAAAATTTGCAGATAATGTAAAACTACTCAAGATAGTTAAGTCCCAAGCAGACTGTGAAGAGCTACAAAAGGATCTCACAGAACTGGGTGACTGGGCAACAAAATGGCAGATGAAGTTCAATGTTGATAAATGCAAAGTAATGCACATTGGAAAATATAATCCCAACTATACATATAAAATGATAGGGTCTAAATTAGTTGTTATCAGTCAAGAGAGAGATCTTGGAGTCATTGTGGATAGTTCTCTGAAAACATCCACTCAGTGAGCAGGGGAAGTCAAAAAAGCAAGCAGAATGTTGGGAATCATTAAGAAAGGGATAGATAATAAGACAGAAAATATCATATTGTGTCTATATAAATCCATGGTACGCTCATATCTTGAATTCTGGAAAAGGTTCAGAAAAGGGCAACAAAAATGCTTAGGGGTATGGAACAGGTTCCATATGAGGAGAGATTAATAAGACTGGAACTTTTCAGCTTGGAAAACAGATTACTGAGGGGGAATATGATGGAGGTCTATAAAATCATGACTGGTGTGGAGAAAGTAAATAAGGAAGTGTTACTTATTTCATCTCATAACACAAGAACTAGGGATCACCAAATGAAATCAATAGGCAACAGGTTTAAAACAAACCAAAATAAGTTATTTTTTCACACAGCACAGACAATCTGTTGAACTCCTTGCCAGAGGATGTTGTGAAGGCCAAGACTGTAACAGGGTTCAAAACAGAGTTCGATAAAGTCATGGAGGATAGGTCCATCAATGGCTATTAGCCAGGATTGGCAGGGATGGTGTCCTTGGCCTCTGTTTTTCTGATGCTGGGAATGGGTGACAGGAATGGATTACTTGATGATTACCTGTTCTGTTCATTCTCTCTGGGACTCCTGGCATTGGCCACTGTGGGAAGACAGAATGCTGGGCTAGATGGACCTTTGGTCTGATCCAGTATGGCCATTGTTATGTTCTTATGTACAGCAATTCACATTTCAAAGTATTTAATCTGAAATTCACATTTCAAAGTATTTAATATTTAAGTATTACAGCCATTGGAGACCCCACCTTTCCCCACAACCAAATTCATTATTTATCATGACGTTCAGACTTACATTGCATTGGCAATCAAGCCCACCCTCCTCTCAAGCAATGCCCCCCCCCAAATAAATGAGACAGTTTCCCCCCACAAGCACATTTGTACAGGTAGTATTCCCCCACTTCCATTGGGCCATGCAATTCCATAATGTGAGAACACAAATCATCCCTGACTTCTGCTGCCTGCGTGCAACCACCTCCTGCAGTGATAGCTGCACTTTCTGGCTGAAAGTCCAGATCCAGTGTCCCCTTGCTGTCACAGGTCCATTTAGGGGGAATTGGCTCATGTGTGGCTTCACAAAGGTTGTGAAGAGCACAGCAACCCCAGTAATGCGGACAGCATTGATGACGTCCAAATGGGTTTGTAGACACCTTCAACATGATTTTAATCTGCCAAAAGCATATTCAACAATCATTCTGCACCTGCTAAGAATGTATTTAAAGTTTTTTTTCCCCCAGGCCCCTGAAATAAGGATACAGTTTCATAAACAAAGGCAAAAGGGAGTACATAGGGTCCCCCAGAATAACAGTGTGAACAGTAACATTGCTTATGTCAATGCCATTTGGTGGAAATAGTGTCCCAGTCTGCCCATGAATGTAGACTGCTGAGCGGTGGAAAACTCCGGTGTCATAAACTTTTCCTGTACAGTCCACATTGACATTCATAAATCTGCCTGGGTGATCCACTAGTGCCTGCATAATAATGGAGTAGTGCCCTTTGTGGTTTATGTACTTGTGCTCCTTGAGGAGGGCAAACTATGGGCATGTGAGTCCCATCAATAGCCCTACCACAGTTCGGACACCCCGTTCTCTCAAAACCAGCAATTACCTCCAAAGTATCTTTAATGCCTGCTGCCTTCGGTAACCACATGCGTGATTGCCTCAGAAACCTCTGCCACCACTTTACCCACAGTCAGCTTTCCAGCTCCAAACTGGTTGGCAGTGGACCTGTAAAAGTCTGGGTTAGCTAGCTTCCAGATGATTGGCTATTTCATTTAATAATGAGTACACACGTGAAGTGTTGTATGTGTGCGTTTCGGGAACATGATGAATAGTTTTGTTTGCTAGCGTATATTATATAGTTGATCTTATTTTTTTAATAAAGTAATCTAAATACATAGCGGAAGTTTTTTTTGTTAAGGGAAAACACTTTGAGTGATTCTCTATCTGGTGTATGGTATGCGGTGATGCTATGATTATAATTGCACTTAAAATGTAGTATTGGAAAGTTTGGCCTTTTCATGTTGTTGTGAAGAAATAACATGAGCAATCTGAAATATAAATTAACAAAGCTTTTTGATTGGGAATAGTATATTATCAGGAGAGGAAATGATGTATGTTTTTTGTATTTGTTGGTATAACAAACACACCCACTTTTAGGTTCTCCAGATATTGGAATAAGATCTTATTTTGTTGCTTTCTCTCGTAAAACTAGGAATCTTCCAATGCTGAAATATCATACAGGTGTTCTAGGCATGTAGAGGCCCATTTGGAATTCACTGCAAACCAGATTCCCAATCTGGTCCCATCTCTGAGGACCAGAAATCTTTTCTCCTTTTAGCAACATCAGGACACTGACCATTCCTTAACATGTCCAGCACTTCAGGTCTAGATGTAGAAGTTAGTGGAACAAACACAAATAATAGTTCAGATGGAAAAATGTATCTTGAGCCGAATGTGTTAAGGGAGTCATCAGTTAGTTGAAAGCGCAGTGGATACGGCTTGGTATTTGAGAGAGGATGCCCTTACCAATCTGGTGCTGCTGTCATCTGATTTTAAAAGCTGAATAGGATGAGCCTAATTAGTACTTGAATGAGTGATCCCATGCACTGCTGAAACCTACAGCTGAAAGATTTGTTACTTCTCCTTTTGTGTGGTGCTCTGACTCCGGCTGTTTTTATTGTGCTCTTTGCTCTATTTCTTTTAGTGGTCAACAGAATTTTTTTGGAAGGGGTGCCAAGTTGACTCTCAGCCCTGAGTATGGGGAGACGTTTAGATTTGCCATCCTAGGAGGAGCTCTGAAACATGCCTTTGAACGTCTGTATTGCACACAGTGGGGAATGTGCTCTGTTATTCCATTAATAAATGTAGCATGCTGTTCTCCCCAGCACTCTTACCCAGCTACCTGTGCTTGCTGGGCCCATGGGTGTGGATTGGGGAGAGCTCTGGCCCAGCCTTGTTCCCATTTGCAGCCACCCTAGCTTCTCCCAACCCACTTGCTCATGGAGTATTGGACATGTAGCACCTGCCTTCCCCCCCAGGCACAGATTCAAAATCTGGGTTGCTGCTGTTCTGGCCATGGGCTAAGGGTGGGCTCTTACGACTCTTGCATGACCATGTAGGGCTGAATACTAATCCAGCTCTTTGAGATATACTGCTTTTAAATTCAAAGCTGTCTTTGCAATGGGACTACTACTGACAGGCAAAGACATTCTTCCTTAGTGCAACAAGGGCCCAATCCATAAGGTTCCATGTACCTTTTTCAAGGCTCTGAGCACCATTTTCTTTTATTTCAGTCAGTAGGAGCTGAGGGATCTGAGCACCTTGCAGGATTAGCCCTCAGTAACCCAGTTGCTTTTGATACCTAGATCTCCAGTTCAGTCCTCTGGTGGAAAGATTCTTTGTACACAAGGATAATCCTTTGTTTGATGTTTATTTCCTTGGTTGCCTTCCTGAATTACAAAATACCCATTTCAGGATTTTTAACTTGTATGCACTTTTGGAGACCCTTGGATGAAAGTTGCTGTTTTCGGTTCAAAGTATTATTTATTCTTGCCAGAATGTAGGTCTACACCAGCAGCTTTATTGTTAATGTGACTGCTACTACACACAAACTGTTGTGCGGTTGGACACTGAACAGTGCTGCTGTTGGGCAAAAACAGTGATAAGTTAACCATTAAGTTCCATAGATCATCTGATACTGTAGTGTATGAAATCATCTCTTTTTCCATCCTTTTATAAAAAAAAAATCAAACAATACTTACACACTTTCAGCTTTTCATATTTTAAAAAATTGTATTCGAGAAAATTATGTAATGCTAAGTTTAAAAGTGGAATCTCTTCCAAATCAGGATATTTTAACTTTTACTTTCTTATTGCATGTATAAATTAGGGTTGAATAATTCATTATGGGATCATACAGAACTCAGCCATGTTGGGGTTATAATGGACCACAAACTGAATTTGAATAGTCAATGTGATGCAGCTGCAAAAAAAAAGGATAATATGATTCTCGGGTATATTAACTGGGAGTGTTGTATGTCAGACACCGGAGGTAATTGTCCTGCTCTACTTAGCACTGGTGAGGCCTGAGCTGGAGTACTGTGTCCAGTTCTGGGCATCACAATTTAGTCATTTATAGCCCAAGTTGAATGTATGTATCATCATTTTGTATTGGTAGAGGTGGGGCTGGTGGCTCTGCCTATTATTAAGGTTGCTTGGCACTTTCCATGATAAGACCCTGTTTTCAGTTGCTTGTAATTTTGCAAAACTTTAGCTGTTTGGGCTGAAATTGTACACACCGGGTATCTGCTTTGGGCTGAATTTCTCTGGAAAATTCCAGTCAGAACAGTTCAGCTGTTTCCACGAATGAAGTTAGAGAAAAGTACATTGTTTTACCCATGTTAAAAAATTCTGGACCCTTTTCTTGGAGAAACTAGGACATACCTATGCTTTGGAGCCTGAACTCAAAACTTGGCCTGCATGTGCCTTTTGCCTCCCATGGGAAAATCTGGTCAAATATGGCTGAGTTAAAAGGTTTTGAGAAATCATAGTTAGCATGTGCCTGGTAGAGTCTTCTTAAAGCTTTGCAGCTACATTTCCTAAAGATTCTGTCTGCCCTGACCGTGGTCCAGATTAGTTCTGCAGGGGGCTGAGTAGGTCTTTTTCTGCAATTGCAGGTCTGTGCTGCTGCAGGCTGGACCAGGCACTGGAACTGAAAGCAAGGAAACTCTCCTGTGCTCTGTGTCCCCCTGCTGATGCCCAGGCAATGTGAAGGCGGAAACTGCCTGATTCAAATGCACAGGGTACAAGAGCTGGACCTGGAAGGGGCAAAAGAAGGAGTAGAGATTGCAATAAGGAGACGGGGATGGGTGTGGGAAACCTGGGCCTGGCCAGAAACGGTGAATGGGAGTCAGTGGGGGAGGAGAGACTGAGATCAGACAGGGAGCTGAAGGTGAGTAGACTGGGGCTGAGATGAGAAGCCTGGGGATTTGGTACTGGGACAAGGAGCCACAGGTGGGGAACAGACATGACTGGGACATAGAAAAGTAGGAGGGAACAAGCTTTTGGGAAATGCACAAGAGTCTCTGCCCCCTAGAAACACTCCAAGCCCCTTCCCTCCAAGCCTGGGTGGAACACAAGATTTCTGAGTCTCACCATTCCTCTGCTGTCAGGAAATTTCCATGAAACATACTGCAAAGTGCACCTCATCCCTGTTTAGTGCGGAATTACACAGGGGATGACAACCTACTACAGCTATCTGTTACTCCATTAGCTCAAGTTGCAAAGGTCTGTGCAGTGGATCTAAAGCAGTGGTCCCCAAACTTTTCAGGATTGTGACCCCCTCCCCCCCTTACCTCTGTCCATACTCACAGGAGCCAGGGCCAGGAGTGGGGCTGTGGCTCCCGGGGCAGAGGGAGGACACAAACAGGGATAAGGGGCTGAGGCTGGGGACTCAACTGGGGGCAGGGCTGGGACCGGAAGCATAGCCAGGGCCGGGAACCAAGCTGCAACCAAGGGCCAAGGCTGGGGGTGGGGCTGGGAGCAGAGCTGTAGCTAGGGGAGGAGTGGGGCTGGGTGGCGCTCTCTCTCCACCCCCCTGTGGGGCTGGTCTGCACCCCTCTGTGCCCCCTACTCTGAAGACAGAATTATTAATTTAATTAATGGGTTTTTGTATGGTGCTCATCACCATAGTAGCTGAGTGCATCAGAAACATTAATTCAGTTTATTGTCACAATATCCTCATGAGATGATAGGTTAGTATTGCCATTTTACAGCTGGGGAACTGAGGCATAAAGATTTAGGTCAAAAATATCCACTAGTTTGAGATGCCTTGGACCTGATTTTTCAGAGTACGTAGCATTATGTAGCGCTTTATATGGTCAAAACACAAATGCCAGTTCCAGCTGTGGGCGCTCAGCAGTTTTGCAAATCAGACCCCAGGGACAAATGTCACATAGAAAATGAGGAACACACAATTAGTGACCATTTGTACATAATTTGGTTTAAGGGACTTCTGCCTAGCCCAGTGTCACGTAGGAACTCTGTGGCAGAGGTAGGGAAGAATTAACCCAGAGTATGTATTAATACTTGTGGAGGACATACTCTGGGTTAATTAATAAGTAAAAAGTGATTTTATTAAATACAGAAAGTAGGATTTAAGTGGTTGCAAGTAGTAGCAGACAGAACAAAGTGAATTACCAAGCAAAATAAGATAAAACATGCAAGTTTATGTCTAATCAAACTGAATACAGATAAAACCTCACCAGTTCCAGTAAGCTTCCTTTTACAGACTAGTCTCCTTCTAGTCTGGGTCCAGCAATCCCTCACATCCCTTGTAGTTACTGTATAGAGGGCGAACAATTTATGTGTTTACCCTGTATAAGCTTTATACAGGGTAAAACGGATTTATTTAGGGTTTGGACCCTATTGGGAGTTGGGCATCTGAGTGTTAAAGGCAAGAACACTTCTTAACTTGCTTTCAGTTAAGTCTGCAGCTTTGGGGTATGTGGTTCAGACTCTGGGTCTGTGTTGGAGCAGACTGGCATGTCTGGCTCAGCAAGACAGGGTGCTGGAGTCCCAAGCTGGCAGGAAAAGCAGGGGCAGAAGTAGTTTTGGCACATCAAGTGACAGTTCCCAGGTGGTTTCTGTGATCCAACCTGTCACAGTTGCTATGGGAAACTTAGTCAGATCATAGAATCATAGAATCATAGAATATCAGGGTTGGAAGGGACCCCAGAAGGTCATCTAGTCCAACCCCCTGCTCAAAGCAGGACCAATTCCCAGTTAAATCATCCCAGCCAGGGCTTTGTCAAGCCTGACCTTAAAAACCTCTAAGGAAGGAGATTCTACCACCTCCCTAGGTAACGCATTCCAGTGTTTCACCACCCTCTTAGTGAAAAAGTTTTTCCTAATATCCAATCTAAACCTCCCCCACTGCAACTTGAGACCATTACTCCTCGTTCTGTCATCTGCTACCATTGAGAACAGTCTAGAGCCATCCTCTTTGGAACCCCCTTTCAGGTAGTTGAAAGCAGCTATCAAATCCCCCCTCATTCTTCTCTTCTGCAGGCTAAACAATCCCAGCTCCCTCAGCCTCTCCTCATAACTCATGTGTTCCAGTCCCCTAATCATTTTTGTTGCCCTTCGCTGGACTCTCTCCAATTTATCCACATCCTTCTTGAAGTGTGGGGCCCAAAACTGGACACAGTACTCCAGATGAGGCCTCACCAATGTCGAATAGAGGGGAACGATCACGTCCCTCGATCTGCTCGCTATGCCCCTACTTATACATCCCAAAATGCCATTGGCCTTCTTGGCAACAAGGGCACACTGCTGACTCATATCCAGCTTCTCGTCCACTGTCACCCCTAGGTCCTTTTCTGCAGAACTGCTGCCTAGCCATTCGGTCCCTAGTCTGTAGCTGTGCATTGGGTTCTTCCGTCCTAAGTGCAGGACCCTGCACTTATCCTTATTGAACCTCATCAGATTCCTTTTGGCCCAATCTTCCAATTGGTCTAGGTCCTTCTGTATCCTATCCCTCCCCTCCAGCGTATCTACCACTCCTCCCAGTTTAGTATCATCCGCAAATTTGCTGAGAGTGCAATCCACACCATCCTCCAGATCATTTATGAAGATATTGAATAAAACCGGCCCCAGGACCGACCCTTGGGGCACTCCACTTGATACCGGCTGCCAACTAGACATGGAGCCATTGATCACTACCCGTTGAGCCCGACAATTTAGCCAGCTTTCTACCCACCTTATAGTGCATTCATCCAGCCCATACTTCCTTAACTTGCTGACAAGAATACTATGGGAGACCGTGTCAAAAGCTTTGCTAAAGTCAAGAAACAATACATCCACTGCTTTCCCTTCATCCACAGAACCAGTAATCTCATCATAAAAGGCGATTAGATTAGTCAGGCATGACCTTCCCTTGGTGAATCCATGCTGGCTGTTCCTGATCACTTTCCTCTCATGCAAGTGCTTCAGGATTGATTCTTTGAGGACCTGCTCCATGATTTTTCCAGGGACTGAGGTGAGGCTGACTGGCCTGTAGTTCCCAGGATTCTCCTTCTTCCCTTTTTTAAAGATTGGCACTACATTAGCCTTTTTCCAGTCATCCGGGACTTCCCCGGTTCGCCACGAGTTTTCAAAGATAATGGCCAGTGGCTCTGCAATCACAGCCGCCAATTCCTTCAGCACTCTCGGATGCAACTCGTCCGGCCCCATGGACTTGTGCACGTCCAGCTTTTCTAAATAGTCCCTAACCGCCTCTATCTCCACAGAGGGCTGGCCATCTCTTCCGCATTTTGTGATGCCCAGCGCAGCAGTCTGGGAGCTGACCTTGTTAGTGAAAACAGAGGCAAAAAAAGCATTGAGTACATTAGCTTTTTCCACATCCTCTGTCACTAGGTTGCCTCCCTCATTCAGTAAGGGGCCCACACATTCCTTGGCTTTCTTCTTGTTGCCAACATACCTGAAGAAACCCTTCTTGTTACTCTTGACATCTCTGGCTAGCTGCAGCTCCAGGTGCGATTTGGCCCTCCTGATAACATTCCTACATGCCCGAGCAATATTTTTATACTCTTCCCTGGTCATATGTCCAACCTTCCACTTCTTGTAAGCTTCTTTTTTATGTTTAAGATCCGCTAGGATTTCACCATTAAGCCAAGTTGGTCGCCTGCCATATTTACTATTCTTTCGACTCATCGGGATGGTTTGTCCCTGTAACCTCAACAGGGATTCCTTGAAATACAGCCAGCTCTCCTGGACTCCTTTCCCCTTCAAGTTAGTCCCCCAGGGGATCCTGGCCATCCGTTCCCTGAGGGAGTCGAAGTCTGCTTTCCTGAAGTCCAGGGTCCGTATCCTGCTGCTTACCTTTGTTCCCTGCGTCAGGATCCTGAACTCAACCAACTCAAGATACCAAGTTCTGTGTGATAAAAATGAACTTTAAGATAGTTTTTCACATATGTAATATGTGTGCAATCGGTATACAAACTGAAATGTAAATTTGAGAAATCAAAATCTATCTGAGAAACATGTTACAGAAATACATTTGTCAGGCTCAAAATCTCCCTCATCTCAGCATGAAACATTTCATTTTTCTATTTTCAAGTATCCTACTGATAGTTTTATAGGGTTATTTTTTCCCTCCACTCTCAGCCCTCCAGCGTGAAGGGTTCTGCAGCATTGTTAAAATCCCAGCTCTTCGTCTTGGTGACACAACACTTTCATTGTTGAGATTGCAAATGTCCTGTCAGCTCTTTTCCTGTAAATCAGTAGGGGATTGAAATTGACAAAAATCCTCCTCTCCAAAGTTTCATAGAGCAAGAACCTTGTCACTTTTAATAACCTGCCAACTCACAAGATCTTGTTTTTGGGTTTTCCAGCCTTGTGGCCAGGATTAGCTTCTTGAAGAGCTAAGTTTTTTCACTAGGAGGGGGACACTTTAGTTATATGTTAAATATATTCTATTTTATATAAATAATTAAAATAAAAATTGCGAGTAAGGAGAATAATATACATTTTTGACTTGTCACCCGGTCCCATGTTTCTTATGGTAGCAGCCATGTGGCCTCTGGATTACTCACCATATCAAGTGGTGAAAATTAATTTCATACGCTGCAGCTTTTGCGGATGTCATCTTTTTGTATCATGCTGCAAACACAGACCCTTGCAAATTCAAATATTTGTTTGTTACTCTTTTATTGTCATTTTATACAGACTATACAATAGTGAGGAGTGAAATGTTACTATTTATAAAGTGGGCATTGTGAGTGGAAGCATATGATTAACTAGAAAATGTTCTGGCTCTCCAGATATCTGATATAATTGCTTAGGTTGAGATGCATTAGCCACTTGCCTTTCAGCATCATTCCACATCCCCAAAATTAAAGGGAAAGAATATTAGTGGATCCTTCTCTGGATATCAAATTTTTATTATTGTTGTTAAGCTCATACAATCTGAAAGAGCATTTCCAGACCTTGGCTGATAGTCAGCAGTTGAACTCTTCAAATGACAAGTCTGACAGTCAGCTGCTATTTCCCCCTTTAAATATAAGTTTGTTCAAAAGGAAGTTAGAAGGGCAAAAATTAAAGTCGAAAGGTAAAAGGAAAGTTGGAGTTCTTCTTTAACTTATTTTTTCTTGCCAATACCTATTTCCACACAAGTGGAACAGGGAATCTGAAAGTAAGTCAGTGCTCCTGACGTCTAAAGTGTCTAATAATTAAAAATTTGAGAAAAAATATTAATTACGAATTGTTTTGGTTTTAAGGGTCTTCATGGTTTTGTAAAATGGAAACAAAGACAGCAAAAAAATATACAGACAAGAATATGGTAAAACCCATTTATCATGTTTCAGATACAATAAAATTTTTAATAAGAGTAGAAACATACTTGAAGCAATGGTACTGCTTCCAGGTGAAATAAATGACAAAACTCCTATTGACTTCAGTGGATGCAGGAAAGGGTCTCTAATGAGAGAGAGTCGCGAAAGAATTGTAAACTCTTTTTGAGGTAGGGATTGTCTTTTTTGCTACACTACCTGACACAGTAGGGCTCCAATCTTGGCTTAGATCTCTAGGAACCACTGTAAGTAATAATAATTTAATAATATGTAGTTGCCTAAGTACAGGACTGGGAGCTCAGATCTTTGGAGTCCTAATCCCATCTTGAACTTTTACTCCCTCCTAGCTTTTAAATGATTTAAACTGTCAGCCTCATCTGTAAAATAAGAATAATACCTTGTGACTAAGGTATCTCAAAGGGTGTTTGTTGTGAGGAAGTTAGTGAAGTGAAAATGAAGTGCCACATCAGTGCCAAGTATTCAGTTATCCTTTTAACTCTCACTTCCCAGGTGAATGAAGGTACTTGGAGTTCAGGTTTTTGTCTCATATCCATATGCCTCAAGTGTGTTATCTCACATGCAGTCCCTCTGGAGAGATTAGGGGAAATGTGCACCCCTTCCTTCCCATGGACAACTTTCCTCTACCACATGATACTGCCCCCATCATCGCAATTTCAGTGGTAGTTATATGATTAAATTCAGAAGGACAGGGCCCGTAGCAGGGATAGAGCAAAACAGTATGAGAGAGGTTTTAATGTGTCACTCTCTCCAGGTTGGAGTTTTATAACACTGGTTTTGATTTAGCCCCATTTCAGGGCCCTAATCGATCCAAAATCTCACCTAATTTCATTACCGTTTTGCAAAAATTTACTTCAAAAGAAATTCTAATGTGCATCTTTTCTGAAGGCAGCTTTAATAAATTGTGTCGGGAATTGTTTGAATAGATTTTGTCAGCTATATGGTAAATATATGGAAAGTAATTTTGTACTGAAATATTTTTGAGGTTTTATTTCTAAATGATGTGAGATTATTTTATGTATTTGAGTTGACACACTGTAACTGTGAAACAAAAAGTATCTTGAAGGCAGAGTTCTTCAAATGTTTTCAAGTATCTGGAAGATGAAAGTTTTGGACTGAATTCATTAAATTTGAGTATGTGCTAAAAGGAAAGTTCAAATGCTCTTTGATGTCACAGTTACTCATACCATGTGTCACATATTTTGATGAAATAGACATCTTGTCCTTTTTTTAAGATAAAGTGACATTCAATATTTTTAATAGCAGCACAATTTCAATATACCATATCATGTTTTAAGTCTAAAAAGTCATCTGATTAGTTCAAACTGAACTGGTTACTGCACACATTACCTTCAAATAACTTAGGAGTGGGGCACCTGTAAATGATTTCTTGAGCAATCCATGCTGACTCTTTCCAGTAATTTTTGTGCGTGACAACGAACGTATAGCTTTTCCTGTAATTCTTGTATATTCTCGATGAAACCAAATCTATTTCATATATTGTTTCACTTTTTAAGTGTAAATAGTTTTGAATTACATTGCTTCTCGTGGTATTTGTTAGAGTATTGCTTTTTTATAATAGAGAGTACAGTACATACATGGCAACACTCTGGGTAGATGAACTACCCAGCACCACAGATTACAAAACCATGGAAACAGGAAAAGAAACCTAATTTTAATTTAGGCAAGGATTCCATAGCAACAGCTGAATGAAATGTAAGTTTGGCAATATTTACTGGGCAGCTATAGTACAGAGTTTAAGTGCTAGACCTGCTGTGTATATAAAAACTCCCTGCGTGTTCACTACTTGTGTTTTCCTTAATCTTGATCATAATTTTTTCTCCTTTAAAAAAACTGTTAGCAACATCAACCAGATCAACCAAGCTTTAAAAGAAATATTAATCAGGAATAAAAAAAAATTAGAAACTTTTAACAATATGTACTTGAAGAAATAGGAAAAGCAAACTATGATTTATCAAGGTGAAGAGGAAGGTTTTTATTCCTACATTTATTTGTTGAACTTTTAAACTGAAAAGAAAAAAAAGCTGTCCACAGAGACATGACACAAACATGTTCATCAAAAGCTGAGTAGATATATGCCTGATTTATGCCTGCCTAACTGTATTAATAGCCCACAAAGCGATAAATACTATGTAGGTTTGTAAGTTTTTCATCTTTGGGATGGAATAGGTGCTGTTTGCAGAGAAGTCTGCAGGAATCCCATAGGTTGGTTTGTATTTGGATGATATATGCCTAATGCCAATGAATGAGTGTTTCTGCTATTTCCCCCCCTCACTGAGGTGCAATGATTAGTCAGTACATAGCAGATTTTAGGCATTTTATGTGGACACAAGCACTCTCTTTGGTGTATACCCTGCAGCTCCCTTACTAGAATTTAGTCCACTGAGGACAGACTTTAGAGCCTATGCTATTAAGAAAATACCCATAGTGGCAATTGTAGCCCTCTTTCCATTGTAGGCTACCCTTTCTTGTGGCTGTCTAACTCTGTCCCTGCTTGTCTGTATGTCCTTACACTGCACTGAGTTCACACTCAGTATGTGAAGTGTTTCGTCAGTCAGCGAGAGGAAATGCTGAGTGTGGCAGATAGTACATGTATCAGTGTGCCACAGCGGAAACTATAATCTAATGTCAGCACTGGACAGAAGTGGGAATTAAGCACTTTTTTGCTGTTCTTTCCCAATGGACATAATTCAGGGGACCAGAGTAGATCTATCCAAATACAAGGGAAACCCATGAGATGTTTTGAAGGATTCTGGATTACATTTTTTCTGAGAAAGAGGCAGCAATGGGAGAAGACTTGAGAGGTCAGCAAAGTATATGTGCAAAAACAATGAGGAGTCCGGTGGCACCTTAAAGACTAGCAGATTTCTTTGGGCATAAGCTTTTGTGGGTAAAAACCCACTTTTTCAGCTGCATGGAGTGAAAATTTGCAGATACAGACATAAATATATATTGGCACATGAAGAGAAGGGAGTTACCTTACAAGTGGAGAACCAGTGTTGACAAGGCCAATGCAGTTATGGTGGATGTGGTCCACTCCCAATAATTGATGAGGAGGTGTCAATACCAAGAAAGGGAAAATTGCTGTTGTAGTGAGCCAGCCACTCCCAGTCCCTATTCAAGCCCAAATTAACGGTGTTAAGTTTGCAAATGAATTGTAGCTCTGCAGTTTCTCTTTGAAATCTGTTTTTGAAGGTTTTTAGTTGAAGGATGGCTACTTTGAAATCTGTTATCGAACGTCCAGGGAGATTGAAGTGTTCTCCTACTGGTTTTTGTATGTTACCATTCCTGATGTCTGATTTGTGTCCATTTACCCTTTAATGTAGAGACTGTCCAGTTTGGCCTATGTACACAGCGTATGTGGAGAGTCAGATCAAGTCTGGGAGGCAGTAGCCTCAGAGAAAGCAGGGGGAGGGCTAAATTTCAGGTTTCAGATTTGGAGGTTGGGGGCAGAATTAATTGCTGGGCAGGGAAGGGGCAAATGTTGGAGTGAGTGCTCCAGCAGTGGAGGCCAAAATCACCTTACTTAAATTTGGAAGAGTGGGCAATGCTAATTGCCTCCACACACCCACCCACTTTGGGGTGAGCAGGGGTGTGGGGTTTCCAAAAATCAAAACAAAATTTAAAAAAAATCTCATGACTTTTGGGGTATGTCTCATGATTTTTGATCTCTTGATTCCATGAACAAAATTGTCTTTAATATTTTCACCAACAGAAAACCTGAAAAGCAGAAATATGGCAAATTATGAGACACTTCTTAACCATACCCTGATGTCCACGTAGCATGTCTCCATTGATGATAATAGATTCTGCATTGTTTCAAAGAACTTCCTTCTGCTTCAGTACTATATGCAACGCATTACTCTCCCTCACTGTACATCATAAAATCTCAGTTATGACCTTCCTGAGAACACCGCACACTTCACACTTAACTTGTGCATGTATGTGAACCCTGAACATAGTGTTGCTAGTATTGTTATGGAGGATTAATTAAAATGTTGTGTTCTACTAAGATGGAGATTCATGTGTTGAGTGTATGTGTTTCTATATTGGTTGGAGATAGAAGGAAGTTCCTTGTGATAGTGCAGAGTCCTTGATCATCAGTAGGAATGTGCTGTGTGTGAGCATTAGAGTACCATTATGAAGTGTGCCAGAACTTGGCACTTTCATGCTTTATTATTATTTATTAGTGTCACTGTAGTGCCTCAGTCATGCATCCGGGCTCTGTTATGCTGGGTGCTATCCAAGTCTATAACAAAATGATAGTCCTTACCTAAGACATCCTTACCTATACTTCCAGCTGGAAGGTGTGAATTCCATCTTGAGGAGATATACCTACACCAGCTCTACTAGCATCTTGGGCAGATACCTATTTGTGGCTGCTAGCCCTTCCTGCCATTTGTGCTGCTGTTGCTACAACTCTATATTTAGCATGTTACCTTGATCAGAGTTAGCATGGATATATCTCCCTGAGCTGGAATTTAAACCTCCAACTGGAAGTATAGATATACTCTAAGAATAAGACGAGACAGTGGTGGATGCAACAAAGAGACAGGGCACAAAGTAACCGTGAGATGATTATCAATATTGATATAATTACCATATTATCATGGTTTTTCTTCGACATCACATCAGAGATGAGTTTTAAGGAGACATTTGAAAGAGGACAATGTGGTAGCTTTGTGGATTTTTATGGAGAGCAATTTCCATGCATAAATGGTGTCATGGAAGAGTGCATTAAGTGGTGTATGGAAAATTTAACAAATGGGCCATCAAGTTTGGCATTGATGGCGGAATAGAGGTGGGAGTCAACATCTCAGTTGCATAAAAGAGATGATAGCTAGGCTGTGGCTTCATTTCCATTGAAAGCAATAGAAATTGAAAGGTGGAGGCCATCTTTATTTGATGCAATGACCCACTATTGCAGTAAAGGCTATTTTTCCTGAAGGCATAAGCAGCTTCTGTCCCAATGGGTATCTTCAGTCCCACTGTACATTTTAGAAAATGTCTGACATTTTGAATATGGAAAAATTGTAAATATTGGTAAGACAGGAAAAAACATCATTAATAATTTTGCTTTATTATAACCTAATTTCTTCAAAGGTAACTGGCAATATATTTTAACTGAATGGAAAGTTTGAAGTATGACAACACACAACATTTTTTAACCAAAAATAATTGAAAAAGTCAGAGATTGGAGAAGAATGTCTTTATTTGTAACTCATAAAATACGGAACAGATTTAATTGACTATCACTAGAAAATTCAATCTTCACCCACGGATTTAAGTTTGGTGAAGGTACTGTGACAGTCGGGCCAGATGGCTATAGGAGAGTATTAGAAGGCAGATATATTAGCCCCAGGCTAAGTAGGTCCCTTTTCCCTGGGTAAGGTAACAGGGAAGGTTTTTTTTTTTTTTTTTTTGAAAACAGAAGGAAAATTTATTGGTAACGCTTACAGAATTACCAAAGAAAACAAAACAACTATGCAACAAAACAACGCAATCAGAAGGTATAACACAGCAGCTTTCAGGAGGGAGAAGTATTCAGGCTAGCCTGGGCCCAGAGCGGGGGGGCTTCTTCGACACTCGTGGTCTTCCACCCTCCTGAGTTACCTGATGGCCTAGAGCGGGGGGGCTTCCTCGACACTCGTGGTCTTCCACCCCCTCGAGTTACCCAGTGCCGCGCCCAGTGTCACCGATCCTCCCTCTCCTGAGAGTGCCTGGTAAGATGGGCACGGCTGCGGGGTGGGCGGTTTAGGGGGGGGGGTAGACACCCATGTATCATAGGACCCCTCCTAGACGACAGGGATGATGGTATCCACAGCGGCAACGGCTGGGGCTGGCGTCTCTCGCTCTTCCCCTCAATCAAAGGGTCAGATGGAGGGAACCGGACGGGGTCACCGAGCAGAGAACCCCAGACAGCGCCCACCGCTCCTCGAAGGCTTCAAGGGAGTCGGTGGACGCCGCCCAGAGGAACTCCGCTCGGATACGTGAGTGTACTGAGGATCGGAAAACGGCCCCACAATCGCAGGACGCTGCATGGGCCAACCTCCTCTCTCTGGTTTTATAAATGGCTGTTTTAGCCAAAGCTAGGAGGAGGTTGACCAGAAGATCCCGCGACTTTGTGGGGCCACGGATGGGAAGTGTATAGATAAAAAGGTGGGGGGAAAAGTGAAGCCAGAAGCGTAATAAAATATTTGTGAGGAGCCGGAAAAGGGGCTGCAATCTGGCACACTCTAAATACACGTGCGCCAGGGTTTCCCTCACATTACAAAAAGGACAAGTGTCCGGAACGGGGGTAAACCGTGTCAAAAACACGCCCGTGCTCACAGCTCCGTGAAGGAGCCGCCAACTGATGTCCCCGACGGGCCTTGGGACCAGGGTGGAATACAGGCTGGCCCACCGAGGTTGCTCACCCTCCAAAGGTGGCAGGAGATCCCGCCACTTTGTATCGGGGCGGGACACCAGGGTGTGGGCGTGAAGGGTGTGAAGCGTAAGTGTATATAAGTATTTCCGTGGAGCAATTTGAAAGCTAACCGGCTGCAGTTCGTGCAGCCGGCTTGCAGTGAAAGGGTGAGGGGTTTGTTGGGATCTACGGGGTGGGGGCCCGATGGAAAGGTCCGGCGGGCCTGGGGTAAGGAATGGGCGGGGTGCGCCCTCGCACAAGGCTCGGCTAACATAAGCCCGAGCAGCGGGGGTCAAAGCGGCCTTCACCTCCTGAAGCACGCGCCGGGGGGTACGAAGGCTGGAGAGCCCCATGCGCCGAGCGAGCGTCAGGGGATCCAGCCAGTCTCTCCGGTCGTAGTCCAGGAGGTCTCCGACCCTCGTGACTTCCGCCAGGACCAACCTCTGGCGCACCGAGCGGGACTCCGCCACCTGCACACGGAGCTGGGGGTTGTGTAGCAGGGGCTCCGTGAGGAGATCTGCCCCCACGGTGGCCGCCACGGACCTGGTTGTTAGAAACAATTTCCAAGTCCGGAGGAGGTCCTGGTAGAAGACCGGCAGCCCGGAGAGGTCTCGCGGAAAACCCCTCGGAGAAAGATAAAAGAGCTGCCGGTCATATCGAAGCCCTTGGAAACGGCGCAGGAAGGCGTGCGCCAGTATGCTCCACGCCGAACTACTTGCACTATAAAAGAGCCTCTGCAGGGCCTGGAGGCGGAAAACGCGGACCTGAGTGTACAGACACTTCAGGCCCTGCCCTCCTTCCTTCAGGGGTAGATGAAGAACTCCAGTGCATTCCCGACCAGAAGAACTCTAGAATCAATCTCCGGAGGTGGGTCAGGAAACCCGGGGCCGGGGCCAGGGTGTTGAGCCGGTACCAGAGCGTGGACAGGACTAGTTGGTTAAGCACCAGTGCTCTCCCTCGGAGGGAGAGACATCGGAGAAGCCTCGTCCATCTCCGGATCCGCTCTATCACCCCGCCCTCTAAATTTTGCCAGTTCTCCGGCGGGGAAGGATGCGTGGCGGAAAGGTAAACGCCGAGATAGAGCAGTGGACCCGCACTCCACCGGATGGTCTGAAGTGCGGGTGGGAGGGAGCTCACCTGCCGCCAGTCCCCCACCGCCAAGCCAGAGCTCTTGACCCAGTTGACTCGGGCGGAGGAGGCTGCCGAATAGATGGCTTGGCATGCCTCCACTCGCGCCAAGTCGCCCGGGTCCTGGACCACGAGGAGTACGTCATCGGCGTACGCCGACAGGACCAGCCGCAGCTCCGGCTCCCGCAGCACCAACCCTGTCATCCTCCTGCAGAGGAGACAGAGGAAAGGCTCGATCGCCAGAGCATACAACTGGCCCGAGAGGGGGCACCCCTGCCGCACTCCTCGCCCGAAGCTGACCGGTTCAGTCAGGGTCCAGTTGAGCCTAACCAAACACTCCACGGAGGCATACAGCACCCGGAGAAAACTCACAAACTGAGGTCCAAATCCAAACGCCTGCAAAGTGCTCAGGAGGTACCCATGATCTACTCTATCGAACGCCTTCTCCTGATCAAGAGACAGGAGGGCGAACGATAGACCATCTCTCCGCCCGAGTTCCAAAAGGTCTCGGACTAGAAAGAGGTTGTCGAAAATGCTGCGACCCGGGACAGTATAGGTCTGGTCTGGGTGGACCACGTCCGCCATCACGGACCCTAGCCGCAGCGAGATTGCTTTCGCTACGATTTTGTAATCCGTGCTAAGGAGTGAGACGGGACGCCAGTTTCGTAGATCGCGGAGGTCCCCCTTCTTCGGCAGCAAAGCGAGCACCGCACGCCTGCATGACAGAGGGAGGACCCCGCTCTGCAAGGACTCAGCCCAGACGGTGACTAGGTCTGGGCCGAGAATGTCCCAGAACGCGCGGTAAAACTCCACGGTCAGCCCGTCCATGCCCGGAGATTTATTGGTGGGCATGCGACGGAGGGCTTCCGAGAACTCGGCCAGGGTGAGAGGCAGCTCTAGTCGGTCTCGGTCGCCCACGCTGACCGTGGGGAGTTCCTCCCAGAGCACCTCGCAAGCGTCAGGATCGGTCGGGTCCGGGGAGAAAAGGCTTGTGTAGAAGTCACGGGCCCTCCCACACATCTCCTCCGGACCCGTGAGGGGGGTGCCGTCTTCCGCAAGGAGGCAGGTGACGTGTTTCTTGGCCCCCCTCGTTTTCTCCAGGGCATAGAAGAAGCGGGAGCCGCGGTCCATCTCCCGAAGGAGGCGGATGCGGGATCGAACGAAGGCACCTCGGGCCCGGTGGTCCTCAAGGGCCCGGAGCTCCTCCCGCTTCTCCCGGCACGCTCCGCAGAGGGACGGGTCCTCGGGATCGGCGGCCAGGCGCCTCTCCATCTCTAAGACCTCCCGTTCCAGCTGCTCTATCGCCGCATTTCGCCGTCGGCTGGTGCCCCGAGTGTAGTCACGGCAGAAGAGCTTGGCGCGCACCTTCCCGAGATCCCACCATCGCCGCACCGAGGGAAAGGCACGCCACTGCTCTCGCCAGGCCAGCCAAAACTCCCGGAAGGACATCACAAAGCTCTCGTCCTCCAACAGGCTGTTATTAAAGTGCCAATAGGCCGGCCCCGGTCTCTCTGCACGGAGGGAAACCGTTACAGCGACTAAATGATGATCGGAGAATGGGGCCGGCCGAATGGCGGAGGAGTGGGCCTGTGAAAGATGGAAACGGGATAAGTAAATACGGTCCAACCGAGAGTGGTGTGACCGATGGGCCTCCACCCGGACAAAGGTGAACGTGGAGGTGTCATCTGGGTGATGGTCGCGCCAGACGTCCACTAGGGAGTGATGGTCGACTATCCCTTGAAGAATATTCGCAGCGGCCGGACTTGGTTCGGCCCCTGAGCGGTCCCGTTCCTCGAGGGTGGTGTTAAAGTCCCCTCCCAGGACCAGGCACTCATGCGAATCCAGGGTGCCGAGAAAGTCGGACACCTGCTGATAAAATTGTGGCCGCCTGGAGCTCATTTGCGGGGCATAGATGTTAACAAGATTAACCACGAGCCCCTCCATACGGACTCGAAGGTGCAGCACGTGGCCCGGCACGGCCTCATTGACCCCTAGCACCTCAGGCCGTAGGTTGGGGGAGAATAGGGTTGCCACTCCAGCCTGCCAGGTCGCAAAGTGGCTAAAGTATACCCCGTCCCCCCACTCCAGCCGCCACCTATCCTCGGCGGCCGGGTCTGTATGGGTCTCCTGCAGGAAAACTACAGAGTACCTCCCCTCCCGAAGGTAAGAGAGCACCTGGGACCTGCGGAGAGCCATCCTACAGCCCCTGGTATTCAGGGTCGCAATAATAAGAGGCGTCATACGGAGGGCTGGGGGGGTGGGGGTCTCGTATTGGCGGGGGGGTTCAGGGCCCCCGGCGGGTTGCACAGCAACCCATGACCCATCCCGTAGGTGAGTAGATCGCTGCGGAAGCTGCGGGCTCGCTCGTAGGCCGCAGCACCGCGCTTTCCTTGCCCCCTGCCCTCCTTTATAAGGGCCTTTGTGGCCTGGAGGAGTTGATCAAAGTCCCCCCATAGCCGAAGAGCCAGCTGTGCCCTATCGCGGGCGCCACGGGAGTGCTCTAGGAACTTCCGTAGCGCATGCCGCAGCTCATGGGGGGGTGGGGTTACAATTCCCAAGGTATTCCCTGATGGGCCTCTTAATACAGCCTCGTGGTCCGCTAAGGCAGGTAAACAGGGTGCGGACCACCGACGGGGCGTCTGACAGGCTGGGGTTATTAAATTCACTTCACGCCTTGGGGTGGAGGGGGATGGCAGGGGAAAAATTGCCACTCCTAACGGGTCGCGACTAGAAAGTGCAAAGACTGCTCCCTGGGGGGAGTCTGCAAAAGGCGGAAAGGAAATAACCCCAGGGGCGGCATTAACATTGCAGGAGGAGGGACCTTGGGCAGGGGCAGGGGTGGGGGCAGGGGCAGGGGTAAGGCTCTGGGGTGCAGGAGGCGAGCAGCTAAAGGAAAGTGCCTCCTGAGCAAAATCAAGGGTTAAGGGGGAAGGGGAGGGGCTCCCAAGAATGCTAGGTGCTGGCTCCATGGTGGTTTTAGCGGTCACGGCATCAGGTGGTGGACCACCTTCTGCAGGGTGCTCACCCGGGAAGGCAAAAAGGGGGAGGGAGCATGGGGAAAGGGAGGCTGGGGTAAGGCTGCCCAGCTCGAGGCCAGCCGGCAGCAAATCATCCCCTCCCTGGGTGACCGGGGTCAAATCTAGGGCCTCAATCTCCGCATACACGGAGGAGAGGCCAACTCCTGCCACCCCGGGGGCCTCTCCTCTAGGGCCCGCCTCAACGGCCGCCTCGGGGTCTGCGGGGGGTTCGGGTAGCGTCCAGGCAGAAGGGGTGTCCTCAGAAGTCTCGGAGGGGAGGGTTTCCCGTGGAGGGGGGATTCTGCCCTCCAATGCCAGTCCGTCTTCCCCTCCCGACACCGGCGGATGGATCTCGCTCGCGGCCGTGGCGGGAGGCTCAATAGCAGTGCCTCCTTTCCTGGTCTTCCGGGGGGCTTCCGCGTCGGGTGGATGCAGCGGAGCTCGAGCCTTCCGCTTGCCTCGCTTCCCCTGGACTAGGGTCCAGCCCTCCATAGCATCATCTGGGGGCTGGTTAGCAGGGGTCGTGTCGGGGGGCGGAGGCGATGGTTTAGGCGTTCGGGGAGGTAGCGGTGGGGCAACATAAGGGGCGGGGGCTTCTCCTTGGGGAGGGCCCTCTCTTATACCCAATAATATCCTTGCCACACCCTCCTCCATGGGCTCTATTGGGTTGGTACTAGCAAGGGTGGAAACCCCTTGCTCGCCCGGGCATTGTAGGGAAGGTATCTCTTGGGCCCGGACGGGAGCAGCGATGGGTCGAGTAGGAGGAGGGTTGGTTTCAGGTACTGGGCAGCCAGGGGCATTGGCAGCGACGGGGCCAATGTCCTGCCGGGTCTCGGGGGTTTCGGGTGCCCCTCCCCCCCGAGCCAAAGGGCAGTCTCTGCGGACATGCCCCGCTGAGCGGCAGAGGTAGCACCGGGCCTCTCCGGTAGAATAAAAGACCCGATAGCGGGCTCCCTCGTAGGGGACTAGAAAGGACCCCTCAAGCGCCTCTCCGTCACGCGCCCCTGCCGGTGGTAGAAGCTGCACTTGCCGGCGGAACGAAAAAATGTGACGGAGGGTGGGGTCCTTGCAGCCCAACGGGAGAGGGCTGATGACAGAAACAAGTTTCCCCAGGGTGGAAAGAGCGGGTAACAGGGCAGCATTGGGTAAGAAGGGAGGAACGGAGGTAAGGACGAGGCGAACGCCCAGGTCTTCTAACGGTTCTAGGGGGACAAACACCCCCCCTACCGTCAGGCCCCTCTCCACCGCCTCCTGGGCGGCAGCCTCCGAGGCTAAGAAGAAAACGACCTTCCCATACATCTTGGAGGCCGCCACAATAGCCGTGGGTCCCACCACCTTCGCCAACGCCTGCACGTATGTCTCCACGTGGGGCGAGGCGGGCACCAGGAGGCAACGGACGCCGTGCTTCCTGGTCAAGGCGGGGAAAGGGCCTCGGCCGCTGGTGATGGTGGCGGAGGCAGGGGGGGGCGAGATGACGAGGTGGCAGGCAGCGGGGAGCCCGCTGCCGCCCGGGCATACGTCCTGGGGGCCGGGGGAGGGACAATCGCAGAGCTGGTGGAGGGAAACGCAGGGAGGGGCGCCACGGTTGATGACGAGGCCGCAGCGGTGGGGGCAGCTACCGCCATGGAGGGCTCAGTGGTTTTAGCGGGGCCCTTTCCCTTCCACCCGCCCTGGCCCTTCTTGCGAACCGGGGGGGGTTTCCTAGAATCTGGGGGGGTGGTGGGTGCAGCAGCAGCAGCAGCAATCACCCTGGTGCCTCCTGCTACCGGTGCCCCAGCAGGGGGGGTGGCAAGTACCTTAACAATAGTAGTAGGGGGGGGACCTTGGGGGTTGGGCAGGGGTGGTGGTGGGGAAGGGACAACTAATTTTATTAAAGCAGTCTCGCCCCTCTCGTTCCCCGCCATTGTGAGCAGGGAGAGACAGGGAGACACCGGAAGGAGGAGGGGGGAGGGGAGAAGGCAGAATAGCCCCTCCTTCCGCTGGCTGCGGACGGGAAGGGAAAAAATGCCGAGGGAGGGGGGCTGGGAGGAGGGGGGGGAACAAAATCGGGGTCCAGTAAAAGGGGCAAGTTGTAGGATAAGCAGTCCGGGGGGGGGTGCAGACCCACACACGTTTGTCCAAAGAGTCTCGGTTGGTCGGTTGTTAGGTCCGGTCCGGAAGGCAAAGTTCAAAGCAAACAGCTGGATCCGAAGGGAGATGGCAGATTGCCAGCAGGGACAGACTGCGGGGGGGCCGTGACAGTTGTAATAACGATGGGGGGGTAGGGGCACCGATGGATCGGGGGTGGGGGTCTCCACGCCACACCCCCTGTGCCGCCACAAACGCAAGTAATCACAGTCAAACTCCCCCCCACGAGAGTATAATTCAAAAAGTTACTCAATCTCACGGCCTCCGTCACGATGATTTATATTATTTCTTCTGTAAATCTCCGTCTCCGGCTGTGTTGGCTGTGTTCCAAGTCCTCCGGTATGTTAAGAATGTTGTAAGATCCGAGCTGCTGACACAACGGCTGGGTCTGGGGGTTTCCACTCCCCCCTCCGGACAGCAAAATCGGCAATCTTCCCCCCCCTCCTCCGGGGGCTCAGCTGAGGCAAATAGCTGCGCCCGAAAGCAGGCGTGGGCGGGGGGATGGCCGGCGAAGGACGTAGACGGAAAAAAAACACAAAAAATGAAAAGAAAAAACAAAAAAGCGTCTGGCCCGGTCGGGGGGGGACTAAGGCAGGTGCAAAAAGTAAGAAAAATCCGGGCCAGGGGGCTTTAGGAAAGAATAGAAAGCAGATAGCTGAGGAGCAAGCAAAAGACGTTCCGTTTCCTAACAGGGAAGGTTCCAGAACAATCAGGAACCTTCTGGAGACAATTAAGACAGGCTGATTGGCTGCAGGTGTTCTAATCAAGAAGCTGCTAGAATCAATTAAGGCTGGCTAATCAGGGCACCTGGATTTTAAAAAGGAGCTCGCTTCAGTTTGTGGTGTGCGTGTGAGGAGCTGGGAGCAAGAGGCACTAGGAGCTGAGAGTGAGAACGCGGACTGTTGGAGGACTGAGGTGTACAAGTATTATCAGACACCAGGAAGAAGGTCCTACGGTGAGGATAAAGAAGGTTTTGGGAGGAGGCCATGGGGAAGTATCCCAGAGAGTTTTAGCTGTCGCACAGCTGTTCCAGGAGGCACTCTAGACAGCTGCATTCCACAGGACCCTGGCCTGGAACCCGGAGTAGAGGGCGGGCCCGGGTTCCCCCCAAACCTCCCAACTCCTGGTCAGACACAGGAGGAGTTTACCTGGACTGTGAATTCAGAAAAACGGCCAAGCTGAGGGCTGCCGTGAAGCTCCAAGGCGAGCAAATCCGCCAATAAGTGCAAGACCCACCAAGGTAGAGCAGGAACTTTGTCACGGTACACAATTCTTCATTTAAAGCAAAGAGATTGAATCCCAGCTTTAATGAAAAACTGTACCCAAACTTAATTATGATTTTCATTTATTTATTTATATGCATTTGTGTTTTTATTGTCTCAAAACAGGACTTTTAAGCGTGTAAGTTGATACATTGTGAAATCATATATGCTTTAATAACAATAATAATAAAAAGCATTTTTGGTCATAGAGTCAGTGGTGGTAGATTTTCACCTTTTTAATTTCCTCTTGCTAACTGCTGGCTCCCTTCTTTTGAGTTGTGCATTGTGGTGATGCATAAAGTACCAACTGCCATGTATGCTGATGTTACCTTTCAAGTCATGTGCACTAGTATTAGAATTTTATGGAGATTTCAACAAGAATCTCATTAAAATTTTGTTTATTTGAAAGTAAGAGAAGAGAGAGAGAAGAGGCATTATGCAAAAATAAGGTGACTAATTTTGGTTTAGGTTTTGGAAATAATAATTAAACCTTTTGGGACATTTCCAATGACTGACTTTGGATTAGGTTTTGGAAATAATAATTAAACCTTTTTGGATATTTCCGATACCTTGTTTTGTTTTATTTTATTTTATGTTTGTGATTTACAGAAAAAATTAAGGTCCCAGTCCTACATTCCTTGTGCACCAAAACTCAAATCCAACGAGAGTTTTGGGTGTGAGAGGAATGCAGATTTGTGCACAAAGAGCGAAATGAAATTTCCTGTACAAGTTCCACATTAAATAGTTGTATAATGACTGCATCTCTTCATGAATCAAACCCTTCTTTTCCATCTACTTTTGTATGCCCATACAAATCCTACAGCTTTTTTCCCTCCTCTTATATTTGCAAACTTCATTTACTTGGTGGAAAAGTTTTTGCAGTATGTATGGTTTAATTATTTTTAATCCTTTTTTTCATTATCTGTGCTTCCAAATTGCCTTTGCTGTCTTAATATATATATATTACCAGCAGCATTATCTGTTGCCACAGTGATGAGAAAGATTGCATGCACATAGTTACTTTTTATTGCTCCTTTAGAGGATATTACATGAATGAAATGTTTCCTCTGCATTCAAGTAATGTAAATATGGAAGAGTAAGTTGAAACAACAAAGGTCTGCTTGCCATTATGGCTGCTTACAAAACACAGATAAAGTGTACTTTAAATACAGAAGCTGCTACTAATTTTATTGAATGGGGAAAAATGGTCTTGCTGTTGCCAGCAATGTCAGCTGACGATGGAATGAGTATGAATATCAAATGTCACCTTTCCTTCGGTATTAATTATTTAAGATACATTTAAAATAACAAGACTCTGGGGTAGGGGTGTATGGCTCAGGGATTTGATAATGGAATGTGGAGCCTTTCGTCTCCAGGTCAACAGTTCAAATCCAGTGTCATAGTTCAGGGCAACTGCACCGTATTTCCCTTTGTGGTCCAGTAAGCTCCTCAGCTGTCACCTCTCTTGGGTGGAGACCTGAGTGTCTCTCCTTCCTGACTGGGGTATTTTCAGACTGCAAAGCTCCCTGCCTATACTGTGAACTCCTTGTCTCCTCTGAGATGGCAAACAGGGTACTTGCTACAGTTAAGGTACCGTACAGCTTTCTAAACAAGCACATCTATTCTTAAGGTAAAAGCATTACAGAGGAAACATATTAAAAATAATAAAAGAACCTACATGCATGCTAATAAGCTTACCAGAGATCTCCCCGCCCTCACTTCCACCAAGGGCTCTGGTTGATGATTAGTCCTTCAAACTCCACATGGGATTTTCCTGTGGTCACAAGTTGATCACAGGTTCAGCTCAGAACAAGCACCCTCATTAGTAAGTCAGTTTCTCCATTATACAGATTGTCTTTGAACTGTGCTCATGTCACAGGTGATCAGAACAAAAGGTTCCCCTGCTTAGGGAGAAGCTTCAAACACTGAGTCAGGAAGTGGGAGTTTGCAACTCTTTCTTGTGAAGCTTGGTTGAGGTGGTGGAGACAGAGGGTGGAAGAGGGTGGGATATTTCCCAGGGAAGCCTTACTGCTAAATGATGAACTAGCATTCAGCTGAGCCCTCAAGGGTTAACACATTGTTGTTAATGTAGCCTCACACTCTACGAGGCAGCACGAATGGAGGGAGGAGACACAGCATGGCAGAGAGAGACAGAGACACACACCATGTGTGTGTGAGTGAGAGGGAGAGAGAAACAGAGACACACCGTTCTGTGGAGACGAGGTACAGGGGCAGGAGGAGGACACCCTGACATTAGCACCATTTACCATCAGACTTTCTGTGATGTGAATAATGGTCTCAGACCAGTTCCTGATGATGTACAAGTTTCTGCATCATAGCTGCCATTAACTGGCACTGTTGGTGATGGTCGCAGAATGAGCATGGAGACTGACTTATCCTTTCACCTCCAAACTTGGTCCCTTGAGAACAGGAGGAAGGCATATTGATGGTGGTCTAGAGAAGCTTGCGCTGCTGCTGTTGTGCTGTATTTGGCTGAGTGCTTCAGTCCAGCACCTTTCAAAAGCATTGAATAAACTCAAAAATCATCCTTGGGTGTGGTTTGATGGGACAGCCCCTGTGCAGGAGCATTCTTTTGAAATGTGCGTGGAGTACGGCAACTTCAGGGGGCTTGTCTATGCTAAGAAAATGCACCAGGTTAAGTAACACAATGCTAAATACAAATTTATCACCTCGTGCAGAAAGGGGCATTCATATTTCAAAATGGTCGTGGCTCACCCTAGAGATGTGCCAGGTATGAGAGGCAGCACCAGAAATGTTTTGCTTTTTTAATTCTCATTATCCTCACATCAGTCATTTGTAAAGATGCCAGTTTCTACCCACAGAACTGTGAGTTCCATTAACTCTCTATCTCGCAAATCTAAGTGTTGAGGTACATACTGTATGTTGTACAACCAGGCATTTGAAAGGCCTATACTACCAGCGAACAGCAGGCTAACTTGAAGGTGGAGTGTCAGCCTCAGCTTTCAGCGTCCTTGTGTTTATTGGTTCATGCTGCAACCTTATTGTTACTTAGTAATTCAGTTAATTTTATTATTTAATAAAAGGAGATATTCTTTACAAGCAAGTTTCCTTAGCATTTTTGAAAATATCCACCACATCTTTTATACTAGCGGTTTGTAAACTTTTTGAGCTGAGTCCTTGCTTTGAGTTATAATTTTTGGTTGCACTCTCCCTCCCCACCCAAACAAAACTAGACACATGCAAAAGCTTGATAGCTTACTCATAACCCTAACAGCGATCTTAACATACCTTTAATTACCTTACCTACACCTGTAATTTTCAAATATGTAGATTCTTATCAATGGCACAGCCAAGGCTTCCTCAGCAGTGAGCTGCTTCTACCTTGCAGCCAGGCTGCACGGCTAGGGCAGGGCCGATGCCTGCCCCTCTGCCCCTACCCCCTTGAGTTTTCAGGGTGGGGGAAGGTATGTGCAATGGGTCTCTGGGGGCAGAGCCAGCGCTGGGCGTGGAAATCAGTGCAGACATAGTGGATGTCTAAATCGCCCATTGAGGTAAGTTGGGGTGGAGATGGCCATCTCTCCCCAGTCCCATGTGGGGGGTGGTCTGGGGCTGTGCAGAGCTGCCACGAGCTGCCTGGCATCGCCACTCACCCCCTGGATGTTCCTCCACACACCCCTAGGGGGGTGCGCCACAAAGTGTGAAAACCTCTGTTTTATACTATATTATGTGACTCATGTTTTAGGTCCTTTATATTAACTGCTGTACAGATCACCTAGTGTCAGGTGCTATGGCAACACAAGCCCTACCATATTAGTAGGGGCTCTGCAGCTGTTTGTTATAAAGAGAGAGGACTGCTGACAGGGCAGCTGTTCTCTATGGGTACATCTACAAAGCCTGCAACAGCAAGCCTCCCAGACCAGGCCAATCACTTAGATATTGTGGCTTGGGCTAAAGCTCAGACTGTGAAGCCTAGGGAAGGGGATGGGCTTCAGAGGCTGAAGTCCAGCACAAACTGCAGTTTCACAGTACCATCTACAGAGCTATTTTTAAATCACTAGTGCAAGCCTGAATCTATCAGTCTGGGCTGGGAGGCTTTCTGCCATGGCCTCTGTAGACATATCCTGTGAGGGCTCGGGGACTCTGGAACTTTCTCTTGTCTTTGGTCCACAGTAGCCTGAATTGGTGACCTTCCAGGCATGCTATAAAAGAAATAAGCTTAAAAGGGTTTTCAGAAGGGACTGAGGGATGCTTTCCAGAACAATGAAAGAGTGCAAAGGAGTTTTTGGTAGGTAGCTGGCAAGCAGAGCTCCTGTATGAAATTGTTATTTTAATGCTGCTGGGATTTTATTGTATTACTAGTTACTTGTTAGGGTGCCTGGGGCCTTATTTCGGCATCTTTTTTAATTTAAAAATAAAATAAATAACAAATGCTCTTCACTGCCTCTTCAAGGTCTGGAGAGCAGTTGTTCAACTCCACATCTAAATTAAGTGTTGTTTTGTTTTTTGGTTTCTTGGTGTATCTGCAGCTCTGATGTGGTTGTGTGAAAGGTTGCAGGACTTCAACATTCCTTCCTTCTCCTCCACAAACAAGTCCAAATTCTAAACAAGTGTAGAAACAGCCCTCAAACATTGAAACTGAATGACTGTTTTTGAACAATGTCAGGCTGACATTGAAACTGAAAAATAAGCTTTATTGTATCACCTGCTTTCTGACTGGCATCACGCTCTCACAGTGAGTGTGGAGCAGGAGTAAGAATAAACTGCTTGGGTTTCCTCTCCAAGGGTAATTTTTGTTTTTCAATATACTTCAATTTTGTCTTTGTTTTGAGTCCTATACCTCACTGAGTACCTTGTCAGTGCTCAACAAATAATGAATATTAATAATTGGGGGTGGAGGGGTTCGAATGTGTAATTGCCATTGTCAGGCCAGGATTATACATGCAAAGGTGTGTGGACCAAACTTTCTGATCCTGGCCTCCCAACCAGAATGTCCCTGTGTCTCCTGCCACCAGCAGTCTGTGGAACAGGTTCCCAGCAGATGTTTGGGAAGCCTGAAGGGGGTATAAAACATCCATGTTTACATTTCCCCTGCAGGTGTCTGTGGTGTACTCGTGTACAGATGGAAGCCGGGATTTGGTCCTTGGGATGATTCGATACCTTTGAAGATAAATAAACATGTTGGTGCTCCCCCGAGCCCTTTTCCATTTGGTGCTCCAAGAACGCAGTTCAACTTCAGTCTTGTTGCTTAGGTTTCTTTACTTAGCATACATCATGAGTTGATCAGACTCCAGTGTAGGAGTGGGCATGGGGCATTCCACACATCCAAGGTTACACAGCAAATCTCTTCCTTTATATACATTTATTGTCAAGGTTCCTCCCCCACTCTGAACTCTAGGGTACAGATGTGGGGACCTGCATGAAAACCTCCTAAGCTTACTTTTACCAGCTTAGGTTAAAACTTCCCCAAGGTACAAATTAATCTTATCCTGTGTCCTTGGAGTATCCACTGCCACCACCAAACTCTAACTGGGTTTACTGGGGAACGTAGTTTGGACACGTCTTTCCCCCCAACCCTTGCACCCCACTTCCTGGGAAAGGTTTGATAAAAATCCTCACCAATTTGCATAGGTGACTACAGACCCAAACCCTTGGATCTAAGAACAATGAAAAAGCATTCAGTTTTCTTACAAGAAGACTTTTAATAGAAATAGAAGTAAAGGAATCACCTCTATAAAATCAGGATGGTAGATACCTTACAGGGTAATTAGATTCAAAAAAGGAGAACCCCTCTAGGCAAAACCTTAAGTTACAAAAAAGACGCACAGACAGAAATAGTCATTCTATTCAGCACAGTTCTTTTCTCAGCCATTTAAAGAAATCATAATCTAACACATACCTAGCTAGATTACTTACTAAAAGTTCTAAGACTCCATTCCTGGTCTATCCCCGGCAAAGACCCAGCATACAGACAGACACAGACCCTTTGTTTCTCTCCCTCCTCCCAGCTTTTGAAAGTATCTTGTCTCCTCATTGGTCATTTTGGTGAGGTGCCAGCGAGGTTACCTTTAGCTTCTTAATCCTTTACAGGTGAGATGATTTTTCCTCTGGCCAGGAGGGATTTTAAAGGGGTTTACCCTTCCCTTTATATTTATGACACTCCAGTGTAGGAGTGGGCATGGGGCATTCCACACATCCAAGGTTACACAGCAAATCTCTTCCTTTATATTGCACATTACATTGCATTCACTATACATCGCATCACACATTTTGGAACTAATCCCTGTACAATATGTACTGTCTGTGCACAACTTACTTTTTACCTCACCCAAGCTTATTTTATCCATTATTATCTTGTCCATTGTAAATGGTTCTCTGAGTGTTCCCCTTTATTTTAACTAGTCTAGACATTCTGTTTCCAGCCTGCTGATCCATTTACCTTCCTAATCCTGTCTCCCAATAAATGAGACCTCATCCATGTCCAATTATTCATGTCAAGCGAGGACTACAAAATGTTTTGATTTTTGTATATCCTTCTGTCCCTGTTTAGCCAACTGTCCTCTACACTGTAGAACTGGTCAGAGCACCTCTCTGCTCGAAGATAATGAAAACAGGATGGAGTTTGAGTGTAAGTGAGAGATTTTAGCTGTTTGTCCTATTTACTTTCATTTTTTGTCTGAAACTAGCATATTTTGGGCACATTTCATGAACATGATATATTACTCGAATAAACAAAGCCAACAAGTCCCCTTAGATGTGTAATCAGTAGGGAGTCATCATCTTACATTCAGTAATTTTACACAGCTTTGAGCTAAATCAGATCCAAATGGAAACTCCATCACTCAGGGACATCTTAGGAGTTTGTACATACTCAGGGGACATTTGGATCATAAACCAAAGAATGGATTACACTCACCCATATGTTGTTGTTTTTAATCTTTGACAGATACAATATGGATAATCTTCATTAAATGAGTAATCCAAGTATAATTCAATAAAGATTATTTATCGATTTGTTGTGGCATCTGGGTGCTTTGCATCAGTTGAGTTATCACCACATTAAACAACACATAGATTTTTCATCTTAAATTACTCACATTGGAAAATATTCTTTATTTTAGACCTGATCCTATTTCCCATTTCAGTCCAATGGGAGTTTTGACATTGACTTCAGTGTCTTCAATTACTTTACTTTTTTTGCAATGTTTCCCTGTGGGAGAACACACAACCAGATGGAATGACTTATCTAAATGTGACAAGGGATGGGAGCATTTTGTGATTTTGTGAAATGGCCCACCTCTCAGATAAGGAAAAGCATGACACACTTCTAGGTTAATATATACTTTTCACTTTGCTGAGGGGCATGATACAAGTCACGATTTCTCAGCAACCCCAAGTGCAGTACGTAGTGGGCTGGCGTACATTTTAGCTAACCGCTATACTTAGTGTATTATTGCAACAGTCATGAACAGGATATGAGAAAATGTTGAATAACATATATATTTATGTTTACATATGCATACATTTATTTTTATATCATAACACACATACTCTAGCTTGTTCTTTAAAGCCTACAGTTTCAGTACAGGATTGATTGTTTATCTTCAGACTGTTGTAGATCAAGTTGCTATGCTGGTCTTCGTTATGGCCTGTAAATAAATGGCTAGGAAGTCTGTTACAGATTACATAGCCAAAATATGGAACATAGTAGACTGAATTGCCCAACAAGACCTGTATGTAATCAGAGGTAGAGCTGGGAGAAATATTCCCCATAATAACTTCCAGTGAGTGAGCCTTTTTGAGTTAGTGAAATGGAAATTTACAAAATTCCAAGGTAAATATATTCTGTGCTGTAGATGCATAAAACATTTCAAAGCTGCTATATAGTATGAAAATTCAAAAGTGCAAATTGTGAAAAGTCAAAAAAACTACATAGCCTGGTGGACTGAGCACAAAGTAGTAAGCCAGGAGTTTGAGTTTTGTTGTCACTGCTGCCACTTAATAATTTATAAATGCTGTAATAATGCTTTACAAACAATATTTAGTAGGTACATTATTTTGTTTTACAGATGAGGCTCAGAAAAGTAATTTGCTAAAGTTCCTGTGACATGTCACTATTAGAACCCGTGTCTCGCACCTTACTGTTTTAGGTTTAATCTACAAGACTGCAGAGCCCTCAGGCAAGAAAATTACTACTTAGACACTTTTCCCTATCTGTAGAATGGAGATAGGATATTTACCCACTTAAATATACATTTAATCCTGAATATTTTCATTGTTGCTTATGGTAAATATTACTATTTCGATTTTGCAGAGCAGAAAATTGAGGCTCATGACTCACGGGCTCAGCACTAGGTCTCAGACCCACAGCCAGTATAGCTTTCAGCAACAGTGAGGCAGGAGTTTTTCCTTGGCTATAAATAAGGCTCTACTAAATTCATGGTCCCTTTTGCTCAATTTTATGACCAGGGGTTTTTTTAATTAGTCATTTTACATTTTCAGATGCTTACATCTGAAATGTCAAAGTGTAGTTACCTTGGGGATCCTGACCCAAAAGGCACTCAGAGTAGGGGTAAGTGTTGCAAGGCTATTGTAGGGGGGTCATGGGCTTGCCACCCTTACTTCTGCCCTGCTGCTGGAAGGGACACTGCTTTCAAAGTTGGACAGCCAGAGAGGAAGGGCGCCCAGCTCTAAAGCCAGCACCTTGGCCAGTGGCAGGGCAGAAGTGAGGGTTGCAGGGTCTGGGGGGATGGGTTACCATATGTCTGGTTTTCCCAGCAGTCTCCTGCCTGCCAGGGGGCGGGAGGGGGGACAGCTGGAGCCACCGAGTTTTCTGCGGCTAGGGGAGACTTACTCTAAGAGTGGCCCCTGGAGGGGAAGAGGAAGTCTAATCCCTCCCCATTCCCAGCTGGGACTGGCAGCTGGAGCCCTGCACAAGGTAGGAGCCCCTGGCTGAGTGCCAGATTTCACAGTCCGTGACTTGTTTTTCGTGGCCGTGAATTTGTTGGGACCCTAGCTATAAAGCATAGGAATGGGCAGATTTTGGTGAACAGGCTCTTCCTTGTCCATCCTACATGACTTGTACTGTATATGTACAGTTGGTGTGGTCGCTATCCCCTAAAAATCTAAAGGGAGCAGCACTGTTCCTTCTAGAAAATCCCTGAAAGAGGAGGCAACCAAAAGACGTGAAGCAGCGCAAAAGGTATGCAAGCTGTTGGGCAGCCGCGCCCCCTTCGCCCTCCCCTCCCCGGTCTGTGGTAGGAAGGGATTTCTTGAGGAATATTACCTTTAAGGTGCTAATATATGGAAGTGTGAATATTTTCCTGATTATTAATTTTATTGTGAATGTAAATGTTACTCTACAAGTGTATCCCTACTATATGTTGTTTAATAATTTGCTTTTATTACCAAGAAGAATTGTCATAAAATAAATAATTTTGGCAACTTTCCTAAATAATACCCCTGCAAAAAATGTATCATTCCTGCCTTCTAGTTTACCCAGCACCTAAAGTAGGCTCCTGGTGCACAGTTTATCACATCCCTTCCCATCAGAAAAATAAACACAAAACTCCTTAGACAACTCAGCAGTCTCAAAAGAGTCCTACACATCATAAATAAGAACTCCGCTCTCTTCAACCCACTCTCCCAGGTGGAAAAATACATCTGGATTATTTCTGAACCAGGGGTCCAATTTGAGATAGCAACTGCCTCCTTTTTCTCTGCTGACACAAATGGCTTCCTTCTCAAATGGTTCCTTCTAATGCACATGAGGCCAATCCAACTTACTCCTAAGGGAATTCTGCGCACAGTATTTTAAAATTCTGCATATTTTATTTGGCAAAACAACACAATATAATCGCACCATTTTCAATTATTTTGGTAATTTATTTGAAAATACCTGTCAGTGAGAATGTCTGTAACAATACAGACAACAAAAATAGATTTAGGAAATGTTTTTGACAAATAGTTTCCTTATTAAGTATATTAGCACATCTATATGGCTCCACAGAGCAGATTGCAATACTAATATTTCCAAGGATGTCAAGCACAGAAGACTTTAAGGGTATGTCTACAAAGCAAAGAAAAACTAGTGGCTGGCCCGTGCCAGTCGACTTGGGCAGAGCTTAGACTGAGGGGCTGTTTCATTGCTGTGCAAACTTCTGGGTTTGGACTAGAGCCAGAGCTCTGGGACCTTCCCACCCTGCAGGGTCCTAGAACCCAGGCTCCAGCAATGAAACAGAAAGACCGTAGGGCCCTGTCCCTCTGCACCAAGGGCACCACAGTAGTGACCAAGAAGGACAGAATCTCGCATGCACGCCTAGACCTATCCCCAAATCCAGGTGGTTGGGGCTCAGTACAGGGGTCTGAGTGTGGGAGGAATGGGGCTCAGCATGGAGTGGGTCTGGGTGCTGGGGGAGTGGGGCTTGGTGGGATGGAGTGGGGGTTCAGGTGCAGCGGGTTGGAGCTCAGTGGGGTGGGGGTGCAGGGGCCTGAATAGGGTGGTCCAGGTGTGTGGGGGGGGGGCTCTGCATGGGGTGGTCTGGGTGCGGGACATCTGGATGTGGGAGGGTGTGGCTTGGTGGAGGGGGGTCTGTGTCTGTGGTGTGAGTCGTTCTACCTCACTTGCACGCATGCCCCCCCACCCAGCCTTGCTCCTCACCCCGATTTACGTCTCTGCTGGCTGCTCCAGGCACTCAAACCAATGCTCCCGCACTGCTGGGGAGGAGTGCATGACCACTCCTGCGGCTTCCATTTGCTTTCCAGTCAGAAGTCATTTTTCTGTGGGGAAGCATGTGGGGACATGAATTCTGCATGCGTGTAGTGGCACAGAATTCCGCCAGCAGTACCAGTTGGGCTATGCACTGGATAAATTCTGCAGAGGTTGTGGGAGATAATGTCTCCCCTTCTCTCTGATGGCTGTAGAGCAGCTCTGCTGCTGGTGAACCTCCACATTCAAAGAGGAATAGATGATGGGTTTCACAGGAGCAGAACAACTATTGCACCACACACAGGGCACACTTTTGGCTCCATGTATGCTGTACCTCCACATATTGTGCAGTGAAACTGTGCTTGGTACTACAGTCAGGACCCACCACACACAAGGAGGAAGAGAAAAGGATTTGCCCCTTTGTGAAAAGAGGAAGAAAGAATAACATTGGAGGAAATAAACAGTGTAGTGGAAGCTGATCCTGAGAGACTTAGCATGTACCATGCACTTCAAAAAGTAATATGAAAGCAAAAGAGAAAACATAGTTCTATCAATTTATAGTAGCACTAAGCTATCTTCTTCAGCTGATAAAAAGTGATAGATACAGAGGCATTTGAAGAGAGTACTACTCACTTCAGCACCCTGGAGTCAATCTGAGAATATGTAACTATCCCTAGAGACTCCTCTGTGTGATAAACAGCTTAAGCACCTTAGATGTGGGAACAAAGTCTCTGCCTCTGAAAGAATGAGTGAAATCAAACTAGTAAGTCTGCACTCCTAGAGCATTCTAAAAATAATTTTCTGCTACTGGCAAGCAGCCAGCTTGTCTTGGCCATCTCAATGGATGTTAAGAGGAAAATACACAGAAGAGAGTAGCACCCAGGCATCATAATCACTGCATACATACAGCAGTGAGTGTGGAGAGAGAGAATTTAGTTATTCAGGTATAAATTCCATAGTGTTAGTGTGTTTGGAAAAAAGGAGAATCCCCATCCTAATTCAGACACCATAAAATGCACTGTAGAAGCAAACAATATATTCTAACTGTTCATGTGCTCATTGCTCTGAAACTGTTGTTATATACTAGTCAATATGCTGATTGACTTGCATGTTGTTAGAGCTGTTGGGGAAAAATGGGATAAAAATAACATTTTTCTTTATATCTTGTCACTTTGAAATTATATGATTAACTTTATTTATTATTGACATTTGACATTGGGTAAAAACTAAAATAATATCAGACTGATACCTGACATTTACACTTTTAACATGCAAAACTATTTATAGAATAAAAAGCTAGGAGAAAATTTATATCTACAAACTGAAGACAGTGGTTTTAGTCAAAAATAGGTCCATAGGGTTTCAATTGTGACAGCTATTATTAATTCAACAAAAGCAACTCCATGCTTCATAACTGTTCTTGTGCTTCACTTATATTAAAGTAATTATGTTATCATCTATGGCATCCTATTTTGCATATCTTTGTTTTCATAACCTCAGGACATCTCTACTACCCGATCATTCCCTGTGAATTGTCCTACATTGCAATTTATTTACAACGCAGAAAAACATCTTTTCATTTTTTAAACCTAAATATTTTTAAAAAGATTTTTAAAATAGCCAATATCCAGAATCTGCATATTTCCTATTAATGTATTTTTCATTTGTCACAATATTTTATATTCAACATATAGTATCTTTCTAATTTATTATTAATGCTGAGAGGAGGTAATACAGAAGACGCAACATACCCTTTTCCCCAAGTTACATTTTCCAGTGAATCCAGATTTTTTACATTTTTAATGTCATGTGAGCAACATGGTATAATTGCATTTGAAGTAAGTTAATATTTATTTTTCAAGCCTTACAATCCAAATCCAGTGTCCAATCCAAGTAACTCGGCTGGGCACTCGGGAGCCAAATATATACAAGAAAAAGGAAATGACTTTGGAATGACTCTGGAGCTGTTCCAAAGCTATTACTGCGGTAATAACCCTAATATGGTCCTTACTCTAAGAGGCAGAGTTGGATCTGAGTAGCAGAAATACACCCAAACCTACCCTTGCACCACCTAAATCCCTGTGTTCTGATGTTCTGGAGGCTACTGCAGAGCTGAGCTCTACACTCACAGCAAGTGTACAGCTCCTCTCCTTCCCATCCTGCATTGCTCATTATACTGCTTTCATGGCCAGAAACCCTCTAAGACAAAGGAGGATAGAGGGTGCAACTGTCTGTGACAGCTCAGCTAAAACAAATTCTAACATAAGGCATGCAAATAAGTTGAAGCATATATTTTAATTGTTTAAATGTTAGGCAAAATGTGCTACCTAAATAATTTTGATCATACTCAATCCTTTTTTCACTCATCCTTAAATGTATCATGCATTATCAAGCCCAAGTATTCATACATGATTTCATGCTATTTCCTAATCTGTCTTTAATAATAATCTTATAGTTTAATATACTCTTAGGTTATTTTAACCAAATGTTAAAAATTGCAACATTCATTGATTCAAAGTGGTATTTTAATATCTAAGATGCCTACAATTTAAAGTAGTATCATAGGAACCTTAATTGCCTTTTGCATACATGCTTTTTTTCTTTTTAAATATATTGTTGCATTTTGGACACCATTACTTATTGAAAGCAATCATCCATGTTCACATAAAGGCAGACTCTGCCATCCTTCCTTACTCTACAAATTGCCACACTGAGAATAATGAGACTAAAGATGATAGAATGCAGCCCGTAGTGTAGAGAATTTTCAGCATCTCAGTAGTCTTAAACATTTAGTGATTTAAAATTATCCCAAGGACCTAGAGGGGAATTTTGTAAGTGAAACACATGTCCATATCATGTAATATTGTAACACATACACACTATGTTAAAATAATGTCATTAAGGTTGTAAAGCCAAGCACTAATTAATTAGGAAATGCCAGTATTAAAGTTGCCCATGCAATCTTAATTCAACCCTCCTATTCATATGCATTATGATACAATCTTTAATTACATATCCATATACTATTTTTTTCCACAGGACTCCTCTTTCAGTACACAGAATGGATAGCACTCAGTTAATGTGTGGCCCCATACCTTACTTACAGCACATGATTCAAACCATGCTCTGATGACAGAATTACTGCTTTACTCATTGGTTTTTCTGTGGTACTCATAACTGTAGTATCCAAGTGCTTCACAAACAATTTATTTTCACAACGCTCTTGTGAGATGGGATATTATTATCCCCATTTTACAGATGGGGAAATGAAAAAGAGCGAGATTAAGGTCAAGAATGTCCACTTATTCTGGGTGCTCAATTTGGGACAGTTAGGACCTGATGATTCAGAGTACATAGCATTATGTAGCACTTTATATGTTCAAATCACAGCTTCCATTGACTTCAGTCGCAGCTGTGAGTGCTCAGCATGTCTGCAAATTAAATCTAAGGTCTTATGTCAGACACCAAGAAAATGAGGAACACACAATTGGTGACCATTTGTAAAAAGTTTGATTTCCTAGTGACTTGCTCTGCATCACATAAGAACTCTGCATTAAGGTTGCATGGACAGCCTTAATTCTGGCATTTCCTAACTTTTGAGTGCTTGACTTTGCAATCTTAATAATGTTCTTTCAACATAGTTGTGTGGACTTGTGTGTATGCACATACACAATTTACTAAGTTTTTAATAAAGCTAATTGAAAAAAAAAACCCAGCAATCACATAGACACCCAGGAATCAACAGGGTTGGGATCTTTAGCTCCACTACATAGACCTCTGTCACTTCAACTAATGGAGTAACAAATAGCAGTAGAAGATTGTCATCTTCCCTGTGGACCTATGTGGAGCTATTCGCAGACAGCAGAGGAATGGTGAAATAGGAATTTTTGGCTCCATTTCAAGCTCTGGAGGGGTATGTGCTCTACTGGGAATAAACTCTTCTGCTCATTGTCCCCGTTCTGCAGATTTACTCTTTCTGCCTCATCCTCTCCAAACTAGCCCCAACTTCCAGTCCCGGGCTTCACAGTCGGTCCCAGTCTCATTCTTATTGCACAGCCAGTCTCAGTTCCCTCCATCCTGGCTCATTTTCTGTTCTTTCTCTCCTCCCCTAAACCCCATCTTTAATTGTCGGCCCCTCCTTTCTATCTACTTTCCCTGTTGGCTCTAGCTCACAGTCATAGTCTCCCTCCTTGACCCCTCAAGAGATCCTTCTCTCCTTTCACCCACCTCCTTTCTCCAATTCTACTGTTTCCCAGTCCTGGTCTTCTGTGCTAACTTCTCATTTGCTCTTTCTTTCCCCCACCCACTGGCAAAAAACAAAAACTTTTCTCCCAGAGTGTGTAGCAGACAGTTGTATTAAATACATCTTATCTAAATCCCATACAGCTGGAAACACCCCTATTTTGTTTGAGATTGCACCTCAAATCATATTTCCCATATCTATAAAACCCAGGCTTATACAACAGATCTGCAAGATTCTCAGTTTTACAGAATCATAGATCCACAGTGTGACAGAACTAGAAATTTTCAAACTCTGGAGTCATTGGGCATTACAAAAATCTTTTTGTTCGAATGTTATTCATAGTAGTAGGAAGCATGACTGTTAACATTTTAGTGTAGGTATGGGCATACATATATATACACATACATACACTATTTAAAGCAAAGAAAATGAATAAAAATATTTTAATAAAAATGAAAAATTGTACAATGTGTGCAAGTTCTGTTGATCAGCTATATTAGAATTATTCTAAATAATTCATTATATGAAATAATTGCTAAGTAGCATTATTGGAATGTATGCAATGAAGCTGGGCATTTCTAATGGCCGTATCTGTCAGTAAAAACTTCCCAGGCTGCAAAGATTTGTAAAATAGTAGGCCACAGATGATGATCTGATGACTTAAAAATAAGCATATCTCAGTGAACATTTTCAGAGACATACATAGAGTTGCTTTTGTTGAAGAAGTAATAGATGTCGTGATTAAAAACCTTTTCCTAATAAAAATGTATTGCAAGGTAAGAGAATTAGTTCAAAGGACTCTTTTGTAACTCTCCGTCACAAAGAATCTGTTTTATTATGATAGCTGCCATCCTGGCAATCAAGTGACAGATTTTACTGTGGGTTTTCAAATGTCTGTTAAATATAGCGCCTCCATTTTTTGAATGTTTTGAGTAGCCCACTGTGTAGCTACTGTTTGAAAAGTAACGTGTCACAGTGGGAGGTTGAAAGGGAATGGGCTTCCAGAAGCATTTAGTGCTTAATGGGTCTACTGCTGTAGTGAAGCAGTGTGCAGAAATAATTCTGATTAGGCTTGGTCAATCAAGCTACAAAATCAGACCTGTCCCTTTTCCATTCTGCTCTAAAATACAGAGAACAATCATTGTTTAAAATACAGTTTTTAAAAGTCCTTGCATCTTTAGTTAAAATACCATTTATTTCTTAACATCATATGGCTGATTCTTATACCTCTGGATACTATCAAATGTAGAGGGGATCAAATGGTTAAACTCAGAGAGGAGATTACTTCTTTCATTTGGGATTTCACTTTAAAAGGAATGAATAAAGCTATGAAAATAGTAATTTTGAGAATTGAGTTTTGCATGTATTAAATGATACTAAATGTGAATAATGTCATACCACATTTGTAGTGTAATAAATAGCTAATTATTTACAGTTTCATGTCAGATGGTACCATTAAAAACTCTTGCACAGCCACATATGTGTAATTAAAAAGGAATAACTTTGAATGATAGGATTTTTGCATAAGCATCATTATATTGATTTAAAGATAAATATTTGGATAAAAGACAGACAAGACTTGGCTGTTAACTTTTAATTTCCTTTTTTAAAATGTTTTATATTTTTCAGCTAAATAAGTCATAGCTTTAGTACTGGTGCACCATATGTGCAGAAGGGGCCCAGTTAAGATACTCTGTTAAGTTTAAGAGGTCATATAACTGTGGTCATTGTTGAGCCACACTGACAATATGCTTTGAAGTAGATTATATTACATGTTAGTTGTGCTTTTGTGAAGAAAAGCATTCTTCTGAATGGGTCTTCAGAGCTAAATGGGTTTCAGGGGAATTTGTAAATAGTTATTGTTGTGAACAAACACTATAACTAATGTTGACAGGATTTTTACATTTTTACTTGTAAAATAATAGCAAAAGTCATGATTTTTTTAACTGAAATTCTCTGCAGCTTGCATTGTGTGCTGTTTCAGAAAATAGATGAATGGTATTTAAACATGTTTCTAAGGAATTATAAAGCTTGAAAAAGAATCGCTGTTCTGTACCTATGTTTCCTCAAGGTAATTGCTTGAAAAGCAAAGGTGATTCAGGGATTCATGAGAAGTGACAAACCGTGGCTGCCAACACAATGTATGGTGCAGTCAGCTTTTTTGAACTTTCTTGGTTTATTTTTCAGTATGGATAAATTTGCTTTCTGGCACTGGAATGCCATTTGTCATCATCAATAGAAGGCTTTGCAAGGATCCATATCTCAGGCACGGTGAACAGAAAATTGAGAGCTACTCCATTTGGCAATTCATATAGCCGAATGCAAGGGCAAAGTGAAAGCAGGTCTCTGAGTTAAGAGAAGCAAATCACTATCAGTTGCTTAGGGGAAAATACTGGAGGGGGAAGATCTGGATGGAAATGCTTGTTGACTTAATTGGTTTTAGTATTTATGTACTGTGTAAAAGCAGGAGGAGCTAAAGAGATTCTATTTTTTTAGATAGAATGTCAGTTACTGTTTAACCTTACCTCCACCCACCCCCAAGCAATGCACATCATTTTACTAAAGGTTCAAGCAATTAAACAGATTTTTGCTTGCTTTTAGATAAATACAGGGAAATGTTTAACCCCTATTGTATTGACACAAAGCCTGTGCTGATCACACAGTGAAGCCTGGGAGGTCCAAACACAATGTGATTGGCTGTTTAAAACTGTCCTCTTTTTATACATGTTTCTGCACACAGTCCAGCAACAGCAGGGTTCAGCAGCACACAGTTTTGTCCACAGGATTACAACGTGAGGGGGAGAGTTTTACCAAGTTACCATTTTTTAATAAGAAAATGGAAAGAGGCAAATAATTACATCTGTAAGGTAATATTCTACAGCTACCTTTTGTACACTCTTTTGTTCCTCTTTGATGTTCAGCTTATTAAGATAGATTTGTGCATCTGAGTACTGTATCAGCTAGTTTGGTTTATCAGAATATGAGAAATGTGAGGAAGTTGAGTTTATAGCTCTGAGGATGAGGTTGAAAATCTCTTTTGTGCAATTAATTTTATATATTTGATTAGCTTGGTTAAATGTTCTAAAATTTGAAATCAACACCGCTCTAACTTTGTTAAATTGTGTAGAATGGCTTGAACTGGTAGCACAGTGAAGCCCAGATGTAATTAAATACGGTGTGCTGGAAAGTCTTAGGTTGATTTTAATGCTGATTTCTGGGAAAAGAGATCCATTATTTTAAAGCTTATATCATGTGAGATAGAACTGTTTCTGAACTATCATAAACTTGTTTAATTTTCTTCAAGGATTCACATTGCTGAAAGTTTTCTTTCATGAAAAATTGACATTTTTTTCAGTTACAAATTTATCATATTAGTTTTAAATGAGTTTTGGGGCGTTCCCTGGTTATTATTCTTCCAGAACGAATATTTGACGAGGATCTAAGTAACAGACTACTGTGTGTTCACAAGAAGAAAAAGTGTGATCACTCACTGATTCTTCTGCTCCTGTTTCATTAAACAGAGAAGAGCATGTTCACTCCTCTCTAAACATTGACATGTGACAGTTCTGTGATAAAAATCCCTATAGTGACTGTTAGATTTTTGCATATAACCCTCTTTAGAAAATACTTGGGGGAAAAATTCTGTCAGAAAAATGAATTTTGTTTTTTGGAATCTCAGAGACTACAATGCAGTCTAGGATGCTGTATCTAAGCAATCCTGTTGTATAAACATCTGTACTAGTATATCCCAGAGAAGTATGATCACTCGCACACTCCAAAGCAGATCAAAATATCTTTTAAAAACTAAATTAACAATTTTAGTCTGGCTCACATTTACTATACATTCAGATCCAGATATGCAAAGCTGAATGTCATATTTTAAGATCTTTTCCCCACTGATTTTATCTATGCCTTTTTCACAATCACTTAAATCAGCTGAAATCTTTGATTTTTTTTTCTTTCTTTGTATTTTGGAACTTTAAAACAAGTTTGAGCTTTTGTGTGTGTTTGAGGGGGAATTGAAAAGGAATTGAAATAGATATATTGTGCTATATCTTAGCATTAAAGATCAAATTGCCATCAGCTGATACTAAAATAACTATGAAATGTCATTGAGTTTAACTGGGGTACTGTGTTCTGTCAGTTTCATTACAACCTAATTTATATAATAAAACACCACTATAAATGGTTGGCAACCTATTTTTGAATTGCACAAAGTGTTTAGGAAGTCTTTTGGTCGGCTCATCATATATATTTCACTTAAGTAAAAGCTACCCGTTATAAGAGACTTTCATTTGTAACAGTTTACCATCTGGCTCCTCTGCTTGACCATAGTATGCCTAGCTTTAAAGTCTGTTATGTACCGAGAACTGAAAGCATTGATTTGGTTATTATGTTAATGCATTATGTGCAGATAGACCACTGAAACTTTGAAAACATTTATATTTAAAAAGTCTTTTGGTCGGCTCATCATATATATTTCACTTAAGTAAAAGCTACCCCTTATAAGAGACTTTCATTTGTAACAGTTTACCGTCTGGCTCCTCTGCTTGACCATAGTATGCCTAGCTTTAAAGTCTGTTATGTACCGAGAACCGAAAGCATTGATTTGGTTATTATGTTAATGCATTATGTTCAGATAGACCACTGAAACTTTGAAAACATTTATATTTAAAAAGTCATCATCATCATCAACGTCATACAGAATTTTTAAACTCTGCTATCACACTCCATTGTTGCTCCATTTAATTGAATGGGGAGCATACTCTGTGGTATCTGAGTGCCTTGAAAGTCCAAGATATATACCTTAACATACTTAAAACCACCTTCACCAAACAAGGACACTCCACCAGAGAAGTAGATCGCATCACGGCATGGGCCATCCAACTACCCCCAGAGAACCAGCTTCAATTCAGAAATAAAACCGCACACCCATATGGGGTATCATGAAACAACTATAGCCCATATTTGATGGGGACCCCATCCTGAAAGAAATATTTCCTGAATCCCCACTTCTGGCCTGCAGACAACCCCCACCCTCTTCAAGCTCAACAGCAGAAGCAAACTCCCCTCAGAGTAGGACCACACCAACTCACAGCAGCACCAGATCTTGCTCAAACTACAGATGCAAAACCTGCAGACACATCTCCACTGCTACAGTGGTCAACACCCTCCACAATACACCTTTCAAGATCCATGGGTCTTACACTCGCCTATCACAAAATGTGGTGTACCTCATCCAGTGTGCTAAATGCCCCAACAACAATCATCTGTCTGAAACCAGATAATCATTATGCTCTTGAATGAACTCACACAGGGAGATGGTAGAAGACAAAAATAAGAACACAAAAACACCTGTGTGTGAACACTTTTTATAAAGCTAACCCTCTATACCTGACATACCAGTCCTCATCCTCAAAGGAAATCTGCACAATGCTTTCAAAAGATGAGCCTGGGAGCTTAAATTCATTACTCTGCTGAATATTAAAAATCATGGACTGAAAGAGACACTGGTTTTATGGTTTATTACAACAATTTGTAACCCACTAACCCCTTCTATTTGTCCTAGAGGTGTTAACGAACCACTTTACCTTAAATGGTCCCTTACAGTGTTACTCCCTGTCATTTTCATCCATTTCTAAGTACCACCAGGGCCGGATTAAGGCAGGGGCTTTAGGGGCTGCGGCCAAGTGCCCCAGCTCAAGAGGGGCCCCACAAAAATAAATCACAGGCAGCGATTTCCAGCTCCGGGCCGCTAAAAGTCCTGCGATGCAGTGGGGCGCTCAGGCAGGCTGCTTGCATACCGTGGCTCCAAACCACTCGCGGAAGTGGCTGGCTGTTAGCATGTCTCTGTGGTCCCTGGAGGGGTTGGCGGGAGGCGGCTCTGCATGCTGCCCCCACCCCCAGCACGATCTTTACAGCTCCCATTGGCTGGAAACCAGCCAGTGGGAGCTACAGGGGTGGCGCTTGTGGGCATTGGCAGCACACGGAGACATGTTGTCTCCCTCCTCCTAGGGGCCGCAGAGATGTATTAGCAGCCAGCTGCTTCTGGGAGCAGTGTGGGGTTATGGCAGGCAGGCAGGCAGCCTGCCTGAGGCCTGCTGCACCTCCGGCTGGGAGCCACCTGTGGTAAGCACCTCCCGGCTGGAGCCTACACCTCGTGCCCCCTCCTACAACCCAATCCCCTGCCCCAGCCTGCTCCTGCACCCAACTCCCTCCCAGGAAAAAGTCTTGCACATAGGGCCCCCACAAAATCTAATAGCCCTGGGCCCACAGGAGAGTTAATCCGGCCCTGAGTACCACAATAACAACAATTTTAAAAATTAAATATTTTAACAGAACCAACGTTAGCTGTAGGCCTCAGGAAATTAAATTATATAATTATATAATTAAATTATACTTTTTGATATTGTATATTTTTCTTTATTATTAATGAAATGATCAGAGAATGGTTGTACCAGGCTAGAGCATGTGCTGGTTTGTTATAGTATTTATTTATCTGCCTTATGTCATCATGAATTAACCAATTTACACATAACACACCAAGAAGATGCCATACAAAATGAAGGGATGCTGTTCTACGCTGAGATAAAAACAAACTGTAGCGGACAAAGCTACTGAAGAATCAACTATCACCTCAACCTGTTCTGAATTTGGACTAAAAAGAGAATGTTTGATCCAACAATCCTCTTCTGGAGGGTCTTCCATTGTCCTGGCATGGGTGAAAAAGAAAGTTCAATAGAGGCAAAGAAGTTACTCACCCTTGAGGTGGAATAACTTTCCACTTCAGATGTGGAATCATTAGGCTAATGCTGAAATAAGTAGATCTGCCCATGTACCTGATTTGGTGATAATTACTTGAGAAGCTTAGCATATCACTCCAAAAGCACAATAGTATTTTGGATAAACTTCTGAGGATATCAGTTCCGTAAAAAATGTTAGCATCTTGGAACAAATGAAATCCTGATATCTTATTATTCATTATTGGTTTTATTTACTGTTTATATTGTGAAAACACTCAAAGATCCCAGTTAGAATCAATATTGTTTTAAACAAAAAGAAAGGCACAGGCAGTTCTTGCCCCAAAGATCTCACAATCTAAAATGAGAGGGAGGGTAGAGGATTTAATACTTCTATCTATCCCTCCCTCTCATCTCTCTCCCATTGAAATCAATGGGTGTTAGGCGCTTAGATGCTTTTGAAAATCCCCCTGGGCACCTGTAAATGTTCAGGTGTCTGAATACCTGTAAAAATCTTTCCCTTAGGCACTTTTGAAAATGTTGCCAATTGTGACTCCCATTTAAAAGTAATGGAATGTGGGATAGTTACAGGTAAGTAGGATTGAGTGAGTGTAAGAAGGGAAAGAACACAGGGACACAGATTGGATGGGGAGTGGAGAGAGGAAAGAGGTGTGAGAGGAAGAAGGGGAGGAGAGTAGAGGGCAGGAAGTGTGAAACCAGCATGGGAGGAACTGAGATGAGGAAAAGTAGGAGGATGTTGCAGCAAGCAACAGATCAAAAATCATATCCAGAGTGCAAACTGCAAAAAGCAGCCTTCTGGGAGATGGTAAGAAGCCACAGATCTGAGCCTCTCCACTGCTGCTGTTACTGCTTTCAACTCCAGCTGTTGCTTGAAAAGTTTCTGTTACTGCTGAGGACTGGCTCTCCTCTGGGAGGTTCTGCTGTACTTTCATCACCCCATGTAAGTGAGTAGAGTGAGGAGAATGGAGTTATCCCAGAGGGAGGAGTTCCCACACTGAATCCCGAGTCAGAAGATGAATTAACACACAAACCATGCTTTTTTTTTTTTAAAGGTGTAACGCAATAATTTCACCAATAGTGGCAGATGTAGGGCCCAATCCTGTAAACCCTTAGGTATTTGAATAGTCTTACTGAAGTCATTAGGACTATGTGCATTAGTAACTATATGCACTTGCATATGTGTTTGTAGAATTACCGCCTTTGTACATTGAATTGCCCACATACTTGCCAGGTACTTTTCTTTTGCCTTCTTCAGAACCATCTGGTGTCGGACACTCACAGAGACATGATACTGAACTAGACAGTCTGATCGGATGTGGCAGTTTTTCTACTACTGCTGGTCCCTATGTGTAATTCCACTGTGGGTATGCATATGCTCCATGGAGCTGAGACTGGAGATTTCTAGCAAGTAGTGTCCATTAGTCCGCACCCACATAGTTGTTCTCTTCATGTTCCATACTGAAGGTGTAAGGGGTGGTGCAGACCGATCCCTCTCCCGGTCCTTCTTTCTGCTTCATGGTGCTGACTGGTGAATCATAGGTTTCAGAGTAACAGCCGTGTTGGTCTGTATTCGCAAAAAGAAAAGGAGTACTTGTGGCACCTTAGAGACTAACCAATTTATTCAAACAGAAGCTTTCGTGAGCTAAAGCTCACTTCATCGGATGCATACATACATAGTGGAAAATACAAATGATGTTTTTATACACACAAACCATGAAAAAATGGGTGTTTATCACTATAAATGGGTTTAATGGGTGTTTTCTCTCCCCCCACCCCACTCTTCTGCTGGTAATAGCTTATCTAAAGTGATCACTCTCCTTACAATGTGTATGATAATCAAGGTGGGCCATTTCCAGCACAAATCCAGGGTTTAACAGGAATGTCTGAGGAACGAGGTGGGGGTGAGGAGACATTCTTAGCACACATTCTTAGCACAGTATGCCATTATCTAACCTCTTGTGAATCATCTGCATTGGAAAGGACATGTGCAAGCACTCAAAGAAGAAAGAACGGTTACTAACCTCTCTGTAACTATTGTTCTTTGAGATGTGTTGCACATGTCTTTTCCAAGACCTGCCCACTGTCCCCTCTCTCCGAGGGTTGGTAAGAAGAAACTGATGGGGTGCTCCAGACAGCTCCAGCTGAATTTAAGCCCTTGCTGTAATATATTATAAGGCAGCATTTCTGTAATCATATTCTTTCTTACAAAACAATCTAGTTGTATATTACATGTTTGAAAGTCTTCTTCTGAGCTTTTTAATAAATGCCATCACCCACCCTTACTCAATTATTCATCTACGCTTCAATTGCTCCATAGAATTTCAAAACCAAGAATCAGGTTTTAATTTACATGTTTAAACCTCTAGGGTGTAATCCTGGCCCCTCTGAAATCACTGGCAGTTTCACCATTGACTTCAGTGGGGTGAGGATGTCTCCCCATGTCACTGACATCCTTAATACTGACAACTCTTATTCTTTTTAATGTAGGTTTAATCAAGTATTGGTCTGTAGATGTTTCAAAGATGATCCCATTGCATAATTTACTTGGATCTTCAAGCTTTTGATTAGCTCTCTTATAAGAGACTATTAAGGAAAAAATAAATAACTACACAGTAAAGGGCTAATTCTTGTTATGAATTATAAGTGAGTTCATTAGAAGGGTTCTAGAAGCCTTATTGCAAACAGTTGATCTTCAAAGTAGATGGAAGTTAATACTGACCTAACCAAAGGGTTGACACTTTGACCTTTACCCACATCAGTTCAGAAATTCAGTAGTTTGAGTATGCTCTTGTCTCATTCCTGTTTCTTTTCTCACAATTAAATGGGAAAAACTGAAATGAATTAAAATGGATTACAATGCATACAAGGCTGTAGACCATATTTAGTTTAAAAGGTCATCGTGTGGGAAAACAGAAATCGTTTGGGCAAGATTAAGAAAAAAAGCTTCAAAACTGGTCAGTGAAGCTGCACATGTTTGGCACGCAGAAAATGAACATTCATTTACATCAGTGTCTATATGGTCCAGATTCAGAAAAGCACTTAAGCATCTGTATAACTCCAAGCACAGAAACAGTCCCATTGACTTCACATGCTTCAGTGCATTGCTAGATTGGGAGCTATGTGCATGTAACATTTGAGTGCAAGTCTGGAAGTTGACTTTGGAAAATTAGATCCTCTCTGTTGTAAGTGGTCCAGCTGAAATATATGAACATTTGGGTTTTTTGAACATGGCATCGAAATGGAAGGCTCTCTGTAACCGTGAAACTAAAGACACATATCAGTCTTCCAGAGTTTCTAGACTTGCTTTCTCTCTCTGGTTTTTGATTATGAAGGGACCACAAATTCAGTTTAAAGAACATGTCAAATGGTTACATAGTTGTGAGCAAAGTAAAACACCTCTAGGCTAGTGCTGAGAAATAAATCAAGGTTGTCAGGTCACAGAACAGTGTAACAGCAAAATGGACTTAAACAGGAGGTGAAAGAAATGCAGATGAATTATCATGTGTGACCAATGGTATCAAATTGAATGAAACTAAAACAAATGAACTAAGTCACTGAAAGGAGTTGTGCATAGTTTTAACTTTTTATAAGTCTCTTCTGTTTTAGTCTTCTCATTTGTAATCAGAAATGCAATGAGATGCAGTAAGTTATACATCTGTAATAACCTCTCTAGAAAGGAAATAAAAATTGATATTGTAATTTTAATTATATTAATTGTATCATTTAATTATATTAATGATATTGTATTGTACTGTGACACATGGCCTGATCTTGCAGACATTGCCGTGAATAGGCCTGGCAAGTGGGACTGCTCATAGTTGCAAGCCCAGTTGTGTTTGCAATCTGTAAAGTCACATTTCAGAACTCACTGCACTCACAGTGAGAGGCAGGTAAGCTCATTTCTCACCGTTTCAAACATAATAGATTTGAAAGGTCAACTCAGCTTGTATTTGATTTGATTTCTAGTGAAGAGACACTAGAAAAACAGCAGAAAGAAAACAAATCTGGTCACAGTAGCACCTCCACTTTATGAACTTGTTGGGGATTGAGGAGTGCATAAAACAGAGACATTCATAAAATTAAACATCTCAGAATTACAGTTGGTATAGTGCATACATTGCAGCATGGTGCATTGTTCACTTACTTCTTGACTTTCAGACCCACTGCGCAGTGATTTCCAATGCACTGAGCTCATCGGAATGTGAAGTGATGTTATCTCGTTCTTCATCGACATCACTTTCCTTATGTGATTTCCCTCTCCCCCCCAAATTGGGAAAAATTCATGAAACTTGTTATTCATAAGATTGCTGTTCATAAAATCGAAGTTCTGCAGTAAATTATAGGTTTAAAATTTTGACAAGCAGGTGGAGTGAAAAAATAATACAGAGACTGTGGAAAAAGGATCAGAAAGAAGTAACTGAATTAAAAAAATACTGAACTGGGCTTGCTTTACTCCTGTGACTGAGCGCTCAACAGGACAGGCTGGGGAGACCATCAGGGTGCTGATTACAGCCTCCTCATTCTTTGGGCCAGCTGGGGTCCTGACAAGAGGTAACAGCTCTATATTCCACTGATGAAGGGTCACTGTAAACACCTGTAGAGCACAGGCGTGGAAGCACAGAGCTCTAACACAGCTGCTCCACATCCTGCTTACCGGTGACATGCCCCCTCCTGCCTCCTATGTTGGGAGGGGTTGAGAAGCAATACACTTTTATCAGCAAGAACTTTCCTTCTAACAAGCGAGTTCCCTGCTGGCCAGTTGCATCTACTGTCCAGCCCATCTGCACTTCCGAAGTGGCACAAAGGAGTTGGATCTCATTACGGAATTGTGTGTGTGTGTGTGTGTGTGACCCATTTTTGCCGGTGTAACTTTTAGAAAGTTGTTCTAGCCCTTAGACATAGTATAAGCATCTCTTTAACTTTAAAAAAGTTTGTTTTTCAATTTGGATTGTCATTGGAGGGAGGAGGAAATGGGCTTAAATTATGGGGAGAAATGGGTGAATAATTCTAGTTGAAACATTTGGAATAATTGAATGTGATTTGAAAAAAACCCAATTCTCCCCCCTGTGCCCTCATGCCTAATCACAATCCACATAGCATTACTTCAAGTTTTCACTGTTGAGCCAAAAAGTAACTCTCACAGAACAGCTGTAATTATGAGGTTTTTGATCTACTCATTGAAGTCTTTGAGACAGTATCATTAGTGAGATTAAACTTTTTAGAAAGTTTTGTCTATATTTTACATGCTTCACTAGGTAAAGAAAAGGTTTTAAGCAGGAAAATGCTTTGCAATTCTATGCAGACATTTTTCCCTCTCCAAAACTCCATTTATTGAAGCATTTTACTAATGCACTGTATTACTAAAGGACAGCTGTACTTCCCTCTCCCCTCCAGTATCTGGGATTTCTAGGAAATTATGTATAAATAGTTGAATTCCTGACTTTTAAATTATTTAATTATAGCCTTGTGTGTATCAGAGCTTTCAGTGCAGATGTTAGTCTTTCTTTATTACAGATATTTTGAAAGTAAAGAAGAATTTTTTTTATTTCTTTACCTCAAAATGCTGTCTGCTACCCCAAAATGCCAGAATGTAAAAAAAAGAACAAAACAAAAAGGAATAAAGTTATTTTGGTGTTAAGGTACAGAGTTGAGACGTTGTTGTTATTTATATAGTTCCTAAAGTTTGCTGTTTGCTTTACAAGGTAGTAAAACAGACACAGTCCCTGTCCTGAAACACTTACAACCTAACTATAGTCGTGACGCAAGAGAAAGGAACAAACACCTGGGTATAGGTTTGATGTTTGTGTGTGGGGGGAATAGAAGGCGTATATGCAGGTGATGATAAGATCGCATGGTTATTCAGGTAACATGTATAAATGTCTTATTGGTCTCAGAATATGTATATGGACACATATACATGTGTCAATACACATATTGTGTATATATAAAATATATATAAAAGCACCTCTTCAATGCTTTTAGATCAGTCATTTTCCTGCCAAGACCTTAAATTTTGCCTGATTTTTCTTTATTTTCTTTATTATTTATTATCTCTTTATAGCAGAACCTGATTCCTGAACCCTTTCTGCAGAGCCACTGTTTTTCTAAACACATTACATTGCTCATCATAGATAAAGTGCCGCCATACCTTCAACCAGCCTCATCCTCATTCCACCATGCAACTCTCCTCTTCCCTCCACTTCAGGTGTTGACCACAGTTTTCCTTTCAAGGCCCTCTCCCAACCCACATTCCCTTCTCTCATCTCAAATCTTTCTCCCATTCATAATGAGCCAGTAATACAAGAAATCACAGGGCTGTAGGGAGGCAATTGAAGCTCTAACAAGTAGCTGCTTTATATTGCTGATGAAGCAATCTCTACCTCTTGCGGGCTAACCCCTCACCTGAGACGTAGAGGGTGCACTTCTGCCCCGAGTAGTTGCAAGTGACCATTGGGAATCAGTGCTCCTGTATGAAGGGGAAGAGAAAATCAACAGAAATATTATTAATTCAGTCCTTACTAAAACACAGTTTTGAATATAATTTCAATCCACCTACATTGAACTTATTGTGGCAGGTATGTCAAGATGTATCTCTGACAGGTCTGTCTACTTCTGTACTACAATTCTAATTTCTATTTTGTAGCAGGTTACTATTTAACATGATTCAGTGAGAAGGGATATATACCTATTTAAATGTCTCGTTCTTCAATTTTTTTTCCAGACCAAGCAGTAACATAAAGAAGTCCCAAGAGATAAGAAGGAAAGAAAAACAGAGACACAGATCATTGTGCTCTGAAAGTATTTGTACAAAGGTAGGACAGTTTTTATTTTCTTCCTAAACATTTATCTTCTTTTACCAATTAACACTAGGTGAAATCAGATCTCATGGCATAAAATACCATGATTGTGTTGTGTTCATAAAATGATATATCACATTCTGTATTAAGTTGCATTTTCAAGCTTGGCATAAACAGTTTGTGATAAGTAGAAACTAAAAAATGTAAGTTTTTCTAGTTGATAAAGAGCTCAGATCAAATGTATTAAAAAAGAAAAGCGGACAAACAGTGTCCCATGGCATCTCATGTTTAAGAAATTACACTTAATAAATGATGATGTTCGTAGCTGGGCAAAACAGGGAACAAACTTCAGAACAAGTCATACCAGGAAACAAATGCTCCTCTGAAGATATTGAAGTTTGAAGATTCTTATTATGCGAGTAAATACAATTTTTTCCCCCCTCTTCCACACTCCCTTACAGTTTTTGTTACGGAGCCATCCACTCACGGGTTCTTCAGTCCCACAGTTTTGGTCACAAGAGTAAAAAGCCTGTTTTGGAAGTTTTGAAGTTACTTTGATTCTGCTTTCTGTTCTTTTTGTATTTGCTCTGCACAGGCCTTTCACCACTAAGAAGAGATAGCATTGCTAGAATTCAGCAGTGGCTGCTGAATAGACATCTGTGTTTTAATATATGACTTTTGTGAAAGAAAACTCTTATTTTGGGATCTTGAATACAGTAGTGTCCATCAGAACAGATGCTATCTCTGTTGTGCAGTTCATAGGCATGGGTGGCCGTACAGACATTTCACTTTGATTTGTGTGTTTCAGATTATTTCCCAACTTGATGAACTGTACAGTAGACTTAAAACAATGTAAAGAAAGTGATAGGTAACAAAAAACATTGACGTGAACCAAATGGTGCTGCTGTTCCTAAGAGTCAGCATTCACTGCATCTTTTCTCTCTAAAGGTTTTATTTTGTACAGTTCAAGAATCTTGTCCAAAATGGTACCAAGTCATTCATGAGCTAAATGCAGTTCCATAAAAGTCAACTGTTACCATCATTTTTTGAAGCTAGATTGCTGTCTGAAAAAAAACACTATTAAAGATGCTCAAAAGCTCATTTGGGTGGTAACCAAATTTTCTCTAGGAAGCCTTCAGGTCGTCTGGCTTTGCTGAAGGCTGGTTTGATTCACTAGGGTCTTGAGTTCCTGTCACAGTGCCCTTGCTGCCCAGTTGAGACCCTGTTCTCTTGCTGGGCAATGTTGCCATGCAGCAGATTCCCTGGGGCCATATGGCTGAGTGACAGCCAGCCATACCTAAGCTGACAGCCATTTGAATGTTGAATTGGCTCATGGACAGGTGCCTGCTCCCCAGCAGTGAGGTGGTCTGGCCTTCCTCTGTGACTCTTACTCTCCCTGTGCCTTGCTAGTTGCTTCTATAGTTTGAGCTCTTAAATTTTGATGCTCCTTAGAAACAACTTAGATAGAGAGGGATGATGCATTATCTTCTTTTGGCAGGGACCAGTACCTTACACTCGGACTTGTGACTGTAAAATGCATAGTAGCATGAAGACCTGGGAGAAGGGCAGAATCTGGGGGGAGCATGGGCTGTTATAGCAGAAATAAGGGAGAAACAAGACAGAACTGGTGGGGGTGGGAATCAAATCAGTATCTTAGATGTCTATATACTAATGCAAGAAGTATGGGGAATAAGCAGGAAGAACTCAAAATGCTAGTAAATACACATGACATAGTTGGCATCACGGAGACTTGGTGGGATAATACGCATGACTGGAATATTGGTATAGAAGGATACAGCTTACTTAGGAAGGACAGCAGGGCAAAAAGGAAGGAGGTGTTGTCTTATATATTAAAAATGTATACACTTGGACTGAGGTTGACATAGAAATAAGAGACAGCCCTGGTCTACACTAGGTGTGGGGGGGTCAACCTAAGGTACGCAACTTCAGCTACGCAGATAGCATAGCTGAAGTCGGCGTACCTTAGGTCGACTTACCTGGCGATGAGGATGGCGGCGAGTCGACCACTGCTGCTCCCCTGTCGACTCCGCTTCTGCCTCTCTTGAGCTGGAGTTCCCGATCCGGTGGGTAGTGAAGACCTGCCCACAGACTTGTTGAAAGTCTCTGGGCAAGGATAAAAGGGGTAAAAAACAAGGGTGATGTCATGGTAGGGTCTACTACAGACCACCAAACCAGGAAGAAGAGGTGGATGAGGCTTTTTTTAAACAACTAACAAAATCATCCAAATCACAGGACTTGGTGGTGATGGGGGACTTCAACTACCCAGACAGATGTTGGGAAAATAACATAGCAGGGCACAGATTATCCGACAAGTTCTTGGAATGTGTTGGAGACTATTTATTATTTCAGAAGGTGAAAAAAGCTACTGGGGGTAGGCTGTTCTAGATTTGATTTTGACAAATAGGGAGGAACTGGTTGAGAATTTGAAAGTGGAAGGCACCTTGGGTGAAAGTGATCATGAAATTGTAGAGTTCATGATTCTGAGGAATGGTAGGAGGGAGAACAGCATAATAAAGAATGGATTTCAAGAAGGCAGACTTTAGCAAACTCAGGGAGCTGGTAGGTAAAATCTCATGAGAAGCAAGTCTAAGGGGAAAAACAATTGAAGACGATTGTCAGTTTTTCAAAGAGACATTATTAAGGGTACAAAAGCAAACTATCCCACTGCGCAGGAAAGATAGGAAGTAGGGCAAGAGACCACCCTGGCTTAACCAGGAGATCTTCAATGATCTAAAACTCAAAAAAGAGTCCTGCAAAAAGTGGAAACTCGGTCAAATTACAAAGGATGAATATAAACAAATAACAGAAGTATGTAGGGACAAAATTAGAAAAGCCAAGGCACAAAACATGATCAAAGTAGCTAGGGACATAAAAGGAAACAAGAAAGCATTCTACAAATACATTAGAAGCAAGAGGAAGACCAAGGACAGAGTAGGCCCGTTACTCAATGAGGGCGGAAAAACAATAACAGAAAATGTGGAAATGGCAGAGATGCTTAATGACTTCTTTGTTTCGGTTTTCACCAAGAAGATTGGTAGTGATTGGACGTCTAACATAGTGAATGCCAGTGAAAATGAGGTAGGAACAGAGTCTAAAATAGGGGAAGAACAGGTCAAAAATTACTTAGACAAGTTAGATGTCTTCAAATCACCAGGGCCTGATGAAATGCATCCTAGAATACTCAAAGAGCTGACTGAGGAGATATCGGACTCATTAGCAATTATCTTTGAAAAGTCATGGAAGATGGGAGACATTCCAGAAGACTGGAAAAGGGCAAATATAGTTCCCGTCTATAAAAAGGGAAATAAAGATAACCTGGGGAATTACAGACCAGTCAGCTTAACTTCTGTACCTGGAAAGATATTAAGAGAAAATAATTAAACAATCAATTTACAAACACCTAGAAGATAATGAGGTGATAAGTAACAGTCAGCATGGATTTGTCAAAAACACATCATGTCAAACCAACCTGATAGCTTTCTTTGACAGGGTAACAAGCCTTGTGGATAGGGGGGAAGCGATAGATGTGGTATATCTTGACTTTAGTAAGGCTTTGGATACTGTCTTGCATGACCTTCTCATGAACAAACTAGGGCAGGGATCGGCAACCTTTGGCACGCAGCCCATCAGAGAAATCCGCCGGCGGGCCGGGGCGGTTTGTTTACCTGCAGCATCCACAGGTTCGGCCGATTGCAGCTCCCACTGGCCCTGGTTTGCCATTCCAAGCCAATGTGGGCTGTGGAAAGCGGCATGGGCCGAGGGATGTGCTGGCTGCCACTTCCCGCAGCCCCCATTGGCCTGGAATGGTGAACTGCGGCCAGTGGGAACTGCGATCGGCCGAACCTGCGGACGCTGCAGGTAAACAAACCATCCTGGCCCGCCAGCGGATTTCCCGGATAGGCTGCGTGCCAAAGGTTGCTGATCCCTGAACTAGGGAATTACAACCTAGATGGAGCTACTATAAGGTGGGTGCATAACTGGTTGGAAAATCGTTCCCAGAGAGTAGTTATCAGTGTTTCACAGTCACGCTGGAAGGGCATAACGAGTGGGGTCCTGCAGGGATCGGTTCTGGGTCCGGTTCTGTTCAATATCTTCATTAATGATTTAGATAATGGCTTCATTAATTATTTAGATAATGAGTACACTTATGTAAAGTTTGCAGACGATACAAAGCTGGGAGGATTTGTAAGTGGTTTGGAGGATAGGATTAAAATTCAAAACGATCTGGACAAACTGGAGAAATGGTCTGAAGTAAATAGGATGAAATTTAATAAGGACAAATGCAAAGTTCTCCACTTAGGAAGGAACAATCAGTTGAACACATACAAAATGGGAAATGACTGCCCAGGTAGGAGTACTACAGAAAGAGATTGGGGGTCATAGTGGATCACAAGCTAAATATGAGTCAACAGTGTAATGCTGTTGCAAAAAAAGCAAACATAATGATTAAAGGTCTAGAAAACATGGCCTATGAGGGAAGATTGAAAAAATTGGGTTTGTTTAGTCTGGAGAAGAGAAGACTGAGAGGGGACATGATAACAGTTTTCAAGTACATAAAAGGTTGTTACAAGGAGGAGGGAGAGAAATTGTTCTTCTTAACCTCTGAGGATAGGACAAGAAGCAATGGACTTAAATTGCAGCCAGGGCAGTTTAGGTTAGACATTAGGAAAAACTTCCTAGCTGTCCGAGTGGTTAAGCACTGAAATAAATTGCCTAAGGAGGCTGTGGAATCTCTATCATTGGGGATTTTTAAGAGTAGGATGCACAAATACCTGTCAGGGATGGTCTAGATAATACTTAGTCCTGCCTTGAGTGCAGGGGACTGGACTAGATGACTTCTTGAGGTCCCTTCCAGTTCTGTGATTCTATGACATAGGTATATGATGACATGACTACACAATGAGATGGTTTGATCAGTGTAAACAAAGCTACAATAGATGCAGCACTGAAGCTGCCTATTAGGTACAGAAACACATGGCACTAGTAATGGCTAGACATCAAGAAATAGAACCTTGGGCATCACTATGTACATGGGAGAGGTGGGAATTGATTTCAGTGGAGCTGCAAGACAAAACCACCCTATAAGCTTTAAACAGCTTGACTGTATGCAGTGGGATCCAATCACAGGCAATGGAGAAGGTAGGGGGATCAGAGTTTAGCCCTTTTCCCTCATCAGTCAGCCATGGCAGCCTGCCTTGTGGCCCTTTCCTCTAGCTGGTCTGTCCTAATCTGCATCTTCAAAGAGTGTCTCACCCAGACATACGCCCACTTTTTCTGTCACACTGAATCCTGCTGGCAGTGTCCGTCTGCCTCTGTGAAGGAAACGTTTCTCCATTCAGCATTTATTTAAAGGGACACAGGTTTGTTTTTTTTCAATTGGTTAATTGTAAAAATGCATTTGTCTGGAAGAGCACCTTTTAAATAGGAGCCATTTAAAATAATAAGCATTTAAAATAATCCTTTAAAAATTGTTAAATAGGTTTTTATACTCCCTTATTTATATTTAGAAGGGTCTTTTGAGTGGGTCTAAAATGAGCATATAGTCAGACCTTTTTCCAGCCCCCTTTCTCTTTTTGCATAATGATGTTTGCTGCTGTTGCCCATTTTCATTTTCAGCTATGCTGCTACTATTACTGGTAAACACCTACTTTCAGGGCCTAGAAAGTTCATGTACCATCAGCAAAACAGTAAAACTAACTAAACACAGAGTTTAAACACAAAGCAAACAAACTAAAATAAGAGAGGGAAAATATTTCTCTAAACTATTTAGTTAATAGAAATCTTAATGGCTTACTTGTAGGTACAATAGTAGGTACAAATAGAAATGTGATTTTCAAATCAATAGTATTCCTTTAAAAAGAAATTGAAAATGGTTTCCTGTTCTAACAAACCTGGCTCATGACAAAACCTCTAGATAATTTTCAAAAACTTGACAACAAAAATCCTCTTTTAAAAGTTGTGTATGCATTTTTCAACACTTCTGTAGCAGTGAAAAGTACAGTAGTTCTTAAATTTCAGCAAAAAAGATGGTGAAACGATGCTTTGTGAATCACAAAAAATCTCACTAAGGAACTGTCGGCATTTTGAAAAATGAGAGAAATTGACTGAGGAATGATGATTTTTTTTAAAGAAAAAAAAAGAATCTGAGCTGCCAATCTATCCTTTGTGAAAGCAAAAGTTTATAGAATGAGGAGTACTTTTGGCACCTTAGAGACTAACAAATTTATTTGAGCATAAGCTTTTGTGGGCTAAAGCCCACTTCATCAGATGCATGCAGTGGAAAATACAGTAGGAAGATATATACACACACACACACACAGAGAACATGAAAAAATGGAGGTTGCCATACCAACTCTAACGAGACTAATCGATTAAGGTGGGCTATTATCAACAGGAGAAAAAAAAACTTCAGTGATAATCAGGATGGCCCATTTCAAACAGTTGACAAGAAGGTGTGAGTAACAGTAGGGGGAAAATTAGCATGGGGAAATAGTTTTTAGTTTGTTTAATGACTCATCCACTCCCAGTCTTTATTCAAGCCTAATTTAATGGTGTCCAGTTTGAAAATTAATTCCAGTTCTGCAGTTTCTCGTTGGAGTCGGTTTTTGAAGTTTTTATGTTGAAGAATTGCCACTTTTAGGTCTGTAATTGAGTGTCCAGGGAGGTTGAAGTGTTCTCTGACTGGGATTTTGAATGTTATAATTCTTGACGTCTGATTTGTGTCCATTTATTCTTTTGTGTAGAGACTGTCCGGTTTGGCCAATGTACATGGCAGAGGGGCATTGCTGGCACGTGATGGCATATATCATATTGGTAGATGTGCAGATTAACGAGCCTCTGATAGCATGGCTGATGTGGTTAGGTCCTATGATGGTGTCCCTTGAACAGATATGTGGACAGAGTTGGCAACAGGCTTTGTTGCAAGGATAGGTTCCTGGGTTAGTGCTGGTGTGTGGTTGCTGGTGAGTATTTGCTTCCAGTTGGGGGGCTGTCTGTAAGCAAGAACTGGCTTGTCTCCCAAGATCTGTGAGAGTGATGGGTCATCCTTCAGGATAGGTTGTAGATCCTTGATGATGCGCTGGGTAGGTTTTAGTTGGGGGCTGAAGGTGATGGCTAGTGGCCTTCTGTTGCTTTCTTTGTTGGGCCTGTCCTGTAGTAGGTGACTTCTGGGTACTCTTCTGGCTCTGTCAGTCTGTTTCTTCACTTCTGCAGGTGGGTATTGTAGTGTAAGAACGCTTGATAGAGATCTTGTAGGTGTTTGTCTCTGTCTGAGGGGTTGGAGCAAATGCGGTTGTATCTTAGAACTTGGCTGTAGACAAAGGATCATGTGGTGTAGTCTGGATGAAAGCTGGAGGCATGTAGGTAAGTATAGTGGTCAGTAGGTTTCCAGTATAGGGTGGTGTTTATGTGACCATCGCTTATTAGCACTGTAGTGTCCAGGAAGTGGATCTCTTGTGTGGACTGGTCCAGGCTGAGGTTGATGGTGGGATGGAAATTGTTGAAATCATGGTGGAATTCCTCAAGGGCTTCTTTTCCGTGAGTCCAGATGATGAAGAAGTCATCAATGTAGCTCAAGTAGAGTAGGGGCTGTCAAAGTTCCTTCCCCACTCTGAATTCTAGGCTACAGATGTGGGGACCTGCATGAAAGACCACCTAAGCTTATTTTTACCAGCTTAGGTTAAAAGCTGCCACCACCAAAGTGTTACACAAAGAACAGGGGAAGTGCCCACTTGGAAATGTCTCCCCCCCAAAAAAAATCCCCCCAAGCACTACACCCCCTTTCCTGGGGAGGCTTGATAAAAACCCTCACCAATTTGCATAGGTAAACACAGACCCAAACCCTTGGATCTTAAGAACAATGAAATGCAATCAGGTTCTTAAAAGAAGAATTTTAATTAAAGAAAACGTAAAAGAATCACCTCTGTGAAATCAGGATGGTAAATACCTCACAGGGTAATCAGATTCAAAACATAGAGAATCCCTCTAGGCAAAACCTTAAGTTATAAAAAGACACAAAAACAGGAATATACATTCCATTCAGCACAACTTATTTGATCAGCCATTTAAACAAAACAGAATCTAACGCATATCTAACTAGATTGCTTACTAACTCTTTACAGGAGTTCTGACCTGCATTCCTGCTCTGGTCCCGGCAAAAGCATCACACAGACAAAAACCCTTTGTTTCTCCTCCACTCCAGCTTTGAAAGTATCTTGTCTCCTCATTGGTCATTTTGGTCAGGTGCCAGCGAGGTTATCTTAGCTTCTTAACCCTTTACAGGTGAAAGGGTTTTTCCTCTGGCCAGGAGGGATTTAAAAGTGGTTAGCCTTCCCTTTATATCTATGACAGGGGCGTTAGGGGTCAAAAGCTGAGGTAGCGTTGTTCTAAGTCAGCCATAAAAATGTTGGCATACTGTGGGGCTACACGGGTACCCATAGCAGTGCTGCTGACTTGAAGGTATAGACTTCATAAAAGTTTCATTTATTAAATAATAAAATATATTACAGGGAAAGATGTATCTGAAATTAAAATATTTTTTTCAATAAAAGTACTTGCAGGTTCTGATTTATTTGAGAATCTTGGGTAGTGACATTCTAATGAGCAAAGTGTGACTGATTCTAATGAGCAGAAACTGACTTCAGTTCTTGGGACCACTTGAGTGTGTGTGAAGGATTTTGGATTGATTGGCTTTTTTTTACCTTAAGTGCATGGAAGCATGAAAGCACAGGATTCAGAGACTGTGAAAATAAATTAAATTCACTGGACCGCGTCCTTCAGCTGCTTGCTTGGTAGCTCTGTTGTAACACATTTCTTCAAGATGGTAGATGCTGAAGGAGGAATAAAAGGAATATATTTTACCCTCAGTGGGATGGCTGATACAGTTTTCATAGGTGATAGGCAGTGAATTAGACTTAACGCAATTTTATGCCACAGTTCTGCCAACCCAAACATTCAAAAATCGTGAGTTAACCCCACATCGTGTAAGTGGTGCAAAAAATCTTGAAATTATTTTTTGAAGTTTAAATAGTGTTTTTTGATCTGTCTGCAGATTTTTGAACCCCCTATGCACTCCCCCACTAGGTGTGCATAGTTACAGCATTGACATCGCTCCCAAAATTATTGTGAGTAATGCGATTTTGGCTTCTCTGGCAGGAGCTCTCATTAGAGGTCCCATCCAAGATCAGGATTCTGTTGTACAAATACAAAGAGCCAGTCCCTGCTCTGAAGAACTTATAGTGCTAAGCATAGTGATGGTTGTGTGACATGGGAGCAGGAACTGGGACTTGCCAACCTTCTGTCTTATAGGGACCAACAAATATTTAGTAGAAGGGAACGACTTCTAATCCTTGCTGAGCTTGGAACGGGAGTGTTGTCATTTCTTGTGTTTTTTTGTGAGTGACAGGAGTTTTGCTGTCAAAACTAGCTAGCACCAGTTTCCTGGTGATGCAAACGCTCCAGGCCTGGAACAAATTTGAGCCTTCAGATTGGCTGCATGCCCCACTTGCACACCTCCTGGGACAGAATAATCAATCAGAGCTGCTGTAGGCGGAGCTCCCTCCCTCTCACTGCAGCAACCCAAAGCTGTTCTCACAGGTGCGGGGGAGAGAGCAAAGAGCCAGGCTGCTCCACTGCCACCTCTCCCCCTGTTTTCCCTGGAGACAAGATAGTGCCTCTGCTCCTCCCCCCACGCTCCTCCCTTCCTGCAGCATCCAACCTATGAAGGGGCAGAAAGGACGGGAAAAGCCCTTGGAGTTGTAAACATGTTTTTACCCTACATCAGTGGGACTTAAAGACAGATTTAAAGTTGAGCACCTGATTAACTGTCTGCTTATGCCGAATCACAGCCACAGCATCTGACAAACTTGCTTGACTTGATGTGTAAAGATATTTAAATCAATATTAGTAAAAACACAGTACTACTTAAATCTCAGATAGCCTCTATATTTTTACTTCTTTTTCTTTCCCTGTAACAAACATCTTCCTACCTTTTCCTCCTCAAGCTTTTTCTACTCCTCTGACTCCCACTGAAATGAATGATTTTTGCTGTTAACTTCAGTGGGGCCAGGATTTTGCCGTTGCTGGCTTAGTATGTGAAAAGAATGCAGTCAGGTGCAATAGGTAACTCCTGATTGCATAATTTTAGTACTGCTACCTTGCCTGAGGGGGAAGCAATAGGAACTGAAGAGAGACTGGGGAAAGAGATGTAGATCAGAAGGGTAGCAGGAAAGAAAGGGTGACCAGACAGAGGAAAGGTGAAACACAGGGCGAAGCGTAAGATATAGACTATCTACAACAGCGGAGGTTGTAAACACAGGACAGATGGAACAAAACACGTGGGAGTGAGGATTAGAACAGGAGGAAAAACCGCCCTACTCCTCTCCCTCCCTTTACATTCAGGAGGGTGGAGGGCACGCTTCATATAGAATTTGAAATGCACATTTATTGTGGGAGCCAATGGTTTTAGAAAACCCTCAATTTTGGTTTTTAAGATATTGAATATGGTATATTAATCCCTGTTTAAAGAAGAGCTGCCATTCAGGAACATTTCTAGAGAGGCATTATTGCTCTTTACTTCTTCATTTCACTCTCTCATTTTTTTTAGTTTATTGTATTTCCTAAAATTTATGAATGGCAGATATTTTTATTGCTGAAATTTCTGCAAGCTTGAATGAATTCTTTGTGTCATAAATATCTGAAAGAATCAGGAGATTGTATACTAGACGTAGGATTAATTTTGCCTAGAGGGGAGAGATTGGAGTAAAATATTTTCTAGTTATGCTTGAAATGTGGGAGGAAAATAAAATAATTAGGTGATAAACTTCTCCACTAAGGTGAATTATATCCTAGAATTCCAGTGAAGTACCATATTAAAAAAAACAATCACCATAAAAGGTAGGATTATTTTACCATAGCATAGCAGCCCAGACACAGGCAGGCATCCAAATAGAGGCTTTTTGTTACTCAGTCTTGGCCAGGCATATATTCAATGGAATCTCTTCTCCCTGAGGTACAGATTCTTATATAAAATTAATCCAAATGTCTCTTTGAGCTGCCAGGCCGAAGGCAGGGCTGCCCCTCCCCCACCATCCTATTTCAGTGATCCTAATGGATCCTCTGTGACCACAGGGGCTGGTCCTTGTAGCATAGTAAAACCTTAGTGTCCATAGGGATTGGGTGGCTCATAAACATCTAGATATAGTTAATACCTAGACCTTTGGTAGAGGAAGCTCTGTAAATAGATTTGGATCTATAATACAGAAGATTTGGAAATGCTGAATTTGTTTAGAATAGTCTGCATACGTGTAACTTCATGCATGAGTTTCCTGAAGTGACAAACAAAAGAGAATCAGTGAACCTCATAATTAATCCAAATTTCAGAAAAGCTTTTGATACTATACTACACAAAAGATCAATTTACAAGGTTAGTTAGAAAGGGACCCCTGGAATGGATTATAGCAGCATACAAAAGACAAAGGATCGCAGTTCAAGGTGGAGAGAGAGATGAGCTGGTTTGTGCAAGTGTCTCTATTTTTTTATTATTTTGTTTGTAAATGGGCAAAAAAGGATGCAGTTTCTCCCAGGGCTACATTTTCTGTTTTGAAATTGTAGAAAAGTTAGCAAATATAAATGAAAAGACATGCTAAACTCAGATGATCTGGACTGATTTATACTGCTTGAGTTCATGCAATATAGCATAGAGTAATCTTGGATAATGAGGCTAAAGACTACAAAGAATTTAGTATTTGTGTGTCCCATCAGCATTCAAAGCTGATGTCCTTTCGCATAGAATATAGCTAAACCTTTAACAGCAGGAACATTTTAACAAATTTATATAGTACTGTATGCCTAAATAGGTAGGGAGAATAATACAATACAGTACATTAATTTTAATTCTGAATTAATCTTTTAAGCAAATTGTATCCCAAATTGTTTATGCCTGCAAAAGTCAGTTGTGCATTATAAACTACTGAGCATAGATGGGCTGTAAAGGGCTGATATTTGTAGTGAAACTAGACATTTCTTTAAAAAGCTATTGTTCACAAAATTGACAGTTCAGGTTTAGATCCCTAAAGCTATGTATACACTGGCAATTGAATGACAAAACTTTTGTCTTTCAGAGGTGTTAAATACCCCCCCCCCAAAAAAAGACAAAAGTTTTGCTATGACAAGTGCCAGTATGAACAACGTGTTGTCAGCAGGAGCGTTCTCTTGCCAACAACGCAAATGCCGCTCATTGGAGGTAGACGTTTTTTGTCGGCAGGAGAGCCGACAAACAGCAGCTACACTGCATGACTTTTAGCAGCACAGCTATCACAACACAGCCATGTCGCTAAAAGCTGTGTAGTGTAGATATAGTCTACGTCACACTTTGAGTTGGCTTCACTATGATTCAGAAAACTCCCACCAAACCCTAAACTCACACAGTGCCTACATTTTCAGTGTAAAAGTTCCCTTGGCACCTAAGTTTCTGCCTGTGAGTATGTGCTTTGCTGCCTCACTAGTTGTCCAGGTAGCTCTCTCCCACCAAAGCTCCAGAACAATTCATGAACCAGGGAAGATAGGCAGGGGAAACCTAAATCGAATGTGGGGCCTGATCTGGTAATTGTACTTAGAGGCTGCCTACCAAATTGGGTCCTATTCAAAATCTAGTGGGGTTGGAAGTGGTCACGGTGATGGTGCTGACCTTATAACTTTTAGCACAGTTAGTGCACTCCCCTGGGAGGTGGAAGACCAGTGCTTGATTTGTAATGAAAGATGTGCAGGGGCTCAAGCAATTAGATGCCAGGGCTCAAGCAATTTATATTACATTCATAACTGATGCAGCAACCCCAGAGGTGCCGGCCCTATGAACTGCCAAGCCTAGAGGGAAAGGGGCTCAGCCCTAGCAAGCTGTGACACAAATTAAGCACTGTGGGAGACCCATGTTCAATTTCTCCCCTGTGCCTGGTGGGGAGATAGAGTTTGAATAAGGGTCTACCACCTCTAAGGAGTGTGGGCTGACCACTGAGAAATAGGTTATTAGGATGTGGGTTCCCTTAGTCTCTTATTGAAACTATTCCACTGTGGGTAAATAATTAAAAAGTCATCGGATCAGGGGAACTGGACCCTGGGTCTCTCACCTACCAGGTGGGTGCCCTAACCACTGCTTGACAGAATTGTTCTCTATGGACCAGAGGCTCTCTAATTATATATCCACAGTGCAACAGCTTCACCAGGAGAAGTTGAGGAAACCCCACATCGGAATATCCCCTAGCTCAGTGGTTAGAATACAGACTGGAGAAGTGGAATACCCCTGTTCAAATCCTTTTTCCCCTTCTGCCTGAAGGGGGGCAGAACTGAACTTTGGTCTCCCACATCCCAAGTGAGTACTCTAACCACTGGGCTAAAAGTTGTAGAGTTGGGTGGTGGATGTACTACCACCAGCTGTTATGTGTGGAGTTAGGTGCCTGCTTAAGGTATTATCACAAGAAACACCTTAGGTGCCTAAACTGCCTGACTCCAGGAGATGGGTTCCTGGTTGTGAATTGCAAGCAGCAACATGGGGATGGGTGTCTGAGTGGGGATGGAGGGACACGTGGATGGGGGGTGCAAGGACACATGGGGGTGCAGGGGCTCATGGGGACAGGGGTAGATGTGCCTGACTGCATGGGGGATGCTCCCTAATAATCCCTCCCCCCCCAAAAAAAACCCCCAAACCTGTTCCATACTTTTCCCACCCATACCCAATAGCTCTCCAAGTTCACACCCAGGCTCCTTCCCAGCAATTACTTCCCTCTCCTCCAGCTCCTCCATTACTCCGACTCCCACAAGCCCTTGTACTGCTTCTGAGGGGTGTGGGAAATAGGTTTCTGTATTGTAGTTTAAATGAATTATTACTCAGAGTTCTCTATTAATATGCCTAGTAAGGAATCTATTTGTAAAAAAAAAACATTTCCTGAATCTTTTTTTGTCTGTATTGTTACATACATACTTGCTGACAGGTATTCTGAAATAAATGACCAAAAATAATTGAAACTGGTGTGATTATATTGTGTTATTTTGACAAATAAAATATGCAGAATTTGAAAATGTGTGCAAATTTTTAATTTTTTGTTACAGAATTTTTATTTTTTTGGTGCAGAATCCCCCCAGGATTATTACATATTTGTCATTTATAGCAACTATGGTCTAGAAGCTTTCACTTAGTCTGAGTTCATTGGCTGTTTACTCACCTGTGTTTTGCTGAACCCAGCATTTCAAGACTCATTCATTATACATTAGTAATAAACTGTATCATTGGTGATTAACACTCTGTATTGTAGTAAAGTATTTTTGCTCTGTAAAACAATTATTTCCAAACTAAAAAGGTTACAGGGAGGTTTGTCGTGTCAGGGAATGTTTACAATCCGATTTTGTTACAATTTAAGTTTATGTTCTGTAACTTTTTTTTCTGACATGTTAGTCATGCTTTTGAATTAGCCAAGCTGCATTTTTTTTATAAAGTCTTGCACAATTGTATCAGCTCTTTGTGAGGAACTTTAACTTGATCTTTTACTGCTTTCTGCCTTTTTTTTCCTTAGTTCTGTAGAGTATAACTTTCAAATAATTTTGAAAGACCTCGCTCGTTTTAGTTCCCAGGTTACTTGCATACTTTTGTTACATAAATTTGAAGTCTCTTCACTTTCACTGTGGCAAACTATTTACATCAGAAAGAATGATGTAGCTGAGGGGAAAGAATAATCCAGAGGAAAAATGATGTTCAGATAAGAGTTTTGGCCAAAATTTTCAAACTTTAGTGCTTAACGGTTAGGCACGTAAATCTATATTCAGTCACCTAAATAAGTGGCCTGATTCTCAGAAGTGCTGACCAATTGTCTTCTGTGAGAGTTCCTCCCCTTTAATCCAGGACTGAGTTTAGTTTAGAATCCCAGTTTAGTCAAAATTAGATTCCATCGCTGGTGGCCCACAGAGCCTCTCTACCCACCTTACGGACTGTGAAAGATGTATAAACTATTCCATACTATTCCCCCTGGAGTCTCTAAGGGCTAGCCTCTACCTGAAAGTTTTACTGGGCTGTTATATTCTCAAGAAGTACTTCAAAGGAACTAGAGATAAATGAGGGGTAAAAATAGGCAGGCAGGAATGGACTTTATCCAGCCAGAGAAAAGAAAGAAAGATGTTGCAAGCACAACTTAAAGCCTTCAATGTGGACTGAAGGGAGCTCCTACTTCCTCTTCATCTCTCCCAAAAAAGTCTTTAGGTTTTTTGTTTTTTTTTAATGACCTAGTCTAGCCCACATATTCATCCCCACTTGTCAATAGATGTTTCAATAGGCTTCTCCAGTCCTATAGCTGGAGTAACTCTTTCAGCCTACATCATTTCAGCAAGTACTGAAGGCCCTCAGAATCTGGAGCAGTGTAATGTATGAAGATAACTTACTTGCACAAGTTCACTTCCTCCAAGTAATTGTACAACTTGCAGATGCTCAACTGTGTTTTGGACATGGGGGCACAATAATATACAGCAAGCAAACTGTTCATCTGAGTCTGCTTGCTAGAGCTAGCACCTGGTCTTACAGGATATGCACAGCTCAGGATAGTTTTAATTCATGAAAGACAAATGAATTTAATTAAGAATCATATATTTTAGCATTTTCCCTAGATTCACCACCATTCTTTTTAATATTTAATAGGATCAACATAGCACAATATTTACTAGTGAAGCCACAAGGGATAGTGGATAGTATTTTATTCTGTTTAATGTTTCTTACCATGTACAGCTTACATTTTTTCTTAAATATTTTCTATTTCACCCTCATGTAGGTGGGTCACTGTGTTACAGATCTGTTACTGTCTTGAGTTTGGGATGATTGAATTATTCATGCGGTGCAAAGTTGTGAAAGAGTTAAGTAGGTCATTCATGGAGAGCTGATGAAAACTGTTTACACCGTCATCATATATTGGTTGTATGGTACACATTTTAACAGGAAGTCATTTTAGAATTTTGTTAGTGTGTTTTAAATGCTTTCGTGTGTGTGTGTGTGTGTGTATTTTCTCGTCTCCATTATTTGAGAGTTTACTCTAGTTAAAATTTCACCATATTGAAAACAAAAGACTAAATTAAAAAAATTTAAAAAGCATAACACAAAAGATGCAGCGGAGTAGACTCTTCCCTTGATTCATATGCATGGCTTACATACATTAGAAGGAGTTATCTTGAAGTATTTTGCGTAACACTAAAATCTCTTTCATACATGCTTATTTAGTTTATTATAAATCTAATAAGATGTCTTTGGGATGTTAATATGCCCATTTAGAAGTGAAGTCAGAATCCTGGGTTATGATTTTAGGACCCTATTCAGGAAGGTACTTATGTATGTGTCTGACTTTAAGCATATGAGTATGCCTATTTACTTCAGTAGGCATAGTCACATTATTAGGTAACTTAACAGTTGAAGCCTTAACGATCAGTCAGGATTGAAACATGGTTACATTGTTAAGTTTATTTTTTGTTGATTAAAGTTAGAGTTATATAAGATTAAATCAAATCAATGAGAAGATCCAGGAAGTTAGAGAAGTGTAAAGAAATTCTGTGTTACGCCTTGGATTCTGATCAGTGACACACTTCTGAATTCTGGTCATTCACAAAAACTGCTGGTAGGAAGAAAAGGCCCCTCTGCGTGGTGATGTGAAAAGTGGAGGTGGGGTATAAGGGAAGGCCATGCCTGAATTCTTTTTTTGAGTAAACAATGAAGTTTTGTTCCCTTCTCCCACATGACTCCCCCAAAACAATATCTAGTGTGAAGCACAGATGCAGTTCACAGAACCTTCACAAAGTGTGCTACTTGTCAGCATTTTAACTTACGACCTTGTGAAATGACTGTACTCACTACAAAAATATGCTTTGTTTAGTCAGTTGAAAATTAATCACAGGTTTACGTAGGCTGATTTTGGTTTTGACTGATTTCCAGCACTGATGCAAATGTGACTGGCAACTATACTTAAAACTGCAAGGAAACTGTAGCAACTTCACATATGTTGAAGCCAAAGCATACCCCTGGATATATCTGATATTTGCTCACTGCTCTCTCAGAATTAAGTTATTAGAAATACAGAGCCTGATTCTGCAAACTATTGCTCGCATGAATAGTCTCTAATCGTGCAAGTAGCCCCAGTGAAGTTGATGAGATACATAAGTAAGTACTGCTGAATAGGTTTTGGCCCATGGATTCCAGGGGTAGGCAGCCTATGACACGTGTGCCAAAGGCAGCACACAAGCTGATTTTCAGTGGCACTCACACTGCTCGGGTCCTGGCCACCGGTCCGGGGGGCTCTGCATTTTAATTTAATTTTAAATGAGGCTTCTTAAATATTTTAAAAACCTTATTTACTTTACATACAACAATAGTTTAGTTATATATTATAGACTTACAGAAAGGGACCTTCTAAAAATGTGAAAATGTTTTACCGGCACGTGAAACCTTAAATTAAAGTGAATAAATGAAGACTCGGCACACCACTTCTGAAAGGTTGCAGACCCCTGGATTAGACAGAAACTATCCAAATCATTTTAAAAGCCCACCACAAAGAGTTTTATTATACTTAGTGAAACAGTCATTGCTACCCTTGCAATTACCATTTCCCCTGTATTGATGCAATATTTAATAGTGCACTGCCAAACAGGAATGGATTCACTTGGTCATTTAAAGCATTATTTTTTGAAGAGCTGGAGGAGGGGAAGATGGTGTAGAGAGAAGGTTTTATGCAATTTTATTTTTGCATACCAATGCCCAGGGGTACTTTAAAGGGAAGAGAGACACAAAAAGCTTCTGCAAGAAATATTAATAATCTTTATCGTGCTACATGGAATTAAATATGAGTTTGTTGTTAATAATCATTTGGGTTGCTAGGAAGTTTCAGGAAGAACATTTACAACATCATCTCAAAAAAAGTAGCAGTAGCCAATGGGCCAAATGTTGAGAACTCCATGCAATTCCGTGGGGTAACGAAGCGTGAAAGGTCAATATAATGGAACACCCCACCACCACCACCACCACCAGATTTTAGAGGTAGCGTAGTGTAATTTGGTGCAAGAAGATGAAAACTGCAAGAGCATCAGTGAGAGATTCTGGTAATCTATAAACAGAGTCTTTGTTAAATTAGATATTGAGGTGGTGGAAAAAGGGAATCGAGTGGCAAATGGTATATCACCAGTCCAAAATGGGGCATTGCCTTTTAAATTATTCTATACAGAGGCAGTAAAAGAGTAGCCACACACAACTAAAATTATTTTGCAGATTGAAGCACTGGTACCACTACTTCCAAATGCTCCCTTCCCCCATTAGTCCTCTTGAAGCACAACACTGACACAATTCTTTATCTCCTCACACAAGCCTGTTGTTGGTGCCATAACAGTACGTTCCCACAAACAGGTCTAACACATTAAAAATGCTTGAGGAGCAGGGATATGGCATGGTCAAGTGAGCTTGCTGTGGTGATGTACACTGACATAGGACAGAGCCATTCCGTAAGGGCACTGTATGACATGTGCGTTTGCACCTTGACAGGTGTCTGCATTGATCTCTGTTGTTGTGTATGGTGCAGTTGTGTCTGTTCAGTACGATAACTGCCTCTGACATCTGCTGAGTTTGACAGTATTTTCCCTGGGGGAGTTTGAGATCCAGCCTGCATCAGACCTTGCCTGTCAGTTATATTACTGTGCACTGCCCTGACTTTGCACCCATCACTATGATAGCATTATTTTACACGGTGTTCACTACAGTACTTTTCAGCCGTTTAGCATACCACTATACCTGTTTACATCCTGTGGGTTCATTTTGCATTCACTTTGCAGAATTTGTCCTAATAATGGCTATAGCTAATTAAACATTTGGATTGAGGCAGACATACATTCCCCTGTACAACTGGTGGAAAACACTGGGTGAAATGCTGGCCCCGTTGAAGTCGGTTGCAAAATTCCCTTGATTAGGCCATGCAGGTGAATGAAGATAGACACAGGGATGGATTTAAGTAGCAGGCTTTAACTTTATTAATTTAGCACCCACCCACAGTGTAATCTGCTCCATCTCCCTGACTCTTGCATACCAGGCATTTAAAGTGGGTCAGTTTTCTGGGTTACAAGGTTTTACCATATAACTCAAAACAGGCTCTGCTCCGCTTACCCGTAGGGTTCAGTTCACTCTTCTGAATCCTCCTTCCCTCACGGGGGATGGAGATTACCAAAGAGGGACCTTGCTCTGCAATGACTTAAGGTCTCCCCTTCCCCCATAGCCACGAGTCCACCATCAAACTCCCAGGGCTCTTTTAGATCTGGGAGCTGGATCTTTTAGCCTTTATCCACACTAGACACTATTCACAAGTTGCGACAACTAAACATTCCTACAAATTACTAATATTAATTTCGGAGTCCTGCTCTTATTTAACCTAACTACATGAGGCTGTGGGGAAAGCAAAAAACAAAAACAAAAAAACACAAACCTACCAGGCCACTGCCAATTTAGCCCCACTGGGAAAAATTTCTTCCTGACCCTTGAAACAGGCAATCAGTGAGACCTGCAACATTTTAAAAAACATGCTACAAGTATGGGGAAGGAGAGTGGGGCAGTCTCTAAAAGACCCAGGCAAAGGTTTATATTAATGAGGGGGAAGGAGGAGTGAGGGACCAATCAGCTCTCATGTCCTTTTGGCTGGCCAATGGCAAGTTGAAGAGTCCCTGTGTTAGAATAATAGAATCACAGGGTTAGAGGGGACCTCAGGGGCCATCTAGTCTAAACCCTACATGATTTATTGTGTCTAAACCATCCAAGAGAGATGGCTATCCAGTCTTCTTTTGAAAACCTCCAGTGGAGGAGCTTCCACAACCTCCCTAAGCAATTTGTTCCATTGTCCTGCTGTTCTTACAGTTAGGAAGTTTTTCCTGAGTTTTAATCTAAATCTGAAATGCTGTAGTTTGAACCCATTGCCTCTTGTCCTGCCTGCCCTCTGTGGAAGAGAGAACAACTTTTCTCCATCTTTTTTATCGCAGCCTTTCAAGTATTTGAAGATTGTTATCATGTCTCCCCTTAAATTCCTCTTTTCCAAACTAAATATACCCAGTTCCTTCAGCCTTTTCTTGCTTTCCATCTCTTTGATCATCTTTGTCACTCACCTCTGGATCCTTTCCGGTTTCTCTACATCCTTTCTATACATTGGTGACCAAAACTGGACATATAACTCCAGCTGTGGCCTAACCAGTGCTGTGCAGAGCACTACTATCACCTCCTGTGATCTGCATGCTGTCAAGGTTCCTTCCCCACTCTGAACTCTAGGCTAGAGATCTGGGGACCTGCACGAACCCCCCCCCCGCCCCAAGCTTATTCTTACCAGCTTAGGTTAAAAACTTCCTCAAGGTACAGACTTTGATTTGTCCTTGAACCCTATGCTGCCACCACCAAGCGTATTAAAGAACAGGGAAAGAGCCCACTTGGAGACGTCTTCCCCCCCAAAATATCCTCCCAAGCCTTACACCCCCTTTCCTGGGGAAGGCTTGATAAAAATCCTCACCAATTTGCATAGGTGAACACAGACCAAAACCCTTGGATCTTAAGAACAATGAAAAAGCAATCAGGTTCTTAAAAGAAGAATTTTAATAAAAGAAAAAGTACAAGAAAAACCTCTATAAAATCAGGATGGTAAATACCTTACAGGATAATCAGATTCAAAACACAGAGAATCCCTCTAGGCAAAACCTTAAGTTACAAAAAGACACAAAAACAGGAATATACATTCCATTCAGCACAAACTATTTTACCAGCCATTTAACAAAAGGAAATCTAACGCATTTCTAACTAGATTACTTACTAACTTAACAGAAGTTCTGATGCTCCATTCCTGTTCTGTTCCTGGCAAAAGCATCACACAGACAGACAGACCCTTTGTTTCTTCCCCGCTCCAGCTTTGAAAGTAACTTGTCTCCTCATTGGTCATTTTGGTCAGGTGCCAGCAAGGTTATCTTAGCTTCTTAACCCTTTACAGGTGAAAGGGTTTTGCCTCTGGCCAGAGGGATTTTATAGTTCTGTATACAGAAAGGTGGTTACCCTTCCCTTTATATTTATGACACATGCAACCTAAAATTGCATTTGCTTTTTTTGCAACAGCATCACATTGTTGGCTCATGTTGAAGCTGTGATCCACCACAACGCCCAGGTCCTTCTCAGCAGTGCTGCTGCCAAGCCAGTTAACCCCCATTCTGTATTTGTGCATTTGGTTTTTCTTCCTGAAGTGTAGCACCTTACATTTCTCTGTGTTGAATTTCACTTTGTTGTCTATAGCAGAGATGCACAAACTTTTCCAGTTGTGCCCCCATACCAGTAACTGACTCTGCCCCCTCGCCCTCCCCCCCCACATTACTGCACAGCCAAGGCTTCCTCAGCAGCAGAGCTTGGGCTGAAGGCGGAGCTGGGGGCAGAACTCAGGATGGGCCAGGAGCTGGGGCTAGATGCGGAGCTGGTCTGGGGGCAGAGAGGAAGTGAGAGCAGAGCTGGGTGGGGGTGGAGTAGGGGGCAGAGTGGAGCTGGGGCTTGGGGAGTAGCAGGGTTGTGGTGGAGCTGGGCTGGAGGCAGAACAGGACTGGGTGCTGAACAGGGTTGGGGGAGGAGCTGCTCTCAGGTGGAGCAGGGCTGTAAGCGTGGCACTCTCTCCACACTCCCTATGGGAGCTGGCCTGGGCTCCACCACACAGGGGTGGCATGAGACACCCAGTGTTGCTGCTTGCCTCCCCTAGGCACCCCACTGGTCTATAGCCCAGTTCTACAGTTTATCAAGATCCCTCTGAATTCTGATTTGTTCTTAGTAAATCCTGCTGGCTGCTGGTGATCATCTCTTCATCCTCCAGGTATTCGCAAATGGAATGTTTTATGCTTTGCTCTAGTAGCTTCCTAAGTATCAAGGTGAGACTCACTGGTCTGTAGTTCTCTTCCGTTTCCCCCTTTTTGAAGATGGGCACTATGTTAACCCTTCTCTAGTCTTCTGGGACCTCACCTGTCGTCCATGGGTTTTCAAACCTTGTTGCCAGTGGCGCCGAGATTTCTTCAGCTAATTCCTTCAGTAACCTGGGGTGAATAGCATCAAGCCCCGCTGATTTGAATTTATTCAAATTGGTCAGAAGATATCCAATATGAGCTCCTTTCCTCCATATCTTTTCTGGGTCTGTCCACCACACAGCAGGTCCAATCTATATCCCACCTGGTGAGATGAGTGGGTGGCAGTTGACTTCAGTTGCTCCAGGATTTCATTCAGTATCTTTTGTGATAAAATCAGAATGACTAGGGAAGTATGAAATTAGAACAGATAGAATGAACGTCAATTACGTGAATTTTCTTTTCCTGTTATATTTTGATTTTCATCAGTCATTTTGATTTGTAATAAGCCAATATAAGGAAGATTACACACAAGGCTGTCTTTGTTTGTTGAAACTTAGTTAAGTTGAAATGAGAATAACAACTGTGCCATGCACAATGGGGGAATTCTCTAAGGAGAGATACCTTGCCCTCGCTGAATACTGTGGTTGCCATTAAACTGTCAGCAGTCATCATACTGTTGTTTTTGAGATCCCACAGTTATTCAGATATACAAATAATAGGAAATAACTGTGGTGTGGTGACTGCTGCCTTTCCAGTGATGACCTTTGTACTTTGGTAGTCTCCTTCTCTGGTACACAGAGCGTTGGTCTATAGGCCCTGGAATCCAGCAGTGGTTTAAAACCTAGTGACCCCAGCTGTATTTTATGGATCCCAATCCAGCATGTCTGATTCTGAGGTAAGAAACCCAACCCAAGTCTTGTGAACAAACTTGCTAGGCAGACCAGCTAGCTTCAGTTTACACTACAGAGTTGATTAAAAGGCTTTATAAACTACTCTCAATAGTGAGTAAAGGAGAGAAAGACTATGGGTATGGGCTAGAGAGGATGCTGTTTATCATGTTTCAATTATACTGTTTGTGCCTTCAGTTGGACTCATTGTTAGTCTGAAATCATCTGCTGTGTTTTATATTCTAAAATGTTGTTAATTGGTTACCTAAAGCTGCAAATCCTGGCTGTTCCACAGTGACCAAAACTAACTTTCTGTGTTTCTGTCCAAAATTCTCTGCTTATGCGAAAGCTACCTAAGCACTTAGTAAAATAGAACAAGCACTAGTGAAGCACCCAAGGGGTGCTGTGTTCGATATGGGAATTCAAAGCAAAAACATGTAAATGATGTATCTTGGTGTAGATGTATTCTGGTTTTTACTGAACAGTGACTTCTGTTCAGGAATTCACGGGCTCTTACGGATTCTCTAAAATTAAGCAGATGTGTGTACTGTAGCTGTTCAATAATGTCATCAGGCATTGGGAACCCTATTTTGCAGGAGCTAAGTGTCTTTTCATATTTGACATGGTCCAGTAATATTGCAGAGCTTTGCTGCTTCACTAGATAGTTGATTACTGTCAGCAGTTTCTAAAGCCTTTTAATACTGCTGAAAGAATAGATAATGAGTGTACAATGCACAGTGCTAGAATGACAAAACAAAGAATGGATATTTAAACGTTGATGCCATTTAGTTTCCAAAATAATTACAATTCATGTGGTTTTATTGGCTTTTACAAGTTTGGAATATAATTCTTTATTGTTCAACCTGTATAAAGTATCATTCAGCATGAACACCTTTCAGCATGAAATCTATCAAATGTTTTAACCACAAAAAGTGAAAACACACATTACTTTGAATATTGTCATCCGTTCATTTGCCAACAAACTCGTTGGTTTATGAAATACTATCAGAAGGAATTAAACAGTGCAAATATTTTGAAAAAGAACATACATTTCTGGTGTTAAAGTTTACACTTGAAATGTTTTAAAGGCTTTGCAAATACAAATAAATTATTAACATACTGTGGTGGCTAAATGAATCAATGAACTACATACAGAGGTGAAAGTAAGCCGGTACACCTCAGTACGGCAAGAACCGGTGCACCGTACTGGGACCGGCTTTCCCAGATGGCAATTTAAAGCCCTGGGGTAGTGGCGGCGGGGCTCCGGCAGGGATTTAAAGGGCCCCGGAGCTCCAGCCCCCGCTACCGCCCCGGCCCTTTAAATCCCCGCTGGAACCCTGCTGCCAAAGCCCTGGATTAGCGGCTGTGGGGCTTCGGTGGGCATTTAAAGGGCCCCAGGGCTCCAGCCCTCTACCACCCCGGGGCCCTTTAAATCACCGCCGGATCCCGCCATCGCTCCCCCAGGGCTCAGGCGGGGATTTAAAGGGCTCAGGGCTCCGGCAGCCACTACCACAGTGGAGCCCCAGGCCCTTTAAAGCTCTGCCAGAGCCCTGGGGTAGTGGTGGCAGCCGGGAGTCCCCAGGGCTCCTCAGTGATTTAAAGGGCCCGGGGCTCTGCTGCGATTGCGGCAGCTGGAGCCCTGGGCCCTTTAAATCACACCTGAGCCCCGGGGCTCCCAGCCCCCTCTGCAGCTAGTGGCTTGGGGGTGATTTAAAGGGCTGGGGGCTCCCAGCCACCACTACTGCAGCTGGATCCCCGGTCCCTTTAAATCTTGATTTAAAGGGCGTGGGGATTTAAGGTCCCGCCTCTTCCGGTTGAGGCCATGCCCCCTGCTTAGGACTCCGGTGTACCGGTAAATCCTTTAACTTACTTTCACCCCTGACTATATATTGTGTTTGGCAAAAATAATATAAAAAGTTACATATAAACAAGCACTGGAGGTTAGCCATTGAAAATAATATTATTTCTTCTAGCTGTGTATATCCTTTGAAAGAATACATGTTTTAAAAGTAGGAAACAATATGAATTTTGGTTACTTATTTTTCATGGAATTCTGTACTAAGTAAAGCAGAGTGTGAACATAAATTTGAGATTTTCATGAAACTTTGAGAAAAGAATAACTTAAAAGTATAGATCACAACAGCTTTTGCAGACAAATTTCTTTTGTGTGTATATATATGTGTGTTTATATAATACATCTCTCTTCTCTGTTGGTATCATAAATTGTTAATGCACTGTAGTATTTACATCTTAAACAGAAACAACACTGATTGACTTTAAAGTATTTCTTCTACAAAGAAAATAGTAATTTACTGTAGCTTTGTTGTGATCAATCAGTGCTTCAGAGAAAAATATTCTTTTCTGTTTCAAATAAAGTATATCAAGAGGTGAAATAGAGTTAGTGGTCACAACTATCTCTGATAAACATTTGTTCTCATGTCAAAACTTTTACGTATTTTGTCAGAGTCAGCGCAATTGATTACCAGCAGGAAAAGGGTGACAGTGATATTACCGGTTATGGCTGAGACACTTGGACTAGTTCTTCCTCTTTTTACCGCATTCCAAACAGAATCTTTTAGTAATGTGTAAGCAGTTCTATCCTTTCCTCTCCTCATCCAGAACCTCTCCTTCATCACTGCTGCAAATGTGATTTGCTATATTCCGTTTTAGCAACTGTTTTAAATTTTGGATCACACCATGGTTTCCAGACTATTTGCACCTTAATGTGTAAACTGAATAGTTTTAGAATTCCAGACATGTTGTATGCTCTGGGGTACAACTAAATGAGGAAGCCAGGAGCGCTAGGAAATTTATTTTTAAAGGAGCAACTGTAGGACCCAGCAGACAAGTCACCAGACCTACAGGACTCTGGTTACAAACCTTCCAGATACTGGGTATCGTGGCACATTGTTTGCTAAGGGCCTGAATGACAGATGACTTATTTACCAAACCGATTTAGATGTGAAAAGAGGTCATTCCCTTATATTGGTATAAGGGAATCGTCAAAGTTTTAGGATTTTTTTTATATTAAAAGGATCAATTTTCACATCTTTGGTTAAAACATTATTTTTCCTCATGACTTAATCTATGGTGTATAATCTTTCTGTACGGTGTATCCTGATACATGTGTCTGAAGGTCAATAAAATGAATTATAGCATATTTACAGAATTATGTGGGGAAAATGTATGCATAATGCTTGCCTGAATCCAAATGAGCTGTAGAAGATACCATACCTTTATGAGCATTGCATTCCACAAATATTTTAGAAATATTAACTGAAAACATCTCAGAATTATGCTCTTGAATGGTGCAACAGTTTTTAAAAAATCAGATGGTTTATTCAAGCTGCTTAGAGTGAATAAGTGCAACAAATAAATGAATTATTATGCTTCTTTCTGAATGAAATATTTTTGAACTAAAGTTAATTCTTACATTATTTTATGTTTTACTAAAATATTTTATTTCTTTTTGACATTCACTTTATACAGGTTGTCTTAGGTTATGCCTATAACTTATTATAGAAATAGATATTTAGTATTTTATAAGGTTGGATAAGGATACACTTTTGTTATTAGATATGCATTACTGGGCATAAACTTTGTTGCACATATCTTTTTTATGAACACTAAAATGTAAAAGGAGAATAAAATAATTCGGTAATAAGGTTGTCTTTTCATGTTTTGGTAAAAAGGGCATCTGTTGTTTTTTTAAATTATATTGTTAGTGACTTATCCTACCCATTTTTATTCTTGAACATAAAAACAAATTTTGTGTAAGCAAACTCTCTTTAGGAAATCCATTGAAGGGTTGAGATTCCTTCTTGCATGATTTATTGTGAATGGCGAATATATCCTATCTTCCTCAGGTGCTGTTTTTCTGCATCTTCTCGGTTCTGATGGAATATACAAGTGGTGCTACAATTCTTGTGAGGAAATATGGAGAAAATGTGTTTTGAATTATAAAGATTGTTTAAAAAAGAGAAGCTAATAATGGAGTTCTTAAGATTATAATGAAATTCAAGAAAACATATCCTCTGATTGTATACAGGAAGTTATAAGAAAAGAGTGAATGTTTAAATTTTGCTGTGCTGTTTCAGAATGGTTGCAGCATAGTTAAAAATGAAGACTGTGAACTTGAGCCTACTCCCACTTTTTCAGTGTAAATTAGGAAGAATTCCATTGAAGTGAATAGAGTTATACCCATATAAAACTGGTGTAAATAAAGATAGAATTGGACCTAAAATTTGAAGCCATCAGTTTAACTGTATTGAGTACAGAAGAGGGCATTCCTAGAAACTGACTTGTCGTTTTGCCTATGAGAAGCAGAAAGGAAGGACAAGTCACATATATTTATGTATTTAAAAGTAACAACCGTAATTGTTTACATTCCTAAGGCTCTGATCCTGCAGATATTCATGTGCATACTTAATTTTAAACATGAGAGGACCCCTTTGAAATCACTGGCAATAGTCAAGCTGAAAGTTAAGTATGTGTCTAAGTGTTTTGCAAGATGCGGTCTAAGTAACTACAAGATAATACTATATTGCAACCCTGTCTTTCTCCCCTTCTCCCCATTCATACATACCTGTTTATTATCTTTCCTTGTTGTTCCATGTTGAATGTACATTATGCACTTTGGGGGGCAGTAGCCTTGTCTTTGTGAGGCACCTAGATCATCCTTTGGCAATTAAGAAACTATTAATAATAATGTGTGGAATTCTCACTATGCATTCCTTCAAATGCTCTTCTCCATCTGAGGGGTGGGGAAGCATGGCCAACTCTTGGGGGGCCAGGGAATGAAAAGCGCTTGATCCCAAATATGCTAGAGCTTAGCCTTTCCTTATCCTCAAGTGCACAGGGATATTTGACCAGCCGGGGGAGCCAAAAGGCTCTCATGGGGGCCCCTCTTCTTAATTTAAAGCCCTTCTGGGTAATCATGGGACATTTTTCCACTATTGCTGCCCTGCTTCATTCCCCGATAGTTGAGGTATTGCTGAGCTGTGTTTCCAGGATGCTGTGGGTCTCACTCATTACCTGTTTTTTGAATAAGGTAAGAATTTTTTTTTATGAGCCAAATTGGCAGGTGTCCAGAGGAAAGCTTTTCTTGTACCATTTTGAAGGTCAAATTTAGGTCAAAAGAGTAAGAATGGGAATCTTAATGGTAGGAGGAGTATAAGAATGTTTAGCTCATTGCAACTTACAGCCAGTGTCCAGTGCAGATAAAGGCTGAAAGGGCCAACTCCCAGAGTTAAATGAGACCTGGAATATGGCTGAGGGATCTTTTTTACCTGTAAAGAGAAGGGGACACATGAAGTCTTCATGGACTGAGATAACCATTGATACCATTTTCCCCATCACAAGGGTAGAGCAAGAGGATTCAGAGGTGATCATAGAATATCAGGGTTGGAAGGGACCTCAGGAGGTCATCTAGTCCAACCCCCTGCTCAAAGCAGGACCAATCCCCAATTAAATCATCCCAGCCAGGGCTTTGTCAAGCCTGACCTTAAAAACTTCTAAGGAAGGAGATTCTACCACCTCCCTAGGTAACGCATTCCAGTGTTTCACTACCATCCTAGTGAAAAAGTTTTTCCTAATATCCAGCCTAAACCTCCCCCACTGCAACTTGAGACCATTACTCCTTGTCCTGTCCTCTTCTACCACTGAGAATAGTCTAGAACCATCCTCTCTGGAACCACCTCTCAGGTAGTTGAAAGCAGCTATCAAATCCCCCCTCATTCTTCCGCAGACTAAACAATCCCAGTTCCCTCAGCCTCTCCTCATAAGTCATGTGTTCTAGACCCCTAATCATTTTTGTTGCCCTTCGCTGGACTCTCTCCAATTTCTCCACATCCTTCTTGTAGTGTGGGGCCCAAAACTGGACACAGTACTCCAGATGAGGCCTCACCAATGTCGAATAGAGGGGGATGATCACGTCCCTCGATCTGCTCACTGTGCCACTACTTATACATCCCAAAATGCCATTGGCCTTCTTGGCAACAAGGGCACACTGCTGACTCATATCCAGCTTCTCGTCCACTGTCACCCCTAGGTCCTTTTCCGCTGAACTGCTGTCTAGCCATTTGGTCCCTAGTCTGTAGCAGTGCATTGGGTTCTTCCGTCCTAAGTGCAGGAGCCTGCACTTATCCTTATTGAACCTCATCAGATTGCTTTTGGCCCAATCCTCCAATTTGTCTAGGTCCCTCTGTATCCTATCCCTGCCCTCCAGCGTATCTACCACTCCTCCTAGTTTAGTATCATCCTCAAATTTGTTGAGAGTGCAATCCACACCATCCTCCAGATCATTTATGAAGATATTGAACAAAACCAGCCCCAGGACTGACCCCTGGGGCACTCCACTTGACACCGGCTGCCAACTAGACATGGAGCCATTGATCACTACCCGTTGAGCCCGACAATCTAGCCAACTTTCTACCCACCTTATAGTACATTCATCCAGCCCATACTTCTTTAACTTGCTGACAAGAATACTGTGGGAGACGTGTCAAAAGCTTTGCTAAAGTCAAGAAACAATACATCCACTGCTTTTGCTTCATCCACAGAACCAGTAATCTCATCATAGAAGGCAATTAGATTAGTCAGGCATGACCTTCCCTTGGTGAATCCATGCTGACTGTTCCTGATCACTTTCCTCTCACGTAAGTGCTTCAGGATTGATTCTTTGAGGACCTGCTCCATGATTTTTCTGGGGACTGAGGTGAGGCTGACTGGCCTATAGTTCCCAGGATCCTCCTTCTTCCCTTTTTTAAAGATTGGCACTACATTAGCCTTTTTCCAGTCATCTGGGACTTCCCCTGTTCGCCACAAGTTTTCAAAGATAATGGCCAATGGCTCTGCAATCACAGCCGCCAATTCCTTTAGCACTCTCGGATGCAACTCGTCCGGCCCCATGGACTTGTGCACGTCCAGCTTTTCTAAATAGTCCCTAACCACCTCTTTCTCCACAGAGGGCTGGCCATCTACTCCCCATGCTGTGATGCCCAGCGCAGCAGTCTGGGAGCTGACCTTGCTAGTGAAAACACGCAAAAAAAGCATTGAGTACATTAGCTTTTTCCACATCCTCTGTCACTAGGTTGCCTCCCTCATTCAGGTGATGTGAGTCCTTGGATTAAGCTGAAGAGGTTCAGCTCTGAAATACTGGTTTTATGGTGTGAGGCCATTTAACCCTGCACTGGACCCAGTTAAATGCTCACTATGGGAGTGAGGGGGCTGGACAGCTCAGATTTGCAGCCCACAATTTAAAATCTATCCCCTCATCTGTGTCTTAATCCCCTGTCTATCCTGAGAAATAGAAAGTGAAAGGAAGTTTGAACTCTGTGTGCTATAAATTTGCTGAATACAGAATAGGAATCCAGCAGTAGTTACATAAAATTGATAAGACATAGTTCTGTAAAAGCAGGTGTCATAGCCATCAGGTGGTTGAGCTGAATAGACTGCTAACATGAAAGATGATATAATGCACAGTATGCATAAAGATTGTGTGTGTCAAAGTTATATCTCAGTGAGAAAAGTGAAGAAATTGTGCCCCTATTGAAAGGAATGAAAAAGAATGACCATACTGTGTAATTATTTGAATAGCATGAATACAAGTGCATAGTACAATGAAGTGTGGAAAACATTCAGTAGCAGTGTGAAGGAAGTCTGTGGGAGATGCAGCAAGCGTGGACTTTTGGTAAGTGACTTTATTTTCCCTACAATAAAAACAAAGCTGGGGGAGGAAATCTATTGTGATGCCATCTCTTCGTAAGGCCCTTTAACTCTTAAACCTTTTTGAATACTGAATGAATTTTGAAGATTGCTGTGTCATTGTTTGTTGTTGATGCCTTGGCACGCCTGTGTGTGAATCAAAAGCAGTGAAGGGGAACAAAAATACTAAGAAGTCTCTTTGGTTAATTTTATTTGTATTTAAAGAACTTTCTTCTGCCTAAATATATATAGCCAAATGTTCCCCTCTACAGCACAGACCCCTTGTTTCCCATCCTTGCAGAGGTGCTCCCGGGGATTGGGCTCCCATAGGAGGGAGGAGTGGAGTTAGAGTTAGGATCATGGGAATGACTTTTCATTGTGGCATTGCTCCCACCTGGTGTCATGAGAATTCTCAGACATGTTGGCTGGGTACTAATTTGTAGTAGTTTCTTCACTGAAGAGTGAAATGCACATACCTCCAAAGGGTTAGAGAGAACTGTTAGGATCATAAACGAGTGAACACATTGCCAGCATGGCTCCTGCAGGAATCTCGCTGTGTGGGATGCTGCAGGCAGAGGGCACGTGACATTTGCTCAGATGGCCCTGGCATCCAGTAGTTTCCTTGAGACCATTTGGTTGGGGAGGAAGTGCAGGGGGCAAACATTGGTAGATGCCATTCTCATCTTATGGAAAAGTGATGATTATGGACCTGATGACTTTTCGGATGTATGAGGCAGATGTCTCATCTTTTACAAATAGGAGCAAATTCAGTTCAGTTTTTGTGTGGTCTCTTTTTTCGTGTCTGTAGTTATTTGCAGACACAATGTAGGTCACTTGGTAGTTCAAATATCTGACTGCACCTTCAGATCAGGTGCTTTGATAACCAAGTGACAGTAATTACAGGTAAGAGAAAAGCCACCCAGCTTTTGAAATTCTGGACCCTAATGTCATTAAAACAGTGAAAGGAAATTGAATAGCTGTCTTTTCTTCTGCTCTGTAAGGATAGTTAGAGTTAGTTAGGGTTTAATTATATTTGTCATAATAATCCACACTTCACTAGGTGCTGTTTTTTGTACAAATCCCATGACCCGAATACACAGAATGGTTCCTTTTAAAACAGTATTTTAATCATCCTTTTTTAATCCTTGTGTGCTCTCTCTCTTTTTCCCTATGGCATTCAATATCTTGGTTAGTCCAGTGCCAGTGGGTGTTCAGTGGCTTGGGTAAACTCTTGCTGATTAAACATTTGGGAAAACGTATGTTTGAAGTTCAGAAAGTCTCAGTCATTCCTCTTGTTAGCTTTGTAGTCAGAAATTCTGCTTTATGATATTGAACATCAGATTTGTTGCAGTTCCCCCAATGAACATTGTAGATATTAACTTACTGCATTTTTAATATTTCAAGACCTATTAGAAGAGAACCATAAGATTAGCAGAGACCAAAGTGTTTCTCATATGCCCTAGTACTCATACAAGGATTCTAAATGTGTCTGCCCAGGAATAAGTCTGTTCCTTATAGACTTGGCGAAAATTGTTTTTCAGTGTTATAGTATTTGTTTATTAATCTTAAAAATTGAAATTATTTCCCTGGATTTAGAAACTTAAATGGTTTTTAAATCCTTTTCTAATGCACATTTAATTCAGGTGGTGAATGAGAATTTAGCACTTTACATGACCTGGTAGGAGCATGTGTTGAGCTGACCTTGATTCTGAAGCATCACTCTGAAATAATTTGTAATTTATGTCAGAAAATTTATAACATGCCATTGGCAAAACACGACAACCCCAATCCAAAGAGAAAGGGCTAAGAAATCTTTGCAATGGTACAGCTTAGAACAAATTCAGAGAGACGGGGGCAGTATGCTTAATTTCACCAAGTAATATCACCACATTTTCTCAAACTGTGGAGCCAGATCCCATGGTTGCAGACTAGCCTATGTATGGGTGGGTCTTAAACTCTTGTCTTAATATTGTATTTACAAACTTGACAATAAGAAAATGCAAATCTCAGCATGAGATGTCCTTTTAGATTTCTTGTACTCTTGTTCCAACTCCCTTATCCAGGATTTCCCCTGTAATGACTGTGTTTGCAGGAAGGTGCTGTAGCACTGGCATTAAGAATATCTCTTCCTCCACTTTCAACATTCTCACTACTGGTGTCCAGACAGCCAGGAGCTGCTGGGAAAGAGAGAGCTGGTTGGAGGAAGAGATAGCAGATGGTAGGGAGGAAAAGTGTCATTTTCTAAAAGCTAAACTGTATTACACTGTTCAGCTACTAGGTGGCACAGTGGATAACACCTTACCTGAGCCGGTAATGGCTACAGGGCGCAGTGTATTAAGATTTCTAACAGGAACACATCTGGTGCGTCTCTGGGATGGAAGCTGTGTAATCAGTCCATATCTGGCACATGTCATGGTGTCAGAAGCGAAGGAAGCCAAACTGATGCCAGAGGAGAACAGAAACAGAAAGAAAGCTGCACCAAATGTTGCAAGCAGAAAAAAAAAACCAACAAAGTTGATGCCATTTTTCAGTGCCCCAGAGTAAATCAGCTTTGGCAGACCTTCAGAATAGACAGATTGGAAGCAACTTTTTGCAAGATTTTGAATTGCTACTAAATTCCACCCATAAACTGAAAACAGGTATGCTCTTTAGTGTATGCTATGGGGATGGGATGCAAGCAGACAGTATCTTTAAATCCTTTCCTTCACTGAAGACAGTCAGAAAGGTGACTATGACAGAGTTCTGGCTATGTTTGAGGCATACTTTATATCTCAAAAAAATGGAGAATTCAAGAACCAGGGGAATCTATGGCATCTTTTATTAGAGCTTTACATGCATTGGCTGACAACTGTGGTTTTGTGCCTGTAAAAGGTGAAAACATTAGAAATAGATTAGTTATTGCCCTTGCAGGTATAGTCTTTCATAACAACTACAGTTAAAACAAACTTAACCCTATATACAGCTATTTAAATAGCAAGACAGTCCAAACTTGTGAAGCAGCAATACAAACTTGCCAAACCAGAAACTAATTTAGAAGAAGTAAACAGACACAGCATGAGTGCTAAAAGTAATTATCATAAAAACCTTGAGGCAAAGAGGTAGAACTCCCAGGCTAATTACAAAGCCTTCCAGATCAACTGCACAAGAAGTGGGAAAACTCATAGCCCAAGAGATGTACGTCCAGCCAAAAGCACAAGATATAATAAATGCACAAAATGTGGACATTTTGCAATTATTTGCTGACTCATATTACAGACAATTCAGAATAGTAGAGGGGAGGCTAACAAGCTCTTATGGGCTCAGCCAGCACTAGCCAGGCACACCTCTAAGGTTTGCTCTGCCTGGAGGGAGGAAGCTTAAAAAGGGAATCCTGCCACAGGATGGGGAGGTGACTACGGTAAGACTGCTTTGCCTCAGAGACTGCTGGCTTCGGGGATAGATCAACAAAGAGGAAAATGGTCACAGATCCTGCCACACCTGAGAATGTATGGACCAGGTATAAACCCGGGGTTACCAAAAGAAGGGGTTGGAGGCAGACCCTAACCTTGATCAGGGACCGTAGAGCTTGCAGATAAGCCAAACCCCAAAGGGGTACCCAAAGGACTGCCTAAAAGATTGAGCACCTTTGTCTTTTTCTTTTACTCTGATTCTCTCTCTCCCAGAAGATGGAGAGGGAAAGGCATCTTTTTTGTTTGGAGAATCCCTTGTATGCCACAAGTCTGGAGAAGGAACCAGCCCAAATTGTGGTCTGGTGGGGACTTGAGAGGCCTCACCCACCACAGCCTGCCTTATTATACTTTTACACTGGACTTCCCAGAGCTTATGTTACGTTCCTTTTTCCTCACTAGGATTTAACTTGCAATTTTTAAAAGATGCCTTTTTGTCTCTAATCGCCTCTTTTACAGTGCTGTTTAGCCATGGTGACGTTTTTTGGTCCTCTTACTGTTCTTTTTTATTTCTGCTATTTGGGGTATACATTTAGTTTTGAGTCTATTTATGGTGTTTTTAAATAGTCCCCATGCAGTTTGCAGGCAGTTCACCCTTTTTATTTCCATTTAACGAGCTTCCTCATTTTTGTGTACTTCCCCTTTTTGAAGTTAAAGCTGCTGTGGTGGCTTTCTTTAACATTTACCTCTCCTACAAGGATGTTACATTTAATCACATTATGATTACTACTATAGAGCCGTTCAAGAGCCATTGTTTCTGAAATATATCGCGTTTGATGACACACAGCCTTCCTGGAGAGTGAAACTGAATATTCATGGAAAGATTGTTTACTTAAAATTGACTTATCATCAGAAGGGATTATGTCCCATTAAACCATCTTAAAAACTGTGCCTCATGCCCTTGCTCCTTCTCAGTGAGCGACAAGCACACCCTCTACCTGTAATGTCTGGGCGAAGCCCACATATTCTCTCACTGTTCCATTTGCTGCTGTTTTCCATCCCGGACGTAGGCAGCTCGCAAACTTTGGCTCCGAAACTTTCTAATGGAGGAAGCCACGTGCGCAGCAAGATCCAGCTCCGGCGGAACCACCAGAGCGATGCCTGTCACCTACAGTGAGCACCTCACCTGTCCCCTCCCATATGGCACCGTCCAAGCCCCACCGCGTGCACAAGAAGCACAGGCATGGGCACAAGGGTGGCTCCCCAATTGGGACCACCTCAAAGTGCAGCGTTTCCTCCCCAAGCAGGGATCGGTTGGGTGAGAATTTACACGCAATAGCTGAAGATCTGACTTTGACTTCAGCACCAACTTCCAAGAAAGCATGCATAGAGCATCACTCTAAATGCCACTGCTCTCTGCCGGCCCCGTCGATTCCAACACTGGGACTCTCCACATCACTCCTGGCACCGTTGACCGCACCGGGTCCATCAAGCTCAGTGCTCCCAGTCCTGCACACTCCAGGTTGTTTATCCCCTCTTACACCAACAGCAGAGCTAATGTTACCCTATGCTGTACCCCACCACATTCTGGACCACCACTGGGCCTGAGGCTCCCTACTCCATCCAATGAACCCCTCGTAATTTGTTCCTCTGTGCCGGTAGCAACAAGCCAAGCCCCTTCTCCTGGTTGACAGTTGACTGTCCTCTGACATCACTGCTACCATTGGTACCACCTGCACCATCGCCTCCCCGTTCCCGGAACAGTTGGAGTCTGACTGGTCTTCTGAACCGGACACATCTCTCTCACCTTCTCACTCTTAAAGTCCAGACCCTCAGCACTGTGCCTACCCTCAGGACTAGTCACACTGCCAACCCTTGGTTCCGATACTCACGGCCCCTGCCTATGCATGGCAGCCCCTACTCATGGCCGTTTTGGGCCTCATGGGACCCTTACCATCATCGCAATGTGCGTCACCCACACTGCACCTCTCCAGTACATACGGCCACCCTCCAGGAGGAATGGTTGTGACCCAAGAAATCGTTTTGACTCTCAGATTGAGACCCGCAAAACCACTGATAACTCTTATAGACAGACCTCCCGTCATATTCAGGAGTTGTCTAGCACTCTTTGCCTGCACTTTGGAGCTCAATCACCTCCAGCTGCTGGGATACTGTCAGGGATACCTAATCAAATTCCTTTCCTTCCCCCCGGGCCCTTTCCAACTCCACCTTCTCCATAATGAAGCCACCGTCCTCCTCCTCAAGGGCGCCATAGAACCTGTGCCACATAGCCACCATGTCCGTGGCTTCTAGTACCCCTATTTCTTCATTCCAAAGAAAGGGGATGGTATATACCCTATCCTGGACCTCCATGCCTTAAATAAATTCATCCCCTCCCTCCCCCACGGAGCCTCAATCACAGCTCTCGATATGAAAGATGCATACTTTCATATAGACATACATCCTGCTTATCACAAATTCCTTCACTTTGTGGTGGGCGATGCTCATTAACAGTTCCGTGTCCTCCCCTTTTGGGATAGCCACTGCCCCTCGCAAATTTACCAAGGTCTTTGTGAAAGCCTATATGCACCAACTTGGGCACACTCTATTCCCTTACCTAGATGACTGGCTTCTTATGGCACCCTCCTGCTCCCGCCTTTTGACCACCATATGCACCCTGCGCACCCTCTTTCAGAAATTAGGAGTATGCATCAATGAAAAAAAAATCAGTCCTCGTCTCTACCTGCAGACTTACCTTTATAGGAGCATGTTTGGACTCCATGGCATCCAAAGCCTTTCTCCCCAGGGACCGCTTCACCACTCTTGTTGCCCTCATTACCATGCTCCGACATCATCCGTGTGCACGTGCCTGCGAATGCCTCTCCATTCTAGGACACATGGAAGCTTAGATTGCTGTTATACCACATGCCCACCTCCATATGTGCAGCCTCCAATATTGGCTCTGCACAGTCTATGATCTAGAGGTAGACTCTCTCACCAATCTGCTGGTCCTCCCCTCCACATACTGACCTCCTTCTGACGATAGTGCAACCCGTCCATGGTCCTGGTGGACATGCCATTCACACCCCCCACAACCACTGCCACCCTCATCACAGACGTGTCCTTAGTGGGCTGGGGCACCCACCTCGACAACTGCACAGCTCAGGGCTTCTGGTCCTCACGAGAAGCACAGATGCACATCAACATCCTTGAGCTCCAAGCCTTTCTAGACTTCCTCCGCTCCTTCCATGTCCAAGTACTTTCAGACAACATGACAGCGGTCATGTATATAAATGTATAGGGTGGTGCCCAGTTCCCCTCTCTGTGCGTGGAAGCCGCCTACCTGTGGAACTGGTGCCTCTGACACCAAATCACCCTACATACTGTACACCTCCCAGGCACCAGCAACTCTTTGGCAGACAGACTCAGCCATTCTTTCCACACCAACCACGAGTTGGAACTCCACGATCCCACTCTCCAGTCCCTCTTCTACCAATGGGGCATGCTCACTGTGATCTCTTTGCAACACCACAGAACAGCAAACTACCCGTGTTCCGCTCCCAAGTAGGCTTGGGCACAGGCTCTCAGGGCCATGCCCTTCTTGTCTCCTGGCCTGCACATCTACTCTATGCATTTCCCCTCATTCACCTTCTCCCCAAGGTCTTATGCAAAATACTCAAGGGTCGAGTGATGGTGATCCTTATAGCCCCCTCATGGCCTCACTAATATTGGTACACTGATCTCCTCCATCTCTCAGCTTGCCCTCACACCCCTCTCCCTGACATTCCCAATCTCCTGACACAGAACCATGGCCGTCTTCAACACCCTATCACGCTCCCTCTTCACCTCACAGCTTGGTATTTGGTTGGGGATCCACTGTAGACCTGGCCTGCTCTACACCTGTCCGCAGCAATGTCACTAATAGCAGAAAACGCTCTACTCAACCTGCTGCTCTGCCAAATGGCGTCGCTTCACAGCCTGGATGAGCCGAAATAACATTCCTACCAACTCTGTTTCCATTCCTACACTCCTAACCTACCTTCTCCATCTCCACCATTTGGGCCTGGCTCATTCCGCTATCTGAGTTAATTTAGCTGCTTTCAGTGCCTTCCTCCCTCCTGTGGATGCCTTCTCCATCTTCTCTCATCCAATGACCTCCAGATTTCTCTGGGGACTTCTCAATGTTTTTCCTCCCGTGAAACAGCCCTTCCCACCTTGGAACTTCAACCTGGTCCTCTCAGCCCTTACCAAACCCCCATTTGAGCCCCTTGTGACCTGTTCCTTTGCCCACCTCTCCATGAAGGTTATCTTCCTGGTCATCACCTCAGCATGTCATGTCAGTGAGCTAGCGGCCATGATGGCAGACCTCCCCCCCGCTACTGTCTTCCACCCCAAATTCCTTCCCAAGATGGCTTCTTCCTTTCACTTCAACCAAAGTATACACCTCCCAGTCTTCTACTCCAAACACCACGCCTCCTCCCTGGAGCACACCTTCCATTCCTTTGCGGTTCAATGGGCACTGACCTTTTACCTCCCCCAAACCCGGGCCTTCCGCACATCTCCGTGACTCTTCGTTGCCATCACTGAACGTTGCCAAGGCTCTGCCTTACCCTCACAATGCCTCTCCAAGTGGGTCTCCCACTGCACTGAAACATGCTATGACCTCTCGGGCACCACTCTTCCATTCAGGATCACAGCCCACTCAACACAGGCTCACATTGCCATGTTTGCCTTCATGGCAGATGTACCTTGGCAGGCCATATGCCAGGCAGCAACCTGGTCCTCTGTACACACCTTCTCCACACATTACACTATCTCACTCCATGACGATGGATGCTGTTGTCGGTCATGCTGTCCTACACAGTTGGTCTTCTTGAAAGCCCTCACGCCCGCCTCCTCCCAAAGTACTGCTTGCTACTCTCCCATGCTTGGAATCAACATAGGGACCAGCCCTTGAAGAAGAGGAGGAGGTTATTTACCATAACTGGAGGTTCTTCGAGATGTGTGGTCCGTATCTGGATTCCAGTCCCGCTCTCTGTCCCCTCTTCTCTGGGCAGAGCCATCCCTTGGGTAGGGCGAATCGGGGCGACCGCTCTGAGCCCAGCGTTTTGGGGGGCCCCACGAGCCGGTGCGATTGGCCAGGACGGTCAGTCTCGGAAGAGACAAATCCGTCACTTCAACCCCAGGCTCCACACCCCTGTAGGGATGGCCCTGGCTCCGGGTTCTCCTACCACCTGGTAAGAGGGAACTGGAGTGGCGTCGACCCATGCAGCCTCTTAAAGCCTCGGACGCACCGTGTGCTCGATGTGTGCGCAGGTCAACAGACACTACTATGAACAATTCCAGCTCTGGCGCATGGTGTGCATGCACGCCCATGCTTTGAATCCAGATAGGGACCACACATCTTGAAGAATCTCCAGTTATAGTAAGTAACCTTTGCTTACATGGGATAGTCAAGTCCAAACATGACAGATGAAACAAACATTTTGTCAACAAAATGGCAGATGAAATTCAGTGTTGATAAATGCAAAGTAGTGCATACTGGAAAACATAATCTCAACTATATGTAAAAATTAAGTTCTAAATTAGTTGTTAGTACTCAAGAAAGAGATCTTGGAGTCATCATGGATTGTTGTCTGAAAATATCCGCTCAATGTGCAGCAGCAGTCAAAAAAGCTAACAATGTTGAGCATCATTAAGAAAGGGATAGATAATAAGACAGAAAATATCATATTGCCTCTATATAAATCCATGATATGCCCACATCTGGAATACCGTGTGCAGATATGGTCACCCCATCTCAAAAAAGATATATTGGAAAAGATTCAGAAAAGTACAACAAAAATTATTAGGGGTATGGAACAACTTCCGTACGAGGAGAAAAGAGTTTGGAACAGAGACGACTTAGGGGGGATATGATTGAGGTCTATAAAAATCATGATTGGTGTGGAGAAAGAAAATAAGAAAGTGTTATTTACTCCTTCTCATAACAAAAGAACTAGGGGTCACCAAATGAAATTAATAGGCAGCACGTTTAAAACAAACAAAAGGAAGTACTTCTTTACACAATGCACAGTCAACCTGTGGAACTCCTTGCCAGAATATGTTGTGAAGGCCAAGACTATAACAGGGTTCAAAAAAGAACTAGATAAATTCATGGAGGATAGGTCCATCAATGGCTTTTAGCCAGGATGGGCAGCGATGATCCCTTAAGGATGAGAGGGGCTCAAGAGGAAGTAGGCTGATGGGGAGTGTGTCTTTACTTTCCCCAAAACAGTGGCTACCAGAGCTCCTACTTAGAATTCTTGCATCTGGTAGGAGATTTTTATAAACCCTTCCCCTGAATCCCCACCTCCCCCCATTACACCTGCAAACTCTCATAAATGTACACAATTGTCATCCCCTTGGCCCTTCCCCCAATCACCTTTCCACACATTTCCCTGATCTCTGTTTTTGGCTACAGCAGTTTCCCCTGCAGGGCCATAGGGAAAATTGGCAACAACCCCAAGTCTTGACATATTGCTTGCCACCATTACTGCTTTGGGATGTAGGTCCTGTAAGGAAGTCTGGGTGAGGATGAAGTTGTGAAGGCTGTGGGAGGCAGCGTCCTTTAGACTGATGAGAGAGCAAAGATGGAAATAAACCAGTGGATGATTTTTGGAGGTTTAGGAAAACAAGGCCAGGAGAGGAAGTCAAACAGTGCTGAAGTAGTTTGCTCATTCTGTCCAACCCCTCATTACAATGCATATAAGAAATCACAGTTTTAAATAATTCCATACATGTGGGTGAATTATACTGAAAAACCATGGAATTGTAATTTTGCCTTAAAGATTAAGGGCTTCAGTCTGTTCTTACTGAAATTAGTGTTAATCTGGAGTAACTGCAATAAAGCAACTCTGTACAGAATCAAAGTTCTGTGTTCAGTGGAGTTACTCTGGATTAGTTCAACTGGTGTCGTTCAGAACAGAATTTGACCTTTAACATTTGAGGTGTCAGCAGCTGAACACTGTTTACAATTAGAAATCCTGAATAGTGAAATCCAGCACATCTCTGTCATCTCCAGGTCTCACTTCAGACCGGGAAATAGCTGTCTGTCTGAAGTACCATTATTCTGATTATAATTGGGTTGACTAAAGTTATTGATTCATTCTAAAAATAAGGTAAGAGTGAGAGAATTTTAAAGCATAGCAAAGCATATGATCAAAACCATTAAAAAATCTTCTATATATTTTTAGGAAGTGTGTTGCTTTACGGTGTTGTTTGTGCTGGAACTTACACACTATGGAATATAGTATATATATATAATAAAGAAAGTACACATGGAATTCCACAATTGCAGTTTTTTAAAAAAGTATTTTATAAAACATAATTTCCAATAACTTTGATACCAGAAATTACACACAATACAATTTAGTACTACTAGAATGGGGAACTGTATTTACAGCGTTACCTGCATATTTATTTAGAAATGCAGGGCTACAACTTGGGTGAGAAGACAAAAGTTAAGAGTGTGGGGTTTCAGTGCTGATGGTCATAATAGAAGCATAATTATGGAACTGTATATTTTCTGATTGGGTTCAAATTGTACTCTACTGGCCTTCTCCAGAGATAGTATTCTCTCACTGTATAGTTTAAAATATTTTCACATTTTTGAAGTTCAGTCTTAATTTTTCTTCTGTTTCCATAAATCAGTTCTCCAATTTGGAAAATAACAATGTGCCTACCCATGAGCTACACTTACCAATACATGCTCCAGGTAGAAGTTTGTAATCAGTTGCTTTGGCAGTAGCATCTGAATAGTCCCAAATGGCATTTTTCTTGGGTTTCTTATATGCAGCAGCATTTATCCGCTTCTCTTTTGTGGTGCTACGGAGCTGTATTTCCTTTTCACATTATATTCTTTGGATTCAATACTTACTATGCATTTTGTGAGAATCTATAGTATATGCTTGGCATAAGTTTTATATGATGTGGAAGCAAGTATTTTATAGTAGAAAAATCCTTTCCCATCTGTTTGATGGAGAAATATACTGATCTTCATTTCAATAACTAAAATATAGACGGCAATAAATTCTGTATGTATGCATACCCTTGGAGAATAAAATTGAAACATACCCTTGTTCAAAAGCTTGATTTACAAGGAAAAAATAGGAGTTCTCATCAAAACAATAATGTATGCAGAAAATATCCTGAGGAAAATAGCAGTCAAGCAAATTAGCATTAAACAAGTCTGTTTAGTGGAATTGTGGATCTGTATCTCTGTGAATTGGAAGTTCATGTTTGCATCTTTTAAATTATTACATCAAAGTGTAATGTTTGCCCAGGGCTGGATTTAGGGGCAGGAGTGACCACCTAGAGTGCCAGGATTGGGGGGTGTCAGCTCGGGGTGGTGTTTCTGTTGTTAACAACAAAAGAGAAAATAAAATGTTGGAAGTAACATGTTTCAGGTATTCCATACGTGGATTCATTTTTCACTAGCCTCCTAGAATGTTCTGGACTTTTGTAGAATTTCATGGAACCTTCTAGTCTTTCTGAAAACTACAATCAGCCCCATGTGATGACAGAAACAGCAGTGAGAAAAATTGCATACCACAAATAGATATTGATCGAACAATTTTGAATAGGCCTGGGCAAAACTGACATTTCCAGAAAATGAGGAGATGTGATACTTCTCAAAATCATACTGTGAAAGAGTGCTCAAGAATGGTGAGAAACTGAATCAGCGTTGGCTAGTTTACTGTAAATCAACTGACAAAATGTTCTATTTTTGTTGCAAAATATTTGACAAAGATGCCAAATCATTGCTTGCACTTTCCAGGTACAATTACTGGCATAATTTAGCTGATGTTCTGAAGCAACCAGAAAAGTGACCCAGCCATTTTACAGCCCACTCCAAATGGATGGGGGCTGAGCCCAGGCTCAAGCTGAATAAATGCATAGACGCAGATAAACAGCACATTGTTAATGTAGAAACCCAGCACTGGAGGAACGTGCTCAAGCATCTGATCTTTATCATCCTCTTCCTTGCAAAGAATAATTTGGCTTTCTGGGGCTCATCGGATAAGTTGTTCCCAGACAGTAATTTCCCCAGTTTGGTAGAGCTCCTTGGGAAATATGCCACTGTCATGAGTGAGCACCTATGTTGAATATTTCATAAAGAAGCTAGGAGCCATTACTGCAGCAAAACAATTAAAAATGAATTGGTTGGCTTTATGGCAAGGAAGGTGCTTAAAAACATAATGATGTGGCTTGGAAAAGCAAAGTACTACAACTTAATAATGGACTGCACTCCCAGCATTAGTCACAGTGAAAAGATGTCATTTACAGTAAGGTTTGTTGCCAAAGAGGATCGCTGTGTCCAACTAAAGGAACACTTTATCTGTTTCCGGTCTGTGGACGACTCTACTGGAGAAGGCCAAACAGGATTGTTTAGGAACATATTGAATGAGAATAAAATAAAGGTTCAGGACTGCTGCAGCCCAGGCTTCAACAACGGCACGAACATGAAGGGAAGAAGCAGTTGCGTCCAGGAAAGGATCCTTGTGCTGAATCCAAGAGCTTTCTTCATGCCTTGTGGATGCCATTCCCTCAACCTGGTTGTGTCAGATGCAGTGTCATCTTCTTTAGATTCAGGATCTCCATTCGGAGTACTGCAAAGGATACACGTCCTGTTTTCAACATCAACAATCAGGTGGAAGATCCTCACTTACAATGTTACAAATCTGACAGTGAAGCCTCTCAGTGACTCTTTCTGGGAAAGTCACATTGACAGAGTAAGGCCAGTGAGGTACCAGGTGACTGAGATTTATGAAGCCCTGATGGAAGTGGCACAGTCAAGGAAAGCCAAGGCTGGAATCCAACACAAGGTGCACGGCCTGGCAAACCAGATCACTGACTTCAAATTTCTGGTCGCAATTGTGGTTTGACAAGATATCCTGTTTCAAGTAAATGTTATAAGCAAGGCATTACAAACTCAGTCGATGGACATTGCGACTGCTACTACTTTGATGAGAAGCTGTCTTGATTTTGTTGTGGCCTACAGAGACAACATAGTGAAGATGCCATCACTGCTGCCAAAGAAATGGCGGAAACTTAGGAGCTGAGCCTGTCTACTAGGAAGCTCGTATTCATTGAAAAAAGAAACAGCTTGGTTAAGAGGGTGGAGGTGAGGTTATGGGAAGCTCAGAAGAAAAATTCAAAAGGGAGTTTTTTTGCTTGATCAATGACACTGTTCGAGTATACATTGAAGAAAGGTTCGGACAAATGAAGCATGACAAAAAGACTTGTGTTTTTTTGTGAAACCTTAGTAAGCTTCTGGCGGACAAGAAAACACTTTTAAGCAATTGTATGGACCTTCACTGGATGTTGACACCTAGGGAATGTTCGGACATCAATGATAAAGACCTCAAAGTCAAATTGGACAACCTCCATCACATTTTGCCACACTGGAAGCACTGTACTCTCCAAATTCTCCAATTCATTCATGATGCAGAGCTGAAGGACACTTTTCCTAATATGTGGATAGCATTGAGAATTCTGCTCATGCTACCAGTCACAGTTGCGAGTGGTGAGCGCAGCTTTTCGAAGCTCAGGCTCATTAAAACATATCTTCAATTGACAATGGCCGACAAGAGACTGAGATCACTTGCTATTCTGTTACTTGAAAATGCCATTGGCCCGTCTTTGGATCTCTCTGACACTGTGCTTCAGTTTGTGAGGGCAAAGGCAAGAAAAGCAACTTTTTGAACTAAAGGACTAGGGTTAACATTCTAAGGCTGTCACCGACTGCAACACTATTTAATACTGGTCCTCTGAATGTTGGTGCACAGTTCAATTTCTTGATATTAATACATTTCAGTTATTCTTAAAATTAAAAAGGTTCTATAAGCTTAGAGGAAATGAATTTTTTTAATTGTTTATATATGGGATGAATAGGTACAGATTTACAGATCCTAGAGTGCAAATTTATCCTCTTATATGATAGGGATAAATCACACATGCAAATCGTGCATCAAAATCACGAAAATAGCGATAAATACAATACAAATAAGGTATTTAAAAGTTTAACAAATGGGATGGAGGCGCCGAAGACATTCGTCATTACGGCGCCATTTGCTCTAGGGCCAGGCTTTGGTTTACCTAGATAATATTTATGTACTTCTGAATAAGTATGGATAATTATTTTTGTCTAAGTAAAATATAGCATTTCCTTCTTCACTCCCCCACCCCCCACATGCCATGGATAAAGTAAGTTAGAGAACAGAGTGGATTTACCTCTTGATGAATAAATGAATCCTTTCTTACCCTAAAGCTTTGAATTAATGACTTGTGTCACTTAGACAGATCATAGTAATTGGCATTGTCCTAGTGATGAGCTGCTTGATGATATTGCACCTAAAACTGTATTATTCTAATGGTTTTAAATGACCTTCTCTGATTTTTGAAAACAGAAAATATCATATAAACTAAGTTTAAAATAAGCTTTAACTGAAAGGGAAGCACATTGGGAAAGGATGTTAGCATTTTCTCTTTTAGAGGGATTAGTTTGTGATAATGATATTTTTAAAATTCCATTAGATATGCAAGATTAACATGTCAGAGAATTAAGCTTTGGTTTTATTTTTGATGCATTAAAAATAGGCATGTTAATCCTTTCAAATTGCTCAAGTCACAGAAAATATCCACATTTACCTGGGTATGAAACACATATAAAAATTAACTCATTCATATTTTGGGATTTTTTGGAAGGAGGAAATGAAGGGGTGAAACCAATTTTGATGCAAGTTTGTGTGTTGCCCTTTCCTTACACCGTGAGTTCTTTGGGGCAGGCACTGTCTCTTACCACATGTTTGCACAGTGCATAATACAATAGGGCTGTGACCTGTTTGAAACCTGTAGGCACTAATGCAATATACATGCTTAATATTAACATTCTTTTATCACCTAATCCTGTAGCTTCTTCCTGTGCAATATCTCTATTATCCATCTTTTCCTTTCTAATCCTAGAGCTAAAATGTAAGTCAAAGTATTAGTCATCTGTCATCTAAACTATTGCAACTTGTTCACTGTGGATCTCCCAGATTCTGTCCTTGTTCCTCTCTGGTCTGTCCAGAATGTTGCTGCAAATATCGTTTTTCTGTCCACAGCTCTGATCACTTGCTTCTTTCTTTGAATCTCTCTACTAACTCCCTCTCACTTTCCACATCAAGTTTTAGCTTGTACTGTCCACTGTTAAGGCTCTAAAATCTCTACAACTCCTCTTTCTTCTGTTCTGTCCTCACTCCTGTAACTCATAAAAGATACCATTCTTTTTGTATTTTCTCCCCCTCTCATCTCCATCTTTTCATCCAAGCTGCCCCCTACACCTAGAATAGTCTCTCCATTCTGCTATTGCAACTACACACCCTCTCCTCTATAAGGGTCAGTCTGCCACCTAATGAAGGGCTGCTAATTATTTTTATTTTATTTTATTTTATTTTAAACACCACACAAAACATATAGACTACTCTGTGCTGTATCCACCCCAGGGGGCAAGGAGGAGGTTGCTCTGTGTTTGAATTATTGTCTGTTTGGTTCCTTTGTAAGCTCCTCACGGCAGGCAGGCTCTTCTACATTCTCTAGTGCCAAGCAGATAGTCAATACTCAACACAATAACATGAATGCGCAATGAAGTGCCTTTGTTGTTAGCAGTTCATTGTTCTGAGACAAATATGTTTATTTTGTTTTCAGCTTTCTGTTTGCATTTGCACCATTTGTGCTCTCTCTTTGTCCTATTACACATGCTGAATGTTTTTCTCTGTCTAGAAATCTGGAAGACTTTACTTTGCACTTTATGATTTAAAAAAACTGAAAGAATTAACAGTAATTCCCCCACCTCCAGTGTCCTTTTCTATGCATACCTGAGACCACCAAAAGCAGACAATCCCCATTGATGCATACGTCAAGTAAACCATTCTTGCTTACACCCACCCTTTTACCTTCTCATCACTCATTGCTCCACTGCCAGTTATGTATGCTTTCCATAGTGTAAGCTTTCCTTCAAGCAAAGGTACAACAGTTAGTTATAAAGTTCCAGAGACCTATTGTGGTGTCACAGTTTACTGGACATCCTTGAAATAATGCATCTACATTTTTCTCTGGAGCGTAACCTGACCGGGGGTCTGGTTAGTGAACCCATCATGGCTGGGATATCTGTTGACAAGTATTTCTCTTGATATCTTTCCTCACTGTGCAGTGGCAGTATGACTAGTCTCATTTGTTAAAGTAGAGATGGGCTTGATTTACAAGCTTGCTCACTCTGTATTGTAACCAATATTAGAATGAAACATTGGGAATCCCTTTTCTAAGACACTTGTCTCTCCCCATTCATATTGCAGGAGCCTAGGCATTTAATTCAGGCTTTGGTGATCACAGTGTTCCTGTGATTTTCTAAGCACCTGAAAGTTAGGTACCATGATGCTCAGCATAATCTTTGTGAATCTGGGCCTAATGTAGTTAGGTACCAGTCGAAAAAAATATTGTAACAATGGTATGATGGGGCTGCCTGTGTATTATATGTCAATGACTTTTAGAACAAGCATGCTTAGTTTACAAATAAAAATATTGTTTTCCTAACTACCAGTCTTGCAAACTCCCACTCCATCTTGAGGGTCAAGCTGTGTTCTTTCCTCCTTCCCCATCTGTAAGAAATGCTAAATTATGTCTCACTTACACCTGTGCAAGTTGTATTCGCGGTGTTAACAATGCATTGTCATTGCGTTTGGTGAATTTGTATTGGTGTAATCAACTGAAACTTTGTAAGCAATTCTTTGACACACAAGAAGGAGCATGCTTTCTTGAGTTGTACAGACTCTGCAGAACTAACCAAAGTAAAAAGCAGTATTATTTTTATCACAAAAGTCAGCAGAGATGACTGAATATACAATGATGGGTGAGAGATCGCAAAGCTGCTGAATAAGAAGGCGCCATTTTTACATAGTCACTTTTCAGAGTAGAACTGCAGAGACTCTTGGGAGGACAGGAAAACCAAGCAAACTAAAAGCTTTGGGTTCTTGACACCACTTGCCCCTACTCCGGCAGTGTGGAGCAGCTGTAAGAAGAGGAACTGACATCCATTTTTTATTTTTAAGCCAAAGGCCCAATTGTTTCCCCTGGTCTCCAACTCCATGCAGAAACGCCCACAGGAGAGAGAGGATCTATTGAAAAGAGCCTCCTTGTGGAGTTCCTCAGTCTTGTCTTGAAACTACATCAACAGTTACACCTGTGCAACCCAATCCTGTAATTAACTCCAGGCAGATGGAAACCCAGCACCTATGTAGATAGAGCTCAACTGAGTTTAGACTGTATTGGTCCAGAGTGCTCAGCCTATTGCAGGAGTAAGCCCATGGAGAAGAGAGTAAATTACAGGAAAAGCTGTGTTATTCGGCACTTTACAGACCGAAAAACTCTATAAACCGGCATTTCAGGAGGGGGTGCTGGGCGTGGACTCTGGGATGAGGTTTGGGTATGGGAGGGGTCTTGGGGCAAGGAACTGGGGTACGGGAGGGGGCTCGGGGTACCAGATCCAGGCAGCGCTCACCTTGGGCCACTCCCCACAAGCAGCAACATGTACGGAGAGGCGCAGCTGGCTGCAGCTCCCATTGGTTGTGGTCAATGCTCCTAGGTGGAGGAATGGCCACGGGGGCTCCGTGCACTGCCACTGCCCCAAGCATTGGTTCCGCAGCTTCCATTGGCCGGGGACTATGCCCCCGATCCCTCCTGCACTCCAACCCTCAAGCCTGAGCCCCCTCCCATACTCAAACTCCCTCCCTCTTATCTTACCGAAATTTTTAACTTACCGGCACCTCCCATTCCCCCAACATGCCTGATAACAAAGCTTTTACTGTACGTTGTCGCAATCAGAGTTATCAGTTACAACAGAATGATACAGAACACAAACAGAATGGGCATATAGGTAATAAAACTGGTTTACTTTTATTATTATTTTACCCTTATATTATGGTAGCCCCTAGAAGCAGTCAGATCAGGGGTCCATTTTGCTGGGGGCTGTACAAATCTATAGTAAATGACAGTCCCTGCCTCAAAATACTTTCACTCTAAAGGAAAATAATGTTTTCATCATTGCTGTGAAGGAAGTGGTAAGTAACATGTTTATGTATATTTTTGTGACTTGTTCATTATGAATAAGACTATTTTCTTGAGACTTCAACACAGAGATATTCAGCTTGCAATGGTTTTTGAGTTGTATGATATTTCATAAATTTGTTTTTTATTCTGTTAATGCTAATTTTATGGTTTTAACTGCAATGATAAAGACACTGTAAATATTGTTCATACTGAAAATGCATAATTTGGAGGAAGCATAATAGTTCTAGAAACACGTCAATATTCGTATGTCTCATAGGAAGTTATGCAGTTTATATCTTATAAATTTATTATAATGTTCGTGTTTTACAGTAACACTTAAGAAGCCCCAACTAAGACTGGGTCTCGACTGTGCTAGGGATTGTATAAAAACACAGTGGGTGACAGTTCCTGCCTGGAGTGCATATGTCTAAACTGACAAGACCGACAAAAGGTGGGATGGTTTCAGAGTAGCAGCTGTGTTAGTCTGTATCCGTAAAAAGAAAAGGAGTACTTGTGGCACCTTAGAGACTAACAGATTTATTAGAGCATAAGCTTTTGTGAGCTACAGCTAACTAGCTCACGAAAGCTTATGCTCTAATAAATTTGTTAGTCTCTAAGGTGCCACAAGTACTCCTTTTTAAAAGGTGGGATAGCACAAAGGCCCAGGGAGGTGAAGTGTCTTGCCCAAAGTCACTCACTGAGTTACTGGCAGGTTTCCTGAATCCCAATCCAGTGGAATCATGCTGTCCTCCATAAAAATATTCTGTCACTAATGGCTGAAATAGTCATCAGATTGTGTTAGCTTTTTTTTATTTGTTTTTAAGATTTTGGATTATAATTGTTTCTAACTGGAATTTTTATTTTAACTTTATCATTTCAATACTAGGTAATAGTAAATGTTGCATTTCTTTACGATATAGACTTGTTTTTAAAAAACGCTCACATCATAAAAGTATATTTTCTATTAAAAATTCTGACGGTTTCATAATTGCTGTGTAAAACACAGAAAGAAACCCTGCAAAGATCTGGACTTGACTGATAAGGGAGTTGCTATAATCACAAAAAGAGAATATTTTGATTAAACTTTTTTTCCCCAGAAAATACTATGTGCGCCATAAAATGAATATTTATAACATATAAGCTTTTTATGTACAAATCATTGAATGCTTCTATTTATTAACTCCCTTTTCCCTCACGTGGAAATGTTTCTCTTCATTGTTTCCCTGGGAACCTATATACTGCTGCTCAAAACAGATGAATTTCCCTGAAAAAGCCTCATTGTCCTCTGTAGTAAAATATTCATCTATTTGTCTACATGAAGAATACAGATATTAGACTGAGGGGGGAAAGAAAAGTTTCATACTCTACCAGTTTACTTGTAATTTTGCTTGGATTTGCAGTATCTGACCTGACCTCCAGTATTCATAAGTAAATGTAATAGATTGCACATTTTCCTAAAACCCATTCATTTTTTTATTATTCCTTTCTTGCAATGTCATAGTCTTTCCACATTTCTAACTTTGTTTGACTTTAATGTGAATACTCTAGAATGATGTAAACAGGTAGGGCTGTATGCGTGATGTTATGTGCATATTTGTACATCAAAACTATATTGGCCAGATTTACTAGGCATAGCTCCTGTACCTTGCCACCAGCCAGCAATATATGGCACATATCAGACATTCTCCTAAAAAGATGGCACAGCAGCTGCATTTAATGGGAGATCAGGGGTGTGTTGTACCTATTCAGCATGGGACTACATTCAAGGTGGTGTGTGGCTGCCCCACCCCAATAGCATCTATGGAAGGCATTGAGTCTCTTTGGTTAGATGGGGACTTGTTCCATAAAACACTGAGGTGTCCATCCAGATTTTACCTCCCAGTTTACCCCTTCCTTATATGTACTCTTCCTCCCACCCCCCACCCCTCCTTTCAGAGGGATTATTTGCTTTTTTCTTTTCTTTTCCCAGGTGAAGCAACCCAGACCCTTGAATCCTTGTGAGCAGGTGGCTAGCTGGAACCATCACTGTGTGCTGTGCCAATACCTAGTGCTCTGCTCCTGCGTCATTGGTACGTCCAGAGCCCTTACTCTAGTCCTGTTCTCCAAATTTAATTATGCCTTACTTCAAAAGGAACAGACATTTCCCCCTTGATTTTAAATATTATTCTTTTTTTCTAAGCATACTTTAAAAAAACCTTCCTTTCAGACTCTCAGATTGTATTTTGCTTGCTTGCATATGTCTCCCTTAACCCATGTTTAACATACACATGTTTGAGCTCACTCACAATTAACACATCAGCAAGAAATACAGGAAATACCACCGTAAGTTAGTTTTAGTGGTGTATATACAATCTTTTGTATAATCTGAAAATCTATTGAATGGCTCCTGAACCGGCTCTTCCTGCCAAATTTTACTCTGAAAGATTGTTTTCATGTGTTTTCTTGTAAAGAATCTAGGTTGGAGACACTGGTTTATGAGATATTTGATAAAAAGGTTAAGGGAAAAGGAAATTTGTTGTACCAAAATTGGAGATCTGAAACTGAACCATTTATACTGACCTGTATTTAAGGACACATCTTATTTTGTAGTGGCTGACTTTATGACATAATATAACAACATTCAGCAGCTGTTGTATTCATATAGTATTAAATTATAGCAAATTGCATTTTGAATATGTTGAACAAGAACACCAAGTTGTGCTGACGGACATACTGGAGTAATTAGTTAAATACATTCTATCGTAAACCATTTGGGCATCTTCTCTTTATAAAATATGACACTTAATAACATATGGAGTGCAAATTCAGCATTAATTTTCCCAATGCTACTTCCCCCATAGCATACCAGAGTACTTCAGCATTCTATATTGTATTAAAGCATTGCAGTAATAAAGATAGAAAACCGGAGGTATTTTTGCATGATGCCAATTTCACACTAGTTTTAATTGTATTTACAGTCCAGGGACCTCATTCGTCATGGCCCAATGCCTTGTGGAGTCATTTACATGTGCACAAAGTGAATGCAATGTAGGTGTAAAATGCTATCAAATCAATGCACGAGTGTGTTATACTCACTTTGCACAGGAATAAATACACCATAAGATGCCATGCAGTGAAGAATCGAGTGCTGGGCATTTCCCTGAAGGGAGAGTGAAGTTAGCCGAAGCTATCTGGGTGGAAGCTTTGCGGGGAGTGGAATCAATGAAGGCCAAAACTCATCTGGGGTGTGGTCCCATAGCACTGAGAGATTTTTCTAAATCATGGATGTCACACTCATTCTGTGAGGAGGGCCAAATTTCACTTCTAGTTGTGGTTTGGAATATAAATTTCAGTTCACAACAGACCTCACACTAATGTCAAGATGAAGCTTGAACAAAAATCAAGGGTAAAGTATGCAGATCTGGATAAATGCACAGGCAAACTAAGCATGTGCCTAGGGCCCAAATGCATTGGTGGGGTGCCCGGTGCCCCCCAAACAGCCATACAGTCTGCTCACCATAGCCGGGCTGGCCATGTTGTGGGACCAGCTGTTTGTCCTGCTGCTGCTTGGGGCACTCACCTGCCATGACGGTGGGGTGATCAGACCAAATTTGACTGAGTGGCACTGCGACCCGTGTCATGATAAGCAGCCCCCCGAACAACAGGAACATGAGCAAATGGTCTAGCAGATCCACAGCGTGGCCAACCCAACTGCAGAGAATGTACTGAATGGCTGTTTGTCATTATTCATGAGAAGGTAGGGGCCAAAAAGTGTATTTTGCTTCTGGACCCCTGGTGGATTAATCTGGCCCTGAGAGTACAGCCCTGTGTAATAACTTAAAATGTAGTCATTATTATTTGTTATTTAATCAATTAGCCTTGTGCAAGTGATAAAGCAATTATAATTATCATCTAATATTTTTATTGCAGTAGCCCTTAGGGTCCCTGATCCTGAAAGAGGCCTCCTCGTGCTAAGTGCTGTACAAATATTTAGAAATGTACTTTCCAGTTTAATCAGAAATACTGTTAGGATGCAAACAAAGAAAAGTATTTCCCTTATTTTCCTCCACCATGTAAAAAGTTCACTGCAGTCAGGAGTCCTTGTGAGCTGTTTTGCCCAAAAAGGCAAGTCCAAGAAATTCTCCCAGGAGGAGCTACGTTTAGGCATAAGATGTTTTTGCAGTTATACAAGATCCCGTGTCCCATCTTATTTTATGTAATCTTAGCTAGTTGCTCTTTGTAACGTCGTTGCTATCTTACTACCTTTGCTCCAAACACATTTATCTAAAAAAACAAACATTTCCAAGAGATTTTCCTCTTTTTGAGGTTTAATGTTATTTTCTGTGTATGTGTGATGCTTCCCAGAGTTGTGAGGCACCCTGCTACCACTTGCCTTTAGCATGGGGAAGTCTTGTCTGTGCCATCTGTGGGTCAGATCCCCAACACCACCAGCCTCTGGAAACACAAGCAGTGACTTTCAGACCTATGTAGGTCCCACTCTCTCTTTACAGGTTAACTATGGGCACATTCCAATTCCTGTGTCCTTTGAGCATCTCCCTGGAATGTCCAGGCCCTGATCCACTGGACACTTACAGAATTCACAGATCCTCTGTTCCTGTCAAACCTGGCCATGGATGGCCTGTGTACACCAGTCAGGAGATGAATAGCAAAGTCAGAGTTGAGCTGGGTCAGGATACCAGGGCGTCACAGTCAGGCACCAAGTTACAGACAGTAGGCAAGTAGCAGAGTCAGAGACAAATGAGGGTCAGCAGCCAGAGTCTAGTGTCCACAGAAAGGCACAGTCTGGAGCGGAAGCAAGCAGGTGGTCTGTCTAATTGCTCAGACATCTCCCCATGAGGGGTTCCTGGTTTATATACTAACATGAGCCAATCAGTGGGCTGTGGTGGACCACACTCAGACCCTGCTGGGTGGTACTTCCGGCATTATCTAACTTCACTAGGTCCTCCAGCAGAAACCCAGGCTAAGCTTCCAGTGGAGATGTGGAAGCATCAGCAGCCCAGAACCACCATGGTCCCAGATTCTAGTCCTGCAGGTTCTTGCATCATTCCTCCCCCTTCAGGCTCCTCTTTGGGGTGTTGCCAGTCCAGGATTGTTGTGGTGAGTTTTCAAAAGTAGAATGCACATGGGTGCAAAACTGATTAGGTTCTGAGCCGCTGCAAGGGTACTACCCTGAGGCCATGTTGGATGCATCCGCTTCCACTATAAATGGACAAGTCAGGTCAGTGTGTGCCAGAACTGGGGCTATGGCGAAGGAGATCTTACGCTGGTCAAAAGCAAGGTGGGCTTCAGGTGACTAACTGAACTGAATGGCTTTATGAAGGAGGGAAGTCAGGAGGGCTGTTTGTTCAGAAAAGTTGGTGATGAATCGCCTATAAAAAGTCATGAAGCCCAAGAAGCACTGAAGTTCTTGGCAGGTCCGGGATGCTGTCCAGTTGCAGATGGCTTCCAACTTCTGCGGGTCCATCTGAATGCCCTTCAGGGAGATGATGTAACCTAAAAATTCAGTGGTGGCCTCGTCAGAGGTGCACTTCTCTAGTTTGGCATGCAAATCATGCTTCTGTAATCTCTCCAAGACAGACTGGACATGATAGCAGTGCTGCTCAGGTGTCTTAGAATACACCAGTATATCGTCAAGGTGGATGATCATGTACTGGTCCAGGATGTGCTTGAACACATTATTTATGAAATGTTTAAATGTTTGCAGTGGCATTGGTTAAGCCAAATGGCATTGCTAAGTATCCAAAGTCTTCCATTTATTCCCAGGTCTTATGAACACTAGATTTTATGCCCCCACAAAGATCTAGAGTAGTGAAGATCTTAATAGTCCTTCAGTGGTCCAACAATTCCAGAACAAGGGGTGACCCAACTTTTTTTTTTTTTTTTGTGCACAACTGGCACCCCTGCTGAAGAGGTGAATCTCCAAATGAACCCCTTGGCAAAATTTTAATGGATATGTGTGCGTAGCACCTCCAGCTCTGGTTCAGACATGGTGTATATCTGTCTGTAAGGCACCTTTACCCCAGGTTGTATGTCTATAGGACAGTCATAGTCTCTGTGTGGAGGTAGTAAACCCTCATTTTTCTTTTCAAACACATCCAGATAGTCTTGGCACTTTTCAGGGAGACTGAGGTTCTGGTCTGGAGCCACTCCCTTCTGGTTAGCCGCCACCATTTGGGGTCTTGCTTCCGAGGGTCTTATCCAACTCCTGGAGCCCTGGGTGTGGGTCACCTGGGGACTGGTCAGTTTTGTTGGAGGCAAGCTTTTGGCAATAGCCAGAGAAGAAGTTAATACTCCTGTGCCATTAGGAGATACATGGGTTATGCAGCTTCAACCAAGTGTTGGGAGTACAAATTGGGGAACTGAGTCACAAATCCACTCAATGTAGGCTTAATGTTTGCCTTTATTTATATAATTTCAGACAGAATTATTGTCATTTATAGTGTATCTGGACATATATTTATGCCAGACACACTATATTGGTAAATGGGCCCAAGTTACCACATTCTGGAGCACCAAGAAGTTCTTCCACCTTCCATGACAGTCACTCCCTTCATTAATCCCCTGGTCTGGTCCTTCAGTCACATTCTTCAGTTTCTGTGCTGGTGTTTCTCCACGTTGGGCCCATGTTTACTTCAGTCTTTTATACATTTCTGCATTGCAGATTAAGTAATCTTGATCCTATTGTCTTTTAGCACATCAACTCTGGGTTTTAGGTAACCTATACATTATGCATGAGCAAGCCACAATTACTCAACTTCTGTATTTTTCCTTATGGTTTTGCAGTTTCTGGTCATGTTGTTTTGTGTCACTCTGCCCTGGGTCTTCCCAGAAGAAGGGTTTTTTTATTTATCATTACATTTTTATGTATCTCTTACTTACATCTTCCAATATGTTACCTTTGTTCTGTCGGCCTTAACATTTTAAACAGATTAGCAGTCTATGTAAAAGAAGAACTGGCAAAACCATACTTATGCCACCAAAGCCTTAGCCTGTTACTCCTCATCTGTACTCATTCACTATACATAGCTATGTTTTTAATGACTTGTAATTATCAAAGCTCTGAATCTTAACCATTAACAATTTTTCATTTTATATTTCAAAGTTATACATCAGTATATGTTATTTTTTGCTACCCTTAATCTATTAGAAAGGGAAGGAGGAATTACAGAAAACATAATTATTCGTAAAATCAACATTTCTTATCTCCTTTACTCTTGGGGTGTTTTTTTTTTCTTCATTTAAAGTCCAGTTTTATTTGAGAATCATTGCAAAGAAACTTCATTAGAGATTTTTCTGTGAATGCATTTCGAGGGGTGTATCAATTTTAGAGCCTTGATATTTATTTACTTTTAATGATACCACTCCACAAGGAATGCCAATAATTATTGGAAAGAATGAAGAGCAGATCACATCAAAGCATATTATTTCCTGGATCCTTTCCATTACTGCCCCTGCGGGGACGGTCTCTTGGGTCATCGGTCCTGCTATAGAAGTGACCCATCTGTTGCCTCCACCAGTGTGTGCCCTGCTACCAGGCCTGTGCTGGTTTGTTTCTCAAGCTCTTTCAGGTTGGACAGGAGTGGAGGATATGTCTTTGTGCCCCACAGTAAAAGCAGAGGTTCAGCTGCCATTAACATTGTTTCTCCTCTGGGACCAGGCATCAGTGACCTGCATGGGTTCAGGACTTGGTTCTACAGGTTTTGGTGTGGTGGGCAGGCATGGGGTCATTGGGCTATCCCTTCTTCCCTCCTTCTGCAAGCACAGCTGAAAGTCAGTGCACAGGGTGAGATAAATAAAGGCCTCTAGGTGGGTGAGGTTTTCAGTGTGGGCTAGCTCTTCTTTTACATCCTCACTGAGTCCCCTCCAGAGCTGGTATAGATGAGCTGCCACATTCCATGTGATATCACCTGTAAGCCATCGGAAATAAATGATGTAGGAGATGGCCAGCCCTTGCCCCTGGCAAAGCTTCCAGAGGGAAGACTCTGTGGAGTGGACGCCATGCAGGTCATCAACGATAGTTGGGAAGGCTTTCAGGAAGGTGTCCCAATTGGAGAGCACTGGGCTGTTTGTGCTCCAACGGGGGAAACCCAATAGAGCGCTTCGCCAGTAGGAGGGTAGACTGCTAGCTTCACCTGTGACTGCTTTGCTGGGGTATATTTGAGGGCAGGCAGGAAGAGCAGCCTGCATTGGTTCAGGAACCCCCGGAATTTCTGACGGTCCCCATCAAACTGGTTGGGCAGTGGCACCATGGGAACCAGTTCAAGTGATGAGTGATCTGTTTGGTCACATAGCATAGCTGCTTCTCCCTGTTAGTGTGCTAGTTACTTGCATGAGGTCTATGCTTTGGCAGCAGGCTGTGCCACTTGGGCCTGTAGCATGATATTCTCCACCTGCTGGTCAGTGACTTGGTCCTGCAAGTCCTGGGCCCTTGGGGACCTCATTGCCGGAGGGTAACCCACCCCTTTCATCATCTGTGGAGGGGTTGGATGGGAGGGTAGAGCTGAAAGTGGTCTGAGCAAACTGTCACAGCTGGGTTGTGGGTGGCCTGTGTGCATCAGTCAGTTACCAAGTTGAGTTCAGGAGATGAGTGGTGGAATCAGAGTTGAGCTGGGTCAGGATACTAGGAAGTCAGGGTTCAGGCAGCAGCTTACAGGCAGCAGGCAAGTAGTGGAGTTGGCGATGAATGAAGTTCAGAAACCGGAGTCTAGTGTCCACAGTAAGGGAAGGTCTGGAGCAGAAGAAAGCAGATGGTCTGCATCATTGCTCAGATAGCTCCCCATAATGGCTTAATATACCAATGTGAGCCAAATGCTGGGCTGTGCGGGGCCACCACTCAGACCCTGCTGGATGGTTCTTCCAGCAGTGTCTAGCTTCACCAGGTCCTCCAGTGAAAACCTGGCCTGAGCTTCCAATGATGATGCAGTAGTGTCAGCAATGCTAAACCACCATGTTCCCAGATTATAGTCCCTTAAATTCTTACAGTTCCCAAAGGAACAGTACACCACAGCTTACCAGTTGCACCTTAGATCACAGCTCTGCTTCCAAACCACTTGAATGTTGTGGTAAAAAGACTCAAAGATGCAGATCTCACAGAAAAAGGGTTCAAGTGTAAGATAGAGGCAGCTAAAGTCCCGAGGTGCAGGAGACAGTCAAATTTGCCCAAATCTCTTGAAAGTGGAATCCACAGTTAACTGGTCTGTGTCTAAAACAAAAAGTCCAGTCTTTTATAGGTTTGGCTAATTATTACCACATTATTATACCATATAAATTATTATTTGTCGGGGATTTAGTGACATTGTGTCTGCTATTACAATCTGAGTGTTGTGAGATGTTATTGATAAGATAGGCCTTCTCTTAATGCTGAATGCTATGAGGTTTCTGTTCAGTCTGACCTCTGGAAAGTAGTTTCTCAGCTGGAGTCACACCACAGAGAATCCTCTGCCACAAGCACCTAACAGTTTTATCCTGGCTTTTTCAAGCTACATTGTCCATGTGGATCTTGGTGGGTTACAGATGATGTTGGAGCTAAGAGGTAACTAGGTCTCAACCCATTAAAGTCACTTTAGATTAGAACCAGGACTTGAATTTAGATAAAAAGGAGCCACTGTAGTTCTTTGAGCATGGGTTTGAGGTGATCCCATCAACCTTTGATGCCAGAGAGGTGGACTACTAAGAAGGACTGAGGAAATTTTTGGAGGACAGTTTCCATTGGGCCTTCATTGCCACCACTATGTCAATGACCTTCATAAGAAAAGGGGGTTTGGAAACTGGGCATTAATTGGTAAGGTTGCAGACACTTAGTGTAGACTTTTTCAAAATTAGCTAGACTGCAGAGGGTTTGTCTTTCTTGGAGGAGGCATTGATGTTTTCAGTTAATAAAGGGCCCAGTTAAAAAAGGGTATTAGCATCCACTAGTAATGAGGGAAAAGCACCAGGTTCATATATCACGTGTAAGGCTAAGATTTTGTCATGGTTATTTTTAGTAGAAGTCACGGACATGTCATGAGCAATAAACAAAAATTCACAGAAGCCGTGACCTGTCTGTGACTTTTGCTGCTGAGGCTCCATGGCTCCCCCCTGCCACCGTGGTGGCTGGGAGCTGTGGGGTTCCCCCTCTGCCCGCAGCAGCTGGAAGCTGCAAGGGGGGCCCCCCTCTGCCCATGGTGGCTGGGAGCTGCAGTATGACCATTTTTTCAAAAGAGAAAATGGGACACCCCCAGCCGCTCGCCCGAGGCATCCCTCTGTGCAAGGCTGTTGCCCGTCGCTGAAACCCTGAGGAGGGCCCCCTCAGGAGTCTGTCACCTGTCGCTGGAACCTTGCAGGGGGTCCCTTGTCCCTGCTGTCTCCTGTTACTGGAATCCTGCCAAGGCCCTGCTGGCTGCCAGCTCCAGAGTCCTGCAGCCCCTTGGACTGAAGCAGAGAATATCACAGATTCTGTGACTTTCATGACCTTCATGACAAAAAGTAGCTTTAATCATGAGCTAAGTCTTCCTTGCAGCTTTTAGGTCTGATTTGATGAGTGGCTTAAATTTCACCAAGGCCAAAAGATTTGGCACTGTTCTTAGTCCTAAGTATAATATATGAACTAATTCTCTACTGATGGAACATCTCTGTAGTATTGTTACATCAATTATTCTCTTATTCTTCTCTTCCAGCTTTCTTGGTTACATTTACATACCTATTCCAACATCTAGTTTGGTAAGAAGAAAAGAAAGTTGGGCAGGTTTGTCTCAGTGGGAGTTAACTAATCCATCTTAAAATAATGATGACAAAAAAGACCATATCTGCGAGCAGAGCTTCCTTGATTCTCTTTCTGTGCCAGATGATTACTGCATTGGAAGTACCTCTTGATCGTAAGTATTAACTTGTGAAATAAGCATGTTATAATGGAAGATAAGGACAACATCTAAAACCAAACATTGAGAATGTATTAGCCAATGAAGGAGAATCTATGTATCAAAGCATTTTAATCATTAAGTGTTTACTTTCAATTTATAATGTTTTAAAAGAACTGTATAAATAAAATGGCCTGCATAATTAGCCTGAGAATGGCTGATGGAAGATTTCCATAATTATGACAAATTTCTAAAAGTATCTATTATAGGCCGGGATGGTATTGTTAAGGTTGCCCAACACTTCCCATTATAAGACCCTGTGTTCAGTAGTTTATAATTTTGCTGAACTTTGACCATTTTGCCTGAAATTTTCCATTCCATGTTCAATGCCTGGTGTCTGCCTTAGGTTGGATTTTTTTTGGAAAAATTTCAACCAAAACAAAACAGTTCAGTCATTTTCAGGAACAGACTAGAGAAAAATACATTGTTTCTCCCATGGATCATTCCAGGAAGGAAGTCCAGGCCCAGGACTGGCAAAGATAATTAAGAGCCCTAGGTGGCATAGGGGGACAGCTTCCCTAGGGCCGATCCTCCCCTTCTCCCTGTTTCCAGGTTTGGGGGTCGGGGTGCAACAAGGGAGGGCCAGGGGGCTCAGATCTCCGCGCTTTGGCCATAAACAGAGAGGTGAGGAAAGCTGGGGGGAGGAGGTCCTGGTTTCTTCAGGGAGCTGGGAGGGAGATGAGAGGGTAGCGGGGGAGAAAGAGCTGCAAACCACCTCCTTAATTCCTACCTAATTTTTTTCATAAATATCCAAGGTTAGCATCTCTGCCCCAGGTCACCTGACACTCCAGGGAGCAGGTCACCCTTTTATAGTGGCATTTCCTAAATTTGGAATGGTTGACTTTGCGACTTAAATAATGTTCTTGTAACAAAGTTGTGTGTGTGTGTGTGTGTGTGTGTAATACTAAAAATAAACTACATAAAAGTGAAAGTATCAATTCACTAAAGAGACCTAAGTGTTATGTAGATATCTCAATGAAGATCTCTGCTCAATGTGCAGATGCAGTCAAAAGAGCAAACAAGATGCTACGATACATAAAGAATAGGATGGAGAATAATACATAAAATATTATAATGCCATTGTAGAAATCAGCGGTGCAGCTTCATCCACAGTACTGTGCAGTACTATTCACACTATCTCACAGGGGTATTTCAGAATTATAGAGGGTTCAGAAATAGGTAATGAGAATGGTTGGGGACATGAGAACACTCTTACATGTTGAGATATTGAAAAGGCTGGGATTGTTTACCTTCGAAAGAAAACAAATTAAAAGGGGCATAATACAACTATATAAAATAATGAATGGTACAAAGAAAGTAGATCTTGAGCTTCTGTTCTCCCTGTCTCCTAACCCGAATAAGGAGATGTTCAATTAAATTAAAAATGGCAAATTTAAAAGTGATAAAAGGAAATGCTGTTTACTCCTGGGGCATTCTATGCCAAAAAATTGAAAATTCTGCACACAATATTGCAAAATTCTGCAAATTTTATTTGTCAAAATAACACTATATAATCACACCAGTTTCAATTATTTTGGTAATTTATTTCAAAATGCCTGTCAGAAAGTATGTCTGTAACAATACAGACACACACAAAAATTCCCCCAAGAGTAGAGAGTTAAAGAAACCCCTATGAAAACTCAGTTCCAGTTTCTCTGCCCCCTTCCCCCCCCCACAGCCCAAGCCCAGCCCGGGGGGGGGCAGACACCCACAACCCCCTTCCCCTCAGAGTCCAGCCATGGTGCCCCTTCAGCCAATACTCTCTTCCCCCCAGAGCCCAGACATCCACCCTCTCTCCCCCACCAGAGCCAAGCCATGTCTCCTCCAGCCCAGACACCTGCCCCAGAGCCCAGGAATCTAGAGGGAGAAACAGCCTAATGCTTGGTCCCAGGCTTGCATGGAGCTTCCTGCGCGCTGCCGTCTCCTTCCCTCAGGGTGTGCTGATAATTGCAGCTGCCAGGAATCCTCTAGCTCCCTCGCCCTCCACCCAGCAGTGTCTTCGGTGTGTGAGCTGGGCTCTGTCTGGGTCAGTGGCCCCTAGTGGCCCCCAGTAGCATTGCATCCCATTTCTGTGGGGGAAAGAAAATTCTGCGTGCACAATGTTAGTTTCTGCAAAATTCTGCATTGCGCAGTGGTACAGAATTCTCCCGGGAGTAACTGTGCCACATATGTAATTAGACTGTGGAACTCACTGCTGCAGGAAGTTTCTAAGGCTAAGAATTTAACAAGATTTAAAAAGGAATTGGATAAGAATAATATCCAGAGTTGTTGTAGATAACGCTAATGACAATTCTGAAAGGGGTATGAAAACTCCATGCTTCTGGGTTTAAGATAATCTCTAATCATTATAGACTGCGTTGAGATGTAATGTGGGGGTGCAGATTACTCTACATCTAGCTACTGTGGAGTTCTTACACCTGCCTCTAAAACATCTGGTGTGGGTCATTGTTGGAGACAGAACATTGGACTAGATGGACCACCGGTCTGGTCCAGTGCAGCAATTGCTATGTTCCTATATTGAACACTTCCATTGATTATAACCACTGTGACAGAGTCAGGCCAGATGGCTACAGGAGAGTGATCGAAGGGAGATATATTAGCCCCAGATTAAGCAGGTCCCTTTTCCCTGGGTAAGGTAACAGGGGCAGTTCCAGCATAATCAGGAACTTGCTGGAACCAATTAAGGCAGGCAGGCTAATTAGGACACCTGGAGCCAATTAAGGAGCTGCTAGAATCAATTAAGACAGGCAGGCTAATCAGGGCACCTGGTTTAAAAAGGACCTCACTTCAGTCAGTGAGGGGCGTGCAAGGAGCAGGGAGTGAGAGAGTGTGCTGGTGGAGGACTGAGGAGTACAAACGCTATCTGGCATCAGGAAGAAGGTCCTGTGGCAAGGATAAAAAAGGTGTGGGGAGGAGGCCATGGGGAAGTAGCCCAGGGAGTTGTAGCTGTCGCACAGCTGTTACAAGAAATGCTGTAGACAGCTGTGATCCACAGGGCCCTGGGCTGGAACCAGAGTAGAGGGCGTGCCCAGTTTCCCCCGCATCCCCCTTCTCCCATTGGATATAAGAGCAGTTGACCTGGACTGTGGGTCCCACCAGAGGGAAAAGTCCCTGGCCTGTCTCCCAACCCACTAGGTGGATCAACAGAGGCTGTGGGGTTTGTTCTCCTTCCTTTTCTCCGTGCTGGCCAGCGATGAGGTTAGCTGAGTGAATGGCAGGTTTGAGCCACAAGCAAGGGCTACTGTGAATCTGTGAGGAGAGCAAATCCGCCAATAAGTGTAAGACCCACCAAGGCAGAGAAGGAACTTTATCACACCACGTAGAACAGGGAAACCCAGTTTAAATCTAGTCATATTTAACAGAAGTTAATTTTAAGACAGGGAAACTCAAACTTTGCTACACCAAGGGTTATGTAGGCAATTTGCTGGAAGTCTGAGGTGGATTCCTAATTGGTGTAAAACAGCCTCCTTCATCTTCGAGCCAGTGGTGTAGCCTGCAGGGACTAAAAGGCCAGCAGGTAGCTCTGCAACTTTATCGGGGCATTCAAGGCATCTGGCTTCACTCCCATTTTGAAGATCAGTATGGTCATGGGCCATGTTTCAGAATTCTGAGCCACAAGTTCCCCCTTAGGTGCTATGCCTGTCTTAAACCAATTGTCTGAAAGGACAATTTAGGACCACTGATAACTGCAGGTTTAATACATGAGCAAATTCACTGATGTCTCTAATCTGCATGGTTTCCTTTACCACAGTTTTGTCTGTAATAAACGATTATCTACTGTAATCATCTTGGGGTTCATTAAGCAACAAAGCAGTGAATGAGAAAGGAATAAAACGTTTAATAAAACAAAGTAGAGTGATTCTGTGGTGAACTGCTGTACACAGCTACACTGTGTTCTCAATGCTAGCGTCCAGCGCACATCTCTAAATTCCTATATTCATAATATTGTCCCTTATGAGGGAGCGTCTCTAAATTATAATCTTCCACAAACATATGTCTGCATCCACTACTGTAAATGCTTATTTTTCTTTAATAACAATACACCTAAATTGCAAGTATTTGTAGTTTTCCCCTACACGTTTCCCAGATATTTCAAACTAATGACCTTCATTTCTATAACAAGATCAATATATCTAAATGAGACTGGACTTGTAAATGCCCTTACAGCACTACATTACTAAACTGCCGTTCTGTGATTTTTAAAGTCTGAGGTGCAAATGCCTGTGTTTTCTAAGTAGAACTTGTTTCCCAGGCTCTTTAATTTTACACAATAAAAAGAAAAGTAATTCAAGCCCCTTCATAGGTTTGAAATGTATATAGTTTATTTGAATGATTTTAATGTGCCCATTACAGTGGTATCTGGGCACATGAAAGACCATAAAAGCAACGCTTTAGATTAGATTAACCTGCCTTCAATAGACAGCAAAAATGGACCTCCTACCTGTACCATGCCAGCTCTTAAATTATTAGCTAAATAATTGTTGTTATAAATAATGGTAAAAACAATCAGAACATATATTAATTATTTCAGTGTGACCAAGGGATGATCAACAGTTTAGGTAATAAAAGGTAGTTTTAGTCTTTTCATTCTTTGAAATATTATTGAAGATGGGACCATATGCAAAGTAAACAGTATGAGGATGAGATCATATAGTATAGCATGTGACAGGGAAGATTAATTATACTTTTCAGTTATTTTTCAAATTGAAATTAATTGCATGTCTGTGGAATAGAGTTAGATACTTTTGTCTTTGCATCCAATGAAGTGAGCTGTAGCTCACGAAAGCTTATGCTCAAATAAATTTGTTAGGCTCTAAGGTGCCACAAGTACTCCTTTTCTTTTGTGAATACAGACTAACACGGCTGCTACTCTGAAACCTGTCTTTGTAAGAGTTATTTTAGCCTTAAGCATTTCCTTTGTACTTCCATATGGTCATATGGGTAGATTGATTTTGGCTGCAGCATGAGAGCAATGTACTCTATTAATTCTGATTTCCTGCCTCCTCAATACTTCCGAATCAATGTTCTATGTCCCTTTTAGGTCAATGCCACATACCAGGGTTGCCATTAAAAAGTGAGCATTTCAGAGCAGTTTCCTATACAGTGGAATCTGAGATACTGTAGTATTTCCTGACACAATGGCAAATGTTTTTAGTATTTCAGATATTACTGTGTGGTAACTGTTGATAAATGTTCTCTTTATAGACGTCCACGTATTTGTCAGAGATACTTACCTTCCCTCTCTAAGATGCTAAGTTTCTTCTTACTAACAAATGATTCTCTTTAATCTCTGTTTGCCCATTCACCTGCTGATTCTGATGGGGGGAAAAGCAATACTTCTCAAAGAATGTAAGTTTCTGTCCACAAAAAATAGATAGTGAAAAATAAAATGTGTGCTGCTTAAAATTAATACTTATTTTGTTGAGCATTGAGTGTAAAGTCCAAATAATGTGGATCAGGTATTTGTTCACAATTGTGTTTGCTGTGGCTAAATGTTTTGTGCATGCAGTGTTAAGAAAACACTATTGTATATGTGTCAGCTTGAAGGTGTTTTTATAAAATAAAACATTCAAACACAGTTTAATTTTACTTTACCTGAACAATAAGAGTCTTACAATTTTTTTAAAGCAATTTGCTATTGCTACTTTCAGGAGTAAACACATTTGGTGAAACTGAATTCATTGAGAGGTGTGTATGCATAAGGCAGGGACAATATGATCCACTCATTTTTTATAACTCTGAAGGTGGAGACATTTTTATTTATTTTTAAACAGTGCATACAGTGAATTAACTAGGTCCAGTCTTCCTTCAGGATGCACTAACATGGCCATTGTGCCCATCTTGAATCCAATGAATTCAAATACAACGGGACTCCACATAGGTTTGAATGTTTTCAGATCTTGATGCAGGATTGAGATCTTATATGTGCATCAGGTGCTATCAATATATTGTATTACAGAAGTGCTCAAATTGTACCCCTTTTCAGACAGCACTTTTGCCATCTTAGAACATTGGGTGTACTGGCCCCAGGAACTGTTCCCCAGAGGGGAAAAGAACTAGCCTCTGACTGCTTCTCTACAGGAACATGTGAAGAGTCATATCCTGGGAAGAAAACCTCCCAATCACTTTCCTGTATGCAGTGAGGGAGGAAAGGACATGCTAATCCTGAAGGACCCGTTCTGTTCTATTTAGGGGATTATACCACGCCATGATACAATGGTATTTGAACGTATCCACCTTGCTATTCCAGGAGATGAGCATGTGCAACTCCCACTGCAGCCCACTGGGAAGTATCTCCTGGAATGGTTGGTCCCTTGTGAAACCATTTCTCTTTCTCTTTTCAAGATACGTAATAACTAGTCAAATATGGAAATATGCATTTGCAATGAGTTAATGAAAAAATTCCAAAATTTGTAAAAAAAAAAAAAAGGTTGGCTCTGAGAATTTCAGTACCTTCCTGTTAGTGTGACAGTTATGGCCCAGTACTGTGAGGCACTTGAGCACCGCCTGTGAGATGGTGTGCACTCTCAACTCCCATTGATAGGATCAGGACCCTTGTTACTAAGACTTCTTCTAATTTTGAGGTACTAACCAACTTCTAGCTGGAAAATCTTGCACAGTTTTATGATTCCTTAGCAGCATGTTTAGAGCAATCTTAGGTCCCCGTTCTACAATCCTTACACACAGAAGTGTCCCAGAGGAACTTTATGGTGAATATTTTTGTCAGTGAACATTTTTTTACCCGTGTAAGGGTTTCAGGATGATACCCTTACAGATCAGGTCAGATAATTCAGTGGTTAAGTGAATACTGGGGTATACATGCTTACGTGCACAATAATTTACATTTGATTTCAGAGGAATTTACTCTGGAAAAAAGCAGCATATGTGAGGAAGGGTCATAGGCCAAGGGATTTAATGGACTTTATTTATTTAAAGCTGAACATATTCAGGGATAGCACTCTGAACTACTGTAATGATACTCTGGCTGCCACTGAAGTGTAAAACAGATTGGGAGTGAGAAATGCAGTAAGACATTGACTGGCACTGTCTGCAACTCCTTCTTCTGTCAGGAAATTTTGCATTCCTTTCTGTGCAAAGAGAGGTGCAATCAATGGTAAATGATTGCAAATTACTTTATGTAGATTGGCACCAACTCCTTCACCAGGGGAATGAGTGTCAAACCATGCCAATCATTCTTGAGCACTTGACTGACCCTGACATCTCTTGTTCATCCTTGGACAATTCAGCAAAATGGCTATTCCTTATTAGTTTATGGAAAAGATAGAAAATGCAAAATCCATTTTAGGTTTGTTCAGTACTAGGAGAAAAAAATGTAGAATTTTTCCAAGTACTACTTTTGATACAGAATTCCTAAATGTCAGTATCTGTCTTATTCCATCCTTAGTGGATATATTTATTTTTCTAAAAACTTAAGCTATAGTCAAACTTTCAGGTACACATTTATGCAAAAATTATTTTACTCCTGAAATGTAGCTGTCCTTAAATCATACCTCAAGTGTGAATTAGTCATGTTATGACTGAAATTTTGAACAAACTGGACTCCTACTTGGAGTGTTTGAAACACATCCAATATTTATAAAATGAAAACAACGTACATCACTTTTGATTGGTTTATGTAGACTGAAGAGAGCTCTTTTCAAGTGTAAATTAGGGCTCTTGTTTGTTTGTTTTGAAATATTTGTTGATTTTAAGGATTCGGGTGTCCTTTGACTTCACAAATATTGAATGAGATCTGTAGTATATTAAACAAGGAATACCCATTAAAACCTCTTTTGAAGGGTCTTCCGTTGTGGTAAATCAGCACAGCTTCATTGAAGTGAATAGAGCTAACCTGATTTACAATAGAAGACCATCTTGCCTTTTGAATGCAAAGGATACTTTGATACCAGTCTTTTGTTGCTAATTTTGTCTTTTTTGCCTATAAAACTGGTGTGTTGGTACCTTGAAAATATCATTGTTTCTTAATGTTTCTTAATTATGTTCTGCAATAAAGTATCACAGCCTCCAACAATAACTCAGCAATCTCCAAAAGACTACATTGTTGACCCTCGAGAGAATATTGTAATACAATGTGAAGCAAAAGGAAAGCCACCTCCTAGGTTAGTACTACTTCTATTGCTTTTGCTGCTACAGAAAAATGTAGAAAAGCTAGAATAACAAATATGAAAACTAAGAGGAAATGAAGTAATTTTCTAGACTAATACACATAGCTTTAATCTAAACTAGTGACATCAAATCAGTATGAAGTCTTATGTTTACCATCCTTGTTATTTTTATAATATTAATAATATCTGCATTAAGTGAGTCCTTCCCGTAGAAGTGCTGAGGAGACTGAACTGAACAACAGTACCATAGAAACATTCTAAAAATGTATAGTGTTACAATGTTGAAAGATCCTCTTAAAGTTTTCAATAGGAAAATCAGTAAAGGGGATCATTACAGTAAAAGGAGGGGGGCACTTCAAAGAATACCATAGCACTGGTCTGCTCACCTTCTACCCTTGGGTATCCTGGTGGAATTTCTACAATGCAGGTGGCGTATGAGCACACATAACTGCTAGAACAAGGCTGAAAGTGGAGGTCTCAAATTCATCCATGGTCTGCACCATTATTTGCTTGATTGATGTATTCTATGATTGCTAAATTGTACAATTTTGTGAGCAAAATGCAATGAGCTAAGGAATGTGTGTCAGCTTAAACTTGAGTGCCCTTGATTTTCTAGGCTTATTTTATAGCTTTCACATTACTCACCGTATATTAGGGGCACAGGTGGTGGTGTGCCTATAGTTACGGTTCCCCAATAATTCCATTGTAAGACCATGTTTTCAGTTGCTTGTAACTTTACCAATTTTTAATAATTCTGGCTGAAATTTTCTGTGCCACATGTCTGCGTGTTAGGCTGAATTGTCTGGAAAGTTTCAGCAGAAAGAGTTCAGCTGCTTTCTAGAATGAGGGTAAGGGAAAATATATTGTTTTGCCAATATTTAAAAAAAATCTTACAGCTTTTGTTGAGAAGCTCTAATTCCCTCCAGTTTTTAGAGTTGGGTCTTGAAAATATTCAGGGATGTGACTATGGGATCAAAGAGAGGTTCTTTTTGGTGTCTTCATGAAAATCCACCTGAATTTGTTCAACTTATAAACATCTAAAAATTACCATTTGTATATGTTCAGTAGAGGTTTGATAGAGGCTGGAAGTAAAGTTCACCAAACATTTTGTGTACTGAGCATGCGCCACTCACACAATGCTCTATGCAAACTACACTGAGCATGCTTCACCCCCACAGAGCTCATTGACATATGCCAATCCATGGCTGAGCAATTGTTCCTTCTGGCATCTGGGGGCAGTTCTGATGCTGGACACCAGAACTGAGAGCAGGGAGATTTTCCCTCCTGTGCTCTCAAATTTTTTATTGTAGGATGTTTTTAATGTCACACGTCTGTTATAGAGGTGCGGTAGCATCTCTAGTGTTAATGCTGCACCAGGATTTCTATTTCAACAGAGGTAATGACATTCTCTAAAAACTCCGTGTTGAGTGAGGTGATGAATTCGTAATGCTTTCTGTAGTTTGTGAAGTGCTTGAATTTTCTAGTGCAATTTCCAAAGGGAAGTGGGGGGAACGGACAAGACGGGGACAGCCTGAGTTTATTTATGCCTATTTTCATAAGCACTATGTGACCAAATATTTTTTTTGATTGAGCTAATTGACTTGATTCATTTGGTCAAGCAGTAGAGGCTCATCTTTTAGATCAAGTGGTTCTGGGTTAGATCCCTTCAGACACAAGTGGGAATTAGCATGGCTATGGAACTCTAAAGTTTGCTAGAGAGAGGGTTAATGCAATGTGCCTCTTTGTCCCCTGCTATTGAATAAACCAGGGGTTCTCAAACTGTGGGTCGGAACCCCAAAGTGGGTGCCAGGGCTGGTGTTAGACTTGCTGGAGCCTAGGACCAAAGCCTGATGGCTTCAGCTCTGGGTGGTGGGGCTCAGGTTACAGCCCCCCCCTCCTCAGGCTGATGCCCTTGGGCTTTGCCCCCCTCCCCCCCAATCAGGGGTAATGGGGCTCAAGCGTTGGCTTTGGCCCTCCCCGCCAGTGCGGCGGGGCTTGGATTTTGCCTCCCACTCCCTGGCCCGGTGGAGCTCAGGTGGGCTCAGGCTTTGGTCCCCTCTCCTGGTCATGTAGTAATTTTTATTGTCAAAAGGGGGTCACGGTGCAATGAAGTTTGAGAACCCCTGGACTAAACCATAGATTGAGGCTTATGAATATGCTACTGCTTCTAACCAGCAAGCTGTCTTTTTAGCTTGAGCAACAGAGCTCATGCTTTTATTCCAAGTTCAGTCTCCTACATTGCCCATTCCGCACCTATCTATCTGAAGCTAAAGTTGAGCCACTCATGGTGCTCATGGATTACAGAAACTCTCCTGCACTGTCCAACCATAGGAGGACATACCACAATTTAAGCTGTGTGAACCCTGCTGAGTTGGTTGAATTTCACTTGTACTACATGTATTTAGATTTATATGTAAAAATCTCACTAGTTTTCAAATGTAAATGTTTAAGGTCTGATCCTGAGAGGTAATGAGTATCAGCAACACCCTCTAACTACACTAGGGGTTGTATGTGCTCAGCACCTCATGAGGTGCTGCCATACAGTCACGATCCTAGCATTGTATCAATGTATTTTTGGAAGTAAGAGAATATATCTTATGAATGCATTTTTAGAGCAGTAGGATTGGCATACTATGGATCTATTTTTTTTCCCAAAAAATAAATCTTTATGAATTGTAATACTGTAAATTCTCAGCAGCTACTTTACAAAATATCAGTTGTTTTGGGTAACACCAAAAGGAACCTAATAGATTGGTTATGGCCTACCCGAATGCAAAATTTAATATATAGAATCACAACTGTTTGCATTAGAGTAGTGAAAAGCAATCAAACCCACAATATTACCTTTTTATTCACTCTGGTAACTTAAAAAATGGACAAACCGAGTAAAAGACATGATCTCCTGCTGAGAACTTATATGACACATTTCAGCCCAGAGCAAATTCTTACAGGCCAGTTATAAACTCTTTGAATAATGGGGTTTATAATGGAAATGCTAATGAAGCTTTAACAGTATCAGTGCTAGCAGATTTTGCTGTATCATCTTTAGTGGAAAATGAAAGCATTTTTTCCTCTGTGATTAGCTTATCAATCCTTCTGTGTAATTTTATAATATAAATATTATAAACAATAATTTATCTTTTGTAATTTTTAATAATATAAATAATATATAGCAAAACTGCTGACCCTAAAAATGGCACCTATTAACAAATATAACCAAGTCTTTTGTCTCAAAGCATGTTTGTTTATTACTTATTTCTCAGTTAAATAATTCAAATATATTATTCTTAAGCCACATTTTTATGGTATACACAAAAATCTGTTTCAGAGTAACAGCCGTGTTAGTCTGTATTCGCAAAAAGAAAAGGAGTACTTGTGGCACCTTAGAGACTAACCAATTTATTTCAGCATAAGCTTATGCTCAGACAAATTGGTTAGTCTCTAAGGTGCCACAAGTACTCCTTTTCTTTTTACAAAAATCTGTGTGGTGTTAAGAGATTTTTCTAAAGTTATTTTTCTTGTTTTTTCCAAATCTTTAGTAATTAGTTTCCTATTCTTGTATTTATGATTCTAGTTTCTCATGGACACGTAATGGAACTCATTTTGATATAGATAAAGATGCAAGGGTAACAGTGAAGCCAAACTCAGGAACCCTTGTAATAAACATTATGAATGGCGGAAAGGCAGAAGCGTATGAAGGAGTGTATCAGTGTACAGCAAGGAATGAACGTGGAGCAGCAATTTCCAATAACATTGTTATACGCCCGTCCAGTAAGTGTAACTCTAACATTCATCAAACCTGAAACATTTGTACTTATTTGTTTTGTTGTGAACTTTTTGGTTTAATTATTTTCTTTTTTCCTTTCCTTAAAAAAAAAAAAAGACATCTTTTTAATCATCAAAGCGATCTTATTAGAAGGTAATTGTACAGTTTCTGATATTCTGGTTTAGTGCTGTACTGCATGAAAAAGCTGCCAATTTTCTCCAAAGTTCCTTAGTAAGTTAAACACCCAATATGTTTTCCTGGTTTTCAGTATGTCTGACTCATTTGTCATGTTTAAAATTGGACAGTGTATAAAACATTACAATTAGAAAAAAGAATTGTAAATCTTTAACATATTTCTTTGGTGTGGAGTACTCTTTTTAAAAAAAATCCGTTCTTGCAAAGCAATTACTTTAAAAAAGAAAAAAAAAAAAGCCCTAACATGGAGTATATTGAGACAAACACATATATCCCTCCTGTCCCCAAATCTTAGAATTTATTGTGGTATTATATTGGCTTACTTTTCAAACGTCACAGCTCTTGAGCTCAAATGTATTTTCTTGAGCTGCTCTTATTTTTACCATAGTCTTTGATAAATCTCTCCACATGGAATGCCATTTTAGAACTGTCTCACTTTGTTTTTTTCTAATTGTATGCATTGCTTTTCTACATGATCCAGAATCAAACTTGTCAAATGTTAGTGATTACCCAGAAGAATCCCTTTCTGTTTGATTGCGTAGAGTAAAGCAATGATTCTCTAAAACGTATAAACAAAAAAATTACGAAACCTTTCTTTTTCCCAAAGACAACACAACTACTCAGAAGTAGAAGTTATAATCCATGTACAGTAAATGTCAGAAGACCGTTCCTTTTAAATTATGTGACACATATCGTTCTTTCGTGGGGTTCTGTAACTTTATCAATCCAGAGTGTATATGAATGTGAAAATTATCTTCTACAGGATCCCCCTTGTGGACTAAAGAAAAAGTAGAACCAAAATATGTCAGAGAAGGTGATCCTCTAGTACTTCACTGCAGCCCTCCAGTTGGCTTACCACCACCTATAATATTTTGGATGGATAATTGTAAGTTTATATTAAATCTGCATAAAGAACATATTTCTTGACAATTTTGATTACTGTTCTAAATAATTTATAATTACTTATGAAAAATTGCAGGAGACAGTGTAGTTGCTCAGTGAGGATAAAATCTAGTCTCTGCTTGTGCAAGGCTGCACAGTTCCACAGAACAGGAAGGGCCATGCCTGCAGAGAGGCTGCTCATGTGCAGTGCGTGCAAAGAGGGTTGGGGCTGTCTTCATGAGTCTTGTGGTTTTATATTTGTTGACGTATTTTTGAGGGGAGATAAGGAAGCAGCTGAGAGCACTTACAAAGAGATGAGACATTACAAAAGGCAGAAGGTAGGTCACATCTGGGGTCCACAGATCACTAATGTATTTTTTTATGTATTATAATGAAAATAAATGTGTCCTTGTTTTTACTTAGCTTTCCAAAGACTGCCTCAAAATGAAAGGGTTTCCCAAGGTCTGAATGGAGACCTTTATTTTTCTAATGTAAAACCAGAGGACACTCGTGAGGACTATATTTGTTATGCGAGATTTAATCACACTCAGACTATACAGCAGAAGCAACCTATTTCTGTGAAGGTTTTTTCAAGTAAGTATTATTTTTCTTAATTATACACTTACATTGTATTTATCTGGATTTTTCACTTGCTGGCCTACAATTAAGTAGTTGTATGTGAGAGAGAAATTGTAATCTTCATCACAATAAGTAAGAAATAATTCTATACAACTTTAAAATATTAATGTCCAGTTTTCTTTATAAATACTTTACAAAAACATGAGTAGTCCTAAATCATACATGCTGTTTTACTTTCCATGTTCGCCTTTAAAGTCTTACGTTAAATACTGATTTTTTCTTTTTCAGTAATATCTCACTCAAATCACCTATATTTTGTAACATTTTACTTATTTAAAAATTATAATGTGATAAATACTGAATTTAAGTTGGCACTCCTATGTGCATACACCAGTTTATAATGCTCATGACTGTTCAAATGAATTAATCAGCAGACATCTGCAATAACATACTGCTCTCTGCTTGTATTGTTAAATCAACTTGTCCATAGTGATTCACGTTTGATGCCCAATAATCTGATTTACCCACTTGTATGCATTCTTCATGATATTCTGTTTATTTCAGTGGATTCATTGAATGAAACTATATCTGCTAATTTGAGTGACACTGATTTTTATGGTGGTGAGTTATGGGATGGTGATCCCCACTGGTATTCCCTCTTTCATAGTAGAATTTAGTTAACTAACTTTCACCTCCATGGCTACTTACCTTTGACTCCCCTTTCCAATTTCTAATAAATATATCCATTAGTACTGGTGATAATATACACTTTACAAAGGGATGCCACAGTGTGAGCCTTTAAAAATACTTAAATAATTTTGATGTAATGTCAACAATATGACACACAACAAAAATCTCAGCTTTTACAGCAAATGAATCCAGTCACACTGGCAGATTTTACAGATTATTTGTCTACTTGCTTCTGTATTATGCTGTTCATTTATGTTTTTCCTCTAATTTAATTGATAAGTGGAAACCTTCATTATCACTGGAACTAGTCAATATCACATGCTATATTATAAGCATTATTAGTAACCTTAAATAATTTAACAGATGCTCTTAATATTTAATAATTCACGTAATATACCATTCATTTTTAATCTGTTTTATAAATGTAAAACTAGATTGAATTAAAGACTTTTGAATTAAATTAAAGAATCTAAGACTTTGAAATGTATTTGAAAAGTAACTTAAAAGAAACAAAATTCTGGATATTTTTGTTTTAATTAACTTTAATTCAGTCCATTTTGAATGGTCTATTTTTCTATATTGTGGGCCATATCCTCAACTGGTATAAAACTCCTTAGCTCAGTTGACTTTGATCGAGGTACACAATTTTACATCAGCTGAGGATCTGGCCCCACAATTTTACTTTCTATGTGATGGGTAGAAAATAGATAAAAAATATATTATTATTTTATTGTATTTATCTTGAGGTCTTTTCCATAACTGAAGTTCTATAGGCACTAATCTTCAATTACTGAAAACTAAAATATAGCAGGAGCATGACAACTTTTCATTGTCTACATAAAAGTTAAGTTTAGTTAGCGAACCATAATGGTGGGTTTTCTGTAATAGGGTAATAATGACCTGCAAATAGAATGACATATCGAGTACAGTTATTAAAAACCCATTCAATTGGCACATGACACAAGGCTGCAGAAATCAATTTTTCAGGATTTTTCACAGCCTTGAGTGGGTTTTTGCAGTGCATGAAATGGGCAGATTGTTTATTGTAGTGTGGCCTTTTTCTATGTTCTCCTTTATCTTTATCTTCTGAAGAGGCACATTTCATATACTCACATTTGAGGTGCTCTAGGTACATCCTAAAATTATTGTAATGTGTTCTTTATGACTTAATTTAGCAATAAATCCTATGTCCAGATAAACAAGGCATATACATCTTTATATTGCTGTCCATATAAAAAAAATACCACAGCAGACTACTATGTTTTAAGCTATTATAGTAGAATACTAAAGTGTTTTATAATGTTTATTTCCAGAAAACAGTCTGATCCAATTTCATTATCATCAATATTTTAAAATGGAGTTATGAAATACTGTAATAGACTTTGAATTAAATCAAGAAGTTCCAAAGGTTTTGGAAGCAGATATAGTAATCTGTGTATAAATTTGGGTTTAGTTTTAGGTCTATATATTGGCCATGTTATATAATTTTTATTACTGTGGAGAAAGCAGTTGATCATACAGTTCAGGTTTGCCAAAATATTCAAATTAAAATTATGTTTTAAAGGGACAAGACATGGCTGAGGTTTATGAGAAAAGTCCTTTGTAGACTGGAAGATGCTGAGCAAAGCATATTTTAAACTGCAATATATCCTGTCACTCATGTTTTTGAATACAACAGGTTTACATTGGCTCCATTTTTTTCTATGTCTTATTTGTGGTGTTAGTGGAAGTACAGAAAACATCAGATGTTGAATATGATTCCTGCAATATGATCCATGTAGATGGATCCCTGCACCTATGCAGAGCCTAACTGAAGTGTGTGGGGCTCTGCACAGATGTACGTGTCCATATGAACCCATCATATTGCAGAATCAGGGCCTAAGCAAGTACAATATTGAACAGGTTGGCTGTTTTTAATGTATGTGTCCAAAATTACAATGTTTCTTATGTCCAGATAGGACTCTAGCGTGCTGGGCAAAACCCTAACCCTTTGTAGCTGTGCAAATTCTTACAAAAGGATTTTTGAATTAAATGAACAATACACAGAAAAAACTCCTGTGCTAAATTCTGAAATGCCCATATGCATGAAACTGGGCCTTCATTTTAATATTAATATATACGCTATCACCAGACCTGACTATAAATATATTTACTGTCACTGTTTGGAAGCAGATGGATTTTTGCTGGGTTGGGAAATATGTTTGAAATATATCTTTCTGATTGTTTTCATTATTCTAATTTTTTTTTAATCAGCCAAGCCATTGACAGAGAGACGACCAACTCTTTTAACTCCAGTGGGGAGCACAAGTAATAAAGTGGAACTAAGGGGAAATGTCCTTTTGCTGGAGTGCATTGCAGAAGGATTGTGAGTTGCTTTTTAAGTCAAAATGTTCTTTAAATACAAATGTAGAAATACTGAGAAATATTTCAGAAAGAAATCAATGCCGTAGAAAGTACTCATAGCATAATGCTAGATGTCATAATGATAGACATTGTTAGATGCACAGAGACAAGCAGATAGAAACTAAAAACCGAGGTGTTTGTTTTCAAAACATGACACATATATTTGGATAGTGATTGATTAAACACATATTTAGGACATAAATGAAACAACCATTATTATGCTGGCCAACCCTTGCACATCACAAAACTGCTGCACAAACTCAGTAGTATTGATTGTTTATGTACAAGAGAGGCCAGGTAGTAGAATAGCATGGGTGCTTCAGGCTACACTTGGGATGCATCTGCAGAGGTGTAGGGAAGGAAGAGTTTGTTGTCATGTTCCCGCTCCATGCCTGAATCAAGCCAATGCTCGTGTTCCCTCACATTTGTGATAACTAAACTCTCTGAAACTATAGAAACAAGTAAGAACCTGCTGACTTGATCTTCATCTACTGACAATAGCTGGCAAATCACTTGTGTGGGGAACCTTAGGACCACATTCTATCCTGCCTCTGTCTTTTCTTTGTAAATTAATTTGTTAATTGGTATGTATTTATGTTCCGTTAATATTGTGTTTGGTTGCCCCCACTGGTATCTGTATGCACAGGAAATCACAAAATACTTTTATCATTGAGTCTACCAATTTGATAAATGAATTTTACCTAACACATCCGTTTTTAACTCTTAATAAGCAATTGGCAGAGAAGGGTGCAGAACTGATTTGGTGCAGAACTAGAAACATTCTATCACTCGTTGAGACTTCTGTGGTTCCCTAAGATAAAAAAAAACAGTCCGTGGCCCATGTTAGCATAAAGTACACATGATTGCATCAAATGGGGTAAAATTTTGAAATATTAACCAGGTACACTGTGTCTTGTCTATTTCCATGGTGGTTATTTATTAGTAGATAACAGTGCATGTGGAGCCAAATTCTGCTCTGTTATGCTGGTGTAAACCAGTTACTTCTAGTTAACACCATCATTACTGAGAGCACATCTTACTGTATATAATTTTGGATATTAGATTTCTAAATGGCTATCTGCTTTGAATTATTTATATTTGAGAGGTGACATTCTACTGGAGAAACAAATATAATTTTTTACGTTTATACTTTTAAAAATAGTTCTCCATAAGTTTGGTCAGCTCAGATGTGGTGTTAAAACAAACAATTTGCTATTAGCATTTCAAAATCTCAGTACACTACAGATCATCTGATATTTTAGATGTGGGCCCAGAACTTCAACTGCAGCCAAAGAGCACTGAGTGCAGCTGAAAAGAAGGGGTGGTTGGCCTCCCCGAATACAGGGGCTGCTCTGCGATGGGCTCATCCCCAGCACATTTAGGCCTGGTCTACACTACAAAGTTAGGTCAATGTAACCTAATGTCACCTCGTGTCAACCTATTTGTGCATGTGTCTATGAACAAATTTATTTCTGGATGATGTAAGTGCCCTGCTACAGTGAAGCAGTAAAACTGCCTCCCTGAACAGTGTGGAGTCCTGGCTGACCTACTGAGGTTGACAGTGTGAGTGTAGACAATATGTGACCTGTGTCGACACTAACGGATCTCCAGCAGCTGTACCACAATGCCCCATTCCCTGCGGCAGTGACTGGTCTGGTTTCAATTGTAAACTCTACTGCCCAGGAGTCACAGAGACGGCAAGTCATTCCCCTGCCCCTCCTTTAAAACTTCAAATGTTTTTGATATGCCTTTTCCTGATTGCCCACCTTTGCAATACACCTATCGGCTCATCCTTGTTGTATGCAACTGCCCAAGTTACTGTGTTGGCTCCATGCCCTGCTACTTGGAGTAGGCAGGAGATATTGAATCTCCTGGCCCTGTGGGGAGAAGAGGTTGTGCAAGCACAGCTGTGGACCAGCCACAGAAACCCTGACCGATACAAACAGATGACAGGGGGGATGCTGGCAAAGGGGTACAGCAGGGGTCAGCCACTGTGCCCTGTGAAAGCAAAGAAACGTCTCCGGGGATATAACAAGGCCAGGGTGCACAACATTTGATCTGATGGCGCCCTGCAGACCTGCCCCTTTTACAATGAGCTGCATGCCCTACTTGGTGGAGACCCCACTAGCGCTCCACAGACCACCACGGATACCTCAGACAAGGCTGATACAGAAACCCCTACTGTGAACATCGAGGAGGAGGAGGAGGGGGATATGCAGTGGGGGGCTCCAACCATGCTGGAAGCCAGGACCTGTTTGAGACTCCGCCTCAAGTCTAGCCAGTCCTACCAGGCAAGCACAGATGAGCATGATGAAGGGGAAGGGAACTCAGGTAAGCGTGTGCATGCATCTTTCCTCACAGTGTTTAAATTTAAAGATGGAGCCCAGCCCAGCCCCAAATTAATAAGTCACAGGTATCAACTTTCCATTGATTTACTCACATGCGAAGAGGTAGCGGTACAACAAACAAGTTGAGTTGGCAGCTGCTTTTTCATTCCCCGGTTGGCTGAGGCAAGTGGGAAAGGGCAGGATGCAGAGCACTTTGTTTACGTACGTAGGGATGTCCATTTTATCCTCCTGAGAGATCTCAATGAAACTTCCAGGGAGCTACTCTGCAGTCCTCTCCCAAAGGTTTCTAGGATGGCTGCGTTATTCCTTCCTCTACAGTAGAACACTTCCCCGTTCCACTCTGCAGTGAGTTTTGCAGGCACCACTGGAGTAAACAGGCTAGAGGCACAGGGGCCAGGCAGCTTCTGGACCCCAGTAGTAGCTGTGCTTTCTGTGCCTCTGTTACCCGAAGAAGTAAGATATCAGCTAAAATCACCACCTCCTGTGGAAAATCGTGCCAATATTCAGTGCCATTGCCCTGTACTCAGTACCCATGGAATAGGGACTGAAATGTTATAGCTTCGAGTATCAGAAAATCCTTTCCCCCGGTCCCTAATAGGCAATATTCACCGTGGCTAGGGCTGTGCCAAGGCACTCCAAAGCTGAAGTGTCAATATGCATTTCTTATTAAAATTGTTTATGGGATTGAGGGAAGGGAATTTAGAAACTTATCTTTTCCTTTCTGTTGTGACTGTAAATCCATTGGTACATCTCGGTTTTTATCAGCAGCTTCTGCTATGATGGCCTTGAGGAGTGCCTTCTCCACAGCCCCAGAACTCTTGCCCCTGAGGAGGAGGAGAAAGAAGACATGTTCAGAGAGATCTTACAAACCACTGCTGCATCAGACTATGAACAAAGGGCTTGGAGGGCCAATATGACTGGCAGTATGGAGAAGGAAAGAGGACAGGGGAAAGGCCCAGGAATTCCAGCAGAAAAAGGAAAGGGAAATGTACCAGGACATAATGTCCAATAAGTGCAATTATATGAGGAGCTTGATTCTGATGATGACAGGGTTCTACAGTCCTAAGGTTCATTTCCAATTTATTTCTTATGTTCCTAAAGCTCATGCTTCAGGATTCAGACAGCCACCAGGAGAGGTCAGGAAGATCCCCCCATCCAACATATGCAAGGAGGGTTTTTTTAATCTTCTTCCTCTAAAGCAGTAGGGATGGCCATAGCTGGAGGTGGGGCATTGAGTAGGGTAGGCCAGGGATCTGAAGTGGCACAGTGCATTCTCTCTATCTCAGGTGCTTGGCTGACTGATCCTTGCTCACGTTCTCAGGGTCTAACTGACTGCCATATGTGGTGTTGAGAATGAATTTTCCCTCAGGTCAGTTTGACAGTGACCTTGTGGGGTTTTCGCCTGCCTCTATAGCATGTGAGTGTGGGTCACTTGCCAGGATTGTCTGGGTATATCTCACTTAACCATTTCCTTGTCATTGTGGGGGCTCAATTGGTGCCCCTTGGTGCCTCCTATTCTCTGCCTGTGGCTCATAATAGTCTAGTCTCCTGTGGGTTGTAATACTTTGGTCTCGTTTTGATTGTTGGGTTTGGAGTGTGGGTGCTGAGTGATGTTGGTGGCCTGTGAGAGTCATGAGCTCACATTAGATGATCTAGTAGTCTCTTCTGGCCCTCAATTCTAAGTCTCTAAGTTTTTGGAATATATTGGGGACAACTTTTTGTTTCAGAAGGTGGAGGAACGGGTTGTGCTTCTGAAGGTGGAAGGCAATTTGCATAAAAGTGACCATGAAATGATAAATTTCATGATTCTCAGGAAAGGGGACCGAGATCAGCAGAGTAAGGACAATGGACTTCAAAAAAGCAGATTTTAACAAACTCAGAGAACTGGTAGGTAAGGTCCCCAGAGAAGAAAAGCTAAAGGATAAAGGAATTCAAGACAGCTGGCAATTTCTCAAGGAAACAGTATTAAAGGCACAACTGCTAACTACAGTATTCCGATGTGAAGCAAAGATAGGAAGAATAGTAAGAAGCCATAATGGCTCAATCAGGAGCTCTTTAATGACCTGAAAATCAAAAGGGAATCTTACAAAAGGTGGACAAATAAGAAGGAGTACAAAACTGTAGTACAAGCATATAGGGAGAAATTCAGAAAAGCTAAGGCACAAAATGAGTTACATCCAGCAAGGGACATAAAAGGCAGTAAGAAGAGGTTTTTAAAATATATTAGGAACAAGAAAAAGATTAAGGAAAGTGTAGATCCTCTACTTAGCAGGGAAGGAGAGTTAATAACTGATAACATCAGGGCTGTGGTGTTTAATGCCTATTTTGCTTTAGTCTTCACTAAAAAGTTTAATGGTGACCAGATACCATTAATGGATACTCAGCACAATTGATATGAACAAGAAAAGAGAAGGAACACAACCCAAAATAGGGAAAAGAACAGGTTAAAGAATATTTAGATAAGTTAGATGGTTTCAAGTTGACAGGGCCTGATGGAATTCGTCCTAGGGTACTTAAGGAATTAGCTGAAGCAACCTCAGAACTATTAACTGTTATCTTCAAGACCTCTTGGAGGACAGGTCAGGTCCCAGAGGCCTGGAGGGCAAACATAATACCTCTCTTTAAAAAAGGGGAACAAAGAGGACCCTAGGAACTGTGGACCAGTCAGCCTACTTCAATCCCTGAAAAGATATTGGAATAAATTATTAAACAATCAGTTTGTAAGCTCCTAGAGTATAATAGGAATAGCTAGTATGGATTGGTCAAGTACAAATGAGTGCCAAACCAACCTAATTTCCTTCTTTGAGAGGGTTACTGGCCTTTTGGATATAAGGGAAGCAGTAAACATATCTTGATTAAAATAAAGCTTTCGACACAGTCCCACATTATATTATCATAAGCAAAGTAGGGAAGTGCTGTCTAGTTGAAATAACTGTAAGGCAAATGCACAACTGATTGAAAAACTATATTCAAAAAGTAGTTATCTATGGTTCAAAGTGAAATTGGCAGGGCATATTTATTTAGTGGGATCCTGCAGAGTTTGGTCCTGTGTCCACTACTGTTTTTAATTAATGCCTTAGATAATGGAGTGGAAAGTATGCTTATAAAATTTTCAGATGACACCAAGATGGAAGGGGTTGCAAGCACTCGGGAGGAAAGGTTAGCATTCAAAACAACCTTGATAAATTGGAGAATTGGTCTGAAATCAACAAGATGAAATTTAATAAAGATAAGTGCAAAGTACTTCACTTATGAAGGAAAAATTCAATGTACAACTGCAAAACAGGGAATAACTGGCTTAGGTGTAGTATTCCAGAAAAGGATCTAAGGGCTATATTGGATCACAAATTGAATATGAGTCAACAGTGTGATGTAGTTGCAAAAAAGACTAATATCATTCTGGGATATATCAATAAGAGTGTTCGAAATGGCGATAATTGTCCTGCTCTACTCGTCACGGGTGAGGCCTCAGCTGGAGTACTGTGTCCAAGTTTGGGCGCCACACTTTAGGAAAGATGTGAACAAATTGGAAAGAGTCCAGAGAAGAGCAACCAAAATTATTAAAGGTTTAAAAAACTTGAACTATGAGGAACTTGAACTATGAGTTTAACGAAACTGGGCATGGTTAGTCTTGAAAAAATAACACTGAGGGGGACCTAATAACAATCTTCAAATACATTATGGGCTGTTATAAAGAGGACAGTGATCAATTGTTCTCCTTGTCCACTGAAGTTAGGTCAAGAAGTAATGGCCTTAATCTACAGCAAGGGAGATTTAAGTTAGATACTAGGAAAAACTCTCTAACTAAGAGGATAGTTAAGTTCTGAAATAGGCTTCCAAGGGATGTTGTAGAATTCCCATCATTGGAGGTTCTAAGAACAAGTTGGACAAACTCCTGTCAGGGATGTTCTAGGTTTACTTGAGCCTTCCTTAGTGCAAGGGGCTGGACTAGATGACCTCTCAAGATCCCTTCCAGCCCTACATTTCTATGATTCTATGGTGGGTCTTCTCAGGTAGCAAACTCAAATGCTGCAGACCTTGGCTGACCTGCAGGTCCAAAAGTCCAAGATTCCCCACCCTAGGTAGTCCTTGGAGAACTCTAGAGTCACTGCTCCCTGCACCCCGCACATGGCATCACGGGCCTCATATTTACCCGTACCACTCCAAGCTAGGGGACAGCAAGAAAAATCACAGTTGTTTTTGTTTCAACTCAAAATGGCATTTCATTTTTGCTATTTGGCTTAAAATCATAAACAATTATGTTTTAAGTCAAAATGAAATGAACATTTTCGAAGATTTTTGTTTTGGAAATTTCTTGTGTGAAAAATTTCAGGTTTCTGGCCTGCTATACTATAATTTATAAAGTACAAAAAATAATATGGGTTTGCTTAATATAAGGTGACCAAATGGCAAGTGTGAAAAATCGGAACAGAGGATTGGGGATAATAGGCCTCTGTATAAGGAAAAGCCCCAAATATCGGGACTTTCCCTATAAAATCGGGACATCTGGTCACCCTAGCTTAAGAAGACAGATGCTGCATATATGTGACATTGACCTGTGAGAACCATGGTTGGTGTTGTATAGCCACAACAGACTGCATGTGTGCACTCAAATGGACAGAAATGTTACCTCCTTTTCCAATGTTAAAGTTCCACCCCTTTAATTTATGTTAAACATTTGTGTTACATTGTCAGGGTTTTTTTCCCCCCACATTGTTTTTCTATAATGTTTTTCTCACTCAATAAAGTTCTATTTTTGGATAATAAAATTATCTTTATTAGTTCACAACACATATTACAGAATGCATGCTGAAAGCAATCAGTACTTGTAGATTTACAGCATGTGCCATTTAATTCATAGCTACAGGAAAACACACTGTCATGCTTATAAATGTACAGCCAGTGCTACACAATTCTTAGCAGCACTCAAAGCTCTAGGACCAGAGAACACTTCAGCACAGAACACAACTGTGCCTGACCATTAAAGTGCTCTTTCAAAGCCTTCCTCAAACATATCAGTCCACACTGGGCTCTTGTAAAGGCCCTTGTGTCTGGCTGTTCAAACTCAGCAGAGAGCCACTCAACCTCCACCTTCTACCCTGGCAGCAGCTTTTCCCCTTCGCCTCACAGATATTATGCAGGACACAATAGAGAGCTATAACCATTGGGATGTTTCCCTCACTGAGACCCAATCTATGATTAAACACCACCAGGGTCCCTTCAGTCTACCAAAAGCACATTCAGTTGTCATTCTGTACCTGCTGAGCCAGTAGTTGAATCCGTGAGGCTGTCAAGATGGCCAGTGTGCAGCTTCGTGAACCAGGAGAGCAAGGAGTAGGCTGGGCCCCCCAGAATCGCTGTTGGCATTTCAATATCACCAATGATAATCTGCCAGTCAAGAAAACAAAAAGTCCCTGCTTGCAGCTCTCTGAACAGTCCTGTGTCTTTAAAGATGGAAGCGTCATACACCTTCTCTGACCAGCCCACATTGATATCAGTGAAGCTTCCCTGATGATTCACCAATGCTTGCATAACCATAGAAAAGTAGCCCTTTCTGTTATACACTGTGGCAAGGTAGGCTGATACCAAAATAGGGCCATGCATGCTCTGTATTGCTCCACTGCAGTCAGGAACCTCATTGCTTCAGTGGTGGGAAGTTGACCCCTGTCTCCCAGAGATGCCTGAGCCAGTCATTTCTATCCCACAACATGAAGCAAAAATTTCCTAAAAGGTATTGCACTGGATAGCGGTATGTGGCACACTGGGATACCTACTCATGGAGCACCACACTTTGCATTGACACAAGCATTCCTGGTGAGTATGTGCAATAACCGACATAAGCAGCCAAGTATGTACTCACCCAAATGATATACAAACTTCAACGGCTGTATGCCAAAGTAACTTGTATCGACCAAAGTTTGTAGTGTAGACATGGCCTTGTTGGGGCACAGGAATGGCCTGGTATGTCTCCTTTGCTCTGTCCATTTCCTCTAAACCAGCTTTCGAGGAGTGGATGATATCAAAACTAATATTGTGGCTCTGTACTATTCGAAGATCCTCCCTCTATTGATGATAAATCCTTTGGTGAGCCAGATCTGTCTGGTAGGGCACAAAGTGTCTGGAGTACAACCAAGTATTGAAGCTATGGTCCCTATCCAGAGTAATGCTGGTTGTGATCTGATCAGCTCTCACAAACTAAGCAAGAATGATATGGCCTGGTCAGTGCTCAGATGGGAGACCTACAAGAAGTAAGTGTCTCTCTTCCTTCTGAGTCAGTTGTGACTCAGTGCCCTTTAATGTTGTTAGATGATATAGTTGTGCTACAGTTGTAGTCTTTAGGATGAGATTTAAAACTGAAGCCCTCCCCAGTTAAAATTATGTGACACTTTTTACAGAAGATAAGGGTGTTAATATTTCTTTTTGGCCAGGACAAATTTAGGGTTATGTAACTTCATTTGGCCTACCTATATTCTTTCTGCACTTTCAGTAAGATACAATATTCCTGGTAAAACTTGTGCAGATACTTGCACTGTGCTGTTAGGCCTACTCCTAACAACTCCCGTTGAAGTCAATGGTAGTTTTGCCAAACATTTCCTGTGGAATTGGGGCCTTAAAGAGCTGTCACAAACCACCCCAGAGGTACCTTAATTTCAATATCAATGAAGTGATTCCTGGGTGTACACAGTAGTTGAATTTTTTTCCTCAGAAAAATACAGTTTTGTCAAAATAGACATTTTTTACACGAAAATATAAATTCTGATGAAAAATTTCTACCTTCCTATGGGAAAAGTCAAAATGAACATTTTTTGTTTTGAATTGACATTTATGAAATCAATTTTTTTGTTTCAACTCAAAATGGCATTTCATTTTTGCTATTTGGCTTAAAAACATAGACAATTATGTTTTAAGTCAAAATGAAATGAACATTTTCAAAGATTTTTTGTTTTGGAAATTTCTTGTGTGACAAATTTCAGGTTTCTAGCCTGCTATAGTATAATTTATAAAGTACAAAAAATAATATGGGTTTGCTTAATATAAGGTGACCAGATGGCAAGTGTGAAAAATCAGGACAGAGGATTGGGGGTAATAGGCTTCTGTATAAGAAAAAGCCCCAACCATCGGGACTGTCCCTATAAAATCGGGACATCTGGTCACCCTAGCTTAAGAAGACAGATGCTGCATATAGGTGATATTATTATTGAAAGCTACCTTCTTCTTTGAGTAGTGTCCCTATGGATGCTCCACTGTAGGTGTGCTTGCGTCTCTGCACTGCTGATCGGAGACCTTTGGTAGCAGTATCTGTTAGGCCTGAACATGTCCTATCTCTTCTCATGCCCCACCACGAGGCGACCCCCCCTTAGTTCCTTTTCAGCCATCCCTGGCTAGAGATGGTGCCATTTGCAGCCCGTTTGCTATCATTAATTTCTTTAGCATTCCTAGTAGTTAGTCTCCTTAGTCTTAGCTGTAGTCTTTCTTTTTGTTTTCTATACCCTAGTCAAAAAAGGAGACTCTATTTTCCCCCTTTTTCATTGGGGACCCCAGCAGCCCGGAGACTCTCTAAGTCAGTCTCAGGCTGCATTAGACAATGTTATCAGATTGGCAACATGACATCTCCAGATACTATTTGTGCGTATGCCATGAGGTCAATCTCTTCATTCGTCACCTTCTTCAGGAATGTCCCTATCTCAGAGATTTGTAGAGCGGCAACGTGGCCGTCAGTTTATACCTTCACAGAACACTATGCAATCACTGGGGACTCTGGCCTCCAATGCCATCTTCGGTTCCACGGTACTATCATCAGTAACTGACCTGACTCCGAAGCCCCAGCCCTTGTGGGATACTGCTCAGGAGTCACCTACAGTGGAATACCCATAGGGACGCCACTCAAAGAAGAAGTAGAACAACAACAACAAGAATTTACTCACCTTCTGCAGTAATGATGGTTCTTCAAGATGTGTGTCCCTATGGGTGTTCCACAACTCACCCTCCTCCCCTCTACTTTGGAGTTCTTGTCAATGACTCTGCAGTAGAGAAGGAACTGAGGTGGGTTAGCCCAAGTGCACTAGTTGGCCTCAAGACGGGGCATGAGGGGAGATGGTGCATGTGTGGACCTAATGGATACTGCTGCCAAAGTTCTCTGATCAACAGTGCAGGGACGCAAGCACACCTACTGTGGAGCACCCATAGGGACACACATCTTGAAGAACCATCACTACAAGGTGAGTAAATTCTTCTAAAGTAACATGAACATCAAGTTGCCACCACAAATAAATAATCATAATTTAGATAAAGAACATTCACGTATGTATTTGAAACTTTTATTAGAGTCATTAAGGTTGTAAATTGCAATTGATTCAACATTATTCTGTAATTATTAAATCAAGGAAGTTTATTGATGTTAGTGAATTTACTGGAAATGACAGAGTAATGCTGGACCATTTTCCACATTTGTTGGTTATCCCCAAAAACCTGGGTTGAAGTTCTCAGTACAATAATTATCTTCACAATACAAACATGAAAAATTAATGGATTGAACTCTTAACCTCGCTTTTACCCCAGCTCTTTAATCTCATCTGTTTTTTCTTTCTCCAGACCCACACCAGTTATCCGCTGGATTAAAGAAGGTGGAGAACTGCCCATCAACAGGACATTTTTTGAAAACTTTAAGAAAACTCTCAAGATCATAGAGGTTTCCGAAGCTGATTCTGGAAAATACAAATGTGTAGCAAGAAATCTATTAGGTTCCACTCACCATACCATTACAGTAACTGTCAAAGGTAATGCTAAAATAACCCCAAATTTTACAATGTCAGCATCCCAATGCAAGGTTATATAGTAATATATTTTATCAGGAAAATATATTTCAGTAAATCGTATTTACAAGGATGAATGATAAATGTAAAATGAACTGAACATTAAATCGACTAAGGTTTCCCACAAGACAGACTTTAGCATGTCTAGTCTTTAATTTTTATGATGGCCTCATGTTAGTATGTGGTGGTGGTTTTTTGCCAAACAGCTCTGTGGTGCTAACTTGAAGCTATCACTTAGAACACTGGTTCTCAAACTTTTGTACTGGTGACCCCTTTCAAATAGCAGGCCCCCTTATAAATTAAAAACATTTTTTAATATATTTAACACCATTATAAATACTGGATGCAAAGCGGGGTTTGGGGTGGAGGCTGACAGCTCGCAACCCCCTATGTAATAACCTCGCAACCCCCTAAGGGGTCATGACCTCCCAGTTTGAGAAGCCCTGCCTTAGAAAGAAGTCCATTAATGCAATACTAACTGGTACCTATGGTGAATTTGGTCTAGGCTTTCTTTCAGTGTCATAAGAGACTGCTCCCCCACTTCCTCTGCTGCTCCTTTCCCTTCTGATGCTCCTCGTCCTTCTCTCTTCCTTTCTCTCTTTTCCAGGGGTGAAGGTAACTGAGGACGCTTACCGGTACAGGGCCGGGGCGGCTTTGGCCCCCGGAAGGGACGGGGCCTCAGGTGGAAGGGGCAGGGCTGATGGGTCAGCATCCCCCAGCCAGCCCTTCCAGACTGCGTGGCCCACGCTGCCCGGGGCTCCCGTGTTGATTTAAAGGGCCCGGGGCTCCGGGCGCCGCTGCTGCGATGGGGGAGGGGGAGGGAGTGCATCGGTGTCAAAGTGCTGCTGCAGCAAAGGACCCTCCTTAAAGCACTGCCACGGCAGCACTGTAATATCCTGCCCCTTCCCCCCGCGCCGTCAGTGGCAAAAGGGGCAGGGACTTTACTGTGGGCTGGGTATGGGCCGTGCGGGTTCTTACCGGTACACAGTACCGGCCCCTACCAGCTCACTTTCACCCCTGCTCTTTTCTTTCTCTTCATCCTCCTCTGCCTCCCATCCCCATTCTCCTTCTCTTTTCCCTTATCAGCCCTTCCCATCTTCCCTCCTTCTTTTTTCGTATCCCCTTCTGGTTCTACCGAACTAATTTTTACTAGGTTTTATCTGTCCAGTGGTATTAAAGACACTTCAAATAAATTGGTATTTGAAGTGTGCCTGATGGCTCTTGTTTGAATTAGCTAATGATAGTTGATTATTCCTCACCTGGCAAATCAGTCACTTCTTTTAAGTAACCTTGCAGTGTTTGTTAACAACTCTTGATACCAGTTTACATTGATGTTGACTTTGTTTGGTTCAAGATGGTTCTGTGGGTATCAACCACTTCCTTTTTAAAAAATAAAAAGATAAATTTTCCATGCACCTGTGTCCACGAATACAAACACATTATTTATTTATTTTTATACAAAATGTGAAAAAATATGCTGTTTGCATAGACTTACTGCAAAGGATCTGCTGATAGGCACACAGAAGTTATTTTTTCTTGTAAAGAAATCATCTCTTGTCCATTTTGTCTCTCTCTCTCTCTCTCTCTCTCTCTCTCTCTCTCTCTCTCTCTCTCTCTCTCTCTCTCTGTCTCTTTGTGTTTGTCAGCCAACCCCATTAAAATCACTGGAGTTTTTCCATTGATTCAGTGGGGCCAGGTTTTCACCCTAAATCTGTTTCTCCTCCCCTACCTGCGAAAGTCACTCAAACTTACTCTTCCCCATTATCAGTCCCTCTCTTCCTCTTCTATGGATAGCCTGAGGACCAGGGATGCCTCAAAAGTTATTAGAAAGGCTACTGTACTAATCCTTTTACAGAAGCCAGAGTCTGTTATCTTTTGCTGACTTTAGAAATACAGATTAGGATTAAAGCCATTGATGTGTATTAATCGAATTTACTTAAATTCAGTTAAGAATCACATTTTGTTTACTTGAAAATTTTGATGCAGACAGCTATGCATGCTTTATGATTTATTGTCCATCTATTTGACAGCCTAATGGCTTGTGTCACTTGTAACCTGAGCTAATCAAAACATGATTTTACCTGTAAAATATTCAGATATAAAAATCAGCATTTTTGCCAGTTATAGCTACTGGGCTGTATGACCTTCTGAAAGGAGACCTGTAACATTAATGATTGTTGTGTTTTCTTTCCTCACCAAAGCTGCTCCATACTGGATCACAGCACCTAGAAACCTTGTATTGTCTCCTGGAGAGGATGGAACCCTGATCTGCAGAGCTAATGGCAACCCCAAACCTAATATTAGCTGGCTAACAAATGGTGTGCCTATAGCAAGTAAGACTTTTAATAATCTTAATGGAGGATGAATAAAAACACAAACCAATAAAGATTAGGGACACATAAGGGATATGAAACTTGTTCACATATGAATAATTATTCCATATTTAAGGATGTTTTTCCTGACATTGAATAATAAATGCATATGTCATGAAAGAAAAATGCTACTGTGCATGAAGATGAAACAGCAGAAATTACCTCTAATGTGCCCCAATGTGCTGAAGCTTCCAAATATTACTGTTTTGAAGTGGGCAACTCAGTATCCTGTTACGCTGTCTGCTAGTGTAATACTCATGGAGATGAGGTCTTAGTAATGAGACTGTGATGTGTTCCACTGATTGGAGATATCAGAGGGATAGAACTGCTAATCGTATTGCCATTGCAATATGTATTAGATCTCTTAAGATTCATATCTACTCAGTTGCATCCCCACAGGAAAGTTGGTTCTGTGTAAGAACTGAAAAGAGGGTAGGAGGTCAGAAATAAACCTCTGTGGTTGTATTACGCACCTCTGTAGGGGTTAGAATTTGGAATATGTACTAGCCTTCCAGCTCTCAGCAGTCAAAGGCTGTAGTAAGGCTGTGTGAATGAATCAGCAGCTGTCTGGAAATCAGCTTGTGGCAAGTAGGTGTCAGAGGAGATGAACCCCTAAGGCAATGAAACAACTAATTCTGTGTATGTGGATAAGAAAAGCTCTGTGAATTGATGCCCCAGTCACTCATTTGTTAGCAGTGTTATGACTGGCAGCACAATATGACCGATGCAAGACAACCGCTATCTATAGCACATCTGTTCTTGAGGAAGACTTATACACCAATATTGCAATATGCTGTCAATTCTTCTTATATTCAGCTTATATTATATCATATAATCACTGCTGGTCCTTCACCCTTTTTTCCTCATCTTTCCCAATGTAACACTGAAGATAAAGCCAGACAACCTAACCAGCTGCTTTGTCAGAAATGATGATATTGTTCTGAAATTCTGCCGTCTTGTGCTGGCACTTTAAAGATTTGAAAGTGTAGTATGAAAGGGAAATTGCTGAAGAAGTTGAAAAAAGGTAAGAAGTAGTTCAAGTAAAGATCAGTGAAAGAGTCAGCAGGGCTTCCAGGAATCAGAGTTCATCCCAGGAAGTTGCAAAAGAGAAAAGTAAAACCTTACCAGATAGGTGTGAAACCTCTTGGAAAATGAAGAGAGACAGCTGGTCTGAGGAAAACAGCTAATAATGTGACTAAAATGGAGACTATCAGGAGAAGCTGAGGGATAATGCTGTAAGCCAGACATCTGCGTGAGAGAAGGTAGAAAAACTCACCAGGGAAGTGGTGTGGGACATGTAGATAAATATGATTTGATTAAGATTGTAACATAGGTTTTAAAATGCTGGGTCATGATGGCTTACTCAGTCACATAACCTTGAGGTTAAATGGTAAATCTCAAAGCGTTCATAAGTGTGCTCGATACACTCAAATAGGTCGACAGCTGATAAAATAACAAATACATTTTTATACCCATTTCATAATTTTCTTCCTTTACTTTCTCCTGCAGTTTCGTTTCCTTTTCTGCCCTATATTTATGTAGATTTTTTGTCCTGTCAGCCCTTACAATTCATCTGGCCCCTCCCACTGCAGCCTCCACTCTCACCCAGTTGTTCAACTTTCTCTTCTGTCCTTCTTGATTATTCCAGTCTTCCTCCTCTGGTAATCAGGATCCACCTCTATTGCATACTGATGTGTCACTGGTATCTTTGGAAGTTCGAGATCTCTCTCACTCCTTAGCAGGGTTCTGTCCCCCCTCCACCATCCCTCTTTCCTTAGCAGCTGCAAATATTTAACTGGGAGTTTAGCTGACTGCTGCAGTGCAAAGTGTAACTAAATGACAGGGCATCTGAGGGAGTGCAGGAGATAAAGGGAGGCAAGTGACAGAGTGCTATACTTGTGAATTCTGCAGCTTCTAAAAGGAAAATGTTCCAGTTTAAAATAGCTGAAGCCAGTCTGTGGGATTTGCAAATGCACCATGCCCTCTTTTTCACTTGGCATAGAAAATACTCATGTGGGCAGGGTCCCACTTGCTTCAAGTTGAATTTTTAATGTATCATTGTAAAATGATGAAACTAAAGCAGCTGGTTGGGCTGCAGGGCAGTGCTGGAAGAGCTACACCCGTGGCACCATTTCAAAGCGAAACTGCTATGTTTGAATTTCAAAGAGCTTCTGTCACCAGAGATCCCACAATGCACCTTCTGTGGCCCAATAATCTGTTTGCAATACTTTTAGTTTTCTATTCGAAAACACATCTGGGAGATGGTTAATGCTTCCGGTTTTGTTTTCCTATTATATTCAGACAAGGGATGGGGCAGTGTTGAAGAGAAAGCCACTCACCCATGTTTCAATTAAAGGAAAGGTCCTAATATCCAGGAGAGGGAGGGGGAGAGGGAGAAAGTTGAAAGGCAACATCATGCAAAAAAGGGGGAAAATAGTGGGCACTTAAAAAAATTAATTAAAAAAGAGTAGTGGCTAAAATAATCACCCTCCCCCCCCGCCACCAGAGTCTGTTACCTGGTATGAACATCTTTTTTAAAAGAAATAAATTTTAGTTCATTTTTAGTTAATGATCACATTTTTAAAAGGAAAACAATTTTATAATTACAGTAATTTGCTGGAATGATAAGGGCCTAATCTTGCAATCCTTACTCACATGAGTAATCTTTATATGAGTGGTCCAGTTGAGGTCAATTACGATAATTCACATGAGTAAGGGTGTCCAGTTCAGACCCTGACTCTGCTTTGCCTTGTGCTTCAATTAACACTTGAGTTCTGCATCATTCATACTTCTGCACAATCTTTAGGTTTTATGGTTTAAATGTTCAACATGGGTTTACAAAAGGGAAATCTTGCATAAAGTGCCTAAACTTTTAAGGAAGTAATTATCCAAATTAATTGGAAGGGGAACCACTGACATAACTGGACTTTAGAAAGGTACTTGTGATACTGCACAAAAGACTAATTTATTGGTTCAGTGGTTTATAGTACAGGCTGAGCTATTAAATATTAAACACACACATTTCAAAATTAGAGGACGAAGTATACTGAAAGAAACTGATGATCTTCACTTGATATGCTCTTTACATGCTTATATCATTTTTCACATTAAAGTGATATTTTTATTCAGTCTCTCTTTGTAATCACATAATACATTGAATTGAAGACAGAAAGGATAACCCTTTGATCTCTGTTCATGAGAATGTTTCATAATCCTTGGTTAGGAAAATTCTTAGTTCTTATTATTTTCCCTGAATTTTTACACACACACATGCACTCTGCTGGTCCCAGCCACATGAGTGTAGGATGGAGGCTACTGGGCTCTGATATTCTGGAGGAGACCAGTCCCATAAGAGAATGAGATGGGCTGTCAGTGCCAGCATGCACTCACCATCCCAGCCATCATTCCTGCTGGAGTTGTGCAGATGGGCCAGGATCTGGCCTAATGAATATAGCATGGATGAAATCCATTGAAGCTGGGTTTTATTTAGTGCATACAGTGTACCCAATGGACAGTGGTTGCTGGTGCCCAAAATACGTGGTGGGGCTGCAAGTAACAATCTGTCACCCTATAGCCTCCACCTCCTACCATTCCCTGTAGGTTGACCCTATTTTCAGAGTGAGAACCTGGAGTACCAGTTAGGGAGGTCTCAGGCAGCTGGTTTTCAGGCAAATAAGAAAGGGTTGGTGGAGGAAGAAAAGAGAAAATAAAGGGGCACTCTCTTCTGTCTTCTGTCCTCTCTCTCTTGGAGAATGAAAAATTGTGCTGGCTTACAATAAAGGGCAAGATGAGAGAAAACAGTATTCATTCTTCTTAACATTGTGTCCCCTCGTTGTTCTTTCCGAGTCCCAACTTCTGCTCCTCCAATCTAGCTCATACCAAATCACCTCTCAGCTACTGTCTTCGCCACCACGCACACCAACTCCCAGTTCACCCACACCCTCATTGACCAAATGACTTCTTTACTCCCTTCGCTCAACCCTGCAAACCTGGCCCTTCCACTGCCCAGTTCAGAACTTCTCCAAGCCCTGCTTAGTTACCTTTAACACTTCCCCTACTCCTCCAAAGTACACAATCCAACTGCAGGCCAAGAGTCCCAGCTTTTCTCTCCTAGTTTTTCCCCACAGAACATATGTGATTAAACAACACCTTGACTAAACCCACCAGAAAGACTCTAGTCCCATAAAATAGTGTAAATACATAATGTGACGTTTAGCCACTTTGATCAAAGGTCTGAGAAAGTAGATCTGCACAAAGCCCTGAGGACCTACAGATTTTGGTTATGATGGACACTCGGGGCCCTCAACCATCAGCCCCTAGACATTTAAATCTAGGCACCATTACTCAGAACCATCAGTCTTAAACCTTGGGATAGCATATAGAAAAGAGGCAGCCTTTCAAGTTTCCAGGCCCAAAACTATGTAGAGTGAATTATACATTGTCACAGGGTCCACTCCTGGCAGGTGGCACCTGCCCCTGGTGGCTTTGGGGATTAGCTCCTTCCAGGTATGGTTTGCCTTGGAGGACTTTGATACCCCAGAATGGGAGGACTAGAGTGACCTGGCCGGAGGGCAAGTCACGAAGAGGAAGCTGCAGCTCCTGGAGTAAGATTGTCCTCTCTCACCCTGCGACCTATGTGTGAAGAGACCTCTGGCTGTCTTTTCACATGTAGGCCACAGGGTGAGAGAGGACCATCTCACTTCAGGAGCTGCAGCTTTCTCTTCATGACTTGCCCTCCGGCCAGGTCACTCTGGTCCCCCCGTTCTGGGGTATCAAAGTCCTCCAAGGCAAACTATCCCAGGCAGTCCACTCTCTGCTGTCTGGTCCATGCCACCTCCCCAGTGGCTAGTAGGAGAACCTGGGCCTGCAACTCTCATCAGCAACCAAGGTGTGCCTACCCCATACCTTGTAGCATTTTCCATGAGCCTTTCCTGTCTTTCTCATTCTCCCCGATCTCTGGTTTGCAAGCCCAAACTCCCTCCTCCTAGGGAGTAACTGCAGGCTACTCTCTATAGGCCAAACACACCTCCCTTCTCCCAGGAAGTGACTGCAGACTACCTCCCTGCAGTTCATTTTTGCTCTTAGATCCTGGGCTTTATACAGTGTTTGTGTGAGGTGGACACCCCATCACAATCACTCCTCCTCAAGACTGCATCCCTGGAAGACACGGGTGTCTCCTGCCTGGCATCTGCCATAACTGGGCCCATAAGTCATCCATCTCTTGCTCAAGGTCCCCCACCATGAGGAGCAATCTGCCTTTCTCCTCGATGGTGTCCTGATACTCACTTCACTGCAATTCTAAATCTTCTACAGCTTCTTGTAAGGCATGCTTGGCTGCTCCTAATTTCTTCTGCAGCATCTTTACTTGCTGCACAGAATCCCCCAGCTCCCTTTCCCTCAGGGTCTGAGTTCCCATCATAGCCTCCCTCACTTCTGTGTTCGTTCCTGTGTCTATTTGGGCCTTCTCCATCCCAATCATTTTATCTTCTGATCCCTTTTTTCCTATCTCATTCGGGTCCATGCTATCCTGTTTGCGACCCCGTCCTTTCTTAAGAGGGCAGTGCCTTCTTATATGGCCGATCTTGTTGAACCCAAAACAAACCTTTTTCTGTGCCTTGTCAGCTGGCCATGCTTTGACCTTCTCTTGTCTAGTCCCCTCTCCTGGGCTCACCTTCACCTTACAACTCATATATGTCCTCCTTAGGTGCCCCTGCTGACCGCAGGCAAAACATGCCCCTCCCTTTCCTGTTCTCCACACAGGTTGGACTCTTTGGGGGTTCTTTGTTTTTCTGCATTCTGGGTGAGGCTTCTCTCCCCCATACAGGTAGGGGCACTCTCTTTTTCAGGTGTCCCCTTCACCTGGAGGCATAACACTCCTTTGGCCAGGCTTCTGCCCTCCTGGCCCTAGTACCTCTTTTCCACTCTCTGCAGTCTCTGCTAATTTCTTCCTGCATGAGCTTAAATAAATACAGTGCTTTGAGCCAGCTGTGTCAAATAGTTTTGCAGGTACCAATGTGCCTCCCACTGTCTCTGATCATACTTCAGCAGGATCTGGATCCGTTCTGGCTGTTTGCCAGTCCCCATCTGCAGGGGCGAAGACTCTGGAGTCCAGGCTGGGAGCGTATAAGTGCCTTCAGCAAAAAAGGCTTCCACCTACTGTGACTCCATTTTCTCTTTCCCTTTTTTCTGTTACTGCCTTCCATGCTCCTCTTGTATCAGGTGTGACCACCTTATACTGTCCCTCATGGTCCACCACAATCTCTTAGACTCCCCTTTTATAAGGAGTAATCGCCTGTCCGCATTCTCCACCACGTCACGAGTCCACTCATTGCAGGTGACACCTCCTCCTGGTGGCTCTGGGGATTAGCTCCTTCCAGGTGCTGTGCCCTCCTCTGTCAGTCTCTTCACCCGTCATTATCTCCCACCCTCTGGCATCTCTCATTCCAGGAGTTGCAGCTTCCTCTTAGTGACTCAGCCCTCTGGCCAAATCACTGAGGTCCTCCCCTTCCAGGGTATCAAAGTCTTCCAAGACAAGCTGTCCCAGGCAGTCCACTCTCTGCTGCCTGGTCCACGCTACTTCCCCAGGGGCCTGCAGGGGAACCCAGGCCTTTGCTCTACTCCAGGTTCTAGCTCAGTGCCCTTTCATCAGCAGCCAGGGTCTGCCCTATCTCATACCTTGTTGCATTTCCCCTGAGCCTTTCCTGCCTTTCTGGCTCTCCCACCTCTCTGGTTTACCAGCCCAAACTCCCTCCAACCAGGGAGTAACTGTAGGTTTCCTATCTCTATACCCTAAACACACCCTCTTCTCCCAGGAAGTGACAGCAGACTATCTCCCTGCCATCCCTTTGTGCTCTCGGATCTTGGGCTTTATACAGGCCCCTCCTCTTCCTGTCCAGCTGAACCTCAGGTCTAATTAATCCCATCTCCCTGGCTTCTCCAGGTGTAGCCTAGGCAGCTAATTGGCCTACCTGGCCACCTTGACCCTTTCAGGCCTTATGTGGGGTGGATACCCCATCATACACCTGTGTCGTGTCTTGAATCACAAGTACAGTCTTTACATAATATAAGTGTAACATGTTCATTGCAGCTAAAACCTATATGCAGGAGAACAGCCATATCCAGCACTATCTGTAGCTTTTGGATGTTCTTCAAGATTAGTTTCAGGTAGAGCATGTGAGAAACGTGGAGGTCACAAAGATATGGATTATTCCGGTTATGATGCCATCTTGATTCAGCCAGTTACCAACAGAATTTACTTAAATCTAATAAGCACTAGGACATTCTTCTCTTACTCTGTCCTTTATTTTATATTTACTGTCTTGTCCCCATTCTAGACTTTCAACTATAGCTAATAAAAGGCATAGTGTCACCACAATTATGCAAATAATTAACTATGATCTTATTTGACTTTTATGGTTTCAGCTCCCTTCAGCAATACTGGATCATACATTTATAACTTTAAGTAGGGAAATGACTGACAAGTAATGGATATGATCACAACTTTTACATATTGGTTATGAATGTGATCCTCTGGAGGAAGAGGCATGTAGGATGAAATAAATAGCATTACTTTTAGCATTATTGGCTGTAAGACAGATGATACTTTGGTCATTCCAAAATTTGCAAACCCTACATGAGGACTAACAGCATTCTGCATGAAGGCTAGACAATGGCCAAGTATTTCAATTTATGTCAATAAGAAAGACTGCTTATCATTATTATATTATCTCATCAGAAACAACAACAGGATCTACTATGTCTTCAGAATATTGCTCATGTTTTAGTTATCTCTGAAGTTGGTCTTAAGCACCATCTGCTAGGGATCACATATATAAGAGCTATGATTGACATGCGCCATAGTGTTTACATTCACTGCAAAATGTGCATAATCTATGAGAAATATTTTTGACAATCTGGGCTCTACAGTTATGATGAAATATGTTCAGTGTCAACATTCATATCAAGTATTTGTTTCTTTGAATGATTAATTTTCTACCCTGTTGCAAAATGATACCATAACAGCTTTTTAAAAAAGATGAACAAGAGATTGTGAATTATCACAGTTTAACGACATTTCCTTCTGTTGCTCTGATAGTATCAAGCATCGAGTATAAGTACACTATTATGTGTCCCAACACTATCTTATTGGCCTCTATTTGGGGGTTGAAAAAATAAAAATTTATTTCTGAAAGGTTTATCAGAAATCATACCTGCTCGCTTTAAAAGCATGGAAGAAATTATTGCTCTTGATTCATAAGTGTACTGTGTTAAAGAAGATATTGGCATCTAAAGGCAATTAGAGTAATTAATGTTGCTATTCTGTCCCAAAGAGAAATTCTTCTCCACTTCTACTCTGTGTTTTTTATGACATCTTATTGATCAAAGTAAGATTACGCTCCAAGATGAGCAGAACGACAAGGTGTACGTTTTGTCAACAATATGTGAAAAAGCAGCTTGGTTACTGTGTTTATTTCCTTTCTAGTATACTGGGTTAGCTTTTAGTTCAAGGGAGTCTGCCACACAGCATCTGAGCATGTCATCAACATACTTGTTATCACCTTCACTATCAAACAGAAACACAGTTAACAGCCTACCCTACAAAATATGGTTCTGTTCCAAGTAGCATATTTCTGAGAATAATTTGTTTAGTATCCTGGGCCTGCATTGCACTTTATGGGCAAATAAAGACACGGTCCCTGCCCTGTGGGTCTAACAGTTTAAATAAATATAGCTGAGAACATTTAATACCGGCTGTTGTGTGATATTAATATTTGGTGGCTTCTTCATTTCAGACGTGGAAATAATTTGAGGAAGTCACTCAGTGATTCTAGGAGCACTCAACGGCTTGACCATTATCATAATAATAATAATAATAATAATTAATACATCATAAATTCATAGAAACCAGAGATGGAAAAATACATCTTAGGCCATCCAGCCCATCTTCATTCTCGGGGTTATTCTCTAATGGACATCTATTACATGTTTGACTAGTCGAATGTTAAACATGTCAGGCAATGTAACTTCCCCCCTTTCCTTGGCAAGACTATTCAACAGCATTTTAGGGCCTGATCCAAAGCCCATTGAAATCAGTGGACAGACTTCAATTAACTTCAGTGGGCTTTTGTTCAGGCCCTAATATTTTATTGTCAGGGATTTTTTCTTGGTAATCAGGGTACATTTTTCTTCTTTTCTTCTTTTGACTGCTAGTTATCTATGTTTATATGCAATGTACTCAACTAACTGTTGCTCTGAGAATCATAAATTTGAACTTCCTGAATTTTGTACGTATACAATCTAAAGAGTAAATACATCTCATCAGAAAAGTTAGAAATTTCAATGAGAAATGGCAAAAACAATTCTGTGGAATTTTTTTTCCATTTTTCACCCAAGTCTAACCATAATGTTGCTTTTAATCAGTTGTATCTATAATGTTGCATTTACTTTTTTTACAAGAAAATAGAACGGTGCTACTAAGTCCAATCAAATAAATATATTATTGTAAGAAATGTCCAGTGCTATCCAGTGGGGGATATCATGCAAAACTAGAACTGGATGTGCAGTCTAATGATGATGATAGATTCAGATCAACATAGGGGAGACTTACGGTGCGGAATGACTAGCTAAGATAAAGGAAGTGTCTGACATAGTATATAGCTTTCTTTGTATTTGAACATGCTGTATTTATTTGCATATTTGGAGAAGCACATAGAAAGCTGATTCAACATACAGAAAGCAAATGTGCACCTAAGGGTGTTGCAAATATTGGGAGTGGCAAAGCATTCAGGTCTCAGTTCTGCAAATACGTAATCACGTGTGTAAGTATTTTCAGGATTAGGGTTTCAGTAACGTTGTGGAACCAAATGTGGGCTTGTCGGGACAGATATTTACAAGTTTGTCTAGAGCAACAGAATTCCTTGAGCAAGTCCTGATCATTCCTTTAGCAGAAAGTTGCACACTGTGTTTAAACAATATGCAGCTTCCTGCTGCTTTTGCTATCAATGTTTCTAACTCAAATTTTGTCTAACATGCCAGTAGTCCATGTTCTGAACAAAAGTCATGATTCTCACTCTGATCATCTACATGGGCAGGTCCCTTATGCACAGAGTCAGCTGAGCTCTGCTTGAGTTCAGGGGTCTGTCCACATGGATCAGATTGCAGGATTGGGGCTTAAGTCCATAGATTCACTGAAGTTCTAAAAAGTAGCCAGCTTTTAGATAGGATTGCAAAAAGCAGTCAGATTTGACTGTTCTTTCCATACACTGACATCTCAAACACAGCTGAATGGAATTTTGACAACCTGCCTCCCCTCACCTCACCACACCTTCCCCACACAAGTTAACTTTTGAACTGAGTCTTAATGTGAGAAATTTCATCCCAAAAAGTAATTTGTTGGAGAAAGTTATAAGCAACAGAAAATGGCACATATATTAAAAGTGGCTTTTCAATGCTACCTATAGCATCATTATCATAAACATGTAAAAATGAGCTCATTTTCAGTTGCTTCCTTCCACAGAGGTCAATGTGACTTACAAATTATCAAATATGTCACAAAACAGGTCTTAGAAGGCAAATCCTTCCTGTTGCTTGCAAAAAATAGTCCATTTCCAAAAATAATGTCATCACTTTTATGTGCTACTGGTACATCTTTGTAAGTCTGTGGTAATTGCCCAAAGTCAGTTAACTGTTGATGAACACAGTAAAAGAATCATAAGTCTTATGAATATTACAGAAACTCCTAAATTGTATTCCAGTAGAGTCAACTCAAAGTACTTCATCCTGTAAAAGGGATCTACACTGGCAGAAATATGTGCCTGGAAAAGTTCTTTTGCAAGATCAGGGCCTAGCACAGTAAATATGCCCTCAGAGATTATATTGAGACCTTGATTTAGTATTTAATTTCAGGGGCTGGAAGGATCTGTTTCACTTCGTGAGTATGAAATGTCATCATAAAATTAAGATCTTTGACATAGCATGTGAACATGTGAAACAACATGACTCCTTCACATTTTTAGTAGGGCCAGTATTGGCGACCACTGTTGCCAACGTTCACTTGGTAAATAAGCGCCCTGACTTCCACAATAAGCCAAAAATCAAGCTAATCCCATTTCAAAACAAGGCCAAAATGAGCCAATCCCTAAGAACCCTAACACTCTATGTGACTAGACTCCCTGGTGTGCAGTCTGGGACTCTGGTGAGCTTGCTGTGCATCCCTGACTGTCTCCCCTGCTTGCCCCACCTTGCCCCTGCTTGCCGGGAGCCAATCAAAAAAAAGAAACAACAAGCTACAAGCCAAAAACTAGCCAACAAGCAACTCACAAGGCAATTAAGCCAAAAACAAGCCAAATTTCTGTGGGTTTTTTTGCGGGTTTGGCATGTCTGTTGGCAACAGGTTTTGAACCAGGCATACGTAAAGAGAGGAGGATTCTCTGAAGTAGAGGCAAGTGTTGATGTTGTGACCAGCCAAGCAGCCAGGTAGTTAAGCCAGTTGAAAGATAGGTGATGGGCAGAATTAAGGCAAAATGGGTCTTGAAACAGAATATGAGAAGACCAGAAACCTTTGATACAAAAGGGAAGCAAAGCAAATTTGATTACCCCCTCAGCAACAGAGTGATGGTGGCCCAGAAATAGGAATGGAGGTGGACTGGACTTGAAAAGGAAACCATTCTTGAGCCTGGAATTGGATAGGAAAAAATGTATTTAGAAAATGATTTAGTTAAATTGGTGAAATTTCTTCGTGAAAACTAAGCCTTGCAATCAGAGTGAGATGAGAGCCATTTGAGCAGAGGAAAGGGGGTCACACTGAGAAACAGAACTGGACCAGAGATATTTCTAGTCCACTATCTTGTCTGTCACAGTTGTCAGTACCAGATGTTTTAGTATAAGGTTCAAGGAAAACAACCCATAATAGGCAGTTGTGAAATAACGTATATGGGAAATTAATTCCTAATTCCTCTCAGTTAGAATTTAGGTTATGCCTTGAAGCATGAAGATTTATATCATTTAAAAAAAATCCTTGCTAATTTGGCAGTGGATGTTCTTATTATCCATATAAATGGTTACTTTTTTTTTACTTCTCCTCAGCTCTTGGTCTGAATTATATCTTTGGCAATGCGTTCTGCAGGCTTAATTATGCTCTCAAATTCACAGATAATATCAGGGGATGCAGACCCAGGAGATATCGTCAAAAATATGATGTCTGCAAATACATTAAACTGTATTTTGGTGTATTTATATGCAACAAAATTTGACAGGCTAGATTCTATTTTCAGTTTCACCTTCAACTCCTCCCAATTTATTGTGGTCGTGCAGGGATAACTGAGCAATATTTGGCCCAGTAACTTCAATAATATCTCTGTCTTTTACTCAGCATTGTATATTTCATCCCAAAGCATCCCATGCCACTTCTAGAACTCAGCAGCTGTTTAATCACATGCAGCAGCACTACAGAACAGTTTTGAACTGGCAGTGCTCATTCAGAGGAAAGAGTGCCACCTACTGAATCACTAACACCACTTCCATAAATGCTCCTAGCTTGTTGACAAAGAACTCCTTCCCAGTAATGCATCTGACCTGTTACAGTTTCATTTGAGGTAATTTTCACATGGGGAAAGCTATTTTTTATTTTATGTTTTTAGACATATTTACGTTTAAGAATAGCAGAACATGGGAACAGTTTGAGTTCTTAGAATATTCTAAAGTTCCCCCATCTTTATAAATTCATTTTCTTTTGGCATTAAGAAGAAGGTTTTTTCTTATCCCACTCATTACATATCTGTGTCTGTATCTTTGTTTGTCTGAATCATACATACATCAGTATATTTTTGTATGTTTTCCTCTTCAAATTACATGGATCATATGCCTTTGGCATTAATCATAAAAGAACAGTGAAGGTATCCAGTTTGCACTGAATAAGTACAGAATCTGGATAACTTCCTAAATCACAAAAACAACAAGGAGTCTGATGGCACCTTAAAGACTAATAGATTTATTTGGGCATAAGCTTTAAAAGCCCACTTCTTCTGTGCATTTTTTACCCAGGAAAGCTTATGCCCAAATAAATCTGTTAGTCTTTAAGGTGCCACCGGACTCCTTGTTGTTTTTGTGGGTACAGACTAACACGGCTACCCCCTGATACTTGACACCTTCTAAATCACGTCATGATATAATGGTGAACCACTGAAGGGAAGTCTGGGAAGATGGAATCAAGAAATACTTCTGTCTTTCATAATATTTCATTCCCTTCACAAATATAGTACTCATCTTAATAACAATTTAAGAAAGAATAAATGCACTTTTTTTAACCCATATAGTTGCCCCAGAAGATCCTAGCAGAAAAGTAGATGGTGATACCATAATTTTCTCTGATGTGCAAGAAAGATCAAGTGCTGTTTATCAATGCAATGCCTCTAATGAATATGGATACTTGCTGGCAAATGCATTTGTGAATGTTTTGGGTAAGATCAATCTTTCATTTTTCATCTGTAACTTAATTAAGAGTTGTTGACTAGTAAATTTTCCTGATATTGTTTAATCTAATCCAGACTTTCTGCAATGCTAAGTAACAGAAAAATATTGCTGGTTAAATCAACAAAAAAGTTAATAAAATAAATCTTTTATATTGCAAGTGATTATGAGTACTGATCAAACCCCTATATAACACAGTTCTTTCTTCTCCTTCATATATGGTCTCCACAGAGCCCCACTGAAGGGGTTGCATGCCCAGCCATATAGCTACAGAACTTTTTTGAGTAGAGTGTGAGCATATCCCTTGAGCCCTCACGCTACAGATGAAGAGCATAGATACCCCACTCTCTCTAACTTCCTCCCTCCCCTTTGCTGATGCAGGCAAGAAAGCATCTTGTCCCCTTTCTCTGTTAGTTCAGGCCAACAGAAATAGCTGTAAAGAGTTAATTAGTACTAGGTTTAAACTAATGTTTCATTTTAATTTTTTAATGTTCCATTAAAAAAAATTATCTTGATCCACATAAAAACCAGGTCTTCAGATAGTCATGAAAAAGGTAAAGGACACGCAGCTAAAGCCTGCAACACCTTTAAGATTTTCTCAGAAATTATCCAAAAGGATTTTAAGACGCTGTTTCAGGATCTGCTCTTGCAAGATGATCTTGTTATGCTTGAGTCAGGGAGACTTTCTTCTAAGAAAGTATCTCCAGCCATGAGTAGTATGGCCTTCAGTGCCTCCCTGTGAGCTTAAGCCTGCTGTAAAATCCTAGTTGGAAAGAGGTCACCTTGTAAAGCCTCCGCACGAGGAACCAAAATAATTAGTTCCAAAGATCCGAGTTCAGTGGATGGAGCCGAGGAAAGACCCTCTTTCATTGCAAGATGTTCCAGAGGAAAGGAGAGGTGCTCCACCAAAGAGTCTGACCCCAGATCCTGGAGTGTGCAGCTTCCTTGCACCCAGGAGTTGTAGAACCGCCTGGTAATTGTGTGGTCAAATCAGTCATCTGCACTGGGGCAAAGATATTGTGTACCTTGCTTCTTCTTTTTTTTTTTTTTTTTAGCATTTTCTGACTTGAATTCTTCCAGTGAAGTCACATACTTCAGTGCTTATCACTATTGCTCACTGAAAAACAAGAAGGAAGTATTTACTTGTAACAGGAAGATTCCCCTGTATTACAGCTTCTACAGACTACCAGCAGCAGAGCTAGATAGAGCCCCTAAGTCACATTAGAGAGAGATGTAAATGTGTAATTTTATAGGCTACTCCTGATCGTCGTAATCAAACATGCCTTATATATAGATAAATAAAATAAAATGTGTTGTGTTGTCTTTTTAGCTGAGCCACCAAGAATTCTGACGCCTGCTAATAAATTATATCAAATCATTGCAAACAATCCTGCATTGCTAGATTGTGCTTTTTTTGGTTCACCTGTGCCTGAAATTGAATGGTAAGTTGTAGTCATTGTGTATAAGTACTTCTGAAGAGGCATTAACTTTCCTTGAAAGCAATCATTTAAATGTTTTTTGTTATTCTATATTTCTTTTTCTAAAAATAAAATAGGGCTCTCTTTTTTTTTAGCATGCACTGATTACAATATTGATACATTAAATTATTTATGTAATTTAACATTTAATTAAATTACTGATCGATTCCATTTAAATTTCACTGCATGGGTTTGCTTGACATCTGTATTTTCTTATGCAGTACTCTAAAATTTGCTTTTCTAACACTAGATGTGATTGAATTAGTGCATGATATTGGATAATGATACAATTTTTAATATAAAGGTTTAAGGGAGTAAAAGGGAGCATCCTGCATGGAGATCTTTATGTTTTTCATGACAATGGAACTCTGGAAATTCCTGTGGCACAAAAGGATAGTACTGGCACATATACCTGCGTAGCAAGGAATAAATTAGGAAAGGTACAAAATGAGGTCCATCTAGAAGTCAAAGGTAAGAAACCAATCATTGTTGTAAACCATTTTAATCACAGTGTAACCCAGAATTTCAAACAATTTAAATGTCTAATAGCAACTCTAAATTTCAGATCCAACAATGATTATTAAACAGCCTGAATATAAAATCATTCAAAAGGGTGGCCAGGTTTCCTTTGAGTGTACTATAAAGCATGATCGTACCTTAATGCCAACTATTACATGGTTGAAGGATAATGGTGAACTGCCAGTTGATGAAAGGTACAGATAAATTATTTATTTTGTTTTTTGTAATTGTACTTTTAAACTCATTTTTGTTCATGTTTCTCCTGTTCATCTGAAATGTTGGGTAACTCTTCCACAAGAAGACTACTCAATAACAACATCAGACCCATGTTTGTCTTTGCCTAAAAGCCCATCCTAGTACAGTGGCAAAGTGAAGGCAGCAATTAGAAATGCAAAAGCAACATTTAAACAATGGAAAAAATGGGAAATAGATAGCAATCAAAATAAATTAGAAGTATGAATAGTAGAAATTTGATAAAGGAAGCTAAAGACATCAGGGAAAAATCCATGGTTAGTGCTAAGAACAATAAGAAAGAGTTTTTAAAAGTATATTAGGAGCAAAAGAATTCATAGCAATGGTATATGCCCATTAATAGATAGAGATGATAAAATTGTTTGTGATGCAGGCAAGGCAGAAGTGTTCAATAAATATTTCTATTCTGTATCTGGAAAGAAGCAGAATGATGTACTTGTATCACATCAGGATGATGAAGTAATTTCTAGTCCATTAATAAGCAAGGCTTTCATTAAACAATATCTGCTAGATATAAACATTTTAAACTGAATAGATCCAGAAAAGTTGCACCCAGGAATATTGAAAGAGCTGTGTGAGGAGATCTCTAGCCTGCTGATATTAATTTTAATAAATCTTGAAATACAAGGGAAATTTCAGAAAACTGGAAGAGTGCTAATGTGCTGATATTCAAAACGAGCAAACAGGTTGACCCACATAACTATAGGTCAGTAAGCCTGACTTCAATCCTGGGGAAAATAATGGAAGAGCTGATACAGGATTCAATTGATAAAAAATAGGAATATAAATAATGCCAGTCAATATGGTTTTATGGAAAATGAATTATGTCAAACAAACTTGATTTCATTCTTGGATGAGATTACAATTTTGACTGATGAAATTAACTGTAGATGTAATATACTTAAACTTTTGTAAGACATTTGATTTAGTACCACATGACATTCTGAGTAAAAAAAATAGCATTGTACAATATTAAGACAGCACATATTAAATGGGTTAAGAAAGGGGTAGCTGACAGATTTTTAAAAGTAGTTGTACATGGGGAGTCATCATCATGGTGGTGTTTCTAGTGGGGTTTCTCAAGGATCACTATTAGGCTTCATTCTATTTATCATTTTCATAAATAATCTGGAAGTAAATATAAAAACACAGCTAATTAAATTTACTGATGACACAAAGATTGGTAAAGTGGTAAATGATAGGGCAGACAGGGCAGTCATACAGAGTGATCTGGATTGCTTGGTAATCTTCAAACAAAATGTGTTTTAATATAGCCAAATGCTAAGTTATACATCTAGAAACAAGGAATGCAGACCAAATCTAAGGAATGGGGGCCTGTATGCTGGAAAGCAGTGACTGAAAAATATCTTGGGGTCATAATGTACCCTGAACTGAACATGAGTTTCCAGTGTGATGCTGTGGCAAAAGGGGTAATGCGATCCTTGAATGTATAACCAGGGGAGTGGTGAGTAGGAACAGGGAAGTGATTTGACTTCTGTATATGGGTTGGTGAGACTGGTACTGGAATATTGTATACAGTTCTGGTGTGCACATTTTAATAAGTATGTTGAAAAATTGGGAAGGGTGCAGAAAAGAGCCACAAAAAACATTTGAGGGCAGGAGAAAATGCCTCATAGTGTGAGACTGAGAACTGAATCTCTTTAGGTTTTCAGAAATAAGATTGAGGCATCCTTTGATTACAACGTATAAGTACTTTAGCAGGGAAAAAAATACCTGGTACTATAAGGCTCTTTAATCTAGAAGAGAAAGGAATCCCAAGAACCAATGGCTGGATGCTGGTGCCCAACAAATTCCAATTAGAAATAAGGCACAAAGTTTTAGCAGTGGGAGTGATTAACTATTGGAACGAACTACCAAGGGAAGTGAAGGATTCTCCTTCTCTTGGTGGCATCCATTGAAGATTGGATGTCTTTCTGGAATATGTGCTTTGGCCAAACACAAGTTATGTTTTAGTCAAACAAAGGTTATTGGGTTCAATGCAGAAGTAACTGGATGAAATGTAAAGGCCTGCGATATACAGGAGGTCATATTAGGTGATGTTATGGTCCCTTCTGGCCTAAAATTCTAAATCACAGAGAGAGTACTTTTTCTGTTCTTGATCTAGAAAACACTAGAGCTTTGTAATTATGTGGCCGACTTTAACAACTTGTATGAGAATGCAGGACTTTTCTGTTGAGGGCATCCTAGGCTAAAACTCTACATTTAACTGCAAGGTAACTACTGTTAAATCAAACTGGCAGATGGGTGGGAGAAGGAGCTTGGGAGCTAGGAGAGAGGAGGTCCTGTAGGGAAGCCCTAGCAACAGTCAAGCTTGGGTAGGATTCTTAGGCTGAAGTTTATATTGTGCTAATGTTAACCTGCCAATACAGCCAAATTCAACAAAGTAAGTTCTTTGTTCCAAAAGTGAAAAGCATATCTCTGTATGGATTTGGTTGTGGGGGAAGGAGGGGGGGGCTGCTTATTAATGTTTCTAGCAGATTCTGTCAGTGTTTACCCTACATTCATGACCATGCATGGGTGAATCATTTCTAGGCTTCCAACTGTAATTTTGGGCAGAAACGTTGAAAGGTTTTATTTTAAAAAGTTAAGGCAAATAGTATGCAAATATTCCACAGTTAGGCATATTACACAAGTACACATAAGACTTTGCAATTTACTTTCTTTTATTCCAGTAAAACTGGATCAAACAAATGTTTGAAGAAAGCAGCTACAAAAGGTTAGCAAACTCAGAATAAGTGAATTCGTTATAAATCTGATCAGATGTTCACAGCTCTAGTTGTGTGTTGGTGATGTGTCCTGCCTTGTCTTTTGGAGGACATCAGTATCCTGTTGCAGCAACGGTTAGGATTGAAGACTTCTGCTAGCTTCTGAGATGCAAAAGCAACACTTTTGCTGATCAGAGGTCGAATCAACTGCTAAGCGAGGTGTCGTTCAGAAAAGAAAACACATTTGAATACTGATGTTACCTATCAGTGAAAATGTAGTTGTAGTCCAAATGTTGAAGTTACATTAAGTCATGGAGATGTTGCTGGTACCCACAAAAATATTAAGCCATCATTAGGATTTGGTAATTTTATACACAACTTTATTATAACAATGAAAAATCCACTATTGAATGTATTATTTACAGGTTTATTATTCATAAAGATAGTTTGGCCATTATGAATGTAACTGATAAGGATGATGGAACCTATACATGTGTAGCAAATACTACCCTGGACAGCGTTTCTGCAAGTGCCATACTCACTGTTGTTGGTAAGATTGCTTTTAAAATGTTGTAAGGGCAAAGCTGTGTTTGTTTTGTATAAATTGTTAAAGCAGTATTAGATTTGATATGACAGGCACTAACAGAGTTTGATAAAATAAAAACACCCGAACACATATATGCTCTTTGGGCATTCAGTTAAATTTTAAGATAAAAAATAAATGATATTCAATCTTGCCTATATTGTCTGATATTTTTTAAGGTAGTGTATGAAGCAGAAGGTAAAATATGAACCAGCTGCTTAATAGAAAGTGTTCAAGCAGCAAGTAGTGTTTCCAATGGGACAAGGTCAATCTCATGCTAGATGCTCTCCTACATTGTACTTGAGCTGGTGCAGTCGACCAATGACTCTGCAGAGTATTTCAGCACCAGCACCGGTTGTCTTGAGGTTCTTGCCAGCTTCTACAGTTGCATTCTGCTTCAAACAAGTTGAACAACATGCTTGTTTAACTTTCACTCTTACTTCCAGGATTTTTCTTAGTCTAGTTTTCTTTCAGTTTAGCTAGGCTTCCTGTAATTAAGAAATAGCTATGAAGTCCACCAGCCAGGAACTGCTGGACCACAGTGTACTGTGCATATGCCTCCAGCACATGCCTTCTGCTGACTGGGGACACCAATTGTGGAGGGAATCAATACCCAGATGAGGAGATCCTGCTGCTTACCAGCACTCTTGTTGAATCATATTAAAGAAGTTCTGTATTAAAATCACAAATGAGTTTGATTCCCCATAGTTTAAATTCCAGGGTATTATTAATTAAGAAGTCTCTTGGTTTTTGGTCTCTTATTTTTACTGTTTCTCTCCCTCTCTGTGTGAAACTTGCAAGCTGCTAATTGTGTTAGTACATCCTAAGACAGAGTCTGTTCTCAAAGCAATTCTTTGTAACAACTACTCACAGAGAGAGAGACTCAAAGCAATAGTCTCTAACAACAGAAACAGCACCCAGAGACTCCCCGCCCTTTTGTTGTATTCATCTAGCTTTGTTAACAATTGTGATTACAATAGAGATAGAGGATGTATGTGGATGGATGCTTGGTGTGGATAATAACTGAATGATCCGGGAGATGCCAGCCTAAGAATCCAGTGTCCATCGGCTGAAGAAGGCATCAAGTGGAAATAACCAGAGTACTCCCGGAGGGCAGACTGGAATCCACCCAACAGCCTCAAGGATGGGAGAACTGAAGAACAAGATAACATCTTGCAGCACGGAGCCATCAGGAATGTGCCATCTGCTGACTGATTCAGAAACAGCATGATGAAGCAATTCCTATAGACTGGCATAGGAATAAATTCCTATAAAAATGGACTCTAGAAAGTGAGAACTTTGGGGTCTGATTCTGCAAACCAACTTCCAGGAGCATCAGATGTGCATCTGACAAGGCCCTGCTCCCTCCTCATGTCCAGGACACCTGGCCAGTGGCTTGGCATGAGCAACTCTAAGGCTGGTAACTATGATAACAACCTTGCAGAACCTGTGTATGTGTTGTATGAATGAATGAATGTGTGAATAAATATGAAATTGAATGGAATGTTATAGCTATAACTAACTGCTTACTATGATTCTGTCTGTATTCACAGTAAATGTGGCATTTTGCCTTTTCCCCTTTAATAAGATCCTGCTGGTTTTTATTTTATTGGTATAACATTGTCCAGCTCAGAATCAGTCCCCAGGAGTTTAAACTCTTCTAGTAGCTATTGCCTCTGCTCACTGAGTGAGAAGGCAGCCCTACTTCCTTTATTTCTCTAACCAGCTTTACTTCAGTCCGGTGTCTTATCATCTCCCGCCTTGTAAGTATATTTTCAATGTGATCCTTAGCTAGAGAAGCTGGCAGGAATCTCCAACCAAAATCTACTGGTGCTCTAAAATTCTGCAGTGGTCTTAATAACTATTCAAGGGTGAGATAAGCAAAATGTTAGTTTTGTCCATATGAAAAATAAGGTTAAAAACATTTGTCTAGTTTGTGTAAGAGTCATTTCTGTATTTATTTTCTTGATTTAATTTTTCATTTAAAAAAATTGGATACTTTATCTTTCTTGCAAAAAATTAAAACTAATCAATGCATGATTTAAAATTGACCCTTTCTTGTAGCAAAAATAACTTCACTTTATTATCTCTAATAAATATAATCTTTAACTATGTGTAAAATCATGTTTCTTTGGCTACTAATTTTGATTAAATCCTTTATATTAATGTCCTTTTCAGCTGCTACCCCAACTCCAGCTATCATTTACGGTAAACTAATACAAAATTTGTCTGCATCATCCACCAAACATATTCACACTTTTGCCTATTGCAAATTGTGTCATCTTTGGTTTTAATTTCCATTTCATGTCTTTTTACCAACTTTTTTTTTTTTTTAAAGCAGAAGAGAATTCTGTGCAATCATACCATTTTCTTATTAGCTATTTGTTCAGACTGTTTCATTACTATATTATTAGCCTTTAGAATTTTACACCAAGGCTATTTTAAATTATTTGGGAGTATACAATTTATAGAAAATGAAGTTTTTAAGCAATTTTTTAAGTTTGTTGTTTACAGTATTATTAAATTTCTTTATACTAAGTACAGTAATGCAATATATTTTCTGTAATAATATGTAATACAGAACAAATACTTGAAGAACAAAGTTCAGCAGTGTCCTGAAGGCCCACATCAAAAACAAGTATAGGTCTGATCTTGCACCATTTAAATTAAAGGGAGTTTTGCTGTTGACTTCACTGAGAGAAGCATCAAGGCCTTTAATTCTAGCTTCCACAGTACAGAAGCATAAGCTAAACGAGGCCTGAAAATCTAATTGTAGCAGTTTACATGGCCCTATATAGGTATTTGCAATGTCAAAAGCCATCCTGTTTTCTCAGTTGAAAGGGGTCCTTAAAAGTGGCCAAATAATTGATCTCATAAATGTCTTGATTTTACTCCACACTGGAAATGAAATAGGACTTTATTATCAAGGTTCTTTTCTGCTTCTCATTAACATTTTACATTAATTTTAATGTTATGGCATAAGAGAGTGTAGATTTTAATCTTTTACAATATCCTGAATAAGGCTTTTTCATATTTCATATTCTCTGAATTTATATTGCAAGGCAAAATATGGTACTATGGACCTGATACTGCAAACACTTTAAAATATGAATAACTTTATTCACTTTAATAAGTCCCATTGACCTTAATGGACCTACTCTGGTCTTTCATTCCAAATGCTTATTAATATAATGAATGATTTTCAGCAATTCGGGATGAACAATTTCATAATTATGAATTCAGAGTATTGTAAATTAACAGTTTAGTTTATATTTTCAGGCTTCTTAAAATGTGTAGGTTAAAAGTAAAATGCCTTTGTTTTTCTTATTGCAGAGCATCTTTCTTAAATTGACGCATGAAATATTTGTACTAATTCTGAAACAGTTTCTTTTTAATATCTGCACTTCTTTATTTTTCACGACCAAAGATTTTATTTCGTGTATAATAGTTAGCTACTCATATTCATTAGTCATTAACTGAACATGATGCTGAACCATGCATTTCATATTTCTTTGCTTTTCATTACAGTAGCTTTTATATTGCAAAACAATCAGGCATAGAGTTTCTGTCAGTAGCGTTTGCTTGTTACAAATGTATTTAGAAAGTTCCCAGCAACATCAGTTCTTATGCATTCCATTACAATTGCATGCAAATAGCCACTAAATCATATCGGCATAATGGAAGTAGATCTCTTTATTGTTGTGCTTTTGGAAAAGTTTTGGTTGAAATGTGAGAATTGTTGCCAAGAAGAAACTGTTTAATCTGTTATATTTAGTTACTATGTATTTATTTGGCTTATAGATCGTCCTGATCCACCCTTTGATTTAGAATTAACAGATCAGCTAGAAAGAAGCATACAGCTGTCCTGGATACCAGGATATGACAATAACAGCCCCATTACAAGTATGTTTGGTTGTATTTACTGGAACAAAAATTCATTGTTTTACTTTTTCAGATTCCAAAGAGTTTTGAAATATACCTTTGTCTAGTAAGCTTAGCAAATACATTCTTTCATTGTTATTATTATTTACCGGTATTACAGTGGTGCCCAAAACATGTTGCATGCGGTTCAAACATATGGAAGGACACATTCCCTGCCCCACAGAGTTCAGTCAAAAGCCCCTAATCCTGCAGTCACAACCAGTAGCACAGACACTTGCATCCATGTGAAACCCCTTTTAAGGGCTCAATCCTGCAAATACATACAGGAGTAAATTTTTAATCACATGCGCAGCCCCACTGAAATAAACTTACTCCCAGACATTTTTTGACAGTGTTAAAATCTTAAACTAACCTGAATGTGCGACAGTTGAATTTGAAAGCTCATTGGCAGCAATACCTTTATGTGTTATTTATCTTTGTTGACAGAAAAGCTTTAACTTCCTCAAAATTATAAACCAGATGGTTTTTCTGATCTTTTCAAAGCCAAACTTTTGATAGAGGTAAACATCGAAAGCAGTTCATTCAGGCCTAGTGCTTGGGGTGTGCTGTCCAGTCCAGTCTCTATTCCAGCAAACAGGAGTTTGCAGGTTCCAGGCCGGCTCTGTTAGTGTCTCTCATTGGGGCCCTTCTGCAGTGGCTCCCTCCCCAGCCGCTGCTGCTCCCCCATAAGTCCCACCCAGCTTGCACTCAGCTGTAAGGTCCAGCAGTCACAGTCTGTTCCACACGTGGAGCTGTGTTCAGTTCCCACAGATTCCTCTCTGCATCTGATTTCTCTGCAGCTCCTGGCTTGTCAAGCAGCCACCGCTTCCCAGTTGAGCCCGGCCACTTCCTCATGCAGGACCCTTCCCCTTACCTGTCCAAGAGGAAGGGGACATGCAGTGAGGAGGGCTGACGGGAGTTATAACCCCTGCTTAGCAGGTCCATCACAGTACATATACAATTTCAAATGTTTTCTCTCACTGCTTATTTCTGTGCTGAAACTTCATCTATTGTGTCTTTCTCTCAGTACGGTATTTCTAAGGCTCCTGTTGTGGCAGTATCCAAGCAGCTAAGACAGTTACAATAGAATTATGCTTACTTACAGTTAGAATGCCAAAGAGTTATGTTTCCATTACATTTCTTGCTAAGGACTACTTATTCAGTTGTATTCTCTAACTTATTTATTATAATTTCAAGTTTATTTTAAAAATATTTAGTGTAGATCGGATTGCTGACTTATGATTATTTCATTCATAAATGACTGTGCTAGTCTCTGATGCCTAGGAATGTTATAGATCTGACATATAATTGAACTCAATTTTTGTTGATAGATTTTGTCATTGAATATGAAGATGGAATGCGTGAACCAGGGGTATGGCATTACCAGACAGAAGTCCATGGGACTCAGACAACTGTACAGTTAAAGCTGTCTCCGTATGTTAACTATTCGTTCCGTGTAATAGCTGTCAATGAGATTGGTAGAAGTCAGCCAAGTGAAGCATCTGAACAATACCTAACAAAAGCTGCAAGTAAATAAACACTACCATTTACCAGTAATCAGTTTACTCTTTAGACGCCATTGAATTATTTAGAACTCAAAGAACAGTCGGGCCTTACTCAATTATAAATATTTAACTTTTAGAGCCAGATGAAAATCCTTCTGGTGTTCAAGGGATAGGATCAGAACCCGATAATTTGGTGATTATATGGGAGGTAAGTTTTTTAGCCTATAAGCAACATTTTCTAGAAAATAAAAATATAAACTTTGAACAAATTAATAGATGTTACAGTTGGTGCTTGTTTGAGACAAAATAAAAATCCACTAATTTGTCTGAACCTTTCCCCTTCCTTAAATAGGGGGAAAATGTAAATGAATACTCACAGTGAGAAACATACTTTCAAAGGACTGTTTTCTCTTTTGTTTATTAGTGGTTTCTCCCTCTTCCTGACAAACTCATTAATTTAGGATAACTTGAAGTGTTTTCATGCATTAAGATTAAAAAATATATATAGTATCTTAGATCAGTTAGCCTCATAATTTTAGAATGGATTCCAATTTAAATCCTAACTCTTCACTAAACTTTATTATAAACTAAATTATCATTATACCTTCCTACTTAAAGCTGTTTGTGGATGCATTGTACTGACACTTACAAGGCACGAATTCTGATTCTCTTTCTAAACACAGATTCCCAACTACTCATTACTGCAAAGTCAGCTTCCCATTACAGCTTTGAAAAGATTCCAACTCTCTGGGAAATATGATTTATAATAACTTATTTTAGCTTTTTCGTAGTATCTGTCTTCAACGACTGACGAAAACTAACAAGAATATATTTACATCAGTTAGCTTGCATGATTAAAACACTTGGTGATTAGGTTCTCTGCTTTTCAAAATGTTCAGGGTGATATACGAATGTATTATTTCACTTTGATGCCAGTGTAACTGAAATTACAGCAGCGTAAAAATGAAACAGAAGTTTCAATATCATTACACTGGTATAAAACTGGGGGAACCACATGGTGAACCAGGCTCATTTTTACACCTTCCTTCTTCTTTAGAAGTCTATGATTTTGTTATTATCCTGGATTGCTCTTCTTTGCAAATGTTATAAAATAATTTTAAAATATTAATTTCATTTTTTTTTCATTTTAGCCTTTAAAAGGTTTTCAGTCCAATGGACCAGGTCTTCAATACAAAGTCAGTTGGCGTCAGAAAGATGTTGGTGATGAGTGGACTTCTGTTATAGTTGCAAATGTTTCAAAATATATTGTATCTGGTACACCGACCTTTGTTCCATATGAGATAAAAGTACAGGCTTTAAATGACCTAGGATATGCACCAGAACCTGCAGAGGTGATTGGACATTCTGGGGAAGACTGTAAGTTGCTCAGACTGACTGACTTGTATTAATTAAAAATATCCAAATGCAAAGTCACAGAGGGATTTAAAAAAAGCTATTGAAAATTTGTGGGAGGGAATTTTTCTCTCATGTAATAAATGAAAATTGTAAACTTCAAATCTTTGGAGGATAGTTAGAGGCTTCATAAACCTCAGCGGTATGAATATTGAGGCCCACTTCAACAAACAATTGTTAAACGAGATAATAGTGTGACCCATTTCTTTATGAGTGTTCATATAGTTTATCTGTTCATATAGTCTCTGATTATCATCTGGGATTTGTTAAATCTCTCTCCCACACAGTACCAATGGTTGCTCCAGGCAACGTGCAGGTGCACATTGTTAACAGCACATTAGCCAAGGTGCACTGGGACCCTGTTCCACTAAAAACTGTCCGAGGACACCTTCAAGGATACAGGGTAAGTAACGGTAGAAGCTTTTATATCCTCATCTATCAAAATAAAATATTCCTAATGTGTATATGTGTTTGGGAGGGAGGTAACTGCTATTTTAAATGAGTATTTTCGGTTCTTTATTATACCACAATTTTGGTTGATAATTTGTTGACATAATATACTTAAGGCAAATATGTAAGGCAATTAACTTATTCTTGCATGGCATTTTGGTTAAAAATAATTATCACTGTGCAAAATCAATATAGCCCATATTACAAGGATTAAAATCTGATTATCTAAGAGATCACAAAAAGTATTATAGATTGGAAATTTTTATCCTGTGGAAGTACTTTTAGTGGGGTTTTTCTGTTCTTAGCCCAATGCTATTTGTTATCTTTATCAATGATTTGTGTCACAGAGTGACTGGCCCTTTAAGGAGGAGATGGGGCCAGTCCCACTTAATGACTGGTTAGCTGCCTCTCAGCTGTGGCTCAGTAAAGGCTCAGTTTAAAAAGGGAGAATATAGGGAGTGGGGCGGAGGGGCTCCTGTGGTAATAGGCCTTGGAGCAGGGTAGTAGTATGGAGGAGAACTGAAGAGGATCTGTGGGGAGCAGGGGAACTTCAGGTAGGGAGACATCAGGTTGCAGAAGGACACCAGGGAAAGAGACCCTGGATGGATCTTACATCTAGTTGGCACTCTTGAAAGAGTGGGAAAAGCTTGAGCAAAGTCCAGGAGAGTTGAAGAGTGTTAGCAAGAGAGGACAGACCCTGAGAGGAAGGGCTGTCACCAGCTAAAGAGTGGGTCAGAAGACTCTGGTTTTTATGTGGGTTTTTTTGGACTTATGTACCCCAGAAGTCAGACTTTACATGACTCATTGGGATCATCCAAAAAATTGCACAGTGTTGGAAGCTGTGAGGCACAGGAAACCCAGGATAGAAAACTGAGGCAGGGTGTCTCCAGTAGCATGCCATAAGGGGTGCAGCAATCTGGAAGAAAATATAAAATCATAACTGGTAAAATTTGAAGATGGCACAAAATAAATGGAGTGGCGGTCAGGAGTAAGACTTTTGGATAAACACTGCATTGCATGGTAATACTTCCCAATAGGCCTAGTCCAACTCCCATTGAAATCAATGGAAAGCCTCACATTGACTTCAATGCGGGTTGGAGTAGGCCCAATCTGAATAACTACTTCACAAAGACAGTGCACTTCAGATGTCATAGTCTATGGTTTACAAAGTAGTCAATTATCTTTCATGAAACAATAGCAAAGTCCTAACGCCAAATTCAGGCCTTTCTGGAAAACAAAATGACTTCTATATTAGGATTACTGCATGTATTTACTGGAACTGGATTTCAAACCTTTTGGTCATTGGATGTGCAGCATTACATTAGAAATGCATACGCGGCTCAATGGAGAAGATGTGCCCAGGTGTCACATGACTGAGAACCAGCCAGAGAATAGAAAAGGAATACTTGTGGCACCTTAGAGACTAACAAATTTATTTAAGCATAAGCTTTCGTGAGCTACAGCTCACTTCATCGGATGCATTCAGTGGAAAATACAGTGGGGAGATTTATATACATAGAGAACATGAAACAATGGGTGTTACCATACAGACTGTAACCAGAGTGATCACTTAAGGTGAGCTATTACCAGCAGGAGAGCGGGGGGGACCTTTTGTAGTGATAATCAAGGTGGACCATTTCTAGCAGTTGACAAGAACGTCTGAGGAACAGTGGTGGGTGGGGGTGGGGAATAAACATGGGGAAATAGTTTTACTTTGTGTAATGACCCATCCACTCCCAGTCTCTATTCAAGCCTAAGTTAATTGTATCCAGTTTGCAAATTAATTCCAATTCAGCAGTCTCTCGTTGGAGTCTGTTTCTGAAGTTTTTTTGTTGAAGAATTGCCACTTTTAGGTCTGTAATCGAGTGACCAGAGAGATTGAAGTATTCTCCAACTGGTTTTTGAATGTTATAATTCATGACATCTGATTTGTGTCCATTTATTCTTTTACGTAGAGACTGTCCAGTTTGACCAATGTACATGGCAAAGGGCATTGCTGGCACATGATGGCATATAATAGAAAGTCATGTGGGTAGCTGCAGAATGAAGCAGGTTACACCCAGCTCACCCTTGCACATTTGCAAAATGGCACATAGATCAGGCCCCTAGTTTATACCACTGAGTGCAGTGAATCATTCTGGTTAAAAACAAACACACACATTGTTTTCAGTGGTGCTGCTCCCCTTCTTCCTATTACTTTAATTCATTTTCCTGGCTGAACTATAAATTATGTGACTAACATAACATATTCTCTTTGAACTTCATATTCCCCTACCAAATCATCTTTTCTTCACCGATCAGAGTTCTGGCACGTTGTATTGCAGAGCCAGCACTGGTATGAAGTAGTGATCCTGTCAGTTTCCAGATGAATAGACCACTTATTTGATCTGTTCTTAGTAAGGTTGTTTTGCATCACCTGGTAGGATGTCCTCCAAGTTCATTTCAGTCAGAGACAATTTTCAGTCTGACTGCTGACATTCCCTTACTAAAGTGCTTTCTGAAAAGTTTGTGACTTCAACATTTCTGAAAATTAACATGGCATGGTTTAGCTTTGATTCTACTAGTAACACCAGGAGTTCAAGCTAAACTGGTCAGGAGTGCGAAAGTTACCAGCATTTTTTAACACTGAAGCTGTGTGGAAGGCTCTTGTGAACCGAAATATTAGTATATCCTTGTTTGTTTTTTTTTCTTCTTCTTTTTACTCTAAGTATTTTTATTTCATTTCTTCCTCATAGCAGATTTGATAACATGTGTAACTCTCCTTCTCTTGACCAATCTTTTTAGGGTCACATTTGCCACATAATCTACATGCCATGGTTCTCATTTCTTTCCTTTTCTGTTACCTAATAAACTTTGGATTTGTAAAAATGCTTCCAAGCTCTTCAGAACAGATGCGAAATCCAAACTGAGTCCAATCCAAAATACAAGCTCGCCACAGGCTAAATATTGATTGATTTACTCATTCTGATCATAATACTTTTGTAGGAATACTACAGAACGGAAGAAGTTTCAAGGTGTTTCAAGAAATGGTGTTGCATGAATCTGGTCAACCAGGATGCAGTTTGTTGTTTGTCTGACTCAAATTTTGCCAACTGCGTCTGTTCAAAACTGAAGGGCATAAAGAGTTATCCTTTCTATTGAAAACCAATAGAACCAATCTCTTTCTTTCAGAAGGAAGCCTCTTGCTCTGTAGATACTTTTTTTATATTGTAGGTTTTCCCACAATATCTTATGCTGGAATAATAAACAACAATATGAAAAGGAGTATTTGTGGCACCTTAGAGACTAACCAATTTATTTGAGCATAAGCTTTCGTGAGCTACAGCTCACTTCATCGGATCATTCTGTATGCATCCGATGAAGTGAGCTGTAGCTCACGAAAGCTTATGCTCAAATGAATTGGTTAATCTCTAAGGTGCCACAAGTACTCCTTTTCTTTTTGCGAATACAGACTAACACGGCTGTTACTCTGAAACCTGTCAAACAACAATATCACATGCAAAGTAATAAAAACAAGTAGATCCTGTTATTACTATAATTGAAATCCTTCCATCATTTACAATTGATGTAATTGAAACCGAGATCAAGCTACATGAGCCTGATAAACTTAAAATCCTGATAGCAATATGTATAACCCAACCCCTGACAGGAGAGTATGACATTAACACCTTTAAGTATACCCCCTAAATAAACTAAAACAAATTAGAAGTCACAATGACAAGAATAAGATTGTTAACCAAAGGCAGCTGGTGTTTGCATAACAGATTTCTTTAGGTCTAAATGGGCTTTCCAGTACTAACAAAGTCCCTCTTTTCATATTCTTAATGGTAAAATCCTGGCTCCATTAAATTCAATGGGAATCTTGCCACTGACATCACTGGAGCTAGGATTTTACCCCATATACCTTACTCTAGTAATTTTAGTGTGGGATCACAGTCACAGTGGCCCTGCAAAATAAATGTTGATATATTTGAGGGTGACGTTCCTTTAACCGTGTATTAAAGATACAGAAAAGGAAAAACAGTTAAAGTATTTGGAATGTAAAAAAAATAACTAAGACTTTCATTTTAACAACCTCCCTTGTTCCTGTTCTCTTTCCCTGTAGCTGGAGTGTTTTTTAATAAGGAAAGGTTTCAGAGTAACAGCCATGTTAGTCTGTATTCACAAAAAGAAAAGGAGTATTTGTGGCACCTTAGAGACTAACCATTTATTTGAGCATAAGCTTTCGTGAGCTACAGTATGCATCCGATAAAGTGAGCTGTAGCTCACGAAAGCTTATGCTCAAATAAATTGGTTAGTCTCTAAGGTGCCACAAGTACTCCTTTTCTTTTTAATAAGGAAAAAGTCCTTGTTTTACCATCTCTTAGATGGTATTAAAGATATGATAACTGTCCTTTTGGGAAAAAAATAAGTTTGGGGGGGAAAAGAGTTGAGCTGGAGCTTTTGTTATTGCTGCTATTGTTAAAGTCCAATTCTGTTTTGTAGAAGCAACCCAAGACAAATACACACAATAGGGAAGAGAAAAGAACAGCAAAGATAGAATATGCAGCTTATGTCTCTCGTGTTGACTCTCATTTGCATCCTCTTTGCTGGAGAAACACAGGCACAAAATGTGGCGTTACCAGCCACTCCGAGACCTGACAAACTTGTACCAGCATTGGCCTGTTCAGGCATTGCTTTTAGCTGTCTTTCTGGTCACGAGCTTACAGCAGTGTTGCAAAAATATAGTCTTTGCTGGCTAAGACAGAAGGCAATAGGAGAAGGATAAGAAAGAGAAGAAATAAGGTGGGGAAGTAAAAGGACAAACAAGGGACAAAGTAACAGTCTCACATCCCAGGTGTTGTTCAGGATTCAGCCAAAGCCAGTGGAGGTGGTGATGTCATCTGGGACTCTCTCTCCAGCCTGGGCTGATCAGAACATCTCTCAGGATCAGGATGACAAAGGCCCAAAAGTGTAACAGTAGATCCCAGGATCCCAGGAGCTGTAGGAGTGGCAGCCATGATGGTGAAGCTTACCCCTTTCCTTTTTTCAGTTAGTAATTGTTACATTTGCTTTGATTTTCTCCCCTAAATCTTTTTTTTTAGGACACCAAAAGAGAGTGATGAGCAGACGAGCCTGTTCCCTCATAATTTTTTCCAGCAATTAAAGCTAGTTTCTGACATACCAATTTTGGTTACTTTTCGAGTAGATGCAGACATGTATTCCAAGTACAAGTGTGCATGCCCCGTGTGCCAGAGCTGGACACTTTTGCCTAACACTACCCATAGAGGGGAAGCGCTTGCACCTAGCGTCCTCAGCCCCTCTCCTTGTTATATGAGGCAGCACCACCTGACCCCCCCCCCCCCCACTCCTCCTGGAAGTTCCTTCTCACCACCTGACGGTTGGAGTTGGAGCTCCACATGGTTGTTGTTTTCACAACCTCACAATTTCTCCTCTTAGCCTAGTTAATTGTACATAGTTAATAGTTAGTTAGTGTTAGTGGAAAAGTTATAGAGTATAATACAGTGGTAGTGCTCCCTGGTGATGCCCTCACCGGGGTACAGACATTGACCTTCGTGGAGGGGCAATTCCTAACAGTGACCCCCATGCAAGATGCTGGCTCTGCCCACCTTAAGGAGCTCTGTTCAATCTGTAGATTGTTCAAGAAGAGGACTCAAGTGGTGCAGGACCTTCAGCTTAAGCAGCACCTGCTTGAACAGGCCATGCGGCCTGACCCAGTACCAAGGCCTTCCTCAGGCTGCCGATGGCCATCCAGCTTGGAAAAGGCTGCTGCCTCCTGTTCCAGGGCAGGGGCCTCGCCGAAGGGGCACAGGAGTCGTTCTCTGTCATTGGTGCCAAAGAAGAGGTCTCATAAGAATAAATCATGAGCACTCCAGGTCCTGAGGCAACTCTTCTGCCTCCCGTAAAAGAAGCACAGACCAGCACGAGACCGACTCCAGCACATGGGATGGCATGGGTACCTCTGACACTCCCTTGGTACAGGTAGGGAGGGCAGACACCCTGTACCATTGACTCCAGTTCCAGCCTCCAGGTGTCTGTTGAGTCTGGTGCTGACGGGAATAGCGTACAAGGCTGCAGCAGATCTTCTTTGCCTTTCAGTCCCGTCTTTGTCACCGGTCCAGGACTTTGTGAGGCTGGCGCCCACGATGGATCCCCGGTTCGAGTGTGCTGCCGAACTCTCAGGCCTCTCAGCACTGCACTAGGAAGCACGCCTCCCGGGGGTTGGAATTGACTCTGCACCAGAGTACAAAGTTCTTTAGTATCAGGTTCCGTGGAGGTTGTTGCCACTCTTGACATCGAGATGCTCAGGCGCTCCAGTACCACTGTTTGCACTGGAACTGTCCTGGCCTGCAGCACAGGCATTTTCAGCACCAATGGTGCTGACCTCATTCTGGGCTATGGATGAGTTGGATCGCCTGTTGGCTCCCTTTGGAGTCGCTCCCCCCTGCAAAGTCTCCAAGGTGTCAGGACTCTTCTCTTTCTGAATTGGGATCCTTATCATCCCACTCCACTTGGTCTGAGGAGGACCGAAGGCCACCGGTAGAGCAGTGTGGCTACGAGGGTTGGCATTTGCCCCAAGGCCAGGATGGACACGTGTGGCCCCATGCCTACTGGCCACCAATGTCTTACCCATACCAGTAGCCCCTTGGGCTCAGTGGGAAGCTCCTTTGTCCAAGTCAAAACCAAGATTGCCTGCTCGTATGACTTTGTGGGCTGCAGATCAACCGCAAGTCCAGACACCCACAGTTCCCCTTCCTGTGGAGCCACCAGAGTTTCCCCACCTGGAGATGCTAACTCAGGAGTGACCCATCTGTGGCTCAGCCAACAGCCTCATCCTTGCCCCCAGACAATGCTGTGCTGCCTGGTTTATCCTCCCCTTCCATCCTGGAGGGCTTCCAGGCATACCAGTACCGTTTACGCTGTGTGGCTGCATCCCTTGGTATTCAAGCAGAGTTTCTCCAGGAGAATACTCATAAACTAATGGACATTTTCCAGCCCTCTGTCCCTGGGAGGGTGGCCCTTCCAATTAAAGAGGCATTCCTCAAGCCTGCAAGAGATTTTTGGGGTACACTGGCCTCAGTACCGCCATTGGCCAAGCGTTTGGAGAAGTACTGTTTTATGCCTGTTCATGAATACATGTGGTTCTGTTCCCATCTGGCCTAGAACTTCCTGGTGGTCAAGGCGATGAATGATCACCCAGCAGAGCAGATTCAAGTCCACTCCCAAGGACAGAGACTCTAAGTGCCTGGACGTTTTGGAAAGAGAGATATACATCTCCTCTTCACTGTAGATGAGGATCACAAACAAGCAAGCTTTGCTGCCGGGTATGACTTTCTTAATTGGTCAGCTGTGGCCAAATTTGAGGAGCAATTGCCCAAGGCTTCACATGAGGCATTTCGGGCATTTGTCTTTGAGGGCTGCTTGGTGGCCAAAATATCTCTGTAATCCACCTGTGATGTTGCAGGGACTTCAGCCAGGGACAATTATCATGAAGAGGGCTTCCTGGCTCCAAAACTCGGGGATCACTCTGGATGTCCACCAAGTGATTGAGGACTTGCCTTTTGATGGCCAAACCTTGTTTCCGGACAAGACTGATGAAACCCTGAATTCCTTTAAGGGCTACTTTTAGGTATTTGGGGGTATATGCGCCATCCTCGCAGAGGTGCCACTGCGGGGCACTGCAACAACAGCTGTACAGGCTGCAACATCCGTTTGTGCAGCCCTTCCCCCTCAAAACAGCAAGACTACTCCAGGAAGAGGGACAAGTCTCATAAGAGGAAACACTCGGTCTTGAGGCCCAGCCGGTGTGCGTGCCCTCCTTTGGTGCCTGCTAATCAGCCATTTTGACTTGTTGGACCAGAGCACTGTTCCAGTTGTTCTTCCTCCCTTGTCATCCCCCATTCCTCTGAGGACATGCTGGCCCATTTTTACAATTCCTGGGTCTTGATTACCTCAGACAGCGGGGTCCTAGACACTGTGAGATCAGGCTGTGCCATCCAGTTCTTCTCCATGCCCCTTGCCACCCTCCTTCTCCATCCTTCTTCAGGGACCCCCTCTCATGAGACACTGCTCTTTGAGTAGGTCGGCTCTCTGCTAGTGTTGGGAGCAGTGGAGGAGGTATCCCCCCTGCTTTGTGTCAGAACAACTTGTTCACTGCTCTGGACCTTCAAGATGCTTATTTTCCTGTGGCCATTCTGCTGAGTCATAAGAAGCTTCTTCACTTCATGGTAGGAGACTACCACTTTCAGTACACAGTTCTCCTGTTTGTCCTCTCTTCTCTCCCCCTCGCCCGCGACCCCGAGTCTTCACCAAATGCATGGCCGTAGTCATGGAAGAAAATCCATATCTTCCCCTACCTCAACGACTGGCTGCTGAAGGGTGGTTCCAGAAAGGAGGTTCTTGCCCATATTGTCAACGTGCTATGTTTATTCAACCTTTTTAGACTCATTTTAAACACCGTGAAGTCAACCTTGGCTCCCACACAGAAAACAGAGTTCATTGGACCCTGCTAGATTCCACAAGGTTAAGGTCATTTCTGCTGACTGACCACTTCCAGGCAATTTGACAGATGTGTCTTGATCTGCAATCACAACCGTTTACAACAGTTGGCATATATCTGAGCCTGTTGGGCCAGGTGGTACAACTTACCAGGTTGTGTGTTTGCCCTCTTCATATGTGGCTCAGGATGGTTTACTGCCCTGCCCTACAGTTAGTTTATTGCCCTGCCCTGCCTCTGGACAGGTTGGTTCACCTTCCTCGATCATTCCTGGAGTCCCTATGCTGGTGGGAGTCCCCATGCAATGTGTGCAAGGCATCCCCTTCACTTAGCCCTCTCCAACCAAGTCAAGGCTACCAATGCATCGTTTCTGGTTGGGGGAGCATCGGAACTTGTTGAGGGTGCAGGTCTCTGGTTGGAACAGGAGGTCTTAGTCCACATCAACATGCTGGAGCTTTGGGCCATCCACAATGTGGGTCGTGCCTTCTGGGACCATATCAGATGTTCAGTGGTTCACATACTCAGCAATGATATGACCGCAACATACTGTGTGAACAAACAAGGGGGAGTCCACTCCAGATCACTCTGCCTGGAGGAGATCAACCTGTGGCAGTTCTGCATCGAAGAAGAAATCACTCCAATAGCTGTCTACTTACCAGGGATCCAGAACCACCTTGCAGATCGTCTCAGCAGGGTTTTCTCCCTGAGCTGCGAATGGTCCCTAAGGGTGGAGGCCCTTTGGATGGTTTCACAATGTGGGGCATCCCCACGATCAACCTCTTTACAGTGAGGGAAAACAGGAAGTGTCACCTGTTCTGCTCTTGAAGGGACTCAGCCTGGACTCCCTCTCCGATGCTTTGCACTACAGCTGGCAGTTGACTCTGCCATACTTATTCCCCAGGTTATTGCCAAGCTCAAGGTGGATCGAGCCAGGCTCATCCTGATCACTCCATCATGGCTGAGATCGTGCTTGTTTTGGGACCTCCTCACTCAGTTCAGCATCCCATGCCGCTTCCTTTCCTTCCCAACATCCTCACACAGTACTGCAGGTGCACCTGGCATCTGGTGATCAGCCCCTTGCACCTTATGGTGTGGCTACTGCATGACTGAACAAGGAGGAAAAGTGTTGCTTGGAGGCCGTCCAACAGGTCCTACTTAACAGTCAGAAGCCTTCCACTAGAACAGTCTACTTGGCGAAGTGCAAGAGGTTTTCCATGTGGTCTTTGGCCTGTGGTGCCATTCAGCAGAAACTTCTGCCCAGGACATATTGGAGTACCTGCTACACCTTCAGGAATCTGGTTCAGCACTCAGTTCTCTAAGAATGCACTTGACAGCAATATTGGCATTTCATCCACCTATCCAAGGAAAATTGATTTTCTCCAGTGCCATGGTGATGAGTTTTCTGAAAGAACTTCTCCACCTGCATCCTCCAGTCCAAGAGCCAGTTTTGGGACCTGAACACAGTTTTATCAGCTCTACTGGGGCTTCCATTCAAGCGCCTTGCTTCCAATCCACTACATTTCCTGTCTTAGAAAACAGCATTCTTGATGGCCATTACTGCTGCCGGGAGGGTAGGTGAGTTGCTGGCGCTAATGGCAGGGCCTCCTTACACATATTTCTCCAAGGATAAGGTTATGCTCTGTCCACATCCGAAGTTTGTATGCCAGGTGGTCTCTCAGTTTCATTTGAACCAGGCGGTGTATTTACCTGTATTTTCCCCCAAGCTGCATTCCTCCCCAGAGGAGCAATGCCTTTAGATGTTAGATGCTGTCTAGCCTTTTATCTGACCAGGACCAAACAATTTCATGCTTTGCCTGGCCTGTTTTGTATCATTTGTGGACCGCAGGAAGGGACAAGCAATCTCTTTGCAGACCATCTCTAGATGGACAATATCTTATATCAAGATTACATATGAGATAGCATCAGCTACGCCTCCTCAACAGATATGGGCATGTCTGACTAGAGCTTATGCAATGTCTGTAGCATTACTCAATGACATTTCCATATCGGACATTTATAGGGCACCCTCATGGACGTCCATACATACACTTACGGATCATTACATGATCACTGCTTCTTCCAGAATGGACACTAATGTCAGAAGAGCAGTCCTGTGATCCTTACTCAGATAAACTCCAAGCCCCACCTCCAGATGGGGGTACTGCTCACTGATCACCTAGTCGAAATACATGTCTATATCTACTCGAAGAATGTCTATATCTACTCGAAGAATAATAATAAATGGTTACTTACTGTAATTGGGTTCTTTGAGATGTGACGCAGATGTATATTCCACAACCCACCCTTCATCCCCTGTGCTTCAGAGTCTTCCCTGGATGTTCAGTGTGAAGGAACGGAGAGTGATTGGGGCAGTGTTGCCTTATATAGGGGAGGGACTGTGGACACAAGGCGTGAGCTTTACAGGTACTGGTCCCAAGGCAAAAATCTCCGGCTCTGGCACATGGGGCTCACACACCTACTTGGAATACCTGTCTCCATCACATCTCAAAGAGCCAGAGTTACATTAAGTAGCCATTTCTTCATTGATTTCTGGTCCCACACATCTCTTGTTTATTGGACAAGATCTTAACATAGTCTTGAGTAATATCAGCAAGCCTTTTTGTTTGGACTAATTCAATCTTTCTTTCTCCTTTTTGCAGCCTTTTCCATCAACATTTATTGTTATATGTGATTGGACCCATTTGTAAACTTTTGTCAGTGTTCCCACAGTTGGGTTCACAATAAGGGTATATTTGTCGGGTGAATTGTTACAACTGGGGGCTACCCTCTGCCAGGTCTGCTGCCTTTTCATTGGCTGGACATGGGGGAATGGACTCACTGGTTAGTTATTTAATATTGATGCTGTAGGTCTGACTAAGTGCCCATTTTGGGATCAGGAAGGAATTTTTCCCATTGAACCAAATTGGTAAGAGGGTCTGGTCTGGTGGGTTTCTTTGCCTTCCTTGCAACATCTTGGAGGCACAGTTAGGTTCCAGCATTAAGACTTAAAAAGGTTTAACATTAGGAAAGTAAGACGGCTTAGCTTGCCACAACTTGTGGCTGGTGTCCAATGTGGATAAGGATAAAAGGGATCAGATCCCAGGGGTAAATGAGACCTGGGATTGTGGTGGTGGACCTTTCACTGATGGGAAAAGGGGAGACCTGAAGTCCTTCCTTGGGAGCCTCTGACCCCTCCATATGGGGGAGGTGGAGAGTATTCAAAAATTAGCTGAGTCCTAGGGATGAGCCTAGTTATTAGTTCTATAGTGTGAGTTCTGAACACCACAATGTTAAATGCTTGGTATAAGTGCACGGGAGGCAGGGCACATAATCCCCCTCTTCACTGTTAAATAAAATGTCCGTCTGCTTAAAATTCATCCCAAGTGTCTGTTCATTCACTTTCATGTATCTATCCCTTATTAAAGAGGGCTAAGCATTCAGAAGCAAAAGAACATGGATAAACATGTGAAGAAAGAACAGCCTCCACAAGAGCTCGGGGAAAGTTCCTTTTTTTAAAAAATGATTTATATGTAAAATGGACTGCAAAAGAAGCTTCATTTGGTCATCCTCAGCCTGTCTCAGACTGAGATCCAGATCCTGCAGTGAGATGAAGGGAGGCAGACTCCTGCACCTGTGTGGATTTCATTGCAGGCCTGAATTATAGGTCTCCTTTGATAATTTACCTATCATTCCAGACTAGAAAAATCCCTATGTGTCCTTCACATACAAACATGTCTTCAAGATTCTGAAAGTCACATCCGATGAAGTGGGCTGTAGCCCACGAAAGCTTATGCTCAAATAAATTTGTTAGTCTCTAAGGTGCCACAAGTACTCCTGTTCTTTTTGCGGATACAGACTAACATGGCTGCTACTCTGAAATCTGATCCTTGGTCTGCTTCTGGGATAGTGCAACTATGCACTGCCCCTTACATGGAGCTTGTAAAATGTAGTTAGGTATTCATGAAAAAATCAGAGATACCAGTTTTCTAAACTGGAATACCAAAATACTCACTACAGATTTTTTTTTTAATGCTTAGATTTACTATTGGAAAGTCCAGAGTTTATCTAAACGAAGGCGGCGGCATGTGGAGAAAAAGATTCTGACATTCAGTGGAAACAAGACACATGGAATGTTGCCAGGACTGGAGCCTTATAGTTCCTACAAGCTGAATGTTAGAGTTGTTAATGGTAAAGGGGAAGGACCAGCAAGCCCTGACAAATTATTTAAGACTCCTGAAGGAGGTATGAAATGAGAAAATTAAGGTATAAAAGCTAAGCTTAGTAAGTTCAAAAATAGCATGTTGTAAGATTGTTATTAAATTTTAAACTTTCTTGGGTAGTTTAGAAATAAAATTGGGGGTTTATAGTAGGCACAATATTAAACATTATGTTTTTATGTACAAAAGTGAAAGCAAATGTAAAGATGATACAGAAGTTATGCCAAAGTATTTTATAAGACATTCTAGTGCAATATACTTAGCATTTACCATTTTTTCTTCTTACAAGTTCCCAGCTCACCTTCCTTTTTGAAGATTTCTAATCCAACACTGGACTCTCTGACTTTGGAATGGGGTCCGCCTACTCACCCAAATGGTGTTTTGATAGCATATACAATAAAGTTTCAACCAAGTAAGTAAATAATGGTAACATCAAAAACCTGTCTCAGACCACCCACCTGTGGAATACTAATTTATACCTTTAATTCAGTAGTTATTTCACAATTTACAACAACTGTGTGGTATACCTTTATAAATTACAAATAAATCATGCTGAATTTTATATTTGTTAAAATATGGTAAAGGTTGATCTACATTGACAATAGTCCCAAGTGGAAGAGTTCATCCTCTGGGCTACAACTGTGGGATTTTTGGTTTTTTATTTATCTGTACTTCTCTACAATGAATTGATCCATGCTTCATCCCAAAATGCAAGTAAAAGCTGATGTGTAATTGTCAGCTAAGCAATAAACAAGTCATGAAATACCCTCTCAATCTAGACTGGAAAGCCACTAGCCTGTCCTCCTTCAGATCCCCACTTCTACCATGATGTCTACAGTAAATAGCCAACTGATCATAGTTAGGCAGGTAGCTGGTGTTATCAAGATTTTTATTTTATTTACATCTTAGAACTAAACCCCTCAAAAACCAAAAACTTTTGAATGACTCAAATCCATAGAATCATAGAATCATGGAATATCAGGGTTGGAAGGGACCTCAGGAGGTCATCTAGTCTAACCCCCTGCTCAAAGCAGAACCAATCCCCAACTAAATCATCTCAGCCAGGGCTTTGTCAAGCCTGACCTTAAAAGCTTCAAAGGAAGGAGATTCCACCACCTCCCTAGGTAACGCATTCCAGTGTTTCACCACCCTCCTAGTGAAAAAGTTTTTCCTAATATCCAACCTAAACCTCCCCCACTGCAACTTGAGACTATTACTCCTCGTTCTGTCATCTGATACCACTGAGAACAGTCTAGATCCATCCTCTTTGGAACCCCCTTTCAGCTAGTTGAAAGCAGGTATCAAATCCCCCCTCATTCTTCTCTTCTGCAGACTAAACAATCCCAGTTCCCTCAGCCTTTCCTCATAAGTCATGTGTTCCAGTTCCCTAATCATTTTTGTTGCCCTCTGCTGGACATTTTCCAATTTTTTGCAGCATGTGACCCAAAACAGGACCCAGTACTCCAGATGATGCCTCACCAATGTCAAATAGAGGGGAACGATCATGTCCCTCGATCTGCTGGCAATGCCCCTGCTTATACATCCCAAAATGCCATTGGCCTTCTTGGCAACAAGGGCATACTGTTGACTCATATCCAGCTTCTCGTCCACTGTCATCCCTAGGTCCTTTTCTGCAGAACTGCTGCCTACCCATTCGGTCCCTAGCCTGTAGCAGTGCACGGGATTCTTCCTCCTAAGTGCAGGACTCTCCACTTGTCCTTGTTGAACCTCATCAGATTTCTTTTGGCCCAATCCTCTAATTTGTCTAGGTCCCTCTGTATCCTATCCCTACCCTCCAGCATATCTACCACTCCTCCCAGTTTAGTGTCATCTGCAAACTTGCTGATGATGCAATCCACGCCATCCTCCAGATCATTAATGAAGATATTGAACAAAACCGACCCGAGAACCGACCCTTGGGGCACTCCACTTGATACAGGCTGCCAACTAGACATGGAGCCATTGATCACTACCCTTTGAGCCCGACAATCTAGCCAGCTTTCTATCCACCTTATAGTCCATTCATCCAGCCCATAGTTCTTTAACTTGCTGGCAAGAATACTGTGGGAGACCGTGTCAAAAGCTTTGCTAAAGTCAAGGAACAACACGTCCACTGCTTTCCCCTCATCCACAGAACCAGTTATCTCGTCATGGAAGGCAATTAGATTAGTCAGGCATGACTTGCCTTTGGTGAATCCATGCTGACTGTTCCTGATCACTTTCGTCTCCTCTAAGTGCTTCAGAATTGTTTTCTTGAGGACCTGCTCCGTGATTTTTCCAGGGACTGAGGTGAGGCTGACTGGCCTGTAGTTCCCAGGATTCTCCTTCTTCCCTTTTTTAAAGATGGGCACTACATTAGCCTTTTTCCAGTCATCTGGGACTTCCCCCGATCGCCATGAGTTTTCAAAGAAAATGGCCAGTGGCTCTGCAGTCACATCCACCAACTCCTTTAGCACTCTTGGATGTAGCGCATCCGGCCCATAGGCTTGTGCTCGTCCATCTAATTGTCCTCCCCCCTGCATTCTTTCCATTTATTTGTCACATCTACTTCATATGTTTCTGTCTTAAATTAGATGTTAAGTTTTTTGTGGCAGGAACTGTTTCTCTGTATGTACGATATGTGCTTGACACTGCCTTGGGCTCCTGGGAGCAATGTAATTCTTATAAATGATAGCAGAAATACAGTATTGTTACTCTAATGAATATATTTAGGGTGACCAGACAGAAAGTGTGAAAAATCGGGACCGGGATGGGGGGTAATAGGAACCTATATAAGAAAAAGACCACAAAATCGGGACGAACCCTATAAAATCGGGACATCTGGTCACTCTAAATACAGTTGAGCTTTCTGCTGTGGTCATGATAAATATCTGACATGTAGCATATATCATACACTTGGATCCCTTTATAAAATTTACTAACTGATTTTACATCAAATGTATAGGTTTCAGAGTAACAGCCGTGTTAGTCTGTATTCGCAAAAAGAAAAGGAGTACTTGTGGCACCTTAGAGACTAACCAATTTATTTGAGCATAAACTTTCGTGAGCTACAGCTCACTTCATCCGATGAAGCTCGGATGTAGCTCACGAAAGCTTAAGCTCAAATAAATTGGTTAGTCTCTAAGGTGCCACAAGTACTCCTTTTCTTTTTATCAAATGTACAGTAATCACTTCATCCACCACTGGAGAGCAGAGAGCTCTGTGATAAAATGTAACAACAGTGGTTCAACAGAACACGGTACAGTTACACAACACTTACAGGATAGAAAGTACTCTGCCCAGTTGACGCGTATGGGGAATATAGGTAGACAGAATATAATTTTACAAAAATTGTCAGATTTATCATGACTACAAATGGTCTAGAACTGTTTCATATATTTTCTGAAAGACTGAGCCCCTAAGAGTCATTTTGTTTGTCTTTCAAGTACAGTTGAAAAGTAACGACCATTTTTACTATTTGCGTACAAACATGTGTATGGCTGGCATCTGTGATTTAGGGCGGGGCACTGGGAGACCCTGCCCGCAGTGGTCTGACTATGGCACTTGCCGAGAGGCAAGAACGGGAGCTGGACACCCTCCTCAGGCAAAGCAGTCCGCGGTGACTTTGCATAAAAATATATAGTTCTCTGGGGGGCCACCTCTGCTTGGCAAGAGATAAATAGGAGAGTGAAGGGAGAAACCTGTACAGCAGGGGGTAGCACCCATGACCCCACCCTGTCCTGGGGCAGGAGGCAGACCCCAGGAGAGGGGCACCTTGATGATGATCCAGTGCTCCCCCAAGCAAGGAGGTGGCATGGTTAGAAGCCTAGGGATGGGAAAGGCCCAGGTTGACATATTCAAACTTGTGGCAGCAGTGATGAGCTCCTCAGTGGGGACCTGCAGGTTGCAGCTGGCCAGGACTTCCGGGACAGGGCAGGCTATTCTGGGCAAACCAGGTGATTTCTGGCTTGATTAAGGGGGGATTGGAAGGGGCTGAGGCAGAGAAGCTGGGAAGTAGTGGAGCCCTGCCCCCCTTGCAAACTGTTCTGGAGAGAAACTGGGGGTCCCCACAGCTGGGTTTGAGGCGGGCTAAGCCACAGATCACCCCACATGGCTGCATGAGGCTCCGGCAGCCAGAAAAGATAGTCAGCTCAACCCTACGAGCTGTGAGGCTATGATGGAGGGGCCCTTACCCCCCTACCCTCCAAGCATGGGGATCAGAAAGAGGGCCTGGCAGGAGGGTGCGGGGGTTACAGCAACTGGCATGAGTTCTTCCTGTACGTGCACTTGGTCTGCAGGAGAGCCCACTTGGCCATCTCAAACACCTTGTGCACCCCATCCTTCGTCCTGGTTGAGCACTCCAGGTTGCCAAAGGCATATTTAATTCATTATCAATGTGAAGAGAAGACTTCCATCTGCTGCATCACAAACACTCCTTCATGTACAGCCGGAGTTTTCTTTGCTGATATCTCCTAGAGCAACAGCCTACGCCTGACCCTGCATAGCTAATGTAATATGAAAAGATGTCAGTATTGAGGGACTCTAGCTGCAGGTTCATCTGAGTGTTTTTTTATTGTTTAGTTGATAATTGCACATACATACCTTTTTATTATCTTTTGAAAGGAAGCATGGATCAGTTGTCAAAAAATAAAAAACTTGTTGGACCATATATAACATTCACATATGTTCATATATTTACAGTTTATGAATGTTCAGGTAAAATATGGTTAATATAAAAAAACCCCTAGTGGCAACATGATGCTTGTCCTATTTGGAATATTTTATTCTCTGCCTGGTAACAGTATGGGGTTCATTTGACTGTGAAATACATGTGGGTGTGTGGGCAATTTATCAGTATTAAAATAAAAATGCACTAGATATATGTATAGAATATGTATTTTACTTGACTATTGATAAATTACAAATGTGTGCTTCAATAATGACAGTAATGAGGACCTTTAATCACATAATCATCTACTGATATCAGAAAGTATCTTAACTTTGAATTCATCTCCAAGATTGCTTCTCACTCAGCCCTGCCGTTGGGATGCACTTGTCTCAGGCGGTGCACCTAGAACCATTTTGAGCCATATGTCCCTCCCACATAAAAAACTCCCAGCTGCCTCAATTTCTGTTCAACTGCTGCAGTAGTTTGGCACCAGTTAGCAATCATTTAACTATTTTTGTCCCAACATTTGGTGTGTTTTATTCTTAGGTAGTTAATTTAGCATATGCATTAGCTTTTAGCAGTTTTTTAGGATAAATTTTTCAAAAGCATGTAAGTCCCATTTTCAGAAATGACACAGGTGTCCCAGTTTCATAAGTGACTTTCAAAGTGACTTAAACTCCTAAGTGCCTGAAGGTCAGATTGTTCAAAGGCATTTAGGCACCTAACCTACGTGGACATTTTTGAAAATCCCACTAGACAACTATCTTCATCCCTAGGCCCTTAAATACCTTTGAAAATCTGGCGCAAAGTCATTTTTCAAAATGGGGCTTAAGCTCCTAAGTCACTTAGGTGCTTTGGAAAATGTTGCCCTTAGTCTTTTTACTGGTAAAAATACCTCCCTGTCTCCCTGCCATTCTCAGGAGGGAGTAAACTGAACCTTATGCCCCATTACACAGCCACGCAAGCCTAGCCTCTGTCCAGCATATAGCTGATTTAGCAAGTCAGATAGCAGAAGTTACAGTATTTATCATTTCTGGAATCCGAAAATGAACAGCACTGTAGAGAAATTTGAAAAGAAGGTCAGTACCTGGTTATAAAAGTTTTTAATTTACACAACTGTAATATAGTTGAATATCTTCAATATTCAAAGATAAACCATCTAACTCTTTATGCTTTTTTCACAATGACAGTTAACAGCACTCATGAATTAGGCCCCTTGATAGAGATCAGAATTCCTGCAAACGAGACCAGCTTGATATTAAGTAATTTAAATTACAGCACACGATACAAGTTTTACTTTTATGCACAAACATCAGTTGGATCTGGAAGTCAAATAACTGAGGAAGCAGTAACAATTATGGATGAAGGTAAGCTGGGTATGTATAAAGAAAGTCCATTTAAGTTTAAAGAATCCTACATGTTTTATTCAAAATGTTAGTACTTTTTCCTTGCTGAAGCAATCTTTATTAAAAATTATTTAGTGAATACCTAGTTTTACTGTGTACTAATATAAACTATTTAAAACAGATTTTAAAGAAAAGATGTGCCAAAAATTTCTACCACAACTGACATTTAAAATAATTGGTATAAAAAGCCACATCTGTATATCACTTTCCTTAGAAGATCTAGACTACTTGCTTTTCTGGGCTAGGCTGTGCCTTTCAAAATTTCATGCAACTTTACATACTCTTAAGTGCCTTCCCCCAGTCATCTATACTATATCTATATTATTCTGCTTCCATGACCTCTTCTGGTCACAGGTAAAATACTTTGTTCTGGTGGTTATCCTTCGTCCAGTGATAAAGTCATGAAATGCTGCCTGCTACAGTTTGGCTAGTAGAAAATCTATAAAGTCTAAAACAATACAAATCTCTAAGTCACAATAACTTATATGTAGTCTAAACGTTTTGTCATGGGCCTAATAGGAACATGGGTGTACTGTAAATGTAGTACCACAGCTAAGACCAAGACTAGCCCAGTATATGGTCACCAGTTAAAGAGTCTGGTGTTAATTTAGGAGTGAGAGTATCTCTTCACAAGCTTATGTTGTTTCAGGAATTTTATATTTAGGATCTGGTACAGAATTCTTCTGTTGGGAGTGCTATCCTTAAAAATATTATGGAAATTCAATTTAAATAATTAAAATCACTCTGGAAACTTTGTGATGTGGCCTTTGATAATTTTGCACACCTCTAATATTAAATTCTGTTTTATTGCAAGCTTTAGATTTACTTGTTTCATACTTGGTAAGCTTATAGTTTGTTGAAACTGCCATAAATTGGTTGGTATGAAACTCAGTAGATCTAGTAGGTGTATTCTGGTTATATCATAAAATGTACCTTTTTTAAAAAAGTGAATGTTAACAAGCATGAACAGTAAAAATTAATAAATGCATGTATATTAACTTTTAGAATAATCTATCAATGTTCAGCATAAGTATGTATTTAATTTCTTACTCCATTGATAATACATTTCACTTACTGCATGCTTTTATGACAATTTATATTTATATATATATTTATATATATATGTTCCCTCTGGTGTTGTATCTAATTATATAGTGTCCTATTTTTATTTTCCCCCATTAAAGCTGGTATTCTCCCTCCTGCTCTAGGTGCAGGCAAAGGTAAAATAAAACTCTGCATGATTTTGTAAGTGTGTGGATTTTTGCGGTGTTATAAATGGGGAAATTTCTGCTGGTAAGGAGAGAAAACACTGACCTATATTTTGTTGTATTAACTATTAATTGATATTGGGGGAACGGTTTATTTAATAGGCTGCCTTTCTGATAAAGATGCACCCTACATATTTTGCATATTTTGCTACAACATTCCAGAGGAATTTGTTAGCTTTACTTCAGCAAAGTCTAATTCTTTCTCTGCATTATGAAGTTGTATAGCACTGTCCTGTGTGTTCAGGGTCTAGGCGCAGTTTCACCCTCTTACTAGCATGGGGTAAACAGGCATTCTTTCACGCAAGCTTACCTACCTTATAGAGGTGAGCCTTTATGGGTACGTTTGTACAGACCATGGCGGGCTCTCTGAGCCCAGCTCGACAGACTCAGGCTTGCAGGGCTTGCACTACAGTGCTAAAAACGGCTGTGTAGTGATTTGTGGAGGGCTGGAGCCAAGCCCCATCCCTCTGCCTAAGCTTCAGAGCCTGAACTCCAGCCCAGGCCCCGACACAGCTATTTTTAGCGCAAGCCTGAGTCTGTCAACCTGGGCTCTGAGACTCACTGCTGCTTGCTGTGTAGATGTACCCAACAACTGATATTGAAAGGACTCTGCCGAGCATAGGTACTCAAACTAGGGATGCTGGGGGTGCTTCTGCACCCTCTGGTTTGAAGTGGTTTCCATCACATACAGGGTTTACAGTATGGTTCAACGGCTTTCAGCATCCCCACTATAAAAACTGTTCTAGCACCTATGCTGCCAAGTTTATGTTGTCTGGGAAGAGGAACATCCTTTACTCCTGGGGGAATTCTGCTGACTTTCTGATGGGGAAGTAATAAGAGTGGTCATGCGACCCTCCTGAGCAGTATGTTCTGGGTTCCCAGGGAAGCTGGCAGAGAGAGAAATCACTGTAGGGCAGTGGGAAAGACCCGGCTGGTGGCTCCCACCCTGTGCTGGGCTCAGCTTCTAGTCCTGGCTGGACTCGGGAGGACAGGAATTCCTCTTCCCCTGCATGGCACCCCCAGATTTCTCCCTCTGCTGCAGGAAGCTCTGCAACCTCCCCACCATCACCACCCCGCTTCCTGCATGCATCGCTCCTCAGCTGCAGGAGGAAGGATCCCAGTATGGTACCCCCATCCACCCAACCCCCATGCATCCAGATCCCCTCATACCAGACCCTCCTGCTGAACCTCACCCCCCCCACACTCAGAACCTCCCCCCAATGAGCCCCGCTCCCCCTGCACCTGAACAAGACCGACGAGTCACCCATACCCGGATCCCCACCCCACCAAGCCCCAAGCAGCTGCACCTGGATCCCCACTCCCTCAGAATCTGGACCCCCCCTCCACTAAGCTCTCCACACCCGGACACCCCTGCTGAGCTCTATCCCCCCCCACTCTGAGACCCAACTGCCTTCACCTGGAACCCCCCTGCAGAGTCCCACTACCATTGCACCCAGAACTCCCCAACAACCCCCTGTGCATCCAGATCCCCCCCACAACTGAATCCACTACTGAGCTGCCTGCACCTAGATTGCCCCACACGGAACCCTCTCAACCCACACCTGCATTCCCCCCACTAAAGCCTTCCACACTTGGATCCTGCCTTGCTGAGCCTGCCTGCCCACACAGAGGGGCAGGGCCCTGGGGTGTTTCTGGAACAGGCCCGGTCCTTACACTGTGTCAGGGTTGGGTGCAGCCTCAACATTGAGTCCATGTCCTGGGGGTGGAAGGGAAAGGAGCTGCACAGTGATCTCCCTTTGTGCACCCTCTGTGCAGCCAGTGGCCTCTGTTCCCCAATGCCATGCTGGAGCCTCCACATTTATTTGACAAATAAAATTTGCAGAATTTAAAAATATTGTGCGCAGAATTTTTATTTTTTGGCACAGAATGCCCTCAGGAGTAATCCTTGTTCTGAACCCTGGTCACTGTTGTCCATTTGGTCAACTTTCATTCACTTACAAATTAAATATGGATAGGAGGTAGATTACTGACAGCACCTTAAGTGACCTTCTCTTCTGCTATATGTCTGTTCACAGAAAGAGGGCATAGAGGAGGTATCAGGTTGAACATATAGGCAACAGCTTTCTTTGTCTCCCTTTTCTTCTCTTTCTCAGGCACACAAATCTTATGACTGAGCATTCAGGGCTATTTTCTTCAGTTGTTGATCTACTGCTTGAGGCACATGTTCATCTTTGGCCTTGGATTCAGCTCTATTTATTCCTTAGTGAGGTAGCTGATCCCTTTGTCAGACACAGGATTGCCTTTGTGCAGAGTTCTTGAAGATAATACCTTCCTATTCTGTGCATTTTCGCATGTATAGTTCTTGTAATAGCTTTGGAAAAGGGAAGCAATTGAGACAGTAGATAAGAGCAGATCCCATTGTATGCATTTTTAATAAGCAGCTCTAAACATTTTAATGTAGTTATGAGTCGTAAAGATGTCTGTGTATATGAGTGATTTAACTATACAGTTTACTGTGAAGACATAATTAACCCTGATGAAACATCCCTTTTTCCTAAGGAAAAGTAAGTAGATACTCAGAATATGGGAGTCATAAATACCTATGTGTGCAGTATCCTATCAAGCATTTTCATACATTTGACAATATAAAGACATTGTTCAGTGGAAACTATATCTAAAGCAATCAGATATGTTAAATGATGTCCATTAGTGAAGAACATACTTCAATTCTAATCCAGGATCAGTAAACCAGACAAACTTGACCAGACAAAACTAAACCAGACAAATTTGATTTAAAGTATTTATACTCTGAAATCAGATTTATAAACATGGTATCTTCGTACAACAGGTGTGTTCCTGTTGTGTATACAGCTTACTTTAACAACAGTTTCTTTTTGCTGCTTTTTTACTCCATTTATCACTGAAAGGTCAACACAGCTGGGAGCAAGGGAATTGGATTCTTGTTCTTCTAGGTCATTATAAACTAAGTCCCAAGGAGTTCCCACTGTACAAACCCACTGAAGGAAAATTAGATTCCACATGTATAACTGCGGGTCTAATTTCAATGTTACTTTGAAAAAAAGTCTCTAGTTCTTATGATTTCAACAAAAACTTTGAAAACATGAACCAAATATAACAGAAGCCAAGACATCCAACTAAGTTCTCAGACAACCTGAAATGACAGCTGTGAAATGTTAGCTGCCCCTTTCATCTCAATGGGCATTAACTCAGATAGTAATGATGATGATTGGTATGTCAACGTGGTTAACTGTTTCCACAGCTGAGACAGCAACACTTGTTTTTTCCCCCCATCAAGGAGGAGCTAACCCCAAGGAGCCCAGCAATGCATTGAACCCCAGTGATGTAGAGCCAAGCCCCAGTAGACCATGTGATCCAGTTTTCAGCATCTGCACAGTCTTTTGAAAACAGCATCTCATTTTCTCATCTCAAGTGGGTGGAGCTTATTTTCCGAGCAGAGCTTGGAAAAGTACAACTATTCTTTGTTTTTCCTACTTGACCCCCTGAAGACAAGCACATTTGTGGTGCAAGTCAATGGGACAAGTCCCATGATTCCATATTCCATCCCATGAACCACACCTTAAAATGCAGAATCAAGCAAAGCTATAGTAAACTAAGGATCTTTACAATTCCTCAAACTTTTTACCATAGTCTCAAAATAAATCCTCTGCCTTCTGAGCCAATACTTCTCTTACTGTCTCTCCAAGCAGAAGTGAAGTCTGAAATGGACTGTATACTACTGTTTCTAATCTTTTAAACAACCACAGTATCCTTGTTTTCTCCGTTTCTCTTAGCTGTTGATTGCTAAACTTGAGATTCTTTAAATTACCTCTAGCTGGATTGGTCAGATCTGAATGGTAGTGCGTGTCAGGGGAAGATGACTGCTTCAGGCATCCCAGAATTTTTTAGATCAAAACTAAGAGAAGCTATTGCTCTGCAATTTTCACATAAGGTAAAATAGACCTTTTAAATAGAAAAAAAGAAAAAAAGGAGGGTTGGGGAAGAGATGTTTTCCTCACCCTGCTGTGAGAAGTTAGAAAGACAGAATAGTGCAGCAATTTAGAGAAAGTAAAAGGGAGAAGAATTGTTCAAACTTAATATACTGTACATATGAACTCCCATAACCAGATTCTCAGGGCTGGATAGACTATTACATTAAGTAGGCAGCCTTGGCAGAGCATACATAATTGAGCTCTCATTCCCTTCAATATTTCCACTCTCAAGAATCCTTAAACAAAAACCAAACAAAACAAGGGAGAGGCAGGAGATTCAACAACCCCTTTGTCATGCAAATCTGCCTTTCCCCCCACCTGCCCAGATCACTGAAGAAGGAAACATAGTCTTCACTTAACTGGATAAATCACGCTGTCACACTCGGTTTACTTTCAAATTTACACTTACATGATCTTTGTCTTCCTAACCCTGTTCTGTTTGACCTTCTCCATGACTTCTGTTTACTCAGAATATGCAGCTCCTTATAAAGGTGATTTTTTTTTAGCAACAGCTGGTTAAAATGCATGCATCTAAAAACTGCATATATAAAACACACACACACCACATAAAATATTGGCACTTAGGAGGTAGGTAACTACATAAATGTATAATTGATGCTTCTTTTGCAATCCATCAACTGGCTGGACTTGAGGCTACTGAAATAAAAGAGAAGATTATCGACGGAGAAGCTGGATACATATACATTATTGAAGCAACCTGAAATAAATCATTGTAATTACTTGACTTCAGTCCCACCGAGCACCTTCTATCATCAGGTCATATAAATAGGTCATTAAGGAAGGGAGAGAGAATGAGATTTGAGGAACCAGCAAGATAAATACTACCAGAGCATATGGGATACTGACTTAACATTCACAGAGAGGCACAATTATTTGCATAATCTTCAGCATCATTAGCATTAAATACGAACACTTCTAATCAAACAAATACATTAGGATAGTATCTTATTTTCTGTATTAATCCCAAATGATGATCATTTTTTAAAATATTACTTCTGTTGTTGCAAAAAGATAACGTGGGCACTGAGTCTGAAACTACCCCTTTTTGATTGTATCACTTGCATATACAATATGTAGCTGTTTGCTGTGGACTAAAAATCATTCTCAGCAGCAGTCCTGTCTCCTACTTTCAGCTAGAGTGTTGGTCATCTCAGGAGAAGCATCAGCAAATTTGTGCTTGCAGTAGGAGAAGAGACCACTTATTAAGGATGGTCCTGTTGTTAGGGCACTTGTCTGGGGCTCAGGAGACCCAAGTATGATTCCCTGCTTTCCCACAGGCTTCCTGCCTGACACTGGGCAAGTCACTTAGTTTCTCTGTGCCTCAGTTCCCCATTTGAAAAAAAAATGGGGCTAATGGTACTTCCCTACCTGAGAGGGTTCTTATGAGGAGACAATACACTGAAAAATTATGCAGTGCTCAGGTACCAGGATAAGTACTTAAGACAGATTTCCTGCACACTCAGCCTTTTCTCCAATATGACTTGTTATTGCTAGTTGTTTTCTCCTCAGACCCCAAATCAGGAGGTATTTAGTATATAGAGAAGAGCACCAGTCTGGCCCGGATAAAAAGCCACTTATGAGCCCTTAGCTCACATGTGGAGTACTGTAGTGGAATTGCCTTTACAGGAGCTTGTGAAACCATAAAAGAATGCCTGATTAGTCAGACAGTTTGGTCTGTAAAATTAGTTATGCCTTAATTACTTTGTTTTTCCTTCAGCTAAACTCTATATTCAGACCCTTATCATCTCCTATCTTGATTACTGTAGCATCCTCCTTCTCTTTGGCTTCCCAGACACCATTGTAGTCTACCTCCTTTATTCCATATAAAATGCTTCAGCTAAGATCATGTTCCCTGCTCCCTCTTTCAGTCCCTTCAGGGGGCTCCCCCTCCTTTGCCATATCAAGTGCAAGTTTCTTGTCCTTGTCTTCAAGGCTCTGCATAACTCTGTCCTAGTATCTTTTTGTATTACTCCCTGTCCACTGGTTCCATCAATGAGGCCAGATTTAACGCACTGTTAATGTCTCTATGCTTTTCTCCATCCAGTCCCTATGTGTTGAACACCCATCAGGAGCTGGTCAATAAGGCAACTTCATTCTCCTTATTCAAATCCCCCTTGAATACTCATAATAATTGGGAGAGTAGACTAGAGAAGACAGTAATGACTTCTTGGTAATAGCATGCAATCATTGCTTCCTTGCCATAACTTTTCATGGTCCAGAAATCAGACAATTTTCATATGAAACTAGTTAGACGTGTAACAGGAAGGTGACTTTCCTGCGGCTCTCTACTAGTAGAATATCATCTCAGCAACTCACATAGCATGAGAGTAGCTTAATACTTGCATCTCCTAATTCTAAAAAGCAATGCACTCTTGTTGTTGCACAGGGAAATGAGTTTCATTGTGCAATAGCTGTCTTTTAACAAAAATTCACTTTCACACAATTCTTTGCCCAGTCAATTCGTGGCAGAATCTACTACCTGTCATCTTTTCTTGCTTTATATTCTTGAGGCTATTCCTCATCTACCTATAATTTTGCAACAGTGCCTCATAAAAGGCAGGTCTTATCAACAGGGCAATAAACAAAAATAGCATGATGCAGTTGTATAGACATATTCAACATAATTTCACTCTACAGAAGTCTGGAGATGTATATTTCCTTCTCAACCCAGCACTTTCTTCATGGAGTAGTAGTGTACTACTACAGGACTTAGGGATTTGAGGATCCATCTGAAGTCATGTTTGATGGTGAGTTTGTCACATGATTGGATCATTCCTGTGGGAATTTAATTAGCTATTCAGTTGAACTAAATATTGAAGAAATTATCCGCCTCAGTTTAAAACTTTGTTTTATCTCATTACTAATCTTACCGACTGTATATTCTATGTGTAGGTTAGTTATCTAGAGGAACAGTGTTAGTGAATGGCTTGAACGTTATACATGGCTATGCAGAGAGATTAAAAACAGTGGTTGTCATTGATTTTAAGAAGAGATTATTATTAGTTAGGTCCTATTATTTAGGTCCTCTGATCCTACAATTAGATCCAAGCAGGTGAATGTTTGTACCCAAGAGAGTTCCATTGAAACTAGTGGGGCTCCAGACCGTGCTTCCCATTGCAGGATTGGAGCCATGGTCACTGATTGATGCCAGCTATATTTTAGCATCATATCACTGCTACAGAGTGGTTAACAGAGATTAATTTGTTGGAGGTAGCTGAACAATAACCAATCAGCCTGTGTAAACTGGTTCACTTCATAGTAATCCAGTTTCTTCTTTGTGGCGCGAATGGACTATCAAATTACTGCTTGTACAGCACTATTGTATAGTTGCAGTGGCACAGAATTTAATGCACATTTACTCTCTTACTGAATAGGCATTTCTTCACAAGAGTACTAAGCTTTTTTTTTTTAACCCATTGGCACCAGTACCGTTTCAGAGCTCCTGCCAATTGTTTTTTATGCATTGGTGATGAGTGCTGAGAAACCTCCGTTTTCAGAGCCAAAGGTTAATTGCCATTAGAGGTGTGCTGACCCAGAAAGCTAGAATTTGGGTAGATTTACGACAGACTCTGGGTGTTCAACCACACAGACCCCTGGCTTTCATCACCTCAGGCTGCAGAAATCATATTGAATTATGTAACATGCAGTATCATACACCATGAGAACATGGTGCATGAGACAGACTTTAAAAAACAAACAAATCCCCCCAATTTTTCTAAAACGTACGAAAAAATATGTCAATTAATTAAAAAAAGGATGGGTATAAAATTAATGATCCTGTGTAACTGAACTCTTTCTTCAAAATACTGTCTTCAGTAAGAAAAACCTAGAAAAGAAATCTGAACAATTAGTAAGCAAGGAAGACCATGTAAAAATAACCATTTATAAGAATCAGATGAGAGTATATGTGGAGAATTTGAACATAAATCAGACAGCTGGGTTGATATTGAACCTAAAGTACAAAGAGAATGAAGAATAGAGGCAACTTGGCCACTGTCTACAATTACATATACAAGGAGAATTTACCAATGCCAGAGGGAATTTAAACTAGCAGTTCTAGCAGTCTAATTAGATCAAAAGCTCTAAACTGAAGTTGGAGAAGTTCAAAAAGGAAGAAAGATGCAAATTTTTTACAGGGAATGTAATTAGCGATTGGAATAGTCTGCCAAGTGATATAGTAGATTCTTTATCATTTGGAGTCTTTAAATCAAGATTAGAAATCTCTAAAAGACATGGTCTAGTTCAGCCACAAGTTATAAGACTTGATGAAGGGTTTATTAGGTGAAATTCTGTGGCCATTATATGCAGAAGGTCGAAGTATTTGACCATAATCAACACTTCTGCCCTTAAAACCTACGAAAAAACTTACTGTTCCTTTGACAATTATATTTAAAAAATCATTGACAACTTTAGAGAGACCAGAATATTGCAGGAAAAAAAAGAGGTACCATTTTACCCACACCCCCCCACCAAAGAGTGCCATCGTGACAATTGCCATCCTGTAAGTCTTTTATCCCAGTATATGAATGAAACAAATACTAAGGACCAGACTGTGGCTGACCCATGTTTGAGTGCGCAAATGAGTAAGGACCATTATGTATCTTGCATGCTGCCAGTGCCAGGCACAGTCCCAGTCGCTGCACTCTCCTAAGTTCAAAGACTGCTCAGTATTAGCTCACTATATGCTCTAGCTACCTCAAAGTGGGTATGGAAGAGTCAGGACTGCAGCCTAATGTCCTTATGTATATGCATCATGATGGTATGTGATCATGTAATTAAAAACTGTTTCCCCAGGCAACAATAGATCTGGCATTTACTAACTTTTGACTACTTGATTTTGAAATCTAAATTTCCTTTTTTAATGTAGATTTTTTGGGTTGGGGTTTGGTTTGGGATGTAATATATACAGTATAGCGTGGCTGAGAGATGCTTTGGGAAGGCACGATAAAAGTCAACCAAAACTTTAATGAGGTAAACAAGAAGTATGGGAGGAAGGAGAGTAATGATGTGGTTTGATAGTGTGCTGAGGGATTTAACTAGAAGTAGTCTGATGAAATGAAGACAATAAAACAGTAATATAAATACAGTATCAGGAAAAATTCCTGACATGGAAATTATTAGGCTGTGGAATAATCTCATGAGAGAATGAGAATAAACCCCCTCATTATACTGGATTTAACAGCTGTAAATGAATTGCAAGGAACTCTCCTGCATTGTGAGGTAGAGGGACTGGCTCATCTTTTATCACAAGAATCTTTCTCTCTTCAATAGTTGTATGATTAAAAGGATCTTGCCAAAAGGGTGGCTTAAAGAAAAAGACTATTTTAAACCACTGTTGTAATTACTGTAAAAATGTTTTTTAAATCATTTAGTTACTTTGTACATCTTTGAGAGATTTACAGAAAGAATGATCCCAAAGGAGTTTATATGTAATTTTCCCTCTCACCTTGCAGCTAGAAGTACTGTATGAAATGGTTTCAGAATAGCAGCCGTGTTAGTCTGTATTCGCAAAAAGAAAAGGAGTACTTGTGGCACCTTAGCGACTAACCAATTTATTTGAGCATAAGCTTTCGTGAGCTACAGCTCACTTCATAGGATGTATGAAATGGGTATTTCAGATTTCAAGCCCCTCTAATTTAACAACCTGACTTGATACCCATGGAAGTCAATGGGCTTCTTTCCATTGACTTCAGTGGTCATTGGATCAAGTCCTAAATGAGTTCATCTGTTATTGCAGAGTTATGGTGCAGCAGATAATTACAAGTTCTTGCAGTAGCTATTCAGGTGTTTATTTCACATTAGTGAATTAAGTGTTTTACTAAAGTGATATTTAAGGAGAGACTGCAGGTGTTACTTCTGCTCTAAACTGAATAAATGTATGGTCTTGCTTTAATGGAATAGTTTTTGTCCGTTTATGAATAGGTGTAAGACGTGAATTTCAGTTAGGAATCCTGTGTTGTAAGCTCTTTCTTGTTCCTTTGTATACTTTTATGATGCAAACAAGGTTCTGTAGTAGTAGTTTCTTGTGTTTTTTAGAGATACTAAGATGTGGAAAGGACATAGAAGGGTAAGAATGTTAGCCCAGTAAACAAAGAACAAACAAAGAAGCAGCAAGAAGATACAGATGATACTTTTTAATTGACTAAATTAAACTCAAATTGGCCAGCCATTAAGAACCACAGTGACTTCTGCAGACTATGGAAAATAACAGATGTAGTTTTAGGGTGTAATTTGAACCTTACAATGAAACTGTGTGAGAGAGTGAAACAAAGGGGAGCTGCTTTTTGGTTTGGTTTTGTTGTTTTTTTTAATTATTTTGGTGTGTGGGGGCAGAAGGAGAGTTAAAAATATATTTAAATACTGGACATCAGATCATGTTTTCCTGGGATTACTTGCACAAGTCAGATGAACAGGATTTTGCTGCAGGGTTGGGTGTGGAATGTCAGTGTGTTACATGTGATCATGTATCTTTCAACAATGAACTTTAAAAATATTAATAACTTTTCAGAGAAAATAATTAATTTAAATTTTCTGTGCCTTAAAGGATGGTAATATTTTCTTACCAGTTTCACTATTATTTTCACTCTGAACAGATCATCCACAAACATATTCCTCATAAGTGTATTGCTGGAATGAGGCATTTTCTCTTTAGATTTAAGTTGGGGAATTAATTTCACAAACTAAGAGAGAAAACTTAGAATGAGATTTTCATAAACATGTTTAATATTATGAATATTTTTAGAAATTGGCTACCTGCAGCACATTTTGAATGAATTGCATTATTCTTCAAGATGTAGAAAGCAACTCCATAAATATTAGATCCTCTGAGTTAACAGAGTTATGAACATGGGAAAATAATAAACTTGGCAGGATTTTTAAAAATGTGTGATAGCACCTGAGAATTGCACCATCAAGATCTTTTGGCCTGTTTGCAAAACAAATTTCAGACATATTGTCATTTACAATTTAATAATATTAATTTGGCAAAGATTGAGTGCCCTCATATTTGTGAATCTAATTTGTAGAGTATTAGACTGTCTGGTTCCACATGAGGGGTGAAATCCTGGCCCTACTGAAGTCAATGGGAGTTTTTCTATTGACTTCACTTGGGCTAGGATTTCACCGATGGTATTTTGTTGGTCTTTGAGAAGCATTCTTGGTATTATATCTGAGAGAGAGAAAGTGCCTTTTTACTAGATGTGGAAACCTCAGTGACAAATAATACTACAATAGCAGAATATCAGCACAGAAACGCAATTTCATGCATTGTTCTGTGAAGGAAAACCGCTTAGTGAATGAATTGCTCTGGATTTCTATTTAGATGGATTTCAGGATGACATATGTCGTGAAAAAGAATCTATTTACTTAATAGCATTGGGTACACAAGAATACTAAAACCAGTTTCTATTTATGAACAGCCCAATTGAAGAACTATAAAGTAAACATACTGATTTAAAAGAAGTGAGCCAAAATATAGCTATTTAAGGGTCCACAAGAAACTGGTCCTACTCATTGCAATCAAATGCCTTCTCCTCATCCAGGAAAATGCCACATGTTGAAGGGAACATCTTTTTGGCAGTGTTTATAAGATAATACCATAATATCCATAATTCTTATCCATGAATCTTTCTTGGCTATGCAAAATATTGATTTCTACCCTTCACACCAGAATATTTTGGTAGTGGTTACACCAATATGTGGTTCTTCCTGTTTTTTTCCAGTAGTACAGTCATTTTCATGCGGTAGTGAGCTTTTGAAGTGTTGGGCCTCTGTTTCTCTTTTTTGTTTAACCACCCACTTTATATTTTTCAAAAACAGAAACAAAAAACATCCACTTTCGACTGGGTCCAGATTTACTATATAAGGTCTGAATTAACACCTGGATGCTATAACCTACGATTTCAGAAGTGTCCACTTATTTTGGGTACCTCAATTTTAGGGTTATCAACTTGAAACATGAAGGGCCTGATTTACTGAGATGCTCAGCACTGCAACTTCCACTGAAGTCAGTTGGAGTTGTGGATGCTAAGTGCCTCAAAAATCAAGTTCCTAGGTATTTTGAGGCTGGACAACAAAAATTGAGCTATCCAAACTAAATGGATAATTGAAAATGTAGGTCTCCACCTCCTAAATCATAGAAATTAGAGAGAGAAAAGTATAATATCTCCCAAAGATTCTCAAGGGGTGTGTAGGATTGTCAAACCTCACTCAATTTTCCAGAACCAGAAAAAGATTGTATGGCTCTTGTTTTTTTCCCTTGAAGTTAGTGTCTGCATACTGATTACTTGCTTTTCAAGAATGGGTTAGAATTAATACAGATTAACTAGAATCTAAAAATAGTTAATTGCTTTTTTTGGTGCAGGAGAGTTACTATTGATGGCTAAATTGTCAATAGAGTATTTAAAATAAAAGTCTGAAATGTTAATTATGATTATTTAAGAAATGTTCTTCTATAAATGTTAGGGTTTAGCACATCTGTAATCTGGCTTGCTTTCAGAGTAATTTACATTACCCTGTCCTTTTCATATTTTATCAAGTAAAATTATTTGTAAAGAAACCTGCATGAACTTAGAGTATGCATGCGTTGGTTCACTTAACAGGTAAGCTTCTGTTATCTGCTGTGTTGCTTAAACATTTTCCTATGTAAAACTGTTTTTACTCTTTTTATGTTTCTTCTTTTCTATTATCTCTGGTGATGAAGGATACTCAGAAACCCTTTTTGCAACATCCCCTGTCATACATACTGTCCATCCAACATTCTATAAGGGTATTGTGATCCTTTTTATCATTATAAATTCAGTAGAGATAGTTGAAAAGCAAAATTCTATGCAGGGCCAGCAGTGAGGAATTTGCAAAGTCTGTGAAATACCACATGGAATCAAGGAAATTGTGTACCTGCATTACAATATATCCTCTCCTGCAGTTCCCAGTACTGAGTGACCTGTAGAATGCTCTTCACTTTTCAGCTGTCTGCATTGTACTTCAAGAGATTTAAACTATAGTATTTTCCAGGGCTTTGGCAATTTGGTATTTTAAAGGGTTTGGCAATTTTAGTGGTCTAGGCCATGCCAGTAGAGTTCATAGACTTAGTTCTCCTTTCTAATTTAATAGTGTAGTGGCTACCTGCTGTTCAACTACCGCATGTGCTAATGCTGTAATTTAGTCACTAATTTTCAATAATGGAAACAATGAGTATGTATGAACCGTACATTCCATATATGTGGTCCAAATTTGCATAGTGGTTTCTTAAGATAGATTTTATTATATGCATGGAGCCACAATTTCATATTTTGCTTTGTTTTTCTATTGTGTATTCAGTGCGACCAGTTTACCCAAGGATCAGAAATGTTACGGCATCTGCTGCTGAGACCTATGCCAATATCAGTTGGGAGTATGAGGGACCAGATCATGTGAACTTTTATGTTGAATATGGTGTAGCAGGCAGTAAGAAGTCATTTCGTTTAATTATTCTAAGTGCTGAGATACATTTTAAAATATTTTAATAACTGAATTTGGCATATATAGATCTAGCTTTATTGATAGCTTTTTAAATGTCTAGAAAAAATATCTTTTAATTTGATCTAGCAGATTGTGTCATATTAATATAGTAATAAAAATTCCTGCTCTTCAGGATACATGATGCTTAGAAAATAAGCCTTTGTTCCCTTGTGTTACTTTATCAACTCTTGTGAACAAGAACCATTACTACCTTTAACTGCCTGAAGCTGTTGATCATACAGTGATTACAATCCTGCAGTGAAAATATATTGTAGTGGTTCTATTAAATGTCCTAAGAATATTACAGTGACAAAAATACACATATCAAAATAGAAAAGAATCAAACAAAAACAAATCTTGTTAAGTTATCCCTTAAAATAGCAGCAGACAAATAGCATATTAGGAACAACAAACTTCTACCTACACATTAGCATGTAGTTAATAACAAAAATAAAGCTCCAACCCTCTGTAAAAGCAATTTGATTTAGTTCTCATTATGCATTAACATTAAGATGCTGAGTTGATAAAATGGAGATACTTCCAGTACACTGTCCTTATTAAGTGGTGAATAAATGCCAGAGACAGTGTACAGTGGAACCTCAGAGTTACAAACACCAGTGTTACAAACTGACCAGTCAATCACACAGCTCATTGAGAACCAGAAGCATGCAATCAGGCAGCAGCAGAGAAAAAAAAAAGCAAATACAGTACAGTACTGTGTTAAATTTAAACTACTGAAAAAAAAGGATTGTTTAAAAAAAGATTAGAGAGGTTAAGGAAACTGTTTCTGTGCTTGTTTCATTTAAATTAAGATGGTTAAAAGCAGAATTTTTCTTCTACATAGAAAAGTTTCAAGTTTCAATATTAAGTTTCAATGTTCAGTTGTAAACTTTTGAAAGAACAACCATAACATTTTATTCAGAGTTACGAACATTTCAGAGTAATGAACAACCTCCATCCGCGAGATGTTTGTAACCCTGAGGTTCGACTGTAATTGTAAGTCTTCTTATGAAAAGGTATAAGTTTTGTTCTGAACTTTGCTCAGCGTCACTTGAGATGATTTTAGAAAAAGATGTACACAAACATGAGGAAAACATTCAGAACAATCGGGAACTATTTCCACATCATCTTCAGCATTTAAAGAGAATTTCTCAACAAAAGTAAATGCTGATTAAAAGTGCAAGCAGTATTATCAAATTCAGTGAATAAATGTTTTCTTTATAATTTATAATTTGTAATTGCAAATTCAAACACATTTCTGTAAATAGATGCAAAATAATTATCTGTAATGCAGTGGAACAAAAGTATAAAATAAGCATTCTTATTTAGATAGTATTTTTTCTTGATATTGCATGCAGTATAGTACTGAAAATCATTATTTTGCCTAAAATTATATTCTTTTTGGAGAAAGCAGTTATTTGTTCAACAAATCCAAGTTTAGCCAACTGACTATAGAAAGTGTTCTGACTATAACTTAGAGTAGCAGATAGTAACTTAAAATATTCCAACTTGTTGTTTTCCTAAAATTTTTATAGGCAAAGAAGATTGGAAAAAAGAAATTGTAAATGGTTCTCGGAGCTTCTTTGTGTTAAAGGGTTTAACACCAGGAACATCATATAAAGTCCGGGTTGGTGCTGAGGGTCTGTCTGGTTTTGTGAGTTCAGAGGATGTGTTTGAGACAGGTCCAGGTGAGGCACACCATACCAATTCTGTCTCACATTCAGAATTGTGATATGCCAAGTGCTGAAACATTGAATTGCTGCTAGTGGGGAGATATTTTAGCTAAAACATTTTGATATCATTTTCTTCAGTGGTGCTAAACTACTTTGTAAACTTCTAGACATGCCAGCCTATCTACTTTGTAGACTATGAATGTTTTCCTTCTTTCAGTTCACTTTGTTTCCCTGCCATTTATGTTATGGGAAAAAACACTTACTGTTCACATTCGGTCTGTATTCTGTGCACTTAAGCTGAAATATTTTGTTTGTTTCTAATTCATCTTTGAATTGAATTAGAACCTATTGTTCAATATTTAAATAACGTGGTGTACTGTAACACAGCAGAATACCTATTTTTAAAACTAACAATCTCAATATCAGCAGTTTAGTTTCCAGAAGCATGATGTAAAATTGTAATCCATTATTACATCCATATCCATATTATGTGCCAAATAAGAAGATCTCTAGTTATAAATGTTTCTTTTTCCATCAAACATTGGCTTCCAGATGATTTTTATATCACTTAAACTACAAAATACTCTCATTAATAAAACAGCTTAAGAATTTTAAGTGTTCCATAGCTATTTTTCCATAGAAAAATAATAGATTTTAGTGCAAGAAAGTTTGAAGCAGTTGTGACTTCATACAAGAATAAGTAATGCCTGTTCATTTAACTCAGAGAAAGGGTTTTGTTGGAAATGTATTAATGTCATGATGAATATGGTGTTGCAATATCAGCATGTTCTTGATGAAGTGTTATTGTCTGGTCTGTGTTTGCCAGGCACTCTTACTCATTCCAAGCAATGTGGCCCATGAACAGTTATCCAGTAGATCTTACTTTGGTCTCACCTACTACACAAACATTATGATTTAAGAAAATAGATTGCTAATATGTAAAGTAGTTTGAGCAATATGAAACAATGATCCTTCAGATAACAAAGCAAGTGATTAGCATGCCAGTTTGAAAAAGCGTTCACTTTCTAAAGTCATAATGTTTTTGTTTTGTTTCATGTTTATAGTACATTAATGCTCATAGTGTTACAATGTTGCTATAGGAAAGCTTTTGAAACCTAATGCTAAATAGCAGTGCCTCACAAACATTTGCAGTTTCAGAAAAAAAGGTTTTTGTTAGTGACCTTTTAGCCAGAGGAGGCTAGTGATACCAGAAAACGGATATGCAAAATTATATATGTAGGTGTGTTCAGAACCAGTAGGCAGCAGAGCGCAAAGATTGTTTTGTAATGCACTCAAAGCGGCAGGGGAGGGGAAGACCAAAACCTTCCCAGTCAACGTTCTGCTTAACAGTAAAACTTCAGTAGATCAAAAAGTCAAGACTCCTATATGTATCTGTGAGTAAGTTAAACACCTTGGCTCCATTCCTTGAGTCTTTCAAGGCTGGGAACACTAGAGGCAATGTTCTCTCTTTCTGGCAAAGGTTCAGTATAAAGTATTGCTTTAGAGTCCCCCATCAGATAATTTGTACAGCAAATTTTCTTTTTAAAAGAATCTAGCTATGTCACTTTCTGAAATCTGGGCTAATGCTGCTAAACATTGGGGATGGGGACAAAAGAGCAAGATACCTTTTTCGAGTACTCCTTTGCAAGGAAGGAAAACCCTAGACTGGGTATGTGAGGTCTCTACCAGAAATTGTCTATTTGTTCTAGCAAGCATTCCTATAGAGCATCTTCATAATGTGCAATTTTCTCTTCTTGAGTATGTCCAGTATAGTGGGTTATGTTTTTTCTCACATATTAGCAGCTTCTGTGTTCATCAGGAGTAAATATCTTTCTGCCAGAAGCAGATAATTTGTTTAGAGTAAACAGGAAATTTTATGCCATTTTTTAAAGTTATACTGGGCTTTAGAAACCCCTCTTTATTGGATATACACTAAGTCAAAGAATACAAGAAGCTGCATAAGTAAGTTTTCATCTTTACTCCTATCATCTCTCTTGCATGTTTTTATGCATGGATTGTTTTGTTTGATACTATTTTCTTACTACATTTGAATGTTAAATGTGCTTGTGTGTTTTGCTATAGCATTTGCTACTAAAAATTTAATGCCTTATTATATATGCATGTTTACAAAAAGCAAAATCGCTCTAACGTAAATGTAGACCCAAAAAGAAAACTACTGGTATAGGTTTATTTATAATTCAAAGCGGGATCACCTTTCTGCTTCTATTTCTTTTTTCTTGTAAATATTATCCTGACATTTTTATATATTTAAGGTTTTTAACGTCCACTTTATGTAAAAAAGAGAGAAAATGGGTTTGTTTTATTTTGTTATGTGTATTAGTAGAAGTGTTGGGATCAATTCCGTAAGAAATATTATTCAACTTCTAAAAATCAGAATACAGATGCCCCACCAAAGGCTGTGAAAGCTGCAAAAATCAATCCCACACCGATCAGACTCATCCAACCATGAAGAAATTAAGTGAAGGGCAAATCATACCCTCCCCCAGTAAAACCAACAGGAGGGTACTAAGAAACAGGCAAACTCATCCCCAGAATTTCTAGTGGGAACAGGACTTGCACTCTAGGTGGAATGAGCAGCAGGTCCTGCCTCCAAACTTCAAAGATACCCTGAGTTTGCCTACAGATCCTGGGAATCCACATAGGGTGACCAGATGGTAAGTGTGAAAAATCGGGACAGAGGGTGGGAGGTAATTGGCACCTATATAAGAAAAAGCCCCAAATATTGGGACTGTCCCTATAAAATCGGGACATCTGGTCACCCTAAATCCACAAGAATCCAGGGCCATCCCGAGGTTGTGCTTTCACATTGGCTCAGGAACCCCAGTGTCTCCTTCGACTTCTGGCTGCAAGGAGTTGCTGCTCCAATGGAGCTGCACTACCAGGGATTTGTCTGGCCAGAGCTGTCCCCAGGACTTTCCTTAAAGATGGATCTCCTTTGAGGAGGAGTGGTAATCTCCCCGGTCATCTCTGCAGGGCTGTTGGGGGAAAGGTATGTGTTTCATTGAACCCATCCCCTACCTAAGCACAGCTACTTGTTCCTCCTCTCCTCTTTCTTCTTCCTGGAGTCAAGTGCACAGAGCACCCTCTTCAGAATCTGGAGAGGGAGACTGTGCCATAGAGGTGGCTGATCCTCTCTCATACAGAGGCAGAGCAAGGGAGATTCATGTATGGATCTTAAGACATAAACTACTCTTACGTAGAATTTCTACTGAGATTGGATGTGAGATGCCACTGATCTCAATAGAAATTCTGGGTAACCTCCCTGGCACATGGGCTCATTTGAAACGGAGCAGAGGAATCTGGAAATTCTGGACAAAAATATCCCATCTGTGCAGAGAGGGGATTTTGTGCCTGTGGGTTTTCCCCATCCCTGTGGATCTGTTGTCTCTATCAACCCCTACAGACCCAAATCTCCTGGACTGCTCTTCACAGGCCAGGGGTTCTATGAGTGAGGAGTGGCAGGGAGCGGACAGGCTGGTGGCAGGTGGATGCACTCCTCCTCTTCTTCTCTCAACTGTCTTCTCCTCTATTGTCCTCCTTCAAGGGTTCCCTCTCCCTTTAAGGGGAGTCCTCAGGGCAGCTGGCTCCACAATTTTCACATGTGAGAGTGGGAAAACACTGCGTTCACTAGGAAAACTCATCCTGTGTAACACAATAGGAAACAGGGGCACAGCACCCAAACCACACAGATTTCTGGGATGCACAAGAAATGGAAGCTCCAACCCTGCATAAAGGCCCTCAGTATCTGCTCTATAATTGATGTCTCTTCTGAATGTCACTTTCCAAAGTCATGATAGACAGTCAGAGGAAACTAGGTCAGAGAGAGACCCAGGGAGGGGCTGCCCAGTCAAATGCCACTTAGTCCTTCAAAAGCTAAAATAGGTTGTTAAATCATGGCAATCAAGATGGACTGTATGATAATAGTTGGCCTGGAAGAAAGCAGAATCCTAATAAGGCTTTACATGGTGCTCAAATGCTGATTTCTTGTTCTAATTGAATGGTGGGGTCTTGAATGACCTACCTTCTCCCTTGTTTCAGTGGAATTGGCCTGTGCTAGCCAAAGAGTATTTGCTTTTTTAAGAATGTAATCCAGATGTTTATAAGTTATAAAACACAATTCCTTTTTTTACTTGTATCAGTGTGAGTTTGAGAACAATTTTAACATTTGTAAAAAGTGTATATGTGTAGGACATGTACATGCTTTACAATGAATTTTTAAACTTAAATGATAAATTAGTAAAATACAGGAATGTTAGAGATATTCAAGAGTCAGTTCTAAGCTTTTTTACTTTTACTAAGCTTTACTAAGCTTTTTAAAAACCTACAATTTTTAAATTTAAACAACTACAAACTACAGTGTTGCTATATCCCTCATGATTGCTAACTGCCACATTGTTACTATTGCTGCATTAATAAATGATATGTTATTTATGTGAATAATAATATAAAACACATTTAAATGTGTATCAGATAATCTAATATTTCTTTCCCTTTCATTCTTCAGCAATGGCAAGCCGGCAGGTTGACATTGCTACTCAAGGATGGTTCATTGGTCTTATGTGTGCTGTTGCTCTTCTTATCTTGATTTTGCTGATTGTTTGCTTCATAAGGAGGAATAAGGGTGGCAAATATCCAGGTAGGATATACATCAATGTAAACTAAAATAATAACATGCAGGAGAAGTCATACCTGTTCATCAGCTAGTCATAGTGGACATTGACTGCATAACATCATGTGCTAATAGCCAGTTAGAAAGCTTTCTTTGTGCCAATTGTTCTACAGCTATTTCAGAATAAATTTTACTCAGTGCATTACTCATCCACAGATGTGTCTGGATAGTCACTATGATGTAGTTTTCCAACAGTAAGTATAGTTCCATAAATAAACTGAGATATACGTAGCACACAATTACTAACAATTTTGTGTGTTTTGATTTTAGCATGTCATGTTGAGCTGGCTTGTGGCAAAAGAAATCAGTTATTTCAATATGTAATTATAAGAGCCAGAAGTGACTACTCAAGATGACATGCATTATCATAATTTTACTGCCAAAGATGATTCACATCACCTTGAATAATGGAATATAAACTAAATTTGTACGAACCAAGTATGAAAATTGTTACTAGTGTAAAAATGTGATACTATAAACCACATACCCATAACTACTATATCAGGATAACATATTAGAATAATAACTAGCAAAACAGTAATGAAAAGACACAAACAATATTTTTTTAAAAAACTTGTAAGATTCATAATATAATTTCCCACAATTTATTGGCATATGTACTATATTCACAATTTATTGGCATATGTACTATTTAAATATCTATCTTCTATCTTAGTTATTCCTAGGGTTCTGTCACCTTGGTATCAAACGTCCCAATATTGTAAATACATGTTAATATCTTTACATGAGTTAAATAGCACTAGTCACATGCGTAAAGTTAGTTAAATCTCTGAGTGCTCCGAGGATTGCAGCCTCAGTATACAAAGAAGATGTATTTAATTGAAAATAGTATTTGTAGGAAAAATATTTTGAAAAATACAGTTAACTTTAAGAGAGACAAGATTATGTCATATTTATCCCCAAATATAGGAGATTTTTTGGTTTGGTTTTGGTTAGTTTTAAAAAAAAAATAGTTACAACAACAAAAATTCTTCCTGTAGTTAAAAAAAATCCATGGAAACCATTTTTAAAATAAAAATAAACATTCCCTATGTATTGTTTGTAACCCAGGCATTCCTGCAATTGTACCAGTGGATAAGAAGATGAAAGCAAATTTGCTAGAAACTGGTTATAATCAAAAGCAAAATGAACTAATCATTTTCCTTTATTAGTATGAGTGAAATGCAGTCAACTAACAGCATAAATAAAACTAACGTATTTAAATTTTAATACTCTGACTTTTGTATTAATCTAAAAAAGTAATGCATTTTTAAAATAGAATTTTAAATCTGCAAGTGTCCCTTTTAAATCATGTTCAAAAATGGCTGCAACAAAGGACTTTCACTACTGCCAAATGATGTACAGTATCTTGTCCTTCAGTAAAGATATTTTTAAGCTACCACATATGCATTTTATTTAGAAGTAACAATCTAAGGCCCCGGTTTTACAAAGTGATCCTGCCCAATCCATAGTACTCACATCCAAATAGGTCATTTTGCAGGATCAGGGCCTTAAATATTTAGTCCTAAAATTTAATGATTAAATCCCAATTTCAAATATTATAGTGAAGGAAAAGGAAGATGCACATGCTGATCCAGAAATTCAGCCTATGAAAGAAGATGATGGAACATTTGGTGAATACAGGTAAGCAGTTAACACATAGTTTTCCTTATGTTTCCTTCTCTTGTTAATTTTTAGATTTAGGAATAAAATATAGTTTATAGAACATGACACTTATTTTATGAAAATGAAATTACAACCTTTTGTAATGGTGCAAATTACTTTGCATTTAATGTTTTACATAATTAATTATAAATATATCTTTAATGAGACTGGTAGAAAAATGTAAAACATCAAGAATTAGGATTTGCAGGATTATGCTAATTTTATCCTATATTTTAGCGATGGGCCATCACTGTAAAATTCAGATCCAAATTTGAATTTTGATGTCTCAAAATTAAGGGCATTTCCATACAGAGTTTAGTCTCTGGCCCATCTTTAATATACTGAAAATCTCAAATACTTGGGAGCACTTTTGCCCTGTCCTGCAGCACATACAAAATACTTTGTCTTGGAAATGTGCTTCTCATATAAACAGAGACAGTAGTAACCTGTATCCCATTCACTGGAATGCGGGTTCTTTTAAAATTGCTGCCAGTACCAATACAGAAACAGCAAAAAAATTAATTACACGACAGAGAAGAGGAACTATCACTTAAGAAAAACACACCACTCCAGAGAATTCAGTGCATGAGATACAGCAGACTGCTTCAGACCATGTCACTGAGCTGACTGTCATTCTTGCATGCCATTTTTGACTGTCATTCTTGCAGAAACATGTGAGCTGAATCTCCTTGCAGCACAAAAAAGATACTCTTTAAAGAAGTCTTTTCATAATAGTTACATATGGTGTGTTTTAAAGAGAGCTGTACCATTATATTAAATACATTTTGATTTAGTACAGAAAAGGATTTTATTATTTCTTTCACAGGTCAGTGTTACATTTATTTTTCCATAGGTAATATATTCTTTATAGTATATTCCTATGTAAATAACAATTTAAAAGACTTTAATTTTTATATGTAATCAATTCTAGTGCATGGAAAATCTGTTCTTTCAAATGGGGTTCACTGGACTGTTGTAACATTTTTTTGTGTAGCGGAATGTGCATCTCATCTGGCTGGAATAATTTCTATATTTTTTCACTGTTCTGAATGCCAAAGAGCAGTTTCTGTTTACTCCTGCAGCTATTAAAATTATTCTAACCCCTCATAATATTTACCAAGTCAGTATAAAAATATTTTAAACTTGGTGTTTGTTTTTAATTTGAAATGCCTATTGGGTTAATTTAGTTGATTTTAGCTGACAAAAATGAGAGACTGAAAGCATTGGCTGGGAACAGGCACAGTACAAACAAGTGCTATACAATCTTCTCTATACAGCCCAGCTATTGTACCTGAATTCTAATTTACAGCCCCTCTGCTTTTCTATTCCTGGACATTTCCTTAGCAGAAACTGACATTGATGCAGAACTGTGCCAAATTATGTGATGGCTTTGTGATTTTGACAAATATTCAGTCAGGTCTAGGATGAGACCAGTGAATTTGCTTTTTATGTGTTGACATGTACCAGGGTTTGAATGTATGTATCCATATTTAAATGGCTTGTGTGTTAACCCACAGAACCATCTATTGCTTTGTTAAATGGTTTTATAATGCATTTTAAGAAAGATATTACCAACCCATTATGTGGTGAATATGGAGAACAACATCTGCAACTTCTATAATTGTTCACAGGAAAGGAGTTGCTCATCTAAGTCACCATGCAGAAAACTCCTTTCTAAAATGAATTTCTGAGGCATTAGCCTATGATGGGCTTTCCTTTTTTTCTCCTTAGAGACAGGGCATCTCCAGCTATCAGTCAAACTGCAGAAGATGTTTTGGCACCCTCTCTGCAGCTCAGCATCAGTGCAGCCAATTAGTTCCCAGTTTCATTCCACCTCACACAGCTCTGGTCATGGTGCAATGCTTCTTTGAGGAAAGGTGGTTTAGGTTCTTTCTAAAAATTTCTCTAAGAATTCGAGTATTTTGAATTTTTTTATCACTTCAGGTCCATGTCTATGTGGACAATAAAGACATTGGACAAAGACAGGAAGAGAAAACTGTGCCATCAAAACTCATGACGCAGACCCTGGCTTTACCAAAGCAGTGTCTGTGAAATCTGAGCAATCCAACTTGTCCAGAAGATCAGCAGATGAATCCTCCAGTACCAGATCAGAAGCCCCCTCATCCAGGAGCAGGGCTAAGCAGTCTTCAAAGCTCTCAAGGATTAGTTCCCTCTCGTGTTCCCTCTGTCAGGAGGTAAAGCAATCAGATGAGTGGAAATCCAGGGATGGCTCTGGACATCATGTTTTTCAGCAATGGCTAATGGGGACAGAGAAAGTATGGGGTCTCTCGATCCTTTTGTGCCAACTACATAAGGGAGCCTGGTTTTCAGGGAGACAATAGATCCATTAAGAGGAGCCTTCTGACTTCATAGGGCTGTTTCCCAATCTTTCAAGGGCCAAAATAGGTGGAAGAAGTTGACATATTCAGTGACTGGACTATGATACTAGACATGTAGATCCTTTTGATAGCCCTAATGGGATACAGCACAGAATTTGTAGAAATGCTCTCCCTTCCTACTGAATTCCCTCTCTGTTCCACAGGAAAAAGCAGTGCGTTTTTGTTATCAGCCAAGGCTGTGATTTCAAGCCCTACTGAATAAAAAGTATAGGTGTCTACTCTCTGAATTTCATAGTCTTCAAAGAGAGACCAGCTCTGGACTTCAGGTGACCCAATCTATTCGTAATAAATTAAAAATTGAGTAATCCAGAACTCTCCTCACAGAGTAGAGCCAGGAGATATCAGTAGACCCACAAGATGCTTACGTACTATGGACATCACTACAGATCACCAGTATCTCAGTTCTTATTTTATCAGTCTTCAGTATCAGCCCTTCCATTCACTTTGATTTCTGGCCCTAAAGTGTTCTCAAAGGTCATGGCAGAAGTGTCTCTAAGAAGGCACAATCCCATACCGAAAGAAATAGCTGTCTCAAAGCAAGGTGCAAAGGATTCTACCACAAATTAATACTTTCCAGAAAGGTTACAATATCAGATTTAAGAAGATTCATTGTCCCATTCACATTCCAGTCTTCCTAGTATCCTGTACAGATGTGATGTCTTGGACTGTTTTCAGTTTAGACCTCTTCAATTGTGATTTCTCCATGTGAAGGCACACATGAGCTGGTTTAGCCTCTTCAGCTGGTGAATGTATTTCTTGACAGATTCATGCAATGAAGGAAATGTCACTTCAGGAAACCCAGAAGCACACAGTGACTGGAGATGCATGCCTGTTCTGATGGGGAGCATACCTGGACCATCACAAAGTAGAAATGAAATTGAGTCCCTCCAGAAAGCTATTTTATATCAACATGCTGTTGTTATGAGCAATCAGTAAAGCCCTGTGCCTCTTCTGAGTCTTGGAAGAAGATTAGTCTAGGCCAGTATGCTGGAAACAGAAAATGTCTTAGTAGTGACACAAGCAACTAAGCAGGAGACTGTGACTGTGTAAAGAGACCTGAAATCAGAGACTATACAAGGAGCTCCTGTTCCCCTCAGTGCAAAAGTACCAAAGAGGTGTCAACCCTGTTCACCTTGCAGGAGAAGCCAAATTTCTATCCTAGGCAGAATATTCATTACTCCAGGGAAGTGGGAATTTTATCCACATCTACAAACCTGCTGATCCACAGTTGGGGAGAGGTCATAAATGCACATTCATCACTGAAGACAATAGAAAACTTCAAAGCTTCTTCAGTCAGTACAACTGTTTGATTTTTTTCTGTTCTCTGGAACCAGAGATTTCTGTAGCATATATTTCCACCAATCCCAATTCTGTAAAAGGTGTTCAAGAAGACTATACAGGACAAGGCCTATACAGTAGTAAGAGTGCCAGTGTGATCATCCCAGGGATGGTCTGCAGATATACATCTTAGTGTTCCTCTGCCTGTTTTCCACAACATCTTGACCCACAAGCAAGTGTTTCAATCAGAAATCCACATCTGGACTGTGAGAGACTTGCTTAGGAATGGTTGACTCTGAGTGCTTTGTTTTATTAGATAAGGCATTGCAATCCTTCTTTATTCTGCATGATGGTCAGCATCAGGGATATATTTTAAGGCTTACAATATCATTTTCCTCTGTTGTAGTTTCAGAGTTTTCAGTTAAGAAGATGTCTTTTGTATCCTGGATTTCTTGATAAATGGAGCAGCTTTTGACCTTGTAGCTTAAGGGGTATTTTATAGAATTCCCAGTGGGGAATTATCTCTGCATATTCTAATTGTTTTTGGTGGGTCTTGCTTTGTCCCCACTTACATTTACTTTGAGGGGTCTTAATTTGAATCTTCAATTTCTTTGTCACTTTTCTTTTGGGTCACTGCTTTTGACTCCTCTGTTAGAAGTCTTTTTTTCCCGAGTAGTCATAGCATCAGGTGGGAGGGTCAGTGAATTGTCTGCTATTTCTTGTAAACTTCCCTGATATTTTTTTTTCACAAAGAGGAAGTCATGAATGGTTCCTTGACACTTGTCAAATGTTTCATCTGATCTTGTCTTAGAACAAGAGCTTAAACTTCCAATTTTTTTCCTGCTTCTGCCACAGTTGAAAGAAAGCCCTGGTATTGCTGAGATGCTAAGAAAACATATCTAGACAAAACCTTTTTTTTATTTAGTGAGATTAAGGAAAGGTAGTAAAATCTCTAAAATCTGCATAGGCTTCTGGATTGATTTATACACTTCTAGTGTACAGAGAAGGAATTCCTTATCCCTTTCATCTTCAGACCCACTTGACTTGGGATTATGAGCAGAAGGGTTCGGAAGTGTTTTCAGGTCAGGTTTACAGAGAGGCCATATGTATCTAAGATATTTATATGGCCTCTTATACCCAATCATTTCAGGCTGTTGATCTGAGAGCACAGAAAAAGTAATTTATTCCCTACAAACTTCATTTTCTGCATCCTCATATCCATCAGCCCAGAATGTCTCCCCCTTCTAGTCAGAGTTATGCTAGAAGTGAAAGAAGTTGCGTGTTACCAACTGGATGGTGCTAACCATATTTTGAGTTATTTTGCATGTCTGTGACTATGGAAGAATCTACTGGGAATTGGTTGGCTGCTGAGCTGTACAGAGAGCACAAAAACCTCTTCTGCATTCTGACTGGTTGTTGCATGTACCTATCTCTAGGGAGGAATGACTAATATGTAGACACAGAAAAGATTTGCAGGTAATACATTCCTTTAAAAATTGTGATGAACTTGTAAAGCTGTTCTGCGCACTCCACCTTTCTAATGTGTTTTCTTCAAATATTCTTAAATTCACTACAGTTAAGCTCTTCATTCTCACCTCCTCACTTTTTCACTCATCTCAACCATCAGCTACAAGTTTGCTATTTGTTTCATGAAACCAGGAAGAAAAATGAATTAGTTTTGTTACATGATTGTTGCCATTTTATTCAAGATATTTAATTCATGTCTCCAAAATATGTCTTTTAATTTCAATGAGCAAAGGTTCCTAATATAAGATAATAGGGAAAAATGTCTAGCCATCCATTAGTATCAGTCTTTATTAAACAGCTAGGAACTTAAGGTTTGGTTCTAGCACAGCAAATAGCAAGCATGTCATTGGACTTACTATGATAACAACCTCATCTCAGTGCAAAATCCATACATGTTCACACCTATTATTTTGTTCCTGGTAGTTATTGTCTCAATGTTAATTATATGTAGTGTGTGTGCAAAACATTTCAAAATACTGGTTTTAAATTTTTCACTACAAATTTTTTCAGTAAATTTGTAATTTATTTTCCTGTTAAAAATTACAATAGGTAAGTATAAGTCAGTGAATAAAATCATGAGTAAAGAAAGAAAAAGGGATTTTATGATCTGTCATGCATGTATTTTGGAAAAGTTTTATGAAGCTCCATAAACAAGAAGAGCAAGCCTCACAGATACTACATCAGAATTTCTGGCTTTAGCAATCTGGTTTTGCAGTGAGTTATTAAACATTCTAAAGCTGATATTCTACAGCTCTTTGGGCTTCAGAATTCATAATGAGACAATTCAGCTGTTTTGTGCAATATGCTTCTTGGCAACACATTGAAAACTCATTCATTTCCCCCAGAGCACCAGGGTCCCTTCTCTGTTTTGCACCCCCAGGGATATAAAAGCACTGTATGAAACGTGAGTGTTCTCATGTCCTCTCCGTCTACCCCTTCATCTCTCCTTTTCCCTTCGTTCCTTCCTTTTTTCACTCCCTCACCCTCACTTTCTTTCCCTTCCTCCAAAAATTTAGTAGTTGCTCATCTAAGCACACAAGTCTTAACCATAATCCGGGTTGATAAAAATCACGTTATTCTTACTTTCCCTCCTCCCAAATGAGGAGTGGGAGGCTCCCTGGGTATCCCAACTGCTTTTTCCACTGCCAGCACTTTGGCAGAACTTCTTACTGTACTTCTGTGGTGCAAAAAGGGAGGGAATCCCCATGCCCAGATTTGATTTTTGCATATGCTGTAACTGTGCATTCGCGCCAGCATCCACCTCCATGCAGGTACACTCCTGTGTAAATCTGCAGTTTTGTTTGTTTGTTTGTTTTAATTATACAGACAATAGAATCTGCATCCTTACTAGCATATAGAAAAATCACAGACCCAATGCAACCAACTGTGTAAGTATTTTTTCATTATTTAGATTATAAATAAATTTTGTAACCCCCTCCCCAATAAAATAAAATAAATATAAGTTACATAAAGGAACTTGGAAGTAAAAAGATTCTGTTTTGTTTTGTAGAAAGTACAATAATTGTATGAAGTCAGTGCTGTTACAAATGTTTCTGATACAATTATAAAGTATTTCTTATTTACTTGTATACCCTAAAGTAATGAACTGAGCTACCTGTGCTCACGTGTTGTTCTGCACAGAGAACTTCTCCAGTTAAGTCCAAATATTTTGTTATCATGGAATTTTAAGTAAAAAGTGTTACAGTAGAATAGGAAGCAATAGTTTCTCCATGAGCTTTCTTTGCTGCTTATTGTACCAGGCTGTGTAAAATTCAGTACCATAAATACCATCGTTGCTCATTGCCAGTTGTCATCCCACAGTGAGTACATTTAAACAAAACAAAAGATTCAGAAACTTTGGCAAAGTATTAAGTTAACTGAAGCACAGCTCACAAAATATTTGGATCTTTTGGTAAGCAAGATTCTTACTAGGTAACAGGTTTGTTGTTTCAGTGTAAGAATTAAATTGATCATACGCTGTATAGTACAGAACTTTTAAATGATTTACATTCTGAACTCTTGAGAAGGAAATTATATTTTTGTCATTTTTAAATTGGACAGAATTTCTGGAACAACTGAAGACTTTTGTGCAGTGCTTATCAGCATTAACAAAACAAAATAGTTACATATGCAGTAACAATTTGGTTACATTTTTAAAGGTTTGTTGTGTTATATGGATTGTTTTATCCTGAAAATATTGCAGTTGACATGATCATGTAAATGTTGACCAAGATTTTCACAAATGGGTGCTGAAAGTTAGGATACATGGTAAGCACTTTCTGAAAATCAGTTCCCTTTAATATGTCTCAAGCTAAATGTCCAAAATTTGAGAGACCTCCAAATCACGAATCATTTTGAAAAATTTAGGAGCCTGTGTACAAGAGGTGACCTGATTTCTAAAGGAGCTGAATGCCTAGATTCAGTGAAAACTGCTGGCTGCTCAGCACCTTTGAAAATCAAACCACTTATTTAGATGTCTAAATATACACTTGCGAGCCTACCTTCAGGCATCTCTATTTGTAAATCTTGGCAGCAATTCTTACTCACCCAAATCTTTATTCAGGTGAATTCCCAGTACAATTAGCTTACTGTACCTCACTGTTCTCACCGTATTAAATGCACATGTATATATGCACAAAATATATTTTGTTGTGGTGACTCAATAGCTATTTAAAGACATTACAATAAGCAAGTTCACATGCTTCACTGAAAACCTCACAAAAGCATGTAATATTTTCTGACTGAGTAGCTCAATTTTACATTAGTATAAAATGACTGCTGTCCCTTCTGCTGGTACTATACCATGTATTTTAATTTATATCTTTGTATATTGTAACTGTAACCCTGTTTTTTGCATTGCATCATGTATGTCAAAAGTTTAAATTATATTATGTGTTTTATTACATTTCATCCAAGATTATCTGAACATTTGGAAACACAAAATTGTGCAGGCTCTCATTTTGCACTTGTAAAATATCAAACTAGAAATGAATTGAGCTGCCTAATATTTATGGAGCAGTCACTATACGTGACTAACAACTTGTTAGATCTGAGTGTGATGCAAGAAACTCTTTTTTTTTGTTTTTGTTTTTTTTTCTGTTTTCACACCACACGTTATATAGCAAGTGGTGGTTATGGATTTAATGCTTTAGAATTAATCAAGAATTAATCAGGAAGATCACACATGCAGTATTAATTGCTAACTGCAGTTACATACAGACCACTGCAAACTCCACAACTGAATTTCAGGAAAAAAACATGTTCCTTAAAATTGAAGTGGTGAATGTATCCGTCTCCTAGGCAGCAGTTCTAATGCAAACCTTTTTAACCACATTCACAAGTGTGAGCTATATGTCATGAGAGAATGGAACAAGCAGAGTGAAGAGATAGTCTCCCATATGGGTACTCAACAGATTTAAAATATATATATGTTTGTTTCAGCAGATATAGTAATATTACCAGGAGAGATGAGGCTGACTAGAAGCTCCAGCCATATAAGGCTTAATTATGCTGTAGTTTGTCTGACTGTGGATCTGTCGCTTGCATTCAGATATTTGACTGAAATGGAAAAGATTAATACAGTATTATTGCAGCATGATATAGTGCTACTCAGAAGTGATGTGTTTCATCTTAAGTTGATTCAGATCATACATATGTAGTGTTTGGTGAAAACAGTGAAAATGGCTAAATCACATTATTCTTAGCTAGCTAAAAGGATATTCAAGCATAAGATGTGTAAATACATTGTTCCCTCCTCATCCTGACAAATATAATGCCCTGCCAAAATGAAAGCTCTTCTGAGAGATCCAACAAGAAACAACTCAGGATGCTGGCTGTGTATGTAATTACAGGCGCTTGCATGCATGATGTACCATGAGCCCACCACACTCCCTGCCAACTCTGTTTTTGTGAGCAGTCCTGCTGTTCAAATTGTAGAGTAGAATTCTTGTCATTGTTAATACCTTGTATGCTCATGACACCAAAGCAGGCAGAGAAGATGAGGATATTGTTTGTATCCTCGTGCCATGTATGCCTAGGTAGCCACAAACAAAACTCCTTTGTCACTTGACTTTTTTATTCAAACATTAAATCCTTAAATGCACATATATGATACAATAGCACACCTTCTCTCTGTCTATGTGTAGATATAAAAACATATACAGTGATGTATTTATTTGTAAATATAGGTCTGCCTATAGATAACAGATTTTCTTAAGGTCCAGCCATTTGGGATGTTCTGAAGCCTAAAAAGAGGAGGTGATAATGTAAAAAGTAGCTCGTGTGATAGAAAGTTGGCTTAATGGTTTGTAATGACGTTAAAGTGCATTTCAGAATATTAATCAAGAGAATCAATATCTGTGTGCTCTTGTGCATGCTGGACAACAGTAAATTCTTGATTATTATATGATGATATCCCTTCAAATAAGAATGGAAAACAGATATTGTGAACAATTAAAGAATTTACTAACAGGAATTATGCAGCTAATTCAAAACACTCAGTGCTGAATATATGTCTAAAGTTAACAAGCCGTTCTGGGTTAGTATGACACAATGTAAGTTTTGCTTTTCCTAATACAAAATTATTTTCACCCCCATAATTTGTGAATCTGTGAATAAATAAATAAAACACGTTTGTGGACCCCTTCTATGCCCTATATGCATATGGGCTTGAGTGTTTTATTATACCTACAAGTTAGATATTTGCATTTGAATGTGCAGCTTAACCCAATGGTTACTAAATGGGAAGCCACAGCTTGAACTATTGCTGAAGTCTTCAGCTTCAAGGTCATTCACAGCCTGTTTGTTTAATAGAAGAAAAAAAAATCTAAACACAGCCCAGCAAAGTCTGCTGCACTAGATTTGGACCCTATCATATGTAGATTGTATTTGAGTCAGGAGTATAATAGAGAGCTAACCGTCTAAACAATGAAAACAGTCTTTTTCTATGTGCATACACCCACAGGGTGGTGGTAGCAAAGATAAAAGAAATCGGGCAAAGCATTTCTTCCATAACTAAAAAAAAAAAAGTCTAAAATACTTCTAAGATCTTTAGCATGCTTGAAACTGACCTGTGTTACCAATATTCAACTAAAGAGATTCTGTGTCTGAACATATTGAATGTTTTAGCAATTATAAGCTCAAATTCCTATTAAATGAATACTGATCATGATCAGGATATGGACTCTGCTTTTCTTCTTAGGCTATTTTCATTTGTTTCTTCTGCACCCTTTTAATGGACTATATAGGTCTCTTGAAAGGTAAGGTTGAAAATTGCAAGCCTAGCCTGCATAATGTAACAAATTATTTGAAATGTCCCACTTTTTTTTCTTTTTTACTAGCAGAAAGAATCAATATATTTCATTTAACCGAATTCATTCTTCATTCATATTCAAGGAATCAATGAATTATGAAGTTTAACAGACTAACTTCATGGCACAGCATAAGCTTTTTCTTTGAAGAACAAAGAACTTGCTCTTATAATGTTAACAACCCCCTTTTTAATGCTTGCCGTTCTTTTGCTTCCAAATCAAGAGCAGAATATCTTATCATTGAAAAACCATGCACGGTGGGAAAACTGCACTCCCTCTACTGAAGACATTATATGTTTAAACCATTTCTACACCATGTATTTATCACATCAGTTTGTTTCTACAATGTGATTGCATTTACTAAAGGATTGTAGGACTGGGCACATGCTTTTTAAAAATCTGCATGCATGGTTTGTTTTGGTTTTGCTTTTGTAAATTATGATATGTCTCTTAATTATTTGAATTTCCTGTATTTTTCCAGTGATGCAGAGGATCATAAACCTCTAAAGAAAGGAAGCCGAACGCCTTCAGACAGGACTGTGAAAAAGGAGGACAGTGATGATAGTTTAGTTGACTATGGCGAAGGTGTAAATGGTCAGTTCAATGAGGATGGCTCCTTTATTGGACAATACAGTGGTAAAAAAGAGAAAGAACCTGCAGAAGGAAATGAAAGTTCTGAGGCTCCTTCTCCTGTCAATGCCATGAATTCCTTTGTTTAATCAAAAAACTCAATTCCCTTCCTAGAATATTTTCCATTGTGTTTAAAGCACTTGTGCATCCTCCTTCTCATACTAAGAACATACAGGTGACAATGCTCCTAGCAACAAAATGTTTATACGATGAGAACATATAGGTCAATACAGTTATACACTATAAAAACACAGTAAGTGATATGTTAGTATGAATCAAAGTGAAAAACTCAATAATTTTGCTCTGAACTTGAGTATTTTTGCTTTTTTTAAAAAGGAACTGACACAAATAATATAACATCATCTGCTAATGTTATTTCCTGTTGAAAGTACAGTATAATGCATGAAAAATGCTACACATTTCACAGATAAACCCGTGTATGCTATTAAAATCTGGTTTGATACTTTGTTATGCAGTCCTCAGCTGAATTCCTGGATATGAATTCCGTTTTCATTGTCAGAGTGTTATAGTAGTATTATATAGAACTTCAATGTCTTTGTGGACATTGTTGTGAAATTGGTGACTTAATGTCTAGGTATCATATGTCTTTTTGCAAGACAATTAGGAACAGTATGTATGGTATATAATTGCTAAATGATTTAATTATGACACTTGCATTTGCTGATGCTTACTGAGATCCTGTTATCTGCTCTTTGTTCCTATTACTTTATAGCCTTCCTAATCTATCAAGTATTACAGCACTACAGTGTTCTATTTTTACATCGTGTGTATGTTGGATTGATTTTAAGACATAAACCAATATCCATTGCAATGCATTTTGGAATTTGTACAGTCACTGAAGTGAAATTTTAAAATGAGACAAAATATTCCAGAAGACACAGGGCAAAATACATTCAGTGCCTTTATAGAATATGCATTCCATAATGCACTGTACTACTAAGTTGGTGCAATAAACTGTGATTAGTGAACTACTATCATTGCCAAACAAAGTAACTGGTAAAAAGCAGAGATGTTCCTAAAGTGTTGAGCTGCAAAAGGCAAGGAGTTAACATGTTTTAAATTACACAAAGCACAATATGATTTTTCCCTTGAAGATAAAATAACAGTTTTTAGACCGTTAGAGCACAACACGATTTCATTGCCTTACACAGTTTATACAAAAATGGCTGAATTCAGATATTTGAATAATGCTGCAAAACCTAAAACGCTCTTGCAAAATACGTTAAAAAATGCCATGCCAGCAACAGCAAATTTTCCTCTGAGTCATTGCTTGACCCGTGTGGCAACTTTTGAAATTATCTCCAGCATGAAAGCAGCGTGTAGATTACTGCTCAAACCGCAGAATTCAAGGAATCTGACAAATGCTAACAAGGTTTAGTGGTAAAGGATTACTCTTATCAGTTACAAAAATATCCTTTCACATACTAGATCAATCAAACGGTTTACCTCCAAATATGAAATTTTATAGCAACCTATGGTTGAAGGAATGCTCAGTTTCATTTGCCAATAAATTGGTTTTTCATAACTTGCATCAAGTTTAATTTTAAGTATGCTTTTTATATGTAGATATTTGTTGAATTTGTAAATACACTTAAAGTGTAGATGCTATATGCTTCTAGGTGTTACAAACAAATAAACAGAACAAAAAAAGCCTACGTTGTACTGTGTAAGAAGTACTGTAGCCAATGGAGTTCATGGTATTTTAAAGCATCTACTTAAACATATATTTTTTTGCTGTGAAAATGAAATAGTGAACTGTTCTACTTATTTACTGCAGATTTTTAGATATTATCTTAAGAGCTTGTGTCCGTGGATTACATTAGACCATAGTACACTTTACAGCTTTTATGTATTTATTGTAGGTAAAGCACAATTTGAAGTAATCACAAATGGAAGTCAGCTGAACAAGCTTCTTTTGCACCATTAAGCTTTCCATAATCCATTTTCCTTATGGAAACAAAAACAAAAAATGAACCATATAACACTGATTACAAAGCACAAAGAGAGTTTCTTAATAAGAGTTCCCAATGGTATTGGTAACAATGACGTGAAATTTTACTCTTCTTTAATTGTAGATGCTGAATTTATCTGTGCATGTAAGGGTATACATACAGGCTCACTTCTGTAATAGTGCAACAGATTTTGTATTAAAAATAAATGTGGTTTTAAAATTTCATTGTTTGTTCTGTTCACAAAATATTTAAAATCTGATCTGATTTACCACATATTTAAGAACTTTTAAAGTGAAAAAACATCATAAATGAACTGCAACCCGGTTATTTTCAGGATGTTGCACTTCATCATTTCTGTAATATCAGTTGAAAAATATTAATTATGGGCCTGATCCTTTCCCACTGAAATCAAGTACTATTCAAGTTGCTTCACTGTTGTCTTTCCCTACAAACATTATTTGATCAAAACTGAGGGCATGCTGCAAAAGACAAAATTACATCCCCACATTCACCCAAAAAGAGAGACATTCCATACTCACTTGGGCCACTCCTAAATACAGATTTGGGCTCCTAAATAAATTATCTTATTTTCAAAAGTCCCATTAACTGTTGAAATCTAGGCAGTTTTAAGTAGAATAATGTACAGTAGACAAGAGCCATTGCAATGCACACTTCATACCTGGTCTGGACTGGATGTGTATAGAAACAGATTAGATAGGTGCATGCCTAAGAGTTGTTATGGAGAAAGGTGTGGATTTCATGGGTGACAGGAAATAAAGAAAATCTATGATTCTTGGCTAGGCTAATTTGGAAAAATGATTCTGCTGGTGAGCCATAAGTTCCTTTACCAGTCTTCTCAACCAGGTATGTTGTTTGATTACCTGTGGATATTCCAGTTTCCAGTATATGTGCACAGTCACAATTCTGGCACATACAGGTCAGAACTGAGGTGCATAATTGTGCTCCTTTTTCTGTAAAGGGGCCTGTTCTTTTGCCAAGCAGTAAGCATTCTGGATACATGCAAGGGCAAATTTAGGTACAAGCAAGATAGCTATTTCTGTTTTGATTTAAGTGTAATTCCTGGAAACAGCTGTGGATCTTTGAATTGTGTTGTTTGAACAAGAGATCTCTTTTTATGAGTTTGGTTTTTTGTTTTGTTTTATTTGGATGCTTGCAGAAATTTGTGTTCAAACAAAGAAAGTTTTAGTATTTTACCTTTTCTTTTGGCTGTGTTTTTTATTGAAATTGTGGTAATTAGGGAGATAATTAGGGAAGATTACCCCTATGTATTTCCTTTTGTTGAAGTCTCCTCTCCTGCTGCCTATCCTAAGAAGAAATATTCAGGATGGATTCTTTTTTGGCTCCACCTACCGAAGGAAAAGTGACAAAAGATCTGACAAAAGATCTATCAACCAAACTTTCTGTATAAGCATCTGGCCTGCCTCAGTCTTTCCAAACAGAGAATTCCAGAGCTAAAGAAAGACAGTAGTATGAGACATCATGGACTTCAGTAAAAGAGATGAAAGCATATTGCCCCAGAGAGAGGAGTAGATTGTGATGCAGGTTAGAAGAAGAGGAGATTTCAAGAATTTCTGGTGAGTAAATTTCCCTATTTGCATTTCTCTCTCTTCTTCTGTCCTAGGAAAGAACATTTCAGGTAAAAAGCAGATGCAGTGAGCAGTATCGAAGGAGGAGGGACTTATCTAAGGGTGCTGCTCGTAGGACTTTGCACTCGAGTGGTAATACTTTATGAATGTGTGCGTGGATGAACATGTTGCCAGCTGCCTTTGAATGATGCCTTTGAATTCCTATGCCAATGAAATGGAAGCCTTAGCTATGCTGCCCAGATGGTGAATATATCCCAATGGGCTTTTGACAAGGTGTAGATATGATCCACCATGATTGTAAACCAAAACAATGCAAATTTTGATCCATCTGATCTGGCAACCACTGCTTTAGTTGCTGCTTTGCCCTTATGGCAACAGAAACCCACACACAGTTTGTTAACTTACTCAAACCCATTTAAACATGATAAACAGAACATCAGAACATGTTTAATATGTAAAGAATAGAGTCTTCTGTCTCAAGACACAGGAGGAAGGGTAAAATGGGCTCCTTGTCACGAAATCCAGAGTTTGCCTTTGATGTTAATTTTAGGGATAAATGGAATGCTGCCTTATCTGGAAAAAAGCTTAGAGATATAGCAATGAAGAGAGAGCTCAATTCCCCCTGCTGTCTAGGAAAGGTCATTACAGCTAAGACGATGACCTTGTTGGAGCATTTCCCCGGAGAAAGAGGAGAGGTGACATGAGGACATACAGTACCAAAGAAAATTCCCAAGGATGGACTCCTTGTCTGTAAACAGATCTTTGCAGTAGAAAATGTTGAGGGAGTCTTTAAGTGTTTCTACCTGCAGTGGGTCCTCTGATAGCTGACAGTGCCCAAGCATAGAGTCTGTCTTTGCCCTCTGTGAAACTCCAGAAGGATAAAGTTGAGGCCATTTTACAAGGAACAGGATTTGTATTTCTCTACATGCTTTATTTGAAAAACACCTTCCAAATACAAGAGAGAGACTTGTCAGTAGATGGCTACCTTCTGCTCACCAGGAACTCCATGATCTCATGGGACTATCTCTTTTCCAAGAACTAGTTTCACTCAACTGTTGTCTCTCAACTGAGGTGTTCAGACTGAGAGAAGAGAACTGTTCCTTCCAATAAAAGGTCTTCTTTCATATTTTGGATATGTACTAAGAGGTGGAAGGAATATCTCAGCTGCTGGATCCCAATGATACACAAGCATATGTGTGCTCAGGGCTTTGGGCTTGACCATCTGGGAGCAGAATCAGGGAAGTTTAGCCAGTCTACTGCTGGTGTCCCCATTCTGCACCTGATCTGTGAAAGATTCTGGGACTGAAACTCCATTATCTAGAAGTGAGCTAACCACAGTTGAGACAGTCTCTGATAATATTGCTCTTGCCCTGGAAATAGATGTCTTCTACAGAAAAAAATTAAGACGCTGCCCAAAATCCCAGCCCAAGGTCCTCCACCAGGAGTATTTTGCTCTTGGTTTTCTGGATCTATTCCTGTAGGTAGCAGCAGTTCTTTTCTTGCATTGAATCAAGTTATATCTATGAAGAATGAAGGGTTTCCAGGTTTTGAGGACTAAGGAGGTGGCCTAGTGGTCTAGAAGTTTGATATTCAGACTCTGTTTGGCCAGAGCCTATATGGGCAAACCAGCTGAAAGACTGGCATCTTTGGTAACGAAAGAAAAGAGAGGTTTGCTGAAACCTGGAGAGACTGGAACCATCATGAGAGAGAAAGCTAAAGGAGTTGATGGAGATATAGGTTTCCTTTGGAGATTGGAGACAATGCCGTAGGACAGAAGGTCTGAACAGGACCTCTCTCAAAAATATTTGGCTACCAGGACCACTGTGATCTTTGTAAAGACCCCAGAGATGGAAGAGTCCAAAGGGGAGACCAATTAACTGAAAGGGGATGGCAAAGGAACTACTGATGACTGTGGTGAGTTAGGGCATACAAGAAGCATCCTTGAAGTCAACTGAAAAAAGAAAATCACGCTGGGAGAAACCATATAGGACAGACCCGAGGGGATGAGAGTTTCCATCTGATATTTGCCCTTCCAGAGATAGCAACTAAATAGCCAATGGTTCATAACTGATGGAATCCACCTAGGAGTTTACAGACCAATATAGTGTGGCAATAAAATCTATTCCACTGAAGGGATCTGAGAACTGCCTGTTTTAGTAGAAGTGCTGAAACCTCAGAGTAGAGGGCCAGGGATTTTAATGTATGAGGGTATACAGAGAAAGCAAAAGGGAAGAGGGTCCAGAAGAAATCTGACAGATTAATCTGCCTCACCCAAGTGTCCAGAATGAACAAGGCCCCGACCGCTGTGGAGTTGCTGGGCTCCCACAGGAGATAAATAAGAGAGAGGAAGCCGGGTCAGATAGATGTCAGGAGGGCCTGCTGGAGGAGAAGGGAGCAGAAGAAGAGAGAGACCAAAAAGTGGCTCTAAGTGGATATCGAAGGAAGAAGAGGAACCCTGAATTTCAGTGGAATATTGGCAGAAATGGTGATATACACATGTTGAGGATCTGGCCCTCTGTGCCCTATGCTCATGGGAGCAGAGGAGACAATATGAGCCTACGTGTAGAAAATGTAGTAATTCGTTTTATGTTGGGAGAATAAAAGAAAATGAGAACTCCCCTAGGATATGATCTCTCTACCTTTTGAAACAGAAGTATACAAGCTTTGGTTTACAACAATGGGCTACCATATATTTTTTCATTAGTGCAATAGAAACATAGTGAGAGTTAGAAAAATCTAATATAAAAGCTGTGGAGGTAAAAAAAAGACAGAATTCTGCCCTTAATAGCAGGTGCCTGGGTTCCCCTTGAAATCAATAGGAGGCACACATACTCATCCAAGTGTAAGTTTGGATCAAAAACGTTCTATAGTTCATTTAACTATGTACATGAACACAACAATTATATACAAATCAGACACTGAGCTTCAACCTTGTGCAACCAAAACTCAGATTGAAATCAGCAGGATTGGGCCCTCGATTTAATGTAAATTTTACTTCAGTAAAATAGTGACTAGCATTTGTCTATATCTTGGATGTAGATTTCTTCCTGGGATAGTGCCTATTAAAATTATTAAGTACAGAATTGTATGTTTGTGTCTGAGAAAGAAATTGAAAAAGAATAAAACTGTTAGGTTGCCCATTGTCTTTTTCAGGATTGGTACTCTATAGACTTTTTTCTAACTTGGCTCTTGTTCTTGCCATGATTATCAATTACAGGAACACCTTGCTTTATTTCTCATATAGCAATTATGACAAGTGTGAACCACACCTTGTGTAGGATCCGCAGAGTACTTAGATAAAAAAAGAAGGGAAAAAAAAACCCTACCTCTAGCAAACCCAAAGGAGTCCTTGACTGGGTTACCTACCAATAGCAGGAATGTCACTTTTTTAAAAACTACCTGGGCTCTGTGGATCACTTGGAAGTACTTCACAAACCATTAGTTGTCTGCAGACCAATTTGAGAACCACTGGGTTAAATTTCCTTGTGCGAAGGAGAGCTATTCCAACAGATCAATGGCAGAGCATTTTTCTTGGTAACTGGTGACATGGTGTGAAGACTTGGGGAATCTGTCTGTGCAATTTATGAATTCTGGTTGATATTGTGTATTGAAAACTGCTGTATCACAGAATGCCTCTGTGTCTATTCACCATTGCTGACAAGGCTGTAAGCATGTCTCTCCCAGACTAGATGCAATGGAGAGGAGTTAACCTTAATGACTGTACTTTGACTCTAGACAAGTCACTAGCAATAGGACAAAGGGAACTCACACTGCCGCACAGGAAGCTTTGGGCAGGAGAGAGGGAAAGAGACTGGCAGTCTTTCATAGCAGCGGAGGCTCAGTTTAGCTGCAGGACCAACTAAGGTCAGAGAAAGCAAGCTGACCTAGAGGGAGAAAGAGGTTCCATAATTGAGATGACAAGCCATGCGCTGCAGAAGAAGAACACTGGATGGCTACAGAGGACCCCAGCCCAAAGAATGCTCAGGAGTGGTGAGAAAACTGACACAGGGAAACACAAGTCGGGTTTATTATTTTTGTATAGGTCTATGTATTTCTTGTGTGATTAAGTAAAGAGCAATGTTGTTAGAATCCTATGGAAAGTCTGTCTACACCTATCATATCCCCTGGAAGAGTTAACCTGTGGACCCAGGATACCCACACAGTTGACATTCCAGGTGTATTTAAGCTACATGGAAGACTGAGGGGTCAGCATTCGTGACAGGTTTTCGGTCATTGGACCGTGAGGTCTCTGCTCTCAGGAGAGGGTGCTAACGAGAGGGTCTGCACCACAAGAGTGTGCCTAGGGACCCCAAACCATGGACCTAGACTTGGTTCAGGCTCTGGGGGCCTAAAGCACATGAGGACCAGTGAGGTAGGTCCCCTCACGGAGATTGAGTGTGTAGCCAACTGGATCTGTGACACATGGTCCCAGTCCTATCAGCTAATGCCTGCTCGTTATTTTGTAGGTACTGTATGTTCATGGGTTACTGTTTGTATGTATGATAGCTAGCAGCTGTAAGTTTGCACAGACAAAAATGGTGCCAAGTTCTGGGCTTTTGCATGAGGCCAATTAGCTCATATTTTGTGGTTCATTTGAAGGTCCTAAACTCAAAACATGGTTACAACTGGGTGATAAATTGCTCCAGGCTGAACATGCAAAAATAAAAGTGACGCAAATAAGCTTTTGACAACCCTAGGATTCAGGCTTGCACTTGTTAGTACATTAGATTAGGTCAGTACTCTGTCTCACCAACCCATCACACTTCATCTGTCTTAGAATTTGTCCTGACTATTCATAATATCTGTGTCACAGAAACCAGGATTAAGGTATAGAAGCATGAAGACTGACATAGCCTTTCACACTGAATTGGGGTCCAGGTCACTGCTGGTGTCATAGCTGTGAAAATGAAGATTGGCTCTATCTTTCCCCTACCTGCCTCATAAATATGACATTTATTTTTATATTGCATTGTCAGTCCCTTAAAATGTGATCCAGACAGTTATGATCATTAGCACCTGTTAGAAGCATACCACTGACAAATTAAATACTTGTCACAAAGCAACCTCAGGACATACGTGCTGAATGTACTGATATCCTGACATCAGGAGGTCCCTTTATATGAAATTAGATGAGGAGACAATGAAATCATTTGCTCAGAACTAATCAAATTGTCAGACAATATTATTGTCAGCATGACTCTGCCTGCAGTCACAGTCTAAGGGCAGTAGGACCCTGTTTGTCTGAGGGCAGAGGCTGTGCCCCTCAAGATTAGCATCATGTTGGCTGTGTGACAAGGGATGGGAGGGGAAGACATCCATAGGGACATGAACAGCAGGGTAGCAGGGAGACTTGTTACACACAGAGAGAGAGGCAGCAAAGGGCGGTGGATGCTTAAGGTATGGGAGAAGAAAAAGCTTGGAGTGGAGTATCAAGTTTCTAAAACGATTGTTAAAGCATTTGGAGAGAGCACAGTGTGAATGTGAGAGTGTGCAGGTGCATGCATTCCCCAAAGCAAATATGTACCAACAGTTGGGGTCAACGATAGGAACAAACAAGGCTTAATGACTAAAAATGAAGTAAATTTACCAAATTATTGATAATTTCTAACAGTTGCAAGAACAGTATTAGATGCTGTTGAGAACAGGAAATTCAGCATCTGCCACAGGATTTTAGTGATAATCTTTCCAGAGATTTGCATCATGATTTACAGTGTACACCAGTAGTTCTCAACCAGAGGTATGCAGAAGTCTTCCGGGGGTACATCAAGTCATCTAGATACTTGTATAGTTTTACCACAGGCTACATAAAAAGCACTAGCGAAGTCAGTACAAACTAAAATTTCATGCAATGACTTGATTATACTGCTCTATATGCTATATACTTAAATGTAAGTACAATATTTATATTCCAATTGTATAATTATAAGGTAAAAATCAGAAAGCAATTTTCAGTAATAGTGTACTGTAACACTTTTAAATGTTTATGTCTGATTTTGTAAGCAAGTAGTTTTTAAATGAGATGAAACTTGGGGGTGTACAAGACAAATCAGACTTCTGAATGGGGTACAGTAGTCTGCAAAGGTTGAGAGCCACTGGTCTACACAAACCCATTTTCTGCAGAAGTGTTTAATACAGAGTCAGAGTTTTCCCACTCATGACACCAGCCTCCAGCAGCTAGTGTACATTCTATAAGCAGCATGATTCCAGTACACCATTCTTGGTTTTCTGAAGCATACGCAAAATTACAACCCTTAACCATGTTATCATAGACATTAAAAGCAAAGTCATGTTTGCTGTGTAGATAATTTTAATCATGTTCTTAGTGATCAGATGATCACTAAACACATATAATAACCAAAAGGAAAAGGGATGTTGGAAAACAATATTCCACATTTTTGAGATGCTTGTTTTTGAAGGACAAGTTATTTAAGCTATACTGAGAAGCTGAGAGAGAGGCTTTTGTCCACCGTCTCGTTTAATTGCTAAATAAAATTTTCAGTTTTGATGGCTGGAGGTTGTTCTTCCCCAAAGATAAAAGAGGAAACAAGATAACCCTGCCTCTAACCTAAACTGCCGCTTGCAGGTTCCCTGTCATTCCATACTCCTCTTTAACTGCCGGTCAAGCTGTCCTTTTTCCTAAATCATGGCATTTAAATATCAGTCTTAATGAGATCATTTGTTAAAAATACTTCGAAGGGTTATCAAGACACAGTAAAACCAAATGAGAATTGAGAATTAACATAATCTAAGCCTAGATTTAGCACAGGTTTATAGTAGCTAAAGATGAAAAATACACGTTAGATCATCACTGCATCCATAGTTCTAAGCAGCACCTCCCAGCCTACCCGCTTTAGTTACAGCCCTCACAGGTGTGAGAATGGTAGGACATGTACTGTGGAAGGCTGTAGCACTCTTTCAAGAACAAGCTTAGGCTCAGGACTCCTGGAGGACAGGAACAAGGGCAGCATAAAATGGTGTAGTAGCAGAATTTACTGCTTAACATGCAGGTGATGAAAAATGCCACCCACCTGCCTCAACAGGTAGGGGAACTTGAGAGACCTGGCAGTGCAGGGTGACAACTCCAGCAGTGAAGTTGGCCTGCAAGGCTACTTGATTAACTACACCACCTGATTGGTCAGGAAGGGTAGCTGGCTGTTAAACCCATCAGCAACAATCTGGCTGCTCAACGCCTTCACACACCCAGCTGTGATCCTCCCTGTGTCAGCTGCTCCTGTCTTGCTCTAGGCCTGTTCCTGCCTTGTTCCCTCTCCTTGCTCCTGGTTCCAGCGTCCTCACCCTGACTCTGGCTCTGACTCTTGGCATGTCTACTGGTTCCTGATCCTAGCTCTCACCCTTGGCTTGGCTTAGTTCCTGGTTCTGGCTCTGAGTCCTGGCATGGCTATTGGTTCCTGACTCCAGCCCTGACCCTTGGTTCAGATCTTTTCCTGCCTGGGAGCTCAGGGTACTGGGAGCAGAGCAGTGCTGGGGAAAGGTAAGAGGAGCTAGGGAGCCCCAGCCTGGTAAACCCCCAGGCTGCAGGCCTTGTTAAAGGCCAACGCAGGTACTGGGGTTGCAGAGGTACAGCCTGGGATTAGGCAGAGGCAGCCGGTCCAACCCTCCCTTGCCAATGATGACTGGCCATTACACTGCAGTCTGCCCGAGTGAATGGGGGCTAGATGATGACTGGCAGTAGCCACTGAGACAAGGTGGGTGTAGAGGGTTGGGGGTTCTCCTGGGAGGGGAGACCCAGCATGTGGGGTACTGCAGTGGGCAGAACCTCAGGGTAAGCGGCACCAGGGTCCAGGAGGGACACGGGGGCCTGAGGCAGGCGAGACACCGGCCACCAGGAGGTGCTCTGAGGCTGAAGAGCTAATTCCCAAGACGACCACCAGGAGGCACCGCACCAGTGAGTCTCAACCTCGCTACAATGATACTTTAAGAAAAGCAAAAAAAGCAATGATCACAGGGGTTGTATTACACAAAGAGAGTTTGCAGATGAGTTTAGCAAAATCCTATATGCAGTTAAATTATCATTCTTTTCTGCTTCTTTTATATTGCCATTTATTTTCAGCAAAAAACTATGACAGGGTTTGTGTGTATCCTGCAAAGAAGGCTAAAAGAAAAAGGCACAATAAGCATGCTAAATAGTATGAAATTCAGGAGGGAGAGGTAGGCCAGGAATAGGGTTGCGGAAGGGGATGCAAACCATCCTGCCCTTCATCCCCTTTGAGTCTCTAGGAGCTGCTAAGACTAAGGAAGTGGAGCTCTGCAGGGCCACAGAAGGCACACCAGTTTTGGGGCCTTTTACCTGGCAGCAAAATCAAGCCTTCTCTGAAAACAGAGTGTCAGGGAATGTCTGAGAGATTCCCCATGGAGACTTGAGCTCAAAAATCTTCCACCTGTGGTTTTTCATGTAATGCAGAATGAGAGGAAACAACCTAGCCCATTATTATTATTATGTGTAGCTAAAATTTAATTCCTATTGCCACTAAATCAATTGGACTGAATGAAAATTACTAGGCAATTTATAAAAATGGCCATCTTTCCTGACAGATACATTACAAAGTTTGTAATCATGTGGCTTCACGTGTTATTTTGGCACAATATTCACTTTTACTGGACATTCAGATGGGGGTTGAGGGGTTGGGTCTTGTCTGCCTTTTTTGCTTTCTGGTAAATAAGAGAACACCATTCAATGTTCAATTCAGAATGAGTAACGTACACAGAGGGGAACTCCATGAATGTTCTAATCAGCCTGTCTGCTGGCTGTGGTAGGAGTGAGAGTGGCACTGCTGTGCTTTTGCTTGGCTTTTTTGTTATTTTGTCCTTTTTTGACCTTTGAAAGTTAACGTGATTTTTTTTACAGGGGTTCATTGAAACAACTAAAATGAGCCAGTCTGAGGCCATTCCAAAGCAACTGGGGGATTCATGGCATCACCTCTACATACAGGCATTTTAACAAATTCTTGGTGAAGATCACATTTTAATGCAACAAGCTAATGCACATGATTCCATTAGGAGACAGCTGGCCACTTCAGTTTTTGCACAAATGCAGGGTTAGAAAAACTGTCAGGTTTCTAAATTACATTAGGCCGTGGACAGAACAGTAGGTACAGGAACTGAGAAAAGTCTTTAATAGTGGTAGTGTTTTCAGGGAAATGGATCATAAATATGATCATGGGCAAGCACTGATGGTTTTTGACACAATATAGGTCACTCACAAAAAATCAGAAGGTGTTTTTGAGCATGCAAAAACTTGTGCACTTGTTAAGCCACTGAAAGCAGTAGCATTTATAGCATCAAGTTACTACCACTTCTCCTTCATACGAAGTTATGCTGGTTCTGCGTTTAGAAAAAAAATTCGTTGGGATTGGTCGATATTATGACAATTTTAATTAAAAGAGATTTAAATGTTATCAGTTGATTTGGTTAAGGAGACAGCTCTGTTGGGATAAAACTTCCAGCTTAGATGTATGTGCAGTGTGCTAGGGATATAAACACCTTAGCAATAAGAAGATTGAAAAAAACAACGATGAGATTATTTTATTAAGTTAAGTTGTCAGCGGTTCCTGAAAAGCTCACTCATGAGCCATAATAGAATTGAAGCAGAGTACCTGGGGTTATTCCATCTGGATGATGCCCCATACTGAAAATTAATAAGGTAGAAAGCATTAGCGGTATCAGTATAAGGGCTGGACTGATATGGGTAGAGTGTTTTTGTTAGGGGTGGTTAAAAAACACATCAGTAGATGTAATAGTACCTCTGAGATGTGTAATACATGGCATATGACTGTAGCCAGCCTGTGATGTGTCTTTGGGACAGGGATTCATTTTGACTTGCTATATGAAAGAAGCTTAGGCAGGACTGGAGTCTAAGCGTGTTTCCTGCAGTTATTAGCTTATATACCATTCAGAGTTTCAAATAGTGGAACAGAAAGTTCCACGTGTGCCTGTGTTGAAGAGCAGTTTGCAAATGGAAATAATCAAATTGGCGTGTTAACTTGTCTGCTGACCAGAATATAAAAGAATCACTGAAGCCGCCTGAGGTTGTTGATTGTCCGTGGTACAAGGCTGGAGGATACCTCTCTGAATTAAATAGGAAAGATTATTTTTTTACTGGTGGACTACTACTTGATTTTTTTATTTTGGAACTGAGCTATTGCATAACAGCAATGTAATAACGTATTAACACATTGTAAATCACTGTTTGCTTGCCATGAGCTTCAAAATGAGTTAAGAGATAATTGCACAAAATGTACAAGTCACTCATTTCAGTGTTGATCTTTCATATATTGTGTCAAGTGTTTACTATGCACAGCAAAATGGATTAGCATGAAAGTCAGTATGAGTATCAAAGGCCTTGATTTTTAAAAATGCCCTGGTGAGTTCAAAGGATCCATACTTATCATAGTTAAAATACCACAGCACACTTTGCAGTGCTTCATTAGGGTCACCAGTTCAGAAACTCATAGACAAGAGAACCAAAACCTTAGTGCCAACATTTAACAAGCTTCTTGAGCCAAAGATTTTTAGTTTTGAATAGTTACAAAAGAACTACATGTCAGGGGAACAGGAAAAAATACCATGACAAGAATGCCATAATTGGAAGTGGAGGAGAATGTTGGATTTAAAACAAAGTGGCTGACAACTTGCCAAGATAACAGCAATGCCATCAGCATCAATGTCAGATATCAGTCCTACAGAAGGAACAAAAGACAAAATACAGGAGGATAGTAGTTTCTTTTGGACATACAGGATGCTTCTATGCTGACAAAAGTAACACATGCTCACCTACTCAGACAATAAATACAGTAACTTGTTTTATCCAAATGATATGAGGGCTGGAGAGTGAGTTGTGTGTATATATCTGTTGTAGATGGAGACTTTAAGACAGTGAAAAAATTGATGTTACGTATGTGATCCTAGGCACCCCAGTATTCACACCCTACATCCTATTGGAATGACATTTGTACAAAACATGTCTTGGGAGGTATCATTTTAAAACTAACACCACACTGGTCATTAATATAATTGTGAAATGTATGTGGCAGTGCTGTATGTGCAGTTATGGATGTCCTCCGATATTATGTTTTAAAGTCCGTATTTGAACAAAGTAAAAAGCAGAGCTGCCCACATCTTGAATATAAATGGAGCAGGGTTGTCCAGTGACAATGGGATTGCAATTTACATGTGCGGTAAACACAACCATCAAAGTTCACAAGGTGGTTCAGGACTCAGCATATCTGGATCACAAAGGCAGGATAACACCTAGTCAGCTGGCATCTGAAATTGCTAACAGGACACCTACATTGTAAAATTGCAGCAGGAAGCATCACTTTGGAACACACACTGGGGACACCTTAATCAAGATGGAGTCAGTCCCCTGGAGGAGACAGGACACTGAACCCCAGGGGAACAATTTGATCCTTGAAACAAAGGCAGCTATATAAGGACACACAGAAAGACTTTCAGTTATCCTTTACTTGATGGGGCAAGAAAAGCCAGCACCTTGGACTCTGTGGAGCTCCAGCAATGGCTAAGAGCTAGAGCTGGAAAAGCAAGATTGATGAAGAAACCATCTTGAAAAAGTTAAGTTTTGACTGAGTTAATGTTTAGTCTTAGAAGTTTGTTTTACTTTTGTTTGTTTGTAACCATTTTCAGCTTTATTCCTTCGCCTTGGTATCATTAAACCTGTGTTATTTTGTTAATAAATTTGTTTTATTTTTACCAAAAGGCAACTCAGTGCTGTGCTTGTAGGAAAGGGTGTGTTAGCCCCAGGTCAGTTAATCAGTTGAAATGTTTTCTCTCTCTAAAAGAACAGCAAACTTAACTTCTGTGAGTGTTCAGTATGAGGGCTGGACAAAGCAGGGAGACAGTTTGGGGGAAATTTGGGAGCGGGGGGCTTTTGGTGTCACTCTGTGAACAGTAACTGTTCGGTGCAAGCCACGGTGTAACTTGCATGCTGGCTGTTGGTGTCCAAGGTCTGAGCCACAGCAGCAGAGCATTGAAGGCACCCAGAGTTGAAAGGCAAGCGGTGACACAAACCCTTACTGGGCTGGGTTGAACCCCAAAATGTGACAACTTACCAGCAACTGGAGATTCTTCAAAGTGTGTAGTCCATATCTGTATTCCACATATGGGTAAGCATGTGCTGTATGCAGATTTCTAGCAAGTTGTGTCTGTTAGTCTGCACCTGTGTAGTATGCTCTGTGTTGAGAATATAAGGCAGTGGTATTCAATAACATTTTCTGGGGGACTGGATAAGGCAATGTCCAAATCTTGGCAGGCCAGAGGGCTCTTCAGGTGTTTGGTCTCTAGTGAAATCACCTCAGTGTTTCACCTAGCTGACTGGGATTGGCAACGTATAACACATGTGCCAAAGATGGCATGTCAGTTGATTTTTTTGAATAGTATTCACGCTGCTAGTCCAATCAGGCACATTTTGGGATGCACTTCAGTTAATTTTCCCTCTGTTTTCTGTCATGCTAGCTACAGGTAGAGTAGAGCCCCCCTATTCAGCTGAACGTTAGGCCCCCAGCAAGTCCAGCGCCTGTCTTCCTCTGCGGTCCCAGCTGCAGCATCCTCATACTGACCCACCTCTGAGCTCCACCTGTGGCTGGTGTTTTGGATTTCCCTGGGGAACACCAAAGATTCACGCGTCATAACTATCACTGTAGCTCTAACTGTAGATGCAGTATTGGCCACACCCACTGCAGCTTGAAGAAAGGTCTTAGCTACCAGTTTGCTTTCATCAATGAGGGCTTGGCACTGGGCCCTGTCCTCCTGAGGGAGTTTGTCTTTGAACTCCAAGAATTTGGAATAATTTGTGAAATCGTACTTTTCTAACAGGGCCTGGTAGTTAGCAATTCTAAACAGGAGGCTGGTGGATGGAAATACCCCTCTCTCTAGAAAGACAAGGTGTTTAGTGCCCTTGTCTGCAGGGGTTGCCCTTGGGGTGTTGCAGGCTGGATCTCTCTCTGTGACTGCTTGGGAGTTGGGGGCAGTTGCTGCCGCTTTAGCTGGTCCATAATATTGCCTCTCAGCCCTTTTTGGGGTGGGCACATAGGAAGCAGGAGTATGCCATACTGCCCTTGCTGGTTCCATTTAGTGAGAGGGCTACCTGGCTGGGGTCAGATTGCTGAAAGATGTCCAGGAACATATGCTGTGTATCATGGACTTCTATGAGAGGAATCTGGACGAACTGATCAGAAACAGTGTTTCCTCCCTCTTCAATTTTCCTGGAGGATGTACTTTGCCCTTTCCTTGCACCTGGTATCTAGGGCTCTCCAAAGTGTTTTACATACCATAGCACATTAAGCCTTAGTAAATGCAGTACTGCGATCCCTATTTTGCAGATGGGAAGATGGAGACATCAAATGGTTGTGCAGTGCTTTAAATGTATCAGGTTAACTGGGACATATCCATTAATGATCACTTCTGGTTTTTCATAACCACGGTCTCTGATTGCATTTCAGTAGAGAATACACTTTGTTCTCGTGCGAGCAACAATCTACTCCCAGCTAGAACATCGCTCTGCTTTTGTTTTTCGCACTTCTCTATGTATTTGACCAGGGGAAAAGAATGCCTCTGAAGGCAGCAGCCTGTAAATCAGATGGCCATTCAAAAGCCTCTGTGGCACGTGCTATACTGTGACTTTTTAACCACTGTTTGGGTAAAGGAAGGCATGAGGAACACCACATCAGCACCACTAAAGAAGAGACATTCTGCTGGGGGACCATATGTGGAAGTGGCAAGTTGCTACACCCTTTAACAGGTACAGTATGTGCTCCACCCAGTACCAGCTGAAAGGAACTGAGCCATGGCTGTGATCTGCTCCCTGCTTAGTCTATCACCACTACAATGCTCGTGTCCTTTTGCTCAGAGAACAACAAAATTAAGGATTCTAGCTGCTCCTTGGGCTGGCACAACAGCATAGTGAAAGCAGTGTCCTCTTCCACACTGTCAACTTGCATATCCCTGCCAGGGGAGCAAGATTCTGTCCCTAAACTTAAATTTTAAATAGCATAGAAGTTCCACAAAAAAGGATTAGAAATATTAGATAATCATTTGGAGAAAACAAGCTTTTTATATACATACAACAGCCCACATTTATGACCCAAAATTTTAATATTCTAGTCCTTATTATATGCCACTTGATTTGGCTGAATCAGCGTATAAGTTTGTGGATTATGGCTAAATCCTGTGCCTCACTGAAAATTTAGATGTCACAGTGCAATTAAGTGTATTCACAAAACAAGAACTAGCCAGAGTCCATTTACTCCTCGTCATTATTATTTATAAACATATTTAACATCCTTTACACCTATCATGTGTTTTTAAAACAAGTAAAGGGTAAAAGAAATGTGGTTTTCAAGTATAAAAGACAAAACACACAAACATTATATAATATTTAAAATTATTAAAATAAGTTTTAAGTTTACTTTTCAAATAGCTAATATAATCAACTGCATAGCTATATTGAGAATGGGAATTCCAGCAGAGTGTTGCCAAATAAGCAAATGTGTTTTTCATTTCAGAAAACAAGTAATAACAATGGGCAAAGCTAAACAGAAAAGAACATATGTAGGTCAGGCAAATATATTGTAGACGTGAACCACAAACTGTGATTACTAAGGGATCAGCTTTTGAACAGAGGCAAGGATTTAAAGGCAAGGATATAATTTTAAACATGGTTTTCATTTTCAGTGGTAACTGATGTACATGCCAAAAAAGAAGACATGGGAAGAATAAGGCTAATGGTTAATTAGATGAGCAGCCAAACTGAGAAAATAGGCAGTGAGCATGACAAGGAAGAGGCAGGGAGACCAATGTGAACAGTTTAAGTAATCAAGCCAAGACTTTCTAAAGTATAAACCTAAGTTTTTATGGATGTTTATAGATAGTTGTTATAAATCTTTGTAAGAGAGACACCTAAAAGGTCTTGAAAGTGAAGTAATGTGCGCAGCAAAGGAAAAACCAATCTAAAAAAGGCTTTCTTGCTACTGAAACTGGCATAATGCAGGAACAATTAACCTTGAGGAAACAGAAAATAGGGATGGATGGCTGATTGCCCAAATTTAAAACCACATTTCCTGTCCATTGCTGCATGTGCATTTGTATGAGGCATTAAAACATTTTTGTTAGGGGAACAAACTGTTTAGGAGCCAAGTAATCGTCACTCACTTATTGAATGGGAATTAGTAAAACAACTGGGGAGAATTAGGTTGGTTTATATACTTCATTCCACAGTTTATTCAGAAATCATGTTCTGAGTAAATGAATAATCAAGTAGATCACACTTTCACTTAAGGAAATACTTTTAATGCTATTGTGCCTAATATTTGAACCAATGAGAGAACCCAGAGAGTAGTGTTGGCCATTGATTCCAAATTCCTAAGCAGGTTTGGCACCCAACTCCAATTCAAAACAAATGGAAATTGGATGCCTAAATCACTGAGGCACTTTTATAAATCTCACCAGGGATCTATCTGCACCATTGGCTTCCCAAATACCTTTTAAATCTGTCCTAAATGGTCCAAAAAAACCCCAAACCTTCATGCAGAGACCTTATAAATTTATGACAGCAGAGAGCATTTTGAAACCTGGATTATAGTGTTCATTACCAGAAATTACAGCTATAACTATATTGTTTTAGAGAAAAATATTTTAAATATGACTTGTATATAGTACATAAACTGTTTGTTTATTCTCCCTGAAGCAGTGTGTTTGGTTTGAAGCATGTCAGAGTCTCTCCTTGGGATAACAAGCCTGGTAAGTATCAATTATTTTTGTTAAATTGGTGAACTCATATAAGTTTGCAGCATCCAGCAGGCATAACTGGACACAGCAAGACGGAGGTTCCTACGGTTGTGTCTGGGACTGGAGATATTGGCTAGTGTCATTCGGTTGCACAATCCAAGGAGCAGCTTACATGCAGAGCTGGGTAAGGCTCCCAGAGTCAAGGATTGGAGTGACCTAGCAGATCACCAGTTTGGATAACACCAGAGGGGAACGTCAGAGTGCGTGGCTCTGCTAATCAACTGTGTGGCACTTGAATCTCTTCTGGGCAGCTGCCCAACTGCACAGCTTATAGGGAACACAGCTTGTGCTGCCTCTCTCCCTCCCCCCCAAACCCCCCTCCTTTTTGGGTCAGGATCCCTACAATTACAACACCATGAAATTTCAGATTTAAATAACTGAAATCATTAAATTTACAATTTTTAAAATCCTATGACCGTGAAATTCACCAAAATGGACTGTGAATTTGGTAGGGCCCTAATTATCAGTATTGTGTGGGGACCCTAGAATAAAAGTAATAGTTGAAATGGACTGGGCTGGTAAGGCATTGTATTTGGTAATTCATTTGAATAGTAGTTTAGTGTTGCATTTGAACTATTTGTTCTTAGAGGAATTTATTATCAGAGTGAGGCAAAATTTTTCAGATAAATAGTGTGTTTGCCAAAAATTGGTTGACTTGAAACTCTTTGTGAATTCATCATAAATTCAATGATAGTTAAATATGCATTGGAGCAAGGCCTGGAACCCAGGTGAAGACCCTAACCAGCAGGCTACAATCATTCTCACATTCTGGCCCAAAGAATATTTAATGTATGGAAAGTGGAACAACTTCAATAGGAGAGACTGAGACACTGGAGCAGGGATTTGAACTCAGGTCTCCCTACAGCCAATTTGTGTGCCCTATTCAGTAGGTTATTGGGTACAAGGGTGATGACAGCAACACCACCTGTTTTCCTTTGATTTCAATAGAAAAGTAGTTAAAAATGCCTGAAACTGAAATATTTTTGTTTGTTTATTTTACCAAGAAAACAAACAAAAAAAAATTTGGGGTAGATCTGAAATTATTTTTTTTTCAGTTCAGCCAGTGAACCAAAAAAATAAAAATCAGTTCTTTGTACAGTTCTGTTTCTTATGTAAGCATAGAAATGGGAGCTCTCACTTTCAGAACAGGATGGGTGTGTGGTTACTGCATGGGCTTGTTGGAGGCTTTGATCAGAGTGTGTGACAGACTGACTGACTGTCCTGAGCATTGAGAACGTAGCTTCTCTACATTTCAAGAAAGCTCAGGGCTTGGTTTAATAAAATATATTCTTCATGAAAACAAATCATATTCTTGAACAAATACTAATCCAAAATTAGGTTAAAAATTAATGGTGGGATTTACGGTTGCATTTTAGATTAGCAAAGGATCTGTGAGTCCACATACCTGAAAACTAAAGCATCCTCGGGTGATGCGTTAATAGCATAGTAATAAAACAGGATCTTAAGGCTGAAATCCTATGCGAAAAAACAGAAGTCAGTGGGATTGTACAGGGTGTAAATCAGTGTAGAAGTTAGCTCTGGGTATAGATACTTAGGCTGGCATCAACAAAAGTGATATCAAGTTGGTAAGATATAAGGGTTAAATGCCTCAAACATAAACAACACTCGTTTTACATCTATCAGGTTCTACAGGAAGTTCATGTTGTACCCCCAAAGCAGGAGAGACAGACACGGGAATATATTTTAGTCTGTTAAAATCCTGGCAAGGGCAGTTCGAATCAATTGTAGCTGCTGTAGTCCTCCTGTTGGAAGAGCTCCAGAAAAGAGATCATCAATAATTCAGGCAGGAAGTAATAAAAGCAATTCAACCTCCTTCAGGGAAATGTAATATCACAACATCATGATGTTCTTGAGATGATAAAACATCAGGCATATTGATGAATGACAGACTGGAGCCCATGATTTCTCCAGGAAGTTTCTTGCCAACCGAAGGAGCACGCATCATGTCATTTACCTGAAAAATAGCATGAAAGGACTTCCAGTAAGGTCAAATGGCTGCTGAATGCAGCTGTGGTGTCATCAGTGTCTTACCAGCATCATGTGAACAGTTTTAAGACTATACTGACAGAAATAAATCTGTCAGCAAGGAGATTTCCCAGTGTTGTAAGCTATACCTCTCTAGCACCCCCTTGGGAGGGGATGGACACTGGTCTTCTCTCAACACCTGTTCAAGGTATACGTCCACTTGTGGGAAGAGATTTAAGTAGTCCAAACAAAAGCAGAGCCCTAGGCATTGTGGAAGCCAAAGATGGAAAGGTGGAAGGGAAGTACTATCCCTTCTCCTTTCTGAGAGAGCCTGAGTGGCCAAGGACTGAAATCATCGTCCCAGTCTGTGCTTCTAGGGGCCAGAGAGCTCTGGGCTGCTCTTTCAGACTGCCACACTGCACTGAGCAGAGCTCAAGCCTCACAGGTACACCAGGCTGAGGCTGATTGTGCCCAGAGCAGCTCTTTAACCCTTTCTTGACTGGGTAATAGTTGAGCTGAATGTACATTAGCCTTCCTGTGGGCCTGATATCCAAGGACGATATTTCAAACATAAACACAAAAGTAGTACATTACAGCATTATCTATCTATCTATCTATCTATCACTTAAAGAAAATATCTACTCACAAAATACAAACAGAAATGCTCAAACTGAGCCGGTGGAAAACCACGATGAATATAAACAGAAAGGCAGATACTAAGGATAAAACAATCGTGGCAATGTAAAAAAAGTATGGGCGAAGTGAAGGATAATGAATGATAATGAATTGACCTGTTTCTCTAAGTACCGAGTGGGGTCACGATGATATAAGAAAGCTGCAGAAAGGTCTTTTAAAAGTACTGGAAAATATTATTCTGCCTTAATTGCTCTGAGCAGAGCCTTGCATAACCACAAGAGGCCAGACTCAGTGCTGCAATGACAAGACCAAATTGCGATCTGAAACTTTTCATAGTCATACCCAATAATTTCCAGAAAGATGGGCCTGCAGCTAAGCCATCAAACCCTATTCCAAAACCTATTTCCAAAGCAGGAAGGTTGGAAACAGATGGACATCATACCAAAAGGACTGAAGGTAAAAAATCCATTACAATCTACACACCACACAGACTATGCTGACAGCTTGTGCCACTCACTCTCAAAGAAACTGCGAAACCACCTGATCAACATCCTCTACAGCAAACAGGGAAAGATTAAGAATGAGCTCTCAAAACTGGATACTCTCAGAAAAAAACAACCTTCCACACAAGCTTACTTGTTGCTGGACTTTACAAAAACTAGACAAGCCATTTACAACACACACTTTGCTTCTCTACAAAAGAAAAAGGACACTAAACTATCTAAACTACTACATGCCACAAGGGGCCACAACAGTGGTTCCCTTAACCCACCCAGCAATATTGTTAATCTATCCAACTATATTCTTAGCTCAGCAGAAGAATCTGTCCTATCTCGGGGCCTCTCCTTCTGCCTCTCCACCCCCACAAACATGATACAGTTCTGTGGTGACCTAGAATCCTATTTTCGATGTCTCCGACTCAAGGAATGTTTCTGACACACCTCTGAACAAAATACTAACCCACAGAGACCTTCCTACCAACACTACAAAAAGAAGGATTCTGGGTCGACTCCTCCTGAAGGTTGAAACAACAGACTGGACTTCTACATAGAGTTCTTCCGCCAACGTGCACAGGCTGAAATTGCAGAAAAGCAACATCACTTGCCCCATAACCTCAGCCGTGCAGAACACCATGCTATCCACAGCCTCAGAAACAACTCTGACATCATAATCAAAAAGGCTGACAAAGGAGGTGCTGTCGTCATCATGAATAGGTTGGAATATGAACAAGAGGCTGCTGGGAAGCTCTCCAACAGCAGTTTCTGCAAGCCATTACCCTCTGATCCCACTGAGGGTTACCAAAAGAAACTACACCATCTGCTCAAGAAACTCCCTGAAAAAGCACAAGAACAAATCCGCACAGACACACCCCTAGAACACCGACCAGGGGTATTCTATCTGCTACCCAAGATCCATCCTGGAAATCCTGGACACCCCATCATCTCAGGCATTGGCACCCTGACAGCAGGATTGTCTGGCTATGTAGACTCCCTCCTCAGGCCCTACGCTATCAGCACTCCCAGCTATCTTTGAGACACCACTGACTTCCTGAGGAAACTACAATCCATCGGTGATCTTCCTGAAAACACCACCCTAGCCACTATGGATGTAGAAGCCCTCTACACCAACATTCCACACAGAGATGGACTACAAACCATCAGGAACAGTATCCCCGATAATGTCACGGCAAACCTGGTGGTTAAACTTTGTGACTTTGTCCTCACCCATAACTATTTCATATTTGGGGACAATGTATACCCTCAAATCAGCGGCACTGCTATGGGTACCCACATGACCCCACAGTATGCCAACATTTTTATGGCTGACTTAGAACAACACTTCCTCAGCTCTCACCCCCTAATGCCCCTACTCTACTTGCGCTACATTGATGACATCTTCATCATCTGGACAGAATGGGAAAAGAAGCCCTTGAGGAATTCCACCATGATTTCAACAATTTCCATCCCACCATCAACCTCAGCCTGGACCAGTCCACACAAGAGATCCACATCCTGGACACTACGGTGCTAATAAGCGATGATCACATAAACACCACCCTATACTGGAAACCTACTGACCACTATACTTACTTACATGACTCCAGCTTTCATCCAGACCACACCACACGATCCATTGTCTACAGCCAAGCTCTACGATACAACTGCATTTGTTCCAACCCCTCAGACAGAGACAAACACCTACAAGATCTCTATCAAGCATTCTTACAACTACAATACCCACCTGCTGAAGTGAAGAAACAGATTGACAGAGCCAGAAGAGTACCCAGAAGTTACCTACTACAGGACAGGCCTAACAAAGAAAATAACAGAACGCCACTAGCCGTCACCTTCAGCCCCCAACTAAAACCTCTCCAACGCATCATCAAGGATCTACAACCTGTCCTGAAGGACGACCCATCACTCTCACAGATCTTGGGAGACAAGCCAGTCCTTGCTTACAGACAGCCCCCCAACCTGAAGCAAATACTCACCAGCAACCACACACCACACGACAGAACCACTAACCCAGGAACCTATCCTTGCAACAAAGCCCGTTGCCAACTGTGTCCACGTATCTATTCAGGGGACACCATCATAGGGCCTAATCACATCAGCCACACTATCAGAGGCTCGTTCACCTGCACGTCTACCAATGTGATATATGCCATCATGTGCCAGCAATGCCCCTCTGCCATGTACATTGGCCAAACGGGACAGTCTCTTCATAAAAGAATAAATGGACACAAATCAGACATCAAGAATTATAACATTCAAAAACCAGTCGGAGAACACTTCAATCTCTTTGGTCACTTGATTACAGACCTAAAAGTGGCAATTCTTCAACAAAAAACCTTCAAAAACAGACTCCGAGAGACTGCTGAATTGGAATTAATTTGCAAACTGGATACAATTAACTTAGGCTTGAATAAAGACTGGGAGTGGATGTGTCATTACACAAAGTAAAACTATTTCCCCTTGTTTATTTCCCCTCCTACTGTTCTTGTAAACTGCTGGAAATGGCCCACCTTGATTATCACTACAAAAAGTCCCCCCCCCCCCCCGCAGCTCTCCTGTTGGTAATAGCTCACCTTTCCTGATCACTCTTGTTACAGTCTGTATGGTAACACCCATTGTTTTATGTTCTCTGTGTATATAAAATCTCCCCACTATATTTTCCACTGTATGCATCCGATGAAGTGAGCTGTAGCTCACAAAAGCTTATGCTCTAATAAATTTGTTAGTCTCTAAGGTGCCACAAGTACTCCTGTTCTTTTTAGGATGTAAAATGATTCAGCATTTTTATATTGTGACTAAGAATAGCATCTAGCTAGGATAAAAGCACAAGCACAAAAGCTTATGCTCTAATAAATTTGTTAATCTCTAAGGTGCCACAAGTACTCCTGTTCTTTTTAGGATGTAAAATGATTCAGCATTTTTATATTGTGACTAAGAATAGCATCTAGCTAGGATAAAAGCACAAGGGCTATCAATCAGTTCTCATGCTTCAGGGAATAAGCTGATTTTCAGCTGGGATCAGAAAGAAATTTCCAGCCATGGAATGGCATTGCACAGTTTTGTGAGCGACTAGGAGGGAAGTGTGTGTTAAGATTTAACATCCACAGATTCCATTATGTGCTGCCTACGTGATCCATGACTGGTCATTTTCTGTGAATTTTGTGACATCTGTATATTTGGGGACTACAGCCCATGCCCATTTTATGACTCCACAAAGGATGCCAGGTTCCCTGATGGAATGATGGTATTTTATATGGAAGATCAAGTCAGTATTATATTCATATGGATATCGGGCATCATATTATCACAATTAATACCAATAAAGTCAAGGCATTGTACTTCAGTTTAGGGAATACATCATTCTCTCCAATGAAGAATCCCGAGAAACTCTAACATGACATGCATGGGTTTCTATCTATTTGCTGAGTACCTTGTGGTATGATTTTCAAGGTGCCATCCAGACAGAGAGAAGACTGGATCCCTGCTCCAAACATTTTACATTCTAAATGACACATGACTCAAAGATGGGGTGAGAATACACAGGGATGAGATTGGAGGATGAGAAACACTTCATATTTAAAAATAATAGATATGTTTGGTTGACTCACTTCTTATACCCATTACAGTAGAGAGGGGTCTTAAGTTGGGATTTGAGCTAAGAAGGGATGCACATAGTGCATCATGCTTAAAGGTGTGGAAGAAATTTGTGACAGATGTTTGTAAAACTGGCAGAATTAGCAGAATGGAGTTGGAGCAGGGGAGAGCATGGCACAAGACTAACATAAGTCATTGGAGGCAGCCTTAAACATGGACTTGCTGAGGAGGACAAGAAACTCAAATGACAAGAGAGAGCCAGGAAAAGGATTAAAGAGTGGAATGATGTCAATCAGATTGGCAGACAAGGAAGATAATCTTGCAAGCTGCATTTAGTATGGTGTCTGGGAGTCTAGAGAGAAAGAGGCTGCAGTAGTCCAGATGGGAAATGTAGGCCCAGAGAAAGATTTTTGTTTTTTTTTCAAGTGCTTGCCCATATATATTACACTCTTGGTGCACATGCACCCCATGCACTTGAGATCTCAGTGTCTGTTGGGGCTGTATATGTACCCTGAGTATCCTTGTTCTGCCGTAAAGGGTGGAACTGGCCCAACCCCCAGTCACTTCCTTTTCACTGGCCATGGCTGTAAGATGGATCTGCTCTCTGTCTATATTTCAACACAACCTTTTCATAGTCTTTGTAGATCATTGTCTATATATTAGCAAAAGGTAGGGATAGTTAAGATAGTTGCCTATTGACAATTTTTGATAGATTTTTTAAATTGTTTTGGAAGTTCTTGCCTTCCTTATTTTGATTCCTTTTCTGATCAGATCTTCCCGGTGTTAGGGCTTGGAGATATACCATCCTAAGTCACCTGGCTTTAAGCATTGCTCCTCTCTCGCAGCAGCAATTGCAATTAAGGATAGACACATCCAATGCCTTTTTTGTCTTGGGGAAGCCCAGCTGCCTGACAAATGTTCAGTGTGCAAGGCCTTTCCTAAAAGGACTCTTAAGGCAAGGTAAGCACTCCTTAAAATATTTTTGTTCACCTACTCCATGCAGCCAGCCTCTGATACAGTGGCAGATTATGGTTTTGTGGGACCCTGGTCCAGAGCAAGTGGAGACCCCTCACCACCCCTTCTGCCTGCAGTCCCTCCCCGCCCCCAGCCAGGGAAATGGGGTTGGGGTGCAGGGGCTTCCCCCACTCCCCAGCAGGAGCACCGGGAGGGCAGAGTGGGGTAAGCCCGTGCACCCCACCCCCGCTCCCTGGCAGGACCGCCGGGCAGGTGGAGCGGGTCGAGTGTGGGGGTGCCCATTTTTCCAGGTCCCTCCAGTTGGCCGGGTCCCCAGGTAATCCGCCACTGCTCTGATGTAGTCAATACTGGCCCCTCTGGACAACTTCCCCCTCAGACCTGAAATGAGTTCCAGATCCCAGTCTCCATCTTTGAAGACCATTTCCACTTTTGACTTGTGTAGGACTGTTAAAGCCAAGTTCTCAGAGAAAAGGAGCATTGCTCCTCTGGGAAGAGGAGTAGCAGATCCACAATGGGAATTTCCAGTAAACCAAAATCCAGATCGCCTCAAATGCTCCTGATCAAAGGAGACTCAAGCTTGGTTTCACAAGAGCTCTGAGGGAGCACAGGACTGGTACTCCAGCACCACTTGAGGATTCCAAGTTTTAACTGCCTCTGGTACCAAAGCCAGAGCATCGGGGGCTGCCTCAGCACAGATTACCTCAACTTCAGCTTTACATTATCAGCTCTGTTGATCTAGTCAATGCTCCTCAAGTGTGTTGGTACTGGGCATCTCAGCACTATCAACCCTGATCCTTTCTAATCCTAGATTGAGGTTTAGAGCACCATCCCACCTGGTATCGAGGAATTATGTGGTACCAAGGGATCTTCAGATGTGGGAAGAACCAGAACATCCACTGCTCTCTACAGGGCTGAACAGCCCTGCCACGATACCACTGCCCTTTATCTCGTCAGTACCAAATACCTCCCCAAGGCTGATTATTTGTGGACTTAACATGCAACCTAGCAACCTGGATTCAGCAACAAACCCCGCCCCCCGCACTCTGGAATGCTTTTTTTCATTTTCCAATTCACGACACACTAGGAGGGATCCCTTACTTATTCTCCAAGACCCCGTTCTTTTGAACATTATAAGTCCAAAAGTCGAGGGCTTCTGTCATATTTAGATCTCATAGGGAGTGAGGGAGTATGCCTGCATCCGTGTACCCTTCTCCTTGGCTCCCAGGCTCTTTTCCTTACAATGTTCCAGTATGGCCCTACTGGAACCCCTGGTGTCTTCACAGTCCAAGATGTCACACTTCTGTACTACCTCCTAGGGTGAGACCCTTCTCCCCTACAACATCCCAGGAATGTAGGGTGCCTCAGCTTGCAGCCTATGAATCTGAGCTGCTTGAGAAAGGGCATCCCCAGGCTGAGGCTCAGTCAGTACCCCATCCCTAGATGAGGTGGTGAGCCAATGTACACTGTCTCACCCAGATGTCTATAAGAGCTTTCAAGATCTGTTCAGATATATAACCAATTCACTTAAGATACCAGTGGAAGAGGTACAAGAAACTTCAAATAAGTTTTTTACCTTGCATACAAGGCTGGCTAAAGGCTGTACATGTGCCAAGCAGACATATCTTTGCTAATCTCCCACAACATTCTGACATCAGTATATTAATGGAAACACCCAACCCCTAGCCCAAGTAGGTATCTAGAGATACCAAGGAGGTATCTTCTCCACCCCACCCAATCAAGACTTACGTGACACATGTGACCCTTCTGAGGTGGGGAATGCATCTGGACCATGTTCAGGCACAAAGCGTATGGACCGGCAAAGAAATTTGACTACTCATAAGAATATTGCAGCTCAGAATGGTTCACAAACCCTGTGTTATCGACCATTGATTCAAGGACTGACTCATCAAACTATGACTGATAACATCACGGCCATCTTTTATATATGCAGACAGGGAGGTGTTGTTCATCGCCATTATGTCAAGAAGTGGTTCGCCTATGAAACTGGTGCATTCAGCACCAAATATCTCATGGTGATACATCTCCCAGGTCTACAGAATGCTGTAGCAGACCATATGAGTAGACATTTTTCATCAGAGAATGAATGGATGATCAAGGATTCCGTTATCTGTTGCACTTTCCAGGAGTGGGGTCATCCTTCAACTGTCCTATTTTCAAAAAACAAGAACAAGTGTCTCAGATTCTGTTCCAGAGGGGATCTTAGCTTAGCATCCCAGTTGGATGCATTCCTCATTCTGTGGTTTCCAAGGATAATGTATGCTTACCCTTTCATCCCTCTTATTCTGATGGTGCTCAGGAAGTTCAAAGAAGACACTACCATGGTCATCGTTATAGCTGCCACTTGTCTGAGGCTGGTTCACAAAGTTGATGCTCTTTGATACCTCCACCAAAACCCTTACCTCTTCTATCAGACTTAATATGTCAACACAACGGCAACTTCTTACATCCCAAACCAGCCTCCCGCCACTTTACTGCATGGCTGCTAGCAGAATGTCAGATGCTTAGAGATCATGTACTTCAGACGTCCTGAACATTTTGATCTAAGTGGAAAGTCCACCAGATTAACTCATGCTACTAAATTGAAAAGATTTGGAATTTGATGTGAAGCATCAGCTACAGCCTGTTGACTGCTAGGTCACTATTATTGTGGATTACTTGCTCTCTCTAAAGAGTATGGGACTATCGATTAGCTCTGTTAAAATGCACCTGGCAGTCATTTCTGCTTGTCATCCCCTCCCCCACTGAAGACTACGAATTTTTCCCATCTCACTATGATGAAATTCCTAATCGGACTTTCCCATATTTTTCTACCATATTTTTCTAAAGTAAGGGAACTTTCCCCCTCCATGGGAACTGAATGTGGTTCTGGCAGTTTTAATGGGCCTGCCTCTTGAACACCTAGCAACCTACTTGCTGTTGCACATAAGCATCCTTTTTAGTGGCAAGTACATCAGCTAGAAAAAATGGAGAAAGACAGGCTCTCATGGCATGACCTCCCTGTACTATATACCATCGAGATAGGGATCACCTAGCCCCTGTCCCAAGTTCTTGCCCAAAGTAGTAACACATTTCTATTAGAACCAAATGATTCATTTACCATTATTCTTCCCTATGTCACATACTAACCAGGGGGAGGTGAAGCTGCAAACCTTAGAGGCATGTGTGATGCTGTATGATTGAATATGGCCATTTATATAATTGATATTACCACTGTTATACAATTGCAGCAAATCTTGTACAAAGTATGTCATGTAAGGTGTCAATGGGCAAGTTATGATTTGCTAAGTATTTATCATCTTTGTATCTGAAGGACTCATGCTTGTCCATGCTAAGATAGTAGTGTAGTCACAGTAGCACTGGCAGGGGTGTCACAGGCTAGCCACCCCAAGTCTGTACCTGCAGGCTTCAGGCGGCTTTGTACTCAGGGCAGCCACCTGTGCTACCACGGCTAACCAACTATTTGTAGTATGCTAGCTCAGATGAGAGCTAGCACGAGAATGTGTATGTGAGCTGGGAACCACACTCCTAGCTTCAACCATAGCCTGTGTTTAAGTAGACTCCAAACATCAGAGTCACTACTCCTCCTTGCACCAAGGTCACTGCTTGTGTGTCCCCAAGAGTGGAACATGTATGGCAGGCATTTGAAGAATGTATTTACCCTTACAGTAGCTAGAGTTTTTTTGAGATGTGTTGTCCATATGCACTGCACAACCTGCCTTCCTTCCCCACTACCATGGAGTCCTGTAACATCTGGAGTCAGCAGTAGCAAAGCAGTTGGGCCAACTCTGCCTTTTATGCCCTTGTTATGGACACATGAGGACACTCAAGATGCATGAATGGCCTCAGTGGACACCGCTGGCCAAGAACGTGTGCACACCAGGGGTTGAATACATATGAAGAATAAAACTCAAAGAGTTCAGAAACTGCTGAATTGGAATTCATTTGCAAATTGGATACTATTAATTTAGGCTTAAATAGAGACTTGGAGTGGCTAAGTCATTATGCAAGGTAGCCTGTTTCCTCTTGTTTTTTCCTACCACCCCCCCCCAGATGTTCTGGTTTAACTTGGATTCAGTTTGGATGAGCTATTACCAGCAGGAGAGTGAGTTTGTGTGTGTATGGGGGTGGGGGGGATGTGAGAACCTGGATTTATGCAGGAAATAGCCCAGCTTAATTGTCATGCACATTGTGTAAAGAGTTATCACTTTGGATGGGCTATCACCAGCAGGAGAGTGAATTTGTGTGGGGGGGTGGAGGGTGAGAAAACCTGGATTTGTGCTGGAAATCACTTCAGATAAGCTATTACCAGCAGGACAGTGGGGTGGGAATAGGTATTGTTTCATATTCTCTGTGTATATATAAAGCCTGCTGCAGTTTCCACGATATGCATCTGAAGAAGTGAGCTGTAGCTCACGAAAGCTTATGCTCTAATAAATTGGTTAGTCTCTAAGGTGCCACAAGTCCTCCTTTTCTTTTTTCCAGTTACTATAAGGTAAGTGTTGTGGGGGTTGAAATCCAAACCTGGCAGCACCACCTAGCAGTAGTGCTCTGAGCTGTAACACTCAATGGCGAGAGTCAAGGGCAATGTCAGTGGCGAGGCTCCCTGGCTGTGTCCCCGCAGTAGCAAGAGTCATTGGCTGGGGGTAGGAAAATGTGGGCCTTCCCTGCTCCTCTGGGTTCCTATCCAGGGCCCTGAGAATAATAGTTCAAATATGTGGCCTAGGTGCAGGCGCCCTTATGCCTGTTCCCTGGGCCACTTCCTACCTTTGCTTCAGATCCTCCATCAGTGCCACTGCTCAGTTTCTGGCTCCAGAGGATCTTTCTCTATCAGCCGTGGCCTGTCATTCCTGGCTTCCACGGAGTGGAGTGAAGGGCCTGTTGCGGCTTGGCAGTGGGGCCTGTCTTGGTCAAATAGACCCCAGCAGCTTCTCTGCAGGAGCTTGCAGCACATGACTACACCCCAGCTCTTTCAACTCAGGCTGAGCAGAGCTGCGCTCTTTTGACCTCTGCATCCAATATGAGCATACGCAGCAGGTGCATCTGGGCGGAGCCTTCGGGGTCCAGAGTTGTTCTTTAACCCTCAGTACTCCAGTGTGGGGCTCATACACCCCAACACAGTAAGTAACTTCTGTTTCTCTGGACATAGGGATATGCTAGAGGAAGGATGTGAAAGACGAAAGAGAGGGAGAAGTAAAAGATGATTCACAGGTTGTGAAACTCAGTGGTGGGGAGAACAGTGGAGTTTTAAACAGTGCCAAAGAAAGTGGAGCCTGGGGATCCTCTGGGAGAATAACATGAGGGGGAAAGGAGTCCAGGAGAGCTGGCTGTATTTTAAAGAATCCTTATTGAGGTTACAGGGACAAACCATCCCGATGTGTAGAAAGAATAGTAAATATGGCAGGCGACCAGCTTGGCTTAACAGTGAAATCCTGCTGATCTTAAACACAAAAAAGAAGCTTACAAGAAGTGGAAGATTGGACAAATTACCAGGGAAGAGTATAAAAGTATTGCTCGGGCATGCAGGAGTGAAATCAGGAAGGCCAAATCACACCTGGAGTTGCAGCTAGCGAGGGATGTTAAGAGTAACAAGAAGGGTTTCTTCAGGTATGTTAGCAACAAGAAGAAAGTCAAGGAAAGTGTGGGCCCCTTACTGAATGAGGGAGGCAACCTAGTGACAGAGGATGTGGAAAAAGCTAATGTACTCAATGCTTTTTTTGTCTCTGTCTTCACGAACAAGGTGACTGCACTGGGCAGCACAGCATGGGGAGGAGGTGACCAGCCCTCTGTGGAGAAAGAAGTGGTTCGGGACTATTTAGAAAAGCTGGACATGCACAAGTCCATGGGGCCGGATGCGCTGCATCTGAGAGTGCTAAAGGAGTTGGCAGATGTGATTGCAGAGCCATTGGCCATTATCTTTGAAAACTCATGGCGATTGGGGGAAGTCCCGGACGACTGGAAAAAGGCTAATGTAGTGCCCATCTTTAAAAAAGGGAAGAAGGAGAATCCTGGGAACTACAGGCCAGTCAGCCTCACCTCAGTCCCTGGAAAAATCACGGAGCAGGTCCTCAAGAAAACAATTCTGAAGCACTTAGAGGAGACGAAAGTGATCAGGAACAGTCAGCATGGATTCACCAAGGGCAAGTCATGCCTGACTAATCTAATTGCCTTCCATGACGAGATAACTGGTTCTGTGGATGAGGGGAAAGCAGTGGACGTGTTGTTCCTTGACTTTCGCAAAGCTTTTGACACGGTCTCCCACAGTATTCTTGCCAGCAAGTTAAAGAACTATGGGCTGGATGAATGGACTATAAGGTGGATAGAAAGTTGGCTAGATTGTCAGGCTCAACGGGTAGTGATCAATGGCTCCATGTCTAGTTGGCAGCCTGTATCAAGTGGAGTGCCCCAAGGGTCGGTTCTCGGGTCGGTTTTGTTCAATATCTTCATTAATGATCTGGAGGATGGCGTGGATTGCACCCTCAGCAAGTTTGCAGATGACACTAAACTGGGATAGAGGTAGATATGCTGGAGGGTAGGGATAGGATACAGAGGGCCCTAGACAAATTAGAGGATTGGGCCAAAAGAAATCTGATGAGGTTCAACAAGGACAAGTGCAGAGTCCTGCACTTAGGATGGAAGAATCCCATGCACCGCTACAGACTAGGGACCGAATGGCTCGGCAGCAGTTCTGCAGAAAAGGACCTAGGGGTTACAGTGGATGAGAAGCTGGATATGAGTCAACAGTGTGCCCTTGTTGCCAAGAAGGCCAATGGCATTTTGGGATGTATATGTAGGGGCATTGCCAGCAGATCGAGGGATATGATCGTTCCCCTCTATTCAACATTGGTGAGGCCTCATCTGATTTAGTTGGGGATTGGTCCTGTTTTGAGCAGGGGGTTGGACTAGATGACTTCCTGAGGTCCCTTCCAACCCTGATATTCTATGATTCTATGGCAGTTTGTGATGAAAGACTGACATTCCAGGGTGCAATCCAGACGTCGGGGGGAGGGAGGGTGTCGTCACCTCCCCTGCAACCTGGGCTCTTAACAAACAGCCAAACAGCATGCATGTCACACCCTGAGTGTCTGTGTATAGCTGCAGCCTGCCAGCAACACTGACCCCAGCAGCCTTTATTTAAGCAGTAAAGAAGACATAGTCTGGGGTGAAGATGGCCCCATGCTCTTTCCTCTCCCCTGTGTATGCTGAAAAGCAGATTTGCCTTGTCTCCCTTTTGCTGTTTCAGGGACCTTGTTTATTACTTATATGTAAATTGAGGCAAACACACATTCCTTTGTTTAAGACAGATCTGCTTAAGCATTCTCACCTAATTGGGCTATGTGGGTTTGATCATGTGCTACCAACATACGGGGAGAATTCATAACTTTACATATAATGTTGCTACATACGTATTGCCATGATATTATTGAGCAGTGAGTTAATAGTTTTTAACAGATACCTCATAAGGCATATTTTGTACAAAGATATTACAACAGTGTTTGGGATGTGAATACAGGGGATGCATTTGGCCACAAAGACGAGGAGTTCAGTTTTGAACCTGGGTAAGTCTCAGTTGTTGGTGAGCTCTCAAAAAGAGGTCAGAGGAACTGGTTGAGATGGTTTGGAAGGACAGAGAGACGACTGGAAAAGAGGTACAGCTGGGAGTTGTCAGCGTAGAAATGGTGATTGAATCCATGTAACTAGATGAAATAATCTAAAATGAGCAGAAGAAGAAAAGAGGGGTTGGGACTAGGAAAGAGGCGGAAGCTCCACCAAAGAAGACACTGCAGGAGTAATCGAAGAGGAAAACCTGGAGAGAACAGTATCACAAAAACCCAGGCAGCCCTGTCAAACAAAAGGGTGTGGGCTACTGAGCTGAAGCAGCAGGGAAGTCAAATGAGACTGGAGTACAGACCTGGAGTTCTGAGATCAGAGCTGGTACAGCTGAGTGAAGAAGGCAGGAATCAGACTGGGTGGGATCAAGAATTGAGTTGGAGCTCAACACAGCACATTCAATAGAGCCACTCAATTTCTTCAAGATAAAGGGAAGATGGAGTAGTAATTAGAGAGGCAGGAGGAGTCAAGGGTTGTTTTTTTCAGGATGGGGAGAACAGATGCCTATAATATCTATATACACAACTCAGAGACCTCCAGTTACTGTAAGGTAAGGGGGGGGGGGCGTAAGTCCGAACTTGGTAGCACATTTGCATTTTATAATTGCTAATGCATTGAAATATATCAGGGGTGGCCAACCTGTGGTTCCTGAGCCACATGCAGCTCTTCAGAGATTAATATGCAGCTCCTTACCTAGGCACTGATTCCGGGGCTGGAGCTATAGATGCTAACTTTCCAGTGTGCTGGGAGGTGCTCACTGCTCAACCCTCTGCTCTGCCCCAAGCCCTGCCCCCACTCCACCCCTTCCCCCAAGGCCCCTTCCCCTGAGCCTGCTATGCCCTCGCTCCCCCCTCTCCCCCATACCCTCCTGCGCACATGAAACAGCTGTTTGCGGGGGAAGCGGGGCGGGGGAGTTGGCGCTTATTGGTGGGGACTGCTGGCAGGAGGGGGGCTGGGGATCGGATGTGGGGCTGCTGACGTATTACTGTGGCTCTTTGGCAATGTACATCAGTAAATTCTGGCTCCTTCTCAGGCTCAGGTTGGCCACCCCTGAAATATAGAATGAAAATATTTCACAAATTGTATATAATACGATGGCATTATTTCATATAGTAGAATAGCTCCATCTCACAGAAAGTGATTTCATTTTGAAAGTATGGGGTGCTATGAAGGTAACCACATGAGGGTATACAGTAGGCAGCTATCATACAGAGAAAGAAATATTAGAAAGAATATTGTACAGGGAACTGTAATTGTACCTGCCCTGTGTAATTAACAGCCACTCACTGCTAGGACTAGAGTATTACGATGATGGTGTTTTCATTGGGCTGAAATGGATATTGATAGCTTCCCATATCCTCAGCATCCCCTGGGGCATGGAGAACCCTTTGACAGATGTGTGCATTCAGGACTCTCTGATCAGGTGTGCAGAAAGCGTGCTTGAGGCCAGTCAGAATAACTCCAGAATTTGAACTGGTTCTATAAAATACATTCAGCTTAGGAGGCCAGCAAAATCACACTTTGGAACAATGTGAAGGCAATGTTTTTAGTACACTTCATGAGGAGTCAGCCTTAGAACTCTAATTAGGGTTAATAGGAGTCGCAAAGCAAACCCTGTGCAGGGCTGCCAAAATGTACCAGTAAGTATCAGTGTAGATTTTTTTCCATCCAGAACCCAAGGCACTGTTTAAGGAAATCAATTACTCATCCACCACCAACTCTTAAATATGGTAGATGCCACAGCTCTAGACATCATGGGGATTTGAAAGCACAGCAAAACTCAAAGTGAGAAACTCAATGAGTGTCACCAAGATTCAATGCAAAACTATAAATGGGCCAAGCTTTGAGTTTAACAAAACCAGGAGCTGCTGGGGTTTTGCATGCGTTGGAACAAAAGTTTCACACAGCTTGATGTAGTGTGTTATTATTGTGCACTGTTTAATAAATTTAGCCTGCCCCTTTTAAAGGCATGCAGTTACACTGAGAGACCTCTAGGAGCCGGAGTTAGCAGCCTGAGATGTAATCCTTTGGTAGTAGCATGAAAGCAGCTGTGAGTGTCTGTGTGATTATTACAGTACATCTGACAAAGAGTATCAGAGTTAGAGCCAGTGAAATTTTTTCAGAAAATAGTAAATTTGCCAAAATATGCATGGGTGGGGGGGGAGGCACTGAAACTATTTGCAAATTTGGGTCAAACTTGGCAAATAGTTTTTGTCTGGGAAAAAAAAACCTGAAAACAAAAATTTAATAAATGTCAAAACGGTTTGAATAGACACTTTGTTTAGAAAATATCAGTCTGAATAGACATTCAAAATGTTTCACTTGGCCCAAACAATTTTTGTTGTTCCAGCAAGAAAAACTGAAAAAAACCACAGTTTTGGTTTGAAACTAACTGTATTTTGTGAGAGATTTTTTGGTTTGGTCATCAAACCTAAAAATTAATTATTCACTCAGCTCTAATCATGGTATATATCATTTTATGATGTTGCATGAGCCCTGGTCTACACGGCGGGGAGGGGGGGAGGAATTGATCTAAGTTACGCAACTCCAGCTACGTGAATAACGTAGCTGAAGTCGATGTACTTACATCGACTTATTGTGGTGTCTTCACTACAGTGAGTCAACTGCTGCCGCTCCTACGTCGACGCTGCCTGCACCTCTCGTGGCGCTGGAGTACAGGAGTCGACAGGAGAGCGCTTGAGGGTCAATTTATCATGTCTAGACTAGACGTGATAAATCGATCCCTGCTGGATCAATCGCTACCCGCCAATCCGGCAGGTAGTGAAGACGTACCCTGAGAGTGTTCACTTACTGGCATAATATTTAGTTAATAATTTTCAATTTGTGGCTTAATTAATGAGCTCAAATAATAACCCACACTAGTATGTTTGCATAGCATATTTGTGCTATTGCAAATACATATGATTTATTAAATATCATAATTTCATTATACTTGTTTCTGTGGTCCAGCAAGCAAGCAGCATTACTGGGCCAAAAATCTTATGAGGTACTCTCATACAAAATTCTCATAGCATCTTCTCTTTTCAGGTCATACCAGTTTACCTATACAGTCCGTATACTGTAGTGCATAAATTATAAACTAAATGCCCATACTGGAGATATTCAAAGAGGTAGGTCAGTAACTGGACCAGCAGAGTAACAACACTGCATTACATACACATCATGAAGAGAGAATTATGTATGGGAATGACTTTTTGACTTGTTTTCAGGTTCTGTAAATCAGTGCCTTCAGAGAGTGGCTCACACCTCTCTATAGTAACTCATTCAAAGACTCTAATGTTAATCTCAGGGAACATTTAGACTGACATTTTCAAAACTGCCTCCGTGATTTTGATGCCCAGTTCTTATTAAAATAGGGATTGTGTGTCCAAATCTCTTAAGCAGCTTGGAAATCAAAGTCTAAAGAGGGGGAGCATGTGGGAGTCATGTGCCCCTTCCCCCCGATTTGCTGCTTGTCTCGTACCAAGCATGCTCACATGGACTGAGCATGCTCAGTAACACTGCTGAAGCTGGCTGCCCTTACTCTGTGACCCCACTATCGGCAGGCATGGGTCATCTCTGCCCCTCTTCTGGTTCAAGGATAAGGTCTACAGGAGCAGATATACTCCAAAAGATAAGATATACAAATTGCTAGCTATAACCTGAAATGCTGAATTTGGAAAATGTGAGACTAGGGAGAGAGCTTCTGCAGGGAGCACAGATCTATGGTTCTCAGTGGAAACCTGCATTACAGCACATAAGGTGAAAAAATGCAACAGAAATGTGACCAATTTACATAGGCAGGCTGGCTGGCTCAATTAATGTTTCTTGGCATACCCACAGCCAGTCCTTAAAGAAGCCTGCTCCTCCAAGATGGGAATGACCCCAGTCTTAGGTAGTAACTGAGAGGAATTTCAGAGGTGTGTCTCTTCTTCCTGCCTCGGGGATAAATTGAAACTGGTAACAGCAATACCAGTAGCAACAGGGGAGCTGCCTCTGTATCCTTTTCCAGTTACATATAGGCATGCTTTTGTTATTTACCTGAGCTGGTGCTTGTGTCATTATTCCAGGGACTATGTGCTCGTGTTAATCCATCAATAAGTAAACTACTGCGACTTCTGTTATGTGATCTCGTAGTCCACTGCCAGTATAAGGCACATGCAATAACTAAAAAAGGTGTACCCTCCATTTTGGAGAAATCAAACTCTGCTCTTGGCACAGAGAGTAGTTATGTACATTTTAAACAGAATAAAGTGAAAGGGAATAGGGAAGGGGCTGGCAGCTAGCAGAAGGAGGAGGAGAGAGTATAGTGTTGGCCCTCTAGCTGAGCAGTAGCCAAAATCTGAGCCACTGTATGGTGATTTCCATTTGGATGAGAAGTTGATTTGTGGAGTCTGGGTATTTTTTTAGAACAAAATGTATACACATCCTGTTTTCTGTATAGCAGGAGGAACAAAATTGCTGGTATCCAGCTCTCTTTTGCAGAAGGGCCCAATTCTTGTGCTGTCTCCCCAGAATCAGGGCTCTGTCTCTCCTTTTCTCCAGGGACTCACACAGTCTCCCAAGAAATCGTAGACTCTCTGCCGACTGCCCACCCAACAGTTAAGTCCCAGCCCGCTCCCCTTGAGTTTGAAACATAGGAAACCTTGTTAGTGCCACACTGCTCTCTAGGTCACATGGTCTTGGTAGGCAGCTCCCGTGTCAGCTCCTCCTTTGTCTGCCCCTGTTTTTACTGCACAAATAGGGTGACCAGACAGCAAGTGTGAAAAATTGGGACAGAGGTTGGGAGGTAATAAGCGCCTATATAAGACAAATCCCCAAATATCGGGACTGTCCCTATAAAATCGGGACATCTGGTCACCCTATACACAAATAAGCTTAGGTCCAGTTCCACAAAGTTACTTAGGTAGCTCATTCTGGGGTTTAGGTGCCTAAGTCCCAGTTTTGGCTCCTCTGTGATCCACAAAACTTTCTCCGAATCCTATAGGCCCCTAAACTCACGAGGCTCCTATGTTTTCATGATAAAAATTCCCTCCGTGCCTAAGTTTCTGCCTCTGGGCATGCATGCTGCTGCCTCACTACTGGTACTGTTATGTATTACAATGCTTAAGTCCTTTTGTGGAACTAGGCCTGAGTGCTTAACATGCTTATTTACTTTAGGGAAGTTTGTGATTGTTTTTGCTTCCAAAGCCATAAATGCAGCAATTAATTTTTCATAACAATAACCTGAAACAGAATGTGTTCCCTCCAGCCAACTACCTACAATCAAATTAGAAAGGAAAAGAGGAGAAAAAGAAAGAGATCCTTTTTGTCTGATAGAGGGTTATTGTAGCCATGTCAGTCCCAGGATGTTAGAGATACAAGGTGTGTGAGGTAGTATATTTTATTGGATCAGCTTCCGTTTGTGAGAGAGACAAGCTTTTGAGCTTACACAGAGCTCTTTTTCAGGTCTGGGAAACACAGTGTCACAGCTGAACACAAAGTGGATCATATTGTTTAGCATAAGGAGTTAACACATAACACTCTATAACCCACTAACAACCCTCCCTCCCACTGTTGTCTTTCTCCCCCCTCTTTTGTTTCCCCCCTATGACTGGAGAGATGTTCACGGTCCACGGACCACTTCACCTTGAATTGTCCCGTGAAATATGTGTTAACTACTTATGCTTAACAATCTGTTCCACCTTGCATTTAGCTGTGACCCTGTGTGTATGTTTTCCAGACCTGAAGAAGAGCTGTGTGTAAGCTCAAAAGCTTGTTTCTTTCACCAGCAGAAGTTGGTCCAATAAAAGATTTTACCTCACTCATCTTGTGTCTGATAGAGAGAGCATTTCAGGCCTCCATCTCTCAAGTTGTTTCTCTCACCTAAGGAGTAATCAGGAGCTCTCTCCTCCTCCTACCTATCCTCTAATAGCAGAAAATCTGTGGTCCTTAATATCATTTGGGATGGAGTCACAACCATATATGAGGGGACTGTTGACCCCTTACTGAACTTGGGGGGGGGGGGGGTTGGTTGACCTTCTCCCGGTACCAGAAGAAAGGTAAGGGCCGGTGAGAAATCAAGACCTTGAGACTGACAGTTCCCAGGGCCAATGGGGAGAGGCCAACGCTTTAGGTCAGCCTGATTGACAGGGCAGGCAGGCCAATGAGCGAGTCAGAAACTTGGGGTCCCATCCTCGGTGTGAGCTGCAGCTGCCTGAGCCAGAGTGGGGCCGAGCTAGATAACGAGCAGTAGCCTGAGCTGAGCTGAGAACAGAGCAGCAGCCAGGACCAGAGAGAAGCCGCCCAGAGAGCTGTGCTGGGAGCCAAACAGCAGCAGTGCTGAGGCAACATTGAGCTGTGGCTGGAGCAGTCCAGAGCCAAGTACGGTGAGCAGCTGAGGAGACTGAGGGGGGACCCTGGTCAGCGAAGGCCCAGCTCAGGGAGATGCCACTAGATGAGGTCTTGCAGGCTGGACATGGAGGGGGATCATAACACTGATGGGAGGGCTGATGCTGGGAAGCAGGGTCTGCCACCTAGAACTTGAGGGCATATGAGCAAGTGTCCCACCCATGTTATCACTGCAGCACAGCCATGGTCTGGGAAGGAGGCCTAGCACATGTGAGGAACAGATTGTGAACTTTCCTTATACTCCAGAGATTGCTGTTTGTGGTGCCCTGTGCCCACAGAGTGGGGTTACTTGTCTCCTTTAACCTTTCCCATTTTTCCCATTTTTTTTAGTTGTTGTTTAATAAATTGTATTTGTTCTGAACTCCAAGTAATGATAAGTGGGTCAGGGAAGCATCTGGTATGAAAAGAGTACCCTGTAGTGGGGACACCCTAGCCTCTGTCCTACGTGACCACAACAAGGCTGGGGACTAAGCTTCCCAGGAATCCTGGGTCCAGCCTTGTCAGGGTTACAGGGATTCTGCCACGTGGGAGAGTGGAAGGGGAGTCCTTAAAGTCAGGCAGGCCTCTGGGTAAAGGGAATTGGAGTGACCAATGGTAGTGTATAAGCTAACCAATGGTAGTGTATAAGCCAGGAAAATTCCCCACAGTAGTGGGATCAATCCACCACTTACACATAGAGCGCGGAATGGGAAAAAGCTGAGTTGTTTGTAGCGTTTTCCTCACTAGAAAGCATCTTTGAGTGACCCCCTTCTCACAACTGCCTTGAGCTTGGCTCAAGGCAGACCTCAGAGTCTTTGAAAAAACAGGTATCTTTGACTGGTAGTAGGGAGTTCTGGGCTGCCACCCTCAATTGTCTGCAGCCGGAAGTAGTCCACTCTTCCAATTCTGTCTCCATGCAAAAAAGTGCAAGGAGAAGAGGCATCAGGGAGATTAGAGAAAAGCCGGCTGCCTGATTCTGGAGTGCATGCTCGCAAGTTGCTTGGTGAGTGCTGGAGGTACGGTGTAGGAATGAGGGAGAAGAATACTGGGTCAGGTGGTTGTGCTGCAAAATGCAGGTGGGGCTGCTGGGATCAGGTGGACATTTATTGTTCTTTTTGCTGAAACCAACTAGCCAAAATGCTAGGGTTCGGGAGTGGGGCAGGGCAGGGGAGGTTATAATCGGCTTTTTGCTTTGATATGTTTTAAGATCTTCAGAAATTTGCACAGTGTATTTAAAAAGAGGCCAGGAGGAGGAGGGGTCTAGACTCCCTTGGTTTCTTTTCTTTGTACAGCCTCCCAAATTTATCTTGGACCTAGTTTGTAGAGAAGTATTCTGGGCTGTAGTGGAAGTAGAGCCAGCACAGCTGATTAAGGGGCTTCTGCTTGATTCAGGCTCCTGACCGTGGTATCCGTAGTGTGGAATCTGACCCCCTCTACCCAGCACTATCTTCCGGACTCCCATACAATGCAAGCTGGAGGAAGTTCAACAGATGGGGAGAACATGAGGAAATCTTTCACCTAGAAACTTGTGTGTGTGTTGTGGAAGGATTTAGGGGACTAATGGATGGAGTGTTTCTGTAAAACTAGAAAAGGAGCGATACATGGTGTACTCCAGCCAAGACTGTGTGAAAAGACATCCTGATTTTCTCCAGGGTGAGGTGTATATAGATTAGTGTCCCTGCAGAGGTCTCTGTCAGCACAGAGCAGTTTATGTCAGTGTAAAAGAATACATAATGCCCACAAGTTTGTTTCTAGAAACACATTCCAGAAATGAAGCTTTATAAGTTAAGACTGCATGGGGAAAAGACATAATATAAAATGACTCCTTTTTACTTAGCATTAAACTTATTTCATTTATTATTATTCTTATAACTAATCCTTGCCAATAGTCATTAGGAGGGCAGTCTTCTTAAATATGTGGCATGCATGATACATCAACCCTTATCTTGGCTAACCACTAATGCACTGAGAATGTGGCCACAGTTTATGTGAAATTCTAATTGTAGATGTGAACATGGAATTCTTTTTTCCATAGGGGAAAAATTATACTGCCTGACACCCAGTTCTAGTGGTATATGCACCTGGGTGTTGTGCTGTATTTAACTGGTGCACAAACTGATGTTTGCCCTCTGAGGGGTGAGGCTGCATCCTGATAAACATGTTCAAACACTTCCAAAAATAAGAAGAAAAGAGATGCATTGTCAGGAGATGGTGCTATTGTCTAATAGTGATGTTTATCCTTAGCTGAATGGTGGGACTGCCATTTCTTCAGTGTTTGACTGTAAGAGATATGGAAAAGCATGTGGGGTGATGGTGAACCTATACTGAGTTGTGTGCCTGTGAGATAAGGGGACAGATTTTATTACTAGGGAAGAATCTGGTTTTGTCTCATGACATGTGCATGGATAATCGATTTCTTATGGAATTGGGCTTTTGCATGTAAAGATTCTGAAGCAATTCCTGAATGCCAGATGTGACAAAAATTTAATCATCCTAAATTTAGATCCTGTTTTTAATCTGGTGTGTTAGGTTTTTATTTTAAAGATACTTGTGATTGATTTCAAAGGTACTGTATAACACTACCGCCACAGAACATGCACAAGTATACCTTCAAGCCTTACAACTGAAATATGAGCCTCTGATTAATAATTAATGTTTAAATGCAAGCTCTACACCATTGCATTAAACAGCCTGCATCATTCTGCCTCAATCCCTGTGTCTTATTTATTATCTGTATGTCTCTCATATGTTTCCATTATTAAGTAAAAATAGACTATATTAATTAGTTCATAGCACATCTGATTTTATGGGTTCTAATGTTCTGAGAAAATACCAATGATCTATATTGTATCTGTTGCACTAGTTGTACATCACATCTTTCTAAGCAGAAACGAGAAGCAGTGTTGAAGGGCATTCTCCATGTCACCCTTGTGTGTAAAATCAGCAGTGGCTCTCTGATCATTGAAGTTGCATAGATTTGGACAGTTGCATTGGATTCTGTAGTCCCATGCAACTGTCCAAATAACCTCTCTCAAGACAGTCACTTTTAAAATAACCTCATAGAACCAACGGTCCCATTATTCTACCAGCACATCAAGCTGTTTGTCAATTTTCTCTAGTATATCTGGTGTAGAATATAATTAAGTCTCTAATGCCATTTGCATTGGACTACTGTCAAATGGTAGCAGAGGGTATGTTTGTAATTAATTCCAGAAATGAGAACCATGTCTTCTTAGTCAATACTCCATTTTCCTGAGGCTATTCTCTGGTCAATAGTTCATTCCTATAGCAGTAACTGATACAAATAAAATATGGTTTTGCACAAACAAAATTGTAAATGTCCAGCTCTAGATGAAGGATGTTCTATGCTGATTTTTTTATTTGAAACAAACAAGTGATTCAAGTTGCTTAAATGCAAACTGATTATTTGTAGATTATAATCATTAAGAGCTGGATCTCATGCCCACTGAAGTTAATGGCAGTCCTTGAATTACACCGTATCAGGCCCCTAATTGTTTAAGTGGGAATATGTCATAACTAAGCAGCTCACATTTTTAATTTAAATTCTCCATCTCTAGCGCCTGAATGGCAGAAACTATTTCCATCACATTTATGGGTCCTGTCCAATCCCAAAAGGCCATGAGAGCCAGTTCCACACAAGACCAGCCTATTCGGAGGAGAGAATGAAAAAACAATCTTGTGAGTAGAAGAACTGTTTTAGAGAAGGGACATATATAAAACTCACACAAAAACTACATTAAGAAAATATTATTCAGGTTGCAAAGTGAAACACTAAAAAGTTAAGAAATTACACAATGAAGCAACCGTAATTCAACCCCTTGTGCATACGCATAAATACACAGTCTTTACTTACAGGACCACATACTTGTTTTCCCACAGTACCCCTGCCTCCTTCATGGGGAAGCCTTTTTGAACTACAGATACAACGTATAGAAAGGGTAAATTATTCCACTGGGAACCACACCAGTGGTCTGTGCTATGGTGGCACTTCTGACTTACGAAAATTATATGGATGCATCAAAATGTCTCTAATTTAATTTTTCTTAAAAGATGATTTACAGGTTCAACATGAAGGAAAAATGGAAAAATCTATGTGTTTTGGTGCTGTAGATCAGTGGTTCTCAAAGCCGGTCTGCCGCTTGTTCAGGGAAAGCCCCTGGCGGGCCGGACCGGTTTGTTTACCTGCCGCATCAGCAGATTCGGCCGATCGCGGCTCCCACTGTCCGCGGTTCGCCGCTCCAAGCCAATGGGGGCTGCGGGAAGCGGCGCGGGCCGAGGGATGTGCTGGCCGCCCTTCCCACAGCCCCCATTGGCCGGGAGCAGCAAACTGTGGCCAGTGGGAGCCGCAATCGGCCCAACTTGCGAACACGGCAGGTAAACAAACCAGTCCGGCATGCCAGGGGCTTTCCCTGAACAAGCGGCGGACCAGCTTTGAGAACCACTGATCTAGATCTGTTGGTCCTCTGTATTTTAATTAGAGTTCCTGGGCGGGACTGAAGATCCAATGGGATAGGATGAATTGGGATCTCAAGATGAATAAAATGACCCTTGAACACAGCATATGGCAGCTCTAGCCCTGATCCTTGCCTGCTTTAGGATCATTTTGCATTATTCCATCGCAGCCAATCACAGATGGATCATCTCTCTACCACACACACACCTGTTCTGAGTGCAGAGGGGCAGAGCCAGGGGAATAGGGGAATGGCTGGGCCACAGCAATATCTGGCATCACACCCTTGGGGTCATGGAGAATAGGCATAAAAACAGCTTTCAGGCTGTTCTAATTTATGCCAGAGGAATGACCAGGCAAACAGACAGCCCAAGATCAGTGAAATGCACAGGCAGTTTACAGTCACCTTTGCATCCCATTCTGAGTTGGGCTCTGCATTCCTCAGCTGCAGCCTGGATGGACTCCTCTCTATTTCTTGCTTTCTTTTTTTTTAAATGATTCCTGAATGTCTTCCTTTGAGAAGTATTCAGGAACTCTTACTGTTACACTGCTGTCTGTTGCAGCACTTGTTTGTTATTTATAGTTAAGGATCTACAGTAAAAGCTTTGTTATCTGGTATGTTGGAGGACTGGAGGGTGCCCGGTAAGTCAAAAATTCTGGTTAACTAAGAGGGAGGGAGTTTGGGTGCAGGAGGAGGCTCAGGGCTGGGGCGCAGAACAGGGTGCGGGGTGCGGGCTCTGGGAGGGAGTTTGGATGGAGGGGGCTCGGGGCAGGAGGTTGGGGTGCAGTAAGGGTTTCAGGGTGCCAGATCCGGGCAGTGCTGACCTCATGCGGCTCCCTGCAAGCAGCAATAGTCTTGAGAGGCACAGCCAGGCGGCTCTGCACGCTGCCTCTGCCCACAGGTGCCACCCCTGCAGCTTCCATTGGCAGCGGTCCCCAGCCAATGGGAGCTGCGGAGCCAGCACACGGGGTGGGGCAGTACACAGAGCCCCCGTGGCTGTTCCTCCCCCTAGGAGCATTGACATCGGCCAAAGGGAGCTGGGGGAGCGGCACCTGTGAGTGGAGGCAGCACGCAGAGCTGCCAGGCTGCTCCTCTCCGGACATGTTGCCGCTTGTGGGGAGCTGCCCAAGGTGAGCGCCTCCTGGATCCGGCACCCTGAAACACCTACTGGGCCCCAACCCCCTGCCCTGAGACCCCTCTTGCACCCAAACTTTGTTAACCAGAATTGCACCCCGCACCCCCTTCCAAAAGGCCGGTTTATAGAGCTTTCCGGTTTGTAAAGTGACGGATAACACAGCTTTTCCTGTATTTAAATATACACCAATAGGAAACAATGCAGCACCCTGGGAATTTTTTTAAAAGTTTAAATTATTCCCATAGGGTAGTCATTTGGAATTCTTGTACCTGCTTACCCAGCTGTGAATTTAGGCTTTGGTGTGCATAGTCTTGGCTTTTAAAACCAGTCAAGTGACAGCATTCTGGAATCCCCAGATGTCTGTAGGTCACTGAAAAAATAAACATACATAAAATTAAAATATTAATTAACCATTTCTGTGCAGCTTCATTTAAAATGGAGGGCAGCCAAAATAAGGGCCTGTTCCTGCAAACATTACTTATGGGAGTAGTTCCACTGACTTTTTATGAAATGGGAGTACTTATGCATGTAGGGGTTAACAAGGTTAGGACCTGTGTATGATAGTTAATATGGAAGTGATTTAAAGAGACAAAATATAATTAGAAAATTCTGAATTTCAGTTGCTTTAGCAGCAGATTTTGCAGGAGGCATAATAAATGTATTTGTGATACATTTCAACAGTGGGAACATTCCATCCATTCCTGCTACACCCAATGCTCCAACTGACTTTTAGGGAATTTTGGATGTGCGAAGATTGCAGGGTCAGCCCAAAATGTGGTAATGTTGCACAAGGATTTCACTGTAGCTGCAGAGATATGAACATGCAGATGTTTCAAATACTATTTTTATGCATGATTGGTTTTTCCATAGCTCAATAGTTATGCTGAAAATTTATCCTGACAATTCAGAAATGTCACAGTCATAGACTGTGGCATTTTGTAGCTGTTGTGTAAGCAGTAGAAATCGCTACTGGAATTCTCTCTGCACACTTTCACTATCTCACCTCCAATGGCCTACAGGCATTTTGAACAAAATGTTTGTAAGAAAACTGATGAGCCTGATGCTTTATCCCCCTGTTATCCAGATGAAGTTCCTTCAGCTCAGTTTCCCAGGTCATCCAATTTATCTGATCAATATTTTCTGTCAGAAATCTCACAGAGATTTCTAGTAATATACAAACTGCATTTATTCTCTTTAATATCTGAAAGTCTACTGCTAATGTTCAATGAATTTATCAAAAACTTTCAGAGGGTCCAGTCTGACATTGTGTATGTCCAGGGTTGTGCAGAGAGGAGGACAAGGAGAAGGATGTTTGTTAGGCCTGGTCTGCACTAAAGAGTTAGGTCGATGCAAGGCAGCTTATGTCGACCTAACAGTGTAAGCATTTAAACTACAGTGTTGCTCCTGCAGGTGTAACTCGCTCACTATGCCTCCACCTCCATGAGAGGCATAGCACTTAGTTCAACGTAGTTAGGTTGATGCAGTAGCATTGTAGACACTGTGTTTCTTACATTGACTTTAGTGGCCTCCAGGAGATGTCCCACAATTCCACACCATGACCGCTTTGGACATCATTTTGAACTCCATGGCCTGGTGGCCAGGTACACAGGAATATGCCCCTCCACTTTAAAGCCTCGTGAATTTTAAATTCCATATCCTGTTTACTCAGAGTAGAGAGCTCATATAGTAACTGTCCAGCTGACCAGGCCACTTCCACACTACAAACATGCTCCTGGCTGGAGTACACAGGAGGCGGTGGATCTTCTGGGTCTGCGGGAAGAAGAGGCTGTGCAGCTCCGATCCAGCTGTAGAAATGTTGACGTCTATGACCACATCACTCAGGGCATGGGGGAGAAGGGCTACAAGAGGGACATACAGCAGTGCCACATGAAAATAAAGGAGCTGCAGCAGGCGTACCAGAAGGCAAGAGAGACAAACAGTAGCTCTGGTGTGGAGCCATACACATGTTGCTTCTACAAGGAGTTGGATGCCATCTTCAGTGGTGCTCTCCCCTCCCTCCCCCAAAGATCCCATGGATATTTCAGAGGAGTTGGAGTCAGAGGCCACCATAGTGAACCCCAAGGACAAGGTGTTGGACGAGGAAAAGTAGGAGGAGACTGGGGGACAGGCAACGGGGGGATCCAGTGGCACTGTGAGTCAGTACCTCTTTTTGACTCCTGAGCAGTTGAGCCACTCCCAGCAATCCAGCATGCACAAGCTTGATGCAGGGGAAGGACCGTCTGGTAAGTATGCAGTTTACTTTGGTAAGTATGCAGTTTACTTTGATATTGCAGGGGCACATCTGTTCATTTACTCTTTTTTAATCATGCTGCAAGAGGTAGTGAAATAACCAATCAAGGTAGAGTTGCTATCTGCTTCCCAACAGTTAGGCACTGGGGGCTCTGCAGAGTAGTTTGTTTATGTGTAACGGGATGGCCTGTGAATCCTTCATAGGAAGCTTTCCTGGAGGGTAGTTGGTAATCCTCTGCCAAAGGTTTCTGGAGAGGGCTGCCTTATTTCTTCCACTGCAGTATAACACTTTCCCATGACCTTCAGCAATTACTTCAGCAGGCATCATTACAGCACCAGGTTAGTAGTATATGTACCTGGTCTGCAGCCAGATGCGTGCAGGAACTGTTCCCTTTCTGCCTCTGCTATCCTCAGGAATGAGATATTAGCTAAAGTCACTACTGCCTGTGGAAAACAGTGCCAGTATTCAGTCCATTTATCATATCCACATGTATTCATGACCGTGAGCTCCCCCCACTTATTGTCTGAGCTGTCCTCCACTCCAAGTCCTCAGGTGGGATTGCTGTTGTGCTCTATGAATCCCGAGCAGAAGCAAGAATATAGTGCCTGTAACTTGTGTGGCTCAAGGGGAGTGAATGCACTCACAATAGTACCTCTGTCCACTGTAGACCTCTGTCCTCTGTCTTTTGCAGCTGCAAATGTGACTTTGAGGATCTCTCCATCCACACCGGTGGAGCAGCTCAGCAAGATAAGGAGGAGAAAGAAGAGAACAAGAGAAGACATGTTCCAGGAGATCCTGCAAGCCTCTGGCGCTTCACATACTGAGCAGATGGCTTGGTGAATGATGCTAAAGGACAGAATGGACAGGAGAAACAGGCAGCAAGAGATGATGATAGCACTTCTCAGGGAGCAAACAGACATGCTGAGGTCTCTGTTTGACCATCAGACTCAACAGATCTGTGCTCACCTACCCCTGCAGCCCACAGTGAATTACATTCTGGCACCTCCCTACATATCTTCCCCCCCCCCAATGTCTCATGGTGTCCAGGGGCAGTGCAATACCCCTACCATTCCACCCCCTGGGAGAGTACAGACCATCACAGACACACGTACACTCACTCACCTGTGAGAGTCAGTTAAGTCCAAAGCAGACTGCGAAGAGTTATGAAGGGATCTCACAAAACTGTGTGTCTGGGCAACAAAATGGCAGATGAAATTCAGTGTTGATAAATGCTAAGTAATGCAAATTGGAAAACATAATCCCAACTATAGATACCAAATGATTAGATCTAAATTAGCTGTTACCACTCAAGAAAGAGAACTTGGAGTCATTGTGAATAAGTTGTCTGAAAACATCCATTCAATGTGCAGCAGCAGTCAAAAAAGCTAAGAACGTTAGGAATCATTAAGAAAGGGACAGATAATAAGACAGAAAATGTCATATGGCCTCTATATATATCTATGGTATTCCCATATCTTGAATACTGAGTGCAGATGTGGTTGCTCCCATCTCAAAAAAGACATATTAGAATGGGAAAAGGTTCAGAACAGGGCAACAAAAATGATTAGGGGTATGGAACAGCTTCCGTGTGCCGCAAGATTCATAAAACTGGGACTTTTCAGCTTGCAAAAGAGATGAGTAAGGGGGCATATGATAGAGGTCTATAAAATCATGACTGGTGTGGAGAAAGTAAATAAGGAAGTGTTATTTACTCCTTCTCAAAATACAAGAACTAGGGATCACCAAATGAAATTAATAGGCAGCTGGTTTAAAACAAGCAAACAAAAGGAAGTATTTCTTCACACAACACCCAGTCAACCTGTGGAGCTCCTTGCCAGAGGATGTTGTGAAGGCCAAGACCATAACAGGGTTCAAAAAAGAACTAGATAAATTCATGGAGGATAAGTCCATCAATAGCTATAAGCCAGTATGGGCAGGGATGGTGTCCCTACCCTCTGTTTGCCAGAAGCTGGGAATGGGCAACCGGGGATGGATCACTTGATGATTGCCTTTTCTGTTCATTCCCTCTGAGGCACCTGGGATTGCCCACTGTCGGAAGACAGGATACTGAGCTAGATGAACCTTTGGTCTCACACAGTATAGCCGTTTTTATGTTCTATGTTAAGCATTTGTGAAATGGAAATTACTATTCTTTCCCCTTCAAAGGTTCTTTTCCCTGTATTTATAAAGTTTCATTCAGTTTTAAATGTGTCTGTTGGTACTGGTTCAGAACAAAAGGCTATTTATGGAAATTTAATTTATCTTTATTAGTTCACAAGATATGATGGCTGGGGTTGACATCATTCACAGATATTAGCAATAGGTGCATTTGCAATATTATATTACCGCACACACAGCACTCATTTCAAAGTTCATACTGGGGTGCAAAAAAACAATGCCAGGCATAGCACATTACAGCAACACACATTACTGTGGCTCATGGTTAATCTAGTCCTTCAAAGACTCCCTGAATCAGATAGCCTCCTCCTCTCCCTCCTGTTGAGCTTCTTATAGCTGTGGTACCTGGTTGTTCAAAATCAGCAGACAGACATTCCACCTCTGCCCTCCACCACTGCAGAAATCTCTCCCCCTTCACTTCATAATATCTGTGAAGCACACAGCAGATAGCCATGACCATGGGGAAATTTTTTTTCACTGAAGTCTAATCTCGTGAGTAGACAGCGCAAGTGGCCTTTCAAACAGCCAAAGGCACAGTCAACTGTCATTCAGCACCTGGGGAGCCTGTTGTTGAAGTGCTGCTTGCTGCTGTGGAAGTGGCTGGTGTACAGCTTCCTGAGCCATGGGGTAGGCTGGATCGCCAAAGATCACTATTGGCATTTCAGCATCTCTAATGGTAATCCTCTGGTCTGGAAATAAAGTTTCTGCTTGCAACTTTCTGAACGGGCTTGTATTCTTAAAGATGCATGTGTCATGCACCTTCCCTGTCCAACCTGTGTTGATGTCAGTGAAATGACCCCATGATCCACCAGTGCTTGCAATACCATAGAAAAGTAGCCCTTTCTGTTGATATACTCCATGGCAAGGTGGTCTGGTGCCAAAATAGGGATATGCGTGTCATAGAATCATAGAGTATCAGGGTTGGAAGGGACCTCAGGAGGTCACCTAGTCCAACCCCTGCTCAAAGCAGGACCAATCCCCAACTAAATCATCCCAGCCAGGGCTTTGTCAAGCCTGTCCTTAAAAACGTCTAAGGAAGGAGATTCCACCACCTCCCTAGGTAACGCATTCCAGTGTTTCACCACCCTGCTAGTGAAAAAGTTTTTCCTAATATCCAACCTAAACCTCCCCCACTGCAACTTGAGACCATTACTCCTCGTTCTGTCATCTGCTACCACTGAGAACAATCTAGATCCATCCTCTTTGGAACCCCCTTTCAGGTAGTTGAAAGCAGCTATCAAATCCTCCCTCATTCTTCTCTTCCACAGACTAAACAATCCCAGTTCCCTCAGCCTCTCCTCATAAGTCATGTGTTCCAGTCCCCTAATCATTTTTGTTGCCTTCCGCTGGACACTTTCCAATTTTTCCACATCCTTCGTGTAGCGTGGGGCCCAAAATTGGTCATCTATCACCCCACCGGAGTTCGGAAACCCCATTGCTGCAAAACCACCCACTATTTCTCGTACATTTTCCAGAGTCACAGTCCTTCATAACAGAACATGATTAATGGCCCTTTACACTTGCATCACAGCAACCCCCACAGTGGCTGTTCCAACTCCAAATTGATTCCTGACTGATTGATAGCAATCTAGTATTATAAGCTTCCACTCAGCAATCGCCACTCACTAGTCCACCGGGAGTGCAGCTCTCCATTTTGTGTCATTGAGCTGGAGGGTCAGGGTGAGCTCTGCACACCATTCCAAGAATGTGACCTTCTGCATCCAAAAGTTCTTCCGCCACTGCTCATCCCATACCTGCATAAAGATGTGATCCCAACAGTCAGTGCTTATTACTTAGGCCCAGAACCGGCACTCCACCGTGTGCAGCTGCCCCATGAATGCTATCAACAACCTTGAATTGTTTCTTTCCATGGCACACAGCAAGGCAGCCTGAAAGGAATTGTCATATTCCATCTCATAGCTCTAGAAATACTGGAGGATCAGGCACATACTGTTCATAATGCTCATCACAATACCGAAGAGCAGTGCAAGATCCATGCTTTTCACAGATATGGCAGACATGGAGGTTTGAGGGGCTTTTGAAAAGAGGTGTTAAACATCGTTGGATGCCCTTGGAATGATGGGATGGAGCAAACTGCATCATAGGCTGTGGAACCCATGTTCCCAGTCACCCTTGCATGACTCGTTTGCTCCATGAGTCATTGCGAACCCTTCCCAAAACACCCTGCGCTAGATGGTGGCGAGCTGCACAGTGGGATAGCTACCCCTGGTGCACTACTATCTGCATCAATGCAAGTGCTGCTAGTGAGGGCACACAACACCAACACAAGGAGCGTAGCATGAACATACAAAAGAGATTTAACTACTCTGGCAGCTGTACATCGATGTAACTTAAATCAACTGAATTTTGTAGTGCAGACATGGCCTCAATCTTGACCTATCCCACCTTTCTCCCTGTTACAATAGCCAAATAATGTACCCACTTGGATATATGGCAGTGGGAAAACTTTTCTGGCAAGCTGGTGAGTCTTACTTCCCCTACAGGTAATGTGTTCTGCCTAGTCTCTGGGCAAGGGTTTGCATCTAACTAGCTCCTGTGAGTAAATGGCTAAGTACAGTTAAATGTGGTGGAAAGCTATACTCAGATGGGTCTTGAGGGTTAAAACTAGATGCTATTCAGGATCTTGTTCAGTGCCCATGATGTTTGAGTGTCAAAGTCACATCCAAAAACAAAATAGGATGCAGTAATGAGGAGGAAAGTATTGTGGAAAAAAGTAGGCAGAAAGAGGGAAGGATGTGAAATGGTAGAGCCAGGGAATATGGAGCCACAAAAAGTGTACAATTTATAGGAGGAAATTTTGTGGTGATATCACATGGAGGAATGGCAAGAGCTGTGTTGTTATTTTGTTGAAACCCATTGTTAAATCTAAGTCAGGAGAAGAAACAGTGACTATCTGTGGCTGATCAGGGTTAAAAACTGTAGTGCAACATAGTCCAAGGACTTTGGTTCAAGAATTAATATGGTCTTTATAAATTTACAAACTACGGGTTTGTCCTGTAATAGCCAGGACTGCCAAACTCAGGCAAAACAGACTAGCAGGCAGGAGTGGAGTGTTGCTGGATTTAAAGTCACATTTCCTGTGATGGAGGAATTTTTTTAATGAGACAAAGTATAGTGCTTCAGTAATGAACCTACAACTGTCTTCAGACCCAGCTGTAGCCTGGTAATAGCCCTTGGAGCGGTCTACACAATGCTGGCCCATATTTTCCAGTACACATTGTGTTGGCCATATTTGTAATTAAAAACAAACATGAGCACAGTGCAGTATTAGACTATATAGTGCTTCAGCTTTAATCAATGGGCTCTTCAGCCGGGGGCATACATGCTGGTTTTTCCTATATTTATCAACTGGTTTAACATAATTTAGAAATAAACATACTCCCTTCTTTGCCATGAATGGGATGAGGCATTTCATCATAAGGTTCCTCTCCAGTATTTACCTTCTGTAAATTTATTTAGCAGTAGTGAGTACTTTGGAAAGAGCCCTTGTGGATAGTTCTCTGAAAACATCCACACGATGTGCAGCGGCAGTCAAAAAAGCGAACAGAATGTTGGAAATCATTAGGAAAGGGATAGATAATAAGACAGAAAGTATCATAATGTCTCTATATAAATCCATGGTATGCCCATATCTTGAATACTGCATGTAGATCTGGTTGCCCCATCTTAAAAAAGATATATTGGAATTGGAAAATGTACAGAGAAGCTGTGAAAAGTGACGACTAAGGGGGGATATGATAGAGGTCTATAAAATCATGACTGGTGTGGAGAAAGTAAATAAGGAAGTGTTATTTACTCCTTCTCATAAAACAAGAACTAGGGGTCACCGAATGAAATTAATAGGCAGCAGGTTTAAAACAAAAGGAAGTATTTCTTCACACAACGCACAGTCAGTCTGTGGAATTCATTGCCAGAGGATGTTCTGAAGGCTAAGTCTATAACAGGGTTCAAAAAAGAACTAGATAAGTTCATGGATGATAGGTCCATCAATGGCTATTAGCCAAGATGGACAGGAATATAAAACCATGTTCTGAAGTTTGCCAGAAGCCTCTGTTTGCCAGAAGCTGGGAATGGGTGACACAGGATGGATCACTTAATGATGATCTATTCTGTTCATTCCCTCTGAAGCACCTAATATTTGCCACTGTCAGAAGACAGGATACTGGGCTAGATGGACCATTAGTCTGACCCAGTAATGGTCATTCTTATGTTCTTATATGGAAATTAAGTGATACCAATCCCACCCACCTTCCCTCATTTCCCTCCCTCTCACACAGCTGCTGCTCAGTCATGTTGTGTGTCTAATGCAGTAACTGAACTTGGAGACTGACACACATTCTCTTTACTTCCAACATATGTCTTTCCCCTGCTTCATAGATGGTGGGTGGGGGTGGAGATGGGGGGTATTGCGGCTGATCATCCCCTGAGCAGCACAGTATGTTAAGTAACCACTGTTATACTGAATTGTTGGTTTCCCAAAAGCAGCAAGCAATGCCATAATAATTAAGTTGGTGTAGAAGATATATGCAAAATAGCCATGGTTATTCCTTTGCAGGGTTGGACTGTGATGGAATGTAATATCGTTACAGGTGGGTTGACATCAGGGGGCTACCAAAGAAACCAAAGAAGCAGTTTTGAAATTATTTGGGGCTTTTGTGACTGGCAAACAGCGCAGAGGAGATTTTGACACTGATGAGACAGAGTGGAGGTGTATTGCTCTACTGCTTTCTCCATAGTCTTTCAAAGTGTGTGCCTGGATGTTTTTATCTGGGAAATCATTGTATTTTGCTTTCCAGTTTGTTCTTCTCGCAGCCTCTTATTAAGCTAGATCACTGCAATCACAAAGTCTTATAACCCAATAGACAATAACTTCATCTCGCTGACCAGCTCACAGAGAGGGTTCATAAAGTATACATCTCCATATTCTTAGATTATTATATAGTTGCTCCATGTCTGTAGCTCACGAAAGCTTATGCTCAAATAAATTTGTTACTCTCTAAGGTGCCACAAGTACTCCTTTTCTTTGTACTAAATCTTTAGATACTCTAGTGAAATCCTAGCCCGATCGAAGTTAATGGAAATGAAATCAGGTTTTCACTATCTATTTAAACTTTACCTTTTCTAAAAAAAATTGGAATTTGTGGTTAGCCTAACTGAGATCTGCCATTTATATGCTACATTTTACCAGTTACTGTACACATAACAGGTATCCAGGAGATAGTCCTTTTGCACAGAACCATGAATAATGAATACCCGTTCAGTGAGGAGTTGGATGTTGAGACAAAAATCAAATAATTAATAATCCTGTTAGGAGAATACCAGCCTTGTTATGGTTAAATTCAACTAGGGAAGGCAGCCATTACATGCCCCCTAAATATCTTAGTGTATTATCCTTAATTGGTTTTCTATTGCAGTGCTATTGAAATTGCAGTTTCTAGTTTGTTGCAAAAATTCCCCATTCTATGGCTGATTCTGCAGTCTTAATATAGGAAAATCTCCCATTGAAGTCAATGGGACTTGCACATGGATAGATGGATTGTGGATCTAGCCTTTATTTGTTATACTCACATTCTTGAAGACAATCCAGTCTGGTGGCTACATAGACTTCTCTCCATCCTAGAATTGTTTGGGCCATTTAGGTATTAGGGTGCTGATAAAGGTAAAACAGTCTTTTAAATAATATTATAATGAACAATTAGCATGTTAGAGTTCAATGATAATGCTGTTTGCTTGATGTACATCTCATTAGTCTTACTTATGTGTGTAACCATATTTTACCTGAGTATCTTTGATAAATGAGGAAAGAAATGGAAGTAAGTACCTACCACTTGCTTCTGCCTAAGAATAAAAGCATGGAAAAACTTGGGATTAGTAAAATACCGTGAATATTTAGTGGATTGGATTCAAATTCCTCTTGCTAAACTACCCTTTTTAGCTGAGAACTCTATGAACTGTAGTGTGGTGATGCAGTTTGCTGTGGAGAGGCATTTATACAGTATATATTGGAGAGGCATTAATTGTAAACTTTAATTTTGTTTGTTTTCTAAGTAGAGCATCTGGAACTTCCAAAAGAAATCTGGAGTTAAAAATTCTAATTTAATTGCTTTTATATGTTCGTTAACACAGTGCCCATATTTAAACCACAGACATCTACCCAAGTTTTGTATAAATAATAACAAACATTTTTCCTACACTTTTTATATCTGGCTTTTTTCTTGGGTCCATGTCAATCAAGAAGAGGGTAAGACGCAGTTTAGGAAATTAATGTTTATCCTTGGACTCTTAAGTAGACATCTGGACTGTAAATTTAGGTTGGATCAACAAAAGATAATAAAATTAGCTTCAAGCAGGAGTGTGTTGCCCCTTACACTGCATTTTGGAAATCTAGTCAGGAAATGACTGAACAAATATAAAAACGATTAGATAAATGAATTGATCTAACTTGTTCTCAGCTCCATAGTTGTTCTGCAACCCATTACATAAGAACACAGGAATGGCTCTTTTGGGTCAGACCAATGGTCCATCTAGCCCATTATCCTGTCTTCCAACAGTGGCCAATGCCAGCTTCTTCAGAGGAAATGCATACAGCAAGGCAATTATTGAATGATCCATCCCCTGTCATCCATTCCCAGCATCTGGCAGTCAGAGGTTTAAGGACACCCAGAGCATGGGATTGCATCCCTGAGAATCTTGGATAATAGCCTTTGATGGATCTATCATCCATGAACTTATCTAATTCTTTTTTGAATCCAGGTATACTTTTGGCCTTCACAACATTCCATGGCAATGAGTTCCACAGGTTGACTGTGCATTGTGTGAAGTACTTCCTTTTGTTTGTTTTAAACCTGCTGATTTAATACCACAGTTAATAGTTCTGCAATTTCATATTTGAGTTCCTTCAGAACTTGGGTGAATACTATCTGGTCCAGGTGACTTATTGCTGATTAATTTATCAATTTGTTCCAAAACCTCTTCTATGGACTCCTCAGTGTGGGACAGTTCCTCAGTCATGTCACCTAAAAGGAATGGCTCAGGTGTGGGAATCTCCTTCATATCCTCTGCAGTGAAGACTTATGCAAAAAATTTGTTTAGCTTTTCTGCAATGGCCTTGGCTTCCTCAAGTACTCCTTTAGCACCTTGATCCTCCAGTTGCCACACTGATTGCTTGGCAGGTTTCATGCTTCTGATGTACTTAAACATTTTCTTGCTGTTAGTTTTTGCATCTTTTTTTCTAGTTGCTTTCCAAATTCTTGTTTGACCTGCCTAAATATATTTTTACACTTGACTTGCCAGTTTATGCTCTTTTCTATTTTCCTCAGTAGGATTTGACTTCCAATTTTTAAAGGATGCCTTTTTGCCTTTAACGCTTCCTTTACTCTTTGTTTAACCATGGTGGCATTTTTTTTTGGTCTTTGTACTATTTTTTGTAATTTGGGGTATACATTTAATTTGAGTCTCTATTATGGTGCTTTTAAAAAGTTTCCACACAGCTTTCATGCATTTCATTCTTGTGACTGTACCTTTTAATTTCTGATTAACTAGCCTCCTCATTTTTGGTATTGTGGTGGGCTTTGATATTCCCCCTCCTCCCACAAGGATGTTAAATTACATTATGGTCACTATTACCAAGAGGTTCAGCTGTATTCACCTCTTGGACCAGATCCTGTGCTCCACTTAGGACTCAGTCAAGAGTTGCACCTCCCCTTGTAGATTCCAGGACTAGCTGCTCCGAGAAGCAGTCACTAATGATGTCTAGAAATTTTATCTCTGCATCCTGTCTTGAGGTGATATGCACCCAGTCAAGATGGGGATAGTTGAAATCCCCCATTATCATTGAGTTTTCTGGTTTTGTAGCTTCTCTAGTCTCCCTGGGCATTTCACAATTACCATCACTGTCCTAGTCAGGTGGTTGGTAATATATTCCGACTGCTATACATTTATTATTCAAGCATAGAGATTTTATGGCAGTGGTTCTCAACCTTTTTCTCTCCCTCCGCCCCCCACCCCCACCCCAGCATGCTTTGGTTTTCTTCCCTGAGCCCCAGGAAGTCTAACGCTGGCCCTGCTTTCCAGTTATTTTTGGAGGACCCCCTGAAATCTGCTCCCAACGCCCCAGAGGGTCCCGGACCCCTAGTTGAGAACTGCTGTTCTGTGGTACAGTTTGATTCATTTAAGACTTTTACTATATTTGACTCTATGATTTCTGTCCTACTCTGTCATTCCTGTATATTTTATACCCTGATATTACTGTGACCCATTGATTATCATTGTTCCACCAAGTCTCTGTGATGCCTATTATAGCAATATTCTCATTTAATACCAGGCATGCAAGTTCACCTATCTTAGTATTTAGACTTCTAGCATACTTTTTGGATGCCTGCTTCAGTATGTAAGTATTCCCTATGAAATGGGGGGGAAATTGCCTTCGGTCCTAGAATCAGACAAACTCAACCTTAGGTAGTGATTTAATCACAGTTTATAAGCCAAGCAGATTGGACCAAGCTAAACCCAATACTGCACAAAATGGTCCTGGTAATTAAGTATATGGCACTCTTCCTTTTCAGTCAGTACTAAATCCCAAATCCCCCCGCACAGTGCTTGGGGCAGAGATGCCTTTTGGACAAAATGAAAAACCAGAGATCATTAAAGAGTAGGTGTGTCATCTTTGGAGTCCTTATCAAATTCCAACTTGGGAGAATAAATATGCACTTCTGCTATATATGTTAAATCATGTGTGAGGTTAACAAAATTATACATCATCTCTCTATTGGAACCTTCAGGTGTGTTTACTTCATATTGAGTAACCATGTGATCCCATTATTGTCACCCTTATTTAAACCGTATTCTCTTCAGGGAAGAGACCATGTCTTTGTTTGGTTTTGTGAGGTATCTATCATATTTTCCAAAAAGAAAAGGAGGACTTGTGGCACCTTAGAGATGAACAAATTTATCTGAGCATAAGCTGTCGTGAGCTACAGCTCACTTCATCGGAAAGCTTATGCTCAAATAAATTTGTTAGTCTCTAAGGTGCCACAAGTCCTCCTTTTCTTTTTGCGAATACAGACTAACATGGCTGCTACTCTGAAACCTATCATGTTTTGGGTGCTCAAAAAGTAATTAATAATAATATAATATTCTTCTTGGGGAATTTGTTTTTTACAACTCCTCCTAAAATTCATTGTGTGGTGCTTTGGGTTCAGAATTGCTGTCAAAGACATATTTCACTTAAGATGTAGATGTGTTTTAGTGATGGGCTAAGTGATCCCAACGTAAAGATACTCACATACCAGTGTGATGATTGTAATAGAATGACCAAAGCAGATAAATAAGGTTGCCAATCCTGCAAACGATTATGCATGCGTTTAAGCCACTTTCACATCCATGGTCCTTCTGAATGAAAGATATGATATAAGCAGTATCAAGTTGTTATTTTTCCTATAGTACATATAAAAAGATTCTATACATACACACACATGCATGTGCTTGCATACACCCTCCCATATATATGAATTTGACAAAAACTGTGTATATGTGGCATATATAGCAGGAGTCTGACCTTACAAACCACACAGAAAACCATCATTGAGTAAATACAAGTTCTGCATGTGGAGACATAACACGATTTTGCTCTCTATATTATAAAAGTTTTTCTTGTACAATATTAACAGTTGTTTTCAGGAAAATATCCCTATAAATCATTAAAAATTAAATTACAAATCAAACAAGCATTATCAATCTCTCTGCCGCCTAATGACCACATGCCTATTATTGGTTTGGAATACTGCAAAGAATAATTGAAATGGTGTAATTTTGTAAAAGCACTTTTAAATACTATGAAAGCAGTTAGATTTTAATGCCTAAGGTAGTATCTTCCTGCTTTACGTATAGTTCAAAAGTTAGTATGCTAAGTATTATAGCTACAACTGCTGCAAATAGGAACCATGAAAGTTTTGTTTTCTAACACTGCACATGGGCAAACAGTATTTTAATAAGGTCCCAGTGGTGTTAGTTGTGAATGTTTAGAACTACCACAAGGGGCATAGAACAAGAAGGTAAGGGTCTGTGTAAACAGGAAATAAGGTCAGTTTTGCATTCACCAGAAACATAGTGTACTGGTTCTCTGCAATCTTTACACTCCCTAACTTGAAAACATGTATCTGGAATACAGTACACAGAACATATTGCAGTTTTCAAACCATAAATGACTTCATTTGTTAGTGTACATTAGGTTTTCATGTAATCCAAGATTTAACATGGTTTTTGCAACATTTTTCGCAAGATAATTTACTTAAATTCACAGTTAACACTTCACTTAGGATAAAACAGTAGGTAAGTCTTATATAGCTGTATACTTGTTCTGTGAATGTGTATAAAGTTAATTTAAAGCTACAGTCACCAATACCAGCATTTCATATATCAATGCAGTGCTCTTTAATAAACTTAATTTTTGTTCATTGATTTCTCTTGGATTATGATTAACACCACTACCACTTTTTTCTTCTTAAAAATCCATCTTCTGATCTCTGTAATCTGAAATTCAGCATGTCTAGCTAAGGCATTTTTGATGCTTCCATGAGCAGTCAGGTGATGAAATTTTGTGAATAATGTCATAAGAAAAGCTACATTTTAATATGGGTCATGAAGTTCCTCATGGCCTCCATAACATCCTAACCTTCTTGTTGTCTTTAATATTGCAAAGGACTATTTTATCCTCCATAAACAGATGGGGATAACAGCAATAAAATCCCATTAGTAATAGTAACCAGTAAACTGTGTTCCATTGTAATAGATCTGACAACTGCTCTTGTATTTATTGCATATTATTAGTAATATACCTTAAGGGAACATGAAATGCATATCCTCTTCCCCTTGAGTTGCAAGAAATGCATTAGGCTGGTTGATAAGAAGTATCCTTGTTGTTTCTTCATGTGTATTCCCTATACACAGCTGAGATTAGGGAAAGCCATAAGACAGGGTCTATTCTCTACTGAGAGCAGGGACTTCATATTACTGGGATATGTAATGGGACATTTACGCATTCTAGGTATACATCTGTATGACAAGAAGGCATTTCCCCCTAGTCCAGGCAGGTTGATTCAATATATTTAGAGTAATGTTGACTAAATAAATTCTGTTTTCATGAGAACAACTTACTTGATCTTGTGAAATATAAAAATATTATATTATGCTTATGCCAATGACTAAATGACTGGGGTTAGAAAGAAATTTCCCAATGGGCATGTTAGTCTGTTACAGGATTCAAGCCCCTCCTAAACATCTGGTACTAGTGAATCTCAGAGACAGGATATTAGGTTGGATAGATCAGTGGTCTGAGATAAGTTCCTGTTTAAAAAAAATCCCAGTGTAATAAGTTAAATATCATAAACATAAAATCAAACTCACTGTAAGTGAGTAGTACCACTCTTCTCATCTCATACATTGGAAAGAAGAGTATTCCATATGTTTCTTTTTATTATTAACATAGAACCATGCTGCTCCCCATTACCTCCTTGTTCCCCCCAAATATACTGCTGGAATCCATTCCTGGAAAACTGGGCTCCTGCATGTGGCTGAATGGGCTACCTTGAAGCAGCCCTTGGTTCTTAAGTGTGGACAGGAAATATTTCATTTTCTTCACTTCCCCTTCATAGAGGCACCTGCCTTTAAAGGGGAAGCCAGCCAGCGTAGCTGTGGAGGAGGGTTCCAATGCTCAGTATTTCAGACAGAGGGATATACTAGCCAACATAGATGCAGCTGTGCAACAAGAAGTCATTCTTATCAGAATGCATATGGCATCACTTATGACCAAGAAAGCCATCCTCCACAGGAAGGTTATTTCTTCAGTAAAAATTGAAGTAAAAAATCCACTGAGGCTCCTAATTTTTTTCAGCTAACTGCTGCTGTCTACAGAGATGCTGCATAGATACACCAGTAGTGACAGACCTGAGCACTTGAAGGATTGTTTCAGGGAGTCCTTGATCTTCTTATTGAATGACCTGATCCTTCATGGTTGCTCCTCTGCTCACCAAGTTTTTCCTGTCTCTACAATAGCCAAGGTTATCTTTGCTTTTTCTGTGTCTCCGCATCTCTGAGGGGTGGGAGACCTTGATGTTGCTGCTAGGCACAGCTTTCGTACTGGGGATGTATCATTCACGTCATGTCTTTAACCTGAGAATGCATGGGCAAAGCTTGAGGTGGTCTGTAAAATGAAAGACAGCAAGTGATCCTGTTGCAACAGTTTTGGAAGGTCTCTTATTGGAATTATAGCATGACATGTCAAAAATACAAGCAGTCCTCCTACATGTGATTCTCGTCTGTGTAAGAGTAGCCAGCCACTAGAGTCAGTGGCTCTGTAATATCACAGGAATATTGACCATTTGTAATTCAATTGTAAAATTGAACCATAGAGAATTTAAGTGACTTATCTAGGGTCACCCATCTGTGCTGTCCTGTCCCTTGAAATGTTTGAGCACTTCCACTGTCCCCAGTACAATGCCTCATTTTTGTGTTAGTTGCAGTTTTGCAACCACAGCAAATAGTTGTGTGTTTCCATCAGCTCCCTCTGTGTCTGTCTATCTCCTCCGCTGCTGGGTTCAAGTACAGTAGATGATTGAAGATACAAACACCAGAGTTATGAACTGACTGGTCAACCCCACGTCTCATTGGGAACTGGAAGTACACAATCAGGCAGCAGCAGAGACAAAAAACGCAAGCAAATACTCCATGACTAAGCAAAATGCCAAGCAGTGGGACACAAACGTGTCACACTTTCAATTGACACAAAGCTAAAAATATTTTTAAGAACTCAACAATGGTATTCCCTCAGCACCATAGCAGTAGAATATGGTATCAGGAGATCAATCGTCACTGATATTTGGAAAAGTCAGGAAAAAATAAAGCAATTTGCAAAAGGTAGTGGAGCAGTACAAAGCAGGTGTAGGCAAAGCTGCTGCTGCTGATTTTGATAGGCAATGCACCTGTGATTTCCACAAGACAGCTCAAAAGGCAGTCTTATAGGTGGTAAGATGTTTAAGTTACTCTACCGAGAAACATAGCCAGACAAAAGTGAGGACCATTTTAAAGAAAGCACCGGGTGGATCTGTTGGTTCAAAAATTGGCATGGAATACGGCAGTTAGGAATGCAAGGAGAGACTCTGCCAGCTGACTCAAATGCCGCTTGTGAATTTAAAAACACTTTCAAATCATTTATTGAACATTACAAATTAATCTAGGACCAAGTGTTTAACAGTGATGAGATGGGCCTGTATTGGTACTTGCTTCCAAACAAGACTCTGACAGACAGTTCTGAAAAACAGGCAAAGAATTTAAAATCCAGTAAAGGTTGGGTCATGCTTATGGCTATTGATAATGCAAGTGGGAATTTCCTTCTCCCACTGGAGTTCATTCACAAAAGTGTGAAACTTTGCTGCTTTGCAAACGTCATTATGTCAGCTCTACCTGTCCTTTACTACAGCCAGTGCAGTGCTTGGATGGATAAAGGCATTTTCTCTGACTGGTTTTTTAAACACTTTGTTCCACTTATGAAAGACCACTTTACATCAAAAACTTTACCTGCCTATCTGAGCTGTGCTACCGACGGATACTGCTGCATCTCACCCAGCTATTAAAAAATCTACTGATGGAAGATGTAAGCAGTCGGTGTTTGTTTTTGCCACCAGATATCACAAGACTCATTCAGCCAATGGACCTAGGCGCTCTGAAAAACATGAAATGTTGATACAAGCTAAACGTCTTACAGTGATTATTACTGGGATAAATGCAGTTTGAATCTTACACAGATTTTTGTAAACTGCTGACAATCAAAGACTCTGTCTACATGTCCTGGAGTGAGATTTGCTCTGAGTCTTTGAGATGTTCGTGAAATAATCTTTGGCTAGGTATTGATAACACGGAACCAGATAATTTGGAAAACAATGATCAGATGGAAATAAATCAACTAAATTTTTCTGAAGAGCAACAGCTTTTGGATATCACCACAGAGAAACAGGAGGAATGGCTAAACACAGCTAAACATGAGAACGGACATCCTGTTCTTAGTGATCATGAGATAATTGAATTGGTATGTGAAATGGCACAACTGGACCGTGACATTGACATTGACAGTAACAAGAAGGAGGGGGAGAATGCCAAGAAGATCCCACACGTGCAAGCAGAAGAGCGCTTCGCTACCAGTCTTCAGTGGCTTGAACAACAATCTGAAGTCACACTGATGAACCTAATGATACTTCAAGAGCTATGCACCTTGGCAGCAAAAAAGTGTGTTAGCAAGCAGAGTACCATTAAAGATTTTTTTCAAGTCTATATAGTTTATCCTGTAGTACTTAAGCAGAAAAGTTAAGTTTGGATACATTTTTAAAAAATTGTCATTATAAAGACTAGTGTCACACTACATTTTGATGCAGCATTTTTTCCCACCATGCTATTTGAGTGGACATTTAATTGGTGGGCTTTTGTGTTGGCAATTTTTTTCATGGATAGCAAATACTAAAAAAGAAGCAAAGGAAATTACTTAAAATTGAAATACACTGTTAAATATAAACTACTAAAAATAAAGGGAAAGTTTAAAAAAAAAGATTTGACAAGGTAAGGAAACTGTTTCGGTGCTTGTTTCATTTAAAGTAAGATGGTTAAAAGCAGCATTTTTCCTCTTCTTAGAACAGTTTCAAAGCTGTATTTGTGAATGTTGAGTTGTAAACTTTTGAAAGAGCAACCATGACATTTTGTTCAGAGTTACAAACATTTCAGAGTTACGAACAACCTCCATTCCCAAGATGTTCATAACTCTGAGGTTCTACTTATGTCATTGGTGATGAAGGATTTCAATCCCATAAGTGTCCAGTGCTGCCTCTGCCAGAAGAAGAAGAAACAGTAAGCAAATAATATTATAAAAAGGGGGAAAGTTCACATAGAGGCACAAGGTGACAAACTGCTGCTAGGGCACTGTGAACCACCCAGTTAGAGAGGGGGAATTGGCAGTTAAAAAAGAACAAAGGAATAGGCTGCTGCCTGGAGCTACTGCAGACAAAGCAGTGAGGAGTTTTCTGCCATTGCTGCCTAGCTGTTACTTCCCCCTCTCTGCTTTGTTTCTGTAAGAAGCCATATTGACTGACCACATGCAAGCAGGCAGGCAAACAGCTTAGCCTGCACTTAGGGTCTATAGTCAGCAGAGGGATCACAAGTACAGTCAAAGGAAAAATTTTGCAGTCTGCAGTGTTGCTCCGCAGCTAGAAGAAGCAGATCAAGCACAAGACAGCTTCCCTGTGGCAGAAAAGGAATGCAGGAGTTGTGAAGTCCCATAAGAGAGCAGAGAAATGGCAACTTTTGTGGACAATATTGGTGAATTTGACAAAAAACACGAATCATGGGTGGTGTACTTTGAAAATTTTGAGCAATTTGTAACCTGCAATACCGTTTCAGATAGACAATGAGTTTCAATCTTGCTGACAGTGGTGGGTTGAAGGCACACAGACTGATCCATGACCTCTTGTCTCCTACTGTGCCTGGAACGCCACGTGTGCTACAATTACTGCAGCAATGTGGGAACATTTCTCTCCTCCCTCACCAATGATAGCAGAATGATATCCGTTCCGTCAGTGATATCAAGGAAGTGGAGAGTTGGTAGCACAGTTTGTTGCTGCTCTAAGGAAGTTTGTCAGAACTGACAGAGTTCTGACAATCATTAAATAATGCATGACCAGTTAGTCTGTGGATTACCCAGTGAGCAGGTCCAGAAGAAGTTATTGACTGTATCAGCACTTACATTCAAGATGGCTGTTGAAGTAGCAATTGCCATGGAGATTTCAGAGAAGGATACTCTGGAATTTAGTGTGAATTGAGAAGTTCATCCCTTGAATTAGTGAGACAGAGAACTATGGGAATATGGGGATAGCTCAGTGGTTTGAGCATTGGCCTGCTAAACCCAGGGTTGTGAGTTCAATCCTTGAGGGGGCCATATAGGGATCTGGGGCAAAAACTGGGGATTGGCCCTGCTTTGAGCAGGGGGTTGGACTAGATGACCTCCTGAGGTCCCTTCCAACCCTGATATTCTATGTCTATGATGAATTTCAATATGGCAGTTGTGCACAAACTATGCATGCTGAGAAGGATTGCTGGGCATGTCAGGTTATTTGCAGAAAGGGCCAGAAGAAAGGAGACATTGCATGACCTGTCGCACAATTCAATGACCAACACCACAGAATAACCATCTAAGAAGACACCTATCAAGACTGAACCTAAGAAAGGACAGAAGATGGGAATTCATAAAGTGAAAAAGCCAAGAGTTCTAGTGACACTGATCAAGACCTAGCACTACACGTGTTATCAGAAGCTGGAATTAGAGAGGTCATCTGGGTCACACCCGTGACTGAAGAGGTTCCTACAAGAATAGAGCTTGATACTGGAGCTGCTGTTTCACTGATTTATGCACCTACTGGTCATCAGACTTTTGTCACAAGTTCCCCTGAAAGAAATATCCACAGTGTTGAAGAATTATACTGAAGAAGAGTTGGTCCCCGAAGGGATACTCCAGGTGAAAATTCAGCTAGATGGACAATCTGTTATTTCACTCTTGTACATGATTGAAGGAAAGTATCCACCATTATTTGGCAGAACTTGGCTTGAGAAGTGCAAGGTTAATTTGACTGAGGTCAAGGCAACCAGGAAAGCACTTTGAAATCTTCAAGAAATACTGGACAGAGACTTCCATGTTTTTGAAAAAGAGCTTGGACAGATGAGCAACATGTCAGCAAGGCTCAATGTTAAGTCTGATGGCTAGCCAAAATATTGCAAGCCCCAAGTTCTGCCTTATGCTCCGAAGTCTCTGATGGAAGCTGATTTGGAGCATTTAGTGAACATCAGAGTCCTGTCACAAGTTTCACACAGTGAGTAGGCTACACCTATTGTGATGAGGAAAGATGGCTTAGTTCAAATTTCTGGCACTTTTAAAGTGACATTGAATTCAGCTTTATATACCTTGTATTGAAGATTTGTTTGCCACTCTTAGTGGAGGACAGTGTTTCAGTAAATTGGATTTTTTTCAATGCATACCTACAAATGGAGATTGATCTGGCATCTTGCAAATATCTCACAATCAACACACAGAGAAATCTTATTTTGTTATGCCTTTTTGTATCACATCGGCATCTGTCTTGTTTCAGAAAGCCTTGGATGAGATTCTGAAGGAACCAAATGAATTTCAGTTCTATTTGGATTACAGGAAAGAATCAAGAGGCTCATCTACAAAATTTGGATGCTGTCTTGCAACGTTTGGAAGACTGGGGACTGAAAGTACATTGAGACAAATGTGAGTTTTTCAAACCTTCAATTGAATACCATGGCCATGTAATTGATGTCATGGGCTTAAGAAAATTACCAGAGAAAGAGAAGGTGGTTTTTGTGATACAAGAGGCTTTTAACTGCATTATCGTATGTGAGAAAAGCAGCAGCACCAAGGAGAGCACACAGCTGGAAGCAGGCAGAGAGGGAGAAAACCATGGTAAATTTCTCCTGCCCCAATTAGCATAACGAAAGTGGTGACATTATCATAATGTTTAGACGTGCATAACAATGTAGTTAGTTATAGACTTAAGGCTTTTTATAAATATCAAATAGTGATTGTTTAAAGCAGGATTAGCTAGAAATCCAAAATGGTGGCCGCAATGATTTTACCTTATGAAATCAAAATAGTGGTCTCAGGCTGAATTGGCGAATAGCAGACAGGTAACTGCAGTGAAGTAAAGTTCACTAGGGTGAGATTAAGTTCACTCTAAATACCTGAAGGAAGGGGTCAGTCAGGTCAGAGGCAGGTTCTCAAACAGGTCCATCTTTTTTGACAGGTAATCCTGATTGGCCAAACAGGGATGCTAATAGCTGGCATTGAGAGAGCAACCAATCAGAAAGGGTCAAAAATCATATATAAGGCAGAGGGCTAACAGGCTTCAGTGTGGGCATGTGGTGATAGAAGAAGGTGGAGAAGAGTTAGAGGTGCAGGAGAAGAGAGCGGAAAACAGAGAAGTGGATGGAGAAGCAGGTGGATGGTATCAAAGAAGCACAGCTGAAAATCAAAATATTTGACAGAGCAGAGGACCTGAGACAAGTTAGAGGGATTCTGAGAAGAATAGGAGTAAGTATAATTATGTTAAATTATAAAGAATGCATGGGTATGGTTGTAAATAAAGCTGGATGCCTGTCTGAATGGATTCTTCCCCACACATTCTGTGATTATCTGATCACCACTCATAGAATGTTATTACTTAGTAATGCCATTTAATGTGTAGTATTGTAATGTTGTTTAAGTCTTTTTATATGTGTCTGTGTTACATTGTGGTAAAATTAAGTACTATATTATGCAACATTGTATTCCATTATATAGTATGTTGTTCCTTCTTATTGTATGCAATGTAACATTGTATTATGTTTTGTAGCTTGTGGTATGTGGGGTTACACTGTATTTTTTTATTTATTATTAAGTGTACTAGAATTGAATATCATGTTTAAATAAATGTTACTCTGTTTTTGAAGAATTACTGCTTGAGTGTCAATCATTTGAGAGGAGGGCTGTATCCGTATCATCCCATAGGTTAACAGAACTAGTCTGTTCTGTGGAGTTCTCTGAGGGTGAGAGACAAACTCCCTGGTAAAATCTGAGTAATTTCTTTAGGGCAGGCCACCTCCTGTTACCCATTTAGATGTGTCAAATCGACAATTGGTTTACAGTTATAGGCAGGCCATTATTAGGGTGTCTTGGGTCCAAATTCTGGGGCAACAACTTGGTGTCTCTGGGTGAGCCCACAGCAGTATTTGAAATCTAAGAGAAGGTACAGTGCCTCCTGGTGGATAGGAGGATGATTGACACCAAGCAGTAACATTTTTATTTTTGTTTGTTTTAATGAATTGTCTTAAAAATCAGTTTTATAAAGTGCACTAAGGGTAAGTAGCCCAAGGTAAGTGAGAGCTTTTTGTTATAAGATTTAAAAAGGTATTTGTCAGGAATTGTTGTTATTTGTAGTGATGCCAGAGCTGATTACCCTAATAAAATAAGGGATCCTAGAAGAATAATTAGGGCTGATAAAAGGGTCAGATTAAAGGGGACAAGGAAGCCCAAAACCAAGTAAAAGGGTGAGGAGGCCCAATTAATGAAAATAATAATCATAATAAAGGTGAGGAAACCTAATTAATTGGGTGAGGAGGTCCGAAAATAGGAAAAAGGGACAGGCGACGAGGCTTGTGGGAAACAGAATCAGGAATTAAGGGTGAGGAGACCCTAGGAAACAAAATTAGAAACTTTTGAATATAAGTGCTTTTTAAAGGATAATAGTAAGATTACAGATGTAAATCAAGGATCACAACCTACACTTCCACCTAGCAAAAGTAGTTTAAATAGAATCTTATATGACAGCAGTAGGGAAACTGAGGCACAATAGCACTTTAGAAACTATGGTGGGAGATAAATTTGAAGATTTTGTTTAAAACGTAGGATGCGATCCTTGGAAGGAGGGCATATTCATTGGGCCTGGTGCTTACTAGCAACTATGTAAGCAATGGGAACAATGGTTTCAACCTAGGAAAAAAGGAATTTTCTCAGGAAAACCCAGTAAAAAGGAGAAGAAGCAAGCTTCTTTACAAGGGCTACAAATTGTAGCAAGTACCTTGGATTCAGAACTAGATAAATTAATGAGAGAAATAGAAGAGTTAAGAAAAGAAAAAGAGACAGAGGATAAAGAAGTAGCTAGCTGGCCAGGGGAAAGCTCCTCTCACCTGTAAAGGGTTAAGAAGCTATAGGTAACCTCACTGGCACCTGACCAAAATGACCAATGAGGAGACAAGATACTTTTAAAAGCTGGGAGGAGGGAGAGAAACAAAGGATCTGTGTGTCTGTCTATATGCTGGTTTCTGCCGGGGATAGACCAGGAATGGAGTCTTAGAACTTTTAGTAAGTAATCTAGCTAGGTATGTGTTAGATTATGATTTCTTTAAATGGCTGAGAAAAGAATTGTGCTGAATAGAATAACTATTTCTGTCTGTGTATCTTTTTTGTAACTTAAGGTTTTGCCTAGAGGGGTTCTCTATGTTTTGAATCTAATTACCCTGTAAGGTATCTACCATCCTGATTTTACATCCTGGTTTTACAGGGGGGATTTCTTTATTTATTTCTATTAAAAGTCTTCTTGTAAGAAAATTGAATGCTTTTTCATTGTTCTCAGATCCAAGGGTTTGGGTCTGTGGTCACCTATGCAAATTGGTGAGGCTTTTTATCCAACATTTCCCTGGAAAGTGGGGGTGCAAGTGTTGGGAGGATTGTTCATTGTTCTTAAGATCCAAGGGTCTGGGTCTGTAGTCACCTAGGCAAATTGGTGAGGCTTTTTACCAAACCTTGTCCAGGAAGTGGGGTGCAAGGTTTTGGGAAGTATTCTGGGGGGAAAGACGTGTCCAAACAGCTCTTCCCCAGTAACCAGTATTTGTTTGGTGGTGGTAGCGGCCAATCCCAGGACAAAGGGTGGAATATTTGTACCTTGGGGAAGTTTTGACCTAAGCTGGTAAAGAGAAGCTTAGGAGGTTTTTCATGCAGGTCCCCACATCTGTACCCTAGCGTTCAGAGTGGGGAAGGAACCTTGACATATGTTAACTCAGATGGTTCAGATTATTGATTCACAAAACAAACTAAATGAAAGAAAGAGCAGGAAACATTGGTTCAGGAAATTGAGGAATGGAAACAAAAAGCAAAAGATAGGCAAGTTGCAACGAGAGTTGTACTCTCTGATGCAGGTGAAAAGAAGGTAATAAATCATGCAGCCAGAAAAAGGCAAATATGTGCACTGAAGGGGTAATAGCAGCAACAAAATCTGGGAATGGTGAAGGAATAGAGTCAGATGAGGATGACTTGGCCCCTCCTTGTTGTTATGACTATTCTAAGGAACCTCTCCCATGACCTTATAGTTCATTAAGTGACGAACTGTCAGAACTACAAAGACCTCCTCTTCTAGCGCCAATCATTACAACCACGGTGGTTAAAACCACTGCACATGCTAATGAAGGAGGACAAGAAGAGTGAACAAAAGAAAAACATTATACTCCAGCACAAATCAGGGCTTTGGGATAGTCTGTTGGTCCCCTAACTAGAAGTACAGTAGTTGGATGTTTAGCTAAGGGTTAACAGGGAGTGACTTCTCAACTCCAATAAAGGAATGTATGAGTTCAGAAGATTTTGCTGGACTTCCATACAAAATACAGGGTGGAAGACAAAGAGATAAAATCATATTAGAGGAAGAAGTCTTGAAAATTTTCTTCCTTAATGAAGACCTGGTTCTATGGTTCCAGAGGGAAAAACAACAACCAGGAGAAAGGCCAGAGCCATATATAGCCGGGAAGAAATTATTACATAAACATCCTTACGTAATAAGATTATCCCATCAAGTAGAGTAATAATATATGATGTGGTACATAGCAGATATGATGTAGTACATATATGATGTTGTACATGTAGAAGAGCTTTATTGTTGGGGTTTAATTCAGTCTGAAGAATGGCTATGGTTTCTGACCATCCAGAAACCACTGCATTAAAGGAAATAGTTTGTTGGTATCCTTTTGTCTGTGAGAGATGGTGGGAATTGCAACCTATGATGTAGATGATTTGCAGTGTTTCATGTGACTGAATAGTTCAATCCGCAATTTGCATGATCTTTGACAGTTATTGCAAATGTCTGTATCTTGGTTGGGAACTGCTTGTGTCCTAGAGGCTCTTTTCTCTTCAAGCTGTGGGAACCAGCTCCTGTCATGGACTTCGATACCCTGATGGAGACGATGGCTCCAATTGTTACAATCACTTGCCAAGATTTCCCATTGGTCAGGATCAATTCTAAATTACTTCATATCTCACTTGTATTTGTCTTTATAGCGAAGCTTGGGACGTCCTGTTGTTCTTGTTACCTCCGATAGCTCCCCTTATAGCATTTCCTTGGGTATGCATCCGTCTTCTAACATACTCAGACGGCCCAGCCAGCACAGTTATCTTTCCTTGAGCAGGGCTGTCACAGTTGGTAAATTTGCCCTTTGAAGAACCTCTGCTTTGGTATCTTGCCATTTGGTGTTGACTAAACAACATAGATGGAAACTGTTCAACCTTTTCTCCTGATGAGCATAAGTTGTCCATGTTTCCCCACCATACATTAGAGTGCTGAGGATGCAAGCTTGACATATTTAGTGTCATAAATATGAAGGGAAGGGTAACCACCTTTCTGTATACAGTGCTATAAAATCCCTCCTGGCCAGAGGCAACATCCTTTTATCTGTGAAGGGTTAAGAAGCTCAGCTAACCTGGCTGGCACCTGACCCAAAGGACCAATAAGGGGACAAGATACTTTCAAATCTCGGGGGAAAGAAGGCTTTTGTTTTGTGCTCTTTGTTTACGTGTGTGTTCTTTCTTGGGACTGAGAGAGGCCAGACAGAAATCCATCTTCTCCAACCCATCCTAATCCAAGTCTCCAATATTGCAACCAGTATAGGTAAGCCAGGCAATGTGGATTAGTTTATTTTTTGTTTTATGTGAATTTTCCCTGTGTTAAGAGGGAGGTTTATTCCTGTTTTGTGTAACTTAAAGTTTTGCCCAGAGGGGGATCCACTGTGTTTTGAATCTGAATACCTTGTAAAGTATTTTCCATCCTGATTTTACAGAGATGATTTTTACTTTCTTTTTTAAATAAATCCTTCTTTTAAGAACCTGACTGATTTTTCCATTGTTCCAAGATTCAGGGCTTTGGGTCTTTGATGATTTTGTAACAAATTGGTTAAGATATTATTCTCAAGCCTCCCCAGGAAAGGGGATGTGTAGGGCTTGGGGGGATATTTTGGGGGAAGACATCTCCAAGTGGTCTCTTTCCCTGTTCTTCGTTTAAAATGCTTGATGGTGGCAGCATACTGTTTAAGGACAAGGCAAAGTTTGTACCCTGGGGAAATTTTTAACCTAAGGTGGTAAGAATAAGCTTAGGGGTCTTTCATGCCGGTCCCCACATCTGTACCCTAGAGTTCAGAGTGGGGAACAAACCCTGACAACTAGCATTTTGGTCTTGATGGTAAGCTTTGAGTTGTTCCATGCTCTTTTAGTTAGTCTGATAAAGGTGGTGGCAGCCTTTCCAATGCGAACATTTAGTTCTTCATCCAGTGAGAGGATGGTGAGAGCAAATGCCTGACAGGTACTTGAAAGGCAGTCCATGAGTTCCTGTAATAGATCTTCATTGTGGGCTATGAGTGCAGCAACATCAGGGAATAGAAGTTCCCTGAATAGCACCTTTTTGACTTTGTTCTTGGACTTAAGTCGGGACAGGTTGAAGAGTTTCCCATCTGATCCTATGTGGAGATAAACTCCATCTTTCATGTCCTTAAATGCACAGTTCAAGAGTACTGAGAAGAAGATTCCAAAGAGTGTAGGGGCAAGAACACATTCTTGCTTCGCTCCACTTTTCATCTCAAACCTGTCCAAAGTGGACCTGTCAGACTGGACAGTTGCTCTCATGTTGTTGTGGAATGAATGTATAAGACTTAACAGGGCTAGTGGACATCCTATCTTTTCTAGTATTGCAAATAGACTTGCTCTGCTGATTGTGTCGAATGCTTTGGTTAGGTCCACAAAGGCGATATACAATGGTCAGTTTTGCTTTCTGCACTTTTCTTGGAGTTGACGCAGAGAAAATATCATGCCTGCACTGTGATTCAGGGTAGACACGATTCACCAGCTGTGGTAGGCACACTAAGATGACTTTTGCTAAAGCTTTTCCTGCTACACTTAGTAGCGAGATACCCCTGTAGTTGCAGTCGCCCTTTTGCCTTTATTTTTATACAAAGTGGTGATATTTGCATCACACATCTCTTGTGATACCTCACCCCCTTTCCCGCATTTAAGTAGCAGCTGATGAAGATATGGTCATGGGCTGTCTTTCCAGCACTTGAGGATTTCTGCTGGGTTGCCGTCTTTTCCAGGAGCCTGGCCACTTGATAGCAAATCAGTGGCCTTGCTTCGCTCTTCTACAGCGGTCTCCACATCTAGCTCTGGCATGACCAGTAGAGTTGGTATTTGGTCCAGTGATTCACTCATGATGTTTCTTTCTTGTGCGTATAGCTCTGAACAGTGTTCAACCCAGCGAGACAACTTCTTGCTTTTATCAGCAATGATTTCACTGCTGTGCGATTCGAGAGGGGCAACCTTGTTGACAGTCGGACCTAGAGCTTTCTTCAGGCCATCATACATGACTTTGAGGTTTCCTATGTCTGAAGCTGTCTGTCTACGCAGAGCTTGATCCAGTAATGATTTACACAGTGTCTGCTTGTTCACTGTATCATGGTTTTTGCATGTCAAAGTCTCCCTTTGGTGCTCTCTGTTGGCTTCTTGTTGTGTTCCAGATAGGCTGTGTTCTTAATGTTGATGTGAGGTAATAGTTCTGCTTCATTTTCTTCAAACCAGTCATTTTTTGATGGTCTCTTCCCCCCAAATGTAGCTAATGGTGTTTCATGGATTATTGTTCTGTGACTTCCAGAGACCACCATGAGATTTTCTGCCCTGGGGCTGGAGCTATCAGCAAGCAGACCAGCAGCTCTCAGCTGCTGCTTGCAGTGGGTCCCAAGCAGCTCCTAGCTGCCAGGCAATAGGGGGATTCCTGCAGGCTGTGGGAGCACCCCACAGCTCCCAGGCGCCAAGGGGAGTAAGTGAACCCCAGAGCTTCCACTTGCCCTGGGCAGAGCGGCTTCCCACAGCTGCCCAGCTGTGGTGGGTGGCAAGGGGCTCTTAACAGCAGCAGCAGGCACACAGAAGTGGGTAGTCAGGGGACCATCTGAAGCAGCCGAGCTGTGGCAAGGGGACGCCCCACATCAGACCAGCCATGGCGGGTGGTGGGGGGACCCCACAGCTGCTTAGCTATGATGGGTGGCAGGGGGACCCCACAGTATTTCAGCTACTCTGGGCAGCAGGCCCCCCGCCACAGCTGCCCACTCACAGTGGGCAGTGGTGGGACCTGCAGCTGCTCAACTGATGCAGGTCATGGGGGGGACCCTAAAGCCCCCAGCCACTGTGGGTGCTGGATCTTCCTCCCTCCCCATTATGTCCCTGATTTTTATTTAAAATATCCCTGACAAAATCTGAGCCTTAGTCATATGCATGTGATAATGATATGGGATAATGTGCCCAATAAAGATAACATTATATTATATGTCGATTATATCCTTATTAGTACAAAAACTAAGGAAGAAAATATATTAGATCAGGTTCTACAGAAGATAAAAGAAACAGGGTTCAAAATTAGCCCAGGAAAGGTTGAAATATGTCAGCAACAAGTAAATTATTTAGGAGTAACATTAGGGCAAGAGGGATGATCAGCAGACAAATAGAGAATAGAATTATTGCAAACAATACCAGCCTCTAGAGATATATCAATGTTAAGATTCTTTTTGGGAATGACCAATATCTCAAGGAATTTTACAGAGAATTACATGGAAAAAGCCAGTCCACTATCTAAGTTATTAAAGAAAGGTTGTAAGTTGGAATGGGGACTGGAACAGCAGAAAGCGTTAATTCAGCTCAAGCAAACATTGGCAAAAGCCTCAGTCCTAGCATACCCAAAAGTAAGACAACCTTTTGTGCTTCAATTAGCTACTCCTAGTACTGGAATGAGTGCAGTCCTTAGTCAAGACCATGGTTCAGGTCTTTGACCACTGGAATATGCCTCTAAAGTTCTAAATGGAGTAGAACAAGGGTTCACGCCTTGTGAAAAAGAGGTGTTAGCCTTAGTTTGGGCTTTGCAACATTAGAGATATTTAGTGGGAGTATCCTCTGTGCTCCTGAAAACATCCCACTCACCTGTAAAATATGTGATAACAGGAAAAATTAATGATGGACATGTATCTAGTCCTAGGTTAATGAAATGGACATTAGCTTCGTTAAATAAAAATGTGACCATGGAAAAGGTCCCAAGTCTGTCCCCAGTCCCATATGGCCTCATAATTGAAGGAGAACAGTGTTTGTGTCCCTTTCTGGAAATTCCTCTGGAGGGACCTACACTGTTTCAAGGTGGAGCAATATTGAAAGAGGTAATAGAAAATGTAGATGAAGTTTGGTTTGTAGATGGGTCCAGTTATTTTGAAGAAGGAAAACCATATACTAGATATGCAGCAGGGAGAATATCCAACAAGAAGGTTTTTAAGGTACAGTGTTTACCATGTTCAGCACAAGCTGCTGAAATTGTAGCTGTGTTGGTTGCACTGGAGAATATGCCAACAGATAAGACCAGGGCTATTTTCACAGACTCTGAATGGGTATTAAGAGATATAGTGGATTGGATGCCTCAATGGGAAAAGAGGGGAATGAAATCAGCAGATGGTAAACCCATTGCACATACTGAAAAAAATCTTATTTATGAGACTTAGCACAGCAAAGAATACAACTTGTATTACCGGTAAAGGTAAAATAGGGGAAATGCTGAAGGAGCTCAGTGGAACAGCAAGGCAGATGAACATGCTAAGGAAGGAGCCAAGGAAGGGACAGAATGGGGGGCCACACTTTCAGTTAGCCCCAATAACTAAAATAGAAGGAGAAAAAGTAGAACAAATTGATGTAGTAGCATTACAGAAAGAAGGATCCTGAAATAAAGAAGTTAGTGTCAAAAGAAAAATACCAGATGGAAAATTTGGCAGCATGAAACAGGATTAGTATTAGCTACTAAAGCGGAAGATAATATGTGTCTGTGTGTAGCTCCAACCGAAATCAGATCTGGAATGATAGCTTTAGTTCATGATAATGGACATTTGAGAGCAGATAAAACTGATGACTGGATCATGGCCAAGAATTAAAGCAGATGTAGAACAATACATAAACAAATGTTTACTCAGTGCAGCTAACAATGTGGATATTAAAATAGGGATAGGACCATTGAGATACCAATGGATAGAGGGTCCTTGGGCCAGACTACAAATTGATTGTATCGGTCCACTTGCAAAAACTGAAAAAGGAAATCAATATTGTCTGTTAATAGTAGATCCTTTCACTAACTGAGTGGAGGCAGTCCCTACAAGAAATAATACTGCCTTAACCACAGCCAAGGTTTTGGTGGATCATGTAATTACAAGGTAGGTTATTCCTAAGGAAATAGATTCCGATCAAGGGCCACATTTTATAGGGGGAATTACAAAGGCATTGTGTCAAGCTTTTGGTATCAAAAAAGATTGCGTATAGCTGGACATCCCCAAAATTTAGGACAAGTAGAAAGAACTAACAAGAATATTGAAAACAGCCCTAAGAAAAGTAGTAAATCAACAGGGTAAAGACTGGGATAAAAAACTTCCTCTAATATTAATGGCTATCAGAGGAACAATAGCATCACGTGGAGTGACTCCGTTTAAAGCCATGACTGGGTGAAACATGAGATTGCCACCTGCTTATGCGTTTCAGCGATGGATTTCGGCAATTGTTGCATCCATTGATCAGTTAACACCTGAGGTTGCAATCCATCTGGAGACATTCCAACCACCCACCATTGTTCTGGCAATCACACTTAAGGTGAATATACAATAAATGGATAAGAAAATGGGACCAATCGTACACTCACAGGAATGGCAAATATGTGATATGGTTATATATAGACAAATTAAAGAAAAAGGTCATCTGCTTAATCTAGTATGGATAGGACCAGTAAGAATAGTAAATAAAGCTAGTCACATGGTATATCAATTAGATATTCGACAAGGAAAAAGAAAAGTATCAAAATGGTTCCATTCCTCACAACTGAAAAGGTGGAAGGGAGAGTCAAAATAGTAACAATACTATCTCTTTTATAAGAGGAGAAAAGAACAGAAAAAAAGGAAAATGCAACCAGAAGGAATACAGATGGAAGTGTGAGACGAAAGGGAATGGCATGAGTTTCCAGAACTCATAGCACAGGACATTAATGATTTCCTTGAGAATTTAGCAACAATAGAAATGTCTAATCTGAATCCAACAATAGAACAGCTACCCCAAGTTATAACACCATTGAGTCAAGTAGTGGGAAAATCACCCCAAATTATAACACCATTATGGAAGGACCGATATTGAAGACCTATAGTGGATATAAGTATAGATAATGGAAAGGTCCAGCAATTATGCTAGTTAGATACAGGATCTACTTACTTCATTCCAAAATTCAATAAGCTTTATCCCGTATGTTTCTTTGGAAAAGCAGAGATTCAGGGAGTACAAGGGATAAGAAATGAAATACCACTAAGCATTCCACTAGAAGTAAGTATAGGAAAGAAAAGGATGGAAAATGTGTATTTTGGATTCAAGAAACTGAGAGATAATGGATGCAGAATAATAGGGGTAGATGTGCTTAAAGTATTATGGTGCTCAATAGACCTTGTGAAGAACGTTCTGTGGGCACAAGAGTAAGTTAAAAAACTGTAAAATAGTAATAATGATAAAAATAATAATATAATATGTAGTAATACCTTTTTATATGATTAATTTAATACAAAAGTTAAAAAAGATAAAGGAGAGTAGATAAAAGGTGGCAGAATGGTTTCAGGAAATTCCACCTTTAAATGAGGAAGAGATGGGAGAGTTGTTGGACTTAGACTTTCCATTAAACAAGTTAATGAGATTAGTGGCAGCAGAAGAAGAAGAGGACAGCAGGATAGAGGAGCCAGAGGAAGATGAAATACCACCAATGATAGTGTCCCAAATATTCATAGACCAGTTTAGAAGGCTCCTGGTCCAAGCCTGAATCAACATGGCAGAAATTGAGATATTGTGTTATGCAGACGCTGGCTCCACAATTTCAATGTTAAATACTGCAGTGGACTTTGATCTTGTGCAATATATGTCAGAAAACATACATTTGATCACTGGAGTGCTATGAAACCAAGTATTAATTCCTTTAAGTGTGCCATTGTCTATAAATGTGGGGCTAAGGCAACTGAACAATATACAATTTGGTATGATGAACTTTGGAAATGACGGGTATGGAATCATTGGGGTGGATGTTATTTTACAATTAAATTGTGTAATAGACATAAGCAATAGAATGTTGTGGGATATAGCGTAAAAGTTGAAAAAGGCTGGGGAGGAAAAAGGTACAAGTAAATGGTTATATATGTAATAATAGGGATAATTAAAAAAAAGAAAATAATAGAATATCAGCTAAAGATAATATAGATAGTATAAAGTAGAATTAGGATATAAAATAAATAGGATAAATAATATGAAAAAAGCTAACAGGAAAAAACATATACCTGTTATACTTTTAAAGGAGAAAGGGTCTTTGATTATTCTTATTTTTCAGAAAAAGACAGAAGGTGGAAGATGCAGTTCTATTCATCCAGGCTTTTCTGGGTATTTGTGGTGCAAATTTGGATGCAGAGAAATCAATAATGACAATTCAATGGACCAAGTCCAATCAAATGGCTATTGCCAAAATTAACGTGGGTTGTTTCTTTACAATTTCAGAACTAAGTGCTAAGTACAGAATGATACAGGTCATAATGGGGCCTGTAAGGGTTATAAATTTTCTGGTACAAAATAACTCAGGCAAAATGCCTATGACAGAAGATTCTCATAGGTGTTTTATTACATTACATTCTTCTCTCTAATCCAGGGAACCTCACCAGGGCCAATAAAATGTGAATAAGTAACAAAAGAAGGAAAAGGTTCAATGTGGGGAAAGGCAGTAAGAACTGGACAATGGCAATGCGTGCTAGTAGACAAGTCTGGAACACCTGCATGCTCCAATAATCTGTTGGTAGCCACAGAAAGAATAACTAGTACCCCTTTTGTAATTAAAATCCCAACAACTAGTATCCGGGGGGGGGGAAAGGGAAAAATAATATTACAATGATATGTGAATGGTCTTTGGATATAGATAAGAAAACATGGAGTTTAGTACACCATACCAAGGTAGTAAATATGAAAGAGGGCCATTCCCGATGGACAACTCCATGTGATCCATGTGATGAAGAAAAAATTATCCAAATTTCTGTAATATTAAGTGGACAAAAATGTCAATGGAGTTGGTAAACAAAGGAAAAACATGGGCACATGTAGTTGAAATTTAGGTCACTGACACAACAAAATATGACAATTGATGACCCAGGAAAAGATAAATCTATGCGATGGTAAAAAGGAGGAGGGGGTTTGTGTGTGGAACTATACAGGAATAAATAATTGTATACACGTTTTAAAGGAAAGCATGGTATGCGGCCAAATGGACAAAAGAAGATAAAGAACCAATATTATTAAAGTAGGCTCACAACAATGCTAAAATAAGGGATGCTATATCGCTGTGGTGGGGGAACTGCGGTCACTGGGAGCTATGGGCGGCCATGCCTGCGGACGATCAATGTAAATACTGTCTCGCGGCCAGCCAGTGGATTACCCTGAAGGGCCATGTGTGGCATGTGGGCCACAGGTTGCCCACCGCTGCCACTAGTGTCGTTGATCAGCAGGGAGGATATAGTAGAATAAGCATTCAGTGTATAGCACAACCAAAAGTTATATTTAAAAATCGATTATGCCTGCAAGCACCTTGGTATAGACAAATAGTAGGGAGTAGTGAATGTAAGAGAAATGATACAGGCCAAATTTTATTTTCGTATTGGGTTGAAGGTAGTACAATTATAACAAGAAAACATGGAAGTGGGACCTGGAGAATTATGGCCCTTATCTCAATTATACTTTTACTATTCTACGGATATCTGAATCTAAAACCATTAACATTGTTCCTTATATAGTAAAAGAGGACATTAAAAGACAATTAATAATAGATCCCACTTGTTCCCTAAAAAGATAGTAGTAGACTTAGCTTCCATGAACATTTCATCCATACAACCACAATGTATTAAGTACATTGAACCTCTGCAGAATGGAAAAGATGGATAGAAACCCTGCTCTTATTAAAAGCCTCTACTAATAGGAGGAAAAGAAGCTTAATAGATACAGCTCTAGGAGGAGCAAGTACAGGACGTGGAGTGTTGAATAGTATAGATGTAGAAGTATTGGCTAAGAAGTTAAATGCAGCAGGACAGCACTTAGGAGCATTGTCCACGCCTTTAAAAAACATCTTTATATTACATAAGTACTAGCTATTACCTAATTAGGTGCTATTATCTAATAGCTAGTTTACTCCCTGACTGGGAAAAGTTACAAAGAGCTGGTCATTTAGCCATACTGTCCATGGCATTGGCTTGCATACAAGCACAGGCTTGGACTGATGATGTGGTAAAAGACATTATAAGAGATGGAATGAGTGAAATCTTATCTTTAAATAAGAAGCAGAATGTGGAAACATGCCACTAGGGCTGAACAAAAGTTGTCTTCCTGGTGGAAAATAGTAAATTTCACATACAATCCTCAAATAAATCAGATTACCACATATATAGACATAATACAATGTCAAGTTGAATGGATATCTCCTATTGTAGTACAAGGGTTAAATATTAACAATAGCATAATGCAACCAATAGAACACAAACTATGGGGAATAAGGCAAATCTCTGAATGGAAAACTGTAGAACTTGAGACTTTATGGAAGAACGTGGAATCAGATATGTTTGTAACAGTGATGCAATCCAGATATTATAATGTGTTTAACTATAGAAAGGGGAAAATGCCATTATCAATTAGACCCTTTCCCATTTAACGGATCCATGGTAGTGAATATTGGAAACAAGTGAGTATGTATTAAAAACTTGTGTAAACTGTTTAAAGTTAATTATTTGTTCAATGACAGGTTTCAGAGTAGCAACCATGTTAGTCTGTATCCGCAAAAAGAAAAGGAGTACTTGTGGCACCTTAGAGACTAACAAATTTATTTGAGCATAAGCTTTCTTGAGCACTGCTCCCTTCATCGGATGCATACAGTGGAAAATACAGTGGGGAAATTTTATATACACAGAGAACATGAAACAAGGGGTGTTACCATACAGACTGTAACAAGAGTGATCAGGAAGGGTGAACTATTCCCGCTGGTAATAGTTCACCTTTCGTGATTACTCTTGTTACAGTCTGTATAGTAACACCCCTTGTTTCATGTTCTCTGTGTATATAAAATCTCCCCACTGTATTTTCCACTGTATGCATCCGATGAAACACGAAAGCTTATGCTCAAATAAATTTGTTAGTCTCTAATGTGCCACAAGTACTCCCTTTCATTTGTTCAATGTAACTCATAATCCTTATGAAAACCAATGTTTTTGTAATATCACCTCAATGATTGGGTGCAATTTCAATTTCAGGATGAGGAAAATTTAAATATCAGTATCAGATATATAGGAAGATTGACCTAGTGCCTTCGGGATTAAATATAGGTTTAGTCAAACAGCTAAGAGATCATCTTAACTTACAAAAACAACTACAAAAAGCCCAGAAAAACACACAGAAGATTATGATTACTGTTTATCACTCAACTAACAAAATTGAACTAATCACTGAGCATATAAAAAGGGACACCAAACATAGCTGGTGGGAAGTATTTTTAGGATGGCCCCCAACAGCAACAGGATTCTTTAATACAATTGTACATCCTTTTATAATAATTGCAGCATTTCAGACTGTTATGGCACTGATGCTTATTGTCTTGGTGTGCTGGGTCAAACAAAAATTTAAGCAGCTAAAGCATGTACAGTCCACAAATATTGAAAGGAACTATAATGGCACACAGGAAAGTGTCACCTTGGTGAGAATCAAGGATGGTAAGGAACTGTGCCAGTAAGAAGAGGTACCTGCTCCGTCTCATAGGAGAGCCTCGAGCCAATACTGGACTAGACCGAACATTTGTGTTACATCAACATGAATTATCTGTGAATCATGGTTTCATCTTATGGGGAATGTGAGTAACCATTCTGAAATCACTTCAGTCTCATGTTTGGAAGCTCTTCATGAAGGTCATTTTGTCACTATATGGATGAATGCCATAACCTGGAGTCAAGTCTAGTGTCTGGAATTGACAAAGACATTGAGAGGTAGGTGAAATGCTATACTATGTTTCAGCAAATTCAGCCTTAGCCTGGTCCGTCTACACCTTTGGTCATGGCCTCAGGCTGCTGGGACATGTATTCATGTAGACTTTGTTGGACTTTTAGAAGATTATATAGTTTTGGTCATAGCTGATGCCCATTTGAAATGGTCAGAAGTTTTCAGAATGACTTGTACAGCAGCTATCAACACCGTTGGACATCCTCATACCTCGTTTAGCCAATTTGGTTTGCCATTACACTTGATGAGTGACACTTGACCTGAGTTCTATTCTGAAGAATTTCAGAGGTTCCTAGCTCCAAATGGATTTCAATACATATACTGTGCTCCATACCACCTGCTACAGACAGACTAACAGAACATGTTCTACAAACACTTACGCATGCTTTACAAGCTAACAAGTCTATTTTGAGTCATCAGCAGAAATTGGATAATTTCTTTGTTGTCTACAGGAACACACCACATGTAGGAGTCACCGGCAACTCTTTTCTTGAAGTGATCTTTGTGTACCTGTTGGGACCTGCTACATCCTGATATTGCCTCACATGTAGCGAAATCCCGCACTGTACAAATTGATCAATAACATGAGACTTGCCATCTTTCTTTTCAAGTAGACTCTTTTAAAAGTCAAAACAAGGCAAGCACCCACATAAGGGTAGAAAAAATAGTGGCAAAAGATCAGAAAATGCCACTTTTACTTCTGTTACCGTTCAGTTTCTGGAAAACCACAAGCACAGCACAGAACACATATAGCCACTCATGGATCCTGGCATTATTCCACTGGCTGTGGAATGTATTAGACTAATAGCCTTTATTTTACTCTGGGTAATATATGGCAGGTGATGCACTAGAATTAGGCTTCTTGAGAATTGCTTTCAATTTGCTAAAGTGGTCACAGCACAGAGAGGTGAGGTTAGATTTGTCCTACTTGGACTCTTATTAAATAGAGTGCAAAAAGAAAAATGAAGAGGGATAAGGGGTGGGTGTATGGGGGAATTAACTATCTGGAAAGAGATGAGTATCAAAAACCTTATTTTCACTTTTCAGGATTGCTCAGTATACAGCCATGGAAATGGTTAGTATCATCTGGTTCCTTTCTTCATCTGGTCCAGTCAGAACATCTTTCAGGATCAGGAAACAGTGTAGAGGTAAATCTTTGGGTCTCAGCATGTCATGGTGATCATGAGAATGTTGCAGAGGATAGTAGATGTGGCAATTATATTGTAGCCTGCCACACCACAGTAAGTTGCTAAGTATGCCTCAGAAAACAAATGCCCCAAAGAAGCGGTAATGTTGTTTCATCAAAAGTGCAGTGGTCGGCAGCCTGTGGCCCATCAAGGGTAATGCCAGAATTAAGGTTGTTTGTGTCCTATTATATTGTATAATGTGTGAGGCTGTTGTCTGTGAGACCTCTCCCTTATTTACTGCAAAGGCTGGAAAGGTCAGTAGTGAATAAATCAAGTATGCAGGAAGAAAAAGGATGATCTTGTGGTTAAGGTACTTCAATTAGGTCCTATCTCTGGTTCTTCCATAAACTTCTTGTGTGATATCAAGCAAGTCACGTAAATCAGAATTTTTTGAGGAGTGCACTAATTGTGTGTTGTTCATTTTTGAGTGCCCAACTTGAGAACTAGGGTTTGACTTTTCAGAACTACTGAGCATTCTCAACTCCAGCTGAAGTCAATCCTTTCGGTGCTCAGCATTTCTGAAGAACGAGAACTAGGTATCTCAAGTTGATCACCCACTCGCTAGGATGTTAGTGAACGTGTTTGTAAATTTTGTACTTTAGTTTCTTATCTGTGAAATGGATATAATAATTTTAAAATGATGTATTGCCTTGCTAGCCTTTTTATGTTGCTTTGAGCTGCTGAAAGATTTTTCAAAGGATATACTGACATCAATATTAATAAATGCCCTTTTCCTTGGTGGAAAGGACCCACACAGCAAAGTACAATAGGAATTTGTTTTTTTACATAACATTTGCAGTTGGAAATGTGATTTTTGATCTTTGCCTCTAGTAGTATTTCAAGGCGGTGCTGGAGTAGGGAGTAACATATGGCCATTTCTGTATGTTGACAAGAAAAGCCCCTTTTCAAATAAACAGCCATTAGCTAAACAATGGGGCTTCTAATCTTATTAATCCTCTGAAAGACTGCAGAGACTGTGTAGTGTGTATAAAGCTGCTGCTGCTGGCCTGTGCCTCTGTTTTATTATAATAACAAAAAGCTGCTATCCTTGGTTCATCCTCCCCTTGATGGTGGATAGTAAAGTCTATGCTATAGAATGTGTACAGTGAGTTTAGTGGGTTGCTGCCCTTCTTTTGGTGCTGGATGGATGGATTCAAGTCTGTTTCACACCTGTGACTGAATTCTAAATGACCTGTACCTTTTTCCAGTCAGCAGTTCCCTCTTAGGAATCACGTAAGTACAGGTAGACATATGTATGGGTGTGTTTGGTGATCTACATTCATATGTCATCTATATTACAGTGATCTCTGCAGAAATTAAGAGCTAGGGTGCAGTGTTAACATGATACATACACTAACTGTCAGATTTATTTGAATGAATAGTGCACTGAATCCACTCTGTGTCTACTGCTTCTTTTATCACTGTTTTGTTTTAGTGAGTCCCTAGATCTGGCGATGACTGTTTGGGTCATACTAGTTGACTATGGGGGGATATGGTGTGCAGTGCGGGGAGGGGAAATATTGTGTGCAGTGCAGAGACCCCCATCTTACTGGCACACGTGACAGCAAAAATTTGCCCTGCCTTAAAATGTGCCTTTCAGCCATCTTAACTTCTGGCAATGAAATCTATGACTGGAAATGCTGAAGGGCATGGAACAGCAGCCTTCAGAAAAGACCCTAAACATTCAATGTATGGCCATGAGATATGGCACAAGCCTCAGAATGTGTCTGCCTTCCTGTGTGACTATGTGGGGCATCAGAGAGCAATATGGTACATCCCTCAGAACGTGCCCATCCTAAAGTTACCATCCCTGTGCACTGAGAGGCACATTGTGAAGACTATGCTGCACCCCTCAAATTAGGGTGACCAGACAGCAAGTGTGAAAAATTGGAACAGGGCGTGGGGGGTAATAGGAGCCTATATAAGAAAAAGACCCAAAATCCGGGACTCAAATTGCCCCATACACTGATTTTCATCCCTCTTCCACAAGTTGCTTATTCTAAGAATGAATGTTACATTGTAACAGAAGTCAGCACCCATGAATATATACATATTCAATCAGCTGTCTTTCACTTTCAATCTTTTTCTTTTTTCCACATTGACACAGTTAAATATAATTTTATTCAAATATAAGACTGTGGCAGGCATCAACTCTTAACAACCCTGAACTCACTCTATTGCAGCGTTCAGGAGAAAATACCATAGCTTCACTGCGCTTGTAGCAACTCATCACAGTAGTGAGAACACTCCATTTTAAACACATGGGGATATTTATTGAGGCATTTTGACTTTCCATGTCACTGGCATAGCTGACTTTATTCCTGTCTCCCAATATCCTGAGCACAGGAGGCATGACTAGTGTGCATGGCATTCCAGTGATCCCGGCATTCCAGTGATCCCCAGCAACAGACTGCTAAGCCCTGGGAACTTTGGTAGCTAGAGGTCATTTAGAGCAATCCTAAAACTGCACTAAATTGTGCTGGAATCGGAACTGGCCCCATCACCCTAGGTATGGGACAAAGCAAAAGTGGTGAAAGCTCTGCTACAGCTGAAATCTGGGTCTGGGGTTTCAAAGCCTATTAATAAGGCCCTACTTGAATTGTGGGATGATTGTCAAATAATGGCAGCTGAGTTGTGGACAAGACATGCGAAAGTAATAATGGACCTTTATTAATTGCAGTAATTTTGAAAAGCCAGGTAAGACCTATTTGTTTAAGAAAATTTTGCAGGAACAATATAAACACTCAGGTATTATATTATGCCTGCTAATTTTTTTGATAACCCAGACATTTTACTGTAACTATATTGCAATCATTAATGTGCGAGGCTGACAGCATGTGCCCCAGTCACCTGGTGCTGACAGCCTGAGCCCCAGCTGCTATCAGCTCAGATAAATGGGGTTCTCTTGAACTAATGGGAGAAAAATGTTGCAAACATCAAAATGTATGCAAAGTTGTGGACTCTGCAAAGTAAGCTAATTAAAATCAAAATTGTAGCAGAAGCCTAATATTGCAGGGTCTTCAATTTCTGCAATATCACAAATGCATACATGCATACACCCCCAGTCCCTTTCTGACCTGCTCTTCTGTATGATTATGCACACAAATTAAAACACAGGAATTGAAGGTCCAAGCATAGATCCCCAGATCCTGGAGTCATGTCATTACATCAGAATCTATTTTTATTACAATAAAATAAAAAAGTAAGTTTTTACCCCCCTGGTTGCAAAGAGAACCTTGAAGACATGAGCCTGAGCAAAATTGATGCAGTGATGTCTGCCTTAGTCTGCAGACCTGTAAGCCTGAGTCAGTAGACTCTGAGTGCTGTGAACTGCCTTCTGCATCTTGGTGCAGAGCTAACTCCAAGACTCCCTGTAGGGGACAGCAAGAGAGCTCTGCAGCACCACCCCAACAGAGGATTTTGTGGCTATGTCTACCGTACATACCACAGCTGTAGTGTACATGTAGCTACATGCTGCTGAGAAAGGCACACCTTGTTCATAATGTGATGTCTACCTATGCATGTCAGTGAAAGGCTCTGTCCGAGGGGAGACAGTGGAGAAAGGTTTTAGCTGCCAGAGCCTTCCACTGCAGTGAGGAAAAGCTCCAGCAGTGGGGATGCAGCAGGACACAACACTGCTAAAAACAGCTGTGTAGATGGCTTGGGCAAATAGTGAGCTGTGTAAGAGATCTACTCAATTACATATCCACACCCTTCAGATGAGTTTACTCTACTCACAGGTGCTGTGCCTCATCATCTACACTACTGTGGGAGTGTGTGTATATGTAGATTACATGCTGCCAAAAGAAGGCTGGATTATAGATGCACCCTGTGTATGGCAGGGGGAGAAGAGTGAAGCAGGCCCAGATCCCCCAAGTAGATATCCCTGCTTCTGGAATAATACCCCTTGTTGCCACCCTTGTTTGTCCACAAGGCAGAGGGGATCCTGTGGTGCCACTCCAAGTGAAAATAAGGGTATTTCTGCCTCTTGGGGAGGGGACAGGGTTGGGGAAATAGAGCCACAGGCACCTCATGTTGGGAGGCCTAGGGCCACACATTGCCTTAATCTAGCCCCCCTATGACTCATCTACTCAGCTCCTCCCATGCAGTTTGCCCTAGCCTGATCTATTTTCATGCATGTGTAACCTTGTGGTAAATAAATAGTGCAGGTCCCCACCCTGTGTAAATCTACAGAGGACATGAGATGTTACAGTGCCCCTCTGTGTTTTGACTCTTTAGCTCAAAATGTAGCAGTTTATACTCTGAGCTCTACAGGTTGCAGGTTCAATTCCTACTCTGCCTTTCCCCATTCCCTGTAGGGTAGTTGTCACAGCTGCATCCCAGCACTGGTCCTGTTCATTCTCCTACACTCACTGTCCAGCAAACCTCCTCACTACCTTTTCCTGCATACGCCCATCCAATCCCTGACTGGTCTCCCACCATATTTGCTGTTTTTCCTCAATCTCCAGCCACTGGAGTCATCTGAATATGTGAGACTCTCAGCTTTTAAATAAACATGTAGCCCTTATGTCCCTGGCTAAAAGCTTGAAAACATGGTCCCCATATGACTCAAAGGCTCAAAACCCAGAAAGCAAAAAACCCATGATTTTGACCCAATCTCATGATTGGCAGGGGCTGAGCCCTTATTGAATCTTGAAGGTGGTAATCCTGGGTGTGCTCCTTTGGCCCTCTGAGCCTCACCCTGCTCTTCTCCCCCCAGCAGCTCCTCTCCGCACTCCCGCACCCCGGCTGCGGGGGGGAGGACAGTGAATCTCCGGGCAAAGGGCTGGGCAAGGGCAGCCGCTTTGGGCATGTGCGAGGGCCGCGTACACGCTACCGGTCCCCCCTCCCGCAGGGCTGGGTGGGGGATGCTGAGCGCCCCAGCATCGGTCTCCCCCCCACTTTCCCTCCCTTGCTTTAACGGGCTGCACCGGGCCCCCGCTCAGCGCCCCGCAGCCTCCCGCCCACTGCCCCCTCGGACTGCGGACCCGCTGCAGCTGGGCGGCTTCCCAGCCCCCGCCGCGCAGCCTGGGAGTGACATCACCCTTGTCCAATCAGGGCCCGCCGCTCCCCCTACCCCAATCAACCCCGCTAGTCCCGAGCCCCCAGTGCGGGCTGGGAAAGGGCGGGCCGCTGTCCCGCAGGTTGGCTGGGCGCGCGGAGCAGGGCTGGGTGCTCCCAGGTGTTTGCAGTGGAAGTGGGGGCGCATCTAGGTGACAGTCCCGCTGTGCAGCAGCAGCAGCATTGCACAGGTAGGACATGGCCTGCTATTTATTTATTGTCTTCTGCGCGGGGGAGATATTTGCTTCACAGTGAAATAAATAAATAAATAAATAAATAAATAAATAAAAGGGGGGGGGGGGGACAGCAAGCACCCTGGGGCGGCAGGGGCAGAATGGGTGAAGTGGGATTCGGTAGGGGGAGGGTTCAAGGTAGGTAGATGGGGGGAAATGTCTTGGGAAGAGGCAGAGCTTTGCCTGGTGCAACGCATTCAACAGAGGAAGAATGGGGATGGTGCCAAGTCAACTTTCCCCTTGGATTCAGCAGCCGCCCTACTGGTGCAGCTGCAGCAGCAGCACTGATCTGTGACTGGCTTGATGACCATGTGCAGCCTGTGCTGGAGGATTAGGAGCCACCTGTATATACAGATATTCGAGAAATATATGAATATTTGAGACCAGTTCTCTTCCCCTCCCCCCCAGCCTCCTTCCCTCTGTATCTTCAGGTAGAAGAAGCTCTCCTCCTCCCTAACCCTGCAGTCTAGCCATTTCTTCTCCCTAGAAAGGAAGCATAGCGTATGTTATTCTGTGGCCTGAAACTGAATCGTAATTTCCCATATGGGTTCAGAGAAGTCAGTGGCATTTTTTGTTCATGAGTGTCTGGTGTTGCAGGAGAGACTGCCGAGAAGGAGGGAGACTGTTCCTAGTCATTACTCCAGGCTGGGATTGGCTATGGGTGGCCCAAGCAAGGCAGGCAGGAGATGACATATGCGTACTAAGGGCATTGGCCATAATATGGAAATCGGATCAGCTTTCACAACATGTAGAAAGGCCAGCCAAGTGGACTCTTGAATTACCATGCCCACCTCACAAAATGCCTTCACCCGATACCTGCTATTATTAGCACTGGGGTCTCCGAACACCAGACTCCTACTGCAGGAAGTAGGATGTGCATCCCTATTGAAGTCTTTGTAAAATGCAGCTTTCTTTTTTCTGTCACAATCCCTGCCAAAAATAATAATAACAAAAGTTAAAATGCATTTTATGTTCTTCATCCTCAATATGCATTGGCATGGATTGGACAAAAAGATCAGTACAGCAGATCTATTTCTGTCATTGATTTCTAGGAATTTTTTTGGCATGTGAATTAATGTTTGGAAGCTTGTGAAAAATGTATCTACATTTATAACTCACTCCCATTTTCACACTACTGTTGCTGCTGTGCAGGCATCTTTTGGAGCCAGTATGCGTACACAAAGGAAGGTAGCTCCATGTCTTATTTATTTATTTGAGATAAAAGTGTTTGCATGTATTTATGGTAATCGAGTTGGAAGACCTTTTTATTACCTCTTATTACAGTTACAATCACATTACTTCACTGTTTTTATTCTAAAATGTTAGTTGCTCTCCTTTTCTTTGGCACTTTATGTGTAAACAGTATTAATTCACATTGACTGTAGTAACACCTGCTGATGAAAATAGAGAGATCATTTGCAGACTTTGTCACTCCTGAGTGCAGCTAAAAGTCCCTTCAAGAGGATGGGCTATCACCAGCAGGAGAGTGAATTTGTGTGTGGGGGGGTGGAGGGTGAGAAAACCTGGATTTGTGCTGGAAATGGCCCACCTGATGATCACTTTAGATAAGCTATTACCAGCAGGACAGTGGGGTGGGAGGAGGTATTGTTTCATATTCTCTGTGTATATATAAAGCCTGCTGCAGTTTCCACGATATGCATCTGAGGAAGTGAGCTGTAGCTCACGAAAGCTTATGCTCTAATAAATTGGTTAGTCTCTAAGGTGCCACAAGTCCTCCTTTTCTTTTTTCAAGAGGATGAGCACTCAAGTGCTTCTGATCACTAAGTTGCAGAAGGAAAATGACCATCTTTTTATGGAATTTAGCTTCCTGGGTGGAGTGCTATTTAAGAACTTCTGCCTTTGACATGTATTCGAGATTACTAAATGGACAGTATTTATTAGTTACATAGATAATTAAAATGAACTATGACCCTTAAGCTAAGGCAGTGATAAGCAGACATTAGTGGTTCAGGAGCCAAATTAGCGATCAACATTACCCAAAAGAGCCACAGGAGTGTGAATTCACGGTTTCATTTACTATAGTACTAGTCCTATGTAAGCAGTATGACAGGAGAAATATTTAGTTTTATTTTATAATTCTTACAGCAAAAAAATTAATAACTTAGTGGAAGTTGATAACTGGTTAATACCATAGTAAAATCATCCTGATTGGTGAATAACTTAGGTTGGTTAATAATTAAATCACGCTGTTTTAATATCATGTGCCGCGAAAAGCCACAGAGACACATTAAAGAGCCAATTGCAGCTCATGAGCCACACTCTGAGTATCACTGAGCTAAGGTATTTTTGATGGTAATTGTATTAAAGCACACAAAAATAGTTTTAAATTGAATTCCAGTTTGTGATTATAAGCCATTATGTAATTATATATGACACAGACATTTTTTCCCTAAAGAAGGCTATATATTTCTGTGCAGTGCTAACTGAAACAGAGAAGATGTTAACTAACATCCATTATTTAAGATGAGTATTAGCAAATCACTTTTTAAAATTTAGGTAATTTCTGCCTCAGTATAATAATTATTAAACAGCAGGAGGAGGTCTTTTGTAACAAGGTTGGACTTGAGAAGTTTTAAAAATCTCAGAGTATTCCCCTTCCATCACTAGTTGTTGTTTTTTTTTAAAAAAATATATGTTTTGCCACATAAAAATCTCTGTAAATTCATTTTTCAGTATGATTGTAGGTATTGATCCTTAATCTGGCAAAACTCCCACTGACTTCAATTAAAAATTTCCCTTGTTTCCAGGACCTGGTCAAAAGTGCATGCACGCTCACTCGCGCGCTCTCTCTCTCTCTCTTTTTTTGTTTTTTGGAAGTTGGTTGTTTCCACTAGCAACAGTTACTTGGAGTGATTAACAAACAAAAACTATGTTTAATGACAGTTCAGGACATACCTCATCCACCCCAAACTTAAAAGCATGGAAATAGGAAGAAGTTAAAGGGGAAGACCCCTGATTTCCTTTCCACCTTCATATTGCCTACAGTGCTGTTGCCTATACAAGTTTAGTTTGCCCCCTTGTGTGTATGTGTTATGATATAGTCTTTAATGACATCATCACATACAGTTTTTTCCACAAGACCCTGCCTCATTTAGTGCACAGAATAGAAGATGCTCACTTAGGGTCAAGGCTGCGATTAAAAACCTGTAGCTGACTGGTGTCCGCTGACTTGGCTGACTTGCGCTGACTTGCGCTTACAGGCCTGTTTAATTGTGATGTAGATGTTTGGGGTTGGACTGGAGCCTGGGCTCTAGGATCCTATGAGGTGGGAGGGTCCCAGAGTTTGAGCTGCAGCTTGAAACCGAATGTCTACACCAGAGTTTAACAGCCCCTTAGCCTGAGTCCTGCAAGCACGAGTCAGCTGGCACGGGCCAGCTGCAGGTGTCTAATAGCAGTATAGACATACCCTTAAGGTGCTGCTGTTCAACATATAATTTTCTCTTCATTCCTTATTACTAATACTATTCAAACTCTGTCCTGAAGACAGAATTCATCACTATAGTATCTCAGTGCTTCACAAATATTAATAAATGTGTTTGTACAACACCCTTATGAAATGGCTGAGCGTAGAAGGATTAAGGTCAAAAGTATCCATTAATTTTGGGTGCCCAATCTGAGAAACCTAGGATCTGATTTTTCAGAATGCTTAGCATTATATAACACTTCATTTGTTCGACATTCAGCTTGCATTGACTTCAGCTGCCTCACTGAGTGCTCGGCACTCTGCAAATCTGATGCCAGGGTCTCAAGTTTCTCCCCCAGAAGTTACTGACTCAATTACTGACCACGTGTGAAAAGTTGGGTTTGTGTGACTTGCCTAGCATCACACAGGAGCTCTGTTAGAGGCAGGAACAGAATCCAGTTCCAAAGAGCAGCATTCAACTGCCTTAGCTTTGAGGCCATCCTTTCTCTTAAAACTATTCTTTGACTCGTTCACTACCAATCTTCCCTGACTTATTCACTATACGCCTTCCAACTTCTGCAACGGACGAAGCAGGGGTGGTAGAGACAACGTGTCTTTCGCTGCACAGCAGTGCTCCATCCTCAAGCGGGTCTGTGCTGTTCACTGAATGAAGCAGAGGCCTGTGGAAAAAATCGTATGTGATCATGTAATTTAGGACTATATCATAATGCATATGCACAAGGGAAAGTTGCCCAAGCAGCCTTCATTCTGGTATTTTCTAATTTTTGTGTATTTGACTTTGCAACATTAATAACATTCTTTCATTGTATTTTTTCTGTGTGATTTCCTACGTTTATAAAAAATAAAACTGGAAAAATGGATATCCGGTATGTGGCATCATATTGATACCCAGAGGGGTCATTAGCGGGGTAGGAACCTTAAGTCCACTGCACAGACCTCTGCCACTTGAGCTAATGGAGTAACTCATAACAGCAGTAGGTTGTCATCTTGTGTGGACCAGCACCAGAGGGAGATGGGGGACACGCTTTGCCAGTGGGTTTCACAGATATTTGCTGACAGCAGAAAAATGGTCAGACTCGGGAATCTTGGGTTCCATTCCAGGCTCTAGAGGGCAGTGTTCTCTAGTGGGCACTTACTTTTCTGCCATTCTCTTCAAGCATGACCCCTTCTGCTGAATCCTGTCCCTCCTGTTCCTGTCTCACTTCTGTCTCTTCCCACCCCGAGTCCTCGTTGCAGTCCCATTCTCCCCATTTCACACACTCTCCCTGTACAAGTCATTTTGCCCAGTCATTCCCAGTTCTCCCTCCACACCGCAACTCCTCATCAGACCTGTCTGCTTCTCCTCACTGGTTATCAGTCCTAGTCTATTTGACAAGTCTGCCCCCTGGTTTCTCAGCTGATCTGTGTCCCCCTTTCCTCAGTTCCTGTCCCCAGATTCTACTCCCAGTCTCCTTGTCCAATCTGTCCCAGTTTCTGCATCTGGCTCCTTAAGTATCTAGCCAATCCCACACTCCATCTCTACCCCTAAATCCTAGTCTGCCTGTCCCCCACAACCCTCAGCAGTCTTCAGTCCCAGCTTCTGCCTCCCTATCCCCAGTCTCTTGTCCCCACCTATTTCCTCTCATCCCCCAGAGGGCTGACACTTGTCCTATTTGCATTTGAATTGGGTAACTTCCTCTTTCACACTGCCTGAGCCCCGCAGCAGAGTCACTGAGCGCACAGAAGATCCAGACTCCCGGCTGTTAGTTCAGACGCCTGGGTCCAGGTCTGGCACAGCCTGGAGCTGCAGTTGCAGGAAAGTCCTGCTCAGTCACAGGCTGGAGCATGCAGACCTGGGCTTAGTGTAGGCATACCTAGGGTATTTAGATTTCTTCCAAAAGAGGTGTGGAAAAAGGTGAGACAATCCAGTGAAAAATTACCTTCAGGGTGATTTTTCAATACTTATGGTTTTTTTAGAAATCCTTTTTTCATGAAACCAACATGAAAAAGTAAAACACTGTTCAGAGTTTACATTCTGTGGTGTGTGGTTTTTTTTTTTTGGCCATTTCAATGAAATTCTTTTAACAAACCCTGCTGTTAAATCAACCTCTACCACTCCACTGGACTACCTTGTCATGACAAGCGGGTGGTGCTTATACGATGCGGCCTAGTTTTCAATGACCGTGGCTGTAATTTACAACTCTGTTTACAGATTTACTTGCTTCTCTAAGAGAAAAATGTTTACCATTTTTTTTCCATGTCAAATATTAGAATAATCTTGGGCTGTGCTATAAAGTGAGTTACTTATACATATTTTCTGATGTGAATAGCTATAAGTATTTCAGTGTCTGCATAATCTTCATATGAACTCAGCAGGGCTAAGAAATGAGAAGTATAGAGCTTGATATATATGCAATGTTGTATTGTTTTTAAACGGTGTTTTTTCTTTTAAGTTTGACACTTATCCAGCCAGGTTGTCTGCTGTTCCTTCCTAATGGAGTGTGATGATCTGATGGTTAAGGCACGGAACTGGGAGTCAGGAGACGCAGCTGTATGACAGACTTCATGTTTGAGCTTCGACACTTCATTTAGACCCCAATTCAGCAAGTTAAACACATGCCTAACTTTAAGCAAAAAGTAATTACATTGACTTAAAGTGTGTGTGACTTGAAGCCAATGGCACTCCTCATTGGCACTAGTCATTTATGTAATGACCTCACTGCAGTGGAGTATTATTTCTCTGTGCTTTAGTTGTTCTCAGCTATACAATGGGGATAATATGCATCAGCAATAATTTGATTTAGTTTGTGTAGAGAAATGGGAGGCATTATGTAAGAGCAAATCATCAATATCTATTTTGAACAGCAGCACCTGAATTTGAGTATGTAGGCTATGCCAATGAGAAAAACTTTTAATTTGCTCAGTGAAATATTTCTTATGACAAACTGAAACCTCATTATGCTTAGCATCAGGATTTTTATTTAGCACATTACTAGTTATTGGCTGCACTCATGTTAGTCTTTATGTTATACTGTCTACTTTATGGGAGTATTGTGTATTAAGAAGGCAGTGGGTTGGTCAATGTGTGTTCAAATGTCAAGCTTCATTTACAGAATATCAGACAGATTTAATGTACATACCAGAATATAATCTCTTCAATTCTGGTTTTTAAAGCAAGGATTAAATTAATTTTTATTCTTGGAACTGCAGTTTACTATTATGTAACTTGTATTTTTCAAAGAAAAATACATCAATTTATTCTTGCCAAACTGCTTGTAAATATTTAAAACTAAGCATACACTGAATTATATTAATAAATGTAACAGGTTTGTAGTGTTTGCCTGATATAGCCTTCCCTGTTAGCATGTGCTGATTCTACTGGCTGACTGAGGCAGGTGACTCATTACCCTACTTGTTAAAGGGATATAGACACGGCTCTCTGAGAAGAGAGGCTCAAGAATGTGACCTTGAGCTCTCCTGATCTAGGAACCCTAGTAAAAGCCAAACCTAGGTAAGAAGGTTTAATTAAGAAGGTATAAAGTACGTGTTGTTAAGCTTATTCCCTTCTTGGGGTTTCATTTTGTAGTTTTCATAATATAGGGACTGAGTTTGAGAGCTGATTGATATTCTCTCTTCCTTAGTGCAGTAGACGGGGGATCCGGGACTGGATGCACTTACCTCTTCTTAATGCTGCCATGATTTTACAAATAACATTGTAATATTTTTCAAAGCAGTGTTTTCTCTCTCAAAGCGTAAGTAATACAAAACTGAATATCTGATAATAGCATTGAGACATGGCATTCTTGGACCTTTTCATCTTCAGGTATAATTGCACGGAGGAAGAAATATAAGAATGTGTACCAAGGAATTCCACTACATAGCTGCCGAACAGGTAGGCACCAAAAACTTTGGTGTCGTGATAAGATTGCCAGTGATGGACATAAACTGAATACAGCCAGACCACCCTAAGGACTTAGTCAGAAATTGACCTGGGTGGCCCTTGATCTGCAAGGAGGCCACAACCCTTTGTATTTGCAGTGATGATGAGAAATATAAGAGCTGCAATAAGAGAAAATAAAACAGAAACAGCCTTACATTCCAAACATTTCTTTAGAAGGGGAGTTTCTAGTAAGCATCCAGAATTCTACTATACTTATAACTTAATGTCCACCTACCTTGATGGAGGCAGCAATTTGCTCTTGCCAAGCATCCATCTGTCTGTCCCAAAATGAGATTGTGTGGAATATATGCATATGTTCCCCCATAGGTTGCACTGTTTTTCAAGGTCATAACTGCGTATTTGCCTTTACCCACCATGTGGATGAGTAGGCTGTTAGTGCATACTGGAAGATGTGCACCAATAGCTGCTGATTGCCTACTAAGGTATCTGCTGACCTAGCTTATTGCTGTTAGACTAGGACTCCTTACAATTTCATTTTAAGAAAAAAAAAGTTTCTTTCCACTGTGAAAAGTAGTTCCTAGCAAGAGAAAAGAAGAGAAAAGGTGGCTCGATCTATTTGATCTAATCTATCTACTTTTTCTCTACTATCTTGAATATGTTTATCTGATAATTGTTATAACAATCTTTATCTGTTTTTAATAAAGGATAGCTGAACTCCTTCTCTCCATCTTACGGTCACCAAAAGCCCAGCTCCATTTTATCATCCTTTTAAAATTCAAAATTTTAAATAAACAAACTTTGGAATACTGAACAGTCCACAGGTTAGTTTTTTTTACTAGAAAAGGAGTTAAAAATGGCTTAAAGGACCACAGACTGCTACTGAAATGGCAGCCTCCAACTTTGAGAGTTGGACATTTTTTTAAAGTTGTAATTTTTCCCTTCAATTCATCACTCTGAACCATTCCCTCAGTGCTTCTCTTTACCCTCTTACCTTATCATCTTTGGCTTTTCTGCCTCCATATTTTTCCCATCCCCCAATTTATATAATAGGCATAGAGATTTTTGTGTGTGATTCACTGAAAAGGTCTTCAATATCTGCCATCGGGACTTGGTACACATCTGTGACATCATCAGAAAGGCGTAATCAGTTGATCAGAATATGTCTTCAGGCAAACGGTCCGCAGCCAGACTCTAATTGTAGAAGTTCTGTGCTTTGTTATTAAAATATATATTTTTAAGTCACAGAGTAGATTAGCTAATACTGAAATTACATGTGAAATCCTAGAAAGGAGATTTGTACTTCTATATCTCATCTTTCTCCTTTCTTCTACATGACTCTTACACACTGCATTTGAACAGTGTGACATCTGCTAGTCATGGCAACAAACATCATCGCTACAGGACAACTAGTGGAACATTGCCCAGTGCTAACTTTCATTCCAATTACTGGGGTGATAGCTCAGTGATATTTGGCTACTTTGGCTACATTTCAGTTTTGCCTTAGGTCTTGCAGGACAAATGCAGTACTGTAAAAAAATAAAATAAAAAATCAGTCTAGCAGAAACAGACTACATTCACAGTTATGGAGTTTTAATACTGAATATGATCTTTGAAGACCCTGGTTAATCATGCTAGTTCGTTACATCTTTTATTTCTTAATGTAGAGCTGCCCAGTTGGAGAGGTAAGTGTTTTGGAAAGATTATTGGTGCATTAGCTGAAAAATGAATCTTTCATTATACAGTCCTATGTGCCAGAAATGTATCCAACTTTTATAAACTGGTGAGGTTGTAAATTAGTTAGGGGTAGTGAAAGATGATTTGGCACAAAAGGGTTTATAGTCAAAAGCAGAGTTAACAGACCACCTTTAGAGACTGGATTTGGGACTTGGTCCTGGGGGATTGGGGGGAAAAAAAAAGTTTCAAAGTGCAACCTGCCTTTCCACACTCTTTTGTTTTTCTGAAGTTTTAATGGAGGGTACTTTGGATATTTATGTGAGATGTCAAGAAGGAAGTTTTTGTTTAATGATAAAACCCAGTTATATAAATGTAACTGTATGTGCAACTCTGTGCAGTCACATTGGATGGAAGCTTGGTAATTAAATTATCCAAGGGGGTCAGGTAGAGTGGCTACTACCACCACTATGCTTCTGTCCACAGAAGCCTTTACAGCTATTCTGAGGGAAAATGGGCCCTTTTCCCACAGAAATGGTCTATAAGGCACTGCTGCAGGCAGCAGGCAGAGAGAGAACCTGATCAAAATTATTTGACTTTTGGGTAATGTAATCAAAATCAATAAAGGATGGAAGGGGTTTCTATTGGAACTTGGCTGCCCCTGGTTGTGTCTAGTTGTACAAGATGGAAGTGTAATTGGGGTACAGTTGTGTAAAAAAAAGTAATCACAGTGCAAGGGATGTTAGGCAAAAGAGAATTTTGTGTGTGTGCACAGGTAAAAGAAAAGGAAAAGGGGAGGAATGATGGGAGCACTGAGCCTTGGGGTGGCTCTGGGGGGTTAGATTGTTGCTTTGGTGGGTGTGCATGAAAACGCTGTGGGCATGGGGGAGGCAGTTATATCTTGTGTAAAATTAATATGGCTAATATAATGTTATAGAGGTTAAACTATATGGAAGGAATTTGCATTTTCCCAGGACATGTGCAGTGTATATTGGAGAAGGGGTAAAAAAAATGCAAATAAAACATGGTACTTCGTTAAAATCCTCATAGGGCTCCAAAAGGAGCCACAATAGGTTGTGCTTTCTTTTTCAGATCTCTGTGTTTTTGAGCAGGAGATGAAAGTGGAAAGTAATCAGAACTCTAGTGGAAGTGGAATGCTTCCCTTTTAAGACAGTGTCTGAGCTGCTAACAGCTTTGGATCCAGAAGCAAGCTAGTAAGCCTCTGTGTGTAAATGCAAATTACCTAGCTGATGGGCACAGAGGAGCTGCAAATAACAAATACATCTGGTCAGCAAACAAGCTACTAGAAGACTCAGATTATGGCCCTCCAGGAAAGGGAGTTGAAAAAACAAGTCAAGCCTGAAAATAAGGGGGACAGGTTAACCTTAAGGGGGTGGGTGTGTGGGTGGGGGAGATGGGAATGGGGGTGGAGAAATTGGAATCATGTTTTGCTAAAGAGGGGAGATGGGAACAGGGAATAGGAGTAAGGAAATTGGAATCGTGTTTTGCTAAAGGGGGAAATGGGAATAGGGAATGGGAGTAAGGAAGTTGGAATCATGTTTTGCTAAGGGCAGGAATGGGAACAAGGACACAGGTGTAAGGCTCTGTGGTGTCAGAGCTGGGAAGGAGGACACTAAGGAAGGAAACTGGAATCATGCTTGCTGGAAGTTCACCCCAATAAACATTGAATTGTTTGCACCTTTAGACTTTGGGTATTGTTGCTCTCTGTTCATGCAAGAGGGACCAGGGAAGTAAGTGGGTGAAGGAATAAGCCCCCTAACAATCTGCACAGTACTTAAATTCAAATAGCTCAGTGATAGAGGTACAGGGGAATCCATTGTATTAGCATTCAGATTTAGACAGAGTTAATTTCCTCTTGAGCAGAACAGCCAGTAATTGTAAAATGAAAGTATGAATAGCATAGGACAAAAATATTTCAAATAACAAACAATGAAACTTATAGTTAAAACAGATCACTTAATCAGACTGATCTGGACTTTCCAATGCACCAGAGTTACCTGTATTGATACATTATATTCATTACATTCATTTGTGTGAACATCAATACAAGTATCACTCTAATCGGTGGTCTTGACATGTGTGAATCTATACCTTTTCTTAGGAAGGTGTTTACGTCTTAAAGAGAGTCTTATCTGTCGTTAATACACCAATACTGAGAGAAGGAAAGCCCATTTAGGAAAGGAGAAACAGACCTTCGTTGTTCAGGATTCATGGCATAGTATTAATATAGAGTACTTTATCAGACTAAAGTTGACAGTATAGGACTCCTGACTAATCATCTGTTAGCAAGCTAATAAGCCATATTTTCGTAGACTGTTTTCTTTTTCAAGTCATTAGTTCTTTGGTAATTACCTAGTTTTAAGATACTTGAGAAAATGTCATTTAATACCTCTATTATGAGGGTTGCGTTGCCACCTATCTTTGAAAATCAGCCACTGCATTTGGACATGAACATGCAGCAGTTGATTTTTTGAAGAGCAAAATGCAACATTTTAGAGGATAGGATAACATGATTGCTATACTGTATTGTTGTTTGAGTCATTAGGAACAGATCATTTATATAACACTCTCTTAAGTAAGGAGTTGGGCCATTAATAACCCTAAAACACAATTTTGAGCTAAATGTTACATGGAAGTGTTTTGTATAATGACAGGCTTCAGAGTAGCAGCCATGTTAGTCTGTATCCGCAAAAAGAAAGGGAGGACTTGTGGCACCTTAGAGACTAACAAATTTATTTGAGCATAAGCTTTCATGAGCTACAGCTCACTTCATCGGATGCATTCGGTGGAAAAGTGAGCTGTAGCTCACGAAAGCTTATGCTCAAATAAATTTGTTAGTCTCTAAGGTGCCACAAGTCCTCCTTTTCTTTTTATGGAAGTGTTTGACATTATTAAGCAAACAGAACAGGAATATAAATATAATAACCCTTTGGACATTTGAAATTGCAAGTTCTTTTCATATAGGCACCTTTTTCATTAAATACATGAATTTCTGACTTGTTGTTTAAAGGAAAAATAAACATTAAACCAATATTTACAACACACAAAGACATTTATTCCCTTTACGAACATATGAGTAAGAGCAGGTTAAATTTTGTTAATCAACTTCAGTATCTTAAATGGTGGAGTGTTTTAAAAATCTCTTAAACTGGGTAGAATTTTTTTTTTCATTCGGTTGTAATAGTGATAGTTTTACCATTTAAGAACACTTCAGACTAGTGGAAGATTTTGAAATAAAAAGACTTGAATGCATTTCCACTCACCAACACATTGTCAGTTTATTTTTTATTAAGACATGTGATTACACTACATGATAGGGCTAGCAGGGAAGCAAAACTACTGAGAGGAAAGATTAATTTGCACTTAGGTATGTACATAAGACACAGTAAAAGATAAATCTGACATTCTGACTTGATCAAGTATATTTGTTGTGGAAATCAGAAAGCTTTGACTTTGCTTCTCAGAATGACATAAAATGCTACAGAAATTAATGAGCTTCAAGAAAGGTTTGTTAAAACAACCCAAGGATGGTCATAAAGCACAGCTGTTTTCATTTCTGTTCAGTCTCTTATTGTCAAATGTTTTGTGGGTTTCTACAAATCATCTGACTCCGTCTTTAAATACGGTTGAACCATAAAATCTTGTTTTTTCCCATTGCTTTGGGATCGTATTTGAAGATCTCAAAGGATATGGATACTCCTTTCCCCTACCCCCACCACTCCAGAATGATTAGCTCCACTTCTGTCAAGCACACTTTAAGTGCACATGGCCCCAGAAGAAGTTTAGTTTAATTTATTGTAATTAATTAAAAATTACAGCAGTTTCAACTATTTCATATAGGTCAGACCTGGATTATCCTTATATCAAAAGCACGAGAGTTCAGGATGGACAGTAATGTTGTTGGTGCCACGAGGGATGCTGCTCAAATACCATATTTCATATTTCCATTATCTCTGTCTTGTCTACATTCCTGCCATTATATTTTAATGGCATTGAAATCAGTCACAAGTTGGTCAGGTCCCTGGCAATGTTGTTAAGTGACAATAGCTTTATGGTCAGCTAAAATCTGCAAGTAGTGCTATATTGAAGATATATGCTGGTTTACTCAAATCACATTTGCTGAAGCTTGTGTGCCAATGTAAGTTTACATTGACATTCGAGGAAAGGAGAATACACAGGGAGTTCACATTGACTTCTGGCTGCTGCTCAAATTATGTTGTGTTGCACATCTGGGAAACCCATGAAAACCACTTGCATGTCAAAATTCTTGTTCTTGGTTTTTTAATTTATTTATATATATATATAATATATAGTTCCCTAATAGCTTCTAGGCACTTTATGTAGCAGAAATACATAGTTTGGAGGCTTTCTGTTTTGTGTTATCTATGGATCAAACAGTCATAATGAAGGGTGTAAAGCAGCACCTGAAATGTAGTTTATGCTCCTGCAGTTAGGCCCATAACTCTAGATGATCATTTGATACCCAGTGAACCCATAGATAGTTGTAACTAATTGTCGATATACTTCCATCTGTACTGACCACCCAGATCCTAAAACTAAATGTTTGTGAGCAAAGTGCAGTTATGCATAAACTGTCATGCAGTGTGAATCCTACAATTTTCATACTTGTATACCTTTGAATTCTGCGTCTGGTTCTACCCAGGCTCTAAGTTTGGTTTTTAAACTGTTCTGTAGTGATGCTAATTTAAAAATTGATGCATCACTGCATTTTTTTTTAAAGGCATGTCCCCAAATCCAGAACAGAGGGATTGGATCCTTTACCTATTGTACATAGAATGTAAATAGTGTACATGTATAAGTGAAGAACAATAGATACAGGTTCTAACTTTTCTCCTAAGATTTTCTTTTTAATTGTATAATAATTTAGAGGCATTGTAATTTGAAAACCAGCAAATGGTTGAAGGACTGCTTCTTGCTTGGAAGCATGTCCAATAATCCATTACTCCGGTAATGGGTGTTTTACTCGGTGTACAAACCAAATGTCCCATCAACCAAGGGTATTTATTGGTAATGGTACATACCTTGTATAATTTTTAATAGGAACTTACTGCCTGGTTATGGTCTGTCTCTAAATTAGAAAACAATTCAGAGGAAAATCTGTGAGGAAAAATGTGGCAGTTTATGTACCTATGGTTCTATTCTTATAAAATTTATATTTTGGCACTTTAACTGACACACAGTAATTCAGGTTCTGGTTTCATAAAATACAGGATGTCATTCCAAGGGCACTCAGGTTTTAGTAACACTTCTTTGACAACTAAGGGAAAATCACCCTGCTCAATACAGCTACTTAAGACTTCTGGATCATCACTAGATCACAAACCAGTACTTCCTGGCAGAAGACAGAATGCCCTTCAGCTCTTAAACACAGTTACAGGAGAATCTGTATACAGGGGGGTTACGGAAGAATCTGTATCAGCTGGTAGATGTATAATGACAGGTTTCAGAGTAGCAGCTGTGTTGTTATGTATCCGCAAAAAGAAAAGGAGGACTTGTGGCACCTTAGAGACTAACCAATTTATTTGAGCATGAGCTTTCGTGAGCTACAGCTCACTCCATCGGATGCATGCAGTGGAAAATACAGTGGGGAGATTTTATATAGACAGAGAACATGAAACAATGGGTGTTACCACTGTAACGAGTGATGGTAACACCCATTGTTTCATGTTCTCTGTGTATATAAAATTTCCCCACTGTATTTTCCACTGCATGCATCCGATGGAGTGAGCTGTAGCTCACGAAATCTTATGCTCAAATAAATTTGTTAGTCTCTAAGGTGCCACAAGTCCTCCTTTTCTTTTTTTCTGGTAGAAGTAGACCTTTTAACCTCTGTCTTCCAGCCACTAAATCTGAGATGGAATGACAATCCCCATATAGAAAAGGTTTGCAGTATTTAAAAGAAAATGACAATCTTTGTATATGTTTTTGGAATAACCCCATAGACTTTAAAGAAAAGTATACACCTGCGATATAATTTTATAGGATGTTTCAAAATACATGTAGAAAGATGCTAATCTATATATTCTCTATTTCATTTTGTAGGTTTTAAAGAATATTTTCTTTCCTTTTTGATTTCATCCTTATTTAAATTCTGTATGACCTTTCCCGTAAGGGTCTGTACAGACAAATGTTACAAACATACAAACAGATACTGAGCTAGCCTCTTATGACCAGCAAGTCATTTTGATCCGTCTGAATTTCTTCATTTCTCCCACTTATCCAGGAATGGCTGTTTGTTAAAGATGCTTCCCCTATTAAATGGGCAAAGTAGTGAGAGAGATGCTTGGCACTCATTGCTGGAAATGTAAATTCCTGTATCCTCTTTCAAAACATAACAATTATAATAACAAGCAGCCATTGGAGAGCAAAGCTCCATTTTTGCATATTGATAAATGGAAATAATCGGAATTTCCACTCTAATTTTCAGTTATCCAAGCCTAAAAAGCTTCCCAGAAAGAGTTGAGGACAATAAAAGAAACCATTTTATTTCATTTCCCTTTATCAGTGACCCATATCTTTTTGGAGTACATTGCCTGTTACACCGCATGTGCTTTTATTTGTTTTCAGCATTTTACAGAATGTTTCCCTTACATTTTTGATGGTTTGAATTTGGAATGGGGAATTTTGTTGTTCTTACGCTATAATTAGCTGAAAAACTATATACATTACTGCATTTTTGTTTTTCTTTCTTGATCCAGTGACAGTAGGCAGGTGGTGGCTCCCAATAAGTAAGAGTTGTAAGCTGCTGCTTGGTAATTGGCATAGAAGTCGGGTAAGGAAATCACCCCCTTCAGTCACGCTACAGTATTGTCTTTTAAGACAAGTTCTTCTATTCTCTTTCCAGAGAAAATCAGCAATTATCCTCTCTCTCAAAGAAAATGTGCATAGATACAAATAAAGTAAGGATGACGTACTTGCCCTCTGAGTTGTGCGTGTTCATTTGAGGGGCGGATCTGTTTCTTTTCAAAATTGATCCAAGAGTGTTTGAAAATTAAAGTGGCTGCCAAAATGGAAAATCTCCTATTTTTTTATTGCTATATATCTCAACATCTGTTGAGAAAATAATGCAGTAGGACACAGATTATCCAACAGGTTCTTAAAGTGTATTGGAGAAAAAAAATTATTTCAGAAGGTAGAGAAAGCTATTGGGGGGAGGCTGTTCTAGATTTGATTTTGACAGATAGGGAGGAACTGGTTGAGAATTTGAAAGTGGAAGGTAACTTGGGTGAAAGTGATCCTGAAATGGTAGAGTTCATGATCCTAAGGAATGATAGGAGGGAGAACAGCACAATAAAGACAGTGGATTTCAAGAAGGCAGACATTAGCAAACTCAGAGTTGGTAAGTAAAATCCCATGGGAAGCAAGTCTAAGGGGAAAAACAATTGAAGACAGTTGGCAGTTTTTCAAAGAGACATTATTAAGGGCACGAGCAAACAATCCCACTGCATAGGAAAGATAGGAAGTATGGAAAGAGACCACCCTGTCTTAACCATGAGATCTTCAACGATCTAAAACTCAAAAAAGAGTCCTATAAAAAGTGGAAACTGGTCAAATTACAAAGGGTGGTGGTGACTGGACATCTAACATAGTGAATGCCAGTGAAAATGAGGTACAATCAGAGCCTAAAACAGGGAAAGAACAAGTGAAAAATTACTTAGACAAGTTAGATGTTTTCAAATCACCAGGGCCTGATGAAATGCATCCTTGAATACTCAAGGAGCTGACTGAGGAGATATCTGAGCCATTAGCAATTATTCCAGAAGATGAGAAAAGGGCAAATATAGTGCCCATCTATAAATAAGGACAATCCGGGGAATTACAGACCAGTCAGCTTAACTTCTGTACCTGGAAAGATAATGGAGCAAATAATTAAGCAATCAATTTGCAAACACCTAGAAGATAATAAGGTGATAAATAACAGTCAGCATAGATTTGTCAACAACAAATCATGTCAAACCAAGTTGATAGCTTTCTTTGACAGGGTAACAAGCCTTGTGGATGCCGGGGGGGAAGCAGTAGATGTGGTATATTTTGACTTTAGTAAGGCTTTTGATACTGTCTCGCATGACCTTCTTATAAATAAACTAGGAAATCCAACCTAGATAGAGTACTATAAGGTGGGTGCATAACTGGTTGGAAAATCATTCCCAGAGAGTAGTTATCAGTCATGCTGGAAGGGCATAATGAGTGGGGTCCTGCAGGGATCGGTTATGAGTCCTGTTCTGTTCAATATCTTCATTAATGATTTAGATAATGGCATAGAGAGTACACTTACAAAGTTTGCGGAAAATACCAAGCTAGGAGGAGTTGCAAGTGCTCTGGAGGATAGGATTAAAATTCAAAATGATATGGACAAACTGGAGAAATGGTCTGAAGTAAATAGAATGAAATTCAATAAGGACAGATGCGAAGTACTCCACTTAAGAAGGCACAATCAGTTGCACACATACAAAATAGGAAATGACTGTCTAGAAAGGAGTACTGCGGAAAGAGATCTGGGGGGTCATAGTGGATCACAAACTAGATACGAGTCAACAGTGTAACGTTGCAAAAAAAAGCAAACTTTTTCTGGGGTATATTAGCAGGAGTATTGTAAGCAAGACATGAGAAGTAGTTCTTCCACTCTACGCTGATTAGGTCTCAGCTGTAGTATTGTGTACAGTTCTGGGTGTCACATTTCAGGAAAGATGTGGACAAATTGGAGAAAGTCCAGAGAAGAGCAACAAAAATGATTAGAGGTCTAGAAAACATGACCTATGAGGGAAGATTGAAAAAATTGGGTTTGTTTAGTATGGAGGAGAGAAGACTGAGAGGGGACATACCAGTTTTTAAGTACATAAAAAGTTGTTACAAGGAGGAGGGAGAAAATTGTTGTTCTTAACCTCTGAGAATAGGACAAGAAGCAATGGGCTTAAAATGCAGCAAGGGCGGTTTAGGTTGAATATTAGGAAAAACTTCCTAACTGTCAGAGTGGTTAAGCACTGGAATAAATTGCCCTGGGAGGCTGTGGAATATCCATCATTGGGGATTTTTAAGAGCAGGTTGGAGAAAAACCTGTCAGGGATGGTCTAGATAATACTTAGTCCTGCCTTGAGTGCAGGGGACTGGACTAGATGACCTCTCAATGTTCCTTCCAGTCCTACGATTCTCTCTCTCTCTCTTTGGTTGTGTGTGTCTAATATATGAAAATAGAGAGTGTGTGTGAGAGGAGAGTGAATGAAACACTTTAATTGTGTAAAGTAGTTTGTCAGCTGCAAATATAGAGTGACAACTTGTGGTGGGGTGGTGCCCCCACCCCCATGCCAGATTGGGCTACAACAGGTCAGAGCAGCTGCGCAAGGCGGCAGCCAATCAGGAAGGGCCTGTTAGAGATCCAATCAGGGCCGGTATTACAGCCAGCCAATCAGGGCTAGGCTAGGCCCTGTATAAAGGCTGCCCAAGAAGGGAGCAGGTAGTCTCTCCCAGGCTTTCAGAGGGTGAAGGTCTGTCTCATGTGTGAGGAGACTAGCACCATGGACAGCTCAGTGCTGGGCAGGTTGGGGGAGCAGAAGGGAACTTCCCTCCGGTACCTGCTGGGCTGCAGGCCCTGAGAAAAAGGGCCTAGCCGGTGCAAAGAGGCCAAAGGGGAAACAGAGCAGGGAGAGAGACGGACAAAGGGGGAGATGGAGGGCAGGCAGGAAGGTTGCTGCTTAAGGGTCCCTGGGGCAGGACCCAGAGTAGGGGGCGGGCCTGGGTCCCTTCCCCCTTGCACTTCCACCTGGCCGTTAGGAGTGGCCATCATGGCCTGCACCAGACCCCTGCCAGTAGCGGTTAGACTTTGAGATGTGGTCGGCCATTGTGGCTAGGGTGAAGAGAAGGACTGCCGATAACACCAAACCCCAAGAAGGGGGTGAGATTGGAGCAGTGGGCACTGCCGAAAGGCAGTGTCCTGAAGAGGACACTGGGAGCAACGCGGGTCGAGATGCCAATCTAGGGCGAGAGATAGACGGGACACCGCCGGCAGAGGATGCTCGGCACAAACTGAGTTAATTCCCAGAGTGAACAGCAGGAGGCACTGCCGTGGTGAGTCCCAACCCCGTCACACAACCCCTCTGTTGAGAGACTCTGTATAATGTGCACCTCAAGGTGCTAGAATTTTTCCTGCTGACTATTAGGAAAAAAGGGTTCAATTCTGTTCTGATTTGCAGGGAGAGCAAGTGTCTGTAATTTACTATGATTAACATTTTATTCTGAGACTTTTAAAGGTGTCTGTGTCTCTGAGAAGATTTGTAAGAAATATGGTTATAAATTGTTTGTATTATGGTAGCACCTATGTGTGCCAATCAGAATCAGAGCCCCATTGTGCTGGTTGTTGAACAAACATACAATATATAAACGATAGCCTAAATGAGGATGAGACACCACAAGTGGGTGTAGAAACTCAAGGAGAGGGAGGGGGATGATCATAGTAATAGGAACACACGGGTATGAGTGGAAAAGAAAATATCTGGATATCATTCTCATAGAATGCATTGAGGTTGCTTCCGATCTTCCATTAGGAAGATTGGTTCTGAGAGTTTCACTAGAATGGATGATGTCCAAGGTAAATTCTTGGGTTCACAGAACACAAGTAATTTCTTTGTGTCTCCTCCAAATAATTTAAATTGGACCTTTAATAACATAATGGGTTATGATCAATATAGGTTGGGAAATATTTATAAAGTACAACTCATACCTTGATTGGTCCTCACCAATAAAATATGTTCCTTTAAATAAACAGAGCATAAATTATTCTCCCCTCAAAAGCTGCATCTCTAGATGCTTGAAATCTAATTTGAAGAGCTTTGTGTCTGTGCATTTTCCTATGTTGCTACTCTACATATATTGTCCAGTGTGAATACTTTATGCCCTTGTATTAATTCCACAACATCCTCATCACTCTAGTGCAGAATACATTCCTGAGAAATGAGATCTTGGTAAGTGTTTTTCAATAGAAGAGCATTATGGCCTTGATTGTGCAATGTATTACATATTAGTGAACGCTGCCACCCACACACAGCAAGGTGCAAGATTCTACCATTAAAACACATTTGCCTTAGTCCTTGAACAATAATTGAAGCACATGGCAACATGAGTGAATGTGTACATAATCACAAAGGAGGTTAGAAATTTCAGCTTCCACAGAAATCAGTGGGGCTCCGTGAGGTCACAAGTCCACCTACACATGAGTTGCAGGATTGGGGTCAGATGATGGCTTAGAGTTTGTAAAGCATCCCCTTCTGTTTCATAATAAACCACTTTCACTACACCCTTATTGTGCTGCAACCTTCAGAACTGATGACAGACCATTTTTTTCCTCAAAGTTTTTTCCATCAAAATGAAAAAAATCCTGTTAAAGTAAACAATGCTGATGCTTTAAATAAAACAATGTTAGGTGTTGAAGTGTATGTCTATATGCCTAGCACAGTGGGCCCTGATGTTGGTGGGTGGGGTTGGTCTCCAGGTGTTACAGAAACATCACTACTAATATGTGAATTTTCCAAAAGAACCTATTGTGAAGCATTCCCTCAGCCCTCTTCAGACTTCTATTGTTCTTAACTTGTATTTTGTTTGTAATCAGTCTAGTCTGAAACTCGATATTGGTTTGAAACCTACTTTCATAGCAGTTTTGCTGTGGACTTCATTTGCACCATGTTCAAGCCCATTAATGAATTGGTACAAAGATAGGAATAACCGGCTTTGTCACCTTAAATGTGTTTCATCACATTTTCTCTAGCCTGCCTGTTAAACTCATTTGTATAGTTTTAATGGATTTCTAAATATCTCAGATTTGCTATTTTTGAGTGAAATATTTCTACTGAATGAATTTTTCAATTTCGATTTATAATTTCAAGATTATAATCTCTTATCCCCTTCTGAATTAAAATTGTGAATACTTTATTTTGTTTTAGCAGTTTTTCATAAGATAGCGCCAAATACTGCATATGGGTCTTAGGTTATTGTGAAATCTTCCCTTTGCCAGTGAGAATAGGCAGAATAACTTCAATCTAATCATTTCTAATGACATTACTGTGCATCCTGTCCAAAGCAGTGCTGCTGTTCTACCAGAAAAATTGCTGCAAATGTAGTTCTTGTGATGAGAGTCCTATTGGCAGAGTTAGAGTATGAAATCCTCTATTTTTACTTAAGTGGTTAATATGACTAATCTCATTTACAGTGGTGTAAATTGGGAATAACAGTTGAAGTCAAGGGAGTGGCACTGGGGTAAAACAGATTTAAGTAGTTCTGTGTCTGTAAAGCTCCTTAAAGATTAAAAACATTATATACAGTAAATTGTGTGTGGTGTTTGTTCACAAAGGCACGGATTCTTCCACTGTTATTTTGAGCAGTGATTTCAATGGGACAATTCAGAGTAAGGTAGTACTTATACACAGTAGTGAGCTGGAGCCAGTTTCCACCAGTTCGCTAGAACCAGTTGTTAAATTTAGAAGTCATAGAATATCAGGGTTGGAAGGGACCCCAGAAGGTCATCTAGTCCAACCCCCTGCTCAAAGCAGGACCAATTCCCAGTTAAATCATCCCAGCCAGGGCTTTGTCAAGCCTGACCTTAAAAACCTCTAAGGAAGGAGATTCTACCACCTCCCTAGGTAACGCATTCCAGTGTTTCACCACCCTCTTAGTGAAAAAGTTTTTCCTAATATCCAATCTAAACCTCCCCCACTGCAACTTGAGACCATTACTCCTCGTTCTGTCATCTGCTACCATTGAGAACAGTCTAGAGCCATCCTCTTTGGAACCCCCTTTCAGGTAGTTGAAAGCAGCTATCAAATCCCCCCTCATTCTTCTCTTCTGCAGGCTAAACAATCCCAGCTCCCTCAGCCTCTCCTCATAACTCATGTGTTCCAGTCCCCTAATCATTTTTGTTGCCCTTCGCTGGACTCTCTCCAATTTATCCACATCCTTCTTGAAGTGTGGGGCCCAAAACTGGACACAGTACTCCAGATGAGGCCTCACCAATGTCGAATAGAGGGGAACGATCACATCCTTCGATCTGCTCGCTATGCCCCTACTTATACATCCCAAAATGCCATTGGCCTTCTTGGCAACAAGGGCACACTGCTGACTCATATCCAGCTTCTCGTCCACTGTCACCCCTAGGTCCTTTTCCGCAGAACTGCTGCCTAGCCATTCGGTCCCTAGTCTGTAGCTGTGCATTGGGTTCTTCTGTCCTAAGTGCAGGACCCTGCACTTATCCTTATTGAACCTCATCAGATTTCTTTTGGCCCAATCCTCCAATTTGTCTAGGTCTTTCTGTATCCTATCCCTCCCCTCCAGTGTATCTACCACTCCTCCCAGTTTAGTATCATCTGCAAATTTGCTGAGAGTGCAATCCACACCATCCTCCACATCATTTATGAAGATATTGAACAAAACCGGCCCCAGGACCGACCCTTGGGGTACTCCACTTGATACCGGCTGCCAACTAGATATGGAGCCATTGATCACTACCCGTTGAGCCCGACAATCTAGCCAGCTTTCTACCCACCTTGTAGTGCATTCATCCAGCCCATACTTCCTTAACTTGCTGACAAGAATACTGTGGGAGACCGTGTCAAAAGCTTTGCTAAAGTCAAGAAACAATACATCCACTGCTTTCCCTTCATCCACAGAACCAGTAATCTCATCATAAAAGGCGATTGGATTAGTCAGGCATGACCTTCCCTTGGTGAATCCATGCTGGCTGTTCCTGATCACTTTCCTCTCATGTAAGTGCTTCAGGATTGATTCTTTGAGGACCTGCTCCATGATTTTTCCAGGGACTGAAGTGAGGCTGACTGGCCTGTAGTTCCCAGGATCCTCCTTCTTCCCTTTTTTAAAGATTGGCACTACATTAGCCTTTTTCCAGTCATCCGGGACTTCCCCGGTTCTCCACGAGTTTTCAAAGATAATGGCCAATGGCTCTGCAATCACAGCCGCCAATTCCTTCAGCACTCTCGGATGCAACTCGTCCGGCCCCATGGACTTGTGCACGTCCAGCTTTTCTAAATAGTCCCTAACCACCTCTATCTCCACAGAGGGCTGGCCATCTCTTCCCCATTTTGTGATGCCCAGCGCAGCAGTCTGGGAGCTGACCTTGTTAGTGAAAACAGAGGCAAAAAAAAAAAAAAGCATTGAGTACATTAGCTTTTTCCACATCCTCTGTCGCTAAGTCCTTTTACAACCGGTTGTTCCGCGACTCCATGGGTGCTCCAGGGCTGGAGCACCCAAGGGGAAAATTTGGTGGGTGCAGAGCACCCACCGGCAGCTCTCAGCCCCAGCTCACCTCCACTCTGCCTCTGCCCCGAATGGACCGCCCTATTCTGCTTCTACGTCCCCGTCCTCCCCCCAGGCTTCCTGCAAATCAGCTGTTCACGCAGGAAGCCGGGGCAGGCTGAGAAGCAGGCGGCTGCTTCACACTCAGGCCCAGGGAGGCGGAGGTGAGCTGGGGCGGGGGGGCGCAAGGAGGGCTGCCTGCGCTGCAGCAGGTAACCCGGGGGGGGGCACGCAGGGGAACCACTCCTCGCCCCAACTCACCTCCGCCTCCCTGGGCCTGAGCGGGAAGCCGCTGCCTACTTCTTGGCCCTCCCTGGCTTCCCACCGAACAGCTGATTCGTGGGAAGCCGGGGGGGGGGCATGGAGAAACAGAGTGGGGTGGTCCGTTTAGGGGTGGAGGCAGAGCGGAGGTGGGCTGGGGCTGGGTGTGGGGTGGGGAGCTGCCGGTGGGTGCTCTGCACCCACCAAATTTTCCCCATGGGTGCTCCATCCCCGGAGCACCCACAGAGTTGGCGCCAAAGGCGCCACTTTTGATGTGATCAGTGGGGGAGCGGCCGCTCCCCCTGCTCCCACCCTTAGGTACACTCCCCTACCCCAGGAGCCAGACAGACCTGCCAGATGCTTCCTGGGAGCTGCCCCAGGTAAGCACTGCCGGGAGTCCCCACCTCGCCCCCTGGCAGGTCCCTCTGGCTCTTAGGGGTGGGGTGGGCACCCACTACGGTGGCCCACAAGACCCTCCTGCCCGGTTCTGGGGGCAGATGGGAGGGGGATAGATGGGGCAGGAGTCCCTTGGGGGTGGGGCTGGACAACGACCCCCCTCGTGGGGTGAGGAGGGAACTAGTTAAGATTCTGGCAGCTCATCACTACTTATACACTGTAACTAAGGATAGAATAATCTGCCCCCAAGTAAGTCAGAAGCAACACAAGAATCACTCTGTGGATAATGAAACCACTCGTGTGAAGCAGCATTTTGTATATTCAAAGTGCAGCAGTAAAAAGTACCTCAAACAGAATCTCAAAGATTGTGTTACTTCCTGTTCAGTCCTTGGGCACTTTAAGACAGGCAACAAAGTATAAGTTAGTGCTAATTGTGTTATATGGAATGGACTGTGACCATTAACTTGCTTCTCATAGCTAGGGCCCTACCAAATTTACAGTCCATTTTGGTCAATTTCATGGTCAGAGGATTTTAAAAATAGTAAATTTCATTATTTCAGATATTTAAATCTGAAATTTCAGAGTGTTGTAATTGTAGGGGTCCTGACCAAAAAGGAGTTGGGTGGGGGGCAGGGGTTTGCAAGGTTATTGTAGGGGGGGTTGCAGTTCTGCTATCCTGAGTTCTGCACTGCTGCTGGCAGCAGCGCTGTCGTCAGAGCTGGGTGGCTGGAGAACAGCGGCTGCTGGCTGGGAGCCCAGCTCTGAAGGCAGAGCCAACAGCAGCATGGAAGTAAGGATAGCGTGGTATGGTATTGCCACCGTTACTTCTGTGCTTCTGCCTGCAGAGCTGGGCCCTTGGCCAGTAGCTGCCACTCACTGGCTGCTCAGCTCTGAAGACAGCAATGCAGAAGTAAGGGTGGCATGATATAGTATTGCCACCCTTACTTCTGCACTGCTGCTGGTTGGGTGCCCAGCCAACAGCCACCGCTCTCCAGCTGCCCAGCTCTGATGGCAGCACAGAAGTAAGGTTGGGAATACTGTGACACCCCCCCCCCCCCCCGCAACTCCTTTTTGGGTCAGAATCCACAATTTGAGAAACGCTGGTCTTCCCCGTGAAATCTGTATAGTATAGGGTAAAAGCACGCGAAAGACCAGATTTCACAATGGGAAGAAGATTTCATCGTCTGTGGTGTGTTTTTCATGGCTGAGAATTTGGTATGACCCTAGTCATAGACCATAAAACTGTACTGATTCATGGTCACTAATAACATTGGATAGGTTTTTTCAATTATCGGGGCTATATTTGTAATTACTCATAGTTCTCATATTTTTTGAAAAAGGACAAAACATGCAACTTCTAGGCTTCTTGTAAAACCCTAGTATCATTACAAGAAAAGGAGTACTTGTGGCACCTTAGAGACTAACAAATTTATTTGAGCATAAGCTTTCGTGAGCTACAGCTCACTTCTCCTTTTCTTTTTGTGAATACAGACTAACACGGCTGCTGCTCTGAAACCTAATATTGTCTCCATTGTCACGGATTATTAGCATCTCATCATTAATAAACTTGTCATATATATCGTTTTTATTAGCTTAGTATAAAAAGTCATAAAGCATATGTGGGTTCATTTCCCCCCATTTTATAAACATTATACGAGCTTTTTAGAATACAAGAGGGAAAGGCATATAATGGGGGTGGCCAAATTGTGGCTAGGGAGCCGCATGTTGCTCTTTTACAGCTAAAGTGCGGTTTGCAGAGCTTCCCGCCCTCCCCGCTGGCTCCATTCTTCTACCAGACTTGGATGGGTGGAAGCTCAGGGCTTCTTTTCTGAGGAGGGGTGATGGAGCTAGGGGCTTCTGCCAGAGACTACTGGGGCCTGCTAAGAGTGGCGGGGGGGACGGACGCAATTTAAAGGTTCAGCCCATCCACAGCCTGACTCATGCTCCCAAGCACACTCTCCCTTTTCCCTCAGCGGCCCGTCCCTGAAACTCCCAGGTGCTGGCGCTGCAGGGTGGGACGCCTGCTTTAGCTCCACAGTAAGAGGCAGCAACAAAAGCAGTGGCTTTCCCTGCAGCTCCCAGCTGTTTGCTGCTGCCTCTCCCCAATGCTGCAGCTCCCAACTTCCGTGTAGGCCTGGCAGCACCGTGGGGCTCGCAAACCCTGGCAAAAATCTGGGGGGGCACATGACCCCACACGCCCCCACGACGCGTCGTCTCTGGCTTCTGCCCAGTGGGCTGATCAGCAACTGAGGTGACCTTGGGAAATACACCCTTCCCCAAAATATGACTACCTGTCTGGAGTTCCTTCTTCGGGAAGAATGTGCAGCTATCAGCACCCTGACTTGGGTCAGATTTCATGAGGGAATCAACAGGATGCTGCATTAGCTTTCACATAGCTTACCCTGTTATGGCTGCATGCAAACATGCAGAACTCTACAGCCTTCCATCCCCTCCCTCCCCTCACCCCCCGGCACATTTCTGAACATCATCCCAAACCCCAGTCTCGTTTGGGACAAATGATTTTGTCACCTATGTACTGCACGGACTACCTCTCATTGAAATGGACTAGGTTTGCAAATCTAAAACATTTCCACCTGCCCTACCTCCACACAGTTCATTGTTTCCAGGTGTCTCAGTAGACTGAGTGGTTACAGAGTCATGTATTTACAGGCATGGCAAAGTAAGGTGGTTATTTTTAAGAATCAGGAATGGCCCTAGCGAAATCTGCACCTTCCCAGAAAAGGTGGTGTTCGCTGTTTGCATTTTTTGGTTGCCATTTTGAGCTCCAGATGGAGTGTGTGGGAGGGGAGAACCAAGGCAGTGGTATACAATCCACCATTAGCAGATATACACTGCTAGCTGGGGCTTCTCATAACTTTTGCATTGGTTCATAGAGTGAAAATCCCTTTCTTTACTCTATTAATAAACATTAAAATGGAGCCAGAAACTTGCCTGGCTCAGGATGGCTTCTATCTCTTCTGTGTCTCCTACAGACTCCTCTGTAGGCTGTTCCTGGGTCTAGCAGGATACCATACTGGTTGACCAGGTCATCATGCACCACCTTTGGCTCCATGCTGGATGACATGCCTAGCACATGGTGAAACTACTCATAAAGCAGGCATGAGCTTGGTGAGTTGCCCAAAGTGCAGTTCTGATTCCTGGTTTTCTAGTACTTGTTCTTGAGCTGCTTAATTCACTCCCTGCACTAGTCACCAATCTGGTAAATTTGCAAAACTGCCAACTTCTTCGTTATTTGCTGGTGGGTATGGCCATTCCTGATGTTCTCACTAAAGTCTACAGTTTTGCAGGCCTTGCACCAGAGATTAACCACAATCTGTTTGTGCTCCCATGACCGTGTAGCAGCATGCTTTGCAAAAGACTGACTAGAAGAAGCCTCCGTTGCAAACACACAAGGCTCTCTGCTGGTGTGTTTGCAGCACAGTAGTCAGAAGAAAAAGGAAGGGTTAACATTGACTTGCCAAGCGGCTGCTGTACACCAAGGGAGGTTCTTTCTGTCTTCGCTGGATTCAGCTGCAGATTCTTGGGATAGAGAGGACAAAGGAGGTTGGCCCAGGGGATTGTGGGAGACTTTTGTAGGACTCCCAGCACCTGATTTGGGAGTGCTGCATCTCTAGTGCAAAGCAATGGGGCTCGTTCCCTGGGCCATGACTTGATGTGGGTTCAAACCTGGGCCCTTTGGTCTGAGCCCTGGGTTAGTGAGATTTGTGTGTAGATGGAAGGGGGTTTAGGCTTGAGCCTAGTCTGAGCCTGCCCTTTCGTTGCAGCATAGATATAGCCTTAGTGCATATTGTTCAGTGTTTGAAGTAACTCTTGCTTTAATGAGGAGTCAAAGACCAGGAGGATACCAAAGAATGGCTTCTAAACAGCTTCCCCCAGCTGTCCCAGGCTAAGTTGTAGCACCATCCTGCACTATGATTTCAGCCTTTCATTACCAGATGATTTGAAAGCAGGTCACAGTAGAGTGACCCTTCTGTACCCCAATATTAATGGCCTGACTAGATCGTTCAGATTGGGGAGCTCTTCTGAGCCCTTGACTGGATTAAAAAGACTCACTCGTTACCATGGGAACCTCTGAGAACACACTAAAAGACTGACTGGTCAGAACACCCCAAACCCCAGCGCTCTTTTAAAGGCAAATTCCCTTAAACTGTAAATTGTCTGTTTATCTCTGTCCAGCTGCCTCTGTAGCTCATTTTAGATCACAGAGGCATTTATGAAATCTCACCAGATAATCCCGGTCAGACAGGGCCTGGGCTTGTTATCTTTTTGGACAGGTTGCAAAGCTCTCTGCTCTTCCCCCAAACCTGAGCTTTTGTTACTATGATGGGGTGGGTGGTAATGCCGGTCACATGGAATCATTTATTTTTGTTTGTTTGAAAGATCCTAATGGGGCAAATTATGTTTCTTTACTTGCATAGTGCATTCACTGTTTTTGAATGTTTACATAGCACCTGGAGCCATTGATAGGTGGTGTCTTTATTGAAAGAAAAATATAAAATAAGAGAGATGCTTGTAACGACACAAAAATAAAATTGGGGTTGAAATGTCATGGTTTGTAAAGAAAATGGAAATCTGCCTTAGAATGACATCTTCTGGTTGATTTTTCACATGTTTAATAACCTAGAATTCACTATGTGGGTTTCTTAAATTTTCACCAAGTGTCGTCTTGTCCTGTATTTTTGTAAATATTTTATTTTTTATTTTATTTAAAAGAAGGGCATTTTGGCTTCAGTTAATGAGAGCTGCTTTTACTTTGTTGATCCTATAATACATAGTTTGTATTCTTAAAAGTTTATCATCTACGTTATCAGGAATAGCTTCTGGATGATATTGTTCTATTTATTTTATTTTGGTAGCTACTCAAACAGCAAAAGTAGATAGATGGCTGTCCTTTTCATGACAGCCATGTGTAAGGATGTTATTTTGTCACGAAGACAAGGTATGTGACCTTACTATCTTTTACTGGACCAGCTTCTATTGGTGTGAGAGACAAGCTTTTGAGCTTATGCAGAGCTCTTCAGCTCTGGGATGTAATTCAGAGTCTCGTGTTGAGAGCTGGGGATAGTTTGTTTTCACTCTGTGTACTTTAGGCAATAATGTGGCCCTTGAAAACAGCCTTTTGGTTTTCATTACAGGCAGTAAATGAGCAATGTAATATCTGTGACATAAGTCCTTTTTTTTTATGTTCTGAGTTTATCATCCAATAAAGTAATAGAAGTCACTGAGTATTGAAACCTGAGGGCATCAATTTGTTGGTGTTGATATTGTTCTGAGGAGCAGTCTGACATGTCCCTGATTAAATATTTGCATGATTGGATTTTATGAGATGATAAAGTGATCATGTTTTCCAATCCTGTTTATGTAGGATTCTACTCAAAGAAATGTTTTTTTGCCCTTCACACTTACACAGTTTAAATATTGAATTGGGTTGAGGTTTGTGGCCTCTAGAGATTATTTTATAAAGAAAGCACTTTTTTAATGAAATGTTCAACCTTGGTTAGAATAACATTAGAAAATCAAAATGAGTGTCTGATTCATGCCTCTTATTGGGACATTGAGACACACCCACCCTCACCACCCCATGCATCTTTTTTTTTTTTTTTTTTACCTTTTTTTTAAAGAAAGTTTAAATTTTTAAGTATTCAAACCAAAATTTTCAAAATTGTGTGGATAAAGATAAGCTTTTAAGTCTATATGTAGTGATTAAAATAGGTAATTGGGTTTTCAAAAAATATCTTAGTTGCAGTATGCTTTTCATATTTTCCCCCCTCCCCTCCCAGTATTTTCAAATAAAAAGAGGAAAAAGAAATTGCCTGTGCTTAATAATATTGGCATTCCTGTCTCAGTTATGGTTTGTAGTTCACACCACGTAGAGGAGTATGGGAGGCATGTGTTCTCTCCATCACTGCTGCTGTTTGGCTGAAGACGTCTCTCTTGGTTTACAGTATGCTGGATGTGTCTTTACAATGGAAAGCTGCAATGAAATGAGTATTAAGAGGTTTTTGGATGTGCAGCTAGAATCATAGGTGCTGGAACTAGGGCTGCTGGGGGTGCTACTGTACCCCATGGCTTGAGGTGGTTTCCATTATATACAGGGTTTACAGTTTGGTCAGTGGTTCTCAGCACCCCAAATATATAAATTGTTTCAGCACTCTGGATCGAATTGTGGAGAAGACACTACATATACTCAACTGTGATTATTTTAGTTTTATTTGCTCACAATTTATCTTGTCCTACAAAAACTCAGCCTGGGCTTTGAGTTTCATGGTGGATTCTTTCCCTTAGCCATGTCGCTGCCATTAATAAAGGTTCCATTGGGCAGATGAGGCCCACCTTTGCAACCAAATTGTCTTATGAAACACTATGGCTATTAGTGAGATTGCACAAGAAAACTGATTGGAACTTGTGCCCCAATCCTGCAAATCCTACACACATGCTTAGCCTTACTCCTGTGATTTCACACTTGTAAAGTGTGCATAAGTGTTTGCAGGATTCATAAACAATTCTGTCGATGATGAACAGGACAGAATTGAATCCAGTTCAATGTAATTTTCAATATAACTTGTTTTGACACTGCAGGGATAAGAGGAGTAAAACACATTGAAAATTTATTTTAGTCACTGAAATAAGCAGGTATGACTCTTAATATGCAAAATGAACTGATACGTTGAATAAGAAAATGCCATTTTTACATAGTCCTGTTTTAAATTTCTACTATACTTTACATTTATATCTGTGTATTTACATGTGTATATTTATATGTAACAAATTATCTTATATGCTTGTGTATGTATACACATATAAGACAATCCCTCGTGGTGATACACTACAGGGTAAAAAGTAAAGCCCAGGTGGGCTATATTTTGATAAGAAGAGAACATATGAAAATGGTGAAAGACATAAAGGTTATACCTAGTGAATACATGGCAGAACATCATAAATTATTAATAGATAAAATCTGACTGCAACCTAAGGAGACCGGAAAGAGAATGAAATTGAGTAAGAAATTGCAGTGGTGGTGATGTGAGGGAAGACAGAAAGCTTTTTGTCAAAAAATGAAGCAAGTTCTTTCATGCTTTGTCAACATCAGTGAAGTCAGTGGCAGAAAAATAGAGGAAGTTTAAAATGTTTCATTAAAGCAGTGGAGGTAATGTGGCAGAAATGAGTGGTAAGATGGAGTGCTTTTGGAGAACAAGCTGGTGGTAGAAGTTTGATATACAAAAAAAGAAAACTACTCTGAGGAAGCAGATCATGATGATGAAACATTCAAAAATGCATACAAACGGGTTAAAAAGGCAGTTGCTAAGGCACCCCAGAGGAATTTATATAGAAACTAAAGGAAGAGGATGGTAGGAAATTGTTTTTTGGGTTGGCAAAAGAGGAACAATAAACACACACTATGAAGAAATCTTTTTATGAGCGATGGGGACTGTGTGATCACTAACTCTAAAGAAGTGATAGAGGTATGGAAAATATTTTCAAAGGCTGTTAAATGAGAGGAGAGAGGTGCGAGTACAAGCACCACCGACAATTATGGGGAAACCTCAAAAGGTGGTGTTCTCTGTTGAGAAGGTAGAAGAAGCACTGAATAAGATGAAGAATGGTAAAGCAGTTGGTGAAGATGGGATAATTGTTGATATGATCAAGGCATTTGGAAATATGGCAACAGAATGATTTCATAGTTTACAATGTGTTTACTGTGGTCAAGCGAGGTTACCAGATAACTGAAGAATGGGATTAATTGTGCCTCTTTGAAGGGCAAGTATGCTGAAATGATCCAAACACCTGTTAGGGCATCACCCTATTAAGTCAGCCTCTCAAAGTCCTTGAGAATGTTTTGGTGGCAAGGTTGATGTTCAAGGTGGAGGAAAATATAGGAGAGAAGCAACATGGCCTTAGGATGGGAAGGAGTACTATAGACGCAATATTTGCAATGAGACAGAAGTTTGAAAGAATGATGAACGGAGAGTGTAACTGCTATGTACCATTTATTGTTCTTGAGAAACTATATGACTTGATTCTGTGGGAACTGGAAGTGGAGGTGGTGGAATATCCATCCTTAGAGGTTTTTGAGGCCTGGCTTGACAAAGTCCTGACTGGGATGATTTAGTTGGAGTTGGTCATGCTTTGAGCAGGAGGTTGGACTAGATGACCTCCTGAGGTCTCTTTCAATCCTAATGTTCTATGATTCTGTGAACTGGTGTTTGGAGAATTGAGATGGATGGAAGGAGGACTTAAAAAGTGGAGATGATAGCTCTTGACCCTCGATATAGCTCCTCTAACGTGGTAACAATACATGGAATTTTGGAGAATTTTGAAGTGATGGTGGGATTGAGACAAGGCAGTATTCTGAGTCCACTTCTCTTCATCCTAGTTATGGAGTTACTTAGTAGGAGAACCAAACCTGTGGGTACACCAAGATAACTAATGTATGCTGACTATGTGGCCCTTTTGGCTGACAGCAAAATTAAATATGTTATCAGAGTGGAAATCTGTGTTTGAAGACCATGGTTTGAAGTTGTAAACAAAGAAAATTGAAGTTATGCAAGTAGGAAATGTGGGAAAAGAGCTGTTGATTGAAGTTTCAGGAGAGAAGTTGAATCAGAAGGAAGAATGTGTACTTTGGAAATACACACAGTGCTATTTGAGAGAGAGAATGAGAAGAAGAACCCAATGTGCATGGGCAGCATTGCAAAAGGTAACAGAAGTATTGTAGGATCAGCAATGAAGTAACAAACTGAAAGGACAAGAGTATGCTGCATGCATTTATCGCTGCCTACTCTATGGTTTGTAAATAGTGGGTTTTAAGGAGATGGAAGAAAAGATGATACATGTAGTAGAAAATAATATATTGACAATGTCTATCCTCCACTTGCCTGCCATCCAGAGTGCATGTGGAAGAAATTAGGGCATAAGATGAGCTTGAAATTCTCAATAATAGATAGGTTGGAGAATGCACATTTGAGGTGGACTGGACATGTGATAAGAACAGGAGAAGAATGGCCAGCAAAGAGAGTATGGGAGGAGGGAAAAGCATGGAAGACTGAAGATCTGATAGACTCCAAGACCTACAAAACCATGCTATGGACCGGAAGGTGTGGTGGAGAATCCACATGCAAACAGAAGGAGTCAAGAAGAAGTGTGTGTGTGTGTGTAAGTGAAATAATTAGTCTTGGAAACTTCAGTAGTGTGAATTACTGTAGTGTGTAGTAGTTACTATAGAAAAATTTAATATTCCTGTATGTTATCGATCAAAGGAGAAAGAGTCAAAACATAGACCATTATTTAAAAACCAAACAAAACCAACATCATAACAAATGACAGTTACAGGATGCAGTAGTTACAATTTAAAATTCCAGGTAGTGGTAATTAGAGTATACCACAGATTAGACCTGGTTAGGCAATGAAATTGGGACTTTCCACTTTTTTCTTCCATTGCTGTGTCTGTTAGCATCGAGTGGCTGAGGCTCTCATTCTGAAGCAAACTGTACAACTCCCAATCTACTTGACATAGCTGGTTATACTGTGTTAGCTGAGATAAAAAAATAGTATGGCTGAATGATTGATATTACTTTATATTACAATAACTCCCAGAGGCCTGATTAGGATCTCATTATTTATTTTTATTTATTATTGTGGTAACACCTAAGGGCCCCAGTCATGGCCCAGGGTCCCATTTATCAAGGCAGTTGAACTAGAGAGGCCTCTTGTTCAATTAGGAATTAATTCAGATAATTCTCTGGCCTTGCATCTCTGTTATTCAGGAGGTCAGTCTAGTGGTCACATTGGTCCCTTCTGGTCTTATGATTTATGAAAAATTTAGAAAGATTTAACAAAAAAACCTGCAGACAGTCTTTTAGCTATAAAGTACCTTACTGTTCAAGAGTAAACTGCTCATGTGACCTCTCTCTGGACTTGCCTACATAATGATTTAGTGCACATCAGAAGGGTGTAAATTCTGGTGCGCACTGGTATGTTGCACAGTAAGTGGTCATTTGGACGCTGCTGGTGTGCACAAAAAGTTCCCAAGTGTACACAGATATAGTCGTGTTTCAGACAGTGCTACATGAACATGCACTAGAGAATTTTTTGTGCATGCCTGCGGGGTCCACATGGCTGGTTAGTATGCATCAGGCTGGTACACACTAGAATTTACGTCCTCCTGATGTGCACTAAAGCGCTATGTAGGCAAGCCCTTATTCTCTCAATGGGTATTTCTTACAAATGACAGCCCTTTCCTCAGCGTGAAACCCTGTGGTTCACCTCAGTTTAAATTCACCAGAGTATAACACCTCCTGTTTACCAACTGTATTTACCTCAGCTAGTCCAACTTGGTTTGGGTTCTGCTGTAGAATTAACTCTGGAAGCTCATGATTAAGGGTAAGGTTTTGTCGTGGTTCTTTGTTTGGGTCTGACAGTGTAGACAGGTCACGGGCAATAAACAAAAATTCACAGAGCCTGTGACCTGTCCGTGACTTTACTAAAAATAACTGTTCAAGCTAGCATGCATGGTGCCAGCAGCCTCTGCAAGAACTCAGGTGGCAGAGCAGGATGGCTGCTCAGCCACTCCTATAGTAGCAGGGTCTGTAATTTTGTGTGCTTTCTGCTGAGCAGGGAGTAAAATTTTTTCAACTGCCCTAACGGGGTTGGGGGGGAAGCTCATGACAGCAACTGCCACATTTTCAAGAATTCAATAGATGTATGGTCAGCAATGCTTGCACCCCCTCCCCCCAACTGAAACTTTTGGTTTGAAATCGAGGTCCCATTGAAGTCAATGCAAAACTCCCACTGACTTAACCAGTACCAGGATTTTAGCCTAGGTTTGTAAAATTTGATGCATGTTGTTTGGAGAATGGTGTCTACTCTCCCAGATCACCTCTATTTTAGCCTTAAAGGGTGATGGCAACTTCACATTTACACACTAAATCTCATGTAGTCCTTCATTGAGATAATCCCCACCTTTCACGCGTCTGCGTTGTTAACTCTTGTGATATTTGGTAGGGTCTTCTTAAGCCCTCAGCTCCTGATTTCATTGGATTACATGACAAGCTCCGCTTTGAGGAGTTTTTTTGGTTTGGTATGGTAGATCACAGGTGGGCAAACTACGGCCTGTGAGCCACATCCAGCCCGCAGGACTGTCCTGCCTGGCCCCTGAGCTCCTGGCCCGGGAGGCTCACCCCCGGCCCCTCCCCCGCTGTTCTCCTTCCCACACAGGCAGCGGGGCTGCGAGCTCCTGCCACTCTGAGCGGTATGGTAAGGGGGTGGCAGTGGCACGCGCGGTGGTGGGGAGGTTGGGTAGGGGGCCCTAGGGGGCAGTCAGGGGACAGGGAGCGGTTAGCGGCGAGGGGTCCCAGGGGGCAGTTGGAAGAGGCGGAGGTTCTGGGGCAGTCAGGGGTCGGGGAACGGGGGAGGGGGGGTGTTGGATAGGATGTGGGAGTCCCAGGGGTCCTGTAGACAAACTTTAGATGGATAGAAAGTAAAACAGGATTTGCAGCTAAAGCCAGATGCCATAACGGTATGACAGTAGCTATTGAATAAGTGGTCAGTACACAAGTTCATTATATTTTCAGGTTCTTATGACTTAATCTCAGCCCTGTCTGAAAATTATCTGAAAATAATTATCTGACAATAATCTGAAAATTAGATTAATTGTGAAAAGTACAACAGGAAAAATCTGTAAATAAACAGAAAAAGTTCTCATTCTTTCCGGCCCAAAATACTACATCCCTGCCAACTCGCTGATCTTTCTCTTCTTTCATGTGGCTTGGGTAGATGGCAATGATTACAAATCTATATCTGGATTTAATAGCCAGCACATTGCTGCAGCTGATGGTTCCATCTCTTTTTAAGCACCCTACCCTTGAAGAATTGCTACCGGCAACCATCCTTCTGCCTATGAAGCATAGAATCTGACTTTTTGGGTGCCACAGATCCCTTAATCTTTTACAAGGGAGTATTGTTGTGTGACAAGGCATCCTTCTTCACCCACACCAAATTGGCTGAGTTCACGACCTCCTCAATGCTTTCAATCCCCGCTGGCTGAACTAGAGTGCCTCATATTAAATGAGGATATTGATATAATAGACATCATAGAAACTTGGTGGAATGAGGATAATCAATGGGATACAGTAATACAAGGGTACAAAATATATCGGAAGGACAGAACAGGTCATGCTGGCGGAGGAGTGGCATTATATGTGAAAGAAAGCATAGAATCAAATGAAGTAAAAATCGTAAATGAATCAAACTGTACTACAGAATCTCTATGGATTGAAATTCCATGCTCTAATCATAGGAATATAGTCATAGGGATATATTACTGACCACCTGAACAGGCCGGTGAAAATGACTGTGAAATGCTCAGGGAGATTAGAGAGGATATTAAAATAAAAAACTCAATAATAATAATTAATAACGGGGGATTTCAGTTATCCCCATGTTGACTGGGTACATGTCACCTCAGGACAGGATGCTGAGATAAAGTTTCTTGACACCTTAAATGACTGCTTCTTGGAGCAGCTGGTCCTGGAACCCCCCAGAAGAGAGGCAATTCTTGATTTAGTCCTAAGCGTAGCACAGGATCTGGTCCAAGAAGTGAACATAGCTGGACCACTTGGTAATAGTGACCATAATATAATTAAATTTAATATCCCTGTGGCAGGAAAAACACCACAGTGGCCCAACAATGTAGCATTTAATTTCAGAAAGGGGAACTACACAAAAATGAGGAGGTTAGTTAAACAGAAAGTAAAGGGTACAGTGCCAAAAGTGAAATCTCTACAAGCTGCGTGGAAACTTCTTAAAGACCCCATAATAGAGGCTCAACTTTAATATATACCCCATATTAAGAAACATAGCAAAAGAACCAAAAAAGAGCCACAATGGCTAAACAACAAAGTAAAAGAAGCAGTGAGAGGCAAAAAGGCATACTTTAAAAAGCAGACCTATTGGAGCATAAGCTTTCGTGAGTGAATACCCACTTCGTCGGATGCATGTAGTGGAAATTTCCAGAGGCAGGTATAAATATGCAAGCAAAAATCAGGCTAGGGATTGAAGTTTTTTTGCTGCAGGACGGCTTCTTGAAAGATCTTCTCAAAGCATTCTCAAAACTACAATACCCACACGAGGAAATAAGGAAACCGATCAACAGAGCCAGATGTGTACCCAGAAGCCTCCTGCTGCAAGGCAAGCCCAAGAAAGAAACCCAACAGAAGTCATGGCTGCTACTCTGAAACGAGTCCTCAGCTAAAACCTCTCCAATGCATCGTCAGTGATCTACAACCCATCCTGGACAACGATCCCTCACTTTCACAGGCCTTAGAAGGCAGGCCAGTCCTCGCCCACAGACAACCCACCAACCTGAAGCATATTTTCACCAGCAACTACACACCGCATCATAGTAACTCTAACTCAGGAACCAATCCATGCAACAAACCTTGATGCCAACTCTGCCCACATATCTACACCAGCAACACCATCACAGGAGCTAACCAGATCAGCCACACCATCACCGGTTCATTCACCTCCACGTCCACCAATGTAATATACGCCATCATGTACCAGCAATGCCCCTCTGCTATGTACATCGGCCAAACTGGACAGTCCCTACGTAAAAGGATAAATGGACACAAATCAGTTATTAGGAATGGCAATATACAAAAACCTGTAGGGGAACACTTCACCCTCCCTGGACACACAATAGCAGATTTAAAGGTAGCCATCCTGCAGCAAAAAAACTTCAGGACCAGACTTCAAAGAGAAACTGCTGAGCTTCAGTTCATTTGCAAATTTGACACCATCTGCTCAGGATTAAACAAAGACTGTGAATGGCTAGCCAACTACAAAAGCAGTTTCTTCTCCGTTGGTGTTCACACCTCAACTGCTACAAGAGGGCCTCATCCTCCCTGATTAAACTAACCTCGTTATCCCTAGCCTGATTCTTGCTTGCATATTTATACCTGCCTCTGGAAATTTCCACTACCTGCATGTGACGAAGTGGGTATTCACCCACGAAAGCTTATGCTCCAATACGTCTGTTAGTCTATAGGGTGCCACAGGACTCTTTGCCGCTTTTACAGATCCAGACTAACATGGCTACTCTTCTGATACTTTCTTGGGTATGTGTCTCCAGGGTAGCTAAGGAAATACTTAAAGGGCATGGATACAGCCTTCTGATAAATGATTGACATGGGCAATATTCTTTCCAAAAACTAGGCACCTTTTATTGGAGCAACTAATAATCCCTAATACAATAATCTAAAAATAGAAATAAAACACAAATCCCTTATTGCAAGTTAAAGAGCATTTTAAACTGCAATAATGTACAGTTCAAATGATTGTAAATGGTTGTCTTCTGTAACAGATGGCCAATCTGTTACAGATCGCTGACAACAGTTCTTAAATGTACCTTAAATTTTACATCTGTAAATTACAATAAACTCACACATTCATCCATACACACACACACTAATACTACACTATACTATACTGTGATTAAAACTGGCAGGCTTACTCTGTCCAGTTGGCTTTTTGTTGCTGCTGTTACAGCTGTTGCTGCTGCTTTTGGTCAGCATTTTCTTTTTTGATCAGCTCCAGTCTTCTTTCTCAGCAGTTTCCTGCCAGATCATCCACCCTCCACCTTTCTCCTCTCAGTGGTCCTAATCATTTTCTGACAGGACAGCATAAAAGGCACTTTTCTAGATCTTTTTAACTACACATTCCATTCATGATTTTTTTTTTACTACACATTCATTCATGCATGCTTACTGCCAGTTTTCCTCAGAGTTATGAGCCACTGACTTATCATGTGATCTGCAGCTTCCAATGGTGGAATGACTTTTGCTTATTCAAAATGGCAGCTAGTGACACACAATGGAGTCTGAGGAATTTCTCTGGTATCACAGCGTGAATGTAGTCATTGTGTTACCTATGTTGATCCTAACTGTTCTCCAGCAACTGGTCCACGATGCCTGACACTGACAACTCTTGTCACAATTGTGAACTCCACTGCCCCTGGGTCCTGGACACCGGAAGCCACCCCCGTTTAAGGCCCACAAGTTTTTGAAATGCCTTTTCCTGACTGTTTAGCTTGGCAGGCACACCTAGCAGCTCTCCATTGTTGTGTGCAATTGACTGTGCCAGCTGCATGCTCCAGACATGCTCCGCCATGGAGTAGACAAAAAGGTGGCCTGGACCTGTGGGGAGAAGAGGTGGTGCAAGTTTTCCGCTACTTGGGAGGGAAAGGATCAGCAGAAGAGACAAGTTACTTCATCTGTGCCCCTGCAATCGCCACACCCTCTGCTGCCCCCTTGGAAGAGAATGAGCATGAAGTAGGAGGGAAAAAAAAGAAAGGTGAGAATCCCCAAAAACCTCATACTGTCTCTGCTCATGTTAAATGTCTGTGTATTCCAGAACGTCTTGTTGCTCCTGACGCTATAGTAGTATCTCAGCATTGAACAGATATTGTTCATAGTGGGCATGATAGAGGACTCTACTTTGCCTGTCGCAGGCTGTAGGAGCCTCTTCTACTCACGTTTTATTTTTTAACCCCTCTCACTCTCAATTAGCATTTCTTGTAATCTGTTATGGCAGGACAGCTTTGAGAAGTAAGTGGATCTTGCAGTATGTTCTGAAGATAGGCTGGTTTGGGCTAAGTCTTCTCTAGCTTAACCCAAGAATGCTGCATCTCGAGCTTCCACAACTTCTGTCCTAGGAATTGTGTTGTCTCAGAAATCAATGGAACTTAGACATCTACATGACGGAGGTGCTTTTGAAAAATCTTAAATTGTCAATAAAAGGGAGCTAGGAGCTAATGGAGGATGCAAAGCACAGGTCTGAAGTGCTCTAAGCAGATTGTCCAAATGAGGAGATGAGCTGCTGTATTCTACACAAGTGCTACGTTTTCCATCTTCAATCCTAGATACAACAAATCACAAGCTAGCCTGGAGGTGATACATGTAAGCATCACTATGATCAGATCCTAATCCAAGAGGAAGACAGCATTTCTTTCTGTCTTTTGATTTTAAAACGAAATCAGATTATGCATGAAAAAACAAACTGTGGAAAAGCCATAAGCAGAAAAATTATTGTAACAAAATTCAGGGCTGCCACACTCACATCTACCAATCTCATGTACCTCTTACTTGAACATCTATTTTTTTTTCATTCAGATAAGGGTAAATAATTCCAACATCCCATTACATTGTTTAGTTATGTCATTAATCATATTAATATTTGTGAAAGCAATGTCAGCATACTAATCTTTTAAAGTAGGTCACAACAGCTTTTCCACCTTCTCAGGGTAAAAATCTCCAAAGCAATGACCTTGGACAACAATAATGCCGGGCATAACAGGCATTAAAGAAGAAAACCTATTTGATCTTGGAGAAATTGTTCAAGACTTATACAGCACTAGAACTTAATATGGCCCAAACCAGTGAGACCTTTGGTGAATTGCTATAGAAGAATCCATGGTGACCCAAGCTACATTGCTCATTGAAGTCAGAAAAGGCAGCAGGAGAGAGAAATCGATGGCAGAGAGGAAAACGGAGCTTCGACAATAGTGATGGGCATTTAAAAAAAAAAAAAAAGGGTTAGCCCATATAATTTTATCACCAAGTATTAAGTGGTCTGCCAATTTTACCTGTGGGATACCATTCTTTGATTATTTTGTTTACCCTTAGAATGAGAACAGTGTTCATTTTGTGATTTTTACTTTGGTTGCTACTGCCGATGTTTTTCTTGAGCTCCCAGAAACGTCTGGAAAAAGCAGTATACAAATCTTATGGTCTTGGTATGCTTTATCTGTGTAACTTAATTTGTATCTCAGCAGTGATTAAATGCCATGGTAAATTGGAACTTTAGATGTCTTAATTAAACTAGTATTTCAGAGTGGTATGTGCTAAAAAATAAAACAGACAAAACAGTACACATTACATTGTTTTTAGTAGGCTGTGACTGAATGTACCCCTGTATTTACACCCTATACACTATTGCAATAATCTTTTGTACCAAATATGCCTTGTGAGGAATCATTTGAAAACTAATAACTCACTGGTCAGTAATATCGTGGTGAAATGTGTGTAGCATCATTATATATAAAGTTATGAACAGAAACCAAAATTATGACTGAAATGGGTTTACTGGACAAATCTGGGGAGGGGGTAAACCTGTTTCTCAAAGAAAAGCACAAACAGATGCCTCAAGCCAGGTGTCATCAAAGTTGATTAGCAATCCCCAGTCAAGTGGCTTCTGTTCGGCAACAGAGAGGGTCAGGAACAGAACGATCTGCATTTTAACATACACCAACATGGAACTTCTTTTACCATGAGACTCCATGTCTGTCTTCACAGTGGGAAGGAACTTTATCTAGGGGTAATCCTCTGGAAAATGCATTTCAAAGGGTGCCTGGACTATAAAATTGAGAGGTAGAACCACCCCAGGTGTGTTTTTCCCTCTATCAACCTCTCTTTTTAACCTAAGAAGAGAAAGGAACCATCTTTTTGACTTTGGGAGGGATTCTGACATGAACATTTGGTTAGCAATATTGCTGGGAACATGTGGTAAGGATTTTACCTTAAAGCAAGTCCTAGTTTAAGTTTTAGTTACTATATTTCTCTTGTAGCCATTTCTGACTTTAATACCTTGTACTTGTACTCATTTAAAATCTTTCTTTGTAGTTAAAGAAACTTGTTTTATTCTTTAATCAAAACTAATTCAGTGTTGTGATTAAACTGGGCTGTGTGGTAACTCCATTTGAAGTAGCAAACTGTTGTATATTGACCCCTTTCAGGGGCAATAGACCTGTTTTATTAAAAAAGAACCCAAAAAACAAAAAAAACCTTTAATCATAGCACATAAACCAAATGTATTCTTCACATCATATTTGAAGATGGAAGCAGAGCTAGTCTCTAAGCTTCCCAGTTAACTGCTATATATTGGAGACAAATGTAGCTGTAGCCTTTCCTACTTAAATTTGATTCAGGGCTATAAGATAAATGAAAATGTAAGAGAGTGACCTGTCCTCTTTCATCTCAATTTCATTCCCTCTTGACAAGAGTGGGGTAAATAATTCACAGCAAATCATATATTCATCAAATGTAACTTTTTTCTGTTTGTGAATGATCTGTAAACAGAGATTGAATTTCATAAGTTGATTATTGTTAAAATTATTAGCCCCGGTTGAATGTGGACATATTTCACCTGGTGGATCACTTGTGAACTGTGAATATTACTTTGTGTATTTGATATTTAAAAAATAGAAGTTTTAGATGATTTGATTGGGTACGTAGGTTACATGGTATATTTCTGTCCCCTGACTGGATGAGTATAACTTAGACTCATATTCCCATTTGAACTCTTGTGATTTAAGTTTGCATTCCATAAATAATATTAGGGCCCTACCAAATTCACGGTCCATTTTGGTCAATTTCATGGTCATAGGATTTTAAAAATAATAAATTTCATGATTTCAGGTTTTTAAATATGAAATTTCACAGTATTGTAATAGTAGGGATCCTGACCCAAAAAGGGGTGTGGGTGTGTGTGGGTGTGAGACGTTCCCCTGGTGTTATCTGGACTGGTGATGTGCTAGGTCACTCCAACCCTTGACTCTGGGAGCCAGCCTTACCCTGCTGTGCTGTGAGAACCGCCACTCCTGGGCTGTTCACACATGGCCTCTGGAATGTAAGCTGCTCCTTAGATTGTGCAACCGAATGACACAAGCCAATATCTCTGGTCCCAGATACAACCCTAGGAACCTCTGTCTTGCAGTGTCCAGTTATGTCCGCTGGATGCTGCAAGCTTATGAGTTTGTCAATTTAACAAATAAATTGATATGTACCAGGCTTGTTATCCCAAGGGGAGTCACTAACATGCTTCAAACCAAATGCACTGCTTCAGGTAGAATAAACACACACGTTTATTAACTACAAAGATAGACAAAAAGTCAGAATGATTACCAAAATAAAATATAAGCACGCAGTCTAAACTCTCAACCCTATTAGACTGGGCAACATCTAGATTAAGCAGTTTTTCTCATCCCACTGGATATTGCAGTCCGTAATATACAGCTTGGCCAAGGTTTAAGGAACAAATCTCCTCTATTGGAGTAGTCTTCTCCGTGTCTCAGTTGCTTGCAGCAAAAGTGGGGGTAGGAGAAGGGCCCAGTATGTGTAAACTCTGTCTGTCTGTTTTATACTCTCAGTCCATGTATTTGGGGAGCACACATCCAGGCATGTCTGGGGGCCTTGCTGAGTCTATCCAAGCAAGGTTCAGCAATTCCCTTGGTGTGGCCTCATGCAGGTGAGTCATTGCATTGTAGCTCCCTTGCTGGACAATGGCTGTTGATGGGTTGTTTGACACCCCGCCCAGGCGTTGGTTACTTTCCTTGCTGTTGCCTCTGGGGAGCTAATATCCAGCTGATTCCCCAATTTACAGAATGTTTTTAGTGACTACCATACAACACAATGCTCATAACTTCATATGCATTAATGATATACACATATGGACAGAGAAGTGAATTCAGCAGATCATAAACTTTCCCCTGATACCTTACAAGGCATGTTTTATATGTAAGATCACAATTATATGAAAGTGAGGACTATGGGGGTTACAGTATGCTCCTCCAAGGCATAGAATGACACAGCAGGGTCACAAGGTTATTGTGGGGAGGTTGCAGTCCTGCTACCCTTTCTTCTGCACTGGTGGCGGTGCTGCCTTTGGCCAGCTGGAGAGCGGTGGTTGCTGGCTGGGAGGCCAGCTCTGAAGGCAGAGCTCTGCCGGTAGCAGCGCAGAAGTAAGGATAGCATGGTATGGTATTGCCTCCCTTACTTCTGTGCTGCTGCCTGCAGAGCTGGGCCCTCAGTCAGCAGCCACCACTCTCTGGCTGCCCAGTTCTGAAGACAGCACAGAAGTAAAGGTGGCAATACTGTGACCTCCTTAAAATAACCATGTGACCACCCGTGCAACTCCCTTTTGGGTCAGAACCCCCAATTTGAGAAACACTGGTCTCTCCCATGAAATCTGTATAGTATAGGGTAAAAGCGCACACAAGACCAGATTTCTTGGGGGAAGATCAGTTTTCATGGTCCGTGAATTTGGTGGGGCCCTAAATACTATTATTTATTTCTAATTCTACTTTTATTTAAATGGCCTATCTATTGCTCTGAACAGTTTAACAATAATTTAAAATAAGTAATTAAAATTATGCAAAAATTACTTTGCATGCAGAGAGAGAGAGAGAAATTATATATATTTAGAGAGTAAATAAATGGTCAGGGTGGAAGCTGAACATTTCTTGGTGTGTGTCCCATGCATCTTCTGTGCCCTGGGAAGATATCACACAGCCTCCTTTGAAGTGGAGAGCAGGATTTCCATCTTGCTGTTGATTGGCCTGTCAGGTCATTATGGGTGATTTGCAGGTCATCAAACACTCTTTTCTGAGCCTATCATTCTGAAAAGGAAATGGCCTCAATTTATTTCAGCTGCTATCTCTCTCATTTATGTTGTGTAGGATTTAACAGATTCTTTCAGTTTGTATGATCAGAGTAGATGGAGTGGGGACTGAATAACATTTACCACCAGTTTTGGCATGACTGTCTTCAATTGCTTCTACATCTTTCTGTGACTGTTTGCTGCTCACAGTAATGGGGTATTCTGTCTTCAACCCTCTAAAGCAGGGGTGCCTTCTTCATCTCATAATTTGGTTTTCTCAGCAAAGAGGACTGATCTTCCAAATTGCATGAACAATTGGTGGGTTGATGCTTATGTTGGTAAGGGAAGAATGACTGAGTCCCAAAAAAGCATTTGCTTCTGCACAATGTTTCCTTTTTATATACTTAAAGTATTTATTGTTACAAATTGTACAGTTTTCACAATGGTTAATCTAATTATGTGTTCATTGTATAGGGGTTAAGAATGCCAAAAAATCAAGCAAATACAAGCCTCCTGAAACTTTCATTCAACATATATCAGAGGAAACAGCACCCATAAGTAGTATTTTTGGTGCTATTATTTGAGGGTTAATTTAATGAGTCATCTTGTCCATGGGATTTTGATGTTCGAAGTTCTTCTGATGTATTTTGAGGACATTTATTATGTAAAGTGGAGTCTAGTTCCAAACACCGCAGATAGAGAGACAGTACTTTGTTATCTTCAGTCAGAGAGATTTTTAGCTTTATTTCTCAGCAGCACTATGGATAATTCAGTTTCAACTTCACACTATAAAATTTCCACAGTGGTGTTTATAACTTATTGCCTCTTATTTTAAGACATGCACATTTTGGCAGTATAGCATCTTGAAATGTATGACATTTTCAAATCTCTGGGTCTTCCTTATGAACATTTGTAGGAGTAATATATAAATTGTGAGATTGGAAATTCATTCATGAATTAAAGGATCTCACTTCTATCGGAAGAAGACAGTTTCAATCCCAGTTAGGTTTCCCAAGTCATTAAAGAAGGATCAAAGTTCTATATAAGATTGTATTGGACTAACTTGTATGCCAAAGCTCTTAAAGTAGAATTGATCTTTTTTTTTTCTGTTGGAATAGATTCTGTGTTATGGGAAAATTAATAATTCATCCAAATTCTGAGTTGCATCTACTGTTGCCAGCTAAATCATTTAAGTTGTGTGAATGTGTTGACTGAGTTCCCTTCAGAAATGTCTAGGGTAAATATATAATTTTTTTTAACTAGTCTGTGGAAATATCTGTGCTTTTTGCTCTGTTACTCCTTCATGATTGTTTTTTATTGTAGCACTGAGAATTGAAGCTACTTAGATCATTACAACAATGATTGATGGTCTGGAAAATCTGTTTTGCAGTGACAGACTTAAGGAGCTCAATCTATTTATCTTACCAAAGAGAAGGTTAAGAGGTGACTTGATCGTGGAGTATAAGTAGCTAAATGGGGATAAGATAAGTGATACTAGAGATGTTTTTAGTTTAGCAGACAAAGGCTTAACAAGATTCAGAAGCTGGAAGTTTGTCAGAAAAATTCACTCTGGAAATAAATGCAGTTTTTGCAGTGAGGGTGATTAAACGTTGGAACAGCTTACCAACAGATGTGGTTGTTCTCCATCTCTTGGCGTCTATAAATCAACAATGGATGTCTTTCTAAAAGATATGCTTTAGATGCATCAGAAATTATTAGGCTTGATACCAGAATCACTGGGTAAGATTTTATGGGCTGTGTTACACATGAAATCAGGCTAGGTCAGGAGTGGGCAAACTACGGCCTGCGGGCCGGATCTGGCCCCTCAGGGCTTTGGATCCGGCCCATGGGATTGCCCCCTGTGGTGCCACAGGCCCCACACTGCTCTCAGAAGCGGCCGGCACCATGTCCCTGCAGCCCGGGGGGGAGGAGCAGAGGGCTCTGTGCGTTTCCCTTGCTTCCAGGCATCACCCCCCACGGCTCCGATTGGCTGGGAACGGGGAATCGCGGCCAATGGGAGCTTTGGGGGAGGTACCTTGAGGTGTGGCAAGGGCAGTGCGCAGAGCCCTGTGCTGTTGCTGCACCTCCCCACCCCGGGGCAACGTGGGGATGTGGTGCTGGACACTTCCTGGAGCAGCGCAGCGTGGGGCCAAGGCAGGCAGGGAGCCTGCCCTGGCCCCGATGCGTGCTGCCACCACCTCAGAGCTGCTTTAGTTAAGTGGCGCTGGGCCAGAGACTGAACCCCTCCTGCACTCAGGCCCCCAACTCTCTGCCTGCCCCCTGCTGCACCCTCCATCCCTGTGCACCAACTCCCTGCCCTGAGCCCCCTGTTGCATCCCTCCTGCACCCCAGCTCCCTGCCCTGAGCTCCCTCCTGCAGTCCGCACCCCTGCTGCACCCCAGCACCCTTCCCTGAGCCCCCTCATTCACCCTGCACCCCTCCTCTGCCCCAATCCCTTGCCCTGAGCCTGTTTCTGCACACCGCACTCCCTCCCGCACCCCAACCCTCTGCCCTTGCCCTGCATACAATTTCCCCACCCATATGTGGCCCTCAGCCCAAAAAGTTTGCCCACCCCTGGGCTAGGTGATTATAATGGTTCCTCTGGTCTCTCAATCTAGACTCTGTTTCCCATGCATGTCTTTCCATTACTGTTACTGTTCAGTTTTGCTACTGCGTGAAGGTGTTGGTATAATTTGCTGGCTGCTGTCACTTGCAGTTAGCCACTTTCTCTACCGCAGGAAATTAATTTTCCTTGGCTATGACATAGTAGAGAATCTGAAAGCAACAGCATGTTGGCCAGCAGCAGAGAGGAGAAGTAGAACCTGGGATAGTAGTAGTAGTAATAACATTTAAGGTGCACATTGGAAAAAAACTTAGAATTAAATTTTTAAATTTTTTTTGTTGGTTTTCACCCAGGGTTTCAGTTGCTTTAGATTTGGTTTTGCACAAATTATCAGTATTCCATACTTTCATACATGCAGTTACCTAATAAGAATACATCTTTCTATTGTCTGTCATTGGTGTCTGCTTAAAAATGCATAAACTTCTAAATGCTTCTTGGAAGCTGAAACACAGCCTCACCTTTCATACTAATAAAGAGCACAGTGCCGAACACAGTGCCAAGCACAAGATGACAATCCTGAGTCTCACAATAGATAAGTGGGACACTCTGCAATAGGCATGTATATGTCAAAAAGAATAGGATAAAGTTCTAAATTGACAGTGTCCCTTCCCACCCTTTCCCTTTTTGTCTGAAATGTTTTAAATCTACTGTCATGGCAAGTAACACCTCAGATTACAAAAAGAAAAAATGTTAATTTTGTTTGTAATAAAATGAATGAAGGTGCACACGTGCCATACTTTCCTACCTCACAAAGTTGTTGAGTCTTGGTAAATTTTGACATTTCAACTTAAATTCTCTGAAAGATTCTGCTGAAGTTGTTTCAGACAAGTATATGAATGTTCTGTTGAAGTATCATATGGAAAGAGAATCTCCCTATAAAAGTATTCAGAAAGCCACTTTATTGAAACAATTTCTCATTTTTCTTTTATTGGCTATTTTCCAACATTGGAGAAAAATACCAGTGACAGCATACAACATTCTCAGCATAGCACAAGTATATGACACAGCAAGCTTCTGAATAAAAAGTCAGTCATCTCACATAGCTGGACAAAGCCTTTAATACAAAGCTTTTGAAAATGTTCTTCTTTTGTATTCTGTTTCAGTTGACAGAGTTTACAGTTCTTCGAAAGCCTCAGAAAGATTGGCTGTATAATTCTTCATAAATTTCAGTTTAGTCCTTGGGTGAGACTTTCTCCAATAGAGCTGAAGTGGTTAATTCTGTAACTTAATGCAGAAGGTAAAGCAGTAAAGTAGTATTCTATACTTCAAGAATTACTAAGCATGCTACACGAGTCCCAATCAAAATAGGCCTCCTGTGTTGTATTGCTATGATTTCACTTGACTGAACAAGAAATGTCTTAGCTGGTATTAGTTAAAATCCAGTTTTCTATGCCTACTCAATTCTTTCAGGTGCTTGATTGCTAGAGAATTATATCGTATTGAATAGCTTCAGAATTTCTATAAGACATTACTTTTCTCTCATCTGTGTTTTAGACCCATCCTTGTTAGTTAAATGTAGTCTTCTGGGAGTAATGTTCTGTGGAAGATTTGATTGGTCTCAGTTGAAACCTAGTATGAAAACATGTTGACGCATACCTAGCCTATGGTCTTGTTCAGACAGCTTTTTTAGTTTAAACATTAGTTAAATATGAATCCTGTACGTAAACTATTTGCAAACAAGTTGCATAAGCTTTTTGTCAAATAATTTTCCAACATTATTGATATGACTACATGGGAAGTGAAATAAGTTTGACTAATATCATGCATAAAGATTTCTGACATTTTCTTTAAATAATTACTTGTCCTCCTCTTGTTGGGTTACATCACTTTACATTACTTGAACCTCCAATAAAAGAGGGAGAGATTAATGAGTCTGCCCTACAGCCTTTGCTAACAGGCAGTTGGTTTTTAGCTCATGCGGTAGAGGCCCATGCACTAAGCTCCAGAGGTCCTAGGTTTGATCCCGCCCACCGACAACCGGGGTCTATCGGTGTTACATATATATTTGTCCCTAAATTGTAAAGAAAGGACCTTGTTTTCTCAGTGCAGCTATGGTTGCATAGGGGTTAATATTAACAGGATGGAAATTACAATGATCTCACTCACAATTTTATATTACCACTGTTATTTTTTGATGATGTGCTGTTTTGTATATACATTCCAGTGGTATATGGCGATTTGCCATGAGCTTAATTCTGCTTTCAGATAAATGGTTACAAGTTAATCAAAATCAGGGGACATCAGGCTAAGCCAGATTCTCCTCCTAACACTGACACAAGAATGCTGGGGCTTGGCCAAGAGAACCCCCCTTTCTAGTGATCTGTAGTGCCACTGAATAAAAGCCCTTGTCTCCAAGGTTTTTCTGTTTTAATTCTGGCTGTGTCTGGAAACTTCCTCTTCTCCATGTGGATACTAAAGAGATTTTTCACCAGATCTCTCACTATTTGCCTTTAGTAAGACTGGGATGTTCAGGCTAATGATGATGCTGAAAAATATTTCACTTTTCCTGGTATCAGGCTCTTGAGAATAATGAACAGGAAGAGTTGTGCACTATGCCGATATCTCTACGTCTCAGATCAATGCATCTTCTTTTTTACTTTTTTATTTTTATTTTTAACTTAACTGTTACTTTAAAAAAGGCAGTCCTCTCTTCCTAAAAACTGCTACATTTAACTTTTGTGTCGTAAATATGGCATAATGCTCTCTGTTGTATATACAATTAACACTATTCAAAACATCAAATAAGCAAGAAAAGGTTACAATTTAATGTTTTACTCACACTTCTGTCACTTTCACAGAAGAGTTTTTACTATTTCTGTTCTTCAGTTTCAGAGCAGTAAAGCTATTTTACCTTATTCATTTTTTTTATTGATATAAAAATCAAAGAGGGTTCCTTAATCATAGAAGCCTCTTTTTTACAGCTAAAACCCAAAATAGAATTTCTACATGCACGTGCTTTTAAAGTGAAGTTGCACTTCCTTTGATAACTCTGCTTTCAATTGAGAACAAAGATGTTACTATATCCAATTTAGTCACATGTTTGTAAATGATGAGCTTCTGGTGCCAATGATGGCTTTGTTTTTATGTTTATTAGTCCATGCTCTAGTGCAGTGTAACTTGTCCTGAATTTACTCTACTGATTTAGAGCTACATAGCGTACAGTATATTCCTCCTGCCTGAATGACATTCTTCATTGATGAGACCTGCTTCTAGTTCACCTTGGGGAGAGGTCAACAGGAAAATGTAACTTTTTAACTTTTGTATACAATCTTGCTTGTGGGTTTTTTTTTTTTCCTTTTAGTATATTAGGAGTATTGTTAGCCTGCATCTAGGGTACTCAGATATGTCACTTGCGTGTGCTTTCACTGTGATCTGAGGCTGGACTACTGCACTTCTCTTTTCATTGGCTTTACTCTCATCTCTATCAAAAGATTTCAGTTAATTCAAAATGAATTGGTCATGACAAATGTTCATATGTTACCCCCTATTTTAATTTTCTTCATTAGCTTTCAGTATTTTGGCTTAATTATGTTTGTTGGAATTATAAAAACTTGCTTTTGACATATAAAGTTAGTCTAATTTGTGAGGCTTGTTAAACTTTTACACTGCTACAGTTGTAAATAGATATACAATGTATGCTTATAAAATTACGAAGAATTTTTATATGAAAAGAAATACTGTCATTTGCTAGAAATAATAATGCTTTCATTCTCATCAACGTTCTTCAGTATTTTCAAGAAAAATCTGAGAAACACTAAGATACAGAACACTAATGCGATACAGAGGAACCCTTTAGGTGTGCCTAATGTTGAATGAGGGTGTTCACACAGGTTTAATGTAGTTTAACTAATTTACTTTTCTGGATGTCCTTGTGTAGACAAGCCCTTAGTTCTTCATTTCTAATGCTCTGTTTGTTAATCTGTGATTTATTTATTTATTAATCCTGATTGCTTTTACATTTTAAAGCATTGGTGATCCAAAGTTTCAGACAATTCAATTTTTGTTACTTTTTAACAGATCAGTTAAGTAGTTAACTTTTTTCTAGTAAGTTTTCTGAGCTTTTATTTTATGTAAAGTATGGTTTCCCTACTGAAAAGTGGTAAGGTTAAATTTTTACATTTGCAAATGATCTTGTTTTGTGTAAGAATATTTTGCAATCTCATTCTGGGGTGTACTGAAAGGAGTGTCATATGTAAGTCACAGCAGGTAATTGTTCCACTCTAGTCGGCAATGGTAAGGTCCTAACTGGAGTACTGTGTCCAGTTCTGGGCATCACACTTCAAGAAAGATGTGTGCAAATTAGAGAGTCCAGAGGAGAAAAACTAAAATGATAAGTTTAGAAAACATGACCTATGAGGAAAGGTTGAAAGAATTGGACATGTTTATTCTGGAGAAGAGAAGACTGAAAAGGGACATAAGTCTTCAAATATGTAAAAGGTTGTTATAGGGAAGGCAGTGATCAATTGTTCTTCAGTGGACATGTAGGTAGGACAAGAAATAATCCGCTTAAATTGCAGCCTGGGACATTTAGGTTAGATATTAGAAAGTTTTTCCTAACTATAACAATAGTCAAGCACTGGAGCAGGTTATCTAGTGAGGCAGTGGAATTCCAGTCATTGGAGGCTTTTAAGAACAGGTTAAACCAGGGGTTGGCAACCTTTCAGAAGTGGTGTGCCGAGTCTTCATTTATTCACTTTAATTTAAGGTTTCACGTGCCGGTAATACATTTAAAGGTATTTTAGAAGATCTCTCTCCCTATAAAAGTCTATATATTCTATAACTAAACTATTGTTATATTGTAAAATAAACAAGGTTTTCAAATGTTTAAGAAGCTTCATTTAAAATTAAATTAAAATGTTGATCTTACGCCGCCGGCCCGTTTAGCCTGCTGCTGGTCTGGGGTTCCATTCACCTAGGCCAGCAGCGGGCTGAGCGGGGCCTGCGGCCAGGACCCCGGCTGGCAAGGGGCTGGCAGCCAGAACCCCGGGCTGGCAGTGGGTTGTGTGGGGCCAGCGGCTGGGACGCCAGATGGGCAGTGGGCTGAGCGGCTCAGCCCGCTGCTGCTCAGGGGTTCCATCTGCTTGCTCCTGCCAGCCAGGATCCCAGCTGCTGGACCCGCTCAGCCCGCTGCTGGTCTGGGGTCCTGGTCCTGGCCCTGCCCACATAGAGTGGGTACCTACCTTCTCCCTGGTTCTGCCCCATTCTCTTCCTCTCTCTCCACACTGAGCTCAGGATGGGAGTGGACTGAGCACAGGGCTGGGGGTGAAGGAGCGGGCTGGGGGTTGGGGTGTAGGATCTGGCCAGGAGCTAGAATGAGGGAGGGGGCTCAGGGTTGGGACAGGAGGTTTGGGTGTGGAGTGCTTACCTGGGCAGCTCCCATTTGGTGGGAGGGGTGCAGGTGGGAATGTGGGGGGGGGGAGTGCAGGAGTTCCTGTTTGGTGCTCAGGGTGGCGGTCGGGATGTGGGGAGTGCATGGGGTGTGGGGGGGCTGGGTATGTGGGGGGATGCCGGTTTCAGGGCATGGGGTGTGGGGGAAGGTGAAGGAGTCAAGCAGAGGGCTGGGTGTGTGTGAGGGGGGTACAAGGCTCAGGGCAAGGGCCTGGGGGGGCAGGGCAGAGGGCTGGGTGTGTATGTGTGGGGGGGCAGGGCAGAGAGCTGGGGTGTGGGCTGCTCATGGCAGGGGGATGGAGGAGGAGGTATGCCCTGCCTCCACCCCCCCACCCCCGCTCTCCAAGGCCCTGCCTCCGCTTCTTCTCTGCCTCCATTGGGAGCAGCGAGCTCGCTGACCCCGCTCCTCCCCCACCCCCTCGCAAGGGCAATCAGCTGATCGGCTGGCAGGGAGGGACGGAGAGGAGGAGGAGGAGGAGGGGCAGGAACCCAGCACACTGCAGGAAGAGGCAGGGGAGCCGGCAGGACCAAGTTTCTGCCCCCTGCGCCCACGGGAAGGGGCGGGGGGCGGAGAAGAGTAGGCTGGGCTGGGCTGGGCAGGGCAGGATTTTTAATGGCATGTTGCTACTGCCCCGGCAGGCAGCAGCGTGCCATTAAAAATGGGCTCACGTGCCATCTTTGGCACACGTGCCATAGGTTGCCGACCCCTGGGTTAAACAAACCCCTGTCATGGAAAGTCCTGGTATACTTAATGCATTCTGAGCATGGGGGTGGTTGAACTAGATGACCTTCTGAGGCCCCTTCCTGCTCTACATTTTGATAGTTTGTTTAGTAGAATTTTCCTATTAAAGGCGCAAATCAAATTAGATTGATTGTGATTATTTGATCCAATATAATTTAAAAATCAGAATGTTTTCATGAATTAGTCCATCCTGTAGTGTAGCATATAGTATTTTGTCTATTGATTTGAAAAAAGAATCTTAAAATGGTCTAAAATAGTAAAAGGGCAATACTATTAAAAACTATTTATTTATATTAGACTAGCAAATGCATGCACATCATTTTATTGTCGAGAATGATCAAATTTTACCCAGGTTTTGCAGGAAATTTAAGCCTGAAGCTAATACAACCATCAGTACAACCAGATTTTTTTTATACTTTATTTTTCATGTTGGAAAACTTTAGAACCATTTGCATTGTAGCACTCTAGATACATCATGAAGTTATATTTTAGTTGTAGATGCTAATATCCCTAATTTAACAACCATTTTTTTAAATGTTGGATGTTATGGTGGGCAAAGGATTTTGTTCTACCAAGAACTGGTTGTATAAATCTCTTCAGATTATTAGTGGAATTATGATATTTCTATATTATCAACAGGGCTAGATGATTTTAGTAAAGAAAATACTTTTAATGAAGCTTACAAGTATTAAATTTTCTAAGAGGTGGTTAAATGTGAGCTCATTAATTTGAAATGCATTTGCTCTTTTTAAATTTAAATTCCTTTCTTAACCCCCATTATTTTCAGATATTTTCTTAATGCTCACAAAGGTATTTACTACAGTGAGATACAGCTTCAGATTTCTCCAGAAATGTACTGATCTTTATTTGAATAGTGTACCCTAGATCAGAAGAAGAATTCATCTGCAGCTTATATCCTTCTATGAACAAGTGCTGAAAAGAGTTTTGCCATTTACCTAATTAAACTCAATTTCCTACTACTTAACTTGTCAGTTAGTGGAAAGTGAATTCCATTATTGAAGACTACAAATGTTAACTTACAGAAATGGATCCTCAGTGATTGTTCATGTTTTGTGATCATTCAATGACTTACAAAGAGGGACTAACCAATTTATTTGAGCATAAGCTTTCATGAGCTACAGCTCACTTCATCGGATGTAGCTCACGAAAGCTTATGCTCAAATAAATTGGTTAGTCTCTAAGGTGCCACAAGTACTCCTTTTCTTTTTGCGAATACAGACTAACACGGCTGTTACTCTGAAACCTTACAAAGAGGGGTTGTTCCTTTACCACTTTTGATTAAAGATACGCATTAATGCATCTGAAATGTTATCAGATACAGCAAATATGGTGTGCTACTCAAATGAAATGATAAACTTGTATATTTGTAGGGAAAATTCTTACAACAAATAGGTTATTGAGGGCAGATTCTTGGCTATTCTATGCTTGCTTTTACAGTACTGTAGTGGCACAAAGTAGCCGTAAAACCAGCATATCCAGCTGAGGATCCTCCTTGTGTAATGAGAATTCCCAGTATTGCCAACATGAAGTGTTCAAAAATAATGAATCAGGGTCAAATCATAAGATTAGTTTAAAAATCTCAAAATTTTAAAATAAAGTTTGTCATCTTATTTTCCTTCTGACTTTTGAGCTTCCATTGGGCTGGGATCATATTTTCAAGATTTTCTCCCCAACCATTAAAGCTGGAAACATACTTGGGGGGCGGAGGGGATGAAAAGCAGAGAATTTTACACTATCTCCAGGAGCTGGAACCTTAAGAAAGCCCTCCAATATGGTGAGTCTCCTGATAAAGTTGGGAGAGCTGGCAACACTGTCAGTGGCATATAAAGTAACAGATCCTCTTCATCACCATACCCACTAGGCATGTGATTGTAGCGTCCCCATGCTCCCATGTATCCCAGCTTCTAGAATGCCGCTATGGTACTTGTGATAGGGAGAATGTGTTCCATGCATGGCTGAGGCAGAAGGCTGAGAAGGGAAACCTAGACCATAATAATTACCAAAGCTTCCAGGCTTGAGCTGGGTGGGGTGGGGTGCATGGTGTTGACATAGGTGACCTCTTAGGGTATGTCTACATGGAGATGAAAAGCATGTAGCTGGCCCAGGGCAGCTGATTTGGGATCTCCATACTTGACCTCTGGAGCTGAAAAACTTCTGTGTAGATGTTTGGTCTTGGAATGAAGCCTGAGCTCTGGGACCCTGCGAGGCTGGAGGGTCACTGAGCCCGAACATCTACACAGCAATTTGTAGCCCTGTAGCCCGAGCCCTATGAGCCTGAGTCAGCTGACCCACCATGACCATGCTGCAGGGGTTTTATCCCTGAGCAGATGTACACTTAGGTTGCTGGAAGTGGGAGCTGGCAGTTGTGAATGCTAAATGCAGAAGACATAAGAAGCAGCAGGGGCTTGTAGAGCGGAGGGAGAAGTGATGTCATACTTCCTTCTAGCCTAGGAGGCTGCTGAATCAACCTGGAGGCCTGGAAGGAAGGAAGCCAGGATGGACAGACAGACAAACCAACTGGGAATTTACTGTCTAACTGACACAGAAGGATTATACCAGAAAAGCAAACTGCAGTAAAGACTATTTTGTTGAGGCCTTTCTTGGAGCTGAAGGAAGCCACCCTGTATTGGTTGGGGGGTGTGTGTGTGTTGTTTTTCCTTTGGCTGAGGCTTCAGCAAGCTGCAACTGAGGCCTTGTTCTTTTCTGAACCTGGCTTACCAGGGCAGAAGTAGGAACTAACTGGGACAGTGTTCAGCAGTATGGCTTACTACACCACTCCCACAACGACTGCTTGTGCTCCAGATTCTCAGTATCCTCGTTTTATTTTTTTAAAGATGTTGAAAATACAAACCATGTGCAAATAATGCACAAGTCTGATGCCTGAATCTTCAGAGTGCATGAAACAATAGCTCTAAAAGGTGTAACCCTCTCCATTTATCTCACGAAGGGTGCTAACTCAGTTGATGTTTATAGCATCATAATTGGCAACATACTTAACTGTGTTTTTGCCATTGTGTAGATCTAGTATGTTCTTAATTTACTCTGAGTGACAGCTCATTTTGGTTCCAGGTGTGGGTGGACATGAGAGATTTTTTGCTACAGTTACTATCGAAGACTACAATAACAGCCCAGGATGTGTCAAAAGACTTGAATTGCAAATTGTATCTCAAGTGGTGGTCGTGTACCTCTTGGTTATAAATGCAGGGACTATTCCTATCACTTCTGATGGCAGATTTGAGCAATTTGTAGACATTAGTTTGTCTTTGCCAAACAGAGCTGCAGCAGGCAAGCTCTCATCTAAGCCCCAATCTTCAGCAGACACCAAGTCATCTACTTTATTGCCATTATTGAATCAGCTCTACTTTTGGGCAATCTACTGCAAACACATACTTCAAGAAGGAAAGACTCTTTCTGCATGCTAATCGCAGTTAGAACGCTTTCTCCAGCTCCACACCAAAGGAATTGTTCCCTGGTAAAAGTGACTCATGGCTTCTTTTCTTGCTATGTCTAAGGGTCACTTCTTTATATTCATTCTTGTCAATCTTCCATAGATATCCCGAAACGCCCACTTCTTCTTGATGCTTTCTCATCCCTGGCTTTCTGTGACTCTGTCCTTTATTGGTTCTCTTATTTAGTTGATTACATCTTCTGTAAAAAGAAAATGAGTACTTGTGGCACCTTAGAGACTAACCAATTTATTTGAGCATGAGCTTTCGTGAGCTACAGCTCACTTCATCGGATGCATCCGATGAAGTGAGCTGTAGCTCACGAAAGCTCATGCTCAAATAAATCGGCTGTTACTCTGAAATACATCTTCTGTGTTAGCTTTAGTAGATCCTCTTCTTCCTTCTACCCTCCTTCTATGATTGTCACCCAGGGCTCCATCCTCAGTCCTCCCTATTTCACTATACGCTTAATCTGTTATTGTTGAGACTCAAGTCTCTCTTGGTCATCTCCAACTTCCATCTTTCCAATAACTTCTTCTGGATGTCCTGCAACTTGCTAACCAAATAAGACAGACGCAGTAAAGGAACGCATAACATGTGACTTCTGTTTTATGATCAATCTAACCCAGTATGAAATAATAAAACCAAATATTGAAAAAATACTATAAATTACTTAGCACATAAGAACAGCCATACTGGGTCAGACCAATGGTTCATCTAGCCCAATATCCTGTCTTCCATCAGTGGCTAATGCCAGATGCTTCAATGGGAATGAACAGAACAGGCAGTCATCAAGTGATCCATCCCCTCTCTTCCACTCCCAGCTTCTGGCAAACAGAGGCTAGGAACATGCAGAGCATGTGTTGCATCTCTGTCCATCCTGGCTAATAGCCATTGATGGACCTATTCTCCATGAACTTTAGTTCTTTTTTAGAACCCTGTCATAGTTTTGGCCTTCACATCTCCTGGCATGGAGTTCCACAGGTTGGCTGTGTGTTATGTGAAGTACTTTTGTTTTAAATCCGCTGCATGTAAATTTCATTGGGTGACCCCTAGTTCTTATGTTAGGTGAAGGAGTAAATAACATTTCCTTATTCACTTTTTCCACACCAGTTAAGATTTTTATAGACCTCTATCATATACCCCTTAGTAGTCACTTTTCCAAGGTGAAATATCCCAATCTTTTTAATCTCACCTCACATGGGAGCTGTTCCATACCCCCAATCATTCTTGTTGTGCTTCTCTGTACCTTTTCCAATTCCAATATATCTTCTTTGAGATGGGGCAACCAGATCTGCACAAAGTATTAAAGATGTGGGTGTCCCATGGATTTATGTATAGGCATTATGATATTTTCAGTCATCTTATCCCTTTTAGTTCCCAACATTCTGCTCACTTTTTTGAGTGCTGCTGCACACTGAGTAGATGTTTTCAGAGAACTATCCATAATGACTCCAAGTTTGTTCTTGAGTTGTAACAGCTAATCTAAACCCCATCATTTTGTATGTATAGTCGGGATTATGTTTTTCAATATACATTACTTTGCATTTATCATATGGAATTTAATCTGCCATTTTGTTGCTCAGTCAGTTTGTGAGATCCTTTTGTAACTCTTTGCTCTCTGCTTTGGACATAATGATCTTGAGTAATTTTGTATCATCTGCGCATTTTGCCATCTCACTGTTTACCCCAGGTAACTGCCAAGGAGATTACCTATATTCCTGGGGCTCTGCCTGCTGGCAGCTCAGAGGGAGGCACCCTGTCCCTGGTAGGGAGGGGGAGTCAAGGCAAACTCAGAGTCTGCCCGACAACCAATAGAGAGTGAGATGCCCTTCCCAGGGAGCTCAGGAAAGGGGAGAAGCCATTTTTTGAGTCAGTCTGGAGCCAGCCAAGGCTAGGGCAGGATTGGCTGTGTGGGGAGCTGGTGAGTCCCAGGCCTGCATGCAGGGTTCCCCCTGAGAACTGGCCTCTAGGGACCTGAAAGCAAGATCCTCAGCTGGGATTTTCCCTCTCCACTGATGATTCCCAGTTCGTAGAGTTTTGCTGGGAAACTTCTCCAGCCAGGCTGAATTAGCCCTCCAGCTCCTTAGATGAGACCAATCACCGCATGGTCAGCTCTGCTCTGGCTGCTAGTGGATGGATAAAGGGCTAAAAATTTGTATTCTATCAGGAAAAACAATGGATTGGGCAACTGTGTGAATATGACACTAATGTTGTGCAAGAATAGTGGGACCAATCCTGAGCACTTCTGAGAACTGTCAAGTCCCTCAACTTCCTTTAAGTGAACAGAAGTTCAGAATGCTTGGTAGGTACTGAGCACTTCACAGAATCAAAGTTGTAAATGACAAGATAGCTCAAGAATATAGTGCCAGATTTAAGGCAGTAGAGAGAAAGAGTTGGCTCAATCGTTTTGTATATTGTTTTTGGTGCTGACCTCACCACTAAATCATAAGTGGAAGTTGCAGTACAACAGATGTAAAAAATGTCGTCAGCTGAATACACAGTCACATAAACCATCTAATTCATCTGTGTGGACTAATTCATATTTAAATATTGGGGAGGGACACAAACAAACTGCTAATCACTAGTAGGTTGGTGTACTCTGTGTAAGAGATCTGCATGTATAATTATTGGAGGTGTCAAGCAGACATTTCTCATTTTCTGCATAACTGTAGTCATGCCAAATGACATAATTGCTATTCAGTCAAATACTGCCGTTCACTTTAGCTAACCTCATCACTGGCCAGTATGGGGAAGATGAAGCCGAACAATCCACACAGTCTCTGCTGGTCCACCTAGTGGGTCGGGGGACAGGCCAGGGACCTTCCCCTCTGGTGGGACCCACAGTCCAAGTCAACTCCTCCTGTATCCACTAGGCTGTTAGGGGGATGGGGGGAACCCAGGCCCACCCTCTACTCTGGGTTCCAGCCCAGGGCCCTGTGGATCAGATGTCTATAGTGTTTTGTGTAACACCTGTGTGACAGCTACAACTCCCTGGGCTACTTCCCTATGGCCTCCTTCCAACACCTTTTGTATCGTCACCACAGGACCTTCCTCCTGATGCCAGATAGCATTTGTACTCCTCAGTCCTCCAGCAGCATGCCCTCTCACTTTCAGCTCCTTGTGCGCACCTCACTAACTGGAGTGAGAGCCTTTTTTTAAACCAGGTGTCCTGATTAGCATTAATTCTAGCAGCTTCCCAATTGGCTACAGGTGTCTTAATTAGCCTGCCTGCCTTCATTAGTTCTAGAAAGTTCCTGAGTGTTCTGGAATAGTCCCTGTTGTTTTACCCAGGGAAAAGGGACCTGCTTAACCTGGGGCTAATATATGCCTTCTATCACTCTCCTGTAGCCATCCAGCCTGACCCTGTCACACTTGGATAAAAATGCATGAGAGAGAAAAAACCTGAAGCATCAAGAGATAAGCTAACTGCCAATGGCCTGGGATTTGGAAGAAAATTCTCCATGGGAACATTATTATATAGTTCTCCATTTTAGGGGTTTTATATAGCATCTGTTGTCTATCTAAGACAATAAACTGGTCATCATGTACTGCTGTCTGATCCAGCATGGCAGTTCCTAGGTTTTTGGTTTAAACACTGGTGAGTTTCAATTTCTGGACAACATAATGTCCTTTTTGTCAAGGAACAGCAGCAGCATGGAAAGAGTTAAGGGAACCCTACCCAACGTATGGCTGGGCGGGGTATATATGGAAGCAGAAGCTGGGTCCAGGAGTCATAAAGGAAGGGTGTCCCTCTTCCCCTGGCTGGTTGAGGTAGGGAAAAGCCTGGGAGGACTGTGTCCCACATTCATCAGATGAGTTACTTTATTCATGATATTTGATACAAGCAAGAAACCATGTCCCAAAGAAAAGAGCCTTAAAAAGGACTTGGTAGTTGAGTTTGCTTCCCTTCCTCAGCTTATGAAATGGCTCAGTAGACTACAATCCTCCAAACAATCTGGGGAAATAAAGTACATCAAATTATGTCAGGCACTGTTTGACACAGTAAACTTGTGGGGTAAAATAACATAAGCAGGATTGTACCCATATGTTACAATGCACATCAAAAGTTAGTATGAGAAACTTCTGTGAAGAAAGAAAAGGAGTACTTGTGGCACCTTAGAGACTAACCAATTTATTTGAGCATGAGCTTTCGTGAGCTACAGCTCACTTCATCGGATGCTCATGCTCAAATAAATTGGTTAGTCTCTAAGGTGCCACAAGTCCTCCTTTTCTTTTTGCGAATACAGACTAACACGGCTGTTACTCTGAATTCTGTGAAGAAGTTTATCTGCAATCCATAAACGTAGTTTCAGCTTTGCCCTTGAAAAGTTTATCGTTCAATTTTGGTACCATATTTTCTTTCTTGTCAGATATTTATGATTTAAGAATCTCTGGACGTGTTAAAAGCTATTTATTCTGATATGCTTGTCACAGGATTGCTTGTCCTGGTCTCAGATCTGTCTGGTAAATGGCAGACAGTGGCTTACATGTACATCCCCTATAATAGCGTTGTAAATGCCTGTTTAATCACAAGAATTTAACAAAGCTGGCTATGCTATTCTCTAGAGAGAAGTACAAATATCTAGTTTTCCTAGTTTATTATATTTGTAGTTTTTAGATATGTTAAATTCCTCTCAAATATATATATATTAGAGATCAACAAGCTGGAAGCTTTGCAGAGTAAGTTTAAGGAGAACTAAATAAAATTTGAGTGTAAAATCCCTGACCTTAACTAAACTGAATATTCAGACCACTGTTTGGCACGGTAAGTTTGTTGCCACAGTTGGGTAATTAGACACTAAATTATGTTGCAGTCTCAGTTTCTGCCAGCAGGTGGAACCTGGGTATGAAATGGCCTATATCTGCTGACCTTCAGGGCACACTATATGGCTCTCCTGTTTCTCAGAGCATTGGGAAGAGAGAGTTACTTAAGGAATGATGCTCAAGGAGGGAATGGGGAAGCTTGACAATTGCCCTTTGATGCTGTCTTCCCTCACAGGGCACTGGATTCATTCTTTTATTTATGGGCATTTCTACGGCTTGTAGTATCATCGTGTCATCATTAGATCTTTTTATTTGGTATATTCAGTAAAACCAGTATATTTTTTTGATTACATCTCATATAGTTTTGGTTTTGTCTAATGGTTAATTACTGTGGGTTAAACTTCGTTGCATTAACAACACTGTTTGTGGCCAAATCTTGTTGGTTGATAGTGGGATTAGTGCGTTCACTATGGTATACTGTACTTACTGTGCATTGCTTTAATACTTTTCTCCTAATAGGATAGGGTTTTCATGTAGGCAAAAACGGAGAAGTTGTAGGCAACTGATCTTCTAGTGATGCATTTTAGTGACAAGGTTTTCATTATATTCACTATCTCGATGTATGTGCAGACTTTGGTCCATTCAGACCATTCCCATAATGGGACTGCCAAAATGCCTCATCCTTGCATTGTCACACTTTGTGGGCGTTTGATAGCCAACCCAGGATTTTAGTTTTATAAATGGCCCTTGTCTTTATAAAGGATAAAACCTCCAGAACTTTTGGGTGTTCAAGATTCTAATCTGAAACTATGCCCTGGTCTACACTAGGACTTTAGGTTGAATTTAGCAGCTTTAAATCTATGTAAACCTGCACCTGTCCACACGATGAAGCCCTTTATTTCGACTTAAAGGGCTCTTAAAATCGATTTCCTTACTCCACCCCTGACAAGTGGATTAGCACTTAAATCGGCCTTGCCGGGTCGAATTTGGGGTACTGTGGACACAATTTGACGGTATTGGTCTCAGGGAGCTATCCCAGAGTGCTCCATTGTGACGGCTCTGGACATCACTCTCAACTCAGATGCACGATTGTTTGCCGTTGCTCTGACGCAGGGAGGGGTGACTGACGACACAGCTTACAGGGTTGGCTTACAGGGAGTTAAAATCAACAAAGGGGGTGGCTTTACATCAAGGAGTATTTCAGGCAGGACTTCACGGAGGGTTCCAATAAGAAATGGTGCACGTAAGTTATTGTTGGAACAAGGAGGTTAGTCTGGCCTCTGATTGATACCTCGCTCCACCTTCTCTGTGAGTGATTGTAGTGTGACCTAGAGGAATGAGTCCCCTAGATGGGGGGTGGGTTTTGCAAATGAGTACAAAACAAATCTGGTCTATTTCTTGTTTTGATACACTCCATCTATCTTTTACATCTTTGGCTGGCAGCAGACTGTGCAGAAGGACTGCATGCAATCCACATCTCATGACTGCTCGGCAGAAGATGATGCAATAGGACTGCTAGCAATCCGTATCACCTGCCTGCTCACCATAAGATGGTTCAATAGGATTGACTGCAGGACTAAAGAGAATGACTTGATCAAGTCACTCCAAATTTAGTCCCTGCGCCCATGTCTGCCCAGGCGCTCCTGATGGACCTCACACAGGCGACCAGGAGCGCCTCGGACATGACGATGACTGCTACCAGTCCTATTGCACCGTCTGCTGCCACAAGGCAATGGGTTGCTGCTGCTGTGTAGCAATGCAGTACCGCATCTGCCAGCACCCAGGAGACATACGGTGACAGTGAGCTGAGCGGGCTCCATGCTTGCCATGGTATGGCGTCTGCACAGGTAACTCAGGGAAAAAAGGTGCGAAACGATTGTCTGCCCTTGCTTTCACGGAGGGAGGGAGGGAGGGAACGGGAGCCTGACGATGTGTACCCAGAACCACCTGCGACAATGTTTTAGCCCCATCAGGCATTGGGATTTCAACCCAGAATTCCAATGGGCAGCGGAGACTGCGGGAACTGCAGAGACTGCGGGAACCCACAGTGCTACGCTCCGGAAGTCGACTCTAGCCTCGGTACTGTGGAAGCACTCTGCCGAGTTAATGTACTTAATGCACTTAGAGCATTTTCTGTGGGGGGGGACACACTTGAATATATAAAACCGATTTCTAAAAAAACGACTTCTATAAATTCGACCTAATTTCATAGTGTAGACATACCCTATGATTTCCCAGGCTTATGTTGGATTTTAATAAAAATGGCTCTTTTAAGCTCTAGATTTTTGTTCATTGCTTATTTTATTCTCCCCTCTGCCCCACTTAGAGAAGTTAGGGTAACTTTATAATTTCAAACTCCATAAAAAATCCAACACTGGAATATATTGAATACTATATAAAGTCACTTTGTTCTTTGCTAATAGTAAACATTCAGGGCATGTCTGATTGATTGTTTTTTTTAGTTCACCTTTTTGTTAAAACAGATAAAGGTTATTTTCATCTCTAGCAATTGCTGGCTGATCACTGTGTTCCATGTCAGAGAGAGGCTTGAATAATCTCTTTGAAGGCAGTATTGAAGCAGAGAATTAGCATTCTTTCCAGCTGTACTCCACTGCACACAGGTTGATTTCTCATTTGTCGTTGCAGTGTTTTCATGAGGTCAGCTGAAAAGCTGCCTTTCTCCCTTTCAGAATACAAAATGAGAAGCGAATAAAGGAAAACAGAATCATAGAAGTAAATGTTGGATAACGTGTGTCAATTAACCATGAAAGCATCTACATTCTGATCTTTCATAAGTTTTAATAATTTGGATGTGGCTTTGTACACGGAAACATTTTAGACACATACTGGGTTTTTTGGGGTTTAAATGAGGACGGAATTTGGCCCACTGCTTTTTAAATAAGCATATCTTGTTTTTTTCTCTTTTTCCCCGCAAATTAGAAGTAAGTATAGACACTTTTTTTTTTTTCATTTTTGATTCGGGGAATAAAAACTTCAGATTACTTTTGATAGAAATTTTAAATGTTGTAGAAGTCTGACAATAATACTGAATTCCTAATATTTTAAAATTTTGCTATGGTATAATAATCTTAATACTGTAGATGTATTCATCCTATGTCTTACAAACCTAGACTGATTATCTGGCAAAATGGAATACATATTACATTTTAAGTTTCTTCTATTTTGAAATATTTTGTTGTTTGAGAGGTAGTGCTTATTAAAATAATGGGGATTAATGGGCTCAACTCTCAATATCTCAACATCCCTCAAACTGATGTAAACTTTTAAAAATTCTTTGAGATCTAAGATGAAAAGTGCTACATAAGAGCCAAATATTCTTAAGTGCATCCTCTGTGTTTGAGATTTCCTAGTTCTCTTTTAAATTCCTATGAAAATGGGGAGAGAATTTTTTTAATAGTAAAGGCTTAAGAGCATTAAATATTAAAGGGAGTACTCTACAAACTCAGTCATTAGAATTATATTCCTTGTTGAGGAAATAAAAGTATATCTGCACTTCTGAGAGAGATGTAAAGCAGTAAATGTATATATTATTATTAATGGCCACAAGGAATGTACACAACAGCATGACTTTTCTGTACTTCTGAGAGAGATGTACATTCCTTGTGGCCATTAATAATTGAATTAGAACTGGTTGGCTATAGGATAGCTTCTGAAGCCCAAATTAACAGCAGAGTGAAAACCCAGACGTAGTTAACAATTAAAATTCACTTTGGAAGAAAAGCAGAAGCACAAATATTTTTGCTGTGGGCTTAATGTTTACTCTGTCCTTTGTGAACTAGAATAAGCTGAAATGGATTCCCTGTTTACTGTATAAGATTAGATTGCAGACCAGATGATAAGAAAATGTAACAGTAATAAACTAGAGTTCACTAAAGACGTGGCCAGCCTTCTAGATCAGATAGGTTGTACAAAGAACGTGATGGGGTGATATGGAGAAGTGGATAAGAATGATATAGCAGTTTTTGGCATAGCAATAGTGTCTTACCATTTCACTGCAAAATATTACCTTCAAGTTTGTGTGTTATGCAAAAATATCAAAACTGAAATATGGGTCCATTTGTCAGAAGATGGATGCCTAAATAAACATGGGAAAGGTTACAAAAATCTGTTTTTCTCTTGGTTTAATTCAAAGTAGAAAATCTGACTGTGCCAGGATGCACTTAAAATAAATCTGATTAGAATATACCATTCCATGAATTGTGATGGAGTATTTTGGCCTCAAAATAAATAATACAGAATGCAGAAAATGATCAAATACAGAAAAGCTAACTGACATAATGACTAATATGATGTAATATGAAATTTGACTGTTCGCCCTACTTATCAAGATCTGTCTTGCAACTAATTTGTTATAGAGTGAACTGAAATTTTCAGTACTTTTTAAGCTATCACCTTCAATGATACTTTCTTATTTGTTAGAAACCAGTTAAACTTTTTTTTAATACTTTAAATGGTAAAAAGAAAATACCTATTCCAATCAAAACAGAGTATGATCACATAGAATCATAGGATTAGAAGGGTCATCTAGTCTAATCCCCGCCAAGATGTAGGATTTGTTGTGTCTAAACTATCCAAGACAGATGGCTATCCAACCTCCTTTTGAGAATCTCCAACAAAGGAGCTTGCACAACATCCTTAGGCAGTCTGTTTCAATTGTACAATATTGTAGGTTTTCCATAGTTGGCAGGTATATTTATTGCCCAGATGGAGAGGTGCCAAATTTGAGTGGCATAGGGGGTGGCCCTGTGATGTGTTGCCTAGAGCGGCAGATTTTGTTGATTGGCCTGTGTACAAGGCATTGACTAGGTCACTATGGCTGGATAGTTTTGCCTAAATAACAGGGATAATGTGGACCAAACCTTAGTGTGTACTAGTTTAGAAGATTCCAAAAGATGCACGAGACCACGTAAAAAGAAAAGGAGTACTTGTGGCACCTCCCTATGTCATCTGTCATGTTAGAAACAACACTGAGTACTTCTTCAATAGAAATTATCCACTTCATAGTACCCTAATACAAATTTAAATAGACTTTTAAAGTCTTAAGACCCCAAAGTTTCTCTAGAGCAGTGGTTCTCAAAGCCAGTCCACCGCTTGTTCAGGGAAAGCCCCTTGTGGGCCGGACTGGTTTGTTTACCTGCTGTGTCCGCAGGTTCGGCCGATCATGGTTCCCACTGGCCGCGGTTTGCCGCTCCAGGCCAATGGGGGCTGCGGGAAGGGCAGCCAGCACGTCCCTTGGCCCACGCCGCTTCCCGCAGCCCCCATTGGCCTGGAGCAGTGAACTGCAGCCAGTGGGAGCCGCAATAGGCCGAACCTGCGGACGCGGCATGTAAACAAACTGGTCCGGCCCGCCAGGGGCTTTCCCTGAACAAGTGGTGGATCGGCTTTGAGAACCACTGCTCTAGAGGTAAGAAAAAATGTGCTCTAGAATCTTTGGCTAAGCAGAAGGTGAACTCCTCCGCTTATCATGGGTTCAGACTCTCATGAGTGTCTCCCTCAATCACAGCCACTATTTCCCCTCATATCTTGTCTGAGGGAACAGTAATCTACTCTGTCTCCTACACCCAAATGTGTGAAGAATTAATAATTTAGCAACAACAAAGAGATGTGGGCTGATATAATGAGTACTACAAACATTCTATTTGTAACATGCCAAAGCCACAGCTGCTTAATGTTACCCTCCTCTTTCTGGAACTTGCAAGCTGTCCCAGGTATTACCAGGTCATTTCTTAGGTTGAGAAATGTTGCACAGATCTGGGTGAAAAGGCAGATTGTTCCAGGCAGATTGCTCAACAACCTACGATGTATTATTGCACCAGGTAAGTTGGTTCTGGCATCAACCTTGTGGATTAATGCAACCAAACTCTGTATCACCAAATAAGTAATTTATTTCTTCATAAGAAGATATTCAGCAAAGGAAAATCCGTAGAACTAAAGGCTGAGATTGCTCTTAAAAAAAAAACATTTTGAGGCCTCCATTTTATCACTATAAGTTGTTGTTTGTACCTGCTAGAGGCGATCTTCAAATCTTTAGCAGAGACCAAGACTCCAGATTTGTCAGAGGACAGGTTATTGCAGTTCAACCCATCTTTCAGACCATCATAAAGAAGGCCAGGGTTTTTACTTCTAGGGGAAGAGGATATATTTTTCAGTCAGGTTAGAAGTTAGTGGACTCTGTGTCCCCAGTCACTGTCAGGTAGTATATCTGGTAGTATATCTGCAAGTTGCAACATTGTCATATACCAGTCTGATTATTCTTGTGAAGACTGAGGGTAGGAAACAAGTATACAACAACAATCACGTTCCCCACCCACATTTGCGAAGACTTAAACAGGATTTAGGGAAAGACCTATAACATCAGTCTTGCTCTTAAGAGCTTTCAGAATGATTCCTACTATGCTGCAGAGTAGGGACTAGCAACGTGTAAATTTTAATGTTTCATATACAAAGAAAAAACTGAAGTACTTTAGACTTTATGTATTTTTAATGTTTACTGTGCTCAGCTAACTGTTATAGTCTCACAATTTGTGAGAATTTGTAGGATTTTTTCTTTTGAAAATTTGGCCCTAAACATTGTACATAATTTACAACAACCACTGAAGTCCTTTAGGAATGCTGTGATGATCAGACACACCTTAGCTAAGGATACCTAGGCAATACTGGAATGTAACACATCACTTGGCAGATGTTCCTCATCAGTAGTGTTCATTTTTCTTGTCATTTTAATTTGACTCAGTAAGCTGTATCTCATTGTATAAATATAATTTAGATTTACCAGCAATATAATCAAGGAACATCTTACATATTTTGAATCTTGTGGAGCTTTCCGCTGCTCATCTAGGAGTACAGCACAGAGCTTGACGTTGTTCAGGACATGGGAGGGGAGGGATTTTTCAAAAAGAAGAGGGCTGAACCTGTTTGCAAAAATGCATGCTTACCTTTGTGCTTTCAGTTCTTGCAAACTGCATGTGCTTCTGATTAGTGTGGTGTCTAAATACAACTGTGCAAAACATTCATTAGACTTTTTTAATCCTGGGACCTGAAATTTCACTTTTTGCAAGTTTGATTCCAAAGGGTAAATACTCAAAGCACATCCATAACTTCCATGAACTATAAAAGTTTGAGGGCATGCATCTAAGTGAGAATAGATGTCAAACCATTTTTAACACCCCGTATCTTCCTCCAATGACCAATCAGAGCATTTGAACTTCATTATAATACAACTGGTCTTCACATATGTGGAAAAACAGCCAGTTATTCCATAGATATGCCTGATACAAAACAACATGAAGATTATTCTTAGTTTTTCTTGCTCAAAACAAACAATTAAATGCCATCTATCTTAAATTTCAGTATTGTCTATTTTTGGAAAGCTGGCCGACTTACCGTGAATGAATCATGACATTGTCGTGGGTATTCAGAGACACTGTCAGTTACTTGATATTTGACACACACAGCACCTGACACTGAGGGAGGTGAAGTGACTCCATTGTTGAAATGAATCACCTTATTATGAGGTGGGACAGAAGATGGGATTTGGGTACAATCTGTAGTGTTTATGGCAGAGGGAAAATGAGCTGTCATACAATTCAGAAATAATCTGCTGTTAACATAGCTGATCTCTATTTCTTCTGGAATTTTTATTCCTCTCTGGTTTTCTCTGTACTTTCCCCATTCCTTAGTGCAAGTCATGACCTTTAACAAAGCCCTAAATAGCCATTGTGGGCTTTGTTCTAGCATGTCCCATGCTCCGTGCAATGTAGGGAGAGAAGGAGGGTGGGGCACCCAGGATGCACCATTTGGCTTAGGCAGAGGGGAGACCGTTGTGCATTATGGGAATGTAGTCTGGTCCACAGGAGAGAATGGAGAGACTTGAAACTCCAAAGCTATACCACTCCCATAAAGCACCATGGAATCCTAGGCAGATGGAGTTTAATGGTGAACTGACCCAAAACCGAAGTATTTCATTTTAATCTTCCACATGAGAATTCAAAAATGTTCTGCAAAATGCCATTGAAAACTTCAGTTTTGTGGAAGCTGCGTTTTCTGTGGATAAATCATTCTGCCTGAAATTTCCCAACCACTTCTATTGGTTACAGCCCTCCAGCCCCGTCCCTGCCCCCAATTCTTGGACCCAACGTTGCTTAGAGCTGATATCGGCAGTTCTAAATTCCATCCCAGTAGACCTTCTACCAGTGGAGGATTGGGTTAGCGTAGTGGAGCTCCACCAAAAACCCCTGCTCAGGGAGAGAGACAGCAGGTATGGATCTGGGTCTCACACCGTTTTGCCCAGAAGAGAGTTCCCCTACACCAGGCAAAGTCTCTGCTGGGCATTTGTGGCTAGATTATGGCCCTTTTGTGTTGCCTGAGTTCTGGCACTGTGAAGAATCTTTCCTTACATCTGTATTTGTGCCAAACTGCCTCAGTTAAGATCAGTGGAGGCACAAGAGCAGGAGCCTTATAAGACCCTAGATGGATAAAATAGAGAAGGTTGTTTTTAAGGCTCTGAATTAAATCAAAGGGTTCTACTTTAGTAAGGAGCTTAGCAGAAATGCAGTTGCTGTTCTTCCTTGCAGACTTGCTCTCATACAGCCTTTATATGAATTCAGTTCACTGATTTTTCCTTTAAGTCCTTGAACAGCCAAACCTGGCAGGTATTATTTTGCAGGATATATTTATTTGTTATGTAAAGTATAATTTCTTAACGGATGCACATCAGGAGGACATGGATATTAATAGATAGATATTAGAGTGATATAGATTTGGTTTGGTTTTCACAGAATCCTAGAATATCAGGGTTGGAAGGGACCCCAGAAGGTCATCTAGTCCAACCCCCTGCTCAAAGCAGGACCAATTCCCAGTTAAATCATCCCAACCTACTAAGTGCAAGTTTTCTCCTTCTCTCTGCCATTTCAGGGTATCTAAGACGGTTATGATTAGCAACTGTCTCATTATTATGCAAAATCGAATTACAGCAAAAATACAGTGTACTGTGACTTTGAAAACTTAAGCAAAACTGACATGGCTTAACAACACAGTCCTGCTTCTTAAATCTTAACAGAAGAAAATAAGTGTCTATTCTACATCTTGCTTTTAGGATGAAAATTTCTGTAGGTCAAATCACTAAAGCATGTTTTGTTATGAGTGCTATATGCAGGTTAATCCCCGAGCCAGAGGCCATTTCAGGATTCCAGCGGGTTCATTGTATGTGAGAAATTGATTATTAGACGTGCAATAAGCTGATAGCCCTTCCTTCCCTAGCCCAAGATAGTTGCTATTCTCCATTTGAGAAAATGACAGCATGGTCCATTGGATTCCATTTTCATGTATGCATTTGTAACGCCGATAGACCCTAGTTGTCGTCGGGTGGGATTGAACCGGGGCCCTCGTGCTTAGTGCATGAGCCTCTATCGCATGAGCTAAAAGCCCACTGGCTCTTAGTTAAGGCTGTAGAGCGGACTCATTTAACTCTCTAAGTGGTCTCAGTGCCACTATATGGGACAGAGCACCACGCCCTGGAGGTGTGTGGGTTATTTACTTCCTCTAGCTGAGGAAGCATGTCCTGAACTTCTGAGACTTTCCAGTTGAAATCCCGGATGAGCCCCCACTTGTAACGCTGATGCACCCTGGTCATCAGCCGGTGGGATCAAAGCGGGGATCTCTAGAGCTTATTGCATGAGCCTCTACAGCATGGGCTAAAAGCCAACTGGCTCTTCATTCAGGCTGTAGAGCAGACTTTTTTATCTCTCTTTAAGTGGTCTCTGTGCCATTAGATGGGCCAGAACACCACACTCTGAAGGTGTGTGGGTTACACATTCATCTACAAAGACAGCAGGTAGACAAGCAGTCTTTTAATTATTTCATTTCAAATTATTTATTATCTGCAAGGGAAGAAAAGTTTGTATGTGTTTATTTTGTAATGGGTCAAATTGTACTCTGATTTACACTGGTGTAAACTTCCTGGAAGTTACTCTGCAGTAATTAATAGTAGAATTTGGGCTGTGCATACACATACTATCAGGGTCAGGTCAGCTTAGACAAGGGTACCAAATGTACAGCTGCAAAGAATTCGTGGTTGTATTAGCCCCAACCTACTAAGTGCAAGTTGAAATAATGATCTTACATTTACCACTCAAAAAGCAATCAAAAAGCAGACTAATAACAGGCTGGCCCCTGTTCGGGTGTATATGGGAGGTTGCAAGAAGCACTTGGGTCCCCATGCAGGGGCCAGTCGTAATTGTCACTCTTGCATTCCTCTGAGTTCAGGAACTATACTTCGTTGGCACATTATAGACTATTATGACTGGTTGCCTGCACAAGGTGGGGCATGCTGTGCCTATGCAAGGACTATAGTAGTGGGCATGTGCCTCCTGACTGTGTAGATCCCAGTGGCTTCATGCTCTTCTAAGACCTAGTGTCACCTGCTGAGTCCATTGGGATGGTGATGCCACTATATGGAAGCTCTCTTTACTGGGCTGCAAAATGGTGGAAAGGTCAAAGGAGATGTGAAACTCTTGAGTCTGCAAAATGTATTGGGGGCACTTTTTGTTTTCAGTCTCCAGAACTGATAGTTATTTGACTCTAACATTAGGACTCTGTGTGAGGCTTAATGCTCCTGTTAAGAAAAGGGTTTCCTGGAAGCTATTGCTGAGCTCCTGGAGGATTTTTCCTCCTCCTCACTACTATCCATGAAGCTCCAGCAGTGCTGCTTCAGCCAAAAGAAAATTGGTTTGTCCTGAAGGCCAGTACAAGCATAAGTGAAAACATATCCAGTAGCAGCCTTGGTTTAGGGATGATTGTGGCAAGTCTCTTACCTATGAGGTTTCTAAGTGGCTTTTGATTCATATTGGGCACAGGGATGCCATTTAGGGGTGGCAGAGTGGTCTTCTCCCCTCACCCCCTGAATTTTGTACAGGAGGTCTCAGGGCACACATCTTAGCCTCAGGTGGAGCTCTTAACTACAGCACAGCCTTTGTGTGGAATGTGAGTTCTGCAGAGGAGAAGTGCTGCTCCCAGCTTGTGTCTCTGGGGCAGGGAGTCAGTATTTTGTTTATAAACAGAAGCAGGGTGATTAAGGTAAGAAAGGGATCATAATTAAATTAAGGATCTGGAAGTCCTTAGACGAGCCTGTAAAACAGGAATTCTTCTGCGGGGGATGGGTAGTTTTGAAGACAGAATGAAGTAGACTCAGAAGAAATACAGCCAAGGTTACATTCAGAAAAGAGGGAGGTGTGAGGGGGATGGGTGAGAAGGGGCCAAAACCAAGGGAAGGGGCCAAAACCAAGGGAAGGGATAGCATGTGGCCCCATCACTGTAGAATCTCTGGCTCACACTGTCAAATCCGCACAGACACACCCCTGGAACCCCGACCTGGGATATTCTATCTACTACCCAAGATCCATAAACCTGGAAATCCTGGGCGCCCCATCATCTCAGGCATTGGCACCCTGACAGCAGGATTGTCTGGCTATGTAGACTCCCTCCTCAGGCCCTATGCTACCAGCACTCCCAGCTACCTTCGAGACACCACTGACTTCCTGAGGAAACTTCAATCTATCGGTGATCTTCCTGATAACACCATCCTGGCCACTATGGATGTAGAAGCCCTCTACACCAACATTCCACACAAAGATGGACTACAAGCCGTCAAGAACACTATCCCCGATAATGTCACGGCTAACCTGGTAGCTGAACTTTGTGACTTTGTCCTTACCCATAACTATTTCACATTTGGGGACAATGTATACCTTCAGATCAGCGGCACTGCTATGGGTACCTGCATGGCCCCACAGTATGCCAACATTTTTATGGCTGATTTAGAACAACGCTTCCTCAGCTCTCGTCCCCTAAAGCCCCTACTCTACTTGCGCTATATTGATGACATCTCCATCATCTGGACCCATGGAAAAGAAGCCCTTGAGGAATTCCACCATGATTTCAACAATTTTCATCCCACCACCAACCTCAGCCTGGTCCAGTCCACACAAGAGATCCACTTCCTGGACACTACAGTGCTAATAAACAATGGTCACATAAACACCAACCTATACCGGAAACCTACTGACCGCTATTCCTACCTGCATGCCTCCAGCTTTCACCCTGACCACACCACACGATCCATCGTCTACAGCCAAGCTCTGCGATACAACCGCATTTGCTCCAACCCCTCAGACAGAGACAAACACGTACAAGATCTCTGTCAAGCTTTCTTACAACTACAGTACCCACCTGCAGAAGTAAAGAAACAGATTGATAGAGCCAGAAGAGTTCCCAGAAGTTACCTACTACAGGACAGGCCTAACAAAGAAAATAACAGAACGCCACTAGCCGTCACCTTCAGCCCCCAACTAAAACCCCTCCAACGCATTATTAAGGATCTACAACCTATCCTAAAGGATGACCCAGCACTCTCACAAATCTTGGGAGACAGGCCAGTCCTTGCCTACAGACAGCCCCGCAACCTGAAGCAAATACTCACCAACAACCACATACCACACAACAGAACCACTAACCCAGGAACTTATCCTTGCAACAAAGCCCGTTGCCAACTGTGCCCACATATCTATTCAGGGGACACCATCACAGGGCCTAATAACATCAGCCACACTATCAGAGGCTCGTTCACCTGCACATCCACCAATGTGATATATGCCATCATGTGCCAGCAATGCCCCTCTGCCATGTACATTGGTCAAACTGGACAGTCTCTACGTAAAAGAATAAATGGACACAAATCAGATGTCAAGAATTATAACATTCATAAACCAGTCGGAGAACACTTCAATCTCTCTGGTCACGCAATCACAGACATGAAGGTCGCTATCTTAAAACAAAAAAACTTCAAATCCAGACTCCAGCGAGAAACTGCTGAATTGGAATTCATTTGCAAATTGGATACTATTAATTTAGGCTTAAATAGAGACTGGGAGTGGCTAAGTCATTATGTCATTATGCAAGGTAGCCTGTGTCCTCTTGTTTTTTCCTACCCCCCCCCCCCAGATGTTCTGGTTTAACTTGGATTTAAACTTGAAGAGTGGTCAGTTTGGATGAGCTATTACCAGCAGGAGAGTGAGTTTGTGTGTGTATGGGGGTGGGGGGGATGTGAGAAAACCTGGATTTGTGCAGGAAATAGCCCAACTTGATTGTCATGCACATTGTGTAAAGAGTTGTCACTTTGGATGGGCTATCACCAGCAGGAGAGTGAATTTGTGGCGGGGGGTGGAGGGTGAGAAAACCTGGATTTGTGCTGGAAATGGCCCACCTGATGATCACTTTAGATAAGCTATTACCAGCAGGACAGTGGGGTGGGAGGAGGTATTGTTTCATATTCTCTGTGTATATATAAAGTCTGCTGCAGTTTCCACGGTATGCATCCGATGAAGTGAACTGTAGCTCACGAAAGCTTATGCTCAAATAAATTGGTTAGTCTCTAAGGTGCCACAAGTACTCCTTTTCTTTTTGCGAATACAGACTAACACGGCTGTTACTCTGAAAACTGTCTAATCTATTTCTCCTCACAGTTCCTCTGTGAGATAGAGCAGTGCCGTTATCCCCATTGTGCAGATGGGGCATTGAGAGGCAGAGAGACTAAGGGCTAGATTTTTAAAGGTTTTTAGGCACCTAGTGAGATTTTCAAAAGCATGTAGAAGGTTAGGTGCTTTGTAAACCCCACTAGATGTCTAGCTGCATCTCTGAATGCCTAAAAACTGTCTCTAAGGCACTGGCCTGGGACCACACAGGAAGTCCAAGGGCGAAGTAGAACCCAAGTCTCTGACGGCTGTCTATTTCCTGCTGCATGCTGCAAAAAAGAGGGACTCTGATGGGAGCAAAACCAAGAAGGGCCAGTTCTCTGAGACTCCAGCGAACAGTCCCAGGCGATTGGGAAGGATGTCACAGTTGACAGCATGAAAGGCAGCCCAGAGGTCAGGAAGGATAAAGAAAAAGAAAATGAGTCAGATGAGATGAGATCACTTAACCCTCCAGGGATGGCAGGTTCTGCCCCATGGTGGGTGTAGAACAATGGCTGCTGTGCAATTTTACGTTTCAACTGAAATCCATTTTGTTTTGTCATTTTTTTGTTCTGAGTCTGAGGAAAAGGAAGGAATGAGAAAATGTCATATGAGTATCAGATGTGTTTTCGGGCCAATTCAGAACAAAGAACAGAAATTGCATCCACAGAATCCATAAAGTCGACGATTATTGTCATGATTTGTATTATTCACTGGGTACCATCTGTGTGCTCAGCACTGTTCAGAATATGCTAGAAAATGTAGTCCCTGAGCCAATGCATATAAAATGTGTCGCCTGGGATAAAATGGCTCAGATACTTAATCAAGAAAGCAGGTTTCATCTGATTGCCTGCCCCCCCTTCCTGGATTCTCTCTTAACCAAGAAAGAGGAGATTTCAGACTCCAGTTTCAGGGCTCTAAATATTGACTTTCAAGCTAGAACGTTTCCACTGGAGTGTTTTCCAAACCTTGATGAAGAGTTAAAATGCAGACCATTATGAATGACCAAGAGGATGCAATTAGTGGATGCGAGATGTATTTTCTTTGCCCTTAATTCAGAACAAGAACTCCTTAACAAAAGTTAATATATTTTATAGATTGTAGAAGCACAGGATACATTATGTACAAATAGCAAAGCTTGATGCAGTGGCAGCTGTGCTAGCCAAGGACACTTACTGTAGATGGAGAGGTTTTTCTTAGAATTCAGACAGGCACATAGAAGTGGCTCTCAAGAGAAATCATGAGGCATTGGCAACTTCTCTTCAAACAGAAGTATTGTAGGCTCTGTTTGTTTTGCAAGAGCTACTCTGGCTTGGTCTTCACAATTGAGAGTGCATCTGCTGAGGATAAAAATCAGAAGTTGCCTGCAGGAGACATTGCTTGCATTTCCCCCATAGCTCCATCTCGGCCCATAGGTTATTGTACCAATCACACCCTGCTGACCTTAACTCTGGTTACTTTTGCCCCTTGTATGGGCATACCAGAATAATTTGTCCCTCCAGAGCCTTAATACCTTGGTGTCTGCCCTTCTCTATCTTATCTCCCTTCCTTGGCATTATTGGGGTAAGTTTGCCTGTCAAGGCCTCATTATCCGGTTCCTGCTCCCTCTTTTCAGCCTGCACTTTCTTTCAGGCTGAAAGTCCCTTTAGTCCCTTGTTCCTCCTAGGAGCCTCCACCCTCCTCTAGATGTCTCTGACCTAGTACTTCCTGATTTACTGCCCCCTTCTTGAGTTTTTCTCTCCCCAACAAGCTCTCCAGGATGTTGGTTCTTTGTGGGCTTTTGTACTACCCGTGGAGGGCTGCCTGGAGGGGTCTACATTCAGGATTATTTTATTCAGACCCACCTGTGGGAGTCTCCCCCTCGATACCTTGTCCTCCTTACCCAAGGATTGTACCATATAATCATACTTACATTTCCTACTAACCCCTATTTAACTAGCAATGTTAATAAATTCCATGTATGTTATAACTGCTATAATGAATTGTTTGCTTCTCTGTATTATTCCCAGTGTCTCAATACTCAGTTTTTTATTGAGGTTTATGTACTGTAGCAGTAATATATGGGATGGGATATCTGTTCTGTAAGAAATTGAATCCCCATATATAATCTCTTGTGCTCGTTGTGTTTTATGTGTGTGTTGGGGGGAAAGTGGGTGTTACAGGATTGGCTGGCCCTATAAGGGATTTGGGCTCAGCCCTACTTGTGTCTTGTCATCCAGTCCCAGATAATGTGTTTGGGCTTAATCTGATTGTTGTGTCTGCTGATCAGGCATTACGAGATGGTAACCAGGGGGCAAGGCTCTGTCAAAGAAAGGTAAACCAGGGACTAGGAAAGATCTTGGAGAGGTCTCCAAAGAATCCCAGAGTTTGGTGTGGGCCTAGCAAAGCTACCCTGGTATGAGGAGCTGAGAGAACATGGGGAATAGATGGCCAGCCCTCTGTGGAGAAAGAGGTGGTTAGGGACTATTTAGAAAAACTGGACGTGCACAAGTCCATGGGGCCGGATGAGTTGCATCCGAGAGTGCTAAAGGAACTGGCGGCTGTGATTGCAGAGCCATTGGCCATTATTTTTGAAAACTCGTGGCGAACGGGGGAAGTCCCGGATGACTGGAAAAAGGCTAATGTAGTGCCAATCTTTAAAAAAGGGAAGAAGGAGGATCCTGGGAACTACAGGCCAGTAAGCCTCACCTCAGTCCCTGGAAAAATCATGGAGCAGGTCCTCAAAGAATCAATCCTGAAGCACTTACATGAGAGGAAAGTGATCAGGAACAGTCAGCATGGATTCACCAAGGGAAGGTCATGCCTGACTAATCTAATCGCCTTCTACGATGAGATTACTGGTTCTGTGGATGAAGGGAAAGCAGTGGATGTATTGTTTCTTGACTTTAGCAAAGCTTTTGACACGGTCTCCCACAGTATTCTTGTCAGCAAGTTAAGGAAGTATGGGCTGGATGAATGCACTATAAGGTGGGTAGAAAGTTGGCTAGATTGTCGGGCTCAACGGGTAGTGATCAATGGCTCCATGTCTAGTTGGCAGCCGGTGTCAAGTGGAGTGCCCCAGGGGTCGGTCCTGGGGCTGGTTTTGTTCAATATCTTCATAAATGATCTGGAGGATGGTGTGGATTGCACTCTCAGCAAATTTGTGGATGATACTAAACTGGGAGGAGTGGTAGATACGCTGGAGGGCAGGGATAGGATACAGAGGGACCTAGACAAATTGGAGGATTGGGCCAAAAGAAATCTCATGAGGTTCAATAAGGATAAGTGCAGGGTCCTGCACTTAGGACGGAAGAACCCAATGCACAGCTACAGACTAGGGACCGAATGGCTCGGCAGCAGTTCTGCGGAAAAGGACCTAGGGGTGACAGTGGACGAGAAGCTGGATATGAGTCAGCAGTGTGCCCTTGTTACCAAGAAGGCCAATGGCATTTTGGGATGTATAAGTAGGGGCATAGCGAGCAGATCGAGGGACGTGATCGTTCCCCTCTATTCGACATTGGTGAGGCCTCATCTGGAGTACTGTGTCCAGTTTTGGGCCCCACACTACAAGAAGGATGTGGATAAATTGGAGAGAGTCCAGCGAAGGGCAACAACAATGATTAGGGGTCTGGAACACATGACTTATGAGGAGAGGCTGAGGGAACTGGGATTGTTTAGTCTGAGGAAGAGAAGAACACGGGGGGATCTGACAGCTGCTTTCAACTACCTGAAAGGGGGTTCCAAAGAGGATGGCTCTAGACTGTTCTCAGTGGTAGCAGATGACAGAACAAGGAGTAATGGTCTCAAGTTGCAGTGGGGGAGGTTTAGGTTGGATATTAGGAAAAACTTTTTCACTAGGAGGGTGGTGAAGCACTGGAATGTGTTACCTAGGGAGGTGGTGGAATCTCGTTCCTTTGAGGTTTTTAAGGTCAGGCTTGACAAAGCCCTGGCTGGGATAATTTAGTTGGGGATTGGTCTTGCTTTGAGCAGGGGGTTGGACTAGATGACCTCCTGAGGTCCCTTCCAACCCTGATATTCTAAGATTTTGGGTTATCTGCTTGAGGGGTGAATAGTAGTAGGACTGGGAAAACTAATATAAACCACAGATTTCCCTGTCTCTTCACCCTAGAGTTTGATAAGAGTGTTAGGCCAATCTGTTAATATTGTATCTGTGATTGTGTATCTGATTTTATTTTGACTCTATGAATAGTGTAGTGAAATAGCATTTGTAGTAACCCTTAGCATTTCATTGATGTCACCGATGGCAATATACACCGAAGATAGCTAGCATAGTTAGTTTGTTCTTCAACTTGCTATAGATATCAAGCAATATACAGAATACAACTAGTCAGATGTTTTGTTTTCTTCTTTCCCCTGCTTGAAAAGAGGGGGCAGCACCTGTCCTTTTAAATAGGTGTTACATTAGATTAATCTCCAAACAAGAAAAAGTTCAGGTTTGTCTAGTTGGGGAGGAAAAAATGATGTCTTCCAAAATGTAAAAGGAATATTGAAATACTTGTGACCTCTGGTGTATTCTGTGAGGTGATTATTTGTGTAATTAAGGAATGGGGATAGATCCTGGGCTCTGAAAGGTACATAAGGCTTGGAAGAACTGAAGCAAATAGAAAGGATGATGAGCTTCCGATGATGATGATACTGGAGCAGATAAGGGAGGAAGTGTGTGATTTTAATTTTATGCATCCATTTACCTTTCTTTTTCTCTTGGTGAGGTGTCTGCAGTTCTTTCAGTGAAGCACATATATTGTGGAGAGGTTTTCTTAGTATTGGGGAATTTTTGACTCATTAGTGTGGGGCTAATAGAGTCCCTTCTTGTTTCCCTGCTATGCATTGTTCTCAATTTTTTATGAATTGAGGGTGCTCCTGGCTAGCATTTATAAGTCTTAATTACGCAATGTAGCCTCTGTGTTTTTTCATGAAGGCTAATCATGTCTTTTATTTCCTATGATTTGTTCATTTAGTTGGTACAGTAGAGAATAGAAAGCCAATCTTACAACGGGGAAGTATTTAATGCATGCAAAGGGCTTCAACATTGGATATCATTAAAGCCTTTACATTTAAAGTTTGCATAATAATTGCAGAATTCCCCAGTCTCACGTATAGGGATTATAACAAATATAGGTAAATAATACAGCATGATGAACACTAAAGGCCAGAATCTGGGCTGCATCTCGCTAGTTGCATCAAAATCTCTGTGGTCCCTGGTGTAATTTAGAGAAGGGCTGTACATCTCAGCAAATGTACATGGCAGCTTACTGGCTGCTTTGAATTCCAGAATGATGGGCGCACGGAGCATTACAGGCATGCCCATCAGTAGCACTGATTTAGAGATTTCTTGGGGGGCCAAATTCCAGATACTCCCCCGGGCAGAGTCCCTATTCTGGTCCCTGCTTGTGCCACTCCACTGGGACCCCAGGTCTCTCTCAGGTGGGGAGTCCCTCCAGTCTCTTACCCCCGTAGTACATGAGCCGATGCTGCCAGGAGTAGAGTTCTTGGCAGACTCCTCGGTGCGCCACTGTACAGGAACAGACTCCCTGGACTCCTGTGTGCCAGATTGCAACTCTCTCTGGACAGAGGAGCAGATAGGCCAAATTTGAGTGGCGTTGCAACACAACTCACTGAAGCTTGGCCCAGGTGCCCCTTCATCTATAGAGAGAGGTGGCTGGATCAAGTGTCAGTGGTGTTGCAACTACGCAGCTGGAGCAACACTACAGACTTATCTGGAAGCAGCCATGTTGATGTAGTATAGGACGACTGCTTAAAAAGTGGTTGGGCCATGCTCTTCCCCTGTCCCCCACCATCCATGGCCTATGTAACTTCGAGCAAGTGCGAAAACCTTGGTAGCAGAGGGGAAGGGTTCAGTCCCCTTCTTAGTTGATGCTGCTGATGCCCATGACATGCCTCTATGCCAAGGATGGTACAGAAAAGGTGGTATGACGCTGCTGATATTAGCCCTACATCATTTCTGGTCTGGGGATATTGTCCAGGGGGCCACAGCAGGAGTAATCTGGAATCATGAGTTTCATAGAACCTACTATATATATGTAGGAGTAGCATACTGTTTGCAATCATGTTTAATTGGAGAAATTACATAACTTTTTATATTACATATACATGACACATTACTAAACCACAACAAATCCTGATTTACCATGATACTTAATTTTATGTAGTATTAATGTAGGGGGAGATTTTAAAAAGCACCTGAGGGATGTACTTTTATTCAGAGACTTACACCCAAAATATTTGGGGGCACCTGTGATAATGTCACTGTAAGGCTAATATAGTATTGTAACCTAAACCCCAGCAATGCTTTCTCCTGGGGGAGTTCTGTGCCAAAAAATTACAAATTCTGTGCACAATATTTTAAAATTATGCATATTTGTTAAAATAACACAGTATAATCACTCCTGTTTCAATTATTTTGGTAATTTATTTCAAAATACCTGTCAGCAAGTATGTGAACAATACACACAACATCACAATAGATTTCCCCAGGAGTAGAGATTTAAAGAAACCCCTCTGACAAACCAGTTCCAGTTGGGGGTGCTGGAGGGGGCTGCTTGGGGCCCCCAGAGCCCAGACACCTGCACCCCCACCTTCCCAGTGCCCAGGAATGGGGCACCCCCTGGCCCAGACATCAGCACACCCTTCCTCCCCAGAGCCCAGCCACTGGGTAGCCACAGAGCCTAGATACCCACATCTCCTTCCCCCCCCCAGAGCCCAAATGTGGGACACCCCCAGAGACCAGACACCCACACCCTTACTGTCCGTCCGTCCCCCGTCTTCCCCCCCACCCCCTCGCTTCTTTACTGTTCCACCAGGGGATGTGGTGTGATGCGACCCTGCCCTTTCTCACTCTTTTCCAGAGCTGGGTTTCCTGCACCCTCTCCTATCCCTGGGAGAATGAGTGTCAAGCTGGGCAGCTAGAGTGTGCAGCCTCTGTCCCTGCTGGGCTGAGCACTCCACTCACTGCGAGCTGGAATTCTGCATGAATTCTGCATTGCACCGTGGCACAGAATTCCCCCAGGAGTAAATGCTGGACTGAATCTAGCACACAAACTGTTAGTGTGGAGCAGTATGTTAGGGCGCTGTAAGTTATACAGCATTAATCCTATACCTGTTGTGGAAAGAAATCCAGGCATACAAGACACAACAGCACCCATTGACCTTTTTAACAAACCAAGAGCCATTCTATCAGTCACTTGCCCTATAAACCCTTGTAGTGAATAATGCTGTGAATACTTGAGCAGTAATCTCTGCCTCTTTTTAAAATAAAAATAAAAGTGGCGGTCAAAGGAAAGAATGTATACACATTGTTAAACAGCAAGCATCAAAATATAAAAATCCTGGATATTAAATATATATGTGCAAGAAATTCACATATATTTACTGTGCTGGTCTTGTTTATAAGTGTTTTGGCAACTTAGAAATAGCACATGAAGGAGAGTTAGTGTAACACAGAAGTATTAATTCATGTAGAATCCCTCATTTGGGGTTTCTCTCACTGAAGAACGTTAAATTTTACTCCGGTTTTGTGGGAATTACCTATGTAGGATACTCTATGCATTGTAGGGAGAAGAGACATTTACAGTAAATGCCTAGCAGACAACTTACATTTCCTTAAGGGAGACTTAATTTACTGACTGACTTTTGAAAATTTGTTACTTTTTTCAACCCACTCCCAAAATAGGTATGTCTTTTTGTTAAGCTGGAGATAGAGCTGTAGCTCATGGGCATGTATTGGTTGATTAAGGGACATTTAATGAAAAGTTGCAAGCTCATATGCTGCTCTTTCCTGCTGCATTGATTTGTTTTGATGAAAGCCTGTGTAAACAAAACTATAAGGAGTGTATTTCCAGGCTTCTTTGTGAGGAACTGTGTGCACTTTAGAAAATGGGAGCTTGATTTTTATTTACACTGCCTGTTTTCATTGCTCTTGCATCATAAAGGGGTTTTAATGTAAATAATACTCAGGGGCTGATGTTTAGTGAAATTTTAATGCTACGCACTGAATTTCAGAAATATACATATGGATAAAAATCAACCGTTCTTGAGAACAGTGGTCTCCAAACTTTTCTGATCGCGCACCCCATCAGTAAAAATGTTTTGAGCGCGCACCCCCAATATTTGTATATTTATTTATGTATAAATTATATACATGTACTACTGTACTAATATATTGTGTAAACTATAAAACATACACAAAATAGACATTAAAAGGATGAGATAAAGATGAAATAAACAATATTTTTAATTTTTTATTAACGGTACAAAAAACCTTTTTGCTGTCACTGAAAAAATATTAATTTTAGTGAGAGCAATGTGATTGATTGAATTGCTTTATTTTGAAAATCTTGGTTTAACACTTTGTGATACAGCGGGCGCTAAGGGTGGGGTGTGGGGTCTGGGAGGGAGTTAGGGTGTGGGAGGGCGCTCAGGGTGGGGGTGCGGGAGGAGGCTCAGAGCTGGGGCAGGCAGGAGGTGCAGAGCACTTACCTGGGGCAGCCCCTGTTTGGTGCAGGGGGTGCGCAGGTGGCTCTGTGCAGCGCAGCACCACCCCCATGGCCACGATGCCGGGAACTGTCCCCCCTGGCAGGCAGGGCCACCCGGAATGCAGGGGCTTTCAGAGCTTCAAGGCCCTGAGCTAAGGGGGCCCTGGCCTGCAGCCAGAGGTGAAAGTAAGCTGGTACGCCCTGGTACGGCATACCGGCAAGAGTCGGTGCACCCTACTAGAGCAGCCCGGCTTCCCCAGGGGGCAATTTATAGGGCCTGGGGCTCCCAGCAGTGGCCCTTTAAATTGCCTCCAGAGCCCTGGGGTAGTGGCTGCGGGGCTCCGGCAGCTATTTAAAGGGCCCGGGGCTCCCCTGCTTCTACTGCACGGGCCCTTTCAGTAGCCACTGGAGCCCCGCCACTTCCCCAGGGCTCCGGTGGCTATTTAAAGGACCAGGACAGCAGAAGCAGGGGAGCCCAGGGCTCTTTAAATAGCCCCTGGAGCCCCGGGCTGCTGCTGCTACCCCGGTGAGGGGAGGGGGCACTTACCTTATGGGGTGGTCTGGGTGGGCTGGATCTGGCTCTGACCCCCCTCAGCCCCGCCCCTTCTGCCTTAGGCCCAGCTCCTTCCAGGGTCCAGAGCTCGCTCCAGTGTACCGGTAAGTTGGTCGACTTACTTTCACCTCTGCCTGCAGCTCTAAAGCCCCTTTCGGAATGCGGCCCTGAGAGCACGGGCCAGAGGACTCAGGAGGAGCAAGGGCAGCCGCGCAGCCAGTGGCCGGAGAGAAGCGGCGCTTTCCCCTTCAAAGCACCGCTTCTCTCTGGCCGGCTTTGAAGGGGAAAGTGCTGCTTCTTTCCGGCCACTGGCTGCGCGGCTGCCCCTGCTCCTCCACAGGCTGGAGGACTCGAGGCCGTGCGCCCCGCCCCCCCCCTTTTTTTTTTCCCTCTCCGGTGGTGCTCCTCCTGCCGCCCTGCCCTTTTGCTCCGGCGGCGCTCCTCCTGCTGCGCCCCCCAATCGATCGTCTTGCGCACCCCCTGCGGAAACCACTGCTCTAGAACATTAAAAGTACCCTGAAGTGACTATTCGTAATTGGTGCTCAACGCTGATTTACTGGTTATGTGTGGTGGTGTGTTGGCCCTGTATTTAGGCACCAACTCCTATGGGATTTAGGCACCTAAATACCTTTTAAAAATCTGGCCCTAAGGCATTTGCCAAATGGGACAGTTCCCTTTGAGAACTTTGAGGTATTTGATTTGGAGGAATTTGAAGCCGGAATGGCTAGCAGCTAAAAGATAAGAAATCAGAACAAAAGAAAGCACATTAATAATCTGTAATTTGCCCTTTCTCCTCTTGTATCCCTCTAGTATGAAGAAAAAGAAATCTGAAAAAGGAATATAAGATCCAGTAAAGCCAAGAGTAAATCCTGTTGTTTTGATAGTTCATCTGTGGAGCAAGGCAAGCTCTTGCGTTTGAATGTGGAGCATTCTGAGAGAGATTATAAGCAGTCTTCCTTCCCCTCCCATCCCACTAAGGAATGTCAGTGGTCCTCCACATATCACCAGATTGATCAGGGCAGCAAAGATACTCATCATTACGTAGGACAATGTTTCTCATCCTGTTCAGGTTGTCGAGCCTCTTTTTGAAATAAAAAAATTGCATGGCCTCTTGCACTTTTACTTCTATTTTTATAGTAAGTGTATCAATTAGCTTATATAATTGTGTGTGTGTGTTTTGAGAGGTTGACAGAATACTTGACCTTGAAGGGTAAGGATGTGTGGGGAATAAGATTGTTCTTTTCTTTAGATTTTTAATAAATTTTCAATGCCTCACAAATACAATCCCCATGATTGTCCTTCATTACCAGCCCCTGGTGTCCTATCTGGGGGTGGTGACCCACTGATTGGGAAACTTTGGTCTTGTGGACAGGCACTAGAGTGAGAGTAAAGAGACATGGGTTCTATTCTTTGCCAGTGATCCGCTGCATGACATTGGGCAAGTCACCTCACCATGCCTCTGTTTGTGCCCCCACCTCTTGTGTTTTCTTCTTTAGGGCAGAAAATATTTTTTGTTGTTTCATAAAGTGCATAGCATAATGGAGTCCCAGTCTCATTTGGGGTCTCTAGGCACTAATGTACACATAACCACATGTAATCCATAGATGTTTAGTTAGCACCTTAATCTCACCTTCCAAGCTTTCATGAGCAGACCATTTGACTCACTGAACGAATCTTGCTCTTCTTCCTGTCAGTTGAGGTCACCCTAAATCTTAAAATTTAGAGCTCTTTTCCTGTGGAGAATCTGTGCTTTATGAATTACAGTAATAGGAAACAAGTGGTTGGACCCTGGAAAGAGTTCCCAAAGTTTGCTTGCTATTTCACGGTTGACTTGCACATGCTCACTTTGTCTCTTCCTCTCCAGTTCTCTCCACCACCCAAAGCAGGTGGTGATGGTGCTTGTGCAGCTGTGTAGGAAGAGGAAGGGTCTGCACCAGAAGCCTTCCCTGGACCTTTTTAAAAGGACCTCTCCACCAGCAGTCCTTTTTCTCTAGGGAGAGCAGGGACTGCTTGCTCCCGATTCTGGCATGGGGCACAAATTACCAAGAAGGGGGCAGGGAGGAGGCATGCTTTGACAGAGTGTGCTCCTCCACGTGCACTGTTAAGCCACAAGAAAGAGAGTGTATGCTTTTAGGCACAACATCCCTAGTGCTTCCTCTAAAGTGGGGCTCAGAGCTGTGGCATAATTGCCACAGTGTGGTCCTTGATATCAGACAAATATAGTTTTGGTAACAAAGTTTCAGGACTTGCAGAGCTTTTCTGTTTGTTGCATTCCGTCTCAGATGCAGAGATAAGGCATCAAAACCAACCATCGTCAAATGGATCACTTTGTGCACTTCTCAGCTAGCCAAGGAATAGCTGGATGGATCAAAGTTGTGCATTTCTGTGTCCACTAGACAGTAGAGGACAATGGCCTGTGCAGATGAAATATGCATGGCAGAAATCTGAAAGTCTCTGCACCTTTTCCAGACTTGATAGTAATCTGGACTAGTTGTCAACATCCAATACAGCTTTCAGATGACAGATTCTATGTTCGGCTGTATAAAGTGGACAGAAAATTTCCATGATAAGGCAGCCAAAGATTCCCCTTATGTAAGAGTGTTCCTACATAGGCCAGGGTGTGGCCCAGCAATCCGCAGCTAGCAGAGCAGGTCAGTCCCAAAGTCAGGGAGTAGAAAGGTGCCTGAGTCACTAAGGCCTGTCCCGTACGTTGGTTCCTGTGCTGAGCACAGGTCTGGTCCTATATTCCCTAGCATCAGGATGCATGCATTGATGCTTTCACTTTTCTTCGGTTCCTAGACTCTTCCTTGCTAGTGTAACACATCTGCTGATGGATTAAGAAATCAGTCTGTTGTATAGGTTTGATTTGGCTGCTTGTCTAATACCCATACTTACTCACTTAACTCCTCCCATGATGTAAAATCTGAAGAAAGTCATGTGTGTTTAAGGGAGAACTGAAGAGGAAGATTATTTTGGAGCCTCTCATAAGGCAGGTCTAGCATTTCCTGGGTGCAGTCTGCTGAGTCTGCCAAATTGCGTCAGTTTGTGTTTAGTGGTTTTATAATGCAAGACTTTGATCCATTAGGACGAGATAGAAATCATTAACCTCAGTCATTCATTTATTATTTATAACGTTTTAGACCGTGGAAATCTTGGTTTTGTTTTTGTTTGTTTGTTTTGTTTTGTTTTTTTCTTTGTTGATGTTATGGGAGATAGCACTAACTTTCTCTAGGGGAGACTGGCTGGGTCAGGGATTGGCAGTTGGATACAGAACCTTTCGACTCTAGTTCAGGTTGAATATAGACTGAGGGCTGGATTCACAAAAGGATTTAGGTGTCTAACTGCCACTTTAGGTTCCTAAGTCCCAGAATCAGGCGACACTGGGATTCAGAAAGTCTCACTCAGTGCCTTGCCCCCAAACACTATAGGTGCCTAAACTTGCTCAGTACCTAAATTTTTGCAGGAAAAGTTCCCTTGGTGCCTATGTGTCTGCCTCTGAGTGTGCACACTGCAGCCCCATTGCATGAATCCAGATGTTTAAGCCCCAGAGTGAAGCATGAACTGGGAGAAGATAAGCATTCATCCACTAAACTCACCTGCAGGGCCCAATATGGTAAGTGTGCTCAGACATCACCTACCGGACCCAGCCACGGTAGACAAGATGACACAATAGGGCCCTAAGGGAGGAATGAGAATGACCTCCCTCATAGCTTTTAGCCCAATGATTTGGGTATTCACCAGGGATGTGGGAGACTGACAGGTTTTTGTTACCAATCTGTCTGAGGCATCAGGTGATCAGGCTGAGGCCACAGGATCGTTAGGGGAGGAGATGACCGAACACACCAAGTGTCTAAGTTACAAAGCTTTATTAATAAAATAACATTGGAGAGTGATGGGTGCTCCCCACATCACTCAGAGGAAGGAAGAAAGCCCCAAGCCCTAACCCACTTTCATACTTCACACTCACTACCCGAGGCTGGCCAGGCCTGGGTGTAACGTAAGAAGAAGAGGGGGAAGGGTGGACGGGAGTTCTGTCCTGTGTGCACAGGTCGTCCAGGGTCCACTGCTAATCTCCAAATTACTCCAGCTTTCAGGAGGGTTTTAAGTCCTGGGCTCCTTTGGGGGTGTTCCGTTCCGCGACCTCTGTTCCTTGTGCTCTTTGTGCCAGTTCAAACTGACTTTCTGTGGTCTTTTCCGCTTTCCGAAAACACAATGGCTCCAGGGACGCGAAGCTCTGTTTCCCTCCCCTCGTCGTCTTTTCGGTGTTTTCCATTTCTGCAGCCCTGGCTCAGTGTACATTTTCTTTTTTCATGGCTGGGTGAAAGATAAACGCAGCTTCAGACATTTCTTCTAGTGCAGTGACCTTGGACTGGGGCCAGCGTCTTATCATCGGACTGAGCTTGCTAGCTGCAGTGTTGAGTTAACCCGTTCTCCGCTCTCTTTCTCCTTCCCCCTTTGGCCTCTTGCAGCCTGCAAAAGAATCTTCCACTCCCCACTCAAACCTTTGACCCTTCCCAAATTGCTCTGTGATGCTTGCAACAGTGTTTGCAATATACATTGCTGATCTGTCTCCCCAAGAGAATCCCCTGAAGGGAACGGGGGGTGGGGATTGGGGTGTGACAAGTCTCTCCTGTTGAAACTGTTCCACTGGGGATAAATAATGTTAAAAGGTCACTGGCACAGGGGAAGTGGATCCTGGGTCTCCCCACCTCCCATGTGAGTGCTTTAACCACCAGGCTATAGAGTCATTCTTCTGGTTGCTTGCTTGCTGTCTCTGGCCCAATGATTCTTTCTTTATTCACCCACAGGGAAACTAGGGCACTCATCTGAGAGGTGGCAGATCCCAGTTCAAATCCCTTCCCCCTGCCCTGTCAGTTGGAGGCGGGGTTTGAACCAGATGTGTCTCGCATCCCAGGTGAGTACCCTAACAATTGGGCTAAAAGCTATGAGGGAGGTAGTGGTGTTTCTGTTAAGATGGCATAGGTTCCTATGCTAAGAGAGGGGTTGCAGCTCAAATCCCAAGGAGAAGGAGATGCTCAGTGTCACCATGCCTAAGTTTTTGTGACTCTCGCCCTGAATATTGGGTGAGCATGTTACATGAGTTGGTGGCTTAGTCCAGCTCTTACTGGATAGCTGTACATAACCCACCCCCATGTCACTAATTGACCCCCTAGTTGACTGTCTCAGCAGAGAGATGTGAGAAAACGAGGCATGACAAATGCCCCATCACCCAAAGAAGAGGCCTTTCTAGGTCATGGCTGATGCACATTGGCTAAGCAGTGTGGTGAAGTTTGCCCAGATATTGCTTGTATTGAGTCTGTTTTTGTGCATAAATAGAAGACTTGGCTCTCCATGGCTTTTCATGAGCACAAAGTTTCCTGGACAAAAGTTAAATATAGAAGAAATAATGAAAGAAATCTTTCCCATTGCTGAGCAATGCTTTTGTTATATATAGATACCCATATAATTTTTTACATTATTCTATATTGGAGCTATTTAAAGAAATGCTAGGAAAAACTAGTACAGTATCTCTCTATCACATTGTAGTTATGCAGAGTTGAATTAATAAGTAACTTGGAAACTCAAAATAGCCATGAAAAATATGCTTTGGTTTTGATTTTGCTATACATACAAAAATTAGTGTTTCTCCTATTTAAATTTGTTTCTATTATTTTGTCTTAGTAAAGATGGCAAATGAACAGAAATTTCTTTATAGTGCTTCACAAATCCAAGGGAGATGGCTTTGGTCTTCAATTCACAGTTTCTGAGAAAATCGTTTTATTACCAGGTACACTAAATAGAAGAAAACAAAATGTGTTGAAATGTATGTATTCTAAATTATTTTAGCCAGTTCATTGTATTCTATTTGAAGTCTTGTATTTAGATTTTTGAAGTATGATCCTCATGACGAAAGATAATTTTTAGAAATCATCTTGATCTCTAGTTGAGTTGAGTACATTGAGGGCTGCAGATAGAATCACTTCTGATACATATTTCTTTTTCCATTTCCCAGTTTTACAGTCAGTGTTCTCAGCATCTGAAGATAGTTTTTTTTCTAGAGCTGAGTGAATATCAGATGTTTTTGGTTTGCTGCCAATTCTGAAAAATTGGAAAAAAAAAAGTTTGATCAAATCTAAATATTGCAAAAAGAACTAAAATTTAATGAATTGAAAAAAATCCATTTGGGATCAAACAAATTGGGGGCAGGGGTAGGGAAGAGGAGGAGACTTCTCTTATAATTTTTAGCCCAGGGTACTCATGTTGGAAATGGGAGACACAGGTTCAAGCCCCACCATGCCTGATGCAGAGAAGGGATTTGAATTTGGGTCTCCCACACTGCTGAAGAGTGCCTTCACCACCAGGTGGTCTGAGGGCACAATGGATTTGAACTGGGATCTGCCATCTTTCAGAAGCTGCTCTAACCACTAGGCTATGGGATATTCTGAAGTGGGACTCACTCAGTCTCTCCTGTTGAAGCAGTTCTGTTGTATATAAACGATTAGTCATTGTAGCTAGGACTTCCACATCCTACGGGAGTGCTTTAGCCACCAGGCTAGAGAATCTCTGTCTCTTCCCTGACTACTCATTGTCAGTTCTATAGCAGTTCATAGTCAGAACTTGCTCATGCAGGGTGAAATTCATCCCTCCCCACACAGTCTGAGTAATTTAGGTTTCAGAGTAACAGCCGTGTTAGTCTGTATTCGCAAAAAGAAAAGGAGTACTTGTGGCACCTTAGAGACTAACCAATTTATTTGAGCATGAGCTTTTGTGAGCTACAGCTCACTTCATCGGATGCATACCGTGGAAACTGCAGCAGACTTTATATATACACAGAGAATATGAAACAATACCTCCTCCCACCCCACTGTCCTGCTGGTAATAGCTTATCTAAAGTGATCATCAGGTGGGCCATTTATCTTGATGAAGAGGACTAAGAAGATTTCAGGGTAGGATTCACCACACAATTCATGGGTTGAAGTGCTCTTATTGAAGTCAATAGACAAAATGTATTTACCTGTGTGCAGGGACTCTGGGCCACTGGATCTTTGAAATCACAGACCTTATTGTAAGGCTGCGAGTTGGTCATGGAGGTCACAAAAGTCATGGATTCTGTGACCTCCGTGACTTCTGGGGTCAGCCACATTGCTGCAGCTGGAGCAGCCCCAGGAGCAGTCGCACTGACAGCTGCTGGGGAGGCCCCAGCCAGCTTGCCCCGGGGAATGCCGGAGCAGCAGTGGTCCTGGGCGCTACTGTGCCCCTCCCCCCAGCATCCTCCCCCTACCTCTGGAGCAGCTCCCGAGCAGCTGCCCCCCAAGCAGCTGTGGTGCTCCCCCACCCCGAGCAGCTGCGGCGCCCTGGGCCGCTCCTCCCCCCACAGCAGCAGCAGTGCCCTGGGGCCCCCCAGAGCACCTAAGATTTAGTCAGGTATTTATTTTACAAGTCGTGGACAGGTCATGGGCTGAATGTAGCCTTACTTATTGCTCTGTCCCTCCACCATGATTTAGTGAGTGATCTGTTTAAAGACACAAACCTCAATAAGGCTAGGGTTTAAAAAACCCGCAACTGGTAAATGGTAAAAAAAAATTCCTGGTGAATCAGGAAATTTTACTCATCATCATCTTAGTTGTCATCTTAAAAAATATTTCTAGAGGGGGAAGTGTATTGGACTGATGGGTTTTCTTGGTGCAGGGGAATTATGTAATTGATTTTTTTTTAAAAAAAAATCAGAACTGAGGGATTTTGCAGTTTGAGAGCTGAAGCAATCTCAGTTGAATATCATAGAATATCAGGGTTGGAAGGGACCTCAGGAGGTCATCTAGTCCAACCCCCAACACTAAATGTGTTTATTTCCCTCATCCCCAGAATCAAAATAATATAAATGCTTTTAGAAGTGAATAACTTACGTATTCTAGGTTGAAACTGTGTCAGAACAAGATGTACAGTAGGATGGTGACATGCAGCTTCGTACTGTGCTGGCTAAAAAAGCTATTTTTTATATTATATAGATTATAGGACAATATCAAGAAATGTGATTTGGAGCATTAGTAGAGGAGTTTCAGAACAAAGTATTTTTAGTCTAAAAACAAGCTGTTTTCATGATAAAATGGCAAGCATCTTTAGTATTAATTTTTATTGGCCTTCCTTTGATTTAGGGTTTATTCCTACAGGAATGCACAGGTATTACTTATTACTGCTGGCAGATATTTCCAGGGTAGCCAGTATTGATTTTCCTATCAAATCATGAAGGATTTAAGTTGCTAGTATTAAGTTTTGTTTATATACTCCATAGCCCTAGCCAGGCAACTTGATTGCCTGAATATTTATAGGCCTTGGTCTCTGCATACTCTATGGAGTTTCTCCTGGTGTATGTTTGCTGGAATATCCCATGTGTTTGTTTCAATCCAAAAAAGATTTATATTAGATTTATATTGTGTTAACTTGTTAATCAGTTCCTACCCCACAATATCATAATTAAATTATCATTACAATTATGACATACAGTGAACTATTTTGCAGCAGAAATGGGGACTGTAGAGGGGTTTGGCTGGGGCTCGTCCCTCTCCGTGTTGGTGGGGAACCACACCACCTTGCTGCTACTTTCCAGTTGCTAACTGGGACTTAGCCTGACCAGGGGAGTCTCTTTCTGCAGCAGCAATAGAGGCAAACACAGACAGTTATTTGCGCCTGGCCCATGGTCAGCGGGCAATAGTGAGTCAAGGGCTCAGGTCCTCAGGCAGGAGCTGAACAAGGGCAGGTAAACAGCAAGCCCAGGCTCTTGGCTCAGAGCGGCCTGGGAAAGGGGGAGACTGCCACCCACAAGTTGGGTGGCAGGTGGGATGCAGGCCCACCCACTCCACTGCATCCCAGCTCGGCGCCCTAGCAGTGGCAGACCTGCTGCTGCGTCTGGGGGGATCCTGGCCGCAACACACTGACATAAATACTGGCAGTGCTGCAGCCAGACTAGGGTCGCTGCCTCCGGGCCACTTCTGAACTCCCCCTCTGGAGGTACCTGGGTCCGGACAGTGTCCTCTGGTGTGTGTGGGGGGGTCAAGAACCTTGGGGTCCTCTGTGTGGAACTAGCAAGGGGCAGCTGGGCAGCTCCTTCTGGCTCTGGTAGGTGTCAGCAGGTCAGGGCAGTCCTTGGGTCCACTGTAGGTCGCCGGCATCTCCCAACTGGGAGATAGGCCGGAGGCGTCTGGCCTCTCTGGCAGCTGCCTCTTGAGACAGCTCTGGGGTTGTGCTTTTATACTTCCTGTCCTGTGCCTTGACCTCTGGGGAGTGGGTGCAGAACTCTCTGGCTCCGGCCCACTCTGGTGTTGGGAGGGGCTAGTTCCTCTCCAGGGCGGCGGGGAACCACACCGCCTCGCTACAGGGACATTATTCACATAGTTTTTTTAGGGAAAAATCCTAAAGCTACTCAGACCTAAATTAGGTCCCAATCCTGCAAAGGCTTAAGCATGCAAGGCTATGCACATACATAAAGTTACTCGTGTGTATTTCTTTGCTTGTAAAATATTAGGACAGGAATCATGCCTTTGCATTTTTTCTGTAAAACCCCTCCAGAACGAATGCACAGTTAATAGTAATATTCAATTATAATTCCTTATGAAAGCAGCTGAAGTCTATAGGAGTTTTGTATGTGTTGAGCGAAGACTTCAGAAGCGCTTAGTACATTAACAGTATTCGTTTTCGACTGGGCGTTCCAGTTGAAAACCGGATGCCTGGCAACCCTACTTGTCTTCAAGGACCATTGGTGATTTAACGGCTCTGGTACACAGCCGGTGGCATGCAGGCTCCATTGTTGCCCACGGAGGTCTGTGTTTCAAGCACATTGGTAGAATCACCAGTTTCTGCAAAATTTAAACTTCATTTTTTAAAAAAAAGCTCTTAATTTTAACTTTTGGAGGCCTTTATGTGTATTAAAGTTGTATCCCTTTAAATAAAATTGGGTGTTAAATAGATTCGGTAAAGCTCTGTAGACACTGTTAAATAAATTTAAACCTGACTGATAGCAGCTGAGCTTAATTCAGTAACACATCTTTAGGTAAACTTGTGCAACTTTTAACGTAGACAAAGCTTGGTTGTGAACGGAGGTGGTGAAGTCCTGAAACAATTGCTGAAAAAAGGTAGGACCTGCTTCTATTCAAGTCAGTGGGATTGTGATTAAATGCAGAGGCAGATAAGAAGTTAATAACAACTCTTGCTCAAACAGGTGCTCCAGTAAGGGATCATAAAAATAGGTTCTCCCAAGGACAGGACAGAGTGTGACTGGGAGGAAGCCGGGCTGTATGTTTGGATTAGAAACCCTGAGCTGGAGAAAATTTGTTTCATCCTGATGTTTGTTCTTTGATTCAGGGTAGATGAACATTCATTCAGGGGGTATGATTTCAACTTGCGCAGACATACCTGAACTAGCTTTAATCTGTCTAGCTTGAGTAATGGAGCAGTGAAGCCTTGACAGCGCGGGCCATACAAGCCCTTGGTCAGCTAGCCCCTGCTGACACTGCATCACTGCTCTGGTACCCAAACTAGCTAGATTAAAGCTAGCTCAGGTATGTCCACACAAGCTGCAGTCACACCTCATGACAATGTAGGCATAGCTTCACATAAAAAGTTCTCAATGAAAAAATGGGACTTGACCTCTGAAGCCCACTCATGACAACCTAAGTCACCACTGAAAACTATATTTTCCTGCTGATCATTTTAGCAGAAATATCCAACTTAATGCGCTAACCCATTGTATTGGATGTAGTAGAAGCTATAGTTGGCAAGAGTTAAGTCATCTAGTTCATTCTTCTGCCAATACCAAATTTTCCTGACTGTGTAGCCTTTAAAGAACTACAGTGCATTTTAAAATTTTCTTAGTGGTGTTTGTTATCATAAATTAGCTGAGGGTTTATGATATGAATGATGGGATGTTATCAACAAGTCATATTCTACATATTAAGTCCTATTTCTACCTTTAAGTATCCAGATGGCTTACATATTTTTCTTGTAAAACTTTCTAACCTTCTCAACAAAGATTTAGGAGTTATTCTGAATTAAGATTAACTGTGAGGAAAATTTAAAATCCATCTGCTTGTCAAAAGAAGGAAAGATGGAATCAGAAGTATTTAGTAAAGACCATTTATGACTTTTAGCTAAGGAATTTTGTGATGCACAAAGTAGATGAACTGCCCTCCCGGTAAGAAAGTTGAAAGATATCATTAGTGCCAGTAGGTCACCTGCTTATAAGTTTAAAAAAGCTAAGGTTCCTTTGGACATCTACAGATCATGAGCTTTCAGTTGCTGTGTAGGACATCCAGATCAGTTCAGTAGGAAAAAGGATTTCTGAGCAGCAACCAGACTGATGTATATTTTATTATGACAGGTTTCAGAGTAGCAGCCGTGTTAGTCTGTATTTGCAAAAAGAAAAGGAGTACTTGTGGCACCTTAGAGACTAACCAATTTATTTGAGCATAAGCTTTTGTGAGCTACAGCTCACTTCATCAGATGCATTCAGTGGAAAATACAATGAGGAGACTTATATACACACAGAACATGAAAAAATGGGTGTTTATCATGCACACTGAAAGGAGAGTGATCACTTAAGATGAGCTATTACCAGCAAGAGGCGGGGGGGGGGAGCAAACCTTTTGTAGTGATAATCAAGGTGGGCATGATAAACACCCATTATATTTTATTATGAGAATTGATTGATGCAGTGCCCTCAGGATAACTCAGTTTGTATTATAAGGTGTCATCTTAGCAGTTCAATTAATTCTCAGCACTGCACTTTTCAGTGATCATGCCTGAACTCTCACTACTCACTAGACACCTATAATCTACCAATAGAAGTACTTACAGGGCATAGTATCACTTTGCATTAAAAACAATTACCACAATCCTGCAATGATAGTTAAGATTTGGTGCTTCCTACTGTACATGTGTTTGATTCCCAGTTTATTCATTCATATATATACATGTGTATACACACACACGGTTTATTCTCTCTGTCACTCGCACACATGCACAGATTATGTAGATATATATGGATGACCTATATCTTGCTCCAGAAATCTATATCATATAATACACACATTTCCAAATCCATTTTCAAACAGTGAAAGGGCCTCTTTATTGGTTTACAAGTTTGAGGAACTGACTTTTGAAACTGTCAGAAAACTGTTACCAAATCCCTGCTATTTAAAGGAGAGGGGACCTAACTGTGACTTGCTGACATTACTGTATATCAGGAGAAACTCCAATGAAGTCAGTCTGACTACATTGCCACAAAACCATTGTAAGTCCATAGGCAATAAACAGAAAATTACATTAATCATACAGAAGTGGCTATCCAGACTGCCATTTCAGCCTTCTTATGAATTCAGATGAGTTGTTTAATTTTACTAAGGAAGATTTACCAGATAACACAAGCACCTAAACAAAGGCTGGAGAAGGTCTTTTTCATCAGATTTAAAGCCAGTCAAGTCTTGTCTTTTTTTTTTTTTTTTTTGCTTGGAGTGAGGATTTCCTCATCTATTAATCTACTCAAAATATGGCCTATCCTCTGCAAAAAAAAAAAAGAAAAAAGAAAAAAAATCACAGAAACATAAGTAGCAACACCCATCACATTGGCTTTAATGGGGTCAGGATTTCACACAGGGTTGCTCAAGGATTCTTCTCTTGGACAGAATGCCACCCCCGCCCCCGGGCGAAAATGTGATTTAAGAAAATTGCAACTCCCTCTGTTTGGCAATGTTCCCAAGAATCTAGCTGAGCTGTATACCCAGGCTAACACTGTAAATTCTTATGCTACCATTATAAACTCAATATTTGCCAATATTTGAGAGTTTGGATATGTCTGATTTATGGTTGCCCACACAACCTTAAGTTTGCCCCCTTGTGCATCCACTCAGTGCACTGAATGAGGCACAGATGTTGAGGGAGCTCATGACTCATGTGTTGCCTACAGAATAGAGACAGGCCACTGGGGCCATGTGCTTTATCTGATTTAAAGAGAGGTTGAGGAGAACCTAGCTTCATTTGTATTCATTCCACCCTCAGCTGTGGGAGTTGGGGGAGCTCCAGCCACCTGTACTTCCCACAGAGGGGAGGAATGGGCTGCTGTGTCCAAGAGCTGTTTACCAAGGGAGAAAACCTGGCATGGTTTCTGTCCCATGTAGTGCACCTGGAAGGGAACATGGGCCACTGGACACTCCCAGCTCTGTCTCTCATCCTCTACTACACACTACTTGAGTCCTGAAAGTAGTAGTGCTGGAACTCCCTGGACCTGGCTACTGACAGGAGAGGTGGTGGGTTGATAACCTGGGTGGATCCCAGGGGAGCCCAGGAGGGCTCTCTGGACTCATATCCCCACTTCAGAAGGAAAAGATTGGCTCAGTAACCTGCGTGGCCTCGGTTACCAAGCCACCATCTTTCCTTCCAGGGCAGGCCCAGAAGCGGAAGAGGTGGAGGAGGCAGTGTGAGGAGATGGCACACAGATTACTGGGCCACCATCTTTTCTTCCAGAGGTGGGAAGAGGTGGAGGAGGCAGCATGAGGAGATGCCACCCAGGTTACCAAACCACCATCTCTCCGTCCAGAGCAGGGAGCTGGGTCAGAAGTACCAGAATGCTGTTTTGGCTCCCCATAGAAGTGCCAGAACACCATGCCAGAGCATTCTTGCATGACTGAAGTGCTGCTACTACAACTGCTCTCGGAGATCCTGAGAGTTCCAGTAGACACTGTACTTCTGTGGTGGCACTGATGTGATCCTGACCTTAGAATGTTTGTGGGTTTAGTTGTTATGTTATAGGCTGCCAAAAAATTTCTTGGGGGAACACAAGTGACAGAAGGGAAATGGTGATTTTTAACGGTTGGTATCTTGGCAAAAACCAAAATAGAATTTCATGGGTCAAAGAAAAGGCTCTTTTGTAGTCTTGAGGATCTTCTCCCAGCTGAAAAGCAAAAGCCTCAATATCTCAAAGAAAAGAGCATAAGAATCCTTTAGTGTGGAAAGTGTTAGGCTGCCTAAATATAGGGGTTGTTACCAGCTTTCCCTTTAATAAGATGAGTTTTTGATCCTTGGTAATTTTGTCTGTTATGTAAGGAATGTACTTGCTAAAATAGCTTCCAAATATCTGAATTTAAAAAGGAAATAAGCTATGAGCCTGGAGTACAAATCCCCTAAAGGATGTGAACTGATATTAGCAGATGTAAAACTCAATTATCCTGTACACCAATCATTTACTTCTTAATATGGCAGCAATCTAAGGCAAATTTATGTGTGAAATTTAGAGTGAAATTTGTGTCTTTGAGATGTGGCATTAATAATTTTTAGTTGCATCTGGGACCTTCATTATTCTGCTAAACTTGAGACTGAATCAAATAAAATCAAATTATAAAGTGTATTGAGATCATCCCACTAAGCATAGGAAAGTACCTCTACTCAAAGCACCCCCCAGCCTCCCTCCCAAAGAATTGTAGCATTGAAGCTACAATTGAAGCTACATTGAAGCTTTGTGACAATTAGGATTACTACACTCAAACTTTAAAAGAACTTCTAAAGAGTTCAGAAAGCACTTGGGGCATTCTATAATAGCTGTAATTTCAGGGGCAAATGGGAGAGTGGCTTAAATAACTTTTCTACCTTTTTATTCCTCATAAAGTGGCTTGTCTTTAATTCCATACTTCATTACATTTCTGTATAGGCCCTCTTTCCTGTGTGCTAGTGCTCTTGCTTATTGTTTGTGCACTTCCAAGAATCGCTCTTCTGTTGCTTATGGCATTTGGTATTTTCCAAATGGCTCATGAGAGTACTTTAGAAGTCCAGGAAAAAGATGTAAGAAGAGCTCTTATCTGTTTAGAATATGATTCAGATACTTCTTGTGCACTGTAGTTTTTTCTTGGTTAACTATCACTTCTTCTTTAATAGAGTTTTTCATTTGCTTATGGGAAAAGCGATAAGGGCAAGTTTGAATTTTCTCACTCTTATGTTATCAGGCTGTACCAAGAAACTAAACTGCAAATCAACCCAAAGGCTCTACTGGAGTGTGTGGGGCATACCTGTGATGCTGATGCCTCAGTCAGTCCATTTCTTGGCTGGCACCTCAGAGCAGCAACCAATGGCACCAGCGACACTGAGCTCAGTTCATGTGGCGCACTCGGAGGCTAGATAGAGGAGCAAGCGCTCACCCCAAAACCCACCTTACCCCGTGGGGGATGATCCCTCAGGGCCTCCCCCCATGACCCAGTTGTCGTCCTTGTCCCCGGATGAGACTGTGGCGGGCCCCTCCTGCACCAGCCCTCTGGACTATTTTAAAGAACATCAGGCCCTGCTTCGTAGGGTGGCTACGAACTTGGGCTTGGAAGTGGAGGAGATGGTCAAACAGGTGGACACCCTCTTCAGTGTGCTCTTGGCCTCTATTGCTGTCCGTGTTGCGGTCAACAAGGACAGACCCAGCAAACCCGCAAGAATAAAGAGGCCAAGAGGCTGGACTTTTGGGGAGAAAGATTTATTCACTGGCCAGGCTTCGGTTCCGGGTGCCCAACCACTAGGCTCTCTTGGGGAGGTACAACTTCAGCTTATGGGGCTCTCTCTGTAAGTTCAAGGACTCACTGCCCCAGGACTCGGCACAGGAATTCAGGGCCCTGGTGGAGGAGGGTACAGCAGCTGCAAGGTACTCCTCCGAAGGGCATGGGACACGGCTGATTCAGCAGTGGTCACGAGGCACAGCTCCTGACTTCAGACCACTGGTCTGTCCCAGAAAATGCAGACCTTGTTCCAGGATCTTCCCTTTGATGGGAATGGTCTCTTCACAGAGCAGACTGACGCTAGGCTGCACGGACTGAAGGACACTTGGGCCACCCTTCGCTCACTGAGTTTGCATATACCACAGTCAGCAAGGAAGCAGTTCTGGCCCGCCCTACCGCCAAGGCCTTGGCAGCCATGACAGGGGCCTGCAAGGAGAAGGGATAGAGACGTGAGTTTTAGTCGTCGCCACCTTTCATTCCCCGCTCCCCGATACAACCTGGCCTGTCGAAGCTTCACGGGGCCAGAAGCATTCGTTCTGAGGGTGTGCTTGAGAGCGACGCCCCAGTCAACTCTGCCTCATTCTTTCCTCAACTGTCTTCGTCCCTACTGTTTGGTATGGTTGCGGGTCACCTCAGACCGTTGGTGCTCGAGATTGTATCTCAGGACTACACCCTACAATTCTTGGCTGACCGCCCCCCCTTCCCTGTTCCTCTTCAGGGACCCTTCTCATGAGCAACTCCTCATTCAAAAGGTTGAGAACCTCATGCAGCTAGGAGCAGTGGAGGATGTCCCCTGGGACATGAGGGGAAAAAGGGTGGTTCTCCCATTATTTCCTAACCCTGAAAGCGAAAAGGGGTCTAAGACCCATTCTGGACCTGCGGTGCCTCAGCAGTCTCTCAAAATGTTTAAGTTCCACATGGTCTCCCTTGCCTCCATCATCCCCTCCTTGGATCTGGGAGACTGGTATGCTGCCCTCCATAAGAATATAAGAACAGCCATACCGGGTCCGACCAAAGGTCCATCTAGCCCAGTATCCTGTCTTCCAACAGTGGCCAATGCCAGGTGCCCCAGAGGGAATGAACAGAAGAGGTAATCATCAAGTGATCCATCCCCTGTTGTCAGTTCCCAGCTTCTGGCAAACAGAGGCTAGGGACACCATCTCTGCCCATCCTGGCTAATAGCCATTGTCTGAAGGATGCTTTATTTCCATATCATGAATATCAAACAGGACAGAGTGAAGGTTATCCTGATAGCCCCTGCGTGGCCTTGACAGCACTGGCTCGGCATGCAGCTGGACCTTTCGGTAGCTGCCCTGCTACAGCTATCTCTCTCGCCTGACCTGCTGTCCCAGAACCCCAGCAGTCTTCTGCACCCAAAGCTGGCAGCGTTGCACTTGACAGCATGGCTATTGCATGGCTGAATGAGGAGGAATGGGAATGCTTGGCCTATGTCGAAGAGGTCTTGTTGGGTAGCAGAAAGCCCTCCACTAGAATGACCTACCTGGCCAAACGAGAAGAGGTATCCAGGCTGAGCAGGCTTCATTGCAGGTAATTCTGGGCTATCTTCTGCACCTCAAGCTCCAAGGGTTGTCCTTGTCATAGATCAGAGTCCATTTGGCTGCTATTTTGGCCTTCCACGTCTGCTCCAGGGCAGGTTGATTTTTGCTCACAACATGACGGTCCAGATTTTGAAAAGTCTGGAACGTCTCTACTGGCACATCAGGGATCCTCCCTGGGATCTGCACCTCGTGCTGTCGTGACTCATGGGTCCCCCCTTCAAGCTTCTAGCTTTCTGCTCCCTACTCCTCTCCTGGAAAGTTTAATAACGTCTGCATGTAGGGTTTCTGAGATCAGGGCGCTTACTTCAGTGTTCTACAAGGACAAAGTCCAGCTACAGCTACACCCAACATTCCTGCCTAAGGTAGTTTCACAATTTCATACCGGCCAAGACTTATACTTACCTGTCTTTTTTCCAAAGCCTCATAAATCAGAAGAGGAGCACAAATTGCACGGCCTGGACATCAGGAGGGTGCTTGCCTTCTACATCGACAGGACTAAGCCGTTTCGCAAGTCAACATAGTTGTTTGTTGTGGTGGAGGACAGGATGAAAGGTTGCCCAGTGTCCGCGAGAGGATTTCATCCTGGATCACGGCCTGCATCCGTTACTGCTATGACCTGGCGAAAGTGCCTCCACTGGCGACCATGACTGCCTGCTCGACTAGGGCACGGGCTTCATCGGCAGCCTTCCTGGCCCAGGTGCCGATTCGGAGTATCTGCAGGGCTGCTACCTGGTCATGTAGCGACACATTTACGTCTCATTATGCACTCACCCAGCAAGCCTGAGACAACGCTGGCTTTGTCAGAGCAGAGTTGCAAGCCACATGACTGTGAATTGAGAGCCTGCCACTAGGTATACTGCTTGTGACTCATCTAGAATGGAATCAACATGCACAAGCACTTGAAGAAAAAACAGCGGTTACCTACTGTTTGTAACTGTTGTTCGAGATGTATTGCTCATGTCCATTCCATTCCTCGCTCTCCTGCCCCTCTGTCGGAGTTGCCGGCAAGAAGGAACTGAAAGGGCGTAGGGCTGGCATCGTTTAATGTACTGATGCATGGGCGCGGCACTTGAGGGCACTACAGCTGACCCTACCAATCCTGCTAATGCAAAAATCTCATGGGCATGTGCACACATAGAATGGAATGGACATGAGCAACACATCTCAAAGAACAACTGTTACAAAAAGTAGGTAACCATTTTTTTTGTTTCCACTATCATATGTCCCTGAAGAGGTGAACTGTAAGACCAGAGTGTCCACAAGTTTGGAGCTCTGAGAAAGGGTATGCTTAAGTTACAGGAATGTTGGAGGGTGGGGTGGGGGTTCAACACTGGTCCTGGTGGCCCAGGGTAGTTGGGTTGAGAGGTCCCATTTCCATGAAGGATAACAAATAGAGAGTATGTGCCCAAGAAATGTGTCAGAGAGGCGAAGGTAGGGAGAGACAATATGGAAGCCTACTCAGACCAAGAGAAGCACAAGGGTCTAGAATGATGGAATCCAAACACAGCAGTGTGATATGTGTCCAGTAGGGTGAGCTCTGCCAGGGCTGTGCCACCACTTAATTTGGGAAACTTTTTTTATAGGATACCTTAGAAAAATGTACATGTTTAATTATTTTCAGCAGTTTTTCCTTATTGCACTGCAGGGTTTCTTTCCATTGGTGATCTTTGTCTACCACATTCAGTATATCATTCTTTGCAACAATTTATCAAGAGAATAATCAATAATACAATAATTTTTTCCATGTATGGCTTAATTTATGATGAGCCATTTTTCCCCATCATTATCCCTACCAAACATCCTGTATTGCCTTGATCTATTCTTCCAGCCAATGAGAACAGACGTGACTTCTACAAAAGCCCATCAGTTTAGCTTAGGAACTGTTGAGTTCAATGATTCTTCAGTGCTCCCTCCCTTAGCTCAAAAAATATGACAGAAGCTGAAGACCTCAACTTACAGCTGCAAAGCTGATCCAAAGTTTTATGTGGTCATCTGTAAATTAAGATGTCTGGGGACTCAGACATATCCTTACCCTGCATAGTAAATCTGGAGATGGTAGGTGAGGAAATGTTATTACTGGTGGTGAAAGAAGGGTTAAATCTAGAAGATTGGGCTGAGAGAATTTTGTCATTTGGGATGGAGGTTGGGCTCCATGGTTTGTCTTTTGGTGTGAAGTATTGCCATGGGCAATTTGGTAGAAGAAAGTGTGGGTGCTTGCCTACAAACAGGCATTTCCTAAAATCATGTGTCTTCTGCTGTGGCATATTTGGTACCCATTTCAGGAATCTTCTCTAACTGTACTTCCTTTGTTGATTAAATAAATACGCTTAGACATGGAGAATATCCTATGCCCAGCTTCTCCTGTGTTAACTGAAATCTATTTTTGTTCTTAGGCACAATGTTGTTTGCATTTTAGAGGCACACATTTCAATAGAGGTGGTCAAATTTTATGGGAATTGAGCAAACTTCACATATTACCTTAGAGAAACAAGGTAGGGGTGTGGTAATATCTTTTATTGGCCAACTTGTGTTGGTGAGAGAGACAAGTTTCTGAGCTTGCACCGGTCAGATCTGAAGAAGAGCTCTGTGAAAGCTCACAAGCGTGTTTTGCTCACCAAAACAAATTGGTTCAGTAAAAGATATTACCTCACCCTCTGTATCTCTCTAATATCCTGGGACCAATGCAGCTACAGCAACACTGGGGGAATCATGGTAATGATGTAGAGCTTTTTTCTCCCCCTGATATGGAAAGATTGTAACTCACTGGAAATATTGATTATGCATCTGAATAATTTACTTCATACTACTAAAAATGAGAGAAAGCATAGTCAGGAAAAAAATTAACTATTTTGATGTGCAGATTAAGAGTTAATTGACCACATTTAAGAAAAATACAATAAAATAATTTATATGCACAGAGTTATTGCACTTAATGTCTGTGTAGACATTTAAGATAGTCACAATGTATAAGGACCAGGAGAATTTGTACAGATGGGGAAAACTGAGACATCTAAACGTGTGAAGAAAATTTTAACAATTCTTTACATATCTGAGTTTAAAAGCATTTTAGGGGGAATAGATGTAGCACTGACGAATTTGTTGGGAGATAAAGATTATTAATTTTCAAATTCCTGACCTCCCAGACTCGAGAAGATGATGATATTCACACAACCAACCAACAAAACAAAACACCTCTCCTGTATCCAATGAATTGTTAATTTAGGCTTCTATTTATCTAAATTCCTTTTATAACATGCAACTTTATATTGTGGTTGATTTTTTTTCTAACCATTCTAATTTAAATTGTTCATATTTAAATACTCTTATTTCCTTCCTGTAGCACCATTAAAATCTGTCCTCAGTTTATCTTGTTTTTTTCTTTATTACTGTGTGATTTTTGTAATAGACCATAGTTTGTTTACAGATTTTTTTAAAAGCAATTTCATAAAAACTATTAATAGCTTATATTAGTGGTGAAAATATGAAAGACCTATTGATTGGTTCCTAATACTCTGTTAATATCCACTGCAGAAGTCATAGAGGTCATGGAAAGTCACAGGATCTATGACCTCCACAACAGACATGGAGCCCTAGTCCATAGAAAATGTATCTGCATTAGAACAACGGGGGAGAGGAGGGAGTGGGAAGGGAAATAGGCAGATGATGTTGTATTGGAATGAAGGTTTTTGGATCTTCATTCTGTATGCTCTGGATAAGATCTTCAGCGCTACTGATCATCTGTGTAATTCCTGCAACTCATAACGACCCAGTGAGAGCTGCATGTGATCACCCACTGATAAGTCCCACAGAAACCCTTTAAGAAGAATGTGAATTATTTTATTTTCTAGAAATCGCATGATCAGGGCTGCAGCTGATTACTTGACATCGGATGATGAAAGCTGTGGATGCCATAACCAAACACTGGGTTTCTCAATACAGTCCTCAAACTGTATTATAATGTTCTTTTGTTCTTCAGTCTGTATTGTACATATCCTGTAATCTGTAATATTGAGCCCTGAGAATTCATCACAGATAGTCTTACTTTATTGTTTAGTAAAGGAAAGTGATTTATTTATATTAAAATATGGCTAAGAAGAAATGATGAGAGAACAATGTCATAAGACAATGTATAGTTTCCTGCTTTTATGAAGTTTTAACTTTGTGACTGTTTATAACCTTGGCATTTCATGCTGAAAGTGGGTATTTACATACTAGTGTGACATGGATTTCTGCCCCTTGACTTACCATCTTTCTTTTTGAAGTGACTGTGCACATACAATAATAAAGTTCCAGATTGTTCTGCCTATGGAGAAGTCCTTCATTTTTATATACTTGTTGAATTTTAAACCTGTCTAAATAACTGTTGCCGTGAAAACAATTGTATTTGTGCTGCTTTAGCTTGAAAAAAGTATTAGAGTCATAGACTTTAAGGCCAGAAGAGACCATCATGATAATCTAGTTCAAGGCTAATCAATTATTTTTTGTCGAAGTCAAATTTCTTGGTCAATGTATAGTCAAGGTCCAGACTCCAGAGAAAATAATACAAAAATAATAACAATAACGATAAGGAAATAAAAAGATTTTGCAGTCCATTCAAAAGCATCTGGCAGTCCGAATTTGACCTGCAGTCTACCTATTGATTATCCCATTTGACCTCCTGCACATTGCAGGCCACAGACCTTCGCCCACCCACTCCTGTAATAGACTCATAACCTCTGGTTGAGTTACTGAAGTTCTCACATCATGACTTAAAGACTTCAGATTACAGAAAATTTACCATTTACACTAGTTTAAACCTGCAAGTGACCTGTTCCCCATGCTGCAGTGGAAAAATCCCCAGGGTCTCTGCCAATCTGACCCAGCGGAAAATTCCTTCCTGACTTCAAATATGGAAGTCAGTTGAACCCTGAGCATTTCAGCAACACCCAACAGTCAGACACCCGGAAAGATTCTCTGAAGTAACTCAGAGCCCTCCCCATCTAGTGCCCCATCACCAGCCATTGGAGATATTTGCTACTAGTAGTTGCAGACTGGGTATGTGTCATTGTAGGCAGTCTCATCATACCATCCCCTCCATAAACTTACCAAGCTCAGTCTTGAAGCCAGTTAGGTTTTTTTTTGTCCCCACTGCTCCCCTTCCAGAACTTCACTCCTCTGATCATTAGAAACTTACACCTAATTTCAAACCTAAACTTCTTTATGGCCAGTTTATATCCATTTGTTCTTGTGTCCACATGGGCGCTTACCTTCAATAACTCCTCTCCCTCCCTGGTATTTATCCCTCCAACGTATTTATAGAGAGCAAACCTATCTCCCCTCAGCCTTTGTTTGGTTAGGCTTAACAAGACAAGCTTTTTGAGTCTTTTCTGTTCCTTTGATCATCCTAGTAGCCCTTTTCTGCACCTGTTCCAATTTGAATTAATCTTTCCTAAACATGGGAGACCCAAATGGCACACAGTATTCCAGATGTCTCACCAGTGCCTTGTATGGTGGTACTAACAATTCTCTGTCTCTACTGGAAATACCTTGCTTGATGCATTTTAGGATTGCATGAACCTTTTTCATGGCCGCATCATATTGGTGGCTCAGTCATCCTGTGATCAACCAATACACTTAAGTCTTTCTTCTCCTTTGTCACTTCCAGCTGATAATTCTCCAATTTATAGCAAAAATAGTTGTTAGTCCCTAAGTGTATGACTTTGCACTGTTAAATTTCATCCTATTTCTATTACTCCATTTTTCAAGGACATCCAGATCTTCTTGTATGATTTGCCAGTCCCTCATCCATATTGCGAATACCTTCCAACTTTGTATCATCCACAAATTTTATTAGCACACACCCACTTTTTGTGCCAAGGTCATTAATAAAAAGGGTAACTAAGATTGGTCCCAAGACCAATCCCTCAGGAATTCCACTAGTAACCTCCCTCCGGCCTGACAGTTCACCTTTCAGTGTGACCCACTGTAGTCTCCCTTTTAACCAGTTCATTATCCATCTTTCAATTCTCATATTAATCTCCAACTTCTCCAATTTAACTGATGATTTCCCTTGTGGAATCATATCAAATGCCTTATTGAAATCCAGGTAGATTAGCTCTACTGCATTTCCTTTGCCTACAAATTCAGTTATCTTCTCAAAGAAGTAAATCAGTTTAGTCCGGCACAATCTACCTTTTGTAAGACCATGTTGTATTTTATCTCAATTACTATTTGCCTCTTTGTCTGTAACAATTTTCTCTTTCAAAATTTGTTCTAATGGGCTACTGTCAGTTTCTACTAAACCTCTTATTTATAATTTGTATTTTGTTTGCACCAATAATGGGCTAGATATTATCAATACACACAAACCAATCCAGCCCCAACTGCAAAATGCACAAGCATCCACTGACAATTATGTAAGAGTTCTCTTCAGAAGAAAAGTGCATAGTGGGCAACTAATAAAACATTAGAATCCTGTGCAAAAAGCCCTTTTATCTTCCTATTTTCCAGTAACATGGGGCCATGTCTAACTTCTCACATCTTCACAGTCTAATTTACATTTGATAAATTATGCATCAGTTCTGGTCAACCTTGACATATGAACAGTACTTAGGAAAACCTTTTGTGCTAACATGAGTTCCTATTCACTAAACCTCACAATCATGAAAAATGACACAATATTTAAGAGGGAATGCAGAAGAAAACAACTAGAGAATGGAGTTAGTTCCAGCTTTCTCCCTTCTCACCAAGAGAGACCATACTGTATGCGTCACCTGAAAGAAAAGTTCTGACACTGCATAAAACTAGTCTGTTTTAGGAGCAATAATCATTTCTGAGAATTTACCTTGGTGCTATTTATAAATTTTGGCTTTTTGTTAGGGTTGACTTACCACATAAAGCTGCTATCCACTTCTCTCAGCAGTGCTTCAGTGCAACAGGAGGTTTACTGACTGGCATGAACAATTGTGATCCTATTATGCTCACCATGTATTCTTTACATTGTTTTTTAAAATGTTGTGGATTGATTTTAACTGAAGTTGGTTAAGCCCTAGCTATTTTTGTTTATTGTGTGTACTATGGTTGAGTCTACATTTCCAGCTGAGATCAGGATCCCGTTGGCCTAAGCACAAATTCATATTGAGAGACTACACTTTAAAACAGAAGACAGACAAAGCAAAGGAATTACTTTTATTCCTGTTTTACAGACAGAAAGCTGAGGTGTAGTGAGATTACAATGCAGATCCTGAAAGGTTTATGTAGGCACAGGGTGAATAAAAATGATTTTTTTAAAAATAAAAATCGGATTTTTTTGATAAAATGCTTTTTGAGGAAAAAGCCAATCTCATCATGGAATAGGGATTATAAATTCTAATTCTATAGTATGAGACAGTATATTCAGGTAATGTTTAAGAAAAGTTTTGTAAACGAGTTCCAATAGTTCATGGATTAGGGACCCAATTTTATGGGGTTCCACAGGCTTCTGTATAGATTATTTAGGTTAATCTTTCTATCTACCCAATGGGACTCAGTGCTCAGTCTAGAAGATTCCATGAGAGAGGCTTAGTTTTGCAGTTCTCAAACTGTGGATTTGTGTCTCCAGAAGTAACATGCTTGTTAACAGCAAAATGTTTTTAAAAAAATAAATAATATAGAGGTGAGAAATAGCAGACCTCAACTCTATTTTTCCCTCTGCAAATTTGTATACACGGAGTCAATCCCTTACCTCTCTCTAAAAGTGCAAAGTTTTATATTCATTGAACTTTTTGAGATTGTTGTGGGCAGAATAGATCTGGACAAGGAGAAGAAGTCTGGAGATAAATGTGAGAAGCGAAGGACATATGCTTTTTTGTTAAAATGTTATATGATTGCTGCTGAAGAAAAAATCCAGAATACTTCATGTTGTTTTAGTTAAATAAAACAATTTAAATGTTTGTCTGGTGATGTTCTCCTACTAATACAGCATGGCAAGAAAATCCTCCAAATATTAATGATTAACCTGTTACAATGGAGATAGTTCACTTCCCAATGACTTCATAAATATCTGCTTAAATTACCTTTGGTAAATGAAATAACCAAACAATCATTCATTTTCTGATATAGCTGTAAAACTAATCTGAAAAGTTTTTTCAAAATAAATCACTGTTTAAAAACTTATAGTGTGTACCATCTAAAAATGAAACCTACATCTATCTCTGAGTTGTGAAAAATATGTATTAAGGTTATAGGAACCAGCAAGAATGCACTTTTATGTAGAAAACCATGATTAAATTGAGTCTTCCTGACCTGTGATTCAAATCAATTTGATTTAAATCAAATCCACCCTGTGTAGGCACCTAACTCCCATTGACTTCAGTGAAAGTTAGGCACCTACATACCTTGCCAAAGGTCACACAGGGAAATTGTTGCAGACCTGAGAACTGAACCTAAACCTCCTGAATCCCAATCCAGTACTTAAGCATGCAACTTTCCTTCCTATTACTACCTGAACCTTAACCTGACAGCTGTTTATCCTTTCTTATCACCCATCCCTTAGGGCTTCCATTGTTGCTTCAGTAGTTCAACAGATGATCATGCTTCTACCTTTACTGTACAGGACTCTTAGTTTGGAACTCATTCTTGCTTTCCATGTGTCTCAGCCCAAATCTACTTTCTCTTTGGAAAGCATTTTCCAAATGTATTTTTAGTTTGACCATTGTTGTCATCTTCTCTTTCCCTGTAGCGGGTGGGGTATCTCTTTTTTTGTTTTGTTTCCTTTTGCATTGGGCCCCATATATTTTTGTTTTTGTTTGTTTTGATTAAAGATTTAAGATTTTTCATAGAATTTTTTATAAGATTGTTTTATTGTAATAATTATTGTTCAAATATCCCAAAAATCCCTAAAGAAAAGGGAAGGCCCTTCATAAACGGTTCATCGTTATGACAGAAAATTGTATGTGGGCAGAGCGGTTTGAACACTCATTCCTCACAACTTCCAACAGTGAATCTACCTAACGCAGTTTCGGCACACAGGGAGACTAGTCTTGTAGACCTTACTTAGGCAAAACTATCACTGTTTCCATAGAGGTCTTGCCTGAATAAGGACTGCTGATTAGGCCAATTATATCTGGTTAAGCTACATAGAAGAATCCTCTAAATCCTGGCCTTAGATATACATGAAGGGTAGGGTGACCAGGTGTCTGATTTTCAACAGGAACACCCAGTCACAAAGGGATTCTGGTGATTCCGTTCAGCACTACTGACTGGTTCATTGACTGTCCAGTTGGCAGCGCCACACAGTGGGCTGGCAGTCTCCTTGCTAGCCTCCGCTCCGTGTGGCTCCCAGAAAGCAACCAGCATGTCCTCCCTCCAGCTCCTACATGTAGGGGCAGCTAGGGGGCTCTGCATACTGGCCCCGTGCCACCCCTGCATCTCCCATTGGCTGGGAACTGTGGCCAATGGGAGCTGTGCAGGCAGTGCCTGTGGACAGGGCAGCATGCAGAGCCACCTGGCTGTGCTTCTGGGTAGGAGCCAGAGGGAACATACCACTCCTTCCAGGAACTGCTTCAGGTAAGTACCGCCTGGAGCCTGCACTCCGGATCCTCTCCCACACCTGAACTCCCTCATTCCCAGCCTTACATCAGAGCCCTCATCCCTTGCACCCCAACCCCCTGCCTCGGCCCGGAGCCTCCTCCCATACTCCAAACCCCTCAGCTCCGCCCCCCAGTTTGGAGCCTCCTCCTGCACCCCAAACCCCTCATCCCTGGCCCCACCCCAGAGCCCTCACTCCCTCTTGCATTCCAACCCACGGCCTCAGCCTGGAGCCCCCTCCTGCACTCTGAACCCCTAACACTGGAGCCTGCACCCCCCAGCTGGAGCTATCACCCCCCCCCCACCCACACACGCACGCCACCCCTCCTGAGCCAGCCCGGTGAAAGTAAGTGACGGTGTGTGGGAGGGAGGAATGAGCAGGGGCGGGGCCTCAGAGGAGGGGCAAGGCAAGAGTTTTGGTTTTGTGCAGGTAGAAAGTTGGCAACCCTAATGAAGGGTTCCTATTTTAGACAATAGTTGAGCATGCATCTGAGAGCAAAATTGGTCCTAAAAGTTCAAGAGTAAATAAGGCCCAGATCCACCAATGGATTTAATTGTCTAATTTCCCATTTAGGCCCCGAGGGCCAAAATTTAAGCATGACTGAGATCCTGAAAACCGCTGCTTGGTTGTCACCTAAACTTGTAGATAGCTAAAAATTTTGCCATAAAAATCCCCTGGACACCTATATTTCTGCTATGGGTGTGAGCCCAATGCCTCAGTCTAGGTGTCTGGCTGCCTCTCTGATGCTCAAACCTCAGCAGGATCCTCAAACCAGGGGAAGATAGGTGTTGGTGTGCCCCTGCTCCATTGTTCGGAGATTTTTACAGCAGTACCCGTATTGCATGCGCAGAGCCTGCCTCACATACCAGTCTTGTCTTAATAGTGCGCATGCATAGCTGAACTCCCCAGTTCCTTCTCTACGTCCTTGGCTGGAGTTGGACCTATAGCAGACTCATTAAAACTTTTTCTCTTACCCATTCTACATCCTTTTTTCCCTTAGAGTAGCACTGTATTTACTAGATAAGTTCATCCCTTTAAAAATAAATAAAAATAAAAAAATTTTGTTCCCACTTGTTCCTCTCAGCCTCCAGCTGACGCTAATATGCCTGGCTCCTCAGGATTTAAGCAGTGCACTACGTGCAGGAACGCCATCCCTATCTCAGATGGTCACTCCCAGTGTATAAAATGCCTGGAGGAGTCCCACATTCCTCAAAAATGTGCCCATTGTTCCAAATTAAAATCCAAGGCATGTAAAGACAGAGAATTCCGACTGAAAATGATTGATTCTTATGCAGAAGTTACTCGGACCTGCTTCTGACCCAGGTACGGTCTTCTCAGTGAACCGCAGCCCTCTTGCCTCTAAAAAGGACAAAAAAAAGAAAATACCCACCTCCCTCACCCAGAAGGCAAACATTGCAAGCAAAAACGGTTGCCAAGTAGGTCCATTTCTTCTGTGTAGACCTTCCCCCAGCTCAGCAGCTTTCACATGCTGGGTTCCTCCGGCATCGTGCTAATCTCCCCCATGGCTGTGGCAACAGCGCAAGCTCCTGGTGCCGAGGCTTCAGGCTTCCAGTTGCCTGCCTCTCTTATGGCACCATTTGGCACCGCAATGGACATGGTGCCAGCACGGATGACCTTGCTGGAACACCTTACCTCCCTGGCACCACTGACCTCGGAGCATGCATTGAGCATTACGGAGCAGGGAACGTTGGTGCTGAATGGCTCTCCAGCACTGCAGGCGCTCCTAATGGAGGGTTTATCTCCCATAGGCTCTCTGGCATTCCAGTTCATTCATTCACCAGACCTACAGGTGTCACTTAACCTACAGTCACCTCTACTTGACACCTGTTTTACTCTGGACATTCAGATGCGGTCCGCACAGCTGTCTCTGGCTATGTATCACTTTTCTATCGGGGAGACTTTTCACCATACCAGTTCTCCCAGTCAGTCCCAAATCAGCACTAGTCACAGAAAATCTAGATCTTTGATCATCAAAGACCCCCCTCACTGGTGTGCAAACCCATGGATAGCACCACCTATGCCCTTCCCTGGTGAGCGGCATTACTGGGGTCCAAGGGCACCATATCAGCGATTCCACTAAGATCTCCAAGATGCCAGAAATAGGAGCAATGCCACCTTGCCACCACCAGTGCATACAGCTACGAATGAGACATAACAACAAGCTGTTACTCCACACTTCGATGAGCATGCTACACGTGCTTCCCCAACCCTTCTGGAGCCCGTCTCCACACAGGATGAGGCGATACTGCCTCCCCCACCAACACTGTCAGATGATTTCTTAAAATTTCAAGACCTCTTTAAAAGACTTGCCAATGAGTTGAGGATTAATATAGAGGAAGTTTTTGAAAACCAACATGAGTTGACTGACATCCTGCAACCTTCTTCCACATCGAAGATTGCCTTACCTATAAATTCAGCCATTATGGATCCTGCCAAAACCATATGGCAATCCTTCATGTGCTTCACTCCATGAAGGACTCGAGAGTGACATTATGATTTCTCGGTATACAAACTCCTGCAAATAGGAGGAGACAATATAGATATCAACCTTATCAAGGTCCACGCTACCCGACGTATACTCAACAAAGTCATAGACCATGTGAACAACAACGTCCGCAACCAAGATATCAACATCGCCATACCAATTCATCAGCTCCATGTCAACCCCCTCCCACTAATAAGCAAATTTGAAAATGTGATTGCGGGTATAGAAAACATCATCCATACTTCAGTGCCCATTCCTTTCCTATCTTTGCCCCCCCACCTGCTCCCCCCATCCTTTTTCAGGGACCCCTCTCACGAATAACTGCTCCACCAAGATTTGCATCACCTCCTCCAGTTAGGAGCAGTAACACCAGTGCCTGACCAACACAGAGGAAAAGGGTTCTACTCCCATTACTCTTTAACAGAAAAGAAAACTGGAGGATGGCTACCCATTCTCAATCTCAGATGCCTCAATAAATTCATTTTTTTTTTAAATGGTGACTCTTGCAACCATAATTCCGACACTGGAGCAAGGAGATTGGTTTTCAGCCCTCAACCTGCAGGACGCTTATGGTCATATGACCATACATCCTGCCCACAGATGTTTTATTTGCTTCATTCTGGGCTCACAACACTACCAGTACAGGGTCCTACTTTTCGGCCTCTCGACTGCGCCTCTTGTCTTTTCCAGACTCCTCGCAGTCGTAGCAGCTCATCTTAGAAGGCAGGGAATCATAATTTTTACTTACCTCGACAACTGCCCTTTCAAAGCCAGGACCCTCCAATAACCCATTCAGTCCACACAACAGACAGTCCAATGTTTCCATGCTCTTGGCCTGCGAATGAACAAAGAAAATCTACACTCACTCCCACCCAACAACTGGAGTTCATAGGAGCAAATTTCGACTCACACAAGGGAATAGCATCTGTCCCACTCCACCTTTTCAACACCATCAACCTCTTTGTTGCCAAGTTGTGCAACAGTCCACAAGTGGCTGCACAAGATTGCCTACAACTCCTAGGCCACATGGCCTCTTGCACTTTTTTGTAGTCAGGAACTCGCCTCTTCATGAGGTGTTTCCAAAGCTGGATGTCCACTGTCTACAAACTGAATGTCCATGGACTGAACAAACTTTTATACATACCTCCCACAGTGAAGGACTCCCTCCACTGGTGGACATTGCCTGACAACCTTTGCTCCGGGGTCCTCTTTCTACAGGACATCCCATTGGTTGTCATAACTATGGATGCATCCCTTACAAGATAGGGAGCACACATACCCCAATACACTGCCCAGGGGCTTTCATCTCCTGCTGAGACATCCCTTCACATCAACCTACAGAACTCTGAGAGATATATCTATATGCCTTTCTCCAATTTCTCCCCTTCATACAAAACCAATGTGTCAGGATAATGACAGACAACATTGCCTGCATGTTCTATGTAACTAGGCAGGGGGGAGGGAGGGGCACGATCCCACTCCCTTTGTACAGAAGCGGTTGAACGATGGAACTGATGTCTCAGACACAATGTCTAAATATCAGCTGCATGCTTACTTGGCTCTCTCAATATCATCGCAGGCGACCTCAGCAGAAGATTTCCCATAGACCACGAATGGGAACTAAACGAGGATATAGTACTAGACATATTCCACACATGGGGATACACAACCACAGATCTTTTTTGCAACTGTAGCAAACAAGAAATGCCTAAGATTTTGTTCCAGAGCGGAACTAGGCAAACACTCCTTGGGGGATGAGTTTGTGTTCTTATGGAACACCAACCTAATGTACGCCTTTTCCAATACCACTCATACATGGTACCCTTTCCTAACCAAGATGACACTTTCTGCACCCATCCCACTACCCCTCTGCCCAAATCTCTTGTTCCAAGAACACGGTCTACTACTCCACCCCAATTTAACCATGTTACACCTCAAGGTTTGGCTCCTCCATGGTTCTCTCAGGCCAAGCAAACTTGCTGAGAGCAAGTTTGAAATGTACTCCTTCATAGCACAACAAATTCTATATGCACCACCTGCCTTCTTAACTGGACAAGATTAAGGGACCCCAAACCGTATGCCCAGACATCAAACTGCCTAATCCACCTTGGGACCTTCCCATAGTCGTAACATATCTAACCCAAAAACCATTTGAACCATTAGCCACATGTTCCCTCTACATCTCTGTATGAAAACTGCATTTCTGGTAGCAATTACCTCTGTGAGACACACAGGAGAAATTGCAGCACTTATGGCAGATCTGCCATACACCATACTTTTTAAGGACAAAGTCTCCCTACTTTTACTCCCCAAAATTCTACCGAAGATGCACTCACTTTCCACGGCAATGAGCCTATCCATCTCCTTACCTTTTCCAAAACCACGTGCGAATTCCTTTGACTTTTCGATGCGCACTTTGAACATGCACAGGGACTTTGCAGTTTCCCACACTATATTCTCAAGACTCCCATCATTAAACCTCAGTATAGTATTATTCTGTTCATTAATAGTAACAACGGTCTCCAATGGGGCTCTGTTCCAATCTTCAAATTCCACTACGTTATTGCCTATTTTTTGTGTGTGTTCTATCTTATCACACTTGCAAATTCATTTCTAATTTCCTGATCTACATAGTAAAAAACATGTTCCTGTTTTATTTTAGCAACTGTATAGCTGATACAGGTTTTTCCATAATGTTCTCTAGATGTTAAAAGTTAATACTCAAACAGGTGAAATATTCATAAATGATGGACTAATATTACCCAAAATGTGGTTGAAAGGGGTAGAATGCATTGGATTTATTCCAGCATACTTCTAGCCACTTGTTGCCTCAATTACCTTCCATTACGGTTGAAATGAATGCCTATTGATTTCTTTCATCTTTGTTTGCTTCTTGCATTCTGCAACAGCTGTTGGCTTCATTTGAGAGGCATAGATCCAAACAGCAAAACAAATACAGCGTTTTATATAACAAACATATTTTGAAAAAAATTGATATAGAAGTCTAGATATATTTTTAATGTTAGGGTCTTCCACTAAATACATGATAGGAACTAGTTAACATATTTTAATGTATAAAACATTTTTATTTTTATTTTTATTTTTATTATTAATTTATTATATTTATTAAATATTTATATATTTATTAATTCTATTAAATAGAATTTTTATTAAAACTTCACATATTTTGAATAATTGCGTGTAATTTTTCAAAATAAATGTATATGACTGTGATGGGAACTGAGTTTACTGGTGCTGCTGCCTAGTGGTGAATTCACTGGCTCCCTGTCTCCAGCATCCCTTGCCAGCAATCACTCCAGTGCTGTGGCAGTCCATCTTTTGGTAGGTAGTGACTTGGCCCTCTGGACAGGTCACCAGTTGAGTTTGCCCCCTTCTGAGGTAAGAGTCCTACAAAATATATGCAGTCCCACCAAGAGAAAGCATCTTCAGCCCCTCTCTAAAGGTGGCATGCCCTTGCCACAGGGCTTATGGTATCTCTATCTTTTCATCCTCTCCAAGGAAGGGGAGAAAGGGTGGGGTTGTAGGGAAGCCTGGGTCTTCCCTCTCCACAAGACTCCAACCCAGGGCTCTATGAGAGGCAGTGATAACACTCTGGATTGCTTTGGGGCTGCCTTCCTGGGCCACTTCCTACCACTTGCTTCTCCACCAGGTCTTAAAGTCCAAGAAGAAATAGCACAAAACAACTGAATCTTCAGCTCAGCTGGTAGCCACCTTCTTTGCATGTTAGCCCCAGCTTCTCACTGGTCCAGCTTCCTGGTTTCACTGTCATCACCTGGGGTCTGTCACTCTCCCTCTACCCTGGGTTTCAGGCAGGCTGCAGTCCAAGATCAGCCCCTGTCTCCAGTCAGCCTCCAAGGCTTCTCTCAGTTTTCAGCCTGAGAGAGAGCTCCCAGCTACCTCTCATTGGAATCCTTTCCCTGGCTTCCCCTCCAGGGCCTGGGATAGCTGCCACTTGCAGTAAGGACTCTGGCTGTACCTTATTCAGGGTTTCCCAAGATAGGTCTCTCTGCCTCTACTCTCCCTGTCTTGTCTTGTTTCTCCCTCCGTCCCCTCTGAGCTGTCTGGTTCCCTTTTCAGCTCCTCCTTCAGTTGGAGCAGGCTCTGCAGGTGTGACAGGGCAGAGCAATCTGGGCCCAGAAATGCTTCTTAACCTCTGCTATCCCAGTGTGACTTATATACCCCATCACAGGGACCCTGAGGCTAACTTTTCTGTATCTCAGCATGTCTTCTCAATCCAGATTATAAACTTGTACCTTCTCTTTCTGAAAGGGCTGGGGGAAGGAGGAATGGTGGTACTTTTGTCTAGGTGAGTTAGGTGGAGAAGCACCTGTCTTCCCCCAGTTCATGGAACACACTGGGGCTTAGGTGGGAGGTGAATGTCCAGATGCCTAGAGAGAGTCAGCAGCGCACACGCTCAGAGGTGGAAACAGGCATCTAGGAACTTCTATTGTAAAATCTAGATGTGGAGTAAATTTAGGTGCCTACCAGATGCTGAGCAATGGTTTTGTGGATTACAGTGCTGCCTAAAAGTGAGATTTAGATGCCTTAATCTGAGGGTTGGGTATCTGAGTACCTTTGTGGGTCTGGGCCTAAAACTAATGACCATTGAAATGACAAGTTCTGAGTACAAACTCCAGCAGAAAAGTTGCTGTGGGCAGCCTCACCCTGCTACACCTGCTGTCAGATTTGGAGGGTGGGGTTAAAAGGGAAAAGCACAGCTCTGGTGGGATCTGAGTGCAAAGGAGAGCCGACCTCATTCTGTGAGAGAGGCTTGGCTGGGGCCAGGAACAGCTTGAGAGGCTGCTCCCTGCTTGCTAAAGCCCCCTGCAGGGAAGATGGGACTATTGTTTGACTTGTCACCAGTGACTCACTAGCTGGTGCAGATTTCAGAGTAACAGCCGTGTTAGTCTGTATTCGCAAAAAGAAAAGGAGGACTTGTGGCACCTTAGAGACTAACCAATTTATTAGAGCATAAGCTTTCGTGAGCTACAGCTCACTTCCTCAGATGCATATCGTGGAAACTGCAGCAGGCTTTATATATACACAGAGAATATGAAACAATACCTATTCCCACCCCACTGTCCTGCTGGTAATAGCTTATCTAAAGTGATTTCCAGCACAAATCCAGGTTTTCTCACCCTCCACCCCCCCACACAAATTCACTCTCCTGCTGGTGATAGCCCATCCAAAGTGACAACTCTTTACACAATGTGCATGACAATCAAGCTGGGCTATTTCCTGCATAAATCCAGGTTCTCACATCCCCCCCACCCCCATACACACACAAACTCACTCTCCTGCTGGTAATAGCTCATCCAAACTGACCACTCTTCAAGTTAAAATCCAAGTTAAACCAGAACATCTGGGGGGGGGGGGGTAGGAAAAAACAAGAGGAAACAGGCTACCTTGCATAATGACTTAGCCACTCCAAGTCTCTATTTAAGCCTAAATTAATAGTATCCAATTTGCAAATGAATTCCAATTCAGCAGTTTCTCGCTGGAGTCCTTGCAACAAAGCCCGTTGCCAACTGTGCCCACATATCTATTCAGGGGACACCATCACAGGGCCTAATAACATCAGCCACACTATCAGAGGCTCGTTCACCTGCACATCCACCAATGTGATATATGCCATCATGTGCCAGCAATGCCCCTCTGCCATGTACATTGGTCAAACTGGACAGTCTCTACGTAAAAGAATAAATGGACACAAATCAGATGTCAAGAATTATAACATTCATAAACCAGTCGGAGAACACTTCAATCTCTCTGGTCACGCAATCACAGACATGAAGGTCGCTATCTTAAAACAAAAAAACTTCAAATCCAGACTCCAGCGAGAAACTGCTGAATTGGAATTCATTTGCAAATTGGATACTATTAATTTAGGCTTAAATAGAGACTTGGAGTGGCTAAGTCATTATGCAAGGTAGCCTGTTTCCTCTTGTTTTTTCCTACCCCCCCCCCCCCCAGATGTTCTGGTTTAACTTGGATTTTAACTTGAAGAGTGGTCAGTTTGGATGAGCTATTACCAGCAGGAGAGTGAGTTTGTGTGTGTATGGGGGTGGGGGGGATGTGAGAACCTGGATTTATGCAGGAAATAGCCCAGCTTGATTGTCATGCACATTGTGTAAAGAGTTGTCACTTTGGATGGGCTATCACCAGCAGGAGAGTGAATTTGTGTGGGGGGGGTGGAGGGTGAGAAAACCTGGATTTGTGCTGGAAATCACTTTAGATAAGCTATTACCAGCAGGACAGTGGGGTGGGAATAGGTATTGTTTCATATTCTCTGTGTATATATAAAGCCTGCTGCAGTTTCCACGATATGCATCTGAGGAAGTGAGCTGTAGCTCACGAAAGCTTATGCTCTAATAAATTGGTTAGTCTCTAAGGTGCCACAAGTCCTCCTTTTCTTTTAGCTGGTGCAGAGTATGTCTCCTGCAGTTGGTACCCTGCCTGAAGAGGGTGACAGCTAAATAAGATCTTTTATTCCTTACACTCAATTTAGGACGCAGCCGTGGTTTGTCCTGTTCCCTCAAGTGTTGATGCACTGCCTCTTGACCACCTTGTTCTTTCTCCATATCATCCACATAGGTCTAGGTGGTTTACTAACAATCTGTGACAAATATATTGTGAGGGGAGGAGGCAGGTATGTCTTTGATGGAGAACTGGCACAGCATCTGATGGGGTGTAGTCTTGAGTGTCTATGTACTCCTATGACCTACAACCCTCACACTTCTTCTGTCATTTTGTCACTCCAAAACTCTCACCTTCCTTTCTCTTCTTCCCCATACCCCCCTTATTCTTTCAGTCTTCCCCATATCTGCGCCTTCTTCAACAACATAATCTTCTCTCTTGCATTCACTGCAGCCCCAGTGCTACAGTGGAGGTAAGAGAGGAGAGTATGTTGTGGAAGGCAGCGCAGATGTAGAATATTATTTCTAAAAGACTCTTTATCTTTTAAATAATCACCCATCTAACTTGCTGTTTTTTAGTACTAAGGACAATATTTACCCTATTGCTCATTAAAAAGCCTTCCTACAGTAATAGAAACTGAAGAACAACAATGAGGATAGAAGATGTAGATGGGGACAGGGGATGGAAAGCTAAAAGCTATGTGGCTGAATCCTAAAATGGCAAGAGTATGGTCCACTTTGCGTTACAGGTGAGATTACATCTTAAAAGCCTTAGGAAATTGCCCATAGGGAAGAATGTGGATGCTTGGTTATTAATCATAGAATCATAGAATATCAGGGTTGGAAGGGACCCCAGAAGGTCATCTAGTCCAACCCCCTGCTCAAAGCAGGACCAATTCCCAGTTAAATCATCCCAGCCAGGGCTTTGTCAAACCTGACCTTAAAAACCTCTAAGGAAGGAGATTCTACCACCTCCCTAGGTAACGCATTCCAGTGTTTCACCACCCTCTTAGTGAAAAAGTTTTTCCTAATATCCAATCTAAACCTTCCCCACTGCAACTTGAGACCATTACTCCTCGTTCTGTCATCTGCTACCATTGAGAACAGTCTAGAGCCATCCTCTTTGGAACCCCCTTTCAGGTAGTTGAAAGCAGCTATCAAATCCCCCCTCATTCTTCTCTTCTGCAGGCTAAACAATCCCAGCTCCCTCACCCTCTCCTCATAAGTCATGTGTTCCAGACCCCTAATCATTTTTGTTGCCCTTCACTGGACTCTCTCCAATTTATCCACATCCTTCTTGAAGTGTGGGGCCCAAAACTGGACACAGTACTCCAGATGAGGCCTCACCAATGTCGAATAGAGGGGAACGATCACGTCCTTCGATCTGCTCGCTATGCCCCTACTTATACATCCCAAAATGCCATTGGCCTTCTTGGCAACAAGGGCACACTGCTGACTCATATCCAGCTTCTCGTCCACTGTCACCCCTAGGTCCTTTTCCGCAGAACTGCTGCCTAGCCATTCGGTCCCTAGTCTGTAGCTGTGCATTGGGTTCTTCTGTCCTAAGTGCAGGACCCTGCACTTATCCTTATTGAACCTCATCAGATTTCTTTTGGCCCAATCCTCCAATTTGTCTAGGTCTTTCTGTATCCTATCCCTCCCCTCCAGCGTATCTACCACTCCTCCCAGTTTAGTATCATCCGCAAATTTGCTGAGAGTGCAATCCACACCATCCTCCAGATCATTTATGAAGATATTGAACAAAACCGGCCCCAGGACCGACCCTTGGGGTACTCCACTTGATACCGGCTGCCAACTAGATATGGAGCCATTGATCACTACCTGTTGAGCCCGACAATCTAGCCAGCTTTCTACCCACCTACTTTTTATTTCTATCTTCCATAGAAATATCCCACACTACCCTTGGATCCATGGTCCACACCAGATACTATTTTATTTACAAGTGTTTGGTTTTGACCAGTGTAGTACTAAAAGGTGCTAGAGGATGCAGTTAAAGGCAGATGGGTGATACCTGCAGCTGCAAATCTGAGAAGGTTTGAAAGTAAGATATCAGAGAGGGCCTTTTGGGCCATCAAAAAGTATTCTGTGTGGTTAGGAAAAAGAAATCTAGCATGTGGAAGTCAGACTGAAATAAGAGAAATCACAGGAAAAAATATAGGGTGTGGAGGAATAATTAGTTGTGGGGCAGGGAAGGTTGGAGCTTGCTGAGGGTGATACAGAGTATGTGTTCAAGCAGAGAGCTTGACATAGTTTTATGTGAGAGTTGAAGAACAAAGTTTTTGAGATATGATATTAACGATCTTAGAAATGTATAATAGCTTGTATTTAAATAATCAGGAAAACTAAAACCACTAGTTAATAAAGATGGGATTTTATTAGTATGTTTTAAATTATTTCTCACAGAGTGACTAACTGGAAACCCAGGAAATGATTAATGCCAGGTTGTTCATTGGAAACGCTGCACATGAGTGAGTGTTGTGAAAGTCTGTTATACAAATCTTAACAATAAGATGTAGCAATCTATCAGTAGAAAATTATGTTTTAAAAGTGTCCTCCAACAACTGGATTGAATTCCGTCTGTATTCACTTGTAGGTAATGAATCTGGATCAGCACTGAAACAGTTTACCACATATAGTAAAGGTAAGTAACTTTTCTTTCTACATTCTCTCACTAGTGTTCAGTAGTAAAATAATTATTCATTGGTATATTTAAATAATCAAGTAAAATTATATGAACGCTTGGGGAGTTAAAATATTTTTACATTGCATTAAGCTTACATTTAAAAAGATGGGTAATATGATATCCTTAAATTCGACTATTGTATGTATCTGACACACAGAGGTGGGTCTTGCTGTTTTTTACATCCCGGACACTGCTTCTGTTTTTAAACCTTCTCTAAAGTAAAACTCAACTTTATAAATTTACTTCATATTTTTAGTTTGAGGTAATATTTTGATATTTACAGCCTTCACTTCTTGTTTGAAGGCAGCGGCAATGGGCACTATTATATGATGTCTGAGAAGCGAGCAGATAGAATGCCACCCTCTTGTACGCTATGTACATAATGTTCCCACACTCACTCCCATAAGGCCTGATCTAAGGCTCTCTGAGTGATTGGAAATTGCCCATTGTCTCTAATGCTCTTTGGTTTGGGGTTGTAAGGAGTGAGTTATGGAAGGGAGGCACACAGAGTATACTCCTAGGTGACTTCTGTTGGTGGGGGAATGGATTGAAAACCTGGAATGAAGGCATAAGATAGTGCAGAAACAGATAGGTTCTGAAGAACATTTGATGTGCCTTCCCCCTATACAGCTTGATGTTCAGCATAGGGCAATATAATGTATGTGAGATCCTGACTAAAGTAAAGCTCAGAAATAAGACAATTCTATACAGATTTTGGAAATGTTTATCAATATGTTGTTTAAAAAGCATAAAGTAGCATTTCTTGTTATATGGTAGTAAAGAACCAGAAGAAGCCCAGTCTCGTAGTGTCTGGAATGGACTCATGACTACTCAGCCACCTCTTGTCTAAATGTTATGTATTTTAAACAGCTTTACACTTTTTAAAAGTTTTGTATTTTTCACTTTATAAATCTTTAACATTTTCTGCCAGAGGGAGAGCGAAAAGCGCTTCCATATAAACAAACTGAAAACCATTAGCTCCTAGAAAGCTGTCAGCTATTCCTGAGCCAAAACTATACCCTTTAAAATAATTAAATTCTACATAATCACCCAAGTTTTGCTTAAATAGATTAATAATATTTGACTTAGCTACCTCAACTATACTTAGGCTCTAGTCCTGCCAGGATTTACTCATGTGCTTAACTTTATGCATTGTGAGTAGTTCCATTAAAGTCAATGGGACTACACTCAATATGCCAAGTTAAGCATATGTATAAATCTTTAAGGCACCAGTCCAGCAGACTATAAGCTCTTTGCAAATGGGGACAAGATTTTTTTGTTATGTTCATATCATGCCTAGCACAAGGGGGTCCTGTTCTTTGAATCAGGCCCCTAGGTACTACCACAGTACAAATAAATAATAATTCCTCCTATTTATTACTTTCTCTGTAAAATACCTTCTTAAATTCTCCTTATACATGTTGTCTCTTAACTTAAGCACACCATATATACCTTAGTTCTGGTTTGTCCAATTACTTTAAATAGATCAAGCTTAATTTCATAATAACCCTTAGCTAATTTAAATACTTCTGTACTTGATGGAGTCTTGAAAGAAAACAGTTAACTCAGTCAGCAGTTAACTTTGTCAAACCTCACCTCAAGTTTAAACCCTACCACTCAACCTGTTACAGTAGCCTCATTATTCTGTACTCTTTCAAATTTCATGACATTTTCCCCCCCATCCCCCACCCCCCGAATAAACTTATTCAGTGCCATTGAAACTAGATATGGCATGGGCACTATTTCTGTTCAAATGCATCTTCTATCTTTAGAGGTATTGCATTTTTCATAATCCACCTGTGAGCCCTGATTTATCACTTGGTCTCTGGAGAGAACTGACTCTCTCCTTTGAATGTCTATGCTTTTTTATGGCTTGGAAAGTTGATTTCTTTGGTAACAAGGACAGAAGGGCAGTTTGTTATGATAGGATTACTTATTTTTTGTTTCACAGTAGCAGCTAGGGAATGAGCCAAGGCTGACTGAAGTCAGTGGCAGCTTTTCCATTGTCTCAGTGGGTTTTTGATTGGGCCCCTATTGACCCTGGTAGGTACTTGAGGCCCTATTGTGCTCTGTGTTGTACAAAAGTAAACTATCTTTGTTATTTTTAATGATAAAATTTAAGAGTTAGGGTCTCATCTTGATACATGAGTAAATATATAACTTCCAGGAATTCAGTGTTATTTCAGTTTACTTCACCGGGCAACACAGTGAAACCTTTCAAGTACAGGTGCAATTTAAGACTCCTAGTTTTAAACACTACAGTATTAGCAATATGACTTATGTCCAGCATGTGCTGTTGTATCAGAATTAATCTAATGAAAAAGAAATACTTTACATTTTGTTGGGGGAAAAGAACTTAATCAGGATCTGCTGGTGTTCAGCACCGCTGAATACGTTGGAACTGGTAAAAATGGTTCAGATCAACATTCAACTGGGAAGCCATTAGCAGGATATATTTGATTACCTATTCTATATTATGTTAACTTATATAAATATGCAATTGGCCACTATGTAGGCACCATTATTTTGTATTATTAAAGTACTTTAAGAGTTGTGCCCTTGGTGAAGTCATAAACTAAGTACAAAGGCCAGTCTGTTTTCTAAATAGTAGATTGTTGTTGAAAAGTTTGTGCCAGCCAGTACAGAGAGAGCAATCATGAGTAATTCATCTCTCTTGAGAGGAATAAAACAACTGCCTCAGCTCCCGCTGTATTACAATCTTATCCCTGAGTTAGAAAATGAAGAGGTCTACTCTGTTTGACTGAATTGCTGTTGAGAAAAAAATAATTTCTAATATAACTGGGCACAAGCTAGACATAAATATATAGAATTGTTTTTTCTAGATAGGGTCATTACCTGTGCAGTGTCTTGGACATATACGTGCAAGCCATCTCAACAGTTTGGGGGCTTGTGTTTTAGTTTTTTAAGAAAAGTCAGTTGAGGTTTTTTTTGGGAACGAATTTGTTCAGTCATCATCAGCACATTACAAGTGGCTATGTCACCCATTTATATGTTTTGATGTTCCAGGTAATGTTCTGTACTATTCGTCTGTCTGGAAAACTTGTGCATTAACTCTCAATAATGTTGATTTCCTCACTGCAGCAGGGAGATGTAGAGTTAAGATAACTTGGAATAAGGGAGATCACTTAGCAGCTTAGGTGTATTTGCATCTTTATTTCAAATCACCTTCATTTTGTTTTGGCACTCTGACCTCTTCCTAGACATGAAATAACTTTGGCTCATTTGTAAAAGGTTAAATTTAATTTAGTACCATGTCTTGCAAACAATTTATCAGTTTTTTAGTTTGCATTATATAGTGAAATAGATTAACTATGGTATCTGTTAACAGTGTTGTGCTGTTACAATGTAGACCTTACCCCTTGGGGTTAAAGTGGGACTGACATGCTAATAAAGGGCTCATCTTGATGTCAATGACAAAACTCCCTGTGACGTCAGTAGGAACAATATGGGGCTGTATGATTAGCTTTGAGAAAGGCACTGAACAGCATTGCTAGCAAACCAGAAATGAATGCAGAAGGATATGCATGCAAGATACCAGATTGCCTAGCCTGTAATGGATTGTGTGCAAAAAGGTTGCTTGCCCATCAGGTATGCAGTCTCATATAATTTTTCGGAAAGAAAGAAATTAAAATAAAGGACATTAAATCTGTGTAGTTTGGGAAATTTATAGTTTAAAAGAATATTTCATAATCAGTTTTACTTGCAAAGAGAAGTTACACTTGTGCATTGTCACTCATCGTTAACTGTGTAAGAAAATAGATGGATCCTCTTAGGAGGTAGATAAGATGAAAGGAACATAAGAATGGTTATAGTGGCTCAAACCAATGGTCCATCTAGCCCAGTATCTTGTCTTCTGACAGTGGCCAGTGCCAGATGCTTCAGAGGGAATAAACAGCACAGGGCAATTTCGAGTGTTGTTCAGTCCTAGCCTGTAGCAGCTGTAGGCTTAGGGGGACAGCCAAAATATGGGGTTGCATACCTGACCATCTTGGCTAAAAGCCATTGATGGACCTATCCTCCATGAACTTATCTAACGCTTTTTTGAATCTAGTTATACTTTTGGCCTTCACACTAACTCCGCAATGAGTTCCACAATCTGACTGTGCATTGTGTGAAGAAGTTACTTTCTTGTGTTTTGTTTTAAACCTGCTGTGTATTAATTTTATTGGGTGGCCCCAAGTTCTTGTGTTATGTGAAATGGTAAATAACAATTCCCTAGGTGCTTTCTCCATACCTTTCATGATTTTATAGTCCTCTGTCATATCCCTTTTAGTCATTTCTTTTCTAAGATGAACAGTTCCAGACTTTTTAAATCTCTCTTCATATGGAAGCTGTTCCATACCCCCTAATAATTCTTGTAGCCCTTTTTGTACCTTTCCCAATTCTAATATATCTATTTTGAGATGGGGTAAACAAAACTTCACACAGTATCCAGTGTGTGGGTGTACCATGGATTTATATAGTGGCATTGTGATATTTTCCATCTTATTATCTATCCTTTCCCTAGTGAATCCTAACATTGTTAGATTTTTTGACTGCTGCTCCACGTTGAATGGATTTTTTCAGTGAACTATTCATGCTGACACCTAGATCCGTTTCTTGAGTAGAAATAATTAATTTAGATCCCATCATTTTGTAGGTATAGCTGGAATTACATTTTCCAATGTGCATTACTTTGCATTTATCAACACTGAATTTCATCTGCCATTTTGTTGCCCAGTCACCCAGTTTAGTGAGATCCCTTTGTAACTCTTCACAGTCAGCTTTGGACTTATCTATCTTGAGTAATTTTGTATCACTGCCAATTTGCCACCTCACTGGCAAATTATTTATGAACATGTTAAACAGCACAGATCCCTGTAGAGCTCCTTGGGGGACCCCACCATTTACCACTTTACATTGTGAAAACTGACCATTTATTTCTATCCTTTATTTCCTATCTTTTAACCAATTGCTGATCCATAAGAGCATCTTCCCTCTTATCCCATGACTGTTTACTGTGCTAAAGAGCCTTTGGTGTGGAACCTTCTGAAAGGCTTTCTGAAGGTCCAAGTACAGTATATCCAGTGGATCACCCTTGTCCAATTGCTCTCTTGTCTCTCATGAGTGGTGAGAAATTTGTCGTAGTTCCATATTATCATTCTTTATCTTTCAGTGTTCTGAACTGCACATTCAGAGCCAATCTAAAGAAACTTATCCAAATATTTTGATGGGGCTGTTAAATCTGGGATAATTTCACAGGGGCCATGATGTCTGTCCTGTCAAGGTAGACAGAAGGAAGTGATGGGAGTGACTTCTGTGTAAAAGCCATGTAGTAGCCTCACAGATGAGCTGATAGGGTGACTAAGCGAAAAAGAGGGTTTGAGACACTTGTTCCACTCATAACTTCTAGCACAGTGGATGTGAGCCTTCACCTTTGTCACAGATAAGGGGGACCTTTCCCCCACCTTGGAACAAGAACATATTTAAATATTGTAAACTATGGCTAACGTGTAGCCTGCTCCCAGTGCAAGGGTCTTCAAGGTAGATGCAGAGTTCAAATAAGTGATGTTTAAGGGATTCTATTTGATCTGACAGGCCCACCAGAAACAAGAGTTTGGACTTCCTGACAGGAATTGCCCCTCAACTCAAATATTGTCATGAGGTGTTTGTACCCCTTAGTGTTCAAATTAATAAGCAGAGACCCATGTAACTGAAGATCAAGACAACTGAGCAGTCATTCTTTATATAGGCAGTAAGAGGCACCAGAGTCCTCTCTCCTGCAAGAAACTCCAGTCCTGTTGAATTGAGCAATAATGATTTCACTAAGAATGTCATGTTCCAATGCTCGTCTTAGCTGACAATCAGTAGAATGTACTTTCCACCCATCTGTGCCCTAGATGCTAGGGAGCAAATGGGGTCCGTCTTATCCAATCTGTTTTACTTCAGAAATGAAAAACTAAATAACGGGCATATAGCAGCACTATTTCCATTATTTTAGTAAATAGATTGCAAGATTTACATTAAAGAAGCTTATATTTATACTTCTGTGTAAGGTTTTATTACAGGTTTCATTACAGCACTTAAAGACTTGCTCTAAATAGCTATATTCTTACAGCTTCCTTGTTTGGGTGCCGCCTCTCCCCCTTCTTTTTCCGTTTTGCTGGGCACATCCTCCCCTCCTAGCTCCTCAGTTGTGTGTTTGATTTCCTTTTTTTTTTATGTGTGTGTGAGAAGGCCTTATCAGAGACTACTAAAAGAATCTCTACCAGGGCCTCTGCCCAATATTGGGAAGAGATGTGACTCTCCTGTGTAGAAGTGTGTGTGTGTTTGGTTTTTTTTCCCTTTAAATGCAATCAAAGTGTTGAATGGAGAAAATACTAGTTTTGCTAAAATTAAAGAAAGAAGTAAAGCTACTGGGACTTTCCTTTGCTCTTCAGAAAATTTGCCACAGATTTTGGAACTGTTACCTGGACAGATACCACAAAGAAACTTGGTTCAGTATCTCATCTGAAAGATGGCACCCTCACAGTACATCACACTTGGTATGGCACTGTGGCATTAGCAATGGGTTGGAGCCAGTGTGTGGGTATGAAGTTCTTAGCATAGGATAAACATTCTACAACATGAGCTAGACTTCTGCATCTGGAACATGTTAAGCTCTTTATATTACAAATTAGAGTGCATCTGAGTTGGCTCTATAGTTGGTAATTGGCTAGCCCTTTAAAAAAAAAAGGTCTGAATATACTTGCAATCGAGAAATGTGGCATCAAAAAAGAAGTGCAAGTTCAAACGTTCAGTTCTATAACAGGTGTTTTTTATTTTCCCATCTGCTCCAGGTTAGAATCATAGAATCATAGAATATCAGGGTTGGAAGGGACCTCAGGAGGTCATCTAGTCCAATCCCCTGCTCAAAGCAGGACCAATCCCCAACTAAATCATCCCAGCCGGGGCTTTGTCAAGCCTGACCTTAAAAACTTATAAGGAAGGAGATTCCACTACCTCCCTAGGTAACGCATTCCAGTGTTTTACCACCCTCCTAGTGAAAAAGTTTTTCCTAATATCCAACCTAAACCTCCCCCACTGCAACTTGAGACCATTACTCCTCGTTCTGTCATCTGCTACCACTGAGAATAGTCTAGATCCATCCTCTTTGGAACCCTCTTTCAGGTAGTTGAAAGCAGCTATCAGATCGCCCCCTCATTCTTCTCTTCCACAGACTAAACAATCCCAGTTCCCTCAGCCTCTCCTCATAAGTCATGTGTTCCAGTCCCCTAATAATTTTTGTTGCCCTCCGCTGGACGCTTTCCAATTTTTCCACATCCTTCTTGTAGCGTGGGGCCCAAAACTGGACCCAGTACTCCAGATAAGGCCTCCTCAATGTTGAATTGAGGGGAACGATCACGTCTCTCAATCTGCTGGCAATGCCCCTACATATACATCCCAAAATGCCATTGGCCTTCTTGGCAACAAGGGCACACTGTTGATTCATATCCAGCTTCTCATTCACTGTAACCCTTAGGTCCTTTTCTTCTGTTAATGAAGTCTTTAGTCCCTAATCCATAGTGAACTACCAAGTACATTTCTAATTTTTTAAATAGCTCCATTAATCTTCATAGTTAAGTTAGGATACGAGTCTTGAAAAGTGAACAGATACTGTCAGGGACCACTGGTCTTGAACTCATGCCTATGGGATTGCTGAACAGGAACCTTACTTGTTGTGCCTCATCCAGATAAGGAAATTGCAGTTGATACTCTGAAAACAGAGGCTACATCCACTGACTAAGCAGGATCAGCTGAATGGCAGCTAACTGCTGATTGGTAACGGCCTAACATTGGTAATGGCCCTCCTGTTCCTTCTACGCTCCTTTTCTGAGTAACTAGTCACTAGGCCTGGTGCTGACCAGACCTCTAAGACCAAATTCCTCCTTGCCTGGTTCCCACTCCTCGTTCTTGTTACCTTGCTTTCGTCCTTGTTCATGTTCCCTTGTCCTGACCCCAGTTATTAACTCCAGCTTTGACTCCTGGTATGACTCCTGGCTCCGACTCCAGTTTGGAAAATTGCAACAGTGACATAGGAGCAACAAGAGGGAATACAGTGAGGGAATCTGCTCAATATCTTAGATATCTATATGCAAATGCAAAGAGTAGGGAAAAACAGGGAGACCAAGAAGTATTGGTAACTAAGATAATTTATGACTTAATTGTCATCATAGGAAGTTGGTGGGATAAATCTCATTACTGGAACACTGGTAGAGAAGAGTGCAGTTTGTGTAGGAAGGAGAGGTAGGAAAAAGGGGAGCTGTTGCACTGTACATCAAGCATATATACACACTTGTTCTGAGGTCCAGAAGGAGGGGAAAGTCAGACTAGTTGAAAGTCTCTGAGTTAAGAGAAAAGGGGCAATGTCATGGTAGGGGTCCACTGTAGACAACCAAATCAGGAAGAGGAGGTGAATGAAGCATTTCTAGAACAAATAACAGAAATATCGAAAGCACAAGACTAGGTAGTAATGGGGGATTCTAACTATCTAAATATCTGTTGGAAAAGTAATATGGCCAAACACAAACTGTCCATTTTTTCAGAATGTGGAGGAAGTAACTGGAAGGCAGCCATTTTGGACTTGAATTGGATGCAAATCTTGAGCGAGGCAACTTGGATAAAAGTGATCATAAAATGAAAGATTTCATGATCCTAAGGAGAGGAAGGCATAAGAACAATAGAATAAGGACAATGGTCTTCAAAAAAAGTATTTAGCAAACTCAGAGATGTGATAGGCAAGTTCCCATGGGAAAAAAATGAAGGGGAGAAGATGTTCAAGAGAGCTGGTGGTTTCTAAAGGAAACCGTGTTAAAGGCACAACAGCAAACTATCCCAAAATGAAGGAAAGATAGGAAGAATAGTAAGAAGCCAATGTGACTGCCTCAGGAGCTCTTTAAAGTTCTGAAAATCAAGAAGTGGAAACATGGGCAAATTATTAAGGATGAGTACAAATGAATAGTGCAAGCAAGTATAGAAAAAATGAGAGAGGCTAAAACACAAAATGAGTTAAACCTAGCAAGGGACATAAAAGGCAATAAGCAGAGGTATTATAAACCTATTAGGAGCAAGAGAAATACAAGGAAACTGTAGGTCCAGTACTAGCAAGGAAGGAGAGCTAATGGATGAAATCAAGAAGGTTGAGGTGTTTCATCCTTTTTTTGCTTTGGTCTTCACTAAAAAAGTTAATTGTGACCGGATTCTTAAAACCATTATGAAATACTAATATTAACAATAAACAAAAAGGGAGAATGAACACAAACCAGGATGGTGAAAGAACAGGTTAAAATATTTAGATATATTTGATGTATTCAAGTTAGCAGGGTTTGACTAAATGCACACTAAGGTATATAAAAAACTAGCTAACGCAATCTTGGTCCCATTAGCTATTATCTTCAGGAACATGGAGAATGGGTGAAGTACCAGATGACTGGAGAAGGGCAAAGATAGGTACTTGTCTTTAACAAGGGGAACAAAAAGGACTCAGGGAATTCTAGACCAGTCTGTCTAGCTTCGATACCTGGAAAGATACTGGAACAATTAAATAATCATTTTGTGAACATCTAGAGGATAATAAGGTGGTAAGTAATAGACAACATGGATCTGTGAAGAACTAATCATACTGAAACAACCTAATTTCCTTTTGGCCTAATCACAGACATTCTCATAAGTAAACTAGGGAAATCCGATCTAGATGGAATTACTATAAAATGGGTGCATTACTGGTTTAAAGACTGTACTCAGAGTAGTTATCTACAGTTTGCTTTCAAACATATCTAATGGTGTCCTCTAAGGGTTTGCCCTGGACTGGTACTATTCATTATTTTTTTCTAATGACTTTAATAAAGAACTGGAGAGTAAGATTATGAAATTTGTAGAAGACACCAAGCTGGGAGGGGTTGCAAGTACTTTGGAAGACAGGATTAGAATTCAAAACAACCTTCACAAATTGGATAATTGGTCTGAAATCAACAAGATGAAATTCAATAAAGATTGTAAAGTAGTACACTTAGGAAGGACAAATTAAATGCACAAATACAAAATGGGGAATAACAGTAGTACTGCAAAAACGGAACTTGGGGTTATAGAGGATCATACATTGAATATGCCCAACAATGTGATGCAGTTCTGAAAGGGAATATATCATTCTGGGGTATATTAGCAGCAGTGTCTTATGTAAGACAGATGAGGTAATTGTCCTGTTCCACTTGGCACTGGTGAGGCCTCAGCTGGAGTACTGTGTCCAGAAGGCTGAAGGGGTACCTAATAATTCTTCAAGTATTTTAAGGGCTATTATAAAAAGGATAGTGATCAGTTGGTCTCTGTGTCCAGGACAAGAACTAATGGCTTAATCTAGAGCAAGGGTGTCAAGGTTCCTCCCCCACTGTGAACTCTAGGGTACAGATGTGGGGACCTGCATGAAAAACCTCCTAAGCTTATCTTTACCAGCTTAGGTCAAAACTTCCCCAAGGTACAAAATATTCCACCCGTTGTCCTTGGACTGGCCGCTACCACCACCAAACTAATACTGGTTACTGGGGAAGAGCTGTTTGGATGCGTCCTTCCCCCCAAAATACTTCCCAAAACCTTGCACCCCACTTCCTGGACAAGGTTTGGTAAAAAGCCTCACCAATTTGCCTAGGTGACTACAGACCCAGACCCTTGGATCTTAAGAACAATGAACAATCCTCCCAACACTTGCACCCCCCCTTTCCTGGGAAATGTTGGATAAAAAGCCTCACCAATTTGCATAGGTGACCACCGACCCAAACCCTTGGATCTGAGAACAATGAAAAAGCATTCAGTTTTCTTACAAGAAGACTTTTAATAAAAATAGAAGTAAATAGAAATAAAGAAATCCCCCCTGTAAAATCAGGATGGTAGATATCTTACAGGGTAATTTAGATTCAAAAACATAGAGAACCCCTCTAGGCAAAACCTTAAGTTACAAAAAAGATACACAGACAGAAATAGTTATTCTATTCAGCACAATTCTTTTCTCAGCCATTTAAAGAAATCATAATCTAACACATACCTAGCTAGATTACTTACTAAAAGTTCTAAGACTCCATTCCTGGTCTATCCCCGGTAAAGACCAGCATATAGACAGACACACAGACCCTTTGTTTCTCTCCCTCCTCCCAGCTTTTGAAAGTATCTTGTCTCCTCATTGGTCATTTTGGTCAGGTGCCAGTGAGGTTACCTTTAGCTTCTTAACCCTTTACAGGTGAGAGGAGCTTTCCCCTGGCCAGGAAGGATTTCAAAGGGGTTTACCCTTCCCTTTATATTTATGACAAAGGGAGATTTAGGTTATATATTAGGAAAACCTTTCTTACTGTAACTTATAGTTAAGTACTGGAATAGGTCACCAACAGTGGATGTGGAATCCCCATCTTTGGAGGTTTTTAAAAACAGGTTAGATAAATACTTGTCAGGGATGGTTTAGCTTTACTTAATCTTGGACTAGATGACCCCTTGTGGTCCCTTCCAGCCCTACATTTCTATGTTCGCTGAATCTTTTTCAGAGTTACTACTTTCCAGGATACAGTCTCTCACTGTGTAAGTGAGATTGGGTTGTTTCATGATGATTCTTCAAGACAGCACTAATCCAGTGCTAAGCTTGTATTTTTTTAAAATACCTCTACCCTGATAATTGAGATGAGAACCTTCAAAACTTAAGTTTGTGAACCAAACTTAACTTGATTCAGTAATGTCTTCCTGACTCGGCAGACAGCCTGAAATAGCTCTGAGAGAACTGTACTGTGTTGCTATACGTTAATTGATTCACTGCTCACATACACAAAAATAAATAAATAATCCTATTTATACACCTGCACTGTCTACTATGAGTGGGATCTGTTGTGGTGTTATGGAGTCAGGGATGTTTTATATTTTTAAGAATAACCCTTGGTTCAAAGATTGTCCTTGACTTCCTCTAAAATACCTTGTTTAAATATAGAATATAGTGGATACCATTATACTACTTAGAAGTGCCTTACCAAGTAATTAACATTACCATGATATTCCATTTACTAAGAATAGAATACCACAAGTACCATGATATTGTACAATTTGGACTACTTGTAAAAGCAAATGTTAAAAAGATTCTAATAGTGACTCTAAAATGCAGTTCAGGAAAAGCCACAAATGATATGCTGAGGAAGCCTAGAAAATCTAATTTTGCTTCTAATAGATACCAGCATCTTTATGTATTTACTGAATCAGTTGGTGGCTCTGCAGATGTGGAGTCCATTGAGGGTAACAAAACTCATAGGGGGTGATCATATTTTTTATGGGATGGATCCCATACGTACTGTGGAGTGAAATGACTGTGTAATCGAAAGACGCTTTACAAATCAGGGAAAATGGGACAATGAATACGTGTGTAATATGTTAAATTCTTAAATATGCCTAATCAATAATTATAGATTGAGTTGCTGGTATGCTTTTAATTCCGTTGAAGAAATTACACTTAATAAGTCAAGTAGTCTTTTAAGGATTTTAATTATGCACACTGCTCAGTATTTTCTCAAAGATATGAAAAATAATCTGCAAAGATTGAAGTGAAAAGTAAAAAAGTTAAGTAGTTTGAGAATCTTTCATTTGCCATATATATACATGAAACTATATTTTCTGCTTATTTTTATTATATATTTATGTAACTTTTTTTCATTTTAAACTCACCATTTACATAAGCAGCTAATCAGGGTGCTCAGAATTTTTTTTATTTTGTTTTACTCCAGAATTATATACAAATTTTAAAAAAATTCTTGTGTACTATGTATACTTACTTTTTGTTTCTCTCTCCATCTGTATGTGTGTGTACCAACATACAGACTGTATATATATTTAATATATAAGCGTAAACCCAGTGAAATGCTCAAGACTGTTACAATAGTTTATTTCAGATTCCATCAGCTTTCAGTTTTGGTAAGTCAGTAACTTCAACTGGAATTTTTCTAAATATAGTCATGTAAAAAGTTTCTGCAATTTTTGTATATAGTTATCAGTAATTATTATGTAAGTAATGGTATATTGAAGTCATCTAATCAAAAGATGTGATTAGAAACTATCTTTTCACTGAAGAAACAACATGATCACTGCCAGTGGCCTGCAGGGACCCCTGCTTTTAAGGACTAGAAAGAACTTAATTTTAATGCTACATGTTTAGTTACAGATCTCTGTTGGAAACAAGCTACTAAATGTGTGCAATTGTGCATGACATTAATAAATGCAAATTAATGCACATTGGAAAACATAATCCTAACTATACCTACAAAATGATGGGATCTAAATTAGCTGTTACCACTCAGGAAACAAGATCTTGGAGTCAGCATGGATAGTTCTCTGAAAACATCTGCTCAATGTGTAGCAGCAGTCAAAAAGAAGCTAACAACATTAGGAGCCATTAGGAAAGGGATAGAAATAAAACTGAAAATATCATCATGACACTATATAAATCCATGGTACGCCCAAACCTCGTACACTGTGTGCAGTTGTGATCACCCTGTCTCAAAGATGTATTAGAATTGGAAAAGCTTCAGAGAAGGGCCACAGAAGTATGAGAGGTATGGAACAGGGTCCATATGAGGAGAGATTAAAAAAAGACTGGGACTCTTCAGCTGAGAGAAGAGACCACAAAGGGGGGATATGAGAGAGGTCAGGGATGCACCCCTAAATCTCTGACTGCCAGGAGCTGGGACGGCACCTCAGGAGATGGATCACTCTATAATTGCCTGGCTCTGTTCATTCCCTCTGAAGCGTTTGATGCGTACTGCATCAACTATGAACAGAACTCAGACCACACACACAACTACTTCTCTTTTTTCTCTCCTCCATTTCTCTCTCTTTCCTGGAGACGGGGTGAAATCCTGACCCTACTGAAGTAGAGTGGGAGTTTTTCTGTTGACTTCAGTGAAGCCAGGTTTTCACCCAGGGTCTTTCCCCTCTGTGCAGCAAATGGATCTCTCTTCCCTTGCGTCTCCATTTCTAGTGGAAGCTCTTTCTCTAGATCGGTGCCTTCAGTATGTTTGTGTACTCCAGCTTGTGTCTCCTTTCCAGTACTGCAGACACAGTCTACTTGAGCCCAAGTAAAAATGTCCAAAGTAGCACCCTAGCTCTTCTGATTAGTCTAGTATCCCTTCCAGCACCTAGCTTTCTACTCCCAGGTGCTTTCTCCCCCATAGATATCTTGTTGGGTCCTGCCCTAGTGAGCATCAGCTCCACCCATAAAAATCACTGAAATGGGGAGCTGATGGTGCTAGGCTCCGTACTGGCCCTCTCTCAGCCCTACTATAAAATCACTCTGACACTCAGAGAGGGGAAGTAGGGCAGCCAGCAGCGGTGAAATGATTGCTCATCTCTGCACGTCTTGCCCTCTGGTGAGAGGCAAAAATTGCAGTTTTTGTAACTTTTTAAATGTGTTCCATTCTATGTCCCCTTGCAGAGATTGAGCATGAGACAGCTATCTAAATTGAAAATATTTAATTACTGTAGCCATAAGGCACAGTCTGATTCTGTGCTGTGCACGTGGAAATAATGTGGTCTATGAAATAATAATGGGAATTCTGGAAAAGGAATAAATGCATACTGGGAGCCATGTTCTGGACACACATTGACTCCATGTCAATACGCAATGGATTTTAAAAATGTTTCACAACACATGATGTTAAGACATTGAAGGACTGTATGTTTGTGCATATGTATTGTACTAGGTATATGCCACAACTAAAGTTCGCATTTGATGGACAAGGTAATATGACAATTTTCCCATGGATAACGCTTTATATACCAGTGTGGTTGAATGTTCTGTCATTTAAAAAACTGAAATAAAGGGTTGTTCCTAATATACTGTCATAGGGCATGCCTGCCCTGTAGCATTCCCTGTTGGCTCGGTATGGTTCTGCAGGCACTCCCTGCCTCAATTTCTCCTCTCCCAGATTTTCTGTGTCTGCTGAGAATTCATGTAGCTCAGACCTCCATCTGGGTCACTCTCCGTTTAATCCCCCTCTGATCACACAAATAAACAAAAGTTATTGTCACCCAGCTTGGGCTTTAGCCCTCCCTCAAGCTCAGTTCACAGTCCCTTTTTGGCTACCTTTGAGTTTCTCTGGGATAGAACCTGACTTCCCAGCTGCTTCCCTTCCAGACTCTACTTCAGGGCCTTCCACAGGAATTTAACTTGCGCCTTGTGGCTCCTCCTCCAAATTGAGTTTTCTCAATCCTTTGAGATCCAGGTGTTTCAGGCTGACACATGACATATGACAGTCTGTCCAGCCCTCCTGAGTTGAGGAGGCAGTCAAAATATGGCTTATAATGGAATTCAGCACACCACGCTAATTATGGAGCTGTATCCAGTGCTTCCATTTTGTGTGAGCATCTGTGTGTAGTATTATGATTAAACAACACTAAATTAAACGATTAAACAACACTTTTTGATTAATCAACACTAAATTGCATTTCATCTATCTGTGGATGGCATGTCAAGTAAGAGTAAAACCACCATCCAAATATTTTTTTAAAAAATGGGGTGGAAATCTCAATAATATAGTTTCTAATGTCTAAGGACTCAATCCTGTGAGGAGGCAACCACTCTGCCTGTGAACCAGCAAAGCACACGCAACTTCAAGCATGCAAGTAATCCCATTGACTTCAGCAGGACTATACTCAAATGCTTAAAGTAAAGCATGTACTTAAGTATTTTGCTAGACTAGGATGTAAGATTCTGGACTGAGTACAGAATTGAGCTCCATAAGCTTGCAGTCACTATACTATCAACAGCTAATTAATTACCATGAAATGAATTTTGAGACATTGTACCTTAAGTGTGAAAGGCAATCTATACAACCATCAATTATTCTTCTCCTCTATTTTGCAGTAGTGGAAAAATGTATTTTACAGTTTGTACTAAACAGTTTTGACAGTTAGGGGATGTCTGTCAACTTATGAATTCCATTTTCGTTCTGTGAACACCATGTTTTATTTCAGTCTCCACCTCTGTTTTGAATGTAACCTTTAGTGTGACTTTCAGCATGCATTTTGTAGCAGGAACTTGACTGTCAGGCCTGGTATGCACTAGGAAATTAGGTCGCTATAACTGCTGTATATGGCTCAGGGGTGTGAAAAATCCACACCCCTGAGCGACACAGTTAAACGGACCTAGCTTCTTCCTTCCCCCCAATGTAGACAGCTCTAGGTTAGCTACTGCCTCTCAGGGAGGTGGAGTACCTATGCCAACAGGAGAACCCCTCTTGTCAGTTTAGGTAGTATCTTCACTGACGCAATGCAGTTGTAGTGGTTTATGTGTAGACATACCCTTAGTGGAGAGACAATGTCTGGGAAATTGTGACAGAGCAATCAAGGGCTATCAACATTGAATGGCCCTACCCTGGTGAAACAATGGATTGGCTGCCAGTAGGGCCATTGACTTTGAACAACTCTACCCAGAAGTTGACTGGGGGTGCGTATAGTTTGTAGCTTGGAAATTCCCCAGTGGAAGCTCAGGGTCAAGAAAGGCTTCCAAAGCAGTTTCAAAAGAACAATGCTCTCTAAACAAAGGAGACAATTCCTGTGACATAAAGAAGACCATGCCACAGAGGAGGGAAAGTTGTCTGTCCTAAGGACCTGGACTGAACTCAGGATTCACAGGGGTGAATCAAACTGGGTCAGACTCCTCAGCAGTTTCCAAATTGTATTCAGCAGTTTGTTTTCTGAAGATCTATAACTTTCTTGTGCTTTTTAAGTGTATTTGTAGCTAGGAAATTCTTTTGCGAAGCCTGTGTTTCATTTCTTTACTGCCTTCTTGGCTCTCAAGGGTATAAATAGAAACATAAAAAACATGTTGATGTGCAGATACATATCTAAGTTACTTGGGGGCTCAGGAGACTGTTTCCAGGATCTAGGTGGCCAGACTGTAGGGTCCCACTGTCTAAGTAGGGTAGGGAGTGGGTCTAAGACACAGAGCTGAGAACTAGGGCTGGCTGTAAAGCAAGAATTTCATTTTGTGAAACCATTAAAGAGGCTTTTTTAATTGGTTTCCATTCTAATGTGGAACAAAACCAAGACCTTTCAAAAAAGTATGTGGAAAAACCAGAGACAGAGACCCACTTCAGAATAGCCAATAGCCTGTTCATAGAATCATAGAAGATTAGGGTTGGAAGAGACCTCAGGAGGTCATCGAGTCCAACCCCCTGCTCAAAGCTGGACCAACCCCAACAGGATCAGGAGTAACCCCTATTGGTAGGTTACTCACTTGGATTGTGGGAGATGCAGGTTCAAGACCTTGCACTGTTTGATTCAGAACAAGCCCTCAAATCACATCTCCCACACCCTAGCTGAGTGCCCTAATTAGTGGGCTATTAGCTAAATGGGGTGGATCTCTCTTGTTCTGACCAGAAGGGCCATCCTAGACCTGAGAATCCTTTGAACTAAAGCTGCTTTGAAACAGGTAAATCTCCATGAAAAGTTTGTTTTTGATTAATCTGCATTCTAAGACGAAAAATCATTTTGTTGAAAAGTTCCCCGTCATCTCTACTAGGACCAGTGATCAGTCATTACCCAGAATCATGGGACTTAGAAACATGTGGGATTCTTCAGTTGGATCTAACCACCAGCAGAACTATATCCATCTAGAGGGGAGAAAGGGAGCCAGTTGTGACTGTAGTTATTAAAAAGGTTTAAATTGAAGGCTCCCAGTCCTTCATTGAAACCTATGCAGGTACACTGTCCCACTGAAGTCAGTTAATTTCAGGATAGGGGCCCTAGAGAGGAAAAATGGATACTTTGAAAGGTTGCTTTCAGTTTTTACTTTTGTTGTTGTTTGTTTTTGTACTAGGCAGAAAATTGGAAAGGTAATGTGACTAGATGAAACAAGCTGCTATAATTTACACAGAAGCCCATGATCCAAGCATCACTTAAACTGCTTTTGAAAGTTTGAATTCAGTGTGGCCATTTTGTATTATTTTTCCTGCGAAAATTTTCAAACAGTCTAATTACTAAATTAAACCTAAATAATACACCCTATACAGTATACGTGAAATATGACTCTGAGAAGAATGAGGAGAAAATTAGGAGGCTTTATATAGTATTTGTAATATTCCAGCTCACACTTAGTCTTAAGACTTGTTAACTAAGAACCATTTGCAGAACCAGATTCTGTTCTTTGCTGTGCCTTTGACCTGTAGCCTTTAGAATCTTTGTATTATTGATTATTAAATGCAAGCCAAGAAAAACACCTCTTGGCTTTAAGATTTTCAAGTTGTGCTTTAAGGTCGGTCAGTTAGAGAATTCATCTTTTTACCTGTTTCTGAGCAAATTTGCTCTGGCACTCATGAAACACAGTAAACATGGAACCCCATAAGGCTGCTTTTTTCAGAATCGATTTTTTACAATAGAACAACATTTAGAGTCTATATATCTAGCTACTGGCTTTATCATAAGACATCCACTAACTTCTTATGTATATTTTCTTTGTTTTCATCAATATTTTCCTTTGTCTTATAACAAAAGAACTTATGTGTTATAAGGTAATTACTAAAAACAAAAAAGATCAAAATTAAATCAACAGTTCTGTCTTTTACAAAAACTCACCAGGCTCAGTACATCCAGCTAACCAGAACACACAACAGTCTTTAAAAAAAAAAAAAATTGCCTGCAACAGCCTGAGTGAACTAAAAAGCTTTTCAGCATGATTTAAAGTTTGCCAAATTCAGGTTCTGATGGATGGTCAGGGAAGCAAGTTCCAAAAACGGTGGCTTTGTGACAGATTTTTGTTACCAATTTGCCTGAGGCGTTACGTGATTAGGCTGAGGCCACAGGATTGTTTGGAGGGGTGGGGGAGAGATGACGGAGCATCTTTATCACCTTTTCATAATCACCCCATGGGGTGCTTTCCTAGTAGTTGGGGGTGCCATACATACAACATTCTCCCACTTCACCCACTGGACTTCTCCTCGGTCTTAATGAGGGCTGCTATAGGGGTGCAACAAGGTTCCGCCCAAAATTGAGGGAGAGATCAAAGCCCTCACAAGGGTCACCCGAGTCATCCCCTGTGAGGCTTGCTTCCTGAACCAAACGCACGGTTAACTGATGTTTTAACTGCTTAATATTTTTTTTTATGGTGGGCACATTACCATTGTGGCGTTGCTGAGCATGAATGGTCAAATCTTTGACAAGCCCCTGAAGGACCAGTACTTGCTTAGCCAGTGCTTCCAGGTGGGTGATTCCGCTTTTTCCACCTGGAAGTCCTGTGTCAAGGCTTGCAACTTGTCTTGGGCATAGGTTTGTGTTGCAGCCTGGTTAGTAATCTGCGCTTTCAGTTGCTCCATTTCCACCAGCTGTCGGGTACACACCTCTTCCCTTTCTCCCAACTCCTCTTTCTGTCCCGACAACATTTGATACTACATGGTTCCTGCAGTCCAAATCAATTCCACAGCTGCCCCTAGGTTCTTACCCTTCTGCTTTTTATACTCGGCATATAGGTTTAACAAATTCTGCCAAGTCTGCACTCTTCTCTGAAGCTCTGCCATGAAACCCCAGGGATTGTAACCTACCTTGGTGAGAGCCTTCTCCAGCCAGGAGAGGTCCTCACCCCCCTTTGAAAGAGGCAGCAGGGTTCTGTCGCTCTTCATTGCCTCTCCTGTGGCTTGGGTATTAGGTCCACCAGCTTCCCGTGACAGCAGCGGGCTGGGGAGCCAGACTTCCGCGTCCATGCTCCCTAATGCCCATGTGTTTAGCTGAGAACCCATTGTTGATGCCATCGTCCATGACTCTGGGACTCCCGAGTCTGCAGCTGTACCCTTCTGTTTCCTGAACATGTTGTTACAGTTTTAGAACAACTCTTAAGAACCTTTCCAATCACTTGAAATTTCACGTTGCCCATGTCGGCTCCGAGGCTTACAATGTTCACCTTCCTGGGCTGGAGGGAGAGACACTAAGCCTCCCTCCATATTACTCGGTCCAATACCACCGAGGGTCCATACACAAAAACCCTTCCTGGGCAGAGTGAGACACCCTATGTCCTCCTCTTCAACTCAGCCATCCTACGACTGAGGGCATATGCACTGAGGATTACATGTGTGGAGTGGGACTTCCTACTACTACCCTGGACTTCTACAATTTGGAGTATACCCACCTGCACCCTATCCCCACCAGCTGGGATGGAGAGAGGAATGCTAAACCTCTCTCTGGTTCTCAGGCCTACTATGGCTGAGAGTGGGGATACCTTTAATCATAAAATCCTCAAACATGTAAAACCAACAGTGCTGGACAGAGCAAACATGAAATACCAAGGGCAAAACAGTTGGTGCACCCCGCAGGGCTCCCCCCCACACAATTCTCCACCAAAACTGTTACAGATTTCTGTTACCAATCTGCCTGAGGTGTCAGGTGATCAGGCTGAGGCCACAGGATCATTGCGGGGGGGGGGGGGGGAGGGAATGGAGCACATCAAGCAACTGAATTTTAAAGCTTTATTGATAAAATAATAAAATAACAACAGAGAGTACTGGGGGATGGGGGGTTCCCATGTCACTTAGAGGAAGGAAGAAAGTGTTAGTGTCCCAAGCCCTAACCCACTTTCATACTCTCACACGCACTACCCAAGGCTGGCCAGGCCTGGGTGTAACGTAAGAAGAAGAGGGGGAAGGGTAGACGGGAGTTCTGTCCTATGCGCATGGGTCATCCAGGGTCCATTGTGATCTCTGAATTACTTCAGCTTTTAGGAGGGTTTTAAGTCCTGGGGTTTTTTGGAGGTGTTTCATTTTGCAACCTCTGTTCCTGGTGCTTTTTGTGCCAGTCCAAACCAGCTTTTTGTGGTCTTTTTTTCTTTTTTAAAACACAACGGCTTTAGGGATGCGAAGCTCTGCCTTTCCCCCCTTGTTGTTTTGCCCATGTTTTTTATTTTTCCAGTCCTGGTTTTCTTATGGCTTGCTGTGGCTGGGTGAGAGATAAACTTTTTGTTTAGCGCCGTGATCTTGGACTGGGGCCAGCATCTTATCTTTGCAGCTAGCAAGCTCAGTCCAGTGTTGAGTTAACCCATTCTCTGCTCTCTTTCTCCTTCCCTCTTTGGCCTCTTGCAGCCTGCAAAAGGATTTTCCACTCCCCACTCACACCTTTGACCCTCCCCAAAATGCTTTGCGATGCTTGCAACAGTGTTAGCAACATGCAGTGCTGATCTGCCTTCCCCAGGGGAACCCCTGAGGTTGTGACAGCTTGCAACTAAGATTGTCCTGTCATTGTCCTCAGAAAGTCAAGCTACTGAAACTAATATCATACATAGATTCAGTAGACCTGTTGTGGTGAGATGTAGTGATGTGTAAAGATTGTACCTTAGAATATACCTAGAAATGAATGGGTTTATTAAAAAATGGAAGTAAATTTAATTAAATGTGAAGAACTCCAGAGGAGCAAATAAAGGTAAGTGAATGGGCAGCATGATGTCTGATGAAATTGTTTACAAATGGAAGATAATGCACATTGGAAGGATTAATTTGGACTACGATTATACATTGCTGTCTTTTAAAATTAATTGGAATCACCGAAGAAAAGAAAATATCATTCTATACAGCTCAGTGGAAACCACTGCTAAATGCTCAGTAGCAGTCAGAAATAATGTTGCATTGTATTGAGAATTGGATTAAAAAATGCTAAAACCAATGCTATTACCTAACATGATGGTACCACTTCTTCTTGATCAGTGTTGAGGGGTGCTGAAAGTTTACAACTACATATGATGAAAACTAAAACTGACTAGGACTGTATTTTAGAGAGGAGACATGTAAAAGGGAGTGGAGATATATAGTATAACAAATAGTATAGCAAAGGTAGATTAGGAACTCCTAGTTACCTTTTCCAATAATAGAAGAACAAGGAGATGTACACTGAAATTACAAGACGATAAATTTAAAATTGATATAAGTAACTTGTTGAACTCATTCCCACCACATAGAATTGAAGCAAAGAGCTTGGCAGTGTTCAAAAAAGCAGTAGACAGTCACAGTTTCTCTAGAGAGAACAGAAAATATAAGGGATACATACTCTGTGCTTCAGGGTATAAGCCAATAACTAACAAAGTTTTAGAAAGAAGCTGTTCTTTAAGGGGTGATTCTGACATTTTCTCAAAAGCATAGAATTGTAGGACTCGAAGGCACCTTGAGAGGTCATCTTGTCCAGTCCCCTGCACTCATGGCAGGGCTAAGTATTGTCTTCTAGACCATCCCTGACAGGTGTTTGTCTAACCTGCTCTTAAAAATCTCCAATGATGGAGGTTCCACAACCTCCCTGGGTAATATATTCCAGTCTCCTTAACTGCCCTGACAGGAAGTTTTTCTGAATATCCAACCTAAACCACCCTTGCTGCAATTTAAGCCCATTGCTTCTTGTCCTATCCTCAGAGTTTAAGGAGAACAATTTTTCTCCCTCCTTCTTGTAACAACCATTTATATACTTGAGAACTGTTACCCTGTCTCCTCTCCATCATCTCCACTGCACACTAAACAAAACCATTTTTTTCAATCTTCCCTCAGAGGTCATGTTTTCTAGACCTTTAATCATTCTGGTCTTTCTCCAGTTTGTCCACATCTTTCCTGAAATGTGATACCCAGAACTGGACACAATACTCAAACTGAGGTCTAATCAGCGTGCTGTAGAATAGAATTACTTCCTATGTCTTGCTTACAACACTCCTGCTAATATATCCCAGCATCTCATGCATGCCACTATTAAAGACGCTGCCGGACTGGTTGTAGCATTGGCCTGATCTGGTATGGTAATTCCTATGTATGATCATATCACCGTAACCTTCGTCCTTCTTAACCCTATTTGGTCCTTACTATTTAGCTATGACTACTCATGGAGCTGGGCACAGCCACTCAGAGAGGGGGCAGTTTGCCTTTGGCCCTCATTTGACAGAGCTCCTAAGCCGAGTGGCATTATGACCTGGTGCACAGGATTGAGGTGCCACTCAGATTTGCCCTGACTGCCCCTCTCAGTGCTACCACCCCATATGCCAGGTAATAATGGCCAGAGCGGGGAGCTGGGCCTCTCCCCATGGGACAGGAGTCTTTGCTGCAGGGTGAGTGGTAGTTGGGCTTGCTCTTCAACCACTCCTCCCTCACAGGCTTCTCTTCAGTGGAATTTTTTTTGGAAGGGGGGCGGGGGGGCTCAGTTTCAGATTTAGTTTCAGGCCCCAAAATGTCTGTGCAACCCTGGAGCTGGGGGTGTGCTTCCCAACTTCTGTATACACACCCACACTAGCTAGTGCAGAGCTAGCATGCTAAAAACAGCAATGTAGTTGGGATCACATAGGCTAGCCGCCCTGAGTACATACCCACGGTACGTACTTGGGTAGATAGCCTGGGCAGCCACCTGTGCTACCCTGGCTACACTGCTGTTTTTAGAGTGTTAGATGGATGAGAGCTGTTGCAGATACATCTACATGAACTGGGAATCACACTCCCAGCTCCCGTTGTAGACATAACCTATGTTACAGTTACCCTGTCACGTAAAAAGCTTAGCTTGTAGGATCTTCAGGGGGAAAACGCAAGCTTTCTGTGTTTTCTGTCAAGTGCTTATTATAGTTTTGGGAGCTGTATAAAACTCTGTGTAATCAATAAAATCTGTTTCCATATCATGATACTTTGTTTTAATTTTCTCGCTGTATCGTCTTTGCATAAACCTTTAGCCTGAATGAGCCAGGCAATCCATTCAGATTTTGCTGGAGAGGAAGTATCTTTTCAGTGACTGTATCATTTGTTTTGCTGCTGTTAATGCTGTTTGCTATCATGTTTTTTGGTACTGACTTATCTTTAATAGTGTTGGAATATCCTTCAACATGTAGAAGGATGAAGTGGCCTTTGCATCTTTTTTTGTGTCTGTATATCTTGGATCTTGCTCACAATTTCCCTGTTTTCTTTCAGATGCCTGTCATCCCCTACCAGATAAATAGCCGTGGGGAGGGAAGGATACCATGGGTGATTAGTGTTAGAGATTATTACTGTTTAATAGGAAGTTGTGCAGATGTATAGTGCTCTGAAGAGCTGTACTTCAATTATTGTATGTTGATTCTGCACAGGTGGGAGGTTTAAATTCGAATCCAATGCTTTTTTGCATAAATTTGGCCAGAGTCACTTTTCCATTTATGGACTCAGCTGCCCTATATAAGGAGCTAACCCTGTGGGATGGAAGGTGATGGTGCTGCTGCCACCCTTCTCTGAGGTTTTTTCAGGGGACTTGAACTTTTTAAAATTCCATGCAGGGTTTCATAGGACTGTTGCTGGACAGAGTTATAATTTTAAAAAAAAAGTTCCCCTGGAGTGGGGAACTCAGTTGATGATTGATTTTTTCCAACTTTTATTTTCCCCCAGTTTTTTAAAATGGTCACTGAAGACTTTCCATATATTGAAAAATATAGAAACTTTAGCCTCTGCTATCAATGTGTGAATATAAATTTTAATTATTCTAACAATTGAAAGGAAGGGTATAAGATCTCTGGGGTGAGGCCATCTTTTATGTGTGTACAGTGCCTCGCACAATGATTGCTGATTGGGGCCTGTATATGCTACCACAGTACAAATGAAAATGAGAACATGAAAGGCTAGATTCACAAAGGAACTTAGTGAGCATTCCTAAGCAATTAGGTTGAGGATTATTCCTTTGTATCGGTATTTATAGTTTCCCTTCTCAGAAGGCAATCTGAACAGTGTCTTCACCCATGTGGGCCAGTGTATTTCCATTGTTGAACACAATGGTCCTTGCTTTGAAGTTAGCATTCTTCTTCTTTTACATTTCCAAGGCTCCAGTTGTGTTTGATGGGTAATTTAATTACAGGGATGTACACAATGTAAAAGGTAATGTAATAACAAACAACAATCCCTCATTAGTATTCATAAAGTTTTCACATCAAGTACATTCTCATCTTAACAATAACACACACTTTTGATATACGGTTATCTAGTTACAGGGATATACATAATGTAATGCAGTAGCAATAAACAGGTTATAGATAAGTGAAGACAACAATACTATTAACATTTCCTTTGAACTAGGGGAACAGAGAAGTGCATTGGCCTTATTACACTACAATACCTTATGAAACTCCTTTGATTTCCATTAGCATATGAGTGAACTAGCCTGCAGTTCTGTTCTGAGCTGGTTTCTGGGTAGACAGTGTCACAGCCTCAAAGAATTATAATAGATTGGTAAAGCATGATTTTCTTTTACAAAAGCCGGGTTAACTCTTCACCAAAAAATCATGTTCAGCTGTATGTTTTATAATTTTGTTCTTTACTATATTTTTTATCAGATTTGCCTGGTACTGAGGTTAGGTTTACCTGCCCATAATTGCCAAGATTGCCTTTGGAGCCTCTTTAAATAATGGTCGTTATCCTCCAGTTGTCTGGTACGGAGGCCGATTTAAGTCATAGGTTACATACCACAGTTACTAGTTCTGCAATTTCATATTTGAGTTCCTTCAGAACTTTTGGGTGAATAGTATCTGGTCCTGGTGACTTACTACTGTTTAGTTTATCAGTTTGTTCCAAAACCTCCTCTATTGGCACCTCAACTTTGGATAGTTCCTCAGATTTGTCACCTTAAAAAATGGCTCAGGAATTCCCTCACATTCTCTGGAGTGAAGACCTATGCAAAGAATTCATTTAGCTTCTCTGTAAAAGCTTTGTCTTCACTGAGTGCTTCTTTAACATCTTGATTGTCCAGTGAATCTCCTGATTTTTCCTGCTTCTGATTTACTTAAAACATGTATTTATAATTTCTGTGTCTTTTGCTTCAAATTCTCTCTTGTACTTTTACACTTGATTTGCCAGAGTTTGCTTCTTTCTATTTTCCTCACTAGGATTTGATTTCCAGTTTTTAAAGGATGCCATTTTGTCTCTAACTGCCTCTTCTACTTTGCTGTTTAGCCATGGTGGCATTTTACTGGTTTCTTACTGTTGGGGTTTTTTTTTAACTTGGGGTATGCATTTAGTTTGAGCCTCTATTATGATGTTTTCAAATAGTTTCCATGCAGCTTGCGGGCATTTCACTCTTGTGACTGTTACTTTAAATTTCTGTTCAACTAGCATGTTCATTTTTGTGTATATCTCCATTTTGAAATTAAGTGCTACTATGGTGGGTTTCTTTGCTATTTTTCTTCCTACAAGTATGTTAAAGTTAATTATATTATGGTTGCTATTACTGAGTGGTTCAGCTATATTCACCTCTTGGACTGGATCCTGTGTGCGCTTAGGACTAAATCAAGAATAGCTCTCCCCTTATGGATTCCAGGACTAGCTACTCCAATAAGCAGCCATTAATGGTGTCTAGAAATGTTCTCTGCTTTCCGTTCTGAGGTGACATGTAGCCAGTCAATACAGTTGGAATCCCCTATTAATATTGAGTTTTCTGTTTTTGTGGCCTCTGTAATTCTCCCTGAGCATTTCACGGTCACCGTCACCATGCTGGTCATGTGGTCGGTAGTATATTACTAATGTTGTTCTCTTATTATTCAAGCACTGAATTTCTCCATAGAGATTCTATGGTACTCTTCGATTCATTTAAAATTTTTATTATATTTGACTCTATGCTTTCTTTCACCTATACTGCCGCTCCCACACCAGTGTGACCCACTCTATTATTCCAATATATTTTGTACCCTAGTATTACCGTGTCCCATTGATTATCATTGTTCCACCAAGTTTCTGTGATGACTATTCCAGCAAATCCTCCTTTAATACCAGGCACTCCAGTTCACTTATTTTAGAATGTAGACTTCTAGCATTTGTATACAAGCACTTATAAAATCTGTCAATATTTGTCTGTCTTCATGCGATATAATTGGATGGGACTCTTTTTTCATTTGACTGTTTCTCTTTCGTTCCTACCTACTGTATCAACATCTATCCTCTCCTCTTTACTAGAGTATCGAGGATCTGCTTTAATAAATCCTACCGTAAGGGATATCTCTCTCCAAACCTTGTGCTCCTCTACACTTGTTGGTTTTTCCCCTGCCCTTAGTCTAAAAACTTGTTATACCAATAAAATAAAAACCAGAAGAATATTATTAAAGGGGATAGGGCAAAATGCCACATTTATTGTGAATACAGAAAGGATCATAGTAAGCAGTTAGTTATAGCTATAACATTCCATTCAATTTCATATTTATTCACACATTCATTCGTACACACACACACAAGTTCTGCAAGGTTGTTATAGTTACCAACCTTAGAGTTGCTTGTGCCAAGCCACTGGCCAGGTGGCCTGGACATGAGGAGGGAGCAGGGCCTTGTCAGATGCACATCTGATGCTCCTGGAAGTTGGTTTGCAGAATCAGAACCCAAAGTTCTCAGTTTCTAGAGTCCATTTTTATAGGAATTTATTCCTATGCCAGTCTATGGGAATTGCTTCATTATGCTGTTGCTGAATCAATCGGCATGGCACATTCCTGACAGGCTCTGTGCTGTCAGATTTTATCTTGTTCTTCGGTTCTCCCATCCTTGAGGCTGTTCGGTGGATACCAGTCTGCCCTCCGGGGGTCCTCTGGTTGTTTCCACTTGACGCTGCCTTCGGCCGATGGACACTGGATTCTTAGGCTGGCACCTCCCTGATCATTCATTTATTATCCGCACCAAGCATCCATCCACATGCATCCTCTATCTCTATTTTAATCACAATTGTTAACAAAGCGAGATAAATACAACAACAGGGCGGGGAGTCTCTGTGTGCTGTTTCTGTTGTTACAAAGTATCGCTTTGAGTCTGTCTCTGAGTGAGCAGTTGTTGTTACAAACTATTGCTTTGAGAACAGACTGTGTCAGCTTGCAAGTTGCACACACAGAGGGAGAAAAACAGTAAAAACAAGAGACCAAAAACCAAGAGACCTCTTAATTAGTAATACCCTGGAATTTAAACTATGGGGAATCAAACTCATTTGTGATTTTAATACAGGACTTCTTTAATATGATCCAACAAACTCCTCTATGACCTTTTAAATTTTACATGACAGCAGTCTGGTTATATTTTGGTTTAGGTGGAGCCTTTCCTTTCCTATACATTCCTCCTTTCCCAAAATGTTCCCCAGTTCCGAATAAACCTATATCCCTCTTCCAAACACCATCATATCATCCATGCATTGAGACCCTGCAGTTCTGCCTGTCTAACTGGCCCTATGTGTAGAATTGCCAGCATTTCAGAGAATGCTACCATGGAGCTCCTGGACTTTAATCTCTTAACTAGCAGCCTAAATTTGGCCTCCAGAACCTTTCTCCTACCTTTCCCTATGTCATTGGTACCTACATGTACCACAACCACTGGCTTCTCCCCAGTACTGTACTTACATCTATCTAGATGTCTTGAGAGGAACCTTTGCTCCCAGTGGGCAATTCACCATGTGGTTCTCCCGGTCATCACAAACTCAACTGTGTATATTTCTAATAATCAAAGCCCCCATTACTGTTACCTGTCTCTTCCTAATAGCTGGGATCCCCTCTCCTGGAGGGGTATCCTCAGTGTGAGAGTCGTATCAAACATTGGTGTATGAATTTATCTGACTCCTTGTGTCTAAAGTGAAACATGTCTCTGGCTAAGTGGGAAATGGGGGACTAAAGTAATAAAAAGAGATAATTCTAATAAACTAAAATGTAAAAATTGTCAGGAGTTGTTAACAAAATAAAAATGATTTGTACTCTTCTCTAATAGTACTGTAAATTGGTTTCTTAAGATTCTTCAAAATTAAATGTGCTATAGCTAAAACCAGGCTTCAATCACATTGTGGAAGTTAAAAAATAACCTCTTCTTGAATCACCATTGCTTTTGTGGTTGACTGAAAAAGAGGATTGAAGCCCCAGCTTCTGAAAAACATTTGGTGGAACTCTTATGAAGGCTTTTGCTCTACATTTGTAGCCAACTACCATTGCTGTGTTTAAATTTTCACTGAAGAAGAGTTTGATCAAGCATAGAGTATATTTCACCGTGTATCAGAGATTCTACAGGAAGCCACCAATCTTTTTTTTTTAAAGCATTCAAAAATTGATATAATCTTTTATTCCCCTTAACTATCATGCCTGATCCCTAGCCCAGATACCCAACAGGAAGAAGAGTTTGAAACATGAGTGATGGAATGAAATCCTGAGTTTTTTCCTTCTCTTCTAACCTTTAAAATTGATGACACAGGTTCCTATCCCAAGTCTCTTTTTTTAATCTCTCTCCTGGCCCCACTCCTGAAGTACGTGCTGAGGGAAACCCCCCCATTAAGGTTAATGGAGTGGGATGGACACCTATTGACATCAGAAAGGCATTTTGAATTATTAGTTCAGGATTGGGCTCACTCTGTTGGTGAGTCTTCACTTAAGTATAATAAAGTGCCATCAGAGGAAAATGGCCTTGGTAAAATTTAAGTAAACACTTATTTATATTTTCAAATTAACTTGGCCTGAGAGCAACTCCCTCCACCACATGAAAGCAGATTGACCAAATATTCTTTTAAATATTTAAATAACCTACAAAAATTTGATAAAATAAAGCTGTTACACCAACTGTTGCACATGTTTAGTAGATTGCTTTCATTTTCACTGATCCTAGTAGCAAAATAGGAACAGTGCACAACTGGGTGATGCAGTAGTGTGTACGGTTTGATATATTCCCTGACTGTAGGCTGGCAATCTAAATAGACAACAAATAGGCAAAAAACAAACACTGTGCTGCAACAAAACACACATGATTGAACATTAATTTTAAGAACCCACCTTGTTAATTCCACTTCCTTCTCCATTCTAAGCAGTATTTACCAATATCAGAACAGAGAAGGTCTATGGCTTGTAGGCATCTTGGAAATAGTGCATGTTCACGGGGGACTTGAAAGGGGAGCAGCCCTAAATAAGGTGGGAAGATGAGAGTGAGAGAAAGACATGAATAGGCCCCTAGCCTGTCTTGGGCAGAGTGAAGGAATTGTGGAAAATGAAAAAAATATCATCAGAAAAATTGGCAGGAGCTAAGTTGAGTAGGACTCTTTAGGCAAAGACAGGGGACACAATTCATTGTTGCCCTTTGTCATACCCTCAGCTTCGATAGATAACACATATGTAAAGAACCATTCTGCCAGCTAAAGAACTGGCTATGCATCCCCTACAGATTATTCTCCTCTGCCATGCATGTTTGGGCATTCCAGGGTGGGCCAGGGGACAAGCTCTGAATGGAATTTGGCAGCAGTCTTGAAAGTCCAGATTGACTCCTGCAGCTCCTAAATAAGGGAAACATGGGTTATCTCCTTTAGATCCCTACACCAGTACTTGTTCTGATGCAGGAATTAATCCCAACCAAAGAGCTTAATCATGATGCAGTGGCAGAAGAGAAGCCAGTGAAGGATATGAGTCTAAGATTGGAGCAGCATATGAAGATGATTAGTTTTTGAGTAGTATTGTGGATGGATTGAATAGCACAGTGAGGACCGAGGCAGGAAAATTGGGGAGGAAAAGCCTGCAGTAGTCAGAGAGATGGTCAGGGCCTGAATGGATGGATTTTGGAATTGTTGTAAGGGAAAAACAGGAAGGGTTAATGGTAGCATGGATCGAGGGGGAAGAGAGTTTGTGCAGAACAATCTTTGAACTCTTTTTCAATGTTTTAGGCCCAGACCAATTTTTTAAATTAACTATATAAATACTTAGCTGAAGCATATATAGGTGAAAAGCAATCTTGTCGCACTGTATATTGAGTCCACTGTAAGGAAATGCTATTCTCAAACTCTCCTCTAATATCTGGGTTTCTTTGTACTCGAGTTGTGATGAATGAAGTCCTTGCTCTGCACATGTGCCTGAAGATTCCAGTATTGCAGCAGAGCACGTGGTACAGTTTGTTTTCTCCCAACATCAGTTTAGAGGGATTTTTAGATGTGACCTTCTTTATATAATTGTTGAGAATGCACATTTCAAAAATATGCCTTGGTACCAGAAAGAGGGAATATGAAGACACAAGATATTTAAATAATCTATGTATCCATTTATTTATGTTCATGTTTTCAATAGCAACGAGTGCTGGAGGTGGACATGTCACAAACATCAGTGTATTATACAGGATTTGTCTTTGTTGTTGTTGTCCAGGCTGCACTTGAGTGGCCTCATTTTCTGAGAACAACATAGTTCTACCCTATAACTCTGTAATGTTCAGTGGGGTTTATGGTCTAACCTCCCAGTGGTTCCGATACAGTTTCTTCTGCTTGGAGAACATTTTGTCCCCCTCACCATGCTCTTGATCCCACTTTGCTATTAAAATCATACTGTTCCTGTTTAATAAAATGATATAGTGTTCACTAATGTGTCAGCTTGTTCTTCCTGAGCCAGCTTTTTTTGACCATATAATAAACAGAGCTAATATTTAAGGACCAAATTCCTCCCTCACTTTCACACCCTTCCACACCTAGTCATGGGGGTTGCCTAAGTTCTTAAACAGACTTTGGGCCTAAGGCTGCAAAGATCTAATTTCAAACTCTGGCCACAATGTAATGGTCTGTATCGCTAGTGTCAGTGTTACTTGTTTGTCCAATATGCTTCATGATGTATGGCAGCACATTTATGATTATTAAGAAATGAAAGGATAACTCCCACAGCCTTCCAATGAATTCTTGTACTCCTGATGTTGTAGAGCATTACAGTCTTTCAAGAGTCACAAAGTGTAAGCATTCTGAAATACTCTGGTCAAATCAGAACTGTATGGAAGCTATTATTATTCAGAATAATCCTCTCCTTCTGAATGGACCAGATATCTTGGGACATTACTCATAATACCCTCTGACAGGAATAGAAATCTTCTGGATTCTCATACCTTCCGGTTCTATGCCCTGGATTTCATGGGACTGTCCTCTTTGACACCCACTCCCCCATTCCGTGAGTCTCAGTTGAAGAGCAGTTTGCCTTAGGCCCTCTGTTTGAGAGAGTCCCGAAACCAACTGGCATTGAATCTGGTGCACAGGGTCACAGCACCATTCAGCTTTGACCTAGTTGCCTCTCTGTCTTGGCCTGTGGAAGGCCAGGCCATATTTGAATGTGCTAGATTGCAGCTACAATCAAATTTGGCATGTCTGACTCTGCCTCCTTCAGCGGAGGTGTGGATGGGCCAATCCTGAGTGGTGCTGTGCCCTGCTTTAGCAGCTTAAAATGTTGGGAGGTATGCATTATGTATTAGCAGGAAGTACACTTGAAATTGAGCCCAAAGGATGGTGGAATATGGCCAATTCCACTAACTTGAAGACTGATTCCTTTCCTTTGTTCCTACCTAGAGCACACAACAAAAATTGCCTTCATTCTGCAAAGGATAAATTTGGTCTCCCTGATATTTTTTTTAACTTGTGTGCCAGAGGTTCTACATTCTTAAGACAATTTTTAAGGCCATTTTTAACCCTATCATACTTGATACTTTAGAGAATGTGGGTTGAAAAGATACATTTCTCATTTTGAATTTAAGTAATTGCCATTCCTGGGGTTTTTTAAGTGCTAAAGTTGCAGTGCGGTACGGACTTAATTGATTTCACAATACAGTCTCAGTGACATGTCACAGTTCTTTTCACTTCCCTTCAAATACTAGATTATTCTCTGTTACAAGATATATACTTAAAGCTAGTGTTTGAGTTAGTGATTTTTCACAGTGTGTTCCTAATAAGAGATTAGAGACCTAAAAACTTGAGAGCTTTTGGAAGTTGTGTTGGGAACCGATGCCACTGCGGTAATGGCCTAATCCTGTACCTGGTAATAGCACCAGATACAAAAATATTTTCAAGGACAAGCTGCACCTCAGATTTGCTTGTCAGGTGACACAATATGGTTGTCATAAGGCCAAAATGAGCAATCTTTGTAATTTGTGTTTATCTCTGATCTGAAAGGTCTATTGGGTGTGTTACGTGGAAGAGCATATGTTCATACAGAGTTTTGAAGAAGTGGAGATCGTCAAGTCAAAAGCCATTCTCTGATGAGAGTTTCAGAGGGTTCCGTCCTGGAGGTGAACAGAGCCAGAGACTGATTCTGACTGGCAGCTGAGGAAAGAGCAAGGCTTCTGTGTATTTTGACACTTTAGGGACAAGCTACTGATCTGATCTGACCTGCACTTGAAAACAGTGGTTGCTGCTGACTGACAAGCATTACTGACAAGCATGTTTGACATGAGATTGAAAAGTAAATACTGGCCTTCATACATGCTGCCAAGTGCTAGCTGCATCCTATGCTCCATATCATGGAGCAAGTGGACGCACTGCATTTTGGGAAAAAGGAAAGAATGTGTGAGGTGCAGAGCAAAGTCATTGGAGGTATGTAGAAAATTAGCAGGCCAGACAAGCAGATCATAGCTTTCTTCTGCCATTCAGTGGTATTTCCAAGGGAGTGAAGAAAGCAGGCCCATTTTCATTTTTTAGTCAGTAAGTGCACCTGAGATTTGCAGAGCAGTTGTCAAGGCTGAATCCCAACTCTGTCACTCCAAGTGCAGAAGTGGGGCCCACAAGGATTTTAAAAATTAATACTTACCACTCCAGGCTTGCATTAAACTCCCAAGGTTACAGCTTTTCTCTGACCTTTGCTTGGTAAATGCTGCTACCACCCAAATGCAAAAAAAATCCCTTGGAACCCAGAAAGGAGCAGTTGGGAATTCCTCCATGTGGGATATCCTCAAGCCCTTTCAAACCCCCTGACCCCCCCCCCCCGCCCACCACCACCCCCACCACCCAGGAAGAGCTGAGAAAGAAAACAAAGGAAATTAGTTGTGGTTACCAGCTAATCAAACAACGTGCACAAACCTCGTAGGACACCAAAAATCAAATCCTGTTCTTAAAAAAGGTAAATTTTATTAAAAACAAAAAGGAAAAAATTACATCTGGAATTTAGGCTTTTTGGTAGATCTTAAAAGAAACAATTACAAAAATTAAGCACCCAAAATAGCTTTATTTGCGTGTTCAGCTTAAAGGTTACAAGTAAACAAAAGCATCTGGGGTTAGCACAGAGGAGTCCACACGCCAATAAGAAATAAAAGAAATAACCCTAATGGTGTCTTTTTAGACATTCCCTAATTTTACCTACATATCTGAGGCTCCAGATAAGTAGGTTTGAGGTATGAATTGATAATCTATAATCATTAAAGCTGGTTACAGCATGACTGCCCGTGTCCCTGCAGCCCAGAGAACAACAGACAAAGGGAAAGTTTCTTTCCCAATTTTAAAATGTTCTAGCCTTTCCATTGGCTCTTTTGGTCAGGTGCATACTTTCTTTTTCTTTATCTGGGGGACTTTTTAACCCTTTACAGGTACAGCAAGTAAAGAACAGCTACCAAGAGGGATTTTACAGCTAACTGGCGGGCTGGGTGTCCATCAAAGGGAGCTATTCTTTCCCCCACCCTTATTTATCACAGCAGTAACTTGTCTGGCAGGCATTAAGTGTGACAGAGTGCTGAGAACCAGCTCCTGTTGAGTTCCTGGGAGTGGGTGGGCGGCCAAAGCTCGCCCACATCTGAAGGCTCTTCCCCCAGACTCAGAGGAGGAGCCGCTGAAATCAGGGATTAAGTAAGGTTGGGGGATAACAAATGATAAAACAGGGATGGGAGTGAGGGTTACAGGGTCAAAAGCTGGGAGCCAGGGGGAGACACCAAGCAGAGAATCAGCACCTATTGATGTCCGTGAGGCGGGCGTGCATCTGAAGGCCCCTCCCGCAGCCTAAGAGGAGAGGCAATGGAACCTGGGATTCAAATAATGATGGGGAGACAACTGATGAATAACAGGGTTGGGAGTGAGGGTCATAGGTATAAAATCAGGGAACCAGAAGGGGACACTGAGCAAAGAACCCCAGTCAGACTGAGAACCAGCAGCTGAACCAACACTCTGGTCATAGTAAATCCAGCTAGTTCCCTGGACAAGGCCTGATTGAGGGAAGCAGTAGCTAATTACTAGATCAGCCTGAGCTAAAGGAGATAATTAGCCCATTAACTGCAAGAGTAGAAAAGGAGCATAGGAAAGAAATGCAAGGGGGAGGAGAGATTTAAAAAAAAGAAAGCGAAGGCTAAGGGAGATTTTTGCATGGAGATCTCTTTTCTCTCTCCTCTCTGGCAAAACAGGTTGATGGTTGCATGTCACTGTAAATAGAATCACTGCACAGGATAGTGAAGGGGTGGTGGTTGTTATAACACCAACTACATGATGATGATTACAGACTAGAGGCATTAGAGCCATTGTGCAGGAAGACAAGCAGATGGCTGCACCTTGTCAGATGAGAAATTAGAGTTCATGTATCTCAACTGGGCTTCTGATGACTCAAACAAATCATCATGGGCTACTGGGATCTACTGGTATTTTGAAACCAGGAATTACAATCAGCTTTGCTCTGATTTGTGTGTGGGTGAGCATGGGAAAACCATTCAAACTCTGAATGGATCATTTCTCCATCTGAAAGGTGGGGATAATTATCCATGCTGCATAGTGCATACATAGGGCCCTTAATTTTCAGTTTTTATTTATTTTTTCTCAGTAATTTATGTGTGTGTACCACAACAACAAAAACAGGTGAAAATCAGTGCAAAAAACTATTAATAAATTTTCTGGATAAATATCTGGGTTTATTTTGGTGGATGGAAAAGGGGCGGGCGAGTATTCAGTAGATTAATGCTTTGAATTCCATTCAGCAGTGTGGTTTCCTGCAGAATTAAAACAGAACTCAAAAGACAATGCCACCTCTGAGTTTAAGAAAATAATACAGCTCTAAGCCCCAAATAAAACTTTTCATTTGAATAAACAGTTTATTGTTGTAGATTTAGAACGATTAGCCTATATATATTTACATTTAAAAATTGGGCCACACCATTTGTAGCACATACACTCAACTTTATCCTTTTCTCCTGTTTTTTTTTTATTTTAAACTTTTGAATACTTCCTTGTGTTCTGAAACTATTCTGATACAGATTTTTGTTTTCTTTCCAGTTTGTGTCAAATCTTTAAACCATTATCTGCTAGCAGCTTGAAATGTGTACGTGGTGGGGGTGAGATTCATCAGTGCATTCAGATGCACACACACGTCAGAGCTTGCGTGCGTGCTTGTTTATTGTGTGTATTTCGTAGGCTAATACATAGCCTTACTTCAGCAGGCAGCTTTACATATGCACACAGACTAATGTATTATCGTAATACATTTATCTCATGCACTGTATTGTATTTTCCTAATAAATCAAGTTATTTTCTAATGCTTTGATTCCTGCCTGCTCCCCATTCTCTGTCTAAACTCCCTGCCACACAGGCTTGCAACCTCCTTATTGTCTTTTACTCCCTAATGTTCCTCCACCCTTTGGTTGCCACTGAATCTTCTTTATTCTCCATCTTCGTTTGTCCCCCATGCTAAACCCTGCCTTGGTCATTGCTCCCCTTGACTTCCGCACCTGCCTCCTTCCTCATTCCAACCAAAGTATTGCAGCTAAAATTACCTTCCTCCTTGCTGCTCTGCTCGTGTCTCTCACTTCTGCAGAACCCTGCACTGCCTGCCCTGTTCCTCCTGCATCAAAGTCAGACTTCTACTCACCTGCAGGGCCCTATCTGCTCTACTCCTGCTTACAACTCCTCCTGCTACCCACCTTGTTCAGACCAAGCTTTTCTCCTCACCAGCCTTTTGTAACTTTCTTCCCACTCCCTTCATTCTGCCATCTGTGCCCCACTTCCTGCTGTGTTGTACAATGGCTCTCTTTTCCCATGCATAGGTGCTGGAACTGGGGGTGCTGCCGCACCTCCTGGCTTGAAGTGGATTCCATTATATTCAGGGTTTACAGTTTGGTTGAAAAGCTCTCAGCACCCCTACTTTAAAAATTGTTCGAGCATCCTTGTTCCCATGTGTCACATGATATCCCTCTCCTCTTTCACATCCTCACCACAGCTTACTCCTCCCAATAGCGTTCACTGTGAGATCCCATAGCTCCAGGTGTACTCTGTGGTCTGAAGTATTCCGGACTGGATTGTAAGCTTCCAGTTTTTATCCAGATCAATAGGGTTTTGCCCACTGACTCCTAGAATACCCCTGAAATAATGGAAATGATTGGCTGTGGTTTTTCAGACTTATCGCATTACTGATAGACAAACAGAGAAATGTCATTAAGTTGAGTGCAAGGCATTGCTTTGCTTAGTCAGTGATACCATTTTTTAGGGTGATGGGAAAAGGCCAACAAGCTGTGTTTTGAGGGAAATGACAGAGGTGGGCGCTTGCTGTCCACAGTTAGGGAGAGCATTCTAGAGGTAAAGGCATGGTAAAGAATGCACGTACTACATGTGGACGATACAAACCAAGCGGTTGGTCATGAGATTTAGGCAGAGTGATCGTGGGGAAGTAGGAAAAGATCAGAGAAATGTGCAGAACTTTTTCATTGAGCGTGGGGAGCTTAAACTTTATGCAGAAGTAAGTATGGCAGAGAACCAGTGAAAGGATTTGAAGAGGTGAGTGATGTGATCAGAGTAACAGTGATTTTCAGATCATTATTTTGGATTGTTTTAGGGAGAACATAATTTCATGCATGTTGCTATCTACTTAGAACTATTTTTTTTTTGAAGCAGTAGCAACTTAAATGACATCACTCTACGATCGCTGAAATAAGATTGGAACTAGGGTACAAGGATTGGACTCTTGACTGAAAAATCAGGCAGTGGGCTAAATAAGTCCCATGAAGGAGCACTGGGTCCATTTTTTTGCAGATCTTTCTTTGAAGGGTGGTGCTTGTCTGTCATGCTTCCGACGAAGTGGGTATTCACCCACAAACACTTATGTTCCAATACGTCTGTTAGTCTATAAGGTGCCACAGGACTCTTTGCTGCTTTTACAGATCCAGACTAACACGGCTACCTCTCTGATGTTATTACAGTGTTAGCATCACAATAATAAGCAGCAACAAATAGAACACGGAAGAATTACTCTCAGTGCTCCTTGGCTCTGTGTGTATGTATTGAGTTACCAAATGCAGGGTTCCATTTTGAGTGAGTTACAGCTACCACATATTCTTGATCCTTTGGGGCAAAATAACTGTGTGGTGGCTATTTTAACATATTTAGAATATGTGCACAAGTCTTGGCATTTTCCTCAGTTCAGACTATATACAGGATCACTTCATCCGTCACTGAGAGATACAGCAACTGTTTAACAGCACAAAGCAATGCTGCACAACAGTTTAGTACAAAAAGTAAATATATATTTATATAAAATATATTGGAATATTTGAAAGTATTTCAATCCTTGCAAAAATGAAATTGTAAATTAAAAGTAAGTAGAAAAGTTTTTAGAAAAATATAAAAACTATTGAATATCTGAAATATCTCAAGACAGTGACAATATAGTATATTTGTACACTTAAATAGAAAATGCATATTCAAAAAAGTGTTTAAGCAGTAGTACATATGTGTCCCAGCCAGGAATGTTGTTTATGCATTCAACTCTGACTGAATTGACAATCTTAGTTCCGTCAACTTCTAAGACTCTAAATAGGGCCTTTATTTACTCATTTATTAGATGCTTGATCCTGGGGACTCCTTCTGATTCCTTTTGGTATCACACTGATTCTGTATGGTGCTTGAGTCCTCAATTTCCATTGAACAATTAGTTTTCTAGAGACCCTTTACATCTCTTTGAGAAATGACTGCATTGGTGGTTTGTTGCATCCAGATAATAAATTAGGATAAAGATGGGATAGTATAACAATCCTCAGCATGCCACCTGTCCTAGAAATGACTAGTCCTACATGCATAAGTTCCAATTTAACATGTAGAAGAAGGCACCCAGATTTATTTTCGGAAAAGGTAATGTAGTGTGAAGGCTGGGATGATGGATTGTGTACTGGTATACTAAAACTGATGCATGTGATGCAGCAGCAAGAGCAGAGATACTTCTTTGCATTTGTATGTCTAAGTATCTGAACTCCAACAAGATACAATAAAACCATGAGAACCTGATGTACGATGATATGACAGCCTTAGGTTAAAAGATCTGAGGAAAGCAGAAAAAAACAAAAGAAGGTAAGACATCTGAGCTATCTGATCTTCATCTTTAGCATTCTTTGGAATGCTGAAACCAGCTTCCAGTGCTGTTTTGATCAAGGACTATCTCTTACTATATGTATGGGGTTTGTTTTGTTTATTTTTTTACTGTGCCTAGGATGATGGGGCCTCGAGTTGATGGAGACTTTTTGGTAGTGCTGTAGTACAAACAAGACATACTCAGATTCAACAGTAATATTTGGATTCAGTGAGGGCAAATACCCTTAACAGAGCTCTAGGTTACCCAAATTCTAGGCCCCATCCATTCAGATGGGAAGAATCTCAGTATCTGGTGGCCTCGGGGCTGCCCACCAGTCAGCTGCTTCGGTGGCCCCAGAGCTGGCTGCCAGTCGGCTGATCCAGTGGCCCCGCAGCTGGCTGCCAGTCAGCCGCTCCAGTGGCCACTGCTCCAGCAGTCCAGAGCTGACAGCTGCTTCAGCCCTGCCCCAGAAGAAGTCATGGAGGTCCTGGAAAGTCATGGAATCCATGACCCCTTTGACTCAAAAAGTAATAGCAGGTTTTTTTAAAAGCATATCAGAAGCAGGAAGCCTGCTAAACAACCAGTGGAGCCATTGGATGATCGAGATGCTAAAGGAGCACTTAAGGACGTTAAGGCCACTGCGGGGAAACTAAATAAATTCTTTGCATTGATCGTCATGGCTGAGGATGTGAGGGAGATTCCCAAACCTGAGCCATTCTTTTTAGGTGACAAATCTGAGGAACTGTGCAAGATCGAGGTGTCATTAGAGGAGATTTTGGAACAAACTGATAAACTAAACAGTAATAAGGCACCAGGACCAGATAGTATTCACCCAAGAGTTCTGAAGGAACTCAAATGTGAAATTGCAGAACTACTAACTGTGGAATGTAACCTATGATTTAAATAAGCTTCTATATCAGATGACTGGAGGATAGCTAACATGATGCCAATTTTTTAAAAAGGCTCCAGAGGTGATCCTGGCAATTACAGGCCGGTATTTCAGTACCGGGCAAACTAATTGAAAATATATTAAAGAACAGAATTATTGGACACATAGATTAACCTGATTTGTTGGGGAAGAGTTATCATGCTTTTTGTAAAGGGAAATCATGCCTCACCAATCTACTAGAATTCTTTGAGGGGGTCAACAAGCATGTGGACAAGCGTGAGCCAGTGGATATAGTGTATTTTGATTTTCAGAAAGCATTTGACAAGGCCCCTCATCAAAGGCTCTTAAACAAAGTAAGCTGTCATGGGATAAGAGGGAAGGTCCTCATATGGATTGGTAACTGGTTAAAAGATAGGAAACAAAGGGTAGGAATAAATAGTCAGTTTTCAGAGTGGAAAGTGGGAAATAGCAGTGTCCCCCAGAGGTCTGTACAGGGACCGGTTCTATTCAACATAATCATAAATGATCTGGAAAAAAGGGTAGACAGTGAGGTGGCAAAATTTGCAGTTGATACAAAACTAGTCAGGGTAGTTAAGTGCAAAGCAGACACTGAAGAGTTACAAAAGTATCTTACAAAACTGGCTGACTGAGCAACAAAATTGCAGATGAAATTCAATGTTGATAAATGAAAAGTAATGCACATTGGAAAACAGGATCCCAACTATACATATAAAATTAGCTAAATTAGCTGTTATCGCTCAAGAAGAGATTGTGAAGTCATTGTGGCTTGTCAACTGTTGGAAACGGGCCATCCTGATTATCACTACAAAAGGTTTTTTTCTCCTACTGATAATAGTTCACCTTAATTGATCACTCTCGTTACAGTGTGTATGGCAACACCCATTTTTTCGTGTTCTCTCTGTGTATCTTCCTACTGTATTTTCCACTGCATGCATCTGATGAAGTGGGTTTTAGCCCACAAAAGCTTATGCTCAGATAAATTTGTTAGTCTCTAAGGTACCACAAGTACTCCTCGTTCTTTTTTCTCTGAAAACAGGCACTCAATGTGCAGCAGCTATCAAAAAAGCTAACAGAATGTGGGGAATCATCAAGAAATGGATAGATAAGAAGACAGAGAATATCATATTGCCTCTTTATAAATCTATGATGCACCCAAATCTTGAATACTGCATGCAGATGTGGTCACCCCATCTCAAAAAGATATATTGGAATTGGAAAAAGTTCAGAAAAGGGCAATGAAAATATTTAGGGGTATGGGACAGTTTCCATATGGGAAGAGACTAAAAGGACTGGGACTTTTCAGCTTGGAAAAGTGATGACTAAGGGGGGAATATGATAGAGCTCTATAAAATTATGACTGGTGTGGAGAAAGTAAATAATGAAGTGGTATTTACTCCTTCTCATAACACAAGAACTAGGGGTCACCAAATTAAATTAATAGGCAGCAGGTTTAAAAGAGACAAAAGGAAATATTTCTTCACACAACGCATAGTCAACCTATGGAACTCCTTGCTAGAGGATGTTGTGAAGACCAAGACTATATCAGGGTTCAAAAAAGAACTGGATAATTTCATGGAGTATAGGGATAGGACCATTAATGGCTAGTAGCCAGGGAGGGCAGGGATTGTTTCCCTAGCCACTGTTTTGCCAGAAGCTGGGAATGGGCGACGGGGTGGATCTCTTGATGATGATCTGTTCTGTTCATTCCCTCTGGGGCACCTGGCAGAGGCCACTGTTGGAAGACAAGATACTGGGCTAGATGGACCTTTGGTCTGTCCTAATATGGCTGTTGGTATGTTCCTTATATGACAGAATCGTATCCTTGCAGATGACTAATACCTGGATACAGACTTTAAAAACATATTTTCAGTTTTTATATGTAGCTCCTTACATGGTATCTGTATGTATATTTCACAATAATATTTATGACCAGTGTGCCTGGCTTTTATTTGAGACCTTCTAGGACATTATTTGGTGAACCAGAATGCATACACCAGACTCATAAGGTCTGTACCTCATTGCCAGTTGGCATTAGGGGGTTCTTGGGTCACATAAAAATTACACAGACACACAAAAATTACAATAAGAAAGCTTATGCTCAAATAAATTGGTTAGTCTCTAAGGTGCCACAAGTACTCCTTTTCTTTTTGCGAATACAGACTAACATGGCTGCTACTCTGAAACCCGTACACAGACAGTGGAATTCCACAAAATATTGGACAGACCGATTGTAGTACCACTTGGAAGAAATTTTGTCAAGACTGTACTGGGACAAAGAGAGAAAGAGGTTTATTCTTGGTATTTTCTGATACAGGGATCATTCTGGTCATGGAATCCAACTCAGATTTCTATTAGGGAAATTTACTTCAGTTCAAGGTATTGCTGTTTGGTCTGGCTTTATTTTTGTAGAATGTTTGGTGGTTCCAACATTGAACTGGAGAATGTAATCATTCTCCTATCTGTATGACTGAGTGATCAAGGTTGGAATTCTGGAAGGAATCTGTCTGAAACAACATATCTGTCCTGGAGTTCTGCCCACCTATCTATAAAATCATTTACAATATTTTATTATAAATTACTTAAAAAGGCCCCGTGGATTCCCAGTCACAGTTGGGTTAAATATAATAGAAGCCATCAAAGACATTTTAATGGTGACCACTCTATGAACTCTTTTAGTTACAACTCAGATGAAACTGTCATTCTTTCCCATCCAAAAGTCCAAATTATATTGGTTTTGATGGGAAGTATAAGAATGAGCTTTTGGGTTTTGTCTCTGCAGTGATGGTTTATGGTACCCAGGGCGTGCCTTAATAGGAAGGGTCATAAATGAGCACTAAGATCTGTAGTCACAGACCTCATTTTGCATTTCATTTGGGCAACCCCCCCCCCCCCCCCGGTTTCCAGGTCTGTTGGAGGTGACAGTGGCCTATCATATACATCATCAGGGAGGACGCATAACTTAACATCCTGAACTGGATTTTTTGGCTGGGGGGTGGGGTGGAAGGTTGACAAGTTTGATATCCGAATCTCCATAGCCCTCATGACAGTGTAGAAAGGGTGTATAAGAAAGACTTACAGACTCAAGGTCTGCTCTCAGTTACGTTTCATAGAATCATAGAATTTGTGCAATCCCATTGATGTTAATGGGGTTACATTGGTCAAATGAAAGCAAAACCTAGCCCATATTTTGTGTGTGGACAGGCTCATGCTCTGGTTTGAAGTGAGTTATGAAATCCCTCCACGCATACCTCACAAGCTCTATCTAATTACTTTGTGTGTCAGTCTGGGTTATGGATATTGTACCAAAAGCTGCTATTCTACACCAAAGCAACTGAACTCATTGGAGTTGCATGGAATTTGTACTGCCGTAAACAAGAATAGAATTTGGCCAATGGGGTTCTCAGCTTTCTATGGATATGTGAAAGGTCTGTAGTGATCCCTATGAAGGGTTTGCTACAGCTGTTTTTCACCCCTTCCCTCCCCCACCCCCCAAGAAACCATTGGTGTGGCTCTTAGTAATCTTCGGAACGTTTGTTTTTGAGATGCTGGCAACCTGCAAGTTTCTTACATGGAAGGAGCTTTATTCTGAAAGGTAATTACTTTTGCTTAAGATTGGAAGAAAGAAAGCTGGTAAACTGTGCTGGGAGCTTTTTGTTGAGGTCGCTAGAATGGAAGAAGAGGGAGCATGCTGGAAAGACTTCACAATGTTCCGATCTCTGGATAAGGGTGGAACCACTAGGATGCTGCTCTGTACTGCAGTTTTAATCAAACTGCCAAAAATAAATTACCAGGTGAACTATGATATTCTAAACAAAATGATACATGTGTACAGATTTATATAGCGTGCATGTAATATATGTGTAAAAACAGGATTTCAGTTCGAGATTACTCCTTTTATGAACATTCTGATACATATGGACCATTCATAGTAGTATAGAAAGTAAAATAAAGCTTTAGTGTTCTAGCAGCTGTGTACATTTAGTGGTTTGCTTCTTATATTATTTAGAGTATAAAACAAATGACTGCAGAGAATGTACACTTTGAATAAAAGAACAGATGATGCAGCATTTTATGAAGGGTGAAGAAATGCAGGTCCCATACTCTGCAGTATGTAAATGCCATGCCATGTACATTGGGATTATGCTTGAGTGCTGCCGGGGTGGAAAGTGTGTGTCTGTATCTGATTTTGGTTGGAATATTGTTTGTTGCAGTAACCCAGTTGCCTAGCCTCAATTGTTTTAATGATGAGCTGATCAATATTCCATTACTGGATGTAACCGTGGCTGCAGGAAGTGCCTAGAAGATTTTAATGCATAAATTATGCATTCTGTGCTCATTCTTTAGTCTCCAAGCACAGTGACAGAGATGGTGAAGATGACTGGGATAGTTTTTTGCATAAAGTAACTGCAGTTAAACGCTTCATATTTTCATGCACACAGGCAGCATGGAGTGGGACGGCCTATTTAAGAAGATATAAATCCCTGAGTTTACAGCACAGAATGCTTGATTTGAAAGCATTGCAGCCATGTACAGAGCCAGTTTTCCTGCTGTCTAACCTGTTTTCCACAGAAGGTTGGCTGAGGGATGCTAACGGCTGTGCTTTGCTCTGAGGTCACAGCTTGAAGTCTTTTTTTTTTTTTAATTTGCTTTCTGCCGCAGGAGAGGATCTGTGAATTCTATTGGTGCAGCCATCATTGAATTTTCAAAAATATAAACTTGGACTAGTTATTATGAACAAAAGGACATGAAGGAACTCACCTTCTCAGGTAAACAGAGTATTTTTTTCTGTTGGTTTGAGTGAAGAAACTGGAGTGTGCTGAGGCAGGGTTATGTGATGACACCGACACAGATCTCTGTACTGGAATGCAGAGTCAGGTTTCTCAAATGATTGTTGCTGAATGTATCCTACTAATATGATTTTTTTTAAAATGACTGTTATTGTGAGTGAATGTTTTATACTTTTTGCATATTGCAGTTTATATAGGAGTATATATTGGTGACCAATTTGTATCTTCTGTAGATGACTGCATCATGGGGAGGGGCTGTACAGTAACCAAGCTTAATCCATAAAAATAAAGTGATCTATTTCATTAGTGGTCCTGGCAGGAAAATGACAGTGGAGTTTCATTGATATTTATTCCAATTTCTGTGCATTTACTATTACACTTTTTATTTGACTATTGTTTGCAAATGTATCTGGGATGTGAGATAGAAGGATCCACTCCCAGACTGTCCTGTAAATGATTGAGATGATTAAAGTGCTAAATCTTGGCTAAAAGTAGTGTCTGTCATACAGTACAGAAACAAATCTGTCCGTATTGTCCTTCAGAATACTCCATGCTGTCTGACAGTTTACATCCTCTGAGATCTATTTATAGTGACTTAATTTGCTGGAACTACGTATTCTTGACAAGAAATACGGGATTAAAAAGCATATAGAATCTTTACATTTGCACACAACATACAAATTGTAAAATGTTTGTAATGTCTTTATAATTAATCTAGAAGTACAATATAGCAACCATCATTCTGAGGTACAAGAGTACAACCAGTTTATACAATTCTTGCTTATTAAACCAAATTTTCCAGTACAGGAAATGCTTTAAATGTTTGTATCATTTCTAAATATTTTTGTATATTTAAGTGTTGAACTTCTGTGTTTTGGAGGAAATGGGCTCAAATGAAATGCAAATAACTTGTAAAGACGTATCCAAAATTTTTTACATAGAAATATTTTTTCTGAATTACAGGTACTGAAAGACCTAACAGATAATTTAATAAATCTGAAAGCTATGTCATATGAATTGCTGAGGAGCTAGTTAGTGCCATCTGTATTGCGTTTAAAAAAAAAAAGGCAACAGAAATGCCATGTATTATATTTCTTCAGATAAATAACATTGCCTCTGAAATTACATTATTATTTAACAGTGTCGCAGTAGCACTTGTAGGCTCCAATCAGAATCAGAGGCTCATAGTGCCAGACTCTGTACCCACACGTATGGGCCCCTGACTCAAAGAACAGGTTGTGTTTGATTACTTGCAAAAAGTTCCCTTGAGACATTTGAAGGAAATTAACGAATCCACCAGCAAATGAATTTTCTTAAACCGATAACTTAATATTTCAGATTTGGGCTGCAAGATTATTGCTCAATAGTGTTGTTTTTCTATTACTATTGTAAGCTGTCTTTTGGTTGATCTCCCACATAAAAGACAGAATTTAGAACACGTTTTATCATTCTTTTTGAACTGGGTGTATTGTAGAGGTGACACACACAGCTTCTAGGGAAGGGATTGTGTTGCTTGCTTGAATCTTAAAAGCCACCTGAATGCTGAATCACAAAGCAGTTTTAGGTAGTGCTCACTTGCCTCCTGGGTGTAGATAAAGCTATTGCAGTATGATAACGATTGTGAAAAATTAGGGAAGAATGCTATCCAAAATGAGTGGAGAGAGGGGAGTGGAGAAGTCTTAAAAAATCTTTCCTGGCAAAAACAGTATCTTAAACTAAGAGTAATGTGTGAACATGCTTCTGGGTGTGTGATTTTTCAGGCTGAAGTGGAAAGATTTAAATCCTGTTGTGTGAACTGCAGCAACATAAATGTAAAGCTAACATAGTAATTTTAACAAGCATATGTATGTTAGTATATCTTTTGGCAACGTTCTGCATTTGTTGTAAAAGTATTAAATATATGGGGCCACTTTTCTCACCACAGAGTAGCCCACATCATTATTAGTGGTGAGAACAAGTGATACAAAAAGATAAATAACAAGAGCCAGCTTCTTAGATGAATTAGAAAATACGTATATACAAAAGTTAGTAACAAAATAATTACAAAAGAACTACAAAATTTGTAAAAAGAAAAGGAGTACTTGTGGCTAAGGTGCCACAAGTCCTCTTTTTCTTTTTGCGAATGCAGACTAACCCGGCTGCTACTCTGAAACCTACAAAATTGGTATGTATTTGTGGGTGTGTTTGCATAGATAATGTGTTCTGAGCATATATTACCTACTAAAATGGCAAAAATGGAATTACATGTTATTCAAATAATTGTGTGTGTTATTAATTGTCGTAACTGAAACATGAATAAATATCAAAATGTCAGAATACAGTGTTTAGCAAGGAAAGAAGCAAAGTGACGTATTAAAAAGGAGAAATACTAATTCTCAGAAAGAAATTGTGGCTGGGGTTTTCCCACAGTGTCTAAGTGAGTTAAGAGCCCAAGCACCATTGTGTTTTAATGGGAATCTGGCCCCTATATATCCCTTTAGCTAAGACTATCAAAGGAGCCAATATAAATATTTAAGTGAATACAGCAGGGACAGTTTGGCTAGACAACAAGGACAATAAAGGCAGTTTGATTGTTCACAGCTATTAATATAAATCCCGAGAATAATTAGCGAAAGATCAGAAATCATATTATTTTGTCCCCACATAAGTCTATTATTGTGTTTTGTGAAAGGATCAAGAGGCAATGCAGGATGTCATAGAAAAATGAATTTAATATAAGTTGTTGGGAGAATCCTGAAAACTGTCTTATTATTAAGGGATGTTACTGGAAAAATGCAATTTGATTCAGGCATTAAGTCATCTTTTACTAATCTATTAGGGTTTTTTATATCTCATACTTATGTAAAAGACTAAATAAAAGAACTAAGTGGACAAAGTACACTTAATTTTAGCTTTAGGCTTTGCAGGTTTTGAAAAACTATTTTGGATCAAACTACTGCCATGTCATCTTGGGCTCTAAACTAAGCACAGTTCAGTGTAGCCAGTAGCTAAATGGGAGACCACTTGTGAAAACCAGGTACTTCAGGAAGTAGTGTTGAGCTTCAAGGAGGGATGCTTAGATGGCACTCCTATGAGTCAGTTCTGGATCAATGCTATAACAATGCTACTGTAATATTGTGCTTTATTCACATGGAAATGAAACTGAAGACTTTATTTCTAATTTCCATGGTACTTGTTATAGCAGGAGAGTAGGTATTGGTAAAAGATCAGCAGAGGCTAGTGGGCATGTAAATGAGGATGCAATGAAAATGCAAACGGAAGTTAAGTGGATGATTAATAAAGTGATAAGAAATGTTTACGCAGTGTATTTTCTAGCAATGCTGAGTTTATGAAATGGTAAAGGGGCTAAGGAAATTTCACTTTCTTTCATTCATCATTACACTGTTTGTGAAATGTCTGAGATATCCTTGGCACTAGTGCTGTGTGTTTCCCAGAGTGGGAGAGAGGAGATAGATGGTTAAGAATAACAGAAATGTTTGTGAAATGATTGGATACTCGTGAGAGAGCTAGATTACCAGTTCAGATCTATTCTATGCAACTACAAGTTTTAAAATGAGGAAAGAAATCTGTGAGTGTATTTATGGTCAGCTAAGTATGTATGTATGTAGTATGAAAGGCACAATTTTGCTCAACAGATAAATTCCATCAGACCTTACCGATAAAGTACTGCTACTTTTTACTCCAGTTCATGCTCCCAAGCCAATACCACTCTATGAGACTGAAGTGGTTTCTGTTGGCATGACTCCTTCACAGAACTGAACACTACTTTGGCTTTCATATTCTATTTTGAGTTAACTGAGCAGGAACAAACCCAGAACTCCATGATGCCATTTTACAAAGATGCTCTTCAGAGTGTAGTCACCACTGTGTTTCTGAACTTCCCAGAGGTTAGAAATAAGCTTCTCCATTACATCAGAATTGGTAAAAAGGATGCCTTGCGTGTCTTATAAGTTTATATTTATTAAAATGCTGTTGATACACTATGGATTAGTTTTCTTTCTACTTTATTTATTTATTTATTTATTTGCCTGTTAGACACTATAAGTCTAATGATAAATGTAGCTCAATGAAAGCTTTTAGAGTTTGTCTAGTTCTCAAAAGTGCCTCTTTATCCTCTTCTTAAAAGCTACTTAAGTGTTTTAAAGCAATATTCATTGAATTAGAACAGATATCCCTATGCCTCCTGCAGCAGCTGTGCCGTAGGGGCATGTTAACTGCTGGAACAACTGAGCAGAAAATTAAACAGTTGCAGATACCAAAGTCTCTTCCTCAAGATTCAATGCTTATACCAAGAAAGTAAAGTAGTCAGACAGAAAACCAGAAACCTCTCCACCATGGTGTTCAAGCACAAGCTTTCACTCACAGGCCTTGCCTCCCACCCCTGCAAAGGTAATCTTCCCTCTTTCTCCTAAGTAGCCATTCTTTTATTGTCCTTACGTTAAGCACTTATGCCAGGAGAAGGGTATCTGACCTGGAGTTATCCCTTTACTCACCTGGTACTAGGTTGGACTCCTGTACCCTCTTACCGGATGGTACTTTTTTCAGGCAGTGGAAACATAAGTGTCACAAAATATCACATTACAGCTTTTTATACCTTATATACTTTATAGATTTTATACTTGCATACAAACTGTGGGCCAAATCCTACCATATGCATTTTGGAGCAGATTTTCAAAAGTGCTCCACTCCCGTTTAGAGACCATGGTAACTGGCTGGATTTTCAAAGGAGCTCATCACTTTGGGTGCATGTTGGGAGCAATCTCTTTTCAAAATTCTGGCCTTTGTGGGTGAGGCAACCAACCAGGACTCCATAGTATACAGCAGGGAATTGCTTTGGGTGCATGTAGTGAGAGAACTCATGCCTACTTCCTTCAGTTTCTCCTCAACAGCAGTCATAGAGCTGTCTAGCCCTGCCTCTCCTCTGCTCCCTGACCTTTTAATTTAAGTGGGATGCACAGGTTGTTGACTCTAGGTGAAGTCTCATCAGCTGAGTTGCAGATCAACCAGAAAAAGGACTGATTCTGACTTTGAGCAGTAAGGTGGGAATGACAAGGTCCATTGGTCAGAAAAATACCATTCCCTCAAAGGCTAATTGCCATAGGTTGTCAGCCGAACTTTCCTTCCTACCTTTCTACCCTCCCTTATTTCCCCTTACCACAAACCTCTTTGAATGACTCCAACTGAGCCCCCACTCAAAACACACAGGGAGTTACTGAATCCCCAGGACTGCCATAGTCTTTGTAGTCTTTTGGTGGGAAAGGGACAGGGATCTGCAAAGAACCAGAGAAGAGCCTCTCTGCGGGCTTCTTAGGACCTGATCTGGGAGTGGCTTTCGCCACAGCTGCTACCACATCACTGTGACTGTCCTGAGGATCAGTCAGGCTGAAATAAAGTTCTGAAGCTTTCCTAAGGAGTAGTAAGACCTTTGTGTCCTTCAGGATACCTATACACAGCAGGTCCCTTTGCTAGACACACAAGCACAGCTACCACAAAGATCAATCTTGGCCACTTTGCATAGCAGTCTAAAATAGCACTTGAAGAATATAGCATCTACTTGAAATTGGATGAGGTATATAGATATGTAGAATGTTATTTTAAGTAAGTTAAGATTTGACCAGGACAAACACCGCAATATGAATGTTACATCTCATCTGACAAGGGAACTTGAGGATTAGGTTCAGTACAAGAAAGGATGGTGGAACATTTGTCTTCCTACCCTGTGATTGTCTTCCCCTGTTTGCCGTGATTTAAATAACCATGCAGAGAAAGGAAAATGTTGGTTGATATCACAGAAGACCTCGTGGGAGAAAAGGAAAGATATTTCTTATAAAGAGAGAGTGTCCATGTGCTGTTTTTTTGGTATGGGAGTCATGTACTCACCTTTCACTTTACATTTTTTTGCAGGCAGATAGTTTGTTTCTCTTGTCTTTTAGTATGGCATGTTTTTCTTTATTTACTTTGAAGGTCTAGTTATGTTGCCCAGTTCCACTGACTTCCGGACATGAAGCCCTAGTGGTGGAAAACATGCATAGTAGGAGATGTATCAAGGTAAACTGGCTGCAAACCTTGTGCAGCCCACATGCAGGGCGATAGCAATTTGCTGTCTTCTAAACAGTCTCTGCTGACGAGTCTCATTTAGAGCCTGAAACTGAACTTTATGCTGGCATGGCATGGTGAGTATCTGAAGGAGAAGGGTTGTGCAGCGCCTGCTCTGCTTCAGGAGTGAATTCCCCACAGGGGTAAAGTTAGCATTTATTTACTTGCATCCCCTTGTCCTTGACTCAAACCTGGACTCTTCAAACAACAACATCTCTTATTTATTCGCGGACTCATCGAAAGACCTGAATACTGCTGCAAATGCCAAGAACGGTGAACACGTAAGGTTCAGTGTTGCCAGTTAGGCAGAGCCCATAATACACGGGGCTGTAGAGTTCCAGTACACCGTGCACATGGTGAGCCTTCTGTCTCCTGATCTCCCTCGTGCACAGCAGGAGCCTGCTTCTCCTTTCTGTGGTGCAGTCTGCCCCAACATGGAACCAGTCCCACCCCACTTTGCACCTCATTTGGGGCAACATACATCTCCTGGCAGAATCGACACCTCGCAGTTCCTCCATTCCCTTGAGTGAAGGGACCGCAATTCCTTCTGCTTTACGTGGGCTTCCTTATGCCCTCCCTAACGCTGCTCACTCGCATATGGGCCAGACAGCATGTGGCCCTTCACCAAGACTGATCCACTTCTCTCCAGTCTTGTCATTTTTTTCCTAGCTGTTCCTGAACAAAGGGAACAATATCAATAGATATACAGCATGTAACACGTGGGGGTGGAAGGGTGAGGCAGTCTCAGATGGGGCTTCTAGGCACTACTGGAATACAACGAATATGTGAATAACAGTAGCCCTGCCCTCCTGTCTCATCTCCGCTCTAACAGCACCACTGCCTTTGGACTTGTTGGTTTCCTGGGGAGAGCTTTTTTTCTTATCTGAACCAATACCACAGTTTTAGAGTTTTTTTCAGTTTTTCCTTGGGAAAGTAAGGATTCCTCTTACTTCAGTCAGTAAAGGCCTCTTTAATCCTAATATATATGGGGAAATCCCTAGCTGGCTCCTTACTTGAGCTTTCTATCCCCTTTGAACTGCTTTGTAGCACAAAGGGGATGGAGAAGGTCTGAAGATCTAGCCATGTATGTCACTGTGATCTCAATATCCCTGCCATTGCAGGGACCTCGGGCACTGGTGCACTTCGTCCCTCCTGTTCTCTGCCTGTGGCACATAACAGTCTAGCCTCCTATGGGCTGTAACACTTGGGTCTAATTTAGATTGTTGGGTTTAGTGTCCCAGGTGCTGAGTGGTTTGGTGACCAGTAATATACAGGTCAGACTAGATGGTGTGGTGGCCTTAAACAGAGAGACTCTGACTCAATATCAGATATCCTGAGGTTTATGTCTTCTAGCACATGTTTCTGTATTAATCAGCTGTGATGGAGAGTTTTGTTCAAAACCAAATACTAAAAGCCCCCTGTGTTTTCGGATTCCTAAATATATATTTTTACTGTGCAGGTGCTGGGGTTAAATTTCCTCTGAGTAAATATATTGCGATAATTTAGGATTTATTTGTCATAGCTGCATTCAAAGTGCCATTTTTGTACTTTGCTTTTTTCCTAATTTTATGCTCAGTTTGAAACAGTGAAAATTCTGCACCAGAAAATACTATGTATTTGTGCTCCAGTTCCAGAAATAACAGTCTTCCTTTGAGTGGATTTCACAAGTTTTATCATCAATTATGGAAACAGGAGTACTGTACTAGTTACCTTTCAGAACAAGAAGTCTGGTTGTTCTTCTTTTCCTTCTCTAGTGTGGCCCTGCCTGCTGAGATTTACTCAATTGAAAGGCCTCCTTTAAAGAAGGAAGTGATGACATGCACATCCATAGTGCCATCTGAGTGAGATGAGATATACAGAATAGTAACTCAGACACTCAAGGGAGTTATTGAAACTACCTTATTCCCTGCCTTTAATAAATGTGTGCTTTTGCAGAAAACCTCAGAACAACTATTTATTCAGTCAAACTGCACGTAAACTCTGGCTTGTGGGATTATCTTTCCCCACTGATCCTGGCTAATTTAGCTGAATACAATCACGACCCGGTGTGACTGACTTTCTGTGCACTTTCTCTTGTACAGCGCTGGCGCTAAAGGATATGTAAAAATCCCAAAAGATGACTTCAGCATTCAATCTATTTTGAAATTGCCAAGTACTCCTTGTGTATTATGCTTAGTTTACTCCTGGGGGGATTCTGCATCACTGCTCGTGCAGAATTTGTCTCCCGCTGATTTCTTTGCTTCCCTGCAGAAAAATGATTTTCTGATAGGGAAGCAAAAGGAAGCCACAAGAGTGGTCATGCGACCCGCCCAAGCAGTATGTTTTAGGGGCCCAGGGCAGCCAGCAGAGAGGTAAATCATTGTGAGGCACTCACATAAGGGCAGAATTTGCCTTAAAAATCACACCTCGCTGCTGAATGCAGTGCTGTAAAATCAGCATTTCCCAGCTGCATTGCTGGTCAATCCCCAAAGTGTGTTCACTTAGGCTACTGACAAGGACCTCTTTGCAACATTTCCAGAGCATAGCAGAATGTGCAGGTATGCCCATCTGTGTCTTATAACAGTGGTGTGATTTTTAGTGCAAGTGAACGTTAGCACACTTCAGCAGATCAGGTTGTTTTGAGTCACTTACTGAGTTTCTGACCCTTCTGCATAATTGCACTTTGCCCCTGAATTTGACCCACACTGGGCAAATTAAGCAGATTTTTTTGTTTAGCCTATTACATAGGCCGTCTGTTCAATACATATAATGAGCACATAAAAAGAATTTGCTTGAATTCATCATATCATTTTGCATGTTTCAGTTCTTTATGATTAGCTTTGATTAGTTCTTCAGTATTGCTAACAAATGAATACACTATGTAATGTATTACATTACACCAAGGAAACAGGACACGGCGAAGGAAAGATGAAATTTATTTTGGGGTATGAGCATCCGGACTCTTGGATGCAGATCCAGGAAGGGCTCTTCACGTTGGGGCAGAATCCTGACAGGGTGATTCAATTTCCTCTTAAATGTGCACTATCTTTTAAAAATCTTTGATCCTTGCCCTAATAAAGTTTTTTTTAAAAAAGTGATATGACCAGGATGTGGGTTGTTTCACCAAGTGGGCAGGACCAGGAGTTGGACCTAGTGCTCAGAGGAGGATTAGGGAGCTGGGGGTCAAGCAGGAGTCAAACTGAAGGTCAGAATCAGAATCTTCAGGAATCAGAAGTCTAGTTGGAAATTGTCGCAGTGTCAGGGATCAGAAGTCAAACTCTGGGTCAGAGCTGAAGAACAGAGCCAGGGTCCACAGCGGGGAACAGGAACGGGGGCTGTTGTAGCAGGAGGCCAGGTATTGCCAAGTTGCACAGGTAGCTTCCTGAAACTTCTTCCATGTTTAGTGTCCCTGGACCAATCAGAGGTTCTGAGGGTGCTGTGAATCAGGGTCTTTTGTGGGCGGCACTTCCTCTGGTGCTTAGTTTATAGTATATTGATCCAAGCTCAGCTGTGGCATCCTGGAAGCTTTGGTCACCTGGAGCCATGCAGACCTGGGCTTTATCCTTTGGATCTTTGCAGTATTAGTTCAATCTTTCATGTGAAACAGAGTGTCAAGATATGGCCTGACTTAAATCCTTCCTCCATACCTATCTGTATATCATTCAAGGTCACAATAAAGTAATATTACTTCACACTTAACATCTTCAAAGCTTTGTACAAAAACTAACTGACTCTCGCTGCACAGATGTGAAGTAGGTGAGCACTGTTCTCCCCATTTTAGTCAGGCAAACTGAGCTAGAGATGAGACATGGCTTTCCCAAGAGGCTACTTTTTCTCTATTTGAGTAGAAAATTTATACTATACATTTAAGAAAATGACATGGTCATAACTTAGAAAAGATCATATTGGAATGCTGAGAAGAGGAGAAATCAACAATATTATATGTATATCCACTTAATGTCATAACTCAGTGGTTCAATGGTTGCAGATTACTAACAAGGTTTAGAAAAGGTACACATATTGCTACTAAAAACTCTCTATTCTTAGTTGTCACATGAAAAAAGGTAAATACAAAACAGTTGCATTGGCTGCTAAAGACTGAGACAAATTGGGCCAAATTCATCAATTGATTTATCTAAACTGGGAAAAAAACTGGGTGACATTCACTCCCCTGCTCTGGCCACTTCAAGAAAGGCCAGAGGAGCACATAAGGGCTCTAAAAGTCCCAGGTCCGATGACTGGAGGAGATTCTCCCAATGCAAGAACTGAGAAGACAGCTACAAGCTGTTTGATGAGGCCCCTTTTGCCAAGCCACAACCTAGAGTGTGTGCCAAGTAGTCAGAAGGATGGGGAGGGCTGCAGCGCATAGCACTCAGAGTTCTGGGCAGTACTGCTGCCCATAGGCAGGTCATGACCGGCTGCCATAACTTACAGACCTCTCGGGGCTTTCTAGGTCATGAGTCATAGCCACAACCAAGAATCGGGTGGCTTAAAGCCCTCATCATGGGCTGCAATTTCTGTGGTGCACCTCAGAGGGACAGCACAGAAACTCACCCTCTGTCACGTACACAGTAGAACTAAAAGTGTAGATTAAATGTTTTAAGCCATTTTGTTTGGTTGTTAATGTTAAAGGTTTTAGAAGAAGGAGGTGAAAAATATTGTCAAGATAGTGTGTGTTATTATAAAAAATAGACGTGTTCACAGCCATGGGATGGGTATATTTTAAGAAGCCAATACAAATATGTATATAAACATATATGTATTTATAGATGTATGTAAATAATTTAAAAAGTCTTATACAGTCACACCAAGCATAACTGACTAAAAAAAAAGAAAAACTTGCTACTCCATACCTTCGGATGTGAGAGATTTAAAAATAAAATATAACAGTACCTTAATTTACACGTACAGTACAATTAGCATTCCATTAACAACAAGCTAACACGTTGGAAGAGATGTCTGATAGGACTGTTGCATATGTCATAAAATATAAACTTTTTACCTATTCTTTTGCAAAGATCTGTCTGAGAAACAGCATCTGTGGGTCAGCTGTTATGGTCTGGTAGCCAGTCAGATCCTAGTAAAAATTGGCATCTTCTCACAGAAAAGGAGATTCTCAGTTTTTAGAGGCTGATAGAAAAAACAAGCCTCAAAACAAGCATATAGTATTACCCAGAGGACAGTGGCTTGGGTTACTTATCACCCACTGCGTCTCCAGCCACCCCTTACAACGCGTATTATCTGTCTCAGAATTTATTAAGAACAATTTGTTCTTTACTATGCTTTTGCTACATCTTAATGTCCAGGACTAATGCATAATGTGTGATAATTAAATTGTAAGGCACATGGGTACAGAGGGATTGTATGTATAATGTGTGGTGCAAGCTGAAACAGTGGAGTTAGAAGATTCCTAAAAATGGGGTAGATGGAAATGGATAAAATAATTTTTAAACTGAAATGAGTTTAAAAATAGTACTCAAAATAGAAACAACATTTGCTTAACTACCACTGTGCATATTAGCTTCTGTAATATGTTTCCTTTTCACTCCCCACTGTGAAGGTGAATGCTGTGCTTCAGTATTTTTCAAAGTGACTCATGAGCTTTTCTCTCCTATTATGTCCCTTATGATTGCATATGCTTCACAGATCCCTTTTTCTGACTCTAGCAGGCCCTTTTTGTGCTTTTTATCATGAACTATAGAACTTCTATATACTGTCAGACCCAGTTCAACCATTAATAATGGTATTCAAAAGCTAAAAAGAGGTAAGCAGTCTTATGGAAGTATACTTCATATCAATCCATTAAGATGCACATATAATCACTCATTTATTATCATCCATTGATTTGAGGAAGGATGGTCTCATATTTAAAGCACTGAACCCTGACTTAGTGGATATAGGTGCTGTTCCTGGTTCTGTCACAGACTTCCTGTGTGACCTTGAAAAAATCATTTTGGGTGGGATTTTCAAAAGTGAAACTAAAAATGAGATATAAAGAGGCTAAGTGACTTGCCTTACCTTAATTCTTCATCTGTAAAATGGGGATGATACTTCTTTTATCCCCACTTTTGTCCGTTTGGTGTGCTTATATTGCTTTTAAGCACTTTGGGACAGCAACTTTCTCTTACTGGGCTTTTTTACCATTCCCCGAATAATGGAGTCACAATCTTGGTTGAAACATCTAGGCTCTACTGTAATACAGGTAAATAATAATGAGTATGATAATGAGTATGTTCCCTCGGTTTAAAGTGGCAGTTTAAAAATATAAAAATTAAATTCACAAACTGATAACCAAGCTCAGAGGTAATCAGATTTCTCTCTATACAGCTAGTAATTTAAATATTTTAGCAGCATCAAACATCTTGAGAGATGAAAAGCAAACTGTCCTTCTGAAAAAAAGATAGAACTTTCATTCCTGAACCATAAAAGCACTCTCTTTTTATGACCTTTCCAAAATAGTAAGCACTGAAGAACTGTGATATCTAAGTACTGTTCCCATTTGGACAGAGAGGTAATGATGACCAACGGAATGGGGCTTATTCCATCAAATTACAATTCCTGGTTTGACTGACTCAAATGACCAATTTCTGAATAGATGCAAACAGCTGTACTATTTTAACAACTTACTTTAATAAATCAGTTATTGTCATGATGGGCTACACAGACTTTTAGATAAGAAGATAGGAATTGCCATACCTGAACAGACCACTGGCCCATCTAGTTCCCTATTCACTCACTGACAGTGCCCAGTACCAAATGTTTCAGCGGAGAGAGAAAGAAATCCCATAATGGTGTAGCCAATTATTTTAGTTTATTGTTCATTTATTGTGGTGTTAGGCTCTGAGAGAGGTCTCTTTATGGGATTGGGGAGCAGGCAGATTCCGGACACAGTGTTGGTATATAATCCTCCTAAATACTATTATTGATTACAATATAAACCCCACTCACTCCACCCTAAACATACTGCACCAGAGTCCAAAGATGACAACGCAGTCCCGATGACCAGTTGAGGTTCGGTCAATCATAAGGCCTGGGGAACCGGCACTGCACACCTCTTCAAAATCAGGGCTCTGAGTCGATGTCTGACTCCAAATTTCAGATATGTCAGACAACTATTTATAGACTAGTCCATAGCATCATCAGCTTTTTGTCTCTGTTTGCTAGGCCTTTCACCCATAACTTCAGGAAAACAGTTCTCGGCAGACTGTCATAATCCCAGAATTTTTTTTTAAGTATCTCAGAAGCAGGAAGCCTGCTAAATAACCAGTGGGGCCACCGGACAATCGAGATGCTAAAGGAGTACTCAATAAGGCTCAATAAGGACGATAAGGCCATTGCAGCGAAACTAAATGAATTCTTTGTATCGGTCTTCACAGTTGAGGATGCGAGGGAGATTCCCAAACCTGAACCATTCTTTTTAGGTGACAAATCTGAGGAATTGTCCAAGATTGAGGTGTCATTAGAGGAGGTTTTGGAACAAATTGATAAACTAAATGGTAATAAGTCACCAGAACTAGATGGTATTCACCCAAGAGTTCTGAAGGAACTCAAATATGAAATTGCAGGACTGCAAACTGTAGTCTGTAATCTATCATTTAAATCAGCTTCTGTATCAAATGACTGGAAGATAGCTAATGTGACACCAATTTTTAAAAAGGGCTCTCAGCCTGGCAATTACAGGCTGTCAAGTTTGCTTCCCCACTTTGAACTCTAGGGTACAGATGTGGGGACCTGCATGAAAGACCCCCTAAGCATATTCTTACCACCTTAGGTTAAAAACTTCCCTAAGGTACAAACTTTGCCTTGTCCTTGAACCATATGCTGCCACCACCAAGCGTTTTAAACAAAGAAGAGGGAAAGAGACCACTTGGAGACCTCTTCCCCCAAAATATCCCCCCCAAGCCCTACACCCCCTTTCTTGGGGATGGCTTGATAAGAATCCTCACTAATTTGTACAGGTGAACACAGACCCAAACCCTTGGATCTTAAGAACAATGAAAAATCAATCAGGTTCTTAAAAGAAGAATTTTAATTAAAGAAAAGGTAAAAGAATCACCTCTGTAAAATCAGGATGGTAAATACCTTACAGGATAATCAGATTCAAAACATAGAAAATCCCTCTAGGCAAAACCTTAAGTTACAAAAGACACAAAAACAGGAATATACATTCCATCCAGCACAGCTTATTTTACCACCCATAAAACAAAAGAAAATCTAACGCATTTTCTAGCTAGATTACTTATAGATTACTTACTAACTTTACAGGAGTTGTAAGGCTGCATTCCTGATCTGTTCCTGGCAAAAGCATCAAACAGACAGACCAAACCCTTCATTTCCCCCCCTCCAGATTTGAAAGAATTTTGTCCCCTCATTGGCCATTTTGGGTCAGGTGCCAGTGGGGTTACCTTAGCTTCTTAACCCTTTACAGGTGAAAGGGTTTTGCCTCTGGCCAGGAGGGATTTTATAGCACTGTATACAGAAAAGTGGTTAACCTTCCCTTTATATTTATGACATAGGCCAGTAAGCCTGACTTCAGTACTGGGCAAACCGGTTGAAACTATAGTAAAGGACAAAATGGTCAGACACATAAATGAACATAATTTGTTCAGGAATAGTCAACGTTGTTTTTGTAAAGGGAAATCATGCCTCACCAATCTACTATAATTCTTTGAGGGGGTCAACAAGCATGTGGACACGAGGGATCCAGTGGATATAGTGTATTTAGATTTTCAGAAAGCCCTTGACAAGGTCCCTCACCAAAGGTTATTGAAAAATAAGCAGTCATGGGATAAGAGGGAAGGTCCTCTCATGGATTGGTAACTGGTTAAAAGATAGGAAACAAAGGCTAGGAATAAATGGTCAGTTTTCAGAATTGAGAGAGGTAAATAGTGATGTCCACCAGGGGCCTGTACTGGGACCAGTCCTATACAACACATTCATAAAAAAAGGGGTAAACAGTGAGGTGGCAAAATTTGCAGATGGTACAAAACTACTCAAGATAGTTAAGTCCCAGGCAGATTGTGAAGAGCTACAAAAGGATCTCAAAACTGGGTGACTGGGATACAAAATGGCAGATGACATTCAGTGTTGATTAAATGCAAAGTAATGCACATTGGAAAACATAATCCCAACTATACATATGCAGTGATGGGGTCTGTATTAGCTGTTACCACTCAAGAAAGAGATCTTGGAGTCATTATGGATAGTTCTCTGAAAACATCCACTCAATATGCAGCCGCAGTCAAAAAAGGAAACAATGTTGGGAATCATCTAGAAAGGGATAGATAATAAGACAGAGAATATCATATTACTCTATATAATTCCATGGTATGCCTACATCTTGAATACTGCATGCAGATGTGGTCGCCCTATCTCAAAAAAGATATATTAGAATTGGAAAAAGTTCAGAAAAGGGCAACAAAAATGATTAGGGATATGGATTTCAGAGTAGCAGCTGTGTTAGTCTGTATTCACAAAAAGAAAAGGAGTACTAGTGGCACCTTAGAGACTAACCAATTTATTTGAGTATAAGCTTTCATGAGCTACAGCTCACTTTATCGGATGCATTCAGTGCAAAATACAGTGAGGCGATTTATATACACACAGAACATGAAAAAATGGGTGTTATCATACACACTGTAAGGGAGTGATCACTTAAGATGAGCTATTACCAGCAGGAGAGTGGGGGGGAGAAAACCTTTTGTAGTGATAATCAAGGTGGGCCATTTCCAGCAGTTAACAGGAACATCCGAGGAGCGGTGGGGGGTGGGGAAAATGTATGTATGAGGAGAGATTAATAAGATTAATAAGACTGGGACTTTTCAGCTTGGAAAAAAGATGACTAAGAGGGGATATGATAGAGGTCTATAAAATTGTGACTGGTGTGGAGAAAGTAAATAAGGAAGTGTAATTTACTCCTTCTCATAACACAAGAACTAGGGATCACCAAATGAAATTAATAGGCAGCAGGTTTAAAACAAACAAACAAAAGGAAGTATTTCTTCACACAACTCACAGCAACCTGTGGAACTTCTTGCCAGAGGATGTTGTGAAGGCCAAGACTATAATAGGGTTCAAAAAAGAACTAGATAAATTCATTGAGGATAGGTCCATCAATGGCTATTAGCCAGGGTGGGCAGGGATGGTGTCCCTAGCCTCTGATTGCCAGAAGCTGGGAGTGGGTGACGGGGTACCACTTAAGGGTTACCTGTTCTGTTTGTTCCTTCTGGGGCACCTGGCATTGCCCACTGTCGAAACAGAGGATACTGGGCTTTATGGACTTTTGGTCGACCCAGTATGGCCATTCTTATGTTCTCACATTCCATTTCACCCAGTTTTTATCCACTGCTGTAATGGATATGTTGTCATGATGACAACACCGATGTTATTCCGTCATCTGCTGATTCTTCATATTTCCCATGGACATAACAAAGTTGTTTTGCAGGAACAGTTCTCGCCCACTCATGAAGTTAAATCCTCACTTCAGTTGCCAACACAAAACTCACATACTCATGTCAAGCACACTGCATTCATACTAGGCCTCAATGGCCGAGAACGTATTACAGCATTTACTACTATGCATAGTAGTATCCAACAGTGTGATGTTCTACTTAACTAAAATGTTATGTTATATATAATCACTGTATGCTAAATAGAGTTAAGTATAAGACTGATCAGTAAATAGAGGGAATAATCGTGTATGAGGTAACTAAGAAAGTAGGGTTGAAATGCAAGGCCTGTAGGCTGAGGCCTGCAAGATTTTAGCTTAGCTATTTTAGGCCTTGGAGCTAAGAAATGCTGATATAAGCAAGTGACTGAAGAATAACCCAGTGCCCTAAGATTATGGGAAGAGAGGTACCAAGTGGTAATATTGCAAAAAAAAAATTAACCAGAAGATTAGCTTTAAATCATAAAAATTATGTAAAGAAATATCTGTTTCCAACATAAGCCTTAACCACAGGACACAGGTTGTGCATCAATGCTAATGAGAATAAAGACAGCTGACACAACCTACAGAAATTGGGGTCCCTTAAGTTTTTAGGGAACATCAGACCGATAAGGAAAAAGAAGGTTGACACTTCTATGGACGTGCAGAATGTAGGTATAGACAGAATCACACTTTAAAGCGAGGGTGCCCCAAGCAGGAAAATTTAGTTCCCTATGGGAAACTCCAGCAGGAACCATCTCTCTACCTGATGATTAATCCATGAGAGACCCATCAGAGCCTAACACTATTGTTAAGGATGTGAGTTAAACTATATTTGTAACTTGTGCATAGGTCTGTATAGAATTTCTCTATGCTTGGGTATTCATAACTTTAACTGTAACTTTAATAAAACTTGTAAAATAGACTATACCTTGTACTTGTGAGTATATGTGTAGTCACTACCCTTGGACTTTGAGTTTCTACAGACTCTAAATCTAAAGTAAGTAGCACAGGTGACTTTCACTCTGTTAAGCTTGAAACTTTAACCACCGGAGTTACACATTACAAAATTCGCTTTAAATGAAATAAAAGGTTACAGTGGACAATTATGGAATAACCTGTTGTTGCCCTGAACTGTGACTGCACCTGTATTCCCCAATATGGTCCAGCAAGGACACCCACGCTCAAGCTTCCAGGTACCCAGCTTTTGGGTGAAGGCACACTTCTCTCTCCTTCCCTGACTGAGGTATTTTCAGGCTGCAATGTTCCTTGCTTGCACTATAAATTCCTCAGCAAAGTCAAACTGCCAAAGCACTGTGCTATGCTTTTCTCCCCAGAGTCTATAAACAATGTAATTGCCACATTTAGACGTTACTACACAGTGCTTTCTAAGCAAGTATGTTTATTCTTAAGGTAAAAGCATTAGAGAGAAAACATATTAAAAACAATAAAAGAACCTACATGCATGCTAATAAGCTTACCAGAGGTCACCCCCTCATTCCGACAAGGGCTCTGGCAGGTGGACGGTCCTTCAGACCCCAGGAAGGGGGTTTTCCATGGTCACAAGTTCATAACAGCTGTTAGCTTAGAACAAGTACACCCATGAATCTGAGAGTCCCTCTTTTATCCAGTTGGGGCCTCTGAACTTGTCCTCCTGTAAACAGGTGATCAGCAGACAATGGATTTCTCCTCAGGGTGCAACTTCAGAAGGATAGGTCCAGAGATGGATAATCTGCATTCCCCTCTTCCTAAGTATTTCCTAATACTCAACTGCTCAACTAAACTAAAAGTTCAATCTTCAACTAAAAGTTCAATCTTGCCTAGCTCATTGTTTTAAGAGTCCTTTGAAGCTCCTAACACTTCCTAGGGTTTACATTAGTCCTGTCTCCCCCTTAACCAGGTTACATAGAATCCCCCAATGACACATAAATACTTGCCTTTTTAATGTAACGAACTCCTAAAATACTTAAACTTAATTCAGTAAGGTTTAACTTAATTCTTCAGGAAATTGCCCTATCTGTCACACCTGTCACTAAAGGAAGGTTTTGGGGTTTTTTTAATAATAGCTGGTTTATGCCCTGAAACATAAAGGATTTATCTCTCCTAGTTTTTTAATTTAATCTAATATGACTTTGTATGTTCTCATTATGCATATAAATGTTATTTTCTTTTAATGCTACTGAGCTTAGTCATATCTTGTAGCAATGAGTTTCACAGTTTGTGTTGTCAAATAAAAGTATTTATTTTAATGTTTTATTTTTTGCTTTTTAGTTTCCTTTAACGTCCTCTTGCTCTTTAATTATGAGAGGAGATAACTAGGAGTGCCTGATTTACTTTATACCAGTCATTATTTTGTTTATCTCTATACTCCTTGTTGTTTATTTCTTCTCAAGACTAAACAGTCCAAATATTTTCAATCTCTTTATACGGAGGTCTGGCTATGCTTCTGGAACCTTTGTGCTTCTGCTCTGGTTTTTAGCCCAGGTGACTTTTATTACTGAGTTACAATCTAAAGGCCTGATTCATCAGTGGTAACTCCAGTGTCACCCAATTTCAGCAGGGATGAATCAGGCCTAGAGTGTGCATGTCTGTGCTCTATTAGATTAATACCAATTCCTAATTAATTTGACCTTTGTTTCTGAAATATAATCAAATGTGTGTTTTGAGTGAACTGGGTGTTAAATAATTAATAGTTGCAAATAATTAGGCTCAAGATGCTAATCTAATCCTTACCAGTCTCAAAATAGTTCCATCCTTGAAAAGATGCACTTTACTGTAAAGTTTGAACAAAAGTGGTTCATCATATGCTCTATTTTTGATTTGGAGTATGAAAGAATAAACTTTCCCCATATGTTCTGATCAGACTTTTTTGTATTCATGTGGCTTGAAAAAGGATAAAGATAGAAAATTCAAACATGCCTGTTTTGTACTCTTTCCTGAGAATTAAGACATGATTGATTCAAGTTTTGATATATTTGATACATTAGTTTTAAAGTTATGAACAATTTGCATTGGCAGTTTTGTGTATTTGGCATAGAAGTTTTCCATATTCTTGTATGTAGTTTTAAGATTTCTTTTATTAAGCATTTGTATCAGTTATTTTTACTCTCTGTACTTAAGGCAGTATCTGGGCAGTAGATCTCTGGGTTGTTTAATTCTGGTAGATTTGTTGGATTATTTACGAATCTCAGATCTAAACAGGGAACATTTGGAAGGAGTGCAGCATCTTCCTAGTTGTAATCTCTGTAAGAGGAAAAGCTCTGGGTCAAGTAGTTTACAAGTTCTGCTAGTGCAGCATCACTTAACCACTTAGCACTAGCTTAATGTTTCACCATATATCAGAATTTATGCTAATATGGTCCTGTTCATTCACTATAATTATGATAAATTGATTCCCTAGAAGATATTTCAACATGTGGTGATGAAATCAAAAGCGTGATTGGGTGACATGTTAAACTACCAGTATATTGGCAAATGTAACTGAAAATGCACGGGTTAAAAGCAGATATAGTAATGCCACTTAATTTTATTCCAAGTTCAGTCTCCTTTTTAATCAGTCTGCTATTAGTTTAATTTATGCCAGATCTTTTTGGCCATTTTTGTAAAATAATAACCATATGAATCACTTTATTAACATCTACTGAAGGAGTGTGAGTGAGCCTGCTGCCAGAAGGGAGGGGCAGGAGGAGGCCAGCCATGTACAGGACCTGGAGCAGAATTCCACGTGGCTTCCTGGCTCTGTAGGTTTAGAAGGCAATGCCCACACTGTTGCTCGCTGAACTCATCCTCCCATGAAGAGAATCTTTTTGTTAAACACTCCAAGTGGTGAGACTTGCAGAGTTTCCTGTGCTCTGTTGCAGTTCTGTAGGTTTTTACTATGAGAGGGCACAGAATGGCCCTCACTGTTAATGCTTCAGTATGATCATTTGGAAAACTATAGTATTGCACTTCATTAAGGCATGAATAATTTCCTCAAGCCTCTCAAAGCCTTTGATGCATGACAAGCTGATCTCTATCAGAAGTTGGACATCTTTATATAATTACTTTCAAACAGTATATGGTTACAATTTGATTCAGTGATTAAGGAAATAGCAGGTGTCTGTGTAGAGATGTCAAGGTAATCATAAGCCAGAAATGATACAGTAGAAATAATTACCTAAAAAGCCCAACTGTACGTAACATGTCAAGTGCTATATATTATTGTACTTGTTTGTTTATATGTATTGTACTTAGTATTTATTCTCTACTCCTTGCATTACTAGCAGAAGATTTATTTAAAGACCAGATGGATTCACTTATTCATAACCTATCACATTTTCAAATTTGTGTTATTAAAACAGATACCTGTAAGTAAAGTGCAATTTCTGGTCATAGAGCTCTGATGCTGCTTATGCTGGTCCAAATCATGAGTAACTGTTTAAATCAATGGCGTTATATTGATGTAAAACTAGGGTGAGAGAATAATCAGGACTATGGTATCTACAGTTCTCGGTACTTGATTCTCCAGTGCTGTATACCCTGTGAAGTAATTTGCTCCAGTATGAAGTCGGTGGAAAGCTAGCTCTCTGTCCCTCACTCCTGGTTCTGTTCATGTGTATGGGGATGGGATAGGGTGTGGCTGAAATGCTTTGGACTCTGGTAACCCTGGGCCAGTGGAAACGCCCCAAGTGGGCAATTACCAACCAGCATATCTTGGAGCAGGCCTGAGGCTGCATCCAAGCAAATGGAATTATAAGATTTCATTGGATAACGGTAGTTACACCTTTTCAGTCGACAAGGTGTCAGTTGACCCTAGGGACACTAAACATGTTGCTGAACTTACCAGTGTGACTGAAGTCAGGAGCCCCCGTAGATTTGCCAGTGTGAGCCACTGGTGCTGATCCACAGAGGATATGAGTTGTCAGCTAGATTTGGCTTTTGAGTTCAAGCTCTGATAGCTCATGCTTTTAGCTCTGGAGCTCCTTGGTTCAGTCCCTGGTATGTTGGCCAAGAGGGTCACCATCACACCAGCACGACTCTGAAAGATCGCTAGGGAAGGTCAATCAGGGAGTAAACAAAGAAACACCTTGTAGTGCTCATTCATATTAACAACTCTCATCAGTGGGTAAATAGTGGTCTGCTTGGTCAAGAGGCTATGGTTAAATGCACAGGGCACCAGAATGGCAATCATGAGGAGTTGGGCCAATTCCTGGCTCTATCAAAGGACTTGATATTTGGCTAAGGACAAATCACTTAACCTCTGTGCCACACTTTTCTTGTCTATAGAATAGTTCATTATGATCATTGTTTGCCACCTTTCTACAGAATTTAAGATCTACGAATAAAAAATCTAGATATTATAAATAGCTTGATCCATTCAAGGCTACAGAATTTATTATAAATGTCAGAACAATTAGTCTTGGTGTTCTCCTGGTACTATTTGATTCTCAGGATGATGTTTTTACCACTTTCTGTATATGACAACAAAACTTTGTCATTAGTCAAAGAATATTATTTATTAGTGACAGAGGTGCCATGTATGCAGTGACCATTACCAAATAGGTAAGTGAGGAATAAAAAACAGGCAACAAAGACAACAAAGAAATAAGCTTGACTCTTTGAGCCTATTGTTTCACTTAAAATAGGAGATACTGTTACCCGGGGTTCTTTCAACCCAAAGCTCTTGGTAACTTTTACTCTGTGCGAGGTGGTGTCAGGAAATAAATCAGGGGAGACACGGCCGTCCGACCGATAGATGGCTGGCACTAACAGGACAACATAAGAGTGCTTTCATTTAAAGCTAAACTTTACTTAATCTCAACCAAAACTCCCTCCTCCCCTCCTGCCTTGGTCAAACTGAGAGTGCTGAATGGCCAATTTACAGCCTGCTGACTTGGCTGCTTTTAGCAATAAGCCATAGTGGTTTCAGGCACTTTACTGGTTTGCCAAAGTTTCCCTGAACAGTACAATTATTTTAACATCAAGTTAATAATCTGTGATATTTTCTTTAATGGGAGAGAGAATGCCATTGTTTGTGTGTAGGTATGGGGAGACTAGGGAATGACTCCAGGGAGTAGCCAGAGCTTAGACTTTTTAATTTGCCATTGTAAGCAATGACTCTGAAAACTATCAGATGTAACTTTGCCATCTTCCCCCTTTTGGTTACGCCTTTGGCAACTGTTTGTGATATCCTCAGTACAGTATCCACAGTCCTTGCTCAAGCCAGGAAGTGGACATGAACACTGTAAAATTATAGGACAAGAGTTTAAAAGATAAGAGCCTAAAGTCAATCGATGTTGAGGCACTTAAATAAAGTAACCTGATTTTCAAAAGTATTTAGCATCTAGTAGTTCCCACTGTCCTCTCTGGAGACCTTTGGGTGCTCAACAGTATTAAATATCAAGACACTTTACTTAAGTGTCTAAATGAGGATTTAGGAAACTAATTCTAGGCTCATATTTAAAAAAAAAAATCTTGGCCACTATTTTTTATATAAAATTAAACAGCAAAAAGAATTGGAGTGGGGGTTAGTGCACCTACTATTTGAAAATCTATTAAATTGATTTTGTGGTGGAATTCTCCATCCCCCAGCAGATTTGTCATGTATTCTTTGTTTAACCAAAGACTGGAAACTGAGTGAGGAAGAACTGCCACTTCCAGAACAGAAATAGAAAAAGGGCAACACTGCATGTAGATGGAACATATTTTAAGTTTTTTAGTCAAGAGAAGGCACTGCCAAAAAATTGAAACGGAATCTCCGTACATTTTACCACAGAAAAAAGTCTTAAAATATATCCTTTTTTTTATAGTATGTCTGGAAATCTCAAGTTGTTGTCAGAAAAGCTGTTCTACAGGTAACATTTAAGTCTAGAACCATTAATAGTAATGTAGGTTTATGGTGGAGAAACAAATTAATACAATTTGTGTGAGGACAATGAATTACAAGCAGAGAATGAGTGAAGTGATCATTTAATATTATTTATTTAAAAATTTCTTTACTAATTTTGTTTTTCATTTGTAAATGTACCTACAGCACAATGTTTGAAGGGATTTTTTTACCTTCTCTTTGCTTTGCTTACACTATATGTGCATTTGCTTACAGTATATGTGCAATAGTTTTTAGTGCACTGTTCTCAGTTACTTCCTCATCCATTTTAAAAAAAAGAAATCCCTGAAGCTGTAAACTACTCCTAAAAAGTAGCAAATGTAATTATTATGAATTAAATTTTATTGTCTTTTATAGGAACTAGAGTGGTTATTTTAGACATACCTGCTAAACCAGCTCAGGGGCATATTTTAATAAAAAGAATCTTTGTTATTTCTTAAATCAGGGGCAAATAAGTAAATATCTTACAGACTTTAAGAGGATTTTTTCAGCAAGTCCCAATGCAAAGGATGACAAGAAAGATTAATCTGTTTCTTAAAATCTACTGGACCATTCATAGAGGAATATAATTGATGGCTAAATTCTGCTTTCCTTACTCAAGCAGACTTGGTTTAAGGCTCAGAGAGGCATTGATTCTGTGCAGACGTGGAGTGTTATGAGCAGAACGTAAAAAAGTAATGCCAAAATCAGTGGCAAAGGAGAACCCCATGCTTCATAAATAAAAATGCTACACAATAGCCTCCAAGTACTCATGTCTAGTAGCAAAATATGATCAAAAGGAGTCTTATTCAGCCAAGGACTCCTATCTTCGGAGATGCCTCTCTCTAACTCTGGGCTCAAGAGGTTTTGCAGGAACAAGGCCAAAATTGGCAATAAGTAACAATGCTGCAGGATAATGCATCTCCCAGCATTTCAAGAACCTAAACTGGCTACTTGCATGTAGAAACTCTGGAGAGGGTGGTTTCTTCTGATCTCAACTTTTACAGTAGTTTTGTAAAGCAGTATATTCTTCATGGAAGTGCACCCTATAAAATAGAGATGAAAGGAGTATAACGTGCTCGCAGACTTCGGAGATTTTAAAAGAATTAAGACACTTCAGTGAACTCCAAACACATCCAGTTCCTGTGTTGGTCTTGGACATCATTCATTTTCTCTGTTACTCTGGAGCCTAACAATATTATCAAAACACACAGCTAGAAGTGTGTGAAACAAAATTTGCTGCACAGATTGAAGCCTTTTAATGTTAGGCTTATGTAGGATAAATTTAGGGACAAATCTGCTCTGTTATATCAGTATAACACTTTTCCCAGAGCTCCTAGAGATTTAAACATTGTAACTGAAATCTGAATTTTGCCCAGTGTAAGGAAAATAAATATAGATCTGTTTGTTTGTTTTCAAACCTGGGTGCCTGAATTTAGGCTGCTAAATCCATAATTAGGCATTTAAATAAAGGTAGTCATATTTTCCAAATGGTGATACCTACAGCTCCAGTGAACTTCAGTTGATTTTGCAGGTGCTCAGTACCTCTACAAATAAGCCACTTTTATTCGGTGCCTAGCCAGGGATTTAGGAGCCTAACTTTAGCCACCCATATTTATTTTGGCCTTAATTTATAACTGCAGGAGGAACAGCAGTGTCTGCTAAAGTTAATATTGTATAAGCATTTCCACTCTACCCTCCCTCTCTGCTAGTAGTCCACTAGAGGATATAACACTGTCAAGGTAAAACTGAAGGTAAAAGGCTACCAAAAGGATGGTGGGGTTTGGAGAGGGCAGAAAGGAGGATGGCGATACTGGGCTATAATTTATTTCTGTATAAGGCTCAAGACATGCAGGAGTTACTAATTCATGGTGGGTAAGCAGTCATAATAATAAAAAAAGTTATATAGCATAGGAATATAAACTTGAGAGCTATAGGAAGTAAATTCCATGAAAAATACTTTTGAAAAGAAAAAGGTTTTTTTCCTCACGAGGTCCATAAAACAATGATTTTAACTAGTAGTTTTAACTAAAATAAAGGATACTATCAAATAGCTTACCCTCTTTTTCCCATTTACTAGAATTAAACACAGTGTATAAATGAATGAAAAGGATTAGGTGCTACTGTCATACAAAGAATATTAATAATTTACAGAAACCTTTCAGATTTTAATCAACCATACATAAGTTGTTACAGCAATGTCTGTTCTATAGCTTGGCTGTAAAAGGTATTATAGAATTAGTGTGTGTGTGTTTTCTTATTGCATTTGTGCTAAAGAATGTTATGGTACATTTATTATGCATAATACATGGACTTGAACACTGCATCAAGCTCTTGAATATTCTAGATGAAGAAGCAGGAATGAATGTCTCAGTTATCTCAGAAATGGCATGGCTGAGTTGTGGACAATAAACTCCACAAAATTTCTATTTCCTTTGGATTTTTACATCCTCATTTATAGCGTGTAGAGTATTAATGCTTTGTCACCTAGTGGTTAGAGTCTTTCATCCTGTGATTTCAAAGCCCTTTACAGACCTTAAAGCCCCAGGACTCTATATACACACTGTGCAAAGTAGACATAAAGAAGGGATCATTTGTAGTATATTAATTTTCTATACAGTTGAAAATAAGACACAGAATTGTGACGTGACTGCAAGAAATTGCAGAGCTGAGAATAGAACTCAGGAGTCCTGATTTAGTCCTCTGATCTAACCTCTATAAAACAGTTCTTTAGAGGGGCTGTGTGCTTGGATTTGTTTCACTCTTCAAATGGTCAGTAAAATTCACATTAGGGTAAAACTTGTCAAGATGTCAGCATGCACTAATAAATTTTTCAAAACTATGTAAAAGTATGCACAAGTAAAACTGCAAATAAGATCTTCAGGGGAATATAATATATATATTTTTAAAAAGGTGTTGGGATTAGATGGTAGGATCCTCAAGTGGTGCAAGTACCAGGCATGAATTTGCTTCTCCCCCCCACCAATGCTTTCCTTTTTAAATGTTATTGAAGCTTATAGAACACTTTCAACTTAATTAAACTGGACAGATGATAAAAGCAAAAGCTAAGGCAATAGGAGTGATAGAAAAGGAAACTTAATAGCGATAAGCCAAATTCCTGAAACAGCAGTTTCCAAGCTCTTATCTCTACTGCCTGATAAGTGTGGTTTTGGTTGGTATTTTCTTAAGCAGCAGTGACATCCAGTGGCCAGTAAGACTAATCCCAAATCTCTTCACTCAGAAATGATCCAGGTATATTAAATATTCATCTCTGAAGTATTATTCATCACATCTGATGAAGTGAGCTGTAGCTCACGAAAGCTCATGCTCAAATAAATTGGTTAGTCTCTAAGGTGCCACAAGTACTCCTTTTCTTTTTGCGAATACAGACTAACACGGCTGTTCCTCTGAAACATCTCTGAAGTTGGTACTCTGAAATTTATTTAATTTATCTACTGTCTTATTTGGCTCATCTTTTCTTTAGTTTTCCTTTTAGATTATTGTATGCTTCATTCACGATAAGGTTCAATAAATGTCTCCAGCTGGCATTGCGTTTTATTGGATTGCATGATATGCTAATTGACTATGTATTGAAGCCACATGTGATACCAGCTAATGTGTATACTTTAGAAAAAGACAACAGGACCATTAAAATGGTATGAGTTGGCTTCCCGTACAGTACATTATCAAGGATACATTCAAGTTTATTCTGAAACTATTTTTCCTTGTTTATTCAGGATTCATTTTGTTAACTGCTTATTTTAAGTAAACGTATCTGACGACTGTAGTTTGGTATTACCTAATGTAAATCAAAATTTCTGTTGATTACAAGCTACTTCTTCTGTAGAAATTTATTACTAGAATGTAATTGGTAAACTTGAAAAATGCTCAGGTCTGTCATGTGCCTCTCATTATCAGCCCATGAGACAAATGCAGTTTTCAGTGTTAACAGTGGTCACAATTATGGAAAAATAAACCTTTCTTGCATTATATATCATCTCAACAAAGCATATCAATTAGTAGATATGACTCATTCCTAAATATAGCAATCAAACATGATTTTAACATTTTTTTAACTTGATCTCTGTTCACAGTGAAGTCCAAAGGAGTTGAGAATGTTAAACATTTCTCAGAAGGGCTCAGCACCTTCCAGGATTGAGCCCTAAACAACCTTATCCAAGTGAACAATTAAATTTTTCACTTACTGTTATGTATTATTTATTTGATTTATGAGGCTTGTGACAGGGTTGTGGGGGGGACCCTGTCCAGTGAGGGGCAAGTGCGTCATCTACATTAAGGTGTAGGGGCAGGGTGTACTTAATCTGCATCTGTGTCTCCATAGCCAAAGTCAATATACTCATCTCTGTTATCAGGGCAATGAGGCCCAATGGCCAGAGTCAACAGATTTGCCCCTCTTAGCAGGGCAGTAAGGCCTAGTGGCCAAAGTCAATAGATCTACTCCCATTAGCCAGGCAGTAAGGCCTAGTGGCCAAAGTCAATGGATTTGCCCCAGCCTGCAGAGCAGCAAGGCTTGGGGACCAAAGTCACGTATCTGCCCCAGTTAGTAGGGCAGTATGGCATAGTGGCCAGAGTCAGTGGGTTTGTCCCTGTACACAAGGTAGTAAGGCCTAGCGGCCAAGTGGCCTCAGTTGGGGAAGGGAGCCACCACTCCCAGGAAGGGGATGGTGGCAGCCTGGGTAGGGGTCCAGGACCTCACTCTCCACCAGGCCCCAGCCTAGTGGCAGAAGCGCATGCCACTGAGTCTGTGTGTGTGTCGGGGGGGTCTGACCAAAACATACTGACTCAATATTCCAGTTCACTAAGCAGGACACTATCTGATTCCCCTGGGTTGCTTCCTCCCCTGGTTCCCGCTGCCGCGCTGTGGGTGTCTCTTGTCCCTGGGTTCCCAGGTCTGCGCTGTCCCCGGTGACTCCAGACTCTGCAGGGCCTCCATAAGTAGCCTGGCATCTGCCTGGGTTGCGGTGTCTCCAGCTTCCAAGGCCTCAGGCTTCGCTTGGTCCTCGGCTGGAGCCAACTGAGCTGAGCTGCTGCTCCCTTTTATACTATTGCATTTGACAAATGTGAAGACCCCAGTCTTGCAAACACACTGATGCTTAAATGTATTACCCTGAGCAGTCCCACTGAAATCAAAGCTAAAGGTAGTGAAGTTAAGCACACTCGTAAGCATTTATAGGATAAGGGTCAAAGTGTATGTAGGTGGTGGGGATGGGATAGGGAGGAAAGGAAGATGCTGGTTTGGGCAACAGTGATAAAGATTTGGGAAAAGAGATTATTCACCCCTTCAGGAAACTAAAAATAAATGGTCAAAATACTGAAAAAGTGAAACTAGTAAAAACATTACAACAAAATTTTAGGTAAGGAATATAATTGTGGTTTTGTAGATACATGAGCAAAGAGATGTCTTCCCACGTCCCTCCCACCTTCTCTGAGTGGTATGCATTACATGTATGCTTACTTCAGTACTTACTCTGTATTTTCATTCATCCGTCAAAAGCACACATCATAGCTAGATGTTCGTGGATATGTGCACAACAGAACATAAAATCAGATCGATCATTCGTAATGATAAAAAGGCTTGATTCTAAGAGGTGCTGAGCACACACAATTACCACTGATGCTGATGGAGTAAAACTGCAGAATATTGAAATCAGTGAATTTGTGTTCAGCACCTCTCAGGATTAACCCACTATTTTTGTTTAATTATAGTGTGAACATTCAGGTTGTATCTTCCAGAGTGAGGAATGGGCATTTTGCCAAAGCTTTGGGGAGAAACCCTGGGATTTGCAATCTGTCCCTCTCCAGTATTCTGCTCTTCGTCTGTAGCAAGAAATAAAAAATAGAATTTATTAGAGAAAACAGGTAGCACTGAAGTGGTGTTTAATACATTTGTATGGAATATGTTATGTCTTTTCAGGCAGACCTTTAAGTGATGTTCCACTTTATACTGGTTTATTACTGAGAGACCTTGTGTTAATCTACAGTCTTGTCTCTCTCTGATATTCACACACAGTTTTATCTCTCTCAAAATCTGTGGTGATCTTCTTAGTCACACGAAGATCTTCAGGACACTGTTCCTGCACAAAGTTATTTACAAGAGTACATGAATGAATTGTTGGATGCTGCTAAACTGTGATCCCACTGAGATTACTGCCTTGCTTTCCGTCCGTCCATCACTTATGGGGCAGATCCTTAATGGAAGTCAGTGGAACTATGACAATTTACATCAGCTGAGGATCTGCCGCATAGTTACTTTAGCGACTATCTATAGTGGAAATGAGGAGAGGTATTAAGTATCAATTTTATTTTAAATAAATTTAAAACATTTTATTTATTTTTAATGAGGAGAATTGTTAGACTAAAAGTCTAAATGTGAGCAGTGGGACCAACTGATTCAGGGGACTGAAAGTTGGGTATGTAGGTTTGGGTTTTTTTAAGTAAATAGTTCAAATGCATCCTAAATCAGTAGTGAAATCTGACACCATTCCCTGCTGTAGAACAGCTTCTGTCAAATAGGTTGCTGGACTTAATCCATTTCCTGATGGACAAGCGTCCCCATCGCAGAAAACACTTGTTAACCTTGATGGTGTTGCCAATCTCAGTCGTGAGGCCAAGGATTGAGCAGGCGTCCCCGGGCCTCTGGTGTGCTCCTTGTTTGTCAGGGTTGAGGGTCACTGACGGTGCAGGGTAGTGAGGCTAGTAGTATTGCAGCCTGTGCTGTAATGGTTTGAGGGCTGAGGACTTCAGTTTCTAGTTGCATCTGGCAAATCTCACACGCTCTAAATTCATCTCCCAGCGTGCTTGATATGGATGGATGGGGTCTGATAGTACCCAGCCCTCCACAAGTATGCTAGGGTGGGGTGCAGACAACTTCCAGAACCCTGGAAACCCAACAAAGGACAGGGGAAACCTGCCCATTCCAGTCCTCTGAGCACAAACACTTTGTACGTCTAGATCCAGTGGCAGCTTGAGCCACTTCAAAATGGGCAGGGAACTGGCACGGGAGAAGGGGAACAGAGCTGCCTCTTTGCAAGGAGTGCCAAAGGGGCTGTGATCCCCCTGCTGCTCCAGTACAAGTTGTTCCTGAGAGCATTGCCTTTGGGAGCTCCTGCTGAGGCAGTGCACCATCACAACATTCCTAACAAAGACGTGTACCTTAAAGGCACAGTATAGCCCATAATGTTCTGTTAGCTAGAATAATATAGAAACTCTTCTTTGGGGGGACAGAATTTTTATTCTGGCATACCTCTCTAGGGACCAAGGAGGAATGTGCAGATGTAATATTAGTCTTAAGTACCTCTGTTTTTTTTAATGCTTAGCTTGAACTAGTTTTAAAGTGGCCTGGTTTTCAGAAAGTACCAACCATCCGCCCTTTGAAAAGCAGGCTCTTTTAAAGTGTCTCAGATTGAGCCACTGGTCACTTGAAAATCTGGGCCCATATATGTAACTTTCCTGTGTTGTACTACAGAAGATTGTACATGTCCCTTTTGGGCACTTAAGTCACTTTGCATATCACATGCATTGGTTGGGCTTCTTATTTAATCTGGTTCTAAGATTTCATTCTAAATTATAGGTAGGTAATTTTGCCGTCATGTATGTGTGCAGTAAGTTATCACTGGGGGGAAGATAGAAGCTCCATATGAATGCGGGGGCAGGGGAAAAAGGTGGGGAGGAGGGCAGTCAGCTCCAGGCTGGGAATGGGCGTCCCAGTAGTTCCTACTGCCATTCCTACAGCAGGTCCTTTGTGGCTGGGGCCTAATGTTGTCCCTCCCCCAGTGGCTAGTGCCCTGTGTGCCCCCTGCCCAGGTACTAGTGCCCTGTCCTATCCCCCCACTCTATCCCAGCAGCTGGCTGATATATTCCTGCCCCTCCCCTGGACAGGTGTCTTCATCAGGACCCATGCTGGCTGGAAGGTAGGCTCGGACTGGGCCAGGAGTTCTATCTGCTCCCTGGCAGCTGGCCTGATGTTGCTGATATGCCACCAAAGCCCCACCAGTCTCTCCTTGAGGTCCTGCTCTTTTTTCCGTCCCTCAGGCGTGTGCGCGCTCAGCCGGATGCCACTTTTGCCTCCAAGATATTGTGAGAAGAAAAACAAAGCTCCGCTCCCCACCAATATTTCCATTGTAGGATCACTAGCCCCACCCCCACCCTGCTCTGCAGACCCTGCTTATCACTGGCCAGGAACACATTTCAAAGTGTGTGGGTGAATGTGTAATTCTTTCCCTATTCATTTTGTGCTGGAATTGTCCACAGTGAATTCAAGGCTTGAAAAGACCGAGAGGCCGTGTGCTGGCTCTCTGCACTGGAGTGAATTTCTTACTTTGATTATGTTACTGTCAAAAAAGGTTCTTGTTAGTACCATGAAATTTACAGCAAAACAATGGGCCAGATCCTCTGCCAAGCTGCATTTGGTGCAGGATGTGGGGGTTAGAGGGCGGAGAGACAAAAGATGGTTTTACACTACCTTTGTGTTTCCCCAACCCACAGTCCTCCTAGGACGCTGGGGGATCATCTGAGGGTATCAGAACTCTGGCTATATTCCTTTCTCATAAAGGTAGGTCTCCACTTTGAGCTGGGGGTGTAATTCCCATCGTGAGGAGACATACCTCTGCTAGCTCTGATTGAGCTAGTGCACTAAAAATAAAGTGTACCTGTGGTGGTGCGAGCAGTGGGAGGGGTTATCTGCCCCAAGCACATACCTGTCTGAGATGGTAGGCGTGTACTCAGGGCAGCTAACCCCTCCCTCCACTAGCAGTGCTGCAGCTACTCTCTATTTGTAGTGCACTAGTTTGATCAGAGCTAGTATGTGTGTCTCCATGAGCTGGGAATCACACTCTCAGCTCACTGTATACACCTACCCTAAGACAGGAACCCAATGATTCGCCTTATAGCACGAGAATTCTAAGCTAACCAATTTAAAGTACTGGGACAGTAGCAGAGTTAAAAACTGGCACAATGTTTTGTGGGAAATTCAGTGCATAACTTCACAAGTATTTGTAATCTGTTTGTCCCATTTAAGCTTTTAGCTTGGGGTGTAAGTAGAGACGAGAACATTGTCCGAATACTCTGGAGAGAATTTCACTCTTGAATGAAATTTTCTCTTAATAAAGTGATAGAGATCTTTACAGGCAGTTTTTTGTATAATTGCTTATTAAGAAAGTATAAGTTATTTTACAATTCGTTAGCAGGAAAGTCCCACAAATCCAAAATTAACAGGTGCAAAAATGAACAGCTCACTTCCTGTTTGAGAGACATTATACAATGACCTGGTGAAGTTTATCTATTTGGCAGGAGAGGAACCTCCTTACATCAGCCAGGCCATATTTTTTTCTGGAGCATTTCTTCAACTGAAAAACAATTCTGTCTTTACTCATATTAGCAAGTCTAATAACCATTTTTGTTTTTAAATTGTCAAATGCAATCAGGTTTTTTTCTGAAGATGGGTGTATTCTGAATATTGAGTATACAGTGACCAAATATCCACATATCTTTTTAATTGGTGCTGTTTTACTATGTGTCTACCTTTACAGATGGCTTTAAAGCAACAGAAAAACATTGTATGCATCATAAAATATTAATAGAAAATGTTCAGATTGAATCTTTGAACTTTTAAATAGCTACTTTTGTGATGAAAGCCACCTTGTCTGGAGGGTGATTGAATCCGGAACACAGGCCTTTGAAGGTAAACCCATTGCAGGTGGAAAGGAAATAAAAGTAGTCACTGTTTTATTTTCAGTAACATACTGTAACGGGGACAAACAAACTTGGCACAGGAGACTGGGAAATGAGCAGTCCCAAGTTCCTTTCATGACACAGGAAACTTGCCACCAGAGTACAAAAGCAACTGTAATGCTTCAAAAAGAAAAGGAGTACTTGTGACATCTTAGAGACTAACCAATTTATTTGAGCATAAGCTTTCGTGAGCTACAGCTCACTTCATCGGATGTAATCCTTCAGTGACTGTGCTGGAGTTCTTCCCTAGCTTTCCAAGTAGAACTTGGAATTTGGTTGGCAGTGAATGATAATCTCCCCTGCACTGGATTGTTTCACTGAGCACGTTACAGATTTCAGTTTATAATATTATGATTTTTCTCCCTGAAGATCTACTCAATTGTACAGTCTCTCAATCTGAGAGTTAACCAGTTATTCAGGAAACACTAGCTGCACTTAATGTGAGCTAAAGTGTTGGATGGAATGCCATCACTTTAGATTTGGAGGTGGTTTTTCGGAAAGCATGACTGGGGCGATTCATATGAGGGTGGTTGTTAAAAGAGACCAGCATAAAGAACTGTTTCTTAAAATGAAGGTCTGTTACACAGTTTCCAGATGCTGAAAAATAAATCTTCCATGTTGACACCTCTTCATCTGCAGAAATTAGCTTTGCTGAGTTCAGTATGCTTTCCGTGATAAGGCTTTATCAACCCCCCATTGAAGTCAATGAAAACACACCCATTGACTTCAATGGATCTGGATAAGGCCCAGCACAGCTATTGTGAAAGTAAAAGAAATAATGACATGCTCTGGCATCTTAAATGAAGGGAGAAGAATGAAAGAAGGGCATGGGGACTATGACAAAAAGGAACTCTCACCCCAAATGTCAACCATCCAGCAACTGGAGAAATTCTTTATGGCCTTGCAAAGGGTCTTTTTAAAGGGAAAAAGTCTGTAGATCTGTACATTCACACAGTCTTCAATCATTCTGCATTATTCCTCTGAGGAGATTAGTTGAATGAAACCAGGTGGGTTTTTTTGGTTGGTAGGAAATCTTAAATGTTGTTTTTTGAAAGACACGTGTGCAGGCACTGTGCTATACTCTACCTCCTATTGCAGATGAATGAAAGGTAATGGCTGAGAAAATGTATGCTTACAAAATTGCATGTTACAAATGGGAAATGAAATTATTTTAAATGACTCATTCCGTGTTTTGATTTGTTTGTTACATGATATTTGTCAGTCAAGTGATGGTGCCTACTTTGTGTATGATACTTGGTTGTAACAATTAAGAGGACAAGGAATGGAATCAGTCACTGTAAATTAAGTTCACTGTAATATAAGAATAATTAAGTATGGGTGTGTCAAATCACTCTGAATACATATGTTTTTAATGCATCAATGTATTTCATCCATGAATTCTGTTAAAGGGTATGTCTACACTGCCGAGAATTAGTGGGACTTGAGTCAGCTGACCTGTGTTAGAGAACCCTGGGATTGAGTGTCTACACTGTTCCTTAAACCTATGTTAAGGCTTGAAACTGGAGCTGTGCTGTCTGCGCTGCAGTACTCAGACCTAAGTCAAATCAATCATATTTCATAGTCTCTAACACTTTCCTGAAATGTGGCCGCTCTTGCTCTTTGATTGTGCTGCATTGTGAAAATTTTGCTTCCCATCCTGAACTTTACAGGAAGTTGGAACAGCTCGCCAACACAGCCTGCCAAGCAGTCATTTTGGTCTGTGTGCTCCCAGCTACCAGGGCCAGCAACATGATGAAGGCACTTTTTGAAGAAGTTCTCTTGCTTGCGCTTTCAGTCTAGTCAGCAACTGGTCAGAGCATCTGTGAGGCACTGGTGGACATTTTGGCTTCTGTCCCACCAAAGGTACGTGGCAGATTTCCTGATGGAGCAGCAGGAGCAGGAAAAGAGGAGGAGGCAGAGGAAGAGGAGTACCCTGGCATGACAGACGCTGCTCAGTACAGTTGGCAGATACCCCTTATGTAGACTGGTGCTTCTGGGCCACAAGCACAGACTGGTGGGACCATATCATCATGGAGACCTGGGATGACCAGCAGTGAGTCCAGAACTTTCAAACGAAGAAAGCCACATTTCTGGAGCTTTGTGAGCAACTTGTCCTGGCCCTCCAGTGAAAAGACACACAAATGAGGTCACCCTTGCCTGTCCAGCAGTGGGACACTATAATCTTCTGGAAGCTGGCTAACCCAGACTGCTACAGGTCTGTTGCCAATCCATTTGGTGTTGGAAAGTCGACTGTGGGTAAAGTGGTGACAGACGTTTCTGAGGCATTCAGGCGTGTGGTTACCCCAAGGTGGAAGGCATTAAAGATATTCTGGAGATAATTGCTGGCTTTGAGAGAGTGGGGTTTCCTAACTGCGGTGGGACCATTGTTGGGGTTCATGTGCCCATAATTTTCCCTTCTCAAGGAGCACGAGTACATAAACTGCAAAGGGCACTACTCCATTGTTATGTAGGCCCTCGTGGGGCACAGAAGTCAATTTATGAATGTCAGCATGGGCTGCACTGGAAAAGTTCATGATGCCAGAGTTTTTTGCCACTCAGGAGTCTGCATTCATGGACAGACTGGGACACTATTCCCACCTAATGACTCATAAACAGAGTTACTGTCACCCCCGTTATTCTGGGGGATCCTGTGTGTTTCTTCTTTTGCCTTGATTTATGAAACTGTACCCTGATTTCAGAGGGTCTGACAAAAGAAGGTTTAATTACACTCTCAGCAGGTCTAGAATGGTTGTTGAATGTGCTTTTGGCAGATTGAAATCCCATTGGTGGATGTCATCAGTGCTGCCTGCATTAGTGTGGCTTGCTGTGCTCTTCACAATCTTTGTGAAGCCAGAGGTGAGCCATTTCCCCCTCTATGGACCTGTGACAACGATGGGTACCCTCAGCCAGAAAGTCCACCTACCACTGCAGGCACCTGTTGCACTTGGGCAAAAGAAGACAGGAATGCTTTGTGTTCTCACATTATGGACTTCCAAGGGAAGAGGGGGAATAGTACCTCTATGAATGTGCTTGTGTGGGGAGAGGGGCTAATTAATTTGTTTTTGGGGGAGCTCAGAGTTTGGGCGGGGTGTGAGCTTGATTGCCACGCAATGTCCTTATGAATGACATGATGAGGAACGAATTGTGGGGGGGAATCACACCAGGGATTTATATATGAAATTTATTGAAGTGTGAATTGCTGTACCTAACTAAATAGAGAAATAGTGTTTGCTTATTAATGCATATTTGCTCCTGATTATGTTTTAGCTTTATTCTCAGATCAGGATTGTATCATGAGATGCACTCATCAATAAATAAACTTTCTTGATGACATAACAGGCTTTATTTGTAATTATGTATTAAAACAGTACAACAGTCACCCCGTGCTGGGCAGGCCAGCTGCCATTGCAACACGCTAAAACAAGTATCAGAAGAACATTTCCAAATGAAAACAACAAAAAAGTGAAGGAAACCGTGCAAACCTGACACAATCCCCCTACCTCTACATGTCCCCTGACCCCATGTTCTCCTTTCCTTTCTTTCCCCATTTTCGGCATACTTAGCTCCTGGAGAGGAGGAGGGTGAAGATATCCACAGGAGAGGATTGAAAAAGGAAGGCTGTATGAGGTTTAGTTGCCCTACCCAGTTGCTCATAGGGGCTGAATTCATGGGCCACCCTGACATGCAGTTGTCCAAGCTTCTTCTGGACTGAGAATGCATTGCAGGGGGATCAGGCCATGGTGTGGGGGAGGCAGCAGGAGCTGATGCTCTTGCAGCCATGAGGGAGGTAAGTCACTCAGGCAGTTCTCTCTGGGAGCTCTGTCCTCCTCCCTTAGCTGCCATTCCTGTTCCAGGAACTGCTTTGCAAGTGCCTGCTCCCTTGCTGAAACCCTGCCCTCCTCCAGCTGCATGGTGAGCCTCAGCCTTTTCTCCTGGTTCTCTGTATGCCATTGCTCTAGTCTTGCATCCCTGTGATTCTGTTACAGGACCTGCTGGTCTGCCCTCTCAAGAAGTTTGACCATAATTTTGTCACAGAAATGCTTCCTTTTGGAACCATCTGTGCTGTTATGCTGGGCCAGGGATTGAGTTTTTTTATGAACAGCAGGCAGTAGAGGTGAAATAGAGAAATAGAGCGTTATTGTCTACAGTAGCTCAGTGGAGGAGCACTGAATTAATTCTTGTGGAATCTGAAGGACATAAAATGTTGCCTTTCAAAACTGAACCAATATATACAGTGAAAAGGGTGCTTCAGTCCCCATTCTCTCTCTGTCTCTCTCTGGACCACAGTCTGGTTAATCGCAGTTACAGATGTGCACAGACAATGTTAAGTTTAAAATTACGGAGTTTTTCTGTTTTATAAAAATTGCATAACTACTTGAGATGTGGGGCAGCTCGTGCCCTTGCTATAAAAGGCTTTTTCTATTGTTTCAGGCCTTTCACATTTTGGAGGGCATAACTGTTCTTGTGATGCCCTCTTGTTATTCCAAGCAGCTGGTGGGAAACCTGCAGTGTACACAGCTGAAGTATTCAAATGTATAATTATTGAACAGCACATCTGTGAGTGGAGTGGGCTAGTCAGCTACTGAGGTGGCCCTGGAAAATATGCTCTTCAACCCAATGTGACTACCTGGAGTTCCTGCTTCAGGGACAGTCTGCAGCCACAAGCAATCAGGATTAGGTCAGAATCCATGAGGGAATCCACAGGATGCTGTGTTAGCATCAACATGGTGTAGCCTGTTATGACTGCATGCAGACACGCAGAACTCCAGAGCTTTCCTCCTTCATAGCTCATCACATTTCTGGATACAAACTGACACCCCACTCAAGTTTGGGAGAAAGGATTTTGTCACCTGCAGACTGCATAACTGAAATGGATTAGATTTGGAAATAGACCACAGTTTCCCACACACACATGCTGAGTTCACTCTTTTCAGGCGGCTACACAGACCGTTAAGCGATTGCAGAGTAGTAACCTTCAAGCCATTATTACTTAAAGGAAAACATGAATGAGCCTACCGAACATCTAGTGAAAATACTTTTTTTTTTAACTGTTTGCAATTTGCGTTCGCCATTTTGAACACCATGTAGGAGGGGCAGGGGGGACGCGAAGGTGCTGTGATATAATCACACTGGAAGCAGGGTTTCTCATAACTTTTGCACTGGCTCTTAGATTGGAAATACCTACCATTACTGTAGTAATCAATTTTACATTGGAGTCAGAAACTTACGGGGCTCGGGCTGCTTCTGTCTATACCACATTTGCTGCAGGATTAGCAGCGGGGTGCTTCTTGGTAGGAGGAGCTTTTCTGAGCTTTTCTGAGTATGGACAGCTTTTCTGAGTATGGACTTAGAATTTGCTGTTGACCCTATTCCATAGCCCGCTCTGGGACTGGTTTCAGAAACAGTCACTTCATGCTCCTTACTCAGAGCCTGCTGCTGGTTCCCATGCTGGATTCAGGGATCAGCAGGACACCATACTGGCTGACCAAGTCATCACGCCCCACGGTTGGCTCTGTGCTGGGCACAGTGCCCAGCACCTTGTCAGGTTCCTCAGAAAACAGGCATCATGATGGCAGGTTGCCTGAGGTTTTGTTCTTGTCCCTGGTCTTCCGTTACTCGCTTTTCAGTCTCTTAATATGCTCTCTGCACTGGTCACCATCTGGAAAATTTGCAGATCTGCCAGCTTTTTGACTATCTGCTGGTACACATGGATATTCCCAGTAGTTTTTGCTAAAAATCTACAGTTTTACTGATCTCAAATGAGAGATTCACCAAAATCTGGCTGTGTTCCTGTGACCATGAAGCAGCTCGCTTTGCAAAAGGCTTGCTCTGTTTGCTCTCTGCTGCAAACTCAGGAGGCTCTCTGATGGTATGCTTACAGCTTGGTGACTAGAAGACAGTGGGTTAACAGTGACTTATTGAGCTGCTGCTGTAAACCAGTGGGGGATTACTTCCATTTTCAGTGGAGTTGAGATCATTGGGACAGAGGGGACAAAGGAAGTTGGGGGATTGTGGGATATTTCTGCTGGACTCCCTGGACATGAATGAAGCAGGGCTGGGTCTAAACTGCAAAGCAGTAGGGCTCAAATTGTGAGTCGTGGCTTGAGTTGGGCTCAGGCCTGACCTCTGATTAGTGCAATTTCTGTGTAGATGGAAGGGGTGTTCAACTTAAGCCCGAGTTTGAGCCTGGGCTTACACTGCAGTATTGACAGACCCAAAGATTGTCAAAAACTGCTTACAAAAAATAATTAAGCAAGAAAAAATTAAATACAAATTTTAAACTAACATGAATAATAAAAAGTAAATACTCAAACTATATTAATTAAATGTAAAGGTAGGTCTTGATCAATCAAAATCAGTACCTTTATGAAGATCTAAGCTTAAAACTAAAGTTGTATAAAACTCCTTCACTCATAATAATCAATATATAATAAAAACAATCTTGTCAACCTGTAAATTTATTTACACGGTTAAATACTATAGTCTTAACCGATCAAAACTTGAGTAGATATCAAGGGGAATTTTCCCCCAAGCATGGAATGCTGAACGTGAGAAATACGGCACACCATATATTCCATTTACAATACTGACAGACTGGCTGACTCATCTTGAACTAACCTGCAGCCATCTGGTGAGGAGAGTTTTTAAAGAACCCCTTCAAAATTCATACAGATTTAAGTGTGTCTTGAGTTATGGCTTTTTGCAAATAAGAACTTATTTAATCTCTATCATTTAAACATACAGCCTTAAACCTGGTGTAGTCATTTACTTCTGTTCAAGATGTACAAAAATCAGAATTCTTAATCATACAGTCATTGACATATACCCACTTTGCTTGTAGGTAAATGACAATGTAACCCATGGGTGAATGTGTTATAGGTCCCAGCTGCACCTCCTTGGTTCAAGCTATAGCCACACATTCTTTTAGGTCTGGAAGTCCATGGTTCATTCCCCATTGTGTTGACCCAGATGGCAGCTATCACAGCTGTACAAGGAGTAAGACAGGTGAATCAGGCACATTGACTCCAATTCCAAAAACAATCTCTCCACGAGCATATTTCTAAACTTTAAAAAAAAATTAGATTAGTCTCTGTGACACACATTCTCATTACATGTATGAAATAAAATAGATATCAACTTTCAGGTAATATTTGGTAATAGGTAATATTAAATCCTTTGGGCTAACTCTTCCTTTCAGTTGCATGTGTAAATCAGGAGTAAAGGCACTGTAGTCAACTGAGTTGCTATGCATTTTGCCCATTAGCTCTGGATTTAACACTGGAATTTCATTCATTAATTCAGGAAAAATTACAATAAAAGAAAAAAATAATGGACTTATAATGTATAAATAATTTCTATGATAAAATGAATCTACTGCTTCTTCTGGGATGTCTGGAAAATAATTTCCTTTTAATTAAGGTTTTGGATTTAAAACTCTTTTACAAATTACTTTGATTCTGGGTATTTTTCCCCCCGTATTGTCTTAGCAAAAAATGTTTCTAACTTCAGCTTTAGAGGGGCTTCCTATCACTAGCAGTTCTGAACTATGGCAGTTGTTAAGAAGAATGACTTGCACTTTACTACAGTGCACAATTCCTAAAATGTAGTGACCCCAAAAGAGGGGTTGGTTCCAGGCTGACATCATCATGAATTTGGGCCATTCATCTCAATACTCTTGCTCAATAATTTTGCTAAATATAGATGGGAGAACTAATAAAAAGGATAATATTTTTGCAAGAATGAATTCTTCAACAATTTTTCCAGCCAGATGCTACTGTCATTGGTCAGTATTTGCCACGGAGTGGGAACAAATGTAAGATAGATAGAGCAGAGGGCAATAATAAGAAGCTGGACAAAGTGTATAAATGCTTCCGTCATGCACAACACAAGTGAGTGGGGTCTTATGTTAAGAAATACTGGCATTGCAAGTGGAAGAGGAAGCAGCAATACAAAGCTTACATAAGGGCAGCATTTTCATGGTACCTGGCAAGCAGAAGTACACTGATCATCTCCCTTTGGCATGCTCTCTTGGCATCGGGTTCTGCAAGTACTTCAAAGCAGGGTCTGCTCACTTTAATTATTTGTAATTTTGTTTTGGGTTTTAGGGTACAAAATCATATTCTAACAATATCTATATTCTCCTGATTTGTACTTCCAGAGGGCACCTAGCCCTCTCTAAGTACCATACATCAGCTCCATCTTTTTGAACACTCTAATTTTTGTAATTCTTAGCAATAAATGTTTTTTAAATTAATACTAAATATACACTCCATACTGAGAAGTGTAGGGAATACCATAAACACTGAATGAACTTTAGTTGTTTGCTTAAGGCAAAAATGATGAGGTTTTTAGGACAAGCTTTGTAAAATGCTTTGAGATCTGTTTGTATGACTGGCAGTAAAATATTTATTATTTCAACTGGTATCTTTAAGTAGGACTGTTTGATGAGCAGCAAGGGGCAGCTGGTGTAAAGAGCCATGGCTCAATTCACTTCACAGGTGATTTATACTGCATGGAACACTTCCTGCATGTTGTTCAGTATAAATCACTAACCCCAGTGTGAAGTACCTGTGTTATGAATCACAATTTCTGCAGTTATTTACTGTCATCTGGAAAAGGCAGGAACTTCACTGCAATGCAGGTTTAAGAGCTGAATCCTAGAAATGGGTGAATATATTATCTAGCCCTTATATATGTTAACCTCAAGTACCATCACTCACACTGATTCTCAGAGGCTCAGATTTTATGTGCATTGTAACAGGAATATAAGCTGTTGACAGTAAATTGGTGATTTTTAGTAGTTTCCCTTCACTACATTTGTACATACAAATCAAATAAAATTAAATCTTATACTATGTAACAAAATGTACAATACTTGTGCAGTGTCATGTTTTGTGCAAGCCCTAAATGAAAGTAAATGCATAAGCTGTAGCTCACGAAAAATTATGCTCAAATAAATGTTAGTCTCTAAGGTGCCACAAGTACTCCTTTTCTAAATGCATAACTGTTTCACTAGAACTACCATCCTATGCATATTACGCAATTTTTTTTCTCTAAGGTAGCACACGTACTAAAATGGTATTTACTGTATCTAGCTGCCTCTGTAGGAAATCTGTATCATCTGCACATCTTTACTCACACCGTTCACAAACTGGGGAAGGCAATATAAGAAAACGTTCAATGGCAAGAGATGGTATGTAGAGTAGAGCTTCAGACACATGCAACAACACTATTAATTAATGTTCTAAGGCTATATATTTTAATAACACCAAAGTTTTATGTAACAGCAAGAAGCTGACCGTCTCATTTGGAACAAAATGATAATATGGATCAGAGGCCAGGAAACCTTTTAAGGAAATGGAAAGGACTGTACTCCAGTTGGATATCACAGACAACATATTAAGCCAAGTAACCGTGTTTATTCCCCCTCCTGCAACCTACCCTGTCTTTCTTCCCATCTTCCTCCCTTCAGGCCACTACCCTTCCTTCTTCCAAGCAAGTTGTGGAAGCTTGATACCTGATGGGATCATGTTGCATACCCCATTTCTGTTCATGCCAGCACTTAGCGCTGAATAAGATGGAGTAATGTTAATATCTATTTCTGTGGAATAACTGGAATAACTTGCCAGGGTCAATGTGTTTTGTTAAAATACCAACAAACATAAACCAGCCCCCCAGGATCTCATTTGCTTGTGTATATTTCCTGCCAGGTGCAATTCATGGTAAAGTGGAATAAAGGAAGAGAGAGGGATAAAAAAAACCCTAAGGAATGAACTATGTTAGGGCATTTTTATTATTATTTTGTGTAAGTTTGGTGAAATGACAGAACGAGGTGAGATGACAGAACGAGGAGTAATGGTCTCAAGTTGCAGTGGGGGAGGTTTCGATTGGATATTAGGAAAAACTTTTTCACTAAGAGGTTGGTGAAACACTGGAATGCGTTACCTAGGGAGGTGGTAGAATCTCCTTCCTTAGAGGTTTTTAAGGTCAGGCTTGACAAAGCCCTGGCTGGGATGATTTAACTGGGAATTGGTCCTGCTTCAAGCAGGGGGTTGGACTAGATGACCTTCTGGGGTCCCTTCCAACCCTGATATTCTATGATTCTATGATTAAAAATGTGGCCTTTTTATGTGACCTAGAGCTTCTCTCTAGAAAATCAAGATTGGATGTTTTTTCCAAAAGATCTGCTCTTGGAATTATTTTGGGAAAGTTCTATGGCCTGTGTCAGACTAGAGGACCACAATTATCCCTTCTGTCCTTGGAATTTATTAAATGCAAATTAAAACCCTTGATGTATTAAAAATAAGCACTTTTTAGTAAACCTAGTTTGTGCTTTCATTGTTTAGGTGCTGTCAGTAGCTCCTGAAATAGCATTGTGTTGTAAAACACATACACTGCATGGTGTGGATGCTGTAAATCTTTAAGTAGTGGGACAGCAGTAAATACTGGGTTAGTGTACAAGAATTCTTGGGATTTATTTTGGAATTCAAAGGCAATGCCATTTGATTCCTCTGAGCAAAATGGAGCTGTGGCAAGATGTCATGGTATTACCTTGCAATCATTTGCTTTGTTGGCATGTCACCATATTTGGTTGATCAGTATTTTTATAACTGCATCTATAAATGGGTACTCATCTTGAATATCCCTAAATGTTTAAAATTATTCTGTCAGAAAAATCTCACACTGATGTTACTTTGACAACTAAAGAGAAGAAATGGCTTTTCTTGTGTCTGATTTGACTAATCCATATTCAGGAATGTAATTTTTTTGTCACAGCAATATCAACCTCAAAACAAAATCTATAAACTGCTGCTTTTTAGGGATCAGTCCTGCCAACTGATGAGCACCTCATATAATTTTGCTGCATGTCCTCCTCACATAACCTCAATAGTTGCTGAACCCTCACAAGATCAGACCTTCGGCTGATAGATAGTATTTGCTTGTTTGCATTTAAATTATCTCCCTAAGTGCTTTTAAGCAATATAAAGCATAGCAACATCATTGCTAAGTATGGCAAACCTCTTTTTTCTTTCAGCTTTAATTATAGATTGATGAATTGCTTAGTTGTGCTCTGAAATGATGGTATGATGGGATAACGTGGTTTTGGTAATTAAATATTCATGGTAAATAGGCCCAATGGCCTGTGATGGGATATTAGATGGGGTGGAATCTGAGTTACCCAGGAAAGAATTTTCTATAGTATCTGGCTGATGAATCTTGCCCATATGCTCAGGGTTTAGCTGATCACCATATTTGGGGTCGGGAAGGAATTTTTCTCCAGGGCAGATTGGAAGAGGCCCTGGAGGTTTTTCGCCTTCTTCTGTAGCATGGGGCACGGGTCAGTTGCTGGAGGATTCTCTGCTCTTTGAAGTCTTTAAACCACAATTTGAGGACTTCAATAGCACAGACATAGGTGAGAGGTTTTTTGCAGGATTGGTGGGTGAAATTCTGTGGCCTGTGTTGTGCAGGAGGTCAGACTAGATGATCTTAATGGTCCCTTCCGACCTTAATATCTGTGAATCTATGAAATGTCCACATATGTGCAAGTGCTCAATTGATTACTCATACTTTTTCAACTTAAGATTTGTAGATGATTGATTTTTTTTTTAATTTTCTAATTGCTCTCCAGCCACTTTGGTGCTATCAAATTTTAATCAGGCATACATTACTCATAAAATGTTTATTTTTTTTTACAAATAAATTATTTGATTACCAATGTATATGCACAATAGTACTATGATAGATTGTAATGTCTAAACTAGCACTTTTATATGAATAAATCCTGTACGTCATTATGGAAATTTAGTTTCTTCAGCCTTGGCCCTTAGTATACGTTGAGTTTCTCAACAGTTCAGTAACAGAAACTTTGTCACGGTTCCTTCCCCACTCTGAACTCTAGGGTACAGATGTGGGGACCTGCATGAAAAACCTCCTAAGCTTATCTTTACCAGCTTAGGTCAAAACTTCCCCAAGGTACAAAATATTACTCCCGTTATCCTTGGACTGGCCGCTACCACCACCAAACTAATACTGGTTACTGGGGAAGAGCTGTTTGGACGCGTCCTTCCCCCCAAAATACTTCCCAAAACCTTGCACCCCACTTCCTGGACAAGGTTTGGTAAAAAGCCTCACCAATTTGCTTAGGTGACTACAGATCCAGACCCTTGGATCTTAAGAACAATGAACAAGCCTCCCAACACTTGCACCCCCCCTTTCCTGGGAAATGTTGGATAAAAAGCCTCACCAATTTGCATAGGTGACCACAGACCCAACCCTTGGATCTGAGAACAATGAAAAAGCATTCAGTGTTTTACAAGAAGACTTTTAATAAAAAATAGAAGTAAATAGAAATAAAGAAATCCCCCCTGTAAAATCAGGATGGTAGATATCTTACAGGGTAATTAGATTCAAAACCATAGAGAACCCCTCTAGGCAAAACCTTAAGTTACAAAAAAGATACACAGACAGAAATAGTTATTCTATTCAGCACAATTCTTTTCTCAGCCATTTAAAGAAATCATAATCTAACACATACCTAGCTAGATTACTTACTAAAAGTTCTAAGACTCCATTCCTGTTCTGTCCCTGGCCAAGACGACTACAGACAGACACAGACCCTTTGTTTCTCTCCCTCCTCCCAGCTTTTGAAAGTATCTTGTCTCCTCATTGGTCATGTTGGTCAGGTGCCAGCGAGGTTACCTTTAGCTTCTTAACCCTTTACAGGTGAGAGGAGCTTTCCCCTGGCCAGGAGGGATTTCAAAGAGGTTTACCCTTCCCTTTATATTTATGACAACGTCATTATGGAAATTTAGTTTCTTCAGCCTTGGCCCTTAGTATATGTTGAGTTTCTCAACAGTTCAGTAACAGAAACTTCGTTGTTTTTTGCTTAAATACTACTTAGGTTTTAGTAGCAACCCATGTCTATGGTTGATGGTATATTCAAATCACTCATTTAGACTTGGAACCATAGCCAGTGTTAACAGTGAACTAAAAAAACAAAACAAACTTTTGGATTCTTACAGGTTCCCTCCTCCTAATGATATGTTCCTATTGTCAGCTACCTGGGACAAAGATTAAATAAATTAAGAGATAAAATTTATATGAATGCATTAGGCAATAAAAGACACAAGGTTATATTCATGTCAACCCTGCCTGCATTTCATTCCACTATTATTCATTATTTGATAAACCTCACCATTCTGGGTGCCATATTTCAGGAAAGATGTGGACAAATTGGAGAAAGTCCAGAGAAGAGCATCAAAAATGATTAAAGATCTAGAAAACATGACCTATGAGGGAAGACTGAAAAAAATCGGGTTTGTTTAGTTTGGAAAAGAGAAGACAGAGGGGACGTGATAACAATTTTCAAATTCATAAAATACTCGTGGGGGGGGGGATTCTGTGCCAAAAAATTCAAAATTCTGCATACTTTATTTGTCAAAATAATGCAGTATAATACAGTAGTTTCAATTGTTTTAGTAATTTATTTAAACTACAATACTGAAAGAATTCACAATAACTATTCACCATTTCCTAAACACATTCTGCATTTCAGTTATAATCTTGGATTTTCATTTAAATTACATTACAGAACACCAAACAGAAAAAAAAAGTAGAAAATCATTTTTAAAGTCATAGTTTTGCTAATCATTGTCCTGGACCTGGCTGGGTACTTTGGGAAGTGCTTGGTTCTGATTGTCCTGACATTTTATTGACTGCCTCATTAATGTTTTATTTGCACTCAAAGTCTTTTTTTTAATGAGTAAGTAAAAGAAATCCTGAGCTGTAATCTAACCTCATTGTGCCACTCTGGCACAGGAAAAAAAGTCAGAAAGCACATAGGTTTTCCTAGCTGAGGATTCCCTTACTGTCATTTATAATAGGGCTCCTTCACATCACTCTGGCAATGTAGGGGCCTTAAAACTTTCACAGGTTTTATGCTCCTGGGGGAATTGACTGAGATTGGGAACAGCTAACTAACAATAGGAACATTAACAATGTTATTACGTAGGCAGGCTGCTACATTTCTGCCTCAGAGAATGAGATTAATTAACCATCAACAGCAACTTTAACAACCTTACTACACAGTCAGGCTGCTACATTTCTGCCTCTAGCCTGGCTCATGCATAATAAAAGTCCCTATTCATCCACGCCAGCGAGCTGCAGTCGCAAGAGAGAGGGACAGTCTCTGTCTCTATCTCTCTCTCTCGCTTGTTGGCACTCACCTATACCACTGGAATGCATTACCTAGGAATGGAAACACTGGAATGCATTACCTAGGGAGGTGGTAGAATCTCCTTCCTTAGATGTTTTTAAGGTCAGGCTTACAAAGCCCTGGCTGGGATGATTTAATTTGGGGATTAGTCCTGCTTTGAGCAAGGGGTTGGACTAGATGACCTCCTGAGGTCCCTTCCAACCCTGATATTCTATGATTCTATGATTCTATGCCCAGCCCCACTCTCCTGATGGTGATCAACCACACAGGCACACACGCCCAGCCTCTCCACCGTCTCTGAGACTGCTCCAGGCATGCTGGAACAGACATGCTGCCTCATCTGCCAAGGAAGGGGCACGTGGCCCCAGGCAGATATTTTTTTTGCATTTTTCTGCACGGGGTCACAGAAAAATGTGGGCCATATGAATTCTGTGCCCATGCAGGGGCGCAGAATTCTGTCAGGAGTAATAAAAGATTGTTACAAGGAAGAGAAGGAATAATCATTCTTCTTAACCTCTGAGGATAAGACAAGAAGCAATGGGCTTAAATTGCAGCAAGGGAGGTTTAGGTTGGACATTAGAAAAAACTTCCTGTCAGGTTGGTTAAACACGGCAATAAATTGCCTGGGGATGTTGTGGTATCTCCATCATTGGAGATTTTTAAGAGCAGGTTAGACAAACGCCTATCTAGATAATACTTAGTCCTGGCATGAGTGCAGGGGACTGGACTAGATGGCCTCTTGAAGTCCCTTCCAGTCCTATGATTCTATGATTGTAGAAGTCACAAAATGATCTTTCCTGTTTTGGGCATTTTATAATCTGAAAAATCATAAAGGAGAAAGGGGAGTTCTGGGAAGCAGAGGCATGGGGTTTTGGTGATAAATGACTAGATGAAAGATATAGGGCAGAGCAGAGTTGGGAAGGGAATTGAAAATGAGGACAAAACATTTAAACTTGATGTGGCAGACAAAGAAGAACCTGCATATGTGGGTGTGGATGCATGATCTGAATCCCTGGAAATGAAAATAACTTCAACAGCCACGTTTTAGATGGACCAGAGTGGTGAAAGGCAGGCAGTGTTCCCTCATAACACTCCTCCTGGGAAAAAAAGCTACTTTAACCCATGCTGGGAGCACGAAATGAGCTCTGCATGCAGGACCTACTGAGGGAGACTCTGAATTAGCTCATTAACTTTCCCAGATGGCATGGCCTTGCCAGCTTTGTGGTGCACATGCACGTATTTGGGGCTGACTTGGCTGCATATTCCCTTTCCTCGCACAAGAGAAGTGTGGCCACCTTGTGTGGCCATAGCTTTTTGTCTTAGTGGACTTTCTACCACTGGAACCCTCTGCTAGGTTTTCATTGTAAAGCCTGATAATCTGTATTTATGGATTCTGTATCGCTGATACTGGGAATTACCAGAGCTAGACATGTGGCCTATGTGGTAACTACAACGGGTGGGAGAATGATGATCCCCAGTGGCCGGGTGGCCCACTTTTTTGGAGTCTACACCATTGATTACTGGGAGTTGCCTAGGGCATTGCAGTGTGTGCATAATGAATTATTTGGCTAGGATGTGGCAGCCTGGGGGGAGCAGATGTGAAGGTTAGGGGGGCACCGACAATACTGTAGTTAAGATTGACCAACACTTCCCATTATAAGACTCTCTTTTCAGTTCTTATAACTGTCAAACTTTTACTGTTTGAATTGAAATTTTCCATGCTAGGGGTCTGCCTCAGGCTGAGTATTTTTCTTTTCAAAGTTTCAGAAAAATTGGTTAGCCATTTCTTAGAATGAGAATTGGAGAAAATTTGTTGCTTTGATTTTATTAAAATTCTTACAGTTGTTTCATTGACAAATTCTAGAGCCTCCAGGCTTTGGAGCAGGGATTTGTAAGTTGGTCGGAGAGTTGTCTTTATGACTGGAATGTGAGTTTTACCGTTACTGTGGGTGGGAAACTAGCAACATTTGGCCAAGTTATAACCCTTTGAAAAATGTTAGCTCACACATGATCAGTAGAGACCTGTTAGAGTGTGGCAGGTAAATTCTCTGAAGGTTCTTTCTGCACAGAGCACACTGCAGCCAAGGGATGCAGGTACTGAGCTGGACTTTCCTTCCAATCACTACTCCCCGCTGCCAGGGATGGCTGTGGTGCCTGGCCCTGATTTGGGAGCTGTTTCTCCTGTGCTCTCAATGCTCCTCCTGTTAGTTCCAGGCAATGAGGAGGAGGAAGCAGAAGGGACAGAGTATGTGATCACGTATTTAAAAACTATTATAATGCATACTAACAAGGGGGCCAAATTCAGATTGTATGAGCAACCTTAATACTAACATTTCCTGACGCTTGAGTGCTGACTTTGCAACCTTAAGGTTTTTGTGTATCATTCATTCATTCATTGATACTACCAGGACTGCTTGATGTTTTGTACAATAATCAAAGGCCCGACAACACCCACTGACGTAAACTCGATTCTTTCTGTTGATCTCATTGGGCACTACATCAGGTCCCACTAAAAGGGAAAAAAATACCAACCCAAAATACTATTGTCTCATGCTTACTAGCAGTAAGTACTGGGGAAACTGGTACTTTCAGGTTCCACTGTCTGATAACTGCGGCAACCACTGTATATCCTTCTCTTGCTTTCATTTAGACCAGTGGTTCTCAAACTTTTTTTTTCGCGGACCACTTGAAAATTGCTGAGGGTTTTGGCAGACCACTTAATGATCTTTCCAAATGTCATTTGTACCATTAGCTAACTATTATAAAAAGCTTTGGATAAAAGCACTATATAAAAAAAAAACTTAATAATTCACTTTTTTTGTTCTACAAATAAAAGCACACGATTCATATTTTAATATCAGTAGTTTTACCTTTCTAATGCGATGGATGTGCCATCTCTCCCCCCACCACGGCAGCCACCGAGCTGGGGATGGGAAGGAAGGGGGTCTCTCCCTCTCTCCCCCACTGCAGCAGCCCCCAAGCTGGGGCTCGGAATGAGGGCCATCTCTCTCCGGCAGCTGCAGCCCTGGAGCTGGGGAAAGTCGTCTCTTTGTCTGGCCACCGCAGCCCTGCAAGTCCCAAACTCCTCCGACCCCCTCTTCTGACCCCATTGCCCCCTCCCTCCTACAGCCTATTCCCCCCAAGGCCACCACCTCACATATGCATCTTCTCCAGGGTCCAGGCCTGTGCGACTCCACTAATTAGGTGGTGGTCCTTCATTCTCATGTGCAGCTGCCCGGACGCGCACCTTAGCGGGAACTATCCGTGAACCACCTGAAATGGAGCTCGCCTACCACTGGTGGTCCATGGACCACAGTTTGAGAACCTCTGCCATAACCTATTTTTCCAGAGGCTCACATGTGATGAAACAGCAGTTCAAGTATTTAACTGACCTAATAGCTGCAAAAATATGTTAGTAGGAGCAAGACTTTTGCCTTCTTTGCAGAATATTTTACAGAGAGTACTTCAGTGCAATCAAGAAATCCAGTATTTTTGTTGTTGTTAAAATGGCATTTGATTTCTAATCTAATATTTGAAAGGTTTTGGCTCTGCATTTGATCCAATGGCTGTTCTAATAGCATAGCCTCCCTCACAACAATGCATCTCTTGGTTGACTGAGCATTCTGAGAGATTTCTATTTATTTTATGTGGCCCAGAGGTTAAGCTGCAGCTGATGTGCAGCATATGGATGACATTTATTCATTTATACCTAGCAAAATACAAACGCTAAACACTTCCTAATTTATTGTAAATAAGAAAGCTATAGAAAAAGATTGTTTTGGTAATATTGCAAATCTTCTGAAACCTACGTAAATGAATATAATTTAACTTTAAATGTTCAGAGTATGACAAAGTCTAACTAATGATTAAGCATCCATGAATAGTAATCTTAGTAATCTTTAATACTGTCTATATAGAGATTCTTTCCATCATATCAGAATTCAAAATATTTTAAACAGTCTGATTATTTTCAATATTCCCCCCTCATGACAGCTCAAATCCTTAAAAATTAGCATGTATCTTAATAACAGCTACTTGGAAATGTGAATTTGTTTCTTAGACTTTAAAACTGAAAGGCACAAACATATTATTCCAAAATCAACTAGAGAATTCTAGTAAACACTGAATTGATTTTTTCCTTTTTCCTCCTGTTTGCAGCTGCCTGCTAGTCTAATTCGTATTGTTTATTCACAGGATGAAAGAGATGTTTCTCTTTCATTCTCATTCTCAACAGATGTGAGTGATTGATGTAAAAAAACCCAGTCTGGTTTAAAGAGAGTTGCTAGGAAACGTGCAGTTCGAAAATGAAATCTCCCATTGAGCTTGTCTTCAGCTGTACAATAAAAAAAGTGTTATGGCCATGTCCTGGTTCTGAGACTATAAGAATAAACAGATAACTTTTCATAGTTAGAAGTAAATCTAGTATGAACTTATTTAAAACACTTCATTTTGGAAATGTTTTAAAATATTTACTTACTTTATATATTGTAAATCATCTAATTTATCTGAATAGTTCCCAAGACACTATTTCAACCAGTACATGTTACTAAACTTGAGGGAGGCGAAAAGCAGACAGAAAATAAACGTGCAGTGTTGGAAAGAAACTCAATTTCGCTTACAAATCTTTGTTTTAATATTTCTCAGAAATGGAACTTTTATACTATACTTTCAGACTAGATGATCATGATGGTCCCTTCTGACCTTAAAGTCTAGGAGTTTACTTAATTTTTTTAGGTAAAATGATTATATAAAGAAAAAAACCCCAAAATATATCCACAAAAATGCTGTGCTGATTTCTTTTTTGAAACAATAATTGAGTCAGACATCCAAGTGTAGATAGTAGTAACCAAGAGTGATGAGACATAACCCAAATTTCCTGAGAAAGTTAATCTGTTTTCAGTGTGTAAACAGATAGTCTGAAGGAAAAACAAATGGTTATCTGTATTGAAAAAATGTCCAATTTTAAGAAGTGAGTATTTCTTACTGTTTTTTTATTTTGTTTTTCCCTTCAATGTTCTTGTTTTCTTTACTAATTTGAGTCTTTAATATTTTAGAGTTTGGAATCTATGTTCTGAGTTAAATTTGAGTGTCTTAGACCCAGAGTAAAATGACTTGGACTTTGTTGTTGTTGGCTGCTGTAATGTTTATGTTAATGCTAAAGGAGGGGAGAGAAAAATGGAAATTACGTGACATGAAATTGTATATTTGTTTAAGAAAGAAAATGCAGCAATATGCTCTTTTGTCTGCTAAGTATTTGTAGTGTTTGACAAAAAGACTATTGATCTTTCCAGTTGTTTGTTTGTTAAAACTGTTAACTAAGAGGCAGGCAAACATAATATTCCCTAAAGAGGACTTTTAGGCATGTGAGTATAGCTGTTAACTATTGAGAAGTGTGTGATCTTGGTGTTATTTATTACCCAAAGAGATAAAAACAGCCTGTTGTTGATAGCCTAATGCATGTGAATAAAGGACTTGGAGGATTGGTTTTCAGCCCACTTGCTCCCACAATGATGTTTAAATACAGTGTTTAAGTACATCTAAGAAACACTTTTCATTATCTGAAAGTGTAAAAACATTCTTTTTTGCAGCTCCATGATTCAAGAAAAATGATGTAGCTCTTTTAACAGTTAACATTTAGGTCAATATCTTGTACATATCATGCATTATGAATTGCCCAGCATATTAACCTTTCTTGTGCAAAAATTATAGTTTATAATTGAAATACTAACTGACCCTTAATCACAGTGCAATAATTAACTGTAGTATAAGAAAGATGTGATGCCATAAAAACCAATGGGGGGAGGAGGACTTCGACTAATGTCTATACACAGGGAGGCTCAGAATGCAATTAAGAAAAATAATACCTCTTACTGGTCATTTAACGTATCTGGGAAAGGAGGGGATTACAAAAAGTCACAATGGAAAATCATACTTCTATTTTGACTTTTCTATTAGATACCAGACAAGGCAAAGAAAATCCCATAATACTTCACTTAATTATATAAGAAGCTTAACAGAAAAGCAAAAAAAAAAAACCAAGGAAACTAACAGAAAAGGCTGCTATTGCTAGAGGTCTATGTTTTTTGACATGCTAACCAGAACAGAAACATGAGGGTAAAACATCAGAGACTAGCATATACTCTCCTTTTAGAGAAAGTGACATGTTAAAAGAAACTGTAGTGGAAACTGGACCTCCAAAACCAGCAGAGTTACATTTTGATTATACAGTGTCAATCATTATAATTTACAGCAAAACACAAGAGAATGTGTTTCTGTTTCTCAATACAAAGACTTTTAAGCTGTAGAACCTATTGTTTACAAGTACTTGGATGTGAGCATGAGTAAAGAAGGGATTAATTTTTTCTGTGGTTACTCCAGGGAGAGAAATTGCAAATTCCAGAGAAGGTGAGAGAGAGGTAGAGGGGGGAAAAAGGGTAATTCTGAGGCAGTATATGATGTGGTGTCATCACTGGCTTTAATGCTGATTTTACTTAAAGATGCCATTGCAGGTGCCACTAGAGATTTACATAAAGAAAGAGGGTGAGAACCAGTAAACAAGTAAATTGTACTTGCTTGGAAAACAGGACCTGAAGTGAGCTGTAGCTCACGAAAGCTCATGCTCAAATAAATTGGTTAGTCTCTAAGGTGCCACAAGTACTCCTTTTCTTTTTGCAAGGACCTATCTTATTGCTTTCTGGGAATATATTAATATCAATCTATAGATTGATGGGAAGTGTACACTGGGCTGCAGAAGCTCCACAAAACTACTGTACTGATTAAAGAGAATTGAAATATCAAAAAATCCCTACCTTTTAAAGAATTATTGCTGAATGAGAATAAGGGTGCACAATTAGTTTTGCTGAGCTAAATCTTGAGGTGTTGGACACATGCAATTCCAGTGGACAAAATGTTGAAATATTTACTGTCAAGGTTCCTCCCCCACTCTGAACTCTAGGGTACAGATGTGGGGACCTGCATGAAAAACCTCCTAAGCTTATCTTTACCAGCTTAGGTCAAAACTTCCCCAAGGTACAAAATATTCCACCCTTTGTCCTTGGACTGGCCGCTACCACCACCAAACTAATACTGGTTACTGGGGAAGAGCTGTTTGGACACGTCCTTCCCCCCAAAATACTTCCCAAAACCTTGCACCCCACTTCCTGGACAAGGTTTGGTAAAAAGCCTCACCAATTTGCCTAGGTGACTACAGACCCAGACCCTTGGATCTTAAGAACAATGAACAATCCTCCCAACACTTGCACCCCCCCTTTCCTGGGAAATGTTGGATAAAAAGCCTCACCAATTTGCATAGGTGACCACAGACCCAAACCCTTGGATCTGAGAACAATGAAAAAGCATTCAGTGTTTTACAAGAAGACTTTTAATAAAAAATAGAAGTAAATAGAAATAAAGAAATCCCCCCTGTAAAATCAGGATGGTAGATATCTTACAGGGTAATTAGATTCAAAAACATAGAGAACCCCTCTAGGCAAAACCTTAAGTTACAAAAAAGATACACAGACAGAAATAGTTATTCTATTCAGCACAATTCTTTTCTCAGCCATTTAAAGAAATCATAATCTAACACATACCTAGCTAGATTACTTACTAAAAGTTCTAAGGCTCCATTCCTGGTCTATCCCTGGCAGAAACCAGCATACAGACAGACACAGACCCTTTGTTTCTCTCCCTCCTCCCAGCTTTTGAAAGTATCTTGTCTCCTCATTGGTCATTTTGGTCAGGTGCCAGCGAGGTTACCTTTAGCTTCTTAACCCTTTACAGGTGAGAGGAGCTTTCCCCCTGGCCAGGAGGGATTTCAAAGGGGTTTACCCTTCCCTTTATATTTATGACATTTACTAAGTCAAAATTCCCGTATTCAGACAAAGCCACTATTGAAGCCACAGGCCACTGTGTTTGCTAGAGAACTTTATTCTATTAAACGACTAGATTAATTTTCGTAAAGAGCAGTTTGTAAAGAGCAGTTTGAATAGTTAGTTATTAATATTATGCATTTAGACCATTTTGGCGTTAGCACGGCACTTATGAACTGATTCTGATTTTCTCTGAAAAGATTCAGCATCTGTAAAAAATTGCCAAATATTTAGATAGATAGTTTCCAGATTTTAAGTTGTTTGCAAACTGTTCACTTCAACTAGTTGCTGTTTGTTGTATGATTACATATTGTGCTGGAGAGTGATGCTGGGTGCCACAAAATGTGTCTGTGACCTATTGGCAATTACAGTCAGGAAGGAGACTCATGGACCGCCTTTCATTCAAGCTAAATGAAAGAAGCAATTAAGCACCTTTATTGAATAAGATTGCTAAAACAATAGAAGCCACCACCCAAGGCACTGGGCCATATGAGAAGGCCTGAGCAAGAACTAACTCAGGGAGAATAAAACAGGGACTGATTGCAAATATAGGGGCTGGGACACTGACAGGTGGAATTGTATGTATCAGAAGCAGAAAGTGACCAGGACGCTGAATATATAGTGAGAGAAGCATTGGTAGCATGGCTGTGAGAGAGCAGAGATAGCGCTCCTTGTGGCACAGGTCTGACTGGAAAGCAGGCTTAGATTTCTGAACACGGAAACTGCCTCCTGTTGTTTGTTCATACTGTGTTCAGGGAAATGTCCTCCCAGTTTGACAGTGAATGATGAATAACTACTCTTTGAGTATGGTCTTTCAATCAGTTGTGCATCTACTTTATAGTAAGATAATTTAGACCACAATTCCCTGATTTGCTTATGAGAACATCATGTAGGACTGTCTCAAAAGCCTGACTAAAATCCAGTACATCATGTCTACAGCTTCCCTTAGCCACTAAGCCAATAACCCTGTCAAAGAAGGAATTTAGGTTGGTTTGGCATGATTTGTTCTTGACAAATCCATGCTGGCTGTAACTTATAATCCTTTTATCCTCCAGGTGCTTACAAATTGATTGTCTAATAATTTGTTCCAGTATCCTTCCAGGTATCGAAGTTAGGATAACTGGCTTGTAATTCCCCTGGTCCTCTTTGTTTCCCTTTTTAAAGATAGATACTAGGTTTGCCGTTCTCCAGCCCTCTGGGAATGCACCCAACCTCTGTGAGTTCTCAAAGATAACCGTTAATGGTTCTAAGATTGCTTCAGCTAATTCCTTAAGTATCCTACGATGAATTTCATCAGGCCCTGCCAACTTGAATACATCTAACTTATCTAAATATTCTTTAACCTGTTCTTTTCCTATTTTCTCTTGTGATCCTTTCCCCTTGTTGTTAATAATTGTGTTAATCATCTGGTCATAACTAACCTTTTAAGTGAAGACTGAAGTAAAATAGATACTGAACACCTCAGCCTTCTAGATGTCATCACTTATTAGCTCTCCTTCCCCACTAAGCAGAGGACCTGCACTTTCCTTCACCTTTCTCTTGCTCTAGACAACAAGCAGATGCCAACGATACTATAGAATGTCTATTGTCCAAGAGTGTGTGAGTGTGTGTGTAAGTAAAATATTTATTTACAGAACTGAAACCCCCAAATGATATTGCTTAGTGAAATTCACTGGGATAGCTCTGTGTTACACTGTACAATTCATTTAATTGTCATGTAATTAAGTACAAACGAGTGCATCATCTGTCATGCTACAGCATTAACTCTACCTCATCTTCCTCACTTTCACTCTTTCCCAACTAAACACAAACAAAAGTATCTTGTGTCTTTACTTAAAAGTCTGCCCTTATCTTGAAAATATAGAAAAGTGGTCTGTATTTCAGTAGGTGTTTTCAATTATTTTTGTATTGTAGTAAAACCGTTAGCGGAATATTACACTGCAAATGTACAGTGTATCACACAGCCATCCTAGTGAATTTCACTTAGCAATATCATTTGAGGGTTTTAGTTCCTTAAGAGTGAGTGTGTGTGTGTGTGTGTGTGTGTACGTAAGTAAATGGAAATCCATTTAAATTAGAGACATTTTATAGTACCATTGACAACTGACTGATGTCTAGAGACAATTAAATACTAAACAATTAAATGCAAGATTGTGAACTGAATTACATAGCTACTCAGGAAATAAGAACTTTCCTTGCTCCCCTGCACTTGCTACTCAGTACTTGAGTTTAGGACTGATGCACAGGAGCAAAGAGGATCTGTATGCTCTGTATTGTCCCACCCCAGATCATGTGGGTTAGGAGCTGAGCCTTAGTTCTTCACCCCCATACACCAGCCAGTGGTGTTTAGCTACTGGTATAGATCTTGAGCGCCACCCATTACTCAATGCTGTGGTTGAAGACTTGTTGATTTAGTTGCACAATAGAATTGCCAAAGCCACAAATGTAGGGAAGACAGAGAGAGATGCCAAGTAGTATGCAATATACGTCATGAGTTTCATTAAATTAAAAAAAAGTAATTTTTAATTCTAGGTGCTGTAGCAGCTGATAAGATTTATGAAAAGTGAGTCAGTATAAGTAATGAAAACTGCTAACTCTTCAAAGCAGATCTAGAAAATGAGCAATTAAACGCTTACCAAAATTCCAAGAGTCTAAAATAAAAACAAATACAAAACACTAATTGGGTTGAAGTAACATGCCATTCCTAAAAAGCTTTGATTAGAACTTGTCACTGTGATAATTTACTAGTGAATTGTTGCAATTATGCATATTCATGTTTTGAGAAAGGGTGGAGAACTAGAGATTTCCATTAGATTATTGTATCTATTTATAATGTAATTTTGGTGGATCCTCCAGTTCTCTAACCATTTTCCAAGCGTAAGTGTGTATAATTGTAGTAATAGGCTAGTACACTAATAATAAGGGACTTGATTCACCTCTGCTGGCTAAATGTGGCAAAACTGGAACTCCTTCTAAACACACTTCCCTCCCGCTCACTCCATCACCATAGATCGGGGGTTTTCAGCCTGGGAGTGATGAACTGGTGTCAGAGGAATTTGACCACTCTGTCATTGCCATATTGCAGAATGGGGACAGCTAAACAGGAGGGAGTCCCAGATAGGTCCTGGTATGGAAACTGGCATAAACAGACAACGCCACTATCCTTCCTATCACTCCAACCTCGGGATTATTTTACAACCCTCTCTTTCCCTTCTCTCCTCACATCCAGGCTCTCATCAAGTCTTGTTTCTTCTTCCTGTAACATTACTAAAGTCTGTTCCTTCCTCTCTGTCTCCACTGGAGCTACTGCAACTTTCCCCTCCCTGGCCTTCCCAAATCTTCCTTTTCCTCTCTCCGGACTGTCCAACATGCTACAAATAAAATAACCTTCCCCCCCTGCTGCTCTGTCTATTCCAACCCCACTCCTTCGGTCTTTTCACTGGCTTCTGGTCTCCTGCTTTAAAAAGTTCAAGCTTCTTTTCCTCATTTTGGTGTTCCATGCTTCTTGCTTTCTTTTTCTCCTGCTACTCTCACTGTCATGTTTCCCCCACACACAAACACACCTGGAACACCATCCCACTTCCAGTGCGCTAAGAATCTTCATTATCTGCTTCCAGATGCCATTTTTTTGGCTGCTGACTTTTCCACCATTGTGCTTACTATTCCCCTGTTCTTTCCCTACCTTGCACTATTTTCTGCCTCACGTGATCTTTGTTTTAACTGTAGTCCTCCCTTCCGTTGTCTGTTATCTTTATTTTCCTGTATGTGTGTGTTTAATATTCAAATAACTAGGTAAATGATGTGAAATACTGAGTTTGTTCAAAAGTGCAAAGCCACGATAGTCCTGTGCCGCTTAGTTAGGTCCTAAAAGGTGTGCAGTTGAAACCAAGTCCTGTGGACGAGCGGTGAGGAGCTGCAGCACTCTGGAGCAATTCTGGGAGGCGTTGTGCCTTAGTGAGTTACAATGTCCCTGCTGTACAAGGTGCAGCATAAACTCTATTCTACAGCTAGCCAGCCCCTTTGGCTAGTGTGTGTGTGGGAGAGAGAGAGCAGAGCCAGTGCCTCAATTTCTCTCCACCTCTTTAGGGTACCAGGAGCTCAAGGGACCTCAGAAGGATAAGTTCTCCTGTGTTTAGCAGAGTGTGGGGACTGTTGTGGCTGGATTATGTGGAGAAAAACAAAATTGTCAAAAGGGAAATAAATGCTTTAGTACTTGGCCCATTGAATTAAATAATTAAATAGTAATGAAATCTGACACTGAGGCAGGCAAGCGTTTGCTGTTTTCAGCATGTGTTTTAAAATAGTTTCTTAATTTGCTAGAATTATATGTCATTGTAAAAAATACATGCTAGTAAAAGACATAGAGAAAGACATCTATCTGGGCACGTAGTCATTCTCAGCCTGTACAGGAAAGTAAAGCAAGCCCTTCTGATGGGGAACACTTTTCACTTACGATACGGTATGCCTCTTACTCTAAAGAGAAAAAGGTGCAGAGCTTCAAGGGAGAGAATCTTTTAATCCTTAATTAAATAATAGACATGATGCATGAGTAGTGCATCCACAATCCTGTCTCTTCTGATAGGGCTGCTGTCTTAGATCATTTTGAACGGCTGCTTGGGCAGCTCATCATGCTCAGTCATACTATCCTAGTCCTATAAAAAGTAACCTGTGCACTGTCTCATTTAATAGCAGGCAGTACTACTGACTTGAGCCAGAGAAATATATCAAAATGCCTCACTTCTCTTTTATAAGCCAAGATGAATCAGGTTAGACGTAGTGTATATGCCGTTCTCGCTCAGCTGAAATAATTGGAAGTAAAGGAAGATTTTTATATCTTGGCAGGGTGTCTTTCTGTACGCACAGCTAAGTATGCTTGGGGATTTACAGCATGGGGACTTACAACCACAACTTCCATTAACCCTAATTTCTGATGAGGTAGGGGAGAGAAGAGGTTTTCAAAATTGAACATAATTTCCGCAAAGATCAATACAAAGGGGGAGGACGGAAGGGCCTTGCATCAGCAATAGTGCCTCTAATTTCATATAGATGACATAGTCTTACTGTTAATGCTGTTTAACCCATTGCTTTATTATATTCAAATACAGTTATTAGGTGATGACCTGGTAACGTTAACATGAGTAACATTGTTACCATTATTACCAGTGGAATTATTGTTTGATTGTTATTTAATTATGTACATCATTTTGCAGTAACTATCCATGTAACTCATGCCAGGCAATAGGGAATGAACAAACAACCTCATAAAATGATTAGCTTCATAATCAGGAAACGTTCGGCCCTTTGGAAATGTTTTGAATAACTGGCAGCATCTCTCTCCTATTGGTCCAGGAGAAATGTGAAAAATATTTATCATGGTACTACCCAGTGCTGCTTCTTGGAAGGGGAGAAAGGGGACCAGAGAACCCACTTCCTGGTACTGGTTTTAGAATTCAGCGATGGCTGCTATAAGGTAGCGGGTCTATTAAAACACTGCAAATTCCTGCTCTGGTCCTGTTGCATTGCCATACTGTTCAGTGGATTATGCTGTATGTTAACATTTTCTGGTTTTCTAGAAGAGAATTCTTTTTAATTATGCATTTCAGGCAAAACAGACAGTAGTGCTGGACTTTGAAGAAGCTTTAGTGCTATGGTAAAGGAAGGAGGGAAAGATTTTTAGTGGAAAAATATTCCATGTAGATTAGCAAATTCACTTAGAGTACATATACATGTACATTTGTACTAAGAATTTTTTACTTGGGGGCTGTTTTCAAATAAGCCAGAGTTCCTTGGACTGCCCTATAGCCTTATGTATATTCTGTTGCACTTTAGCTGTTTTTAATCTGAACAACATAATTAACAGTCTCTGACAGCTAAAACAGTTTTTAGGCTGCTGTTAAAGATTTCATCTACTAGACTGAAAAAGAGCAAACCCACCAAATCTGTCATTCTCTGCCCTGTATAGATTGCACTAGGACACTGTATACCATGTTTCCATACAATGAATGAATATTACTTGGCTTTATAGAGGTTTTTTTTATAAACCCCACCATCGGCACTGGTGCAAAGTTGCATGGAAGACCAATGAGAGGAGGTCCCCAGAGGTCTGGCATTCGTGATTAGTTCAGATAAGGATTCTAAAGTGACGCACCCCACCATGCCTGCTAGCATTCCTCTACATCTTTCGGCAGGGTGTGCAGAGGGAAGATAACTGTTCTGCTCTCCTAGTGCCACTTCTGCATTCTCTGGTCTCTCTCTGTTACCTCTTGAAGATCTGAAGCTGCTGCCCCTGATGATGATGATGATGATGGGTGGGTAAATAAGTGAGGCAGCTGGCCCTGGTGGTTGCTACCTCCTGGCTATCTCTCCTGCTTTCTGCAGAGAAAAAGCAGGGAACCATAAGATGCAGCTGGGGAGGAGGACAGGACCTTTAGAGCATCTACAACAGCAGATCCTAGTGGTGAGGAGAAAGAGTTACAGTTCCTTAGAGATGGACACAAAGGTAGGGCGTTGAGCTGGACCTGACAAGAACACTGTGGGATCTCAGAAACAGAATCCCCATGAATCCAAATGGCATTTGTTCCAGAATATAGCTTTTAATCTATCTGATTTAGTTCAAAGGCCTATATTTCTGGGTATTACAGAATCCTACCTCTGTAATGTTTTTGTTTTCTTTTCCCAGCAACCTCCATGATTTTTTAGTAGAAATGAAAATATTTATCAGCCTGCTGTTTCTCCTTTCTTACTGTTCACATCCATTCTGGGCTACTTCCTTATAGAAATCTGTACATTATAAAAGGTGTTTTGAAAATGAATAATCAGTTGCCCAGATAAGTCGCATGAAAGTGCATGTTAGGACAAACAAGGTGGAGGAGGAGGTGAAACAGAGAAAGTAAGCAGGTAGGATCAAAGTAATTTGTTTTTTAAAAAAATAGTAGAGTAAAAATTTCAACAGAGCCATGTGCCCAGATCCTCAAAGGTAGTTAGATACCTAATTCCCATTCATTTCAGTGGGAGTAATGTGGCTAAATAGTCTCTATATGCAAGCCAGTAGACATCATCAGAATCACCAGCACATGACAAAGCAAGCTGGTAGAAAGCAGTTTTGGAACTGAGAAAAGAGAGGTTTCATGATGCCTCTGTTAGCCAATATATAAACATGCATTGGGATCCAAAGGAAAAAAGGGTCTAGAACAGTGGTTCTCAAAGCTGGTCCACCGTTTGTTCAGCGAAAGCCCCCTGGCAGGCCGGACTGGTTTGTTTACCTGCTGCATCTGCAGGTTCGCCCGATCGCGGCTCCCACTTGCCGTGGTTCGCTGTTCCAGGCCAATGGGGGCTGCAGAAAGCGGCACGGGCCAAGGGACATGCTGGGCGCCCTTCCCGCAGCCCCCCCTGGCCTGGAGCAGCGAACCACGGCCAGTGGGAGCCGCGATCGGCTAAACCTGTGGACACGACAGGTAAACAAACCGGCCCGGCCTGCCAGGGGGCTTTCCCCGAACAAGCGGCGGACCGGCTTTGAGAACCACTGGTCTAGAAGACACTATGTGAAGATTTTAATCTTTAGTAAAAGGCATTCAAATATACTCTACCATATTTGTATTAGAGTCACAAAGGCCAAAAAAAATACCAAAAACAAACCCCCACCTAAGAACAGGAGTAAACCAAATGGATGGTGTCCACTCATGGGTAGGATATGCATATTCCATCAGTGATGAATTGGAAATCATACCCTATCCACAGGTCATAGAGAAACTAGTGACACAGCAGAACCAATGAGCAGAAGAAAAGAGAAATGTGAACAAGACATGAAGGATGTAAAGGGTGCTTTTATACACGCATGGCAGGAAACCCATTAAACAAAACAAAATACATACTTCAATCACCATGATTCACTGCCTAAAGAAATAGATAACAGGCATCAGAAAAGAAAAAGCTAGCAAAATATTCTAATCTAAACAAGCAAGAAATATAGAAGCAAAGAATTCTAGAAAACTATGTCTGAACTCTGGCAGGATCCAAATGAAGCTGTGTGGATCCATTAATGGGTTCACTGCACTCTTTACCCCCCCACCCACATACAGAATATAAAATAGCTCAAATCACATATAAAATAATTGACTAAAATAAATTCAAGGTTTTTAAAAAACCACTAAGTAAAAACTAAGATTGTCTTTCCACAAGTTTGTGAACTACAAATTAGAACTCTAACAACTACAACATGCTAAGCAAAAGAAATGCATTCTGAAAGAGATTGTGTGCCACCATTTCATGGTCATTTTTCTGTTAATGACACTGAAATCCCTGGGATTATTTGCAGTGTAAGGTGGTACTTGGCATGGGTAAGGGTGACAGAATCTGGATTTATATCATTAGCTAAAAATCAGAAACTATTTTCCAAGACCTCCATACTGTAAGGTGGGTATACAAATAGCACCCACATCCAAACCAACCCTGGTTTTGGTTTTGTAAGATGAGCCAAAGCAGAAGCTATTACATTAAGCCTTCCAGACTTTGAATAGTTTAGGTGAATCATTATAAAGTGCTTTGAGAGCCTTAGATGGGAGAAGCTCTGTAACTGTAAACTATACATTTATCATCATACATTTGGTCTACCAGATTTGAGAGTACCCTTAATTTACAAATATATTATTCTCTGTCTCTTAAACATGGGAAATGTAGCTGACTTAAATGTAGTACTTGTCTCTACAGGAACATTCTCTTATCAGAATTATTCACTCTTTTTCTTTCCTTTTTTATTATCAGGAATTTTTAGTTCTTTGAACACTGGGGCTGCAAGGCAAAATTCCTTTTGAAATAATCATCTCTGAATAGAAGATGAAAATGTGGTTCTTAATCAGTCATCTTGTTACAGTGTGTTTCATCTTCTGCCTGGCAGGTAAGACGACCTCTCATTTTAGTTAAATGAATTAACTTATTGTCAGTGCCACACATTTCAAGGTCAATACTGGTGTTTGTATCGGATTTAATTTATTTGTGCAGATGTGGTGAGCTACTAAATGCGGATAATGAAACTGGCAGAAAGATTTTCACAGTATAACTGAAGCAATAGTCCGAAATAAAAATGAGCCTGACCTTGCATTTGTTTCTGGGCCTGTCTGATCTCGTAAATCCCCTTGATTTATCAAGTTTTACATAAAATTAATATAAGAAACAACTGTTTGTGGCCAGGTGACCAAAATCAGTAGAAAAATGGAAAGATGTCCATGGGAGGAGAGATTTAAAAGATTGGAACTGCTGTAATGTAGATGCCATTTAATAAAAATAAAATTAAAAAAATCAGCATTCAGTTGCAGTGCCATATGGTGATATCTTGCTACGCATCCTGCATAACTGTGTTAATGTGGCATATGTTGACTTTAATAAAATTGTACATAGTAAAACTACTCTAATTAGAGTTGGGCCCTTGCTGTAAAAATTTAGATTTTAGGGATCCAGATTTCTAACGCTTCAAAATTAGGGGGTGTTTAAAACTGAAATTCAGTCCTTTGTAGTGATAGCAGCCAATTACAAATTTCAGATCCAGGTTTGAATTATGACAACCAGCACCTATTCCAACCACCCAAAACACAAAGGACATCAAGACAGATAAATGTGCATTTCAAACATTAATTCCACTTTAAACAAATGTCATTTTTATAATGACACAATAAAGCTCAGTTTGTAGAGCCAACGTAGGTAAAATTCCTTTCAGGGGACATTTTGCTTATGTAGAGACCACATGATTTAGCCTTTGGTGTCTAAGAAGCAGCATGCAGAATTTGTGTATTTTATAAAATGCTGGCTAAAGCAGATTTTGAAAAATTCAGGTACCTTGTGGAATTAATATGGGAAATTTTCTGCTCACATTGAGCCAGACTGTGAATCCCTTACTGCCATTGGCAGTTACTCACGTGCAGTTCCTTTCGAGTTAATAGGGCTGCTTGTGTGAGTAACAGCTCACCAATGGGAGGGAGAGGTTCATGGTGTGGCTCAGTATTACCTCCCATACTGGAAATGGTCATGGTTCTTTCCTGTTTGTGTTATTTATGGAAGTAGATCACGAAGCACGGTTTCTGAGTCACAAAAGCTGAACAGCATTGTGATGTCAATCCATTGCTTCTAAGACAGTCCTTCCAAAAATGACTTCATAGCTTACAGTAGTGTAGTTTGGTTTAGTGATGGGAACACAAGTATATTTTTGATCTTTGTTGGAATCATTCCATTTGATGTGTGTGTTTTACCCTGTCGTAGTTCACTAGAGAACAAATTCCAGTGACTGGCAAGGCATTAAGAATTCTTGAATGTAAAGTATTATACATTGCAGGGGTTTTTATATGGCTTTTGCTCAGTTCAGACATGAGAGCTATTGTTGGGGCAGAGAGTAATTCATTCACTAGTTTCATTTAACCTGGGGCTTTTCTTGAAGAAAGGCTGTCAGCTCCAGTCAGTAATGTTATCTTTGCCATTTCACCCTAGCCACGTCAACCTTTTGGTCAACGTGATTATCAGCTCCTGTAGCGAAGTGAGTATTGGGTTTTGAGCCATATGTAAGTTGTGTGAGTGAACCAATGCACAAGTGTTCAGGTATTTTGTCTGAAAGCAACCCCTAGATTATCCATCTAGTTAGTTAATATGTATATTGTAGTTGTGCCCAGAGGCCATAAATCAGAATCAGGGCTCCAATAACCCTGGTGCTCTAAAAACATACGAAGACCCAGTCCTTGCCCTGAATAGCGTGGAGTCTAAGCAGGGAAGTGAGAAGGGAAGGAGATGGAGAGAGTGATCCAATAAAATGATATGCTATTTTAATATGCATGTATACATTTAGCATTATTCGATAAACAGATGAAATGAGTGTCATCAATCCTCATCTGCCCTTCCACGTGGCCATCATTGGTTAGTTAAAGTAATGTAATGGCCATGTAAGCATAATAGGAGAAGTGGGTCTTGAGGAGGGATTCAGAGCAGGAGAGGGTAGTCACCTTTCAGATCAGTTCAGATGGATGTTTCATGCAGCATGGAAGAAGACGCAGAGATGTTGGTAAGAGCACTTGATAAATATGCAGATGAAGGTGGTATCATTGACAAGGAGGGGGGTGTGGGAGTGACACAGTAAGAGATGACATTACATCAGAAGGGGTAGAGTTGTGAAGGTCTTTGGCAGTGAGGAAAACTGTCTTAAACTTGCTACAAAGGAAAAGAGAAGCTAGCGGAGGGCTTCAAATAGAAAGGGGAGTATAATGTTAAAGAAGTGGGCAAGGAAGATGGTCTCAGCAGATGTATTTTGAATAGATTGGGTGCTGCTATGAGTATCAGGGAAGCTGGAAGATAGGCCGTTACAGTATTTAAGATGGAATATGATAAGTGCTTGGATGAGAGCTTTGGATATCTGGACAAAATAGGATAGGGGTGTCGGAATTAGCAAGATCTGGGTACAGCTTGGATATGCAGGCCAAGGGAAAAGAGACATTGAGGATAATGTGCCTGGGTGACAGAGAGAAGGAGGTTATTGACAGTGATAGAGAACGTAGGAAGAAAAGAAGTTTTAGGAGGAAAGATCAAAAGTTCATTCAAGTTCATTAACAGGCTGAGGATTACACATTAGGAACTGAGAGGTAGATTTGTGAGCAGGCCTGCCGATGGGAGGGGCAGGGGACAAGGGAAAAAATTGCCCAGTGGCCCAGGTGATTTAAAACGGCCTGGGGGCCCCTGGCCAGTGGCTTCCTGCCCACCCTCACTCTGCGCCGCTCCTGGAAGTGGCCGGCACATCTCTGTGGCCCCAGGGGAGAGGGGGTCTCTGCACTCTGCCCCCGCCCCAAGCACTGACTCCGCAGCTCCCATTGTCTGGGAACTGCGGCCAATGGGAGCTGTGGGGGCGGTGCCTGTGGGCAGCAGCGCGCGGAGACCCTCTCAGACCCCCGCTTAGAAGCTGCTGCCAGAGGCATGTGCTGGTCGCTTTTGGGAGCTGTCCGAGGTAAGCGCCAGCCCCCTGACCTCCGGCTGCACCCCAATCCCCTGCCCCAACCCAGAGCCCGTACCTCACACCCAAACGCCATCCCAACCCCTACCCAAACTCCCTCCCAGAGCCTGCACGCTCTCGTGCACCCAAACTCTCTCAGGGAACTGATGGGCAAGATCCCCTGGGAGAATAACATGAGGGGGAAAGGAGTCCAGGAGAGCTGGCTGTATTTTAGAGAATCCTTATTGAGGTTACAGGTTACAAACCATCCCGATGTGTAGAAAGAATAGTAAATATGGCAGGCGACCAGCTTGGCTTAACAGTGAAATCCTTGCTGATCTTAAACACAAAAAAGAAGCTTACAAGAAGTGGAAGATTGGACAAATGACCAGGGAAGAGTATAAAAATATTGCTCGGGCATGCAGGAGTGAAATAAGGAAGGCCAAATCACATCTGGAGTTGCAGCTAGCAAGAGATGTTAAGAGTAACAAGAAGGGTTTCTTCAGATATGTTGGCAACAAGAAGAAAGTCAAGGAAAGTGTGGGCCCCTTACTGAATGAGGGAGGGAACCTAGTGACAGAGGATGTGGAAAAAGCTAATGTACTCAATACTTGTTTTGCCTCTGTCTTCACGAACAAGGTCAGCTGCCAGACTGCTGCACTGGGCAGCACAGCATGGGGAGGAGGTGACCAGCCCTCTGTGGAGAAAGAAGTGGTTCGGGACTATTTAGAAAAGCTGGACAAGCACAAGTCCATGGGGCCGGATGAGTTGCATCCAAGAGTGCTAAAGGAGTTGGCGGATGTGATTGCACAGCCATTGTCCATTATCTTTGAAAATTCTTGGTGATCCGGAGAAGTCCCGGACGACTGGAAAAAGGCTAATGTAGTGCCCATCTTTAAAAAAGGGAAGGAGGATCCTGGGAACTACAGGCCAGTCAGCCTCACCTCAGTCCCTGGAAAAATCATGGAGCAGGTCCTCAAGGAATCAATTCTGAAGCACTTAGATGAGAGGAAAGTGATCAGGAACAGTCAGCATGGATTCACCAAGGGCAAGTCAAGCCTGACTAATCTAATTGCCTTCTATGATGAGATAACTGGTTCTGTGGATGAAGGGAAAGCAGTGGACATGTTGTTTCTTGACTTTAGCAAAGCTTTTGACACTGTATCCCACAGTATTCTTGTCAGCAAGTTAAAGAAGTATGGGCTGGATGAATGCACTATAAGGTGGGTAGAAAGTTGGCTAGATTGTTGGGCTCAACGGGTAGTGATCAATGGCTCCATGTCTAGTTGGCAGCCAGTATCAAGTGGAGTGCCCCAAGGGTCGGTCCTGGGGCCGGTTTTGTTCAATATCTTCATTAATGATCTGGAGGATGGTGTGGATTGCACCCTCAGCAAGTTTGCAGACGACACTAAACTGGGAGGAGTGGTAGATACACTGGAGGGTATGGATAGGATACAGAGGGACCTAGACAAATTGGAGGATTGGGCCAAAAGAAATCTGATGAGGTTCAACAAGGACAAGTGCAGAGTCCTGCACTTAGGACGGAAGAATCCCATGCACCGCTACAGACTAGGGACCGAATGGCTCGGCAGCAGTTCTGCAGAAAAGGACCTAGGGGTTACAGTGGACGAGAAGCTGGATATGAGTCAACAGTGTGCCCTTGTTGCCAAGAAGGCCAATGGCATTTTGGGATGTATAAGTAGGGGCGTTGCCAGCAAATGGAGATACGTGATCGTTCCCCTCTATTCGACATTGGTGAGGCCTCATCTGGAATACTGGGTCCAGTTTTGGGCCCCACACTACAAGAAGGATGATTGGAGAGAGTCCAGCGGAGGGCAACAAAAATGATTAGGGGACTGGAACACATGACTTATGAGGAGAGGCTGAGGGACCTGGGATTGGTTAGTCTACAGAAGAGAAGAATAAGGGGAGATTTGATAGCTGTTTTCAACTACCTGAAAGGTGGTTCCAAAGAGGATGGATCTAGACTATTCTCAGTGGTAGCGGATGACAGGACAAGGAGTAATGGTCTCAAGCTGCAGTGGGAGAAATTTAGGTTGGATATTAGGAAAAAACATTTTCACTAGGAGGGTGGTGAAACACTGGAATGCATTACCTAGGGAAGTGGTGGAATCTCCTTCCTTAGAAGTTTTTAAGGTCAGGCTTGACAAAGCTCTGGCTGGGATGATTTAATTGTGGATCGGTCCTGCTTTGAGCACGGGGTTGGACTAGATGACCTCCTGAGGTCCCTTCCAACCCTGATATTCTATGATTCTATGATTCTCCCAGAGCTTGACCCTTCACCCTCTCCTGCACTCCAACCCTCTGCCCTAGCCTGGTGAAAGTGAGGGAGGGTGGGGGAAAGCAAGCAACAGAGGGAGGGGGGAAGGGAGTGACCAGGAGGCAGGGCCTCAGAGAAGGAGTGGGGCAGGGGCATGCTATTGGGGAAGGGGTGGGGCAAGGATCTTTGGGTTTGCGCAATTAGACAGCTGGCACCCCCTACCCTAGTAGGCTCACCTCAGTCGTAGGCTACTGCCAATCATCAGCTAGCCCCCATGCCCTGGGGCAGACTGCAGTATAAGCCACTCATCACAGGCAAGGCTGAGTTTGGACCTGCTGCCTCTGTCTAACCTTGGGCTGTCCCCTGCAACCCCAGTACCTGTTGGGCCTAATACTGGGTCACAGTCTGGGACTTTCCTGGATGGAACTCCCCTGCTCCTCAGGCCCTTCCCCAGCCCTGCTCCAATCTAGATCCCTGCAGTCAAATCCTTCCCTCTCAGAAGCTAGAGTCTCTTGAGCTTCAGCCCAGCAGCCCCTTTATCGGGCCAGCTGAGTCTGTTTGGGGCGTGGCCACAGCTAAGGCTGCCTCCCAATCAGCCCAGCCTAAGGCTCCCATCCCGGCCCTCTCCAGGGGCTGGCTTTTAACCCTTTTGGGCCGGGAGCGGGTGACCACCCCACTACAGTGGGCCTGTTTGTGAGACTCTGCAAATGGAGTGTAAAGGGAAAAGAGGAGGACGCCCAAGAGTGAGCCACAAAGGGAAGAGGGTAGAGAAGAGTCCACTGAAAGAAACATTGAGGAACAAGGCATTTTTGATAAGTTTAGACAGGAAGGGAGAAAGGAAATGAGGAAGAAACTGAAGAGGCAGGAGGGTTTCTTGACAATAAGGAGAGATGAGAGCATGTTTGCATTTTAAAGAGAGCAAGCCAAAAGTGAATGACTAAAAAGGAGAGAGATTTGGGAGGCTCGAATAGATAAGGTAAAGGGATGGTGGGTGGAAAGTAGGTGAAAAGCCTACTTGGTGACAGGGGAGAAGTAGGATGGGGAGTAAGAGAGATTGTGATAGATTTTATTAATCTTCTCCTGGAAGCTGTCATTAAGATCTTGCATGGAGAGGGAGGAGGAAGTGAATGGTCAAGGGGGGAATTGATGATGGCAAAAAGTAATGTGGATTGTGGGGATGGTAGTGGGGAAATAATGCAGTTTGGGAAGAAATATGGCAGAAGTGAAGGGGGAAGAATATGAATGTGTAGTGGTGATGGAGATGACCCATGTATATCTTAATGATTTATTAGCATACACCAAATATGTATCATTCATTTCTGGTAATTCAAAACTAATGCTGCACTTGAATGTGTTAAAACAACTGCTGAGGACTTTAAAGTAGGTTAAAACAAAAAAAACAATTGCTATAGCAGTTCATTTCAAAATCTCATCAAAACACTGTCAGTGGGAAGCCTGCAGTTACTTTGATGAGCAGAAGTGGACAAGAGTCAATGCAGCCGTTTCACAGGCGGAGATCATCTCCAGCAGTGGAGTAACATTTATTTTTCAGGTAAATCAGTGCTTGGAATCACGGCTGGCTCTAGGCTTTTCGCCGCTCCAAGCAAAAAAAATGTTGGTTGCCCCCCAGCCTGGGCTCTCCTTCCCCCTGCTGCCCCAGCCCTGGGCTCTCCCACCCCCCACCCGCACCCCCTGCCGCCAAAGCTCTGGATCCTCCCCTCGACTCCGCCTGCTCCCCCCTCGCCTCCAGCCGGTCCGGCACTGGCAGGGTCGGGGTAAGCGGTGGGTCCCTTCAGCCAGGGCTCCTGCCTCCAGAACCGGCCGGGAATCAGGAGGCCAGAGCTGGGGGGACCGCCCCGGCAGGGGGCTGAGGAGCCGGGGCAGGGCAGCCCCAGAAGGAGCGGCCAGCAGGGAGCGGAGCCCCAGAGAGCAGGACGTGGGCCCCACACAGCAGCGCCCCAGGCAGCGGTTCCCTCTATGGACCTGCTGCAGCTGCTGCTCCTGGGCGCCGTGCCACAGCCCCAAGGCAGCTCGGGCCGCTTCGCCCAGCCCCAGCTGCGGTGCTGAGGGGCAGCCGCCCTGCGGCACTTGCAGGCGGCTCCGTGAGCCCCATGGGGTGGCCCCCAGCCCAAGTGTCCCGCGCTCCATATGTCGGAGCCCGCCAGATGGCTTGGCCGCGGCCGGCACCACGAACCACAGTAGCCCCAGGGCACCCCCCATGCTGCTGCTGCTGGACCCAAGTCCCGGGGCCAGCTTTGGCCATCCGCTGCAGCTCTTCCACCTGGACTTCGGTGTCAGCTTGGGGGCTGGGACAGCGTCTACCTGTGTGAGCACCTGCAGGGCTGGCCCCCAAAAAATAAAAATAAAAATGGCCCGAATGCTGCCCGTGCAAATGTGCCGCCCCAAGCACCTGCTTGCTTTGCTGGTGCCAAGAGCCGGCCCTGCTTGGAATCCAGTATGGCAAATAGAAGTTGATGAAAAAGCCATAGCTAATTTCAGTGCTTCACAAACTGATCCATCTCTGACAGACAATCATAAAGAAGGTTTCAGAGTAGCAGCTGTGTTAGTCTGTATTCGCAAAAGGAAAAGGAGTACTTGTGGCACCTTAGAGACTAACAAATTCATAAAGAAGGTTCACCTTTCAGAGTGCACTTTAAGTGGTTCAAGGCAAATGAGAGCTGCAAATCACTCAGTCAGGAGTGAGGTGATGATTGGCCACCCAGCTGTCACAAATATTTCATACCTATCGTCAGCAATATTTGAGTCCCCATCTTCACCCCATATCTGGGCTTTCTCCAAGCCCCCGTAACATTTCAAAATTGGCTAACTTCCTGTACAGATTCACCTCTCCCCACTGCAAAGGTTGTGATTTCAAGCTTTTCTTTTTCATCAAGTTGACCCCAAGTATAAGCGGGGGAATAGTCCTGCTATTGTGGGGAACTTTCCTGGCTTCTGCAGTACCCCAGTGAAATGGGCTAGGAAAAGGATCTGAGTCCTCGCTCCCACTTCCTTTACCCAGTGGCCTCCCTGCCCTTGAGGACTTCCCTTCCACGCTCCTGTCTGGCAGAGTCCTCATAACCCCAACAAGGCTGGGCCCAGGATTCCCCAACCCTGCTGTGGTCACCTAGGACAGGGGCTAGGGTGTCCCCACTCCAGGGTACTCTCTCTGCACTGGGCACTTTTCTGACCCACTGACCATTACATACAAGTTAAAGCAAATGCAAGTTATTTAATCACAATTAATTTTAAAAAGAATAAGGAAAAATGGGAAAGGAAACATCAACCCGCTCTGTGGCAGGAAACATCACAAACAGTGTCTCTGGAATGTCAGGGCAGTTCACAGTCTGTTCCTTGTAAGTCCCAGGCTGCCTTCTTAGGCCCTGGCTGTGCTGTAGGTTGGATGCTTGCTCTGGTGGTGGCCACACGCTCTCAGGCTCTAAGTGGTAGGACCCTTCTTCCCAGCATCGCCCCTGCCCTGCCGGGGTTATGATCCAAGCCTGGCCTGCAGAGCCCCTTGGCTGAGGCGTCTCCCTGTGCTGGGCCTGCTGCTAACCGCACCCAGCTCCGGACTGCTCCAGCCCCAGCTCCACCACTCTGTCTCTGCACTGCTGCTGCTCTGCCTCCAGCTCCCTGGGCTGCTTCTTTGGTCCCTCTGGCTCTGGTTGCTGCAGCTCCGCTCCCAGGACAGGTCTGCTCTGCAGGTTGCTTCTGTGACTCTGCTCCCAGCACTGACCTGCTTCATGGGCTGCTTTTCTGGCCCCTCTGGCTCTGGTTGCTGCAGCTCTCTTCCCAGGGCAAGTCTGCTCTCTCTGGGCTGTGCCTCTGGCTTTGGGGCTGCAGCTCTGCTCCCTGGACAGGGTCTGCTCTCTCTGGGCTGCTTTTCTGGTCTCTCTGGATCTGGCACAGCTCTGCTCCCCAGCTTAGCTTGGTCCCCTGCTTTCTCCTTAGCTCGGCCCCCACTCTGTCTGACCCAGGCAAACCCAGCTCACACGGAGGACGGGACCTCCCTGGCCTCCTGACTCCCTGATTAGCCTGCCCGCCCTGTCATTCCGGCTGACATGGAGCATTGGCCTCTCCCCATTGTTCCTGGGGACTGTCAGTCTCAGGGTCCTGGTTTCCCATAGACCCTTCCCCCTTTTAAGTACTGGGAGCTAGCCAACCAAAACACCCCCACTGAATGTTAGTAAGGGGGCAACAGTCCCCTTACACAAGCAAGAAAGTCAGTGACTCGTGGCCTTCCCTAAGTCTAATAAATTTGGGCCTAGTGGATTAGGCTTCCATTTCAGCAATGGCTTAGCTTTTACTCTGTTTCCTAATAAAGCATATGCCAAAACCTAATGGCCATTTTTTTATTTTTTACTGTGCTTCATGAACCCTCAGTTCTATTTGGCTCAAAGGAGAATCTGTGGAACCAAAAGATATCATGTGACATGCCATACTAATTCCTTTTTAATGAAAACACTCAAAATAGCATATGCTCTCAGACATTCTATTGCAATACAAGGCAAATACGCAACTTTGGTTCAGATCTGGCCCAGAGAGTCAGTACTGACTGTAACCTTTTGCCATTCTAATGGCTGTTTGGCCTGTGCAAGATGATTTTACAGTCTTAAGCGTTTTTGAAAACTTCGCCCTAAGTCCCTAAGTGTCATTGAAAGTCAATAGGTCCAAAGTCAGTTTTGGAAGTGAGGCTGAGGTTCCTATGTACCTTGGGTGCTTGTGAAAATTTGAACTTAAGTCTTCTAATGGACATGATGCATGTGTGTAAATATAATTACAAACTATTACAACATATTTATTTACGTCTTTGTTGGCAGTCTCAGAAGAGAAGCAAAGGACTAAAGTGACTCTTTCATTGATAAGCAGAGTAGATCATTGTGGAGAAATGTATACTGTCCTGTGCCTATGCTGCATCTGTTCTTTAGAAAAGTAAAACTGGAGTTCTGATGCTGATACTTTTCATATGCACTAAATTCACTTTTAACTTTTAAACTAGAAAAAGAAAAAAATCCACCCCAACTGCGTGATATACCATAGTTAATCAGTGATCTCACTGGGAGATGGGCATAGATAATTGCAGTTTTCCTACCTTCTTTAATCTAGTAGTATACTATTTGTCTGCCCGAAGGCAATCTAGTCACTTTGTACAGAAAAAGGTGCGACTACTTTTTAATGGGTGTTCTTTCTGACCAAGTGGTAAAGTGTTCTTGGGAACCAATATCCATCTAACCCCTCAGGGTATGTCTACACTACAGCTGGGAGCATACCTCCCAGCCTGGATAGAGAGATGTGTGCCAACTCCACTTGAATTAGCACACTAAAAATAGCAGTGTAGACTTTGTGGCATTGGCTAGCCACCCACGCCCAAACCCAGGGGGTTGGGCAATCTTTTACTCAGGCAGCTGGCTGATATCGTCACCTATGCTGCAATATTCACACTGCTTGAGCTAACGCGTCTATCTACTAGACTAGGAGGCACACTCCTAGCTGCAGTGTAGACACACCCTCATTGGCCTATGCTGATATGTTATTCATGAAGTTGATGGCAACTTTCTAGCAGTGTTATGATGTGCCAGGTCCATGATCTTTATGGTCACGGACACAATGCTACAATAGTCAATGAGGCCCCACTGTGAAGTGCAGCATGCCCCATTCTTATTATGAGAGGAGTGAAATACAGATCTTAAATTATATATCTCTTGGAGTTTTTCCAAGGCAAGAGCTTCAAAGACACATGTTGTGAACTGGAGAGTTGAATTGACATTATTTAAACTTTTTTTCCATACCATATGGTACTCACAGTTGCTAAAGTGAGGGGGGGGGAATACACTTGCCTCTTAAAATAAAAAGTGGGTGAATGTACATATATCCATTTATGGCCTCCACCATGTCCCTGCTTTGTCTGACAAGAGCACTTTGTGCAGCACCGATGGTACTAGTGAATAAATAATCATGATGTGCTGCATGACCATAATGCTCGGAAACATGAAAGTGCATTGTTTATCTTCCTGTGAGCCTTGCAGAGTATGTTTCTGGCTCTTTTCCAAACTGTCTTGGTACAGGCCATGAGCCTCTCTAATGCTGGTAAGTCATATTCTCCTTCTAGTGCTTGCTCATATCAATTCCATTTAGGTGTGCGTGCGTTGCGTGCACAGCCGTTGGAAAGATTTTCCCCTAGCAGCATCCATCGGATCGGCTGTGGAGCCCCCTGGAGTGGTGCCTCCATGGCGCTTGTCAGGGTTCCCTCCCCACTCTGAACTCTAGAGTACAGATGTGGGGACCTGCATGAAGGACCCCCTAAAAGCTTATCTCTACCAGCTTAGGTTAAAAACTTCCCCAAGGCACGAATTCTTCCTCGTCCTTGGAACAGTATCGCTGCCACCCCCAAGTGAGTGACAAAGATTTAGGAAAAGGACCACTTGGAGTTCCTGTTTCCCCAAAATATCCCCCAAACCCCTTCACCCCCTTTCCTGGGGAGGCTTGAGAGTAAACAAGGTGAGCACAGACCAGCCCCTTGGGTTTTTAGGACACTAAAAACCAGTCAGGTTCTTAAAAGCAGAACTTTATTATAAAGAAAAAGTAAAAGAAGCACCTCTGTAAAATCAGGATGGAAGGTAATTTTACAGGGTAATCAGATTCAAAACACAGAGGATTCCTCTCTAGGCAAAACTTTAAAGTTACAAAAAAAAAAAAAAAAAAAAGGAATAAAACCTCCCTCTTAGCCTAGGGAAAATTCACAATCTAAAACAAAGGGTAATCTAACGGATTTCCTTCCTATTACTTACAATTTGTAATCTTAGATGCTTAGTTCAGGTATGGCTTTAGGAGATGTATTTTCCCTGCCCTGGTTCCTCGCTGTCCCGGAGAGAACCCAAAGAAACACAAAACAAAAACCTTCCCCCACAGATTTGAAAGTATCTTCTCCCCTTATTGGTCCTTTTGGTCAGGTGCCAACCAGGCTATCTGAGCTTCTTAACCCTTTACAGGTAAAGGAGGGATTTTATGCTACCCGTAGCTGTATGTTTATGACAGTGCTCAATATATGACCCAGCGCCCCCTCAGTTCCTTCTTACCGCCTGTGATGGTCTTTGGAACCATGGTGTCTTGCTCTGCAAGTTCTCCACGTTTTCCCTAGTGTTGTAGTTAGTCGTTGTTTGCTTTTGTTGATAGTTCTTTGTTTTTGTTGTAGATAGTGGTAGTTGGGTTGGGGGGTTTACCCTCCACCACAACTGGTTTCTTCGGTGTGCTCATGCCCAAGTCCCCGGGATTCAAGCCTTGCACATCCTGCTCTAAGTGGGAGTTACAGGTGTTTGAGAAGCTCAGCACCTCTCAGATTTTGGCTGTTAGGAGATCACATTGAAAGGTTACCTATCCGTATACTTAAAGCATTTTTCTTAAGTTTTGGGGGTCAGATTAAGGACAGCATCCTTCAAAGTGCTGAGCAGCACACATGTGTCTTGATCCAGCAAAGCCCTTAATCATAAGCTTAACTTTAAACACATGAGTAAGGCCCATGGATTTGGGACTACTTACATGCTTAAAGGTAAATGTGTTTAAGTCTCTTGTTGGATCAAGGACAAAGTGCTAAGTGCTTCACAGGATAGAGCCCTAAAAGAACTCAACCAAGTCAGCTTATGGTCATTGTTTTTAATAAATAGTGGTAGCTTCCTTCCTTGCCCAAGTATACATTCTAAAATGTACTATTTAAATATTTTCTTGGGAAACTCTCCTCCCCCACCAGAAATATTTTCCCAGTAAGGAGAATACTGTATCATGCAAAGTTTGCTCATTATAAAACTGTTGTATATTCATCCTTGATAGTGTGTTTTGATTTTACCTCCAAAATGCACGATTTTATCCATTTTAAACACACTCAAGGAAAGATTTCCCAGTGTTTCAGCTTTATAGTTTTAAAAAAATGTTGTTGTTTATGTACAAATATACAGAATTTCTGCTTCTTGAAAACCATTTAATCTCCTGCCACTTTATTCTGAAGCTCTTCCAGGTGAGTGGAAGTTTATTCATTCACTCCAGGATCTGCTTTCTTTAGCATTGACCCCAATGAACACCTAGCGAGTCCTTATCCTGAAAACACTTACGCACATGCTTAACCTTTGTACCGTGAATAGATCTATTGAAATGAATGGGATTATTCACAGTAGTAGAATTAAGCGAGCGTATAATGTTTGCATGATCAGGGCCTAAGGATCTATGCAGTGTAGTGTCTGAACAGATGGTCCTCGCAGGGCCTGTGTGTATATAACCCCATATGTTTTATTGAACAGATTGCCAACTGTTCACTACATTTCAGTAATATCCATCACCTTTTCCTCCTTTAGTCTGTGCTTATGGTAGTTTACATACTAGCATTCTGTTTGATATATGCATACTGTTCTCTCTGATTAATGCCCCTTGTGATAATGTCTGATCTGGGACCCATTTCAAGAACCTGAGTGTGCTAGATGTTGACTAGCTGTTTCTCTTCTTAAAATTCAATTATGACTCCGTTTTTTGTGTTTTGATTTAAGAATGTGATAAGATTTAAAAACATGTTGGAATAGAGAGAATAGACCGACAAATAGAAACCTACTAAAAGTCACCAGTTAAAGCAAAATCTGCATTCATTTGGGTGAGGTGGTCTAATCTTAAATGCTGATTTCCTTGTAACCGTAACCATCAAATCTGTCATCCTAATCACCAGATTCTAATATCCAGTGTGTTGGATGATTCATTGAAAAATCCATTGCAGGTGCAAGTTCAGGAAAGGATTTTCTAAGATCCATATAAGTTGTTAATTTTTTCCCTGACATCTAATATGGGCTCTTACTGTAAATTTCAAAAAAGATGTAAAATGTTACCAATGAGGTTCACAGTAATAATAGTAATTAATAAATAGTTGAGTGAAATAATCTAGGTTTAGGAGTAAACATGACTAACTACATAGGAATTTCATATTGTAGATTTCAAAAATGTGAGTTCCATAAACTGACATAACATGGAACCAGCCTTCCATGATGGATTGAAGGCTGGTTCCATGTTATGTCAATTTATGGAACTGTAGCTTCTGCATGATAATAAAGTAGCCTAGGTCTTCTATATGTCATCTTGTACAGAAAAAAGAAAAAAAAACACTCTTATATGAAATACAGGGAATGAATACATGTCTCAAATCACATGCTCTCATAATGGGATTTCTCAAAAAATATGAGAATAAATATTAACTCATAACAAGTCCTGGGCAAATCTTTTTGCCAGTAAAGTTATGAACAGGGCTTGTTATGAGTTAATATTTATTCTCATGATTTTTGTGAAATTCCAGTATGAGATTATTAGATTTGAGGAATCTCATCACTTCCTGCATTGTTTTTTCTTCTGTGCAAGTGGACTCACAGAAGAACTAACATGATGGATGACATATCACTGAATGAGAGACAGTTGAGGAAATCATTATAAATAGATATGAAACCCATGATGAATAAAAGTCTCAAGCAGGATTGACAATTATATTCTCAATTTTAGGGACATAAAACACAACTAGTAAAACTCCTGTAAAGTGGTTTCTGATATCTTGTGCCTTACTATGTATCAAACTGAATAATTGGTTGATTGTCTCACATGCAAGAATGAGTATAGTGAAGAGACAGGCATTAGCTGTATAAGTAATTTATACATATAAATTGGACCCCAAGCATTTCTATAAAAAACCTTCCAGATGAGATTTAAATGATCTCCCCACATATCTGTCATAAGTCCAAGATAGTCGTTACTGAATATAAGAAAATAAACATATTTGAATCTCACGGATGGTTACATGATAAATATTAAATCTCAAACAATTTCTAATTAATATTAGATGAATCTCCTAATTAACACATTGCATCTTTTCTGGTTTTTCCTTTTTTTCTCTAAGTTTCTTTCAACTGTTATGCAGTTCTTGAATTAAAACTGTTAGTATGCCTGTGTGTGTGTGTGCCTTTTATATACTGCATGTGTGAGTTGTTTGACCAGGAGTAACTGGAATCAGTGAGCAATATTCCAAAATTTGAAGGAATTCACTGGATATTTCTTAACCTGTACTTGAACTGGATCCTCTGTCTTAATACCAGATATACTAAGGCACTGTATGCCCAGTTCTGATCTCTCTCTGATGTAACTTCAGAAGTCATTGGAGCTACCCCACAAAAACTTATGTCAACAATTCAGGTTATCTAACAGCCAGCATTTTTGGTTAGTGTATCTCTTTATCACAAGTGAAACCCTGGCTTTGGTCCACTTTACCACTCCCCACACTGCAAGGAGCTGGAAATAGTGCAGAGATCTTGCAATTAAGTCTTGTTAAGGAACAAACATGACATGACACCCTGATGCAACCTGTATAGCAGAGCAAGAAATATTGTTGATGAACTGCAAATGAAGTTCCATCCAGGTCTCCAAGCTTAGGGAAATGTTCACACAGGGTCAGTTCAGGAGCGTCCTTTTCCTGAGGGAAAAGGGAGGAGTTTGGGAGATAGGGGATGCAAGGTTGGGGAAGCATAGGCTAGTTTGGCATTAGGGAGATTTGTAAAGTGAGGTGCATATGAAGAAAAGCTTTTTTTTAAATGAAAACTTAATTAGATAGGAAAACTTTGGTGTTGGAATTATTATTAATATTTGGAATTCTTAATATGGGAGACTACCAAACACTAATTTAACGATATATTCCTTTATTAAGCCCAAAAGCCAAATGGTATTTTATACAAATGGTCTGTACATGCCTATCAGCTTGACAAAAAGTTATTACCTCGAATACAGTAATAAAATATGTATAAGCATGTGATCAGTTTACTTACAAACAGGTCAGAGCTAGGGAAAACCATCTCGTCCAGGCGTACTCCAGCATGATTTATACCCATCAACAAACAAACGATAGGATAGCCAATTACTACTTTAGCTAACAACCAACTTGAGATAGGTTCACCCTTATTTCCAGTCTTACTCCAGGTAAGATTTATAACCTCCCTTTCTCCCCACGGCCTATCCTCCTTCCTCCTGACCAGTAGCTTTTTTGGTTGCACCTGGGTTCGTATAGGCCTTACTTTTTAGATAACACTGGTATGTGGAGTGGAAAGGTCCATGTTGGCTTCTTCTAAGGCAGATTCTCTTTGTCTCATTTAATGTCATCTGCAGTCATCCCTATCGATCAGAGGCCTACTTTTTATAAACTTCCCCTTATCTCATTAGATATTCTTTGGACCAAACATCCTCTCTGCTTCATTCCTTCTCGCCATATAACTTGTGGTTTTCAAGGCCTTCCTTCTACTTGCTAGTCAGGGCCTTTCTTTACAACACACATTTCCTTAACCCAACTTAAGCTAACTCTAATTCTTTAATTTCATGCTTATTCTAAATTCCAAAAATGTGGAGGGGGACCCTAAATCCATTGAATGTATAGGAATTTAGTGCAAATGGATTTTCAGTGTCCACGTATCTAGCTGCTTTATTTGTCCTTCTGATTGTTCCTTTCTCTGATGTTTGTGTCTCACCAAAGCTATTTCTCCTTGTCTCACTTATATGAAAAAAAACTTGCTGAGTGTATTCTTACTTGATGCTACACAGCCTGTCTCTTCAGTTGCATGCGGACCAACTCAGTAGGTTCAGTCAATCACTAAATACTGCTTTATAAACAGACTTAGATGGTACATTGGTTACACAGAGGGACAACAATTTCTCACCCCAATGCTTTTCTAATTAAAGCTATCTCTCCCATGATTTATCACTTGTGGGCCCAAATGCAGGACCTGTACTGACAGAAATTAATCCATAGAGTCATTATATAAAATGAATGGCCTGTTGGAAAGATTCACTGATAAATCATCTGAAAGGAAATGATGTCCCCAAGTGTGGCGCTGAAATGACGATGTGGTAGATTTCTACCCCATGTCCATGGAGAAAGATGTTTAAATTGGTAACAGCACCCACCAAAAGATTTTTGCTTAGAGCTCTCTGGGGCTGAGGAAATGCATACACATGGGGCCATGGCTCTGCCTCATCCCTGTTCCTCTCTGCACCCTTTGGGATGTCCGAAACCCTAGGGAGCAAATGATGTGGGGAGGAGTCCAAGCACTCCAGGGAGTGCAGAGACTGCAGTTGTGCCGTTCTGCTGCATAGGAATGGACGAATCCTCTCTCTGGGGCAGGGACTGTTGTCTTTGTTGCATGACTATACAATGGGTCCCTGATTCTTGATTGGGTTTCCTAGGCACTGCTGTAATACAAATTAAAGCAATCATCATAACTGGATTTCACAGCAGTAGTAGAAATGGGCCTCCACTGCTCTCTTCCTTGTGGATCGGCATCAAATTAGGAGAGGTAGAAAATATACTTCCCATAGCCTCTTTGTTATGCAGTTGCCAGTGGAGGTGGTGGGAATACCTCAGTATCAGTCTCCCACATTTGTAGTCACTGCCAAAGATTGGATGCAAGCCACTAGCGCCCCATTCTGGGAGCACAGCTGGAGGCATCTGGGTGAGATTTTACTTTCAGTTGCAGAAATGTAAATCCAAAATCTGTGATTTGGACTCTGCATTTACAACAGCACAGCAGGGAGCAGAATCTTTCCTTCTGTCTATCTAACATAATTTTATCATTATCTATCTAACCTTGCTGGGTTTTATGCTGCATTCATCACCCTAGGTTGAGATACCATAGAGTGCTACTAGCCCTGATTATACATTAAAAGGGACAATTAAAGGGTTTTATGTTTCAAGGCTGTTGGCATAAATCAGTGTCAAACATCTGTAAAAAAACAGCTGCAGTATCCAAATCTGTGTGACTATCAATGAGACAAAGGAAAACTTCAGATTAGAATTTAAAGGCTTTTTTTTAAAAAAATTTCCCTGTGGGAAAACAGTCTCATCAGTACATCCCACTATGAAATATAAAAATGATGAGGCTAGTATTTTACGGTATACGTCCAGCTTCCCCCACTCTGCCCCCTCGTGCACACAGGGACGTGCACATAAGATACACACCATATAGGCTGGTATAATTATAAATCATAGCTTTACTGCATGGCATTATCCTTAATCGGTGAATAAAATTGATTTTCAAAACTAAATTACATACATGTAAGGATTAATTTAGCTGAAGATAAAATAAATTGGCTTGGCTGAAAGTGATTGGGATGGATGGTGATGCAGCAGAGACTAAATCTTTGCTGTCCCCTTGAAGACAGAAATTATTTACACATCTCCTTGTCTACTGAAATAGATTTTGGGAACAAGGTTATATATATAGTCTGGTTAGTATAATTGCCTACTAACTAAACAGTATGTAAATATTTTCATTGTTAAAGTCTTCATATGGAGAACAGAATGAATGATCATGCAAAGCCAGTCTTTTGCTGCCTTTTTTTTTTTTTTTTACTACTCTATTTTGCACTAAGAAATAGTGAAGAGAATATCATTAGGCTCAACATGGATGAGGGCAAGTAGGGATCCAAAAAAGTGACACCAAACTTTAGAAAAAGAGATGTGAATAAAATGGGGAAGTTAGTCATAAAGCGCCAAATCAGAAGTAAAATCCTGACCATTGGAAAAACTTAAACTTAAAAAACTTAAAAAAAATATTAGAGTCTCAGAAGACTTCTGTGCCATTGAACATACAGAAAGCCAGTAGAAAACTAATATGGCTAAATGGCAAAGTTTGAGAGGTTATTTGAGCCAAACAAATCTTTTTTCAAATTTTGGAAATCTTAACCTAGTGAAGCCAACAAGTATGAGTACAAAATACAGCTGGCAGTAATAAGCAAGAGGGAAATTGCAAGGCCAAAATGGATTTCCAAGATCAAATTACTAACGGTGTAAAAACAAACAAGTAGAGCTGCTTTAAGAATATCTGAAGCAGGAAGTCTGCAAAAGAATCTGTGGATCAGCTGAATCATCAGGGATTAAAGGGAGCAGTTAATGAGAACAAGACATTGCTGAGAAGCACCAGGTTCTGCTGAATGCCATGTAAGGGTATGCATTTTGGAGGAGGATGGAAAGAGCCTTCCACTCCATTTGTCACATGCAACCTGTGTAAAGGCTAGGCAAAATTGCAATCCTTGCATCCCTTCCTCCGCCCTTGTGGGTGCATGGTGCTTCAATTTGCCAGAGAGGTGTAGGGTTATGGTCCTGCTCTCCTCTGCATCAGCCTGTAGAGCAAGACCAGTGCAGTGGTGAGTGAAAGCAGCCCCCTGTAAGGCCGTGACAGCATGTGCTCATGCGCTTTAGTGTTTCCCCTAGGGTGGTCTGGCTATGCACTGCCCCATACTCTGGGCTGTGCTTAACAGGCACAATGTAGCCATACACATTAAGAATAAGTAAAAACAAAGTTTCAGAGTTCCCAGGAGGATGAGTTCTGTTATTAAAATAACATATTTTAGGTGAAATGACAAAGCCTGGCACTGTTGGTATTTCTTTTGAACAATATGAAAGTTTTTTCCTGTAATGCAGGTTTTCAGCTACTGCCTTTTGAAATTCAGATTGTGCAGTAGGTTTGTGGTGACCAGTATATACAATATGAAATGAGGTATGAAAATAGATGTTGATTCCATGGCTGTCTGCACATTTTTTCTTGTAAAAAAGACAAAGATTCTAACATACATCAATATAGGCTGATGACAGAACAAGGAGTAATGGTCTCAAGTTGCAGTGGGGGAGGTTTAGGTTGGATATTAGGAAAAACTTTTTCACTAGGAGGGTGGTGAAACACTGGAATGTGTTACCTAGGGAGGTGGTGGAATCTCCTTCCTTAGATATTTTTAAGGTCCGGCTTGACAAAGCCCTGGCTGGGGTGATTTAGTTGGGGATTGGTCCTGCTTTGAGCAGGGGGTTGGACTAGATGACCTCCTGAGGTCCCTTCCAACCCTGATATTCTATGATTCTGTGATTCTATGATTCCAGGCCATTTTCACTTGGGTAACTGCAAGCTATTGGTGCTTAATAATATATAATAATAATAATCAGAAACTCCTTTACTGAAAATGTCACTGGGACCTAATGGCTGTATGTCACTGGTTCACATGCAGCTTAGATATGGACTGAGCAAAATTCACTACCATGTGATGTCAATTTATTGGCTTGCAATGTATGAAATGATTTGGTCTCAGATGAGTTCTTTGCTGACAGATGTCCAGATTGTTGAAGTTGTTGGAGTTACTCTGCGGGCTTGTCTACACATACAGAACTTCAGCGGCACAGCTTCCCCGATGCAGCTGCACTGCTTTAGCGTTTAGTGAAGACGCTACCTATGCTGATAAGAGAGCTTCTCTCACTGGTGTAGGTACTCCAACTCCCCGAGAGGCAGTAGCTATGTTGACGAGAGAAGCCATCCCATTGACATAGCGTTGTCTGTACCAAGAGTTTGGTTGGTATAGCTGAATGGCTCAGGGTGAGGACCTGAGTCTGTAGTGTAGACCAGCCTCAGCTTATGCTGGAGTAAATGAAAGCAAAGTTGGCACCAGCCTGAAGCTCCAATACTAACAGTAACAATGTTTAATTGGTGTGTTTTTGAATGAAGAACTGTAAACTTATCAACTCTGAAAACCTAGCATATTTTAAAATCTCTTTAAAAATGCAGGACTTAGATTTGACTTTCCTGTTCTACAACTTTCACAAGTTAACCTCACAATTTTTAAGTAGATAAAACAAAAATGCCACTGGGGTGCTGTTTCATCAGGTAAGCTCAGACACCCAGTGTTTCCCTGACTTATGCCTAGGGCCCTACCAAATTCACGGCTATGAAAAACATGTCACAGGCCATGAAATCTGGTCTTTTGTGTGCTTTTACCCTACACTTCTCAGATTTCATGGGGGGAGACCAGTGTTTCTCAAATTGGGGGTCCTGACCCAAAAGGGAGTTGCAGAGCGGTGGCAAGATTATTTTAAGGGGGTCACAGTATTGCCACCCTTACTTCTGCATTGCCTTCAGAGCTGGGCGGCTACTCATGCCCACCAGGGGGCCTTGGACCTCTGTTTGAGAACTGCTGATACAGTGTTTTCGGTAGCCATGTAAATGACAATGTGTGTGTATTTGGAAAGTATTTTAAACGGAAGTGGAGGAACGTGATGTCCTGCCGCTTTAAATGGTTAGGTTCTCTGAGCTCAGTGCAGAGTTTTACTTTCATTTTAGTTTCTATTTTGTGACCAGAACAATGAAGTCACGACAGGCGATAGCTGTCTTTCTATCAGTTTTCCCTATGTCTATTTCCTTCTCTGCTGGGTCTAAATATAACAGCTCTTTAACATTTTCCCAGTGTAACCCTTCTGCCCGTCAGAGTTGGCAGCAACAAGGGCCGGGTTCAATATCTAGGGGTTCCATTCCAATAACACAATGCAAACTGGCTCGAGCCCCCACCCAGTGACCTGGGACAAATATATACCACCCCCGCTGGGCGCCTCCAAGAGGCAATACTTCCCCTCTCGCAAGCACATAGTCTGAGTGTAGCAAAAGTCTTTTAATAACAGAGAGAAACAATGTGGCATTATGTTGGGGAAACACCACCAACCGGATTCATAACACAACCCATGAGCAAAAACAACCCCACCCCAGGCAAATTGGGGCATGCCCTTTTCCCTTTGGTTCTTGAGTCCAGCAACCCCAAAAGTCCAATGCCCCAAAAGTCTCTGTCCCTGGTCAGGGCAGCCCCAGAGTTCGAAAGCTTATCGGCGGAGCTTTACCTCCCAACCTGGGTGGAAATGGGACGGGGGTAAGAGGCACCTTACGTGATCTGAAGCTGACCGCCCCATAGCTCCATAGCGGCGCTCCGCTCCGCTCCGCTCCACCAGCCGCCCCACGAACTCCTTCGCTCAGCTGCGCTCCGCTCCGCCAGCCGCCCCACGAACTCCTTCGCTCAGCTGCGCTCCGCTCCGCCAGCCGCCCCACGAACTCCTTCGCTCAGCTGCGCTCCGCTCCGCCAGCCGCCCCACGAACTCCTTCACTCAGCTCCACGGCCCACAAGCAGCTCCTGCCATCCACACACTGCTCCGTGTCGAACTGCTTCACCAGCCGTCCCGCAAACTGCTCCACAATATATCTTCAGGCTCCCCCACTACTTAACACAACACTCAGTGATTTCAGCTCTTAGGTGAATTCAGCTTGTAGTAGGGGAGCCCCAGTGCTGGTGCACTGTCAGCCCAAAGTGAGCTCAGCAGCCTATAACTAGACTTCTAATGAAATCAAAATTAGCTCTGATATTCCACAGTGGAGAGAGGAGGAAGTGCAATCAGCATGTAAGGCCCTCACCAAGGGGCCCATGCCACCAAGTATTAATACTTGTCCCCAGCCTCTCTCCATTCACACAGTTTTGGAACCCATGACCCTTGCCTAGCGAGTGCTACTTAGATGATGGTGAATCCCTCCATCGTAACAAAAGGCCACGTACAGTTCCAAGCACAGTTCCCATAATCAGGGTAATAACAATTTATTCTTCCTGCCCCAATAACAGAGACACTGGGGATCCCACAGCAGCCAAAGTGACCGTTTGGGCAGCTATGGTCTCATTCTAGGTGTGGTGGGTGTGCCTATGCAAATGAGATCGGCCCCTGAAGTTCTTTTCCACAACTTGCCACACCTCACCACCAGATGTCAGGGTGGAGCTCATCCTGACACTGCTTACACCAGTAAGTGGCCCCTGCCCTCTGGAACTAGAGAGCTCTGTGTTCTAGTTCTGCTCACTTCAAAGTGCAATCCTGGATTGGGTTTGGATCTTCTGTCTTAAAGACTCACCCCTTCCTGGTTTGACAAGCCTCACACGTGTACCAGGTTGGGCTGATTGTGCCCACAGAAGTTCGTTAACCCCTTCCTGACTTTTTTTAATAGAAATATCAAACTTGCCCAATGGGCAATCATGTGATGCCATAGCATGCTGTATGCTAGCAGTGTCACAACCTGTCGTGTATGTTCCCTGGAACATTCCAATAAATTATTAAATGAGGAACCTTGAAAATCTCTGTATGACATATTTACCTGACCTCTCCATAGACTCTCCCTCCAATGGAGGTCCTCAATGGATGATATCACCCACATTACTCTATGCAAGTGGAGAGCTGGCTGAGTTCTGCATCTTTGGTTAACTTGTGAAAGAGAAATAATATGTACATATCTAAAGTGAGATTATTTCTCACTTATTAATGTAAGTGATTTACATGATGAATAGCTTTGTTATCTTTTTTATTTAGAATATTTAGTATGTAATTTTAAACTTAATGCATCTCTCATAATACTATTTGCAAGTCTTTTAAATGGAAACTCCTTCACTGCTAAATATGTTTATTTTGCATCGAGGAATCATAGAATCATAGAATATCAGGGTTGGAAGGGACCCCAGAAGGTCATCTAGTCCAACCCCCTGCTCGAAGCAGGACCAATTCCCAGTTAAATCATCCCAGCCAGGGCTTTGTCAAGCCTGACCTTAAAAACCTCTAAGGAAGGAGATTCTACCACCTCCCTAGGTAACGCATTCCAGTGTTTCACCACCCTCTTAGTGAAAAAGTTTTTCCTAATATCCAATCTAAACCTCCCCCACTGCAACTTGAGACCATTACTCCTCGTTCTGTCATCTGCTACCATTGAGAACAGTCTAGAGCCATCCTCTTTGGAACCCCCTTTCAGGTAGTTGAAAGCAGCTATCAAATCCCCCCTCATTCTTCTCTTCTGCAGGCTAAACAATCCCAGCTCCCTCAGCCTCTCCTCATAACTCATGTGTTCCAGACCCCTAATCATTTTTGTTGCCCTTCGCTGGACTCTCTCCAATTTGTCCACATCCTTCTTGAAGTGTGGGGCCCAAAACTGGACACAGTACTCCAGATGAGGCCTCACCAATGTCGAATAGAGGGGAACGATCACGTCCCTCGATCTGCTCGCTATACCCCCTACTTATACATCCCAAAATGCCATTGGCCTTCTTGGCAACAAGGGCACACTGCTGACTCATATCCAGCTTCTCGTCCACTGTCACCCCTAGGTCCTTTTCCGCAGAACTGCTGCCTAGCCATTCGGTCCCTAGTCTGTAGCTGTGCATTGGGTTCTTCCGTCCTAAGTGCAGGACCCTGCACTTATCCTTATTGAACCTCATCAGATTTCTTTTGGCCCAATCCTCCAATTTGTCTAGGTCCTTCTGTATCCTATCCCTCCCCTCCAGCGTATCTACCACTCCTCCCAGTTTATAAATATCATGAAGAGCAAAGCATGGGATGTGAGTGAAGCCAAATTGTATGTAAATTTTTTTATATGAGAAGTACAGTATTTATTCTTTTATTCTTGGGTCAAATGTGGTATAGATCTCTCGGATGCAACATTTTGGTTATATTTGAAATTCTCTTTGTCTCTTTAGGAAATGGATTCTTAAAGTAAAAATGCATTTATTCATTTAGAGATTTAGTATTTTATTGAATATTACATAAATGATTCAGTTTAGTAGGGAAGAATAGTCTTTATTAAACTATTAGCTTTTTCTCAGCCTTGAGTTAACATCCTAAACACATATATGTAATCTTCCTCACTCATTCCTCTTTCCTTTCCCTCAGACAGTAGGTCTTGTTCACTAACTCTCTAATACATCATTCTTTCCACCTCTCCTACATCTAACTGGCAAAAAAATGAGACTTGTAATTCATTATCAGTGCAGCTCCCTTGGTAGCTGTAGTGTAGACAGGGCTCAAGCATTTTTTTTCCAGTTGTTTCATATAAGTCTGATCAGAGTTCAGAGTAGGATTAAATGGAGCCCTGCTTCCATCTGTGCTACCTTTTCTGGGGCTGCACCAGTGAGGAATTCCAAGTTGTATTTTTAACCAGTATAGACAAGACCTCTCTACCGTCTCATCCCTGAGTTCTCCACTGTGCCCATCTCTTCCTTCATTCCTCCTAGACACACAGTCCCTTATGTGATCTTTCTTCTCACTTCCCCAATCAACTATGTCTTGATCTCAAAATATAGACAAACATTTGCCGTTTGAGCTCTGGGGGCTTCCAGAAGTGGTGGGAGAGATCCTGCAGCTCCCGACCGTCTCATCTGAAGTATGACTTTCTAGTCCCTCAAAATCCTCCAGTCCCACTGCAGCCTCATCATACTGGAGTACTCATGCTGTTTGCATATCTCTGGTTCACACTCAGCTTGTAATGGAGAATTAAATATTCACATTATTTACCTCTCTTGATTTGTATCCTGCTCATCTGATCTTCCTAACCCAATCAACTGGAGCTGAATTCAAAATGTATGCTAACAGAGTCGGCATTATATAGCATATTTGGAAGGTGTTCAAAACAGTCACTTGCTATGGTATAATAATGAGTGCAGGTGAAATCACGAAATATGAAATGGCGTATTTTGTAAGTAAGTTGTAACATCATCTGAATCCCAAGATAGAAACAGTTAATCTGCCACTGTATACTACATGGTTGAATGTTTGTTGGTGGAGGTGATTGTTTACAGAAGTTCCCAGAAGCTTCACTCAACTTTGCAGCCCAATTACTATAGGCCCTATACACACACTTCGTTCCTACCCAAAAGAGCTTACAGTTCAGAGGTGAAGCATTTGAGGGTGGGGGGTGACCCCACGTGTCCCCCCTTCCCCCCCAATTTCTGCCAGGCTTTGCCAGCAGTGCTCCCATCCCTGCATGGCAGCTCCTGGGGCTCGTCAACGGGGGAAGGCAGCAGCAAAATAGTTGGGAGCTGCAGGGAGAGCCACTGCTTTTGCTGCTGCCTCTCCCCACTGAGCTAACCTCTCGGGTTTGCAAATAGGGCCGCTGAGCATAAGAGGGTGTGTGCTGGGGGGGAACCTTTAAATTGTGCCTCCCACTATCAGTAGATACCTGTTGTCTGTGTTACAGTATAAGATATATTTATGTGGTTTAATAATACATGAATTTTAAATAGTGGTATGCTGTAAAAGTAAAGAGAGGAATTCATTTTTCAGCTGCTCTCGCCATCTTTCCGGTTCTCCTCTGCTTCTGTGACAATTCTCTCTCCTCCTTACCTGGATGTTGTTATAAATGAATTTGCATGACCACGCTGCAGCATGTAGTACCTCTTTGGAGCTGCTCCCAGTTGAGGCAATGGAAATTTGAGTAGACTAGGATCAAGCTCTTTATCAGTATCTCAGATATTTTTCTAATAAAAATATTGGCCCAAAAATGTGGGAATTAGGAATAACAAAAATACCATCTGTGTATTATTGGACTTTTTGTTGTTTTATAGAAACATAATTTTTATCAACCTATGGAATGAATGAAATAGCTGATACTAATTTATTAGCTGAAATTTTAGTTACATTCAGTTTTCTCATTTAGTAGAGAAGCTGTAGCAACTCCATGCTCTGGAGCAAGAACTTTGTTCGGCTGGGAAGTGGCCCTGGTATCTGGCTTGCAGCTTTTGCTGTACCCATGAAAATTTAGCTACATTTAGCCAATTATAACACTTTGAAAAATATCAGTTCACATTCTCTCATTAGAGACTTATTAGAGTTTGTCAGTTAAAATCTCTTAACATTCCACCTGCGCTGAGCATGCTCTCCACCAGAGCATATAAATGTGCATACTGCAGACTATGGAATGCACATACGCCCTGTGCGTGCTACATCCTAGGGCTGCAGGGGCTAGACAGGAATGCCCTGCAATTGCTCTTCCCGACAGCTGGGGACCACTGCGTCATCAGTCACCAGAACTAAGAGCCCCTGCTGGTGCCCTGACAATGTGGAGAAGGAGGGAGAAAGCAGCCTGACTTGAATGCAGGGAGCGAGGAGGGGAAGAGAGAGCAAGGTGAAGAGGTCAGGAGCTCAGGAGGAGGACGGGCCTGGGGGATGAAGCTATTTAAAAATGTGAATTGCTCAGAGAACCTTAATTCTGGAATTTCCTAACATGTGAATCTTGACTTTTCAGTGCAAGCATGAATGTAACCTATTCCCATCACATCAACTTTAACTTTCGTTTAACAGCTTTTTGGGGATTTAATTGAATATACAATGATAAATTTACCTTTGCCTGCAGCATCTTACATCAAAGTGGCAACATCATTTTTCTTTTCCAAGGGGCCTGAATAAAAGGAGAGCAATTTGATTTGGAGAGGAAGGCTCAGCTTCATTCTCTTTCATATTAGTCTTTTATCTGTACAGTAAAGATTCATTCCATACATATGAAAACTTGGTGTTCTGTAGATCATAGGAAAAGGGACTATTCAGCTTTAGGTCACTCGTTTGTATTTGTCCCAGCCCACATGTCCTCACTATCAGTGCTGGCAGTATGTTGGCCTATGTCAGATGAGTTGGTCTCAAATGCATTCCTAGTCGACAGATCTCCAAATGACAAATACCTCCATCAGACCTGGCACTAATTGTCACCCTAGTTGGTAATGTCAGCAGAGAGGGTAAGAAATGAATGGAAATGGAATCTAAATTACCTTCTCCTTCACCCCAGGGCAAGAATGACCCAGAGAAGAGTAGTGAAGGGAAGCCAGCACTGATGTCCATGATGTGCTTGTTTTGTTGATGCATGCAGAACTTCATTTTTTTAGGGCTAGCAAACCAATAGCATCCACACACACAGCATGTTATAAAGGGTGTGCCTTTTGTATTTTTTATTGTTTGTTTCTTAATGAAAATCAATACAAAATTAATAGGTGTGGATGATGTAAATTGGTTCAAGAGAGATTAATAAGACTGGGACTTTTCAGCTTGGAAAAGAGACGACTAAGGGGGGATATCGTAGAGGTCTATAAAATCATGACTGGTGTGGAGAAAGTGAACAAGGAAGTGTTATTTACTCCTCATAACACAAGAACTAGGAGTCACCAAATGAAATTAATAGGCAGGAGGTTTAAAACAAACAAAAGAAAGTATTTCTTCACACAGTGCAGTCAGCCTGTGGAACTCTTTGTCACAGGATGTTCTGAAGGCTAAGACTATAACAGGGTTAAAAAAATAACCAGATAAATTCATGGAAGATAGGTCCATTGATGGCTATGAGCCAGGATTGGCAGGGATGGTGTCCCTAGCCTTTGTTTGTCAGAAGCTGGGAATGGGAGACGCGGCATGGGTGCGACCACAAGATGATTATCTGTTCTGTTCATTCCCTCTGAAACACCTGGCATGGGCCACTCTCAGAAGACAGGATACAGGGCTAGATGGACCTTTGGTTTGACCCAGTATGGCCATTCTTATATTCTTATGTAAGATTTACTTTCTTAACATATTAATTGTGAACATATATTTTTATTTCAGAGGATGGAAAAGGATATGGCCCAGTGTTTGAGGAGCAACCCATTGATACCATCTACCCTGAGGAATCTACAGATGGACAAGTTTCAATGAACTGCAGAGCTCGAGCAATCCCTTTTCCAACTTACAAGTAAACCTTTAGCTTGGTTTTGAATTACAGGGCTTGCCAGGCATTTCAGACCCATTTCATTTCACATTTCAAATATAATTTGCTGATTATGAATGAATGAATAGTTTAGCAGGTGGCTATACAGTCTTCTTAGATGCATACGAGTTGAAGTTTGTGCATTTTTTTCATTAAGAAGACAGTTTTCCTTATGCTTGCAATGATGTCTAGAGAAGTCCTGGACAGAAAATATCAATTGTGTTTCATGAAACATTTTCAGGTTTCTTAATTTGTTTTTGGGAGCCTAGCTGTGATCTTTGGAGACCGTCCTTCATTTCCTGTCGGTCAAAATCAGGGACACCATTGTCATCCTAGACATGAGAAGCTTTTTAATGGAATTTTTTTTAAATGTTTCTACCAGCTAGTCTAGAGTTTCGCGATATGAACACTGTCATAATAAACCTCATATTCTTAATGAACCAGTCCATGATGATTGATTCTTTTGTGCAAGTGTAGGATCTCATGTCTTCCATAGGTCTCTACAATAGGCTCAACACACATCAAAGGACACACTCTGGAGCTTATCTTTTGTCATGAGAGCATGGTAGTTACATTCTTGTCATGGTCAGATAAGCACCTCCTTCAAAGTAGGGAGAGACTCCTAAGTCCTCTCAAGGCGAGGGACCCATTTCATTCATCTGCTCTCACAAACTGACAGAATTAGTCTTCTGTCAAGAGTTGTATGAAGGAAGACACAGTTGAGTCACTGAGCTATTCTGTCAATGTCTATAATACGATTATGATCATCTACTGTACTGTACCATCAACACAGTACCTACCAGAAGTTCATTTTCACCTCATCATCCTTGCAAATCACTTGATTATACAAAATACCTATGATAAATGGAGAACTTGAGAGGAGACTAGAACACTGGGGCTGGACAATTCATTCTGATTCTGATCCTTCGTAACAGAGAGAGTTCTTGCATTCTTATAGTATGGTGATGGTGGAGACTAATAGGGCTTTTTTCCCCCTCACCCCTAGGACTTCTTCAAAGTCCAAACCAGCAGGATAGCTGATGTGGTGAACACCTTGGGGAATGTAGGTTTTCCACTAGGCTGTTGATTAATTGCAGTTAACTCACGCAATTAACTCAAAAAATTAATTGCAATTAATTGCAGTTTTAATCACACTGTTAAACAATTGAATATCAATTGAAATCTATTAAATATTTTGGATTTTTTTTACATTTTCAAATATACTGATTTCAATTACAACACAGAATACCAAGTGTACAGTGGTCAATTTATATTACTTTTGATTACAAATATTTGCACTGTAAAAATGACAAAAGAAATAGTATTTTTCAATTCACCTCATACAAGTACAGTAGTGTAATCTCTTTATCGTGAAAGTGCAACTTAGAGATGTAGATTTTTTTGTTACATAATAGTACTCCATAACACAACAATGTAACACTTTAGAGCCTAGAAGTCCACTCAGTCTTACTTGTTTAGCCAGTCGCTAAGAGAAACAAGTTTGTTTACATTTACAAGAGATAATGCTGCCCTCTTCTTATTTACAATGTCACCTGAAAGTGAGAACAGGTGTTTGCATGGCATTTTTGTAGCCAGCATTGCGAGGTATTTACATGCCGGGTATGCTAAACATTCATATGCTGCTTCATGCTTTGACTACCATTCCAGAGGACATATTTCAATGCTGATGATGCTTGTTAAAAAAAAATGCATTAATTAAATTTGTGATTGAACACTTAGGAGGAGAATTGTATGTGTCCCGCTCCATGATTTTACCCGCATTCTGCCATATATTTTGTATTATGGTAGTCTCGGATGATGACCCAGCATATGCTGTTTGATTTAAGAACACTTTTGCTGCAGATTTGACAAAACACAAAGAAGGTTCCAATATCAGATTTCTAAAGATAGCTACAGTGCTCGACCCAAGATTTAAGAATCTGAAGTGCCTTCCAAAATCTGAGAAGGATGATGTGTGGAGCATGCTTTCAGAAGTCTTAAAAGAGCAACACTCTGGTGCAGAAACTACAGAACTTGAACCACCAAAAAAGAAAATCAGCCTTCTGTTGGTGGAATCTGACTCAGATGATGAAAATGAACATGCATCGGTCCATACCTCTTTGAATCGTTATTGAGCAGAATCTGTTATCAGCATGGACGCATGTCCTCTGGAATGGTGGTTGAAGCAGGAGGGGACATATGAATATTTAGCGTATCTGTCACTTAAATATCTTGCAACACCAGCTACAACAATGCCATGCAAACGCCTATGTTGTAATTCTCACTTTCAGGTGACACTGTAAGTAAGAAGTGGGCAGCATTATCTCCTGCAAATGTAAAAAAACTTGTTTGTCTGAGTGATTGGCTGAACAAGAAGTAGGACTGAGTAGACTTGTAGGCCTGACAGTTTTACATTGTTTTATTTTTGAATGCAGTTATTTTTTGTGCATAATTCTATATTTGTAAGTTAAACTTTCATGATAAAGAGATTGCACTACAGTACCTGTATTAGATGAATTGAAAAATACTATTGCCTTTGTTTTTTACAGTGCAAATATTTGTAATAAAAATAAATATAAATTGAGCAGTGTATACTTTGTATTCTGTGTTATAATTGAAATCAATATATTTGAAAATGTAGAAATCACCCAAAAATATTTAAATAAATAGTAATCTATTATTGTGTAACAGCGTGATTAATTGCAATTAATTTTTTTAATTGCTTGACAGCCTTATTTTCCACTCAATAACAGATCTGAGTATTTCTTGCTGAGATTTTTTTTACTTATTTGCAGTTAGCATAATTCAACAGCATTCTTACTTGCTGGTATAGTTACCTCAGAACAATGTCTTCATTTTCCTGTCTATCCAACAGTCTTCCTTAGGCTTTTTGGTCACTTTGATGCCTTCAACCACTCTGTTTTGGAGATAAACAGTAGTCCAACACAAAACCTTCAGTCCTTCCCTGAGCTCAATTTTTAGCTCTCCTGGTCTTCTCTCCAGGTGCATGCTGGTCTCTTCCCTATTTATGCAGGAGTTTGTCTATACTACCTGTCTCCAAGTGTGGCAATCCTTCACCCTTCCATGGGGCTCAAATATCCTTATGTCCTTCTTGGGCCTCTAAGCTTTGTTTCAGGGAATTGCCTTATCACCTTGAAAGGTGGCACCACAAAGGTGACAAGTGCCATCCCTCTACTTCAGACCTCTGACAATAGGGGTTTAAGCCAGAGGTTGTCCGCCCTAAGATTCCAACTGACCTGTTTTTCTCGGGTCCACTTCAAATATTATCTCCTCCGGTTTTTCAAATACACAGCATCCAGAGTCCTACCATATCCTGCCTCCATACAGGCTTTTTCTGAGTACAGAGCTTTGCTAGCTTTCTTGGCAGAGAGCCCTTCTCTAGGCTGTCCCTCCCCTGCTCTCTCTAGGTCTCTAGACTTCCTACCTCCATCTGGATTGGCCCTAACCGAGCCACCAGCTTCTGATATAGGCATAGAGGTCACACAGCCCCACATTTTTGTTAATATGGCACCCAAAAGTGTGTTGAGCACTTTACAGAACAAATACAAAAGTGTTCCATGTCCTGAAGAGCTTACAATTTGTTTTAGCTGTGACACGAGTGTAACAATGGTTCTTGAAAAGACCTGCACTCCTTAGAAACTTTTAGCATATGAGAAGTCCGACTGAACTAAATAGGACTTTTTCTTGTGCATAAAGTTACTCATAAGTATTTGTAGTATTGGGATCAGCTCGAAGAACTGCATGAGGAGAGAATGTTTACAGTAATAAGATCCCATGGTTACGCAGGTATGGTTTGTGCACATTTTGAATGAGTCTGTTAAGGTCTATTTTTATGATACTTAATTTTAAAGTAACCTTGTTTTACAAATATCAGGGGGTAGCCATGTTATTCTGTATCCACAAAAACAACAAGGACTCCGGTGTCACCTTAAAGACTAACAGATTTATTTGGGCATAAGCTTTCGTGGGCTAGAACCTACTTCATCGGATGCATGGAGTGAAAATTACAGATGCAGGCATTATTGTACTGACACATGAAGAGAAGGGAGTTACCTCACAAGTGGAGAACCAGTGTTGACAGGGCCAATTGGATCAGAGTGGAGGTAGTCCACTCCCAATAATAGAGGAGGAGGTGTCAATTCCAGGAGAGGCAAAGCTGCTTTTGTAATGAGCCAGCCACTCCCAGTCCCTATTCAGGCCCAAATTAATGGTGTTAAAGTTTGCAAATGAATTTTAGTTCTGCTGTTTCTCTTTGAAGACTGTTTCTGAAGTTTTTTTTGTTCAAGTATAGCTACTTTTAAATCTGTTATAGAATGTCCAGGCAGATTGAAGTGTTCTCCTACTGGCTTTTGTATGCTCCAAAAGAAAATACAAATGTTTTACAAAGGAATATAAATAATATTGTGTTCACACAAAAGAAAAATTCAAGCTGGATCGAGGAAACATGACCGTCTACTGACCTCAAACTAACAAGTTCAGAAGAACATGTTTACTATGACTTTTTCTTCTGATTCGCCACAGATTCCAGTTTGTGAAGAATGTTCTGGTCTGTTTTGTCGTAGTTTAAACTATGTATGTGATAGCTACCCTTGTATATTTCTGCATATATTTTATAATGTATTAATAATGTCTACATGTGGTTTCCCTCACAGGACTGAAATAACATCTTTTAATTCCCATGAATATAATTGAAGATTTTATTACAATTATTATTATTATTTATTACTTCTGCTGCTATGGAAAAGCCTCTTGTTTGAAAGTTACTGAGTTTTGATTTTGTTCGGGATGTATTTTTATTAAACCCACTTCACACGATTTTTCTCTCCGTTTCAAATTTCAATACATAATTAACTTTAACTTCCCAAATGGTAACTGGATTTAAAACAACCTTTCAATAGTTCTTTTTGTTGAAGAAGCAAGCAGAGAGTAATCTGATTTTCAAAAAGTATTGTTTGCCAGTAGATCTTGATATGAAATTGTGTGCATAGTTTGAACTTCGTAGGTTTATATGAAATGATATATTTCCTAGTTATTTGTAATACCTTTCCGTTGCCTTCAAGCAAGCTTTTGGGCTCCCTCTGATGGACACAATAATACCTATACATTCCCATGAAATTGTGTAGGCAGTTCAAAAGTATTGGGTCATATTCGTTTCTGGTGTAACTCCATTAGGGTGACCAGATGTCCTGATTTTATGGCGAATGTCCTGATTTTGGGGTCTTTTTCTTATATAGGCTCGAATTATCCCCCACCCCCATCCCGATTTTTCACACTTGTTGTCTGGTCACCCTAAACTCCACTGAAGTGAGTAGAGTTACACCGGGGATGAATTTGGCCCACTGAGTTCATGTCTTCTTGTGGTTGTATTTTATGAAATAAAACAGCAGTGCCACATCTGCACAATCAAATGCAGGAGCTGTCCCATCCATTTACCCACCCAGTCTCCCATGCAAAGTGCCCTAGTCATTCGTCCAGCAGTCAGGGTAGAAGTCCCCAGCAATTTTGTTATTTAAGAAAATGGCAGTGTTAGAACAAGTCTGACTCTCTTTTCACTGGCATTACTAATACTTTATGCCTGAAGTAACTTCCTTGGCCTACACATCCTCAAGTGAATGGGGGAGGATCTGGTAGAGATTAGGTAGTAACTCTGTTGTTACATATTCCAAGGGTGCACCGTGGGTGTTTTCTTGAGCTACTTGACCCCCACCTTCACCCCCGTATAACTCTTTCAGTCTTACCTCACAGATGGTGGTTCTTCTCACCTTGCAAATTGGACTGGCCATCATGTTTCTAGAGAGATAATTTGGGCGAGGTAATTTTTTATTGGACCAACTTCTGTTAAAAGATATTACCTCAGCCACCTTGTCTCTCTAATATACTGGGACAGACATGGCTACAACTACTCTGCCATACATCATGTTTATATGCCATTCAGGCAGGTCAAATTTGAGAGCCTTGTCTGAGGAAAATTAAAATAAAACCATTTATCATAATACATGAATATAATATCATAGTTATTTACAATTAGTAGCAAGTTGTGAACCCACATAGGAAGAGTTTTCTTGCAAATAATTTTTTGCAACCATCACATCATCTTTTCTTTTTTTAATAGGTGGAAACTAAATAACTGGGATATTGATTTAACAAAGGATCGCTACGGTATCGTGGGAGGCAGACTTCTTATCAATAATCCAGAGAAATCAAAGGATGCTGGGAAATACGTTTGTATAGCATCGAATATCTTTGGAACTGTCCGAAGCGCTGAAGCGACTCTAAGTTTTGGATGTAAGCAATTGTTAACTTTAAAACAGATAAGTACATACTGATTAGGTTTAAATGGTCAATGTTTCACTGTATTATTGTTGCAGCATTTTACAGTCATTGCATTGTATCACTCTGTGAAAATGGTATAAAGTGCCTTCTTTGACAGACCAGCAAGTAGTAAGTTTTTAAAGCAGCTTATACTCTTCATCCTGCTGTTGGCATTACAACCATCTCAAAGGCCTTAAGTTTATATCTGCAAAGAGGGTCACACAGCTTGTTTAACCAGAGAGGGGGAATTCCCACAATCTTGAGGCATATAGTGTCCTAATTTTAAGACACAATGGAACCCATGGGGAAGTTGTCAGAAGAGAGAGACAGATAGGTTCACATGATGAAGGTCAGCTGTCATCCTTGTCAAAACAGATTGGAAGTTCTTGAAGATGGATGATGTGTCATTTTATAGTGAAAAGAATGCTGCAATCCTTATGCCACATTTAAGGCCGTGCTGAGGGCATTTCTGTCAACTTCAGACAATTATGAGCTAGTGTTTTCCACACACACATTGTCAGCAACAGGTATTTTGTTGAGAAAGATTAGGGTGACCAGATAGCACGTGTGAAAAATTGAGATGTGGGTAGGAGGAATAGGCGCCTATATAAGACAAATCCCCAAATATTGGGACTATCCTTATCAAATCGGGACATCTGGTCACCCTAAAATGGATGTACCTAGGTAACATAAATAGCTAGACTTTATCATCTGGAGAAAAAAGGGTTTTTTGTTTGTTTGTTTTTTATCTCCCCCTTAAAATGATATTATCCTGGAAATATTTTGTACATTAAAAACACAGGGTGAAATCTGTCCTCGTGCAGAGATCCTGCATAAGGCCCTATGGACCACTTAATCCCCATATTAAGGGCTTAGGCAAGACAAGTGCTCCACAGGCCTTATGATCGCTCTCTGCACTGGTCAGTATTTCACGTTTAGTGAATAATATCAGTGGTTTAAGAGGTTTAATGTAAACCCCAGGTTGTAATGTTTTGTGAAAATAAATTTAATATTATGGGACCAAAGATTTAAAAATGAAGCCAGACTCATGGATTTTCACATAAGTCTGGATGCAAGTGTGGTCTGTATTTTAAATAGAAATATTCCACAGTACGTTTTCTAGCAGAAACGCAAGGCTGGATTAGAGTTTCTCTGTAATGAAGGTGAATTTAGCCAGTAGGCAGGCATTCCCACTAATGTCAAAGGAGTGGCATGCATTCCAGTAGTTCACACTGCAGATGCCTATGGCTGTAGACTTGGAGTGAAGCAATTGTCTCACTTTAAAGAGGTGTAAGCCCCAGCCCCCGGCTGGCCAGAGGAGCCCCAGCCCCTCTCCCTTTAATCAGTTAACCAGTTAAATTATATGATTTTAATCATTTAAACGGTTAACTTTTTAAACAATGTTTACATCCCTAGTTTATACCAGGTTAACAGAGCATTGTTATGCTGAACTTTGTAAGCAAATATTCAAATGCTAACGATAGGGATGAATCAAGAAAACAACAGAAACCAAAATATGCTAGGAAACTGCTGAAAGTCTGTTTTTTAAAAAAGCATTAAAACTTTGTTGTCTCTTGTTTCCTTTGTTTTATTATTTCCCCTTCCCCTGTCTCCCTATAGGTCAGCAAAGCTCTTCTCCCGCCCCACCACCACAATAACTGTGATATACTTCTGTTTCAAAACCATATTTGGCATAGAGCTCATTCAAAAATGCTAAAAATAATTGTGAAAAACTTTTTAATTTTTTTCATTGACTTGCCCGTTCTATAAAACTGCAAAAAAAACACAAAACTGGTGAAATTCAAAAAATGTTCAATATCTGTACTTTGGAGAAAAGGGAAGAGATGTTCATAGTGAAGACAACCATCTTAAACTCAAATAAAATGGTCATTGGGACAAAAGCCAAGCTGGCTTCTTAGGAAGGTGGGGGTAAACTGAAAAGTCCAGTCCTGCAAACATTAGCAAAAATGTCATTGATCTCAGTGGGGCTGAATTGGGTCTCCAGGAGAGAAATGAATCAAAGGTTTTAAAGTAGTTTTTAAAAAGGTTTTCGCTAGCAGCTGTTACCACACACATGCATGCACATATTTGTGTGTCCGCACACACACCCACACCAACTTCCTTTGCTCTGGGGAATTTTCTTCTTTCATGTCAAGTGGTGGAGCTTTTTTGGCTTATGCTGATGGGAGTCAGAAGCTGAACCACCTCCTTTTTTGGTGGAAAACAGATTGAAAATTGTAATAACAGGAGCCAAATCATAGCAGAAGAACTGTCGTAGCCAAACAGAGCAAGCAAAGACATTTCCATAATCACTGTACAGTTATAACTATAAAGTGATTTTACAAATTATTGCGTTCTGGTTCACAATGGATATCTTCCAATTAGAGTTCAAGGATTCACATTCTTCATAATTATTGAGTAATAACGATAGTTATTATTGCAAATCAGACACTCAGAGCCAATCAGCATTCGGGGCATTTCATAAGTGGGAAGAAACTGTGCAGTTATAGATCAGTAATTGAACAGACATCTCTGTACACCCTGGCACAGACTGTTCTATTTCAGTAAAAACCTAATTTTATTTTTTACATTTAAATTGCCTGTTCTTTTTTATGCCTTTTTAATTTGTGGTGATTATTCCTAAAATTCACAAATTTATCGAAAACACAGCATAAATAAAAAGTCCAGATATAAAGTTAGGCATTTACTTATTTTAACTGGAAATTATTAAAGTAAGTATTTTAAAAATGACCATTAGATTTTTTTTTCTTTCCTCAAACCATACTTTGGCCATATTCAAAGTAGTAATCACTTTGTTTTATATTTTCCACTCATGGATAGCACTAGTAGTTTTTACAATCACTATAATAGATTTATAACTGCAGTATGCCAAGATGAAAGAGGGAATGAAAAACAGTGGCAACCTCACAAGAAATTGTGAAATTTTACAGCCAGGAAAAAAACAGTTTGGCGGCATCATCCCATGTTGTGAAGTCAGAAGGAAATATCATGGCCAGCTGCTTGATAAGAGTAGTCCTCTTTGACAAATGAAAGACATCTGTTTCATGCTTTAGATGAATACATACGTACATTCATTCCAAGCCATGCCAATTTAAGAATGTATGTCCTCCCTGGTGGTCTAGTGGTTAGGACTGGGTGCTCTTGCTGCCGCAGCTTGGATTCAATTCCTGGTCAAAGAAATATGCTTGAATAGGCAGCAGTCTTCAAACAAAAAAAACAAGTATATTTTTCACACAACGCATGGTCAACCTGTGGAACTCCTTGCCAGAGGATGTTATGAAGGCCAAGACTATAACGGGGTTCAGAAAAGAACTAGATAAGTTCATGGAGGATCGGTCCATCAATGGCTGTTAGCCAGATGGGCAGGGATGGTGTCCCCAGCCTCTGTTTGCCAGAAAGAAAGCTGGGAATGGGCAACAGGGGATGGATCACTTGATGATTACCTGTTCTATTCATTCCCTCTGGGGCACCTGCCATTGGCCAATGTTGGAAGACAAGATACTGGGCTAGATGGACCTTTTGTCTAACCCAGTATGGCTGTTCTTATGTTCTTAACTAGCTCAGATTTAATTGCAAATCTAGTTCAGACAATATCTGAATCCATACTGAACCAAACATAAATAAGAATAATTGGTTGAATTAGTTGTGAGCTAGAAGGTGAATCAAGAGAGTGTGGTGTTCAGACATTTGAAGAGATACCCTCTTTATATATTAATAGCATAGGTCTTTAGAGATTTCCTTTATGATGTTTGTCCTACAAGCAGTCACTGAAAAGATCTACTTCTCCTCTTACCCTATTATTTTGATGTCCCTCTGCTATGTGTACAGTATTTATTCTACTGTCTTCTCAGTTACAGTAGCTCATAAACCATACTGATGTCCTTTTGTGTAAATGTGTATGCATCTCTATCCTGATTAGTCGTTATTGTTTCTGCCTTGCTACTCATGAACTTAAGTTGTAGTTAGATCCTGGAAATAGCAGCCTGAGGAAAGAGTTGAAATAATCTGAATTTAGGTTGGATGATTCCTTTGGCTTTTGATGGGAAGGATATTGTGTACAGCTTTTAATATTTATTATTATTTATTTAGACTGTGTTAGCACTTAGAAGACACATTCTGGATTCCCCCACTCCCACTGTACTTTGTGCTATGCAAACACTTAGTAAAAGAGACAGTCCCTACCCCAGTCTAATTTGATAAGAGATACGACAATGAAAGTGACACAAGAAGGGAGCTATTGCCCAGCTTGTAGGTACCACTCTTAAAATAAATAAATAAAATCTGCTATCCGTAACTGACATGCAATCAAACCATCACTGTCTTATAATTGTGGCCACCATTATTGCAATGTGTAACTCAAAAGGGTCTGATACTTGGCCCTTCTACAGAAGACCCTTTGCACTGCTCCACTGGCACAAAGTGGCCATAGAGCTGTTTCAGCCAGCCAGCTGAGGATCGCCCAGCTGGCTTTGTGCCCCCATCTCAAAGCCCCTGGCATAGGATACGTAGCTGGACCACTCTGCCATCCAGCAGTCCTTGGCTGTTGGAATAGCCCATGAGGCAGGGACAGCCTGGTTCATCTTGGGGGAAGCCATGGGGATGCTCCAAGTTACAACAGGCATTGAATTGGCCTCCTGGACAGCCCTTCGTTTGGGAGAATGAAAAATTCTCTGAAGTCACTTTTGCCCTACCCATCATTAGGTTCTGGCTCTAAATGCAGCTCACCTGGACCTGAGAATCAGAGCCAAAGTCAACATTTCTTTCTTTTTTATGGGCAGTTGCAAACTGCAGGGGTTAGACAGGCAGAGCCATTGCAGTTGGTGATTCTAGGATTAAAGCAAACAAAACAGGCTGTATGGCCCTGCACTTTGTCTCAAACGTTGATGTATTTCTACATTCATCTCTAAAGGAGCTGTATGTGTAAATCCGAATGTAGAAAACAATCCTTAAACACTGAAAAAGCTTTATATTTTCTCTTTTTTTTTTTTTAAATCTAGACCTTGATACATTTCCACCAGAGGAACGCTATGAGGTGAAAGTACGGGAGGGTGTTGGAGCAGTGCTTCTTTGCGAGCCTCCTTACCATTACCCAGGTAATTCAACTGAAACTACACGATTTTCAATCCCTATAGTATGGAAGGGATAGGATGTATATGTATGATTAAGATATTTTCCATTTAAATCTAATAAATGGGATAAAGATATTGTTGGTATATACAGTGTAGTTTAAATTAAGCATGCATTAAGAAAGGCAAAAAATTATTCCTTCTGATAGGTTTTTTTGATCCTTCGGAGAGTGGACTGAGCCCTTTAAGTTAATGAACAAAGATTTCTGGACACTGTTAATACTTCAGTTAGTTAAAATTAAATAAAGTCTCTGATTATATTCCTCTCCTCCCCCCGAAACCTATGGTCTTGTTTGCTTCATGGACGTATGGAGAAAGGGGCTTTTTCTTGACTCATATGAGATGTAAATAAACAGCAGTAACTTTTTTCCCAAGCTCAAATCCACTAGGTCAGTTTCAGGCAACATGTTTGTAGATGAACAGGACAAAGGAGAAATTTTCCCAAATGTACAAACTAGAAGAGAAAAGCCCGATGCACACAAAACATTGCTGGTTTTTCTCATCAATTTGTCCATAAACTATTAAAAGTGTTTATAGTGATATGGAATAAACAATAAAGCAAGACTAATAGAAGCTGAGTGAAAATTATGTTGTACTGTGTATAACTAAGGCTTCAATTATATGGTGACAGCAATAAGGTACAAATTAATTTTAGAATTCACAAACAGTTTTTGAAATTGGAAATAACATTACTAAAAAGAAATCAAGTAATTTTATGTAGGGAGGTTGTGGAATCTCTGTCACTGGAGTTTTTTAAGAACAAGTTAGGTGTCAGGAGAGGTCTAGATAATACTTAGTCCTGCCTCAGTACAGGGGATTGGACTAGATGACCTATCGAGGTCCCTTCCAGTCCTACATTTCTATGATTCTGAAAATTTGGGAGGAAGGATGGTCCATTACCTATGGCAGTAACCTGGGACTGGGTTCAGTTCCTTGTTCCACCACAGGTTTCCTGTGTGACCTTGGGCAAATCACTTAACCTCTCTGTGCTTCAGTTCCTCATCTGTAATAGCATTTCCTTACCCCACAGGAGTGAGGCACTCAGATACTGCAATGATGGGCCAGATTTCTACCTAAGATAAGACAATTCGTCTTATCCAGTGGACAGCATAGCACCTTGTATCAGGAAAATCAGCAACCAAAATTTTCACATGATAATTTTCATTTCATCCTGGTATTGTTGAAGTCAATAGGAGTTTTATCAGTGACCTCAGTAAGATCAGGATTTGGCCCATTACATTTTAACTTTACTACATGGTATCATTTATTGTTCTAAGAAGATTATATATTGACAGAATGCAAACAGAAGAAATATATGGATATTTTCTTCTTGGTCTTAATTCTTCTATCTGTCTATTTTACTATTTAACAATGTTTAATTCAAGTTTGACATGAATTTAACGTTGAATTGTGTTTAGTCTCTTTAATTTGGTACAGTAATTACCAATTCTGAGCTCCGCTTGTCACGTGAAAAGCTGCAGCTGAAGGTTTGAAAGCAAGCAAATTTAAATTAACTCTGCAAACAAATGCTCTCAGATAGTAGTTAGACAATGATTTGGTATTTGAAGGCTAAATTATGCTTCCTTTTAGGAAACTTGCTATTACCGCTAACTCCCCCCAAAATAGATATTCTCTAGCTGATAGAGAATTCATCATCAAGAAGGACATAGAGAACATGCAAAGTTTCTTATTTTCCTAATATCCAAAGCATTAATTAAATCTGTTGAAGAAATATCAAAACAATTGTGTTCCTTCAAATAGTTACACTTTATTTATACAATAAATGATTGCTGGAGATCATGTTAAATTACCAAAAGTTATCCTGCATTGAGTATATGCAAGGAGGTAGAAATAGCCATGTTCTATGAGCTAATTATGGACCCGAGTACCTAGTATTAGGTGCCTAGTTCACAGATTTTGATGCTAGTTCCTAGTGAGTCAGCTGATGAGGTGGTGCCTCAGAGGAAGCTCTCTGATCACTCCTCTAATGGGCTAAGTCCCAGATTTGTAAAGGTATTTAGGTGTTGCAGTGCCTAACTCACTTAGGAGCCTATGTCCCATTGACTTTTAGTGAGACTTAGGTGCCTAAAGACCATATCCTCAAAAAGATTTAGGCACCACCTCACAGACACTTTAGGCACCTAAATCCAATATTTAGACCCTCAGAACCCCGACTTAGCTGCCACATAAATTAGTTTGTGCCTAAACTCCCTAGGTGCCTAAGTTTCCTGTGGTGGGCATATGCAAAGCCACATCAGTCCTGACACTCAGCACCTAGTTCACACTTAAGCCCCAACATAATTCACAAACTAGGAGTTCCTTTACCTACAGGGTCCAATCTGGTCGGCATGCTGAAAGTTCACCTACTGGATCAAGGCCTGAACAAAACACATCTGCCAGAAGAGGAGGAGGTGGTAGTGGTGGTGCCACCCCCCTTTTAACCAGTAGACATGGGTTCAGCTCCCCACTCTGCTTCATGTGGAGCAGGAACTTGAAGCTGCTCCCCCATATCCCCATGAATGCCCTAACTACTGAGTGATTGATTGGGTGTTCTCAGGTGGGTCTCTTCCAATCTTTTCTGTTGAAGCTTTTTCCCCTTTGTATTTGTGTATATATTGGGCCAAAGAGAGAGGGAGAGTGACTTTCTAGCCTGATGGTTAGGCACTCTCTTGGGAAAGGGAAGATCTGTACTAATTAATATTTAAGCCTAGAAAAGGGTATATGACCGTGAATCCCAAGCAGGGAGAATCTTAAGTCCCACCTCTCTCCTTAGCATTTCTTACTGGCTATCTTAAGTGGCTCCCTGCTCAACTTGCTGGCTTTTGTGAATGCTATTCTTAGGTTCCTGTCTCTCCCCATGTGTTTGTTCGAGGGCTTTCCCTTCACCCTCTCCCCTGGTTCTTGTCATGCAGTTGGAAAGCCGACCAGAAGTTCGAAGTGCAAGCAATGTGATGTTTATTGGGGTTAATTTCCAGAAGGCATATGTATAGCATAACTCTGATGCCACAGAGCCCTGTTTTCCAGTGTTTCCACTCCCCACTCCTCAGCAAGCATAATTATACCTGAAATGCACCCCACAGTCCCATCCCTTATAGCTTATGGTCATCTTCCATTTTGGGAGGTTGGCGGGCTAGGGTCTTCATTCCCACCCCTTTTGTATCCCATGAGAAGGGTAAGAAGTGAAGTTGGACTCCGGTCAGGGGCAGGCATTTCTCTGGTCTTTTAGTGTTGCCCCTCCCCACCCCCCAACTGGTTGTTTGACCTTGCCTTCAGATAAGGAGTTGAAGCAGTCTTCAAGTATGCGCTCATATATTACGTTCCCACCATGCCCAGTAACACTTTAACTGCTCTTATCTATTTCCATTATACTAACAAACCTATCTGGTTTAGGAAAAAGCAACATTTACAGTGTCTGTCTTTGTTCTTAGTAAGAATCCCTTTGTTCACACATATTAGTAAAAATGTGTATATATCCAAAACCAAACAGGCAAGCAGAACTCAAAATATTGTCTTAGGTGAAACAACAGGCCTGGATCCTACATTGGCACTAATACTTCTATAATACTCCTAACAGTGTTGTATTGCAGGACTGGGCACCTAATTCAGGGATTGCATTAAACAGCATGCTTAAAAGTTAGGCAATGCAAACTCTGAGTGGATCTAGTCCCCTTTATGGATGTAGTCCTGAATACCTATGATACTTTTGAAAACAAGTTTTAGGTTCCTAAATCAGTTAGGCGTTGCAACATTGAATGGAGTGATGTCTAAATATCTTTAAAAATCATGGCCTAACCCAGTATCTCTGTTTTTTATCTGTGTGATTTCTCATGTAAGCCATCTTTAGATTTGTTTTATATCACCTGATATTTCTCAGAACATTAAATGGAGTATTTTGAACTTCAGAAACAAATAGATGGTATCTCACAGACATTCATCTTAATTTTGTCCTCTTAGCAGACAGTGCAACATTTTGATTTTAATATTTTGTTTTTAAGAATTGAAGTTGACCTTGTGAGGAGCTAGCAAACACATTTTTCCCTCCCTATTTGCACGCCTCTAATTTGCTCCTCTGAGATATGTGTTCTTATTTCTTATGTGACTCCATCCTCCTAACTAAAACTAAGGAACTGCTGATTAAAAGGAAGTAAATCCGTTCATAAACTAGTGGGTTTTCTAGGTTTTCTGATTAGCTTTACAGATCCCCCTTATTAATCCTTAAACATTGCATACTCTGCAAAAAATCACTGTCTTTTACATTACTATAGATGATACTACAGAACATACTGTGGCTTGATTTGGTACAAACAGCTGATACTATTACTCTTGGGTTTGCTAAATATTAACTAGAAAATATTTTCCTCTAGATGATCTCAGTTATCGCTGGCTTCTAAATGAGTTCCCAGTATTCATTACTTTGGACAAACGGCGATTTGTGTCACAGACAAATGGCAATCTCTACATTGCAAATGTAGAAGCATCAGATAAAGGCAATTATTCATGTTTTGTGTCCAGTCCTTCAATCACAAAGAGTGTATTCAGCAAATTCATTCCACTTATTCCCCAGGCTGTAGACCGTAAGTATTTATGAGAAGTATTCTGTTTGCATTTTGATTTTTTTCCCGTTTACTGCAGTATTTTTAGCTCTGAGATAAGTCTTAAGGCAGTCAGTGAACTAGCATTTTGGTAGGTTTACTTCAGACATATTATTTAAATGTTCCACATACAAAGGCCCAGATCATTCCCTTCTACTGGGGTCATCTTGGAGAGGAAACCTCCATGAAGATCCCCCCAGAATCCCTTCTCTGTCCTCAAGGTATGAGTTTTTCTCCCCCCTCACCATCACGGAGTAGGCCATTGGACCTGTCCCAAAACCTGGCTTTGGCAGGCCTAAGGATCCCTGTTGGGCGGGGGTCGTGACTCCATGGAAAAGCTGAGGCAGCTCCTAGCAGTATTATGTTTTCTGGGAAATCCCCTAAGCAGTGGGAAACCCAGCCTCTTCTGGTCCACTCTCCCAGGCCCTGTTACCTTCTGCTATGACGACTCTGGAATGGTATTGTAAAAGCCACTGATCTGCTCTTCCTGCAGGAGGGAGGGAAGATCTGTACTTGGTTATCTAGAGATCAAAGGCTTTGTATAGTTGTGCCAATCCCCTAGCCTTCTCTTTGGCTTCATGTTACTAGATTTTTCACTGCCATTTTGTCAGCAAAGTTATGCATTTTTGATACTGTAAATACTGCCCTGCATGCACTTTGGAATGTCCAGCACTTGTCTTTCATACACTATTTGCTTGATGCAATATTTAGTTTTAACAAAATTGGGCTCACTTGATCAGAAGCCACATATTTTTCATATTTTTAATTTTACAGAACACACTAGATTCCTATTTCATATTTATTTACTTTACTATTTTAACAGAATGTTCACCACAGAATTTCCATATTTAGAGAGAACTTGGGATAAATACTCATGGTATTTCTCCTTGTGTGCGTGGTTCCTATCCATGCAAAAACATGTTAATTGGCATTAGAACTCTTGGATAACAATTAGATTAATAATCAGTAAGTGCCATTTATTCACTAATAGACAAACTATCGACCTTATGCCAGCCAGGCTGGTCTGGAAGAGAGAAGGAATCCGTCCCTTTCCTCAGACTATGGAGCAGCCCCACAGTTGATCTGTATCTTCAGAACTTCAGTAACCCTTGTGGCTGTTAGACTTTTCTCTGCTCTGTAAAGGGTAATAGCCAGTGAATGTAGGTAGTTTCAGCTCAACTGATCCTGTCCCTAGCAGTTTCTATCCATACTGAGTCCTTCATTTGATAGCATAAGAGATGCTCCACAGAGCTCAGCTCACTGGTAGATAGGGTTTCATATGCCCACGTAGACTCCTGGCATTCCATCACTCCCTATTGCCCTGTGTAACAAAGCACAATAGTTCTGCTACTTCCAAGTACCTCTGTGCCTGCAGAAGAGAAGGGGGTGACCTTAAAGTTCACAAAAATGAAAATGATTCTATCCACACTTGTTCTAAGGAAGCCATGGAGATAAGTTGACAAAAGATAGGAATGTGCTCTCTCCGTCATCTTTACAATCTACTGTTACACTTCAAAATAAGTTTAAATATGTTTACACTACAGAATTGAATATTAGCTTGAATATTAGCTATTAATCATCCAATGAAAGATAATTTTTTGAAAATAGTTCTGCCTTATTGTTAAAGTTTTTCTGTGTTAAGTCAGACTTCACTGATAATGAACATGGTGTCACATATCGTAAAGAAAAATTCTCTCTGGAATTTTAAGACGTTTTCTTGAGCTGTAGAAGTTAAAATTGCTGTATTAATTTCTGTCACTGACTGGCTATGTCTGTGAATCTCTTTTAATGTTAGGATCTAAAGTATATCCAGCTGATATCAAGGTTAAATTCAAGGATACATACGCACTTCTGGGGCAAAATGTGACACTGGAATGTTTTGCACTTGGAAAGTAAGTATATTTTAATGTAGTTTTAGAATAATACATTGGCTTTCATATCTCATTGGGAGCAAAAGTTCAGGATATTTAACGCAAATACATATTATGTCTTTTCAAAGCCCCGTTCCTGAGATTAGATGGAATAAGTATCTTGAACCCATGCCAGCAACTGCTGAGATAAGCATGTCTGGTGCAGTTCTCAAGATCTTAAATATTCAGTTTGAAGATGAAGGAACTTATGAATGTGAAGCTGAAAACTATAAAGGAAAAGATAAACATCAGGCAAGAGTTTACGTTCAAGGTAGATAGAGCATGTTAATTCTTCATAAATTCTTATGTTGGGGAGCACCTGTGTTTTCACACTTGATATCCATGTTATCTAATTGCATCGTTTTGACACACTGTTGTTTGAGTTAATAAAACAAAATCCAAAATTCATGCATTGTGAGACAACCATAAAAATGATCTATTAATTGAACTGCTCAATTTAATTCATTGTAGTAGCTCTACTTACATCTTGATTGCAGTGTGAAAGGGTTTAAAAATGGCATAAATATGCATAGTGAAAGCTAATTTGCTTAATTGTAGAACAGTCGAATATAAGAACTGCTAAGGGAAAAACAGGTCACTAGGTTTATCACACTTTCTTGTTTCCTCATTCTGTCTGGCTCTTTTCACCCTTTCTCTCTTTGTCCTGCCTTCAATTTCTCTTTTATATACACACTCTTTCTAAAGATTTCTAAGGCGTCTTAAATGTCTGTTTAATCCTAACTTCAGTGAAATATTCTACTAATATATATGAACTGTGACAAAGCTTTGTCCTTGCCTCCATGGGTCCCGCGTTTCCTGGCAGATTTCACTAGCCTCAGAGGCTCACTGTGACTCTCCACGTAACCCTTCTCTCTCAAGAGACAAGGGTCAGAGTCTACTGAGCCGTTTTCATCATAAGCCAGCGAGGGAGGTGAGGAGAAGTTATCCTTCCTTCCACAGTCTCTGTTGTCTCCCAGTCTCAGTGATTAATAGGGGGCAAAGGTGGGGGGGAGCCCAGGCCCACCCTCTCCTCCAGGCTCCAGCCCAGGGACCCTAATAGTATCAGCTATGGTAGCTGACCTTTTAGAAACATGACATGTACAATTCCCTGGGCTACTTCCCCCACAGCAGCCCTCGCTTCCTCAAGCTCCACTTCACCCTTACCTCAGGGCCTCCTTCCTTGTGCCTGATATGGTGTGTACTACTCAGTCTCTCCAACAGCACAACTTCCTCCCACAGCTCCTGACATGCACACCCACCAACTAACTGGGAGGCTTTTAACTAGTTTCAGCCAGCCCCTGATTGGCTTCAGGTGTCCCAATCAACCTAGCATTCTCCCTGCCTTCTGGAAAGTTCTTAATTGGCCCCAGGTGTCTTAACTGACCTGGAGCAGCTGCCATTTCACTGATCCTGGTACCAGGGATTTGTTTAGCGTGGAGCTAATATATCTATCTCCCACTACTTTTCTATAGCCATCTGGCCTTTCCCCATCACGGAATGTTAATAATTCTTTTGAGCTTTCTCTACTTCACTTTTTCTAGATTTTAAATACCTTTGGGGTTTTTTTCCCATTGGAGGCAGATTTCCATTAAATCACTTCCTTTTGTAAAGAACTGAGTATCTTAGATCTCAGTGGTGTTTATTTTCATCCAACAATTGTTTTTATTTTTGTTCCTGTTATTTTGCACCATTGGCTTTCTCTTGTTCCAAACTGTGACATGTCTATCATTCTGTGTTTAGCACTCAAGAACATAGTGCATCCTACTGCTAGCAGTGGAATGGGCCTGAGATAACCTGTCTCTCGCTGTCAGGGGGTCACCACTATTTATTATACGTGATGATAATGAATATGACTTTTCTATTATTTTGGCACTTATACAGTGCAAGAATAAATGTAGGTGCATTTGATTTTTGTTTGTTTCTTAAATGCCTTCTCGGTTTCCTTGGAATATTTTCTGGGGAAGAATAAGTAATGCATGTTTTAAGTGCATTCCTTGTTATCTGCAATTCCAAATTGTTTACTTATATCTATTTTATGGTGCTACTAATAAGTTAATATGTGGAATAACTGCAATCTAATATGAACACCATCGAGGTAATGAGTATTATCTTACATTCACTTCAGCAATCATGATTTGTTATGTCCACTTCCCATTGTTACCTCTATAAAAATTGTTTACAGTTATTGTGGCGCTCATGGGATAATTCCAAATATTCCATGACCACCATTGTTTCTTACTTAAATTAGTTGATGCATTACTGATTTACAATATTCCCTATGCTTGATGGCCAATGAATTACCCATGTAAGAGAACCTTCACTATAGTATTTCTTGAAATGTGCAGCATTTCTTATTATTACAGTTATTGCAAAATTCAAGTCCCTTATAGTAAATTTGTATCTGCCCTTATGTTTCTGAGACTTCTGCATCTATGGGAAGAGGTGCGTATTCTTCATTTTCCCTATATTTTAATATAATTTTGTGCTCTCATTCACAGTCTCAGAATGAAAATTAGTTTTAGAAAAAAAGTCTATCAAAAACATGCCAGCACATATTTTAGTGGGATACCTCTGATATAAAGATTACATTGTCATGAGTTTTTCTGTTAAATGAAAGCTATATTTTTAAACTGAAATTTCAAATTAAAATGTTCTCTTTCTGGAGACGATGGTCAGAGACGTAAAGCAGTCACATTGGACCCAATATGCCTGCCCATACTGTTTTTTTAAAATTAACTTTCTTTGACTTCATAAAAAATCTCTTAATTTGGAATGGGGGGGCAGGAGGGTGGAGGGGAATTATTATGACTTGGCCTAGAGACTCTAAGTTTGCTATGATTTGTTATCTGTGCTGCAAATAAGTGGGGAAATTATAGGGATATGTATTATAAATATCTCCTAGGGTGTGCACGCCCCCATATAGATAGGGTTGCATATACCTAGTTGCCCATTAGAGCAAGGATATCAAAAAGGAGGAATTGGAAAAATGGGCATGCTTCTTGTAGGAAGAGCTTACAACAGTTCCAGGAAGCAATATGGAACTAGGAAAATGAAGGACTATCGTGCTTAAAAGAGATTTGATATGAAAATTGTTGTTTATTTTCCCTACAGCTGAAGCAACCCATCTTGTTGCATCTAGTAGATTCTGCACAGTACACTCAGCAAGATCTTCTATAAATGAATATTTTCAAGAGGGCGAGTTAATGATAAATTTCCAGCCATAAGCTGGATTCCTTTAATTGGCTTAAGCCAGATCTGTAATATTAGCTTTGCATGCTTTTTATGTTCATTGTTTCATTATAGTTTGTGCATGCCATTTCGCTAAAATTTCAGCACAGTTGGTCACTCAGAATGACTTTCAGTTGACTGGCCTTGTGAAACACTTCATGCCATCACTTGTAATTCGTATAGGAATTATATTTTTGCACATTCTGCTGTAGCTGACATGCACCCATGCTTGCAGTCTAAGAAGAAGAGTCTCATTTTCCTTGCAAATAAAACCTTGTGTGCACACTTCACATGAAAGCATAAACATATGTTCCAACAAAAAGGAATAATCCTTAGTCCTGATATAACATTTGTAAACTGGACTGCTACACTTTTAGTGAACTGAATTTAAAAATATATAATGGTACGGTCCTTATCATTATAGCAAACAATAATTTGCTAAGAGACACACCAGAGTAATTACAAATAAAAGAAAGAAAAACCTCTCTGCTTCTTCCTTATAAAGTCTCAGTTCCTTCTTAAAGAATATATAAAGCAGTATGAGATGTAAAACACAGCACCATCAATACAGTCAAAATACCTGTGTATTGCTGCTTAAAACAAGGAACTAATGTTAATGAATAGCACAGTATTGTAATGATTCTTCTTTAAGTGATTGCACATGTCAATTCCACTGTAGGTGTGCGCGTGCTTCGTCCACAGTTGTTGGAGATTTTTCCTTCAGCAGTTCCCGTCAGGGCAGCGTGAACTCCTGGCGCCTCATGCCACTGCTCAAAGGTGTAAAGGGCTCCGCTGCCCCCAACACTCCCCCTCAGTTACTTCCTACCACCCGTAATGGTTATTGGAGCTGTAATCTTTGCATTTCAAAAATCTTCCCTCACCTTCTTGTTTATATAGTTCCTGTCATGTTAGTTTGGCTTAGAGTTGTGTTTCTGTATATAGTTACCAATTAGAATAAGTTTAGTCTAGTTCTTAGGGTAAACTGCTCTCCAGTGCCTGTTTGGGTACTGGGTCTGGTACTGGACTCATGCCACACTCTCCTGGCTTTAAGGGCTGTCACGCCTATGGCAAGCCAATACCAGTCAGCGACCCCCACCCCAGCTGCCTGAAATATCTGGGGGAAGCCCACATAGGTGAAAAATGTCACATTTGTAGAGGATTCAAGCCCTGTTCAAAAAAGGACAGGGTGGCCAGGCTCAAATATTTACTGATGACATCTGCGCTTCGCCCTCCATTAGAACCTTCCTGTTCGGAGCACGTATGAGTTGGTCAGGAGTGCTCCGTCCACTCTAGCTAGCCTCACTGGTACCAAAGAATTCCTCAAAGGATTTGGTACTGGGGCCTTTGAAATCTACAGGCAGGCACTGGGTGCTGCAAAGGATATTGAGGAACACTGAAAGAAGAGCCCCTCCCCCGGCATAACTTCCCTGCAAAGAGGGATTGCTGACTGCCAAGCCTAGGAAGGGCCCATTGAGACCAATCGCAGGATTGGCACAACTCCTACTACTGACGGGTCAACTCCTGGTATTTTGACGGTACTGTCTACATCTGAAGCGCTTGAGGCAGCTTGCAAACTACTGAACTTGTTAGTTCTGGTTTCAACTGTGGAACAAGATTCCCATCAGGCACCAGGAGTGGGCGAGCTGGATTCTCCAGTGCCTGTTCTGGTTCCAGTCACCATTCAGTACCAGTGGCTGCTATGGTTGCAAGGTCTCAGCAGATTCCATCAAAAGGAAAGCCTACAGTGATCTCGCTGTTGCCTCTGTCACCTGATTCGGAACAGGTCTCCCTGATGACATTGGGATCCGCTCCCGCATGGCCAGAGGAAGCAGACTCATTCCCCTTTTCGGATTCTAAGGTCAGATCTTATTCCTCCAGGCTGGAGCAACCTCAGCGGGATGTCTACCCACCTTGGTCCAGATCAATGGCCAGCAAACAGCTGGGTTCCAGCACTGTACCAGTGGCCCTTCTGGAGCCTTTGTGGCATTCCCCCACACTCTGCAGCATTCAGTAGACCCTGGGACATGAGCACCAGTCTCCATTCCCCCTATGCCGATATTAGTACTGTGCAAGGGGAATTGATTACTCCTGTGCAAGAATTGGACGAGGGTCCCCCTCAACAACCACTGGTCTCTTCTTCTTCATCCCTGGATGAGGCAGTACTTGCAAAGTCTACCTCACCCCCACAAGATGACTTCAGAGTCCACCAGAACATGCTAAAAAATGGTGACTGTGGCTCTGGATAGCCAGCCAGAGAAAGTGCAAGGAAAGTCACACAGGTTGGTGGACATTTTCACCTCTCCTGGACCCTTTAGGGGAGCTATCCCTGTAAATGAGGCAATCCTAGTGCCCACCCTAAGCTTATAGCAGACCCCATCGTCCCTTCCTCTCACAGCTAAAAGTGTGGAAAGGAGATTATATGTGTGGAAAAGTGTGGAAAGGAGATTTTTACAATCACCTGCCTCCAGGTTCCCTGGTAGTGTCTGCTGCAATTGAAAAGGATCAGACCTCAACCCCAAAGGGGAAGAAAGCAAGGAAGCTGTACCTCTTTGTTAGGAAAATGTATTCCACGTGAGGGTAACAACTGAGAATCACAAACTAGCAAGTTCTTCTTGGTCAGTATGATTTTAACCCAGGGGTCGGCAACCTTTCAGAAGTGGTGTGCCAAGTCTTCATTCATTCACTTTAATTTAAGGTTTCGCATGCGAGTAATACATTTTAACATTTTTTAGAAGGTTTCTTTCTATAAGTCTATATATGTAAAGTAGTGTCATATGTAAAGTAAACAAGGTTTTCAAAATGTTTAAGAAGCTTCATTTAAAATTAAATTAAAATGCTGATCTTACACCACAGGCCCACTCAGCCCACTGCCAGCCTGGGGTTCCGTTCACCTAGGCCAGCAGCAAGCTGAGCGGGGCCTGCGGCCGGGACCCTGGCTGGCAAGGGGCTGGCAGGCAGAACCCCAGACCGGCAGCGGGCTGAGCAGGGCCGGCAGCCAGGACCCCAGACTGGCAGTGGGCTGAGCAGCTCAGCCTGCTGCCACTCAGCCCGCCGCCGGTCTGGGGTTCAGTCTGCCGACTCCTGCCAGCCAGGGTTCCAGCTGCCAGCGCTGCTCAGCCCGCTGCCGGTCTGAGATCCCAGCCCTGCCCAAATAGAGTGGGTACCTGCCTTCTCCCTGGTTCTAGCCCATTCTCTTCCCCTCTCTCTATACTGAGCTCAGGATGGGAGTGCACTGAGCACAGGGCTGGGGGTGAAGGAGCAGGCTAGGGTCTGGCCAGGATCTAGAATGAGGGAGTGGGCTCAGGGTTGCAGTTTGGGTGTGGAGCGCTTACCTGGGCAGCTCCCATTTGGTGTGAGGGGAGCAGGTGGGAATGTGGGGGGGTGGGGGGGTGCAGGAGCTCCTGTTTAGTGCTCAGGGTGGGGGTGGGAATGTGGGGGGTTCAAGAGTCAGGACATGGGATCTGAGGGGGCTGGGTATGTGTGGGGGGTGCAGAAGTCAGGACAGGGGTCTGGGGGCATGTGAGGGGGGTGTAGGATTCAGAACATGGGGTGTAGGGGGGCTGGGTATGGGTGGGGATAGTGGAGTCATGGCTGGGGTCATGGAGGGGTGCAGGGATCAGGGCAGGAAGCTGGGGTGTGGGAGGGTGCAGGGATCAGGGCAGGGGGCTGGGGTGTGTGTGGAGGGTGTAAGGGTCAGGGCAGAAGGCTGGGGGTGTGGGCTGGGATAGTGGGGTGCTGCTAGCCCCCTGCCCAGAGAGGCTCACGGCAGGGGGCTGGAGGGTATATGCCCTGATTCCACCCCCCTTCCCCAAGGCCCCGTCCCCACCTCTTCTCCACCTCCTCCCGGGAGCAACGAGCGCGCTGCGGCTCCGCTTCTCCTCCTCCCTCTCAAGGGCCATCAGTAGATCGGCAGCAGGGAGGGAGAGGAGGAGGGGCAGGAACCCAGCACGCTGGGGGAAGAGGCATGGGAGGGGGGAGCTTGCCTGCTCTGCAACAGCAGTCAGCACAGGGCCGGAAAGGGGTGGGGACAGGATTTTTAATGGCACGCTGCTACCTACCGAGATCCCAGTGTGAGTTTGGCAGTGGGCTGAGCAGGACCGGCGGCTGGGACTCAGCAGGCAGCAGCGTGCCATTAAAAATCGGCTTGCATGCTGTCTTTGGCACGTGTGCCATAGGTTGCCGACCCCTCTTCTAACCTGTGGGAAAGCATCCTGAAGTTAAGGACAAGCTTCCTGACAAGGACAAGCAGGTTTAGTGGCCAGGTCAGCTGCGCAGATGAGCCTGGATGTAGTGGATTCAGTGGCTCATGTTATGGCTTCCGCCATTTCCATGCGTCATTCATCTTCAGTGCAATCGTCATGTTTGCCCCAAAGGTGCAGCAAACCATTCAGGACCTCCCATTCAGAAGCCTTTCATTCTTCTCTAAGAAGTTGGATGAAAGGCTTTGTAGCCTTAAGGACTCAAGAGCAATGCTTAAATCACTGGGGACTTATACACTGGCGATGAAAAGAAAGCCATTCCACGCACAACAGTCCCGTGGTTCCACTTGTTTATGCCTCGTAGCCAGAACTTATTGAGAAAGAAGGGCAGAGGTTGTGAGAGACGGCTGCCTCCTCCACACTGCCTGCTTCATTCAGGCAGACTGGTTCCTCAAAGCATTTATTTTGACTTGTTGCTCGAGAGCAGCCAATCACCTCCCATGATACCGTCCCCTATTTTTACCAACCACCTATCCCACATCCTAAGTGCTTGGTCCTGAATTGCCATGGATCCGTGGGTTCTAAGCATGGTGGAACTGGGTTATGCCCTCCAGTTTACTTCTATTCCTTCTTCCTATCCTCCTTGCCTGCCACTCTTCAGAGACCACTCTCCTGAGAATGTGATACTGTAGGAGATCCAGTCTCCTCTCCTTGTGGGCGACACAGAGGAAGTTCCAATGCCTTTCCGAGAAAAGGAATTCTATTCCTGATACTTTCTGATCTTGAAGGCAAAGGAGGGCCTCAAACTAGACCATTCAGATCACCCTCACAGCTTTTTGTGGCAATCCAGGCAGAATAAAGGGCCACCTGATGTCCACTTAGAGAATCTCCTCCTGGATTATGAGCTGTATTCATCTACACTACTGTTTGGCAGATGCAGAACCTCTGTAGAAAGTGGTGGCTCACTCAGGTAGATCACAGGCAGTTTCTGTGGCCTTTCTGGCCCAGATGCCCATCCTGGACCTGTGTTACAGTAGACCAAAAGCTGGATATGAGTCAACAGTGTGCCCTTGTTGCCAAGAAGGCCAATGGCATTTTGGGATGTATAAGTAGGGGCATTGCCAGCGGATTGAGGGACGTGATCGTTCCCCTCTATTCGACATTGGTGAGGCCTCATCTGGAGTACTGTGTCCAGTTTTGGGCCCCACACTACAAGAAGGATGTGGAAAAATTGGAAAATGTCCAGCGGAGGGCAACAAAAATGATTAGGGGACTGGAACACATGACTTATGAGGAGAGGCTGAGGGAACTGGGATTATTTAGTCTGAGGAAAAGAAGAATGAGGGGGGATTTGATAGCTGCTTTCAACTACTTGAAAGGGGGTTCCAAAGAAAATGGATCTAGTCTGTTCTTAGTGGTAGCTGATGACAGAACAAGGAGTAATGGTCTTGAGTTGCAGTGGTGGAGGTTTAGGTTGGATATTAGGAAAAACTTTTTCACGACGAGGGTGGTGAAACACTGGAATGTGTTACCTAGGGAAGTGGTGGAATCTCCTTCCTTAGATATTTTTAAGGTCAGGCTTGACAAAGCCCTGGCTGGGATGATTTAGTTGGGGATTGGTCCTGCTTTGAGTAGGGGGTTGGACTAGGTGACCTCCTGAGGTCCCTTCCAACCCTGATATTCTATGATTCTATGGACATTTGTAAAGTGGCAACCTGATCTTCTGTCCACACTTCTATCTCCTGCTATGCCTTCACTCATCAGTCTAGAGATGATGCCAGATTTGGACAAATGGTCCTACAATTTCTGTTCTAGTAGGCTCTGGATATGCCTCCAGCTCAAAATGCTTTTGAGTCACCTGCAGTGGAATAGACATGTGCAATCACTCAAAGGAGAAAAAATGGTTACCTGCCTTTCTCTCTCTACCCTCCTTCCCCTCTCTATCAGAATCTCTCTGGTAGGAAAGAACTGGTGGGTTGGGGGCAACAGGGCTCTTCATACTTGTGAGCAGTGGTGTGAGGCACATGGGGGCATTCACGCTGCCCTGATGGGAACTACTGAGGGAAGAATCTCTGACAGCTGTGTATGAGGCATGCGCACACCTACAGTGAAATCTGCATCACATCTTAAAGAACAACAGTTAAGGAAAGGTGAGTAAACATTTTGCGTAGACTGCACCTTCACTAGTAGATGGTGCTGTATCCTTATCTTAGTGTTAAGATGTCATCTTGTATGTTGTATGTTGTTATGATGTTGACCTGACCAGGAAGTGAGCAGGGAAATTCAGTCCTGTCTGTGTGTTCTGGAGTTGGTACATACAGTGTCCCAATAAATCCTTTCGTTTCTATAAGCAAGTATTATAACTGGAGCCAGCAGCTTCAAGATGGCAAAAGTACTTGTGCCTGAGCAGAAATATACTGATCATGCAGATTAGACTGGAATCTGTGATACTTGGCAGACTTTGAGCTAATGATCTCTGTGAATGACTGGACTAACGAGAAAGCAGCTCAGTACCTAGTAGTGTTTTTGGATGGTGATGTCAAAGCATTTTACCAGCAGCTTCCCAGTGAGGATCATGACTCTTAGAGACCGTTATGCAAACACTTTTACACTGCTGTGAGCGGGGATTCATTTGACCTTTTGAAATTCTGGAAGGAATGGCAAATCAGGAGGAGGCAGGAAGGGGAACCCCACATAGTTATTTGTGTACATTAAGGAGAGTGTTCGATAGATCTTTCTGTGCACCATTCTGGGCAGAAGATGGCTCCAGTGAAGCAGAAACTCCTACACTGAATCTCGAACTGGCGATGCAGAGAGGGGCATATGCCCAGTGTGAAGCCAGGAGAGAACCTATGTGAAAAAAATCAGTTTATAAATGGTTTAGCAAGGTGTGACAGGGTCAGGCCAGATGGCTACAGGACAGTAATAGAAGGCAGATATATTAGCCCCAGGTTAAGTAGGTCCCTTTTCTTTGGGTAAGGTAACGGGGAAGGTTCCAGAACAATCAGGAACCTTCTGGAGACAAATAAGACTGACAGGCTGATTAGAACACCTGCAGCCAATCAAGAAGCTGCTAGAATCAATTAAGGCAGGCTAATCAGGGCACCTGGGTTTAAAAAGGAGCTCACTTCCATTTGTGGTGTGTGTGTGAGGAGCTGGGAGCAAGAGGCACTAGGAGCTGAGAGTGAGAACGCAGAAGGTTGGAGGAATGAGGTGTACAAGCATCATCAGACACCAGGACGAAGGTCCTCTGGTGAGGATAAAGAAGGTGTTAGGAGGAGGCCATGGGGAAGTAACCCAGGGAGTTGTAGCTGTTGCACAGCTGTTCCAGGAGGCACTCTAAACAGCTGCATACCACAGGGCCCTGGCCTGGAACCCGGAGTAGAGTGCGGGCCCAAGTTCCCCCCAAACCTCCCAACTCCTGGTCAGACACAGGAGGAGTTGACCTGGACTGTGGGTTCATGAAAATGGCCAAACTGAGGGCTTCTGTGAACTCCAAGGCGAGCAAATCTGCCAATAAGCACAAGACCCACCAAGGTAGAGGAGGAACTTTGTCACAAAGGGAACTTCATAACTTGCTGGTGATGTAGGATAGCATTCTGGATAAATCTAAGGACCAGATTATACACAGAGTTCAAAATGTGGAACCAAAATTGGGATTTCCTTAAAGCAGGGGTCGGCAATCTTTCAGAAGTGGTGTGCCAAGTCTTCATTTATTCACTTTAATTTAAGGTTTCATGTGCCAGTACTACATTTTAACATTTTTAAAAGGTCTCTATAAGTCTATATTTTATATAAATAAACTATTGTCATATGTAAAATAAACAAGGTTTTCAAAATGTTTAAGAAGCTTCATTTAAAATTAAATTAAAATGCTGATCTTACACCACAGGCCCACTCAGCCCGCTGCCAGCCTGGGGTTCCGTTCACCTAGGCCGGCAGCAAGCTGAGCGGGGCCTGCGGCCGGGACCCTGGCTGGCAAGGGGCTGGCAGGCAGAACCCCAGACCGGCAGCGGGCTGAGCAGGGCCGGCAGCCAGGACCCCAGACTGGCAGTGGGCTGAGCAGCTCAGCCCGCTGCCACTCAGCCCGCCGCCGGTCTGGGGTTCAGTCTACCGACTCCTGCCAGCCAGGGTTCCAGCTGCCAGCTGCCAGGAGTGTGGAGTGCTTACCTGGGCAGCTCCCATTTGGTGTGAGGGGTGCAGGTGGGAATGTGGGGGTGGGGAGGTTGCAGGAGCTCCCATTTGGTGCTCAGGGTGGGGGTGGGAATGTGGTGGGTGCAAGAGTCAAGACATGGAGTGTGAGGGGTCTGGGGGCATTTGTGGGGGGTGCAGGAGTCAGGGCATGAGGTGTGGGGGGGCTGGGTATGGGTGGTAGTGGAGTCAGGGCTGGGTCATGGGGGGTGCAGGGGTCAGGGCAGGAGGCTGGGGTGTGTGAGGGGTGCGGGGGTTAGGGAGGGCTGGGAGTGTGTGAGGGGGGTGCAGGGATCAGGGCAGAGGGCTGGGGTCTGGGGGGGGTGCAGGGATCGGGGCAGAGGGCTGGCGGTGTGGGCTGGAGTCGTGGGATTGCTCCCAGCCCCCTGCCCAGAGCGACTCACAGCAGGGGGCTGGAGGGGATATGCCCTGATTCCACCCCCCTTCCCCACCTCTTCTCCGCCTCCTCCTGGGAGCAGTGAGCGTACTGTGGCTCTGCTTCTCCCTCTCCCTCGCAAGGGCCATCAGCAGATCGGGGGCAGGGAGGGAGAGGAGGAGGGGCAGGAACCCAGCATGCTGGGGGAAGAGGCATGGAAGGGGGAAGCTTGCCTTCTCTGCAGCAGCAGCTGGCGCAGGGCGGGGCAGGCAGAGAAGAGCGGGCCGGGGTGGGCAGGATTTTTAGTGGCACTCTGCTGACTGCTGGGGTCCCAGCATGGATTCGGCAGCGGGCTGAGCAGGGCTGGCATCTGGGACTCGGCAGGCAGCAGCCTGCGATTAAAAATCGGCTCGCGTGCCGTCTTTGGCACGCGTACCATAGGTTGCTGACCCCTGCCTTCAAGGTACCAGCTGTTAATTCCCAGCCTCACAGTGACTCCTTTCTATTTCAAGAAATTAGCACTTCAAGAAATGATTGCTAGTGATCTGGCTAAAAAATTGTAGGATGCCCAAGTGGAAGCTATTCACTGGTATCCCATAGGTCAGAAGAGAGAGACTGTTTCCCAAGTGAGTCCCATGCCGGATGATATTTGTAGGTGATGTGGAGGCAAAGGTAAAGCTACATCAGCAATTGTTAAAATGGCACATGAAGAGGTGGTCATATACTAGTTACTATGTGTCTGCAGACATTGACAGTTAGAAAACCACAATGCTCTTGGATTTAGGATCTGAAATAAGTAGGGTGACCAGATGTCCTGATTTTATAGGGACAGTCCTGATATTTGGGGCTTTTTTTATATATGGGCTTCTATTACCCCCCACTCCCTGTCCCGATTTTTCACACTTGCTGTCTGGTCTAAGGTGAACTAAGTGCTAAAAATTGATGAATATTAATCATCAGCTATCGCATACAACAGGCAGAATCTAGTTCCCTCTGAACTTGGGGTCTCTGCTTACTTTCTGGACTTTTGTTGTGGTGATCAGTATTTCTAGTACTGTTGTATTAGGAGTGGATTTCATCTGAGGGCATCACAAGAACTCTGGGGTGATTATAGAACAGACTTGTCCCAGGACAGTATTTAGATACCTCTACTGTATGTGAGTAGGAGAAGGAATGAAACCTGGTGAGCAATTCTTGGGGCCTTAGAGGTGCCTCGACCATGCCTACATGGTGAGAACTTTGAGTAAAAAGGCCTTTGAAGACCAATGTTTAAAAAAGATAAAGCAAATATTGACATTTTGAGATCAAAGTGCTCTTTCCCCCTCCCTGCCCCTCCACCCCCCAAATAAGGAATCTAATATGGGCATACTGAATTATTGTATTGAAATATAAAGATGAAAAACTGCTTAATGGTAAGAATGTTAGTTATACCTGAATAATTAATAATTATGGATAGTGAATAAGTTTAGATGAGGCAAATCTTAGACCAAAGCCTTGGTGGCATGACTGTGGCTTTGCAAATTTTTCTCCTCATATAGATCTGCTTATTTGTTTAAATTATGTTATTGCTGACAGGACAAAAGTAACATGTTGTGCTGGAAGATATTTAAATAAAAGGTACACAAACCTGTAATGACAAAAAATCCTCTTTATTGGGAAAATACAGGAGCAAAGAGACACAGAAACAGAATGGTGTAAACAGCAAAAGTTTTTTAAATTGAAGCTTGTACATGTGTATTGTACCTAAAACAAATGCTTAAATGTGCTTAATGCTGATTGGAGAAAGAATAAGAAATCTATAGTGAGGAAATGTATAAAAAGACTCAAGTGAACAAAGTGTATAAAGGTAAGAGGATCATCTTACCAGCATCTTACAGAGGATAGTATTTCGTGATAACAATGCTGCAGATCACCTGGAGTATAAAAAGACACTGAGCCAGGTATCTAACAGGCTTTTTTTAAGCTGGGCATGGCTGCAGAGGTGAAGCACTGGGTAGTTTCCTGTCTTGTCAAGAAAGGAAAGCACCAGCAAGAAGAGGCAGAACTCCTTTAGGGGAAAATGCCTCAGCTTAGTAAGCCCTGAGAGTTCATACTGATGGACTTGAAAGGCCCACTACCAGAAACACCAGCTGGAAATCGGTATTTGCTTGTAATGTATCACACCTTCTTAAAGTTCATGGTGGCTCAACCACCAAAGGATAAAAGGGGTGAGACAGATATAAATGCATTGATGAAATATGCAGTGGTGAAGTTTGGCCCACCAAGCTGCATCTGTGATGATCGGGGAAGGAATATGAATATGGTGGTTATGCAAAGCTTACTGACAACTGTAGATAACCGAGATGAGGACCAGTGTTGCCCACCCTACAACTAATGAGGTAGTGAAGAGAGCAAACTGCACCATTGGTTCTATGCTTGGAGTCTTAGTGAAGACCAACAAGACTGGGATACAAAGTCATCTTTGATTATCTTTGTCTGTAAACACCAGCCGGCTCTCAACTGTCCATTATTCTCCTTATGAGATTATTTTAGGACTTTGCAAATCCATTCTTCTCTGTGGCTTGATGTTCAGGCAGCAAAAACTGGCAAGGTCTCCTGCACCTAAACAGGTAGGTGATGTGGCAGTGTCTTGTATCAGTGACCTGAGGAGAGCATTGCAGAATGTGGAGGAACAGGTGAGCCAGATGCGAACATACCAGGCACAAGATGCTAGGGAAAAAAAAATACATGCCAGGAAGGAGGGAAGGCATGCTTATTCCTTTTTGGAGGGGACTTTGTCCACTGATGAAGACACTAAATAATTTATCCTTGCTGATATATAATCCAAGAGCCCGAGTGCATCAAGAACTGCTGCATAAATTCATTGAAAGAAAGGGGAAGACAAACACTGAGAATGTTTGTGGCAAAGTGTATCTGCCCTTTGTGACTCCCCACAGGAAGCCTTGCAGTCCTACTACATCCTGCCCCCGGACAGCAGCAAAGTGACAGGACAGGTGCAGCAAAGGTGGTCCCTCAGATAAAATGACCTGCAGGTCAGTTTCTGGCTAGGACCAGAGGAGCAAGGAAGGGTGCTCCTTCCTGCCTAAAGGAGCTCGAGGGATAGTCAGAGTTTGTTTCTGGCTACATTTTCTTAAGCTGGGTTTGCAGGGAGAGAAAGGACATAACAACCTTAACCGTGAAATAAGAGTGAAGATAAAGGGGCCAGATAGAAATAGGCTAAGGAAAGAAGCAGCAACTAATTGGATCGAGCCCCACAGGGCTGCTGTTTGTAGGGTCCCTAGATTGGAACCCAGAGTAGTGGGCAGTCCGGGTTCCTCACAGGTTAAGTGCCATAAACCCCAAGAAAGGGAGCCTATTTGGGAGTCTGAGCAAAGGCTGAATTTAAAGGGCCCAAGGCTGGGGCTGAAGACCGTAGCAAAGGCAAAATAGTCTGTTTAGTAATTGGACTCTAATGCCCCGGAAGGGGTTCATTCAGACTTTGTGACTTGGCTCGAGTGCCAGGCCACTGAAGATCTGCCAGGGTCAGTTGGCAGCTTGCAGGGGCATAAGAGAGGACAAAAGGACCATGATACCACGCACAGCCACTTAGACATGCTCAAGAGATGAGTGCCCGTTTACAATGCTCAACAGAGAGCTATTCCCAAGGAATGCAGATGAGGATTTGGCTCCTAATGGGAGCCCAGCTGGGGAGGAGAAATTTCCAGTGTGTTTGAAGGCTGTTGGGGTTACAGGAGAGTGAACAGTGCTCCTGAAAAAGCCTGACTCTCTCAAATCACCCGTTTCTCCAGAGTTATCCTAGACAGATTTCTCTCAGAACCAGAGCTGTGTATATAAGAGCCTGGGTCCTCAACCTCCCAACTAACATAACCCTTCTGGTAGGAGACACTTGTTCCCTAGAAAGACTGCCTTCCACTTTATATTTTTCTCCAAGCAAATATAAAAGGAGTACTTGTGGCACCTTAGAGACTAACCAATTTATTTGAGCATAAGCTTTCGTGAGCTACAGCTCACGTCATCGGATGCATCGGATGCTCAAATAAATTGGTTAGTCTCTAAGGCGCCACAAGTACTCCTTTTCTTTTTGCGAATACAGACTAACACGGCTGTTACTCTGAAACCTGTCCAAGCAAATATGTACAGCTCCTAGAAGCCGGGGACAGGTAAGTTTTAAGAAAAAGGAAGAGAAGGGGAACAGGGAAAGAAAGAATATGTATGGTTGCAGAGAGATGGCAAATGCAGGAGGAGAGTGTGGCAGTCTCTGTTCAAACTGTCTGCTCTCAAGTTAGAAAGATGTATAGAGGGAGAAAATGGGTGAAATAAAAACAAAATCATTACTTCTTGAAGTTTGCTGGGACAAGGGCACATACCTCTTGGGCCTCCCTTTCCCACTCGGGTAAGATTTTTAAAGAGCATCTTCAGTTTAGTAAGCAGAGGGTAAGAAAAGTAATATTATTATTCTCCTTAAAAGGATTGAAGGATATTGTAGCTTTCTTTGAAAGTGTATTTTATTATTATTTGTATTACCACAGTGCCTAGTCATGGACCAGGACCCCATTGTGCTAAGAGGTATACACTCACAGAACAAAAAGATTATTCCTATCCCAGAGAGATTATAATCTAAATATAACACAGGAGACAACAGATAGATACAGACAAGGAAAAATGTACAATACATTACAATACAATAATTTTTTTTGAGTAGAAGGAAAATTGAGACAGTATTGGTCAGCATCATTGGCAGTGGTATCAGCATACCAGCAGCCTAACCATTGTCAACTTTTTATAGGAATTGGTGTCCTATATTGGGCAACTAAGAAGAAACTGATTAACTGTGAAGAGCTACTGCAGTGAATCTACAATCCCGGTTCAGTGGGACTGCTCATATGTGTCTATCGGACAGATTCCTAAAGAACGAGCCCTAGCACTTTGGGATACTTTTCATCATGTTAGGAAATGCAGGTCTTATTGCAGCTGCACAATGCAAATGTGCTTTTGATACTCAATGTTATTGCTTAATTCTTAGTGGAATATTGAGGATAAAAACACAAGAGTAGAACTAAATAATGATTGATTGTTAAATTTATATTTAATATTTACAAGACATTCTGTTTTCTTTGTTTTTCAGCATATCCAGAATGGGTAGAACATATCAATGACACAGAGAGAGACATAGGCAGTGATCTATACTGGCCTTGTGTAGCCACAGGCAAGCCTACTCCAACAATCAGGTGGTTGAAAAATGGAGTATCGGTTGGTATATTTCTATGTATTTTGCTGTATTAATTGTTTATGTAGACATTGAAAACAATTTTTAAAGTATGCATTATTAAACAGTTAGAAGCCTTGTGAATTATATGATATAAACTTTTGATAATTCAGACTGCATTAAGGATAAAATGTATTTTTATACCCTACTTATATCTCAGTCTGCTTTTTGGTTGTTAAATATATCTTCTCCCATTTCATATTCAGTTCAGATAGCCTGCTTTTTCATAGCATACAGTTGGGATACAGAGATCTTTTTTTTTTTTTTTACTGGGAGCCTTTACAATGAATGCTATTTTGTTGTCTCTAAATAAAAGTCCCCCCCCCAATTTTTTTTCCATTTTACCACATTAAACATGAATGTATCTCAAAAGATACATGGAAAAGACCGTGCCAATGGAGGGATGTTGAAAATGTTTAAAAATAAGATTGCTCTTCTCATTCTATTACATACAACTTTTTCATGTATTTCATGTCACAGAATATTGCAAATTTCATGTTTTCAGTGGACGTGAAATGTAAAATAAAAGCACTGCCAAATAACTTAGACCTAATTTTCTATCAGCTTTCCAATTGTTATCCTTTTTGGAGGAGTATTTTCTGGGTCTTAAATGTATATATTAATTTTCACTTCAGCATTCTCAACAATAGTTTTAATAGCCGTTGGTAGGGCTTCTCATTTTAAGTTTTAACTGATAAATGCTGATATAGCACCCCCTACAGAAAAAGAAATGAGATTGGTGTTTATTCAGTGAATACCGGAGAAACACTGGAAATGGTTACTTGTACCTAAAGGCTTGTCTACATGGATTACAAGGGTGTGATTTCTAAAGTACACTCCAGTGTGTTGCACATTAATTGGTCTGTGTAGACCCTGCTGGTGCACATTAAAGTTTCCCTAGTGCACTTTCACATAGTGTCGTTTGAAATAGTACTTAAGTAAGTAACCGTAAGTTAAAGTGCAAGAAGGACCATTACAATGGGATTACTTGTTATAGTAAATACAAAGAGAGAGCTTTGAAAAATCCTGATTTTTGGACATCTACATAGGACTCAACACTGCTACTAATATAAACCCCAAAAAATGAAATTAATAAACTCCCCAAAACAGAAACCCTACCATGTTTATGTTGGACTCACAGTATTATGTGTTCTGTTGCGGGAGAACAGGCCAAAAAGAAGAGGGTTGACAAGACAACTAATACACTGCTGCATTTCCCGAGCTGTGATGACAGTGATACTGGTATACAGACAAAGAAAACAATGGGGCACAGCTATTTTGGCTGTGTGCTTTGAGAAAAATCTGGGAGGGGGGAGCAGGGATATCAGTGTCTGCCATATGGAAAAGGATTAAAACAGAAGAAAACAATCTTATTTTCAAGCTTCTGTGGTTATTACAAACAAGTGATTTAACAAGTAAAATTACTTGCCTGCCCCTTTTGACTGGACGGTCACTGACAAAATCTACATATTGGATTGCAGAAAATATCATGTAGTTCTCAAATAATATGTCACACAGTTACACTTTGTGTTAGAATTAAAATATTATTTCCAATAGAAAAAAACAAAAATATTCTCATTTCCATGAGAACATTTTCTGTTTCTAAATCAAACAGGTTTTCTATTTTTTACACTAAATATTTCCCTTGGTTGAGACAAAGAGAGAATTCCCTTTAGAAAAGCTGATTGTACTGGTTTTGATTAATCAAAAATATTTCAGAGAATGCAAAAATATTTCTTTAATTTTCAGCTCTCCCAGATACTACAATTGACCCTTATGTTAGGTCTAAAGCTGCTCAGCCAGTTTTCCGCAAGAGCATAGTTTATTATCTTTTTTTTAAATGGTTATCTACTGTCATTCACAAAAGGTCTTGCTGTGTTTCTGTTTGGGGTTTTATTTTTCCCAAGCTGTATCAGCTACTTAATCATATTTACCATGTTACTGGTTAGTAGAAGCAAGACACTCAAAGAGGCCCACATCAATCCGCACTGAAGTCCTTTAGAAGAATCCCATTGACTTCAATAGGTTGTAGAGCGAGCCTTAACAAATACTAATATTATTGTAAAACAAGGTGCTACAATATACTGTAGATGTATCTTGCAATTTGTTGAAGTAAAGCACATTAGTGTGGGCTATTGGCTTAGTGGATGTGCTATGTGTTAAGCATGTGGAAAAAACAGATTTGGTTCCTGGCTCTCCAGCAATCTTAACACTGGATCTGCAGTATTAGGATTGTTATAGAGGCATCTCACACTGATGTATGCAACTGCTCAGCCATGATCCTTCCAGTCAAGTAGAGAGCCAGCATGGAATCTTTTCATTCAAAAAGATGGTGGCTGCTACATAGTGCCATGAAGCCTGGAATGTAAAGTAGGGAAAAATAAAGGGTCTTCAGTGCTTTAAAGGAATGTGAAAGACTCACCTCAAGCACTAACACCAAATAAGAAAATTAAAGGAGCATGGAAGGATAGAAATCTTAGTGAATGTGTAGTGAAAGTGATATTCTTATTGTTCTGGATTTTTTTTTTTTAGTTCCGGAGAGGTGAATTAAGAATACAAGGCCTGACTGTCAAGGATGCTGGCATGTATCAATGTATAGCAGAAAATATACATGGAATTATATACGCAAATGCTGAGCTGAAGGTTGTGGGTCAGTGAGATATTCTGTTTTTGTTTCGACTTGTAAAATACTTTCAAATCTGGACAAAATGGTAGTCAGATTTCCATGTTTACAAGCACTGATTTTTATGTAAAATACAGAGTCATGGCACCACATTGCTTATTCTGTAATAATAAATCTAATAACTGTATTGCCCTGTTCTTATTGAATATAGCTGAGATGTTTTAACACTGGAAATATTTAAAATCTCTAACGGGGTACTACCAAGAGGCTGAGAAACCAAATTTTACCACCTTTAATCTTGTCATTACTTTGTAAGAAATGTCTTCTGGATTTTCACCTCCTCGTGTTGACTTCCCACTGTAGCTGCAAACTTGGACGGGTCTCATATCAAGGGTTTGCAGTGCTTATGGACCACCCAGAGCTGGCTGAGGAGTGGCTTCTGCCATTGCTCATCTTACTTACTCGATTGGGCACCCCCTGCTTTCTCCAGCACCTGCTCTGCCAATCAACATGCAACTTCTACTTGACTGCTGATGCTCTTCCTACCCACTTCTTGCCCTCCCACAGCCTATCAGGAGCTGATGCTGTAACCCATCCTCTTTAACCCAGTCTAGTGGCTAGACCACTTTTAGAGGTTTAAGCCTGTTACTGCTGCCAAGATAATTGATGATGTTCTATAGCTCAAGCAGTAGAAACTCAGATTGTTAGATCCAGAGGTCCAATGTTCAACCACAGTGGATGACCCCCATTGACATATTTATATTGGTCAATGCCCTGGCAAGCTTATGTGGCTCTCTCAGGGATTTCCTGAGCCCAGTTGGCTTGTGATCTTCTCATCTCACATCTGCCTCCAGCCCATGTCTGCTTCTCCACCTCCCAGCCCCCGAAGTTCTACCTTCTCATCTGCCTGCCTCTCTCCCACAGCTAGAGCTCCCATGGTGCATGACCAGTTCTGCCCTGAAACTTCTCAGCCCACCCAGGCCTTTGGTTCCCCTCCCTTCCTCCAGCTCCTCATCACTCCTGCCACCAGTCTTGAGTTCCTCACTTCCCAGCTCAGGAACACATTATCCTTCACTATTCACTTCACAACACTTCCAGTAAGTCCCCTTGTCATAAATATAAAGGGAAGGGTAAACCCCTTTGAAATCCCTCCTGGCCAGGGGAAAGCTCCTCTCACCTGTAAATGGTTAAGAAGCTAAAGGTAACCTCGCTGGCACCTGACCAAAATGACCAATGAGGAGACAAGATACTTTCAAAAGCTGGGAGGAGGGAGAGAAACAGAGGGTCTGTGTGTCTGTCTTATGCTGGTTTCTGCCGGGGATAGACCAGGAACGGAGTCTTAGAACTTTTAGTAAGTAATCTAGCTAGGTATGTGTTAGATTATGATTTCTTTAAATGGCTGAGAAAAGAATTGTGCTGAATAGAATAACTATTTCTGTCTATCTTTTTTGTAACTTAAGGTTTTGCCTAGAGGGGTTCTCTATGTTTTTGGATCTAATTACCCTGTAAGATATCTACCATCCTGATTTTACAGGGGGGATTTCTTTATTTCTATTTACTTCTATTTTTATTAGAAGTCTTCTTGTAAGAAAACTGAATGCTTTTTCATTGTTCTCAGATCCAAGGGTTTGGGTCTGTGGTCACCTATGCAAATTGGTGAGGCTTTTTATCCAACATTTCCCAGGAAAGGGGGGGTGCAAGTGTTGCGAGGATTGTTCATTGTTCTTAAGATCCAAGGGTCTGGGTCTGTAGTCACCTAGGCAAATTGGTGAGGCTTTTTACCAAACCTTGTCCAGGAAGTGGGGTGCAAGGTTTTGGGAAGTATTTTGGAGGGAAAGACGTTTCCAAACAGCTCTTCCCCAGTAACCAGTATTAGTTTGGTGGTGGTAGCGGCCAGTCCAAGGACAAAGGGTGGAATATTTTGTACCTTGGGGAAGTTTTGACCTAAGCTGGTAAAGATAAGCTTAGGAGGTTTTTCATGCAGGTCCCCACATCTGTACCCTAGAGTTCACAGTGGGGGAGGAACCTTGACACCCCTCATCTCTTTACCAGCTGTCACTCCATTACCAGCTACCCACCGCAGACCCAGATCACCCAGAAACACGTATGGATGAATGAGAGGGTTAAATATCTGTTTGCTTATTTTGAGATGGCTGTATTGATAAGATGTGAACTAAACCAACATTTGATCATTTTGCCTGAACAGCTGCAAAATTAACAGACTTATTTCCCTGCGCTGTGCACGTCTTTGGTGGAATCATAAACCAGGTTGTTGCACAGACAGAGAAGTCAACAAAAGAGAGATGTGTTGTCTTATGATCAGTTACAAATAGAGAAAAACTCAACGGGCCAACGTCTGACCCCATTATGTCTGAGTGGCTCTCGCTAAAATCATACGGCTGCTTTTGCACATCTGAGAAGAATTTGTCTGAGCAAGTGGCCAAACAGAAAACAACAGAAACTGCAAAGCTGAGGAATTGTCTACTGTTTCCTTTAGGGCTGTTTAAAAACAACCGAGAACAGAAAACAAATTTTAAATTATTTTAAAAATTCTTGTGAACTTTGAGGAAGCTGAATTTTTAAAAGTGCTGTTATCAGACTCTTAATTATGTCTGGTCCAAAGCCCACTGAGATCCATGAAAGTCTTTCTGTTGGTTTCAGTGTAGGCTGTAGAGCAGACCCATAATACAGCTGGACCAAGCTCAGATGAAATTTGAGAAATCAGCTAAGATTTTTAGGAAAGACACAACATATAAATATTATGTTGTTAATGTAACTAATTTGTCAGACCTTCCACTGTTGCAGAGCCAAATTTCTGCATCTATGCTCACCTGCATAGTGGAAATTGTGGAGCCCAATTCCTTAGTTCTTCATAGAGTCGTTAATTTTAACGGTAGAAGGGACAATCTGATAATCTAGGCTGACCTCCTGTATATCACAGGCCACAACACCACCCAGCACCCACACGCTTAACCCCGCACCTAAATTAGACCAAAGCGTTAACTGTCTAGTCTTCTATGGGCTGTATCTGCCACTAAGGTACACCAGTGTCTGAGGTACAGGTACTCCTGCACCCACTCACAGAGGAAGGCAAAAATCCCTCAAAATCACAGGTAATCTGAGATGGGGGAAATTCCTTCCTGACCCCACATATGATGATCAGTTAGATCCTGAGGTTGTGAGCAAGACCAAGCCATCCAGGCTCCTGAGAGAGAATGCTTGGTGTCCTCAGAGCCCTGGAGCTGCCCGTCCAGTGTCCCATGTCCAGCCATGGCCATCCCTGATGCTTTACAGGAAGGAGATAAAAAAAACCAAAACAAACCCAGAATACATTGGTACATTCCTGAACCCTGCTGATGGCCATCTGAAACCCTGAAGCCTGAGCTCTTGGGAACATGTCAGAAACTTGAAGTGAGCCCTACCCTCTATAACAGTTCACTCACCAGTGGGACCCCTCATTGTGGTCGTGTCTGGGAATTACCTTCTGACACCTCCCTTTCCATGGTTGCTCACAGCATATCCCCCTCACTCTCCAGGATTCGCAGTGCTCCCTCTTCATGACAGCCCTCTGAACGGGTCACTATATGGTCCTCCCTTTTTGGGGTATCAAATACCACTGGATCAGATATCCACATGCCATTCCAGGCAGCCTTCCCATCCAAGGCCACTTTCTCAGTGGCTGGTAGGGGAACCCGGGCCTTCCCACTAGTCTCCCCACTTCCCTTCTCTATCTTCTGCCTCCACCCCTGGGTTTAATGGCCAACATTCCCTCCTTCCAGAGAGTAACTGTAGACTACTTCCCCTCTTTGACTTCTTGTTAGACTCTCTAGCCCTAAACAAATCCCCTTCTCAGAGGGAGTGACTGCAGACTGCTTCCCCTTCAGCCTTTTCCTGTCCCCAGCTTCATCCCTTTATGCAGGCCCAACCTGCTCCTGCCTAGCTGAACTTCATCTTCCATTAGGCCTTGTAAGTCCCTGGCTTCCCTCCAGGTGTGGCCTACAAGGTTAATTGACCTCATTTAACCTGCTCTGCCTTGTGTGAGATGGGCACCCCATCATACAATCGCACTCATAAATGTGTCAGGCTCTCTCTTAAAGCTAATTAGAGTGCTTGCCCTCCACAATTACTATTGGGAGGCTGTTCTAGAATCTCATCCATTCCCCTAGTTCTTCTGATGGTTAGAAACCTCCTTCTTATTTCCAGCCTGAAATTGTTCATGGCCAGTTTATCTCCATTTGTTCTTATGCCAACATTGCCCTTTAGCTTAAATAGCTCTTCACCCGCCCTGGTATTTTTACCCCTAATGTATTTATAGAGAGCAATCATATCCCCTCTCAGCCTTCTTGCTAGACAAAACAAGCCAAGCTCTTCTGGTCTCCTCTCATAAGATAGGCCCTCCATTTCCTGATCATCCTAGTTTCTTTTCTCTGCACAGTTTCCAGTACTGAACCTGTTCCAGTTTAAATTAATCTTTCTTGAACATGGGTGATCAGAATTGTACACAGTATTCCAAATGAGGTCTTACCATTGCCTTATACAAAGGCCTTGATAGTTCTCTATTTCTACTAGAAATGCCTCACATAATACATCCTAGGATTGCATTTGCCTTTTTCACAACCACATCACACTGGTGGCTTATAGTCATCCTGTTATTGACCCACCATGCCCAGGTCTCTCTCCTTCTCTGGCACTTCCAACAGTGAGCCTCCAGTTTGTAGTAAAAATTCTTATTATTAGACCCTAAGTGCTTGACCTTGCACTATGTATTGTTGAATTTTATCCCATTTTCTGTCATGCCAGTCTTCAAGGTCATCCAGATCTTTCTGTATAATATTCTGATCCTCCTCTGTGTTGATGATGCCTACCACCTTCGTATCATCAGCACATTTTATTAGCCCACTCTTACATTTTGTGCTAGATCATTAATAAAAATATTAAATAAGATTGGTCCCAAGACCGATCTTTGAGGAACTCCACTAGTAACCTCCTTCCAGTTTGATAATTTATTTTTCAGCACAACCTGTTGCCTTCACCCCTTTAGCCAGTTCCTTGTATACCTTGTAATCCCTAATTTAACTGATAATTTCCCATGTGTTACCGTGTTAAATGCTTTCCTTCAGTCCAAATATTCAAAAATCAGTTATTTTCTCCAAGAAGGAAATCAAATTAGTTTGGCATGATCTTACATTTGGTAAACCCACGTTGCATTACATCCCCTTTACCATTTACCTTCATGAATGTAATTATTTTTTCCTTCACAATTTGTTCTAAAGTCTTGCACAATACTGAGGTCAGACTAACAGGTCTGTAATTGCCTGGATCATTCTTATCCCCTTTCTTAATTATAGATATGTATGCTTCAATACACCCAGATTATCTTTAATGTCCTAAAACAAACAGTATTACATACCTTGTCAAAAGATATGACAACAGTGTCCATATGTTGCTTTTTCTCTTCAGCTTCACCTCCTAATTTTGAACTGAACCCAATGAAGAAGAAGATCTTGGCTGCTAACGGAGGCCGTGTAATAATTGAATGCAAGCCTAAAGCTGCTCCTAAACCAAAATTCTCATGGAGCAAAGGAACAGAACTGCTCGTAAATGGGAGCAGGTCAGTATTGATTCTAGAGAGCATGATTGGTCTTAGAATAGTTTTATGATACCTATATATTCAGCTGAAATAGAAATTTAGTTAGAGTGCAAATTTTACAATAGATTTTTATTGATTAGTGAATTCTTGAGGCAAAATTGAAGCAAAGAACCATTCTTAATTAAATTATTTATTTTTATTCTTCATTCTTAATGAAAAATTCAAAACATTAATTCTCATTTTGCATATAAATCTTCCATGTAAACTTGCAGTTCAGCTTGTACATTTACTGAGCATTAGCCATGAAATTTTGGGTCTGGGTTTGGCAGTGCTTTAATTTTTATTTAACTTTCACTTCTCCCATTTTTATTATGTTCCTGCTTGCTATTCTTCTCCAGTATTGAAATGCAGTGGCAATTCATGAAGGAGAAAGAAAAGTTACTTACCAGTAACTGGAGTTCTCTGGGGGTACACTGCCTACCACTGGTAGCAGCATGTAGGGTATGTATAGCTAGACTCCTCAGTAAAAGCAGGCTGCACCCATACTGTGGTTAGTAGCTACACTGTGGTAGTTGACGGACCTTTTCCTAGACTCCGCTAGTGTGGAAAGGCTCTGGCAGGGAGAGGCAGTGAGGAAACACTACCGCCTTTTCCAACTGCCTCCCCGCACCAGAGTCTTTCACATGCCACAGTGAAAGACTCTGGTGCGGGGAGGCAGTTGGAAAAGGCGGTAGTGTTTCCTCACTGCCTCTCCCTGCCAGAGCCTTTCCACACTAGCGGAGTCTAGGAAAAGGTCCGTCAACTTCCCACAGCTTGAGCCTTTCCCTGCTGCAGGGAAAGATTAAAAAGAGTAGGACTGTTCATCTTAGAAAAAAAGACAACTAAGGGAGGATATGATAGAGGTCTAAAATCATAATGGTATGGAGAAAAATGAGTAAGGAAGTGTTATTTAACTATTCATATAACACAAGAACTAGGAGATCACTCAACGAAATTAATAGGTGGCAGGTTTAAAATAAACATAAGGAGGTACTTCTTCACACAACACACAGTGAACCTGTGGAACTTGTTGCCCGGGGGTGTTGTGAAAGCCAAAGGGATAACTGGGTTCAAAAAAGAATTAGATAAGTTTATGGAGGATAGGTCATAGAATCATAGAATATCAGGGTTGGAAGGGATCTCAGGAGATCATCTAGTCCAACCCCCTGCTCAAAGCAGGGCCAATCCCCAATTTTTGCCCCAGATCCCTAAATGGCCCCCTCAAGGACTGAACTCACAACCCTGGGTTTAGCAGGCCAATGCTCAAACCACTGAGTTATCCCTCCCCCCAATCCATCAATGGCTATTAGCCAGTATGGTCAGGTACACAACCCCATGGTTTGGGTGTCCCTAAAGGTCTGACTGCCAGAAGCTGGGACTGGACGACAGGGGATGGATCACATAATAATTGCCCTGTTCTGTTCATTCCGTCTGAAGCATGTGGTACGGGCCACTGTTGGAAGACAGGATACTGAGCTAGATGGACCATTGGTCTGATCCAGTATGGCCATTCTTATGTGCTTATGTACTCTGAGTGTATATCCTCTGCAGATGCACAATGGCCCTTCCTTCTCCCCATTCTTCAGTACACTCAGGAGCAGTAAATCTGGACTCAGGGCCTCTTACACTCTCAGGTTTTAAAATCAAGTTAACTATAAGTTCCCTATGCTGATTATACTGCCACTATGGTTCACTATAGTGTTGTCTATGATTCAGATGCATAGTTCCTATGCCGTGAAACAGCAGAGGCAATATTGCTGGTGCATGCCAATTATATGTTAATAGTTTCATGGTAATTTACAAAGGTTTCCTGTATTCTTAATTTGATATAGCATACAGATGTATTGGCAAACATATATAGGGTTTTATTTTCAGAAATCTTTACTTACACAAGGTATAATTAAAATTGATTTAATGCTTAATGTAATGTTTCTCCAATTTATTTTATTTAAATATATACGCCACTATGTTTTTCAGTTTCTTCTTTTTGTCATAGCTGCCTAGCCTACTTAAGCTCATCCTTTGCCAAAACAAATCAATGTAGTAGCTTAGCCGATGTAAAGGTAGCTTATTTATAAACATCCCATGCACTATAGAAGTCACCTTTTAAATGCTATACTAAATGAGATTTTCAAAGCTTTAAACCCAATACTCAGAGAATTTCCCTGGCTGCAGATAAACTCCCTCAAAAAACTAATTTAAAATATCAGAGTTAGCCTAAAAGGGGGTGCTTAGTTTTCAACACTAACTTATAATTGTTTAAAACACAGCATTTAGAAAGTTTAGAAATTTTTAATTTGCAAAGCGTAAAAATCTGAGGATGATTCATGACTGTTACCCCACCACAAGTAGGAATCTACCCCATGGATAGAAGTTAATTAATGTTAAATTAGGAAGGGATGTCCATGAATTTATATATAACATTTTAAGGAATACTGAAAGTATTCATTAGCCTTGTTTCATATAGCAAAAAAGAGTTAAATCAGAATGTGCATAAGGAATCAGTTTTGAGGAGCTGTTAGTAAATTCCACCAGAATCAAAAATAATAGCTCTTGCTTGTCCTCCATTGCTATTTCATGTTTGTTGGTGGAAAAACCAATAATTTTATTTAAATATTAGGTTTTTCCCAAGGGATATTGCTCTCCATTAAATAGATGTCATTATGCCAACACTTTCTGCCCATCAACCTTGTAGGAAATGTCTACACTGCAGTAAAACACCAGTAGCTGGCCCATGGCAGCTGACTCAGGCTCTCAGGGCTCAGGCTATAAAATTGCAATGTAGACATCTGGGTGCTGGCTGGAGCCTGAACTCTGGGACCTTCCTGGAACTAGATATCTACACTGCAATTTTATAGCCCTGCAGTCCAAACCCCGTGAGCCTGAGTCAGCTGACATAAGCCAGCAGCGTTTATTTTATTGCAGTGTAGACATACCAGTAGTGTCCCATTCTATACATGGGGCAGATCCTCAACAAGTTCCTTGAGTAGATTTAGTGGAGTCCACTTGACATGATCGGAGCTGCTCTACCACATACCATCAGTAGAAAGACATGGTTCGTTCAAGCTTCTAGGAGCTGCATAGAAGCTTAAAGATGGGTTTCCATATCTGTGAGGGGAACATTTTGTCTTCTGAAATAGAATTCATCTTCACAGGAGGCAAGCTGCCAGTGCTCCTTAGCAATCAATGATTACATTGAATTATCCTGTCTTAAATCCCTCTTTAAAATCTACCTCTGCCATGATGCTTATGAATCACTGCCACCTGGAAGTGGTTAGGTTGGTGACTGCCTGTGGCTCCTGATTTATGTAAATATACCAATCTCTACCTGCTCCCACCCAACCCCATTTGTTTATTTATTCTTCTGTCCGATTGTGAGCTCTCTGTTCCAAACTCCCTTTGTTTCACTCCCTTGTTCAATGCCTGGCACAGTGGGGCCCCGATCCCCGACTGAGGCCTTGTGGTGGTTTCTACAGCATAGATTTATTTAATAATTTATTTACAAACTAATTCTAATTATTTTATCTAGATGTTAAAATATGATATTACTTTGAGAGAGACTATAATTAGTGGTATATTGTTTTTAAATAGGGGATTTTTAGGTGAGGGGCTTTGAAGGAATATGTCAGAGATTTCTTGGATTTGTGCACTATTGGTTCACCACAGGTGATGCAAGTTCAAATCCTAGCTCATATCCTCAGTGAAATTTAGACTGGATGTCTCATCCCAATCCATAGTGAGCATTTGTCTATACAGTTTGTACTTTTGGAAGTCTCAGCTCAAAATAAACCTAGAAGTGAAATTGCAGGGAGGTGATAAGTCAAAATATCATTAATGTTGACTGGAATACCTTCCTTAGCACCTAGTTTTAGTCACTCTAATTAGTCTTGCGCTTATTTGAGTATTAAACTTACAAAACTAAAAGAAAAAATATTTGAGAGAACGTAAATAAGTGAAAATAATCCCCTCAAATGTAAATTGTATGCTTTATTCCAGATCCCATTAACCATACTAAACTCTGTTTAAATCATGGTGGGGTACTGGAGCATATATAAAAGCAATAGTTAGACGTCAGCCATTGAGAGACCCTTATGATCTTTGTTTTGACTTATTTAGGGATTTCCACTGGAAATACTTTGTTCTTTCTGATGCAAATAACTATTTTAACTTGTGGTATGTTTTTCATACTTTCAATAGGATATCTATTTGGGATGATGGTAGCTTGGAAATTGTTAATATCACTAAGCTGGATCAAGGCAGCTACACATGTTTTGCAGAAAATAACCAAGGAAAAGCTAACAGTACTGGTACTCTGGAAATCACAGGTAAAACTCCATTTTTGTGAGTTCATTTCACATAACATGCTTCAATTTAAAATGATAAAACTTTGCTTTATAAGATTTCCCTTTAAGACTTTCCCCGCAAGCCATTTTATGTTATTTCTTTCCAACTGAATTGAACTGAATTGCCCATTAAGAGATAGATTATGGCTTTTAAGCAACAGCCCTAAATAGGGGAAGCATGCAACTGCACCACTGCAGGAGGAGCAAAGGAAAGGAAGTGTCTCAGTTCTTCCACCAGTGCTGTTCCTTCCTCCGGAGGGTCAATAATCTGATCCATTCATTCAGATGGTGCTGATATCTCTCCCTCATGCAGTAGCCCAACACTGCAGGCCAACACACAGAGAGATGGGTCCATAACCATCCTCCTGCCTGCCCCTCCTTGGCTCCTCTCAGTTTCTTTTTCAGAGCACGGGGTCGTGAGCAGTGCAATTAAATAAATCATTTATTTGAATTTGCAATGTGGGATCATTCATCCAAATAAACATGCCACTGTAACACTTTGCAGTACTGGTATCAGATGCTGATATACTTAATCACACCTTTTACAGCCCTGTCAGATAACTGAAGGGAGGAGGAAGGGAAGATAGTGTTCATGAGATAGTGTTCATAGTGTTCACTTCATGAGCACTTCTGTCTGCCAGGCCTCTGGAAAACCACCTATGTATTAAATGTATTTGAAAAGAAAGCATTTCCTGCAGCCAAAATGTGGCAGTCTTGCTCAACAGCATGCTGCCACAAAATAAACTTAGCAACATAAGTGTGAATCCATGAGGACATATGACTGCATTTTTTGTAACTATTTCCCTGGACCATGTGTAATGATGTTTCAAACATTGTAAAGAATTTATTTTGAATCACGAGGTCTGTTTAACTAGTATGATTATTTATTTTCCTTTGTATTTTGTAGCTTTGTTTTTTAATCACTACATTCATCATTCTTAGTTTTCTGGAAACATTTGTAAATAAATATTCAACCCCTCTAACATTATACTATACATTTTAGAATCATAAAAAAATAATTGACTTACAAATCTCCACAGTTAAACATTTAAACCATATGTGTTTATAAACTAAACATAAACCATTTCTTTTTGTAGCTGAGGACTCTGACTTAGTTCATCTAAGGAGGGTAAACTAATGACTGAGCATGTCCTTTGCATTGCAACTTTAACCAACAGAAACAGTGAAAGGCTAGATGGCAGATTTCAAAACTTGGTTTCTGTCGTGGATACGTGAGAATTTCCTCTAGCACTGTGTCTACACGATGGGTGTAACTACACATGTCAGTGAAAGGCTCTGGCAGTGGGGAGGCAGTGCAGAAAGGTTTCAGCCGCTCTCCACTGTCAGAGATTTTCACTTGGTGAGGACAGGCTCTGGCAGGGGGCAGACAGCAGGGAAAGCCTGAGTCTTTGCCTGCCGCCTCCCCATTGCTGGAGTTTTTCACAGTGGTGGGGAAGCTGCTGGAGTCTTTCTCCACTACCTCCTCCCTGCCAGAGACTTCCGCTGCTATTGGAGTCTTTTCCTGTGGTCGTGGAAAGCTCCAGCAGAGCCAGCAGTGAGGCAGCAGGGTACCACACTGCTAAAAATAGTACTGTAGATGGGAGGCACAGCTTGGGCAAGTAGAGCGCCGTGCAGGATATGTACTTGTGTACCTTTCCACACCCTTCAGGCATGTCTTTACTCGCCTAAGCCATGCCTCCTGGTCTATGCTGTTATTTATACCTGTGCTAGGGGCCTACATGTGTATGTAGACGACACGCCGCTGAAAGAAGAGTGCAGTGCAGACATACTCTAGAATACCTCTCGGTCAGGGGAAGGCAAACTACGGCCCATGGGCCAGAACCGGCCCATCAGGGCTTTCAGTCCAGCCCGTGGGATTGCCAGCCCCGTGGCTCAGCTGGGCTAAGGCAGGATCCCTGCCTGCCCTGGCCCCGCACCACTCCCGGAAGTGGCCGGCACCCATCTCCCTGTGGCCCCTGGGCGGGGGAGAGAGGGCTCCGTGTGCTGCTCTAACCTGCAGGCACTGCTTCCGCAGCTCCCATTGTCCAGGAACGGGAACTGTGGCCAATGGGAGCTACAGGGGTGGTACCACAGGCGAGGGCAGCACGCAGCAGAGCCTCCTGCCCCACCCTACTCCAAGGAGCCACTGCTATACATGCTGGCCATTTCTGGGAGCGGCGTGGGGCCAGGTCAGGCAGGGAGCCTGCCTTAATCCCACTGCCACCCCGGAGCAGCTCAAGGTAAACGGCACCAGGCCAGAGCCCACACTTCAAACGCCTCCTGTAGCCCGCACCCCAACCCCCTGCCTTGAGCCCCTGCTGCTCCCGTCCTGCACCACAGCTCCCTGTCCTGAGCCCTCACCCACCTGCCCTGAGCCCCCTGCCGCACACCACACTCCTCCTACACCCAACCCCCTGCCCTGAGACTCTTCCTGCACACTGCACCCCCTCCCACACCCTGCACTCCCTCCTGCACCCCAGCCCCCTGCCCCAGCTCTATATTCATGGCCCTGCATGCAATTTCTCCACCCAGATGTGGCCCTCGGGCCAAAGGGTTTGCCCACCCCTGCTCTAGGTTGATAGAAGACTCTACAATATAAAACAAAATCCAGCAACAGTTGTAAAATCAGCTACCAAATGTACACACACATGGTTAGAATACCATTCCCTTCTGTAACGCTAAGCTCTTTGGTATCAAAGCATGCGTCAGCTAAATTAGATCTGTATAACAAGATCCCTGAGGGATTTCATGGAGTCTCCAGCTCTTCTTCTTTTCTTGATTATAGTAAGCTCTGATTATACATATTTTTATTCTTTTCTTCTATTCTTTTCTGTCCCTTCTCATCATAGCTATATGCATAATTAAACATTATTTCTCAATAGACATATTAGAATTAGGGTGGAGTAATGGAAATGAGAGCACTGAGCAGAGCTCCCCATTCTTTAATGATATATATTTTTTAATAAAGCCAGGATTATTATGAACAAAAAAATACACAATGGGTCATGCAAAATGGATCATTTGTCTTCTACACATGAAATAGTCTGTGAAAAAAACTAACTCAGCATAGCTGGTTATAGTCATCATGGTCAAGAGGCTAAAATATGTATTATCAGAGAATGAGCAAACAAAAGGCAAGGCATTTCAGTTGTAAGGGTGTTGTCACTTTTCTTAGTATAGCACCCCTCTGTTCGAAATTAGTGTTCCCCTTTGAAATGTAGTTGCATAAATAACATGTAAATGAGTTTGTTCTTTTCATGTATAATCAAACAGCTAGATTTGCATCTGTATATTCACTTGTTTATTAGAATTTTCCACATTTTCTTTTAACTTCACAGAAGCTACAAAGATTACCTTAGCACCAACTAATGTTGATGTCACAGTTGGAGAGAATGCCACCATGCAGTGTATTGCGTCCTATGATACTACGTTAGATCTGACCTTTATTTGGTCTCTAAATGGCTACATGATAGATTTTGAAAAAGAGCATGATCATTACGAAAGGAGTGTTATGGTAAGATTCTGCAGACCCTCATTTGATACGCTAAACTCTGGTTTTCAGTATCATGAAACACATGGTGTTTTCTGTATATTCTAGTTTATTGGTTCATACCCAGGAAAATGCGTCTGGAATCACCTATCTAAAGAGGCTTAAAATTATAAAACAAGGATCAAGGCCTGTAAATGTTATTTACAGTTCATTAGTTACTTCATAATGGAGAAGTGAAGAGGTTGTTTGTAAAAATTCATATGTTCTCCTAACCTTTTTCTTTAGCGGTTCCCATTTTTCACTTTAAAGGCTTTTGTGGAATCCCAATCACCAAACTAGAGCTCGTTGATTCTGATTAATAAATTGTCTGACAAATGCTACTCTCTTTTTCTGATTGTGAATAGTTCACAAACCTCTGCTGACTTATTTGAATGTATTTGAATAGTTTGAATGAATGAATTGCAGCCAGTGTGCTGTGTCAAATGGATCACTTTGACTCTTAACTATGTGCTATACATGCAGTGTGAGTCTCAAAGGTCCAAACTGTGTAAGCCCGTCACTCCCCACAAGTTTTCCTCTTGTCTTCAATAGGAGTACTTTTGTGAATAATTTCCACTAGTGTGAATAAGGGATTTGCAGTCTGGTCCATAGTGTCATTTCTAAATGGCTGACTTAAACATTTAAAATGAAAGAACAAGGAATAATAAATGATAGATAGTGAATACAGATAGTGAAGAGGTAGGCTGGCACCAAACATAGCACAAATAATCTTCAAAGGGAAAGATATTTGTCTTCCAGAAGCTGGATGACAGGGGATGGATCACTTGATAATTGCCTTCTTCTGTCATTCCCTCTAAAGCATCTGGCACGGGCGGTTGTCGGAAGACAGGATACTGGGCTAGATGGACCATTGGTCTGACACAGTATGGCCATTCTTATGTTCTTATATATGTGTATTCCTTATACCTGTCTGTGCTCTTCTAATGAGCATTTTCAGGCTCTTGCACAGGATGGTGAGTAGGAGAAAAAAATTCAATAAGCACTCAGTCCTAAGTTTCTTTTAAGACTAAACAAGCTAATTCAAAGTCACTCATTTTGGCACACATAAAGAGGCATCCCAGATATTCTTAATGAGCATGTGGGGTTATCCCATTCCATCTGCTAGGCCATTTCTCTGGCAAACTTTTTGTCTTGGGCATAAATCTTCTCTGGTTCAGTGTGTCCCATGATGTCATGTTTTAGCAAACTATCTGCAACACATGAGGTCATACACTGCATATATTTATTTCCTTTTGCGGAAAGCCTCCATCTCATAGCTCTGTGCTTGGACCAAATTTAAATTGTATAAAAACACACAACAATAAATACTAAATACAAACAAATTATCCAACCCAGACCATACAAACTGAAAAAATATTAGCCCAGAATAAATATCAATAAAATAATTGTCCCCACATCCAGCCATTCTTAATCTTCAACCCACCCTCTTATTGAAATCCCAAGAAAAACAGTGGATTTTGCATCATGCCTATGGATTAACCCACCCTGGTGAAGGTTGTAGGTCTGGGAGGCAAGCTCCAGAATTAAGCACCCATCACAGAAAAAGACTTGCCACCACTCTCTTCATAAATGATCTGGAGGATGGTGTGGATTGCACTCTCAGCAAATTTGCGGATGATACTAAACTGGGAGGAGTGATAGATACGCTGGAGGGGAGGGATAGGATACAGAAAGACCTAGACAAATTGGAGGATTGGGCCAAAAGAAATCTGATGAGGTTCAATAAGGATAAGTGCAGGGTCCTGCACTTAGGACGGAAGAACCCAATGCACAGCTACAGACTAGGGACCGAATGGCTAGGCAGCAGTTCTGCGGAAAAGGACCTAGGGGTGACAGTGGACGAGAAGCTGGATATGAGTCAGCAGTGTGCCCTTGTTGCCAAGAAGGCCAATGGCATTTTGGGATGTATAAGTAGGGGCATAGCGAGCAGATCGAGGGACGTGATCGTTCCCCTCTATTCGACATTGGTGAGGCCTCATCTGGAGTACTGTGTCCAGTTTTGGGCCCCACACTTCAAGAAGGATGTGGATAAATTGGAAAGAGTCCAGCGAAGGGCAACAAAAATGATTAGGGGACTGGAACACATGAGTTATGAGGAGAGGCTGAGGGAGCTGGGATTGTTTAGCCTGCAGAAGAGAAGAATGAGGGGGGATTTGATAGCTGCTTTCAACTACCTGAAAGGGGGTTCCAAAGAGGATGGCTCTAAACTGTTCTCAATGGTAGCAGATGACAGAACGAGGAGTAATGGTCTCAAGTTGCAGTGGGGGAGGTTTAGATTGGATATTAGGAAAAACTTTTTCACTAAGAGGGTGGTGAAACACTGGAATGCGTTACCTAGGGAGGTGGTAGAATCTCCTTCCTTAGAGGTTTTTAAGGTCAGGCTTGACAAAGCCCTGGCTGGGATGATTTAACTGGGAATTGGTCCTGCTTTGAGCAGGGGGTTGGACTAGATGACCTTCTGGGGTCCCTTCCAACCCTGATATTCTATGATTCTATGATTCTATGATTCTCCTCCCTTTTAAACCAGGGGAATGTTAACTCAAGTATATCTGCTGAGCACAATTGTTGTGGTATTATATGGGGAGAAGGGCTTTTACGGTAGGCTGTGCATGAACCCGTTAGGCCTCAACAGTGGTAGGTCACACGCTAAGCTCCACCTACAATATTACCTACATTTTAACTTTCCATTCCATGGAGTCTTTCTGATTCCTATACCTGCAAAGTTGTCTGATTTGGTGATAGCCAGTTGGGTTCCTTCTTCCGCACTCTCTTTTTTAAATATCAGTCCTAATAGCTGCAAAAAAAAGTAAATTAAAAATATTTTACAAATCTGAAGCAGAACTAAAAATAAGATTTGCATAGTCACAACAGTTATCATGGGGCTGTAATCATAAACATAAAAAAGAAACATTCTGCCTAGGAGCATGCATATGATATCAGCAGTCCCACATGCATAATATAAGCAGTCCCACAAGACCAAATTAGCCAGTCCCAACTGCTGTTTAGAGCTAGTTGAAATGTTTTTGACAGGACATTTTTCTGTCAAAAAATACAAAAAATAATCGCAATTGAGGTATTTCATGGGAATGTGTCGATTTTGACCAATTTTTCAATAGGAAAATGTCAAATGTTTCAATTAATTTTATATAGACTTGTGTATTATATTAAAATATTAATTTTATGTTAAATTTCTATATATTTAATACTGAGTATATATGTAACCTATATATTTAATAATGAAATCAAGAGTCAAAACAAAACACTTCAACACTGTCAAAATGAAATGTTTTAATGGTCCTGAATCAAAATTTTGTGATTCAGAACAAAATCTTTTTTTTTACATGTCAAACTCTCCTGCTGACAAGCTCTACTGCCAAGCTGACAAGCTCTACTGCTGCTAGATTAATTTATTGTGAAGGTCTCTAGAAGCCCTATTAGTATCTTTCAATGAGAGTCTGTGTGGACTTTCTTTGTCTGACTGGCAGAATAGTGTTCTAATGCCAGTTTAAGGGCACTGAAGCTCAAAATCTTAAGGTTCCTGCAAAGTACCTTACAGAAATCTGTGTCTATCGAAACTCCAGTAGCAGCATACTAAACAACTCTAGAAATGTACTTTACAGGAATTATGAGACATGTAGATCTACCTCATTGCCATCCAAAGAAAATGATATTTTCCAAGTTTTCATCTGAGGATTGCTTCATTGATGTGTATTTAAATTTGCACTTCTGCACTGTTCAGTGCATATAGAGTACTTTGCAGAAGCCTGAAATTACAGCTTGCTGACAAGCTGGATCTTCTCTTAGATAACAGCAGGAATGAAGTCTTAGTGTCTGTCAAACCCTTCCTTAAAAAATACAAGAGCTGGGAAAATATAAAGAAGAAAGCCCTCTATTTAGACAGAAAAAAAACAACCTCTGCCTTGTAAGAGAGCAAAGTAAAAGCACACCTAATTTTTTGTCTTGGTCCTTGAGTTTAGTCCCCTGACTGCAGTCATTTAGAGAAGTTATTTAGGCTTGGGCTCAGATATGTACCACTAAACTGCAGACTGGGATTGAAAGTGTGGATAAATCAAGCAAGTGCTTTGGTGTGTAGTAAGGAAGAAAATTCATTGACATGAGGTTTTCCCCACCTTAGCCCGAGTAACACCAGAGGGGAAAAAATATAAAATGGCTTTATGCAATGGGTTAACTTTGTCAATCTGTTGGCCATGTGCAGATCCTAGGATTTTTATTCAAAAAACATATATTCAACAAGAGCTATAACTTTACAAATACCCGTGGCTATTTATGTGGTACAAGATTTTTCTTGTAATAGTACCACTATAGGGAAATTCAGTTTTTAAGGAAATTAATTTTAATGTCCCATCCTGATACTGAGGATGTTTCTGAAGAATTCTAGCAAAGTACTTCAGGAAGAACATACTGTGGCCCACTTCCCCTTGGCAAGCAACCCACTAAGAGTATTTGTGCAAGTCCTGAGGGTGCCAAGTCCTCAAAACAGCCATCCACCCCACCATGCCATTCAGGAGATGATCTCTGGACCTGCTTCTCTGTAGCTGTATATATCTGTGCAGCAAGGGCACAACACCATTCCAATTTTGGTGGCATTTTTTACACTCGCTCTACACAAGATGTAAATGACTGAACAAAGCAGTGGAGAATCCCACCCTACCACTCTTCTGGAGCAGAAACATCTACTTCATATGAATTTTCCTACTCTTAACTAACTTAGCTAGTTTTGTTGCAGATACTCTTTGACCCCCTTCCACCATTTGCTCAATCCTTTGCAGTTAGCACAGAAAGGGGCTGGGATGGTGACAGAAGGGCCTACCATGCCTCTACTCAAGGTCAGGATCTAACAGGAGCAAGCAAAGTTTGAGTAGGAGTTCTGTTGGAGGAGAAAGTATGTGGTGTTTGGTTTGATTGGTTTATTTTTCCTTGGCAGGAGTTCAGGCAGGAAGGCTATGACAGATACAGGGGAAGCAGTGGAAGTGACCCAAGGAATGGAAAAGACAGTGATGATGACTGTATGTGGAAGCTGCAGGATGTACATTATCCTGGAGCAGGTGTTGCCCCGGAATTTGACATTCCTGCTTGTACCCCAGAACTTGACAGTACTGAAGTCAGCCATTTTATATGTTAATCAGAATGGGAGGATGGGACAGAAGGTTATGGAGTTAAAGTGAATGAATAACAGCCTTGTTTTTAGGTGCTCCTGACATATTATTGTTATGGCTAGAAATACGAGAAATATTTTGAGCTAATGAGTATTTTGTTGAAATTAGGAGAATTAGTAACCCCATAGAGGTGGTTATGCTGATCCACCAGGAGCCACTAGAGGATATGTGTTTTGTTAGCGATAGCTATAAAACAATAGGTGAAAGTAAATACCTCAGAGCAGACCGATGGAGCTTTTCTTCAAGAAAGGAGTTGACATCTAAACTCCACATCAGAGTAAACTCCCTGGATGGAAGGAAGGGCCCTGGAAATCTGGCTGGTGATTACTCAAAACAATCTCAGACTGTGGGTATGTATATCTGGGATGTCCTAAACCTATTGCTTATATCTGTGTGTGCTTAAATCTAATAAACAGTAGTTTTAGATAAGAGCATGCCTACTTGTATTAATCATTTATTAGACAGAATTGCTATGTTCCTATTGATTTATTCCTGACACCACTTGGACTGAAACAGTTAAGTTACCACTGTTTTGGGTTCTGAAAACCCCAGGTAACATGGGTACCTGAAAAGAGTTTCATTTGTATGAAGTGCCGCATGATGGACCTGATGGAAGAGAAGAGGTTTGGAGATGCAAGTGGAAACGGTGGTTGAGTTTTGAAGGGGATTTGAGCAGATAATGGAAGGAAGGCAAGGGGAGGCTGAAAGAAAAAGTCAAAACTTGCAGATGCAAGCTGAACTGAAGAACTGTGAGGAAAGTGGCTAGTGGAAGCATGTGACTATGAGAACCAGGCAGAGGGAAAGACCAGCTAGTGAAGGAGAAACAGAGCTCAGGAGTAGGTTTGCTAAGTTGGAAAATGAAGAAGGGGAACAGCAGGCAATAACAGAAGGTGGGAGGGAAAGGAAGAAGAGAAGAGTGGCTAGTTCTATAGGAAGAGGGGAAAGAGTTAATGGAGAGGAGGCATTCATGGACAGAATGACTGTTCTCATGGAATAAACTCCGCCTGAGTAAGGAGGAAAATAGACTTCTGGAATGGAGGTTGGCACAATTGATTAAAAGAGCTTTAAAATAGGAACTTGGGGCAGATGGTTGGAAGATGCTCATGTAATCTCCACACCTGATTCTCATGACAGGAGTACGGGTATTAAAGAGATGTGCTGTTCAGGGAAGACCAAAATAAATATAAAAGGGGTGGAGAGCATTGTGGTGGAGTAGCATAATGATGAGGTAGACTGTAAAGAAATTAGAAGTGATGGAATGGAACAGACAGAGTCTGTTTGGGTCAAAATCACTTTGAGGAAGGAAGCTATTAGAGGTTCCCCTGTGATAGTGCTTGAGTTATACTACAGACTACCAGGTTTTAATTTAGATATGGATAGAGACCTCTTCAATATTTTTAATGAAATAAATACTACTGACAATTGTGTGATTATTCTGTGATGGCGTGAGAATTTAACTTCCCAGATATAGATTGGAGGAAAAGTTCCACTTATAATAGTAGGGCCTAGATTTTCCTGGATGTGTTAGCTGACAGATTTCTTCACCAAATAGTCACTGAATCAACAAGAGGTGATGCCATTTTAGATTTGGGATTGGTGAGTAATGGGGGCCTCATAGAACTGATTGTAGGGGACGACCTTGGTTCAGGTGCTCATGAGCTAATTCAGTTTAAACTAAATGGATGGATAAACAAATATAGATCTGAAGCTAGAGTCCTTGATTTGAAAAAGGTAAACTTTAAAAAATTAAAAAAAAGAAAAGGAGAACTTGTGGCACCTTTGAGACTAACCAATTTATTTGAGCATAAGCTTTCGTGAGCTACAGCTCACTTCATCGGATCCGATGAAGTGAGCTGTAGCTCACGAAAGCTTATGCTCAAATAAATTGGTTAGTCTCTAAGGTACCACAAGTACTCCTTTTCTTTTTGCAAATACAGACTAACACGGCTGTTACTCTGAAACCTTTAAAAAATTAAGGAAATTAGTTAGGGAAGTGGACTAGACTGAAGAACTCAAGGAACTGAGTGTGGAGGAAGCTTGGAATTATGTAACTCAAAGTTGCAGAAACTATCTAAAGCCTGCATCCCAAGCAAGGGGAAAAGATTCATAGGGAAGAGTTGCAGACCAAGCTGGATAAGCAAGCATCTCAAATGGGTGATTAAGAGAAAGCAGAAAGCCTACAAGGAATGGAAGATGGGAGGGATCAGCAAGGAAAGCTACTTCTTGGAAGTCAGAAAGTGTAAGGAAAAAGTGAGAACTGTCAAAGGCCAAGCAGAGTTGGACCTTGCAAAGGGAATTAAAACCAGTAGTAAAAGATTCTATAGCTATATAAATAAAAAAAGAAAACAAGGAAACAAGAAGTGAGACTGCCATATGAAGCAGAGATTAAAGATAATCTAGGTATGGCCCAACTCCTAAACAAATACTTTCCCTCAGTTTTTAATGAGGCTAATGAAGATTTTAAGCACAGTGCCACAGTGGCTAATAAGGATAACAAGGATATGGAAATAGAAATTACCACATCCAACATGAAAGTCAAACTCAAACAGCTTAATGGGACTAAATCGTGGGGCCTGGATAATCTCTGTCCAGGAATATTAAAGAAACTGGCACATGAAATTGCAAGCCCAATAGCAAGGATTTTTAATGAGTCTGTAAACTTAGGGATCATAATCTATGACTGGAGAATTGCTAATATAATACCTATTTTTAAGAAAGGGAATAAAAGTGACCCAGGAAAGTACAGGCCTGTTAGTTTGACTTCAGTTGTATGCAAGGACTTGGAACAAATTTTGAAAGAGAAAGTAGTTAAGAACATAGAGATAAACGGTAACTAGGATAAAATGCAACGTGGTTTTACAAAAGGTAGATCGTGCCAGACCAAACTATCTCCTTCTTTGAGAAGATAACTGATTTTTTAGACAAAGGAAATGCAGTAGCTCTAATCTACCTGGATTTCAGTAAGTCATTTGATACAGTTCCACATGGGAAATTATTAATCCACATCTTCTCCTATTTAACAAATATGAGAATTGTAAAGAGGATAAGAAAATGGTTAAAGGGGAGACCTCAATGGGTCGTACTGAAAGGTGAACGGTCAGGCTGGAGGGAGATTACTAGTGGAGTTCCTCCAGGATTGGCTATGGGACCAGTCTTGTTTAACATTTTCATTAATGACCATTGCCCAAAAAGTGGGAGTGTGCTAATAAAATTTGCAGATGACACAAAGTTGGGAGGTATTGCCAATACAGAGGAGGACCAAAATATCATACAGGAAGATCTGGATGACCTTGAAAACCAGAGTAATAGAAATGGGATTAAATGTAATAGTGCAAAGTGCAAGGTCATGTATTTATGGACTAACAACAATATTTTTTCTATAAGCTGGAGATTTATTAGTTGGAAGGTATGAGGAGGAAGATCTGGGTCTATTGGTTGATCACAGGATGACTATGAGCCACCAATGTGAAGTGGCTGTGAAAAAGGCTAATGCGATCCTAAATTGCATCAAATGAGGTATTTCTGGTAGAGACAGGGAAGTGTTAGTATCATTATACAAGGCACTTGTGACACCTCATCTGGAATACAGAGTGAAATTCCGGTCTCCCATGTCTAAGAAAGGTTAATTCAAATTGGAACAGGTTCAGAGAAGGGCTACTAGCATTTTCAGAGGAGTGGAAAATCTACCTTATGAGAGGAGACTCAAAGAGCTTGGCTTGTTTAGCCTCACCAAAAGAAGGCTGAGGGAAGATATGATTGCTTTCTATAAATACATCAGAGGGAAAAATACCAGGAAGGGCGAGGAGTTATTTAAAGTTGTGTCAATGTTAACACAGAACAAATGGATATAAACTGGCCATCAACAAGTTTAGGAGTGAAATTAGGTGAATGTTTCTAACTATCAGAGGAGTGAAGTTCTGGGACAGCCTTCCAAAGAGAGCAGTAGGGGCAAAAAACCTAACTGGCTTCAAGACTGAACTCAATAAGTTTATGGAGGGGATGTTATCATAAGACTGCCTACAATGGCATGTAGCTGATCTGCGACTGCTAGCAGCAAATATCTCCAATGACCAGAGATGGGACACTAGATGAGGAGGGCTCTGAGTTACTACTGTGATGGGGCAAGGCCAGATGGCTATAGAAAAGTAGTGGGAGATAGACATATTAGCTCCACGCTAAACAAATCCCTGGTACCAGGTTAAGTGAAATGGCAGCTGCTCCCGGTCAATTAAGACACCTGGGGCCAGTTAAGAACTTTCCAGAAGGCAGGGAGAATGCTAGGTTGATTGGGACACCTGAAGCCAATCAGGGGCTGGCTGAAACTAGTTAAAAGCCTCCCAGTCAGTCAGGTGGGTGTGCATGTCAGGAGCTGTGGGAGGAAGTTGCGCTGTTGGAGAAGCTGAGTAGTACACACCATGTTAGGCACAAGGAAGGAGGCCCTGAGGTAAGGGTGAAGTGGAGCTTGAGGAAGCGAGGGCTGCTGTGGGGGAAGTAGCCCAGGGAATTGTACATGTCATGTTTCTAAAAGGTCAGCTACCATAGCTGATACTATTAGGGTCCCTGGGCTGGAGCCCGGAGGAGAGGGTGGGCCTGGGCTCCCCCCCGCACCTTTGCCCCCTGATTAATCACTGAAACTGGGAGACAACAGAGACTGTGCAAGGAAGAATAACTTCTCGTCACCTCCCTCGCTGGCTTATGATGAAAATAGCTCAGTAGACTGTGACCCTTGTCTCTAGAGAAAGAAGGGTTATGTGGAGGGTCACAATGAGCCTCTGAGGCTAGCAAAATCCGCCAGGAAACGCAGTTTGTCACACTACAGAGAATTCTTTCCCAGGTGTCTGGCTGCTGAGTCTTACCCACATGCTCGGGACTTAACTGATCACTATATTTGGGGTCAGGAAGGAATTTTCCTCAGGTCAGATTAGCAGAGACCCTGGGGGGGGGTTCGCCTTCCTCTGCAGGAAGGGGTAAGGGTCACTTGCAATTTTAAACTAGTGTAATTGGTGGATTCTCCATAACCTGAAGTCTTTAAATCATGATTTGATGACTTCAGTAACACAGTCAGAGGTTATGAATCTATTACAGGAGTAGGTGAGCAAGGTGCAATGTGCAGGAGGTTGACTAGGTGATCATGATGGTCCCTTCTGGCCATAAAGTCTATGAGTCTATCCCTTTCTGTCTGGATCTGAGGTTTGTATTTAAGTAATTGTTTGGGGTCTGGATTTGTGGTTATATTTAATAATCAGGAATAATGTTGTGGTGTTCCATACAAGTTTTTGCCTAGAATATTGTATATGAAATGCCCATCATCAGTTTGATTCTTCATTTTATATCCAAGTGTAATTAATTACTTATAACGGAAATATATATTCCTGCCATTTCATCTGTTTATTTCATTTGTTACATTCATGCTTTTTATGCTGCTTTTATGCGTGCTTGTACCTGAGAGTTTTTGCTCTTTACCTAGCTTTGCTGGATCCATATTGCAGTTCTTCTTCCAGCCACCAGGTGGCAGCTTTGCATAAGATTTCCAGTTCAATAGTAATTGGGGCTTTAAACAGCCTCTAACCAAATCTACTTTGTGGAACTGGTAGAATCACATTTTGCCATGCAACTTTTCATAAACATAAAAGGATAAATATTCCATTAGTAACATTACAATTGTTATATGGACCGCAATTTCCTGTAGCTTAAGGAGCTACATAGATCTTTCAAATAATAGAGCTATTAATGTATGGTGAGAATGCAAATCAAAATGCTGAAACCTAATAGCATCCTTCAGTTGCTGATATAATGCTACTATTGTTGTCATAAACACATAATGACATGATAAAATGTATGTAAATAGCTGAATAAATCTTTTGTCTTGAGCTGGAAGCTTTGGTAGTGCCATCAGTTGCTGAAGACAGAACTAATTTGCATTTCATTAGCTCTACAGCTCGTTTTTCAGAAGAAAACTTGTCACCGTTGTTTTCATCTCACATGACGAATTATGACATTGCTCTCTAAAATGAAACAATATGTATTTAAATGTTAGTGCATGTTCTTTTCAAATAGTTTCTACATTAACAGTTCACTTTCAGGGTTCTCCTAAACTGAACATTGTTCAACTTTGTGTTTGTTTGCCTAGTTATTTGATTGTGTAGTTCAACACTACCATATTCTTTCAATATCCTAAAGAAATAACTATGGAAATTTAGCACTTCAAGCTCTCTCAGTGCCTCTGATGATTCAACATTTAGTTTCTGAATTGTTTTTTACCATGTATATTTAAAGACTGAAGAGTTTACTGTTGTTAGACTTAAAAAAATTAATATCCACTATCTAGAGAAATATTAAAATATTTTTATTAGCAAAAGTATTCTTAAATAGCTACCCATGCTGAAAATAAAGGGATATATTCTCCCTGTGATATGCTTATGGAATATGCATTCATATTAATATAGAATATACAAAGCAAAGGACAGCTCTACCTCATATAACTGAGTAGTATCAACTCAAAAAGTTCACTTACCAGAGCTCTCCTCCTACACAGAGGAGAAAACGGACCCCATAATCTCATTTGGTGCAGTAAGAATTTGATACATCCTCAAAGAAAGTCCACATTTAGACTGTGTTCTCTATTTTTGACCTCTGAGGATTGGAGCACCTCTCGGAACATGTCCTCTTTGCTCCACCTTGATTGCTTCCTTATCTGGTGGAGGCACTTCTCCAGTGTGCAGAGGGTTCCCCTGAAGGCCACATCTCCACAAGCACAAGAAACAGAAGCATGATTGTTAGTTCACACACAGCATCGAATCATTACAGTAAAATACACCTCTTTTAACATATGAATCACTTTCTCACTGTCCCGTGGCAAGCACGCATTTCGGCAAACACCTTGAACATGGTGAGTTCGGCCTGGGTGCATTCAAGATGGGGCGAAGGTGTAGGTATTTTTTTAGGGGGATCAACTAGGGACAATATTGTAAATTCTGCCACCATTTTCCACAGGAGGGGTTATCAAAGTTAATATCTCACCCCTAAGGGTAAGCAAGGATGCAAAGGTGCGTATCCTGCATGTGTACAGTTTCAGACCTGGGCCCTATACTGCTTGCCTCTGTGCTGCTTTGGTCCCTACACAGGTGATTGATGCAGGAAAGTTTCCTATAATGGGGGAAGGAACAAAGCAGCTCTGCCAAGGAACCTTCGGCAGAGGATGGGCGAGTACCTCTAGGTTTCCTAGAGATCTCTCTGGAGGATTCCCATCAAATCTCGGTGTGCATTAACACACTGTTACGCCACACTGCTTAGCTGCACTGGGGAATGTGGAGCACATGCAAACACAGCGAGTCTTGTACATTTCTATCCATTCACCCACTTCTAGAATATACAGGGCAAAGGACAGCTCTACCTCATATAACTCAGCAGTATCAGCTCAAAAAGATCACTTACCAGAGCTCTCCTCCTACATCATGCACACCATAGACAGACTGCTGTGACTGACTAGACCACTTCAGAATGGAAAAGAGGTCCTGAGTTGCCGCGTCACCGGACAACCCTGCCATGTGCTTCACATCATCCTCCAACTCAACCTCCTCATCTACGACTTTTGTCCTCAGATTTGAGTCCACTCTGTATCTACAGGACTCTTAGACGTGGACGTGGGGTAACCACTAAGGATGGCGTCCAGCTCCTTATAGAAACAGGAGGTTTTCGGTGGAGCCAGAGCAACTGTTTGTCTTGCCTTCTGGTACGCCTGCCTCAGCTCCTTTATCTTCGCATGGCACTGCTGCATGTCCCATTCATAGCCCTTATTCATCAAGCCACAAGAAGTCCGACTTAGGTATTGACGTTCCTACGGCTAGAGCAGAGCTGGGACTGCACAGCCTCCTCTCCCCACAGACCCAGCAGATCCAATAACTCATGTATGTTCCAAGCAGGAGAGTGTTTGCTGTGTGGAGCTGCCATGATCAGCTGGGAAAATGCGATGTGAGCTCTCCATGCCGAGCAAACAGGAAGTGGAATTTCAAAAATTCCTGGGCCTTTACAGGGAACAGGGCAGAGGCCTGTGTACCTGGCTGCAGGGCAGCGGAGCTCGAACTGCTGACCAGAGTGGTCAGGATGGGCATTGTGGGACACGTCCTGGAGGCCATTTACAGTGACATAACCAAGCGCGGGGTCTATGCTGACACTTTGTCAATGTAACTTTGCACAAAAAGCTCTACACCTCTCGTGGAGGTGACTTTATTTTGTCAGCAAAGCAGGAGAGTTTTGTCAGAAGGAGGAGCATGGCAGTGTGTACACCTCCACTGTTTTATCGACTAAACCTGACTTTTGTGGACAACATTGGGAATGTTTAGACAAGGCCTTAGATGATAGAGGATCTGATATTTTTCTCACCTGTTTTTCTTTAATAAAACCTAAACTAGAGTGCTACAGATAAATTCATAAACTTGTAGAGATGATCTGGCAGATCAGTTTCATTCAGAAGAATTAAAATGTGGAATATATGTTTGGATTTAAATGAGCTAAAGAGTTCTGAGCCATTTTTAAGGGAGAGAGGACTGAAAGACATAATGACGTAGGAAGTGGAGTTTGAGATAAACTTAGAAAATTGGATTGTTGGGGGTATATCATCTTTTTACTGCCCTGCACATATCTAACATTACCACTGGGATTTCCAAAAGAGACTAAGGGTCTCAGCTCCCATTCACCCTTTGTAAATTCCAGCCACTATCTGTAAGTTGTATTTCATTATGAGATCCATACCTCCTTTTAGACCAAAATTTACTCTGTCCCTCAACATCTTGGTGATTTCTTAACTGTTACTGAAATTTATTTAAGTAAGAAATGCTGAATCTAGAAACTGAAGCTATTGAAAATTACAGGCATAATTTAATAAAGAAACAAATCCCACATAAATTTAAACTTCCTTTTCTGCTGTAGATATTTTTGCGATCTTCATTGTGTCTTTTTATACCTTGTCTGTCAGCTGTCCCATCTGGCTGAGAATGTCCTTCAGTCTACAGAGTCATCACAAGTATGCACAGCCCCAGGGGCCATGGCTGTTGCTGTCTTGTTTTTTTAAGTCAACTCTGGCCTCCTGCCATTAGGGGTTGCTTTGATTAGTGGAAGTCTAGCTGGTGACTGCCCCCCTCTCTCTGCCTCAGTTACTCCTTTGTGATTCCTCTGGCTCTGAATGCAGAGCAGAGGTGAAGCAGGTAGTGGAGGGGAGGGGAGCACTTAGCAAACACCTCCTACCTGCTTAGCAAAGTAGGTGAGTGTGAGAGGGACTGGTGGTGTACGTCTGCCTTCCCCTGGGACCTTGGGGCCAAGAGGAGAGCGAATGCGTTAGGGAAAGTATATAGAGTACCTAGTGAGAGAGACATCAGATATGTATATCCCTTGGAGTTATGGACCACATGGGCAGGAAGGATGGTCCAGTGGCTAGTGTAGGACATGGGATACCATATCTGGGTTCAGTTCCCTGCTCTGCCATGTACTTCCTCTATGACCTTGGGCAAGTCACTTACCCTCTCTGTGCCTCAGTTCCACATCTGTAAAGTGGGGATAGTAATGCTTCCCTACCTCAGAGGTGTTTTGAGGATAAATATGATCAAGATTGTGAAGCACTTTAAGATCTACTGGTGAAAAGTATGTATAAGAAATATTATTTATTAAAGAGGTCAGATGGATTTGCCACCTGCCTACTGAAGACAGCAGAGAGGCTAGCACACTCTGGGGCCTCCTGTCAAGAAGACAACTTGAGGACATGGGAATTCTGTTCGGGATATAGGTTGTGTGGGAACTAGAACAGAGGCTCAGGGTGTTGCATGGGGTCTCCGTTACTTTAGGTAAGGTCTCAACATTTGCGTACTTAGCTGAATGCTGAACGTTGGAGGTTCTCCTACCACTATTTGTAGTGTTACTGTATCCAAAAGGTGGGTTTATCATGGTGGTTTTGAGCCCAAGAAAATTATTATTTGTATTAAAAATCTAAAATTCACCAGATGCACATACCACACCTTGGCTGCTGGTGATTTAGCATCCACCAGGCCACCTGTTAATTTGGAGAATTGCCCTGAGTTGGGCAGGGAAATCAATTATTGGCTACTGGTTGCATGCTTTGAAGGGCAGTCCCCTACATTTGAGTTTTGGCAACTTGCAAGCTGTGTAATGCTTTGTGACCGCTTCCTGTGAAAGCTCAGTGTCCCATGGAGTCTCACATTTGCCTATAAAGTATTTCAGTATGGAGGTTGCTAAATTGGATTCATCAGAGGTGTATAAAGAATTTGCCGCTACTTGGTTTAAAATTTTTGAAGAAGAAATGTATCCTTGTAAGTGGTCTCATCAGAGGAACATATGGTGGTCATTTGTAATGGTTTCTTCTGAGATAGTCTGCCAATAGCCGCTTTGGGACCTCTGTTGTCTCTTTTTTTTTTTTTAACTTAAACACATAAGAAGTGGAAGCTTCAAAAGAGGCATTGTATTCCCATCCTCAGAAGGAAAGATTCAAAGATGGCAGCCACTAATTGGACTAAATAGAGGTGTTATTAATAGTGTTTTTAAACCTTTTTTCGTGTTTAATAATGCTTATTGAATATTATAAGCCCGTGTTGAACTCAGGTTGCAGGACTTTTCCGTTCATGTGGAAAAGTTATATTGTAGTGTGCAGTATTTGTGTGTGAGTGTTTTTAGCCCTTCTTTCCTCAGGCAGCATGTCTGGTCCTTGTGGCAAATATAGCCTTCATCCAATATAGTGGCTCTAATCTCAGTCTCTTCAGGGATAGGGCCACCTTAAAGGACATAAAGTTCCTGATTTGATCCATCTTGTCTCCTGAAAAGCTAGCAAATCATTCTGTCAATCCTCTCTTAACATCTGACAGCTAATTACCTTGCCAGAAATTGCAGTTTATTCCTCCTCCATATATCAGCCTCTATGCACCTTAGCTTATGCAAAAGGTTTTATAGAATTTTATTTTTAACAGATTTCTTTAACTAACTCCATCCACCCCCATATCTCAAATGCACAAGCATAGATCTTCTATGCTAGAATTGGAAGTGAAATTTTGCTAAGGAATTCCCCTGCCTGATAGAGAATTCCAGCCAATGTTTTTCAGACGTGGTGTATTTGATCATCTTTCACGTTAATTATCTTTACTTTGCCGTTTTCTCAAAAACATTTTTTCATGCAAATATTAATTAGTTCACCCAAGCCCTCTCCACAATCTGAAAGCACATGAAGTTTCTCAGTCTTCTAGGGCCATATATGGAATACTTAGTGGATATGCAATGCTATCCCCTTCTTCTGTATCTGTCCTCTGTGTTTCCTTTATTATTTCTCCTGCCAAGTCTTCTTCGAGGTGGACAAAGGTCGAATGTGTGCTCCTGAGAGCTATATGTGAAAATCCCAACTGAGTCCTACTGCGTGCTACATATATGTAATGTAAGGGCTGTACTGTACTAGGAGGAAAGAGGTAATATGCAACAAGAAAAAAATGCCTAATGGTCTATGTGAAATTAGTTGGTGGTTTAAGTTCACAAGTTTCTAGTAAATAAATATCCACATCACAAAAAACTACTCTAGCCATTGCCACTTGTCTCCTGGCAAGCTCAGCTGACAGGTCAAGAACTAAATGAACTGGTCCCTTTAGAAGGAAGTCACATTGGCAGAGTAGTATGAGGAAGCCTGCATTGCTGTTGGTTGTGATGTACCTGTTTCATAAAATAATGATAATAATACCTAACGCTTATATGATACTTTTCATCCATAATTCTCAAAGCAGGAGACAGGAGACATAATACCTCCTTTACAGAGGAGGTATTATGCCCTTTATACAGACTGGGATATGGAGGCACAGAGAGGTGAGAGGTGACTTGCTTAGGGTCACAACAGGCCAGTGGAAGAGAAAGGAATAGAACCCAAGTCTCTTGAATCTCAATCCAGTGTTCTATCAGTCATTAGTTTCTAAATACAAAGAGTAAGAAGTAGGTCATGGACAGATGGAGCCAGCATATGGGAAAAAGTGAAATTTGTTCTTACAGATTTCTTTGTAAACCACGCAGTGTAACTTGGACTGTAAAATTGTTATTAGATGAGTATTGTATGGTATCTGCTCATTTGTGTAATTTAGATTATGATTTGCAAACAGCAGTGGCTCCTTGGGAGGACATGGTAGACAATGTCTTTTTGTGCAGCTATCCATTTCTCATATAACATTGCATTAAATAGACACGCAATGTTATTTTATAATTGTCTACTTATTCAGATCACAAACTATGTTGCACCAAAAAAGACGTGGGGGAAAGTATTTTGCATTTTTAAAGTTTTGAATTACTTTCTCTATATACCACTTTGCAGAGTACAGCAGGGTTCATTAGACTGCTCTGCTGAGGTATGTCTAAGGTTTCCACTGAGCAAAAACATTGGAAGTTTGCGGAGTTTTAAAATGGAGGGAATGGAAAATTTATACAGAGAACCTAGTTTATGAAGCAGGAAGAAAGAAGTGGGATGCATGGATTGGAATGAGAACCAGAGGTACAGCAAGCATGTTCAGATCCATATTGAACTGTCTGCAGAAGGAAGCTGTTAAATAGTTTAAGGGAGCAGACAGTGGCTGATTAAGGCATGGTCAGGCAGATCAACTGATCCACATCCCTTACTCTAAAGGATTCCTGAGACTCTGTAAAGGTGACTTCCAATAAATGTTTGTCATCAGTCCTTTCTCCCCCCCTTCCACCCCTCCCCCCACACACACACATACAGGTGAGTTTGGAGTCATTTGTTTCTCTCCGGGCTGTGTCAAATTTTGAGGAAAACCTGGAATTTTTTAAGAACATAACACTAGGGGAGCAGGCCTGGGTTGAGAGGAATGGAGTCAATGGTTAAGAGCAAGCAGCAGAAGGAAAGCAGAGATATGGTGGTGAGGGTGAGATAAACAAGCTATTAGCTAAAACAGGAGGCACTGAAGACATATTAATCTGCAGTGCTATTTTCAAAACAATAAAACTTTGTCTATTCAGTGGAAGCTAGAAACATGGCAACTGCTGCTCTAGGGAAAAAACAATTTCCTGAAAAAACAGCTCACTGTATCTTTGTAATCAATGTGTTTGTGAGATTTTGAGGACTGCTAGAATCCATGTGTCATACCTGTTTTGGCAAGCGTGGGCTCAGAAAAGCATATGTCCTTAACTCCACTCAGAAATCTAGTTAGTAGTTTAGTTTATATCCTCCACCCACAGGCTACTAGGAACATGAGCCTTTTGCAAAAGCATATTCAGCTTCTGACCTATTTTCTTTCTTGAAAATGAAGTAGTGGGAGACCTTATCGCAATGACACCAGTACAAAACACAGTTTCCCAGATGTCTTCTGGCACCAGAAGCAGTGGAATGTATGAAGGGGGAAGAATAATATATTTGTTGGAAATATTTCTTAGTCCACATATCAAGGGTAGAATTAGCACCATATTTCCTTCTCATATAAATACAGGGCCTTTGAAGGATGAGGTCCTTCTGTGTACGCCCTGTTATTAGACTGCTGATTTTTAGTTACCCCTAAATCACATGCCAGATATCTCTTACAAACCAGAATGAGCCAAATTCGTCTGCTAATGAGACCCAGACAATGAGATTGCACTGGTGTAAATCTGAGTAGATTTTGTCCCTGTGTCTCTTGGGAACAAGGAATCAGAAAAGTGATTGTAATCACAGTTTACACTGTCAGGTCAAGTAGCCACAACTGTCGAAGTGTCTGTGCTGTTTGTATTTATTATAGTGCAAATGCATATCTTTTGCCATTCCTCATCACCCTTTGCTGGGACAAGGACATTCAGGGAAACTGATTTTCCTTTAATATTTTTGTCCACAATGAAAGGATTTACAGATCTTTTAGGCTATTGCAAAGAGAGGAGACAGCAAGGTCTGGCTAAACTGACTCCTCTTTTTCTGAATTACCTGTTATCTTGTATATTCAGGGTACCTCTTCAGAACCTCTGAAACTCACATGCCTAATTTTGGGGACCCAAATTTGCAAACTTTGCCCACTGCTTCTGATTTACTATACTCATTGGATTTTTATAGTTCCTCCAAATTATCTTTGTTAGTGCCAAGTGGCATGTCAGCTGCATCAAGGGATGAAGTCTTTTCCTGTGATCTGATGTTCCTTCAGGGATGAATCCTTTCTTCAGTCAGATGACCAGAGGTACTGAGAAGGATTTGCATTCACCTTTGGGCACACTCTGACAGCAGTCAAAAGGTTAACAAAGTGGGAAAGGTCTTTAGAGCATTACATCCAAGAAAGAGTGTACATCATACAGAGATATTTTTTGCCTTTGGCATGATTTTGTAGTCTAAAAGCATAAGTAGAGGGCTCATATGATGAAAGTCTTTTGCTTTAAAGTTGGCAAATATTTGGGTGGTGAACCGCATACACACTCTGGAACATCCCTGAGTACTGCTATCACAATTTCCAGGCTGTGATTCAGCTCTCTCTGTATTGACGGAGGCAGTTTGTAACCCAGCCAAGTTGAGGTTTTGAGTGAAAACATACAAAGCATTCATATCTAATTTGTGGACAGAATCTGCTGACGTCCATGTTCTTTATTTGCTTTGTAAGCTTTCCTTTTACCACTGAGAACCTAGGCTCCTATTGAGGTATGGAAAGCTTTATCACCAACTGCAAAAAGCTTGGTTCAGGAGAGCTTCGGCGAGAGAAAGAGAGAGATCAAGTGTATGCATTTTTTTTATTTTGTGGGTAGATAACATTTTTATCTCCACATTGTTTAGCGTTTCAGCACTAAGCCATTTGCCACAACATATAAGGGAAATTTCCAGAAGTTTATTACTGTGGGTCAGTAGATATAACATTACTTAAAATGTTTAATGATATAATTATAAACTTAAATATATTAGAATTAATGTATACAATTAGGAAAAATTTTAAATGTATTAAATGGAAGGAGCAATATGATTAGATCATGTGAATTCTGAGCTATGCAATTGAAACCAAACCTGTGTGGTTTGGAACAAGTTTTGCTTATATGTATTTGCAAAACAGGTGATGCTCAGAGATTCATGGTCTACATGATTCCTCCCAGGATATGTTAAAAGTTAATGAAGTTCAGGCTAAGCATTTAGGTTTTCTAGAGGGCTTTTTGTTTGTTTGTTTGTTTTTTAATGTAGGGAACTGGAAACTCCAAGTGTTTCCTCCATTGTTTCATCAGGAGGGTTGGGCAGTTGCCCTCTCTCACTTCCACAGAACAATGGTATTCATCCGTTCACCCCCTTGGGCAACACAGGTCAGGCATGACAGGGAAAGAGGAGTTGATGTCTGGAACCAGTCAGTATTAATTTATGCAGTAATCTCCATATACTTTGGGGAAACACTACTCTGGAGAGCCCTGTAGAGTGATCACCATGAAGCACTCATGGAAGAGCTTCCATGGGAAAAGGAAATAGTATGCCACAAAACTGGCACCAATCTGGATTCACCTGTCATGTGTATTGTCCACCCACACTGGCAGAAGGGATAATCAAGCCTGTAATGTTAGTGAATTGAAAAGTGCTTATAGGTATTAATGTAATAACAATTAAAAGCAATAATGGTGCTAATTATATTTAGACTATGGATGGTAGGAAAACAAGAATTAATATACTGGAACAGACCAATAGTCCATCTAGTCTCTGTGACTATGGCCATTGCCAGTGCTTCAGAGGAGAAATCAATATTGCACATGGCATGCGAATTTACTACATTATGACCTGGAGTTTCTTCTTCACACTAGATGCCAGTAAAGTATAGAACTAACTTCATGTTTTATTCTTTTCCATATGTGTGTAATCCTCCTTTATACCCAATTAACTGGTTACCTTAGTAATGTCCTTAAAGAGAGAGTTCCTATGTTGCACTCAGAAAAAAGTTACTTTTTAATTTTTGTTGTATATTAATTTCATTCACTGGCTTGTTTGTTCTTTTATCACAGGAGGTTCCCAATAAGACAGCTCTCTACTTTTCTTTTGTATACCAGTATTCTGTTCTGATTCCTCTTACACTTCTTTCCAAATTGCTATAAATTTCTCCTTTATCATTGTGATCTCCAAGTATGGCTGTTCTCAATTGACATTCTTGTTTCAGAGTATTTACAAAACGTTTACATTTTATTTTTTTGTTTTCCTGTTTTCAGTCAAGAGACATAAACCTGGACCTTGTAAGTGTCCATTACATCCACTTTGGTGTTAACTACTTATCTAGCTTTAAGACCATATGGAATCCCATACAATTTTTGTTTGCAATAAAGGTTTATACCTTTCCCAAACCTTTTGATGAGAAAAAAAATCAAAGATAACCATTACTTCTAAATGTAATTCAACTAAAATTGGTTTTTACATTTTTTTTTATTTTGAATGCTACCACTATGCTTCTGACTGTGAAGTTTCATGATTGCAAGGAGCTATTTCAGTGTTTGTTTTCCATAGGAAAATGCCGTTTCTGAACAATCTGGAGTGAGTTAGGAGAGTTAAATGTTAATCATTCCAATGTGGTATGATATCAATCCAGCTGTTAATCTTTTGTAACATTTTACCTTGCATGAAAGAACTTTAGATATATTTTGAAAGGATGATTAGGGTTTTTATGAAAATATTTTAAAGACTAACACGTGTGTAATGCTGTGATTTACTTCAGTAATCCTTTTCTAAATAAGCTAAGGATACATTTGCAAACTAGCATCTGTGAATAAGTGAGTTATTTTTAAACATTGTGTACATGTATTATTTAACAAAATATTACACATAATTGTATATGTATGTATATATTTAGGGAGGTCCATGTTTTGCAGGTGCAACTCCTGTTGGATTTTGTACTGGTGTAACAAAGAGCAGTATTTTACCCACAATGTGTGTATATATGAAATTATTATAGCTGCTACGGATAACAATGCATATAGTTTAGGTTTATTATGCTTCCCACTATAAAACCCTGTTGTGACCAGTTGGTCATAATTTTGCCAAATTTAACCAGATGGGCTGAAATGCCAAGTGTCTACCCCAGGTTGAATTTTTTTGGAAAGTTTCAGCAAAAATGCTTTAGCCATTACTGAGAACCAGGTTAAGGGGGAAATACCTTGTTTTGCCCATGTTAAAAAAAAAATTGTAGCTGTTAGGTTGTGAAACTCTGTGACCTCCATGCTTTGGAGCAGGGACTTGAAAATTGGCAGGGGGGTTGTCTCTGTGGCAGGGATGTACCCTTTGCTGTTCATGTGAACAAGTCCCAAATTAGGGAAAGTTATTAGCCTTTGATTATTACCCAAAATTAGTGAACACATTTTATATTCACTTCTCTGTGCTTCAATTTCCCCTCATTAAAATGGGGATAATACTACCACCTCACCTGACAAGTGTATTTTGAAAACAAATTCATTCATGTTTGTGAAGTACTCAGATACTATAATGAGGAAAACTAATAATCCTTTCTTTAGAGCAGGATTTGAATAATATTCAGTAAATAAGGCTTGGCCCACACATTGAACAAGCAAGATATAACAAAATATAGAACAGCTTCTCATTCAGTGAGTACTGTCCATCCTCTGCATTGAATGAGGCAGAGGTACTGTGGACAAAATAGAATGTGATCATGGAATTAAAAAGTGTATTCTAATATGCACAAATGGGGTAAATTAAGGTTAAACAGTCAGTCTTAATTATGGCTTTTCCTAATTTTTGAGTGCTTGATTTTGACCTCATTATTCTTTTAATGTATTTTTAAATGCACAAAATGAGTACATGGACTCTGTTTATTCTACACCCCCATTAATAGGTCATGGAGTCCTGGAGAATTTTTCAGAATACATTATGTTTTACTCATGAAGTCAGTAGGAGTTTTACCTTTTTTTTGTCCAACAACCATTGAACATAGTAATACATTTAATAATAGTCACTTTGAAAAAGAAGTAGATTCCATGAAAGAGCAGTATCCACTACTTAATTCATAATAATGAGTCAGACCACAATGAAATAATGAAATAAAATTCTTAAGGGAACTAAAAGAGTAGGATTTTGTGCCAGAGTCAGAAATGCTTGTGTACCGGGGTGTCCTGATTCAGGAGCTAACTCAGCACCCTATCACTCAACACCCCACCAGGTTATATTAATTGAAAGACAGGCGGTTGGAAGAGAAGCCGAGTTAGCTGCTTGGAGATACAACTTAAGGTCTAATTGGATGGAAGTATCCCCAGCGGCTAGGACTATATAGCCAGAAAGGAAGGAAGAGCTACAGGAGAGTAAGAAGCCTGAAGGAAGGGAGAAGTAGGCAGAACTAGTGGCTACTACTAGTGTACTTTTCCCCAGAAGAAAGTGGGGAAGCAGGCTATGGATTGTAAAAATAAAAAAATATAACAAAACATGGTGGTGGTTGAGAGGAGCTGGAGTAGCTGTGGTCTGAGATTAAGGCTGCAAAGGACTATCAGGGCCTGAGCCTGCTTAAGAGGTTGTTTCTACAGTGCTGTGTTTAGTGGATAATGTTGCATGAAACATTCTGTCATTCACATAACTTATGTATGTGAACCTCAGTAAAACTCGCACTTCCTACAAAATGTTATTGCAAGCTCTCACTGCAGATTAATATATTTATGCCATTTACATTTATAGCTATTGCCCTTTAAATTAAATTTTGTTTAGAATTACTACGTTTATCCTGTGGAGTCAGAAGGCAACTTTCCATGCTAACATCTGGATTTGCTATCTTATAATTATACTGTCCTCACATAAGCTGAGATGTTACACTATCAGTTAAATAATCTATTAACATACAAATGTAAAATTAACACTTTTCAGTGAAAAAGCTAGTCTATGGTGCATTAATATGAAACATGAAAATCAGCTCAAAATTTGTGACAAAAAAACATTCACTCAGCAGCCCCGTTTTCAACTTTCATTTTAGGCAGAAAGAAAGCAGAAGCAGTTTGTTCTAGGCTGACTTTGTGTTGCACAGACTAAATGCTTGCATGGACAGATTCAAAGGAGTAAGACTTCCAGAACATTGTCTGGACGAATTTTAGTTCTAGTCTTTTCTCCAGAAACCTACTTGATTCCAGCTTAAAGTAAGTGGGAGTTGCACTGAGAAAACGATAGGCTATGCAGCACAGTGAAAAGATAGTGTATGTGTGGTTTTCAGATTGTGGGAGGATGGGTGTGAGCCTGATTGTCATAGCAGATCCCTTACTAGATGGCCAGGGAGAGCTGTTGGCAGGTTTTACAGTTTGGTCCATTTACTCCTCTTGTTTTGTCTGGAATTGTGAGGAAAGCTGCAGGCTACTCCAGAGAGAGCAAAGGTAGTTATACAGGATGAGGGAGGAGGGAATGTACATACATTTCATTTTTCCCCCTGAGGCAGATGACAAGAAAAATGTTTAAAACAAAAAGTTATTGTTCATTTTGTTTGCTCTTATGCATGTGATGCAAATAAATAATTGCCCTGTTCAGTAGCTACATATTTGAAGTGATGAGGGCTTAAAATACCAAACGTTATATACTTTAATTAAATTCTATAGAATTGTTTCTGAGACTGAAAACAATGCATAGATATAAAATGATATAGATAATTAAAATCAACTACTGAACGTTTTATGCCATTTGCGTATTTACAGTATAATGTACCCATAATCACCATTAGGTATACAACGTGGTTTACACTATTTATTCTTTATAGATGTGTGTTGCTTATACACTGAATGACTGTTACTTGTATACAGGTTCTATTGTATGTTGGTAGGAAACAATAGAGTGGCCAGACATCCCGTTTTTAAAGGGACAGTCCTGTGTTTAAGCCCTCCTGTAGGTGTCCCAACTTTTTCTTAAAAATGGGCAAATTGTCCGATATTTTCTGTCTCCCCCACATCAGTATTGGTGGGTCCTGCTGCTGGCCAGATCCCTGCTTGCCAGCCGTCCTCCCACCAGTGGTGAGTGGGGGGGTCCAGTGGTAAACTATGGGGGTGGATGTGCAAGGCTGGTGGTGGGGCGAAGATGTAGTGCATGGGGCTGGCTGCTCCTTCTGCTGGTCTGTCAGTGCAGCCCGCACTGCATACTGGCTCTCGGCCAGCAGTGCCCTGCCCCTTTCCTCCCGTCCCATTTCCGGCTGGTGCTGGCTGTGCGCTGCGAGCTGCAGTGGCTGGTGCGTGTGGGCAGGTGCCAGGCAGCAGCCAGTTATGTGTCCCCTCTGTTGCCCACCCATCAGACCTTTATGTGCTCCCCTCTCACTGTCCTCTCCCTGCTTTGCCCCTTCACCTCCCCAGTCCTGCTGCTCCTCCATATCCCCCCCAGCAGGACACATCCTGCTCCCAGCGCTGTGCAGAGCACCAGCCCCTGTTCAGAGCACTCGGCTCACTAGCAGCCTGGCCGGCAGGCTCCTTCCTTCCCCCACTGCCTCTGACTGGGCCGGCGCCCTGGGAAAGCCTGAGACCCTCTGGCTCAGTTGCTGGCCAGGAGGAGCCAAGTCCTGCATGTGCCAAAGCCCCAGGGTCAGGGGGGTAGAAGAAGAGATGAGCTCTGCAAAGACCCACACCCAACCTCCTGCGACTGGAAGCAGCTTCTGTCCCTTCCCTCCCGCACAGTGCTGAAAGGCTGCTGCTGGCCACATTCTGGTGTGAAGCCTGGCAGAAATCTGGGGAGGGGCTTGTGACTCTGCATTTCCCCCCACATGTGTTGCCTTGGGAAGACGCAGCGCCAGGTACCAGGAGATGCAGGTCCATCCTGAAGGCACAGCCATGCTTACAGAGCGCTGGGCAGGGAGGGTCCAGTCAGTTGGTCAGTCACCCCCACCCCAAGTAAGAGAGGGATATGGGAGTGTGTGTGTAACCTCTCCCCATGTGTGGGGGGCGGGGGGTAGGAGTGCGTGTGTGTCACCCCTCCCCGTGTGAAACCTAAAGCCTTAAAGATAAGAAGATCAATAAAAAGAATCCAGCTACACAGTATTTCTTTTTAACAGGGGCTCAGTCAACTTGACGTTAATTTGAACGTTTGTACTGCATACTTCTGATTGATTGCCATTGACCTCGCTTGAATACGAGTAATTTTACCAGGTGTCCCATATTCAGCATAGGAAAATATGGTCACCCTAGGGAACAATGATTTTTGGTCAGTCCCTTTACAGCTGATGACTACAATAACCACTTTCCCACCAATACCACTTTCCCACCCGCGTCTCCACCTTCTTCACTCTGTTCTCATGTGCCACGTTTCAGGCACCCATCCTCTCATCTCTTGGGTCAGGGACTGACTTTCTGGGCATGTCTACACTGCAGCTGGGAGAGGGCCTCCCGGCTTGGGGAGACAGAAGTGCATTAGCTGTGCTCAAGCTAGTGCTCTAAAAATAGCACGGTGGATGCTCTGGCCTGGGCTAGCCGCCTGAGTACATAGCTCATCCAAGCTCAGGTGACGAGCTTGAGTTGCTGACTGTGTCGCAACGTCCTCACTGCTGTTTTTAACACGCTAGCTTGAACGGAGCATGTCTGTCAGCCTGCGCTGAGAGGCTCGCTCCCTGCAGCAATGTAGACAGTTGTGTTTCTATAGTGCTTAGTGTAAAGGGGCTGGGACCTCTAGGCGCTTCTGCAATACCAATTGTACCTAATAATAAGATTAAATTTCTCTGTGAACTCTACTAGTGTTAATCCACCATCCAAAGAAGTTTTGTGGTTAATTATTATTGGTAAGATGTTTTAAAACATTGCACTGATGTGTTACAAATCCATCTGCTGGTTGGCAATGCTTTGTATGTCTGAATCTCTATTGTCTATTTAGATTGAAGTTCCTTGAGGCAGGAATTCACAGGTTTAAAATTAACCATGTGCGTATGTGCTTCGCTGAATTGGTGAAGGAGTTCTCAGCACCTTACAGAATGGAACCTTGAGTTTGTCTACAGATGATTCCTTGGGGAAGGCAGAGTTTTGCCCATCATGGAAGGAGCTATGGTTTCACCTTTAGAATCCTATAGATTCCATGTAATTCACTTGTAATAAAACCATCTGCATAGAGGTCTTGTGCTTCTCAGCTGCCAGTTGCACCTCTTGCCACAGCTGCTCCCAGGACTCCCTTTAAAGGGATGATGGGTGTTCCCCAGTATGGAGGGTTTCCATGTAAAGGTGATACAGCCTGAAGTTGAAGATCTTTATCCAAATGTGATGCTATTGGGAAGACAGCGTAGCTTCTAGGTCTTGAACAGGCTTGTCCTCTCCTTGTGGCAGCCTCGGGAGGCAGAAGATAGTGCCAGGGAGGCAGCTGATCCATACATTGATTTCTGGGGCCTGATGTGGGCCAATATATGGAGCAGATCTTTACTGACATGGATATAGATTGTGGTGTTATCCATTGTTGGGTTTTTACTATTTCTATGCTTAATTCCACAATAATTTAAGTGATATTGGGAAAAAACTTAAAAGTGAATCATGCAAAATTCTAGGCTAAAACTATTGTAAACCAGTGTTTTCATGTGGCAGTGTACATGCACATGGTACATGTGTACAAAGTGCAATACCGGCTAGTGAAAAAGACTTTTTAGTTTCAGAACATTTGGATTTTCAGCTCTATTAAAAAGCAACAGCTTTTCAAGAAATACTGAGTACTTTCCACTGCTACAATATAAATAAATCAAGCATTTATTTGAGGGAGGTAGTCCTCTCCTTTCCGTACTGAAAGTGAGTACTTGTTAGTCATGAGTGACAATCACTGTATATCAAATGACAGAGTGTGTGTGTGTATTACAAATTTATAAGAAAATTATTAATCTAATTTATTAATCTAAATTATATAATTTTCTTAAACAGATAAAGGCCAATGGTGAACTGCTTATTAAAAACGTACAGCTGCAGCATGCTGGAAGATACACATGCACAGCACAGACAATTGTTGACAACTCCTCAGCTTCAGCTGACCTTGTTGTAAGAGGTAAGATTTTTCAAGCTAAAATAATTTGACATTTTGCTACCTCTCATGTAGGTTAGCAGACTGGTATGAATTGTTTTTTTCTTCATTAAAACCATTTTATTTCTCATCAAGAATTGATGGAGATTAAAGTTAGGAGGAAATTAATATTTGAACACCTTACAATCTGCTCATGATTGTGATTCTAGAAGGTATTTAAATGTGTGTGTACTGTTAGTGTATCCAGTGTGCTTCTAATGCATTTCCTGTATAAGTATAAAGATTAATTATCATGTTTTTTCCTGATATAATATTTTCAAGACACTTTAATTTGGTTTTTATAACAAAACTTCTCAAAACAGAGTGAGGAAATGGTGTCATTCCTGTTTTGTCTACTAAAAGAAATTTTGAAACAGCCATTCATAGTGCTTCACTGAATTGTATATTGTGCATGAAATGAAACATTACAGTAAAAGTACTGCTGATGTTTAAATGATTGAAACAAAGAAATTTGGAGTGAAGGCTATCACTCCATCATTAACTCATCCCTCTGTCCCTAAGTATTGCCGTGGTCTCAGAACAGTGTGCTTGCTCGTATGGTAGGTATCTTACAAGATCTGTTACAATGCATAGGTTCAACAGGGTGAGTTAATCTGGTTTTTCTGGCCTTCACATGCAACTTTTCTGCAGACAGCAACAGCATGCTGTGAAGTGCTGATGCTCTGGAATGTCGGTATTTCAAAAATGACATACCTGATGCATGGGGCAGCATAGGTAGTATATTTTGCCCCACTTACCAGGTATGTTAGACAGCAGTATGGTAGCTAAAGGACAGTTTATACCTTGATTCTGAATTCCCTTCATTTTTAGGGTCTGTTAAGTTTTAACATTGTTGTAACCTTTTTTTATTTAATTTCCTTTGGTTAATAACAGCAAATGAAAAGTTTCTACTGACATTGTAATAGTAGAGTCAGAGCCATCCCTTGGGTACGGTGAATCGGGGTGATCACCCAGGCCCCATGCTTTGAGGGGCCCAACGGGTGGGGAAATGTGGCGGGAGGTGGGTGGGTGAGCTGGGTAAGGAGGCCAGCAGAGGCAGGTGGGGGGGCAAGGAGGAGCCCTCCCTACCAGAACCTCCCCCTCCCTCTCAGCGCCTACTGCAGATCAGATATTTCGCAGCATCAGGAGGTGCTGGGGAGGAGGGGAGAGGAGTGAGGGTGCAACGGGCTCGGGGGAGGGGGTAGAACTGGGCGGGGAAGAGGCAGGGTGGGGCCTTAGGGGAAGGAGTGGAGTGGGGCAGGGCCTGGCAGAGCCACAGGGAGCACCCCCCAGCAGATTAGAAACTCGGCACCTATGTCCCAGGCCCTGCACTCCCCTTAGGGACGGCCCTGAGTAGCGTAGATATAATTTCAATTGGATGAATAATCTGACATTACAGAAGACTCCTTTGGAAGGAAAGGGATAGTCCATTTATATGGCTTAATATTACGATAATAGTAGGCAACACTTTCTTTTTAAATAAGGGAATATCCTGTTGGATATATTTCTCCTTCAAACCCAGTATGTAGGGAGTAGAATTATTACCGTTCACATAGTGAAACACTATGAAAGACCCTGCCACCAGTGTTGCACTCGGTGTACAGGTTCTACAGGATTGCGAGAGTCCACGTGGGGCTAAGATCCCCTCCCCCATTGATATCAGTGGGACTCTGGGAGTGCTCAACACTGAGCCATGTCCGGCCAATGTGACGAAAGTGGCATTGTCACTACAATGTCAGTGGAGAAGCGTGACAATAAAACGGTTCACAGATCAGTGGTAATACAGAGGCAGGTGAAATAGAATATGTCTCATAGGTGAAGTATTAGAATAAAAGCCACTGTACATACAGTCTCCTCTAAATGTTTTCCCTGTCCTACAAACAATACATCCATTTATCTGGATTAATGTTACATCCCTTCTGACATCACAGTTAGGATAATGGAACTGCTGAGGTGATGAGGAGATATGGTGATGTCAATAGGGGTTTTACAGTGTTCTGAAGACCATACCATTGAATCAGTTCTCTGAATGGTTTAACACTGAATCGCACAGGTGAGAAAGGCACCCCATAAAAGATACCAAAGAAGAGGGCCTTGGGGCAGATGCATCTTCTCCCAGCCCCACTGATTGAAAGAGTTCCATAAAAACAAATGGAACCACTGTAGAACAATCCTGTCCAGCTCCGTCTGTGCAGCTGGGCTAGCAGAACATTGTGATCACTCATGTCAAAAGCAAATGATAGATCTAGCAGTACTAGTAAGGAGAGTTGTTTGGCATCAGTCTTCACAAACAGGGCCATCTCTGTGCCATGCCACAGTCAGAAACTAGAAACTCTGAACTTACTCAGCTGATGACCTTTTCAGTCACCTTCTCTTGGAAAGGTTCAAGAGTTGGTAATAATTAGATATGTCTTTGATATCAAGAGATGACTTTTAACAAAAGTTGAAGATTGGTTATCTAGCGCTGTGCTCTCCCTAAGGGATCCATTCATCCAAATGTGTTAGCAATTTACCCTTGGCTTTTATAAGTGACAGACAGGGATCCAGACCAGAGATCATAGACCTGAGCCCGAAGGATCCTGCATATGTTTTAGATTGAGATACCAGATCTAACCAGGATAGCAAAAATATATGTCCTTTCCAGCTTCACTTCTGCTTTCCAGGTGTAAGAGAAACTGGGTATAACATGAATAAATTATTTTGGTGACCATGTTGTTCTATTTCTCACAGCATACAACTGATGACTGTTTCATGATAACCTATACTGTTCACTTCCCTAAACATTTTGGCCCAATGAAAATGAATCTTTGCCAAATCAAAAGTAGAACTAAAGTTTGTTCCCCCAAGTTGAACTATAAACCATGGAGAATGTCAAAAAGAAGAAATAGTTGCCAAATAATGCAGTTTAATTTCAATAGCTAAAGAGAGACACAAATGAGGTTTTGTTTTTAATTGTATATTAAGTTTTCAATGTATATAGGAAAAAGAGCAGTATTCAGTTCAGTGTAGGGATTGGAAAATTTGCCTGGCATTACACTGGAGATGTTTGATGGTTACTGTTAGGTTATTTTGTTCAGGCTTACTGCTGTAGTATTCATTTAGGGCCAGATTTACACAGGTATTTAAGCACCTCAAGATACAGATAGGCACCGAATGAGATTTACAAAGGCACCTCATTCTATAAATGAGAAATATTGTCTTTCAAGGAAATTATTATTTTAGTTATAAGGTGTAAACTTTCAAAGCCAACAACATATAGTAATTATAAAATAGAGGACAAATACAATTTTTAAAAAATAAAATAACTTACGTAAGCAGTTTTAGGATGGGAAAAAAGTGCTACAAAACAAAATATTCTGTCCAGATTTCGTTTAAAGGACCCTATATTTATGAAACCATTGCTGACTCAGTTTAAAACGAAACAATTACTGTACTTAAAATATTTTTAGATTGCTATTTTAAGCTCTGTATTAAAGAAAGCTGTGGAACAGGAAGAATTCTTAGAAAAATGCTGTTGTCTCAACCGTTACATAAAAAAAAATATTTTAAGGTGTCTATCAAGCAGTGGAAAAATTAAGTTCAAGTCAATGAGACTTTATAAGCATGAGAAGATGTATGAATGTTGCTAAAGTGTAAGAAAAAGGCTGACCTCTTAGGCATCTGTCATAGGTGGGTACAGTCCACCCAGAATGGGGCTACACACTGTTTGGGGGCTTTTGATATCAGCACATCAAAGATTGTAAGGCACTCAGACGTTCCGGAAATGGAACCACAAAAGTACCATATATAGATCCCCTGTGTCTATTTGTCACTGCTAGAATGAAATCCTGGCCCTGCTGAAGTAAATGGGACTGCAGTGGGGCCAGTATGTCACCCCTGATTTGGTGACAGGTTGCTATGTAGCATGATGTGATTCCATCTCTGTCATTTCTTCCCTTTCTCCCAAAGTCAGGCAGACACAGGGTTTTTTTTCTGCAGCACTTTATGATGAAGTATCTTTTATGATTCCTGATCATTTAAGGAAATATCTTTTTTCACATTTCCTTGTGTTTGAGATGCAGGAGTAGAAAGTCTCCCTGTCTCAGTCTCTCCTTTGTCACACTCTTGGCTACACAGTCACTCATCTGTAGGTTTAGACTTTGCCTTGAGCCTTCCAATTTCCACCTTATGATCACTGTTTCTGAATTTGGGGAGACTCTGCAGGCATAATATTTCTGTGCTATGATTTGTATCGGTTTAGCTTGTTGCTAGTTTTAATTTTTTCTTCCCAATGACTCTATATTGTTATTTTATGTTCTGGCCTAGCTTTCTGAGTACTTTTCAGATTGGGGTAGTGTTGTTTGCTCCGCAGGTCGGGGTGGAAGTTTTTGAGACCAGGGAGCAATGATATATAGGAGCGGATTGTGTTTTCATATCGGACAAGTTCTAAATACTCTTGTACTTTGCAGAAGAGTGAGTGTTTGCTTCTTTGGCGGAGAGGTCACTCAATATTCTTTGGTGTATGTTGGTTAGCAGAGGGAAATGACCCAGATCTGGTCTGCAGCTGTTGTTGCTGGAGTTCCTGTGCACATGGAGTATTTGTTTGTAGAACTTCAAAAGTAGAGTTTCTGTTGGGGTTTTAACCCAGTCAGGCTAATCAATTGCTAAGGATGGACCCCAGATTTCACTTCCTTGCAGAAATTGGATCATGCTGGTGAAAAAAAATTTAGCTATAATTTTCCTGGGGGGTGGTATCTCTCGTGCAGTACCTTAATGGCACAGAATACCCACAATTCCTTGGTAGCCAGTCTGAAGCTCTCTGCTGCATTTATTATGTATAACTTAGTGTGATGCTGACAGACCCTGGTCGTCAGCAGGTCAGATCAAACCTGGGGCCTTTGGAGCTTAGCGCATGAGCCTCTACAACATAAGCTAAAAGCCAACTGGCTGTTAACTAAGGCTGTAGAGCAGATGCATTTTTTTTTCCTCTCTCGCTTTCTCTCTAAGTGGTTTCGGTGCCGCTAGATGGGACTGGGGTTTGTTTAGGGTATTCTTCTGAAATATCTTGATTTTTATTTTGTCCAGGTTTATCTGTAGATCCCATGTCTTGTAGTAGCTTTGTAGTAGATGTCCATTCTCTGGAGATCTTCTTCCATAGTTGATAGTATGATGAAGTCGTCATCTTACAGCAGGCATTTTATTTCTGAGTGATTAGTGGGAGGTTAGATTCAGGTCTGTAATATCATAAGTTATTTCTGCTTCTTTGTTAAAATTGGTCGATAATTGGTTTATTTATGAGATTTCTCTTGTTTTCAAATCAAAATAAATTATAAAGAAGCTATCACTGCATTTGCTTGGAGCCTGGTAGTTTCCAGGTCTGCACAGTAAAGAGAGACAAGTCCCCTTATTCTTCTGAAGATACCATGTGACATTTGCTGTAATCTCCTGAAAGATTGTTGGAGTAATTAATTGAATCATAGATGAGATTTGGCAAGCTGTTAATCATGGAAAGGGAATCAGCAAGTCTCATTTTAGAGGTTGTAATGCATTGTCTCTGCTTTTCTTACTTCACTAATTTTTTCTTGTAATTTGATCCTAATGTCCAAAGCAAATGCAAGCAGGATAAAATAAGTTGTGTGAAACAACCTGCAAGCAAAATTCGCATGCATGTGCCAAAGCTGATGATCACAGCGCTATCGGGCAAGGAGTTTATTTTTAGCATGGACTTCTGACTTTCATGGTGTCTTTTACAGATCAAGATTCCTACACACACACACACACACACACACACACTCTGCATCACTGTCCTCTGTTTAACTTTCTAGTCTAGACTGCTAAGAGTCCTAGTCACCTGTGGTTTTTGACCTGTATGTTCCAGGCAGCCATGTAGTTCTCTTCTTGGAGTTGAGTAAGGCATGGCACAACACATGTATCTTATGATGCTTGAATTTTATGAAGCAATTGTGAGAGTAAAGGAGTGCTTCCATAATAACAGTAAGTACTCTGAAAATGTGGGCTTGGAAAAAAAATTGCTGTTCACTTTAGCAAATATTATCATGTCCTCAGTTCATGAGTCTGTTGTTTTGGGATAAGACCATCCAAGTTTTAGGTGGACTTTAGAAAGGATTAGCTATCATTAATAGCTATAACTTTTAGTATCTTTTAGATGCAAATGCAGAAATCATCTGAATCATTTTATGAAGATTATAAAGACGTGATTATATTGCCCATTCTTCAAACAGTTCTTAAGGGAATGTGAGAATAGAAATCTTATATAACGTTTAAATAGATTGTTAGACATTAGTTAGGAAACCCTTTATTTTTAAAAGTATTATTTAATCTGTAAATTGCCAAATGTGCTTTTTAGGTCCTCCAGGTCCCCCTGGGGGGTTGAGAATAGAAGATATTAAAGACACTTCCGTGACACTTACTTGGAGTCGTGGAACAGACAATCATAGCCCTATTTCAAAGTACACTATCCAGTCAAAGACTTTTCTTTCTGAGGAATGGAAAGATGCCAAAACAGGTAAGGGTAGTATTAGAACTAATAAAATCAATAGATTAACTTTTGACTCATCTTACATGTGCTTAATTTTATACATTCCTTACTGGACGACTAACAATATGTGAAGTTGAATACATAAGCCTTTCCGGGATCATGGCCTTATTCTTTAGAAAATATTTTATGTCAAAATACATTTCTTCAGCAAAACTGCTTATCTTAAACACTTCTAAATTCTGGGAATTAATATGAGCCAATCACATGCAGAGATTCTGCCCACCAAGTAAGTAGTGCAGATTCTCAACCATGAAAATATTTCTTTCCCACTCAGCACATTTAATTTTTGAATAATTTATTCTGGGTCTATAGAATAAACGTTTCTTTCCTTTTGTTATGCCTAATCACACTCCTTTAATCAAATGGAATGTCTAAAATCTTTTTCTTGCGAGTTAGGTCATCACAAATTAATCTTTTGCCTGTCAAATATAATAGAATTTTAATAGTTCAGTTATAACTTTTCATCTAAGTTATGCTTTGATACCACAGTGATAGATGCCTTAGAAACATACCCAGCTTTATTGACCCCTAAATCCCATTAAGATCACTGGGAGTGTGAGCATTGCAGGACCAGGCCTATTCTAGAATGTATAGTAATATTTGTTGTTATATATTATTTTAACAATTAATATTAGTATATATGCCTTACCTTGCCATTCCCCTTCCCACCACACCCATCCCACAAACTCATTCAACATTGACTCCCCTCCCAGCTAGGACCTTTCAAATCCCTCAGCTTCCTCCAAACCAAGGTGCTAACTTCTAATCAAACTCTATGTACCATTCCTGGATAGTTGACGGATCTTTCCATCTATGCCTGGCTAGCCCGTTGGCACTTACTTAACTTCGTATTTAACTTTCAGAACTGTGAGTGAAATTCCAGGATTATGAGCTTCAAAAGCATTTGATTGTTACATGAAATATAGTTGCATTCCAGCTTTCTCAGTGCATTATTCCATAGGAGAAATGTCCAGATGTCTCAAGGTCCGGTGTGCAATTATTGAGACTGCCTCCACCACTCATCCACTTGCAATTGCAATTTGTGATCTTGTAAAGGTTTATCCCAGATAATCTCATAGATTCCAACTCCTCATTCTCTGCCAGAACTGCTTGTACAAAAGAGAGATCCTGTTTTATAATGTAGTGTTCGTCTAGGTGGCTGATTACAAACAGAGAGGAGGGAGAAACCACAGAAACTCAGATTATTCTTTCAGCTGACTGCAAAATGTTCCTTTCTAAGCAGTCTCTTGTTTCATTTAGATCCTCCAAACATTGAAGGAAATATGGAGACCGCAAAGGTGATTGATTTAATCCCATGGATGGAATATGAATTCCGGATAACAGCAATGAATACTTTGGGGATAGGAGAACCTAGTATGCCATCACAAAGAATTAGAACAGAAGGAGCTGGTACGTAGACACAAATTGTTGAGATATCTTTAAATGCTTAAATGTTCTTTTTATTTTTCTACATTTTCATTAATTTTGGTAGAAGCAGAGTGCAAAAAAGCATTTAAGTCCAAATAGAATGGTGTAACTAGTCATAATTGACTGTAGTAAATAATTATCAGATATCCTAGTGCCAACTGCAAAGTAGGCAACAAAATGAGCAGTCTTGACACCAAATGATACATTTACACTGTCTTTAATGACTGCTGTTTTTTACTAGCTCACTGCCGTGGCTAGCTATGATCCCAAAGTCTGGAGAAGATTTTATGGTCTTTCACTCGCATCAGACTAACAAATCTCTTGCTTTGGGAGCTTAGACCATTTAATGGTATCTGTATGTTTTAAAGACACACTTCCTACAATAAGTTTATCCACAGACACATGTCCAGTTACTGGGCTAATCTCATCACGTACACTATAGAGCTGGCCAATCCGGCTCAGCCCGGTATTCCTGTTGGCTCTTTTAGTGCTCTCAGACTGGTCTATTCCTGTTGTTTCCAGCCTGTTGCTTCTCTTCCCATTTATGGCAGACTTCTTGTCCTTCAGACTACAACCAGTGATGGACCCTCTGAAACTGGTGTGACTACTTGTTCCAGCAGCACTGCTTATAAACCAAACCATCCCTCCTGTCTGAGCTGCCGGCCCAAGGTTTTATGCCCCTACTCCTGGGTCAGCCTAATATCAGTTACAGAAAGAAGGGTAGGATTTCAGACTACTGGAATATTGACTTTCAACCCACAGCTAACATGAATCACTGGGCCCCTTTGGTCTGATTACCCAGTTCTTCTTGGTCCGGTAATAATTTCAGAAATAGAGAATGAGAGGATAAAACTCATTTCCAATTGTTACTGGTGGTTAGAGGGAAATTCTTGACAAGAAAGGAGGCCCTATCGCAGTACATTAGCTGTTGTCCAGTAGTAGTGAGAAATTACCCAAACAGACTTGTGTTATAGCTCTGACACTTGTATCCTCAGTTCTCCAAGAAACACAGACGTCATATAGAATGACTTATTCTTTTATTCATGTAAAAATATTAAATTAAATTAACAAAGAAGAGAAAAACAGCATGAAATTGCATTCATTGGGGATGTTTTCTTCTCCCGCCTTTCAGAGATCCTCTGCAGTATGTTTTAAATTAGTTAATTATTGTTTTTGTGCAGGAAGAATATATATATTTTTTTAAATCAGCAAATGTTCATTTGTTTCTTAGCTTGCTGTATTCTCATCACAAGACATGCCAGGATGTGTGTTTTACTGGATAATGCCACTTCCCTGTGATTGAAGGTTTGGTCTTGTGCCTTCTAATGCTGTGTCAAAGGCATGACATTATCCAACACAACACATGCCCCAGTCTGTCTAATTGCTTAATGTTAAGATCTCGGAGCACAGTTAAGCATATCCTGTAGGCTGGGACAGGTACATCATAAAATGAATTCTCCCAAATGAGGAATTAGTTGCTGAATATATCATTCAAGATAATATATTCTGTTTTGACTGTCTGAAGGAGATAACAGCAGTGCTTTTAGAGCTAATGTGTCACTGCAAAAAGGTCTATATCCAGCAAGACTTCCATATCACTTTATCCACCTTAACAAACACTAGCTCCAGTTTGCAGCCCTGTTCTTTATCATTTTTAGAAGGCTGCTGTCCCATTACTTGAAGTTGAAATATATATTTGGAAAATAGATTAAATGTTTGTTCACTGCAAATTTTGCTAAGAATAACCAAAAGCAGAATCATCTTTAGTCTTTTAAAAATTAGATTGTTAGGGAGTAAGGAAGCATTGATTCGTCAGGTTAGTGGAGACAGGAAAGAAAAATCCACAAAACTGTAAAACCAAAGTGAACGGAAATTACTTCTAATAAACTTAGCTATTAGTGTCATATGTTTCCTTACTCCACAGCTGCATTTGGACAAGAGCCTAGGGATCTGAAAAATAAATGTGCACTTGCTTCTTGGAGTGCTGGCATACCATTAATATTTCTCTGCTGTTCTGAAGGGAGGGTGGAAACAACCCTCACATGTAGAGGGATTGTGATACTTAATGTACATCAATAGCCTTGTGCTGGGTTCATGAAACTTCTTTCAGTCTCCTCCCCAATTTAAAGAATGACACGCCCTCCCCTTTTGCATCAGGCCTTTAATATCTTTGGAAGATTCAGCTGGTTGTCTCGCTGCCTATGCAGAATGGAGGACAACTAGGAGCAGCATTTCTGCCTGTGGCATATTATGACTGGCACTTCTGGTGAATCTAAATGGACAGTTAATGCAGGCATTTATAGAAGTTTTATGGCATCAATCATGCATGCTGCTTAGAATACAAACCGAAGAATGTAATGCACTAACATGTTAATGGATAGGATCCCCTGTACTGAAGAAAGTGTATTTCTTAGCATGAGTTGGCACTTATTAGAGATGACTGGTGCCATCCCCCATCTGAATTTCCTGCTTAGAATCTCACGCTAATATGGGAACCAGACGCTATATGTGGCTTTTCAGTTTAATGTGTGTTGAATAGGACCCCTAAGGTATTAGGTATTTTCATTGCACAGCTTGGAACCAATGCTAGTATATTTTGATTATTTGATTATAAAGAACAGCTGCTCAATATGACACAGGATCAAACATTGCTACTAATCTGCTGTGCCATCTGAGTATTGGATAACACATTGCATAAGTTTAACTGTGGTATCTGACAATTGTCAGTGGCACAAACATCTCTGAACCTTCACTCTTTCTTCCATGTGCATGTGGCCTTCATTTTAATGGCTGCTTTTAACTGCATGCTTGTTGTACATGTAATTAAGATAAGTTTAAATTAAAATCTGTTTATTTTGTTCAGTACCACTGAAATTACATAATGACTTCTTGGGGTTTTCCTGTTAGAAGACTAGCTATATATATTTTAGCTCCTAGACACTAAAATTCAATAAGTCTCTGCAACCAATTCATTTTAGGAAAATGAAGGTTCGGCACTTCTCCATTTAATTGAGTTGTATTAATAAATATATTAGTCCCAGTCATCCCTTGCATTGCACTTTGGGTCGCCATTTACACCTGTGCTAAGTGAGCACAAAGTGGGTGTCAGAGGCTACCGATATGATTTGGGCTGCTTGATCTTTCAAACTTACAAGTCATCTCAATGCTAGTTTTTGAATTTCATTGTCTTCCTTTCAAAAGAAAACATTAAAAATGGGAAAAAATAAAGTTCCTACCTGGCCTTGTATAAGGCACCAGTTGGCCAGCTGTTTAAATAGGGGAGAGCGCTAGCCTTGTCCAGTAAAGTCTTGTGTCATTCTGTGTGCAACTTGCATCTTACAAAGTAGTAGAAAAAATGTGATGTATGATAATAACATGTATTACTTGAGAAAAAACTATGTGATCATGTAGTTAAGTACAGAATATTCCTCACTTAAACTCGTCCTGGTTAACGTTGTTTCGTTGTTACGTTGCTGATCAGTTAGGGAACATGCTCGTTTAAAGTTGCACAATGCTCCCTTATAACGTTGTTTGGCAACCGCCTGCTTTGTTCACTGCTTTCAGGAAGCCCCCCATCAGCTCCCCAGTGTGGACCGGAAGCCCCCCATCAGCTCCCTGCTCCCCTAAGTTCCCTGTGTGGCAGCCACCCAGCAGGCTATCACTTGTCGGCAGTTCAGCTGTCCCTCCCCCCACTCCCATGTGCTGCTCCTGCCCTCTGCCTTGGAGCTACTCCTGGGAGCCTCCTGCTTGCTTTGTGGGGGGGGGGGGAGAAAGGAGGGTTAATGTCAGGATGTCCCCCTCCCACCTGCTTCTGCCCCCTGCTTACCCCTTCTCCATATAGAGCAGGGTGAGGACATGGCAGGGCTCAGGAGGAAGAGAGCTTGCTGGCCGCAGCTCCTATCTCACTTCCTGATATACTTAAAAAGGCAATGTACTTAGAGTGGTGTCAGTGTACTTAAAGGGGCAATGCGCATTTCTCTCTCACACACACACAGGGTGTATGTCTCTGTCTGCCATGCTGTCTCCCCTCCCTCCATTTGTGTTGCCTTGTAGAGTGTGAGGCTACATTAACAACAATGTGTTAACCCTTGAGGCTCAGCCAAATGCTAGTTCATCATTTAGCAGTAAGGCGTTCCCTGGGAAATATCCCACCTTCTTCCACCCTCTAACTTCACCACCTCAACCAAGCTTCACAATCATCATTGCTGTGTACAGTATTACATTATTTGTTTAAAACTTATACTGTGTGTGTGTGTGTGTGTGTGTGTGTGTGTATATATATATATTTGTCTGGTGAAAAAAATTTCCCTGGAACCTAACCCCCCCCCATTTACATTAATTCTTATGGAGAAATTGGATTCGCTTAACATTGTTTTGCTTAAAGTAGCATTTTTCAGGAACATAACTACAATATTAAGGGAGGAATTACTGTATGTCATAATGCACATGCACTGGGAGCATATTTAAGGTCGTATGGGCAACCTTAACTGTCATTTCTTAACTTCAGAGTGCTTAACTGTGCAACCTATTAATGAAAGACCACAGGTGGATATACAAACAAGGGGCAGGAGCAGACAAGATAACAATGAAATTATCATTTTTAGTCCAATAAGAACTACCAATTGCCTCTCTTTTGGAAAGTGTTTTGCAGTCATCGTGGCAGAGATGAGTTTCAAGGAACCTTCCTTACCAGGTCCATGGGAGGAAGGAGCCTGTACATCTTAAGAACTACCTTGCTTTTACCCCAACTATATTCAGTGGGAATTGAGGGCTGTCAGTGTCACACAAGTGAAAATAAAGGAGTAAATTATAATGGAAATGGTAGGAACTTCCTGTTTTTTACCATGGTGCTGCCCAGATATTAAATTTTAGCAGATTTTTTTTCAAAGTATACAATATCAGTCTTCAATTTCCAGATTTCTAAATGAAACATAAAAATACAATATATACAATCAGAAGTTTAATTTACTTTGAGTACTGGAGCCTTAAGTCCCAATCCTCCACCCACTCAGATCAATGGTAGTTTGCCATTGACCTGAATGAGAACAGAACTAAGGTCCCTGTCCTGTAGAGACTTATCCATGTGCTTAACTCTATGTATAGTGAATAAATCCATTGACATCAGTGGGCCATTCACAGAGTGTGTAAAATGAAGCATGTGTTTAAGTCTTTGTTGAATGGAGGCATAAGTCTTTAAAGACCACACAGTGAGCAAAGATAAGAATAATAAAATGCTTTTCTCCTCAGATCTATGAAGGGCGTGTTCGGTTTCTGAATATCCAATTTAAAAAGTAAAGTGAACATGGCCAAAATCAGGAAAGAGTTATTACCAGCAGTGCCTAGTTACCATAACTGGAGAGAACTGGCACTTTTCCTGTGGCAAAAACTATACGTTAGTCTTGGCAAGACCACAGACTCTCATAGCTATTACAGGCTATCATTATTGTAATTGTGTGGGCCATATGGGCTCATTGGCACTGCTAGTAATTAATGGTTCTCTCTTGAATGAGAGCTCTGAAGTCTGAGAAAATGTTGCTTGTCTTTTCTGTTATTCCAGCTCCTAATGTGGCTCCTTCTGATGTTGGAGGAGGGGGTGGAAGTAACCGAGAGCTGACAATAACATGGGTGGTGAGTATCAAAATGAAACTGCATTGATTATGTGCTGTGCTGGGTATGCAGCGTCTGATCCTCTTCCCACTGAAGTCAGTGGAAGTTTTGCCATTGACTGCAGAGAAGGCAGGGTTGGGCCCACAGTAAGTAAGTTTGCAGTCTTTGTCTTTTGAAATACATAAGAAGGAAGAGAAAATGTGTGCTTTTAGATTATTTATTTATCTTTATAAAATATAGCTTTAGGCACCTATCTGATGCTCTGGGCACATATTGCATAGATTAAAACACAGAAGCAGAGTCTAAGATACTAGATTAATTTATTAGAACTTCAAAAGGAGCATTTGGATTTTGACTTAAATTTTACTTTGGATCAAGTATTATTCTAATTTTGAAGGCCACAACCCAAACAGTAAGCAGGTTCACTTAAATGTTTTAACAGCTACATTGCTGAACTCTTTAGCTTTAATTATGGGCTCTTCTCACATCACACACTTACCTGCAACTGGAGTGGAATGCAGAGTTGGAGAATGACACTGAGTGTTAGAAAAGCTTCACAGTAAACGAAGCTTTTTGTAAATTGCAGACACAATAAGTGGTGGCTGCATGATATTCTGTCTTTAGAAAGTCTACTGTAGGAATATGTAGTATTACGGTTTTCCTTCTGGGGCTGGAGCAATTCTTTGGAAAATTCCACCCACTGGAAAAAAAAAGTCTTCTGGAAATGCCCGGTCAATGAAAAAGAGAGGCAGAGAAGTAAAGGTTGAAAACAGGGAATGAAGAGAAGAAAGGCAAGAAAATGGGAAGAAGGGAAAAAATGGAACAGAAGAGGATAAGAAAGCAGGGGAGAGGAAGATCATACGTAAACTAAAGATGGATGGGATGGAAAGGAGAGCTGAGAAGTTAAGAAGAAGCTACAGAGGATGAAGTATGGGAAAGAAAGAAGTTCCTTCCTTGATATAGTAAAAGAAAGAGTTGTGGAAGTTTATACTTGCCTCCAGCAATCGGAGGCCACAAAGTTACACTTTTAAAAAGTAACCAAAGTTATCTTGCTGTCGTTGTCCCTTCTAGTCACTTGCCCAACATCATATGGAGAGTGAAAAATATAATCTTTGTTTCTTTAGGAATGGTTGATATGTCAGATGTAGCTCATACTGTATGTACCTCTACTACTAAGAATGCTTTTTCTTTGATTAATCAGTACGTAAAGCCTACTTAGGACTGACAGCATCTGCTTTATTGTCCTAGCAAGGATGCTCCTTTAAGAAAATACAGGTTTGTTTAAAAAAGTATGCATATTGCACCTGTGCGTGAGTGTGTATATGTGGAATGCTGTATTTTAGGGTTACTAAACCCCTTGGGAGGAGTCTGTCAAATGTGACAGTTATAACTAGCCACAAATTTGGGAGAAAGGTGTTTTTTGTACTTAAGTTTAAAAAAAGGAAACTTCAACATTCTGTAAAAATGGGTTTTCAAGATATCTTTCTCAATACCAGTAGACAGTCATTTAGACAATATACCATTCCTATTATTTTCATTTTGTTTTTAATTGCTCTTTGAATAGAGAGAATCAAATAAAAACACATGCAAAGCACAGTTGAGCAAGACAGATTAGTTTTAAAATATTGACATACACACTGTTGTCTCAGAGAAAGATTAAGAATGATACATTTTGCACTGCATGTAAAGACCTGTATTCATGGCAGTGCTGGCATCAGGGAGACTTGCATAATTGCAAGCTATGACTAAATTTAAAAAAAAATTATGACCAGGAGGATAATGACTAATGCAAGATCTGAAATCTAAGATCATTTAGTTCTTTCTAATGGCCCCAAATAGATTTATATTCCAATTATTTCTCTTAGCGAATGTCAGTTTTTCCAGCAGTTCTGTAATAGGTAGTTCATTTAACCATTAAAACTAGGTGGGCAGAGTTTCTATTTCTCAGGAATATCCAACTTTCCACTAGCATAACTATCAAGGGGTGTTTTTTTTTTCTATTAAGGTTAGATTTGCTGTGCCCACCTGACATAGCACAGAGTGACTTAGGTAAGGGTATTTGTTCCCAGAAATGTACTCACATTTGCATATACTATTCCAATAATGTCATAATTAATAGCACGAGAACCAAATATGAGACAGGGTATATGGCTGCCAACACCTATAGCATTTTCTGATTCATAATCTCGGCTTGTGTGAGATATTCAGGGATCCAGCCAGAGCTCTTCAAGATCTTGTTTCAAAGGAAGTGCAGAGGTGGAGGACTAGAAGTGGTCTTTCATTTGGCCATAGCCTTTCTCCATTTCTCTTCATGGACAGCCTTTCCCATTCTCTTTTGAGGGCTAGAATTGGTGGATATTGCCTGGCGTTCAGCAATGTATAGCTACTTATTTCAACGTAACATTTATGATGACTATCTGATCGTAAAAGAGGAACTGGACAATATGATATCAGAGTGGGCATCTGTGTTTGAAGGTAAACACAAAAAACCCGAACATTATGAAAGTAGAGAAGGGGGAAGAAGAGCTGTTGATTGACGCTATAGGAGCAGAAGAAAATTTGTGTACTTGGGAAGTACACTTAGTGCCATCAGAGAGATCTGTAGAATTGAAAGGAAGAACCCAATGTGAAAAAAATGTGGCAGGAGTACTGTGGGACCAAAGATTAAGCAACAAACTGAAAGGAAAAGAGTATGCTCCGTGTGTTCGTCCCTGCCTGCTCTATGGTTTGGAAATAGTGGGTCTTACGAAGTTGGAAAAAAAGAAGATACAAGTAGGAGAAAATAATAAATGGAGGAGCATGGCAACAAGCAGATGGTAAACAGAGGGGGCAGGGAAGAAATCATGGGCATGATGAACTTGGGACTTCCAGTGATAGATAGGCTGGAGAGTGCACGTGTGATAAGAATGGGAGAAGAATGAGCAGCAAAGAAAGCGGAAGCAAGAGAGAGGACAGCAAGAAAGCATTTGGAAGACTGAGGATACAAAGGAAAGACTTTGTCAAGTGTAGTTTGAAACAAAAAGGTCTGGAACCCTAAGACCTACGAACCTGTGCAATGGACTAGAAGGACTGGTGAAGAATTGTGGACACTTCCAACTACAAGTACACAGGAAAAGGAGTCAAGAAGTGAAGTGATGTATTATTAAAGTTCTTCAAATAGCCTGTGGAAAATGCAGTCTCACACTTTCTCTCTCCCATTTGGGGAGAAGATGAAGGAACGAAGATCCCATCTGGTCCTGGTTTATTATATCTGAAATGCTACAAGGATGAAGATACTGTACATGCTAACAGCTAACAGTGGTAACCCAAGACAGGGAATAAAAAAACAAAGCATGGCACTCTTTCCATGTTTCAGAATTAAAACAAATTTCAGAATCTCAAAATCTTCCATAAAATAGAATTTGTGTTTTCTGCCCATTCCATTTAAAACTATTTTTAATTCTAAAAAATCTGACCCAGAGTGTCCATTGAGTGGATGATATAGTAATGGACAGCAGTGTAAAACCTGAACATAATATATTCCCAGCTGTTACACTGCTGCAGGTCCATTGCTCCTCACATCAGCCCTTGCATGGATGTTCTATGCAGGAGAGACTCTGATGGGTTTGGAGGGCAAAAAAGGGTGGAGCAGGGGGCTACTCTCAAAGACATCAGCCTCTGCTCAGCCTTCAGGTTCACACAGAAATCAAATAAATGGTAAATAAAGCTTGTAGCTCTATTAATCTGAGTCTGCTCCATGTCTGTTGCTGAACAGCCAGAGGAAGAACCCAGCCAATGGCAATAGGATCCTGTCTCTTTACATCTAGAATGATCAGAGTCTCTACTTCAGAATCCATGGACGGTCGCCTTGGATAAGTCTTCCAGAAGTGTTACCCCAATTCAGCCAGAAGCATCGCTGATCATTGACATGAGTAGGGCCCAACAGGGTGCCATAAAGATGATGGATGGTAGTCCATGTGGGTCTGAGGAATGTGTGAAGTCTTTAGGGAGTGAAAGTCTGGCAACACTGATGCTAAAGCAGTTGAATGGATAGCACATTACCTGCTCTAACTGAGAATTTGCCATTACCCCTTAGTATGGGAAATAAATCATTATAAGGATATTTGTGATATAATGGCAGGTATGAATCCATTATTAATTGTTTGTGTCTGGAGCCTGTGATGACATCTGTGAGCTACACACTCACTCTCTCTGTCCTTCTCACACATGCACGCACACACAGAGTCTGTGTTACATACTCATTGTCACTCATCATTTCTTAAAAAGGTATCTTTTGCTGGCTTCAGCTGAATATAGTTTTAGAACAAAATCATCTTAGCCTTCTCTAGTTGGAGACAGCATGACATGCATTTCTGTAGTACTGGATCAAAAGCAAGTTGAACTTGAATCTTATTATTACCAGATGTAGTCAGTGATGGAGATGGTGTACTTTTGAAGTGGATGGAAGCAAATCAGAGAATGTAATTTCAATGCAATATTTTTGCAATTTATATGTGGATAAATATTTTTAAACTTCTAATTAGTGATCCACTGGTTAACCATAAAATGTTAATTCTTAGTCTTTTGTCTCTTCAGCCTTTGTCAAGAGAGTACCACTTTGGCAAGAATTTTGGTTACATAGTAGCCTTTAAACCATTCGGTGAAAAGGAATGGAGAAGAGTTACAGTTACCAATCCTGATATTGGCCGATATGTGCACAAAGATGACTCTCTGCCCCCCTCAACAAAGTTTCAAGTAAAAGTGAAAGCATTTAACAACAAAGGGGATGGACCATTCAGCCTTGTTGCCATCATTTATTCAGCACAAGATGGTGAGTAAAGTTTACATATTAAAATCTACAATAAGGGCCTGATCCAGCACTAACAAAGTAAAGGGGACCAGGATCAGGGGAAGTGAAATTAACTGTAGCAGGATTCAGCAGGAAGTACCTTCAATGAATAGGGTCATTCTTGGCCATCACTCCTGAACTTCTTACTCACGCAAAACTCCCATGAGAGTTTGTCTAAGAGTATGTCTATGCTGTATACACCTGGGATTGTGCTTCCCAGTGCAGGTAGACTGACAGATGCCAGCTCTGCTTGTGCTAGCATGCTAAAAATGGCAGTGGGGCCAAGGGCAGCGGCTTGAGCTAGTTGCCTAAGTACCTATCCAGTGGGCTGCATGAGATTGTACTTGGGCAGCTAGCCTCAGTCCCTGCCTGCGCCGCAGCCATACTGCTATTTTTAGCATCTAGTTTAAGCAGAGCTAGCGCATGTCTGTCTATCTGCCCTGGGAAGCATACTACTAGACATACCCCACATGAAGAACTGTAGTACAGTGCCCATGATGGGCAGAATAGCACTGCATGGTAACTTGTTTTCTGAACTAACAACCTACTGTTACTCACACCTTCTTGTCAACTGTCTGAAATAGGCCACTCTCATTACCACTTCAAAAGTTATTTTTCCTCCCTTGGTATCCTGCTGTGAATTGAATTGTCTCATTAGACTAACCTCACACTTGGTAAGGCAATTCATATCTTTTCATGTATTTATACCTGCTCCTGTATTTTCCACTCCATGCATCTGATGAAGTGGGTTCTAGCCCACTTATAATAATAAATAAATCTATAGTATTATATTATAAATTATAAATTTAAAACTATTATATTTAAAACTATTATAAATCTATAATAAATAAATCTATTAGTCTCTAAGGTGCCACAAGGACTCCTCGTTGTTTTAACCCACAAAGAAATTCACATAGCAAATACCCATTCTGAACCTTTGTACAGCTAGTTAAAAACAAATGATTTGGGGAATTGGGAAAAAGAAGTGCCTCCTTCCACATTTGTTGTATCACAATGCCATGTTTCAGACAACAGTCCTGTTTGGGTCATCCTCACCAATGCAGTATGATCGATACAGACACTGAAAGGTGAATTGTTATGTCTTGCTAAGGAAAACTAGAAAATAAGTACTCAAATTAAATTTAAAATCATTCACTTTTAAAAAAAGAAACCACTCTTGCTATCTTGTAATACACAGGTGAGTTTTTAGTGAGAATTACTGTCCAAAACTGTCTAGGACAGTTAGTGGCAAAGGATTTCAGATATTTCAGTTAATAAGATTGATATTCATAATTGAACTAATGGAAGCAAAAATGCTGTTCGTTACACTTTTTACATATGCTTTAGTAGTAGTCAGCTTTATTCTAAAATAAAGTAGGAGTATATTTTTTGCTCGTTAACTGGTGGTGGTAAATCCTATCAGTCTTAATATAACAGCTGTGGTATTTAAGCATACTACTGCAGAGGAATGATTAATTTGGTTAAGTTTTCAAGCCTGTTCAAATTCTAATACTTATTATAAATTAACTCTTCCATGCTCTTTTATTCCAGTTTAGACATTAAAGCAATCAGGTGAATAATTAAATGAAAACCCCTTTGACATTTGACTAAACCTTTTCCTTAATCCTTCCTGGAATTATTTCAAATTCAGCAATCTGCAGGATTTCAGTTAGAAATGTCATTTCCTATGCTGAGTGGAAGAAAGCATTAGAAAAAGGTAAACCTTAGAGCAGAATAATATGGGCAATAATGTATAACAAAAACATTACACTATAATGTCTGCTGCCAGAAATACAAAACAGAACTGTAAAGAATTGCTCAAATTTTTCATGTTGTAGAACAGAATCTGCTTCACCAAAACAGAACTCCAGCTATTGAAATGAGAGCAAAGAGCCAAGAGGTGGGACCAGATAACAAGGCCACATTCTCACACTTCAGACTCCATTCTCATCTCAGTGTACTTCACAGATTTATGCTTGTACCTCCCATTAACACTAATGGGAACTTTGTATACAAATCGTCCACACAGAGAGAGAAACATAGAATAGACCCTTTTGTTTCTTATGTTAATTGAGGGTCCACACTAGCAACACTTAGCTAATGTGATATCATCTTTAACAGCCGCTGCAGGAAAAGAATGATTATTGTTATAATAGTGTAAATGAATTAATATGTTGCTGATACCCAATTAGCATTTCAGTATCCCTTCATTTCTAAGAACATTGTCCACATCTGACTTGTAAGTTTCCAGGCCTGTTAGTGAAGTGCTAAATGTGTTTATTCTAGGAAAAAAAAACTATTACAAGCAAAAATTAATAATAGGAACATTAAACATGCACCTGCAACTTAATTGAGTTATAGGAACATTAAACATGCACCTGCAAGTTAATTGAGTTGTATATGTAAACTGCCTATATGATAGCAGCAAAATTGTGTTGTTTTCTGAGTTCAGCTATTTAATAGAGCCATCATGCATGTGTGACCAAACACTTTGGGAGCAGCAAGCAGGTGTAGCTCCAGAAAAATCAGAGAAAAGCAAACGAACAGTAGTACTGACTTTTAGAAAATGAAAGAAAAATAATCTTGGTAGTTGCCACCCAGCAAAATAACTGCACCTGCACAGAGAAACACTAAGGGAATGTCTACACTACGGAATAAGGTCGAATTTATAGAAGTCGGTATTTTAGAAATCGGTTTTATATATTCGAGTGTGTGTGTCCCCACAGAAAATGCTCTAAGTGCATTAAGTGCATTAACTCGGCAGAGTGCTTCCACAGTACCGAGGCTAGAGTCGACTTCCGGAGCGTTGCACTGTGGGTAGCGATCCCACAGTTCCCGCAGTCTCCGCTGCCCATTGGAATTCTGGGTTGAGATCCCAATGCCTGATGGGGCTAAAACATTGTTGCGGGTGGTTCTGGGTACATATCGTCAGGCCCCCGTTCCCTCCCTCCCTCCGTGAAAGCAAGGGCAGACAATCGTTTCGCGCCTTTTTTCCTGAGTTACCTGTGCAGACGCCATACCACGGCAAGCATGGAGCCCGCTCAGGTAACCGTCACCGTATATCTCCTGGGTGCTGGCAGACGCGGTATGGCATCGCTACACAGTAGCAGCAACCCATTGCCTTCTGGCAGTAGACGGTGCAGTACGACTGGTAGCCGTCCTCGTCGTGTCCGAGGTGCTCCTGGCCATGTCAGCTGGGAGCACCTGGGCAGACATGGGCGCAGGGACTAAATTTGGAGTGACTTGACCAGGTCATTCTCTTTAGTCCTGCAGTCCTATTGAACCGTCTTATGGTGAGCAGGCAGGCGATACGGATTGCTAGCAGTCGTACTGTACCATCTTCTGCCGGGCAGGCAAGAGATGAGGATGGCTAGCAGTCGTACTGCACCATCTTCTGCTGAGCAGCCATGAGATGTGGATGGCATGCAGTCCTTCTGCACCATCTGCTGCCAGCCAAAGATGTAAAAGATAGATGGAGTGGATCAAAACAAGAAATAGACCAGATTTGTTTTGTACTCATTTGCCTCCTCCCCTGTTTAGGGGACTCATTCCTCTAGGTCACATGCAGTCACTCACAGAGAAGGTGCAGCGAGGTAAATCTAGCCATGTATGAATCAGAGGCCAGGCTAACCTTCTTGTTCCAATAAGAACAATAACTTAGGTGCACCATTTCTTATTGGAACTCTCCGAGAAGTCCTGCCTGAAATACTCCTTGATGTAAAGCCACCCCCTTTGTTGATTTTAGCTCCCTGAAGCCAACCCTGAAAGCCGTGTCGTCAGTTGCCCCTCCCTCCATCAGAGCAACGGCAGACAATTGTTCCGCGCCTTTTTTCTGTGCGGACGCCACACCAAGGCAAGCATGGAGGCCGCTCAGCTCACTTTGGCAATTAGGAGCACATTAAACACCACACGCATTATCCAGCAGTATATGCAGTACCAGAACCTGGCAAAGCGATACCGGGCGAGGAGGCGACATCAGCGCGGTCATGTGAGTGATCAGAACATGGACACAGATTTCTCTGAAAGCATGGGCCCTGACAATACATGCATCATGGTGCTAATGGGGCAGGTTCATGCTGTGGAACACCGATTCTGGGCTCGGGAAACAAGCACAGATTGGTGGGACCGCATAGTGTTGCAGGTCTGGGACGATTCCCAGTGGCTGCGAAACTTTCGCATGTGTAAGGGCACTTTCATGGAACTTTGTGACTTGCTTTCCCCTGCCCTGAGGCACATTAATACCAAGATGAGAGCAGCCCTCACAGTTGAGAAGCAAGTGGCGATAGCCCTGTGGAAGCTTGCAACGCCAGACAGCTACCGGTCAGTTGGGAATCAATTTGGAGTGGGCAAATCTACTGTTGATGCAAGTAGACGACACAATCAAAGATCTGCTGATATCAAGGGTAGTGACCCTGGGAAATGTGCAGGTCATAGTGGATGGCTTTGCTGCAATGGGATTCCCTAACTGTGGTGGGGCCATAGACGGAACTCATATCCCTATCTTGGCACTGGAGCACCAAGCCGCCGAGTACATAAACCGCAAGGGGTACTTTTCAATAGTGCTGCAAGCTCTGGTGGATCACAAGGGACGTTTCACCAACATCAACGTGGGATGGCCAGGAAAGGTACATGACGCTCGCATCTTCAGGAACTCTGGTCTGTTTCAAAAGCTGCAGGAAGGGACTTTATTCCCAGACCACAAAATAACTGTTGGGGGTGTTGAAATGCCTATATGTATCCTTGGGGACCCAGCCTACCCCTTAATGCCATGGCTCATGAAGCCGTACACAGGCAGCCTGGACAGTAGTCAGGAGCTGTTCAACTACAGCTGAGCAAGTGCAGAATGGTGGTAGAATATGCATTTGGACGTTTAAAGGTGCGCTGGCGCAGTTTACTGACTCGCTTAGACCTCAGCGAAACCAATATTCCCACTGTTATTACTGCTTGCTGTGTGCTCCACAATATCTGTGAGAGTAAGGGGGAGATGTTCATGGCGGGGTGGGAGGTTGAGGCAAATCGCCTGGCTGCTGGTTACGCGCAGCCAGACACCAGGGCGGTTAGAAGAGCACAGGAGGGCGCAGTATGCATCAGAGAAGCTTTGAAAACCAGTTTCATGACTGGCCAGGCTACGGTGTGAAAGTTCTGTTTGTTTCTCCTTGATGAAACCCCCCGCCCCTTGGTTCACTCTACTTTCCTGTAAGCTAACCACCCTCCCATCCTCCCTTCGATCACCGCTTGCAGAGGCAATAAAGTAATTGTTGCTTCACATTCATGCATTCTTTACTTATTCATCACACAAATAGGGGAATGACTACCAAGGTAGCCCAGAGGGGTGGTGGAAGAGGGAAGGAAAATGCCACACAGCACTTTAAAAGTTTACAACTTTAAAATTTATTGAATGCCAGCCTTCTTTTTTTTTTGGGCAATCCTCTGTGGCGGAGTGGCTGGTTGGCCGGTGGCCCCCCCACCGCATTCTTGGGCGTCTGGGTGTGGAGGCTATGGAACTTGGGGAGGAGGGCGGTTGGTTACACAGGGGCTGTAGTGGCAGTCTGTGCTCCAGCTGCCTTTGCTGCAGCTCAACCATACTGGTTTGATCCTCCAGCAGCCTCAGCATTGAATCCTGCCTCCTCTCATCACGCTGCCGCCGCATTTGAGCTTCAACCCTGTCTTCAGCCCGCCACTTACTCTCTTCAGCCCGCCACCTCTCCTCCCGGTCATTTTGTGCTTTCCTGCACTCTGACATTATTTGCCTCCACGCATTCGTCTGTGCTCTGTCAGTGTGGGAGGACAGCATGAGCTCAGAGAACATTTCATCTCAAGTGCGTTTTTCTTTCTTTCTAAGCTTCACTAGCCTCTGGGAAGGAGAAGATCCTGTGATCATTGAAACACATGCAGCTGGTGGAGAAAAAAAAAGGGACAGCGGTATTTAAAAAGACACATTTTATAAAACAGTGGCTACACTCTTTCAGGGTAAACCTTGCTGTTAACATTACATACATAGCACATGTGCTTTTGTTACTAGGTCGCATTTTGCCTCCCCCCACCGCGTGGCTACCCCCTCAACCCTCCCCACTCCCTGTGGCTAACAGCGGGGAACATTTCTGTTTAGCCACAGGCAAACAGCCCAGCAGGAATGGGCTCCTCTGAGTGTCCCCTGAAGAAAAGCACTCTATTTCAACCAGGTGTCCATGAATTATATATCACTCTCCTGAGGATAACACAGAGAGAGAAAGAACGGATGTTGTTTGAACGCCAGCAAACATACACTGCAATGCTTTGTTGTACAATGATTCCTGAGTACGTGTTACTGGCCTGGAGTGGTAAAGTGTCCTACCATGAAGGAGGCAATAAGGCTGCCCTCCCCAGAAACCTTTTGCAAAGGCTTTGGGAGTACATCCAGGAGAACCGTGAATGCCAGGGCAAAGTAATCCTTTCACATGCTTGCTTTTAAACCATGTATAGTATTTTAAAAGGTACACTCACCGAAGGTCCCTTCTCCGCCTGCTGGGTCCAGGAGGCAGCCTTGGGTGGGTTCGGGGGTACTGGCTCCAGGTCCAGGGTGAGAAACAGTTCCTGGCTGTCGGGAAAACCGGTTTCTCCGCTTGCTTGCTGTGAGCTATCTACAACCTCATCATCATCATCATCTTCTTCTTCGTCCCCAAAACCTGCTTCCGTATTGCCTCCATCTCCATTGAAGGAGTCAAACAACACGGCTGGGGTAGTGGTGGCTGAACCCCCTAAAATGGCATGCAGCTCATCATAGAAGCGGCATGTTTGGGGCTCTGACCTGGAGCAGCCATTCGCCTCTCTGGTTTTCTGGTAGGCTTGCCTCAGCTCCTTCAGTTTCATGCGGCACTGCTTCGGGTCCCTGTTATGGCCTCTGTCCTTCATGCCCTGGGAGATTTTGACAAAGGTTTTGGCATTTCAAAAACTGGAACGGAGTTCTGATAGCACGGATTCCTCTCCCCATACAGCGATCAGATCCCGTACCTCCCGTTCGGTCCATGCTGGAGCTCTTTTGCGATTCTGGGACTCCATCATGGTCACCTGTGCTGATGAGGTCTGCATGGTCACCTGCAGCTTGCCACGCTGGCCAAACAGGAAATGAGATTCAAAAGTTCGCGGTTCTTTTCCTGTCTACCTGGCCAGTGCATCTGAGTTGAGAGTGCTGTCCAGAGCGGCCACAATGGAGCACTCTGGGATAGCTCCCGGAGGCCAATACCGTCGAATTGTGTCCACAGTACCCCAAATTCGAGCCGGCAAGGCCAATTTAAGCGCTAATCCACTTGTCAGGGGTGGAGTAAGGAAATAGATTTTAAGAGCCCTTTAAGTCGAAATAAAGGGCTTCATCGTGTGGACAGGTGCAGGTTTACATCGATTTAATGCTGCTAAATTCGACCTAAAGTCCTAGTGTAGACCAGGGCTAAGTTTTCAAGGTCAAATTATACCCATTGCAGCCACTAAAGGGGCTCAGGTTACAAAGAAACTCCTTCCTTCCCTAGAGCACCAGGACAGAAGGGACCCAAACTTGCGCTGAGGGTGTCAGGGAGCTCCAAACATTGTCTACAACATTAGCTGCCCCAAAGGAGAACGCATCTGTGCACAGCCATGTCCCTGTCCACCCAGCACATCAATAAGCAGGGACTGCAGTGTAACCCAGCATACACCTTTCCAACAGGTGTAGCAAGAGGCAGTGCATACCATGTGTTCCTGAGATCCCTGTAGGCATTTGGACTTGTATAGTTGTGAAGATTCCCTGTAGTTCTACCCTACACAGAGCCATATGGAGTTTACCCTCTCACTGCCCTGACAGCACCTAATTCCACAAAGTTTCCTTTATAGAATAACTGAACTATGAGCGATAAGCAGAATGTTTTTGGTAAAGAATATGTCTTGTGAGGCAAACTGAATTGCTTTTTTTTATTGGTAGAATTACAGAATTGGAAAATGACAAATGGAGTGGATGTCATGTATTTGAACTGTAATGTGAAAAAAAAAACTGCAAAAAAATTAGAGTGTAAATACCAAATAAGAAGCAAAATTAGTATTATTGAAGGGGCCATAAATAAGCTTAAGAGGATGAAATATGAAAGGTAACATTTAGATTGTCTCATGAAGATAATCACTCTGACAGTAAGAACTATTTGGCCCAAGGGAAATGATGGAAGCCCTGTGACTTGGGCATTTAAATCTTGGGCATTGGACAAAGCACTACTAAATGGCAGAACGGGAAGCAATCTTGCATTGGCATGGAGATGGACAAGATAACCTGGTCTTTTCCATCTCTAATGTCTGCACAGCTATGATTCAGCAAATGAAAAGGTTACAGACAGTTAAGGGAACTTATCGAATGTGTTGCTAGAGATTGCAAAGCTACATAATCATGATCTGTACGTTCATTGCTACTGAGTTATGTGTTTTATCATAAAGCTATATATATGTCTAATTATAATCCTAGACATCTTTATTCATTTTAGTGCACTACTTTTATTCTGTGCTTCCATGTGTTTCATGCAAACATGTATGTAATGAAATTGCATTAGCACTAGTCACACTTAGTACTAAAACTTTAGATTGTGGTCTTTGTGCTTACTTAAATGTTTGTAGTTGAGAAAATAGCCGTGGTATCAGTGCATTTTTTTTAAAAAGTTATAAATTTGAATTATTAACTGTTAGTGAAAGACAATTAAGAAGAGTAACTTTGCACATAAGATTATTTTGTTACCTTAGATACTTCTCATAAGAAATGTAACTGATTTTTTTTTCTGAATAGTGGCTGTTTTGATACATAGTTGACTTGATGCCCAGTTGGCAGATTAAATGTATGAAAGCTTTCCTGTGCTGAGGCAGCAGTGGCTGTCTGTTGCAACTTGTTTCAAAAGACCCATAAAAGAGGAACTGATCTTAGCTTGAAAAATTGAATCTTTCATAGATTATGTGGCCTGTTTATGCATTTTTACATTCATTAACTCCTTTTAAATGCAAGCAATAGAGTGAAATTGGCAGCTTCTTCTAACTAAACTAGCACCTATTGTTTTAGGCACTACAAGTTAATTTTTAAATAAAAAAAGCTTTTCACATTAAAATGGTCTGAATTGTGCATTTGGCAATGCAAGGTCAGATTTTTAAAGTTAAGCACACATAAACATTTGCATGTGTCCAATTTACATGCACAAATACCTGATATGAATGCACCTGCGTGGTCAGTTAGACACACAACTAGCCCACTGCATCATAATTATCTGACTTGCATGCACATAATGTATGTTATATCTGCATGCATAAGAAGCAAATAAATATTTGCATGCAATTGACTTTGAAAATGTAGCCTACAGTTTTTAATATGAGAAACACTATACAAGCTAAGTAAAAGATCACTGATTTTTTGGTTCTGTTTTTATTTGAGCCTATTTTTAGTTTATTAAACTTTCACTTTGGAACCTGCTAAAGCTAATAAATAATTAATATGGGCCTAATCCTGAGATCCTTACTCCACTTTTTCTCAGTCCTGTCTCAAACAAATACCCAGTGAAATTAGAGTTTACCTAAGTAAGAGCTAAGTAAAACAGGTTAAAGACCTCAGGACTCGGCCTTTTGAAAATGAGAAAATAATATGAAATATTACAATGAGAAAAGACCATGCAAGTAAATATAACAATGCACTTGATGGGATTGAATGTTTTCCATTTCCAGCTCCAAGTGAAAGGCCTAGAAATGTGAATGTAAAAGTCTTATCGTCTTCTGAAATCTCCGTTTCCTGGGAGCATGTTTTTGAGCAATCTGTTGAAGGATATCAGGTGAGCTCAGCAGTGACACTTATAAATATCTTCACATTCATTGAAACACAGTAATTGATTATGCACGGGCAATACACACTGTCACATTTAGCTCTTAATGCTCAGCATTAATTGATGTTTGCTGTACAAATTTGATTCTCTACCTATTAGATGTTTCATATAACATATAATTTTTTTATATTAAAATACAAGACTTTTGGTCAGATTCCCCTACTTGTGTAAGTTGAGATAGTTCCATAGAAATCTTCAGAACTCCATAGAAGAACTTTGCCAGTTGACACCAGTAAAGGATCTGGCCCATAAATGTCTCAAAATGTGTTCAGAATAAGTTTTGTGTGCAAATATTTGCTGTACACTGTAATGTCTTTGTCAGTGCAGAAACAGACTTGTAAGTAACGAATGGCCCCGAGAATTTATAGTACCTTGGAAACAGATGCTGCAGCCTGTATATAGTCAGTAGAAGATGCAGAATCCTGTGATTTTAATGTGCAGGGTGGAACGGGATTTGAGGGAGTCTGTCTGCATCTTCTGCTTGCCATCCAGCATTGGTGCACCCTAGCAAGAAGGAATGATTTGGGAACAGGGCAGGGCCACTGGGTCCACAACAACTCAAATCTACCAGCAAAACCTTTTCTTATTCTTCTGCAAAAAATGGGCACAACAGCTAGAGGGCTGTTTAGATGCAGAAGTGGTCATGGAGCAGCCCAGCAGAGAGTGGGTTTCTTCCTGCACATACACAGTAGCTGCTGGAGAACTCTGCTGCATACAGTCTGTTTACTTCAGCTGTGCTCTGAGAAAAGGATTTGGGTCTTACTAAGTTAATGACTTGCTTTGCAATTTTAATTGTCCGATGTATGATATTTACCTACATGCTGCAAAAAGAGCATGTGCAAATGCAGAATCAAGCCTCATAGAATGTGTCAATTAGAGGTGTCCGTTGCCCTGTGAATCCCAGTGGGGTGTTAATTCCAAGATCCACTGCTCTGGGGGCAGGCTCATCAACATCACCTCAGCAGAGGATTCTGTGTGTGTCCCAGCCTACCTACCCAAGCAGATGTACATCAGCTGTTGGGGGGAATATGGGTGGCCCCCCCTGCTGCTCATGATGGGAGAAGGAGGTATCATCCTACGGGGGAGGGGAGGAGGAACCTTTTCACTGCCAGTGAAGGGTAGTGGTGGAGCTACGGCATGGGGGCAGGATCACAGGACAGAGCTACAGGGAGGTCTCTGTCCTGAATTGTCTTAATCCAGGCCTGGAAGAGGGCTAATTTGATCAAAGTAAAGTTGTTTAAAAACTGGAGTGCATACTCTCGGATTTTATTTATTTATTTATTTATTTATTTATTTGCCTTATTGTCCATTTCTAATACAATTTCTAAAAATCCCTAGTTAAATCAGAATACTTTCTCCTTTTCATTTTAATCCTTCACATTCCCTGAAAAATGCTCTCTAAAAGACCTAACTGGCACCATGTATTCAGGAGCCGAAGAGTTGGGGATACTGAGAGAAAGTAAAAAGAAAAGGAGGACTTGTGGCACCTTAGAGACTAACCAATTTATTTGAGCATAAGCTTTCGTGAGCTACAGCTCACTTCATCAGCTGCAACGCAGCATCACGAAAGCTTATGCTCAAATAAATTGGTTAGTCTCTAAGGTGCCACAAGTACTCCTTTTCTTTTTGCGAATACAGACTAACTCGGCTGTTACTCTGAAACCTGAGAGAAAAGTAGTTGAAGGCATTTTACCTGTGATACTAGCCTTTTCACACCAGGAGGAGTCAGGTTTTCTTGACACTAATGCAAGCTCTCATGACTACTGCACTAGCAGTGATGAGTGTGAACTGATAAATTTTGCCATTACTCAGCTCAGACCTAAATGAAAGCTAAAATATGAACTACCTCCCTCCATACAGAGAATGCAAGATTTATGAGTTCTTGAAAAAAAAGCTGCTCAGTACATACAGTTCTAGTGGGTATTTATATTTCCTGCTTCTTACATGTAGTAAATGTATTGTTTGGCTTTTATTATACGGGTTTATGGTTATGAAACTGTTTTGTGGGTTTTTTTTTAACTAGGCACTAAGTCTCCTTGCTAATATCAATAAAGTATATTAAATGAGTACAATAAAATAGGATTTTGTAGCTTTAGTCATATTTCTTGGAAACGACATAGATAAATATGAAAGATTTGGTTGCAAATTCCATGATTCTAGTACTTAAGCTTTATTGCTGCTTTATTTTGTAGCATACTTGTGTTGTGCAACTGGCCACCATAAAATATTTGTTCTGTTATTATAAAGAATATTTCTATACTCTTTTTCATGTCAAACCCAGACAAGGATTATATAGGACTTCTTTCTTGATAGTTGTAAAAATCTCTCTCCCATGCTTACAAAGGGTTAGGTTTTCTGCTGTGCAGTATCATCTGGGCACACCAGAGGCACGGGACCACAGGGGTGTTTCCCTGAACCTAAGGATTTGCAGGCTGTGCTCATCTATGATGGCATGCAATGGCCCCCCACTGGGCCAGAGATTATCAGACAACCCCCTCCTCAGTCTGGGCTCAACCCTTCCAGTGAGAGCTGGAGTTGTGTTGGCACAAAACTGGCAGTGCCCACTGAGGAGTCCCTCACCCTGGGGATTCCAACTTGGATAGATCTAGGACACCACAAAAAAGAAGGAACTGAGCCCAGGAATTTGACCCAAAATCTTTTAATCATAGAATCGTAGAATATCAGGGTTGGAAGGGACCTCAGGAGGTCATCTAGTCCAACCCCCTGCTCAAAGCAGGACCAATCCCCAATTAAATCATCCCAGCCAGGGCTTTGTCAAGCTTGACCTTAAAAACTTCTAAGGAAGGAGATTCCACCACCTCCCTAGGTAACGCATTCCAGTGTTTCACCACCCTCCTAGTGAAAAAGTTTTTCCTAATATCCAACCTAAATCTCCCCCACTGCAACTTGAGACCATTACTCCTTGTTCTGTCATCTGCTACCACTGAGAACAATCTAGAGCCATCCTCTTTGGAACCCCCTTTCAGGTAGTTGAAAGCAGCTATCAAAACCCCACTCATTCTTCTCTTCTGTGAGACTAAACATCCCCAGTTCCCTCAGCCTCTCTCATAACTCATGTGTTCCAGTCCCCTAATCATTTTGTTGCCCTCCGCTGGACTCTTTCCAATTTTTCCACATCCTTGTTGTAGTGTGGGGCCCAAAACTGGACACAGTACTCCAGATGAGGCCTCACCAGTGTTGAATAGAGGGGAATGATCACGTCCCTCAATCTGCTGGCAATGCCCCTACTTATACATCCCAAAATGCCATTGGCCTTCTTGGCAACAACGGCACACTGTTGACTCATACCCAGCTTCTCGTCCACTGTAACCCATAGGTCCTTTTCTGCAGAACTGCTGCCAAGCCATTCGGTCCCTAGTCTGTAGCGGTGCATGGGATTCTTCCGTCCTAAGTGCAGGACTCTGCACTTGTCCTTGTTGAACCTCATGAGATTTCTTTTGGCCCAATCCTCCAATTTGTCTAGGTCCCTCTGTATCCTATCCCTACCCTCCAGTGTATCTACCTCTCCTCCCAGTTTAGTGTCATCTGCAAACTTGCTGAGGGTACAATCCACACCATCCTCCAGATCATTTATGAAGATATTGAACAAAACCGGCCCCAGGACCGACCCTTGGGGCACTCCACTTGATACTGGCTGCCAAAAATGAAAAAATTCAGTTTGTGATGCAAATTTAATGAACAGACTGGGCTACTGAACAAGCCGGTGGCAATGAAGGATGTAATTTTGCATATTACTTTAATTGAACCAGAGTACAGAATGACCAGGGAAGAGGAAAAAGAGTAGCAATCAAGTGCTCCATAGACATTTAAAGTATTTGAAGTATACAAGAGACCCACGGATTTTGTAAAGGGGGCAGTATTAGTGTCTCAGCACTCAAGGGAATAATTCATGGTTTCCAGAAATAATTATCATGACCCAAATATATAGTCATGTTTGTATCCTAAGTAGATAGGTAGAGAAAAGCTGTACAGACGTCTGAGTTTAATACATACAAATCACATTGTCACCGTCGTTAAATCTAAGTCATTTGAACCAAGATTCAATGTATTTGGGATTTAGGTTAATTTAATTTTTAAATTATCTTATTCCTGCAAGGGATTTGATCCGCATCTCGGTGGAGTGGCTTAAAGTTTCATTCCTTTTTCTCGCTCAACTTGTTTAACATCTCTATATTACTTATTTTATTATACACCTAGTTGTACAGAATGTAGATGAATTGGAGGAATATAGAAAGTTTCTCCCAGGTGAGAGGGATTCAAGGAGTTTGGGCAGCTGTCCATTGATCAACAAAAGCCTTAGTGTGTTCACCATCCCTAGCTAAAACATTCACTTAACAAATCAGATTATACCAAAAAACGAGCCCCTGGCAGTCACTGTACAGGTTTGCGTTGCATGGCAGCATCACCACCACAATTATCATTAATTAGACCATAAGTAACAGACATTTGACCACCTACTACATCACAGATGTCACTTTGCTGCAGACTCAGGCCCATTTGGAACTTCATGGCAGAAATGGAGATAGTGCTTAGATCCACTTGTTCCAATTGCACAGGCCCCAACCACTTAAGCCAAAGGAGAAGTACCTCAAGCTGTTAATAGCATAGGGCACACAGTTGAGGAGTTGTGGTTCTATCCAGTAGAAGGCAGAGGCACATATACAACACTTCATTGCAGTATTATGGAATAAAAATACTATGCTGAGACAAAGTAACTATTTAGAAAGATATGCAATTCTCTATACCAGAGAGAATCTCTGAGAGATGCATATTGTTTCTCCACATTGTAATAATACCTCAGTAAGGAAAAGCCTGGATATTTAAAAGATTGACATAGAAGTAATTTTAGTTCATATTTTAATAAAATAAGACAGTGATTCAGTCTTGTCATTTTAAAGCATAAACATGAACATTTGCTCTCCAGTATTTAAGCACCGCATAAATCTCTGCTTTTTCTGTAGAAGCATGGAAATATGCAAATATCTTGGTGCCCTTTGCAAGGGATTCCTACGCCAAGAGCTCTGGGCATTGTCTAGGTAGAGTGCTGAAGTGACCTGGGTCTGAGTTGGGTTAGGCTTCCAGTTTCTCCCAAATTCTCAGCCCCCCTTTTCATTGCTCAGTTCACAACACATGCTTCTCAAACAGGATAATCATAAAACTGACGTTTCCTAAGCTTAAGCTAATGCTGTTCTGTCAAATATCCAGCAAATGTGACCAGCAACCATCATCACTAACCCCAACCTTTCATAGACTTCAGTTCTTGCCTCCAAAGAACAGGGAGCCTCATTGGGCCCAGTCAGTGAAACTGTTCTAGAAATGTCACACATAGATCTCCCAGATGGCAGGACACAACATTTCCTCCAAGTCCTGATTTAGTTCCCAAAAGAATGTATTAACATTGTGTGTGTATTTCATCCTAAATATATTTCAAGAAATGCTAAGTGGTGGCTGCTACTGGACTAAATTTCCCAAACACTCTGCAGCATGTACATTTCTATAATTGGAAAAATACATGTGCTTGCATGCTGTAAACCATGTTTAAAGTGGGAGCCAATTTGGTCAGCGTATGCATGTGCAATTATATCTACATTGTGAAAGAGTTGGTGGAGCCACGATGGTAATCGTATGTTTATAATGATCATAGTATGGACAGCTTGTATTATTACTATTGACGGGTAAATTTATATAAGCATTGACAATGCACTTTGATGAGTAAATTAAATTAGGAAAGCCTCAGTTCAATTATTTTGGCTGCTAAAATGCCCCGCTATGCATTTGAATTAGAAGGGAAGCCCTTCTTCTGTCTCACCACTCATTCAGATACAGTGCATACCTGGGGGTAGAAGAAAGTTATAGCTTTATTAAACAGTTTAACTTAAACACTTAAGAAAAACATCAATCCTTTTCAAACAGCAAGTTGTACCATTATTTGTGAGTGGGAGAGTTGCTGCAGTAGGAGCTGGAGAAACAAGCCAACGCAACCTCTCCCAACACATTTTTGGAGTCTCCTTAAAGTGAAATATCTAGGAAACAAAACTAATGCCAGCTGAAAAGAAGACTAAGCCTGACAGCAAAATAGAGGTGCTTATATTATCAGAACATGCTATATCAGTTCTCTTTGAGGCCTCCTAGATTATAAAGCCAGAAAGGATGATTGTGACCTGGTCTGCCATCCTGTATAACACAGGCCATGAGACTTCCCAGAATTAATTCCTGTTTGAACCAGAGCACAGCATTTAGAAAAACTTCCTATCTTGATTTAAAAATTTCCAGGAATGCAAAATGCACCACAACCTTTGGTAAGTTGTTCCAGTGATTAAGTACCCTCACTATTAAAAATGTGCACCTCTTTTTTGTCATTTGAATTTGTCTAGCTTCAACTTCCAGCCATTGGATCTAGTTATACCTTTGTCTGCTAGACTGAAGAACCTCCAAGGAAAGGTTTACCTAAAGGATGAAATAGGTTAATGTTATTACTAAACTATTTCTTAAAGGAAGGCTTAAAAGGGTTCTGTTGTAATATCCTCTAAAATAATTAACAAGGAAGGTGGGAGCAGAGCAAAATTGCACAGACTAAAAGTACTTCAAAAACAAAATGCTATGGACCTCATCCTCCACAGCTTGTGCCTTGTATCGTTGCTTACACCTGTGCAAACTGTTCTACCAGTTGATACTGATAATGTTTTACTCTCACCTGTGAATGATTCTACAAGGCAGTGGTGAATCAGACTCTATGTAGTATCACCAAAAATCATTTCATAGTGGCCAGGATTTGTAATAAGTGGGTACCTTATATTTCCTTCCTAAATATGTGTTTTGGTGCTTAAATAAATGACCTCCTAAGTGCAGAGGGAGCTGTTGGGTGGTCAGCACTTTAGAAAATCAAGTCAACTTATTTAGTTGCCTACTTATGGACTCAGGAGGCTAGTCATAGGCATCCATTTTTGAAAATCACAGACAATGTATCTTTAATAGAGTTGTCCTGGCTATTTTGTGTGGATATGTATGAGACAAAAACACGGTAGGATGTTTTTTAAAAGTACTATTGATAACATAGCGAACCAAAACTTGTTTTTGCCCGCAAATAGCCTCAGGGAATGCATACAAAGAATAGGGGATGAAAGGGGGAGCATCCACTGAAGGGGCACTAAAGAAACCATCATAGGTAGGTGGAGAACCAGGAGAAGGCAGTATCTTGCAAGCTTAATGAGAATAGGGTGTTAAGTAGGAGAGGATGATTGACAGAATCAAAGAAGCTGGTAGGTCAAGGAGAATGAAGATGAAATAGAGGCCCTGAGATGAAGAGGCTATTAGAGTAATTGGGAAGATGTGAGTGTTTGCATATGTGTCCGAATTCTACTGAGAATGGTTTTAGTAGAGTGGAAATATTGGAAGGGATCCAAGACACAGTTCAAGGAGAGGACGTGAGTGCATTGGTTTTAGACTGCACATTCAATGAGTTTACAGGTAAAAAGGAGAGGAAAGAGATTGGGTGGAAGAGGATATAAATCCTGTTCACTTTCTAATAAAAATGTCTGTCAACCCGGTGATGACCCAGTATTAAAGCCACGAGTTGCCCCCTGACATCGGCATTAATGGACTGGTCTGAATATATTTCTCAAATGTGTAATTTAAGTGGATATAAAAAAAGAGGGCAGAGGAGAATTTTAAGGGGAAGGAGAAGAGGAAAATAGGGAACCTATACAATGTAGGTTGTGGAGTGCTTTTCAGTGTTTTCCCCATGGTCTTATGTGGTTTAATAGTGATTAATGGTATTGGGACGGGGAGGGTGAAATAAAAGATAATAATGCACAATATATTTAAAGAGAGGGAATTATAGCAATTTATAAACACTCATAAAACATTAAATACTATAGAAAAGTCACTGTTAAATATTAAGTTTAAAAACACACAAAACATTTCACACTTCTTCTTTAGTCTAACCATTAAGCTTCATTACTTAGCTAAAACACCTCCTAAAAGACAAGAGCAGGTAAGTTCTGATAACAAGTCAGTTTATTAAGTATGTGATAGTGCTTTGATGTCTAAGTTCAATGCATGTTCAGTCTGTTAAACACAGTTCCCAGAGGAATGAGCAGGAAATGGATATCAGGTTGGGTGTTGTAGATCCCTTTTGTTTGTTATACCTTGTTATTGTGCTGTCAAACTGCTTTGTCAGTTGCTCATTATAACCTTTAAATCATGGAAACAAAAATACTGGCTGAATGTGATAAAAATTATAGTGGATAATAAATTTTAGTAAAAGTGTTTTGAGCAGCATCTTTTATAAAGAAAGAGGGGTCTGTCCAGCTTGGGCTGGATAGGGCATACTGTATGTAGGGAATGAGAGCAGAAGAAACATATGAATTAGTTGCTTTTGTAGGGATTGTATTAACTAGAATGCCATGAAGTAGGAAGTGGAGTGTCCTGTACAACTTAGTCAAAGGTATCTTTGCATTAGAGAGTACATTGTGACCTAGAAAATGACATTACAGTTGAACGTAAAATTTTCGAGTATAAAAGAGCAACGGCAAGAAAGCCCTGTTCTAAGAAGGCCCAATCCTGCACCCAATTATGTCTATCACAAAATTCCCATTGGCTTAATTGTGTACAAATCAGGTTCATGAGTGCAAAAGTTTCCACATCAAATCTGAAGTGTTTTCTGTTTCTTGATAGGATCCTATCGCTTGGATTAATATAAGGAGCAGCAATTAGCCAGAAACAGACTTTATTGTTTTAAAATTATTCTGTGCTCCAATCTACAGTTTCTGTAAGATTTCAGTATAATTAATTACACCAAATTATCACTCAATCCAACTGTGTACAGATTCGTTACTGGACTGTTCATGATAAAGAAGCAGCTGCACAGCGGGTGCTAGTGAGCAATCAGGACTACTCAACCAAACTGGAAAATTTGAAACCTAGCACCCAGTACCACATAGATGTCTGTGCCTTCAATAGCGCAGGGTATGGACCACCCAGTGGTGTTGTTGATATCGTAACAAGAAAAGCACGTAAGTAAAGGCGCTTTGGATTTATTTCTAAAGTTCTGTACTTAGTTACTATTAGTTTGTACTTTGCATATACTAATACTATAATTATTGGGTCTAACACCATATTGTGACAAAGTGTGAATGTTCTTAATGTTTTCTCTGAATACTATGTGCGTGTCTCAGTTTCCCCTATGTATTACTCAAGTGGTGGGATAAGGGTGCGTGATCATTGCAGAGACCCCTAGAAGGCATATGTGACTCCTGACTGGGTGCAGAGAATGATTGACACACTGTAGCCTAGCAGCTGATGGCAGGGCACCCTCCTCTGCAAGAATGAGCCAGAGGTATTGGTGCAGACCAGGTGACCTGCTTGCCTGGGAAAGAACCAAAGGACAGAGGAAGGGCAACAGGCGTGTTTTAGACTGGGCTGCTGGAAGCTGGACAGTCTCTGGGCTGGAGTCTCAGGGGGGAGGTTCAGGGCCTTGGAGCTCTGGGTTCCCCTCCCACCAAAATGGACTTTGCTGAAAGCTCCTGATTTCTGTGCTAACAAGGTCTGTTCTACACTGTGTTCCTGTCAACTAATGAACCCTTCTGTTTTACAATGCTGGCTGAGAGTCACTGCCAACTGTGAAGTTGGGTGCAGGGCCCTTTGGAGGCATGTAAGACTACCCCAAGTGTCCCTTCCAGGTGGACTTGCTGCAGGGAGTTCATGGTGTGAACAGGGGTGCTGGACTCTGAGGTCAGACCCAGGAGAGCACCGAAGCTGAGCAGGCTTCTTGCCCTGGGGACAGCGTGCCCTGAGAGGAGACACGCTGCATCAGAGTCCTGCCTGACTTCATTCAGAGTGGTTCCAGAGCACCGAGACTGTGACTCTGAGACACTGTAGTGGGGTGGGACTCACCCCTGTGGCGCCTCCTGCTGGTCGTCCAGTGAATTAGCGTTTCCAGCCTCCGGAGTGCCCTCTGCAGGCTGGTGTCCCAATTGCCACTGGACCCCAAGTCCCTCCCGGACCCCGGTGCCCCTTTTAGGCCAGGGTGCTCTCCCCTGGCAGTACCCCCACAGATCTGGGTCTCTTCTCCCCCCTGCCCTGGGGAACCTCCATCCTCTATCCCCACCTCGCCTCAATCTTTGGCTACTGCCAGTCACCAGCTATCCCCTGCTCCCTGCGGCGGACTGCAATATAATTGCCACTCATGACTGGCAAGGAGGGTCTGGACCTGCTGCTTCTGCCTACCCTTGGGCTGCCTTCTCCAACCCCAGTACCCTTTTCCTAGGCCTTCCACAAGGCCTGCAGCCTGGGGGTTTCCCAGGCCGGAGCTCCTCTGGGCTTTCCCCAGCCCTAGGTACCCTGCTCAGCTCCCAGCAGTCAGGCCCCTCCCTCTCAACATCCAGAGCAGGAGTCGGCAAACTTTCAGAAGTGGTGTGCTGAGTCTTCATTTATTCATTTTAATTTAAGGTTTCGCATGCCAATAATACATTTTAACATTTTTTAGAAGGGGGATGTGGGGGGTTCAGGGGTCAGGGCTGGAGAGTGTATGTGGGGGTGTAGGAGTCAGGGCAGAGGGCTGGGGGTGTGGGCTGGGGTCATGGGGGTGCTCCCAGCCCCCTGCCCTGAGTGGCTCATGGCAGGGGGCTGGAGGGGATATGCCCTGATTCCACCCCCTTCTCCAAGTTCCCCAGAGCAGAGAGCGTGCTGCGGCTCCACTTTTCCCTCTCCCCCACTGTAGCAAGGGCCGTCAACTGATCGGCCGCAGGGAGGGAGAGAAGGAGGGGCAGGAACCCAGCAAGCTGGGGGAAGAGGCGGGGGGGAAGGGGAAGCTTGCCTGTCCTGCAAGGAGAGAGCGGTGGGCGGGGGGCAGAGACGAGCAGGCTGGGCCGGGCAGGATTTTTAATGGCACGCTGCTGTCTGCCGGGGTCGCGTGCCGTCTTTGGCACGCGTGCCACAGGTTGCCAACCCCTGATCTAAAGAGAGACTGTCTCCTCCTGGCCCACTGCCCTCTTATAAAGGCCAGCTGGGCCTTGATTGAGGCGTGGCTGCAGCTGTGGCTGTTTCCCCAATCAGTCAAGGCTTGCTCTTTCCCTAGCAGCAGTCCTCTCGCAGCCTTAGCCCCCTCCCAGGGCTGATTTCAAGCCCTTCAGGGCAGGAGCGGGTGACCACCCCGCTACAGACACATACGCACACAGTTTTCCCAGGGGGCTAAATTGTGGCACTAACACAAGCCCCCGGTATGGGGCAGCAAGTAGTTGTGGAGGTGTGGCTCTGAAGAGGCTGTTCTCCACTCATCGCTGCCATTTCAACCTGGATATCTGGCACAGTGGAGTAAGGGGCATCTCTACAGCCATGCAGGACAGGCCATGATCTGGTCCAAGAGGAATGTAGGCTTGGGTCCATAGGTTATAACCTCAAGCAAAGATTTTCACAGAACTTGTGGTGCTTCAGTGTTTGGCTCCCTAGCTGGAAACACCTTAAAAGGGGACTGATTTTCAGAATGTGCTAAGCACCCACCCTTTGAAAATCAGGCCTCTTCAAGGTGACTCAGTTTGGGCACCCAGAATCACTAATCACTTTTGAAATCCTTTCTGTAACATAATTAAATAATAATGAAGTTATGAGTGATATTTAATTAAGGGCTGTGTTTCTTTATTTAAAAACGTGCTTGGATGGCCTAAAAAATGTATGAGAGTAACATGTGCTTTGTCAATAAGGTAAGCAGTATACTATCTGAGTCAGACCTGCAGGGAGCATATGTTTGGATAAGAAGATTCCATTTTACATGGCTACTATTCTAACTATAATTACACTTTGTGCAGGAAGGCACTCTGATTACCACACAGATAAGTGCGATAGAAATGCTTTTATATAATTGTTTAAAGCTTTAAATTCAGTGAATAAGTATAATTAAGCTAAATCCTGGGAGGTTCTGGACATAGATGACTGCAAGGAAACACAAGCCCAGTTCCACACAAAGGGATAGAAATTGGCCCCATCCGTTCTGGCAAACACAAATGCCAAACCCACAGGGAGCCCATTGCACAAGCCATGCAAAAATGCATAGCTGGAGCCATAGAACTGCATTCCAGGAGAGAGACTGTCCCACATTCACAGAAAGGCCAGCCATAATCTTTCTTTTTAGAAGGATCATTCAAATGTAAATGAACGTTTGTGAAGTGTCATTGTTTCTGCACACAACATTTTATGTTTATTTTTCAGCTCCAAGCCAACGTCCAAGAATTATCAGTACAGTCAGGTCTGGTTCAAGATACATCATCACCTGGGATCATGTCACGCCAATGTCAAATGAATCTGCTGTTCAAGGATACAAAGTATGATCTATAAAAATAGTTTCTATCTTTCATATCCTGCACGCAGTATATCTTATTGTCAATATTGCTAGCTACTTTGCCTCTAATGTGCTTGCATCCTTAGTTTAGACCACGGGTTCACAGTCTAGAGGTCACAACTCCCCTGTCCCCCAATCGTTTTGGAGGAGGGTCATGGACACCCTTCTCTTTTATGCTAAGATGGGAGGGAGCCTAAAATTTTATGTTATAACATAGATCAAAGTATGGAAAAGGCTGAGAATCACCACTTTAGACATACAACAGAACTGATTGCTCCCACAGTGACATGTCTCCCACAGCATACATTCAACAAATTATGCTCTTCTATATTTTTCCCCCTTTCCCAGCATGAATTACTTCCAGCCTACTGTTCCCATCCTCCCTCTGAGAATTACAACCTCCAGAATACCTGTACTTATAAATCAAAGACACTAACAGAACCAGTATATCTAGAGCTGTCCTTAAAGGGACAGCACATCATGGTACATGCAACTACAGTGCAAGCATATCTATACATTATAGGAAGATGGTCAGTTATAGCTATCAATATGCTGAAACCATTAAAAATGGGTTCCTATTTAGTGTTGTTGTTTACTTGGCGGTAATATAGCTACAGTGCTACAAAAATTTTTGTTTGATGAATTGAGTTACTTCCTGTGAATCATTGAAAATGAGCAGATATCTTTTCCATATGTCTCATAAGTCACATGCTAACTTCACATTTATAATAATTTTCAGCTGTGAAACATATTAATAAAAAAGAATAATTGTGCTACCATCTGAGGACATTGTTAAATCATTTATGCTCTAGTATATGGTAAGTTGTATGGTATGTTTTTGTTTTGTTTGCTGAGCTTTAAAGTATTATTCTCAATCATTCTTAACTTGAACCCATATGGAAAATTTATCTGACAAGGAGATGGTATTGTTTTGCCATTTGTTAGAAATAAAAGAGGAAATATCTGCTCTCTCCAAGCTCCTTTACATGATAGCAAGCTGCAAAGCAAACTAAAGTTATTTAGTTTTGATTTAAAATTAAGAATGTACACATAAAATTAGCACCCTAAACTTGTTAATCAAAACTGGAAGGATGTAGTTATGGTATCAGCTGTAACATGACATTTCAATAACTGTACTTGTTTATGGCTTTACAAGGTGCTGTATAGACCAGATGGCCAACATGAGGGCACATTGTATTCAACTGGCGCACATTCAATAGACCTGCCAGTCCCCAGAGATGGTGAATATGTTGTTGAAGTTCGAGCACACAGTGAAGGAGGAGATGGAGAAGTAGCTCAAATAAAAATTTCAGGTAGGCATTTTTTTTTCTTATTGGGAATATATGGCTAGATAAATTCATAGACCAGCAAATGCGCGCCATTCCTGACAAGAAGAGCCTGTGGTAAAACTCTCTCTCTTTATCTCTCTGTGTCTTTCTGTCTCTACAATCTTTGTATATCTGGGGTACCAATTACCATAGTATGTAGTATGCAAAATGCTATTTCAGAATAAGCATAAATGTCATGGAATTGGATGCTGGTGATGCCATCTTAAGGTCCAGATGCTTAAATTTGATTCTTGGTTATTTTTTTTTAAACTTAAGTTGGAGAATGGTGACAACTGTGAGCTTTCTGCCTACCCCTTGGCACACAACCTGTGTAGCCATTGGTATTACTTTTCAGCAACAGCATTATAAAGGCCATCCAAAAAGGGAGTGCTAGGGAGTCTTCATAGAGTTTTACAGATTAAGGTGAGAAGGGACCATTAGATCATCTTGTCTGTATATCATAGGTCATTAAATTTCACCCAATTACTCCTATAACTGAGCCCAACAACTTGTGTTTAACTAAAGCGTATCTCCCAGAAAAGCATTCAGTCTTCATCTGAAGACATTAAGAGATGGAGCACCCACTCCTTCCTGTGGTAGTTTGTGCCATTGTTTAATCAGTGTTTAAATTGTGTGTTGAATTTGAATTTGTCTTGCTTCAGCCTCCAGTCATTGGTTCTTGTTATGTCTTTCTCCCCTACATTAAAGAACCTTTTAGTACCCAGTGTTTTCTTCCCATTAAGTTATTTGTACACTGTAATCAAGTCAGTTTTTTTTGATAAACTGAACAGATTGAGCTCTCTAATTCTCTCCGGTAAGGCATTTTCTTCAGCCCTAGAATCATTTTCCTGTCTCTTTTCTGCACCCTCTCCAGTTTTTCAACATCCTTATTAATATGTGGACACCATAACTGTATGCAGTAGTCCAGAATGAGTTTCACTAGAGTGGTATTGAGCTAAATTACCTCCCTCCTCTTACTCACTACACCCCTGCTTATACATTGAAGGATCTCATTAGTCCCTTTTGTCACACTGGGAGCAAATGTTCAGCTGCTTGTCCAGTGTGACCCCTAAATCCTATTTAGAGTTGTGCTCTGTCCCCTAAATGCTTTCCAGGATACATGCCCCATTGTGTAGGTATGGCCTGTATTCCTTGTTCCTAGATGTATGACTTTCTAATTGGCTATATTAAAACACATTTTCTTTGAATGGGCCTGTCTTCCCAAGCAATTCAGTTTGCTCTGCTATGCCTGCCCTGTCCTAGTCAGATAGGGCGGAACTATGCCGAGAGAGAAAATGGCAGCGTGACTGTGACTGGACCATGCTCATGGCAGTGGGGGAGACTGAAAAAAAGGCATGAGGCTGGGCACTCTCCATTGCTATTCCGGTATATGGACCACAGGGCCAGCATTGCTTGCAGATCCATGGCTCAGACCCTGCCTTTTCAGAGTGCACTGCTGGTTCCGTATCCACAACCTAGCAGACTTTTAGCAGGGAGGTTACTGGTGGCTGTGTGACAGGGTGGTAGCATGCTCCCTATCAGCTCTTCCCTTCCTGGTAGCCCTCTCAGAAACATAATGCTGGGAATAATGCATGCCCAGTCTGTGTACCACAGTGGAGCTTCTAACTCTGAAACCATCAGATGTACATAATAAGCAATGCCATTGTAAACAAAAATGTTGTTCTGTTGGAAGAATGACGTCTTAACAGAGTCCATTGGGCTACTGAGAATAGCTGCTTTGCTAAAGTGCAATGGGAGTAAACAAAGGTAAGTTATAGCACACTTATTTCTGCAGTTAATTTAGTTATTAAAAGCACAACAAAAGATTTTGACTTGCAAATGTTGTGTTTGGAAGCCAAATATACATATATATATAAAATGTGGAAATACAGATTCTTTCTATTCTACCCCTCTTCCTCCTCGTTTTCTCTCTCTCCTCTTTTCATACTCTCTTTTTTAACTCTCCTCCTCCTTCTCACGGACCTAAAGAAAAAAAGCTCAGTCATAAATTTAAGAGGGAGGTGAATATTCAGGAGGAGAATTTGCTCTTATAAATAAGCAGATTCCAGTTTGAAAGATGTACTGTTTTAGCTTTAGTATAAAGGAAGTTTATCAATTTATATAAAAACGCACATTCCTTTACACTGAGTAATCTGATATTGAAGAACTTGACATAAAATAATCAGCTGCATATTTATTGAACTGCATTTCAGAACATTTACCATAATCAGAGTAAAATATAGGCCTACTGTCTTTTGTTAACCAATGTCTGGTGTTTAGTGATTTTTTTTTTACCACATTACAGTGAATTCATGAACTACACAGTTTTAAACTCTATATTGAGATACCACAACCAACTGAAGACTGGAACTGCTTGTTTAACCGTAGGAGTCAGTTTCTTCAGCTAATAGCAGGCTGATCTAATTTTTTTAAAATACACTAAAGGTTGGCTTTTTTCTTTTTAGTCTCTAAAATGCTTTGCTGATTACAGTATGTTGTCAGAATGCAGATATTAATGTAATCCCAGCGTTAGTCTGAAATGCTGCAATGAATACAAATCAAAACCATATTGTGCCTGGTTATCCTCCCACTTACGCTACTGTAATTAAATTGGTTTCAGTGAAGTTACACCTATTTTATGCCAGAATACGTTACAGAAGAATCCAGTCATAGACTTTTAAATGACTTCATTCTTCGTACTTCACGGTATCTTCACTTTCTTACAGTACTTTCTTAAATCTCATTCTAAATGCCTAAGTGAACACAGAATAATTTACATACTGTATGCGTACAGAGAGCAAAATCGTAGCATTTCTGCTTTCCCCCACTTAAATATATATCGTTTTTTTTCATTGCCAGAGGCATACTTTGAAATTCTGCAAAATGTTTACTTGTAAGTATTCATATTTTTCAAAGCAAAATACATGAGGGTTTTTTTGCAGCCTCAGTAACTCATTCAACATTTAAATTTTATTTTATCTTTTAATTCGGAATTTCTTTTTATGCTACTTAATAGGAATAGTAATATTTATTGAAAAGCCCCACAAGCCAGAGTCTGCTGACCTGGGGCAGAGGTGGCTGTGCCGCGGGTCTTTTATTGCAGTGTAAACATACCCTCAGTCACAAAAACACACAGTTTGTTTCTTTCCCACCACGTGAACCTTTAGTCCTCTGTTTCCAAACAGGACAGGGCGTAGCACAGGTATACCGCAAGAGGAGGCTTTCACACAGCTTCTGTCCTCCACGGAGCTCACCATCTGTGCTTCCCCTGCTCCCTGTTCCTCCAAAGGATAAATCCTCCCAGTGACTGTGCCAATTACTTCAGTATCCCAACAGTTCCCACCAAGTCTCAGTAATCCCCTCTAGAAATAGGTTAATTGGCTCCAGTTAAGCCTCCAGCCTTCGCTGTGCTGCAGCAACCTAACTAAGCAGAGTGCTACCGATAGAACTGTCACGGTCTGCCACATCTATGGTTGTGGTATTAAAAAGATTAGGTGGAGAAAACAGCTAGATCCTGTAAGGCAACTGTTATATGGCCAATTTTATGGTTATAAAATCCGATGAAGACTTGGACTGTGTGACTGTCCATTATAACAGAATTTGGAACTCATTAATCATTAGTTACAGAAATGTAGCAAAAAATGTTCTATAAAACCAATAACATGATTTCAAAAGTGCAGTCATACTAAAGAACTATACTTCTCACTATTGCATTTCGCCCTTGATCTCACGTTTCACAACAAACTAGGAGAATGTACAGAATAACCTCATACTTCGCTGTGTTAATGCTTCTGAAACAGACTGTCAGATTCGCTAAACATTCTCTTGTCATTTGGTTTTATTTCTGGTGCATTACAGATACACTAAGTACCACTGCTGTGTAAATTTTTGATACATCCAGTTCTAGTCCCATTTAATAAGAGAATTAAGGTTTGATTGTGTCACATTTACACCACATTCAGTTATGGAACAAGCATGTTCTCAAACAGACATGCTGCTTTTGAATTTCAATGTCTTATATTTTCTCTTGTATTCAAATTCAGTAACAGGAAGGACTAGGAAAACATGTGGTAATAATACCACATTCTACTATGGTCTAGTCAGCGTTCTTTTACATTATTCATGACAGTGTTTATTTTGTTGTTCATTTCTAGATTAAAAAAACCTTGCTATGTAGAAAAAGTTAATAACAGAGCTCAATACAAATTAATTAACGAATACCCATAACACCCTGTGAGGTAGTATTATTGACTCCATTTCACAAAGAGGGAAACTGAGGTAGAGAGATTAAGAGACTCTTTAAGACCACAAAAGCAATTAGAATAAGGATTAGAATTCAGAAAGTCATCATGGTTCTCCCAGTCATGTGTTCAGACTTCTAAACCAAAGTGTTGGTCTGTCTCCTTCTGAATTCATCTGTGGTATCCTATTGTACAGTACAATTAAAATTACATTCAGTTTTGAAGTATGGTGTAATATGACTGATAGATCAATTATCTGCAGTGAAAGTTCAGCTGGGAATCGCATGCCACTGCATAAGTGAACAGTTATGTCATAAATATTTTGGGTGAAAGATTTCGGCCAGATCTACAGAAAGAGCCATTTTTTAAAAATTCAGTTTTAAAGTTTTCCTCCTCTTGTATCTTTTTTCCATGATTTTTTTTTCAGAAAGTCACATTGAAACCATTATTTTTATTTCCCCCGTAAGCACATTGGTTATTGCTGGTAATTGTGATTTTAGGGCTAGAGTTAGCAACTATGAATTTTTGCATAAGTAGACCCCTAAATTGTCCCAAACCAAGTGGTTAATAGTGCTGTAGCTATTGAGGGGTAACTCTGAAAGATTGTTGTCTCTCTGTACATCACCTACCTTATCTGTAACTTCTTTTTTGTGACTGTGGTCTCTGATTTTGAAATGGTAACATGAGTACAAACAGGTAGAGATAGACAGCAGCCTACAGAAGGTTAGTAACTCCTTTATTAAACCACATTAACAGTTATTGGAAATACAGTAGTCTCTCTCACGTATGTTGAGCTGTGGCCACTTCCTCACAGTCTACCTCCTTCAAACAACTTTTCTACATTCACACTTCCTGTGAACCTGCCAGACAGGCTACAGGTCCCATGAGTCTGTGTGGCACTGTAGTTCTTTATAGCAAAGATTAAGGTAATCTGCATACTACTTGAATGGAAGGACATAGGGGAGTTGGAAAGAGAATGTAGAAGAATAGTCTGTTTGAAGCTAAATGCAGTGCAGAAATATCTGAAGAAGAGTTTGCTGGAAAAAGTAGGAGTCTTGTTTTTGAGCTGAACAGAACATGCCTTGACATGTGTTCAAATAAAGAAGGAAAGAAAATAATGCTCAGCCAGAGCCAGAGGAACATTGGGAGCAGAAAAAAAGAGGTCCATTTTGACAATTCCATTAGTGACTGAATTCTAGTGAAATCCCCCTTGCAGGATTAGCCTCAAGGTTATTACCAAACCCTTCTCTTTTTCCATCTCAGTAGCAGAAGAAGTAGATTTGCAGGATAACCAGGAGGACTAACAAGAACAGCGACAGGAAGAAGGGGATTTTAAAGAAATCCTCAATGCTGTTCAAGAATAAGTTTTCTCTTGAATTTAAACTTAGCAGAGGAATTGATCATGATGAGAACTCATCATAGCATACTGTTACAATAGAAAATAATTGTAGAGTTGGTATAGGACAGAGAATAGATATAGGACAGGCAAATATAAAAATGCCAAAAATCAGAAATGATGAAATGATGTCTGTATTTTAGGAAAGTACAGAAAACTCTACTATTAAGAGCTTTCTTTTAGCAATCCAGCTATTTCTGGTTGTAAAAGTTTCACAGATAGATCATTTAGGACAAAATTCTAGTATTAAGTCTGAAAGATGCAGTTGGACTCCAGTATTATGCGCTACTTGAATGCAGATTTTTTTTAATTGATGACAATTTGTATAATGAAGTTACAAATAGCACCAGATCAACCAAAGTGAGGCCTCGATCCAATCAAACCAAAGTGCACCCACAACAAACCAAAGGACCCCTGCAAAAGTGCTTGTGAATTCCTAACCGATTCCTAACCATTATTTTCTGACATTAGTTAATAATAGATAATTATTAGTAGACGGCCTTTTCTTATAGTAATTTTTAAAATTTTAACATTATCATCTTGTCAGCTGGTAGTAGGTAAGTCTTATGGGAACCAAAAATGTAACCACAACCAGGTGACACAATGTTAAATGTTATTTGTTCCAATCTATACTGACTGCCAAGTCATGTTTAAATCGTCTTTTATTTAACATGATTCCTTGAGGCCATTTTCTAATATGAATTAATTTTCTAGTAAAGAGAAGCTCAATTATTTGCAATATGTTTGTAACAGGAAGTAAAATTTATCACCAAAGTTGTTGCTTTAGGACCTGCCTTCCTCCCTCTGTTTCTTTTTTTTCCTAACTGACCTTGATGTGGCACACTGAGTGCCTTAAACTCTGGATTGGTAATGGACTCTTGTGGCCGTGTCTGCAATAGGAAAAAAAAAATTACATTTGTAACACATTAGGTACCATGTCAACTAGCAGGTGTTAAAATCTTAGAATAGACAAGTTGTAGTTTTAGTATATATTAGCCAGTTGAGGTAAACTCTAGCTGGGAGCTATGTATTAAAACTACAATTTGCCTTGCCTACAGTAGGATTACAGTTAGCTAACACTTGTAAAAAACCCATCTGTTTTGCCTCTGAAGACCAGGCCTATGTCAGACAGTCAGATAGCTGACTGAAGCATCTCATGATTGTAGAATTCAAGGAGAAAACACTCCATGCACATGCTATGATTGAAGATTTGTCTATGCTCCTATCTCTCCCCATTCTTTGTATAGAGAACCTAGGCACCTAATTTAGGCTTTGTGAATCCCAATGATTTTTGAAGCATCTAAAAATTAGACCTGATGTTGTTCAGTGTCACCATGCCTAAGAGTCTTCTTGTGAATCGAGCTACCGGTGTTGAAGAGACTTCAGTTTACAGTTATTGAGAAACACTTGAGCTCTGAGAGAGGGGGACAGGAAATAAGGATTTTGAAGGATATGACGCTGTGGACATTATGGGTTTTGAAGGGTTATTTTTTATCTATTTTCAATGTTTATTTGCATTTTCTTATTTGGCTATGGGAGGAAAGGAGACTTTACATTTAGAATGAATTTGTGAAGGCAGTTACTTGAGAATGTTTGAGAAAATATTAGTGCTTTAATATATACATCAAGGAATGCAAAGTAGCTCAGTGAAGTAGTTACAAGAATTGGGTTTTTACTTGGTTTAAGGAATTCTTTGTCAGAGCTCCTTTACAAGTTTATGGGGAAATGATTGATACATTAAAAAATAAGCTGCACTGAGAATGCTGAAAGGTGCCTTGTAAAGAGCTGCAGGCATAGGGTCCAGTAGCTATGCTAACATATTATACGAGGGAGGTGTTTTTAGCTTATAGGAAATAGGGAGAAAAACAAATATTAACAGTAAGGGGGTATCTGTGAGTGACTTTGAGGGTTCTATTTTTAGATGTGGAATGTAGACTTCAAGAGTGAAATTAAATTAACTACTGTGCAGAGGTCCAGCAAGCCACAGCACACTTAAGTCTCATTTATGCCTATTTTAGTGTTAGGGGAGAGAGATTTAGTTGAGAATGAACTTGGCTCTCTCCAGAAGATATCACTTTTTCTTTTTCTTTCTTTTTTTTTTCTTGATTAACAAAAATTTATATGTTCTTTATGAATGGACAGTTTTTCCAGTAAACTTGGTAATATTTGTTGTTATCAGGCCATTGTCTTTATGGAAACTGAATAGAATGATCTCTGTTATCCTCTATGGCTGATGGAATTATCTCTAGATTTACAGTGGAGATTTCTGATTTTCTTTTTGAAAATAATTTAACCAAGGAAACTGATTTCTCATTGTTAAAATATACATCTCATTGTTAAAAAATAAATCTCTATATCATTCCTAAAGTGAGAGAAAATACAATATCATTTACAGTGGGAAATAATCAATATGAATGCAAATTATGGAGTAATTTTCTGATCATGTAGGGGCTTAAAAGGCCAGAGGCCAGGGCCAGCTCCAGCGTTTTTGCCGCCCCAAGTGGGAAAAAAAAAACTTGCTGCCGAACGGGGAGGCGGAATCCTGCCCACTGAATGGGGAGTCGGAGTGATGGTGCAGCCGCCAAGTTGCCGCCGGTGACCAAAGAAGAGTCACGTCATTATGGCCAAGCGCGAAACGTGCTGTGATGGAGCGGCTGACGAATTCCCGCCGCCGCCGAGGGCGGATTGCCACCCCAGAGCCCGACGTCCTGCCGCTCCTTTACATTTGCCGCCCCAGGCACCTCTTTGGTTTGCTGGAGCCAGAGCCGGCCCTGCCAGAGGCATTCAACGGTGAATATACGTTTTCAGGGAAGGAGGCTGCTATTGATAGGACAGGATTCTGCTTTCTTCCCTTAATTCCCTAGTATGAAAAGACACACAGGAAAGAGAGGAATGGTGATGGAATTGCTATAGCACCAGTAGATTGAATGGCAAGTAGAGACAAGTGAGTTGGATCTCAGACATAGCCAGGAATCTCTTCGTCACTTTCATTAAGACATAACTGCTCTAGATAGAAATAAAAATACAAGAAATAACAGTTGCTCAGTGGCCTCATGATGGCCTACTGAAGGTTTAGGTCAAAAGAAAACCTGTAGTTGAAATGAAAACACCAATCAAATAAGGCTTGCAGGGAAAAGGTAAAAGGGTAAGGTTTGCAGAAAATCAAAATGAATAAATGGCAACCAAAGAGGAATAAAAAGCATTTTATAAATCAAGGGGAAAATAGTACTGGGGGAAAGAAGACTCAGTAATACACATGGAGGATGAAATTAATGGTGACTCAGAAGAGGCTGAGGTGCTGAATTTTTATTTGTTTTAGCATGTCTTTAACAGGGAAAGTTATAGAGAAGCATGAGCAACCAGTAGAGAAGGCTATTAAGGGAAATAACTAACTTGCCAAAGAAGTCTAAAGAAATGAGTCCTTCATATGAGCACTTTATTTGAACTATTAGAGCATTCCCAGGAAGCAGCGCTTAGCACCCTCATCTGAGAGATATTGCATCATTCTGGATGGATGTGGTTAAAGAAGAGAGTCTAGAAAGTCAGACTGATATCTTGGAAAATGAGGACATTAACAGAGCTGACTCAGACATTTATGAAAAGAAAAGTACAGATTGCCTCCATTCAAGAGACCAAATTGAAGGGAACGAAGACAAGAGCATTGGAGAAGGCTATAAGCTACTACTATGGCACATCGAATAAGAGAAATGTAGTTAATATAGTTTTAGGGCATGGCCCCATTGTTTATGCTGCCTTGCAGGTCCAACCGGCAGTGTGAATTCAAGCAGGACTACATTAATGTGAAGTAGGAACGTTTTAGTTAACGCCTGCAGCATCCATATGGGGGAGTTACAGCACCCCTGTAATCTGAACTGAACAAGCCCTTAGACAAAGTGATGCAGGAATTTGTAGTGATTATGACTGGTGAAGTGACAGGATAATTTTGGTTAAGATAGCTATTGAAAATGGTCCCCTAAATGTAATACGTACATATGCACTCCAAGTGGAATGTGATTGTGACGTATAGATTATTGTTGCAACCAAGGTCCTGTGCTTGCACCAGGTCTTGTACAGAGGAGGTCAAGTGGGGTGTCTTGGAAAGGTTGTAGTTTGATAGTTATGACTGTGATGTCTGTATGTGTGTATCATTTTTGTATTTGAAGTTATAAGTATTGCCTATGTACTTGTATCTCAGTGTGTTTGATTCTAAGTAGTCTCAGTGAAGCTTTTGGTCAGCTACTTGAGAAAGGACTATTCTCAGTAAGTGCTCAATCAAGAGACACTTAACTGACAATGGATTTTGGGAGATACCAAGCCACATCTAAGTTTTCCTGGGAACGTTCAAACTAACATGTAAACAATGGCGATGGCCTGCAAAAAGCTGAATTATTCATGGACATGTGACTTGCCCAGGTGGCTACAAACTCCATCTTGTTGCTGTGATTTTTCCCAGGAGAACAAAGGGGTTTCCACCCACAAGGGAGAGAATATAAAAGGCCCTGGAAACCCCTCCATTTTGTCTTCTGCTGTCTCAAGAGATTGCCTCTCCTCCCCCAAGAGGTGCCTGAAAGAAACTGGAACATAGGACAGTAACTACGGGGCTGTGAGTGATTGCTGGACCCAGACTAGGAAGGAGTCTAGTCTGTGAAAGAAGCTTATTGGGACATCTCTGAGGGTGAGATTCACCTGTATTCAGTTTCCTACTGTATTAGGCGTAGATTTGTGTGTTTTGTTTTATTTTGCTTGGTAACTTACTTTGTTCTGTCTGTTATTAATTGGAACCCCTTAAATCCTACTTTTTATACTTAATAAAATCACTTTTGTTTATTGTTGAACCCAGAGTAAGTAATTAATACTTGGGGGAGCAAACAGCTGTGCATATCCCTCTATCAGTGTTATAGAGGGCAGACAGTTTATGAGTTTACCCTGTATAAGCTTTATACAGAGTAAAATGGATTTTTGGGGGTTTGGATCCCATTGGGAGCTGGGTGTCTGGGTGCTAGAGACAGGAGCACTTGCTAAGCCGTTTTCAGTTAAGTCTGCAGTTTTGGGGGTGTGGGTCACATCCTGCGTCTGTGTTGCAGCAGATTAGCACATCTGAGTCAACAATGCAGGGTTCTGAAGGCCGAAACTGGCTCAGAGGTAGTCTCAGCACATCAGGTGACAGTCCCAAGGGGGTTTCTGTGATTGAACCCGTCACAGTGATGAACAAAGAAAAAAGGATTTCTGGGGGGAAATGGACACTGTTGTACAGAAAGTGGTAACAAAAGAGTCATCATTGAAGCTGACCTTAACAATCACATGGGAAGATGGCAAGTGCTTTAAAAGGTACCATAGCCTCTGTAGACATAGGAGCAAGGAAGGGGAAACTATATTACAGTATGCCCAGACATATGACTTGGTCATCATTAATACATTGTTCACTAACAAGGAAGAACATTTGGTTACCTATAAGAGTGGCAGGATGAGGGTGCTGATAGATTACTTCCTGCTAACCCAAGCTGAGCTGAAGAACTTCAGAAACTGTAAAGTCATCCCAGGGGAAAGCGTTGCATCACAACATAGAATGCTGGTTGTTGAATGTCAATATATAGCATATATGAGAAGAAAATTGTCCAGATCAAGTGGTGGAAGCTTAACAAAGTTAGTGAGGAGTTTAAAATGAAAGTGCTGGAGAAGATCTCTTTAGAAGGATTGAGAGAAAATAAAAATCAATAGTGCAATCATATTCAAGCAAAATTCTAGAATGTGCAAAGAACCTACTTGGTGGGAAAAAAAAGCAAGAGCCTTTTCCCCCAGTGAGACCAGGTGGTAAAGTTTGAGAGGCCATGAAGGAAAAAAAAACTGTTTTAAATTTTGGTAAGCAACGCTCTAACAGCAGGATTTTCAGGAATATAAAAAAAGCCAAAAAGATCGTGAATAAAGAGGCAGCAACTACTAATGCTAAAGCCCTGGAAGGCTTACATGTCCATCTTGAAATGAAGCAGGGTGAGAAAGAAATACCTAAACTGGCAAAGATCTGCAATAAGAGGGTAAATGATTAAAAATGAAAGTGAAAATACATTAATCAATGAGAAGAAGATTAAAGAATGGTGGAGAAATTACTTTGAAGAAAATCCATTATAACCAATCATAGAAGTAGTAGTTGCAGAAGCAACATGAAAAATAAGAAAGCTCTCAGCCCCAATGGGATACCAGCAAAAATATGGAAGTGCCTAGGGCAAGTAAGCACAAACATATTGACACAACTGTTTAATTTCATGAGGGACTGAGAAGATGTCTGGAGAAAGAGCACATTAGCACCAATATTTAGGAGAAAAGGAGACATGCAAGTCTGCGGTAACTACCAGAGCACTAAATGCGTGATCCACACAATGAAGATCTAGAAGAAAGTTGTAGATAAGAGACTACGAAGAGAAATAACGGTCCCTGACAATCCATTTGGATTCTCGCCACGTAAATCAACTATAGATTTGCGTTAAGATTGCATGTGGAAAAATATAGAGGAAAACCCTGCATATAGTATTCATTGTTCTTAAGAAGGCTTATGACCACATTCTGAGAAAAGTCATCTGGTAATGTAGGAGAATGAAAACAGATACCTGAAGTCTATATCAGACTCATGCAGGATGTGTATGTTACCAAAGTCAGGAGGCCATGATGGGGAGAAACTGAACAGTTTCTAGTAAGTAAATTAAGGCTTGGCACTGAGCCCCTTTTTTGCTAATGTTAGTGCTTGATGCCTTTACAGAAAGCATTCAGAGAGTGGCACAATGGTGCATGCTTTGTGTGGATGATGTGGTGCTTGTGAGGGAGAGCAAAGAGGAAGTGGAAGAAGATTTAGAGATGACTGTCACATGGGGTGAAAACTGGCAAAGAGAATCTAAAAAACGTAATTATAAAGTGTGATATATAGAGTTGGAAGGAGGTTCCTCATGTGATACTGCAGGGATAGCACTGGTCTTGTCAGGACGGTCTTATTTACATTTTCTTCAATGATCATAAAGAGAGTAAACAGCACACTGAAAAAGCTTTTATACGAAATCAGGAATCATAACAAAATCCAGGTAGGGCGGATAAACAGGAAAGGGATTTAAAGAGATTAGAGACATAGATACAAAATAACAAAGGCCCTAGTTCAGTAAACTATTTAAGCCCATTCTTAAATCCATCCCTATTCAGCAATGCAGTTAAGCACATGCTTAACTTTAGACATGGTTAAAATTTAGCATGTGCTTAAGTGCTTTGCCAAATAGCGATTGACTGCTGAATCAGGGTCCAAATGAGATTCTGGATAAAGTTTTCAAAAGTCCTGTAAGTGACCTAAGAGCCTAAGTGCCAGGGATTTTCAATGAGACTTAGGGTACATCTATACTGCAAAAAAAAGAAAAAGACTAGGGCCTGGTCAGCTTACTTGGGGACATGGGGTTTGCACTCTGGGACTAAAAATAACAGTGTAGATGTTTGGGCTGGGGCCCAGATCCTGAAACCTGGTTTGGGGTGTGGGTCTCAGAGCCCGGGCTCCAGCCCAAGTGAGAATGTCTACACTATTTTTAGCCCCATGAACCAGTTGACTTGGGCACTAACACTCATGGCCACAGGGTGTTTTTGTTTTGTAGAAACACCCTTAGGGTCCTAAATTACCCACTGTTTTGAAATGTGCCAATTAATACATCAGGAATTAAATATTCTGAAACATACATGCTGAGTGGGATGGAAACTGGCAAAGTAGAAATGCTGACAGAGACCCAGGGATGACAGCCAAGAGCAATTTAGACAAGAGGTTGCAGCATAATGTGATGGTGGGACATGGTAAGGGAGTCAGTCTTGTCTGGGGTTGCCTATACAAAGACATCATTTCAGGTCATGAAGGTAATTGTCCTGTGGGTGTAGCTCTGGAGTTGACATACCTGGAATGTTGAAGTCAATTAAGGACACCCCTTTGCCAGAAATGTAATGGCAAATCAGAGGGAATTCAGAAAAAAAAATTTATATAATAAATGTTGTCCTGCATAAAACTAGATTAAGCCCTTTTTCCTAATGATGAGCAACTGAAGAGGTGTTGTTTAAGCCCCAACTTCAAGACTCTTAATATCACCCTTTGCTGCTGATTCTGCAAGCTTCTCCACCTCTTGCTCAGTCTGCTCCCATCCCCTGCCTTCCACACCCTATCCAACTCTATCTAATTCCTTCTCCACCCCCTTTTCTTGAACAAACCCTACACTCCACCCAGCTGCCATTTTGCCTCCGAGTTGCTGCTTTCACCTCATGCTTCATGCATCACCCCTGAATCCTAATAACCCATCTAAAGGTGTAGCTTCAGATGAAATAGTCTTCATGGATGCTGCCACAAATAAATGATGGGAGAAAGGACTAATTCCTTGTTGTTAACTATGTTTAAGTGTTTGTTACATGCATCTTATCCAGGTGTATTTAATATACTTCAGAAGCTCATGCCACACGATAATTATATATTAAATGTATAACTGTTGGTATTGAAATACACGTTGTGATTAAAAATCCAGTTCAGTAATTCTAAGCAAGCTAAGAACTGTGGTCCAAATTCTCTCCTGGTTTAACTCAATGGATGTCAATGTAGTATACAAGTAGAGAATTTGGCCTAGTATGTGTGTGGTGTTGGTAGTTCATCACTGACAATGATGACAATATTGTCGCAATTATCATCTATGGCTACATATATGACTCTGAAGTCTGAATCCTGATGCATGGAGTAAGCCACACTGAGGGCATGGGAAGTTCGTATCTATGATGTATGATGATGCGGCTCTGTGGAGGCTGGAGACTATTCCATCGATCCTGCTCAAACCTGTTACATGCTGATCTTGTCAGAGACCACCAGTGAGGTCTGTTCTGAGCCATCTGCTCCAGTTATTTCAGATTTATGTGAGCCCACTGAAGACTACTCCTCAGGTTCTCTTTGAAGCACTTATACAGATGACCCTTCTTTCTTTTGCCCTGAGTGAGGTCCCCATACAAGATCTATTGTGGGAGACAGTGGTCTTCCATTCTGATGACATTTCTGGTCCACCTAAGTTTTACTCTCAATAGCATTTCCTCAATGCTAGTTGTGTTTGCTCTCTCAAGTACCTTACTATTGGTCACTCTGTCCTGCCAGAGAATGCTCATTATTGACCGGAGGGAATGCATATGAAATTGTTCAAGCTGCTTAATGTGCTGTCTATAAAGAGTGCATGTCTCAGATCCATACAGGAGAGATGATAGAACCACTGCAGTATAGATCTTCCATTTTTGGGAGAGGCGAATGTTGTGTTGGTTAAGGATTTTTTTTTTTGGAGTTGGTCAAGGGCCTGGCTGCCTATACTGATTCTGGAAGCAATTTCCTTATCAAGGCAACTATCCTTGAGATTGTGCTGCCCAAATATTTGAGCTGATTCACATTTTTCAGCTGTATGCCTTGGATGAAGTTAGCTGGCGCTGGAGTATTGAAAAGAGATGCTAGTTGGAACAAGACCTCTGTCTTATCCAAACTGATTGGGAGGCCAAAGAGTTGGGATGCTTCAGAAAGCCTGCCAACGATGAACTGAAGGTTGTCATGTCTATGGACTATCAAGCTGCAGTCATCTGCAAAAAGTGTCTCTCCAGCTTCTTGGTCTTAGCAGTGAGTCTTTGAAGATCAAAGAGGGAGCCACTGAGCCAGTAGCAGATGTATATTCCCTGATCCAAGTCCCTTGTGGCATGGCTGAGGACACAGGCAAAGAACAAACTGAACTGCACTGGAGCAAGTACCCAGCCTTGCTTCACTCCACTTGAGATTTTGAGTGCCACAGAAGAGTCACCATTGGAGACCACTTGCACTGTCATGTGGTCATGGAATAGACAGATGATTTGTATGAACCTTTTTGGGCAACCAAGTTTATGTAGAATTGCCCATAGACCCTCTCTGTTGACCGTATCAAAAGCTTTGGTCAAGTCGATGAAGACTGCATACAGGTCCATGTTTTGCTCTAAACATTTTTCCTGGACCTGCCTTACGACAAACATCATGTCTGTAGTTCTACAATCTGATCTGAAACCACACTGTGTTTCTGGCAGATTCTTCTCAGATAGTTTGCAATGAGTCTGTTCAATAGAATGTGAGCTAGTATTTTCCCTTCTGTACAGAGGAGAGAAATGCCTCTGTAGTTTCCGTAGTCAGTTTTGTTGCCTTTGTTTTGAACAGAGATACAATAACAGCATCTTTGAAGTCTTGTGGCATTTCTTCTTCTTCCCAAATGGTACTCAAGATGTCATGAAACACCTCAATAGCCTTTGGGCCTGCTACCTTGTACAGTTCTGCTGGAATACCATCATTTCCAGATGCTTTGCCAGAATTCAGTTGTTTGATGGCTTTCATGACCTCTTCAATTGATGGAGAGACACCAAGATCCTCTTTGATGGGTTTCTCTGGTAATTGATCAAGGACACACCAATCGACTATAGGTGGTCTCTTGAGTAGACTATTGACGTGTTCAGCTCATCTCTGTATGATTCCCTCCTTGTCTTTGATAGGAGTTATGCCATTTGTCAACTTCAAGGGAGCTGTGCCAGATTTAGATGGTCCGTAGACTGTTTTGAGAGCGTCAAAAACATCTTTGCATTGTTCATATCCACATAATGCTGAACTTCTGCAGCTTTCCTCTCCCCCCACTTATCCTGTATTCTCCTCAGTTTGAACTGGACCTTGCTCTGTAGGCACTTACTTTCATCTCAGAGAAAAAGAGGTTTAAGATCATTCTGCCATTCAACAAATGCCTTCTGCTTATCACTTAGGAGTTTGGAAATGTCCTCATTGTTCTAGTATGTATATATTGTGTAAACACACACTGAGTTTAGTGATATATATTTTTATTGCAGTAGCTAAAGTACATGGGTATAGTATTTTCTCTAGGCATTTATACCAAAGTAAACTTAATAATCTCATACCATACAAAATACTGAAAAGGGTCAACCTCATTATGAGCACAGCGTGAAAGCCTAAGACACAGTACTGCAAATTAATGTAGTTTACCTTTTTGGTATTTAAAGTAAAAGAGAGAGAAGTTTTGTGCTTCTTTATAAAGAGCAGCTATCAGAAATATTATTTGTTCTCATGTCATTGACAATTTTTTCATTAATAATTTTGGAGAAGCTTTTAATATAAAAAATTCAAGATAAAATAAGATTTCTTATATAAAAATGATGATAATGAGACTTTTAATTTCCTGAAGGCTTCACAAATTAAGAAAGCATTTCTTCACCAATAGGATTTAATCTCACAAGCCTCAGCTAAAATCTGGTACTGTAAGAATAGTTGAGATTAAAAATGCAATAAGAGAGCATTTCAGTTTAAGGTGGAATGCTTGTAGAAAGTGAATATCTAAAAATCAGCTGGCCTGGAAGACCTTTTTTGATGATTTATTAGAAATCTAGGAATTGCAAGACAGATTATACCAGTTGTCCATGTAGTTAGGTATTCTGTCACTATCAGATGCTGCAGAAAAAAGTGAGAGAAGTCTTAAAGTGGGAAATAATGAAATGACCTGTCTATAGGGAGAGTTTCTCCCTAACCCCATCATTTAGTGATTAGTTTATATCCTGCAGCAGGAGAGTTTCACTCCCTAATATATATTTTATCCTAACTCATGTAACTGTGCATATTCTCATTGTCCATATCAATGGCTGATCTATTCTTTAATCCTGCTAAACTCTTGAACATACTGATATCTTGTGACAGTGAATTCTCTAGGTTAAAGAAAGGATTTCCTTTTATCAGGTTTAAGGCCACATCTACACTAGGGAAAAAAGATGTGTTTAACTCATGTCAGATAACGTATGTTAACAAAAATGTGTTAAAATTCTAGTTTAGAGAAGGCAAGTTGTTGTTTTAACTTGTGTTAACTGGTCAAGGTAATCACTAGGGACAACATGACAGGTTGATTAATTCAGTCTCACCCAGGGCTCACTTAGGGTACATGTACACTGCAAAAAAAGACCTGTAGTCTCAGAGCCCAGGTCAACTGACTGGCTCGTGAGGCTCACGCTGTGGAGTTGAAAATAGCTGTGTCGATGTTTGGGCACGGACGGGAGCCTGGGCTGTGAAACCTGGTGATAAGGGAGGGTCTTAGAGCCTGGGCTCCAGCCCAAGCCCAAATGTCTACACTGCTATTTTCAGCCCAGCAGCATGAGACATGCAAAACCAAGTCAATTGACCTGGGCTCTGAGATTCATTGCCTGTGTGTGTGTGTGTGTGTGTGTGTGTGTGTGTGTGTGTGTAGACGTACCCTTAGTCATTATGCATGGTGAGGAAGTCTTCATATGTTATAGGCTATGTCTTATGACAGCATGCAGTCTACATACACTACACATACCCCTAGCGTGGGTATAAATAGCAGTGGAAACGGTGTAGCATTGCTTAGGTGAGTAAAGACATGCCAGAACCATAGAATATGTACCCTATGCATCTCCACATGCCAGGCAGTTCCTCCCCTATCTGCACTGCTGTTTTTAGTGAAGTATCCTGCTGTTGGAGCCTTTTCCTGTCCCAGGGAAAGGCTCTGGCAGGGGGCAAAGGCGCTGGCAGTGGGGAGGCACAGCAGGAAAAGACTCTACCCACTTCTGGAGCATTACCCTGCCACAGGTAGCTGCTCAAGACTTTCCTTGCTGCAGGGAGAGACTCCAGCAGTGCGGAAAGACTCCTGCTGGGGAAAGGCAGTGAGGAAAGTCTCCAGCAATCCCCACTCTCAGAGCTTTTTCCTGCTGTCCTTCCCCTGCCAGAGCCTTTCACTGCCGTGTGTAGCTACCATACATGTACCCCACACACCGCTGCCAGTGTAGACAAGGCAAAGTGACGTACTATCAGATCCTCCCTTTATCATTCTTAATGCGAGCATTGTCTCTGTTTTCATGCTGCTGTAACTATGACACTGTATACCTTAAGTTCCTGAATACCACTTGCATCTTGAACTTGAATGTGAAAATTGAAAACCTTTTTCAAACTCCTTTAGCAATCAGTTCATTGTTTCTTCTAAACCCCAGAAACATATCAAAATAAGTAAATCTTACTCAAGTATCTTCCTGAGCAAAAGATTATTTCTTCTCCCCAAAGTTTATTTTTTTATTTTATTTTATTTTTACTATTTAATCAATTTGGGTCTTACCAAGGATATGCTGAGTTTCACAGTACTGCAGATGAAGGAGGGGAAAAATGTGTCTTAAGGTGCAATGGGGAATTCCATTATTAAAAATTCCAGTGTTATATTCCTTCAGTTACTACTATTTTGCACAACCACCATTTTGGTTCATAAATCAAAGGTTTGGCATTCAAATTAGCTTTTTCCTGAATTCCTCTTTGTTAATGTGTGTGTTATTTTTTCCCAATTTCTCTAACATATTCGAGTTTTAAAAAAAAAAAAATACACCGTTATCCCATGATAGAAGCATCTTTCCCTTATATGTGAAAAAAATTATCTTTTTTTATATCACTTCACCAAATCACAGGAAGGAAACTGGAGAATTTCAGTTGGAAAAAACCCTGAAAAATATATATTTAACAGTTTATTACTCTGGTCAAGTGACACAGCAAAAAGAAAGTCACAATTGTAGAATACTTCATATGTTAAGAATGAATAACAAGATTAATAATTTTGGTTTAATATTGTAATTATTTTAATGTACAATTTTATTTAATACAAACTCATAATCTACCTCCATCTGTTTGACAGAACATCAAACTAGTGAAATAAACATGTATAGTATTTTTATTTAGTTTTAGAAATCAAACCTAGTCAGCTGGGATTTGGGGATGATGTGAGGTAATCTTAGCACTGTTTTTTGGAAGGCTAATCTCATGAAACTATTTTTCTCTATATTATTCAGGCAAGTATGCCAGATTTGATCACAAATGCAAATTTTTTTAAATATCTGAAATTTTCAAGTGTTTGTGATGAATATTTCCCAATCCAGGGAAATTCTTATATGTTGCTTAGTTTTCTCCGGCAAACTGATGGACGTCTTTATTAAAATCAATGTGGCTACCATTTCTTTAAATTATGGGGATAAAAATTTATGGCCTGTTTTGTGCGGATGCACTGGTGGGGAAGTGGGCCCAAGGAGCCCATCCTCCATCCAGCATCCTCATATTGGATCAGGACAGGGAATAGACCTTTGGCACTGGGGAAGGCAGCCAGTCAGCTAAAACATCTGGTCGTGCTCCATGGCTGCAAGAGGGTGTGAAAAGCCAGCATAAGATATAGCCATTCTTTCTGAGGATCTGACCCTGCTCCTAGGCATTGCAGTGCTGCAGGACCAAGCCCTGAGTGTTGTCAATGCGCTGTCAGTAGCTTGCATTGGACAAAGCGCACGCTCTGATTTTTGGAAAAGTAATAAGGAGTGCTACAGATGATATAGCTCCCTCAATAACCCCTGGGCAACTGCAGGATAGTGTATCTAAACTGCAGTAGTTGCAGCTGGACTAAATTGTATAATCTTAACTAAGAACATAGTGTGTATTCGCAAAAAGAAAAGGAGTACTTGTGGCACCTTAGAGACGAACCAATTTATTAGAGCATAAGCTTTCGTGAGCTACAGCTCACTTCATCAGATGCATATCGTGGAAACTGCAGCAGACTTTATATATACACAGAGAATATGAACCAATACCTCCTCCCACCCCACTGTCCTGCTGGTAATAGCTTATCTAAAGTGATCATCAGGTGGGCCATTTCCAGCACAAATCCAGGTTTTCTCACCCTCCACCCCCCCACACAAATTCACTCTCCTGCTGGTGATAGCCCATCCAAAGTGACAACTCTTTACACAATGTGCATGACAATCAAGTTGGGCTATTTCCTGCACAAATCCAGGTTTTCTCACATCCCCCCCACCCCCATACACACACAAACTCACTCTCCTGCTAGTAATAGCTCATCCAAACTGACCACTCTTCAAGTTTAAATCCAAGTTAAACCAGAACATCTGGGGGGAGGGGTAGGAAAAAACAAGAGGAAACAGGCTACCTTGCATAATGACTTAGCCACTCCAAGTCTCTATTTAAGCCTAAATTAATAGTATCCAATTTGCAAATGAATTCCAATTCAGCAGTTTCTCGCTGGAGTCTGGATTTGAAGTTTTTTTGTTTTAAGATAGCGACCTTCATGTCTGTGATTGCGTGACCAGAGAGATTGAAGTGTTCTCCGACTGGTTTATGAATGTTATAATTCTTGACATCTGATTTGTGTCCATTTATTCTTTTACGTAGAGACTGTCCAGTTTGACCAATGTACATGGCAGAGGGGCATTGCTGGCACATGATGGCATATATCACATTGGTGGATGTGCAGGTGAACGAGCCTCTGATAGTGTGGCTGATGTTATTAGGCCCTGTGATGGTGTCCCCTGAATAGATATGTGGGCACAGTTGGCAACGGGCTTTGTTGCAAGGATAAGTTCCTTGCACTGCTATGGGTACCCGCATGGCCCCACAGTATGCCAACATTTTTATGGCTGATTTAGAACAACGCTTCCTCAGCCAATTGTGCCCACATATCTATTCATAAACCAGTCGGAGAACACTTCAATCTCTCTGGTCACGCAATCACAGACATGAAGGTCGCTATCTTAAAACAAAAAAACTTCAAATCCAGACTCCAGCGAGAAACTGCTGAATTGGAATTCATTTGCAAATTGGATACTAATAATTTAGGCTTAAATAGAGACTTGGAGTGGCTAAGTCATTATGCAAGGTAGCCTGTTTCCTCTTGTTTTTTCCTACCCCCCCCTCCAGATGTTCTGGTTTAACTTGGATTTAAACTTGAAGAGTGGTCAGTTTGGATGAGCTATTACCAGCAGGAGAGTGAGTTTGTGTGTGTATGGGGGTGGGGGGATGTGAAAAAACCTGGATTTGTGCAGGAAATAGCCCAACTTGATTGTCATGCACATTGTGTAAAGAGTTGTCACTTTGGATGGGCTATCACCAGCAGGAGAGTGAATTTGTGTGGGGGGGTGGAGGGTGAGAAAACCTGGATTTGTGCTGGAAATGGCCCACCTGATGATCACTTTAGATAAGCTATTACTAGCAGGACAGTGGGGTGGGAGGAGGTATTGGTTCATATTCTCTGTGTATATATAAAGTCTGCTGCAGTTTCCACGATATGCATCTGATGAAGTGAGCTGTAGCTCACAAAAGCTCATGCTCTAATAAATTGGTTAGTCTCTAAGGTGCCACAAGTACTCCTTTTCTTTTTGCGAATACAGACTAACACGGCTGTTACTCTGAAACCTGTCATAGTGTGTATTGTAGTTCTCTTTCACCTATGTATCAAACCAAAACTCCCTAGGTGTGTCTGCACATGTTAGGAGCAGCTACAAACTTGATAAATTACTACGTGCTGTTTATTTGCAAGCACCAAAGTTGTACTGATTAATACATTTACTGGGCAGATGTGCTGCATGGTAAATGAACTATGATTAGGAGAACACACGTGTCCTGTATGGATTATTTCCACTGAATGTGAATGTAATCACAAACATCATATGCAAGTTTCAGAAGTCACACAGAAAAAGCTTTAATGTGTAAAACTATTGTTTCATTAAGCTGAAAGCATCCTGGTATATATGCCTATACTCGTAAGATCTGCATGCCTTTTGATGGTAAATATGTTCAAGAAAATAATATTGAGATAGATGAAATCATGTATAGGATTTGAAATGGATGCCAATTTGCTATATAAAGGTTTTATTTATTTAAAGATTTTAAAAGATCACTGTGTACTTTGATATGTGTGATTGATTTTACAAAGCATGTCATGCAGTGTTGCTTTTGAATATATCTGATAGAAGTTCTTTTGAATGTTCAGATATTTTTACCTTAGATTTCCTTTCCCTGACTTTATAATCAAGTCAAATTTGTCAAATTAAATGTGTTGATACATGCAAAGATGTGTCAAAGGATGCTTGGGCTGTTATAAGTAAGGTTGATAGGTTCTTTATTAAAATCCCTCTAGTCTGAACACATCCATATTAGATGATTCCAGATTAACAATGTATAATATAACTTTCTGTTCTTTCTTTATACATTTGCTATAGAAGTGTCTAAAGTTAACTGAATTGGAAATCCTGATATTATCTGCTTTCCATGTTAAAGTACATAGACTTATTCATCATATTTCAGGTTTAAAATTTAGATTGACTTGTTTTCAGATTAAATATCTGCATTTCAAGTTTAAACTAGAAATGCTGTATGTACTATAACATGGCCTTTAGAAGATAGACAGGATCAGGGAAAGAAGTGCCCAAGATATCAGTAACTCAATCAGCGATCAAGAGGCAAGCACTGAAAGTGAGCCACCAAAAAGAAGAAAGAGGAAATTAGTCCCAACTGGGTTGTGATCCAAGACATCTGTGGCACAGATAGAGAAAACAGAAAACAGGACGGTCTGGGGGTCTCCTTTTTGCTAGGCCAAAGAATGTCATAATAAGGATTTCCTGAAGGATATCTTGAAGAATCCTGTGGAATTCCAGTGTCTGTAGTCCATGTGGGAACATGCAACACCAGTGAAGGAACATTCCATACAATCAACAATCACTTCTGGGGTAAGAAGAGAACGGAGGAGGAAAATGAGAGTTTTTTTGCAATGCCAAATACTAGTGAAGACTAATGCATGAGATCATCTGCTGGTGCAGTGAGGAGAGTTTGGAGGCTGGAAAGTGACTCTGTCATTGTCAGAAAACCTGCCGGGGGGCAGGACACAAACTCATTTCCCAGAGGGAGTCATCTGACATCCTAAAAGTTTTCTTGCCGCTACCATCCTTGGAGGCATTGGAATAAAGAAGACTAAGCATTGTTAAAGTACAGTCCTGTGTATCTTACTTCCAGTCCACATAAAAAATAAATTAACAGGTAGCTGCTCAGGATAACCTACTAGACCTTTTTCTTTTCTAATTTCTGTTCCCACACAAAACCCTTCATTAAATTAGAGTTCAACCAGTATTAACATGAGACCAGTCTGAGCTGGCACCCATTACACCCAAATACACTCACAGACCGCATATTTCCATAGCTCCCTTATAATTCCAACTACACATCTCCAGTTCCTCACTGCCACACTCTAATGCACAGCCTTAACTCCAGGCAAAAACCTTTTCATGGACAAGTAACACATGATAGATTTTGAGCCATCACATATGTGTTTATGGAAATATATCTTAATGTAGCTGATGTCAGTGGTTGGCTTGTGGGTTTGGGGTTTTGGGTAGGATTTTTTTAATGATCAATAAAAGGAAGTGTCTTTCCTTTCCACAGCCCTCCTCCAGTACCTTGGGATTTCTTCCATTTCTGTGCTCCTCCACATTTACCCTCATATGCCCACTTCCATATTTCTCCTTCAGCTCCCCTATCTCACCAAGTCTCCTTGCTGTGTACTCCCTGGCAATGCTCCATGTCTTCAGCTTCCCTCAACCCCTCTGTGTCTCATTTATGCTCTTGTCCCCTTTCCACTTTTCAACATCAATATAGATAAATATCAACATTTAGGGAACAGACTAGGAGACTATGAGGCAGGGAGGAATTATGAGACTAGCTGAGCCAGCCTGGGCAGTGAAGCTGGGATGACAGGCTGGTAAGACAGATTGGGAAGCATTGTTCTCCACTGACTCCTCCTGGCCTTACATCATCCAATTGCCAAACCTGGCTGCGTAGCTCCATGGCTCCCCTTCATTCCACCTTCACCCCTTTCCCAGTCCACAGCGATTTTTTTCCTTTGCTTATGATTACAACAGTCATTTTATGTTATTAACGTTGATTTTTAGTAATACAAACAAATGTTAATAAAAGAAAAACAAGAAAAAAGGTATGCTGTGCTGTGGGTATGGGAAGAAGGAAAATGAAGGTGAGCCAAGCTGGGTATAGGGGCAAAGGAATTGGGTTAGGCTGTCAAATCAGGGATACGTGTGAAACACTGGCCAAGGAGCCCAGCTCCACAACCCCTTCTGATCTTCTCCTCCCATCATCCATGTTCTATACAGCCTTGGACATGCTACATGCTACATTTCATCAGTGTGACTCCTAGTCTGATGCTCCTACTGAAGCTGGAGTCCCAGTCCTGCTAAGGACTATGAGAGTAGGGTTTTCTTTTGGAAAATCACAGGAGCTTCACTAAATGGAAAAGTTGTCTTCCGATCAACCTTGCTTGCCACACTCTGCTCTCTCTGACCATGGGTACCAGTCAACTTATGGAAAATACGTCTTGTCAGACAAACCTGATTTCATTTTTCAATGAGAATAAAAATGTGTTTGATAAAGGTAACTATGTAGATGTTAGATTGTTTAGATTTTATAAGGCATTTGACTGAGTACTGCATGATTTAAAAATTCTCACTATACGATATCAGTTAAATGAATTAAAAACTGGCCAACTGAAAGATCCTCAAAAGTAGTTATTGATGAAATGTGTAATAAAATGGGGATGTTTCTAGTGGGTTTCCACAGGAATCTAGGCCTGACGCTCTTCAACATGTTCATCAGTGATCTAAAAATAAATATAAAAGCATTGCTGATAAAATTTGTGGGTGACACAAAGACTGACGGAGTGGTAAATAATGGCGAAGACAGACATGACAGCCATACAGTGAGATATAGATTGTTTGGTAAGCTGGATCCACTCAAAGATGATGTGTTTTAATACAGTCAAATGCAAAGTCATGCATCTAGGAACAACGAATGAGGGCCATACCTACAGAGTGGGAGACAGTATCCTGGAAAGCAGTGACTCTGAAAAGGATCGAAAGATCACAGTGGACAAACAACTCAACATGAGTTCCCAAGTTGACACTATGGTAGAGGGCTAATTTTCTCCATGGACGTATAAACGGGAGTAGGAGAAAGAAGGTGAATTTATTTCTGTATACAGCATTGGTGAGACTGATACTGAAATACTGTGTCCAGTTCTGTTGTCCACATTTTAATAATGCTGTTGAAAAATTGGCGAGAGAGCCGAGAAGATCCACAAAAATGATTAGAGGGCTGGAGAAGATGCCTTATAATGTGAGACTTAGAGTTCAATCTGTTAATTTTATTAAAAATAAGATGAAGAGTGACAAGTTTACCTCTATAAGAGTGTAAGTACCTTCACAGGGAGAAAATCCCAGATACTAAAAGGTTCTTCAGTCTAGTGGAGAAAGGTATAACAAGAACCAGTTAAAGCCAAGCAAATTCAAATGAGAAATTGAGCACACGTTTTTAACAGGGTGGTTAGCCATTGGAACAAAGAACCAAGGGAAATGAGTGGTCTTCATTTCTTGATGTCTTCAAATCAAGACTGGATGCCTTTCTGGAAGATATGCATGGTCAAATACAAGTTATCAGACTCGATGCAGAGGTAACGGGGTAAAATTTTATGGTCTGTGAGATTACATTATCTAATGTTCCCTTCTGGGTTTAAAATCTATGAACCTATGATTTTCTGATATTGCTTCTGAGAAAATATGTGTTAGGTGGTGTGTGAAAAATCTGTGGCAGTTTAAATCTTGCAAAAGTAGTTGATTGAACATTCTAGCGGGGTGGCACAGCTCACTCATGTGTGACCTGATGAGCAGTTGCTTAGATGGATGATGTAGGACACCACTTGCCCACTGCTCTCAATAGGTAGAGCCTTTCCCATCAATAGGTAGAGCCTTTCCCACTTACACACAAATAGTTTTTCTCTCTCCTCCAAAATAAAGTTGTTCATCATACTCCTGAACCAGTACCTTCTCTAGTGAAATTTAGAGTAGTGAAAAGCATTTGCAACTATAAAAGCTGCTTTTCTATCACTGCAAAATATGTGAGCAAAAAGCCTGAAATATTTGTGATTTTCGCCTGGTTTCTTGGAGCAAGAGGTTTTCACATTACACTGGAAATGGCTTGAAAATGTGATGCCAGTATTAGGACTTTAAAACATAAAATACTGAGCTAGAGTAGCATGGTGTCCCCACAATGATTCACTGCACAGCAGTGCTGCTCAATGCTATCTTTCTGTATGCCCAGCTACCATGGTCACGCTTAAAAAAAATATTACTTTGTTAGAAAGTTTTAAGGGAATTCCAATATATATATAGAAAATAGCTCTCAAGCTAAAACTTTCACACTGTAGCCCCAGAACCTTGCTTTGTGTCTGTTGCCTTGCCAATGTTTGCCTCCTCATCTTTGAGAAATTTTGGTTTTCCTATTTTATTTTTTATTTTTTGGATTCTAAGAAGTAGGAAAGTGGTCAAATTGGCAGGTTCTCTGTGGAAGGCTTAACATAGATAGCTGTAGATCCTAAAAGTGATGGAATAATATGTTGTCATGTCTGAGCAAGGCTTCCAACTAAAGCTGTAGATCTAAAGACAAGGAATCTGGAGATAGTATCTCTAGCTTCATATTGGCCATGTTTACTCTAGGGAATACTAGGAAAAATACTATTGGTTTGAACACTGATTCGTCCACACTGATGTTGCACTGTTGCCCATTTGCTTTGACTGTTGAGTCAAAATTCCAGGTCTTTGGGCATTATTTCCATTATAATGAGACATTGGTGCTATTCTGTAAATTAGGTATATGCTTTATGTAATCTACAGATAATGTGCACCAAGTCATAGAATCACAGAATATTAGGGTTGGAAGAGACCTCAGGAGGTCATCTAGTCCAATCCCTGGTCAAAGCAGGACCAACACCAACTAAATAATCCCAGCCAAGGCTATGCCAAGCCATGCCTTAAAAACCTCTAAGGATGGAGATTCCACCACCTCTGTAGGTAACTCATTCCAGTGTTTCACCACCCTCCTAGTGAAATAGCGTTTCCTAATATCCAACCTAGACCTCCCCCACTGCAACTTGAGACCATTGCTTCTTGTTCTGTCATCTGCCACCACTGAGAAAAGCCTAGCTCCATCCTCACTGGACCCCCCCTTCAGCTAATTGAAGGCTGCTATCAAATCCCCCCTCACTCTTCTCTTCTGCAGACTAAATAACCCCAGTTCCCTCAACCTCTCCTCATAAGTCCTATTTCCCTGAAAACAGCAGGCAGTTACCTTGCTTAGAAATCCTCATGTCTGCTATTCCCTGATTCAGTACTGAAGAGCTCTCTGTCTGTACTTCATTCAGGGTCACACTTGCTTCCTTTCCTGGCCTTCTCTTTTTCATGACTTTTTTTTATTTTGCAAAAAAGCCCACTATATGTGAGAAGTGAAGACAGAAGTTCTGCATGGGCTCATTCATCACAGAAGGGCCTCTAAAATCCTAATATTACTCCTGCAACTACCATATCTAGGTGCATTACTCTTTTGAAAAAAAGGAATAAGCATATTTTCAATACAGTGCCCTGTGTGTTTTACTTAACTCTCTGCCATGAAAAGGCTATATTTAACAGAGCAGGGGGTGTATTGGCTAATGGGTGGCTGAGAAGACCATTTACACTTACTGGCAATTGAGTAGTAGTCTCACCATTGAAAATTATCTCACTTGTCCCAGAGTACAAAGCATATACTCATTTTGGCAGTCCAAGTCTCTAACAGAGCCAGAGTGAATAGCAAAGGAACAAGCCAATCAACACAGCCTGCAGGCCAGATGCCATGGCAAAAAAAAAGTTTTTACTTGGCATATGGGCTTATAATTGCCTACCAAATAGGAGAAAAATTAATGCAGTGGGATGAACAAGCCACCCAACCCACCAGAAGTCTGCTGCTAAACACTTTTTTATATTCTATTTTTGTTTAATAGTTTCAATAGTTTGTTTAATAGTATTCTGCAGCTATATAGAAGATAGGAACACAATACAAAACATGAGCAAATATGCACTCATGCACCATTGTATCTTATATATAGCGATTGTGTATGAGCAAGGTTGTGGGGGCGGTGGGCAGGAGCTAACTGGTCTCAAGCCAGTTAATGGCCTCTGAGTCAGTAGTGTTCAGCTTGGCAAGATCTCTGGGGAGCCCAACACAAAAAGAACGATCACCCAGGATGTGTGCAGCATCCTCCACAACATCACAGATATACAGAAGGCTGTCCTGGGTGCCCCAGGTGTGGTCAGTCTTGTCATAGTGAACCGCACCACACGCGAACCTGTTAAGTTGGCTCCAGAAGCGATGTGAGGCCCAAAGCCAGGTAGCTATTCCTCTGGCCTGTTGATGATATAGGGGTTCCTGGTAGTGGCAGAGACTCTCTGAATGGAGGAGGTGCAGCACTTTCCAAAAAGCATTTTTGCTATGCAGTCAATCACCATTAGAGAACTGAAACATCTCTACAGTGACACAAAATAGTAACCCAGAGTACTGCACACGTCCATAGACCCTATCCATGTCATGTGTATAACAGTACAGAAGAAAAGGTTAGTATACGCCCCAAATATTGTGATGCGGCTTACCCCCCATCACCTGCAAGGCAAAGGAAAGAACCCCAATTAGTCATGCTCTGCACCTGTGCGGGGGTGGGGGGGAGTGATTAATTGCCTCCTGTCCAGAAGAGGCAGAGCTGGCCTCATACAGAACTGAGGGAGCTAAGTAGAGGGGAGAAGACCCAGGAGACAAGAGGTGGGGAGTTCCCTCTCTCTGGGAGGATCCTGGGGTAGGCAGACTGAGGAAAGGTGCAAGAGCAGAACTGGTCCCTGTATCCAGGGAGAGACTGTACAGTAGGCACAATTTGCCTACAGAAAGAACCAGAATAGGTTCCTGTGAGAAAGCCTAAGTTAGTGCCTACAACAGGTAGAAGAGACCCACAGGGAACAGAGTAGGTTGCTGTGGGAGGGAGCCCTGAGGTAGGATTTGTAAGTAGAAACAGAAGACTTCAGTAGCCCAAAGGGGCAGGAGAATTATTCAGATTTGTTTGGATTTTCATTTGGACCTTTCACTTACCCCAGAAGGGGATTGAATTTATGTGACTTGGCCAGAGGACTGAGCCACAGAAAACCCCATAAGAGGCAGAAGGCCAGCAAGAGGTGCTGGAGCCAAGGATTCTGGCGACACTGCACACAGATGCAAGGGGATGCTCCCAGGGTAGGGGGGTCCCATCACAAAGATGCACAAATTCCTTTAATAGACGCATCTACCCCTGCTACTTGAGCAAACATGCTTAGTGTATTGTGATTATGTTTGGGAAACAAGGTGGGGGTATGCATGCATGGTGGAAGCGGGTGGAAATCAGTAGAAGAAAATGTGCCTATTAAGTTAGAGACTTGTGAGACTTTTTTGAAATATATTAACCTTTTTCTTTGTACTATGTTCTATGCACTTCATGATAACACCTATGGAAGTCTACAGTACTGTGCTACAGTCTTATGTCATTGCAGATATCTTTAAAACCCACTAGGCATAAATGTCTCCACCATGTTTCCTAAGTTTGTCCTCAGCACTCTAAGCATGATTTCTCAAGCAGCAGTCTTTTTACGGAATATCAGTTGTAGTAACTAATGACTGTGAAAGTAGGGATAATAGTATAAAGGCCTTGGCTACAGTGACATTTGTGTGATAATCTCCCACCATTCCTGTAGCACTGATGCTGTCTGTAGGGGAAGCAGTAGTGTAGACAAGGCCTTTATGCAGATCTGCCTTCTGTAGGCCTGCACACTGTTCAGGGTGATAGAATTTACTATTTAAATGTCTTTTCTGTCATCCAGCGTAGAATACCCACTCCAACAATCAGCCCTCTACTCCAGGTGTTTTTGCAACTTTCCCTGTTTAAACACTTCTCTTTTGTTCTGTGCCCAGCATGTGGTTTGGGAAATTGCTGATGAGTTCCTCCACAGGCATTTGTGGGGAAGGATAGCTCAGTGGTGTGAGCATTGGCCTGCTAAACCCAGGGTTGTGAGTTCAATCCTTGAGGGAGCCATTTAGGGATCTGAGGCAAAAATTGGGGATTGGTTCTGCTTTGAGCAGGGGTTGGACTAGATGACCTCCTGAGGTCCCTTCCAAACCTGATATTCTATGATTCTATGTCTGTCTGAGGGGATAATATAATGCAAAAAAAAGCCACTTAACTTTTTCATCTTATTTTAGCATCTTATTATTTCAAAGGTATCCCAGCACTTCAGGAGAAATACTGCTGCTATCAGCTTTGGAAGCACCAATATCTCACAAAATGACTAAGCAGTTGCCAGTTAAAGTTAACTTATCTCATTAATGAGCTGGGATCATCTTCTGTAAGGATTTTAGCCTCTTTTGAGATAAGATTTCTATCTCAAGATAAGTTATTTTGCATGACGTGATTGTTACCAGTGCACATTGTTGGGATATTCCTCTCTGCTGATAATCAAATGAGCAACAGCTAATCAAACCTAATCCCCAGAAGATTCATGTTCCTGTAAATTTGTCTTCACTTGCTTACCTCCTCCCCTGAAGGAGGCAGTGGGGTTTTTCCCTTTTTATCTGCAAGAACAGGTATATACTTCCCCCATCCCCAAGCAGAGATCAGAGTAAGTGTAACCCCTCATCCCCGCGAGCCTAAAAATTGTTCTAAGGAATGTATTCAAGCCCTTGCACTGAATAGACCTCACACCCGTAACCTTAAAGATGGTTACGCCTCAGAGAGGAATAGACCTGAACTTCCTAATCTTAAAAGTTTTTCAGCATTCCAGTGGCGGGGCTAGCAGTCATATCCATGTTGGCCTTGTATATGCTAGGATAATGTGGGCCCATAATTCTCCACCAGTAATACCAACTGTGGAGACTATAATGTAGATACACAATGACCCTTGGTCACGTTCAGTAAGCACTACAGAGTATAATGCTTAGAGAAACGTAGTCTGGACTCTGGGCAGGAGCTGCTGGCAGTCCATTCAGGTAAGTACCAGCATCACATTTGCCCATCTCATGCAGTTATGCTTCCCCTTCCTCTCCAGGTAGCCTTTCCCAGGCCATTGCTAGATGTAGAGTGCTGCGGTGGCACAGCTGTACTGATGCAGCTACGCTGTTGCAGTGCATCTGGTGAAGACGCTCTGTGCTGATGGGAGTGAGCTCTCCCATCGGCGTAATAAAACCAGCTCCACGAAACATAGCACTGTGCACACAAGCGCTTATGGTGGTGTAACTTATGTCACTCAAGGGGGGGTTTATTCACACCCCTGAGCAACAGAAGTTATTCCAACATAACCTGTAGTATAGACATAGCCCAAGAGACGGTCTCTCTTTCAGGGCTTCTATTCTGAACTCAGCAGTCTACACGGGTATATATCAAATGACAGAACAATAAACCCGCTGATCTGTTTTGTGTGACTTGGTTCACAAAGCAAACACCCTCCCAAGGAGGTATGTTGTCAGGAGATAGACCACATCTACACTGGCTACAGTGCTGTAGCTATGCCAGCATAATTCTCCAGTATAGACACAGCCTGCACTGACAGAAGGTATAGGAACACTACCTCCCCAAGCGATGGTAGCTAGATGGATGGAAGAATTCTGCGTCAACACTGGGGGTTAGGTTGGCAGAGCTAAGGCACTGAGAGGTGTGGATATGTCACACCTCTGGGTGACATAGGTATGTCAACCTAAACTTTAAGTGTAGACCAGGCCTTAGACATAGATGCAGCTGTGTAGATATTACAGAAACTAAAATGCTGATTTTTTGGTAGGATAAATTTTTTGCCACTGTTTCAAAAATGTTTAAGATAGGATGACAGCTGTTGTGTAAGAAAACAAAATGTCTTTACTGTCATAGTAAGTAAATCTAGCTCTGTTAGCAATTTTACATTATTTATGAATCATAGGAAATATCATGTGAGAGATATCATGAGACAGAGGAGTCTCTGTCTCTCGCTATAAAATGTTAAACATTTGATGATAACTTGTGGTCTATTTTTACAAATGGATGGTCATTATATAATTAATACATTTAGATGTTCAGATCCTGGGAACCAAGAACACTGCTGTAATTCTGTACATGTTAAACATAATTACATGTGTGTTCTCGAAAAAGTCTTTCCGAAGTACCAAAATAGAGAAAGAGTTGTGCCACAACAGGGTCAGCTCATGATTAGCCCAGTGTTAGCTGGAGTTTTACATATATTGGTAGGATAAATGTTTTGCCACTCAGGGCATGTCAATCTTAGGTCAACTTACAGCCACCACGGTAATGACGCCGGTGGCAGATGTCCACACTGCCCTCCTTCCGGTGGTGGTGCATGTCCTCACCAGGAGCACTTCCACCAACTGAAAAGGGGCAGGGTGGGTAGCTGAGAGCCAGGGCTCTCAGCTCCATGCAGCTCCACACTGGGAGCCCAGCTGCCCCATGGGCTTCTCGCCTCCCCACTCCCAGCTGGGAACAGAGGGGAAGCCGCCGGGGGCTCTTCGCTTCCGGCAGGGAGATCCACATCCAGAGGCCAGTTGGCTGCCATACTCCTGGCAGGGAGCTGGGGGTCCCAGGAGGCAGCAGGTGGGTGGCAGCCTGGCAGAAGATCTGGCTTTCTAAAGCTGTGAAATTGACATGACAGTTTACAGCCGATGTAAGGAACGCAGTGTCAACACAGACACTGTGTTGCCCTAACTACACTGACATAAGCCCTATGCCTCTTGTGGAGGTGGAGTTATTATGTCAGTAGAGTAGGGCACTTATATTGGTAGGAGCAAAGCTGTAGTACAGACACTGACATAGTTAGATTGACATAAGGCAGCTCTGTAGTGTAGACCAAGCCTTAGAAAAGAGAAAATCCTCTGTGAAAAGGAACTTTACTATATGGATTACTTACATCGGAGACCAGTAACTAACTTATTGGTAGTTTAACATCTATTTGGTAAGAAATTAGCCTGCAGTTCGCTTTCAGACCTAATATTTCTTCGTTGGTTATAAAAGAACAGGAAATTAGGACTTGTGGAATCTCTTTCCAACTCAGGCACTGAGTAATAGTGTGACGCGGGCAAATCACTGACCCTTTCTATGGCTTAGATTGCGCATCTGTAAAATAAGTATAAAAATGCTTTTCTATCCCATGTTCAATGTACATAGAATACTTGGAAACTCATGAATGGAAAATGCTGTAAAATTATAAAATGTTGTGGTAATAGTCACCAACTAGTGGTATTGCACATAGTCTTACAAGTTCTTAGAATGTGAGCAAGTTTTTACTTTTTGAAGAAATGCAGTATTAGTTCTGTTATACAGTTTTCCTTTGAGAGAAGCTGTGGCAGGTAGCAAAGAGTTTGCTCTCTGCTTTATTCTCTATAGTAGAGGTAATTTGTGGGACAGAGTACACTTCCTGTGATTTGGGCACTGGTATGTGGATCGAGATTTCTGTTCCAGGACTGGTGTATATGTTAAAATAGAGCAGATTACTCGTAGAGCATACCCAGACTCCATGTCATTGATTTCTCTTCCACTAGAGCTACAAGACACCAGAAATCAGCTACCACTCAACAGAGGGTGACACTGATATCAGAAGAAGGGGCAACAATATCAAATTTAATAATCAAAGTCTAAAGAAAATAATTGTTACAAAATGTAGAGTAATATATAGATGTCTTAGATGTTTTGATACACATTAGATTTGTTATTTTTATATTTAAATGGTAAAATATTGAATGTCTGTAGTTGCTAGTTGTATGAAAAATGGAAAATTGATATACAAGCCATCTTTGTCATCTTCTGCTAATTCTCTCCTCACAAAGCCAGCCTTAGTCCAGAAGTGTGGAGGACTTCTCTCTGGTCTTTCTCTGCTTGAAGTGGATGGTCAATACTGAAGCAGGGAATGTAAGATGTAAGGAGGATAAAACCATAGATAGGTGGGATTTTACCTGGAATTCATCTAACACACGACTCCCACTGGAGAAAAATGTTTCCAAAACTATTTCCTTCGTTTACTTGGATATATAACTTTTTGAGGGAAAATGCTTAACTGTATTGACAGTGTGTGGTTGTGGCTTTCAGACTCCTAAGATCTCTTTAAAGCAAAATGCAAAAAATAGATTAACCAAGTGCAGTACATGCATCATAGAAACAAAATCCTGTAGATATTTAAAGTGCATTCTAGATATTTCCTTATCCACTGTAGAAAAGCTAGTGCTAGGTTTAAAAGAATTCAAGATTTCCACAACTGAGCTTCATTTTTATAATAATCCAGCCAAATCTGTAATTCTTCCCAGATATATAGAGAGGACACTCACACTCAGGGCCAGTAGGAAAATTGAATATAACACACACAGGCATACACTGTTTATTTGCAGTAAATTAGATATTTTGTTGCCAAACCCACAAACAGAAAGATACTTTCATTTCAGACTGGTGGTCTTTAGGCCTCATGACTGGCGTGCTGACTCGGCTTGGCCTCTCCTTCTGTGGCTGCAGTTTGCCATTCTGTGTGTTCAGTGCTGTATGTACTTGCAATTGATGGGATAGGGTTACAGATAGCATGGTACTGGAATAGGGCTTCACTTGGAGTTATAAATAACGTTAATACAAATCATCTGTGTTATTTCTAAATGGGTCCCAAGTCAGAGAAAGGGAATACCAAGCTCATACATGGCCAGCCTTACAGAGAGTGCAAAAATCCCCCTTTTATATAAATTCATACATTTGTTTGCACATATTCACAAATACTTTAAAAAAGACATGTCTACAGTCATTCATATTTTAAATTAGGTCAGATGCTAGAGGTTCAGATTTGACCACCGCAGTAGCACTCTGTAGCATGTGTGCTCATGGTACTGCCTGGTTTGTCCATAATATGACGAGTTTGCATGTCCTTGTATCGATATGGCAAAGGTAATCAAATGCATATATAAGCAACTATTTAAAACCTCTTACTCTACATATGTACATCTTTCAACTGTAAAATCAACCATTTTATTTTTCCAAGGAGGAAATAATTTTTTTGAATAATCATGCCAGCTATGGCAAGTTACACAGCATAGAGCAGTGTTCTGAATTAAATATGTATCAATGCTTTTAAAATAGTTGCTAAGACTGACAGGTCAGATTTACATCAGCACTGGCCTACAGCTGTAAAACCTGCAGTCCTTACTCAGGCAAAGCTTACATTAATCTCAAGGATGTTGTATATGAGTGAGGACTACAGGATTGCACCCACAGGCCTGCCTGGAAGTCTAATCCAGCATGTACCTCCTGTCATCAGCATCAGTAGTCCAACAAAAAAAGACAGAAGTCTGCTTAATGTGATAACTTTCGTCACAATATGCTGTTAGTGTCATGTCTGGGTATAAGAGTAACCTCACTGCGTAGAGCCTACATGGTAGCACTGAAGTGGTGCCTAATCTATTTTTGAGCCTGCTGCACTGGATAAATTTAATCCCGAGTGAATTGTGTTGAGTATTGCCCAGTGGAGCTGAAAGAGTACTTCTCAGGGAATAATTTATTTCAGATTGCTTTTTTTCTTTGCAGAATATTCATATGCTAATAGCAATTTCCTCAAATTTGTTAGTCATTCAAATTCATTCAACAAACACCTTTTGGAATGTTTTACTCCTTGCATTGTTTGTAAACAATCAAAAATTGAGCTCTGTTGCTTAATTTTGACTGTCCACCTAAGGGTATGTCTACACAGCAGCTGGGAGATGTAATTCACAGTGTAAGTAGATGAACATGCACTAGCTCTGCTCAAGCTAGCACCTAAAAATAGCAGTGCGGCCATGGCAGCTGCTCTGGCTAGACACTTCCTGGGTACATACTTGGGCCTTAACCCAAGCTGCTGCCCATGCCACCATGGCCACGCTCATAATTTTAGCTGGAGCAGAGCTAATGCATATATGCCTTCCTGAGCTGGGAATTACCCCTCCCAGTTGCTGTGTAGACTTACCTTAAGTCACATGATGTAGCTTCTGTTCCCAGATCTGATGGCTGTACAGGTTGTACAGCCAATATCATTTATACGCTTGTTAGCTGAGCAAGATGCTTTGACTTTAAGGCCAAGGAGTATAAAGAGATTAAGCTATTTAGTAAACAAAGACAGTACAGGCATATTTGAGATAAAATAGTTTTGATATAGTCTTCAGTCTGCACATATTGTGTAATCAAAAACTTGCATCACTACAAAAAGTGTTTGGAGGAATTTCAGCAACAATTTGTGTGACCACTCAATGAAGTTATGATTATTTTTTCTGATATGGTCATATCCAACCACCATGAAACCAGCTGTCAGGTAAACTCAGGATGAATAGCAGGAGATCCAACAGTGCTTCCTTCATAAGCTCAGCTCCTAAACACTACAAACTTATCTTTCCACAGAAAGTTCGGTATCCAACCAACTGAAAGACAAAGGGATGAGATGAATGCAGGAAGGTTGCTTTTATAAATATTTAAAAAGAAGGGAATTTGGGGTTCTAGTAGTTGCATCACAACAAATGTTACCATCACACATTTTGGCCTTTGTACAATTCAGAAATGATTTGCATAATGGGAATAACCCTGATCAGTTTGCACCTCACTGGGATTATTTATCATTTGGACACATATAAGCAACTTTTTGTAATCACTTTCCACATATGTTAGAGTGATGGACCTTAGCAAACAAACAGTAATAATAAATGTGGGCTACAGAAAAATAATTTTAGTTGTATTTGGGAATATCCACACAAAATGGATTTTAAATTTGCAAGAACAATTCAGTTGGAATTGTATTCAACTGGAATACAGTGCTCACCCCCACACTTAATAGACATGTTGAACTTCGGGGGGTTTTGACCCTCATTTACTTATAGTATCTTACAGAGAGAGTTATTTTGATTTTACAGGCCTTCCTATGATGCTCATCATCATAGGCGCTGACTCCATGGGAGCTCCAGAGCTGGAGCACTTACAGGCAAAAAAAGTGGGTGCTCGACACCCACTGGCAGCCCCCCATCAGCTCCTCCCCCAACCTACCCCAGCACCTTCCACCCTCTGTCAGCCTAGCTGGTCAGCACCTCCACTTCTCTCCCAGCACCTCCCACTCACTGTAATCAGCTGTTTAGCGGTGTGCAGGAGGTGCTGGGGGGAGGAGTGAGGATGGGGTGCACTCAGGGGAGAGGGTGAGGTGGGAAGAGGTGGGGGTTTGGAGAAGGGATGGAGTGGGCAAGGGTCCCGGGAGGAGTGTGGGTCAAGCACCCCCCCGGGAAAGGACAAAGTCAACACCTGTGCTCATCATCATAATATCTATTTCCTAAATACTAATGAACATATTCTCTAGATTAGAAAATATCATGATCCCCCTTTTACAGTTAGAGAACTGAAGTGAAGATCAATTAGATGACCTGTACAAGGGCATGTAGGGAGTCTGATAGACTAGCAATGGAACTCTGATTGCCTTAGTCCCAGCTTACTGCCTTAGCCACAAGTCCATCCAGCTTCATTCCATCTGGTTTCCTTACTTTTCCAGAGTGCAGGTAATAAGTGTCTCAATTCACCTTTCAGGTATTTATTTTAACTTGTCTTGATCCCAATCCTGGTTTCACCTACAAACGCCTCTTGACTTCAGACATCTGATCAAGACAGCATTTGTTAATGGTAGATTTTGAGTGCACATGAAATGCAAGCTCAGCCTCTTTACTTACTGAAAATTTAGAATATTGTGGCTTAAAGATTGTGTCTTCCACATCCTTAAGTACAAATTTATGGGATTGATGCAGAATCCACTTGGTGTAATCCTACAGCCTGTATTATATAAGAGGTCAGACTAGGTGATCATAATGGTCCCTTCTTGTTGTAAAATCTATGTATAAAAAACACTTTATATTGGACATTAATATTCTTTGCTGCTACTATATGGAACAGAGCTACCTGCTGAATCTTTGCTTTATGATTTATGGTTTCCTTTTCCCATCCTTCAGCTCCTTTATTTCTTCCTCAGACAGTTACATGAGCCTTTTGGCAAAGAAAGTTCTTTCCAACAAGTAGACCCCAGAAACTCCTCAAGGACTCTGTGTTTAAGGAGACTGAACTTTACAAGCCATTTCACTCCACCTGTGGTCGGTAGTCACGCTATTCAGAAGAAACTTTATTGGAAAGAATGTGAGCAAAAGCAGCTGTAACAGAATTGTGTTACAAAATCATTTTTCTTCCTTGCAAAATGTCCTGTGGGTGCTACACTTCAGACACAAATGTGCCTCATGCGCCCTCAGTCAGAGATTTTAAGTAGCGTTGCCAGTTTGACTTGCGCATGCGCTCTATTCTGCCTCATACTCTGCACTATAGCTAGATAGACCTGCAAAGGCAAACCACCCTCAGTTCCTTCTCAACCGCCTCAGCATGAGACAGAGCCTCAGCAGTGTCCAAGCTGAGCTTGCCTCATCTGCAGTTTTTCTCATAGTTTTATTTAGCTTAGCTAGTTATAATAGCGGTAGTTGGTTATAGTTAGTAGTAGTTTGAAAAAATTGTTGTAAGGACGTTAAATTGCTGGGAGGGTATACCCAGCTCTCTGGTTTTAAACATTTCGCTTTGTGCCAGGAGGTTTACCCAGTGAGCGACTGGCAGTCCTGGGCTGTCCATTGCCCAAGGGAGTCACCTGTCCCCCAAAAGTATAATTTTTGCCTGGCCATAAAATTGAGATCCAGAAAGAACTGGGAGATTAAGACGTGCCTCCTTATGATGGAAAGCTCCCGCTGTCTGGCTTCTGATCTAGACCAGGGGATTCTCCCCTCCCTCGCATAAACAAGTCTCCAAACAAGTCAACTGTCAACTCAGCTCAATACTCCTCTACAACTGCTAAGAGGAAGACTCCTGAATTCCCTCAAAAAGACTCTGGGAAATTGAGCTTAGGTTCCCCAGATAGGGAATCTCAAAGAAACCCCAGTCACTGATTGAGACAACGGCTTCAGCACCTGCTGATCCCCAACTTGGTACCCCTGAGACTGCAGGTTTCTCAGGTACTGTGAGCATCAGTAAACCCAAAGAATCTAAGGGTTCTGGCTCAGGAGGATCTTCATTACTGTCAGGGGATCGAATCAACAAAGATAAGAGGACTTCCTGCTTCTCCACGTGGGCACCAATGATACTGCCAAGAATGACCTTGAGCGGATCACTGCGGACTACGTGGCTCTGGGAAGAAGGATAAAGGAGTTTGAGGCGCAAGTGGTGTTCTCATCCATCCTCCCCGTGGAAGGAAAAGGCCAGGGCAGGGACCGTCGAATCGTGGAAGTCAACGAATGGCTACGCAGGTGGTGTCGGAGAGAAGGCTTTGGATTCTTTGACCATGGGATGGTGTTCCATGAAGGAGGAGTGCTGGGCAGACACGGGCTCCATCTTACGAAGAGAGGGAAGAGCATCTTTGCGAGCAGGCTGGCTAACCTAGTGAGGAGGGCTTTAAACTAGGTTCACCGGGGGAAGGAGACCAAAGCCCAGAGGTAAGTGGGAAAGCGGGATACCGGGAGGAAGCACAGGCAGGAACGTCTGTGAGGGGAGGGCTCCTGCCTCATACTGAGAATGAGGGGCGATCATCAGGTTATCTCAAGTGCTTATATACGAATGCACAAAGCCTTGGAAACAAGCAGGGAGAACTGGAGGTCCTGGTGATGTCAAGGAATTATGACGTGATTGGAATAACAGAGACTTGGTGGGATAACTCACATGACTGGAGTACTGTCATGGATGGTTATAAACTGTTCAGGAAGGACAGACAGGGCAGAAAAGGTGGGGGAGTAGCACCGTATGTAAGGGAGCAGTATGACTGCTCAGAGCTCCGGTACGAAACTGCAGAAAAACCTGAGTGTCTCTGGATTAAGTTTAGAAGTGTGAGCAACAAGAGGGATGTAGTGGTGGGAGTCTGCTATAGACCACCGGACCAGGGGGATGAGGTGGATGAGGCTTTCTTCCAGCAACTCGCAGAAGCTACTAGATCACACGCCCTGGTTCTCATGGGTGACTTTAATTTTCCTGATATTTGCTGGGAGAGCAATACAGCAGTGCATAGACAATCCAGGAAGATTTTGGAAAGCGTAGGGGACAATTTCCTGGTGCAAGTGCTAGATGAGCCAACTAGGGGGGGAGCTTTACTTGACCTGCTGCTCACAAACAGGGAAGAATTAGTGGGGGAAGCAAAAGTGGACAGGAATCTGGGAGGCAGTGACCATGAGTTGGTTGAGTTCAGGATCCTGACACAGGGAAGAAAGGTAAGCAGCAGGATACGGACCCTGGACTTCAGGAAAGCAGACTTCGACTCCCTCAGGGAATGGATGGGTAGGATCCCCTGGGGGACTAACATGAAGGGGAAAGGAGTCCAGGAGAGCTGGCTGTATTTCAAGGAATCCCTGTTGAGGTTACAGGGACAAACCATCCCAATGAGTCGAAAGAATAGTAAATATGGCAGGCGACCAGCTTGGCTTAACGGTGAAATCCTAGCGGATCTTAAACATAAAAAAGAAGCTTACAAGAAGTGGAAGGTTGGACATATGACCAGGGAAGAGTATAAAAATATTGCTCGGGCATGTAGGAATGAAATCAGGAGGGCCAAATCGCACCTGGAGCTGCAGCTAGCAAGAGATGTCAAGAGTAACAAGAAGGGTTTCTTCAGGTATGTTGGCAACAAGAAGAAAGCCAAGGAAAGGGTGGGCCCCTTACTGAATGAGGGAGGCAACTTAGTGACAGAGGATGTGGAAAAAGCTAATGTGCTCAATGCTTTTTTTGCCTCTGTCTTCACTAACAAGGATAGCTCCCAGACTGCTGCGCTGGGCATCACAACATGGGGAGTAGATGGCCAGCCCTCTGTGGAGAAAGAGGTGGTTAGGGGCTATTTAGAAAAGCTGGACATGCACAAGTCCATGGGGCCGGACGAGTTGCATCCGAGAGTGCTAAAGGAATTGGCAGCTGTGATTGCAGAGCCATTGGCCATTATCTTTGAAAACTCGTGGCGAACGGGGGAAATCCCAGATGACTGGAAAAAGGCTAATGTAGTGCCAATCTTTAAAAAGGGGAAGAAGGAGGATCCTGGGAACTACAGGCCAGTCAGCCTCACCTCAGTCCCCGGAAAAATCATGGAGCAGGTTCTCAAGGAATCAATCCTGAAGCACTTACATGAGAGGAAAGTGATCAGGAACAGTCAGCATGGATTCACCAAGGGAAGGTCATGCCTGACTAATCTAATCGTCTTCTATGATGAGATTACTGGTTCTGTGGATGAAGGGAAAGCAGTGGATGTATTGTTTCTTGACTTTAGCAAAGCTTTTGACACGGTCTCCCACAGTATTCTTGTCAGCAAGTTAAAGAAGTATGGGCTGGATGAATGCACTATAAGGTGGGTAGAATGTTGGCTAGATTGTCGGGCTCAACGGGAAGTGATCAATGGCTCCATATCTAGTTGGCAGCCGGTGTCAAGTGGAGTGCCCCAGGGGTCAGTCCTGGGGCCGGTTTTGTTCAATATCTTCATAAATGATCTGGAGGATGGTGTGGATTCCACGCTCAGCAAATTTGCGGATGATACTAAACTAGGAGGAGTGGTAGATACGCTGGAGGGCAGGGATAGGATATAGAGGGACCTAGACAAATTGGAGGATTGGGCCAAAAGAAATCTGATGAGGTTCAATAAGGATAAGTGCAGGGTCCTGCACTTAGGACAGAAGAACCCAATGCACAGTTACAGACTAGGGACCGAATGGCTAGGCAACAGTTCTGCGGAAAAGGACCTAGGGGTGACAGTGGACGAGAAGCTGGATATGAGTCAGCAGTGTGCCCTTGTTGCAAAGAAGGCCAATGGCATTTTGGGATGTATAGGTAGGGCCATAGCGAGCAGATCGAGGGACGTGATCGTTCCCCTCTATTCGACATTGGTGAGGCCTCATCTGGAGTACTGTGTCCAGTTTTGGGCCCCACACTACAAGAAGGATGTAGATAAATTGGAGAGAGTCCAGCGAAGGGCAACAAAAATGATTAGGGATCTCGAACACATGAGTTATGAGGAGAGGCTGAGGGAGCTGGGATTGTTTAGTCTGCAGAAGAGAAGAAAAGGGGGGGATTTGATAGCTGCTTTCAACTACCTGAGAGGTGGTTCCAGAAAGGATGGTTCTAGACTATTCTCAGTGGTAGAAGAGGACAGGACAAGGAGTAATGGTCTCAAGTTGCAGTGGGGGAGGTTTAGGTTGGATATTAGGAAAAACTTTTTCACTAGGAGGTTGGTGAAACACTGGAATGCGTTACCTAGGGAGGTGGTAGAATCTCCTTCCTTAGAAGTTCTTAAGGTCAGGCTTGACAAAGCCCTGGCTGGGATGATTTAATTGGGGATTGGTCCTGCTTTGAGCAGGGGGTTGGACTAGATGACCTCCTGAGGTCCCTTCCAACCCTGATATTCTATGATTCTATGACTACCTCTTCTAAGCTGGTACCAGTAGAATCAGCCAGGCACTCGGTACCTAACATTTCGGTACTGCAGAAGACCAAGCTAACAGCTAGTAGATTCTCCCCAGGGCGCATAAAGCCTACAGTACTGCCTGCTCCATCTGCCACAGGCTTTTGTCAGGTTCTTGTCAGGCTGCCACCTCAGTATCGACCACCATGTTGGTACCTCAGAAGTTTACATTTTCATGAGACCTTGCAATAACAGAGATGCCTGACTCCCCTTTGTTTGGTACCGATCCATTCTTGGTACCGAAAACCTCTTGGTCTCCGGACTTTCACCTGATACTGACAGAGCCACCATCTTTTTCTCCTGATGCTCCACCTCTACAAAGTGATGTTGAAAATGACAATGATGATGGTGATTTTTCATTGGTCTCACAAATTTCAGTTCAGGACTCCTCTCCTCCCTATCAGAGGGAGACAGAACATATTTCTGAAAGACACTCTCAAGCTCCATCCCAGTGGTATGAGCACTCTTGGGTGCCATCACCTATACCATATGGTCCCTCTAATTGGAAGTACTGGGGTCCATGGGCGGCATACTATCAACAAGTCTCTAGGACCCTTAGCTCTCTCTCTCTCTCTCTCTCAAAAAGGCCTGATCCAAAAGAAGAGACCTTTGAAAACACAAGGCAAGAGTAGACAAAGAGGTCGTAACACTAAACAACATCTCTTCTTCATCCCTAGATGAAGATCATAGAATCATAGAATATCAAGGTTGGAAGGGACCTCAGGAGGTCATCTAGTCCAACCCCCTGCTCAAAGCAGGACCAATCCCCAATTTTTGCCCCAGATCCCTAAATGGCCCCCTCAAGGATTGAACTCACAACCCTGGGTTTAGCAGGCCAATGCTCAAACCACTGAGCTATCCCTCCCCCCACCATCCCGGGCGGACAACTTCAAACGGTTTCAGGACCTCATTAAAAGGATAGCAGACTCCTTACAAATTCCACTTGAGGAGGTTAAGGAGTTACAACATAAAATGCTTGATATTCTGCATATAACATCATCTTTCCAAATTGCACTACCTATTAATGAGCTGCTGTTGAACCCTGCAAAAGTAATCTGGCATACCCCAGCAACAATACCATCCACCTGTAAAAGGGCTGATAATAAATAGTATGTTCCATCTAAAGATTTGGAGTTTCTGTTTTCTGATCACTCGCCCAACACCCTAGATATTAAGGCTGTAAATGAATATGTAAGGCAGCACCATTCTAAATCAATGCCATATGTTAAAGATCAGAAGTGTCTCGATTTATTTGCTTGCAAATTGCATTTGTGTGCGATGCTGCAGTTTAGGATCTCTGACTAGTAGGCATTGATGGTGAAATATAATCACAAAGTTCAATTTGTTTATTGAGCATCTGCCACCGGAGCAGAGGACCAATTCCAGGCAATCATGACAGAGAGTCAGCTCCACAGCAGAACATCTCTGCAGTCCTCTCTGGATGCCACTGACACAGCTGCTTTTGCTCTGTTTCTATGGCTGTAGTCATGAGAAGGGCCTCCTGGCTTCAGCTGTCAGGATTTCTGAGGGAGGTTCAAAATACAGTTGATGACCTTCCCTTTGATGGTTTAAAATTGTTTGCAGAAAATACAGACAAGTCTCTCTATATATTAAAAGAATCCAGGGCCACTTTGCGGTCTCTGGAATTTACATGCCTGCACATAAAAGGAAATCTAGTAAGTCCCAGACAGCACAAAGATCTTGTTCTGCTCAATTCTTTAGCTCCCAGAGACCTTATGAACCCCAACAAAAGAGGCAGAGGTTCCAGATAAAGAGACCATCTGATACACAGACATCAGCCTTGAAACCCTCATTGCCAAAACACCAATTTTGTTGGGGTTATTGAGTGTTTGAGTTACCCTCCCCACTTTTTCCTTTCCAGCTGCAATGGTTCACAGCCAGTCCCCACAGCAAGGAAGACATTTCTCACTTCTGACAGGCTTGGGAGCATATCACTATGGACATAGGGTTTTGGAGATCGTATCAGCAGGATACTCCATCCACTTCACTTTCCTCCCTCCATCCAACCCCCCTTCCCTTTCCCTCTTCAGGAACTCCTTTTATAAATGCCTTCTAAAGCAGGAAATAGAGTCCCTTCTGAACCTTAGCAGTATAGAATCAGTTGGGACGGAGATTTATTCCAGGTACTTCGTGGTTCTAAAAAAGAACAGTGGGTGGAGACCCATTCTACATCTAAGGCTCCTGAACAGGTTTGTGAAGATACAGAAGTTCAAAATGGTGACACTTGCAGCAATAATACCATCATTTGATCTAAGGGATTGGTTCTCGTCCCTCAACCTGCAAGATGCATATCTCCATATAGTGACCCACCTCTCCCACAGAAGGTCCCTACGTTTCACTCTAGGTCAAAACCACTTTCAATTCAGAGTGCTTCCCTTCGGACTCTCTTCTGCTCCCAGCGTGTTTTTGAAGTTCTGTCAGTGGTAGTGGCTTACCTTCACAGAGAAGGAATCCCAGTATTTCCATACCTTGATGATTGGCTGCTAAAGGTTTGCTCCTACAGTGAGACCTACGTGGCCACTCAGAAGGATACAGAACTGTTTTTCAGCCTGAGATGCAGTTAAACATTCAGAAGTCCACCTTCGCCCCCGTCCACAGCTTGGCGTTCATAAGAACCTGCCTCAATGCGGTAGCCACCAAAGCCTTCCTCTCAACACAGAGGTTTACAACTCTATTGAATTTAGTCTTTATAGTCCAAATCGGCCCTCAGACGTTGGTTTAAAACTGTCTTCAGTTGTTGGGGTGTATGGCAACTGGAACTTTTGTGATAAAACCATACATATTTGCAAATGTGCTGCAGAACTGTTGAACTGTCAAGCAAACACAGCTTGTACAAACTACTCTCAGTTCCTAGTGTTCCTACTGGAAAGAACCTCACAGCATTTGCGCAGAAATCTCCTTCACTCAGCCATTCCTAATGCTGATGATAACAACAGAGGCATCTCTGTTGGGATGGTGAGCACATCTTGATATACTGCTCAAGGCAGGTGGTCATCTCATGAGAGCATTCTGCACATCACCTTTCTGGAACTCAGAGTGGTTAGCAATGACAGTCTTCATTTTATGCCATTGATCAGGGGAAAATATGTGAAGATCATGACAGACAATATGTCATGCATGTTTTATATCAACCATCAAGGGGGAGTAAGTACTCCGAGTTCTGCTTGACAGGTGGTTTGGGCCTTCACTCCTTGCGGGAGGTGCCATTCTTCTTGGTTGGACGTTGGGTCTGTTGTATGCATTTCCTCCAACTCCTCTAACATCCAAAGTGTGATCAAGATAAGGAGACAAGTTCAGAGTTATTCTGGTGATTCTAACTTGGCCAAGACAGATGTGGTTTCTTACCTTGTCCAGTTGGATGCTTGTCAACCAATTACCCTCCAAGCAGTCCCTCATCTTCTCTCTCAGGATGCTGGTCAAATTTTTCATCCCATCCTCAGGGTTCTTTGCCTCAAATCACAGGTGATTGATGTTTCCTGGGGTTAGAAACAGCCTGTTCTGAGGAAATAAGAAGAGTATTTTTACATAGTAGGAAGAAGTCTCCCCATAATACTTAGCTACAAAAGTGAATGAGATTCAATCACTGGTGTGACCTAAGACACCTTTCATCTGCCTCCTGATCACTGTAAAATATACTAGATTACAGCCTAGACCTGAAAAAGTCAGGGTTGTCTTTGAATTCCATTAGGGTACATTTGGCAGCCATTACAGCCCTGAATTTCCTGGTAGAGGGTTTTTCGGTGTTCGCACATCAGATGATAGTGATTTTTCTCAAGGGCCTGGGGAATATTTTTCTATGAGTCACATGTCCTATCCCGGTTTGGGACCCCAAGTTGGTGCTTAGATGCCTTGCGAGACCTCCCTTTGAGCCACTGGTGACCTGTTCCCTTCTTGACTTATCTATGAAAACAGCCTTCCTCGTAGCCATTATTTTTGCTCTACATTGGGGAGATAAGGGCTTCTGATGGTATATCCCCACTTTACAGTATTTTTCAAGGATAGGTCACATTGCGACCACATCCCAAATTATTATGGAAGCTGTCCTCCGATTTCCACATTAATCAGTCTATTCATCTTCCAGTTTTCTCTCCTAAACTACACCTGAATAAGGAGAATGCATTATTACATACCCTTGATGTCAGAAGGTCATTAGACATTTAGTTGGCCAGGACTAAGCCATTTAGAAAAGCTCCCAGATTGTTTGTGTCTATTGTGGATGAATATAAGGGATCTTGAATTTCCAAGCAGATTCCCTCTAGATGGACATCTGACTGCATTACCTTTTGTTATGAGTGTCATGATCTCTAACCTCATTCTAGAGTACTAACCCATTCAAAGAGATCTTTCTACTTCAGTAGCCTTTCTTAAGAATGTTCCCATTGCTGAAATATGTAGAGCCACAACTGGGACCTCCATACACACCTTTTCTAAACATTATACAATAATTCATGACTCAGCTTCTGATGCTATGTTTGGCTCTACTGTACTGTCTTCAATTTTGGACTTGACTGTGAAGCGCTTCCCCCCCTCCTTAGAGGGTACTGTTCAGTAGTCACCTGAAGAGGAGAACTCATAGGGACATGACTCACCCTGTGCAATAACTGTAGTTCTTCAAGATGTGTGTCCGTATGGGTGCTCCACTATCTGTCCTCCTTCCCCTCTGCTGTGGAGCATTCCAGTAGGAAAGGAACTGAGTGGGGTCACCCACGCAGCTCTAAATAGCCATGTTGCAGAGCACAAGGCAGAGTAGAGTGTATGTTGGGCCGAATGGGCACTGCTACCTAAAATCTCCAATCGAAGGCTCATGGAACACATGCGCACCTGAAGTGAAACATTCTTAGGGGGACACATCTCAAAAAATTAGTTACTGCATGGGGTGAGTAACTTCTCCTTTTAGGTTTGTTTAGAATTTAATGAAAGCATAGAGAGGGATACTAGATTAGGTGCTAAAAATACAATGGAGATGAGCACAGAATAAAAATCTAGAAAGACAGGGACTGACAGCACTGGATCCGCCTTGAAGTCTTCTATCCGTAGCCGAAGTACACCACCCACCGACAGCAATGCAACCTTCTTCCACACTGCCCAACTAATCTACCTCAATCCTGATCTACAGGAACCATCTCGAGAGATGAGAGGACAGCTCGTTCTTCATCACCATTCATTCCTCCCCAGATTGACTGCAAGGTTGCCAGATAGAGTCATTTGTGGCTTTATAAAGTAGATGTTTTTTTACAGGAAGCTGGACTGAGACAACAAAAGTCATTGCACATAGTATCATTTTTATGCTTGGTATTTCAAAGCAAAATCACACAAAGATTGTAAACCGTCACTGAATATTTTTGTCCTAAAATATTTATTTAAAAGAGACCATGTGATTTTTAACAGAAATATACACACAAATGCTGTACTGTTAGAGATTAGCCATCTGGACTTCATAATCCAGCAGGTAAACAAATGACCCAGGCTCTGTGACAGCTCTCAGGTTATTACTGATCATAACAACATTAACATTTCTGGAGGTATCTCTTTGCTTCATCACATTTCAGAGTGTCTGCTCATTTTGTTTTCACGTGTTTAAATATTTATTTTGACCTTTTGCCTCCTGGTATAGCCTCCTGGCTTGCTGGACCATCCAAACCAAAATACACTGATGTGATCTTAATGGCTTCACTGATTATATAAACATGCTGAATAAACAGCTCACACAGAATGAAAGACTGAGTCCTTAGTAATATTGTGGTGACTTTTATCCATTTTCAATTATCCATACAGGTAGAAGTTGCTTTGTGATGTACCAGCTGATTTTCAAGATCTCTCACCTTAAATAATTGCCTGCATCTAAATTTGTGGTGATCATTCACATAAAAACAAAATTGCAATATCTCTTTTATTTGTAGGTGCTGCTGGAGTATCACCTGGTCTTCTTGGTTTACTGCTGCCTGCCATTGGTGTCCTTGCCTACTTGGAATTCTGAATGTCTCCGGATTTATTTTGTCCTCTGTCCAGTGTAAAGGACACCCTTCAAACCTGTGAGGATGACTATTCTTTTTGACTCCTGTGGCACCATCTTAAGCCAAATAAATTACACTTTAAAAAATTACCCTACTGATTTACGATGAACTCTAAGAGGACTGAGGCATCCAGGAACTCCTCCATCAAGCGAATCAACTTTTGAAAGGATAAGAAATTATTTTTAACTTGTTCCGATATGCCTTATAAAACACTTATGCTGATTTGTGACAGTTGCATGATTTGGTCCAATGGGGCAAGTTACAGTGTTAAAATCCAATAACATAGGCTGTACAGTGAAAGTAAAATCACCATACATAGGTGCTTTAACTTGAATAACAAATTGTGAAATATAATAGAGATTGAAATGTTGATTGTGTGTGGTAAATGTAAGAGTAATTACGTCTGTCTGTACTATCCTATATGTTTTGTGCACTGCATATTTTTGAATATCCCTATCATCATTTATGAGATTTCACATTTTTAGGGATACAGTCAAAGCAAAAACATTGAATTCATTTTTAGAGCTTTTTTACTTGAAGCAATTGAATATACTTTGAGAGCATTTGAAACTAGGTTCCATTACAAGGAATTTTTAATTTAGATACATTTGGGGAGTTCAATTTTGAATATTAACAGCAACATTGAATTATAAGGATTTTCCAGCCCTTTACTTCCTATAATGCAACATTTAAAAAAAATGCTCTTCAAACAAATTGTGATTTTCTTAATTAGTAATAGATTATTTCAGTTTGATCACACAAAGAACATCAGTGGCAGCATATGCAGCTTGATACCATTTCTTTTACTCTGCTCAGGAATTATTGTTTAAATAATTCAGTCATCACTGATTTTAAGTGTGAAATTCTGGCTTTCATACAAGCAGCATAATTGCCCGTCCTCCCTCAAGATATTGGAACAGCATGTTAAAAGTTCGAAAATGGAGTCCAGTATAGGATCAGCCACTGGAACATCAAACGATACAATGTTTAAGTTGTGTTTTAAAACTGGACACATTTATAATAATAAGCTAAACTATATAAGGTAAAATGGCAAAACAAAGTAGCACAGTAACAAAAAATTATTCTGATTACTTTTTTATGCTACAGATTCAAGTTTTTACCTTTCTTTAGTGAAGCCCTGCAGTTGGAAGAATATGCTTTTTTTTTCAATAACTTGATATTATTCTACTGTTCCTAGTGCTGTAAATAAGAGTTTAAAAGTTCTTAGACTATTTCTCTGTCTGATACAATACTGAAAGATATGAAGATGTTAAATGAAAGGCAGATCCCAGCTGGTCTGATCCTAAATGTCAACTATGGCTTTTGTAAAAATGGAAGTCCAATAGGAGATAGAGAATGTTTTTGTTCTGACTGTGTCTACACTGTTTCAGTGGTTTTTTAAAAGTTGTTAAAGAAGTGCATATTTCTTTCTTTTTCCATCGTGTGCTGAGAACTTAGTCTGAGTGTGAATGTTGAAGAAACACGGTGATATTGAATCAGCTGGCTCAAGTAATAGTGCAATGTCTGATGCTTCAAGAATTATAAGCTTTGAATCATATTTTATTAGCACAACCTTGCTAGCTATTTAGAAATCGAGTTTATCTTTTTAGAACTGATGCTGTAGAGGTCCATAATAATACTATTTACATGAAGCAAGAATAGGCCTATTAATACTTTACACCCCTTTCTTTAATTTGTATGATTTTGTACTATATATTTACCTGTAAACATTTAGAGTCTTCATTAAAAAATATCAATAATACTGTTTTAGTTTAATTTTAATTTTGTTCCAAGATTAAACTTTTTTAAATAGGTGAAAGTGATAACTTCCCTACAGAGGAATGTCAAAAGTTATAAGAGCACTCCTGAATTTCATAAACTATATAGTTATTTGAAAGAAAAATGAGCTGTTTTCATGTGTAACAGAAACTAAAACTCTGTAAGCCTTCTGTACAAAAGATTGTTTTATTTTGTTTTGGTTTTTATGCAGTATCACTCATTTTTATATAATGTACAACCACAACTAAATCTTTTGCCAAATGCATGATTGCCTTTTGCTTTTCTAATATATGATATAAGGAGCAAAACTGTTTAATTTTTGGATGAAAAAGATCTGGAAGGTAAAACCGCTTTTTTTTTAATCTGTAACACAGATGAGCTAGATTACAACATCTCATACTGATCTGGTAATTCCAGATTTTTATTGTTTTACACAACTGTGTAAACGGGGACCTTCCGTTTCAAACTGTTGTCAACCAAACTAACTAATGTATCATCTGCTTTAAAACGCAAGGTTCATAATTAAAGTTTAGATAGACACATTTGTTGTTTCTTTATACTTCAGGAAACTTGATATTAATATTACTTAATACTGATGAATTTTGAATTTGTTTTAGTTACTCTTTATCTTATATTTTTTAATTTAGTAGAGCAGAACCATGCTTTGTCCTTTTTAAGAATGAAAAATAAATTATAATTAAATAAATGTATTAATGTTACTCAAGATGTAAAAGCTGTCTTTTGAATTTAACAGGAGATTTAAAAACCCAGTGGCTCTTTATTGTTTTGCCTAGGGGAAAATGGTGTGAAGAAACACCATTTTCACAGCTTTAATAGCGGAAAGGTTCTATTGTGAAAGATTTTTGGAGCATCACAGGAGTCAAGGGTTAACCAAGAAGAACAGCTGTGATCAGTAATGTTTCCCGTTCCAACAGATTTATTACCAAGAGATCCATTTTCTAAAGCTGATCAAAAGGAGCTGAGTTTGGCACTGATATACACCTTGTGCAATCCCACTGATTTCAAGAGGCGGTATCAGATGTAAGGGCTTCATCTGGTGAGATGCTAAGTGCCTCTTGAGAAGCAAATTCAGCATCTCAGTGGGTTTAAATTAATATCACTAAACGTGGCAATAGGAGAAGTAGCCCCTTTGTCAGTGAAACTGGTAGTCATTTTGCAAATTTTTGTTCCTTTTTCCGTTCTTGAAACTGCTGGGAGTTTTGCGTTTCCAACAAAGAAAGCAGGAGTCTGTCAGAGAAGAGTGTTCTTAATCTTTGTACAGTGAAACAGAAAATAATCTCCAGTCGATCCAGTGTTTCAGAGTAACAGCCGTGTTAGTCTGTATTCGCAAAAAGAAAAGGAGTACTTGTGGCACCTTAGAGACTAACCAATTTATTTGAGCATGAGCTTTCGTGAGCTACAGCTCACTTCATCGGATGCATATCGTGGAAACTGCAGCAGACTTTATATACACACAGAGAATATGAAACAATACCTCCTCCCACCCCACTGTCCTGCTGGTAATAGCTTATCTAAAGTGATCATCAAGTTGGGCCATTTCCAGCACAAATCCAGGTTTTCTCACCCTCCCCCCCCCCCCCCACACACACACACAAATTCACTCTCCTGCTGATCCAGTGTGAAACATGAACAGGTCACTAATACAGTAATTATTCCTTTGTGAAACAATGAGCAAAGGAGTAGCCATATTGTCAGCCGATGGTATACATCAAGACAAGATCAAAGCTGCAGTCAGAGATACAGGGAACAGGAGGCTTCCATTGCTCTTGTTTGTTTTATCCTGATTTTTTTGGTTCTCCAGACTTCTGGGCTTGTGGTAGTACATGAGGAAAACCTTCATACTCTTACAGCGTTGAGAGTCTGCGACTCAAGATCTGACGTTTCTGGCTTGATTGTGTCATGGCTGATATCTTATTGGAAGTATCGTTAAAATAACAGCACCAGGTATTCCACAGATGTTTCAGTGAAGCTTTTGAAAGTTCCAAGTACTTTTATTTTTAATTCTGCTTTGGAATTTCTGTTTCAACTCACTGTAAAAACTCTGATTAAGGAGATTTTTCTGTAGCTATGTAAGGCAGTAGTAAAAAATACTGCAATTTTCAGCCGTTGTGTAGCCTGTAACCTACATTTCACCTTTCATATAGGCCTTTCAGTGGAACTACTCTACCCATATTAGGCTATCAAAACCACAACAGAACCTTCCTTTTTGTTCAGACAGCAGGAATAACTAACACAAACTGCCTGGTCACTTCCCTCAGATTATGTCTCCAATGATGCTTGAGTCCTCTTTTGTTTCTCTGCGGCTGCTTCCCCCAGCTGTGTCATACAGCATTTCTTTTCATTTTTCAAGAGTACATAAGAAAAGGGGAATCTCTCAAAAAGGGCCATGATTCACATAGACAAAACATGAAAATCAAAAAATACCTTCCATATTTCAATTAGAAAGGGTGCAAGTTTTTCTATTCAATGTATACTTTTCTATTTTTGTTTGTTATTTCCGTGTATCCAGTCTGATCAAGCCTGGCCTGAAAGATGTCTTGCAAATTCCCTTGAAAACTTCTCCCCTACTTCAAGTGGTGATGACTCTGGTCCCTTCTTTTGGATGATCTGGTGTGACTGACAAACCCTGGAGATTATGCCAATCCCTTCCCCCAGACACCAGCTAAGAGATACTCCTGTTTAGCAACTCCTATTGAGTGACTGTACCCAAGCTTCACTGAACTGGGGAAAAACAGACACCTGTCTTCTCTGCTCTTTGGTCTGCAGTGCTGTTACTATATCACTTGACCAGCTACATGTTACAGCCTAGTTTTCAGAAGATTCAGTTAGTGTTTAAGGCCCAATGGTAATAGTCATTTTCACTCTCTTTAAAATACGTTAATTATAGAGCTGGGCCAAAAATGGAACCATTGTAGAGGTTCCAATACCATGGAACCCAAGGCCAAACCAAACCCAACACTGGTTTTGTCCTGTTACAGTTTGTAAAATACACCTTTTACAATATATATGTATTGACTTCTACAGCTAATGGGATCATGCCAGGGCTTGTTATTTTTATAGGTTAATTTTTTCCTAACTTTTGTTACTAAAAATCCCAATAGAAAATTAAAACTCCTATCTGTCTAATTACAAAAAGCTTTCTCCTTCCACTTCCTGTTCCCATTGGTTTGCTATTGAATGTTGTTCAAGAGGACTGAGCATAACTTAAAGAGTACCTCCTCAGACATCCCTATACGCTACCCTGGCTGAGAGATAGCAGAGAAGAGAATAAGGAGTCAAACATTCCCCAGCACCACAGCTGGCTGATAGCTCAACCATGAAGCACCCACTACAGCTGAAAACAACCCCCTATCTACAGGTAGTCTGAGGATTGGAGTTAACACAGCTTCCTGCAATGAATCCTCCACCTCCCTCCCCATCGAACACATTTTTCTGACTGAGCTGCTCAGCCCCAAGATGCAGCTATTGCAGAGTTATTAGAAAGCCAGTGGTAGCCTCCACAGGACTGGTATGTGGGGGAGACCATATCCACAGAAGCCCAGTGAGTATATTTGCATATACTCCTTACTCACTTCTAGGACTCCACCAAGGAGAGGCTGAGCAGACACTCCTTGTCCCACCATGTTTACCTAGCTGTGCCCAGTTTATTCACACTGTTGCAGAGCTCCTCTCCACTTTGCCTCCAGGCTTCATTTGTTGTTTGCATCTGCTAATTTTTTTAATACTTTTATTTGACAACTGAACACCTTCCGCTTCCCCTGCTGAGGGCTCTATGTAGGGCCCAGTTCTATTTGTGCCTTTGGAGGGTCTTGTTAGAGAGAGTTTCTATTCTGTTTCACCTTCAGGTATAGATATACTGCATGTGGACTTCCAGTCCTTGTCTCTCTTTAAGTTCTCAAATGAGGAAACTTTTAAAGGCACAAAGAGCAGTTAGGTGTCCAAATCCTGGGATTATCTTCTTATAGTCTTCACCATTATTGATTGAATTCTCACAGTGGTACTGAGCATACAGGGCTACTGCACACAGGAGTGGGGGAAATTACATCCCAGATTTTGGGATGTGGATTCTCTTCTCAGGCCAAAGAGATACAAAGAGCTTTTTTAATTTAGCCTTATTTTGATCATTATGTACCAATGGTGCTGTTTATAAGTTGCAGTCAAGATCTTTTGTGGAAGGGTGTGCCTTTTGCTGTATAGAAGCCCAGGTTTTAATCATTGCTTGACTATGCTTATTACTGAAATTCTCTAACAAATAGTATTTGCACTTATAGGGAGTCACTTATAGAGATCTCTGTGATGGTGGTTAAATCAACATCCCCATTACACAGATGGGAGACTGAGGCATGACACGTGGCAAAGCCCAGTGACCTAACTCTATTTCTGCCTGTAACTGTTAGGTCACATTGCCACCCTCTAATGAAAGTGCACACACTGACTTCATGCAGGGTTGTTCCCTCAAATAATTGTTTGCGGTGGCACATTTTATAGAAAGAACAAAATCCAGTACTAACAGTATAACGGATATCAGATTGTTTTCCTTCCACACTCTAAACCAGTTTCCACAGTATTATGCAGGTTACAAATGTACAAAATAGGGTACAGTTTCAAAGAGGGAAGCAGGATGTGTACATGCAAAGCTATTTGAAAAGGGATTTTGCTGATGTAGCAGAGCTCTTATGTTTAGTAATTAAACTACCCAGAGTTATCCTGTTTCCTTTTGTAGAAATTATGTTCATGAAATTGTGTTTACTCAACACAACAGGTTTTCTGTGCTGTCCGGGTCAGTGCAGGAAGTCAACAGTTTTCCGTTATAAATCTGTATTCTTCAGTAAGAACTCCTGTATGACAGCACTGTGATAAATACAGTTCTTTATTGGACCATGTCACCTGAGGATTAAAGTGATCCAGAGTTCTGCAACATATGGTAGGTCCTCCATGGATTGTCCTATAGCTTAAAGAAGTGGCAGAATCTACCCAAGTACTCCATGAAGCTAGCCTTTAATCTTTGTCAAAACAGGTTATAATCCTACCACTCGTATTTGAAATGACAAGTCACTTCCGAGAGAAAATATTTTGCTTCTCATTGGGAGAAGAGATTGGTTTCTGTTGAGCTGGCACTTTAGCTGATATATTGAATGTAACACATTGATGAAAGGTTTCAGAGTAGCAGCCGTGTTAGTCTGTATTCGCAAAAAGAAAAGGAGTACTTGTGGCACCTTAGAGATTAACAAATTTATTTGAGTAGAAGCTTTCGTAAGCTACAGCTCACTTCATCGGATGCATTCAGTGGAAAATACAGTGGGGAGATTTATATACACAGAGAACATACTGGGTACAATTAACTTAGGCTTAGACATATACACAAACTGGATACAATTAACTTAGGCATGAATAGAGACTGGGAGTGGATGGGTCATTACACAAAGTAAAACTATTTCCCCATGTTTATCCCCCAGCCCTCCACTCCCCACTGTTCCTCAGACGTTCTTGTAAACTGCTGGAAATGGCCCACCTTGATTATCACTACAAAAAGCTTTCCCCTCCACCCCACTCTCCTGCTGGTAATAGCTCACCTTAAGTAGCTCACGAAAGCTTATGCTCAAATAAATTGGTTAGTCTCTAAGGTGCCACAAGTACTCCTTTTCTTTTTGCGAATACAGACTAACACGGCTGTTACTCTGAAACCTGTCACCTTAAGTGATCACTCTCCTTACAGTGTGTATGGTAACACCCATAGTTTCATGTTCTCTGTGTATATAAATCTCCCCACTGTATTTTCCACTGAATGCATCTGATGAAGTGAGCTGTAGCTCACGAAAGCTTATGCTCAAATAAATTTGTTAGTCTCTAAGGTGCCACAAGTACTCCTTCACATTGATGAAAGTGAAACTTGAGTCACCAACCATTGGCTGAGCTCTGGAAAGAAGCTCTTTTGTCCTACCCAATAAATCCAGCATGCAACTGAACATTCCCACAATGACTGGCCTTCTAAAGGAAGGACTTGTGAAGCCCATAATGTATAGCTCTTCGATATATCCCATTCACATCGTGACCCCCGAAGCTGCTGTATGATACTATGGTTAATGCTGGCAAAGATACAGTGCGCTGAAGCTGAGACTATGTCTACTTTGACGTGAAACTTTAAGACCTTTTAGCCAATGGTATTGTTTGGAACCGATCCAAACTAGTGGGAGGTGGGGGGATGATCAAATGAATACATTGTATAAGCATGTAAATGTGTGAATCATGTCTGTAACTGGGCTCACGAGTGAAGCCATCTGAATGAATCTGACAAAAGCAGCAAGAGAAAAGGTAAGCTCCGCATTCCGCTTTGTGGTGGTTTTTGAAAACCCACTTTAAGCTTTGCAGCACTGGCTACTGGAGCCAAGAGCAACATAGAAATTGGCTACACCTTGCCCTGCTCAGCTGAAGTTTCCATCATTCAAGCTGGGGCACTGTGGTTTCTGCTGTACTGCAGCTCTTGGTGATAATTCACAGTGGAGTGCAACAGAAGGGAGGAAAGGACACTTTTTATAACCAGTCATGGAGTGAGCATCTTTAATTGTTCCACTAATTAGGCTGCCTCAGCCAAACACACGCTTAATAAAGCAAAATCTAAAATTGTAGAGAGATTGTTTCTCTTTCAATACTTCCATATGTGTAAGTGTAATAATCTTCTCTTTCAGGTGTAATGATGCCAAAATGTATCTTTCCTACTTCAAATAGCATTTTATGCTGTATTGTTATCTTTGACTTGATATTTTTAATCAGTAAATTGACTGGATTAAATTCTTCATTCCTTCATCAATGTAGAAGTAGAGAGGTTATTCTATCTCTGTATTTGGCACTGCTGCTGGAATACTGCATCCAGTTTGGCATCCACAATTCAAGACGATGCTGGTAAATTGGAGAGGGTTCAGAGAGGAGCCACTAGAATGATTAAAGGATTAGGAAACATGCCTTATAGTGATAGAATCAAAGAGCTCAACCTATTTATCTTAACAAAGAGAAAGTTAAGGAGTGGACTTGATTACAGTCTTTAAACATCTTCATGAGGAACAAATATTTAATAATGGGCTCTTCAGTCTAGCAGAGAATGATATAACACAATCCAGTGGCTGGAAGTTGAAGCTAGATAAATTCAGACTGGAAATAAGGTGTACATTTTTAACAGTGAGGGTAAATAACCATTGAAACAATTTACCAAAACTCATGATAGATTCTCCATGACTGACAATTTTTACGATGGGCTCTAAGAATTAGTTTGGGGAAGTTCTATGGCCTGTGTTATAAAGGAGGTCAGATAAGATGATCACAGCTGTCCCTTCTGGCCTTGGAATCTATGAATTTATTTTAATAAAAACATGATGTCCCAGAAGATGTGAACTTGGCCAGCATGTATTATTTTGTTACTTGACTGGTTTCGGAATATCAATGCTCATCAATTCTACTGTTAAGAATCAGATAACCTCACCACTTCTGGCCAGCATTCTATTCCTGTATTCAGGTCTCAGGCTAAAATAAAATAAACTGAAAGAAGGTATTTCCTGTGTCCAAAATATGTAACTTTTTTCCTGAAAGAAAAATGAAACTGGTGAACTCAGACAAAGGAGGTGGTAAACATTCTGGCAAAGAACTTTGTTTCTGGTCAATCTCAATTGCAAAGCAGTTGAGGCCACAGGACACAGGCTAAGGAAGAGCTTCAGTGTAAAGCAGCTCAAGAGATTCTGCAAGCAATTAAGCCTCACAGAAAGTGCTGATTAAATAAAACAGTGGAAACGGAAACACTTTTACTTGTCTCAAAAAGAAAAGGAGTACTTGTGGCACCTTAGAGACTAACCAATTTATTTGAGCATGAGCTTTCGTGAGCTAAAAGCTCATGCTCAAATAAATTGGTTAGTCTCTAAGGTGCCACAAGTACTCCTTTTCTTTTTGCGAATTACAGACTAACACGGCTGTTACTCTGTTACTTGTCTCAAGCACCCACATAGACTTCCTCCAAAAATGTTTGATACAATGAGTTCTGCATCAGAGATTTGGAGGGTCAAGAGCACACTTCTGCTTAGGAAAAAAAAACTGCAAAAGATGTTTTCTATCTTGCATCTAAAACTGAAAAATAGATTAAAGTGATTCAGCATCAGAATCATGGATGTTCTAGAAGGATCTGAAATAACATGGGCTTAAAGTTATTTAATTTAAGCTTAAATGCTGTTCTGGAGTGGGGACTACTGCATGATTTCTGTTTAAACTTAATAACAGAACTGATGGCCAGGATGATTGTATTTAATTGTACATGGTAGGACAGCAAAAACAAAACAACAAACAACACAAAACACTTAAGAATGGACGCTCCAATAGATATGTACCTAACTGTGGAACATGAATGTGTTAACAAAGGAAGTGATGTCACTGGAGGAAAAACAAACAGAAAAGGAGGCTGATAATTTATAAAGATACTATAAAAATCAAAGAGAAAATTAACATTTTAGAAATTAACTAACTAGAAATGTGTGAATAATTGCACATAAACTCCAATAATGCCTTATATCAGAGGTAATGACACTCACAGAGGATTAACTTTAGCAATGCAAAACTAAAAGGAAACAAAATTCCATTCATGATATTAAAAAAAATGCTACTGGACAAACCATGCAAAAAATCTCATGAGAAAGAAAACATAGTTGTCAAATTTAATATAAAACTTTGCAGCCCAGAGAGGCCCACTTAAGAACTGCAATACATCGTCATGTGAATAAAATTCCCCTGCTCTGTTCATTTCAGGAGACTGTTGCTCTTTCTTCCAGATTAAGGAACACTCTTCCTGAGCTGTTTCACAAAGCAACCATTCTTTCTGCATTTAAATCCCTCCTCTATACCCACTCCTCCTGCAGTGCTAACAAGAAAGCAGTCAGCTACTTACCTATTTATTTATCTTATGAGTGAATTTCTCATTAATGTACAAGCACAGGAGTGGTGTACGGACGCTGGAATTACAGCTGGAAATTTGGGGGAGAGGGAAGTACCAAGGGTCGAATTGTGAATGGAGATTGGGGGATGGGAAATGTATGTAACTTTAAAAATGTACAAATAAGTACAAATGTACAAAGTGCCTGATCACTTTGCTTGCACGCTGTATTACTTTCCCCACCATTCCCTATGGCTTGGCTTTATAAATTATGTGCTCTTTGGGCCAGGTTCATGGAATGCACTTAGCATAATTTTGGCACTACAGCAATCTTAGATAGCACTGTCAGAAAAGTAGTGGAGGACATTCAAGAGATTGCAAAATGGGGAAGCAGCTGGCTCGAGTGGTTTCCTTACAGCTGTGTATAAAGCCTTACAAATTCAACTGGCTCTAATATCAAACAAAGTGCGTACAGATTCATTAGCCAGTAACAAATTATCAGCCATTATGTAAAATGCTAACATGATGAATTTGGAGCTGGTCTGTAATGATTTAGAATATTGTGTGTTGATCTGGCTATTTAGGTGCGTTCTGTATGACTCTATTGGTTTAACTCAACAGGTGTCTGTCTGAAGGAACAGGCAGGAAGGAAAAGAATGGCTTAAAATAGCCACCTCTCAGCAGTTGTTGGTGCTGGAACTATTAGCTTTGATTTCACTTGCAACTCAAGCAAACCTGCACAGCTGATTTGGATCAAGAAAGGTCAAAGCCTAGGAACACAGAACTACTATAGCAGGATTACAAGGGACCATCTTTTGAGAGAGAGGCAGGGAAAACAGACTGGCACACAGGGACTCGCTAGGAGTCTCTAAAGAAGTTACGCCTGCCTAGGTTACCATCCCCTTTACTTAAGAGAGACAAGCACGTAGACTATTGTTTTAAATACTTTTTTCTCTAATGCTTTGTTCCTACTGCTAAAACAAACAATTATTTTAAAGAGGCTGTCTGGTTACTGTATGTCACTGGTCAGACTCCCAAAGGAAGGAATTGCAGCTGCCCAAACTCAGCCAGAGCTGCAGGATAAGCATGGTTGTTACAAAGGGTACTACAGCCCAAGGGCCAGTGTAAGAGTGGGAGAATTACAAAATTCTCTGGCAGAAATAAAGGCACAAAGCCTAAGGCTTGAGGGGGTAGCTTAGAGACACCAGAAAGGGGACAGAGGAGGTTCAACCAGCCTGGAACCAGGACGTATCTAAATATTTGTAATTAAGTAACCATGACATAGCTAAATATTTGTAATTAAGTAACTCAAGCAATTTAAACTTCATTTGATCTTATCAGTAAGTATTCACTGAAGCAAATACAAGCAGTTTAATTGAGTATGGGCACCTGTGATAAATGAAGGTGGAGCTGGGGGGAGCTCCCTTTTATGGACACCCAGCCAGCCAGTATCCCTCTTAGTAACTGTTCTCTAATCGCTCTACCTGTCAAGGGTTAAAAAGTCTCACTGCTATGCCTAGGTAATAGGAAGTGAGTGGGCACCTGGCCAAAAGAGCTAATGGGAAGGCTAGAACTTTTTAAAATTGAAAAACGACTCCCCTTTTGTCTGTGTGTGGTGGTTCTGCTGGAGAGACAGGACAGCATTGCCAGCAGATCGAGAGACGTGATCATTCCCCTTTATTCGACATTGATGAGGCCTCATCTGGAGTAATGTGTCCAGTTTTGGGCCCCACACTACAAGAGGGATGTGGAAAAATTGGAAAGAGTCCAGCACAGGGCAACAAAAATTATTAGGGGCTGGAGCACATGACTTATGAAGAGAGGCTGAGGGAACTGGGATTGTTTGGTCTGCAGAAGAGAAGAATGAGGGGGGATTTGATAGCTGCTTTCAACTGCCTGAAAGGGGGGTTCCAAAGAGGATGGATCTAGACCGTTCTCAGTGGTAGCAGATGACAGAACAAGGAGTAATGGTCTCAAGTTGCAGTGGGGGAGGTTTAGGTTGGATATTAGGAAAAACTTTTTCACTAGGAGGGTGGTGAAGCACTGGAATGCATTACCGAGGGAGGTGGTGGAATCTCCTTCCTTAGAAGTTTTTAAGGTCAGGCTTGACAAAGCCCTGGCTGGGATGATTTAGTTGGGGATTGGTCCTGCTTTGAGCAGGGGGTTGGCCTAGATGACCTCCTGAGGTCCCTTCCAACCCTGATGTTCTATGATTCTATGAAGCTTGGGGCCAGGTATGAAAAATCCTCAGTGTCATACCTAGAAACTATTTATTTGATCCCCAGGTGTGTAAGTAGGTCTGGAAATGTCTAGGAAGATGTGATTAGGTTTATCTCTCTTTATTTCTTTATGGCTTGTGGACTCCTCTGTGCTAACCCCAAGTGCTTTTGTTTTGCTTGTAACGTTTCAGCTGGACCTCAAGCTATTCTTAATGCTTAATCCTTGTAGTTTTTTTTTTTAAACCTAGCCAATGCCTCAGTTCCCAGATGTATTTTCTTCTTTTTTTTTAATTAATAAATATTTACCTTTTTTAAGAACAGAATTGGATTTTTGTGTCTTAAGAGTTTGTGCACATGTTGTTTAATTAGCTGGTGGCAACTGCTGATTTCTTTCTTCTTTTTTTTTTCTCAGCTCTTCCCCGGAGAGGGGGGTGAAAGGGCTTGAGGTTACCACACAGGAAGGAATTCCCAAGTGTACCTTCCTGGTTTCTCAAAGGGGTTCTGCACTTTGGTGGTGGCAGCATCTACCAAGCCAAGGTCAGAGAAAAGCTGTAACCTGGGGAGTTTAATACCAGACTGAAGTGGCCAGTATTAATTTTTTAATCCTTGTGGGCCCCCACCTTCTGCACTTTAAGTGCCAGAGTGGGGAATCAGCCTTGACAGTACCCATCAATAGTATCCTTATCTCTGCTTCATTTTAATATTTCTTTGGAGCTCCTTGTAAACATGGTTTATTCAAACAAAAATAGCTACGAGATTGGGGTAACTGGATTAATGGGAAAAGGAGATTTTTATACATGCACAGAGCCCAATTAACTTAAACTGAGATCTGTGAAGGCATAAAGGTCCTCCTGATGGGCTTTCAACAGCTCTGTGTTCTGAGTAAAGCTGGTCAGGAATTTTTCAACCTAATATTTTTTGTCAGAAAATGTTGACTTGTTGAAACCTTCTCAGGTCCAGTATGGAAGAAGAGAGAGAATTGCCTTGTGGTTAGGTCACTCACCTATGATATGGAAAAACCCAGATTCAAATCCCTGCTCTTCTCAACTCAGAGCAGGGACTTGAACTTGGCCATCCTAATCACCAGAAGAGTGACTCAGCCACTAGGCTATTAGCTAGCCTAAGCATACACTCTCTTACGCCTCCTTCCCCTACCTCCAAATATTTTGAAAGGTCTCATTTTTGTTCCAATATGGAACAAAACTAAATTTCAAAACCTCGATTATTTTTTCCAGGAAATGGAATCCTGGTTTTCCGCCCACCCCAAATTCTGATTCTCTTTGCTAATGAAATCCTCCATCTGTTTGCAGACTTACAGCTTATACATAGAATAGTTTTTACTAGGTAAGATATAAATCCTACTGCAGTGCACAGACAGAGAAAATTGGCATCTGAGTAAAGTACGCCTGTAGTTCTTGATTACACTGTTTGGACCATTTTTTGCTCATTTTAGGTGTACAGAGACCCATCTTCATGTGAATTTACAGCTTTTATCTCTGTGTTTAACTTTTCTCCCAATCATTATAGAATGTGACCATTAATTATTCTTTACTGTGTATACTCAATGTTCATTTAAAATTAATTAATACATTTAAAATGAAAATGTTTGTGATATTTTAAAAAGAAATTTCTGAATTGCGAATGTTAATGTTGCTGTCTATTAAAAATAAAGAATTTTCTGAAGGGAAGTATTTAAACCAGGCTTTGGTAGTAAGTGATGGCTACTGACATTTAATACATTAATAATTAACAAATATTCACCATTAACTACAATAATGATTCACCTTGTGAAGTGTTTTGTGATTGCAAATCATAGCATTTAGAACAATTGCAGTCTGCCCTTCTAAAAGATAATGTCGTAGTACAGTAGCAATCAGGAATGATGTACAATTAGTTGCTCTCTGCCAAATAATGAGATATTTTTTTCCAGTTAAAACTTAGAACATTCCAGGAGCTAATAATGGGAACAATTTCCCTGAAGAATTGCAGTTCTATTGTTTTTTTAATTATTTGTACCTAAGGTTAGTGTTACACATCCAGGTAGAGTCATTCTTTGGCTAAACGTATATGCAATACTTACTAAATCACTATCTATGCACTGGATTAGCTGACACACAATAAACCATTGTAGTGATTTGGCTGAAGAGGAAGGAAGTGAAATAAACCACATTTTATATCCTTTTCATCATCTTATTTATTTAAAATAGTTCCTAGAAAGGAAAATGAAGAGGCTGATCCTGCCTAGAGGCATTTATAACAGGTTTTATGATCTGCTATTCACTATAATCCAGTATTCTTAAAACAGGAACATGGCAACTATAGGCTGCCAACATTACACAGCCCCAAGAATTACTTTCTTCAATTAAAATATGTTAATTCTCTAAATTTTACAATATTTTCATATCTTTACAGTAGATATTTTATCTTCCCCTTTTTTTCACCATTACATTAATGTAACATTCTTTTCATTAAAAAGCCATTTTCTGGGAAGCTCTGAAAGCCCCAGGAGAATTATCTAGTTCCTATCTAAGGAAAAACAGCAAGAAAAGTAAATGTTCTTTTCCAAATGATTACACGTGTGCATTGCACCCTTGGTGTCTGTGCATCCAGACCACAGCCAGTGGAAATTTTTGTAGTGGTGCCTGTTGGGCAGCTCGAGCTCCCCCAGCTGCCATGCATCACTGCATCAAGATATAAAGGGCAGAGAAACTTCTAACATCCCTCAGTTCCTTCTTACCTCCCGTGAAAGTCATTGGAGCCCCTGTTCAATTCCAGAACAGTTTTCTCTCTCAGCTTGGTGTACAACATTGTGCACAATATAGTTAGTAACATTAGTAAGTTTTAGTTGTGTTTAAAAGAAAAATAAAGGATTTTTTTCAGCTCTGATGTTTTTCCTCATTTCAGGATTTCTGCTGATGGCACCAAGGTCTGCACCAATCACTGGGCTTCAAGCCATGTGCTTCTTGCTTGAGGCCTATGCCAGTGAGTGCCTGGCACAGTAGCTGCCTGAAGTGCCGGGGTGAAGCACGTGTAATATACTGGTGCCAGATTTGCAGTCCATTCAAGCAGAGAATGAAAAAGGATAGGGAGACTACGCTGAAATGCCTGTTGCTAGAGACAACCCTCGGGCTACTAATGGATCCTGGTCCAACATGATGCCAACATGATGCTTCAGTGAGAAGCACGCCTCCAGCATTATCAAAATCCTGGAATCTATCTCCCTCACCTGTGCCAAGAAAAAAATATAAGACTTCAAAAGAGGCCCCAACCAGGTGCAGATCTCTACCCTCCAAGTTTAGTAAGATGAAGAGAAGGAGTTGAGTAGAGTGCACCTGAAATTGAAGCACACCTCCGAATCAGAGCCACATTTCAGATGATTGTCCAGTCTATGCTCATCCTGGAGGTGTCACAGCTATTCACCTGGCTACCCTCTGTGCTTTGCTCGGCTCTGCTCTGGATAAGAGACCTTAAGAGCCAACTGTAGTTACACCATTGCTTTCACTGTTCCACTATCACCATACAAAAGACGGTGCGTCTGAGTTAGCACAGTTGGCTTTGGCACTGCAAAAAGCATCACCAAGCCCCAGTGCCAGAAGCAGCACCATCAACTTCATCGGTACTGCAACACGATACCCTCAGGACCAATTACCCCAGAGGAGTTTGCAAGCAGCAAGAAATCTGCTCTGCCTCTCGGTTTCGGTGTCATCAGTGCAAGAGTCAGATCCCTTGGCTCCACTGCCCCACCTGGTACCAACAGTTCAATCTATTGTACCAATCAGCTGCCTACTTCCTGGTCAGATGGATGGTGCAAGGGGAAGCCTGCACTGATGGCAGCGCTCTGCCCAACTCCCGGTTCTCGGCACTGGTCCCCAGAACTGACTGGATAGGTCCCTTAGTGGCCAGAAGGAGGACAGTTTTCATCATCAGCCTTGGATGTAGGATCTTACATCTCACAAGCCTGAAGCAGGACCCACCAGCCTCCTCATAGATCCTCTCCCCCAGCCTACCATTGTGACCCCACAATGGGAGCTTCTATGGGACTATATGACCAGGTCATTGAGGTCTGTCCCCATATCAGTGACCATTTTGAAACCCAGAGGGGTCTCCCCCAGCTTCCAGATCTTCTCCTCAATGTACCAACTCAGTGCCCTTGTCTACAAGGGGGAAGTCTGCACATCAGGCTGCTTTGTCTCTAGGGTCCAGTACAGGACCTGGTACCAAGCACCAGGAAGCGGTCCCAGAAGCAGAGGAACAGCCTGGAAAAGAGATTCAAGCTCCTCCAGTCTTGACTTCCTCTTTGTCCTCTCCAGACAAAGCTGTTTTTCTTTGGAGGCAACTTCTCCTCCTGATGATTTTACAGCTTATCAGTAACTCTTAAAGAGAGTGGCTGCAGATTTGGGCATACAGGTCAAGGAAGTCAGGGAGTCCTCACATTGCCGGTTGATATTTTATCAGCTTGCGTCCCGTCAGGGTAGCTCTGCCAATTAATGGGGCAATACTAGGTATAAAATTGCTATGGCAGACCCCATCTTCATTGCCTCCCACCTCAAAAATGGCAGAAATAAAATACTATGTACCCTCCTAAGGTATTAAGTATCTTTATACTCATACATTTCTGGGCTCATGAAAGAAAATGACAATGGTGCCAGCCTGCTGCCCTCAAATCAAAGGACATGAAGTGGCTGGACTTATTTGGCAAAAAGACTTATTTGACAAGAGGTTTGTAGCTGCGTATCACTAACCAGCAGGCTCTGCTGGGGCAGTACAATTTCAATTTGTGGGGCTCCATGGAAAAGTACAGAGAACTCATTCTAGTGAACACTAGGAGGGAGTTCTCTTCCCTGGTCAATGAGGGCAGACTCGTCAGAAGAACATCGCTGCAGGCATGGCTGGATGCAGCAGACTCAGCAGCTAGACCCATAGCTTCCATGATTGCCGTGCAGAGATCATCCTGGTTGCTATCTCCTGGTCTTACCTATGAAGTCCAGCATACTATCCAGGACTTGCTGTTTGAGGGTCCTTCTCTATTCTTGGACTAGATGGACAGCAAGCTTCCTGAACTTAAGGATGCTGGAGCCACCTTCAAGTCCTTAGGTTTGTACACACCTACCCCTGTCAGAAAACACTATTGGCCCCAGCAGACTCACCAGTATTCCGCTCATCCTCTTCAAGTCCATGAGTTTCAGGTGCAGGTCTCCCCCTCCTGCTGCTTCTGCCTCCAGCTCTGGGCCCTTCAAGACACCCAGGAAGTACAAAACAGTCTTTTTGTTGGGCCTGTTAAGGTCACCATGCCAGTCTCCATATCTCCAGATCCAAACTCCCTCACATTTGCAAACCATCTGTCCCACTTCCACAGTGCTTAGTCCAGAATGGCTTCAGACCACAGAGTTTTGACCATTGTGGAGGTGGGATATACTCTCCAGTTTGGTTCTCCCACTCTCTCCCACCCTCCCTCCCCATTTCTCTGCAGAGACCATTCTCATAAGGAGCTACTCATCCAAGAGGTGGAATCTCTTTTTGTTGGGAGCCATAGAGCAGGCTCATATGACCTCAGATGGACAGGGTTTTTTTCCAGCTGTTTCCTAATTCCAAAGGCAAAGTGGCGACCCAGACCAATCTTAAATCTGCATCAACTCAACAACTTTTTGAAAAGGATAAAGTTCTGCATGGTCACCCTAGCTTTTATTATTCCCTCTCTGGTTTCTGGGGACTGGTATGCCACCCTCAACTTAAAAGATGCCTACTTTCATGTGGCACACAATCAAGCTAACAGGAAGTACCTCTGATTTCTGGTAAATCAAAATCATTACCAATTTACCGCACTACTATTCAGCCTCTCAGCAGCAGAGTTTTTAGTAGCTATATTCTTCCAATGAATGAGAGTTCCAGTTTACCCCTATCTGGACAAGTGGCTTGTCAAGGGCCAATCCAAACTACAAGTATAAAGCAGTGTTGCCTTGATCCAGTCAACATTCAATATCCTGGGACTGTTAAGCAATGCAGAAAAGTCTCTCTCCTCTCCCCAGTCTAGGGGACAGAATTTATAGGGGTTGTATTGAACTCGTCTCAACCCAGGGCTTTTCTTCCAGACTCCAGGTTCCCGGCAATTCAATCAATTGTTCTAGCTATGAAGGCTTACCCAGTCACAACAGCACAAAACTGTTGAGGCTTCTAGAGAAAATAGCTTCCTGTGCCTACATGGTTCAATATGCCAGACAATGCCTCAGAATTCTACATGACTGGCTGGCCTCAGTCTACTCTGTGAGCCATCATCAACTAGACTTGATGATGAAGGTCCCTCCCATATCCTCACCTCCCTGGTAGGCAAATCCTGGGAATGTATGTTCAGGCCTTCCATTTGTTTGCCCACAACCAATATTCATGCTAGTGACAGGGGTGTCTGCTCTAGGATGTCTAGGTGTCTGCCAATGTGGGATCTCTACAGACTTAGGGTCTGTGGTCCTCAGAAGACTTAGCTTTACATATCAATGTCAAAGAACTGAAAGCTGTCAGACTGGTGTGCCAAGTATTTTCTAGCACTAGCAGGGGAAGCAGCTTGTTAGTCTTCATAGATAACACAGTGGCAATGTTCTACCTCAACAGGGGGATCCCACTCATCTCCACTCTGTCAAGAGGCAACTCTGCTATGGGAGCTCAGTATTGCTAACTCAATAGATCTAGACGCCTCTTACCTTCCAGGGGTCCAAAATGACATAGCAGAGAACCTGAGCAGAGCATTTACTAGTTACCATGAGTGGTCTTTTCATCCAGATGTAGCCAGAGACATCTTTCAGTGATGGGGGTTTCCCCAAATAGACCTATTTGCGACAAGAAAGTGTCAGCAGTTCTGTTCCCTATTGGGTCACAGCCTGAGTTCCATGACAGATGCATTTTAGGCAGGCTCCTCTATGCTTGTCCACCAAGCCTGCCCATTCACAGGGTATTACTAAAGATAAGACTGGACCAGAATGGTGTCATGCTTATAGCTCCGGGGTGGGCCCATCAACACTGGTTCTCCACTCTCCTGATGCTGTTGGTGAAACCACCAATCTCACTTCCAGTGGACTGAGGCCTAATCTCACAAGATCATGACTGCCTACTCCACCCAAGTCTACCATCCCTTCATTTAACTGTGGGGATTCTCCAGGGCTAGACACTAGAGAGCAGTCTTGCTCGAAAGAAGTTCAAGAGATCCTGCAAAATATTAGGAAGTCTTCTACAAGAGCTATATACCTCTCTAAATGGAGAAGTTTTTCTATCTGGTCTTGCCAGTATGGGGTATCGCCATCCCTTTCTCCATCTTAACATATTCTGGATTAGTTAATGTACCTGAAACACCAAGGTTTGGCTGTTAGTTCAATCAAAATACATCTGGCAGCTATTTCAGCATTCTACCCTAAAGTGGATAAATCACTCTATTTTCTTTAATGACATGAGCATCAGGTTTTTTTAAAAGGCTTAGTCAAATTACACTCTCAAATGAAAGACCCCATCCCTCCAGGGGATCTAACTGTAGTATTGTTAAGATTTATAGGCCCTCGTTTGACCCATTGCCTACCTGCTCTCTGCTGCATCTATCAGTGAAGGTGGTAATATTGGTGGCCATTACCTCAGCCAGAAGAGTGGAGAGCTTGCGTGCCTTAATGCCTGGGCCTCCTTATACAATTGTCATTAAGGGCACTGTTTACCTATGTCCTCATCCGAAGTTTGTTCCAAAGGTGGTGTCATCTTTTCACATCAACCAGCCAGTTTATTTGCCAGCATTCTATCCAAAGTTGCATTTGAGCAGAAAAGAGGAGCATTTGTACACTTTGGATATCAGAAGAACACTAGCAATCCAGCTGGACAGAACCAGGCACTTCCATAAGTCCTTCCACCTCTTTGTAGCAATGGTAGTCAGAATAAAAGGACAATCAGTCTCCATCCAGAGAATTTCTTCTTGGATCACCTGTATATGCATGGGTTATGGCCTGCCTAATGTTACTCAGCCTAGTAGAGTCACAGCTCATTTGACGAGGTCACAATAGTCCTTGATACCTTTTTTGGCATAGGTTCCACTTGCAGACATTTGTAGAATGGCAACCTAGTTCTCGGTCCCATTGTGCTGTGGCTCAGGACTCCAGAGACAAGGCTGGAGTTGGATGTGTTCTTTCCCAATCTTTACTGAAACAGACTCTGATCCCACCTCCTAAGAATATAAGAACGTCCATACTGAGTCAGATGAAAGATCCATCTAGCCCAGTATCCTGTCTTCCAACAGTGGCAAATGCCAGGTGCTTCAGAGGGAATGAACAGAACAGGTAATCATTAAGTGATGCATCACCTGTCGTCCATTCCCAGCTTCTGGTAAACAGAGGCTAGGGACACCATCCCTGCCCATCCTGGCTAATAGCCATTGATGGACCTGCATTAACTTATCTAGTTCTTCTTTGAACCCTGTTATAGTCTTGGCCTTCACAACATCCTCTAGCAAGGAGTTCCACAGGTTGACTGTGCCCTGTGTGAAGAAATACTTCCTTTTGTTTGTTTTAAACCTGCTGCCTATTGATTTAATTTGGTGACCCCTAGTTATGAGAGTTCTTGTGTTATGAGAAGGAGTAAATAACCCTTCCTTATTTAGTTTCTTCAAATCAGTCATGATTTTATAGACCTCTATCATATCCCCCCATAGTCATCTCTTTTCCAAGCTGAAAAGTCCCAGTCTTATTAGTCTCTCCTCATACGGGAGCTGTTCCATACCCCTAATCATTTTTGTTGCCCTTTTCTGTACCTTTTCCAATTCCAGTATCTCCTGTTGTCATGGCTTGTGAGTCATCAAGAGTAGAATCTACATGTGTGATCACTCAAAGAAGAAAGAACCGTTATTAACCTGTTCAGTAACTGTTGTTCTTCGAGATGTGTTACACATGTCCATTCCACAACCCACCTACCTGCCCCTTTACATTAGCGTTCTGGCAAAAAGGAGTTGAGGGGGGCACGGGGCAGCTCTGCCCTTTATACCTGCATGCAGTGGCACGTGGCGGCAGGGGGATTTTTGAATCACCCAGTGGGTACTGTTGAAGGGGAAAATTTCTGATGGCCATGCACTGGGCACACAGACACTAAGAGTGGAATGGATAGGTGCAACACATCTCGAAGAAAACATTTACTGAACAGGTTAGTAACCATTTCTTCTACTCAGGCGTCTGCAGTGATTTGCCTTTGATATCGTCTAAGGGCTGAGGGTTGCATTGTAACCTAACCTCCAATTCCATTGTTTTCAAGGACCCAGGGGAGAAGTCCTGGCTCCACTGAAGTCAATAGCAAAACTCCCATTGTCTTCCGTAGGGCCAGGATGGCACCTCATGTTAACGAATCACAGCTAAAATTTGAGGAACCTCAGATACTGACCTAATTCTGGCAGGGCCTCAGCTAGTATAAATTGTTACAGACATGACCTCCATGGAGCCATGCTAACTTAAATTAGGGAAGGATCTGCCTGAACTTTGCAGTTCTGGCCTATCGTTTCTCTCAGTGCTTAGAGTTTAACAATTTTCATGTATGACTTAATATATGGACAAATTTAGCAGCTGCACTTTTCCTTACCTTAAACACTTGACTATACCTCTGAGAGGACAATTTATTATCAGCAAAACTTTGGGTACTTTGCAACATCTTAAAGCACTTGAGTTGTGAAGTCTAATTTTATCAAATCCCCAGTGACTGTTAACAGGAATAGTTTCTTAAACCACTTAAATCATTTAACCACTTCATTCACATACCTAGACATCAAATATACTTTCCCATCTGCTTACAGTCCATTTTATAAACATCTTTGTTGCCTCATGTTTCGTCAGCTGAGAGAAGCGTGGCAGGCCAGGCCTTGCTTCCCATTTTAAAAGCTTAACAATGCAAGCTACAAAGCAGGAAAAACCTATAAAAGGCTGATGGCCAGGCATTGCCCCCTAAATCTAATCTTCAAAGACAAAACAAACTTAAAACATTATTCTCCCTGAAGAGAAATAGGGAAAAGTTATGGCAGAACAGAAAGGGCACCTCAGCTCCCTGTCATTGCACTCCTTTCAGAACAAGTTCTTTAACAAGTTGTATTGGATCCCAGAATATCTCATTTGAGCTGGGGATAATGAATCTTAGCAAATGTTGGAGGTATTGGCAACAGCATAGCTACCTGCCTCACAGTCTGTTCTTATGCCATAAACTAATAAAGGATGGGAACAGGACAGCACAGCCTTGCTCATATGAAATAGTTTGTCGTAATCCCTAAAGCTGGGATTAAGGGGAGTAGGACCCTTTTTAGACAGGCTGAGATATAATTCATTTGGCTGGCTGACTCGCCAGGACACTACCTGGAACTCCTAAATATTAAAGCTTTCAGTCCATATGCCTGTTAGTGAGCTTCCCCAAGGCCAGTTGTTTCAGTAGCACATAGCAAGATTGAAGCCCTGGGGAACTGCTTACTTAGGTACCTTTAGAAGAGACATCTTTTTACCATGGATAATTATTTTTGATTAGTTGTATTACCTAGATACCTCAACTTAGATCAGGAATCTGCTGGGCTCGACATTAGACAAACACATAGTGGGAGACTGACAGCTTGCTATCCACAAACAAAAGACAGATGGTGGGGAAAAGGATGTATTTCTAGTCCCATTTCACAGTCAGAACAATGAGGCACAAAGTCTGTGGTAGATCAAGGAACTGAAACCAGGTTTTCTTAGCCACAGGCAAGTGACTTGAGTAGCTTTCTTCCATGTATGAAATTGTTAATTTTAATGGCTGTCAGGATGCTTAGACCACAGAAAGGATGCCTGTTGATTGAATTTACACCTTTGTGTGTGTGTGTGTGTGTGTGTGTGTGTGTGTGTGTGTATTTTTATGTATAAATTACACACATCTAAATAAAATTATTTTGGGCTGTCAAAAAGAACTACGATGTCTCACTTGAGATTTCACATTAGTCACTCTCGTCCCAGTGTTTTATACACACACACACACACACACACACACACACACTTTATTTATTTATTTATTTATTTATATTGGATGTACTTGGAACTTCTCCAAATCTCTCTGATGCCAAACTTGCTATGAATATGGGTCTTTACTTGCAATAAGAGCTGTATTGGTGTGATCTATTAATATGAGAGTCAATAGGATATTTTAGTTCGTCTGCTCAACTGGTCGTTGTGTTTTAAGTGATTCTTTTTTTCCCTTCAGAAACAAATAAAAGACAAAATGTGATGGGAAAAAGGAGACCATATTACATTTGGAGTAATGTGGAGTGATGAGGGCCAGAGGAACCTGGAGTATGTATTGCATGTCATACTCTGACTGAGTCAACATGTTCACATGGAAGAAGGGAAGCATTTTTATCTCCATTCTAGGAATGGAGAAATGAGGCAAACGAGATTAAACTTCTCTCTGAAAATGCTTACTTGAATAGCATTGAATGAATTCTGGGTACAGCTTTTGTTGTCTAAAAATAAGGAATGTTTAAGATAGCTGCAATCTCCCACCAGAGCCCTCCCAACCCCTCACTGATAGGGAACGACAACTGGGCCTTGAACCATACCTCAGAGGCTGATAAAATAGAAATGTTTAGAACCAGAGAAGAGCATATTCCAAAGCTGAGGGGCCTTTACAGAGAATACCAACCCAGCTGCCCTCTGTCTCTCTCTCTCCTACACATGAGTCTTGAGCTCAGGTAATTGCACAGATCCTACCTATGGCAGTAGAGTATGGGGCAAATACTGGTCTTTCAGACAAGTCTTGTCAGCCATCAGTCTGCTTGGTAACTACTGATTATTTTTCTGAGCACTTGGTGCTATCTATGGTACAGTAACTCCTCACTTGAAGTCGTCCCGGTTAATGTAGTTTTGTTGTTAAGTTGCTGATCTATTAGGGAACATGCTCATTTAAAGTTGCGCAATGCTCTCTTATAACGTTGTTTGGCAGCCGCCTGCTTTGTCCACTGCTTGCAGGAAGAGCAGCCCGTTGGAGCTACCTGGTGGGGGCTTGGAACCAGGGTGGACCGGCAGCCCCCATCAGCTCCCTGCTCCCCTAAGTTCCCTGTGTGGTAGCCGCCCAGCTGGCTATTAATTGCTGGCAGTTCAAGTGTCCCTTCCCGCACTGCCATGTGCTGCTCCTGCCCTCTGCCTTGGAGCTACTCCCCAAGCCTCCTGCTTGCTGTGGGGAGGGGTGTCCCTCTCCCCCCTGCTCCTGCACCCACTTACCCCATCTTCCATAAAGCAGGGGAGGACACATGACAGGGCTCAGGGCGGAGGGAACTTCCTGGCAGCAGCTGTGGTCTCAGCTTGCTGATCTACTTAAAAAGGCAGTGTATTTAGAGTGGGGTCAGCATACTTAAAGGAGCAATGCGCATCTCTCTCTCACATACATGCTGTGTCTCTGTCTCTCTCTGCCATGCTGTCTTCCCTCCCTCCATTGATGCTGCCTTGCAGAGTGTGAGGCTACATTAACAACAGCGAGTTAACCCTTGAGGGCTCAGCCAATTGCTAGTTCATCTTTTAGCAGTAAGGCACCCCTGGGAAAGATCCCACCCTCTCACTTCACCACCTCAACCGAGCTTCACAATCATCATTGCTGTGTACCAGTATTAAATTGTTTGTGTAAAACTTATACTGTGTGTTTGTGTGTGTGTATATAATATAGTCTTTTGTCTGGTGAAAAAAAATTTCCCTGGAACCTAATCCCCCCATTTACATTAATTCTTATGGGGAAATTGGATATGCTTAACATCGTTTCACTTAAAGTTGCATTTTTCAGGAACATAACTACAACATTAAGTGAGGAGTTACTGTACAGTAACTCCTTGCTTAACATCCTCCCACTTAACGTTGTGTCAAACTTACGTCACTGCTCAATTAGGGAACATGCTCGTTTAAAGTTGTGCAATGCTCCCTTATAATGTCGTTTGGCTGCCTGCTCTGTCCACTGCATGCAAGGAGCAGGGATGTGGCATACGCTGGAGAGGAGGTGGAGTGGGGGTGCAAAGAGGTGGGCCTGGAGTGGAGTGGAGATGGGAAGAGGTGGGCCTGGAGCATCCCCCGGCAAAGTCGGCGCCTGTTCTTCTCTGGGTAAGCTGCCACTGCTGCTGCAAGGTGCTTCCTAGCATCCTTGCCTGCAGCGGGCTGTGCCTGTGTGGGGTAAGCCGGGGCACTTCCCAACCAAAGTACAGTACAGTATATAATGCCTTTTGTCTGCCCCCCCCAAATTTCTTGGAACCTAATCCCCCGCATTTACATTAAATCTTATGGGGAAATTGGATTCATTTAACTTTGTTTCATTTAAAGTTGCATTTTTCAGGACCATACCTACCACGTTAAGTGAGGAGTTACTGTACTATTGTCTCCATTTTACGGTCTGGGCCCAGAGACACAGAGTCCAAGGCCACACAGGAAATCTTCAGCAAAGTAGAGAATTTCATTCTTTTTAAGGCTGGAGAAATGATGCCCAAAAGTGGGGGGAAGAATGAAATGCCATAGAATAAAAGCAGGTGAGTTAAATTGTATTTGCTAAAAGTCAGAGTTTGGTATTGTTCTCTAACCAGAATTTATTTGTTTTTTAGCTATGCCAGTCACTGGATAAATTAATTTAGAAGTTTAGCAAAGTATCTCCCTTCACAGCAAACCAACTAGAGTACTAACAGTTCTTGGTTCCAAAACTTGCTTGACACATGTGAGTAACAATAATTGTTTTATCATTGCTCAGATGGGAACATGATATGCTGAAGGCCTAAGGAATAGGTGTAATGCATCATCATATAGGGTCTGGAGAAAATCCATTTACCCTGCTTCTTCATTCATATCCATCTTAATCTTTCCATTCCAGTGCTCTTTATTAATTTGACCCAAGTTTGCCTTATGCACAGTAAAATCAAGAGACTTAACGTTAGTCTTAGTGGGAGCTGCTGATTGATACGCCCTTTGGAACTTGGGCCATTTATTTAGGAGCCCAGCTTTAGTGTTCTATTTTTGAGACGTTTGCCCTAGATGTTTAGCGATATTGGGGGAGATTCTCAAAGGGACAAATTGCAGTTAGGCAGCCGGTTCCCTTTGAGTTTCACTGAGAGCTGGGTGGCCAACTAGCTGTTTTGTCTTTGAAAATCTCCCGCTTTTTCTCTTAGCATGTTTTCCTGTTTTTCTAATGGTGGTATAAACCAGACATACCAAATGTGACCAGCCATTCTTTCCTTTTTCAAAGATTAATATTATATTTGCTTTTCTTCAGCCTGTATTTCACAGTGTTTAAAAATAACTGTCAGTGTTTTGGAACATTTGTTAACTGGCAAGAATATATATCCTCCAAACTCACTGAAAGATACCAAGTGCTCTCTAACCTGGTGTGTCTCAATTGCCATTGTTACAGATTTGTCCTTATTTCCTAAGATCCCAGTCCTTAACTGACTACCACAGACTTCACTGGGGTTCTGTCTGGGTCCAGAATTCCATCTATGTGAAGTCACTTTCAGGTCCTATTTTCAAAATACCTTTTTTAATTTTTCTTGTAACAGACAGATTTGAAAAAGAAATTCAGTATCTCAGTCATTTTTGATTCATAGAGTATATCTACACTGCTGCTGAGAGCATGCTTCTGCAGCTGGAAGCTAGCATGCTAAATCGCAGTGTTGACCTTGCAGCACATGCGGTGGCATGGGCTAGCTACCAGAGCTTGGACTTAGGGGGTCAGATGGGCTTGTACTCAGGCAGCTTGCCCGTGCTGCTGCTCATGTTGCAATGGCCACGCTGCTATTTTTTAGTGCATTAGCTCCAACAGGGGGGAGGTACTCTCCTAGCTGCAGTGTAGATGTATCCTATATTCTAAGGCCAGAAGGGACTATTATGATCATGTAGTCTGATCGTCTGTATAACAGGCCGTAGAACTTCCCGAATTAGTTCCTTTTGACCTGAAGCATATCTTTTTAAAAAGTCATTCTGTGTCAGTCACTCTTTGCTTACAATGGAGAATACTTTTTCATGATCTATCTGTAAAGCCCTTTATGTTCCTCTTTGACTAGCATTATCTTAGTTTGCTTTTTTTGCCTCTCCTATTTTTCCCGACTACCTTAACTCTGTGTATTCTTGCTTGGCTGCAGTCCAGATCATTGCAGTCAAAACACATCTGTACAGTCGGTAATGAGTTTTTAAAAGATGTAAGCAGCCAATAAATTGTTATGGGTTTTTGCCACAGAATCCAAACAGCTTTGATTGTTAATACTTGTTTTATTTTACTTAATTCGTTATTAAAAACTTTTTGCCAGGTAACCACAGAGTCCTACACAGCTGATACAGCAAAGTATAGGGCTCACTCTCATGTGTAAATGACCTGTAGAGCAAAACAAAGCCTCAGGGTTCCATGTGACGGGTCCTGATCCTGCAAGAAGCTCCATGCAGGCAGCCCTTTCTACCTGCACTGTGCTCCCTTGGCTTCATGCTCCCTTGGCAGCCTGCCTGCACAGATGCCTTTGCAGAATCAGGGCATCAGATCTCTAAGCTGGTCTGTATAGGTAGACCATGGTGGCCATGCAGACCCCCACCAATATCAGTAAGGCTCCGTGCAAGGGTCAACCTGCCATGAACAATTTGTAGAGTTGGGGCCTTAGGATTCATTCCAACCTTCAGTTGTACAGATGCAGCCCCCCTTAATTCACCCAGGCTCTGTTATTGTACAATTATATACTTAAATGGTCCCTATCAAAGAAAATGATCCCTTTCCAAGATCTTTAAACATTCTCTTTTCTTGCTATTTTTAATATACTTGAAAGTATTACATCTCTCTCTGTATCTCTGCAGGTTTCAATAAGGTCACTCATCACCAAGGTATGTGAGCGCTTTCTATGAAAAGTAAAGTGACATCTCTTTCCTCTCCGTTGGTTTCCTTTTATCCCTCATGCACACCATTTTGTTTCTGAGGGGTCTCTCATTTCTCCATCACTGGAAATATAATGAAGTAATGGAGCATTTGATTTGGAGAAAAAAAGAATTGATCAGATGTTTATCCTGCTGGGTTTTTTTTAATTATCCCTTTTACAGCCCTTTAAGAGGAGTGGTCTATGGTAATTTTCCCACAAAAACTTGATTTCTGATAGTGGGACAAACTCTGCCTTTGTGAAGGGTCCATCCTGAAAAACTTGTGCCTGTGCACACTGTCTGTAGATGCATAATGGCACTGAAGCCCATTTGCAGATCAAAGCCTAAGTGAGAACTGCCCTCCCTGAAACTGAACTTCAGAGAACATTGTGATTAGCAGTAAACATTCCAAAGAATGAGGCAAAGACTAAAAGCTGTTTGCTAGGTTGTCAGCATATATTGAAACATTCCTGGAAAATCTGAATGTACCCTAGCCTAAGACAGCGTGAATCCCCCAAGTGTACATCTTCAGGCTCCTATCCTGCAAGTGATAGGACGCAGGCAAACTGCTGCACCAATGCAGAGCCCCACTGAAGTCACTAGGTCTCACTATGTCACTATGCTCTCAGTTACAGGATTGGGGTCCTAATGTGTTACTGGAGCATATAACCTTTCTGGCTAAGTGCTCTTAAGATATTCTGGCAATAAAGTCAAACAAGAAGTAGCCTATTATTCTGTATATTAGAATTGCCCTAGTCCTCCTTGCTAATGCTGCTTTTAGGGCTTGGATAATTAATGAAAATGGAAACAGAGATGCAGTGGTGTGTCTTTTCTCAGAGACACTTAGGGTATGATTGGGAATGTATGCCCACAGAGAGAGCTTGATTAACAAACTATGATAAGAATTGTTCTCTGCTTTAACTGCGGCTATAACTTTGTGGATGAGCCAGTTTTTTAAACTGCTGGTGATATCTGCAGGAGTTTAGATGTGTAATGAGTGCTTTGGGCAATATGTAGGAATATGATGGAAATGGAGAGATCTCCACCCATAAGACACCCCAGGGTCAGACTTCTGCTGCCCTGAAATCCAGGTCCATATTCCTAAATAGATTTTGGCCCAGGAGAAGGAAGAAATGGGAGCAGTGTATGAGACTTCAACGGCACCCTGATACTTCTTTTTCATTTGACAAGAATGAATAATACCTTAGTGACATATTTCTGTCAAACCAACTGTTGACATAAAACTTTATTGTTATTCATTTATTTTCTGCTTGTGCCTAATGGCCCAAGTGTGCTAAGCTGTATGCAAACACACACCCACCATAAGAGAGCATTCCTGCCCCAAAGAGCTTACAGTTTAAGCAAACAGAACAACCGAAGGGTGGGGAAAAGGGCTGCAACATACAAGCAAGTGATTAGGATGTTGTTGGTACACATCATGTGAGGCCCAAATTTCTTTTTTTTTGGGGGGTGGTGGTGAAGGGTGAGGATGGTAATAGGATGGAATAGAGGTGATGGTGAAGAGTAGCTAAGGAGGGTGAGAGAGTGAGGTAGGAAGGAGAAGGTGGGAAAAGTTGGAGGATGAAGCTTGGGTTAGTGAGAAGTTGGGCTGGTCAAAAAATTTCAAATTAAACGTTTTCCCATCCTAAAATGTGCTTTCTTCTAAATTGGACCCCCATGCTGTACCATGGCAGCTCAGCCACAGACAGAGACTACTGTGCATGATAGGAAACATAGTCAAGCCAGGTAGTGGGACCCATAGAAGAAAATGGGGAGTATGAGGGACTCAGACCTATAACTCCCACGAGTCCCCACAGCAGTTCAGACAGATGAAGACATTACTGTCGACCCAACCTGAAATGAAACATTTCAACTTCTCCAAATCAAAGTTTTGGATATTTTGAGTTTTTGTCCCAAATGGAGTCAAAATATTGGAATTTCCTGTGGCATGGAAATTCCATTTTTCAGTCATCTCCAGTGGGAGGATTTGAAGTCCAAGAATAAGTCAGTGGTGATGTCATGAAGCTGAGGTTCTGAAGACTAGCTCCTGCTGCTTGTGTTCCTGCTGTTAGGGTGCTTTTGAGAGCTGCCCCAGAAGTTCCCTGTACCAACAATAGTCATGTAAGTGGGAAGGAGCAGGCTACTTATAAATGAATTACAGTTGGGAATCTCTGCACATTTAGGCTCTGGGTAAATGAATTACAGTTATAAATGAATTACAGTTGGGTAAAAACTGGTGGAAGTGTTTTACGTATACCTGCTGTCATTGGTTTATCAATTGGTTAAACCGATTAAATAGGATAGGAGCATAACTTTGAGAATGGGATACATAGTTTAAACAGGTTTCAGAGTGGTAACCGTGTTACGCTGTATCAGCAAACATAACGAGGTGTTAAACAGTAGCAGCAATTTAATCTCTAACTCCTCCTCCTGCTGGAGCCCAGCCCACCTGCAGACAAAAATAGAGTCAGCAGTAATTACTGTTTTATATAACCTGCACCTGGGTGGCATATTAAGTTTCAGCTCTGGCGCTGATATCAGTTTTACTTGGGGTGATTATTCTGTTCATTAAACAGTCAAGTAATATTTTAATCAAAAATGGAGCCCAATCCTGCAAACACTCAGTCACATGAGTAACTTTACTCATTTCAGTCGCTCCATTGACTTTAATGTGATCACCGACATAGTTATGTTGACAGGATTGGGCGCACAGTGGTTAAAGTAATATATGTTACACAGGTAAGTTGGATACTTTAGCATATTTGTGAGTCGTATCCATGTAGAAGGAATTTTAAAGCATTTACAGCACTTAATTTTCTAGTTGGTCATATGAAAAAAAGTGATGTTCCTATATTTTTTCTAAGCCATACTTCATTTTCAATGCTGTGGCTTTATGATGTTCAAGACAGTCTTTAAAATATGACCGTTGTTACTGTGATTTATGGCTTTAGGTGAACAAAATGATATATGTGGTGTTAATTGCACTGGATAGACTCCAGATGTATTAAAATGCTCATCCTCCCTCTCATGTTAATAAGCTTTGATTTCTGAACTGTCAACAAGAATTATTTATTAGAGTATTATGTCTGTGATACTGTACAGTAGTTAGGAGCCTGTCAGCACTGTCATTCAAACACTCCTTATTCCCTACCTCCCCACATGGTTCTGGCACAAAAGAAAAATTGTTATGCACTGAAACTTAGTGCAGAATTTCTCAGTCTAGGCATACATATTAGGGTGGAGGCAGAGGTAAACTATGCATTAAAATGAGAGTTTGGGATGGTGTGTTTGTTTGAAGAGAATTTGATTTTTACACACACACACACACACTCCGAAGCAATGCCCAAACTGATAGAAAAGACTTGACCTAGAGATCAGTGAATATATTTTAAAAGGTAAAAAAATAAAATTACCTTTTATGTGGTGATAAAATACTGACCACTTATTCAGTGCTTTCCTTCTCCAAAGGACTTTACAAATACTAACCAATTAACTCCACTGCTTAGAATAAGCAAATAAGAAGTATTTATCCTCATGTTACAGATTAGGAAATGAAGTCAGAGATGTTAAATGAATGGCAAAAAGCCAAAGAAGGAGTCTTTGATAGATCTATTATCAGTAAATTTCTATAAGATAATAAAAATAAATCGAATATTACATTTGCACAATCAAAATTACAAGTACTCAGGAAATGGAAAAACTAAGGCTCCAACAGAATGTAAACTCAGCTGCATCATGAGTTTTATGGCATGTGTTTGACATTTAAACATAAATATATTTAGCTATGCATTTAACCAGAAAACAGGAATAGAAAAATAGTATATATCAGGGGTGGGTAAACTTTTTGGCCTGAGGGCCACATCTGGGAATAGAAATTGATGGTGGGCCATGAATACTCACAAAATTGGGGTTGGGGTGTGGGAGCGGGTGAGGACTCTGACTGGGGGTTTGGGATCTGGGTTGGGGCCAGAAATTAGGAGTTCAGAGTGCGGAGGGGGCTCCAGGCTGGGGCAGGGGATGGGGTGCGGGGAAGGGGTGAGGGCTCTGGCTGGGGGTCTGGGCTCTGGGCTGGGATCGAGGGGTTTGGAGGGTGGGAGCAGGATCAGGGCTGGGGAAGGGGGTTGGGGCGCGGGAGGAGGCACAGGGGTGCAGTCTCTGGGTGGTGCTTACCTCAAGCGGCTCCTGGAAGCAGCAGCATGTCCCTTCTCCAGCTCCTATGCAGAGGTGCAGCCAGGCAGCTCTGCATGCTGTCCCACCCACACGCAGCATCCCTGCAGTTCCCATTAGCCGTCGTTCCCGGTCAATGGGAGATGCGGGGGTGTGCTTGGGGTGGGGGCAGTGTGCAGAACGGAGCTCCCTGGCTGCCCCAACACGTAGGAGCCAGAGGGTGGGGGGCATGCTGCTGCTTCCAGGAGCCGCATGGAGTGGCCCCTGACCCTGGTCCCCAGCTGGAGCACCGGAGCGGGCAAGCCCCAGACCCTGCTCCCCAGCAGGAGCTCGAGGGCCAGATTAAAATGGCTGGCAGGCCAGATCCAGGCTGTAGTTTGCCCGCACCAGTATACATGTACATCTATATTGTCACTGATGAAATCATAGACAGATAGATGGAGTTGATTGAAATTTTTTCACAAAAAGGGGCAAATTTATCACAAATTGTTTGGAAAATTCATCCTGTTTTTTTGGCCAGCTCTAATATTTACTTTTCATAAATATTTGTAAATTTAACCATGTAATTTTAACATTGCAATAACATACATTTTTTTCATTTAATTTCCTAGTTTGTTTTATTTTTTATTTTAAAATAATGAAACTGCCATGCTTAATTATGTTAACAATTCAATATTCTCATGTTCTGAAGTTGCCAGTTAAGCATCCTTACAGGATTTTTCAGTTGCTTTGTTGTTTTTAATTCCACTTCCCTCCTAAGTGATTATATCCTTACATAGGTCTCAATACTGCAAACTATCCTGGTACTCAGGCAGTGAGGTAGAGGCTAAGGAATGCTGGAAAGGAGTGCCAGAAGCTATAAAGAGCACCCTTTGCTCAGAATAGAGAGAGACCAGCGAGTGAATAGGACTTGGGGAGTGTTTTCTCTGCTGAAGCAGCATGGAAAAGCAATGCCATGTGGCTGTCTGTATGGAGGGGGAAGCCTGGGAGAGGTCAGAAGTTCTGGGTCTTTCCATAGGGAACTGGGAAGAAGCCCAGCAGGCTGGTGACAAGAGGATTTCCTGGAGTACCACAAAGAAGAGAACAGAGCAAAAAGCATCTTGAGGTGGAGGGAATGAGCACAGGTAGTTTGGGGCTGGATCAGATGGATTCTTCACTTAGGGCCTCAGCACTTAAGCTCCTCTATAGCTTTAAGGCTCTGCCAAGGGAGTGTTTCGGGGTGGGGGAATTCACAAAGAGAGAATCTGTGACCCTAGGTGAAAGACTGAATGAAGATTGGTACATGCCTTCAACAGTGAGTTAATGGCCTTGTAAGTGGAAGAAGCAGGATGAGAAAAGGAAACTGTTGTTTGTTCTGGACTTTGTAACCCTGCAAGGGGTGGAATTTTTGGTTTAGCCATAGGGCTAAACTACCCTATCAGCAAGAGGGAAAACTGAGGCATGGGCACATTTTCATGTCCCAGAGGTTTGGTGCCCATTACACTCACAAATTGATAAAGAGTGTTTGCACCAGATTTCACAGACAAAATTGAACATTAGATAGAGACCAAGCATGGAATATTTCAGCCCAAAGTGTTCATGTTTCAGAAAGATATGTGTTTGTGAAATGGGTTAAAAGGAAAACTGCTAAGAAACTAAAGTCTGGTAGACCTAGTTTAGAACAGTCGCTTTCAAGCTTTTTTCATTTCCGGACCCCCAAAAATTTTCAAATGGAGGTGTGGACCCCTTAGGAAATTTTAGACATAGGGATCCACAGACCATAGGTTGAAAACCACTTTTCAGTGGTAACAACAACCTTTCAGGGACTCCTTAGACATGTTCTGCAGACCCCTGGCATCTGCAGTCCACAGGTTGAAAACCACTGGTTGAGAAATAAGAAGGAATGGTCTGGGAGATCTGACTTGCACTGCATTTTACCTCCTCTCCCGCTGAAACAGGCATTGTGCACTGTATTTTAATACACCAGGCAGCTATATCTTACACAGCACAATGTATTAGTTCACTTATGACAGACTGTCATAAATATAAAGGGAAGGCTAACCACTTTTAAATCCCTCCTGGCCAGAGGAAAAAACCCTTTCACCTGTAAAGGGTTAAGAAGCTAAAGATAACTTCGCTGGCACCTGACCAAAATGACCAATGAGGAGACAAGATACTTTCAAAGCTGGAGGGCAGGGGGAAAACAAAGGGTTCTCTCTGTCTGTGTGGTGGTTTTTTTGCCCGGACCAGGAATGCAGGTTAGAACTCCTGTAAAGGGCTAATAAGCAATCTAGTTAGATATGCGTTAGATTCTGTTTTGTTTAAATGGCTGATAAAATAAGTTGTGCTGAATGGAATGTGTATTCCTGTTTTTTGTGTCTTTTTATAACTTAAGGTTTTGCCTAGAGGGATTCTCTATGTTTTGAATCTGATTACCCTGTAAGGTATTTACCATCCTGATTTTACAGAGGTGATTCTTTTACTTTTTCTTTAATTAAAATTCTTCTTTTAAGAACCTGATTGCTTTTTCATTGTTCTTAAGATCCAAGGGTTTGGGTCTGTGTTCACCTATGCAAATTGGTGAGGATTTTTATCAAGCCTTCCCCAGGAAAGGGGGTGTAGGGTTTGGGAGGATTTGGGTGGAAGGGAAAGACGTTTCCAAGCGGGCTCTTTCCCTGTTATATATTTATTAGACGCTTGGTAGTGGCAGCAATAAAGTCCAAGGGCAAAAGGTAAAATAGTTTGTACCTTGGGGAAGTTTTAACCTAAGGTGGTAAGAATAAGCTTTGGGGGGTTTTCATGCAGGTCCCCACATCTGTACCCTAGAGTTCAGAGTGGGGAAGGAACCTTGACACAGACCTTCTCAGGTTGTCAGTGCTATGGAAGAGAACAAATCACAGCGAAGCAGCCGCACAAAGGAGCAGTGTGTGCCAAGGAGCAGCTATGACTAAAACCATTAAAGTTAGCAGATACTGATGCTGGCAATTGTCATGTGACAGTGGTTATCTTTAACCATGTTTCTTAACAGCTTTCAAAGATTAATAGATTTTAAAGCCAACATGAACTGTTATGATAATTTAGACTGATCTCCTACATACAGAAGCCATAGAATTTCACTAAAGCAATCCCTGCATCAAGCTATAGCTTTTCCTATTTTGATTTAAGATTTCAAGTGACAGAAAATCCACCATGTCCCTGAGTAAGTTATTCCAGTGATTAAATATTTTCACTATTAAACCCTTGTGATTTATTTCTAGTCTGAATTTACATGCTCTTATGCCTTTGCCTGCTAGATTCAAAAGCCCTCTACTTGTTTCCATGTAGGTACTTATGGAGTGTTGCTATCTCCGAGCATTCAAAAAACATGAGTCAGACCTCAAGAAATCATGAGACTGAGTTAAAAAATCATTAGCTTTTTGAATAATGAATTTGGGGCTCATTTTATTCATATTCTGGTTTCTGAGCCTTTGGGGTGCACTAGGGTAATGTTTTAAAGCATTTTTCTGCAATCATGAAAGCTAGAAATTACATTTTTTTTTCATTAAAGCTGAGGTTGTCATCTAATCACATAAATCCAGGAGACGGGGCCTTAAGAAAAACCTCAAATATCACATTCTTGTGATAAAATCACAAGAGCTGGCAATGCTGCTTATGATCAAGTTATCTCTTAAACTTCTCTGGGATAAATTAGATTGTGCTGCTTTAATCTCTTGTTGCAAGGCAGGTTTTCCAGACCTCAGGCATTTCTTTTAGCTCCTTGCTGAAGCCTTATCCATTTGTCAATGTCCTTTTTAAAGTGCGAATACCAGAACAGGGGGTGCCAGAAAGCCACGGCCTCCCACTTTCTGAAATGGGATGGGCCTGTCCTGTCCACTTGATGCCATGGCGGACCTGCCCCCTTACCCTCTTCTTCCCCTTGAGGCACCACTCCCCAGCCAGGCCAGCAGCTGGTGGAGCCCAGCCAGGGAGCCTGGGCAGTTGTAGGAGTTGCATGGATCCTCCACCTGCCTGTAGTACGGGGGCCTGAGAGCAGCCCCCGGCCTGTGTCCCTGCCCCCTGGGTTCCTGCCCAGTTCAGGGCAGGTGGAGGGTCTGCAACTCTACATCGGCTCCCCACATCTTCCTGCGCAGCTCTGTCCCCGACCCGAAGGGGGGTGATCTTGGAGCCACAGCCCCACCATGGTAAGAGTTGGGTGGGCAGCTGTGGGGAGTTGCGGACCTTCCACCTGCCCTGGGCGAGGGACCTTGGGGACAGGAAAACAGGCTGGGTGGGGGCTGTTCTTCTCAGGTCCCCCGCACTGCAGGCAGGTGAAGAGTCTACCGCAGCTCCCCACAGCTGGCTGTGTGGCTCTTACAATGGCTGGGCTGCGGCTCCAAGGCCCTGCCCCCCAATCAGAGGTGCTTGAGGAGCCTGGGTCCCTCAACTTGCCCACCAACACACACACACCAGGGCATGGCCTCGGGAGAAGAGAAGGGGCGGGGGCTCGGGGTGGGGGTGTGGCCCTGGATCCCCACTTTTGGGAAGGCTCCGACACCCTTGAACACAGTATTCTGGCAATGAACCTCACTAGTGCTATATTCAGTGTTAATACCACCTCTGTGCTTCTACTCAATATTCCCAGTATCACATGCTGTCTTAGTCTCTTCAGCACACAGGAAACTCATGTTCAGTTGCTTATCCACCATGACCCCCACGTTCTTTCCAAATACAGTATTCCGTCTTTAGTGCTTTCCAAAACGCAGACTGTCATCTTATAAGTGTTATGTTTTTGGTTCCTAGATGTATGATATTGCATTTAGTTATATTAAAATGCATGTTTCAGAGTAGCAGCCGTGTTAGTCTGTATTCGCAAAAAGAAAAGGAGTACTTGTGGCACCTTAGAGACTAACCAATTTATCTGAGCATAAGCTTTCATGAGCTACATCCTATGGAGTGAGCTGTAGCTCATGAAAGCTTATGCTCCAATAACTTTGTTAGTCTCTAAGGTGCCACAAATACTCCTTTTCTTTTTATTAAAATGCATGTCATTCAAGTGAGTCCATTTTACCATTCAGCCAGATTGGACTCCTGTATTATATTAGCTAGTAATCATAATAGACCAATTTCTGTAATTAACTCCTTTTTTCTAACAACAGTGCTACCTTATTGGTTCCAATGAGCAGAGTTTGGCTGTATGTATTTAAGAACATCAACTAAAAAAAACTGAGAACCAAACTAAATAAATCACTGCTCATGCAATAAATCTTATTAACAGATCTGTGTTTCTGGAATATTCTTCCTATTCTTAATTCATCTATGGCATCTTTCAAGACAAAGATCAACTCTTTCTGTGTCTTTTGTAGATTTTTTTGGGGGCGGGGGGGATTTATATAGGCCCCAATCCTATGCACACATGCTTAACTTCACTCATACAAGGAGTCAGTTAAAAACCTGAATAAGTATTCATAGGATTGTGGCCTTGGTTTGTTCTCAGTATTTGTTGCTGACTATAGTACTTTCTGTCAAGTATTGTCATTGTTTATTATAGTGATGATTAAGGTATTTCCCATTAAGGTGCCCAGAGGGTTGGGACATGGGCCTCCATAAATTAACCCTTATTATTTCCACAGAAAATGTGTCCAGAACGTTTCATGTGCAGCGTTTTCTCCGATTACCTTTGCATTCTTTGTATTGACAGCACAGCCCACAAAGCATGGCATATATGAGTAACTAGTAAAAATGACACAAGTAAATGTATATCACCCATTTTCAGTGCAACCGGGCCCCAAAAAATAAAGTTGTAACAGGAGTATAGACAGTAAGTAGTACAGTACTTTCACCTATGTTCAGCTTCATGTAGTCTAAGAAACAGAAGCCATGTATATCATTCTCATTCTGAATTTCTCCCTAGTGGAACCCATTTGTGACACTTTGTTTAAGAAGCTGATGTTTGGCAGCTTTTGTTTTTCTCATAGGTCAGATCTGACTGCCAGAGGAAAACAGACATCATAAGCCTTCCTCTCAAGCTGCCAAAGCACTTGTGTGGGATGCAGAGTGTGAAAAAGGCCCAGACTAAGGGACACACATACTATTCATGGAAGACATTTAAGATGCTGTGTGAGTCATTCCTTTTCTGTAACTAACTCTTTCTATAACATCAGTTTCATGGTGGTTTATCTGTGATGTAAATAATGTTTCAACAAAAATGTGAAGGGACACCAAATGTGTATGGAATGCAGGTAACTATGGGACTAAAATGAGGGACATTAGAGATTTCAAGGATAATAAAATAATTCAGAAAACCAAACATCAGCTGTACCACAGCAATACTATATAAAGCACATGCAGTAAACCAGCTTCAAAGCTGCATATAAAACCAGTGACCTGAGTAACTTAAAGTGGTTCAGAGCTTGCTTCAAACAAGGATATGGGCATGTTCAGACCTCAGAGGCCCCATGACATTCTGTCACATCTTTCCTCCTCCTTACTTTGTCCCCCTAGGAGTGGGGAGGAGAAATGCTATCCCATTTAACATCTTCTAGGTGTAGCCATCTTCCCTTCTTTCCATATAAATATTAAGGGAGGGCAGGGGGAGTCAAAATGGTTTATCCAAACCTTCCTTTGTTGCAGCCTTAGCGAATCAGGAATCCTTAAAAAATACCTTGAAATTCAACTGTGATAAAACCCATCCAGCTCATTTTGAAAACTCATAATACTCCAAGAAAAGGTGCATGGTGATTTTTGCTGCCATCCTGATAGTAAACTGCAGGGTGGGGAGGATTGTGTGATTACATTTTTGTGACATGAAAATATGTCAAAAGAAGTTGTATTTGTGCAGAAACTCTGCAAGATAAGAAACAAACCTCTAACTTTGATTTCCTTTAATTTTATTATAAATCAGTATGCATTATTCATGCTGCTAACATCTTCAAACAATGAAATCTATTCTATGTTTACAAACATCCAGGCACAAGACACCAGAAGCTAGTATCTTCACACTTGTAAAATTAGGGCCTAATCCAACCACTGACGTTGAATGTCATTTGAAGACCACCTCCATGATGTCATTTGCAAAATCAGGATTTATGTTGTAACAAATCTCTGGAGCTATGTGATGGAGTATACAAACCTCACACTGGAGAGGAAAGGGTTAAGGAGCTGTTCTAGGCCCCGGCAGCCCTGTCCTACCACACTGTAAAGACGGCACAGGCTAGAGGAGGAGCTTAAAAAGGGGGGCAGAGTAGCAGGTAGATAGTGGAGATGAGCTGACCTGTGCTCTGACCTACTGGGAAGCTCTTCCTGCCCAAGGCCTGGCTGTACGACCCAACCAAGCCTGCAGAGAAGGGGCTGGTGACTCTTGGAAGGTTGGAGACTTTATATTTGGGTTTAGTTCTTTACCATACCCTGTGTGAAGAGAAGGGATGGTAGGAAGTGATCCACACAGCACCTGTGGGTGTAGGACTTTGCTGCCTATCATTGAGCCCTGATTGGAACCTGGTGGAGAGGGTGGGTCCAGGGTCCCCTAACAGTGCCTTGTGATGGGGTTGGGACTCACCACTGCAGCGCCTCCTGCTGTTTGTTCTGGGAATTAGCTCAGTTCATGCGGAGCTAATGCCGGTGTTGTCCCGTCCATCTCTCGCCCTAGATTGGCATCTCAACCCGCGTTGCTCCCAGCTTGCAGTGTCCTCTTCAGGACACTGCCCTGCGGCTGTGCCCCCAAGTCCACATTTGCCCCCTTCCGGGTGGGGTGGTTAACAGCAGTCTTTTCTCTTCACCCCAGCCGCAGTGTCCAACCACATCCCCAAAGTCTAACCCCTTCTATCGGGGTCAAGTGCAGTCCGCTATGGCCACTCCTAATGGCTGGGTGTAGTACAAGGGGGAAGGGGGGGGACCCAGGCCCGCCCTCTACTCTGGGTCCCGGCCCAGGGACCCTCTGGCGGCAGCCTCCCTGCTCTCCTTCACTCCCCTTGTCTGCCTCTCCCTGGGCCATTTCCCCTTTGGCCCCTTTGCACCGGCTAGGCCCTTTTTCTCAGGGCCTGCAGCCTGGCAGGTACCAGACGGGAGTTCCCTTCTGCTCCCCCCACCTGCCCAGCACTGCACTGTCCCTGGTGCTAGTCTCCTCATGCAGGAGACAGACCTTCACCCTCTGAAGGCCTGGGAGAGACTCGGACCTGTGGGCACGGCTGGAGATGGCGGCACAGGCCTATCAGACGGCGGAGGCGGGGCTCCAGAAAGCCCGCCAGCAGAAGGAGGACCAGTCCCGCAAATTGAAAGACAGTGAGGAGAAGCGAGCGCAGCTGGCCAGACATCTCCGGGTTGCACAGGCTTGAGGACTCCCTTTCCCCTGGGTGTGGGATTTGGGGTGGGGGGTAGCAGGGTGGTTACCCGCTCTGGCCCTGACAGGGCTGAGGCTAGCCCGGAAGGGGGCTGGGGATGTGGGGAAAAGCCCAGCTGGATTAAGGGAGCAACGTGGGTCAAGATGCCAATCTAGGGCGAGAGATGGACGGAACAACACTGGCAGAGGGCGCTCCTCATGAACTGAGCTAATTCCCAGAGCGAACAGCAGGAGGCGCTGTGGTGGTGAGTCCCAACCCCATCACAAGTGATGGAGAATTAAGGCATAGGCGGTCCGCCCCCAATACAAGGGGCAAGGGCAAGGACGGCAGGACTATTGCCCAGAGATGATGGAGAGACTGACTGGGCTCCTGGGTCACAGCCTCTTATGGGGGCCAGCTGGGCCAGATTGAGCTGGCCACAGCTGCGGCTGCTCCCTTAATCCGGCTGGGCTTTTCCCCACAGCCCAGCCTCAGCCCTGTCAGGGCCAGAGTGGGTAATCACCCCGCTACATGCCTAAAGAAGGATAACTACAGAAGTATATCCCTTAAAAGGGAAAAAGCTACAAAGGTCTGGACCATGGGACACAAACCCAAAGGGGAAGCCCTTAATCCTGAAGACCTCACCATTATTAAACTCTGAAAGAGCTGGACTTGAAAACATGACCTGGAGGGCTGAGTCACTAAAAGAACAAGACCACTGCAGGGCCCAGCAGGAGAGAAAAAGGAAAATGGCTGGGAGGAACTCAACCTGCCATGCCCCGGCCCAGCCACTAGGCACATTGGCAATGAGTGTTTCCCTGCTTTAGTTGCGTGTTTTTTCCTGGCCATATTTCCAGTGTTGTTTGTATTTGCTTTTTCAAAATTAGAAGTCCTGAAAGGATGGTGACTGCAGGGGAGGAAGTTAATGCCTGTTAGAGTAACCCTAACTTTATTATCCCTTAAATAACTTTGATTCACGTCAAATGGAGAAGCAGAAATGTCAAGATATTTTCAGCAACTCTGTACTGATGGGTTTAGAAGAACTGGTAATGACATCTCAAGATTGGTCACTGGAAGGTGAAGGATCAAAAAATACATGGTTGGGGCTTTTGGCAGGGAGAGGGGAAAGGTTGCTCTTGGGCCCCGGGAAATAACTAGTCAATTTCAAGAGAATGTAGCTCCAAGAAGAAATTTTATCCCACTTGTGTGGCATGAACTTCAAAATCTGAGAAACTCTTATCTTAAAAACAAAGGAGAAAAAAATTCTGACAATGATTCCATGTCAGAGAATCTGGGGAAGCTGGGCTTGGGTAATGTAAATTATGATAGAAGTCTGGGAAACAGAAGATTATTCTCAGCATTTTACTGCCTGGGCTATCCTTTAACTTGCATATAATTCACTGATTTCTTATGAAATCCCTCAGCACAGATCCCAGCATCAGAAAAAGCTGCAGATTGTGAAGTTTCCCAGTAGACCAGTAAACTTTAAACCAAAATACAATGGGCTACTGGGAAAAGCAATAGACATGGCATTAGCTAAACCAGTGGTTATCAACCCCTGGACCACATGTGGCCCGGTCAGCACATAGCTTTGGCCCATGTGACATCCTCAGGACCATACAGGTATTATATATATTGAGTGGATGCAGTCCACCAAACACACACAGTCAGCTGCATATGCGGCCCACAATGGTAAATAGGTTGAGAACCACTGAGCTAAGCCATACTAACATCAGCTAGATCTTATTTAGCCCAAGTATAGACATTCTGTGCCATCTTGCTAAGTTTTTTTCTTTTATAAATCACTTTTGAAATTAAACATCAAAGATCATAGCAAAGCCCCATTGCAGCAGTAAGAATGTTTTCCAAATCATTGTATTGCAAGGAGAGAAGAAGGGGAAAATATCAATATTATGGCTGTCCAAAATGCTTCAGTAGGAAATCCAGGACTTGAAGAGAAGAGGCTGGACGCTCAGCTTGATCCAGGCCAGGTGAAGATATAGACCAAGGAATTTGGGTAAGGGAGTGACTTAAAGAATATGTAATAGCCAGATTCTTCCCATGGATGTGTACATGGGATTGTGTGACCTCCACAAGGTTAAAATAAGGAGAAGCATATCAGCCCCTCTTCTCCTTGCCCTTGTTTTGGAGCACTGCTCTTTCAGAGCTCCCCCTTCTCCTGCCTCCTCAACTACCAGTGAAAAAGGGTGTAATAGGGACTCCTCCCCAGGCAGCAATATCTTGAAGTGGGGACAGCAGGAGGTTGGTAGGAAGTTTCTGGAGTGCCCAAACTTTGGACCTGAAAGAGGAACATCATCACTTGATGGGAGAAGAGGCTAAAATTCCCCTATTTGACTCCTCTTCTTTACAGGATGAAGATCTGTGCCAGTATCTGTACCTACTCCCTCTCTTCTGGAGTGGAGAAGAAGCCCCCACTGACCTTGCTATCACACGGTGAAGGGGACATATGAAATGAAATGGCAGAGTGGCAGGTGACAAAGGGGGAAGAAAGGAAAAATGGAGGAAGAAATAGATAGAGATGGGGCAGATTTGCATGAATGTAGAACAAAGAAAAAATGTATTTTAGGAAAAACTAAACAAACAAACCCCAAAACCCCTGAGAAAAGAGACAGGAAGATATGAAAAGAATGAGAAAAATGTGAGTGGGAAGGGAAAGGAAAGACCCTGGTATGTCCCAAGGTAACACACTTACAGCTATGACATTACACTACATGCAAAATGTAGTTTTTATCACTTGTAAAGGTTTATAAAATGTTTTCTTTCCATCTGAGGTCTGTAGAGTTGGATTCATGATTCTGAGGAAGCTGGCTTTACAAACAATATTTCTAAAATAGCTTTTCCACACAATATGTGAAGGAGCTGAACTTCCATTTGAGTCCCTGCACAGCTAGTCAAGGGAGTGACTGCATTGACTTACTAGTCAGGAAGATTGGTTCCATCGGGCAAACAGAACTCTCATACTTTCCTGTTGACCACATTCTGGCTGGCTGTCCTGCATGGAAAATGTCCTGAAAGCAATCATCCTGTCATAAAGCATGCTGGGGGGAATATTCCTGTCATGGAGGTGTCCTGCTAACACAAACAAACAAACATTCCTCAAAGAAGCGGTGAGAGAGATTTCTGGAATTTTGAGGGGGCTTTTGTATTGATTTTAATATAATTGAAGTTTCAAATCAGTGGGTAAATGCTTTATTATTATTATACTTATAAATGGTTGGAGGAAGGGAACTATCATGGGATGACCACTGAGTATGTCATCACCATCTGGTATTCAGAGGAGCACTCATTTTACTGATAAATAACTTGTGAGAAGCAGTGTGTTTTCACTGAGTGAGAACCTCTATTGGCAGCAATATTTAACTACTGTATGTAGGAAGAAACTGGTCTTCTGATTCTGAGGTCTAGTGCACTTTGTGGGTTTCAATGGACTCTATTAGGCCACATATGTGAGCATTAAGATCATTTCAACCTTAGCCACGTAATTGGCATGCACTTTGTCATCATGTTAGCCTCAAGGGAATAGTTAGCGTAACTAATATAAATTAGTACTTGATATATGAAATTGTTATTGGTCGTTTCCAAAATGAATTTGTCTGCATATATTTTTCAAATATCCTGCCAGCTGTCTTTCTCTTCCCAAAGTGAGGGAGGTAAGAAAGCATGCTCAGTCAGATTCCATTGGAAACCGTTCATAAACAGCCTGCTGTTTCTCCTCATTTCATGTGTGAAAACCACTACATAAGACAGAAAAAGAGCAAGAAATGTCACTTAGTTCTGTGATACACCCTTGTGTAGTGGTTAAATTTAATAAACCAGCCTTTTATTACTCATAATGAGCCTTCGTATTTAACTATTCCTAAAATTACAACCTTGGCAAAAAAATCACTTATTTAATAATGGGTATGGTATTGTAAATTTTCAAAATGGAATTTAAAATAATTACATCACTGTAAAAAGTCTTTTTTTTTTCAAAAAAGAAGACAAATGAAATCCAAAGCAAGAGTCTGATGACAATAAAAATGGTGCATCTTTTATTTTCTTTAATTTAAAATAAAAATAATTCAGTTTGCCTATGCAATCTGCAAAGGAATCCATGTAAAACAGTTTCCCTGCATCTTTGCAAGTGACTGAAAATTAAATAATCTCAGTTGTTAAAATCTCCAGTTTTCCTTTCAGCAGCACAGCTGGCAAAGGCAAAAAAATGGTGCAAGTTAACTCAAGCACTGCAAAAAGTTGTGCAAAATATATGGCAACGCCAGCCCTGTAGTGCTACTCTGTTTCACACAGTGAGGTGCTTCCCATAAGTGTAGATCAGAAAACAAAAGGAATGTACCATGAATCAAGATATAGCCCTGGGAAAGATGCCTGCACCATATGTTCTGTCTTCCATGCACTTGAAAAAAGTGCAAGAAATTGTGTAATATAAAACTGCCTCTCAGATCTCTAAAATATGCTTTTTGGTCTGCTTCCAAGGCAGTGCCAGCTGTGAAGGCAGGAAGGAGCGAAAGTGAGAGTGGGCAGGCAGTTTGTTGACCATTGACTGAGAAACAAAGCAGATGTCCAGATAATCACACATGAAATCACGTATCAATTATATGCCAAAGAAATCCTTTGATCAGTGAACTCCATTTTCCTTAGTGCCAATTGATTTGAGCTCTTCTGCGGCAATTAATCATAATGTGGTTGTACGTTTGCCATCCAGTAAAACATGCCTTGCAGCATTTCTGTGCTCAGATTATCATACTGGTGTGAAATAAGGCCCCAGCTAGTTTTTCCAGCCAAACATTCCATTCCACTATCTGCGCAATACCTTGGATGACATAGATAACTATTTAATTACATCTGATTCCATTTCTAGACCTTTAGCTGCAGCCTTCCACCTTGGTGGTGGAATTAACTTGTCATATACACTGTACATACATTCATTTCTCCTGGCTTTCTCTATTTCCTAACAGTCTGTTTACATAGGTTCTTGCTCCTGTCACTTCCCATCTCCTCCACTGTATCTATTTCAGAGTTCCACGGCAGTCCTCTGACAAAGAAGGTACAAGTCCTGGTTTATTAGGAGTTGAACACTGGTTGCAATATTTGATAGCTTCTGAGAGAGTCACGCTATAGAATACTCCAGCACAGAGATCTCTCAGCAGTGACACCAAATTATTTTTTATGAATGAAGCAGGAAGGGATGGATTAAAAATATGTGAAGTTGTGATTTGCCAAAAGTTTGATGCACTTAAAAATATCAATCTCTTGGCTTCTTTGATCTTCCTTTCCAGCTCATGCAGACCGTTCCTTGCTGGACCCACCCACCTCAGTGGACTCCTTGTTCTCCTGTAATGGGTTTACAGCTTCCCACTAACTCTTCTCAGTCTCCTCAAACCACCAGCCCAAATCCAAAGACATTTCTTTCTTCAGCCCTTGAACACCAGGCATGTAAGGGTGATATCTATAGTGCAAAGGTGACTGGTGAATATTTAATTATTAATATAGAGGCCCCAACAGAGATCAGGGCTTCACTGTGTTAGGTGCTGTACAAACAGGCTGTCCTTGATCTTAAGAGTTCATAATATAAAGAGACAAGATAGAAGGGTGGGAGAAAGGGAGTGTCATAAATATAAAGGGAAGGGTAAACACCTTTAAATCCCTCCTGGCCAGAGGAAAAATCCTTTCACCTGTAAAGGGTTAAGAAGCTAAAGATAACTTCGCTGGCACCTGACCAAAATGACCAATGAGGAGACAAGATACTTTCAAAGGCGGGGGGGACAAAGGGTTCTCTCTGTCTGTGTTGTCTTTTACCGGGACTAGAGCAGGAATGCAGGTCAGAACTCTTGTAAAGCGTTAATAAGCAATCTAGTTAGATTTGCGTTAGATTCTGTTTTGTTTAAATGGCTGATAAAATAAGTTGTGCTGAATGGAATGTGTATTCCTGTTTTTGTGTCTTTTTGTAACTTAAGGTTTTGCCTAGAGGGATTCTCTATGTTTTGAATCTGATTACCCTGTAAGGTATTTACCATCCTGGTTTTACAGAGGTGATTCTTTTACTTTTTCTTTAATTAAAATTCTTCTTTTAAGAACCTGATTGCTTTTTCATTGTTCTTAAGATCCAAGGGTTTGGGTCTGTGTTCACCTATGCAAATTGGTGAGGATTTTTATCAAGCCTTCCCCAGGAAAGGGGGAGTAGGGTTTGGGAGGATTTGGGGGGGGAAGAGGGAAGACGTTTCCAAGCAGGCTCTTTCCCTGTTATATATTTATTAGATGCTTGGTGGTGGCAGCAATAAAGTCCAAGGGCAAAAGGTAAAATAGTTTGTACCTTGGGGAAGTTTTAACCTAAGATGGTAAGAATAAGCTTAGGGTTTTTTTCATGCAGGTCCCCACATCTGTACCCTAGAATTCAGAGTGGGGAAGGAACCTTGAGAGGGAGTAATGCTATGAGTGGTGTAGTGAAGACAGAATGCACCAGAATAGTCTTCTAGCTCTGCTGCCTCACTGTGCCCTGCTCCAGCAGCATGGAGGTGGGGTTTTCAGAAAGTCACATGGTGGTGAGATTAGAGGGAGGAAGGGAGGGAGATGCTGCAGGTTAGGACTACACCAGTGAGACTAGCTCACATTTTACAGATAGGAATCCAGACACAGAAATTAAGTCATTTGCTGCCTCTCAATCTAGGTTCTTATCTAAATGCTGCCATCGCCATAGTATCTGAAAATATCACATGTTAATGAATCCTGTGAATGAACCCTCACCGCACACCTGGAAGGCAGAGAATTATCCCCATTTTACTGAATGGGATCTTAATGAATTGCCCACAGTCAGACTGGAAATGTGCAGCAGAGCCAGGATTTGAGCCCAGGTCACCTGCATTCTAGTCCAGTGACCTAATCTGAGATCAGGCTATGTACTTTCAATACTCATGGTCTATGCCACTTAAACAAAGCACGGCAGGCTCATAAGGAGTCTATCACCAGCCAACCACAGTCACTCCTAGCTATATTTTGAGTCCAGTTACACTAGATGGTAACAGGTAAGATGCACTCTCTGACCTTGGTGAGTTTCTAGTGCATCTGTGTCACATACTTGCTTTTGCGCATCACAAAACATGATTGTACTGTCCATATCTAAGTGCTGTACTATTGTGAGAGAGACAGATTTTTGCAGATACCTGGAAGAAAAAAGATTATAAACAGGATTTTGTTTGTTCATATTAATGTGGTGTTTTTCTGAGCTGATAAATTGGTCTTTAAAACAGTACATAATTCATTATTTTGTCTTAAAAACAAACAAACAAAAAGTTTCTATCTGGCTGTAGGAATGGGGAACAGTCTTGTTCTCACTGTAGGGGTTCTAGACCTGATATGGGGCGGGAAACACCCTGTAATCCTTTGTGGAGCAAGTAGTATCTCGCGAGCACCATGAGGTTCCTGAGCAATTGTATGTGATTAATGGTGAACAATCCATTGTCTAACTGCCCCCTATACTCATAGGAATATGGGCAGTTACACACTCATCTCAGCTGGACAATTGTATGGCTCTGTTGAGGATGGGGACAACCCCTGAAATTCCATTCAGGAATTGTTGGAAGCAGAGGGTCTCTGTAGCAGCCTTTCAAAGGGGTTGTTTGCAGGGAACAGTCAGCAAGTCATTCAGTGATCACCCCTTGGAAGACATTAAAAGCTAACGTGTGTGTATGTTATTCCTAGGACCTGGGGTCAGCTAGGAACACACTTGTGAACTGCCTGGATGGTGGCAGAGAAGGAGAGAAGAGGATGTGCTTTCTTGAAGGTTTGGGTTTTGTAGAACCCAAATCTCCTAGTGATTAGCAGCTATTGGCCCAAAGCCAAACCCTACAAATAATCCCAGTAGGTGTCAATGCATAAGCCATATGACCCAAATCCTACTGGTTTCACTGTGTCCTGATTCATAGTTCCCTCTTTGACCACTGACCATGCTATCTCAGACAGATTAATGAATCGGGTTTAGTGTGACCAAATAAAATGACTGCACTTGTTTGCAGAGACACAGCAACACTATTTTAACTCTGTCTCTGTTTTACCCACCTCCCAATTCCACCCCATAACTTCTTTGCCTCTGAATCAAACTAATATTAATGTGAACATCATCTGACAATAAATATACTTGGCAGAATAGAAACTGCATACTGTCAAATACGCCTACCTGATACATTTGGCAGAAGACAACTGGTTACACTATGGCTTCTTATTGGGCCTGATCCCATGCCCTCTCAAATCAGTGGGTTAGACCCATTTTCATCAATATTAATGAATTGTTTCAAAACCACATACTACTACTCGGAACTGTGTTCTTGAATTTTCTTTGTGCGAACTGTTCTGCTTCTTTAACACGGTTCTCTTTTGCTCATACCCAAGTGAAAGCTCTATCACAGTGCAGGGAAATATACTTAGCATTCAGCCTCTGTGTTCCCTTGAATAAATGGTCCCATTTTTTGTTTTACAGCATCCCTTATCTAGCCAGGATAGCCAGTGAGTCCAGTGATGGATAGCCAAGTATAAGTGGACGGTTAGTTCTCCAGTGTGAATGAGTAATGTTTCTTGGCTTAAATAAATGTTGCAGTGAAACATAGCCTTGATTTACTGAGTCCCTTCTAAAATTGATGACCAGCTATGTTCTGACAGCATAAATGATTAATCCACTCTGTTGCAAGGCATTGTGGGGAATCAGCAGACTCCAGGGCACTGCATTGAATATCTGGGAATGCTTGGTTCATCTTCAGCATTTAACTTCATTTTTTGAAGGTGAACAAGGAAAACCTGTTCTTATGCCAGTCCAAAATCAATGCATCTAAAAAAATTCATACAAGCTGTTTTACCAAACAAGATGGCCTTTTCTCTCTTCATTCCTAGTGTTTAGAAGCCATGGCATTATTAGTGAAATGTCACCTTTTGGGCTGCTCTCTCTCTCTCTCTCTCTCTCTCCGCCCAGGTCCCATCTATTACCAGGGAATCATTTAATAAAATCTACATTTAAGAATTCTAATAAAGGACCCTACACTTCCCTCTACTCCATGCCATGATCAGAGGCCAAATAGGTTCATTGTCCTTCAAAAATTCATCTAATGTAAGAGGAAAATAGTGGCAGCCCAGAGCATGACCATCCCATCCCCATCATATCAGCCCATCAAGACCTCACCATGTTATTGCTGTTCTGTTAGGGCTTCACAGTTTAAGAAGCAATGGGGCAGTGGGGAAGGGACAGTGACTCTCTGTTGCATAATTGTTATGATATAGATATTCAGGCCTGTCTGTAAAGGCCTATACTCTAAGAATTTAGGTGTATTCTTATCACTTGGCTAGTTATAGAGGTATAAAAGAAAGAATCAAAATCACTGTCTGCCAGTGTAAGAGCCTTCTCTTACTGAGACAGTCTGAGGCCCTGTTCTTAGGCTAAGGCCTTTGGCTAAGCAGCAGAGGCAGCCATAAGCTGGGAAGCGAACTGTCACATCCTCACATTCCAAACTAGTCACATTGAAATAAGTGCAATTGGGCTGTTAGGCATTATCAGGACAGGATTGTACTCCTATCACCTCCAGAGAAAGGGAAGTGCCTAGAAGATGTAAAAGGAAACTTAGTTTGATAGCATCCTGTCTGGCAAGAACTCACTTATCAATAGCAGGGATGTGAAAACCTCACTTCTGTGTTTGTTCTATCACTGTAGTCCCCATTTCCCTGTTGTTTGTCTGTATAATCTCTGGTTCTGTGATTGTTTTTGTCTGCTGTATAATTAATTTTGCTGGGTGTAAACTAATTAAGGTGGTGGGATATATAATTGGTTACATAACTTTGTTACAATATGTTAGGATTGGTTAGTTAAATTTCAGGAAAATGATTGGTTAAGGTATAGCTAAGCAGAACTCAAGTTTTACTATATAGTCTGCAGTCAATCAGGAAGTGGGTGGGTGGGTGAGAACAGGGAATGGGGGTGGGGAAATTGGAATCATGTTTAGCTAAAGGGGGAAATGGGAACAGGGAATGTGGGTGGGCAAATTGGAATCATGTTTAGCTAAAGGGGGGAATGGGAACAGGGACACAGGTAAGCCTCTGTGGTGTCAGAGCTGGGAAGGGGGACACTAAGGAAGGAAACTGGAATCATGCTTGCTGGAAGTTCACCCCAATAATCATTGAATTGTTTGCACCTTTGGACTTCGGGTATTGTTGCTCTCTGTTCATGCGAGAAGGACCAGGGAAGTAAGTGGGTGAAGGAATAAGCCCCCCAAAATAATGAAGCATTGACTCTCATTTTGCATGTCGCCACCAATCCTGTTGGGTAAGCCATGCTGTTAATGATGTCAGGGAACATCACAAAAGCTGGTTCTCTGCATGATGACTCTTTCAACAATAAATGTGGATTTGCCTGTGGATCCTTGGGTTCCAAGCAGTGAAAGGGCAATGTCCTTTGCTTATCCACCGGATGAGTCTGCGTACCCTTGATGGAAGAAAGCAATGGAAACGCTTCCAGATTAATCGTGTGGTATTTGAAAAGCACTTTTTCTCCGCTTCTTGGGTTTTCTGAGAGAGAGAAGAGACTACAGACCCGAGAGTTTAATCTGCTTACTAGCCTTTAATTATGCTGACTGACAATAAATTGTATTACTAGTCCAAAGAAAATACTGGCTGTTGTGTATTTTTTGAGCTGTGATTGATTAAACATACTTGTCTAACATTAGGTCATGTTCTTTGTCAGCCTGTAACTTTTGAGTTGGCAACTACACCATTTAATTAGCAATTCTGCTGATAACCTCTGTTTTATATAGCAATCAATCTGTTTTTCCATACCAGCTGGCAGGGGAAAACAAGAAAAGGATACTTCCATGGTGCCACAAGTCTGAAGTCAGAATAACTAGAGAAAAACACTCTGCAAAGTGCTTTGTTCCTTTTAAGGTTTTACTTTGTTGAAAGTTTCATCACACCTGTTTCAATTCCTTTCACAAGCTCACACTCTTCCTTTTTGATGTAGCTGCTATTCTTAGATGCTCCAGAATATTATAGGTGGGGCTGGTAGTGCTGCCTTGCATTTTATTATGGTTGTCTTTCCCTTTGTAAGACCCTGTTTCCAGTTGCATATAACTTTGCCAAACTTTAAATCTTTGGGCTGAAATTTTCTGTGCTGAGTGTTTGCGCCAGGATGAATTGTTTTGGAAAATTAAATTAAAAGTCAAACTGCTTTAGCTGTTTCCAAGAGTGAGGCTAAGGGTAAATACATCATCTTGCCCATGTTAAAAAAAAAATCTTGAGACTGTCTCTTTGAACAGCTCTAGCACCTTCATGCTTTGGAGCAGAGACTTCAAATTTGGCAGGGGCTGGCCTTTGTGTCAGAAATGTGCCTTTTCTATCCCTGTGAAAATCCACCCAAATGTGATCACATAATAAGCCTTTGGAAAATTGCAGTACACATGCTCACTAGAGACTTCTTAGACTTTAGCAGTGAAAATCATCGAGGATTCCTTCCTCCTTGAGTATGCTTGTGCCTCATACAGCTCCTAGTACTGACAGAATGCCCATGCCTGTCTCCACAGAGCAAGTGAGCAGCTCCTTCCCCTCACAGCTTCTATGTGTGACGGATAGTGCATGCACCATCCCCATGGAGCGAATGAGATTGCTCCAGCCCAGGGCTCAGCAGGCTCAGAAGGATTTTCCCTTTAATCGCTGCTCCAGGCCAGGATGGGACTGGGCAGTGGAACTGAATGAAGAGAGCTTGGCTTTCTGTGCGCTCAATGACACAGCCCCTTGCTGGCACTCAGGAAGTGTGGAGGAGGAAGCGGTCTGATTATACTGGTGAAGGGACAAAACCCAGACTGGGGGTGGGGAGGAAAGGAGTAGATGGGGACAAGGAATCTGCTGAGACTTGGCCTGAATAGGGTAGAGAAACTGGTGTTTGGCAGCCAGGGTGGGTGGAGGGGTGGCTGGGACTAGGAGAAGGGAGGCTGAAACTGGATGGGTAAGGAGATTGGGGTAGGGCTGGGGGGACTGGATTGTAACCCTGTGAGGGAAACGGGGGGACTGGGAGCCAGTTGGCTTGTGACTGGGGGGACAGTGAGATCAGATGAGGAGTGAGGTGGAGGGGAAGGGGATAGACTATAGACTGGCAGGACAAACAGACTGGAACTAGGAACTAGGAATAGAACTGGGGGATGAAAGTGGGGGGAAGTGGTCACAAATCTAACAAGGAGCTGGAGTGTGGGGGAAGAACTGGGAATGGCTAGGCAAAGAGACTGGAACAGCGATTTAGAGAAGGAGGAGACTGGGGCAAAGAGGTGGAGAGGCAGTGTGGGGGTATGGGGAGACTGAGGTTGGATGAGGAACCCAAGGCAGATAAGGACGGAGATCTGGGGTGGACAGGAGCGGGAGAGATTGGAGGAGAAACTAGGAGTGGGGAACCAGGATTGGCTGGGTAAGGAGACTGGGAGTGAGTGTGAGAAGGGAGAGAGATTGGGAGTGTAGGGCAGGGGAGAATGGGACTTGGACTGTGACCCTAGAGAGGAAAAACAGGAGTGGCTGGGCAAGAAGACTGGGACAGGAATGAGCAGCCTGGACAGTGGAGACTGGAAGTGAGTACCCAAGGAGAATGGAGTTGGGAAAAAGAAAAAGGACTGGGACAGGGGCAGTGGGGATAAGGCAGAAGGGGTTGAGCTTGAGGGACAATGAGTCTGTACACACTCTCCTCCAGAGCCTGTTATTGAACCCAAATTCCTCTGCTGTCAGCAAATATCTGAAACTCACTAGCAAAGCATACATCTCATCTGCCTCTAGTGCTGCTCCACATAGAGGATGACAACCTACTACTGCTTTCAGTGCCTCCATTACCTCAACTAGCAGAAGTCTCTGTGTGGATCTAAAGCTTCCAACATTGATGGGGAAACATGGTGGTGTCAATATGTCGTTGCATGATGACATTTCCGTTTTTTCAATTTGCTTTTCTAAAAATGTAGAAAATTACACACAGAAAGCTACATTAAAAGAACCTTATTAAGGTTGCAAAGTGAATCCCTCAGAAGTTAGGAAATGCCAGATTTAATGTTGTCTGTGCACCAGCCACCATGGGCTTTCACATTATGATACAGTCTTTAATTATATGTTCACAGACCTTTTTTCCCCACAGGACCCCTGCCTCATTCACTGACTAGGATCAATCTGCTCTGGGCATGAATCATGGCTGTGTAGTAAGGCAAGTTGTTGTTTATAGGACTCCTGCCCCTCGTGTATAATATAGTAATTTAGTAGGAGAAGAAGGACAGTTTTGTGATTTAAGGCACTGGTCTATGGGTCAGGAAGCCTGGGTTTGTTTCTTGGCTCTGCCTCATGCTTCCTGTGTACTCTTGGGCAAATCACTTAATCTGTATCTGCCTTAGTAACCACATCTGTAAAATGGGGATAGTAACACCTGATTTCATTCACCCTTTGCCTTTCATGTCTATTTAGTTTGTCTGTATTTGGAAGTTCTTTGAGAAGTTTCTGTCTCTTACTATGTATTTGTACAACACTTAGCACAGTCTCAGCCCTCTGGGTGCAATTATAATACAAATTGTAATAACAGTATGGACTTACCCCAAGACTCCCAGAGGGAGTCTTTCCACTGACTTCAATGGGTTTTGGATCAGATTCTAAGAGTTCTTCACTGCAGCATGTTCCTATAGTGTGTGTGTGAGAGGAACATAGGCCAACATTTTCAAAAGTAGCCTCCCTTTGGGTGCCTACCTTCAGATATATTGAAGGGCTCTGATTTTTTTCAGATGTGCTGAGCACCCACAGCTTCCACTGAAGTAACTGAGATATGTGGGCGCACAGCAGCTGTGAAAAACAGGCCTAGGGAATCTCAAGTTGGGCCCCCCAAATTTGGTCACTTTTGAACATCTTGACTGTAATATACAAATATAAATTTCTTTTCAGTTTACTTAGAACAACGGCAACTGAAAGGTAATGAGAATGAAGACAATGCAAATATTTCTTATTTTTGTGACTGCGTGTCATAGTACTCTGTGTTGTCAGTTTTCTTAATTACCATAATAACATACTAAACCCTAATTAATGTCACAATAAATGTATTCAGATTGGCAGCAAAGGGAGAGGGATTTTTTTCCTCCTATTATTTTTTCCTAACCTCCTACTGGCAACTATTTTTACTAGGGGGAGGATGTGCGACATTCCTGCACATCTCCACCTCAATAAATCTCGAATTTTAAAAAATGTTTTTTTTTTCCCAATCTAACTCCATGGAACCACATTCTAAGTGCAATAAACCGCATCAGGGTGTGCGTTGCTAAGCTATTGGTTCACTTCCCGGGTGGTTTAAGGCACAAATCCACTACACTCCAGGCATGCACCCATACCATGCTAATGCACACCCTGCTGTGGCTTATTGCTATAATAATAAGTTTCAGGGAGTGTCTTTGTACAGGTGAAAACATCTTTTTGCCAGTGCAGCTTTTTAGAAAGCTGAGTAATCTGTCCAAGTTCATGGGAAAAATGCCTTGTTCTACCTTCCAAATTTGAGGCTGGGATATCAGAACAAAGGCTAAAATCTCTTGCTGTGCGATAATGATTATTTCCCAACATCTTAAAAAAATTCATAAGAGCAGAAACTCCAGCAGCAGAACTGATTACCCTCTTTCATAAACAGAGAATGGAACAAGAGAACTGTGAACAAGACAATTTGCTACACAAGTGGCCAGCGGATTTTAAGAAGTCCTTGCGTGATTTCAAATCACGCTTACGAAACAGTGATATGATATGGTATATCGTAAAGACACACACACACATACCCTCTTCACTTGCAAGCCAACAGTTACTTTTGAGAAGCAGTATGCTTCATATGCAAATTCTGCACCATAGCAATGTTATTAAATTATTGAACAAACAGATGGCATCCTGTTTCTATTAACACCTCTTCTTTCCTTCTCTGACAGACTTTATGAATGAGATATATAACACTGTACTACATGTAACTGTATTACCCTTTCATTTGCTTAAGAGTTTGGTGGCCTGGGTTTCTGTTGCATGATATCTTTATGAACCTCTGTTTATTTTATTGCTTTAACTCCTTTCAATCCCATTTTACAAATTGTTCTTTATACTTCAGGTACGAAGTTTGTTTTGGTAAGGAGCATGGCTGGAAAATCGCCACTAGATTTACTGGAAAAGCAGAGAGACAAAGGCGGCTTTGGGTCACAGAAGCAACATGGTGTTGCAGGAGCTGACGAGATGGGCAGAGCTGTAATCTCAGCACGCGCTCCGAGTTACACTCTGTAGCACAGTGTAACAGCGTCTGTATATCCAGAATAGGGGGAAAATAGGATGATGATCTGCTGATTCATTGTAATCTGTTGATGTAGCTAAATGTCCTATCAACCTTAAGGAGACAAGACTTTTTTTTAAATTACTCACCAGAGAATAACACACACAAAACCACTGTGTTTTGAGATTCAAGGTCAGTTTTTTAAACCCAGGACACACAGTAAAAAGGCAGCCCGTGGCAAGAAGGCTTTTCATTGGTATCTGCTAATGGGAGAAATGACTTTAATGGATGTGCCAGGGCTCTATTTTCAAAGTAAGGAGCCAGTTTGGAATGATGAGAGGGCACAAGTGCAGTGATGTATCTGTTTCAATGCAAATTGAGAGGTGCAAAACACATCTGTAATCTAGAACAAAAATAAACAGAACATTAACCCTGAGATTAGAGAACAGGGGAATCCCTTTACAAGTAATAATGCTGTAGGTTTAGAAATCTGCATGTCTATTTCTCAAGCATTGTTTTGTTATGATTTTATTGTAATAGAATCAATATACACTCTGACCAGGATCTCTTTTTAAAATACTTTCTAGTATGTTTGTTTTTTAAAAAATGATTTATATTAAAAATAGAGTACAAATATATAGAAAATAAAACAATTAAAAATAAAACAAATGTAAGGGGACTGTTGCCCCCTTACTAACATTCAGTGGGAGTGTTTTGGTTGGCTAGCTCCCAGTACTAACAGGGGAAGGGTCTATGGGAAACCAGGACCCTGAGACTGATAGTCCCCAGGAATAATGGGGAGAGGCCTATGCTTCAGGTCAGCCTGAATGACAGGGTGAGCAGGCTAATCAGGGAGTCAGAAGGCCAGGGAGGTCCCAACCTCCATGTGAACTGGAATTGCCTGGGTCAGACAGAGTGGGGCTGAGGTAAGGAGAAAGCAGGGGCCCAAGCTGAGCTGGGGAGCAGAGCTGTGCCAGATCCAGAGGGACCAGAAAAGCAGCCCAGAGAGAGCAGACCCTGTCCTGGGAGCAGAGCTGCAGCCCCAAAGCCAGAGGCACAGCCCAGAGAGAGCAGACTTGCCCTGGGAACAGAGCTGCAGCAACCAGAGCCAGAGGGGCCAGAAAAGCAGCCCAGGAAGCAGGTCAGTGCTGGGAGCAGAGTCACAGAAGCAGCCTGCAGAGCAGACCTGCCCTGGGAGGAGAGCTGTAGCAACCGGAGGCAGAGGGGCCAAAGAAGCAGCCCAGGGAGCTGGAGGCAGAGCAGCAGCGGCAGTGCTGAGACAGAGTGGTGGAGCTGGGGCTGGAGCAGTCCGGAGCTGGGTGCGGTGAGCAGCTGGGGAGACCAAGGGGGACCCTGGACAGCAGGCCCTGCATGGGGAGTCGCCTCAGCCAAGGGGCTCTGCAGGCCAGGCTTGAATCATAACCCCGACAGGGCTGGGGCGATGCTGGGAAGAAGGGTCCTACCACTTAGAGCCTGAGAGTGTGTGGCCACCACCAGAGCAAGTGTCCAACCCACAGCATCCCTGCAGCACAGTCAGGGCCTGAGAGGAAGGCCTGGGACTTACAAGGAACAGACTGTGAACTGCCCTGACATTCCAGAGACACTGTTTGTGATGTTTCCTGCCACAGAGCGGGTTGATGTTTCCTTTAACCTTTCCCATTTTTCCTTATTCTTTTTAAAATTAATTGTTGATTAAATAACTTGCATTTGCTTTAACTTGTATGTAATGATCAGTGGGTCAGAGAAGTGCCCATTGCAGAGAGAGTACCCCGGAGTGGGGACACCCTAGCCCCTGTCCTAGGTGACCACAGCAGGGTTGGTGGTCGAGCCCACCAGGAATCCTGGGCCCAGCTTTGTTGGGGTTACAAGGACTCTGCCAGACCGGAGAGTGGAAGGGGAGTCCTCAAGTGCAGGGAGGCCACTGGGTAAAGAGAGGGGGAGCGAGGACTCAGATCCTTTCGCTAGCCCACTTCACCTGGGTAGTACAGAAGCCAGGAAAGTTCACAATAGCGGGACTATTCCCCCGTTTACACAAAGAAATAGATACTCGGTCACCGAGACATGCTGTGTGTCATTGACATAGCATAAAACTATTTTCTATACTGCAGTCACAGCAGCACTGTAAGTCACAAGATGAAGAAATATTAGGACATTTCTTGGCATTGGTTTCTAATGTATTGCTCCCCACTGATTTCAGTGGGAGGTCTTCATTAAAATAGACAGGGCTATATCTCACCATCTTGCTTTCTGTTCATAGGAACAGTATATATTGCAACAGCATAACATGATTACAGCGTAAGCCCCTAATAAGGAGACAGTGCCCACTCTTGTAACTGGTAGTCAGGAAAAATCCCCTATTACTTCCGTTGAGTAATGACTACAGCAGGATCAAACCTGTATACATGAAGAGTTCATGGCACCACAATCAGGCGTACTCTCATTGACTTCAATGACAGCAGGCACGTGTTCCAAATCTTTATTGCATAAGGTTTTCTGTTGTAACTCTGTGTCTGTTGAATAATGTCTGTAACTGCTGTTGAATAATTGCCACACCCTCTGTGCTGTGTGTAGGGAGTTTTATGGGGGGGGTGTGAATGTGCAAAGGAGTAGAAGCAGAAGGCATGCCAGTGCAAACATCAGACTGCATTGTGCCTTTTGGGCACAACCCTGAGCAGGGGGTCAGAATGGAGCTGCACCACTCCTGAGGGATCTTGTTCCAGGGAGAAATTGTCCTTTGTTGAGTTCCCCAGTGCATAGGGAGAGTAGGAGGGCGGCACCCCTTCCCTCTCCTTGGTCTGCAGGATGGTACAGCCTGCTCCCTGTGATGTACTCGGCTAATTCTCCACTCGCTGCACCTGGCCCAGGCCATGTCTACACTACAGGGACTATAGTGGCATAGCTATGACATTGTAGCAATGCCAGCATAAACCTGTAGTGTAGACACAGCATACAGTGACAGAAGGGGTTCTTCCATCATTGTTGGAACACCACCTCCACAAGCAAAAGTAGCTAGGGTAACAGAAGCATCCTTCTGTTGATCTAGCTGTATCTATACTGGGGATTGGGAGTGAGAGGCAGGGGGGCTTAGCTATGGCACTCGAGGCATGAATTTTTCACACCCCGAGCACTGTAATTTTGGCATCCTAAAAGTTTTAAGTGTAGTCATGGGCTGGGTCTCAAGAAGATGGGCGGTGATCAGAGCTCCACCTTCTCCCTGTTCCCTTTGCGACAATGTACATCCGTAGGGCTTGCTGAGGAAACAGTGTCTGCATTGGCCTCAAGTGAAGGGACTCTGAATATACCCAGCCCTTAAATAGTGCAGGCGGCAAAAGTTCTTTGTGCTGTGCCTCACCCATACCACAGAAGTGAGGGGCCAATTTAATCTTGTGTGTTCCAAGTACCTCTGTGAAATTCTATTCTCAATATTTTAGAAACTAAGAAGCCCAATGAAGTAAATGGCCAAATCCCCATGTACTTTAATGGTATCAGGAACAGGCCTCTAAAACAGGTGCCCTTATTGATTTCCAAGACAAAATTAAGAGTTATAAACTATATGTGACAAGCTTTCAGCTAAAACTAATATTTTCTTCACCTTCTGTCTGAATTGTTTAGAATGTGATAAAATTCCTTTTCTCTACTGTATTCAGACACTGAGAATGCTTGCAAAATATTTATTTTGGATAATCCCTATATCCAATGCCTCTCTTTATCAATAGAACAATATTTATGGAGGTCAGGCTGCCAACTTTGCCAGACAGTCGCCTTTGGTGTCCAAAAGAAAACACAGTTCATCACAAGATTGCGCTTTCAGATGTAAATTAAACTTGTCCTTGATGAACCAAAAGATACAAGTCAATAAAGGAAAATTATTGATAGCTGGAAAGGACGTATCCTTTGGGACGGACAATGCTTGGTTCTAATCACTGATGTCTTAGATGCACGAAAGGTATATTTTACATCCCAGCGACAACTTTTTGAGAAACAAAGTGACAGTGTTTCAGATTGTTTTGTTAGCACTTGCAGGCAGAGATTATCTTTTTACTGCATGTTTGGACAGCACCTAGGACAAAAATTAACACACAAAGTGCTTTTCATCAGTAGATCTCCAGGTGCTTTACAAAAAAACCATCATTATTCCCATTCTGCAAATGGGCAAATTGGGGCACAGGGAAAGAAGGAGACTTGCCCAAGGTCACCCAGCAGCCAAGCTGGTATGAGGACCCAGGTCTTCTGAGTCCCAGTCTAGTGCACTATCCACTAGGCCACACTGTCTTCCCACACAAAGGGACTCTGATCCCTACTGGGGGCTCTCCAGATACCACTGTAGTACATGTAATGAATAATAATAATTAAATAAAGTAGCAGTGGTAAGCCTACCCTAGCGTACACACTTTTGGCTTATCTTTCAGCGTGCATGCTCACCCTGCAGCTAAAAGATAGACTAACTCTAACCTCCAGTTTTCCCAACAGAATAGGAATGGGAGGAAAAATTCACTGGTGACAATGTAATAATTAATACCTGACTGGTATTTCCAGAACTGTTTGTCCTGTTTTACAGTTACAGATGCACCACAGAGTTTTTATTGTTCTCCCCCTAAGCAGCACTGTTAACAATATTTCATTTAGTCTCACTTACCTAACCTTTTAATGATAACTACCTGGCAGAATCACCATCTTCCTCTGCAACTAAAAGGCAGAGGCCCTTTTTTTTAAAAAATAATTATTAGTAACAATAATAATACTTAGTATTTTCATCATGTCTTACATCTGAGGGACTCCAAGTGGTTTACAACCTTTATTCATTTTAAGTAAGCCTAACAACACCCATGTGAGGATCATGAGTATTATTATGTTCATTATACAGGTAGGTATAACTGAGTCAGAAGGTTAATTAACTTGCTGAAGGCCACAGAGTATTTCAGTGGCAGAATCAGGGATCAAACACAAGTCCCATACCATGGTTTTGCTCCAGCCATTGGACACATCACTTTGTCTTTTCTCAGCAAAAAAGAGTTAGAGCTTGCAAACTGTTCATAGTTATAACTAGTCAATGTAGAAGCAGTTATTTGTTTTTTTGCTAAAATGAAGCTGAGGAACCCAATAATAAGGGAGATTCTTACATTATCTTTAACTCAGACTATTGTGCATACGGTAGGTATTGTATTGAGACAGTAGTATTTACACAGGAGTCTCAGAATATTGAACTGGCAAAGTCAAGTTGTAGAGTTATGGATTGAAAACAGATTGCCAGGCAGTGCAAAACCAGTTACATTCTGCTAATAGTGCTGATTTCTACAGAGAGACTAGAGGGGTATGACAGCTCCTCTGGTAAAGATTGTGCAGATTTTTGCAAGACCCATACTAGGCCAACTTTCAGCTTGACTGTACTCATTTGGAGCAAAGCTTATACAGGAAAAGGTGATTGATTCGACATTTTAAAAATGACACAAAGCCTTCAAAATCATAAGGTTCTAGGGACTAAGAAGACCTTGAAACTTTTTATAATTTGTCTTGATCCATCAGACAAAGATGTTTTCTTCTTCATTCCTCTCTGCTCCAGAGTGCTGCTTACATCAACATTACAGCCTTGACAGAAGCCTTCAGAGTCTACCGGGATAGAGACTGGCATCAGTGAATTTAAACTGGCATTTTATGCTGATGGTATATTAATATGTATACCTACCAGGGATTTCAGGGTTTTTTTAGTTTGGCAAATTTTCTGGTTTTAAAATGAACTATAATAAATTTGAAGCCATGTCTCTGCATGAACCTGATAACATACTACCCCTAAAGAATTTCCTATTTAAGCTGATATAATAAGGTCTCCCAAGGTGGAGTTTATTATGTATCCTCTTTTTAAAAAAATAAAAATAAAAATCCTTAGAGTAAAATTGCAGGTGAATTTATGTAGTCCCTTGGTCTAGTATAAAACATAACTAGGAACCAGACCATGCTTACCATATGAGCATCCCCTTAGAAGTCAGTGGCAGATTTTGCACTTATCAAGGTGTGTAGGATTTAGCCCTAAATTACTCATTATTGCTCTGATTTTTATAAGGAACTCAGCATGCACAACTCCCAGTTGACCCTAGTGAAAGTTGTGGGCTCTCAGCAGCTCTGTAAATCAGGTTATGTTCTTGAAAACACCCCAATTAACCATGAAATAATGAAGCAAGCAGCAGCAATATTAACTTCCTGATAACATGTATGAAAACAAGATGATCAGGCTGCTCTACATGTGAATCCTTAGCACAGGTGCATTTAGTCATTAAAAATTGTTGTTACATCAGAGATAGAGTTCCATATCCTTGATCTCCTGACTAAATCGGGGGAAGAAACACACATTTTTGTATTTTGTCAGTTTAATCCATTTAGATGCCATGGTGACAGGCATTTTAGAAATACCATAGATTATAAGCAGATTAAAATGCTTTCACTTGTCCATATGTGGGCTATTAATATTTCATCAGATAGCCTAGACTGTCTTTAAATCTCAGAAAAGACAGGAAAACTTGTTTGGGATAACGTAAGAGACAAATTGAGTTTCTCATCAAATTGAAGTAACACTAAAACTTTTTGGGTCCATAAAAGTTTGCTTCATTCCCCTCCCCCCTTATTTCAGGCACGTCAGCCCTTTCTGTGTCACCCAGGACCAGAGCTATTGAAATAGGATATGAAAAAACTGATGATTCAGCACTCTCATTCCCTCTAGAACAGTGGTGAGCAACCTGTGGCCCGTCAGGGTAATCCACAGGCAGGCCGCAAGAGAGTGTTTACATTGACTGTCCGCAGGCATGGCCACCCGCAGCTCCCAGTGGCCGTGGTTCGCCATTCCCAGCCAATGGGAGCTGCGGGAAGTGGTGGCCAGCACATCCCTGTGTCGCTTCCCACAGCTCCATTGGCTGGGAATGGTGAACCGTGACCACTGGGAGCTGTAGACAGCCGTGCCTGCGGACGGTCAGTGTAAACACTGTCTTGTGGCCCACCAGCAGATTACCCTAATGGGCCGCGTGCAGCCCATAGGCCGCAGGTTGCCCACCACTGCTCTAGAAGCAGGACAAACTGAAAGTTTGTGTGAGTGTTATCTCAGAAGACTCTCAGCTTGATTTTTACTCCCTAAAATATTCAGATAAATGGCTGAAAGTTCAGATATTTATCTGCACAGAAACATTGTTAGTATTAAGACTGTTAAGCCTTTATTTCTTGCCCATGTAAAGATGGTTTCCTCCACTGATTTGAACACAGAAGGTCACCTGTGCACATGGGTCTCCCACATGAAAGCCATCCCCACAGCACTATCCCAGACTCATATCTAGCTTTGTATGGGTCTAGGGCCTTATGTATGAGGAGAGAGGGTAGGAATCCCAGTCTTTGCCCACCTACTGTCTCCACAGAAAGGATCACTGTTCTCTTACTGGTTGTTAGATAAGGTAATATTAATTGTTACCTTATCTCACAGGAGGTTATGAGTCCTGGCTTCACAGCCTGAGGGGAGCGGTGGTGGTACAGTGAGGAGGTCTATGTTAAGTAGCAGAGGATCCTGGATACTGTGACAAAGTTCCTGCTCTACCTTAGTGGGCCTTGCACTTATTGGCAGATTTGCTCGCCTTGGAGCTTCACATCAGCCCTCAGCTTGGCCGCTTTTCTGAACCCACAGTCCAGGTCAACTCCTCCTGTGTCTAACCAGGAGTTTGGAGGATTTGGGGAGAACCCAGGCCCGCCCTCTACTCCAGGTTCCAGCCCAGGGCCCTGTGGATTGCAGCTGTCTAGAGTGCCTACTGGAAGAGCTGTGTGACAGCTACAACTCCCTGGGCTACTTCCCCATGGCCTCCTCTGTTGCGGTTCAAATACAAGACAGAACAAGGCTTTAAGCAAGCAAGCAGGCTGGTCTGCCAACGGCCTGGTCTCCTGTCAGCCTCGTTGGCATTCTCGTTTTACACTGCTTCAGCATTCCGCGCAGCGCTCAGAACTGGCTGCTGCCCTGCTACCCGCCCTTTCCACCCTGGGGAAACCTTTTTCTGTTATCAGCCCTCTCCCGTTGGGCTGCAAGGACCCCACCCTCCGTCACATTTGTTCCTTCCACCGGCAAGTGCAAGTTTTACTGCCGTCGGCGGCGCATGACGGAGTGGCGCGTGAAGGGTCCTTCCTAGTCCCCCATCAGGGGGCCCGTTACCGGGTGTACTTTTCCATGGGGGAAGCCCAGTGCTACCTCTGCCGGGCATCGGAGCATGTCTGGAGGGACTGCCCCTTAGCCTGGCAAGGAGGGGCACTTGGGATCCCCGAGACCTGGCAGGACATCCTCCCCGTCATTGCTGAAGCCCCTGGCCGTCTGGTACCCAAACCCGCCCCCCCCCCTTCGGACCACCGCTACTCCCGCTCAGGCCCAAGAGGCACCTCCCCTACAACGCCCAGACGAGCGGGAGAGCCCCGCCCTTGCTGCTGACAATCTAGCAGGGCCTATAGAGGAGGGTGTGACAGAGTTACCACCAGGCATGGGAGAGAGCCTGCCCCAGGAAGAATCTTCCCTCCTTATGCTGCCCCACCGCCCCCCCCCACAAGTCTCTGAACCATCGCCTTTACCCCCTGACACAACCCCGCTAACCAGCCCCCAGATGATGCCATGGAGGGCTGGGCCCTAGTCCAGGGGACGCGAGGCAAGCGGAAGGCTTGAGCTCCACCTCATCTACCCGAGGCAGAGGCCCCCCAGAAGACCAGGAGGCAACCATCGTGGCGGGTGCCGGCGGGGAGAACCCCGGGGCGGTGGAAAGTGTCCTCTCCTCCATGTTCGAGGAGATCGAGGCCTTAGATCTGACCCCGGTCGCCCAGGGGGAGGACGACCTTTTGCCAGCAAATCTCAATCTGGGCAACCTCACTCCACCCCTCTTTTCCCCATGCTCCCTCCCCTTAACTGTTGCTTCTGCTCCACCTCCAAGGAGCCTCTGGACTCCTCCTCCGACCCAGCCGCTGATGGCACCCCACTGACGACCACCGAGCCTGCTCAGGTGACTATCGGCACCATGCGGCCGGGGCACGAGTCGCCAGGGGTACCCCCTGTTGGTGCAGAGCAATCTACTCCCTTCCCGAGTGGGGGCCCTACAGAACATAATCCACCTCCTGATGCTGTGGCTGCTAAATCCACCACAGAGCATGTGCCCAGTGTCACTGAGAGCTCCCTCCCCACCCCCTTAACCCTTGAGCCTGATCGGGAGGCGCCACCATCCAGCTGCTTGCCTCCCAAAACCCAGAACCTCGCCTCTGCCCCTGGCCCTACCCCTATCCAATTTACCTCCTGCAACGTCATTGCTGCCCCCGGGGCTGTCTCTTTCTCTTTCCCAACTGATGACCCCCAGGGAGCGCCTTTGTGTTCTCCTGCCCCGACCCATTAGGAGCTGCTATTTTCCCTCCACCGCCCCCTATTGCCCCAGAGCTTGAGGCGGGCCTAGAAGCTCCAGCCCATCAGGCACCCCGTCAGGGGTCTGCACCCTGCTTGTCCACTTTAGTGGACCACAGGGCTGCACCAAGGGCCACGCAGGGGAACAACCAGGAAACCGTAACCCCACCCCCCATGAGCTGCGAGGAGAGCTGAGGAAGTTTTTAGAGGATGTCCGTGGCTCCCGCAACAAGGTACAACTTGCTCTCCAGCGATGGAGGAACTTTTCTCAAATCCTCCGGGCCACAAGGGCCCTCATGGGGGAAGGTAAACGGACGGGGAAGCAGGATGCCGCGGCCTACTGACGGGTCCGTGTCTTCCGTGAACAATTACTCACCTACGGGATGGGTCACCGACTGCTGCGTGGCCAGCTGGGAGAGGCGCGCGTCCCTGCCAGTGAGGACCCCCCCCAACCCTCCCCATGATACCTCTCACCATCGCAACGTTGAACACCCAGGGTTGTAGGATGGCTCTCCGCAGGTCCCAGGTGCTCTCCTTCCTTCGGGAGGGAGGGTACTCTGTGGTTTTTCTGCAGGAGACCCATACGGACCCGACCACCAAAGACAGTTGACGGCTGGAGTTGGGGGACAGGGTCTACTTTAGCCATGCCACGGTTCGACAGGCTGGAGTGGCGACCCTGTTCTCCCCCGACCTACGGCCCGAGGTGCTAGGGATTGCTGAGGCCATGCCGGGTCGCCTGCTGCATCTCTGGGTGCGTATGGAGGGGCTCTTGGTTAACCTCATTAACGTCTATGCCCTGACATTGGGCCCGGAGTGGCTGCAATTCTACCAGCAGGTGTCCGCCTTCCTCGGCACCTTAGATTGTCAAGAGTGCCTGGTCCTGGGAGGGGACTTTAATACCACACTCGAGGAACAGGACCGCTCGGGGACCGAGCAGAGCCCGGCCACCATGGACACCCTCTGGGAGATAGTCGAACATCACTCCCTAGTGGACATCTGGCGCGACCACCACCCGGATGACACTTCCATGTTCACCTTTGTCCGGGTGGCCCATTGGTCGAGCCACTCCCGGTTGGACCGCATTTATTTATCATGCTTCCATCTCTCACGAGCCCACTCCTCCAGCATTCGGCTAGCCCCATTTTCTGACCATCATCTAGCCACCGTGACAGCCTCCCTCTGTGCGGAGAGGCCGGGGCTGGCCTATTGGCATTTTAACAACAGTGTGTTGGAGGATGAGGGCTTCGTGATGTCCTTCCGGGAATTCTGGCTGGCCTGGTGAGGGCAGCGGCATGTCTTTCCCTTGGCACGGTGATGGTGGGACCTGGGGAAGGTGTGCGCCAGGCTTTTCTGCCGTGACTACACCCGGGGCACCAGCCAACGGAGAAATGCAGCGATAGAGCAGTTGGAACGGGAGGTCTTAGAGCTGGAGAGGCGTCTGGCCGCCAGCCCTGAGGACCGACTCCTCTGCGGAGCGTGCCGAAAGAAGCGGGAGGAGTTCCAGGCCCTGGAGGACCATCAGGCCCGGGGTGCCTTTGTTCGATCCTGCATCCGCCTCCTCCCGCTTCTTCTATGCCCTGGAGAAAATGAGGGGGGCCAGGAAACACGTCACCTGCCTCCTGGCAGAAGTCGGCACCACCCTCACGGAACTGGTGGAGATGTGCTGGAGGGCCCGAGCCTTCTACGCAATTCTTTTCTCCCGGGATCCGACTGACCCTGGCGCTTGCAGAGTGCTCTGGGAGGAGCTCCCTATGGTCAGTGCGAGCAACTGAAACCGGCTAGAGTTGCCTCTCACTCTGGCCGAGTTCTCAGAAGCCCTCCGTCGTATGCCCACTAATAAGTCTCCCGGCATGGAAGGGCTGACTGTGGAGTTCTACTGCGTGTTTTGGGACGTCCTTGGCCCAGACCTGGTCACCGTCTGGGCTGAGTCTCTGCAGAGCGGGGTCCTCCCTCTTTCATGCAGGCGAGCTGTGCTCACCTTACTGCCGAAGAAGGGGGACCTCCGCGATTTACGAAATTGGCGTCCCGTCTCGCTCCTCAGCATGGACTACAAAATCGTAGCAAAAGCAATCTCACTGCGGCTAGGGTCTGTGGTGGTGGACGTGATCCACCCAGACCAGACCTACATGTCCCGGACCGCAGTATCTTTGATAACCTATTTCTGGTTCGGGACCTTTTGGAACTCGGGCATAGAGACGGTCTGTCGTTCGCCCTCCTGTCCCTAGATCAGGAGAAGGCGTTCGATAGGGTGGACCACGGGTACCTCCTGAACACTCTGCAGGCATTTGGCTTCGGACCCCAGTTTGTGGGTTTTCTCTGGGTGCTATACACCTCCGCAGAGTGTCTGGTTAAGCTCAACTGGATCCTGACCGAACCGGTCAGCTTTGGGCGAGGAGTATGGCAGGGGTGCCCCCTCTCGGGCCAGCTGTATGCTCTGGTGATCAAGCCTTTCCTCTGCCTCCTCCGCAGGAGGTTGACAGGGTTGGTGCTGCGGGAGTCAGAGCTGCGGCTGGTCCTGTCGGTGTACGCTGATGACGTGCTCCTCGTGGTCCAGGACTTGGGCGACTTGGCGCGGGTGGAGGTTTGCCAGGCCATCTATTCGGCCAGCCTCCTCTGCCCGGGTCAACTGGGTCAAGAGCACTGGCTTGGCGTTAGGAGACTGGCGGCAGGCGAGCTCCCTCCCACCCGCGCTTCAGACCATCCGGTGGAGTGTGGGCCCGCTGCTCTACCTCAGTGTTTACCTTTCTGCCACACATCCCTCTCTGCTGGAGAACTGGGAAAATTTAGAGGGCGGGGTGATAGAGCAGCTCCGGAAATGGACGGGACTACTCCTATGTCTCTCTCTTCGTGGGAGAGCACTGGTGCTTAATCAACTAGTCCTGTCCAAGCTCTGGTATCGGCTCAACATGCTGGTCCCGGCCCCGGGTTTCCTGACCAACCTCCGGACATCGATTCTGGGGTTCTTTTGGTCAGGAATGCACTGGGCCCCTGTAGGGGTTCTTTGTCTACCCCTGAAGGAAGGAGGACAGGGCCTGAAGTGTCTGCACACTCAGGTCTGCGTCTTCTGCCTCCAGGCCCTACAGAGGCTCCTTTATAGTGCAGGCAGTTTGGCGTGGAGCATACTGGCGCACGCCATCCTGAGCCGCATCTGAGGGCTCCGATATGACCAGCAGCTCTTTTATCTCTGTCGGGGAGGTCTTCTGCGAGACCTCTCCGGGCTGCAGGTCTTCTACCAGGACCTCCTTCCTGACTTGGAAACGGTTTTTAACAACCAGGTCCATGGCGGCCACTGAGGGGGCAGATCTCCTCACAGAGCCCCTGCTACACAACCCCCAGCTCCGTGTGCACGTGGCGGAGTCCCGCGCCAGAGCTTGATCCTGGCAGAAGTCACGAGAGTCGGAGACCTCCTGGACTATGACAGGGGAGACTGGCTGGATCCCCTGACGCTCGCTCGGTGCATGGGGCTCTCCAGACCTCGTACCCCCCGGACCGTACTTCAGGAGGTGAAGGCCGCTTTGCTGCCCGCTGCTAGAGCTTACCTCAGTCAGGTCCTGCTCGAGGGCATGCCTGCCCACTCTCTACCCCAGACCTGCCGGACTTTTTAATTGGACCCCGCCCCGTAGACCCAATTGACCCCCTCACCCCTTTACGGTGAGCCGGCTGCATGAATGGTATGCTTCCAAACCACACCAAGGAAACATCTATACACACTCATGCTCCACACCCTTCACGCCCTCACCCTAGTGTCCCACCCCGACACAAAGTGGCGAGACCTTCTGCCACCTTTGGAGGGCCAGCCACCTTGGTTCCGAGGCCTGTCGGGGTCATCAGTTGGCGGCTTCTTTACGGAGCTGTGAGCACGGGCACGTACTTGGCGCGATTCAACCCCGTCCCAGCTACTTGTCCCTTTTGCGGTGTGAGGAAAATCCTGGCGCACGTATATTTGGAGTGTGCCAGGCTGCAGCCCCTGTTCCGGCTCCTCACAAATCTTTTATTACATTTTTGGTTGCATTTTTCCCCTCACCTTTTTATTTATGCACTCCCCATCCGTGGCCTCACAAAGTCGCGGGATTTCCTAGTTAACCTCCTCCTGGCCTGGCTAAAACGGCCATCTATAAAACCAGAGAGAGGAGGTTGGCCGATGGAGTTTCCTGTGACTGTGGGACCATTTTCCGATCCTCGGTCCATTCATGTATCCGGGCGGAGTTCCTCTGGGCGGCGTCCACCAACTCCCTTGATGCTTTTGAGGAGCGGTGGGTGCTGTCCGAGGCTCTCTGCTCGGTGTCCCCGTCCGGCTCCCTTTGTTTTGACCCTTTGATTGGGGGAGAGAGTAAGGGACCCCAGCCCCAGCCATTGCTGCTGCGGACACCACGACCTTAGAGGGGTCCATTCACACATGGGTGCATGTGCCCCCTCCCCCCCCGGGGTTGTCCACCCCACAGCCTGCCCCTTTTGTTGGGTGCTTTCAGAGGAGGGAATAGGTTCCACTTGTATTTGCTGATGCTGGTGACAGCAAAATTGATGGAAATAGTATTTTAAATATTTTTTTAAAAAATATTGTTATTATATGATAGGTTATGTTTTTACCTTATATGGCAATGATGCCTAAATCCTTATTAAATAAATAAATAAAACTGTAGGCAGATAAAATGTATGAAATGAGCTGAGTTTTACACCTGGTATTAGAAAGCACAGCGATTTTTGGAGTCTTATAAACATTGACTCTGATAAACAATTTGTGAAAACTGAAAACTTCAGTAAGCTATGGTTTAGAGGAAAAAATGACAAAAACCAAATATATAATATTCCCTGCTTGGAATAGCCACTCCCCTTGCTTAAAACAGTTATATCTCTACAGTTTTTTTCTGTGTTACTATCATAAATTGTCTATACACACTGTTTCATGGTTTTCCTTGCTCTCTCTGCATGCAGATACAAAGACAATTAGATCATTTTAAACATATTAATTTCATAACTGTCTAATGGAAGAAGTGCCAGCATTTCTGAGTTCTTTTCTTGCTAAAATATAAAAACTTACATTAAATATGGAAATACAGGCTTCTTTGCCCCCCTCTCCCATCCACTGAATAGTGCCTTATTGGAGTTAACACAGGCTTGGTCTCAAAGGGACTGACCTTGGAGGTCATTAAATGTTTGGAGTGTGCAGCTCACATTTCATATGAGGAATATTGATAGAGTGGAGTGTGTTGCCTGGTCATTTTTGTGTTTAATCTCTCTTTTAAAAAATATACAGAAATTAAGAAGAGAGGCTGAACTAGATATTCTGAAACCTGGATTTGCAAAGGGTGTATGTGACAAAGCAATACCACATTCTGATGTCTTCATCCCAGGATCCATAGGAACCTTGAGATCCCTATTTTGTCATGCCTCTTTTGCTTTTCCCTTTTCCTGTTTCCCCAAATTTCTACAGTACCTGACAGGAGAGAATCAATGGCAAAACAGTGCTTGAATGCATGTGTTCTCATACACTTATAACTATACTTTAATTTCTCTTTTAAAATGGTTTCTTTCAGTTTTAGTCATATTTTTTTCTCTAAATGTTTTTTTTCTGCCAGCATCTTGTTAAAATGCATAATGTAATCATAATTCTCTTCACACATTCCTCAGGCTGCTTGCCTGGCTTAGACTCCGGCCAACCACATTCTGGTGGCAATGGTATTTAAATTCAATTTCAAAGGCTTTAATCCAAGGATTTAAGTAAAAGGACTGAAAATCCTACCACACACATTCCCAAATTTTTCCTCCTTTTTATTTCTTCATATTTCACTTGAGATCTCTCATTTATGCTTTTGAACACATTTCACTTCTTTTTTCTTTATTGATGGAGGGGCAAACATGGGCATTTTAATTATGTTAATATTACAGGTAATGATGGTTTTCTACACCCTGTACAATTTAGCATTGGCTAGTGCAATATGAAAGATGCAGATATACAACAGAAAGGCATTATACTGCAATCTCTGCCATTATCAAATTGAGAATATTTCTGTTTAGAAGTTGAATTCTTGCCTCTCTATCACTCAGTGGTTTGTCTTTGATTTTGCTAAGAGTATGCAAGGTGACAGTTTTTTCATTTTTGGATTTTTAAGCAAATTAAGTGCTTCTAAAGACAGCCATAGAGACTGAAGCCTTGTGTTTATTCACAGCACAGGTGCTGCATAGACAGGGCAATGCCTGCCAATGGGCCTCATCCCTGTTCTGGATGGAACATCTCTAGTGGTGGGAAGGTAATTCATTTCCCACATCAGCCGTTGGTGCGTCATCTGAAATTTGCAACAAGGGTTCCATTTAACGCCAGTCATTGTGGTGGTTTCCATTCATCAGTGCAAGCAAGAGACTCTTCCAGACAACAGCAGCCTTTGAGTAAGGAAGTTTACACAGTGGAAATGATTGTTATTTATACTGTTCATTGATGCACAGAGTCATGATATATTTTCTACTTAATTAAGCTTGATATCCAGGAACATTTTGCTGGCCAGGGTGGAAAACATTTGCAACGCACCTCTCCAGGAGGTTGGCCAAAGAAAAAGGCTGGCAAATCAGGAGAAAGCAAGAATGGCTGGCCAATCAGAATGGAGAGGGGAAAAAAAAGTCCAATGGCACAACACTTCAGCACCCTCTGGAAATTGGCACCCAGAACAACCTCCCTGTTTGTCCGCCCCTAGAATTGGCCCTATTGGCATCAAATGTACCAGAAATCAACTTACATCAACAGGATGTGGTGGTTTTATAATGTGGGCACCAGTGCATGAGGAAATAGACTGAGACTGCCAATTCATTTAATATATCACATACTTATTACACCAAATAGACCAGTGAAGGCACTACTGACCCAGAGCTAAGTTCTAAGTAGTGACCTGGAGATGAAAGGTTCCAAATTCCATTACTAATCCTTCAGCTATCCACTTTCCCATTTTTTAGAATAATGTATGAAAGGCAGATGAGTACTGCCTAGTTTAACATTGATTGATTTTAACAAATGACATGTCAGATTATGGGTCACACCAAAGCTGCACTCAGTGCAGCTCAGGAGGATGTGTGTGTAGTCAGATTTAAGCCACTTTCGTGAGTTCTGCTTTCTTGTATCCAGTGTACTTCCTGAGCTCAATTTAGAACAGCTTCAGTTAGAGTTTTACTTACACCCCAAAGCATGGGATTTTATATCCCTTAATTTGTTTGTATCTCCTCTAATGTCACTGTGGATGATCTCATTAGCCATATAACTCATCCTTTTTTTGGGACTCTGCTTACCTCTTGTTATCAAAGACATCATGTGGCAATGAGTTTCAGAGGTAACTAGATTTTCAAAGTGAAAACCCAGGTAGCATAAGAGAGGGATTTGGTGGGAGATTAGGGAAGTTGGCAGAGAAGCAGGAAGAAAAGGGTACCCCTCTTCCACTAACTTCACCCTTTTAGAATGCAAACAGTTGACACTTTGCTTTAAAGGGCAGATTGGCAGAGCATAGTATTTACCCCTCTTCAACATCTTTCCTGTTTTCTCTTAGCTGCAGGTTTTCTGCAGCTCCATGTGTACCATTTTATGTAAATGATTTAATAACTTCAATTGCATATTTGCATACACATTTCAGTTTACGGTCAATATATTCTATCCCAAGCAAAGGTGAGAGCTGACTATGGAGCCGCACACAACTTGATATTGGTGGCAAGTGTGTATGGGGGGAGTGGAGGGGATGTTTAATGGGACTGGAGTAGTTGATTAGATGTTGGAGGGGTTTGGGATTGTTAGGGTATCTGGAGTGCTTGGAGTAGGTGGGAGGCCTGGGGTATCTGGGTACTTTGTAGCGGGTAGCTGGGTGCTGTCAGGATAGGGCTGGGGCAGGTGGGCAGGTTGTGAGGTGCTTAGTACTGTTGGGATTGGATAGGAGCTCTGATGTCTGGCAGTGCTGGAACAGGTGGATGGGCGATGTTTGTCTCGGGATCTGAGACTAGCCAGGGGAGCCTCGGGCCAGTACTGAGTCCCCTCACTTTCTGTCCCTGCCAGCAGCTGGCTACCCACTGCTGCTGCTACTGCCAGCTCCTCTTGCTACATCTCTTCCTGGCTTCTCCTTCCTTGCTCTGGTCCAGAAGGGGGAGAGGCAATGGGAAAGGCCGACAGGCTGCATGAAGACAGCTGAGTTACAATCCAGCTGGGCTATAGGAATGCATTTACAGGGCTAACAAATGTGTGTGTCGTGTGAGTAGTGTGACTCTTGGAGCCCTGTTTTTATCCAGTCCTGGCCTCTCCTCTCCTTTTTCTTCTTTCCCGCTCCCCCATCATGTAACAATGGCAAAGCATCATAGAAAGAGTGGCTTTCCTTTAACACTGAACAAGGAACTTTATAGGAGTAAAGAAATACATATTATCCCCAAAACTTTTGTTTCTGTGCTTCACCCTAGGGCTTCTGTCTGTAACCTCCCACTCTCCCCTCCTCCGAGCCGTATGGCTAAAGATTTAAAGCAACAGTACACATATCCAATGTGCTCCTCCAATTCAACCTCTTACAGTCTTAGCTCCCCCTATTGTCCCCCCACCCCAACCATCATTCATTCACTCACACCCCTTTCAGCAATTGATCAAGTTCCCCCTCCACTTGCAACCTTCTCCCCTCCCCAATCTCACCACCTTTCACCCTCAGTCAACCCTGCTCCCTAACCTGACCCTCTCCTTGTTCAGAATGCCTTTCCCAATTTCTATTAGTTTGTTCTTTACTTGGTTCAGACCTATTTATCCCCTCCCACCCTCTGCAGCTCCATCTCCACCAGAAGTTCCTGGTGGGAATCTGGTAAAAGGCACTCACTGAAGCCTCATGGGTCTGAAGAAGCTTCTGCCCCAACAAAAGTCTCATGAAGAAAGAGGAAGGCTGGGCCAGTAGTTAGGGCACTAACCTGATGCATGAATACAAGTCCCTGCTCTGCCACAGTCTTACTGTGTGACTTTGGGCAGGTCACTTAGTATTCTAGCCTTCAGTTTCCCATTTGTAAAACGAAGATAATAGCACTTACCTGCCTCACAGTGTGTTTTGATGATAAATACATTAGAGATTGTGTGATGCTCAGATTCTTTAGTAATGTGGGGACTATATAACTACCTAACAAAGAGGAAAATTGTGACAGCTTGGAGTACACATTCTGCACTATAGACATAATAACATAGGCCCAGATAATCAAAGGTATTTAAATTCCTAAATCCCATGTATTTCAATGGAAGTTAGGAGTCTAAATAACTTTGAGGATCTGGGCCATATTCCCCATGGTTTGGCTTAGCCCCATGAGCCTTAAATTATCAGCTGCCTCAGACAATTCTTCTGTGAAATAGGGTAGATAGAATTATCCCCATTTTACATGTAAAGAAATGGAGGCAAAAAGTGGTTATGTGACCTACCCAAAGTCACACAGGCTGTGGCAAAGCCATAGATAAAATCCAGATCTTTTATTGACTTACATTCTAAGAATTGCTCTCATTTATCCTGTTGATGTAAGTTGATTTCTGATACATTTGATGCCAATAGGGGCGGACAAACAGGGAGGTTGTTCTGGGTGCCAACTTCCAGAGGGTGCTGAAGTGCTGTGCCATTGGACTTTTTTTTCCCTCTCCACGCTGATTGGCCAGCCATTCTTGCTTTCTCCTGATCTGCCAGCCTTTTTCTTTGGCCAACCTCCTGGAGAGGTGCATTGCAAATGTTTTCCACCCTGGCCAGCAAAATGGCCAGGGCTACTCCTGGATATCAAGCTTAATTAAGTAGAAAATATATCATGACTCTGTGCATCAATGAACAGTATAAATAACAATCATTTCCACTGTGTAAACTTCCTTACTCAAAGGCTGCTGTTGTCTGGAAGAGTCTCTTGCTTGCACTGATGAATGGAAATATTTGTTCAGCCTTCAAAAAGCAACTGGGAGGCTTCAGACTATATTTCTACCTGTCCATTTTAGGGATGCTGTCTTAAGCTCTTAAAGTGCTGCAATGAAAGACTGTGGTTCAGAAAAATTGCTTGCTAAGATTAAAATATGGATGAGAAAAAGATACGTTCTGAGGTGCTTCTCAATAACAACATGGACCAACATAATATTTATATTTGCTCTGAAATCTTATGAAATGCCGTCCACTAACATTTCTGATGATGTTTTAATAGCACCCCCAAGTCCCATTGACTGTAGTGTAGTTATCCCAGTTACATTGTTGTAGAAGAAGCTGGTCCAGAAATTGTTCAGATGCACTATGAGGTGAAATAATTATGGATTACAATAAAAGAAAATATATGGTTTATTCCCCAGTCTGGGAGTTGAAACTCCATGGGTGAAATCCTGGCCCCATTTAAGTCAATAGGAATTTTCCCACAGAATTCAGGATTTCATAAGAACATAAAAATAGTCATACTGGTCCATCAGACCAATGGTCCATCTAGCCAGAATCCTGTTTTCCAACAGTGACGAGTGCTAAATGCTTCAGAGGGAATGAATAGAACAGAGCAATTTATCGAGTGATCCATCCCCGGTCATCCAGTCCCAGCTTCTGGCAGTCAGAGTTTGAGGGAGACCTAGAGCATGAAATTGTGTCCCTGACCATCTTGGGAAATAGCCATTGATGGACCTATACTCCATTAACTTATCTAATTCTTTTTTGAACCCCAATTATATTTTTGACCTTCCCAACATCCCTGACAATAAGTTTCACAGATTGACTGTGTGTTGTGTGGAAGAAGTACTTCCTTATGTTTGTTTTAAACCTGCTGCCTATTAATTTCATTCGATGACCGCTGGTGCTTCTGTTAACTGAAGGAGTAAATAATGCTTCCTTATTTACTTTCTCCACACCATTCATGATTTTATAGATTGCTATCATATCCCCCCTTAGTAGTCTCTTTTCTAAGATGAACAGTTCCAGTCTTTTTAATCTCTCCTCATATGGAAGCTGTTCCATACCCCAATCATTTTTGTTTCTCTGTACTTTTTACAATTCTAATATAGAACCAGAACTGCACACAGAATTCAAGGTGTAGGTGTACCGTGGACTTATATAGTGGCATTATGATATTGTCTGTTCTGTTATATAATGATTCCTAACACTGGTTTAGCTTTTTTGACTGCCATTGCACATGGAACAGATATTTTCAGAGAACTATCCACGATGACTTCAAGATCTCACTCTTGAGTAGTAATAGGCAATTTAGACCCTATCATTTTGTAGGAATAGTTGGGATTACGTTTTCCAATGTGCATTACTTTGCACTTATCAACATTGAATTTCATCTGCTATCCTGGTGCACCGTCATCCAGTTTTGTGAGATCCCTTTGTAACTCTTCACAGGCAGCTTTGGACTTAACTATCTTGAATAATTTGGTATCATCTGCAAACTTTGTCACCTCACTCTTTACCCCTCTTTCCAGATCATTTATGAATATGTTGAACAACACTGGTTCCTTGGGGGTCCCCACTGTTTACCTCTCTCCACTGTGAAAACTGACCTTTTTTATTCCTACCATATGTTTCCTATCTTTTAACCACCAGTTACTGATGGAGGAGAGGACCTTCTCTCTTATCCCATTACTGTCTACTTTGCTTAAGAGCCTGTGGTGAGGAACCTTGTCAAAGGCTTTCTGAAAGTCCAAGTACACTATATGCACTGGATCACCTTTGTCCACAGGTTTGTTGTTCCCCGTCAAAGAATTCTATTAGATTGCTGAAGGATGGTTTCCCTTTACAAAAGCCGTAGTGACTCTTCCACAACATATCATGTTCATCTATGTGTTTGATAATTCTGTTCTTTACTATAGTTTCAAAAAGGTAGTCTTATTGACCTGTAATTGCCAGGATCACCTCTGAAGCCTTTTTAAAAAATCAGCATTACGTTAGCTATCCTCCAGTCATCTGCTACAAAGGCTGATTTAAGCAATGGGCTGCATATTACAGTTGGTAGTTCTGCAATTATATATCTGAACTCTTATTATATTATATTCAGAACTCTTGGGTGAAAACCATCTGGACCTGGTGATTTATTACCATTTAATATATCAGTTTGTTCCAAAATCTCCCGTAAAACCTCAACCTGGGGCAGTTCCTCAGATCTGTTACCTCAAAAGAATGTCTGAGGTGTGCGAATATCCTTTACATCCTCTGGAGTGAAGACCAATACAAATAATTCAGTTAGCTTCTCTGCAATGGCTCGGTCTTCCTTGAGTGCTCCCTTAACACCTCAAGCGTTCAGTGGCCCCACTGATTGTTTGGCAGACTTCCAATGTACTTAAAAATTTTGCTGTTAGTTTTTTTGTCTTTTGCTAGTTTGTATTCAAATTCTTTTTTTGACCTGCCTAATTATACTTTTACTTTTGACTTGCTGCCAGAGTTTATGCTCCTTCCTATTTTCCTCAGTAGGATTTGACTTCCAATTTTAAAAAGCTGTCTTTTTGTCTCTAGCTGCCTCTTTTACTCTGCTGTGGCATTTTTTTTTTTTTGGTCCTCTGTTTTTTTTTCTTTGGAATATACAAATAGTTTGAGACTCTATTATGGTGTCTTTAAAACGTGACCATGCAGCATGCTGGCATTTCACTCTTGTAAGCGCTTCTTTTAATTTCCTTTTAACTAGCCTATTCATTTTTGCGCAGCTCCCCATTTTGAAGTTAAATGCTATTGTGGTGGGTTTCTTTGGTATTCCCCCCGTCAAGGGATTTTAAAATAAATTATGTTATGGTCTCTATTACTGAGTAGTTCAGCTCTATTCGCCTCTTGGACCAGAACTTGTGTGCCAATAAGGACTAAATCAAGAATTGCCTCTCCCCTTGTAGGTTCCAGGACTGCTCCAAGAAGCAGTCATTAATTATACATGTTCTCAGTCAGTTGAAATCCTCCATTAATACTGGGTTTTCTGTTTGTGTAGCCTCTCTAATCTCTCTGAGCATTTCACAGTCACCATCACCATCCTGGTCATACGGTTGGTAGTATATTCCTTCTGCTATACTCTTATTATTCAAGCATAGAATTACTACCCATAGAGATTCTATGGCACTGTTTGATTCATTTAAGATTTTTACTATATTTGACTCTATGCTTTCTTTCACAAACATTGCCCTTCCCCCTCCAGCATGACCTACTCTGTCATACCTATATATTTTGTACCCTGGTATTACTATGTCCCATTATTTCACCAAGTTTCTGTGATGCCTATTTTATCAATGTACTCATTTAATACTAGGCGCTCAAGTTCACGCATCTGAGTATTCAGATTCCTTGCATTTGTATACAAGCACTTATAAAATTTGTCAATATTCAGTTGTCTGCCTTCATGTGATGCAATTGAATGGGACTCTTTTTTATTTGACTGTCTCTTCAGTTCCTACCTGTACTTTATCAACTTCTATCCTTTCCTCTTTATTAGGATATTGATTATCCCCTTCAGTGAATCCTCCCCTGTAAGGGTTCTTTCCCCACTCTGAACTATAGGGTACAGATGTGGGGACCCACATGAAAGACCCCTTAAGCTTATTCTACCAGTTTAGGTTAAAAACTTCCCCAATGTACAAACTTTGCCTTGTTCTTGAACACTATACTGCCACCACCAAGCGTTTTAAACAAAGAACAGGGAAAGAGACACTTGGAGACGTCTTCCCCTAAAATATCCCCCCAAGCCCTACACACACCCTTTCCTGGGGATGCTTGAGAATAATATCCTAACCAATTGGTTACAAAATCATCAAAGACCCAAACCCCGGGATCTTGGAACAATGGCAAAATCAGTCAGGTTCTTAAAAGAAGGATTTTATTTAAAAAAAAAGAAAGGTAAAAGTCATCTCTGTAAAATCAGGATGGAAAATATTTTATCGGGTAATCAGATTCAAAACACAGAGGATCCCCCTCTGAGCAAAACCTTACAGTTACAGAAAACAGGAATAAACCTCCCTCTTAACACAGGGAAAATTCACATAAAACAAAAGATAATCTAATCCGCCTTGCCTAGTTTACCTATACTGGTTGCAATATTGGAGACTTGGATTAGGATGGGTTGGAGAAGATGGATTTCTGTCTGGCCTCTCTCAGTCCCAAGAGAGAACAACCACATAAACAAAGAGCACAAACAAAAGCCTTCCCCCCCCCCCGCCCCTTCAGATTTGAAAGTATCTTGTCCCCTTATTGGTCCTTTGGGTCAGGTACCAGCCAGGTTAGCTGAGCTTCTTAACCCTTTACAAGTAACAGGATGTTGCCTCTGGCCAGGAGGGATTTTATAGCACTGTATACAGAAAGGTGGTTACCCTTCCCTTTATATTTATGACACCCCCCTAAGGGACGTGTCTGCCTGAACATGTTGGCTTTCCCCAACCTTAGTTTAAAAATTCCTCTAGAGCCAGCAACCTGGTTCCATTTTTGAGTGGCGCCCATGCTCCTCCTGTATAGGCTCCTCCATTCCCAAAAGATTGCCCAGTTCCTAAGAAACCTAAATCCCTCCTCCAAACACCATTGTCTCATCCACACATTGAGTTCTGCCTGAATAACTGGCCCTGCAAGTGCAACTGGAAGCATTTCAGAGAATGCTACCATTGAGATCCTGGACTTTAATTTCTTACCTAGCAGCCTGAATTTGGCGTCCAGTACCATTGTCCTACCTTTCCCTATGACATTGGTATCTGCATGTGCCATGACCACTGGCTCCTTCCCAGCATGGCACAGAAGTCTGTTTAGATGTCTCAAGAGGGCCATATCCTTTCACCCCATGACTTTCAATTTACAAGTTATCTTGAAATTTTTCCATTTGAGCAGTTGCCTTCCTTGGAAACAGTTGTATGTTTTACACTTAGACCTGCCTGAGGCAAGAGCTATATGCATATAAAGCCCTTACTTTTGTATTGCTGCCTGACCTCACATCTCTCTAGTGACCTTGGGTTGCATGCTTTTCCATGCTACCAAAGAACTCCTGAAATCTTAGTGTTTCCCCTGGAGCCTCCCTGCAGGGTGTTAGTAAGAAATGTTGTGTTGGTATTGTTTAAAATGTGTTTAATTAGCTGTTTTAACAGTATGTATAAGGTAAAGGTTATGTAAATCACTGGCTTTAATTAAATCCAATATGGAGTATATCATCTGTGACTCTTGGACTCCATCCCTGTAAGCAGACTTGTTTACTGTAAAGATCCTGGATTTCCCTGGCTCAAACTGGACTGAACCAGTTTTTCCCGCCAAAAAGGCTATATAAGAACTTGCTCAGCACCTATGCTGGCCTGTTCATTCCAGTGGCAGCATGTGCACGGTGGGGTCTTCCTAACGCTCCAGAGCTAGAGAGAAGAGTATCATCTATCCCACAGCAAGGTTGAGGAAGGAGAGGCCTGTCCTCACTATCCCCGCCACAACAAACTGAATCCATTTTACCTCTGAAGGGTCCTGCTTTCCTGGTGTCCATCATCCCGGAGGGTCTCCCTGCCTGCAACGAAATCCTACAGTCGTCGGGACTCCCCTGTAGTCCTCCTCGAAGGTTCCACATCAGCCGGAGAGTAGAAGGTCCTGGGCTTCGCCCCTGTGTCCACTGGGCCTAAATTGTAGGAAAAGGTTTCTGTATTGGGGTTTTATTTATTGTTTTTCTGAATACAAAGGGAGATTTTGTTGGTCTGAGCTTCAAGCTTCTAAAGCCAGTCACTGAATCACTGTATGGTTAAGTTTGAGTTTCTTCCCTCTGTTTTTCCAGTTCTCTGTACCTTTACCCTTAATATACTTACCTTTATTTGCACCATATTACCTTGTCTTTCCTTCATTTTTATTACATCACACAGGGAGGGAGGGACACCCTTACTGTAAGCTAAATCCACTGGTGACAGACACAGAAGGGAGCCGAGTCTGCTATTCTGAGAAAAGGGGCTTTCCTTTTTTATCTTTCCCCCTACCATTTCTCGAGTATTTTCTCTCTGAAGCATTACCTTACTCCCATTGGGGTAACAAGGGAGAGTGTGTGTGTGTCTGTTCCTGAAAGTATGAAAGTTAATGCCCTCCCTTTTTGCAGCAACTTGAGTTCCAGTACCCTACAAGCTCCATGTCAGAGAGAGTGAGGGAATATGGTGGAGTTAGTTAAATATGTATGGAATTACAGAAAGGCTATACGATATGAGGCACATCTGTTACCAAGTGATTCATAGCTCTTGGAACTGGAACTAGGGATCATGAGTGAAGCAAGACATCGTAGAGTGATGTTATTAGCCATTTTCCCTATTTTACCACTATGGAGATGTCATGAACAGGAGCTCTGTGGAAGTAACAAGTCTAGATGTTGAGGCCTCACAAGTCCTGAGTGGGTTGGAATGAGCTGTCCTCTGAGGCAAATTTTGCAAAATATGAATTGTAATGGCCAACAATGAATGTGGTGTATTGCTCATGGGTTTTTCCTTATGATACAAGAACCAGTAGGATTGGATCCTGTTCTAGAAGCTCCAAAATCTTCATAGCATAATCCCAAACCAGTGCCTGGGAGATGTTTCTGTCTGTAAACAGAGTCTGAATTAGCTGTCCCTTGATATGGAGAGTTGTGGAAAAGGACTTCAGGAGCTGATCTTGTTTGCATGAACACACCCACCCTGCCTAGGTGCTCAGCATGATGAGATTGCTTGCCCAAATGATCACTTGTGGCTGGTGTTAGATCCCCAGTCTCCTTGTTATTGGGACAGGAGTAATAAAGTGTTGTTATCCTTGTTGTATGAACTGAGGGCAGCAGAACAGTACCTGGCATACCCTAATGGAGGGACTCACTCTCAACTGAATGGTACTTGCTAGGCAGGAGACGTGGGCTCCAAAGCCCAATGAGTTGAGGGAGGATGGGCCCCATTAAGGGTTCCAGACACTGTTTGACCTGCACTTGCGCTCCCCCCGCCCCCCCCCGGTATAATAAAAGAGCTAATTTAGACTCAATTGAGAGTCTTGTTACATGCTGTAGAGCTGAAATCACTGATACTTTGGGACAGTGTCTCTATTGCAAGAGATCGCTCAGGGTGCACCAGCAGTGAGGCTCCCCTACTTACAGCTGAAATCACTGATAGCTGTGTTAAGTGGGGACTCTGAAGACATCTTGGTGAGTGACCAGTTGGCTGGCTGGTGAAGAGGCATGGCCAGCAGGGTGGCTGGCAGAGCGAGCCAGAGCAGAGCTCTGCAGAGAAGTGCAGCAGTCAGGCATTGGGTCAACGAGCGAGTGCCCAAGTAGCGGAGAGTGTAAGGTGCCTCCTTACCCCCTCCCCTTCCACCCAAGATGGGAGGTGAACTCTGAGGATGAACCTCTGAATGCTGGGGCTGCACTGGCCAAGGACAGCAACTGTGAGTAGGGTGCAGAGAAAGGACGGGCATGTTAAAGGGACTTTTGGGTTGCTGGACTTAAGAACCTGAGGGGAAAAGGACACTGCCCAACTTACTTGGGGCGTAGGTCTTTTGCTCATGGTTTATGTTTATGAATCCTAGTTGTGGTGTTTTCCCAAATTAATGCTGAGTTACTTCCCTCCTTTTATTAAAAGTTTTTGCTACACTCAGACTCTGTGCTTGCGAGAGGGGAAGTATTGCCTCTCAGAGGCACCCAGGGTTAGTGTGTAATTGTCCCCGGTCAATGGGTGGGCCCTTGAGATGGTTTTGTGTTGTATTGTTGAAAAGGAACCCATAGATATTGAACCTGGCCCTTGTTGCTGCTGGCTCCACCTGGCAGAAGGGTTACATGTCTATGTACTTATATGGTATCAATCACCATGAGTGCCTGTTGCGTGTGTGTTTATCTTTCTTCATGGTCCTTTGATAACGCTGCATGGAAGTCGAGTTTTATAACTTAGTTTATATTGGATAATCTCCCATTGAAGTGTTATTTTTTATATCAGATAGGTCTCATCTGTTGTCGTGAAGCCTTGTCCCTCAGAAAAGAGTAGGAAAAATAATTTCCTACTCTTGTCTGAGGACAGAAAGAATGAACCTACTTGGAACACCGATGCACTGAAAGGCTGCTAAGGGATGCAATTTGAGAGCTAACTAAAGAAACAAAGGCCAATATTTTTTTTAAAATGGGTGCCTAAAGCTAGGCTATTAAACCTTCATTTACGCACCTAAATAGCTGGCCTGGCTTTCAAAAGTGCTGCATGGTATGCATGGTTGCATCACCTTTTCACGAGCAACTGACTCTCACAAGACCCACGTCATAGTTTTTATTTTGTTCATGTCTGAGATTCTGTGCCACCCAGCTCACTTTAAGCTTTAGGTAAGGAGACCAAGGAAGCAACCCAAAAGAGAAGCTGGGACTGATAATAAGGTGCAGAAATAGATTAAGGAAATATAGGTGCTGGTCGGTTGCAATAACCTTCACATTGGGGCTGATGCTGACACCCCTACTTATACTGAGCGGTACCTTACTTTCTAAGAAGTGCCACTGAAATCAATGGAACTACTTGAGGAATAAAACTGAGAAAGAGTGGCAGAACTGGATGCTTACAGTGTTTGAGTTCATGAGGTAATTTTATTTTATATGAGTAGTATATATACAGTTATAGGTGGATATATTCTCTTTGGGTAAAGGAAGTTAATTTGGATCTTCATTTAAATGTTATGGATGGCTTAATAAGGTGTTTTGCCTAAGCTGGGAGGCTGTACATTGGTACAGTTTAATTTTTGTACCATGATAATAGTCAGGGTGAAGGTCATGTTTGTGGTTCTCACATGGAAAGTCAGACATGGTAAAGGGTAGTTTTGTTGAGGGTGCTCAGTAAGGGGATTGCATACATTTTGGTCTGTATTTGTGGTGTACTGTCAATTATGATGAGGTGTGTGGGTAGGTGTAGCTGAGAGATCTCTGATCTGAAATGTGTCCTAGAGACATCTGTGTGCAGGGTTCCCCTGTCCGTGTGGGAGGTGTAGTTGCCACGATGTCACTGCCTCTCATGTCTTCTCTTCAGAGATACTCAAGTAGCTTTGTTGGAGCCATGGTGCCTGGAAACCGAGGAGGGCAGACGCAGCGGTCTCAACTGCTCAGAAGACACTGTGGCTCCACGTGGATAGCTGTAACTACCAATAAATGCCCCGAGATGTGTGAATTTTGGACCAGCCTCTACTGGCCCTTCCAGGGGGTACTAATCCTGCCACACCCCGGTCCAGTTAACTGAGGAAACCTCCCAGATTTTTCCCTGCTCCCTCCTGGGAGGCTCTGGTCCTCTGTTTTCCATTGTAAAGTCATGTGGTGAAGAAAAGTCATGTTTTGGGTTTCAGACTTCAGTGTATTTTGCTGGATGTGTGCAGCAATGCAGGGGCAGAAGTCAGGTTGGTGACTGATTCTTAATGATGAATTTCCAGATTTTAACATATTTAGTTCTTAAAATGGCAGTGTTCTTTATACAAGTGTTGTTGTTTAAGGAAAATCTACAAAGAACTCCACCTCACTGATGGCATTTTTTGGCCTGGTGCCATTTACTGTTTTAGCACTCAACCCATCTGCACTGCTTTCAATTGTAAAGATGGGGAGCAGCCCCAAAAAGGAGGAGCAGAGTAAAAACTAAAGAAAGAAAGAAATCAGTGCAGGGAGTTTAAAATGCTTCCCCTCTTCAGCAACCAGACAGCTTTCCTCACCCACATTTTCACAATCCAGCCTTAAACAACACTCACTGAGGACAACATCTCCAAGAGCTGTGCATAAATTTGGGGCTGTAATGAGAGTCCCCCTCCCATGATTTCTGAGCTGCTGTAGCTGCGGGGGAAAGCCCTCCAGCAGGCCACATCTTCTGCTGGGCAACTAACCCTTCCCTTACTCTGTGCTCCCTAAATTGGCTGCCTAAATAACCTGTAATTCCAGTGGGGTTTTCTGCCGCTTGATTTGGGATTGTTTTTCACTCCCTTTTCTAAGAGACATCATAAAAAGACTTTAAGCTACTGTAGATGGCGAGAGGAATGACCCAGAAGCCAAGTACCCTGGAGGGGAAAGGAGAAGATCTCTGGGAGTGAAACGGTTCCAGGTTGGTGGGTGGGCTTATCGTTTGCCTGGCAAGCCAGGAGCTCCCTTCTGTCCTTTTCATGCATCTCTTCCCCACCCCTTTTCCTGGCTCCCCTCCTGCACCGGCAAGGGAGCTGGCGTGGTTGCTTTCCCCCTCATTCTGCAGGCGAGAGTCTGAAGCCGGCAGATCTCCGCTTCTTCCCTCCTCGTCCTGCTGCATTTCCCTGCTAGGAGGGATGTAACGAAAGGGCGGTCCGGGTTGGGGGAGGCGGTATTGGTCGGTAGCTCCTATTAGAGTTAATACGGGAGGGTCAAGGGACATGGTGAGCAGCTGAAAACTTCAAACCAAACAAACTCCGTGCTGCCCTGCTCCTCTTCATCACCCCCCCCCCCCCCCCCGCCGCCGCCGCCTTCCTTGGAAGTTGGAGCCGCGCTGCCTGCATCAGCAGCCGGGCTGGCAGGAGCAGCAGCCGCCGCCGCCGCTGGAAAGTTGCTCCCCCGCTGTGCTCCCAGCCCGCTCTGCCCCCCTCCAGCCATGGGCTTTGACCTGGATCGCTTTGCCGAGCCCGTAGACCCGGATCTCAAGTGCAAACTCTGCAGCAAGGTGCTGGAGGAGCCGCTGTCCACGCCGTGCGGGCACGTCTTCTGCGCCGGCTGCCTGCTGCCCTGGGCGGTGCAGCGGCGCCTGTGCCCCCAGCAGTGCCAGCCCATCTCGGCCCAGGAGCTGCACCAGGTGCTGCCCCTCAGGAGCCTCATCCAGAAGCTGGAGATCAAGTGCGACTACAGCCCGCGGGGCTGCGGCCGGACCGTGCGACTCCACCAGCTGGCCGCCCACGTCGAGATGTGCGACTACAGCCCGGCCCGCTGCCGCCACAAGGGCTGCCCGGAGGTGCTCAGCCTGAAGGACGTGGACGCGCACATGCGGGAGAGCTGCGAGCACCGCCCGGCCGGCATCTGCCAGCTGGGCTGCGGCTTGGTGCTCCTGCAGCGGGACCTGGCGGGGGGCGCGCCGCCGGGCCGGGGCCACTGCTGCGTGCGGGCGCTGCGCAGCCAGAACGGCAGCCTGCAAGGCCAAAGGGCCAGCCTGGAGCAGGAGCTGAAGCGACAGGCCCTGAAGTGGAGCAAGAGGGAGAAGTCGCTGCTGGCTCAGGTCGCGGCGCTGCAGAGCGAGGTGCAGCTGACGGCGCTCAGGTACCAGGTGAAGTTCAACCAGTACATGAGCCACATCAGCAGCATCACCAAGAACCTGGCAGGCAGCCACCCCTGCAAGGTGAGTGAGGGAGTGGACGGGCTGGGGGCGGCAGGAGCCCAGCCTGGCGGGCTCTGAGGTGAGCAGCCCGCTGTTTGGTGCGGTGTGACCCGACTGCCTGTCTTTACACTGCGATCTCATCTATGCCAAGGCTGCTCCTTGGATGGAGCCTAGCAGACAGGGACGCTGGAACAGTTTGTATAGTGGGGGGTGCTGAGAGCCATTGAACCAAACTGTAAACCCTGTATGTGATGGAAACCACTTCAAGCCAGGGGGTGCGGGAGCACCTCTAGTTCCAGCACCTATGCTGGCAGATCATGGGTAATACTGCCAGGGACCCTATGGACGTGGGGCCAGATTCTCTGCAAGCCAAACTCTGCTACAGTCAGTGGAACCTACCCCAGCAGAGACTGGACCCTTTGTGGTATTTATTCCATACCTACTTGTGTGGTCGCTTTTGGAAAATACAAATCGAGCTGACGCACACTGTAGCCTCTTCCCACCACACTGCACCTGGACCTCAGATTGCACTTTCAGCCCCTGCGGTTTGGTGAGGTCCCCTAGAGAACCCCCAAAGGCAGAGAGGCAGTCAGTTAACACATGACCGGTTAGTGCTGCTCTCAGCAACCTAAAACCTAGCTCTCTCTTGCTGTGCTCATGCTTGAAAAGTCCGGAAACAGTTAAATTGATGTAAATCAAACTTGTACATCTCATTCCCCCATTCATTCAGCCTGGAAAACTCGTCATCTTTCAAGAGCTGTGAAAGCAGTTTCAGCAGATTCTTTCTGGTGCTCTCATTTTCTTTAAGAAGAGCCTAAAACGCAGTCATAAATTACATTAGTCTCTTTAGGTTATGTGTTTCATGTCTCCTTTTGTAGTTTAAGAATCTGGTGGCTCTAAGGGTGGCACACCAGCAGCCTCTGGTAGTCCCCTCAATTTGGATGAGGATCTCATGTCAGGTTTGTCGGGAGTGACAGGGAAACACAAGTGAGAGGAAAGGGCTTCAACTTGGCTGACAATAAACAAATTTGAATGCAAATCTTCAGGGGCAGGGTGTCCAGATCAGACCACAATTCCTCCAGCTTGGTGTGACCTTATTAATGATGGTACTGTGTTTTCTTTAGATGGGGTTCCAGTTTCAGATAGATACGGAGCTAACAGATATTTTTCCTTATAATTACAGTATGAAGAAGTAGCTTGGGAAACAGTTTGTTGTTTAAAATCATGAGAATAGTTTTTAGTTTAGGAACAGTTCTGCAGGGACACAGCAATGTCTTTCGTTTCGGAGAAGGGCATAATGATTGTCAATTTTGACAACAGAGACCAGCACTGCTACTTCAGCCTTTTGCTAAGGTAGATGGCATTGCTTAGATATTGAATTGTCTGCTTTTGTTTGAATAAACAGACACATTTTATTGGTGAGGTGGCTTAACATGCTAAAGGGTTTGTTCTATAAAGCTTTAATTCGTGTCTGAAGGACTGCTGCGCAGAGTCTAACATTTGTTGGTTGCAACCATGGTGAGAAGTGATTTAATGGAATTTAAGCGCAACTCAAGAGAATTTTCTTCCAAAATCTTTATTGACTCTTTGGAAGCAAAATCAAGAGGAAAAGATTTGCGTAGCCTGGCAGGCTTCTGAACTAGTATGATGTGTTGAACTTCAAACTGCTATAAAAGAGACCCACATTGGGGCACTGATTCAAGTTCTCACAATTTTTATGTCCAGGATTAAGATGATAAATTCAAGCCTTATTGGAAATAAAATACTTAGTGTTAGGAACTTGAATACTTAATCTTTTTCTTGTTTTTTTGCAACTTCCTCCTGGTGGTTAATCCACTGGGTTGCGGTGTTGGCTTTAGACGATATGCTCATATATCTGCTTCACCGCTGGGAAGATATGATGAGGTGGAATGAAGAGAGCCAGCAATGATTGCAGTGAAGTGCAGAGTACACAAGAAAAACAGTCATATGTGGGGAGGAGGTGAGAGAGAACTGGATTTTAAAAAAGACATTTTAAAAGGATTTGGCACATTGACATGAAGGCAGTCCTCTTGTGTAATGCTTCAATAGCTATCATTTCTTGTCACTACCAGTAGGTGCTGCTGTATGTACTGCCTCAGAGAAATCTGTTACAGAAGACAAGGAAAATGAATGAAACCCTCATTTGAAAGAAAAACTATCTATAAAGTAAAAAATGTTCCTCATTAATTTAAAATGTATCCTGCTGTAATACAAAACTTTACTGCCACAGTTAATAAAAATCTGTTTGGATATCAGAGTGCCTAAACATTCATTATTATATTCTGAATATTTAAAAATGTACAGCTTTTTTACCTGTCAAAATTGCTTAAATTTACCAGTGTATAGAGAATGACAAAACACAATCTTACTTTACTTGGTACAGGCTGAATAAAAATTTTCTGTAGGGATTATGTCCCCTGAAATATAACTACTCATATATGAAAATGCAAAATAAATTAAATTACTATGCTAAAGAAAGGCCTGTGGTAATGTTTTTCATTTTCTTTGTATGGTTAAAAAATTATTTAATCATTTTTACCTAAGGAAGTAGGTCTTTTTTCATATATTATTATTTTTTAACTTTGGTTTCTTCACTATTTTTGATTGTGTGACTTATAAAATCACAGCTAGGATTGTTGTGTGTTTGTTTTCTAGCTTATTTGCTTTACTTTGCTGTGAAGAAAAAAATAAGAGAAAAAAGGTTTTTTCTCCCCCTTTGAATTACTGTGGAATCTGTATAGAACTAGCTTTTGGAACTGGAAATGGTAAGAGACAGAGATGTGGGTGAAATCCTGGCTCCATTGAAATCAGTGACAAAACTCCCATTGACTTCACTAAGGCAGGATTTCATCCCATAAGCTTAATATCTTATATAATTAGTATATACAGGGATTTGGTTTAAAGGTGCACAAACATTTGGGGCCTTATTTCAAGAGGTGCTGAGCACGCCCAGATCCACTAACTTAAAGTTTTGTGTGCTCAGCACCTATGAAAATCAGGTCCTTGTGCTCTTCAAAGTACCTATTACATTTCAGTGGTATTTGTTTTTTTCTATCATGTAAACTCCTGTGTCATTTATAAGTGTGTAGCACCATTTTTAATCAGAGTTTCCATTAAGCCTGTTTGTCTTGCATTTTCCACATTGAAATAGCACGTTGATACATTCCCTTGAAGTAATTCTTTTCATGTAACATTTTAAAATTAGTGTTTCACCTCTTTCTTCTTAGGGAGGAGAACCTAAGCCATTAACCATCATGCTACAAAAAGAAAATGATACTTTGGGATTCAATATTGTAGGAGGACGACCCAATCAGGTAACCACCAAAGTAAATATAGTTTTTCGTTTTTTAAAAGTACATAGATACTTTTCTATTATCGTGTGTCTATTATTAGTAATAAAAACAAATAGCTGGGGCCAGCTTCTACTTTCAGTCACGCCATGGATCTGCACTAGTTGAAAATGGGTACAGAATTTGGCCTGCAGATTTAAGATCAGTGTTTTTAAAATCATTAGATTTGCTATTTTTAGGACCCAGTCCTTTGAGGTGTAGAGTACCCTCAACTCTAAGGATAGGGTCCATAATACTTCTGGAACAAACCTGGAAGCTGTCTGCAGTCTGAATTCATGTGAGTCATCTGTACTTATGCAAGTTGCCCGGTTGAAATCAGTGGGACTATTCAAATGAGTAAATGTTGCAGAATCAAGCCCCTGTAATTCTGTGGAAAAAATGCTTGATTATTTTCATTAAAGGGAAAGATCAAAATATTATTCTGTAGCTGCACTACCTGCATCATAGTCTTAAACAACTGTCTTGCTAGTGTATGCATTCAAATATATATATAATTATAAGTTGAATTGAATTTTCCACCTATCTTGTATCTTAAGTCAGTCTGCTAGTCGTAATAACTAGCTTAGATTTGGAAAGACATTTTTTAAAAAAATCCTAGAATATTAATACCTGTTTTCTTTCTTTGTCCTTATAATCGCATGAATCAAGTACATAATAATGTATTAAATGGTAAAGAAACTTGCTAAACTGAAAAATTGATAATTAAAAATGTTTCATAGTGTTTAGTTAGTTACTATGTACTGATCAGAGTTTTTCTTTTTGAAGTTGAAAAGCTGTAACCTGCTGCTGCTCTTTTAGCAAAAAAATATTGGGGGCAGGGAGTTTGTATGCTTGGTTTGCTTGTCTTCTCCTTCTTTTCTAAAGCTATATTTAGAGGTGCCAAGGAGTCTGCTCCCATTAGCACCAAAGCCTAAGAAGTACAGGGCCTGCTCTGCAGAATTTCACTGCTAGGTCTTGTGGGTAAATATGAAGATCTGCAGGTGTCATGTGCATTTTATAAAGAGTTCCAAAGTATGAGCTTGTAAGATTTCTGAAGGGAAAGGATGAAAGTCTAGGACTCTAGAAGAGATGCGTATTATAATACTTACATTGCAGTGTATAACACCTTTTCATTATCCTTGTAAATGAAGTCAGTAAAATCTTTATTTTGGATTGCAATGTGTCTTCTACAATTTAGGGTTGTGGAAGAACTTGGATTTTTGCAGGAAGAAAGCAACTCAGTGTTTGTTTGGTTTCCTGGGTTTTCTTGGGATTTCATTTTTTGAACTTCCAGATCATTGAAGTATTCACGTGCACGTAACATATATTGAAAATATTTTTAATAGTAGAATATTGAGGCTCTAGTTTCAATCTGTGAATGAAACCTTAAATTTTTCTAGAAAGTTCAAAGGGAAGTGATGAAAACAAAAAAGGTTCTTATTATGCCTATTAAGAAAAAAGAAGTAAGTTATAGCACTGTCTGTAATGGAGAGGTCATTGCTGATTGGGGAGAAGGATGTGGTTTTTGTGCAGCAGTAACTGCAATTGGTTGTTGAAGAGATGGAAGTTGGTGGAATTGTGAATTGTTAGGTGGAAACTTCTAGAAAGTGGGCAGGACATCATATAACTTGGGTCTGTATAAAGCTGGCTACTTCATATTACTTTTCAGTCTTCAGTGTTGAACTTAGTTTTTTCCCCTCTCATTCTAACTATAGTGTATGTGAATACTACAAATAGGTGATTAGTGTTAGTGGCTACCAAATATCAGTGTAAGACAGAACTGACCCAACATGCCTGGCACTGAAGAAAATAGTGGGAAATAGGGATTGAATGGACTACAGTAATTAAAATAGATCAGTGTTTCCCAACCAGTGTGCCATAGCACGAACGGGTGTGCCACAGAATTTTGGAAAGTCACTTGTGCGGAGAAAAAAAATGTCTCATTAATTTGTGTCATAACCAAATTGCATTTTGTGCTGTTGCTCTTCAGATGTACGCATGTGAGACAGACATTACTCATGCTGTGCTCAAATGACCTTTCCGTGCTGTTTGCGTGGTATTACATAGTAGCTGTGTTTTCTTATCAACCGTTAAGTAACCGTGCTGAATTTTGATTTGAATACTCGAAAATGGACAAATATTTGAAGAAAAGAGAATCTAGTGCCTCTACACGAAGCTGAACATGAACAAAAAAAAGTCGAAGTGGTGAGCCAATGCTACAGTGAGAGATATTTGCAATTTGGATTTTCGTTTACAGGTGAACCATCTTGCTCTCTTTGACAGTGTCTTGTGTGTGGGGAGAAACTCTCAAGCCATGCAGTCGTGCCAACTAATGACACCTTACAAGCAAACATCCGTCCCTTGTCAACAAGGGAAAATATTTTTTTGAGCGTTTGAAGGATCAAACTGAAAAACAAGTGCAAATAATGAAAGACTGTAGCAGTTTCTGATAAACCACTGGAAGCAAGCTACTTCGCTTGTAGCGAAGGTGAAAAAGCCGTTACAGTTGCAGAAACACTAATTTTACCAGCATGCAAAGAAATGGTGAGAGTGATGTTAGGTGCAAATGCAGTCAATGAAATCGCAAAAGTTCCCCTTTCAAATAATACGATAAGTCGCCATGTTGATGATCTCAGCTGACATTGAGACTGTGCTCTGAGAAAAAATCAAATCAAGCGGACAATTTGCATTGCAGCTTGCTGACTCAACAGATATCAGTAATCACACTGAACTCTTGGCTAATGGTCAGGTATGTTGATGGAGATAGTATAAAAGAAAATTTTTTATTTTTCAGACAACTGCCAGGTCACACGACTGGAGAGAAAATCTTCAGGGTGACAATGACCTGCCTTGAGGAGGGAGAATTGCACTGGAAAAATTGTCTTAATGTTTGCACAGATGGAACTGCCTCCATGACTGGAAAAGAGAAGAGGTTTGTAAGCAAGGTCAAAGAACAAAACCTAGATGTGCTGGTGACCAACTGTTTCCTGCACCATGAAGCTGCCGTGGCCAAAAAACGGCCAGAAAAACTTTCCTCAGTGTTAGATGGAGGAGAAAAGATAGTGAACTTAATAAAATCACAGTCCTTAAAATGTTGCCTTTTCTCGTTGTCGTGTGAGGAAATGGGAGCAGAACACCAGAATTTACTTTTTCACATAGAAATACACTGGCTTTTCCATGGAAAAGTTCTCTCATGTTTGTATGAGCTCAGAGAGGAGTTAAAAATTAGCTTTGGAGGAATCCACACACATGGACCTAATCGTTGATGTGGCATGGTGTGCAAAACTTGCCTAGTTGGCTGATATATTCCACCACCTCAATGAACTGAACAGGAAAATGCAAGGTAGAAATGAGAATCTTGTCTCCTGCATGGATAAACTGCATGAGTTTAGATCTAAGTTAGCCCTCCGATGTGGAAAAAGTAGCAAAAGGCACAATAGAAATGTTCACCCTGGAAAGCACGTCAGATCCCACTAGCAGTGTTTTGGTCAATGCCTTTTCTGAGCATTTGAAAAGTCTGGAAGAAAAATTCAGCCTATATTTTCCTTCAACCTAAATAGAAGATTTCAGCTGGGTCTGGGATCTTTGAATTTCCTCTGCAATGGAAAGTGCTAAGAATCTTATAATAATGACTCAAGATGAATTAGGGATTGACCACTCTTAAAATTAAATTTTGACAGTATGCCTGTGGACTCATTCTGGTTGACTTTGGCAGACAAATACATGGTAATCTCCATTTTGTTACCATTTTCAGCAACGTACCTGTGCAAGTTAAGTTTTTTCAAGCTTGAATTGCATAAAAAACAAGCAAAGAGAGCATATGAGACCAGTGGAGCAAGAGCTCTGAGTTGCATTTTCAACATTTCCTGCAAGGATTAAGTGATTCTGCATATTAAGGCTAGCTCAAATTTCCAATGAAAAGTAAGTTTTGTTATAATGATTTTCACGTGGGGCTGTGGTGTGCCACAGAAATCTTTTATTGAAGTAAGTGTGCCTTAAGACTGGAAAAGGTTGGGAAACACTGAACTAATGCAGTTATCTAATATACAAATGTAAACATTGTGTCAAGAATTGTTGAGTAACCAGATAGAAGGAGTCTGTGCTCATCTCAAAGTGCAAGAAATCATTTTTTTCAGGTTATTCAAGGAAAATGTGCATTGCATGAAACTTGGTTTAATGAAGTGAAACAGTGAAACAGCTGATTGGTCCCATAAGCAACAGATTTTTGAGGACAAAATTATGTTCTACCTACAGAATTGCAAGCTTTTCTTTTTGGATAACGTGCCTTTCTGTATCTGAGGGATAAATATACTTACAATTTTATGTGTGTTGTGTTTCATAAAACATTGGAAAGTTTTTTCACTTTTTTTTCTTCCTCCCCTCACCTAAAAAAAACAAACCAAACCCATAACAACCTCGTTATGATTTATCTTAGCAGGAAGGAAGTTATTTCAGAGGGCTATGTTGTATGTTTTTTTAAAGGAGAAGATGATGTGATATCCTAATAAGACTCTATAAGGGAGATCTTCACTCCTGCTCTGGACTTTTGAGACTGCGGGCTTCTGGTTCTGGTGGTGGGAGAATTCTTTGGTTGCCAGTACTGTGGAGACAACCTCAGGCTGTCCTCCATGGACCCCATCACAAACCGCCATAGGGATATACTGGGGGCAACAGGAGTGTGTCAGAGACTGGGTTTCTGGGCAGCCCTGCAGCTCTTGTGCAGCCCAAGGAGGCTGTGGTAACTTAGGTCCGCAGGGCTGGCTAAATTATGCCTGGGGGAAGGGTGTGTGTCCAGCCAGCCTGAGAGCAGCCCAGGATTGGGAGGGCAGAAAGGTAGCTGAAAGCCATTTTAGCCCCCTCCTGCCATCTTGGACTGCAAGTTCTGTGCTGCCCCCCTTAGAACCGAAGCACAAACTCTCGCCCCATGAATGCTGAATTCAGGTGGCAAAGACTGCCAAAGGATGCTGTATGTCACGTATCTATATTGTCTATTTAGGATGGACCAGATTAATCCCCTTAGGCCTGGTCTACAGTGCGGGGGGGATCGATCTAAGATATGTAACTTCAGCTATGAGAATAGCGTAGCTGAAGTCAACGTATCTTAGATTGACTTAGAATCACTTACTTTCCGTCCTCGCAGTGCGGGATCAACGGTGGCTGCTCCCCCATTGACTCCGCTTCCGCCTCTCGCTGTGGTGGAGTTCTGGAGTCGACGGCAGAGCGATTGGGGATCGATTTATCGCGTCTACACTAGATGCGATAAATCGATCCCCAATAGATCGATCACTACCCGCCAATGCGGTGGGTAGTGTAGACATGGCCTTACTCTCATCAGGTAACACCTTACTTTATAAAAAGTCAGTGGGGCCCCTCATTGAGTAAGGTGTAATTTTATATGAGTAAAAGTATCCCTTGTAATCCCTTGTAGTCTAAGAAAAGTTATATTTCTCATATCTGATGTGGACACTCAGTAGAAATCTATTTGTTTACCTTAGAACATTTTTGAACCTGTTCATTTTTGGATCTCTTTTTAGGATGTGAGGCATGAAAAATTGAGGGGGTAGGCAGCAGTTGTTGATTTACCAGCACTTAATTTAGAGCAATATTGTCAACTTGAAATCTAGTCAGAAGGCAAGCTCTTCAGGACAATTACTGTATATTTGTACAGCACCTAGCACAGTGGGGTGGAATCTTGATTGTGGTTTTGCTGTGAAAAAGACCCACACAAAGGACCCAATCCTGCGAACTCTTATATACATGAATAGTCCCGTTGGTCAGGGCCTAACTGACAACATACAAAGTGCTGTAAAATGTACACAATAAAACAAACTGGGAAAATAGCCTCTTTCAGACATAGATATTTTTGTTGTTGTTTGTAACATTAAATAATAGGGCTGTCAAGTGATTAAAAATATTTATCGCAATTATTCTTTTAGTAGTGCGATTAATCGCACTGTTAATAATAGAATACCATTTATTTAAATATTTTGGATGTTTTCTAATATATTGTTTTCAATTACAACACAGAATACAAAGTGTACAGTGCTCACTTTTTATTTTTGATTACAAATATTTGCACTGTAAAAAAACAAAAGAAATAGTATTTTTCAGTTCACCTAATACAAGTACTATAGCACAATCTCTTTATCATGAAAGTTGAACTTACAAATTATGTACAAAAAAACTGCATTCAAAATTAAAACAATATAAAATCTTAGAGCTTGCAAGTCCACTCAGTTCTATTTCTTGTTCAGCCAATCATTCAGACAAGAAGTTTGTTTACATTTGCAGGAGATAATGCTGCCTGCATCTTGTTAACAATGTCATATGAAAGTGAGAACAGGCATTCTCATGGCACTGATGTAGCCGGCGTTGCAAGATATTTACGTGCCAGATGGCTAAAGATTCATACAATAACTCCTCACTTAAAGTCATACCGGTTAACATAGTTTTGTTGTTACGTTGCTGATCAATTAGGGAACATGCTCATTTAAAGATGTGCAATGCTCCTTTATAACGTTGTTTGGCAGCCGCCTGCTTTGTCCACTGCTTGCAGGAAGAGCAGTCTGTTGGAGCTACCTGGTGAGGGCTTGGAACCAGAGTGGACCACCAGCCCCCCTATCAGCTCCCTGCCCCCCTAAGTTCCCTGTGCAGCTGCCACCCAGCAGGCTATCAATTGCTGGGCAGTTCAGCTGTCCCTCCCCCCACTCCCATGTGCTGCTCCTGCCCTCTGGCTTGGAGCTACTCCTGGGAGCCTCCTGCTTGCTGTGCAGAGGTGGGGAGAAGAGGAGTGTGAATGTCAGGATGTCCCCCTCCCACCGCTCCTGTCCCCCACTTCTGTACCTTATCTCCACGGGGACAACAATACCACAGGGCTCAGGATGGAGGGAGCTTGCTGGCAGCAGCTGCTGGCTCAATTTGCTAATCTACTTAAAAAGCCAGTGTATTTAGAGTGGCATCAGTGTACTTAAAGGGCCAATATGCATCTCTCTCTCTCACATACAGGGTGAGTGTCTCTGTCTCTCTCTGCCATGCTGTTTCCCCTTCCTCCATTTGTGCTGGCTTCTAGAGGCTACATTAACAACAATGTGTTAACCCTTGATGGCTCAGCCCAGTGCAGGTTCATCATTTAGCAGTAGGGCATTCCCTAGGAAATATCCCACCCTCTTTCACCCTCTGACTTCACCACCTCAACCAAGCTTCACAATCATCATTGCTGTGTACAGTATTACATTGTTTGTTTAAAACTGATACACACACACACAGAGTGTGTGTGTGTATAATATAGTCTTTTGTCTGGCCATTTTTTTTTCCTGGAACCTAACCGCCCCCCCTCCCCCATTTACATTAATTCTTATGGGGAAATTTGATTTGCTTAACATCTTTTCGCTTAAAGTAGCATTTTTCCGGAACATAACTACAACATTAAGTGAGGAGTTACTGTATGTTCCTTCATGCTTCAACCACCATTCCAGAGGACATGCTTCCATACTGATGATGGATTCTGCTCGATAACAATCCAAAGTAGTGCGGACCGATGCATGTTCATTTTCATTATGTGAGTCAGATGCCACCAGCAGAAGGTTGATTTTCTTTTTTGGTGGTTCGGTTCTGTAGTTTCCGCATAGGAGTTTTGCTTTTTTAAGATTTCTGAAAGCATGTTCCACACCTCATCCCTCTCAGATTTTGGAAGGCACTTCAGATTCTTAATCCTTGGGTCAAGTGCTGTCGCTATTTTTAGAAATCTTACATTGGTATCTTCTTTGTGTTTTGTCAAATCTGCAGTGAAAGTGTTCTTAAAACAAACGACATGTGCTGGGTCATCATCCGAGACTGCTATAAAATGAAATATATGGCATAATGTGGGTAAAACAGAGCAGGGGACAAAATTCTCCCCCAAGGAGTTCAGTCACAAATTTAATTAATGCATTATTTTTTTAACAAGAATCATCAGCATGGAAGCTTGTCCTCTGGAATGGTGGCTGAGGCATGAAGGAGCATATGAATGTTTAGCATAGCTGGCACGTAATTACCTTGCATTGTCAGCTACAAAAGTGCCATGCAAATGCCTGTTCGCACTTTCTGGTGACCTTGTAAATAAGAAGAGGGCAGCGTTATCCCCTGTAAATGTAAGCAAACTTGTTTGTCTTTGTGATTGGCTGAACAAGAAGTAGGACTGAGTGGACTTGTAGGCTCTGAAGTCTTACATTGTTTTGTTTTTGAGTGCAATTATGTAACAAAAAACAATCTACAGTTGTAAGTTGCTCTTTCATGACAAAGAGATTGCACTACAGTACTGGTATGAGGTGAATTGAAAAATACTATTTCTTTTGTTTATCATTTTTACAGTGCAAGTATTTGTAATAAAAAATAATGTACACTTTGATTTCAATTACAACACAGAATAAAGTATATATGAAAATGTAGAAAAACATTCAAAATGCCTTTAATAAATTTCAGTTGGTATTCTATTGTTTAACAGTGATTAAAACTGCAATTAATCGCGATTAATTTTTTTGAGTTAATCGCGCAAGTTAACTGAGATTAATTGACAGCCCTATTAAATAAATAAGCTCAAATAGAAAAGTGAGTTCTAAATTGACTGTGCCTCTTTAACTTCATTATATAAATCAGTAATTTATTAAAACTTATTTTAAGTCAAATGTTGGAAGTTTGGCATGCAGAGTTGGACTGGCACTACACCATACGTTTAAAAAAATAACTTTAATGTAATCAGAGCTGTCTATTGTATTATTCCAAATGTGGTAAATAACTTCTTAGCTGTAAGTTTGAACTTAAGTGAGTTTCATTTGGAAATGTGTAAAGATCAGCTTGAAAAAGGTTCTCCTTAGCATATCTTTACAGATTTCACAGTTGAGCGAGTTCTCAGTCTCCCATGTAAATAGGATCTATGAGGTTAACCAACTTCAGTAAAATCCCATCACTACTATATGTTACTAAATAGTGTTGCTTTATTTTCTAAGGAAAAAATATATGCAAACAGCAGTGTTAAAGAATGACTTTTCTTACTAACACATGGGCTTCCTCCTTTTTTCTTTAATACGTGATCTTCTTTATATACATTAGTCACATCTGCTAGAAGTGTGAGATTCACTTTAAATATTTTATCTAGGATCTGATTACTATTGCACCTTGTGTTTTCTGTAGACTAAACCAACGTCATAGATTACCTTGTCAAAAATGCTAGAATCGTTTATTAATGCTGTCATTTTGATTAACGCCTATTCTCTCTTAAGTTAAAAATCCCAAGTAGCTAAATCGCTAGATAAAAAAAGAGAGCTCCATTTTTTAGATGGATTTGCATTTTGCATTGCTGAATATAGCACTGTCTCCTTTGTTGTACTAATATGGCTGTCTTTTATTTTGCAACTTCTATATTGCCCGGTACAGAACAATCAGGAGGATTCTTCACCTGAAGGAATTTATGTGTCAAAAATCTTGGAAGATGGACCTGCTGACAAGACAGAAGGCCTGCAAATTCATGACAAGATCATTGAGGTAAGAGTGAGAACAACACTTTGATGTGATAATGGCAGACTCACTGACCGTGGATTTGATATTTTCACAACGAATATGTTGTAATTTTCCTTCATTAGTGTGTGCTAGCAGAATTATTGTAAACTGAAGTGATCAAATGTTTATCAGATGTGTATATACCTCATGGATTTCTTGAACAGCTGAGTGTATAGAAGTGTTGGTATAAGGATTGTTTACTTTTTCAATTAAAGCTGTAGAAACTGACCAGGAAACCAGGAGTGGTATTCTGTTTTTCTTTATGATGGCTGAAGAGGAGGGTCAAATGGTTCTCCATAAATTCACCATTTTTATGTGAAATTGTTTTTGTCCTGAACAAGCGATATAGCTGTTGTGCACCTGAAATGCTTCAAAGAAGCTGTATTGATAAATGATGTTCTGGGACTCTTTGAACAGTTAGGGAAGCTGCTCTTCTTTTTGATCAGTTAGTTGAACGCATGTTGTTTACCTATACCAATATAATTATTTTCCAATCACGTAATATTCAATTACAGCCTATTAAAGTCTGTCCCCATATAAATATTTTCTTTTACTAAACAGAATTGAAAAGAGTTTGACTTAAAAACTAAAACAAAAAACTCTACCTGAACTCTTAAGAAAATGTTTTGTTTTTGTCTACCTCGTCAACATGGTTAACGTTAAAAGATGCAGCAAAATGTGTGGAAAAAGTTAATTTGCTTAGTTAGTGAATGGGTTCCTTGCTGTGTTATGACAGTGGAATTTTATGTCACAGCTGTAGTACAGCTGTGCCCTTTAATCACCGCACTTAACTGTAACTATAGTATGTTTGCTGCGGGTGCCACACTTTGACCTTGGTTTCAGTGACGGTGCAGAAGCATTGTTTTAACATGAGAATTGAACAGCATTCCAAAACAAGACAAATGGAAACAAGTAGATCAAGAAATTGATACGAAAGGTAGCTGGCATCTGGCACCATTTCCTTATTAAGGAGTTGACACCTGAAGTGTTTCAGTGCTGTCTGAGTACTGGCATTGCTTTCATGGTAGGGAGCCTAACAGGATTTTTTTTGTTTGTTTTTGTTTTGGAAAAAGAGAGCGAGCACATGCGCTTCAACTGGCTGAACTATATGTACACTTGGTTAGCAGGGAACAGAGTTGGCTGTAATTATGCTGAACTTGCAATGTGCCCTTTATCTACACAGAGCTCTTGTATTAGAATTTTCTAGCAGCAGCATTATAGCTCAGAAAACAAATTTATTTTCCTCTGATCTTATCGTAGCACTCTTCATGTATTGTTCGATAGAGACTGTGCTGCCATAAGGTTTGATACATTTACTCAAACTTTTATTCTTCATTTTACTATTTTTTCAAAGTATTTTTGTTTTTAATGAAAAAGGTGAAACTTTTTTTACATGGAGGAAAGGGTGCACAGACCAAAATTAATTAAGCTATAAGAGCTCTTGCCTTTCTGTCTGAAGTTACATTTTAGAGAATTTGAGCTATATAAAGAATATGAATGCTGGTATTTAAAGTGTCAGTAGAGCTTAAGTTCCATATGAAAATGTCCTACATAAAAATTATGAAATAGAAAATTAACTCCTGCTCCGCTGTTTTAATAATTTTATGCTACATGGCTGAAGGTTGATCTTTTGACAGCATTAGCCCATCTTTTACTGTGATACTCTATAGCTTCTTAGTTTTTTGTATGGTTTTTTTGTCGTTTGGGAAGGATTTCAAGAAAATCTAGGGAGAAACTACAGAACAGCTAAACATTTTATTAAAAACATTAGTGCTGCAGCATTTAATCAAAATGAGGAGAAAAAAATCAACTTCAGCCTTTCTAAATAAAATCTGAATTAGTAACTAGCTCTGTAATGCTATGACTTTGCCAGTGTAAACATCTGGAGTTAAAAGGTTGAAATTTACCTTGGCAATACATGAATATCAATGTCTTCTCACACCAGAATGCTCTGGAAGTCTGTACTACTGCTGTCTTGTTTAAAGGATCAACATGAATGTTTTCACTGTGAGGAAATGAGTCAGACTGTGTATTTGTTATCAGGAATGTTGGCAAATATACAGAATGAGAGACAATTTTGGTGAGGAGAAAACCGGAACCAGATCTCCTTATTTTTGGTTATTCTGCAGCCGTTCAGAGATCAGACCAAATGTGTGATATATGTGTGTGTTTAAAAGAGATCATTTTGCAGCAATCAAGTGCAGAAATAATTGATGTTGTTTTGGGAGTTTGTAATGACTTCAATTAGTTGTTTGGCTTTGTGGTGCTCATTATAGTCTTTTAGCAGCGCGTAGCTAATGGGATAATGGACAGAAGTATCCCATTAAATTGGAAGAAAATCAGCATAGGCATAACAGTCTGTTCTCAAGCCGTGTTTCTAAATAAAGAAGGTAATTAGTTTTAGTGCTTTATCAGACGTTTAACAAACGTTAACTGCAAATGGTTGACAAGAGTGAGTTTGTGCAAACTTCAGATGACTGCTCCAAGCGTTAACTTAGTGCAATGAATGGATTTCACAGTAATGTGATACTGGCAGCTGGAATTGTGAATTAAGTCTAGCAGACTTAATTGTCACCACTTTTCACTACCCATTCGTCACAACCTCGCACAGACTACCAGAAAGTTTGCAAATCAATTAGTCTTACTTTAAAGGATGCTAAAATATGAGATTTCATTTCTCTGTGAACATATTCTATGTAAGTGGAAGAAACAGGTCATACAAAGTACTCAAGTTCAGCTGTGGATAGAGAAACTCGCATTCTCAGTGTGTGGATACTGGAATCTACATTTGTTTGTTGTCTCAAGTATTGGGGTTATATGGACTTAAATGTCATTAGCTTTTCTGATACTTCAGAACTTGCACAATTTAATAAATGCCTGCTAGTTAGCAGACTAAGGCCTTATCTGCACTATGGGGATAAGTTGACCTAGGTTATGCAACTCCAGCTATGTGAATAGCGTAGCTGGAGTCGATGTATCTTAGGTCAACTTACCCCGGTGTCTACACTGCGCTGTGTTGATGGGAGACACTCTCCCGTTGACTTCCCTTACTCTTCTTGTTCCAGTGGAGTACCAGAGTCAATGGGAGTGCAATCTCCCATCGATTTAGAGGGTTTTCACTAGATCCGCTAAATCAACCCGTGGTGCATCGATCGCTGCAGCATCGATCCCCGGTAAGGGTAGACATCTCCTAACATACAAGCCCTAGGTAAGTATGAAAAGGGATCCCACCAGGAAAAGTTGAGTGCCAACAGTCTGAATAGCGAAGGCCCAGTGCCTTCACTCACATGAAAGGGTCATAGTGCGCCAATTTTTGCCACAATACTGTTACTCCTTTGCAGAGGGGTAGTAGACTTCAAGGCCTTGCATGTCGGTTTCCAGTGTTTGCCTTTGCTGATGCTAATAGCTTTCTAAAACAGGGGTGGGCAAACTTTTTGGTGTTAGGACCACATCGGGGTTCCGAAATTGTATGGAGGGCCAGGTAGAGAAGGCTGTGCCTCACCAAACAGCCTGGCCCCTGCCCCCTATTCACCCCCTCCCACTTCCCGCCATCTGACTGCCCCCCTCAGAATCCCCGACCCATCCAACCCTCCCTGCTCCTTGTCCCCTGACTGCCCCCTCCCGGGACCTCCCCCTCCCAGGACCTCCCGCCCCTAACCGTCCCCTTGGGAACCCACCCCCTATCCAACCCTCCCTGCCTCCTGACTACCCTGACCCCTATCCACACCCCCAGCCCCTGAGAGTCCCCCGGGACTTCCACGCTATTCAACCCCCCGCTCCTTTTCCCCTAACTGCCCCCCTGGGACTCCACCTCCTATTCAGCCCCCCCCACCCTGCGCCCAAAGCCCCTTTTGGAATGTGGCCCTGCGAACATGGGCGGAGAACTCAAGAGGAGCAGAGGCAGCTGCTCCACCGGAGAGAAGCGGCAGTTTCCTGTTCAAAGTGCCACTTCTCTCTGGCTGGCTGCACAGCTGTCTGGTGCTCCTCCTGAGTCCTCCACCCGCATTTGCCACGCTCCCACCACCCGCACATCCCGCCTGCTCCCCTGAGGCTGCAGATGAGCCTCCCTCCCTGCTCTCCCTTGCCCCCGCAGTGCAGCCCCCCTCTCCGTCCCGTGAGGAGGGTGTGCCGGTGCTGAGCTGCCTGAGTGGCAGGCCCTGGGTTCCCCTGTTGTTGGGGGGGTCCCGTGCCAGGGCACCCTGTGTTCACTAGTAAATCCTCCCCTGAGCCACACTGCCTGGCCGGAGCCAGCCATGCCGCCGCGCTGCCCAGAGTGCTGGCGGCACGGCGAGCTGAGGCTGCAGGGAGGAGGAACAGCGGGTGAGGAGCCGGAGCTAGCCTCCCTGGCTGGGAGCTCAAGGGCTGGGTGGGACTGTCCCGCAGGCTGGATGTGGCCTGCGGGCCATAGTTTGCCCACCTCTGTTCTAAAACCATGATATGAAAATGACATGATTCTAGACAGTTTCATTGCTGCCCACAGGGTTCAGATGGGCAGTTTGACTGCTGACCTATTTTGTTTGTTTTACCCTGCTGCTTTTGTTAAAGCTATGGACGCTAGAGCTGGCTCTCTGAAGACTGAGGAAGACATCATTGTCTCAGTTTAATCAGTTCATATTTAGAAGGTTTTATTTACAACCATAAGGCCTGTTCTTTTTTCTGAATGGCATGCAATGCTCTTTGGTGTAGAAGCATGGGTGATAAAAAAGACCAATAGGTTCAACCCTGCAGGTATGTGAGTTGAGATGTCTTAGTGCTATAAGAGGAGTTACATGAAGAGACAGACTTCAAAATGAAAGTATTAGGGTGGAAGTCAAAGTCCTTGATATGGATGACAAAGTTCAGGATGTGCAACTTTGCTGGTTTGGACACACACAAAGGATGAATGAAGGAGACCTGGTGAAGATAACGTGGTGGGGGAATGTGGTAGGAAAGAAACCCTGAGCAAAGCCAAGGAAGTAATGGATGGATTTCATCAAAGAAGGTGGTAAGCAGATGGACCTTAGTATCTCCTGGGTCAGACAAAGCTAGCAGATGTTTGCACAATGATGGGATAAGTGGAAGAAGTATAGATTAAAATCTACAAAAAATTATATTTCTTCCCCTCTTGTTTGGTCTTTACATTCATCCAAAAATTGTTATTTGAATTTTTCAAGCCCTGTTGTACTTGGTAGAACTCAAATTATCCTACATAATGCCATCAAGTTATCAAAATTAAATAACCTACGTTTGTCTCTTCATTGCAATGTTATGCATAGAACATATTTCCGAGGTAGAGCTTGTAAATTGGGTTTCATCTCTCTTATTCTATTTCCCTCTTTGTTGTTTTCACTTTTTAAAGAATGCATCCCTGATGAATTTCTAGCACATGTCCACAAAGCCAGTTTCAGTAAAGTCTGAAGGCTTTTACCAGCACAGTGGTTCTCAACGTATTTGTCGTTAGCGGCCCACAATTAGAGTTGCCAGGCTTCCAGTTTTCGACTGGAATGCCTGGTTGTAAAGGGACCCTGGTGGCTCTGATCAGCACCACTGACCGGGCCATTAAAAGTCTGGTCGGCAGTCCAGCGGGACTAAGGCAGGCTCTCTGGCTCCCCGTGGCTCCCAGAAGTGGCTGGCATGTCCGGCTCCTAGGCGCAGGGGTGATGAGGGGAGCTCCGCGTGCTGCCCCCGCCCTGAGTGCCACCTTTGCAGCTCCCATTGGCTCCCCACAGCCATTGGGAGATGCGGGGGTGGAGCCTGCGGGCATGGAGCTGCCTGGATGTCCCTGCGCCTAGGGGCCAGGTCGGACATGGCAGCTGCTTCCGAGAGCTGCATGGAACCAGGGCAGGCAGGGAGCCTGCCTTAGCCTGCCTTAGCCCCGCTGCGCTGCCAACCAGGAGCTGCCTGAGGTAAGCTCCGCCCAGCTGGAGCCTGCACCCCAACCCTTGGCCCCAGGTTGGAATCCCCTCATGCACCATAACTCCCTTCCAGAGCCCACACCCCAACCCGCTGCCCCAGCCCTCAGCCCTCTCCCACACCCAAACGCCCTCCTGGAGCCTGGACTCTGCAACCCCTCCCACACACCAACCCCCTGCCCTAGCCCATTGCCCCCTCCTGCACCCTGAACCCCTCATTTATGGCCCCAATCTAGAGCCCTCCCCCCCTCCCATACCGCAATCCCCTGCTCTGGCCCAGTGAAAGTGAGTGAGGGTAGGAAACAGTGAGCAACGGAGGAAGGAAGGATGGAGTGAGTGCGGGGCGGGGCCTTAGAGAAGGAGCGGGGCAGGGGCGGGACTTTGGGGAAGGGACGGGCAGGGCAAGGGTGTTTGGTTTTGTGCGATTAAGAAGTTGGCAACCCTACCCACAATGTGTTACCTGGGCCGCAGTTTGAGAATCACAATGCCCCCCTCAAACCCTCCTACAGACCCCTATGCCCAATGCCCCGGTCTACCCACAGATCTCTCCACAGAGTGGGGCCAGGAGCATACCCCATGCTTGGGGCTGCAGGGCAGCCTCTACCCTGCTACTCCCACCATGTGGCAGCCCCTACCCCCCTGACTGTGCCACGTGGCAGCCCCAAGCCTGGACCCTGCTGGGTAGCCCTGAGCCCAGACCCTGCAGCGTGGGGCTGGGCAACAAGGCAGGGCAGCCCTGAGTCCAGACCCCGCTGCCTGCGGCTGGGCGGCCCGGCAGCCCCGACCCCGTACTCCGTCATGTGGGACAGGGCAGCCAGGGCCCTGGGCAAGGGGGGCTGGGACTCCAGACCCTGCCACACCGGGCAGGGTGGCAGGGCAGCCAGGGCTCTGTACCCCACTGTACCAGGTGGTGCGGCAACCTGCCCCTTTGACTCTGTGGGCCCAGCAGCCTTTAAGCACACAGCTGGGCCACAGCTGTGTGCTAACTGGGCCACATGCAGTTGAGTACCGCTGTATTAGCAGAAGGAACTTGCATCTGTAAAGTGTCTAACCAGAAACTTTTAAACTATTGCTAGACTGCTAACTGAGCTCTGTGTCAACCCTGTGATGTTTTACCTTCTTCGTGTTTCTGTCATTACATTCATTATGTTGCCGAAGCAAAATCTCTGATATTTATCATGTTTGTTTTGCTTAGGATATCCACTGTTAGATTACATCTGTAGAAGTAGTGAGTTTAGAAACAGTCTTGCTGGGATCAGAGCAATTTGGAATGGCTCTGAATCCAAGTTCATGATGGACCAATAGACAATGGGTAGTAGCAGAGGAATGCTTCCTTAATGGACACATCACATGGTTAAGGTATGGTATATATCACATTGTTTTATAAGACAAAGTAGGTTTTGTTTAGTCATCTAAAACCATAGTAGTTTTGGCAAAAGATGCTTCAGTAGTCCATACAGAACATTAGACTTGCAAACCTTAATTCAGATAATATGATGATCCTGGACCATACTCTGTCCTCATTGGAGGTGAATAGGTGTAAACAGGGGCAGAATTTGGCCCAGTATATTTTGCTTTCAAGCAAAGACTAAAAATATAGTAGCTAGGTAGTGGAGATTTTTTTTCTATGTTAATGGAATAGCATTGTATAATAAATTATCTGTATGCAATTGTTAATTCTAGTTAAGATCCCTTAGACTGTTGGTTCCATGGAGACTTAAGTTTGCAAACAGATTAAATACTGTTTTGACACTTTGTAATATTGTAGGTTCTCAAAGAATTATAAAATGTCTTGACTTACAACAGGCTTTTTCCTTTGTGTATTTTAAAGGTAACTGAAAGGGTTTTTACCTGCTAAGAACTGAATTTGCGCCTAAATTCTGCAAATTGCTTAAACTCATGCTTATGTTTAAGCATGAGTTGTGCAGCTGATTTCACAACTCTGGGACTACTCTCATGCATCAGGTTAAGCATGTGTTTAAGTACTGGCCAGGATTTGGGGCTCAATGTTTAGTCTGTGTCTCACAACAGATAATGACATTGCTAACTGTAGCACAGGGCAGAGAATTACGTTCATGTCATTCCTTGTGCTACTTTAGTGTTAGTGATGTGCTCCTCTATTGAAGGAGATACACCAAACCCTTAAGTGATGGCAGATAGATAAGGGGGAATCATATTTTCAGATATTTGAATTTGTTTAGAAATATTTTTGTTTATAATATTTAAGTCCATACATATGTTCAGTTTGAGATCTTAAATAGTTTTCCAAAATTTGGTTGAAACTATCTGGGGACAAAAGCACAGGGAAGGTGGTAGTGAAAAGGAAGGAGTGTGGTGAGTATGCAACATATTTCTTCCTCTGAGCCTACAGAATCCCTCTGTACAAACAGTATGTATTTGGGATTCTTTGGATTTGCATTGAAAAGATGAAAGGCATTTTCAGACAGTGTTCCTTAAATAGTTTGGTAAATTCAGTAGAAAATTCAGTGGGATTTCCTGCTGCTCACAGAAGCATTAACTTCTGCTCTGCATATTTTACCCATCTCAGGCATATGAATTTGAGGAGAGGTTGATGTAAATTTGAGTAGATGGATAGCACTACCACCAAGCTGGCTGTGTTCTCAGGCAGAGCAGATCATGGTAAATCAGCGGTAAACCCCTTTATGGATCTTTCAAGATCCATAGCTGGTGTTGTTGCCATTTATCACAGATCCTCAGATTTTGCATGAAGGACAGGCCACACCCTGGCCCTTTCACAATGACACTAATCCATCCCCCAATGGGATGTGTCAGAAACTCTGCAAATTGAAACTCCGAATTTCTCTGAATGCTGTGTTTCAGTTTGTGCTTGCTGCATGTTCATTCCTTCTCCCTTTTTTCTCAGTCTATTTTTTTAAAATTTACCGTTAAGTTTCTAAAGGAATAAAACTCTAACTCTTGGATTTCCAGAATCGATCAATAAAGATAATAGGCAGTTTACATGGAAGGCATGTTTGCAGTAAATTCTATTCTGTGCCGTTTCTTATACCCTGCTCATTACGCTAGTATCTGAGTAGCGTTCAGTAGCACATTGAGCAACGTTACTAACATGTGTCTCATTTTTTCTCTCCTCCCCTCCCCAGGGGGAGAAGTGGATCTGCAGCGGAGTGTTTTGTTTTGGAATTTTTTTAAATTACATACACACATGTTGCTATGACTTTATTAGAGAAGACAAGCTCAAAGCAATTAACCTTGCGCTTGAATGGTTAGGTTTGTGATGGTTCTTAATTCCTAATGCCATAGTCTCAACCAGTCCTTGAGAAAGGTCCGTCTCTTTTACAGATGAATTTTACCTTATTGTAGAAAGTTCCGTTATGTCAGAGGAGTGAAGTTGTCAACCATGGTCTTCATCATGGACCTTTAGTCGATCTTTTACATATCCTGGGCCCAATATTCAATCTGGAGCTGAAACAAAAGACATGGTTAGTTACAAAAGGATTGAGAGTATGGAAGGCATTTTCAGACAGTGTTCCTTAAACCTTCTAAATGGTTGGAGAATAGACAAAGTTAAAAGCTTCAAGAGCTTTGCAGCACTGACTGGAGAGGGCTTGCTCTTTGAAGCTCACATGATGAGAACTGGCTGGAATAATTAATAGTAGACCCAGCTGTGAGTGACTCTGATGAGGCTAAAGAGAATAGTACACTAAGCTTGTTGCTTCGAAGTTCTTAAGGAAGTTTGAGAAGGCTGTGCCTCAGTGAACACATGCTGCTGTATTCCTAGCAGTTTTTTAGTGTTTTCACAAAGTAAAATGAATAGAACCTTCTTCAACCTTTTGTAAAAGGTTGTTCTTTATTGTGGGTTGAGTCAGCTTCACAATGAGAGGAGAGACAGCTGACATGTTGTGTGAATGCAGTGTTTTATCTTCTTAACCCGTTGAATTGTAGCTGCTTTTGCAGTCCAAAGGCTGTATGCCCCAAGAGCTTTGATATTCTCTGCCCCTTTTCTTAATCAGTTAATTACATTTGTAAGAAGTAGCTAATCACTGTTCTCTGTAATCTGAGGCTGAGCGAAGAAAGCCATTATTAGTGTCTACCAATGCAGAAATGTTCAAAAAGAATAGTCATTATTCATGACTTCACTGGGGCTGGGTTTCTTTAAAAGATTAATAACCTAATTTTCAGATTGCTGTGAGATACTGTAATGTTTTGAACAAGTGAGTGCTCCTCCAGCTAACTCATGAGTGGGAATAGTCAGGAATGAATATGTAGCTTATGCTTTTAAGATGTGTGGAAAGAAATTGAGTGAATATACAAAAGATACCTTTGTGAAAACCTTTTTCCCCACAAATTCAATATTCTGCAGAACTGAAAATTCTATAGTGTTCGAGGAAATCATTCTCAGATTAGAAAGATCAGATGTGGCATTTTCTAGATGTAGTCCAAGTCAGTTTTAAATAAAATCAAATGTTCTGAATTGGTTCCATTGGTGACTAATAAACTGTCTTACTGTGAGACCTAGATTTCAGACTCCTTCTCGGACTTTCACTAACGGGGCTGTGAATGGCTGAAGGCATCTAGGCAGTCACTTTTCAGTGAGAATGGTGCATGTTGTGTTGTCCTCAAGTTGGTTGACTGAAAGGGGGTAAAATAGTGCGGAGGACAAATAATATGTATTTTTAGTAAATGGATATCTTCGTTGTGATTTTGTTTTTAATGAAAAATATTTCTAATACATATCTTTTTCTGTAGACCCAACCAAATTGCACTGCTGATGCAGCACAGGGGACAGAGTGAGTGGAATGTTAGAAATTTCTCTTCTTTCAGATGAGGCTTTATGCACAGGTTTATTCTGCCCATCTGTGGTGGTTGGCTTGTACCTAATGTTAGTAAGATGAATGAATCCAATGACTCCACCTATTCTTACTCTCTTCTTGAATATCTAGTGGTAAAATGCTTTTATAGACTGGACAAAATAAGAAAAATGCACCAATCATTGCACTTAACATGATGCAACGTGGACAGTTGTTAAGAAACTGAGTTTATTACTTGAGGTGATATAATGTAGCATGAAACATCACCAAGTACAAGGCTACTGACTGCTGCATGATATGTTCATGGAGAAAAACATATTGGATATTATCTCTCTTACGTGACAAATAAGAGGATTTCAAGGAGACTGCTGAGGAAGGCAGAATAGAGAACAGGTATTATATGATACCAGCATTCAACCAAACTGCCCATGAGATTTGCCATGTATGTGGCTTAGAACTTGGACATTTCCTTTTAAGTGGACTCTCTCAATCTTAACATGGCTCAGCTCTCAAAGAGTTTGATTTCTAAAGTCCTCCTAGCTGCCTGCAGGAAAGGGCATACAACTTGAAATGAAGGAGGTTTGCTGTCTTGTGTGAATTCAAGCAGCTGGATCCCTGCATTTCTGATTGATCAGGGCTAGCCCTAGACACGTGGCAAGTGTGTGGCCATAGGGCCCCCATGCTGACAGCAACCCTTTTCAGCACACATGTATAACCTTGCCCACCAGCTGTGTACTTTTGAATAGTAGCTTCTGTTGCAATCCAAAGGCTATATGTTCCCACTAGCTTTCAGATTATTCTTCTCTTCTCCTTAATAGGTTAATTATGTTTGTAACAGGTACATTAATAAACATTTCAGGCAATTATGTTTGCACAGGGTACCTCAAACCTGAAAACTGAACGTGGGGTCCCAGCCCTTCATTCTCCTGGAATGACCAGCAACCTCACCCAAATCAAATACCATCTGCTGATGCCAGATGTGGTAGGTGGTTTCTGAGGTGTGGCTGGGGCCTCACACAGCTTGTTTTGTTCAGGTTCCTGCATAACCTAAATCCAGCTTTGCGCTTGATTGCCTTTAACATCTTTAGAAACGTTGCCAAAAGAGAGATGCTAACTGCACTGAGAAGCAAGCTAGTTGCAAGTTTGTCTTTCTGATGTTCTTTGATAGGTAAACTAATCACAATGCAGTCTCTAGTTTAGGAGGTTTATTGAGAGAGTGACAAACTGAAAGCCTTCCATATAAAAACCTACATACAGTATCAAAGATTATTACTGAGTTCCCTGTACATTTTCAAAAACTTCAAAAATGTTTTACTTTCAACATTTTTTAAAACAGACTGATTTTCCTTTTAGAAAATTTACAAAATGTTTGTTTTTCCTGAAAAGAAAAGGAGTACTTGTGGCACCTTAGAGACTAACCAATTTATTTGAGCATGAGCTTTCGTGAGCTACAGCTCACTTCATCGGATGCATACCGTGGAAACTGCAGCAGACTTTATATACACACAGAGAATATGAAACAATACCTCCTCCCACCCCACTGTCCTGCTGGTAATAGCTTATCTAAAGTGATCATCAGGTTGGGCCATTTCCAGCACAAATCCTGGCTCCATGAATTTATCCAATTTGGGGTTTTTTTGGTGGGGGGGGGGCTGTGGAGGAGTGGAGATTTGACTACACACATTTTTCGTTTAAAAGATTCTGGCAGCACGGTTTTCCTGACAGATATATGAAGAGTCTTTCCTGAGTTGTTTAACTGTTGTGACATTCTTAATATGGAACTGGCTTTTTTTTCCTTCTCAGTAGAAGCTAGTGAATTAGTATTCGCACCCAAATAATTAGTTCTTCCCAAGTATCATCTTTTAGCTAATCAGTCACCAGGTCTGGCTTATATTATCATCTACAATTCAGAGAATGCTGTCAGTGGAAAACGTTGAGGGCAGAGTTTTAACCTTATCACCGACAAATCCTGTCATTTGTTGGTTAAAGGCCTGGGGTTACATTATTGCTCTCCTACTGTTGTCACTAATCAGTATTTTACACAGTTAAAATACAAAATTAAAGTAGTGCTGGTATATTAAAGAGTCTGCCTTCTGTATAAGCTATGTTGTGTGATTTGTCCCACTCTTTTGTATTTTATCTGTTTGGACTTAAAGCATTATGGGTCAGAGACCTGGCTTATTCTATGTCTTTAAAGAGCATAGTACACAAAATATTATTTATGTAATAGATAAATAATAATAAACAGTATAAATAAAGTGTCTGTAATGCAACATAAAACAGTATCTTCCTAGTGGTGAACATTCTGCTTTGACTTTTCACTTGGTCTGACCCTGGAGTCCCTTTTTATTTAGGAACAAGGGGGAATCTAACTGACCAGAACATAGCCAAAGCTAAAGAAAGCTCTGGAAGCTTGGCTCTTCGTGCTAATTTAGCTTATTGTATCTAATGTTTAATGGGGACAACTGAAATGTGCTGTCTGCCTATGAATATTCATTGTAGTGAGCCAGATGTTTTGCTGACTGTTTTGTTAACAGTGTGCAATATTTTAAGGGATTTACGAGCACAAATAACACTGAAAGTCAACTGTTTTCAACTGTTGTATGGGCACATCTAGTTATGGAGCATAAGTTCCTTGTTTCAGAGTCCTCCTTGTTGCTCTGTAGCTGTCAAGTGCAGATATATGTGATGATACCTACATAGAAAGGGTTACTTTCCTGTGAGATTTGTTCCTTGAAAGCAGTATTCTCCATTGATTAATGCTCATCCACCCCTTTTCATGAGTCTTGTACACTCGGACCCTAAAAAGGACCTTTTGGATTTGTGTCAGTTATTACCTCATGTATGATTCCAGAATTCTCTCAAAAAAAATTTTTAGGATTGCCAATTCCATTCTTCAGAAGATTTGTAACCCAAGAATTTCTAATATACTAGCTTCATAGAACAACAATTAAAGGTGAAGTAATATACCCTGGAATCCTTCAAACTTGCACAGAATGAGTGTTTATCCAACTCTATATTGATGCAACATTTTACATCTCTGTATTTACATGTATATGTGCATGTATATCAAATATGGAGTATTTGGATGCATTGTACACCAGAAAATTGGCAGAGTTTGTGTAAATACATGCAAATTGCTCTGGATGTTGTTTGCATTTTAGCTCTGAATATGACGTCAGCACCTTGTCAAAGGACTTTCCCTTCCTGGGAGACCTCCAGGGAGGGTGTAGGAGTGGGGATCTAATGAACTTCTTGCTGCCGTGATTTACAGTGTGTTTTATGGGGGTAGAAAGAAAGAAACTGAAAAAACAAAATTGACTAGATATTACAATGTGTATTCGAAAAGGTAAATGTCAGTGAAATTTGGCCCTTCAGACTGGTTTAAAAATGCTGTATCTTTTCTATGAAAAGTTTTGAATGAGATAAATAAAGTTTGTATTTTTTCCTGAAAGTTTTATTTCTGCCCCATGCCTTTCTCTTCTTTTTTTCCCCATCCAAACCATTGCTTTAGTCTTCACTGTCAGCATCTCCCTCAGCTGTGGTCTCATTGTGACTCTACCTCTTATCATGGTCCAAATTATCTCCAGTTGTTACATGTGTGTTTTGGAGACAGAAGCATAAATCAAGATCCCTTTTTAATGTTTTTGTTTGTTTCAGAAACATTGAGGTAAAATGAAAACATTTTAAATGGTGATGTGGTTTGTTAGTAATGGAGGTGAGGCGTGTGGACAGTGAAATAGACAATGAAGCCTGGTCCTAATGAAATAGAGGCCTCAAGTCATATACACTCTAAAATTCTGCATTGAATATTTCATTTTCTTGTTTCCAATTCAATATCAGCTGACACACCTCAATATCTTTTGTTGTCTGCTTTATTGATGTGATGTCCTCAAACCTTATCTTCTGCTTGCAGAAATAGATACATTAGCGGAGGCTGTGTATCTCCACTGAGCTGGAATGTTGTTACTGTGGGCTCGTGAGCTCAACATCCATGGGTGTTCACTCCTGTGGAACACTTGATCTCTGCTATTAATTAGAAAAGCATTTAGGACATTATTGTTCCTATGTATATGCTAAGCCATCCATTTATTACCAACAATCTACTTGCACTGTACAAAACACTGAAATACAAGAACTTGTAATCTAAAGAAAGTTAGAACACACTGGGAAACCCATAGGAGGAAATATCTGTAGTGGTGGGGCTGCTGCTACTTATGACTCTTGAATCACTCTTGTGGGTTTATAGTTTACATGATGCAATTTAACTGTATATTGTTTCAGTTGAATTTGAGTACCTGTGGCATGTAGTTGCTCTGTAGATTGCTCTTTACTGTATAACCAGTACACTATTTACTGCATCTAATTTTGTGCATGGAGGTACATGTTCAAGTGAAAGAGAGGTTTCCTTATTTTATTCACTTTCTGTACTTACATTAAAATATTCCCAGGGCCCAAACTGGCATTTCTTGTTTGTCTAAATATTCCATGCATTTAAGTGGCAGCTTTGAATATACAAGGAATGTGGCACTGGAACCTGTGTTCACCATCACTGAGCTCTTTATTTAATCACAAAGCGTTGTGGTGGTTAGGGTCAGAGCCTGCACTACAATACTGTCATGTTCAGATACTTTAAATGGTCTGCACCAAACCCCAAAACATCTTTTCACTAATGGAAAACCCCTCCTCTCCCTCCTTCACACACAAAGAAAAGAAAAAAGAAAGAAAAATAGAAGGGGGAAAAAAACCTCCAGCAGCTAAATTTGGAACATTGTTACATACTTTCTGCCAAGAAAAAGGGGGGAAGAGTCTTAAGTTGCAGTATTCCTGTAGAGCCCTGAGTCTTCAGAGACTTACTTTGAAATCAGTTAGCATATGGTTTCATGTCAAATCCAGTTTCTTCACTCTGTGACTCCTCAGGGTAGGGATAATAAGTGATGCCAAACTGTTTAAGAGCAATCTACATCCTATAAGGTGATGAGCAGTGTACCATCCTGGCTTATTATGCCCCTGCTGAAATGGAGGAAGTGATATGAAAAGCAGTGACAGCTGAAGTCACTTACCAGATTGCAGTTTTGAATGTTCACAGGGATGCTTTAAAAAACTCAGTGAACCCTGATTGTATCAGTTTCTGGAGGAAAATTAATTAATTGTTCTTGAAATGATGGTGATGGTTTTTAGCAAGTGAAATTTCAGATTTGTGCTTGGAGGGGGAGAAGGAATATTTCAGACCTAGCAATAGGGCAGTATCACAATGTACCTTGTTAGTCTTCAGTGACATGGAATTACTTTGAGAGAAAAGACTTTATAAAGGTCTAGAAATTGGTACTGTTACTTTGGCAAGAAAGCCACCGGAATTAATCTGATTGGTCTGAACTACAGCTCTTAATCTGTCCCCTTGCCACTCTTGTATACAATCTACTGTATGTGACTGATTAGTATTCAGAAAGTCTTAGCATTTGTTCTTATATCACACTAGTGAAGAAATATTTTCCTTTCCCAAAAATATACTCAATTCAATAGTAAAGTTGCATTTTTACATAAACAGATGGAAAATAGAGTTGCTTTATAAAATTTAAACCTGATAAATTCTACTAAATATTCAAATATTATGCAATGTTCTATTAAATATTTATGAAGTAACTTGGTAATATTGGGGTGGTTTTGGATTTGGAGTAATTTCATACGTGCCATTGCTTTAGTTTTAGTTCACACTTGGATTGGTTAAATAAAGAGCAAATTAAATCAGATGACATCCAGAGTGGTGTATGAGTTACAGCAATTACAAAGTATGAATTTGATTTTAAAGCATTGTGCCATGGGCCAAATGGTGCACAGAGGCTGACCCCTTCCTGCAGTCACCATCCCCACACTCCCATACAGAGGACGGACAGCTTCCTGGCTCAACATCCTTGGGGGCACAAACTACTGCAAAGATGAGGGGATGGAGAAAATGCAGTGGCCACGCCCTTCCTCCAGTTTCTAGTAAAGCTGGCTGGATTCACATGCAGCACCCCTGGGAGTTTTGTATCAGTGAGTGTGCTCCTCTGTACATCTTGAAATTCCAGGAAGCATTGTGCCCTTGGGAGGCACAATCCTATGTCTAAAGGGTGCAGTCCTTTCTAGAGCTCTCATGGGAATTTAGTGGCACCCCCTGTACTCAGGGCTGTGGATAAAAGCCACATGTGAGCCATCAAGTTGTTATTTTTAGTTGCATTGCACTAGCATCTAGAGGCTGCAACCAAGATCAGGATCCCCATTATGCAAGGCACTGTACAAACAGATATTCAGACATAGTCCCCAACCTCTGAGTTTACCATCCAAATAGACAAAATAGATAAAGGGTTAGAGAGGGGGATATAATAGAGTGGTGATTTTCAAGTATCAGTAGCTCTTTGATTTTTTTTTGTTTGGTTGTGGGTTTTTTAAAATATTTGTGGGTTCATTTTAGTATAACATATGTTACATATAAAATATACTAAAGGGCAAGGATGGGTGCAGAGGGAAGACAGGAAGGGACTAGCTAAAAGGAAGATCTGTAATTTTAGTTGTTAGATTCTTCCAGTCTGATTTTACATCTTAACTGATAAGCACAACGCAAGCAAAACTCTAACTTTCTCTTGCAACAATTCTCCAGCTGCAGATGGATAATGTCTGACTGTATATATAGGACTTGATTTTTGTGTGGGTGCATGTGGGCACAATCTTTGGGGCAGGGACTGTCTTCCTCCGTTGGAAAGCTCCTACCATATTTTGGGGGCTTCTTCTATACAAATAATTCAGCAAAAAGAACGAGGAGTACTTGTGGCACCTTAGAGACTAACACATTTATTTGAGCATAAGCTTTCGTGGGCTAAAACCCACTTCATCAAATATATTTGTTAGTCTCTAAGGTGCCACAAGGACTCCTCGTTCTTTTTGCTGATACAGACTAACATGGCTACCACTCTGAAAAAATAATTCAGAAACCACTGACCAAATATGAAAGTTATTACCCGCAATTCAGCAGACCAGAGCGTGTGTCTGTATCGTCTAAGATTTGTCATAATTCTAGGAGGAGCAGTTATTTTTTAAATGTAAATAGTCTGTATGAATCTTGTGGCAAATTAATGACTTGTCAGATTAAAATTCTGCTGTAGGACCGAGGCCAATATAATTTATTTTCCGTGGCAAAAAATGACATTAGTCAGTTTGCTCCCATAGTGGTGTGATGCGATCAGAAGAGAAGCGGGTCTCCTGATGGTAACGAAGGGGGAGGAAGGCTGTTTTTTATTCCCTCCTGTGTCTTGATTTTGCAACCATGAATGCTGCTGTTGAAGGCAGTTAGGGAGTTTCAGCAGGAGGAGCTGCTGCTGCTACAAGAGTGGACACTCCTTTTGCTCTAGCCTCAGGCAATTCTGGGCTGTTACCCATGCTGATTCTTAACTCACACAAAAAGAAAAGGAGTACTTGTGGCACCTTAGAGACTAACCAATTTATTTGAGCATGAGCTTTCGTGAGCTACAGCTCACTTCATCGGATGCATACTGTGGAAACTGCAGCAGACTTTATATACACACAGAGATCATAAAACAATACCTCCTCCCACCCCACTGTCCTGCTGGTAATAGCTTATCTAAAGTGATCATCAAGTTGGGCCATTTCCAGCACAAATCCAGGTTTTCGCATCCTCCACCCCCCCACACACAAACTCACTCTCCTGCTGGTAATAGCCCATCCAAAGTGACAACTCTCTACACAATGTGCATGATAATCAAGGTGGGCCATTTCCTGCACAAATCCAGGTTCTCTCACCCCCTCACCCTCCTCCAAAAAACACACACAAACTCACTATCCTGCTGGTAATAGCTCATCCAAAGTGACCACTCTCAGTACAATGTGCATGATAATCAAGGTGGGCCATTTCCAGCACAAATCCAGGTTTTCTCACCCCCCACCCCCATACACACACAAACTCACTCTCCTGCTGGCAATAGCTCATCCAAACTGACCACTCTCCAAGTTTAAATCCAAGTTTAACCAGAACGTCTGCGGGGGGGGGGGGGTAGGAAAAAACAAGGGGAAATAGGCTACCTTGCATAATGACTTAGCCACTCCCAGTCTCTATTTAAGCCTAAATTAATAGTATCCAATTTGCAAATGAATTCCAATTCAGCAGTTTCTCGCTGGAGTCTGGATTTGAAGTTTTTTTGTTTTAAGATAGAGATCTTCATGCCTGTAATTGCGTGACCAGAGAGATTGAAGTGTTCTCCGACTGGTTTATGAATGTTATAATTCTTGACATCTGATTTGTGTCCATTTATTCCCATATACTCACACAGAAGCCTGTTAAATCAGTATTTCAAGTATTGATGCTCAGCACCGATAGACAACAGTATGGTGATTGCCCTATCCCCTTTTTTGGTATGTAACTAAGGTCATGATTCTGAGAAATGCCAATCAGTTGTACTCCCGTTAATTTCACTTGGAGTGCTTAATTTTCTTGGGGCTGATTCAACCCACTATAGTCAAACAGTAGTTAACACAAGAAATCATTGGGAATAAATCTTTTCAAAATTTATTTGCCAGCTTACGTCCTGATCTAAGTGTCTGACTCCAATTCTGTAACGTACAATGTGCTAGCAATTCTTGTACCCAACATGGAGCACCATGGAAGTCAGTTTATGTCCATTATAAAATAAAAGGACAGGTAAAAAATTTTCAGAAGAATACTGAAATTAATCAACTGTGTAGACAATTTTGACTTCAAAATGTAAAGGCCAAACTTGAAATAACAAATGACAGGTGGGTTTGTGTGCATATATATAGTAAAGTGGCTGTGTATTTGTAAATGGCTTTTTGTTTGAAGAACAGTCTGCTCGTTAGGGCTGGTAATAGTATAGACATCTCTGGAGTGCTTGAGTGATCTAAACCTAAGCTGCTCTTAATAATGGCTTGTTGAAAGAAAGAAGTGAATCCCCAAGGATCTGCCTCATTGTACTCAGCTGGGATCTGTACACGCACCCCCCCAAAAAAAAAAAAAAAAAAAAAAAGAGAGAGTGCCATTTGATTTCAGTGCTATCCTAAGTGCATTTGCAGTGAATGTGTATATTTTCCCAAGGTTACAAGTCATTATTGTTCTTTGAAGAGTTTCATAGGGATGTCTATATAAAATTTGATAGCTGGGCTTGCATTACAGCAGTAATGGAAGATACTATGGCGAGATACGTTAGGGACTTTACGCCTGGAGGTAGATCATGTATATTTTATTGCTCTCTTGTTTTTAATACCTAATTAGGTGTGTACACAGTGAGCTGTATAACGTAAAATGAATCTAGGCACATATTTCCAAATTCACCTCTGGAGAAATTCTTTGGAAGTTGATTGAGTTACCCCAGGGATGAGTACGGCCTAGCTTGTTTATTTTTAAAATTTTATTAAGAAAAATGCTGCTGATGGCAATGTAAGTGACTATTTAAAGGTAAAAATAAGCGCTATAGTCTCAAATCAAATTGCTTAATTGCACACAAGTTCCATATTGATTTGACGCTCTAAGCAGCAGCAGAAGCACTGACTGAGTTGATCTGCAGACTCAGGAGGGTCTTATTGCCTCAAATTACACTGGATCGACATTTGCAAGTTTTTCTTAAGAATAATATTTTTTTAAATGTAAGCTGATGTTCTACAGAAGTTAATGGTACTTGCCTGAGAAACTGTGACTGAATAGATTTTTCAGCCCTACTCATTTTTCCAAGCAGCAATATCAGAAGAATTATATTGACATTCTTGACTCTTTCACTGCTGTTTTCCAGTGGGTTATGAATAGCAATGCTGAGACTGACCCAAGTTTTGTTAGTTTCACTTTGAAGCTTTTAGAAAATATCTGAGCAACAGAAGAAACCAATGGCACCATCTATTCTCAGGCTCATGTAGATGCCACTGCATCAGTTCACGTTCAGTTGTCTTTACAAAAAAAGATGCCACACACTTTTCCTCAAATTCTACAGAAATTGAAGGTTCGGTCTCCAGGCTTGTTGGGGAAAGCTTCCCGCTGATTTCAGTGAGAGAGAGAGAGAGTGGATTTTTGTCAATCGCCACAAAATGAATTCGCAAAAAGAAAAGGAGTACTTGTGGCACCTTAGAGACTAACCAATTTATTTGAGCATGAGCTTTCGTGAGCTACAGCTCACTTCATCGGATGCATTCAGTGGAAACTGCAGAAGACATAATATACACACAGAGACCATGAAACAATACCTCCTCCCACCCCACTGTCCTGCTGGTAATAGTAATAATAGTACTTATTATAATAGTAATAGTAGTAAGCTATTAACAGCAGGACAGTGGGGTGGGAGGAGGTATTGTTTTATGGTCTCTGTGTGTATATAATGTCTTCTGCAGTTTCCACGGTATGCATCCGATGAAGTGAGCTGTAGCTCACAAAAGCTCATGCTCAAATAAATTGGTTAGTCTCTAAGGTGCCACAAGTACTCCTTTTCTTTTTGCAAATACAGACTAACACGGCTGTTACTCTGACACAAAATAAATTAGTGTTCTAGTAACTTTATTGCTATATTAATCTGCAAATGAGTTTGCTTGTGAGAAATTTCAACAATTTACAATTTCATGGGATCATGATCCAATGAATTGTAAAAATTCTAAAGTGTGGTACGTAGTATGCCGAGCAGTTCTTGTGAAATGTTTAAGTAGTGTTTATCAAGGGAATTCACTTCTGCTACTGATTGTACATTTGTACTTCTGAGAAATAACTGATTGTATCCTCTTTGGCTCTACAGTCTCTTTCCAGGATCTGTCAGTATCTTGAACCTGTGTGTTGGCAAGAGGAAATGTAAACCAATTAATTTATTTCCCATTAACTTGTAATTGTATAGAGTCCTATCTGGAAATTTCTTTTCTGTTCTTCCTGCAGATTTTTACGTTTTTCTTTACCATCTTATTCTGTGAAATAAGATGGTTATTTGATAAATTATACCAAAGATTTTTTTCATTATTTTCCTAGTCAGATAATGTGCAGGAGTTTGAACACCTTCTTTTCTATGTAGTGTCAATGACCACTACTCTTCTTCTCTCAAGGCTCAGACACACCCATTAGTGTTAAATGGAGTTAGTTGAACTGAAGAGAGACTAGATTCCTTCACCTTGGGTTCAGATGAATGTGAACCTCTTTAATGGGAAACATTAGCACTATGGTTACAAGTCCCTTTACCTTTTGGAACTTATCCCTTTCTTCTCTCTTTTCCTTGCTCCTTCTATCTTGCAGTGACTTCCTCTCCATCCATTCACATGTCTTCACTGCTGTTGGTGTGAGAGCCTTCTGCTCTGCTGTTCATCTCCTGCCATCTGAACAGCATTGCCATATCTCTTTGCCTCTTAGATTTTAATCTCATCTGAAAACAAACCTATTCTTTCTCTTGCCTATGTTTAATTTCCTTCACTCTGCTGTTCATTAACTTATGCTGTTAATTATGCTGTTAATTAAGGACATATTAAAAATAGAGTTGCATTCTATTAAAGTTGTGGGGTATGGTTACTGAAGGCTGATTGCTCAAGAAAGAGCTCCCTCTCTGCCTTTTTTATGGAAAGTGGAAAAGGACACTGATAGCAGAAAGAAAAGGAGGACTTGTGGCACATTAGAGACTAACAAATTTATTTGAGCATAAGCTTTTGTGAGCTACAGCTCACTTCATCGGATGCATTCAGTAGTGTAGCTCACGAAAGCTTATGCTCAAATAAATGTGTTAGTCTCTAAGGTGCCACAAGTCCTCTTTTTCTTTTTACGGTTACAGACTAAAACGGTTGCTACTCTGAAACTGATAGCAGAGACTATAGTGCCCTCAACTTCAGTGGAGAGAAGGAATGCTGTGTTTATTGGTGAACAGTTGAGAGCTTTCTCACACTTTGTTAACTGGAGCTTTTATGTAGTAAATTAATGAGTTTAATTCTTGTCATCTGGCTTGTCCTTCATAAGCTTAATTGCTTGGCATAGAATTTGTTTTACCTTGCGTGGCCTGCTGTCAGGATTTCTCATTGCAAGCATGACATTGATTGATGTATTACAGTATTAATTTATTTGGTCCCCTGCATAGAAAGCTAAGTAAAACCAGAAGAGGTGAAAAAAAGCTTTATAAAATCTCAGCCTAGCGGTCTCTTGGTTGGTTGCCACTAACATTTAATTGAGATCTCTCCCCAGCCTCCCTTTGTGTCTCTGATCCATTTAAAAAAAATAAATTGTAACAGTTAATTCAAAGGAGCAACGTACCAGCAAAGTGTACAGTGCACAAACCCTTGCTGCTGGAAGGTTTTTCAAATGTTGACTTATTAAAATAGTAAATGTCCTGCCCTTCTGGAATGAAAAATCTTTTATAAACTATGGTATTATTTTTAGTGTAAACTCCTATAACCTTGAGGTAATGCTGAGTAGAGCCTCACTGCAGATTTTTTACAGGCAGCATCTTGGTTTGAAACTATTAGGTGTCAAAAGGAAGATGACTTACACTGGTTGATATCAGGTTATAATTAATTTTCTGTGCAAAACACTTCATTAAGCTTGGGAGCACTTAACAGTGACTTAAGGTCATCAGGCCTGTTGTAAATGAGAGTTTAAATCCCCCATTCCAGACTTGGAAAATGGGGCTATGTTGACTTAAGGCCTCCAAACGTGTTTCATACAAGAATGATACAGCTGAAATAAAAAGCAGTCAAATATGAGGAAGCTAGGAAATACAGAAATAAGGTTACCTTTCTCAAACAAGACACCCAATGCAGTCTGAACTCTGCTGCCTTTGGACACAAGCACCTCATCAATGTTTTTATTTTTAATGGAGTGTGGGGAAGAGTTGCTTCTTCTGACCTGTTTCAGCTACAGGGAAGTAATATTAGGGGATCTGTTAATTATTGTGAGCCTTTTTATTTGTGATTGTGTAGCTGAAAACAGGGAGGAGAGGCAGGCATTGTGTTTGGTCTGATCTGTTAGCTAGCAGTAATTACCCAATGAGCCATGACACCGCCTGTACTGCACACTGAAGGATCCCATTGAAATTGTAAGGATAGAAGTCTTGATTTGTAGTAGTGATAGTAGATCCTAAGAAAATGTTCCTTTCTTTTGGAAGTGAGGAGGGACATAAGAGATTGGCTTATTCTGAGTTCCTCCAACCATCCTTACAGAGGCAGAGTTAAGGTTGTGTGGGTGTCTTTTTTTTTCTTTTCTTTCAGAGTGTAGCCTTCTCTTTTCATTCCCTGCTTTTCTCATATTTCAAATCATTAAGACAATTTTGCAGCTTGTACATCAACTGGGCCTCGCAGCACAGAGGTTGAGGAAATGGCCTGGAGCTGGATGGTATTACTGGAGGTCACGGCTAGGAGATAAACTCAGGTACTGAGAATGAGGTATGTTAAGGTATGTTAAGTGTATGCCCACTAAATAATATCCTCCTAAATAATTCCCCACTATATTGTTCCCTTTGCAATGGAAGACTAAAGGTGCTGCTTTTTGCTGACCTGACATCAGTGAGAGGTGTAAGTGCCCAGCAGCTTTGAAAAATCAGGTCTCTTATATTTACGTGTCTTGGTGATGATGATAATTCATGTGGATTCAGGAGCCTAAGTTTCAGCACTGAAATCTGAAATTTTTGGTTTCATTACATTATGAGCTTTAACAGTAGAGTTCCTTGTTACTCTAGATAGCCTGTAAGAACAGTTTAAAAAAAAAATCTGATATATGTACTAATGATGGCTGGGAAATAAATTTGTACTAGTCAGTATGGCATTAAGTGACTTTATTATGCCAAGTCAGCATTATTTCCTTCGTGATAAAATACCGAATAGACATTGTGGCAATTATTTATGCACTTTTTATTGCACCAAATGATTTAAAGACTTTATTAATTTTGATTAATGAGCTCCTTCAGTGGAAGAAGTTATTAAAGCTATGAACATTTTTCTGACCAGTAAGAAAACTCAAGAGGAAGTCTTCCAGCAAACTTTTCATTTTTATTGTTGTTTTTATTCTTCGAGGAATAAAATACATGTTCTTAAACCAGGACTCATCTATTTCCTTTGTGTTAGGGAAAGCTCATTTTCCTTGATTCACTGAGACTTGTAAAACATGAAAAAGCTGAGAAAGTAGGCAGATAGCTATTTTTTGAGCAAAATACCTTCTTGTTATTTGACTGCATATTTGTTTACACACGAGAGTAGTTTTATATGTGTAAAAACACTCCACACATAATGTACAGTATTGTGTTTAATATATAGAGCTGATCAGCACAGGGAGAATCCCACTGAAGTCAGGGAGATTCCTCTTGTTGAGAGTAAGGGTCTAAGCATGCAGATCTGTTTGATGGTTTGAACACTAATGAAACAGAGAGATAATGCGTGTAGATATACAAATGTGCCATGATAGCGAACATAATAGAGATTTATAAAATAGAGACTGATACAGTGAAAGCCAACTAGTGTTTCCAATTCAATCGTTCCTTTAATTTAAGAATGAGAGTCAACAAATTTAAAACTTATAAAAAAATACTCTTTTCTGTAGTGTATGACCTAGCTGTGGAATTCACTTCTGCATGTTATTGAAGTAAATGGTTTAGCAAAATTCCAAGGAGGATTAGAGATTTTTCTTGTGGAAAAATAACATTTGCGGTTATACTAGAAATGTAAAAAAGTTATAAGGGATATCATACCTCGTGCTTCAGCACATAAATTGAGTGCCAGCTGGAGTTGGGAAGGCATCTCTCCTCACATGTAATGGCATAGTCAAAGGAAAATTTCACTTTTCTCTAAAGGATCAGTTATTGGTCATTGGAGGCAGATTACCAGAATATATGGACCAATGGCTTGTTTACTTAATGGCGGTTGTTATATTTCTGTAGAGACAGAAATATCTGGATTAAATGGGTCTGAAAGCAGCTACTACATAGATAAAGGGGTGTGAAACAATTAGAGAAACTGAGTTAATGTTACATAATGACCCTGTAAAAAGAACAAGGGTGGTTATTTTAATGAGCTCTAACTGCCATAAATGATCTGATTTTCACATGCTGCGCTGAAGTTACGAGGGCTGAATGACGACTGCTGTGCCCTCTGGTCTGCACATGTGTAGCATTATGGCTTAATCCTCTAAACTGTATGTAGGCTACAGCTGAGCTGGTAAATCTGAAGAAGCAAATGGTGAAAACTGTGCTCAGGAGGCAGTGATGTAACATACTCTGTGTTTATATTGTGCTGCTGATTAACTGCTTACTGGTCTTTGTGTCAGATTAGATCTTTGATTTAACCCCCTGTATTTTATCCTTAAAGAGCATAGACACTTAGTGTATAATAGGCCACATTTTTCACAATCGAGCTTCATCAGCTTTACCACTTGCTCATAACATTGATATGCAAGGAATAAAGGAATCTCTTCCCAACCTGTCTTCTCTCACTTTTTTTCTCTCTGTAGCTTGTTTAATAACACCGATACTGGGTGATTTTAAATTATATTCCAGGATTTTAATTACAGTGAATTAACTGTACCAAGCGGTTTCTCTGAAGGTTGTGCAAACATTTCTGATCCCATCATTTCATTTTGGTTTGTGGCTGGCTAGAGTTTTGAAAATGAAGAGCAGACATGGAGAATCTGGATCATAGGAATGACCTTTCAGTGTAACCATATCAAGATAAGTGTTTTAGTCCTCCTACAGGAAAAGCTATTGTTACAGCTTTAATTAGATTTAACCACCCTTTTTCTTTAGGATCTCATAGAAATGTTGTAGCTCACACAGTGATTCTATATAAATACCACATAGCTTCTATATAAATATAATATAAACCACGTAATAAAGCTTATGGGTGAAATCCTGGCACCCTTGACGTCAATGGTTTTGCCATTGACTTCAGTGGGGATTCAGGTGTGTTCTCAGATACCCATGCTTACCTTTTAAAAACACATGAATAGTTTTATTAAAATCAGTGAGATGATTCATATTGTTGCCGGCACCCAGTGCCGAGAGGCTGAACAACAGCTTGAGTTGGTTCGTTACCCGGTGTGCTACACCCAATAATCACAACAGGGTGGAGAAACAGAAAAGTTTATTTGCAGCTGCAAAAAGGTACAGGGAGAATAAAATCTCAAATCCTGCACCCCGAGCAGGAAGTTACACAGGCTTTTATACATCCTTTTTCCCAGCATACTTATCCAATAGCAAGCTACTCCAAGTACCCACATAGCCAGCCAATCCAGTTCCCAGCTAGTTCCCTGATTCTCTGTATCATTTGTTAAACTATACATAAAGCTGCTTTATTCAGCATTGTTCTTCCATATCTGCCCTGTTTGGCCTTGCTTAGTTTCAGGCAGTCTGACTCTGCAGCATATTGTTGCAGATCCTCAGCATAACTGCTGTGTGTGCCTCCAGGTGGGGGGGGCCAAGGACACTTGGGCCTAGTACGCAGAGCTGCTGCGAGTGCCTCCAGGCGGGGGGGTGGGGGGGGCCAAGGACACCTGGGCCTAGTGCGAGGGGGCTTCATCGACACTTGTGGTCTTCCATCCCCTCGAGTTACCTAGTGGCCATGCCCCAGTGTCCCCAACAACGTGCTTAAAGTTAAGCACCATTTGTAAGTTTTTTGCAGGGTCAGGTTTTCATTCAGGCATTAAGGACACAGGGGAAAGGTTGTAAACAGTGCGTTCCCTTAAAGGTGGCCTAGAAAGGGAAAAAATAGTGCTAGGCTGCTTTTTGTTTGTTTGTTTGTTTTTAACCCTTTGTCTGATTTATAAAGAAGGCTTGAAAGATTCCCCCCCTTTTTATAAACTATTTTTGAGCTCTTCTTTCCATTTAAAATAGTAATATCAAGTCCTCTCTGCCCTGTTTTGGCTGGAGAACCTGATGACTAAGATACCTTTCTCAACTTTCATTTGAATGGTTTTGTACCTAAAACTGTTTCTCCCAACTCAGTCTTTCAAGGGCAAGTTAAATGGATGTTAACATGGGAGTTTTAAACATGTTCTGACTAAAAGTCTCTTCTGCTCTCTGTTGCTAAAATTTCTCTTCTGTCATATTGTCTCACTAGTCTTCAGTTGTCCACAGAGTCATCCAGGGCAATCGGGTAGATAGGACCTGATTTTTTGTTTAAGGTTAAAAAATGAGCAAGAAATAAAATTGACGAGAAAAACCTTTTGAGCCCTCTATACATCATAAATCAGCAGAAAATGGATACAAATTTAATATTGTTTCCTTTGCAGGTTGCTGTTAAAATTCCAGTTACATGATTATTTTAGGTAAACATTCAGCTATTGTTACTATGCCCTTCATTGCTAGATGTTTGTGCATTCTTAAAAGAAAAAGGATTATAATAAAATACTCCCAGTTGAAGTTGTTACCTAAACTACAATGCTTAGGTGCCATTCATAACATATGTTCTGTGGCCTTTTTAATTGATGTGACTTAGTTAAATGATTTGTTCTAACATGAAACAATTAGAAAGCTGCCAATGATACTTCTGTCTTGTAAAATGAGAGCCAAAAATATATCTCTGAAGTTTTTTTGTATAAATGTTGTGAGAATAGACAATAGCCTAGACTGAAGCAATAACACAGCATGGAGCCAGACAGACTGAATCCTGTGTCTGAGGGCAATATGAAAGGTTATTAACCACCCTTTCCTTAATCTGGCTAAAACAGAGAGCAAAGATAAGGCATTTTCAAGCCCTTCTTCAATCTATTGAACAGTGGCAGGCATTCATCAGGATCTTACCATTCACTTGTCACAATAACGATCTTGCAATACAGTAGGGAAATTCATAGCTTGATGCTTGTGCTGTAGGTTAATTTTAATTAAGCGTGCCCGATTGCTGGGTCAGAAGTTAGACTGACTGGCTGCAGAAGTTTCTTTCTTTCTCTCTTTCTTTCTCATTCAAAAATCTGAGAGCACTCAAAGAGGATCAGAATGGTATTATCTGAATGGCTTGATTAACTTCCTGATAATAAGACAAAGGGGATGCATGGGAGTCTTGCATTTGAAAAAAAGAAAAGGAGTACTTGTGGCACCTTAGAGACTAACCAATTTATTTGAGCATGAGCTTTCGTGAGCTACAGCTCACGGCTGTTACTCTGAAACTTGCATTTGAAACAACATCTTCTAGCTTCCTGTAAGAAGTAATGTGTTTTCAGTTAGGATATTAATTGGCAAGAAAAAATTCCTAATGGTTTTCTTCTCTTTCCCTTCTCTCCAACTATGAAGGCAGCCTTTACTTTGTACATGAAATTTCTCACTTCATGACTTATTGATAAGGATAAGCTCTGGCTGTCAGCAGGAAGGTCTGGAAACTGCTTTTACTAAAACATTTCTCAGCTTCCTTAAATGTTTTAGAGAAGAAGCAGCAATTTCTCTACAAATCCCATGAACATCTGGAGCTGTTAAAGGTGACTTAAGAAGTCTGAATACTTGTTACCAATGTTAGTGTCACATGTCTAGTTTGAATGGATGAAAGATTTAAAAACACAGAAGGAGGATATTTTTATGCAAAAGGAAAAAGCTCAGTAAATTCTGGAGCATTTAAATTGATTATTTGATCGTAGACAGTCTGAAAGAAAGGGTGTATGAATGTGTGACACCCATTGATGTTAGTGGTCATTGTGTTCATGTATCAAAGGGCAAAATGTGTCTTTTGGTACACATATATTTTAATAATAGCATTCCATCCACATAAGAAGCATGCAAGATCTTGTATTGTTTCCCAATTTTAAACTGGAGGTCAGATGAACATGTAAAGAAAAGTTTGCTGAGTATTTGAAGCATCACCTTATCATGTATCCAAAATGGTTTACAACACCTGCAAAATTACTTGTCCTAAAAGTGGCATTTGCTGGGAATGATGTCTCCTTTGTCCATCGTGTCCTCGTCCGTCCCTCCATGAATGCAAGTCGATGCCACACCATTTTGTTTTGTTTCGAGCACATTCTTTCCATTTCTTGCCAAAGAGTTTTGTCATGGGATTGGCCAAGCGCATTTGCCTAGCGAATGATGTGGCAACATTGGAATTTCTGACTTTTCCCCCCTACATGTGGTATTCCTGGAGGCAGTGACTGGTTAGTGGCATGGATGGCTCCTGCAAACCCCCAAACCAAGCCATAAGATGGGAATATGCTGTTTGACTTTTAGACAGAAAATTTTAAATAGTTATCCTGCCTCCAGAAATCCCATATTTTATAGGTACAAGATTTTCAGTGCTACAGGTTTTCTTGCTTATCTCTTTAAAAAGTTAGAGTGGCAATTTTTGGGGGTGATCGTGGTTTGCAACTTTAGGAAGTTGATGAGTCATTAGATGACACTTTCCTTTCCAGTCAATATTTGGCCCAATGTGGTGAGGGCTTCTGATTTTTGGTTTTAACTGATAAATGTCACCAACACAACAATAAAAAAAAAGTTATTCGGTAAACAATGGGCGAACTCTGGCCATGGTTACATGTAACTAAGCCTTAGATTCTAAAGGCCTGTCTACACAGAGCAGTAATGCAGATTATGGGGTGGGGGGTGAGAAGTGGGGTGTGTGATCTCTAAAGCCATATTGGGGATCAGTGGGTCCATGTAGACCCTGCTGGTGCTCATTAAATGTTCCCTACTGCACTTTAATGTTGTGCTGTTTGCAATAGTACTATGTTAAAAAGCACTAGAGCAGGGGTTCTCAACCTTTTTCTTTCTGAGGCCCCCCCGGCATGTTATAAAAACTCCACGGCCCACCTGTGCCACAACAGCTGCATATACAAGCCAGGGTTGGCGTTAGGGGATAGCAAGGAGGGCAACTGCCTGGGGCCTCACACCACAGGAGCACACAAAGCTTAGTTGCTCAGGCTTTGGCTTCAGCACCTGGGTGGTGGGGCTCAGGGCCCTGGACTATAGTCCCATGTGGTGTGGCTTCAGCTTTCTGCCTTGGGCCCTTGTGAGTCTGATGCCAGCCATGCTTGGTGGACCCCCTGAAACCTGCTCATGGTCCCCCAGGGAGCCCTGGATCCTGGTTGAGATCCAGTGCACTAGAGAACACTGCAAAGAGAGTGATTATTATGTATACACTACTGTAATGTATATAATGTACATTACTTATTATAGCATGTAGAAGGAGAGAGCCCTGAAAACCCCGATAAAACTCAACCGTTGCTAAAAATAAACCCTGAAAAATTAAATTAATAATTCTTGAAAAGCAGAAGCCCTAACAGAGGTGCTATACTGTTGGAGGCAGTCTCTTCTGCTTGAGACCTGAAATGGAAGTCCTGGCACATGGTCATTTAAACATCCCATAAATACCTTAGTTAACCAGGGCCTAATCCAAATTCTAGTTTGGGTAACTACGTTCTATCTACATACATTTCTCCTGCAGTTTCAAATGGATGTAGTGCTTCATTTCCCAAATGCTATGTAATGTAGGTGTTAAATGCTGTACCCAGAAGTGGGTTGAAAGGGTGTTCAAAAATTGGGATTTGAGATTCTGTGCTGTACAAATGTATAACATAAAAGGTATTTCAACCCTTATGTATACTTTTTGTTTCATTTTTATTGCTGAATAGCTTAAGTATTTTATTTTCTCTTTCAAAGAAACACATTATCCTCATCAAACTGACATATTTGAAATCACTCCTTCACTTTTGCAACAGAACTGTGTATCTTTTTTGTATTAACATATATTGATTCCATACTTGTTACATGGGAAAAAGTGTGTTTCAGCTGCATGTGAAAATAACAGTACATTCTTTGTTTTCTTTCTGTAGTGCCTAATTCTGCCATTGCTGGACTAATTTAATGTAGTTCCTGTCACCTCCCTACTGGATAGATATGTTTTTTTTTAAATATGGAGAACAAAAACCCTTTCACAATCTGACATGCTTGTCTCTTTTAATAGTACGGTCATCTAAATTGAAGACACTGATTAGTGCTGGGCAGATAAAGGAATTCAGCAAACTAAACTGGAGTTGAAGAAAAGGGCAGCTGTATTGTTACTTAATGGGCTATTTTATGTGAATTCCTTGATAAGCATAGCACAGGCCTTCTGTTGGATAAGTTTATTTGTTGGGCTATATTCTGCTCTGAGATGCACTAGTGTGATTCCATAGTCAGTAGAGTAATCTGGATTTACATTGGTGTAAGTAAGGGTAGAGTGAATGTGTGTGAGTATTTATTTCATTTCCTCTGTTATATCATTAACCAGACCTGAAGAAGAGTTGTGTGTAAGCTCAAAAGCTTGTCTCTCTGTCCAACAGAAGCTGGTCCAATAAAAGATATTTCCTCACCCACCTTGTCTTTGTAATACCATTAACCCAACAGTCAGAGGGAAAGCAAGGGTCAGCTGTGAAAGGGCTAAGTCCTTACCCATGCTAACACAAGAAATAGAGGGTGAAATCCTGGCCTCATTGAAGCAAATAGTAAAGCTCCCATTGACATTAATATGGCCAGGATTTCACCCGCACATTCTAGGATCCCAGTTCTGAGAAGGTTTACACACGTGTTTGACTTTGCATGATGGGAGTATCTACATTGTCTTTCATGGAGCTACTCGCAGAATGTAAAGTTAAGAACATGCATAAATCTTCTTAGGATCAGGGCCTAGGTTAGTGACCAAACTCACCGCTCTACTTCAGTTGCTTCTTTTATTAGCAGTTGAAATAACAGTAACACAACACAAAGACCAATCTAAGCTTCCTCATCCCTCCAGCCAGGCTGTTCACAAGTTTCACTCACAGTAATGATGTACTTCTTCTGAGAGGGTTTTTTTAATATATACGGTTCCTATTGTGCAGAATTATGTCTAAAGCCGATTCAGGTGCAGTGCAACCTGCCAACAATAAGCTCTCACAAAATTTTCCTTCTGTGTTAAGCCTTATGTTCTAAGACTGTATGTGCACTTTCAGAGGGGATTTTGGAATCTACTACCATTTAAACAAACCCATTCCTTAAAACTATATTGAGTTTATTGGTACTATGGCAGTGTTCCGATTGTTATGTGAACAGGCAGGGTGGATAGTATAGACCTGTAGACAAGTGCTGTATGTCACCCCAATGAGGGTGATCAGTTAATTAAGTTTGTAGAGTAAATGTTATAGAGCCATAATTTGATTTCATACTACTAAATGCTAGCCTTTTGATAAGAGTAATGTTTCACTATTTCACTGAATTTAGTAGTTGTCAAACTACAAAAGCTTAAAGGTGAGGAAAGCAAAAGGGAGCACAACAGAAAAAAAACCCACAGTGGTATGTGTGGTCATCACAGAGCACTGCTTGTTATCAAGAGTGCACAGAAAAAGGTTGTGAATATCTGGCATCTGGACAGATGAGTCTTAGATTTACTTTGACTTGCAGGCTGTGATAACCTTAGAGCGGTGGAGTCACTCTTGTAGTTGCACTAGATGGTGCTGCTGATGCCTAGTGGCATGGCAGCTGGGTAGGGGTAAAAACATACCTTTCAGTTCATTCTTCAACCAAAAATCCAGGAAAGCTAAAATCACTAATGAAATGATGCCTGGTAACTGCCCTGAAAATGTCAAATCTCTCTCCATTCCAAAGGCTTTTGTTTCTATTAACTCTGGATTTCCTTGGTTTGGACTAAGTCAGGCCATTAACAGTTTATTTTAGTATTTCCCAGCCCCAACCATATATGGTTTGAAACTGGCACCTACAGTATGCGGACACTTCAGTGAGATATGGACATTGAAATTCACTCTGAAAGTGAGGATATCATAAACAGTAGTATAAGTAGTCAGTATTAGTTTATCTATGGAGCCCATTGCTGTAGTATCTAAGGCATCATGTAACTTGATGTACGAAAAGATGCCCTTACTGATGGACGAGTCTATAAATAATAGGAAGAGTGGAAAAATAAATAAATAAAATCTTTTTTTTTAAAAAAAAGATGATGATGGGTGAGTCTGGGAGTGTTTAACATACTTTACTAGGCTATCGCTATGATGCATTTTTAAAGCACTTACCACAGTACCATCTGGATGCACAGGCTTGAATACTTCATTACAGGATATCTTTCAGGATTGTTTTTCTTAAGCTTTCATAATTGCTCAGTAGCCAAATATCAGATTTATGGGATGTTCTGGAATTGCAAACCACTGAGTCACATACATTAATAGTAAATAATGGCCAAAATGGAGTTGCTGGATGATTTTCTGATATTTTTTCCTAAAATATAATTCAGTAATTATACCACAGGAAGATAACAGGGAGCATTTACTATATTGCACTCTAGAGGTGATAAATATTGGCTGCTCCTGCTCCCAATGAAATAGATGGCTCAATTTGCATTGTCTTTAGTTGGAAAGGGATTCAGGAAAAAAAGGACGTTTTGAAGATCATGATTGGTTCCAGGCTCTGATTTTTAAGTCATAGAATCTGCTACAATCAGAGATAGTCATTTAACCCGATGACAGATGGAGCCAGTATGGCTCTGCCATCAGAGAGAGGAAAAATTAAATGTGAGTGAGCACAGAAGTCAATAAATATGAGAGTAATTGGAGTGAACATGCTGAGACGGTAAGGAAGGATACATTCTTGTCACTTACTTTTTTTTTGCCATCAGCTTTGAAGCCAACCACTGGTCTGTGAAAGTGACCTCACTGGCTTACATTGGCAGAGGTTAAGGGGTTACATAAACACACAGCTCTGTATAAACCTTTTAGGGACACCTATCCAGAGCATCTCTCAAGATGACAAGACAGATGAATGTCTCTCAGAAGATGGGCAAGAAGATTTGAGTCATCTCTTTACTTTTTAAGGTTTTTTTGCAGCTTGACCCTGGATTTATTAGTCTGTGTTGGTATATTATGTTGACAGTAGAGAAAAGGTAGAGAAATAACCAGCTAGAAAAACAAACAAACCTGGTGAAAACTGTTTAATTTCATTATTTTCCATTTCTCTGAATACTAAATGTATATAGCTGCTGGCTACAGTTATCAAAAAGGCATGTCAGAAAGTGCCCCAAAGGAAAGATGTGCTAATGCTGATGAGCAGGCACTGGGATTCCAGTTGGATGGTTCTAGCAAATAAATTTGTCATTTTTGGAATTCAAGCCGTGAGCTGGGTATGGTTAAGTTTATTGGGCCAATGTTATGCTTATGTCCTAGGCGATATATTCATAGTCCATTGTATTTGTTAAATGTAGCTCTTCTGGACTACTAAATACAGCACAGCATCTCAGATAGAACAGTAATTTAATAGATTCTTTTTACATTGTATGATTCAAAGCTAGCGGCCAGAATCTTATGACAAGATGGAGAATGAAATTGTCTCAGTATATCATGGCCTGCCAGAAAACCAGTTTGCCTGTTGCTGTTGGCCTGGACTTGTTTACTGTAACCCAGCTGAGAGATGGAGATGTAAGTGTATTTAGAAATGTCAGGCTGTAGTCTGGTTTGAAGACATTTCAAAGGTGAAGGAAGTTATCTGTTTAAAAAAAGAGAGAGAAAAAATAGGGCCTATTAAATATAGGTCTCTGTTAAGGCTTTGTGGAGTTGTGCTGTTTCAGAATATTTTTTGAAAAATGTCAGCCAAAACCGTTCAGCTGTTTCTGAGAACAAGGCTAGGGAAAAATACATTGTTTTGCTCAAGTTAAAAAATTTGGTTTCATTGTTTGTGAAGAGCTTCAGCAGCCCAATGCTTTGGAGCAGGGACTTGAAATTTGGCAGAGGGGTGACTTTTCTGACACACTCTTTTGCCATCCCTGTAAAAACCTACACAAATTTGGTAGTTGGTAGACATGCTTAGTTAGCAGCTAAATTCCCCAAGGATTCCTTCTGTACAGAGCATGCCATACGCCCTCACAGTGCCTGCATATGACAGGACTGCGCATGCACCATCTCCACTGGGCAACTGAGCAAGCACCAGCCTATGGCTACACAGGCTCACAAGGTCTTTCCATGTAATGGCTGTTCAGGAGTAGGGTGGGTTCAGGCACCTGAACTGACAGCAGGAAGCTTGTCTCTTCTGTGCTCTGAATGACACCCCCGTGCTGGAGGAGCTTGGAGGAGGAAAGTGACAGATTAGAATACAGAGGGGACAAAAAGCTGAACTCAGGGAGGAAGGGAAGGACAAGAATATATTGGTACAATGACTGATGAGACTGGAACTGGAAGTATGAGGAGACTGGGACTTGGAGCTATTAAGGGAATGGGCTGAGGACTGGGAGTCAGTTGGCGTGGGGGAGGCAGAGACTACTGAGATCAGATGAGGAGCTGTGGTGGGGAGAGACTGACTGGCTGGGCAAGGAAAAATATTCAATCGTGTTAAAGACTGTAACATAATGGATATGCACAAGGGTGTGAGGGCGGGGTGCAAATGAAAGTTGCATTTCTTAACCTCTGAGTACTTGACTTTGCAACATTAATAATGTGTTTTAATGTAGTTTTTGTGTGCGTTATATTCTCTCTCCCCACCTCCCACCCCCCATGTGTTTGTGTATAGGTAAATATATAATTATTATTTACTAGCTAAAATTATGGCAAAAATACCATGGATGACAGCAATAAAGTTGACTATCTTTGGTCATGTCCACATAATAACACTGACTATATGATAATTGAAAGGAAACTGAAAGTAAATTAAAAATGGATATCCAAGAGTACCAGAAGTCAGGGAACTTCCAAAGTTTGCACAGGTGAAAGAGCTGTCCCATAACATTACTGACAAATCGAAAGATAGGATTCAGATTATCTGTTAACCCAGGCCTCACATCTTCCTCTGACAGTGGCCAGTATGCAGTGCTTCTGGGGACATGGAGGTTGAATGTAAACGTATTCAGTTGTACAATACTGTAATGTACCAAGGAGTGAAGAGCTGTTTTTGACCCTTACAGTGGATCAGTTTGTGCTCGAAGCTTGAGATTTGGTTAGCTTTAGAATCATGATTTGCATAGCTATAAATGATATAATACTGCTATCCAATTCTTCCTCGTTCTTTTTTTCTGGTAGTGCTTACAGTGTGATGGGTAATTGCTATAGAGAAGATCCTCCCTTTTGCACTCTCACATTCATCCATGGTATTTCTTTTGGTGATGTATTTTGTAGATGTGGAGGTCATCCTATCTATTTCATTTTTCATTTTCTAGTTTAGGTTTCAGATTCTTGTGTCTTCACTAACGGAAGGTGAGTGTGAGAACATGCACACCCTTACCTTTACCCTTGTCTCTTCAGAGGCTTATGTTTTTCTATCAGTCCAACTCTCTTTTTTGGATAATAAATATGATCAGAGTTCTTTTATCCTGGCAGCTCTGGATCACCTTACTAAAAGATGTTTTAGCTTTGCCACTTGTCTTCCTTTTCTTTGCTGTGTTAAGCCTAAATTCAGCAACACATTTAAACACATCTTTAAATTCATCTGTGTTCAGCAAAGCACTTAAGTATAACTGTAAGCACATGATCCTGTTAAAGTCAATGGGACTTAAGATCAAGCTTAAAGTTAAGCACATGATTAATTGCTTTGCTGAATAGGGGATGGATTGTTAAGTAAAAAAAAAATTCGTTTTATGGAAAATGTTTGACCCATCCGAATGGACTGCTGAATTGGGACTTAGGTGAACACCCAAGAATTCATTGCTTTGTGTTGATTCTCCCCCCTCTGACCATTTATTAGTAAATGTCTTTGTACAGTATGTTGTTTTGAGTAGCACAAAACTGATCAGGAGGGTAATTGGTAACTTGTTGCATTGAATTATAAAGCTAAGCATGATACTAAGGGCAACATCTGACTTATTTTGCACATGGAACTCTATCCCTGTACTCCATTTATTATCTGTTAAGCTGTCTGCCTATAGATATCATATTGGGAAGGTGCTAGCAGGTTAGAGCAGTGTTTCCCAAACTTGGGATGCCACTTGTCCAGGGAAAGCCCCTGGCAGGCCAGGCCAGTTTGTTTACCTGCCGCGTCCGCAGGTTCAGCTGATGGCGGCTCCCACTGGCCACGGTTTGCCACTGCAAGCCAATGGGGGCTGCGGGAAGCCATGGCTGGTACGTCCTTCAGCCCGCGCTGCTTCCCGCAGCCCCATTGGCCTGCAGCAGCAAACTGTGGCCAGTGGGAGCCACGATCGGCCGAACCTGTGGACGCGGCAGATAAACAAACTGGCCCGGCCCGCCAGGGGCTTCCCCTGAACAAGCGACATCCCAAGTTTGGGAAACACTGGGTTAGAGGAATGCTGCTTTGGAGGGAGGCAGAAATCTGCTGGAGTTTAGTAGGGGAAATGGGCAAAGACGTTGCAGTGGAAGGAGCATACAACATAATTAGCAATTAGCTGCTTCTAAAGTGTGGCTCTAGGGAGGCTCTCTGCCCAAAAACTCTCTTCCTCTTTTCAGTTGCAGCAGGTGGGATCATTGGGTCTCCTTCCTTTGTGCACTAGTGACATCAGTGTGGGTGATAGGGCCATGGAGAGGAGCAAGTAGATAGACTGAAGAAGCATGGTAGGGAAGGAAGTAGGTTCTGGCAGTGAGTCAGAAGTTTCTAAGCCAAAAGACATGTTTTCCCTCCCATCCAGGCATGGGATATTAAAAGTAAGCACTGTCCATCTTCGTCCCCCAACTGCTCTTTTTCCCTGTAACTAGCAGGTCCTAGCAAGCCTGAGATAAGCAGACCTGTGTTCCCCTTCGCAGGCCTCTTCACAACTCCCACGTTCAGGCAGGGGCTTTATCTCCACCTACCAGTTTCATCGCTCTCTGCCCACTGGTGCCACTTTGATTTCTGCCAAGTACCTCATTGGAACATCACCCAGACACTGCCTCTAACCATAATTTCTCAATCTGATATAAAATTAAAGTTCTGTCTTAATAGATGGTTAAAAATGTTATAAATGGAATTTAATAGGCCAACATCTTTAGCCCGACTTTAATATCATAGACTTTGTCTGGGGAATCTGATGGACCATTTAGAATAGGGTTTTGGCTTTTTTTTGTCTTTTCAGCCTGTCATCCATGTCCATTTAAGCTTGTGACATGAAATAGTTGTTTACTCTTCATGTAGAACTTTATATCTTGTGCACTAATCTGGCATATTCAATTTGAGATTCCTTCATGTTGCTTACTTTTGGTATCAAATTAAGTGTTAGTAGACCTTAGAGAAGTGCTCCATCTCTGGCCTGATAACAGATGTCAGTGACTTCAGAGAAATGCCACTTTTCTACCCGCTCCCTTTTAAAAGAAACAGTATGCACCCTGATAGTTTTGGAAGCTTAGAACAAACTGAAAAGCAATTAAATAATGGCTAGTCTGAAAATTAAATAAATGCTTTTCCATTTTCAACAGGAAATGAATTTGCCTTTAAAATATGTTACACAGAAAACAATACAAGTTGCAAGGTATTTTATTGATTATTTTGGGGGCAGGATGGGAGTTTGAGAAAAAATATTGACAATAGCATTTCTGAGTGCCTGTAAGTCTTCATATGAATGTGATTATTTTCCATAAAGTTTTATAGTCATGTTATCTTCCATGAAACATTATAAGTTTATAAAATAAAACAAAATAAATGAGCTGGTTTGATTCCCAGAAGGATAATCAGTGAAGCAGCTGCTTATTGAAATAATTAAATGTGTAGTTTCAAGGTGCAATAAAAAACAATTAGTGGATCTTTTCACTTTTGTACAATGTTGGATAGTTGTGTTGTACCCTAAAGAACACCAAAACTATAAAAATCCACTTAACTAATGCTTTAGCAAGCATCACATATTTATACAGAAGGTAACTGTCAATAGCACTATAAACTCTTACTGAAATTCTTCTATGCTTACTATCCCATAGATTATCTCTTGCTTGTTGTTGTTTAACACAAACTTCAAAATATTTTCCTGCCATCCATTTTATTTTGGATCAAATCAGATTTCTTGAACATTGAGGGATAAGCAGCAGCATCTGTTCAACCTCATTCATCAAAGAATTTCCATTTCATACCTCTCTCAAAGGATTAAAAAAAAAAGACAGGAAAATAAATATTATATTAAGAGGAACTGACCGAATAATAAGTAGCTAGATGAGTCTCTAAAAGCTAACAGTGTTCTTAAAGGCACTTATCAGGGGGTAGCCGGGTTAGTCTGTATCCACAAAAACAACAAGGAGTCGGGTGGCACCTTAAAGACTAACAGATTTATTTGGGCATAAGCTTTCATGGGTAAAAAACCACTTCTTGCCCAAATAAATCTGTTAGTCTTGAAGGTGCTACCGGACTCATTGTTGTTCTTAAAGGCAATGTCTCCCTGAAGCTGTTTGCTACTCTTTGGGATATGATTAGCTGTTCCCCTCTTTCAAGGTTATTTTTTTATCCCCGCTGAAGTTATTTTACCAGAGTGGAACATTACAGAAATCAGACCTTTTCTGAGAATGAGAAATTATATTGGTTTACAAGGGTCAGACAGGACCGCATACTTGAGCTGAGACACTTTCTTTAAGTGCTATTAACTCAGATTAGTGGGTGCACTGGTAGCAGGCATGCTAGCATAAATGTTAGAATATGGACTAGAAAAAGCGCTATGTTTAAAGACATGGAAACATGATGTAAAAACATATTAACTAAAACAGATTTAAGGAGGACTTTGCACCTAGACAGGACAAGTTATGTTTTTAAAAAAAGTATCAGCTGGTATTCATTACTGGTTAGTAGCAATCCTCTATCAGTTTTTTCCCCCATCAGATTTGTGGAGTCCCCTTTATGCAAAACAAATTGGGCCAGACTCTGCTGAATTTACTCACAATGAGTAGTATTTAATTTCAGTGGAGTTATTGACAGAGACATAGACATAAACATAACTTTTGTACCAATCCTGTGGGACTGTAATTGCTAATTCTTCCCAATGTTAGAAGAGAGCTCCCTGAAGAGCTGGGGGGAATTTAGGTGTTTTAGATCTGTCTCCAAAGCAGGGATACACCCTAAGCTGTTTTGCAACATATGAGGACTCTGCCAAATACTCAAATGCACAATCCCTTATAATGTTTTTCAGTTAATTTTTGGTAACCATGGAAAATACATTCTTGAGTTTGTAAGGTTTCAGCAGCTCCTGTGCTATGGAAGGGTGAGGAGAACTTCTGTTTTCCCGCAGCCAACACACCCAAACTTTTAGGTGTGAATGTTCCAGATATAATAATTTAATCAAAGGTACAGTCGATCCCCTTCTTTCAAGAGGGTGTGAGGTTGCTTTTATCTTTGTGCTATTCCAGAACAATAAATTGATGATACTCCGGTGCTCCTTGAAATATTTCTATCATGAATATATAAACAAAGACCAGGGAATAGATATAAAACATGGGTAATAATTTCAATATTATGATAGTGTAACAGTGGCAGCGAGGAGAACATGTTTATTTTAAACCCATTGTAGGATAAGGAAGACACTTTTCTTCTCTTCACCTTCCACAAATCATGAGGGCTAGCTGAGGACAAATAATCCACCCTAAAGCTGCGCTAACTTATGCCAGTGGATTTTGGCACCCTCGGACCCCCAACGTGGTCATGGAAGATCCATGTTCCTGCCACCAGCCTGCCCTAAAATACCCTCTCCACTGGCAGGAGGTCGTATGTCATTCTTGGCTGCTGCCTTAAGAAAGTTTTAAGTCCACTTTTTGAGACAATAGATACTTATTAGAGGGTCAGATCCATCAACATTCCTCAGTGACCTGCAAGAACACCACTGGCTTCTCCCAGGTGCCCCTCCATTTGAATGTTTAGGTTTTGTTTTCGAGCATAGTCTAACATAGAGCTATGGACAGGAACTAGTGTGGTGGGTGCTATGTAAGAATCTAAATAGAATAGATGGCTCCCTTGATAGGGCAATTTCAGAAAGGGCAAAAATTAAGTGATGCACATTTTAATATAGATTCCATTTACCGGGTAGCATTTTGATACTGTGGTTATGGGCACTGTACAAATCCATTAGATATTGTTCTGGTGTGTACAACTAAATATAATACTGCATTAATATACCATTAATAATTTGCATGTGAAAGCAGAATTACTCTTTTGTGGTCACAGTTTAGGGCATCAGCCTGGGATTGAGCCTGTCTTTTCCTCATACTCATATACTGACCATCCTCGTATGTTCTCTGCCTCTAAGATATTAGAAGGTCCAGACCGGTGGATTCTCAACCTGTGGTCCACGGGCCACTTCCAGCCCAGTAAGCACAAAGCTGCAGCCCATGTAACATCCTCGGGGCCGTACATTGTGTGGATGCAGCCCACATAACAGCCCTCCTTGCATATGAGGTTCGCAAAGGTAAATCGATTGAGAACCACTGGTCCAGACTAATTCTTATTTTATGCTTGGATCTTTCAAGCAACTCTACAAAGTACACTGGAGCTTCTCCAGCTTCCTCATGACTGATGGCTCACTCTTGCCACATTCTGCTGTGTTCCTTGATTCATCCAAAGCAAGGGCTGAGCTTGTATCCTCTTTTGGCATTGATTGACCAGGATTTTCCTCTGTCCTGATCCAGCCCTTTAATCACATGCCAACAGCTGTCTTACCTATTCTCCCTGCCAGTTTTTAATATCACCCTGTCTTTCCTTACTTGCAATAGCAAGTATACTTATCATTATTGGTCCTGAATGTGTTGGAAATATTCTATCATTTACTTTAAACTAATGGCCATCCTGCCTCTCATTCTTTATTGCTGCACTCTTAGTTTCAAGATGTCATTCTTTCCCTCCCTTTTTTCACGTACCAGTGAGTCCAGCTGTTCTCGGAAATGACTGTTATTTCTACTGTGTCTGCCTACTGATCTTTCATTGATCAAAACATACAACCTGGAACATTTATTGGTATACATGTGTATACAACATAGACATTCGGGATGCACTGTACAATTAGCAAAAAGAGGAAAATAAGAAATTAAATATATAGCAATATACGGTCTTTAAATTGGTAAAGTCAGAAAGGGGCCAGCACCATTAAAAGAAGTGAGAAACGATCAACAGCAACTATATAGAAAGGTTCTTCTCTTTACTGCTGCAAACATAATGAACTCCTTGTACCAATATTTTTTTTTTTGCTTTTTTAAAAAATTCTATTCTCCACAACCTCCTCTCTTCTCTCCAATCTTTCCCCATGACATTCACCCAGCGGCAACAACAAAAGAGGAGAAGAAAGACATCGTATCCAGCCTTTCTGACCGAGGAATGAGAAACCCCTACCCAATGCCATTGGTCTTACACAAGAATACCAGGTGGCATGGGAGAATTCCCTGAGAAAATCAGTGAGTTCAGAAAATGGCTGTAGGCCTCTTAAAACTCAGTGCTATTTTTCATTCTCCCCATTAAAGAAAATCTATAGAAGCACTGCTTTCCAAAGATGTGAAAAAGGCAGAGAATTACCGACTGAGTTGGTAACAATTGCTTTCATTTCTGTAGAAAGGGAAGTATTATTTGTATTAATAGCAGCACCGAAGAGCACCAGTCAAGAATCAAGATTCCATTGTGCTAGGCTCTGCAAAAAAGGCCTGAAGAGCTCACCTCATGGGAGAAGGAATTTTTGGGTACAAAAATGTTGTCTACTAAATGTACATTAGGGTTTAAAAGAATCCATATACCAAAACAATTGTATGGCAATGACATAATTAGATACAGATACATCCATCCATCCATCATTAGGCTGTCCATGGATCAGCCCTGGATCAGGATAGTACATTTTCTTTTGTTTGTTTTTATTGCTGTTTCAAGATTTCCTTGTCAAGCTTTTTGATTTGGTCCTGTATGATGACCTCTACAAAAATTTCTAATGCATTCTCTTATTATTTGAACCTTCTTTCAAATCGTTTGTTTGGAATGGCTGCCAGGTAAAAGCTTTGAGCCATTGCCACTCTGTAGCCACACAACATGCTTTCCAACACAGGTGGTAGCTACTTATGTTAATGGTTGGCAGGCACGTGTGTGATCCTCTTAAGCTGTGTGTTACTCTTGGTTCTTTCATTTTCCATAGGCCAGTAGCTTTGGCCGTTTCTTTTCCAGAGCTTTTTCCCCATTAAGATTTCTTCTGATACTTAATGTTATTTTTCTCTTTCATTTCTAATGTGCCACCACCATAGTATATAGGTATCACTGTCTCATGTAGTTTTTTGACCTGAAACTGGAAAAATCTGTTAATCTCCTGCTGTTATTGTGCTCTGCTGGCCCCTTATCTCACTATAATTTAGGATGTCTAACCAACTCCTGCTGCTTAAAACTCCCTTCAGCCTCTGTCATCTTGCAGCTGACCATTTCTCACTTCTTTTAATGGTGTTTGGCTCCTTTCTGACTTTACCAATTTGAACTTCCTGTCATCAGTCCTCCTAATTTTTCTCATTCTCACTAATAGAGTTTTGATTTTTCTATTTATTGGTGAAAGCAGGAGAAAAACCTACCTGCTGGGTTCACATTTGAGAAGTCTGGAAGCATTCCCAGCCTTTTTCTTAATTGCAAATTGTTTCATTTTCATTTCCACCATAACAGACAGGAGAACTTCAGAGATAATAAGGCTTCTGCAATTCTGGACATTTAGTTCTGCAGAACTGTGCTTTGCACTGTTGATTTCCCTCTGATTTTTGCCAATGAGTGTATAAGGGTAACATTTGCTTTCCCTTCATATATTTATCTTGTTGAATCTGGTACTTTTTCAGCACAGACCATCTTTAACTTTGATGTTTTTTACTACACTATACAGCAGTGGTGGGCAACCTGTGGCCCATTGAGGTAATCTGATTGCGGGCCTCAGGGCATTTTGCTGACATTGACTGTCTGCAGGCATGGCCCCCCACAGCTTCCAGTGGACTTGGTTCATCGTTACTGGCCAATGGGAGCTGCGGGAAGCAGCGGGCCGCTGCGGACGGTCAATGTAAACAAACTGTCTCATGGCCCACCATCAGATTACCCTGATGGACTGCATGCAGCCCGCGGGTCGCAGGTTGCCCACCACTGCTATACAGTGTCCCTAGAGTAAGTTTCACTGTTGACTATTTATTTATTTATTTATTTGTGTTTTGTATTTTCCCGCTCTTCATTTGTGTGAATACCTTCTTGGAATTTTGAAACTTGTATGTCTTTGCTCCTTATAGATTTCTCTCTTCTTTTTTTCAAACGTTGGAATCTCTCCTGTGTTTTCTGATTCAACTGAAGTTAGCATGGCTCTTCTTATATGTCTTCTAGTTCAAGAGAAGCTTCACTGATACATAGTTGGTTAATAATGGCTGCTACTGTTAGAGTGATGGAATCATGGATTTCTTTTTAAGGCTCTGATTCAGCAAAGCATTTAACCGTGAACTTTACTTTAACACATGAGTGGTGACCTCATTTGTATAAAGATTTTTGCATTGTGCATAACGCAGAACGTCCCCACAATATTCCTTGAGGTTATTGTTCATTGGCATGAAAATCTGTAGTAACTGTCTCACTTCTGCCAGCATAGAATTTGTACACTTCATTGGTAGAGTATTAAAAACACAGAATTACTGACAAATTTATGTTTCCTCTTCCCATTATTTGCCAATATATAGTTTCCTTTGCTATTGCTATACTCATGAAAAATTGCTTGTTAATTATTTTTTGTCATCTGCTGCATTATCTAAGGTAGTCTATGCAAAAAGTCTCTTACATAACTAAAACATGCACTCTCTTGCAGAGGTTGACAAGATGAAACTCATCAGCTTGCGTGGGCTGGTTAACTTGCTTTTGTCACCTGCAAAACATGTTTATTTTGCTTAGCAGGTGATTTAATGAAAAGTACAAAATCCACAAAGACAGAAATATACTAAGTGTGGATAAAATTTAACAATGAAAAAAATATTTCAAAGCAACATCTCAAAATCTTGCCCCTAGCTGAACTTGGTGCCTTACAAGGATTAAACAATTTATGAGGATCAAGTTACGTCTAGCAGGAATTAGTCAGATCCATCTGACAATCCCCCTTCTTTGCTTCAGCGATACGCTCACAAGTTAAGGCTACTCTAAGTCAGTTCTGAACATGGGGATTCTGTTTTTAGAAATAAATGATTATTTCAGTGGGAGCTTTTCAGTGCTCAGCATTTTCGAAAATCAGGCCGCTTGTGGTTAAATAAGGATTTAAAGGCTAGTTTTGGATATCACTTTTAAAAATACATAATACATCTCGGTTATGAAGGTTCTTTTCAGTCTCTTCACATAAAGCAGGGATTCAGCTTGTTTGTTTGGTACAAAATTCACCAATTTTACAGAACATAATCTGTGGACAAAGACTGAATTTTCTGGGGATTTTCAGCTAAATCTGTTACTTAGTTTGTTTAGCTACCCAATGGGATTAAAGCTACTCTTACCTTCAATAAGAATAGCCATGGCTATGCTTGGTGTGTGGAGGGGAGCTTTTAGTAAGGATGACCACCGTTTCCAATACAACTGAAGCTGCAGATCACACTCAGGGAAGAGGGCCGCCCTCTCTGCTCAGTTTTTAGGAAACTATGACAGATAGTTTTCAGAGTGGTAGCCGTGTAAGTCTGTATCAGCAAAAAGAATGAGGAGTACTTGTGGCACCTTAGAGACTAATACATTTATTTCAGCGTAAGCTTTCGTGGTCTAAAACCCACTTCATTGGATGCATGCAGTGGAAAATACATTAGGAAGATAGATAGACACACACACACACACACACACATAGAACATGAAAAAATGGGTGTTGCCATATCCACTATAACGAGAGTGATCAGTTAAGGTGAGCTATTATCAGCAGGAAAAAAAAACCTTTTGTAGTGATAATCAGGATGCCCCATTTCCAACAGTTGACAAGAAGGTATGAGTAACAGTAGGGGGGAAAATAAGCATGGGGAAATAGTTTTACTTTGTGTAATAGCCCATCCACTCCCAGTCTTTATTGAAGCCTAATTTAATGGTGTCCAGTTTGCAAATTAATTCCAATTCAGCAGTTTCTCTTGGATATGATGGCACATATCACATTGGCGGTTGTGCAGGTGAACGAGCCTCTGATAGTGTGGCTGATGTGATTAGGCCCTATGATGGTGTCCCCTGAATAGACATGTGGACACAGCTGGCAACAGGCTTTGTTGCAAGGATAGGTTCCTGAGTTAGTGTTTTTGTTGTGTGGTGTGTGGTTGCTGGTGAGTATTTGCTGAAATGTTAATACATAGTTTAGATTTGTAGAGTTTGCCTTTTATTAGACTCAAAATTATTTTGCTATTTCCCCCCACCCTATGAAATTCCTTTTCTGGAGCAGTATGTGGTCCCCACTTGTGCATTTAAAGCAGGCTGAAAAAAAATAAAAGCACTATAACCAATGTTGTGAAACAAAAAAGAAGTATGGAATCATTTGGAAAAGGAATAAAATAACTTTTGTGCTCACAGGAGTGAGCGCTTTCGGAGTGAGCTTGTTTTGAAACCCACAAAACAATCCAGGCTGAAGCTCAGATGGTTAGAGTACCAGATCAGTGCGTATTTCAGCTGCACAAGAGTTTGGCATTGTTTCATATGCTGAAATATTTTACAGATGTGAACTATGTGGGATTGTTGTTTTAGGCAGCCAGTGTGAAACAGGAAATGATCTGTATGAAGCAGGCTGAGGCTGTCTTGAAGAGAGATGCTAGTTAGTTGTACCTCTCTGTGATAGCTGAAGGGATGTCATTCAGAAAGTTAGCAGATTATATTCTTCAGGTTTAACAGATCATCACATCTGGAGTTTAAATACGATACAGTTGGCTTCTCGCTAAAAAACCCTTCAAAAGTTGTTATGCTTGTAACTTTACAGTGGATGAGGACACATGAATGATGTCATGGCTTTTTGGTAATGGATACAGAAGTCTTTCTACTGACTTACACAATCTGCTTCACAGCAATTTCTATTAGAGAGAGCTCTGTGCTGGTTGTATTTTACTGTTGATGTAGTGAAGGTTACGCTGTGGTCCTGGTGGCTTTTGACAGTCTAGGCTTAATGCAAGTATTACACAACACTGACAATTTTGTTGCATATACACAAAACCCCCAAAATAGTTAACAGAGAGAAAAAAAATCCAGCTTGTGTGTGTGCACACACACATACACTAATGTATGCAATATTGGATAAATTAGCTTTAAGCAAAGCTTGATTCAACAAGTCTATAGTGGCAGTAATTAATCATTATTTTAGATTGCAAACAAAATAAAATAAAGGAGCTTGTGTTAATGATTGCAATGTGCACTTTGTTGACAACTAGAGTGAGCTATAACATACTAGATATGTAATAATTAACCCAAAATGCTAACATCTGGAAAACAGCCTGCATTGTTACAGAAAGGAACAGAGTAAACTGAACAAAACAAAAAAGTCCATATTATTGCAAGATAGGTGTATGTCTGTGTAACCCTTCTGCCGGTCAGAGTTGGCAGCAACAAGGGCCGGGTTCAATATCTAGGGGTTCCATTCCAATAACACAATGCAAACCGGCTCGAGCTCCCACCCAGTGACCTGGGACAAATATATACCACCCCCGCTGGGCGCCTCCAAGAGGCAATACTTCCCCTCTCGCAAGCACATAGTCTGAGTGTAGCAAAAGTCTTTTAATAACAGAGAGAAACAATGTGGCATTATGTTGGGGAAACACCACCAACAGGATTCATAACACAACCCATGAGCAAAAAAAACCCACCCCAGGCAAATTGGGGCATGCCCTTTTCCCTTTGGTTCTTGAGTCCAGCAACCCCAAATCACCCAAAATCCCAAAAGTCCAATGCCCCAAAAGTCTCTGTCCCTGGTCAGGGCAGCCCCAGGGTTCGAAAGTTTATCTGCGGAGCTTTACCTCCCAACCTGGGTGGAAATGGGACAGGGGTAAGAGGCACCTTACGTGATCTGAAGCTGACCGCCCCATAGCTCCATAGTGGCGCTCCACTCCGCCAGCCGCCCCACAAACTCCTTCGCTCAGCTGCGCTCCGCTCCGCCAGCCGCCCCACGAACTCCTTCGCTCAGCTGCGCTCCGCTCCGCCAGCCGCCCCACGAACTCCTTCACTCAGCTCCACGGCCCACAAGCAGCTCCTGCCATCCACACACTGCGCCGCATCGAACTGCTCCACAATATATCTTCAGGCTCCCCCACTACTTAACACAACATTCAGTGATTTCAGCTCTTAGGTGAATTCAGCTTATAATAGGGGAGCCCCAGTGCTGGTGCACTGTCAGCCCAAAGTGAGCTCAGCAGCCTATAACTAGACTTCTAATGAAATAAAAATTAGCTCTGATATTCCACAGTGGAGAGAGGAGGAAGTGCAATTAGCATGTAAGGCCCTCACCAAGGGGCCCATGCCACCAAGTATTAATACTTGTCCCCAGCCTCTCTCCATTCACACAGTTTTGGAACCCATGACCCTTGCCTAGCGAGTGCTACTTAGTTGATGGTGAATCCCTCCATCATAACAAAAGGCCACGTGCAGTTCCAAGCACAGTTCCCATAATCAGGGTAATAACAATTTATTCTTCCCGCCCCAATAACAGAGACACTGGGGATCCCACAACAGCCAAAGTGACCATTTGGGCAGCTATGGTCTCATTCTAGGCGTGGTGGGTGTGCCTATGCAAATGAGATCAGCCCCTGAAGTTCTTTTCCACAACTTGCCACACCTCACCACCAGATGTCAGGGTGGAGCTCATCCTGACTCTGCTTACATCTGTTTGCTTTAGTGAAAGAATATGTATAAAAATCCTAGCAGGAGTCATTAATATAGCATAGATCAACCCTCTGTGGGGTGATTTATCTTATGTCAGAGGTATTTATAACCTGGATTATTTATGGGGTAATGGACAGGAAGGGTTTATGTGTCATGGTTAAAATAAAGAATGGGTGTGCATTGGATGGTGCACTTTCAATAGATATTTGAAACATTTGTTTTAAATCCCTTTGAAGTAAAATCTGTGTTTTTAAATATGCTTTTCCATAGTGTTGCATTTTCTTCTTAAATCACAAATCAAAATACCCACCCCTAACTATGTGAAATTTTACCCACATCGGAATACTTGGGTAGTCCAAAAGTAGAATTTTTCTCTTGTGCAGTGCTTAGAATGCAACACAAAGATAATGACAAATAAAGTGACTAGAATTGGATCCTGTTAATAATAAGTACTTCTGAAAGAGATAAGAACAATTCAGGATCCACTTTTGTTGCAGTATTGTACTGCAAGGTCTGGTAAAAACATTATTGCTAGTTGCAAAAAAGATCTATCTTTATGAATGGATTCTGTTTTACAAAACCTGTGGGGGAGGAGTCTGAGTATAACATAACAGTAGGTTTTTCTCTCCTTGCAAGGAAAGGTGATGTTCACTGGGAGCCTGGGTGTGCTCTGATACTTCATCCCTTGACAATATGGAGTGGTTCAGTGCCATTAAAAACATGGTCTGTAGTTTACAGATATTAATTTAAAAGATAAACTGTTTTAAGTGGCAAACGATAAAAGTGTGTGTGCCAGGGGCGCGGGGACAGGGAAGGAACTGGAGAGAAGCCAAGTAAGCAGGAGAGCTAAAGTAAGAAGCAAGCCCCCGCTCTTCCCATCAGTGTGAAATGGCAGAATTCTCCATTTTCTATTTAACCTGGCATACCTTTGGGGCATGCTAGTGCTCATTCTGGCTTCCATTCTTATTCATTGCTAAGGCCCAAATGCTAGCCCCACAGATGCAGGCTGAGTTCTAGGGTTCTGCACAGTGACGAGGAATTATCTCACTTTCAGGCCTCCTTTGGCTCTTTTGGGGCAAAGGCAATGCACTGAAGTGTTGGTGAATCTACTGGCCCCACCTGTTATGTCCCATCCATAGGCATGCATTACATTATTATATGCTGCAGTTTCAAAATTTAAGTTGATTTTGTAGATTTTCTGTCCAGTGTTATTGTTGTTTTTTTGTTTCTGTTGGTTAGTTACTGGGATGAAGAAAGTGACATAAAAGAGAAGTTCAGCTTCCCATTTAAAATATTCTGCCTTCAAAATAAAATGCAGTATATTTATTCTGCAAACAAAAAAGAATAACAAGAGATTAGGCTGTCAAATAAGCAGCATGTATTTGTGGATTTTGGTGATGTATGGTGTAATTCAAAGTAAGGCACATATTCACGATTGCTATTTACCAGCAAAAAGAAAAGGAGTACTTGTGGCACCTTAGAGACTAACCAATTTATTGGTTAGTCTCTAAGGTGCCACAAGTACTCCTTTTCTTTTTGCAAAGATAGACTAACACGGCTGTTACTCTGAAACCTATTTACCAGCACAAATTAAATGGACCTGTATTGATAACTTCACCAGTCTTCCATGGTTTCTTTTACTCTTGTTCTACCAGTGTTTATTTACAGACTTTACTAACTAATTTTCCAGAGAACTTCAAACTGTACTTGCTAGTACCTAGGTCACTGGAGTATTTTACATCACTAAATTCTGCCTAATCATTAGTCACATGCCCCTCTCAGTTTACTGCTCCTGAGCCTCTGTTCTTGAGTGTAACCCCTGCTTCCTAGATATAGGGCACACAAATCAGGATCTACATATGCTGCCAGCAGCTGCCAGAACAACCTGAGGAAGCAGAATTTTTTCCTTGTAAATATGATATTGCTGATAACTCAGGGGCTAAAAGAAGGAAAGTTGTGAATATTTGTTGATCAATAGCTTAAAGTGTATCCTACATGCCTTTGTCTCAGATGTCTTACCTGCAATATTTTCACGAGAGCATCTTAAGAAACTACCATATGAACACAGCAATAAACTAATAGTGAAGGTTCAAAATCTACAGAAGTAATTCCATTTAACAAGACATAACTTAATTTTTTTAGCTTCCTGGAGAGAGAATGTTGAGATTTGCATTCTATGCACTATCTATAGTATATCTCAAATGCTCTAGCATTTGTCTGAATTCGTCCATGTGCTTAATCCCTTTTTTGGCTGAGTGTTCTTACCCATATACTCAGACCAGACCAGTTCATAGTCTTAAAATGTAATTGGAGCCCATTCTAGCAATTTTTTTCCAACTGTGTGGAAGAAATAACAACATAGTAACTTCCTTTGCATCTTATGGGGGTTTAGTTATCCACATCAAGGAATTCTCTTTATCACCATAGTTTTGTATTTCTGATGTTCAAAGGAAAATCCTGTAACTCAAATCTTGGACTGCTGGTTTAGATCGACTGTAATTGATTTCCATCCATATTTCAGTGCCATATCATTCCTAAAGCCATCTTATATCTTCCCAGAGTTCAGTGACCACAATATGAGTCGAGATTAGCTGATGTGCTCTCACTAATGTTTGCTAAATCAGAGGACTGGTACTTTGCTACGAGCAAAGCAAAATTTGCTTCCCCTGCTAGAATCTGAATTTCAAGATATGGTATAAAACCCAACAATTTGCTTAAGCTTTTGCCAGAACAGGTTGGATGAGGGATATTTACTTTTATAATCTTAATTTTGTGCTTAAATTCATTTATTTTTAATTCATATAAGTTCCCCAGTCTTTGTATTGTTGTAATAACTGCACATTTGCACAGGGAATGGTAGGAGAGACGCATTTGTAAAATTTAAAAATAAAATGCACTACTACCAGTCCTTTAGTGTGGAGTGAGAGGATGGCAGCACAGAAACCTCAATTTAGCCGGGACTTAAGGCTGTTGATAATTTACAAACATAGCCTTACTTTGCACAGAACCAATGAATAGTGTGGCTAGGAGGCATCTGGTTGGAATTGCAGAGTGTGGGACAAGGGCGAGACATTGAAGAACACTGCACCTGAGTTTACTTATAGCAGAGAGACTAATCTAGAGAGACTGAGAATCATTAAGAAACTGGTAGGATTGACAGTTGGCAGGTAGGGTTTAAAGGACAATCCCTTACGAACTCTCAAACATCTCCAACAATTGCACAAGGTTCTCATAATGTTAAAACCTGCATGAAGATGCAGCCTCAGAAAATAAAGAAACAGTATCCATTTCACTGAATTTCCCCTTGTAGATCTTAATCAGGGAGATTGTTTGTCTCAGTGTAGCATTCAATGACTTCTGGATTCAGTCATCTTTTCCCCTGAATTTTACTCCCAACACCATTCTTCCCATATACAGAGCAGCGCGTCTGAAATTCCTGTAGTGACTGGTGAGCCAAAGCATAGCCCACAGAAAACAAACTTTCTGTCTTAGTTTCATAGCTTGAGTGACCTCTGCAGTTGTCTTATCCACAATCTGAATACATTCACTCTTCCTAGTATGTGGTGCCTGAGAAAAAGCTGGTTTTCATGGAAAGAAATTGAAGCTGACGGAATTTGTAAAGATGAGGCAACACTTCAATCGGACTAAACAGCTATAATTTGCCTTATTTGTCAATACTGTATAAGAAGTAAATACTGTGTGATCTGGGTGATAAATGAGTACTTGCTGCACTGTGCTTCATGGTCCTGATGATCTGACAGAACAGGGAATAAGTATCCTCAGGGTAACTTGTGTTAAGGAAACAGGGTTGAACAATTGATCTCTAAACAGTCAAGTTGCAGCCTTTTCATATGGAACTTGAAGGGGGTCCTAAAATTGCATGTGAAAACAAAGGGGAGAGTGAGTGACTGCTGTGTCCTACTGTTTGCATTTGATGGGCAGATTCAGCTAAAGTAGTTACCAAGACTATCTGCAGGTGGGATTTAATTATTGCTATTATAATGACTGGAATGTGATTTCATCATGGAAAAGCTAATAACTCAGATTCATAACCAAGACACTTTGAAGTCATTACAGCAAATTGGAGATAATTTATATAAAGATCCTAAGGTAGAAGTAAACAATGGCTAGGTGCCATTGGAACATAGGATTTGCCATGTTGGTATGGACTGATAGTCCGTCAAGTCTCTTGCTTCCATCAAGTGATTCTGCAAAGGAAATTGATCCTCCATACCTGTATATTATAATGGTCCGTCTATATTAGAATATGGGAGACCTCAATAGATAATTCTGGTATGGCTAAGGAGCTTCTCAACAAAGAATCTGGGTATTTTGACCTTTGTCCATTGATTATTGTTGTCTTGAAAGGACCAACTTTAGAACTGGTCTATGTGGTCAAGTGAGCAGATGTAGTTTATCAAATTAATCCCTTCTCAGTAAGCAGGACAGGTGCTCCTGTGTTACAGCTGTTGCCTGTAGTGCTCCTTTGCCTGAAATAGCCTGAACTTTGACATGTGTAGGACAGGGTGAGGGTGTGTTCCTGGATGCAGTGTTAAGAGACCTAGAACAGTAACCACTGATTTACTGATTGTATATATTTGGTTTTGTTTTGCTTCCCTTGAATTTCTGTGGACTGTAGATGGAAAATGAGATTAGAAACTTGTAGGAAGGGTCAAGGACAAGAAAAATATTCTATCCTATTCAACTTTTCTTTACTCAAGATCTCAAACTATTGCAGTTAAAATCTCTTCATTGCAATTTTAAATATTTCCAGTTTAATGGAGTGAATGAATCCAATCAAGGAGGGTTCAGAAGGTAGCTTCTATCTGTCAGAAAAGAGAAATCTGTGTACTACTGGGTTACTCTCTGCAAGTGTCTCAGAACTGACTAGGCATCACTTTCTAATGCTGAGTTAATTGCAAACCCACTTCCCATCAATTATGCAGTGGCTTTTGGTTTTGCTATGCAGCAATTGCAGTACTGCAGAGCAGCATATGTCTTTCTGAATAGAAAGTTTAGAGGTCAGGAACATTTTTATTTATCATTCATATTGTGATACATGGTTCTCATCGGGGTTCAAAGAGGGAGAGAACACAAGTCCCTACTCTGCTAGAAAGAGAGGAAGAGCTCCTTGCGCTTTGCCTACGGAAAATGTGTGAAGTGAAAGTCAATGGGGAAGAGAGAAGTGAATGGGTGGGGAGAATGGAAAAAACAGAGGAAAGAGGAGAATGCAGTGAATATAGTGAGCAGAGGCGAGAGTGGGGAGTTATAGGGAAAACTGAAAAACTAAAGAAAAGAGAGGCAGACAAAATGAAAGGAAGAGGAAGGAGAGAGAACTAGGGCCACCTAGCAAACATTTGATACAGATATCAGAGGAGATGACTGTAGGAGGGGAATTGAGTGTCCTGATTTTGTGTCAGAACCTCAGAGGAGGCCAGGGTTCATACATGTTGGTGAGGGAAGAACCTGCAGTAGTCTTACATGCTGGTAAACAAGAAATAATTTAAACCAGTCCTAGGATTTTAATAATTTACAGTCACCACATTGCCTCCCTCCCATTGTGGTTTATTTAACTCCAATGCTGTTTGTTTCACAAAAAGTTATTACTTAACATTAACAAAGTTAATAGGAAAACTCAATTTTTATCTTCCAATAATCAAACTGTATCCAGTGTCCTCTCAAAATAATGTTTGAAATTTTAATTTATTAACAGCAAAGATTTCTAGACTGTTAGATATTTTATCCCCTTTTGCTGCTGCTGTGTTGCACAGACTGGGATTTAAGGTAATCGCTAAAGAGTGGAGGAATTTAGAACACTCTTTTTGCTTTGCAGAGTCTTCTGATGAATTGTTCAATGACCGACTTTTTCCAGAATTTATTTTATTGTATTTGATTTTTACTTTTTGCTCCTACAAGTAACACCAAAGGTTACTATAACTGAAAGATAATGGGATGGGAAGTCTTTTTTATTGTTTTGTTGAACTTATTTCTGTGCATTTGACAGTACTTTGAATTAGACCCACAAGGTGGGTGAGGTAATATCTTTTATTGGACCAACTTTTGTTGGTCAGAGAGAAACTTTTAAGCTACACAAAACCCTTCTTAGGGTCTGGGAAAGAAGTGTCACACTAAGAGAGTCACAGCTACATACAAAATCTTTGAATTGTCAGTTTTGCTATTTCTCCACAGTTAGCCCGTTTCCTGTGTTTCTGTTCCGGTACAATGCAATAGGAAAGAGAAATACTTTTTAAAAAACAAATTGAAAATGGGATTGTAAAGCCACAAAAATTAGTGGGGAGGAGAACAGGCGAAAGGTAAATGCATTACGTGAAAGTAGTCTTGTCTTTTCTAAAAGCAGACTCAAGTTCAGGTTGATGGTAATCCTCTGAGGCTCAGATGACATGTACTTTGTGATTTGTGTTAACTACACTAAATTAAAGATCAGAACTATACAGTTTTTCTGAGTGGCTTTGAATCTTTTTCTCCTGAATCTCAAAGTGGCTGCTGACAACAATACCATAGTCCTCCTCACAGCATCTCTGGGAAGATCTCTAGCTTTTCCTTCTTTTTCCTGTCTCTTGTCTGCACAACCACTGAATCTTTTTTGTACCTAGGTTAAAACTCCCAGACCTCTGCTTCTGTTTTTATACACTCATGGCTTCTTTGGAGGTCATACCAAATCACGTGCCCTGGCCTGACGTTTTATTTGCTCCTAGAATGATAGTCCCAGAACACCTCACTCCGGCCTGGTGTTAGCATCTGCATCTCTCCCTCCCTTTCCCCCCCCCCCATCCCCCCCATCCCTTTTGCAGTTATGTGCAGCAGTTTCTGACAACGTGAGAATTATTTCCAATACTTCCTTAAAAACTAATAGGATTGAGTGCTCTGTTTACCTCCACCTTTCCCAGCGTTCCTTTGTTTTTAAAGAGTTTTCTGTAATATGTTTGCTCAACACATAATAGGAAACTGTCTGCCTATGTGCTGGCTTCCAGTTTCATACTGCAGCTCACTCTAATCTTTCTCCCAGGCCCCATGTCTGTTAGGCTGAGAGGAAATGCTGTCTATCAAATTCCTTTGCCAGTTGCTTAGCACTCTCCAGCGGGGACTTTGTTACTACATTTTATTTCACTCATTTCCTAATCATTCCATTTTTAAAATGGGAAGTGGTAGTTTTATTCCTATTTTTTTAAACATGCAATGTCTGTTCTCCCTTTATTTTTTAAATCCCAAAGCAGATTATATAAATTGGTTTAGATGATTGCTCTATGAATGTACGCCTTTAGAGTTCTGTTTTTTAAACTTGTCTGATTTTAACTCTGGAGAGGAGAGTGAGGGTTGCAATTTTTTCCTTCTTCAAATGCACTTTTCTTTGGAAACCCTGAATAACACAATTTTGAGCACTGAGAGTTAATTTTACAGCTGGATATGGAATGATACAGCATTCATGGCGAAAGCAAGGCTAAATTACCCTGAATAGGCTGTCAGATTCTGGGTGGTCTGGGATGTAAAAACTACTTTCTGAGTTGAGGTGCCAGAAGTTTTCAGGACCACAGGTTGGACTTAGTATCATCAGTGAAAAGATCATCACCAGTTTAGCAGTTTTCTTAGTTCCCAGGTTTAAATCTGATAGCTGAAATTTCAATTTAACCAGGACAGGACTAAAATTGTTACTTGCAATTGCATAGCTTTTCTGGAATTGCCCAACCTCCATAAGCTTGACTGTATAATGTTCCAAAGTGAATTGTTATTGCTGTGGATTGAAATCTCTATTTCATGGTGGAATGGTTGGATTTTACCATGAGAGTTATTTGGGGGGGTGTGTGTGTGGGTGTGTGTGTGTATGTTTTAAACTCTCTTAAATTGAGCCTCACTGAAAAAATAAAGTGTAACTGTTTTTAAAATGTTGGCTAAATCTAATAACTCTGGTGGAAAATGAAGCATGAATCATCACAAAATATACTTCTGTTGCTTTAATCCGTGGTTATAGATGAGTTGAGGTTTCTGCTGTGACTTACTTAAACACCTTGATGTAAACTGTAGCTAGTCACTTGTCATCCACCATTAGAAATGTTAGTATGCTAACATTTGCCGGGAGTTTAATGCCTATTTTTCTCTTTCTTTTCTTAAGCCCTTGCTTCAATCAGCCAGAACCCTGACAGTATTACGCACTGATCATGTAGTATATGCAGGTTCAGTTCTCTTCCCCATTTTCTCCCTGTTCTCCATATCCTTCTCTTCACACATGGAAGCTGAATGAACTACATTCTCAGAACAAGATCTTGGTGGTTTCCTTGGTAATGATTCCTTTTAGCCAGCAGCTTGTGGACTGAATGACAGCTTGTCCATTGCCAGCTTTATTTATTTAACTCTTCTATTTTAAAGGCCTTATATCCAGTCTGAGCTGTGGATTTCATGTGCATATTCTGCACTTGTCCTTGCATGGAACTCCCATTGATGTCATCTGGAAATACCATATATGGAACAAATACTGAGTATTCACTGGTAATCTACAGTATAGATGTACTATGAGAAATCTGCTGTAAATGTTCAACCTAAATATTAGGACATTTACTCTTTTAAAGGTCATAAAGTGATTGAATTGATCTTTAGCTCATGTTATGCCAATAAGATCCAAAGATTTACAAAAAAAAAAACCCCCAAACAAAACTAAACTTATTTATACAGTGTGTATTTTATGTTATTCTGGTAGATAAGTTACAAGACAATAGTTGTCAGTGACAATTGTAGTCAGGAAGTCTTTTTCCATTGCAATAAATATTGTAATGTTAGAGAAGTTAGTTTAATAATGGGTGCTTTCTTTTTATTGGTGAAGTATACAAATAGAGCATTAAGACTCTTGAAGGCATAATGTACCTGAAACAAACAAACATACTGATGATAATTTGAAAACTGATTCTGGCGATGTAGTGAGAGTAGCATTAAAATGTTATATCAAATTGAGGTGCACTCTTTGGCGGTCTACGTTGTTTCTTTCAAATAGGTGCAGTGTTTGAGGCTTTTCTTCCTTGTAAGATGTTTACTGCACAGACATATGTGTAATATGTCCTTGAGCAATGCGCAGTAGGGTGTATGAGGTAGTTGTGCTCTAAGGCAAGTGTGAGTGGAGGTTTTGTACTAGGTCAAATGCTAGACATGCTCCACTGCATCAGTAATGTGCATACCCATTTCCTTAGACACAGGTGTGCAAGATTAACAAACAAACAAAGAAAGATTAGTGGGAGGGAGCTCACAGTCTAAATAGATCAAACAGCTCTGTTTAGGAATCTTGTTCATACTGAAATCCAGTTAAAACATGAAATACTGCTCTTTCTGAAAAAGGGGAGTTTTGCTGTTGACTACAATGGGAGCAGACTTTGTTCCAGTTTGGAGGATAGGGGAGATACACGCAAAAGATAGTGTTTAGGATAGAATGCTCCTTTCAACTTTAACTGCAGAGCCATGTCTATGTCTGCATAATAATGGCAAGGCCATAATACAGTAATTAGGAATACATTACATAGGGATGTGATCTCCTCTCCAAACATGATGTTCACTCTCCCTTCTGTAACTCAAGTAAACAGGCTTTGTATGGGGAACTGTGTGGAGACTGGGGAGGGAAGGGAATTTATTCCACAACACTCAGGTGGGTTGTGGGGCTACAATGTTTCTACTTTGAGCCAAGCTCAGGAGGTTTGGAGGATTTCTGTACTGTCCTTCCCATCCTTCTCGGCAGCAGACCCTCAGTGCAAAGGGCCTTGAACTTCTTTTCTGGGATAAATTTTGCCCCAGTGTGCACCCCAGTGGATTTGATTTAAATCAAATTTATTTAAATCACTAGTCAGGAAGACTAGATTTAATCATGGATTTCTACATAAAAGTGCATTCTTGTTGGTTACCACGAACTTGAAGATCCTGCATGTTCAGACATGTTCCCTTCATCATCTTCATCACAGCTTCCTCCTGAGAATGTCATCACTTATCATGATGTTGTTTCATTCGGGCAACCAGGCCTTACATTTCTTTTTTGCATTGTTTGCATTTTGCACACATGCCTGTCTTACCCACAGGTAGAGGAACTTCATTAAAATATAGAATCATAGAATATCAGGGTTGGAAGGGACCCCAGAAGGTCATCTAGTCCAACCCCCTGCTCAAAGCAGGACCAATTCCCAGTTAAATCATCCCAGCCAGGGCTTTGTCAAGCCTGACGTTAAAAACCTCTAAGGAAGGAGATTCTACCACCTCCCTAGGTAACGCATTCCAGTGTTTCACCACCCTCTTAGTGAAAAAGTTTTTCCTAATATCCAATCTAAACCTCCCCCACTGCAACTTGAGACCATTACTCCTCGTTCTGTCATCTGCTACCATTGAGAACAGTCTAGAGCCATCCTCTTTGGAACCCCCTTTCAGATAGTTGAAAGCAGCTATCAAATCCCCCCTCATTCTTCTCTTCTGCAGGCTAAACAATCCCAGCTCCCTCAGCCTCTCCTCATAAGTCATGTGTTCTAGACCCCTAATCATTTTTGTTGCCCTTCGCTGGACTCTCTCCAATTTATCCACATCCTTCTTGAAGTGTGGTGCCCAAAACTGGACACAGTACTCCAGATGAGGCCTCACCAATGTCGAATAGAGGGGAAAGATCACGTCCCTCGATCTGCTCGCTATGCCCCTACTTATACATCCCAAAATGCCATTTGCCTTCCTGGCAACAAGGGCACACTGCTGACTCATATCCAGCTTCTTGTCCACTGTCACCCCTAGGTCCTTTTCCGCAGAACTGCTGCCTAGCCATTCGGTCCCTAGTCTGTAGCTGTGCATTGGGTTCTTCCGTCCTAAGTGCAGGACCCTGCACTTATCCTTAGTCAACCTCATCAGATTTCTTTTGGCCCAATCCTCCAATTTGTCTAGGTCCTTCTGTATCCTATCCCTCCCCTCCAGCGTATCTACCACTCCTCCCATATTCCCAAACTGGGTCTCTTTTACTGCCTGCTGCCATTATAGGTTTTCCCTTCTAGTGAGAGAATGGTATAGTAGATCTCAAATCAATGAAGGCTATACTCAGAAAGACCTCAAGAGTTCTGGAATATGCTGCTCAAACAGTTTCACTTTTGTTTTTACTGCCTGTGCCTCCCTTCTCACATTTCTCTCCAGACTTCTCCTTGTCCAGATCTATTCCACCCCAACATTCTTCTATTCATTGAACTTTTTGAAACTTTGCAGTTTTAGAGAGAAGTAAGGGATTGACTCTGTGTACACAACTTTGCAGAAGGACAATAGGGTTTGTCCTTCTGCAAATTTGTGTACACAGGGTTGAGGTCTGTCTAGGGTTGAGGTCTAGGTTTGAGGTCTGTTATTTCTCACCTCTCTATATTGTTTATTTATTTAAAAACATTTCTGCTGTTAACAAGTATGTTATCTCTGGAGACACTAATCCACAGTTTGAGACCTGCAAAACTAAGCATCTCTGATGGTTATCTTCTAGACTGAGGCATTGGGTAGATAGAAAGATTAACCTAAATAATCTATACAAAAGCCTCTGGAACCCCATAAGATTGGGTCCCTAATCCATGAACTATTGGAACTCATTTACAAAACTTTTTTAAACATTACCTGAATATATTGTCTCATACTATAGAATTAGAATTTATAATCCCTGTTCCATGATGAGATATCTTTGAGCAATAATGTATCTTAATTAAAACTCTTTTTAGATGGGTTTTTTCCTCAAAAAGTGTATTATCAAAAAAATCCAATTTAAATAAAAAATGATTTTTTAAATTTTTTAAAAAAATCATTGATTTTTATCCACCCTGGTGTGCAAACAACTCCTCCCATGATTGATGTGGAATCAGACAAATGTACAATGAAGGAATCCTAGTTACCTTAGTTTCTTATTCCCAACTGCACAACAATGCACATTAAAATAGGGTTGACCTTTATTTGTTTTGTTTTTTTATCGATTGCTGCTGCATCACCAAAGCATTTTAAACAAACAAACAAGCATCAAATTCACAGCGTATTGAGAAACATCATAGAGCACATATTTTCTTTTGCAACAGTTTATGGTGAGGTCTCCAAAAAGTCAGGCCATTTGCTTTATTTTATTTATTTGTTTTGAATAAATATTTTAAGATGCAGCAGAAAGTAGTTTAAAAAGAACTTTCAAGTCTGAAAGCCATTGTGTAATAACTTTAATGAGGGATAACTGTCCAAGATGATTTTTTTTTAGAGCTAACGACTTTGAGATATGCCCTTTTGTAAGAATAGCTAATTTGTGGCCTTCAATTTTGAACATTCTCTCAGTTTATATTAGCTGTCATGTGTAGTATGAAATTCTCTAATATATCCCCCCAGTGGTGTCAAATACTCTTCCTCTCTGTGTGCATGCATTTATATGTGGTAAAATGTGTGTCTCATATTTTTGTTTAGGCTGTACTATAATAGTTTAAAACCCCTTACTAAACCTAAAAAGGAGCTTGAAATCTTTATTTGAACACTTTCAGGAATATTTAGAGTAGTACTCACATCTAAACAAGCCTAATAGTAGTGTGAAGCCATGTATCCTTTGTATCTACTTAGTATATCATTTTAGGTATTATTATAATCTCACGATACCCAAAGGACATCCGTTAAAGTAAAAAGATCACTGAAGAGAGTTCCACACAATCTGCCATTTGGTAAAATCTAGGGCTAAGTGTACTTAGAAGATAAGTGGTCTCTTCCTCTGGAAAGGGTCAGGACTTTCAATTAGTGATGAGGTCACAAGTGGAATGAAGATACACATTTCAGCAGTTTGCACTTGCAGCTTTCGATGTTTCTTTTATTATATGAAGCAACAATATTGGGTCAGATTCTCTGCTGAAGTAACTCAGGAGAAGTCAGTGGAGTTAGGTCAGCAGAGAATTTAACCTACTAGCTAGACAACATCATCAGCTAACCTTTTACTTACAATTTTCAAGTTCAACTTCAATTCTTAGAGTATTTTTAAAAAATGTGTAAGCATTCTAATTTTGCAGACTTTCTCTGTAGTTCATGTTGCAACGGATACAATGATTAGGTTGAGAATATAAGGTTTCATAACTTCCTCACGTATTCTTTCAGATTTGAATGAAAATCAGAAAGGAAAGAAAACAACAACGAATGTAGCAATTTCTGCTGCAACTATGTTTACTTTTTGAGTTGTGTTTCTAAAAGCAAACCCAGCTTTGTGCAATGGTCCAAATAATCCATTAGAGGGCAATATAATATTGCTCTGTTGCTGAGACTAATCATCAGTGCAAGGAAGTAGGATTGCCTGACTTGTATGGGAGTAATGTTTAGAAAATACAGGTGATGGGTTTTTTTGTAACAAAACGTATCTGTTGGTTTTACATTGCACACAGGAGCCAGGGGCTCCCAGACCCCATGTTAAGTCTTGAACCATTTCTCATTACAGAGGATGTGTTAATAAGATTAGTAGTGGAACAAAGAATAGTGTAAGTTAGTCTGCCGTGGAGCAGATATCATGGACCCCTGTTTTGCAGTAGAAACTTGATAAAAATCAGTTGGTCTAGATGAAATGAGCAGAGCATGGTGAGTTGAGAAAATTAGTAACCAAATCGTGGCTTTGCCATTGATTTATCATGTGGCCTTAAGCAAGTTATTTAGGAATGAATTTTCAAACTTGAGTAGCTAAAATTAAGCACATAAATTCATACTTTGCCACTTCAGTAAGACGTATGATTGTTGTAGATGCTGATTGTGGTTCACATGGAAGTCAGGTCCTAGGGTGGTTTGATTGAAACCATAGATTTTAAACATGATTTAAATCACCAAGCAGGAAACCTTGATTTCAATCATTGGTTTTAATTATGTTCTGCATTTGTATTTTTATTTTTCTAAAGAAAGGTAGAGACTCATTAATTGTAACAATTAAAACAAGTTGATTTGCAACTAAATATAGCCTTTATACTTAAATTTGGTGTTTCCTTTTGCTAACCAGGGGGATATATATGATTATACAAACTTATTTAAGCAATTATATGGCTTAACTTACATTTATTCAAATTCTTAATTTTTACATTTTTATTGTGTTAGAAAATGGTGAATGATGCATTTCTAATTTACTAGTTGATTAACTTTTTACTTGTGATTTGCATGAAGCTCTATTTGAATGAAAATTCAAATTCAATTAAATGCACAAAACAGCATTTTGATTTTATTAAATTAGAGTATACCTTAAAAGTGCTGGATACATACACTTTTTTTCTTATCAAAATTTTATTAAAACATGTTTTTCATTTAAAACTAACTGCTTTATTAAACAAAGGAAGTATTTTCTATAGTTAATGAATTTAACTGATTGTGTTGGGTCACTATGTCCTTAAAGATTTTAGAACTAGTAGATTTCACCCTGTTGCACCTAGTTTTTATCCATAGATTGGAAGAGGAGAACAAGCTTTCCTGCTTTTGCAATTCCCAATTGGTTTCTTAACTTTGAATGAACTAGTCTTTCAACCGAATTAGCTGAATAAACTGAAATGAAGAAAATATTCTCTCTACACCAACACAACAGGATGCTGCTGTCAAAAGCTGGTTTAGCACTTCAACAAGTTCTGGTTCCAGGTTCTTAGTCCATGATTTCTATCAGTTCAGTTGTTTGACCCTCTTTAAAGCTTGGCAGCATGCATATACAGTTTAATACTATTTTTGTATTTAATTGAAATTATTTTAATAGATGATAAGATTAGACCTTTAAAATAGGTTGTCAATATAAAATTTAATTTTAAATGGGTTTATTTTTTTAAACATTTGTATTTAAGTTAAATAAAAATATTGGAAGTAAAACAAATCAGAATAATTGGATTTTTTTTTAAACATCATCATTTTTATCAACTCTGCAGGCTACTTATTGGATTTTTAGATATCCAAGTTTGAAAATTTTGGCCTTAATCTCTGTCTGTTTTCTCTCTGTAAAATGAGGATTATATTTCTTACCTCCTTCAGAGGGGAAAGGTAATATTAGAAGACGGAACACACAAAGTGCTAAGTATTTTTATCACCTATGTTACGAGGTATAGGGTTTTTTAACATACTAAATTTTGGGTTGTATTACATTTTTATAGGCTATTAAACTTTAAAGCTTGGTGCTATTTTTGTTTTTTTAAATATAGAAGGATGGTTTAGTTTTTAAATGAAGCATACTAGGAAAGTTCCTGTAAACATCCCCCCAGAACTGTAGAGCACGGGAACATAGGTACTAGGCCTCAAACACAGCTTTGAAGAAAGTGTAGTTTTTTATCTTTCTTGCAGATGTTACCCACACCTGGTTGTGAGCATCTAAAATGGTTTGCATGGGTCCGTTATGCAGGGAGAAAAAATGTGTTTCACACACCATACAGCACCATCACACACCATACAGCAATTAACCTATAATTGTTTCAACATAGGAATAAAACTAAGTCTCTTGCCTTATAACATAATAAACAATCAGTCAATTTATATATTTTGTCTCACTTGATCACAGTACGTTATACTCCTGTTTTGGAAATAGACTAGAAAGAACTCAACATGCATATAAACTGAAATTTAAAAATCACATTATTCTATAAATATGAAATAAACCTGTGCTTCTAGTTTATATTTTTGCAAGATAAAATTTACTAAGAATGTGGCTTTAGTTTCTAAAGCATCCAGCACATATCCCTATGGAGTTACAGAACTGCATAGCTTCTTTATTTTGTTCTGAAATATTGAAGCGGAGCTAGGGCATCCAGCCAAATCTCATACTTTAATGATCCAGTGTTTTAATAATTGTACACAGATGAAGGAGACTCTGGTTTTCAAACCCACACAGAGCCTGTTTATATAAATAGTCCCAAAGCTATTTACAGTTTATCTGTCAGTTCTGTTTTTATGTGGCCTCTGGTTAATACTGATTCCGTTGTGAAAATGTTCTCATGGTTTTTCCAAAAGACCTACACACTTACAGGTATGAAAAAGGAACTCCGCTCTAGGGATATATCTCTAGAAAGAAGGTAAGTAAGGAAACCTTGGAGTAAATGGTCTTCTTTGTGATTTGCATAAGAACTTCATACTACTATTGTCTGGACACAGATTTAGAAAATGTTGATTTTTGGCCAGAAAATCATTCCCAAACAAACATTATACTTGGTCCACAGAAAAACTACTGAAGTGATCAACAGCTGAACCTTACTTACATTGATGCATATTTTGTGCCATCCTGCTTTTTGAGACATCATAATTTCCATCACTTATACAAGGCAACATAACTACATCTCATACTACATCTTCTACTTCTATGTTGAGCTATTGCTTCCTGTGAACTTCCTGTTGCATTGTCTAGTAAACTACTCTCTATTGCAAACTAAACAATACATATGTGAACCATCAACATATGCTCCCCTATTTACTTTATTTTTATTTACTGAATTTGATTTATAGTATATCTTTAAAGATCTATCAAAAGCCTTATAAATACAGTTGCTCAACAAACCAAACCAAATAATCAGCTTCTCCTCACCCCAAACTAGAAAATAATCAGTCAGTGATACAAATGGGCCCTCCTCTGACATTTGTAGATTACTTTATCATATCTTTTTTCCCCTATGGGACTGGGTGAAGAAATGGGCCCTACAGCATGACTTGAAGGACAAGAGGTTCTGACTTTTTTGGACCAATAGGAGGTGTAATTTCCAAAGTTAAAGGTCTGTTAGGATATGTCTACACCACAGTGAAAACCCTGTGGCTGGTTCGTGTCAGCTGACTCAGGCTCATGGGCCTCAGGCTGTAGAACTGTTTAACTGTGGTATAGATATCTGGGCTTGGGCTGGAGTCTGGGCTCGAGGACCCTGTGAGGTGGGAGGATCCCAAAGCTCAGGCTGCAATCCAAGCCTGGAAATCTACACTTCAATGAAAGAACTCGGCAGCTCAAGCCCTGCAAGCCTGAGTCAGCTGGCATGGACCAGCCGCAGATTTTTCTTTGCTGTGTAGGCGTACCTTTAGAGAGAACATCCTGTTGGCAGCTTCCCTTCTTAGACTTGCCACAGCACATAAAAATCTTATTTGCAGTAGCAATTGACTGACTACATTTTTAATGCGTGTTTATCATTGGCACTTCATGACTGTATTTTATAAAATAGCTTTGTGATACTGAAGTTTATCTCATGTTGAGTGCAGAATAAACTTTAATTATTCCTCTTAGAAAGTTAAAAATTAACATCTGTTTCTGTAAGCAGATTGTTACTTTGTACACATTCTACTTTCTGATTATTTAGATAGGAAAAATGGTTAAGTGAGCTTAATGTTTGGGAAGCTGATGTTCTGCCACTTCGCATTTTGGTTGCACTGCATGATCCTAATCCAGGAAATGATAAAATGATTTGGTTTGCTCTCCCCATGTTTGTGGTACACAGTCAAATCCCTGGTGGTTCACTGAGAACTCAGAATCTTCTAGGATGGTAAAACAGGTTGAAAATTCCAAAGGGCTAACTAAACTCACTGCACTTCTCTTGCCATGTAAAGGATCTGTGAGGAGGGACTTTGGGAGAGACTCTTCAAAAACCAATAGAAAGGCCTAAAATGTGAGATTTGCTTTGTAACTTACTGAGAAATTTTTCATTATGACAACAGCATAATAAAAAAAAATCATCTCATTGTGGTAACATACCTCAAATTGCTGAAATGAAAGTAGGACAGCTAATGCAGTCAGAAAGACATCCCTCAGAATAATCATTTGACTATATGTTCTGTTGTTTCTTCTTCAGCAAACAGGGTTTGAATGAAAGTAGCCACATGTCTCCACTTCAGGTTACACAAGGAAGGAAACCCTTAAAGTAAAATCTAGCACAGCTTGCATTAACAGCTATATTGGCCCTTTCTTGCACTGATATGCTATTTGCTGTTTTTTATGCAATGCATAACATGTCAGCTTAAACAAGATCAATGTTAATAAGCTCCTCTTTAGCTTTACAGTGGAAAACTTGTGATTGTCACTGAGCTGTCAGATGTTTATAGTGTGATTAATGAGTCATACTTAAGTGATTGACAGTAAAAGTCTGCTTTCTAATACATGTCAATCACTTTTATAGCTATTTGTCATTTTCATGGACGCTCTTCTGAGCTTCAGAACTATTATAACCACAGCAGTGTTTGCTGTAGGCCACTGGCGATATTGAACTCTGAGGAAGAGAAGGTTGATTGCATTACTTCCTAAGTTGCTTTAGGCAGAAAGAACTTGCATTCTATACAAACTATAAAGAACATATAGGTAGATCAAGTAACTCAGAAAAATTAGAAGTTAGTGCTCTGCGTATGACAGTGATGAAACTGTAATATGCACATAAAGCCTATATTTATTATTTCATTTTATGCCACACAGTACTCTGTCCTTTGGTTTCAAATAGCTAATCTTGGAAACCTTTCAGGCATGCTGCAAAAGCCACCTCTTTGAGAGGGTTTTTGGAGACGGCTGAGGGTATGTTTCCCTCAATGAAGAGGCAGAAAGGAGTTTTTGTATATGGTTGTCTGGCTTGTGTTCCTGTTGAACTGATCGTGTTAAATGCCACTGGAATTAATTATATTGTTAATGGTGTGTTAGGGCTCCAACAGGCTTGGATAGTTGTCTTGTTAGTTATTTACGTCAAATTAAATTAAAATAAATGCCAATCCCGTGTCCTGGAAGCTTTTCCAGATTTCTGTTATACAAGAGAAAATAAAATGTATACCATGCATAAGACAGTGGACTGCTCACAAAATAACACATCCTTTCCCCAGTTTAAATAGTAAACTGTAGTATCTCTTCATATCACCCCTTTGTCTTCAGGTTAATTCCTCCCCAAACACCCATTGGGGAAAAAAGATGAGCCTTGCAGTATGCCCTTAAGCTTCTTCACATTTAGCTTTTTGAAACCAAGGAGGAGTGAATGTGAATTGGAGAGTTTAACACCTTTTTATAAAAGATGCCCTGCCAGCATCAGCCCCTTTCTTGAGTGCCTCCACTAACAGCTATTGTATAGGGAAAGGGGCAGCCTTACAGATAGCCAGCTCCCGAGCCCACACAGCAAGAAAACTTGACTGTCAACAAATGTGGGCAACCTAGATTATTCACTACCTGGACTAGGTCACTGTATGAGACTTCTCAGATACTGTGGGACGGCCAAGAAATTTTTCTTTACCTCTGTCAGAGCCACAGAATAAGATTTCATGGATTCTTTATTGAAGTTGGATTGACTGATCTTAAGACTTTGACCACCAGACCATTAGCCATCGCCCCTCTTTTTTGTTGTAGGTCATTGTAAGATGACCTGTGAGTGCAAAGCCTCAGGAAAGTGCATTCAAGGCCACCAAATGGCTGATGGTTGAAATGATTTGAATCCCACAAGGCCATCAGTTGGAGATAACCTGTTTCCTGTGCAGTATTTCTCCTCAAAGCTGTCTGGAATTTCATTGGCCCAGTCAGGAAGAAAGGCCCCCTAAGCCCCAACCAGAAAGGGGGTTATCACCTGATCCTGAATTTTGTAGCTTGAAGGGAAGTAAAACCACAAGGAAGGCTGTGATTCATTTCCTCCTTCAAAGCAGCTGGGTGCTCTGTGAACTCCATTGGAAATGGTCACAGCTCAGAGGACTCTTATGTGGGGTAAATAACCAATGGCAACTGGGAGTTACTTATGCAACTTGTGCATGGGCAGGGGGACAGGGAGAGGTTTTTAGAAGTGTATGCCCTTCGCATGGCCAGCTGGGGATCTCTGGGATGTGGCAGTTCTCAGCTTGTTTCCCAGGCCAGGACTCTACCCCTTCCACACCACTACCACCACCTCCATATCTTGTCAGGGGAGGATGTGGCAGAACAGACATCCCTGTGAGTTCCTCCAGGTTTATGTAGATTGCACTGTAAAATCTTCAGTTATAACATGAAAAACATGATGAATTTACACTGCATTGTTTGTTAATCAAAAACCCAAAGATCTCACAAATGTCACTTTGAGTTTGTTACACATATCAGTTGCTAGCAGGACTTCTTTATGGCCCCTAGAAGGCTGATTTTTTTTGGCATACGTCACAGGTGGTAATTAGGGTTATGGTAAATTCAGGTTGAAGACAGGAAAACCTTTTCTTAAATGTTTTCAAAGAGAAACATGAACCTATGTGAATACAGAGCTAAAGGGACATCTTTTTAGTGCTATCATTACAGGACAGTATTGGGAGAGGGAGGTTAGGGTTTTTTTCAGATGGTAGAAGCTCTGTTGTATGTGAAAAAGTAGATATTCACATGGGTAGTTACAACAGTGGGGTATATACACATGTAAGTGGATGTTCAGCTAGCCACTTGAGCTTTCAAATTGGCTAAGTCCAAGGTGAAATATGGTAAATGCATGCCCAAATCTGAGCCCAGAATTACATGCACATTTTCCTGTACCTCTTACTACACAAGTGAAAAATCCAGTGTGCTTGAAATGCGGGTAATTGGCTTATAACCAGGTTTATCACCTGAATGGTTTTGCCTCCTGCGTTGAAGCCTGATATTGTGTTCCCTACCTACCTACTAACAGTTCAGATTTTCCTTGATGTTTCTGATTTGTGCGCATGTAGGAGGAGATTTATTAACCTTGCTTGTCTTGAGTCATAAAATAAAAAATACAGTAAAAACACAGTGATTTATTCTGAAATGATACATTTTTATCGTTGATGTACCACAAAGGCTGAATAAATAGAGCTTTTAAAAAAAATGGATAACATAAAACCCAGGAAACTCCAAGTGATGTGGAAACAATGTTGCATATTAACAATCAGTCATTTTCATCTGTTTCTTGGGTGGTATACAATGCTTCTGTTAGTTTTTCAGTTTAACTTTCTCCAGTAAGTCCCTTGCTATGGGTGCTCTTGGAGTATCCCATCTTTTAGTAATGCATAGTTGGCACAGAAAAGTAAAATATATATGAGCTTTGAAATGTGTCAAAAATGTAATATTGTCAATAGTGACACAAGCTCTTAGGTGCATTATTGTGAGGTAATGTAGATTACTTGCCATTTACTTTCTATAGTTTCTAATGGAATTTCTAGTCACCATACCATAAGTACTGCAGAAGGAATATCATATGATATTCAGAAGGATCAAGCTAATGGAGTACTAGAAATGTAAGGGATGGTGATAGATGCTTCAGTTTCCCTACACAACTAAGAAATTGTGTTGTGAAACTGAAGCAAGTTCCTTGGCATGAACTGTTTATATGTTGCTTGTGCTTTGGCTATCTCTATTAAATGAGTTCACAAATGGTCAATGTTTTTCTGAAGTTTATCTTAGTGTGTATCTGACATCCTCCAGTCCGATCATCTACAGATCTACCCAGTTTCTTTCAGTGCTGTTTTGTGTCTGTGTCTAGGGGTCATTTGACGTCTCTACAAGATAAGTAGTAATAAGCATTAGTAATTATCATTAAAGTCCTATTCTCCTGAATACATTAGATGAGATTAATTTCTTCACAGACTGACAAATGGAAACTATTCAGAGGCTTTTAAACTATTACTTCAACCAGTGGCTATAACTTACTAGCCACGGCAATCTTTCAGTAGCATTCATTTAATTGGCTCATAGGGGTAGCAGCCAATAAAAGTGCTTGATGTTGTAAATGGCTTCTCTGTGCTTTTGCATAATTGGTTTCTTATCTCTTGCGATTCACAGGCTTCTCAACCTGGGTTTTTTGTATTTGTGTGTGTGTGTGTGTTTACATCGTGCCAATTAAAGCTCTACCCTCTTGGCCCTGGGTTTCCTTTCTCTCATTCTAAACCAGCATCTGTTTTTCGACAATTATCGTTTGACTCAAAATGCCAATCAGCTGTGATTGATCACATTTGCAGACTACAGCCTGGAACCTGAATCTGTGCTCACATGCATGTGCTGTTGTGATTAATGAACATAAATCAGAGGTGACAATTCATGTTTGCTGCTGGAAGGCAAACAGTTATTGAAAATGCAGCATGTTAGTAAGCTTCAGCTTTCTTCCCTTCTAGTACAATTGCATTGGAAACAAATGCTCGTGCCCCTCAGTGAGCCTTGTGATTATCATTTGAGAGTATCCAAAATAAGGAAAAAACACATATGCCCTCAGTCCATTTTTATCATCTTTGTAGTTGCAGCACATATTAGATCTCTACATGGTAATGCAGCTTAAACATTACATTATTTGAAGTACTATTTCCATATGTTTATATTACCCTGAAGAGTTATTATAAAACACTTCAAAAAGGTGGCTTTGTGAACTTGACAGTAAGCTGGTTTTCCTCTGTGTTGAAGACTCTGGGAAATGTAAGGTAAGATGAATTCTGACCACTCTTCTGTCAAACCTATAATCTGAGTAGATGTACCATTTATCTCCCATAATCAAAATAGTGGGGCATAATCCTATTTTGTTTGTAAGAAGGGATTCTTTTGGGGTGGTCCCTCCCCCATCCTCCTGGCAAGTATTAAACATGGAATGATGGAATTCTTAAGGCAACATTGTTCCAGGAGTTTGTAGGCTAAAAGGCTACCGTAATTTATTACCACTTTTTTCATCTGAGCTTCTTCTGTACAACTCTTTTAGCTAAGAGTTTAAGCTCATTATCCTATGGAGAGATTTTGTTTTCTGACACAATTTGCAATGTATACTGTTAATAGACTTGCACATTCTTCATGAGATATGTTTAGGGAGAAGACAAACAAAACATAACTGACAAATAACATGTATTTTGGGACAGACCTGACTGACATACTAGAAAAAAATAACCAATTTGCCAATAAGGTAATGCCAATAGGCCATTCATCTAACAAAATTAGTGTTAAATCTTTGAAGCGACTTAAAAGTGCTTTAAAGAGGTCATTGGTTTAGCTAAGTGCCTCTTAAAGCAGATACTTACAGAAATCTACGTATACCCTTATCACCCATAGGCACAGCATGCTTTGTAAACATGCTGAAGCAATGCACAGTATGAGAACAAGTATGGTGTAAAATATCATACATCCAGCATAAAAAATTATCATTGAGTACTTTACCACTCTCGTAGAAATATTTATTTTTGCACTTCCAATGTCAAAAATAGATTAGCTTTAAGAAACCTCCTGGAGATAATCTGTCTCCACTTTACATTAACTTCAGATGGGTTTTATTTGAAAAGGTGGGGTTTGTCAGTTTAAATATTTTTATTTTTTGATAAAATAAAAAAAAATGTGGGTAAGAATAGGAGGATAGCTAAAAAGTAAATTACAGTTCAGTACATAACAACTAAATATGACACAATTTAACATAAGGACAACTGCACATTAGAAGAACCCACTAGAAATAGAGAATAGTGACCACTCTAGAATGTACCGGTCATACAGATCTAAAAGTAAGGACCCTATCTGTGTAATATTTCCAGTCATTACTGGGTTATATTTCCCAGTATATTCATTTTATTGTATTGTTCAAATCTGTTCTATGGTTTGCTAATTCAAAGTTGTATTGAATTATTCTTTTTGGTGCTCTGGAGAGGATTAATTAATTTTAGGCCTTGCAGAATAAATATCCTCTGATTTCCAGGATTGTCATTATTGGAAAAATACATTTGACCTCTAGAATTACCCACATTGTTCATTTTAGAAATAGTGACACAATAAAAGTTCTGAGTTTCTTTTCTTAAACAAAAGATTAGAGAAAGGCACTGGTGGTTTGTAATCCTGAAGAGGGGCATGATTTTCACTCCCCAGAGGGTATGTCTACACTAGTGGCTATACACGTGTTCATGCACATGGTTATGTTGTTACCCTTCTATTGTACACACCTAATCTCCAGAAGCACGTTTCTGAAGGCGACTAGAGGGCGGGTAAACAAGCACGCCTGAGGGGCGTGGGTGAGTACACACTTGAGGTTGAGGTATGGTTCCATGCCAGTTTGCTGTGTGGACTGGGGTAAAGTGTGTGTACCAGGTCTTGAGTGTCAATAATCTTCCACCCCCATTCCCACAGTGCACTGAACCCTTTTCTTCCTGACCCTTAGCCAATCTACAAAGATCCCTGCCTCCATGTTTTCACCAGTAGTAGCATGCTGTGTGGACCACATGATAACAGTTTTCCGCTGCACTCTTTAGATCATTGCAGGTGAACATGGATCATTCTCCGAGAGCAGCAGCCTGTCTGCTAACCACACCCAGGTGCTGATCAGTGTGTGGTCTGAGTGCACCAACCTCCATGACTTTGCCTGGAGTGGCAGGAGCATACACCTGTACCAGGAAATTTCATGAAGGCTGGAGCAGTGGGTGGGCAGTTGGCAGACTGTGACCCAGGGCAGGGAATGCATCAAGCACATGAGGCATAAGACTCTAATAGTTGCTCTTGGAGGAGTTGGGGAGTTTGTTGTTCAGTTCCCTTCTACAAGGAGCTTGACTGGATGCTGTCAAGGGTTCCCAGTGCAGAGCATGAAGTGGCTCACAGCCCCTTCCCCAAACCTGCTGGCCTCATTGTCTGATGGGATGCTGATCAGGGTCAGGGCAGAGAGGCAGCAGGGATGCCAGGAAGACCTGCAGGATAAGGAACATGTAATTCTGCACCTCTACCCTGACAAGCTGGTTGGGGAAGAGCCCCCTGACTAAACTGAGGAGCACCCCAAGCTATGGCAGGAATCTAAAGCTGAGGCTGGTAAGTTAGAGTGGAATTCCACCCTCCCCACCAGTATCCCCTCTTACTTTGGTGCTACATTTCTAATGTTAAAATGCAGGGCATTTGAAGTACTGTGCACTGATTTTTCCTCCCAGGATAATATGCCATGCATTGCTATGTCTTTGTGTGTTTAAACTGCAGTGCTGAAGCCACAGCATTGTCATGTCCCATCCTCTTTTCAAATTCCTCCAACTTTCCCCCAACCAGCTAGTCCCTGAGCAAGACACAGCTATAAATCAATGATTTTATTTATTTCTGATGAACGACTGTTAAGCATTTGGCTAAAGCTGTATCTTAAAAAACAGATTATTAAACAGAAATCTTATTTCCCCTGTGTCTGTGTATTTCTCAGCCAACAGTCGGGCAGTGATGGTCCTGGGACTGTATGGACCAGGGGAAGGGAGAGGGTAGGTGAGAAAGGTCTTGGTTGGGAATGGGATAGTTGTAGGAAACAAATAGCTGGGTGTCTAAAAGTAACAGCTGTCTTTTGTCCCTGGGAGGATTACACCCCAAGTCTTACCATCCCCTTACAATCAGGAGCTGTGCAGAAGTCGGGGGGAGGGAGATCAGGGAAGTTTGGGGTAGAGTAGAGTTTGTTCCGGGAGGGAGAAGGAAACAGAACACACTAGTACAGGGGTAGGCAACCTATGGCACGAGCTGATTTTCAGTGGCAGTCACACTGCCTGGGTCCTGGCCACCAGTCCAGGGAGCTCTGCATTTTAATTTAATTTTAAATGAAGCTTCTTAAACATTTTAAAAACCTTATTTACTTTACATACAACAATAGTTTAGTTATATATTATAGACTTATAGAAAGAGACCTTCGAAAAACATTAAAATGTTTTACTGGCACACAAAACCTTAACTTAGAGTGAATAAATGAAGACTCGGCACACCACTTCTGAAAGGTTGCCGACCCCTGCACTAGTAGAAAGAACACTGGTTTTCTGAGGAAAAGTTAGTCACGGCAGTCCTTTCTCCCTTGGAAGATTACAACATTTTTGTCATCCCTGTTCCTGGTGCGTAGCCTCTCCCTGCACTGAGCATTGCTGCACAAACCCAGGGAAATGGAGGTAGGAGAAGGAGCTGGTCTGGTGGTTGGATAAACACAGTCCAGTATCCCTTTACCGTGATGCTGATCTGAAACTTCAGGAAACCAAATGAAGTTTAAACAATGAGGAGTCCTTGTGGCACCTTAGAGACTAACAAATTTATTTGGGCATAAGCTTTTGTGGGATATAATCCACTACATCAGATGCATGGAGTAGAAAATACAGTAAGCAGGTATAAATATACAGCACATGAAAAGATGGGAGTTGCCTTACCAAGTGTGTGGGGGGCAGTGCTAAAGAGGACAATTCAATTAGGGCGAAAGTGGCCCATTCCCAACAGTTGACAAGAAGGGTTGAGTATTGCAACACAATACAGACAATAACAGCATCTGGTACTACCTTTTCTTACTACCCCCTTGACCATACATGGGATTAGTGCTCCAGAACAGCAATTAAGTGCAGTTAGCACCATTGACAATGAACAGTTTAAAAAAAAAAGAAGAATGGCTGTAATTCCACCCCCCACCAGCAAACCTGATGAGTTGATTAAGAGAGATTGGGTGCTCCCAATAACAGAGGTTTCTAAAGGGTGGTTACCCTTCCCTTTATATTTTTGACAGGGTGTTAGGGGACGAGAGCTAAGGAAGCATTGTTCTAAGTCAGCCATAAAAATGTTGGCATGCTGAGGGGCCATGCGGGTACCCATAGCAGTGCCGCTGACTATATTGTTCCCAAATGTGAAATAGTTGTGGGTGAGGACAAAGTCACAAAGGTCAGCCGCCAGGTTTGCCATGACATTATCGGGGATACTGTTCCCTGACAGCTTGTAGTCCATCTTTGTGTGGAATGTTGGTATAGAGGGCTTCTACATCCATAGTGGCCAGGATGGTGTTTTCTGGAAGATCACTGATGGATTGTAGCTTCCTCAGGAAGTCAGTGGTGTCTCAAAGATAGCTGGGAGTCCTGGGAGTGTAGGGCCTGAGGAGAGAGTCCACATAGCCAGACAATCCTGCTGTCAGGGTGCCAATGCCTGAGATGATGGGGCACCCAGGATTCCCAGGTTTATGGATCTTGGGAAGCAGATAGAATACCTCTGGTCGTGATTCTAAGCATGTGTTTGCACAGATTTGTTCCTGTGCTTTTTTCAGGCAGTTTCTTGAGCAGATGGTGTAGTTTCTTTTGGTAATCTTCAGTGGGATCAGAGGATAATGGCCTGTAGAATGTGGAGTTAGAGAGCTGCGTAGCAGCCTCTTGTTCATATTCCAACTTATTCATGATGACGACAACACCTCCTTTGTCAGCCTTTTTGATTATGATGTCAGAGTTGTTCCTGAGGCTGTTGATGGCGTTGTGTTCAGCACGGCTGAGGTTATGGGGCAAGTGATGCTGCTTTTCCACAATTTCAGCCCGTGCACGTTGACAGAAGCAATCTATGTAAAAGTCCAGTCTGTTGTTTCAACCTTCAGGAGGAGTCCACCCAGAATCGTTCTTTTTGTAGTGTAGGTAGGAAGGATTCTGTGGGTTAGTATGTTGTTCAGAGGTGTGTTGGAAATATTCTTTGAGTTGGAGACGTCGAAAGTAGGATTCTAGGTCACCACAGAACTGTATCATGTCCGTGGGCCTGGAGGGACAAAAGGAGAGGCCCCTAAGAGTATAGCTGGAAAGATTAACAATATTGTTGGGTGGGTTAAGGGAACTACTATTGTGGCTCCTTGTAGCATGTAGAAGTTTAGATAGTTTACTGTCCTGTTTCCTTTGAACTAAACAGACACAAAGCTATGTATCCCCATGTGCCAATGTTGCCTCCTGTGCTCTGCAAGCAGCTGTGAAGGTGTCTCTTGGCATAGGCAGATGCTATGTGTACAGCAAGATGTGTGCACTTATAGCATCCATGTTTTGCCTTGCCCACTGGGAACCAGGACCAGTGTGCATGTGGGTGGGATCTGGCTGCCAGTACAGAGTTTGTAAACCAGACTTGTCCTGAGCCCACTTGGAATGGAAGAACTCCCTCTTACCCTTCACAAACATACAGAGTGTGCAGTGGTGACAATTATATAAATGTCTGGATGCCAATGTGGCAAACTCATAGGCAGGGCCAATGAGATGTCAGTCTCCCAAATGTATACTCCATGACCATTCTGCAGCTACTTAGCTTGTAACTGAATTCCATTTTTCAAGGGTGATTGATGTTGGGGTATGGTTTCATGAGTAAAGTTAGGAGTGGGTAGGTGAGGTCCCCCAAAGTAACATTGTATAGAACAATACATTCCTGGGGAATAAAATCCCTTCTTCCCCCTTCAAATACAACCCTGATCTTATCAGCACCTTGGTGTCATGAACCTTTCCAGTGCTTTTGTATTCATGAATTTGCCTCTGAGGCCCACCAAGCCTTGCAGATTGAATGAACAATAATCATTTTGTTTCACATACTCACTTGCCCCTTGTGACAGGCAAAGTATTTGGCCATGGGTGCCATCAATGGCCCCTGCAGAGTTTGGAAACCCCATCCTCTGAAATCCAGCTGTTACTTCTCAAACGCTTGTTATGACAGCGACTTGTGGGTAGGTCAGTGTTAATTGCCTCTCAAACTTGCACAAACATGACCCTGACAGCATGTTTCCTTAAGTGGTTTTCATAAAACGGATAGCTGTCTGGTGTTGCCAGCTTCCACAGGGCAATAGCCACCCACTTCTGCACCAGAATGGCTTCACTGAATCAAGAGTTCTGGCAAGCTCCTCATACAGCTCCATCAAAGTCTGTTTCCTCATTCAGAAGTTCTGAAGCTACTGCTGTTCATTCCAGGTTTCTACCACACTGTTTGATTCTTCTGAGCCAGAAGCGTTGGTCCATCCCAGGCCATATTGTGGCAATATCTGTACTGTATGAACCAAATGAATTGTCAGTAACCCTCAAAGTCAGCTGTCTTTACCATGTCAGAAAGTTCTGCCCAAATTTCTCGCTGATTGCCTACTCCAGAGTATAACCATTTTGTTCCACAACAAGGAGCAGGAGTAGAACCAGATTATCATCCCCTTATTTCCTGTTTTCCACAAAGTTCGGCAAAGAATAATTTTAAGGGGCAATGTGATCAGGAACTGCCAGTGGCAACTATGTGAAGATGTGGGACAGTACTGACAAAACACAGCAAAGAAGTTCCAGAACCCTGGGATACCATCCCTGAAATGGTAGTGCTAACGACACGTAACGACAGCGGCATTATACGCGTATACACGGCATTATACCTGTGTCCAGCACAGCCTAATGTGGACACTGAGCGTGGGTAGGTCGACCATGTGTGAGCATGTAAATGGTCCTTTACTTCAGTATGGACATAGCCAATGAAGACATAACTGTAGTGGGAGGTAATGCTCAGGAGGGCCATCAGCTATAGGTGGTGGGGGAAAAAACCCCAGGGACTATGTCTGAGATTTCTAAAGCAGTCTAGAGAATTTAGCCTTCTATTTTCCATTAAGTTTAATGGCTGCTGTGTGTCTGAATCTGTGGTGCTGTGTTGAGAGTCTCAGTCCTGGGTTTATGGACTGTTAAGAAGGGGATGGGTCTGATGAAGGAAAGCTCTGTGGCACTCAGGTGCATGGTGGACTCTTCCACCCAAAGTCCCTAAAACAACAGCTAAAACACTAGTGAGCACATTATTTTAAAATGTTATGAATATTAACATTCCATGTACAATCAAGGAAGTAGTATGCCAAGTTTATATATGAAACATTCTAAATTAAAACATAGTGTTTTGATATCTGGTATGTTTTAAATTTTCTTGAATACGCTTATTCAGTGGGCTCCAAAGGCCAAATTTAGCAAGCAGTGCCTTAATGGAACCACTATTGCCATTTATTAACCCTTTGAATCCTTCCAAGTGTACAGTATGGGTTCATACAGACACTCTGTATCAAGTAGCCTTTGTAGAAATATGCTGTACAGCATTGCCTCCTTCGGATTATTATTAGCTTGTCAGACAGATGGTCTTGCTTGGAATGCAAGGGGTGGGAAATTCAGCAGTTTCACATAAATCACTTCTTGGGAGTGTGATACACGCTTTATTGTCATGATTTAGGGTGATCACTTCACTCTTGAGTGACGGAGTGAAGCGTGGGCTGCCCTAATGAGTAAACTTACAGCTGGTATTTCCCTCAGCAGGTGATCTGTTTTTATATTGAACATATCTCTGTGTTTCATTATTGCTTTGAGTTTTATTCATTGGGGAATTGTGTTTTCCTTTTGATGCTTTTCGTGATAGGCGTCTTTTCTGCAGAAAGCTGTTGGATTACAAATTACATTACTAATTACTACTTTGAAGTGCAGTTAGATTTAATGCTGGCAGATACAAATGAGCTTGTGACTTATAAAATATATGTGTAAAAGATGCATACATTCATTGAAAAAATGTGGTTAATCAACTCACTATGTAAAGAAAAATGAGTTTAATTTGATGTCTTGCACTTAACTTTTGTGTTAGAACTATCAATGTGAATAGCTCCAAGTGGCATTCTTCCCTTTGAGCCAGTATTAGCCAAACCAGTGGCAGGGCATGATGTAGTGTTGGAGCTGTTATCTTTCAGATTATATGTAAAACTGAGACCTTTGGCCCCTTGTGGTAATTAAAATCCCATAGCAACTTTCACAAGATCAGGGGTGCTATCCCAAGTGAACTGGCCAAATTCCAACTTGGGTAATTACCCTCTGCCTAGCTACATGCCTCTAGTAGTTTCAATATATATTTGCTTTCTGACATACACTACTGTTGTGTTACTATTTGTTGCAGCTACCACATTCTACTGAGAGCTGGCTACCTTTCAAACCGGATATGAAGTGATCAATGTGTACTGTTTTATTTAAGTTAGTCTGTAAAGTGGATTGGGATTCTTCATGTCAGGCGATCTATAAATGGTTAACGCTATTTTTTTCTTTCATTACATTACATGGGAGCATGTCTATTTACAGACACACTCCATTGCCATCTATGGCACATTTTTCTGGGTACATTCTAGTGTCTAAGAATTCGTAGAAATTCTGACACCATACCTCCAGTAAAATAAAATAAGTAGTCATGATGATTTGTACCCCTTTCAGAATCTTTCTTAGTTATAAAACACTACAAATGTTCAGCGACTCAGCTGACCATACTGACTCCATTTTGTTCTTTACCTGACATGTTCCCTCATTAATTGATAATAGGTTGCTCCATTGTTATTGCAATGGATGATCTGTTCATTTTTTTTAATGTAACTATTTTTGTAATGAGGAAAATGCAATGCTGTGATTCCATAAAATACATAGGATGTGCATCCGTTCCCTCCCCCCCCAACCTACTACAGTTTGATTAAGAGTTTATATTAAACAGAATTGCGCACTTTTGCTTCTTACTCCTCTTTGTCTGACCTAGACAACTCTTGAGCCCTCAGGTACCTCAGGATGAGCATACTCGTCCTGAGACTGTCACGCTGAGAAAGAAGCAGAGTGCCTCTCATCCCTCTCCGGAGCAAGAGCCTCACCTTCCTACACAGGCCTGCTCCTTCTTTTTTGAATGACCCACACACCTTCCTGACCCACCCATTACTCCTTTGAACGGAAGGAGAGGCCCTTTAACTTTGGACTTGTCTGCATGAGGACATGTACTGGTCCTACTGTACTGTTACAGTTATAGTGGTATAACTCCCCATATGAGCACTCTGTTCTGGTGTAAGAGTGCCTTCTTCTGGATTCAAAGCAAGTGGTATAACTCCCACACTGAGACATGTTGTCGTCCTAGTCCTGACGAAGGTGTGGTTTGCCATTGAGGGGGAGGCAGGACATGTCAGCTACCTATAGGAGAGAGTCTGAGGGAACCAGGGATAATCCTGACAGAGAAGAATCAGGTTGGCACTCGCTCTTTGCAAGAATCCTGTCCCCTCCCTTATCTCCATTTAGCCAGGGATTCTCACTTCCCACACAAGAGATCCACTTCCTGGACACTACAGTGCTAATAAGCGATGGGCACATAAACACCACCCTATACTGGAAACCTATTGACCACTATATTTACTTACATGCCTCCAGCTTTCATCCAGACCACACCACGTGATCCATTGTCTACCGCCAAGCTCCAAGATACAACCGCATTTGCTCCAACCCCTCAGACAGAGACAAACACTTACAAGATCTCTATCAAGCATTTTTACAACTACAATACCCACCTGCTGAAGTGAAGAAACAGATTGACAGAGCCAGAAGAGTACCCAGAAGTTACCTACTACAGGACAGGCCCAACAAAGAAAGTAACAGAACGCCACTAACAATCACCTTCAGCCTCCAACTAAAACCTTTCCAGCGCATAATCAGAATCTACAACCTATCCTGAAGGACGATCCCTCAGTCTCACAGATCTTGGGAGACAGGCCCCCAACCTGAAGCAAATACTCACCAGCAACCACACACCACACAATAGAACCACTAAGCGAGGAACCTATCCTTGCAACAAAGCCCGTTTCCAACTTGTCTACATATCTATTCAGGGGACACCAACATAGGACCTAATCACATCAGCCACACTATCAGAGGCTCGTTCACCTGCACATCTACCAATGTGATGTATGCCATCATGTGCCAGCAATGCCCCTCTGCCATGTACATTGGCCAAATCGGACAGTTTCTACGTAAAAAAATAAATGGACACAAATCAGACATCAAGAATTATAACATTCAAAAACCAGTCAGAGAACACTTCAATCTCTCTGGTCACTCGATTACAGACCTAAAAGTTGCAATACTACAACAAAAAAAAACTTCAAAAACAGACTCCAACGAAAAACTGCTGAATTGGAATTAACTTGCAAACTGGACTTCAATAAAGACTGGGAGTGGATGGGTTATTACACAAACTAAAACTATTTCCCCATGCTTATTTTCCCCCCTACTGTTACTCACACCTTCTTGTCAGCTGTTGGAAATGGGGCATCCTGATTATCACTACAAAATGTTTTTTTTCCTGTTGATAATAGCTCACCTTAACTGATCACTCTCGTTGTAGTGGATATGGCAACACCCATTTTTTCATGTTCTCTGTGTGTGTGTGTGCGTGTATATCTATCTATCTATCTATCTATCTATCTATCTATCTATCTATCTATCTATCTATCTATCTATCTATCTATCTATCTTCCTACTGTATTTTCCACTGCATGCATCTGATGAAGTTGGTTTTAGCCCATGAAAGCTTATGGTGAAATAAATTTGTTAGTCTCTAAGGTGCCACAAGGACTCCTCGTTCTTTTTGCTGATGCAGACTTACACAGCTACCACTCTGAAACCTGTCACTTCCCACAGTGTATCTTCACACTGACCCTCCAGCAGCTCAGCTGTAAGCTGGCCAGTTCAAGGGTAAGCACCATAGATTAGAGAGTTTCCCAAGGGGAATTATGGATAGAGGTCTGTTAAACGCACATGTTGGAGGAGAATTTTACTGGAGACTTTTGTGATTCACAAATTGGAAACTAAATTCTCTAAGATTAAAAAATGATGATAAAGGTTTTGAAACCTGTATGATCCATATCAGACTTCATTGGAGAGGTCTCTTACCCTTCTTTTGATATTATCGTCAACCTTAAGCATTTAAAAAATCATGAGTCAAGCCCCAGAAAATAATGAGATTGGCTTAAAATCATGTGGAATTTTTTTTAAAGAACCACAACATTTTGCTTTTGGGTGCTCTCAAGAATTATTTTCAAGCTTTTCTCTGCAGCGATATCTGCTAGAAATTTACTTTTAAAAAATGAAAGTTGAGGTACCCATGTATTGTGATTCCAGTAGCTGGGGATTTTAGAAAAAAAACCCAAATACCGTGAGAGTGGGGATAAAATCACAAGAGTTGATGACACTGTTGTGAAACCATAAGAATATTTTGGGGAAATATCATTTGGCTGACATTAGAGAGTAGGCCTTATTAACTAATATTGAAGACCAACAAATGTCATGAAAAGAATAACCCATTTATTTTATAAACTTTACCAGATGATACTGAAATTGTTTCTATTTAATAAGAAACAAACTTTTGCTTAAAAAAAGCATTATACAGGCATTTTTGTCAATCTTATTAATTTTAACTGAGATTATTATAAAAATTTAAGTTATTATGAGGATAATACTTATATTAAATAATGCATATAACAGGAGAAATGTACATTCATGCTGTATATGGTATATGTCTCAGATGTTCTGTGCTATAAATGTAACAATTTATGTATCCTTTTATAATGTATAATTCATTATACACTATTTAAAAATATATATGTAAATATGCCCAAAAATGGGCACGGCAGGAGAACCCTATTTTACTGGAAAGTCTGTGGAAAGGCTGTGCCTCTAATCACTCCAAACTTCCAGTAGGTCCACACACAGCAGTATTACCCCCATGCCTTGGTATGGGAAATGAATTCATGACCTTTATTTAGGTGCAGGGACAAGTGATACCAGCCACTTATGAGAACCTCTAGGGCTAAAACTTCTCTGCTGTGTTTGCAACAACCCACATGTTTACCACCAGGTGGCAGAATATCCCAGCCTAACTAGTAAAGTTTCATATTAGAAGTAGCTCAGGCTGTGCAGTTGATTACATTATATTTTGATTTATTATTTATGGTAATGAAAGAATGCTCTCAATAGCTTGTGTGTGTGTATAAATTTTTGTAAGCATGTGTGCATAGAAGTCTATAGTTTATTCCTGCTGGCTTGTAGCTGTGAAATGTTTAAGATTGAGTTAATTTTTTTAGTACCATAAACCCAAAACCTTTATTCATAGGCCAAGTGAGGCACTCCAAGCCAGATGGTAAGCTTTTTTTGCATTGTCCTCATTGTCACCTCAGCCTCACTTATAGAATAAGTATGCTTTGGACAGGTGGATGGATAATTGACTTGCCATGCTCGTCAGTGCTGTGCCAAATTGTGCATGATGGTTTGTGATGTAAAGAGGTCCTGCTATTAGGGACTTAACTGAGACTTCAAAACAAACTAAGGTTATAGAGCAGCTCAAGCTGTGATCCCTAAGGTCACATGCCAGGGCTTCATCCACTCGTAGAGATCTGGACAGGAAACATTATTTAAGGGAAATCAATTTCCCCTTTAAAGATTAACAACTCATTGATGCAAAATACAAAATCCTGTTTATATAGGTCAGGATTATATTATTTTTAGAAATGATGTAGAATAAAAGGACATTAGACATTTTAGTCTGCTGCTAAGATTTTAAGGCAAACAACCTTCCATCTGATGCAAAAGCCAATTATGTTAATGGTCTCATAGATCTAAAAGCTGTGGCCATATGTCAGTATAGCTCTTTCACACAGAATATTTTTTCACAGATAGAAGGGCTCACCTCTCTCATGCTATATTTACACTGCAAATTAAAATAGTGTTTTTTATTTTGCATAAGATATTTCAGTCAATGTTACCATGAAAAAATTCTAAGTTTTTAAAGATAAAAATCAGTAGCTGGATGAGTTGACTTAATTTTTCTGGCTACAAGTGTAGTAGTCAACATCAGAAAACTAAATCCAGTGTAAAATACACTGATGAGTAAGCTCTCTGCCTTCCATAAAGGAAGGTAATCTGTAGATTCTTTATGAATTGCGAGGGCTGATATTTTTTTGTCAGTTTTAGAAACTCTGTGGGGTGTGTGTGTGTGTGTTCGTGTTCTAATAAAGGTATATTACAGTGTTCTACATGAATGGTGGAAACCACTAAAACTGTAGAATGCTGTAATATGGGGAGCACTGAGGAAGTTAGCTACTATGAAAAGATATAATGGCCTCAGCAAATGTTTTTAATAAACATTTACTCATATCTTCATTTTTAACACTGACCACCCTTCAGCAAACAATTAAACAATTTTTGTGGAAGGAGATTAATATGAATACTCCTAATCAGGATTAAGAAGCAGTGGAGGACTGTGTAGAGGAACTTGGGCTGTATACGTTTGCATTATGTCTAACTGAGCTTGCCAATCTCTAAACTTTACTATTAAAAAAAAATCACCACTAAAATCACCAGTGGGGAGGAAGAAAGGAGGAAATAGAACATTGTCAATGTGTGTGAAAATTTCACACCATCTCTCTTCAGCCCTGAACGTATTCATAGTTGTGTTGCCCACCAGCACCTGAGTTGTGATTCATAATACAAATGAGTATAACAGAAGAGCTTCAGAAATTAGACATGCTGCACCTTGTTCAAAGAGACAAGATTCATTGTAGACAGCCTTGCTGTTAGCCCTGAGAACTCCCTGTGCATTTGGAGAGAAAATTATAAATATTGCTCACTGCATTTCAGGAGGTAGACCCCCCCCCACCTCCTGTAGCATTGACATTTCTGCAAATCCCCCTCCAACTATTATAACAGGAAGAATGAGGCATTTTTAATCTGAAATGCTAGAAATGAGTTAGGATGATCTCTGCAGCCTTTTTGTTTTGTCTTTATTGTGGTGAGCATGTCAACCACTGTCAGCAATAATGCTTACTCCTCTCGCAGCACCGTGATCTATTGATATGTGTACCAAAACATGTTAGAACTTGAAATAAAATATGCATTTTTTCATAATTTATCAGCATTATGATGGCACAAAAAAGCCAGTCTTATGAATAATACAGAGCTCGGCAATGGGCATTATGTACTGTTGGTAATAAATGCAGCATTTCCCCTAGATTACCAGGAGAGTTGTACAGCAGAGTGCATTAGTTCTGCCTTGTGATAATAAATCATTTTAGTTTGTCAGAAGACTCTGGCTAACTTTTAGTCCTGAGGTATGAAAGAATCTAGTGCCATACGGCTTTGGATGGTTTCTGAAGTGTTTAGACTGGCTCTGAATCTCCTGGGTAACATTTTGAGTGAGCTATATGGTTAGATAACAAGTGACAGTATTTCTCAGGTATCGAGGTTGTGATGCCTCCTGTTGTTTTATTGCCTAGAGTGGCTGATTTCATTCTAATTGGAACTGTAGCTCTTCTGTGATGTGTTGTGTGTCTATTTGCAATATGGCTCCCTGTCTATTTTTGAAATGCATTGCATTGTATTTCGCTGAGAATGCTGTGAATGACAACCTGCTTTGTTACTCAGTTATCTTTGCAGGGAAGTGAAATCAGTCAACCTGTGGAACTCATTGCCTGGGGATGTTATGAAGGCCAAAAGTATAACTGGGTTAAAAAAAATAGATAAGTTCCTGGAGGATAGACCCTCAACGCTGTTAGCCAAGATGGTCAGGGATGCAACCCCATGCTCTGTGGGGGTCCCTATACCTCTGACTGTCAGAAGCTGGGAGTGGATGACGGGATAAATCACTTGATGATTGCCTATTCTGTTCTTTTGCTCTGAAACATGTGGCACCAACCACTGCTGGAAGACAGGATGCTGGGCTAGATGACCATTGGTCTGACCCAATATGACCATTTTTATGTTGTTAATAACATAAAAATTAAATGTACATCTCTCTTTAAAAAGCCATTTCCAAAACTCCCTTAAAAGAGCTGTCTTTCCTGCTGCTTCAGGGAGTATTGGCTAATTGTTGCTACAAATGGTCCAGGTGGTGGCAACAGAGTAGGTGGAAACAGCAGACCTACATTGATTATGCAGGATATGAGAAAACATATTGGTATAAACTTTGCTAAAATATGTGAGCTATTTCACATTTATTAATTTCTGTTTAATTTCTATTGACGATAGCATTATGTGTTGTGCAGTACTCAGAAATAGAATAGAATCTTGCTATTGCACACTTTTGTAATTTGAACACTTCGTCATTTTCATAAAAAAGATGAACTCTTCCTACTTTCTCAGCTAAGATTTAATATCAAAGATCCATAGTGAGGGCTCATAGTATTAAAATTGTATTAGATTTACAAAATACATGATGGTACGGTTATTAGCACATTAAGTGGTATTATCAGAAACAATTACTACTAAACTGCATTTGTCTAAATAAGCAAACAATATCTATTATGTGATGCATTATCCTTTTTTGTTGTGAACACTTTCCAAGTTATAAAATTCAGTAGTTCACAATGGCTTCTCCAGTCATTAGTGAAGTTTTACTAGACTTACCGTCTTTGACAAGAAAGCATACCTGTATTTCTAGTATGTGTTGCAGTCTCTGTGCATACAGGGAAATACACTTGAGACAAACTATGAAATAAAGATAATATGAAGGAAATATCAACTGTTACGTGGGAGGTGAGACTTCATCCTGTGTAGGCTTTCACTGCTGTTCTCCTACTCCATTTGAACAATACCCTCCTCCTCCTTTATTTTCTTTGGTGGAATCAGTGCTGGTAAAGTATTAGGCTTTCAGCCCTGGAGGCTGAAGTCTTCCACCTGCAGAAGATGTAGTGGTAATTCTGGCTTTCCAAAAGTGCCCCTCCCTTGTTCCTACTCTAGGTGTATTATTCTCTGTTGCTTGTGTAGTCACTGGCACCTGTGTGAAGTGGATGAACAGCGTTACCAAATCAGAACAGTAGTTTTACACAAGTGACAATTATTACATGAACTGTAAATCAGTGAAGACTCCAGCCCTAAAGGTAAGAGGGTTTATTTTTGATTTTCAATTAGGTTTGACCAGATGACCGAAAGAGGTGCCTTTTAAAATATACAGTTAGCTACAGTAGAACGTCAGAGTTACAAACTGACCAGTCTACTACACATCTCATTTGGAACTGGAAGTACACAATCAGGCAGCAGCAGAGACCAAAAAAAAGAAAAAAAGTATGGTACTAAGTTAAATGTAAACTACTGAAAAATAAAGGGAAAGCAGATTTTTTCTTCTGCATAGTAAAATTTCAAAGCTGTATTAAGTCAATGTTCAGTTGTAAACTTTTGAAATAACAACCATAAAGTTTTGTTCAGAGGTACGAACTTTTCAGAGTTACGAACAGTCTCCATTCCTGAGATGTAGGTAACTCTGAGGTTCTACTGTAATATGTTTTAAAACATGCTTTATACCAAGTATAGACCCAGTTTTCAATCATGTTAGCTTGTTGTGGTGTAACCTAAAAGAAGTCTCCGTTAATTCAGTTTTTTAAAAGTAGCTTTTTTATTTTGGTCATGTGGATGGATAGACCTGGGGACAGGGCCTGATCTAAAAGTTCTCACTCTGGTAACATTTCCACTGACTTCAATCTGAAGTCAATCCCAATTTGATGTGAGAGTGAATCGGATCATGTGCACTTTTTACAAATCTTTATTAGAATTTGTATGTAGTTTCAAAGATGATTTCAATCCTATTTTTAACCTTTCTTCTTGCCAATTCTACATAATACAATTACATTATCTGTAAACTGTTGGAACCACTCTCATCCAGCCCCAAGTTTTTGGCCCTTTGTTCTCCACCTATATTAGAACAATAATGGAGTTAGAATAGGAAGCAATTAGGGTGCTCTCATGTCCTCTTTCACAGACAGTGTAAGGGCTAGACACAATCCGAACCCGGTACTGGGGAGAGTCCAGGGACTGAGCTGTGCTGCAGTTGCTTCCCACATCTAGGAACAGCATAGTTAATGGGCTCCCCCATTGCACTGGCATGTACAGGTAGTGGGCTGAGTGGATGGGTGGGGAATATTCTACCTAATTTTATTGGGTTTAGTAAATTACTCCTCACCCATCCTTTTGGAGTCATTGTGTCTCTGTGAGGAACAATGCCTCAGACTGGATCCTTTGAGGTGGTGCATTGCTCTTTACTTTGGGCTGTGTACTGAGAACACATTGTCTAGTCCCTAGCTAAGGTTTCCCCATGTGGTGATGATGTTGCTACATTACACCCATTTATGACTGATTCTGTCATATCTATCTATCTAAAGGCTGTGATAAATCTTGTTTCTATGGAAGAAATGTTGCAGTAAATCTTGAAACTTCATATAAGTTAGTAACATTTTGTGCTATAATTGTATCTATTATTGTATATTTTAAAACAATAACAATATTTACCAAAAAAGGGGGAGGGACGAGCTTTACTTTGGTAAATGGAGCTTTCTTTAAGCAATTGCTTCATAGCATGACTAATTGCTTTTGCTGTTTTGAAATTGAAATAAATAATACAGCAATTAAGTTACTAGATTTCATAACTAGTTATGTGTTTTCTATATTAGTTATAGAAAAGCAATAAAACAAATAAATTAAAAGAGCAGAGGTGGGACAAAGCTGGAATAAGAAGTCTGAACCTTTTGAATTTTGGGGTCTAGTGTCTTCTCACGACGGATTGTGGGCTCATCTGTGCTGAATCTGATTGGCTCACAGTCAGAAGGGATGCCAACACAGTCTCATGAGAATAACTTCTCAGATTTCAGTACCATTGAATCTGAACCAGAGCTGTAGCCGCACAGTCGTACTGTAGCCTAAACATGCAAGCATTACCTGCTAAGCCCATCTCTAGTAACCAACCAAGTAAAACAGTTGATTTTTTATACCCTGACAAGTTGTTGTAATGTACCATTTCCAATACATTCCAATCAATGTCTTTGGTTAGGATTAATCTTATTTCAAAGTGATGTTCTTGGATATTTCCAAACTCTTCATTACAGTTTTCAATGGAACATTTCTGATTAAAAGAAGTGAGTGTTACAGTTAGTCTTGTTTTATAATAAAATATGATTTTTTTGCAAAAACAGTGGCCAATGCCAGGTGCCTCAGACGGAATGAACAGAACAGGCAATCATCAAGTGATCCGTCCCCTGTCACCCATTCCCAGCTGCTCGAAATGTAATGAGACTTTAACCCAGTAAGTCAAAGAACACTGTAATTCTCAGTGAATATAGCTCTTAATCATAATCTTCCACCTCTCAGAGGCCCAAGACTCTGACTTATCTCCTTTTTATTTCCCTATATCCTCAGACCTAATTTGTGTTAACTTTCTTCTCATAGGACAGTTACTGTAACTGTCCAGAGCCCATCAGTGCTGTGTCAGACAGGAATTGCTCAGGCCCAATGCCAGGTATTCTGTCCACATCAAATTGTCACTATAGTACTCATAGGCTGGAAGCAAGAGTTGACAAAAATGCTGAAATCTTACCTTTACATGGTGATTCACTTTACTATCTCTAAATCACCAAGCCTGCCCTGAATCATTCTTTCAGTCGTACATTAATTTGTGCCACAACTTTTGGCCAGGCTGTCACTAATTTTCTAAAGTGATTTCTCATACTTCTTGGGGGTCTTCGGCTAAGATTTTTTGTTGTGGGAGAGGAGAATTTCAGCTTTGGAACAAGACCGACTTTAGCATAATGCCCTAGAAATGCCAGAAATACCTTATCCTGGAAATCACATTGGAAACTACAGGAGAATGTGACATAGGTTATTTAGTGAAATGGCTAAAGGTGTTTTTGGTAAAATGCATTCTAGGATGTGTTCGCTGATCCTGTTTGTTCTCTTAAAATTAATTTCTGTAGTATGTCATGGTTATCTGTTTAATTATTCATTTTGCATGTCATACAGAGGGACACAGTGCTGCAAAATAAATCCAGTAAAATAAGTTTCTAAAGCTAAAAATGTAGACTGCAAAACTATTGCAGGTAAACAGGGACTTCTTTTCTGATGTCACAGGTGAGTAGTAAAGCAATTATGTAGAATAAAAATGCCTTGCTTTAGATTCTTCACAAGGACTTATACCTTTGCAACATGTCTGCATCATACAACACAAGTGTCCTTTACTTGAAAGATTCATATTTAATTCTGACAATAAAATCTACTGCAGGAGAAGGGAAAGGAAAAAGCACAAAGGAAGACAGAGCTTTTCTCAATCTTACCCATTTCCTAAAGCCGTCAAATATATTTGCAATTATTACAGAGGTCTTTGAAACTAAAAATTGAATTTGACATACAGACTTACAACAGCTTCCTCTAAAGCAAAAGAAATAATTATTCTTAAATTTAAGGAATCATATCCTCTAGATGAGATCTGCATGATGGACGGATGGGGAGGGGGTTTCAAAGAAGAGATTGCTAGCAAGCAGGCCATTTTAAAGAACACATTTTAATGTTTCAGGAGTGTGTGGTCCAATCTAAATAGGAAGGAAATACTGGGGAAATCTCAGGCTTACGTTCATGATGAAGAGATATTTGGAGTGGGAAAGGAAAGCTATTAGGTAGAGGGATAGGAAGCAGAGAAAGAGAAGTGTAAGAGCTAGCTTGGGAAGTGTGAGAAATAGAGAAGAAACCAGTTTAAGACAAAGTGAGGGAAATGAAAACTACCAGAAAAAAGAGCAATGTGTAGAGATGGGAACAAAGAAAAGGATCAGGTAAAAATCGAAAACCAAAAAATATGTCTGAAAACTTTTTTGACTGAAAACTAAAATTCATGGGAATTTTATTTTGGGTGCCTCATGCCCCATTCTACTCTATGGGCCAAGCTCCCTAGCTAGACTACATCCTCCAAGATGCACTGTGTTCTGCCATCTTGCTGAGTCTCTGCAGTGCACTCTGGGGAAATGGACTAGAGATGCGAATGGGAACACAAAATACCCAAACTTCTACTCCCCTGAGGAATGAGACACTGTGGTGGCATTTCCAAATAGAAATATTTTGGGTTTGGCCAGGTGTTCAGCTTATTGATGAAAAATGGAAAATTTCTGCACTAAGCAGACACTTATGAAAAAAATTATTTAGTTAAAAACTCAATTTTTCATCAAAAAACAGTTTTGATAAAGTTTTTTGACCAGCTCAAGGTTTAGCCTTACCTCTCACATTTACCTGCTGTGTGACATCAGGCAAGGCACATCACCTGTTTCTATGCTCACCTCCAGTCTATTTAGATTGTAAGTTTTCTGTGGAGGGGACTGTTTCTTATGGTATGTCTATACTGCACACTGCTTTCGGTGGCATTTGAGGAATATATACTACATGCCCCCCTAGTATGGATATAAATAGCAGTATAGATGGTGAGTCACTGCATAGGTGAGTAAAGACATGCCTGAACCCTTTGGATATGTACCCTACATGGCTCTCTACATACCGAAGCAGTGCCTCTGTAAGTGGGGGAATAGTCCCGCTATTGTGGGGAACTTTCCTGGCTTCTGCACTACCCCGGTGAAGTGGGCTAGTGAAATGATCTGAGTCCTCGCTCCCACTTCCTTTATGCGGTGGCCTCCCTGCCCTTGAGGACTTCCCTTCCACGCTCCTGTCTGGCAGAGTCCTTGTAACCCCAACAAGGCTGGGCCCAGGATTCCTGGGGGGCTCGACCCCGAACCCTGCTGTGATCACCTAGGACAGGGGCTAGGGTGTCCCCACTCCGGGGTACTCTCTCTGCAGTGGGCACTTCTCTGAACCACTGACCATTACATACAAGTTAAAGCAAATGCAAGTTATTTAATCAACAATTAATTTTAAAAAGAATAAGGGAAAATGAGAAAGGTTAAAGGGAGCACATCAACCCGCTTTGTGGCAGGGAACATCACAAACAGTGTCTCTGGAATGTCAGGGCAGTTCACAGTCTGTTCCTTGTAAGTCCCAGGCCTTCTTCTCAGGCCCTGACTGTGCTGCAGGGATGCTGTGGGTTGGACACTTGCTCTGGTGGTGGCCACACGCTCTCAGGTTCTAAGTGGTAGGACCCTTCTTCCCAGTGTTGCCCTCACCCTGTCAGGGTTACGATCCAAGCCTGGCCTGCAGAGCCTCTTGGCTGAGGTGTCTCCCTGTGCTGGGCCTGCTGTCCAGGGTCCCCCTTGGTCTCCGCAGCTGCTCACCGCACCCAGCTCCGGACTGCTCCAGCCCTAGCTCCACTACTCTGTCTCTGCACTGCTGCTGCTGCTCTGCCTCCAGCTCCCTGGGCTGCTTCTTTGGCCCCTCTGCCTCCGGTTGCTGCAGCTCCGCTCCCAGGACAGGTCTGCTCTGCAGGCTGCTTCTGTGACTCTGCTCCCAGCACTGACCTGCTTCGTGGGCTGCTTTTCTGGCCCCTCTGGCTCTGGTTGCTGCAGCTCTCCTCCCAGGGCAAGTCGGCTCTCTCCGGGCTGTGCCTCTGGCTTTGGGGCTGCAGCTCTGCTCCCAGGAGAGGATCTGCTCTCTCTGGGCTGCTTTTCTGGTCTCTCTGGATCTGGCACAGCTCTGCTCTCCAGCTCAGCTTGGGCCCCTGCTTTCTCCTTAGCTCGGCCCCCACTCTGTCTGACCCAGGCAAACCCAGCTCACACGGAGGACGGGACCTCCCTGGCCTCCTGACTCCCTGATTAGCCTGCCCGCCCTGTCATTCAGGCTGACCTGGAGCATTGGCCTCTCCCCATTGTTCCTGGGGGCTGTCAGTCTCAGGGTCCTGGTTTCCCATAGACCCTTCCCCCTTTTTAGTACTGAGAGCTAGCCAACCAAAACACCCCCACTGAATGTTAGTAAGGGGGCAAGAGTCCCCCTTACACCTCACTCATCTATACCACTGCCAGAATCTTTCACCGTCGCAGGAAAAGGCTGAGGCAGCAGGAAAAAGCTCTGGCAGGGGGAGGCAGCTGGGAAAGACTCCAGCAGTTCCCTGCTTATGAGCCTTTCTTTGACAGGGCCTTTCACTAACATATATAGCTACTAACATGTGTCCGGAGTATGGACACAGCCTGCTTTTCACTGTGGCATGTAGCTACGTGTACCCTACACGCCGTCACAAGTGGTAAGCCATCTAGATGTAGCCTTAGTATGTATATCAACAGTACCTAGCACAACGGGGGCAGATCTCAGTTGGGGCCCTACTATAATATGAACAATCAATAATATGATAAACCCCTGAATCCTTGACAGCAAGGTAGAATATACGGCAAAGATTGCTGGAGAAGAAAACAATAAAAGGGCTGTCCATAAATTATGTAACACAATAGGAGGTGAGTGGATCCTTAATTTTGCGTGTTTTTTTCAGTGTTGCAACACGTAATGGGGGAGGAGGAGGTTTTGTCTTGAAAAATCAGCAAAAAGCATCTTACATCATTTATGCACAGTTCCAAATGGGATACAGAAGTGATCCTTTCTCCTGCCTTGCCTTTTACTATTATGTGACCATTCGGAAAGGGGGGAAGTTGGCTGACTGTGGAGAAAGGCTAGCTGAGAGGAGCCAACCCCCCAAACTACTAAATAAATCCTACCAGTCATGGCTTAAAAAAAACAAAAGGCACTGTCGGCAGCCACTGGTTTGCATTCTATTATTTGTACTGTTACTGCATGAGGAAATGTGTTATGATACTCAATACTCTTTGTTCATGTTCTTGAGCAAAATAAAGAAAGAGAAAGTGGAAAATCGTGTTGTAAAGGAGACAGGTGGAATGTGCGATATGGCTCTTGTCATTTGTGTCACCATGTTGTGTTTTCCTCAGGGAGAACATGCAGAAAGTGCGGCTTCTGAAACTCATTTGAATACAGAAAGGGAGTACTTGTGGCACCTTAGAGACGAACCAATTTATTTGAGCATAAGCTTTCGTGAGCTACACCTCACTTCATCGGATGCATACTGTGGAAAATACAGAAGATGTTTTTATACATACAAACCATGAAAAGATGCGTATTTATCACTACAAAGGGTTTTCTCTCCCCACACCCTACTCTCCTGCTGGTAATAGCTTATCTAAAGTGATCACTATCCTTACAATGTGTATGATAATCAAGGTGGGCCATTTCCAGCACAAATCCAGGTTTTGTCCCACGCCTGCCCCCCCCCGCCCCCCACAAACCCACTCTCCTGTTGGTAATAGCTTATCCAAAGCGATCACTCTCCTTACAATGTGCATGATAACCAAGGTGGTCCACTTCCAGCACAAATCCAGCGTTTAACAAGAACATCTGAGGAGGGGGGGCGGGGTTAGGAAAAAACAAGGGGAAATAGGTTACCTTGCATAATGACTTAGCCACTCCCAGTCTCTATTCAAGCCTAAGTTAATTGTATCCAATTTGCAAATGAATTCCAATTCAGCAGTCTCTCTCTGAAGTCTGGTTTTGAAGTTTTTCTGTTGTAATATCGCAACTTTCATGACTGTAATCGCATGACCAGAGAGATTGAAGTGTTCTCCGACTGGTTTATGAATGTTATAATTCTTGACATCTGATTTGTGTCCATTTATTCTTTTACGTAGAGACTGTCCAGTTTGACCAATGTACATGTCAGAGGGGCATTGCTGGCACATGATGGCATATATCACATTGGTGGATGTGCAGGTGAACGAGCCTCTGATAGTGTGGCTGATGTTATTAAGCCCTGTGATGGTGTCCCCTGAATAGATATGTGGGCACAGTTGGCAACGGGCTTTGTTGCAAGGATAGGTTCCTGGGTTAGTGGTTCTGTTGTGTGATATGTGGTTGCTGGTGAGTATTCGCTTCAGGTTGGGGGGCTGTCTGTAGGCAAGGACTGGCCTGTCTCCCAAGATTTGTGAGAGTGTTGGGTCATCCTTCGGGATAGGTTGTAGATCCTTGATAATGCACTGGAGGGGTTTAGAAAGTTTAGTGTCCTTTTTCTTTTGTAGAGAAGCAAGCCGTCAAAAACACTGTCCCCGATAATGTCACGGCTAACCTGGTGGCTGAACTTTGTGACTTTGTCCTTACCCATAACTATTTCATATTTGGGGACAATGTATACCTTCAGATCACTGGCACTGCTATGGGTACCCGCATGGCCCCACAGTATGCCAAGATTTCTATGGCTGACTTAGAACAACGCTTCCTCAGCTCTTGTCCCCTAACACCCCTACTCTACTTGCGCTATATTGACGACATCTTCATCATCTGGACTCATGGAAAAGAAGCTCTTGAGGAATTCCACCATGATTTCAACAATTTCCATCCCGCCATCAGCCTCAGCCTGGTCCAGTCCACACAAGAGATCCACTTCCTGGACGCTACAGTGCTAATGAACGATGGTCACATAAACACCACCCTATACCAGAAACCTACTGACCGCTATTCCTACCTACATGCCTCCAGCTTTCACCCTGACCACAACACACGATCCATTGTCGACAGCCAAGCCCTGCGATACAACCGCATTTGCTCCAACCCCTCAGACAGAGACAAACACCTACAAGATCTCTATCAAGCATTCTTACAACTACAATACCCACCTGCGGAAGTGAAGAAACAGATTGATAGAGCCAGAAGAGTTCCCAGAAGTCACCTACTACAGGACAAGCCTAACAAAGAAAATAACAGAACGCCACTAGCCGTCACCTTCAGCCCCCAACTAAAAGCCCTCCAACGCATTATCAAGCATCTACAACCTATCCTGAAGGATGACCCAACACTCTCACAAATCCTGGGAGACAGGCCAGTCCTTGCCTACAGACAGCCCCCCAACCTGAAGCGAATACTCACCAGCAATCACATATCACACAACAGAACCACTAACCCAGGAACCTATCCTTGCAACAAAGCCCGTTGCCAACTGTGCCCACATATCTATTCAGGGGACACCATCACAGGGCCTAATAACACCAGCCACACTATCAGAGGCTTGTTCACCTGCACATCCACCAATGTGATATATGCCATCATGTTGCAGCAATGCCCCTCTGACATGTACATTGGTCAAACTGGAAGTCTCTACATAAAAGAATAAATGGACACAAATCAGATGTCAAGAATTATAACATTCGTAAACCAGTCGGAGAACACTTCAATCTCTCTGGTCATGCGATTACAGTCATGAAAGTTGCGATATTACAACAGAAAAACTTCAAAACCAGACTCCAGAGAGAGACTGCTGAATTGGAATTCATTTGCAAATTGGATACAATTAACTTAGGCTTGAATAGAGACTGGGAGTAGCTAAGTCATTATGCAAGGTAACCTATTTCCCCTTGTTTTTTCCTAACTCTGCCCCCCCCCCAGACGTTCTTGTTAAACGCTGGATTTGTGCTGGAAGTGGCCCACCTTGGTTATCATGCACATTGTAAGGAGAGTGATCACTTTAGATAAGCTATTAACAACAGGAGAGTGGGTTTGGGGGAGAGGAGGGGGGATGGGGAGAAAACCCGGATTTGTGCTGGAAATGGCCCACCTTGATTATCATACACATTGAAAGGAGAGTGATCACTTTAGATAAGCTGTTGCCAATAGGAGAGTGGGTTTGTTTGCGGGGGGTTGGGAGAAAACCTGGATTTGTGCTGGAAATGGCCCACCTTGATTATCATACACATTGTAAGGAGAGTGATCACTTTAGATAAGCTATTACCAGCAGGAGAGTGGGGTGGGGGAAGAGAAAACCTTTTGTAGTGATAAATACCCATCTTTTCATGGTTTGTGTGTATAAAAACATCTTCTGTATTTTCCACAGTATGCATCCGATGAAGTGAGGTGTAGCTCACGAAAGCTTATGCTCAAATAAATTGGTTCGTCTCTAAGGTGCCACAAATACTCCTTTTCTTTTTGCGAATACAGACTAACACGGCTGTTACTCTGAAACCTGTCATTTGAATAAAGCACTGTGTAAATTCTAAGAGTTGAATATGTGATGAGTTTCTCTGTGTGTGTCTGTCTAAATAAATGGTTTCAGAGTAGCAGCAGAGTGTTAGTCTGTATTCGCAAAAGGAAAAGGAGTACTTGTGGCACCTTAGAGACTAACAAATTTATTTGAGCTTAAGCTTTCACTTTTGTTAGTCTCTAAGGTGCCACAAGTACTCCTTTTCTTTTTGTCTAAATAAATGTTTCCCAATGCCTATGTGTAATTGTGCACAAAATCTATGAACTTTGCCTGTGCATTCTTGTAAAAATGAAGTGGTTATCTTTGAGTCTGTGACAAAACTCATTAACACACAGGGGAAAATGATAGAGGATAAAGCACTGAAGTGAAAGTTAGGAAACCAGAGTTCTGTTCTATTTCTATTTCTAATTTCCATTATGGCTTCCTTCTGTCCAATTGGTAAGCCAAAGGGGTATCAAGTACTCTGAACTTGATTGTCTTTTCAGTTACACCATTTTTACAATACATTCATTCCATTGACTTCAACTAAGTTACTCCTGATTTATATCTGTGTAATAAGGCCCTGGAGGTCTAAAATAAACAGTTAAACCGTAGTTGGGTGTCTATAAAATGCCTCCGTGTTCCTGAAAAGTGCCTGTATGTTTAAAAATAATAATTAAAAAAAACTAGTGAGAGTAACACTTTTTTGGGCACATCCTGTGGATTTTTTTCCCATTGTATTTTTATGTGTAATTTTAACTTCATTAAAAGAAATAATCTGTTGAATTAATACTTAATAGAAAATTTTTGATGGGGAATTTTGCATGGACAGTATAAAAAAAAAGCATAATCGCGGAGCCAGGGCCAAAGTAGGGAGAGAAAACCATAGTGGAACTCTATATATTCCCACTTACTGTTCTCCTATATCTGATGGCCCCCCTCTGCCTCCTCCTGTCTACGTGGTTGTGGAGCTACTCTCCACCTTTCGTTTGTGGCTCACATAGAGTATGAGTAGGGCTATTGCTAGTTGTAATAGAATGAAATTAAGAAACAGAACATTTAGTCTGGAAAAATTAGCAACATACGTGTGGAAGTAATGTACCTCTACACTGACTCTCCCAGCCGGTTCCCTGACAGAGCAGTTCCACTGAAACTGTGCTTCCAGGGCTTTTCCCGGTGCCTCTCCCTCGAAAGACTTTCACACAAAAGTTAAATCAATCACCAACGGCATTTAACTGGGCTATTGCTAATTGCCAGTGGGAATTATGTGCAACCTTGCCTTGTCCCTAGCTGACTCCATGCATGTATCCCTGGACATGTGGAGGGTCTCGGATGGGGTAGAGGGAGCAATGTGACAGGAGAAGCAGTCCCCATCCTCAATGATGCATGACATCCACACCTAAAAATGCCCCTCCACATGCAGTTCCTAGGGGAACAATTCCCTCTTCATACCTATCTAGTTAAAAATATTCCATTCACTTTTTCAGACTCACTTTAGAGCATAAGAGTGATAATAAATGTGAACCTTTAATACTGCAAAATCTACATCACAACTTAGCGCTCCCTTAGAGTTTAAATAGAACCCTTGGCTTTTGGAATGCAAAGCAGTATTTCTGAGTTACTATTGTTTGTTTGCCTTTGCTCAGATTTATTTGTTGGTTTATTACTTTTTTCAAATGTTGTGCTTTAGATTACCATGCAAATTAGCTGTTACGAATTTTGGCATGAGGAAAGCTACCTACAGCTCTAGAATACAAATAGGCATAGAAATAAAGATATGCTGTGTAATGTGGACAACAATGCAGTTTGATAAGTACTGTGGGCTAAATTCTACTTCTAAGTACACTCAAGTAAACACCCGGAAATGATCATTTACCCCGAGATAAGAATTTTGGCTTAAATCTTAAATCCAGGGGCTTAGGAAGGATTCTATCGAGAAATTAATATTATCGGGCCAGATTGTCAAAATGGGAAGCCCAAGGTCTGCTCACAAAAATGTGCATGCAATTGCATGAGTACATTTCCATGTGCATTTTTTGCAATGGCATGTCAAGTGATCAGTTAGCATAGTAGGATCCTGGTCCATGGCTAGGGCTCCTAGGTGCTACAGTAATTCAAATAAAAATAATAATATCTAGTCACTTTCATCTGCAAATATATGACTTGCACATGCACTGTCTGAAGGGGTCCTATTAACGTGACCTATTGTCCGCGATTGGTCAGTTCTAAGTGAGGATGATGAGCTCCATCAGCACAATGGATGAGACCTAAGGTGATTCATTTTGTAAGATATTTTAGGATCAGCTATCAACCATACGGGCCTTAGTAGGACATATTCCACATTAGACTCTCAAATCCCAAGAACAGAAGGATCTGTCCATAAATGAAGCTGACACTCTCCTATTAGCTAGTGGAACCTTCCTCTTTTCTCTCCAGTACACCCAATATCTACATGGAAAGTGATTGTCAAGGTTCCTCCCCCACTCTGAACTCTAGGGTACAGATGTGGGGACCTGCATGAAAACCCTCCTAAGCTTATCTTTACCAGCTTAGGTCAAAACTTCCCCAAGGTACAAAATATTACACCCGTTATCCTTGGACTGGCCGCTACCACCACCAAACTAATACTGGTTACTGGGGAAGAGCTGTTTGGACGCGTCCTTCCCCCCAAAATACTTCCCAAAACCTTGCACCCCACTTCCTGGACAAGGTTTGGTAAAAAGCCTCACCAATTTGCCTAGGTGACTACAGACCCAGACCCTTGGATCTTAAGAACAATGAACAATCCTCCCAACACTTGCACCCCCCCCTTTCCTGGGAAATGTTGGATAAAAAGCCTCACCAATTTGCATAGGTGACCACAGACCCAAACCCTTGGATCTGAGAACAATGAAAAAGCATTCAGTGTTTTACAAGAAGACTTTTAATAAAAAATAGAAGTAAATAGAAATAAAGAAATCCCCCCTGTAAAATCAGGATGGTAGATATCTTACAGGGTAATTAGATTCAAAAACATAGAGAACCCCTCTAGGCAAAACCTTAAGTTACAAAAAAGATACACAGACAGAAATAGTTAGTTATTCTATTCAGCACAATTCTTTTCTCAGCCATTTAAAGAAATCATAATCTAACACATACCTAGCTAGATTACTTACTAAAAGTTCTAAGGCTCCATTCCTGGTCTATCCCTGGCAGAAACCAGCATACAGACAGACACAGACCCTTTGTTTCTCTCCCTCCTCCCAGCTTTTGAAAGCATCTTGTCTCCTCATTGGTCATTTTGGTCAGGTGCTAGCGAGGTTACCTTTAGCTTCTTAACCCTTTACAGGTGAGAGGAGCTTTCCCCTGGCCAGGAGGGATTTCAAAGGGGTTTACCCTTCCCTTTATATTTATGACAATAGGTTAAATCATGATACAACTAGAGAACTTATTGCTGGAATTTATACGTATGTTTCTTGTGGCAACTAGAGGTCCTTAAGTTATAGGTGGAAGGTGAAAGAACTAAGAGTATGTCTACACTATGATTCCCAGCTCATGTACACATACTCGCACTAGCTTTCATCTGAACTAACACACTAAAAATAGGAGTGTAATCATGGTTGCACGGGCAGTAACATTTTTAGTATGCTACCTCAGGTGAGAGCTAGCGAGAGTATGTGTACATGAGCTGGGAATCATACCCCTAGCTCATAGTGTAGATACACTCTTAGCTCTTCCACCATTTCCCTACTGACTTTCCCCCAGAAGTTTAAAGACCTCTAGTTGCTACAAGAATCATAAGTAGGCATTCTAACAGTAAGTTCTCTAGGTGTATAATATGATGAGTAGCCTTAGGTTGGTTTTGGAAGTTTAGCTTAGAATTTCCTGAATTTCTAGCTTGTAGAGCTTTTTGAAAACTAGAACTTTTTTTAAAAGTGTGGTTATTGCTGTTTCTCTTCCTTAGTTCTTTATGATGTGTTTGTCTGGGAATACATGTTACGTAGGGATTCTGGTAAAACAGTTACTGACACTATCACAGTTCTTTTGTCAAATTCATGCCTCTTGAAAATCTTTCTTCAATCATTTTTGGTAAAGGCTTTTAAGGTATTCAGAATTACTTCACAATGTATAAATTTATCACATCAGAAAGGTAGCTCCTACAGGATCTTGGTAGTTAACCTATGAAGTCCATTTGCTTTTGTGGGGTTTGGTGTTGTGGTTTTTTTTTTTTTTTTTTTTTGTGGGTGTGGTTGTTTGTGGTTTTTTTGCTACTTCATTTAACAACAATTGTACATATTCTGTTGCTCTGAATTCACCGGACACCTGCATTACTGCATTTGTGAGAATAGACGGTGAGTGATAGAAATGTTCCTACTGGTTTGTGCAAAATATACATAAATTTGGAAGAATTCAATTTTATTTTTTTAATTTTAACAGATATCACTTTATTTTTAGCACATTTGTAAATTTTTGTCAATATAAGTGTTCACAGATTGTCAAATTATTGGAGAAGGGTGTCAGAAAGTAGGATGGTCTGGCAACAATTATTTAATGATAGTGGATGTTGAGATTTGGTTTAAAGCTTTATAACCAAAAAAATACAAATCATTGGCATGGCATGTCCAAATATAGAAAGTAAGTATACTGAAATCAGACTGTGGATATGAACTTGGAGGACATTGCAACTGAAACAGTTTACAACAATGCTAGAAGGGGTGCAGCAGTTCTTCAGTTGATCCAGCATGAGTAAAAGAAGCTCTTAGAGGCAAAAAGTAATCCTTTTAAAAAGTGGAAGTTAAGAGGAAAATAGAAAGGAGCATAAACTCTGGCACTTCAAGTGTAAAAGTATAATTAGGCAGGCCAAAAAAGAATTTGAAGAGCAGCTAGCAAAAGATGCAAAAACGAAGAGGAAAAAAAATTAAGTACATCAAAAGCCGGAAGCCTGGCAAACTAACAATCAGTGGGGCCACTGGATGATTGAGGTGCTAAAGAAGCACTCAAAGAAGTCAAGGCCAGTGCGGAGAAGTGAAATGAATTATTTGCATCGGTTTTCACTGCAGAGGATGTGAGGTGGATTCCCACAACTGAGCCATTCTTTTTAGGTGACAAATCAGAGAACTTTCCTAGGTTGAGGTGTCAGTAGAGGAGTTTTGGAACAAATTGATAAATGAAATGGTAATAAGTCACCAGGACTAGATGGTATTCACCCAAGAGTTCTGAAGGAACTCAGATATGAAATTGCAGAACTACTAACTGTGGTAGGTAACCTATTGCTTAAATCAGCTTATGACTAGAGGATAGCTAATGTGATGCCAGTTTTTAAAAACTGCTCCAGAGGTGATTCTGGCAATTACAGGCCAGTAAGCCTAACTTCAATACCAGGCAAACTGGTTGAAACTATAACAAAGAACAGAATTATCGGACACATAGATGAACACGCTTTCTTGAGGAAGAGTCAGCATGCCATTTGTAAAGAAAAATCATGCCTCATTAATGTATTAAAATACTTTGGGGGGGGGTCAACAAAACTGTAGATAAGGATGATACAGTGGATGGTAGTATATTTGGATTTTCAGAAAGCCTTTGATGAGGTTCCTCACCAAAGGCTCTTAAGCAAACTAAGTGGTTATGGAGTAAGAGGGAGGGTCCTCTCATGGATCAGTAATTGGTTAAAAGATGAGAAACAAAGGGTAGGAATAAATGGTCACCTTTTAGAATGGAGAGGTTAAATAGTGGGATCCCCAGGGATCGGTACTCGGACGAGTGTTGTTCAACATTTTCATTAATAACCTTGACAAACGGGTTTGTAGATGATACAAAATTACTTAAGATAGATAAGTCCAAAGCAGACTGCGAAGAGCTACAAAGGGATCTCACAAAATTAGGTGACTGGGCAACAAAATGACAGATGAAATTCAGTGTTGTTAAATGCAAAATAATACATATTGGAAAACATAATCCCAACTATACTTACAAAATGATGGGGTCTAAATTAGCTGTTACCACTCAAGAAAGAGATCTTGGAGTCATCACTGATAGTTCTCTGAAAACATCCACTCAACGCGCACCAGTAGTCAAATAAGCTAACAGTGTGTTAGGAACCATTAGGAAAGGTATAAATAATAGGATAGTAAATATAATAATGCCAGTATATAAATCCATGGTACGCCCACATCTTGAATACAGTGTGCAGTTCTGGTTAACCCACCTCAAAAAAGATACATTAGAAATAGAAAAGCTTCAGAGAAGGGCAACAAAAATGATTAAGGGTATGAACAGCTTTCATATGAGGAGAGATTAAAAAGACTGAGACTGTTCAGTGAGATGACTGAGGGTGAATATGATAGAGGTCTATAAAATCGTGAGTGGTATGGGGAAAGTGAATAAGGAAGTGTTATTTACCCCTTCACATAACACAAGATCCAGGGGTCACCCAATGAAATTTAATAGGCAGCAGGTTTAAAACAAACAAAAGGAAGTATTTCTTCACTCAACACACAGTCAACCTGTGGAACTTGTTGCCAGGGGATGTTGTGAAGGCCAAAAGTATAATAGAATTCAAAAGAAGGTTTAAATTAGTTCATGGAGGATAGGTCCATCAGTGGCCATTAGCCAAAATGGTCAGGGATGCAATCCCATGCTTTGGCTAACTGCCAGATGCTTGGACTAGACTACAGGGGATGGATCACTGAATGGTTGCCCTTTTCTGTTCATTCCCTTTGAAGCATCTGGCACGGGCCACTGTTGAAAGACAGGATAGTCGGCTAGATGGGGCATTAAGCTGATACATTATGAACATTCTTATGTTTTTATGATCTCTGACTAGCCCATGTGGACACTGAAAACTGTGTTTGCTTAAACTGATTACATAGAGCCAGTCCAATTACAAATAGATATTTCCCTGCCTTGCAAGGGTGTTGGGAGCTTAAACTCATTAGAGTCATTGTGAGGTGCTCAGATTCTATGGTGATGGGGGCCATGTAAGTGCCTCGTTAGATTGGCTGTTGGGATGAGGGAATCACTGATAAAAGAAAAATGCATCATTTTGAAAGTCATGGTTCCTTTGCATTTTTTTTAAACCTTGTTCTTTAGCAGAGTTTGTCTAATTATATGTTGCTGTGTTGGATTTTCAACTCTTACATGAGAGGAGGGTCAGCAGTTTTTATCATTAAAATCCATTTAGGAGTAGTTATTTATTGATATCCTGCATAATTTATATTTTGCATCTCTGGATAGTAATAACATTGTATAATAGATAATATTAGTTTGTAATGGTGTAGTGAACTTAGAAGCTGTGCAGAACAATAGGTTGATATTACAGTATGTTAGTAAGTTTAATGACTGTGGCTGTGGATCTTCCTCTAATCGCTGAGCTGTTTGTTCTGACCCACATCTGACCTCTTTAAAGATGGTGTCCTTTTCCTATACACTGAATTAGCTGGTCTAATACCTTTCTTAGGTAATTATGCTCATGTAGGCAGTGTCCATGCCAGGCAGATCAATGTTGTGTGATATGACCTGTGTTTCATTAGCCCCTAAAATCTGCAGTTAGTTTCTGGTAATGTTTTGTTAAATGTGAAATGGCTCAATAACCTAAACAGGAGCTCTAGAAATACCCCAATTAAAATAAAATGCACATTATAAATACCTCATTATATGTTGGGCTTACACTGGGGAAAAAATACAGGTTTCCAGTTTTCCCAGTGATCATTATCTTTTTTTTGAAAAATGCCTCCAAATAAAAATTCCTTGAGCTGTGGGATATATTGAGGTTATAAAAGTCTCTTGAATTCCCCTGCTTCCACAAGTAATTTCATATGATATTTTCAGTGATCTCTGGAGCTTGTATAGATATTGGTCACTCAAACACAAAGTCCATGGTGACTGTTTTATATCCGTAGGCAGTCTGTGAAATTCTGCTCACCAACTCTACATTAATAGTCCCATTGACTTGATTTTGTCCAAACTATGTGATCATATGGAGCCATGAAATCCTTCTAGATTGCCTTGAGCATTCTCAAAAGCTTAGCGGGAAAATGAGAAATGTGTTTGACAGATGTAAAACCCGAAACAGTGAAGACCACCAGATACGGGTTACCAGAATACTAATTTAGTGCTCAAATTTTGGTCAGTCTGCATATAAATTGTCAAAGTTTGACTCAGACTCACAATTTATCAGACCACTCTGTTTTATTAGCAAAGCTGCTCTGCTAATACATTTAGAAGTGAGCTCCCTGAGAGGGGCTTGTGTCTTTTAATTTATACAGTTTTTTGGAGAACTAGTTACAGAGAAGTTACAGACAAAAGAAGAAAAAGATTTTAGTCACCACCCTTCAAGATCCCTGAGACCAGTCATGTATCTTCAATTACCTGCCACCCTTAACAATCTCCTTTAACAGCTTCCAGTTAACTTAACTAATTGCCCTTCACACCTTCCATTCTGATGCCTGCTTCTTAGACGTGCTGGAAAAATATCCCACTATTTTCCTGTCTTCATCAAAATTGAACAGTAAATCAATAAAACCACTGACTGATACCATCAGCAAAATATGATGCAGCCATAATTTAAAAGAAGATTTTTAGGGAAAATCTCTGGGACCTGTGCCACATATGACTGAGGTGCATTTTCTCCTTTTGTGTGAACAAAATTTCAAGCTCATGAGTATCAGCGGGGGAGTTTTTAACCCAAAAACCTCTATCTTGCTCTTCTGTATATATTTATCAGGGAACAGCCTCACTATTCTAGTGAAAGTTTTAGATCTGAATTGAAGTCAAATTAGCCATTGTAGTTTAGATTACTGTATAGCATGGCTGGTCATAACAAGTAGCTGAGCTAGGCCCTGACTCTATGAGAGGCTCTTTGCACTCATGTGGAGCAACGGTGGCTCGCCTTGAAGGCAGCCATGGGTGTCTGCCTATCTGGAGCATTTTGCACGATCAGAACTCTACATGCTTCAGCAGTCAAACCAGCCTTTTATGTTCTTTAAAGTCAGGGCATAGCTATAACCCTTGCCACACTCTCTCCGAAGAAGCAAAACCAATCAGCTATTCATGTGCTTAAACTTGAGCATTTGCTTGAGGGCTTGCTGGATTTCGATCCTAATGTACCTGAGGGATGGCACAGATAGTACATGAACTTGTAGTGTACTGCTGCTTTCATAACTTTAAATTTTTATCAAAATATAATTTAGCTTGCTCCAGTACCTTGGGGTATTAGAAATACTGGATGTTTCCTTAAAAAAAATAAAAAATCTAGGTCTGGTAAAAGTTCAGCATTTTGCTTTGTAACTTCTAATAGCCAACAAGATATGACCTTTCAGCTTTACACATTCTTGAACTACAGTTCGATTTATCAAGTAATCTTAGATTGACTTGGTTAAGGGCTTGGCAGATACCAGTGAAAGTTGTACTCAATTCAAGCTGCAGTCGATAAGATTTGGTTCATGGCTGTAGAAAGAGAAGTGTAGAACTGGAGACCTGATGATAAAAATAACGGTCAACTGTCTGCCACCTTAATAGAGAATATTAAAGATGGTAAAACACTGACAAATCAAATTGATGACCTGGAAAACAAGCTCTGATTAAGAAATGTCAAGGTGGTAGGTTTTCCTGGAAAAGCACAGACAGGTGTGATTCAGATAATTTGTTAGCTGTGAATTATGACAGAGCAATTAAATGGCTAAGTTTGAACTTTTCTCTGCAATACACTGTGGTTATACTATCTTTAACAAAAGCGAGTCAGGGAACCCATTTTAGTGAATGTGCAGCTCTTGAAACAAAATCCTGGCTCCCAAGGAGACCGTGTTTGACACACAAATCTGAGTCTACTGTATGTAGATCACAGTCTTGTTCTAGGGTATCAAGTGGATTTTGTCATTCCTCAAGTGAAAATATGGACCTGGCCACAGGCTTTCTTCTACTTGGTTAAAAGGTTACATATTTGCCCTTCCCTCTCCTTCCACTTGTCGCTGCTGGATGCCATAATGTTTCTGTATGAGACTTTGAGAGAGTGTTAGGGTTTGTCTATATGCAGAATTGCAATGGTGTTATTTTAAATACATTTATAGTGGTGCAAAAAGCTGTGGATAGTCTTATTTTCGTTTAAATCAGGTGTATTTCACTGTAGCTTAAGTTGATTAGGAGCAGGTTTAAACTAAACCAAAATAAGTCACTCCTATACTGAAATGTGTGTCCATACTGGAGTTTGCACTGGTTTAACTGAACCAGTTTAATTGAACCAATGCAAATTTGTATGTGATCAAGGCCTTGGTTTAAAAAAAAAACAACCAAGGCTACAGAGGCTTTTCATACATAGGGAATTTTATGTAAAGAATTTTTTTGCTTTTTTGAGTGTTTTCTCCCTCATTTTACTTTTTCTTTAAAATTCTTCCACTAAGTGTGTTGTGTAGAAGTTTTATATACAATTATATTTAGTTTATATTTTCATTTTTATCTGGGATTAACATTTGTCATTAGAAGGCTTTTAAAGTTCTTTATTTTTAAAACCAGTGGGTAGGTAACTTTCTGTTTTTTTGATTTTCATGTGTAATGCAAGTTATTGTACCAAGAGCTCAAAACTAGTTCAAGAAAGAGTGCGCAGGCTTTGCACCATTCACAGCTTGCCTGGATCCCATAGTGGGCAACTCTAATTCCCATCCGAGGTGGCTGTGATGTATTTTCTGAGTGGATGGTGGGATCTTTAGCCTGTAGGGTGCACACCTATATATGTGGAGGCTAAGGGTATTGTGAGCTTAGTTTGACTCGTGGGTCACACTTTGTACACACCTGCCTTATGGCTTCGTCACTGACAGAACTTTGGAAGTTCTTCGAAATGTTGTGAGATCAGCTCTGGTATTATTTTTCAGAGACAACTGAAAGTGATAAATGTTTTGATAGAATGGTGAATTTGCACCACTCTTCAGATCAAGTTTGAGTTAAATGGGGTGGGGCTAAGGGTCAAAATAATACTGCATGGCCATATAAAATCTGAAATCTGCAGAAAGCAAACATACCTAAATAATATGTGCTTTTCATTTTATGCTGTTGGTCTACTTCAGGAGTCGGAAACCTTCAGCACACGGCCCATCAGGGTAAACCACTGTTTGGCCGCGAGACATTTTGTTTATGTTGACTATCAGCATAGAATCATAGAACATCAGGGTTGGAAGGGACCTCAGTAGGCATGCCCCCCTCCGTTCCTGGCCAATGGGAGCTGCAGGAAGCGGTGCGGGCTTATTATCCTGATGGGCTGTGTGCTGAAGGTTGCCAACCCCTGGTCTACTTCATCTTTCGGAGATGTTAAAAAAAATGTAAATTGTCTCAATATCCTGCATTTTTTTCTGTTATGGAATTGTGGAACTGCAGGGTTTGCAACTGCTGCTCTGCAAGATGCTTTACTAGGATGCCACGCTGACGTTCTCTTGGCATGAAAATAGAAAAGATTATGAGTAAAATTTTCAAACACACCTAAGTCTCATTTTCAAAAGAGACTTGGGGCCAGAAATTTAAATGTACGTAGGTACCCAAAGATGCAGATAGGTACCCAGTAGGTTTTTCAAAAGGACTGAGTCACCAAATAATGGGAGGTAGGTGGCATTTTACAAAAATCCCACTAGGTGCCTATCAGTATCTTTAAGCACCTAAGTACCTTTAAAAATCTGGCCTTTAGACTCCTAAATTCCATTGACTTTCAGTGAGATTTAGGTTCAGAAGTTCCCTTGTCCCATTTGAAAATTGGATTTAGGCTCCTAAGTCACCTCAGGTGCTTTTGAAAATTGTCATTGTCTTTTGCAAAGTGAGCCTTCTTTAATACATAACTTCATGGTGTGTGTTGTACCTATGGTCCTGCTGCTGTACTATGTGTTCTCATGTGAACTGTACCCAAATACAAAAGATCATTTAAGAAACAAAACTATGGGCACATTTAGCTGGGAGAGGTGACACATTCTGGCTCTAGGCTGTTACATGTTAATGACATATAACCTTGTCATTTATCAGATGTTTCTCTGCCGTTATATATTACACAATGCGCAGATGTAATGAACTTTGAAGAACATTTTCTCACTTGAGATTATCTCCCAAAATTGACATAAGGTTAAAAATTATTGTTAAAGTGATGAAGAATAAATAAAATATGAAGCAAGACTGAAATGAATACAGTATGTGGCACTTGCAATATCTAATGTCACTCACAAAAGATAAGTGGTCAGTGAAACTTTTTCGTGATTTGCTGTGTTTTTAAAGGATGTATTCAATCTTTACTAGCCCTTCTGATCTTGCAAAGAAGCATTGTGCTAGAAGAGAATGTTGCTGTATTTGAAACTGCTGTCTACAGAATGTAAGTGCATTATAACTGCATTAATAGTTCCATTATCACAGCAGGACTCTACCAGACTCAGTAAGGTTGCTAATCAGTCAATTGTTGTTCTTACTTAAGAAGTAAAGAACAGATCTCAAGATAAAAGGAATATTCTGTGGAAACGTGTTGCTGGTGTTTTTTAGGAACTCACCTTTTTTTCCCTAAAATGTTGGTATAGTATGTTATATGCATGGAGAAATAGTCCATAATTTATCCTATAGATATTTTGACATGAGACTGCCAAAATTGAATACCCCAAGGCAGGGAAAAATATTGGATGTGCAACAGACATATGGGTGGCATGAAGGCAAAAATGCAGATCCAATGGACATGAGGAAATGGTGTCAATCAAATGTGAAATAGCTTGTCTGATGCTAGCTTCAGTTCTGATGAATTTAAATATATAATGATGGCATAGAAAATAGCCACCATATAAGACTAGAGCCAGATTGCCTATTACAACTGCAAACAGATTTACCTTTGCAATTGCTTATTGCAAAGCTTCATTAAAACGATCAGTTGACTCATCGGGTGATCTGAATACTGGTGGCAAAATGTAAAAATGCAATCTCGAGCCATTTCACATCTCCTGCCAACTGCCAGTCTCTTGGCACTAAGTATTTCCGGCATTAATGTCTCCTGACAGTCACTGTGAGGAAGCTCTGCTTCTGTGTCTGCTTGGTGAATCTCAGCCTAGTTTTAGCAGTTCTTAACGAAAGTTTTAAAGCACATTTGTTGTAAAGGGCCTTGACAAGCTCCAGTCCTGCCACTGATAGCATGTGGGTCAGCTGCTGCATGAGCAGACAGCCCTGCTGACTTTAATTGGGCTCTACTTAGGAGCCGTCCTCATGGCTTCAGTTTCAGGATTGGTGCGGAAGCTGAAAGCTTGGGCTTGGAAGCATTTGTATCCCATACGTCTTAGATGTCTTCCTGGACTCATAATCTCCACTGAACTCAAATATGTCACCCCACAACATTTTTTTTCTTTTAACAACAATAATAGTGAGGAGTGAGGAGAAGGAACAAGAAAAACGAAATAATGGACCAGAAAACCATGAAAGGGATTCTAACAGGGTGGTCTGTCCCTTTAAAGAACAAGATGCCTTAGGCCAGTTGGTGCTATTCCAGTCGTCCTGCCCCACTACCTCTGTGACCACTGCCACCTCACAGTGTCCCAGAGCTCAGGCTCCAGGCCGAGGCTGAATGTCAGCACACCAGTTTCTCGTCCCAAGAGCCCAAGTCAGCTGACCCAGGCCAGCAGTGGGTTTTTTATCTCCATGTAGCCATACCCTCAAAGGCACAGGGGTTGGTGGAGCAGATTTTGCACTCTCTGTGCTCACAAAGAAGCCCCTGGAGAGGTTGTGTCTGCCAGAGGCTTCTGCATGGAGTGATGTGAGCCTATATTACCCTCTATTTGTGGAGCTGTAATCAAGGGGGATGCACTCAAGGGAACACATTTCTGAAATGGGACACGTTCTATATATTTAGAAATATGCAAACAGTGCATCTGGAGCACCTCCTATCATGACTCATACTGGAACAAGCACCTGTGTGGAGAAAACTGAGCTAATAAAGGGACAGCTACATCATCCACCTAAACTAACCGCGTGAGAATATTCAGAGGCCTCACCTTGTTAAGCAGACAAACACCGAATTAGCTGCAGTGCTAAATTTAAGGGGTGGAGGGGAGGGAAGCCAGATGCTTGTCATATTCTTTCTTCCATTGTATGTAAGCAGCGTGTGTGCACTATCAGTTGAGGTAGCCCTTTGTTACACATGCAGTAAGTTGATTGATCGTCTGTATTTTTAATATAGCACTACATTGGTGTTGAATCCTTAATAAAGAGATTTAAAAGCATGGCTGGAATCCATAAAGATAACGCTACAATATGGTCCAAATTTCAAGGCAGATGAGTCTAAGGCTCAACCTTGAAACTGCTTTAAGCAATGGGAAGAAAGGTGTGTCTCAAACAAAATATTAATCTCTTTTTAAAAAATAATTGTAAGATTCTTGTGCATGAAACTGTTCTGTACTTTATAGTTCATATTACTTAGCTGCTGTGTAATAGTGAATCCTTGTATAATAGTGATAGGTTCAAGTAATTGACTTCTTCCATTTTTAATTTGTATATGTCTTTGGGTGTAATTAAGATAAAAGATACATATTCAAGTGTGTTATTTTTAAGCAGGGGGGTTGCAGCTTCCTGTTATAACAGCTTACAGATCTGTTTTTCTTGTTTTACAGCAGCTGCTGCTGTAATTTCCAATCGTTTACAGCAATATAGTAAAGAAAGTGAGCAAAATGTACTACAACTTTACAGCTTAGCAGCTGTCTACTGATGTTTCAATTTTAAATAAGTATCAAAGCAATGAGAGGGATTTCCTTTCATTATTGCTTTTGGGGAAAAAAAACTTCAAAATTTCAATTTTCAACCCTTTTGAACACAAATACCTTGGATGTGAATAAGTGTATATATCATTGTGAAGTGACATTTTATGAACTCTATCTGTCCTTTTTCTTGTATATGTCTACTTCATAACTATGAAAAATCACCTGCCAGACAATTTATAAAATTCAGTATATTCTTTCTACTATCATGGTTACAACAGTGAAATAAGCAAACTGACATTTGAATCTTTCCACATTCATTCACTGCATTATAAAGATTTGATCCAGGCCACTGGCATGTGCCTTTTGGATTTGGATGAAAATGCTTAAAGAAGCTATCATTGCAAATATACATACAACCCTCTTGATCAGAATTAAATAAAAAGGCTTGATAGTAGTCTGTGTGAGAGACCAAGTGTTACAATTCTAAATGTGTGTGCATAATTATAATTACATGTTTTATAAAAAATGACATTAAAAATGTTACTTAGATTACCAAGTCAAGCATTCAGAAGTTTAGGAAATACCTGATTTACAGTTGCCTGTGCAACCTAATTCTGCCAACTTCTGTGTCCCTCCTGTGCACTGAATGAGGCTGAAGTCCTGTGGAAATAATTGTATATAATCATGCAATTAAGACTGAATCATAATTATGCTTAGCAGAATTTGATTTTTATTGTTTATCATTTCAGTGGATAAAATTGTTGTTTATTTTTAAGGATTTTTCTGTTTTTATTGATTTTTTTCCCCCCACCATTGCAGAAAATTGACCAGGGGGTCATCATATGTCAAAATGTACAAAGTAAATATCATTCAACCAGACTCTAATAACTCTTCAAGCTGTATTTTTTCTTACTTCACTTATCTATACATTTTGATTATTATTGATGGAAATATTTTTCTTTCAGTTTTTGTGTGGTGAAATTGATGTTTACCAAAATTTACTTATAAAAATCTAATCCTTCCAAGCCTAGTCATAATGCATGCACACAAGAGGAACAAATTATGATTAATACACAGATGATGCAAAGATATTTAGGTTAGTCAAGACCAGAGAAAATTGTAAGGACTTTAGAGAGTGACCTAAACAAGCTGGTGAATGGAGACCACAATAGTAAATGAAATCCCATGTCAGTAAACGCAAAGGACATGATAAAAGTATATAGAGAAAGTACAGAGAGGGTACATGGGGAAATTCTGTTCTCCCTGTCTCAGACCACAGGAACACAATTACATTTAGTTAAATTAAAAGTTTGGAAATTGAAAACTGTTAAAAGGAAATTCTTTTTCACATGACATGTAGTTAAACTGGGGAACTCATTGCCACGGGAAATTGTTGAGGACAAGTATTTAGCAAGATTCAAAAATGAATTGGACATTTATATGGTTTTCAAGAATATCTAGAGTTGTCATAATTAAAGATAACATATATTTTGGAAGGGGAATTAAACCTTGTGTTATAGAACTTAATCCAATCTCTGTTAGAGATCAGGATGAAACCTAACGTGTGTGGAGGGGGCACATTACCCCACATACTGTAGGGTTCTTAGTTCTTCCTCTGAAACATCTAGCAGTTGCCACTGTCTTAGACAGGATACTGAGCAAGATGGTCCTGATCCACTCTGGCAATTCCTACATTGCTATTGAGATTGCACAGGCAACTACAAATCTGGTATTTTTTAATCTTCCAGTGCCTTACTTTGTAATCTAAGTAATCTCCATTGTATGATGTGGTTTGTATGTAATTCCCTAGGGTTTTTTTAAAATGGTAGTTATCCCAGGGAGGGCATTGCTGCTAGTGCTAAGTGTTGGATCTGTGGAGGGGTGGTAGTTATAGAGAGCTTGCCCTGGCACTCTCTTTTCTCTCCCCCTTTGTTATCTCTCCTTATTCTACCCAGGACGTGTGAAGATCCTGCCCTATATCTGTGATCTCCAAACTGTGGGGAGCACCCATCTAGGGGCGGTGTGGATGAATCTTCAGGGGGGTGTGGGGGGGTGCAGCAGGGCCTGGGCCAGCTCCCTTTAGGAGCAGGGCGGGAGTGCCATCCAGCCCTGATCTGCCTCCAGCTGCAGCTCCGCCCCCAGCTGCTGCTCTGCTCTGCTCCCAGCTCAGTTCTGGCCCCAACCGCAGCTCCACTCCACCCCCAGCTCCTCCCCCATCCCTAGTTCTGCCCCCAGTGCCACCTTCAGTCCAAGCTTCCCTGCTGAGGAAGCCTTGGCTGTGCAGTATTGGGATGGGGGGGCGGACAGATTCAATTATTGCGAAGGGTTCATTGAGGCCATGTTCTGGGGGTAGGGAAGAAGCCTCCTTGGCTCTCTCCTAAAACCCTCCCCCCACTATTTTGACCACTGTCGCAGCCCCCCAGTCTTCCCAGTGCAATGTTTCCAGTACTGCTGCTTTGGAGGTGGTGTGAAACCAGCCTTAGACTATAAAGTTTATGGTCATGAATGTGTTTTTGATAGGTTGCTTTTTTTTCCCCTGAAGTATACAACTGAGAGAATGGAAATGATGATTTCAGCAGTTTTATCTCAACCAAATGTGAATGGAATTTCATGGGACAATCAAGAGACTTGCCTCTTACCCAAGTTCTTTGTCTTTGCCAAATTTCAAAGGCCTGCTTTAGACAATGGAATAATTAGAACTTCTCCTGAAAAAGGACACAAGAATTCTTTGCAATGGAAAAAGTTAGGCAATTGAAATGTGGGCAGTTGCTACCAGCTCTTCCTCTAGTAGTAATATACAAAAACTTACAATTTCCATTAGGTACGTAAGTTACGTATATTTTATACACATATAGGAGGTCTGGGTAACAAATGCTCTAGTTAACAATGAGTTCCAATTTCCATTCCAACCCCCCATATTTTGCAGTTGTTCATAACTTTATTAAATCAATTTTGGCCAAAAGTTTCTATGCTTCATCTTAGTCTAGATGTGAATTTTTGGACTGCAATTTTGCAAAATTAGTTGAGCCATTTTTCAATTAAGTGTGTGTAAGAGAAATATGTATCTCTCTGTTGTATTCAGAAATTTTGTACACATTCAACTCAGCATTTTGCTAAAGAAAGAAATAGCAGCTTGGCTTGGTTGGTACAGTTCTTAGAGAGAGGAATAAGTCATTTGTAGAAAGTTATTTCAGTAGTTCTGAAGTGAAGACTGTTTCATAGTGGCATATTTCTTGCATATTTTATTGAAATTTGTCACACCGTAGCAGTAGATCTTTTTTCTTTTTTACTCTTTTCACTCTAAAAAGCACAAGCGATCTAGAATATTGGGAATGCTGAAACTTTTTAGATAAGTGTAATACATTTAACGCAATTCCACTGTTCAAGGCACTCTTAGGATTTGACACAATGTTTTGCATATGAGACCCTGTTGAGATTATGTGGATCTCTAAACTGAAGGGATTTTTGAGACAATCCAGCATTCATGATGACTGAAATATTGGAATGGCCAACGTCTAGTAAGGCTAGGTCTAGGAGTTCTGGATTCAGAAACCAAAAAGCCCTGACTCAAGGAAATTACAAATTCTGGAAATTAAATAATTATTTCCCCCCTTTTAAAGTCATAACAAAAAATTATTGGCAAAAACTAGCAGTAATCTAGTGTTAAAGCTGAGATGCTCTGTCACTCTTTAAACGTTATAATGTGATATACCATTGGTCAAATACTGTTCATAATATATTAATGTGCTAACTTACATAGAGTGTGTACACTGTAATATCTTGTACTATTGTGTAATACCAATTGCGTCTAACATGCCAGTTTAGATGATTTTAAAAAACACAAATTTGAGATTTCCAAAGCAGACTAGTGAATTTATTCATATGCCTGTTGAAATTAATGGACTCCAAAAATCTCAACCCATAATTTCAGTCTTTGTTTCTGTAATGTTGATGCAACACCAAACCATTGAAACAATAAAGAATATTAGAAAATATCTTTGTTACGAACATCTTGGTGTACGTTGCTGCTGTGTGCCATGTATGGATTATTATGAATTAAATTTTGTTTACATTCTTTTAATCATAGGCTCTCGAAAGCTTTAGCATGTGTTGGCAACATGGTTAAGATTACTTCATTTTTATTATTTTGGCAAAGTTAGTTTTTACCTCTTTGTGGAATGTGGACTAAATTTATCTTGTCTTTCTGTTTCTTTCTTTCTTTGTTTCCTGTTCCTTGCCCCTTAGTTGAGCAATCTTTGCTCTGAGAAAAAAATTGCAAGGAAGCAATATGTTGTCTGAATGCATTTTGTTCTTCGTCATTTTCAGATAAAGGGTTTAATTAACAAATTATTCTAAATTAAGATGCATGTTTTAAACTAAATGTAGATTTTCTAACTTTTTACTTGTGACTATCAGTGCTTAATCTCAGATTAGCCACTAGTGTTCCATCTCCAAAATGAACACTGAAATCCTCTTTAGCTTCTGTAATCCCCAAAGTGACCTACTCAATGTGGGGAAAGTTTTTAAATACACACACAGTACACATCACCTTGTGGATAGTACAAAATGGGCGAAGGAACAGAGGGAGATATTGAATATTTGTCTAAAGGCTGATTTGAAATGTATAAATAAGTAGTTTTAGAAAGGAGAGTTTCAGAATAGCCAAAAGGGGTTCCATTACAGATCATGGGTATAGGAATTATCTGTAAAGAATCAAGAGTTTTAGCTACATAGTACAACTACCAAGTCACTTTGTGAAATCAAGATTATCCTGTGCAACTGGTAGATAATGCATTATCAAAAAGAAATCATATACATTTAGGATGTATAGATTTGAATTCCCTACTGATATTTTTTAGACATTAATAGAGTTTAAAGCAGACACCAACTGAGAATAAATGGTAGACAACAATATGAGTTTAAAGATGAAAAATATTTTTGAAAATTCAGAGGAACTAAGGACGCGATGAATACCGATTGGAGTCAATTGAAATATTCTTGTTGACTTTAGTGAGCTTTGGCTAAAACCTCAAATGCTGATATGTTAAAATTAAAATATGGAGCAACTGATAAAGAGCTAAAAGAGTGATTTCAAAGGCCAAAACAACAGTTTGTTGCTATTGTATGCAGTGTTATTGCTTACATAAAGAAATAGCTAGCAGTAACTAAATCCAAATACAGAGACAGCATTTATTTGAAACATTCATAAATGAAAATTGATCATTAATCCTCAAGAAGTTAAGAAGAAGTGGCATGAGTAGTGAGAGAGTTTGTAGAATGGAGGAGGTTAAATCAATAGCCTTCTGGCAGACCCAGACTGAAAGTTCAGTGATGAAGAAGGGCAGAGGAGTAGTAGAAATTAAATACTCCTTAACCAGATGAAAAATACATTGCAAACTAAAATAAGTGACTTCAGAACACTGCTGTACACTTATTTTTGAGAAATAAATAGAAAAGCAAACATTGTAGCATGAAACCATTGAAAAACTGAGATATGGGGAAAATGACCCTTAAAAGGTATGGATGTTGCTAATGACTAATAGTAAGCTGGTGAAACGTTAAAAAAAAAAAGAGTGTCAAAAATTGCTAAAGTGCTCACATTCAACCAAGAAGATCACAAGAATAGAAAACAAGGGGAATTTCACTGAGGTTGCAAAACCTAGAGAGGAAAACAGTTTGGCATTCTGAGTGTGCAAAAAGTATCATATGTTAAAGTATGTTGCTGCATATATAATCCCAGAATTTGACCAAACTAAACTACAGCCATGTTGGGTAATTTGATTAAAAGCAGAACACCATATAGCTAGGAATAATTGTTAGGACGTTTATAGGCAAGGCCAAATTGATGCAGTTGCAGCTTTGCTAATCAGAATGGAAGGAGCTGAAAAGAATTAATAAGCTATAAAAATGGGAAAAGTTCATAGTGACCTTGGTTCTAAGTACCCCGACTTATAAGTTTTATTGTTGTTACAATTAAAAATATTAAAAATGCTTTGCTAATAAAAATAATAAGCAATTTGTTAAAGTTAAAAGAATTAGTAAACCCAGTAGGGGTTACAGTGGTAACCCACTAGGAGTTACGATAAGATGTATGTTTTATAAAAGTTAGCTATAAAATATCAAGTAAAAATAAACACCTCGGAGCAGTCCAAGGGAGCTTGTCTTCAAGCAAGGGGCTAACACCTAAACTCCTCATCTGCTGAATGGAAGGAGGGCCCCCAAAAAACCCAGCTGGTGATCACTTGAAACCATCTCAGACTTTGGGGGGCTTGTAATTGTATAGCATATATGTGTGTGTGCTTAAAACCTAATAAAAAGTAGTTCTCGGTAAAAACACTCCAGTTTGTATTAATTATTTATTAGATGGAAGACTTGTGTCCCCACTGATTTATTCCTGACACCACCTGAAAAGAAACATTGAAGTTACCACTGCTTTGGGTTCTGAAAACCATGGGTAACACATGTTTATGTAGCAAAATGTTTACTACTTGGCATTAAATGTCTTATTTTCTTTCATTGATGTATAGTGCGTTTGCAATTACCAGCAGCTCTGGACACTTAATGTTCTCCATTTAGTCTTAGAGCAATGACCAGGGCAAGCTTCTTCACTTTAGTATGTCTTGACCCTCACAAGGAGCAGTCAACCCCAGGGTGAGGTGAGGTGAGGTGGTGGGGTGGGAGAGAAAGAAGTTTAAGATTAAATGTTTTCTGTTTCATACCACATATATTTAATGATCAAAACTATCTATATTAACTACAAGAAGCTATACTGTTGTGTATGCTGTTTTGCAGTTTTTGTGTGTACATTGCAGTGATAAGTAGAAGAAAAAAATGTCCCAATACTCCCTGTAGAATGTATGGTGACATAGTTGCTGTAGACAGTCATTTATTAGCCTATATTTATAAAATATTTTTGAATTCCTTTATTTTCTGCATAACAATGGAGTAATCTTGATTTATTTTTCTGTTTGTTCGTAAAGTAATAGAAGCTGAACTGTATAGTTAAGCCATGTTAACATCTTTTAGCAGACTGTTAACATGAGCACGTGTTGCATATTGTAAAAAGAGTTAAAAGGTGTAGTCAGAGAATTTAGCTGGAAGACATTTTTAACATTGGTTGGGTTCATTTCCTTTAGTGTCTCTACATTGACGGTATTTAGCATTTACAGACATTATACCCTGGTAATTGAACTTGCATGAATCATTTATTTACAAGGTTGCATTTACGGATAATGTATGTCAAGGGAATTAACTTTTTATTACAGCTGATGCAGCCTTTATGATGTCATAATATTCACTGGCATAGAGAGATTGCTGGAATAGAACTTTCATCTCTTAGATCTGTGGTTATCTACTGGTCTTTGATATTTTTGTTTCGGAAATAAAGGTATAAGAGTATGTGAGTGGGCAATGGTGTTGCAGTCTGCAGACCTTGTGCAGCTTGTTGATCAGGGTTAGACAAAATTTGTGTCCAGAAACTTCTGTGGTAATATTTGCATCCACTGAGGACCATGTATTTTATTCAGTTTTAAGAGGAAAAAAATTAACTATTATGTGGAAAACTGTCAAGCAAAAATTATAAACACTACATACATGTAAGAGATTAAATGAGAACACACAGGTCTTCAAATTAAATTCTAAGAATATTATTTGAGGAGAAAAATGCTAGAAACATGAGTAATGTCTTCATTAGAATAGTATTGAACTGAATTACTTGGTTTCAAAGCTGGTGTTCTGATTTAAGTGGGAATATCTCATAAGGTTATTATGCTAAATTGTGCATTTATTTCTATGGCTTGGCATCCCCTCACTTTGGATTCCCCAGTTGTATACAAATTTGGACAGGACACTCAGGGCACTTCAGGAGAAGAAGAGCAGGTAGAGGATTCTTTCTAGGGCCCCACACTGAAGGCACTCCCTTTTTTTCTGAGGACACCTGCTAATCCTGGTACCATTTCCTGGATCAGTGGAGCCTTTGAGGCTTCTGTGCCTCTGAAAGGCCCCAGGCCTCTCCCCCAAGTAGACAAGTGGCCTTCTCCCTGTTGGGTGTCCACCTCTTCTAATCCTTCCTCAATAATCAATTCTGTAGTTATCTTTTTTCCAGCCTTGATGAAGGCAGTTTCCCCATTCCTCTTCTCTCCCCTTCATTCTGAAAGCAAACCTTCTTAAGGATGGAGAGTATGACTTAAAGCCTGTGCCCTGCCCCTCTCACCTCTCTTGCCCCCCTCACACTCCACCTGCAGAGGACTACATCTGCTTAGGTACCAATACACCTCCATGATGATATGCAGAACCCTCCCTTTCCCTGGGTACCTATCTCCTAAACCAAGACTGCTGGCTCTTCCCTTCAGGATGCTTGGCAGACAATTTGGAAGCAGAATCCATAGATGTTTCTAAGAAGTCTGCTCTAATTCTGGCCTCTCAGTTGTTCCTCAGAGCCCTTTCCTTTGTTGCAAGTGATCTTTTTTTCCCCGGCAGTCTTAAGGCTGCTTTCTAAAATGGTAGGCGCTGATGTTCTATCAACAGAGTACTATTCCCTTCCTTCCACCTGTAGACAGTCATTTTTGCCCAACCTCAACTCTCCTCCCTCCTTCAGGCCATTCAGTTAGGTTGTCATTAATTTCCTGTTCCTGCCCCGGGCTGATATTGCTAATCAGAAGCATTGTGCACACTAGAACACCAAGCCACAGAAAGACAATTAGTAGGTAAGATAGTGTGTTTACTGAAGAATTCGAAAACACTGTACACTTTGTGCGCCTCTGAAATGCAGCCATCTCTGGAGTGAAACATTGTAGGTGTTTAACCATCCATAACAACCCAACACAGCAGATTAGGATAAGAAATGAATAATATCATCCAAGATATAACTATATGCAACATACAAGTAAACCACTTGACAGCATGGGTGAGAGAAGGGGAGGGGTGAATTTCACATCACTGTGCAGTGATTGGAAGGTCATTTGTTATGAACAAAAAGCAGCTTGCTGGTCATAATGGCATAGAAAATGTTCGATAGCTCAGCTCCGTTTTTTCATCTGATATGGTATTATCAAACAATCGCTAGGTTCATAATATTATTTATGAGGTGTTCCCTTCCCATCTGCTAAACAGCTTGTGGAGTTGCAGTCACCGTTCAAACAGAATAGTTAAACTGCCTTTTTATTTTTAAAAAACCTACTATATTTGTAGAAACAAAATCATTAGAAGTCCAACTAAGTGGCAACTTGTTTTAAAAGGGAACATGCAATGGGTTATAGAGATGAAAATTTAGAACACATTTGAATGAATAGTGCCTTCTGATACTTTTTAAAATCTAAGAGGCTTGTGCAGGAGGAGTGAAAGTGTTGGCAGGTAAGAGTAATATATAATCTCCAAAGAAGCATTTCCTTAAATACAGCACATAACTCTCTAAGAATGTCTGCTTTTGAGAAGCTTACTTTGAGTTGTATTATCTCTGGTCAGACTTTGACCCTTTTTCTGAGTCTTCCAAATACTAGTTTAATTGCTTAGTCAGGTGTATCCTTTCACCACCGGAAGGTAAGCTGAGAGAACAATACAGTCTCATTTCCATTAGCCTTCACTTACAGAGCATCTGCTTTCTAAGGTTTGCTGACTTAAAGTTTAAAACAGTTCCAGGGAAGCATACAGGAAAATATAAGTAAGAACTATCATAAGTAAAGTAATTTGAATAATCTTAGCTCAGACCACCAGTCGTCAAATGGTACTTTACACTTACTGCTCTGTCCAATTGTTGACGTGGTTGTTCTCAAGTGAAATGCAGGACTCGACAGGAGCAATCCTTCGCCTTTAGATAGAGAAGATCTACAGCTTATATTCTTGAGAAGATAAAATATTCATACAAGTGTGCCATGCATCTGGCTCATGTATTTCTCTCTGTGTATATATACACACAAGTATTATATTATTCTGTGTGTGTGTGTGTAAATAGCATTTTACAGCATATGTTTATGTGTATATTATGGGCAGTGCAGATAGTCATGCTGAGAGTTAAGATTGCCTGACACTTTCTGTTATAAGATACTATTTTCACTTGCTTATAACTTTGCCAAATATAAACTATTCAGGCTGATATTTTCCATTCTGGATGTCTGCCTCTGGGTGAATTTTTTCGGGGAACTTTTAGTTAAAACAGTCACTTCTGAGAATGTTGTTTTATCCATGTTAAAAATATTTTTACAAATGTTTTCTTGAAAAGCTCTACTATCTGCATGCTTTAGAGCAGGGACTTGGAATTTGGACCTAGTGAGCATGTGTGCACTGAGATTTTTCAGAGGCTTACAATTTGGCTAAATGTGGGTGATTTTTCATGGGGACAGCAAAAGGCATATCCCTGACACCATCCCTGACATCTAACCCTAACCCCATCTGATTTCAAGCCCTTCCTTCAAAGCATGAAGGGTTTACAGCTTCTGAGTGGAAACATTGTAACATTTTTCTAACCTGGGCAAAATAATTTTTTTTCCCTAATCTCATTCTTGGAAATGGCTGAACCATTTTAACCAAAATTTACAAATCAGTCTGAGACAGACTGAATGGACCCAGCATGGAAAATTTCAGCCTTTGTGGTTAAAGTGTGGCAGAGTTATAAGCAACTGAAAACAGCATCTTGTAATGGAAGGTGTTGGGCAATCTAAACTATAGGTGGTGATACTAGCTCCAATTATAATTTGGTATGTATCTTTTATATATAGTCTATATTCCATATTTTAACACCAAGAATTGCTTTAACGTAGAGTAAAGGCTGCTGATGCCCATTCCTAAGTAACACAAACACTAGAAATACAGAAAATCTGCAGTTAAGAATCTGTCTACTGTGCTTTTTTTATAATGTGCTGTATTGTAAATAGCAAATGAATAATGCACAGTAGGACCTTACGAAGAGGAAGCAATATCTACCCGAGATATTATCATTTCAGACTGAGGTTAACTATCTCTTTATTAGCAAAACTTTTCTATGATAGTCAAAAATATTACTGTGTACTGAATAGCTCTAATCCCTGTTTAGTTTCTAATTCTAATCACTTGCAGTTATCTGAGTTAAAACAAAAAGAAAAGGAGTACTTGTGGCACCTTAGAGACTAACCAATTTATTTGAGCATGAGCTTTCGTGAGCTACAGCTCACTTCATCGGATGCATGCCGTGGAAACTGCAGAAGACATAATATACACAGAGACCATGAAACAATACCTCCTCCCACTCTCCTGCTGGTAATAGCTTATCTAAAGTGATCACTCTCCTTACAATGTGTATGATAATCAAGTTGGGCCATTTCCAGCACAAATCCAGGTTTTCTCACCCCCCACCCCCATAAACACAAAAACTCACTCTCCTGCTGGTAACAGCCCATCCAAAGCGACCACTCTCCCCACAATGTGCACGATAATCAAGGTGGGCCATTTCCAGCACAAATCCAGGTCTTCTCAACCCCCCCCCCCCCACACACACACACAAACTCACTCTTCTGCTGGTAATAGCTCATTCAAACTGACCACTCACCTCACAATGTGCATGATAATCAACGTGGGCCATTTCCAGCATAAATCCAAGTTTAACCAGAACGTCTTGGGGGGGGTGGGGGTAGGAAAAAACAAGGGGAAATAGGCTACCTTGCATAATGACTTAGCCACTCCCAGTCTCTATTTAAGCCTAAATTAATAGTATCCAATTTGCAAATGAATTCCAATTCAGCAGTTTCTCGCTGGAGTCTGGATTTGAAGTTTTTTTGTTTTAAGATAGAGATCTTCATGCCTGTAATTGCGTGACCAGAGAGATTGAAGTGTTCTCTGACTGGTTTATGAATGTTATAATACTTGACGTCTGATTTGTGTCCATTTATTCTTTTACGTAGAGACTGTCCAGTTTGACCAATGTACATGGCAGAGGGGCATTGCTGGCACATGATGGCATATATCACATTTGTGGATGTGCAAGTGAACAAGCCTCTGATAGTGTGGCTGATGTTATTAGGCCCTGTGATGGTGTCCCCTGAATAGATATGTGGGCACAGTTGGCAACGGGCTTTGTTGCAAAGATAGGTTCCTGGGTTAGTGGTTTTGTTGTGTGGTATGTGGTTGTTGGTGAGTATTTGCTTCAGGTTGGGGGGCTGTCTGTAGGCAAGGACTGGCCTGTCTCCCAGGATTTGTGAGAGTGTTGGGTCATCCTTCAGGATAGGTTGTAGATCCTTAATAATGCGTTGGAGGGGTTTTAGTTGGGGGCTGAAGGTGACGGCTAGTGGCGTTCTGTTATTTTCTTTGTTAGGCCTGTCCTGTAGTAGGTGACTTCTGGGAACTCTTCTGGCTCTATCAATCTGTTTCTTCACTTCCGCAGGTGGGTATTGTAGTTGTAAGAATGCTTGATAGAGATCTTGTAGGTGTTTGTCTCTGTCTGAGGGGTTGGAGCAAATGCGGTTGTATCGCAGAGCTTGGCTGTAGACGATGGATCGTGTGGTGTGGTCAGGGTGAAAGCTGGAGGCATGTAGGTAGGAATAGCGGTCAGTAGGTTTCCGGTATAGGGTGGTGTTATGTGACCATCGTTTATTAGCACTGTAGTGTCCAGGAAGTGGATCTCTTGTGTGGACTGGACCAGGCTGAGGTTGATGGTGGGATGGAAATTGTTGAAATCATGGTGGAATTCCTCCAGGGCTTTTTTTCCATGAGTCCAGATGATGAAGATGTCATCAATATAGCGCAAGTAGAGTAGGGGCGTTAGGGGACGAGAGCTGAGGAAGCGTTGTTCTAAATCAGCCATAAAAATGTTGGCATACTGTGGGGCCATGCGGGTACCCATAGCAGTGCCGGTGATCTGAAGATATACATTGTCCCCAAATGTAAAATAGTTATGGGTAAGGACAAAGTCACAAAGTTCAGCCACCAGGTTAGCCGTGACATTATCGGGGATAGTGTTCTTGACGGCTTGTAGTCCATCTTTGTGTGGAATGTTGGTGTAGAGGGCTTCTACATCCATAGTGGCCAGGATGGTGTTATCAGGAAGATCACCGATGGATTGTAGTTTCCTCAGGAAGTGAGTGGTGTCTTGAAGGTAGCTGGGAGTGCTGGTAGCATAGGGCCTGAGGAGGGAGTCTACATAGCCAGACAATCCTGCTGTCAGGGTGCCAATGCCTGAGATGATGGGGTGCCCAGGATTTCCAGGTTTATGGATCTTGGGTAATAGTTAGAATATCCCAGGTCGGGGTTCCAGGGGTGTGTCTGTGTGGATTTGATCTTGTGCTTTTTCAGGAAGTTTCTTGAGTAAATGCTGTAGTTGCTTTTGGTAACTCTCAGTGGGATCGTAGGGTAATGACTTGTAGAAAGAGGTGTTGGAGAGCTGCCGAGCAGCCTCTTGTTCATATTCCGACCTATTCATGATGACAACAGCACCTCCTTTGTCAGCCTTTTTGATTATGATGTCAGAGTTGTTTCTGAGGCTGTGGATGGCATTGTGTTCTGCACGGCTGAGGTTATGGGACAAGTGATGCTGCTTTTCCACAATTTCAGCCCGTGCACATCGGCGGAAGCACTCTATGTAGAAGTCCAGTCTGCTGTTTCGACCTTCCAGAGGAGTCCACCTAGAATCCTTCTTTTTGTAATGTTGGTAGGGAGGCCTCTATGGATTAGTATGTTGTTCAGAGGTATTTTGGAAATATTCCTTGAGTCGGAGACGTCAAAAATAGGATTCTAGGTCACCACAGAACTGTATCATGTTCGTGGGGGTGGAGGGGCAGAAGGAGAGGCCCCGAGATAGGTGCGCTGCTTCTGCTGGGCTGAGAGTATAGTTGGATAGGTTAACAATATTGCTGGGTGGGTTGAGGGAACCATTGCTGTGGTCCCTTGTAGCATGTAGTAGTTTAGAAAGTTTAGTGTCCTTTTTCTTTTATAGAGAAGCAAAGTGTGCATTGTAAATGGCTTGTCTAGTTTTAGTAAATTCCAGCCATGAGGAAGTTTGTGTGGGAGGTTGGTTTTTTATGAGAGTATCCATTTTTGAGAGCTCATTCTTAATCTTTCCCTGTTTGCTGTAGAGGGTGTTGATCAGGCGTTTCCGCAGTTTCTTTGAGAGCGTGTGGCACAAGCTGTCAGTATAGTCTGTGTGGTGTGTAGATTGTAATGGATTTTTTACTTTCAGTCCTTTTGGTATGATGTCCATCTGTTTGCATTTGGAAAGGAAGATGATGTCTGTCTGTATCTGTACAAGTTTTTTCATGCAGTTGATAGATTTCCACTCCATACGGCTAAATGCAGTGCCTTGCATAATGACAGGTTTCAGAGTAACAGGCCACTTCACCTTGAATGATCCCTTAGAATACATGTTAGGGTGAGAAAACCTGGATTTGTGCTGGCCCACCTTGATTATCATGCACATTGTAAGGAGAGTGGTCACTTTGGATAAGCTATTACCAGCAGAAGAGTGAGTTTGTGTGTGTGTGTGTGTTTTGGAGGAGGGGGGTGAGAAAACCTGGATTTGTGCTGGAAATGGCCCACCTTGATTTTCATACACATTGTAAAGAGAGTGGTCACTTTGGATAAGCTATTACCAGCAGGAGAGTGCGGTCGGAGGAGGTATTGTTTCATGGTCTCTGTGTATATAATGTCTTCTGCAGTTTCCACAGTATGCATCCGATGAAGTGAGCTGTAGCTCACGAAAGCTTATGCTCAAATAAATTGGTTAGTCTCCAAGGTGCCACAAGTACTCCTTTTCTTTTTGCGAATACAGACTAACACGGCTGTTACTCTGAAACCTGAGTTAAAACAAACTGTAGTTAGTTCAATTCATAATCCACAGTATTTGTTACAATATAGTGTTTGTTACAATATAGCAGTATTTGTTACAATACTGTTACAATATAGCAGTTTTTCTGCAGAGAAGGGTTAAAGCCCATCTGAAATTGAAAACAGATCAATCAGGTTGTTCATCAGTAATTACATAGTATCTCCTGCAGTGCTACACATGACCTGAGACTTTGGAGAGCATGAGCTCACCCTGGGAGGTAGACATACAAAGTGGAGTGGAATTAAAATCTTTCTTTGTAGCAAGAATTGTCCTGCTAATTTATTTAGCCAAGATGTCTAAAACCTAGAAGGACAGTTTAAAACTCCAGCAAGTAGGGGGACACTTAAAAACTCCAGGTTTCCATCTCAAAATATGTTTCTAAATTGGAATAAAAATTGAGAAAACAAGTGTATTACAAATTAAATAGAACTAACTCAGGGTCATGTTACTTTCTTGGATGGTGATGGAAATCTCTTCCTTTGTCTCAAGTATGCAGTTGTAGATTGTCGCTATAACTCACCTAGCTCCAAACATAAAGTTTATCCTATCATTTTAAGGTTAGCTCACTCTTTCATTATAGGGACATTGATGCATGGCTAGAAGGGGTTAAACATCCTGCAAAATAAACCCTCAAAAGACATGTGAGGAGATAATATTTGTGTTTTTGTGTATTTACGTATGTATGAGTAGTGTCGACAATGTAATCAACAGTCCCTGTCTACACTGTATTCTGATAATTCAGAGATCAAAAGAACATCCTAGCATTTAAATTAATTGTAAACACGGGATATCTCTGTATTCATCTCTCTTTGAGATGTATAGCAAATAATCTGTGAATGGTGGAGGAACAAGCAAATTGCCTTATGTTAATTCTATAGCTAAGTACCAACGATGGACCTCCTTCAAAGTCATGCTAATTTCCTTTTGAACTCCAACTTGTCAAAAAGGACATGAAATTAGATAAAAGATTCTTGGGTCCTGATTATGTCATCTCAGATCTGCTTAGGCTTCATCAGGGGAAGTTTGAGTCGCAAGACTGAGGTCCCAATTATGCTGGTATGCCCTGAATATGATATTTGGACATTGGACTATAACCTATGGACTATTTCTGAAAGAACTCTTTGCAACTACAAAGCTCATCATCTATGCTATGAATCTGCACCTAAATGAATTGAACTCAGGTCTGTATGTATATTGGTCTTTTAACCATACTCTTTCTCTTTTTTTGTTTTTTAATTAAGTTCAGCATAGTTAACAAGAATTAGCTGTAATGTGTATATGGGTAAAATCTGGAATATTCAATAACCTGGGAGGTAATGACAGGTTTCAGAGTAACAGCCGTGTTAGTCTGTATTTGCAAAAAGAAGAGGAGTACTTGTGGCACCTTAGAGACTAACCAATTTATTTGAGCATAAGCTTCCGTGAGCTACAGCTCACTTCATCGGATGCATCCGATGAAGTGAGCTGTAGCTCACGAAAGCTTATGCTCAAATAAATTGGTTAGTCTCTAAGGTGCCACAAGTACTCCTTTTCTTTCTGGAAGGTAATGTGTCCAATCCTTTGGGATTGGTAGAACCTTTTTTTATTATGATGAAATAAGATTTTCAGGAATCTTCATCATATTTGACTTAGATACCTGGATGGAGGCCTCAGTCTGGATCACTTTAAGGGACTGTGTTTAAGTAACCAGTAAGGTAATAAAGAAGCTATTTTATGCTGGCTTGATAAACCTAAGTATTGGAATATCCACCAGCTTTATGGTGATTATCTGCCTCAATCTTTGCAGTTCACCCTAATTGAGTGACCATAGCTGGCCCCAATCACAGACACTATTCTCCCTCCCGCAATCTTTACAAAAGAAGTTGTGAATTCCCTTCATGTTGAAAACCATGATTCTCTAGATGGTGGCCAAAGATGACTTTTGCAATAGCAAAGCTGAAGTACTTATATCAAGAACATTACATCTCTGTATTTCATTCTTTTCCTCATCCACCTTCTAGTTCTAAAGTACACCAATGTCATTACACATTAGATCCATGAGCCAGAGTTTTATGTCACTACTCAAGCTACTAGCTGCAATTCATTTAGCAACTGGCAGATTGTAAATCAAGGCTTGAAAGACACCTGATAATCAGAGGTCTAAACTTACAAGATAGAGGTTATTTCTCTCCCTTCCCTCAGCTGCTATCCCAGATGTTAGGAAGGAAAGTTCTGGGATTTCTACTCATTTGCTGTCCCTGTATTTTGCTTGGTAGCTCCATCTTTCATATCAGCTTTGGCTAATAGGTGCCTGTTAAATTTGAAGTTGCATTGTTCCTCTAACTGCTGGAAAGGGGGAAAAAAAAGCTTTGTCTCTTCTTTTCTCTCTGGAGCCTCTGCTGTGAGGAAGGTCCCTACTCTATTCTTGCCCTAGAATCTCCTGGGTGCTGTGAAGTGGGTGGTTCTCGGCTCTTTCCTATCTGCCATTTTTGTGTGACGCTCTCCATGAATAACTCGAGTGCCTACCTCTGTTGCTGCTCATAGTTTTCCTAAGCCCCAGTAGTAACTGTAAAATTGGCATGATTCTTGCTTCTGAACACAAGGCTCTGAAAGCATCCGTGAAACTAATCTAAGGCTTTTCTAATCTCACACCTGTAATTTTGCATATTCAGTGAATTACAGGTGCAAGTGATAGATGTCTGAATGTAGTTTTGTGCATAAGTAGTTTGGGGGACTAAAGAGCACCCACAAACTTGGAGAGACTATTAAATTTCTTTTAAAAATCAGACCCCATAATGTTGGATGGTCAGTAGCTGCAGTGATTGCCATGAAGGTCTGTCTTAACCCACACTGAGACCAGTCTAAATCTAGCCTCCCCTTTTTATGCCTCCTGTTGTAGGTGAAAGTAAGTGTGGACACAATCTTGCACCTACAGTTATTTGCAAGTGCAATTCATGTCACTATGTATGGATAATTATCTGATCGGTAGTCACAAAAAGGAGCTTTTAAAAATCTTATACAGAAATTGCACTGCAATCCTGACTTTAAACGCCCACTCAGACAATATGTATAACATGGATATCATAACATGATTTTGAACTGAGCCCTTTTGGTAGGACCTGAAGATTCCTCTGAAAGTTCATCAAACTCATGCATGCCAAGGGCATGCAGACATTTTTCCCCATTTTTAATTAAACACCCAATCATATTTTCAGCACTCAATTCTCTACATTGTTTATGGTGGTAAATTATATCTGCAGTCATTCTTTTGTTGTGCAATAATAACCTAGTGCTAATTGGCATTTCCTCCTTAATAGACTCTGTTAAGAATTATGTTAAAATAATTACTGCCAGAAAGCACAGTACAGGACTCTTAATTACTAGCTAACAGTTCTGTCCTTAGATCCTTCCTCCAAGCTATGCTTTCATAGAGCATGCGCTTTTAATTTGAATTCAGCTCCATAAAACTCAAGAGAATCTATTGTCTATAAAAGCCAAACTCTTAGCAACAAAGGCTTATCACAGAGGATCAGACCAGAGTTCCCTCTAGTCTGGAGTCCTGCCTCTGGCAATGGCCAGTACCTGTTATTGCAGAAGAAGGTAAATCTCTCCCAAAACTGCTAATACATCTATTCATTTGTATGGCACTGTACACATACCTTCCTAAACCTCACAGTTAATTCTTACACCCGGAAGCATGAGATTGGATTATCCCTTATTATCTTAGCTTGTATAGCTACAAATGTTATTATCAGTCATAAAATTATTCAGTTCCTTTTAAAATGTAGCCGTGGTATTTATCTCAGTGACCTCATATGGCAGCCAATTCCATTGGTTGCATGAAAGAAGTATGTCCTTTCATTGTTTCTCAATTTACTGCACTTTAATGGGAAGCTCCTTTGACTTTATAATAGGCGTTAGGGTAAAAAGGAGGATCTGATCAGATTTCACTCTGTCCTGCTTAATTGTGAATATCTTGATGAAATTACCTCTCATGTTTCTACTTTTGGGACTAATTAATACCAAACTGCAATTTCTTGTCTTATATAAATCCTGCCATACGTTCAACCCTCTTTATTTCCTTTCTACGAACCTTTCACATTTCTACTTTGGACACATTAATGTTGATGAGAACATACCACGGTTTCTTGTGATGTCAGTATTTCTTAATTTTGTATCCATTTCTGCTCTTTTTCACACCCAAGCTTTCTATTTATTGTTCATAGAATCATAGAATATCAGGCTCAAAAGCAGGACCAATCCCCAACTAAATCATCCCAGCCAGGGCTTTGTCAAGCCTGACCTTAAAAGTATCTAAGGAAGGAGATTCCACCACCTCCCTAGGTAACGCATTCTAGTGTTTCACCACCCTCCTAGTGAAAAAGTTTTTCCTAATATCCAACCTAAATCTCCCCCACTGCAACTTGAGACCATTACTCCTTGTTCTGTCATCAGCTACCACTAAGAACAGTCTAGATCCATCCTCTTTGGAACCCCCTTTCACGTAGTTGAAAGCAGCTATCAAATCCCCCCTCATTCTTCTCTTCCGCAGACTAAACAATCCCAGTTCCCTGAGCCTCTCCTCATAAGTCATGTGCTCCAGCCCCCTAATAATTTTTGTTGCCCTGTGCTGGACTCTTTCCAATTTTTCCACATCCTTCTTGTAGTGTGGGGCCCAAAACTGGACACAATACTCCAGATGAGGCCTCACCAATGTGGAATAGAGGGGAACAATCACATCCCTCAATCTGCTGGCAATGCCCCTACATATACATCCCAAAATGCCTTTGGCCTTCTTGGCCACAAGGGCATGCTGTTGACTCATATCCAGCTTCTCGTCCACTGTAACCCCTAGGTCCTTTTCTGCAGAACTGCTGCCGAGCCATTCGGTCCCTAGTCTGTAGCGGTGCGTTGGGTTCTTCCGTCCTAAGTGCAGGACTCTGCACTTGTCCTTATTGTTGTGTATTGATTTCTGGTAGTGTCTGTAATGTGTTCTAGGCCATACTAAAAGGGAAAGAAGCTGCAGTCCCTGCCCTGAAGAGCTTACTCTTTAGAATATTTATTTTTTTAAAATTGCTTTATAAGCTGATATCAACATTCCTCAAGTTTAGAGCTAAGTATGTGATATACTCTGAAGGAGATATATAGACTATTCTAAATATGGGCTATATCAATCATTTTTGCTAATTTGCATTACTATAATTTTATCCAAATTAAATTTCACTTGTCATGTGTCTCCCAATCATTCTAATACGTTTAAATCCATTTGAAATTTCATAGAATAAAAGAAATTAGAGATGGATGGGTGCTATTTTCTCATACTTTGTACATCCCCAAGTGCTATGCAGGATTGTTCCCTTCAGAGTATTCTCAAATAACTTGACCTATCTAACTTTAGATTGCTCAGGTAATCGGGCTTCTATCTTTTCTGATAGATCTCATTTGGGCAATGTTTCCTGATATTTAGCTGACATTTCCTGTGTTTATTGTATCATGTTACTCTTAGTGATACTATATCCCTTTTTATCTCCACCTTTATTTTACATACTTCAGATACTTATAGATGGTTGTGAAACGCTCCAGTATTTGCTAACCAAAACAATGAAATGTCATCAGCAAACTTCACTAACTCGATATCTACATCCTCCTCTTAGTCATTAATAAATATATTAAATAACATTCCTCTCCATACTGGCTCCTGTAGTTCTCCTGTTAACTTTTCTTCATTCTGTGGGGCAGTCATTTGCTTATTGTTTTCTATCAGTTGACTGTTTTTGAATCTATGCCAGGACTCTGACGCTTTCCCCATGGTTATTTATTTTCCTTAATAGTCTAGGATGGAGGGAATTTATCAAAAGCTGTTTGAAAATTCAAGTACATTAGGTACACTGGGTCATCTTCTCATCTACTGTTTAATCATCTCTTTACAAGAATTCAAGAATCCCATCCTTTCCTGTTTAGAATATTCTGAAAATAACTGTAGTTATACTGTATGCCACAAATCCTTTAGCTCATTAATCTTAGACCTGAGTGGCTCACATCTGGTGCCCTCCCACTGGCCTTGTAACAAGTACATGTTTCTGCTGAAGCAACAACATGAATGTTTTCAATCCTGTCTGAATTGCTGCTGGCCTTCAAACTCCATCAGATTCTTCTTGTTCTATCCATGGTCCTGAATTATAGAATAATTGCTTATCTGCTGCTTTATTGTAGAACCAACTATTATTTTTATTTACACACAAGTGTCGGTCAATGGGTACTCAGGAAGTCAAGTCTAAAGAATCTGTAGCCACATGTAACACCTCCTTTTGAAAACTTCCTGGAGACACTTCCTTTACCATATCCTGCACACTTGCCTCCTTCATTTGTCTTTTTTCCTGGCCTTGTGGTATATTTAGGCCAGTAAGAAGCCGCATTAATAGGACCTCACTGTCTCAGTGTTACTTTCTTACAACTCACCAGACAACCCTAATTGGCAAGCAGTAGCAATGCAGTTACTTAATGGTGTGCGTGTGTGTGTGCGTGTTTCTGTGTGCGGTTATTCATGGGACTGTTGTCTCGGCGAATGTCTCCCAAATATTCAGTGCAGAATAATGCTGACTTGCAACACGTTCTGGGTGTAAAACTTTTTGAAATTTAAAAATATTCAGCTAAGTTCAAAGTATTCAGCACAGGATCATCTTTTTTTAAAAAATTAGCCAAATTGATGGATGTATTTCTGAATGCAGGTGATCTGATTATTTTACCGAGATCTTTCTATGTAAAATCCTTTGCATCATCATCTTCTTATCTCTGAATCGGTCTTCCTGCCAGAACTGATGGCTTGAACAATAGAGATCGCCCTGGAGCAGGAACTTCTCTCAGAACCCAGTCCTTATCGCAGCTTTAACTGGCAAAGACTGCCATTCATACTGTCACTCACTGGGAGTATATAATAGATCGTGTATGCCTTGCACACCACAGATAACTCACCAAACTAGGTTGGATTTAATCCCCCCACCCACACACACCATTGATGATAAGATATGTGATTTTCTTTTTAACATCAATTGTCATTGAAATTATAGCATTGCCGTTTATATTGGTTAAGGTTGTGTCAGCATTTCCATTGTAAACCATCTTTTGGTGTGGTTTTTGTATTCTAATGTGCCCATAAAAATGATTCTTCCATAAACATAATTGAAAGCAAGTGGTGATGGTTGTGTTTAAAATGAAACACTGCAATTTTTGCTAGTTTTATTTATTTTCCGTATATGAAATACGCAAAAAATTGGTAAGAAAAATACGTATATTTTCACTGGCTAGAGAAGAATAATGCAAAGATACTTTATGGCTCATGTCTTTCATTACAATGTTTGTATAAAGAGAGTATGAAGCTCAAGTCAACAATATAACATACTTTGTTAGCAGGGAGAATTTACTTCTGGCAATAATAGTTGCCATTTGATCACTGAGATTACATTTGCAAATCACTGTATTTGAAAACTACTGATAGAGGCACATAGAGTGCAGGATAAGCACTTATATATTTAAGTAAACAATAAAGAATATTCCATTTTAAAAATATTTATTCTTTCTGTTTTACAAAGTGCTGAGACTATTAACAGTCATTGAGGCTAGGAAACCCTCCAACACACGGTGCCCAGCTTCCCTGCTGGAGTGGCCAGGGGGTATTTATTTAAAGTTTTCAAGTTGGGACTAGATTGTAACCTAGCTTTGTATGTTCGTGTGGGATAGTGAGGGGGCATAAGGCCGTTCCAGCTCCGAGTCTGGACATTCAGTATTTACCTGGAATGAGAGTTCAGGCATAGGCAAAGATGAAGCTCTATGTGACCCCTGCTTCGTCTCCTCTTTGTGCATGAGCATGTAGATGAGGCAGGGGTGAAGAGGCATGGGGATTGGGTTGAGCCTCAGTACTATCCGCCCACCCCAACACACCAGCCAGCATAGTTAAAGGAGCTATGCTGCACCCTCTGTAGGGCTGCACTAATTTACTTCTCCCCACCCTCCTTCTCTCCAATGGAGTAATGGATAATGGGGAGAAAAATGGTAGGGAATTTTGACACTGAGATACAGTTCCTGGGATTCCCCGTGGGTCAGAGCAACTGCACCCCTCTCTTACACAGATATAGAATGAAAGTCTCACTCTTTCTGTTCATTTTGATTTTGGCTACCAGGCCTGGTTCCTTCATTAATAGTCTTGAAGGAATGAAAATAGTGCTTGTCTGGAATTACTTATATACAGACATAATACTTTGAGTTGTAGATTTATAAAACAACGAAAAGAGTTCTTATCCTCTGCAAGTGGTGAAGGGGCATTTTAGATACTTGTTTAATAGTTCCTTTTGATTTTTGTCACATAAAATATTTTACCAGAGAAAAGTAATAAAAACATAAAACTGTAATTTCATCATGCTCAATTTAATCCCAAGGCACTGTCCAGCACATTTATGGTGCTGTGTGTATGTCTGTGCATACAGTTGGGCATATACTCATAGTGTGTTCATAAAATATAAACACATACAATGTTATCCATATAACATTGTGTGAAATAACACTGACAATTGGCCCCAATCTTCTTTACCCTTAGGAGCACAAAACTAGGTCTTACAAAGCAGTGAGTTAGGGAGAGGAGAAGTGCAGTCCCCTTCCTCTGTTTAAACCAGTGAGGTGCTCCCCCAACTCTAACTGGCTTAAGTAACTCAGTGCTTCCCCACACCTCTCCTTCTCCTTGGCAGGTCGAGTGAGAGTTCCCCCTCCTGTTATAATCTACTTTAACCATTGTCTGTTACTATTATCTTGAGGCAAATGCTTTCCAGGATGTCATGTCATATCATTAAACTTTCATGTTTCAAAAACATTGGGCCATATTCTGCCTTCTTTAATCATTCCCTGTATAGAACTCCCTCTGTTAGTTCTGTGGGAAGATGAATCATGGCCCAATACTTGCAAGTAAAGCTTGGTGAAATTGTTTGGCTAGATTTTTTTTTTTAACCAAAAAATGGAGATTTGGGTTGACCAGAATATTTTGCAAATTCGTGACGAATTCAAGTAATTGTTTCAGTTGAAAACAAAAACACAAAAATTCTGAAATATCAAAATGTTTCATTTCAACATTTTCGAAACAGAATGTTCTTTTTTTTTAATTGATATGACTTTTTGGTTTGAAATTTACTTCTCTGTCATACAGTTTAAAAAAAAAACTCAAACACAATGAAATCTGTTACTTCAGGTCAAAAGGAATGTTTTGTTTGACCCTAACTGAATTTTTTTTCCAACTTTTTGGTGTACCAAAAATTTTGAGTAATTTTTGCTTTGGTTTGATCTACTATTTTTCCTGATTTGTTAGAACAGCCAAAGAACCTAAAAATCAGGTATTTGCACAGCTCGACTTGCAAGTCAGCTATGGGAAGTATAATTTGATAAGGTAAGTTTAAATTTACACTGAATATGAAATATTTTGTAACTTCAAATTAAACAAAATATTGTGTGATATTTATGAATCCTTTGACTTTTTGAGAATGTCAACTGCAAAATGCCTTTTGACTTAAATAGAACCTGATTTCTCCTAATATTGATTTTGTCTGGATGTATTGTCCATATGTGTAGTGTGAGCATCAGATACACTATTGAGTGCTGTAAAAGAATAACAATACCACCATGAATTGGGGGAAAATGGGAGCTGCTGGGTGCTTAAGTTTTGTAAGGACCTGTAATTTCCTAAGAGGAGAATTGTTTTTTTTTCTTTTCATTATTAATACTGGATCTTACTATTTCCTTTGCTTCACTGCAGCTTTTCTAAGTTCAGAGTCTGTGCTGGAGATCAAGCAGGCTGGATATGTTGCATTGGAGTTGACAATCAGTATGCAGAGTTCATGAGCCTCTTTATCATATATGATATTTTTACTTTCACCTTTGCAATAAATTTCTTTCCTCTGTTTGGCCTCACTTTTTAGGCTAATGATTTTAAAAAAATTGTCCCTTTTACCATTTTTAAATTGTCCTTCAGAAATCTCTCAGACAGAGAGGTCTTTATTTCTAATGCTGACAATACGATGAGTGGCCGAACAAACCTATCACACTTTTCATTGTGACCCCAGTCTAGAAACATTCTAGCAGATTTCAGGGGTTCAGATTATTTTTTCAAAATTTTTCGTTTTCTTTTCCATTCAATTCTAATTTGTTATTTATATATATAAATTAGAAATATATATAAAAATAAACTAGAATATATATAAAAAATACACACACAGTATACTCTTGTTTATCGAAAACCCTATTATTCAAACCTGTGCACTATCCAAATCCCTTCCTTGTTCCCCAGCAGGAGACATATGAGATATATTCCCTCTGCAGCATGTATTTCATGCTGAGGGACAGGGAGGGGATTCAGAGAATGCAGAGGTTTGGATAAGACACTGGGCCAGGACTGCAAGGAGGAGGAGAAGAAAGACAAGCCCTGGGCTGAGAAGGGAGGCTACCCCACTGCTGAATGGCTCCTGCCTTCTTGATTATCTGAACTCCTGATTATCCAAATAAAATCCATGTCCCCCATGCTATTCAAATAATCGGGAGTATAAAATGGCTTTTTAATATAACGGTATTTTAATAAAGAGTTTTCATTTTCTGCTTCTTGGAAAGACATTGCTTTTAGAGTGACTAGGACATTGCTACATATTTTTGCCAATAAAAGGAGTAGCAGGGTATATACTGTTGATGTAACAAGTTGGTGTGCTTTAAAAAAAATTAACTAAATGTAAAAATATTAAATACATATTGTGGCATCTGCTAGTAATGTATAGTGCAAATGAAAGAGAAAAAAACACATCTAACGATTACAAAGCTTTTCAAGCATCCCTTATTTTTATCCAAACTAAAATTTTAATCAGTTGAGCAAACTACATCATTAGAAACATCCGCTGGAAAGACTGTTAGTCAACTTAGAGTGAATTAAAAGAAAAGGGCCATTCAACCGGGAACTGAACATATTTGACAATTCAGGCATTGCTGTTTGAAATAAATACTTTCTCATGCTAAGCTTTTCTGAAAGGCTGTTACATACTTACCAAGTTTAATCTCTTTATTTTATTTATTTATTTATTTATTTATTTATTTTTGCTTTAAAGATGGGAGTTCCATTAAAATAAAAATTCCATTCAGGTTATTATCTCCCCAGCTGTCTGTGCAGACCATGGGGTTGGCCTGAGAATATTCTCATTACATGTGTTCTAGCAGTTAGTCAGTGATTGATGCTGTATTAATGCACAGCACAGACGCTTTCCCTTTTGTTACTGAACATTAGACAAATTAGTTCTTACAAATTCATGTCCCACCCCCACTGCATCTAACTTGGCCACTCTGGCTGGTTAATATTGCTAATAACCTTCATTCAGAGTGAACTGAAGCATTAGGAAGGAGGAGTTTGCTAAAGGAAGGGGAAGAAAACAGTCAGTAGCCAATGAAGTCTAACAATATGTGGCAGGGATCTCATCATTTTCTAGTGCATATCAGCCTCATAATGACAAATGATCTTTTCATTGCCAAGCCCCCAAATTAATTTTCCCTCCCACTTTTCTTGAGGCCACATTCATCACATAGATTGCATTAAGTGTACTTCTGTCAGGACAGAAAAAGATGAGTAGCAAAGTAATTTGATTCCGACAGCTTCTTATCTGGGGGAAGAAAACCTCTGGGACGATATCCTGAAAAGTAAATGTTCTCTGTAAATGTTCCTGGGATGTTTTTGCATCAGAGTTCTTTATAGTATATGAGAAAAGGATCCTGCATCAGCAAAACAGCAAAATTGCTGCAAAAGGCAGATGGAGGAATATCTGTAGCTGTTTGTTACTGACCTGGTAGCTGAGTCCTGCTTTATGGTGAAGGAACACCAGCTCAAGTGGAATGCATACAATTTATGTTTCTAATGTTATATAGAGAACAAAATTGCTCTTTGCATTATCTGTTTTGAAGTTAACAGGTTGGATACTGTTTTCCAGTAATAACTAATAACTCCTAACTAATAACTAATAACATAACTCCTAATAAACTTTTTTGAAGTTCATTGTTTCTTTTCTGCTATTTATAAAGATATTCTAGGTGTTATATAGGTTTCTACCAGAGATTTATAAAGGTCAAGAATCACTAGTGCATCAGGAGGAAGGGGAATCATAGCACAATTTAGCTATCTGAAATATTATGCTGTTGGCCGGATTAAGTCACACAAATTGAGTTTAAAATTACAGACTGTTTAGTGTTTAGAAGCCATTTAAGTTGAGGTAAAGATTCTTGTGCATTAAAATTAAAATACAGCAGTTTTATTCAATTCAACCTAGTTTCTGACACTTTGAATGAATGATGCCCTTTTCCTATTGTGCTTGTGTAATTTTTTTTAAAAAGTAAACTTTAGTGTATTTGAATGACAGAAGCAAAAACTGCATTTCTCTCTCCACTGACACTGCACTGGGTGCTATCTGTCTAGCCTGGATCACACACAAATCTGGGTTGAAATTGACTCTTTTCAGTCCCACAGGTTGCTAACCCTTCTTGAGTACACTCTGAATGCCTGCTATTTTACATTAGTGCTTTCTAGACTCCTGTAGGCCAAACACCTCTGCTTACTGTAGCTTTTTCAGATGTTTCATTTGGCTCCTTGACCTCTCATTGATCTCACATGTGGCTTAGCTATCACCGCTTTTATTGCGGGTAGCGTCCCCACACATTTCTGTGGATCTGGATCTGAAATCCCACTGCTCATATGCATTCTCCATATGTGTGTATTTCTGATTGCACATGGGCATGTGGGGGCTTCCACTAGGGTGCATGTACAAGTCTCATCGACTTAAAAGGTCAGAAGGGACCATCGTGATGATCTAATCTGACCTGCACATCACAGGCCACGGAACCGTGCCCACTCCTGACGCAGACCCCAAAGCCTCTCTCTTCTTCGGAACATGACACCTGTTTAATCACTAGCCCTCTCAACTGGCTTCCCATAGAGCTGGACGTTGTGGAAGACCATATTGTGTGTGTAAAACACGGGATAGAAGATTTATACACTGAAATAAATACAAATTCTGATATGTTTCATATTTCTGTTACAACTGAATTTTAATTTTTAGAATCAAGGAAATTGGCACTTGCAGCTATGAACTGCTAGGTTTTGTCACTCAGGGCATCTCCCTCACGCTTATTTTTCAATAACTGTGACCAGATAGCAAGGTGGGGTGGGAGCTTGGCATAGTTAGAAAGTTTCTCTGACCTGACAAGTCTTTCTGTTAATCAGTGCGTTGGTTAGATGGGCAAAATCTTTGAGCTTTTCCTTCTGTTGTATGAATAGCTGTGAATTAATTCATTCATTTTATAAATGAACGAGATAATACAGCATCAGTGAATGCAAAACATGTGTTTACCTTTGTGCACAAATACAGCTTAAAACAAAGAGGTTGGGTATTAAGGAAAATGGAAATGAAAATAGCTTCCGAGGAGAATGAACCAAAAGGGTGGCAAAGCAGAATTACAATCCTAGTAGCACCAGTTGAGAACAGTTGCTCACTTTCTTTAAAGGTCATTGCCCATTTCCTCACCAGAAAAGATGCAGGGCAGAAAGCATCGGAAATTTGTCTTCTTTAAAATGGGGTCTAGCTCTTTTCCTGGAGTTCTCCTGTTTACCTTTTAATGTAATTAGGCAGACCAGGTTGGTATTTATTCTTTTTCTGACAACAGTAAATTAGGCTTAACTCTTTACTTACAATGAGAAGGAAATCACCTTTCTGATATCCTTCAATTAGCTCTAACAGCTGTTAAATTATAATTAAAATTTCACATGGATCATTTGAGTTCTTGGAATGTTTCCATTTAATAACAAAACATTTGCATATATACATTTTCTTTTTGACAACCTTTTCAAATATGCCAGTGCTATATCAAGAATATTGGTACTGTATTAACCAATATCTGTTTAGTCATATGAATAGACAGCTGGGTCTAATAAAATGAAAAATTGATATGGAAGAAGGTGAATAGAAAGTCTCAAAGCTCCAAGTTTTTTGTTGGAGGTAGCTCAAAGAATCAAACTTCCCCTAACACCTCTCACCCCTCCCCCATCTGATCTCCACTAGTAGAAATCCTAGAGAAATACTGTTCGAAAGCTAGCAATAATCTGAATAAATATTCCCATTCTTCTGTCAAACACAATCGGTTGTTCTCTGCCTTCATAGGATGCAGACCTGCATATATTTTGGTGTAAATAACTGAAGAAATATTACACACCTTAAAGTAGATTCTGTTCCTTTGTAGAGAACACTTCCATTTAATGAGAAAATGTTTACTTTATAGTAGCTCTTGCTGCTGTCTATACTTACGTGGTCAGCCTGTTCTTATGAAGAAAGTGGGTTATATAAACAGTGGTGACTACTATTAAAACCTTACAACACAATATTTTCTGTGTCTTGAAAGTGAATTAACTAAAAACTGAAGCAGAGCCAGGAGGTTAATATAAGAAACTGTCTCTAAACAGTTTGATGTTTGTAAATTAACTAGATGGGCATGGGCCATCGCAGTGTGGAGAGAATTACCATTAGAATCATAAGAGGAAGAGAACTTCAAATGAAACAGATTTTTTTTATTACTTATTTTTCCTGACTCTCTCTCTTGTAATAATTTAACTTACAACCCAAAGAAATTTTACAACATCCTGAACTCAGAAGAGGCACCTCAAGCACATCCCTAAGTCTATAATCTTCACGTAGTTCTTAGGAGACCATCCTTCTACCTTTATATAACTGGGGTTGTTTTCTCCGTTTTGTTTTGTTGCTATCACTTTCAGCAGGCAGATCCAGGAACTCAAGATACTTTTTTTAAAATAAATCGTTTTGCCTTTTTTTATGGCAGAGGCAGGTTTCCTTCCTGTGGTTCTTTTTGGGCCCAATTATTCAAAGGAATAGAAGCTCAGGGCTGCATGCAATGTCATGTCTAATTGTATGCACAGTTAGTGTAACTGCACCCGCAAATAAGGAGCTCAGATTTTCCTATTGCTGTAACAATTATCCTACCTCACTCAGTTCCCTCTCTCTTGTTCATTATCTCCCTGCTTCCATGTTCTCATGTCTAAAATTGAGATTGTGTCTTTCTTTCCAATGTCTTGGTCTTCTTAGAAATGGTGAGATCACCTGAGGGTGGTGTTAAATAATAAACAAAAATAAACTGATGATTCTGTCCCATTCACGCCCCATCAAGAACTTTCCACTGATCAACGGCAAGTAGAAGTTTCAAATCCTTTTTCTAAACCTAGTGCAGTACGGTTTCAGATCGAGTTATAACTGTTAATTCAGTTTCTAGGATAGTAGTTTTTTATCTAAAACCAAATGCTCCTTAGATTGGTTGGGAAGCTGCCTAATCTGGAATGTGATCTGTTCCATTTCTCTCTTTTTTTTTATAATTAAACCACATTGTAGTTGTTGGATTTTCTCTTATGAGCTATAGTGTGGAAATGTATTTCTTAGCTGCTTTTGGAAAATTCTGAATCAATTTATTTTTGTTGTTTCGTCAGGGAGTGTCTCCCAGAATACTGTAGGCTGAGAGTTTCTCAAGTTGTATGTCAGATTTTCTATTACCCTTTATCCAAAATATCTCGATTTGTGGGCAGTCCTAAAAAGCGTGTTTATATGTGAGTATCATTCTCTTAAATTGAGTTTGAGGTAGCATTATTTCATTTTGTTGAAGATTATTGAGGTGCAGAAGGAGCGTGTGGTCACTTTCCATTGAAATTCTTCCCATGATGAGGAGGGGGAGGTAGAGTGTGTGTGTTTTGGAAGCTATATGCCCAGGAGTCACCTGCTGTGGTCTGCTGAATTTCTTCTTCCCATTTTTCTTTTATGTGGTGTGACTTATCTGTTTCAGAACTGTTGAGACATGCATAGTGAATGGCAATTCATCCTTCAGATCTGCCTGCTTTTATGAGTTTCTGCAATTCATTTTTAAACTTGGATGTGGGTTGCCATGTGTTTGTCCATTCTAGCTGGGAATGGAGTTGAAACTGGAGATAATTATAAATGTCTCATCTGTGTAGGTTGTGTTCTGGGTGTGATGTTAAAGTGGTTCAAAAATCTGAACTCTAAAACGGTACTTCTAGGTGAGTCAACATACTTTGTTTACAGCTAACTATGCACTTTTGGGGAAAAAACAACAGTAAAGTATGGGAGGACAGAAATTTTACTCTATGGGAGATGGAAGCCTTAGCAACCCGTTTCTTTTCTGATGTGTCACTAGGTGGTTACGGTAGTCTAGGCTTGACCACAGTGTTGTAGGTAAAAGAGCTGATTCTTTTTCCACGTTTGGCCAAGCTGTGTGGGTGATATCTGGGAGCCATTGATGGTATATGATATTTTAGATATGTTGCCTGAATAATGTTGGTGAAGTTTGGGAGAGCCATCTCCCATTCTCTTTTCTGTCTTTCAGAAGCTTGTGGCTGTTTTTGCTCTTTTCTCCTCCCCAAATGTAACTGGAAAAGTGTACAAAGATTGGAACTAGCTGGCTGGTAGTGTCAAGGCCAGGTCTGAAAAAGGAAAAATAGTTTAATGAGTCTAACTCTATCTGAGAATGTTAGTAATGGAAATTATGATTATGTATTTGTATTACAGTAGGGTCCCCAATCATTGAAGGGGGCATTGCGCATACAGATGGTCTCTTCCCCCAAGAGTTTACAATCTAAGAGCGAGCATATGTATTTACATCTTTTCTAATTTACTCTGTTTGAACAAATTTTGTTATATTAAGGTATTGATTTTAGGGCATATGATTGTTTCATGTTTTGGAAGTTTTCTCTTATCCATACACAGGACTTGATTTCCTGAATTCTTGATGGTTGGTGCCCTCCTGTTGTTTAGTCTAAATCAGTCTAATTAACTATACCTTTAGTTAATAACATACCTTTAGTAAAAACAGTGCTTGTAAATGTGTAGGAAAGGCCTTAGTAATTATCTAACAATTGCTTAAGGGGAAAGAAAGAAGTTGCTGAATTCCCTATGGACATAGGTTCAACTCCCTTTTCAGCATACTGTTCCTAAATTTAAACATTTTCTCCTGGCATGTAGCACAATATCTTAAAATTGTAATGGACCTGATTCTCAATTGTATGATATGAGTTTTACAGTGGTGTTACTCTGTTAAAATAAGTGTGCAAAAACTAGAGTAACTCAGTGGTGAATCAGGTGCAACATATTTTGTTTTATTTGATACAAAACATGTGAGCATATAAAAACACAGTCATCAGAATGAGCAAGCAACACAAATAGTGTTCACTCAAACACTTCACTCAAAGTCCCAAATGGAAGATAGTTTAATAGTCTGCATGGATATTGTGTAATTAAAGATTTTTAAATAGAATTTGATTACATTACCACAGTAAACATCAGGAGAGAGTGTAAACCTTCGTATCTTCATTTTCCAGTGCCTAGATGCCATTGATTAGCAATACTATTTGCATGGTGCCACGCTGGGTAATGCTGCTAAATTGACAGAAGGGCGGAAAACGGCCTCAGTGTCTTGCCATGTTGTTTCAGACAAGCTTGTACATCTCTAACATCCAAAGCTTAAAATACTTTAAAGCCTGTACTTGTAATGACCCCTTTCAGGCTTTCGTTTTATTATGTTTAATATTTATGTTAAGTCATTGGAATTGCTAATAAAATATATCTGTGGGTTTCCCCCCAATAAATAAAACAATAAAACAAAATCATTACCCAAGCCCCAACTTGCCTTGAAAGCTTAGAAGAGGAGATTTGTCAGTAAATTGGTATCAAGCTTGTTTCTTGTGAATTATGGCCATTTTTGCAATAAAATTTCGCTTGCTGGAACAAATGGATGTGCAAACCTGATTTTATTAGAGTGACTAAACATTGTGGAACTAAAAAAAGGAAATTCTTACATTCTGTCACAATTTGGGGCCATATGGGATCATAAACTCTTCTATTTGTATTTCACTTGCAGACTTAAATGGCATTATCTCATCAGAGAGAGGGTAGCAAGGAATACACTTAACTTAAATTTAGAAATTGTCCTTGTTACTGAATGTCAGATAAAGGTGAAGCTTTTAAATAGGAGTCTTCCTGATTTACTACCTTTAATGTGAACAGGAAGGGATGCGCAAAGCACATCATTAGTGTGACAGGGTGAAAGGGGCAACATGTTTCTTCTGCTACAATGGAAAGAGGATGAATTTGGCACAGCTCTGATGTCAGAACCTCCATCACCTTTCTCACAGATGATGTAGATTTTAATTGTATTCCGGGGCTGATTCTCATCGCACCAGCTCCTACGTGACATTGAGATAGATGAAGCCATTTGTTGACATTATCAAAGCCAGCTGTGTGCTTGGCTGCAGCTACAGTAGGCATTATATCTCATGCATAATCCTCTCATTGAGAGAGGATCACAACCATCTGAACCATATGGCAAATAATTTTATTATGATCAAAAAAAGGACTCTTGAAGCTAGTTAAACAGAAGAGTCCTTGAAATTCACTCAGAAGAGGTTTTTGCTTTCATGCAGCATTATCTTAAATAAATTTTTAGTTCTTCCATAATCTGAGAAATACAGGAATTTTAACCCCCCCCCCTTTTTTTGTAATTACGAGAAACGGTGTGCAAAAATGCATCACTTGATTTTATTGTTAACTGAAGAGTGTATTATAATAGGTGGAACAGCTTTGAGATAGACTCCTTTTACTAACTGCATACCCTTAAGGATCTAACATGTAAATGGGATGTAGAAAACACATGAAATTACAAAAAAGGGGGGAAAATCACACACATCTAGCAATGGGAATGCTGAGGTGATGTCTTACTGTCTCACTTCCTGAGAACTAGCAGTATGAATGTAGTCTTTCCTGGTGAGGAGAGCATACAGCAATCTTCAGAGATCAGGAGAGGAAGAACCCACTGTTTGATACATAGCAGAGCAATCCGCTATTAATCATAGAATCATAGAATATCAGGGTTGAAAGGGACCTCAGGAGGTCATCTAGTCCAAACCCCTGCTCAAAGCAGGACCGATCCCTGACTAAATCATCCCAGCCAGGGCTTTGTCAAGCCTGACCTTAACTTAGCATATGGAGCCTTGTGATGGGAAGGAGGAAAGTGTCCTCTGCTATACACAGGATTCCCTGCAGGACAGCCAGAGAGGAACATGGGTATCAGCGGCAAAGGCATCCAATCTGTCATTCTTCCTGCCAGAGAAGGGGAGATGGGTAGCAGCTGTCAACAAGATAAAAGCAGTGCTTAAAGGCCTGATCCTGTTTCCCTTTAGGTCAGTGGCAAAACTCCCATTGATTTCAGTAGTCAGAATTGGGCATGAGAACTATTTATTGTGTGAAGGGACAGTAAGTGCAGATAATGGAACAAGACCAGGGACTGGGGTTGCTTTATTAATTAAGAGGAAATTTCTGCTGCTTTAGGATAAATACTGCAAAGACATAAAAGGGCAGCATCCATTGCATTGTGGTGCAAATAGGCTGCTTGCATACTTAATATTTAAGACTTGGGCCTGGGGAGGTACACACACTTTCCAGAGGGGCACCTGTTAGTAATATAGATGCATTATCAGCAACTTTCACACTGCAAAGTTATGGAACATAAATAAAGAATCACCAGAGCCAAATGGCAACAGCTGCCTTATCTGGAGGATAGCTTTTTATTTGGTACTTTATTGACAAATAATAAAGCTTGTAATTGGACTGTGGGAGGAATATAGCCACCTAATTTACAGGACCTTTAATTTTCTAGTACTGCATGCCTGAAGCCTATTCTTGTTGTTATCACCCCCTCATGCGTAAAGCAGAGGTCCTGGCTGAACTGTTAACATTGCCTGTTAAAATGTGCAGTTTTCCTTCTCATTATTTAAAATCATGTTGGGGGGAAGGGAAAGAACACATCTTCTGAAGTAGTGCAGCGATTACAAATTTGTGCAATATGTGGTTTTAATTACAAAAACATTGTGGCTTTTGCTCTAGAGGTTTCCCCTAAAAAAAAAAAAAAAGCCTTTCACTCTCAGTGGGGTGTGGAGCAGAGCTGTGCTAGCAGAACAGGCTAACAGAAAAAGATTGCCTTTTCTGCGGCAGCTGCTGAACTGAGACTTTCTGGATCATGAATGTATGTAAATATGTCCAACTGTTTGCCCTTCATACATCTTTGGCAAGTTTGGAGTAAAAAATATTGCACTGGTCCATTAGTTCGCTTGCCTGTTACTGTAGCAGATGCTGTTAAAGGCACAGAGTTGAGTTTCTAGACAAGTATTTCTGTTCATGGTACGGAATGAAAAAGGAGTAATACTAGGAGAGCGTGGTGCTCTGATGGCACTCTGAGATCAAGATAAAGAAAGTGTTGGCAGCACATTGTACCAAACTGTACTTTGCACTGGGGCAAAGACACAGGGGCAGTGCTTCAGCCCATAAAGCAAAATACATAATGATTGCAGCGTCTGTGACTTTGGCATATTTCTTCCATTCAAAACCAGTTCTCTAAAAGATTAACAATTATTTTGTGGAATCTTAGTAAGATTCCTGTATGTATCTGCTGAGTGGCAAAACCACAGTCTTGGATGCCATGCCATACTTCATAGGGATTTCACTGGCAATGAAGGTTGTATATAAATAATGGATGTCGAAGGGTGACAGGGCCTGGACACTTGGGGCTTGACAGATTATCTTGTGATGTATTACAATTAGATATGCTTCAGTGTCACTTCATTTATTCAACTAGTAAGGGTGCATAACTCTTAGATCCATCCGGAGGTAGATTTATTAAGCGCCTTAGTCACGTGCTCTCAAAATTTGGAATTGATTTTTGAACATCCTTAACAGTTTTCTAAATCATTTTGCTCTTTACACGTATCTTTTTTTTTTAGTAGTTGGGATTTTATTAGCGTGTGTAATAAGACAAGTTCAATTTTTTGTCTCATGGTTTGCTTATTGTGCTCAAGGCAGTTGCTAGATGACAGATCACCTTGTCACTTAACTGGTCAACAGACCAAATGGGCCTTAGGGGAAGAAATAGCAGAGCTCTGTGGTACAGAGTTCGCAGAGGCTGGTAGCTGGCAAACAGCAGTAGCTTTACAGTAGAGAGTTATTTATAATTGGAATCTAGAGAAAAATAGAACCAAGCTTGGTAATAAGAGGGCATGTCCTTTTTTTAATAGTTTCAACTAAGAAGTCTGATGGAAAAAGGTTACTGAGCCAATCAAGGACCAATTGTATATCTGAAAGTTCAGTTATGACATATACTAATGGAGTTTTGCAAACTAGTGGGTCAAAACAAGAAGCTGTTTAGGATCACTAAAAATCTTTAAACCAGCTGAACGCTTAATACTGGCATCCTTCCATGTGTATTTTTCATTGTTTAAAATGGTGGTTCTCAACCAGGGATATGCATACCCCCAGGGGGTACACAGAGGTGTTCCGAGGGTACATCAACTCATCTAGATATTTGCCTAGTTTTATGACAGGCTACATAAAAAGCACTAGCGAAGTCAGTACAAACTAAAATGTCATACAGACAATGATTTGTTTATACTGCTCTATATTCTGTACACTGAAATTTGAGTACAATATTTATATTACAATTGATTTATTTTATAATCATATGGTGAAAATAAGCGATTTTTCAGTAAGTGTGCTGAGACACTTTTGTATTTTTATGTCTGATTTTGTAAGCATGTAGTTTTTAAGTGAGGGGAAAAAAGGAGAGAGCTTGCCCAATTGGTCCCAGTCTTACATTACTGTAGATTTTTACAGTAGACTTAGTGTGTGTGTGTGTGTGAATCTTGTTTAATCAGTCGTTATGAAACAAACTAATTTCATGTGCTTTGAATATTTCTTGGCAATGAGAATGGTGATGTGTGTAGGACAGCAGGTGGCCACAGAAACCAGCAGAAGCTGCAATCCTCTGGAGAATCAACATCTTTCCCCTGCCCTCCTTACCACCCCAAACACGTGCCAACTAGCAAAATGTTAGTCACCCTGTGGCAACCTTCTTGTTCCTCAGATAAGAACCTAGCACAATTTTTGGTTAAATTACACTGGTAGCAAAGCCGATCTGAGCAAACAAGATTTTGGAGGATTCACTTGTTCTTGTAAAAGCTGATAATAATTGATGAACGACCAGCTTGCTGGACCCTGACAGGCTGGTTGCCTGGCCTTTGCACTCTGCCAGTTCAAGCCTTACAAGTGTGAAATAGCCAATTACTGGAATACCTATTGAAAGTAATAGGCCAATGAGCAAATTGGTACTGTGGGACACCGTGGCAGTGTAGATGGAAGGAAGCCAAGATAAAGTTCTGCTCTGAGCAGCTGCTCCCACCACAGCTTGATAATACTATTGGATGACCAAGTGATGAGAGTAAGGTATATCCCCATTTGAACTGCAAGTGTCCTGCCTTGTATTGACTTAAAGTTTATGATGCATGATACCATCTTGTTACCCTGGTCCTAATTTGCAGAAATAAATCCTCCTTTTAAAAGGTAGTTAAATAGGTAATAGGGATAGTCACGGCCATAGATTTTGTGCAAAAGCATTAAATACAATTTTTGCTTGGAATGAAAAGTCATATAGTGTGCAGCGTGTTAATACTTGCCAGCCATTTGCTATTGACAGAACAATTTATCTTGATAAAGGACAGTGAAAAATTCCAATCTATTCACTGACATCACATTATCAGCAGTAATATATGACTGCATCTAAATATAAGGTTCAGATCTGATACAGCTGGGAGGTTTCTGGTAATTTTCCTGTAAATATATTGTGTACTGGACAATGAAAAAATGACACTTTTACCATGTAATTGGATGACCTATTTTTATGTGAGATTTAAAGTTTTACTGTGTTTAATGGGATAGACCATAATGTTTCCTTTTTGGGTAACCTGTTTCTTTTTGTAAGACTTTAGCAATAAAATGGGTATTACCAGGTTTTACAGAGCAGAAATAGCAGACAATGAAAGGTAAAAGCTTAAATACCAATCTGATTAAAGAGTCCTTGTTCCTAGAAATTTGCTGCAGAAGTAAGAATTCTGTCAGAAAATATCTTCATGGAAATGCCTGTTGGCAACAGTAAATGGTTACAGTATGTCTTCTTTTGCCAGAATGGAAAAATTGTGTTGCAGTGTCTGTGCACGACTCCCTTTTTGCGCTTTCCTAACAAAGGTGTGATCCAGAATCCTAAAATCCTGTTGAGTATCCTGATTTAGTGAAATCTGGAATAAAACTGCTTACTAGTGGTCTTGGGGGAAGAAAATTCAGATTGGCTGGCAGATAATTTCGTACAAGGTCCATGAGTTTGAATCCATGGTTCGATAGCAAACGTTGTGGTTTCCATGCCTCTACGCAGAAGCCTAGATGAAGCCAATACCAGCTTTTTGTCTAATCCACTTTTCCAGTTGCCAGCCATTTGTCTGGCTCTTATAGAAAGAATTAACAAAAGACATATTGCTGTTTGCTTTGAATCTCCCTTTAACTGTTGCAAAGTCCATTTTAAATGGCAGGGATGGAAGATAGGGAAATATGATATTACAAATATATCAGCATAAAAAAGAAACCAGTGCAGTGAGATTATGAATTTAATGTGACATAGTGTAACAAAAAAAGGATAAGGTCTAATAACGCAGACCTGCTGATCAAGACCTTATATTTTGCTTGAGATATTTTATATCCACTGCACTTTGCTACTCAATAGTTTTATATTATATGACAAGATGAGGTTATTATGGTTAAGAAATTACCAGGTGACAATCTATTATCCATTGGTATTATTTTTACTATTGAGCTTTTTTCTCCTCTGGAAATACCTGGTTGTAAAACCAGTTTATATAGCAGCCTAGGTGGTAAAGATGATCTCTTGTCTCATCTCCTCTAAAGATTGTGAACATTGACTCACCTTATGAAGATCCTCTAAGAAGGAACCTACATATGATCCTAGAGCTTGAAAAAAATGCTGCAGATCTACTAACCAAAGAAGCAAAGCTACTTATTCTGCCTCTTGTACTAAATATGGATTGCGGGGGGCAACCTGCAGTGAGGTCCAGCGCTAAACCACTGTAAAGAAGCCCCAAATCCCAGTTGCTGGGTTTGAGGAAGGTGCTGGGATTCCTATCAAGTTTTTATTCCTGGACCCTGGTCCAGGGCTACAGCTTTTATATCGCATTCCACTTAACAGACGTCTGATAAATGTGAAGCATCTTCCCACTTTGGCTACTGGAAGGGAGTGGGAGCACTCTCTCTTCTTCCTTCCTCTCTTCCATTCTCCCTCTCCAGAAGTGATGTACTATTTTAATGGGGAAAGTGTCTGGTTCTCTACTATTCCCCCAGACTCCTTGCTGCTGTGAGAGGAGAAGGGATCTTTGATAGTGTGCCCCTCTGCCAGCATCAATTTTGGGGTCATCCATCCCCATTAATTGCTCCAGTGCCTGCTGTGACTGCTGCTCATTGCTTTTCCAATCAGCACCAGCAGCACCCGATAATTCTTGTCACTTTCACTGCTTTGTTAATTTCCCTCAGTTCTTTCTCAGAAAAGTTATGAGCAGGATCAGAGACACTGGAGCTGTCTGTTTGCAGATTCAGGCAAACATCCCTGAATTGGGTCACATATAGAAAGTTATCTTCACAAATATGAGTTCGAATTTTTTTCAGTGAAAATATATATTCTGCAGAAATTGATGGCCTGGCACTCAGCAGGGAAAGCTTTCCATGCTTCTCTGGCAAATGGCTAGTTCAAGCACTGTATGGACTTATGGACCTTTGATATATATTTTAATAGTGATGCGTTTGTTAAGATGTGTGGCATTTGTGTGTCTGTGCATGGCATTCAAGAAAGGAACTAAAGGCCGTTCTATTTTAGTCCTCCTACCCAATATTAGGGACAGAGAGAGTATCTTAAAAAACTGCTATAGCTGCTGGAAATCTCATTTGAGAGCTATAAAACTACTTTTTGCCTACCTCAGCCCCTTGGCACAGGCAAGAAAAATGGATTGTGTACTCCTCAAATGGCTGTTCAGAAACACCAAAGCAGAGGCAGCTACTTTTTCCTGGTGAAATCTTCGAGGAAAAGTCTTTTAGGCCTGTTGGGATGCAAGTTCTGCTATAAATTTGTTTGAGGAAATTATGAGGAACAGGCAAAGTGCTGCCATGAGTTCTGGAGGAAGAAAGCTGAGCAATTCCCTGAGCATTCCTGAGCTACGGCAGTCAGTGTAGAACAGTCAAACTATTAGACATGCAGAAATTTAAAAATAATATATTTAACCTGCTTACAGTAGGGGCTGTAAAACCTTAACCCTGAAATAGTACAGCCTTCTTTGTCCTAAGTCCCCGGGCCCAGTGGTGTTGCTTTTTTCTCTCTCTCCTCCCCCCGGAGTGTTTCATCCCTCTGACTCAGCCTGAAGCAGACCTAGTTTTATTCAGTGATTCCAAACTAAAGTAGAACGAACTGAAGCAGCATAAGTTAGATAGCAAGGAGGACCCTACCCAAAACTATATAAAATAATGAGTTTTATTAATTATGTTATTTCGTCTCTTGCCTTCCACCCCTCGCTCAAGTGATTCCTGTCTCATCTTGGAACCACTGGAAAACTAAATAGGTTCTACCTATCCTGTCTGTTCTGGACCAGCTGACGCTACTGGAAGATCTGAGAATTGCTCTGGTGCTTCTTATTTTAATGCAAAAACAAAGAAATTATAAAACCCCAACAACAACCCACTAGCAGCTCACTTGATGTAGGACCACTGGAATCTTATCAGCATAAAACTTGAGTAATGCATTGGTGAATCAGGTCCAACGTTTTCAATGTATGAATTGACCACGTAAGTATACCCCTTACTTAACAAATGTAGCTGTACTGATGAGTACATGTTATCTCATGCATGTTGCACCTGGGCTGTTAGTTTCTCCCTTGCCTTCTGTTAGAAAAACACCACAGTGGCACATTAATGAGAAGCAGTCAGTTATGTGTGAAGAAAAAGTATGTTGATGAATCACTAACAATTGTACTTCAGGCTAGGTCGAGCACAGTCTCCTTGTGTTGGTGATTTACACATCACGTTTAAAAGAAAGCATAATGTGAGAGGACCTTTCTCTTTGATGTTGGAACTGTACATCTGTTGCAAATGGAAAGGCAATGTGTTTACTTGCTTACTTACTTGTGCAATAGAGCCCATGGTAATAGACTGGTAATCTTTTGTTTGTACTTGAGCTTTAAGAACTTGATTGGTTGTAATGATCTCCACCGTGGCAGTACTACACTGGGAGCAAGGTGGTCTTGCAGTCAAGAGCAGTTCAGGAAGAAGAAGAGAGCATTCCTTAGAGCTGTGCAGTGGGGTGACCAGCATTTGTGCACTCACTCAGGGTTGGAGGCTCACTTAGCCTCTGGAGCAATCATGCCAAACATGATTTTTTGCACCCTTATAAGCTTACAAGTTCACATCTAATTTTCTGTTTTCTGTCACTCTGAGTTTTTTTCAGCATTACTGTTTGGCAAGTGTCTGTTTCTCCTTAAACGTCTGTGCTTTATTTTTCTTCTGATGTGTTAGCTTGTCTTTTACCCAGACTGACTTTTATTTTATTTCCTGCCCATATTTCTCCTCCCCCTCAAATTTAATCAATCTGTTGTTTTCTTCCTCTTCTTGATAATTAATAAAGATGCTAAATAAAACCAAACCTAACTCTATGCCCACTATTCACTTCTTAACTTGACACATTTGCTGGCTTTTCTTACTTTTTTTGTGTCCCCCTTCATCTAATCTTCAGTCCAGGTGACAGTGATCGTAACCAGGCCAATTTCAATTGTTTTTCCAGCAATTTTTCAAATAGGTCTTAGGACTGGAAAGGGCATGTGTGATGAATCCTACTGTGATTGTTGCTCATGACGTAATTGATTAGGCTTTTTCAATTTATTTAAAATGATTGTGATTATAGTGAGCTGATCCTTGGCAACAGATGGTTGTACATTCAAATAGAAGTCTTGTCTCAATTTATTTTTGAAAAAAATCCTATTAATTTTTATAAAATCTGATATAAGTACAAAGAGTGTGTGTGTGTGTTTGTGTGCACAGTGTGTATAGTGACAAAGTTCCTCCTCTGCCTTAGTGAGTCCTGCGCTTATTGGCGGATTTGCTTACCTCAGAGATTCACGGCAGCCGTCAGTTTGGCCACTTTTGCTAGTGGCTCAAACCTGCTGTTCACTCAGCTAACCTCATCACTGGCCAGCATGGGGAAAGGGAGGAGAACAATCCCCACAGTCTCTGCTGATCCACCTAGTGGGTTGCGGGACAGGCCAGGGACCTTCCCCTCTAGTGGGACCCACAATCCAGGACAACTCCTCCTGTATCCAATAGGAAGTTGGGGGGAACCCGGGCCCGCCCTCTACTCCGGGTTCCAGCCCAGGGCCCTGTGGATCACAGCTGTCTACAGCGTTTCTTGTAACAGCTGGGTGACAGCTAGAACTCCCTGGGCTACTTCCCCAGAGCCTCCTTCCCACACCATTTTTATCCTCACCACAGGACCTTCTTCCTGATGTCAGATAGCGTTTGTACTCCTCAGTCCTCCACCAGCACACCCTCTCACTCTCAGCTCCTTGCACGCCCCTCACTGACTGAAGTGAGGTCCTTTAAAAACCACGTGCCCTGGTTAGCCTGCCTGTCTTAATTGATTCTAGCAGCTTCTTAATTGGCTCCAGGTGTCCTAATTAGCCTGCCTGCCTTAATTGGTTCCAGCAAGTTCCTGATTGTTCTGGAACTGTCCCTGTTACCTTACCCAGGGAAAAGGGACCTACTTAACCTGGGGCTAATATATCTGCCTTCTATTACTGTCCTGAAGCCATCTGGCCTGGAGGGAGAAGAGGGCTACTGCTGCTAGGCCCTGGGCTCTCCCTGCTGCTACTGCTGTTGCTGCTCCCCTGACTGGGCCAGACACTACCCCCCTTCTCTGCTACCTGGTTGCTGGCCGGCTGCTGGAACCCCCACCCTCAGGTGCTGCTACTGCTCCAACTGCAGCCCCTTGGGGGGGGGTCTGCTGGCCCGCTCCCCAGAGGAGGGGAGTGAGGGACCTCAGCTGCAGCTGTTGCTGCTGTGGACACCACCACCACCACCACCTATGAGGGGTCCTTTCTGCCTGCCTAGCCACCAGACTGCCATCTGGAGTTGCTGGAGCTGCTGTTGCCCTTGCTGCACGGGAGCTGCTGGACCCTAGAGGAGAAAGACAAAGAGGACCTTCTACTGTTGGGGAAGCACACAGAGACTCTGCAGACCATTGTGGAGGGGGCCATGAAAGACTGAGTAACTTTCGAACTGTGCTCTGGTGGTGGGGGTTTTGACTGTGTTTGTGGGGACACGGGAGGGGGGTGTGGCGTGGAGCCTGCCCCCCGATCCATCTGTTCCCCCCCCAACCCCTACCACCACCGCTGCCCCCTCCAGCACTTCCACTGGCTGTTTACCATCTGCCTCAGCTCCTGCCTCTGGACTCAGCTGCTTGCTTGGCTTGCCACGCCCTGTTTCAACCATTTGGGCCAGAAGCAGCAGCCAGCCCAAACTGACTCCTTTGTGCAAGCACACGTCTTTGGACTGTCCACCCTGCAGCTTTGCCCATTGCTACCTGCCCCTTGCAGCCTTTTGCCTCTTCCCTTTGCACCAGCCTCCCTTACTAGCTTCAGTTTGTTTGCCTGTCCCGCCCGTTTCCCTCTGCAGCCATTGTTTGTTTGCCCTGCCCCAGCCTCTGAAGCTAGCCCCTTGGTTTCCCTGTCCTACCTCAAGCCTGCTTAGCCCCTCACTCAGTGCTCCCATGCCCCCTCCCATGCTCTTGTGCCCCTCCCCATTTTAGTTTGAACCGCCTTCACTGCACCCCCCAATGCTGTTGTATTCCCCCCTCTCCTAGTGCAGCTAGAGGAGCTGGAATCCCACCCCATGTCGGTGACTGACTCCTAACCCCGATTTGCCCCCCGTCCAGCCCACCCCTTTTGGCGCCCTCTTCCCCTGCCTGCAGCCTAGTGGGGAGGAGTGGTCGACCTGCTTCCCCTTTCCCCTTCTCTTTCTGGTGTCTCCCCTTCCCTCCCTGCTCATGATGGTGTGGAACAAGGCAGGTGGGGCCCCATGGAAGACCCCACCACTCCTCCCCCACCTGCCACCCCTTTGCCCCACGAACCTCTACCTCTGCTGCCACCCCCGCTGGGGCACTGGCAGCGGTGGACACCAGGATGACCTCCACTGCTGCCACATCCCTCGCCCCCTCTGACTCTAGGGAACGCCCCCCCCACACACCTGGTGGGAAGGGCCAGGGTAAAAAGAAGGGGAAGGGCCCCGCTAAAAAGACCAAGCCCTCCATGGCAGGGGCTGCCCCTACTGCTGCGGCCCCGCCATTGGCCGCGATGTCCCTCCCCGCTGTTCGCTCCACCAGCTCTGTGGGCGCCCCTCCCCCGGCCCCCAGGGCGTACGCCCAGGTGGTGGCAGCCCCCCCGCCTGCCGCTACGTCATCTCTCCTGCCCACCGCCTCTGCTACCATCTAAAGCAGCAGGGGCCCCTTCCCGACCTTGACCAGGAAGCACGGTGTCTGTTGCCTCCTGGTGCCCACCTCGCCCCACATAGAAACCTACGTGCGGGTGTTGGTGAGGGTGGTGGGGCCCACGGCCCTTGTGGCAGCCTCCAAAATGTATGGAAAGGTCGTCTTCTTCTTCGCATCGGAGGCCGCGACCCAGGAGGCAGTGGAGAAGGGCCTGGTAGTGGGGGAGGGGGCTGTTCGTCCCCCTGGAGCCGCTAGAGAACCTGGGTGTCCATCTGGTCCTGACCTCCGTCCCTCCCTTCCTTCCCAATGCCGCCCTATTACCCGCTCTCTCTAGCCTGGGGAAGCCCATTTCCATTGTCAGCCCTCTCCCATTGGACTACAAAGTCCCCATCCTCCATCACGTCCTCTCGTTCCACTGGCAAGGGCAGCTTCAACTGCTGCCGGCGGCACGTGATGGAGAGGTGCTCGAGGGGTCATTCCTGCTCCCCTACCAGGGGGCTTGTTACTGGGTGAACTATTCTATTGGGGAGGCCCAGTGCTACCTTTGCCGGATGATGGGACATGTCCGGAGGGACTGCCTTTGGCCCGGCAAGGAGGGGCATCCAGGACCCCCGAGCCCTGGCAGAGCGCTGGCCCTGTCATCACCGGCGCCCCTGGCTGCCCGGCGCCCGAAGCCGCCCCTCCTCCTTCCCAGTCCACCACCTCCCCCACTATGCCCAGACGAGCAGGAGAGCCCCACCTCTGCTGCCTGCAGTCTGGCTGGGCCTGTGGAGGAGGGTGCAGTGGTGATACCGCCGGGCATAGGAGAGGGCCCACCCCAGGGGGAATCTTCCCTCCCTTGTGTTGCCCCACCATTACCTCCCCGAGTCCCTGAGCCATCGCCCCTGCCCCCCAACCTGACCTCTGCTAGCCAGCCCCCAGATGATGCCATGGAGGGCTGGGCCCTAGTACAGGGGAAGCAGGGCAAGCGGAAGGCTCGAGCTCCGCTCCTTCCATCAGATGTGGCGGTTCCCCGGAAGACCAGGAAGGGTGGCACTGATGCCGAGCCTTCCGCCTCGCCCACAGGTGTATTCCATCCACCGGGTGTCCATCCACCGGGTGTCCCTCCCCTCTGAGGCCCCCGATGGAGCCCCTCCTGCCCCATTACCATCTGAAGCTCCTGTGAGCCTCGAGGCGACCGCCGCTTCGGGTGCCAGCGGGGAGAACCCGGGGTGGTAGAAGGCTCCTCCATTTACGAGGAGATCGAGGCTCTGGGTCTGACCCTGGTCACCCAGGGGCAGGACGACCCTCTGCCAGCGGGCCTCGATCTGGGAGACCTCACTCCGGCCCCCCTTTCCCCATGCTCCCTCCTGCTAACCGTTGCTTCCGCTCCCACCTCCGAGGAGCCCCTGGACTCTTCCACCAACCGGCCGTAGATGGCACCCCGCTGACAGCCGCCGAGCCTGTTGAGTCGACGGCCAGTGCCACACGGCCGGGACCTAAGCCACCAGGGGCACCCCTCATTGGGGTGGAGCAATTGACCTCCTTCCCGGGCGGGAGCCCTTCAGAAGATAGTCCACCTCCTGATGCTCTGGCTGCCAAAACCACCATGGAGCCTGCGTGCGGCATCGCTGAGAACACCCTCACCACCCCCCGAACCCTTGAGCCTGACTGGAAGTGCCACCGCACAGTTGCTTGGCTTCTGGAGCCCAGAATCTTGCCCCTACCCCCATCCCTGACTCCGTCCCTGCCCCTGATGCCGACCCTGTCCCTACCCCCTCCACCTCCCATAATGTTGTTGTTGCCCCTGGGGCTGTCTGCTTCCCTTTTCTGGCGACTGACCCCCCAGGGAGTGGCCTTTGTGTTTCCCTGTCCCGACCCACTAGCAGCTGCTATCTTCCCTCCGCTGCCCCCTTCTGAGCCAGGGTTTGAGGTGGGCTGCGTGGCGCCGGCCCATCGGGTGCCACGTCGGGGGTCCGTCCCTTCCCTGCGCATCTCAGTGGGCCAGGGAGCTGTGTCAGGGACCCTGCCAGAGGATGGCCAAGAGCCAGTATCCCCACCCCTCTATGTGCTGCGAGAGGAGCTGCGGGAGTTCCTTGAAGACGTCTGCGGCTCCCGCAACAGGGTACAGCTTGCTTTCCAGTGATGCGGGGACTTCTATCAAATCCTCCAGGCCTCAAGGGCCCTTATGGGGGAGGGTAAAAGGACCGGGAAGCAGGCCACCCACAGCCTACCAGCGGGTCCATGGCTTCTGTGACTCATTGCTCACCTACGGGGTAGGTCACAGTTTGCTGCGCGGCCCAATGGGGGCCGCGAGCATCCCTGCCGGCAAGGATCCCCCCAGCCCTCCTCATGGCACCTATTATCATTGCAACGTTGAACACCCGGGGCTGTGGGATGGGTTTCCGCAGGTCCCAGGTGCTCTCCTTCTTTCGGGAGGGGGGTACTCTGTGGTTTTCCTGCTGGAGACCTATACGGATCCGGCCGCCGAAGACAGCTGGCGGCTGGACTGGGGGGACAGGGTCTACTTTAGCCATTGCACAGTTCGTACGGCAGGAGTGGCGACCCTGTTCTCCCCCGACCTACGGCCCGAGGTGCTGGGGGTCGCCGAGGCTGTGCCGGGCTGCCTGCTGCACCTCTGGGTCCATATGGAGGGGCTCGTGGTCAACCTCATTAACATCTATGCCCCAACATCGGACCTGGAGTGGCTGCGATTCTATCAGCAGGCGTCTGCCTTCCTCGGCACCTTGGATGCTCACGAGTGCCTGGGAGGGGACTTTAACACCACCCTCGAGGAGCGGGACCGCTCAGGGATGGAGCAGTGCCCGGCCGCCATGGATGTCCTCTGGGAGATAGTCGAAAATCACTCCCTGGTGGACATCTGGTGCGACCGCCACCCAGACGACATCTCAACATTCACCTTTGTCTGGGTGGAAGCTCATCAGTCGCGCCACTCCCGGTTGGACCACAGCTATGTATTACGCTTCCACCTTTCACGGGTCCACTCCTCCAGCATCCGGCTGGCCCCATTCTCTGATCATCATCTAGCCCCCGTGATGGCCTCTCTCTGCACAGAGAGGCCGGGGCCGGCCTATTAGCATTTCAACAACAGCTCGTTGGAGGATGTGGGCTTCGTGGCATCCTTCCGGAAGTTCTGGCTGGCCTGGTGAGGGCAGCAGCATGCCTTTCCCTTGGCGTGGCGATGGTGGGACCTGAGGAACATGCGCGCCCGGCTCTTCTGCCGTGACTACACCCGGGGCGCCAGCTGATGGAGGGATGTGACGATAGAGCAGTTGGAACGGGAGGTCTTAGAGCTGGAGAGGCATCTGGCTGCCAGCCCTGAGGATCCACCCCTCTGCAGCGCTTGCCGGGAGAAGCGGGAGGCACTCCGGGCTCTTGAAGATCATTGGGCCCGGGCGCCTTTGTTCAAATTCTGCATCCGTCTCCGTCGGGAGATGGATCGCGGCTCCCACTTCTTCTATGCCCTGGAGAAAAGGAGGGGAGCCAAGAAACACATCACCTGCCTTCTAGCAGAGGACGGCACCCCCCTCATGGATCCAGTGGAGATGTATGGGAGGGTGAGGGCCTTCCATGCAAGCCTTTTCTCCCCGGATCCAACTGACCCTAACGCTTGCAGAGTGCTCTGGAACGAGCTCCCTATGGTCAGCATGGGCGACCGAGACTGGCTAGAACTGCCTCTCACTCTGGCTGAGTTCTCGGAAGCCCTCCGCCACATGCCCACCAATAAATCTCCGGGCATGGACGGGCTGACCGTGGAGTTCTACCGTGTGTTCTGGGGTGTCCTCAGCCCAGACCTAGTGACTGTCTGGGCCGTGTCTTTACAGAGCAGGGTCCTCCCTCTTTGGTGCAGGTGAGCCATGCTTGCCTTATTGCTGAAGAAGGGGGACCTCCGCGATTTACGAAATTGGCATCCCGTCTCTCTCCTCAGCATGGACTACAAAGTTGTAGTGAAAGCCATCTCGCTGCAGCTAGGGTCCGTGCTGGCGGACGTGGTCCACCCAGACCAGAACTACACTGTCCCGGGCCGTAGCATCCTTGACAACCTGTATCTGGTCCGGGACCTCTTGGAACTTGGGTGTAGGGATGGTCTGTCGTTCGCCCTCCTGTCCTTGGATCAGGAGAAGGCGTTTGACAGGGTGGACCATGGGTATCTCATGAGCACTCTGCGAGCATTTTGCTTTGGACCCCAGTTTGTGGGTTTTCTCCGGGTGCTGTACGCCTCTATTCGGCAGCCTCCTCTGCACGATTCAACTGGGTCAAGAGCTCTGGCCTGGCGGTCGGGGACGGCTGGCAGGCGAGCTCCCTCCCACCCGCGCTTCAGGCCATCCGGTGGAGCGTTTGTCCGCTGCTCTATCTCGGCAATTACCTTTCTGCCACGCATCCCTCTCTGCCAGAGAACTGGCACGATTTAGAGGGCAGGGTGATAGAGCGGCTCTGAAAATGGACAGGACTACTCCGGTGCTTCTCCCGTCGAGGGATAGCACTGGAGCTAAATCAGCTAGTCCTGTCCATGCTCTGGTACTGGCTCAACACCCTGGTCCCAGCCCCGGGCTTCCTGGCCAACCTCCAGACATAGATTCTGGAGTTCTTCTGGTCAGGACTGCACTGGGTCCCTACAGGCGTTCTCCATCTACCCCTGGAGGAGGGAGGGCAGGGCCTGAACTGTCTACACAACCAGGTCCATGTCTTCCGCGTGCAGGCCCTGCAGAGGCTCCTTTATGGTGCAGGCAGTCCAGTGTGGAGCATACTGGTGCACGCCTTTCTGCGCCGCTTCTGAGGGCTCCAATACAACCGGCAGCTCCTTTATCTCCATCTGATAGGTCTTCTGCGAGACCTCTCCAGGCTGCCAGTCTTCTACCAGGACCTCCTCCGGACCTGGAAACTGCTTTCAATGACCAGGTCTGTGGGGGCAGATCTTCTTGCAGAACCCCTGCTACACAACCCCCAGCTCCGTGTGCAGGTGGCGGAGTCCCCCTCGGTGCACCAGAGGTTGATCGTGGCAGAAGTCACAAGAGTCGGAGACCTCCTGGACTACGACTGGGGAGACTGGATGGATCCCCTGATGCTCGCTCAGTGCATGGGGCTCTCCAGACCTCGTACTCCCCGGCACGTACTTCAGGTGAGGGCTGCTTTGCCGCCCGCTGCTTGGGTTTACCTCGACCGGCTCCTGCATGAGGGCGCGCCCCACCCACCCTCCACCCCAAGCCCTCCAGACCTTTTCATCGGGCCCCTGCCCTGTGGACCCAACCACCCCCCCCCGCCCTTCACCTGATCCAGCTGCACAAGCTGCAGCCGGTCTGCTTCCAGACTGCGCCAAGGAAACATCTATACATGCTCGTGCTCCACACCCTTCATGTCCTCACCCTCGTGTCCCGCCCTGATACAAAATGGTGGGACTTCCTGCCACCTCTGGAGGGTGAGGAGCCCCGGTGGGCCAGCCTATACTCCACCTAAATGACCATCTATAAAACCGGAGTGAGGAGGTTGGCTGATGGAGTCTCCTGTGACTGTGGGGCCTATTTCCGATCCTCCGTCCATTCACGTATCCGGGCAGAATTCCTTTGGGCGACGTCCACTGACTCCCTTGATGCCTTTGAGGAGCAGTGGGCACTGTCTGGGGTTCTCTGCTTGGTGTCCCCATCCGGTTCCTTTTGTTTGACCCTTTGGCCACACTCCTGTCCCTGTTATTTCATTAGTTGTCCCCCATACTCATTTGGTGTCCATGTCCTGTGGATCCCCCTCTTAGGCTGGGGGGGATCCTTTAGCAGTGGGGGACGGTGGCAAAGCCAGCCCACTTCCTGGATCCCAATAGGATTACTCTCCTGTAGCCATCTGACCCGACCCTGTCACTATATATATATATATAGGCTATTTTTCAGCTGGCCATTGTCCTTTTCTGAAGGGATGGTCATTGCCCCGTGGGACCAACAAAGAAAGGTGGAAATTAAAGAGAGTTTTATTGTTTTATTTTGGGGTATGATTGGTTGACTTAACTACCATTCTTAAATAATCACTTTCATGAAAGGAGTGTCTAAATATAGCAGTAAGCTTAGAAAATCTTCACACTGAGAAAATTTTAAGTTTGTAAAGCATTTTGGGATGAAATAAAGCTGAAGTCTGTACTCAATAGCCCTAACATAAAAGTGGCATTTTGTTAAAGATAATGATAGCAGCAGTTGACTGAGGTTTTGTTAATGGGGTTGATTTGACTACCTCCAGGACTGAAGTGACCTTTTCCTGCCAAGTAAAATATTTAAATGCCCACACTAAGGCTTTGTCTACACTACGTACCTTACAGTGGCACAGCTGTATGCTATGTAGCTGCTCTATGCCAAAAAGAAAGAGCTCTTTTGCAGGCATAATTAGACTACCCGCAATGAGTGGTGGTAGCTATATCGGCGGGAGAGTGTCTTCCACTAACATAGCACTGCCCACCCCGGTGCTTATGTTGATCAGGGGTGTGTTTTTTTTTCCACACCCCTGACTGACAAAAGTGCTAATGTAAATGAAAACTAAATCAAACAATGTGTGCATGTCAGTTTCAGTTACCCTTACCTTTTAAATTTGCAAGAAACCAGTAGTTTTGCATCTCTTTTACCAAACAGCGAGGAAAAGCTTCAAGAACTGATACACAGATCACAGGTCCACTCCTATTTCCATTGAGCTCACGGGGAGAGCCCTGTAAAAAGAATTACTCCAGGAGGAAAATTAATCCATTGAACGGTTAACCAGCCCTTTTTCTTTTAACAGAGTCTTATGTAGTAGTGCTAGGCATGATGGATCACTGAAGTACGACAGAAGTTACTGAGTAATAAAGAATTAAAAAAAGATTAAAGAAATCCAATAATTCAGCACTTTGCACATTAGTTATAAAATTGGGGTGGTAAATCTTGAATGGATGAATGACATTAAAAGCCCTCTTTATAGTCAAGTCTAATGTTAATATGAATAACATTAATATACACTTGACAAATTGTGTCTTTTTAACACTGGTAATCCAACCATTTATTAGCCTGTAAGAGCAATGGTAATTAAGCATTAGAGCCCAACAGTGAGTGTTATTTACAGCAGAGACAGATGTGAAATAATTTGAAATAACATACTTTTTACTGTTCAGATGAATGCAAATATTTGCTGTGCCCTGAACTCTTCAGCAGATGGAATATTTGGACTGTTCTTTTTGTTTTGCCACTGAACCCTCCTGCCAGGTGGCGAGAGAGATGCCAGAGAGGTCTGTTTTTGTCTTTTGTTTCCTTCCTATCTGAGTATAACAAAACTTCCAATGTCTGTGTACTGCCTCCCCCCTTTACCCTGTCACTTCACTTTTGTCCCAAAAAGATGAGAGAAGCATTAAGTCCTCCCCAGTCACCCATAGTTAGGGTCCCAATCACTTGTCAATCAAAGGAGGTCAGACACAAACCTCTTGGAGCAAAGTGCCATTCCCCACACTACTGCCTTGAGTTATCTCAGTGTTTTTGAAAAACATCAGCTCAGGCTGTGGACGGTGTGGTCAGACAGAGGCTTCCCACAGTGCTTTTTTACAAATAATAGACCAACCTCCTAACTACCCATTATTAATGTGTGTCTCACCAGCTCCCATTTGTCTGCTATGGTATTTGCTATAAATATGATGTACAACTAGCCTGTGAGAAGTTAAATTTTTCAGTCACTTCAGTGAGAAGTCAGTTTTTCTGAGGGGAGAAGGACGTCTCTCAAGAGAACAGACACAAGCTGTTCTGCTGGAGTTTTAAAAAAGCATCAGTGTCATCGCCTCCCATTCTGTCCAATCTCTGGTATCTGTTATCACCGAAATATCAGTATTTAGCATTTTATTAGCTGAGCCAGAGACACAAAGTTGGGATCTGGATTGGCACATTCCCAAGTTTGGCATGTTTGGCATATGTTATGCTTTGGCCCATTATAGGGCTAGGTGCTAACACAAAGATCTGATTCAGATCTAGATTTCATGAGCGTTTAAAGGTGTTCAGAGTCCAGGTGGATCTCTGTTTCTAATGCTGCACCCATTCCTCTGTTTTCTGGGCACATTGTTTTCATTAGAGACAATAATAATCATCCTATCTGTTTACAAAGGAGGTCAGACACTGAACTTCTTTATTTAAACCCAAGTATGATTCACAAACAGAATAAGAAATCTGATGTCAGCTTGGACAACAAAGCAAGTTTCATACCACAGCATTCATGCCTTTCCCTAATGATTAGCCCATGGGCTTGATGTGCAATTTAAAGTGTCAAGGATCAGTATAGTAATTTTCATCTCTTTTATGATAGCACAGAAGTCTCTGTCCCTCATTAAAATTCTGTGGCTGTCTGTTCCATATTCCTTATCCCTCTACCTGTTATGTCACGTATACTTCTGATAGAAACTTATAGGGATAATGTCTGCAAGCGAAGAGTCGCCCCTCCCCCAAAGGTTAGGGATGGACACAGTCTGTCATGGCCTGCCTGACAGGTGTACATTTCTGAATGTATGAGGAGTATATGAAAATACAAATCACCACTCAGAACCAGCCTGAAGCAGACTGAAAAGCTGTCATAAGCAATTTTCAAAAAGTATGAGTTATTTGGTTCTCTTCCAGGAGGAACAACTCCATGGGCATATATTCCTGAATGGTACTTGACAGTCTTAACAAGTCCTCCTCTCCCAGAACTCAGTGTGTGACAGACACATGATACAGATTGTGTGCTCTCCTCTGTTCTCCAGCAGTGAAGGAACTGACATGATAATCAGGGAGTGAATCCTGCTTTAGAAAACTTGAGGCATTCCTCCACTGAGGCACGTTTCAAGGAGCTGATTAAATAATCTGACAGTGTTGGCCATGTTGGAGCTGGTTATTTGCCAATGGAACTTTTATGGATCTGCTTCATTTGCCATTTATTGAAAGCTATAATAGGAAAGAAAATAGCAGATTCCTGAAGACAGGTGTCCTACCTACTTTGTATGCTCCTCGGTTTGTATATTTTTACTGTGGGTGCGTTGAAAAATCATTACTAACTGAATGGGCCTATTCACTGGTGCAAGGAGACTGACTTTAAGAAGGGTTGTGCATGATTGGCAAATCGGTTCTAATTAAATAAATGTCAAGGTCAAAACAAACAAGTGATGAAGATGAGAAAGCCCTGGAGTAGTATCTGCTTCAAATCATATTAAAGGCCATTCAGTAGCAAAGTGCTTCAGGGGGACTACGCAAAATTAAAGAGCAATGAAGTTGCTGTACAGTTTTAAAGTAGCAAAATCTGTTTTATCAACTGAAAGGGAAAACTCACTGCAGTGGAAATATTCTAACTGAAATGGCAAACATTCTTCATTCTTTTGAGCATTAGCAGAATATGGGGTATAAAGTGCCAGGTATGAAAACTCATTTTATAGATTTCTTTGGCAAAGTGCTATGGCTGGCTGCCACGCTGAAACCAGCCTTCCTCCTTTTTCATCTGGGCTTGGACCAGCTACACTAGAGTTTCTGAAAGGTATGACGACCCAGAGGCAAATTACAGCATATCACTCCTTAAAATTTAACACTGGAGATGCAGTTGAGTGCTACAATGGCCTTGCACTTCCGAGTCAGATCTCAGGCAATTATTAGAATGATGACCATCCCAATCCAAAAATACAAGCAATTACAACATTCTGCATAAGTGTCTTGCTGAATCAAGACCTAAATCTTCAGAACTCACCACAAAAATAACACATAAATGGCGTTCAAGAGAAATTTCAAAGGTAAGGTTTTACTCATGCCCTTACAGCTTCACTAATTGATGCTAATTGACTGAGGCTCCATTCTGAACTAAAAAAAAAAAAAAAGATGATACAGCCTTAAATGTACTTACTTTGTCAATTATAGTTCAATTTTAATTACTTATGCTGTTCCACAGTATGTTAGTAAATGTAGTGTATATTTTGTAAAACTAATAAAATCTAAAAACTATGAAATGTCAGTATAGCACCCGTTTTAAACCATTGCTCGGAGGGAAGGAGACCACCACTTTTTAGGCAGATTTGCAGTTTAGAGAAGTGTTGATTAGTGAGGACGTATTGTACTTTTTAAACAACTATTAGGGCCACATGTTTAATGTTATTTAAGTGTTGCTCCGCTCAGCACTGCAGTGCCTAACTGATTATGGAACCCAAAAAATCCCATCTACTGTCAATATAAGTGCCTAAATCTCTTTTGAAAATGACACTGGGGTTCTCACATCAGTTAGGCCCTGCAATGCTGAGTGCGACAGTGCCTAAATATTGTTAAAAATCCGGGCCTCGGTGCCTATAGATGCGGATAGGTTCTTTGAAAATCCTACTAGGTGCCTGTCTACAATTTCAGACACCTAAATACCTCAGCAAATCTGGCCCTTAGTCTTCTACAGGTCTCAGAGATTTTATTTTCATCCTTACTTTAGTTTTTGACCTGGATTTCATAGATAACCAACTCCTAAGTCTCATGACATCTAGCTGTGGGGTCAAATTATTTATTTGTGTAGCATTTAAGTTAGAGGTCTCTTGATAGAGGTTGCTATCTTTGATCTTATTAGGTTGGGCTTTTTCTACTGGAAGATCACAGAGGTAAAACAGCTACTGCCTGTAATTTTGTTTGTGTCCACAAGTTTGTGGAATGCTCTGTCTCCTGACCTTAAGATGATCAAAGATTTGGTATCTTTTAAACAGGCACTTGGCATGACCTGATGATCTGGCTCAGTTTAAATACTTTTTTCTGAAGTCAAGTAATCATTTGGTAATTAACTGTGTGGGAAACTGTGATGAGTTTCTGAACACTGAAATTTTTATATGAACTGGTGTTAAGTTTTATCTGATACAATTTTATTATTTTATATAATTTTTAAATTGAAATTTCATCATCTTGCAAAGAGCAAGTAGATGCCATAGAAATAAAATGTATTATTATTAAAGTGTTCCACACCTTTTAAGGGAAATTATAAGAGATTGAAATGGTTATTGAGAAATGCAAACTATTGCACAAATGTGTAAGGAACTGGGAAGTGAACTTAAGTGTGATGGAGCTGACTTAAGGTTTTAAGGAATGTTGCTGGACAGCACTCGGATTTCCTAGCATTTCTCATGCAAAACTGCCTTGGCTTGCATTCTGAATGATGTAGAGCATTAGTTACTTCTTGCCAGTTAGTAGAAAGACTTATGGAGCAGTGTGTGTGGACACTTTACAAATACTACTAAAAAATGTAACATGCTTAGTTTTGAAAATTTACACCTGGCGATAGGAGGATTTTGCAAACCCTCGTATAGGTAGTTAGGGCACTTACATGGTTCTTCATGTGAGCAAGGACTTCTCATGTGAGTAAGAGTTTGCAAGGTTGGGTACCAGTCGCATACAACTACAATTGGCCCTCATTAGTTGTAAGTCAACTTGTTGCAAACATGATATAAAACAAATACTGGAAAGTCTTTTTTATTATTTCTAGAGTGGATTATACTTTCCAAGCTGTCTGGGCTTACTGTGTCTGTTCTCAGATACATTTGTGCTAGATTGGTCACAAAAGAAAGCTCTGTTTGTTTATCAAATGTGTGAAAATGACTGCTGATACTGCTGTATCTTTTGAAAGTAATTTCTGCCATTGTAACAAGCCAGAATCAAAATGACTAATCAGTTAAAAACCAGTCCTCATTAACTTGAACTAAATTATTTTCATTTGACAGATAAAATAACCACTTTTCCACCCTTAATTAGAGTTTGGTTTAATAGGATTGACAAGTTAAGCTGGGGGAGGGGCGGGGGAGAAATGCTCTACTTAATTGCTTTTAGAATGGAGTAATTTTTTAACAGTAGATTGAATTTGGAAGCATTGTTATAGGAAGAGCTGGGGGAAATCTGCGTAGTGAGAACATCTATTCTTTTTGTTTTTAAAACTTGCTGCGATCACCCATAACAGAAAAAGCTTAACCAGTGTTATCTTTAAAATGATCCAGAGGACACAGAACTGCATTGTAGTAAGAGTGTGAGCACATTTTTAACATGAAAGGTTTTCTTTCATGTGTCAGTGGCACAATCCAGTGAAAACTTCAATAAGTATTTTTAAAGCAAAATAAAATAGACACACAGGCTGCTTTGGTTGCTTTGCACACCTCTTCCCAATATTATTTCTTTCTCTTCACAGCTTCAGAAAACCTACTCTGAGTCTTTCCTCTTCTGAAAGTGATTATCCAGGCATTTCTTTTTAACCCCCTGACCCCCCACACACATGAGAATCTCAATCAAATCCCCATTTCCCTATCCCCTTCACCAAATTGTTACATACTGAAAATTTTGAATAGTACAGATAATTGGTAGGTATCGTTTTGCGCCAAGAAGTTTAAGCACATCTTCATGCCTGCTTCAGCCCATGAATGGCTGGATTCAGGGTGCTTTTTGCAACAGAAGTGGCATTCTCTGTGCTATGTGAACCCAAGGGGTGAATGCCAGGGAGCTCACAAGTTAAAACTTGCAAATTTAGAGGAGATTCTTTGCTGACACTCCAGTGAGCAGTTTGCTACTGTTCTAATTATTAGTGGATAAAAATACTGTAGCCAATCCCTTGTATTGGTGAACATTTAATAATGGTGCCAACACTAACTGTTAAAATCAGTAGCCGGCTTGATTCATTGCACTAAGTTTTTGTTTCATTACCACTGTATTCACGTAAGCATTTTTTGTCATTTTAATCAATAAAATAATTAATGCATCCCTGCAGATTCTGCAACAGAAGAAGATCTGTTACCCCAAGGTCCCAATTTCTACTATCTTCCAAGTATTTTATTTTTCATTTTGTAACTACAGACATCTCAGTTTGAGTCCTTGAGCACATTGAGGAATAGAGGTGGCATATTTAAAAAAAATACATAAAAACGTCCAGACTGAAAAGAAGAGAGCCATTCCTAATCCTTTCAGCTATGTTATGGCACCTTGCTCCACAACCAAGGTCTTTCTTGGTTTCTCAGTGAAAATGTTACTTACAATAACAATAATTATAATTTAGTATTGTGATGGGGTGTTCACCCCACACATGAGTGAAAGGGGTTAAGATGGCCAGACAGGCTAATTAACGCCTCACGTTGCACCTGGAGAAGGAACTGGGGAGCAGGGAGGTGAGTGAAAATAGGCTCAGCTGGGCAGAAAGAGGTGGAGCCTGTATAAAGCCAGGTAACTAACAACAGAGTGGGAGCTGAAAAAGACTGCAGACACTCCCTGAGTGGAGGGAGTTTGTAGGCTGGCAAACCCTGGGCAGGGAAGCCAGATACGTGGGAAGTGGCACAAGGAATAGGAGCAACAAAATTAAAGGAAGCAGCACAAGAGTAGTGGGCAGATTCGGGTTTCTTCCCCCACCAGCCACGGGCAGAGTGGCCACAGTACTGGGAAGGGGCTTGAACTCAATGAGAACTGAGCCCAGGAACGGGGCTGCAGATAGGCCCTGTTGGGTCTTTTACTTCAGAAGGGGAAACACTGAATGATCTAGCCAGAGAGCTGAGTCACAATGGAGATGCTGAGAGTCCTGGAGTGAGAAGAGTTGCAGACAGAATGAAAGTGTGCAAACCATGAATGGGGGCATCGGCCTTGAGCTAATCCCCAGAGTGACCAGGAGGAGGCACCAGACTGGCGATGAATGTAGCACCCTGTGACAATTATGTTTCGTGTTTGTGGAAGACACTAGAAATCCTCTTCTTTATTTCCAGAACAGGTGCAACAGGGTCAATATTAGTGCAATTCCATCAAAATATCTGTATCCTATTCTAGGCAGTGTTCCTCCATCTCCATGTCTGTTCTGTTCTGTCCTTGGCTCAGTGTTGACACTGCCAGCAAAGGTACCCATTGCAGTGGTGGTTTTTATGATGTGAACACCTGTCCAGTAGGAACTGGACTGAGATTATCAACTCAGATAGGCCACTGAATAGCTGTCTCATCATGATGACTTTGTCACTACCAACTCAGGTTGAATTCAAACTTGTGACCTACAGGTGAAGAAGGCTGTCATAAATATAAAGGGAAGGGGTTTACCCTCCTGGCCAGGGGAAAGCTCCTCTCACCTGTAAAGGGTTAAGAAGCTAAAGGTAACCTCGCTGGCACCTGCCCAAAATTACCAATGAGGAGACAAGATACTTTCAAAAGCTGGGAGGAGGGAGAGAAACAAAGGGTCTGTGGGTCTGTTTATATGCTGGTTTCTGTCGGGGATAGACCAGGAATGGAGCCTTAGAACTTTTAGTAAGTAATCTAGCTAGGTATGTGTTAGATTATGATTTCTTTAAATGGCTGAGAAAAGAATTGTGCTGAATAGAATAACTATTTCTGTCTGTGTATCTTTTTTGTAACTTAAGGTTTTGCCTAGAGGGGTTCTCTATGTTTTTTTAATCTAATTACCCTGTAAGATATCTACCATCCTGATTTTACAGGGGGGATTTCTTTATTTCTATTTACTTCTATTTTTGTTAAAAGTCTTCTTGTAAGAAACTGGATGCTTTTTCATTGTTCTCAGATCCAAGGGTTTGGGTCTGTGGTCACCTATGCAAATTGGTGAGGCTTTTTATCCAACATTTCCCAGGAAAGGGGGGGTGCAAGTGTTGGGTGGATTGTTCATTGTTCTTAAGATCCAAGGGTCTGGGTCTGTAGTCACCTAGGCAAATTGGTGAGGCTTTTTACCAAACCTTGTCCAGGAAGTGGGGTGCAAGGTTTTGGGAAGTATTTTGGGGGGAAGGACGCGTCCAAACAGCTCTTCCCCAGTAACCAGTATTAGTTTGGTGGTGGTAGCGGCCAGTCCAAGGACAACGGGTGGAATATTTTGTACCTTGGGGAAGTTTTGACCTAAGCTGGTAAAGATAAGCTTAGGAGGTTTTTCATGCAGGTCCCCACATCTGTACCCTAGAGTTCAGAGTGGGGGAGGAACCTTGACAAAGGCCTTTGTAGCCATTACCAGTGCCTCGAGCTGTCTTCAAAATGTCTTCAAAACAGATAGGTCATGAAAATCTGATTGGCGAGGGAGATTTTTTTTTTTAATTTGCAAGTAGTTGTAGTCACTAATTCTCCTATTTTAAAAAAAATGACTTGGATATGGTCTAGAAATGTGGTGTTTTTCTATATACACCAAAAATTGGAGATGGGGCTAATGAGACCACGTGACTCATTTCATGTGTGTTGGCTCATATGAACATGCTATAGTGTCCTCCCTTTACCTACTTGAAGTTCTCTCAATTTAAAAACAAACAAAAACAATATTAGAGGAGAGTATAAGTACACTCTCTTTGTTTCTTATATTTTCTGAATCTGCAGTTTTGCAATGGCTTTTCAGTCCCTATTGTGCGTTTAACTTAGATTGACAGAAACCATAGACCGGTTTTGTAATGGATATTATCTGTACTCCCAGTCCCTGAAATGCATTTTGGATGGGCTACTATCAGCAAAATTTTAGTGGGTATTCAGGGAATGATACAGAAAACATGTAATTGGACTTCATGTGAAATCGTTGACTAATACCCTTCTGATGGTGCCTCAGGATCGTCTACGGCTGAGTAATCTGCGAAGAGTGATTTGCATCACAGCCGAGTTAGCGTCAAGGGTGCACTTTGGGCAGAAGGCACACTTTAGAAATTAGGATCTCTGGTATTTTTTTTCCTATGTGAAAATATACTACATATGTTCTCTGTTTTTTCTCTGGGACTATCACACAGCCCTAAAACATTTACAGCTTTGTTCATACTGAGAGCGAAAGAGAGGAGAAAACTATGAGAGTGGGGGTGGGTGGCAATGTAAATCTAGATTTCTCAATGTGTCTTGTTTATTGCATCTTGCAGTCCACTTTACAGGAGAGCTCACTGAGAGTTGATTTTAACTGGAGCTGTCCTATAAAAGTGCTGGTAGGTACAAATATGGCTTCATGAAAAATACTTTTTTAATGTTCTCAAAAATATTTCAGAACTGGAAAAGCCTATTTGGCCTTGTCTGGTCACTTATGCTTCATCCGAACGATATATTCCAGTTTCCTCACAGCATTTTTAATCCTCTGTTTCTCCACAGCATCTTGTTGTTGCTTATTGTTTGTGTCAGATAACCTTACTTAGCATCTTTTTCTGTATTTGTTTCTATGGGGAGGTAGAACCTCTCATTTTGTAAAAATAGCAGGGAATGTTTGGAAACATTTATACTAGGGCTGTCAATTAATTGCTGTTAACTCAAGTGATTAACTCAAAACAAATTAACTCGATTAAAAAATTAATCATGATTAATCGCAGTTTTAATTGCACTGTTAAACAGTATTAGAATACCAATTGAAATTTATTATAAATATTTTTGAATGTTTTTCTACATTAAAAAAATGTGTTACATTTGTGACTGAACTCCTTGGGGGAGAATTGTATGTATCCTGGTCTGTGGTTTTACCCACATTCTGCCTTATATTTCATATTATAGCAGTCTCGGCTGATGACCCAGCACATGTTCATTTTAAAAACACTCACTGCAGATTTCACAAAATGCAAAGAAGATACCAATGTGAGATCTCTAAAGGTAGCTACAGCACTCGACCCAAGATTTAAGAATCTGAAGTGCCTTCCAAAATCTGATTGGGACGAAGTGTGGAACTTGCTGTCGGAAGTCTTAAAAGAGCAACACTCCAATGCAGAAACTACAGAACCCGAACCACCACCAAAAAAAAATCAACCTTCTGATGGTGGCATCTGACTCAGATAATGAAAATGAACATGTGTCAATCCACATTTCTTTGGATCGTTATCTAGCAGAATCCATCATCAGCATGGAAACATGTCCTCTGGAATGGTGGTCGAAGCATGAAGGGACATATAAATGTTTAGCATATCTGGCACCTAAATACCTTGCAACACCAGCTACAAAAGTGCCATGAGAACGCCTGTTCTCACTTTCAGGTGACATTGTAAATAAGAAGCAGGCAGCATTATCTCCTGTAAATATGCACAAACTTCTTTGTTTTAGTGGTTGGCTGAACAAGAAGTAGGACTGAGTGTACTTCTAGGCTCTAAAGTTTTACATTGTTTTATTTTTGTAAAAAATTGTTTATGTAAAAAAAATAATTCTACATTTGTAAGTTGCACTTTCATGATAAATAGATTGCACTACAGTACTTGTAAGAGGTGAATTGAAACATATTATTTCTTTTGGGTTTTTTTACAGTGCAAATATTTGTAATAAAAATAATATAAAGTGAGCACTATACACTTTGTATTCTGTGTTGTAATTGAAATCAATGTATTTGAAAATGTAGAAAAAATCCAAAACTATTTAAATAAATAGCATTCTATTATTGTTTAACAATGAAATTAAAACTGCAATTAACCGCAATTATTTTTTTAATAGTTTGACAGCCCTAATTTAAACTTTACATTTTTAATGAAGCTGTGACCCAGATTCTGCAACTGTTCCTGCAGCTTTTCATCTCATAGGGTTGGCCATTTCAAAAACTCAGATTCATGCCTGCAGACTGCATTTGCATTTAGGCAGTTTAGCACTGAACTGCCTGATCTCTGTATACAAATCCTAGATATTACACATGTGAAAGTGGGATGTGGTAACAGTGGCAGGCTGACTCCGTTCCCTGATAATTACTCTTTGCTAAATCCCATAGTATAGGTTATTCATAGCAACTCATGTTAGGAATACAGTGCAACAGGGTTTGTTGAGGTATAATCACTTAAAATGACTTGATTTTGGACAAGACTGTGACGTCTTTTCTAAGATTGGTGAGCAGTTACTCATCTGAGCAGTTCCATTGGAGCATATGGGACTGCTCGGGTATATAACTACTCACCATTGGGAGTAAGGGCTTCACAGTCTTGGCCCTTAATGTGCCCTTATCCAGTAACTATGATCCTGGAAAATTGACTAATGAATGAAACTGAAAAGGAGTTGTCCAGGTGAAACAGCATGTCGCTACAGAGTTGGGATCTACAAATAATTCCTGATATGCCTACATTTGCGTCTTGGATTGAAGTGACTTTCTTTAACTTTCACAAGTACAATAAAGAGACATTTTGTTGAGTGATTAGTTTTTGAATGGTCACTAGTCAGTATGGTTGGGAGAGGTGAGTAGATCAAAATTTATTTGAAGCTACAATGATCACATTCTCTTAGTAAGGAGAAGGCTCAAGCGTAGCCACTCGTGTGTGGGTGGCTGTGTAGGTGTTTGGAATCAAAGAACAAGAATCACAAAAAAAGAAAGTCATGGGACTTAAAGCAAAGTTCACTTCTTATCGCATATAAACAGGGGAGAGAAGGGGAGGAGAGAATGGAACTACTGTGGGATTTAGGGCCTTATGAGGAATCATCCCACATGACCATTTTGGCATAGTGTTGAAATTCAGGTGACACAATTAAGGGCCCTTCCCTCCTCCCCCCGCCAAAAAAAAGCATGAAGTGTACCCAAGTCTGCCCTTAACTATCTGTCTCCTCCGTCTAGATCTCTCTAACACAGTCTGTGAGCAACTTCTTTTTTTTTGCCTCTGTAAATGGACAATGTTGAAAACAAGACATTGGCCATCATCAAACCTAGCATTTAATATTGTTCACTTTAAGCCCTGACCACTTAAATTAGGGCCCCGCATCCATGTTTAGTTGCCTTTGGGCAGGGGGCATTCTCTAGTCTGTAGAGAAGGCAAGGATGGAATGGACATGTGGACTGAACTACCTTGTAAGAACCTTACAAGTTCTCCCTCAAGCCCCAAAAAATAAAATAGAAGTAATCCCTCTTGAGTTAAGGCTCTGTCATGCAGAGGGGGCTGAGTGAAGAAGCTTGAACTTTAATTGCCTGTACTGGTTATGTGAGTAGGGACTTCATTTTCCAGAGCAGTTCATATGACACTTTTCTTGAGCACTCAATTCTCCTTAGTGGCGGACAAAGATCTATAGTTGACTTTTGTAGCAGAAAAGTTATACCAGGTGTACTGCATGTGGAACTCGTTTTTCTGTAGTATTGTGCCCTTCATCTGGCCTGAGCCTTTGTGACATCCCTGATTTGTTGTTCTGGTGTGAAATTATAGTACTGCTCCCAGACAGAACATCACCACTTAAAAAGAATCACTTATAAATTTCTTCCTGACAGGATGAGTAGAGGAGGTATGTGTGTGTGCCGGGAGGTGGGGGTGGGGGGAGGAGAAAGAAGCCAGGGCTGTGAAGCTATGAAAAAAACATCCCTGTTTGAACTAACCATTCAGTTTGGAAATCTAATTTATTTCAGTCAAAGTAAATAAATAAATAAAGATGTAAAATAGCAGTTCACCAGATCTCTGCAGCATAAGTGTCATGTTGGCAAGAAATTATCTAACCTTTAACTGTGAAAAGCAATGAGTGATTTGTGAGTATTTCTCCTCCTTGGTTTAATCAATTGTGTGTCATGATGCAGAACTTCTATTCCCTATGGACTCAGGGCTGTCAGATCTATTAATTTATCTTATGGGGATTTAACATTACCTTGGTTAATAGTGCAATGTCCAGCCATGGACAGAACCCTCTAGTGAAAAACATATTGACTTGTAGGAACCCATTTACCTGGTTCTGGTTTTGGACTAGACCTCTTGAGGGGTTCTTCGAACAGGTTGTTAGAGTGGACACAAGGTGCGCTTCCATTTGCAGAGCTCTCTTATTTACATGAGTGTAAGCTAAGAAGCAATGAGCTGTTGTGTAGCTGAATTCTGAGCAAAGAGTTCTTTGTCATAAGCTCTGTCAAATAGCACGGTTGCTATGACAACCCTAGCTAGATAACCCATTTGGGAAAATACTTGTAGGACCTAACACTCTATCATCTGTCATTCAATAATTTCATGTTCATAATAACTAGGAAATCAATGGCTATCCTTTGAGACAGTTTGTTGAAAGGGTAAGCATACTATTGGCAGTGCACAACTTACATTTGTGTCTGTTTGTTGTGATACTTACACCAGGGTAGAAATGTGAGGCAGAACTTATTTGTTTGGACAGGTGCAAAGATTAAAGACAGGTTCAGGTTTTCAATCTAATTATAACTGTGGTGTTGACACACACAAGAGAGAGAGGCAAATGGCATATAAAACAGTTGTTACAGTGTGAGGAAACAAAGGTTGAGATAGAATTAGCAATTCTCATCTTAAAATATCGAGGGAAACTGTGTGCTCAGGTTATCACCTGACCAGCATGAACAAATTCAGTAACTTATAAAGGCATTTTTTCTTATCTTTGCTTTCTAATTAAACTGCTTATCATCATACAGGCTGTGTTACCTGAATGTTATGTACTGAATATAAAGCAATCATGGAATAGTAATTAAAATTCTTGAAAATGCTCCCGTTGTCTTTACATACAATTAGTTTACAGCAGTGTGTGGTTTATTAATATAGCACATTTTCAAAACTGTCCCACTGGTTAGTTGTGCAGAGAAAGATGTATTTTGTAATTACCTTAGCAATGTTTATCTGCTGGGAAAAATGGACTGGTAATATCTGTAGAATATAAATACTGTAAATAGGAAGGCATGTTGAACTGAGGCTTGGGAAAAGTGAAGGAGTCATTACTGACTGGGAAATTATAGAAAGAAAGAAAATGTAATTCTTATCACTGTAATGAAACTATTTGAAAGATGCTGGTTTTCATAATATACAACAGTAGTTTACTTCCCATTTAAAAATGGGTTTGAAGCACAGAGATAAGGTTGCTGTTTTCCAACTGACTGTTACCACATGTTTTAATTCCAGTTAGCATAGAATGCAGTGCAAACACACACAATTTCTTCTTGCCCAAGTCTTAAAAACAAATTCTCAGCTCAAAGCAAAATCATCCTTTACTATGTTCAGCACAGAAGACAGAAGTCTTGTACAATGGAATTGGTGTCTGAGTCAGAAAAGAGTTAAAGATCAATAGCTTGTGGAAAGTGATAGTTTGTGTATTAGCATAAGAAATAAAAAGGCTATATGATCCCTCTTGCCCTGCTCCCTAAGGTCAAACTGAGGGCTTTCAGGGTCATGGCTTTATACTCTTCTCAGATAACTAATATTGTTGCATTATTTAACTTTAAAGCACTAATATGGTTTCCTTTGGTGGGCAAATGTTTGTTTACAGTCTCAAGAGCTGGTTTGGATGTAATGAAGAACAGACTCATGATCGACTGTGCTTTGTGCATAAAGATAACTTTTAATAGTTTTAAAGCAACAGAAATACCTATGAATCATAATTTCTGGGCTCAGAGTTCATTGGTCATTCAGCTGCAGGGTGCTATGCCAGCAGAATCTCAGACACAGGGCTGAGGTTGTAGGAATTCCCATATTTCATGCAGTCCAATTTTAGAGCATGTTCTAAGGACTTTTTTTGGAGTTGGATATATATCTAGTTCCAAAATATCTTTCTTAAAAAGTGCTATAGTAGCTGGGTGTAATTCGGTCTGAGAGAAGGAAAGGGAACTTGCTCTTTCTGTGTTGCTGGACATTTTGGCTTAGGGAGGAAATGAAAGAGAGAAATTAAAATGGCCGTTGATCTGAAGATTTTACAATCTAGTAAACAAGAAGAAACACAGGAGATCAACTTAGTCAGAGGGAGAGTAGAGAGCTTATTGTGAGGAGAGTATTGTAGAAAAGTTTCCTAGAAGGAAATGGTCTTGAAGGATCATGTGATAGACCTGAGATGGACTAGTCTTCCAAGAATACGGGACAGCATGAATGAAGATGCAAGCTGAGAGTGGTAGAAAGCTTAGGAAGGAGTGGTGAGGGGAGAGGTGGGTGTAGAAGTAAATGACAGAGGAGATGAAGATGAAATCAATTAGATCGGGGGCGGGGGGCGGTGAGTATCTTGAATATGATGTGGTAAAAGACAGGGTACTGGCAAAGTTATTCAAAATGAGGATGTTCAATCAGAGTATCTGGAATTTAGATGAGAAGTGACTAAACGATGGACGAGGATTTTTGAATTGGAGATGGGCAAGATGATATGGATTTTGGTGACATTAAAGAAGAAATGAAAGGACTTATCAATGGACTAGGTGTGGCAGGTGGAGTGAACAGTAGTTGAGAGCTCACCAAGGTTGCAAGCCTGGGAGTGGGGAGGAGAGCGAGGAAGTAGAAATAACTAGATGATTCAAGTGGCACATACAACTTTTCAGCATGTTCATACAGCAATTCCTAAAGTTCTCAGCTAGGGGCTCCTTTGTGTAGGTAGTCATCTTCTCTCGCACTGTTCGCTGGCAGCAGTGGGATGAGATAAAAGGCAAAGGGCATATAATCTCCCCTTGATTTGCATGCATTGCTTCTATTAGCATTATATGTATGCATTGCAAAATATATATATATATATATATTACCCAAAGCCACAGTAGTTATCTGCCTTGGTGCCCCAGTGTGTTTTGTTGGTGGTAAATGAAATTTATGTTTTGTGTGCTAGGATGAATAGATTGTACTGTTTCAAAGTAGCAGTTGTGTTAGTCTGTATCCGCAAAAAGAAAAGGAGGACTTGTGGCATCTTAGAGACGAACAAATTTATTTGAGCATAAGCTTTCATGAGCTACAGCTCACTTCATCGGATTGTACTGTGTTATTAGTTGATTATATTTATTAAAGTTATTAGAGAAATGCAGTGAGGAAGTGTAGTAATTCATTTTCAACAACCTCTTTGCATGGTATCAGCAGATTCTGATATTTACTTTGTCTGGACTTGAAGGAAGGAGTTACTGGACTTGAAGGAAGGAGAGATATAGAAGCATTTATTATTTATTGGTTAAGTCTTGTGCTTTCCCCCAGCATTTATCAGTTACTACTATTTTCTGTCACCTGGCTACTGGAAGATGGATAAGAATTTGTAAGAGCACTGTGGGGAGCATGAACTGTGACTGCCTCTTCCATTCTTACATTTATGAATGTATAAATACACAACATCAGTTTTCACCTTGTTTCATTTGTATGAATCTTCCTTTCCTCTATTCCTTCCCCACCTCTCTCAATGAAACAGGAGAGTGAAGAGGAAGTTGTAACATGACATCCCTGCCTGCTGCAGGGGATAAATATTGCCTCCCCTGGTGTTTATCTGATGAATCTATTTTTAGTAAGGGGTTAGATCAGTAAAACTTGCACTGGAGAGTGTGAAATAGCATGGATCAGACTGACTTCTGAAGCAGGGTGAAAGACAAAAAATCAATTAAACCTGTGACACAGTCATTCTGATTTATTTTTCACTGTTCAGCAAAGCAGGCACAGCTGTTCCATGGTTTAATTTAAGAGCTGTGAGTATTCTGAAGAACTTAATTGGTGAAGATTGGGTGGCCACTTGTCTGCTTTTGAGGGCAAGTCAAGATGTCCTGGCCAGAGTTTGTTTCAGCTTCAGTAATATCCTGGGAACTCTACTCACCCTAAGAGCTTCTTACCTGTCTTCTGATTCCTGATCTGCTGTTGTATATGCTTCAACCAGTAGCATCACCCTCCTCTTGCACAGCTGCTTCCCATAAGCTCCCCTGGGTTTCCATGCACTGTCTGTGTCTCAGGGGATCAGCAGTGGAGCTGTAGTTATATCCACTGCTGTTTACAGTGGAGGGGCACGAATTACAACAGGAACTAAGCAACAGTGGCAGACCCTGGCCTCCATCTTAACAGAGCAATTTCAATACTTGGCTGTTGATGAGGTAGGAGTAAGAGGGGTAGGACAGAAGAGACCTGAACTGCAAAGCTGGAGTAAGACAGAGAGGAACTGGAAGGTAGAAATGAAAGAGACCATATAATGGACAAAAATGTGCAAGAAATATAGAGGACATGGACAGAAGGAGAGGACCAAGCAATAAGGTAACACATAGAACCGGGGTAGGTGAGTGGAAATAAAGTACAAAATGAAAATGGGGCTATGGCACACAGGAAAAGGAAATAACAGAAACACTTGGGAAAGAGGGGAGAAGAATGGGAGAAAACTGATTTAGTATTGTTGTCAACATAGGTAAAGTTCTCTCTGGTTTGTTTTAAAGGTGACCTAGAAAGGAGTTGTCCAGGTTCCTTCCCCATTCTGAACTCTAGGGTACAGATGTGGGGACCTGCATGAAAAACCCCCTAAGCTTATTTTTACCAGCTTAGGTTAAAACTTCCCCAAGGTACAAACTATTTTACCTTTTGCCCTTGGACTTTATTGCTGCCACCACCAAGCATCTAACAAATATATAACAGGGAAAGAGCCTGCTTGGAAACGTCTTTCCCCCCGAAAAATCCTCCCAAACTCTACACCCCCTTTCCTAGGGAAGGCTTGATAAAAATCCTCACCAATTTGCATAGGTGAACACAGACCCAAACCCTTGGATCTTAAGAACAATGAAAAAGCAATCAGGTTCTTAAAAGAAGAATTTTAATTGAAGAAAAAGTAAAAGAATCACCTCTGTAAAATCAGGATGGTAAATACCTTACAGCGTAATCAGATTCAAAACATAGAGAATCCCTCTGGGCAAAACCTTAAGTTACAAAAAGATACAAAAACAGGAATATACATTCCATTCAGCACAACTTATTTGATCAGCTATTTAAACAAAACAGAATCTTACGCATATCTAGCTAGATTACTTGCTAAGTTCTAAGACTCCATTCCTTTTCTGTTCCTGGCAAAAGCATCACACAGACCGAGAGAACCTCCCGTTCTCCCTCCCCCCCAGCTTTGAAAGTATCTTGTCTCCTCACTGGTCATTTTGGTCAGGTGCCAGTGAGGTTATCCTAGCTTCTTAACCCTTTACAGGTGAAAGGGTTTTTCCTCTGGCCAGGAGGGATTTTAAAGGTGTTTACCCTTCCCTTTATATTTATGACAGGAGTTTTGTTTAAAACTAGGCTTGTGCCCTTTTTTGCTTCTTTATGAAGTGAAAAGGAGGTCTGGAAAGCTTATTGTTCATAAAAAAACAAAAAAGCTTGTTAAAATTCATTAGAATCTACTTCTCCATCATTCCTCTATGCCTCCTTCACACACACACACGTATGGCTAGGGATTTAGTGGCTCCCAGACCTTTAAATTACATGGACTATTTTCTCTAGAAATATTTATCAAATTATAACAACTGTTTTTGGTGTCTGTGATGGCATTATGCATTCTGGGATATTTCATTGAAAGGATTTCACAGTCGAAGTTAAGAATTTAAACTGAAATAATGTAGTCTATTTTCTCAGAATCTTTCATTTTCCTCACACACCTAAAAGAAAAAAGATCTAGTTTCAGAAAATACATCTTTATATAAATTTCCTCTGTCCTTACCAGCACCAACAAGAGAGAGAGAGGACAAACTTGCTGTAGGTTATGGTGTTTCAAGATCTTTGCTTGTGTTCCTTATTTAATAATTTAACTAATCACTAGAAGGGAATTTCCAATTGTACTTCTCTGTTGAGGTTCAGAGATCTGAGGGGAGAATTCTCACATTATTAAGATCATGGATAAAATTATGGGCATTTGTGAAATTTCTGTGTAACGTGCTATACTGGAGTGAAGCAGTTGTGCTCATTCTTCATGCCTCCTCCCTCTCCTTTCTATCCACCCTTTCAAGTTACAGGTATACTATATTCAGAAAAATAACATATTCCAAGGAGGCCAAAATATAATCAAGTTTGGTTCTGGATGTTACATTCTGGGCCTGGCAGCATGGTAAGGCCTCTTTCTGCTGTCATGTTTTTAGTAGTCTGCATTTCATTCTTAGTTTAGAAGTTCAGTTCAGTTGACCACCCAAAAATCAATCAGAACACAAGTTCATGGGCTTTAGTAACTGAATTACGAGGAGCTTATTTAAGAAAGTGTGAATTTCTGGCAAACAATTAACTATAGCCCTGTTTTGAATCTAAAGATGAGTGGATGGATCATAATTAAATAATAAGTGACCTGGAATTTCACCTAAAATTTGAGCCCTCCATGACTGAGGTTTTTAAAGACTCCAATTCAGGAAAGCACTTAAGCACTTAAGTTGGTCCATCCCTGTTCGGAAGAGCACTTAAGCACACCCTTACATCCCACATGTCAATGGGACATAAGCGTGTTCTAATGTGCTCTTCTGAACAAGGATACTTTATTGAATTGTTGGCTACAGTTGTTAAATTTATTTAACATGTGTTTTAGTTTTGCCTGCACTTGCAGTTCCTGGTGCGCTCTAAGACCAAAAATTAAAATGCTGAGACATTGCTAGAAAGAGTGTTTTTGTTCCAAGTGGAAGTGAGAAGTACCTGAACTTGCCTAAAAGAGGTTTTTATGTGATCCAAGGCTGAATTGCAAACACTCAAGAGCATCCAACATTCGGATAGTTATGTGAACTGAACTTCCAGTTCAGATTTTAAACTCACTGACTGTTTCTTCCTAAGCCTACGCTATTATAGCTCAGTCCATAATAAGGATATTTCCGCCCCCTGGGTTTGCCCATCACTATGCTAAATCCGAAAAGCATTCTAGCAGGAACCACACAGCTACTGGGAAAAAACTGAATGACTTGACTCTCATGACTGGCTACTTTAGTGATACAGTGCTGTTGCTAATAATGCATTGATTTTTAAAGAAGATTATAGTGGGGCAGAGAAATATGTCTGTCATATGTAGACATTGTTTAACAATAGAAAATTTGTTGTCTTTTGCGAGGGTAAATTGTTCCTTCAGAAACTTGTGATTCGGTAGCTGGGATGTGGGGGAGTACTGTTTGCTATAGCAACGTTAACATCCAGTTACAGTATGTCTGTCAGTTCTGCAAGGGCTAATTTATCATGTAAAGTATATGCTACATATGTCACATTTTTCTGTCTGTTCATTTGTTTTGATAATTAAGATCTTGACAGATTTGTCCCACATGGTAGGATTTATAGTAAGTATTTTTTTTATCATTGAATTAGGCTGATATATATAATCCCGGTATCCTGCACAAAAACTGAATAGAAATGAAACTGATTCAGTCACTGGCTAACATGTAAAGGTCTTACAGGCAAAAAAAAATGCTTGTTCTGCTTGAATTTATTTTAATTTATTTCAGGTCTGTACAGCAGGGAGCATGGAGGGCAGGCTGAGCACTACCTTGGAGAAGAAAAGTATTTTCTCCCTTAAAGAGTCTTAAAAATACAAGACTTGGGCTTTTTCATATGAAATCACTCTTAAGTATATTTTGGATATGCAGATGTACAAAATTCATTTTCAGCTTTCCCTTTCAGTATACATAGACTCACATAGGTGCCTACTGTAATATGAAGCCTGATAAGTAAATTCATTTTTCACCGACGTCACTTTCTCCCCTGCAATAAATAAGAGAATTTTTCTCTCCTCTCTGAAGACAAAGAGTTGAGGAGGTATCTTTATGTACAGCTTTGGACAGATTTAGCTACTGGAGATGCCTACAAGGCCTGAAATCTGTTGTTTTTCTTCCATGGTTAAATGATCTGGTATTGTGAAAGTTGGCTTTGAAGTTTCTGAAATTTATCCTGTTATATTACAGCAAAATGTGTGTGTGTGAGGGGATGGGGGGTTGAACTTTCTCAAACATAAGCCATGGTCTCACTTGTTGTGCTAACTGACAAATACTGTCCAAGTTATCTGTGGACATAAAGATAGCTAAAGAATATCTATTCTGGGAGAATATGGTGTTACATATTTTACTCTAGCCAGTGGCACTGTCTGTCTTTGGTGTATAATGGCAAATGTGATAGAAATATTGAGACTATTTACTACACTAACTAAACAAGCCAGGTTGACGTTTGCCCATATGTAAATAATATTCAGTTAAGTATGTTAAGTGACTTTTCCCATCACAGTTTAGGACTAGAAAGAATAGTCAGCATAGAATTACAAAGCAGGAGTTCTTCAAGCAATATTATATTTTTCTTTTCTTATGGCATCTTTCTGTTCTAGACTGATTTATCTTTATTTATGACTGATATTGACAACAGCAGATATACACTATAGGGTTTTTTGTGTATGCATGTGTGTTTTAACGGAAGAGTATTTTGAAATCCAAACTGAAAAACATATGAGAGCTTGTGTTATAATTGTGTGAAACTTTAATTGGAAAGGATTCTCATCCCAAATGAATTGCATTGGTATTGCTACTACTTTGTTAATATTTACTGAAGGAGGAAAATCCTAGGGGGGTACATTTTCAAAATACTGTGTGCGGGTTTTAGCTGCTTGAATCCTGGTAGAATCAATGAGATCCAAGCATCTAAAAACCTTGCACACCACTTCGAAAATGTTCTTGTAAGTGACTTAGAGCTGTACTGAGGATGTTATGGATAGACAGAATTTAAAACAATTTCTGTGCAGAATATTAGTAAATTTTTATGATTGAACTTGCTTTCTGTCCACCCAGTGGCTGCTTTTCTATATCAAATTTCATAGTTAGGCCTCCATGTAAAAGAGAGTAGTTTTTAATGTGTGCTTCTGGAGGGCACGCCTGGAAAAGAGAGGAAATATTGATACATTGCAATAACACTGAAATGGAGTACAAGTGAAAATGCAGTTGGTAGACCAAAGTTGTTGTGTGATCAAGATAGTCTGTAGGTGTCAATGGGACCACTGCTATCTGAAACAAAGGACCAGGCAGACAATCAGCCCCTTAGGACTACTGAGCTGTGACAAATCTCCCTTCTGAAGTTGACAGGCTCTCCTGTTTGACTTTTTGTTTCAGGAGGAAAGAGCAGATCTCAGATTAAGGATCTATAATTCCGTACAGACAGAAAGCAGGATTTACTATGCTAATTTGTGTTTTCCACAGGAAATTGTAAAAAAAGAAATAGTCTTTGTTAGTGGGATTTCATTTGTTGCAATCTGTGTGACTGCAGGAGTCTTTCACCCACCTCACTTTTCTTTTCTCTCTCTTTATTTTTTAAATTTGTATACCTGGGTTCAGTCCTGGTGTTCCTGTTTTGTAATGGTCTCATTGAGAACTGCTGCAGAGTTCTGGTCTGACAACAGAGTATCTGCTGCCAAGCTTGTGGTTTAGTGTGCTGTAATCCTTTTAAGTACCTGTACAATATGTAACAGCTGGTGCAGGCTCCAGTCGGTGCTTTAGTGTAGTATGTTGGGACTTGGGCTCTACCCAGACAATGAGCTGGGTCAGCGTAGAACAGACCCCAGCACCTCTCAGACAGCTGGCACAGTAACCAAACACCAGCCAATCTTGAGAGAAAGACACATCTAATAACATTAATTTTCTTCTAGAGCAGACGGTAAGGTAACTAAAGCCAGGTTGATTGGACTACATTGGGATTTTTACCTAATGATCTTCTGGAAAGCAGGTGCATTGGCAGTGATTTTAAGCTTCACAAAACCCAAGCAGTGGATAAAGTAAACCTTTGCTGCTGTGGAGGTTGTATAGGAGGGGGTGCATTAGTGTTAGATCATTACAAAACATTTTGCTGACTGCAACAGAATTAATGGCAGTTTTATGGTTCTCAGTTAATGACTGTCAAGAAACACTTGATTTCTGTTCAAATTGTACTTTTAAATCAAACTAGCCAGCTGTCAGACACTTAAATTGTATGTACAGTTTCTCGCTGTAATACTGCACAGTGCTACCTCTCCATCCATCATCCTATCAGATCATTAGTTGGAAACCAAATTTTGCTTGCAACCATGTATGAGTCTGCTGCTTAGTATGAGTCTGATAGTGACAGAAAGTCACAAGAAGTCACCTATAAGAGCAGAAAGTGCTGTGTCTTCTGCCCTCCCCCTTGAAGACTCAAAGTATTTCTGTGTTGAAATATTATTATTTGCTGCAGTCGCATGAAGAACTGGCAGTCATGTTACAACATCTATATATAGTCTGGCAAAGGAATAAAACAGCTGCCTTTATGGTCTGATTCAGCACAATCTCCTTTGAACTTCAGTGCCAGGGAAGTCCATTCGAGGCCAGGAAAGCTTCCTGGCTAGTGAGTGGTCTTTTTTAGGGCACAGTAGTGCATTTGTAATGTGCAAGGCAAACAAACTTAATTTTATTGAATGTATTCTTTAACAACAATCCAGAAGTTGGCAATAGGTCCAGTTGTGAAAGCAAACTTTGAAGATGGAGCATTGGTAAATGTCTCCAAGACTATTCACTCTGGTACTTCATTTACACTATCAGTTATTTGTCTCTCCACATTCATGTCCTAAAAACCCTCTTCTGCTGTGATGTCTTCAAGATTTTAGCTAACTCCCAGTGGCTGTACTGAGGGACAACTAAGAAATAGTCGGTGTCTGTTTAAAGATAATGTATTTTAACACTATTATTAAGACATGTTTGAGCATGACTCTGAAAACTTTACTTATATATTTTACCAATTTCTCCTACTCATTGCATTTTTAACCTTTTAATATGTCAACTATTTAAGACAAGAACTATTATTTCCTTTGTAATTGTACCAGATGGGTGCTACCAGAAACACATAATTAATAAACAATTGTAGTCAGATTTTTTTTTGAGTGTTACATACTAACGTGAGGGGCACAATAGAAAAGCTAGGATGGGGAAGACACACCTATATAACAGATTCCATCTACAGATCTGAAAGCACTTCAAAATCTTATTGAGTTAAGATCCTTACAGTATTCTTACAAAGTAGGTGTTAAGAAAGCCATTTTACAGAGGTGCATTTTACATTTTACATTTTTGTGGATACAGACTAACACAGCTGCTACTCTGAAACCTGTCATTTTACAGAGGGGCAACCTAAGCTACAAGAGTTTTTACAGGAGTTATTGTTGGAGCTGAGAACAGAACCAGGGCATCCTGTCTGCTGGTTCCATATTCTTCATGCTGCTTCAAAGGTTGCATTTGAATTTCTATTACAAGTTCAATTTTTCATGGTGGTATTTCACTGGTGTTTGTCATTTGGATCAAGACCTAAACCTGGCATATAGGGCCGTGTCTTTAAAGGGTCTTTGTTTCTATAGGTGTCAAACTAATGAGACTGCTTTTAATCTTTATACGGGGGGGGGGGAAGAGATTATTTCTTCACACATGTAACTAAAAAACAAAATCTTCAAAAATAATTTGGACAGCAATAAAGTGTTCCCTTTTATAAAAGCATCCCTCCAAAGAAGTCAAGGCATTTTACAAATATTAGTTAAAGCTATTAACACACACAGGAAGTATGTAAGGGGCATAGTGTAAAACCAGAGCTGTCAGTAAATTGAAAGTTGGTTATAACCTCTATGCATAGCTCTAGTCTTCACTGTATTTCAGGGTCCTTAAACCCTGAACTTGGGGAAGCGCCAACACCCAGCTTTCTTAAGACCAGCTGACTGAAAAATATCCGTGGGACTGGAATGTTTACCCAAAATGTGCTGAAGCCTGCAGGCTGACTCTGTACTAGTTGTGCTCTTGTTCACCCAAGGCCCTGCTTCAGTAAAGAGCGTACTGGCCTTCTTTCTCAATTTAATCAAACACCATTACCTGCACTGAAGGCTTTAGGTGACCCTAGGGCTTGTCTATGTAGTGAGGCAATATGCTATATGGGGGTGTGATTTCTAAAGTGCATTAACATGTTGTTCATTAATTGGTCCATAGAGACCCTGCTGGTGTGCACTAAAGGTTCCCTAGTGCGCTTCAATCTAGAACTGTTTCAAACAGCACTAAATTAAACCAGCAGGGTCTACACTGGGGTTCCCAACATTGTATATGGAAAATAAGAAACAGGTTTTTTAGCACACTCTCCCCCCACCACCCTCACCCAGCTGACATCGCGGAGAGGTATTGGTTTTTTGGGGTGTGGGGGGTTGGTGACCCTTGAACCATGATGTGTATGTAGGCATTAAGCTGACAACCTAGGATAGGAGCATGCTGGGCTCCACAGAGCACGTGCCATGATCTGGAGTTCCCAGAATGGCCAGATGCATTACTCAGTCCTTGTCCACCTGAGGGTTGGAATGTATAGGACAGGATGGTGCACATGGTGCAATAGGCTCCTGCCAGACCAGGTGTGAGGGTGGCTGGATTCTCCTCAGCTCTGCCACTGACTCACTATGACATTTGTCAAGTCAGTCTCCCTCCCTGCCTCGGTAAGATGCATCTTATCTACAGCAGCTTCCTCCACATGGAACATCTTAATGTATGTTGCTGCTCTGGCCAAACAACCTCCTGCTTTCCAGTAGCAAACAGAAAACCTCGGCGTGCCTGGGAATGACTGACATCTGCAATGAACAGACAGAGGGGTAGTGGGAGAGACTAAAGCAAGACAGCACTGTACTCAAGAGGACTTGGACTGAGGGAAACTGGTGTGTGTGTAAGGGGGGTTCCCAGTTCCCCATATTATAAGGTGCAGGGAACCACAGATACTTGACTACCTGGTCACTATTGCATCCTTGGTGGTGATCGGAAAGCTTAAAGCAGCAGTCACTTTAAAACAGGGGGAGGAAACCTGCTCCCCACAATAAAGTCCTTGTTGCTGACCCCCGTGCGAATTCATAAAATGCTGCACCATCCTAGGGAGAAGGCAGTTGATCCTGAAAGCAAACGGTTTTCACTCTCCTCTCTGTCCACCCTCCAAGGCTGCTTCCTGAGGTGGGTAAAGAGGGCCAAGGACCATAGCCTTTTATGTTTCTCCCTCTCACAGAACTAAGGGGAATCCTGCTTCCCCTGGGCACCCAGGGACTCTATCCTTTCCCCCCCCCCCGCCCAGGGCCCCCTGACCCTAAATGACCTTGCCCCTCACCAGAGCTTCACTATCAACTCCAAGTCTCCTGCTCCACGCCCTGACCCCAGCTACCCTCATGTTACCTACGTCTGCAACCCGCTAAATTAGGAGGCATCACAAAGGACAGGGCCCACCGTATGGAGCTGCCATCAACCCAGAAGAGGAGAGCGGGCCACAGGCTCTCTGTCCCTGCCCCTGCATGTCGCCCTACCAGAGACCCTCATTTCCCTGCATGGCCCCCCAGTCTCCCTTCAATTTACCAGCATGGCTGAAGATCTACTGGTCGCACTGGAATCTGGCCTGGTTGTCTATGGAGTGGCATTGCAAGTTTTCAACTAGTTGTAACCCTGTGGCTGAAATAAGAGATAAAAGGCACCACTACTGACTTAGCACAACCACCAATTTTTTATTATAATAAGGGACATCTCTTCTAATAAGGGTCTGTTGGCAACTTTAGTCTACACAGACCAACGAATGGGCCCTCTGCCATCAGGTGGATAATCAAGCACTGTAGGCCCAATTTGCACAGCTGGCCTCAGACACCAGCAGCTGCAGGAGCAAGTTGAGGTAGCTCAGCTTGAGAATATTGTGCTGCGAATGCACTGTGCAGTGCCTTGCCCCGAACAGGGGCCTGCAATACCTGTGGCCCAACAGTTTGACAGGAACTGCCAGCGGTGTGGAGCTTCATGAAGCAGTGCAGCCTTCTGTTTCTGATGCGTCCCCAAATCTGTGCCTCTTACCAGGCCAAGGTGGAAATGCATTTGACTGGGCCTCCCTCAAGATGGAAAGCCATTGCCCAGTGTTGTCAGACTGGGATGCTTTTCTTCAATTGATGTCCACCGTCTTCGGGGACCCACATCAACCATGAGTGCCACTGTTATGCAGCACCCTTCCGCCACCTCACAGTAGATTCAGAGTGGATTGAAGCAGCACAGCTGTATTCCCATGGGGCTTATGGGAAGAAATCAAAGATGAGCTGGCCTGTGTAGAGATGCCAATGGGCCCAGATGCCTTTGTGGACCTGACCATCAGCACAGATAATCATCTGCGAGAACGAAGGGTGGAGAAAGCCTCCCTTAACATTTACCATGACCCCAGCCTCTGTATCACCTGCTGAACTCAGGCAAACCAGTCTGTCTCACCAGCAACTCACACTTGAAGAAATGGAACAATGCCACCGCCGTCACCTTTGCTTCTACTGTGGTAAACCTGGCCATGCCATTTCGGCCTGCCCAATACGAACACCAAACAGCATGGGGAAACAAAACTACCCAGGCCCAGTGCGGGGAACCAGTCTGGACCCTGAGAGAAGAAAACTTCCCCATGTCTAGTCCTTACTGAGATGTACCCTGAGCCCCATCCAACAGGCTTACCATTTGCAGGGCCTATCCAGCTGCACATTCCTGGGGGACCCCCCAACAGATTCCCCTCCAATCGGCCCTCCAACTCAGGAGCAGTAGACAATTTAATGGATGCAGCTACAGGCTGGGCCCTGCAGATCTCCCTGCTATACAAGGCATTACCCGACATGATCAAAATTACTGTCAGCTCCCCGCTGTCCTTGGGTCCAGTTGTAGAGGAGACTGTCCCCTTGTAAGCCATTATTCAGGGACACAGAGAAATAATACAATTCGGTGTGATCCATTCCCACATTTTCCCCTAATCCTTGGTATCTCCTGGCTGACCCTTCATGACCCTTCGTTCACTGGTGAGAACAGAGAGTCACCTTCTCATCACACTTCTGCCGACAGCATGGCTAGAGACCAGCAAACAAACAAACAAACAAAAGGATGGCAACCTCTGCCTCTGTGTCAATTACTGAGCCTTAAATCAGATAATCAGAACTGTTACTCATTACCCTGACTCCTGAATTGTTGGACTGCATGGGGCTGCCTGCGTTTTCACGAAACTGGCTATCTGGAGAGCTTATAATCTCATCCATATCTGAGTAGGTGACTAATGGAAGACCGCCTTTGGACTTGCGACGGCCACTTGGCGTATTCAGTCTGACTAATGCTCAAGCAACGCTCCAGCATGTCATTAACCATGTGCTCAAGACCTACTGGACCAGTTCATGGTAGTGCACTTAGGTGATATATTGATATTTTCTAATGATCTGGACCAACGCACCACTCACGTCCACACAATCCTGGAGAGACCACGACAACACAGTCTCTATGCTAAACTAGAGAAGTACATGTTTGATCAGACCTCTGTCCCCAGAAGGAAATAAAATAGATCTGCACAAGTCCAGGCTGTCCATGACAGGCAACAGGTGTGGCCTACAATGTTTTTCAAGCTTCACAAACTTCTACCTAAGGTTAATTTTGAATTTTTCAAAACAAGCTGAGTCCCTCACTGCCGTATTCCGAAAAAGTACGAAATTCCACTGGTCTCCTGAAGCCCACCACGCATTTGAGCAATTCACCACTTCTCCAGTATCGGTCTACTCTGACATGACACAAGCTTTTGTTGTGTAAGCTGATGCCTCTAAAATGGTGATTGGGGCAGTTTTCTCCCCAAAGTGTGGACCCAAGCAAATACTGTGTCCCATCGTCTACTACTCAAGTAACCGTACTCCTGCTGAGCGAAACTATGAGCTCCTGGCAATTAAGACCACCATTGAAGAGTGGCAACGAGTTGGAAGGGGCTCATCATCTGGTTCAAATGTTTACGGACCACAAGAACCTGGAGTACCTGCACAGGACCAGGGCCTGAAGCAGCAACAGCTCCAATCGGCCCTATTCTTCTCCTGGTTCATGGTCTTTACTATGACCTAGTATCCTGGAACCAGGAACGGGTAAGGCTCATGCCTTGTCCTGAATACATGCCCCTGACCCACAAGGCCCCAGTCTGGAACCAGCCCACATTCTCCAATCCCATAACTTTCTTAATGCAACTTGCTGCCAGGACCTGCATGCTCTCATCCACTCTGCCTCTGTCTCCAGAATTCCATCCTACGAGTTGTGTGGTTCTTGACTGACAATGGCCAATGCCAAGAAGGGGATCATGTTTGTGAGGGACCCCATCTAGGTTCCACCTGGACCTGCAAGGGTGCCATGACTCCTTGACAGGACACTTAGAGTGATATAAAACCCAACATTTAATGTCCCATTTCTTCTGGTGGTCTTGAATGCGCCCCATGATAAACACCTTTGTAATTTCCTGCCATGTGGGTGCCTGCACCAAGATCCTTCACCAGAAACCCTGTGGTTTCCTCCAACTTTGGGACACCCTAATTCGGCCATGGAAAGCCATTTCTTTGGACTTTGTGGTGGAGCTATCAGAATCCAGTGGTTTCATGACCATCCTGACAGTGGTAGATCACTTTTCTCAGATGGCTCACTTTATTTCCTGCACAGGTTTACTCTCTGCGGAGGAAATTGTCTGGCTCTGGATAAACAGTGTAGTCCATCTTCATGGCCTCCTGGATCATATCACCTCTGACTGGGGACCACAGTTAATTGCCCACTTCTGGCATGAGGCTCAATGTTTATTAGGAGTCCATGTGCACCTGTCCTCTGCCTACCATCCGCAGTCAAATGGCCAAACATAAAGAATCAATCAGATCCTTCAATATTTACAATGCTGTAGCAACTTTATCACCAGGATGACTGGTCTTCACTGTTACCAAATGCAGAATTCTCATACAATAATGCAGACCACGCCTCCACAGGCCACAGCCCCATCTTTATCAGTTATGGTACCACCCCCAGTTTTACCCACAACGACCCGCATCCACTCCCAACCGATCTGCCTAGCAGAACACATCTATTTCATCCAAGCGGAGATGAAGGGACACCTTAAAAAGGCAAAGGAGGACTACAAAAAGCATGCGGACAAACGTAGACAACAGGACCCCACCTGCTCCATAGGACAAAAGATACGGCTTTCAAGAAACACCTCTGTATGGACAGACACCCCCACCCTGAAACGAGAATATCGGTTTCTTGGCCTGTACTGATTTTGGTGACAAATCAACCTGGTCACCCTTGAGCTCCAGCTCCCTTGATCCCTTAGAGTCCACTTTGTGTTCCATGTCTCTCTTCTGAAACTATACACTGAGAACGCATGTCCCTGAACACAATCACCACCCCCACCACTAGAGATACAGGGACAAGAGGAAACATTCCTCATGAAGCCCTCGACCCTAAGATCAAATGGGGCAAATTATGGTGCTGGATCAGTTGGGAAGGTTATAGTTCAGAGGGAAGCACTTGGAAGTTTTCATGCTCCCACCGTGGTTCAGGCCTTCCATAGCAGCCACCCTGAGAAACCTGGACCCATGTTTCCCAAAGGACACCCCTAGGGGATGGGTGATGCCATGACCCATGGGTCTCAAACTGGGGTCTGCATAGTTTATAGGAGCAGCCAAACTCCAACTCCCTCTCTGGCGCCTATTAATGCTTCCTTAGCTAGGACTCATAAATCCCAGCCTGTTCAAGATTGGTGGACTCCAAGAGCAGCTGATTGGCCTGCTGGCCCTAATTAAGCCATCAGCAGGAACAGGAAACTGTCTGAACAACTGCTCTCCACCTTGTCTGGACTGTGTGCCTTGTGCTTCCTGCAGCTTGATTTCTTGGCATCCTGCCCCAGTGTGATTCCTGGCAACTGATTCATGGGTCTGATCTCCAGTTTGTCTCCTGACTCTGACCTCCTGGTATCCTGGCCCAGCTGACTCCTGACTTATTTTCTTGTGATTGTAGACTCTGGCTCTGACTGCTAGGTCTGGCTGCCCATGACCCATCTGTGACACACCTCTGAATTCGGGTCAGTGGCTTCACTTACATGAGTTAGGCAGAATTTTTCAGTACATTATAAAGCTCTTTGCTGTGTGATAACTTACAGAAGCATATGGCCTTTAAATGGGTTTAGTCTGGAAATTTTTAGCCTTGAATTTCCTCCCTTGTTGGTGGTTTAAGCCAGACAAACTTTCAAACATGGGTGCCTATAATTGGCACTTACACATCTTATTTAGGCAATTGTGTACCGATTTTAAGTGCCCTAAATTATCCCATAGGTGCCTAAATATGGTTTTAGGTGCTAACTTTTTAAGCATTCACATTTGAAAATGTGATATTTTTAAAATTAAAATGAATCCCTTTGCATTTTGGTCCAGGCTTCCTGCATTCTTAGCTTGTCTCTGAACCCTGATGAACCTTTGTAGTCTTTGTGGTGACATTATATTGTGGGTGATGAACAGGGGGAACTCCACAATCAAGAAGATTGTTGAATAATTCAAATGTATTTGAATTACATATAGAATAAGAATTACTTGATTATATTTTAATATCTCTTCTGTCCTTTTAGCTACAGATTTGATGTGAGAGAGGATTAAAAAGAAAGACAGAGATTACTTTCTTCCTAACATCAAATTCAACCTGACAGAAGTGCATAATATGTTTCTATTTAATCATTAGTTCGATCAAGTTTTGCCTCAAATTTCACATTCTGATATTCCAAGGTTAGTAAAATCAAAATAGCATATTTTTGATGGAATTCAGGGACCTAAAATATTCCTTTCTTTCTAAAATAGATCTCTTCAGCCCTGCAGACTGTACCCATTAGATGGATATAGAAGCAGAAGGTAGAACCTTTCCTTGTGTGTGGGCAAAGGGCAGGCATTTGATAAATGAGTGGAGAAGCCTGTGTTGGTTTCTGAGAAGGAAACAAAAGAATCAGAGGACTAGTAATGAAAACAGGGACAGCCCTGGAAGATTGACTGCAGTTTTCCGTTGCTTATTTTATTTTTTGTTTCTGGTAACTACAGTACAAAAAAGAAATCCTGTAGCAATGTGTTAAAACAACAATAGTATTTGCAAGGGATTAAAAAAATAAACCCGGGTAAATCATGGCTTCTTTTATCATTATATTACTGTTTAGTTTTCAGAACCTGTATATATCACGGGAAGAAGTTATGGCGGCTGAAGAAGAAGAAAACAGTTTCAGTGAAAGATAGCATGGTTGTCCTTGAATGACTATTATCTACTTCCTTGATCTGACTTTCTTAAGTTCAGAATTTACACTTCTGACAATTCTTCTACAGCTCTGCAATGTAGAAACCTTCAAAGACTTGATGTTTGCTTCATGTAAAGGAACCTCTCAGCACGAAGAGCATTCCATGGGTGTTAGTAGAGATGGGGAGAAGCTGATGCTTGCTAACAAAGAGGAGCCCATCCCCAAACACCTGAAATTTTGTGAAAGCTCACCTCCAAACTTGACAGCTTGGGCCCACCTCTGCTTGAAAATAGATATGGCAGTTGTGTTGCATGGCAATGCACGTAGCTAGTGTAAGAAGTATCTGCTCCACAAATGATCATGATTTGCTCTCTCCCGGCACTATGCATTTATTTTAAAATGTTAAATTTAATCAAGATGTAGTATCAGCTCACCTATAATTCACATAGAGGTTCTAGCAAACTTTTCAGTGTTCACAATAATGATGCTGTTTTCATGTTGGTCTCTCTGCTTGGCTTTTATCCAGCCTGTTAGGTAAAATTAAGGCCCAGAAAATCGGATTATTACATCCCAAGGGGAAGGACTGATAAGCAGCAGATGATTGTTGATCTACTTACTACTCTGCGTTGGTGGTGTTTGAGGTGCTGCTAGATGCAAAGCCAATTTGTTAACAATTAGTACTCATTAGAATCATTTCCTGTTATTGATTTTAAATATTTGACAAAGCACTTTTAGGAAACTGTACCCCAAAAAAGTGGCTTTACATCAGAGATTAGCCATTAAAAATCTTCAGGGCTAATGTCAATCTTAACTATACTGGTTTCATTGGTTTCAGAGTAATTATTTTTGCTTTGGAGTCCACCTGCTATCCTGTATAGTTTAAAGATGCTTTGGAAAAAGGACATAATTCTTAATTAGTGGAGGTTCTAAATGAGGCAGAGTAGAAATAAAAGAAATCTTGGTTATTATTATTTTTTAAAGGAGACTCGGTTTGCTACAGTCAGGATTTCTGTCTTTAAGAAACTTACTGATTACATGCTGTAAAATACAGGAATTAGTGAGCACATGAAACTAAATATGTGAGTTCCATTGCCTGTAGCATTTAACATGTAGGTTTAATTTTAAATGGCTCCTTGCCTTTATCTACTCACTGAGAATTGTAGAGCTATTAAAATCTAATTTGCAAACAGTAAAATTAGACACGATGGCATGATATAATAGAAGCTTTTGAATTTTTAAAAGTCCAAGAGGGTATATCTATTCATTTTCCTAAAAAATTGGGGTTGATAAAGTTTACTATAATTGCTATTTAACTGTGTATGTACATGGTAAGTGTACAAAGTGTGACTATAAATTTCATGTGACCACTCTGTGTGTACATATATACACCATGTGTATAATCATATATACATAGTATCTACACTCATTATGTAATCACACCCACACATTATAGACTCGCAGTTATGGTATCCTTTCTTCTTGTCTTAATGCTGGCATTTCAATTAGATTTGGCAATATCAAAAGTGAATGAAGCATTACAGCCATATGGGTTTGTTTTCTCTCCTTCCTTTTTTGCTTTAGATATTCAACAACATAAGTTATCACAATCACTCTTTAAAATGCATAGCAAATATTTTTAAAATAAATTTAGTCATTCCTGTTGCACAAGGTGGAGACCTAAGGTAGGAATTAACTTTGTGCCTCAGAAATTCTTACTCATGAATTAGTCTCATGATCACTGATAAAATTAAAGGGCAAGTGTGCATTGCTCTTTCTTAATCTCTCTAACCTTAATAAACAGAGATAGTATTGACACAAGTGAATTTTGTTTAACCACACTACATTTGCTTCTTAATTAGTGAATATTCATCTGTCATCAACAGCAGCTATGACACCCCTCCCTGCTAACACATTCTGTCATAAATAATCAATGAGTCCCTATTAATATTCATGAGTTAGAATCTGTGTAGTCATGTGCACTGATGCAGACACAGGGGGAGTGTTGCCATGAACTGAGTCGAAACTCTGTGTGTATATGTGAGTGTAAGATACTTAGGGAAAGGGAAGAAGAGCATGCTGCTACACACTACCCTGGCTTGTGCTTCCAGCTAACAGTGGTGTGTCTGTGTTTCTGTGCTGGAGTGACTGATGAAAAACAGTAGTCAAGTCTGGAGGGTGATTCCCTGTCAGTGCATTTGCCTTTCAGTTCTGGGGAAATTAGAAGCTTTGCTCTTGCTTTGCTTATTAGAATGGGCTGCAATCTGTGCACTTTTCAGAAGAGAGAGGAACACTACAAACTGCTCTATGAAGTTTCACAGGTGAGTGCAGAGGATATTGCCAGTGACTCCAGAGTAAGAAATTGTACTCCTTTAAAGATAGTAAGTAAAAAGAAATGCTCTTTTTTTTTCCCCTGTGCAAATTGTTAGTGAAGTAGTTCGTTTTTTGGTTTTTTTAATTATTTTTGGGTGACTGTTGTTTTTTGTTTCTTTGCCACTCCCCCTTCAGATGACTTCCTGTGGGATTCTTTTAACATTTTTGTGCATCTTCTGCCAAGATGTCAGTCATATAACAGCAGTCTCATTGAATCATATCTGTAATGTTTTAAGGAAGCCCTTTGCTTTGGTAATAGGATTGTGATTTCAAGTCAGTGTTACACTGATGCCTCTGCAAATGCTGGGATTTAGTATGTCCATGATCTCAGGTATTTCTAACTAATGGAAGAAAGTTTTATGTCATGTCTGTGATGGCCAAAAAGTGTGTTTGATTTTCTGAATAATTTAAAATATTGATTTGGTTTAAAATAGTTCATTTGTATTTTTTGAAGTGGAATAGTTTCAAGGAATGATGTTTATCTCAGCTCTTGTTTATACGTTCTTTGTGTTATTTCTCTTTACCACTAGGCAGAGATCTTATTACCCTGTAGTTATCTGCGTCTGTCCCAGCAGCAGGAATATTAGCGTAGCAGTGTGCTGTTAACATGTTTCCAGCTTGTTCAGAGGAAGGGAAAAAAGAAGAAATTGGCACTTAATATAAAAAGAAAAGGAGTACTTGTGGCACCTTAGAGACTAACCAATTTATTTGAGCATGAGCTTTCGTGAGCTGTAGCTCATGAAAGCTCATGCTCAAATAAATTGGTTAGTCTCTAAGGTGCCACAAGTACTCCTTTTCTTTTTGCGAATACAGACTAACACGGCTGTTACTCTGAAACCACTTAATATAATATCTCATAATTTTGCACAAATGCTGTTGAGTCAGTATTTGATTTGAGGCTTTTTGTTTGTTTGCTTTTGGAATTTCAAAATCTGGCAAATTAAAGTTTAGTGCCTTTTAGCATCTGTTCTCTCCTTCTCTATAATTTGTCCAAGCTCTGTCTGACACATTGCTTTTGACAGAGGCTGAACACTTACAGTTTTGGACTGCAATGCTGATGACAGGCAATATTGAGAAGAAAACAGCTTAGAATGTTGGTGGTCTATTGGCACAGCGGTAGCTAAGTGCCCACTGCCTACTGCTTCCCTCAGAGTTTTTCTTGACGTGATTCATTTCACAGTGGGCTAATTACAAAGTAGATTCTCTACTCATGAAACAGCCTCCTCAGTTGCAATGGTAATGCGCATTTTCATGGTAATGTGATCAGAGCCTCATTAGCCAGTTTCCAAAATGATCCTCTGCATTAATTAAATATAAAAATGACTCTTTTTATCACCATAGAGAGGAAAAAGAAGATTAACATTGTTAATTACCATTGATGGCAATACCTCTGCTTCATTTTTTACCACAAACTAGCAACCATATTCAATCCTAAAATAATATCCATTTGCAGATAACCTGTCAGCTGCTTTGACTCATGAAGATGGTCTCTAGGTGGAACACTTTCCTTTAGCTCAGTAGTTAATCATAATTTTATCATTATGTTTTCCTGACAGCTACAGTACAGGGAAAAGCAAAGCAACATTTTTTCCATACTCTCCACAGCTCTGAATTGCCAGACTGATCTGAAAGTGTAAAATAGAGATTGCAGTAGGTCTCACCCTGCTTTACAGTGCTGAGGAATAAGGAATTCAGATTGTGCTGTAAAAGAGACCAGAGCTTTCTTAAATGATGACTGTAGGTATATAAGGAAGAAGGCTACATCTATTTTAGAGCTAGTGCATTTTCAAAATCTTTCTTGCAGTGACATTCAGTAGTAGTAAATACTAACACAATCTTAAACAAGACAAAGTGGCAAAGACAGAGTTTTTGATGGGAGTAATGAGCAGTCAGCCCCCAGCTTTGCATCCTGAATTGTTGGAGAAATATCACTGCTAAGGTATTGAAGGAGAGCAGTAAGTGTCTTATGACACCATGCCTGGTTCTGTATGGATTTGCAAACTGGTTTCTATCTTTGATCCAGTATTTGTGCAATTTGGTGCCCACATGGCAGTGAGCATGTTTTTGCCCAGATGTTCTGGTTAGGAACTTCTAGCAACAGCTACCATAACATCCTGTTTACATACTGACTTAAAACTAGATGCTGGAGTAATTGATCTATTAAAACAAGCCTACACAGACATTAATACTTGACTTGCAAAATCCTTTTTAATTGTACAATCTTGTAATTCCTAGACCTGGTCTCTTCATCTGCACAATTGTGGAAGAGCTTGGAACAAGTTAGTCTGTCAGGGACATGAACTGATTGAGGATGAATAGTGTCTCACTGACATATGTGGATCAGCTAGGTCAATTTATATTCATATAAGGAAAGCAATCCTACGATTGTACCTCACCTTTCAGATGCTGGACTACCTGCTAACGTGGGTTGTGTGTGCACTACCATATTTATAGATACAGTAAACAAAGAAAAGTGTGTTTGCTGAGGAAATCCATGCAAACACAATGAGGCATGTTATTTTACTGCTGTTTGTAGTGAGGTCAAATTTAGCTCTGGAGAGATTAGTGTAGCAGGGCTGATGGGAAATTAAGACATCATTAGAATATTTATATTTTTTTTCCATTTTCCAGACTGCTTCAGGTTCACAATGAGAGAGTTGGTCTCAGGATGAGGATACTCAATCAGAATGCAGCATGTATTTATGCAAGAACATTTTATTTTGGTAACTGCACCTTACACATATAGATCAGGATTAAAAACAAAAAGTCAAACACAGAATTTCCAAGAATTAATATGTAAGATATGACTGAGTGCTGGAGACTTTATGACTTTAAGTGCCTCTTCACCTACCCTCAGGGTATCAGAACTCCTCAGCTCTCTCACTTTAAGTGCCTATCAGACTAAAATTATAACTCTGAGTCCTCCTCTGCACATCCATACAAGTATAGAAATCGAAGTACTGTGGTAATTTCAAATTTACAGTCCTTCACATTAATACTTTTTCAATTAGTGTTTCACATCTTCTGTGCATTATACAAACAGTTTTGAGCTAATTAAATATATACCTACACTTCCCGAGCCAAGGAATTACAGCAAAGAACGCTACATTGGATAGGTGATATAAGTCATAGTGGGTGATTGTGAGCAATTATCAGCCCTAGGGGGCTGATGAGGATTCCTCCAGAATAATGTAGGGGCAGAGAGTTGTATGCCAGGGGCAAGAGTGGGTGGAACAGGAGGACACAGGGCTCTATGATCCTCGGTCAGCGTGTTGATCTCTATGGCTGCTCCTCATCCAGGGCTCATTGAAATCAATACTGGTATTAAAAATAACACCTAGATCTTGAAACAAGATCATTGTACTAGACTCTGTAACCACATAAGAGACAGTCCCTGCATTGAAGAACTTACAACCTAAATATAAAAGAGACAAAGGATGAGAGTGGGAAACCGAGGCATAAAAGAGGTGAAATGATCTACCTAAAGCCACACAGCAAGTGAGTGGGAGAAGGCTTACTGAGTTCCAGTCCAGTACCCCATTCACCAGAAGAGAGGTTTTCAAACTTTTTTTCTCACGAATCAGTTGAAGAAAATTGTTGATTCGCACAATGCAATGGAGCTGGGGATGAGGGGCTTGAGGTGTGGGAGGAACTCTGGGCTGGGGTGTGGGTGTGAGGGCTTTGGGGTGGGGTCAGGAATGAGGGGTTCAGCGTGTGGGTGGGGGCTCTTAGCTGGGGCAGGGAGTTTGGGTGTGGGAGGTAGTCAGGGCTCTGGGCTGCAGGCTCTGGGGTGGGGCTGGGGACGAGGGGTTTGGGGTGCATGAGGGGGCTCTGGGTTTGGGGGGCTCAGGGCTGGGACAGGGGGTTGGGGTGGGGACGGGGTCAGGGCTCTGGGCTGGGGTTGCAGTCTCTGGGGTGGGGCCAGCGGCTCTGGATTTTGGGGGACTCAGGGCTGGGGCAGGGGATTGGGGCGTAGGGTTGGGGCGCAGGCTTACCTCGGGCGGCTCCCAGTCAGCGGAGCAGCTGGGGTGCTAAGGCAGGCTTCCTGCCTGTCCTGGCACCGTGGACCGTGCTGCACCTCGGAAGCAGCCAGCAGCAGGTCCAGCTCCTAGGCAGAGGCATGCAAGCACCACCCCCTCCAGCTCCCATTGGCCAGGAACCAGCCAGTGGGAGTGTGGAGCTGGTGTTCGGGGCGGCTGTTAAAAATCCCATCAGTGGTGCTGCCCGGCTAAGGCAGGCTAGTCCCTACCTGTTCCCCTACAATTACAACACCATGAAATTGCAAATTTAAATAGTGTTAAATAATCATTAAATTTACGATTTTTTAAATCCTATGACAGTGGAATTGACCAAAATGGACTGTGCATATGGTGAGGCCCTACCTATGAGTAATAGGGAAGTAGTTCAATATTGGAGGGGGCAATGTGGATGGTTACACATTTACATTTTATATTTCATTTTAGATAGAGGGTAGTAGAGCCAGCTTGTAAACATTTAAGTCCTCTGAACCCTGATTATCCAAAGTTTGCTTCTAGCCTCAGTTTCCAAAATTAGTATAGAATTTTCACTTTCATTCATCCAAAATTCTGATTTTTATGTAACTTTCAATATCCCTTGAGATATTTGAAAGATTGGATTGTACCTTTACATCCATTTGAATACTAGGGTGTTCAATAGAGGGCCCCAGAACTGGCAGCTTGCTACATAGAAACCCTCTCATTTTCCATGGGTGGGTTTTCAGTGCGTAAGCTCTTCTGGGATGTTGTCATGATGTGAAATGAGTGCAGGGTGGGCCTCATCTTGATTTTACAATATGAAATCTGCTAATTCTGGCCTAAGAAAAGTTTGGGTTTGTTTAGAGACTAAAACAGGGTCAGGGTTTTTCCTTCCTGAGCCATCCCCCGATCCATTATACTTGGCGATCTTCTGGTCAGATTGATTTTTTTGATACTCTTGTCACCTGAAAACACATGAGGAGTTTGCCAGGGTGGATATGATTTAAATCACTAGTCAAGAAGACTCGATTTAATATTCTTTCTACACCAGCAGAAGAAGCTACTGCTGTTAAAAGTGAGATTATCACTTCAAGAGTCTCTGAATCCAAGTGCTTAAGTGACATCCACCAATTCATTGGTGTGACTTTCTTTAAAACATCATCAGCAAACATATTTTTGAATGATTCACCCTAAGCTCTGAAGTTTATTATAGTTGCCATTATGGAGGGATGATTGCTGGATGTCCATGTCATAGCCAAATTCTCTTCTTCAGTAGTTAAGGTTTGATACTAGTACCAAGTATTGCGAATATTTGCAAGAAAATGAGCTGGTGATAGTGCTTGTCCCATTCGTTTTTTTAATGCTTGTAATTTAACTCTGTCATTGCGTATTTTTCTTTTTAAGATTTCACTCAGTTCCTTCCAAATTTCAACAGGATCAGCAATAAAACAGCTATTTCCCTGCATTTTGTTCAAGGCTACGGAAATAGGCTTCAGGGTACTCAGCATGTGTTCAACATTTCTCTTAAGCCCAATGCTGAGAACTTTGGCTGTGACAGTGCCATCTATTTTTTCATGATTTTGTTCACAAACTGTCATCAGATTAGGCCAGTTCTTGATATAGTGCTCAAAACACTCCACTACTGAGTTCCATCGCATGACTTGTGGGAGAGTGAGCTTGGTTACTCCCATTTTTTCAGAGCAGCTGCTGCAAAGTGGTTGTTAACGGAAGTGTTTTGCAATTTCAACAACATTAGCCTTTATTTCTGGAACACTGAAGTCTTTGGCTAGGAGGTGCATCAAATGAGCACTGCAACCGTATGTTATTAGCTTGGAACTCTCTTCACTCTCTTCTAAATAATTTCTTCTCATCTTGGATACATTTGCAGCATTGTCTATTACCAAGCTGCGTACTAGACATTTGAATTTTTTCCCACAATTTGTTATAGCTTTTAGTGCTACTTTTTAAAGTATTTTGCAGTGTGTGCATTTCCTGATGTATCAATTGTTTCTGTAAGGAATCATAGAAACGTAGAATATCAGGGTTGGAAGGGACCTCAGGAGGTCATCTAGTCCAACCTCCTGCTCAAAGCAGGACCGATCCCCAATTAAATCATCCCAGCCAGGGCTTTGTCAAGCCTGACCTTAAAAACTTCTAAGGAAGGAGATTCCACCTCCCTAGGTAACGCATTCCAGTGTTTCACCATCCTCCTAGTGAAAAGTTTTTCCTAATATCCAACCTAAATCTCCCCCACTGCAACTTGAGACCACTACTCCTTGTTCTGTCATCTGCTACCACTGAGAACAGTCTAGAGCCATCCTCTTTGGAGCCCCCTTTCAGGTAGTTGAAAGCAGCTACCAAATCCCCCCTTATTCTTCTCTTCTGTAGACTAAACATCCCCAGTTCCTTCCGCCTCTCCTCATAACTCATGTGTTCCAGTCCCCTAATCATTTGTGTTGCCCTCCGCTGGACTCTTTCTAATTTTTCCACATCCTTCTTGTAGTGTGGGGCCCAAAACTGGACACAGTACTCCAGATGAGGCCTCACCAGTGTCGAATAGAGGGGAACGATCACGTCTCTCGATCTGCTGGCAATGCCCCTACTTATACATCCCAAAATGCCATTGGCCTTCTTGGCAACAAGGGCACACTGTTGACTCATATCCAGCTTCTTGTCCACTGTAACCCCTAGGTCCTTTTCTGCAGAACTGCTGCTGAGCCATTCGGTCCCTATTCTGTAGCGGTGCATGGGATTCTTCCTCCTAAATGCAGGACTCTGCACTTGTCCTTGTTGAACCTCATCAGATTTCTTTTGGCCCAATCCTCCAATTTGTCTAGGGCCCTCTGTATCCTATCCCTACCCTCCAGCATATCTACCTCTCCTCCCAGTTTAGTGTCATCTGCAAACTTGCTGAGGGTGCAATCCACACCATCCTCCAGATCATTTATGAAGATATTGAACAAAACCGGCCCCAGATTCGACCCGTGGGGCACTCCACTTGATACCGGCTGCCAACTAGACATGGATCCATTGATCACTACTGTTGAGCCCGACAATCTAGCCAGCTTTCTATCCACCTTATAGTCCATTCATCCAGCCCATACTTCTTTAACTTGCTGGCAAGAATACTGTGGGAGACAGTGTCAAAAGCTTTGCTAAAGTCAAGGAACAACACATCCACTGCTTTCCCTTCATCCACAGAGCCAGTTATCTCATCATAGAAGGCAATTAGATTAGTCAGGCATGACTTGCCCTTGGTGAATCCATGCTGACTGTTCCTGATCACTTTCCTCTCCTCTAAGTGCTTCAGAATTGATTCCTTGAGGACCTGCTCCATGATTTTTCCAGGGACTGAGGTGAGGCTGACTGGCCTGTAGTTCCCAGGATCCTCCTTCTTCCCTTTTTTAAAGATGGGCACTACATTAGCCCTTTTTCCAGTCGTCTGGGACTTCCCTGGATCGCCATGAGTTTTCAAAGATAATGGCCAATGGCTCTGCAATCACATCCGCCAACTCCTTTAGCACTCTTGGATGCAACTCATCCGGCCCCATGGACTTGTGCACGTCCAGCTTTTTTAAATAGTCCAGAACCACTTCTTTCTCCACAGAGGGCTGGTCACCTCCTCCCCATGCTGTGTTGCCCAGTGCAGCGGTCTGGGAGCTGACCTTTTTCGTGAAGACAGAGGCATAAAAAGCATTGAGTACATTAGCTTTTTCCACATCCTCTGTCACTAGGTTGCCTCCCTCATTCAGTAAGGGGCCCACACTTTCCTTGACTTTCTTGTTGTTGCTAACATACCTGAAGACATTCCCTTCTTCTGTTATCACACAAGCACATACAACAGGATCATTGTGGACATTGCTCCACCCGCCAAGACTCAGGTTAATTATTTTACCTTCTAGACCTTTTGCACACTACTCAATTTCTCTTTCATACACTTTATCCAGCAATTTGCATGCGACATCTGCTCTGTTGGGTGGACTGTATCCTGGTCTTAATGACTGAACCGTGTTAATGAAGTGTGGGTTCTCAATCATATGGAAAGGAGAGTTTGTTGCATAAACAAACTGGGCAATTTTTGCCATCAATTACCTCTTTTTGTAATCTGATGGTTCTTATCACAAACTTATCTGTGGTTGTTTCTGGATGATGGAGATTTTCTTTTTCTTTTTGCTGTGGCTATGTGACATACATGATATGACTGAAACACTATCATTGGCAGATAACTCTGAAACTATAGAAAATGACGGTGATCTTGAAGGTGGATAGTCTTCAGAATCCTGTATGTTGAGAATGGATTCTCCTAAACAAAATAAATCAATGCAGTTATTATTACTATACTGCTCATTTAGTATTACTCACTGCATTCACTGACACTCAGTACTACTTTAAAGGTGAAATTGTAAAAGGAAGATCAGCCTATTTCAGCTATTTATTTTTTATCACAACTGTATCTAAAATGATAGAACCATAGAGTCACAACTATATTTTTTGCTCAAACATGAGAATTCAAGAATAGTCCAGAAGGAAGACAGGCAGTCCTTAAGAAAGAAGTATGAAATAAAAATGTTGAACAACCTGAAGATCCTGCATGTTCAGACATGTTCCTTTCATCCTCTTCAACGCAGCTTTCTCCTGAGAACGGGAACACTTCTCAAGATGTTGTTTCATTCTGGCAACCAGGCCTTGTATTTCTTGTTTGCAGTTTGCACACATGCCTGTCTTACCCACAGATAGAGGAACTTCATTAAAATATTCCCAAACTGTGTCTCTTTTACTGCCTGCTGCCATTATAGGTTTTCCCTTCTAGTGAGAGAATGGCATGGTAGATCTCAAATCAATGAAGGCTACAGTCAGAAAGACCTCGAGACTTCTGGAATATGCTGCTCAAATAGTTTCACTTTTGTTTCTACTGCCTGTCCTTCCCTTCTCGCATTTCTCTCCAGATTTCTTCTCCTTGTCCAGATCTATTCCGCCCCAACATTCTTCTATTCATTGAACTTTTTGAAACTTTGCACTTTTAGAGAGAGGTATGGGACTGACTCTGTGTACACAAATTTGTAGAGGACAATAGGGTTGAGGTCTGTTATTTCTCACCTCTATATATTTATTTATTTTTAAAACATTTTTGCTGTTAACAAGCATGTTACCTCTGGAAACACAAATCCACAGTTTGAGAACTGCAAAACTAAGCATCTCTGATGGTTATCTTCTAGACTGAGCACTGAGTCCCATTGGGTGGATAGAAAGATTAACCTAAATAATCTATACAGAAGCCCCTAGAATCCCGTAAAATTTGGGTCACCAATCCATGAACTGTTGGAACTCATTTACAAAACTTTTCTTAAACATTACCTGAGTATATTGTCTCATACTATAGAATTAGAATTTATAATCCCTATTCCATGATGAGATATCTTTGAGCTATAATGTATCTTAATTAAAACTCTCTTTAGAAAGGTTTTTTCCTCAAAAAGCATTTTCTCAAAAAATCTGATTTAAATTTAAAAAATATAATTTTTTATATTATTTTTTTAAAAAAATCATTGTTTTTTATCCACCCTGGAGTTTGCCATTCAGATCTCCATCCTGCTTGTAAGTACCTCCTCTGCTTCTTCTCCATTGCCACTCTTTGGTAATTCTAATGCAGGGCCAGGACCCTCTTTCTAAACATTTTGAAAGTACCATCTGCTCAACATTATCAACACTTGGTGTCCTCCTGCTGGCTCAGAGTTCCCAAATAGTTTGAGGATAATATTCCTTGCTGGATATTTATTTGTCAGCTCCTATCTAACTTTCTTAGATTTTTATGATTTAAAAAGAATGTTGTAATAGCCAATTTTTAGTATGAGGGAGTGTGAAACAAGAGAAATTTTAGGCTAGACTGTTTGAGAATTGGGAGGATTGTCATGACTCATAGGACATTATCAGAATGAATACATATAATAATACTGGTGGGTCATATTGGATTTGTTGATTTTTGCCTTCTGTTTGCTCTGTTGTTTTTGATATTCAATTAGAAAGAAAATGATTGTGAAACTGCTGATTGCAAATCGGTTTAACTAAGAATTTCCTCTGGATGCTTGACTTTTTTGAATAGTTCAAGACTTTCCTTGGAGATTTTTAAGGGTTCAAAAAAAAATGTGTAGGAGTTCTATTTCCTGTCACTTAAATTGAACAAAGCTAGAATTTAACTCTGAATAATTCTCTTCACAGCAGCACTGCCTCACAACAGTGTAGCAGCATATTTACTGTAAAAAATATGATCACAGAAAGCCTGTTACATACTTCTAGCTATATCTGAGGAAGTTGCTTGCTTAGAATTTACTTAAATAGACTTGGTCAAACTAAATAGGCTTTAGAAACTGACTTTTTAAAGTTGTTTTTTCTTGTAGGTAGGGGGAGTCAATTCTAGGGATTAGAGCACAGCACCTATATTCTGTCTTTCCTACTTGCCACTTGGTTGATGTCTGTCTGTGTACTTATAAAATCCCGCTTGGGTAAGTCATTTAAACTTTCAAGTTGAAATCCTTCCCCGATTGAAACCAACTGGAATTTTGACACTGACTTCAATGGGGCCAGGATTTTATCTACTTGTTTGCAAAATGGATATGCCTACTGTCCCTATATCAAGAGGAAAGATAAAGGAAAAAGAATCATGAGATAAGAAACCAGACAATGGCATGTGAGATAAGAATTCAGTGCATGAGGAGAATAATGGCAACTATCAAGGAACATTCAGTATATATCAGTGATCTGCAGGGATATGGAAGACTATTAAATAATATTAAAAGAGAACTAGTTCAGGTACTGGGTAGCATAATTTTCTCTATAATGTTGCATTTTCATGCTTTGTCTAATTTAGCAGTGGGGGATGAGAGTCCTTCTGAGGATGTGTATTTCTTTTTAAAAAGAGCTGGTCTTGTAAAGGCTGATTTCCTGAACTAATTTAATATGAGATAATCTTCAGGCAAACTTCAGACCTAAGTGGAGACGTTTCATCATATGAGTTTTATGTGTCAGCAATGTGAGTGAAGGTTGATAACTTCAGCATCTGCAGAGGTCATAGTTTTGGAAGAGCAAAGTCTTGTAGAGGTCCAAAATTACCTATTGAGAATTTTGTGTTTTGTAGAGGGAGGTGATGAAAATGTCATCTGAACATTCTGTCAAATATTGTTCCAGAGCTCTTTAGATAAAATGAGATTAAGCTGTGAATCCCATTTCTTTCTGGAGAGGTTACAGTATCATAGAGGGACATAATCAATAGCAAAGGCCTGTACAATGTAGTCTGGAGCTAAGAGTAGCAAACAATCCTTCTACTTCATGGGATTTTGAGAGGCTTCATTAAGGGTTGAATGAAAAGTTCTTTGAGATCCTCAGTAGCAAGGCACTATGTAAGTGTTATAGCTGTTCAGTTCAGGATTCCATGTTTTTTCTGTTTCAGACAAAATCTGGAAGATTGAAATCAGAGGAAATTTTGTGTGAGGACTGAGGGCACAATATGATCCTCAGTTAATTGGTGGTTTCAAAGAGACACTCTTAGGTAGAAAGACAATATTTTTCAAAAACAAATGGACTCCCTCATATATAAACGCCATCACTGACTATTAAACCTGAAATTTTTTTAATCTTACGTACATTTCACTATATATAGATGTCTCTGAGCTTGGACAATGAAAATAGACCAGTCACTTTTTCTTTTGTTTTTAATAAGCTTCTAATCAATGTTCCTTCCAAGGGCAGAGTTTGGCCTTCTGTTTATATGTATAGAGAGGGTACCAAATAAACAGCTGTCAGACACTATATGCTGTAGATAAACTGCAGTGGTTAACAAGGAAACTATTCCAAGTGGTTTATGTTGTCAGCGGAGCCTAGAGATTGTGGTAGAATAATTCCATGTAAGTCGTCACTGCCCATTTGTTATACAGGTATTTTGTATCTTGTCCAGCACTGTCTTTGAGTTTCACAATATTGGTGTGGGCAGATGGTGAAGTGTTGTGTCAACCTGTCTAGAGTTTAAAGTGGCCTTCGTGGCCTTTTATTGTTACGTTCCTATGAAGTTAGTAAACTCTACAAATCCTTCTTCTCTCAGGTGGAAAAAATAAAAAATAAATTTCCTCAGAGTAGAAGATCCATAGTTCTTTGCAGAAGCCAACCCCAATAATCAACAAGTTAAGCAAAGAAAACATTCATGCTCCCTTTCTATGTGGTCTGATTGTTTCCAGTAGTTTCCTTCTATCTTTATTCCCTGGAGAGTTTTTGCCATGATGTCTGATGTCAGCATGGCAGAGCAAGTTCTCTCTCATCCTAGGAAGGAGTTTTAATCCTCCAAACTACCAAGCCCTGTCCAGAATACGTACACTCCATCACAATTTGAATTGCCCAGAGTTTAACCAAAGAATGCTGTGATACAATTAGCTCATTAGAGACTAACCAATTTATTTGAGCATAAGCTTTCATGAGCTACAGCTCACTTCATCGGATGCATATTCTAATTCCATATGGCTAAATGCAGTGCCTTGCATAATAACAGGTTTCAGAGTAACAGTCGTGTTAGTCTGTATTCGCAAAAAGAAAAGGAGCACTTGTGGCACCTTAGAGACTAACCAATTTATTTGAGCATAAGCTTTCGTGAGCTACAGCAGTATGCATCCGATGAAGTGAGCTGTAGCTCACGAAAACTTATGCTCAAATAAATTGGTTAGTCTCTAAGGTGCCACAAGTACTCCTTTTCTTTTTGCGAATACAGACTAACACGGCTGTTACTCTGAAACCTTAATTAGCTCATTATTTTTCTTTATTTGTTACTCATATACTTGTTTGTTTGAAACATATTCCCCTTTTCTCCTTTGCTAAGCTGCTGCATATTTTTCAGTTCTGATATTGTGGGAAGGCCTATCTGAAAATATGAGACTTAACATCATGTTCTTAATTCATCAAGTCTTTGGCTCATTCTGATGTCTTGAAGTGGTGAGTTCTGTCACAGGTTTAAGACCTTCTGTACTCTTTCTCAGGTTCCTGAAAGTTTCAAATGGACCATGGCAGCTTCCATATTCCTGGTATGTGCAGCTGTATTGGTGTGACAATCATGGTATGACAGTCTCTACAATCACAAGAGGATCTTGTAGATTAGGACTAAACGTCTGAATTATACAGCCTTGCTTCCTGAGTATCCCCAAGTGCTGAAACAAGAATCACTCTGTCTGTGTTTCATGATTTTATTGCAACTCTCACAGTATTCTGAGTTCATTCCTTCTGGAGTCATTATTTTGGGAGAACATCAGTTTTCATTAAAATTCAAAACATTTTTTCTGTATTTCATAGACAAGAAAAGATAGAAGAAAAATGTAAATGTTTATTAAATTCATATACAATGTTTGTAATATTCTGGAATACGCTCAGTGCTCCTAAATATGGTGAGAGAGAAGCACATCTCTTCAACTGCTATGCTTGATGCATTTATTATGCATATTATCACATTATTCAAAACCAGCAGAAAGATACACACTTGTGAGTTTGGGTAATCCTAAAGAATGGAAATAAAAGTTGTGACTAGATTTCATCAGAAAACTTTGATGGAGCCATTTTCCACTGAGGAATGCAGTTCCATCAAAATTGAAACACTTTGCTAAATCATGTCAACTTTATTGAAATTTTGTTTAGGAGGAAAAACGGAAGGGTAGGTCTGACAATATTGAAACATTTTTCATTTTGAAATGCATTTTTCATTTTGAAATACTTTTTCATTTTAAAGTGTTTTTATTTTGTATTATGTTATATGATTAGAATATTTTAAAGTCAGCACCAAAACAAAACAGTTTGATAGAAATGAAATAATTTTGATTGAGCTGAAACAAAATTTTGGCATGAATTTTCCTTACTGAGAATTTCAAAATTTTCAGAATTTCTTTCAGTTCAGAATGATGTCAAATTGTGATATCTCAAAATCTTTTTTAAAGTAGAATTTCTGTCCTCCACACTGCTCTACTTGCAATTGGTCTGACTTACTGCTTGTACAGTGCAATTGTAAAACTATTATTTTTTACTTGTTACTGAGGTTTTGTTTATTGCTACAAAGCTTCATTTCTTGTGGAGATTTTTATGTGGAGACTAGAATTCTCTTCTCACATAATGTGAGTGGGAAGGACAGAATATACTGTATAATAAAAAGTGTGTGTGTGTGTAAATATATACAGCTGTATGCTTCCAACAAAGTATTAATAAAAAAGAAACAAAACCAAAAACCTTATCCAAAACAATGCCATAGATATATCTAGAAGAGGACTTGAGTTCCTGAGTTATGGGACATTGATGGAGAAATCCTATCCCTTGCAATTCAATACCTTTGCCTGATGGACTAAATGAAGATACATAATCATATAGTTGTGAAGTAACTGCAAGCTGGGTGGACTCAGCTATGGGTGGACTGGTGCACCCATACACAGCCCCACTGGAATCAGTGTGGCTCTATGTAAGCACAGGATCTGTCCATGCCAAACTACTTGTAGGACGGGGGCCTTAGTTAACACTGATCATCTAAATGTTACTATTGGTTTTTGAATATAGTATTGTACAAGTATCCTGAAATAATATGAATGGCATATTTTTATAAACTGAAAAATTAGAAAATCATTAGTTTAGGACAGAGAGCTCCAGTCTCACTGGCTACTTTTATCATTATGGAGCAGACAGTAGATAGGTAGATGGTATCAAATCCAGTAACTACACTGGATATCAGACAGTGCAGACACAGGAGCATCATCAAATAATTATTATAAGAAGAAACACAACATTGTAGCATAATTCAGCAGTTGTTTATAAAGGTAAAGGTGGAATGGCACTTCAGAATGTAAATCTCATTACATATTCAAGAAGGGTATAAATTGTTGTATGAAATCCTACACATGCGTAAAACCAAAAATGTTTTGTATGTGTTGGAAGAGTGACTTTCATTTTATGTTTGGAGGTTGGGTGTAATGGGAATTTTGCTTTGGCAATTGCCCCATATCTTATCTCAGATTACTAATGGGCCATGTTGCCTTTTTATTTGTGTATTTTATTATATTGCCTTTTTAACTGTGTATTTTATTATAAGTTACCCAGAGATCTTTCAGCATAGAGCTATTTATAAATATATATTTATTGTTTTTGCTTCACTTTCTTCAAGTAATAGCATAAAAAGGCAGTTTTCTGTTAGTTGTGAAGTTTGATTATATATAGTATATTAGCACAGGGCATATACGAATGTACTTATTTCTGTGAGTTCTATAGTTATTAAACCATTTCAAAGTCTTTTTGGTGACGGAGTTTTAAGTTGTTAATTCAAAAGCTCTTTTCCATTTATCTCCAAATGACCTCTTTGTCCCCAGTTTTACTCTTTTCCTTGAATTAAAAATGTCATTTGGTCATGTTCAGTGGGAAAATTCCTTTGAAATTCTGACCTATAGAAATGTGATGAATAGGGCAGGGAATGGATTTTGTCCAGTGAGAATACCAAATATGTAGCACTGTAGTTTCACTTACTAAATATTGTCCAGGCTCCATTGTTGAACTCTGTGCTACCAGTGTCACTTCATCAGGATGTTTTCTGTCCTGTGACTAGCAGCTTCAAATGTACTCATCCATCTTCTTGTCCCATTACATTTTGTGTGACTGATGTTCTGCACCCATTAAAATTGATGGGAAAGAACAAAGAGAAGAAGAATGTGCCCTTCAATTGATTATGCCTTTGAAAGAGGCAAATGAGACTCTACTGTAGATTGAGCACTTATTTCTATTTATTAACTGCATTAATTAATATGTTTTATTATACCTATTACTAGTAGACTCCTATCTCTTGCTTTGTTAATAATGTCACCAAGTATAGCAAATATATATATGTCAATACCCTTTTCCTGAAATTTCATGAGATCAAGAGGCCATAGTGATTTTTTTAGGTGTATCAGCTGCCACTGGTACTGTTGACAGTGAGATGTTGTTGACATGCCTGAATACCTTTTCAAGGAAAGATAGAGGTATGTTTGAGTGTCTCCGCTCTTTTCTCAGACAGGACTCAGAGAGTCGTGTTCAGCTATTGCTCATCTGCCCCAAGGGAATGGTAATGTTGTGAATCACAAAGTTCTATTCATTGACACCAGCTGTTCAGTCTATTGTAAAATCTTTAGGGCAGTTCATGAGAGAGTTTGGGATTGAGAACCTTCATAATGCTGATGACACGTAATCATACATCTCTAGTTATTGGACCTGGATGATTTCCGAATGTCTAGGTCCAGTGATTAGGGCTTAGTTGCGAGCCAACTGTCTGAAACACAGCCTAGGTAATAGAGAATATCGGTAGGCTATAGAAGACAGCCAGAGGAAATGCAGAAGTGATATCCCCTTGGTTGAGAAAGTTCACCTGCTTTCTTTATACTCAGTGTAGCAACTTTGAGGTCATATTGCTGAATCCCAAATAGAGGCAGGGAACAATGCTAATTTTTCATCTGCTCTTGACAAAGGAAGCTGTGAACGTCTTCAAACACAGGCTTGACAACAATCACCAGTGCCCTTGTCACCCTCCGTGCTGAACGACTGCATGGAATTCCCTGAAAAACTTCTTAGAAACATTAGCTAGTGCAGAATGCACCCATTCACTTTTTAATGGTACTTTATTCAGGGAAAAAGAAAAGGAGTACTTGTGGCACCTTAGAGACTAACAAATTTATTTGAGCATAAGCTTTCGTGAGCTACAGCCGATTGCATCCGATGAAGTGAGCTGTAGCTTATGAAAGCTTATGCTCAAATAAATTTGTTAGTCGCTAAGGTGCCACAAGTACTCCTTTTCTTTTTGCGAATACAGACTAACACGGCTGCTACTCTGAAACCTATCTTTATTCAGAGAGTATATTAGTCACATACATCAGAGTTTATTTCTATGAATAAGTCAATATGTTTTTGATTGGTAATGGTCTGTATGGTATGAGTTCTGAGTATCTTAGAATTTGCCTTGCTCTTCATGCTTTATGATACTTTAGACAGTTCAGATTTAATAGGATCCCCCACATATGATGTTGCCAAAATATGTTGGTCTGTGGATTGGACATTGTCAGTGGAGGGTTCTCAGTTTTGGAAGCTTATTTGACTTATATTATCTAACATGGTCTGCATTTGTTGACCTTTAGAGACCACAGCAAGCTTATCTCTGTGCCAAGTCTTTTTCTGAGGTTGTGGATTGAGTTGTAAGTAACTCAGTTTTGTGATTTGGGCAAAGCTTTGATGTTGACATTGCATCAACTTAAATTATTCTTCTTTCTTCTTCATTTTCCTTTATGCTGCTTTTCCTCATGAGGGTCCCAGCGGTAGCATGGAGAGTAGGGAGGACCAGACCTCCTTTTCCTCTGCAATAGGTTCCAGCTCCTCATGGGGGACTCCCCATCGTTCCCAGGCCAGCCAAGAGACATAATCCCTCTAGTGTGTCTTGGGTCGGCCGCAGGGCCTACACCCAGTGGGACATGTCCGGTATCGTTCCAACAGAAGCCTCCCAGAGGGCATCTTTATAGGTGCCCAAACCATCTAAACTTGCTCCTCTAGATCCTGAGGAGTTGCGGCTCTATTCCGAGGCCCTCCGATATAGCCTAGCTCCTCACTCTATCTCAGAAAGTAAACCCAGCCCCCCTGCAGAGAAATCTCATTTCTGCTGTCTGTACTTGTGATCTTGTCCTTTCAGTCATTACCCAAAGTTCATGCCATAGGTGAGGATGGGGATATAGAGTGACCTGTAAACGGAGAGCTTCATCTGAGGACTCAGTTCCCGCTTCACCACCATGGATCTGTACAGTGCCCGCATCATTGCCACTGCCCTACCAATCTGTCAACTGATCTCACATTCTGCTTGCCATCACTCATGAACAAGATCCCCAGATACTTGATAACTGAACTCATCCACTACTGGCAGCTGTTAAGGTTCCTTCCCCATTCTGAACTCTAGGGTACAGACTTTGCCTTGTCCTTGAACCCTATGCTGCCACCACCAAGCGTGTTAAACAAAGAACAGGGAAAGAGCCCACTTGGCGATGTCTTCCTCCCCAAATATCCCCCCAAGCCCTACACCCCCTTTCCTGGGGAAGGTTTGATAAAAATCCTCACCAATTTGTACAGGTGAACCCAGACCCAAACCCTTGGATCTTAAGAACAATGAAAAAACCATCAGGTTCTTAAAAGAAGAATTTTAATTAAAGAAAAGGTAAAAGAATCACCTCTGTAAAATCAGGATGGTAAATGTCTTACAGGTTAATCAGATTCAAAACATAGAGAATCCCTCTAGGCAAAACCTTAAGTTACAGAAAGACACAAATACAGGAATATACATTCCATTCAGCACAGCTATTTCACCAGCCATTAAACAAAAGAAAATCTAATGCATTTCTAGCTAGATTACTTACTAACTTTTTACAGGAGTTCTGAGCTGCATTCCTGATCTGTTCCCGGCAAAAGCATCACACAGACAGACAGACCCTTTGTTCCCCCCCTCCCCCTGCCCTCCAGCTTTGAAAGTATCTTGTCTCCTCATTGGTCATTTTGGTCAGGTGCCAGCAAAGTTATCTTAGCTTCTTAACCCTTTACAGGTGAAAGGGTTTTTCCTCTGGCCAGGAGCGATTTAAAGGTGGTTACCCTTCCCTTTATATTTATGACACCCCCTCACCTGGAAAGAGCAGTCCACTTTCTTTTGGGAGAAGACCATGACCTCTGATTTGTAGGTGTTGATTCTCATCCCAGCCACTTCACACTCAGCAGAAAGAATAACTCAGGTTATTCTTTACCTATATTTTTAAATATAGTTGTTTGTTGCTACAGAACTTAGGATAGGTGTGTTGACCAAGATTAAATGATTTAAACACTTCAAAAACATTTAAATGACTAATTGTAGTATAAGACCTTCTGTTTACTCCAGTGTGGTTCACTTGACTTTCATGGGAGACCTAGTTAGAATGCTAACTGTTTGCTTGACTCATGTTCTTACTGTTTTTTAGAGTTTGATATACTAGCTCTCTTTATTTTTTAAGAATTCCTGGTAAATAAACTGAGCCATTGCCCCAACATGCTGCCAAGTCGTAATGATTATGGGAGGACCAACTTCTCTAGTCTTTTGTTGCATCTACTCCTTGTTATCTTACTGTTAAATACATTGAAGAATGGGAAGGCATGCTTGAACTGTTCATAAAACGCTTGTTTTGTTATGTTACCATTTTTTAAGTTTAAAGAAAAACCCTACTCATTAGTAAATATCATCCTTTCAGCCTTGATGAGTTGCTCATGAAGCTGTCATAATTGGCCTAAAGGATCTTATTCTTAACGGCAGGGGCTAAACTTGGAAAATAGATGATAGTGGACTAAAGTAACAGTGGTACCTGGAATTTGAAGGGAAATCAAGCCAGAGGGGTGACTTAATGGTATATGCTTATATGTTATATATATGTTTGCAATACCTAGGCAATAGTTAAAGTAGGAGCAGCGCCTTATCCTCTTTCTCTCTCAGGCTTGTGGAAGCTCATCTCTCAGGCTGGTGGAGTGAGTACTTCCATTTCACATTCTCCAACCTGATAAAAAATATGAGAGGCTGGTGCCTAAACTGTGAAATTCCTGGAACAGTCACACTTTTCCAATGGCACCTGATGCGGGAAGAAAAGGTGTCCCAGCCAGGAATCCCATAATTGCCTCTTGTGTTTTAAAGTAATATCTCTCCTTGGGTTGAGATTCCCCCCCAGCTCTCTTACTGGCTCTGTCTCCTGGCCTGCACCCCCACTTCAGGGGGAAAGGGGATTAGGGGGAAAACCTCTACAACCTTGTCTCCTCTCTCTTCTAAGAGGGAGAGGAATAAGGAGAACATTTCCTCTCATCTTCAGGGGAAAGAGAGAGAGATAATATATTTTTATATTATGTCTTTTGAAATGCTTTAAAAGCTTTTTAAATGTTGGAAATGTCATGAGATTTCATAATTAATGTGGTGAACATCCCATGGAGGTATCATTTTTGTTTGTTTTTACAACAAATTGCATCAGTTTTCTTTCTGGTCAGATTCATCATTTTGTTAGAAATTAAGTTGAGCAACCCTGGGATTTTGCCCTTCCCCAGCTCTGCACATGACAAATGCAATAATGTGCTGTTAGTGTGGCCTACTGCATGGAGCCATGGACCCCTTTCAGCTACGTTTCTGTACTAACCTCCATTCTATTTTTTTTGCTGCATCCTGTCACCACTGTATCACATTCACACCTGTGATGTTAGCTGCCAAAATTGATGCATTCCCCACCCCTTTTTTAAAAACTGTGTTAACCTCTTCATATATGTAGCTGGAAACCACTGGATTCAGATCCCAGCAGGACTCAGCTCTGCATTGACTTCCATGCAGTCTGTGTGTGAGTCTTTCAGGACAGAATGTAAACACTTAGATTCTGAGTTGATATTAAATATGTCTGGGCTCTTTTTGTATAAGTCAGATTTTGTCATGTTGTCCTTGGCCAAAGTTTCCATCTTGTTACTCTTTCCTCCTCCAAATTGTGCAGTTTTCTTTACACTGGTTGGTTATTTTCCTTTCTCACAGATGCTTTTCAGGGTGCTGGATGTATATGGCCCTTCATTCATGTTGGCATCTGTTAAGATCTATAAATGTAAACAATTATTTATTATTTGAAGGTGTGTAACATCATATAAATAGCTCTCAGGTAGGAATGGATTTAGTTATGGTAAAGGAAAATTCTTACATATATTCAATCTCTGTATTTGTATACGTATATAACGCCCAGTGAAATTAGTGGGGGGGTGAGGTTTGCAAGGAAATGTGACTCCAGAATCAGGCCCTAATTGGGTGGTACAGATTTGATTTTTCAAGTGCTTTGACACTGTACTCACTAAATTGAAGAAAGAGAACAAACAAAAACCAAACAACCAACCTTCTCACTTTATTCTTATGTATTCCACTAATTCTGGCATCCTATGTTTTACTTCTTGGCCTATCTTTTTCTACCCTTCACTGATTCCACAATGCTTCTAGGTGTTTACCAAAAGTCAATGCCAGTTTAGAGCATCAAGATATGCACATAGGACAAATGTCAGGAATGTGAGAATAGCACAAAGCTGTGTGGGAAGGCTGAAATGAAGCTTTTCATATGAAAACATTGGGCCACGTTCATCTTGGGTTTAACAATGTATTGACTTTCCTAGAACTTTTCATTTTGTTGTTGGACAATTCATTTTGTTGTTGGACAACTAAGAGTATCTTGCAGGAAGACACTTTAGGAGATCAAATGCTAATGCATAAAACTTCTCCCAATCTAACCTCTCATTTTTATAGAGGAATGAATGAATGTTGGCTATAAAAATCAGGTGGGTGGATGATAGTTGCGAGAGCTGGAAAGCTCTCAACCCCCATCACAGTTAGTCAGGGTTGTATTGCATGCAATTCCTGTCAGTTTGAATTGTTCTTCCAAGTTTCTCCTGAAAATTATTTAGTTAAAGCCCACTCCTCCAGCCCCTGCTCTACAACTGCTTGAGTAAGCAGGAATGACATGTATACCAACTGCTATCTAGTAAAACTACTCAATCACTTCTGCCTTTGAGGTAAGGGGAATGAGGAATGCCCTGTGGATGAGCTGCTGTGGTGTAAGGACAAGTCATGCTAAGTAAGTTCCTGTGCTCAGGAAGTGTGACTTGATAGTACAGGTTTGAGGTTTGATTGTTCAAGGAATGGTACTGACTGTCAATCCCAAGCCTGACTTGAGAGGGAATAGGCATCTGGTACTCAAGCAGTTACTTCTAGTGTGCGTCTCAGGAGATATTAGTTGGAAATCACACAAAGCCCTGGGTTACCTTTCTGTCACAAAAGCTATTCCCAAAGTTTGTAGAAACTCAAAAAAGAGAGAGGTTTCAGAGTAGCAGCTGTGTTAGTCTATATTCACAAAAAGAAAAGAAGTACTTGTGGCATCTTAGAGACTAACAAATTTATTTGAGCATAAGCTTTCGTGAGCTACAGCTCACTTCATCAGATGCATTGAGTGGCTGCTGTGAAAGAACCTAAGAAATGCTTTAATTTTTACTATAGTAACAAAAACTCTGGAGGCAAGAAAAGGGATAAGGAAGCAAGAAGGTTTCCTTTCTCCCCCATGAAGTCTGTAGAATATTTATTCCTGTCTTCCTCTTCTAATTTGATATCTTAAATATCTAGTCAATCTTTTTATGCTTTGGTGAAACAACAGAAGAACTTTACATGGGCTTTTTTGTAGCCATTGCTACATTTTGCTTAGCACCAACTAGAAGATGGTATCAATGAAAGGATTGAACCCCTTTGATTAAGGTATGATAACATTAGGAACCAGAGAAAAAGACATAGGGACAAATTCACTCATGCTGGAACACTGCTGAAGTACAACAGTGTTATAACAAGGAGAAATTTAGTGTACCTCCAAAACCTTTGTATATAGGTCTTGACTTTAGTGGGAGTTGGGCATGTGAAGTATACAAATGCAAGCTCCTGTTAGAAACACATTCCAATTAAATACAATGTATTATCACCTAACACCACACACTTACACAACAAAACAAGGTTAAAAGTACAGACATTTATGAATCCTCAGCAGTATGGAATAAAAGCTTACTCTCTATAGATACAGTAGATCCCTATCATGAGCGAGATGGCAATTCTGAGAGGGCCAGTTCCGATGATAGGTCATTTTTTTCTAATGATGGCATAAATATAAATGATGGCATACAATGTTTATAACCTGTTTTTAAGCAAGTTAACAAACTGCTGCCCTAGGAACTTAACTATAATCGAATAGAAGACATTATAGCAATGTAGTGGAAAAGTAAAACATCAGTGGATTCTACCACTTTAAGAGCTTCGTATGTTTCCAGTTATTATAATAATAATAATACTTTTGCACTTTTGTGGTGTTTTTTCATCCGGGGATCTCGAAGTGATCTACAAACAATTTATCCTCATAGTCATCCCTCTGAGGTAGGTAAGTTTCACTCTGTACATTTCATAGATGGACAAAGAAGTTGGAGACTTGAGTGAGGCCAAACAGCAAATCACTGACAGGTAGAGCTGTGCAGAGCTCAGGAGCATATATTCCTAGTGTCTTGTTCTAGCCACTACACCAGCAATAAGGATGTTGTTTGTTTCTGTATTTCCTTGGAAGCAGAAGATTGCTTAGCTGAGATTGATAAAATCATTGCCTGTTCATTCCTACATGGTTTCTAATAAGTGTATATCAGTTTGTCAGAGTCATGCTGGTCCAGGTATTAAAACGGATCTGAACAGAAGTTTTACGTCAAATCTCCCCATAGCATTCTCTGAAATGCTTCCAGTTCCATGTGCTTGACCAGTAAGACAGGAAGAACTGCAAGGTCTAAATGCATGGAAGAGACAATAGCAAAGGGAGGATGGATTTGAGTTTATTAGGATTTGGGGAACTCTTTTGGGCAGGAGTAGCTTGTACAGGAGGATATACAAAACCAAATGGAACCAATCTGCTGGCACATAAAATTAAAAAGGTGATGTAGAGGATTTTTTAAACTAAAAGCTGGGGGAAAGCTGACAGATGCAGAAGAGCACATGATTTGGGCAGAAGCATCCCTTCAAGATGAATATTTTTTAAAGGGGGAACTCTATATCCGAATATGTAGGATAGGAAAGAAATTGGGAAAGCACAAATAGAAGCTAGTGAGGAACAGTCAACTGTAAAAGAGCCCCATTTAAATGTAACACATAAAGGCAAGCAGCTAAATATTGGCAAAATGTACAAGTGCCCATATACAAATGCTAAAAGTCTACGTACTAAGATAGAAGAACTTGAGTACCTGACATTAAATGGCATTGTGGAAACTTGACGGAATGAGGATAATCAATGGGACATAACAATAACAGAGTATGAAATATGTAGGAATGACAGAGTAGGTCACACTGGTGGGGGGTGACACTATATGACAGCATAGAGTCAAATAATGTGAAAATCTAAAATGAATCAAATTGTATATTAGATGCTCTATAGGTAGAAATTTCATGCTTGAATAATAAGAGTATAACAGCAAGAATATGCTACTGACCGGGATGGTGACAATGACTTTGAAATGCTAAGTGAGGTTAGAGAGGTTACAAAACCAGAAGATTCAATAATGATGGGTGATTTCAACTATCCTATTGGCTGGGTATATATCGCCTTGGGGCGTGATAAAATTTCTAGACACTATGAATGACTGCTTCTTGGATCAGCTAGTGCTGGAACCCACAAGCAGAGAGGCAGTTCTCTTGATTGCATCCTCAGTGGAGCAGAGGATCTGGTCCAAGAGGTAACTATAGCTGAACTGCTCAGTAATAGTGACCATATTAAATTTAGCATCCCTGTAGAGGAAGGAAATAAAAAAAAAAACTACCATAGAATCATAGAATATCAGGGTTGGAAGGGACCTCAGGAGGTCATCTAGTCTAACGCCCTGCTCAAAGCAGAATCAATCCCCAATTTTTGCCCCAGATCCCTAAATGGTCCCCTCAGGGTTTGAACTCACAACCAATGCTCAAACCACTGAGCTATCCCTCCCCCCCATGATAACATTTAACTTTAAAAGGAGGCACTATACAAGAATGAGGATATAAGTTAGGCAGAAATTAAAGAGAGCAGTCACAAGGTTAACATTCCTGTAAGCAGCGTGGAGACTACATCAAAACACTATAATAGAGGCTCTGACTAAATGTGTACCCCCAAATAAAAAAGACAGTAAAAGGATCAAAAAAATACCACCATGGCTGAACAGCAGATTAATGGAGGCCATTTGTAGCAAAAAGCCATTCTGTAAAATTTGGAAGTCAAATCCTAATGAGGAAAATAGGAAGTATTTCTGACAAGTAAACTCTGGCAAGTAAAATGTAAAAGTAAGAATTTGAGAAGCAACTTCCTAAGGATGCAAAAATTAACAGTAAAATTATATTTAAGAACATTAGAATCAGGAAGCCTGCCAAATAGGCAGTGGGGCCACGAGGTGACAAAGGTGTTAAAAACAGCAGTCCTCAACCTTTCCAGCATACTGCACCCCTTTCAGGAGTCTGATTTGTCTTGCCTAACTCAAATTTCACCCCACTTAAAACTGCTTGTTTACAAAATCAGACATAACAATGCAAAAGTGTCATAGTACACTATTACTGAAAAATTGCTTACTTTCTCATTTTACCATATAATTATAAAATAAAACAATTGGAATATAAATATTGTACTTACATTTCAGTGTATAGCATATAGAGCAGTATAAAACAAGTCCTTATTTGTATGAAATTTCAGTTTGTACTGACTTCGTTAGTGTTTTTTATGTAGCCTGTTGTAAAACTAGGCAAATATACAGATGAGTTGATGTACCCTCAGCAGTATGTTTACCCCTAATTGAGAACCACTGTGTTAAAAAAACATTCAAGGAAGACAAGGGTGTTGAGAAAAGCTAAATGAATTTTTTGCATCAGTCTTCACTGCACAGGTTGTGGGCTGTTCTTTTTGGGTGACAAAGTACTGTCCCAATTTGATGTGTCCATAGAAATAGTTTTAGAACAAATTGACAAACTAAACAATAATAAGTCACTAGGACCAGATGGTATACATCCAAGAGTTCTGAAGGAACTCAAATATGAAATTGCAGAAGTACTAACTATAGTATATAATCTATCATTGAAATCAGCCTCTGTACCAGATGACTGGAAGGTAGCTAATATAACACAGATTTTTTTAAAGTCTCCAGAGGAGATCCTGGCAATTACGGGGTAGTGAGCCTAACTTCAGCACTGGGCAAATTGGTAGAAAAAATAGTAAAAAACAGAATTATCAGACACCTTGATAAACACAGTTTGGGGAAGAGTCAGCACAACTATTGTAAAGGGAAGTCATGCCTCACCAATCTATTAGAATTCTTTGAGGGAGACAGCAAGCACGTGGTAAGGGTGATCTAGTCAATATAGTGTACTGGGATTTTCAGAAAGACTTTAACAAGGTCCCTCACCAAAGGCTATAAGGAAACTAAGTAGCCATAGGATAAGAGGGAAGGTCCTCTCATGGATCAGTAACTGAAAGATGGGAAACAAAGAATAGGAACAAATGGCCTGTTTTCACAGTGGAGAGAGATGAACAGTGGGTTCCCGCAAGGAACTATACTGGTAATTGTGCTGTTCGACATTTTCATGAATGATCTGGAAAAGGGGGTGAACAGTGAGGTGGCAAAATTTGCAGATGATACAAAATTATTCAAGATAGTTAAGTCCAAAGCAGCCCATGAGATGTTACAAAGGGATCTCACAAAAGTGGGTGACTCAGCAACAAATTTCAGATGAAATTCAGCACCAATAAGTGAAAAGTAATGCACATTGTTTAGGTATAGTTGGGATTATTTTATCCAATGATGTGTTCTAAATTAGCTATTACCACCCAAGAATGAGATCTTGGAGTCACCATTGGTAATTCCCTGAAAACTTCCACTCAGTGCTCAGCAGTGGTCAAAAAGGCTAACAGTATGTTAGGAACTATTAGGAAAGGGATAGAAAATAATATAGAAAATATCATAATGCCATTCTATAAATTCATTGTACACTCATACCTTGAATACTGTATCTAGTCCTGGTCACTCCATCTCTAAAAGGATTTAGTGGAACTGGAAAAGGTATGGAGAAGAACAACAAAGATGATAAAGGATGCGGAATAACTTCTGTATGAGGAGATACTAAAAAGATTAGGACAGTTCTGCTTAGAAAAGAGATGACTAAGGGAGGAGGGTTATGATAGAGTTATATAAAATCATGAATGGTATGGAAGAAGTGAATAGAGAAGTATTGTTTTCCTTCAAACAATACAAAAAACCAGGGACCACCTGATGAAATTAGTAGATAGCAGGTTTGATACAAACAAAAGGAAGTGCTTTTTACACAGTGCACAACTAACCTGTGGATCTCGTTGTTGTGATGGCCAAAAGAATAAATGGGTTTAAAAAAATGAGTTAAGTTCATGGCAGATAGGTCCATCAATGGCTAATAGCCAAGATGGCTAAGGACACAACCCCATGCTCGTGATGACCCTAAACCTCTAACTACCAGAAACAGGGAGTGGAAGACAGGGTCAATCACTCCATAGTTGCCCTGTTCTGTACACTTCCTCTGAAACTCTGGTATAGGCATTTTGTGGATCACCCAGACCAATAAAGGGTTCTGTCACCACCTGCCCTTAATGCTATGCTGCTGTAGCTCAGCGCTCTGAGACCGTCACAAGCCTAAAAGCATAAAGATCTCACTCTGGCTATCACCAGCCTAGTTACTCCTTGCAGGGTGACCCTTAACACCCTTTTAGTCCCGAGTCTCCCCACATCTGGCTGCCCTGTGTTCGTTACCTTTGAACATACAGACTTTTCTCCTCTGGTTCATCACCCACACTCCCTGATGGAGTGAAACTTGCTCTCATGTTATCAGCTCACTTTGGAATCCACACGCCACACAGTTTGCACAACAGAGAACTGCTGGGGATAAAAATAAACAAAACGTGTATTTAATAGAAAAATCATAGAGTTAAAGATGAAATAGTAATGAAAAGAAAACACCTACGAGTTATGCAGAAAATAAACATAAAGATACAACCTCAGGCTTTACACTTCTGTAGCTAAAAGGGAATTAGCTAAATTCCCTTTTCTAATACAATTTACCTACTGCCTCTGAACAGTTTCCCTATGTGCTTTCTGTGGTAGAGGGGATCCAGTTGTTTCACAGACAGCACCCTGCTTAAATGCTGGCCCTCCATTTGTAAATTGCCTTCACTTCAAACCCCATTCCTTTTAATAGGGTTTGCGGGGGTGTTTTTTTCTTTCTCTCAGACTGTCGTGATTCATGGTGGGGGAAATTCCCTCCTTTCTTAGGCAATGTCTACATGTACAGTGCTGTTGCTGCACAGCTGCGCTTCCGCAGCATGTCTGGTGAAGACATTCTGTGCTGATGGGAGAGAGTTCTCCCTTGGCATAAAAAACCCACCCCCGCAAGTGACGTAAACTATGTCGGCGAGAGAAACTCCCCCCACCAACATAGCTCTGTGCACAGGAGCGCTGATGTCATTGTAACTTACGTTGCTCAGCGTGGGTGGGGTTGTGTGGAATATTCATACCCCTGAATGACGTAAGATTTGCAAATAGTGTAGACGTAGCCTTAGTCTTCCAAGACTGGGGTTTTCTTTTCTGTTTCAAGTTGTTTCAGCGTTTTCCCATTAATTCTAATTGTCCACCATTATCTTTTCCTGGCTAGACAATGGATGGGTACTTGAAGATAGTTTTGGCTGGTTGGGGAGGCAGCCCCTACCTGCCTAGCTGACCACCTTCCAGTTGTGAGGTGTTGCTGTAGTTGCACCACAATTACAATTTTGCACATACATACATACATACATCATCATCATCATGTTCCCATTACGCCTCTGGCATTTAGGGCAGCAACGAAGCTCCTCCACTCCTGTCTGTTTCTGGCAAGTCTCTCAATGATTCCCCAGCTGTGCCCCAGGTTTTTCCGCTTGGCTTCCACAGCTCTTCGCCATGTTGTTTTCAGGAGGCCTTGTTTTCGCTTCCCTTCAGGTGTCCACCTTATTGCTACTCTGGTGATGGAATCAGTTTCCATCCAAAGCACATAACCGATCCTGTTATGACATGATCCTCCTGGCAATGATGGTGCTCATATCTTCTTGGCTGCACTGTGTGAATAGATCCTGGTTTGAGATTGTTCTGGACCAAAAGATATGGAGGATTTTTCTGAGGCAGGTTGTATGGAATGAAGACAGTTTGGAGATGTCATACTTTCTCTTTCCCCAGCATTCTGCACTGTAAAGTAATGTTGAAAGTACACAGCTCTGATAAATGTTGAGTTTGGTTTTGGTGTTGTATTTTGATGATTTCCAGACTATATTTAAGCTCCTGAAGGTGTTCCTGGCTTTATTGATTTTGTTCTGGATGTCCTGGCTGGTTCCACCATCCTGGCTGATGGTGTTTTCCAGGTATGTGAATGTTTCCACATTGGTGAGAACATAATCCTCTCTTCATACTGGTGATGGTGAGGCAATATCAAAGGTCATGATATCTGTCTTATTGCGGTTGATTTGCAGTCCAATTTTCTGGCTGAATGCGTTGAGTCAAGTTGTTTTTTCTTGTATATGGTGTTGGGTATGTGATAGGAGAGCGAGATCATATGTGAAGTCCAGGTCTTCAAGGGATGAGAAGTGTGTCCACTTAATACCTCTTTATGCCGTTTAATATCCATTTAACGACATACATACATTCATAACCATAATCTGCATACATCTCCTAATGACCATTAAATTCAGAACAGTACAAGTTTTCATAAAGATCTTACTTGACATATATTTAAACACAATAACATTGTATACCACCTTTTGGTTCACTTGCTTACTCATTGGTTTCTCTTCCTCCCTGCATTGGTGTTCTCCCCTTGGGGTATCTGGACCCTGATTGTCACAACAGGATACTGAACAAGATGGGCTATGGCAGCTCTTATGGTCATATCTTTTCCTATAATTGTGAATTTGGCAGGTCAGAGAAATAGCTAATTTCAGTAACCAGTAGCAGGATTCCCATTATAAACTGCTGTTCCTCATAGTTGTCTAATACTTGGGGATATATTAACCTAGTTAAAAATGTTGAGTTAACATATAAACATTATTTTCCTATCTGTGTACAGAGATACAGATAATTTTCTTATTTGAAGTTTCAATTGCTTTGTTTTTTTCTCTATTACAAGGAGAAGTTACTTCAAAGGCACTTGTCAGTGGTGCATATTTAAACTTTTCTCCCATGTAAGAAAGGCATTTTTATGCCACGAAGAATTCTAAGTATAATTTAAATTTATAGGTACAATAGGAAAGGCATATCCATTATACAACTAGATGTATCTGTGTGAAATTCTTACCCTACAGTTGCCCCATTGTCAGAAACAGGTGTGTAGTTTTATTTGTTTAGCCATCATAGAACGTATTTTACTCTAAACAAATTTGTATAATGCATAATAGCAGTGTAAATGAATTAGAAATAAAATCATGTATTAAGGATAATCCAGTGACCGAAAATATGTGATAGCCATTTCTCTAGGATCTACCAGAGCAAGTGTAAGGGAAATGTTATAAATCTCTCTGTGTGAAGTGCTCCAAATTACATTTCATTTTCACACCAAAGAGCTTCTGGAAAATACTACATGAAACAGATAAATGAAGCTGTCTGAATAGGATGATACTTAAAAATCATAAATATGTTTAAATTTAGAAGCAGCAAATGTGCAGCTTTGAGAAATGATGTTCATATTCAATATGCCTCTGTTGGCCAACAGTGCAATGCAGATTGCAGAATTATAAATTGACATTCACAAATTGGAAACATGCCTTTGTTTGAGATTCTGACCCTTAATTACACCTGCTTGCAGAGTGCAAATTTCTGATTATCCATTACAGATCTTTTAGCTATTGACTATTTTCACATTGCTGGCCAGATATCTAAATAGACGTGATGTCTTGCATAGCATTCAGGAATATACTGAAAGATATTGAACATGGTTAGATTCTCTTGATTTCTGTAAACTGTCATGAAAAAGAAAGCTCTTAGTTGTGACTGTTTATAGAATAATATAAATCATTTTACAGAGCAGTAAACATCAATTAAATGTTACTTTGCGTGCTGCACTATATGGAATTGATTGATACTGGGGACCTGAAAAAGCAAAGTCCTTCATCACGTATATTCAGGAATGTGGAAAGAATACTCATTAAATTAACATTAGCTTAAGAAAAATGAAACTTGTGGGCCAATTACAGTTTACTGAAAGTAGACTGAAAGAAAAAAATGACCTTTGTTCCTGGATATGTGACTGGAGCAGGCTGTTCCATATGAAATTGAGAAGTTGCAAATGTCTTACACTTGACTGATGGTGTGCATGTGATCTTAGTTCTGCTTCATTAGCCCCTAGTGAATGAGTGGTAAATTTTTTCTATTTATACATCTTCTGTCAGGGGAACATAAACATAGCCTGACTAGTGCATGTTTTCAGCATAGTACTTTCATTTATATATTTTTGTAGCTTTGATGAATAGTTTATATCCCACTGGAATATTTTTTCTTCCTTTCAAATGTTCAGATAGATATTAGCAGTAGTTAATTATGCACTCAGTACCTTTTGTAACAGAACTATGTGTCGATTTGGTGTGCTTTTATGTTGTATTTGAGGGATTTGGTCTTCTCAGCAAAATATTGCTTTTTCTGTGTGCATGGGAACTATCAATTTAGATTTCTGCTAATTTAATCATTTTCTAGTAGAATATAATCTTCAGTTCAGTGGAGGCTGTGGCCCATTGAAATATTTTTTTCTTTCCCCCCCTAATATAATATCTGATGCTTCATCCATTTTTGCAAGTATGTCTTCATACTTTGCTGTACCATTATACCATTTATGCCCCCTTTTACAGCTATGAAATGTGCAGACTGATTACATTCCCTGTACCATTCACCAGTTCAGATCTGGATATGAAGAACAGTTTTCTTTTTCCAAATTTTTACCATTGTTCATGTCCCGTATGTTGTTTCTCCCAGATTTCATTTAAAATATACTGTTGGAGGCCAGGGTTATTTTAATATTGTTGGCAACTATATGTTGACTCTAGGAAAGGTTTATATATGAAAACCCTTTTGCTCAAACTCCCTCCCCCGCAGTAATCTGGGTAAACTAAACACCATCCCTTGGCACTTCTAAGGCAATACCAAAGCACTGGGTCTGTGTATAACAGAAGAAAACCTTTGTTAAACAGGAAAGGGAACCCAGCATTAATTTGGAAAAACATCACACTCACATTCCAAAGCATGTAACCATAAGTAAACACCCCACACACACTTTGTTAGGCAGTGTCCTTTGCCTGAGGTGTGAAAGTCCAGTGAATGAATGTCCCCTTCACGCACCACTCCCCTTTCCCTCTGCTGCACCCCACTCAAAGTTAGTTCACTTTAGTCAGCGAAGATCCAGAACTCGGAGGTGCATTCACATGGATTCTCCTCCCACCCCTGCGTTTGGCTGCTGACAGGCCCTCAACATTAAGCTGAAGTGCCGGTCCAGTGGCTTGAAAGTTGAAGGATGGTGATACGTTGGGCTCAGAGTCAGACAGCATGTGACTAAGATTCATCGCTGAATTTGATCTGCTTGTTGGATCATTAGATTCCCTGCGCTGGGTACTGATGGGGAGCACGAGATGAATGCTGATCCATTGCCCCCACAATGGATTTATGTCCCCACAAGGCACAATGGTGGAATCTGCTTCGCACAACGAGAGCTCAGCAACAGCAGTTGTTAATTCACTCTCTTGTCACTGACCCAACCATCTGTCCACCAGGTTTTGACCTGCCAAGGCACCTGTGGTCATTTCTGAACCAGTTTCGAACAGGACAGGGCAACTGTGGAGCCAATCTTTTGAAACATTGCGATGCAGTTGTGGTCATCTTCAGACTATGTCGCATATCCTTGATGAGTGCCCACCGACTTATTTCGACGGTGGGCTACCAGCTCTCCACCTGGCTGATGATGATGCCATCAAATGTCTGGGCCCATTGTGCATATACTGAGAGCCCTCTTACTCCTGAAAAGCTGTGTGGGGGGGGGGGGCGGAATCGAGCAATACTTCTTTTGCTGTCACCTCCCCTGCAACTGGCTCACCTCTGCTATCACTTGCTGTAGCACTCTGGTGTAGTTTGCTATGGCTGCCATGGCTGGCCGCTCACTGCCACCTCTCATCTCTGCCGCTGTTCTCACTGCTGCTGCTTGCCGCTCACTGCGATTTCTGCCATGCTGCAGTCTGAGGTTCCCCTGCTTAGACCAGCTCTTAGTGATTTCACTGGATGGTGGGGAACCTCTCTGCTGCTGCCACTTAGTTGTCTTTCACTACAATGCTGCCCCCACACCAAGCCTGAGGTTTAGCCCCTAAATCTGCTCCACAATGATTTCAGCTCTAATAAACACTGAACAGAAATGAGGATTCTCAAGTGAGTGCAGTCAGCTGTCTTTAAACACTGGAGGGGGTGGGAGGTCAACTGGCATCTAGGACTCTTTAGACAGCATCCACACCATCAGGTAGGGATACCTGTCCCCACCCACTCTCATTTTCACTGGGATTTGACATTCTTTCCGCCCCTGCTTAGCAAGTGAGATTCATTTCAGGGTGACCCCTCAATCAGGGCATGCTGAGTACAGTTCTGCTGCCCTTTACGCATACAGTGAACAGGAGCAGCAAATGGGGGGTTTGCGAGGGAATTTCCAGGTGAAAGAGGAGCAACTATGTGACCCTTTGGAGGAGTCTGTTGTCTGTTATTTTGTTTATTGTGCGCTTACTGCCTGACTAAAGTACATAGTGTGGTCTGCTTGGGGGGACTGTGCGCTGAGCCTAGTGGCCTGCTAGGCAAGGCTTGAGAGCTTCTTAATGAGACTTTGATCTCTAATCCCTTTAGAATCCATTAACCAGCGGTGGGGCTACTCAAGGAAAATAGGAGGTTTTAGAAGCCAGCTCCTAAGTGACCAGAGGAGCTAGGGAACAGGAGCAGCAAATGGGTGAATTTTGCAAGGAAATTTGGAGAGGGAGCATGAGAGCCAGGTACTCCCAACATTTTCTAAATTTAGGCCAATAAACACCTTCCCACAAAAAACAAACACCACACACAGAAACAGACAAAAAAAGCTGATGGAGTAAAAAGAAATGAATGCAGGCAGAAGTTCAGCAGCAGAGTGGGGGCTATCCAGTTTATTGCACGGAATGCAACATGTATGATTACCTGCCTTGTGGCCAGGTGGCATATATGTGCATTTGGTGCAAGGAGCTCATGGCCCTCAGCGACTAATTATGGGCTTTTGAGACCAGCGTGGCTGAACTGGAGGTGTTAAGGGAGACAGAGAGGTACATAGATGAGACTTTCTGGCACACAGTACAGCAGCTTCCCTCCGCCCTCCGGTCTGACAGCCTCTGGGCTGTTGAGGAGGATGAAAGTCTCAGGGAAGGAGAACATCAAACTGGAGCAGAGGGAAATGATCCCATATTTGGGACCCTTCTTCCAGATGATGTCATGGCAACTGCTCACACTGAGGATACCTCTCCAGGGAGAGGCCCCTGTTATTAGGAAGAGACAAGTAATAGTAGTGGGGGATCTGAACGTTAGAAATACATATATCTGGGATTGTAATGACCAGGGGAACCACATGGTTAATTGCCTGCCAGGTGCAAAGGTTGCAGATCTCTCGAGACATCTAGACAGACTTATGTGCAGTGTTGAGGAGGAGCCAGTGGTTGTGATACATATAGGTACCAGTGACATAGGAAAAAGTAGGAGAGAGGTCCTAGAGGCCACATTTAGGCAGCTAGGTAAGAGTTTGAAGTCGAGAGCCACCATGGTAGCATTGTCTGAAATGCTTCAGTTTCACACACACACGACCAATTAGCCAGGCAGAACTGCAGGATCTCCATCTGTGGATGAGATGATGGTGTGGGGAGGAGCGGTTTAGGTTTATTAGGAACTGGGGAACTTTTGGGGAAAGGATGAGCTTTTGTAGGAAGGATGGGCTCCAAACCAAAATGGAACTAGATTGCTGGCATGTAAAATTAAAAAGGTCAAAGAATTTTTAAACTAAGGACAGGGGGAAAGCTGACAGGTGTGGAGGAGCACACGGTTTGGAAAGAGACATGCCAAAGGGGATTCTCAATATCCTAGTAAAGAGGAGAGGATAGAAGTTGATAAAGCACGGGTAGGAACTGTCAAATGAAAAAGTCCCATTCAATTACGTGACATGAAGGCAGACAACTAAAAAATGACAAATTGTGTAAGTGTTTCTAGTATGCTAATACTAGAAGTCTAAACACTAAGATGGGTGAACTTCAATGCCTGGTATTAAATGAGAATATTGATATAATAGGCATCACAGAAACTTGGTAGAATGATGACAATCAATGGGACCCTGTAATTCCTGGGTATAAAATATATAGGAATGACAGAATAGATCATGCTAGTGGGGGTGGCACTATGTGTGAAAAAAGAACAGAGTCAAATTTAGTAAAAATCTTAAATGAATCAAATTCAAAAGAATAGTAGAGAAGACCAAAAAAAAAATTGCCACCATGGCTAAACAACAGAGTAAAAGAAGCAGTTAGAGGAAAACGGCATCCTTTAATAATTGGAAGTCAAATCCTACTGAGAAAAGTAGAAAGGAGCATAAATTCTGGCATGTATCAGAGTATAATTAGGCAGGCCAAAAAGAAACTTGAAGAGGAACTAAGAAAAGCCTCAATAACTAACAGCAAAAAAAATGGTAAGTACATCAGACGCAGGAAAGCCTGAGAAACAATCAGTGGGGCCACTGGACAATTGAGGTGCTAAAGAAGCACTCAAGGAAGACAAGGCCACTGTGAAGAAGCTAAATGAATTTTTTGCATGTCTTCACTGCAGAGAATGTGAGGTAGATTCCCCCACCTGAGCCACTCTTCGTAGGTGACAAATCTGAGGAACTGTCCCAGACTGAGATGTAAATAGAGGAGGTTTGGGGGAAAAATTGATAAATAATAATGTCACCAGTGCCAGATGGTATTGACCTAAGAGTTCTGAAGGAATTCAAATATGAAATTGCAGAACTACTAACTGTGGAAGTCAACCTATTGCTTAAGTCAGCTTCTGTACCAGACAACTGGAGGACAGCTAATGTGTCACCAATTTTTAAAAAAGGCTCCAGAGGCATTTCTGGCAGTTACAGGCCAGTGAGCCTAACTTCAGTCCCAGGCAAAGTGGTTGTTGGGGAAAAGTCAGCATGGCTTTTTAAGGGGGAATCATGCCTCACCAATCTATTAGAATTCTTTGAGGGGGTCAACAAATGTGGACAAGGATGATCCAGTGGATACAGTGTACTTGGACTTTCAGAAAGCCTTTGACAAGGTCCCTCACCAAAGGCTGTTAAGCAAACTAAACAGTCATGGGATAAGAGGAAAGGTCCTCTCCTTGACCAGTGACTGGTTAAATGATAGGAAACAAAGGATAGGAATAAATAGTAGGTTTCAGTAGAGAGGTAAATGGTGGAGAGGTAAATAGTGGTGTCTTCCAGGGATCTGTACTGGGAGCAGTGCTGTTCGACATATTCATAAATGATCTTGGAATAGTGAGGTGGTTAAGTTTGCAGATGATACAAAATTACACAAGATAGTTAAGTCCAAAGCAGACCGTGAAGAGACAAATGGATCTCATAAAACTAGGTGACTGGGCAACAAAATGGACAGATTAAATTCAATGTTGATAAACGTAAAGTAATGCATATTGGAAAACATCCCAACTATACATACAAAATGATGGGATCTAAATTAGCTATTAGCACTCAAGAGAGAAATCTTGGAGTCATCATTGATAGTTATCTGAAAAAATCTGCTCAGTGTGCAACCACAGTAGTCAAAAAAACTAACAATGTTAGGAACGATTAGGAAAGGGATAGATAAGACAGAAAATATCATAACGCCACTATCTAAACCCGTGGTACTCCCACACCTTGAATACTTTGTGCAGCCCCATTTCAAAAAAGATATATTAGAAATGGAAAAGGTACTGAGAAGGGTGACAAAAGTGATTAAGGGTATGGGACAGTTTCCATATGAGGAGAGATTAAAAGGGCAGGGACTATTCGGCTTGGAAAAGAGGTGACTAAGGAGGATATGATAAAGATCTATAAAATCATAAATGGCGTGGAGACAGTGAATAAGGAAGTGTTGTTTACTCCTTCACTTAACACAAGAACCTGGGGTCACCCAATTAAATTAATAGGCAGCCATTTCAAATAAACGAGAGGAAGTATTTCTTCACACAACACACAATCAATCTGTGGAACTCGTTGCCGGGGGAAGTTGTGAAGGTGAAAACGATAACTGGATTTAGAAGAGATATAGGTAAGTTCATAGAGGATAGGTCCATCAATGGGTATTAGCCAAGATGGTCAGGAACAAAACCCCGTGCTTTGAGTGTCCCTAAGCCCCTGACTGTTAGATGTTCAGAGTGGACAACAGGGGATGGAGCACATGATTATTACCCTGTTCTGTTCATTCCCTTTGAAGCATCTGGCATTGGCCACTGTCAAAAGACAGGATAGTCGGCTAGCTGGGCCGTTGGTCTGACCCAGTATATAAATTCTTATGTTCTAATAAGGATAACAACATTTCCTTACTGCTGCATTCAATACTAAAGTAAATTGTAACCCAAAAACCAGCCAAAATTGGTGACTTTGGCATAGCAGCTCTGTGTGCTGAACTCACAGGCAGAGTAGATGTGTCCATACAAATTCGCTCCTGCAATCTTTTCCTGCAATTCATCACTAAATGTCAGAGGACAGTTCATTCAGACCCGGTTTCTATGTATATTGATGAGAAGTTTTTTCTCACCACCATTTTTTCTGTAAAATATATATTATTTTGTTGGGTTTACTTGAAGTTACTACTTATTATTTTCCTGTAGAATTTTGGCTGTGATTTCCAAAGGCATCTTCAGGAGCTTGGCATCCAACTCAATTGAATGTTAATGTGTTTTGGGCGCACGACTCCCTTAGACTTTGAAAATTCCAGTCCTTTTGAATGATGCTATATAAGCCAGCCTGCGAAGTGAAATCGTGTCGCAACCAAAGCATTTCCAATCCTATCATGGCAAGACCACATGTAGGGGTGAAAGAGTATTTCAGTTTCCAAGCCAATTCAATACTTGGGCACTTTGCTGAAACTGTGAGCAAGAATGGCAATGTACATTTATTGTGGTAATGGTCAATTAATACCAGATGGAGACAGCATAATAATGTATAGGCCTTGACTGGCCATCTACATGGGGCTGAAAATTTTCACTCTATTCAAACTGAGATAAGCCAAGAAAAAATACTTAGTAAATTACAGGTTTTTAAGAAAACAACAATATAGTCAAACAAGTTTATAAGTGAATAGATAGCCATCTACTTTATTAGTAGTTGTAATAGCCCTGATTCTCTGCTACATTGGGAGTATTGTACTCTGGAGGAATGGAGTAAAATGGGACCCACCTGAGGCTTCTCAAACTGAGTAGGGGAGACCCCCCGCACAAATACTTTTGGGGGAAAATAGGTGCCTCTCGTCCCCCATGTCGCTTTGGGGGGAAACTACTGTGAGGAGCCAGCCAGAGACTCTAGTAGGAGCAGCTGCAGAAGCAGCCAAAGCAGAGAATATTGCACAGTTTTGACTGGACTTCCTCTGCTCTGTGCTGACTGGTCGTTTGCTCCAACCTGCTCCTTTCCTCTTCCTCACAGTCCCTTCACCTCAGCTTCACACCATACTTGCCCCTCCTCCCCTCTCCCTTCACTTTCTTTCCCTTCCCTTTAGCTGATCCCTTCCTGACTAACACCTCCCCCACAAAAAAAATCATACAAGTAATGTGATGTTTACTCAGGGTAGATACAAATCAGTGATTTAAAAAAAATAAACCTTTGATTTGTTTAACTTAAACCACATTTTAAAAATTTTAATTAACTAGATTCAATTTTAAAAGAAAAATGTATTTAAAATTATGACAACCTATGTTAAGGCCTAATCTTATTATATTCAAATAATTTAAATGAATAAAAATATATTGCATCAATGCAATTCTTTCAAAAAGTTCTTCTTTTATAATTGTATACAGAATCAAGGGAAAAATCATCTTTAACTTCTGAGGTCAACTCAAGCTTTATAAATATGCCTAATTTCCTTCTTCACGATGGAGTGAATGCTGGTATTTATGTTTTTCCAAATGTCAGTACTTTCAGTTTCTGTTGTGCAGAAAAGCTTTTGTTTTAATAACTGTTGGGTTCAGTTTAGTTTTCAGGTGCAGAAACGATATTTTCTTTTTTTGCAATAGTTTAACTTTGAAAAAGCAGGAGGATTTAAATACCCCCATGTGGGACCTAAACTTGGTGCTGAAAGGGCTGACTTGGCCTCCCTTCGAACCCATTGCCACCTGTTCGCAGACCTACCTATAGATGAAAATGGCCTTCCAACTGGTGAGTGCCTTGGCCAGGGGAATAGTAGAGATAGCAGCTCTGAGGGCACATCTCCCTTATACAGTATTCTTTCCGGACAAGGTTATGCTCAGGATGCATCCAGAATTCATCTCTAAGGTAACCCCCCCATTTCACATGAATCAATTGATTCATCTTCTAATCTTATACCCAAGCCAAGACAACAGGGAGGCTATATTACATATCCTTAGATGTCAGGAGAGCCCTGGGCTTCTACCTTGATAGTACAAGGGCCTTCAGGAAGTCCCCTAGACTTTTCCATTGCATGGCAGAAAGATCCAAGGGCTCAGCAGTAGCAGCCCAAAGACTCTCTCAGTGGGTCTCGAATTGCATCAGACAATGCTACCAAATTTACAACATGACCCCTCCAGACTCGATTCGTACACGCTTCATAATATCTATCTGCTCATCTGTCACCTTCTTCGAGAACGTCCCTATCTGAGAGATCTGTAGAGCGGCAACATGGGCATCAGTCCACACTTTCACAGAACACTATGCGATCACTGGGGACTCTTCCTTGGATACCATCTTCAGCTCCACAGTACTGTCATCCATAATTGACCTGACTCCAAAGTCCCAGCCTTCCAGAAGAGAGAGACTGGGTAGGGGAAGCGGTATAACACACAAGCAGAGTGAACAATGTGATGGCAGAAAATGCGGGATGGATTGATTAAATCAAAGTAATTTAAATCACAGAATCACAGAATATCAGGGTTGGAAGGGACCTCAGGAGGTCATCTAGTCCAACCCCCTGCTCAAAGCAGGACCAATCCCCAATTTTTGCCCCAGATCCCTAAAAGGCCCCCTCAAGGATTGAACTCACAACCCTGGGTTTAGCAGGCCAATGCTCAAACCACTGAGCTATCCCTCCCCCCCGATTTAAATCATGATTTAAATCCACAAGTAGGAAATTTTAATTTAAATAATTGATTTTATTCTTGTTTTGCATTTGTACTTTTAAGTTATTTTCCTAAAGAAAGATTCATGTTGATATGCAAACAAATCTTAGCCTTTACACTAAATTTGGTACTCCTTTTTGATATCCAGGAAACTGAACCTGGGTCTGATGAGTTCCTGGTTAGCAGTTAGCACACCCATTGTGCTATCCTTCCAAAATAAATAAATAAAATATGTGCTAGGGATGCACAGAGGAAATGTAATCAAACCATTTTTGTGGGCGTTATTCATGCTGTTACAGCAATTCTGTACATACGTAAAGGGTCACTAGGTTTGTTTTCACAGATGGGTTGGTATACAAGTGTAAAAATAATCATGTTTGGATCAGTATATTTGCAGATTAAAAATTGTCCATTTATTGTCTAATTCTTGCAAAACACAAAATCCACCTTATAAAACATTAATAACAGAGTATATGACAGTATCACAAAAACCTGGTTTAATTATAGCATACTTTATGCTCACTTTAATTGCATTTTACACTGAGAGAACCAGGCCAGGGACTTCAATAAGGCTGTTTTGGCATTTGGGTTAAAGGTTAAACTGACTGGGGTCTCCAGGAGGCTTGACTATTTTGGTAGAGACTCTCCTAAGACTATCTCCAAACTCTATTAATTACAATATGGCATGAACCTTTCTATATTACATTACATTAAGTAAATGTAGTAATTATTCCTGTGGCCCTGATTATCCCAGTTTTATTAAAGCCATTTCTACACCTAGGTTAGACATTAAAGTTGCCATTATCTTCCACAAAAATCCTTTGGCAGTGAGTAAAGCCGGCAGCAGAAGAAATTACAGAGGGATTAATCTCCAGCCCCAGCCCCAAAAAGCTTTTCTCTGGAGGTACAGGATGATATGTTGAACTGTGTTAAGCAATGAGAGATTTAATGAAAAAAGCCCCAAGTCCCTGTCTGTATCAGTCAGTGTATGTTCCTTTCTAACATTGTCAGTATCATTTTCAGTCTTCCCAGCCATACTGGGCTGCTGAGATATGCATGATGTCTTTGGGTGGTTTCTGTTGTTACTGTTTTTAAAAGCCTGGCCATATGGAAGGTTTTGGGGGGTGTGGAAGGGTCCATTTAAGAGGAAAGAAGGGGGGCATTACAAAGCTCTCAAGAGACAAGGTGGGTGAGATAATCTTTTATTTGACCAACTTCTGTTGGTGAGAGAGATTGGTCCAATAAAAGATATTGCCTCACCCACCTTGTCTCTTTAATATCCTGGGACCGACCCAGCTACAATGACACTGCATAAAGCTCTCAAGAGTCCTTTACATTTCAAATAATTCTTCCAGATGTAGAAGAGGGTCTTGCACTCCGAGCAACGCTGAGAGAGAGAGATCACATAATAAGGACAAAGAGCCACACTGCACAAAAGGGTTGGAAAGACAAGAGAGGCTGCTGTGACTTGACAGGTCATTTCCATTGCACCCTGCTCTGCCTGATAAGGATACGTTTTACAGTGGCTGCTGCTGCTGTTGACACACCTCTGTGCTCGCTGCAGAGGCGCTGGGGTTTTGGAAAGGAATGATAAGGAACACAATGAATAACCAACAAAGCTCGTTTGATGAATGCAGTCATTTGCATTACAGTGCCAAATAGCTTTGCTCCTGATGGCTGAATGTCATACTCAACTACAAATATTATTAGTATCATTTCAATGACATCTAAGGGCAACAGAGGACTGTGTATAGGATTTTATTTGGGAATTTTCAAATTTACACAATAAATAAAGCACAGAGAATGGTGAGCAAAACAGTCTCATTTTGTTTTGTCTTTTTGAAAGTATGTGAAATAGTGTAAAAAAATGTAATGTTTGTATCTGGGGAAAAATTCTATTTGTAGCAGTAATATATACAACATAACTCACACATCAACACTCACAATGCCTTTTTGGGGGTAAAAGGAACTAGGAGTACTTGTGGCACCTTAGAGACTAACAAATTTATTTCAGCGTAAGCTTTCGTGGGCTAAAACCCACTTCATCAGATGCATGCAGTGGAAAATACAGTAGGAAATGATATATATACACACACACACACACACACACACACACACACACACAGAGAACATGAAAAAATGGGTGTTGCCATACCCATTATAATGAGAGTGATCAGTTAAGGTGAGCTACTATCAGCAGGAGTGATAATCAGGATGACCCTTTTCCAACAGTTGACAAGAAGGTGTGAGTAACAGTAGGGGGGAAAGTAAGCATGGGGAAATAGTTTTACTTTGTGTAATGACCCATCCACTCCCAGTCTTTATTCAAGCCTAATTTAATGGTGTCCAGTTTGCAAATTAATTCCAATTCAGCATTTTCTTGTTGGAGTCTGTTTTTGAAGGTTTTTTTGTTGTAGTATTGCAACATTTAGGTCTGTAATCGAGTGACCAGGGAGATTGAAGTGTTCTCTGACAGGTTTTTGAATGTTATAATTCTTGATGTCTGGTTTGTGTCCATTTATTCTTTTATGTAGAGATCGTCTGGTTTGGCCAATGTACATGGCAGAGGAGCATTTCTGGCACATGATGGCATAGATCACATTGGTAGATATGCATGTGAACGAGCCTCTGATAGTGTGGCTGATGTGATTAGGCCCTATGATGGTGTCCCCTGAATAGATATGTGGACAGGGTTGGCAACAGGCTTCATTGCAAGGATAGGTTCCTGGGTTAGTGGTTCTGTTGTGTGGTGTGTGGTTGCTGGTGAGTATTTGCTTCAGGTTGGGGGACTGTCTGTAAGCGAGGACTGGCCTGTCTCCCAAGACCTGTGAGAGTGAGGTATCATCTTTCATGATAGGTTGTAGATCCTTGATGATGCGCTGGAGAGGTTTTAGTTGGGGGTTGAAGGTGATGGCTAGTGGCTTTCTGTTACTTTCTTTGTTGGGCCTGTCCTGTAGTTGGTGACTTCTGGATACTCTTCGGGCTCCGTCAATCTATGCATAAGGGAATGCCTCACAGTCAATTATATTGTATACATACCTGTAATATGTGTAGTTGCAGCATTACACAAGTAGTATCTGCACACTACTTTACATGACATTTTTGGAGACTAAGTGTGAAAAGTTAACACTAATCAGAGTAGATTTTTCAAGTCATTGGTAGTTTCATTAAAAAGTGGATACATTTTATGCAAGGTTGTGTTCTTCTTACCTCATTCCTGTGGAAAAAATTAGATTGCTTTTAATGACAGATTACACAGGTAAACATATTTCAGTCCTCAAACCTCCCCCCTCCCCACACACACACCACACATGTAAAAATCCATGACCCAAAGACACCTGCAGGCTGCAACTTCAACTAAAATTATGATCTACCAGAAGATCCATGACCTGCATCATCCACTCTCTCAGTGCAAAAAAGTCACAGTGCATACAGGACTTGCATGATGCATATGCATGATGGTCACAGGATTTGCATGCACTGTCTTAAAGTCAGTGAGACACAAAAGCAGGAAGGAACCCCACTGATGTCATAAGTAACCCACAATTTCTTGACTGTCCCTTTTCCCTGTAGGTATCATTTTCCTTGGTCAGTTTTCCTTTCGTCTTTCAGTGACCTGCTCTTACTGGTGTTATATTTGTAGGTGTCCATGGACGCAGCTTCGTGAATTATGCAATTTGATATGGTGCCAAAAAAGCAAGTAGAAATATACTGATTGCATATGATATGTTTCATGGCCAGGAAGCTGGTAGGCTTTCATTATACAGCCACACTACTTTTGAAACAGCACCTGGAATCTTTCAGTCCATGCTGGATATCTTGGTATTGAAATTAGTATTGATAAATTAGAGAGAAAAGCAACAGAAGTTAAGAGGCTGACTGCCCTGACTTGAAGAAAGATTAAAAGAACTAAGGGCCCAGTTCTGAGATGTTCTGGGCTCCCTCCACTCCCATGAAAGTCAACTGGTAAGGAGGATGCAGAGCAACTCTCAGGGCTGGACCCTACATATGTGTAGCTTGGTGAAATTACAAGTAAGTAAGGATGGATATAAAGTGTCTGAAAGGTATAAACATCAATAAATCAGAGTAGTATATATTTGACCCAGTTCCTCACTGTGCAGTCAATGATGTCTATCGAAAGGGGGTATGAAAACTTGGCAAATCACAATGTAGTGTTTTATACCCTCTGTCCACTGATGTAAACAACTGCATCAACTGGTACAAGGAGGTAGAACTAGATACAATGAGCTAAAATGTTGTAAATGGAAATTTAGATTGAATAGTAGAGGAAATTACGTAATAGTGAGATTTCCCAGATGTGGAATAATGTTACAAGTGAAATGGTGAAAGTTCTACCACTTGAGGAATTTAAAACTAGGAAGGGCAAAGCCCAGAACAGATAGTGAACAATCCTGCATTGACAACAGAATGGACTTAATAGCCTAATAAGTCTTTTCTGTCTCTCTTTTTGATGATTCTAAGCTAGGCACAATTCATGCCTAGTTATGTAGCTTAATGTATTGTCTAAAGGCACTCAGATACTATGATGACAGGCATGATATAAAAACCTAAATAAAGCAGATAAGAGTAGAGCTAAAGTTTTTTCCTAGTATTTGCACAAAGTGGTGTTTGGCTTTGTGTGTATATGTTCATTTCTTACAGAAATGCAAGGTTCCCATTTATTTTTATATGAATTGACTGTTTTTTCTTCTTTTGGTAGTTGCAAGAAATGTTTTTGCTTTGTTTACATAAGTGAGCATGTGAATATGTTTTGGGGTATTCAGCCAATGCACATAGGGCATTTATCCACATTCTATTGAAGTCATTATGAGTCTTTCCATTGACTTCATTAGGTTTTTGAGCAGGTTCTTAGAAATATTAAGAAGGTGTATTTCTCTAGCATACCACCGTAATACGGAGCATATATGCCTCAGTTGTTAGAGGAGAAGACATAACAGAATATGTTTTCGACACATTGGGCCAATATTTTCAAAGGCAGGTGCTATGTTGTACCTTCAGAATTGTGCATATACCTGTTATGCCCACAAATCCCCAATAAGCCTTCTTGTCTGTACTCTGAACATAACATTGGAATAGTGCCCAAGGTCACAACAGTAAGTGATCAGAAGAACATCAGTTAACAACTCTCATTATACTGGTCGCTCAAAAATCTAAACTACCCTGATTCAACCAGCTGCCCTTTGAATTTGACACAAATCCAATGGAAAAGCTAGCCCATTAGTACGGTGGCATTTCAGTTAAACACAGAGACTTCAAACTCTGATTTCCTGAGGAAAAAAGTACACATAATTGACAAACCATGTCTCTCCCTGAGTTGCTGGATTCTCCACAGCCTGTGGCAGCTTCAAAGAATTAATGCTGGGGTCTAAGAAGCTTGGCTTTAAATTGCCATTATTCACAAGAGTCTCTACGTGTTTTATGCCCTGAGGTGGTTAGATCACAGTAAATTTAGTAAATGCATTTAAACATACTGTTGAACACAACTTTAAATACTGAAATGTTTTACCTTCAAAAAGAAATAGGTAGAAAAATATTCTCCTTTTCCATAACTCTTTTGCACTTTTTAAGGGATGTATGTGATTGAATAATTTGGCTAATGAGCATTGATCTGCTGCAAGCTCTTCAGGGAAGGGTCCTTGATGGTTGTACCTCAGTCTAGAACTATGGGGCCATGATCCCTGACAGGCCTTCAATAATAATACTATAGTGTGAGGTTATCTAAACAAGCTAATACATTTATCACTACATCACTTGTCTCCTTTTTTTGAAGCTTGCTTATTGATTTCACGAGGACTACTCATGCACTTAAGGTTAAGCATGTGCATAGGTGCTTTTCTGGATCAGACCTTATTTCATTAAGGAATAATTCGGTTAAAATGTTTTTATGTATAAAGTGTTCAGAAGGTTCTAAACCATGGAAGCTGATCCAGTATCAGTGATTGGCGATTTCCTTCTCACCTCTCTATGAATATCCTTTTGCAATTTAGTTTATTGCTGAAATCAGAACAGCAAATGGGGGATGTGCTCACTTATTAATGGATTTATGAATATTCTAAATTATAAACAGCTTAATCTTTCATATTAACTCCTTGTCTTTCAGTAATGTACAGAACATAGAAGTGTGTCTCTTTAAATAATGTAGCCTGATTGGAAAACCTTTCCCTCCTTATCCTTGCAGTTTCATGGTTAAAATGGTGTAGACTGTTAAGTAATACTGTACATAGAAGCACAGAGCGTAGCCCAAACGACTACCCCACCACGTGTCTCTCATTGATAAGCTTAGAGAGAGAGTGCAGTGTAATTTACAGATGTGAAGCAGCACGTGTTCTGGTTTAAATTTGACACTGCCAAATAGTCAAGTACTCTTGAAGAAATCACATTACTGCTTAAGGATATGCAGCATGTCTCAGCATGTAAAGCTTCGCTTCATAATGTATGAAGGGGGAGAGAGAGAGAGAATTAATAGGCAGGTAACCAAGAACTATATGGCCACAGTCACATCTAAGGACGTGGATGATATGGTAGCCAGGAGCATAGAGTTCAAGTGGTGTGGTAGCATCAGAACCCTGAAGTGTCTTTTTCAGGATATCACAATATTACATTCGGAAAAAATGTTTTCTTAAAAGGATAAGAAAAAAGTCCCACTTCCCGCTGTGTGCTTTCTATAGTTCTGTTTGCTATCGCAGCAACAACAACAAAAATTACACTTTTTTGAACTCAAGATTAATGATTTAATATTCTATAAATGAATATAGGAATGTTACAAAGAAAAGAGACAAGAATTGATGTATTACATCACTCAGAATAGCAGAAAGTGAGTAACAATAGCAGAGACCAATAATCCTCCTGAACCTTAAGGCACCACATATATTTTTCAGGCTGAGTTATATTGTATGATTTCTCATATCAGTACTAAATTCCTACAAAACACTTGCAAATAGTTAGGTAGGTGTGCTGTGATTACTGCTTAGTACACTAATAAATCTTAACTACCTCACTGTTCCCTTATGCTCCCCTTATCTTTTTGTTATATCTGCCTCTTTTCTCTCAAACATAGTTAGACTACAAGCTCTTTAGGGCTCTTTACAGTGCTTAGTAAAATGGGGTTCTGATTTGAGACTGAGGTCTGTAGGCATTGCCACAATACAAATTTCAAATAATAATATCCTTTCCTCTTGTGCAGCAACCAAATAGTTCTTCAGTGTGAACCAGACTGCAGTTCTCTGTCTTCCTTCTAATTTAATCATTCAGTCCACTGTGTATCTGGGATGGCTCAAAACACTGACTTTTAGCCTTGTAGAAAAAACCGTATGCATTTAGGGTCCTATCCTACAAACACTTATTACTTGAATAGCATTTACTAACTAGAGATTGATTCATATGGTGTCGAGCTTCCTCCACCGGAGATAGAACCCAGGGTTGTGATTCTTGGAACTGACCGAGCTGTGCTTGGCATAAAACCTGGGATGGAGAAGGTGATTCTAAAGCATCTTTCTTCTTCGAGTGATGGTCTCTGTTATATTCCACTGTGGGTTACACACGTGCACCATGCGCCTGGAGTCAGAGAATTTGAAAGTAGTGTCCGTTGGCCATTCATGCACCCTGACTCACCTCGTGCGTCCATCCAATGTGATAAAAGGTGGGGCAGACTGACCGTGCCTCCAGTTCCTTCTCACCACCTCATAGTCCAGGTTGGAACCTCCAGTGTCCTTGTCTCTGATGCAGCTCTAATACTTTTAATTGTACATAGTGTGACAAAGTTCCTCCTCTACCTTGGTGGGTCTTGGCTTATTGGCGGATTTGCTCGCCTTGGAGCTTCACAGCAGCCCTCAGTTTGGCCATTTTCATGAACCCACAGTCCAGGACAACTCCGCCTGTGTCTGACCAGGAGTTGGGAGGTTTGGGGCCCTCTACTCCTGGTTCCAGCCCAGGGCCCTGTGGTATGCAACTGTTTAGAGTGCCTCCTGGAACAGCTGTGCAACAGCTACAACTCCCTGGGATACTTCCCCATGGCCTCCTCCCAACACCTTCTTTATCCTCACCATAGGACCTTCCTCCTGGTGTCTGATGATGCTTGTACTCCTCAGTCCTCCAAAAGTCCATGTTCTCACTCTCCGCTCCTTGTGCCTCTTGCTCCCAGCTCCTCACATGCACACCACAAACTGAAGTGAGCTCCTTTTTAAAACCCAGGTGCCCTGATTAGCCTGCCTTAATTGATTCTAGCAGCTTCTTGATTGGCTGCAGATGTTCTAATCAGCCTGTCTTAATTGTCTCCAGAAGGTTCCTGATTGTTCTGGAACCTTCCCTGTTACCTTACCCAGGGAAAAGGGACCTACTTAGCCTGGGGCTAATATATCTGCATTCTATTACTCTCCTCCAGCCATCTGGCCCCACCCTGTCACAATAGTTTTATCAGTTTTAGTCATAGTTTTAATAGTTTTAGTTTCTTTTCTTAGTTTTAGTAGGTTACTAGTTTTACCAGTTTAGAATAGAGTGCGGGGACTTCTCCCTCTGCCCCCTATACCCTGTTCAGGTACTGTACTATGCCCAGAACTCTGTGTTTCAAACTCTGCATCTCCTTCTCCATGGTCCAGCAATGAGCACCAACGCTGTCTCTACCTCCTTGGAGAAGCTCACATCACGGCGAAGTGCAGTATTGTTGATCTTTTCCCACCCGTACCTGAGAAGGTTGAGCACTTTTTCTCCAGAAGTATCTTGTGGAGATGGCCGTGAGACCACAATCGGACCCAGGCTGGGGAACCGCTGCACCTCCCCACCCCATGCATCGGCCTGAATCAGCAAGGAGTGCACCTTCTGCTACTACAGTGTTCAAGTCTCGTACCTGTGGAGCGACCCCCACAGACCCCCATGGCAGGGCCGAGTTAGATTAGGAAGCACTCCCATAAGCATGGGACTAAGTCTGTCTTCCTCCAAGTCCATCTCAAAGAAACTGAACATTCTTTCCACCAGCTTGGCCCAAGGGGTTGTAGCAGATTGGAAGTCCCACAGGCACAAGAAGACCCATAAACAGTGGGATGCACCAGTTCCAGGAGGCGATCTGTCAGTATTTGCATCTCTGGCACCTCACAAAACGTGAGACCCTCCAACACTGGTAAAGATTTCAGAACTGGCACCGGTGGCCAGAAAGGACAGAGTGCCCCTTATGCTGGGGAGATCTAGATCCCTGAGTGCACCCCAAGTTGTCTTCGCTTTACTGGATCCAGAGTCCCCTCCTCCATCGGGTCCCTCCACTTCCAGGGAACTTATATCCCCGCCACGAGACATGTCTGTGGTACGGGGTCTCTCACACCACTGCATATGTGATACACCTCTCCATCAGCTCTGACAGTACCACCATTGAAACCAGAGTCCGCCTTTTCCTCTTCAGACAAATCAGAACTGGTGGAAGAACTGCCTTTCACATACCTCTTCTGTGCATCACCATGGAGACCAGCTCGCCCATGGGAGCAACTACCTCCTCACCCTCCCTGGAGCTACTGATACCCCATGCCATTGGGACCCCTGCGACCTCCCATTGATCCTGTGTATTGGTAATTTTGGGGGCCCTTGGGTCAGTATGCTCCTTCAGAGCCCTCCCGATCTGTGAGGGAGTGACCACCTGCTTCCCTCCTGAGGGACCCATTGAACCTGCCCTTAGATCAGATGGTGGGTCAGGCGGTCCTGCCGGAGCCAGCTAGTCTCCCATCCTCACTGCCAGATGAAGCTGCTGTTGCATCATTCCCCTTGCTCCCCGCATACTTCAGACAGTTTCAAGATCTTTTACAGAGAGTTCCAGGGGAACTCTAAATCCCATTGGAAGAGATCCAAGGCTCCCAGCCTAAGCTTCTGAACATTCTCCACACTTTGGGACTGAGAATAGCACTGCCGAACAATGAAGCCATATTGAAGCCAGCCAGGACGGTGTGGTATACTCCAGCCACATGTACTGCCACTCCTAGAGGAACAGAGACACACTACTATGTCCCTGGAAAGGCTTAGAATTCCTGTTCTTCAACACAGCTCTGAAGTCATTAGTGGTTTCAGACTGCTGCGGATAGATCTAAACAACACCGTTGATCCACACTTAAAGATAAAGAAGGGAAGCGTCTAGATTTGCTGATGAGAAAAGTATTCTCTTCCTCCAGTTTGCAATTCAAGATAGCCGATTATCAGTCATCAGTCATATGACTTGCTGAGTTACACTAAATTTGAGGAATTTGCTAATAGTTTCCCACAGCAAGACCATGCCTGCTTTCAGGCCCGTGTCAAGGAAGGGAAACTAATAGTCAGATCTGCCCTGCAATCTGTTGTGGATGCTGCTGATACTTCCTCCAGTGCCACGGCTTCAGCCATCATAATGCAAAGATTCTTGTCTTTATGCTTCTGGTTTTCCCAGGGAGGTTCAGGACATCACTGAAGACTTCCCTTTTGATATCTATCACCTCTTCAACCAGAAGACTGATGAGTCTCTACATACCCTAGAAGATTTCCAGGCTACCCTTTGCTCGTTGGGCATCTACACACCTGCCCCAAAATGGAAGTGCCACCACCAGTCGTCCACACTGAGGTAGAGCTCCACATTTTTACCAACAGAAATCTTATGAAACTCCATGCAAGGGACAGAAGGTCCAGAGATTCTGCTTTCCCAAGCCCCTCACTCAGGCTTCAACTACTCAGTCCCAACTACAAGCAAAGAGATATTTTTGATGTGAGCTCAAGAGCCACCAGCCACTGAGCCTAACACCTTATGGCTCTCCTACTCCATTTGAGAATCATTTAGCACTCTTTTTCCAAACCTGGAATGTGTTAACAATGGGCAAATGGGTGCTGAATGTCATCCTCTGTGGCTATATCCTCTGTGGCTCTCCAAGACCTCCCTCCCCATCCTCCTTCAGGGACTACTCTCATGATAGTATTCTAGTCCAAGAGGTGAACTCCTTATTATAACAAGGAGCAATAGAACACATTCTTCTGCAATATGAAGGAACAGGATTCTACTCGACTTAATTCCTAATACCCAAGAAGAAAGGCAGTTGGAGACCAGTTCTTGACTTTGGTCAACTCATTCGCTTCATCTGCAAACTCAAGTTTTGCATGGTTATGTTTGCAGCAATAATTCCATCCTTAGAAAAAAGCATGGATTCACTGCTCTCTATATGAAGGATGTTCACCCGACCCACAGACATTTTCTCAGATTTATGGTGGGCTCTGACCATTTCCAATATAGAGTACTATCCTTTGGGATAGCTGCTGGTCTGAGTTTTCACTATAGTAGCACCTCACATAAGGCATCTCCATTTCCCCCCTCACCCCCCGTACCTTCATGGCTGGCTCCTTGCCAACAGGTCCCCCTACAAAGCCAACCCATTGACCTTTATGTTATTCAGCCTCCTTTCTTCATGAGGAATCAGTGTCAACATTGAAAAGTCGATCCTTAAACCCACACATCCCATTTGACTTCATCGGGGCTACCACAGCACAGCCATACCTGCCCACAGACAGATTTCAGGCAATGAGCGCCTTCATAGCTTGTACCACACAACCCTTGTGTACCAGCCAACAGTTGTCCGTCTCTGCTTGGCCACATGGCCTTGTGCATTTATGTGATTCCCTTCGCAAGACTTCACCTTTGTTGCCTTCAGTCATGGCTTCAATCTGTGTACTCACTGAGCCATCACTCCGTGAATCTCCTGCTGACTGTCCCGGCCAAGGTACTGTCCTCCCTCCTATGGTGGACAGACCTGCATCATGTACACGTGGGAATCCCCTTTCTTCCCTCTTCTCTGTACAGAACTGGTCAGTCTATGGAACTGGTGCATCAGCAATCAGATCACCCTATGCAAGGCCTATCATCTGGGGATGCAGAATATGCTCACAGACTCACTCCACAGACACTCTGCAATCGATTATAAATGGGAACTTCACAGCAAAGTACTACACAATGTCTTCACGCTGTGGGAGATCTCAACTAGGACCTATTTGTTTCTCAGACAAACAGCAAGTGCGCCATGTATTGCTCCAGTGGAGCCGTAGGTTACTGCTCCCAAAGTAATGCTCTCCTTCTCTCCTGGTCAGACCAACTCAACTATTCCTTCCCTCCACTACTGGTACTACCTGGGTGCTACACAAGATCCGACAAGACAAGGTGACAGTCATTTGGATTGTCCCCTTCAGACCAGACAATTCTGGTTCCTCAATCTCCTATGCATGTCATCCTGTCCACCAATTTACCATCCCAAACTTCCCTGATCTTCGGACCCAGTACAGTAGCAGGATCAAGGATCTTAATCCATGACCGTTCCACCTCAGAGCATGGTATCTGGATGGGCATCAACCATAGAACTGGTATGTTCCTTGACAGTTCAAGACATTCTCTCCAACAGTAGGAAAGACTCCACTAGACAATGTTATTGGGTACAACATAAAGGTGTTATACCAGAAACTGCAGAGATTCCCCTTATCCTGGACTATGTTCAGTCTTTAATGACATCTGGTCTTGCCCTCAGCACTTTGCAAGTCTACCTAGTGGTGATTAGCACTTTCCATGCTCCTACAGTGGGTAACTCAGTTTTTGGAAAGGCCTCCTAAGAACCTTTCCACCTTTCTAAACAATCATGCCTCAATGGAACCTGAATCTAGTACTCTCAGTATGAGCAAAAACCCCATTTCAATCAATAGTCTCTTGCTCTATGTCACTCCTCTCTATGAAGGTTGCCTTCCTTGTTGCTATCACTTCAGCAAGAAGGGTCGGTGAATTCAGAGCCATGATGGACAACCTGCCATTTACGGTATTCCATCAGGATAAGGTCGCCTTACACATACACCCAAAATTTTTACCAAAGGTGGTCTCCCAGTTTCATATTAAGCGATCCATTCACTTACCTGTTTTCTTCTGAAACCCCATACATCTGCAGAAGAACTTGGACTCTATTTCCTCGATTTCCAGTGAGCTTTGGCCTTTTACCTTCAGAGAACAAAAACAATCAGGAAGTCTCCTAGACTGTTTGTTGTGGTAGCAGAGAGAATCAGGAGATAGGTCATCTCCATCCAGAGAATCTCAAAATGGATTTCCAGCTGCATTAAACTCTGTATCCAGCTGTTGAATCTACCTTCCCACACTAGGGTATGGGCCCACTCCACTAGAGATCAAGCAATGACTTCAGGACGTGCCTCTCCTAAAGGTATGTAGAGCAGCGATATGGAGTTCTGTCCACACATTCGTAACACACTATGCCTTGGTGCAGGACTCAGTGGTGAATGCCTCCATTGGTGTGGTGGTTCTCTGCATGACCCTTCTGTCCTCATCCTCGCACCCTCCTCTCACTTAGACACTTCTTATCAATCACCCACAGTGGAATGCAGTAGGGACCATTACTTGAAGAAGACGAAGAAGAAGAGGATGTTACTTACCTGTGACTGGAGGTTCTTCAAGATGTGTGGTCCCTATCTGCAGTCCACTTCCCACCCTCCTTCCCCTCTGCTTTGAATCTGTCAGATTCACAGTTGAGAAGGAACAGGAGACACTGTCGGTCCTCCCCGCATTTATTGGCTTGGATGGAAACATGAGGCGAGTCATGGCGCATGCGTGAACCAACGGACGCCAATTTCAAATTGCCTGACTCTAGGCACATGGTGCGCATGCGTAACCCACACTGGAATACAGACAGAGACCACGTATCTTGAAGACCTCCAGTTACAGTAAGTAACCACCTCTTTCACTCCCCTGGATCTACAACCCACCCAGGGAATAAACCAATGCAATTTACAGTAAATATAGCTGATTTGCAGTAGCCTAAGGGCCAGCTAGACTGGTGCCTCAAGGGGATCCATAGAATGCCATGTGCTCCAGCTCTGCCACAAGCCACTCTGAGCCCACCAAAGAATGTTGGCTATACGTGGGTGGGGGAGCAAATGATATAGAGCTCCAGCACTGGGGGATTCCCCTTACATAAGAAGAATCCCTGATTAAGGCAGCTCTCTGTCCCATTTGTGCAAAGGGAACAGAGCCAGAATCGAGCCCCAGATTTCCTGCATCTGAGAGTGATACCCCTAAGAACAGCTCATTGTTGAGGGGTTGGGTTGTGACATTAGAGGCAACTCAGTCAATCATTTTACAGATGACTTAGTGCGGACTACAGTTTTGCTGGTAGAATCTCTTAAAATCAGGGCTGTCAAGCAATTTAAAAAATTAATCATGATTAATCACATGATTAAAAAATTAATCGCGATTAATTGTGCTGTTAATAATAGAATACCATTTATTTAAATATTTTTGGATGTTTTCCACAATTTCAAATATATTGATTTCAATTTCAACACAGAATACAAAGTGTACAATGCTCACTTTATATTTATTTTTATTGTAAATATTTGCACTGTAAAAATGAGATAGTATTTTTCAATTCACTTAATACAGCTACTGTAGTGCAATCTCTTTATCATGAAATTTGAGTTTACAAATGTAGAATTATGCAAAAAAAAAACCCAACTGCATTCAAAACTAAAACAATGTGAAACTGTAGAGCGATGTGAAACTGTAGAGCCAATCGCTCAGACAAACAAGTTTGTTTACATGTGCCGGAGACAATGCTGCCCGCTTCTTGTTTACAATGTCGCCTGAAAGTGAGAACAGGCATTTGCATGGCACAGTCACAAATTTAATTAAAGCATTATTTTTTAATGAGCATTGTAAATAAGAAGCCGGCAGCATTATCTTCCATAAATGTAAACAAACTTGTTTGTCTTAACGATTGGCTGAACAAGAAGTAGGACTGAGTGGACTTGTAGGCACTAACGTTTTACATTGTTTTGTTTTTTTGAGTGCGGTTATGTAACAAAAATATCTACATTTCTAAGTTGCACTTTCACGATAAAGTGACTGCATAACAGTACTTGTATGAAGTTAATTGAAAAATACTATTGTTTAATTTTTACAGTGCAAATATTGGTAATAAAAATAATATAAAGTGAACACTGTACACTCTGTATTCTGTGCTGTAATAGAAATCAATATATTTGAAAAGTAGAAAAACATCCCAAAATATTTAATGAATTTTAATTGGTGTTCTATTGTTTAACAGTGCGATTAAAACTATGATGAATTGCGATTAATTTTTTTAATTACAATTAATTTTTTGAGTTAATTGTGTGAGTTAACTGTGATTAATCAACAGCCCTAATTAAAATGTCTTGTGTTTATTTCACATATTTAGGAAAGCTATATTTCGCAACTATGATGTCACAGCCATGAAACCTCTATAATGATGATATAGCCAGAAAATACTAATTTATGTGTTAGTTGATTGTGAGATTTCTGTTATATCCATTAAAGGCATGGTTTTTTTTTCCTGTAGAGTAACTTTACATGTATTCCATCACACCCTCACAATTTTATTAACCCTGTATGAATCTTTGAATAGCAAAGTAACTGACAACAGCTATGTGGCTGTACGTTTCTGCTACTGTATACTCTCTGTACCAGTTCAGAGAATAGGGTAATCCCTCTGCCCAGCGGATAGAAACAGATAAATCAAGCTATTTAAGCCATGTAAGTATCCCAGAGCACCTCAGCTCTGTCTGTCATTTCCTCTATCTCAAGTAGGTCAGACAGTGTTAGTGTGGTTTGGGCCATGGAATGCAGCAAAAATTAGAAGCTGATCTGGCCTATATATTATCAACATTCTACTTCCACATAGAGCAATCCGGATGTCCATTTCTTAATTTTAAAAAGGAATGTCAAAAGTTATAGACATTTTGATATGTGGAGCAACTTTATAATTGTGAAAAATTAATAGTTGAACTTTTATGTTTATATTAGTGCATCTGAGAAATCATTCCACTAGAGAATACTGGAGGGCTCTTGACTTCCAATCTGCCTAATTTAGAGGCAAAAAGAAAAGGAGTACTTGTGGCACCTTAGAGACTAACCAATTTATTTGAGCATAAACTTTCATAAGCTACAGCTCACTTCATCGGATGCATACTGTGGAAACTGCAGAAGACATTATATACACAAAGACCATGAAACAATACCTCCTCCCACCCCACTCTCCTGCTGGTAATAGCTTATCTAAAGTGATCACTCTCCTTACAATGTGTATGATAATCAAGTTGGGCCATTTCCAGCACAAATCCAGGTTTTCTCACCCTCCCCCACCGCCCCCCAAACTCACTCTCCTGCTGGTAATAGCCCATCCAAAGTGACCACTCTCCTTACAATGTGTATGAAAATCAAGGTGGGCCATTTCCAGCACAAATCCAGGTTTTCTCATACCCCCTCCCCCAAAAACACACACTCACAAACACACTCTCCTGCTGGTAATAGCTTATCCAAAGTGACCACTCTCCCTACAATGTGCATGATAATCAAGGTGGGCCATTTCCAGCACAAATCCAGGTTTTCTCACCCCCCCACACACACACAAACTCACTCTCCTGCTGGTAATAGCTCATCCAAACTGACCACTCTCCTTACAATGTGTATGATAATCAAGGTGGGCCATTTCCAGCATAAATCCAAGTTTAACCAGAACGTCTGGGGGGTGGGGAGGGTAGGAAAAAACAAGGGGAAATAGGCTACCTTGCATAATGACTTAGCCACTCCCAGTCTCTATTTAAGCCTAAATTAATAGTATCCATTTGGAAATGAATTCCAATTCAGCAGTTTCTCGCTGGAGTCTGGATTTGAAGTTTTTTTTGTTTTAAGATAGCGACCTTCATGTCTGTGATTGCATGACCAGAGAGATTGAAGTGTCGCTATCTTAAAACAAAAAAACTTCAAATCCAGACTCCAGCGAGAAACTGCTGAATTGGAATTCATTTGCAAATTGGATACTATTAATTTAGGTTTAAATAGAGACTGGGAGTGGCTAAGTCATTATGCAAGGTAGCCTATTTCCCCTTGTTTTTTCCTACCCCCCCCCCCCAGACGTTCTGGTTAAACTTGGATTTATGCTGGAAATGGCCCACCTTGATTATCATACACATTGTAAGGAGAGTGGTCAGTTTGGATGAGCTATTACCAGCAGGAGAGTTAGTCTGGGGGGGGGTGTGTGAGAAAACCTGGATTTGTGCTGGAAATGGCCCACCTTGATTATCATGCACATTGTAGGGAGAAAGAAAAGGAGTACTTGTGGCACCTTAGAGACTAACCAATTTATTTGAGCATAAGCTTTCGTGAGCTACAGCTCACATGCTTCCGATGAAGTGAGCTGTAGCTCACGAAAGCTTATGCTCAGATAAATTGGTTAGTCTCTAAGGTGCCACAAGTACTCCTTTTCTTTTTGCGAATACAGACTAACACAGCTGTTACTCTGAAACCTAATTTAGAGGGTTTTAGTTTCCACTTCTTGGTTATAAAGTTTGTTTTAAAATGTGGACTTGTATAAGTGGAAATGTCTCAGCTACAATTCACAGGTAAGACCATGTTCCGATGTATGTCTTATTAGCCCACTGAAAATAATGGAAGACTATAGCACTGGATTGCCCTTAGCTACCTGGGTGTACATAGAGTATTGTGTCAGAGCTAAATCATTTATTAACTCCTTAACAACATATATGTTATCAGTTTTCTAGTGCTTCAGCACTTACAATCAATACCTGCCTTTTACTTCCTTGTCTTTAATTAGTGTGTTTGTCTAGATTGCCAGATTTGCAAGCAGTAAATGATATATGGTAGTGAATTCTTTGCAGTGGTAAGTGGCATGTTAGTGAAATATTATAGGGACACCCTCTTAAAACCTCACTGTGTGATGTGTATCTAGTTATATTGTTTGCTAAAACAGTATGTAATTTGCTAGTACTAAAAATTGCAAAATAGGGACATCTTGTAGTAATGAAGGGTTACAGATACAATAATTGTTTTGTTCCTTTATGTTTATAGTTAAAAACCTGGATTATTGGCACTATCTTATATTGCTGTTGAATGTTCTGCACAGGTGTAGAGTTCTTAAGGTAGCATCCAGGTTTGCATTGTGAGTGGTTTCAACTGATTTTTAAGCATTGGTTTCTTACTTGGATCAAGCTAACAGCAGGTCTGTTCATATGTGGTTTTATCTAACTATCATGTACCAAGATATAATTATACAATTTTAGTCAAATCTGAAACAGATGCCCTTCTGCTTACCTATTGTTATAGCCATTTGGTACCATTCTAATGTTACATTGACACCAGACAGGAAGGCCCATTATGTCCCCCACTGAATCAAAACCCTTGGGTGCTAATTTAATAACTTCAGTCCTCTGAATTGAAGCAGAGTTTTTGGCACGCACACTTCTCCCAGCTAGGCGCTCTTGCCTCCATGAGGAAGGTGGTACTTTTGTTTATGGCAACGGTATATGAGGAGGAAATTGACAAGCTAGAGCACCTTAATGGCTTAAAACTACCTGTTAATGATTGTTGTATTGGTGCCTGCCTGGCAGCCTCTGTCTCCAATTAAGCATCTGCTGGAGCTGGAAGCTGGGCTCTTAATTGGAAAGAAACAGATTCAAAGCAGGTTGCATTTTGTGCCAAGATAGATTTATCAGTTAAGCTATGCCTTAATCCATTGTATTTTCTTTCCAGCCCCCTCCCTTTTTTCTTCTCTCTACATTTTACCATTTGTCTCCCACCCAGTGGAGAAAAATCCCTAAGTAGTTGGAATGCACAGAAGTCATTCAATAGAATGGTGGAGTTTTCATTTCCCACATAACCTTTTGCTGACCTGTGGTCCAGTGATAGGCCCTGCCCCAACCGCTAACTTTTTCTTCCCCCCAATTCCTCCACAGCACACATACATACACACCCACTAAAATATGTTGTCTAGTGTACATTCAGGAAATCTGTTTGCAACTATCTTTTACATAGAACGAATTGTTTAATTGCAGATTAAAGATTAATGCAAGTATAATGATTCCATGAGGACACTTCAGACAAAAGCATCCTGCATCAGGCAGCCTGCATCCATTTTTCAATTTGGCCATAAATTTGGCTGGGAATTAAATAGTAAGTAGCCGTGATTGCAACACTGGTCTCCAAAGGCACTCACGGGAATGAAAGTAAATGAACAGGCTCTCACACAAAGCATGTTTCATTATGGTCATTAGTGGGCAGATCCTCAGCACAACTGAAGGTGAAATTGTCTACAAGAAATGTTGGCATATGGTTGTTGAAAATGGAATGGGAAGGGAAGCAAGATTGAAAATGTTCAGGACACAGAGTCCAGAGATGGCAAACTTCTTTTCTTTATTTTTGGCCTGGATGTAGACTGCAGGGTGTGAGCAGAACTGCTTATGTGCAAAGCTCGCTTGTATATGAAACTCATGCATTATGCAGCACCAGTAACTCAGCAAAACATTTCAAATGTATAATATTTAGATACCTAGAATTATCACAGTTCCTTATATATTTGTTATTTTGAGGGGAAAATACTAAGTTTTACTTCCATTTATGTTTTTCAGGTGTGGGACATTTTATTTTCCTTAAAATGTTTGGCAGACTAGTAAGTTGTTTATTCCTTCATTTGCTTTATATGGAGTGCACATGAAAACAGGAGGTTGCAGCCTTTATTCCAAGGGTGGAACTGTATTGCACTAATTTGAGAGAAGCTGGGTGTGTTTTGTACTTTGTTACTGTCTTTGGGTTTAAAAGAACTCTTCAGTATAGTTCTTGTGCCGGATGCAGCTTATGCTGGCGTAACCTCAGACAGCCCCAGTCATGGTAACTTCACAAGGAGAATAGGTTACAGATGCAGAAAGCTGCCACAACTTCTAAGCCACAGTTCAAAAAGCAGGCAAAGCTGTACTACAAATATGGGAGTGACCAAGGAAGTTGAGGGATGCACTAATTCAGTATATCTCTTCAGCAGTCTTCACAAGCTGGCTCCAGTGGACCAAAAACTAAAGGTACTCATTATCCTACCCGCTCCTCCCTGGCAGAATACCCCACTGAGGGACAGTGTTAACTCTGTTTCCTCTCCATTGGAAGTGAATCCTTCCTGAGTGCCAGGGTGTTAGACGTAGGGTGACCAGATAGCAAGTGTGAAAAATCGAGGTGAGGGTGGAGATGGGGTAATGGGTGCCTATATAAGACAATGCCCCAAATACCGGGACTGTCCCTATAAAATCATGGTATCTGGTCACCCTAGGTAGATGGCACAGGGACATCCTGTCCCACATTTGTGAGTCTGACTCTTGCTGAGTGCCTGCTTTTCCTTTCACTTACTTTGGTATAATTCAGGAATTCACTAACAGGGTTATATTGGTGTAAAAGCTGTGTAATGAGATGAGACTCAGATTGTATAAGTACAGTTGATGTAAATTATTGCCGATATCTTTAAGCTAAGCTTTTTTTTTCGGTCTTCTCTGACAACTGCACTATTTTCTGAAATCCTAGTAGCAGATGATTTTGAGATGTAAAATATCTTTTTTTATATATATAAACAAGATTTTCTGTGCAAGCAATACTGATAAAAGAATTAACAGGAATCTTAGGCATACCCTTATTTTCCTTCAGTTGCTCTTTTACTACAACTATAAATCATAGAAATGTGAGGATGGAAGGGACCTTGAGAAGTCAGAAAGTCCAGCCCCCTATGCTGGGACTGGATCAAGTAAACCTAGGCCATCCCTGACAGGGGCATATCCAACTTATTCTTAAAAACCTGCAATGATGGGGATTCTACAACTTCCGTAGGAAGCCTAATTCATAGCTTAGCTACTCTTATAGTTAGAATTTTTTTCGTAATATCTAACCTAAACCTGTTTGCTGCAGATTAAGCCCTTTCCTTTTTGTCCTACCTTCAGTAGACACGGAGAACAATTGATCATGGTCCTCTTTATAACAGCTCTTAACATATTGGAAGACTTATCAGGTCCCCCCTCAGTCTTCTTTTCTCAAGACTAAACATGCCCAGAGTTTTAATCTTTCCTCATAGATCAGGTTTTCTAAATGTTTTATAATTTTTGTTGCTCACCTCTGGACTCTCTTCAGTTTGTCCACATCTTTTGTGAAGTGTGGCACCCAGAATTGGACACAGTACTCTAGCTGAGACCTTACCAGTGCTGAGTAAAGTGGTAATGTCAGCTCTCATGCCTTACGTACAACATTTGTGGTAATACACCCAGAATTATATTAGCCTTTTTCACAACTGCATCACATTGTTGATTTATGCTCAATTTGTGACTCACTATAACCGTGAGATCCTGTTCATCAGTACTATCGGCTAGCCAGTTAGTTAATCCCCACTACCACAGACAGTAGGACTGGAAGTAACGGGCTTAATCTGTAGCAAGGGAGAGTTATCATAGGAAAATCTTTCTAACGATAAGGATAGTAAAATAAGTACTGAAATAGATTACCAAGGTAGGCTGTGGAATCCCTGTCACTGGAGGTGCTTAAGAACATGTTAGACAAATATCTGTCAGGAATAGTGTAGGTTTACTTGGTCCTGCCTCTGTGCAGAGCTGGACTAGATGACCTCTCAAGATCACTTCCTCCCCAACATTTCTATGATTCTGTGTTCAGTTCCTCAATTTTTGTTTTGTTTTGCTCATAGGTATATCTTCGTTTTTCTCTTCCACTCTTTTAATAACAAGGGAACATTTGTATAAAAATAGGATCCATTTGCTTAAAGAGTCATTTGCTTTTGCCTCTTATTACTTTCTTTAAGTTAAAATCCAGTCAGTGACATCACATTTGTTACAGTGACACTGACTTAATGTCATAAATACAGAGTGACTTAATGATGTAATAAGCAGAGGACATAGATAATACAGTGATTAAGCTAATTGCATGATGTCATTGTTAACTTGTGTTCCTTTTATTTCTCTGTATTCACCTGTTGCCTCTTGACTTTTACTTAGATGGTAAACTCTCCTGGGTACAGATAATCTTTTTGTTATGTGTTTGGGACAGGGGGCCCTGATCCATGATCAGATCCCTTAGGCGCTATCGCAAAATATAATAAATAAATGTAATATAATAATGGTAATATTTTAGATCAGTGGTTCTCAAACTTTTGTATTGATGACCCCTTTCACACAGCCAGCCTCTGAGTGTGACCCCCCTGCCCTTATAAATTAAAAACACATTTTTATATTTAATATTATTATAAATGGTGGAGGTGAAGTGGGGTTTGAGGGTAGAGGCTGACAGCTCGATATCCCCACGTAATAACTTCACCACCCCCTGAGGGGTCACGACTCCCCGTTTGAGAACCCCTCCTTTAGATTTTGTATTGTGTATGTGTGTGTGTGTGTGTGTTTGAAAGAGAGAATAAGAGAAAGAGAGAATGTGAGGCATCCAGAGCCTGTGATATGCTCTGCAGAAATGGAAATAAATAAATAACATGAATATATAAATACGTAAGAACAGTTTCTAAGCAACCAAGATCGTGCTTTTGTAGAAATCAGAGATCTGTGAACCCTCTGGTGGGTTTGTTTTATGGTGGTGTTCAGGAGCTGAACCGCTGAGCTGATTTGTGAGGGATTGAAAGTGATTAGTCCTTGTAGGTTCACTTCAAAGTTTGTATTCAGGAAAGTCAGAGAATGGACTCTCCACACCCCAATCAGTCATGCTACAGACGTATCTTCTTTTATTCTGCGGAGAGTGAATAGTAGTAGCCTCATAGTACTGGATATCCCCTTCCCTAGGTGCAGAGTGTCTGTTACCTTCATCTTGTGTCCTTGAGAAGCAATGGGAGTTGGCAGGTAGGGCCCTGCCCCAATTTAAGGGTCTTCTGGGGATCCAGAAAGTGGCCTACTCTCCTTCACCATGAATAAAGCATCAGGAGAAGCAATCTCTCTCTCTGCTGACACATAGGAAATAAGGCCTTGTGAGGCTAAGCATACAAGTGAGGAAACATGTTCCCTACTTATTAATAAGTATAAAAGAAAACAAAAGTACCCCCAGGAAATATCTTTTAGGTCAGCAGAATTGTTTCTCAATAGATAGTTTCACAAAGATTTTCATGAGATGTCAGCTACTCCTTTATCTGACAACTTACCAGCTCTAAACAAGCTCTTTCTTTTCAATAATGACCTTGCCATGCTGACTTAAAGGAGTGTGATGCATGCGAGGAGATGACTTTACTGCAATTTTCAAAAAGGGTTCTGCATTTTTATGGTGTTAGTAAACATATTTTTAAATAACTTAGAAATGAAAGAACAGGGAACCCTGTTTGCTAGTTCTTTACCTATTATTTTTTATACTGCATGCATTTCAGAAGATAAACTTATTAATGGATTGTCCAATAGCAGCAGAACCAATGTCTAAGAAAGTGCTCTTTTCACTTTAAGCAGTCATTAGCCATTTGAATAATTTGCTTTTTTTGTATTAGTAAATAGTGTTACTATTAATGAGTTTAGTTCTTTTAGTAGTGATTGCAGAGACGAGAGCAAGAGAAGATTATTTATTCATCTTTCTGAGTGCGTTATTTGTCTTACTGATATATTATAAGGATTTAAGGATTCATAGTTGTTAGTGATCTGGTTGTAATTGATCAATAATTTAAGCAACGTAAAGCATAGTTTGTTCCAATAAATGTTCATGCCTTTACAACAATCCCCTTGCATGGATATACAAATACAACTGTTAAAATGGATGTACCAATACCGCATACAAGAGTGATAGTGAGCTTAGTGATATTTACAATTGTGAGTAAACTTGGTGAATTTTAGCATTTATAATGGACACAGAGAGCAATCTGTCTACAACAGTATAGCACACAAGATGCACAGAGTTAGCTTAAGAAATATTTCCCATGGACGAGTAAACTGGCTTACGTTCTGGACTCGATTCTCCTACAAAGCCAGCTTTGAACATAAGACATCAGCTCTTTTTTTATTATTATTATTATTATTATTATTATCATTTATTTGTATAGAGGTAGCATCTAGGAGCTTTGATCATGGACCACAATCTCATTGTACTGGGCATTGTACAAACAGGGAGAAAAAAAAAAAAAGATGAACCCTGCCCCCAAAGTTTTTCAAAGTATGTTTCTAATCAACTTACTCACAGGCCTCTCTCGGCAGTTTCTTTGTAAATGATCCTGTCTCATATCCTTACTGAGGGGGGAAGACTGACAAATGTTCAGTTTGTAAGATTACTCTCACAGGCATAAATTCCATTCCAAAGTGTCTAGAGCACCCACAATAGGCAAAAAGAGGTTTCAAGATTAGATTTTTATTGGAACCAAATGGAATTATTAAAGAAAGATAAAGGCTGTGTTAAAATGGTAGCTGTTATTAAGTATTAATAGCACATCCTGAATGCACAATATCACCACACAGTGGAGCTGCCAGTGTAACTCCAGCAAGCCTGATAGCTGGGCACTACTCAAACATAAGAAGGTATGTAAACAATGCAGTGGAAGTTGTTCCAAGGATAGGAGGCAGCATGTCAGAAGGGGAGAAGGAAGCAAAGAATGCAATGATAATATGAACAGGCGTGAGATGGGGTGTCAAACGAGAAAAGAGAGCAGAGGCTTGAGCAGCAACATAGTTATACAGAGCCTAGAGATGAATCTGTGGTGCTTGAACTTGATGCAGGAGAGAAACAATGAAGAGGACTGAGGAGAGAAGTGACTTTTTTCAGCAGAAGAGAAAAATAACCTTAGTAGTAGTGTTTTGGACAGACTAGCGTGAGCCTAAGAAAGTAGGCCTGAAAGGAATTTGTTTTTTGACAGATGATAAAAGCTTTCCACAATTACTAATCCTCGTAAACATCAGATGCAGGGTTAATAGTCTAAAAGAGACAAAGAAATATCTCGCTTTTCAGACAGCAGTGGTAAGTCATATTGGTGAGGATGGGACAGCAATCGGAAAAGGAGGACAAAAATTAGTTGACCGAGGATACGTTTTCCAGCCCTAAAACTTTATTCATTTAAATAGGATAGTCTAACTGTAGTGGGGTGACTACCCCACACCTGCCCAGAAGGGGTTAAAGCAGCCTGGGAGAGGGTTGTGAATGGGAAAAGCAGGCTGATTGGGAAAGCAGCCACAGCTGTGGCCAACTTAATCAGGGTCCAGCTGGCCCTTATAAGAGGGCTGTGGGCTAGAAGCGAAGGGAGACACTCTCTCTAGCTTCCTAGAGAGAGAAGGACCTGGCTGCCTGGGAAGCTAAGGGTACCTAGGGTGGAGCAGTGCTAGGGAAGGGCAGAGGGAGCTGCAGAGCTCCAGCCTAGCAAAGCCCCAGGCTGCAGGCCTAGTGAAAGGCCTATGAAAGGGTACTGGGGCTGCAGAGGGGCAGCCCAGAGATAGGCAGAGGCAGCTGGTCCAACCCCCCTTGCTGATGATGAGTGGTTCATAGTCTTCAGTCTGCCCCAGGGAGCAGGGGCTAGATGGTGACTGGCAGTGGCCACTGAGGCAAGGTGGAGGTTGAAGGTTGGGGGATCCCCTGGGTGGGGAGTCTCAGATTGTGGGTTACTGCTGGGGCGGAACCCTGACAAGGAGGGCACTGGGGTCTGGGAGGGACATGCAGGCCAGCGGCAGGCGAGGCACCGGCCTGCAGAGGGCGCTCCTGGCCGGAAGAGCTAATTCCCAGGACGACTAACAGGAGGCACCACGCCGATGAGTCATCGCATCGCTACACTCACCAAAGAGTAAATCCATTTAGATTTGTTTTTGTCCCACAGGTACATTTCCCTCGTTATCCTAAATCATAAAAGCAATTTCTCAAAACAAGGGAGGCAGAACTTGACTTTTGATCTGGAACTCATCCATGCTGCTTAGAGGTTGTTCAGAGAATGTTCATGTTAATGCAATGCAAGACTTTTCCCTGAGCCTCTTGATCCTCTGTATATCATAGAGAACAGGAAAGTGGCATACCAATTTTTGGTAAACATTTTTCTGTGACTTGCGGCAATTTAGCCATCATAGATTTGTTGTAATCAAAATAGAAATTGCTCAGATGCTGAAAAATTGTTACCTGATGAGACTTTGATGGGAAACATTTTTAGCTCTGATTTGATGTTTAGAATTTGTGAATGTGAGAAATCTGTTCTTGTAGGGTCTGTTATTCACTACGCTTTCTAAAGATAGAACAATCTGTCTCTGTGCTCATTTAATTTAATGTAATGTTAACAGTGATACTGTGTTGGATAATATAGAATGAGTTGTAAACATAGCTGTATGTTCCAGAAATATTGTAACCAAAAATTGTTTGGACAGCCCTAAGGGAAATTGTAGAAATAGTTGAAGTGCTAAACTGTTTTGGGACTTTGTTTCCTTGTTTATGAAAAACAGATTATTTTCCATTTTGAAGCTTCCTGAAATATGACACCTTTTTCTACTTATCACTTTGAAAAATACCCGACAGCCTTTAGAGGCATGCAGACCAGATTCTGAGCTCTGTTATACCAGTGTAAATCTGAACTAGCTGAGATTAGAACCTGGTCTATATGAATTGTGTGGATGTTAAAACTAAGCTAAATACAATTGGAGAGGAGATCCTAAAAGGGCAAATGTTCATATACGTTTACTAAAAATGTAGGTTAGAGTGAAGACTGCTAAGGCTTCTATTGGCTGTTTATACAAATTGTTTTATTTTATTCTTATTGAACTGTTTGTTTTTATTAACTCTATGCACAGTATATTAGTTGTGATTGACTTGTATGTTACCGTCTGCTAGCTGAAATCCTGGGTCCATTGAAGTCAGTGGCACAATACCATTGATTTAACTAAGGCCAAAATTTCATCCTTTGCATATAGGTTAATATTTATAGGCCAAATCCTGACATTTGAATTCAGAACGGGATTTGGCTTGAGCATTTGGAAGGTGCACGGGGGAAGGGCTCCAGACGTCTTTCCCCCATCCTTGTGCAGTCCATGGGAAATGCAGCCGAGATGGAGCAACTATAAGGTGGGTTCGCAAAAAAAAGCAAACATCCTTCTACGATGTATTAGCAGGAATGTTGTAAGCAAGACACAAGCAGTAATTCTTCGGCTCTACTCTGTGCTGATTAGGCCTCAGCTGGAGTATTGTGTCCAGTTCTGGGTACATTTCAGAAAAGATGTGGACAAATTGAAGAAAGTCCAGAGAAGAGCAACAAAAATGGTGAAAGGTCTAGAAAACATGACCTCTGAGGGATGATTGAAAAAATTGTTTGTTTAATCTGGAAGAGAGAAGGCTGAGGGGGGGAACATGATAACAGTTTTCAAGTACATAAAAGGTTGTTACAAGGAAGAGGGAGAAGAACTGTTTTTCTTTACCTCTGAGGATAGGACAAGAAGCAATGGGCTTAAATTGCAGCAAGGGAGGTTTAGGTTGGACATTAAGAAAATCTTCCTAACTGTCAGGGTGGTTAAGCACTGGAATAAATTGCCTTGGGGAGGTTGTGGAATCTCCATCTGTCAGGGTTCCTTCCCACTCTGAACCCTAGGGTACAGATGTGGGGACCTGCATGAAAGACCCCTTAAGCTTATTTTTACCAGCTTAGGTTAAAAACTTCCCCAAGGTACAAACTTTGCCTTGTTCTTGAACCATATGCTCCCACCACCAAGCGTCTTAAACAAAGAAAAGGGAAAGAGCCCACTTGGAGACATCTTCCCTCAAAATATCCCCCCAAGCCCTACACCCCCTTTTCTGGGGAAGGCTTGATAATAATCCTCACCAATTTCTACAGGTGAACACAGACCCAAACCCTTGGATCTTAAGAACAATGAAAAATCAATCAGGTTCTTAAAAGAAGAATTTTAATTAAAGAAAAGGTAAAAGAATCACCTCTGTAAAATCAGGATGGTAAATACCTTACAGGGTAATCAGATTTAAAACATAGAGAATCCCTCGAGGCAAAACCTTAAGTTACAAAAAGACACGAAAACCGGAATATACATTCCATTCAGCACAGCTTATTTTACCAGCCATTTAACAAAAGGAAATCTAACGCATTTCTAGCTAGATTACTTACTATGTTAACAGAGTTTCTGAGACTGCATTCCTGATCTGTTCCCAGCAAAAGCATCACACAGACAGACCCTCCCGCCCCGATTTGAAAGTATCTTGTCTCCTCATTTTGGTCAGGTGCCAACAAGGTTATCTTAGCTTCTTAACCCTTTACAGGTGAAAGGGTTTTGCCTCTGGCCAGGAGGGATTTTATAGCACTGTGTACAGAAGGGTGGTTACCTTTCCCTTTATTTTTATGACACCATCATTGGAGGTTTTTAAGAGCAGATTAGACAAACACCTGTTGGGGATAGTCTAGATAATACTTAGTCCTGCCATTAGTGCAGGGGATTGGACTAGATGAGCTCTCAAAGTCGCTTCCAGTCCTATGATTCTATGTTATGGCCAGCTGCAATTGCAGTACATAGGGGAACACAAAATCACTTCTCTCCCTGGACAAAGCAGAGTATTCTGCACCCACAGAAAGGGGTAGTTGCTGGCATTCTGCATTTCAAGGTCCCTTTGGGGTAGGTTGGCTCTACACTGTCCCCATTGCAGGGTTGTGCTTAATGCCATCAAAGAACGCTTGCTGTTTGTTTCGTACTCAGGCAAAACTTCCATTGACTTAATTACAGACTTCAAGATCTTGCTCTGTATTTGAATGTTCATCTGCATTAGTGTATGTGTCTTGTGATAATTTCACTGTATTTCTGTTGTGTATTTGTTATATTCATCCAAAATTAATACAAATACTGTATGTAGAAGGTGTTGCAAAAAGAAAAGGATCACTGTTTCCATTGTATCTTTTACTTGAGCCTGATACTTGCTGGTCCTGAGTTTCATCAGAGGAGTGAATGAAATAGTCTCTTCCTAAAGCAAGGACTTAGGGGTGGAGGAGCGGGGAGGTTTCATTATTTTTAATTGTTTTCCTTTGTTGTTGCAAATCAGCTCAGTTAGCAGGCAAAACCTCAAGAATAGCCCAACAGGTGATCCATAACTCAAAGGAAAGAAATATGAGATATCTCTGGCATTCTTTGGACTCCTGCCATACCTACGGTCTGCAGAAAAGCAGAGCACCCCTAATATCGTTCTCTCTTAGAAAGCAGATGAGGTGACAAAAGAATCGTACTGACAGAAATGTTTTTCCTTTTTGAGGGCTTAGATGCAGTTCATAGAGGTGATGCATGACATGCTGTTTCTTTGTAAAAGTACTGAGAATATTAAAATACTTCTATCGTCAGTGCTTAGCCTCAAGCTTCCTTTAATGATCCTTCCAGATCTTGTAAGAACTAGGACTAAATTGACTATGTGACTTCAGAAAGTAGCTACATAGTGACAATTAATGATTCTTGTCAAAGTCCTGCACAATCAGGATCCATAAATTATTTCATTTAACTGCTAGTGCTTTTTTATCTCCACTAAAGATTTTTGGGTTCCTTATTAAAGAATCAATCCGTGGCTCTGATGTGTGCCCTCAAAAGAAAAAAATAAACAACTAATCAAATAGACAGTGTTCTTTGTGGTTTAATTCAAAGGCTGCTGTTGTACTTACATTGCATTTATATGCTAATATCACTTCATCAGACATTTGGACATGTATTCTTTTTATCTATATTTTGTGCCCTCGTTATTATGTCAGTCTTCTGTTGAACTTTCCCCCATTCTGCATTCAGAGAGAGTGGTAATACAGCTGGATAACCAGATGAAAGAGTTCTGGAGATAGGAGTTGGCTCCTGCTGTTCTTGTTTTACCCACCAATAAAAGTCACACAACTTTTTAAAAGAAGAAATCTAACAATGATTTGTGCAGCAGAGAGCTTTGTGAGTAGACCACGACAGAAATGAACAAACTCTGTGTGTCTCAAGAGGGGGTCTCTTGTAACATGCTATAGCTGACCATGCTGCCTTATCTAATTTAGAGAAAACCTAGAGAGGAGCTCCCAAGAGTTGAGATCTGAGATGTATGTATTCCTGAGTTTTAACCCATTTTCCTTGAAATAGTAGGAGTATTAGTCATTTTTGTGTTGCCTCCCTACCACGCATCCCCCCAATGGCTTGTTGTGGTTTTGTCTTTTCCTCCTATCATCTTTGCTTGTGTTTCTGTGATTCTTCTAAATGCTACAGCATGGAGCAACTCTCACAGCCTCGATTGGAACATTTTTGCCAGTGGTGTATTTAACAATTAAATACAGCTATTCCTTTCTCTCTGGGATTGGTTGTGACAAGGGCTGGACGGCAAGCCAAAATTAGTCTGTCTTTATCCAGATCCTGCTGTTGCATATTTAACGTTGGTCCTTGGAATTTAAAGAATGTTTCCGTTGTTGGTAACTGATAGTTGTAAAAAAGCACAGAAGAATGCCTGTCTCCGCTTTCTTTGAGTGCAAAACACATTCAGTTCACCCATGAAAGTGAACAGATATTTTCTAGTCCATTCCCGTTTGCTAGTAGTCTATCAGAGAGAAGGAGTCAGGGCGAACTGTAGCAAAGGTGCCCGTCTGTGCACCCAAATGACTTCTTGGTCCTCCAGTGCTGGACAGTTCTTTTACACTACAGGAGTATCCATAATGAGTACTTTGAGACCCAACAGTAGTGTTGGGAAACAGTATAAGGCAGAGGTCTCCTTCCTAGCATCCTGACTGAGGATTTCACTTTGGTGTTCAGTGTGTCTTCGTTCAAGACATACATTTGCCACAGCTGCACTGTCTCCAAGAGTTCTGCCATCTGTTTAATTAGACTGAGAGACCTAATTTGAACCATGCTATCCTCATGGATCTTCTGGTGCCAGGAAACCCCATAGTTCATATAGTTATCATTCTGTGTAGTTTGACAAATAAAGTGTCTCCTTAGGCCATAGCATAACTCTTTCTTTTCATATTGCTTCTCCTTATAGATTGGGTTAACACATTCTGTTTTCCACTTCTGTTGAAATAAATTTCCATCTATTGGAACTATACCAGATACTACAGTTGTTTAAACCCCCTCACCTATTTGTTGTATAGTCTCCCATACCTTTTAGCAGATATCTGACTGTTCTTGTTACTTTGAAAAGCATCTATCTTCATCACCCTGGCATTACTTTTCACTGGAATAATTGTCTACAATGGGGCACCAAGGACCATGGGTGACTAACTTGAAGTCTTGTGGCATGATCTTAATTTCATAACATGTAGTCTCAACAGTGAGCTGCTGTCGTCAGCAAAGAACATTTTGGGAGTGGAGCAGTCAAGAAAAAAAAGCTTTCATTGAATGATAAGATAATTTAATGATTTGTAGTAAAAGATTAATTTATTTTTTTCTGTGGAGAAACACCCTGTCACCTGTAAAGCTTTCCTAAGAACATGAGAATTTGCAATGGTAGCTCTCAGAAGGTTCTATTCAAATGTAAATCCAAACATTCCAAGCCACTCTGCAGTGTGTCTGCTTGTCCGAACTGTCTAAGCCATGTACATTCCCAAATTACTCAGGAAATGTCTCAAGAAAAGTCTTTTGTATGAGATTTATGGCTCTGGAGATATACCAAGAACTGTGGAAAAAATACCTGCCTCTGGAAATTTCCACTACATGCATCAAACAAAGTGGGTATTCACCCACTAAAGCTTACGGTCCAATATGTCTGTTAGTCTTTAAGGTGTCACAGGACTCTTTGCCGCTTTTATAGAAAAGTAAATAGGTCTTTTCCATCTTTAACTTCTATGATTAAGACTTGTTGTTTGCTGTGGGAAAAGTCATGGCTTTGTCATGCCATGTTGTCAATTGCAGGATTAAAGTCCATATCTGTAATTAAGCAAAACCAAGGTTTTCCAAAGAACCCTAAATGTCTCAGTTTTTGTCATAGAAGTCGGGGCTATGGCACACATACAGCCATAGACACTGATCCTGCAGTACTAGCTATTATTGCAGACCCTTGTATTTATATGGAATCCCATTGCAGGACCAGACCCAAATAATGATCCTGTGATATCAATGGGACAGGCTTCTGGAATGTACCCAGTGCCACAAATATTAAGGCCAGTTTCTGCCATCAGTTAAACCAGTAGTGTCCCACTGAAGACAATGGTTGCATGAGTGTGAATCAGAGCAGAATTTGGCCTACAGATTCCAACAAATGGGGAAATGTATATACTATATAAAAAGAACATGGACCTTGAAGAAATAATATGATGTGGGTAGTCATAAGTGTCAGAAATTCCTTCAGCAGAGGTTCTTACAAGGACAATGAGTTCTGAAGCACTACAAAAACTATGCCTGTCAGTTGCACTATTGCTGTTTAATGATGGGCAGTGATCTATTAATTTATTCCAGTCAATTTGTAATGGCCAAAGCTCGCAGTATATCTATAATGCGAAGCATCAATTTGCATTTAAACAATAATTCCCAATAAATTGGTGCTCATCAATATCTGCTTACCAGTTGATCGATATCTAATCTGTTTACCAATTTAGCTTTGTCAGGAGAGTGTATGTGGTTGATAATTTACTAGTCAATCTCTTTAGCTAACTGCAAAAAAATGTGGAGAAATATATCTACTGTTAAAAAAAGTGAAGTGTTTTTAATTCAGATAAAATGCAGTGCATTGTAAATTAACTAAACAAATAAAGTGGCAAAGCTGTTGTTTAGATTAGGCCATTAAATATTTTTACCAGAGTGGAGAATGCATCATGTTAGATTAATAGAACATTCCCTCCTCTACTTTATATTCAGGAAAGTTTTTGAATTTGCATCTTAACTATAAAACAATGAAGATAATTTAGTCCTAGACCATGTGAAAAACATGTTGCAGAAGCACCAGTTGGGAATTTGTGTCACACAAAGCGGTAGGTAGTAGCAAAGATGCTAAAGCAGCTCTTCGCTCTCACTCTGATGGTGGGGTGTTTCTATGACACTCAGAGCAGAAAGATTTGTGCTGCTTTAGCAAGGGAATGCTTTCATCTGGCTGTATTAATCCAGTATTTGATCAGATTGGTGGGAGCTAGAAATCTACCATTCACCTCATTCTGCCATTTAGAAACAAAAGGAAAAATGATCTCCCGGATTTTGTGTCTTCGAGTCGTTTTAAAAAGATGCTCTCTATACAATTCCTTTAGAGTGTTAGCTCTTTAGGGTCCACTGAAAAATCAGCCTCAGTCAAACATTCTATTATTTGCCTGCCACCTCTTTTGGATTATTCTCCCTCGGAAACCATCAAGGCACTTTGGGGCATCTATTCAATGATGAAGTGCAGTTATGACATGACATTTAAAACTGATTGATTAAAAAATAGTCTTACATATTTAAAAGGGAAACAGCCTTCACTCTGAAGCTTGGAGTTGAAATGATCTTTTTCATTACCAATCTCCTATACATACGGTATTCTGTAAATTATATATTCTGTTTCACAGAACTACTATATTTATTATCAGAGGAAAATGGATTATTAATTACAGCCAAAGGCTGCTTTGATTAAATATACAATTAATTAGCTATGCTAAGCCCATCCCAAAGCTCCTAATATTTTCAGCTGGATGATTTTTCTAGTACTTTTAATTAAAATTGTTCTAAAAAGCCACAAGTTAGCTGCATGTGCACTTAAAACTGAAGTTAGCTCTTCAGTGTTTGCTGGTTGCTGTATGCCATCTAATTAATCTTTTGTGATTAAATGTACATAAAAACATCTAAAATGCAAGGTAATGTGTGCAGATATGGAACAGTGGAGAGCTTTTACCGGGCCTCAGCATGGTTGTTTTATCTGCTGAAAATAATTTCAAAAGGCCACAGATGTTAATTGTTTTGATGAAGCAAATGTAGAAAAAGGCATACCTACAAAACACAGCACAATCCAGCAGCAGCAAAAAGGAAGCAGTGTATACTACAGACATACACTTGCGAAAATAAGAAAGATTACTTTGCAGAGTGTGGCTTGTCTTTGCTTCCTGAGTTGTAAGTATGTTCTCCCTCAGAGTTGGTCTCAAATTTTGTGTAGCATCATGTGAACACCTTAGCAGCTGAGATACATGAAGCTTGGTGATGGACTTGCACCTCACTCCTGTTCTGAAGAAGTGACTATCATCTGGCCATACAATAGTTTGAGGTTTTATTTTTTCATTTTCCATTTTTAAAGATTTATAGTTAGAATTAGGATAGAATTTTCAAAAGTCCCCAAGAGGTTTAAGAGCTCAAGTCCCACTGAAAATCAATGAATCCTGACTCCATTAGTTGCTTTTGAAAATCAAAGTTTGTGAAACATTCTCAGCTCATACCATTGGGAAAGGAAGGTGTCAGCTGAGAAACTTTTCTTAAAGGGACACTTGCCTTGCAGGCCCAATACCTGAAAGCTAGTGGCAGCTGAGGGTGAGGAGTTATGACTGTTCATGTCACAGAGGCATAAAGAGGATGGGTTAGGAGTTAGAATTAGAGGTGTATGTCATTAGAGAAGTACTAAGGGTAATAACAAATGGTGTTGGGGTGGGCAGCAGGAGGATGGATTGGCATATGTGTCATTAGAGGGTTGAGAGGGGAAAAGGATTGCAGCATGTTGCTGAGTGAGGTGTCCTGTTCTCTAGGTTTCCATGCCCACTAGCATTCCAGCAGCTACCCCTTCCCCTCCCTGCAGCAATTTCCCTATCACTCCCTTTTCTTGAAGGTGAGTAAAGTTCAAGATGAGCCAGTGCTGGGTTTAAATAAATTGCTGGCTTCTAAGGGCAGCTTCTTACTGAAGGAGGTCATGTCCCAACCCACTCAATAGTAGTGCATCATAATTCAGTCAGGAAGCATATAAAGGAAGGCAGTGTTTTGGGGATCATATAGGCAGCACACTGAGGACTCAGAGGGAATGCAAGCTGCTTGGGTTGGAGAGTGAAGGAGATGAGGACATCTGGGACTCTGAGGGAAGGTTTTCACACAGATGATCCTTAATGGGCAACATTAAGTTAAGGAGTGAGTAGGGAGAGCAAGGAGGGACCACCTCTGGGATGCGAGAGTATTAAATTAGCTTTGGTGCTTTTGATTCTCAGTGTGTCAGTTTCATAGGTTTTAAGGCCAGAAAGGACCACGGTAATAATCTTCTAGTCCAGGGATCGGCAACCTTTGGCATGTGGCCCATCAGGGAAATCTGCTGGCGGGCTGGGAGGGTTTGTTTACCTGAAGCGTCCACTGGTTTGGCCGATCGCAGCTCCCACTGGCCGCGGTTTGCCGTTCCAGGCCAATGGGGGCTGCGGGAAGGGCGGCCAGCACATCCTTTGGCCCATGCCGCTTCCCGCAGCCCCCATTGGCTTGGAGTGGCAAACCGCGGCCAGTGGGAGCTGCGGTCGGCCGAACCTGCGGACGCGGCAGGTGAACAAACCCTCCCAGCCCGCCAGCAGATTTCCCTGATGGGCCACATGCCAAAGGTTGCCAATCGCTGTTCTAGTCTGACCTCCTGCATAACACATGCCACAGAATTTCACATTGTAATTCCTGCAAATTATCAAACAACCTGTGGTTGAACTAGAATATATGTTTTTTAGGCACACATGCAGTCTTGACTTAGAGGCTGCAAGAGATGGTGAAGTTACCAGGTTCTTTGGAAATCTATTCCAATGATTAATTACCTTCATTGTTAAAAAAAATTTAAAATCTTCTCCTTGCAATTAACACCAGTTGTGTTGTAGGTATGTGTCCTCTATGGACCAGGTGAGACCTATCAAATGCTTTCACATGGGAACAACAAAAAGCATCAGGTGGTTCTGACTTTCATTGACTGCTGACCAGGTAAGTTGGTTTCACACTGATGATGTAGAGACAAAAAATTCCCTGAATCATAAAGTTCTTCAGTTCTTTTCATATGGCCTAATCCTGCCATTCTTGCTTACATTGATTTCAGTGGGGCTCCTTCTGGAGCAAGGTTGTTGCAGAGGAAGATTGTGAGGAAGAGAGAATCCCAGGAGGGCTTTTAAAGGATTAATACAGAAGAGTTTCTTAACTTTATTAAAATCCTTCATTGAAACCTTATATGACGCCCCAACAAAGCAGATAAGGAGAGGTCAGCTGCATGGGGCACACTGTAGCGCTGGTTTCTTTCTTTCTCCTACCATAGTTAATATTGCATTTATTGTGTGGGTTTAATAGAAACAGGTCACTGCTATCTCTATCGGGAGGGGGCTATTATTTTACTGTCTGGCTAACCTCACACAGTGTCACATTGATTACTGTAATGCAGCATTCTCCAGATTCAGAAGAATTAAAAATTATCTCCAGTCATCAATGGGACAGATGCAACTGAATAATGTAGCTGGCCTTAATGTTCATCAAGACCATACCAGGGAACTAGATGTAAATAAGATTGCTGAAAGTTTCATCCAGAAAGCTACAGTGAAACACAGAATCTTAGAAGATTAGGGTTGGAAGGGACCTCAGGAGGTCATCTAGTCCAACCCCCTGCTCAAAGCAGGACCAACCCCAACTAAATCATCCCAACCAGGGCTTTGTCAACCTGGACCTTAAAAACCTCTAAGGATGGAGATTCCACCACCTCCCTAGGTAACCCATTCCAGTGCTTCACCACCCTCCTAGTGAAATAGTGTTTCCTAATATCCAGCCTACACCTTCCCTCTGCAACTTGAGACCATTGCTCCTTGTTCTGTCATCTACCACCACTGACAACAGCCTAGCTCCATCCTCTTTGGAACCCCCCTTCAGGTAATTGAAGGCTGCTATCAAATCCCCCCTCACTCTTCTCTTCTGCAGACTAAATAAGCCCAGTTCCCTCAACCTCTCCTCCTAAGTCATGTGCCCCAGCCCCCTAATCATTTTCGTTGCCCTCTGCTGGACTCTCTCCGATTTGTCCACATCCTTTCTGTAGTGGGAGGCTCAAAACTGGACATAGTACTCCAGATTTGGCCTCACCAGTGCCAAATAGAGGGGAATAATCACTTCCCTCGATCTGCTGGCAATGCTCCTATTAATACTAATAGTAGTGCTCCTGCTAATGCAGCCCAATATGCCGTTAGCCTTCCTGGCAACAAGGGCACACTGCTGACTCATATCCAGCTTCTCATCCACTGTAATATCCAGGTCCTTTTCTGCAGAACTGCTGCTTAGCCAGTCGGCCTCCAGCCTGTAGCAGTGCATGGGATTCTTCCGTCCTAAGTGCATAGTGCAAAGACATAAGACAGCTTGTAGGTAATTGTAATAATTTTATTATACTGTAATTCATGATAATGTAACTTATGTAGTTCATAACAATTTAATTATTATTAAAATAGTAAAGATACCAATGATAGACACATTCAATAACTAGAATATGGAAGAAGCGTATAAATATGCTGAAAATAGTGTGCCCCCAAAACTGGCAGAGGCCCTCCACCCTAAACACACATACCTCTTCAAAAGTGCCCACCACAAAACGGCAAAAACAAAAGTCAGTGCTTATGTTTCCTTAGCATTCAGATAGTCTCAGACAAAGTTACTCACATTGGCCCATTATTCCTGTTAGTAGATTCAATATGCCAACCAGAAAGCATATTGAACCTTATCCTCTGACATGACAGAAGATGTTGGTAGGTCCCAACTGAATTCAGTGTCAGTGATTTCACTTTGAATGTGCATGTTGAACTACCTGTATCTCATCCCCGCACTGCTTGTTCGTCAGAGTGCAGTAAGTGTGCTAATCTCCAGTTTTTAATGTATATGAGCTGCCAGCTTTTAATGGTACATTAACTTTATTTGTATTTGACAAAAAAATATGTTACAGTCGTGCACATCTCTCTACACATACCCATCTCCTTCAGGCAACAATATTTTAGTGACACATCAAACATGCCTTGAATTTATTTTTTATCTTTTTCAATTGGGTTATTCTTAAACATCACAAGTCTCCTGCCATATGAATTCAAGGCTTGCTAGTTAAAATGCAGTTGTTGTATATGGAAAATCCTGCATAAAATTTTGCCTACATGTCTTGTCTGTTGTTTTATAAGAGGCTTCTTTTCATCCTGTGGATTTCTTCAATCAGTCCTCTGACACTGAGAATCGTTTCTTGATACTTATTGAGTGTCCTGTCAGCGCTGGCTTAATAAACATTGCATTTCTTATGCGGTTTGGCAAAGCCTAAACTCCCTAGCAGCAGTAGTTCGAAATCCACAAAGCTGAGTAGCCCCTAGCACTGTGGGTAGGTACGCGGAGCAGTAGTAGCCTGCCAACCAGTAGATCTGCTCTACAGTAGATATGTACAGTAAGCATAGACCCAAGTCTGGTGTCTGAAATCATTCAGTGTGCTGCATTCTTTGAATTACTGAAACTGAGATTCAAACTGGAAAGCGCTGGGTGAGGGAAGTCTTTAGGGAGTAGCGCTTTAACCTGTGCCAAAGAAAATTTCCCTCTGGCTAAGCCAGTAGAAGCAGAGCTAAGCTGGGAGTTGTTCTTTGCAGCTTTTATATGTTTCAGGAGCTGCACCTAGGAGCTAGTTCCATCTGTGGCACCAGCTGTAGCTGCCAGCTGGTGACCAGACTTAGAGTAGATTTCTCCAGTTGTGAGATAAATTGGAAGTTCGGAGTTGAAGCTGACTTTCCAAAATGTTAAATTTGTCCCATTTTTCCAGCCTACTGCATCCCACATTGATCTCAGATCCTGCTAATATTTAGGAACACATGAATGAGTTAAGGATCGAATATCAGCCCTTAACTTTGAACATCCTTGCTTGTTAATTTGTGTTGCAGCTCTGATGTTACTTGAATGTATGATCTTATAATAATGCTTTGCAAGTTACACAGAATCTTTCTTTCAAAACTCTAAAAGTGCTCAAACATTAACTAAGCCTTGCAATGTGTTTGTGAGGTAATATCACAAACTTTTGTGTTACGGACAGTTCGCTCATTGGCTAAACCACATGTGGCATTGAGAATAGAACCTAGGAACTCAGCTTGTGAAAAGTTCACATATCTCTTACTTGAACTAAAAGAGAGAATCTGCTGTCAGTAGTCCAGATCCTTTACTCAGTTTGTACCCAGGAAAACTACCAAGACTCTGAGTAAGGACCCCTAGAGGATTTTGTTACATGCATAGAGCCTGGTCTTCCACTACTTTACATCTTGTGTATTATTTTTACATCTGTGCACAGTGGGCTAGAGAATCAAATCTTCCTTAAGTCCCCTGCTGTATATACCTGGCATGGGGAAGTCCCCATCAGATGTCAAAAGCCCATTCCTGTGCCTGCTTTCTTTCCCGCAGTTGCGGGGGATGTCAGGGCAGGCAGGGGGAGTGCTCTGCTGCTAATCCCTTGCTGAATATAAACTTTAGGGTACCACAGACAGTTTAAGGCAGCCCATAGCAATTTACAGTTCCCCAATCCGTCTGTGCTTGATATAGTGGAGAATCTAGGCCAGTGGTTCTCAACCAGGGGTACACATACCCCTGGGGGTACGCAGAGGTCTTCCAGAGGGTACATTAACTCATCTAGATATTTGCCTAGTTTTACAATAGGCTACATAAAAAGCACTAGTGAAGTCAGTACAAGCTAAAATTTCATACAATGACTTGTTTGTACTGCTCTACACACTATTCACTAAAATGTAAGCAAAATATTTATACTCCAGTTGATTTATTTTATAATTATATGGTAAAAATGAAAAAGTAAGCCATTTTTCAGTAGTAGTGTACTGGGACACTTTTATATTTTTATGTCTGATTTTGTAAGCAAGTAGTTTTTAAGTTCAGGGTGCGGGAGGGGGTTCCAGACTGGGACAGGGAGTTGGGGTGTGGGAGGGGGTGAGGGCTCTGGTGGGGGGGTGCTGGCTTGGGGCTGGGGATGAGGGGTTTGGGATGCAGGAGGAGGCTCCAGGCTGGGGGGTGGGGCTGAGGGATTTGGAATGTGGGAGGGGGCTGTGGGTTGAGGCAGAGGGTTGGGGTGTGGGAGTAGGTGCGGGCTCTGGGGTGGGGCCAGGCAGAAGGGGTTCAGGGTGTGGGAGGGGGCTGCAGACTCAGGCAGGGGGTCGGGTGCAGGACGGGGTATGGGCTCTGGGCTGGGGGTGCGGGCTCTGGGATGTGGCCAGGGATGAGGGGTGCTGGAGGGGGCTCTAGTTTTGTGGGGGCTCAGGGCTGGTACAGGGAGTTGGGGCACGGGCTCACTTTCGGCGGCTCCCGGGGGGCGGTGCTGCAGGGCTACAGCAGGCTAGTCCCTACCTGTCCTGGCAGGCAATAGGGTACATCTCCCCTTCCAGCTAGAGCCATAATTTCCAGCTTTGGTAGATGTGTGTGTGCTAGCTAAAAATAGCAGTGTAGCTCTGGTGGGGATATGGTGGGATGGGCTAGCTGGCTTGAGTATGATCCCACTCAGGCCCCGATGGTGCCCATCCCGCTTCCCACACCACTGCGGCGACACGTGTTTTTAGCACACTAGCTTGATCAGTGGTATCGCATGTACGTCTAACTGAGCTGGAAATCACACCTCCAGCTTGAAAGGTGTAGACCTACCTTTAGACAGTCAACTGCATACTTCCTTTGGTAAGGCATCTTCAGTATGCTGCAGTCCATATCTGATGGATGGGTGCCAAGGTTTAACCGGAGGTGCTGGAACTATTTGCATAGTGGAGGTGCTGAGAGTCATTGAACCAAACTGTAAATCCTGTATATAATGAAGACCACTTCAAACCAGGGGGTGTATGCATTACCTCCAGCACCCCTAGTTCCATTACCTATTGGTGTAACAGCTCCATGTACACTGTCCATACCCAGGTCCCCCTATCCTGACCCTGCGCTTTGAGAGCTACCATAGTATAAGCGATTAATAATAAATACATACTCAAGAAGGAAATCTCTCTGGCATACTTATGCATGAAACACTAGGTAATCATGTGGGCTCTTGTGCTTCTATTGGGAGAAGAAGTGGGGAGACCTTGGAGATGGGCATTGCACCCACTCCCCAGCACAGAGGGAGGGCTTGTGGGTGGGCTGTGAGGGGGTGGAATGTGGCTAATGAATTTGTGAGATATGTGTGCCACTGCCTAATATCCGGTGTGAGGGAAGCAGAGCGTGTGCATCTGCTGTTACAGCTAGGAAGCTGAATTAGCAGGCGTGGAATCACACCAGGTTGGAGGACAGGATTCTCCTTCCCTTCACTGCATAGTTTAGCCAGATATAGCCTCTTTACAATGGAATTATGTGAGTTTTGAAGATTTTAAATTCACAGATAATTGACATGACAGACCATAACTGCTTTGAGGGGCACTTACAGCCAACCATGTCAGTGAAACTGCTTTAGAAAGTCCAAGTGCTGAGAAGGCTAATATATTATGGTAGAAAAATAAATGATTGCCCAGGCACAGCAACAGCTATTCTAAATGAAATACCTCAGTTGTTTTCAATTTTATTTTTTCACAAAATACCCAAAGGCAATAATCCACTTTCTGGATTAACGGTCTGTAAAAGATTACTCTAAAAAAATTAAACCATTTTTGAGTTAACTTATGGGAGCACAGAAGGCATCAGAAAGCACTGAAGTCTCTTCTGTATCATGGTCCTGTAGCTTAAAACCATGGCTGAACAGATTTATTTTTAATCTTATGAAAGATTATGCTCACTTCTGCCCAAGAGTGTATATATGAAGCCTCCACCTAGGGGAAATGTTTACTAATATTGGTCTTTAACCATCAATAAAGATACTCTCTCTGAATGACCAAAACTAGAGTTTAGCATGACAGCTCTTTTCTTTTCCCAAAACTTTAAAATCTCCTGTTCTTCAAGTGCTGGTCACTGTGAGGATTCACTGTGTGGTGTGCATGCACTCCGTGTATTCTGGACCATACCTGTACACTATGCCCACTCCTGTTGGGAAGCGAGGGAGTAAGTGGTGGCACAGGCCAACCGCCTCATCAGTTCTTCTTCCGCTGCTCATGATCTGGAACAGAGCCCTCCTGTTTCTGTACTTCTAGTTGTTGAAACTCTTTTCCTGTGAGCAATGTACATAGTTCAATTAATTAATAAAATTTAGTATTTAGTTAGCGAACAGTCCTAGGTTAGTTAGTTAGTGGCATTCAGGGATCCCGCCATCTTCCTTTATTTCTCCTCTTCCTTTGGAGCCTAACAAGACTCCACTCTCCAGAGTGTGTAGGACTGGAGCTCATGGGGAATGCATCAGGTACCAGTTGTAGCAGGAGCTTCCAGTGCTCCAAAACCATCCGCCAAAGTGCACAAAGACAGTAAACAATGCTTGCCCTCTGCAATGGTAGCACCATGCACCTAAGCTTGCACTGAAGGATCCCGTGCCGAAGACTCCAGCCTGTTCTCCTGCGGCCTGACCTAAGTATGCCTCGCTCAAGGACCTAGTAATCTACATGGATCCAGAGTCTCCAGTCCTCATGGAACCAATTAATGAGGGACATCACTACACTGTCCACGCAGCACTCACCAGTGTTGAACACCAACAGAGCCAGAGATGCTCCAGCACTATCAAGATACTATTGCCTGAAGTCTGCCTCGAGCCGTGTGATATTAACACTATTGGTACCAATAGCTCCACCTTTCAAGTCGGATGAGTCTTATTCAGAAACAGAGCAAGAGATGACACTGACAGTTCTGCCAGGAGTCTGCTCATGACTGGCTACGCTAGAAAGGGCATCCAGAGCTTCCTGAACACACTTTCATCCCTAGGATCCATATCAGGCAACCAGGGAGCACTGATATCCAGCTACCACTATGATCCTACCTATTGGCCATTTTGGGGCACATGGAATCCCTAGTAGTGAGTTCCAGAATTTGAACACCCGAGGCACTGACCTCATCCCAGAGTACCACTTGAAGCCCCTGCTGGAGTACCTAAAGGAGCAAAAGCAGCCAGAGCAACCAGTGCCACCAGATCTGATGATGGCTGCTTCATCATCTCCAAACAAGTTGGTGATGCTAGTCTCCCCCTCTCCACCAGATGACTATGTGCAGTATCAGATGACTATCAGGAAGTATCCTACTCAGGGGGATTGCAGAAGTCCTCCAGATCCCACTGGAAGAGGTTCAGGATCTCACACACAAATTCCTGGATATCCTGACCTCCAGTCAACCACTCTCTCTCTGAGGTGACACTCCCTATAAATGAGGCCATTTTGAAAGTGGCCAAGGATATCTCTGAGACTCCAGACAACTGTGCCCCTACCACTAAGAGGGCCAAAAAAGAAATATTTTGTCCCCTCAAAAAGGGGCAGAATATTTATTCTCTCACCCAACCCCGAAATCTCTGGTAGGTCATGGAGTGGAACAGACTTCACCAACCGAAGGCAATTCCTTTGGATGGAGATGCCAAAAGGCTGGACCTCTTTGGCAGAAAGAACTTTTTGGTTAGTCTTCTTCTCCAAATTGCAAACTACTGGGGAATTATGTCCAAATATAACTTCATGAACTATACATATCCACCAGGCACTATTGCCTGATCTAGGCCTTGGCAGAGGATGTGGCCTTCAGTTCAGCAGTTCTCCAAACTGTAGTTCAAGATTCTTCCTCACACCCACCTCCTTAGTAGTCACTGGTTGTGAGTCACCCAGGGTGAATGCTCATAGCAACCAGTACTTGAAGAAGAAAGGAAGATTACTTCCCTTGTAGTAACTGGCGTTCCTCCAGATGTGTGGTCCCTGTGGGTAGTCACAACCCTCTCTCCTTCCATTCTGCTTCGGATCCTTACATGATTCACAGTGGAGTAGGAACTGAAGAGTTATTCAGTCTACTCTGCCACTTATGCCCTTGGTTTGCAGCACAAGGAGGTGCTGCATGCATGAGCAAACCAGTAAACACTGCTATTGAAGAATTTCTGGTTCTGGGTACACAGAGCATATGTTCACCCCATAGTGAATACCAATAGGGACCATGCACCTTGAACAATTCAAGTTACTTATGAAGGAAGTAACCTTCCTTTCTCCTTTCCTGGTGCTTCCTTCCCTTCTGAACCCTATTTCCTTTCACTCTCTGAGATACAGCTTCTTGCTGCCTCTTCTCCAAATTGGATTGATTTAAATCAAAGCGATTTTAATCACCAATTTTAATCATGATTTAAATCAGCAAGCAGGAAACCTTGATTTAAATAATCAATTTTAATCATGTTTTGCATTTGAACGTTTTTATTTACCTAAAGAAAAGTTGATTCTCATTGCTTGGTAACCATTAAAATGTTGATTTGCAGCTAACTATAACCTTTACACTAAATTTGATTTTTGTTGTTGTTGTTGCTAACCAGGAGGTTACACTATATCGATACAAATTTATTTAAGCAATCATATAGCTTAACTTACATTATTCAGATTTTTAATGTTTACATTTTTTATGCTAGAAAATGGTGAATAATGCATTAGGTGCCCAGGTTCCCTATGGAATCTTATTTAATAGATTAATTTTTTACTTATGATTTGTATAAGCTCTATTGGGATGGAAATTCAAAATCAGTTAAAAATGCAGAAAAACAGCATTTTTAATTATATAAAACTTCCTAAAATATGTGGATACATAAGAAAAAAGTTTATCAAAAAATATTTGCATTTAAAACTGACATATTAAATAAAGGAAGTACTTAGCGAATTGAACTGATTATTTCTAGTCACTGTGTCCTTCCAGATTTTAGAACTAGTAGATCTTATACTTGTGACACTTAGTTTTTATTTATAGATTGGAAGAGGAAAACAACTTTTCCTGCTTTTTCTACTTCCAAATGGTTTGTTAACTTTGAACTGAATTGTTGAATAAACTGAAATGAAAGAAGTGTTCTCTTTGCCACTGTGAAAGAGGATACTGCTCTCAATAGCTGTTTTAGCTTCAGCAAACACTGGTTACAGATGTTTAGCCAGCAACTTTTACCAGTTCAGTGGTTTGATTTTCTTTGAAACTTGGCAGCAAACATACACTACTTAATATTATTTTTGTCTTTAATTTAAATGATTTTAATTATAATATAATCTATTAAATACCATAAAAATAGATATAACACAATAAATTTAGGCCTTAACACAGATTGTCCCTTTCAAATTTAATTGTAACTAGTTTTAAAAAACATATTTAATTTAAATAAAAACATCTTTTTTTTTATTTTATCCACCTTGCTCCTCTTTAAATTCTCAAAGAATTCCCGTCCCAGCCCTTCTGATGTAAGTTTGCAACATAGTCTGTATTTTAGATGAACTATTCCATGATAGGGGCCCACTCCTGAAAATGTGAGTAACTTTACTCACACCAGTAGCCCCATGACATGCGACTGTTGGCATGAATAAAGTTTCTCACATGCATACATCTTTGCAGGGGTAGGCCTAAACTAACCTGCACCTCTGAGTCTGCCAACTGTCTTGTCTTTTATGAGTCTACTTTTCAGTCTACAAGTAGTTCAGGGGAAGGGCTGTCTTTATTTATGTGTAGCATAAAGCACCAAACACATTGTTGTGCTTCAGTTTCCCCATGTTAAAATGGGGATAATATCCACTTTTGTAGAGTGATCTCTGGATGAAAGCACTATATAAGGATTGTGATGAAAGCATATGACATGCTTCTATAAAGACACGTGTGTGGGTGATTTTAAGCTATTTAATAGAAGGCATTACACATGCCTCCCAAGAACCTGTATTTTGAATTGAGAACCTGTTGACTATTGGGAGATACCTAAGATCCACAATTGGGTTAGCAAGTTCTGTTTGACTTTATGGACCTATTTGTTGAACTACAGCCACTCTTGTAATGGCTTCAATATTTGCCGGATTTCTCAGCCAGTTGGCTGACACAAGGGAGTAGCAAACCAATTGGAGCGATTTCTAGAATGCAGGGGGAATGGCTTATGAGACCATGCTCCACAGTCTGCTAATAACACAGCACCAAGTGAAGTGTTTTGTCCCCAGCACTGCAGATGAACTGATCTGGATGGAAAGCAATTTAGGTTTGTCTACACTAGGGTTTTTAATCATGTATTAGTTGATTGCCAATTAATTCAAAGTAATTAACACTTGTGTAAAGGCTGGTCTGGACACTCCCCAAACATTTGTATCCTGGAACAAAAATTTGGGAAGTGTCCAGATCAGCCTTTACAAAGGTGTTAATTACCTTGAGTTAATTGGCAATCAACTCAAGGTAAAAGGCTGTAAGGAAACTTACAGAAACTTTGGCAGAAACTTTGGCAGAAACTTTTGCCAGTATAATAATGTCTCTTATGGGGGATGAATTTTTAATGAAATTTCTATACCAGCAAAAGCCCTATTGTAGATGCAGTTTTATTGGCATAAAAGTGCTTTTGCTGGGTGTAGTTTATTTTGCTTGGAGAACCAGTACAAGCTACACTGGCAAAATCAATTTTTGCCAGCATAAGTTGCATCTACGCTAGGAGCATTTGCTGGTAGAACTATGTCAGCAAACCTTTTCTAGTGTAGATCTGACCTAAAATGGATACAGCCTTACTAGGTTTATTTTGTGGGGCTAATAAAAGGATATGGCAAGGGGAGATGGGGAGAGGGAAAGAAAACTGTGTCCTGCCACTTATTCCTAATAGTGCCACTGCCTTTCTGGGTGGCTTTGGATAAGGCCATCTCTATACTATAAATTCCTGCCAGGATAGCTATGTCAGTCAGGGATGTGATGAGGTGTGATTTGTGACCAACATACTTGTGTTAGGAAAAGCCCCTCGCATAGACATAGATATACCATCAAAATTGTGCTTTTGCAGGAATAGCTTATTTTGTGTGGGGAAGACAGGGGTAATGAAATGTTCTTCTTCGAGTGATTGCTCATATCGATTCCAATTAGGTGTGCGCACGCTGTATGCTCAGTCATCGGAAAGCTTTCCCCCTAGCAGTACCCGTCGGGTCGGCAGTGGAGCCCCCTGGAGTGGCGCCTTCATGGTGCTCAATATGTGACCCTGCCGACCTGGCGCCTCCTCAGTTTCTTCTTACTGCTAGTGACAGTCATGGGAACTGCAGTGACTTGCTTAGCAAGCTCTCCTCGTTTTCCCTAGCTTTCAGTTTAGTTTAGTTTACAGTTATTCCTTGCCTCGTTAAGTTTAGTTTTAGTGTTTTCGGTTGTTACAGCAGATAGCTGTTGGGAGTAGGGGGGTCTCCCCTTTACCCTGACCACATTCCCCATTGGGACTCAGGGTATGCCTAAGTCCCAAGGGCTCAGACCCTGCAAGTCCTGCAACAAACCCATGCAACGGGCACCCCCATGATGCTTGCTTAAAGTGCCTGGAGGAAGCACACCAAGCGGACAAGTGCAGGATTTGTAAAGGGTTTACACCAAAACAAAAAAGGAGTGAGACTTTCGCCTCAAGCAGCTCCTTATGGAGGCGGCACTTAGACCACAACATACATCAGCACGGCAAGACCTGACACAGAGCTCATCGGTGTGCAGCGCCCCGGCAGCAGTGATAGAAGTGGCACCATGGGAAGGACTCTGGGAGAGACCCATGACACTGCTGCTCCCTGGCGCCGAAACCGGCGGGATCGACCTGAGGTCGGTCCCATTCCCTGACACAGAAACGGCAGTGGCAGCAGGGGAGGAGTGGATTTCAAAACGCCAAGACTCACCCCTTTGGAGCTGGCCAATGGGGTGTGTCCCAGAGAGGAGCACCCAGTGCCAAAGACTTTGGCACCGGCACCTTAGACTTTGGCCCCGCAAGGGGGACCATCAATTCCAATGCTGTCGGACTCCCCAAGCCAGGTCATTGAGGAGTGGAATTGCCATCCACCCCGAACACCTTTTGAGGCCACAAGGGACCTCATCTCCATGATGGCACCACAGGCCCCAGTCCTTCGAGCCAAGCTTCCGGTACCACAATGTGTGGCACTGTCTTGAGGCAAACTGGCAATGCTTCACCCCTCAGCACCGCCAGTGGAATCATGGCACTGCTCAGAGTCTCGGCACCACTCGCAATCGCAGCACGAGTCTGACTTGCAGCACAAGTCACACGCGCTGCACTGTTCCAGGTTGCATTAGCACTCCCGATTGTGACGCTGATCCTCACACCGATCCCTGTCGCCCTGCAGGTCCCACTCCTGGCACTGGTCATCCCGGCACCAGTCAGTGTCCCTGCACAGACCCCAATCATGGCACCGCTCCAGATCGTGGCACCGCTCCCCAGCCTCGTGGCAATGCTCCCCAATCCAGCTCTGCTCGGCAGTGCCCTGGCCATCGCAGATCTGGTCCCCCTGTTTGGACTCGGAGACGGGGCCTAGATACTCAGAGTGGGGCTGGCATTGGTCAGACCATGGAAGGCCTGAGGTGGGGGCAGAGCCATGGCCTTCGCAGTGGCAGGGACCAGCGCAGTGGTCATTTTGGACCCTGTGTGCATACCACCAGGCCCAGGGCACCCAATCCAAAGGTTCGTGTTTGGCAGCCTCTGAACTTCAGGTGCCGGAGGTATCAGCCAGTCGCCCCACCCCTAGGGATGCCAAGGAGCTACTGGTCGCACCAGCTCCCCTGGAACCAGCCCAGTCCCTGAGCCTGATCCTGGTGTGGTTGGCCCAGACAGAGGTGGGACAGGAGGCTCCTGGAGATAAAGAGGATAGGAGGACCCTGTTCCCCCATTAGCCTCCTTGTCATCTCCCTGGGTGAGGTGGTTGCAGGCACCTCCATCTCTGGACTGCCCCCCATAGACAGCCGTGCCCGCCAGAACTTCCTTCGCAGGGTGGCATGAAATATGGGCCTGCAGGCCAAGGAGGTGGTGGAGTCAGAGGTCGACATCCTGGCCCCGGAAGCCCGTCAAGGGTGGCTCTACCCCTCATCAAGACGATACAGGCCAATGCTAAGACCATTTGGCAGACCCCGGCCTCTATCCCTCCCACTGCCAAGGGTGTGGAGAGGAAGTATTTCATCCCATCTAAGGGGTACGAATACACACACCCAACCAGCAGGCAATTCTGAGTAGATACAGCTTCAGCTCCTAGAACTCAATGCTCAAGTTTAAGGAGCTACTGCCAAGAGAGTCCAGGAAGGAGTTTGGAGTGATAGTGGAGGAGGACGAGGCGGTGGCACGGACTTCTTTACAGGCCTCACCAGACGCTGAGGACTCAGAGGCACGCACCTTGTCCTCTGGTAGCTCATGGCTGCAGGCCTCGGGGCTCCTGCCCGAGGTTCAACAGACCATGCAGGATCTGCCTTTTGATGGGGCAGGTCTGTTTGCAGAGCAGACTGAGTCAAGGCTGCATATCCTAAAGGACTCCAGGGCTACCATGAAACCCTTTGATATGCACACCGCGGAGCCAAGCCCCTTGTGGAGGTGTTTTTTTTTTTAGAACACGGGGAGCGCTCTGCCACGACTACACAAGCCATGTGAAAGCGCTGCCGCGGCAGGACTTTAACATTGCCAGTGTAAATGAGCCCTGGGGTTTTAATAAAAGGTTTCTGTTTTAATGAAAGGTTTCTTTTGTTAAACACAGACTCAGTGCTTGTGAGTGGGGAAGTATTGCCTCTTCGAGGCACCCAGTGGTGGTGTCTAGTTTTTCCGGATGACTGGGTGGGGCTCGAGCAGGTTCTGTTTTGTATTATTAAGAGGTACCCCTAAATATTGAACTTGGCCCTTGCTGTTGCCTGCTCCGCCTGGCAGAAGGGTTACATAGGTGATATGAAGGTGAAAAAGAATGCTGGAGACTGTCCCCTAACTTCTTCTTATTTCCATGCTTTCAAGACTTCGCGTGAGGGATGTGCCTTAAGGCAAGCTTAACTGACCCTAACTGTGATTTTTGTTAATGTTCTATTATTTATCTGTCATCCATTATAATGTATAAAAGTGATAGGAGAAATCATTTCCTCTTTCCATTTAATGAATGTGCATGATTAGGGTCCAGTTTTGCGAACACTTATACCCATGAAGCACTTTACCCAACTGAGTAGTCCCATCTAGTTCAGGACTGGATCCTATGCAAGAGATAAAATTTTGGAGAAGTTTGAAATCTAAAGTCCCTTCTCTCAACTGCTGAGACCTCTGCCTTACATAGTTACAGTAAGTAACCACAAAATAGTTTTGAAGACAAACGGCACCCTGGATATTAATTCAGCTATTTAATTTGATTAATGTAAAGTTGTCTACTTGAAAACTTACCTACCTTGTTTCCTGGTAGAATTTCATTCTTGTATTTTTCCTTTTTGCAAAAAGAGGAACCAACGAATTTTCCTTATCATCAGACCCTGGAGGCAGGCATGAAACAGAGGACAAAATGTTTTATGGTAAGGATGAAGAATGGCATTAAGAGGGTTAAAGACAGGAGGTCAGATGGTTCACTTTCAAATGTGGAGAGTGGCCAAATTTCCCTGGTGGCGTGGCCTTTTTACCATAGTTCCATGTCAGTGACTGAGCCCAACAAGTGTCAGAATGAATTAAAATAGCAGAACTGATTGTCAAGAATGATTTATGTACTTCTGCCTCTCCTCAGGTGTGGAATGTTTGTTTAGATTTTGTTCTGCCATTTTGAACTGGCATCAGGCATTTCTCATTTTATAGGAAGTCTCTGTTTTTTCAGTTGCTTTTCAATTGCACCAACAGTTTTGCATTACAACATTCTATTTTGTTAACTTGTAAAGTCAAACCACAATAAAAGTTTCAAGGAACGGGTCCCTTTTAAAGAATACATCTGTCTTCAGCAGTATGAAAGTTGAATGGCCCAAATTTTGAACTGTTCAGTATTAATTTTTCATATAAAAACACGTCTAGTATCCTTTTAAAAAAAACAACCTTTGATTTGGTTCCTGATCCAGATTTTTCAGTCAGCCTCTGCATAATTATCCAATCTGCAGTCTAAGACCCGGTGAAGTTCAGGTGTTCAAAATCCTGATGAGAAAGTGCTGTAGCTCTTGTCTGTCTCTAGTTTACACTGGGGTTTGTATTTTTGTAATACCACATTTTCTTCATGGTCTTTTGCTTCCTGCCAAATGAGGTTACTGACGTTAGTGTAAACAAATGCTAGCAGGAAGACACCCTTATAATACGGCAAGCATGCTGTCTGAAAATCTTTCTGTATAGTCTAATTATAGATCCTAAACTTCATGGGAAAATGGAGCCTGGATAAAAATCACCACTGGTTCGGGGGGTGGGGGTTTGACTTTGCAAGACATTGTCTTCTCAGTTTACTAGCAACATTCTCTTTAGCCAGCTATTGCTGGAAGGTTACTGTACAACACACAGAAATGATATTATTCTGCATGAGATAATCCTGTGTTTGTAATTCATACATTGTGCCAGCAGGGGCATTTATATGCACTGGAGATTTATCCCCTAATATATTGTGCTGAAAACAAATGTCCCATTGTCCTTATTTCATTTGTATCTACTTCTTCCTTTATGAAGTTGCTATTAATACAGTTATGAAGCATCACATGATCCAAAAGTTTTTTTAAAAATTACTTTGCTATTAACTGCAGGTATTCAAAATATGGTTTCCCACTTTGTTGGTACCCATAAGTGTGTTGTCGTTAAAGGATTGTCAGTGTCTAGGCTGTATACATTATTTTCCATTCCTTCATTTTAATTTGCATTTATTTATAATTTGTCATCTAGGTACTCAGCACAGAGATATAGTTATTGCTTATATTGCAGAAGTCTCAACTGAAATGTGGGCCTCGTTCTGTGCTAGGTGCTTGACACCCACAAAGTAAGAGACGGTGCCTGCCCCTAAGAGCTTACATTCTAAGTAAGTCAGACAGACAAGGGGTGAGATGCAGTATTTTTTCAGTGTTTTAATATGATCTTGCTGCTTTTACTGAAGGGTAATCAAAAGTCTGTAAAATCATCACATTACATATGAAGGGCTAAATCTCTTGTACAGTGCAGTAGGAATTATCTTATTCCTAATGCTAATAGGAGTTTTCTCCTCTATATGCTAAATTCTGCCCTCTGATGCCAGTATGCAGCTCCTATTGAAATCAACAGGAGCCACCCACAAACATGCACAGGAAAAATTTGTCACTGAATACATAATATGGAGACTATTCAAAATAATGCAATATACTGCACGAATTTAATACAGAGCTGTCTCACACAATGTGTCAGCTAGACTAACTGCACGGTGTTGCCCACCAATGCCACACTTCTCAGATTTGGCGAGCCAGCCAGCAGCTGAAACATCTCTTCAGTACAACTCTGCTATACACACAGAATTGTCTGAGAAAGGAAACTAAGTAGGATTGCACAATCCTCCTAATTCATTTTTCTTTGCAGCTGACTCCCTGTGTAGAAAGTTTATTGCAGAAAGTAGCTGACTACTTTGTTTCTTCCCTCATCCAGTGCAGAAGCAGTTTGCATATACAGCAGTTTGGGTTGCCAACTTTCTAATTACACAAGACCGAACACCCTTGCCCTTCCTCTTCTGCGAGGCCCTGTCCCCGCTCACTCCATCCCCCCTCTCTCCATTGCTCACTCTCCCACACCCTCACTTTCACCGGGCTGGGGAGCAGGAAGGGGTGAGGGCTCGGGTTGGGGGTGCAGGCACTGGGGTGGGGCCAGGGATGAGGTGTTTGGATTGCAGGAGGGGGCTTCGGGCTGGAGCCCAGGGGTTCAGAGTGCGGGATGGGGTGCAGGCTCCAGCTGGAGGTGCGGGCTCTGGGGTGGGGCTGGGGATGAGGCATTTGGGTTGTAGGAGGGGGTTCAGGGCTGGGGTGGGGATGCAGGCTCTGGGAGGAAGTTAGGGTGCGGAAGGAAATTTCTGACATGGGGCAGGGGGTTGGAGAGTGAGAGGGAGTTCGGGGTGCAGGCTCCAGCCAGGCGGCACTTATCTCAGGCGGCTCCCAGAAGAAGCCGGCATGTCCCGCTCCTAGGCGGAAGGGCCAGGGGACTCTGCCCACTGCCTGCATCCACAGATGCTGCCCCCACAGCTCCAGTTGGCCAATAGGAGCTGTGGAGCTGGTGCTCGGGGTGGGGGCAGCGTGTGGAGCCTCCCTGGCTGCCCCTGCACCTAGGGGCCAGAGGGTCATGCTGGCTGCTTCCGGGAGCCGCTTGGAGCCAGGGCAGGCAGCCTGCCTTAGCTGCACTGTGCCGCCAACCAGACTTTTAGTGGCCCAGTCAGCAGTGCTGACCGGAACCACCAGGGTCTCTTTTCCACTGAGCATTCTGGTCAAAAATCGGATGCCAGGCAACCCTAACAGCAGATATGGAGGGAAGGTTCCTTGTGCAGCTCCTTTAAATGTAAAGTACTATTGCTTTGAGGCTGCATCTGCTGACCCTTCAGAGACTAAAATGAAGAAAAAAGGAATAAAAGGAACAAGGGAAGGAAAGGAAAACAAGGCAAATGTTATAATGGGGGGGAGAGAAAGAGAGGCAAAAGAATATGGAAAGAAATAAGAGGAAAGAGAGAGGTGCAGAAAGGAGGGGAACAAACAAGGATAAAGAACTGATACTAAAAGGACCGAAATATAATAGCTGTCATCGACGGTAAGCTGTGCAGGAACCATGATTCTTATTTGTAAAGGCTTGTGCACAGCAGTGCTGCTGTATAAATAACAATAATGTTCCTCACAGTAGTGCCATGCCTCACTTTTTCCCCCATGGAGAACTATGTGAAGCACTAAAGGTTTGAGGTGTTCAGTCAACTTGTGTCCCTTGGTAGTCCAATAGGCTGTCACCCAAAAAAGAATGCTAGTGTTTCACATTACTAAGTAATCTTTAAAAAGGGTTGGGAGGTTTTAATAGGGGAGGTATATGTAATGGGGGAGGTATGAGTATTTGACATCACATGCTTTCTTTGATATTTCTTTGTGTTCTTGGGGAAAAGATTAAATTTGTTCCCAACTTTGCATGGCAGCATTCACTGTAGGAATATTGAGGGTTAAGAATTAAGGCCTTCAGCACTTAAACATGTGCTTAATTTTAGGAAAGCAAGTAGCCCTCAAAGTTCCATTTTGCCCCTTTTTACAAAGAGCTAAAACAAAGAATTGTCCTTGACATGGTCCAGGAGGCAGAACGAGGACAAAGCTAAATTAAGCACCTATGTAAGTGATTGTGGGATTGGGGCTCAAGACTTTCACTGTAAATACATCTGAGTTTGACAACTGGAATTTTGAAGATGCACAAACTTGTCAAAAGTTTTAAAGGGTTTTATAACCATGACCACATCAGTGTAAGGAAAACCACTGGGCCTCATTCCCTTCTCACTCCTCCCAGGAGTGACTCCACACAAGGCAATGCAGTTACACTGGTGGGAGAAATCCAGCATGTGAAGAAAACCAAAAATGTCCTTTTAGGATTTATTTAGGGACAGGAGAAAACCATTTTTTCCCTTTTCCTTTTCATCTGACACTTAAAAAAACAATGCAAGAAAAACCCCATGTTTAGCTAACATAAAAGGGTCTGTCATCATTCTCCCAAAAAAGGAAAGAAAAACTCACTGTCTGGGTACTATTCTATCCTTAGTTCATCTTGATGTGGTTATAAGTGGCACCAGCACATATGGCATGATTAGCTCTGTGGCAGTACCCACTGCTCCAGCACTCCTGGGACAGGGACAAGGAGGTGAATATAGACTTGTCTTCTCAGTCATAGAATCATAGAATCATAGAATATCAGGGTTGGAAGGGACCCCAGAAGGTCATCTAGTCCAACCCCCTGCTCAAAGCAGGACCAATTCCCAGTTAAATCATCCCAGCCAGGGCTTTATCAAGCCTGACCTTAAAAACCTCTAAGGAAGGAGATTCTACCACCTCCCTAGGTAACGCATTCCAGTGTTTCACCACCCTCTTAGTGAAAAAGTTTTTCCTAATATCCAATCTAAACCTCCCCCACTGCAACTTGAGACCATTACTCCTCGTTCTGTCATCTGCTACCATTGAGAACAGTCTAGAGCCATCCTCTTTGGAACCCCCTTTCAGGTAGTTGAAAGCAGCTATCAAATCCCCCCTCATTCTTCTCTTCTGCAGGCTAAACAATCCCAGCTCCCTCAGCCTCTCCTCATAACTCATGTGTTCCAGTCCCCTAATCATTTTTGTTGCCCTTCGCTGGACTCTCTCCAATTTATCCACATCCTTCTTGAAGTGTGGGGCCCAAAACTGGACACAGTACTCCAGATGAGGCCTCACCAATGTCGAATAGAGGGGAACGATCACGTCCCTCGATCTGCTCGCTATGCCCCTACTTATACATCCCAAAATGCCATTGGCCTTCTTGGCAACAAGGGCACACTGCTGACTCATATCCAGCTTCTCGTCCACTGTCACCCCTAGGTCCTTTTCTGCAGAACTGCTGCCTAGCCATTCGGTCCCTAGTCTGTAGCTGTGCATTGGGTTCTTCCGTCCTAAGTGCAGGACCCTGCACTTATCCTTATTGAACCTCATCAGATTCCTTTTGGCCCAATCTTCCAATTGGTCTAGGTCCTTCTGTATCCTATCCCTCCCCTCCAGCGTATCTACCACTCCTCCCAGTTTAGTATCATCCGCAAATTTGCTGAGAGTGCAATCCACACCATCCTCCAGATCATTTATGAAGATATTGAATAAAACCGGCCCCAGGACCGACCCCTGGGGCACTCCACTTGATACCGGCTGCCAACTAGACATGGAGCCATTGATCACTACCCGTTGAGCCCGACAATTTAGCCAGCTTTCTACCCACCTTATGGTGCATTCATCCAGCCCATACTTCCTTAACTTGCTGACAAGAATACTATGGGAGACCGTGTCAAAAGCTTTGCTAAAGTCAAGAAACAATACATCCACTGCTTTCCCTTCATCCACAGAACCAGTAATCTCATCATAAAAGGCGATTAGATTAGTCAGGCATGACCTTCCCTTGGTGAATCCATGCTGGCTGTTCCTGATCACTTTCCTCTCATGCAAGTGCTTCAGGATTGATTCTTTGAGGACCTGCTCCATGATTTTTCCAGGGACTGAGGTGAGGCTGACTGGCCTGTAGTTCCCAGGATCTTCCTTCTTCCCTTTTTTAAAGATTGGCACTACATTAGCCTTTTTCCAGTCATCCGGGACTTCCCCGGTTCGCCACGAGTTTTCAAAGATAATGGCCAGTGGCTCTGCAATCACAGCCGCCAATTCCTTCAGCACTCTCGGATGCAACTCGTCCGGCCCCATGGACTTGTGCACGTCCAGCTTTTCTAAATAGTCCCTAACCGCCTCTATCTCCACAGAGGGCTGGCCATCTCTTCCGCATTTTGTGATGCCCAGCGCAGCAGTCTGGGAGCTGACCTTGTTAGTGAAAACAGAGGCAAAAAAAGCATTGAGTACATTAGCTTTTTCCACATCCTCTGTCACTAGGTTGCCTCCCTCATTCAGTAAGGGGCCCACACATTCCTTGGCTTTCTTCTTGTTGCCAACATACCTGAAGAAACCCTTCTTGTTACTCTTGACATCTCTGGCTAGCTGCAGCTCCAGGTGCGATTTGGCCCTCCTGATAACATTCCTACATGCCCGAGCAATATTTTTATACTCTTCCCTGGTCATATGTCCAACCTTCCACTTCTTGTAAGCTTCTTTTTTATGTTTAAGATCCGCTAGGATTTCACCATTAAGCCAAGTTGGTCGCCTGCCATATTTACTATTCTTTCGACTCATCGGGATGGTTTGTTCCTGTAACCTCAACAGGGATTCCTTGAAATACAGCCAGCTCTCCTGGACTCCTTTCCCCTTCAAGTTAGTCCCCCAGGGGATCCTGGCCATCCGTTCCCTGAGGGAGTCGAAGTCTGCTTTCCTGAAGTCCAGGGTCCGTATCCTGCTGCTTACCTTTGTTCCCTGCGTCAGGATCCTGAACTCAACCAACTCATGGTCACTGCCTCCCAGATTCCCATCCACTTTTGCTTCCCCCACTAATTCTACCCGGTTTGTGAGCAGCAGGTCAAGAAAAGCACCCCCCCTAGTTGGCTCCTCTAGCACTTGCGCCAGGAAATTGTCCCCTACGCTTTCCAAAAACTTCCTGGATTGTCTATGCACCGCTGTATTGCTCTCCCAGCAGATATCAGGAAAATTAAAGTCACCCATGAGAATCAGGGCATGCGATCTAGTAGCTTCCGTGAGCTGCCGGAAGAAAGCCTCATCCACCTCATCCCCCTGGTCCGGTGGTCTATAGCAGACTCCCACCACTACATCACTCTTGTTGCACACACTTCTAAACTTAATCCAGAGACACTCAGACACACAGTCAAAAAGGGTGCTTTTTTTTTTTTAACCATGGGTTAACTAACATGCACCAACTGTCCTGAGGTAAAAACACAGTGAAGACCAGGCACTTCACCATGAGGTAAACTTGGCTGTTAGGGGTTTAGGGCTGTTTACCTTGTGGTAAAACTAAAGTGCCTGGTCTTCATTATGATTTTTACCTCACGAGTTTGTTTCCCCAAGTTAAAAAAAAAACACACACTTTTGTTTCAGCAGTAAAGACAAGCCCTTAGGAAAGCTGTAGTAGCATTAACTCAACAGTATGTTGCTGCTGTTAGATTTAGCGTAGATTCTTTACACAGTGAATATGACATTCTGGGGTGAATCCAGACTAGTGAGGGCTGTGTCAGCCTTGCCCTTTAACTGGGGGTGCCTCACAATGCTTTGCTGCTGTAGCTCCCAACCTGGACCTCTCACAAACAGCCAGACAGCATTCAGGTCACACACCCTGAGTGTCTATGTATAGCTGCAGCCTGCCAACAATACTTCACTCACACTCTGGTTTCCACCAGCCATGGTTACCACTTGCAGGGTGACCCCAATACACTCCCAGTCCCAAATTTTTCCCCAAAATGTGTGTTCTGTACTGTCCAGCTCTCTCCTGGATAGTTCAGATATTTTAGGCCCATTGCCCCTCTAAGGGGATCAATATACAACAGTTTGCTACTTTAAATGGAGTTACCCAAACAATTCACAACGCTGAATTAGTTTTGATTAAAATAAGTTTATTTAACTACGAGATAGAGTTTAAGTGAGTACAAGTACAGGGCATTAAAGTCAGAAATGTTTACAAAAGAAATAAAGATAAAACATTTCCTAGTACTAAAACTTAACAAACTAGACTTGGTTCAAAATGAAGTCCCTTACCACAGATTTCCAGTAACATTGCTGACCAAATTCTCAGGCCATGATCTGCTCCCAAAATCAAAAGGCTGTTTCTGTTGTCCTCCTATATGAAAGAGAGGGAGATGGATAGGGAGAGATACCTTGAGGTGTTTTTGCCCCTCACTTTTATAGTCTAGCCCTCCTTTGAACTTCATTTTTCTTACCCCTAGATAAAGTTTATTCCCGCTCTTCACAGGGAGACAAGGAGTCTGGTGGTAAAAGAGGGTTCATGGTGTTGTTTGCTAAACTGCAGATTTGTTTGTTCCTGCCCTTCTCCCTTGCCAAAAAAATGGCCACTTGATAGGTGATTAGCTGTCATCAATGTTGATGGGCAGAGACGTCAGCTTGTCCTTTGTCTTTGAGAAACTGGTTTACCCAGACCTGTCTGGTAAACACATTTCAGACGTAATTTCAGCTTATGTTTATAGCTTTACATCTAACGTTGCTACATGCATTTCATAATGATATTACTGACCAGTGAGTTATTAGTTTTCAAGTGATATCTCACAAGGCATATTTTGTACAAATATTATTACAGTAGTGTGCAGGGTATGACGACAGGTTGCATTTGGTCTCAGTGAGACACTGGCAGATAGAGCATCTGCTCCAGGAATCCAGCTGGCCATGGCAAAATGCCACAGGCCAGGCCAGAGGGAACGTGCAGGAGAGTGTGCTCTGGTGCTTCTTTTCAAAGCTGTAGCAATGTGCTCCACAGATAACTCTTGCTGGTGAACATGGCAAACATGCTACCTGATTGGAGCCTAGGAGTGCCCCGTAGCTGGTAACCAAGTTGCCTTTGGACTGCAGTGACTGGGCTGGCATAATAGTTGGGCCTTGTGCCAAAAGATTCTACCCAGCTGCTTGTACTCCCTATCATCTATCCTGCAAAGCTGGCAAGATCTATCTTGAGAACTGTGCGAGTTTTATTTCCCTCTGTGCTACCTTAGATTGATTGATTTTTTTAAAAAAATCAGCCTCATGCTTAACTGCAGTCCATAAATGGAGAATTTTAATAATGTGCCAACAGCAGCAGTTTGGAGTATCTTACCGAGTTAAAGGTCACTGTGCCCATAAGTTACCCTATCATTTGATCAGTGAACTCTTTTCCAACGACTTTAAGTCTCATTATTCACTGCTTATAAAGTCACTTGAGATATAAAAAGTCTTTTTATAGTAATGAAAGAACTCCCACAATTAGCCAGAAGGCAACCATCCATCTTTTTAAACTGCTCAGTTTGGAGGAGACTAGGAGTTTCAGGCGTACATAAGGGAATGAATTGTTATGACAGTGATAAGTGTAATGTTCGTATGGTGATGCCAGTCTTTTCTATATAACTCCTGGAGGTTTGGGTTGTTTTTTTTTTTCCTTTTTCTTTTAAAGGAGAGAATTTTTAACAGTGGGGTTTGATTGCACAAAAAGATACAAGTAATGATATAAGTCAGTTTTAGAATGATGAAATCCGCCTCTTTCATGGTTCTTCATGAACTGTAGATTAAAATATGTCACTAATTTGATCTCATAAAAGTTTAATAACAGCTACCAATTTAGGTGTCTGTTCTCTAAGAAAACTCTTACATATTCTGGAACAGAAATTGAAGAGCAATTTTATGGCTGAGCAGAGAAGCAATGAAGTTTATCAAGGAATGGTGTATTGGACGGGGATGGAGTGATTTAAGGGCCAAAATGATTTGTTCTGAACACAAATTCTGTCCTTTGAATATGTTCCTTTTCTTATTGTGGAAGGGCTGTGGTATATGGCAGATCTCATGAAAGCTTTATACAGTATTCTGTGTACAAGCAGAAAAAAGTCATTTATTAAAATTTGCAATAATTAACCTAATAAACAGTAGTCTAATTATACCAAGGGGTAACTTCATGTATTTCATGCATGCCACAGCTAGTTTAATCCATATTGCCCTCAGGCAGAATCATAATATCATCAAAAAACCTGTTTGTCAATATCAAAAGCAATTTACACAGTAAATACACTCCAGCCTGGTCACATCGCCATCTGGGAAAGCCTAGCATTTGGATTTCTGTCCGGAAGTGTTGAACACAGACTTTACAAGTGTTCAGATTATCTTGCTGTCCAGATTGTATGGGGACAGCATGATGGTATTCCCACAGTGTTTGACAAGGCCAGATTCAGTGGAAGCGGAAGACTATACATTTGATGTGGAGGAAGTAGGAAAATCTGTCTGATGAACCAAGAATGAAGGAAGAGTGGAAACCAAAAAAGACGGAGACACATGGAATCATGACATGATGGAGAAACTAGGAGTACAGACATCAGAGAGTGATGGGGTAACCATGGCGGGGAGGGGAGGAGAGAGGAGAGAAAGGACAGGTGAAACGGAGGTGAAGCAACAGAAGACAAAGGAGGGAAGAGAAAAGAGAAGACAGAGCAAGGGGGATGGGTGTGAAAAATGAAGCGAGCGGGCAGAATGAGAACACAAATCAAGGTGTGGGCTGGCTGCCGCTTCTCTCAGCTCTCATTGACCGAGAACGGCGAACCACAGCCACTGTGGTTACCCTGACAGGCCGCAGGTTGCTCAGCACTGGTTTATACAAGGCTGCTTTGAAAAACAATTTGAGCAGGCACAGATTTCCCCTTGTTTCGATGCAACAAAACATGATTAAAATATTGTTTTGCTGAAACCTTTTCAAGACTAAGTTACTAGTAACGAAACTGTGTTGCTGTGGCCAAGGAGATTCAAATATAAGCGACTAGATGGCTCAGGATATTGGTACTGGAATACAGCACCTTTCACCACAAGGCTATTGTTACTTCCAATCCAGCCCAATTCAGTAAGTTGTTACTGGCTATCTGATCTATGTGAAATGAATTAATGTTCTCATTCCATTTGCTAGCAGGCAGTGTACATGTTCAGCAGCAGACTCAGCAGAGAGGCCACAGATGTAATGAGTGGGGACACTAAACAACTCTTTCACTCTTAGAGAAGGTCTTGTCTTGTTCATGTTCGCCTATTAGTGATGAGGCAACGTGGGTAAGCTTGTTCAGCAGTTATTTACCTAGGTACATTTATGGCCTTCATCAACATAGTGTCTGATCGCCCCTTAAGTAGCAATAACAGTTGCAAAAGTAAATCCTCTGCCTGCCCTTCTTGAAGGAGTCGACACACAAATAAATAATCTAAAAGATTTTCAGGTGAGTGTATTTAAGTAGGTCTGATTGATTGTATGTGGGGATGTAAAAAGCTAGTAAGGGAAAGCTAATTTGAAATACGGTGTTTGCATTTGCTTCTAAGTACTGTGAGGCCCATGGTCATTCTTGTCTCTTGTGAGAATGAGTTCTGTAACCTCGGTCCTGTTCTCTTGAAAGTTCTGTCTCTGGTGTTCTTGAAGCCGAGCCTATTTTCATGGTCTCTCAGTCAAACGCACCCAGTCTGTTTCCCTTTCACCACATGTACATTTAACCCTCTGTTTTCAAACAGGACAAGATATACAGCAGGAGGATATTTACACACAGCTTCTCTCCCCTAGTTCACCCTCTGAGCTCTCCATGACTTCCTGAACCTCCCAAATAAGTACCCACCCAATTACTGAGCCAATTGTCTCCTTAGTTCAGCAATTACCACCCAGGTGTCAGTTCTCTCCCGTCCCCCAACAGAAACTGGTTAATTGCTTCCAGTTAAGCCTGCAGCCTTCTCTGTGCTGCAGCAATGTCAGTGATCTGAGTGTTACAGCTAACACAGTCACACCTTCCTATTATCTAGACAAAGTGGGTGTGGACCAACTTTCATGGGTGAAAAGAACAGGAGGACTTGTGGCACCTTAGAGACTAACAAATTTATTTGAGCAGAAGCTTTCGTGAGCTACAGCTCTCACAAAAGCTTATGCTCAAATAAATTTGCTAGTCTCTAAGGCTAGCCACAAGTACTCCTTTTCTTTTTGCGAATACAGACTAACAAGGCTGCTACTCTGAAACCTTTCATGGGTGAGAGACAGAGACAAGCTTTCCAGCTACACAGAATTCTTCTTCATGTCTGGGAAAGGTACTCAGCGGTCACAGCTGAATACAAGGTCAAAAAGATTGTTTAGCGTAAGTAGTTAGCACATATTCTAAGGGATCATTCAAGGTGAAGTGGCCTGTTAACACCCCTGTAGTCTTTGGATAAAAAGCAGGAGTTAGTGGGTTATAGATTGTTGTAATAAGCCATAAATCCAGTGTCTGATTTTTAGTGTCTTGCAAAGTTGTGAATTTAAGCTCCCAGGTTCATCTTTTGAAAGTGCTCAGATTTCCTTTGAGGATGAGGACTGGTAGGTCAGACATATCAGTGAGTGCTTTGTGAAAAGTGTTCACCCACAGGTAATATGGTGGTTTTGTCTTTTATAATTTTCCTCTGTGTGTTCATTCAAGAATATATTGATAGTTTGTTTTTGGAGTGTTCACTGTACTGGATGAGGTAGATCACATATTGTGATAGGGACATGTAGGACCCATGAATCCTGAAAAGCTGTTTTGAGGGGGTGTTGAACAACCCACTTATTAGTTGACATTTTCATAATTCTAATGGAATGTGGCTGTGAAGGGGTCAAAGTCACAGAGGGACAGTTGATCTCTCCAGTAATTCAGACTAATCACTTGGACTTTGAATAATGGAATAGAGACTTTGAATTGGAATCTGTATTTAATGGTGACCCAGGATTCTATGAGAGTAGAGTTCCAGGGCTACACGTTCATGGTGACCTCTCTTGCTTAATAAACAGACTGCTGTGTTCTTCAGTTGGTGGATTTTTTTCAGAGCATGTGGCTTCATTCCTCGATATGAGTTACAGTAATCAAGCTGGGAGGTCACAATTGCACAAGGTTGCTGTGGCCAGATCTGTGTCCGATAGGATGGAGCACAGTCTTCTGGACAGCTGCAAGTGGAACAGTGTGTTTTTCAGGGCTTTAATCTAGGTTCAAAGGGGGCAGGTGACCAAAGCCCACAGGTAAGTCAAGAACATGGAGACCTGAGAGAAGCTTCAGAATTTGGGGGGAGCATTGTTGTAGCAGGGATAAGGGAGAGACAAGACAGAACTGGGTGGGGGAATCAAATCAGTATCTTAGATGTCTGTATACTAATGCGAGAAGTATGGGGAATAAGCAGGAAGAACTCGAAATGCTAGTATGTAAACACAATTATAACATAGTTGGCATCACAGAGACCTGGTGGGATAATACACATAACTGAAGTATTGGTATAGAAGGGTACAACTTGTTCAGGAAGGACAGACATGGAAAAAGGGAGGAGGTGTTGCCTTATATATTAAAAATGTATACACTTGGACTGAGATTGAGATGGAAATAGGAGACAAACTTGTTGAAAGTCTCTGGGTAAGGATAAAAGGGATAAAAAACAAGGGTGATGTCATGGTAGGAGGATACTACAGACCACCTAACCAGGAAGAAGAGGTGGATGAGGCTTTTTTTAAACAACTAAGAAATCATCCAAAGCACAGGACTTGGTGGTGATGGGGGACTTCAATTACTCAGACATCTGTTAGGAAAATAACGCAGCAGGGCACAGATTATCCAACAAGTTATTGGAATGTATTGGAGACAATTTTTTTATTTCAGAAGGTGGAGAAAGCTACTAGGGGAAAGGCTGTTCTAGATTTTATTTTGACAAATAGGGAGGAACTGGTTGATCATTTGAAAGTGGAAGTCAGCTTGGGTGAAAGTGATCATGAAGTGGTAGAGTTCATGATTCTAAGGAATGGTAGGAGGTAGAACAGCAAAATAAAGACAATGGATTTCAAGAAGGCAGACTTTAGCAAACTCAGGGAGTTGGTAGGTAAGAGCCCATGGGAAGCAAGTTTAAGAGGAAAAACAACTGAAGACAATTGGCAGTTTTTCAAAGTAACATTATTAATGGCACAAGAGCAAACTATCCCACTGCATAGGAAAGACAGGAAGTATGGCAAGAGACCACACTGGCTTAACCAAGAGATCTTCAATCATCTAAAAATCAAAAAAGAGTCCTACAAAAAATGGAAACTAGGTCAAATTACAAAGAATGAATATAAACAAATAACTCAAGTATGTAGGGACAAAATTAGAAAGGCCAAAGCACAAAATGAGCTAGAGACATAAAGGGTAACAAGAAAACATTCTACAAATACATTAAAAGCAAGAGGAAGACCAAGGACAGGATAGACCTGTTACTCAATGAGAGTGGAAAAAATAATAACAGAAAATGTAGAAATGGCAGAGGTGCTGTCAAGGTTCCTCCCCCACTCTGAACTCTAGGGTGCAGATGTGGGGACCTGCATCAAAACCTCCTAAACTTACTTTTACCAGATTAGGTTAAAACCTCCCCAAGGTACAAATTAATTTTATCCTTTGTCCTTGGAATATCCACTGCCACCACCAAACTCTAACTGGGTTTACTGGGAAACATAGTTTGGACACGTCTTTCCCCCCAAAATCCTCCCAACCCTTGCACCCCACTTCCTGGGAAAGGTTTGGTAAAAATCCTCACCAATTTGCATAGGTGATCACAGACCCAAACCCTTGGATCTGAGACCAATGAAAAAGCATTCAATTTTCTTACAAGAAGACTTTTAATAGAAATAGAAGTAAATAAAAGTAAAGGAATTACCTCTGTAAAATCAGGATGGTAGATACCTTACAGGGTAATTAGATTCAAAACATAGAGAATCCCTCTAGGGAGAACGTTAAGTTACAAAAAAGACACACAGACAGAAATAGTCATTCTATTCAGCACAATTCTTTTCTCAGCCATTTAAAGAAATCATAATCTAACACATACCTAGCTAGATTACTTACTAAAAGTTCTAACAGGTTTCAGAGTAACAGCCGTGTTAGTCTGTATTCGCAAAAAGAAAAGGAGTACTTGTGGCACCTTAGAGACTAACCAATTTATTTGAGCATGAGCTTTCGTGAGCTACAGCTCACTTCATCGGATGCATACCGTGGAAACTGCAGCAGTTTAAAGTCTTTAGACTTTAAAGTCTGCTGCAGTTTCCACAGTATGCATCCGATGAAGTGAGCTGTAGCTCACGAAAGCTCATGCTCAAATAAATTGGTTAGTCTCTAAGGTGCCACAAGTACTCCTTTTCTTTTTGTAAAAGTTCTAAGACTCCATTCTTGTTCTATCCCCGGCAAAAGCAGCATACCGACAGACACAGACCCTTTGTTTCTCTCCCTCCTCCCAGCTTTTGAAAGTATCTTGTCTCCTCATTGGTCATTTTGGTCAGGTGCCAGCGAGGTTACCTTTAGGTTCTTAACCCTTTACAGGTGAGAGGATTTTTCCTCTGGCCAGGAGGGATTTTAAAGGAGTTTACCCTTCCCTTTATATTTATGACAGGTGCTTAATGACTTCTTTGTTTCGTTTTTCACCAAGAAGGTTGGTGATGATTGGATGTCTAACATAGTGAATACCAGTGAAAATTAGGTAGGATCAGAAGAGGCTAAAATAGGGAACGAACAAGTTAAAAACTACTTAGACAAATTAGATGTCTTTAAGTCATCTTAAAAGCCTGATAAAATGCATCCTTGAATACTCAAGGAGCTGATGAGGAGATATCTTAGCCATTAGCGATTATCTCTGAAAAATCATGGAAGATAGGAGAGATTCCAAAAGATTGGAAAAGGGAAAATATTGTGCCAATTTATAAAAAGGGAAATAAGAACAACCCAAGGAATTACCAGTCAGTTTAACTTCTGTACCCGGAAAGATAATGGAGCAAATAAGCAATCAATTTGCAAACATCTAGAAGATAATAAGGTGATAAGTAACAGTCAGCATGGATTTGTCAAAAACAAATCCTGTCAAACCAAACTGATAGCTTTCTTTGACAGGGTAACAAGTCTTGTGGATGCGGGGAAGCAGTAAACATGGTATATCTTGACTTTAGTAAAGCTTTTGATACTGTGTCTCATGATCTTCTCATAAACAAACTAGGGAAATGCAACCTAGTGGAGCTTGTGGCAGTGTACCCCATAAGGCTTTATGGAAATATGCTTATGAATGTGTATATGAAATAACTGGAATATGTTTAATGCTGCGTATGCCATGTAACATATCTCTGTAAAGTTTATGATCTACTGAATAAATTCCTCCTATTTGTATGCATGTATCATTTTTGTACATGAAGTTATGAATATTGGCTGTATACTTGCTTGATTTCTAAGTAGCCTTAGTAGAGCATTTGGTCAGCTTCTTGAGAAAGGAATGTGCAAATTAAGTGCCCAATCAAGAAACACTTAAAGGACAATGAATCTTGTAGGGCTCCAATCCACATAAGAAGTCTACCTGAGGACATTCTAGGTAGCATGTAAGCAATGGCTGCTGCTTGTAAAACCTGAGCCATGCATAGACATGTGACTTGCCCATGTGACTCCAAAACTCCATCTTGGAGCTGGACTTTGCATAGGAGAGAGGAGGGGGTCTCCACCCATAAGAGAGAGTCTATTTAAGCCCTTGGGAGACCCCTCCATTTTAGTCTTCAGCTGGCTAAAGAGAGAGCCTCTCCACCCCTAAGGATACCTGAAAGAAACTGGAACAAAGGACAGTAATTACAGGGATGTGAGTGATTGCTGGACCCACACTAGAAGCAGACTCATCTGTAAAAGGAAGCTTACTGGAATTTCTCTAAGGGTGTGGTTTTTATCTGTATTCAGTTTTCTTAGACATAGACTCGCATGTTCTATTTTATTTTGCATGGTAATTCACTTTGTTCTGTCTGTCACTACTTGGAACCACTTGAATCCTACTTCCTGTATTTAATAAAATCACTTTTTACTTATTAATTAACCCAGAGTATGTATTAATACCTGTGGGGTGGGGAGAAGAGCTGTGCATATCTCTCTACCAGTGTTATAGAGGGTGAACAATTTATGAGTTTACGGATTTATTTGGGGTTTGGACCCCACTGGGAGTTGTGCATCTGAGTGTCAAGGCCAGGAACACTTCTTAAGTTGCTTTCAGTTAGTCTGCAGCTTTGGGGCACATGGTTCAGACCCTGGGTCTGTGTTGGAGCAGACTGGCGTGTCTGGCTCAACAAGACAAGGTGCTGGAGTCCCAAACTGGCAGGGAAAGCAGGGACAGAAGTAGTCTTGGCACATCAGTTGGCAGCCCCAAGGGGGTTTCCCATCACAGAGCTACTATAACGTGGGTGCAAAACTGATTTGAAAACCATTCCCAGAGAGTAATTATCCGTGGTTCACAGTCATGCTGGAAGGACGTAATGAGTGGGGTCCCACAGGGATCAGTTCTGGGTTCAGTTCTGTTCAATATCTTCATCAATGATTTAGATAATGGCATAGAGAGTACACTTATAAAGTTTGAGGACGATACCAAGCTGGGAGGGGTTGCAACTGCTTTGGAGGAAAGGATTAAAATGAAAAATGATCTGGACAAACTGCAGAAATGGTCTGAAGTAAATAGGATGAAATTCAATTAGGATAATTGCAAAGTACTTCATTTAGGAAGGAACAATGGGAAATGACTGCCTAGGAAGGAGAACAGGATCTGGGGCTCAGAGTGGACCACAAGCTAACTATGAGTCAACAGTGGAACGCTGATGCAAAAAAAGCGAATGTCCTTCTAGGATTTTTTAGCAGGAGTGTTGTAAGCAAGACACAAGAATTAATTCTTCCTCTCTACTCTGCACTGATTAAACCTCAGCTGGAGTATTGTGTCCAGTTCTGGGCACCACATTGCAGGAAGGATGTGGACAAATGGGAGAAAGTCCAGAGAAGAGTGACAAAATTATTAAAGGTCTAGAAAACATGACCTATGAGGGAAGATTGAAAAAATTGGGTTTGTTTAGTTTGCAAAAGAGAAGACTGAGGGGTGGGGGGCATGATAACAGTTTTCAAGTACATAAAAGTTTGTTACAAGGAGGAGGGAGAAAATTTTTTTTCTTAACCTCTGAGGATAGGACAAGAATCAATGGTCTTAAATTGCAGCAAAGGAGATTTAGGTTGGAGATTAGGAAAAACTTCCTAACTGTCATGGTGGTTAAGCACTGAAATAAATTGCCTAGGGAGGTTGTGGAATCTCCATCATTGGAGATTTTTAAGAGCAAGTTAGACAAACACCTGTCAGGAATGGTCTAGATAATACTTAGTTCTGCCACAAGGGCAAGGCACTGGACTAGATGACCTCTCAAGGTTCCTTCAGTCCTATGATTCTATATCTATGGCCATAGGCGCTGACTTCCCCTGGTTTCCGTGGTTGCGCGACGCCCTCTCTGCTCCCCGCCCCCACTCCACCCCTTCCATGAGGCCCCACCGCTGCCTTGCCTCTTCCCACCCCTTCCCCGCCCCCATTCCAACACCTTCTGCAAATCCCTGCCATGACTCTGCCTCCTCCCCTGAGCGTGCCACGGCACCTCCCCCACCCCTGAGCATGCAAACAGCTGATTTGCTGCGACCGGGTGGGAAATACTGGGAGGTAGGCAGAGGAATGGGGATGCAGCACACTCGGGGAGAGAAGGAGGTGGGGCAGAGGGGCAGGAAGAGGGGGGGAAGGGAGCTTGGCTGCCGGTGGGTGCAGAGCACCCACTAATTTTTCTCTACCCCGGAGCACCCATGGAGTCGGCACCTATGTCTGTGGCTATTTGGGTATCCAAAAGCACTGAAGACTCAAAAAGGCTATCCTCAGCAAATAGTTGCCCTCAGCAGAGGGGGATGTTAGCGAGAAGGCGAGTATTTCTAAACACTTGCCTTTTCCTGCATGCATGACTTTTGTCTTGCTTGGGTTCAGCTTCAGGAAGATGCTTTTTGAGATTTGGGTGATTGAGGAATTGGTGCTAATTACACATGCCATGGCAAAGCTAGTTTGCTGGGCATTGTCTGCATATTTCTGGTGTTTCAGCATGCTGTCTAACCCAGTGGCTCCAAACAGATATTAAATAGGATAGGAAACTGGGCTGATGCTTATGGAATACCACAAGTGAATGTTCCGAAAATGGAGGAACAGTTCCCATCACAACCAGGTTGGGTTCAGTCTGAGAGAAAGGACTTGAGCTATCACAAGGCTGAAGAAAAAGAATGTCCAACCAGGCTTGGCAGAAGGAACTGGGTATGTTGAGTTTGGAAAAGAGGAGATTAAGAAGGGATATGACTGGAAAGGCTGCCATAAAAAAGAAGGAAAAAAGTTATTCTCTTTTGCCACAGAGGGCAGAACAAGAGGCAAAGGATTCAAACTACAGCACAGAGGCAGCAACCCTTCATGGAGTCGGCCAGTGTGAGAAGTGGCTCTGTACTGCAGCCCCGCCCTGCTCCCTGCCCAGGCCTGACTGCCAGGAAGAAAGACCAAGCGAGCTGGAAACGACCTGGGGGAGAGGCACAGCAGGAGGACAGAGCCTCCCTCCCCGGCTGGCAGGCCAATCAGAGCAAGTTTTGCAGGAGCAGCTCCACAGACTCAGAAATTTGGGAGGAATCATATCCCCCATCATGCATCGCCTCTGAAACTGTGTGCAAAATAACAAACAATATATGTTTTAATAAGGCTAAATGTAAATGTATAACATCTATGAATAAAGAATGTAGGCCACAGCTACAGACTGGGTGATTCCAGTCTGGGAAGCAGTGACTCTGAAAAAGATTTGGGATCATGATGGATAATGAACTGAACATGAGCTTCCAATGTGATGCTGTGGCCAAAAGACTTAATGAGATCCTAGGATGCATATACAGGGGAATCTCAAGTAGGAGTAATGAGGTTATTTCATGTCTGTATTTGGCCCTGGTATGACCACTGCTGGAATACTGTGCTCACTTCTTGTGCCCACAATTCAAAAAGAATGTGGATAAATTGGAGCAGGTTCAGAGAAGAGCCATGAGAACGATTAAAGGATTAGAAAACATGCCTTGCAGTGACAGACTCAAAGAGCTCAATCTCTTTATCTTAACAAAGAGAACGTTAAGGGGTAAATTAATTAAGTACATACATAGGGAACAAATAGTTAATAATGAGCTCTTCAGTCGAGCAGAGAAAGGTATAATATGAACCAGTGACTGGAAGTTGAAAGCTAGACAAATTCAGACTGGAAATAAGGTACAAATTTTTGACATTGAGGGTAATTAACCAATGGAACAATTTACCAAGAGTCGTGGTGGATTCTCCATCACTGACAACTTTTAAATCAAGATTGGACGCTTTTCTAAAAGATCTGCTTTAGAAATTATTTTGTGGACGTTCTATAGCCTGTGTTACATAGGAGGTCAGACTAGATAATCACAATGGTCCCTTTTGCTCTTGGAATCTATGCTTCTGTGAAAGGAATTTCCATGCACCCTTGCAGCTCCTAATCGGTAGGGCAGGACCAGGAGTGTTTGATAATCAGTGCCACCAAATGCTGCCAAGACATCCAATGGGGAAGTTTACCATCAACAAATGATCTCTGTTTTGTGTCCTGGCATGTAACCTGGCTGAGAAGGATCCAAGATACTGGTAGCTGGCAGGTGGGACTGGAGGCTTTATTTCCTAGCTTGCAGGGTAGCTTGCCCAAAAAGGGAGGTTTTGTACTGGGATGTACTTGGGAAGATCACCATTGTCAAGTGCTGATTTCTTTTGCAGGACTATTGCCTGCTTTGGGAGTGAGAGTTAGGATCTCCTCTTCAAAGGAGGTGTGCAAATGCTGTGTTACTAGAGGTCCCTGATGTTCTCTGCTGTATTTTATTAGACAGGAAAGGTGGTGAGCAGAGTCCCATGTGGTGGCCCTGATTGCTTCTAATATTTCCATTGCTACTTCTTGTGCAAAAGGCAGGGCCCCTCTTTTGGAAGGAGGGGATTATGTGTGTTTAGGTCCCGAGCTTGCCGGCAAGAAACTTTAATTTTAGTGAGGTCGGATCGGAGTTTTAGTGCTGTTGATTTCAGAGTCATTGTGTGTGTGGATGCTGAAATCTCCCAACGCAGTGAGATTTGTGAACTTCATCATGATGTCAGACAGCATCTCTGTTAGCTCCTCTGAGAAGCCTTTGTGTCTGGAGGACTGTAGGTTAACAGGATGCTCAAGTTAATCTTGTCTTTGGCCTCACCAATTAAGTGGATGCTTTCCAAGGATTTTGTTTCTGTGTAGTCTTTCTTGCATTTTAGCTTGCCTGTGCCAAACATGTTTTGAGGATAGTGGACTGCACAGTCCCCAGAGCTGTTACTATGACACCTTTCATGAGTACTAAATTCACGAAATTGTATTTTTGTTTTGTTTTAAAAAATATAATGAGAAATAAAGATGAGACTCTCAGGAAGGAGACAGATATTAACATATATAACCTCCCAGTAATGATCCGTGGTCACTGCTAACTGAAATCAGTAACAGCAGAAAAATGGCTTACGGCAAGGGCAGTTCATCTCTATATCACAAACATGTGTACTCTGAGAATAGTGGGTGTTCCTGGATTTATATTTTTTAGAATAAGTATTTGTAAAGGTAATCTACACCCATTTTCCCTATATTATTTAGAGGCAATCTGTCCTTCATTTACTTTCCCCCAACCACCACTGCTTGGAAATAAATCGGTGAAACAGTCAGTGTCTGGCTTTAGAAATGGCAGTCAGCCAGCGTCAATTGGTTTTTCAAGCATTTGCTTATGCATCAAAGACAAAAACTGTTTGTTTATTTTCTCATATTGATTAATTTTTGCATGTGGCTGGATTTAGAGAGATAATCAAAAGGGGATGGCCAACATCCAAGCAATGGCAACCAGTCACTCTCGGGAAGTTGTTGACAAGTGGCCCTGGCTTTGCAGTTTTTTTCAAAGGGAGAGAGTGTTCATTAAACAGAAGCTTCATCAAACAGGACAGTGGTTTACATGTGGATAGATATATTCTTTATTTAACATTCACAAGTTGCTTATAGATTAATTAGCCCATCTGTTGCAACTAATGTATTCTTGTGTCTTTTGAGTTGATTGTAAAAGTGACTGATTTCCCTATCTACTTAAAATAGTACCTTTGCTTCCACTGAAAGTAACCTTTTAGAATCAAATAATTTATTTAATCATCCAGCTAAGAATCCGTAAATGGCTTGCGGTAAATAAGAGCTCAACTATCTACAGCTCCCAAAGTGATTATGTCAGAGTGCTGTGATGGGGGATAATGCAGGAGATAAAAAAAGATCTTAAAGAAGCTAAGTGAATAGACCTCCAAAATGGGTATATAGTATTGGTTTTAGTTTTTAAAATACATTCTCTCTTCTCAGCACATAATGATGGTAACTGCTCAGGATGGCTGCCCTCATAGAGCAATTAAGCTACAGCTCTTCTGCAGGGCAAGGCAGAATTTATAAAATGAATGACCTTTTATGCAGAGTAACTAACTGTATTGATGAACTTCAAGTGATGATTAAAATAAGTGTTCTGTATCCTCAGTGCTTACATCTTATAAGGAAACCACATAAAGGATAGTGGATTTTAAAGGTCATGGATTTCTTCACTTCAAGGAGAAAATAAACATTTTTATGAAAGTACAGGTCAGCCACATTGTTGCCAATAAAAATAAGCTGTGAATTTCATAGTTAAATGATTTTGAAATATCATTGGTGCTTGGCATAGAATTTGTATGGAAATGACATTATTGTAAATGTATGTAAAGTATATTTGCTTGGAATAATCATAGAATCATAGAAGATTAGGGTTGGAAGAGACCTCAGGAGGTCTTCTAGTCCAATCCCCTGCTCAGAGCAGGACAAACCCCAACTAAATCATCCCAGCGAGGGCTTTGTCACGCCAGGCCTTAAAAACCTCTAAGGATGGAGATTCCACCACCTCCCTAGGTAACCCATTCCAGTGCTTCACCACCCTGCTAGTGAAATAGTGTTTCCTAATATCCAACCTAGACCTTCCCCACTGCAACTTGAGACCATTGCTTCTTGTTCTGTCATCTGCCACCACTGACAACAGCGTAACTGCTTTCAAATCCCCCTTCACTCATCTCTTCTGCAGACTAAATAAGCCCAGTTCCCTCAGCCTCTCCTCGTAAGTCGTGTGCCCCAGCTCCCTAATCATTTTCGTTGCCCTCCGCTGGACTCTCCAATTTGTCCACATCCCTTCTGTAGTGGAGGGACCAAAACTGGACACAGTACTCCAGGTGTGGCCTCACCAGAGCTGAATAGAGGGGAATAATCACTTCCCTTGATCTTCTGGCAATGCTCCTACTAATACAGCCTAATATGCCATTGGCCTTCTTGGCAACAAGAGCATACTGCTGACTCATATCCAGCTTCTCATCCACTGTAATCCCCAGGTCCTTTTCTGCAGAGCTGCTGCTTAGCCAGTCGGCCCCCAGCCTGTGGTGGTGCATGGGATTCTTCCTTCCTAAGTTCAGGACTTTCTTGTACATGTTGAACCTCATCAGATTTCTTTTGGTCCAATCCTCCAATTTGTCTAGACCCTATCCCTACCCTCCAGCATATCTACCTCTCCCCCCAGCTTAGTGTCATCTGTGAATTTGCTAAGGGTGAAATTCGTCCCATCATCCAGATCATTAATAAAGATGCCCCTGGGGCACTCCGCTTGATACCAGCTGCCAACTAGACATCGAGTCGTCAATAAGTATTGATTTTTGTGGATAAACAGGGAAGTTGGTTGGTTGGTTTCCCAAGGAATTCTAATAAGATTTTATATTTTACTTCTTGAAATGTTATCCATGCTTCTCCCCCAAACCCCACACCACCCTCCCACTGGCAAAGATCTGTGGTAAAATGGCCACTTTTTAGAAGTCAGCCTAACCTTTGCCAAGAAGTACCACATAATGACAGTTATAGTATACTTCTTGTACTAACAATAGGAACAATTCTGATAGATCAGATCCAACTACATGGTATTTGTTGCCAAACATTGACTTTTAAGGGTGATCACTAAATTTGTTGTCCTGAGACTATTTATAAACATTAAAACTGTTTAGTACAGGAGGGTCAGGAGAGAGGAAACTACTTTTTGAAGGAGTACTTGTGGCACCTTAGAGACTAACCAATTCATTTGAGCATAAGCTTTCGTGAGCTACAGCTCACTTCATCGGATGCATACTGTGGAAAGTGTAGAAGATCTTTGTATACACACAAAGCATGAAAAAATACCTCCCCCCACCCCACTCTCCTGCTGGTAATAGCTTATCTAAAGTGATCACTCTCCTTACAATGTGTACGATAATCAAGTTGGGCCATTTCCAGCACAAATCCAGGTTTTCTCCCCCCCCTCCCCCCCAGAAACCCACTCTCCTGTTGGTAATAGCTTATCTAAAGTGACCACTCTCCTTACAATGTGTATGATAATCAAGGTGGGCCATTTCCAGCACAAATCCATGGTTTAACAAGAACGTCTGGGGGGGGTAGGAAAAAACAAGGGGAAATAGGTCATTATGCAAGGTAACCTATTTCCCCTTGTTTTTTCCTCCCCCCCCCCCCCCCACGTTCTTGTTAAACCATGGATTTGTGCTGGAAATGGCCCACCTTGTTTATCATACACATTGTAAGGAGAGTGATCACTTTAGATAAGCTATTACCAGCAGGAGAGTGGGGTGGGGGAGGTATTTTTTCATGCTTTGTGTATATAAAAAGATCTTCTACACTTTCCACAGTATGCATCCGATGAAGTGAGCTGTAGCTTATGAAAGCTTATGCTCAAATAAATTTGTTAGTCGCTAAGGTGCCACAAGTACTCCTTTTCTTTTTGCGAATACAGACTAACACGGCTGTTACTCTGAAACCTACTTTTTGAAGGGAGCCTACAGATTGTAGAGGTAGAAGTTATTCAAGGGGCTTACATTACTTTCTACAGTGAAAATTGTGGAGTTCCCACTTCCCTAATGGGAACAGCACCTGAAGGGAGCATATTTCTATGGCTTTGAAAGAAGGAAGGAACTGGAGAGGTAGAACTGAATGATGGCTAAAAGATCCAGATTTAAAGTGCTATTTAAAGCCGCCTTTGTTAGATATATCTGATACTGGACATTTTAGTATACTGGACATATATCTAGGAATGTACATATATATACTGGACATATATATAGGAATGTGTACTGTGCTCATCACTACTGTGTAGCATCTGAGCTAGCTGTAGGAGCAATATGCTCTTGCCATTGCGGAGTAGCTGCTACATCATACCATGGATCCCTCACACATCCATGTGAGGGTAGGCAGGATTCAAACCACAACTTTCTTCTTGAGGTTCTCCCGCAGGAAGGATATCTTTACATTGCACATGGACTCCATATGATCCCCACCACCACCACACCACAGAGAACATGCCTATGGATGTTCTGAACTGCTGTATGTGTTCATGTAATTAAAAACTGTATCATAATACATGTATGCAAAGGGGCAGAGTTAAGATTACACAAGCTCCCTTAAATCTGGCATTGTCCAACTTTGCAAATGTTTTGCTTTTCAACCTAATGTTCTTTTATCAAGGGGGGTTTGGGTTGGTTGATCAGTTAATTGGTCTGGAAATGTCAAGATATTTGAAAGAAAGAAAAATGGAGAAACAAAGCAATTCCATCTTCAGGAAATATCTGCTAGACATCAGTGGAACACTGGTTTTTAGGGATTCCTGTATTCTCTTCTGGGTCTGGGAAGGTCGTGGGGGCCAATGGAATAGTCAGAAAACTTAGTTATTTGTTGCTATTTGTTTTCTTAATCTGCTTTGTATTTTCATAGTGTTCATTCATCTACAGATCTCAAAGCACTTTTTAAAGGTGGCATGTTGAAATACTACATTTTACAGATACGAAAGCCAAGCACTTAGGTTTGGTATTATGTTTCAGAAAGGTAGTGTAGGTCAGTGCTCTTTCCCTTCCTAGGCTATAAACTATTTTATTGTGGAAAATTGCCTGGGCTGTGATTCTTTGTAGTTGTTAGGAAATTATGCAGGAGACAGGGAGAATGCTCTCTGCAGCATGGCAAGAGTTCAGACTTTCAGACATAATGAGTAAGGGCATAAAATTTTGTGCATGTGTAAATGGTGATTTCCTGGTAACTCAGATAAATCTGGATGGGTTTTCATGGGAACAGAAAAGATGGTTCTTTGACCTCAGGACTGTCCCACTGTCAGATGTCAGCTGCCTATGGGTAAGCTCCTGTGGTGCTGGCAGAGTTTTTACATGGACAAAGTTTTCTGTTTTTCATTGCACTGATTTTGTAAAACTTTCCAGGAAAAAAAAAATAACCTGAGGCAGAAACTAAGCATGGAAAAATTCAACCCAAATAGTTCATTTGTCAGAGGTCATAGCAATTAAAAGCAGGTGGTTATAATGGAAAATTTTAGGCAACCTTAAAATAATAGGTTTTTCCTATAATGCTAAGGCTTGTCTACACTTAAAATGCTGCACCAGCGCAGCTGCGCCATTGTAGCATTTCAGTGAAGACTCTACCTGTGTCAGCGGGAGGGGTTCTGATATGGGCTTAGAGCCTCCGCCTCCCCGAGAGGCAGTCGCTAAGTTGATGGGAGAAGACTTCGGGAGAAATCTCTAGTTGAGTAAAACCTCTGTGTAGACGGTGCTAAGTCAGTTTAACTGCGTTGCGCAGGGGATGTGGATTTTTCACACCCCTGAGTAACATAATTATACCAACCTTATTTCGTAGTGTAGACCAGGCCTCATGTCAAAATATATGCAATGTGTTTGTATGTTTTGGTCCTTGGACCAAATTCAGATGTGATGTTAGGATGGTACAAATAGTGTGAGGTGATAAGTCATATATTCTGTAGGGATAGAAGTGAAGATTTCTATTGGAAGGGTGTAAAATAAAGCCGGCACCTGGGATTAAACCCTTTGTGGGTTGCATTTCTTACCACAAAAAATCACCCCCTCTACCCCTTCACAGGATAAATTATATCGTCTCACACCTGCACTGGCTTATGGCAGTTTCATTATTTGTAATTTACAATAACATTCACATCACCTCTGAATCTCACCAAAGTACTGTTTTCAGTACAGTGATAGCACATGTTCTTGGTCAAGAACTCTGCTATTGACAGCCATTGGCCAATTAGCACGTTAGTTCAGTGATGTGCTCGTACTTTGAAAATCCAGACACACGAACATGTAGGAATTTAACACACCACCCATACTTGCAGTTATCCGTGTTATACTCCAAACACTACACAAGAGGAGCACTGGTATAGGAATACTGATGTACTATACTGTACTATGCTGGCAAAGTGCCCTAGTGTGGGTGCAGCTACAGCGGCAAAGGTTCACGTTGTTCCAGTGTAGTGAAAACATAAAGAAATTGTTGGTATATAGATATACCATCAGAGGTATACTGTCAAACCCTTCCAATGGAGACAAAGCTTATTTCATTTGTGAAACTGATATAAGCTATCCTAACAAAAGGACTTATTGCCAGTAGAGCTGAATTTACACTGGGACTTTTTCTGGCATAGCTGTCAGCTGGGGGTGTGATTTTTTTCATACTCCTAATCAGCATAGCAAAACTTACAAGTGTAGACCAATCTAATACTCATCCTCAGCCTCACAGCCTGTCAAACAATTGTCCTTGGCCTGGTTTACATCTAAAACTTAGGTCAACCTAGCTACATCGCTCAGGGTTGCAAAAAATTCTATGCCATGTGCAAAGTAGTTAGGTTGACCATATCCCTTACTGTAGAAGCAGATAGGTCAACAGACCTAGCTACCACCTCTCAGAGAGGTGGATTACCAACCTCAATGGAAAAATCCTTACCATTGTTGTAAGAAGCATCTACACTACAGAACTACAGCGACACAGCTGCAGCACTTAAAACTTCTTTTTTCTTATCTTCTTTAGTTTGGATTTGACTTGGATTTCCATACATGTAAAAGGACAATTAGTGCAGCTGACTGTGTCATCGGATCTTCCTATCTGCAATCTAATTGACAATATAATGGCAATGGCATATAAGTGACAAAACATTTACAATCTGCCTTGTTTCCTTTCAGATATCTCAGACACCCTTATTGATGGATTTTTTAACAACAATACTTGTCAGAAACCTTTTGTTACATTCAGATGTTACAGAAGGTGTTGAAATACCAAACAAAATAAAACCCCACTTTTTCATATATATTTTATAAACCAGACAAATAATTTATGAGATGGAATTGTAAATGTCCTTAGAGTTTTAAAAATGTATTACTTAATTTTTGCTTCTTTCAGAATCCACCTGCACTGTGTTGTAAGAGTTTTATCAGTTTGTTTTCTAGCAAAAGCCAAAGAAGTTATTTTCCCACCCAACCCTTATCTCCTCTCTTGCATGAGCACGATAGAAAATTGCAGTAGATAGCAGCATATGATTTAATATACTCTACAAATCACTTATGATACACGTTTTATACTCCTGTTTCTATAAGCCCTTTCAGTTCTGAGTCCTAATTTGTGTAATGTTCTGTTTTCCTTTAGGTCAATGGGAAGGACCTCTCCAAGGCCACTCACGAAGAGGCAGTGGAAGCTTTTCGGAATGCCAAGGAACCAATTGTAGTTCAGGTTTTACGGAGAGCACCCATTAATAAAACACATGGTAGCTCACAGGATGTTCAGCTTATGGATGCTAGCACTCAGACCGACATCACCTTTGAGCACATTATGGCTCTCGCCAAGCTTAGGCCATCTACACCTCCAGTACCAGATATCTGTCCCTTTCTGCTTTCAGACAGGTATGGTTTACCTTTCTCTATCACTTTTCCAGCCAACCTCATATACTATCTATATAATAAGATTCCAGGATTGTCACTCTTTGTGTGTGTGTCACTCTGAAGACGAGAATGTCTGTACAGACAGTGTGATGCAATGGTAACAGCTACAGGCATGATTGAAAGCTCTCTTATTTTAGAATATCACCAAGTTCAATCATCACTGGGATTTGCGGTCTGTCACCATCCAGTTTTTAAGTTCTCATCCATATTCAGCTCTTTTTACACACATGACTTTATGAATTACATCTGTGTGACAGCACTCATTGGTAACTTATAATATTAAGTATTCATTTTCAAGAAAGTAAATGTTAACAAATGACTAAGTGTAGTGTTTTCTGTCTAGAAAACATCTCGGGAATACTGTCATCTCATTACTGTATAGCTGTCACTGCTAGCCACAGTCCCACACTTGTTTCACTGCATCACCTCCTGAACTTCATTCATGGATTAGAGCTGCAATAAGGAATTCTGGCTCTGATCACTTCATCGTCATACTATTTCTTCATCAAAAGCTTATGCCAACAGTGGGCCCCGTACAGGTAGATAGTTACTATAGCCAAAGCTGCCAAAAGGCTTGTTAAGACCCAGAGAGAGCTGGCTTGTTGGCATTGTGTACATTTCTCCCTTACACAAAAGGAGAATCAAGGAAACTAATTACATTAAGGTGCAGTTATCTAAAGCAAAACGTGACTGAATATATAAAGAGATTAAACATAAAATCCCGCCTCTTGAATGACAAACCGTGTGTAATGAGTTATTGATTGATTCATATTTCCTCTGAAATTGTACAGAATTTAAATGTCAGTGTAGCGTATTTATGCAAAAATAGTGATCCATCCTTTTGGACCTCAGCTCATGAATTATCCCACCTGTCTGTCAACGCTTCCCCTCCAGTTCATCCACTAGCTACAGGCAAAACCACAATCATACTAGAGATTTCCCATTGAACTCCCAATGATCCATGGATCTTTGCACAGGAGTGGTGTTGCAGACTGTATACCGCATTTCACCTTGTCACAGATACAGAGTCACAACGTTCTGGGCAGGTTGGATCGTCAGCAGATCCTACCAGGGTAACTTGTGATCAGGGTTCAGGTAATAGCAGTCTTTGTATCTGAGGCAACACATACGTTCATTTTATTTTGGGAAGACCCCTTTCTTTTTGTCCAAAACCTATCCAAGGTTCCTATGTGCTGACATTTTCAAGAGTATAATTTCTCAAACACACCTTGCCAGCCTTTTGAGTCCATGTTCAAGAAGGCTGTAGAGTACAAGTTACTCCTTTAAGGTCTGGAATAATTTGTGATCATTATGAAATCGGCTTCATTTAAGAGATTTAATGTGGTAGAAATGTGATTAGTACAATGTTGTGCTAAGAAAGGCCCCTTCATGTTGCTCCAGTATCTGAAGTGTATATTTGGATGCATGTAGAGATGGCATGCGTATCTGGAGTTAAGCACATTTAAGAGTATGGAAAAATCCCAAAGCTTATCAGCTAAGCAGTTTGGCTCAAAACAGACCCTGCTTCATTCACTCTTCAAAATAACCATGTGTGGATCTGACAGTAGAATTTTGCCTTTAGTGCCATACTTGGCAAAATGAAATTAACTGGTCTCTGTGCGTTTGAAAAGAGAAAAGCCCCGGCTTTTGCCTGGTTGTATTCCTTTCAGACTGTCAGATCACTCAGAATAGCATTCCAAAGATGAGAAAACTACAGAGAAGTTTTTTTATCGTTTTTTATTTGAAAAACTATTGTCTCATCTATTCCTGTTGTACTGCTTTGTCCCACTTAGCTGCCATTCTCTTCACCCAGTGGAGCATGAATTTTATGAAGGTAATGAGTATCTTTCCAGCCTTCCTGCTGATGCAGATAGAACAGAGGACTTTGAGTATGAGGTAAGATCATTGGCATGCTACAGCATTTCTTTTTACAACTACAGGTACTGTATTTACAGAGCTGATATCAAAGTCCTGTGAGAAGAACAAAAGCAGGAATGCTCTTTTTTTAAAAAAAATTAATTACTGGAGCAAATTCTCTCCCTCAGTCAGACTTGTACAGTGTCATGGACTGTTGCATGGGTATAAATGGAAGCAGATTTTTGCCACGTATGTGTGAGTTTAGAAGGGCTTATTTTACACATACCATATTGTGTGACGGAAACTGCTCTGCTTTTTGCAGTTTTGACACTTTGAAGAAAGTCTTTCAGAAATTAAAAAACTAACTAGAAGTGTCATTACTTTTTCTTCTCATTTTCAGAACTAATTGGCAATTTTTCTACCACCTTAAGGATCGAGAGCAAGTATACACAGTGCATGGTGTTTTTTATTATTAGACCATGTTTATCCTTTGCTCAGCTATACACTGTACAGTATTTTAAATAACAAGTATATAAATTATTAAGTAGCTTTCATGAAAGTAGGGAAAATATTCTTTCTTCCTAATATTTGCTCTCTCTTAATAGTACATAAAGAAACCTTTTAAAGGTTTCTGATAACGGCTTGACATTTGGAAATAAAATGGATTGGGAAAGCTTTGGTAAATAGGCACATTGTTCACTTTTATATTCTTCTTTTTTATGTTCTTTTCTGCTTACAACCTGGGGAAACTGAAGTTCTTTCCCCAGGAACATGGAAAATCAAATAAATCTACTTGGTGAAGCTAACACAGAACAAACAAACTTGTATTTGAACTCTTCAAAAAATCATTGTTAGGGATTAGTGAAATCATTATTTCTTCCCAATTGGACTTTGGTTGATATCTAATAGCGGAAAAGTCTTGGGGCTTATGTTCTATTTCGATTCCACATGGCTAATATAATTTTAGCTTCTTTACTGAGTGTGTGTGTTTATTTGTAGCAGATCTGGCTTATGTCTGTCAGAGAGACTATTTATCTGATAAATTTGTTAGTCTCTAAGGTGCCACAAGTACTCCTTTTCTTTTATCTGATAATATTTTTTTTAAATGGCAAAATAGACAGCCAGAAAGAGAATAAATTTTAAAAATCTTACCTAGTTAAAATGGGAAAAACAACTTTTTTATTATCAGAATATTAGTGAAACATTAAAAATGCAGACAGATTTTACATTTATATAGAGTCTAGTACAGTGGAATCATGTCCTTTTTATGACCATTATTAATCCCTAATAATAGCCAGCATAAGTATTATGACAGTGGTAAATGCTCAGGCAGGTTCTCAGTAGCCTGTAATCTCTACTAATCACATCATCATAGTCATTAATTTACTGTCAGCTGTGATTCAATTGCCCAAGGCAAACCCATTGAATGACTGAAATAAAGAATGTTTCACATGAAATTTAAATAGGAAAGGAGCTGTCTGGCTTCCATTGAGGAGAATAATTTGTTCGGGAAACAAGAGAGGAGGGAATGACTACATCTTGCATCCTGTAACAAAAAAGACTCCAAACACAATTTCTGTAACTCAGGAAAGAACAAAAGCCAGCCCCTGTGTTTAAGTTTCTATGTTAAATTCCAGTTCTGGTGATGTGACATTACAAGGACCCATTGGCAATGGTGAGCGTAAGAGGTACATGCATCTCCAGAAACATATGCACTCCTTTTTGGATGTACAGTCTCGCACCTAAGTGTGCAGAAAAGTATTTGCACACGCAAATCTGTTAATTTTAAGTGCAAGAGAGTCCTGCATTTTAGGGGTTAGAAAATGTAGGAATAAAGTGAGAATTGCTAAATCTCAAACTGAATTAGCTCTTGCCATAGAAATTAAAATAAATAATTTTTTTTAGCTATATAAATAGAAAGAAAGTAAGGAAGGATGAGGTTGGACCACTGTGAGGTGTACATGGGAAGATTAAAGACAAAAATAGTCTAGCTGTGGTCCCAAAACTAAATGAATACTTTGATTTGATTTTCAAAAGTATATAGAACATGACTATGAAGGTGTAATGGTTGTTGGAAATAAGTGTATAGAAATGAAAATTATCACACCTGAGCTGGAGTGAAAACTTAAAGAGATTAATGCACTCAAATCAGGAGGACCAAATAATTTCCACAATACTGAAAGAACTGGCACATGAGATTGCTAGTCCAGTAGCAATGATTTTTAATAAATCTAGCTGTCTATTTGGAGGGGTAATACCATATAGCTGGTGCATAATTAATACCATACCTATATTTGAGAAGGGAGGGTGGGGAAAGTGATCTGGGCAATTACAGACCTACTAATCTGACCTCGGTAGCATGCAAGGCTTTAAAACAAACTATGGATGAAAGAATAATTGAATTCATGAACGTAAATGGGGGATATAATGCAACATGAGTTTACCAAAGGTAGATCACACCAGAATAACCTGATTTCCTTCTTTGAGAAAATAACTAATTTTTAGATACGGGAAATGCAGTAGATCTAATGTACTTGGACTTCAGTAAAGCGTTTGACATAGTACAACATAGGATTTTTTTAGTTAAATGAGGGAAGATGGGAATTAGCACAAGATTTGTAAGATAGATAAGGAACTAGTTAAATGGGACAAAGTGATGGGTTGTGCTTAAGGGTGGCCTATCAGACTAGCGGGTGTTTACTAGTGAAGTTCCTCAGGGACTGGTCTTGGGACCAGTCTTATTCAATATTCTTATTAATAACCTTGGCACGAAAGTAGGAGTGTGCTAATGAAATTTGCTGAGGATACAATGTTGGGAAATATTGTCAATACTGAAGAAGATCAGAATATTTTACAAGAAGATCTGGATGACCTTGAAGACTAGAGTGGAAGAAATGAGTTGAAATTCAGTAGTACAAAAGTGCAAGGCCATGCACTTAAGATCTAATAATAACAGTTTCTGCTACAAGTTGGAAGCCTCATATTAGAATTGAGATCAGGGTGTGTAGTCAAGGATGATTATGGACCACCAATATGATGTGGCTGTGAAAAAGGCAAATGTGATCCTAGGATGTATCAGGTGAGGCATTTTCAGTAGTGATAGAGATGCATTAATGCTATTGTACAAGGCATTGATAAGATCTCATTTGGAATACTGCATACAGTTCTGTTCACTCATGTTCAAGAAGGATGAATTCAAACTGGAAGAGGTGCAGGGAAGAGCTACTAGGATAATCAGGGGAATAAAGTGACTTTTTTATGAAAGAAGACTGATAGGTCTTGGCTTGTTCAGTCTAGCAAAAAGAAGGCTGTGAGGGCAAGTTAAGGGGTAAATACCAGGGAGGGTGAAGAGTTAGGTAAGCTAAAGAACAATATTGGAACAAGAACAAATGGGCATAAACTGGCCGTGAACAAATTCAGGCTGGAAATTAGAAGAAGGATTCTAACCATAAGAGGGGTAAGGCTTTGGAACGGCCTCCCAATAGGAGTTGTGGGGGCAACCCACATTATTAGTTTTAAGAGAGAGCTGGGCAAATTTAGGAGTGTGATCGTCTGATGGGGTTGCTTGTGAGGGTAGGGCTCAGCAGCTCTGGGCTTACTTCTGGTTTATGATTTATATTCCTAAAAGCTCTCACTTTAGGGCTTCAGCCAATCATGTGCAGGGGTCAGGAACAGACTCCTCCCTCTCCCAGTGTATTCTATGGAGTCTTTTGGTCTCCTTCCTCTTAAGTATCGGGATGGTCATGGCTGAAGATGGGACACTGGACGGAATAGGCCAGGGCTCTGAGGTGGCACAGTGCATTCTCTCTCTCGTGCTTGTTGGTTCTTGCTCACATGCTCAGGGTCAGGAAGGAGTTTCCCCCCAAGTCAGACTGGCAATGACCTGGGGGTTTTTTGCATTTCTGTGAGGAGTGTTGGTGCAGGTCAGTTGTCCGGAGTATCTGGATATATCTCACTTAACTAGTTTCCTGCCATTGTAGGCACCTTGAGCACTGATGCATCTCGATCCCTCCTACTCTCGCCCTGTGGCATGTAATAGTCTAATCTCCTGTGGGCTGTAATACTTTGGCCTCATTTCAGTTGTTGGGGTTAGTGTGCGGGAGTTGGGTTGTGTTGGCTGCATGTGACATACAGCAGGTCAGACTACATAATATGGTGGTCCTTTCTGGTGTGAAACTCAGTTACTTTATTTTTATGCACTAATGGTTCAGTCCAAACCTCCTGAAGTCAATACAGGTCTTCCCATTGATATCAGTGGCTTTGGATCAAGCCTTAATGCCTCTTTGCAAGCACAGCTATACATGTGGTCCAAACTGAGAAGAGGTAGGAGAATTAAAGACAACTGACAATCTGTGTGACGTCCTGACCACATTGAAATCAATGGCAAAACTCTCAACTCTCAAACTCTCAGCAGCAAAAGGATCTCACCCTGTAGCCTCAATATGTCTTACTGTCTCTAAACATTTCAGCAGGCCTACTTAATATCCAGTATTCAAGGGTACCCCCACAGTAAGTATGCCATCACTGATGAGAGAAATATGAGTGTCAGCCTTAAAGCTGAATAGTCTTTTTATTTGTTGGGTATTGTCACAAGCTTAACATGACTTTAATTTTTGAGTTAATTTCCTTTGGTGGTACTTTTCCATACCAACATATAATATATAATATATTCCTTCTCTTTCAAAGGCTACTGAGTAAGGGCCTGACTCTGAACAGACCTATGTTTCCGAAGTTTACACACGGGTGCATTCTCATTATAGTCAATGAGACTACTGATGTGAGTAAAGTTACTCACATGCTTAAGTATTTGCAGGTTTCAGCCCTAAATGTGTATTTATGGACTTGCTAATATGTTGACTCCAAAATGATTTAGGAACTTTCTGAAAGGCCTGGTATTGGTCCAACAGATCAAAACAGGTCTATCCGTCTTGTGAATGCATATTTAGAGACTTTTCAACACATGGATTATTTAACCAATAGACTAAACTGATCTGTCTATCTTGTAAATACATATTTAGGGGCTTTTTAACATGAGGATTACTGAGCTGATAGCTTGTAACAGCTCCCGTCAGAGCTGTGATAGCCTGCAAATACCCCTCGTAAACATTATAGTCAGTCATGTCAATATAATCATGGCTCCTGCATGCTAAAAATCCTAATTCAGTTTTCATTCAAATGGTCTCCATGCATGCACAATGACTGTATTTTATAAATAAAATAACTTAGTTTGATTCCCCCACCTTCTGTATCTATACAAAGAAACTAACCCATGTTATGGACCCATGGCCTACAAAATCGATGCTGTTTCTGAGTTAGAGGTTTGTAACATAACCTCATCAATTTAGCATGGAGCTTCTAATTACAATTATTAAATCAAATTTTAGATTTAATTTTCTTAAAGACAGAATGAGAGAGAAGGGGAGAAGTCAGGAAGTCAGGCCTTGGCTGAGACCTCATAAGACCAAGTTTCAGCTTCATTCAACTATAATGATAGTGATATGAATGAACAGAAGCGCTGTAATACTTTAGTTACATATCATAAGATTGTGCTGTTTTTTTTTATTTTCCTACTGAATTCAGATTTTCCCCTGAACCTTCTAAAAGTTGGAATAAATCAAAAAGATTCCTTAGCAATTAAAAGACAGATATCAAATTCAGCAGCCACCAGAAGTAATGTAAAAAAAAAAGTTTCAAGAAATACATTGCTCCTTAACTGGAGCCCTAATAAAGACATATATGTTATAAACTAGAACAGCTAAAGTTATGAGCAAGGCTGTAGTTTTCCATTTTAATTATATCTGATTGGTGGTGGATTGAGGTAAATATACTGTAGGCTTTTAGTGGAGAAGAGAATGTTTCTCACCACGTGGCTTACAGTTGTCAACTTTATGCAGCTACTAGTCAGTTTTATAAAAGGGGGTAGTACTAACTGATAGACAGGTCAGAAGGAGCTTGGAAAAGCTGGGCTTTACAGCATTATATGCATTTGCTGAGCTGCTTCTTCATAATACCCTAAAAATTAATGCTGAAAACTGGAAGCACTGCTTACTATATTCAAATATTTTAGTGAGACACTTTTTCAAGTATAAAGTATAATTTTTCATTTTAAATAACCTACCTACAATATTAGGTAGGATACTAAGAGTAAAGAAGTACTTGTGGCACCTTAGAGACTAACCAATTTATTTGAGCATAAGCTTTCGTGAGCTACAGCTCACTTCATCGGATACATACTGTGGAAAGTACAGAAGATCTTTTTATACGCACAAACCATGAAAAAATGGGTGTTTACCACTACAAAACCCATTTTTTCATGGTTTGTGTGTATAAAAAGATCTTCTGTACTTTCCACAGTATGCATCCGATGAAGTGAGCTGTAGCTCACGAAAGCTTATGCTCAAATAAATTGGTTAGTCTCTAAGGTGCCACAAGTACTCCTTTTCTTTTTGCGAATACGGACTAACACGGCTGTTACTCTGATACTAAGAGAGAGAGAGAGAAAGAGAGTGTGTGTGTGCGTGTGTGTGTGTGTGTGTGTGTGTGATGTCAATTCCACTAGAGTCCTTCTAGTTTTACCAACATCTTTTTCCAGCTGCAAGCACAATCTTTTCATATAAATATATAGGAAAAAGTGGATTGCACTTTAAAGTTATTTATGAAAAACCTTCTCAAATACTCTTGTGTCTGATCATTGACACACTTGAGATTATTTTAGTTGTATATCTAAAAATATTTCACTGCTTAGAGTTTTTATAAAGATGTTCAAGATTTCTTCCCTGTAATTCAAGAGAAGTCTTGAGCTGCTATAACTGTAATACCCTTCCTGTGATCCTTCTGACAGTCAGTGCAGACTATAAAAAAGAATGACAGTTAAAAATGAAACAGTGGGATAGCCTTAGGTTTTACTGTAATTATTTGAATAGCACACTATAATAATTAATGTGAAATTTTAGCACACATTTGGCCTACTAGAGCACAAGGAAATGCATTTTATAGGAATTTTTATATAAAGTCCCTGAGGTTTAAACAGTCATGATTTACACAAAGACACATGTAATATCTGTCTAAATATAGTTAGCACTACGTGCAAATAAGCAGCGTAGTGGTAATAACAGAATATTGCTTTACTTTTAATATACCACCTTTCATTTCAGAATTGCAGACTTGCTTTTCAAATATTAATTAACTAATCCTAACACCTCTCTAGTGAGATACATAAATATTATTATAACCATTTTACAAGTGGGGGAACTAAGCGTAGACATATTACGTGACTCACCCAAGGTAGTACAGCCAGTCAGTAACAAAGGTGGGAATAGAACCCAGGAGTCCTGAGTAATAACACTCTTACTTTAGCCACTAAATCACACTTCCCTCTTTTCATTTGATATGGAGATCACTGGATCATTTAGGATGAAGTAAGATGTCAGGTCAGTTGCTGTTCTGCTTGTTTGTTCCTAATTTTTATATATATTTAGGATCACTCCATACAAAATGCTGAAATTCAAAGCAGATAAAATTGCTGTAATCTGTAGCTGTCACTGGTAATGAATATCCCAATTTACAGACTTGAATTTTGCTTCTAACTAGTAAACATCACTGGAGAAGAGGACACAAAACTGACATGGGCAAATTTATCAAAGTTATTACCATTCATTGTGTTTTAGAACAAGAGGAAAATATATGAAGTCAGTGATATTCATTTTGTTTCATGATTTCATAAAACAAACAAAAGGTTACTCCTCATTTCACCTGAAAGATAATAAAAAAATTCCCTCGTTGTCAGGGCTTAAGATTTCCAAAGAAAATGAAGAAAAGTGAGCTTAGTTTTTCAGCAATTTATTTTTTGGGCAACATTACAATACATGGTGTCTATTTTTCATTCTAAGAATGAAGAGCAAGGTACTGGCAGTGTTTACCTATTTGTAGAATTCTGTGGATTGTAAATCTTCCATTTTGATGAAGATTTATCTTTAGGCAATTTTTATACCATTATGCTACACTCTCATGTATTCTTTATATGCCCCATATTTTACAGTAAACTATGATAGAAATATTTAAGAGTTTTTAAATGTTTCATTGGTACTATTGGTTCATACACTTCCACCTTAAAAGCCAGGCTGTCTTAGTATCATGTATCCAACTATACAGACCTAAGAAGGAAGAAAATTGTAACTACCACTTTTTCTTTAAAAATGTCTTAAAATAGTGTTAGTATAATAGTAGTAATAATAATGTAGTCATAATATACAATAGTAATGTAGTAATAATAATTAAGGCTGCATGTCTGTGACAGAGGTCGCAGAACTCACGGATACCATTACTTTCTACAACCTCTGTGACTTCTGCAGCAGCCAGAGTGGCTGACCCCGAGGCCAGCCACACTGGTTGCTGCTGGAGCGGCCCCGCAGCAAACCACTGGGGCAAACCCATAGCCAGTCACACCATCCGATATGCTGGATATGCTCCAGGGCCAGCTGCATGGGCTGCTACTCGGGCGGCCCCAGACAGTTGGCCGCAGGGACCGCCTGAGCAGCGGCTGGCCCCAGGGACCGCCTGAGCAGCAGTCCCGGGGGTGGCAGGAGTAACTGCTGCTTGGCAGCCCCCGGCAGCTGGCCCCGGGGACTACCCAAGCAGCGGCCAGTGCAGCTGGCCCCGGGGATGGCCAGAGCAGCAGCCCTGGGGACAAGCTACACCAGCTGCTGCTTGGTGGCCTCCAGGGACTGCCCAAGCACCGGCCTCATGGGTGGCCCAAGCAGCGGTTGGTGGGGCTGCCCTTGGGGCCTTCCCAAAACAGTGGCACCCCAGGGTCCCCCAGCTAAGATTTAGTCAGGGATATTTATAGTGAAGGTCATGGACAGGTCATGGGCTGTGAATTTTTGTTTATTGCTTGTGACCAGGACTTTTCCTAAAAATACCCATGACTGACTCGTATCCTTAGTAATAATGTCACAGTTCTACGATCTAATATCTTGGGAATTGCTGCATCCTGCTTGGAAGTTGGGAATCTCACCTTTCCAGCCCTGAAAGGTCAGAAAATATTGGACCTTAACTTAGGACTGAATATTTTACACACAGCCTTGGGTAACAATGAATGGGAGAGAAATCTGGAAGGAAACAGCATTTCTCTGTGGAAAGTTTCTTTCTTTCTTTCTTTCTTTCTTTCTTTCTTTCTTTCTTTCTTTCTTTCTTTCTTTCACAGTGTATCTCATGAAAGCTTCTTAGAGGTTCCTGTAGGTGAGACAGTCCATGGTGTGTGACAAATGCAATTTATCACACTGCTTTGAAATTCATCAATATATGTCTTTGAGAGTATAGAGTGGTCACATGTATGGAGTATGAACAGCTGAAACTCAACATGGCTATTGTCTGCTTAAATGTCACATTGGTGCGGGGGGGATGGAAAACAACCTAACATGATTTAAAAATTACTTTGGATCATTTTGTATGCCTGTTTTTATGATCAAATGTTTTAGGTTAATTTATGCTTATATATTGTACTATATAAAGCAGACGGGCATATATGTGAGCTGGTATTGCTGCTGGACCCTTAACCTATGCACTTTCTGACTTTTTCTGATTTAAATGTGCAAGCTTAACATTGTCTTTTCACACTATTTTCCTTTTAACAGACAGATTGCAGTTCAGGCAAGTGTATTAATTTCTCACAGCTGTCTAGAATTGAAATATTGTCTTCGGCAACTTGATTTTAATTAATCCAAAATAGCTTTCATAAAGTTTTAGGTCAAGAATGTACAAACATGTGGAATATTATCTGTTTTAAGCGTTTGAAATCATAGCTGCCTGTTCTGTTGGCTAGATAAATGTTCTTCACAGCAGATGTTAGCACATCTGTTGTATCTCCTGTATTGTGATTGGGTGGATGGATGTTTAGAATGTGATGATGAGGCAAATAAATCTTCTAACTCATTTCAATCCTAAAGCAGGCAGTCAGCAGTGATAATGTTGTATATACAGCCAAGTGCTGGGCAGTAATTTTGAAATACAAGCAAAAATGAGGTATGAATTTACTCAAGATAAGTGAATAGGTTGTAAAAAGTGAAGGCTAATTATGCCAAGTTGATCCTCAGTTAATTTGAATTTGAGATGTGACAATCATATAAACCTTAGGATTTTGTGTGACTAAGCACATCAGCTAGAAAAGGACATATGCTGCAGTTTAAAGAGAACTGTAAGTTGTAGTAGGGGGCTTTTTAGTAGACATAAGGAGAGTTGGGAATCCAGGTTCGGGAGCAGCTGATGCCTAGAAGGTTGTGCCTTGGAAGGAAAAGAAGTTACCCACAAGAATGACCTAAGATCTTTGACATTGAGAAAATTCTTCATTTTTTAATTCTCTTACCCTCTCTCCTTTAGTTACTCCCCCTCACACAGTTCTCCTTCATATTATTTTAATGGACCTGGCTCTGTGCCCTGAAGTTTGTCAGACTTGAATGCTGTCACACCACCAAAGTATGGGGTGAATTCCAAAAGTTGGGGTCCTCACCTGAGAAGGCCTTACCATTAGTCTTAGAGCCCATGACTTTGGGAAAGGACAGCAAGAAACATGTCAGCCAACCTCAGCTGCAACGGGGTATAAAGTGGGAGGTGGAGGCTCTCACAGGGCCCAGTTCATTCAAGGCTTTAATATGCAACACACTGAACTGCAGATAGAAATGAAAAAGAAGTCAATGCAAAGATTTTGAACAGTCATATGCTCATGGTGTCCCACCCCATTCAGTAGGAGCAGATGTATTCTAATCTGCACTAACTAAAGATTCCATGTTGCACTGAAATAACCATGCTTGAACCAAAGAGTGAATTACAGTTACTTAGCCTGGAGGTAACTAAGACTGTAAATAGGCCATTATAAAGGCTGTATCAGAGAGGAGAAATGGCAGCCTCTGTGCCAGCTGCAGATGATGATGAGAGCTACAGGTCATAGAGAATACAGGAGTAGGGCTGGTTGAAAATTTTGTGTTGAAACCTGTTTTCAGTGGCAAATTGGGTTTTTGACAAACTGGAATTGTGTGCTGAAAGTGTCTGCTTTCCTCAAAAAAAAAAAAAGTCATTTTCTTTTGTCAGAGAACCCCAAATCCAAAAAGTTTTGGCCTATAGCCAAAAATGGTTCAGATTTAGGCCAGACATTTTTAGGGGGTTTGTAGCTTTCAGCTGAACATTTTCAGTTTTAGGCCAAAATGTTTTGATTTTCAGTTGCTCAAAACTAAAGTGATTTCAGTTTTTGTGGTTTTGTTTTTGATGACAAAATTTTCACTGCAAATACATCTGAAAATTAATTTTGTTTTCGTTTTTTGTCAAAATTTGTCAAATTTCTGACAAGGTCAATCCAAGAATAGTGATGACTCCAGTAGGACTTTGAGGCTCTAAGTCAATCTAACTAAAAGACATATAATAAATTTTACAATAAGTGCCGCCATGACCCCAACACATTCCCCTAATCTCATGCTTCCTACTACTAAGTAGCATTGCTTCTATCTTGTCAAGATTGATCAACACCAGTTGGAATTCATTCAGGCCCTTATTTCAACAAGGCACTGGCAAAGAGGGGAAACTGTAGAATCTGGGCTGGCTGAAAAGGAGACCCACAGCTAAGTGTCGTCAGCATACTGATGACACCTCAGCCCCAAACTCCTCTCCCTGTCTCCCTTGCAGCCTCACATAGGCATTGAACAGGAGTGATGACCAAGGCTGGACCCGTCAAGGATGCTGCATAGGCACAATTGTCCAGCCCTACCCTGTTGATCTCTCTGAGAAGAAGGCACAAACTCATTGAGGGAAACCTCTGTCAATCTCAGGCCATCCACAAGTAGATCAAAATTGTTCTAATAAGATCAGCATGGATGGTTTTCCATGAGGTGAGGGTCAGAAACAAGGAAAATCACCTGAGGAAAAAGAAGAATTAGAAAGATAAATGAGTCTGAGGGGAAATAGAGAGACTGAAACAGATACAGAAATAGAGATTTAGTGAAGAGGGTAAAATGAGATAAGTTGAGGCTGAGAATAAAGGTAAAGTAGATTTATTTAAAATAACAAATATAAGTTGAGGACATGTTATTTTTTAGTTTGTATAATTGTCCAGAAAAATCAGTGCAAAGTATTTGCTTTTTGTTAGAGTCTAAGGTGCTGTACGTTTACTGTATCCCACACGATGAGCTTATTGAGGTTGTCTTCTGACAAGCATCTGGAAATTCACTGTTACTTATAATGGCTAGTAGAGGGGAAACTGGAGTTCAGGTGGATGTTTGTAACTAACTGGAGGATGTGCTGACAGCTGTGGAGCCTTTTGCAGCTGGGAAGTCTATAATCCTTAAATAATTTTTCTTCTCTTTGACTTGCTTATAAGACACGCTCCCTTTAAAGTCTACCATGAGTCCTTTAAGTTCGAGGCTTAAATATGCTTTAAAAGCAAGTCAGCAAGGCCAGATCCACCGTGTGAATGCCCACTGGCTTTAAAATGTTGTGCACCCAAGTCCCATACTTTTACCCCTTTTGTCCTACTCTGGCACATTTAAATTTGCCCATTGGAAATGATTCAGTGGTCAAAGGGTTGCAGTGCTCTTACCAAGCAGGAAAATTTTCTCTTCCCAGAACCAGCTCTCCTTGTCCAGCTCTGTGGCTCCACACCTACCCACTCGCCCTCCCCAAGCCACTTGCCCATCAACTGTTACTCACCTCTCACCCACTGCCCTAGCCAGCCAACATGTTGCTCCTCCACTCTATGCAGCTGACAGATAGATTCATAGATTCCAAGGCCAGAGGGGACCACTGTGATCATCGACTCAGACCTTCTGTATAGCATCTGCCATAGAACAGGTGCACCTCCTCCCAGTTAGTGGAGAGCCGATTATAAATGCAGCTGCTGAGGAGTGTTACTTCATGTTCAGCAGCTGCAGTTGGAGCTCCTCACTGCTGCTGCTTTCCAATGCAATATAGCACTGTATGCCAGCTGTTTATTCTGTAATAGACTAGGGAAGATAATGGTTTATTGGTATGAGATCTGAAATCAGGCTTGCTTACTACTAAACGATTTGTCACTTATTTGTGTAGGTCAGTAGTTATTAAAAATTTTTCACCCAAAATAGTGGTGCTCAAGTGTTGGAATCACATGTACTGTGTATATCCTGGTACCACTTTTCTAACGGTGGGTACTACTTTTCTAACATATGCTGACATCTGAGGGAGTCCTGCACATGGACACAGGGCAGCATATGTCCCTAACTGTAGCTATAGAGATGGGGATGAGAGAAAAGTGATCATATTTTTAAATTGCCTTTTCATGCTATTATTTTTGCCTTTGGAGCTGTTATTTGAGAAATGCTTGCTGGAATGCTTCTGCTGCAATGTAAACAAATCTTGTGTCAGATAGCCTCAAAACTAAAACAGACTATAAAAAATAGGGATTAAAAGTCAGTTTATCCTATAGTCTCCCCACCCCTTGGATAGAGTATTGTCTTTCCCCACCATGTGAACTGGAGATAAACCTCAGTTTCTTTGTGGTAAGCTACCAACCAAATCCATCCTGGCAAATCTGATATCCAATGTGATTTGTCCTTTTCAATGCTTTTTATGAGAAGTCAGGACAGTCTTCTGTCAAAATTGATAAATGAGAAGACAGTGGGGAATGCAATTTTATTTGTAACAGGACAGCTGCCAGCAGTTCCAGCTTGTTTACATCTAGACTGGCTCTGTCTTGCTCCATAGCTTTTCTATTTCCATCCAAATAGCCCCCAAATACATTGTGGCTGTGCCTGCCTATGTCAAATCTGCATAACGTAACACACTGGGAGTGTTAGAGAGGGAAAATGAGGGCCATTTCATTAGGTTATTTTCACAACTGAAGAATTTCAATTGCTTTAAAAGAAAAATCTTGAACTTGACCAATTCTCTGTAGGCATTTAGCAGAATGGGTTGTAAATTCTGTGAAATAGGAGAGCCCAAGGGGTAACTGGAAAGAGTGCAGCTAAAATCCTAAGATGCTCATTACCTCCCACAATAACGGTATCTGAGGAATAAGAGTGCTGGGTTTTTTTTATTAAAAATACTTCTTTTTGAACAATACAGTGGCCAGTGTTTGGTAAATTAAATCTACAGAAAACATTGAAACTTCAATTTATTCTTTTGTGTATGAATGGAGTGCAACCCTATATGTTGGCCTCCAACATTTATTGTAGATGCATTACACAATTCTGTATACTAAACACTTCTCATGAATATCCTATAGTTAGCCTGTGTTATATAGACATTAACATGTTTCCTGGAAAATACTCTAACAGGAGAATGTAAGTCTATGTGGCCTTCTGATAATTCTTAGATCTATGGAAACTTAGTTTTCATTCAGTCTGACTTGCCTTCCCTATGGAATCTTAAGCTTTTCTAATGTTTTCATTGATACATTTAAGAAAGGGCCCAAGACATAGGCATTTTCCTTATATAATCTCTCTTGTAAACTGATCCTTTACAGTGGTCTACCCTGATCAGGCAGTTATCATAAAGACGAAGTGTTAGAGTTTTTTATGTTTAATTGTTATTAGGCACGACAAATAATGAACTTTTCCAGTGAATGGAAAATTTCTGTTCTCTTTCCATTTCTGATATTGCAGATATTAATAAAGATTTATTGTTCTGAGCTGGATTTATCATAGAATAAAAGAAATTAGAGATGGAAATGTAAAATCATCTACTCTGGTCATTTAAGCCTATTAGGTCATGTAAGCCAGTGGTTCTCAACCAGGGGTAGGCGTACTCATCTAGATATTTGTTTAGTTTTACAACAGGCTACATAAAGTGCACTAGCAAAGTCAGTACAAACTCAAATTTCATACAAACAATGACTTGTTTATACTGCGCTATATTCTATGCACTGAAATGTAAGTACAATATTTATATTACAGTTGATTTATTTTATAACTATATGGTAAAAAATGAGAAAATAAGCAATTTTTCAGTAATAGTGTGCTCTGTCACTTTTGTATTTTTATGTCTGATTTTGTAAGCAAGTAGTTTTTAAGTGAGATGAAACTTGTGGGTATGCAAGACAAATCGGACTCCTGAAAGTAGTCTGGAAAGGTTGAGAGCCACTAATATAGTACACCCCTCTGCCAATTTAGGAATGTTCCTTACACACACTATATTCTTAAGTGTTTTGTTCAATCCTGTTTTTAAACAGCTCCAGTGATTACCTATGGAGATTATTTGGGAGAGTAATTTACCTGACTGGCATGTTTTAAAAAAACAACCAACCATACAGGATTACTTAATCAACATATTTTTAAAGGGCCTCCTAAAAGACCAGAATCTAAAATATTGGCCCCAGAAATAGAATTACTGAAATTCCTTTGTTAAAAGTTCAGTGAATGATCCACCAACTTCCTGCATCTGCATGGAGATAAGTGCTCTGGTGAAGAATGATCAGTGATGTCTAAAGTTCATTGTTGACGTTATTTTTCCTGGAATTCAGATTTCATTTCCTTTTTTTCCAGTTTCATCCCATTACTCCCCTCCATTGTCAAAGATAGAAGTGGTAAACAGAGATTCTGCCTAATGAATCTGTGAAACAGGAATGAAAACATAATTTGGATTAGGGACCTAAACTGTGAGGTTTTGTTTAAAACAACAAACTTCTGTTTTCAGGATGCACTTTTACATGTTGTGAAGTACATACTGTTGTCATCAGAACATGACATTCACCTTTCCTGCCTGATCAGACAAATTAAGAGGTGATAGAAATGGTGGTATAAAATAAAGCCTAGGAAACATTTTTCAATCTCCTGCTGATTGCTCCTTCTGCTACAAACCCACTTTTGTTTCCTCAGTGTGTTCATCACACCATTTTACACCCACACCAATTTATTGGTGTGTAACTTCAATCAGCATTGATAGCCCCTCTGAATTTGACCCTATGCTTTTGGAAGCATGATGATGCTGTTAGATTTTTAATATCATAGGGCTTGATTATGGGCGGAGGACAGGGGGTTAATACAGTTCCACAGTCTTTCTCTGCTGTACTTTTATTTTAGTTCCCTCCACAGAGATAATGTGTATTATCTCAGACATTGTTTGTAGTATCTACTTTGATTTTACCAGCAGATTTATTAGCTAATGATTGCAAAAAACGTGTGTACTTAAGACACGGGAGTATGAGGTTTAAGCTTTACAAGAAGCAGCAGCCTAAATGTTCAGTGATTCTCCATTCTGAAAGGGGATAGTCTACCAGTTATATAGGTAAAAGAGAGAGCATCATTAGAGTGGTACGGTCAGTGCAGTCTGCCATATGGAATGCTAGTCTATCATGATCAGGAGGCCCAAAGCATTTCCAAGTCTGGAATCAGAATAAGAGAGGTGACAATAGCATAAGATTATTGGACAAATTTATGACACTGGAAGAGATTCCCTTACTTGGTTTCCACGGGTTATAGAGAACCACTAGCAAGAAGCAGGTAACATTAAGCTGTCTCTGTTAAGAGAGTATGATAATCCTGATTGAAAGTATACAGAGCAGACAAGTCATAACTACATATAACACCCTAGAAGATCATTTCACCTCATAGAGGCCCTGATACAGAAAGGTACTTAAGCACATTCCTAACTTCAATTATGTGAATAGTCCCACTGACTTCCAGAAATGGCCTAATACCTGATGCTTCAATGGAATAAATGTAGTTTCCACTGTGAAGTTAGGTTTGTTTCTATTTTGTTTTATACTTAAAAAAACCCAAATTGATACTTTTCTCAGCTCATTCTTTATCCACCTATTCTTTAAATTACTCTGCTCTTGGCCATTGCTGTTTCAATTAATCATTTTGTCACAAGTGCCATTAGCAGGATGAAAATTAAAAGTAGTTTCTTAGGCTTTATTCAGATCGCAAAGAAGAGCTGAGATACAAATAGTCATTTCTGTTTTGCTTTATTGTATTGTTTATATTTTCTTTCCAAACTTTATAGTGAAAACTACAGTTCATCCTCTGAAGCATCAGGTATTGGGTGAGTCCTTGAAGCAAAATATATACAGGAGTCAATGAACCTTGATTTATTTTATAATTGTAATTCTTACAGTCCTAGATTACAGCACAACATGGTTAGCCTGTATTAAAACTGCTGCTCTGCAAACACTCAGATGAAAGAATCCGGCGGGGAGAGACTAATTTTTCTTTCTTTTTCTGACATTACAAATGATTGTAACTAGTGGTGGGTAACTTTGGATCAATTTGTAGCCAGGCAGTTTGGATAATCACTCAAAGGTATAGAAACTGACCAGAATCTAGGGAGGCTTCCATATTCTACCTCCCTCCAGTGTCCTTCAAAGTATACCCCTATGTCCCAGATCATCCTATCTTTTTGTGAGGTTCTCAATAGGAGGATTGTTGGTGCCCTGGATATTAGAGCTTTAGAGTAGAATTGACAGCCTTTTCATGCCCTCTAGAGTGCAGGGCTTGGAGGGAAAGCTCGGTTTGTCTGACTTCCCACCAGCAGTGGCGTTTGAGGGATTCCTCCACTCCAGCTTATCTCTCCTCATCCTTTTGTATAACAGGACCTAATAACCCCTCCACTAGGCTCTGGTGACCTCATCTTTTAAAACTGTAAATGCGCCAGGGGGTTTCCTCACAATTTACACAGTAGACTGCTACATACTTGTTAATCCAAGAGATCACAAGCATCCTTTCCCCTCATTTCCTGCCCGTGAGAGTTGCTCAAAGGAGGCTGGAGAGCTAGTGCAGGGCCTGGATTTACAGGCACACTATACTGGTGTGTGAATTACATGAAAACTCAGAGTTCCTTTGCACTGAAGAAGGTTGAGCTAAATGGGGCCAGGTGGAGGGGTCTAATATGGTTTATACATAGATGAAATGACTTAAAGTATTCTCACTCTCATCCATTTTACAGAAATACAACACATGCATTCAAATCACAGTGTCTGTTTGGGACCATTACTACAAGGGCTGTCAATTAATCACAGTTAACTCATGAAATTAACTCAAAACAAATTAACTTGATTAAAAAATTAATAGTGATTAATCGCAGTTTTAATTGCTCTGTTAAACAATAATAGAATACCATTTATTTAAATATATTTAGATGTTTTCTACATTTTCAAATATATTGATTTCCATTACAACACAGAATACAAAGTGTACAGTGCTCACTTTATATTATTTTTATTACAAATATTTGCACTGTAAAAAAGATAAACAAAAGAAAGTATTTTTCAGTTCACCTCATACTTTTGTTTATCTTTTTACAGTGCAAATATTTGTATTCTAAATAAGATCTAAAAATATTTAAATAAATGGTATTCTATTACTGTTTAACAAAGTGATTAAAACAGCAATTAATTGTAAATTTTTATCTCACGATTAATCGCAATCTTTTTAATCGTTTGACAGCCCTACTATAAAGGTTTAGTGATCATGAAAGTTATTACGTTTTGTCATCATATCATGATTCTTTTGTCATTGTGCAACAGTTGTTTGTTATAAACGGCAAAAATATATTCTGGGGCATGCAGTATTTATCATAATTTTTTTAAACTTCTTTAGTGTCTTCCGTGCTACTTCCAACCAAGGATCTTGAAGCATTTTACAAACATTTATGGATGTAGTTCCATGGCATCCCTGTGATGTAGATATTACTACGCCTATATTACAAATGGGGAAACTGAGTCATAGAAAAGATAAAGTGACATGCCCATGGTCACACACACAGAGTTTATGGTGGAGACGGTAATAGAATCCAGATCTTCTCTCTCCCCGATTTGTGCTTTAACTGTAAACTAGCCTTCCTCTATTCATATTTAATTTCTTAACTGACATCAGCTGGTAGTTAGTTTGTTCATGTGAATTAATACTTTTGATTGGTCAATGCTTTAGTTAAGACTATAGAAACAAAATATATGTTCTGGGAATCTGTTTAAAAGCCATCCAGAAGATCTAAGAGACAGGGCACTTAAGTGTTTTCTAAAAATGACCATTTCTTCATTGAGAAGGGTAGGAAAAGTTCTGCTCACAGTGGAATACCACCAGAACAGCATACTCAAACATATGCCCAAACCCACAGCAGCCAGTGCCTTACCAGAAAATCTGACAGTTCCTGCTCCAGCAAGCAGTTGTTATGAAGAATTTTGTTTCTATCAATAAGTGTTTCCTTCTTCTGCTGTGGTAATCTGTTCTTTTTAAGTTTCCTAAATAATACATCCTGGAAGTGGGCCCAGTGCTTTCATTCTAAGTGGGGATCAACAAATTTGTTTTGTCAATGCAGTCTCAGGCACCTTCAAGTCTTATGTATTATATATGTTTGCAGTGTGAGGTAGCCATATTGGTCCCAGGATATGAGAGGGACAAGGAGGGTGAGATAATATCTTTTATTGGACCAACTTCTGTTGGTGAAAGAGACAGGCTTTCAAGATCCATGGAACTGAAGATCTCTGTGGAGCTCGAAAGCTTGCCTCTTTCACCAAAAGATATTGCCTCACTCACCTTGTCTCTCTCACGTATAATATACGAACTAGACAAATGCAGACCTTCCATTTGTCGTACATTATCAGAACAGGAGACATTGCGTGTCTGCTAATTGATTGAAATGTTTTAGTTTTATTGCAAATACAGTAGACTGGACTTAATGCATTTCACATTTCGAGAGGGAAGCATAAGTAGTTAGTGGAAAGAAATGAAAGTGGACATAAAAGGAGACAGAATTCAGTGTCTGCAGTGTAAGACTGGACACTGAAATATAAAAAGATTGGGGGCAGTGTCATTGTATGTGTCTTTTATTAACTGTGAATAGCACTAGAGCAACCCAAGAAGTACAAATTCCACTGACAAGAATCCAGTATAAATGCATCATGGTCTCTCCTATGAATGTGAATAGAATGTCAAGTTCACAATAATGAACTTTTATAGTATTTTTGAACTTCCAGTTGTTGTGGCTATTGAATAAACTTTAACTTGTTCTGTGTAATGAAGTTGCCCTTGATTCAGGGATTGATTCAGTTTAGGTTACACCGGCAGAAGCTGACTTGACTCATGGTACAGGACTCCCAGCAGTGGAAAGAGCATCTTATGGGTACTGGGTGGTATAAAGCACCTGTAACTCCAACTCTGCAGGATGATCATGACAGAGAAGTCAGGGGAGGGTCTGATTCAGCATATTCCCCTTGCAGTTTCAGTGAGTGTGGTTCAAATGGAGTCTCGATCATGTTTAAAACAGCAGAGTCGCTCAGCAGCAGTACAAATGCCATCTACCCTCCCCTGTGACACAGAGGCCTTCATTGGTGTAGAGGGCTGCAGATTTCCTCTCCTTTGCAAGAAGCAGTGAACTGAGCTTACTGTATATTAGAACTGGTCTGTATTTGTCTCCACATTTCCATTCCCATTATTTCTCAAGTGTATAAAATTACATTTATAGTATAAAAATATTATTTATTTGTATTGTGGAAGCCTCAGCCCCATTGTGCTAGGTGCTGTAGAAACATAGAAGGGATAACAGTCCATGCCCTGAAGAGCTTACAGTCTTAAAGACAAGACAAACAGTTGAGTGAGGGGGAAGGAGAACAGGGTAACAACAATAATAATAGGATGTTTTTGTATAGACTAGGTGTATACACAGATTGTAGTGGTAGCAGCAATGAGAGTAATAGCAGTTGGCTGTTTGCCTATCTAGCTGTTATCAGAGAGCAGATTTCTGTAGTCTTTGTGACAGAAGTGAATTACAAGGAGGAACTTCAAGAGGATAGAATCATAGAATCATAGAATCATAGAATATCAGGGTTGGAAGGGACCCCAGAAGGTCATCTAGTCCAACCCCCTGCTCAAAGCAGGACCAATTCCCAGTTAAATCATCCCAGCCAGGGCTTTGTCAAGCCTGACCTTAAAAACCTCTAAGGAAGGAGATTCTACCACCTCCCTAGGTAACGCATTCCAGTGTTTCACCACCCTCTTAGTGAAAAAGTTTTTCCTAATATCCAATCTAAACCTCCCCCACTGCAACTTGAGATAATGTGGTGGCTTTGCAGAATGGATAGGGAGTTATTCTCACTCATTGGGGCAGTATGTCTTGAAGTTTGAAAATGCTTGGGGGGAAATTGGAGGAGTGGGTGACTGAGACTGGCATCGTCGCTAGAACAAAAGTGGGGATCAATGTCACTATTAGATGATTGTATGGATAGTTAGGGAAGGGCTTTGAAGATGAGGACAAGAAGTTTGTGGTGGTGGAGAAGGAAAGCCAATGAAGGAACTTGAAAAGGAGGTGACTTTATCAGCAATGAGCTGGAAAGAGGATCTTGGTAGCCACAATTTTAATGAACTTAAGAGATATGGGTGGGTAGTTGGGCATAGCTGATGCTCACAGAAGGAGGTTGAAGTATTCAAAATCAAGATGACCAGGGCTCAGACAAGAATTTTGACAGTGTGCACAGAAAGGAAATGCTAGAGAAAACAATTTCTCCAAGTTTATAATTATTCCATTGCAGTCTTCCTCAGGTTAATAACTCTCATGGGTCTGATCCTGGGTGAGGGGGAGAAAAAGAGCTTCTCTGAATTTACTCTAAATTAAGGTCTGTTCTCAAGTTAATATCTTGCAGACATACTGCAATGAGGCCCAATGTTTTTGCCTTTCTGAAAAGAGTCTCACCAGAGACAGCTGATGTGCAACTGGTGGTATATTTTCTAAAGGAAAAGTGGCTCTTGCCCTTGTATTTCAGCTCTCATTATAAAAGCCCTCTCAACTAGTTTTCCATTTCCCAGCTTAAAAGCAAATGTTTACAGGGTCTTCTGTTATAGCCCTTAACCTCTTTTCATCAGTTCTACAAAGACAGCAACCCAGTGGATGACATTTATAACCTACTTTCCTATCACCTAAAGAATTGACAGTATTAACCTAGCTTTGCTTCCTCCAAAGAGGTGACAGCTCCTAACCCAGTTCTCTGTCTCCTGAGGCCAGCAGCCTTCAAACTGGTTTTCCATCACTGAAGGGAATGACAACCTTTAACCTGGAGGCAGAAGGCTATAGCCCTTAACCCACTACTCCATCACTTTGGAGGATGACTAATTTAACCTATTCTTCAGGCCTTCAAGAGAATGACCTCTTCCTCTGAGTCATCTTTCCCATCTTTTAAGGAACCGCTCCCCTGGGAACCTACTTCCCTAAATTTCATGGGGTGACAATCCTTAGAGTGATTTACTTAAATCTTTTAAAGAAGTCTCAGAAAACTGAGAGTACTGTTTTCTGGCATTGTTTTGATTTCTGTCATTAGCAATGGAGTACTTCTCATGTTGGGAGACAGCTGCCTCTTGGAGGCTAGGGTGAGATCCTCACCCCAGCCTCTGCCCTCTGTTCCCATCCTTCCCCAGATGTGGGCCATTGTACATTGTCTTAATTTTCACAGGATTCAGACTGAATTCTGAAGAAAGGCCGTTGAGTCGTCAAATGTCAAAAAAACAAAAAACACAAAATAAGAGGAAACAGATGTATGTATACCCAAGAGGGATTTAAAGAGAAAAATCATGATTTTCACATATGCACTGCTGCCGCCAGACTCATTCTTTCTTCTGTTAAAGATCAGCGGGGGAAAATCACCAACAGACAGCTGTCACAAAGCCCACTGTCAGATGTTTCTCTGGAGGAGAAATGAGCTTTATGGACCAGCTCCTCAGCTGGTGCAATTCAGTGTTGCTCAATTGAAGTTATTGGAGCCATGCCAGTTTACCCCAGGTGCAAGGCTTCTTGACTCTTGGGTTGGTCGGTGATTTAATGTATTATTCAAAATCTTTGTGAATTCTCAAAGAATTCTCACATTAGGCTTGGGTTTGAGTAATGCTGTAGGATACTTAATGTGTCTTGTACATCATGAAAAGGAAATTAGGTTTAGTTTAGCAGCATGTATGTGCAATCTTCTGGCTCTGGAAGACTTGTTTCCATACCAAACATCAGACCTTTTTCAGCTTCTGTCCTAAACTGGGTAAGAGACTGATTGACTGCAAAGTAAAGAACATGAAGCTTTTATCAGGCAGTTCTGCTCCAGCTGTAGATATCAGCATTTCAAAGTGGAATATTCAGAGGAGTCTCCAGTCTTTTTGAGAGATTATAATTATCCAAGGCCACATACACATGGGTACCACAGTCATTAGCCACCTTTATACACATTGCAATGGGAAATTAATTTAAGATTTTTGCCTACACAATCTCAGGTCAATACTGTTGAGCTAAGGGACAGCCCCAGCAACTCAGGCAGAATACACAAGCCGGCCTGATGCATTCCATCCCGTAAAGGGTGGTGATCAAATACAAACAAACAAATACAGTGACAGTCCTAACATACTTTTCAGGCTCCAAGACCAGAACATGTGTCCCTGTTCATTTGTTTCATGCCCTGAATAGTTAAATTCTGCTCGTTAAACCAACATCCTCCATAAGAGTTCAGTTCATTTCCAATGTGAAACATTCATACAGCTTTATTGGAAAAGCATTTTGAGATGAATCATCCAAAAGAACTTCAAGGTCACTATAAACTGAAGAAATTATGTTCAAAGCAGTCCTTGGGGTCCCTGTCCATCCTTGGTTCAGGGAGTTTCGAAGGTTGTGTTGGCAGGACAATGAAAGTCAATGGATTTCAGCTTGTGCACAACTCCTCATTTGCCTTGATTTAAAGGTCCCAGTCTCAGTCCTTTATGGTGTATTTAGGCTTCCTTATAGGCCTCCAAGGGACCACAAGCTTCTTTATTCTTTTAAAAGTATACCTTGTTGGTGTAATTGAAGCTGTTTTGTTACTCTAATTCCTTCCTAATGGTACCATTCTAGTCAAGTGTTCTTTTTCCCTCCGGAGGCATCAGTTATTACGGGTTTTGAATGGGCCTCTAGTCAGTATACATACATTCACTCCCAATGCCAAAATCAGGTCACTGTTAGTAATTCTCTTTCTTCGTGAAATAAGATTTCAGCTTCCTTCTTTAAAATCTACAGTATAGAACATGCCCTTTCCACTCCTCAGCATATTATAGGTATTTAAAGCAACTATCCTTTCTAAGAAAAACCAATCTGTCAGTTTTTCCCTTATTTTCTTATTAGCTTATTAAAATGTGAAATGTCTTAAATCAAGACAGAAGTTTATACAGTTTACACTACACATACTGAGCATGTGCTTATATACTGGGGAAGGAACAGGAATACGATAAGCAGTAGTGTCCTTTTACAAAATTTCTCTAATAAAAGTCAAAATGTCATGAAAATCATTGGCAACATTGTCATTTTAAGCCATTATCTTCCAGAGAAGGAAGTATAGTGATGGAATTGCTCATTCTGAGGCAGTACATCTATCCATTTATGTGGCCCTCATCACCATAGTATATGAGCACTTGACAATCATTAATGGACTTTATCCTTATAATATTGCTAAGGAGATAGCTACTATCCCTATGTTACAGATGGGGAACTGAGGCACAGGTAAGATTAAGTGACTTGCTTGGCAGACAAGTTAGGTCTCTTGAGTCCCAGTTCAGTGCCCTATCCCTAGACCGTCCTTCCTATCCTTTAAAGGCATTGTGCCCTAGGTCAGTGCAAAGTCTCTGGCTTGTTGGGAATATAGCTGTGCCTCACAAATTGAAGGGTGCAGCATTCATTACCCTGGTATGGCATTACCTCTGTTTGCTGCTTGGGAGGAATAGAGAATGCAGACCCACCATCACCCTTCCTGCTCCCTTTGGGAAGGCTAGTGCTGCTGTAAATACTAAACTGGGATCATCCTTGTGCTCCCTGGATGCAAGGGCTGGTGTCATGCCCAGGAACTACTGGGAGGAGAAGTCTCCTTCTGTCCTCTTCTCTTCTTCCCATTTGTGCACTCAGGAGAGCCAGACGCAATCTAGCTCCATATGTAATTTTCAGAGTGGCTGTAAAGAAATCCAGTGGCTGAAATTCAGTATTTCTCAAACAAACTTAAACCACTCTATTATATAATAGATTATTCTTTACTAAGGTTATTAATTTCACAATATTCAACACTTATATTTGGTATAAGTTTCCCATCTGAAATCCTAGATATTTGTACTGGTGTGTGTAGTAGTAATGACTCTGCTGTCTGCCCCTGACACTTGTACTTTTCCTGAGACACCACAGCTGGGACATCCAGCACTAAGAATATGTTTTCAGCATCATCTCATAATTGGGGAGTGTGACATTTGGGGTTCACCAGGGCAGAAAGTAATTCAACCAATGTCTGTCTAGTAACCCACGGCGTCTTTTGATTTCGCAGCTTTGATTCAGAGCTCTGACTCCAGCAGCCTGCCAGCAGCCCACAAGCCTCACTCTGGCTTTGCCCAATTTGGATACTCCTTGTATTCTGACCTTACAACCCTTTCAGTCCCAAATTTGCCCAAAATTGTCATCCTGCAGTCCCTCTCCCTGGACCCTCACGGAGAAAGAATTAGGTTCACATCCCTCTACAGAGACAATATAACACTCCAACCTGACAGTTTACTGGAAGCATACAACTGAACTTACCCAGTGCTGATGATTTATAACAAAAATAGTACAAATTTATTAACAAAAGAGCATGGACTAAGTTATCCCAAGTAAAAGAGACAAAGGTAGAGATGGCTACTGGCAAATGAAAGTGAAAACACGCATCTAAAAGTCTGGTTTCAGAGTAACAGCCGTGTTAGTCTGTATTCTCTAAGTGAGCTGTAGCTCACGAAAGCTTATGCTCAAATAAATTGGTTAGTCTCTAAGGGTGCCACAAGTACTCCTTTTTATCTAAAAGTCTAAAACTTAGCCTAGTTTTTGTTCAGGATGGTTTCTCTCATCCATAATCTTCTTTCCAGCTTTTGACTGGCCAAGACTCTTCACAGAGATTAAATTGCTTGGTTTCTTATTTCTTAAAGTGAAATAACTTAGGGGTTTGCTCCCCCTCCCTTTATAGTTCAGTGATCCTTTGAAATTTATTCTTCTGAAGGGCACCCAGATAAGGTTCATTCGTTCAAGCTCAGTAAAGGAGACATGAGGTCTGGAAGATGAGACTCCATGCTGGTTCCTCCCACACTAGTATTTGCTACTATGCTAATTCTCTCTCCGGCTGCAACCTCCACGAAAGGCCATAGACTTTGGGCCACACCTGGTTTGAGATGTCAGCCCCTTTCCTTTGTCTGGAGAAAACCTGTTATGTCCTCCTGACATGCCTAGTCTGTAGACCTTTATTCACAGACTCTAAAGCATAATATTAGCAAGTGTCCATAATTTCACATACAGCATTGTTACATATATTTCACAACTATATTATTAACCACAATGTTACTGTTTTTCACATGATACCCCACAAGGCATATTTTGTACAAAAATCCTTGCAGTAGTGTGTGAATACAAGAGTGACAAAGGTCACAGAGAGGATACCACAGCAACCCCTCAGGATAACCCTTGATACATCCATCAATTATCTAACAACACCTACTATTAAACTATGGCACTGAACTGGCTGTGGGATGAATTATGTTATTAACGGGAGGCTGTGATTTTGCTTTATGACTTAGCTTGCTAGTGGAAGAGAGTGACACTCATTTGTAATGGATCGACTGATGAGTAGCTAGCCTGTCCTCTGTCCTGTAAATCAGTTGTTGATGTGATAGGAGTAAAATGACTATGTAATATACTGTAAGCAGCTCCTATGATCCAAAAGCAAAAAAAAAAAAAAAAAAATCCGGCAAAATCAATGCACATTCATATTTCTCAGAGTTAGGCATGACTTACCTAACTGTGCTTATCTAGCTTACAACTTTAATATATTTAGACTTCCTTCCTTTATTTATTAGGGATGTTTTCCTCATAAGAATGGACACGAGGCTGCAGACTGAGACTGTCCAAAGGCAGCCACAATTTACTCGTCCCATGATTTGCATATTTTGATTGTTAATACAAAATAAAAGGTATAATGTGGAAGGGGAGACATATTATATGGTATTGAGTGAAATTATTAAAACGTTTCTATGGTTGCCCAAGAGAATCTCAGTAATTTAGTTCTCCGTTCTACTGCAGAATTTCTTCCCAAGACAAATGCCACACTGTGTTTGTTTGTTTTCTCATAGGAGGTCGAGCTGTGTCGTGTTAGCAGTCAAGAGAAGCTGGGGTTGACTGTCTGCTACAGAACAGATGATGAGGAAGACACAGGAATCTATGTCAGTGAGGTAAAGTTGTGGTGGGTGGGACTCAATGGAAAAATGGAAACAAGTGTTCTGAGATCTGAATGCAGTAATACTGGCTGTCAGCCAGCACTTGTCACTTTCAATTAGGAGAGTAAATTATGTTGCCCAAGTAATATAATTATTACCAGCTTGTTTGTTTAACGTGATGCTATTAATACAACATCATAGTTAGGAAAAGTGCAAAGTCGGAGCATTCTCTGAAATTTGAATATAATCCCACAAATATGTGGAAAGTCAGCAAAAGTTCTGATTCCCACACGTCTGTGTTCTCCCATTACTGCAGTCATGTTAACAGTAACAATGGCTAATTTATTTTTACAATAATCACATATGTTCGAGGAAGAGAGGAACAGCATAAAACAATCTGTGAGATGAATCTGTCAGAAAATCTAGTCTGTCCTAGCACTCTTCTTTGTTTTACCAGCTAACAAACAGAAGGCCTGATCCTGACACCTTGAGGTATTGAACAATCTCAACTCCCATCTGCTTCAATGGGAAGTGAGAGTATTCAGCACCCTCTAAGAGGTATTTAGCACCTTGCAGTATCAGGCTTAGAAAGACTTTCAGGTGCATTAATTTCACGTGAGTCTCCGATAATTTTAAAGAGAGAAGTTTTTCTAGATGAGAAGACAAAGATTTTATGAGTCCAAGATGGGTGTTGATTCTCCTGAGTGAATCTGATACACAATTTGTCACCTTCAGGTGACATAGCACAAGAATCTGAACGCCGGAAGTGGAGTGAGTTTAGCAGAAAGAATTGTCCTGCATTGCCGTAAAGTGAATCACATAAAAATGGGAATGGAAAAAGATTGTTCTGGAACTGCCAACAACACTGTGAAAGTATGTGAAAACCACAGCCTTAGCTCAAAAATTAGGGATTAGTATAAAACTTGCTAAGAATAACTCTTCCCATAGGTATGTAAGCACTACTATGAATATCTGTTTGGCCTTGTGAGGGGAAAAAAGGTAAAGGGATCTCATACCTTTATATCTAAAATATGTTTCCTTTCCCAAATGGAGGGTATTGCTCTGCTTGGAATCTCTCAGCCCTTTCTTTTAAAGTAAGTTTAATTCTATTAGAGACACAAGGTGGGTGAAGTAATATCTTTTATTGGACCAACTTCTATTGGTGAGAGAGAGACAAGCTTTCAAGCTTACACTGAGCTCTTCTTCAGGTCAGAAGAGCTCTGTGTAAGCTCAAAAGCTTGTTTCTCACCAATAGAAGTTAAACCAATAAAAGATCTTACCTCACCTACCTTGTGTCTCTAATATCCCAGGACTGACACGGCTACAACAACACTGTGTACAATTAATTGTATTGTTTTTCATACTTGATTAAACTCTTCAAACTCACTTTTTTGTCTGGCAGTGCACAATAAGAAAATAATATCTAACATCTGCTGTAACCTGCAAACCAAATGCTATGCTCAAAATGTTTAGGTTGAAAAATTGCTCTTGCCATGACAAGGTAAAATAAATGGTTTAAGATAACCATCAAGTGAAAGGTGATAATAATATTGCCCCTTTGAAGAGCAGGTCAGTGTTCAGGGATGAGCTATTGTGACTCTGATAAACTGTTAATGGAACCCTAAATATCTATTTATGCTAAGCCAACTTTAAATTAAGCAACTCAAACCAGACCCAGTGTATAGGATCCATGAATGATCTCTGTACTGTAAATCTTTCTTTGTTTTTCTTGTAATTCTTTGGGAACTGAAAAATCCAGAGGAAATGCTAGGTTGATAGCTGGTACAATCATTTAAAAATACGTTTTCAGAAAAGGAGATCATACTATCTCCTTAAGCAGACATAGACCTGCTGTGTGGAGATATCAACCACTCATTAGCAAGGCTTCAAAATCACCTCAGTCCAAAGTGAATTTCCAGAGCCTAAGAATTCTGTCAGTAATACTCTGCTCTATTACAGCTGAAAGTTAGTGCTCGACAGTCATGTGGAAAAATATTGTTCTGAAAATCGTACACCCCCTCAACCCTCTCTGTCTTTAGATTTGTTTTAGAACAAGATTCTGTGATTATTCGCAGAATTGGTATGTTCATCTGACTGAATAGAGTTTTAGACTGTCTTTCCACAATGTGAACAATGTCATTTTTACAAATTCTACAAATTGAGTTGTTTGAAGCTGAGATCTTTTCATGCTCAGTTTTTGGATACCTTCCTATGCAGGTTGATCCAAACAGCATCGCCGCCCGAGATGGCCGGATCCGAGAAGGAGACCGCATTTTGCAAGTATGTGTCTATAAACTTTTTTTTCCTGAGCTCCTTCCTGAATAACGGTACAGTGCCATCCTCTCTGTGGATTGTTGATGAGAGATGATAATTCTGTTGGTTGTTCTGATGCATGGAAAAAAATATGTCTGTCTCTTTCTTAAGACAATAGCTGGGATTTAGAGTGCGGGTATGGAAAAAAAGGAGAATGACAAACTTGCTCTGCCTGATGGCTCCATATCCTATGTCTTTTTTGCCATATTTATGAGAAATCTCATTTTTCTCTTGTTCATCGCAATGTCATTTTCTAAATAGGGCTGCTGCAATCATAAATATGGGTGAGAGTCTTGCTGATTATTCTTTGATAGTATACATTTGTGTAAAACTTAGAGCGGTGGTCCCCAAACTTTTTACTAAGGAGGTAGACAGGGGTAAGGGGCCGAGGCTGGGACCACAGTTGGGATATAAAGGGATGGGGTCGGGAGTGGAGCCTCGGTAGGCAGCCAGAATGCTGGCAGCCGGGACCAGGAGCACAGTTGGGTTGCCCAGGCCCCAGCTGCACCCTCTCTCCCTCTCTTCCCACCCCCACCCCCCCCAGCCCCGAACATTCCTCTGCACCCTCTAAGGCAGTGTTTTTCGAAGTATGGGTTGCGGAATGTCAGGTCCTGGGTTGCATTGCTGATTCAAATTATAACGATCGTTGCTGTGTAGCAGCTCTAAAGGGCTGCGCAGCAGGCACCTGGAGAGGAGAGAGGTAGGGGGTGGGCGGTAACTGGGGAGGGGAGCAAGTTGGGGCTCGCAGGGCTGCTGTGGCTCTCTCTCCCAGCCCCAGACCTCGCTGCTGCCAGCAGGGAGAGGGGGACCCTTCATCCAGAGCTCTGTGCAGAGGGAGAGAGAGGCCCTTCCCCTGGAGCTCCGTGCTGCCTGCCGGAATGGGGAGAGAGGGGCCCCTTCTCCGTACTGCCTGCCGCCAGTGGGAGAGAGGGCCCCTTCCCTCGGAGCTCCATGCTGCCTGCCGGCAGGGAGAAACAGAGGCCCCTCCCCCAGAGCTAGCTGCTGCACTCCAAACTCCTCATCCCCGACCCACCCCAGAGCCCGCACCCCCAGCAAGAGCCCTCACCCCCCCCACATCCCAACCCTCTGCCCCAGCCCTGAGCCCCCTCCTGTACCCTGAACCCCTCATCCCCAGCTCCTCCCCGGAGCCCTCACTCCCAAGCAGAGCCCTCACCCCACCCTCTGCCCTACCCTGGGCTACCTCCCACACTCCTTACCATAGGCTTACTAAGGCTAGTGTCTCATGTTAGTTATGTAAAGTGGGTTAAGCTGGAATGTATTTCAATATTATGATTTTATGAAAACTCTAATCAAAAGATATAATTATGTTGGGTCACATGAATCAACAATTTTCTTCAACTGGGTCATGAGGAAAAAAGTTTGAAAACCACTGCCTTAGGGGGTGTACCCCACAGTTTGGGGACCTCTGATTTAGAGTACTATTGAGCATGGGTAAGAAGCTTTTGAGATTGTGATTCTAAAGGCCATTTCTTAATGTTCTGGAGGGGGACTTACCTGATGTTGTCTATTCTTTTCTCTCTCCACCACTTATAACTGAACTTTTCTGATTTCGCTGATGATCCACCATTCAGCGAACTGCTCTTTTTATTCTTCGTTTCTGATGGTGCCGGGGTTTCTACATGGCACCACAGTCCAGACTACAGGGATGTAAATTATAGAGCCTTCTAATGTGTCATGCTTTTGCTCCCCCAATAAACCCCACTGGTGCAAACTAAAAGGTAGGGTCATATTAACAGAGTTTATGAACTAGGTACCTTGTAGTTCTCACCAAGAGAGTCTAGAAGGGGCATTAGAGCACAACATATTAGAGCTCTTTGCAATTCCAACCTCTGCAGCTCTCAGATTGGTCTGCCCCTCCAGGTTTGAGCTGCGTTTCTCAAATAAAGCACAGTGCCTGTCAGCAGGGCTCATTATCAGTTAGGGTGGCCAGATGTCCTGATTTTATAGGGACAGTCCCGATTTTGGGGACTTTTTGTTATATAGGCACTTATTATCCTCCACCCCCCGTCCTGATTTTTTACACTTGCTATCTGGTCACCCTGCTATCAGATACCTTCAACAACAACAGCAGGAATAAAAAAAATTGCTCTGAAGCCTAAGGAGTGGTTAGTGTCAGTTCTCTCTACATACTTATCCGGCAAGGCCTTCTCAGAAAATAATGATATTCACAAGAAGCACAATCGTTATTCTGTGCAAGTACGTCTTCAGTACCAGGCAGATTGGTTGAAATTATAGTAAAGAACAGAATTATCAGACACACAGGTGAACACAATTTGTTAGGGAAGATCAACATGGCTTTTGTAAAGGGAAACCATGCCTCATCAATCTAGCAGAATTCTTGGAGGGAGGTCAGCAAACATGGACAAGGGTGATCCAGTGAGTAAATAGTACTTTGACTTTCAGGGTACATCTACACAGCAAAGAAAAACCTGCGGCTGGCCCGTACCAGCCAATTCAGGCTTGCAGGTCTCAGGCTGCAAGACTGTTTCATTGCTGTGCAGACAACCAGGCTCTGGGATCCTCACACCTTGCAGGCACCTAGAGCCCCACCCCAAGCACAGCAATGAAACAGCCCTACAGCCCTAGCCCCATGAGCCTGAGTCGGCTGGCATGGGCCAGTTGGGAGTGTCTAGTTGTTGTAGAGACATACCCTCAGAAAGTCTTTGACGAAGTCCCTCACCAAAGGCTCTTAAGCAAAGTAAGCTATCATGGGATAAGAGGGAAGTTTCTCACATAGATCAATAACTATTAAAAGACAGGAAACAAATCATAGGAATTAATGGTCAGTTTTTAGAATGGAGAAAGGTAAATAGTGGTGTCCCCGAGGGATCTGTACTGGGCCTAGTGCTGTTCAACATATTCATAAATGATTTGGAAAAAGGGGTGAACAGTGAGGTTGCAAAATTTGCAGATGATACAGAATTACTCCAAAATTAAGTCCAAAGCAGACCGTGAAGAAATACAAAGGGATCTCACAGAACTGGATGACTGGGCAACAAAATGGCAGATGTTGATAAATGCAAAGTAATGAATATTGGAAAACATAATCCCAACTATATATAAAAAACAACAAGATCTAAATTAGCCGTTATCGCTCAAGAAAGTGATCTTGGAGTCATCATGGATAGTTCTCTGAAAACATCTGCTCAATGTGTAGCAGCAGTCAAAAAAGCTAGCAGAATATTAGGAACCATTAGGAAAGGAATAGATAAGAAGACAGATAATATCATAATGCCACTATATAAATCCATGGTATGCCCACATTTTGAATACGGCATGCAGCTCTAGTTGCCCCATCTCAAAAAAGATATATTAGAATTGGAAAAAGTACAGAGAAGGGCAACAAAAATTATTATTGGTATGGAAGAGCTTCTGTATGAGTAGAGATTTAAAAGACTGGGACTTTTCATCTTGGAAAAGAGATGACTAAGGGGGAGCTATTACAGAGGTCTATAAAATCATTAAGGTGTGGAGAAAGTGAAAAGGGAAACGTTATTTATTCCTTCACATAATACAAGACCAAGGGTTTATCCAATTAAATTAATGGACAGCAAGTTTAAAACAACAAAAGGAAGTACTTCTTCACACAATGCACAGTCAACTCATGGAACTCATTGCCAGGGGATGTTGTGAAGGCCAAATATATAACTGGGTTCAAAAAAGAATTAGGTAAATTCAAGGCAGATAAATCCATCAGTGGCTACCAGCCAAGATTATCAGGGATTAAACCCCATACTCTGGGTTTCCCTAGCCTCTGACTGCCAGAAGCTGGGAGTGGATGACAGGGGATAGCTCACTCAATGATTGCCTGTTCTGTTCATTCCCTCTGAAGCACCTGGCATTGGTAACTGTCAGAGACAAGATAGTGAGCTGGATGGACCATTGGTCTGACCCAATATGGCCATTCTTATGTTCTCCATGTTAAGGAACTAAACTGGGGGTTCTTCTGCAAATAATACAGGAAAAAGGCAGTCATGCTGCTGTAGAAAATCTCTGTCTGAACAAGAGAGGGGCATTAAAGGGATACTCTCAGGTTAAATTTGGCCCCAGATTTAGCCTTTGTAAAAATATGCTTTTTTAGAATTACTCAGACCAACATGTTCTCATTATTATTATTATTATTATTTTTATGATCCAGTGGAAACAAATATTCCCTCTGGAGGGTTTGCAACTCAGTATTGCTAATACATGAAAACCTGAAAGTAAAATAGATTAGTAACTAAGGGTATGTCTACACTACGAAATTAGGTCGAATTTATAGAAGTCGGTTTTGTAGAAAGCGTTTTTATACAGTCGATTGTGTGTGTCCCCACACAAATGCTCTAAGTGCATGTAGTCGGCGGAGTGTGTCCACAGTACCGAGGCAACTGTCGACTTCCGGAGCGTTGCACTGTGGGTGGCTATCCCACAGTTCCCGCAGTCTCCGCCGCCCATTTGAATTCTGGGTAGAAATCCTAGTGCCTGATGGGGCTAAAACATTGTCACAGGTGGTTCTGGGTACATATCGTCAGGCCCCCGTTCCCTCCCTCCCTCCGTGAAAGCAAGGGCAGACAATCGTTTTGCGCCTCTTTTCTTGAGTTACCTGTGCAGATGCCATACCACGGCAAGCATGGAGCCCACTCAGCTAATCATCACCGTATGTCTCCTGGGTGCTGGCAGACGTGGTAATGCATTGCTACACAGCAGAAGTTTATTGCCTTTTGGCAGCAGACAGTGCAGTATGACTGGTAGCTGTCGTCGACATAGTCCTGGGTGCTCTTTCAACTGGGTGCCTGGGCAAACATGGGAGTGACTCAGCCAGGTCATTTCCCTTGTTTCGTCTCATGATGATTGAGTCCTACCGGCAGTGCACTGTCTTTTAATCTGCAGCTAGCAGAAGACGATAGCCAGTAGTCATACTGCACCGCCTTCTGCCGAGCACCCAGGAGATGACGATGGCTAGCAGTTGTACTGCACAGTTTGCTGCCAGCAGGATGTATAAAGATAGATGAAGTGGCTCAAAACAAGAAATAGACCAGATCTGTTTTGTATTCATTTTCTCCTCCCTCCCTTCCTCTGTGAAATCAACGGCCTGCTAAACCCAGTTTTGAGTTCTATCCTTGAGGTTTTGAGTTCTATCCTTGAGGGGGTCATTCAGTTTCTCACAAAGCCACCCCCTTTGTTGATTTTAATTCCCTGTAAGCCAACCCTGTAAACCATGTCGTCAGTCGCCCCCTCCCGCCATCAGGGCAACGGCAGACAATTGTTCCGCGCCTTTTTTCTGTGCAGATGCCATACCACGGCAAGCATGTACCCTGCTCAGATCACTTTGACAATTAGGAGCACATTAAACACCACACGCATTATCCAGCAGTATATGCAGCACCAGAACCTGGCAAAGCAATACCGGGCAAGTAGGCGACGTCAGCACGGTGATGAGAGTGATGAGGACATGGACACAGACTTCTCTCAAAGCAGCGGCCCTGGCAATGTGGGCATCATGGTGCTAATGGGGCAGGCTCATGCGATGGAACGGCGATTCTGGGGCCAGGAAACAAGCACAGACTGGTGGGACTGCATAGTGTTGCGAGTCTGGGACGATTCCCAGTGGCTGCGAAACTTTCTCATGCGTAAGGGCACTTTCATGGAACTTTGCAACTTGCTTTCCCCTGCCCTGAGGTGCAAGAATACCAAGATGAGAGCAGCCCTCACAGTTGAGAAGCGAGTGGAAATAGCCCTGTGGAAGCTTGCAACGCCAGACAGCTACCGGTCAGTCGGGAATCAATTTGGAGTGGGCAAATCTACTGTGGGGGCTGCTGTGATACAAGTAGCCAACACAATCAAAGATCTGCTGATACCAAGGGTAGTGACCCTGGGAAATGTGCAGGTCATAGTGGATGGCTTTACTGCAATGGGATTCCCTAACTGTGGTGGGGCCATAGACGGAACCCATATCCCTGTCTTGGCACCGGAGCACCAAGCCGGCGAGTACATAAACCTCAAGGGGTACTTTTCAATAGTGCTGCAAGCACTGGTGGATCACAAGGGACATTTCACCAACATCACAACAACGTGGGATGGCTGGGAAAGGTACATGGTGCTCGCATCTTTAGGAACTCTGGTCTGTTTCAAAAGCTGCAGGAAAGGACTTTATTCCCAGACCAGAAAATAACCATTGGGGATGTTGAAATGCCTATAGTTATCCTTGGGGACCCAGCCTATCCCTTAATGCCATGGCTCATGAAGCCATACACAGGCAGCCTGGACAGTAGTCAGGAGCTGTTCAACTACAGGCTGAGCAAGTGCAGAATGGTGGTAGAATGTGCATTTGGACGTTTAAAAGCACGCTGGCGCAGTTTACTGACTTGGTTAGACCTCAGCAAAACCAATATTCCCACTGTTATTACTGCTTGCTGTGCGCTCCACAATATCTGTGAGAGTAAGGGGGAGACGTTTATGGCGGGGTGGGAGGTTGAGGCAAATCGCCTGGCTACTGGTTACGCGCAGCCAGACACCAGGGTGGTTAGAAGAGCACAGGAGGGTGCGGTGCACATCAAAGAAGCTTTGAAAACCAGTTTCATGACTGGCCAGGCTACGGTGTGAAAGTTCTGTTTGTTTCTCCTTGATGAAACCCCCCGCCCCTTGGTTCACTCTACTTCCCTGTAAGCTAACCACCCTCCCCTCCTCCCTTTGATCACTGCTTGCAGAGGCGATAAAGTCATTGTTGCTTCACATTCATGTATTCTTTATTAATTCATCACACAAATAGGGGGATAACTACCAAGGTAGCCCAGGAGGGGTGGTGGAGGAGAGAAGCACCAGGAGGGGTGGTGGATAAGGGAAAGACAAGGCCACACAGCACTTTAAAAGTTTAAAACTTATTGAATGCTGGCCTTCTGTTGCTTGGGCAATCCTCTGGAGTGGAGTGGCTGGGTGGCCGGAGGTCCCCCCACCGCGTTCTTGGGTGTCTAGGTGAGGAGGCTATGGAACTTGGGGAGGAGGGCGGTTGGTTACACAGGGGCTGTAGCGGCGGTCTGTGCTCCTGCTGCCTTTCCTGCAGCTCAGCCATATGCTGAAGCATATTAGTTTGGTCCTCCAGCAGCCTCAGCTTTGAATTCTGCCTCCTCTCATCACGCTACCGCCACCTTTCAGCTTCAGACCTCTCTTCAGCCCGCCACTTACTCTCTTCAGCCCGCCACCTCTTCTCCCGGTCATTTTGTGCTTTCCTGCACTCTGACATTGTCTGCCTCCACGCATTCGTCTATGCTCTGTCAGTGTGGGAGGACAGCATGAGCTCAGAGAACATTTCATCGTGAGTGCGTTTTTTCCGTCTTCTAATCTTTGTTAGCCTCTGGGAAGGAGAAGATCCTGTGATCCTTGAAATACATGCAACTGGTGGAAAAAAAAAGGGATAGTGGTATTTAAAAAGACACATTTTATAGAACAATGGGTACGCTCTTTCATGGTAAACCTTGCTGTTAACATTACATACATAGCACATACGCTTTCATTCCAAGGTCGCATTTTGCCTCCCCGCAGCGCATGGCTAGGCCCTCCACCCTCCCACCTCCCCGTGGCTAACAGCGGGGAACATTTCTGTTCAGCCACAGGCAAACAGCCCAGCGGGAACGGGCACCTCTGAATGTCCCCTTAAGAAAAGCACCCTATTTCAACCAGGTGACCATGAATGATATCACTCTCCTGAGGATAACACAGAGAGATAAAGAACGGATGTTGTTTGAATGCCAGCAAACATACACTGCAATGCTTTGTTCTTACAATGATACGTGCCACTGGCCTGGAGTGGTAAAGTGTCCTACCATGGTGGATGGAATAAGGCTGCCCTCCCCAGAAACCTTTTGCAAAGGCTTTGGGAGTATATCCAGGAGAGCCACGAATGCCAGGGCAAATTAATCATTAAACATGCTTGCTTTTAAACCATGTATAGTATTTTAACAGGTACACTCACCAGAGGTCCCTTCTCCGCCTGGCGGGTCTGGGAAGCAGCCTTGGGTGGGTTTGGGAGGTACTGGCTCCAGGTCCAGGGTGAGAAACCATTCCTGGCTGTCGGGAAAACCAGTTTCTCCACTTGCTTGCTGTGAGCTATCTACAACCTCATCATCATCATCTTCCTCGTCCCCAAAACCTTCTTCTGTGTTGCCTCCATCTCCATTGAAGGAGTCAAACAACACAGCTGGGGTAGTGGTGGCTGAACCACCTAAAATGCATGCAGCTCATCATAGAAGCAGCATGTTTTGGGCTCTGACCTGGAGCAGCCGTTTGCCTCTCTGGTTTTCTGGTAGGCTTGCCTCAGCTCCTTAAGTTTCATGCTGCACTGCTTCACGTCCCTGTTATGGCCTCTGTCCTTCATGCCCTGGGAGATTTTGACAAATGTTTTGGCATTTCGAAAACTGGAACGTAGTTCTGATAGCACGGATTCCTCTCCCCATACAGCGATCAGATCTCGTACCTCCCATTCAGTCCATGCTGGAGCTCTTTTGCGATTCTGGGACTCCATCATGGTCTCCTCTGCTGATGAGCTCTGCATGGTCACCTGCAGCTTGCCACTCTGGCCAAACAGGACATTAAAATTCAAAAGTTCGCGGGCCTTTTCCTGTCTACCTGGCCAGTGCATCTGAGTTGAGAGTGCTGTCCAGAGCGGTCACAATGGAGCACTCTGGGATAGCTCCCAGAGGCCAATACCATCTAATTGCATCCACAGTACCCCAAATTCAACCCAGCAAGGCCGATTTCAGTGCTAATCCCCTTGTCAGGGGTGCAGTAAGGAAATCTATTTTAAAAGCCCTTTAAGTTGAAAAAAAAGGGCTTCGTCGTGTGGACGGGTGCAGGGTTAAATCGATTTAATGCTGCTAAATTCTACCTCAAATCCTAGTGTAGACCAGGGCTAAGTATAACAGAAAGAAAAGGAGGACTTGTGGCACTTTAGGGACTAACAAATTTATTTGAGCATAAGCTTTCATGAGCTACAGCTCACTTCATCGTTATTTATGGGTATGGAAGCTCTGTAGCTCACGAAAGCTTATGCTCAAATAAATTTGTTAGTCTCTAAGGTGCCACAAGTACTCCTTTTCTTTTTGCGGATACAGACTAACATGGCGGCTACTCTGAAACCTGTAAGTATAACAGGTAACTGTGTCTGGATGTATTTGTACCTGTGTACTATCAAAAGGTATCTTGTATCTCTTGTTTAAATAGATTCTGCTCAATCTTTTTTGCCCAAATAACATTTTACAGATGTTGTGAAGAGTATTGCCAATCCCAAGTGTTTAAAAATCATGAGTCATTCACCCCAGAATCATGAGATTAGCCTTAAAATCAAGAAATTTTAAAAATAATACATTTTGGTTGATTTTTATTTGCCTTCTGGGTTTTGAGCCTTTGGGCTCACGTTTTCAAGCTTTCTTCTGTGACCAGAAGGGGGGAAATTGATGCTAGTTGTTAATGAAAGCTGACATTCTCACCTAACTCCAGGAGTTGAGGCATTAAGAAATACTCCAAATATCATGGGACTTGCAATAAAATCATGAGAGATGGAAGCACTGTGTGAGGACCACAGAGGATTTATGCAAAGGTCTCCCCTTCCCTCTCAAGCAAGTGGCAAAGAGTTTGGGGAAGGAGCAGAGCCTCAGCTTTGGGCCCCCACCAAGCTAAACATTTTAGCTGAGCTGGCCCAACATGGCAGGGTAGTAAGAGCACTCTGTAGCCCAACAGCTGGCCTACAAGTGTTTTGTTAGACAAACTGAAGGTTTAGGTACATAATATTTGATGGGCAAACGAACAACATTCCCTGTGTGTTTGAAGACATCCATTCTAGAGAAGACTGAGAAAGGACATAACAATTTTCAAGTACATAAAAGTTTGTTACAAGGAGGAGGGAGAAAAATTGTTCTCCTTAACCTCTGAGGATAGGACAAGAAGTAGTGGGCTTAAATTGCAGCAAGGGAGGTTTAGGTTGGACATTAGGAAAAACTTCCTAACTGTCAGAGTGGTTAAGCACTGGTACAAATTGCCTAGGGAGGTTGTGGAATCTCCATCATTGGCGATTTTTAAGATCAGGTTAGACAAACACCTGTCAAGGATGGTCTAGATCAGTGGTTCTCAAAACCTGTCCACCGCTTGTTCAGGGAAAGCCCCTGGCGGGCCGGACCGGTTTGTTTACCTGCCACGTCCACAGGTTCAGCCGATCACAGCTCCCACTGGCCGCGGTTCGCCGCTCCAGGCCAATGGGGGCTGCAGGAAGGGCAGCCAGCATGTCCCTTGTCTCGTGCCACTTCCTGCAGCCCCCATTGGCCTGCAGTGGCGAACTATGGCCAGTGGAAGCCATGATTGGCCGAACCTGCAGATGCGGCAGATAAACAAACCGGTCAGGACCGCAAGGGGCTTTTCCTGAACAAGCGGTGGACCGGCTTTGAGAACCACAGGTCTAGATAATATTTAGTCCTGCCATGAGTGCAAGGCACTGGAGTAGATGACCTCTCGAGGTCCCTTCCAGTCCTATGATTCTGTGATTCACAAGTGGGTACTTAAGGGGAGAACTGACTGATTTGTGTGTGTTTGGGATGAGAAGAAATGTTAGCCAAAGTGGTATTCAAAAAGGAATGTGTTTCACTTTCTTTTAAACAAGCAGACATTACACAATAGCTAGTTTGGACTACTTTACGAAATTGTGGTGTAACCTCACCTTTTTATTTAAGACCTACTGTTTGATCTCAGAACTGCTGGCTGGGACAGTTAATAACAGGTGTGTTGGGAGACAGACTAAACTCCAACCTTGGGGAAGGCAAAGTCAGGAGTAGGTAATGACTTGCTTACAAGTTTTCAGCACTGAAAGGAGCTGGTTTCGTCCTGGGACTAAAGATTTTGAATCTGAGAGTGTCCCTTTAATGAGAGTCTTACAGGCTAGAATGAAATCTATCTCCTCCCAGCTCAATCAAAGGGCAAATTATGGCTATGTATTTAGGTCAGGAAAGAGGATAGTTTAACTGTAAAAAGAGGAAAATAGCTAGAATGACAGTCGATTTCAGTTTGGATTTACAGAGAGGAAGTTTTAGAGAAATCACGGATCGCTACTACCAAAATCAGAAGTTCAGAATTCCTCTTGTTATGCTGGTGTTTTTCAGTTCCCTCCCTTCATTTCCAGGAAACTTCCCTTGTACTTTGACCTCTTTTTACTAATGCCCCTAGTGGTAATTGCTGGTAATGGCAAGTTGCTTCTTCTCAAACAGCTCTTTAACTGCCAATCATTAATTTAGGCACATGAGTCTTCTGAATGTTGCAAAATCAATCTGATTCCATCCCTCCAGTCTTTCCATTTCCTGAGGAAACATCTTTGCTGAAAACCAAAGCTATATTTCTTACCCCACTATTGGCTTTGGGAATCAAACTAATCTCCAGAACACAATAAGATCTACAAGCTGGCTGTCTAAAAGTGGCCTTTATTTCAAAAAGGAAATAAGTAGTTACATTTTGATGTTAGGGCTCATATAGGAGCTCTTATTTTATTTTCTGTGTGGTCCAGAATGTAAAAAAATTTCATTGTGCTAGAACTGCCCACAAAAAATGTTTGTATCCAACTGCAAAAGGACAACAGTTCTTTAGTTTGGTGAGATTACGAAGAGATATGATTAGGAATTGAAAAGCAAATGAACTAGCTTCTACATCTGTCTACAATCAGTCCTCTAAGAACAAAGAAAACATACATTGGGGAATTTCCCTTTTTTCTTTTCTAAATAAAAACTGTACATTTGAAGTGAATTGTTGATTTTTCAACAAGGCAAAAACTCTGTGGACTCCCATCTTTAAGGCATTTTAATGTATTTTAAGTAGATGATAGTTTCATTTCCATGCCACTTTCTTTTCTTTTTAACATTTCTGGGTGAATTATAGTGCCAGGCACAGTATAGGCAGACAGCTAATAGATATTAGTTTGAGACCATCAAACTCAATTCACTTGTGAGTGAAGACTCCAGAGGTGAGAGAAGACTGTAGGTAATTCTATTGCATTTTTGTAGACTAATAGCATCACTTGAATGTCAGTGCTGATATACAACCAGAAGTTTGATCATTAAGATTAACATCAGGTGAGTTATGTGGGGTTTTCTTTCATAGCCGAAGGCACACTGACCCTCCATCCACTCTTATGGATGAGATAACTCAGAGAAATGGAAGATGACAATATCATTACACAGGGAGTTCATTCAGGTCTGGAGAACGCAGTGTTGGGGGTGCTTGGGTTTATCTTTTTCACAGTACTATAGCAGCTTTCCTCATGTTTTCCAAGATAATTCAAATACTAACATACTACATACAGCAACTCCTGTCTCCTTTATGGTCTTCTTAAATAGCTGAGAATAGTCTGTTTACCTCACACAGCACGCACTGTAAAATAAAGGGAATAGACTACAAGGAAGGTTCCACAGATCTTGGTTAGTCCTTGTTTGATTTCATCTGTGGACATCAAACTTTGCATAATGTTATGCCACATAGGCAACTAATTGGTGATCAAATGAGGTTTATTGGAGTCACTTTTATCTTTGCTATGATAGTGCAGCCTGCAGCTACTACAGGTTCTAGCATGTAATGATCTGTCTTGAGCCACTCAGCTCAAGATACATGCTGAGACCGTGTGGGCCAAATCCTCAGCTGGTATAAACTGACATTGGTATCACAGAGCTATGCCAATTTACGATAGCTGAGGGATCTGGTATATGCCTGTATCTGTATATTGATGGGGGCAGCTGTGTACAAGGAAGTGGGTATCATTTCTCTTGCAGTCCACACTTAGCTCCCTCCACATCTCTCCATGGAGGTATCTCAAAGATTTTGGTGATAACCAAGCAAACAGTTGGTGTATATCTGTGGTTTTATTTACTCTCACCTAAAACTGGTTTTTCAAAGCAATGTGTTCAGGCTGTGCACATGCAGATTTGCTTTTTACTTTTCCACCAGGAAGTTCCTACTACTAGCTTTGAAACTGAACCCCTGCAAAAGGAGATGGATTAACCAGGCTGGATATGGGAAAACCTTTTTATTCCACAAAATTATTAAAATCCTTTGCCCTCCAGCCTGTCCCCATTACTTTGCAGATGGATTAAATATTTTTGACAATGCAGTTTGGCACAGTGAGGAAAATCCACTTCTTGTGCTGTGAAACAAACAAAGGAAGTGTGGTATTTTTAGGGAAAAAATGCTTTGCATTTGAAACTTGATTTTTCTTAAGCAGTGTTTTTAGGTAGTGTTGAATGGGCCTGTAAAATCTATACATTAAGGTATAGTTATTAGTATGATTGATTGTTTTTAACATAAAGGCAGAATTGCAGAGAGAAGTTGAAGAGAAAACAGGTTTTTACAGATGATTCATTTTTATTTTGATTATCCAAATGGGGATGGTTTGTGTGGTTCTGGCCAACAAGTCGCACACACAGATATAAAATGATTAAATGAAATAGCAATCAGCAGTGGCCTATAGGTATTGCCTGGTGAGAGAGAATACTGTAGCCCTCTAATTGGCTCTCTACAAGCATACAGTATGACTGATTTCAGCTGTAGTATTACCAGTCTTGCTTCCACCAGCACTATTATCTCAGAGTGACACTTCCATTACTCTGAACGGAGAAAGATGAACGTCACCTGTCAGGGGCTGGTTAATTGTGTTGCTAGATGTATGTTGCTAGGGCGCAGGTTGGACATTTATGAACATAACTGCTTCCTCTGATGTCCGCCATCCTTCAACGATCAATACAGCTCTTACAGTAAACACATAATTGAGTGAAGGCACTTACCACTGAGGAGCTGAAGATGAGCCCATTGTGTGAGTTTCATTGTCCATACATTTCCCACAAATGAGCTGATATTTGCCCTTTATTGTGTGTTGCTTTGTGGAAATGGAAACTAATGTGCCACTTTCATTTGTTTTCTAGATAAATGGCCAAGATGTCCAGAATCGGGAGGAGGCGGTGGCATTGCTTTCCAGTGATGAATGCAAGAAAATTGTGTTGCTGGTTGCAAGACCAGAGATGCAGGTTAGAATAAATAGATGTATTGAGCCAGGAGCTTGGGTTATAGTGTACAGTCAATGTCATCCATAAGAAATGAACACTGAAAAACAGGATTGCAGAGGTTCATGAAAAAAAATGGGAAAAATATAATTAAAGATCTTTGCCAATCTGTAGCCTCAGGAAAAAAATAACATTATATTACTAGGAGTTTGTTTACCATTGTACTAGCTAAAAGATTCTTTGCAAGTAAATAAAATATATATATATATAAGTACAGTTGATTATCTAGTACTAATGTGATACTTAACTAAATGTGAAGTGGAACTTCAAAAAGACATGTTTATTGGTTGATGATTCTTACTGATTTCTCGGACTAAATTCACACTCTTCCATGGTTTTCACCTGCTTGTGGCAGAATTGAAGTGGACTCTGGGTCAGGATTATTTTTTTAAGCAATGTTTCAGTAAACTCTCCAGTTAGATCTTGATAATGGGCATTTCATTACAATGCCATTCAGCAAACCTACTCCTACCTAACCATTTTCAAGGGAAACTGGTCATATGAGATTTTTCATCAAGTACAAATTATTTAATAGGAAATAGATATTTTGCCACACAGTTTTAAACTATACTTCTGGCTTTTAAACAAAACTGATGCCTTGCAAAGAAAATTTTTACATCTTTGCAGTGGGAGATGTCAGGCTAATCATCCAGGTAAAGGAGAGGGGGGGAAAGGATTATTTCTGCTTCCTTTTATATCCCATCACAAAGCAGAAAAGGACATTACATTGTCACTCTTCTCTCCATCTGTCAGCAGTCCAAGCAAAGTTGGTTATGTTACCATTTGTCTCTCATATTATTGATCTGATATTTTCAGACATGGTGACTACATATTCTCTACACATTAAATTGAATAAATGTAATTCAGTGTCACCCGGAATCCCAGCGTGAATCTGGAAGTTACTCAAGATCACATTTCAGCATATATTTCCTTTATGTCCTTAGCCATTCTAAACAGCTCCTAAAAAACTGGCTATATACTAAGGCAGAGTAAAACTATTCACCTCAGATTTAAATAGCTAGGTCAGGGATCAGCAACCTTTGGCACGCAGCCTGTCAGGGCAATCCACTGGCGGGCCAGGGCAGTTTGTTTACCAGCAGCCATCCACAGGTTCGGCCGATCGCAGCTCCCACTGGCCGCGGTTTGCCATTCCAGGCCAATGGGGGCTGTGGGAAGCGGTGGCCAGCACATTCCGCAGCCCCTATTGGCCTGGAACATCTAACCGTGGCCAGTGGGAGCTGCGATTGGCCGAACCTGCGGACGCTGCAGGTAAACAAACTCTCCTGGCCCGCCAGCAGATTTCCCTGATGGGTCGTGTGCCCAAGGTTGCCAATCCCTGAGCTAGGTTATATCCCTTCTTGGTCCAGAGACCCTTCAGAAGCTTTTAAAAGATTTGTGTGAGGATTCTATCTAATTTTTTTTTTTTAATTTCATTTCAGTGGGGCTCTCGCAGGCACAGGATCCACCTGCCAGTCCCAGTTGTAGAAACCCAACAAAAGACCTGATCCCGCCTTCCTCAGAACTTGTCTTCATAGAAATGTTATACTAGTACAAGCCAAGATGTGAGTTTAAACTGATCTAGTTATACTGATATAACTCCTCATGTGGACACTCTAATTCCAATATATGAGGGCCAGTTTTCAGTTTAGCTTATGTCACATTGGAAGGGGTTTAAGCAAATTTGAAAATAGCCATTCTTCTTCCCGAATAAGAGTGTCCACAAGGGGGGTTTATACTGGTATAATGTATCGGTTTAACTATACCAGTATAATTATAATTATACTGGTATAACTGGAATGGTTTCATGTGTAGACAAGCTCTCACTAAGGCAAACACTCACTGGAGAAAAAAGGGCGGGATCAAGTCCTAATCTTTTAGAAAGAACTCTGTAATGCTAGTATTTCAAGGACTGACTGCTCGGCACATCCAATAACTAACAAGACAAGCTTCTCTGACTAGTCAATATTGATTATTACTCAGTTAATATTAAAAACTGATCATACAAGAAACACACACAAATAACCATGTGAAACAAATGTCTGTGTGCACACATGTACATGCATGAGTGCACATGTGCACTGGGGAGTATATTTATGTTTTTAAGAACCGTAAGAATTGCCATATTGGATCAGACCAGTCCAGTGCTCCATGTACTGCAGTATCCTGTCCGCAACGGTGGCCAGCACCAGATGTTTGCAAGGAAGGTTTAAAAATCCTCTGAAGGGCAATTGCAGAATGATCTGCCCATAGGGGAAATTTCTTCCTAATCCCAGGTAGTTAGTGGTTTGCTTGTGCTGTGAAACTTGGGAGTTTATATTCTTTATAAGGTCAAACGGCTGATTATACATAACAGATAAAAGCATTTGAAAAACCATGAATGAAACTTCAACATTGATGTTCTAAGTAGATACCATAATATAGTAAAAAGTGCCACAGAATCTCCATCAACATTTTATACCTGTCTAATGTTTGCCTGGTTTGTGGAGGGATTTTTTGTTTGCTTGCTTGTTGTTTTAACCAATTAGTATCTATGGGCCAAAGGTCCATTGGCTTCAGTAGAGTTGTCCCTGCTTACAACACAAAAGAACTTAGTTCCATGTTGCATTGTTGCACACAATTACACTGTTTCTAGCTTCTGTGATGTCCATAACATTTTACAGGTAATTGGATTTTTTCTCATACTCTAGATTAGTTGTATTAATATTTAAATTTCTGCCCTTCCCCAGCTCATTCACCTTCCTTCTCTGTTGCCTGTTTCTGCCCCTAAAACACTGCCATTGGCAGGCATGCAACACTACTTCATTCCCCTTCTAGTGATAGTATTTTTCCTTTTTTTACCCCAGCATGCAATCTGGAAAGGGAACAGAAACACAAATGGAGACTTACTGTTAACACACACATGCACATAATACTGTGTATGTGTGTACAGCCACATCTCATTAACTTGACTGAAGTAATGACCTCCATTTTCCTCTTTTTATAATACCCTCTTCAATGACTATGAAAATAATGTTTCAATTTAAAAAAAAAGTCAGTCAAAGAACAAAAAAGTTTAGTCATTGTATCAGTCAGTGCTCCCACCCCCTTTCGATGGTCTCTGTGTATATAATGTCTTCTGCAGTTTCCACAGTATGCATCCGATGAAGTGAGCTGTAGCTCACGAAAGCTTATGCTCTAATAAATTGGTTAGTCTCTAAGGTGCCACAAGTACTCCTTTTCTTTTTGCGAATACAGACTAACACGGCTGTTACTCTGACACCCCCTTTTTGTTTGTTATTTCGTTCACGTGGAAGAGCAATAAGAGACATACGATAGAAACCCAGAGTGAGGGTGCTGTTGAGGTTCAGGCACTGGGACACAACCCTGCGGTCGAAGTTGTTAAAGGAAAGAGCCCGATTATCTCATGGTCCTATTCGTATCATTGCGGTTCTTTTAACATTGGGGCTCTTGGAGGTAATGAACAGGACAGCTCCAGGATTATGTGGTATGCCTTTCATACATTTTGAAAGGAAATAATGCTCTGTGCGGTGCAATCTCCTTCATTAGGAGAGAAAATCAGTCATACTGTTTCAAGAAAGGATAAAAGTCCTAAGAGCCCCCGTTTTGTTTTGGGTTTTGTTTTGTTTTTAATCATCTTTTTCTTCTTTTTGAAGAGGTGAACTATAGGAGCCTGGTATTCTGAAGAGAATCATTATGATAAAAAGAACTAGTCAGGCGTTGCCATTTGGCTTTACCCTATTTTAGCATGCATCCCTGCTAACATAATGCAACGTATTAATGTATTCCTTTGCAGCTGGAGGAGGGGTGGCTTGATGATGAAAGGAATGAATTCTTAGAGGAGTTAAACTTGGAAATGTTGGAAGAACAGCATAACGAAGTAATGCAGTACACAGCCAATGAGGTGGAGCAGGTAGGACTGACACTAAATGAATCATTGGAAATTTTGCTAGGTGTATTTTTCTATTAAGAGAGAATGAAATGCTAAGTCAAAAAATTGAATCAAAGGCTTTTGTCATGAGGATGCGCTGAACTGCAATACATTCTCAATAAGAAAACATTTTAGAAATAAATGTGTTGGCCGTAAATGAGAGGGTAAAATTTTAGCAGAATGTGAGAGGAGTAAAGCACCGGTTCTGCATTTTCTGTGAGCTCTCAGCACAATATTACAAGCCCTTTTACATACAAGGTCTTGTGTATTGTCACTTTTATTTATGAATTATATCAGAGTCACCTGTCAAGGCCATAGCAAGGACAGGGCCCCATTGTGATAAAGACAATACAGACATATTGTACAAGATATGGTACTTATATTGCTATGTAAATTGCTACCTTATAGAGTGTACTTTTACTATATAGTACTATGTATATTACAAGATGACAGTCTAGAAGTACCTACCTGGAGAACAAATATTTGATTATGGACTCTTCAATCTAGGAAGCAAAAGTATAACACAATCCAGTGGCTGGAAGTTGAAGCTAGACAAATTCAGACTGGAAATAATTTTTTAATAGTGAGAGTAATTAAACATTGGAACAATATACCAAGGATCATGGTGGGTTTTCCATCACTGGACATCTTGGAATCAATATTGGATGTTTTTCCAAAATATGTGCTCTAGTTCAAACAGGAATTATTTTGAGGAAGCTCTGTGGCTAGTGTGATGCAGAATGTCAGACTAGATGTTTACAGAACAGACCTATTTTAAGAATCCCCTCTAGTTTGTCATTGAAGTAGAACCCTTCATTTTCCTTTTTTTTTTCCCCTGAAAAATTCCCAGGTTTCGAAAAATCCAATATTTGGATTTTCCAGTTTCCACCCAGATTTTTTCTTGCTTAAAATTGCAATCCCAGCTCTCCTCTTGCAGACGCCCAGCTGGACAGCACAGCATGCCTGCCTAGGGAAGGGAAACTGTGCTTGGTTGATGCTGCGGCTGCACAGTGGAGGAACAAAATGGGCAGGGAGCCTGCTGAGCCCACCAACTGCTGCAGCGACAGGCACCAGGGAGCAGGAGGCTGCACCTGGGAGAACAGGCCCCTCCTGTCCTTCCTCCCCCCCCCAAACCTTACCTGCCGATGAGTGCCAAGCACTCGGTCCTATCCCATCCCTGTGCTACTGAAACCCCTTACATCAAGCTATCTGCACAAGTCATCTACAATAAACTCTTTATTTTAAAAAACTTGAATTTTTTGTATTGGGGATTAGAGATAATGGTTTCATAAATAGTAAACTCTTACTTTTCTACTTTTCTCATGCCCCCCAGTATTAACCCTCATATTTACCCAGAGAACTGCAAAGTTAATTGTTCACACTAATTTTCACCTGTTTTTAAATTTTTGATAAACTCCTGGGATATTTAAAAAAAATAAAAAGTGGAAATGGACCTTACCTTTTAGTCATCCCACCAATTCCAGTCAAGGCTGGGGTATCTCATCTTTAGCCATCAGGGGCAACTCTTCACACCACTGTCAGTCTCGCTTTCATCTTCGTAGGGTGACCGGGTAGTTCACTCTCCTGATTTGGAGCAGCAGCACCTACTATCCCCTGGATCTCTCTTATCTGATTGCTTTCAAACTTAAATAAGCACTCTGGGTTTTATGTTCCAAATGTATCGTGAGTTGTAAAATCAGAGTGGGAACCATGCCTGCATTCCAGCATGATTAGCCATTCTTGCAAGAATGAATCTTATCCAAGCTGAAACATAGAACCTTTAGAAGTTCACTTATTGATGGATTGTACACACTACTAGGTTGGGATTGTAATCATCTGCAGTTATTTTTGCATAAATGCAGCATACAGAGCGTTTTGGCCTTTCAAACAGAAGTAATTGGGAAGAAGACTGACCCTGAACATTCTAAAAAAACAGAATCTTGAATTTTCAATAGATGATGGGTGGAATTTTCAAAAACATCTAAGGGATTTAGCAGCCTAAGTTCTATTTTCAAAAGTGACTTAGACGCTAAGAACCGGAGTCCCAGTGGTACTGTGTAAATATGTTATGTCAGATACTGCATTAAGTATCTATATTATTTTCATTCTTCACAATGGAGAAAATGTTGGTATTTAAATTTTGCCAAATGTCAGTATTTTCAGTTTCTCTTGCTCAGAAAAGCTCTTACCTTAATAACCTTTGGATTCAATTTAGCTAGCAGGGGTAAAGAGATTGTTTCTTAATTTGAACTAGTTTATTCACAGTTGAGAAGTGAATTGGAAGTTGAAAAAGGGGACAAGTTTGTCTTCCTTTTCCAATCAATGAATAAAAGCCAGGTAGGAGAGGATGAGATCTACTAATTCAAAAACTTAGAGGCATGGGGCCTGATTTTCAAAAGTATGTAGCCACCTAATGAAGAAGATAGGTGTCTAGTGGGATTTTCAAAACTGCTTAAGCAGGTTAGACACCTGTTTCCCATTGATTTCAACTTCCATTGATTTCCATAGGAGCTAGGTGCCTTTTGAAAATCCCAGTAGGCACTTATCTGCATGTTTAAGCACCTAAAGACCTTTGAAAATCTGGTCTTTAGTCCCACTGGATTTAGGCTTCTAAGTGTCTAAGTCACTTGCAAAAATGGAGCCTAAACCACTTAGCCACTTTAGAAAATTTTACCAAGTCTTAAAAAGTCTTCTGTCACAGTAATGCATCAGATGAGTAAAGAAAGAAGTATTAAATGAACATTATAAACAAGGAATACATGATGGTGCAGTAAAAACAATATATTGGCATGCATTTGGAATGATAACATTGCTTACATCTCAAAGAAGTGTCAACAAAGTCTTAATAGAGCAGTGCAGCCTGCCAGCATGTAATCTGTGTGCATTTCTCATGTCTTACAGTAAAAACAATTTTAGAAGTGCTTCAGTGTGATTTCAAATGTTATCGGTACTATTTTTCCTGTCCCTTCTTCCTGTAAAGCCAGGATTCCTTAGTTGCTATTAGTGTAACTGTAAAGACCTCTGGCAGAAAGAAAAACATAGTTTTAAATTTTAGAAATCTCTAAATTTACATTGAAACACTTCTCTGTTCATAATAATATTGCAATTTTAAGTTCCAGCACTCTGGGACCTTCCAAGAGATCCTGACCATGAAGAGTCATGAAATAGTAGACTTAAATTTGTCAGCTCTCCAGGACTGAATATCTTCTGTCCTACCCCTCAAACCAATTAAATTCTGGTGGGAGGATTCCACAATTAGTGTGGGTGGTGGGCAAGAAAGAAGGAAATATTTTTTAATGCAGATGAACCAGTTGGCAGACTGCAGATGAGGCTGTCACATGATGATGCATGTATTTCACCATCACATATATGGTGTTTGAGCATCTGTATATTTGTGTGTTAAATATACAATGCCAGTATGAAGGATAACTGTTTCTTTAAGTCTTCACTGCTAGTGAGAAAGAACGACTAAAATTACTATGGATAGAGATGTCATCTCCTCAGAGACTTTGACAACCCTGTTGTGAATACTGCTTTCTATTGATCATGGGTTTCATTCTGAACTGAATATACTCTACCACACTTTACATTTATTTATCTATCTATTTGTTTATTTCTATTTTTTATTGGGCCACCAGTTTCCACCATTTTTTACTAACAACTGAACAAAAGAGACTAGTTGAGGGGTTCATGATCCTGAAGCAGAAATGATGCAGTGTGTGTAGGGTGCATTTAATTATTTTTCATATCTTCCACTATCTATCAAGGTAGAAGAAAAACAGCAATTATTGTGAGAGCGACCTCTTCCATTCTGCTTCCTCTCATTGGTGCACTGTACCTCTTTCTCACTTTACTATTACTAACCATTATGTTTAATTGTGTAATTACACCTCCAAAAGGAGAAAACACATTTGGCTGGTGCTGGGTGCACTTAGGCATACAGTGAGCATGCTATATAGATTGCACTTTGGATGATAGCGGTATAAGAGAAATAGCATACCCAGTTAGAAAATGAAAAAAGCCTGCACCTCTTCAGCGTTGAGGTATCTAATGCTCTTTGCATTAAAGCACACAATAAATAGGTTAGGTACAATGAGCAGGGCACGAATTCAAAAGCAACTGCAAAAAGGCTTGACGTTATGTCCATGGCAGGCACTCAGTGTTGTTCTACTCTTAACGGTGAAAGGCTATGGGTTAGTATTGTGGAAAGTAGGTTTTAACTAGGAAACAAAAAGCCTTCCAAAGGATAGGTTAGGGGAAAGTCTGCTCAAGTTACCTGAACAAGTCCTAGAGTTCAGCTATCAGTCTTCCATTGACATAATGCTGAAAGCAGGTGATGGGAGAGGTAGAAGGGGCTAGCAAGAACGGGCTAACCACTGTGTTGTCTTCAGCTGTGCCAGGGCAGTGTGCACAAAGATCGCTGGTATCCCAGCCCCAGTGTCCTCCTGCAAATAGGCCTCCTACTGCCATGCTACATTGCACTGCTCACGGCTTAGGTGGTCTGCCTCATGTACTTTTTGATGTTATGTAGGCATTGCTGCTTGCTCCAGGTTTGAGAAGAATTCAGCTCCAATAGTTGTGGCCATAATCCAGAGCCAAAAGCTGCACTCCACCTGGTGCTCATTTTCTTTCAGCACCACACAGTGTTGGCTTTGCTGGGAAGAGGGATATTTATTTCCTGACTCTGGGCAACGTTTCAGTGACCCAGGTGTGCTGTATTTCATCCACTTGTTTGCTCGCTCCTGGAGGAGCTTAGTGTGTTCTGTGCAGCCTACAGCATGATGCTCAGGAATATGTAAAAGCCATAAGCATGTAGGAATTTTCCTCAGCAATGATTTTCTGACAGAAAATGATGGAGTTTGCTGAGAAATTTTGATTTGCCATCAGGAAAAGTGAAATGACAGCTCTCCAGCTGCTCGCTGGGAAGGCTTTTATCAATTTCCAACCGCAGGGAGAACGTGAAATGCAAGAGCCTTCCAGATAAAAGTCAGCAAGCTGAAAAGTGGAAATCCCTTTCTGTGGAAAAATTCATGTTTTTGGCTTTTCATGCTGAATCAGGCTGAATTTTTTTTCCAAAATGTTAAATCTTTCATGAAAAGGGATCTCCATTTTCCAGCCAGCTGTAGTAGAAATTTTCATTCATTCTTATAGATTAAATTAGCTGTTTAAGAAGGACAAGACTGAAAAATATTTTAATTTAATATGGTCTGTATTTTCTATTAATTTTGGTTCACTTATTTTCTTAGCCAAAAAAGCATGAGGAGGAGGACGGCACAACGGACACTGCAACCTCGTCATCCAATAACCATGAGAAGGACAGTGGAGTGGGGCCTACAGATGAGAGTCTACGTAATGATGAGAGCTCAGAGCAGGAGAATGCACCCGATGAGCAGAACAAAACGACCCTGCAGAGCACCCGGGAGCTGGGGCAGAGCCAGGATACGTTAGGAAGCATTGAACTCCAGTGCAATGAAAGCTTTGTGTCTGGGGAATACATTGAATCTGATTTCATTGGAAACCAAGATGAGGAGTGTGAAAGGTTTCGGCAGCTGCTGGAGCTTAAGTGCAAGATTAGAAACCATGGAGAGTATGATCTGTATTACTCGAGCAGTACGATACAGTGTAACCGAAGGGAGCAAGATGGGGTGGAGCATGAGCTACAGTTACTCAATGAGGAACTGAGAAATATTGAGCTTGAGTGTCAGACTATAATGCAGGCTCATAGGCTTCAAAAAGTGAAGGATCAGTATGGAGACATTTGGGCATTACATGATGGAGGATTCAGGAATTATAACACCAGCATAGATGTACAAAGAGGTAAACTGGATGACATCATAGAGCACCCAGAGAAATCTGACAAAGACAGCTCCAGTGCTTACAACACAGCAGAAAGCTGCAGGAGCACTCCACTGACTGTGGAGCAGTCCCCTGATAGCTCGCTCCAGAGAATGATCAGCATCACCAACAGGAAAAACCTGAGAAGCACAATTGTAGCTAATCAGTTGTGTACTGGACAGAGTGGGAGGGAGGTAACCCCATCCAAAACCAAAACCACTGAGCAAAACAGCACTGTTGAAGAGAAGGAAACCATTGCAGAAAGTAGTAAATTCACAGAGCAGGAGAAGCAAAGTACTGAGCACATTCCTTACCTGTCTCCGTATCATAGCTCTTCATACAGGTATGGGAATATACCTGCTCATGCAAAGCATTATCAAAGCTATATGCAGCTGATCCAACAGAAATCTGCAGTGGAGTATGCCCAAAGTCAGCTCAGTCTAGTGAGCATGTGCAAAGATTCACAGAAGTGTTCAGAGCCCAAAATGGAATGGAAAGTGAAAATAAGGAGTGATGGAACAAGGTATATTACTAAGAGACCAGTGCGAGACAGAATCCTGAAGGAACGTGCCTTAAAGATTAAAGAGGAGCGCAGTGGGATGACGACAGATGATGATACAATGAGCGAAATGAAGATGGGTCGTTACTGGAGCAAAGAGGAGCGGAAGCAGCATTTGGTGCGAGCCAAGGAGCAGAGGCGGCGGCGAGAGTTCATGATGCGGAGCAGGTTAGAGTGTCTTAAGGAAAGTCCACAGAGCGGCAGCGAGGGCAAAAAAGAAATTAACATTCTTGAACTTAGTCACAAAAAGATGATGAAAAAAAGAAACAAGAAAATCTTGGACAGCTGGATGACAATCCAAGAACTGATGACACACGGTGCTAAGTCTCCAGATGGGACAAGAGTGCACAATGCCTTTTTATCAGTTACTACTGTATGAACACGTCTATTTCAAAGAGTATACTACCAGTTTAGGTAGAGTACGATTGCCTCGTTCAAGGTGGCATTTTTATATATTTTGTGACTGTTTATAGTTTGACCTTTTTTGTAAGCAAAATTACTTGATAATTTTTCAGTTGTTTTTCACATAATGGTACCTTCTTTAGCTGGCAATCTTTCTTTACTCTGCAATATATTCATAATATTCATTTCTATAAAAAAGGAAAAAGAAAATAAAAAAGTGAAGGAGACAATTAATTTCTTATCCTAATGTATGTATTGTAAGTTAAGATCTGGATTTATTTCTCTAGTTTTCTTTTTTCTACTTTAGTAACAATACAATACCAAAACAAAATGCTTTATATGGTATCCTTACTTACTGGCATAACAAGCAGTTAAACTTTTACATCTTATATTGCATCTGTTAATAAGTCATGTGCTACATCTTGTTGTACAGCTAAGAATGACCTTTTTCCAACAACCCATTGTACAGTACATTTAACCTGTAAATTGCAATTGTATTTGTCCAAGTAAAGTGTAAGTGGGCAATTCTCCCATGGTATGTAGTGGCATTGGTCATGTAGCTAGCTAATATGTGATAATTGTGAAGATCAAAGAGGAATAAATTATTGCTTATCTTTAAGAAAAATTATCAAGAGTTCTTTGATTTTAATTGTTCGCTTGATTACAGAATGAATTATTTCCACATACATGATTTTTGAAGGATATATGAAAATTTCAAGGACACAGGGCACAATTCATTATGATAGCTATAGATTAGACAAGTTTCCTTCTGTCTTTATTCCATTATAAATTATGTTAAATGGACCTGATCCTGCATTTCTTATTCATGCAGAAGTCAGAAGGGGAGTTTTACCTGAGTAAGAACACATAGGAGCAAGCCCATATTTTTGCTGTCTTCCCTGACCTGTTACTAGTAAAGGTTGAACATCTCTAGTCCAGCACTTTCTGGTCCGGCAACATTTGTGGTCTGGCATGATTTTATTTTATGCTTTATCTACTTGTTTCCTTGTGCCAAGACAGTAAAATTGTGTAACAACACTAACACTTTGTTATGAAGAGAGCCAGTAAGCCTTGGCTAGGTGGCATTGCAAGCGTTGTTCCGTTTATTCACCTCGGCAAGATAAAAATAAAAAGAAACCCACTCGCTACATATTGACCTCCCGTGGTTCGGCAAATTCTCTGGTTCGGCACCAGTCAGGTCCCGAGGGTGCCAGACTAGAGAGGTTCAACCTGTATTAATTTTAGTTACTTTTCAAGCACTGTCTGTGTTTGGTGCTTTACAAACAAATATGTCATGGCCAGTCCCCAAGAGAGCTTACAAGCTATACTCTACAGAAACCAAACATGGAAGACACAAATAGATCATAGCGCTATCTTGAGCCAGAGCTGACTTATGAATCTGGCAGAGGTTATTATTTTAAATATTTCACCGAAAACGGGTGGTATGAAATAAAAATGAGAATTATTTGCTGCTCTATGTTGTGCCTCCAAAGGACCAGCAAACCAAAACTGAGGATATCAGCTGAAAAGGGGGCTTCCCAATGTAACTGCATGTCAGTGAGGAAATAAATGAAAGATGTTTATTAAAATAGGGACTGATGGGTGACCTGTAAAGAGGTGTTTTAAATTGGGCTGTGCTCTTTGTTTATTCTTTATGGTTTATAAAAAGGGCTTTGAAAGTTGGGCATTTTTAAAATTTGACTTTTCCTGCTTGCTTTTTTACTTTAGAAATATCAGGCATTTCTAGTCCCTGCTTTGCTGGGGGACCCCTAAAGGATACTGAGATGTACGTTTTGAGTCACAGCACCTTGATTGAAGGAGTAACGTTCCTGAATCTTTAACAAAATGTCTTGTATTCAAAATGTTATTTACTCACAGAAGTTATTAACAAAGGGTAAAAACAAACACAAAATAGTTTTCAGCAGTCTGACTAAAAATCCTTTGTCTCCCAGTTGCTCAAATTTCACTTTTAGCTCATATGTCATAATTTCACTAGTTCTCCAAGGGCATGTCTACACTAAAAACTTAAGTCGACATATATTAGGTTGACTTACAGCCACCGCAGTAATTACTGAAACAGTTCATGTCACACTACCCTCCTTCGGTCGGTGGTGTGCATCCTTACCAGCAGCTCTTCCACTGATCTAAGAGGGGCAGTGTGGGGAGCTGAGATCCTGGACTGGAAGCATGACGGGCTTCCGGCTCTGCGTTCCCCACTGGGAGCACAGTTGTCTGCTGGGCTCCCAGCCGGCTGCTCCCCTTCCCCCACTCTCAGTTCCCTGCCTCCAGTCAGGAGCCCGACTGCCCATCGCCAGCTCTCCTCTCCCTGCTCCCCAGTGGGACCGGGGCAGCTGCCTGGAATCTCACCTCCAGGAGCGAGGAAGCCTGGCTCTGAGCAGGGAGGACTTTCTGGAGCCATCTGCAGGAGCAAGGCTGTAGTGTAGACACTGGCATAGTTAGATTGACATAAGCTGCCTTACGTCAACCTAACTGTATAGTGTAGACCAAGGCTAAATCATCATGGGGCTTGTCTACACTACCGTGTGGGGTCGATGTAAGATATGCAACTTTAGCTATGTGAATAGCGTAGCTGAAGTCGGCGTACTTAGATCTACTTACCGCGGTGCCTTCACTGTGGTAAGTTGACAGCTGACACTCTCCCGTCAACTCCGCTTGTGATGCTTATTCTGGTGGAGTACCGGAGTCGACAGGAGAGCACTCAGCAGTCGATTTATTGCGTCTATACTAGATGCGATAAATCAACCCCCGCTGGACCGATCGCTGCCTGCTGATCCGGCGGGTAGTGTAGACAAGCCCATAGAGTCTCCAGCCTAGACAGGACCTGAATTACTAACATAAAGAACAAGCAGACAAAATTTTAAAAATAACCCTTTCAGATCGTCTTTATTCATCAAAAAGAAGAAAAATAAAGCCTCATCTCAGTTTGTTTTCCTCTTGCAGATCACCTTTACAATATATAGAAACTATGTTGATTCTTCTACCATACTTGGTGGACCTACAGACAATGGGAAAAATTTTCCAAAGCACCTAAATGACTTAGCAGATTATAATTCTGTTTTAAAGAGCTCCTAAATCACTTGGGAGTGGCCCAAATGAGACTTACAATCCTAAGTGATTTTAACTGTGTTTGAAAATTGGATTTAGACACCTAAATCACTTGCAACCAGACTTTACAAGGTGTTTATGGACATAAAGATACAGACAAGCTCTTTTGAAAATTCTATTAGGCACCTATCTACATTTTTAGGTGCCGAAATAACTCTAAAAGTCTGGCCCTTAGGCACTTTAGAAAATGTTACCCATTGTTAAGTTTACTCCAGGAATCAGAAAGGTCAGTAATTGCTATAGCAATCTCTATATCAGATTAGGAAAAACTTGATTCTGGAATAGAAAACACTGAATAACATACATGCATTCATATGTAATTGAGAAATGTGTCCACTTTTGTATATTAAGAATAAAGTATCTTTTCTTGTTGTGTTCGTTTCTAGAAGGAAATTCGTTTTCACTAACAGAATTGTCTTTCTTTTCTTAAGATCTGAGACAACATGAAACGTTTTGTCTTTTCTCTTTTAGTATGTCTTGGTGTTAAAAATTATGACATTTGTTTGGAAAAAACATACATTGGAATAAACAGTATGAGGAGTCTCAGTCTCTGATCTCACTGATGGAGAATTTTTAATGTGTGTGTGTGTGGGGGGGTGTTAGAATATTGCTTTTTATAGAAACAGAATGATTTCAATGAATAGTGCAGTGATTACCTGCTATTCTGTTCCTCCTAACCAGAACCAATAGCCACACTAGACCTCTTCACAGCCCTGTCTCTGGAGTCCAGGACTGAATTTAGTTTACAAGTTGGCCAAATGTGATCAAATCATTGTACCAAAAAAGACAACAATTGAAAAAAGAAAGGAATATCTAGTTAATCTACATAAATATCCTCCATAAATAGCTGTTTTCAGCTAGATAAGCAAGGACCAGAAAATTCTCATTAGAAGCCAATTGTTATCAAGTATTTGTTCTACCCATTCAGCTCCCCCTCCCATATACTTTCATTCCTAAATTCTTATTTCACTAGGACTGAAACGTATGCTACTAAATACCTTTTATATCTTTTTCTGGCAGCTGGAAAATTATTCAGTGTCTAAAATGTTCCCATTCTGCCTCCAACAGATTGATTATGATCTAAGAGAAATAGTGATAAAACCATAGTCCAGCAAAGAAATGTCATTTTTATTAATTAAAGTGATATTTTTATGGTCTGGCTGCTTTGCCAAGTGGGGTACCTGAGCTGGAATCTTTGTGTTTTGATCTCCAGATCAGGAGGGGACCAGGAGTTGCGTAGATCAACCACTGAGCCCTGTTTGGAAGGAAAACCTTACATCACTCCATGGTGACATCCCTAGCCGGTTAAGGAGCACTATTGCTCATGAGTCAGGTGGAAATTTCTGGGCTCGTTGGAACCTCCTCAGAAATGCAAAGGATTCCTAAGGGGAAAACAGTATTTTTTTTCTTTCCAAAATCTTTTAAATACATCACTGTCAAAATACACGTAACCTTGTCCTTACTCTGTAAAGTTATCTCTCACACACAAAAACAGAATGGTTCATATCAGTTAGATGGAAAGGATCAAAGAGACCATCCAGTCTATTCTTGCAGGCCAGCACAGGATAATTCCCTGCCATCACTTTTCCTATGAGAGGCTGGATAATGTGCAAAGGAAAGATGATGTGACAGCTTTGGGAAGGTAACTTTCTGCATTTGGTGAGAGAGCACAACACAGTAATAGCATAATGTGAGGGCAATTTACAGTGACTTCCATGGGAACTGTGACTCAAGCAGCAAGTCCTTCGTGAGCACGTTGCAGGGAGAAACATCAGCTACTTTAGAAACAGGACTTGTGACACCAGTTTTCAGTACGACTGTTAAATGGGGAAAGTGATATTGGCAAGAAGAGATGCAATACAGAGCATCATTGTCCCACTTCTGCCCATGGCCACTATTGTTGTGGTGGCAGTGATGCTTTCTGCTTTTTGAATTTGCACGAGGCAGAAATTTGTCCTTTTTTGCAGGAAAATGTTCACATTGTCTCAGCAAGAAAAGCATCTTTTACACTTCTAAGGCTCATCTCACATTCCTCAATCTGTATGTTATAGAACAATCCCTTCCGCATGTCACATGGCTCTTGTGTTAAATATTCCACATCAAAGGTAAGCAGCTACTCTAAGTTTTGTTTTATATGGGCCCTTTAAGCTGCTAATTATGAAAATGTACCTGCTAAGTACTCTGATAATACACATTTTATGAACCTACTTCTGCTTCAGTTCATTAAACGCTTGAGGGGGAGAGGGCAGGGAGGAGAAAATTAAAGCAGAATCTGATTGGCTAAAGCAAAATGGAGCAGTTGCCTTAAAACCATCCTCTTGTTAATTGGAAAAGGTGAGCCAGGTTCATTAATGTCAGGTAGAAAAGAAAGTGGATAGCTGAGTGATCATAAGTGATCTTATAAGAAGCATCTTAGCTGAAGTATTTAGTAAGAGCAAAATCATTTTTTTCATTTTCCTGCCTGAGTGGCTGAGTTACACGTTTGAAACCAAATAATTCCTTCCACTTTTAGGCACTGGGGGGCTAAAATGATTGGGAAAACCTCTCCAAATGGCCAAAGCACTTATTGAACAGAGGGGATTTGTGCCTAAGTAGTAGAATTTTCCCCTCCTCCTGACCTCATGGAAGCCAGTTTGTGAGAACTCCATGCACTGAGATGCTCAGAGAGATTTGGGGGTAGAGAAGATGTGAGCTGGAGAACATCTGTAGTGGGTAATGTGAATCTGCACGGCATAAATTAATGTTGTATACTGTGAGCTGGATTTTGCTATGCCAGTCACTGGGAGATTTCACACTGAAATGAATAGTACCACTCAGTAACAGTGAAGGTGGCCATCTAGGACTGGGCTGGCATTTAAGTTTCCCAGTGCCTGCCTCCAGTTGTTGGGGCAATGTCTGCACTTATTTATTCCCCATATAGGTCAATAGTTTCAAAATCCAACTAACAGCTGATCTACTGGGCTGTACTGTGAGTGCCTAGTTCTGCAGCTCAACTTTGCATAATTCTTGTACACCCAGTGGCAATATTTAGCCTTTTAACCTCCGTGGTCTCACCTTGGGCCTGATTTGTCAGAAAATTCACAAGTGGAAAGGCTTTTCCACTAGCCTTTGGCCCTTCCTCAGGTCTTTATGTGGAGGCCATGATCTGGCCTTAGTCAAGTATACAAAAATATCTTAGCACACTATTAATGGCTTCCTGGCCCTATGGACATTACAGTAAATGTGTCAAAGTTTCAAAATCTGAAAACAACATTCTGGACCCTTTCTAAGTTACAGATATTTAAACATGTTTATTGATGTCAGATAAGGTTTTTGCACTTGTACAAATGAGTGGGACTGACTGCGTGGGTGCTTTGGGAGCTGCACTGTATGGCCATTTATTTCAGGTGCTCAGATTCTACCATGATGATTGCAATGTAAATACCCAGATGGATAGATGGCTGGTGCAGTGTTGAATAGAATCATCGGACTGGAAGGGACCTGGAGAGGTCATCTAGGCCAGTCCTCTGCATTCATGGCAGGACTGTGTTTGGGAACACATTGCAACTGACGTGGCTTCCCATGCTGCAGGCTGGGGCTCTCGCTGTATGCACTCTCCGTGCTGCAGCACTTGCGGTATTTCTCAGGGAATTCTCAAGTTTGTTGCCTTCCTGCATCTTTGTCCTGGAGAAATGGTGTGATTGTTGCCATCAGAAGACTAAACTAAAACTCACTTAGTGCTTCCCTGGGAACAAAAAGTCGGGGGACTCAACTTGGACCAGCCGATTCTGGACTTGAGGCAAAGATAACGAATATCCAGATGACTCTTTAAAACATTTACACCAGAAAGAACAAAAACTATTATTTTGATACAAATTATTAAAATTGTGTTTAGCTGATATAGACTCATTGGCAATTTAAAAGCTATTTGTGCCCATTTTTACAGACATTTCATAAGGATTCCTCATGTGCCTTAATACAAAATGCAGATATTTATAAATACAGACTGCACCAAAATGCTGCAGTAGCTGAAAGGAAGGGATAATCTCACGTACCTTCCTCACAGCAATTCCTACGTATAGTGGGGATGAGTTACAGACATAATGTTAACCTTAAAGGTGAAATGCAGAGCTGAAAATTGAGTTAAGCCCAGATTTATGTGCTGCCCGTCCCCACTAACCAGGCCTTTGGGGACACTGAGTACAGAATGAAGTTTTAACTAGCCTTTTAAAACTCTTTCCCTGACACACCCCCATGAAATCTTCCTGGTTTACTGAAGCTATGCAAACAGCCCGAGAAAGAAGCACTGACTCACATCCCAAATACCAGAAGTCTCAGTTCAATCCAACATATCTGGGCTGTCACAGAATGGTGCATACCTGGAAGGATCAACAGAATTTCACAGATAAGATGATGGAATTTCTGAAATGTTAGTTAACATTAATTTATGTGCTGAATCTCCCGCACAGCCTAGTTAGTGGGCTTATTAGGTGCATACATTTGAACTTAACGCCATATTCATTTCATTGGGTTTTGTAATTCAGTTTTAACTTTGAAATTCCTGGCAGTGTTGTGCCTTAAATGTTGTTTGGATTTTTTTAAGTGTTCAGGAAAGCTGAAGAAATATTAAAAGGGGGGGGCAATTCCTCTGAAATGGACAAAATTTTGGGGCATGGATCATCTCATTGACATTAATAGAACTCCTTGTCTGAAAGACACAAATGTCTGTTTCTCCCATCAATAGAGAATTTACACCAGTGAGATTAGGTTGCATATATTTCCTGCACGTCAGGTGAAATTCATTCCATTTAAGCGGTGCATTGGTTTTGTGTGGCTTCTCCATACAGCAGTAAATTAAACCCTTTGAGAGAAGGCCAGACAATTTAAAATCTCTATTCCACTTGTGTACTACATAAACTGACACACACAAATATTAAAGTGATTGCTGTAGTAATAAAGAAGGATTTGTTACAGAACATGAGTGGTTTGTTATATCTTTTAGACATTTATTCAAAGGAACACTTTACCTTCTGTTGACCTTTAATTAGCCCCATTGACTATAATTTGACTCAAACGCAGAATGTATTCTTTGCACTGTGTTGGAGATTGAATTATTCAGAAAAAATTATATACATCTTTCCATAGCATTACTGATTTTATATATATCAAAGTGGTATAGAAAAGTGTACCTTAGCTAATGTAAAACCAGCAAGCTGCAAATGTTACATTTATGTCCTATTTCAATTGCTTCAATGAGGCAGTATGTGGCCTATCAAATGTCACAACCTGGATGTTTTGTCTTAATTCTGAAGACAATAACCATCCTGCAATTGCAATTGGACATACACCAGTGTTTGCTCTTCAAATACATTTCTAAGAATGTTTAACTTATTGGTAACTACAAGGAGGAAGGCAGAGTAAATGGCTGGCTCTGCTGAAAAAATTCTAGAGTAGAGAGAATTTTAAGTATGAAGTGAATATATGAAACTTTCCTCTTGATACTGGATAAGAAACCAAAAAAAAAAAAAGTGTGGGGGGGGGAGAATTAACATTGTATGATGAAAGATGAAAAGGTTGAAGTCACTGGTTTGACTGCTGGACCTTCTAGAGGAGATATCTGTAAAAAGAATGAAATAGAAAGTTGAGCTGGGGAATATCACATGAAATTTACCAGAGATCAAAATATTACTTTTTTGCACTTCAAAGGCATCCCTCTTATTTTCATAGGTTATTTAACCCCGCTGGCAATCTCTGCAATGCATAAATATTTTTGACGGCATGCAAAGTATCTTCTTAATGGTGTATAGATGCTATACAGTGAGGAGATTGAAATGTATAAATATTCATGTCAGCAAAGATGCTGTCAACCCCCTGACAAGACATGATAGCAGAAATTAAAATATAAAAAGGATATTCACTTTTCCCTCTCCATTTTCTCTTCAAGTTTAGAACTTGGCTGCATGCTTAGGGTAAAGAAATGCCCCCTGAAAGATCGTGGTTTTGGTTCAGGTGTAGGAAATTAAAAGGAAAGCTCCTCAAACTCGACAGTTTAATTTACTTCTCTTAAGCTCTTTAATACCAAACTTATCAGTTCTCTCTGTTAGGCATTAACTTGTTAAATGAGTCTTAATTATACATAAGCAGATGGAGATTTGAATTAAAATTACCTTACACTCGAGTGGCTTTAGTTCATTATAACATATCTTCCTCTTAATCATTTAGGCAGTCTCATCATCTTTCATATAGAAAGTTATTAAAGTATTCCAATTTCCATATTTCTTCTGATACAGCCACTATTAAATGGCACACAGCGCATATTAGTTGGAGACTTATACCATGCAATAGTTAGTGAATTATTCATGTTGGTAACAATTCTTGTACTTTTGTGTCATCTATATCATTTTATTTTAAAGGCTTTATATTTACTTGATATTTGGTATTTCACCTCATTTAATTTTAAATGTGATTTATAATGCCACACCACTTTCACAGTGATAAGAAAAGGAACAAGGTATCTTCTTCATTTCATACCTCTTTTCACTGGAGATCAGGAAACGGACAACCAGGTGTTCATTGGAAGTTTTGGTATAATACAGGCTGGAGTGGAAGGTAAGAGATTTCTAATGAACATTCAGGAATCACACTTACTCCACATCTTCAATGTCCAATTTAAGCCACCTCATCACCTCTGGCATCCCCAATCCCCAGAAGATGTTCCACAGGACTAGCCCAGGGAGTGGGCAAACTTTTTGGGCCGAGGGCCACATCTGGGTATGGAAATTGTATGGTGGGCCATGAATGCTCATGAAATTGGGGGTTGGGGTGTAGGAGGGGGTGAGGGCTCAGCTGGGGGTATGGGCTCTGAGGTGGGGCTAGAATGAGGAGTTCAGGGTATAGGAGGGGGCTCCGGGCTGGGGCAAGGCATTAGGGTGCGGGGGGATTGAGGGCTCTGGCTGTGGGTGTGGGCTCTGGGATGCCTGAGGGTGGGACTGAGGGGTTCAGAGGGCAGGAAGGGAATCAGGACTGGGGCAGGGGGATGGGGTGCAGAAGGGGTTCAGGGGGGCAGGCTCTGGGCATTGCTTACCACAAGCAGCTCCCAGAAGCAGCGGCATGTCCCTGCTCTAGCTCCTACATGGAGGCACGGCCAGGCAGCTCTGCACGCTGCCCCCTCCATGGGCGCCACCCCTGCAGCTGGCCAATGGGAGCTGCCGGGGTGGCACTTGCGGCATAGGAGCCAGAATGGGGATGTGCAGGGCAAACTCCCGACCCGCCTCCCTGGCAGGATTAAAACGTCTGAAGGGCCAAATGCGGCCCCGGGCCATAGTTTGCCCACCCTTGGACTAGTCTGTCTTTACCCAAAATGAAAAGATTTTGCATAGAGAGGGAAAATACCTTTTAATGTTTGCTGACTTTGTATATATTACCCCTCTCCAATGAGAGAATCAATGTCCCCGTCACTGAAACTGAGCAATACTTTATTCAGAAGGTACTGAATATGTGTGCAGGAAAAGAGTCATGTACAGACATTCTTTCAAAGTCAGAAAGCCACAACAAGCCATTTAATCATCCCCAGTTCTGCTTCTCCAGAATAAAAATAAGGAAAAATTGGACAAAAAAGTAGCATTTTGGTTCCAGGTAGCAATTTACAATCATTCGCAAAGGAAACCCAATGAGACTTTTCAAAGGCAAACGCACATAGTCTCCTCTGCTAGAGGCAGGCAGACTGTTCTCAAGATCCTCTTAGTTAATATTTTACCCAAGCCCTCTTCAATGTAAAACCAGCAGGCAAGTAACTGCATTAGCAAGATGAGTGACAATGACAGCTGAGTCAAATGGCTGGTTTTGCGCTAGCAAACTTCATAGCCTTAATTTGCTATGGGTTCAGTTCTCTTGGTAGGGCTGTAGTGGAAACTGGGCTCAGGAACTGATGCCACCACGTTAGAGAGGAAGGATGCTCCAGTAGTTAGAATGCTGGCCTAGGCCATAGAAGACCAAGCGTCAGTTCCTATGCTGCCACATACTGCCAGGGTGACCTTGAGCCCGTTGCTTAGGGCCAGGTCCTCAAAGGTATTTACGTGCCTTTTTGCCTCTTTAGCCACCTAAGTCCACCATTTAGACACCACTGGCATTTTCAAAACTGCCACTCAGTTGCTGCTTAACTCCAGAAGTCCCTAGGCGTCCACTAGGATGTCTATGCTGGAATTGGAGGGGCAATTCCCCGCTCAGGTAGCCATAACCCCGCTAGCTGTGGGTGAGATAGAACACCAGAAATAGCATGAAGCTGTGACTGCACAGGTGGTGGCATGGGCTAGCTGCCCAAGTACATACCTCGGGACATGGATGGGATTGCACTCAAGGTGGTTAGCCCATCCTGTCACCACTATTTTTAGTGTGTTCGCTTAGCCTCCTAAATGCCTCGCCGCTCCTTTCCCTGACCCTGCCCTCAGCATTGCTCTCCTGGTTTGCTTAGAAGGCTCCTCACTCAGCATGCTGGCTTTTGAGGATCCCTTTCTTAGGCACCAAATGCGCCTCATGAATTGTATGTGGAGCCAGGGGCTGTGATTAAGTACTTCTGAGGATCTGTGTGTTAGTCTGTCTCAGTTCCCGTCTGTAAAATGGGTTAATTGCACTTCCCTATCTTACAGAAGAGTTGTGTGGATACAGACATTAAAGACTGACAGAGCTCAAATATTGTGGTGATGGGGGGGGCACATAAATATCTTAGCTAGGTTTTTTTACCAGGAGTTTTTGTACCATTATAGCTACTAAGTTTGGTAGTGCAGATGAATCCCACCCAGTCCTATGGGGTGCATAAGTTATGCTTTACTGAGGGTTCATGACTGCAGTTCATTTATTTATGAAATTAAGCACAGTCGGTTGTTAATATTCGCTAGGTCAGTCGTTCTAATATCTGTGATTACACATAGAGGTGACAGTTCCAGCGGTCAGTCAAGCCTTTCTCCTCAGAGGAGATCTACAGCGCCTGACTCCACTGGAGCCACTGTATTAAGTATCTGAAGGACTGGAGCTTCCAGAACAACACCACCAAATTACAGGCAACCCACATGTGAACATGATGTTGATTTCTAATTGCGTCATATTAGCAGTTTGACACTGCATGGTGCTAATGCTTGTTTTTCCAAAATGCAGTGTAGCAGTATAATCATATTGCCACCTTGAAAGCAAACATTGAGGTGGTAGCAATTGTTCATGCAGTCTTCTTTTAAGCAGCTTGTTTAAACAATGCATCGATGTGTGCGGAAATGCCAGCATTTCAGTGTTTTCAAATAGTGCCATGCTTGCAATCCACTGCTGAATGTATTTTAAGGTACCAGATGTTCATTTGCTGGATGTTCCCATGAGCATATAGTATTTTGCCTGCATACCTATAATATTTGTGTTGGACCCCTCCACAGCTCAGCACAGAAGTTTCTTATACATTCAGTTGCCTCACCAGCATTTGCTGGCTCTGTAACGTGTCCTAAACGGGAATGATTGTTTTGTTGACATATATTCCGACAAGTCTTTTTCTCTCTGTATTTTCTTCCCATGAGTGGGACCCTTAATTCTTCTTACTCACATTGTCAGGCTGAAAATGGCAGATACTGTACATAAATGCTGTAAAGCTGTTTGGACTCCTCAAGCTCTGAACATCAGCCTTTGCACTAACTAATTAAGTTTTCTGCTTGCCGCCATGGAAAGCTTCAGTCAGGTATAATTAAAACTGAGCAGCCGATGACAGCGATGGCATTTGTTAGAATCATCCAGTGGTTCAAATACCAGTTCTGACAGAAATGTCAAACTGATAGCACTCCCATCTTCCCAACACACGCCGGGGAAAGCAGGAACAACTTTTATTATAAATGCCTGGCTGATAACCTTTGTGAATCCCAGAAAACCAAATGCTACATGTGAAATTTCATTACCCTGGGAGAGAACTCAGCTCTTGGATACTCACATTCCATGAAGTAAAACCCACGCCTCCTTCAGCATCTTTACAAGTGTCTGCTCCTTTCAGGTCATGAAAAACAAAGTAATAGTGGTTCCAGCAGAGCTGAGCATCGAGACTGGAGAAGATTCCACTATGGGCTTTGGTTCGTTTGTTTTTTTAAGTTAAAACCAAACTAGTGTATATATTATCTATATCGATAGTGGACATGGTGTCACTGAGGAAATAAGGAGAATGTTATTATCTTGTACAGACAAGTAGGAATACACGGTCCCTTCTCCAAGGAACGTAAGAGTGTAAATTAGCCTGCTAGGGTTAAAGATTATGGGAAAGCAGAGGGAGGAAGGAAGACGGCAGAGAACAAAGGAATAGGGAAATATTGCTCTTGGGAAAGTATTAACAGAAAGAGCAGTTGCATTTGTTGCATTTTCATACAGAACACCTTTATCTATTTAATCATCTCAGTTGCCTTAGTGAATTTCTAATGCACTTCTCATGTGTCTATATTGTTGAAGGTTTCCATTCTTTTTTCCTTTTCACATTTAAATAAAACCAGGCATGAGAAGACAGCAGAGTGTAACAGACAAAGTGACACTTTAAAATAGCAGAAGGGTGGAAGAGCCCATGTCATTAGATATTACCTTGAGGTCCTTAAATTCTGCCCTGGCCTATGTTCATTATGTGTTTCCTGTGTTTCAGAATACAACCATCACAGTGGCACCTAAAATGGGAGAGGACCCAATGGCCTGTGTTCTTTTTGACTGAGAATCCCATACAGGGTAGGGTTCCTCAGCTCTTAGTGTACGTGTTCACTGCAGAGGTGTTGCTTCTAGCCCTCTTCCTGTCCACACACAAAAAACACTCACCTGAGCTTGGTGGAGCTTTCAGCTCAGGCTAACTGGCATGGCTGGAGGTATGGGTTAGAGCCTGGGTTCCCCTTTCACTTGGGCTGGTAACCCACCCACTTTGCAGTGTGGACACAGGTTAAATCACTTGAGTGCTGATAGTTCTCCAGTGTCTTCCCACAAATCTCCCATGTTCTCAGAATAACGGGCAAGTCCTCCCACAATTCACTGGGAAAGAATCCTACAATAGCTCATCTTATGTGCAGTACAAAGAACCATGGGATATGCCCACAGAGGTCCTAGCAACACACACACCACTGTCCCAAGTACAAAGCCCACCATTAGACATGATTGGCCTTTGAAGCAAGACAGCCTGATTTTTACATCAGGCTAAAGGAGCTGGAGACAGCACCAGAGGAGACCTCAATGGCAGAGGGAGTGGAGGAGCAGGACCCAGAGAGCAGGAACAGACCAGGGACTTGGAACAGACCACATGGTCAGATGGACTGGAGGGAGTCCTGGGGCCATAGTTCAAGGATCTGTTCAGGGGTGGCCCCAGGGAACATGCTGGGGAGGGAGCTGCAGTGGGAGCTGAAACTGCAGCCAGGTAAGAGGCCACCACCACCTTTGTTATTGTTAGGTGGGAAATACATGGGAGGGTTTCCCAGGTTATGACCAATGCACTTATAATTATAGAGGATATTATGTTCTATGGGATGCCCTTAGCTTCAGGAGCGAGCTGAAGCCATGTCATTTCCCTGCCTTCACTTCCAACATTCCCCACACGATGTGAGCCAAGATGCAGTCCAAGCATAGGGCGGGATGTGGATTTAAACATTCAATAAGTGAATTAGTCTAGCTATTTTTGAGCTAATTACTGCGGGGTTGGGGGAGGGAATAATACATATGCCTGGGATTACAGGCACAGCAAGCATGCGTGCTCTATCCCTTGAATACTGCTGGCTTTATTACTCCGTCACACCGGTGTACTGTTCTACAGTTATATCAATGCTAGTTTTACAGCACTGTCCCAAACTGCCTGCATTGTAAGTCCCAGTGGCTATCTAAGTGAAAAAGCCCCTTGATGATGGTGGAGCTTGACCTCCTGGTGCTCTCCATTTGCAGCACACTATCCAAGCCAGAGGATTTTTCATAGAGGAGAAAATAGACATTTGGGGAGATTCCTGGTCAGGGTAAACTTCCCACAACTGCCCTTGTAGCTCACTAGCTCATTCATTTGCTGATCAGTCAACAGGTGATTAAATATCTCCTTGGCATGGACAGCTGGGTTTCCAACATAGGCCAGAAAAGCTGCTCCCTCTTGCACTCAAAGATTTCCAGCAGATTAATATCCTCGAAGGCTTCCTCGGCTTGGAGTAGCTTTAAACCCAGCACCAGTAACAGGCCTCCCTTGTCTGACTGCCCTAACACAGGTACCCCATTTAGACCCCAAAACTTTTTTCTTATTTTTTTCAATGAATTAAATCTGAAATATTTGCCATAGTGTGTCTGGAAACGAGTAACCTGGCCTGCAGCAGGCTAGTGTGCAGAGATGAAATAAAGGCTTACCAAGTAGAGAAGAGTAACAACATGGGGTCTTGCCATGAGGTAGAATGTAGAAGGGTAGATTCTTTTCTTTCTTTCCATGGACACAAAGTGATGTGCTCTTTCATTATCTTGGCGGGACTCTCCACCTTGGCTAGGCTGAGGCCCACACTAAGCCTCTTAGGGAGAGGATAGTGATCCCGTGGGGGAAAAGGAAAAGGTTCAGGAGTGACCTGCTGCAAGAAATGCACAGTGACTTTGGACACAGGGTTGGATCAGACCTTGCATCTCAGAAGGAGGAGGAGGAGCAGGATAAACAGGAGAGGGAAAACAAAGTGGTATCACAATACCCGGAACGTGACAGGAGGATGGGGGAACAGGACCGACAGCAACAGAAGGGGCTGTTTGAGCAGCTTCTCACCCTGATGGCCAGCAGGCCACAGACCCCACCTACAGCACCACCTTAAACACCATCACTAGTACCTGGAAACTCTCCTCTGCACTACCATGTCCTGCAACCAGTGCAGCCCCTGGATAATTTAGAGGTTGGGCGGGATAGTCAGCAGTCCATGAACTCTGAGAATGAAAATGTGGATGGGCAGATATTCCCCATTCCCCTACCGCTATGCAAGTCCGGGGTAAGGAGAACAGAAGGCTGCTGCTCTCCAGTTTCATTACCCGTGAGATTGCGTGACTTGGTGTCACCGCTCAGTTGACAGAGCACCGCCGTACTTTGGAATTTAGTTGCCATTTGCGCACTTCACTGACCGGCAGCTGGGATGCCTGTAACTGTTTTCAGAACAGAATTTGGTATTTTTATACTTTTTCATTTGTTAATGAAGTGGTTTGGGTGGTCAATATGTTGTCATGGGAGTGCTTGGGAACCAGGAAGAGTCAGGAAGTTGTAGCTGAAACTTTTAATAAAGTGTAAAACCTTCTTATAATCACATAAAAGCAATAGCAAATAAACTGCTATGTATGCTACGCCAGCACGCGGCATGCCATCTCCCCACGCATGTCACCATGTGAAGCAAGGAGGTGGGCACAAGAAACAACCCTTATTTCCCTTGCTTGCTTGGATCCAACCCCAGGTGTACTTTCTGGGCTCTTGTATGGGCCCTGAAAAGCCAGCAATATCTTGAGCCCATTCCTGGCAAAAGCTCTTGCCCTTATGCTCACAGATATTATATAGCATACCACCATGGTACAGACAGCACTAGCTACCATGGCCTCCAAAGGGGTTTGTAGGCAGCACTATCTTGCCGTCACCCAGCCAAATGCACATTCCATCATCATCCTGCACCTGCTCAGTGTGTGATTAAACCTTCTTCTGCCAAGTGCTCTGATAGAAGGACAGGGATGCATGAGACAAGGCAGTAGATGGTGGACTAGGTCCCTGGGGCACAGACACCCCATTGATGAGCATATTATGGAAGAGAGAATAGGGTCTCTTCTTGTCCAAACAGGTGAACTTGGCATCGCATACCTTTTCAGCACATCCCGCACTGGTGGGCATGAACCTGATTTTATGGTTGCTGACGTCCCACAGCACTAAGGAGTAGTATCATGGTCACTGATATGTTCAGGTGCCCCAGATGGTGGGCAAACAATGGGCCATGTGCCATCAGTGGTTACAGTGCAGTTGAGAACCCCAGTCAGCTAGCATTTTGGGCACATTAGTTATGTCTACTACCTGTGGGTAAGCCACAGTAGTCACCTCACAAACCTCTATCACCAGCGCCCCAACAGTTGCCTTGCCAACACCAAACTGGTTAGCTATGGCCCTATCACAGTTTGGGGTTGCTAGCTTCCAACAGCAACCCTCTGTTGGACTAGTATTGCTTCCCTCCATCCCCATTTGTGTGTCATGGTGCTGGAAGTTCAGTGCAAGCTCTTCACACAATTCCACAAAGGTGGCCTTCCTCATGTGGAAGTTCTGGGGCCATTGTCGCACATCCCAGGTCTGCATGATGTAATCCCACTTCTCTGTGGTAATTGTCCTGCACCAGAAGAACCAGTCGGAATCCACAGTGAGTGCAGCATACTTCAGCTTTACCACGCTACCATGTTAGCATTCAGCTGGCATGATCTCCTTGCCACGACTCACCACTACCTTCTGAGAGCCACAAACTACAGCTGAAATGCCTGCCACTATGTCCCATGATCACCCCACTATTGGCAGTCTGCTACACCAGCATTCTCCTACACAAGCAGGAATAGTTTACACAGCTTGCTGGATCCATGCCTTGTCACTGATTGCAATGCATCAAAGTGAGGGGTGAGGCAGAAGTGCTTTATGCTAAGTTGACTAAGAACACTTCCGCTCAGGGCTGAGGAAGGACACCCATGTTCTCCCACAACACACTGCACAAACAGTTGCTAGAAAGACGCAAGTTAGTGAGGCACTTAGAAGCCTGCGATACCCTGTAGTTCACGAAAGCTTATGCTCAAATAAATTGATTAGTCTCTAAGGTGCCACTAGTACACCTTTTCTTTTTGCAACTACAGACTAACACGGCTGCTACTCTGAAACCAGAAAATATAAAAATAGAAAATAACAGAATGCCACTAGCCATCACCTTCAGCCCCCCAACTAAAACCTCTCCAACGCCTCATCAAGGATCTACAACCTATCCTGAAGGATGACCCATCACTCTCACAGATCTTGGGAGACAGGCTAGCCCTTGCTTACAGACAGCCCCCCAACCTGAAGCAAATACTCACCAGCAACCACACACCACATGACAGAACCACAAACCCAGGAACCTATCCTTGCAACAAAGCCCGTTGCCAACTGTGTCCACATATCTATTCAGGGGACACCATCATAGGGCCTAATCACATCAGCTACACTATCAGAGGCTCGTTCACCTGCACATCCACCAATGTGATATATGCCAGCATGTGCCAGCAATGCCCCTCTGCCATGTACATTGGTCAAACTGGACAGTCTCTATGTAAATGAATAAATGGACACAAATCAGACATCAAGAATTATAACATTCAAAAACCAGTGGGAGAACACTTCAATCTCTCTGGTCACTTGATTAGAGACCTAAAAGTTGCAATTCTTCAACAAAAAAACTGACTCCAACGAGAGACTGCTGAATTGGAATTAATTTGCATACTGGACCCAATTAACTTAGGCCTGAATAGAGACTGGGAGTGATGAGTCATTACACAAAGTAAAACTATTTCCCCATGTTTATGCTCCCCCGACCCCCCACTGTTCCTCAGATGTTCTTGTCAACCACTGGAAATGGCCCACCTTGATTATCACTACAAAAGGTTTTCTCCCTCTCCCACACCGCTCTCCTGCTGGTATTAGCTTATCTTAAGTGATCGCTCTCCTTACAGTGTGTATGGTAACACTCATTGTTTCATGTTCTCTGTGTATATAAATCTCCCCACTGTATTTTCCACTGAATGCATCCAATGAAGTGAGCTGTAGCTCATGAAAGCTTATGCTCAAATAAATTTATTAGTCTCTAAGGTGCCACAAGTCCTCCTTTTCTTTCTACTGGAGTGGACGCTGCAAGAGAATCTGCTTGTAGCTAATGGAATCATTTTTAGTTATAAATGAATGAGTAGGCTTGTGCGTTTGAATGTCCCCCCCTCCCCCCGCCCCCCCCAAAAACCCCAAAACTCCACGGTTGGCACTCCGGGAGTTCTGATTCTGGCTCTGCCACTGTGTGACCTTGGGCAAATCACTTCACCTCAGTTTCTTCATCTATCACAGAGAACTAGTACTGCTTGGCCGCCTACCTCACAGAGGTGTTCCAAGGCTTGATTAGTGAATGAGTCTACTGTGGTTTGAACACATAAAGCACTATAACATGCGAAGCACTAGTTTTGGCAAGGTAAGTTGCTTTTTCTTTTTCTTGATCCAGCCCTATTGTGCAGCATGAATGTTTATACTTTAGGGCTTAGGCACATAATGTAATAAAATATTTTAAAAAGGGGCCACCGTTATAGTTTAAGCCAGAGGTGGGCAAACTATGGCCCGCGGGCCACATGCAGCTCGTGGGACTGTCTTCCCCAGCTCCTGAACTCCCGGCCGGGGAGGCTAGCCCCTGGTCCCTCCCCTGCTGTCCCCCATCCCCCTGCAGCCTCAGCTCGCTGTGCCACCAGCCGGGCAGCGCGGTGGTGGCGCAACTGGCTCTGGCCAGGCGGCGGGGCTGTGAGCTCCTGCTGCTCTGAGAAGCATGGTAAGGGGGCAGGGAGTGGGGGGTTGGCTACGGGGCAGGAGGTCCGGGGGCAGTCAGGGGACAGGGAGCAGGGGGCGGTTGGAATGGGGCGGAGGTTTTGGGAGGGGGGGCGGTCAGGGGATGGGGAACATGGTGGGTTGGATAGATGTGGGAGTCCCAGGGGCCCTGTCAGGGGGCGGGGGTGTGGATGGGGGCAGGGCAGTCAGGGGACAGGGAGTGGGGGAGGGGTGTTGAATAGATGGTGGGGTCCCGGGTGGGGGTCGCAAGGGACAGGGTGTTGGATGGGTTGGCGGTAGTGAGGGGGGGCGGGAAATGAGATGGGTGGATTTGGGCTGGGACCAGGCTGTTTGGGGAGGCACCGCCTTCTCTATCCAGCCCTCCATACAGTTTTTGGAACCCTGATGTGGGCCTCAGGCCAAAAAGTTTGCCCACCCCTGGTTTAAGCAATAGAACGTGCACCCATAACTCAAATGCCATGCAAAACATACTTTTTTATATTGTGTGTTCACATAGCAACTTCTTATCCTTCAACAACAACTATCCTTGTTTCAGGAAAATTCTGTTCTGGATCTTGGTAGACATAAGGCCAGATCTAAGAGGTTGTATGGGTCAAGGGCAAACTTTCCCACCTTACCTACCTGCTTCAGGATTTGCATTGGATTATTATCTTTGCTGTCCAATTACGCAGGCTTGCAGCCTCATGGCATGCATGCACAAACATACACATACACAAACCCTTTGTGACAGCACTGAACATACACATACTCAAACATACACATGCCCTTTGTGACAGCACTGAACCTCTTAGCCCTGTAGACAGACTCACACTAGTGGGGCTCGAGGTAGCATACTACAATCCATAGGTGATCTTCCTGATAACACCATCCTGGCCATTATGAATGTAGAAGCCCTCTACACCAACATTCCACACAAAGATGGACTACAAGTCGTCAAGAACACTATCCCTGATAATGTCACGGCAAACCTGGTGGCTGAACTTTGTGACTTTGTCCTTACCCATAACTATTTTACATTTGGGGACAATGTATACCTTCAGATCACCGGCACTGCTATGGGTACCCGCATGGCCCCACAGTATGCCAACATTTTTATGGCTAACTTAGAATAACACTTCCTCAGCTCTCATCCCCTAACGCCCCTACTCTACTTGCGCTATATTGATGACATCTTCATCATCTGGACCCATGGAAAAGAAGCCCTTGAGGAATTCCATCATGATTTCAACAATTTCCATCCCACCATCAACCTCAGCTTGGTCCAGTCCACACAAGAGATCCATTTCCTGGACACTACAGTGCTAATAAACAATGGTCACATAAACACCACCCTATACCGGAAACCTACTGACCGCTATTCCTACCTACATGCCTCCAGCTTTCACCCTGACCACACCACACGATCCATCGTCTACAGCCAAGCTCTGTGATACAACCGCATTTGCTCCAACCCCTCTGTCATAAATATAAAGGGAAGGGTAAACCCCTTTGAAATCCCTCCTGGCCAGGGGAAAGCTCCTCTCACCTGTAAAAGGTTAAGAAGCTAAAGGTAACCTTGCTGGCACCTAACCAAAATGACCAATGAGGAGACAAGATACTTTCAAAAGCTGGGAGGAGGGAGAGAAACAAAGGGTCTGTGTGTCTGTCTATATTCTGTCTTTGCCAGGGATAGACCAGGAATGGAGTCTTAGAACTTTTAGTAAGTAATCTAGCTAGGTATGCGTTAGATTATGATTTCTTTAAATGGCTGAGAAAAGAATTGTGCTGAATAGAATAACTATTTCTGTCTGTGTATCTTTTTTGTAACTTAAGGTTTTGCCTAGAGGGGTTCTCTATGTTTTGAATCTAATTACCCTGTAAGGTATCTACCATCCTGATTTTACAGGGGGGATATCTTTATTTCTATTTACTTCTATTTTTATTAAAAGTCTTCTTGTAAGAAAACTGAATGCTTTTTCATTGTTCTCAGATCCAAGGGTTTGGGTCTGTGGTCACCTATGCAAATTGGTGAGGCTTTTTATCCAACATTTCCCAGGAAAGGGGGGGTGCAAGTGTTGGGAGGATTGTTCATTGTTCTTAAGATCCAAGGGTCTGGGTCTGTAGTTACCTAGGCAAATTGGTGAGGCTTTTTAACCAAACCTTGTCCAGGAAGTGGGGTGCAAGGTTTTGGGAAGTATTTTGGGGGGAAAGACGTTTCCAAACAGCTCTTCCCCAGTAACCAGTATTAGTTTGGTGGTGGTAGCGGCCAATCCAAAGACAACGGGTGGAATATTTTGTACCTTGGGGAAGTTTTGACCTAAGCTGGTAAAGATAAGCTTAGGAGGTTTTACATGCAGGTCCCCACATCTGTACCCTAGAGTTCAGAGTGGGGGAGGAACCTTGACACCCTTAGACAGAGACAAACACCTACAAGATCTCTATCAAGCATTCTTACAACTACAATACCCACCTGCGGAAGTGAAGAAACAGATTGATAGAGCCAGAAGAGTTCCCAGAAGTCACCTACTACAGGACAGGCCTAACAAAGAAAATAACAGAACGCCATTAGCCGTCACCTTCAGCCCCCAACTAAAACCCCTCCAACGCATTATTAAGGATCTACAACCTATCCTGAAGGATGACCCAACACTCTCACAAATCTTGGGAGACAGGCCAGTCCTTGCCTACAGACAGCCCCCCAACCTGAAGCAAATACTCACCAGCAACCACATACCACACAACAGAACCACTAACCCAGGAACCTATCCTTGCAACAAAGCCTGTTGCCAACTGTGCCCACATATCTATTCAGGGGACACCATCACAGGGCCTAATAACATCATCCACACTATCAGAGGCTCGTTCACCTGCACATCCACCAATGTGATATATGCCATCATGTGCCAGCAATGCCCCTCTGCCATGTACATTGGTCAAACTGGATAGTCTCTACGTAAAAGAATAAATGGACACAAATCAGATGTCAAGAATTATAACATTCATAAACCAGTGGGAGAACACTTCAATCTCTCTGGTCATACGATTACAGACATGAAAGTTGCTATATTACAACAAAAAAACTTCAAATCCAGACTCCAGAGAGAAACTGTCAAATTGGCATTCATTTGCAAATTGGATACAATTAACTTAGGCTTGAATAGAGGCTGGGAGTGGCTAAGTCATTATGCAAGGTAACCTATTTCCCCTTGTTTTTTCCTAACCCCCACCCCCCAGACGTTCTTGTTAAACCCTGGATATGTGCTGGAAATGGCCCACCTTGATTATCATACACATTGTAAGGAGAGTGATCACTTTAGATAAGCTATTACCAGCAGGAGAGTGGGGTGGGAGGAGGTATTTTTTCATGCTTTATGTGTATAAAAAGATCTTCTACACTTTCCACAGTATGCATCCAATGAACTGAGCTGTAGCTCACGAAAGCTTATGCTCAAATAAATTGGTTAGTCTCTAAGGTGCCACAAGTACTCCTTTTCTTTTTAAAAATAGCTGTGTAGACATTGCAGCCAGGGCTGTCAAGTGATTAAAAAAAATGAATCGCGATTAAGCGCGCTGTTAAACAATAATAGACGACCGTTTATTTAAATATTTTTGGATGTTTCCTACATTTTAAAATATATTGATTTCAATTACAACACAGAACCCAGTGCTCGCTTTATATTTATTTTTATTATAAATATTTGCACTGTAAAAAACCAAAAGAAATGGTATTTTCTAAATTACCCCAATGCAAGTACAGCAGTGCAATCTTTTTATCATGAAAGTTGAATTTACAAATGTAGATTTAAGTAAAAAAAACCTGCACTAAAAAATATACAATGTAAACTTTAGAACCTACAAGTCCACTCAGTCCTACTTCTTGTTCAGCCAATAGTTCAGACAAACAAATTATTTATATTTGCAGGAGATAATGCTGCCCGCTTCTTGTTTACAATGTCACCTGAAAGTGAGAACAGGCATTCGCATGGCACTGTTGTAGCCAGAATTGCAAGATATTTATGTGCCAGATGCCCTAAAGATTCATATGGCCTTTCATGCTTCCACCACCAGTCCAGAGGCCATGCACCCAGAGGCAGATTTACCATGAAGCCAATGTCCCAAAATGCAGGACAAATCCCATCTGCTAACCTGCACCTGAGTCCCGGCCAGCAGCGCAGCAGGGCTCCCGGAAGTGGCTGGCTGCTGGCATGTCTCTGCATGTCCCTGGCCCGGGGGAGGCAGATCAACGCGCTACCCCCACCCCAGGCAGCGCACAGAGACCTGCTGCCCCCCTACCCCCAAGGGATGCACAGAGACATGCCAGCAGCAGTGCAGCAGGACTAAGGTGGCTCCCTGCCCGTGCTGCCTCCCGTCCTCCACGCTGCTCCCAGAAGTGGCCAGCATGTTCCTGTGGTTCCCTGTCGGTGGGGAGTCCTCCACGCATTGCCCCCCACCCTGAATGCCAACTCTGCAGCTCCCATTGGCTGGGAACTACAGCCAATGGGAGCTGTGGGGGTGTCACCTGTGAACAGCGGCACACAGAGACCCTCTACCCCACCCCACCTAGGAGCTGCTGACAGAGGGGGGTGTGCCAGTCGCTCTGAGAGCTGTACCGCCCATGGTAAGCGCCGCTCCCCTGACCACTCCCACACCCCCAACCCTCTGCCCCAGCCCAGAGCCCGCACCCAAACTTCCTCCCAGAGCCCTACCCCTGCAACTGCTCTCACATCCCAACCCCCTGCCTCAGCCCAGAGCCCTCATCTGGCACCCAAACTCCCTCCCAGAGCCTGGTTCCCGCACCCTCTTCTGCACCCAACCTCCTGCCCCAATCAAAGTGCCTCACGTTATTTTCATTTACTTCCTATTACTTACAACATAGGAGGAGGATGAAGGAAAAAAAGAATGAAAAAATGCAGGGGAGATAAGAAAGAATGTTCTTTTTCTTGGCTGGGGCCCGAGAGGCGGGGGCCCCCCAGAAAATGAAGCTGCACACAGGGTCCCACTAACGCTAATTCTGCCACTGCGTGCAGCCATGCTGATGACTGGTTCTGCTTGATAACGAGCCAAAGAAATGTGCATTGGCACATGTTCATTTTCATTACTGTCAGATGCCGCCAGCAGAAGGTTGATTTCTTTTTTGGTGGTTCGGGTTCTGTCGTTTCTGCATTGGCGTGTTGCTCTTTTAAGATGTCTGAAAGCATGCTCCACACCTTGTTCCACTCAGATTTTGGAAGGCATTTCAGATTCTTAAACCTTGAGTTGAGGGCGATAGCTATCTTTAGAAATCTCACATTGGTACCTTCTTTGCGTTTTGTCAAATCCGCAGAGAAAGTGTTTTTAAAACAAACAACATATGCTGGGTCATCATCCGAGACTGCTATAACATGAAATATATGGCAGAATGCGGGTAAAACAAAACAGGAGACATACAATTCGCTCCCAAGGAATTCAGTCACAAAATTAATTAATGCATTTTTTTTAACAAGCGTCATCAGGATGGAAGCATGTCCTCTGGAATGGTGGCTGAAGCATGAGGAGATATATGAAGATTTACCATATCTAGAACATAAATACCTTGCAATGTTGCCTACAAAAATGCCATGCAAATGCTTGTTCTCACTTTCAGGTGACGTAAATAAGAAGCGGGCAGCCTTATCTCCCATAAATGTAAACAAACTTGTTTCTCTTCGCGATTGGCTAAACAAGAAGTAGGACTGAGTGAACTTGTAGGCTCTAAAGTTTTACATTGTTATGTTTTTAAGTGCAGTTTTGTAACAAAAAAAAATCTACATTTGTAAATTGGACTTTCATGATAAAGAGATTGCACTATGGTCTTGTATGAGGTGAATTGAAAAATAGTTTGTCTTTTGTTTATCATTTTTAGAGTGCAAATATTTGTAATAAAAATAACATAAAGGGAGCACTGTACACTTTGTATTCTGTGTTGTAATTGAAAGCAAAATATTTGAAAATGTAGAAAAACATCCAAAATATTTAATAAATTTCAATTGGTGTTTTATTGTTTAACATGGCAATTAAAACTGTGATTAATCATGATTAATTTTTTGAGTTAATAGCGTGAGTTAACTGCAATTAATCGACAGCCCTAGTTGCAGTTTGTTGCTACAGATTAGGCTCTCAAGCCCTCTCTACTCCCTAAACTTGAGACATAGGCACTGGCTTCCTCTGGGCCCCGCGGGGGTGGGGGGCAGGCGGAGAGAGAACTCAACCCCCTGCTCCACCCCAGATCCCGCTCCCACCCCTTCTCCCAAGTTCTCACCCCTGCCCCACCTCTTCCTGCCCCGTCACGCCTCTTCCACCCAGTTCCATCCCCTCCCCTGAGCGTACCCCATCCCTGCTCTTCCCCCTTCCTCCCAGAGCCTCCTGCACTCCATGAAACAGCTGATTGCGGCTGGCAGGAGGGGAAGGCGCTGATCGGTAGGGCCGCCTGTGGGCAGGAAGTGCTAATTTTTTTCTATGGGTGCTCCAGCCCTGAAGCATCCATGGCGTCGGCACCTATGGCTTGAGAGCCCAAGCTGCAGCCTGACCTGCAACATCCAGGCTGCAAATTTTAGCACACTACCTCCAGCCCTGCTAGCGACTCCAGGTAAGTCGCTCTACCTGGGCTGGGAGGCTCACTCTCAGCTGCAGTGTAGACCTTGCCTTGATGTTTATCCCAATATATCATAGTACAGCACACTGAACTTCATTAAAAGCAAAGCGACAGCTTTCTTACTGGGGTGCTCTTCTTGCAGCAAATAACCATAGTGGCATTTATATTTTCCCTGTACTGCTTTTTTTTTTTAACTTTGACCTTCATTAGAAAGCAACCTCTTTTGGGATACCTAGAGCTCAAAAGACGATATGTCTCAGTGCAAAGAGCTCATGCTTAGAACGTGTAACAGGGCCATGCTGAAATTAACATATTACATCAGATTGTGTCAGGTTGGGTTGCAAACTTTTCAGAAGAAGGGAAGGTGAGCAGCAAGGTCACACTCCTCATGTGCCTGTCCATAAGGCTGCAGGAGTATCTCTGAAGAAGTTCAGTTCTTCTGCCTAGATATAAAACCATGGTTCCTCATCAGGTCCTACCTTTGCCTCAGAATCCCATTTACCCGGAGCAGGGTGTCTGGCTTCATTAAATAATTGCTGTATTATGTTGTTTTCAGGATGGATGCTTGTTTAAACTATAACTGGCCGTTAGCAAAGGTCATACAGAGTTCTCTTTCTCTTTTGCTCTGTCTTTTATGTTCTGTCAACCAGAAGGACCTGTAGCATGATCTTCTATCCATTAAACTGATTTGACAACATTCACCATTATGCAAATACAATGGGCAAATAGCTCCCTGTTTTACTCAGTGGCATGACGCGAGCAGTGCAGGACTCCATATTCAGCTCCACAGTCTATAATAGGAAATGCCCATACAGCCTTGTCTGTCATATGTCACAAAAGAACAGGAGCCAACCTTGGTGTATCCCCCCCATTTCCATTCAGAGTCAGTATAATGGCATTACAGCTGAAGTGGAAGGATGCATTTGCCTTAGCTTTATGCTTCAGTATGCTGTCAAAGTGACAGAATGACTAGAATACCATGATCTATTTTATTAACCCTCTGGCTTGAGGACCAATGGGATTTCCTTGTGTTAGACACTAGTACAGATTGTATCACTGCCTAGTGATGGGCATCTTCTCCAGACTTCGTCCAGCTCCAGAGTGCCTTTGAACAAGCAAGAAGGTGAGAAGGCTTGATATAGTCTTTGCTTTATGCACCATATTTTCCTCTGCACTATTGGACTAGTGACCAGCACACAGAGGCTTTAAGGCCCAGCTACTCAAAGGTATTGAGGTGCCTATTTCTACTGAACTCAATGGGAGCTAGGCACCATAATGCCTTTGAGACTTTGGGCTTAAATGTCAAGCTTTTCTTTTTAAGGGCACCGCTTTCTGTCATGGAAACTGAGACAGCCAGTATGCATTGTGTGTGTGTGTGTGGTGGGGGGGAACAGACATATGTGCCATGCTTCATAGCACTATGAACAATGCTAGGTTATCACCAAAAAGCCAAACAATTCTCTTGAAAGAAACAGTCTCTTTACTATGCATCACACAGAACCACTACTGATAGCTAGATAAAATACTGCTTTTTCATAATTTTTCCTTTTTTCTTTTTTTTTTAAACAAAAGTATGCTGTCTTTCAATTAACATAGTAATGAACTATTGTCACCTGTTACCCTGCTAATCCTGAGCTGGTGTGAAATTACTTTATAATAAACACTATGGAGTTCTGACTTTCAATTAATTTTTCACATGCTGGGCTAAATCAGATTAACAGTACCCCACCCTTTTGACCGCAGACATAATTCCTTCCTCTTAATGAAAGAGAGGATTAATTTATATGAAGCATATCTATGCACATTTGCAAATAAATGTAAAGATAGACTTTGTGCCATATTTGCATTGCTTGCTGTGTCAGGTTGAACACCGCCTCATGGAGATTATTAATTTTTGGGTTCACTGAGGCGTTGAAGGATATTGCTCAGTTTTTTAAAATAAAAATTCACTAAATGCCTACAACTAAGAATGTGCAAAAAAACAACAAAAAAAATACACTCACCAGAACACTAACAGATTGGTGCCTTCCACAGAGGATTATGTTTGGCAACATTATGATAAACTGAGACAAATGTAAACACGGCAAAATGAAAACCAATCATCATTAATTTAGTAACTGGACTGTCATCCTCCCTGGACGTGCACTTTCACAACCTGGCTGAATATTATAGAGGTGGCTGATTTTATCTTCTTTCATGACTCGTAACTTGGTGAAGATGGTTGACAATTGGAACAAACTAAGGTCTCAAATCTGGGTAATGAATGTGGCCCAATTATATTGAGTATGATACTTTTTCTTAAATGATCTCAACCTTCAACTCTGAAAAGCCCTCTGTGATCCACTCTGGCCCTTATTAACTGCAAACATGTAGTAGAAGATTAATGTGTAATCTTCAATATATGTGATCAAAAGTAGTATAATACAAGCAATTGGTGGCCCTTGCTGTGTTTCTCCATGGTGTGTCACTGGGGCTTAGTTTCTAAACCTGAAACTGCAGAAGCATTGCAGCCACGAGTTTTCTCTTAGACAAAAAATTGATAGAGGTGAAAGTGTAGCATTTTGCACTATCTGGTATGCGTTTGCAAACACAGACTTCAAACCTACATATGCATAACTTTACTTGTGAGCTGTCTCATTGCTTTCAGTGGAACTAGTCATGTGAGCAAAGATAAGCACATGCATAAGTATTTAAAGAAGCAGGGCCTATACTACTGACTACTCTTTTAATAACAATATGGATCCAAGTCAATTGGACCACAGCAATTCATTGTTGGAATGCTACTTCACAGTTATATAGTATCCAAAGTGCTGGACCCAAGTCGCTTTGTAGAATCTGTGAGTGCAATGGAGGCTGTCAAGGTTCCTTCCCCACTCTGAACTCTAGGGTACAGATGTGGGGACCTGCATGAAAGACCCCCTAAGCTTATTCTTATCAGCTTAGGTTAAAAACTTCCCCAAGATACAAACTTTGCCTTGTCCTTGAACCCTATTCTGCCACCACCAACCGTGTTAAACAAAGGACAGGGAAAGAGCCCACTTGGAGACGTCTTCCCTCAAAATATACCCCCAAGCCCTACACCCCTTTCCTGGGGAAGGCTTGACAAAAATCCTCACCAATTTGTACAGGTGAACACAGACCCAAACCCTTGGATCTTAAGAACAATGAAAAAGCAATCAGGTTCTCAAAAGAAGAATTTTATTTAAAGAAAAGGTAAGAGAATCACCTCTGTAAAATCAGGATGGTAAATACCTTACAGGGTAATCAGATTCAAAACATAGAGAATCCCTCGAGGCAAAACCTTAAGTTACAAAAAGAAACAAAAACAGGTACATTCCATTCAGCACAGCTATTTTACCAGCCATTAAACAAAAGGAAATCTAACACATTTCCAGCTAACAGACGTTCTGAGACTGCATTCCTGATCTGTTCCCAGCAAAAGCATCATACAGACAGACAGACACTTTGTTTTCCCCCGCCTCCAGCTTTAAAAGTATCTTTTCTCCTCATTGGTCATTTTGGTCAGGTGCCAGCGAGGTTATCTTAGCTTCTTAACCCTTTACAGGTGAAAGGGTTTTGCCTCTGGTCAGGAGGGATTTTATAGCACTCTATACAGAAAAGTGGTTACCCATCTCTTTATTTTTATGACAGAGGCTAATTACATACACACAATCTAGTGACAGTATCGTAGATGTAATTCATGTCTGCAAGAAGTATTTGTGTAATGTTGCTCAACCTAAATGTTGTGCCTTGTCCCACTTCAGAGAGGGCTGCATTTCAGTGGGAGTCAGTAGTTTTTATAAGCACCCTCCTAAGAGAGTGGTGCATTGTTGTACTCTACTCCTCCCCCCAGGGAACTGTGGGAGACCCTGTGCTTCCCTGCTGCAAAATGCCTCTTGGAGCTCCCACTGGCATGGATGTTATCCTTACTACGTAGGCCCCTTTGGTAAAAACTCCCTGTATATTCCACAGACTCAAAGGATGGCATTTCTCCTCAAGGACTTGGTTAAATACAGTCTCCTTAGTGAAAAATACCAAATTATGCTTAAAGCCAAGGTAAAGAAGAAAAACTGCTATCCAGTTTTAGAGGTAGGGCTGGCCAGAAAATGGAAATCCATAATGCCAAGCTCAGGATTGTTAGTGATTCTCTCAAATCAATGCTTATACCATGGCTTTCAGTTTTGGCAGGCATTGCACCAGCCAACATCAGGCGAGATGTTGCTATGGTCTGGGAGTGCAACAAGATCCTGACCACTTTGGACCTGCTGATACACGAAGACCTCAATTCTCTGCCACTTTCCCGACTCAAATCCAGGAAGCTTTTCTGGATATACACCTCAATGCTATGGGCCTACAGAAAGAAAGCTGGAACTCACTGGCTCAAATCATGGGCTGCTTGTGAGGTCCCAAACAAAGACCTAATTGAAGATCCAGCGAAAGAAGTCCTGCGTTCAGACAATGCATAAAAAGTGTGGAAATTCCCTCCACAAATGGAAAATCAAAGAATCATAAAATTTTGACTGTGGTGAGGTACAAACCATACAACACATCACGGACAACTGCCCTATTCACTCTTACAATGGTGGCACAAGGGGGGTTCATTTAATTACTTCAGAAGCATTAGAATGGCTTTTGAATCTCAAAATATGATTATAATTCCAGCCCATTGTTTTTCCAATGCCATACAAAAAAAGATGAAGATTACATACCTGTGATTAAAGGTCATATCTCTGTATTATACTATGTGGCTTCTTAACCATACGTATTATCTGGCTTGGATTGATTCTAGCATAATGTTTTGCAATTTATTTCCAAAAAAAGGGCAGGAACAGCTGTATAAATAAGCACAAAATAAACAAACACATACATTAAAAGTAGGTACAAGTTTTCTATTTCATTATTTTTAAATGTTTTATTAACTGTTCATAATAAATTCCACAATAGCAATAATTTTTCACTCAAGCACTATTGACACAGAATACAGTTATGGTATATGTAAAATAGGAACAAAATATATTGCTATTTAATTATGATCTATCAGAAAGGGGAGACATCATGTGAAATACTTCCATCTGTGTCACCTGTAAAGGGTAAGTGCATTCAGCTACAATAGTCCTGTATGTTATAGCCAGTACATATCTGTCAAGTTAACTCTCGTTTTCCCTTCAGGTGGTAAGGAAGATATTGCAGCCCCCAGTCTAGTAGGCTTATTCAGCACGTACTGCAGATGGGGCCTCCAAGAAAGTAAATTGGGATAGATAGTAGATAACTAGGCCATTTGAAATAAGTCACCAGCTCTCTCCTGCTCCTTCTTGTACGGCATGGCCTCCTGCTGTCTCATTAGCAACAGGAGGTGATGCAGAAAACTGCACTGCTGCTAATGAAGGCATTTTGGGAGAGTGGAGGAAGTAGAATACCTTGCAGGTTGCAGGGAACGGTAAAGATCCCCATCTGTTGCAGGCCTGGGATGCAGGTGAAGATCTCTCTCTGCCTCAGTCTCCTCCCACTCCTTTGATCACTTGGGGTCTGCAGGTGAGAGGGGCGACACAGGAATGAACTGAGCCTGCAGGGTGGATGGAAGAAGGAGGGAGACGACTGGTCTCCCTGTCTGCAGGAGTGCTACATAGGGAAGTAATGAAGCTCTTCTTTGAGGCTCAAGCAGCTACCCTTCCTTAGGGCAGCCACTGAATGGAGGGAGGAAGGGGGTGTGGACCCTGGGGATGAGCTGAGGAAGGTGCAGAGATACAGGTGCGGGACTCCTAAATAATTTAGCTGGAACTTTGAAAAAGGAAGGAGAAATCATAGTAATTTCATGGGCTCATGAGTTTTGCTGACTGTGCTTAAAAGCAAGCACATAAATCTCGCAAGTCAAGCCAATGCTGCTCAAAGCAACATGATAATTTGGAGCATTGTTTCTTTGCAGTTCACAGGCAATCTCAAGAGAAGTATCTTAAAAATAATCTTCATATAAGCTGCTTTTGAGAGCTCATGAGGCAATGCTTGCAAAACCATTAAAAAAGAGAAGGATACCAAATGAAGTATCTTTCAGAGTTGCTTATGTACCTGTAAATCATAAGAAGGCTTTCACTGATGGTACAGTGGTGAAGAAAGCAATAAGAGAAGCTGAGATCCCAAAATAAGCAATACATGATGTCATTAATGACATGCAACTGGATGCAAATACAGTGGCTAGATGAGTGGAATCATGGTCAGATGTAAACAAATGGAGATTGATTTAAATTGTTGTATATTTTTTCTCTCTCCAGTTTGACAGATCAACACATATGACTGACATGGCTCAGCTGGTGATTTTTCTGTTCAGGGCTATGAACACAGCAGCACAAAGGCAGACATTTTGATGACCTCACCAATGAAGAAGAGAAAAAGACAGGCAGGTGTCTATAGTGCATTCAAGTGTAGGTCATTAAGAAGAAAGTAATGATGATAAAATTGGTTTCTGCACCACCAGCTGGAGGCACCAGCTATGACTAGATCCAAAGCTTCACTGCACATAATGATTGGTGAGCACTCTGTGGGAGAGTGAATGTCTTGAAACATGTTACAGAAGCATTGGTCAAAAAACTGTTAACTCCATTTGTCAGAGGCCTTCAGCATCATCTGTTTCATCGGTTGCTTGATCAACCTGCTGCAGCCTGTAACAATCTGATCCTGCACAATGGAGGTGGTTGAGGAAAGGTATAGTTTAGCTAAGGTTTTTCTATCTTTTACCTGAGATCGAAATAGTCTTGAAACCAAGACATGAAAAACATATGACACGCCTTCTCACAAGGAGAAATTGCTGTTGACTTCTTATTCCTGACCAACCTTGTTAACATATAATTAACATAAAATATGTAGGGCAAATTAAAGAGCATTGCACACCTGATAAATGTGGTGAGTTCATTCAAAGTGAAGCTGGGCATGTGGATAGCTCAAAGAAAAAGAAAACTTTACAGCACTTTCCAGTCATGAAAACAACCTCGGAGAAGTATGAAGGGTAAAATGAACATCGTGAAGGACAGCTGTTTCATACAGCTCTGTATGCTGGCCACTTAAAAAAATTGAACACTTAGAGAAACTGACATCCTCAGTGACCTTTTCTTCCAACACTTTTATGATAGCTGATATTAGTGATCAGGCTGCAGTACATTAGACACATAAACCACTCTCCCGTTGAAAGCCACGATACAGTATTTTGGGACTTTGGTAGACAAACCAAAGTGCACAATACAAGTGCAAGTTGGGTTCTGATCTATGGTAAACATTAGCTCCAGTTTGTATTCTCCTACGTGAAAACCATCAAATCTGAGTACCAAGACTGACAACCACCTGGACAATTGCATTAGGGTGTTTGTTTTCCAACTACACACTGAATTTTGACAATCTATCAGGCTCCCAGGCCCAGCCCCGACACCAACCAGTCCCAAACTACACCATACAACTTCCAGTCACAGTTTCTCTCCCTCCACCTTCCAGTTCCATTCTCACCAGCCTCCTTGTCTCAATCTACTGCTTTACCACCTCTCTGGTTCAGTTTTTGCCTGCTCTGAATTCGAATCAGATGGCTTTCTTCTCCACACTGTCTGGATGCCAGCAGTAGAGGCGAATTAAAATGTATTGGGGCCCAAGCCCCCCTCACCATGGGGCCCCGCTCCTTGCTTCTCCTCTCTCCCTGAGGCCACGCCCCGTGGCCAGGCCAGAAGCCAGAGTCGAGCTGTAGTAAGAGCCACTGCCAGGCTTTTCTGGGGGTGATCCTTTACATTTTGCAGCCAAATAGATGTTGCCCTAAAGTTACCATTTTGCACCTGGATGTATCTTTCTCTCTTCCAGCTGGTAAACACCCATTAAGTTTTTCCAATTTGCCTTTTTTCATTACGGAGAAGATGGCACATTCAAACAACTTGGAGACTACAGTGGGAAGGCAGAATCAAAGGAAATTCAAAACTATTTTTAGAATAGTTTAGAATTTTAGTGTCTAAGATATATTTGCCCAACAGTGACCTGTGAAGTATAAATAGAGAATATTTCACCCCCCTCTGGTGTTGTTATGTTTTGCATTGTATGCCAAATTCTGGTTGTTTTTTAAAAGACAAGCTATGTTTGATCATCAGCTAGAAACTCACATACTGAGACGAAAAGAGCTTGCTTTAGTGCCAACATGCTTTGTTGAAAATCACCTAAATACAAAAGAACTGTTTGGTACAAAAAGACTGCAAGGAGAAAAGTAAGCCTTTTTGATATGATGGACGCATTCATTTCTGCTAATGTGCCATTTACTGTTCTGTATATAGCAATTCTCCATTCCTAATTGAAGCATACTTAACTTGGGTCATACCAACGTTTCACGAGTTGCATTTCCTAAGTCCTTAATTACCTTGGTCCTGAGCTAGAAAAAGTAATTAGAGGAACCAATTTCTGTGTAAGTAAATCATCTGTGATGAAATAACTACTACTATGGACTGGATCCAAAGAAACTGAAGTCAATGGAAAAACTCTTATTGACTTCACTGGGTTTGGATAAGGTCCTACGTACTCACTGCATATGCTATACAATCATTTAACAAATATTGAACAACCAGGTAGAGTTTCAAGGTTATTATTGCAGGATGTATTGTCTGGGAAGCCACTGATTTTAAAACTATTTCTGAAGCAATATTGCAACCACTACAAAAGTCTGATATTCCCTATGCAAAGGTTTCTGGCCTTGTAACAAACAAATCTCTGTGTATTCACGGGTGCTGGGGAAAATGCCTGAAACTTGTACCACATTCTTGCTAAACATATTGGGGGATATTTAGGTAACAAAAACTTTCATAACTGAGCTACTTGTATCTATGATCAAGGAAAATCAGAAAGAAGCAGTTTTTGCAAACCCGTTGTTTAGCTGTTTTCTACCCAATGGAGCAACAACTTTTCAGCAGGAGGAGTTCCAGAATTTGTATGTTGATTTGATTGTAATTAGTTTTGTTTATGAAGAAATTAAACAAATATACACAGGTTGGTATATGATGCCTTGAAATATCCCAAGTAAAGGTAAAAAGGGAGTCCTTGTTTTGTTTCTTATTAATGTATTGAAACATTTCTAGCACCTTTATAAAGCACTGTTTGATATTGGCCTTTAGAATATGTATGTATTCAGGAAATGCAATATTCTACCATAATTTTTGACATTTTGCTCTCTGAAAAAACTGTACTCTTTTCACTAACAAATATGCAGCTTTAATTGTGCCCCACAAAACCACTTTCCCCCAGTTTGTATCTTATTTAATCTTACATCATTGTATATAAACGATGCATTTCTAGGCACCATTTCTATAGGTTAGGATAACATCATTTTTTTCTCAAAAAGGACGAGATTCTCCACCTGGCCCTCAATTTACATAGCTTTTCTAAGTGACATCACTCTTGTAGACAATATTATTGAGTTAGAGCAGAGAGATGATTCTTGCATTTTGCCTTAAAACCAGCAAGACTTGGTCTTCTCCTGATATCCAGTGGCAGAGAGTTCCGTAGCTGTGAAGCTTCTACTGAGAAACTATATCACTGCTATCTCCATAGAAGGGCTGGCTTAATATTCAGCTATATATCCAAATGATGCTTGAGAGGGCTCTCCTTTCCTTCTTTTCCATGCATCCGATGAAGTGAGCTGTAGCTCACGAAAGCTCATGCTCAAATAAATTGGTTAGTCTCTAAGGTGCCACAAGTACTCCTTTCCTTCTTTAGTTCCTTGGCTTCCATATATGTGAAAACTAATATGCTATAGCAACAGCAGTATGGAACATCTTACACACTGCGTACTTACACATTCTCCAGTAAAACAGGGAGCATCCATCTTCTGATGAAGAAAGAGTCCCATGTTCCTTAACTGAGACCCTGGGCTTTTGTTCTGAGACAGGAATGGAGATGAATGTTGGTTAAACTTTGAGAATGAAGCTATAACGTTTACAGGGTCTTTTATTCCAGCTGTGTTCACAAGCACTATAATGACTTCAGAGGACTGCATTGACTAATTTTAGATGATGACTACAGAACTATTCATTTATACTTAATGACTTTATTCCAGCAGGTATATGATGAACTTTAAACAAATAGTGCCACTGAATCATACATGTCAATAAATTTGAGCACTAAACTGATTCCGGGTAGCAAAGGTAATGATAAAGTGAGAGGAAGGAAAGCTGTCTCTAATTAATGCAAATGCCCTTTGTATTTTCTAATGGCTCAAATATTAATTTGAAAATGGCTTTCTCTGCAATAATTTACAGACACACACTTCATAATAGGGAAACAATTCAAATTTATGTGCACTTGAATGGTGATGATCTGATTAACGTTATTGAATTCTTGTTGATTCTACAGTCCAGATGAAGTGTACCGTTTTTCATACGTTTCATACCTTGCAGTTTTAAGTTTTTACATTAACAGTCTGTAGGCTTCAATTGCTACTGAAGGTCTTTTCTCTGGAACGTCCTCTGGTACAGAGTGGACAGAACCAAGATCCTGGGGATTTATTTCATTTGTCTCTTTCCATTAATTCCAAAGAGATGTTCTTTTCCACCTTGAAGGAGCACTTGATTAAATTTAGCACTAGAATTCACATAGTCCTCCTTTGCTGTGTAATTGAAATGGTGTGAAATATTAGAGAGGCATAATTCAGGGTAAAATTGAATAAGTGAGGGGATAGCCATGCTGGACTGACGTCCAAGAAGCTTAGTTTGAACCCTGTCAGAATTACAGTCTTTCAGAAACAGAAAATGAGCTTTTGAAACAAAGGGAAATCTAGGAGCAGCAAATTGTCCATGATAGAGTAAAAAGCATAATCAGTGAAGCGTGCCAAGCCTTTAGTGTCAATGGCTTTAAAGAATGGCTCTAAGTGACCACCAGTTTATATAAAACAGAATCATAGAATCACAGGACTGGAAGGGATCTTGAAAGGTCATCTAGTCCAGTCCCCAGCACTCATGGCAGGATTAAGTATTATCTAGACCATCCCTGATAGGCGTTTGTCTAACCTGCTTTTAAAAGTCTCTGATGATGGAGATTCCGCAATCTCCCTGGGCAATTTATTCCAGTGCTTAATCACCCTGACAACTAGGAAGTTTTTCCTAATGTCTAACCTAAACCACCCTTGCTGCAATTAAACCCACTGGTTCTTGTCCTATCCTCAGAGGTTAAGAAGAACAATTTTTCTCCCTCCTCCTTCTAACAACCTTTTATGTACTTGAAAACTGTAATAATGTCCCCTCTCAGTCTTCTTTTCTCCACACTAAACAAACCCAATTTTTTCAGTCTTCCTTCATGGGTCATGTTTTTTAGACCTTTAGTCATTTTTGTTGCGCTTCTCTGGACTTTCTCCAATTTGTCCACATCTTTCCTGAAATGTGATACCCAGAACTGAACACAGCACTCCAGCTGAGGCCTAATCAACGGGGAGTAGAGCGGAAGAATTACTTCTCGTGTCTTGCTTACAATGCTCCTGCTAATATATCCCAGAATGCTGTTTGGGTTTTTTTCCAACACAGTTACACTGTTGACACATATTTAGCTTGTGATCCACTATGACCCCCAGATCCCATTCTGCAGTACTCCTTCCCATTTTGTATATGTGCAGCTGATTGTTCTTGCCTAAGTTCTTGCATTTTTCCTGATTGAATTTCATCTTATTTACTTCAGACCATTTCTCCAGTTTGTCCAGGTCATTTTGAATTTTAATCCTGTCCTCCAAAACACTTGCAACCACTCCCAGGTTGGTATTGTTTGCAAACTTTATAAGTGTACTCTCTATGCCATATCTAAATAATTGATGAACATATTGAACTGGACCCAGAACTGATCCCTCTGGGTTCCTACTCGATATGTCCTTTGAGCTTGACTATGAATCACTGATAATTACTCTCTGGGAATGGTTTTCCAAACAGTTATGCAGGCACCTTATAGTTGCTCCATCTAGGTTGTATTTCCCTAGTTGTTTGTGAGAAGGTCATGTGAGACAGTATAAAAAGTCTTACTAAAGTCAAGATGTACCACATCTTCTGCTTTTCCCCCACCCGCATTCCCACCCCACCCCACCCCACCCCATCCACAAGACTTGTTATCCTGTCAAAGGAAGCCATTAGGTTGGTTTGACATTATTTGTTTTTGACAAATCCATGCTGTTATTTATCACCTCGTTCTCTTCTAGGTGTTTGCAAATTGATTGCTTAATTATTTGCTCCATTATCTTTCCAGGTACTGAAGTTAAGATGACTGGTCTGTAATTTCTGGGTTGTCTTTATTCCATATTTACCAACTGGAGATGTCCCATAGACAAAATTCTCTTGTACCAGCTTATATATGTGGGTATGAAACAATTAATAAAATCTGCTGAAAATTTTGGTGAGATGTTAGAAACTTGAATTAATTATGGTATATGAAAGTAAGTATATGGGGTTGGATTAAGTCTTATAATTGGTATTGTATAAAGTATGAAGTGCAGATCACACAGCCGCTGTCACATGTCAGGCTTCTTGCCATCACCTGTCCAGGGGTGGAATTCTCCCACTTTCAGACCAGGTATCCCAGCTACACTAACCTGTGTACCAACTGTGATTACTCAATAGATCTGACTGGGCTCAGCACCTGCATGCCTTCCCTTTGGGAGCTGTGACCAGTGGTGAATACAAGTACCAGACTGCTTTTGTTCCTAGTGTTAAGATTAAACAATACATTGTTTTAAGAAAGCTAAGCATAAGAGAAAGAACAACAATTTTTGCTATAAGCTGGGAACATATCAGTTGGAAGTGACAGGAGGAGACAGACCTGGGTTTATTGGTTGATCACAGGGAGACTATGAGACACCAATGCAATGTGGCCATGAAAAAGGCGAATGCAATCCTAGGATGTATCAGGAGAGGTATTTCCAGGAGATATAGGGAAGTGTTCGTACCATTATACAGGGCACTGGTGAGACCTCATCTGGAATACTGTGTGCAGTTCTGGTCTCCCATGTTTAAGAAAGATGGGTGCAGAGAAGGGCTAGTAGGATGATATGGGGAATGGAGACTCTACCTTACGAAAGGAGACTTAAGGAGCTTGGTTTATTTAGCCTACCCAAATGAAGGCTGATGATTACTCTCTATAAATACATCAGAGGGATAAGCACTAGGGACGGAGCAGAGTTATTTAAGTTACAGACCAATGTTGGCACAAGAACAAATGGATATAAACTGGCCATCAACAGGCTGAAGTTTGAAATTAGTCAAAGATTTCTAACCATTAGAGGAGTGAAGTTCTGGAACAAACTCCCAAGGGGAGCTGTGGGAGCAAAAAACCTAATTGGTTTCAATATTGAGCTTGATAAGTTTATGGAGGGGATGGTATGATAAGGCTGCCTCCAATGGGAGGTGGCCCATCTGTGATTGCTAGTAGCAAATAGCTCCAACAGCCAGAGATAGGACACTAGATGGGGAGGGCTTTGAGTTACTACAGATAATTCTTTCCCAGGTCAAGATGGCATAGTTGGGGTCAGGAAGGAATTTCCCCCCATGTCAGATTGGCAGAGATCCTCCTGGCAGTGATTTGCCTTGTTCAAACTAGCATGGGATACGGGTCAGTTGCTGGTTTGGACTAGAGTAAATGATGGATTCTCTGTAACTTGAAGTATTTAAATCATGATTTGAGGAGTTCTGTAACTCAACCAGAGGTTATGGGTCTATTACAGGAGTGGGTGGATGAAGTTCTGTGGCCTGTAATGTGCAGGATGTCAGACTAGAGGTCTATGAGGGAAAGGATTTAAAACAACAAGACTGTCTAGATAAATGTCTATCTTATATAATGCTTACCTAGCCCAGCTGCTTCTGAACCCCTCCACAGGGCCTCTCTGTGTGTCAGCCTGTTCTTCCTAAACAGCCCTCGTGACTGCCTTCCCCACCTCTCTCTGGAGAGTGACAGTAACCGTTTGGTGTTCTTTTTGCTCCCAGCCTTAGCCAAACAAGCCAGTGTCTGGCACCTGGAAGTAGCATCTTCACAGCTAAGACCTCAGGTATTATTTCTTAGTCTTCTTGATATGTTACTTGTCTCAGGCAATGTATTTGCTTCCTGCTAGGTTCCTGACAGCCATGCTATTAAACTAAATCAAGATATGAAGACAGTATATATTCCAGTAACCCAATAACCAGGCATATGCAGTATTTATAAATTATTACAGATCGGCCCCACATCCTTCATAACTACACTTGTCATTCCAGGCCCCCAGGTATTTGGTTTTCCAATTTTCCAGACTACCACTACTAGAAGCTAGATAATTTGGTGGGGGTTGGGTAGCTGCAAAGAGATGTTCTCAAGCAAGTGTTGCAGATAATAAGACTAATTAAGTTCTGTGGTGTCGTTGATTCCATCTCCACTTCTCTTTTTTGCAACTACAGTATGGGCCATTGTTACTTTTCGTAGTGTGTCTATTAGTATAGTATCCAAAAGCATCAGTCAAGATCAGGGCTCCATTATATTAGTGCTGAACAAATATATCATAAGAGACTGCAATTGACTTACTCTGGAGCTACACTGGTATGAGAACAGAATCTGGTCTAGTCCCTGAAAATGCATGGTCTTTTATCAAGTAGTGTAAGAGGAAAAGGAAGAGAAAGTGCATCTTTTCTTTGTTGTTGCATACTTGCACTGATTTTCTTAACATGAAATTCAGCCCTTTCTATTGATTTTGTTCACCATGTAGATTGTGACCTGACATTACCCCCACAAATTCAACCTGTCAGCTACCATCAAGCTTCTAATCATTTGTTCAATGGCTAGTGCAGATATTTACCCTTAGGCCCCATCCCCCTGCAAATATATACCACTAGAGAGCAGACCCTGAAGTCTTTATCAGTAATGCCTAAAAATCAGTGTGAGTTTTGCCAGAGTATGGACTTCAGAGTTTGACTCTCTATCAGGATATGTTAAAAGGTGTCAGTTCATTTCTGTAGCTTCTGGAATGTTTCTAATTACAGCTGTGCTGTAACCTCCCTCTTTTAGCCCACAATGAGCTGGAATCACCAGTTGGATTCACCTCTTTCCTAAAACATACATTTTCCCAACACACCCTATAAAAATAAACCTGTGAATGGGAGAAGCCTGATATTAGGCTTTTCTTCACTGAAGCTTATGAGAGAGTGAAATGAAACACCTGCCTAACCAATATAGACAGCGCTGGGCTATGTGCGATAGATAGACAGCATGTGAAAAGCTTTTCTCTGAAAAGCATGTGAAAAAGCATTGCCATGAAAGGCAACCAGGCCAAACAAAGGAAGCAAACCAATAGTGAATACTTAAACCACTTCAACAGAAACTGCAGTAGCAAACTTGCTCCTTTAAAACCCCTTAGAAATCCCATGTCTAAGGAAAGTTGTGCACTCCAGGATTTAAAAATATTACATATTGAAGTGCCTCCAGGTAGCGGTGGGCTCAGTTAATGTAAGCATGTGGGACAGATATTTTACGTAGTGCTAAGTAACATTATGTCTACAGCACAACATTTGTGGCACAAGCTGAAAAGCCAGGAAAGGCAATGTGAATACTGATACTTTGTGGGACTATGGAGTTCTAGACCAGCACAAGGGTCTCTCCTTTCATGTGGATTTGATTGCTGGATCGGGGTAAGTGGTTTTAATATGGAATGGCTTATTCATGTGAAGTGGAAGCTCATCGTTTCAAAATGTAGGGTTTTCTGGTGTTTAATTTATTGTCTTCATAAAACACTTTTCATAGATGGTTATGTATACAAGCTACTCTTTATCCTTATAACACGTTCTTATATATCACATAAAGAGTAGTCTTACAAAAGCATACCCAAAATCAGTAAAAGACCTTCAGTTTTTGCCTGGCTAAAACTTAAAAAAGCTCAACTTTTTGTTTCTTTTTATTATTATTATTTATTAATTTGGTCAACTATGTAGTTTGCTCCCAGGCTGAGACCTTGTAATACAGGTCTCAGCCCAAAGTACAGTGTCTGGCCACATTACAGCGTTAAAAAAAATTATCACCCCACCAACACTGGAAAATAATGAAGCCATCATAGAAGTGCTGCCATAGTCTGAACTAAAGTAGTGTAATTGCATAAATGGGGGTAAATCTACACTGCAATTAAAAATCCATGGCTGGCCCATTCTAGCAAACTCTAGCTCACGGGGCCCAAGCTAAAGGGCTATTTAATTGCAATGTACACATTTGGGCTCTGTTTGGAGCCTGGGCTCTAGGACCCTGTGAGGTTGTGATAAATGAAGGATGGGGTAGCTCCATTTTATGGACATCCAGCCAGCCAGTTAGCTATAAAATTCCTCTTAGTAGCTGTTATCTACTTGCCTTACCTGTAAAGGGTTAAAAAGTCCAGGTAAAAGGAAGCGAGTAGGCACCTGACGAAAGCTAGGAAAGGGAAGGCTAGAACTTTTTAAAATTGGGAAAAAAGCTTTCTCTTTGTGAGTTGTTGTTGTTCTCTGGGAAAGAGGGAAACAGGGAGCAGTTATGCTGTCAGAAGCTGAAGGCCAAATATGAAAATCATCGGATTATATCTAAAACTACTTATTTAACAACCCGGATATGTAAGTAGATCAGGAATGTTTAGAAAGATGCGATTATGTTTATTTCTATTTATTTCTTATTGGCTTGTGGACTCCTCTCTGCTAACCCCAAATGCTTTTTGTTTTGCTTGTAACCTTCAAGAAGGACCTCAAGAAGGTTATTCTTGATGTTTTGTAAGTGGGTTTTTTAAATCTAGCAAAAGCCTAAGTTCCAGATATATTTTCTTTCTTTTTGTTTTTAATAAAATTTACCTTTTTTAAGAACAGGACTGGATTTTTGGTGTCCGAAGAGGTTTGTACAAATGTTGTTTAATTAGCTGATAGCCACAGCTAATTTCCTTTGTTTTCTTTCTCAGCTCTTCCCCAGAGGGCGCAGGGGGAAAAGGGCTTGAGGGTACCGCACAGGAAGGAATTCCCAAGTGCACCTTCCTGGGTTCTCAGGGGTTTTGCATCTGGGTGGTGGCACAGCATCTACCCATCCCAGGTCAGAGAGAAACTGTAACCTTGGGAGTTTAGTACAAGTCTGGAGTGGTCAGTGTTAAATTTTAGAATCCTTGCGGGCCCTTCTGCACTCAAAGTGCTAGAGTGGAGAATCAGCCTTAACAGAGGTAGAGGCTCCCAGAGCTCAGACTGCAGCCTGAGCCCAAACGTCTACCCAGCAATTAAACAGCCCTGCAGGCTGATCCCTTTGCATATGAGTCAGTTGGCATGGGTCTGCTGTGGGTGTCTAATTGCAGTGTAGACATACCTGGAAGGGAATAGATAGGGCCTTCATGGCATTCCCTTAAAACAGTAGTAGGTCTGTAACTAGATAAGTGACTAAGAAACCCACATAGCCAAAGTCAATATTCATGCTAGCTGGGAGACAAAGGGGCAATATCCTCACACTCACCTAGTTGAAAGCACCACACTGAAGAGCAGTTCTTATTTTATCAAGGCTTCAAAAAGAATCTTTATAATCCCAGACAACCTTGTACAGAACACTGTTTAGTTCTCTTCTTGAGAATCTATTGAAAATTCCATTTCTGATGGAGTAAAATATTTAGCATGTTCAGTAGTCTCACTGAACTAAATGGGACTACTAATGTATAGCAAAGCACACGAATAAGACTTTGCAAGACGGGGGCCTACTTGGAGAACTGGTAATACTCATCTAAACTCTAGGCACCAAGCCTATAAAAGATAACTACATCTATTAAAAGAATTGTAAATATGAATAAAACAACTTGGAAAAAATTTTGTAATTGCCAGTTATCATTAAAACATTTGAATGTCCCATGAATTCTAATGCTTTAATCGATTTTTGATTAGCTAGATTGTTAAGCATCCATTGTCAAGTGTTGCTAAGGTCTGAGAAATAACTTTTCATATCACATAAGGTGTTACCTGAGTGCAGTTCAGCCATCATCAGGAGTCAGGGTCATGCCTGCAGCAGGTTTACTTTGTTGCATCAGCCTGCAGCACATATTTAGCACATCAGAAACAATGCATCAACGTATATCAAAGCAGCAGTATAGCAACAATTGTCAGGGACATCAGATAAAAAGACAATGGGATCATTTCTTAAAATAATAAAGAGCAGGTGACTCATTCTAGCAAGTTTCTGCTGAGTAGCTCTACTGATCTTGTTTATTAGTCAACATTTCCCAGAATCAAATCAAAGTAGCCACCTCACTGAAGTGCAGGGGTATTACATCAGATTTATGTTTATATTGAACCTGGCTCCAACTATAACAGGAACTACATATTTATAGGTTTCAGAGTAGCAAAAGGTTCACTCTGTTGTGTTTAGTCTGATGAACAACAGAATGAGATTTTGATACCACTTGAAAAGAAAAAGGGGGGAAAAGAACTGAAGAATGTCACTTGATGAACACTGATAGGTATTTATTCACCATGACCTAATTCACTGCTCATTTCTGGAGCCCAGGGCAATGAATAACATATTAAGTGATACTAGCGTGAAACATGGTTTCTGTGCCAACAGCAATCTTAGGAAATAAACTGCCATTATATGTAAAAAACATACACAATCCTTCCTTTTTTTCCAGAATCCATTTCACAGTTGCAGATTGTGATCCTAGGTTTTTTTTTGCTGATACAGCCTAACACGGCTACCACTCTGAAACCTGTGACCATGCAAGGCACTGAATTTAGCCGTATGAAGTGGAAATCCATCAACTTCATGAAAAAACTCATACAGATACTGACAGACATCCTCCTCCTTTCCAAATGCAAACAGATGGACATCGTACCAAAAGGACTGAAGGTAAAAAATCCATTACAATGTACATACCATACAGACTATGCTGAGAGATTGTGCCAGACACTCTCAAAGAAACTGCGGAACCACCTGATCAACATCCTATACAGCAAACAGGGAAAGATTAAGAATGAGCTCTCAAAACTGGATACGCTCATAAAAAGCCAACCTTCCACACAAACTTCCTTGTGGCTGGACTTTACAAAAACCAGACAAGCCATTTACAACACACATTTTGCTTCTCTACAAAGGAAAAGGGACATTAAACTATCTAAACTACTACATGCCACAAGGGGCCACAACAGTGGTTCTCTTAACTCACCCAACAATATTGTTAATCTATCCAGCAATACTCTTAGCCCGGCAGAAGAGTCTGTCCTATCTCAGGGCCTCTCCTTCTGCCCCTCCACCCCCACGAACATGATACAGTTCTGTGGTGACCTGGAATCTGGACACTACAGTGCAAATAAGCAATGGTCACATAAACACCACCCTATACCGGAAACCTATTGACTGCTATACTTACCTACTTGCCTCCAGCTTTCATCCAGACCACATCACACAATCCATTGTTTACAGCCAAGCTCTAAAATACAATCACATTTGCTCCAATCCCTCAGACAGAGACAAACACCTACAAGATCTCTATCAAGCATTCTTAAAACTACAATACCCACCTGCGGAAGTGAAGAAACAGATTGATAGAGCCAGAAGAGTTCCCAGAAGTCACCTACTCCAGGACAGGCCCAACAAAGAAAATAACAGAACACCACTAGCTGTCACCTTCAGCCCCCAACTAAAACCCCTCCAACGCATCATCAAGGATCTACAACCTATCCTGAAGGATGACCCATCACTCTCACAAATCTTGGGAAACAGGCCAGTCCTCGCTTACAGACAGCCCCCCAACCTGAAGCAAATACTCACAAGCAACCACACACCACACAACAAAAACACTAACTCAGGAACCTATCCTTGCAACAAAGCCCATTGACAACTCTGTCCACATATCTATTCAGGGAACACCATCATAGGACCGAATCACATCAGCCACACTATCAGAGGCTCGTTCACCTGCACATCCACCAATGTGATGTATGCCATCATGTGCCAGCAATGCTCCTCTGCCATGTACATTGGCCAAACCGGATAGTCTCTACGTAAAAGAATAAATGGACACAAATCAGACATCAAGAATTATAACATTCAAAAACCAGTCAGAGAACACTTCAATCTCCCTGGTCACTCGATTACAGACCTAAAAGCCGCAATACTACAACAAAAAAACTTCAAAAACAGACTCCAATGAGAAACTGCTGAATTGGAATTAATTTGCAAACTGGACACCATTAAATTAGGCTTCAATAAAGACTGGGAGTGGATGGGTTATTACACAAAGTAAAAACTATTTTCCCATGCTAATTTTTCCCCGTACTGTTACTCGCACCTTCTTGTCAACTGTTTGAAATGGGCCATCCTGATTATCACTACAAAAGGTTTTTTTTCTCCTGCTGATAATAACTCACCTTAATTGATTAGTCTCATTACAGGGGGTATGGCAACACCCATTTTTTCATGTTCTCTGTGTATATATATCTTCCTACTGTATTTTCCACTGCACGCATCCGATGAAGTGGGTTTTAGCCCACAAAAGCTTATGCCCAAATAAATTTGTCAGTTTTTAAGGTGCCACAAGTACTCCTAGTTTTTTTTTATTAATTCCAGTGTTATTAACTTCCCCAAAGCCTTGCACTTTTCTAGTTAGCCTGCCAAGCAAGTCATATTCCTCCAGTTTTATTTCCTTCTGTTTCTAAGTGTTCATCAGCCACCTATTAATATAATCATGTAGTATATGAGCAAGGCACATTTTTATGCACATCTAGCCTTTTAAAAATACTAACCAGCACTGTTTATCCATTCTCCTCTATATTACAGCAAATGCTAATGAGGGGGGGAGCATCTCTTTGTTTTCCAAAACCAAGAGAGCAGAATTGAATGTGTGTGCATGTTTAGTTTGCCATAATATTTTATACATATGAGCATGTTCCTTTCACAAAAAGAAAACAGTAGAAATGTAAAACTGGGAAATATTTACAGATGGGAAGGGAAAATATGCATAAAATGCAAAACAAAAGCGCAAAATTAGCATTTGTGCTCATTTTTTTGCATTCCACTAAAATATAAATCAAGGCAAGTCTTAGATTATAGTTCTGATGCCCTTTACGGGGGCAGGAAATGTATATATTATATCAATTGAAATGTATTTCTAGCTACTCCATGGAAATATATGTATTTTATGAAGGATTTTTTTATGATGTGATTAACTTTTTTTCTTATTGTGGAAAACAAAAAGCTGTACTCAAATTAAGAGAACAAGCACGCGCGAACAAAGTGAACCCTCCTAATGTTCGTAAATAAATGAACTCACAAATAGTTTAACATCTGTTAAACAAGATGAACAGGCTGTTCGCTTCAGACATATTGAAATATAAGAGAACTCTTCTTGTGGCAGAAAAAAACTACAAATCAGTGTACCATTTTTAGTACTATAATACACTCCTATTTATCAGCATTTCTTAGGGAACACCTGATACTTTGTTAATGGGCTTTTAGATGATGCCAGCTGGCTAGCTTAAAAAAAATTGGACTTCAAGTCCCTAGAAAATAGTCAATTGGGCAATGTCAGCTCGCTTGTCTATTCTGGGTTCCCAAAAGTACACAGAAGATTTGAAAGGCAGTATTTGAATGGATTGGTTATGTCATACCCACCTGGCCCACTTCTGCCACACACTTGCCCAAACTTTTCTTCAACAGCACCTGCTCTGATGGCAGGGTCTGGGGCTAGGGCTATAATCATGAGACTTAGAATGAGAACATTTTGGGGACCACTATTAATTAATTAGAACTCGGAAACTAACTAATAAATTTTCTTGAAACTCCTCCAAAAATTCAAGATTTAAGGTTTAAGATTCAAGATTTAAGGGATTATGTGCTGAAAATTTGGGGCAGATACACTGTAGTTTTCATATAAGACAAAGACGTTAAACTCCCACTTTAAGAGCAAAACTTAATGCAGCCGTAATGACAGAGACTCAACAGGTGCCATTATAATATAGTTCCAATCCAGGAGACATAACCATACAGAAAGCTCAGTAATACTGCGAGAGAGGTAACTGTGGCTTTCCACAACCTGTACAAATGAGAAAATACAAAAAGAGTTACCGCTGAGGTTCTCAAAAAATGAGTTAAAAGTAAATCAGTTTAGAGCAGCAATTTTTATAGGAACAGACAATACAAAGATTCTTTGCAAATAATTAAACATTGTCATTCTAGTTTATCTTTAATTAATTTAGAGAAAGACATGGCATCCCCCAGAGCTATGGAAGTCTGTTCTGAAATTGTGTCACAATTGATCTTTATTTAATTCTTCCACTTGAGGATTATTTATCTTTGTTTCTCATGATGGTCTCCTCCTAGCTCATAAACTGGAGCCAGTTATCAGCAATAGTCACCAATTTCCTCTAAAGATGGTTTGACTTTTCATACTGAAACATCTGACTGTTTACTTTTTGATAGAACTTATATTGTTTCAACTTGTGTGCATTCCTTTTTTTCCCAAAATCCTCTTCGTAAGCCTATAAATTATCCATTTTTGTATATATATAGCTTGTCTGAAATAATTAATCTAGCTCAAAGGAAAAATAAATGAACACAAATTTTGTCTCAGAGGAGGTATATTGGTTTTATTAAATAAGGATTCGGTTCAGCCAAAATTAAGTTTTCTGGTAAAAGACCTGAAAAAGCTATAGGAGGTGTGTACTACAGATGAGGCCAAGATTGAAAATTCAGATTTGGAATCAGTTGCAAATAAAAACCTCTGCAAAGTTTGGAGGTGTTTGGAATCATGGTACTGATCCAAAGGATTATAAAGATAAATCTGAGCCCCCAGTCCTGATCCACATTTCCTTAACAGTCATTATGGAATTGGAACTGGCTTTCTAGTTTGGACCCCTCTGTAGTGTAATCAAATTGTTTTTAAATGTATTGACTGCATTTTTTTTTCTTTAGACCATGTGTTTGGTATCCATTTTCTGGATACAGAAAAGCACAATCTGGTTTGGATTCACCTGGCCTGATCAATCACATGTATGCGATGGGACTAGATGGCATGGTGGAGCCAGGAGGTTGTCTAGAAGGCCTTATTACAACAAAAACTCTTTTCTCTTTCAAAATCCGGAGCCGCAGAAGTGGAACTCTCCCCCTCCCACAGTCCCAAGTGAGCTAAGAACTATCCTAAGAACTAGTCAGGGTGGTCCCATTAATGTTTAGTTAGACTAAGGCACAATACTGTTAACATAAACCTTGCAGAAACCTGAAAACTAGAACTAAGAATTATTGATTTCACTGGGAGTTAGGTACCATGGGGCTAGATTCACAAAAGAACTTGGGCACCTAGCTGCCAGTTTAGGTGCCTAAATCCTAGAATCAGGCCCCACTGGTACTCCCAAAATCCTGCTCAGCTGTCTCTGAATCTTGTGGGTGCCTAAACTCAGTTGACACATACATTTTTGCAGTAAGAGCTCCCTTGGCGTCCATGTTTCTGCCTCTGTGCATGAGCACCATGGTTCCCCTCCAGGGATTTGGATATCTAAGTCTCAGAGCAATGTACAAACCAATGGAAGATAGGCGTTCCTGTGCCCAACTTGCCTGGAGGGCTTGATCTGGTACGCAAGCCACTTCGAGCACGCTTACCAGATTGGACCCTGTTTGTGAACTTGCACAAAACAGGCAGGAGGAGGAGCTTCCTCATATTTTTTAACCCAGTAGCTAGGGCATTCAACTGGGATTCAACCTTGGTTCAAGTGGGGAAGATGGGATTTGAGTCAGATGAGTGCTTTAACTAGTGGGCTGTAGGATATTCCAAAATGGGAATTCCCTCAGTCCTCCTATTGATGCTGTTCCACTGTGGAGTAAATGATGAAAGGAGTCATTGAGCAAGAAAGAGAGCGACAGTAAGCGAGTATGGGAACAACTCTGTAGCTTGGTGGTTAGAGCACTTACCTGGGGGATCCAGTCCCCCTGCTCCAATGACTTTTTAAAATTACTTATCCACAGTGGAACAGCTTCAACAGGAGAGAGTGAGGCAATCCCCACACCAGACTATCCCATAGTCAGCTGGTTAGGGCACTGATCTGGGAGGTGGCTGGTTTGACTTCAGATCCCTTCTAAGCCTGTCAGGCAGAGGGGTTAACTTGAACTGGCAGATCCCCCATGTCCCAGGTGAATGCCTGGGACTGAACATTATGAGGGAGGGGGTCCTCTGCCATGAAAAAGCAGCATAGGTTTCTAACCCCAGCAGAGGGTTTGCAGCTGAGAAACCCAAGCAGAGGCAGTTGCCTCCCTCTAGCTTACATGTAGGTGCTGAACTCCCTTAGAGGAGTGGGGCTCAGGACACACCCCTCTCCTCAGCATCTCCCGTTGGCTAGCTTAAGAAGGGAGCTGCCTAACATGCTGGCTTTTGTGAATCCCATTCTAAGGCATCTAACTCTCCCCATTCATTGTACTGAGAGCCTGGGAGCCTAACTCAGGCTTTGTGAATCTTAGTGATTTTCTAGGCAGCTAAAAATTCAGTGTGGTGACACTCTGGATATGTCTACACAGCAAAGAAAAACCTGCATGCTAGCTGACATTCACACAGACCTTATCCCTGTCATATACCTCCTTGTATGTGCAATCGGACTCAGCCCGACCCCAGAAGTCTACACAGCAATGAAACAGCCTGAGCCCTGCAAGCCTTAGTCAGCTGGCATGGGCCAGTGGGGGGTTTTTCTTTGCTGTGTAGACATATCCTCAATATCCTTTGTGAATCTAGCTCGAGGTGCTTTTGAAAATCCTTCTAGGTGCCTGTCTGCATCTTTAGGCACCTACATGCCTTTAGAAAACAGGCCTTGAGGGTGGGCTTTGCAAGGGAGTGCTAGGCACCTAATTCCAAAATATAGATTCTCAAAACCCCCAGTTAGCTGAATTCCCTGGGCACCTAAGCTTACACTGGTGAAGTCCCCATGCACCTCGATTTCTCCCTCTGGCCCAATGACTATTAAGTATTTTATACAAAGTGGAAGCACTTTGACAGAAGAGACTGAGAGAGCCACCTCAGAATACCCAGTGGCTAGGACACACCTTTGGGAAACCTGCATTCAGATCCCTGCTCCACAACAGAGAGAGTGGGAATCTGAACCCAGGTCTCCTGCATCCCAGACGAGTGCTCTAACCACTAGGCTATTGGGCTTGGGAGGAAGAATAGCATAATTACCACGATTTTTCTTGATACTGCCTTACCTCAGAGATGTTGTAAGGATAAAGCTATTAATGTTTACAAGGAGCTCATATACTATAGAGTTAGAGGCGATGTAAGTATTTAGATATAGAGATTTCTGAGGTTTAGGAGGAATGAAAGAGCATCTGAAACATATTTAATGCTGTGATGTTGAAAATAGAAACATACATATTTTATTTAAAGTATATTCTTAAAATCATGGTTCTTTATATGCCTAAGGAGGTCAGGAAGAAACTGTGATGCAAAATCAAGAGCACTTGAAAGGTACAGACTGGCACTCATAGTGTTTATTAAACTTGTAAATTACAGAGACTCCTTTTTCTTCTTTCCAGGGAACCTGCAGGGCAAAGTTTATATAAAATTAGCTGACTATAAAAAACAGATTGAGGGGAGAAAGCAAAACTGCTCTAAAATGGCAACTGAATACCAATTAAATGAACTAATTTAATAACACTGAGAAATATTGCATGCCCCAGCTTCTGGCTGAGACAAGCTAAGAACAATTCCTACTGGCTGAGTATTTTGACTCACCTGGGTGAAGCTGCCACTGGAGTCTCAGCTGTTGTGAAGTGAAAAAGATACACAGGAAGTCCAGCCACCAGACGCGGGATTTTGCAAATTGGTTAAATCTGCTCCTGTGGCCACCAGTTGGCAGGCACAGCAGCAGCTCCAGGACTTATATGCTAAAAAACACAATGGCAATCAGAAGAAAACAAAAAGTAACCCTACTTTTTTAATGTCTGCTTCAAGTACACATTGAGATCATCAACTCCCTGTATAAGAGTGTTACAATAGTGTTCCCTTGGGTCACTATTATGTTTGCAATAGGATGAAACTTGGCATATAAAGAACCATCTAGTATTTCTCATTAAAAACTTGGCTGAAAAGAGGGAGAAAAATGCTCAGTGACAAGAACCCATGGATTCTATTTGGAATATTTTGTCCATTTAAAAATGTTTAAATAATGGCTTTCTGATTAATTCCCTGTTTTTTTTCAGAAAGTGCCTCTGATTTACATCCTTGGTCCCTAAACTCATTAACTGGTATCACTGGTCTGAGTTAAAGAGAAAGATGCAGATAAGATCTGAAGTGTACACACAAAACACATCTCTGACTCCTTTACTCCAAATCCTATCATGTCTACATATTGTTTACTCCTTGATTTACTATAATTTCTATACATGTGACCATTTCTTAACATACCTATTTATCACTAAAACATACACACTGTGCCACACGGGCATATACTCTGTTGCTTTCTTACATCCACTCACTCATGCTTTCCCACTACTATCGTATACCTTGACACTCTGTTACATTCTAGCCTTCTTATTTGCCCTGGAACACTCTGACATCTGGGCTGTCAAGGTTCCTTCCCCACTCTGAACTGTAGGGTACAGATGTGGGGACCTGCATGAAAGACCCCGCTAAGCTTATTCTTACCAACTTAGGTTAAAAGCTTTCCCAAGGTACAAACATTGCCTTGTCCTTGAACCCTAAGCTGCCACCACCAACCGTTTTAAACAAAGAACAGGGAAAGAGCTCACTTGGAGACATCTTCCCCCGCAAAATATCCCCCCAAGTCCTACACCCCCTTTCCTGGGGAAGGCTTGATAAAAATCCTCACACAGACCCAAACCCTTGGATCTTAAGAACAATGAAAAATCAATCAGGTTCTTAAAAGAAGAATTTTAATTAAAGAAAAAGTAAAAGAATCACCTCTGTAAAATCAGGATGGTAAATACCTTACAGGGTAATCAGATTCAAAACACAGAGAATCCCTCTAGGCAAAACCTTAAGTTACAAAAAGACACGAAAACAGGAATATACATTCCATTCAGCACAGCTATTTCACCAGCCATTAAACAAAAGAAAATCTAACGCATTTCTAGCTAGATTACTTACTAACTTAACAGAAGTTCTGAAGAGCATTCCTGATCTGTTCCCGGCAAAAGCATCACACAGACAGACAGACCCTTTGTTTTTCCCCCACCAGCTTTGAAAGTATCTTGTCTCCTCATTGGTCATTTTGGTCAGGTACCAGCAAGGTTATCTTAGCTTCTTAACCCTTTACAGGTAACAGGATGTTGCCTCTGGCTAGGAGGGATTTTATAGTTCTGTATACAGAAAGGTGGTTACCCTTCCCTTTATATTTATGACATGGGCCTTCTACTATATACAGCCACTCCATCTCTAACCTTCCTTTCTGTGTCTATCAAATTTGTTAAGTGCCCATCACTGCAGTGTCTAACAGATTCCTACCATTCCTATTCATTCCTATATATCATTACATTTGCTTCCACCATGGTCCTCCACTGCAATATATGATCTTGCTTTTCAAAAACCGTGGCTCTAAATATGCACAGTACTAGCACATGTAAAGGGTTAACAGAATTCTCTTAATTAGTCTCAGAAATTCTTTAGGTGATTTCCATAGCTTCATCAAACTTTTGACAGATGCTTGATGAAAGACATCTGTAGTCCAAAAAGCGTCCATATTTGGGTTTAGTATTATTGATAATAATGCTGCCTCAATTTTTTTCAACTCTATTATTAAAATCCTTTGCTGTTTTTAAAAAAAATTTCAAGTATCTCAGTAATTGCATTTGTGTTTTCTTGAGATGATTATAAACAGGAGATGGAGTCTGCTTACCATTTGTTATTTTCTTATGCTGTCTTTCTTTCTGTGTGATATTCTTTGATATGTGTTACTTTGTTGGGCTCTTTTATTGTGGTTACAGGGTGTTAATGCACTTCTAGCATACCACTGGTGCTATTCAAATCAGAAGTGTTTAGCTTTGATCGTGCTATTCCTGTTATCCTTCATGATTACCTCAATTTGCATACGGCTTGATTCCCTGGTTTGTGATCTGTCATTTGGTTTGATTCCTGTCTCTCTAGGTTCCTTTTTGTTTTTCTTTTCTGTTTTGCTCTGCTCTAGAGTTTGGACTGTTTTGAAAGTGGTTAATTTCAAAGGCAAGTATGTGTTTTTTGTTTTTTTTTTAACTTTGGTAGTTCAATTGTTTCATTATAAATGTGCCTTAGATCTAAATATCATTTGATGAATTTTTTGCTATTAAGTATGTGGTTTGAGTGAGAAGAGCAATAAAAAGTCAATCCTGTAGCGAGCATCATCAAAGATTTAGTCAATAGAACATTAGAAAAATAAATAGTCACCTCAAAATCAAATACTGGGCAGGACCCATATCTGATCCTACAAAGATGTCATTGATGGGACATCATGACATGGACCCCTGCCAGTGTGGGAACATGGCATGGACCTCTGCCAGTGCCTTTTTAAAGTCCAGGTGATGAGAATGGTTTTGAATTGAAGTTATTGGAACATATTGAAATATCAGTGTAGTAAGTTATTAAGATCTTTATATTTATAAAAGTCTCCATTGCACTGTTCTGTATCCATAAACTCTTCTTGACAAAGTCAGTCCTGTTCTTCATGTTTGCTAATGGATGGATCTTCTGGGAATATCTTTGGGGTGTTTAGTATATCTGTGTGTATCTAGGATATCACAAAGAAAAAAGAAGAAAAAGAAGCATTTTTTTTGCAATATCGTCCCACTTTATTAAATATTCTGAATCACTCCAAACAACTGCCAGACCACAATTCGTATTGACGTTTGTACCATATTGATGAAGATTATTAGGATACTGTATCTGCTGTAATTTGCCAGATGTGGGTGAGTGCTCTCTCTCTCTCTCTCTCTTTGTTACTGATAGCCATTATAAGCATGAGTTATGTGTGACTAATGTATTTATTGTATTATCTGTCTGCTTCTGTCTCCTCTGTGACTTTCAAAAATAAAAAGTGAAAGAAAGAGAAAAATGCACTGTGCCTTCCACTAAATCAGAGAAGGCAAAACCTTAGATACTTATGGATGTATATATGTGTAGTCTGGGCCACTGTTTATTTGCACCAAAATATGCAAATAGGCAACTTCATGCACAAAATATATAGTTATATGTTTGCACTCATAATTGCTTGTTTATGTCTGCATGTAATATTGGCCATGTGCAAAGAGAGTGCCTAGTTTATATAAAATATAGGACTTTAAATGTTGAGCTTATTATTGCTATAGATCTCTCTAATTTGCTTGTCATTGCAATTTTATTTGAGATGGTAAATATGGTATTATTTTTAAATGATTCAATTAATTTAGTTTAGGCATCTGTATGCCCCTCCCACCATAGTACCTGAGCACTTGGACACTCTAATATATTTATCCTCACAACATCCTGGTCAGGAAAGGCAGTGCTATTATCCCCATTTTACAGATAAGTAGTTGAGGCACTCACAGATTAAGGGTAACCCACTATGACTTCACTGCAATCAGAGGTGTGACTGCAGCACATCCAGACAAACTTGAGCGAGGTACAGCCCTGCCCGAGACAGCTCATGCTGCTGCAGCTTCACTGCTATTGCTATCTGAGCTAGCTAGATTAAAGCCAGCTCAGGTATGCCTACACATGCTGCAGTCACTCACACCTCCGACTGAGTGTAGACATACTCTAAATCAATATTTCTCAACGATAGGTCTGTGGACCAGTGCCAGTCCCTGAGATCTCCCTGACACAGTATAGGAAGGCAGTAGGCCAGTCTCTGGTATCAAAAAGGTTGAGATACACTGCCCTAAGTGACTTACCCAAGGTCACACAGAAAAGGTATGTCTATACTGCAATCACAGGGTGTGACCGCAGCTGGAGTAGACATATCCAAACTAGCTTCAATCTAGTCAGATCAGCTAATCTAGCTGCATGACAGTGCAGGCTTCAGACCAGATTGGCCTCATGCGTCTTTACCCAGGATTCTGGGTGCACTTGTACAGATTCATTGCTCTGGGACTGGAGCTAGTTAGATTAAAGCTAGCTGGGATCTGTGCACTTAAACTGTGGTCCTACCTTTGATTACAGAAGGGACATACACAGAATAGAATAGAGTACAGTACAGAATAAACATACCTGAAGTCTGTGGTGAAGCAGGGGATGGAACCCCTTCCTCTTATGTCCCCAGCCAGCACCCTTACCACAGGATCAAGCTAAAAGCAGACAGAGTACACATTTGCAGATCTATTTCTGATGAAATCAGGAAAAACAGGGAGCTAGAGCATCTGTCTGAAACAGGAAATCATGAAACAGCAACCCACCCAGCATCCTGAGGAAAGTTTAACATTTTTGGAAGGAAAGAAACATTTTTCCAGTAATCTAGGAAGGCGTTCCTTCCTGGAATGGCAGGAGCCAGATATATACCATGGAACCTGAGAACAGATTTGATGATGCAACTGATGATGGAATTTCAGTTTCAAATGGAGTTGAACCAATGATTCACAATTTTTGATTTGCCTCCTTCACTAGAAATTAAGACATTTTTTAATAATATTTGAAATGCAAAACCTCCAAACACATTTTTGGCAAGTCAAGTGGCTTCCTGAGAGCCACAAATTATTTTAAAATTAAACCAGGTATTTTTCACGATACTTAAGGTTTCAAATAGATATAAAAAATAATTCAGGTGTGGCCATAAAACTAAAGGAAAATTACTCCACTCTTAAAGCCTATTTGTCTTCCAGCGTCACCCACAATGGTTTGGCCCTTTCCATACATAAAAAAACCCACAATCTTTTCTCTGAAGAGCTCTGCAATATGAGATTTATGTAGGCTGGAGTATGACTTAGAAAAGCGTAACCATAGCGAGGTTGGTAAACTAGCTTCTCTTCTGTGAGGTACTGAGTACTTCCTGTGAGGTGCTGTATAACCTCAGCTTCCTTTGTCTTCATATTTGCTCCTCTCAGGTACTTTAGAAGATGTTGAAGGCACTGGTACTTTGCAGGATTGGACCCATTCGATGTGAAAAAGCCTCGCTCTGTTTGAACAATTTTGATACTTTTCTCTGTCTAATCTGAGAACATTTTATAGTCTTAGCACTCCTTATTGAATAAGCATGAACATTTTTTCATTAGTCTTCCCTCTATGACATTCTGTACCTGGCAAACAAGCAAAAAAACATTAATTTTTCCTATACTTCACAAATATTCAGTAGTGATATGAAGCAGCAGGGGAGATGCAAAAGGAATAATAATTCTATTAAATGAAAAGGCTAGATAAAACCAGTTCATTTATGCCAAGGAAGGAGAAGTAATATGCATATATATGATAAAAATAAACAGATGAAATTTCTAATACCGATCTGAAGATTACAGCCAATTTGTTATTTATATGAAAATGACTCTGGGAAAAATGCTGCATCTGAGGCAGTTTCATCCAAAGTTTATATTTATTTCCTTTCTCCTATTGCATTTATGTTACGGTGATTTCCTAGCAGTGTCTACAGAGAGAGGAGAGTATAGTTGAGGCCTGGTCCAACATGAGTAAATAACACATGGAGGGGGGCCTCATTTTTTGGAAGATAGAATTAGGGTTGTAAATGAATCAACAGGTTGAAAACAGGATGTTTGTATTAAATAAGATAAGTAAATAGATCAGTAGTCTAAAGACAGAATGTCTGAGCCAACTAAGATAAGTGGGAGAACACCCAGAGAACTATTTACTATGAACTAGATAATAAGGGTCAAAATAAATCAGGAGAATGGAGATGAGTAAAGAGTAAAGAGAAGGTTTAAACATGGACAGTGCATGGACAGCGCATGCTGCACAGGGGTTGGCTCCTGCAAAGTAACCCAGCCAATCCAAAAATGTGTGATGCAATCTATAGTAAATGCAATGAGATGTGTAATGTATATAATGGGAGAGGGTTTCTGTGTACCTTTGAAGCTGTGATGTCCCCTGCGTCCATCCCCGCTGCGTTTGAGTCTGATAAACTCAGCATAGCATGGCTGTATGCCAAATAAAGATCCTTGAGTGATGAAGGCTGGAGTCAAACTGAGTTCTTAGGAAACCGAATGGGAAGAGGTCTTGGAGGGAATCCCAACAGCGAGGGGTACAGATTGAAGGATCCCCTTGTGCCCTGGTAATATACAAGTAACTTACTCATCAGTCTAGTTTATTCTACTTCTGTATTTATAGGGTTGCTGCATCATTTTTAAAATGCTATTATAATTTAGTCTAATTTTACCACCCTTGCTCATAGTTAGAAGTACCTTACTCCCGAGTAGCCCCATTGGGCCAGACTTTGAACCACTTTCTCAAGCAGTTACTCACACAAGTAGTCCCATGTCACTACTCACATAAGTAACTGCTCCTCAATGTCAGGGTGGCAGAAATGGACCCTAACTGACCCATAGCTGCTAATTTTTCAAATGTGAGTGTCCCCGACATATATTTGATTAGTTTCGACATAACAGAATGGCGTGGTCCACACAAAAAATGAACCACTCTCTCTGTAGTTTATATCTCTATTTTAAAGGAAGACTGGCATATTATAGCAAACCCGTAAGAAGAGACTGTATATACTGAAAGCAGAGTACCTGTGGCATGTCATTTCTATATTCCTTTTGCTGTTATTTGAGATGCTGGTGCTTAGATAATCGTTAGTTCTCCTATTCAAAATTTACTATTTTGCTCTATTTTCTCCACATAAGATGATATTTTTAGGACTCAAAACAACATCAACTATTCAGCTCATCAGTGTTCATCTGCTAGATTACTAGGAAATTGGCTACTCATAGGTATTAGGTTGAGTTTCAGCCAAAATTCTGGCATTTGGGTTTGGCTAAAAAATGTTTCAAATACTATGTGATGCCAAATAGGTAGGATTAGGAGCAGCTCTCTCCCCATGGTACCAGCTGGCTTGGCTCCACTTCTCCGCTCTTCCTCATAGCCAGTGTCAGACTTTCCCACAGCTGTTACCCACACACACTCCCTCCTTTCATATCCTCTCGCTGGCATTCCTCTTTCACCACTTTTCACTGGTATCACCAATCCTACAATGGTGTTCAGGAACCTTGGCAGACTGCAGGTTTGAGATAAGCCTGTAGTCATCTCAAGGAGACTAGTTGTCTTTCTCACTTCTGCAATCTATATTTTAAATACAATATTTTAAAACTATTGTTTTGCCACTATCAATACATTAAGTTGCAAAGAAAAAGATATGGAAGATCATCACTGAGTCTTACTTATGACATACATTGTTCGTATAGTGCAGTGATAGGTGGCAAAACAGTACCTTTAATGCTAAGCTAATGCTATAAACCAGGGGTAAAAAACACCCAGCCAGTGGGGTAGATTTAGCCTGACATTTATGTTATCTGCATTGCATATTCAGATTCTGCAGAATCTATGTTGTTGGCTTTTTAAAATAAGTTTTCAGCTTTCATGGTTGCAAAATTGACCATCCAAATGTGATCCAAGTGTAAACTGACGCACTGTAGACTTTGCAGACAGCATGAAAAGCAATGGTTCTGGGATGCTGGTACTCATCACCCCACTCCGTTAATCTCACTAAACTATTAACCCTAAAGCCTAATGATGAAATTTTGCATATTATCAACTATAACATCACTAATAATTGTATCACATAGGATGGGGATTGGGATTGGAGTGAAGCCTAGAAGAGTGATTTGGGAGTTTCTGCTGAGAAGAAAAAGCAGAAGATAGAAAAGAGGAGAGACAAAGACCAGGAAGTAGAATCAAAACACAGAAAGAAAGAAGGAGAAAGGAAGAGCAACAAATGGTGATTCTAACAGTTAGAATATTTTTCCTCCAAGAGAAACTCTGAGACATCTGAAATAATAATAATAATTATAACTAAAATAATAGTGACTCATAAAAGCCATATTCCAACCTTAATCTTTATACAAACCTTCCATTGGCATATATGGTAGATCAGATATGCATTACAGGGAGTATTTTGTCCTAAATTATGCCTCGCCCATAGAACATAATTAAAAGAGATATTTGGGTCTCTCCAGAAATGAAGTTGACACAGAATATACCAAAATATGGCACTGATCTTGCACATTTTTTGCCCAGGCAAAAGAGAGGGTTGCTCACCTTGTGCAGTAACTGAGGTTCTTCGAGATGGGTGCTCCACATTAGGTGTGCTGGTGTGCCTGCACTTGAGATCGGAGATCTTTGGGTTGCACATGCGCTCCTTCACATCTTGCACCACGAGCAGTGACTATATAGCACTGTGTGGTCCAACTGCCCTCAGTTCCTTTTCTTCCACCAAGTCCATGTTTAAACTCCGAAGCAGAGGGGAGGAGGGTGGGTAGTGGAGCACCCAAAGGGACACACATATTGAAGACCCACAGGTACTGGGTCTTCTTCTTCTTCAAGTGCTGTCCCTATGGGTGCTCCATTTTAGGTGACTGTAGAGCAGTGACCCTAGTTGGAAGGTTGGGGCTCTAGAGCAATATCGAGGACTGATGATAGGACGGTGTGCTCTAGTATTGTATCTGGTGTTGAGTTGTGGGTGATAGCATAATGTTGTATGAATGTGTCCTAGGAAGCCCAGGTGGCTGCCCAACAAATGTCCATAATGGGCCCATTATTTAGAAAGGCTATTGACGTGGGCAGCAATTGGATGGAATGCATTTGAGTTCCCACTGGGGTTCGTAGGTTATGCTGCCAATAGCAAAGGTGAATGCTTTGAGATAGCCATTTTGAAAGTCTTTGTTTTGATATGGCAGATCCTTTTGACCTTTCAAAGGTAGAAAGGAATAAATGTGCTGATTGCCTGAATGATTTAGTTTGTTCGAGGTAGATGGCTAAGGCCCTTCTTAGGTCCATAGTGTGTAGTATTGCCTCATGTTGTTTTTAATTTGGCTTGGGGAAGAAGGATGGAAGGTGGATTAGTTGGTTCAGGTGAAAGGACGATGACATCATGGGGAAGAATTTATGTGGGGTCATAACGTGACCGTATCCTTGTAGAAGAGTATATACAGAGGGTATGCCATGAGGGCACCTATGTCACCTACTTGTTGAGATGATGTGATAGCTACAAGAAAGGCCATTTTCATGGATAGATGTATATATAAACAGGTAGCAGTGGGCTCAAATGGGGAGTTCATGAAGCAGTGAGAACAAAGCTAAGATCCCAAGGTGCAGTTGGATATTGAACCTCAGGGTATACATTTTGGAGGACCTTAAAAAATCATTTTATCATCAGGTGGGTACAAACCAAATGGTCTTCTATTTTGCAGTGGAAGATGGTGATGGCAGCCAGGTGTATGCGAATAGAGCTTGAAGAGAATCCAGATTTCTTGAGTTTGAGCATGTAGTCCAGAATGGAGTGGCAGAGGAGTGTGGAGCTTTGGAATATGCTTGGTGTTGCACCAGATCTGGAATCTTTTCCATTTGCATTGGTAAGTCTGACAGGTGGTTGAATGTCTACTATTTAAAAGAATTTATTTTACCTCCATAGAGCAGGTCATCTCTGGAGCCTGGAACCATGAAGGAACCAAGCCTTCAGATGGAGAATCTCCAAGTTGTGGTGGAGAATTGTGCCTGCATGGTGAGAGATGAGGTGTGGCTCCAGGTGAAGGGTTATTGGAGGACAGACTACCATGTGCAAGAGGTTAAGGGTATCATATCTGTCCAGGCCAGGTTGGAGCTATCAGTCCTGTTCTACTTGTATTTGTGTAGTACTCTGAAAAGAAGGGGAATGGGTGAAAAGGCATATAGGAGAGGTGCATTTCATGTGATAAGGAAGGCATCTCCAAAGGATTGGTGGCTGAGGCCTGCCCTTGTGCAGAAACATGGGCATTTGGCATTTTCAGGGGTGGCTAATAGATCTATGCTTGGGAACCCCATCGGTTGAAAACTGCCTGAAGAGTTAGCATGTCTATCTCCCACTCATGATCTTGTAAAAACTTTCTGCTCAAGGAGTCTGCTGTTGTGTTCTGGTGGCCAGGTAGGTATGTGGCAGAAATATGGACACTGTGTCGGATGCACCAGTTCCTCAATTTTATGACCTTGGCCTGCCTCCCACCTTGCCTGTTGATGTAAAACATGCAGGCAACATTGTCGTTACTCTGATGCTTGTGTTCTTGATTAATGGGAAAAAATGGAGGCATACATTGCGGACTGCATGTAACTCTAGAAGACTGACGTATAGATTCTGAAGGAGACCATTTTCCCTGTACTGTGTGGTTCTGTAGATGTGCTTCCCAACCAGGGAGGGAGGTATCAGTCATCAGGAGCAAGGAGAGAGGAGTTTGGAAAAAGAGGACTCCCCCGCAAACATTCAGGGGCTTTGATCTTGAGTGGTTCCGATAGCGATTTGTTCAGGTTATGTCTATGTAGCAAGTAGACCATTTGAAGCCAGCGCATATGCAATCTGGCGTGTTTGACTATGAATTTAGTTGCTGCCATATGACCAAACAATTGCATGCAAGTTTTGGTGGAGGTCTGTGAACTGGTTTGCCCCTTGGAAATTAAACTGATAAGTGCGTTAAATCTGTGAGTTGGGAGGAAGACTTTGGCCTCTCTTGTGTCCCACTGTGCTCCAATAAATTCAAGTTGTTAAACTGGTGTCAGTATTGATTTTTGCATGTTTATTTTGAGGCCTAGGCTAGAGAAGAGATTCATTGTCCCTTTTATGGCCTCAGGCTCATTGTGTTGAGATGGGTCCTTTATTAGGCAGCCATTGAACTGTGGAAATATGAGGACCCCTTGTTTGTGGTGGTGCACTTCCACAACTGCTAAGGCTTTGGAAAAAACTCTTGGAGCTGTGGAGAGGCCAAAGGGTAGAACCTTGTATTGAATGGTTCAACCCCAGGCAAATCTGAGAAACTGTCTGAGCGAAAGGATGAGATGTGGAAATATGCATCTTGGATGTCGAGGGCTGAGAGTCAGTCCCCCTATTGCAGTGCTGGGATTATTGTTGCTAATGTGACCATATTGAACGTTGCAATTTGACAAACTTGTTGAGGTACCTCAAATCGAGGATAGGTCTCTTTCCACCATTCTTCTTTTGTATTATGAAGTAGTTGGAAAAAAAGCCCTTTCCTCTGTGCTGGAATGGGGCTTTTTCTTTGGCTCCCAGTCACAGAAGGTGGTTTATTTCCTCCCATAAGAGGTAATTATGAGAAGGGTCTCTGAAGAGGGATGGGGAGAAGGGAGGGGTGTATGGGAGGGAGAGAAATGGAATGAAGTACCCCTTGTCTATAATTTCCAATACCCACTTGTTGGAGGTGATTGTCTGCCATGTTGTGTAGAACAGGGTCAAATGGTTGCCAAACTGAATGGTTGCAGCACTTGATTCATGGGGAGAGCTTCTGGGGCCTCAACCAAAATTTTCAAAACTGCTGTTTGGAGGTGGAAGGATGAGGAGTGAGTAACTGTATTGGGGCCTGCTTATGTTTCGGAGTGGGGCTCTGGCATCTACGTTGTGGAGCATAGTATCTTTGGGGGCCAAAAGGTGGAGGACAAGCTCTAGTGGTAGTTTGATATCTACCTTGTCTTTGTTTTGGTGTTGGTGTATAAATGCCGAGGGAGCATAGTGTGGCCCTTGAATCCTTCAGGGAATGAAGGGATTTGTCAGGATGCTTGGTAAAGAGTTTTGGACCTTCAAATGGGAGATCCACCATTGTGGTCGAACTTCTTTCGGGAACCCCAACAGGTGTAGCCACGAAGCATGCCTCATGACCACAGATGTGGCTATAGATCAGGCCACTGTGCATGCCAATCGCTGTCCTTCAGTTACAAGCACCTGAAATTGCTCCTTCTCATCGTCTGGGAAATGTTGAAGGAAGTAATTGAACTTAGAGTAGTTCATGTGGTTATATTTTGATGGGAGCACCTTGTAATTAACTATCCTCAACTGGAGTGTGGCTGATGAGTAAGTCTTGTGGCCGAAGAGGTCTTGCCTCTTCCATTCTTTCTATTGTAGTGGTCTTGTGGTGGAACCCCTTTATGCAGTCCTGCCCTCTTAGGGTCTTTGGACCTATCAATAGTGCTGGTATCGGAGGTACTCGGGAAGACAGAAGAGCCAACTCTCAGTGAAGAAGATGTGGAAGCCACCAGTCTTGCTGGAGATGGTATTTTTTAGGGTGGCTTCTTGGAGGGTGAGTTTAGGGTGTGCTTCTTGTCATCTGGATGAGAGACAAAAGACTTTCTCTTTGCAGTGCTCACGGAGTGGGGAGGGGTGTTAGTTGAAAATGCTGAGGGAGAGCGTAGCTGCAGAGTAGAGGTCTCGGGACCAGGATCTGAGGTGGGTCGTAATGTGTTCTCCATCATGATCAACCTTTGTTTGAGGTCCCGGTCCTTTCTGGCCTGTGCTTTTAAGTTAAGGCAATGGGAGCACTGCTGTGGAATGTAACCCTCTCCCAGGTACCAAATGCACTGGGAGTGCCCATTGCTCACAGGAATGGCCTCACAGCAAGAAAGGGGGATCTTAAACCTGGGGATCCAGGCATAGCCCCATGTGGGGAGAATTTCCCTATAGGGAAGGACTCTGGAATCTATACTAGGTGAAATAACGGGGAGAAAAGAGCGGAAAGAAAATATGGGGAGGGAGGGCAATAAAAGAGGGAGAAAACAGCTAATAACTATCAATAAACTGAAACCTATAACGTCTAAAGGCACTACAACTAATGATGAAGGGCTCTGCTAGAGTTTCCTTCCCAGACCAAGAGCGGTTGAGAAGGAACTGAGGATGTTGGACTGCACAGCGCTATATAGATACCGCTTGAGGCATGAGACAGGGAGGAGTGCATGTGCAGCCCAACAGACACAGCAGCTGAAGATCTCGATCCCAAGCACACGGATGCCAACAGATCTAAAATGGAGCACCCACTCGAAGAAGAACTTCTCGTTTTTTTTAGTGTGGGATGTTTTGTCTGAAGAATCGGTCCCTGCTTCTTAACACAAAGATTTAGTTTCTGCACCCACAGTTCCATAGACCTCCACACTAAATTAGGATAAGTTAAAATGGTCTTCCAGAATCTCGCAAGGATGCTAATGATCAGTGAATACACCCAGTTGTTCTCATGCTTTATAGCTTCCTGGAAGTTATCTTATTTCCAGTTTCAACATCAAAGTGACAGTGCTTGTTTCTTCTGGTGTGTATAAGTATATTTGATAAGGCTTTATTTTGCTTCCTTAGCACTGGGGATTTATAAATCATTGTACTGTTAGGAAATCATTAATAAAATGTTTCAGTCCCCAAAAATATGTTTTAAGAAAAACAGGGCCCAATCTTGTACCACTTTATACCAGAGGAAAAATTCCCATTGATTTCAATAGAAGCAAGATTGGACCGATAAACAGTGGGTAAAATTTTCTCTCTTGAAGGGAATAGGAGTAACAAAAGAATATGAGATACTGTTTTTTTAAAAAAATTCTCTCTAGCTGAGGTAACAAGAGGAGAATGTGTACTGAAACCTGAAAAATTATTGTATCTGTGGCTAAGGTGTAGGAGTTGTCATTTATTTCTAGGGGATGGTTTATGTCTGTTCTCTAATTTAATATTTTAAATTGCTTTACTCTTTGTCATTAATTTCTCCTACCTTGTGTTCTGCATATTCTAACTTGAACAGACCCTCTCGATTACTTCAGCAATCACGACAGAACATGTGTTCTCCTGTCTCAGTTCCTCAGAAGTAAAGTTGCCTCCTGCTGCATCTTGCAAATGGCTTGCTAAATGGAAGGGTTTGGGTTCAGAACCCTGCCAGGCTCTTTATATGCTGATACCTGAAGTTGCCAAGGCTGATCTCCTTGGAGGCTGTACAACTATCTGCCCACTCTATCTTCAAATGGGCAGGAGTTACATTAAATAGGCAGGGGTTCCCTCTGGATTGTGCTTGCCAGCTGTCCAAAAATGTTCCACTTGGACTAGTTTGCTAACTTACAGCACTGAACAAGAAATGGGAATAGAGGGGGGTGACCCATAGCAAGGGCAATTTACCCTTTCATTCAGGAATGGAGAAGACAAAATGCAGAACGCAGCATGATGCATATTTACAATCCTAGAATATATAATTTGTCAAAATCATGTTCTTTTTAATACCTTATTAGGCTCCTTTGCCAGCCTTAGGCACCAGTTGTTCTTATGATAATTGAGGCCTCCTGGTGTCAGGGTATCTTCTTCTTTTCAACAATATCACTCTTCATTTTGAATTGCAGACTGCAAAAAGCAACCTGATTCCCAAGGCAGTTGTTTTTACAATATTTCCCTATCGCCTTTAGAAAGAATAGTGTGAAATACTGCGAATGCTGTACTTTTATTTCTAATATTGACTATGGCTACCCTATATCCATGTATATGAATGATTTCCAATAACCTAGCAAATAAGTTATAGATAGCCCAAATAATTTAGGATGGATGTGTAGAGAAGGGTGAAGAAAAAGATTTGAAAGAGGACAAAGAAATGCAAAACCAGTCTGGTTAAATTTACTGCATTAAAACAAAGATGCAGGTGTGATTTTTACATGCACATTAGGATTTGAATCCATTGATCTTTGCTACTCACTTTGATTATTTAAAAAAAAATATGAAACCATTATCTCAAGTAAATATGTGACCTGATGTCGGGATCCAGTTAGTAAGCTGGGGAATCCAGGCTGTATTTCTGATACTGAAAGGAGATGTAGGGAGATATAGTATTAAATAAAACCATGGCATAAAGAACATTAATACAAAATTTTCACCTCTTAATATTTACTATGCAGGCTATGTCTGTGACATCCTCCTTTTTTGTGCATGGACTTCTTGTGCTATTTAGATTTTCATTGTGCTCATGTTAAAATTCATAAAATTCACATCATAGGATGCCTCTATTGAAAACCTGTGATATGCTTTATCTGATACGTTACTGTGCACAGTTTTGGTAGCACTTAGCGCCCCTCCATTGATATTGTTGAAGTTTCATGCTAAGCCTTCATACTGTTCTGTTTTTGTGTAATCCTTCCAGTAATGGAGCTAATTCAATAATATTCACACTGACAAGGAAAGACACCTACTAAGGTAAAACTCAATTACCTTTTCTACTCCTTTTTTTCCATTGCTCTTCTGTCTGTTCATAGTCTTTTATCTTTTTCACAGTAAATAGGTAGCTTATTCAAATTTAATAGACACTACAGCATTCTTCTTTTCTCTTCTCCCCCTGCACTTCCCAGACCATCTCAGGAGCTGTTCACTCACCTCTGTATACTGCTCTAGAAATAGTACAAGTACAGGAAAAAATGTAATAATTGCATTAAAGCTAAAGTAAAGGCCTAATGAACATTATGTTTATGAAAAATGTAGCTCTGATTCCGAATTGCACTTCAGTAAATTATACAAATTAAATATTCATTACTTTGTACTTCATTAGTTCACATTTGAAACACTTTCTCTTCATTATAATAGCCTGGGGTAAAGGTTTTTTTTAATACACTTCATTCTGTTATTTTTCAGAAACTCTTTAGTTACAATGTTAGTGTAAAGTTGAATTTATTTCATAGCAGCTCATAACATTCATATTTTTAAGAGGCTGAATATTTTCTCCCAAAGAATAAAACGAATGTGCATTATTTGTTCAGTGAGTTCCCATTTCAATAGTCAACCAAACTAAATATTTAAACACTTGGCTCTAATTTTCAGTGAAAATTTGCTTACTGATCATATCCCCATTCAGAATGAACTGCTATTTCATTAGCATGGAACCTACCTGACCAACGATAAACACACAAAGGATGTGTTCTTACTGTTTTGGTATAATATTTCTTTGGCTTGTTAGTTGCCTTGTTGAGTGTGTAATACTCTGTGCTCTTGGTGTAGGAGGTAGCTACTAACTCTCAGCACTCAGAAAAGCAAAAGGTATTATGTTGGTGTGACCCTAAGTACCTCTGTACTCACATACTGCACACTACTGCAATGATGTTTGTCCAAAACATGCCTTGTAAGGTATCATTTGAAAACTAATCACACACTGGTCATTAATACATTTGTAAAATCTGGATAGTTTTATTAGAACTGGTTTAAAAAAACAGTGTAGCCTAGTTAAATCTGATAAACAGGCTGACCTAGAAAAAGGAATGTGAGTTCACCTCAAATTACACATTAGCTTTCAACAAAGCTATCAGGCAAACCAGTGGGGAGTGTCTCAAGCCTGACTTCATGAAACAGAGAATTAACATGGCTCCTGCATCCTACAGAGACATGGAATAATAAATCCCTGGGAGGCCTTTCCAACTTTGAGAACGAAGATAATTCTTTGGGAATATAAGGGACAGAGAGAGACTCCATCTTTATCTTTCATCTAAGAAGACAAGGGAAACCAACCCCTTGAACATCTGTGGAAGGGCCTGACTGAAAGGCAGTCAGCCATGCAGGATCAAGAGTAACTGGTGAGCAAAACCGTCTTAAACAAAGACTGTGCCTTGCTAGATTAAATTTTAGACTTTTAGATGCATGTTTTCACTTGTATTTGCTTGTAACCATCTCTACCTTTATTTTATTTGGCATCAATTAATCTATGTCCTGTTGTCAATAAACTTGTTTTACTTTATTCTAAACCAGTGTAGTGCTGTGTTTGAATTGAAGTAATTAAATCCAGTTAGTGAGGCAAGTTGCTGGGAATTGTCTCTTTAAAGGAGCAAACAAACTATTATTTCTCTGAGTGCTCCAGGAGAGGGCTGAACACTTCAGGGTAAAGAGTTTTGGGGAAATGTGGGACTCAACTTGTGTTGAGGTCATCTTGCCTGGTGTAACCAAAGCGGGTGGAAACCAGGATGGGGCTGTTGTGTTGTGGCAGGCTGCTGGGGTCAGAAGTGCTGAACCAGAACACAGAGACACTCAGGATACTACATGCTTCTCTGCTGGCTGTTGGTTTCCGGGGTGTTTGTAAGCCACAGGAGTAGAGGCACCCAGAGTTACTGGACAGGTGGTGACACAACCCCTTACTGCTCTAGATAGCACCCTAACACTTGACAGTTGATAGTGGTGACTTGGGGACCCAATAGTAGTGCTTATCCATGTGCATAGTCCAGCTGGAGTCTGTGACTATGCCACAGGATTGGGTCTCTCTCTCCTAAATTACTAGCCAGTACACAGAATTTCTTCAAGAAGTTTACCGCAATCTGAAAAACTGGAAGCATGTTAAGAGAATTAAATCCCTAAGGGATGTACTCTACATTTTCTAATTCACCTTCTTCATATGTAGTTATGCACACTCCTCTCTTCCCCAGAAGTAGTGTATCCCCAGCCAGATATAGCTGGTTTCCTCACAACAGCTGTGTGAAACTTTTTAACTCTCATAGATTTCTGTAGCTGGAGTTTTGAGAAGAAACCACATCAGTATCATTTAGATCTGAAACTAGGGCATCTTATAGAATCATGGAATCATAGGACTGGAAGGGACCTCGAGAGGTCATCTAATCCATTTCCCTGCACTCATGGCAGGACTAAGTATTATCTAGACCATTTCTGACAGGTGTTTGTATAACCTGCTCTGAAAAATCTCCAATGATAGAGATTCCACAACCTCCCGAGACAATTTAGTCCAGTGCTTAACCACCCTGACAGCTAGGAAGTTTTTCCTAATGTCCAACCTAAACCTTTCTTGCTGCAATTTAAGTCCATTGCTTCTTGTCCTATTCTCAGAGGTTATGAAGAACAATTCTTCACCCTCCTCCTTTTAATAACCTTTTATGTACTTGAAAACTTTTATGTTCCTTCTTAGACTTCGTTTTTCCAGACTCAACAAACCCAATTTTTTTAGTCTTCCCTCATAGGTCATGTTTCTAGACCTTTAATCATTTTTGTTGCTCTTCTCTGGACTTTCTCCAATTTGTCCACAACTTTCCTGAAATGCGGTACCCAGAACTGGACACAATACTCCAGCTGAAAGCTAATTAGTGTGGAGTAGAGAGGAAGAATTACTTCTGGTGTCTTGCTTACAATACTCCTGCTAATACATCCCAAAATGATGTTTGTTTTATTTTGCAATGGTGTTACACTGTTGACTCATATTTAGCTTGTAGTCCACCATGACCCCCAGATCCCCCTTCCGCAGTACTCCTTCCTAGGCAGTCATTTCCCATTTTGTATGTGTGCAACTGATTGTTCCTTTCTAAATGAAGTGCTTTGCATTTGTCCTTATTGAATTTCATCCTATATATGTCAAACCATTTCTCCAGGTCATTTTGAATTTTAATCCTATTGTCAGAAGCATTTGTAGCCCCTCCCAGCTTGGCATCATCAGCAAACTTTATAATGTACTCCCTTTGCCATTATCTAAAACATTGACAAAAATATTGAACAGAACCGGACCCAGAACTGATCCCTTTGGGACCCCACTCGTTATGCCCTTCCAGCATGACTGTGAACCACTGATAACTACTCTCTGGGAACTGTTTTCCAACCAGTTTTGCACCCACCTTATAGTAGCTCCATTTAGGTTGCATTTCCCTAGTTTGTTTATGAGACGGTCATGCGAGACAGTATCCAAACCTTACTAAAGTCAAGATATACCACGTCTACTGCTTCCTCCCCCATTAACAAGGCTTGTTACTCTGTCAAAGAAAGCTGTTGGGTTGGTTTGACATAATCTTGGCAGTTTCAGCTGAGTTTCACTTAGGATATTTCTAGACTTTGAGCTGGAGTTGCGATTCCCAGATGAGGCAACATTCCCACCCTAGCTCTGATGGACTAGCTCTGATGAAAAACAGAGTTGCAGCAGCTGAGTGGTGCAAGCAACTAGCCACCCTGAGCATGGACCCATCTGAAATGATAGGCATGTATTTGGGAAGGAAGCATGGGGAAGGTTACAGAACTAGGGGTGACTAGGGTTGCCAATTGTCTAATTGCACAAACCCAAACACCCTTGCCCCACCCCCTGCACCGCCCATTCCCTGAGGCCATGCCCCTGACCTGCCACTTATCTGAGGCCCTGCCCCCACTCACTCCATCCCCAGTCCCTGTCACTTGCTCTCCCCCACCCTCACTCATTTTCACTGGCCTGGTGAAGGGGGATGGTGCAGGCTCTGGGCTGGGGGTTGAGTGGTTTGGAGTGTGGAAGGGGGCTCCGGGGTGACCCTGGGGCAGAGGGTTGGGGTACGAGAGGGGGTGCAGGGTCTGGGTTGGCGGGTGGGGCCAAGGGGTTCAGAGTGTGGGAGGGGGCTCCAGGTTGGGGTGCAGGAATGGGTGCAGGGTGCTGGCTCTGGGAGGGAGTATGGCTGCTGTAGGGGGTTCAGGGCTAGGGCAGTGGGTTGGGATATGGGAGGGGATGATGGATGTGGGCTCTGACTGGGCAGTGCTACCTCAGGCAGCTCCTGGAAGTGTGGCATGTCCCTGCGGCTCCTAGGCTCAGGGGCAGCCAGGTGGCTCTGCGCACTGTCCCTGCCTGCAGGCACTGCCCCTGCCTGCAGGCACTGCCCCTGCAGCTCCCATTGGTCGTGGTTCCCGGCCCATGGGAGCTGCAGAGTTGGCGCTCAGGGAAAGGGCAGTGTGCAGAGACCCCCCTGGCTGCCCCTACACCTAGGAGCCAGAGGGCCATGCTGGTCACTTCCAGGAGCTGCGTAGAGCCAGGGCAGGTAGAGAGCCTGCCTTAGCCCTGCTGCGCCACTGGCAGGACTTTTAGCAGCCCATTCAAATCTTCCGGAATGGTTTCAATAGCCACCGGGAGATCGATTCTGATTCCAGAAGACTCCTGGGATGAAGCCCTGGCTGGGATGATTTAACTGGGAATTGGTCCTGCTTCGAGCAGGGGGTTGGACTACATGACCTTCTGGGGTCCCTTCCAACCCTGATATTCTGTGATTCTATGATTCTATGATTCCTGGCCAATGTGGTAGGGTTGGCAACCCTAGAGATGACTGGGTGCTTGGAGAACCCCATGGTACCAGAGTATTGGAGAGCACTGGGGGGGCAGACTGGAAGGGGAAAGAGCATCAGAGGTTGTCTGCAGGGGGGGAAAGGGTGGCTGACATTGAGGGTGCCTGGGGTTGTTGGGGAGGCATGGGAAGGAGTGAAGCACCCCATCCTATCCCACTTCCAATTACACCCCTTCTGTGCCTATCCCCACACCTGTTCCCATTCCCTTAGCCTGCCCCTCTCTCTCCTGCTCCTCACCTCTAGGACAGAGTCAGTGATGCATCTGCCAGCCTCCTCCTCACCAGCTGACTCTGAGCATCTCCAGGGAAGGCACTGAGAGCTCATGAAAGATAGTCTTCCTGTCCTCCTGGCTGGTTCCTGCACCACATCTGCCCTCAGTGGCCAAGAGGAGCAATTGCATGCCATCCTGGTGGCCCTGCTGATTGTGTGAGATCCCAGAAGGGCTGTGGGAATGTATGGGGAAAGGGCAAGTGAGCATCATGGTCAATATGTGACACTTGGCAGTACTGGGATCATCCCGTTAGTGAATAAGAATCTTCCCAGTCCCGACAGGGTGAATGTGCTTATTTCTCAATAAAGGCACTTTTCCCCAACATTCAAGTTTGTATTACACATAGTGTAAAGGTTGTGGGCCAGATCCTGGGCCCTGCACCATGTTAATGGCACAAAACAGCTGTAAATCAGGGAGACCTGCTCCTGCCTAGGGGAATCACTGGGTGGCATAGAGCCACTACAGCAGCTCCTCTGTCTCCCCTACCCATGGCATAAGGGGTGTGTTAGGAAAAGTGGAAGTGGCCAGGGCAGCCCCCTGCACCTCTCATCCCCCATGCACAGAACAGTCTCCTGGGGTTGCAGGTAGCCAGAAGTAAGTTAAAGTATGCCTGAGATGCCTCTAATTTACTCTGAGGACCTGCTTGGTCACTGCCAGGATCAGGGATTGTAAAGATTGTGCTTCCACCACACACACACACACTCTCTCTTGTGGAGCACAGCCTGACCAAACCTATGAATCTGTACCTGTGTTCATGGTTTGAAGAGATGCTGAACCATTTAGATGTAAGCAGAGTCAGGATGAGTTCTACCCTGACATCTGGTGGCGAGTCATGGTGGGTTGTGGAAAAGAACTTCAGGGGCTGATCTCATTTGCATAGGCACACCCACCCTACCTGGATGGTCACTTTGGCTGCTGTAGGAGCCCCAGTTTCTCTGTTATTGGGGCAGGAATAAACTGTTATTATCCTGATTATGTGAATCAAGGACAGTGGAACTGTACTCGGCCTTTTATTATGATGGAGGGACTCACCATCAACTAAGCAGCACTCGCTAGGCAAGAGTCATGGGTTCCAACCCCCCAGTGAATAGAGACAGGCTGGGGATAGGTATTAATACTTGGTGGCATGGGCCCCCTGATGAGGGCCTTACATGCTAATTGCATTTCCCCCTCTCTCTGCTGTGGAATATCAGAGCTAATTTTGATTCTATTAGGAGTCTAGTTATAAACTGCTGAGCTGAAGTCACTTTGGGCTAATGGTGTACCAGCGTTGAGGTTCCCCTCCTACAAGCTGAAATCACAAAAAAGCTAAACTTACTAAGAGCTGAAATCAGTGAATATAGTGTTAAGTACTGGGGGATCCTGAAGATATATGGTAGGGCAGTTTGCAGGATGGCAAGCAGAGCGGCTGGTGGAGCAGAGCAGTTTGTTGGATGCCTGGAGCAGCTCAGGAGGGGCAGCTGGCAGAGTGGAGCCCCATGGAGAGGTGGGGCAATCAGCTTTGGACCACGTAAGGTGCCCCTTAACAACTCCCCCCCCCCCCATCTCCACCCAGGTTGGGAGGTAAAACTCTGCAGATAAACTTTCAAACTCTGGGGCTGCCCTGACCAGGGACAGAGACTTTTGGGTCGTTGGACCTTTGGGTGATTTTGGATTGCTGGACTCAAGAACCAAAGGGAAAGGACACAGCCCAATTTGCTTGGGGTGGGTTTTTTGCTCATGTTATAAATCCTGTTTGTGGTGTTTCCCCAAGATAATGCCACATTGTTTCTCTCTGTTATTAAAAGGCTTTCTGCTACACTCAGACTATGTGCTTGCGAGAGGGGAAGTATTGCCTATTGGAGGGTGGTATATATTTGTCCCAGGTCACTGGGTGGGGGCTTGAGCCGGTTTTGCATTGTGTTATTGGAAGGAACCCCTAGATACTGAACCTGGCCCTTGCTGCTGCCAACTCTGACGGGCAGAAGGGTTACATAAATATGGATTTAGGCACCTAACTTTAGGCACCCAAGTTTGAAAATTTTGTCCTAAGTAACTTACTCAGTTCACATATAGGAAGTCTGTGGCAGAAACAGGAAATGAAAGCAGGTCTTGTGACCTTACTTAACAACAAAACCCTCCTCCCCCCACACAGTCCCCAATCTCTATTCCAGTGGTTCTCAAACTTTTGTACCGGTGACCCCTTTCACATAGCAAGCCTCTGAGTGTGACCCCCCAACTTATATTAAAAAGTGTTCTTAATTTATATTTAACACCATTATAAATGTTGGAGGCAAACCAGGGTTTGGGGCGGAGGCTGACAGCTCGTGACCTCACTCCATGTAATAACTTCGCAACCCCCTGAGGTGTCCCGACCCCCAGTTTGAGAACCCCTGCTCTATACTAACATTGATACAAAGTGTAGTGGTTTTTAACCCTTACTGTAGACTATTCTACCATATTTTTTAAATAAAACAATGACTGAAACTATGGGTGTTTCTTGCTCTTAATCCTGATTCAACCATTATGTGCTGTGTAACTTCTGGCTAGCATATTGACCTCCCTGTGCCTCTGGCAATGCAGGTGGAAAATTGGGCAGGAAACAGGACTTCGCTGAAAAGAAACAGGTGCATATGTACTCAGCTTTCCTGGATTAATACATTAGAAACAGGGAAACCTTTCATCTGAACAATGCCGAGATGTGTGTGTATATTGTTGTGTCTGCTTAGCTGCATACAAATTCTCCCTTTTGTCAGAGTCACATCAAACATGGTGTAATTCTACCTCATCAAAATCAAATTATATGTGTACACCTACAAGATCTCTGTCAAGCTTTCTTACAACTACAATACCCACCTGCAGAAGTAAAGAAACAGATTGATAGAGCCAGAAGAGTTCCCAGAAGTTACCTACTACAGGACAGGCCTAACAAAGAAAATAACAGAACGCCGCTAGCCGTCACCTTCAGCCCCCAACTAAAACCCCTCCAACGCATTATTAAGGATCTACAACCTATCCTAAAGGATGACCCAACACTCTCACAAATCTTGGGAGACAGGCCAGTCCTTGCCTACAGACAGCCCCGCAACCTGAAGCAAATACTCACCAACAACCACATACCACACAACAGAACCACTAACCCAGGAACTTATCCTTGCAACAAAGCCCGTTGCCAATTGTGCCCACATATCTATTCAGGGGACACCATCACAGGGCCTAATAACATCAACCACACTATCAGAGGCTCGTTCACCTGCACATCCACCAATGTGATATATGCCATCATGTGCCAGCAATGCCCCTCTGCCATGTACATTGGTCAAACTGGACAGTCTCTACGTAAAAGAATAAATGGACACAAATCAGATGTCAAGAATTATAACATTCATAAACCAGTCGGAGAACACTTCAATCTCTCTGGTCACGCAATCACAGACATGAAGGTCGCTATCTTAAAACAAAAAAACTTCAAATCCAGACTCCAGCGAGAAACTGCTGAATTGGAATTCATTTGCAAATTGGATACTATTAATTTAGGCTTAAATAGAGACTGGGAGTGGCTAAGTCATTATGCAAGGTAGCCTGTTTCCTCTTGTTTTTTCCTACCCCCCCCTCCAGATGTTCTGGTTTAACTTGGATTTAAACTTGAAGAGTGGTCAGTTTGGATGAGCTATTACCAGCAGGAGAGTGAGTTTGTGTGTGTATGGGGGTGGGGGGGATGTGAGAAAACCTGGATTTGTGCAGGAAATAGCCCAACTTGATTGTCATGCACATTGTGTAAAGAGTTGTCACTTTGGATGGGCTATCACCAGCAGGAGAGTGAATTTGTGTGAGGGGCGGAGGGTGAGAAAACCTGGATTTGTGCTGGAAATGGCCCACCTGATGATCACTTTAGATAAGCTATTACCAGCAGGACAGTGGGGTGGGAGTAGGTATTGTTTCATATTCTCTGTGTATATATAAAGCCTGCTGCAGTTTCCACGATATGCATCTGAGGAAGTGAGCTGTAGCTCACGAAAGCTTATGCTCTAATAAATTGGTTAGTCTCTAAGGTGCCACAAGTCCTCCTTTTCTTTTTGCGAATACAGACTAACACGGCTGTTACTCTGAAACCTATGTGTACACTGTTCATTTTAGTAAGTTTGTCAGTTCCCAGGCCATTATTAGAGGTTGGGGAGACAATGACAAGGAGAAGCAGAAATCAGTGTACCTAGGGCTTTAGCCAGAAAGAAACGCTCATTTAAGTAATCCTTACTTACATGAGAAATCTCTTTAGGAATATGCAGTAGGATCATGTGTGTGGTGTACAAATTATGTGTGTGAAAAAAGCTCCAGGATCAGGTCCCAAATTTTTACAGCTTGTGGACAAGAGGACTACAAAATAGTAATTCTTTTCTACATGTTTTCAGCATTTAGTCATTTTATGGTTAGCCAGTTCTGAATACCAGATAAAGTCTGTTAAACTCTACTCATGAAGGTACCCTCATTAATGAAATGCTTAATGCAAGAAATCTATAAAAACTATGCTTGTACGCATAGTGTGCAAATTAACAGCATCCTCGTGTATAAATAACATGACATGAGCATTAACAGATGAAATCAATATCTTCTGCAAGGTACTTACACAGCTTGAGGCAAAACTCAGGGTGGTTAACAAACACCCTTTTGTGTATTATCCAGTGATAATAAAAATATTTGATGGCACAGGGCTTATCAGATGAGCTTGCCAACATTGCAGAATGCAGTTATAATTGTGAGCTCCGTCTATGATTTCTACTGAAAGCACTCTAATTAAAAATAAAGGCTTAAAGCAATGCAATATTTGTCTTTTTTTTTCTTTTTTGTAAATCATAATAGATATAATCTTATGCTTACTGTTCATTCCAACTGTACCCGGCAAGATGAATGCCATGTTTATTTTGATATGCTTTAAAAATGTTTGGAAATGACATGCCCTAAAATGGAACTTGTATTTCACTATCAGTGTTCCAGGGAGGTGAGGAATAATTTGTAATTGGCAAGGGCACTGTGATTTGGAAGGGTTTTTTTAATTCAAAGTCCTTTATTAGATGTCAAGATGAAACAACATAATAACTTGGGGTTGTCTCATTGAAGACAATTCTTATTGGAGCAGAAGAGCTTGTTCTCTCTTCCTGCATATGTCTTTTCCTTGTAGGGCTATATTGGTTTTCTTTTTTCCTATTAGTAGTCAGCCTCTTGCCTATATAAAATAAATAAGAACCAGATGGGAGATGTGAAATTTACCTTCCCAAAGGCCCATGACTAGGGCTGTGGCAATTATTAGGAAAAGTCACAGAGGATGACTAAAGAAGGCAAAAGTCATGAAAAATATAATAAAAAAAATTGTGAAAAGTCACAGGAAATTTATTTTGCTCAACCTTTATTTTTCTATCACAAGAATGGTGCATGTTCTGCGATAAGGGTAATTATCACAGCATGATCTTCCTGACCAGGCTTCCATTTTGAAAACGAACCTAGATCTCCAAATGAAAAAAAGGGGAAAAAGAGGGTTCTTTTTCTTTTCTTTTCTTTAAATCTGGTTAACCCTCACATCCCATTTGAGAGTTAAGGGTTTTGTTCTCTGAGTCACCATAGTACTGTCAATGAGATGTGCTTTTTTACTCTTCAAAACATCCCAGAGTTTAACTTTGCAGCTCTCAAGAAAGTTTGTTCAAACTGTTCCCATCTCCTCTACTCATAAACAAAATGATCAGAAGTTAAGGATAAGTTTTAAGAAAGATTAAAATCATGCAATCAATGGAGGCAGCCTTAAGCTGCTACTGCTACTAGCTTATGCTACTGCTTACTGTAGGATGGGAGCATCTTGCAAAATTCTGAAGAGTACACACAAATATGTTTGTCTCTCTGATTATCCCTTCCTTCTAGTGTGCAGGGACCCGCCTTGTTTGTTTGTTTGGGGTTTGTTTGTTTTTTTTGTTTGGTGGTGTTAGTGTGGGAAAGCGGGGCTACTGAAGTGGTGTTTTGCATTTGTTTGCTGAGGTCTATGGTCAGCCTGATCTCTTCCAGGAGAAAAGCTCTGGTTTTGTGGGCCAACCACTGAAGAACCTCCTGGTTTCCGACTACATGACCAAAACCTCCCACCCAAGTCACCTTCTTTTTGCCTATATCTCCTTCTAGCTTGCCTATATCTATATTTAGTAAGCCCCTAATCCAGCAAAGCACTTAATGTTGACGACAAATGTTTTTAGCGTTATACTGGAAATATTAGCAAATATGATGAAATGAGGCTCTATTATGCTTGCATGGATGGGAAGGGAAGGTTGGCTATTGCTTTCAGTGTAAGATTGGGCCCATGATCATGAATTTAGCAGATAGCAGAATAAAGGTAGTGTGAGCAACTGTAAATCTTGCATTTCCTAACTTTCCAGTGCTTACTTTTGCAGCCTAAATAACAGCCTTTTAATTTATTTTTTTTTCAATGTCATAGGGTTTTTTAAGGAAAAAATTTCTTAATATGTGGAACTGTAACAACTTCACCAACGGGCATCATAAGCAGGTCTGACAGAATTCAATTTTCTTTTCATAATTTCAATACACAATACGAATATTTATTTTTTAGCATTTTTTCAATTTTTGTTTATTTAAATTTTCACAGTTGCAGGAAATGATGCAGGGTGTCAGACCATGGGACAGACAATAATTATTTAATGACTATAAATGTTGCGATTCAAAAAGTTGAAGCTTTATAAATGATAAACCACAAATTGTCAACATCACGTCAACATAAATATTCTTAAATCAAACTCTAATAAGTTCTCAAGCAGCAATTTTCTTTCATTGCCTATCTGTAAATTTTGATTATCAATGAAAATATTGTCAGTTTGTATGTGTGTGTACTGAAATTGATGTTTCTAGACATTTACTGATAAAAATCTAAGCCTTCCGTATCTAATCATAAGCAGAGTTTGCATTCTGACCCTTCAGGGCTGCAGCATAGACTTCTATCACACGAACTACATGGCTAATTATGTAGCTTGTAGGAATAGAAGAGGGGGACTGGACTATGCTGGATCTATGGGAGGGATAGTTGGACAGCCCAGCTTGGCCTCCCTCTCTTTCTCCTTTTGGGTGTTTTGAGGGAACACCTGCCCCATGTGGAGCCCCCAGAGGGGGGATGAGCCACGTGCTGATTCTACAGGGTGGTTGGAGACTGCTTGTCCTGGGTCTTGCGCTCTCTCTCTGTCCCCCTTCAGAGCTGGGGTGGGGGGCTCCAATCCCATGGGATGCCCCAGAATGGGGGGCACTGAGCCACTGGAGCCAAGTGGTGGCTCTAGGAAGAGGTGTTTACAGGGGTGAAAAGCCCAGCCCAGTTTCTGTCCCACGTAGACTTCGCAGAGAGAGCATTGGACACTGAAGCTATGTGCCAGATGCAGGGTGAGTGAGCCCAGCCTAGGTCTCTCCCTACATCACCACCACAGCTATTCTGGCAGCTCCCTCATGTCTCCTGCATCATCTGTACTGCTGCTGACTTGGTGCTAATGTGGCCCAGCTTGAAAATGTTCATGTGTTTAGTTATAATTGTGGCAGGCTGCCAACAGTTTCCAGAGAAATGGAAGTGAGAGAGGGGAACTGGTGGGTTTTAGTAATTTATATCCAAGCAAAAGCTGAACACAATTTCATGGGATGAATAAAAGGCACTTGGGTAGCCTTGGGGTATTTTCCCTGCAGAATAGCAAAGCCTGCAGCAAATAATGGAGGAGGGAGAGCTTCTCTAATGGAAAGGGTTAAGAGCAACTTCAATATAGTGGTCTCTACTGGGTTCCCCTATAATATGTGTTAGCCGTGAATGAGTATATTTCTGGGCATCAAATGCAAAGTGCTCTTACAGACCTACAAAATGGTTATTGTATAGGTCTAAACTCTGGGAGAGATTTTCAGTGGTGACAAGAAGCCTAGAGCTATTTGCCTTTCTGTGCTCATAGACATATGACAGGAAGAGATCTCAGTTACTTTAGGTTGCACTTTTAAAATTTTTCTAGGTCTACGATACCTACTTAAAATACTGACTTGTGATGTCCCGTTCAATTATCTGATTTCATACACATGATAAATACAATATTTTGGCCTCTTTCCCTTTTTTAAGGCACCTCCCACTCACATACTTGTAAAGATGAAAATGGAGTTCCCCTTTTTTAAAATTTCTCTTCACTCCTGTAGAAGATTTCAAAGGCATAAATTAGATGAGGCCAGGAACAGCTTTGTAATATCTCATCTTTCCCTGAAAATGATAAGAAATCAGATAGCAAATCCCTCAAGCAGAATGCATTAAAGGTGACAGAACAAAGCTCTTGTGGAGACCTCATCAAATGCAGACAATATGCAGCATTAATTCAGTGTCCATTCTGATTCCTTGCACTCAGATGGGAAATGAGGCTTGAGTGACAACTTTATTTAGTAAGTCACAGGCTGCTGAAAATTTTATGAAATGATGCAAGTTACATGCAAAACAGCGGGGAAGGAGGGAGGTTAGTAGCAGTTCCTGATAAGATACAGCGAAAATGTGAATGTCTCATTAGATATCAGTTAATAAAGGGCATGAAATATAAATTAGTTGCAAGCCTGTTCTGCATAAAACTGGCTTTGTGTTTGCAGTAGTAACCTTATCACAAAACCTTTTATTAATATGGGATCTCATTTATTGTCATATCTGCTGTTTTACACCATTAGCTTTGGAATATCACTTTGGCTTCATTAAAAGCTCACCCTCATTGTTTAGACCCTTAGCCTCTCCAAATTGCTCACAACTGGGGTGCTGAGATTTGGTGGTTTTGTTGCTGGAGTCATCATCTTAACCAAAGCTGTATTTTCAGATGGAGATTTCAAGCTCCATTCAAAAATCAGAGCACTAGTACGGTGACCTGAGACCTGCACAAGGGCAATTATATTGTACCTAATACTGGATTGAAACCAGGAGAGAGACAGATATAAAGAAGGTAAATGAGGCATGTGGCTCTGGGCAATATAGTGAATATCATTCAGATGCAAGGTGTCAAGGTTGGCATTTGAGGCTGAAAGCAGGAAGAGCTACACTAAAGCCCTGTTGTAATAATATCAATCCTTTAAAAATAATTTAAATATTAACATTATTAATAAAACTATTTAGGTTTAATGCCTATCACAGTTCCCCAGGAGAACTGATGAAAATGTTTATAGAGTGACTCCTGTTACTCTTCCCTATGACAACGCTTTTCCCTGGTCACCATTTAGGAATCAGTTCATCCTAGTTCTTTGTATCAGAAACAGCCCCTGTATATAACCTTCCATTCAAACAGAAGCCAGTTAAATGGCCATAGAGCCCTATTTTCTGCCTGGAAATAGCATGCTCTAAAACATTTAGCATCAGCATCAACTACAGAGAAAAACATCCCAGTTTTCTTTTGCATCAAAAAACAGATTCAGCAAACGTCCCCTTACATGAGCTACTTTTAAACGACACGCATCAAGAGAAAGAAATGGCAGTTAAATTTATAAAAATAATTTTCCATGGCTTACTATTGTAGCACACAAATATCTGTGAGTAATGCCCCTCCGTTGCTAGCGAACAGGACACTTAATAAAAAGCCCAACAACTGTCACACATAGGTTATAAGGTCATTTCTCACACATAAGATAAACTAGAAATCCATCCAAAGGATGGAATCTGGGAGAGTGTTATAAAGTTTACTGGAAAATAAAAAATGAGTTTCACATGTTATTTTATTTCCCAAGGGCACTTTGATAAACATACACATATATTGTCAATGCATAGTATACACAAAAAAAAAGGAACCAAAAAACAAAGGTGTTCCAAACATTAAGTGTCCTTTAGCAACACATTACAGTATTGCTGAAACTTAATTACAATACTTAACATCTGGGTGTCTTAAAGCATTTCACAGACATTCACTGATTAAATTTCAAAACACTCATGGTAAGTATTATTATCCCAATTTTACAGAAAGGAAAACTGAAAACCAGGGTGTTTAAGGCCAAAATTTTCAAACTTGAGTGCCTAAAGTGAAGCATGTCAATCTGCATCTAGTCTACTAAGTAAGATGCTTGGGTTTCAAAAGGTACTGAGCACCCACTGCTGCTGTTGCAGTCAAACACCCTCTTGCACTCAGTGGGAGCTGCAGCTGCTGAGCATCTTTCAAAAATCAAAATTTACTGACCTAAAAGTGGTTTTAAGCAACCAAATTAAAAATGGTTACTCTGAGTGACACTCCCCAGACATTCCCCAGTGAGAATTGACAGACTCAGGAATAGACGGCCCCCCTTACTCTATTAGATCATGCGGGCATACGAAATATTTTTCTTGAAAATTCTGTATGCTGATTAGTATGAACTAAATTAAATTTAGATGTTACATGGTCCAACTAAAGAGCCTTTCTGTTGGTGGATTAGTCATTCCTTTTCTGGGAGGGTTGATCAGAATTGGCTCTTCAAGACTACCTTGTTAAACCTTGAATTCAATCTGGATAAATTAGAGATGGTGCTCATGCCCTGAGGGCTTCAAAGGGATATTGTGACCAGGCATGTTTCAAGATGCATCTATTGAGGCATTTGTAACTTGTCTTTTGGATCTAGACTTTGGCACTTTAATTCATGCCTTTGTAACTTTCAGACTCTGTTCCCACAAAGTAATCTATATAGTGCTATCCATGAACTCTTCCTGGAGTCTACAGCTGGTTTATAATTCAGTTGCCCAGCTATTAGGTGGAAGCATCCAACTGGGAATGTGGATCTATAGGACTACGGTTATACCAACTCTATTGTATGGCAGTGAAATATGGGCACTGAGAAAGGCTGATAGATTTTGATTCTTGTCATCTCTTGCGGCTGCTCAATATTAAGTGTCAGCATAAGATCAGCAAAATGAGGATATTTGTAGCTGAACCTAACCACCACCTCCATCAGCACTGGTTTGGGTTTGGCAGTTTTCTTGGTCGGGACCATCCAGCCAGATCATCTTTAGGACCTAGATAAAAAAGGAGGGTGGTGCTCCATCTGCAGAGAGGCTACTTTCCTTTGGGATGTGCCATGATCCTACTGGAACATATGATACCAATCCTTCACAACAGTATTAACTTCTTATTCACATCTGGGGTGCAATTCAAGGTGTTGTCTATGATCTATAGTAAGGCAATATATAGCTTTGCCCACAACTATCCATGAGACCACCTATTCCCCAGGATCTACCACAAATGAGATCACCTGCAGTGCTTGAGCTAACAGTACCTGTATTTAAATGGTGGCATTTCCTGTGCAGAAAAGCACTGGAACTGGCTTTCCGGGCAGGTCTGACAGAACAGGAGTTTGGTAAACTTTAGAGAACAGTGCAAGGCAATCACTTTTTTGAGGTTGGAGGGATATTGTTTGTTTTTTGGGTGATTATCTTTTTGTTGCTGTTTGCCTTTCAAAAAAGGCAGAAGTGTGTGGTTTTTTTAAACTGCTTCGAGATATGTAAAGAGGGCACTTTTGCTCAATCTAAAAATAAATAAAATAAAAATTGTTCTTGAAAAGGCTATTAGAATTCCAGCAATGCATACTTTTAATAATATTCAATGGGAAGTTGAGCAATGCTGATCTGACTCTTTTAGGGATTGGGGAAGAGGCTTTTTAGTTTATTTTCCTCACTCTGCAGGCTATAACGAAGATAACTCTGCTCTAAGTTTGCTGGCCTCTTTGCCTCCCTCCCTCATGATTGAAGTTCATTGTGAACTCTTCCACTGCAGCATATTTTACCTTAACATGCACAAAACCCTTGGCTCAACTTTCTGTTATGAAGAATTGTAATTATTACATAGCACAGAATTCAATAAAGCAGAATTTATTGTTGGAGAAAGACTGTGGCAGGCATATGCACCACAATAAAAGTTGGCAGATCTCTCAGAAATACAGCATGGGAGAGGAACTTTCAGCACCTCATCTTACAGGTTCGTTGTTTACACAGCTCTGATCAGGAGACAGATGTGTGAAGGAAAGTCAATTTCCTTTCAGGATACAATGTGATAAAACTTCACAAGTATTATTCCAGTGTATAATAGACCTCTGAAGGGAGTGCAAAGAAAAACAATTGTAGTGGCATAGGCTGAAATCCTTCACAACACTAAGCAGCTCCTGTGAAGTACTGACTGCCTACAACAACCATTAGGATCTGAGTACCTCACAAGAAGTATGTGGTTCATCACCTCACCAGGGTAAGCCCCTGCCTATAGTATAACACTGGTGTGGAGACGGAAGAACCAGTAATCAAGATTTTTCTGAAATATATCTCTATATATCTATCTATACACACACACACACACATATATACGAAGAAAGCTTTATAAATGGCCGTGTGGTAAATCTTTCACGAATAGGCAAAAGGATCTCTGCCTGACCTCCACTACTAGCAGGGTATTTCCCATGCCTTCGGGACCTGCCATTTTGATTAAACATCTGAGAAATTTCCCCAGAGACTATTATGCTCAGTCAATATGACATTGCTCTCCCTAGCAAAATTCTTTTAACATCCAACAACCTTTGAATCAGGGATTAGAGAGGGCAGGTTGGTTCAGATATTGAACTACATTTTAAAATTACATAATTCTCTAGTAACATCTCTGTATATATACTCCTTTTTCGAGTGGGAAATTCCAATGTTCTCAAGTTCCTCACTCAAAAGCTATAAAGTCTGGATGTTTTAATAATTGTTGGGCTGTTCATGCTTTCAAACTTGTAAATGTTATTCAAAGGCCAATGCATAGTCCTTAAATATAGGAACTGAAATTGATACATTGTATTATAATAGACGCCTTCTAAAAATCTCATAGTGAATGATCTTATTTATTGGTGTAGCATTGATATTCAATATAGTTTTCAGTGTAACTTATTACATTGAAAAGGTTTCACATAGAAATATTCTATTCACACACACCCACACCCCTACCCCATGAACAGAATGTAATAAAGGGAAATAACCTCCTTAGCATTCTGCTAATAAACTTCCAGAATTTGACTTTCACGGTTCACAACACCAGAAAGCCTACCGGGAGTTTTATTCTTGTACCATGTGCTCTCTAATTCGTGTGTGTGTGTGACGATTGAAAATATTTTCTGCTCCATTAAGGTCTTATTATATTATTTTGAAAGGACAAAATTGTCCAAATTTCCCCAAAAGTCTGAAGGAAATCTCTTGATAGATGAGCTAATTAAAATGCTGTAGTTGCTCCATAGTTAAGCTTACAACTGTGTTTGCATTATAAGTGCTATTCTGGCACAATTCACCCCAAAATCATTGTAGCTTCAAAACTAGTAGGTTAGGTCACAGACCAAAGTACAATTTTTCTTTCAAATGAAGGGAATTTGGACTGAGGTTTCCTGAATGACACTCTAAGAATAGATGCACTTGAAGAGTTCAAATCTTCCATCTTCAAAATCTTGGGGAAAAAAATGTTGACATTTTGTATGAAAAAATGGAATGAAGAGAAATAAAAAATTGCCTACTCTAAACTTGACCAAAGTTAGGCAGCTTGGGTGCTGATAGCACTGCCTCTCATACTGGCCAGTCTCATTATTTCCTGTATTCCTTGGCTGCCTGTCACCACCTGTTGTCTCTTGTCTTGTACTTTACTGTGAGCTTTTTGGGGGCAGGGACTGTCTTTTTGTTCAGTGTTTGTTCAGCACCTACCATAATGGGGTCCTGGTCACTGACTAGGGCTTCAAGGCACTACTGAAATACAGATAATAAATAATAATAATTAAATAATAATGAAACATACTTTACTGAATTCCTCTTGCTGTGATCTACTGCACAGGATGAAAGATTACCTGGTTACCATCAAATCTGAAAACATATTTGTATTATAAATAAGAAGTTAGCTATAGATTTTTGGCTTCAAAAGTTTAGTAGGAGATGTCAAATGACTGCTACAGACCTAGGCTTTAGGTTTTTTTTCTTTTTAAAGTCTAACCCTTTTCCTTGTACACATAGATATCAAAATGTAAAATTATCACTAGGGGAGGCTTGCCAATGGAAAAAAGATTTTTAGACCAAAATTGTGCTGCGTGTATTTAAAATGTTATTAACTTTTCAAATATGATCGAAACCAAGTAATATTTAGTGCTGTGCCCTAGATCTCAGTTATATGAGTCCAGTAAAGAAGTTTTAACTCTCCTCTTGTAATATATATATATATTTACAATGTGACAGAAATAGATATTTTAAACTCTGGGGAACGCATCTATATTTAGAGTCATAATTCATGGACTCCAAGCATTTCCTGCTATAGTTTCACCCTATTGAATGTGTTCTGTAATGAAATATCTCATGAGTCTGATTGGGTTCCAGCTTTCATTTAGATATTTTAAGGAATTGTACTGAAAAGGCACAAATTTGAGAACTCTTTTGGAGTAAGTCTCGAAGGAGGAAAAGGAAGAGAAAAACTCTTTGGGTGATATCCTGGCCCCATTTAAGAAAATGTGGGTTTTGCCATTGTGGGCAGGATTTCACAGTTAGAGTTAAATTGAGCTGAGAAAGTCCCTGTGGTTTCTAGGATGTCATTCGCAAAGAACGTACGTATGTGGGGGCGGTTGACCATCAGTCCTTAGGTTCATGGGTTTAGAAAGAATATGAGAAGAATATGTCTGGTAAACACCCTGGGAAGTGTGCAGTGCGGTTGGGAGATGTGAGGAACAGAGAGTCATTCCTGGAGGGGCTGTTTTTTGGAGACGTATATCAAAGGCAACCCCACCAGCCCTCATAACTCAAGAATGAAAGCAGAATAAGGAATATAAAAGATATGGAGATACAAATAGTAAAGTAAATACTATAGAGAAAAGAAACCTATATGGGTCTATTTTTGTAGCTGCTTCCTATGCTGAGCTCCTACTGAAGTTAATATGGGTGCAGAATGGCTGCAGAATCAGAATTTTTGACTTTACCACATTAACAGGGATATTACAGGCTTATCATAAAGTTGTATCAGCTGACCTGAGACAGCACAACATACATGGTAGTTATTTCCATGGGAATATAGTCTGGAGGATGATGATGACCATACAGAAAGAAGCCTGCCTGAGGGGAAATTGCTTCAGAGTCAAAGAAACTGAGAGCCAAATGTCCAGTGTTTGACACAAATGCCAAGAAAAAAGACTAGAGAAATTGCTAGTGTGAAGAGTAGACTTTTAGGAGCTACATCTAGACGAAAATTTAGAAGATTAAGACAGAAAGAGATACAGTACATGAGCTGGTGAATCACTGAAGAGATTTTGCTAGCTGAAAAAGGGACAAATGTGGACATACAAAGCATTTTTATTATTTATAATAACAAGAATATATAATGTATGCAGACATGACGCCAAGCGTATTGCATTCAAACTTTCTGGCACTTAAAAAACACAAGAAAAACTTCATGTATTGCTAGTAGCTCAGTCATCCTGAAATGAAAGATCATTACAGCTCCACCATGATTATGTCATGAAGACCCATAGAACATCATCAGTGGTAACCTATTAGCAAACCTTCATGAAAACTTAGCAAGTTTATATGAGAGAATTCTAAAGGCTAAAATGCAGCTGTCAGTCTACAAGGAATCTATGTGTGTATAAGCAATTACTGTCCTTTGGGAAAATATTCTTACATTCTATGCTAACTTTTACCTGGCCCATACAGGTATGCAAGTAGGATACAGGAAGCCAGGCACAATCACAATCCTTGCGCTGAGGTGAGGCAACGGCTGTTCAGGGCTAGTGCTCACAGAGATGCTAGTGTCCCCAAGTGAATGGGACTTTCACATGAGAGTGTACACTGCACCTTTTCAAATGAGATGCAGTGGACCTTGTTTCCTTCTGTTCCAGAAAACCTGCTTGAGATCTAGGAAGTACACATCCATTCAAAGCCTTTTGAAGAGGAAATGAGCAGAATAAGTGCTACGCATGATTATTTATTTAAACGCAAAAGAAAAACATCCCCTCCCCACCAATGAAAATGTATAGCAGTAATAAAAGGGCAGGAAATGAATAAGTGGAAATATAAAAAGAGAAAAATTGTGAAAGTTAGAAACAAATAAAAATGAAAAAAAAATCCCACAAAACAAGCTCCCATCCTAAACTGCATTTCACCCAAATCAAAACTGAAAACTAGTTTGGTTCTGTAGCAGCCTGATCAATTCAGCAAAGGTATAAAAGTCTTACCTAGAAAAAACATATTTCTCTTACACACACACACACCAGTAACAACAAGTTGTAGAGTCAAAAGACTGATCCTCTCCTGTACTGTCCCACAATGTGAAATTCTGCATTTGACAACTCACCTTCTGGATGCACAGTACATTTTATTGGCCAAGAAGTCACTGAAGTTCAAGACTGGAGTCACCTCCATGCATGGCAATGAATGAGAGAGTGTTGGAGAAACGTGTTCCAAAGGGTAACATCAGAAAAAAGAAACAATATCTTGCAGATGGTATAGGACTAAGGACATGTCTACACTGCAAAAAAAAGGTGTATTTTCAACATGGGTTAGCTAACCACTGTTACCAAATTCAGGTTAAAATAGCAGTGAAGACATAGCAACTTGGCTTTTAACTTGGGTTAGCAGAATGAATTTAAGCCTATACGGCAGCCTAGGGTTGAACTCAAACTTCTAACCCAAGTTAAAAGCGAAGTTGCTATGTCTTCACAACTGTTTCAACCCATGTTAGCAATGGTTGGTTACCTAACAGGTTAGGAACATGCTTTTTTTTTTCTTTTTTTTCTGCAGTGTAGATATACTGTAAGTGTGTATATCCCCCTCCTCTGAGAGAGCTTGAGTCCTTTCGGTCATCCCTCGTTTTGTTTTATTTTTTTCTATCTATTCTGCTCATTGCCCCTTTAGATGTCTCCTCCAGGTGATCAATATCTGTTCACTGTGACAACAAATATAGCACTCACATGAGGATTAGGATGTCTATAAGTACTCTCTGATAATGACTAAAGGCATCTATTGTTGATCATTGACTTCACAGGGAGTTTTGTATGCAAGATGAATGCAGGAGCTGGCCCTAGATATAATTTAAAGTAGGGCTGTCAAGCGATTAAAAAAAGTAATCATGATTAATCATACAATTAAACAAATGAATCGCGATTAATTGCGCAATTAATCGCACTGTTAAACAATAATAGGATACCATTTATTTAAATATTTTTGGGTGCTTTCTATATTTTCAAATATATTGATTTCAATTGCAACACAGAATACAAAGTGTACAGTGCTCACTTTATATTCATTTTTATTATGAATATTTGCACTGTAATAAACACAAGAAATAGTATATTTCAATTCACCTAATACAAGCATTGTAGTGAAATCTCATGATCTTGAAAGTTGAATTTACAAATGTAGAATTATGTACAAAAAATAACTGTATTCAAAAATAAAACAATGTAAAATTTTAGAGCCTACCAGTCCTCTCAGTCCTACTTCAGCCAATTGCTCAGACAAACAAGTTCGGTTACAATTTGCAGGAGATAATACTGCCTGCTTCTTGTTTACAATGTCACCTGAAAGTGAGAACAGGTGTTCACATGGCACTGTTGTAGCTGGCAAAGCAAGATATTTTTGTGCCAGATGCGCTAAAAATTCATATGTCCCTTGATGCCACCATTCCAGAGGACATGTATCCATGCTAATGACAGGTCCTCCTTGATAACAATCCAAAGCAGCATGGACCAGTGCATGTTCATTTTCATCATCTGAGTCAGATGCCACCAGCAGAAGGTTGATTTTCTTTTTTGGTGGTTCGGGTTTTGTAGTTTCTGCATCTGAGTGTTGTTCTTTTAAGACTTCTGAAAGCGTGCTCCACACCTCTTCCCCTTCAGATTTTGGACGGCACTTCAGATTCTTAACCTTGGGTTGAGTGCTGTAGCTATTTTTAGAAATCTCACATTAGTACCTTCTTTGCGTTTTGTCAAATCTGCTGTGAAAGTGTTCTTAAAATGAACATGTGCTGGGTCATCATCTGAGACTGCTGTAACATGAAATATATGGCAGAATGTGGGTAAAACAGAAGAGGAGACATATGGTTCTCCCTGAAGGAGTTCAGTCACCAATGTAATTAATGTGCATCATCAGCATGGAAGCATGTCCTCTGGAATAGTGGCTGAAGCATGAAGGAGTATATGAATGTTTAGCATTTGTGGCAGATAAATAGTTTGCAATGCTGGCTACAAAAGTGCCAAGCGAACACCTGTTCTCACTTTCAGGTGACATTGTAAATAAGAAGCAGGCAGTAGTATCTCCTGTAAATGTAAACAAACTTGTTTGTCTTAGCGATTGGCTGAACAAGAAGTAGGACTGAGTGGACTTGTAGGCGCTAAAGTTCTACATTGTTTTGTTTCTGAGTGCAGTTACGTAATGAAAAAAAATCTACATTTGTAAGTTACACTTTCACGATAAAGAGATTACACTATAGTACTTGTGTCAAGGTTCCTCCCCCACTCTGAACTCTAGGGTACAGATGTGGGGACCTGCATGAAAACCTCCTAAGCTTACTTTTACCAGCTTAGGTTAAAACTTCCCCAAGGTACAAATTAATTTTATCCTTTGTCCTTGGAATATCCACTACCATCACCAAACTCTAACTGAGTTTACTGGGAAACTTAGTTTGGACACGTCTTTCCCCCCAAAATCCTCCCAACCCTTGCACCCCACTTCCTGGGAAAGGTTTGGTAAAAATCCTCACCAATTTGCATAGGTGACCACAGACCCAAACCCTTGGATCTGAGAACAATGAAAAAGCATTCAGTTTTCTTACAAGAAGACTTTTAACAGAAATAGAAGTAAATAGAAGTAAAGGACTCACCCCTGTAAAATCAGGATGGTAGATACCTTATAGGGTAATTAGATTCAAAACATAGAGAATCCCTCTAGGCAAAACTTTAAGTTACATAAAAGACACACAGACAGAAATAGTCATTCTATTCAGCACAATTCTTTTCTCAGCCATTTAAAGAAATCATAATCTAACGCATACCTAGCTAGATTACTTACTAAAAGTTCTAAGACTCCATTCCTGTTCTATCCCCAGCAAAAGCAGCATTTAGACAGACACAGACCCTTTGTTTCTCTCCCTCCTCCCAGCTTTTGAAAGTATCTTGTCTCCTCATTGGTCATTTTGGTCAGGTGCCAGCGAGGTTACCTTTAGCTTCTTAACCCTTTACAGGTGAGAGGATTTTTCCTCTGGCCAGGAGGGATTTTAAAGGGGTTTACCCTTCCCTTTATATTTATGACAACTTGTATGAGGTGAATTGAATAATATTTTTCCTTTTGTTTATCATTTTTACAGAGCAAATATTTGTAATAAAAAATAATAATGTAAAGTGAGCACTGTACACTTTGTATTCTGTGTTGTAATAGAAATCAATTATTTTGAAAATGTAGAAAAACATCCAAAAATATTTAATAAATTCAATTGGTATTCTATTGTTTAACAGTGCAATTAATCATGATTGAATTTTTTAAATGCAGTTAATTTTTTTGTTAATAGCTTGAGTTAACTGCATTTAATCGACAGCCCTCATTTAAAGCATTTGATAATTGGTTTGTGAAGAGCTATACAGTGTGTTAATAAGAACCTGGAGCCCAGAAAGTCTAATGCTGCATAGCTGTATTGCAAAGGCAGTGTAGAGTCCTTGCTAAAAGAAGGGGCATTGGGTTCTATTCCCAGCTCTCATTATGAATAAATCAATAACTCTAGGCCTCAGTTTCCCCATATATAAAATGGGGATAACATCTACCTTAGACCGTGGTTCCCAAACTTGTTCTGCCGCTTGTGCAGGGAAAGCTCCTGGCGTGCCGGGCCGGTTTGTTTACCTGCCGCATCCGCAGGTTTGGCTGATCGCGGCTCCCAGCGGCCACGGTTCGCTGCTCCAGGCCAATGGGAGCTGGCGGCCAGTACGTCCCTTGGCTCGCGCCACTTCCAGAAGCTTCCATTGGCCTGGAGCAGTGAACCGCGGCCACTGGGAGCCGCGATCGGCCGAACCTGCGGATGCGACAGGTAAACAAACCGGCCCGGCCCACCAGGAGCTTTCCCTGCACAAGCGGTGGAACAAGTTTGGGAACCACTGCCTTAGAGGGATGTTGTGTATCTAAATTATTTCATATTTCTAAAGTGCTTTGAAATCTTCAGGTGGATGGTGTTACATAAGTGCAAAGTCCTATTGTCCCCTCTTGACTTCCCCACAGCAGAAAAAGAGAGGTTTAAGATGCCTAGTGCGGCACAGGTCCCAGAGCTATATATTTTTAAATGTTAGCAAACCCTTATCTTATCCATATTTGTTCAGCCAAATATAGAGTTTAATCTGAATTCAGAAGATTTACAATACAAGCAGCTGCTGTTGGCTCAAACAAATGGAAAAGTGAACTAGGTAATTTCCAGAACCAATCAACATTAAAGCTGGGTGTATTTGTATTGCTTTCAGTTCACATATGAGAAATAGATTATACAACTGTACCTCATAAAATATTATACCTGAGACACAGATTAGGATATTCAGTCTCCCTTACACATAATTCTCATTTTCCTTCACCCCCAGTCTACTTCCCCACCAAAATTAACTTGGGAAGTTTTTAGCAGCTGGCTAGAGTATTGTTTCAGTGTAATAATGTAATGTATTCAATGTTTATGCTCATTAAGGACTTTAGTGGAATCATTTTAAATAAATGCTTTAGGGGTCACTTTGGCTCTATTAAGCATTTTAAATAGATTAAATCCAAGGTCTCTGCTTGCTGAATACCTAAAGGAGATCTTGTCTGTGAAGCCAAAAACAATTTAAAATATGTGAAATGCAGTAGAATTAATCTGTCCAGAACCAAAAGGAAGACTATATTTATAGCTGCTGATTTATTTGTTTGATATACAGTATGTGCTGTGGTTTATAATTTTTAAGGTGTGTGAATAGGGTCACATTAGATATTACAGAAATAGTGAAGCAATGATTTACAAGACTTCATATTGTGCCTATTGACCTTCTCAATAAGAAAGGTTGGTGATTGTAACAGCAGTGAAAAATTAAACCCATGGGAGTCAATTTAATGTAGTCTAAACTGTTCAACAACCAGCAAAATATCCATATCAGCAGCTCCATCTGCAGATTATATTTCAGTTGTAAAAAGCATTTTTTAATAAAAAGTGCACAATCTTTCTTTATACTGCAAAGCATGTGTTTCCTCCTCCATGGAAGCAGCTGCTCCTATCTTTAGCATGTTAAGAATGGAAGTATTGTGTTGTAACTAGTGCACTCAGGGGGAAAAAAAAAAAGAAAGAAACTGCTTCATGGTATCACAAGTCATTTGCTCAGATTCCTTCTGAAAATTAATCTCTGGGCTGTGAAAGAAAGATGTGCATCTGTGTTCATCCTTTGCTGTGGGTAAACACATTAGTCTGCTCCACAATGAAAACAATATTAGCACATGTTCAGCTTGAAATAATCAATATCTAGGCCTAACAGTTGGGTAATGTTTCATGTTAACACACTCACCATGAAAATGATAGGTTGAGGACAAGAGATCTCTTTTAATTATCAGAGCCATGTGTCATGGGCATTCCAGAAATAATGAATGCATCTAAAACATTGTCAGATAAATGAAAGACAAAAAACATTCAAATGGAGTTCTTCCTTATGATTGAGCTCATTTTCTTGCAAGGTTATCTTGCTACCCAGTATCCTGCACAGCTGGAGGCTGGAAAAGAGGATACAGAATCCTCACATTTTTCTAGTTCATCTTCTTTAGAGTGCATGCCCCATCCACATTTTGCAAGCAATTGGCCAAAAACAGTGTAAGGGTATGTACAGAGTGCAAACATTGTGTATAAACAGCTCTAAAAAATAAATGTCAGTAATTTATCAGGCACCTTTTCCAATAATTTTGCTTTCGCTTATATTTTAAGCATAGGTTTTTATTTACCATATTTGCCAACAGACAACTAGCCCTTCACATGAATGCCAATAGATGTTTCTACCGCCTATCAACAGTCAGCGTTTTGGTATCCCAACTTCTGGTTTTCAAGCTCTTATGTAATCTATAAGGCAGAACTTTTTAATATCATCCTAATGTAATGATTTGGGAGATATTTAAGCTCTTTGAAATTTGTGCTTCACACAACAATTTCTTTTTCTATCTGCAAAGAAACAAATAGGAGAACAGTCGAGGCAACAAGACTGGTATTTGTGCAGAAGCATATGGGAGATGTGGACAAGACAATTTGCATAATGCATATTTGTGGGAGTTCTTTTTCAGCTTAGCACATCTATGTGGGAAGTTCATTACGATATTTTCTTTATAACTTATCTTTCCTCCAGGGTACTAGAGCAAAGCAGTTTACAGTACAGTGCAGGTATCCTTTCTGCATTTTGATATGTTGATATGAAAAATCTCTACTTTCTGATTCTAGTTCTAATTACAAATTGTCTGCTGAAAGCATGCATCTCTACAAAGGCAGATCAAGATGCTAAATATTTTAGCAATCACCACTGTTTTGGTGACAGATGAGGCATACATTTTAAATCCTATCTTGTTTGTTGATTATAGAATCCTTAGAGAGATAAATGGGTTAATATTTTAACACTGCATATTAATGGTTAACAATTTCACTTGAACATGATATGCTCATATTAAGAGCAGGGGAGATGAGGAATTGTGTTAATTGTATTAACTTATCAAAGGATGTAGATAGTTCTCCTAAAGCTTTGTTTAAAGTTACAACAGATTAAGCGCCACAAAATATTCAATACCTCTGGTGTTTTTTCTGATCCTTTGATATTTGTCTGACCTGGGAAGTCCCCACAAAAGGCAAATGAAACTACCTCAGCTACTCTGGCCAGAGAGCATGCTGGCCGCAGCTGGAGTAGACTTTTTATATGTGGAGAGCAGAACCAGAAGGAAAGTCTTACTTAATAATGTTGCTTTTCAAACACTCTTTGGCCCTGTTGCTCCACTGACTTGCACCTTGTTTTATCACTTTACTCCCATATAATGGGACAGTAAGTGAAGTGTAAAACACTACAAAGTCAGTAGTGTTTTACACCCATTTTGCACTTACATAAATGACTATATCACATGCAAGGCAGTGGAGTATTAAGCCCTCTAACTGCAACATTAGAAGACATTTTACATATTTTATAAAGGAATAAGTGTGTTGTCCCACTTGAAGCCTGTCCGGGATTTTCAAAGATGCATTTGTAAGAGTCCAAAGTACAGTCTGAATTCCTGAAATCAAGGATAAACTAACAAATCAGTGCCCATGTCCCAGCCAAACAATCAGTGAACAAGATCCTATAGCTTTCTTAATTCAAAAGGTGTGCCTTAATTTATCAAATATCTCCAGATTTAGGCTAAGTACAAGCCTTTTGTACAGGAGTTCGATGAGTTGCAGGCATTTGAATATAACTCATGGGAGTCCTTTAGGAAGGCAGCCAGAGCACTCATTCCTAGCTGATCAAGTCAAAGATTAAAGAGGAACACTAGGAGAAAAGCAACTCCACGAAGAGGCAATTTTCAGGGCCTTCATATTGCCTACCATATGGCTTATGGAGATAGAGGATTTCTAATCATTTACTGTCCTGTCACCACAGGGAGCTCATGAGGCCCCTCTGAAGTATTATGGACCACTGCAGTCTAATAATCTTGGGGAAGGTCACACAAGAGAGGTAAATTCCCTTAACTAGAAATGTTTTTTTAAGAAACAGCAAGGAGATTGAGACAGTGCTTTGACATTTGTATTAATATACACTATCAGGAATGTCAGCTATAGTTCAGAAAAACTTCTGAATTTCACATATCAAAACTATTTGTCAGAACTACTGAAAACCTTCTATGCAGGCATTTCACTGACAGCGGTTATCAGTTGTAGGAATCCTCATTCAGCACCTAATATCCTCAGCCTCCTGTATCACAGAATCATAGGCATTAGAGATGGAGAAGAAATACTAGGTCATCAGCCCTTCTCCCTGTAAGATTGTTCTCTATTGTATCTTTTCTAGTGTTTCATCCATCTTAGTTTTAAAAAAATCCCAAGCAATGTCGCTTCTATCATTTCCTTGAGAGACTATTTTCCAGCCTCGGTCTAGATTAATCAGTGCCCTGCACCTTACGTTGCCACTTAAACCAGTGCAAGGTGAATGTACAACACTGCCATGCTGATCTAGTAGCAATTTACAGATTCCACTGGGGTAAATGACTGCACAAGGTGCAAGGCAGTGGTGAATCTGACCCTAATATTTCACTGAAGAAATCTGCCCTGATATTCAGCCTAAATTTTCCCTTTAGTTAATTCATCCCATTACTACCATCCTAAGTAGTTTCTGTCTATTTTGGTGTGTACACCCTTGGAAAGTGATAGCCTATTATCCTGTGTCCCATTTACCTTTGCCCATAAGGAAAATTAACTGGAGCCTTAGCAGAATAAATTGTTTCATGTAACATAGTACCAGTCATACTTCTAGTATCTCAAAGCACTTTACAAAACAATAAACTAAACACTAGACGTCCAGTGACTGTGCAGTCATGTCCAAACCCATTTTGTACTCAACAATAGCATTCTCATAGTCTAGGATATAAACCCTGTGTCATTGACAATAAGAAAATAAGCCAGCACAGTGCCAATGGGTTTTGAACAAAACCGTGAGATGTTTAGCTTTTTTCAATGAACCCACAATCAATGGTAGAAGGAATCTGTGTTTGCTATCCCTGATAAGAGAGAGACATCTGTTAGAGTGCAGAACACACCTACTAAACAACTGCAGTATCAGAACTGTTGATAAATTCAAGTTCTTCTCTGGGAACTGAACACACAATCCTCTAACCCAGAGTGCTATCAATTGAGTCATCTAAAAATAAGACACTTCTCTCAGACTTGGCCACAGTGGTGCATGCATTTGTCACCTCCAGGTTGGATTACTGCAACTCGCTACCTAGGCCTATATAGGAAATTCACAAACTGGAACAGGTACACAATGCAGAGGCCTGGGTCCTAAGTGGACCAAGCTGAACAAAACATCATGCCAGAGTTCCACAGCCTGCACGGTCTTCTCTAAGCCACTGTTACCTCAAAGATTGCTTCTTTCATAAGTTTTCTATTATCCCTGAGCACATTATATATATATCTCCAAACCCAGAGATAGTTCTGAGGCAATAGGAGACAGTGTTCCAAAACAGCAGGTCTGACATCCTGGAACCCTGCCAAAGGAGAAAGGAAAAGTCCCTTCCTCTGAATCATCAAGTTGAAAAATCTTTCTGCCATATCATTCTCATCAGGGCAGAAACCTAGCAGAGCATGCAAACTGGGGGTCCAGTTACACCCAAAGCAGGATCGAGAGCCAACTGCCCATGAACAGTGCTTAGACACTAAAGGGATAAGTGGTTTTATATATATATATATATATATATATATATATATATATATATATATATATATATATAAATCTTGGTAGGTGGATTAAATTCTAAGTAACCGCAGCCAAATAAATACTGCTGCTTTTACAATTTGGACTTAGTGGCCAAAGTGTACCCATATGTCACCTGCAAGCACTGAAACTGGTCCCATGATATACTTAGCAATGATTACTTTGCAATAATACAAGCTGTCAAAAGTGTTGTAATGAGGTGTTGAAATAATATTAATCTCATATTGAGTAATTGCTATAAATGCCTTGAGGTATAAATATCTTTGTTAAAATAAATATAATGTAGCTGGCTTTACCTGTAATTTGATATGGCTGTTCTGGTTCCTTCTAGGCTATATGGCCCCTGGTGCCTTTTCTGGGCTTCTTAACTTAATGTTACCCACAGAAGTAACAACACCTTAGTGTATAGGACACAAACATTTGGGTCAATCTGAGGGCAAAGCTCAGCTAAAGGAGGCTGCATGCAATAAATATGAATGTAGGATACTACTACGATAAATAAAATTGCCCTGTGTTGATGTGACCAAGCATGACTGACTGAAACTGAATTTTCAAGAAACGGGATTAGGCACAGTGCTTCAGTGAACTGCAAGAGAGTACATGAAATATTTACTCCTGGGTTCGGATTAAGGTGGCTACTGATTCATTCTCAGAATGCTGGACATCCAGGTACTTCCGGCATGCCATGGGCCTGCCTCTGCCTGTGTGACCCTGCCCCACCGACATGACCTGACACACACACACAGAGTATGCATGGCATGGCCATCCTAGTCAGAACAGCCTGCCTACTTCTGATACAGTGTCTGCCTCTGAACTTACTCTTGCACAAATAAATACCCCCAAGTCAAATAATATACTATAAAGTGTGTTTACCTAACTACAGTGGTCCAACTCTACTGAGAACAGACTGTTGTACCATTTTCTATTCTTTACTGTTGCTGTCAGAGGAATTGACTCATTGAAAACACTGCCATTTTCTTATCTTGTTAGAACTTTTTCCATAAGATTTCAGAACATATAATATTTAGGGTAGTTTGAATCATTTTTGGTGTGTGCCATTGTTGTGGTTCTTTTCCCTGATTTCATTCCTCATTGTTCACTATTTATATGTAATATTTACTTACTACAGATTGTCTAAATTAGGTCAGCAGCAGGTAAATGAAGCAGTTCCCTGCTTTGCTCCACCTTCCTGTCCTAAACGGTTAAACAGTTAAGACACTGTAGGAATTTAACACAAGACACAGCCCATGAGGCCATTACATAGAATCAGAAGCGGAACCTCTTCCTGTGTCTTTTGAGTTCTCTTTCCCAGCAATTAGTCCTGGTTTCTGGGATGGTGACTGGCTAAAAACAGCACAAAGACAAATTTAAAGAAATCTCTAAAACTTTAAAATTTGTTTGGAGGGGAAAAAACAAAACAAAAAAATCCCCAAACCAAACAAAAGCCCTTTTAGGTGAATCAGTCCCATACAGGTGCAGAATATTTTGTGCTTCAAGTCTCTTCTTAAATAGAAATTAATGATGCTCCAGGCCGTATAGTCTTAAGTTCAGAGCATAATAATGGGAGCTGGAAGTTCTGGATTCTATTCTTTGTTCTCCAACTATCCTTACATTCAGTGCTACAATGCCTCCATATGCTGGTGTCCCAAAAGGGGGCTGAGTTAAGGTTCCTGTGTTGTGTTGTGTGAGACGCGTTATTTTAACTGTGAATTTCCTGGGGATATTAAGTTTGCAAATTTAAAATGGTTGTAAAACTAATATTCATTAAAAGACTATGTGGGGGAAAATTAAACTATAAATCTTCCAGTGTTTGAGTTTGAGATTTTTGAAATCTCTTGTGGAATGGTACAGGAAGCAAAAGGCATTATGGATGGAACCTTAACTCCAGATTAATTAAGTTTCATATGTGAATTTCCTTTTCTTTTTTAGCTATGTGAATGAGCCAGTCTGGTAGGGGTTTCTGACATGTGGGGGAGGAGAGTCTCTGTGTAAGAGGTGGACTGACATAGGGCAAAGAATTCTCAATTTGTGAGTTTACCTAACACCAGGATTTCCAGTCAAACTCAGTGGTGCACTACAGAAACCAAGAGTCCTTGCTGCAGAATTTAGGTCCAGCTTTCCACTGAGCGCACAGGGCCCTGCTTCCAGCTGCCATGAAGCATAAAGCTGAAGAAGCAACCAGTCTATCAACTTTATTTTTTCAGTGATTTAACTGATGTTCTGCATGTTGGGCTTTTCACCCTGTCTGCTGCACAAGTATCAGTCTAGAGACCCCAGGGGATTAGGATATGCTGTAGCACAGGAAAACCTGTCTCCATTGGCCAAAGGCCCAGAGAACAAAAAGCCTAGTCAGCAAAGGGACTAAGGCTATAGTCCTGATGAAAGGAGTGGGAGACAAAATTTGTACTCTCTCTCTGATTTCCTTCCCCATCATTTAAAGCCCTCATGAGAATGAGAAAAGTGTGATGAAATGTTAAACAGCAACATGAGTTTTCTGTAGCATGCGTGCAAATGACTAGTGACACAGGACATTCCATTAAGTGATGTCCATGAGAAACAAGCACCCAGTGAATCATCCATCCGACAAGCTTGCAATAAGAATGTTGCAGAACTCATCTCTGGACGGATACTGCTGCTATTTAATGTAGTTTCCTGCAAGCCGTTCATCATATTTATGGCTGCAACTAACCCCTTTTACTATGTTCTTTTTTCATAAGTTTTCCTCAAAAAAGGCTATTCCACAGCTTTACAAAACTGTGCACAGGAGAGTAATGCATGACCCAGAGCAAATGGAGGGGGATCATACTCACATCATGCCAAATATGTGGACCAGTCATCAAAAGTGTGGGTGAAATGCCAGCTGCAATACATCTGGTAGTGCTGACTACCTTTGCCATGCCCATCTCCTCTAAAGCAAGCATAAGGAGGAAAACTAAAGTACTGTTCATTAAAAGCTTTGGAAAAGATCTCAATGTGGTAAACATGCTTCATAAGTTGCAGCAGCAATGTAGGGTGGGGCTCACCCCAAGTCTGAATCCCCAAGTCATTGTTTTAAGACAATAGTGTGAACCTTTACTGTGAATTACAAGTTTCAGAGTAACAGCCGTGTTAGTCTGTATTCGCAAAAAGAAAAGGAGCACTTGTGGCACCTTAGAGACTAACCAATTTATTTGACAGTATGCATCCGATAAAGTGAGCTGTAGCTCACGAAAGCTTATGCTCAAATAAATTGGTTAGTCTCTAAGGTGCCACAAGTACTCCTTTTCTTTTTGTGAATTACAAGATCCTGGCTTTTCACTCAACATAATTTGCAAGTGGCTTAAACTCAATGATCAATAATTTCCCCTGTGATAACTCTACATTTTTTGGGAGGGGAGGAACAAACTAAGCATGGATTGTAAGAGCCGTGGATATTTTTCAAGTTAGTTAACAACTTCCACAAATTTGAACTGGCTGGGAGGAAAGTCAGCAGTTACAGAAATACAAGCCTTAATCAGTAGCTGTTGTTGGACAAAAATTAATCTGAAAGAAAGGAGACTATTCCACTAAGATGTTTTCGGTGCATCATTCTATACACACCATTCTATCCCAGTTGTAGTCTTGGTGTGATTAATCTACTTCTGGTACAGTGTTATATGTTTGGAGAGTATTTCTTTGAACGAGACAGCACTGCATACAGACAGAGCAGTATGCCTGTCAGAAAATGGCTCTTATTTCCAAGTCAGTTAACACTTTGCTTGACCTCTCTCCTGTTTTTGTGGAGCTAAGGGATTCAGTGAAAGGACCTAAAGGTTTCAAGAAAGGAAGTATGATCCTGTGGGTACAGCAAAGAACAAAGAGTCAGGAAATGTGGGTTCCTTTCCTGTCTCTGCCACAGACTTCCTGTGTGATCTTTAGCAGATTACACAGGGCTTGAGCCTGAGAGGAGCTGAGGACCTTCAACTCACACCAACTCAATGAATATTGAAAGGATACAATATTGCACTGGGGCATGAATCCTTCTGTGCCTCATTTTTCTCATCTTTCAAACTGAGATAATATTTACTCAGCTATTTCACAGTCATGGTGTGGTAGTTAATTCACTAATGAGGTGGTGGATTGAAGGTTATAGGCAAGAGTAAGTTGTCATTATCTCATTAATTTTATTAAAAAGAACTAAAACTTGTTCCTAACAACTACTATCTTAATTATAAAAAAGCTCAATACATGGAATATACTTTTTTTTTTTTTTACAGAAAACTTTCATGTCAAATGTTTTTCCTACCAGCCAATTTGCAAATCCAGACCTAACAAATCAGTTCCTCATACTAGCAATGTGGGAAGTGCCATTTCTACATATCCTGCTGGTTTCACTGTGCATTCCATATAGACAATATATTGTCACTAAAAATAAGATTCTTTAAACAATATTCTACAATTTAAAAAACTGTTTGCCAAGTTACTGATATCTTTGTTTAATATACTTACGTTGCTAGGGAAACTTTGGAGGATATTGTATTCATTACCCTTCTCATTTAAATCTTACAGTGACACACGTTCTGCACAATTTAGTCTGGTTCCCAATAGAATAAAAAATACAGTCAAGGGTGGTTGTTCCAGAATGAAGGATCAACAAATAGTGGAAGAAAATAATGGGATTACAATAAGCATACTAAAAAAGAGAAAATGTTAAATTAATTTCCCCCAATTAACCTGTGATAATAGGGAAAAAAACAAAACTATTTTTGCCCTGGTTTTGTTATTTTCCCCCCAAGTAACATGTACAACACAAAGATTAAATCAAATGGAATTATTTGCAAATCCCTTCTGTAAGAGCTTAATGTATTTGGGTCTAGGGTATATATGTGTGCATGCCTGGGTGTGTACACACTAATGATCCTTTTTAAGTAATAGGCATCCTAATGAGTAAATAATTTAATTAATATGAAAGCATTTAACAATTAATTGGTCTTATCTATTGGAAGTCCTATGAACTAAATTATCTTTGTTTGGTCTACATTTAATTGTGGATAGTTTTATGAAACACAGCTTTAGAGGGTTTTTAAATGTTAAAATAAACAACTAGGCTGCTTTTCAAATAGAGGCGGCTTTACTTGGGGTACATAATCAGGAAAGAAAATTCCAAACTGAAATTTTTAATTATTTAAAATTTGAAATAAGGAATTTAGAGCAATACCTGAGCATGAATCATAGAATCATAGAATAGAATATCAGGGTTGGAAGGGACCTCAGGAGGTCATCCAGTCCAACCCCCTGCTCAAAGCAGGACCGATCCCCGACTAAATCATCCCAGCCAGGGCTTTGTCAAGCCTCACCTTAAAAACTTCTAGGGAAGGAGATTCCACCACCTTCCTAGGTAACGCATTCCAGTGTTTCACCACCATCATACTGAAAAAGTTTTTCCTAATATCCAACCTAAATCTCCCCCACTGCAACTTGAGACCATTACTCCTTGTTCTGTCATCTGCTACCACTGAGAACAGTCTAGAGCCATCCTCTTTGGAACCCCCTTTCAGGTAGTTGAAAGCAGCTATCAAATCCCCCCTCATTCTTCTCTTCTGCAGGCTAAACAATCCCAGTTTCCCTCAGCCGCTCCTCATAAGTCATGTGTTCCAGTCCCCTAATCATTTTTGTTGCCCGCCGCTGGACGTTTTCCAATTTTTCCACATCCTTCTTGTAGTGTGGGGCCCAAAACTGGACACAGTACTCCAGATGAGGCCTCACCAATGTTGAATAGAGGGGAAAGATCATGTCCCTCGATCTTCTGGCAATGCCCCTACTTATACAACCCAAAATGCCATTGGTCTTCTTGGCAACATGGGCACACTGTTAACTCATATCCAGCTTCTCATCCACTGTAACCCCTAGGTCCTTTTCTGCAGAACTGCTGCCTAGGCATTCGGTCCCTAATCTGTAGCGGTGCATGGGATTCTTCCGTCCTAAGTGGAGAACTCTGCACTTGTCCTTGTTGAACCTCATCAGATTTCTTTTGGCCTAATCCTCTAATTTATGTAGATCCCTCTGTATCCTATTCCTACCTTCCAGTGTATCTACCACTCCTCCCAGTTTAGTCTCATCTGCAAACTTGCCGAGGGTTAATCCATATCATCCTCCAGATTATTAATGAAGATATTGAACAAAACCGGCCCCAAGACCAACGTTTGGGTCACTCCACTTGATACTGGCTGCCAACTAGACATGGAGCCATTGATCACTATCCGTTGAGCCCGACAATCTAGCCAGCTTTCTATCCACTCATCCAGCCCATATTTCTTTAACTTGCTGGCAAGAATACTGTGTCAAAAGCTTTGCTAAAGTCAAGGAATAACACGTCCACTGCTTTCCCCTCATCCACAGAACCAGTTATCTCATCATGGAAGGAAATTAGATTAGTCAGGCATGACTTTCCCTTGGTGAATTCATGCTGACTGTTCCTGATCACTTTCCTCTCCTCTAAGTGCTTCAGAATTGATGGTTTTGGAGCAGAACATTCTTCTTCAGCCTTGCCCCAAATCTGAAGAATGAACATTGAGAAAATGGTGATCTTGAAGTCCAAAATGGCATTATATTTGCTTCTAATTGGATTAAATTTTGGATGATAAAGCTTTCCATGTTGGGATATTGCCTATCAAAACATTGCCTGCAATTCAGCTGGACATGTTATTACTTGCTAACCATCCTAAACTGCTGTGTAATATTGTTCTGCATTATTAAGCAGGTACTATGTTGCCAGAGGTGGCTGCATTTCATTGATGGGTGAAGACAGAGGCCTGCATCCCCACTTCCCACAGGAGGAGAAGCTAACCTGTGAGTCACTGATGATCCTGTCATAATTTGTGGTCATCAGACACTGACCACAGCTACTGTCCCTGGCACTCTTAGAATGGGCATATCTGGCCACATGCCTTGCACCACGTGTTTAAAGGACCTGATCCAAAGCATACTGAAGTCAGTGGAAAAATTCCAGTAGACTTCAAATGGCCTTTGGATCAAGCCTATAGAAAGGTACCTTTTGTCCCTCTTCTAACTCTGGCCAGAGGTCACAAGCTTATCTTCCTTGTCTCTGTGAATGGTCTGCAATTGTTACCACAGTAACATTCTGATATTAATATGCTCTTTAAAAATGATTAAATCAAGGTAAATAAAAGGTGAACTGTATAAAATCCTATCTAGTCTAAGGTTTGAGTAACAGCATCACAAGGACAGGTTATATTTTGTAGTTACAGTGATTCAATTAAGTGTTCTCTTCCATACTAGAGCTCAGGTGTCATTCTCTCAGGTTTTTCTTCTTTCTCTGTTGGCATCACAGCATCTCAAGTCATTCTCATCTGCATCAGTGGAGTTCACATCCATAAAGCCTTTTAATCTTTAGGTGTGAACATCTTGCATTAATGACCATTCTAGCCTGGAAATCTTCCTTTATAGCCTTATAGGGCAGGGGTGCGCAAACTTTTTGGCCCAAGGGCCACATCGGGGTTGCGAAACTGTATGGAGGGCTGGGTAAGGAAGGCTGTGCCCCTGCCCCCTATGCACCCCCTCCCACTTCCCACCCCCTGACTACCCCCCTCAGAACCTCTGACCTATCCAACCCCCCCTGCTCCTTGTCCCCTGACCGTCCCCTCCCGGGACCCCCACCTCTAACCGACCCTGGGACTCCCGCCCCGATCCAACCCTTCCTGCTCCGTGTCCCCTGACTGCCCCGACCCCTATCCACACCCTTTCCCCGACAGCCCCCCCGGGACTCCCATGCCTATCCAACCCCCCCTGTTCCCCATCCCCTGACCGCCCCTCCCAGAACCTCCGCCCCATCCAACCACCCCCTGCTCCCTGTCCCCTGACTGCTCCCTGGGACCCCCTGCCCCTTATCCAACCCTCCCACTCCCCGCCCCCTTACCATGCTGCTCAGAGGAGCAGGAGCTCGCAGCCCCACCACCCAGCCGGAGCCAGTCATGCTGCGGCCGCACTGTCTGGCAGGAGCAGCGGGCCAGAGTGCTGGTGGCATGGCGAGCTGAGGCTGTGGGGGAGAGGGGACAGCTGGGAGGGGCCAGGGGCTAGACTCCCCAGCGGAGAGCTATGGGGCCTGGCAGGATGGTCCTGCGGGCCGTAGTTTGCCCACCTCTCTTATACGGGTACTGTTTAATTTTCTGGTCCAGCTCCTGGAAATAAGTTTATTACAGCCCCCTTTTCAGCACAAGATCCCGCTGTATTTATAATACTCCTTTACTGAGGTTTGGGCCCCCAACCTGCTTTTGTGAGATGCAAACTAGTTCAACAACATCAAAAGATGCACAGACAATTAAGTTTCTTTCTTACTCAATGGTTTCTCTCCTGCAGAAGTCAGCTTATTACCATTTATATGGCTACTTTATGTAGCTGTATAGCTAACCTGAAATGTTAGTATCCCTTTTCCTGCCCAGAGTGACTATGACATCCCATGCTTTAAGTATTTTTGAATGTTAATTAGGCTTTCACTGCCCCGTCTATACTGTCTGCTATAAGACAGCTCCCATCCAGTAACCCCCTTGAAGCTACTATAGCTCTCACTAATTATCTGTTTTTCCAGAATTCCAGTCTCTAACCCAGTCCTGTGACAAACTGGACCTAAATTATGCAGTAAGATCCTCTGGTTTCTCTGACACTCTAGAGCAGCAGACTGGAAATTTTGTCGCTGTGGATAAATTTTAAAAATTGAGATTATTATTACATTAAAAATAATACAAATGGGGGGGAATGCCTCATGTTATCTTTTAATATTAAATTTAATTTATTTTACACTGCACCCACATTTAAAATGTGCTGCTAAGATGTGCTACTGGCAATGCATAACTGCTTTGTAAAAGTTATTAGGAGACATTAGAGGTTTTGTCAACTGGGTAGAGACCAGTCGGGTCTTTTGACAGCAGGGAAAGCATGTGAAGTGGGTAAGGATTGTGGGATAAGCATATTTGGTAGATGTTTCTGCTAACAAGACTAGCCAGTCAAAGAGCTAACATGTTAACGTTTCAACTGACAGAGTTACCACTTTCAACCCTCAGAATGATAGATTTGCATTGATTTACACTTGGGTCACATTTGCCAGATTATCTTTGCCACAGTACGGGCAAGGAACTTGGGCGCTGACCCTACAATCACAACAGGTATCTGTACAGAGCCCCTAACTGCTGGTTACTGATTTGTTTTTCACTTAATTTGATTTGCACCCTTTTGATCTTGGAGCCTGTCAGGCAGCCACGTCACCTGCTCTTGGCCGTTCCCCTGGCATGTCTCCTACTCTAGGTGCTCCATATGTTCGGGGTGGCAGAACCAGGCGGATGGAGGGAGCTAGTGCCCCTGCTATGGAAACTCGTGCACTTCCAGGGGTGAGGGTGGAGGTGAGAACAGGACCCAGAGGAGCTGAAGCTGCCACTATGGGGCCCATGATCGGGCTGAGGAGCAGGGAGCAAGACCCAGAGGGGCTGGAACATGTCCAGAAGCAGGTAGAAACTCCAAGGACCCTCCTTCCCAGCCTGGAGACAGCTCCCCACCCCCACTGCTGACTCTCAGTACCTCCACTCACTCACCGGCATATCCCTCTGGCCCACCATTTTCAGGGAGCTTCCCCCCATTCCCCACACATATGGGGGTGATGTATGCTATCTCTTCTCCACCCAGGGGTTCCTCCACATGCGCAGGGGGGGAGGGGAGGACGACTCCTCAGTCAGCTGGTTAAGCTAAGCTGTCTTTACTGCCCCTATGTACCAGCATGACCCAGAGCAGGACTGTGATTCCAGCCTAACAGGTGGAAGCTCTATGCTTCCTTTGCCATATCTGCCCATCCACTATTCAGAGTTCCACCGAGAAAGAGAGAGTGTTTAACGGCTTGCAGCAGGGGCAGCTGCCATCGCCCTCTAACCACATTGATCTACCAAGAGGTTACAGCTGGAATGTGTTTCCACTGGAAAATGCCAGTTAGTTTAAATCAAAATTTTGTGCAAGAACATGTCATTCTGCCAAAACTTCCCATGGAAACCAGGCAGATTTCCTGCCTATCTCCCCAGCAGCCTACTTGGAGGGGAGATTGGCAGCCAGGAGTCCCAGAGCTTCCTGTCTCCGTGGCAGCTCACCAGGCAGGCTGCTGGACTTCCAAGCTCCCGGGGAGGCTGACACCCCAGGCTGGATGGCTCCCAGGGTTTCCAGACTCCCCAGCTCCATGGGAGCCTGCTGGGGGTGGGGGAGGGGTGCTGGAGAGCCCAGGCTTCCTAACTCTATTGAAGCCTGCACTGCAGGCTGCCAGAGAGCTAGGGGTTTCCAGGGCCTTGGGGAGCATATTTTGTTTTGGAAACACTGAAACATCTGTGCTGTGGGAACATTTCAGTGTTCCCAAAACAAAATACTGCAGAAACTTCACTTCTGCAAACAATGTCCAGGGTTTGACTTTTTGTCTAAATTAGGGACAGACCAAAAAAATTCTCCAAAACCTTGAAATTTTTTGTGGAAGTGAAATTTAGTTTTCCCGCCAGCACTACAAGATCTTGGGAAGTCTGTGTCATATTTATATTTTGCAGACTTTTGGGTAGATAAGTGGAAAAAAATCTTTGCTACATTTCAAATTATATTTGTAGCACAGTGACAATTTTTGGAGGAAGAGCTGATACAGGAAGATAAGTTTAAATCCTCCTGTTATATTTATACTATATCTGAGAGGTTTTCAAAGGCATGAATTGTGGCTACAGTACTTAATGCCCATTAACTGCCAATTAGGATTAGGTGTCTAACTGCCTTTCCGGTCTTTGAAAATCTCCCTCTATATTATCAAAGACAAAGACTAAAGATTGTAGATTTTTTTTTACAGTAAAACAAGTTTTCTATATTTGTCAAGTCTCTCTGTTTCTTCTGTCAGTTTCATATTCTGGAAATGTTCGCCCAATGGGTGAGAAGGTACTGTGTCAGATGATCTGAGATCTTTTCCATTATGAGAATTTCCCATACTCCATTGAACCACAAAGTCCTACTAGAGAAAGAATTAATTCAAAATTCTACCAAGTTCAACTTGAGGCTCCAGGTGCCCCACATGGGGGTGGGAGAATGCTGTCTTTTCTCCACCTAGGGGATTCTCCCATATGGATTGTGGATCACGTGGCATGGATCCTTGCTATCTGAAAGTGTGAGAGCAACTTAGTATTATGGAGTGGGTAGGTAATTGTTGTGATTTTTGCTTTTCACACACCACCACAATATGAAGAAACCACAAGTGCACAGCTGGGTCCCAAATAACTATGTTTACTAAACATACAAATATGCCAGGCCTAGCTACATACTGCTGGGCTGACTGGTTTCTGTCAGCTTCTAAAACAGAACACCAGAAGGCTCACAAACTACCCTATTCTTATATACTACAGTCATTTTACTGAGAGAGCCAAAACACAATTAATGGAGCTACTAGTAACTTCCTTTTTGTTACATCCATTTTGATGTTTACCGCCCTTGTCCAATACTCCTGTCCATTGGGACACTATAACCAAATATAACTAAAGGGACCTTAAATTCCACACCGCCTCCAGCAATTGTCCAACACATCTTTGTAGATTTTATTTGAATGAGAGAATGTCAGGTGCTGCTTAAACAGTAACTTACAATTTTTGTCTACCGTTACACATGTGGAAGAGGAGGCTGTCCTATGTCATATAAGGGGCCAATGTTCTAGGGGAATTTCCTTCTCTCAAGCCGTGTCCCACTTATTCATGTAATTATATTAATCTTCCATACCAAGATTAATAAGTTCACTATTCAGTTTTGAAATTACACCTCTCTAGAATTCATTATCTCCTGTCACAGCCCTGATAAATCAAGCCCCGCAGAACCCTCACCAGGCTGCTATGTTTGGGTACCACCACATCGGCCCACATGCTCTTTAGCTTCCCTAGTCTCCAGCACCGTCTCTTTCCTTGGCCTCGCTGGCACACTTCCGGGGCCCAGGTTATCTGTTACCCCTTCATGTCTGTGTGTCTATTACCCCTTCATCCCAAGACTTTCCAGTAGCTTAACACTCTTTCCCCAAGGTTTAACACTGTGGGCATTCTGGTTTACAGTTTGCCTCACTAGGGACACGTGATATTTGAAGCACATAACACAGAAACTTTGCTAAAGGCTCCAGTGCCATCACTCTTTACTTTAGACAGGACAAGAAATACATATATATATAGACCAAACAACAACACACCTATATGCCATCCCTTGCCTCAGTTTCCACACCACTTTGGAATGTTCTTCAGGTTTCAGGTCAGTGTCTTTTTCAGGATTCCAAGTCCCCTCTTCTGGGCCTCTCTCCTCAGGACTTCCCCTCTGGAACATGGAGTTTTCCCTCTCTCTCCTCCAGCCAGCTTCCTTCTTACTGAGTTAGTCCCACAGTCACAAAGGACCCTTCTGCTATGAAAGCATAGCCCTGTGTTCCTCCTCCTGCCCAGATTTCCTCTGTCTCTGAGTTCCTCTGAGTTTTTAAATGCTAGCAGCAATACAGGGTTACCTTGTCCTGCATGTGGAGAAATTCCATTCCTTCAAACCTGTGCTGAGAAGTTAGAAAACACTAGCTTTATTTAGGATGCAGTTACTCCTTTGTTCTCTTCAGGTAAGATCTAGTCATGTGCTCGTACTCTTTAATGATCAACCTATTCATAGACAGACATTCAGGCACCACTCCATCTCCTCAGCACACAGACCACAGTAAAAGACAGTCATAAGATATATGGATACAGACAGTTGACAAAATCAAACTAGAATTCGTAAGTTGTACATAATCAGATTCCCCCAATCATGTCATCCCCTGTGTTGGTCTCAGTAAGTGATCTCTTGAAGCCCACAATTTTTCCAGGGATTGAAATATAAAGTATTAATTGTTCATAATATTGGTTTGTTAGGACCCTTTTGACTGAAATGGTTAGCGAATATTCGGGTCCTGTGGTTGAATTCAGCCTCCAGTGAAACTGCTCTACCCATATAACTTAGCTCATGACTGGTTTTACATATGGCCTGTGTTTTGGATGGTGGCTCCTCTTGTTTCAGCTATTAAACTCCAAAAGGAGTTTAATTGCTTCTTACATTTCCCCTGAATGAAGGACATCCGTTACAATCACCAGCTTCAAGGAGGTTTCACCCAACCTCCACTGTAACAGTTATAAATATTGAATGTTTTCTTTTTCTGCATTTCCTTCCTTTTAATTAACTGCATCATTATTTTCAGGATTGCTTTTTCCTATTTTTAAAAAAATGGGATCAGTGGCTTCTGAAGGAAATGACTTCAACTGTTGTTGGAAGAGAAGGAACAAGGCAGGTTTTCATTCTTATTTTGTTCCACATTTTTAAGGGTAATTGAGGCTTGTACTTGTGCTGCCTAGTAATAATGTCTAGGACCAGTAGCCCACCCTCCAATTCTGGCTTATATTAATTTTTTTTTATTGACCAGAGAGAACATCTTCCCCCAAATAATATCTAAAATAGAGAAATGCTGCTCTCCTGCTATCATGGTATTGGGCTAATTACTAAAGTGTCTGAAATAACAATCTTAGAGAGAAGGGTTGCTTTTACCACTTTGCTTCTACCAATCCACAATATCATTAGCTTGTCCCAGTGTATTAAATGTTTTAAAAATCTTTTCAGTAGACATGTAATTTGTATCATGTGCTTTCCCCAGAGAGGCGGTAATATGGACCCCTAAGTACTTCATTACAATTTTTGCCCAGTTGAATCTAATTTTTTTGTAGTTGTTGTCTGGTATCTTGATTTATTCTAAATGCTAGTACTCAAGATTTAGTATAATTGACTCGAAAGCCTCAAACTTCTACATACTTCATATTTTCTTTCATAAGAAAAGGGAAGGGAATCAACATACTTCATTAAAACTTCATCCACATTCGGTGTGGCTTTGTTACCAACCTCCTCGCCCACCCACAATTTATTTCCAAGATATTGTCATTTTTCTTGAGTTTTTGTGCAAAAGGTTCCATGACCATTGCAAACAGAAGATATCCCTGACACATGCCTCTCTAAAGGCTCAGAGGAGCTCTTACTAACTTAGAATCCCTTTATTAAATCCCTCTGCCAGAGTCAATCTATCTCCTAAATTTCATTTAACCCAGCTGAAGGCTTTCTCTGCATCATGGGTCAGTAACATTCCAGGCATCTGAGCCAAATGGATCGTTCTTACAACTCTTCATATGTTATCTGTTAATTAGTGGCTTTGAATTAACCCTATCTAGTTTCTACTAATTAATCATGGCAGCAGAGAGTCCAGCCAATTAGTCAGCCAGAATAGCTCAACATCAATATTTAACAGGTATACAGGTCTATGATAAGCACAATCAAATTTATCTTTGTTAGGTTTCAAATCAATTAAATATGAGCTTCCATTGATTCTGAAATTTGAGGGGATTCTAGGAGACTATTAAGCAAATTAACAAGCTTGGGAGCCAAAATCCTACTGTCTTTGTTTAATGCTTCAGGTAGGCTCTTCTCTTTCCTGCATTTTCTCTTCTACTACTTCATCTGTTTCCTCAACAGTTATTTTACCTGGAAAATGCCTTTTCTGGCTGCAGGTCCTCTGGGACTTGACCTACTGCCACATCAATAGGGATCTTTTGCTAATCTCAAAGTGTAATCCCATCTTTTAAGGGTTTTTTACCTTTCCCTGCAGGCCTGATCATAAAATCTTGAGTTTTATGGGAATAGAAAAGTACAAACGGGAAGCCTCAATAGTTTGGTGATTTTCTTTCTTTCTGTGGTATTTAAAAGGCCCTGTTGCCATAGTATCTGAACACCTGACAACATCCTGTGAGGTAGAGAAGTTATCCCCATTTTGCATAAGAGGAACTGAGGCACAAGAGGCTGAGTGACATGCCCAAGGTCACACAGGAAGTCTGTGATGGGGCAGGGATTTGAACCCAGCTCTTGGCTATCACCTAATGACTGCACCATCCTTCCTCTCTCATTCTGTTAAACTCCATGCTGATTTTAGCGGAAATTAGGACAGATTTAAAAAACCTTTTTGTCCCTGATCTGCCAAAGGGACATATCATTCTGCAATGATTCTTATTTATTGTTGTGTTCATGTTAGTGCAGCAGAATACCGTAGCCCTAGAGTCAGACCATGCAGCGAATTCCTAGACTCATAGAATCCATGACCAGAAGGGACCATTGTGATCATCCAGTGTGACCTCCTCTAACACAGGCCAGAGAATTACCCAGAATAATTCCTAGTGCCCATCTTTAGAAAAACATTCAATCTTGATTTAAAAATTGTCGTTGATGGAGAATCCATGAAGACCCTTGTTAAATTCTTCCTATGGTTAATTATTCTCACCATGTTGTGGAAACTGTATACAGTGTGCTCAGTCTATCTACAAAGGAAATTCTCCTTCCCCAAGAGTTTCTTTAAGAAGGGCTCAATATTTTTAAGAGTCCTGCACTGTCCCCCTTTGTCAGTCCTTTTTGAGAGTCCTTTCATTCTTGTGCTATTTCTTCTCTCCCAATTCTCCAAATCATCTATTTGTAGCTCCTTGCTCTCAACAATGCAAAGTCCCCTATCCACATCAGTAACTAAGTTTAAATGTTTAAGCCTGCTTCAACTTTAGTTACTCTACTTTTTATTAGCATTCCCTGAAAGAAGCTTGCATCTCAGATTGCACTGATATTACTTCAAGCAGTAATTCTCTAATGTCTGCCAATCTTTCTCCATTGTACTTTGTTTGCAAGTGGAACGTTGGCCACAGGGAGCGCCTCAGTGGGTCCCACTGCTTCTCTCTGGCAGCTTGCAAAGAAGATTTTAATATCCAAAGAGCATTTCCGTACTAACATTTTGGCATTGGGGATCTCCAGCTGTTTGGTAGGTGAGATTGTGGGGCTTCCCAGTTCTCTAAGTTATTTAAATTGGCACATGTAAAGTGAAGCTGTGCTGAGGAGCAGTCATCTTTCTGGCATCTCTTTACCCCTGTGTACTTTCCCCCATGTAGCCCCTCCACACACACAATTTGAGATTCAGTAGGTTACAAAAATAAGAAAAGAAAGTTACCTGTAAAGGAGTCTCTTTTCTGGGCTCCCAGCAACAATTCTGGTGGTAGTTTCTTTGGCATAAGAAGGTGAAGAGAAGGAAGCAGGCCACTGGCTCTGGCTCTTCTGGACCTAACATCCCCACTGTTCAGTTCTGCGGGGCAAGTGGATAGGGAAGGAGAAGAAACTCAAAGCTCACATTTTTCATCTTTTGTTATGAAGGTAAGATTGTTGTGGTTAAGCACTGAATCTCATTTATGCCCTCACTGCCTTTGCTGTATATAAGTAAGGAAAAATTACTTGTAATTCTGCTTCTCTATCTGAAGATATCAACAAGAATGATCCTTGCTTGGCTGTCATTCTTCCAGCACAACCCCCCTTGGTAGACCAAAGGATTTATTAGCTCTCTAAAAGAATGAGAGTTCAGTGTGAGACCTGGGCAAGTACCTTAGTCCCTACTTGCAGTCAGTTCCTGAATTACATGGGAAGTAACTGCTCCCCATTCTGATTAGGGAGTGTTATCCACCCACTCGGTGCCAGGGAAAGCAGGGCTGCAGATTTATCAGGGCATTTTTTATGAAAAGTCATGGAGCAGTCCTGCTAAACATAGTAGAAGTCACAGGTTTAGTGATTGCTCTATGATCTTTGACCAAAAAAAAAAGAAAAAAAAAAAAGAAGCCCTGACAAATGGGGGAGCACCAGCCACCCACAGCAGCACTTTCCACCTTGGGACCAGAACCCTAATCCTGGCCCGGTGAGAAGGGAGGCTCAGGGGTGGGTGGGGGTTAGAGAGAGAGCACATCCCACACTCACCCTGGCCATAGGCAGTAGCAGTTCCTGTGTCCCCTGTGGCTAGGCCTCAAGGTTGAGAGTGAGCTGTCATGAACTCACCTCAGGCACGGGCAGTGGTGGCTGGGTATTGTGACCGGATGATTGGTGTCACAGCACCACTTGCTCAGGTTTGGCCCTCTGTTATGATGGGGGTTGGGCAGCCGGGCCAAATTTGAGAAAGTGGAGCTGCGACCTTGTGTGCCAAGTCACAATACTCAGAGCGGGCAGAGCAGGTGGGAGTGGGAGGTTAGCCCCCCAGGACACAGGAGCCACCTTTGTGGGGTGAGTGCAGGATGGGTTCGCTCTCCAACCCCCCCTCAGAGCCTCCCCTCCACATGGGGGCTGCAACCCTCCCAGCAGGAAGTCGCGGATAAACCGAGGAAGTATGGTATCAAGGGACTGAACTAGAAATGTTTCCTACAACCTGGCTGTAAACATTTGTGCTGCATGAAGGTATGCAGGGAGCACCCATATGGCTTGAACTGAAACAGAGATGCTTTCCAGGATCAGAGAATATGAACCATGACAAGACCTGCCAAGTTATAGTAGTAAGCGATGCAATCAAAATTCCATTTAGATGCAGTCCTTTTAGATCAATAATAACTATGGTGAGAAACAACATTTCAGGTGATGGGAAAACCACAATGTACTTTGCCCTTCGGTGTGTATGGTTTTTCTCAATTAACTACCACTACCTTTAAAGACCAAAAGCTCTGAGGTGGAGGAGTTTGCCTCTGTCTCATGGTGGGAGCATGAGACCACAAGAATGAGAACCCTGTGGAGATGGTATTTTTTAAAAAAATACCATTTTCCCCTTTGAATTAAAGTGGATTCTGCCTTTATCCTTGGGGGCAGATAATTCCAAGCAGTGATCATTACACTATGGGAATAGAAGCCTCTCTCTGTATTTATTTCCGCTCTTTTAATTTCCACGAACAGCCACACAGAATCACAGAAATGTAGAGCTGGAAGGGGCCTTGAGAGGTCATTTAGTGGAGCCCCCTCCAGAGAGGCAGGACCACGTAAACCTAGACCATCCATGGCAGGTGTTTGTCTAACCTTTTCTTCAGAACTCCAGTGATGGGGATTCCACAACCTCCCTTGGCAGCCTATTCCAATACTTAACTATCTATACAGAAAGTTTTCCATAATATCTACCCTAACTTTCCCTTGCTGCAGATTAATCTGATTACTTATTGTCCTACCTCCAGTGGACATTGAGAACAATTGATCACCATCCTCTTTATAACAGCCCTTAACATATTTGAAGGCTGTTATCAGGTCCTTCCTCCAAACCCCCCCCCCCCCATTTTCTTTTTTCAAGACTAAACATGCCCAGTTTTTTAACCTTTCCTCACTAGTCATATTTTTCTACCCCTTTTATGATTTTGTTGCTCTCCTCTGCACTCTCTCCAATTTGCCCACATCTTTCTTAAAGTCTAGTGCCTGAGACTAGACAGCATACTCCAGCTGAGGCCTCACCAATCCCAGTAGACAGGGACAATTACCTCCCATGTCTTACACACAACACTCCTGTTAATACACCCCAGAATTATGATAGCCTTTTTTGTAACTGCATCACATCGTTGACTCATATTCAATTTGTGGTCCACTATAACTCCCAGATCCTGATATTTAAGAAACTTTTCCTAATGTCCAACCTAAATCGTCCTTGCTACAATTTAAGCCCATTGCTTCTTGTCCTATCCTCAGAGGTTAAGGAGAACAATTTTTGTCCCTCGTCCTTCTAACAACCTTTTATATATTTGAAAACTGTTATCATGTCCCCTCTCAGTCTTCTTTTCTCCAGACTAAACAAACCCAGTTTTTTTCAATCTTCCCTCATAGGTCATGTTTTCTAGACCTTTAATCATTTTTGTTGCTCTTCTCTGGACTTTCTCCAATTTGTCCACATCTTTCCTGAAATGTGGCACCCGGAACTACACACAATAGTCTGCTTCCTCCCACCACCTCTACCTGCCCCTACTCCTCCCCATCTCCCCCCCTCCCCCTGCACCTCCTGCACACCACTGAACAGCTGATCATGGAGAGCAGGAGGAGGGGGAGAAGCTGATTCATTAGGTTGCCGATGGGTGCTGAGCACCCATGGAGTTGATGCCTATGTATGCTTGCAACTCCACCCAGCTTGGGGTCTACAAATCTACAAAACATACTCTCCACCCCATTATCCCATTAATGAAAATACTGACTAGTACCAGACCCAGGACTGACCCCTGTTGGATCCCACTATATATGCCCTCCCAGATTGACAGTGAACCATTGATAACTACTCTTTGAGTATGGTTTTTCAACCAGTTGTGCACCCGCCTTTCAGCAATTTCATCTAGACCACATTTCCTACTTTGCTTATAAGAATGCCTCCTGGAACTATGCCAAAAGTCTTACATATATCATGTCTACTTCTCCCCCCCCCTCCCCCCATTCATTAAGCAAGTAACCCTGTCAAAGAAGGTCATTTGGTTGGTTTAGCATGATTTGTTCTTGACAAATCACCCTACTATCCTCTAGGTCAGTGGTTTTCAAACTGGGGTAAGTGTACCCCTAAGGGTTGGTGACCTCTCATCAGGAAGTATATGAGGAAAAATCCTGCAACAGCAGACAATGATAGGCATAGTTTGACTTGTATATTTGCGGGGGCAAAGCCCCTGGCCAGCAGCCGCCGCTCTCCAGCCACCCAGCTCTGTAGGCAGCGCTGCTGTCAGCAGCAGGGCAGAACTTCGGAGCTGTGCGGCCTGAGACTGGCAGCTGCTGGCTGGGGCATTCATGTTGTTTGTGGCAGAGGAGGACTTTTTTTTTAATCCTGCTCCCATCCCACCCCGCAATTCCCACTCCCACCTGCTCCCACATTGTTTCTTGACTTTTTATCCCACTTCCACTATTATGGCAGCGAATCCTGCAGGACCCATGGGATGTCAGTCCCACTGCAGGGCTCTACTCTGAAGGCAGCATTGCTGCCAGCAGAAACACAGAAGTAAGGGTGGTAATGGGGGACTCTCTCTCCGCCTGTGCCTGGGGATGGTGGGGCCTGGTGGATTAAAGGGTTCTAATTCCTTTGTGTGGGGAAGGGAAGATGCAGGGGCTGTTCATCCCCTTGTAGGGGTATGAGGACTCTGATCTCTCTGCATGGGGGTGCATGGAGTGGGTGGGTGCTGGTGGGGAGACATCTGCTGAGAACAGCACATCCAGCCATTGCTGGGACAATTATAGAGCCCTGCAGTGGGCCTGCTTAGTCACAAACAGGGTATCATAGGTTATGCCCGTTCTGAGTGATTGAGAACAGTACAGAGGCTTCTTTCATTTTCATTAATTACAATAAAATGACATTAAAAACTTCCAATTTAATATTTACAACAACAAGAAACTTGTTTGAGGGACTATTTTTCTGCAAAGCGAAAGTATATATAACAATTAGACTAATTGTATCCGGGACAACACACTTTAGGGCTTGTGCATTGTGTTGCATCGCGTTATGCCTTAAAGACCATTTTTTCTCTTTTCAGAGGTATATTATGACTCTATCTCAGATGGGAATATGCAGTAGACTACATTATTTGGAAAGGGGTATGCAGCCTAAAAAGTTTGAAAACCACTGCTCTAGGTGCTTACAAATGGATTGTTTTATAATTTGTTCTAGTATCTTTCCAGCTATTGAAGTTAGGTTGACTGGTCTGTAATTTCTGGTTTTCTTTTTGAAGTTAGGTATAACTCTCTCCTTGCCCAAGATTTTGTAATCCCCAGTTAAGTGTTAATATGCTGCAGTGAGTTCCCAGCCCCAGGCTTCACCATCTCCCAGCTGTGCAGTCTTAAACCTGTCATAATACCATAAATAAAATCCTTCATATATATTTGATCATTTCAGTAGCCCATCTTTAGTTCACCACCAGAAATTGTTCCTCTCTATAAAGGCAAAATTAATTGCCCCAAACCTGACATAGTGGAGGACAAGGTGAGCCCTCTCATGGCCTTGTATAATGCTATAGTAATTTCTTTTTCCCTGTTTATCAGAGCTTTTTTGATGCAGCCTAGAGCCCTGTTGGCCTTCTCTGATATAACTGAATAATTTGTTTTTCCTCTTCATATTATGGTTAATTTGAATCCTGAAGTTATTTTAAATGTCCATAAAATGTAGGACTTTACCCATCAATGGATACAATACCTTACAATTTTTAGATTCAAAATGCAGTGATTTATATTTATTCTTGTTACAATCCATCGGTCATTACATAGACCTTCCGTATACATTAGCAGTCATTTGCTGGTTACTACCAAAATAGCCCTGGTACCTAAAAGGAACCACAAACACTAGATAAATATGTAATCTCTAATTTAAGAAGGTAAATGTCAGTGCGCCATGAGATCATGACAGTGAAGTGATGTATACTATGAATGGTTTGGATAACAGGTTCTTAAGACTGCACAGCAACATTACTATTGCAGCATAAGGGCAGTGTGGGAACTGCTTCCAGAATGAAGGGTGCCTTGTCTCATTCTGCTCAGCCCCTGAACCAGAGTGCGTTTTATTCAGCTCCTATTTTTCCATAATATAAGTAGAATAAAAGCAGATACACATCATAAGCATGGACTCTCTCCTACTCAGGCACAAGCTTATATCGGAACAGATGAGGAAGCTGATAGCTTTGAACTAAACACAAACAGAGGCAATGGATATTCCACAGAATATTCAACAGAACATTTACAGGAACCATATAAAAATAACTGGATATGTAAAAATGAGCTGCAAAACAAAGACTGATTTTTATCTCGCCTTCAGTGATCAGGAAGAAAAGAGCCTTTCGATGCTATTGTCTAGTGACATTTCCGGATATTTATGGTGCTCCAATAGTAACCTTTTGTTTGGTGGATAGTGAAGTTTGCACAGCATGCTGAGTATGTCATTAAACATTTGCCTGAAGATCTGAGTGTTAGCATCAATGACAGCGTTTCCTAAACATGTCACATTTCCTCTGGCTGTCATGAAAAATTATAGCTACTGTGACTCACACTTTAATTGCAGCTATTTGTGATATTTTAACCTAATGTACAGCCCCAGAGGAGAAACAACAGACACAATAAAGCATTTGCCAGTGACTTGCTGGAAGGAAGGGATTCAGAGTATTATTAGGATGCCAAATTAAAGAGAAAAGGCTCTTGTGTCAAACGTCAAAGGGTCTCTGTGTTTCTTAACTTCACTGTAATTTACGCCTTTATTATCTCTGAGAGCATGTACAGGGAAAGAAGAAATATTCTCTCTTACCAATTTTCTGTTTCTCTGGGCTAAGGTGCATGGCTGCAGTGATAAGGGTTAAGTGAAAAAAGACATGTTTTGGTTACACTTTGTATTTCTTTAATGAGTAAAATACTAAGCAGTAAATATTACCTTTCAATGCATCTCAGTAATGGTAAGTTTTTCTAGCATGTATCTATAAACAAATTATCAGACAAAGGAAATGACCTAGTTATTTTTGGATGCCTTAAGAAAATCCCTGTACATTACTTTATCTTTTATAATAACTATTTTTGTTCTTTTCTACAAAGGGACTCCAAGAAGATTTCTCATGTCTTATAGAGCAAAATATACAAAATAATTATATGTATGTTTGATAATCTGGGTTCTCTTCCTGCAAAACTTCCCACAATACCTTTATGGAAATCTGTACAATAGGAATAGAAATACTTCCCTACTTCACAGGGGAGGCCGGAAGCTTAATTCAATAAAATACCACCCACGCAAGCCCTTATAAGGAAATGTCCAGTTCAGATCTTCCTCCTATATGCTCTCACATCACTTTCACTACTTTCACTGACAGCTCGACCCCTCTATAAATGTGTCTTGGATATCTCCACCATGTACAGTAACACTGTTACATCCATCATACTCCCCACCATCACAGTGTAAGGCAAAACCTTAACTCTAATTTCAGGAACAATAACATACGTGTCTGTCAGATAAGTATCTGGGTGAACTGTATAATGTATTCTATTGCCCTTGGGAAACTATGATGTCAGAATTGGGGTTTTGAACTATAGGATGATCACAAGGAGCATAGTGTGTGTATTGTGTTACTATATATATTGGAGGTATATGAGACTTATTTCAAAAGAGGAGGAGATTGTTAATGACAGTGGTGAATGTGATGTGGGCTGGCATTTGGATCAGCGTCTCTTTCCTCAGGACTTCAATGGAATTAGTCACTAGAACAGAGAAGCAGCAACTGCCATGCTTCGTCCTACACTATTGTACTCACTGTTATGGTCATGCCAAGACTCACACCCAGCTCAAATTCTAGGGCCTGGGACCCAAACTAGGCTCTCCTTTTAAAACAGAAGATGAAGAAGAGGCAGACATTAAATCTAAAGCAGAGATGCCATCAATACATATGTTCAGTATGTCCCTTCAGAATAAGTGTTTCAATGTACTTTCCCTAAAACAATGAAGAATACTATACTTCCTTCCTCCTTTGGCTCAGTTTTATGACAATCTGCATCAGAAACTAGATGCTATGCATAATCTCATTCATTCCGATCATGCTTATGGGCTGGGCTGATGTTGATCAAAGCAGTCATAGGGCTATTTCGAAGACATCTCAAATACCACCTTGCAATCAAACAGCATAGTCTCATTAGTATTCAGAGACTTCAGAGGCAAAGCACAACCAGCAGTAGCTCCTAGTGCAGGACTGGCACAGTTGAGTCACTGAGTGTATTCAAAGTGACTGGCTATTGATTTAAAACTGTCTGAGAGTCTGACATTTCCTTGTCAAGAAAAGAATGAAGAGATGTGTAACATTTAGTATGGAAATGACTCTCTCACTTATCCACAATATTCAGTTCATGCCATAATGACCATCTATAAACTATACTTTTACTCTTGTACTTGCCACATGCAAATGTCATGGTCAGTTATATCCTGGTGTAAGCTGACTACGGGTAACTACCTTGCTAGTGAGGGGCAGAAGAGCAGGTTTGGAGCAGGAAAAGCAATCAACAGTAAGGCGGAAGAAAGCATAAAGCATCCTGATTTATTCTTTTCTCCACCTTACTGTTGATGGATTTTCCTGCTACACATCTTTTCCCTCCTCCCACAGGGTGCAACTTACACTGATTTACACTACCTTACCAATATGTAGTTTACAGGATTGCCCCACCACCCATCCATAAAGGAGAAATCAGTGAAAAAACAATGAAAATCACCTTTCCTTGCCAATTGTGTAAGGTTAGTTTGTCTTTATTGGTTGCTTTCTGTTATAAGCAGTAATACTTATACATAGCAACTCAATTTGTTATGATCTAAATTTCAAATGAATAACTGTACTGATGACAAATATCCTCATGTTGCCCTGTGTGTGCCACATAGCCACAGGCACCTGGATAACAATGGCAAATGTCAGCTGTAAGTCAGTCTTATGCTTGGTGTATAGTCAGCGGTGATGCAGAGAGGGCCCAACTTTTTGTATATTTTTAGTTTTGGTGTTGAACAGTTTTGAAAGCTGTTCTTTTCAGCAGCAGCATTTTATGGGGTAGACAAGAACATACTGTTTCCTTGCCCATGATTGGCTCTTTCCAGAGTGATCAGCCTTGCTATCCATTTTATATTCAATCTAGAAAGAATACTCGGTTCATATCCCCAAATTTGTTTGCTTTCAGTCTTGGACAATATGATGCTGTCAAACAAACAAAATTAAACCCCTTTTGGTCAATCATCCACTCTACCATTATACTGCTCCCAAAAAGACATTGCACTTGATTTAGCATAACTGGCAGACTCTGCTCGAACAGATATTTTGGCTCAACGTTTTTATGTAGGCAAATGTCTTTTATGAACAAGCGAAATGTGGACCCGATTCACATAATTTTTGATCATCACAATTAAATGACATGAGCAGAGTAGCATGAGGCAGCCTCTGCGGGACCCAAGTAAGCCCAGATCAAGACATTTCCATGAACTACTCATTTTCATAAGCACTAAATTAACTCACATTTTAAAAAGACTATTCCTTTCTTATGGACTACTTTCAACAGATTCCTTATAAACATCTCTCTCTCTCTCTCTCTCTCTCTCTCTCTCTCCCCTACCCCTAACTCATGAGAATTAATGGCATAATTAATCAGCAGAGTGACATTTTTGAAATGGCACATTTCTGAAATGTAAAAACAAAACATTGGATGAATCTCAGCAGTTAACATAATTTGGCAAAGAACTCCACAAAAATTCTCACCATGAAAACGTTGCCAAGTGGAAAGTCAAATGTTCCTCTAGTCCCACCGCTCAGAGCACACAGACCTTTATTAGAAAGGCCAGGGAATTTCTCAGTCTAATATGAACTTTTTCAAGTAGCAGAGATCTATCGAATCTCTGCCATGCTCATGTTCACTGATTTCTATAATAAATTCCAACTTGGATTAATTCCTACCATGGCATACTCCTGCCTCCTGCACCTTTCAACAGCCCACTGCCCCACTCCCTTTTATATCTATGTGCAGATCCCCTACCTTCATTTAGTCCTGATAGGTCTTCATCATGCCAAGGAGAGTAGTTTTCTGTTACCTCAGCAGATCAGCTCCACTTCGGTTGGTGCACGTGGGTTCTCTCTCCACTGAAGTTTATGGTGTCACCATAGGACTGCTCCTAGAGGTGAGGTCTAGGGCAACAGCCCTGCAACTAGTGTAAGAAAGGCAATCATAGAGGGGATGACATCAGCATCTCTGACTACAACTGCTGTTACAAGAAGGAATTCAGATGACTGGTCTTTGTGCCACAATAAGAGACACAGGGAAGAGCAAAACTTTCCCCTCATACACTCTACTTGTTATACCCTCTTGTCTGGTCTCAACTTAGACTGTAAACTCTTGGGGGCAGGGACTGTCTGTTCTGTGTTTTATCACAGGACCCAGCACAAAGAAACGCTACCATCATATCAATAAGAGCTCTAGGGCAACAGTGGAATTTAGTGCCCGCTGTGCCTATGAAATTCTGGACCTTAGTCTGAGCCTGCTCTCTGCAATGGGTTTTCTTTTCAATCCAACTTTTGTACAGTGCATCCTGCTTCAGGAAAGAGGTGGGGTTTACATCGTCCTTCCTGGTTCAGAACAAACAGCTGCCTCACTCACTGTAACTGAGCACAATGCACCTGTGCCCTGGCAGTAGCCTCTGAACCACATGACAAGCACTGGTGAGAGGGCAGCTCAGTTCCCCAGAAGCACTGGAATACTCTGCCCCTACCACCAGCATCAATAGCATCTGTCTTAGGTGGGACTATCTGCACTGTCCAGTGTTTAGGAACAGGCATTCATTAACTTTGTCTCATGAAACCAGATCTCATCAGCTGTAAACACCTCCCGATGAAATGCTGATTGCGACCTTCCTTCTAAGTAGCCTGTCTCTCTCAATTTAGCCCTTTCTTTGATGAAAATGAATCTCTTAACTGAAATTGCTGACATTACAGGGGATTCTTGGCAGCTATTATTTTATTTTGTTGCCCATGTTCTAATCTGGAATGAAGTAATCGTCTTTTACTTAATCCTACTTCTGGTTCTCCCCTTATATTCCAAGCTTTTGGATTTGACTCAGTCCCTCCCTGAAAATAGAACTGGTCAAAAAATCAGAACATTTTTGGTGACAATTTGCATGAAAAATTCACATACTGATGGTCTGTATTCACCTCTGGCACATTCTTAGAATAACCTTTGTACGGTATGCCTTGTGAGGTATTTGAAAACTCATAACTCGCTGGTCAATATTGCCCTGATATAATGTGTGTGGCAAGATTATATGTACAATTATAAGATTCCACTCTATGGTGTTACTGAGGCTATGTCTACAGTAGAGAACTTACAGCGGCCCAGCTATACCAATGCAGCTGTGCTGCTGTAAGAGCTCTCATGTAGCTGCTCTATGCCAACAGGAGAGAGCTCTTCCATCGACATAATTAAACCACCCCCAATGAGTTGGCAGGAGAAGCTCTCACGCTGACATAGCGCTGCGCACATTGCCACTTATGCCGTATGTCACTCGGGATGTGTTTTTTTCACACTCCTTAGCAACATAAATTTTGCCAGTTTAAGTGGTAGTGCACACATGGCCTAAGACATATTCCGGGGAACGGCCAAGCCAGTTCCTCAGAGACAAAAACAAGTGGACACCTCAGCCAGGTGTAAACAAGGTCAAATGGGCCATCACCTGCTTAAGTGGCTACTAACTTGGCAGGAAAAGGGATATGGGTGGAAAATCTACATCTTAAAAAGAAGCAGCTTTGGGTTCCCGTCCACACAAACTTTTTGTCTCCTGAATCTCTGCTGGAGATGCTTCTTAAAGAAGGGAAAGAAGGGAGGGCAGATGTCCCAAATCATTCCTTCCTTTCTCTCTGCCCACAGCACCGATGACACCTGAAGAACAAAGAAATAGCACTGGCCTGACTAACCTGACAGACAGACGGACTAGCTAGTAGGAATGCTGAAACACGTGGTGAGAGAGACTTTGCTTCGAATTCACTCTAATTTGTTAAGTTAGGCATTAGTTGCATTTTACTTTTATTTTTCTTGTAACCAACTCTGACCTTTAGACTTCATTACTTGTATTTACTTAAAGTCTATCCTTTTGTAGTTAATAAACTTGTTTTATTGTTTTATCTAAACCAGTGTGTTTGAATCGAGTTGTTTGGGAAACTCCATTTGGGAGAACAGGACTTGTGCATATCATTTTCTATTAATAAAGGGACAGACTTTATATGAGCTTGTATTGTCCAGGAAAGTGCTGTTGGGCAGTACAAAATGTACATTTCTGGGGAAAGTCTGGGATTGGGAGTTTGCTGGTGTCGCTCTGTAGTGTAATTCAAGTGTGGACAGCTACAGCACCCATACAATATAACCGGGAGTAATTTACATGTTGGAGGTTATGAGTGAACAGAACAGGAATGGTAGCTCTCACAGCAAAGCAGTGTAAAAGGCACCACGAGTTAGAGAGCTGAGGGGACACAGCTGTTTATTGGTCCAGTTTGTACCCTGGGTATGTCACACAACCTTTTTTTGAGCAGGGTCAATATTTGAATGTTGATGAAGTTTTTTGACCAGTTCTCTAGCTGGTCAAAATATTGGATGGATTTTACACTCTACCTGGGAATTTGATCCCTTTTCTGATGCACATTGACAGAATTACCCTATGACTCAGCAGTATGTGTGCTATTGTACTGAAATGTATGAGTGTCCTATTTTGGCTTATGTATTTTAAGCGGTCAGTATGATTAAACTAGGTTATTTATTTACAAATTATAACAATTCTCCAACACCATGGTAGTCTTTGTATTGACATCATTACATAACCTCTAGTGTTCTCAAGTGGGAACTGCATTCCCGCACTCAATTCTGCGACTCTGGGCAATAGGCACTTGGACAACTTGGTGGCTGGCACAGTACAAGAACCTGAATAGAATAGAATTGGCATGAGACACAATGTTGGCATATCTGTAATACACTCTGAAGAAGGACTGATGTTATATATTCCAGCTGTGAATGGTGGATCATTTCTCATAACGTGAAACTAAGTTGTTTAATGGGAGGTGCACCTTCAGTTCTGTATGGTCCCCAAATTCCTGCCTTTTTCTTACCATGAGAAGGCAACTTGAAACATTTCTGGTTCTAGACAGTCAACCTCTCTGCTTCCTCTTTACGTAACAGTGTATTAAGTAAAATACACTTTTAAAATATAAAATGACACTTTTTTTGTTAACTTCCATTATTGCATACAGTATTTATTAGAATTAAAGGCTTTGGAATAAAGTTACCAACACCTTTGGGGGAAAAAGGCTATGTGCTGGTTCCCCCACCACGTTCTTCTTCAGTGGAAGAAAGTATTGCAACAAGGCCACTGAGAAGGAAATGAGTACTTGAGGTAGTTAATCATTTGTGCAAGTGCAAGGTGTGGGATGGTAGATAGGATTCACAGGCTGTAAACAGAAGCAAGGCACTGAGAGAATGTGTGTGTGTGTGTGCTGAGTGTGTGTGTACCATTAATTTGCACAGAGTACACAAGATCAGGAGAAGTTGCCTAGCTAATTAAACCATCTCACTAAAATGGATTCAATGTTTAGCACCAACATAATTTTAACCCCACTGTTGGCATAAGGTATACGAAAATTTATTCTGTATTTGAAAAGTAAAGCTATAGATTATGCTGTAGTGTTGGTTTTACAGAGCAGAGTGACTTTATTGTTACATATAAATGTGATAAAACATCTACATGCTTTTTACCTACCTCTTGTTTAAAATATCTACACGTAGGAAAACCTAAAGGGTGAAGTTCAGTAAAAATTGATAGGAGACTAGGTGCTGTGATCTACTAGGACTGGAAAATAGCCTTTCACCTCTGGATACCTGCATTAAAACCAGACAGATGGATTTGGTAATCTCCATTTAGTCGTAGTGGTCAGTTGTCCATATCAGAAAATCACTATGCTGCTTGGCACATTTAGCCCAGAACTGAATATGAGGGGTAGTACAAGGCTGTCATGAACTACAATAATGAGCTAGGTAGAGGAAGCTAGCATGGTGTAGTATTTGTTTGATCTACACCTGCCACTATCCACTGTTATTATCTTCATACCTCAGACAATACATCAGACCTGGTGCTATTTGTGCAGATAATACATAAGGGAAAGGAGTTCAAAATGTACACAGATGGTAGGCCTTCATTTTAAATTAAAAAATCATCCTTTGGTGATCCAAAATTTGTTTAAATGAAGGCAATAATGCCCAAAGGAATGCATGGAACAACCATGCTGTTTCATGGCCCCACCATTTCCTTAGACAATGAAGGATGATTTTTAATTTAACTTATTTTTTAATTTAATCTGAGATTTTACCATCTGTGTGTGCACTGGACTTTTTTTTTTCTTTAACCAAGGCTCGTAGTCTCTCAGATGTGGGTTCTAGAAATATAACAGGATAGATAGTCACTAAAACTGATCAAAATTTACTTTCTAAAGGAAATTGTAATAGTGAATTAAATTATGGTGCTGTTCATTTTGAAGTAGTTGAAGCTCAAATTTTTGCAGTCTCTGAAGTTTTCTACTGAAAAGGAATGGAACATCTGAACTATCCTACATCTTAACAATAATCCCATGAGCTGCCACTATAATTTTCTAAAAGAGTTTTTCTTTCTCAGATTACTACTACATGTTAGGAATTCAGTCCTGAAATCCTTAGCTCATATTTAGAGAAATTTATATTCATGTGAATAATAATCCTCATTCACCCAAGTAAATGTCCCATTTCTGTCCATGGGAGTACTTGGGTAAGATTACTAACATGGGTAAGAATTTCCAGGATTGGCCCCTGAGAAACAACACAAATATATGGAGGAAAGTAAGCCCCCCAGACCTGTTAACACACATGAAAAGTCCCATTGAAGTCAGATTACTGACATGTTTAAAGTTGAGCATGGGTGTGGTTCAGGGGCACCGGAATAGGGGGAGACAAGGGGCCATGGCCCCATCACTTTTTACCAGCTGTAAGGATGAGCGACCAAGGGGAGGGGGCAGAGAGGAGCGAGCAGGGAGCAGGGTCTTGGGGGAAGGTGGAACCTCAGGGGAAGGGGCAGTGTGGGGGCAGGGCCTCGGGAGAAAGGTGTGACACAAGGGCATAGCCACGTTCAGATGCAAGTGGGGGGCCCCCCACTTTTAGAGAGCTGTGTGAGAAACAAAAATGTCCTGGGAAAAAGACAGTCTTAGGAAATTTAATGAAAGGAAAGAATAGTCTTTCCTTATCTTAGCATTTTGTATTGGCACCTATCACCATTGTATTTAAATACACTTCACATCATTAGTTGTATTCCAGGTTTCAGATACCCATTTTTCAACAAAGATGGATAGATTACAAAAAAATCTAACACACCTTTAAAATATACTTGACAAATCTGATGTGAAAAATAAAACCTTTTCAAAATATTGTCATTTAAATCAAATATGGGTAAAACATGACATAAAATGGGACATAAAAAATATTTTTTTCATCCTGCCCACCAAAACATGTTCCTTGCATTTCTGTATAGCATGCCCATAAAATACCCCAATATGAAGCATTATGTTAATAACAGACAAGTAAATCCAGAAGCAATTTAGTCAACTGGCCACAAAACGAAAAGATGACAACAACCAGAAAATTACTGTATGTTTTATCTCTCTTCATGATGGTTTTTTCAGATGTAATAAACTGGTTTTAGTGTCCTGAAATAGACAATAAAATGGATACCTACAAAACTGACTGTGGATAGGTAGAGTGCCATTAATTAAGCAATAAGCCCTTTGAAATAGGTCATTACCAGCAGTTTTTGGTGATGGACCATTAATACTCTAACTAGCAAGTCATTAATAGTGGTAAAAACCAATTCTGAGGGGGTTATTGCTAGAATAAACTATCCTTACTAATTTTTAAACCATTTTAGATATGAATTTGCACACTTTGGCTTTATCTTCTGTGCCTGCACAATGCTTTTTCATGAAAAGCTACTCTATTCATACAAAAATACATGCCTGCTACAACATTTGTGTGTGTGTTGCACAGAGAGAGTTCATTCTCAAGTAGAATTAATGCATAAAGCATGTGGCATAGGATATCCACTGCTTATTTTATTTTGTCTGTGATGAAGATTCTCTGTCCTATATGGTCTCGCCTATATTCTCTTTCTTCTCTGAACACTACACTGGCCTCCTTTGGTCAAGCTCACGAAAGCTCATGCTCAAATAAATTGGTTAGTCTCTAAGGTGCCACAAGTACTCCTTTTCTCCCTGAATAAAGCTCTCTTTTGATATAGCTAGCTACACACAATTATTCTCAGATGAGCTTCTGAGGCAGAGAGATATAGTTTAAGGCTAGGTAATGCTCTCTTTGTTACTGTGCATTGAGTAAGCCTAATATTTAAACTCAGCCTCCCTCTATCTGTTAAAATATTGGCACATATTTCCAGATATCTACAGAACACAGCTAAATCACACAACTCAGAAACATTAAGAATAAATACAATGCACAAAAATGCCTATTTCATGGGACAAGTCCCAGGCCTATATCTTACTCACATAAATATAGCTACAGATAGTAAAAACGTATACAAAAGATAAGACATAAAGAGCATCTCACCTCTCTGGAAAGCAAAGATCACTTGCTCTATTTCAGGAAGAATTTCCTGACTCTGATCCTATCAGGCCAATCAGGAAGAAAGTGGTATCTCTCGTATGACTCTCCAGACCCCCCATCTAAGTCCCTCCTGGAAACCCCTTTTAAGTAAACATACCTTTTTTGACCCTAGAAGTATATCAGAAATAATGGGAAAAATTCTGGACTGGCTATTTCTAATTGCACTGGTGGTAGAAAGGGGTAAGAAGCAGTGCTGACCGAGTGATAAAACCAAAGACATCTTGCCAGTGCAGGACAAATTGGCTCAGAGTGGCTGATATGGTACTCCTTTTAAAAGGAATAATAAGGTGCATGCCCCACACCCAGCACCTGCTACACACTATAGCAATACGTGTTGGGAGCTTGGAAGCCTGAATATGTCACTCATTTGGCAGACTATGCACCTTTCACACTGTGCAGCACCACATTATGCACTCAAGTCTTAGGTTGCTATCCTGACCTGGTGCTATATGGGGAATCAGGGTTGTAAGAGGCTCCCTATGGCTTCTTCCCCTCTTATTGAGTGCACGCACACACACAGAGAGCAGCAGCAGGAGTTTGGGAAATGGGATTGCATTCTGTCTTCTGAAACAAATAATCCCATCACAGCCATTTTCTTAGAAGACATATTTGAGCCAAATGTGTTAGCTATTTAATAATAAACCTGGCAAGTTCCAGCGAGATACAACCATTCCTCCTTCCATGTGCAAGTAAGTGACTATTTTTCTGCAATTCTTCAGAATGACAGAATGGTGTCCATGCTACTGCTGTTTTGTCTAATGAACTCCTTTGGCAAAATTGCTTCCAAATGCAAACAAGCACCACCATGGGCCAGACTCTTTTAACCATCAAGTCAGTGCAAAACGTTCACTCACTTCATTGGGATCAGCATCAGACCCTAAACTGTTAATTTTATAGAAAACATGGGATTAAATGCTATCTTCCCTCTTTAATCACGCTCTCCTCACAGGTGCAGGGTACATTCAATCTTATTTACAAGGGTAGCTAGCACAAAAGATACACAATGGAACAATTTCAGAACAAATACCACTTGCTTGTATCATATGTATTCTGTACATGTTTTGCTCCACAATAAAGAAGAGCACTAACTAACAGGCATGCCAGCCTTTAGCATTAGGGTCTTTTAAAATGTAATTGAAATTTAGCATAAGCAATGCAAAGTTATCTAATAGCTCTTTTATGCTTCCTCAGAACATAGGTAATGGCACCGTTTAGTGGCAGACCTGAGCCTTTGTTCCTTGTACTCAGTGCTTGATGCTTCATCTCTCCCTAAAAATGGAGTAGCGACCCAGAAATGGGTTTAGTGAATTATATAACAAAAGTCTGTTTTCTAAATAAAGTGCTCACTTACTTGCTTCTCCTCATTGACAATGGTGAGCTCATTTCATGTTCCCTTTTTAGCTGCTTTCTGTTTTTAACAAATTGTTGCAAAGATAATTGCTGCGTTTTTATATGGAAAGAAATCAGCACTTCTGTAGATAACGAAAAGCATGTGATACTTATAAAATAATGGCTACCAATCAGTATAGAAATCCACTAATTATCATCACAACAGGGGAATGAATGGCTCAGGATATTGGTAATTGGACAAAGAGCCTCACTTCTAGGTCACTGTTAAAATTCTACCAAGTCAATACTGACTGACAGTCACTACCCTTTGACAGCTCTTTGGTAGTTTATGTGAAATGTGATGATGGTCTAAATCAGTGCCGGCCTTATACATTTTTACAAGTGTAATAATTGCCTAGAGGGAGCACGTTTCTTCAAAATCTGTTCTCTTCTCCTTCTACCAGGAAGCTCCCATGTTCACCCCATTCTGTATGTGAATCTCACTCCTCTTCCCTTATCCAACTTTTTTCTACTTTAAAAAGGAAAAATGTACTTAATTGCTTTTGTTCTCAGATGTAGAAACTTAGCTACTGAAGAGGAGTCTTGGGCTATAGGTTGATATGTACAATAGCAACATCCACATGTCCCTAGGACTAGTTATGATCTCGGTCTATATCCATGATCACATTGTAGACCACGTATTATTCCAAGCCCACAAAATCCATCATCACAGTTGTCATCATGGTTATCAGTTTTGGTCAAATGTGAGGCCAAATGTGAAAGGTCAGGGAGACTGATTCTCACTCCTAAAACTAATCCCTCCAGGGCACAATGGTGATGTTAGGATTATTATTACAGAGAAGAAGGCACAGTCCTTGTCCACACAGCTAACAATCTAAAGACAGATACAGTGTTGCCAACTCTCATGATTTTGTCATGAGTCTCATGATAATTATTGTTTTCCTTAAAGCACCAGTTCCTGGAGTCAAGTGGATATGTGATGATTTCAGCCTTCATTCTTAAAGAAAAAGTAAGTTTCTAGCCCTTGTGATTGTAGAGAAAGCTTCAAATGTGACCCCGATGCACCCTAAAGTCTCACAAAGCAGAAGGCAAATAAAAAGAACACTAAATCTATTATTTTTACATAATCTCATGCTTTTAAAGCCACTCTCATTATTTTTGGTGAGCCTGACTCATGATTTTTGACTTATTTGGGGTTGCAATGCTGCAGACAGACAAACAGATGGAGGGTTTTAGACACTGATACAATGTCTCATAAAAGCGTCCATGAAAATTCAAATGGAAAATTCAAATTCAATAAGAACACTGTCTCATGGCTAAAAAGCCATAAGCAAAGAGTAATAACAACAGCAATGTACATAGCTGGAAGTGCAGTACCATGGGGAACTCTATTAGGTCCAATATTTATTTAACAACTTTATTAATCACCATGAAGATTTGTGAGTAAAGAGCATATTAATTAAATTTGCAGATAATACTAAACTGTGAGGCATCACAAGCACCAGTCAGGATAAAGAAATGTAATACATAGGAATTTAGAGAAACATGGGCTCAAAATAGCAAAATGAGATTCAGCTTTGAAAAACACAAACTAATGCATACCTCAGGGGAAAAATACTCATGTTGGGGGAAACCACAAACTCAATAGGAGAGGAAAACCCTAGGGCTACTATAGACAGCAAATTAAACAAGAGCTTTCAGTATGATATAACTGTGAAAGGCCAACACAATTTTGGGCTGCAAGCACACAGGCTTTGGCTCAATGGAGCACAGAGGAAATAGACTCTATACAGATAAATATGTCTGGAATATATAGTGTTCAGTTCAAGGCACCAAATTAGCAGAAAGACGTAGACAAACTGGAGAGAGTTCAGAGAAGAGCAGCAAAAATGATCTAAGGACTATGGGGGCTGACTTATAAAGAACTACTAGTCAAGCGAATCTTGTACAGTATTGCTAATAAGGGACATAACAGTCAACAAATATCTGAAAAGGGTGTAATCACTAAGACCTCTATTCCCAAACTTCCCTGTGCAAACATTTAGCCCCAATGACCTCTATTAGGCTCTGTGCAGACACAGAGACCAGTCCAAATGGACCAGCTGGAATGTCTGGGGTGCAAGTCTGGAAAGTAATTACTGAGTGTAGCATACGGGGTGGAATTCAACTTAATGGGATGACAAGGAACATTGAGGGTGATTATTAGGAGCCATTTCCAGATAGTGAGATATATTAGACTGTGGGACAGTCTCCCAAGGGGAGTGGCAGAAGCTCTGACACTTGGGACTATTAAAACTAGGGGGACAAATGCGACCCTATGAGCCCCTCAGTGCTAACTGGCAAAAGATTCCCAGTTCTGTAACAGCAACTCCTATGAGGCCTGACACACTCACTTCTTCTAACACATTGCTCTCATGGTATTTATTTGTAAGGAAGCTCGTGTGAGATATTAAATGAAAGCTTGTGTCATACTGGTCACCATAAACATTGTGAGATTTGTGTACGGGTGTTATTCAAGAAGTTGTATGTATTAAAAATAAGTTTGAACCATGTAACCAGACAGGACTGATAAACAAATCTTTCCCAGAGAAAGGAATTTTGATTTACCTGTCTGCTTAGGTCTCTGTTGTCAATTAAGCCAGGTAAACCAAATACAATGGAGCGTATTTGCATCTGACTTATACAGGAGGGACAACTTAACAGAAGGATAATGAAGCAGCATGGTGCAGAGCTCAAGCAGCGGCAGAGAAGAACTTTATCTGGGGGTACACTTCAAAAGGACACATCTCATTCAAAGGTTTACTGGACTATGAGGAGGAGGAAGAACCACCCCTGGGTTATCCATCGCTGAAGGAGCAAAAAGGACAACACTTTTATATCCATGAAAACTGGATCCTGGCCCTGGGGGCTGCTGATGCCGAGAGGTTACTTTAGGTCAGACGCTTATCTTAGACAAAGATTTTAGTCTGCTAAAGTTATGTTTGGTCTCTTAGAAGCCTGTTATGCTTTTATTTGTAACCATATCTGTTTCCCTTATCCTTGCTTTCTATCACTTAAAGCTCTATCTTTGCTAATAAATGTCTTGATTTATCTTAAATACATGTCAGTACTCTAATCTTAAGCAAAGCATGAATTCTTAACTGAATCAAACAACCTGGTGCATGCACTGTCTCTTTGGTCATCTGGTCATCTCTGGGAGTGCTCAGCGACACAGATACTGCAGGGGAATGCTCTTCCAGGGGCCTCAGGAACCTGGGCTCACCAAGTGTTACTTGCAAGGCAAAGCAAAGACTGGCAGAGCTAGGGAGGGATTGTTTGGGTGGCTAACTGATTCCGAGGATCAGGGAACTGCTACATAGTTTAAAACTAGCAAGTTTCACTTTAGCTGAGGCAGAGGGGTAACAAGGTGACTTGTTAGTTCTGGGATCCGCGAGAAAGCGTCAAAACAAAACACTAGAAAATGCCCTCTAGGAGTAATCCTGCATTGGCAGGAAGATGGCGTGGATGATCTAATATATCTTTTCCATCTCTACCTTCTATTATTCTAAGATAAAATAGGTTCATTTTACGGCTATCAGTTTTGATATTTGCTCCTTTAAAACAAAATCAGGATCTAGGGGAAAAAATGGAAAGCAGTAAAAGAGGAAATTTCTAAGGCATCAGAATCCAAATACAGGAATGACTTAAAGAAAAAGAAAACAGGTGCTCTGATAGTGCAGATGTTGATAATTAAAATTTAAGCAAAACCAATCTCAGTAATATATATATATATATATATATATATATATATATATATATATATATATATATATATATATAAAGACGTTAAATTGCTGTTCAGCTTATTCTGGAAGAAAATCTAAAAGCTGGGGAGAAGTATACACAGGGGGAAACAATCAAAGATGATTTAATATACTTCATGCCCAAAGGTGATGTATAACATCTAGTAATAGATACAGCAGAACTGATAATAGTCAGCAGGCCTGAAAGGAAAATTCCCAAAATAAGGGAAAACAACGAGGAGTCCTTGTGGCACCTTAGAGACTAACACATTTATTTGGGCATAAGCTTTCGTGGGCTATAACCCACTTCATCAGATGCATGGAGTGAAAAATACAGTAAGCACGTATAAATATACAGTACATGAAAAGATGGATGTTGCCTTACCAAGTGGGGGGTCAGTGCTAACGAGGCCAATTAAATTAGGGTGGATGTGGCCCATTCCCAACAGTTGACAAGAAGGGGTCACATCTTCATCATCTGGACCTATGGAAAGGAGGCCCTTGAGGAATTCCAACAGGATTTCAACAATTTCCACCCCACCAGCAACCTCAGCCTGGACCAGTCCACACAAGAGATCCACTTCCTGGACACTACCGTGCATATAAGTGATGTTCACATAAACACCACCCTATACCGGAAACCTATTGACTGCTATACTTACCTCCTTGCCTCCAGCTTTCACCCAGGACACTTCACATGATCCATTGTTTACAGCCAAGCCCTAAGATACACTGCATTTGCTCCAATCCCTCAGACAGAGACAAACACCTACCGGGTCTCTATCAAGCATTCTTAAAACTACAATACCCACCTGGGGAAATGAAGAAACAGATTGACAGAGCCAGAAGGGTACCCAGAAGTCACCTACTACAGGATAGGCCCAACAAAGAAAGTAATAGAACGCCACTAGCCATCACCTACACCCCCAACTAAAACCTCTCCAGCGCACCATCAAGGATCTATCCTGAAGGATGATCCCTCACTCTCACAGACCTTGGGAGAGAATCCAGTCCTCGGACAGCCCCCCACCTGAAGCAAATGATCTCCAGCAACTACACACCGCACGACAGAAACAGTAACCCAGGGCCAATCCCTGCAGCACACCCCATTGCCAACTCTGTCCGCATAACTATTCAAGGGACACCATCATAGGACCTAACCACATCAGCCACACCATCAAGGTCCAGTTCACCTGCACATCTACCAATGTGATATATGCCATCATGTGCCAGCAATGCCCCTGTGCTATGTACATTGGCCAAACCAGACAGTCTCTACACAAAAGAATAAATGAACACAAATCATACATCAAGAATTGTAACATTCAAAAACCAGTAGGAGAGCACTTCAATCTTCCTGGACACTCAATAACAGACTTAAAAGTGGCCATTCTTCAACAAAAAAACTTTTAAAACAGACTTCAACGAGAAACTGCAGAACTGGAATTAATCTGCAAATTTGACACCATGAAATTAGGCCTGAATAAAGACTGGGAGTAGCTGGGTCACTACAAAAAATAATTTTCCCTCTGTTGATACTCACCCCTTCTTGTCAACTGTTGGGAATGGGCCACATCCACCCTAATTGAATTGGCCTCGTTAGCACTGACCCCCAACCCCACTTGGTAAGGCAACTACCATCTTTTCATGTGCTGTATATTTATATCTGCTTATTGTATTTTTCACTCCATGCATCTGATGAAGTGGATTATAGCCCACAAAAGCTTATGCCCAAATAAATGTGTTAGTCTCTAAGGTGCCACAAGGACTCCTCGTTGTTTTTACTGATACAGACTAACATGACTACCCCTCTGAAACTTGTCAAAATAAGTGAGGGACATATGCAAGGTATATATGCCAGATAGAGAGGAATATATAATGAGGCTTAGAGTATATGTTGTAAATATTAAGGACAAGAAAGTTAGATAATACAAGAACATTGAACAATATTCAATAAAGTTTATAAAAGATCTTTTATAATATATCTTAATAGATTTGAGTAAATAATTGAGAGCAAATAATAATGTGGTCAACAAATTTAGGCGCCAGACTTGCAAATGATTGAGTGCAATTTACTCATGTCAGAGGTCCCAAAGAAGCTAGTGGGGCTACTAACATGAGTAAAGTTACATACACACTTAGGTGTGTGCTGGATCAGGGCCTTAGGTTTTTTCTGTTTGCATTCACAAAGCATCTGTGAGCACTTGATGATTTCCTCAATGTATTTGTTATGTGAAATGATTTACCAAACACTTCCTGGTCTGTAGATAATTCATGAGCAATTTCTTTCAAGTACTTGGGATTCAGCCTTTGAAAATTCAGTTCCACTGCAGGAGTGGGGCCTAAGCATGCAGGAACTATTGGAATAATTAAAGGGAAAGATGGCAATCATTATTATTACAGACTTAGTGCCTGGATTCTGCAAAGGCTTATGCATATGCTTAACTTCATGCATTGCCAGTAATCCCACTGACTTCTATCCCAATGGGAATTCAGTGGCACTACTTGCAAAGTGTAAAAGCAAGCATGTGTGTACCTCTTTGCAGGATCAGAGCTGCAGGCTCCAGTCTCGCAATGAGATCTGTTCTGGTGGCCCTCTACACCCAGGCAGATCTCATTGAAGGATAGGATCCTTCTGTACCAAGAGGATATAAATCTCAGAATTAAAATCCAATGTAAGAAAAACAAAAATAAGGCATTCTAGACATAAATAAGGCAATCTATACATTTAAGGCAGGCCAAATGTAATTACAATAACGATAGAAATTTTCTCAGGATTCACCAGATACAAACACACTATACTGCACCAAAGGCTTGAGGTTCAACAATTTCAACTGTTTATTGCTTTTTACTCCTGTTTGCTTGGCAGAGCTGCAGATTCTGTTTCATTTTGTACATCATCAACAAAATTGTTTACTAAGTTCCAATCAGTGGAAACCCGTTGGAAACCTATTGACATTCAGGGAGTTTCAGAAGTGACACTAAGGGCATAATCTGAAGCCAATGGTGTTGCACACATGTCACTGAGGGCCTAATTTGGCTTTCAGATCTTTAGTATTGTTGATGATAGGTGAGATGGAGAGAATCTAAAGTTGGCAGTGAGAGCCCAGGGTGAGTTTGCAGGATTAGCAGTTAGAATATCTGTCTTTTAATTTGCAAGCTGAGCACATTGGCTAAAGACATTCTTGAGAGACAATAAATATGGAACCCACCATGACAGTTTTACCAAGTCACTTTTCACAGTAGAGATGTTTTAACATCACGGTGGACAACCCCAGTGGCCTGCTGCCAAAATCTTATCACCATTTCCAGTCTTCAAAAGATTCCTGTGAAGTGATGTTGTACCTTTGATCCTCCTTTTGTAAATAAGTGCGGGCCAGGGTCACTTAGAGCCCAATGTGGGTGTAATTTTAAAAAGATTTGATACGGAGAAGTGGTAAAGGATGCCCCGGAGCCCCTGATATGACATAGCAAAACCACTTGCCTGCACCTTGATCTCTCTCTAGCTTAGGTACTTATCTGGCCTCTATTACCACAGTATATAAGCACCACATAAGCACTGGAAAAACTTGACTGGCAAGCATTGTAGTTGATAGAAATATACTGAGCCACAATAGTTTGTGAAAGGGAAATGTTCTGTAATAATTCACTCAGAGGGGTATTATTTTCTGTAATCAGATTTCATCTCAGATTTTTTTTCTCCATAATCAGCTTAATAATATAACGCCCCCATGAGGTAGGGAAGTGGTATTAAACCCTTTTACAGCTGGGAACTGAGGATCAGAGAGATAAGGTAACAGTTTGTGGCAGAGTAGATCACTATTCTGTCTCAGAAAGATAGGGCTGCCCTGACTTCCTCCCTTTGAAATGCTGCAGGAGGGGATGAGCAGAGGGGGAGGGGGAAGAGAAGGGGAGGTAATAGTGGTGGGGGTTGGTCTATGACTTGCAAACCTCCTTCTCCCCTCCAGCCTTTTTTCCCTTATGGGAGGCATAGGCAAGAATCCCTCAACTCCAGGCCTGATCCAAAGCCCAATGTAGTGGTGAATGGCAACGGGCTTCAGTGGGCTTTGGATCAGACCTTTTGAGAGTGCTTCTTGAAACATGACAAGATAGCTACCCCCATCTCTCTAATGATCTCTCTATATACAGTGAACGGATTCAAGTGCAATTACTGATGCAATCTAAATGTATGAATATGTCCTCCACACATTAAAATATTCAGTGAGGTGCAAAAGCCTAAAGAAGAGGAATGTAATATTGTTTTTATGATTATTACTATTGTTGTTGTTTTTGTTTTGCTAATGATAATTATTATTATATTTTTAATGATACTTCTCATTGTGGCTATCTGGAAACAAAGAATAACTGCCCTGCTCTCCATGTAAGAGTTCCAGGGGAGCAACTGGAAGTTGTGGTGAAAAAGTCAGCATCAGAATCGTGTGGATGGCTCCTGTCCTTTTAAAAGTAGCTTATGACTTATGTAATAAAACCATCCATTTAAGGAAAAAAATAAAATACCTGTTCATCCAAATTTGGAAGTTACTTTTTTCTCTTTAGAGTGTGACATGCCTGAGTGCGTATCAATCAAATCCTCACTCCTTCCCCTCTCTGCAGTTCTCAGAGTCAATGGAGTGGAGGGTCATTGTACGGTATTACAACAATGGCCCATTTTTAGCCTCTGTCCCACTGGTTTTTTGACTCTGTTGATTAAATGGATCATATTGCAGCGTTCCACGTGGTAATTATATTAGATGGGGGGACGCACTGATCTACTGTCGCACGATAACACCATTCGAGAGCATTTTAATGGGGCTTGGCAGATTTAAATATTATTTGAGGGTCCTGGAGTGTCAGACATTTCAATTTGTTATCAGGCCACTCATATCACTGCAGCAGTCATTAAACATATACCTTAATAAGGTTTCTTCTATGTAGGGTCAGTCATTATGGACGAGTAGGGGAGGGGAAAAGAAATAAATACACAGCTCCTCCTTCCAAGAGAAAGACTCAGGAAGTAATACAGTGGAGTCTCTACAGAGTACTGAACCATGTTTTCTAGATTTGCAAACAATGCAAGCAATATATTTGCATATCCAAAGCAAATGAGAGAATGTAGATAAAAACAAGACTAGCTAACATCCTTGTTTTACATACTGTAAACACACTCATAATCACAAAGATGAAAAGTTAATTATTAGATCACACGTTGACTTATTTTACCACTAGGATAGGAGCTAATAGCCCACTTGGGTCATCTTTGACTTTATTAGGTTTTTACACCTGGGACAGTCTTTGCATATTACAATTAATCATCATAAATCATCAAGTACCAAGAGCAAATTAACGGATTAGCCATCTTCACCTTTCAAGCTGTAGGTAGAGCTGTGGTTTAGCTTCAAAAGGAAAGGGCTACATTCTCCATATGGTCTTAGATGGGGATGTTCTTTAAAATTCTTTTCCTTTTTATTGAATCTCTTTTTTTCAGATTTCTGTAAGTTTTGCCCTAAATAGCCTCAAACACACACACTCATTGTACACATTTTAAAGAATGGATGTTTTGTGAAGTATACACTGCTTTCAAAACAAACAATCAGAGACAAAAGGAGAGGAAAATAAGTTTGGGACAAGACACTGTTAAAAGCACAATTAAAGGCATATTGTGAGGTCAACTTAGACCGAAGGTTTAAGTTTTGTAAAAGTAAGGTTTGACAAAACCTAAATTCAGTGGAAATGCTTGTATGGCATTTAAAAATAAATTCCAGTGGAAATGGTGGTTTTGTAAGATTCAAACAATTCCTAGCAGTGTTTGCAACACAGGCATTGTGGCAGTATGCAGGGCCTGATCCTGCAAATGCTTACTTCTGTGAGTAGTCCTAAAGGTTTGATCCAGCTTCCACTGAAATCAAAGAGACTTTTGCCATTGACTACTGTGGGAGCAGGATTGAGCCCTGAGGGATGCCTCATCTCAGACTCATACTCAGAGCAGTTTATTTGTATTTACTGTGAAGGCGAATGTAGTGAACAAACTAAACAAGCAACATCAATGGTACAAAGTGAATTAGTTTTTAAAAATTCTTTCAGCTTAACTAATCTAAAGTATTCTTAATAGCACAGATAACGTGACATGTTTCCAAAGCTCCAATAAGGCAGTTCTGTCTTTTGAATTCACTGAATGACTTCAGTTGTCTCAGAACAACAAAAACAACCAGACAAATAAATTGACAATATAAATTAGTCCAGTTGGCAAGAGGATCCTTATTTACAATCTACATCCAGCCAAACTTCATTCTTCAATTCCATCTGCAGTCAATGCCAGTTTCAACAGCTTCCAATAGACAAGTCTTTGGAATTCTACCACACATAATGTTCCAGACCGTAAAGGTGCAGTAACCCAAGGCAGCACCAAAGTTCTTAAACTTCTATATACCACATAGGAAAATTATACATAGTTAAATATATTGGACCTGATCTGGTTTTCATTTAATTAAATGACAAATCTCCCATTGACTTATACGGAAGCAGGATCTGGCTGATGATATTTAACCTGGATATGTGCCTTTAAGAGAATTCTTTATTAAATATTCATCTATTTTTGTAGCATTCAAGTTATTCCCTTTTCCCCAAATGGCAGTTTTATAAGTTATGAAAATAAGGAAGGTTTATCACTGATGTGTGTGCAAAGTTCCTATTAACAGACAGTACAATGGTTACATACTACATTCATTGAAGGGAGTATATTTGTGTTAATCAAAACATTAATCCAGAAGGAACCATTTTAGGGGACAATTTTCTGTGTAAGGTATATAAATGAGTGTAGCCTATCCTCTCTAAGAAAGAAGAAAGAATCCAGCAGAAATAATATAAATCCACATCTAATTTAAATTACACAAATCAGAGGGAGAAGGAACAAGCTGTCAACATGTGGCATTAGCTGTCATCTACAGCACAATTATTGTTATAAAACATAAAAACAATTGGAGACTGCAAGAATTTTTATAGTAGCTACTAATGTACCAGCAAGAGCGGCAGGCTTCATGGCTGTTTCTATCACTTGACTATACAGTACTCATGCATAGGGATTGAGTTTATTTTGCTTAGATATTTAAGACTGAAAATGTATATGTTCCAATTCATTTGTTCCCACATGACTAACATTTTCTTAATATCTTTATTTGGTGAACAAAATATCTTATTCCAAAAGGTACCTTTATTTAATTTATTTACTTCAAATTTAAACAGATGAGATACATAAAATTCAACTCTCCCAAGCTCTAAGAACCTTGATAAAAATTAAAACCACAATCTGTAACAAAAACAGAACAGCAATAGCAGACTAGTGCTTAATCCCATCCATCACAAGACAGCCAGTTGAGCAAGGACAATACAAAACAACCCCACATCAGCTGCCACAAACATACTAAATATAAAATATAGGGAGCATGAGGAGTGGTTTAGGGCATAGGTATTATAGGCCCATGTCCAGGTATGCAGCATATGGAGTCATGTGATTACAGCAGAATCTCTGCTTTCACTTTAAAAAAGTAGGTTTCTGAAGGAGAAGAGGACAAGATCAAGCAGCACAGTGTTCATCTTCTTATCAAACGTCAAATCCAAAAGAGACGCCTCAGGTAAGACAAGTTGATTTTGAATTCACTCCTCTGACAAACGAAACCAGAGCCAATGCTAACAGATTTCACGCTCATTTACAAACCACCACAGACTAATGGGTTCATAAAGGAGCTCGCTGATGCCTTGTCGTCCCAGGAAATTTTAACATGCATATCAACAGGCCATAGATAAGGGGCATAAGTCCCAAAACCCATCTCCACACTTGCCTTCCTAAGACTTTCATAGGTCATCTCTGGTCCAACCCACATGGCCAGTCACACAGTGGACTTGATCTTTGGCCCAGGTGTCAATATCAAGGACATCAAAACCCAGCCACTGTCGTAGACAATTCATCACCTCACTAAGGTGGTGGTCAGAGCTCTTCCAGATCCCAGGCAACAAGACAGACCCAGGATCCTGATTCGACCACAAAGTCTCATGGGCTCCACCAAATTCCAAAGTCTGCAAAGGACAAAAACACTCCACGCACAGGATGAGGATCTGGTGAATCATTATCTTTGTACACTAGCCTCAACCATTGACACTCTGGCCCCTAAATGGTCCTCCCCACTGTCCACAGAGATCTCCTTGGATTTCTAACACCCTGTTCCAGATGAAGACAGAGGTTCAGAAACTCACGTGCTGATGGCAGAAAATGAAGGCTGATACAAACAGAATAAAATGTGTTCCTTACAGCTTATGCTGAGGCTGTATTAGAGGCCAAGAGAACTTTCCCTCTAGCCTTCACTTGAAGCTGCCAAATCATCCCTCCATCCCAGGGAGCTTTCCAGGGTGGTAAACTGCTTCAAAAATCCTCTGTGCCTGGCATCAGAACTGAGCACCAACCGCTGTGAAGAACTATTACCCTGCTTTGCTGAAAAGATCACACACATGGGGGATGGCTTCCCAAACTACCTGGACCTGCTCCACCTGAACCCACCAACCAACAGCCCACAATCACAGGGATGGCCCAGTGTTTGGATGAGATCAGCTCACAGAAGAGGAACAGCTGGTTGAAGCTGAACCCAAGCCAGACAGAGATGAAGCTGGTGGGCAAAGGAAAGCATTTTAAAGAGTTTGTAGCCATGATGCAGTCACCTTCAGTTGAAGATACACACCCACAATTGGGCAATTCAGTCCATAGTTTAGAAGTGATCCTGAATGCATCTCTGATGTTAAGCTTTCACATAGCAGTATTCATAAATAATGCCTTCTACAATCACCAATTAGGTGGGAGACTCCATCCCATCCTAGCGAACAATTACCTGCCCTCAGATATTCACCTGGGCATGAAGCCTTTAGCGCTTAGGAAACTCCAACTGGTAGAGAACACTTCAGCAGGACTCCTAAGTAACACACAAAGCATATTAAACCTGTCCTCTGTGCCCTACTCTGGCTTCCTATATGATCTCAACTCAAGTTCAAGTTCTCAATCATTATCTTCAAGGCACACAATGGTCTGGCCCCAAGGTATCTAAAAGATAACTAAATCTCCAGGATGAAGATTGTGGACAATAACTTCACTCTTCTGGCACAATGGACTATTGTACAATGAGGTAAAAGCTCATCTGTGTAGGAGCCTGACGGCAACCGGGATAGGAGTGGTTGAGCCTCATTGCTAGAGCAGGTGTAAGTAGCCAGGAGTTGGAGCCCAGCATCAGAAACGGAGTCAGAGGCCAGATGCCAAAGCCAAGGGTCAGCACCAGAGTCAGAGGTCAGGAATCAGAGCCGAGGGTTAGAACCAGGTTACCTGGAATGAGGCCGGGCAGGGGCATGGCTGGCTCCAAGGCCGGAGCAGAGTTGGAACAAAGCTGGGAATAAGCAGGCACAGGTGCTGTACAGCCATGAACAATGCTTTGAGCAGCCGCTGAACAGCTGCTGGGCTTAAGAGCCAGTCTGCTGACTCTTCCCCCCAATCAGGCACTGTAGCCAATTAGACAGCCTACTATAGGCCAGCTGTGCTCGTTAGGTTGGCTGGAGACTGGCTCTGCTGAAGACCCTGTTCCTGACACAGAACCATGGAATGAACTCCCACAGGAACTGAGGTCCATCTCAAACCTCACCATCTTCCGCTCCAAGCGTGCACTTCTTTGATGTTGTCTTCTCTAACATAGACATCTCTCTATATAAAAATAATTTATTACTATTAATTATTATTATTATTTATTATTAAAAATCAAAAACAAAGGACGCCACTGCACACACTTCTCCCCTGGGGAGGGGATGAGAGTACAAACACAGGACAGATGGTAGCCACATTGCTTAATGAACTGCTGGAAGGCATTCAGATGCTACAGGAATGGGCATGGTAGAACAAAATATTTAGAACAGAATAGCCCTCATGATTATGAAGAAAAGCTTGAAAATATGACTTCAGTGCAACCAATGCAGTGATGTCTGCCTGAGTCTCCAGATAGCCTGAAACAACAGGTCTCACTACTGTGGATTGCCTCATTCATCTTGTTGTGATTGTAATTCCAGGATCCATTGCTATGCGGGGGAGGGCCCATCAACAGAGGACCCCTACCCCAGAAGAGGACTCTTGTGTATGAAAGAAGGATTAAAGTTCAGCAGCCCGGCCCAGCTGTCAAGTAAATATATCCAAACTGCTGCTGCAAATAATACCAACCTTATAACTCTGCAAATGAGAGGCCCTGGTACTCCCAAAGGAAAAGGGGGCCCCTTGTTGCCAGTTCCAGTGGCAGAAAAGGGGCCACATGCTGCAATCCCTGCCTCTCTGTGGAGGCAGAGCCCATGGCACAGGGATATGGCTAGGGGCAGGGCTGCAGGGTTGAGCTATGGGAGACACCACGTTGTGATATGCCTAGGGCACCAGCTCTGGGGATAACTGTTGTCTTTGGCGTGCTTTATTTCATAGAATATCAGGGTTAGAAGGGACCTCAGGAGGTCATCTAGTCCAACCCCCTGCTCAAAGCAGGACCAATCCCCAACTAAATCAAAGTATTTCGTAATACTAGTTTTTAAAATCAAAAGAAATTAAATCACAAAACACAACTTAACCTGTACAAAAGGACTGTGGATAGATAACATCATTTTAAAAGTGATACCTTAATTATATGGCATCTAGTTATATATGTTAATGATATATACTGACCTATCTGACCATCTTTTGTAACTGCATAGTGATATTTCTGCCTGAAATTCACTAGCAAAAACCAATTAAACAAAAAACTGGTCCCTGAAGTCAGAAGGAACAAGGGAGGCATTTATTTTATACTATTACTGTATACAAAGAAGTGTGCCCAGATCTGAAAGTGGGTAGGCAAGATATGTGTCTTAAGCACCATTTTACAATGGTGGTTAAAGACTATTCTTCATCTAGCTGAAAACAGGGGAGACAACATGTAGCACTGTCCCTTTTTCCAGTACCAATGTACAATTCTTAGGTCAGTGTCACCACTCTGGTGACATCCTGGGCCTTGCTTTAGTATACATATATACTAGGGCTGTTGATTAATCGCAGTTAACTCACGTGATTGACTAACAAAATAATTAATCACGATTTTAAAAAATGAATCGCGATTAATTGCAGTGTTAATCGCACGATTAAACAATAGAATACCAATTTAAAATTTATTAAATATTTTGGATGTTTTTCTACATTTTCATGTATATTGTATTCTGTGATGTAATTGAAATCAAAGTGTATATTATTTTATTACAAATATTTGCACTGTAAAAACGATAAAAGAAATAGAATTTTTCAATTCCCCTCATACCACTACTGTAGTGCAATCTCTTTGTAGTGAAAGTGCAATTTACAAATGTAGATTTTTTTGTTAAATAACTACACTCAAAAACAACAATGTAAAACTTCAGAGCCTACAAGTCTGGAGAAAGGGTAAACAGTGAGGTGGCAAAGTTTACACACGATACTAAGCTGCTCAAGATAGTTAAGATCAAAGCAGACTGTGAAGAACTTCAAAAAGATCTCACAAAACCAAGTGATTGGGTAACAAAATGGCAAATGAAATTTAATGTGGATAAATGTAAAGTAATGCACATTGGAAAAAATAACCCCAACTATACATATAATATGATGGGGGCTAATTTAGCTACAACTAATTAGGAAAGAGATCTTGGAGTCATTGTGGATAGTTCTCTGAAGACGAGCACGCAGTGTGCAGCGGCAGTCAAAAAAGCAAACAGGATGTTAGGAATCATTAAAAAAGGGATAGAGAATAAGGCAGAGAATATCTTATTGCCCTTATGTAAATCCATGGTACACCCATATCTTGAATACTGCATACAGATGTGGTCTCATCTCAAAAAAGATATACTGGCATTAGAAAAGGTTCAGAGAAGGGCAACTAAAATGATTAGGGGTTTGGAATGGGTCCCATATGAGGAGAGATTAAAGAGGCTAGGACTTTTCAGCTTGGAAAAGAGGAAACTAAGGGGGGATATGATAGAGGTATATAAAATCATGAATGATGAGGAGAAAGTGAATAAGGAAAAGTTATTTACTTGTTCCCATAACATAAGAACTAGGGGCCACCAAATGAAATTAATGGGTAGCAGGTTTAAAACAAATAAAAGGAAGTTCTTCTTCACACAGTGCACAATCAACCTGTGGAACTCCTTGCCTGAGGAGGTTGTGAAGGCTAGGAGTATAACAGTGTTTAAAAGAGAACTAGATAAATTCATGGAGGTTAAGTCCATTAATGGCTATTAGTCAGGATGGGTAAGGAATGGTGTCCCTAGCCTCTGTTTGTCAGAGGCTGGAGATGGATGGCAGGAGAGAGATCACTTGATCATTACCTGTTTGGTTCACTCCCTCTGTGGCACCTGGCATTGGCCACTGTCTGTAGACAGGATACTGGGCTGGTTGGACCTTTGGTCTGATCCAGTATGACCATTCTTATGTTCTTGGTGCTTGGAGAGGGAGAAGTGTGGTGTTCTTTCTGCCTTTGTTTCTGGTAAGAGTCAGTTCCTGAGGCAGAGTTGCTCATGGGAACAGGGTGTTGGTATTGGGCTGAGGTTTCTGAAAGAAGCAGTTGCCCTGCATGCTGTTTGACCATCTCTGTTCAAGGACTAGTATATATTAAGGCTGTCAAGTGATTTAAAAAATTAATAGTGATTAATCACATGATTAAAAAATTAATTGTGATTAATGACTTGATTAATCGCACTGTTAAACAATAATAGAATGCCATTTTACTTAAATGTTTTGGGATGTTTTCTAAATTTTCAAAAATATTGATTTCAATTACAACACAGAATACAAAGTGTACAGTGCTCACTTTACATTTATTTTTCATTATAAATATTTACACTGTAAAAAAACGGAAGAATAGTATTTTTCAATTCACAATACAAGTACTGTAGTGCAATCTCTTTATCATGAAAGTTGAACTTAAAAATGTAGAATTATGTATAAAAAAGCCTACATTAACAAATAAAACAATGTGAAATTTTAGAGCCTGCAAGTCCACTCAGTCCTACTTCTTGTTCAGCCAATCGCTCAGACAAACAAGTTTGTTTACATTTACAGGAGATACTGCTGCCCGCTTCTTATTTACAATGTCACCTGAAAGTGAGAACAGGCGTTCTCATGGCACTTTTGTAGCTGGCATTGCAAGATATTTATGTGCCAGATATGCTAAACATTCGTATGCCCCTTCATGCTTCGGCCACCATTCCAGAGGACATGCTCCCATGCTGATGACGCTCATTAAAAAAATAAATGCATTCATTAAATTTGTGACTGAACTCCTTGGAGAAGAATTGTATGTCCCCTGCTCTCTTTTATTGCCATATATTTCATGTTATAGCAGTCTCGGATGATGACCCAGCACATATTTTTCATTTTAAGAGCACTTTCATTGCAGATTTGACAAAACACAAAGAAGGTACCAATCGGAGATTTCTAAAGATAGCTACAGCACTCGACCCAAGGCTTTAGACTCTGAAGTGCCTTCCAAAATCTAAAAGGGACGAGCTGTAGAGCATGCTTTCAGAAGTCTTTAAAGAGCAACACTCTGAGGCAGAAACTACAGAACCCGAACCACCAAAAAAGAAAATCAACCTGCTGCTAGTGGCATCTGACTCAGATAATGAAAATGAACATGCATCGGTCAGCACTGTTTTGGATAGTTACCGAGCAGAACCCATCATCAGCATGGGAGCATGTCCTCTGGAATGATGGCCAAAGCACGAAGGGGCATACGAATGTTTAGCATATCTGGCACGTAAATACCTTGCAATGCCAGCTACAAAAGTGCCATGAGAACGCCTGCCGTCCCATTCTAAATGCCGCCCCAAGCACCTGCTTGGAAAGCTGGTGCCTGGAGCCAGCCCTGCACTGGGCCCAATCCTATTTCCTTGCTGTCAGAAATTCTTCATATTGTCAGGACAATCCCCTTCAATGTTATTCTCTCCAACTCCCACCACCACCACCACCCACACAGTACCCAAAATGCTTCCCACTGTGATATGGAAAAAGATATCCTGGTTTTATATTCCTGAACTCTACCAAAGAGAAACAGCAGCTCTGTTTCTGAGGTGAGCTGATATCACAGCAGATACAGTTCTGGCAAATGGGGAGCGAGGGGTATATTCCCACCAAACTAAAAATACCCTGCAGTTGTGAGCACTTTATTCCCTGACTTATCTTACAATGGACAGTAGTAAGAAGGGTCTTGCACCTTTAAACCACCATAATATGACATAAGAATGAAATGTATCCAATATCAGCCTGAAACTAAGAACAATTGTTTCAAGGTCATTTTTATGGCTCTTTTAACATTGATGGCACACAATATTCCCATTGATTTCACTGGGACTTGCACATAAGGAATGAAGCATTAATTCCCAGTTCAGTTTTACCCAATCCCATTTTGGAGACCTCAGCCATATGTACACACAGCTGACTAGCTTTATATGCCAGGAAAACAAAGCAAACAAGGTGGGTGAGAGAACATCTTTTATTGGATCAACTTTTGTTGGTTAAAGGGACAAGCTTTGGAGCTTCTCTCTCTCATATCCTGGACCCAACACGACTACAACAACACTTAAAGCAAACAGACAAGTAAAGAAAAAGCATTTTACTTTGCCTGCCCACATCCGAAAGTGAGTAAGAGAAATGACCTCAGCACCACTTTAGAACTTTGTTAAAGACTATTCTGTATATGGTTGGAAGCAGGGAGACAAAATGTACTGTTGCTCCTTTTTCCAGTACCAACATCTTATTCTGACTCCGGCATCACCTCTCTGGCGAGTGTCTCACAATCTTTAGCACTCCAACACCTCTGAAAGGTAAGGCAGTGCTATTATTGAAGATATTTTTTAAAAATAGTCTTGCAACCCAACTTGATCCTACACAAAAGTTAATCATGGGCTTATAGCATTGTCTGTTGCCATGAAAAAGATATAGGGTAGGAAAAGTAGTTGTTCTGGGCAGGTTTGCCATTCAAGAAGTGGAATTTGGACATGTTGGCAGAGGGCTAGAATTTGACCATCCTGGATGAGCAATGTGTGTGTGGGAGAAACTGGGAACTGGAGGATGGGTAGGTGGGGTCTGATGTTACTTTGAGAACCAGGTGGGCACTCAACTGGAAGAGGGAAATGAGGATATAAAAAGATACAAAAGGAGCAGGAGGTAGTTCTGGAAGGAGACCAGATGTATGGGAGCAGTGACAGTCTACCAGCAGAGGCCTTTCTCTACTCAGAAAATAATATAAAAGTAAAATAAGTTTATGTTCAACTCAATCTGTGCACTTTTCACAGCAGTTAGTTTAGTAGAAGTCTGTGATTGCAGACTTCAGAGTCATATGGCCCCATGGTACATTCTACGCAGTAATGAACCACAGACTCACTCACTACCTGCAAAGTCTGCAACTTAATGACTAGTTGGGATTTCTGGGGCTGAGATGAAAATGCGAACAGTCTCCTCTTTCAAGTGTCTTACTGTACTCTGACTGCAGATGATACTGAATAAAGTTGTAAACATATAAACCAGTCATTGGAGTTGAGAGCTTGTCACTGTACTTTTCCATTGTCTGACGTACAGGGTTAGTCTTTGTGTCCTGCAAAATCCACTGCTGAGACCCCTTCAAAATTTGAAGGAGGACCCCAGCCAATATGTGGCTGTGGAGACACAGAGACTGCCTGGGCTGCTCTTTATGGTTCGAGGGCCATCCTGATCGCCCCTCCATCCCATATCCAGCTGTTTGAAGCTGAGTCACTCAGCTGTCAAGAGCCAAAATGATTTCTGGCCACAATATGGAGAGAGGTAGCTCAAAATTGTGAGAGAACCTAGAAATAATGGAGTACAGGTGTAATCCCAAGTGACGCAGAGAAGAGACTAGGTAAAAAACAGTGCAGATTAGAATTAGCAGAAGGAAAGAATAAAAACACTCTGTAGGTAACTATCAGTCTGTTGGTAACTATGCAGACACAATGTGGAAGCAGTTTGCTTTTACTTTTCTGAATAAGACTGATTTTTCATCTAGATTTGCCTGGTTACCTCATGGGTGTGTCATCTCATAGATAAGTGATCAAATGAAAGCTCTCACAGCAAGTCTCTTGGGAGGTCAATTAGAAAACTAAAGTTGATTAGAAATGTATAATCAGAAAAATACTGTGTTGCATTTAAAAATCAGTCCCAAAATAGAAAAATCCTCTTAATAAAGTACAGATACTTGATACATCATCACAGAATAACAACTCCCTTTCTGCATGGCTTCACCTAAACAAAGTCACTCCATCGGGAGTTGTCATAAATATAAAGGGAAGGATAACCACCTTTCTTTATACAGTGCTATAAAATCCCTCCTGGCCAGAGGCAAAACCCTTTCACCTGTAAAGGGTTAAGAAGCTAAGGTAACCTAGCTGGCACCTGACCCAAAATGACCAATGAGAGGACAAGATACTTTCAAATCTGGAGCGGGGGGAACAAAGGGTCTGTCTGTCTGTGTGATGCTTTTGCTGGGAACAGATCAGAAATGCAGACTTACAACTGTTAAGTTAGTGAGTAATCTAGGTAGAAATGTGTTAGATTTCCTTTTGTTTAATGACTCGTAAAATAAGCTGTGCTGAATGGAATGTATATTCCTGTTTTTGTGTCTTTTTGTAACTTAAGGTTTTGCCTAGAGGGATTCTCTATGTTTTGAATCTGATTACCCTGTAAGGTATTTACCATCCTGATTTTACAGAGGTGATTCTTTTACCTTTTCTTTAATTAAAATTCTTCTTTTAAGAACCTGATTGATTTTTCATTGTTCTTAAGATCCAAGGGTTTGGGACTGTGTTCACCTGTAGAAATTGGTGAGGATTCTTATCAAGCCTTCCCCAGGAAAGGGGGTGTAGGGGTTGGGGGGATATTTTGGGGGAAGATGTCTCCAAGTAGGCTCTTTCCCTGTTCTTTGTTTAAGACGCTTGGTGGTGGCAGCATAGGGTTCAAGGACAAGGCAAAGTTTGTACCTTGGGGAAGTTTTTAACCGAAGCTGGTAAGAATAAGCTTAGGGGGTCTTTCATGCAGGTCCCCACATCTGTACCCTAGAGTTCAGAGTGGGGAAGGAACCTTGACAGGAGTGCTGCCTAAAGCACCCATTTATTACTATGTGTTCTGCTTTATGAAACAAATGTGTTTCTGCACTCATTTAATCACCAGCAACCTTCCCATAACTAACTCTTTACTTGTGAGCATGCTAACTAGGGCTGATCAGAGCCGTAAGTAGGAAATGTAATTTTGCTCTCCAATTGCCCTATTCATTATCCTCCTCAGCATTTACATTCTGCACAATATTAGGATGTTGCATATAATGTGATCATTTACTATGTGGCTGTGACTGCCAAATACAATGAATAAAATAGAGTCTTCTGAGAGAGTTATTCTACATACAGGAAAACCACCGCTTAATTTAATGGGGTTTAAAAGTTATCAAGTGCAGTGCAATGTATATAGAACATACATTCTGTGTTTTCAGTTTTCTTTTATGTACAGAATAAAACAGACTAATATTTACAGTCCACATGACTCATCAAGAAACATATTGCTTCTCTCAGCCCTTTCAGGGCAGAAATAATTGTTAGTTATATTTGTGCTGGTACCACTATATCCATGAACACGTAGAAGGGGAAATATTTTTATCTACTATGGGTATTTTTCTTTCTATTCAGCTAATTTTACATGTAAATAAACATGACAGGCATTAGCAAACTGGGGAACCTAAACCTGTAGTGCCTTTCCCTAAAAAAACCTGCTTTGATCTAGCTCAGAAGACGGACTGAAAGATGCATGTGTTCAAAGCAGCAATAATTTTTGAGGGGAATGCTGGCTTTTCAGAAGGTCCTTTCCCCCCGCCCCCTCTCCTCCCACTAATTGGAGCCAAGATTTAAAGACTTTAAAACTCACAATTGATTGACAGAAGTTATATTTTTATAAAATGCGGCATTTGTGAAGAAATCCTTTCATATGCTAGAGACACAGGCATGGAGTACATGTGTGCCATGGTGATAAAACACAGAGTCTGAAACCCTTCCCATTTGACTCTATCTTAAGCTTTTCTATAGCGATCACTACCACAGTATACAAGCATGTATTGGGTGTGAATTAATTTTCATGGGTAGGACCTATGAAAATTATCTTTAAGTAAGTGACTTTACTTCTACAAAATGAGGTGTAATAACAGCAGCACTGTTCAGTTGGTGTGGGACTGATGGGAAACATACTTCTCATGGCTGCTAGTCTGGATGTAATCAGCCTTATACCTCATGTACACCTGAATTATTCATTCATTATACTATTTCTCATTAGAACAGCTGCATGCTTTGGAGCTTGTTCAAACAAAGACTGCAAGCGCATACTCCATACTAGCACTAGAAATTACACTGAATGTTGACTGTTTGAAGGTAGATGCTGCATTGAGCGAGTAGCTGTTCTTCAGTGGGACACTACATTGAAGTTCATTCTATTATACAGGTGGGAGTTAGAGCGGCCATGTGGAGTTGGTTAAGAAACACTAGCCAAATAATTTTATTTGCTCACAGTATTTTCCAAATAAATCATTCAGCAAACAGATGGTTTAAATTAAAAGTCTATGTCACTTTTGGAAAAGAGTAGTGTAACTCCAGCGACTGATCCGATATCCCTTGTATCAGTCAAATAGATTTCAAATGCCCCAGGACTACATATTCATTATTGCAGGCATACACTGGCTGCTATATTGCCCATACAGTCACTGCACTACCAGTGTCTAGCTCATCACTGTAAGGCACTTTCATTCTTGATTTCAAGAATATCATGAGTATGAAATGTGTTCTATGAAAAAAACAAAATCCTATTCTGTTCCAGAACATCGTGTGGAATGCGGAGCAGAGGTTAGTCAATACTATTCAACCCAAATGAATTACACTGGAATTGGCACTGGGGCTTCTGGACACTACTTGTAATATAAATATATGATAACAACAACAATACAGAATAGCGTAACCTTTCTGCCACGTGGAGTCGGCAGCAACAAGGGCTGGGTTCAATATCTATTCTAGCAGTTCCTTTTTAACAATAAAACATAAAACCGGCTCAAGCCCCCACCCAGTAACCTGGAAAAATTGCACCGCATCCCTGGGCACCTCTAGGAGGCAATACTTCCCCCTCAGAAGCACTTGTGTGAAGAAAAGGAGCTTTTTATAAAAAGGGAAAAGTAACCCAGCATTAACTTGGGAAAACGCCACAAGCATTATTCAGAAGCATATGACCATGAACAAAACACCCATCCCGGAGTACACTGGGCAGTGCCCTTGCCAGAAAGCCCAACCAACCAAAGTTCCTTCAATGTGCCACTCCCCTCCCCCACCACCACACCCCACTCACAGTTGTTGTCCTTTGCCAGAGTTCAGAGGTGCATTCGCGTGAGTTCACCTCTCACAAGGGCAGCGGGGGAGGCGCCTTGGCTTGCTCCTCTATCAATTGCTCTGTCATCACTCGCTCAGCTTGTTGATCGCTCACTCCACTGTCAGCTGCTCTGCTGTCACTCACTCCACCACTGCCCTCTCTACTGCAACTGTTGGGGTGTCTTGAAGTCCTACCACTTAACATGACTTTCAGCTGTTAGTGGGGGGGCCTCTGTGCAAGTGCAAGCTGGGCAGTCTCTTTCAGCAGAGACATTGTCCCACCACAGGTCTAATACGTAGACCTGGTTATCAGTGGTTTCCGCTCTAGTGATCCACAACAAAAGACTTTCAAGTGAGACTTAATCAGCTCTGTTATTACACAGCGGAGAGGAGGAGGGTCAAAGGTGTCTAGTATTCTTTGGCAGGGCCCATACAACCAGGTAGAAACATCTGCCCATTCTCAATCTCATCTTCTCTGAGCTTTGGCACCCCTACCCCCTTTATTAGCCCTGCACCCAATAACAGAATGACTTGCAATCCAACACCAGCCAAAACTGATCATTTGAGCAAAGGAGATCCATCCTGCTGTGCACCTAGCTAGAGTGCATGTCTATGCAAACAAGGTTGGTTCCTGAAGTCTTCTATCCCATCCCATCACTACATGTCACAGGAGAGCTCATTCAGACCCTGCTTACATCAACATTTCACAATATGAGGCTCTCTCTTAACATAGGGAAAAGGAGAAAACAGATTATTCTGAACTGTTTTGTTAAAAAGAAAATGAATATGTGCTAGGTCAGCTCAGTGACTTAGGTCTTGTCTACATGGGGAAGTTTTTTCAGTATAATATAAGGTTTGAATTTAAACTGATATTGTTATACCAATATAACACACACATTAACACTCATATTGTGGTATAAGAGTTTCTTTTTACAATTTGATGTATATTGTTTGGGAAGTGGTTTAAGATAAACCAAAAAAAGTCACTCTTATTCCAGAATAGGAGCGTTTACATGGTGGGATTTGCTGATATAACTATATAACTGGTAAAACTTTCTCATGTAGGCAGGGTCGCACAAATAGTGAAGCAACCTGCCATAGAGGAGGACAGATTTATGAGTGATTTTAGGGAATAGTTCTCTGACTATGGGAGCAGAGGGGTGTTTGGGAGAGGATATACTGGACTCTAAAGGAGGTGAGAAGGAGGGTTGGCCAGAGAACAAGATTTCCATTTGTGAAAAATTTCAACCTTTTAAAATTCGTTTTTATTCTGATCTGAAACAAAAATTAGATCTTTAATTTTTTTTTCACAAAAAAAGACACAAGAGAAAAAGTCCCACCCAACCCACAATAGCAAATAGCCCCCTGCTTAGTGCACTCACCTGGTATACAGGAAATGATTCCACAGAACACTGGTTTCAATAAACCAGCATTTTTTGGCAGAAAATAAGTTTTGTTGAATTTTTTTCCATCAGCTCTAGTGAGGCGATGGAGGGTTTGTTTGTCACCTTATACATGTCTTCTAGTTGTAATACTGTGCTCAGTCTGGCTCTCCAAGCCAAGACAGTAAACCTAAAATGTTTCATTTACCAAAGTCCTGGACCATTCTCAAATAACTGTTAAGCAACAAGAACCACTGAGATCTAAGCTTTAGAGTGTCCCCTGAAATTAGCAAAGAGTGGTGCAGTGATTGTAGAGCTCAGCCTGTCAGATTTATCTGCCAAGGCTTGCTCCAGAAATCACCAGAATTTAGATTTGGAAGACATAGCTATGTGATTTCAGAACACATTGCTTTGAAGGTCTGTTTCTGCTCCCTAGCTCCACCTTCTGGAACTGCTTTTAACCATTGATTGACCAAATTCTTCAAGCCTAAAAGGCAAGCATCAGATTTATTTCTGAGAAGGAATGTGTTTGCCATCTATTGCCTTTGTATTTCCTTTTTGTCGTCAGTTAACTCAGCATACATTGGCAGCACCTAGTTCCCTGCTAGGCACACAGATCACTATGGTTTACAGATGGCCTACAACTAATGAAATGGCAAAAGAGGAAGTTGGGTTGAAAGAGGCAAAATCTGATCCATTTAATCACAGACAATGATAATGTTTCTGTTTCTGGGTAGTGGTAATGACAAACATGAAGACATAACTTGGGGTGATAGTGTCCTGAATTAGTTATCACTGCAGATAATATTTGATCATTAGTTCCATCTACACAGAATTGGCATTGTACTTCTATTTTCTTAAAAACAAAGCTCTGTTTGGGTTCTTTTATCCAGGATCTTTGTCGTAACACTGAGTCTCTGGAAACCTCATGTATCTCCACTGAACTATTTTTCATCCACTAGGTAAGTTTTGTAATAAATCTTTGTCTGCCTTTAGTTAACCTGTGAGCCTGAGGTACTCACCAGTCCCACAGCGGTGAAGTTTACTCCCCACTGCAAGGAGCAGCTGATACAGTGGCACCTGATATGTGCCACTCAATGTATGCAGATAAATTGGAGCCAATTGATCATCATGTCTTCACCACTCCTCAGTCTTACTGAATACAAAAAGTTGCTTACTGGATACTGACTTTGGTATCCCTACAGGTTTCTCTGTTTAGAGTTTAACATTTCAAAAGTGGTCATCATTTCAAAATCTATGTTTTGGAGTGGTAAAGGTAATCTTACATCATAGTTCTGTTGCCATGTAGGGGCTGGTTCAGCCCCTGGCATAAGTTAGGGCTTAGGGCTGTTCTAGTTTGTACATGGCTTTCTATGGCCAAACAGGGCCATTCTAGCAGCCAGGAATAGCTGACATATGGAGGTGCTCCTGCCATGCCCCTTAAAGTCCCCTATATTAAAGGTTGTGGTGATGATGGGGGTTGTGCGGGATCTACACAATGCACAAGTTCCCACCACACAAGGGAAATTTCAAGCTGGCCAGATCTGATGCTTTACAACAGCACAGGAGTGAGACAGAGAATAGAGCCCTAGGACCTTAACTTTGATCGAATATTCAGTGGGTAACCAATGCAGTGTTCAGGGTACCACATAAAGTGCTTCCTTTGAGCAGTGCTTGCCAGCAGGCAGGCTGCTGTGTTCTGACTCCTGGAATACCCTTATTTTTTGTGGATTGTGTCCAAAGTACAGTATATTGCAATAATTAAGCCTGAAGGTCATAGATGCCCAGATTATTGTGACTGTGTGAGGAGCTGAATTTAAGAATGGCCATACTTTGTCAGACCAATGGTCCATCTAGCCCAGAATCCTGTCTTCTGACAGGGCTCGGTGCTAGATGCGTCAAGAAAAATGGCCAGAACAGGGCTAGCTATTGAGTGATCCATCCTGTTGTCAAGTCTCAGCTTCTGGCAAAAGTTGCCTGGCCAGCAAAAGGTGGTAAAAAGGATTTTATACTGTTGTTGCTATGTGGGCGTCCTATACCAAGGAGGAGTCCATGGCTGTGACTGCACTAGGATTTGATTTTTTTTTTTGTCAAAAATGTCGCACTCTGCTCCACATCTTGCAGCACCAGTAGGAACACTTGTGCAGCTCCTGTGTTCAGCAAGGAGTGTGTTGTCTAACCCAGAGCAGGTCCAAAAGACCTGGTTTTTAAAATGCTGGCAGCAGTCAGAGGCCTTCTTATACTAACACTCCCACTGTTGAGACCAATGGTGCAGCTACCCTGGTGATAGCAACAGAGGAGAAATTTTGCCAAAATATTCTTGTGTGGCTACATCATAATTGGGTAGATCTGGAGGGGAGGAAAAAATGTGGCAGAAGGCACCCCAAGAAGAAGAGAGAGGCAATAAAAGATGACCAGAATTGTCCTGTTCCTCCTCTCCCATCTATTCTGGTCACTACCCTTCTATCTCCTCCCCAAGCTTTCACTATCTTTTTTTCATCTGCTCTAATATGGCATAATTTTACTTTGTGAAATAATATGACTGAATGCAGAAGCACTTCTGGGGAGGCATCACAAAGCACCAGTGAAGTTCTGCAAAATGATGCGGGGAAGGGAAAGAACTCAATTCTTATATATTCTAGCTCCCTTTGTCACCCTCATTGTTAGCAGCTCGGTGATTTTATTCAATGCCTTAATCTCTCCTTCTCTGTCCTGTACCCTTTTCCTTTCTGAAAGGATTTATTGTCAGTCGAACCTTTCGTTCTAGATATAGTTGAAGAATTAAATTATTGTGAGTGTCAGTGGTTAGGGAGCTCTTCTTTAAATATTATATTAATTCAACAGTGGTTAGAAAATAGATAAAGAGATTACAAAACTCGTTAACATTTTACATAAGCAGCATCTTAACCCACCCAACTTGCTTTTCTTTTATCACAAAAAGAAAAGGAGTACTTGTGGCACCTTAGAGACTAACCAATTTATTTGAGCATGAGCTTTTGTGAGCTACAGCTCACTTCATCAGATGCATGCCGTGGAAACTGCAGCAGACTTTATATATACACAGAGAATATGAAAAAATACCTCCACCCACCCCATTGTCCAGCTGGTAATAGCTTATCTAAAGTGATCATCAGGTGGGCCATTTCCAGCACAAATCCAGGTTTTCTCACCCTCCACCCCCCCACACAAATTCACTCTCCTGCTGGTGATAGCCCATCCAAAGTGACAACTCTTTACACAATGTGCATGATAATAAAGTTGGGCCATTTCCTGCACAAATCCAGGTTCTCTCACCCCCTCACCCCCCTCCCAAAAACCACACACACAAACTCACTATCCTGCTGGTAATAGCTCATCCAAAGTGACCATTCTCCCTACAATGTGCATAATTAAGGTGGGCCATTTCCAGCACAAATCCAGGTTTTCTCACATCCCCCCCACCCCCATACACACACAAACTCACTCTCCTGCTGGTAATAGCTCATCCAAACTGACCACTCTCCAAGTTTAAATCCAAGTTAAACCAGAACATCTGGGGGGGCGGGGTAGGAAAAAACAAGAGGAAATAGGCTACCTTGCATAATGACTTAGCCACTCCCAGTCTCTATTTAAGCCTAAATTAATAGTATCCAATTTGCAAATGAATTCCAATTCAGCAGTTTCTCGCTGGAGTCTGGATTTGAAGTTCTTTTGTTTTAAGATAGCGACCTTCATGTCTGTGGTTGCGTGACCAGAGAGATTGAAGTGTTCTCCGACTGGTTTATGAATGTTATAATTCTTGACATCTGATTTGTGCCCAACTTTATTATCAGACTAACACAGCTGTTACTCTGAAACCTTTCTTTTATCACAGTTACTCTAATTCCCCTCCAACCACAGGGAAACTGAACACTGAACACTGAACAGATTGCTAGATCCGCTTTGGGGGGTGAGACAGACTAGTTGGAGGGCCCCTGGCTTTGAGAGGGATTTGGGGACTTATGCTTAGGGTTATACCTCCCCACAAAAGCACCTCAGCTCGCTGCATCCAGTGACAGAAGCCACACAGTTTCTCTCCAGAGTCCAACATGTGGTGTCCCTTCAGACCAGTCTGTTCACAAATATCCCCTTTTCCGTCACACTACTGATCAGGACAGTAACATCACTCTCTCTGTTGCACACAGACTGTTTTGGGCTAGAACTAAGTCAGAATCAACTTTTACCTCTCCTCTCAAATAGGAGGATTTAGCAGATTTAATCAGAGCAAAATTACTTCATCTAAAAGTGACCTGATTTTAGGGAACTTTTCACTCATTATTTGGGGGAAACCTTTTGACTTTAACTGAAGGTATGAGATAAACTAATGTACAATCTTACTAATAAGTGAGGAGCAGCAGATCCCCAGTCCCTGGTCAGTATTCTCACCTAAAACTGGTGCAAATACATTGATATGATTTGTCGTAAAGGGATGAAGTGGCTGACTCAGAGGTCTAACAGTAATGCAATATGCAACCAGGTGCAGGGAATCTGATATCAGGTTTAGGGCTAGGGTCCTGATCCACAAAGTAACTTAGGAGTTGTATGAAGTTGAATGCATTTTAAGCTGAACAAATGAAACTTTAATAAACCCTGTGGATTGCTCTGCCTATGTGGCTGAGTTGCTTCCAGACTTGCTCCCTGCATTTCCTGATTTTCTGGTATCCCATCAATAACAGTTCCTCCAGGGAACATGGGTCCTCTGACTTCAGTTCCATTGATCAGCATACATCTTCCCTCTCTTACAAACATTTAAATATAAATATTTAAAACTAACAATTGGTTATCAAATCCCGACCCAGTGTCCCACTACCCCAGAGGTTACTAGAACATATAGTTGAGTATGGTCTTTACAACACATTCAGCTGGTTACATAGTTTGAGAGATAGTTTGGGCTCCTTACCTGTGATCATACCCAGACAGACTATCACTTGCCTCTGAGTTTAGGAAATTATTTCTGTGGTGTCTTCTCCCTCCCTATGGGGTGGCCTCCAGATGGTTCTCTGTCTCTCTGTCCTGTGATGATCTCTGTATCTCTGGGTATTGTGTCTGCTGGTTTATAAGTGTCTCCTGTTCCTTCAGATCACTTGTCCCTCTTGTGTAGTCTCCTTGTATGTCCGGGGTACCAGTGCACCCATCATGAATCCTTTAATCCATTCCTTCTGGGGTCATTGTAATGGCTGGATCCACACAAGAGTGCCAGTCTCCAGGGCTGGTAGGTCCTTGGCTGACCTGTGATACTCTAGTGCCTGTTTTCTCTGTTTTGGTGGCCATCTCCTCCTGGCAGCACCTCCATCCTACTGGCTGCAACAGGTCTCCCCTCGCTGGTAGCAGGGTTTTGGTCCTTGACCCATCATTGCCTACACCGAACTGTTGTGGCTCCCCTGTGATGGGGTATTCCTCCTATGTGCCAAAAATGCTAACCAGGGGTCTGAACCAGAAGAAACAGCCTTGTGTAACAGACTCCTAGCTGTTTCCACATTATTCCACCTTTATCTGTGGGTATGTTGGGGAGGAGATGTGATGATCAAACTCCCATTTGTGTACAAATTCCTTGAATTCTTCCAAGGCAAATTGGGGTCCTGTCAAGGTTCCTCCCCCACTCTGAACTCTAGGGTACAGATGTGGGGACCTGCATGAAAAACCTCCTAAGCTTATCTTTACCAGCTTAGGTCAAAATTTCCCCAAGGTACAAAATATTACACCCGTTATCCTTGGTTACTGGGGAAGAGCTGTTTGGACGCGTCCTTCCCCACAAAATACTTCCCAAAACCTTGCACCCCACTTCCTGGACAAGGTTTGGTAAAAAGCCTCACCAATTTGCCTAGGTGACTACAGACCCAGATCCTTGGATCTTAAGAACAATGAACAATCCTCCCAACACTTGCACCCCCCCTTTCCTGGGAAATGTTGGATAAAAAGCCTCACCAATTTGCATAGGTGACCACAGACCCAAACCCTTGGATCTGAGAACAATGAAAAAGCATTCAGTGTTTTACAAGAAGACTTTTAATAAAAAATAGAAGTAAATAGAAATAAAGAAATCCCCCCTGTAAAATCAGGATGGTAGATATCTTACAGGGTAATTAGATTCAAAAACATAGAGAACCCCTCTAGGCAAAACCTTAAGTTACAAAAAAGATACACAGACAGAAATAGTTATTCTATTCAGCACAATTCTTTTCTCAGCCATTTAAAGAGATCATAATCTAACACATACCTAGCTAGATTACTTACTAAAAGTTCTAAGGCTCCATTCCTGGTCTATCCCTGGCAGAAACCAGCATACAGACAGACACAGACCCTTTGTTTCTCTCCCTCCTCCCAGCTTTTGAAAGTATCTTGTCTCCTCATTGGTCATTTTGGTCAGGTGCCAGCGAGGTTACCTTTAGCTTCTTAACCCTTTACAGGTGAGAGGAGCTTTCCCCTGGCCAGGAGGGATTTCAAAGGGGTTTACCCTTCCCTTTATATTTATGACAGGTCCGTTGTCAGTGAATACTATTCCGGGATGCCATATCTTGCAAAGTGGGCCTTCAGTCCACCAGTCACTAATTTGCTTCTTGTATCAGGCAGGGCATCAAGTTCCCAAAAATCTAAATAGTAGTAATCAAGTATTGCTTTTCACTGAATGTAAATATGTCCACTCCAACCTTTTCCCATGGGCGGGTAGGCAGCTCATGTAGTGACAGTCTCTTTCTGCCAGTGGTTATCACATAATCTGCAGATGTCACACCCTTATATCAAGGAGCAGAGTTGTGTATTCATTCCTGCCCAATAAACAAACTCTTGAGCATGTCTAAGACAGTTTTCAATGCCCCGATGAGAGGCAGGTATTTTTTGCATGACATTCTTATGAGGCCGGGAAAACAGCTCTCGGTCCTCAAAATATGATTCCATCTTGCATACTCAGCTCATCTTTAATTTGAAAATGTAGTTCTGCTCCTACCAGTACTTGGCTTTTGTCTCCTGGCCACCCTGCTAGTATTGCCCTCTCGACTGCCTGTAGTTAGATGTCCCTTTCTGTAGCCTCTTTGATTTCCGTCACCTTCATTGTTGAAATTGGGGGGAAGCGCAGTATGTTAGTGGATTAAATGTTCTGATCCCCTTCCCTCAACTCACTCATGCTGGGTATTTATGCTCTTCTCAGGGTGTCAGTTAACACCAGTAATCATCCTGGACAATAGCTGATCTCTCTGTGGTAGCACTGAAGGCATATCAACATGCACTGCAATCTCTTTGGAGCACTAAGAAGGTTCTGTGCGCTCCAGGGGTTTCTGGTTTGATCGCACTACTACATGGGGGTGATAGTTTACTGATAGAATTGCTCCACTCCAAATGCCACAGCCAGAAGCTCTTTTTCTATTTGGGTTTCTCTCATTCAGTATCTGACACGGTTCTGATGCCATAAACAACCAGCTGCAACTGCAAAAGAGCTATATCCAATCCTTTCACTGAGGAGTGTCAGTGGTTCTCCTACCTGGTAGGAACTTCAGGACAGGGACATTCATTGTTTCAGCATGTGAAATGCTTGCTGTTGGGAATGCTTTTGAGCTGGTGTATGGATTCTGCAACTGCAGCCAGGTGTGGACAGAACTTGGACAGAAAATGTATCATTCCTATGAAGTATTTTACCCCTTCACATCCACTGGAGCTGATATGTCTGACTGCCTTGATCTTATTGGGAGCTACTTTCAGTCCTCTGCTGTGAGCAGATGTCCAATGTATGTCTATAGCATTGTATATTAAAGATGGGGTAGACAGTATATAAATTCGAAGTGATGGAATGGATAATACAGTCTGTTTGGGCCAAAATCACTTTGGGGAAGAAAGCTACTTTAGGTTCCCCTAAAATAATGCTTAGTTATACTACAGACCCGCAGACCAAAGCCCCATTGCCCCAGGCAGGGGTCCTGTAACCTTAGCCCCACCGCCCAGTGCTCAAGCTCTCAGGCTTGGGCTTTGCCCTGGGCCCCAGCAAGCCAGCCTTGGTGACCCACTTTGGGGTCCTGACCCACAGTTTGAGAACCACCGAACTAGTGTAAATGGTGGATTCTCTGTAACTTGAAGTCTTTAAATCATGATTTGAAGACTTCAGTAACTCAGCCAGAGGTTATAGGCCTGTTACAGGAGTGGGTGGGTGAGGTTCTGTGACTGCAATGTACAGGAAGTCAGACTAGATGATCATTCTTGATCATCAGAAGATCAGACTAGATGATCATTCTGGCTTTCCTGTCCCGACAGCCTGAACCTGATATGCTCTCGTGTTGGGGACACTGGGGCATGGCCACTAGGTAACTCGAGGGGATGGAAGACCACGAGTGTCGATGAAGCCCCCTCGCACTAGGCCCCGGTGTCCTTGGCCCCCCTCCTGCCTGGAGGCACTCGCAGCAGCTCTGCGTACTAGGCCCAAGTGTCCTTGGCCCCCCCGCCTGGAGGCACACACAGCAGTTATGCTGAGAATCTGCAACAATATGTTGCAGAGTCAGACTGCCTGAAACTAAGCAAGGCCAAACAGGGGAGATATGGAAGAACAATGCTGAATAAAGAAGCTTTATGCATAGTTTAACAAATGATACAGAGAATCAGGGAACTAGCTGGGAACTGGATTGGCTGGCTATATGGATACTTGGGGCAGCTTGCTATTGGATAAGTATGCTGGGAAAAAGGATGTATAAAAGCCTGTGTAACTTCCTGCTCTGTTGTGCAGGATTTGAGATTTTATTCTCCCTGTACCTTTTTGCAACTGCAAATAAACTTTTCTTCTTCTCCACCCCGTTGTGATTATTGGGTGTAGCACACCGGGTAACGAACCAACTCAAGCTGTTGTTCAGCCTCTCGGCACTGGGTGCCGGCAACACTCGGATTCAAGGAGTCAGTCATGCTGTCATCACCGCTGTGTAGTGAGCCCTCCCACACTTACATAAGTTTGACTGAATCTTTCTGGGACTTTCCTCTGCTCTTGCACACATGGTTCAAATGGTTCATTTTGCCACATTCCTGCAATGGTTTCCAGCACCAGGACACCTCTCGTGCTGTCTCCCACAGTTAATGTATCTCACCATGGGTATGGAACCTTGACCACCTGTTCTCCTTTGCTGTTAGCTCACGGCATGTACTTCTGGGGGGTGTTGTGGCTCCTATGACTTTCATCTTTTCTCTTGAGAGGCTTCTGCTGCACACCCCCATGCCTATACATCTGTGGAATCTGAGATCACCTTCCCAGAACAGCTGTTCCCAAAGGTGGTGATCCCAAGTGCCACATACTTTCCTGTCCCAAATCTGGGAGTCTGTCGAGTTGCCAAAACTGAATGTAGCTGCCAATGTGTGTAAGGCTGTAATATAGTGGTCTAGCCCCGGCTCTTCAGCTTGCTCCCTAGTGAAAAAAGTGTGTTACTCCACTTGTTTGTTCTGTTTTGGGGATCAGTGCTTCCCCAGATGTCCTAGGACTGCTGTGAGGCTTGAGAAAGTGGTGAGTTTCATAGTGGTGCATATTTCTCTGCCTTGCTCCCCAGTATGGTATAGTAACACTTTTCCTTTTTTGCTGTGTTATCCTCAGGGATGGCCAGCTCTGTGTAGAGCTCAAACTTCTCCTTCCACCACTGGGCTAGGTTTTGTGTCTGCAAATCCAGGGCTCTGGGTCAGGCTTCATTAGCTCACGCTCCCAGCAACTGCACTGCAGAGAACTCTCAGCTTACAAGCTGCCATTGTGTTTCATTTACAAAGTGTGAACCTGAGAGTAGCTTATACTGAACCAGTGAAACTTTATTAACCCTGTGGACTGATCTCGCCATGTGACTGAGTTGCTTCCAGCTGAACTCCCTGCATTCCATGTTCCTCTGGTGTTGCATCAATAGCAGTCCCTCCAGGGAACATTGACCTGCTTACTCCAGTTCCACTGATCATGATACAGAACTGGTCAGAAAACGGACTTCCCGTTCCATAGAAAATTATAAATTTTTTGCATAATGGAAATTCAAAAATATTTCAAGTTTGAAACATTAAAACATCTTGTTTCTGAAACATTTTGTTTCATTTCAGTAATGCTGATATAATGTAATACAGCACTAGCTTAAATTAGTCCATATTAAATATTACATATTATATATATATATATATATATATATATATATATATATATATATATATATATATATAGTTACATTATTATTATTATTATAATATAAAAGTCTAAATGAAATATTTTGATTTTATCGAAAGGTAACAAGAATGTGAAATGAATTGTTTTGAAATATTCCCATTGAAAATTTCTTCAAAATTGACATGTTCTCACAAACCATTTTGATGTAAATGAAAAAAGCATTTTCTGACAGCAAACTGTTGTGTCAAAAATATTTCAATAAATTTTACTAAATGGACACACTGCATGTTCCTTGCATTTTTCCCTCAGAGGCATATTAATGAGAAATAAATCTATGAATCACTTGCACTAGTGCTTGCCAGACAACTTCTAATCATTTGTCTGCTCCATCTGGCAACAACTTAAAAGACTAATTACCAGTGATCCTAATGAATATACAGTAAGAGTCTTAAATCATCTTTTAAAATGAGGTCGGCAAGTAGCATCTAGTCCAGCATGACCCAATACAAAGAAAAATATCAGAGTCAGAATAAGTTGCCTGAAAAATAAGCAGATAGCATTAAAAGCTTCCACCTGGAAAAAAAAATCTACATGAAAAAAAGCCCAGTGAACTAGTGAATTATTTAAAGCTTGGCATCAGAAGTCCATAATTTAGTAGAAAATAGCAGCTGTGTTTTACCTCTACCTTGCTTTTTACCTCTACCTTTCAAAACAGTAAGAACATACAAAATTTTAGAAGGGGAAAAGGGTTTTCAGCTCAATATGTCTTTCTTTTTCCAATATTATTATTAATAATAATGATACATTTATTTTTCTAGAAGAAACATCTGGGTGCTGCACATACACAAAAAGGCATTAAAACCAGAAAATTTCCAAATGGCAACATGGCCCAATAACCAAAATGATATAGAAAATCTAATGATACACTGTCTACCAGCAATAAATAGCATACCCGGTAAACACAAGCAAATCCCCTTTATTCCTACTGCCACTGGGCCAGATTCTGATTTCAGTAAAACTGGCTTAAATCCAGAGTAACTCCAGTGAGACAATTCTTTTCAAATGGGACAATTTCCTTGTTTAACTAGAAACTTTTGACCAAGGAATCTAAGCAAACACATTACATTGATGTAATCTCCAAGTTCCACAGCATGAACTCGCTTACAGCTGAATGATCTCCACATGAGACTGATGCAGCTGAGTTCAGCAAACACGCAGGTCTGCCAGGCCATTGTATTAAGGTTTCAAGTGTCCAGTTTCTTCACATAAAATATTAAACAAATGTTTCTTTTCCCACTTTGTTTTGTTTTAAATTTTGTTTACATATATCAAGAAGTGGGAGGGTGGGGAAGGTCAGTGAAAAAGCTCAGTAAAAACTATTGAGGGAATCCAACCCTTCCCCTAACCCTAACCCCCATCTTTTCATGTTCTCCCTGTATATATGTCTCTTCCTACTGTATTTTCCACTCCATGCATATGATGAAGTGGGTTTTAGACCATGAAAGCTTATGCCCAAATAAATGTGTTAGTCTCTAAGGTGCCACAAGTACTCCTTATTCTTTCAACCCTTCCCCAGTAATTCCCTGTCATTCTTGGAGCCATTCAGTCATCTTCAAAACTAGCCTCCTGATTTGAGTCTCCTCCAAAAATCTGTCCCCTGTTCTTCTATTACCAAAACCCTTATCCATTCATGGCAATTTCTCCCCCTCGACTATAGCAACCTTCTCCTCTCTGGCCCCATTATACGAGACTCTGTTCAAACAGGCAGGAAGATATGTTCTCTGCCTCCATAACCTTATAATCTTGGAAGACAAGTGATATGAACAAAACAATAGAGAGGGTTGCAATCAAATGTATACACACACACACTTTTTAAAAAATAAATATAAAACATCTTAGCTATGCCCAGCTGTCCCTCAGACTATCCTTTCTTGGAGGTATCACAGAAGAAATAGAGGCAGGGTAAAAGAAGATGGTTGCGGGAGAAGCAGACAAGAGAACAATCATTGCCATTCAGCCCAAATGACGTGGACCCCAGTTCGGCAGTGCTTATTCATGTGAGTACTCATATTGCCTTCAGGAGGCTATATGATGTGAGTAAGTGCTACAGAATCTGGCCCTTGGACAGTTATGGTTTCTGCCTTAGAGATGAACAAGTAGATCCTTCAATAACCCAAAGAGCCAAAGATCTGAGTCACGTGCCATAAAGTCAATTCCCTAGGAAGCATAGAGGTGCCACATTTCCTGTACACTCTTCAACCACACAGCAGTAGGGAGTTTTGTTACCTTATTGCTATTCATAGTTTCTGTTCTTAATAAAGCGTTTATCTTGAACTGTGCTGCTTGTCAACAAAATACTGAAGTCCATCTTCATTCTGGATTTTCCATTTTCTGAGCCAGCTCCACCTTCCACTCTATCTTTGTAAAATTTCATCAGTGTTTTTCAGAAAATGAACCTGCCACTGGTAGTTTAGCTGCTGGAATAATATTAATTTTTCCAAGTGTCATTTTTTAGTTGCGTTTCTGCATGTAGAACCTGATTCTGCATCTATTGAAGTCAGTAGTAAAACTCCCTTTGAATGTAATGGTACAGAGATCAGGGCCTTACAAGGTGAAAAGTAAAATTGAAAATGGACACATTTGTATGCATACTTTGTTTCTGGCTTAATCTTTGGATTCTGCTGGTCCTGCTTACGTGGAATGAACAAACTCTCTTACATCTGGAATTCATTTCTAATAAGGGTACGTCTACACTGCGCTGAAAGTATGGGGAGACAGATGTGCTATCTGTGCTCAAGTTAATGGGTTAAAAATAGCAGTGTAGCTGGGGATAGCATGGGCACCTTGGGCTAGCCACCTGAGTACAAACCCATCTGGACCCCCTGGGTACATACTTGGGTGGCCAACCCAAGCCATTGCCCATGCTACCCCCAACTACACTGTTATTTTTAGTGCACTAGTTCAAGCATATCCAGTGTGTGCCTGTCAGCTCAAGCTGCGAACCATGTGCCAAGCTGCAGTTTAGACATCCTAGGAGGCAAGTACCTCTGCTGATAGTACGATTTTGTGTTCATGTACACTAGGAAAAAGGTATGTGGCTAGTGCAACGTGTTCTGTTTGAGGGGAAAAGAAACAGAGTGGCAGCATAACTTCAGGTGCATCAACACTGCTCCAGCTGCTGCCACTTTCTTCCTTCAAAAAGAAAAGGAGGACTTTTTAAAGACTAACAAATCTATTTGAGCATCTTCATGCTTAACATGAACCAAGACAGAAAAGGGAGGGGAGGATTACTGAATCAATTTGAGGCAGCATCTACTTCTGATTGCAAATGTCAAGCTTTTTCTGAAATATCTCAGAAGAGTGGAAGTACAGACAGATTTATTGGTATACATACTTCACTGGATTTATTTTGGTGGTGTGTGTGTGTGTGTGTGTGTGTGTGTGTGTGTGTGTGTGTGTATAAGCAAAGATTAAAAGCCAAAACAAATGTCTAAATCATTGTAGATTGGTAGTACAGTGGGATAAATGCAGCACACTCCTCAGCGGCAAGGTTCTAAGTACTGCAGACTGTAAAAGATGATGGCATCTTTTGCATTCTCCCGACTGAAATCCGGAGGAGAAATTCCTTAAAGCATTAAGAGAGCTGAATAACAAAGTGCCCTCTCAGTAGTTTAATATTTGGTTTCTTATTCTGCTATGGATTTTCTTAAAAAGAAGAGTTTCAGATAGAGAGCTGAAAGTGTATTTATTAAATTCAAAAATACTAACAGCAGGTGGTGATGCTAAATGCCAAGAATCAGGAAATTCAAAGTTAATAACACCACCTTAATAACACTAGAAATAATAAAAGTAATTCCTCATATGAATATAGCACTTTCAACCTGAAGGACCCCAAACTGCTTTACAAGCTGTATGTGCTGGAATTATTTCACTACCATTAAAATGTAGCAGTCATTCCACATGAGCCGCAGTACAGGGTACTGTTTTTACAGGGGGAACTGAAGAACAATGTATCCAATTGAAACTACAGTGGAGAATTTTATAGTAAGTGACTTGTAAAACTAATATGGAACTGGGCTCACCGCACCAGTCTTATGAAAAGTGGCATCATTAGTGACCACAGGTGGTCAGGGTCATGTTTTTGTCTCCTTCGACAGACATTGACTTTATGCAGATGTATTCAGAATTGAAAATGAGGCACCTAGCCAAGGCTGGAGGCATACCTGGCATGAGTCACAAACAAAATTAGACAGCAGAACCCAAACTGGCCTGCTCCCACAGAGATAACTTCCATCAAACCTCACCTTGCAGTAGCCTGCACATTAAATGTGCTTTTGCAACATGCCTTGAAGGTAAAAAGATCACAGACATTTTGGGCCCCACTGTGGAAGCTTGTTCCAGAGCTAAGGGAGAACATCTACCGTCAGCTCCATCTTTTTTAAATCCAGAGGGATCTAGCTCAAGCACTAATCTCAACTGCAGCAGTAGGGCACTGAGAGATACGTGGTCTCTCAAATAGAAAGGTCCAGATCGGGTAGGGCTTTAGAGGTTAAAATCATCTCATTAAATTCAGTCTGGAACCCAAATGAAAGTCAGTGCAGATCATGAAACAGGTGTCATGTGCTGCCCAAGAAGCACAGATTTAGGTGCCTGGATCTTGCAATCAGATCTACATGGGCAGACCACGCAGATGCATAGAGCCCCACTAAAGTCAGTCCCATACATCAGTGGTTGAATGCACTAGGAGACTGAGCTATCTTCTCACCCTTAAAGGTTGTCTCTTCAGAAAAGTCCATTGGCAAAGAGACCTGAGGGAAGCTTGAATTTCCATTGCTGTCCATGCGATCAACCTATTCTGTTGATAAATAGAGGGCACTGGTTCCAGGTGTGAACAAGTCCATGGTCCATTATCTAGTGATCACAGTCTTTGGCAGTGACTCCACCTAGTGGTTATAGCGGAGGCAGGTGTAGGAGACCCCAGGCCATCCCACTCCTCCAGGTTCTGACCCAAGGCCCTAGGAGGTTTTCTTAGGGCTTTGCACCTTGAGGTGCCTCAAATCAGCCTCCATGGGGCACTTTCTACCTCCCTTTTTCCTGCACAAGGCCTCAAGTACCAGTTTGCAGGTTGCCTACCTGTCTTTGATTGTAAGAGCTGCCACTCGCCAACAATCCTTCTCCCAGCCTGGGTCTGGCTACATCCTGCTCTGGAGCTCCCAGAGTAGGTCCTTCTCCCTGCCCTGTCCAGCCCCAGCTGAGCTGGCTGGCTCCCTTTTAAACCCCGCCTCCAACTAGAGCATGCTTGGCAAGGGCGGCGGGGTGGGGCCTCCTGAGCCCAGAGCTGCTATTTAATCCTCTGCTGGCTGGTGAGGGATTTATACATCCTGTCACACCAGGACTAGGACATTTCACTTTTTTAAAAAAAAATAATGGTACAACAATGGATAAAAGGTAGCATTTCAGCTCTGACTTTGAATTCTCAATTTCTTGCCACTGTGTGTCACAATCTTCCACACACAAAAAAAGAAGAAACTGTTGCAGTCTACAGTTCTAGCGTAAATCACTATACTAGTTCTCATTTTTTGCACTATAGCAGTGGTAGCAATTTTATAAGTGTTAATATTACTTAAATAAAGTGTTCTGCATTCTATTCCCATCACTTTGGTTGTATTTCTTAATACTGAAAATATCTTTTTATTAAAGAATTTTATTAATTCTATAGAATAGAAACTGATACACGACCAATCAGACAAATCCGAGTTTGTGAGCACAATGGACTGAATGCTACAGGATAGGTACATGTGTGTCAGCTGGGGAAACAAGGCATGCTGCTTCCTCCAAGTGCTCATATCGAGTCTACTAACAATTAAGATGAGACTCTCTCCAGTTTCCAATTAAGCCAGTTCCAGGTACAGGTGACTATTTTTGAAAAGAAATGGAAAGGCCTCAAGACTTATAGGTGTTGTTTTGTTCCATTAGCAGACATGTTTCAATCCCTGAGTCAATCCTATAGCTGTAGGTAATGGTCTATTTTTCCAATAATGCTTTAAGCACTTAGCTTGAGATATTGCATTTCCAATACATGCATGCATTTTATTTAGTATTTTGGAGTCATGGCACAGCAAAGTCATGAAGGAAGCAAATTTATAGCTGATGGATAGCTGGGTGGGAACTGGTTTTCCGGACAGGAACATTTTTGCTATTCTAAAGTTTTCCCATTCCCCATCGGGATGAACCTGAGGCCTTTTAAAGATGAAAAACAAGAGACAGAGGGACTCCAATAGTATGGTGGTTGCAGCGCATTCACCTGGGAGGCAGGAGACCCAGATTCAAGTTGATGCTTTGCATGAGTCAGACCAGGAACTTGAACCTGGGCCTCCCACATCCGAAGTGAAGCTGTTCTGGGGTGCGTCTGACTCTGACTCTCTAATTTGGACCAGAAACTCCATCCTGGACCTGAGAAGACTTTTCAATGAAAAGTTCATCAAACTCAGTATGTTCCCATGAAACATTTTGGTTTCAGCGAACCAGCACTTTCCAAGGAAAAAATGTTTCAGCAAAAATTTCACTGCCAACATTTCTACCTGTAATTGCTCTGGGACCTCAGAAAATATTCCTGAACTTTTCATTAGTTCCAAAGGAAACGCTAAACGCTCTCTCACCAACAGAAGTTGGTCCAATAACAGATATTACCTCACTCACATTGCCTCTCTAACATCCTCAGACCAACATGGCTGCAACAACACCGCATACAAACACTACCAATGTCCAACCTTAGGTCATCAACATTGTTTATTTTATGCACACAGGCAGGCATCATGTAAACTGTATGAATAAAACTTGAATGTGAATAATCTCAATGCAACTGTACTGATATAGTTCTCATTGGATGGCTGGAATCTGCCCATTCATCACTGGCATATCCAGTACCTACATTCTTTTTCCATTTAACTTTGGATTTATCCTCTGGGCCATTATATTTATGCAGCAAGAATCAGTAGAGAGTGGAGACCTTTCTGTGCTCCATAGACATTGCTGACAGCTGGTCTATAGAGGATTAAAGGTAGGCTCTGGAAAGTTCTGGCGTTGGTTATGTCCCTCAAAATGTGCCCCAGAGGGTTGTTTCTCCACTCCATTATGCCAATTTTTAATTGGTGTAATTCAACAGAGTCAGTGGAGGTACAACAACATATAGCCGGTGTGGAGTGGAGGATCATGCATCCATGGTCCATCTATGGGATTCAGATCGGGATTTACTACTCCCCCTCGGAGTCTAAGATGTTGGGATCTAGGGGGTTGACTGGGACCTCTCTTTTTCAGTATAATTAGCTAAGCAAATCTATTTCTGACCACATTGAAATGTACAGGATACGAATACCTGGCACATGTGGACACTCAGATTTAATTAATGGAATTAATTCCTATGTAAAATTGCTACTCAGCACCTTCATCATTTAAAAATTATCCAAGCATAAAACAAGGACACTCCATTTGTTTGTTCAATAGTCTGTTGAAAATAGAAATGGCTAGCAGCAACCTTCTTCCTTACAAGTCTCCTCTCCTCTAGTGCTGATTACACTTTATGAAAGGCATAGTATACCTTTGGATAATAAATCACTAAAGTGGGAGCTTCAGTTATCTTACTGATTTTGATAACAAAATTAATAGAATTAGCTGCTTATCTGCCCCACCAGGAGATTCTTGTGAAAGAAAGAAAGAAAGAAAGAAAGAAAGAAAGAAAGAAAGAAAGAAAGAAAGAAAGAAAGAAAGAAAGAAAGAAAGAAAGAAAGAAAGAAAGAAAGAAAGAAAGAAAGAAAGAAAGAAAGAAAGAGAAATTTTACGATGGCCAGAGCTGGTTGTATTTCTTATGTGTGATGGTACAGCAGTTATTGTGATTTCCCTTGGTCTCCTGCAAGATGATAAAGCCCTGTCTAAAACAAGGAAAGAAATGCTATCAATTACTGTCTGCTTGTTCTGCTTTCATGCATAATTAAACCTGGACAAAGACAGCATCAGATCAGACACTAACAAGCAGCATTACAAAGAGTCCAGTTGCAGTTTGGTGCTGATAAATAGAAATTCTAAGTAGCTCATAAACAGGAGAAGAGAGGGGAGGATTTACTAGCCTGTGTTTGCTTTTATTTGCTGGTTTTATGGCAAGATCATATTTCTAAAAAAATGTAGAATTTTTACTTGCTCACCTCTAGGGTCCCAATCCAACTCCCCTTGAAGCCAGTGGAAAGATTCCATCAATTTCAATGGGAGCTGGATCAGATCAAAACTTGAGCTGAAATCAAAACCCTTTATTATTCCCTTCCCCTTCAACCTCTGAGGTTCAGCTGAATTGGGACTTAGTTTCAAACCAACTCTTGTTTCTGTTCTGCAACAAAAAAAACAAAAAAAAGAGAAACTTTCATCTTCTCTGGTTTCATCTACTTCTATTTGAAGGTGACAGATGGGACAGAATAAGAAAAACTTATCTGAACCTTCCAAACTGCGATGATGTGGATAAAATGGGACCTGGACACAATTCATTCCTGGCTTTGTGAAACCAAAACACAATCTATAAACTGTTGCAAACCTAAGCCCCTCTGGTTCTGCCTGTTTCCAGGAGTTCCCGGAAGCTAGTGAGGCAAAAAACATTTCCCCACACACCGTAGATCAGCAGCAGCAGAGTAAGCCATGGTCTCTAATGATGCCTGAGGGATGCAATAGCTCTCACAGCAGACGTGCACCTCACCTTGGGGTAAACAGTAGTTGGATTAGCATAACTGCAGATGTGCCTTCTTCACTGCCCCTGAATGCACTGGCTCCCACAGCCTACACACTGCTGATCAGGAAGCCTGAATACAGCATAGCTCCATGGCATGCAGAGGTTGTGTACTCCCTTTGTGTGATCCTGGTATCTTGCCTTCAACCTGTGCAGCACAACTGCTCTAGTTTCAGTGCAGTCCTGGCTCTCTGTAGCCATGGAATAGGGGTAGGGATGGAGCAGGATCACCTCATATTTAAGTAGTATATGTAAAAGACTTTCTTATTTAAATCTTTCCAGGAAATATTTCCATCTCCACAGGTACATTTTTGCCCCTTTTTAAAATTAATTTTGCACTCAATGAAAATTAATGGCTAAAAAAGCAAAGTAAAACAAAAATAATATTTAATATTAACTATAACTCCAAGATGCCTTTCAAGAACCTTTGGTCTGAGCTGTAAAAGGTTTTCTAATTTTTTATGACCATTTTAAAAGGTTACATTTGTGTTGATGTGTGAATTCCCGGAGTCTCTGAATTCTACAGCTTGCCTTAGCTGTGTAATGTACCCCTTTGTCTTCATGTGAGCAAAGTGAGACGGATTTGGCCTAATTTTTCCTTTGAAATAGAGCTGATTGAATTATTTCTTGCAGATAATATCTATTGCAAATTTAGCCTTTTTTTCTGTTAGTGAGATGTTTACCTGCCAATCTAGATTTCTGAAAAAGTATTTGTTATTTGTTACGATTAAATATTTAAATTACAGTCGTGCGCAAATTCCCCAGTCAGGATTGGGACCCCTTTCTACTGGGTGCTGTATAAACATAGAAAAAGGAACCATTCATAAGTATTTGCTGAATAATTTAGAGGAACAAATTTCTGCATATGGATTGCGTGGAAGCTCTTTATTTCAGCTAGTCACTCTTCATGGAGCGAGGAGTCACTTACAACACATGATACAAGTTTGACTGTCTGACTGAAACTTTCTAAACAAGAGAATGCTGAATGATGAACAGTGAGCAATGCATTTCCAATGGAAATTTTTAGACAAATAACCATTCATGCTAAAAGAGATTAAACTTTTTGGGGTTCGTAAATATTTTCACAAATATTTGACAGCTGTCCAAATAATTAATCATATGAGCCTACAAACAATAGTGAAATGAACCTGGTGCCTCTATGCATGAAAATATACACTAATGAATGTCTTAATGTTCTTCTAGCTCTGCTTCCAAGTGCTAAGAGAAGCTGCTTTTGTTTACCGCTGTGTCTTCCCAGTGAATGATTTCTTCATTTCCTTTTTTTTTTTTTTGATCAGGAAACATTTTCAGATATACCTTTGTTGTCAGCCTTCTGAAAGCAGTGGAAGCACAGCTAGCTAGAGGCAAAGTTCTGCAGCGACCCCACACATTTCAAAGCACAGAGCAGAGAAGATGCATCGGGGCAGCATCTTTATGGAGATCTAACACACAGGGCTGGTATGGGATTGAAATACTTCTTTGAGGGGCAGGAATGGCAGGAATGGTATCGTAAACCTGGTGACATCCATTGCAGGTAAGGAGAGACATGAATACTGAATTTCCTGTTCCACTGAGAGACATCTATACATGGATATCCAATTTTTGTCTGAATCTGTCCAGCTAGCAACTGCAGCCAGCAGAGACCCTTGTGTATCCAAGCAATTAAATCCATCACAATTAGAAGGAAGCCATTTGAGATAATAGCATTTTCCAGAGATGAAGAAAAGTCACTGTTAGTAAATAGTGTAGAAAAAACTTACTCAACGCACAGCTCCTTTCAGGCAAATATAAAGATCCCCGCCCTAAATTGCTCACAGTCTAAACACTAAATCATGCCAATGCTGACTACTAGGCATAGTTCTTATTATCATGAGTCACCCCCATTGTTTTCTACCTAAATGGTTTGCTTTTCACTCACCTACTGCATTTGTCCATTTATTGCAGATTAACTCAAATGACATGTAGCACATGTTCAGACTGTCACAATTTTATCACGGGCAACACTTGTGTTGACAAAGTCTGAAGGGAGTGTTAGTCAGTTCTACTCCTCAGGGTAACACAAAAGCCTTTGGAGTGGGGGCACAAACATTAACAGACCCAGGTTTAAAATAGGAACAAAAGAAGGTGAACCACAGGGATCATGCATAGGGAAGAGAAATGTGGGGGTGCAACTGTGGCCTAACGAGGACCTGACCATGGCCTCTTCAATTTTTATTGACTGTTAGTAGTTATAGCCCCACCTGCAGTCGTCAATAATGCATATTTAAAATCTAAGAATATTGTACCTTTAAGAACTGACTGCTTGATAGTAACTTGTCTAACAATATTATAACACCCTGTTGGAAGAGGAAGCTTTGTGGTAGATTAGATATAAGCATGGAACAGTACAGTCCTACCTCTCCACTAGAACAGGAAGCATTAAATGTAAGGTTGATACAGTATCAGAAATTATAAATTATATGAAATGTCTATTCATATCATACTCTTCTAATAGGAAGCATGAAGGCACTACTTATTTTTTAAGACATGATTCTTCCCCCTGCATCACAGGGGCATTATAAAATGGAAAAAATTGTTTTTCTATAAGGGGAAATCAAAACATTTTTTGACCCGTCAACTCTGCCCTCTTCAGAGAAAAACAACACAAAACTATGCAGTAAAAGAGATTCCCAGTGCTACATAGATTGTAGTAGAAGCTCTATTTCTGTCCTTTTCCTGAAATACCGTATGCCGAATGTCCATTCCCCTGGTGCAATAACAAAACATGGATAACCAGTGCTGGTTATGAAATTGTGAAAAAATGCAGCTCCTGGAACCCTGTGAGTAGAAACAGGCTCATTCTTATTGCACAGAAGTGCCACTGAATGAGCTTATTCATTCTGTAGTTATTGAGCCTGAAGTACCCCTCATGGAAAATCCTAGTGATTTAATCAAAAATGATAACCTTTCCATAGGATTCTTTGAACCATGCTTTAGAATTTAATAGAGAATTATATCCCTGCAATAGAAGGCTATCAGAAGGTACAAAAAAACCCTGTTCTGTACTGAATTCAATAGGACTTTAGAATAACAGCTAGAGAACGCCCTTAAATTTCTGTAGAAACCTACTGGGTTTTATCTTTAGCAATTTCTAGAGGGCTTTTACAAAAGGGACAGTATAACTACCCAAACGAGGTGAGGTCTATCTGTCTCTCCCAGCTCTTATATTACTGCCCATCACTGTAGCACCCAGGCCTATGTACTCGCCTCTCATTTGTAGATTTCCAAGTCCATAATCTGTTCATCTTTTGCCCTGCATTACGGATTCAGTGAAAATAAATGTGACAGCCTCATTCTCCTCTAAACACCACAAAACTCAGAGCTCAGCTCTGCCCTCATGTATACCCAAGAAATTTGTGTTGAAGTCAGTGAGCCATATTCCCTGAGGCTGCAACTGTTTGACTTCAGTGGAGTTATGCCAACATGGGCTTTACCCTAGTAGAAGCCATAGCTGTGCAAACGGAGGGCTAAAGTGGGCCCTAAATTCCCACATAACTTGGCACAAATAGCAGCTGCTACACAAGACAAGCCCAGTGGTAGAATAGTAATGGTGATACAGGTCAAGCATTAAGGGCATTGGCAGAGCTGTGTGGGAAAGCTCACACAGTATTTGCTCATCTTAGGAGTCCCTCATTTTACAGCTTCCCAAAGTGGCTGCATAACCATATTGTCCTCTTCCCCCTGACCTTTCCTACTCCTAGATCACCCTGTGCTATCTTCTCCTCCTGTTTGTACTCATCTTATCTTTGGCCATCCCTATTCAGGAGAGCACTTAAGTGTGTGCTTAACTGTAAGCACATGTACAGATCTCATTGGAGTCAATGGGACTTAAGCACATGATACAAATTCCCTAATAGGAATGGTTTTAAGCATATGTTTTAGAGCTTCCTGAATTAAGCCCTTAGATTGTAAGCTCCTGAGGGCAGGGAACACATCTTCATGTGTATTATATAAAGCATCCCGCACATCTATATTGCAATATAAATAATGAAAATGAACATGAAATCCTCTGTGATCATTTAAAGTATTTCACTCACACCTCAGCATGCTGGACTTTTGTGGTAGCAAGACATCTGGAAATACTGCGCATGGACTGTATTTGTTGCACATTCCAACAGGGATGTAAATATTCACAGACGTTTGAGCATCGCTTAAGCAGCAGCAATAAAGACTGAGAATTTCCTGAGGATTGACGACAATCTGAGATTGTTAATAGCCTGAGGTGAAACCTTGGGTCATTAACCCCAGTTGGTCATTAAACCCTCGGAAATGCCCAGGGCTGAAGTCACGATGGCAATTATACTTGTTTGGGGGGTTTTATTTTTAAAAAAAATAATGCTTTACTATCCGCACTGTGGTTCCTTCAACCTGCTGTAGGTTCAGTTAGAATGGGACCATTCCTGTCATTTCCATGGATGTCTGAATATTGTGTAAGTGTTGTCAATGTCATCGGGGCATTGCATGGCCCTGTAGGGCTCCAGTGCAAGAATAGTTAAGGGACTCCCTTCTCAGTTCCAAAAATCTAAGGTTTTGCTTACCTTTACCATCTTGGAAAATCAGAACATACCCATCTTGTCCATAAATACACAAACACATTCTGCAAGCCATGAACACATTTATATAAAATGCTCATTGGCAGTGATGTCTTGCTAAATGTTATAGTGCAGGAGCCCAGGAGAACTGATTTCAAGTTAATCCTTCTGGTACGCGTTACACAGTCTCCAAAATCTATCTTGTGTGTGATGTCATCATAAGGCAAAGAACCCATATTCAAAACTAACATTTTTACCAGTTATTGTATCTAATTGAAAATCTGCCCAGTTGCAATGAGACTTCACACACTGGTAATAAATATACATATCATCACCATAAAACAAACAACTCAGCTTTATATGGAAAACTTTCAAATAAGTAGCAAGATGCATGCAAAGCACACATGTAGTTAGTCAAAAAGCCTAAGGGCTTGAGTCACCAGTGTGTTTCTCAGTTTCAAGTTGGTACAACTCTACGGAAACTGAAAGAATGGTGATACGACACTGTAAACATGGAGTAATGCAGTGGGAAATCAAGCCCAAAATATTCATACCTGAACCCACAATTTTGTCCAGGGAAAAACTTGCAGTTAGCGCACAGACAGTATTTGCTTTTCATTCACTAATCATGGCTGGGCAAACAAGTGTTGTCACAAACATATAGACCACTCTTAAAAATGTGGTCTGTGTGTCACAGACACCAAAACCAAGGATTCATACTGCCATGCAATTAAAAATAATCTATTAAAACAATGACATCCTCAGCACTTTTCAAAGATCATGATACCTAGTCCATTTTACAATACTATCTAAGTCATGCACTTATCGTATGTCTGCTTCCATATTATAGAAATGTTGCCTAACCTAGATTTAAAAAAATCCAGCTCTTACTAACATCTGCCTAACATCTACTAAGTACCTCTAAGATATACACATTATACAGATAGGATTTGATCATATCATATAGGGCAAGAATCACTAGTATGCTCAAGATACTTTTCGGCCACCCCATAAACTCAATTTAACTGGCTGACCAGACCAGGTTTACAATAGTTTTCCATTGTCAAAATGCTACTTAGGAGCTAAAGTGCACCAGTGAATCCAGCCTAGTTAGGAGAAACACATTCTAACAGATTAAAGACATTAATTCTGATCAGAGGCCATTCCCTATCCACTTCCTGCAGTGCTCCCCCAGCCTCCTCATCCTTCACCTGCCAGGACCAGGACCCCCTCCACCCTTCTCCTGGATCCATACTGGGACCCAAGCAGCTCTGCCTGCCCTCCAACACTCTGCACCCCCAACCCATCTGGTCCCCTCAAACCAGATGCATCCCTCAGTCAGTCCCCTGCACCTTTCCACAGTGAGTTCAGGGCGGCAGCGGACAGGGCAGGGGGCTGCCTGCATACCTGGGCCCATGGGGGTACTGGCTGGGCAGCAACATGAAGCCCTGACAGCCCTGGCAGTGCCGCCAGGAGCAGCCCTGAGCCGCTCAGCACCTGAGTCTCAGCCACTTTCTCTCCCCGGCCTGGGGGGAAGCCTGGCAAGGGGTTGGGGGCTGTTTCCTCCTCTTTGGAGACCGGGCTGGTCTGTCTAAAAGTAGACAGTGGCGTAACTGCAATGGTGCCCAAGGCAGAGTGGCCTTTCCTGGTTAGGCCCCCATAACCATTGATCCTGGCGCAACTGCACCACTTGCATCATGGAATGTCGTATCTCTCATGTGACTTAAATAAAACTCTGGAGCTTCTTTGGTAAAGGTTGCAAATGTGGAGATTTCCAAATATTTCTAACCAAGCAGGGAACATTTTCAGCATGTGCAGATTGTGCACAAACATAGGTAGGTAGCTCCAAAAAGTGGAGGAGCAAAGCCTTAAAAGTCAGTTCCAGCTTTCTTCTCTACAGTCATGGAGAGCCCCCAGGCAGCAGAACTGGTATAATCCCTCTGCACAGGGAAGGATTGGATGCAGGGGGCAGCCGAGTGAAATTCACCCTTGTGCATAGGGGTCTCACAAGGCCTCTTCTCTAATTAAGTCCCACTTACACTCTGCATGGGGGTGAATCGCATCTCAGGCTGCACATCCCTTTTCTGGTGCAGAGTCCTGTCCTATGTGAGTATTCTGCACAGCCAGGAGTGGGGGCAAGGCCTGAGTGGGTGGAATCTTGGACAGACCAGAGGATTCTCTGTCACATGGATCCTCCCATCTCCCACCACATAACCCTAACCTGCAATGGAGCCCACTTTAGGGGAAAACAGAGCTACTTCAGGCCAGTGGCTGCATGCTTGGTGCTAGGATGCCTTTCCCAATGGGCACCTGTCCAACAGCAGCCCGGTAACTCACGCTGATCATTGGGCTAAGAATGACAAGACGTGAAATAAGCAAACAAACTGTTGCAAATGTAAAATCTCACAGTTGTTAAACTATTTCCACTTTTGTAAATAAACTATAAATATTCACGAGTTAACATCTCTAGTGAGAGGAAATGCCTTTTATTGTTTGGAGTATATAATTAATACCCACAAGTTATGCATATTCCCTATGGCTAGAAAAGATGACTCTGTGAAGCTACATTGACTTAACAATGTATACCAAACATACAGGATTAAAAGTCCCAGGGTGACATTCTAGCCCTACTGAAGTCAGTGGCAAAACTCCAGTTGACTTCAATGGGGCCAGAATTTCTCCCCTAATTCATAAACACAGCTCTCCAGAATGGTGCACTGGGGTGCCACAGATTCTTACTGGGGGACTGAAGAACATACAAATGCTTTTTAAAATAAAAATGACCTAAACAAACATGACCCTGCCCCCTCTTTAGGACAATTCAAGTACACAGACAAATAGCATATCAGAAGTATGGAGAGGTTCTAACAAGAAAAAGGGATTACACTATCATTCATTCCCCAACAGCTATTGCCACAGAAGCATTAGGTACCAGGCATAAAGTAGTGTCCTGGCAAGGAGCCAGCACATTCCTGTATGGCACATATGTTTGCTGTGGATAGTATTTATTATAACAGTTCAGTAGCACCTCTATAGTCAAGGGTCAGGGAGCATTTCCATTATAAACAAAGAAGTTTGAGGCTCTAACAGCTTTGCTGGGTCAAAAGTTTTAGTAAGACAACCACAAATTTGTTTTTACAAAAGATCCTGACAAAAATGCTATTGTGTTATTTCAATTCTAGAGCTCTTTAAAAGCAGTCTTTTTGACAGCCTAGAAACCAAAATAGCTTGTAGGGCTTTTTAAAAAACTTTTGTTTACCGAGAGTCCTGAAGCTAGTCCCGGTCCAAAATTAAACAGTATACAACAAGGTTTGGTATACAGAGACGTTGGCCCGCACAGTCACCTTGATGGATCAGTCTATCAGCCCTCACAGAGAGAGCACCGATCACAACATGCCATTCATGTTGTTCTAGCCATTCCTCCAGCCCCCGCTGGCCAGGCCGTCAGTGGCACCAGACACCGCATTGGCACAGCGCATCATAGCCTGGAAGCCCTGAGCTCAAGCAATCTGCCAGCCTCCGCCTCCCAGGTAGCTGGGATTACGAAGGTGCACGCCACCACGCCCAGGTTGGCCTGCACAGTAACATGGCAAAAACACCATTAAACATCCTTTAACTCAGGGGTTTCTCAACCTTTTTCTTTCTGAGGCTTCCCCCTAACAGGCTATAAAAACTCCACGGCCCACCTGTGCCACAGCAACTGGTTTTCTGCATATAAAAGCTGGGGCTGTCATTAGGAGTTAGCAAGCAGCGCAATTGCCCGGGGCCCCATGCCACAGGAACCCCAGCAAGTCTAATGCTGGCCCTGCTTCATGGACCCTCTGAAACCTGCTCGCGACCCCCAGGGGGCCTTGGACCCCTGGTTGAGAACCACTGGTTTAGATGGTATCAAATAACTGTCCTTTTTGTGGGGTGGGGGGAAGAAATTATTTGTGATGAGCTGGAGCTGTCCTTGCTGTTGTTATTAAAGTCTGATCCCATTTCCTTGAAAACAAAACAAGACAAATGCACAACAAAGGGGAGAGAAAAGAATAGCAAAGACAGATAATGCAGCTTCTGTCCCTGGTGTTGATGCTCACTTGCAACCTCACTATGGAAAAACACAGGCATGGCACTTGGTGTTATCAGCCACTCCGAGATTAGCAAACTTGTACCAGGATCAGGTTGTTTAGGGCTCCCTTCGTCTTTGGCCCAGTCTGGTCAGGACATCTTTTAGGATCAAGATGAAGATGATCTAGGGCCACAGGAGAAGGATGCAGTGGCAGCCATAATGGTGAAGCTTGTGCCTGTAGCGAATTTTTCTCCCAAAGTCTCTTTCATTAAGGACTCCACAAGGGAGCGATAGGTGGAATAGCCCATATTCTCATTATTTTGTCCACCAGTTAGGCTTAGTTTCTGACACACCAACTTTGGTTCATTCATTTTCAGTCTCTCACTGTCTTGTTTACTGGGCATGATCTTAACACAGTCCTTGAATTATATCAGCAGGCCTTTTAGTTTGGACTAATTCGGTCTGTCTCCCTTTCAAACCTTTTCCCATCAATATTTGTTATTATAGGTTATTATGAGAGCTTCTTACAGTTGAGCTCACAACTAAGGTAAATGTGTAGGTCCAATTAATACAACAGCTCTATCTGGGTGAAAAGTGCGATAATCAGTTGTTGTTTTGTAGTGCCGCAGAAGCTGGTATCCCAATATAGCACCATCAGGAGACATAACAGGATCTTCTACCCACTGCTTTACATACCCAGCAACTGGAATGTTGTCTGGCAATGGTTGTTAAACTGGCTTTCCAGCCTTTGAGTAGAATTAAAAATGAAGAGCAGACAGAGCAGTATCATCAAGGCAAATCCCAGAGCGTAGCCTCCTTGCAGATTGAGCATCACTCAGATCAATTTCTAACTAGATCCTGAAGACTCTGTGGCTAGGTGGTCAGTCTGTAGTCAGTATTGTACCACTCAAAGTCAAACCAATATTGCTTTCCACTCTAATTAGAAACAGGGTTTTCTGGATGGCCCACAAAGGGCACAGTGGCACAGTCTAGCTGAAGTATGGGAATCCAAATTTAAAGTAGTAAAACTCCAAAGCATTTGCTTCTCCAGCACGTAAGCACAGTAGCAAGATATATATCCTGTCATAGCTTTTCCAGTAGCCGTCAGCACTATGCAGCAACCTCCATTGAGAAGTATGTTGAATGCTCCAGTTTAGTACCTATTAAAGTATACATTGCCTTGTATACATGTAGAAGGTGTTAGCTACTATGCTGTAACAACACGCTTTTAAATCCTACTCAAGATAAAGCCAATTAAAGTTCCTCAAGGAATAACCCTAGACAATAAAAGAGACAGGGGTTGTTGAGACTGAGCCTAGCCCAGGCAACTTACTATAGATAATGGCTTGCGGTTTGTAGTTACACATACTTTAAAAAAACAAAACAAAACAGGAGGATACAGTAGATAGCAGAAACTGAATGCTAGATGAAGCAGTTAAACCAGATAATTAAAAGCAGCCTGAGCATACTTTGTTTGGAGCTGTCCATTACAACAAACAATATATCCAACCATGAGGGGGCTAAGCACAGAGGTATTGGAATTTCCCCAGCTTTTGTTATGATGGGCCACTAGCTGAATTTTTCCCTGTGGTCCCATACAGAGATTCCTGCATCAGCTGCTTCCCCAGTGAAGACCATAAGCAAATATCAAGAGACCATTGCCTGAACATTGAGTAAGATTCACTAATAGGCTCAGGCACTCCAGCAAAATGTAGCATTGAATGATCTCATAGGGATAACAAACCACAGTCTAATAGCAATCCACCCATGCTCATTAGCCAGTGTCATCTTCTGGCCACCTTCTGGCCTGTCAAAGGCATCCCCAATTCTTTCTTACTCTAAGGGCAACTTGGTTCCCTTCTCTTTTTGAAACCCCATGATGATGCCTCCAAATTCAGGCAGCTATAGTTATATATTGGTGGCAGTGTTTGAGAACATTACAATCTTTCTGGATAAGTAGTTTGTTTTTGTTCTCTGTAGTATTCTGCAGATTGTAATTAATGATAAGGGTCAGAGTAAAGACCAGCAGAGGTGGTCTCCTACCAGAAGCAAAGCTAGAAAGACTTCAGAAACATACATTGGGCAGTAATTTTCAGATTTCTACAGTAGATCTCTGAAGAGCTGGAACATTTATCTGCAAGGGAACATCCCACTTCTTGACACAACCTTGTACACTTTTGTGACTTTTCAGTGAGATTTATGCACATGCACTGAGAAATGACTGTACTCCTTTGGCAAGTGAAAGATTCTTAATAGGTTTTTTACTTATTTAATTTATTCCCCACGCATCAATTTCTTCTGAAACTAGCCTTGGTTCCCCTTTTCTAGTTTGTCTATGCACTGATGATATAGTGTGGGAAGGATTCATGTGGAGGTAGAGGGAGAGTTCCTCCTCAATGTATTTATGAGGTTCTTTGCTGAAAGAAATGGAGGATTCTGTAGCTTTCTCTCTTGCATGGGTTTTGTAATGATTATATCCTTGTCAGTTCCCATCCTCAGATCAGGATTGCCTTGCTTCTTTGGCTGCACCTCTTAATGTTACTTCCACAGTTTCGTGTGTGTCTAATTAGAGTAAGCTTTTCCATGAATAACCCCTCCAAGCTGAAATGCACATACACAAACAGAAATATGGATGCATGCTGTCAGTTCCCTGCTCTCTCTCCATTCCAGGGCACATCCTCTTCCAGGAATAGCTTCTGTGTAGAGTAAGCCCTGTTGCCAGGCTTCAGAGAGATGAAAGTGAAAATACAGAGGAAGCACCCGTTGAAATAGCAGCACATAGGATTCACATTGATAATTGCTGCTTTGCAATAAAGCCTGCAGCACGTGATAAGACTAAAGACACAAAAAGGACATTTTCTTTAAACAAAAGAAACCCACATAGGTAGTAATCTGTCAATAAATTAGAAAATCATTAGTAGCAGCAGTGAGAAAGGAGAGCAGATCCCCAGACTGTCTAGAAAAATCTTCCTTCCTCATTTACCATCAACCTTAAGGGAAAAGAGGGGAGATAAATACAAAGAATTCTCTCCCCCCTACCCATCTTATTGTTAGCAGCTCCAGTCAGCATCAGAACCCTCAGATGGGATCTCATTTAAACAAAAATAGGTTTTCCTCTGTCTGAGTTAGAAGGGGGGAAACCAAACAATTAATAACAATACAGTGAGAGAAAGGATTTATAAAGAAAAACATTTATTATAATAAATGAAAACAAACATCATTTTCAGGCTGAAAGGAGGAGTCACATTAATAATGATTTAGCAAGGACCCCAGAGGCAGCTGAACAAAACACAAAGCCTAACTGATATTGGTGAGTCGCTTATGATTAAAGTCACACTCAAGTTACAGTATTAAAATAACAAACCAAGAAAGGGGGACCGACATCTGCCACAAAACTTAAAGTATAAAAGAAATGTGACTTGTGTCCTTTTGGTAATACAGTATCAACATTAACTGTACGTCAAGGCTTTGTTTCAAGTCAATATTTCTGGAGCTTCCTGAAACAATAAATCTTGATGTTAACCACAGTAGAGGTCAATCTCTATCTAATATATGCTTTGTAATGCATTTAAAGTACAGATATAGTATGTAGATGGTGAATTATTCATACAAGCAGCCTATTAACGAATAAGTCAATATATCAGCTTTTCAGAGAGATGCTATCAACTTAGAACAAGATTTGGGCCACACTAACAGTGAAAGAGGGTTACCCCTACAGGAGAGCATATACCCAATTATATTCCAACAGCAAACTACAAAGTTATTTATCTTGTCCGTCTCATTAGTTCCTACCAGCTTGTTCACTGTTTAAAACCATTCCTAGGCATATATGGTACATTTTTACTCTTAAACTACATTTTTGGAGTGTCAACATTTTTGTTGGTCAGGGTGATGCCTTTTCCTAGGTATCTGTTAGAGATGACTGAGCAACATCCAGAATATTTTATTCAACAGGAGCCAGTTTGTGATGAGGTACAGCCCAGAGCAAGTTGTGATATATCAACTGCCCCACCCAGGAGTAGCCCTGAGAATAGATGTGACTCACCTTTGAGTCACAACAGTTCCTCTGCTTCCCCCATCTTCTGCCTGGTCTATACTAGTGAGTATGAAGGAGTGGAGCCACAGTTATGCCCAGTCCCTACCCCACCTTCTCCCCACCCCAGGTCTGCTCTTGGAAGAGAGCAAGCAGGCACATAGCAACCACTTAATCCTCTGTGTCCAGACCCACAGACTAGGTAACCTCTGGCTGGATGTTGGGGAGTTCTTACTCATGTATATGGCCAAGTAGTCAAGCTCACAATCTAGCTCCTAATTTGTTCCATCAGTTGTCCAATAAAATTGCTTGCCATTTAATTTTTCCCTCTATTCAACTAGTTCTAACAAAGGTTAGACAACAGTCATTAAAATAAATTATTCACCGTTTTCCCACCAGTCAGTAAACTAACATGTTTTCTCATTCTTTCACTGGTCTCTTCTTTTTCTTAATCCATTCACCTTACATTTTTCTGAGGCCACCTGTCACAGTGGTATGAACATGCAATATAAATCAGTTTGTTCAGCATTCATATTCTTATATGATCTAATCTTTCTATTGCCTCCTTACTCTTTAGGCCTGATTGACTTTAGTAGAACAGAGCAGGTTAAGCACATAGGATTTAACTCTCCATGAATCCCCCTGCTCTTCTTCCTCAGTCTTCTCTTCCTCTCCCTAGGTTTAGATATTTTGCCACAAATTTTGAAAGACCCACAGTTCCCATGTGTCAAGAAGCTTCAGTTCAAACAAAGAAATGGATGTGAGAGCTGAATACTTAAAATCTATGTCTAATTTTCTTTTTTCTATGGGTCCCTTTATAAGTAGTATGGGTGTTAAGGAGGTGCTCATTGTTAGAAGATCATGAAAGGAGGTACAATATTTTCTTTTATTTCCATCAAAAAATCCATATCTAATTACATATGAGGTATTTTAACAGGTGGAAATCTCTATAATGTGGTATGGTTCCCAGTCACAGTAAGCCATTAGGTGCCTAGCAATGATTGATGTAATGGAGAGTTTCATTTCTATCCCAGATGGCTCTAATTAAACATCCCTGCAAATGGACCATATCCCTTTAAATTTTCTTCCAAGTCTTCTGTAGTATGCTGCTATTTCAGCTGATTGCTGCCCAAATTTGAGTCTGGGAAACATTACCAACAGCTTCTGCCCTCAATTAATACTGTTCGCATGAAAAGAAAAGGCAATGGAACCATTTTACAGAAATGAAAATAGTAACAAAGTTCTGATGCAAGGGAAGAAAAGGCAAGGAAATATGACAATCTACAGGAAAAAAGAGAAGCTCTAAGTAACAAGCTAAAATAAGGAGATGAAATAACAATTGATTGGAATAGAGGATGAGACATAGATTTAGCATATGGAGCATAACAGTAATGAGTTAAAACATATGCAACAGAAATGTTTGCAGGCCTGCCTGATCTGTTTCAAATAGGCTGTGAGGTTTGTTCACTCCTCAGTAGGCAGGAATAACTCCCATTAACATTAAAGGAAGTTAGCGAACACATCAACAATAGAATATAACTGCGTCTGCCAAATGCTGACCAGACAGAGCAGATTTAAACAATTAACAGGATCCCCCATCCAGTCATTGGACTTGCTTGCACATTATGGCTGCCAGAACTTGAATAAGGCCCTTCCTGGTTTGAAGGCAGCAGCTCTATTGACACTACTCTTCAATCATATACAAAGGCTGTCTCCATATCACTCCCAGTCCGGGGAATAAGAAACCAGGAATGCAGACCTTCTCTCTCATATGGCAAGCAATAGTACTGGGACATAATGTCAGCACAACATGCACCCCTCAGGCATCCGGTACTCAAATCTGTGCTAAGTTTAACCTATTTTTAAATGAGGTTTTCAGAAAATGTACTCTAAATATGGATTCAGCCAGCCTGTATTTTTGTAATGTAAACAGGATTGTTGAGTCTGACCCAGCCCTCATGCAAGTTGCCTGATGTCAGAGCACTTCAGTAATACTGTCAATCAGAGACATTTTTATCTATATTTTGTTCTAAGAGGTGTTTGTGCCCCCAGTTCCTGCTATTTTCCCCCTCTCAATGGTCCTTCAGTTGTCTGCCCACTGAACAAGAAGAACAGGACAGGTTGTGATTTTCTTCCAAGTCTGCCAATGTATATCCTGGATGTCTAGGAGCTTTCCAATATGGCAGGAGTTACCCTTTTTCCTCCTCTCCCCTAATGACGAAACACACTGCCACTTCATAGTGTTTCCATCCTCTCCTGGTGTAGAAGCAAGGGATTAAGCTTGGTTCCCAATCCCAATGCAGATCCCCTGCATAGCAATGCAGTGTGCTGCCATTCCCAGCCACTTCCATACGTGCTTATATGTGAAACCAAACAACACATGGCATGACACTGATGAATAGAGCCCTACATAAGGTTTTTAAAAGATCTGAAAAATATAAGCTTGGATATCTTATCTAGACTTGACTATATGTGTCAAGTACTTGAAAATACTGTAGGGAAAGCACCTAACATTACTGCAGTTCTGACCCCTGATGACTTTCTGAATTAATTCTTGAATCTAAGATTTCCACAAGTCAAAGATTCAGAGTCAGATTCCTTTAAAAGAGCCATACATACAAAACAATAGCAGTATATCAAAAGTTATAGCTCAAAGGTTGTCAGCATAGACATTTTGCAGGAATTCTCCAAGCAAACACCCTTTGTACATGTACATACATCTGGAAGAAGCTCTAACCTTCAAGAAGCTCGGCAACATTCAACATTTGATTCTTTCTACTAGGAAAAAGAGTGTAGCCCCTTTTCCTAGGCGTGGCTCAAACCTGGTCCCTGGTGCTTACCAACCAGAGTGGCTTTTCCCTCTTCAGTTGGATCCTAGGGGCTTTGTTGTGATGCCTGGTGCCTCCACCGAAGGTGACGCCTCTCCGTGCATGGGACACAGTGGGTGCTGTCCTCTGGGAAAATGACTAATACTACTAATCTTAGCAAGGAATATAATGCAGTGCATAAGAAACAAAATACACAAATACAAACCTCAACAAATGAAATGCCACATTCCAAAATAACAGTACGGCAAAGGGGACTTTACTGGGGACAAGAAACAGAAGGAAAGGGTTAAGAGTAAATAAAAAGCTAACATCAACAATATAACAAATTCCCCACCTCCCAATATTCACAACTATATGCCGACCCCCAGCTCTCTCCCTGGCACCTCTCCAGGCAGATGGAATGCCTACGATGAGTCCAGAGATGGGTGTAGCAGTGCTGCATGCATTGGCCATCTTAAGGAAAGAGCAAGGAGGCCCTCTTACAGTGTTTTCAACCTTTAGTGGGGCACAGTCCTCTCCAGGCTCCCTGGTCTGGAGTGCTCTGGAGATCTCAGCTGACTGTCAATAGTCAGTGCAGGGTTGATCCTCTGTCTCTCTGGCCACTGGTCGCTGCAGGGCAGGAACTGTCTGACCATATACTACATCCCATAGCAGTTCAAAGCAGACATTCCCTGAGCTGTTCTGCATCTCTCTCAGCTTCTAAAGTCCCGAACTCAAAAGCTCCAAAAGTGAACTAAAACTAGTCATCCCTTTGTCTCTGAGTCTATCCCCTCCAACTGAGGAAGTATGCAGTCCTGCTCCTCATTGGTTTAGCAAACTGTCTGTATAAATCACCCAATCAGAAGCTTCCCTCTACTGGCTTTTGCAAGAATTTCCAGCTTTTTCTGTCCCTGCCCCAGACTGTAACTAGACTTGGAAATGGTGTCCAGAGGCTCTGGAGCCATTGCTGTTGTAGTCAATAGGGTAATTCCCTTCAAGTCCAATCCAGGGCTGCAGCAGCTGACAAACTCCAAAGAGGGGGGTGTTACACAGGGAAGAGAGCATGAGGTCTACAAAGTTGCCAACTATGATACACATCATAGGTCAGCTTCCAGAACTAACCAGATATCTATTCCTGTCTTTTGATACCCTGAAATCATGGTGATTCTCCAAGTTAAATTCCCATCACCAAATCAGCTCCTCCCACAACTTTTGTTCCGAAAACTTCAAAAGAGAAAAAGTTTTCTTCCCTTACAATAATGATTATCTTGCTCCTTGAACATTTTTCCATCAATAATTCCTGGCAAATTAGTCACCACCAGCAGCCATTGTATTTTCTTGAGGTCTTTACAGCAAACATGCTTTGCCTCAGGCTGTTAATGCTCTCACGAGTCAGCCATTAACCATATCAATGAATGGCTTAAAGATTAATATTGTTATTGAAATGCATAACTTACAAATTGGTACAACCAGTAACATTTAAGAGATTGGTGCGTATGTGAGATAAGCTCTCACAGCTTTATTCATGAAACATGTTCAAATCATTGTGCATTTCTAACATAGTGGCCTGAATATAAAGGTGGTTTTACTTCAAAATGTTCTCTCAAAAGTTTTCAGGAGTCAAATATAAATATCAAGGTTTTTTCCTTTGGGGTGGAAGGTAAAGGGAATGAGGAGATGGAGTTGAATTGCTTTTCAAAGTTGCATGGAGGATTTGGAAACTCAATTCCCATTAGAAATTAATTGAAATTGGGCATTTTAATTTTGTAGGTGGCTTTGAAATTCCCACCCTAAAAGTTTTTACTAGCCAATAAACCACTCTGTGTATGTTTCCCAATTTCCCACTGGGGCTTGGAAGCTCATAGTTACTAAAATTTTCAAAGAAGATTCCAAAAGCCCTGCTAGCACTCCTCTAGGACTGCTGTTGATGGGCTCCTCCTACTAAGTATGAAAGCTCATAGTCCCTGGGATATCATGATGAGAACAAAGTGATTTCACAGTTCTCCCCAAAGCTATCACTAACTATAAGTTTAGTAATATCAATCTTTAAAAATCATAGTGTAGCTAAAAAGGCAATATTTTCAAAATGACTCTGAAACACTATATCCGACCTGTGCTCTTTCCTGTGAAACTTAATTTCTTAGGGTCCACTTCTTGTCCCTAGAATATCATGGTGTGGTGCCTGGCTGTGTTACACCACCACAAAGGCTAAAGCAGATACAGAGGGGCACCCATCAGCAGTGGGCATATGGCTAGATTTTCTAAAAAACTAAGATTAGCTGGCTGCTGAGCCCTTATTTAGGTACCTAAACGGACACTGAGCACACTGAGCACTGAGTGTTTTGGGCCCCACAGTACAAGAAGGATGTGGATAAATTGGAGAGAGTCCAGCGAAGTGCAACAAAAATGATTAGGGGTCTGGAACACATGACTTATGAGGAGAGGCTGAGGGAACTGGGATTGTTTAGTCTGCAGAAGAGAAGAATGAGGGGGGTTTTGATAGCTGCTTTCAACTACCTGAGAGGTGGTTCCAGAGAGGATGGTTCTAGAGTATTCTCAGTGGTAGAAGAGGACAGGACAAGGAGTAATGGTCTCAAGTTGCAGTGGGGGAGGTTTAGGTTGGATATTAGGAAAAACTTTTTCACTAGGAGGGTGGTGAAACACTGGAATGTGTTACCTAGGGAGATGGTAGAATCTCCTTCCTTAGAAGTTTTTAAGGTCAGGCTTGACAAAGCCCTGGTTGGGATGATATAATTGGGGATTGGTCCTGCTTTGAGCAGGGGGTTGGACTAGATGACCTTCTGAGGTCCCTTCCAACCCTGATATTCTATGATTCTATGAAAATATGGCCCTGAGCTCTTCTAAAAATCTAGGCTATAGTGCCCACTTTTCTTGCAGACACCCCCCTTCCCCCCCACACACACACGAAGGGCACAGTCTATGATTCCTTCATAGTGTCTGCCAGTTGTACTTCTCTGATGTCCATATGGGGGGAAGAAGGAATCCTGCCCAGATAAGTGACAGCTGGGGAGACTGAATGGGCCATTCATCCCTGGAGCTCTCAGACAAGAAAGGATGGGGCCCGTCGGACAAAGAAACAACAGCAATCCAGTGGGAGAGGGAGAGAGGCCCTCAGTGAACTCTTGAAACCCTTTTCTATGGGGACTTAGCTAGGCCCCGTTTTCCCCAGCCTTCTCTCTCCCCCATAGCCCCACAAGAGTTATTGTAGCTGTGGGCCCAACTTGGGGAAAGAGGATCAGGATCCAAGGAGGGGTGTTTGAATGAGTAGTTCCACGGCTCCTGACCAGAATATAAAATCTCTCTGCCCTAATTATAATCAGAAATGCCCAACAAAAACCCTGAGAAAACTTGCATATAATCCCAAAATGGGTGTTTCACAACACAAATTCCTCAAATCCATCAGTTTACTCCCATATCAATCACATACATACCAGTCTTCCCAGATACATACCAACAATCCCACCCATAAATCTGTCATTCTCCTCCCCAACTCCAAACAAAGGCTGAATCATTCTCTCCCCTTTTTCTAATCTTTTTTCCCCCACAAGAACCTCCCAGGGTCCTTTTCTCTTGATCCTAGCAGAGAGCTTCTCTTCACAAATGTTATGGCTTGACTCTAATTCTTATTGTGCTGCATCCACCCCAAGAGCAAGTTAAGATTGGTGTGGGAACCTTAACTGAGTTTTCTTGGGGTTTTTTTGTTAAATTCTCAGGGTGGGATTTTCAAAGTGCCTACGTGATTTAGGAGCACAAGTGTCACAAGTACAAGTCACTTAGGCACTTTTAAAAATCTCACCCCCAACCTTAATTTAAAATATGGTTTTATTCTATGAGAACGTTGTATATTTTTATTACCTTTTCTGTGATGCCCTACATATTACTTCACTCCGTGGATTTTGCTATATGTATTTATACAAAATTTCTAAACAAAAAGATTTTTCAAATAGGATGATTTTTCATTTGCATTTACTAGGCCCCAGAAGAAAATATTCCTTTTTTCAGTTGCAATAATAGGTTCCTTAGTGAGTTTCACAGATGGATAATAACAGCTTGAGACCTGCCTCTGGCTTTCTCTCACATGCTGTATGGTTGCTTGGGTCACCATATTGCTGCTGGAGGAAATAGATAACCACTTTCTTTTCTCTACTGAGCACTTACTCTTGGCTTTTAATTTATTAGTGCACGTTGATCCACGTGAGAATAATAGTTATGTAAGAATTGTCTATCAGAATTGTAAGAACCAGAGTCCTTTAAGGGAATGTAATGATCTTTCACCTCTAGCTCACTTGCTGGATTGTAACCCACATTGGTAGTTACTGGGCATTTTGGCTTTTGTGACCTGCTGGTGTGTGAAATGAGTTGGTGATCTCTCAGCCAATTCCTAGTGGTGAGGCATCCAGAGCACTAAAGTAGTGTTACAGTTGACATGCTTGTTGGCAACTCAGCAGACGTGCCAGGAAAGCATGAGGTATGGAGACCCCTAGCAGAGCTCTCTTCAGGCCAGTCTGAAAGTGGAGGCAAATGAGAGGGCATTAAGGGGAATTTTGCTCTGCTGTTACCGAAAGAGCCAGCCTTAGCATTTTAGCAATCCAATTGCTAAAACTTGTCTGCAAAACAATGTTTCAACACTCCCAAATGTGAATGACTTCTGTATACCAGGATCACACCACCACAGAGTGACCATCTTGGGATTTTGAAAATGTCAGGGAGGGGACTCTTCAAGGTACCTCAAACTCAACAGACTTGCTTTATACAGAAAAGGAGATTCCAGAGTTATTTCGGAGGCCACAGAAGTACATAATACATTGGGCCCTGTTTATACCATCCATCCATCCATCCTCCTCTTCCTCTTCCTTTTTATTTGTGCATGTAGGCAGGATGTGAATGAGCTTTCTCATGACATCTAGTGACAAACTGGGGGGAAAGACTTCAGAAGCAGACTGTATTTGAATAAACACTCCAACTCTGCCTAGATGTTCAGCAGACAGAGCTGCTCTGCCAAAGTGGTCAATTTTGGCTGGTTTGGGGTTATTATTCACTTTTATTGTTGAATGTAGGGGTAAGGAAATGTTGTTATCCTTATTGTACAAGTAAAGGGCAGCAGAACCCTCCATAGCATGCTCTGATCATCCTAAACCGAACCTCACTTGTTAAGCACTGGGTAGGGATCCCAGTGAAAGTTAGAGGAGACAGATATTCCTACTTGGTTGGGTGGACTTTGCTTAAGGAGTCCTAAACATATTTGATCCTTCCCTGTCCAGCATTTAAAGACGGAGCTGATTGAACTCAACAGAGTGTCCTCATTTCGGTTTAGTGGTTACCAGCACTGACATCACAGATGAACAGATTTAGGGGCTAAACCTCAGAGCTGATGTGGGGACAGAGTTGTAGTGAAAACCCGTGGAGAGGCTGCACGAGCAGTGAGCAGCGGAATCGTTAAGAGCTGGGCTACGTGGTGGAACTTCAGACCGTGGCATTGCAGAGGCGGCAGTGAGTGGTAAGCAGCAGCCGTGCTGAGCAGTGACAGAGGCGGCAGCAGGCAACAGCAGAGATAACGGCGGCAGCCAGCGGTGGCAGAGATAACAATGGCAGCAGTAGCAAGCAGCAACAGAGGCAGCAGCAAGTGGCACCAGAGATAACTGCAGCAGCAGCGAGCCAGTGGCAGAGACAACAACAGCCACAAAGACATTGCTTGATCCCCACCCCCTTTTAGAGGTGTGGGTGGTGAACCCTCATGAATAGGGCCCTACCAAATTCACAGTCCATTCTGATCAATTTCATGGCCAGAGGATTTTTAAATTAAATTAAAGCTAGGAGAGGAAGCCCTGAGCTCAGTGCTCAGAGCTGCGGCAGGAGCCGGGGACAAGGAGGCAGGGAAGGAAGCCAGGAGCCCAGCTCCCGGGCTGCTGCAGTGCAGGAGTGAGGGTGTCACACCCTCGTTTTTGCACTGTCTCTGGAGGTGGGTCCGATCTTCCCACCAAGAGTGGCCAGGCTGGGGAAGGACAACTCCTGTCTCTCCCCAGCGTGTCCAGACTAGCAGCTAGGGGATCCCTGGGCTCCCAGCAGCAGGGGATATCAGATTTCATGGGGAAGGGCTGATTTCACGGTCCATGACATGTTTTTCATGGCTGTGAAATTAGTAGGGCCCTATACATGAATGCACCTCTGAAGTCTGGGTCCTCACTGACCAACAACCACCAACTGTGAGTGGGCTGTAGCACACAGAAAGGGCAGGACATGTTAAAGGCACATGTTTTCATTGGACTTTCAGACCACAAGGTGGAAAACTGAAGCAAAGGACACTGCCCAACACACCGTGGGGTGGGTGTTTGCTCGTGGTTGCAAACTTTTGAGTTACGGTTTTGCTGCTTTCCCAAATTAATGCTAGGTTCCCTTTCCCTTTTAACAAAAGAAAACTTTTATTATACACCGACCCCCTTGCAACTGGGGCAGTATTCCCTCTTAGAGGCACCCAGGGATGTTTTTTTAATTTTCCCAGATTACTGGGTGGGGGCTCAAGCCAGTTCTGTTTTGTATTGTTAAGAGGAACCCCTAGATTGAACCCGGCCCTTGTTTCTAATGACTCCACCGGGGAGAAGGGTTACATAAAAGGGTGACATGCCTCTGGTTGGTGTCCCCTAGGTGAGCTGGCACAGAGTTCATGCTGTTTGGTTTCCCTAGCTGGGCACAAACTGTAAATGAAAAGCAGAAGTTCATCTGAGCATTAAAGACAGACTGCTGTCTCTATTCTTGTATTTTATGTGATTGTGGCATGCAGCCCCTTTCAGCATTTCACTGCAAAGTAGTTTCTTTACAGCTGCCTGTGCAGAGTATCCTGCTGATAGACACAGGTCAGTGGGCGAGATAACTAGCTACTTCTTGCTGAGGTGGAGTGAAAAAAGAGATTGCATGAAGAGCAATGCATATGCATACACATAAAGGTTATATTATGCCACTCCATAGGTTTCCTGCTCTAGCCTCCGAGCTGCTATGTTTGGTTTCACTTTCATCCCCCATTTCCTCATACTCACCTTTTGCCTTCTGCAACACTGGTGGCCTGCTTAAACACAGCTTCCATTCAGGCTATTTTTCAAGTGGCTTGTTAGAACAGATGCTATAATATGGGTACCTTCTAGCCCTCTACCAATGTTTTTCTTGTATGTACACTAGACATCGCTGCCATCCTCTTACTCTAGATAGATGCAGTTTTCTTTTCAGGTTGCTGGGCAGTGATGCACATCTATACTCCTCTCTACTAACTTTGCACCTTTCAATTGGTTTCTCTCTAGGACATTTATGTCTAATTTTTTTAAAACTTTACTCTTATCCTAAACTTTCTTCCTCTGACTTGTTGGTAACTCTAACAGCACTACTGCCATCATCAATTTTAAGAAGTTTGGGGCAGATCCTCAGCTGGAATAAATCAATTTCGTTTCATTGACTTCAATGGCCCTTTGCCCATTTGAGTCTCCTGTATCCAATGGTGATATGGAAGCAGGAATGTCTGTGCTTTCTTCCATGCTGTCCTACATATCATCAACATCAGTAGTAGTATTACAATAGTGCTCAGAATGTGCCATGTTTGTACACACCCCCAAGAAGACACAATTCCTGCCCCCCACAGAGTTTACAGTAGAAGACAACAAGCAACAGATGAAAGGAAAAGGGGAGTGATTCCTAGTGACAGAAATAGTTAAATTATTTACCAAGGGCTCACCCTAAACCATACAATGGTCCAACCAGGACTGAAAAAAAAACTGCACACTCAGTGTTAGAGATCTCAAACTACCACCCAGCAGCTAACTTCCCTTTTCTGAGCAAGCTAACCAAGAAGATAGCAGAAAATCTTCAATGCCAGTTAAGCAGGTTTTCCATTTTCCTGAATCTCACTCAGACTTCAAGCCAAGGTGTAGTTCACACACAGTTCTTCTTGCTCCGATGAATAAACCTTCTGTCTATACATAAGGGACATACATCTATACTCATCCTACCAGACCTCTCTGTGGCTTTGATACCATTCATCAACAAATACTCTTGTCCTATTTCTATGAGTCTGTAGGGGTGAATGGAAATGACCTAAAACTACTTGAGTCCTTTCTCTCAGACCAAATCTAAAGAAGCATTATGGGCACCTGTTCCTCCATCTCCAAAACCCTCCCGAGCAGTGACCCATCAGGTTCAACATCTATGGTTCACTTCTTTCTATGGTTCAGCATCTATATGAAGCCATAGGGAGAGCTAATGAGCTAAAACAGGCTCAGTTACCAGCCGTACACAGCTAACACCCATCTCTAGACCTCCCTTCTCCAAATATAAATAGCAACTTTGTCTAGCTTTCTCAGAGCTTAGCCAAAAATGTGAACCTCGAAGAAGACTACGTGGCTAAGGCCGAGCATAAACAAGACTGAGGCGATTCTGATGGGAAAGGGGAAATGCCTCAGAAAACTTGTCTTTTCAATATTATTTCCTACTATTAAGTGCATCTGCCCTCAGATTGTTAAATTGGTCCTCAGCCTTGGCATCTTTTTGGACAACGCAAAGCTACTGGATACCTGAAGAGTCACAGTGGCAAAAAGCCCACTTCCATCTGTGACTGACCATAAGACTGAACCCCACCCCATCAGACATAGACCTGGCTATGGTAATTCACATGTGTGGAACCTCCAAGCTTGATTTCTGCATGTCATTATATCTAGAAATAAAACTGGACACGATGGGAAAAAAAACAAGTGATACATAACTCAGCAGCACATATGCTGGTACATAGATCACTGTAAGAGCATCACTCTCACATTCTAGTCTCTGTACTAGCTCCCATTGAATATAAAGAGCTCAGTTCCTGGTCTCTGTCCTAACTTTCAAAACCCTGTATAAGACTAGCGCTGCATAAGTGAGGTATTGCATATCCCTCCACAGTCATGATCTTCCACAACAGCTATGTTATACTGCAGCTACGAAACTGTCAACAAATTGGGGAAGACTTATGAGCGCAGGATACTTACTTTCACAGCAGCTGGACCAAGGTCATGGAACTATTACCTTCCTAAGAGAAAAGAATGCCCACTAACCTCACAGCATTTGGAATTAAATATAAAACTAATCTTTTTGACTTTCACATAGTAGTTCTTCACACACACTAGTTCAACCCTACCTCCTTCACTTTCCCCCCAAAAGCCTAAGCCAAGTTACTTACTACTGAAACCTGTTCTATTTAATTTTATTTCTAGGGAACAGCCTAGATAAGAGAGCCTTATGTACCATTTAGAACCTAGAGATAGGTAGGTAGATGGACAAATAGAACATACAAATCCATTTTTATTAAGTGTCATATTTCTCCAACTGGCTCTCTACATCACCATTACTAGTTGGTTGGTTGTGAGCATTATGGTAGAAGTGGGTCTTGATGAGGATTTGAAGATAGATGGGGCAGTGGCTTTGCAGGCCTGCTCAGGAAATAAATTCCATGTGCAGAATACAGCATGAAAGAAGGCATGGAAATGGTTGTGAGAAGTGGATAAACAGCACATCAATGCTGGTATCAAGGCAGAGCAGAAGGAATTAGGGTTGAGGCAATGAGAGAGAAGGGTACATAAATAGGGTAGGGCAGAGTTGTAAATGGGTCTTGAAAGTGAGGGTTAGTGGCTTGAACTTGATGCAGTAGAAAAGGTAGAATCACTAGAAGGATTCAAAGAAAGGATTGGCATGACTCAATGAATCCAAGGTGCACAATTCAGACCTGGATCTGACAAGATCTGAAGTCTAGGGCTGTTCAGAACTGGGATTTTGATTCTGTTTATTATTGTCAGGATTTTCAAAATGTTCATCATTTAGCCTAGCTCTGCTCTCATTGACTTCAGTGGGAGCAGAATTAGGCCAACACAGAATGCTTTTCCAAATCCTATCCTATAAAGATCAAGGCTATTTGTGAAATTCAAATCAGTGTGTGAGTGTAGAATTTGACCGGTCCTAGAGTTCAGATATTCACAGATTGTGTTTGTTTTGGTCCAGGACAGCCTTTAATCAAACAATGTTGCCTGCTTTGCATGATTGTTTATTCAACCTTCCAGCCATCCTCTTTGTCTTATAATAGCAAAAAAAAAACAAAAAGAAGGGGGGGGTTGAGGGGGGGAATACAGGTTTTGTTTTATAATTTATATACTTGGAACTTCACAAATATTCTCACCTGGCTCATAAGCTAAGGTCCTGACTTGCAATTGACTGTCAACTGCAGGACCAGGGCCTAACATTTTGGTTGAATTCTATAAAACATTCACAATTTTTTTTGGTTATGAGAATCTACCGGGGCTGGGTCATTCTTAACAACTAGCTGGTGATGTGGAGACTCCAGCAGAATACCCTGCAGTACTGCTGAATTATGTGTACTGCTGAATTATGTGCTCACAGATTACTTGTGGGGTAGTGCCTTCCTTAACTGAAACATTTTTTGCTATTGTGGGTTTAATATTACACGTCTTTTGACATATTTTTGTGTTTCACTTGCTTATTTTTTAAAAATAGCAGCATTTGTTTGCAGTGGCATTATAATGCCCTCATAATCTTAAACCATAATGTCAATAAACTACCACTGACATTGTAATGGCTCACATTACCATATCATAGATGTTAAAGTCAGTCCCATATACTTCCACCCACATCACTATTGGTGCTGCAGCCATAAAGATGTCAGTGACAGTGCAGCGAATCACCATTATAAGCATAGTCAAGATAATAAAATGTTGCAGAAAGTAGCTACTATGTCATGCTCAGTAGCTGTTTCCAAATATAAACCTGAGCAGTTTAAAAATAAATTTCAAATTAGCCAAATTTACCAATCTGCATTAAGAACTAGAATTAATGTGAGCAAACCCACCCCGCCTCTGCTTTCCACTTAAGGGCATTTTTAAGCCAGAGATCATCTGAAACCATGCAAATGTATATTTTTATGGCTATTCCACAACCAAAAAAATAAATTTAAACCACTAGAAAATTAAAGGGCCAAATTCTGTTCTTGGCCACATCTGTATTTCCCCATTGGCTTCATTTGATGGCAGTGAAAATGCTCTGGTTAAACGGAAAACACATCCAGGTTGTATATACCAAGATTCTGCCAACTGCAACTGAATCTAGCCAAGATCGAACACCCTGAAAATAGTAATTTATATTCCAACACTGATAATTGTTGTACTCAGGCCTTTTTTTACCATTAATATATCAAGCTGTCTCAGATTAATCTTTTGCATCAGATCTGTGAAAGCAATATAATACCAGGGAGGCTAATAAAAAGCAGTTAATAGAGTTGCTGGCAAGGGGAGGATTCACTTTAATTTGAAAAGTACAGGGGGTTGAGACTGCCTGGCATAAATGGGTGTGACAGAGGATAGTATAATACACACAGCACCCTACGTACACTAAAATAAAAGCACTAACTGCAACAACAAGATACATTTATGGACATTACATTCAGGGAAGTATTACGATTACATGGCACAATTGTAATTATACTGCATGCAGAGGTTGGATTGCTTGACCCTTATACACAGTACATAAGAATGGAAGGTGGCAGGTAGAGTGAATTTTAACCATAATAAAATTCAGATAGGTAACATTATAACAGGGGAGAGTACAAAAGAGGGAATTTTGTAGAAAATTTTAAAATTTTCAAGTGACTTTTTATTGGTTGGGATTTTGGTTGATTGGTGTTGGGGTATATTTCTTTGCAGCTAGGCAAACTTCAAGTCTTGTGTGACTAATTTTCATGTTACTTCTTCAAATTTCCAGTTGTGTTGATCAGTTGCGATTGGTCGCAAAACTCAAAATGTGATATTGATTCTTCTTCCCTGATTGGCTGAGCCAAATTCATGTGGTCTAAAAGGTGACTAGAAGCCATTTTGACTCATTTTCACAGAGGTAATGGCTCTGTTTTGTGTACTCTCTCTTAGAACATATCACAACTAGTTTTTTTATATATGGGTAAACTAGAATTGCTTCTTGTTCTGTCATCTACCACCACTGAGAACAGCCTAGCTCCATCCTCTTTGGACCCCCCTTCAGGTAGTTGAAGACTGCTATCAAATCTCCCTTCTCTCTTCTCTTCTGCAGACTAAATAACCCCAGTTCCCTCAGCCTCTCCTTGTAAGTCATGTGCCCTAGCCCCCTAATCATTTTCGTTTCCCTCTGCTAGACTCTCCTCAATTTGTCCACATCCCTTCTGTAGTGGGGGGACCAAAACTGGACACAATACTGCAGGTGTGGCCTCACCAGGGCCAAATAGAGGGGAATAATCACTTCCCTCGATCTACTGGCAATGCTCCTGCTAATACAGCTGTCATAAATATAAAGGGAAGGGTAAACCCCTTTAAAATCCCTCCCGGCCAGAGGAAAAATCCTCTCACCTGTAAAGGGTTAAGAAGCTAAAGGTAACCTCGCTGGCACCTGACCAAAATGACCAATGAGGAGACAAGATACTTTCAAAAGCTGGGAGGAGGGAGAGAAACAAAGGGTCTCTGTGTCTGTCTATATGCTGCTTTTGCTGGGGATAGACCAGGAATGGAGTCTTAGAACTTTAGTAAGTAATCTAGCTAGGTATGTGTTAGATTGTAATTTCTTTAAATGGCTGAGAAAAAAATTGTGCTGAATAGAATGACTATTTCTGTCTGTGTGTCTTTTTTGTAACTTAAGGTTTTGCCTAGAGGGATTCTCTATGTTTTGAATCGAATTACCCTATAAGGTATCTACCATCCTGATTTTACAGGGGTGAGTCCTTTACTTCTATTTACTTCTATTTCTGTTAAAAGTCTTCTTGTAAGAAAACTGAATGCTTTTTCATTGTTCTCAGATCCAAGGGTTTGGGTCTGTGGTCACCTATGCAAATTGGTGAGGATTTTTACCAAACCTTTCCCAGGAAGTGGGGTGCAAGGGTTGGGAGGATTTTGGGGAGTAAGATGTGTCCAAACTACATTTCCCAGTAAACCCAGTTAGAGTTTGGTGGTGGCAGTGGATATTCCAAGGACAAAGGATAAAATTAATTTGTACCTTGGGGAAGTTTTAACTTAAGCTGGTAAAAGTAAGCTTAGGAGGTTTTCATGCAGGTCCCCACATCTGTACCCTAGAGTTCAGAGTGCGGGAGGAACCTTGACAACAGCCCAATACGCCATTGGCCTTCTTGGCAACAAGGGCACACTGCTGACTCATATCCAGCTTCTAATTCACTGTAATCTTTTCTGCAGAACTGCTGCTTAGCCAGTTGGTCTCCAGCATGTAGTGGTGTATGGGATTCTTCCTTCCTAAGTGCAGGACTCTGCACTTGACCTCGTTGAACCTCATCAGATTTCTTTTGGCTGAAAATTTGTCTAGGTCCCGCTGTATCCTATCCCTTCCCTCCAGCGTATCTACCTCTCCCCGCAACTTAGTGTCATCTGCAAACTTGCTGAGGGTGCAATTCATCCCATCATCCAGATCATTAATAAAGATGTTGAACAAAACCGGTCCCAGGACCAACCCCTGGGGCACTCCGCTTGATACCATTTGCCAACTAGACATCGAACCATTGATCACAGTTTATGGGCCAGATTCTAACACCTTTCATAGAATCATAGAATATCAGGATTGGAAGGGACCTCAAGAGGTCATCTAGTCCAACCCCCTGCTCAAAGCAGAACCAATCCCCAATTTTTGCCCCAAATCCCTAAATGGCCTCCTCAAGGATTGAACTCCTACCCATTGAGCCCGACAATCTAGCCAGCTTTCTATCCACCTTATAGTCCATTCATCCAATCCATACTTCTTTAACTTGCTGGCAAGAATACTATGGGAGACCGTATCAAAAGCTTTGCTAAAGTCAAGATATATCATACATATATATTCTATAGAGACAGGATCTTACATACTTTTTGCAGTTGAATGTTAACGACAGAATTCCATATAAACTCAGAATACAATTTCCAGCTCCTCAAAGTAAATACATTGCTTTTTTCAGAGGGTAAAATATTCTTAAAAATCACTCATCCATGTTTATGTTGTAAATGGTGCAGAATTTGGCAATACAAGGCTCTGCTAAATTCAAATATATTCATAAAAATTATCCCCCTGTTTATCTGTTATCCTCTCATCAAATATACACAGAAGAAAGAAAATGGGACTTATGGATATTTTTAGATATGCAGGCATATATTGAAGAATTTATTTAATTTGAGGCAATCCCAGAAAATATGAAGAAAAGTGCCTTCATTTTTCTTACACCTTTGACACATGGAAGATGTATATTTTGAAATGAGACCAGCCTTTGAGTTATTAGATACATTCTGTGCAGTAACAAAGTAAATCACACAGTGTCTTAGTCTATAAGGAAAATCTTTTATTTCTGGTATTACCTCCTGACTGGGTTTCATTTGATCCCGGTACACTTAGGCCAGATGCCCATTGATTTCTAATTTGGATAATTCTGTCCATTTCCAAAACTTGTTAAGAAATGTTTAGATCCTTTCAGAAGTCGACAGGATATATAAAAGCATTTCCAAAATTGTGTCATATTACATAATGCCACTTACCTGACCCCCTACAGACCAGCTCCAAAATCCAATAAGTGCTTCCTTTGTGACATCACAGAACGATGATTTCTGAGGGGGAAACAGTGAGTTGAAGCCAGATGAGATAAATTGAGGCAATCTTAAAAAAAAAATCTCTAAATGATTATAATAATAAGCACCGAATTTCCCTCTGTTCTTTCTATTGCTGGCATTAACCGTATAATAGCAGGGTTTGCCCATTTTCAAAAAAATGTCTTCATGGGTTATTTTTGTCATGGTCAGAATTTTATTAGGGTTTTTTTTGGCTTCTTTTATGTTATTGGTTGGTTGTCAAACTTTGCAGTTAATTATATAGTAATCAGCCCACTTAGTTCCCAATTCCTGCAAAGATTTATGCATTGTCTTAAATTAAGTACTCATAGTAGTTAAAATGAAGCACAAGTGTGTTTTATGCCTGAATCACCTTGGTTTTCATGACTGAAAAAAATAAAATATTTCTCTCCCTTCAAATCCCTCCTCAAAAGTCCTGGCTTCCAGGTAGCCTTTCATCTTTAATCTCAGCCCTCATGCTATGCACTCTCTCACTTGTGCCTGATTATTAAAAATACAGAAAAGCAAAAAATAAATCCTAGAAAAAAACCCAAAGAATCAATTGCCATTCTTTGTTCTTTCATGCACAGAATTCCTTGGCCTGTGTTTTCTGCTACTTCTCTTCCTTCTTCACCCCCACCACTTCCTGACCCTTCCTGGACTATTGTCATTATACATTACGTTATCAGTCTTGTAAGCTTCTTAGGGCAGGGATCTTGTCCTCTCACTTGTCTGCACAGTACAATTCACCTCCAATGGTTTTACAAACATATTCCCCTTTGAATCAAAATCCTTTTTCTGGGTCAATTCTACCCACTTTCTGGGGGAGGTTTAGATTGGATATTAGGAAAAACTTTTTCACTAGGAGGGTGGTGAAACACTGGAATGCGTTACCTAGGGAGGTGGTAGAATCTCCTTCCTTAGAGGTTTTTAAGGTCAGGCTTGACAAAGCCCTGGCTGGGATGATTTAACTGGGAATTGGTCCTGCTTCGAGCAGGGGGTTGGACTAGATGACCTTCTGGGGTCCCTTCCAACCCTGATATTCTATGATTCTATGATATGAAATAATATAGGAATGTTATGTCAAAGGTTTTTTCCTCTAGAAAAGGGAACTCAATTAGGACTTTCATGAATTGTGTGGAAAAGCTGAAAAAATGACAATACAAGAGAGCTAGTAAAACATTGTGCTGAATAATATTTAATGCCATCTACCATCTGGAAAAAATCCTAAAAGACTGAATAAAACTGCAATTCTAATTCACAGAAAGTCAAATTGTATAACAATACAACAGTTAATATACTATAACAGGTGCCCTCTCTCCCAACAGTATTAAAGCCTTTCTGGAGAAAGGTATTCCAAGATTAAGGAGAAGTCTAATTGGCCTTTCCAAACATTTAAGCTATTAGTCCACTATTTTCACCCTACACTCCCATTGCTATTTGCTGTTCTAATTGTTATTACATCCCAAAAACTGCATGATTAAACAAAAATGATTAAAGGTCTCTAGGACAATAGTTTTCAATCTTTGGTCTACAGACCTCTGGAGGTTCACAGACTATGTCTAAGGGGTCTGCACTGCCATTCAAAATTTGTAGGGGTCCACAAATGAAAAAGGTTGAAAAATCACTGGTCTAGAAAACATGACTTCTGAGGAAGATTGAAGAAATTGGGTTTGTTTAGTCTGGAGAAGAGAAGACTGAGGGAGAAGACAGTTTTCAAGTACAGAAAATATGGTTACAAGGGTGAAAAATTGTTCTCATTAGCCTCTGATGATAGGATAAGCAGCAATGGGCTTAAGTTGCAGCAAGGGAGGTTTAGGTTGGACATTAGGAAAAACTTCCTAACCATCAGGGTGGTTAAGTACAGGAACAAAGTGCCTAACGAGGTTTTGGAATCTCCATCATGCGGGGTTTTTAAGAGGTTAGACAGGAATACCTGTCAGGAACAGTCTATTACATAATCCTGCCTTTAGTGCAGGGGACTGGACTAGATGACCTGTTAGAGTCCTTCTATGATTGTAAGCGCATGGATGACAGGAGAGGTCCCGGAAGAATGGAGAAGGGCTAACCTACTGCCTATCTTTATAAATGGAGAGAAGGAGGAGCCGGGGAACTATAGACCAGACAGTCTGACCTTGATACCTGGGAAGCTACTAGAACGATTATAAAAGATTCAATTTGTGAATACCTGAAAGATAAAGGGGTAATCATTAGTAGCCAGCAAGGATTTACTAAGAACAAATTGTGCCAAACCAGCTTGATTGCCTTCTTTGTCAGGAATAACTGGTTTGATGGATAGGGGGAATATGGTGGACATAATATACCTGGACTTTATCAAAGCTTTTGACACATTCCCACATGACATTTGATAAGTAAGCTGGCGAAATGAGGGCTCGACAGAATTACCATTAAGTGGATACATAATTGGTTAAACAACCGCAAATAACTATTAATGGAATGATGTCAGATTGGAAGGAGGTCTTGAGTGGGGCTCCACAGAGATCTGTTCTGGGTTCAGTGTTATTTAACATTTTTATTAAGAATCTGGATGTAGGAATAGAGAGCATACTGATCAAATTTGCAGATGACACAAAAGCTTGGGAGGGTTGCAAGCACATAGAGCTAAAATTCAAAGAGTTCTTGAAAAATTGGAAAACTGGGCTATAGACAACAAAATGAAATTCAACAAAGACAAATGCACTGTGCTATACTTAGGGAAGAAAAAGCAAATGCACAAATACAGAATGGGGGATAACTGGCTTGGCAGCAGCATTGCTAGGAAGGATCTGGAGTTGTGGTGGATCACAACCTCAACATGAGTCAACAGTGTGATGCTGTTGCAAAAAAAGCAAATGCATTTTAAGTTGCATTAACAGAGGCATAGCATGGAAGGCATGGGACATGATGGTACCACTCTAGTCAGCACTGGTTAAGTCTCAGCTAGAGTACTGAATCCAGAGACAAGTGACAAAGATGATCAAAAGGATGGAATGCAAGCTACATAAGCAAAGGCTGAAGGAACTGGGTATGTTTAGTTTATAAAAGAGGAGATTAAGGATGGACATGATAGCAGTCTTCAAATACTTGAAAAGCTGCCATAAAAAAAGATTGAGAAAAGTTGTTCTCTCTTTCCACAGAGGGCAGGACAAAAGACAATGGGTTTAAATACCTAAGACTGATCTGGGGAGAAAGGACTGGGACCCAGACTGAGACAGGGGTCTAGCCTGTAAAGAGAAATACCTGGAACTCTAAACTGCAGAAACTCTGCAGCTTGCCTAAAACAACATTTAGAGTGAGAAATTGCTATTTGTAAACAGTTTCTTTAGTGAATTAAGCTTAGGGTGCGTGTTTGTTTATTTTGCTAAGTAATCTGCTTTGTTCTGTTTGCTATCCCTTATAATCACTTAAAATTTACCTTTTGTAGTTAATGAACTTGTTTCTTGTTTATTCCAAAATCCAGTTTGTGCAATTCATAACTGGGGAGGCAAAAAGCTGTGCAGATCTTCCTCCACATTGAGGGAGGGGGCAAATTTCATGAACTTACGCTATATAGATCTCTATACAGCGCAAGACAATATAATTTTGGGTTTACACTCCAGAAGGGGTATGCACCAGAGTGCTGGGCAATTCCCCAAGCTGAGCCCTTCCACACAGAGCTGATTGCAGACTCTGTGAGATTCTGCAGCTGGGCATGTCCGTGCCTGTGTGTGCTGGAAAGGGGGGCTTGAGAGCCTGACACAGCAGCACAGAGTGGAGCGAGGATCCAGGATCGTGGGACAGGTGGGCTCAGTGGGACCCCAGCACATCAGGTGGCACCCTGGAAAGGGGGTCCAATCCTTAATCTCACTCTGAGATGGCTGAACCATTTTTGCTAAAATTTCCAAACAAATTCAGACTGGGGCAGACACCCAGCATGGAAAACTTCAGCCAAAATGGTTAGTGTAGTTAATGCAACTGAAAACAAAGTCTTACAATGAGAAGCGTTGGGCAACCTTAACTATTGGCATCACAATACTGCCAACTCTCATGATGTTATTAAAAGTCTCATGGTTTTACTTACACTCCCAGCTCCTGGAGTCATGTGGTGATGTGAGAATTTCAGGTTTCATTTTTAAAAAAGGGGTTTCTAGCCTCCTCATGGAGGGAGAAAGTTTGAGAAGGTGACCCAAGTGTACTCTAAAAGTTCAGAAGCCAGAAGGGAAATAAAAACCCCTACATTTATTTTTAAAAACCCATGATTTTGAAGCCAGTCTCATGATTTTTGTGGTCTGAATCATAATTTCGGAGTGCTTGGAGCTGACATTACCAGCACCAGCACCTGTGCTGCCTGTGTACTCACACAACTGATTCTAAGTGAAGGGATTACAAAAAGGACTGTATTAATTCAGGATGTTGTTGAGGGCCAGTAAAAGTCTGGGTAACAGCCACTCTACAGACACCACAACTAAATCTCTTGGTTTTAGCAGCATTAAATAATGTCAACTTGCCTTCCATGGGAGTTTTGCCATTGATTTCAATGGGGCCAGGATTTCACTCGTAAAGTATAAAAAAATCACTTGATATGGAGAGGAACTGCTGCTTGATTAAATTTCTTTGCCCTTGCCTTCTCTAATAGAAACACATAGTAACAGGTATATTTACGTTAAAAATAAATTTACACCCTATCAAAACAAGACAGTCCACTGCACACGCTTCTCCCTCTGGGCAGAGGAAAAGAGAGTAAACAACATGTGACAGATGTGTAGTGACGTACCTTAACACATTACAGTAACGTGTTCTGATACTATCGTGATGAGCACAGTCCAGGAACCTATATAAAACAGAACAGAATAGAATTGCACATCCTAGTTGATGTCTCAGTCTTCAGAGACTAGGAAGGCTCACTCCTTTCTTTCCCCTTAGCTAATATTGAGACATTTCCTTCTCTGTGGGCCCTATCCAGTTCCCATTGAAAGCTTAGAGCAAAACTCCCTTGACCTTTCAATGGGAACAAGCTTGTAACTTAATCCACTGCAAGATTTCCTGGGGAATAAATTCTCAAAGAGCTTTTTGAAATAGTCTCAGGCACTGTCTCTGCAATGGCCTCTTCTTTATGCTAATTACATAGGGTACATCTGATGGCTTCCCTCTGAAACTGTTTCCCTATCTGAAGAAGCCTACAGCTTTAAGGATAAAACAGCTTCTGAAGTGTCTCATAAATTGCAGTTTCATGGGTATAATTTTGCCCTTGGTTAGCCTGTGAATACTCATTTATTCCAATGGGATTTGCACCCATGTATCCCAAGGCAAAATTTGGGCCTATACCAGTAAAATAAGAACAGAACCACAGTACTAACTTTAGTTACAATGTGTAAGAGGTTCATTCCTAAAAGCCAACATATTTTCAGTGCCAGAGTTCTGCTGCCATTTGGATTACTTACTGAGATGTCTTCACAGCAAGGGCCCTGCAGACAACCACCTCTGTTTCTCATCAAGAGGGTTCCAGCTCAAACACCTTGGCTACTCTCAGCGGTAGCAATAATTCATGTGGAGAGGGGGCAGTTCCTGGGCAACCAAATCTCAAGCCATTTAGGTCAAAACTGACCTGTGATTTTGAGTGCCTCAATTTTTGGGTGCTTCACTTGCAAGACATTAAGAGATCTGACTTTTTAAAAGAGCTGAGCACCCACCTTAAAAAAAAAAAAATCAAGCTTCTAGAAAGCGTCTCAAATTGGGAACCCAAAAATGGAGGCACTCAAAAACCTCTAGTCCCATTTAAAAATCTTGACCTACTTGGTGTTCTAAATTAAAATCACGTCCTTGACCTCTAACTGGAAACTTACTGGCAGCAGTGCAGATCTCTGAGCACTGGAGTGATGTGTTCACTGTGTGGAACTAGGCAGGCAGCCACATTTTGCACTAACTTGCATTCCCAAATGGCCTTGTCACGTAGCACCCTATTGCAGTAGTCTAATCTTTGAGAGCCAAAGCAATGGAAAATTGTGGCAAGGGCCTCATCCAAAAGAAAAGGACAAACTCTTGCAGAAAAGCATACATGGAAGAAAAGCACTGCAAGCCACTTGCTACTAGTTGGGCATCCAAAAGTATCTCAGACCCTATGAGTCCCCCAAACTGTGTTACAAAGAGCAGGCACCGTTCTAGAGATCATTTTCATCATGTCCTCCAGGCTGATTTTATGTTTCTACTAGTCCTCCCATCCTCCTTTTTCCTTTCATAATTTGCCTGCCTTCCTCAGAGTTACACAACGTCCATCACATTCTATTTCCAGATTTGCATATTTCTTCATGAAACAGAAACCTCTGTGCTGTACAGTAAAGTTCTCCATTCCTTAAGCTGAGCACACACACCAGCCTTTTCTCTCTGAATAAATGGCTTCATGTGTGACTAAGAGGTCTGAAATTTTATTACTCAACCTTCCGACTTTTGCATTGCATCAAAGGGAAGGTCAGTCATCTTCTTGACAGTAGATTACAAAGTAAGAAGCTTAGCAAGAGGGCCTAGGAATGTAACCTTCAAAACCCCATTAATATGCTTTGAAATGAATCTTGATGTAAGTTTTCAGCAAACGTGTAAAGGAAGATAATATAAATGAAATGGTCATTTCCCCTTTATTACACTAATAACTTTACTTGCTGCTAATAAGATTAATAAGTGTTTTGTTGCAGAAATGGAAGACTATTCTTGGGGAACTTTAGATCATAGTAATTTCCAACTATATTATTGTAACATAGAATTTTAGCATGCTGTCAAAGAGAGCACAAATTGAATTTCCACCTAATTCTGCACTTTTGATTTTGGAGGTGTAATGAACCTTCTTTCAGTTAAAGCCAAATATTTTACTGTGCATACACAATTTTGCTAATGAATGAATAACAGAAAGACATTTTTCCTTTGATAAAGACACACCCTTAACGTAAGTAAAAATGTATAGGCATATAGTCATTTTAAAATAACTGGCACAATTGTCAATTATCTTTTCACATGTTCAGCAGGGCTAGGCATTAATATGATTGTAAATGTAATCAAGCACACGACCAGGCGTGCAGAAACACTTTCCATCTCTCTATATTGTGCTGAGACCAGTCAATACTTGGTTATCAAAGGAGCTCAGAAGTGGAATCGGTGTACCAACCTATACATGTCTTGGTTCAATAATGTAACATACTATGCTGGATTTACTGAGACTGTCTGGATGCTGACTCATGATTAAGGCTATGATTTTGTCACGGATATTTTTAGTGAAAGTCACGAACAGGTCACAGGCAAAAAAAGAAAAATTCACGGAAGCCCGTGACCTGTCCGTGACTTTTACTAAAAATATCCAGGACAAAATGGGGATCTGCAGGTCCCCACACTGCCTGAAGTGGGGCAGTTGCACAGGGGCTCGGAGCCATCTGCAGCAGCTGGGGGCTGCAGGGTACCCCTGCCACCCACAACTCCGGGGCCCACAGAGGCTGGGACCTCAGGGGTTCCCCCACAACCACAGTGGCTGGGAGCTGTGGGGTGCCCCCACTGCCCACAGGAGCCAGGAGCTGTGGGGTACCCATGCTGCCCACAGCTCCAGGGACCCATAGCAGCTGGGAGCTTGGGGGTTCCCCCTACGGTAGCTGGGAGCTGCAGGGTACCCCACCACCTGTGGCAGCTTGGAGCTCCAGGGGCCACTAGAGGCAGTGGGGGGTACCCCACAGCTCCCTGCCCCTGCAGGTGGCAGGGGACCCTACAGCTCCCAATTACTGCAGGCTGAAATCGTAGAGGTCGCTGGAAGTCACTGACTCCATGACTAAATCATAGCCTTACTCATTATAGTAAGTTCCAAGGGGATTTGGAAATGGTTTATACAGCTTAACAAAAAGTCCCCAAAGTCTTTGTGATCTCAAACATTATGTTATGAAAATGTGACTAATCATCACCTTGAATACTTCACTTCTATTTTTGTATCCCTATTCCCTTACCCTTCTGCATAATCTTTGTATATTTTGTCTCTTTTAAACTGTCAGCTCTTTGGAGCAGGGACCAAGTAGCTTTAGACTTTAGATGTGTGGATAAACATAGGGCACAAAGGTCTTCTGTGAAATCTTAACGCCTGCTAGAAATAAAATAAAGTGTAAGGGATTTAGAATAAACCAACAATAATGTATTCTTCTCCTCTTAGCATATGAAGAAAAATATACAATCAATATACAATTTTTCTTTGAAAATATATTTAGTACTCTTGCAAAGCACTAGAGTGAGAAGCCTATTATCCTTTGTTCCAGACATGGAACTTCTGCAAACTATCCTTTGTCTCAGAGAAAACATGCTCGGGGTAGGAGGGGGGACTACCTTTTGGGTTGAATTGCTCTCCAGGCCCATTTAAATATTTTGCATTTGTGCTGAGAATCAGCCATTGGTGTCCAATTAATACAGGTGCGATTATCTTCCCACTAAGAAGTAGACTGATACAACTTACTTACTTATCACAGGCCACAAAACATTACTATCAGCTTTTGGAGACTAATATTATTGGATACTGTGCTGGATTTTAAGCAATAGGCTGGTGGTGAAAAGACCCAGGTATCTCACAATTAGATATTATTTCTAACAGATTTGACAGGTAGGCTGTTCTCTGTCCTTGCATACTGAAAAACAAGAGGCCAAAATGAAAGTTTAATCCTTAAATACCTCTTCACATATTCTAAATATCCAAGATGCATTCAAATCATGGAACCCAATAAAAAAATCATTTAGACTAATATTAGTTAAGAATTTCTTATTCTAAGGATGTTTAGTACACAAAGGTCTGTATCAGAGGCTTTGAGACCAGTGCTGGTTAAATTATTCTTTTTGTCAGCAAGTTATGCATCTTTAGGCCAGTTTTGGAACATTTCCCACAGCTCTCAGTAGTCATCTACAGGGTTGCTATAACCCTTGACCTGGCAGAAAGCTGGGAAGATAAAATTTGTATTTCAAATGTATTCTCTATATAGGATGAAGGTGGATGGCTACAGTCATATGAGTCCCAATGGATTTTTTTCTTAGAAATTGAAACACTCCATTTCTCATGGGGAAAAATATCTTATCTGAGAAAGTCTGTACTACTTCAGAACCACTTAGACCAAAACACTCCAGTCTGAGATTTTTCTCTGAAATCACAACAGCCAACAATAGCCAGGTCATTTTCATGCAGCTCTGCACTTCCTATTTTCAGCCAGCACTGAAAAATCTCAAGGAAGGTGATTCTTGCAGTATTTCTGAGCCAGAGTGTGTCAGAATGTGACTATTTAAATATAGATACTTTTTCAAATGGAACCTCATGTGTTGAGATTCATAGAATCATAGAATATCAGGGTTGGAAGGGACCTCAGGAGGTCATCTAGTCCACCCCCCTGCTCAAAGCAGGACCAATCCCCAACTAAATCATCCCAGCCAGGGCTTTGTCAAGCCTCACCTTAAAAACTTCTAGGGAAGGAGATTCCACCACCTCCCTAGGTAACGCATTCCAGTGTTTCACCACCCTCCTAGTGACAAAGGTTTTCCTAATATCCAACCTAAACCTCCCCCACTGCAACTTGAGACCATTATTCCTTGTTCTGTCATCTGCTACCACTGAGAACAGTCTAGATCCATCCTCTTTGGAACCCCCTTTCAGGTAGTTGAAAGCAGCTAACAAATCCCCCCTCACTCTTCTCTGCCGCAGACTAAACAATCCCAGTTCCCTCAGCCTCTCCTCATAAGTCATGTGTTCCAGTCCCCTAATCATTTTTGTTGCCCTCTGTTGGATGCTTTCCAATTTTTCCACATCCTTCTTGTAGTGTGAGGCCCAAAACTGGACACAGTTCTCCAGATGAGGCCTCACCAATGTCAAATAGAGGGGAATGATCACGTCGCTCAATCTTCTGGCATTAACAATGAGATTAATCTATTATAATCTTAGACTCTCTTCTCAGTACTGTCACACAGAAAAAGGTAGCTATAAAAGGTGTGGGAAGAGCATCATCTTAATCTTAAGAAAGAGGCTGATCAGATAAGCCTACTGACTCCAAAACAGGGTCTGTCATTTCAGAGAGCATCAGGAAGAAAAAGTCAGGTGTGACAACTCTTCCCCTTCCTTTCTACTTAGAGGGGAAGCAGTGTCAACATTTTACATAGGTAGCATCGTTTCCCTGTCTTCTTGACATCTTCAGTCACTAGCAGTCATCATAGTCAATCATCATAGTTCATTTGTACATTAAAATGAAGAAATAATGTTCAGGTGGTGCTTATGAGAATTAAAAATCTGTTGTTGACACTGTATGCGACAAGCATATTCAGGATAGTTAATTTATTTGTTCTTTATAAGTAGCAGTAGAAATGTCTTCACCTTTGCATAGGCAATAAGTAATAATAATATTTAGCTCCAACAGAGCTTGAGTCAAACCCCACTGAAGTCAAAGGGAATCTTGCCATTGACTTAAATGAGCTTTGAATCATGACGTATAGTACTTGTCAGACGTAGTTCTCAAAGCATTTTACAGAAGAGCATTATTATCCAAGGACTTCTAGGTGGCTATGCAGGATGCTATGTGATGTGTGTATGAAGACTATATTTGATACGTATGAGCTATTCATTTTATTTTTCTTCAAGATGAACAAAGAAGAGATGCACAAAATTATTGTGCGCATGTATATAATACAAATTAGTGATGGGTTTTAGTGAGAACTATATAAGCCCTAGATGTGTTAAAGTGTTGACACAATTGCAGGTTCATGAGACATTTAAATTCTCTGGAGGAGCCTTGCATGTAATTAGTTGGGACCTAGATGTTTTGCAACTCACAGACTTCTGTAGGCCTCGCGCCACTGTCTTGAAGGATGTTCTACATATGTTGTCATGAACACAGAGGAGCACTCAGTGAGATCCTTCACTCGTCTTAATTCTTTATTCCATTTGCTGAATAGAGAAATTCTGAATACAGAGAAGGTGCAGAAACCTGCTGTTTCCATTCCCTGGAATGAATTTGGCCCATTATATTTTATTATCCACTTTCATGCTACTTTTTTTTTTTTCAAAGGATAGGTTCTGAGAATTACGTTTTTTGTCCAGATATATAGCATTAAAAATGAAACAACTTCCTAAAATAAAAAACCTCCCAGAGATTATCACTACTGAAGGAGTGTTACCCTGCTTGATATTCAATGTTTTCCTCTGGACAGTTTTATGGTACAATTAAATTTCATACTTTCTTTTCAGCCTACTCTGAATATGCATTAGAAAACCAACCATCATAATTCTAAGCCAATTGGCTTGATTTGCTTGTTTAAATTCACTGCTTCTTTCTGTACATTTCACTGCTATGTCCTACTGATCTAAGAGAAGCTATAAGTTGTACCAGCAGAAGTAGAATCAAAGCAGCACATGGACACCAAAGGGGTAATTTGCATCAAAACTATTTTTCTATACTCAAGTTAACTTAACATGAAAATAATATCTTTCTAAAGTATTGTATTAGATTACACAAACTGGAAAGACACAGAAGAGATAATGGAGGGGTAGTGAAAGAAGATTATGGTACTCATCCTATATTAGCTGAAAATTATACTGATATTTAGATGAACTAAATAATGTAATAAGATTCATTTGAATGCAAAAATAAATGAGAAGAGTTGATATTAACTTTTAATGCTTGTCATTTTATGTTAATTTATATTTTAAAATGATAGTTGATTTTTGTAATCAGGCTTGCTAATTATAACTTAAACATGTAAATTTAACATGATGCTGATACCAAATTAAAAAAAAAAAACCCACAACAAAGCACTTGGTTAGAGAGACCTTCAATTCACTGGCACTGGATTCTGGCAGGGTTCTGCCAACTATATTAAGCATTATGCTTTCCACTAGTATCATAATTTGATTTCTTCAATATAATTTCTTTAGTTTGTTTTACAAAGGACAAAATACTGATGCATTTGATTTGTGTAACCTTTTCCCAATAATTGATTTGATAATCCTTGGAGAAATCTTCCATATACCTTTGATGTTTTAAAATATTCCCCCATGTTAAAAGTATTAGCAGCAAGGAAAAAAATATTTCTAGGGCCGAAATAGTTTCAAATTAGGATCATTGGCACTATTCATAGAAGAAAAATCTGTTATGCCCTGTTTAAGTCCTAAAAGGCCACTGACCTTCTAAAAATCAATATGCAAAACTAATACCTTACATTTAATACATCTGATTCCCTTTAGGGCAATTATTTCACAACATGTATAAAACAAAAGATGGCATGTCTAAGCATGGCAAATAGATAGCAGTTTACACGCTCTTGGAAGATGAACACTTTCCTTCCCTAATTTACACTTTGAAGTTAGACTTTATTTCATTTCTTTTATCTTGTTTCCAGAATTGAAATAATAAATTCTTCCTGTCAGCTCTGTACAGATAGTTTAAGTGCTCATAATTCAGATATCTTTAAAAAAAAAAAAAAAAAAAAACAGACAAAGCATTTTAGCTTCAATGACCTTGGCTCTCATCAAACTGGGAGAGGCTGTGCACAAAGCTGTATGTACAGCAGAGGCATGTTAAACAGATAACCTTGCTGCTAAACCGTGTTATTCATTTGAACAGATTTATTCTTTTGTGTAATGGGGCTCAAGAGTCTCATGAAATCTCTTTCTGTTTGGGTACATGGATAAGATATTTTACAGATCTTTACAGATTTTAATCTTTTATCAGGACATTTCTCTTCTCCCCCCTCCCCCCCACCCATGTATAATATTTTATTCCTATTGTCTCATATTGTCACACCATGTGTTATAAAATAATGTAGATCAGCAAGAATGAAATTTAGCAGCAGCAGGCCAAATCCTGCTGTCCTATTCTGTCCTCACTCGGGCAAAACTTCAGTTAACTTCAGCTGTAGTTTTGCCTGAATAAGGACTGAAAGCCAAACTGTGGTCTCCTAAGGTAAAAACTTCACAGGAACATGAATTTCAGCTTGTGGGCTTTCTTCCAAATCATCTCCTGAGGTAGAGGACGTGTATGCTTTTACCTGCCCTATGGAGTGGGCAGGGATCAGTACCCTTCTCACTTGCGGCTGTCTCAAGATCCATGGGTGAGTCTTGCAGATCTTGAGCATCCTCAGATGACCAGTACATTTACCTGCAGGTCCAGTAGCTTTGTGCTATTTCTCAGGCCTACTTCAAACTCATGGCAGTCCAGCTCCTTTGGCAGCCATGCTCCCATTAGTTCCCTGCCCAGGCTCAAAGTTCCCATGGGGAGATGAGAGAGTTTGATAGCATGCGTGAGGATTCTGTATAAGATATTGAAGACATTGTCTGCCTTAGAAATTAATGATGCCAGAGAGGAATTCTCCTCTCGTCATAGGCCCTCCTCATCCACACTCTCCCAGGAACTATAGAGTCCCTAATGTGCAAAATTATAGGTAGGGTTTTCTGTGAAATGGTGCAAAAAAGGGCTGAAACTCTCTACCTTCCCTCACCGTTTGCATCTTTTTTTGTGGGTTTGCCTATATTCACTGCATAAATAAGAATATGATCTGATCTGACCCTCAGTAAGGGACTGCAGGAGTTAACCCAGTACATTCAAGCAATATATTTAGCCCATATTAGACTCCACTGTGGCTTTGCCACAAGCCCTGGGTAAAAAGCAGCATGTATGGGCAGACTGGGGACCAGCCAGTGACTTGGAGAGTCACAATCCAGTTCCTGTTTCCCCATTGCTTCAGGCAGGAAGTAATCTTCAGCAGCCCTATACCCGGGTCAGTGGTTGGAGGGGTGGAGCTAAGGCTCTGCTTACTCCCTGCCTCTGACCACCTGTATAGGAAGGGGAGTTGCAGTCCTTCAAAGGACTCCTCCCTGTGCTGCTAGCAGAAATACAGAAAGCCCACACAAGGGAATAAGAGCTACCTTTGCCCCTTACAAACCTGAGCAGATGCATAGCCAGGGCCATGAGTGGGGTGTTTGCAGTGTAGATGTACTTTAGAGGTTTGAAGGGAGAATATTTATTCAGATATTCATTTAAATGGCTCCGCTTTAATATGTTTCTTTGTTCTCCATTTGGAGTTAGAAAATACATATACTAAAACATGCATGGGACCAAAATGTGGGATTTCTTACTTCTGACGTACCGTAGTGACTGAGAAGAATTCCAAAATCTGCAGGCCATCTTGATAACTACAAACATTTTTTCACTGGTACAGAACTGATTTTTCTTTTATTAAAAGCATCTTCCATAATAGTTAGTAGCTAGCATTGTAAGTATGCACTTTCTTGCAATTATGTTATTCAGAAATAATTGGATTTCTGAGTTTAATTGGGCTCTAAATTAGCCATAGCTTTCATAAAAGCTATTACAGAGATTTCTAATAGCAGCTTTTCCTGCCATTTGAGTGCAGAGTATTTCAAAGAGAGTGATCCACCAGTATAAAGTGTCTTGGCTGCTGTGAACTCTAGCACAGGTTCATATTAATTATGACAATTTAGGCACCGGTCTATTGTAATTAAACATTTGCTGAAAACATTACCCATTGTGCACAACTGTCATATACAACTGGTTGCCTTTTGTTTAGAAAGGTGTAATTTTGTTTTCCATGTTCTCAAAAGATCAAGAAGCTTCACAATAGCAGCTGGCTACTCAGTGGCTGGGTTAGTGTGTGCTTGTCACCAGCTGCCATTTCAAATTAATTGGATTCAGACATTCAGTATACAGTGCAGCAAAATTGCATTATGATCATTTCCACCCTCAACAGTCACCTCCCTGTCATTTCAGCTGCACTGGACAGTCAATGGGGAAATGGAGTCAAGGTTCTGCCCAGTCTCTGCCCAGTTGATCTGGAGTGGGAGCAGGAGTCTTACCCAGACCCAAATTCTAGGGTAGCCCATGCAGGTGTATTAGAGGGGTTCTTACTCCTTTCATGGAGGCAGAGGCAATGCTAATCCACTGAGAGCCCTAACCAAGAATATTTTAGGACCCCCTTTACCCCTCACCAATCCCCTACAAATACTAATTGAATTATTTCCACAAATCAAAAAATATATATGAACATAACATATACTAATACACTTGCTAACAAATCCACATTAAATCTGATGAACAGTGATGGCGGGTAATAATATAGCAGGCACCCCTTGAGCTGCTACGTGACACCATGCCTAGTGACACCACTGCATGTTGTCCCATGTTTTTGTTGAAAAAGTGGTAACATTACTCTGAATTTTAAAAAATTTAGTCTGAGGTCAAGTTTGAAAATGTGAAATTAAGTCTAGGATGGAAATTGGGCCTTTTTCTAGCTCAGGACACTGTTCCCTAATGGAAATGGCAACGCTTTTCTTTGGACTAAATTAAAAATATTTTCAGTACCATTAGAAACCCTTTTCTGCTCACAATATCATCGTCATTGTCTTTTCTTGAGCTTCTGGAAAGATCTGTTCTCCAGAAAAGGCAACCCTAAATCATTCCCTATAACCTTCTGCAATAAGACCATGCATAAAACTTTGGAATTCTATGCCAAGTTGGTCCCTTAGAGAGTTAGTTCAACTAGATTATGAATAATTGTCATTTCTACAGCCAATCAGGTCGTCCCCAGTATTCTTTTGAGATACTTTTCTCCCCTCAGGAATCCATAGATCTTTGAAAAATATGTATAATAAAAATTCAAATATATTTAAAATAATCATAAATAAAACATAATATACTTCAACTGATTTATAAAGTACTAAAAAACTCACTCCCATGTTTCTTTGCTTATCAAGAGAGTTGCTTCTTAGTGCATAGCCTTAAGACCGCAGAGCCAGTAAGCCTTCCCCATTACCGATTTCACACACTATGAACCAGGGCAGCTTCTCCAGGGCTAGCTACCAAAACTGAAGTGGAAGGGACCCGTACAGGATAACTATTACAGCTGGCTCCTCCCTCTTCTTTCAGACCAAATGATGAGGAGCAAGCTGTGAAATCTTTGAGGGACTAAGTCCTGATGTATGCATCCTCAGAGAGATTGGAGGCACTATGAAGACTGGGGGGCAGGAAGTGTCATCTCTTGGGTAGAGTAGCCAGATTTTCATAGTGAAAAATGAGACAGTCACAGAGGATGGACCTGTGTAATTAAAGAAGTGCCTCTTTAAAAAAAAAAAACACATTGCAAAGCATATAACGTTATTTCCCTATCTACTTCTTATAACCAAAGATGAATCAATGTGGATCTACCACATATGATTAATATTCCCTACATTCTTGAGATAACCCTTGGTAGGCTGTCATTAGTTATAATATTTGTCTGTTTTTCAAACAAGAACACAACATAATATGACAACTCAATCTTTTTCTTTGACATTTCAAACACAACCAGGTCACATTCAATCAATCAATCGTGTGTTTATCATATGCAGTGGTCAGTTATACCCCAGCAACCAGTGACAGTTTTCTAGCTTGTAATCCAGACACATACACTGTAATGAAAGCCACATTTTTTGAACCTGGTTGTGTTTTAGAACCAGTACTATTGCTTAAGGCACAGCATAAATGTGTTAAAAGGGTATCAGATACTTCAAAATCCCAATTTCATTTCTAAACTATTAACATATTTCCAACGAATAAGCTTTAGTAATACACAAATAATAACCTATGGAGAAAAGGTGGCAAACACTAGTGAGATAATCTCTCTTCTTGCAAGAAAAAAATATTTTAAAAGTTATGCATTATTACAAATAGAAGCATTTGCATATGCTGATTGCAAGGTTACAGTTATAGCCCACAGTTGAGCTTTGTTCTAGTGGTTTATTGCAGCATAAGGACCCTTTGTTGGAATTATAACAATATGAACTATGGTTATTAATAATATGTCTGTTAGACACAATGTTAATACCATTTGCCAGCACACTATTTTGTTTGTACTTGGTATCATTCAGAAAAAACTAACTCACCCACCCCTCTATCTACCACCTCTGCCAGATAGTAAATATTGTAATACTCAAAAAGAAAAAAAGAGTACTTGTGGCACCTTAGAGACTAACCAATTTATTTGAGCATAAGCTTTCGTGAGCTACAGAAGGCATGGTTGGAAGGCATGAGATGCGCTGTCCTGAGGTTGGGGGTTCCACGACCACCACCCCCAAGAGGAGAAGGCGGGTGGTGGTGGTCGGGGACTCTCTCCTCCGGGGGACTGAGTCATCTATCTGCCGCCCTGACCGGGAAAACCGAGAAGTCTGCTGCTTGCCAGGGGCTAAGATTCGTGATGTGACGGAGAGACTGCCGAGACTCATCAAGCCCTCGGATCGCTACCCCTTCCTGCTTCTCCACGTGGGCACCAATGATACTGCCAAGAATGACCTTGAGCGGATCACTGCGGACTATGTGGCTCTAGGAAGAAGAATAAAGGAGTTGGAGGCGCAAGTGGTGTTCTCGTCCATCCTCCCCGTGGAAGGAAAAGGCCTAGGTAGGGAGCGTCGAATCGTGGAAGTCAACGAATGGCTACGCAGATGGTGTCGGAGAGAAGGCTTTGGTTTCTTTGACCATGGGATGGTGTTCCATGAAGGAGGAGTGCTGGGTAGAGACGGGCTCCATCTTACGAAGAGAGGGAAGAGCATCTTTGCCAGCAGGCTGGCTAACCTAGTGAGGAGGGCTTTAAACTAGGTTCACCGGGGGAAGGAGACAAAAGCCCTCAGGTAAGTGGGAAAGCGGGATACCGGGAGGAAGCACAGGCAGGAATGTCTGTGAGGGGAGGGCTCCTGCCTCATACTGGCAATGAGGGGCGATCAACAGGTTATCTCAAGTGCTTATATAGAAATGCACAAAGCCTTGGAAACAAGCAGGGAGAACTGGAGGTCCTGGTGATGTCAAGGAACTATGACGTGATCGGAATAACAGAGACTTGGTGGGATAACTCACATGACTGGAGTACTGTCATGGATGGTTATAAACTGTTCAGGAAGGACAGGCAGGGCAGAAAAGGTGGGGGAGTAGCACTGTATGTAAGGGAGCAGTATGACTGCTCAGAGCTCCGGTACGAAACTGCAGAAAAACCTGAGTGTCTCTGGATTAAGTTTAGAAGTGTGTGCAACAAGAGTGATGTAGTGGTGGGAGTCTGCTATAGACCACCGGACCAGGGGGATGAGGTGGATGAGGCTTTCTTCCGGCAGCTCACGGAAGCTACTAGATCGCATGCCCTGATTCTCATGGGTGACTTTAATTTTCCTGATATCTGCTGGGAGAGCAATACAGCGGTGCATAGACAATCCAGGAAGTTTTTGGAAAGCGTAGGGGACAATTTCCTGGCGCAAGTGCTAGAGGAGCCAACTAGGGGGGGTGCTTTTCTTGACCTGCTGCTCACAAACCGGGTAGAATTAGTGGGGGAAGCAAAAGTGGATGGGAATCTGGGAGGCAGTGACCATGAGTTGGTTGAGTTCAGGATCCTGACGCAGGGAACAAAGGTAAGCAGCAGGATACGGACCCTGGACTTCAGGAAAGCAGACTTCGACTCCCTCAGGGAACGGATGGCCAGGATCCCCTGGGGGACTAACTTGAAGGGGAAAGGAGTCCAGGAGAGCTGGCTGTATTTCAAGGAATCCCTGTTGAGGTTACAGGGACAAACCATCCCGATGAGTCGAAAGAATAGGGGGACTAACTTGAAGGGGAAAGGAGTCCAGGAGACTTCTGGAAAGAATAGTAAAAATAGTAAAAGAATAGTAAATATGGCAGGCGACCAACTTGGCTTAATGGTGAAATCCTAGCGGATCTTAAACATAAAAAAGAAGCTTACAAGAAGTGGAAGGTTGGACATATGACCAGGGAAGAGTATAAAAATATTGCTCGGGCATGTAGGAATGTTATCAGGAGGGCCAAATCGCACCTGGAGCTGCAGCTAGCCAGAGATGTCAAGAGTAACAAGAAGGGTTTCTTCAGGTATGTTGGCAACAAGAAGAAAGCCAAGGAATGTGTGGGCCCCTTACTGAATGAGGGAGGCAACCTAGTGACAGAGGATGTGGAAAAAGCTAATGTACTCAATGCTTTTTTTGCCTCTGTTTTCACTAACAAGGTCAGCTCCCAGACTGCTGCGCTGGGCATCACAAAATGCGGAAGAGATGGCCAGCCCTCTGTGGAGATAGAGGCGGTTAGGGACTATTTAGAAAAGCTGGACGTGCACAAGTCCATGGGGCCGGACGAGTTGCATCCGAGAGTGCTGAAGGAATTGGCGGCTGTGATTGCAGAGCCACTGGCCATTATCTTTGAAAACTCGTGGCGAACCGGGGAAGTCCCGGATGACTGGAAAAAGGCTAATGTAGTGCCAATCTTTAAAAAAGGGAAGAAGGAAGATCCTGGGAACTACAGGCCAGTCAGCCTCACCTCAGTCCCTGGAAAAATCATGGAGCAGGTCCTCAAAGAATCAATCCTGAAGCACTTGCATGAGAGGAAAGTGATCAGGAACAGCCAGCATGGATTCACCAAGGGAAGGTCATGCCTGACTAATCTAATCGCCTTTTATGATGAGATTACTGGTTCTGTGGATGAAGGGAAAGCAGTGGATGTATTGTTTCTTGACTTTAGCAAAGCTTTTGACACGGTCTCCCAAAGTATTCTTGTCAGCAAGTTAAGGAAGTATGGGCTGGATGAATGCACTATAAGGTGGGTAGAAAGCTGGCTAAATTGTCGGGCTCAACGGGTAGTGATCAATGGCTCCATGTCTAGTTGGCAGCCGGTATCAAGTGGAGTGCCCCAAGGGTCGGTCCTGGGGCCGGTTTTATTCAATATCTTCATAAATGATCTGGAGGATGGTGTGGATTGCACTCTCAGCAAATTTGCGGATGATACTAAACTGGGAGGAGTGGTAGATACGCTGGAGGGGAGGGATAGGATACAGAAGGACCTAGACCAATTGGAAGATTGGGCCAAAAGGAATCTGATGAGGTTCAATAAGGATAAGTGCAGGGTCCTGCACTTAGGACGGAAGAACCCAATGCACAGCTACAGACTAGGGACCGAATGGCTAGGCAGCAGTTCTGCAGAAAAGGACCTAGGGGTGACAGTGGACGAGAAGCTGGATATGAGTCAGCAGTGTGCCCTTGTTGCCAAGAAGGCCAATGGCATTTTGGGATGTATAAGTAGGGGCATAGCGAGCAGATCGAGGGACGTGATCGTTCCCCTCTATTCGACATTGGTGAGGCCTCATCTGGAGTACTGTGTCCAGTTTTGGGCCCCACACTTCAAGAAGGATGTGGATAAATTGGAGAGAGTCCAGCGAAGGGCAACAAAAATGATTAGGGGACTGGAACACATGAGTTATGAGGAGAGGCTGAGGGAGCTGGGATTGTTTAGCCTGCAGAAGAGAAGAATGAGGGGGGATTTGATAGCTGCTTTCAACTACCTGAAAGGGGGTTCCAAAGAGGATGGCTCTAGACTGTTCTCAATGGTAGCAGATGACAGAACGAGGAGTAATGGTCTCAAGTTGCAGTGGGGGAGGTTTAGATTGGATATTAGGAAAAACTTTTTCACTAAGAGGGTGGTGAAACACTGGAATGCGTTACCTAGGGAGGTGGTAGAATCTCCTTCCTTAGAGGTTTTTAAGGTCAGGCTTGACAAAGCCCTGGCTGGGATGATTTAACTGGGAATTGGTCCTGCTTTGAGCAGGGGGTTGGACTAGATGACCTTCTGGGGTCCCTTCCAACCCTGATATTCTATGATTCTATGATTCTATGACTAACAGACTAACACAGACTAACACAGCTGTTACTCTGAAAATTGTAATACTCGTGTTCAGACAAATTATATTAATCACATTGCAGGTTTAAAGTAGTGTAAATGGTGGATTCTCTGTAACTTGAAGTCTTTAAATCATGATTTGACAACTTCACTAAATCAGCTAGAGATTAGGGGTGTATTACAAGAGTGGGTGGGTGAGATTCTGTGTCCTGCAATGTGCAGGAGGTGAGAATAGATGATTATGATGGTCCCTTCTGGCTTTAGAGTCTATGTAATATTTACAGTCAAAAAATATTCAGAGTGGGTCTGCTGCTGAGTGACTAGTAGAGCTGCTTGGAAATTTCCTGACAATGTTTTTCCATAAGGTAAATGCTGATTCATTGAAATGTTCCGTGGAACTGTGTTGATTCTGACATTTTATTTAGACAAAGCAGAATGGAGTATTCTGATATGGTCAGAACAGACTGCTTCAGAACAGATGGTTTGATTTTCCACTTCAAAATGACATTTATAAAATACAATTAAATAAAAACAAACAATTATAAAAATATAATTTGAATTTTTAAATGTCAAAATTGAAATGAAACATTTTTATTTTATTGAAATGAAATGTTTGGATCGACATGAAACAAAATGTTTTTTAGAATTTTGTTTGGCAGGAAATAGCTCTCTCTCCCACCCACCCCCTTTTCATTTAATTTTGGAACAGGAAAAATTCACAGGAAATCTGAAATTTCCAAAGAAACAGAAAGGTAGAGGTAGGAAGCAATAATCAATTATTGCTCCAGCTGCCAGAAGACCTGATGACCTCTGAGCCATCAGACCTAAGCTGTCCTACTTCTCAGTCACACGAGAAAAGACGAAAGAACCCTTCTGACCCTCAGCACCCCCTTCCTTGCTCTCCATGGCAGGGTTGGGAAGAAAAATTATCCCCACCCAGACTACCCTAATTGGCTCTTCCAAGGGAGATGGCAAAGATGACTTGTATCAGCTACCAAATATTCCATCTGGGTCAGACCCATTGCTTTGAGAAGAGGAAAATCCAACACTGCATGCAGCATTGGTAGACAGTAACTAAGCTAAATGCCAAATATCAAGACTTATGCACATCCATATTTTACCAAGCATCCCCCTACTCTCCCACCCTGTGGGCAGTACAGAACAGCTGACTTTAAGATGCTGTTTACCACAGAGCAAGGAGGCAAAGAATAGCGAAAGTCTGAGAGCATATATGGGCAGATGCCATTTCCTGCCCTCCCATCTAGATAGTCCAAAAGCCAGGCATCATAGAGGAAAGAGAATGGAGTAGGTAAGGAAAGGATGATGGTTGGGGTAAAAAGGAAGGACTTCAACAAACTCCTTTAAGTAAAATTTCCCTTGTCGAGCATCCTCCTCTTCTCCCATAGTACTGGCATTCAGAACAGCCAACAGAACTTTATCTCCTGAGCTGAGGATGGCTTACCTGAGTGGTAGCTTGAGTACACATTATGCCTGGCATCTACTTCTGTGGAAGAGGTGGTGAACCTGAGGTCAGATCTCACAGGATGTGGCCTCCACTCTCTCTGACCAAGGCGTAGAAACAAAGCCTCTGATGGAGTAACTCTTCACTGCCACTGGAGGCAGTTTACTTGGCTGCTAATAAGTCAGAGGAAAGAAACCCGTCCACTGCTACTGCCAACACTTTTCTTCTGAGATTCCCCAAGCAATCCAGCAGCCATACTTGCCAGCACAGGATCAGCTGTTGCTGAGTTATTAAATGCCTGAGGAGATTCCATTTCACGTACAGGGGGATACACTAGATTTCTAAAAAGAGCACCCAGGACTATGTTATCTTTCTACTTGCCAACGAGGGCTAGACCTTGGTCCATCAATTCCAGTATCATGCCTGCAGCAGAGGCAAACCCCTCATGCTATAGGGAAAGGTAGGACAAATATAAAACCAAATGACAAAAAAGCCAAGATGCACCTACCTATTTGAACTGAATTAGATTTGCTTGATTGTCATTGTCAAGCCTCTCTCTCACATGAAGGACAAGAGCTCTATCCTTCCGAGCTCAGCATGCTGTTTGGGGCAGCTTTTGTTGTGTATTTGTAGGGCACCTAGCACAATGGGGGTTGTGGTCCATGATTAGGGCTCCTAAGCATTCTGGTAATACAAATAATAATTAAACTAAATCCCCTTGCTGGGCTGTTGAGAATGTTAGTGAACTCAAAATTAGTGTGTCATTTGTTTATGCTGCTGGTGGTTAAACAGAGTCAGAGCTTGCCAGGATACTAAATGAAAAGGCCAGTAAAGGTTAAGATTAAGGCCAAGATTTTTTTTAAAATACAACTCTACACGACCAACTGCTAACCTCAGTAGGAGCTGCTGGATGCTCAGCACTTACCAAAATCAGGCCACTTATTTAGCTGCTTAAATATAGGTTTAGGATCCTAAATTTAGGCTCTTATTTTTGCCAATTTTGGCCTAAAATTGTAAGGGAAATACGAAAACTAGTTGTTTGTTGTTTTCCCCACCTTAAAATCCTGTGATGTACTGTTGCTGCCACTAAAGAGCCGCTACCTTCCACCTCAGAAGTATAATAGCTGCATATCAGAGGGAGCTGAGTGACCCCCTCTTACTTTGTCAACCACCTTTTAATCCTTCAGAATTGAAAAAAACGAAACTCTGTATGCAGGAATTAAGGGCAAGATCCTGTAACCTTTTACTCATAATCATTCCTTTCTCATTTGAGTATTCCCATGAAGTCAATGGATGAAATCAACTGGACTGCTCATGTGAGTAATTGTTACTCCTAAAATACTGTTGTGTTCATCATTATCATCCTTATCCTGAGTACCCCCAGCTCCCCCAAAAATAAAACTTCAGAAAAATCACCAGTTTCATCACACTGCATTTTAGTCATCATATTACATCATATTAGCAAAGCTTGAACTGTTGGTCACCAATCTAACAGGCCAATAGTTGCTATTGGGATTATTTTACATCATACTGTGGCCTTTGTCAGTGATGAACAACCTTTAGATGGTAATATAATAATAATTTAGAAAGACAAAGACGGACTCTACTACATTAAGTGGTATGTTCCGTACCATATTAGTAATACAAAAATAATAAAAAGATGACGATGGCAGTAGATTCCCCTTGAGATTTGCCCTCTGACTATGGTGTAAATAGTAGCTTTTTCCCTTTCCAATCAAAGCTTTGACTTTCAGGTATTACTAGTGCTTTTTCTTTAAAATGAGATTGGCTATAACTCTGGAGCCGTCGGCATTCAGGTCGCTTCTCCTCCTTTAGGGCCTATTTTGAAAAGGGACCTTCCTATAAGATGCCACATGCGCTCAACTTCCAGCATGTGAAAAGCTGGAAAGCTGCTGCAGCAACATTACTGCTGAGAGATTCATAGTTTCATTAAGGAAAAAACCCTTCCTTATTCATTTTTTTGAACCTGTCATCAGTAACTCTCTGGCACTTCAGAACGGATAATTCCAGACTTTAGTGAATCACTCATATGTCAATACAGTAGCATACTTTTAGCTTCACTAACATGACAATAAATTAATTGTTCACAAATGCATAGGAAAGTTGTCAACCAAAAAAAAAAAAGTGTAATTTTTGTTTTGGTATCTCTGAAATAAAAGTAAGAAAATTGATAGGACAGGAATGCAGGCATATTGCAGGCTTGAAATAATTAAAGCTGGACAAGAAGTGGTTGTCTTCTTCCATAATAATTGTCAAGAGTTTGAAAAATTTGCCATCCGGACAGGAAGTCAAAATTTCAAAAATTTTCACAGACAGAAAACCCAGGGGAAATAATGGTTCAGGTAGATTGAAATTTATCATTTTTATAATTTCAGATTGTTTCATTTAGATTTTGTTTTCTTAAAATAAATTTAAGATAAAAATTAAACAAAAAATTCAAAACCTAATGTCATTTCTAGTTGAAAATTAGAATGTTTTATTCCAAAAACATCAAAACAGAACAATTTCTCCTTCCAATTTTTCTTCTAATTTTTTTTTAAACAAACAATTCATTAAAGTCAACACATTCCTAGGGGATGTTTCAAGGCAGACAAATTGGCATTGTCCAGTGAAAAAACATGCAGTTGAAAAACTCCTGACTAGCTCTAGAAATAATATTTACTATAATGTTAAACATTGGTGCACTCTGTGCCATACAAGAAACAGAAGAGGGGAAATCCTTCCCCTATTCAAGTCCATGGGACTTTAATGTGACCAGGATTTTACCCACAGTCCCTAACCCAAGGAAACAAGTTTACAGAATACAGTCCCAGTCATGCAACTTGTTCCACACAAAAACCCTGCACCGATGCAGAACCCCACTGATTTCAGTGGAGCCCTGTAAGAGAGCAGGTGTCTGTCTGTATGGAACAAATTCCAGAATCAGGGGCCTAGACGATACATAATGTACTAGAAGACCCACAGGTGCTGCCTTAGGGAATACTTTTTTCCTCAACATTATTTTAAAATCTAATCTTCCTAGATCTGCAAAATTTATTGACTTTGCAACATAAATTCCATTTCTGACACCATGCCCAGCTTTTTATTATATCATATTAAAGAGATCAGCATTGCTAGTGTAAAATGTAAGTCCCTGGTATGGAAAAAAAAATTCCATTATCAGCTCCTCATCTAATCAGATTAGGATCTTTGTATCCTATTATCAGCTCTCTTTCAAAATACTATTTCCTAACGACAGGGGTTTCACTAATACAGTACTGTGCAAATTCTACTAACATGATTTGAAAATACCTATCAAGTAAGTAAGTGTTGTTTTCTTTCATCATTTGTATTTTACCAAACCATGAGCAAGCATTGTATGGAAGCATGAAAGTTAACTTTTCAAACAGTCCAGGTAGAGGTGGACAGATTATCACTTTTTGAAGGCTGTTTTATCATGATGTTAAATCACGGTCCCATTGAAGTCAACGGGAATTTTGCCTTTGACTTCAAATGGACTCAGGAGTTCCCCTACTGTAGTCATAAAATTTCTTCTGTGGATGAGAGAGAGCAAGGTGTCCACTTAGTTTTTTCATCTTTTATGGCATTCAATAATGCCTCAAGTCCCCAACCAAAGATCAAGGTCCCATTGTGCTAAGCAATGTCACCTAGGCATAAAGGAAACGGTCCCTGCCCTGTAGATCTTATAATGTAAATAGATGAGGTAGGGAACAGAGGCACAGAGAGATGAAGTGATTTGCCCAGGGTCACTCAGCAGACCAGTGCCAGAGCCACTTCTCTCAGATGCAGCAGGCTAATCTGCCAGGCAGCCAGCTGCAAATCTCTGATCTCTTATATCTTTCACACTGGGTTAAACCAATGGTTCATTTAGCCCAGTATCCTGTCTCTGGCAGTGTCCGGTGCCGGATACTTTGGAGGGAATGAACAGAACAGTACAATTATCAAGTGAGCCATCCCTTGTTATCCAGTCCCAGCTTCTGGCAGTTAGAGGTGTAGGGACACCAGGAGCATGGTGTTGCATCCCCCACCACCTTGGGTAATACCAATTGATGGACCTATCTTCTATGAACTTACGTAATTATTTTTTGAGCCCAGTTATACTTTTGGCCTTCACAACATCCCATGGTAACAAATTCCACAGATTGACTATGAGTTGTGTGAAGTACTTCCTTATATTTGTTTTAAATCTGCTGCCTATTAATATCAGCAAGTGATCCCTAGTTCTTATTCCTTATTCACTTGTCTTATTCCTTATTCACTTTCTCCATCATTCATGATTTTAAAGACCTCTATCATATTCCCCCTTGTCTCTTTTCTAAGATGAACAGTCCAAGTCTTTTTAAACTTTCCTTATATATCAGAGGGGTAGCCGTGTTAGTCTGTAGTCACGAAAACAATGAGGAGTCTGGTGATACCTTAAAGGCTAACAAATTTATTTAGGCATAAGCTTTCATTGGTAAAAAAAACTCCACTTCTTCAGATGCATGGAGTGAAAATTACAGATACAGGCATAAATATACCAGCACATGAAGAGAAGGGAGTTACCTTACAAGTGGAGAACCAGTGTTGACAAGGCCAATTCAGTCAGGGTGGATGTGGTCCATTCCCAATAATTGATGAGGCGGTGTCAATATCAAGAGAGGGAAAATTACTTTTGTAGTGAGCCAGCCACTCCCAGTCCCTATTCAAGCCCAAATTAATGGTGTTAAGTTTGCAAATTAATTGTAGCTCTGCAGTTTCTCTTTGAAATCTGGGGGTTTTGTTGTTGTTGAAGAATGGCTACTTTTAAATCTGTTATTGAATGTCCAGGGAGATTGAAGTGTTCTCCTACTGGCTTTTGTATATTACCATTCCTGATGTCTGATTTATGTCCATTTATTCTTTTATGCAGAAACTGTCCAGGTTGGCCAATGTACATGCAGAGGGGCATTGCTGGCACATGATGGCATATATCACATTAGTAGATGTGCAGGAGAATGAGCCCCTGATAGTGTGGCTGATGTCGTTGGGTCCTATGATGGTGTCGCTAGAGTAGATATGGGGACAGAGAAGGCAACGGGGTTTGTTACAGGGATTGGTTCCTGGGTTAGTGTTTCTGTTGTGTGATGCGTAGTTGCTGGTGAGTATTTGCTTCAGGTTGGGGGGCTGTCTGTAAGCGAGGACTGGCCTGTCTCCCAAGGTCTTGTGAGAGTGAGGGATCGTTTTCCAGTACAGGTTGTAGATTGTTGATGATGTGCTGGAGAGGTTTTAGCTGGGGGCTGTACGTGATGGACAGTGGTGGTCTGTTATTTTCCTTGTTGGGCCTGTCCTATTGTAGGTGACTTGTGGGAACCCATCTCGCTCTGTCAATCTGTTTCCTCACTTCCCCAGGTGAGTATTGTTGTTTTAAGAAAGCTTGATAAAGTTCTTGTACATGTTTGTCTCTGTCTGAGGGATTGGAGCAAATGCTGTTGTATCTTAGGGCTTGGCTATAGGGTCGTGTGATGTGTCCTGGATGGAAGCTGGAAGCATGTAGGTAAGTATAAGTGCTGTTTATATAACCATAACTTATTTGCACTGTAGTGTCCAGGAAGTGGATCTCTTGTGTGGACTGATCCAGGCTGAGGTTGATGGCAGGGTGGAAATTGTTAAAATCCAGGTGGAATTCTTCAAGGGCCTCCTTCCCGTGGTTCCATATGATGAAGATGACATCAATATAGTGCAAGTAGAGGAGGGGCACTAGGGGGACGAGAGCTGAGGAAGCGTTGTTCTAAGTCAGCCATAAAAATGTTGGCATACTGTGGGGCCATGCAGGTACCCATAGCAGTGCCGCTGATTTGAAGGTATACATTGTCCCCAAATATGAAATAGTTATGGGTGAGAACAAAGTCACAAAGCTCACCCATAAGTGTTCCATGGCCTCATCAGGGATACTGTTCCTGGCAGCTGGTAGTCCATCCTCATGTGGAATATTGGTGTAAAGAGCTTCTACATCCATAGTGGCCAGGATGATGCTTTCAGGAAGATCACCAATGCATTGTGGTTTCCTCAGGAAGTCCATGGTGACTCAAAGATAGCTAGGAGTGCTGGTAGCATAGGGTCTGAGGAGAGAGTCCAAAGAGCCAGATAATCCTGCTGTAAGAGTGCCGACGCCTGAAATGATGGGGCACCCAGGATTTCCAGGTTTATGGATCTTGGGGAGCAGACAGAATACCCCTGGTCGGAGTTCTAGGGGTGTGTCTGTGTAGATTTGTTCCTGTGCTATAGCAGGGAGTTTCTTGAACAGATGGTGTAGTTTCTTTGTCATACTCCTCAGTGGGATCAGAGGATAATGGCCTGTAGAATGTGGTGTTGGAGAGTTGCCTGGCAGCCTCCTGTTCATAATCCGACCTGTTCATGACTCCTACAGCACTTCCTTTGTCAGCCCCTTTGATTATAATGTTTCTGAGGCTGTGGATGGCATTGTGTTCTGTACGGCTGAGGTTATCGGGCAAGTGATGCTGTTTGTTCAAAATGTCAGCCTGTGCACATCTGTGGAAGCCCTCTATGTTGAAGTCCTGATGGTCGAAATGACAGACTGGAGGAGTCCATGCAGAATTTGTCTTCTTGTAGTGTTGGTAGGAGGATTCCTGTGGGTCAATGCACTGTTCAGTGGTGTGTTGAAAATATTCCTTGAGTCAGAGATGGTGAAAGTAGGCTTCCAGATCACCACAGAACTGTATCATGTGCGTGGGGGTGGTGGGACAGAAAGGGAGTCCCTGAGATAGGACAGACTCTTCTGCCGGGCTAAGTGTGTGGTTGGATAGATTAACAATATTGTTGCATGAGTTAAGGGTACCACTGTTGTAGCCCCCTCTGGCATGTAGGAGTTTAGATAGTTTACTGTCCTTTTTCCTCTGTAGAGAAGTAAAGTATGCATTGTAAATGGCTTGTCTTGTTTTTGTAAAGTCCAGCCATGTGGAAGTTTGTGTGGAAGATTGGTTTTGTATGACAGTCTCCAGTTTTGAGAGGTCATTCTTGATCTTCTCCTGTTTGCTATACGGGATGCTGATCAGGGGGTTCCTCAGTTTCTTTGAGAGTGTGTGGCACAATCTCTCACTATGATCAGTGTAGTATGTTGATTGCAATGGATTTTTTTACCTTCAGTCCATTTGGTATGATGTCCATCTGTTTGCACTTGGAGAGGAAGATGTCTGTCTGTCTATATCTGTGCAAGTTCTTTTCATGAATATAGTGAGGCGATGACTCACCGGCGTGGCACCTCCTGCTGGTTGTCTCGGGAATTAGCTCTTCCAGCTCAGAGTGCCCTCTTCAGGCCAGCGTCTTGCCTGCCTCTGGACCCCGTGTCCCTCCCGGACCTCGGTGCCCCTCTACGTCAGGGTTCTGCCCCCCAGCAGAAACCCACAATCTGGGTCTCCCCACCCAGGAGAACCCCCAACCCTCTCTCCCCACCTTGCCTCAGTGGCTACTGCCAGTCACTATCTAGCCCCGCTCACTGGGAAGACTGCAGTCTGTAGTCATCATCGGCAAGGGGGTTGGAACAGCAGCTTCTGCCTATTCCCAGGCTACACCTCTGTAGCTCCAGTACCTTTCCTGGCCTTTAGCAAGGCCTGCAACCTACGGGTTTTCCAGGCTGGAGCTCCCCAGCTTCTCTGGACTTTCCCCTGCCCTGCTCCACTCCAGGCAGCCAGGTCCTTCTCTCTCAAGAACTAGAGAGAGAGTCTGCCCGAGCTCCTGGCTCAGCTGTGGCCTGATTAGGGCATGGCCCCAGCTGTAGCTGCCTTCCCAATCAGCCTAGCCTTTTCTCTCAGCCCCAGCCCTCTCCCAGGGCTGGCTTTAACCCTTCCTGAGTTGGAACGGGGTGACCGCTCCGCTATAATGAAGTTGATGGATTTCCACTTCATATGGCTAAATTCAGTGTCTTGCATGGTGCCAAGTATCAGAGGGGTAGCTGTGTCAGTCTGTATCCACAAAAACGAGGAGTCTGGTGGCACCTTAAAGACTAACAGATTGATTTGGGCATAAGCTTTCATGGGTAAAACACCCCACTTCTTCAATACTGGTTCTCCACTTGTAAGGTAACTCCCTTCTTTTCACGTGCCAGCATATTTATGCCTGTATCTGTAATTTTCACTCCATGCATCTGAAGAAGTGCAGTTTTTTACCCACGAAAGCTTATGCCCAAATAAATCTGTAAGTATTTAAGGTGCCACCAGACTCCTTGTGGTCTCCTTACATAGAAGCTGTTCCATACCCCTAATAATTTTCGCTGTCCTTTTCTGCAACTTCTCCAATTCTAACATTTTTTGAGATGGGGCAACCAGAGCTGCACACAGTATTCAAGGTGCAGGCATACCATGATTTATATATAGGCACTTTGATATTTTTTTCTTATTATCTATCTCTTTCCTAATGGTTCCTAACATTGTTAGCTTTTTTGACTGCTGCTGCATATTGAGCAGATATTTTCAGAGAACTATCCACAATTACTCTACGATCTATTACTTGGTAACAGTTAATTTAAACCACATAATTTTGTATGTGTATTTAGGATAACTTCTTCTAATGTGCATTACTTGGCACTTAACATTGAATTTAATCTGCTATTTTGTCACTAAGTAACCTAGTTCATGATCCCTCTGTAACTTTTCATAGTCAGCTTTGGACTTAACTATCTTGAGTAAGTTTTCATAGTTTTCATAGAATATCAGGGTTGGAAGGGACCTCAGAAGGTCATTTAGTCCAGCCCCCTGCTCAAAGCAGGACCAATCCCCAATTTTTGCCCCAGATCCCTAAATGGCCCCCTCAAGGATTGAACTCACAACCCTAGGTTTAGCAGGCCAATGCTCAAACCACTGAGCTATCCTTCCCCCACTAACCTGGGAGGAACCAGAGCCAGGGAGAGTAATTTTTTATCATCTGCCAATTTTGCCACCTCACTGTTCACCACCTTTTCCAGATCATTTATGAATATGTTGCACAGCACTGGTCCCCATTGAGATTTCTGGAGGACTCTGCTATTTACCTCTCTCCATTGTGAAAACTGACCACTTATTCCTCCCCTTTGTTTACTATCTTTTAACCAGTTACCAATCCATGATAGAACCTTCCTTCTTATCCCATGACTTTGTTTAAGAGCCTTTGGTGAGTGACCTTGTCAATGGTTTTTTGAAAGTCCAAGTACATCATATCAACTGGATCACCCTTGTCCACATGCTTATTGATTCCCTCAATGAATTCTAATAGACTGATGAGGCATGATTTTCCTTTCAAAAAATATGCTGACTCTTCTCCAACATATAGTGTTTATCTATGTGTCTGATAATGTTATTTATGATAGTTTCAACCATTTTGCCTGGTACTGAAGTTAGGCTTATCAGCCTGTAATTGTCAGGATCTGAAGCCTTTTTTAAAAAAACAGGTGTTACTTTAGCTAGCCTCCAGTCAGCTGGTACAGGGGCTAATTTAAGCAAAAGTTTACATACCTGTGATGGGGTGTCCACCCCACACAAGACAAAGCAGGTTAAATTAGGATAATTAACCTGATAAACTGCACCGGGGAAGAGTCAGGGATTGAAAGACTGATTGAAGATGTAGCCCAGCTGGGGAAGAAGGGGAGGGGCTATTATAAAGCCAGGAAATTGGGAGCAAAAAGGGGCTCAAGAGGAAGTAGTGTTTGAAGCTATGGAGTTTATTAATCTGCAGTTACTCCCTGAGAAGAGGGAGTTTGAGCTGGTACACCTGGAGAGGGGGGGAGTCAGAAGCTGAAGGAAGGAGTCCCGGGAAAGTGCAACAGAGTCTAAGGGAAAGCAGACCATAGTTGTCAGATATAGATCCCTGGACTGGAACCCAAAGTAGTGGCCAGGCCTGGGTTCCCCTACCAGCTGCTGGGAAAGCAGCACTGGACCTAGCTTCTTGGACTAGAAGGCTGACTGGAATGACAAGTGGGTTGTTGATCCATGTTAGGGGGCTTATTCCTTCACCCACTTACTTCCCTGGTCCTTCTCGCATGAACAGAGAGCAACAATACCCGAAGTCCAAAGGTGCAAACAATTCGATGTTTATTGGGGTGAACTTCCAGCAAGCATGATTCCAGTTTCCTTCCTTAGTGTCCTCCTTCCCAGCTCTGACACCACAAAGCCTTACACCTGTGTCCCTGTTCCCATTCCTGCCCTTAGCCAAACATGATTCCAACTTCCTTACTCCCATTCCCTGTTCCCATTTCCCCCTTTAGCAAAACATGATTCCAATTTTCTTACCCCCATTCCCTGTTCCCATCTCCCTTACCCACATGCCCATGCCCACCCACACCCACCCCCACCCCCTTCCTCATTGACTACAGATTATATAGTAAAACTTGAGTTCTGCTTAGCTATACCTTAACCAATCATTTTCCTGAAATTTAACTAACCAATCCTAACATATTGTAACATGATTATGTAACCAATTATATCCCACTACCTTAATTAGTTTACACCCAGCAAAATTAATTATACAGCAGACAGGAACAATCACAGAACCAGACAGAGATTATACAGACAAACAATAGCAAAGTGGGAACTACAATGACAAGACAACACAGAAGTGAGGATTTCACATCCCAGCTATTGATAAGTGAGTTCTTGCCAGACAGGATGCTATCAAACTAAGTTTCCTTTTACATTTTCTAGGCACTTCCCTTTCTCTGGAGGTGATAGGAGTACAATCCTGTCCTGATAGTGCCTAACAGCCCAATAGCACCTTATTTCAATGTGACTAGTTTGGAATGTGAGCATGTGACCGTTCGCTTCCCAGCTTATGGCTGCCTCTGCTGCTTAGCCAAAGGCCTTAGCCTAAGAACAGGGCCTCAGACTGTCACAGTAAGAGAAGGCCCTTACACCAGCAGATAGTGATTTTGATTCTTTTATACCTCTATAATTAGTCAAGTGATAAGAATACACCTAAATTCTTAGAGTATAGGCCTTTACAGACAGGCATGAATATCTATATCCTAACAATCCAGTAGGCCTTTGATACCCCAGAAGAGGGGAAAACACAGTGACCTGGATGGAGGACCAAGCCACAAAGACAAAACACACTGAGTTGCATACAGTCAGAGAGAGACAATAGTAGTAGGGTGAGCAGAATAAGAGTGAAGCTAATGCCCACCTGTGGCTACAAGAAGGCACCCCAGTATGAGTAGACTGTGTGACAATACCATTGTTAGAAGTGCTGCAGTTTCATACGAGTTCCTTCAGAACTCTTAGATGAATACAGTCTAGCCTGGTGACTTACTGTTTAATCAATTTGTTCCAAAATTTCCTCTATTGACACCCCAATTTGGAGCTCTTCCTCAGATTTGTCACCTCAAAATAATGGTTTGGATGTGGGAATCTTCCTCACATCCTCTGTGATGAAGACTGATGCAAAAAATTTATTTAGCTTCTCCACAACTGCTTTGTCTTCCTTGAATGCTGCTTTTGCACCTCAATTATCCAGTGGCTCCATTGACTAATGGGTTTCCTTCTTTTGAAGAATTTTTAAAAATTGCTGTTCATGTCCTCAGCTAGTGGCTCTTCAAATTCACTCCCGGCCTGCCTTACTATACTTTACACTTGACTTGCCAGAGGTTATGGTACTTTCTATCTTCCTCACTAAGATTTGACTTCCAATATTTAAAGGATGTCTTTTTCATAGAATCATAGAATATCAGGGTTGGAAGGGACCTCAGGAGGTCATCTAGTCCAACCCCCTGCTCAAAGCAGGACCAATCCCCAACTAAATCATCCCAGCCAGGACTTTGTCAAGCCTGACCTTAAAAACTTCTAGGGAAGGAGATTCCACCACCTCCCTAGGTAACGCATTCCAGTGCTTCACCACCCTCCTAGTGAACATTTTTTTTCCTAATATCCAACTTAAACCTCCCCCACTGCAACTTGAGACCATTACTCCTTGTTCTGTCATCTGCTACCACTGAGAACAGTCTAGAGCCATCCTCTTTGGAACCCCCTTTCAGGTAGTTGAAAGCAGCTATCAAATCCCCCCTCATTCTTCTCTTCTGAAGACTAAACATCCCCAGTTCCCTCAGCCTCTCCTCATAAATCATGTGTTCCAGTCCCCTAATCATTTTTGTTGCCCCCCGCTGGACTCTTTCCAATTTTTCCACATCCTTCTTGTAGTGTGGGGCCCAAAACTCGACACAATACTCCAGCTGAGGCCTCACCAATGTCAAATAGAGGGGAATGATCACGTCCCTCCATCTGCTGGCAATGCCCCTACTTATACATCCCAAAATGCCATTGGCCTTCTTGGCAACAAGGGCACACTGCTGACTCATATTCAACTTCTCATCCACTGTAACCTGTAGGTCCTTTTCTGCAGAACTGCTGCCAAGCCATTCGGTCCCTAGTCTATACTGGTGCATTGGATTCTTCCGTCCTAAGTGCAGAACTCTGCACTTGTCCTTGTTGAACCTCATCAGATTTCTTTTGGCCCAATACTCCAATTTGTCTAGGGCCCTCTGTATCCTATCCCTACCCTCCAGCGTATCTACCTCTCCTCCCAGTTTAGTGTCATCTGCAAACTTGCTGAGGGTGCAATCCACACCATCCTCCAGATCATTTATGAAGATATTGAACAAAACCGGCCCCAGGACCAACCCCTGGGGCACTCCACTTGATACCGGCTGCCAACTAGACATGGAGCCGTTGATCACTACCCGTTGAGCCCGACAATCTAGCCAGCTTTCTATCCACCTTATAGTCCATTCATCCAGCCCATACTTCTTTAACTTGCTGGCAAGAATACTGTGGGAGACCGTGTCAAAAGCTTTGCTAAAGTCAAGGAACAACACATCCATTGCTTTCCCTTCATCCACAGAGCCAGTTCCTTCACCAGTTCCTCATCATAGAAGGCAATTAGATTAGTCAGGCATGACTTGCCCTTGGTGAATCCATGCTGACTGTTCCTGATCACTTTCCTCTCCTCTAAGTGCTTCAGAATTGATTCCTTGAGGACCTCCTCCATGATTTTTCCAGGGACTGAGGTGAGGCTGACTGGCCTGTAGTTCCCAGGATCCTCCTTCTTCCCTTTTTTAAAGATGGGCACTACATTAGCCTTTTTCCAGTCATCTGGGACCTCCCCCGATCACCATGAGTTTTCAAAGATAATGGCCAATGGCTCTGCAATTGCATCCGCCAACTCCTTTAGCACTCTCAGGTACAACGCATCTGGCCCCATGGACTTGTGCTCGTCCAGCTTTTCTAAATAGTCCCAAACCACTTCTTTCTCCACAGAGGGCTGGTCACCTCCTCCCCACGCTGTGCTGCCCAGTGCAGTAGTCTGGGAGCTGACCTTGTTCGTGAAGACCGAGGCAAAAAAAACATTGAGTACATTAGCTTTTTCCACATCCTTTGTCACGAGGTTGCCTCCCACATTCAGTAAGAGGCCCACACTTTCCTTGACTTTCTTCTTGTTGTGAACATACCTGAAGAAACCCTTCTTGTTACTTTTAACATCTCTTGCTAGCTGCAACTCCAGGTGTGATTTGGCCTTCCTGATTTCACTCCTGGAAGCCCGAGCAATATTTTTATACTCATCCCTGGTCATTTGTCCAATCTTCCACTTCTTGTAAGCTTCTTTGTCGTATTTAAGAGCAGCAAGGATTTCACTGTTAAGCCAAGCTGGTCGCCTGCCATATTTACTATTCTTTCTACACATCGGGATGGTTTGTCCCTGTAACCTCAATAAGGATTCTTTAAAATACAGCCAGCTCTCCTGGACTCCTTTCCCCCTCATGTTATTCTCCCAGGGGATCTTGCCCATCAGTTCCCTGAGGGAGTCAAAGTCTGCTTTTCTTAAGTCCATGGTCTGTATTCTGCTGCTCTCCTTTCTTCCTTGTGTTAGGATCCTGAACTCGACCATTTCATGGTCACTGCCTCCCAGGTTCCCATCCACTTTTGCTTCCCCTACTAATTCTTCCCGGTTTGTGAGCAGCAGGTCAAGAAGAGCTCTGCCTGCCCCTAGTTGGTTCCTCCAGCACTTGCACCAGGAAATTGTCCCCTACATTTTCCAAAAAGTTCCTGGATTGCCTGTGCACCTCTGTATTGCTCTCCCAGCAGATATCAGGGTGATTGAAGTCTCCCATGAGAACCAGGGCCTGCGATCTAGTAACTTCTGCGAGTTGCCGGAAGAAAGCCTTGTCCACCTCATCCCCCTGGTCCGGTGGTCTATAGCAGACTCCCACCGACATCACTCTTGTTGCTCACACTTCTAAACTTAATCCAGAGACTCTCAGGTTTTTCTGCAGTTTCATACTTGAGCTCTGAGCAGTCATACTGCTCCCTTACATACAGTGCAACTCCCCCTCCTTCCTGAACAGCTTATATCCATCCATGACCGTACTCCAGTCATGTGAGTTATCCCACCATTTTTGCCTCTAAATGCCCATTTTACTCTGCTGTTTAGCCATGGTGGCATTTTTTGTCCCTCTTACTATTGGGTTGGGGGGAAGATATACATTTAGTTTGAACCACTGTTATGATGTTTTTAAAATAGTGTCCATGCAGTTTGCAGGCATTTCACCCTGGTGACTGTTCCTTTTAATTTTCTTTTAAATAGCATCCTAATTTTTACGTAGTTCCCCTTTCTGAAGTTAAGTGCTACTGTGGTGGGTTTCTTTGGAATTTTTCCCTCTACAAGGATGTTAAATGTAATTACATTACAGTAATTATTATTGAGCATTCTCGAGTAAAGACTAAGAGGAGACCTATCAGTCTTCAAATATGTTAAGGCTGTTACAAAGAGGACAGTGATCCGTTCTCCAAGTCCATTGAAGGTAGATCAAAAATTAATGGGCTTAATCTGCAGCAAGTGAGATTTAGGTTAGACATTAGCAAATCTATTCTGACAAGGATAGTTCAGCACTGGAATGGGTTTCCAAGGGAGATTGTGGAATCCCCATCATTACATGTTTTTAAGAATAGGTTAGACAAAACATGTCAGAGATCGTCTAGGAATACTTGATCCTGCCTCAGTGTAGGGGGGTGGGTCTAAATGACTTCTCAAGGTCTCTTCCAGCCCAACATTTGTGATTATAAGTCTACGGCCTGATAGGTTTTAAGCCTACTTAAATGGGTTTGTCTGTTAAAGCTGGTGAAAATGGCTACAGATGTTCAGCTACAATATTTCAAGCTTACTGCAGTGTTTACCATAGCCTTGTGAATAGATGCCACTTTGCTACACATTCTTAGTTGTTTAAGACTTACCATTTTTGAGACAAACACACTTAAAGCCTGGACTAGGTGCCATAGCATAGCATTTAGCCTTGCTGTTTTAGGTCTTTTGCAATGAAATCCTCAAGATTAGAAGCACAAGGAAATAAGTGATATTTTTCATTTCACTGAATTCCCCTGGACTCAAGCAGTTTCTTGCTACACTGTATATGGTTTAAACTGTGATGTTATTTCCTGTGTTTAGCGGTTCCATTAGATTACATTTCTCAAGGCTTCCTAATATATTAACTACTCCAGGCTTATTTAAATACACCACTCTGCATTGTCCTCTGTAATTTACATATTAGATATCGTTGTGGTAAAAGTTATCAATCCAAAACAAGCCTGGTCTCCACATGTATTAAAAGCCTCCCTTAAAAGATTTAAGAGTCAATATTATCCTCTGAGTGTATGAAGAATTTAGATTAGTATTGTAAGTTACCACACATAGTCTTTAAGTCTTTATGTACCATTAAGCAAAACAGGTGCACAGTTAAGAAAAATGTCTCTCCAAATATGTAATATCAATTGATCAGTCAATTCAGAAGAAATTTTTAATAATTTGAAGTCTAGCTTTGAAAAGCTTTGCTAATGAGATATCACATTCAGTGCAGAAAGACAGGGAAGCACAGCACCATCTACTGTGCATATATATCTATGTTTAAGAGTACACACAGAATGAACAGTACACTTAGTTTTATGCTGACAAAATATTCCGCAGTGACTCGCATAATGGCTTCATTACACAGCATTGAGATGGAAGCAGCCAGATGTTATAGACCAAGACTAACAATGGGGATTCAGAGCCAGCAGGCAGGTAGCACATAGAGCAAGGAAGTTATTAAAAGCTGCACGTAGAAAATAGTTAGTAGCAATGTTTCAGCCACAAGGGTTACCACAGGAATGATCTCCAAAGATACAGAACTCAGCTGATCCTTGATGGCACCATTCCAGATCGGGGATGCTGCAAAAGATTACTGCCCTGCAGCAGGAGATCTGGGAGGCACTGAGGAACAAAAGAAAGTTTGTAAACCTTTTTCTGTATTGATGCATCTACTCCAAACCTCCAATGTTGGGAACAGTCATGCAAACAGAGTATTTTTTGTGACCATGTCATCTAACCCTGCTCTCAAGATTATACAACAGACTGGCAAAGTATGCCAGTGTCCTGTCTACACTACAGATCAAGCTATTGGTAGCACAGGAATAGCTGCACTGATGCAGAAAAATACCTAGAAATTCTTGTAGTAAAAATGCACCCTCTGAGAGAGTGACATGTGCAGTGCACACTTTGTGGGGGCCATAGCCCAACATCCTTCTGCCCATCCTAACTGTTGTGCCCTGCTTTTGCCCTGGGGGGAAACTGATGAAAGCTCCTTTGTGGCCTCTACTCCATGCACACCTGCATAGGACAGAACCCAATCTGGCCTACCGTGGAGAATTAAGAAAATTGCCAGTGATTCCACAACAAGTTCTCCAGAGTTTTGAAGCTGAAGATTGTCAGACTTTTTGTGTTCCCAACAAAAAAACTACTGATGAAACCTAGAGCTGTGCAAAGTGAGCGATTTTTGCATCACAAGCAGTAATGTGCCATAAGTAATATTCACTAATGTGCCAATAAATGGGCATCAGACTGAAAATGTAACTATTTCAGCCACTGCATTCTGCACTCTTGGGGTGGGGGGAATGAGTAGAAATTCAGTTGGAAGAGCAGAGTTTTAGATTTCAATTAATTTTTCCTAGGCAGAGTTTTATGGAAAATAGTCCCCAGTTTTTCTGGCATGAAATGAGAGGCCTTTGCCCATGGAAACTATTTTCCGTTTTTCACATCCCAAAAAATAATGCAGTCAAAAAGGCTTTGCTATTTCATGAACTGAGACAATTATTTTTTATGGCTGGTGAGAATTTCCTGTCATTGCTCTGAGTCCCCACAACAGCGTATGCTTTTCCCTCCATACACATCATAATTCCTACAGAAAACAGGAGCCAAAACAATACCTTAAAATGTACACAGCACAAAACTTTAAAATATTGCATGCACTTGTTTCTAGTGCAAGGCCTTAACTCAGTTCAAAAAATTGCATGTGCTCAGCCAAGTGTCAGCTTTAAAAAGACCCGCATGGCTCTTGCTATAGTCAGTTATCAAGAATGCACAGAGTGTTGTAATGGTAGATGTTTATGCATACAATCCATTGGAAGTAGTTAACCAGTTTTTCTACTGGTGTATTTCCAGCCCCAGTATCTAAAACTTGTTTCTCCAGTGACTTACACACCAGCATAAATCAGGAACTACACCACTGGAAATTACTATAGTGGGAAGAGAATCAGCCCCAAAATGTTCAACCTGTTTCTTAACTGCTTCATCATTTTGCCTTTTTATCTAAATGAGCCTGCAGGATCCCAGTCTACAGTGAAACCCTGACCCCACTGAAGTCAATGGGAAATTTTGCTATTGACTTCTAAGGATAAAATCCTGGCTCTTCTGACGTTTGCCACTTGAAATCATTGTTTAAATCCCATTTTTATAGGTAAAGCACAACTGGCAGTGAACTTGGGCACCTCATCCATGCTGCAATTTAGGCTGCTTGAGAAACCTCATGTAACTAGGTACAACTGCTGAAGACGCAGTCAGGACAGTATTGGTGATTTACGTCAGGCCTGACATTGGCAGAGCTGTGTGGAGGCTTGCAAAGTACCTGTGTAAACTCATTTGCCTATGCTAGAGTTAATGGACCTGTTTTAATGTGAGTTAATTGATTGAGTCTTGAGCTAAAGCACAATCGTGTGGCCTAGAACATTTGTGGAATGTGCAGAATTGCATTTACAGTTGTTCGTTAACTTGAATTAAAACAGGATCACAAACTCTAACTTAGACATAGCCACTGATATCTCTTTCAAGACTACGAAGTGCACCTACAAACACTTGAAGAAAAATGCTGCTGGAATGCTGCTTGTTCTTCGTGCAAGAGCTCTGCTCTACACCCGACCATCACTTCATCACAGGTGAAACCACTGCATTGATATACTTCCCAAAGCTGAAAACATTGTGCAGTCCAATGGCTGGAACAGTCTTGCAGTCTACACCAAGTGGTTTGTACCTTAGCATCTAACTCCCCCACAAATCTTGCAACTCATAACACCAGTTAACATGGAATAGTTCACAGGCTGCCCCATCATGCTTCATTTCTCTGAACCTTTCAATTTAGCTGACTTTAGTAACTTGGTTGAAAACACACAAGGCCAAATTCTGCTTACCTTATCATGCAAGTAGATCCATTGGCTTCAATGATCCTATCAGAGGGACTGATCAATCCCCTCCTAAGATCAATCCCCTTCCCTAATGGGAAGACTTACTGATTTCAGTGGGTACTAGGTCAAGCCGCAAGTGATTATGGATAGCCCAGAATGTTGATCAGCTTGAAGACAAGCTATTGCAGGCTCATTCTCAGATGGATTGATTTACAGATAGCAACAAAACACAGCCTGTCAGGAAATAACTAGTGGTTCTGTTATTTTTCTAACATTTGAGATTCTGAGTCTTACATTATAAGTCATGCTGGCTGAATACCACAATGAGTTTAAAACTGATAAAAGGAAATACTACTTATACAACAAATAATTAACCTGAAATAGTTTAGTATCCAAGTCAACGTGCCTAACCGGGATGCCTTTAACTGCTTGTAATTAAAGCCATTCTGTTCAGTTAAAAATGGGTCATTTCCTTACAGCAGTGTCTTCGTTCACTGAAACTAGCACTGCTCTATTTGATTCCCTTCATTTCAACAGCCTGCAGATAGATTTCTTTTCCACTATTTGAGATTCTAAATAAGCCTCACACCTTTCACTAGTTCAGAGGTTTAAAGGGAAACTGAGCTCCCTGAGAAAGCTGTCTTCTCTTCTGGCATTGCAGGAATTCCTCACAAAAAGGAAGACGGTCAGACACTGCAACAGATCCTGCATTTAAAAAAAAAAAGCCATTTCTCTAAAGGCACCTTATCAACAGCCTGTAGGTGGACACAGAGGTCACAGCATAACTTCCTTAGTGCTGGCCACCTCCAAATCAGACAGTTCTAACTGCTGTCCAAGGAGAGCTGCAGCTTGCAATTTAGGTCTAACTTACCAAACCTTAAAGGTGAGAACAAGCTTATATTCGATGCAGAGGATAAAGGGGAGCCAATGGAAAGATTCAAAAGGCACATGTGTGATATAATTAAAGCAATATGCACAGTAGATGATTTTTGGCAGCAAAGTTTTGAATGGACTTGGTTGCAGTAATTAAGACCAGAGGAGGGATTAAAGGAAGAATGATCATTGGTATAGGCTATCATTGGGTGCTCTATTCACCACATTATGATGTCCCCTCCTGGCCTTTCCGGGATTAGCTCTGCACAGACAGATGCCCTTTCCTGCAGTTGCACTCCACCTCTTTCTCCCTCTACAGCCCCTCTCTTGCTCCAGAAACCACAGCCTCTGGGGCAGGTCTCTGTGTGGTTCCCCTTTGGGGATGTGTATCAAAGTCCCTGCTCACCAGCAGTCTCAGGCAGTCCTCCCATTCACTGTCCATCATATGTTTCCATCATATCCACCACTCCCAAGAGGAGAAGGCGGGTGGTGGTGGTCGGGGACTCTCTCCTCCGGGGGACTGAGTCATCTATCTGCCGCCCTGACCGGGAAAACCGAGAAGTCTGCTGCTTGCCAGGGGCTAAGATTCTCCATGTGACGGAGAGACTGCCGAGACTCATCAAGCCCTCGGATCGCTACCCCTTCCTGCTTCTCCACGTGGGCACCAATGATACTGCCAAGAATGACCTTGAGCGGATCACTGCGGACTACGTGGCTCTAGGAAGAAGGATAAAGGAGTTGGAGGCGCAAGTGGTGTTCTCGTCCATCCTCCCCGTGGAAGGAAAAGGCCTAGGTAGGGAGCATTGAATCGTGGAAGTCAACGAATGGCTACGCAGGTGGTGTCGGAGAGAAGGCTTTGGTTTCTTTGACCATGGGATGGTGTTCCATGAAGGAGGAGTGCTGGGCAGAGACGGGCTCCATCTTACGAAGAGAGGGAAGAGCATCTTTGCCAGCAGGCTGGCTAACCTAGTGAGGAGGACTTTAAACTAGGTTCACCGGGGGAAGGAGACCAAAGCCCTGAGGTAAGTGGGAAAGCAGGATACCGGGAGGAAGCAAAGGCAGGAATGTCTGTGAGGGGAGGGCTCCTGCCTCATACTGAGAATGAGGGGCGATCAGCAGGTTCTCAAGTGCTTATATAGAAATGCACAAAGCCTTGGAAACAAGCAGGGAGAACTGGAGGTCTTGGTGATGTCAAGGAACTATGACGTGATCGGAATAACAGAGACTTGGTGGGATAACTCACATGACTGGAGTACTGTCATGGATGGTTATAAACTGTTCAGGAAGGACAGGCAGGGCAGAAAAGGTGGGGGAGTAGCACTGTATGTAAGGGAGCAGTATGACTGCTCAGAGCTCCGGTACGAAACTGCAGAAAAACCTGAGTGTCTCTGGATTAAGTTTAGAAGTGTGTGCAACAAGAGTGATGTAGTGGTGGGAGTCTGCTATAGACCACCGGACCTGGGGGATGAGGTAAATGAGGCTTTCTTCCGGCAGCTCACGGAAGCTACTAGATCGCATGCCCTGATTCTCATGGGTGACTTTAATTTTCCTGATATCTGCTGGGAGAGCAATACAGCAGTGCATAGACAATCCAGGAAGTTTTTGGAAAGCGTAGGGGACAATTTCCTGGCGCAAGTGCTAGAGGAGCCAACTAGGGGGGACGCTTTTCTTGACCTGCTGCTCACAAACCGGGTAGAATTAGTGGGGGAAGCAAAAGTGGATGGGAATCTGGGAGGCAGTGACCATGAGTTGGTTGAGTTCAGGATCCTGACGCAGGGAAGAAAGGTAAGCAGCAGGATACGGACCCTGGACTTCAGGAAAGCAGACTTCGACTCCCTCAGGGAACGGATGGCCAGGATCCCCTGGGGGACTAACTTGAAGGGGAAAGGAGTCCAGGAGAGCTGGCTGTATTTCAAGAAATCCCTGTTGAGGTTACAGGGACAAACCATCCCAATGAGTCGAAAGAATAGTAAATATGGCAGGCGACCAGCTTGGCTTAATGGTGAAATCCTAGCGGATCTGAAACATAAAAAAGAAGCTTACAAGAAGTGGAAGGTTGGACATATGACCAGGGAAGAGTATAAAAATATTGCTCGGGCATGTAGGAATGATATCAGAAGGGCCAAATCGCACCTGGAGCTGCAGCTAGCCAGAGATGTTAAGAGTAACAAGAAGGGTTTCTTCAGGTATGTTGGCAACAAGAAGAAAGCCAAGGAAAGTGTGGGCCCCTTACTGAATGAGGGAGGCAACCTAGTGACAGAGGATGTGGAAAAAGCTAATGTACTCAATGCTTTTTTTGCCTCTGTCTTCACGAACAAGGTCAGCTCCCAGACTACTGCACTGGGCAGCACAGTATGGGGAAGAGATGGCCAGCCCTCTGTGGAGATAGAGGTGGTTAGGGACTATTTAGAAAAGCTGGACGTGCACAAGTCCATGGGGCCGGACGAGTTGCATCCGAGAGTGCTGAAGGAATTGGTGGCTGTGATTGCAGAGCCATTGGCCATTATCTTTGAAAACTCGTGGCAAACCGGGGAAGTCCCGGATGACTGGAAAAAGGCTAATGTAGTGCCAATCTTTAAAAAAGGGAAGAAGGAGGATCCTGGGAACTACAGGCCAGTCAGCCTCACTTCAGTCCCTGGAAAAATCATGGAGCAGGTCCTCAAAGAATCAATCCTGAAGCACTTGCATGAGAGGAAAGTGATCAGGAACAGCCAGCATGGATTCACCAAGGGAAGGTCATGCCTGACTAATCTAATCGCCTTTTATGATGAGATTACTGGTTCTGTGGATGAAGGGAAAGCAGTGGATGTATTGTTTCTTCACTTTAGCAAAGCTTTTGACACGGTCTCCCACAGTATTCTTGTCAGCAAGTTAAGGAAGTATGGGCTGGATGAATGCACTACAAGGTGGGTAGAAAGCTGGCTAGATTGTCGGGCTCAACGGGTAGTGATCAATGGCTCCATGTCTAGTTGGCAGCCGGTATCAAGTGGAGTACCCCAAGGGTCGGTCCTGGGGCCGGTTTTGTTCAATATCTTCATAAATGATCTGGAGGATGGTGTGGATTGCACTCTCAGCAAATTTGCAGATGATACTAAACTGGGAGGAGTGGTAGATACGCTGGAGGGGAGGGATAGGATACAGAAGGACCTAGACAAATTGGAGGATTGGGCCAAAAGAAATCTGATGAGGTTCAATAAGGATAAGTGCAGGGTCGTGCACTTAGGACGGAAGAACCCAATGCACAGCTACAGACTAGGGACCGAATGGCTAGGCAGCAGTTCTGCGGAAAAGGACCTAGGGGTGACAGTGGATGAGAAGCTGGATATGAGTCAGCAGTGTGCCCTTGTTGCCAAGAAGGCCAATGGCATTTTGGGATGTATAAGAAGGGGCATAGCGAGCAGATCGAGGGATGTGATCGTTCCCCTCTATTCGACATTGGTGAGGCCTCATCTGGAGTACTGTGTCCAGTTTTGGGCCCCACACTTCAAGAAGGATGTGGATAAATTGGAGAGAGTCCAGCGAAGTGCAACAAAAATGATTAGGGGACTGGAACACATGAGTTATGAGGAGAGGCTGAGGGAGCTGGGCTTGTTTAGCCTGCAGAAGAGAAGAATGAGGGGGGATTTGATAGCTGCTTTCAACTACCTGAAAGGGGGTTCCAAAGAGGATGGCTCTAGACTGTTCTCAATGGTAGCAGATGACAGAACGAGGAGTAATGGTCTCAAGTTGCAGTGGGGGAGGTTTAGATTGGATATTAGGAAAAACTTTTCCACTAAGAGGGTGGTGAAACACTGGAATGCGTTACCTAGGGAGGTGGTAGAATCTCCTTCCTTAGAGGTTTTTAAGGTCAGGCTTGATAAAGCCCTGGCTGGGATGATTTAACTGGGAATTGGTCCTGCTTTGAGCAGGGGGTTGGACTAGATGACCTTCTGGGGTCCCTTCCAACCCTGATATTCTATGATTCTATGATATACAGGGTTTACAGTTTGGTTCAATGGCTCTCAGCACCCCCACTATAAAAATTGTTCCAGCACCCCTAGCCACAGGTGCCTCTCCTTCAGTGGCCAGTAGGGGAATCCAGGCCCACCCTCCACCCAGGGTTCCAGCTCCAGGATTCTCTAAACAGCAGCCAAGGTGTTTCCTCTTGCACCCTGCTGTCTTTCCCTTACTTTCTGCCTCTCCCTACTCCCCTAGGTTTACCAGCCTCTCAACTCCTTTCTCCCAGGGAGTAACTGTGGGCTGCTTGTCTCTATTTCCCCCAAAACACATCTCCCTCCTCCCAGGGAGTGATTGCAGACTACCCCTTTGCTGCTTCCTCTATTTCTAATTTGCTGTCTTTATATAAGCCCTGCCAGTTCCCACACAGGTGAGTTTCCCCTAATTAGGGCTTTCCTCCCAGGCTTAATACCCCCAGATTTCAGCCTAATTGGCCGATTGGGCCCACCTAGCCCAACTCAGCTCTTCTAGGGCCAGTGTAGGGAGTACACCCCATCACAGCAGCCAAGAGGAGGTTGTGGGTGGAGTTATTTTTGAGTCCGAGGGTGCAGTGGCAATAACAAGAGGTTTTCGTAAACAGAAAAACAAAAAGAGCTTGGGCTACAGACCAGCCCTGTAACAACCAGTGGAGAGGGTGATTACATGCTGTCAAAGACCTTCCCCCGGGCCAGCTACAAAGCAGGGCTTTTACAGAGTATTGTGAATTCAGTCTAGAGCTGAGTGAAAACTGGAATTCCCATCCCACAGGAAATGTCATTTTGATTTTTTTCATCCCATAAACAAAAACAAATGATAAAATAAAACATAAGATAAAAACAAATGAAAAATTCCAAAATATTGTGTTGGGAAATGCTGAAACATTTAATTTCAGTGTATGGAACCAACTCAGAACATACTTTCCTGATTCAGTTCAACAGAACTGCATGTAATCTATTCTATAGGTACAGAAAAGGTACAGAAACGGGCAACAAAAATTATTAGGGGTATGGAACAGCTTCCATGTGAGGAGAGATTAGTAAGACTGGGACTTTACAGCTTGGAAGGAGATGACTAAGGCAGGATACAATAGAGATCTATAAAATCATGACTGGTGTGAAGAAAGTGAATAAGGAAGTGTTATTTACTCCTTCTAATAACACAAGAACTAGGGGTCACCACATGAAATTAATAGGCAGCAGGTTTAACATAAACAAAAGGAAGTACACCGGACCCTCGCTAGAAAGCATGTCTCTATAGTGGGAATTCATATATAACACGGTGGCGGCCATGGATCCCAAATTTAATTACTTTAATTGCAATTCATTTTAACGTGGTTCCCGTGTTACTGTGGTACTGCGCATGGATCCCAAACCCAACGTTCTAGTGAGGGTCCAATGTAGTTCTTCGTGCAATGCACAGTCAACCTGTGGAACTCTTTGCCAGAGGATGTTGTGAAGGCCAAGTCTATAACAGGGTTCAAAACGAGAAATAGCTAAGTTCATGGAAGATAGCCATTGATGGACCTATTAGCTAGGATGGACAAGGAGGCAAAACCATCCAACGAAATGTCCTTAGCCTCTGTTTGCCAGATGCTGGGAATGGACGAAAGGGATGGATCACTTGATAATTGCCCTGTTCCATTCATTCCCTCTGAAGTACCTGGCATTGGCCACTGCTGGACGACAAGATACTGGGCTAGATGGACCTTTGGTCTGACCCAGTATGGCTGTTCTTAAGTTCTTATAAGGTTGATGGAAGTGACAGATGCACCCAGGCTCTCTTTCTCCACCTTGAATTTGTTGTTCTGGCATTAGGTCCAACTGTGTTGTGTGATGATGGAGTTTGTCCATGTACCCTGCTTTGCATACTTCATTAACTTAATTTTGCAGAATTTCCATTTAAAAAACCCAGAACAAAGACCATTTTAGCTTCTGCTCCAAGTGTTACAGGCAAAAATCATTGTGCCAAAGGTAACTTTTTGCATTTGTGCCTGTTATGGAAAAAAATAGAGTTTTAAAGCACTAAATTGTCTGAAATTAAATGGCAAAGGATTTGTCCATGTTAACAGCACACTGATTGCTAGGAGCCAGCAAGCTTACTTACATGGTAAAGGGGTATCATTGTGACCAAGCTAAACATTTTAATTATTGTTTTGGCAAAAGGTGTTGCTTGCTGAAGTCCTGGTAGCTCAGAGGACTTCTGAGGCTTGGTTTTCAGGTCACTAAGGCAGAGTTTGCAAATTCCATCTGGCAAACTGTCCTTCGGGCTTCAAAAAAAAATGTATGATCAACCGTCAGTTTTCCCTCAAACCACAGAAATGTGTTTATTTCATGAAATATGCAGCATAGCTAACCCCCTGTAAAACTGCTGACAAGCACTTTCTGGAAATCTTTCAAACCAGACAGCCTTCTCTTAAAGACCATTGATGGAGTCCAGACAGCACCGCTTTTAAAGATATTTATAACTAATATTGGGGATTTAAAAACAACAACAAGATAAATACATCTGTTTCTACTAAGCTGACAGAAACAATTAACTCATGCTGTCTATTCCCCCTGGGATCCTGCTGAATCTGGGACTCCTTTAAAACACTGCATAATAATAAACTCTTTAAATGAAGTCCAAATGTGAAAGAACTGCAAAGCAGTTGGTAAACTCTTCCGGTATTCAAAGCCAATTACATTAGCAAAAGCTGCCTTGATGTTTCATATTTTAATTGATGTTCCAGCATTGCCCTGCATTACTAGAAAGTAAAGGGGATGCTTTCTTTTCAGACAGAACCATAAAGACGTTTTAAAGCAATACTGTCTGATAGCAGTGATATAGTTACTCAAGGCTATCTCTCAGGAGAGTGCCACATAATTTCCTTTGTGCATTTCCCAAAAGAGTATAATGCCTAATTCTCGGCCTATCCAATGTTCTGTAAAATTCACAGATGTACCCCCATTGATTTTCAGTCCACAGTGTGTTGATTTCCAGTCCACAGAAGAGAAACAATAACTGTATATAGAAAATATTGATTTGGGACCATTGATTCAAGGCCCCAAGGTATCAAAAGATTAGTTACTTTTAAGGGAAGTACTAAAGGTGACTTTCAACTACTTCTTTATTGACAAACACAGACTAGATAAATCCTTCTATTCAAAGCTGCAAGACATTGAACCAGAACCCATTACAAAAGAAATTCTGTTCATACATAATAGAGCCAGAGAAAAGGACCCAACTAAGCATTTCTGGTAATGTTTTCCAGTAAAGTAATCAGAGTGTAAGTGCTGTGCCATTTTACTGTACATCTGTACATGGAAAAGGAAAGGGCAGAAGAAGGCTGTGCTATTGTGTGACCTGTAACAGGGAATCAAAAGGGCATCTTTAAACATAGAGTAAACAAGGTGAATAAACAGTCCAGTGCCATGAGTTGCTAGGCACCCTTGGCACCTACTGAAATTAATGAGAGTGGAAGGCACCCACTACCTGACCGGATCAGGTCCATGGCTAGCAGCTATGTTTTGGCAAGGAAGCTGTACAGGAATGATCTTGAACTGCAGAAGGTATAGCCAGTGAAGAGAGTCTATTCACATAGTGTCATATAGAGTGGGAACAAAAAATAGGGGCTGGATATCAGAGAAAGGGCACTGCATGCAAGTATGGAGCCAAAAGGATGAGGGCAGAGGGGGAATCTGTGCAGGTTTGAATCCAGTTGACAAAAAAAGGACCATATTGTGAGCAGCCATTATGTGGGTGTACAGCAGGATAGAAAGCACAAGGAGCCTCCATCTTATACCAGCGCTCAAGGGCTAGCGATGAATTAGGGTTGCCAGGTGTCTGGTTTTTGACCCAAGCACCTGGGAAAAAGGATCTTGGTGACTCGGGTCAGCACTGCTGACCGGGCCATTAAAAGTCTGGTTGGCGCAGGACTGGCAGGCTCCCTACCCAGCTCCCTGGAAGCAGCAACACGTTCCTTTGGCTCCTAGGCAGAGGGATGGCCAGGGGGGCTCTACACGCTGCCCCAGCCCCAAACACCAGCTCCCCATCTCCCATTGGCCAGGAACTGCAGCCAGTGGGAGCTCTGAGGATGTCACCTGCAAATGGGGACAGCATGCAAAGCTGCCTGGCTGCCCCTGCACCTAGGAGCCAAAGGAGATGTTCCTGTTTTCAGGGAGCCACCCAAGGTAAACACCGCCCGGGGCAAATGAGCGAGTGAGTGAGGGTGAAGGAGAGTCAGCAACAGAGGGAGGGGGATGGAGTGAGTGGAAGCGGGGCTTCAGAGAATGGGTGGGGCGGGGCCTCAAGGCAGGGGCGGGGCAAGGATGTTCAATCTTGTGCAATTAGAAAGTTGGCAACCCCAGCAATGATTGCAGTCCTTGTCCTCCCCAAGCACAAGAACTAGCAAGCTAGTGCCACTTAAGGTGCCAGCCACTCCAAGGCTTGACTATGCATCCCATGCCCCTGTAGGCAGCAGGGCTGACCAGAAGGGAAACAGACACCATACCCCTGTATTAGATGGCAGAGCAGCTGTGCTATTCCAGCGCATCTGAGAGCTCCAGAAAGGACTGTACCCCTGGGATGCTGCAGCATTACTCCACCCTATCTCAGAGCTGTGACTTAATGACACCATATAACTTCAGAGTTTGAGAATGGAAAAAAGGTGAAGCAGGGGCTACAATAGGCTAAGTCCCTGTGTTATCCTTTCCTATAGGATCCATTTGTCAATTTATAGTTAATTTACCTTTTATTTGCACTCATAATTTAGGCATACTATTAGTGTCATGGAAACACTAAGATTTCAACTGCCATTCAAGAGAATATCAGTCTGGAGCAAGATAACACGGAAAAACAGCATCCTTTATGGTAACAGATTGGGTTTTTTTATAAAGCTTTTTTCATACAAATATAGCAATGTTGCAAACATTTCTCAGTCTGTTTCAATGTTCAGAACTTACAAGAATACCTTACTCAGGAAATCCACCTTTGAGCAGAGGGCTTCAGTGGGACTGAAGTGGTGAATATGCCTACTGCTGGCCCACTGCATTGAGGAGAATTTCACTCATTTTCCTAAATAAAGCAAGACACAGTGGATTTTTAGGTGGAATTTGGAAAAGTCAAGAGTATTAGAGAGAGACTCAGGTTGGTTGAAAAGGCTGTTTCATAAAATAGAAGACAAAATGGCAAAAGACTTTGCCCTAAAGGTGAACAGGGAAAACAAAAAGTGCTGTAGTCCAAAGATAAGAGAACAGTACAGGCAAACATGGTGGGGTGTACAAGGTTTTATATATATATATATATATATATATATATATATATATATATATATATATATATATATATATATATAAAGTTTGCAAGGTTGGACAAGCTATATTACACACACACACACACCCCCATTGCTCAGAGATCACAACACTGTTCTTTGAGGGATAGTCAGTGGAGGTAAGTAACAGGGACACAACAGGAGTGGAGGTATTCCAGACCTGCCAGGGTTTAGTTAGGAAAGATTGCAAGATGAGTGCAAGGAACTGCCATGGAAGAGAGAGTATAAACACTGATAATGATGTGGGCCAAGGGAGACTCATGAAAAGGGCAAATTGTATCACAGAGGTGGGATTAGCAGTCAGGTAGGTGATGTTGAAAAAAAGAACCCCAAAAATGGATACGTCTAGAAAATAAAGGTCTAAAATTCATGTATTTTGGGCATGAGAGTCCTCCAGAGTCAGAGAAGGGACCAGGTTGCTCCATGTGTAGATTTACCATTAGCACCGTTGAGTCTCAAACTAAAGCCTGGAGATCTAGGGGATACCAGGTGAACTTAAGGGGAGCTTCCCTCTAGATAAACCAAGAGAGCAAGTGTCAAGATTCATTCAGCTAAAGAGTCACCTTACATCCCTTGTCATGTAGCACCCTAAACATCTTTGCAGAAGGGCACTGCAGTGATAAGCACCAATATAGATTCACAGATTATGATACCAGAAAGCACCACTGATCATCTAGTCTGACCTCCTGTATAACAGGCCACAGGATCTCCCTGAATTAATTCCTGTTTGAACTAAAGTGGATATTTTCCTAAAAGATCTGGTCTTGATTTTAAAATTGCCAATGATGGAGAATGCACCACAACCCTTGGTAAGCTGTACCAGTGGTTAATTTCTCTCACCATTAAAAATTTGCCACTTATTGCTAGTCTGAATTTGACTAGCTTTGACTTCCAGCCATTGGATCTTGTTATATCTTTGTCTGATAGATCGAAGAGCCCATAATCAAACTTTTGTTCCCCATGAAGGTACTTATAAACTGTGATCAAGTCATTCCTTAACCTTTGTTAAAAAATAGATTGTGCTTCTTAAATTTTTCACTGTAAGTCATGTTTTTCAGTCCTTTAGCCATTTTAGGGGCTCTTCTCTTATTGGTATCCTTCTTGAACTGCACACAATATTTCAGGACCAGTCACACCAGTGCCAAACACAGAGGTAACAAAACCTCCTTATTCCTACTTGAGATTCCCCTGTTTAAACTTGCCAGGATCATATCAGCCCATTATAAAATAAGTTCAGTAAGCAGATCAAATTACTATTACACAAGCCATCCTAACATAACCATATTGAAAGAGCTAAATTATTGAAATAATGTAATTCCTAGACATCTTAATGGGAACTATCCTTTCAGTCCATTCTAAGAAATTCTAAAGTACCTATTAACTTTCCTTCTGAATTGGCTAAAGTACCCCATGATGTGGGTGGCAGCCCAGACATATCAGAATCAGAGAGAAATGTAATGACCTTTTCATTTTCCTAGATAGTGCTGGTGCAAGAGATGCTGCATGAGCGAAAGACAGCAGGGTGACTTCACCATATTTGTGGGAGAGAAGGGCTCAAAACTGGAAAACCTCACACCTGGATTTTTAGCATTCCTGAATTTGGGTTTACTCAGATCATATTTATGGATTTGTCAGGTATAAATAGAAGAACCATTTGCAAAATTCAGTTCCCAATCTGGGTTCAGAATTCAGACAGCCCCAATGTTCATGGGTAATTTGTGCCTATGCTCAGATCCAGATATTTGATTCTGATCCATCTATAATTCTTGGCCAGATTTGAGTGGGGGGGGGGGCGTCACCTTTTTTAGAAGGGATGGACTGAATTTATCCTGTCCTTTTCTTTTCATATAATCTAGGTGGAATCTATCACACACAATTTTTTCAATATTTCAGTCAGATTAATTATTTGAATAGGGCTACGCTCTTGGTAACACAGTCCCTGGAGAACTGAGGTTTTAAAACTTCAGTGCCCCGTACATTTAATTCGTAACCTTCTAAATAACAAAAGAATCAAACTGAACAAGAAGCATTTATTCTTTTATACCTAAATTATTCTAAGACAATAATTAAATTGCTTTGCCAAAAAAAATTTGTTCTGAAAGCCATTTTTGTCATAATCTTGAATTTTCACATATGCCTTCCATTAATGAATTATAAGTGCCCATGACTCGTATCTACTCTTTGTTTAGTTTGTGTTTGTTTGGTATTCTGAAAATATTGATTTACTAGCCAGAATTTCTCTCTACAAGTATTAGAATTCAACATCTCAAGAGGAAAACGTTGTCTGTGTATTCTTCAGATATCTCTATCTGATCAGGTTGCTGTGCATCCGAATTTCACATCCACAGAATTTGCCTCCAGCCATGGAATACATGGAGCCCTGTGGGAAACTGTTCCACTGATCTTGGTGGCATGAGCCTTTCTTCCCACATGCCCATGCAGAGCAAGGAAAGTGCACGGAGTGAAATGTGCCTATTCTTGTTCTCAAAGGGATACACCATCTCTATACTTTGTTCTGAAAGAACTATAGTAACATCCCATTGCAAGATCATATGCCAACAATTTCTGACTAGAGCCATTCTATTCAAAATATCCCATCTCCAGAGAACCCGCTTTCCACCCTGCTATCTAGAGTATGTCTTATTTAATTTCTATACCCCAGGATGTGTAACCTATGTGGGATTTCAACTCGATTTTGATAATCCTTTTGATGTCTCTGTTCCTGTCAGCAGAGGCCATTCTTTAACTTTGAATTATTCTTGTTAAACAGAACTGTGTGATGAATGAGTGAGCTGGGGCCATTTTTATTGATTTTGTATCAGCAGGGATTTTTCAGGACAGGGATGTCTTGAAGTTGCTAACTGTGGGTTGTTGTTTTTTTAATTTGTGCCTATGACTCGCTCAATAAACCTATTATGTCGCCTTGATGTTGGCTGTCTCTTACCACAAGTTGAAAAAGAGAAAAAGACAAAAAAGACAAAAATGTATCTCCCTCGACCCTTTTGATATGGGTTTCTATTCTGGGTTTAAATGTCAAAGTGACAGGTACTTTAGATCAACAGACAGGCAGGTGGTGAATACAACTAGTTTCCAGCATTCTGAAAACTTGTCTCCTTTCTATATGAAGAACCTGGCAGAAAGTCTCTTAATGAGCACACAGAGAAGAGTCTAAAAGCAACTCGTCTAATAACTATTCAATGGAATAGCCTTAATCAATGTGTCATATTGAAACCCATTCCTTACTGAAGTTACAGACAAAGGGCCCTATTTCGATTCTTAAGAGTAACATGTATGGAACTCCAATTCTGGTCACATATTACCTACACAGGGTCTTTCAGTTTCGGTCATCATCTTATCAGAAATATATTGACAAGCTGAAGGAGGTAAACCAAAAATAATCAATGTGTTTGAGAGACTGACCAGTGAGGAATGGTTGATTATGCTACCTTTATTCTGTCAGTCTCACAACTCTTAGCTTGCCAGTGTCCCAGTGTAGCAGTAGTAGTATCTTATGTACTACTAACATTATCTCCAATTATTCAGTTGAATTTTTAAGTGAACTTGCTTTGACGGTGTTCAGACCCCTTTAGAGTTCCCTTGTGCATAGACTCTAGGAAACAAGATTATCAGCAGGAAAGTTTTTCAAAACATAGTAAATTTTAAACAATTAGTAGGAAAAAATTGTATTTTGCTGCAAATACAATTTCAAAACCCCATTCCAAGATTTAGGGCTTGTCCACACAGATACATCCAGGAAAATTATTCCAAATTAGCTAAAGGTGTGAATTTGAACTGGATCAGTTAAACCTCATTAAATCTCCGCAGACAGTGTTATGCTGAATTAAAATGTCCTTTATTTCATTTAGCAAAATTCACTTTGGAAATGAATTCAACTAAACTGAATTAAGAACACTTTAATTCTGATTAAGGTATTCACACAGGGATTTAAGGCAGTTTAACTAATCTACTTCAAATTCACACTTTTAGTTCATTCAGATTAATTTTCCTGGATGTCCCCATGTAGAAAAGCCCTTACTCTTGTCCAATCAAGGAACATTAACATACTATGTCCAGTCAAAACAGTTTGAATTCTGAGTACTCCCAATGAATTGCTCAAACTAGCAACAGACCAAGATTTATAGGCTGAATTATCCAGAAGATTATTTCTAACAAATATGTTTGAGAAACCAGTGATTTATTTTTGGATAAATACATGGAATAGCCACGTCTGGCAAATCACATGCCACTGCTATCTTATATCTAGAACAGAGTATGTTCTCATCGTTTGGGCATCTTTATAATAGGGAAACTGATTTTATGGACAATTCAACTACAATCTCTTCAGGACAGGTAGTATCCTTAGTGTAGTGTAGTAGTGTTTGGAGAATACCTAGCATAAAGCACAAATATATAATAAATAATAATAATAATAATGGGCATCTTGCCTTCCATTCATATTTGTGTGGATCACCTCCCTGCCCATTCACCCTAACAACACAACCATGTGGCAACTAAATCTTATGTGGAAAGGTAACATTAGGAATATCATATATCTATAGTAACTGTGTTTCTACAACAGGAATAGTAAAGTATTAACATATTTTCTAGCAAATTAGCAGCTAGAAGGAAGGAGAAGCAAATATCATGTGACCAGCCAGCTCTCTGCAGATCACTAGTAAATGTTCCACATACAAACGTTTGACAATTGCTGATTTAGAAATAATTGTGCCTGTATTTTTTTAGATTGGTTTTTCTCCACTTTTTAAAAAGTTACTGCACTAGGAATATTTTCATGAAAACACAATCTTTGTTTTTTCAGAGTTCATATTCTGTTTATTCCCCATGAAGTCATGTTTTTATATCAGTTATTCCATAATAACCAGTTGTGATATCACAACTAGACTGTTAACTTTAAGTGGAAAATAAGTTGCCAGAGGCAAATTCTCCTCCAACCAGGTATCATAGAATATCAGGGTTGGGAGGGACCTCAGGACGTCATCTAGTCCAACCCCCTGCTCAAAGCAGGACCAATCCCCAACTAAATCATCCCAGCCAGGGCTTTGTCAAGCTTGACCTTAAAAACATCTAAGGAGGGAGATTCCACCACCTCCCTAGGTAACGCATTTCAGTGCTTCACCACCCTCCTAGTGAAAATTTTTTTCCTAATATCCAACTTAAACCTCCCCCACTGCAACTTGAGACCATTACTCCTTGTTCTGTCATCTGCTACCACTGAGAACAGTCTAGATCCATCCTCTTTGGAACCCCCTTTCAGGTAGTTGAAAGCAGCTATCAAATCTCTCCTCATTCTTCTCTTCTGCAGACTAAACAATCCCAGTTTCCTCAGCCTCTCCTCATAAGTCACGTGTTCCAGTCCCCTAATCATTTTTGTCGCCCTCCGCTGGACTCTTTCCAATTTTCCACATCTTTCTTGTAGTGTGGAGCCCAAAACTGGACCCAGCACTCCAGATGAGGCCTCACCAATGTCAAATAGAGGGGAATGATCACGTCCCTCCATCTGCTGGCAATGCCCCTACTTATACTTCCCAAAATGCCATTGGCCTTCTTGGCAACAAGGGCACACTGTTGACTCATATCCAGCTTCTCGTCCACTGTAACCCCTAGGTCCTTTTCTGCAGAACTGCTGCCGAGCCATTCGGTCCCTAGTCTGTAGCGGTGCATGGGATTCTTCTGTCCTAAGTGTAGGATTCTGCACTTGTCCTTGTTGAACCTCATCAGATTTCTTTTGGCCCAATCCTCCAATTTGTCTAGGTCCCTCTGTATCCTATCCCTACCCTCCAGCGTACCTACCTCTCCTCCCAGTTTAGTGTCATCTGCAAATTTGCTGAGAGTGCAATCCACACCATCCTCCAGATCATTTATGAAGATATTGAACAAAACCAGCCCCAGGACCGACCCTTGGGGCACTCCGCTTGATACTGGCTGCCAACTAGACATGGAGCCATTGGTCACTACCCGTTGAGCCCAACAATCTAGCCAACTTTCTACCCACCTTATAGTCCATTCATCCAGCCCATACTTCTTTAACTTGCTGGCAAGAATACTGTGGGAGACAGTGTCAAAAGCTTTGCTGAAGTCAAGGAACAACATGTCCACTGCTTTCCCCTCATCCACAGAGCCCGTAATCTCGTCATAGAAGGCGATTAGATTAGTCAGGCATGACTTGCCCTTGGTGAATCCACGCTGAGTGTTCAGGTAGTGAGGAGGAGGAGTGGAAGTGCTCCCTTGTGGCAATACTAGTACAGCTACTTAAATTAAAGCCAGTGGTTTTCAACCTTTTTTCAGTTATGGACCCCTAAAAATTTCAAATGGAAGTGCAGACCCCTTTATAAATCTTCGGCATAGTCTGTAGACTCTGAAGGGTGTGCCGACCACAGGTAGAAAACCACTGAACTAAGCAGATACCTGAAAGGAGCAGAAGGGTAATGTAGTTTCCACTACAGTTTGAAGTGCTTGTACTTATTTGTACTCTGAAGAATTTGTACTTACTGTAGATTTTCTCAAAGCTGCTTTATGTTGTATTCTCTCTCTTGCATTTGGTTTCTGCTGTCTGTGTCTTGCCTAAAGAGGCAAAAATGTTCAAGATATTTGCTTCTCTACTGGTTATTCCCCCTCCCCCCCACACACCCATATTTGTGTTACATACATTGTTTCTAGGCAGGGTGAAAATACAAAACACCACAAAATCTAACCACAGTTAAGACCAACCCAGATTTACCAGCTGGAGATCTCAAAGCTGCAACATAGTCCAGCAGCCACCCCTCTTCCATCTCATGTAGCTATTTACATCTGTGTGAAGTGGATACGGTACTGCCATATGGGCTCAATCTGCAGCAAGGGAGATTTAAGTTAGATATTAGAAAAACTTTCTGACTATAAGGATAGTTGAGCACTGGACTAGGGTTCCAAGGGAGGCTGTGGAATTTGTCACTGGAGCTTTATAAGAACGGGTTGAACAAATACCAGTCAGAGATAGTCTAGGTATACTTGGTCCATTTCACCTTGGGCGGGGGGGGGGAGGGCTTGGCGCTCAAGGTCCCTTCCAGCTCCCCATTTCTATGATTGTGTATCAGTATGGATCCCACTGAAGGTGAACATGTTACATATGCAAGTGAGAGCAGAAGGTTTTCTTTTAAAATAGCAATGTCCATAGGGGGCATGAAATTGCCCTGTACGTTATGCTCCCATATGAGGGCATAAGAGGTGAGATAGCTGCAACTATCTCTCAGTTTCCTCTTACCACCCATGGCGCAGATAGAGAACCTGGTGAGTGTCAGACTTGCTAGTTCTCAGCTCAGCCTTAATTTCTACAAATCTTCAAGAACACATTCAGAACTACTTCTGATCTTCTACATGGATGCAACAGTTCACAGTTGTCAATCTGAACTGAATTCTACCGGTCAGACACCCCCTGTACACCTCCCCTTTGTACAGGGCTCCTTAACATAGCAGAGTTGAAACCTGCAAGCTTTAATCCCTGTCCATCCTGCAATGGACTAATCCCCCTGAAAGATGGACATGTAGGGTCTCTCTTCTGATTGGAGAAATCTTAGATACGAAGCAGAAGCTCAGTCTGCTTGTTGTTCTCTGAGTCACAAGAGACAAGACTAGAGCTCAGTCTTCTGGAACAATCCATGAAGGTCTCATCAGAGCTTGAGGAGACGAGTTCCAGAGTGCTGCTGGCAGGCAAACCAGCTTCATCCAGCACCCCGTCTAGCAGACACATCACACTAAAGAGCAGTCCAGAGAAGACAGCGCTGAGTAAAGATCTAGCAGAGATTCCAGATGTAGCTCAGTGTTCTCCCATAGGGACAGACTCCATAAAGCCTCTGAAGATAAATCCACCAAATCCCATCCAACATCAAGGGCTGCAAAGAAGGCAGAGCCTACGATGTAACAGACTACTTAAGCATTGACCGCCGATGCAGCAAACTCCTCCAGCATCTATCAGCGTCAACCCCCACCTCAGAGGATGAGCCCAGAAGAGATCCAAGACAGTCATCGGGACTGAGACAACTACCAATATAAATGTAGGCCATTGTACCAAGAGTGCCATGTGCTCCAGTGCCATTCCTGGACAAAGTCTACCCCCTTCCTCATCATGTACATTTTCCCCGTTTTCCAGTAGAGAACTCTCTCCTCTGAAGTCAGCAGGCAATGATGCAGACAGACCTACAAGATTACCCTACAGGGCTCAGCCACCACTGGCTTGTCAAGAATGGCACCGGACTGGCCAGTACCCAAAACCCCAGTCATTTCCTACAACACTCCACTGTAGCCCACCACCTCAGGATCCGCATCCCTGGCCAGATCTATACCAGAATACCAGAAAGAGCTAGATTCAGGGACAGAGGAGCACCCTGATCCCCAGCAAAGGACCTTCTTGTCTTCATCACCTGAAAAATGGTACAACATGGAAATGGTAACAGCACTGGATGACTTTAAATTATTCCAGGTGCTCCTTGTGAGAATTGCTAAGACCTTTTGTGAGAAAGTCAGACTCCTCTACTTCCCTACAGGCCTTACGAACCAAGTATGAGTTTCGACCCTGGTACAGACTGACAGTGGTGGCCAGGACTTCCCCACAGGCAACAATGGATGCCTCAAACGATGGCCACTTCTGTGGAAGGGAATCCGTATCTTCCTGTATCTGTATGACTGGCTGTTCAGAGAAAGGTACCAATAGTCTCATGCTGTTGAAATCTCCTATGTCCTTTCCCTGTTCTCTCAATTAAGACTCCTTGTTAACTACAGAAAATCTTTACTCACACCACCAGTGTCTATATAGTTCATAGCAGCTACTCTTAATTCAAAAAAGCCTGCCTCCCAGAGGGCAGGTTCCCATCTCTTCAGTCATTGCCAAAGGATCAAAGATCCCAAGGCAACAGTGCAAACATGTCTGAGATGGTCACGCCACATGTAGGTATGTACATACATGATGCCACTGGCCAGATTTCACCTGCAGCTGTTATGATTGAGACTGAGATCAGTGTAGTCAAGGCATCACATGAGCAAGTGAGTCATAGTCCTGCCTCAGATCCTATAACAGCTTGTTTGATGGCTAGATCCAAACAACATAAGGAAAGGGGTTCCCTTCTGCATCCTCTCTTAGATGATGAGACTCTTATCACCAGCTGTCAAGGTTCCTCTCCCACTCTGAACTCTAGGGTACAGATGTCGGGACCTGCATGAAAACCTCCTCAGCTTACTTTTACCAGCTTAGGTTAAAACTTCCCCAAGGTACAAATTAATTTTATCCTTTGTCCTTGGAATATCCACTGCCACCACCAAACTCTAACTGGGTTTACTGGGAAACATAGTTTGGACACGTCTTTCCTCCCAAAATCCTCCCAACCCTTGCACCCCACTTCCTGGGAAAGGTTTGGGAAAAAATCTTCACCAATTTGCATAGGTGACCACAGACCCAAACCCTTGGATCTGAGAACAATGAAAAAGCATTCAGTTTTCTTACAAGAAGACTTTTAATAGAAGTAAAGGAATCACCTCTGTAAAATCAGGATAGTAGATACCTTACAGGGTAATTAGATTCAAAACACAGAGAACCCCTCTAGGCAAAACCTTAAGTTACAAAAAAGACACACAGACAGAAATAGTCATTCTATTCAGCACAATTCTTTTCTCAGCCATTTAAAGAAATCATAATCTAACACATACCTAGCTAGATTACTTACTAAAAGTTTTAAGACTCCATTCCTGGTCTATCCCCAGCAAAAGCAGCGTACCGACAGACACAGACCCTTTGTTTCTCTCCCTCCTCCCGGCTTTTGAAAGTATCTTGTCTCCTCATTGGTCATTTTGGTCAGGTGCCCGCGAGGTTACCTTTAGCTTCTTAACCCTTTACAGGTGAGAGGATTTTTCCCCTGGCCAGGAAGGATTTTAAAGGGGTTTACCCTTCCCTTTATATTTATGACACCAGCATTTCAGGGACAGGCTGGGGTGCCCACCTGAACCATCTGCAGATACAAGGAACATGGTCTCAGAACAACCTGAAGCTATGTACAAATATCCTGGATCTGAGGGACATCATCCCCTCCTGCTCTGTGGAAATCCACAGTGCAAGTCCTGCCAGACAATATATCCACAATGCTCTGTATGAACAAGCAGGGAGGGACTCGATCATTCCTGCTTTGCCAGCAAGTCATCGGGCTGCGAATGCGGTACCATCAACACTGAATAGCCCCACTAGCTCTACACCTCCCATCAGTCTGCAGTGACCTGGCAGACTCCTTGAGTAGACACAGGATAACCAGCCATGGGTGGTCACTGCAGAAGGTCATCATACTGTACAGCTGATATTTCATCAATGGGGGATTCCCAAGAAAGACTCTCTCACCACAGAGGACCATGCCAAATGCCTGGATTCTGCTCCAGAGGGATCCTGAGCCCTGGCTCATTGCCAGGAACCTTTCTCCTGTGATAGTCTTGAGGACGCATGTATGATTTTTCCAACGATTGCTCTGGTTCCCAGAATAATATCCAAGATCAGATGGGACAAGGCTACAATCATCCTAGCCTCTTACTGGAGGATGCAATTTTGGCAGTCGGACCTATTGCAGATGTTCAGGCAGCGCTCCTCCACCACCCCATTCACCTCCTGATTTTCCCAGACATAAAATCTCTGAGTCAAAGTCAGATATTGTAGCCAGACCCATGGTCGTAGCACCTGATGGCTTGGATGTAGGCTGGCTGACATTGTGACAGACTGACCTGGACAAACCTTATGGAATTAATATAAACGTTATTGAATTACATTTAATACTTCTGGCTACACAAAGTTCAAGGGAGTGGGGAATCAGCCTGAGAATCTTTGGCCAACATCTTTGGGTCCTACTGAGTTGTATTTTACACAGGACACCTAGAGAAGAGACCAAAAGAGGAGGGATCAGAAAGCTATCTTTGTATTTCCCAAGCCTTGTGGCCTGAAACGGGCTGGCTTCACCCCGGCATAAGATGTCCTAGCCTCAGGGCTTCTGTGAACTTCTACTGGCTTGTAATATTCCCCTTGGAGATGTTTCATTGTCTGGGGATCTTCAAAGCACAGAACACTAAAGTCACACCTCTCCCACCCTATGGGGCCCCCTAAACTGGCTCTACACCAGCCACCCTGTTAGGTTAGTTTTGTTTCCTTTATGACACAAAAGGAACATATATCATGAGCTAAGCATAGGTTTATTGATACAATTTACTTTGTTTCAGAGAAGTGGAGGCACAAACCTCAACACACAAGGACACATTTTAAGATTAAAAATAAAATTGTCAGATTCAATGCAGAATAACCCAGAATGGTAATTACCAATTGCAATGAATATTCAATTAATTCATACATCAAACAAAGACATCTAGGAGGATTTTTTTTTCCACTCAGAAAATATCGCTAGAAATGTGTGACTGTGAGAGACTACCATCTCCATTGGCACCTTTTTACCACTAGATGGTGCCCAGCAAAAATCGTGCAAAGCTCAGAACACATCAAATGCAATATTCAATCCTACATTTAAAATTAAGCTAAGCGATTTTTTGAAAAGAAACCTCATATTAGCCACAACTATATGTTGTTTACATTGTCATTAGTAATCTAAGATTTCCAGTCAGGCTTTCTAAATAAAATTGAATGTATATCAAACCAAAAATAAATACACAGTTATGGGTATTTAGAAAAAAGCAAGTAATGAAAACAGATCAGTGTGGGAGTGGTGATGGCAATTTTATGCGCATGTGATGATGGCAATGAGTTTGAATAAGTGCAAGATTGCACTTGAGTGGACCTGATTCCAGGATGTAGGCCTAACTTTATTCCAGGGGAGGTTTTCAGGATTGAGAACTCATGCCTTCTGTATCCTGCTCCCTAGTCCAAGATAATCTGTGTTCTTGGACCTTCAATATACACTTGAAGACCCATCTGTTTCCTCATAGTGTTCTGGGATAGTAGCCAGGTTTGGGGTGTTATTTGTTAAAGCCCTTAGAGACAAGAAATTCTATTAATAAATCCCTCTAAATCCATAAGTAAAATTAAAATAATTGTAACCAATTTAGCTACAATTCCTTCAGTAACTGAAAATAGCTTATCTAGTTCTTTCTACAATATTTACTCAATACAGATTTAGAAATAAAAACACAACTAGAGGTCATTTCCACACTATTTTAAGAGAATAAGTGAAATCCTGGCCCCACTGAAGTCAATGGGAGTTTTGCCAGGACTTCACATCCAATGGAAACTAGGAACTCCTTAAAGTTCCTGAGAAGATTTCTGGCCTGCTGGTGTTCATTTTTAATAAATCTTGGAATATCAGGGACATGCCATAAAATTGGAAGAGTGCTAATGTTCAAAAAGGGCAACCAGGATAACCCAGGTAACTATAGGATGGTCAGCATGACAGCAATTGTAGGCAAAATAATGGTAAAGCTGTAACAGGACTTATTCAATAAAGAATTAAAGGATAGGAGTATAATTAATGCCAGTCAACATGGCTTTATGGAAAATATGTCTTGTCAAACAAAGACCTGATTTCATTCTTTAAGATTACAAACTTGATTGATAAAGGTAACCATTAATAAACAGATTTTTATAGGCATTTGACGTAGTACTGCATGATATTCTGACTAAAAATTAGCACTATACAATATTGATAGAGCATACAGTAAGTGGATTAAAAACTAGCTAAGTGACAGATCTCATAAGTCTGTCAATGGGGAATTGTCATTGTAAGGGGATGTTTTTAGTGGGGTTCCACAGAGATTGGTTTTAGGCCCAATGCTATTCAACATTTTCATCAATGATCAGGAAGTAAATAAAATCACTGCTAATAATATTTGTGGATGATGCAAAGATTGATGGAGTGGTAAATGATGCTGAAGACAGGGAAACCACACAGAGCCATCTGGATTATTTAATAAAATAGGCTCATTTAAACAAAATGTGTTTTAATACAGTCAAATGCAAAATTACACTTCTAGGAACAAGGAACACAGGCCATACCTACCGAATGGGAAACTGTACTCTGGAAGGTTTCATTAAATAAATAACCAAATTGGTTAGTCTCTAAGGTGCCACAAGTACTCCTTTTCTTATCCCGCTGGCAATGGCTCATCCAAGGTGACCACTCTCCCCACAGTGCACATGGTGGTCGGGGTGGGCCACCCCCAGCAAATCCAGGGATTTGTGCTGGGGGTGGCCCACCTTGATTGTCGTGCGCGTTGTGGGGAGGGTGGTCACTTTGGATGAGCTATTGCCAGCGGGGTAGTGAGTTTGTGTGTGTGGTTTTTGGGAGGGGGGTGAGGGGGTGAGAGAACCTGGATTTGTGCAGGAAATGGCCCAACTTGATTGTCATGCACATTGTGTGGAGAGTTGTCACTTTGGATGGGCTATCACCAGCAGGAGAGTGAATTTGTGTGGGGGGTGGAGGGCGAGAAAACCTGGATTTGTGCTGGAAATGGCCCAACTTGATGATCACTTTAGATAAGCTCTTACCAGCAGGACAGTGGGGTGGGAGGAGGTATTGTTTTATATTCTCTGTGTGTATATAAAGTCTGCTGCAGTTTCCACAGTATGCATCCGATGAAGTGAGCTGTAGCTCACGAAAGCTCATGCTCAAATAAATTGGTTAGTCTCTAAGGTGCCACAAGTACTCCTTTTCTTTTTGTACTCTGGAAAGCACTGACTCTAAAAAGGATTTAGGGGTCATAGTGGACAAGCAACTCAACAAGAGCTCCTAGTGCGATGCTGGGGTAAAAATGGCTAATGCGACCCTATATAATGGATATATAGAAGAGGGGAGTAGCAAATAAGAGCATAAGGGTGATTTTTACCTCTGTATACAGCAATGATGAGACTGATGTAGGAATACTGCCTACAAACAGTTCTAGTGTCCACATTTTAAAAGGATGAGGAAAAATGGGAGAGGGTGCAGAAAAGGACCACAAAAGTGATATGAGGGCTGGAAAAAATGCTTTACAGAGCAAGACTTGGAGCTCAATCTGTTTAGTTTATCAAATAGAATATTGAGAAATGGCTTGATTACAGTGTCTAGGTACCTTCCTGTGGAGAAAACAGGGTACTAAAGGGTTCTTTAATCTAGTGAAGAAAGGCATAACAAGGACTAATGGCTGGAGGCTGAAGCCAGACAAATTCAAATTAGAAATAAGCCACAAAGTTTTTAACAACTACCAAGGGAAGCTCCATCTTTTGCTGTCTTCTAATCAAGACTGGATGCCTTTCTGGAAGATATGCTTTAGCCAAACTCAAGTTATTGTGCTCAATACAGGGGGAAGAGAGTGAAATGTAATGACCTGTGATATATCAGAGGTCAGATGAAATGATATAATGGTCCCATCTGGCTTTAACCTCTATGAAACTATCAATTCTTTATATTGCCACCCATCACAGTTCAGCACTTTCCATATAAAATCAATAGCAATAGTGAAGTACCTAGTGGACATAAAGTGGTCTCCAGCACTTCTCCCTTTGGGGGGCAAAAGCTCTGCTTGTGATAGGATTTTGGTTTAGATTTGTCTATTCCACCTGTTGCGAATTGCATCGTCTCTGAACTTTTCTTCATGCTTGGGTAGTGTTTGAAAGCAGTCTCCTAGTAATCTTGGATTGTGCATGCTTGAGTACTGGAAGAATAGTTCTGTTTAATATAGCTGGAGACAATAATGGTTCCTTGCATTTCTTATACCATTGCAAACGTATTCATGAATAAATTGAAACAATTATTTTCTGTGTTGTGGTTTTCAGTATTGCTTAGTATATCAGTCTAATGGTTTGTTGACATAACAAGCCAATCCTGTATTCCTTGCCTATTGAAGATTTGGGTATAAAAAGAACATTGAATTGGGTCCAATGTGAAAATGTACCATCATCTAAAGTAAGACCATAATTTAAAGAAAAATAATTTCAGATATCTGCAATCCGGTCAGAAATTGAAACCTGATTGCAACCCCAATTTATATACACTCTAGAGTATTTTCCAGGATATTTTGGTTTTATACTGTTTATTGGTAGTTTTGACTATGTGGTGATATGCTTTAGAATTTGCTACTATCAGTATAAGGAATTAAATATGGTCTGCAAACTACTGCAGTTCAGCAGTTTCTCATTTTAACAATGTTAGATTATAAAAGCATTTCAATGCAGGCTCTTCTCAATGCATCCCAGGATACACTAATACTAACAATGGAACATCCAACATATTTAGACAGCCATCAAGGGTTAAAATAGCAAAAATGGTATGCATTAGACATTTGCTCTATTTTTAAAATCAGTAAAGCTGGAAAAAACTTTGTGATCCACAGTGAAACTTCAAGAAATTTCCCACAAGTACACCCTGTTCAACTGGCCACAGAAAAAGCAAGGTACAGCAATACATTACCATAAAAGCAAGATATTGATCCACATTTTAGTAATATTCTGCCATTATCTATCTTGCTCAACTTTGCTGTTTTCATTGAATTGAGAAGAAAGTAGTTCTCAACAGCACACCTTCTCCTGAGAGCTGTATGCCGCACAGCAGCTCTCTTGTGATGCTTTCAGGAAGAGTTATTTTTATACACCCAGAACTTCCTTTGTGTTCTACAATCCATTTAAAAATATAGTGTTTATAGATAGGCCTAAAATTTTGACTTCTCTTATATAGGTGCAGAGAGGTAAGGGGAAGAGGAAGAGGGTGCAGGTTGCTTCCTCCCATAAGCCCCCGCACTCCTGTGAAGCCAGTTAGAATGGCAACCAAGCACTCCATTGCACACTAGAGAGCTTGGTTAATGGAGTTACCCTTGGTCCATGATGCTTTTCGGATCAGTTGTAAGGATCTCTGCTGAGCCAATGAGCTCCAAGCCCATGTCTGCCTTAAGCAAGCAGAATGGCTCAGGAGATCACTGTTAAACTGTTACTGTTCCAGCAACCTCTCTGAAGCATGCCTCTAGCAACTAAAACCAGATTTACCCACCCAGATTTATCTGTTCTCCATTTGGAGACTAGGGGAAGCAAAAAGAATCAAATATTGTGATTGTTTTTATTTCAAACTTGCATTAGCGGATTTAAAAAGAAAATAAAGCTCAGGCTCCTGCCTGGGGAGAAAACAATGGGTCTCATTGCCAGAGCTTCAACCAAGGAGCACCCAGTACAGCTTTGGGACAACTCTGGGCCAGCTGAAACTTCCAGATAGGGATCACCTGGGTCTAGGAAAGGCCATGCTCCTAGCACTAACAGCAGATAGGAAGTGGCATAGAAGTCTCTATGGCAGCTCAGTGCTACCTGAGGATACATCTATGCAGGGTGGAGCCTCTTGTGACTGATTGCCTCAGCTTTAGGGTTGCTATGGACCAAAGTGGCACAAAGTTGCCCTAATGCCACCACAGATCTGGTCCTGAAAGTGGCAGCAGAAGGAGCCAAGGGGATTTATCTAGTGTGTCTACCAACTAGCACGATCAGATGGAGAAGACAGCACATGGGAGTAGTCGCATAACTAATGGGGGAGAATACACAGGGTTACACAATGCTTGATGGAAGGGATGGTGACAGGGATAGCAGAATATTATAGCTGAGGGGTAGTGGAAAAAGGAAGTAGTCATGAACAGGCCAGGAAGAGCATGCATGAGGGAAGTGGGTGGAAGGAAGGAAACAGGTACAGAAGGGGGCCAATGGTAGTTATTGTAAGGGAGAAAATAGACTCTCAATAATACACTACCGCAGAGGCCAAAATTATCACACCATCGGGATGTGTTGCAAATTATCACAACTTTATGGCCTTGTTAATTTTTTTAGTCTAGTAAAAAGAATCACTTCTTTGACATTAAAATGTCTAGAAATATATATAACACATCTCAAACTCTGTAAGCAATAAGAATACAGCTATTTCTACTTCTTCATTTTCAGATCTGTAATCATAGCTCTCCCATTATAATGTTAACCTTGGAATGAAAAGTCAAAAAAATGCAGACGGAGCATATTTTAAAAACGCAAAAGAAATATGCAGGCAGAGGACCAGTATCTACTCTACACAGTAATTCTGAAGTATCTCAATATCAACCACAGGCAATCAGAGTCTCTCTAGGTATCAGCTGTTCAATGAGACACAGTAGGTTAGTATTACAAGGCTAAAACATCCACCTTAATTAAAAATTAATTTCCTACACTCCTAAATTAGGAGTAAAAACTGATAAAATATCTTCCAATTTCTCGAAAGCTTAAAATATGCCCTAAATACTTGTGAATTCAACCACATTGCTTTTTAATTTAGGAAAAATGTCTACATCCACATTTTATATTTTAAAACAATTCATATGAATATTATAAACTGATTTAATGTTAATTGCTCTGGTAAAATGTGTATACGAATGACTGGCAGAACATTAAGATTCATAAGAAAAGAACATAAAAGAAAAAAATGAATCTACTGTACCCAGTCTATAATTATGTGAATGAGGATATCATGTTAAATGATCCAAAGGAAGAGCGTGAGACAAATTGACCTAATAGAATATGAGGGTAGTGAAAAATGTATTAGGCCATCCTAATAAATTGTTCATCTCAGCTGGTTTAGTGATTTTATTAATACAAAACTAACTGAAAGGGGTCCTTTAAGAATAAGCAGAAGTGTTTTTTGGGGGAGTTCATTAACTTTCTTCTAACATAATACATGGGGAGAGGGGAACAGTTTAGCAGCAATTCTCCACCAGTTCTCTGAGGTGGGAAACATCTATGCTGCTTGTAGGGAAGTGCAGCTGCTCCTCATTTATTACGGATTTGGAATTCTTCCCTGTCTTCAGGAGCAAGCCTATCCATAAATAGAGAGAGCTTGTCCCTGGGTAATATATTTTGCAAGAAGTCCTTGGTAATTAGCTACTTGCATCTGGACAAGTGGATTTTATGTACAAATAGGTCCAGCTTTTTGATTCTTTCCACTACATGCTGATTTGGGAGGTCATTGCTGTTTTGATTTCCCCTGGACAGCTGCTGCGACAAGATATTCCAGGATTGAGTACATGTATTCTCACCCAAATCCCTTGCAAAGGACTTGGTACCTTCTATCTCTATGCCTGGCTATGTGGCTAGAATCGATGCTGGAGTCTGCCACAGGTCTTTTGCAGGCTCCAACATCCATTTGTTTCTAAGGTTATGTCTACACTACGGATCTTACAGCAGCACCCCTGTAAAATCTCCTGCTTAGCCGCGCTATGCCGGTGGGAGAGAGCTCTCCCGCTGGCATAATTAAACCACCTCCAATGAGCAGCGGTAGCTATGTTGGCAGGAGAACATCTCCCGCTAACATAGCACTGTCCACCTCAGCGCTTTTGTCTGTGAAACTTATGATGGTCAGGGGTGTTTTTTTCACACCCCTGACCAACAAAAGTTTTGCTGACAAAAGTTCTAGTGTAGCCTAAGTAGGACTAGCCTTCCTGGCATGGAAGGGTGCAGAGTGACCAGCAATTTGTGATTTCTCTACCCCCGCCCACTTCAAATGGTATGTTGGGAACATGTGCTGCATGTTTAACAAAATTTTGGAATACCTTAAAACCACTGACTGGAGAAGATGTTGAGTGGTTCATTCTGCCTCATATGTGGAGGATGAGAAAATTGCAGCTGAGAATTGTTCTCCCTCATCTGCTTGATTTTTGCTCTCTCTCTCTCCTCCTCCTGTCTTGCTAGTGCCCAAGTCTGATTGATAGGCATATGAGTACTGGACTGGTGGACACAAAGGAGGATACCTGGGGACCTGTTCTCTATGAAATCCACACCTTTTTTCCTACATAGAGAATAGTCCCTGGAGTCCCCATGAGATGAGGGAGAGCTGGGGAGGTGGGGGAGGGCAGGAGCTGAGTCCCGACTGTGCACCAAATGGGGATGGGAGGTTTGAAACAGAGTAAAGCTCCTCCAAAGGGTGGAGCTACCCTTTCAGGTGTCTTAGAATGATCTAACATCCCCTCTACTTGAACAGGGGAAGGAATCAGTGCTGTTGATACCTCTGGTCTGCAGTATCAAGGTATCAGTGCCCAGCGGTCAAGTCAGCACCACTTTCAACCTATCCAGCAAAGGTGACTCCAGTAGTGGGCCCACTTAGTACCATATATGTTCTAGGCGCCAATAGGGGCTTCTGATGCACCATGTACCAATGATCAAGTTACCAAGGTGACAGCTACCGAGGACATCAGTGCCAGAGGAAGGGTGGGCCACAGGTTTTGTTGGTACTGCAGGCACAAATTTAGCCATCAGTACCAACGTGACAAAAGGTTCTATGCCAGGTTGTTGGATATCCTTCAGCTGCAGAGTTTGAGACAAGCCAGACACTTACTGACTCTTGTCTGTCAGCATGGGCTCAGGCCTAGCCCTAACAAACACAGTCTCTAGACATGTGCTCTAAGAGTGGAATCCATGTGGACAATCACTCTCAGCAGCTGCCTAGGTTCCTGTAAATGTAGCCCCCTTGCCAATGTGGGTCTTCAGAGAGGCAACTGAACAGAGACAAGAATTGAAACAGAGACTGCCTGCCACACCTGTGCTTGAGAGATGCAAAGAACTGGTAGGAGCTAGACCAGAAGACCAACTGACAAGCCAGTCAATCTATTGGGATTGTCTTGACATGTGAAAAGAGCTCAGACAAACCACATATTGGGATGAAGAGTTACAGGTGACCAATTTAGTCACCAGCGAGTCTCCACATGCTTGGGACCAAGTTCTGCGGCAGAGATCTGGCTGCAGAAGTTTAGTTACAGTAGCAAGAGAAGAATAGACCCTAGAGTTGATCCTTGTGGCCAAAGGGAAGGCATCACTTTGTTTCTCTTAGGTAGCAGCCTTGAGACTGACCTGAAACTCCTAGCTCCCACAATGAAGACTGAACCTCTACTGCACCTATGAGGACTGGTTGCCAGATGTGCACATGCAACTACCCTCCACCAGGACCCAGGGGACCACCAGGGCTTGGGGCCACCAAGGACCCACTCCAGCCAAAAGTGTGGGCTGTTGGCTTCCTGGTGAAGACACTAGCCGCTCCCATCAATGTCTAGTCCCAGATAAGGCCAGTGGGGAAACTTTGGGGTTAATTGTACTTAGTTTGTGGGCATTTAGTGTTTACTGCTGTGTGATTGCTTGATTACTCACTTATTTGGTATCTGATTCCCTTCCCTGTTTCTTTTCCTGGCATTTAAACTGATCCAAAACCTTTCAAGGAATAAAAACATAGTTTATCCTTACAGGCTGGTCCTTGATTTCCTGTACGTATAAACTGTAAAGTTGGAATGGTCATAGGGGTTGTCTATTAGTTTATGCACTCAGCAAATAGAGAAAGCCCTCTGCACAGGAATTTTGTCCTTTCTGCATAGAATGGGGGCGCAGGCACCAATTCAGCATCTATCCACCCCTGTCCCTGTGGTCCTCATGGAGGTTTATGCACATGATCTAGGATCTGTGATAGATAAGGGGCTTGAGGAAATGACCTATCATTCCAGCTCTACTCATGAGAGAACTAATTTTGCATATTCTATGTAGCCCATGTATCTAGATGTAGACCCTGGTATTTCAGCTGACTGAAGGCAATTTTCCAGGGAAATGGGGGACATTGCTGGGGGCACACCCCTAGAGAGCCTCCAGGTAGGGGGCTTCCTGTCCATCCCAGGGTATCTGCCAGAGGTGGTGACATGTTCTTCTGCCTTTTCCACAGAAGGGAAAACCTTGACCATACCCTGAAAGGACAATGTTTGGGGGTGGGGGAAGGTGTCTTTGTAAGCAAATCCTCACAGATATCTTCTTTCACAGACTCTCCTTTAGAGATGATCTGGACCAATAAATATACAATCTACTTAAAAAACAGGGGGAAAGACATGTACAAGTTCTCCAAGTTTTATTCTGGAGGATGCATGTCCAAATAGTTTTTGATAGTAATTCTCAATGAAGCTAATGCAGTGGTATATAAACTGTCAGTAAAACTGAAGATACGTGAGACTTTGCAAATTGCTCAAAACCCCCCCAAAAACACTCTTCTGATATTAAATATGTCTTCGAGAACCTTGAAAATGTTATAGGCCCACATAGGCTTAAGACATCATAGGCATCAGAGTACTGTGAATCTTAAATGTTATTATAGTCTTAGAGGACAAGTTGTTTTTATGTAGCTCCATTAAGCAGTTTCAAGAAAGATTTTCAAACTTTTTTTAAAATGAGATTTCTCTTTACTTTGTGAGGTAAACAACTCAACCATTATTAATTCTGCAAATTTATTCAGACTTTAAAGATGAGCAACTATTGTATATCGATCTACCAACATTACAAAACAATTGTGAGGCAGTCAATATTTTACAGAAGGTTGCCAATGCAGTATATAGGGTCCAGCAGTGGACTTAAATATGGAAAAATTATAAAAATTTCTTGAATAGCACTAAACCTGGGAGCCAGACTAGTATTTTTTTCAGAGAGTTGTGTGTGTACCTCAGTTGCTCCACTTATGAAGCTCTGACTTATTGGACTCATACTTTGCCCGTTCAGCTGGCACTGGAGTAAAGATGTGTGGCAATGAATTTCTCCTACCGTCAAGGACTTATTAAATATCTTCTAGCAGAGGGAGTTAACCGCAGAGTGGGGAAGCTGCAGATAATGCTAAATTGAAAAAATACTGCAAATGCCAACAGGGAGAGGGAATAGTACAAGGTACATTAGGGAGATTAGAAACGTGGCAGAAAATACCATAAGGTTCATTTGTAAAAAGTGCACTTTAAAACAGTACATCTGTGGGTTCCAGTGTCTAAGAGATGACACGAGCAGATTAAAATCATCAGAACTAAGCGCAGCAGTCAAAGCATGAGCCAGATTCAAGATCTATATCAGCATCAAGGTTGGGAGGACTGAGATCCCATTTATTTTCAGACCCAAGATGAGGAAGCTACATCTCCAGTGTCTATGACTCGAAGTCAAAGACTTCTACTGAAGTAAGTATAAGAGAAGCGACAAGGATATGATCTTTTTTGGCAGGGAAGGAGTCATTTCCTCAGCCTTTTTGCCCTGCAGCAGGAGCCCATGCTCCCTCTCCCACACCAGAAACAAGGCCAGTAGAGCACGGGTGAAAGTAACATAAAGGACTTCCCGCTACACAGGGCCAGGGTCCTGAGAAGGGGATGGGGTCGCAACCAGAAGAGGCGGGCCCTTTAAATCCCCGGGCCCTTTAAATAGTGATTTAAAGGGCCCGCGGCTCCAGCAGCAGTGGCTGGGAGCCCCAGGCCCTTTAAATCACGGCCGGAGTGCCATGGTAGCAGTAGCTGTGGCAGCGGCCGGGAGCCACGGGGCTCTGGCGGTGATTTGCTGCCCCAAATTACATCAGTGTACACTTTCACCATACCATAAGCCATAGGATAGAGGGTCTAGCAGTCGTGAAATACTTCTGAAGCTGAACATATTCCAAACAGCAATCTTAGGAAGAAGTATCTGCCAACTGGTGTATTGAAAGTAAAATTTAGGGAGCTCTGTGTCCAAGAGGATCTGCTAAAATACTGCTGCTATCTAATTTGCTGAAGAATTTGGGTCCTGATATCTGAAATAGTTCACTTCTCGTGGACAAGTGTTCTCTTATGTTTGTTTGTTCTACTCTTCAGGGTCCATGCTCAGCTGTAGTCCCCCCTCCTTTTTTCTCTGCAATTACTAGGAAGTGAACCCAACCTCTCAGTTCTTCCATTCGCCAAATGACACTGTTTGCAGTTATGTTTTGCAGCTCATCTTCTATCCTCTTTCCTTAGACTTATGGAGCTTTTCATGTAACAGGTACCATAGGTCTTGCATTTTCTGTATTACTGGGAGGCACCCATCCCCTGTGAATATATCTTCATATGATGCTATTAATACTTTCATATTTGGTTCTATGTTGTCTTTCTGTCTCTCTGTGGCATACATCCTTGTAATGAAACCAAGCACTTCTCACATGTGTAAGCCCAAAACTGGTTGCTTAACTGCATGTACGACCACAAACTCTTGTTTTATCATTTTCTCTTTGTATTTAAATGTCAGTGTGCACTCTCCCAATACTAGAATTGTTCCTTCATTATAGCCTTTCACAGACATTTTTGACTCATCCACTTTTACGTACTCCTTACATTTCTCTGCTTCACTTTGTTATTACATTTACTGGTGCCTCAGTGTCTGTGTCATTTGTGTATATTTTAATTAGCCAATCTTTTGAGTTTTCAGCCTCCTCCATTATTCTGCTTAAGAACAGGATTTTCTTTGCCATTGAGGAATTGATTTTTGCACTCAATACATGCATTGTCCTGCTCTTTGCACATTTTAGCATAATAGTTGGTCCTATTAAAGTTTCTTCGTGTTTTTATGAAAGCTGGTCATCTTCTATACTCATGCTAGTTGCCACATCACTGGCATTGTTTCCTGCTTTCCATTTTCTATCCCTGGCTAATTTAATTTTGATGAACTTTTCTCTTGCTGATTTAAGCTATGGTACCGACAAGTCATATGCTCTGTGCCTCTCTCTTGGCTGTGCGCGCATGCGCTCTGCTGCTTAGTGTATACGTATTGCCCTCTAGTGTCAGATCCATCTCCTTTAGTAACCATTCACATATTTTCTTATTGTTACATCCCAGAATAATCTGGTCCTTAATGAGTCTTTTAATATTCCATAACGACAGGACTGACTTTTTAGTTTTAAGTATGTGACAAACACCTCTATTGTTTCCCCTTCATTCTGTGTTCTCATCCTGAACATCTCTCATAACCTTTTTTTTTTCTGGATACATAATTATCCTCAAACCTTTTCATTATTTTTACATTACTTTATTCACTTTCCCCACCACCATCTGTACGAAATGCATACTGTCTATCTAGGGCTTCTGTGCCTACCACTGGTAAGAGCAGAGCAATCTTTTGCTCATCCTCGAGTTTATTTGCCCTTCTGACTTTCATATACAGCTCAAATTGCTGTATGAACCATTTCTAGGCATGTTCAGTATTTCCCCTGATTCTCGGGGCTGGTGGAGGAGCCACGTGCAGTTAAACAGGCTCTGTAGCAGCCATTACAACGTGACCTCTCACTGTTTTTTCCAGCATGCTGTGCCTTCTACTGCTGATACCAGGTAGTATCTTATTGATAAGCAGAGTAGTGTCAAGATAACCCTTTGCTATGAACAGAACTATGTATGGAAATGCGGTAAAAAAAAACTTCCTACTGCTGTGCAGCTGCATCTGCCCAGTCCTGGACTTCTTTCTTTCTTCCCAAGCAGGAAGTGTCACATAGAAAACCAAAGACTGAAGAGTGTGTTCAGGAACCGTGGCACCTGTACACTTCCTGGAGACCTTACTCTACGGCACACACAGGGAGCTGAGATGGGCTACTGGCAGACAGAGCCTCCCTGAAGGAAGGTAGGCCTGCAAGAAGTGAGGCCACCCAGATTCTCTGTGCTTGTGGAAGGGTCTGCAGGGAGAGGAAAGACTCCTGCTGAGTCAGGGCCTGACCTTCTAGGGGAATATAGAATTCTCCTTCAGCAGAATCATCTAGGTGGTAGAAAGTGTTCAGAACCCTGTGGTAAGCCGGTGGAAGAGGCTTAGAAAGGGAAGAGCTGATATACTGTGAACCCAGGAAGAGACTGCAGAAAAGGCCCAAGACAGGGCAAGGTAGAAGTGGTCCAGGGAGTCAGTAATGGTTCTGTGTAGCCAGACCTCAACTGGTTATTAAAGAGTTTCTGGACCAGAACCCAATGGCCTGGGTTCCCCTACAAGCCCAATGATGAAAGTGTAGGAGTATGTATGACCCAGCCAGAGGGCAGAATTGCAAGCAGCAGCAGACCACTGCAGGACTGCAGCAGCTGTCAGCAGGGGATGCAAAAGGAGAAGAGCCTGCTGTGCAGGGCCAGCCAGCTGGTGAATCAAAACAAATGCAGACATTTATCGGGTGATGTTCTATCCCTTTCAGTGTTTGAGCATGCCCTATTCCCCAGTGAAAAGCCTCATTATTGTGATGGCTTCAGTTTTGCTGCCACAAAAACAATAAAGTCTGTACAGCAGACAGCTGTGTTGTTAGCTACCTATGTATCTATACTTCACTGCTGGGTTCATGTGTAAGATATCAGCAATGAAGATCTTATATCCAATGAGTGTCCAGTGCTCCCACTGCCTGAACAAGAAAAAGAAAACAGATACTATTTAAAAAAAAAAAAAACCACCACAGGAAAAAAGTTCACCTAGAAACGGGGTGGCAGACTGATGCTACATTTTGCTTCAGGTACAGCTGAAACAAGCCAGCTAGAGAAGGGGAGGTTGGCAAATACGGTCAGAACACAGGAGGAGTTTTCTGCTATTACTGCCTAGCTGTTGCAGAGACAAAGCAGATGTTTTGAGCAATTTGTAGCTTACAACACCATTCCAGATGGACAAAGAGCTTCAGTCTTACTGACAGTCATGAGTCCGGAGGCATACGGACTGCTATGTGACCTATTTTCTCAAACTTATATCCAGCATTACAATGTACGCTGCAATTACTGCAGCAATGTGTAAGCAAATTCAGAATGATCCTGGCCCAGCTCATCTACATGCTTGGTCATTGCCTCAGACTCCTTGGACAAATATTTATGTGGAATTTGCTGGAACATTAGAAGGTTGTGTGGTTTTGGTCGTAGATGACGTATATTCAAAATGACCAGAAGTTTTCAGAATGACATCTACTACAGCTATCAAGACCATTGCACATCTTCATATCTTATTTAGCCAGTTAGCCATTACAGTTGGTGAGTGACAGTGGACCTCAATTCTGTTCAGAAGAATTTCAGAGGTTCCTAGCTTCAAATGGAATTCAGCACATATTTTCTTCTCCATACCATCCTGCTACAAAAGGATTAGTGGAACACTTTGTACAGTTAGGCATGCTTTCAGGGCTAACAAGTGTATTTTGAGCCATCAGCAGAAATTGGACAATTTCTTGCTTGTCTACAGGAAAACATCACATGCTACTACCCAAGAGTCACCTACAACTCTTTTCTTGACACAATCTTTGCGTATTTGTTGGGACCTGCTATGTCCTGATATTGCCTGACTTATAGCCAAATCCAAACCTATGCAAGTTGATTAACAACGTGAGACTTGTCATCATTCTGTTCAAATAGGAGAGCTAGTGTGGACTGAAATGGATACCTGGTGAAACTGTAAAATGCACAGGACCTGTTTCGTTCATGGTACAACTATCCAACGGTATTTTGTGGAAGCTCCATATGGACTAGTTGCAGCCTGAACAAGTGCTGGAGTTGGGATATTCCAGTAGGACTTTCTGTTCCTCCAATCGAACCTCCTTCCATTACAACTCTTAATTTTAAGGAGTTGGTAGAAAAATCATTGATACCAGATCCAGGTGATTCCTTTCCCTTGATTGTTCCTTTTGTCCAAGACACTGCTGCACCACCATTACCACATTATCTCGAGTGTGAAAACCAGTGGTGCACCTGAAATTATAAACTGCTTAGTTAAGTGAGTTGCTATTCTAGGGCAGAATAATCCTTTGCAATGTGGGAGTCTGTAATAGTCCAGCTGCAACTTTTAGTTAGGAAACAAACACTATATTACCTACGTAAACAATAATGTATGTATATGAAATTTTTTTTAAAGTAGGGTGGAGGAATGTGATGTGCTGTCCCTTTAAATGTTTGAGCAACTCCCCTCCAGTGAAAAGACCCACTTTCATGTTGGTTTCAGTTTCGCTGCTACAAGAAGAATAGAGTCTCCACAGCAGATAGCTGTCTCTATCTCCTTCTCTCCTGGGTCCAAATATAACATATTGGTTTTCTTAATTTTGTGACTATTATGTGTGAAGGAATGAAACAAGGAGACACTGTTTCACCAAAACTCCTCACAGCCTTCCTCAAAATGGTAATGAGACGGATGAAGTGGAAGGGTGGAATCAGTGTCAACAGAAAGCAGTTAAACCACCTCAGATTTGCAGACGATATTGTGTTGATTGCCGAAAACACTATCAAACTACAGAAAATGCTGGAAAACTCTTGAGAGGACAGAAAGCTGGTTGGCCCGCATTCAGTTCTATCAAGGATGTCCTCCAAGGAAAAATCAACAAGGCAACATGCACCAACTTCTTCAATTCAACGGTATGGCCGGCAATGTCGTATAGCATCAAAACATGGGCACTGACGAAGACAGAGGAGCAAACAACTGTCTGTCATAGAGAGGCCAGGCTAAAAGAAGAATGGAAGATGTGTTGTGATTGGCGCAATCTATATGAGGGCTGAAGGATCGATCAAGGTGACTATTATAATAGCACAGGAGTCATGACAGGAAGGGACGATGACTGGAGTTGGCAGTGATCGTCAAAAACAGTAAGAGAGGAGTGCTCCATGCAGAAAGGGCTGATAGAGGAAAGGTGATGAAAATTCAAAATAAATAAAATCAGAAAAAATAAAATCTTTTGTTGCATTTTATCCTATTTATACTGCCATATCCACCCGCTGTCAGTTGTCTACTTAGAAAGTGAGGTTTTAGAACAGAGATCTATCTTCCTACATATCTGCAAAGTGCCTACCACTTGTTTGCTACATAAACAACATAGCAGACAATTCCCTGTAATCCCTAACTGCTGTTCAACATTTCTGCTCTTTGAAACTCACTAATTCAACAATTCACTGGATTTGAAGGGGCCCTTGCATCAGACATACTGATTAGATTTCTTTGACGAGAAAGGTGAATCCTTCACAGCCCTCAGCACAGAATAAACTGACAAACTTGGGATGAGAAAGTCCTTCCCACTGAAGGAAAGCTAGAGAGTTAAAACCCACACAAAACACCTTCTCCAGGAACTCTCCCTCATCAAACACTTGTGAATAAGCCAACTGGATTGTTCCAGACATTACCAAAACCAGAGCCATACTTAATACAAGACTGCATTTAATTAATTGCAACTAGAACAAACGCTATGAAAACAGCTCTAGGAAGGACAAAACTGCAATCACTGGGTGAGTTTGCTCTACCTTGACTTACTGGAATGGCACAACTGCATCAGAGATGCAGAATGGATATAACTGCCACTAAAATATAGAAAAAAAAAACATTTTACCACCATGATTAAAAAATAACAAGCAAAGGAAAGTTTCTAAAAGAGAGGAGAAAATACAGGCAATTCTCCAACTCCTCATAAAGAATGGCAGGAAATGGGATAGCTGGGCTGCAATTTCTGATGTACGCTCAATCTTGGCATGTGTGCATGCACCAGTAGGCATTGATTTTAGGTGGTGTTTCAAGTAAATGGGCCTAATTTCAAACCATTTTAAAAGGTAAAAATGACCCATTCCTTTCTATATTGTCATGGTAAGGAACCTATTTACCTACCTCCGTGATGGAGGTTACAAAAAGGAACAAACTTAGAAGTACTAGTACTCTTCATAAAAAAGTTAAAGCTATGCACAGTCTGCTCTAAATATACATCATTCAAATGGAAACAGCAGCTCATTCACAGCCCATGTTATCAATATGGAATTAACTTTGACACAAAGAAGTAGTTACCTTGTGCAGTAATGATGGTTTTTCAAGATGTGTCCCCCTATGGGTGCTCTATTGTAGGTGCACTTGGGTCCCTGTGCGGCTGACCGAAGAACTTCAGTAGCAGTGTCCATTAGGCCTACACATGTGTTGTCTCTCCTCATGCTGTGCCACGAGGCTAGCTAGAGCATGTGGGCTAACCTCCCTTAGTTCCTTCTCTACCACAGAGTCATAGACAAGAAGTCAGAAGTAGAGGGCAGGAGGGTGGGTTGTGGAGCATCCAGAGGGGGACACATCTTGAAGAGCCATCATTACTACACAAGGTGAGTAAATTCTTCTTCAAGTAGTTTCCCTATGGGTGCGCTATCATAGGTGACTCCCGAGCAGTAACCCTTCTGGAGGGCAGGGACTTCAGAGTTGGGTCAGTTACAGATGACAGTAACATGGAGCTGAAGATGGCATCGGAGGCGGAATCCCCGGTGATCACACAGCATTCTGTGAAAGTGTGGACTGTCCCCGCTCTACAGATCTCTGAGATAGGAACATTCTTGACAAAGGCGACAGAAGAAGGGACCTTGTGGCATGTGTACGAATAGAGTCTGGAGGGGTGTAAAATATAAAGGGAAGGGTAAACACCTTTAAAATCACACCTGGCCAGAGGAAAAAACCCTTTCACCTGTAAAGGGTTAAGAAGCTAGGATAACCTCGCTGGCACCTGACCACAATGACCAATGAGGAGACAAGATACTTTCAAAGCTTGGGGGGGGGGGGGACAAAGGGTCTGTCTGTCTGGGTGATGCTTTTGATGGGGACAGAACAGGAATGGAGTCTTAGAACTTAGTAAGTAATCTAGCTAGATATGCGTTAGATTATGATTTCTTTAAATGGCTGAAAAAATAAGCTGTGCTGAAAGGAATGGATATTCCTGTCTTTGTGTCTTTTTGTAACTTAAGGTTCTGCCTAGAGGAATTCTCTATGTTTTGAATCTAATTACCCTGTAAGGTACTTACCATCCTGATTTTACAGAGGCGATTCTTTTTACTTCTATTAAAATTCTATTAAAATTCTTCTATTAAAATTCAGGATCTGAATGCTTTTTCATTGTTCTTATGTGGCATGTGTACAAATTGAGTCTGGAGGGGTCATGCTGAGGACTTGGTAACATTGTCTGATCCAATTCGGGACCCACTTGGAAAGGCTTTGGGGTGATATTGCGGAGCCCTTGGATCTTTCCATGATGGAGAGGAAAAGCCTAGGGGATTTCCTGAAGGCTTTTGTCCTGTCCAGGTACGTGGCCAGGGCTCTCCTGACATCCTGGGTATGTAATATAGCCTCCTTGTTGTCTTGGTGATGCTTGGAGTAGAAGATTGGAAGGGATGAATTTTGGATACAGCCTGAGCATAACCTAGTCTGGAAAAAATACACTGTAGGGGGGATACGGCGCTCTCTCTCCTGTTCTCCTGGCTGAGGTAATCGCTATCAGGAAGGCTGTTTTCACTGATAGGTGCACCAGCGAACAGGTGGCCATGGGTTCGAAGGTGGGCCTAGTCAGTCCTTTCAGTACCAGGTCTAGGTTCCATGTGGGGGTAGGAAGTCAAGATTGAGAAAAAGGTTTACTATACCCTTGAGGAATCTTTCAGTAGTTGGGTGTGACAGCACTGAGTACCCTTCTGCAGGTTGGTGGAAAGCAGTTATAGCTGTTAGCTAGGTGAACCCTCAGAGAGCTTACAGATAGTCCAACTGTTTTAGGGTCAAAGAATCGTCTAGGATATGCAGAAGAGTAGCAGATGCTGGGGAGATTCACTGGGACATGCACCAAATCTGAAACCTGGACCATTTCTGCAGGTAAGCACATCGTGTTCAGGACTTCCTACTGTGTAGCAGTACGTCTTGTACCACCCCTGAACAGGAGCTTTCTAGGTGTTAGAACCAAGCAGGAGCCATGCCTTGAGGAGAATCCCCAAGTTGCAATGTAGGACACATGCTCTGTTCTGGAAGAGGTGGTGTGGGATGGCCAGGAGAGGGATCGGAGGACATATCACAAGCTGTGCAAGGTAAGGGTACCAGTTCTGTCTCGGCCAAGTAGGAGCAATTAGAATGTCGTGAGCGCTATCCCTTTTCATTTTCAGCAGGATCTTCGACAGTAGAGGAAACAGAGGAAAGGCATAGAGAAGGTCCTCATCCCAAGGAGCATCACCCAGGGAGTGTTGTTCCATCCCTGCTCTGGAGCAGCAGCATAGAAATTTCTTGTTTAGGTGAGTGGTGAAGAGATCTGGGACATTGTCCCCCATTGTCTGAATAGGTTGTGAAGCACTGTGGAGTGTATCTCAGACTCATGGTCATGTGGGAATTTGTGACTGAGACTGTTCGCTATCGAGTTTTGTGTGCCTGGGAGGTAAGCCGTGGACAGTGTAATGTTGTGGGAGATACACCAGTTCCATAGTCTCATCATTTCTGCACATAGGGAGGGCGATCTGGCCCTCCCTGCTGATTGATGTAGTACATACACGCTATGTTGTCTGTTAGGATCTTTGTGTGTGATCCTGTGATCAGTGGGAGGAAATGGACGCAGACATTCCTGACCGCTCTTAATTTGAGGAGATTGATGTGAAAGGGTATCTCCACGGGTGACCATTTGCCTTGTGTTATGAGGCTGTTTAGATGTGCACCCCACTCTATGAGTGATATGTTGGTGGTGAGGAGAAACGACAGATGTTTGTGAGAAGGGAACCCCTTTGCAAATGTTGGCTGGGTCCTTCCACAAGTCTAAGGAATTTCTGATCCTGGTGGGTGGTGACAGTGATTTGTCCAGCCCATCCTTGTTTGGTCTGTAAACTGAGCTGAACCACATTTTGTTGCACGTTTGAAGTCTGGCACGTGGCATTACCATTGTGCCCGCTGCCATATGCTCCAAGTGTTGGAAGCAGAGCCTGGCTGGTATTTGTGGTCTGTTTTGAACAGTGTCTATGAGTGTGACTAAGGATAGTGTACCGAAGCGAAGACTCACCGGCACAGCGCCTCCTGCTGGTTGTCTGGGAATTAGCTCTTTTCCAGCGTACAGAGCACCCTCTGCAGGTCGGGGTCTCGCCTGCCACTGGCCTCATGTCCCTCTTGGACCGCGGGGCTCTTTACCTCAGGGTTCTGCCTCAACAGTACCCCCTTACTCTGGGTCTCCCCTCCCAAGAAAAACCCCACCCTCTAAACCCACCTTGCTTTAGTGGCTACTGCCAGTCATCAGCTAGCCCCCGCTCACTGGGGCAGACTGCAGTAAAGGCCACTCATCATTGGCAAGGGGTTAGGACTAGCTGCCTCTGCCTATTCCCAGGCTGTATCTCTGTAACCCCAGTACCTCTATAGGCCTTCAACAAGGCCTGCAGCCCAGGGATTTACCAGGCTGGAGCTCCCCAGCTTTCTTGCCCTATTCCCCAGCTCTGCTCCAGTTCAGGTACCTTCCTCTCAGGCAGCTAATCCTTCTTCCTCCAGGGCTGGAAAGAGACTTCCCCAGCTCCTGGCTCCACAGCCCTTTTATCAGGGCCAGCTGGGCCCTGATTGGTATGGCCCCAGCTGTGGCTGCTTCCCCAATCTGCCTAGCTTGGCTGCTTTTAACCCCTGTTCTCCAGAAGTGGGGCAGCTGCCTCACTACAATAGGAACATGTGATGAGGTAAGATGGCTTTGGCCTGTTACAAAATCAAGGTTGGCCCCTATGAATTCCAGGCGTTGCACTGGAGTGAGGGTTGACTTCTGGGTGTTAATCTGTAGACCCAGTTCTGTAAACATGTGAATTGTAGCTTCGGTGACTTTGTGAGCTTTTCAGAGATCAATCTCTGAGGAGGCAATCGTCCAGGTAAATGTAGATCATTATCCATTGAGAATGTAAATGAGCGGCCACACGGAAAGAACCTTGGAAAATATGCCTGAAGGGGGAGCACTCTGTATTGGTAGTGGTTGTGTCACAGAGTGAATCTGAGAAATAGTCTGTGAACAGGTCGGATTGAGATATGAAAATAGGCATCCTGGAGGTCGAGGGCCAAAAACCAATCTCCCTGTTCCAACGCTGGTCACCTTATCAATGATCATTCCATTGTGAATTTTTGAGCCTTGACAAAGTGGAGAGGGCTGAGGTCTAGTATGTGTCTCCAACCTCCCTTCTTTTTGGATATTGGGAAATAACAGTAGAACTCTTTACCTCTTAGATGTTGAGATACTAGATCACCTACTCCAGTTAGGAGTCATCAAACTATCTCCTGTTGTAGTAAACTCTTGTGAGAAAGGTCCCTGAAGAGGGATGGGGAAGGGTGTCATGGAGGGGATAGGGAGGTAAAATAGATTGAGTACCCAGTTCAAATGATCTCTAGGACCCATCAGTTCAATGTTATGCGTTCCCAGGCACTGCAGATGGCTGCCAATCGGTGGCCAAATGAATGTGGAATGATGGGGATTTACCAGGCTGGTGAATCAGCTTAGCTATGTGAATTGGGGGGAATGGTTTAAGGGACATCTTAATCTGGATAAAAATGATCATGTAAAGGGGGTCAGCCCCAAGAACCCCTAATTCACCCACCCTCCTTGCAGATGTTGTGAGAAGGGAGGAAGTTCTCACAGTTAAGTTGCGTAATTAACACGTAACCAACTGTTCGAAAAGGATGACCCACGAGGCCTGACAAAACTATGTTTTAAGCATAGGTAGGGGTCAGTTCCCTACTGGGTAGAAATACCAACAATATTCCCTTTAGATATCTGGTAGTGTTAGGATGGGGTGGAGGAAAGGAGAGAAACCATGAATGCTTTTATAGCTGCATGGTGATCACAAATACAACAAAATGTACCACAAGAGAACTGACTGAGACATTCAAGTTCTTGGGAGAGTATATACTTCAGAATCAAAAGGAATTTTAGAGTCCAAAGGCATCAGGTGATGTTGTTTGCACCAGGCCATAAATCTTCTCATTTTGTAAGTCTTTTAGTGGAGACTCTTGTGTTATTGATTAATACATTCTGTACTTCAGATGAACATTCCCTTTCTACTTCTGATATTCATCCAAAGGCCACGTAGTTAGATAGAGAGTGTAGCGGTTGAGAGGGATAACAGGTCTGGATCTGGCGGAAGCAGTACTGATGGGCAATTCAGGACATAAAAGCAGAGAAAACCAAAAGGAGAGGATACTCACCCTGTGCAGAAACTAGATCTTTGAGACATGTGACCCTATGGGTCCTCCACTTAACACTTAAGTGTACAAAACATCTACCTCAAAAGATGTTGGCATGCATAGGAGGAAACCTTTGTGAATGGGACTGTGCCAGGGAATGGGATGGTACCATTGGCTCTAGGGATACATGCACCGAAGTCAAAAGCAGACCTCCTGAGAGTAAGGGAAACTCAGGCTCCTTGAAAACCTGCAGGTCTCTTGGTATCATATAAGTAACCAGCACCAACATTAATAGAACCAAAAACCCAGGAGATATAGTCATAGGTAGAACAGAAGTACTCAGTACCCAAGTGCCTGGTATCTAGCTACTCAGGACAGAAATACTAGGTACCAAAGAAACATTCAGCACTGCAGACGTTGCCAGTACTGAGGAAGCAGCAGCTACCAGTACCAATACTTTAAATACCAGAGGCAACCAGACATTCATAGACTTGGCACCCAGAATGGATTTGGGCCCTCTCACGGTCAGTACTGAACAAACTGTACCGCACTCCCTAGAAACTCCATCACTCCAGAGTGGGCCACAGAATCTCTCTCAGTATGGGGTTGACTCAGGGAGTTAAGACTGCACTTTTGTGAGATTTCTGAGGTGATCTACCTTTAAGTTCTACACCTGATTGTGCAGACTTATCTCCAACAGCCTTCCCTGACATATCTACAAGCACTCTTGCTGGGAGGCACCTTGAAACTGACTGAGGCGGAACTGGAGGATGTCTTTTTAAGTCACTGCTAACCATGGTCATGGGGAGAGGGGTCAGAGGGACTGGAATCAGAAGCTGGCCTCATGGAAATGTCCAAGAGGTACATTTTAAACATGCCTCCCTGGATTTTTTTGTCCTATATAGAAAGACTTACATATTCCAAACTTTGCTGAAATATGAGATTCCTTTAGGCACAATAGACAGAGTATCCATCATTCTGGGGAAAAGCTCCATCTCAAAAGGTGCTGATTTGAAATTAGGGGATTTTGAATGGGACAATCAAAAATAAATAAATAAATAAATGGAACCGCGGAAGAGTCCCTTCAAGAAAAAAAAAATGAAGGAACAAAGATGGAGGAATAGAGAAGAAATTCTTTCAAATGCCTATAAAAATCTACAAATACTAATAAAACGATTTTCTAAACAGCAAAACACTAATACTAAATGAGTACTGTATCTAACAACTATTTTCACTTATTAAAAAAAGATGTAAGAAGGGCATGGACACTGTAGTCCTCTGTCTCAAGCTTAAGACAGTAGAGAGGAACTGGAATGGCGACTGATCTGACTCCACCCTTTATATTTTTGATACAGAGCACAAGGGGGTTTAGGGCACACGCACAGATGGAATGGACACTGCTAGCTCCAATCAACAGCACATGCACATCTTGAGGGAAATACACATAGGGATAATCACTTGAAGAAAAACTTTCCATTAGTGTAGGTTTGTTTCTTTTAATTTAAAAATAGGAAAAAGGGGAAGCCTTTAGTTTTATAATTACACGCAAACAGCCAAATGGCACCTGTCAATGTCAGTAATAAATAGCACACTTCTAAAATTAGAAAACACAAGTCAGCTAAGTTTCAGGCTAAATACATATTTCTATACCTCTATGCAAATAACCTTACCAACACACAGTTTGAGAAATTCTTAAGGAAGTGCAAGATCCTCCCCTCACATGACCACCCTTTCTTCTCCTTATTGTCCCCAGAATGTGTGTTTTAAAAGTTAGGTTTGTTTTTCCAAGTAGAAAATTTTATGATTCGTAGACCCTAGAGAACTTGAAACTGAAAAAATCCCAAACAATTTAGGAGACAATTATGCTGAAAAGCTAATCAGATAGTGGGAAGGTTCACCAGCAGCACATGCTCCTTTTTAACCACTTTTGAAAAGTTTACACTTTTCAAGAAGCCCAGAGGTTCACTGAGGTTGTCTTAAGTTTATACACTGTTAAAGTCTATTGCACAGAATGCAGTTTTCAAAAATGTTAAAGCAAAATCTGTTTAATTAAAGCATAACTCACTGTAGATTGTCTATTCTATGACAAGCTTTAACTTTCAAATTCAGACATTTTTGTTTCAGTTCTGTTCAAAAAGAGTACAAGTGGATTTTTTTTAAATGAAAAAGTTACTGCTTTTTGCACTCCATCATTTTGTTGAAAAATGGCTCAAAGGATTCACCAAAATTTTCAAAAAACAACCACCCAACATCTGTATAAAGATCAAGCATGAAACAACAGTCCCAAGAGTGAATATTTCAACAAGTTATAGATGTGCAAAAGCAGGGTGTTACAAAGGAAAGTGTTTGTAAACATAATCACACAGTACTATTAATAGAAGTAAAAAATTGAAGACAAAAACAGATGCAAAACAAAGTTTATGTAAAAAAATAATGCACTGCATGCTGCAAGTCACTCAACTTTACAATTGCATTCACTGTCAGATTTTAAATCTAGAAAGTTTTTAAGGAAATAAACATCTTTCACTTCATAAGTATGGAAACAGTAAGTATGAACTAGTTTCAAAAGTAAAGTAAATTTTCTATGGTGTCTTGGTGTGCAAAATAAGTAAATACCCAAACATTAAGAGAATTATTTGATTTCCACATTATTCTAAAAATAAGACTATACGGTGTGGTGACTATCTGGTGACTTCCAATAGATGGCTGAGTAGAATTAACAGGATTTATCTGGCTCACTAATACTTTTTATTTGATATGTACAAAAAATCACTGAGTGAAGTCGGGGCAGACTACCTTCTGGCATCTGAATTTATGTATGATGACTATAATCAAAACCCATAAACAGTTTCCTGTATTATCCCTATTAAAAACAGCTCCAGATATGTCTAATAAGACTAGTGGTTGTGCATTGCTCTACATGCAAGAGATTCTGGCTTCTACTTCCCATCCAGTCTCTTACTCCCTGAGCCAGCAGGGGCTGGGAGTGCAACAGAAGCACTGCTCCCAATAGAGGGTGTGCTTTTGTACTGTTAAGCAACTCCTTAGATCCAGCTGGGTCTGACAGACATAAGACCCAGACATCCTCAGACAGAAAGATGGCCATTATATGGGGCCTCATGGAAGGTGGGGATGACTAGAAAGTGACAGGATCTTTTAGGCTCAGATTACAAAGGAACTCCCAGAAAAAAACACCATATAATTACTTCATTCCAGTTAGAACTATTATCTAAATCGGTGACTCTCAAACTTTTGTACTGGTGACCCCTTTCACATAGAAAGCCTCTGAGTGCGACCCCCCTTATAAATATATTAAAAAGTGTTTTTAATTTAACACCATTATAAATGCTGGAGGCAAAGCAGAGTTGGGGTGGAGAATGACAGCTCGCGACCCCGCCCCCACAAAATAACCTCACGACCCCCTGAGGGGTCCCGACCCCCAGTGTGAGAACTCCTGATCTAAATTCAGCTCAAGTATTACCTAAAACAGCATTTCATGCCATTGAGATATAATATTTTATTACTATTAGAACCAATAGATTTTTTCTTATTTTGTTTCGTTTTTCAAAAGGAAATAATTTATATCCTGGAAACAATAGAATAGAAACTATGAACAAAAACAGAGGGACCTAATACTCTTGTAAATCAGCACAGCTCTATTGGAGTCAATGGAACCATTCATCTGAGGATCTGTCCAAGATTTTTAAGCTTTGTTATTAAGCACATATGCAAATCTATTGGGGAGAGGGGTTAGGAGGGGAAGTGGTAATGTTGTAATATTTCCTCATGATTAATAGTTCTCATAGGAAACATGTCCTATATGCATTTTGGTGAACGATTAAGAGCCCCACTCACAGCTCTCTACTGTATCATGTAATCATTCTTAGTAATTAAATATAATAGAGGCAACGTTCCATTATATATTTTTGCTTCCAGAAAGCTCAGTGAAGTTGCAAAAAAGTATCATTAAAAGTGATAACTATTTTTTAAAAAATTTCATATTGTATTTTTGTAAAAAATTCTGCTGGAGTATTTTGGCAAGATGGCTGAACATCTGTTATGAGGTTGTATCACAACAAGGTATCAGTAACTACATATGGGAAACTAGTTCCTCTGACACTAGTGATTAATTGCTTTGAAAATCTTGTTTATAATGACAGGTTTCAGAGTAACAGCCGTGTTAGTCTGTATTCGCAAAAAGAAAAGGAGTACTTGTGGCACCTTAGAGACTAACCAATTTATTTGAGCATAAGCTTTTGTGAGCTACAGCTCACTTCATCGGATGCATACTGTGGAAAGTGTAGAAGATCTTATTATATACATACAAAAAGCATGAAAAAATACCTCCTCCCACCCCACTCTCCTGCTGGTAATAGCTTATCTAAAGTGATCACTCTCCTTACAATGTGTATGATAATCAAGGTGGGCCATTTCCAGCACAAATCCAGGTTTTGGTGGGGGGGGTGAGAAAACCTTCTTCTGCAGTTTCCACAGTATGCATCCGATGAAGTGAGCTGTAGCTCACGAAAGCTTATGCTCAAATAAATTGGTTAGTCTCTAAGGTGCCACAAGTACTCCTTTTCTTTTAGATAAGCTATTACCAGCAGGAGAGTGAGTTTGTGTGGGGGGGGGGGGGGTGAGAAACCCTGAATTTGTGCTGGAAATGGCCCACCTTGATTATCATACACATTGTAAGGAGAGTGGTCACTTTAGATAAGCTATTACCAGCAGGAGAGTGGGGTGGGAGGAGGTATTTTTTCATGCTTTTTGTGTGTATATAAGATCTTCTACACTTTCCACAGTATGCATCCGATGAAGTGAGCTGTAGCTCACGAAAGCTTATGCTCAAATAAATTGGTTAGTCTCTAAGGTGCCACAAGTACTCCTTTTCTTGTTTATAATGTGCAGTTTACATCTAAAATATGAAACACGATTGTCAAAACAATATTTTAACATATAGGAGATGAACACATCTAAAGGCACATACAGATTGTCAATGGTTACATCACATTTCTTTGAAAACAGAATAACTTCTGCCCTTGTAAACAACTTTGTTCTCACACTTTTAAAGTGAGGTTAGTGCTGACTCAATTATTGCTACATTCACAGTTTAGCAGAATCATAGATAATGTATGAGGTACATTCTACCAATAGATCTATCTTCATTTCTGTTTTACCCATTTGAGTATGACAGACAACTGAATTATGCAGAATAAAAAACCGACTAGAACAGCCAGTAACTCCCATATTCACTAGAACTGGAATGAAAATTAACAGTGATTAAAAGATTAAAAATATCTTCTTCGCAGGAAAGTGTTTGTATTCTTCATAATATGAAGTTTCTTCATTTTATCTACACTGGTAAACATTTACCTGGGCACACACAATATTATATTTCTTGCATGAACATCCTTCATACATTTTATATATTCTGTCTTTGTTTAAATTAAATAGTTTTGTGAGTTTGTAGTAAGAATCAACTTCGCTTTGATCTTCTATCATAAATATCTCATACTTTTTGTTAGCTGCTTTATGAACACTTTGTATATTCTTCCACAGTATGTATGCATTGTCTTCTGCAGTTCCAGTTCTAGGGGCTGTAACAGGAAATTAACCAGGTCATCGCCAAAGGAATACTAAAGAGGGGAAATAAATGAGAGGTGACATTAAGGTCATGTGCAAGAACAATATTCCTTTTTTTTCAAAGAAGCTAGAGTGTTATGAAAATGCCTTCCATCATTATTGTGAAACACAAAAGTTACTGCATAAATATAGTTACTTGATGCTCTAAGGCTAGTAAAAACTTTGCACAGCTTGTTCTGAATACAACATGAAAAAGTCATCTCTCAAATATTGCTTAGACAAAATACAAAATCAACATACTAACCCACCCAAGCAAATTAAAAATAAGCTTTAACGATCTAACAATTCATGGGTTGGTCACATGAGGATCACATGCCTACTGCATCTCACCTTTGGCTTGAAAAATTTATAATTATCCCAGTCTAAATGCACTTCTTTAAAAATTACAATTCTTATGGAGTGACAGTGAATCAACAGCACGACGGATAATCTATAGTACCAATAGACACAACAATTTCATTAAATTGAATGAATGTCAAGCATATATTGTGTTTAACATGAACATAAAGTAAAAATACAATAATTAATTCAGTTATATTTTTTCATAAGAGATATGATACAAATTATTTGCAAAACCAGAATAATTTTGCTAATCTTAACCATCAGATCAGCATTGTTTTATATACTTTTTGTGGAATATTCATAAACCAAATGGTATCATAAATAAAAAGATTTTTTTTTTCTTTTTGACAATGCTCAAAGGAAACAAAGAATCTTATTTTTATGGAAACAAATTTTCTGTGTAGTGTATTTTCAGTCCCCTGAAATTACTTTTCTTCATTTTTATATCCATATGACAACCTGCAATAAAGTGCCATTAAAATATACTACTGATTTTCGAAGGTCATATACAAGATAGTGTGCTACATTAAAATGTGTATCAACGCTACTTTTTACAGCTCTTCAGTGAATATACTGATGTAGTGATAAATACTTTATTGGAAGCCTTATTTGCAGAATAAAAAAGAATTCATTGTGCTTAGAAGAGAAACTTGCATGCATTTAAAGTGATAACTACATATTAATATGCCTAGCATACAAAACAGATCACAGTATGATACAAAAATACAGGTATTTGTTTTCCAGTGGGCAAAGTATGCCTACAATAAAATTTTAACAATTGTATGGTACTATGAACATTCCCTTTGGGACAGGGAATTTCTCCTACTCTGTTTGTATAATGCTTAGCACAATGGAACCGCAATCTCTGTTGGTTTGAGGGAATTATACTAATACAAATAAATATTATATGGTTCTTTAAATATTTGTATTCAACTGTTATAAGTCTCAGCAGAAGGTCTTTTAATAAATCTACTGCAGTTACAGAATACGTCTTAGCCCTGGTCTACACTATGAGTTTAGGTCGAATTTAACAGTGTTAGATCGATTCAACCCTGCACCCATCCACACAACGAAGCCATTTTTGTCGACTTAAAGGGTTCTTAAAATCTATTCCTCCCCAATGAGGGGATTAGTGCTGAAATCGACATCGCCAGGTCGAATTTGGAGTCCTGTGGATGCAATTCGATAGTATTGGCCTCCGGGAGCTAACCCAGAGTGCTCCATTGGGACCGCTCTGGGCAGCACTTTCAACTCAGATGCACTAGCCAGGTACACAGGAAAAGCACCAGGAACTTTTGAATTTCATTTCCTGTTTGGCCAGAGTGGTGAGCTCATCAGCAGAGGTGACTATGCAGTCCCAGAATCACAAAAGAGCTCCAGCATGGACCGAACAGGACGTACTGGATCTGATCGCTATATGGGGAGATGAATCCATGCTATCAGAACTCCGTTCCAAAAGACAACATGCCAAAATATTTGAAAAAATCTCCAAGGGCATGATGGACAGAGGCTATAACAGGGAACCGCAGCAGTGCTGCATGAAAATTAAGGAGCTCAGGCAAGCCTACCAAAAAACCAAAGAGACAAACAGCCTCTCCGAGTCAGAGCCCCAGACATGCCGCTTCCATGATTAGCTGCATGCAATTCTAGGGGGTGCCCCTACCACTACCCCACCCCAGTCTGTGGACACTTGCAAGGGGGGAGTCTCACACAACAGGGATGAAGATTTTGGGAAAGAGGAACATGAGGAGGAGGAGGAGGATAGCACACAATAGGCAAGCGGAGAAACCGTTCTCCCCGACAGCCAGAAACTGTTTATCACCTTGGAGCAAATACCCTCCCAACCCTCCCAAGGCGGGCTCCCGGACCATGAAGCCGGAGAAGTCACCTCTGGTGAGTGTACCTTTGTAAATATAATACATGGTTTAAAAGCAAGCGTGTTTACTGATTAATTTGTCCTGAAGACTTGGGATACATTCACGGCCAGTGCAGCTACTGGAAAAGTCTGCTAATGTGTCTGGGGATGTAGCTGAAATCCTCCAGAGACATTATTAAGGGGACATTCAGAGGTGGCCGTTCTTGCTGGGCTGTTTGCCTGTGGCTTAAAAGAAATCATCCCCACTTTTAGCCACGCGGTAGTGGGTTGGGGTGGGGCATTTACACTGAGGTGTTCGCGTTTGGCTGGCAGGGATCTCCCTGATACTAGTCACGCAATGGGAGGAGGGGTGAAGCGATCATCCCAGAGAACTGGGAGGGGAGGAGGGTTAGTTGCGTTTGTGCTGCACATCAACCCGAAAACCTCAGCCCCTCCTTTTATGGTATAGGAAAGGAGGGTGCTGCTGTTTGAAACCATTCCCACATGTGATGAAGGTTGAAGAAGCCGAAAGACTGTAGCTTACCATGGCTGCCTATAAGCCGAATTCTGTTGCCCGGCCCTTCATGTGTGATCTCTCACACCAAACCGACAGGCCCTCAATATAAGAGGCAAAGTGTGAACTTGTACAGAAAGTACATGTGCTATGTAATGTTAACAGCTTGGTTCACCATGAAAAAGTCTACCCATTGTTCTCTAAAATGTGTCTTTTTAAATACTACTCTCCCTTTTTTTCCTCCTGCAGCTGCAAATGTTTCAATGTTCCCCCTATCATCTCCGTCCCAGAGGCTAGTGCAGATAAGGCGGTGAAAAAAACCACACTCGCAATGAAATATTCTCTGAGTTCATGCAGTCCTCCTCCACTGAAAGAGCTCAGCAGAATGTGTGGAGGCAAACAATGGCAGAGTCCAGGAAAGCAAAAAATGAACGCGAGGACGGGAGGGACGAGTGAGATGAAAGGTTGCGGATGAAAGGGAAGACGAGAGATGGCAGCAGCATGAGGAAAGGAGGCAGGATGCAATGCTGAGGCTACTGGGGGATCAAACTGATATGCTCCAGCATCTGGTGGCGCTGCAGGAAAGGCAGCAGGAGCACAGACTGCCGCTGCAGCCCCTGTGTAACCGCGCACCCTCCTCCCCAAGTTCCATAGCCTCCCCACCCAGCTGCCCAAGAATGTGGGGGGTGAGACTCGGCACCCAACAACTCCACCACAGAGGACTGCCCAAGTAACAGAAGGCTGGTATTTCATACGTTTTGAAGTGCAGTGTGGCCTTGTCCTTCCCTCCTCCCCTCATCCACCACCCCACCCCGTGCTTCCCTCCTCCCCCACCCCTCCCGGGCTACCTTGGCAGTTATCCCCCTATTTGTGTAATGAATTAATAAAGAATGCATGATTTTGAAACAACAATGACTTTATTGCCTCTGCAAGCGGTGATCAAAGGGGGGAGGGCGGCTGGCTTACAGGGAAGTAGAGTGAACCAAGGGGGTGGGTTTTCATCAAGGAGAAACAAACAGACCTGTCACACCGTAGCCTGGCCAGTCATGAAACTGGTTTTCAAAGCTTCTCTGATGCACAGAGCATCCTGCTGTGCTCTTCTAATCGCCCTGGTGTCTGGCTGCGCGTAATCAGCGGCCAGGCGATTAGCCTCAACCTCCCACCCTGCCATAAATGTCTCCCCCTTACTTTCAGAGATATTGTGGAGCACACAGCAAGCAGCAATAACAGTGGAAATATTGGTTTCGCTGAGGTCTAAGCGAGTAATGTAAACTGCGCCAGCGCGCCTTTAAACGTCCAAATGCACATTCTGCCACCATTCTGCACTTGCTCAGCCTGTAGTTGAACAGCTCCTTACTACTGTCCAGGGTGCTTGTGTATGGCTTCATGAGCCATGGCATTAAGAGGGAGGCTGAGTCCCCAAGGATAACTATAGGCATTTCAACATCCCCATCAGTTATTTTCTGGTATGGAAGGTAAGTCCCTTCCTGCAGCTGTTCAAACAGACCAGAGTTCCTGAAGATGCAAGTGTCATGTACCTTTCCCGGCCATCCCACGTTGATGTTGGTGAAACGTCCCTTCTGATCCACCAGAGCTTGCAGCACCATTGAAAAGTACCCCTTGCGGTTTACGTACTGGCTGCCAAGGTGGTCCAGTCCCAAGATAGGGATATGAGTTCCGTCTATCACCCCACCACAGTTAGGGAATCCCATTGCAGCAAACCATCCACTATGACCTGCACATTTCCCAGAGTCACTACCCTTGATAGCAGCAGCTCAGTGATTGCGTTGGCTACTTGGATCACAGCAGCCTCCACAGTAGATTTGCCCACTCCAAATTGATTCCCGACTGACCGATAGCTGTCTGGCATTGCAAGCTTCAAGAGGGTTATCGTCACTTGCTTGTGAACTGTGAGGGCTGCTCTCATCTTGGTATTCTTGCACTTCAGGGCAGGGGAAAGCAAGTCACAAAGTTCCATGAAAGTGCCCTTACGCATGCGAGAGTTTCGCAGCCACTGGGAATCATCCCAGACCTGCAACACTATGCGGTCCCACCAGTCTGTGCTTATTTCCCAGGCCCAGAATCAGCTTTCCACGGCATGAGCCTGCCCCACTGCCACCAGGATGTCCAAATTGCCGGGGCCCGTACTTTAAGAGAAGTCTGTGTTCATGTCCTCATCTCTCTCGTCACCGTGCTTCGGTTGCCTCCTCTTGCAGGTTCTGGTTCTGCACATATTGCAGGATAACACGCGAGATGTTTACAATGCTCATAACTGCCGCAGTGATCTGATCGGGCTCCATGCTTGCCATGGTATGGCATCTGCAGGAGAGCAGAGTTGCAGCAGAAGCGGTGGCTGATGACAGATGCCACGAGAATAGATATTTATAGAGAACTACAAGAGGACCTGCGAGGTGGATTCATGAAAGCAGCAAAGCAGAGTTGCAGCAGAAGCGGTGGAGGATGACTGTTAGCACCACGCACATTTCCCAAGAACACATGTACCTGGGAGCCCATAACAGACAACATGGAGAAATTCACTATTGAGACAATAGCAGCAGAGCAGAGTTGCAGCAGAAGCGATGGATGACAGTTAGCAGTCCTACTGCACTGTCTGCTGAAAGCAGTATGGAGTCCACATGGAATAAAGGCACAAAACGATTGTCTGCCGTTGCTTTCACGGAGGGAGGCAGACTGACAACATGTACCCAAAACCACCCGCGACAATGTTTTTGCCCCATCAGGCATTGGGAGCTTAACCCAGAATTCCAGTGGGCGGCGGAGACTGTGGGAACTGTGGGATAGTTGCCCCACAGTGAACCCTCCGTAAGTCGATGCTAGCCACGGTAGTGAGGACGCACTCCGCCGACTTAATGCGCTTAGTGTGGATATACGCAATCGACTGTATAAAATCGATTTCTAAAAATCGACTTCTATAATATCGACCTAATTTCGTAGTGTAGACGTACTCTTAGATTCCAAACTGATCATAATTCTTGAATAACCTAAAATGTTAGTTCCAAAGTACAATGAACAATTCTATTTTGTCATAAAACCAAGCCTGAAGTCCAGCTGAACTGGAAATCATTAAAAAGTTTCAGAGTAGCAGCCGTGTTAGTCTGTATTCGCAAAAAGAAAAGGAGTACTTGTGGCACCTTCGAGACTAAAATTTATTTGAGCATAAGCTTTCGTTACTGTTACTGTGTTTCATTAGTGTTACTATGCTAATTATCTAGAATTGATAAAGGTGAGGTATTAATACAAGAAAAAGTGCCAATGTCCTAACATGTTAAACTTTAGCAGATAAGTTTTCTAAATAATTCTACACAAGATATGGATGATTGTAGTTTACACAGTTACTTACTTTCTTTATTGCTTCATATATAGCCCTAAAAGTTGGTTGTTTATCATCATGGTAAACACCCCTGTTACCATGAAGAATAAATATTCCTTTTTCTTCAGCTTCCTTACAATTGCTTCCATAAATGCAGTGGTCAGGACGGTAATTCCATTGGCAGGGAAAGACAAAAAGGCTCTCTGTTCAGAAAAATATACAGTACACAGTTCACAACAAAACTCTTTGGGAGAGAGCAAAAATTTAATCAATTTTTCTTGGTAAGGTAACATCTTGCAAAGATTGTGTTAAAATTTTTGTATACAATTATATTTGAAATAATTAGCATCAATACAACAAATCTATTTTGGACTAAATGATCTCTCAAAAGCAACATAAAGAACATTTTTTAAAAGGCATAAACAAAAGCTATCTGAAACATATCCATTGAAAATTCTGAAAAGGGCAGCGTTTTCTGCATTTAGAAACTAAATACAAGATTAATATCTTAGAGTGGTAGTGTGAAACATTATCAAAGTTAAACAGAGAAAGAGACATACCTGGATTATGAAAAAACATAATATTCAACAGATCTTGATCACCCCACGTTATGTTTAGTTTATATTTTTTGAGCAATGGCATAAGAATTTCTCCCCACTGTAGCCGAGCAGTTGTCATATCATTCTATTTTAAAAAAAACCAAAACATTAGAACTAAGTCAAAAAAGAAATCAAAGAATCCCAGTAATCTGCTTTTCAAAACTGGAATCCCTGAAATTGCATAGGATTTTTCTTCTAAACATGTTTTTCATACTTCATGAAAATCAAATTACATCCAAGTCCAATAAGTCTCAGATTATGCCTTGTTTCTCTTGAAAATATTAGTTGGCAACTTTTGCAACTTTGTTCATCTCCTCCTCTCAATTACCATATAAAATAAAGTAGTAATTTCTCATTTGTGACCATGCATTATTTCCCCTAGAAAGTGCCTTACACACAAACAATACCAAGAAACAAAAAGTACCCTTTGCTATGGATTAATGGAATCAAACACAATCTATTCTAATAGAAAATTCTGCATAAGGCTGTGCAAGATATTTTAAATTGTACTTCAGATTTCTCAGTCTCTCCTCAAAACCCATACCTCAAGCAGTTTTTCTAACATTAATGAGAGAGAGTATTGTACTGGGGCTGAAGCCTTGTTAGATATGAATGAAGCAGACATCATTCAGAGACCAGGTTTTGAGCTACAGGATGAAAAGAAATTTTTTAAAAATTGATTTCAAAACAAAAGTCTTGATTAACTTTGAATTGGCTAGATTTCCCACATAAAAACTGCTGTGAAAGATTTATAAAATGATTGCACAAGTGTATAAAATTAAGGTTTTTCACTGAATCAATCTTATTAAATATTAACTTATAACTAATTCTTAATTATGGCACTGTAACTTGATCTAGAAAAGTAACTACACAAACTCTTCACCTGTAGATTCAAATGAATACTTCGAAGAATTAAAGCTGGAGAGTGCGAGAAGATTATAAAGACAGGGATCACAGAAGAAGCAGTGGTTCTACAGTTAAAGTTGAGTTGAATTTTGGATTTAAACCAGGGAGGGTTTTGACAACTTGTTACATCTGAAGAACATATATTCTTCCCAAAATTACTAAATGCCAAGTACAGAACAAATAATGGAAAGCTAATTACAACATAAAGCAATATCGAACCATGGGTGATGGCCCCACATGCCAGATTTTACAACACTAGTGTAAATCCCAATTGTCAGATCTCAAACTGGGTCACAATTTTGTACCTAATTTTGATACCTACAAATGACAAAATTTAGACATCTGATTTGGTGTTCCATAGTGTCATTTGCTGTAATTCACCTTCTCTGAGGGTGAAATTTAATCAAAAATCACACTCTTGAACCTCACATTTCCAGTGTAAGGCGGAGGAGAATTCTCCTAGCTCAGAGGTGTTTCATTGAGTAATGTTGCTCAGACTGAGACTCTAGATGAGGTGGGGCAGGGTTAAGGCAGAGACTGCTCACTCAATACTTTCCACTTCAAGCAAGTGAACGGAGAGGGGCTGCAAAGAGATGGGGATATAAATCAGGAGCAGAAAATCCTCAACAAGGGTGATGAGCACCCTTACGTTATATGGTCGGGTTACAATAGCCTTTCTACTGGTACGTTGATTTCAAGGTTAAAGTAATCTTTGATTACACACCTAGAACTGAATCTAGATGGAGAAAGAGATATAGTTTAATTCCTGCCAGCTAAACAAACTTCAGCACAAGAATATAAATACCAAATCTGATACTATGCATACGAATATATGAACAAATAATGGGTAGTGTCAAACATACTCAATAATAAGCTACTGCAGTAGTTTCCAAATTTTTCCATTTCAGCCACCCATTGGGGATGGATTAGTGAATGAATGTGTTGCTTTCTGTTCCCCTCACACTATGCCCTCATACAGTTGCCACAGTCTTTCCTTTTTTCCCCGTTCATTTACTCTGATTCTCCTTTTTGGGTCTGTTCATTTTTCCTGTGTATTTTTTTTCTTCCTATTTTTCCTGGTGTGCTTTCATTTGTTTTGCTGATTTTTCCTTCCCCACTGACTCCCAGCAGCTCTATTACTCCATCCTGTAGTCCTGCTCATCAGATTATATATATGACACTGAGGGTAAGGGCATTCATTGATGCCACCCCCAGATGAGTTGAAGGACATAGGAACAGAGAAGAGAAACCTGGATTACAGGCTGCTTGCCAACTGAATCTGCAGACCTGTACTTCTAAGATGCTCCCACAGTCCTGAACTAGAGCAAGAACTGAGGTGGTGACTTTTAAGGAATAAACTGCATCTTTATAAGCAGCACACTTACAATGAGTGTGAGTCCTATACCTTTCCTCAGGCACACTTTGGCTCAACCTCCAACTTGGAAGGTATTGACCTACAGCCTTTTTGCCTATACTAGTGGGTTCCTGTTCTCTAAATAGGATATTGATCATTCCTTCAAAACTTCAAGATCTGGAATCTTTCATCATACTGCTAAATAGGGATTCCAGTTCAGCAAATGAGGTTCAGGGGACTATGTTTAAGAAACTGTGAAGCAAACTAAAGAACAGAACCTCAAAGACTACTGCATTCTTAAGTCCAAAAACAGTTGCAGAGAGGGTACCTAAAGGTATGGTGGAAAAGGCTGGTGAATGAGAAGATGGTGCTTGTATAGCAGCAAGTCCTTTTCTCAAATAGTTGTGACAAAAACAGGTGAAATGGGCTACTTCTAAAAAGACAGCAGATTGAACTGTGGGCAAATTACAAGAACAGGTCTCAAAAAAGAAGCACACACACAAAGAAGTGGTAGGAAAAAAATAAGATGGTAAGAATGGAAAGACTTGTTGAGTCACCAATTCACCTTCCTGCCAATGCAAAATTCTTCTCAATGGTATATTTTAGTGTATTGTTCAGTTGTTTTAGGCTAAGTGTGAAAAAGTTAGATAAGGAATAAGTAAATAGTAAGAGGTCAAGAGAAACTGTGCGGATTAATAAAGGAAAAGAAATTTAACAAAATAAAGGGGACAACTAGCTGTAAGAAGATGATCAAGCTACTTTGGATCTGAGCACTATAAAAAATAGGTGGAATCCTAAACAAAGGACAATAATATACCAATTTGGACAGAGAAAATGAATGGGATCTTTGGGGACCTAACATTCTCATTATTTGTCCATAAAGGCAGGCAAATAGCATGTTTACACAAATTATACTAATTGAGAGGTCTTGCCAACATCCACAAGGACAGAGATATCTAAAAGTTACCTAGACACATATGGGCAGGAAAAAATAAGATTTTTCAACACAGAAAAGTAATTTGAAACATGCTCAACAGAAGGGAGAAACACAGAAGGGACTACACTGAAAAAATATCTATGGATGATAGTTGAGACTGTGAGTTTGTCATGGAGGTGACAGATTCTGTGACTTTCCATGACCTCTGTGACTTTTGCAGCAGCCAGTGCACCAGGCTCACCAGCTGCTGCTGGGGCAGTCTCGGGCCACCACACCCTCCCTCCCACCAGCAGAAGAGACTTGGTGTGGGAGAGGGTAGGGGCATGGGATGGGGTGAGGCAGGCTCTGGGAGGTGTTTATCTGGGGAGCCCCACAGAAGCAACAACACCCCCTCGCTCAGCTGCTAGGCAGAAACATGGCCAGGCAGCTCTGCACACTGCCTCTGCCCAGGGCACCTCCCCCACAGCTCCTATTGGCTGGGAGATGGCCAATGGGAGCTGCGGGGGTGGTGCCTGCAGGCAGAGGCAGCGCACAGAGCTGCCTTGCCACGCCTCCGCCTAGCAACTGAGCAAGGGGGATGTTGCTGCTTCCGGGGAGCCCCCCAGGTAAGTGCCACCCAAAGCCTACCTCACCCCAATCCCCTGTCCCCTCCCATACACTGCTACTGGTGGGGAGGCACAAAGCCAGGTAGGAAGCCTGCTGGTCCTGCCAACCCCCCCCACCCCCCCCCCCGCAAGTTTTAGTCACTGGTATTTTTAGTAAAAGTCATGGACAGGTCACAGGCCATTGGTTTTTTTTGTTTTGTTTTTACACACAATCCATGACCGTCCATGACTTTTACTAAAAAATACCCTTGACTAAAATGTAGCCTTAATGATAGTGGACAATAAATTTAGAAGTCCGATTACAATTGCATACGATAGCCAAAAAAAATTAGATTTTGGGCTGTGTATTCAGACACACTATGTCAAGAATCAGAGAGACTTAGCTGCTCTTAGAATACTGTGCTCATTTTAGGATTGACATTTTAAAGATGTTGACAAACTGAAAGGAATTAAGAGATCACTCAAACACAGAAATTAGAGTCAGTGGCTGAAATGACTGATTTATGAGAAAAGATTAAAAACTAAATTTGTACATTTTTACCAAATAATGACTTTGAAAAGAAATGTTCTTGGATTTGACGCACAAATTAAGCCAGGGAAACCTTATGGCCTGTATTATGTAGGAGTTCTGGGTTTATGATCACAACACTCCCTTTTGGTCTTTTAAAAAAAAGACTATGAATCTATGACTGTTTACAAGTATTTGAAGAGGGTAGACGACAGGGCTGGGGAGGAATAGTTTATCATAGTCCGGGGGGTGGGGGGTATCATTAAGATTGGTGGGATGCAATTAAGGAAAAGAAAATGTATACTAATTATTAAGTAAAACCTCTTAATAGTCAGATCTATTCGACTGAGTAACAGCCCCAAAGGAAATGGAGAAAACTCATTCACTTTAATCACACTACCTACAATGCACTAACAACTGTGGAGATATGCTGAGGTTTAAATTTAGGCTTGATACTTAGAGAGAGTTGAGAATGTTTTTAAAACTAGCTCAAACAGTCCCAATGATAACTGTCATGAGAGAGACAAAGGAGAATGAAACAGGTCCTAAGAGTAGCCCATAAATGTATATCGGGAGAGAAGGAGGGGACCCCAACCTCCTCCAACTTCCATTTGATTGGAGTGGCACTGGTAGTATTGAAGTCTATAACTTTTTCCTGAAAAACAGACAAATAAGGCAGATTATAGTGCACAGTTTCATTCACAAATCTCTGGTAGCACAAGTTCTGTTAGACAGTGGTACTACTTCTACCGTTAGTTATTAGTAGGACTGTCGATTAATTGCAGTTAACTCACACGATTAACTAAAAAAAAATTAATAGTGATTAATTGCACTGTTAAACAATAGAATACCAACTGAAATTTATTAAATATTTTGGATGTTTTTCTACATTTTCAAATATATCAATTTCAACTACAACACAGAATGCAAAGTGTACAGTGCTTACTTTATATGATTTTTATTACAAATATTTGCATTGTAAAAATGATAAACAGAACAGTATTTTTCATTCACTTCATACAAGTACTGTAGTGCAATCTCTTCATCATGAAAGTGCAACTCACAAATGTAGGGTTTTTTGGTTACATAACTTTACTCAAAAAGAAAACAATGTAAAACTTTAGAGCCTACAAGTCCTCAGTCCTACTTCTTGTTCAGCCAATCACTAAGAGAAACCAGTTTGTTTACATTTACAGGGGATAATGCTGCCACTTCTTAATTACAATGTCACCTGAAAGTGAGAACTGGCATTCGCATGGCACTGTTATAGCTGGCATTGCAAGATATTTACATGCCAGATGCTCTAAAGATTCATGACATTCTTCAGGCTTCAGCCATCGTTCCAGAGGACATGCTTCTATGCTGACGACGCTCATTAAAAAGTAATGTGTTATTTAAATTTGTGATTGAACTCCTTGGGGGAGAATTGTATGTATCCTGCTGTTTTACGTACATGCTGCCATATATTTCATGTTATAGCAGTCTCGGATGATGACCCAGCACATGTTCATTTTAAGAACACTTTCACTGTAAATTTGACAAAATGCAAAGAAGATCCCAGGGTGAGATTTCTGAAGATAGCTATCGTACTCGACTCGAGATTTAAGAAACTGAAATGCCTTCCAAAACCTGAGAGGGATGAAGTGTGGAGCATGCTTTCAGAAATCTTAAAAGAGCAACACTCAGATGCGGAAACCACAGTACCCAAACCACCAGAAAAGAAAATCAACCTTCTGCTGGTGGCAACCTACTCAGATGATGAAAATGAACATGTCACCTGGTTGCACTGCTTTGGATCATTATCGAGCAGAACCCATCATCAGCGTGTATGCATGTCCTCTGGAATGGTGGTGGAAGCATGAAGGCACATATGAATCTTTAGCGCATCTGGCATGTAAATATCTTGCGATGCCGGCTACAACAGTGCCATGCAAACACCTGTTCTCACCTTTAGGTACCATTGTAAACAAGAAGCAGGCAGCATTATCTTCTGCAAATGTAAACAAACTTGTTTGCCTGAGTGATTGGCTGAACAAGTAGTAGGACAGATTGGACTTGTAGGCTCTAAAGTTTTACATTGTTTTCTTTTTGAATGCAGGGGGTTTTTGTACATAACTCTACATTTGTAAGTTCAACTTTCATGATAAAGAGATTGCAGTACAGTATTTGTATTAGGTGAATTGAAAAATACTATTTCTTCTGTTTTTTTACAATGTAAATATTTGTAATAAAAATAAAGAATACTGTACACTTTGTATTCTGTATTGTAATTGAAATCAATACATTTGAAAACGTAGAAAACATCCACAAATATCTAAATAAATGGTGTTCTATTATTAACAGAATGATTAATCGTGATTAATTTTTTTAATCGATTGACAGCCCTAGTTATTAGAATTACTGATGGTGTCTAAATGCTAGAAATCCTTGAGGAAAAGAATTATTAGGGACAAAGTGGAGAAACCTGCCATCCATTCTCTCCTTCCTTTGACAAGAAAAAACCTTGGATGGAAAAAATTATGGGGGAATAGGTTAACAGCATATAAAATAAAAAGAACAGGAGTACTTGTGGCACCTTAGAAACTAACATTTATTAGAGCATAAGCTCTCGTGGGCTACAGTCGACTACATCGGATGCACGGAATGGAACATATAGTAAGAAGATTATTATACACATACACACACATACACGCAGAAGGTGGAAGTTGCCATACAAACTGTAAGAGACTAATTAAGATGAGCTATTATCAGCAGGAGAAAAAAAACTTTTGTAGTGATAATAATGATAACAGATTGACAGAGCCAGAAGAGTACCCAGAAGTCTCCTACTACAAGACAGGCCCAACAAAGAAAATAACAGAACACCACTAGCCATCACCTTCAGCCCCCAACTAAAACCTCTCCAGCACATCAAAGATTTACAACCTATCCTGAAAAATGATACCTCACTCTCACAGATCTTGGGAGACAGACCAGTCTTCACTTACAGACCGCCCCACAACCTGAAGCAAATACTCACCAGCAACCACACACCACACAACAAAAACACTAACCCAGGAACCTATCCTTGCAACAAAGCCCGATGCCAACTCTGTCCACATATTTATTCAAGTGACACCATCATAGGACCTAATCACATTAACCATGCCATTAGGGGCTCATTCACCTGCACATCTACCAATGTGATATATGCCATCATGTGCCAGCAGTGCCCCTCTGCCATGTACATTGGCCAAACCAGACAGTCTCTATGCAAAAGAATAAATGGACACAAATCTGACATCAGGAATCATAACATTCAAAAACCGTTAGGAGACCACTTCAACCTCTCTGGCCACTAAGTAAAAGATTTAAGAGTGGCAATTTTGCAAAAGAAAAGCTTCGAAAACAGACTCCAACGAGAAACTGCTGAGCTTGAATTAATATGCAGACTAGATACCATTAACTTGGGTTTGAATAGAGACTGGGAGTGGCTGGGTCACTACACATTCAATCTATTTCACCATGTTAAGTATCCTCACACCTTCTTGTCAACTGTCTAAATGGGCCATCTTGATTATCACTACAAAAGTTTTTTTCTCCTGCTGATAATAGCTCATCTTAATTAATTAGCCTCTTACAGTTGGTATGGCTACTTCCACCTTCTTTGTATGTGTGTGTATATGTGTATACACTTCATCAGATGCATAGAAAGGAACATATAGTAAGAAGATTTTATTTATATAAAAAAGAACAGGAGTACTTGTGGCACCTTAGAGACTAACATTTATTAGAGCTTAAGCTTTTGTGGGCTACAGCCGACTACATCGGATGCATGGAATGGAACATTTTTATTTATATAAAATCTTCTTACTATATGTTCCTTTCTATGCATCCGACAAAGTGGGCTGTAGCCCAAGAAAGCTTATGCTCTAATAAATTTGTTCATCTGTAAGGTGCCACAAGTACTCCTGTTTTTTTTTGCAGATACAGACTATCACGGCTACTACTCTGAAGCATATTAAATGATCCAATTCTCTAATCATTGTTAGTTTTCTCTAAATCCTTCCAATTTAATTTTTCTAGTACTGAGCTTTATAGAAATGAATAGAATCTTCCAAGTATGGCCTCAGACTTATCTCCCTTCTTTTTTGCCAGGATAACTCTGCATATCCAAAAACAGTGAAACTATTTGCAATACTGGATTGCAAATTCATCTGATGTTCCATTTACTGTCACAGTCAGGTTTTTTCCTCAATTATATCTGCTTGCATTTTTCCAAACCAATTAACTATTTTCTGTCCATGTTTCTAATCTCTTTAGGTAATTTTGTTTTATTTTCCATCTTCAGTGCTGTTTGCTGCACCCCCCATTTAGTATCTTCCCACAAGTTTCTTTAATATTCTAGGTTTACCCCAAATTTTCTGATCATGATCTAAAAACAGAATTAATGGCAGTCACTAGACACCTTTCCACCAACTCAGTATCTTGTTTAAGATCACTTCTAATTTGAAAAGTTAGATACTATTTAATGTAGTTGAATTCTGTTAATATTGGAAGTGAGAGTGTGTGATACAAAGTCAAAATAAATTAAGCAACATACATGTTTCAGAGATTACATCACACATATTTGCGCAGTCAAACAATGCAGTACAAAAAGCTTTAAAAACCCGTTTAACATAATATATTTACATTGTTATTTGTTTGTATTGTAACAGTGCCTAGGGACCTATTGTGTTAGGTATAATACAAACCCATATCAACTTACTAAACTTTATAGGAAAAATATTAACTTGTATTACAATAGCTCCTGCGTTTACAGAGAAGATGCACAAAAACCAGGACAGTCAAAGTTATGATTCCCATTGCAAAAGAGCTAAATTACATGTGCTCATTAATTCTCTGTGTAGAAGAGATGATAATCTGGGCAGAAAGGCATTCTAGTCTTAAGAGTGGAGGCAGGCACACCAATCAGAATGCAGGATTATTGCCCCAATGGAAACTCCACAAACTGCTGCTCCAGTCAAGAGCTTCTTCAAGAACTATACAATACACAACTGGGAGACCACAACTACACGTCAAATAAGAACAGTAATATTCAGCATCTATAGTACATTCCTGTTTTCTCAAGTTGCCTAATATCCAAAACTTCTGGGTAACTGGCCATTCAGATAAATGGAAGTGTTATTTTGAGCAGCAGTTTCACGGTCAGAAATATGGGGGAAAAAGGGATTAATGCTGATAAGAACATAAGAATGGCTATACTGGATCAGACCTAAGGTCCATCGAGCACAGTATCCTGTCTACCGACAGTGGCCAATGCCAGGTGCCCCAGAGGGAGTGAACCGAACAGGTAATGATCAAGTGATCTCTCTCCTGCCATCCATCTCCACCCTCTGACAAACAGAGGCTAGGGACACCATTCCTTACCCAGCCTGGCTAATAGCCATTAATGGACTTAACCTCCATGAATTTATCTAGTTCTCTTTTAAACACTGTTATACTCCTAGCCTTCACAACCTCCTCAGACAAGGAGTTCCACAGGTTGACTGTGCGCTGTGTGAAGAAGAACTTCCTTTTATTTGTTTTAAACCTGCTACCCATTAATTTCATTTGGTGGCCCCTAGTTTTTATATTATGGGAACAAGTAAATAACTTTTCCTTATTCACTTTCTCCACACCACTCATGATTTTATATACCTCTATCATATCCCCCCTTAGTCTCCTCTTTTCCAAACTGGAAAGTCCTCTTTAATCTCTCCTCATATGGGACCCGTTCCAAACGCCTAATCATTTTAGTTGCCCTTCTCTGAACCTTTTCTAATGCCAGTATATCTTTGAGATAAGCGGACCACATCTGTACGCAGTATTCAAGATGGGGGTGTACCATGGATTTATATAAGGGCAATAAGATATTCTCAGTCTTATTCTCTATCCTTTTCTTAACGATTCCTAACATCCTGTTTGCTTTTTTGACTGCTGCTGTGCACTGCGTGGACGTCTTCACAGAACTATCCATGATGACTCCAAGATCTTTCTCCTGATTAGTTGTAGCTAAATTAGCCCCCATCGTATTGTATGTATAATTGGGTTATTTTTTCTAATGTGCATTACTTTACATTTATCCACATTAAATTTCATTTGCCATTTTGTTGCCCAATCACTTTTTGAAGTTCTTCACAATCTGCTTTGGTCTTAACTATCTTCAGCAGTTTAGTATCATCTGCAAACATTGCCACCTCACTGTTCACCCCTTTCTCCAGATCATTTATGAATAGGTTGAATAGGATTGGTCCTAGGACTGACCCTTGGGGAACACCACGAGTTACCCCTCTCCATTCTGAAAATTAACATTTATTCCTACCCTTTGTTCCCTGTCCTTTAACCAGTTCTCAATCCATGAAAGGATCTTCCCTCTTACCCCATGACAACTTAATTTACGTAAGAGCCTTTGGTGAGGGGCCTTGTCAAAGGCTTTCTGGAAATTTAAGTACGCTATGTCCACTGGATCCCCCTTGTCCACATGTTTGCTGACCCCCTCAAAGAACTCTAATAGATTAGTAAGACATTATCTCCCTTTACAGAAACCATGTTGCCTTTTGCCCAACAATTTATGTTCTTCTATGTGTCTGACAATTTTACTCTTTACTATTGTTTCAACTAATTTGCCCGGTACTGACGTTAGACTTACCTGTCTGTAATTGCCAGGATCACCTCTAGAGCCCTTCTTAAATATTGGCATTACATTAGCTATCTTCCAGTCATTGGGTACAGTAGCTGATTTAAAGGACAGGCTACAAACCATAGTTAATAGTTCCGCAATTTCACATTTGAGTTCTTTCAGAACTCTTGGGTGAATGCCATCTGGTCCCGGTGGCTTGTTACTGTTAAGTTTCTCAATTAATTCCAAAACCTCCTCTAGTGTCACTTCAGTCTGTGACAATTCCTCAGATTTGTCACCTACAAAAGACGGCTCAGGTTTGGGAATCTCCCTAACATCCTCAGCCGTGAAGACTGAAGCAAAGAATTCATTTAGTTTCTCCGCAATGACTATAGTCTTTAAGTGCTCCTTTTGTATCTCAATTGTCCAGGGGCCCCACTGGTTGTTTAGCAGGCTTCCTGCTTCCGATGTACTTAAAAAACATATTACCTTTTGAGTTTTTGGCTAGCTGTTCTTCAAACTCCTTTTTCGCTTATTTACATTTTTACATTTAATTTGACAGTGTTTATGCTCCTATTTACCTCACTAGGATTTGACTTCCACTTTTTAAAAGATGCCTTTTTATCTCTCACTGCTTCTTTTACATAGTTAAGCTATGGTGGCTCTTTTTTAGTTCTTTAATGTGTTTTTTAATTTGAGGTATACATTTAAGTTGAGCCTCTATTATGGTGTCTTTGAAAAGTGTCCATGCAGCTTGTAGGGATTTCACTCTAGTCACTGTACCTTTTAATTTCTGTTTAACTAACCTCCTCATTTTTGCATAGTTCCCCTTTCTGAAATTAAATGCCACAGTGCTGGGCTGTTGGGGTGTTCTTCCCACCACAGGAATGTTAAATGTTGTTATATCATGGTCACTATTTCCAAGTGGTCTTGTTATAGTTACCTCTTGGACCAGATCCTGTGCTCCACTCAGGATTAGATTGAGACTTGCCTCTTCCCTTGCGGCTTCCTGAACCAGCTGCTCCAAAAAGCAGTCATTTAAAGTACAGAGAAATTTTGTCTCTGCATTACGTCCTGAGGCGACATGTACCCAGTCAATATGGGGTTAACTGAAATCCGCCACTATTACTGAATTTTTTATTTTGATAGCCTCTCTAATCTCCCTTAGCATTTCATTGTCACTATCACTGTCCTGGTCAGGTGGTCGATAATAGATCCCTACTGTTATATTCTTATTAAAGCATGGAATTACTATCCATAGAGATTCTGCACATAGTGCACCCTGCAGTTAGGGCATGTGGATTCATTTAAGATTTTTATTTCATTTGATTCTACATTTTCTTTCACATATAGTGCCACTCCCCCGCAACCCCCAACAACCTGTTCTGTCCTTCAGATATATTTTGTACCCCGAAACGATTGTGTCCCATTGATTGTCCTCACTCCACCAGGTTTCTGGGATGCCTATTATATCAATATCCTGCTTTAAACATGAGGCACTCTAGTTCACCCATCTAATTATTTAGACTTCTAGCATTTGTGTACAAACAATTTAAAAACTTGTCACTGTTTATTTGTCTGCTCTTTTATGATATGTCAGATTCTTTATGTGAATGTTTCTCGTCTGATCTGGCCCATACTTTGTCCTCTTTCATCCCCTCCTCCTGACTAAAACCTAGAGAATCTTTATCAATAGACTCTCCTCTAAGAGAAGTGTCTGTCTGATCCACGTGCGCCTCTGCAGCAATCGACCTTCCCCCATCTATTAGTTTAAAAACTGCTCTGCAACCTTCTTAATGTTTAGTACCAGCAATCTGGATCCACTTTGGTTTAGGTGGAGCCCATCCTTCCTGTATAGGCTCCCCCTATTCCAAAAGTTTCCCCAGTTCCTAATAAATCTAAACCCCTCCTCTCTATACCATCATCTCATCCACGCATTGAGACTCTGAAGCTCTGCCTGCCTACCTGGCCCTGCACGTGGAACTTGTAGCATTTCTGAGAATGCCACCGTAGAGGTCCTGGATTTCAGTTTCTTTCCTAGCAGCCTAAATTTGGCCTCCATCATGTCCCTCCTACGTCACTGTACTGTTGGGGACACTGGGGCATGGCCACTAGGTAACTCGAGGGGATGGAAGACCACGAGTGTCGATGAAGCCCCCTCGCACTAGGCCCAGGTGTCCTTGCCCCCCCCCCTCCTGCCTGGAGGCACTCGCAGCAGCTCTGCGTATTAGGCCCAAGTGTCCTTGGCCCCCCCGCCTGGAGGCACACACAGCAGTTATGCTGAGAATCTGCAACAATATGTTGCAGAGTCAGACTGCCTGAAACTAAGCAAGGCCAAACAGGGGACATATGGAAGAACAATGCTGAATAAAGCAGCTTTATGTATAGTTTAACAAATGATACAGAAAACCAGGGAACTAGCTGGGAACTGGATTGGCTGGCTATATGGATACTTGGGGCAGCTTGCTATTGGATAAGTATGCTGGGAAAAAAGATGTATAAAAGCCTGTGTAACTTCCTGCTCTGTTGTGCAGGATTTGAGATTTATATTTTATTTTATACCTTTTTGCAGCTGCAAATAAACTTTTCTGCTTCTCCACCCCGTTGTGATTATTGGGTGTAGCACACCGGGTAACGAACCAACTCAAGCTGTTGTTCAGCCTCTCGGCACTGGGTGCCGGCAACAGTACCTACATGTACCATGACCACCGGCTCCTCCCCAGCACTACACATAAGTCTATCTAGATGCCTCGAGAGATCCGCAACCTTCGCACCAGGCAGGCAAGTCACCATACAGTTCTCCCGGTCATCACAAACCCAGCTATGTTTCTAATGATCGACTCTCCTATTAACAACACTTGCCTTTTCCTAATGACTGGAGTTCCCTCCCCCGGAGAGGTAACCTCAGTGCGAGAGGATACCCCAACATCACCTGGAAGGAGGGTCCCAACTATGGGAAGGTTTCCCTCTGTTCCCGTTTACTGCTCTCCTTCACAATGCAGAGGCTGTCTGACCGGATGTGGGACAAATCTACAGTGTCCCGGAAAGCCTCATCAACATACCTCTCTGCCTCCCTTAGCTCCTCCAGTTCTGCTACCCTGGCCTCCAAAGCCTGTACACAGCCTCTGAAGGCCAGGAGCTCCTTGCACCGAATGCACACATATGCCACCCGCCCACAGGGCGGGTAATCATACATGCTACACTGAGTGCAACAAACAGGATAGCCCCCACTCTGCTGCTGGGCTTCTGCCTGCATTTTCTCCTACCGTTACCTAGGTTAATGATAGGGTTTTTGTTTAAATCAGGAAGTTTTTATTATAATTTAGTGTAAAGATTTTAAAGAATGGCAAGTGTACCTTGCCCCCTTCCCACTCCCCTTCCCAACTCCCTCTTGAAACTCCCTGTTAGTGGCCACTGTTCACAAAGCTCCCTGGTTGCTTGCTCACTGTTTTATAAAGCCCTAGCCTCCTTGATAGCCCCACCCCCTGACCAAGGCTCAGCCAGTGAACTGAGGCTTCTAGATTTCAAACCTTGTTTAGAAGCTCACAGCTTCCAACTGCTGGCCACAGCACATGGTCCTTCAAACAAACAAACAAAGACAGACAAACACAAGATGTTTACTTAATATTTTGTACTTTACTAAATTTATTAAAACACCAACATCGTATTACAATTAGGTCCACAGTGGTTTTAATACAATTTTGGTGTTTCAGTAAACTCATTAATTTTTTTTACTCTGTATTAAATTACAAAATATTAAGCATTAAAAGTACAAAGCTATTGATTAGCACTAAGAGGCTAGTTGAGGAGTTATTAGCAGATGATTAACTAACGCAGGGCTACATGGGGAAAACTGTGGATTTCAATAATTATGATTTTCTTGTAAAGGGAATTCGGATTACTGGAATTAATACCATATACAGACTATTAAGGAATCTAGGGTCTATATGAAAGGATAGACTAACAAGTCTGGGAGTGTTCTAGTTCACTGCAAAAAGAACAGAAAGCCTTCCCCCCTCCAACAGTCTCTCTAATCTTAACAGATGGGATTTAAGTAGTACTGCCCAACCAACATAGAATCACAGAATATCAGGATTGGAAGGGACCTCAGGAGGTCATCTAGTCCAACCCCCTGCTCAAAGCAGGACCAATCCCCAACACATGAACAAGGGTGGTGAGGACGAAGAGAAAAGGAAAGAAAGGTTATTTATTGGTAACTGTAGTTCTTGGAGGCCACATCTACACTACAAAATTACATCAACCAAATTTACATCAGCATACAGCCACCAGAGTTATTAAATTGCTTATTTGTGCACACTTGGCTCCTTTAGTCGGTGGTGCGCATCCTCACCAGGAGCGCTTGTGTCGATTGTCTTGTCAGCATGGGGCATTGTGGGAGTTCCTGAAAGCCATTAACAGTCAACATAAGCAACGCGGTGTATACACAGACACTACATTGACCTAATTACATCGACTGACTGAGGAAGGTGGTGCTACTAAATAGGCGTAAAGAGGCACTTATGTTGGCAGGAGCCAAATTTAACTGAAGACAATTCCAAATTCTAGGTCAACACAAGGCAGCTTACATCGATCTAACCCTGAGTATAGACCAGGCCAGAGAGTTGTCAGTGTACAATCACACTCATGGGATGGATCCCTTAGTAGCTTAAGCTTCCAGAAATCCAAGTCAATAGGGGATGCATAAGTGTCATCTAACAGGATGATGGGCCTTGCGGCATATATACAGATGCCAGAGTGCAACTTATGGCCCTGGGGCCCTTTAAAACTGGAAGTTGTTAGTTGCAGGGCACATACTTGTTCCTAGTCATGGGACCTACAGGAAAATACTCAAAGCTTCCTGCCTCTTAGGCAAGGCAACAAACAGGAGAAACCAAGAAAAAGTAAAGGGTTCTCTGTACCTGTCTGTGAAAGTCTGAGAGGAGCAGGTGCCAACTTGGGGGGGTAGTGGGAGAGCCTCAGCTTGGAAGGACTGTGAAGCTGTGGAAAAAGGGCTGAACAGCGGTCAGGAAAAGCTATTAAAGGTGATGGGTGGTAGGTTCTCCCCCTTCCCAGCTGGTAAAATCAGGGAAAGCCTCCTATTGGTACTCTGAGTTTATTTGATTTTGGTTTGCATTTTTTGTTATTTAAATAAACCAAACCCTACAGAAAGGTTCTTGAACTAGATGGTCGGTTGTTGGGATCTTCATTCCACCTTCCAGCTAGTGAATTGCCCCAGTGGCTTACGTGCCCCCTCATAACGCTGAATATTTGATACCCAAATTATTTTATAAGTGCAGCCCTCATTCATCTCCATTCCTTGGCCTGAACTGTAAGTTTCAGGTGTACAGCAAACTTTGAAACAGAAGGAAGGTGGGCTCTTCTTCCTTATCCTCCTGCACCCACAGGTGTACTGGGCATCCATCAGTTTCCACTATTTATGTTAGTCTTGTGCTGGTTTGTTCTGAGTTTCAAACTGATGATCTGGCTTCTCTCTCTATTGTTCTATGTCTCTCTCTAGGCAACCCTCTTTTTCTTTCCAGTTGATGTCCATGTTATCACTTGCCATGGAAGTCAAGTTAGTGGCATACTTGAAGTGTGTCCTAAATATGTCCATCTTTGTCTTTTTACTATATTTGATACTTTAAAATTGGTTTGCTCTTCTTAAAATTTCTGATGTTGCAAAAGAACTCTTTCTGGTGGTCTCTGAACATCTGCCATAAGCATTTACTTTGGAATTAATTGTTCTTATCAATTTCTGTTGTACGTTTCTATGACTCTGCTTCATAAAAGAAGACAGACATGATACCAGTGTTAAAAAAAAAAGTACTTCAATATCAGTGTCAATCATGCTCCTTGTCCAAATCTTTACAAAAGTTGCTGCTGCTTTTTATATTAATTGCTTGACATCTAACATGGTTTCACCATCATTTCACATCTCATTCCCTACATAGGTAAAATGACTTATATTTCTAGTTTTTCTTTGTCCACTCTAATAGTTACTTCGGGGACACTTACAGCCATATATTTTGTCTTCTCCTTATCAATAAATAAACCAAGTTGTTTTGTCAAGGTAGAAGATTTCGTTCTGGAAGGTAAGCAATGATTGTAAATTTTAGATCGATTTAACTAGGTTGCTGCACTATTAAGGTGTTCCAGAACGAACAGGGTCTTACTAAAAATTGGTTCACCTCCACCCAAGAAAACAAAAAGGGGTAGACTACTTCCTTAGCAGACTCTGGTTTCTCATGCTTCCTTGGTGGTTTCAGTACACAGACATGTCAGATTTTGAGAATGTGTTTTCTCATCTTAATCTTCCAAACACTAATATGACTAAATTTGATCAGCCAAGGCTTTAAGGGTATTTTTGTGCAACTCTTTCCCATGAAGTTAATATTCCAAGCAGTGAGTGGGCATCCATGTGACCTCACCTCAAAAGATCATTTTGAAGACAACATGTTGGATAAAATTAGGACACTTTTTGGTTCACTATGATAATTAATTGAAGTAAACAAAGCTACTGTTTCACATGCTATTTTGGTGGCTCGGTCTCCAGAGTATAAAATTCAGTTGTTCAAAAAGAAAATACAAATCCCTCTACTGATGGAAGGATGCCGTTTCAAATGACATGACATTCATAAACACACTCTAGGGGTGGAGATCTTCAAAAGGAAGAAAGCAGAATTGGAAATGCCAACTGTCCAGTGTGAATCTCAAAAACTTTTTCAGGAAGAGAATATGGGTTGCACATGCAAGAATCTTCAAGTCCACCTATACCTGGAAAACGCCCTGATCCACTGCTAGAAGCGTGGATCTGCAATATTTCATTTTTCATCTGACATTTTAGGAGCCAATTCACTCAATTAACATCCAAATATATATACTTTTTCTAAAAATGGTCTACTGCCTCCTTCTTTGAGGCCACAAAAATATAGAATAACCCTCCCTTCAACATCGCTGTTCATCAAGATAGGGCCCTCAACCCCCAGAACTGGGAAGCTATGCACAGAAAAAAGCCAGTTCTAATCTGGGAAAAGGAGAAGATGAAGGGAACAGAAATTCTTGTGACACTGAGGAGGTGGCTTTCCACAAGCAGAAAAGAAAATGAGAGATCATCGTCCTACCCAAATGCACAGAAGAAGAAAACTGATAGTCCGTAAACAGTCACAGCAGCTTCAGGCTGAAAAAGAAGGCTTAGACTTATTTCCAGGGAGACAGAAGTCACAACAGCTCCTAAAAACAGGAAAAAGGTTTACACTTAGGAGGGAATCTACTGACTGTGAAATAACATTTTTATGGGGAAGAGAGATTAGAAGCTTCTGTGCTGGTAAATTGGTTCAGAAATATTACCTGACAAATGAGATAGTCCTGTCAAAAGTGACAGGCTGTAATACGAAGCTTAGAAGATACAGCACAACCACCGCACTAGGTCATGGCCAAATCCATAACGCTCAGCTGCAAAGATCACCTTCCTTCACACTATGCTGAAAAAGGCAGGAATACAAGTGGAGAAAGCTGAGGGAATTGCTCATAGTAGGCAATACCTGAATGGTGAATGGTAATTACCCTGCCTTTCAAAGTAAGCAAGGAACCCAGAATTTGCATTGTTGCTGACCAAGCCATATAAGCCTTTTTTGATTAAGCATACATACTTGCAATTATATAAGAATTACCTCTGAACTAAGTTCTAGTACTTCAACAAGAGTTGGCAGAAACTTGACATTTAGCAGGAATGTACTTCCTATGCAAGCACCTAGTTTAAAATTTCCAAAAGCATCTAAACGGTCTAAGTCAGTTTTGATAATGGAACTTACGTGTCTAGTGACTTTAGAGTTAAAATTTTCAAAAGAACTAACTTCCAGGGAAGAGATGGCTTTTTAGTAGTTTGGTGAAAGATAGTTGGGATTTGGCCGAATTCTGACTATTAAAAATTAACTTCATGGGTGTGCATTGCTTTCTGTTTTTATGGGAAACAAATGTGCCAGTGTACTATCAACGCAGTATGTACATACATAAATAAAACTGCAGAGAAACTTTATAATGAACAGATACTCTCAATTTATTAAGAGCATAAGAATGGCCATACTGGATCAAATCAAAGGTCCATCTATCCCAGTATCCTGTCTTCAAACAGTGGCCAATGACAGGTGTTTCAGAGGGAATGAACAAAACAGGTAATCATCAAGTGATCCATCCCCTTTCGCTCATTCCCAGCTTTTGGCAAACAGATGCTAGGGACACCACTGATGCTTAAGAAAGTTGAGTGGAATTTCATTTTTAGTAGGTATGGATGTGATATGATCTGTGACTCCACACACTGAAAGAGGCAGGGTTGCAAAGGAATACTACCTTATTCCAGACAGTGTGGTGACTGATGGTGATTCATTACTTACATTTTCCTAGCAGTTAAAGCTCCAACCAGGATTAGGCCCCATTGTACTAGGCATTGTATGAACAAAAGATGATCCTGCCCCAAAGAGTTTATAATATAAAAAAACCTGACAAGACACACATGCTTATAGCAAAAAATACATCAGCAGTTTGTCAAAAGTATAGAATAGTGTGACAAAGTTCCTCCTCTACCTTGGTGGGTCTTCCACATATTGGCGGATTTGCTCGCCTCAGAGCTTCACAGCAGCCCTCAGTTTGGCCATTTTCATGAACCCACAGTCCAGGTCAACTCCTCCTGTGTCTGACCAGGAGTGGGGAGGTTTGGGTGGAACCCGGGCCCACCCTCTACTCTGGGTTCCAGTCCAAGGCCCTGTGGAATGCAGTTGTCTAGAGTGCCTCCTGGAACAGCTGTGCAACAGCTACAACTCCCTGGGCTACTTCCCCATGGCCGCCTCCCAATGGTCCTATTCTCACCATAGGACCTTCTTCCTGGTGTCTGATAATGCTTGTACTCCACAGTCCTCACACAGTCCGCGTTCTCACTCTCAGCTCCTAGTGCCTCTTGCTCCCAGCTCCTCACAAACGCACCACAAACTGAAATGAGCTCAATTTATTGTACTGGACTATATGGAGAGAGCAAAACTTAGCTCAACCTCAAAATGCTATTGTGTCCTCCAAGGTCTATTCATTACTATTTTTCCCCCTAGTTAGCATAACTTATTTTCCCGTGTGATGGGGTATACAAGCCCCACACTGGGGAACAAGAGATTAAGGGATTTTGGGCCCAGCCAGACCTACCCTACCACACCTGCGGTAAATGCTCCACCACTCTCTAGATGTGATTATTGTCACACAGAGTGGGTAGTTTAGGTACAGAAAGGCTAAGCGACTTGCCCAGGGTAACGCTGCACTTTAATGGCAGAATTAAAAACATAACTCGATCTCCTGACACCCAGCCCCACATTCTAGTCCGCAGGCAAGAAAATAACTTGAAAAACATTTAAAAAAATTTTAAATCACCAGTATTTTTAACTCTCTGATAACTTAGGGCTAGCAGAATGGACTCCCCATTGCCCCACCCTCCCTCTTAAAATAAAGTGAAACAAAATTCTAGGACAAAGAATGTTCACCAGAAATTAACAATTGGGCTGAAGTTATAATTTATTGTAAAAAATTGTTTTCAGGACAAGTGCCCTCTCCAACTGTAACTACATATGGCACCACTTCTGTAATACGGTTTTTCAAGCATATTACATCACTGATTTGAAAGATTTCCTATGTATATTTTCAGCTGTTGTACACTTTGCTTTAATAAACATTTCAATTTCTGTAGTGATACAACTGGTTACAATACAAAATAAAAGTTGGAGAGAAATAAGTCATTTTAATGATTTAGGTGTTGAAGAAACAACTCAATCACCATTACTTAATTTAACTGAATGATCTTCTAAAAGTAAAGATTAAACTTAAGAAATAATGTAGCATATGGCACTAAAGGAGTCACAATGCCCTAATAAGTAATCTAGTAGCACCACCTCCTGGTCATATTACCATGCACATATACTCGAAGGCTCAAAACATTCTACTTGCTGTTAATTTTGCCACATACAACAAAAAATGCACAAATCATTTTCTCAAAGAGATATAAGTATATTGAGAAATAAAGGTAAATTAAAATATCTGCTGACAAATACAACTTGATGCAAAAGACAGAAAATTATTAACAAGCAAACATTTTTCCAGATTTCAAGAAACTGAGCAAACAAGTTTTTAGTAAAAGTCACAAATTCAGTTTTTTTAAAAACATCCCTGCAACTAAATGCGAACTCGTGCACTTCTGAAATAAAAAATGTTTATGCAATATTCTGATTCCAGAACAAGAGAAAAATATACTGGAGCATTATTTTTCAAAATTGATGTTCATTATTTGAAACTATTTTTTCCCCCTCACAATTTGAATGAAAAAAGGTGAATGCTGACAAATCAACCAAAGCAGCATACATACCTTGAAATACTTTCTTCTTATACGTGTCATATTCATTAGCATTACTCCAGAATTTATTCCAGTTATTCCATAATATGGGTGTCTAGCAAAGCGATTATACCATCCAATACGAGGTTCCTCGTGTTCTGGTGCCATTGCAGCAATTTGTGTGGAATTAAATTTTTTCAGAAAAGACCAAATATCATCAACAGGTCTCAAAAACAGGATGTCAGTATCAACATACAGTAACGAATCCACATCTTTGAGGATTAACTGTGAAGAAAAGAAGTTAAAATCAAACTAGGGTGATCCATGAAGTATTTGTTTTATCTTTATAGCTTACACAGACAAAAGGATTATTTGGAAACCATTCCCTCCTCGCCCTTACAGAGTAGTTTAGTTTATGTATTTTCATGAGCCAATGACTTCACTTCAGACAGATAGTTTACAAATGTATGAATTCTTTTATTATACATCATAAGAACAGAAAGAAACTGAAACCTGATGTAGAACAGTTTAAGACATTGGTGTACCATGCAATCGAAAATGCAAGTTTTTTATTTTAGTACATTGCTGCTAAACGGAAAAAACGGGATTGTTTTTGTAAAATGTGACAAAAATGATTTTTAGTGAAAACAGTTTCCTGCACAATTGCAGCCAAAAGTTTGGTAAATTCGAAAACAAATCTTAATGAATTCATAAAAAACCTGTAAACACTGTACTATTATGAAATAAGCTAACTTACTGGCAAGAATAGCCTTTGTGAAGCACAGGGTTTAAACAGTTTCTTCCATTCTGCTGCACTCTCAGTCGGAAATGTTATTGGGTATACGGTATAATTAAATTTTCCTTGATATGGCAAACCATTGAGCTAGGTAAAGAAAGGACACAAAACTGTTTAAGCTTAATTTTACCAGAGGATAACGTATCATAAGAAGAACTGACCATTTAGATTGATTTAATTGAAGACATGCAGAAGTATGTATTGATCTAAGTAATTGATTTTATTAATCTTCTCCTCCCTCCCCCCAACCAGAAAGATTTTTTTAACTACAAAAATTTATAAAAATTAATGCTAGAATATTGTTCAAGTATGCTTAATGTCAAGCAAAAAGTGACTCACCGAAGGACTTTAAAATTAGAGCAAATCAAAGATAGGATACAAAAGTAAAGGACACAGAAAACATGTTAAGCAAACTGCTGATTTTGTAGGGGAATCATTAAAATTAAAAACAAAACTGGTATATAGCAGAGTCACATTAGTCTGTCACGGAACAAGATAGGTCTCAAGTAACCTTGGTAATTTAAAGTATCCACTTTTTAAATGCAAAAATAACCAAACCTACCGTAACTGTGCATCAATGAACCCAATTCCTGCCTCAGATTGTCAATCTGGTCATAATTTTCTATTCAGCAGCTGGAGTTTGCCAAGAAGAGACATAAACCAATTGATTATTTTTACCACTACTGTCATTCCAATCTGCAAAGACACTGCCATGCAGACAGCTGGTGGGAGTGCCTGGTCAGAAGGAACAGGTCAGATTTTCTCCTGAAAATAAACTATTCCTTGGCTGTTTTGAAAGAAGCTCTCAGCTGGATGATGTTCTGAGCAGGAAGCTGGTTTGGATTTAAAATGAACTCATGTTGGCAGAACCGGGTCACTGCAGCTTATGCAGTGAATAAGAGGTTACTCACTTTATGCAGTAACTGGAGTTGAGATGTGTTCCTCTATGGGTGCTCCACTTCATGTGCACATGTAACTATAATTGAAGAGTTATGGGTCACAATAACCATTCGGCCTGTTCATATGATCCAGACACTCTCATGCCCGGTACCGAGGACATAAAGAGCTGCATGGGTGTCTCGCCCTCAGTTCCTTCTCTACCCAAAGTCCCATGAGACGAAATTCAAAGCAGAGTAGAAGGAAGTTAGGTAGCAGAGCAACCATAGGGGAACACATCTTGAAGAACTCTGGTTACTGCACAAGGTGCACAACCTCTTCTTCAAGTAGCATTGCTATGGGTACTCCACTTCAGGTGACTCACAAGCAGTATCCCCAGAGGGAGAAGGGAGATTTGGAATCAGATCCAACACGGAAGACAGGACAGAATTTTCAACTGCAACATCTGATCTGGAAGCATGAACCAACGCACAGTGTTCGAAGAAAATATGTATTGAAGTCCAGGCTTGCAGTTTTGCAAATTTCAACAACTGGAAACATTTTTCAATAATGCCATAGAAACAGATTTGGGGTAGTACTCTAGAAGGAGTTTCAATGTTGGCAGCCTCTAAACAAGAGAATACACCCAGAGATCTACTTTGAGAGTCTTTGAGTGGAGATGGTGTATCCTTTTGATCTGTCTTCAAATAAAAAAAGTCTGGGAGACTTCCTAAATGGTTTGGTTCTGTCCTGAGAGGAGGACAGCGGCTTTCTGATATCTAAGGTATGTAGTGCAGCCTCCTCCCTGTTCTGGTGTGGCTTTGGGGAGAAAAAAACAAAACAAAACAGAAAATGAATAATCAGGTTAATATTGAATTCAAAAGATACTTTAGGTAGAAATTTAGGGTGTCGTTGAAACAAACTTTTCCCTAAAAAATATTTTAAAGGGAGGATCAGCCATTAAAGTCCCCATTTATCTGACACTTCAGGCAGAGATGGTGGCCACCAAGAAAGCCTTCTTCAGAGACAAGTGAAGTAGAGAACTAGTCGTCAGTGGTTCAAAAGAAGGCTTCATACGCTAATTACAGATGAGATTTAAATCTAATAGAGGGCATATAAACTGAGATTAGCAGAGAGGGAGAGCGAAAAGGTGAAATCTCTTCAATTTGTGAAGGTAAACATTTTGCGTATATAGTTTTCTGTTCAACACCACATGTACTTCTAGAAACAGGAAGTTTCTATCCCTGAGAGCTATTGAGGAGCCAAACTCCTAGTCAAAGAACTAGGTTGGAAGTCTTCACACAGGACAGGAAGCGAGGCGGATCAAGTAAAGGCTTATTTCTGCCAGTTCAGTACAACTAAAATGACTCTGGCCTTTTCTTATTTGCTCTTGTTCAACATGCTCAAGATCAATGGTGTCAGAGGGTATGCACAGAGAAGGACCTTCATCTAAGGAGTGGGGAAGGCATGCCCTAGGAAATGAGGACCCAGTCTTCCTCTCAAACAGAATTTCATGCACTTCCTTTTGGCAATGGTGGCAGAGAGCACCACTTGTGGAAAGCTCCAGATTAGAGAAAAAAAGTTCTGAGAATCCACAAGTCTAGCTCACATTCATAATCTTGGAAGAAGTGCCTGGTGACATCATCAACCATGGTGTTTTGTATACCAGGAAGGTAAGAGGCTGAGATGACTATGTGACCGGTTGTCCAGGTTCCTTCCCCACTCTGAACTCTAGGGTACAGATGTGGGGACCTACATGAAAACCCCCTAAGCTTATTTTTACCAGCTTAGGTTAAAACTTCCCCAAGGTATAAACTATTTCACCTTTTGTCCCTGGACTTTATTGCTGCCACCACCAAGCGTCTAACAAAATATAACCGGGAAAGAGCCCACTTGGAAATGTCTTTCCCCCCAAAATCCCCCCAAGCCCTACACACCCTTTCCTGGGGAAGGCTTGATAAAAATCCTCACCAGTTTGCATAGGTGAACACAGACCCAAATCCTTGGATCTTAAGAACAAGGAAAAAAGCAATCAGGTTCTTAAAAGAAGAGTTTTAACTGAAGAAAAAGTAAAAATCACTTCTGTAAAATCAGGATGGTGAATACCTTATAGAGTAATCAGATTCAAAACAGAGAATCCCTCTAGGCAAAACCTTAAGTTACAAAAAGACACAAACAGGGATATACATTCCATTTAGCACAACTTATTTTATCACCATTTAAACAAAACAGAATCTAACGCATATCTAACTAGATTGCTTATTAACCCTTTACAGAAGTTCTGACCTGCATTCCTGCTCTGGTCCCAGCAAAAGACACACGCAGACAGAGAGAACCCTTTGTTCCCCCACCACAACCACCTCCAGCTTTGAAAGTATCTTGTCTCCTCATTGGTCATTTTGGTCAGGTGCCAGCGAGGTTATCTTTAGCTTCTTAACCCTTTACAGGTGAAAGGGTTTTTCCCCTGGTCAGGAGGGATTTAAAAGTGGTTAGCCTTCCCTTTATATTTATGACACTGGCTATGCACCAGTTTCATAGCTTCATTGCTTCAGCACAAAGAGAAGAAGATCTCACCCTACCCTGATGATTGATGTAGAGCGTGCAGGTTATGTTGTCTATCATGACTTTGCTGGATTTTCCTGACTAATGGAAGGAAGCAGGTGCAGGTGTTTCTGACTGCTCTCCGTTCCAGAGGTTGATGTGCAGACCATTTGCCCTTAATGGTCTGTCCCCTTTCCCACAAGAAATGAATTAAACATTATAGTGATGGTAGAAGTAGGCTGAACGAAAGGGACTCCTGCACAGACTTTGGAGGGATCCTTCCACCAACTAACTGAATCCAGTACTTAGCAAAGTAGGTTGTCTAGACTGTGCTTGTTTGGATATAAACTGTTCTGAGCCACTTCTGGAGCATGGCATGTTGTGTGTTACAAAAATACAACTGTCCTATGCCATAGAACCTATGCCATACGTCCTAGCAGTTGAAGTCAACTTCTTGCTGACATTGGAAATTAGGTTGGTTAGGGGATGCAAACCTGTCCACAGGAAGATAAGCTCTGACTGTTACGGCATCCAAAGAACGCCCTATGAAGTCTACCAAAGTGTACTTTTTGATATTGAGTTGAAGTCCTAACCTGTGGAACGGGGACGTTGCTGCCACTACTGCAGAGAGAACTTTGTCACATAGCCAGGGGTGGAGGCAGGGGAAGATGATTATTCAAAGTCAACATAGGTGAGAGGCTACCACTGCCATGGTCTTTGAGAATACACTTGGGACAGAGGAGAGGCTGAAGGGAAACACTCTACGCTGGAAGTGATCCTGATCAACTGTAAAACACAGCAATTCCTTGTGAGGTGGATGAACTGCAATGTGAAAATACGTGCCCTGAAGGTTGACGGCAGCGAACCAATCTTTGGAACATAATGATGGAATTATAGCTGTAAGCATCACCATCCTGAATTTCTGTGATTTCACAAAGGTGCTTAGGAATCTGAGCTCTTATATCGGTCCCCATCTCATGCTCTTTTGGGGACAAAAAAATAGTTGGAATAGAATCTCTTCCCCCAGTGCCGGACTGGAATTGTTTCCATGGCCCCCATGGATACAAGAGAGATAACTTCCTGTCTCCGTAAGCTTTCATGAGAGGGGTCCCTGTAAAGGTATGGGAAAGGAGTGGTGGGGTAGGGGGTTAAAGGGATGGAGGTAAAATGAATGGAACAGCCAAATGTTATAGCCTACAAAACCCATTTGTCAGTTGTAATTTGTTCCCATGCATGTCAAAAGTGGGAGAGATGGTCCCCAAAGGGAGGGAGGTGGGTGGGATGGTGCAGCTGAAGATTCCTGAGGTGTCGCTGCCTCAGACCCTCAGCCAAATCATCAAAATTGATATCTGATATAGAGATCAGCCGGGCGACAGCAGCAGTCATGGTAGGCAGTTTCTTCTCAAATCTCTGTCACTTTTTAGGTGGTTCAGAAAGCCTGTGATAACTGGGGAACTGAACCAAGTGAGATCTCTATGCTGTTTGCAACCTGCTAAATTTTCCTGTTTTCAGGCATATATATATATATATCAAGGGACCTGAGTGCGGCTGTGGAATCTTTCAAACTACAAGAGAGAGTCATCCATGAACATGATGAATAGCTTAAGTCCATCAAAAGGGAGGCCTTCAACAGTATTTTGGATCTCCCTAGGAAAACCAGACAGCTGTAGTCATGCTCTATGCATGACAACAGCAGTAAAGATGGAATAGGCCACACTGTTCAATGCATCTAGGGAGGCTTGCAGCAAGGTTCTTCCTAAGAACTGACCCTCAGCTATGACAGCCTTGAACTACTCATGATATTCCACAGGAAGGTGTTCAATAAAATTGTTGAATTTATCATAGTTTGGTGTAGTTGTACTTTGCCATTAGGGTGTGGTAATTTGCAATCCAAAATTGCAGGGTTGTGGAAGAGTAGTTTGGTCTTTAACATAAGATGTAGACTTCACATGATGTCTTCCACACTCATTGATAGCCTCACAACTAAAGAATTTGGTGGAGGGTAGCAGAAGAAAAATTCTGAATTTTTCAACAGGATATAGGACTTCTAATCAGCCATTTTGCACGTAGGTGCTGTGGTGGGAGAATCCAGTAAGGCTTTATTCACTGGTAGAGCCACTCAGAGGCTGTAGTTTGTAGAAGGTCCACAAGTTTCTTATGTTGTGTCTTCTGGACCTCCTCTGATGGAATGCATAATGAGTCAGCAATCCGTTTAATCAGTTCCAGAAACTGCCTGAAATTATCTGCAATTGAAGGTGGGGGGAGACATTACAGCCTCACACGCTGGCAATGAAATATTAGTCTGTGGTGTCACCCCCTTAGCCTCTTCCTCCTCGACAGACTCCTCCTGAGTTTGGGGCTGTTGAGGAGGGAGTGATGGAGCAGGAGAATGTTCCATCCATGATTTCCCTAGGAAGAGCTAGCAGGTCAGAAGAACTGCTAGAGACAGGCAGCCCATGAGACCCAGGACAGAAACTGATGTGGGCTAAAAGGCGGGGCGGGGGGCACATCCAACATTGGTTACGCAAGTAAAAAGGGACACAAAAATTCTTGGAATTTCTCTCTCAAGGAAGATAGTTTGGGAAATATCCCTGTACTAAGATGAGAGAACTGAGGAATTACCTTCAAACTAGTCCAGGGGCAAGGTGGACAGCGAAGGTGAAGACAGCTGTCTGTCCGGTCCGATTGGTTCCAGAACCTCACGAAATACAAGGGAAAGATAAGGCTTTGGTGACACAATAGATTTTGGTGTTGATAGTCATTTGGTACCCATTAACAAAGGAGACACTGCATTGTCTGAAATTAAAAAGTTCTGGAGTAGCTAAATTCCTGTGGTATCAGGTGTACATGAACTGAAGAAAATCGAGGCTCTGCTGTGGTCGGCATCGGTAACGAGAGAGCTGACTGCTTCAGTTGTCCCATTTTAGAAGACAGTATCCCTGGTACCAACACTGACTGTTTCAGTGGTACACATCTCTTGGATGACACTGGTACCGCGGACACTGACTTCTGGGATACCAGTTTGGGTACCAACATTGAGGAATCAGTAGGTAGCACTGATCTTCCTGAAGCACAGTGTTTGGGGTCTCTACTAGAGCAATCTTGCTTAGGCAGTACCTTGGTCGGTTTCAGTACCAAGGTACGTCTGGCACTGGTTTTTTGAAGAACTAGAAGTCTTGAACTCCTGGTACTAGAGAAGGTTGGAGCCTCAGAGGTACTCCCCCTGGGAACTGAGTTCTCCAGAACAGTCTGTCTGAAGTGACCAATTTCTCTTTGAAGGAGGCTCTGTTAGGAGACCTACACCACCTCCTCTTTGGAGCCTTCCACACTCTTCTCCCATGATGATCTTTGTGACCAGGATGCAGGGGTTGACAGGGCACGAAAGATAGGTTTACACTGAAGAAAAAAAAGACTTGGCAGATGAAGACATGGAGGGGTTAAGGGAAATAAATTTGGAAGAAATTGGGGAATAGGGAAAAGTATCTTAGAAAGACCAGTAATTCTGTACCACAGACTTCTTAAATGTGGTTGTGTGTTGCTACCAAAACAAAATAAGTTGGTTCTTCTAAACGCCTGGCAGGAGACCTGCAGAGGGGCATCCATGCAGGGGGAAAAGTGTGGGTCCCAGAGGGGAACTGGACTTAGAGTCCAAAACAGTTGAAAATGTATCACTGAAGGACAGAACCAGAGATTGAACCAGAGACTAACAGGTCAGATCAATGAAACTTGAGCTTGGAGCCACAATGATGATTAGGGTTAGAGAGGAGCCATAAGCAACCCCAATGAAACAGAGGGTAACCCTTGGCCTGAGGTTGAGGAGAAAGCACTGTTGCAAAGAAATAATCTGCCACAGTACCTGTTATGGATCCCCTCCCATTCCGAGGACACTTTTTACATAAACTTTTACATAAACTCTGATAGCCATCCTTCAGTAGCCCTACAGTGGAAACAGGGAACAGAACCAGTAATAAAAATTTGAACAGCACTACTGTTTCTGTGCAAAGCTTGTTGAGAAACACTAAAAAGGAAGCCTGTCAGATTGCAATAATCCAGTATGCTGCAGGACAGTTTTTACACAAGTTTTTTTCCCCAGTGCTAAATGCACAACTGGATTAGTGCTTGGCAAGGAAGGATCCCTAAATCCCACATCCAAGACTGGGCTCTGGAACACTACCCGTGCTGCCTTTCCCACCCCACCCCTCTGGGGGTGAAGTGGGCAGGAGACACACAGCTGGAAAAAATGCTGGGGGGGCGGGGGAAGGAAAAAAGTGACCAAGTGTGCTCACTGATGGAAGCAGTGAAGTGGGCCTGAAGTGTAGTGCAATGGTCTGACCAACAGAGAATATAAGGACTTCATAATGTTACACACACCTGAATCATTGCAACTACATCTAACAGAATAATACCCAGTAGCAGATGTCTAAGAGAAAGCCACACATACTTCCACTAAGCTACAAACTGATTCAGTGCATGACTTGGATACTTACTATGCCTTTGAAGCTGTTGTGCAGTTGGCCCTCTGCAAAAATATGAAACTGTAGAGGTTGGATGCTGAAAATAATGGCTGATTTCAACATAGTAACAGTCTCCTCCAGCCTTTCACCACAGGCAACCACTGCTAGGTGCATCTTCTCAGCAGGCTGAGTTTTCATAAAATCATATCTAATGAAAAATAGTAAAAATTAAATTGGCATTTTCCAAGAACAGATATAAAAAGTTATGGTCTTCTTAAGTGCATAATCTGATTAACAAAACATTCTTGCTCTAAACTGAAGTTAGGAAGTAAAAATGGGATATCTTTAACAAAAGATAACTTGGAACAGGACAGAAAAAATGGAACTGAGTTACATTTTGTCTAGATCAAAGTTTAGTTGGATCTAGCTTCATATCCACAAAATTACACAGCAATACAGATACAAAATGTTAGCAACACTCACAAAAGGAAATATCCACATTATTGGAAAAACTTTGCATTACTATCCTTCATTATAAATTCACCTACTGAGTAATTCCATCAAAATAATTACATTAACAGAATACGGTTACAGAGTTACGTCATGAAGTCAAAAATGCCACAATTAAGGTTGAGAGAGCAACCTTAAATCTTATGCATCTATTTTACAATGAAGTTCTTAGTTATATGCTCATTATATTCCTTTCTCACGGGATCCTACCTAATTTAATGCAGAGTCTAGATAATGTGCAGTAAATGAGGCAAGGTTCCAAAGACTGAACGAGGGTAAATATTTATAAGTCATTTAAAAACAATTTTCCACAGATGAAAATTTCTGGATGACTTAAGCAGTTATACTGGGTACAGCTTTTTTCTGTTCTCGTAAGTTACTTTGAAATAAATGCTGCACACCCCATTCACTGTGAGCTGGATTAAACAAGAAAAGCAAGCATATAATAAACATAATGCATATATACAAGCAGATAGAATTAACATTGGCATTTCCTAATCTGGTAAGCTTGATTTAGGAGTGCCTAAAAATAGTATTTTTATAATAAAAGAAAGGACATCTACATCTCTAGAGAAGATTCCATAATATGAAACTAGACAGAGCATATAGGGGTGAAATGCAAGGGAAGCAGAATTATAGGGAGAAGGGGCTTGAACTGAAGTAATATTGCAGGAGAGAAGTGGTGGAAGCAGAGAGAAACCCTGACTGGCCACAAGTGGTTCAAAGCACAGATCCTCTCCAACCAGACCTCTTCCAGCTCTAGCTCTCCCAACTTCCACTCAGCACTCCACACCTTACTGAACAGCTACTATTGGCCGGCCCATGCACCTACTTCCAACACCCCCTCAGGTTCCCCCATCCCCAAATTGCTTTCATGTTGAACCATGACCCTACAGCCCTGCTCCTCAATGTGTTTCTGTCCATCCAAATCCTTACTCTTCACCATGCTCCCCTACACCATTCAACTGTTAAGTATCAATATATATAAGAGTTTAAAAGCTGAATATGGCAGGGAAGTACGTGACATGGGGGAAAGAATGCATCTCCCCAGAGACCAGGAGGAGAAACAGGGTTGTAGGGATTTGGATTCAGAGGAGCAGAGCAGAGGATGGCAATTAAGGAGATAGATAACAGATATATTCTTATTTATATAAACTGGAAAACTAATATAGAAAAAATATGGTCAACTTCAAGTTAAGTCATTCAACAGTCCACCTATTCCCCACTCAGCACATCCTTTTCTCAATTTCAGCTACCTCCCTTCCATCATCCATAGCCTGTGCATCTCCATCCACATCCTGCATAACCAATGTGCAGCTCTGACTATATTTATTGGTCATTAGAGGTTATGTGTTTTAATAATTAACTGTTTAGATGGAGTTAAAGTTGGGAGTATGTAAAAGTAAGGTTAAAAAAAATTACATGGATGTTGTAATTATCCGCAATGAAGGAAATTCAGAATTAAGGTTAAACTTAGTTTAATATGTTTGGATTACCTTAGGGAAATGCAGTTAAGGCACCCAAACAACCTTATCACCACTATGTAGTTAAGCAATGCAATAATCATATGATTAACACAAAATTGTGTTTATGGTGCCAAAATCAATCAATTTAATTTAATGACAAATTAGATTTTACCACCCCCTCCCCCCACTTGATACCACTACAGGGCAGTATAATAGAATTCTGAAGAACATTATTCAACCTGTGTGTGATGGTTCTTGGGATATCCAGGACTGAGAGTCACCTTGTTACCCCCTGCCTCTAGTGAGAGGAAGTCTCTCTTATTGTAGCTGGGTGTCAGCTCTCTGACCTGTCAACCCTTCAGTCACTCAAGAGCTCTCCTCTAGACTTATGTCAGCCTTTCCTTCACCTTGCAAGCTAACAATAAGGTGCACCCCAATCTACAAATCCCTTTGAATTGTTCCCATGTGACATCCAGCCCCCGACACTGACTATTCTCAGAGAGGTATACTGTACCCTGTTTACCAATTTTACCTTAAACCACTGCTCCTGTAAGCCACACAGAAATTTAACTGGGAAGAAGATAGTGGTGGAAACAAATGGTTGCAATACAAAACAAAATCATAAAAATGCAAAGTTGGCTCTACACAAAGAGTTACCCTTCCTATCTTAGTAGACTTCCATCTTCCCCACCCCAAAGTTCCAAGATCACTGGTTTCTCAAGAACCAGAATACAAACATGCAAGAACGCTTCCCTTTGTACCTGGGATTTTCCTCAGTGAATGGATCTAGAATGCCTCTCCCTAGTCTCTGTTATACTGAAAACAGTCTTTTGTTTCTAATCAAAAAGGTGAACCCCTGCCCTGTGGTAGCATTTCTTTTCTACCTTTAAGTGGTTTTGATTGTTTGTTGTTGTCTCGGTCTCTGATAGTTTTCCATGGATTGTGGCAAGGGTAGACAATAGAACCATGCATTCATTACCTCACCAACGGATCAGGAAGGGGTGACAACTCCCTTTTGTTTGAATGGGTCATCATAGAGACACATTACTGCCTGGTGACTAATTTCTACTCCAAGTGCATAAAACATACTTTCAATATAAATACATTATCCCTTAAATATTATGTGTACATACATCTCACAATGATTATTAGTTTTGACAAGTTGTGAGCTTTCTATTGATATCTTACATGTTAAAGGATATTTATCCATAAAAAGTAAGACATGTTTGGAGGAGTGAGTTTGTCAGGTCTGAAGTGAGAGCTGTTTGCAAAGAACCGAGGATCCTTTGTGAAGAGTATCTGTGTCACACCATTCTAGGAAAGAAACCTTCAGTTATGAATCAACAGCAAAGAATTATTATTAATCCTACGCACAAATTTCTTCAAAATTTAACCTGTGCATAAGATTTCCATGAGTTTTAACTACACAGGAAATTTGAAGAGTGAACTATTCCATTGTTGAGATCATTCAGAACAACAAAAATTGACACAATGCCCCCCCCCCTTTTTTTCCCCCACAATTAATTCAAATTAATTCACATACAAAATCTCAGAAAATTCTTTCTCCTGTCAAAAAGTGGTGCAATTTGTGGGAAAAGACGGTCTATTTTTCATATATAAACCAAGTAGTTGAATCCCTGCACTAAGTGCAAAAAAACCCTCAACTCAACCTTAACTATGGAGCCACAAGTGCCCTCATAACAGAGGACTGGTGGAAGACTTTCATAAATAACATTCAGAATAGTTCTTCATCTGGTTTTGTATTGATCTAAGTAAATTAGATATGTTACATTGCAAATGGTGGCTGTGAGATGTTTTTCTGCAACGCTTTACAAAGTTCTGTGAATGGATCGTCTGTTTTAAGACATTTTTCTGAATTTTGTAGTAACTTTTTTTCATATAAATTACATAATTCAAATCCATATAAGCAAGCGCACTCATGTATTACATTTCTGGCCAGAGTTAAGGCTGCATGCTGTTTAAGAAGAGAGCAGAGGCATATGAATTATGGGTGGTGGAAGGGAGGTAATTGATATTATGAAAAAAACTGCTGAGTAGAATGTAGATGGGGTGTTGAAAGACTTAGCTGCTTAACTGAATGCTCTTTATGGTTTGCATTAGTGGGATATGTAGTCCAGAAACCTTAACTCAAATTTAACTTCTTATTCCCCCACCCAAGTTTCCCTTCCTCCCCCTAGAGTAACGAAAGAAAAAGCCAAAACACTGCTCAGGGATAAATTTTAATCATTCACAAATAATTATTTGACCAAGAAACTATTTTTTTAAAAATTTAAACTTTTGACTACCAAACCTATTCTTACTAGCTAACCAACAGAGGACAGTATGCAACATTAAATGTGAACTGAGGTGAAAAGTATCTAGAGGCCCTGTGAAGACAACTAAACTACTGATTCCACAACAGCAAATCAAAATTCACTGTATATATCACACCATAGTGTTTGAGACCATACATAACATCTGATTAAAGGATCTCTCAGAGGTCTCAAACTTTATCTAAAAGCCATATTTCATTAGACATGTGTAAAGCATCTCCCATTCACGACTGAGCACCCCCTGCAACCCTCATTCCACCATACAGACCTGATCCCTTCCCATTTGTGATCTCATAAAGATGGACAGCAGAACTGGAGGGATAGGACAAATACCTACTGGGGGAGCTGATGTATGTTTTTTCCAACACATTATCTTGCAGAGGCCAGAGCAGGACCTGGAGAACGGGCTTAAACAGCCATCACAGTGCACGGGATCAGGCCAGCCCCCTGGGGAGAAGGTATGAACGGTTCTCCTCTCCCTGCCTTCCAGCAATTGTGGGTTCTGGAAGAGTCACCCAGCCCACCAGAGGGTCAGGAACACGTGCACCAGCCTGTGGAGAGCACAAGGCACCAAGCACCAGCTGATGAGGAACAGAAATAGCAACTGTCAGGATGCTCCTTCCCAGCTTGGATCCTGTTCCCACCCCACCTCCACAAGTGTCAGTTGCTCCCCTAGCTCCTCCTCCTATCCATCCTCCTGCCCCAGCACATAACTACTTGTAGCTGTTACTGAAATTACATACATGTTAAAATAGCATTAGAAATATATTTTAGATGCATAAATCCAATTGTTTTAATGAAGTTTGTCAGCAATAAATACAGAGGAAAACACAAAGAATCTGTCTACCGTATTATCCATTCTCACCAATCCTCCAAAAATGAGAGCTACATTTCAAAATGAAAAATAATATGATCTTTAGTACATAATCTTTAATCCAATGTATGCCATTAAGACATGTATTTAATTAAAGACAGTTATGCACAAAGCTGTCTTCAAGTTATCAAAAGCTGTTTTGCAAATATGTTAACTTTTTACAATCAGGCAAAAACACATTAATATGTACAGTTCCAAGTCCTATAAAATGAAATAAAATTTTACTCATAATAAAAAAAGAATTAAAAGAAACTGGTGAACTTCTATCCTTTAAAACAACTGATCACTACCCTGTCCTACTCCACTTTAATCATGCTTTTTGCTTAATTAAAGTGGTGATAAAATCTTCTAAATCCTAAAATGTTCACCAATAAAACTTTAAAGTTAATTAAACTTAATAACTGGGTGTGGACCATGCTTTTCTCTCAACAAGAGGGAGTTCTTATGATAAGATTCAAGGGGTGATAACATCCAGCAACTCTGGAATGAAGCTGGATGAAATATTTCAGAGGAAACTTTTCCCTGAAATCTGCAGATTTGGAGAGAGAAACGTTTCCATGAATGTCTGTCAATTTTCAAATTGCTTTAGCTGAAAAAAGAAAGCATTTCCAAAATATCTAACTGAACCATTTTGACATTATCAAAACAAACATTGCTTTCAAGCTACATTCAAAAGGGGATTTAGGCACTATTCACAGAACCAGTGGTGCCATTCCCTTTACCCACTCTTTTATACCCAATATCCAGGGCACTTACCTGGAATGTGAGAGACCCAGATGTGAATCCCTGATCTAGTTCAGGGACTTGAACTCAGGTCTCCCCTCTCCCAGGTGAGTGACTGACCTAACCACCAGGTATATTCTGGTGTGGGTCTCTTTTATCCTCTCCTGTTGAAACTGTATCACTTTGTATCAAATACTTGAATGTCACTGGTCCAGAAAGTAAGAACAACACTAGTCCCTTGATGGATAAAGGTTCATATGGATGGTTTGGGCTGTCATTTAGCAAGTTCTGTACCACAGACACTCTACTTGTCTGCTAGAGAACCACAATGACCTGCATGGACAGAGCAAAGAAAGTAGTACATTATATATAGGGGTGTTCGGATGTTATGTTAATTGAATACATATGTTCTTTCCATAAGTCTGTTCATCCATGTCAAGTACCCCACAACACTTTGCAAAGATGAAGTCAGCTTTGGCATTTGAATATAGGAAATATGTCTACGCCAAGATGCATGAATAAGAATGTACCAAATACAATGTTGACCAATATATGCTGAGCTATTGTATACGTCAATATGTATTATTCACACCACAGATATATTAATATGCATTAGACATGTAGTATTGATGTAATATATTGTGTATATATATATATATATATATTTCTAGAAGTTACATGGCCTGAATTGGCCTATGTCTTTCTAGAATTCTGGTCACCTATGCTAAGTGAGCTTTGGCATTAGAAAATAAGAAACTTATCGAACCAAAAATATATTAATGTTTTGCCCGGATACAAGTTGGAGGAGTACTTTCATGGACCAGTACCTGCAACAATTAGGGAATACTTTCATGGTTCAACAACACTTGGAATGTAGTTTTAAAACAAGATAGAGAAAATACAGGGAGATATGAAGGAGAACGCGGGCACAAACTAGTGGGTTAAATTTAAAACTTTAACATATGAGGCTTTTAGCCTGTAAACAACCACAATATGAACAACCCACAATATGAGCGAGGATGTATCTTTGAAGCACACCTTCTGAGTACGGTGAATACACAGAGAGAAGAATTGCTTCCCAGAAGGAGGATATGTACGTCTCCTCTTTGTATTGTACTGTTTTGTCTTTAGGCAATACGTTTGGTTAAACATAGTTAACTGGCCTCAAACATTCTTAATAATTAACACAAGGGTTGTCAAGCAATTGGCTACACTTTTAATCAACAGATGTGAAACAATATTTTTAGAACACAAATCCAAAATTGTAATGTTCCTCAACTTCCTACCCTCTCCCACAAGAGAACATAGTCTCGTATAATGCCTTTGCACTATACAGATCTAAGTGGCAACAAATCAGGAATCTGACTAGTATAGAAGTTTTACATGTTTGCAGAATATTTATGGTTCAGAGATGGAGAGTGTCTCTGTGGTTATAAGTTTTGATGTTCAATTAATCAAGTACAGCAAAGTTTCACTATTATAAATGTTTTCTAATAAAGAAAACTGGATTAGCCCAGTGCCCATGTAAATGAACTTGACACAGCTACAAAACTTGGATCCAGCCACACTGGGTCACATGTTTTGGGACTATCCCAAAACATAATCCATTTGACTAAAAGTAGATTGGAGGATTAATAGGATTAAAAATTACTTCCCAGACCTGCATTTTGGGATATATCCCATCATCCTGGAAACTCTCCAACTCCCAGAAAGCTTGGTTCTCTATAATTGCTTACAACCAAACAACTTGCTTAGATGAAAGAGCACATTGCCCCCAGGTATGGAAGCTTGTCACAGCAACTCACCTAATCTAGCAGCTAAAGAACAGGTAATGTTTCAGAGATGACACCACAGACAAATTTGAAAAGATTTAATCTAACTTTTTAGAAACCTTTCATTAATTCCTACCAAACAGAAGAGATGTTCTCTCCTTTTCCCTTCCTACCCCCACTTTGTCTCCTTTCCCTCCTCCCTCTCATTCCCTTATCTTTCGATCTCAGGTCTAATTTTCTCCCCTGATTTGGGGCAGAAATTTTCGGTCAAATATAAATAAAAACCTGTGTCCAGTCTTAAGACACTTCAAGACAGCAGGCTTTGGGGAGAAATGTGTTGTGTTGCTCTAGAATGAGCTCTATGATATAGACATTACGTTAACAAGATTTGAATAAAGTCCTATCCAGCCCTCTGTGGCCAAGAATGATTGCTGTGACATTGGGTCTTAACAAAGGAGGTCCTCTGTTGAAGGGAAGAGGCAGATAGTAAGAGACACTCTAAGCTTGCTGACTGACAACTGCTGGGAGGGTTTTCAAAGCTTACAAGTGTTGGAATTAAAACCAGAAAAAAAACTACTCACCCTGTGAGGTAACAGATTCTTCAAGATGGTGTCCCTGAGGGTGCTTCACTGTGCCTTTGATCAGAGAATTTCAGCAGCAGTGCTTGTCCGGGTCACTGCATGCACTCTCCCGGTCTCAGACCCCCCCTTCAGTTCCTTCACCACCACCAAGTCCATAGATTAAACTCCGAAATAGAGGGGGGAAAGGGTGGGTAATAGAGCACCCACAGGACACCATCTTGAAGACCTTCAGTTACTGCACAGGGTGAGTAACCTTCTCTTCTTCAAGGAGTGTCTCTGTGGGTGCTCCATTTCAGGTGACTGTCGAGCAGTGCCCCTCGGTGGATGGAAGGGGCTTCAGAGTTGCATTGGTAACTGATAGTATAAACACAACAAGGAGTCTGGTGGCACCTTAAAACTAACAGATTTATTTGGGCATAAGCTTTCGTGGGTAAAACTCCACTTCTTCAGATGAACCCTGATACTTGATGATAGTATAGTAAGTTCTACCAGTGCATCCGATCTTGAGCTCTGATCTATCTTACAGTGTTTTGTAAACATGTATGTGGATGCCCAGGTGACCACTTCACATAGGTTCATGATAGGATATAGTTGAGAAAAACTACTGAGGTTGATAATGACCTGGTAGAGTGGGTTCTGATGCATCCAGAAATCCATTTGGACAGTCTCTGCTTGGAAATGGTGGAACCTTTAGATCATTCTGAAGTTGAAATAAAAAGTCTCTGACTTTCCGAAGGTCTTGGTTATCTCAAGGTAAAACGCTAGTGTGTGTCTGATGTCCAGGGGGTGTAATACTGAGTCCTGTTTGCTCCCATGAGGTTTAGAGAAGATGGATTGGTTGGTTCAAGTGAAAAGAGGAGGGTACTTTAGGTAAAAATTCAGGGTGAAATCTTAAGGTTAAGGTGACCTTATCTTTGAAAAAGATGGTATGTGGTGGGTGCGCCATGAGGGCTCCTAACTCTCCCACTCATCAGGTGGACGTGATAGCCGCTAAGAATGCGACTGACAAATGTGTTAGACAGCATGTTGCTAATAGTTTGAGTGGGGCCCAGGTAAGGCAGTCGTAGTACCAAGTTCAAGTCCCAAGGTGGGGTAGGTACTTGTATTTCAGGGTAAAGGTTTCTGATACCCCTAAGAAAGTGTTTGGTGGTAGGATTGACAAATATCGATATCCTGTCCACCTTGTGGTGAAAAGCAGTAATAGTGGTAAGGTGTACTCTAAGCAAGCTAAGGAATAGGCTGGAGTTCTTTAGTTCTAGAACGTATTCTCAAATCATTGGTAAAGGGGAGGTAACAGGTCGGGCTCATTTGTTTTGGCATTAGATGACAAATCTCTTCCATTTATGCAGGTAAGTATTCCGTGTGGTTGTCCTCCTATTGTTTACTAATATGTCTTTTACCTATGCAGAGCAGGTCAGTTTGTCAGGCTGGAACCATGTAGAAGCCACGTTCTCAGGTGAATTCTCTCCAGGTTTGGATGGTAAACCTGTCCAGCATTTTGCAAGAGAAGATTCAGCAAGAGTGTACAGTGCACATACCACCATCCTCAATAGGTACGATTTCCAAGTTTGTCTGGGCGACGTGAGCGCTATAAGGATGACTCTGATCTTGTCTCTTATTTTGTATACTACCCTCAATGGCAAGGGGATTGGTGGAAACACATACAGCAGAAGCGTATCCCATTTGAAAAGAAAGGCATCACCCAAGGAATGGGAACCCAACTCTGCTCTTGAGCAGAATTGCAGGCATTTGCAGTTCTGGGAGCCTGCGAAGAAGTCTATGGATGGGTGACATCAATGTTTGAATATGCTCTGCACAACTGTGTTGTTTAGCTCTCTCTTCTGGTCCTGCCAGAATTCCCTGCTCAATGTATCCGCTGTGGTGTTTTGACATACTGGGAGATATGAAGCTGACATTTTGACACTGTGTCAGATACACCAGTTCCATAGTTTCATGACTTCGGTGCATAGGGTGTGTGACCTTTCCCCTCGCTTTCAGTTTATATAAATCATGCAGGCAATGTTGTCCGTCATTACCCACATAGTCTTGTTCCCGATCAATGGCAGGAAGTGCAAGCACGCACTGCAAAATGCACACAGTTCCAGGAGATTTATGTGTAACAGCGTCTTGGTAGGAGACCACCAGCTCTGAATTGTTTAGTGTTGTATATGGGCTCCCCAGCCTATCAAGGGGCATTGGTTGTGAGAATCACTGAAGGTGGAGTCTGTGTGAAAGGGACTCCCACGCACACATTGTTGGGCTGCGTTCACCAGTATGGCGAGTCTTTGTCTTTGTGCAGCATTACGAGGCACTTGTTTAGGCTGTGTTTGTGTGGTATGTAGACTGTTCTTAGCCAGTCCTGAAGGAAGCATACATGAAGATGCTCGTGTCATACCCTAGAGTTCCCTGTAAGGTGCGCGGCCACGCAGCAGCCTATTTAGTGTTGCGCAGGTGCTCAGGGAACCCGCCGGAGGACGCCCCAGCCCCAACCTAGCCAACCCAGCCCCAACCTGCCACAGCCAGGGCAGCCTGGCCCCGGCCGGGGTGGCCCGGCCCCTTTGCAGGGAGGCCCTCCCTGAACCCAACCCTGTCTGGACCTGCGGGGGCCAGGGTAGGGGCGCCTATCCCGTAGCTCCAGCCCCGGAGCTGCCACAGCGGGGAGAGGTGCCTCTCCCCACAAGCCCAGGTGCTGCTGGGGGGAGTCCTCACGCCCACCGTAGCCCCCATCTCCACCCCAAACCCGTCATCGGCAGCTCCACCCGAGCCCACACCCCCAGCTGGCGCCGTCCCCAACTCCAACCCTCTGCTCCAGCCCTGAGCCCCCCACCCCCAGCCAGAGCTCTCACACCCCTGCAGCCCAACCCTCTGCCCCAGCCCTGAGCCCCCTCCCACACTCCAAACCCCTCGGCCCCACCCCCACCACATTAATTTTGTTATGTGCACCGATATGAAGGTGATGTGTCACACATCACCTCCATATTGGTGCACATAAAAAAGTTCATTCCACACACGGGTGGGAAAAATTAGGAGGGAACACTGGTCGTACCATGAATGTGGTTGCTGTCATCTGGCCTAATAGTTGGACACAGATCCATGCAGATACCTGTGGGCTGTTCAGTATGGTGGAAATCCAATTGACTATAGTGAGGAATCCTGTCAGTGGTAATGATGCTTCGGCCTCTAGAGCATCGATATCCACCCCAATGAAGTCCAGTTTCCGCATGGGTATCAATGTTGATTTTTGTACGCTGAGTTGTAGTCCCAGCTGCAAAAAAAGGATGATTGTCATGTTGATAGTGTCTATGGCATCTACCCGGGTGGGTGCTTCTAACAGGCAATTGTCTACATAGGGAAAAATTGTCACTCCCTATTTGCGGAGGTGTGCCACCACTGCACGAACACTTTGGAAAACACCTGAGGGGCTGTCGAAAGGCCAAAGAGCAGAACCATGTATTAATAATGTTCTGTCCCCAGAATAAACATGAGGAACCTCCTGTGAACAGAATGTATGGTTCCATGAAAAAAGGCATCTTGGAGGTCAAGGGCCAAAAACCAGTCCCACTGTTCCAGCACTGGTATTATTGTTGCTAATGTGACCATCCTGAACTGTTGGACCCTTGTGAAGTTGTTGAGTTTTCTGAGGTATAAAATAGGACTTCATCCTCTGTTCTTCTTCTTCTGAGTTAAGAAGGAGTGGGAGTAAAAACCCTTCCCTTTGTGCTGTGATAGTACCTGTTCCACAGTGCCCAGATGTAGGAGGTGGTTTACTTCTTTCCGTAGGTGTTTGTGAGAGGGGTCCCTGAAGAGGGATGGATAAATGAATGGTATCATATAGCCTGAATGCATTATTTCCAGTACCCAGTTGTCTGTGGTGATGGATTGCCATGCTGGTTAGAAAGGGGTCCTCAGAGATAGTCAGATATACTGCACAAAGATATCTTTAAAGAGGACCTGATCAGATTTTAACAGAAGACAAGTAACTTGCCGTATTAGATGTACACTGAAAAGCACTGTGTTGCTTGGGGACCGCGTCTTTGTCAAGTAGTTCTGAAGCATGCCAGACGTGTAATGTTACTTCTCAGAATGAACTATTTGCATCATTTGAAAACAAATTTCCATTACAGCTGTAATGTGTGTAAACTACTCATTAAAGATTAAACTTTGAGGTCATGCCAACACTTCAACGTACTGTACAACTATTGTTTCAGGTTACTTATGGCATGCTGTAAAGTAGTAAGCTCAGAATTGTTTGGCTAGTGCTCTCAGCTAGTCATGAGATCCTAGGGAAAAAAAGTTAATTAGAACTCCTGGTTTCAAATAATAAATCTGATCACTGGAAATGAGTAATTGAAAAAATGTGTACTTGTTCTATCTCTACTGAATTAATCTGCAGGTTTACAGCTCACTGCAACAAATCTTATCAGTTTGTTAAAAATGGTGACCCACAAATAGTTTTTCATTATGTTAGGCTAGAAGAATGGCTAGAAGAAAAAGATAATGTTGAATATCAGCATTTGATAGACATGCCTGGTCTGTTAAATATGAGTAAATAGAGATTTTACTCAATTTAATAAAATCACTAGAAATGATGTCAGTGTTGTAATGATGCTCATTTTGTAATATCATAACACCCTGTTAAATAGAGAGCTAATGACTATATTCCTACATGTCTTTTGAAACAAAAGCTCACTGTTTTAACAATTATTCTTTTGTTTTTGATATTTACATGGCAAGGATTTGTAAGCCTGTTAATAATTCCTAAATAAGTAGTAATAAAAAGAAAACAAATACAATAAAGAAAATTAGTTAAATATTCTTTGGATTTCTTCTTGATATTTAATTTCTCAGGATAACTGATAACGCACAAAGTGTCATTAAGGGGCATACAAGTCCAGTTTATGAAGACAGTTGCACTATGAGCACAAGAAAATACATCTGAAGTAATTTTTAAAGTGTGCTTAATTTGCCAGTTTGTTATATAACCAACGATACTAGCTGCCAGTAATAAGTTTCTATTTAATATTAGAGCCTACCTAAAAGCAGCTTCCCAAAAGCAGTTCATTCCACAAACATCAGAGGGCAGCATCCAATAGGAATTCCAGTAAGATATAGACAAATTCTTACACCTAACAGGATAAGACAGAAATAACAATCCTATAAGAAAGTTACTGGTTTTACATCAAAATGAAATTGATTATTTTCAGCTCAAACATCAGAACTGTTATTCCATGGCATAGCAATTCCACAGAGAACACTAGTTTATATTGTGTCAAGGCTTAGATAATAAACCAGATACCTACTAGCCCAAACACTAAACATACTAGCTAGAGCAGTGGTCCCCAAGCTTTTTACCTTGTGCCCCTCTTATCTCTGTCCGCGCCCCTCCACTGCTCCCCAGTACAGGGGATGCAGACAGGGGTAAGGGGGCTAATGCTGGGGCTACAGTTGGGGGCAGCCAGGACCCTGAGTGCGGGGCCAGGAGCGGAGCCCTGGGCGTGGGTTTGCAGCCGGGATGCCAGGCACAGGCCAACAGCCAAACACCGGCTGCAGCTGGGACCCCTGGTGGGGGGACTGGCAACTGGGGCTGTGGCCAGGAGTGGAACAGGGTGGGACTCCCTCCCTGCCCCCCATGACGGCTGTCCCAGGCCCAGCTGTGCCCCCCCCCCCGAATATTCCTCGGTGATCCCCAGGGGGCACACCCCATGCATGCGGGCCCCATAGAGGTACAGCTATAAGAGTATTGGGCACCATCAGCAATGTCCAAGAGCAGTTCTATTATGAGAAGCCCAGTCCCCCACTCTTGCTCTCCCTTTCCCCCACCCCACCATTACCTCCAGATGCCAGGAAGGGAGAGGAGGCTAGGCTTTTTACCAGGCTTCTGCCCTAGACTCTTCTTGGGCTCCCTTTGGATATCAGCCTGGCGTTAATAGGCATCATACTTTTGAAATGCTTCACCTCTAAAGGCTGGCAAGGAGGAGCTTTCTATCCTCTCCACATGCACATACTTCTTACTCTTGTGAGGAGGGAGGATTTCTGTGACTGTATATGTCCTCTCCACATGCACATACTATTTATTGGATTTTTCTCCCTGGTGACTATTTCCAGTGCTTGATTCTACTGTTCCTCGGTTCTTTTTAAAGCTATAGAAGCATGAAATTGACATTTTCATTGCTGCCCACAGAGTTTTCAGTAACAGCAGTGAAAATGACCAGTCTAATTTCATTCTGCTTACCAAAGCTGTGAGCAGCAGAATTGTTTGCTATGGGTAAGTCAGGAATACAATACATAGATTTAGACGTAGTTTTTGCAACCCCAAGAACCAGATTTTTTTTTTTAAATGAAAACTTAAAAGTTGCAGAAATTGATGGCGTAGGTCCCCTCAATGGTCCAGAGCAAGCTTTTAATTTGCCATGGGCAAGTGGCAAACCACTATCTACATTACAGGGATATTTTTATTAGAATCAGAGGGTACCTTGTAAATACTGGATCTCTTGTGACACAAGGAGCAAGGTGAACTTCCATTTAAGTATTCTTAGGAATTTTCTTTTTCTAAGGCCTTGTCTAGTCTAGAAAAATAAATGCTTTCTATACAAAAAAACCTGTTCGCTAAACTAACAGGCTTCAAAGCCCTAGTGTAGATGGGGGCCACTAGTATTTCACCATAGCATATGCTAGCCCTTCAACCTGTTAAAAAAATAAGTGTTTTTTCCTCTAGACAGCCTAAATCAGTCCTAAATTAGAATAGCTTTTTAAATGTAATCTTTTTTAAATGACACTGTCTATTTAAATGTCATTCCCATCCACCCAAAACCTTCATTTAATATTGGAATCTAACAAGTCTACACAAAGTTATTTTCATGGACGATGGTAAGATATGACATGGCAGAACCTTATTTCTTTGTAGTCACGTTTACAGTGCTGTGCAGTGTCATCAGAACCATCCTTGGCAAGTTTTTCCTCCTTCATATTAATGACATGCGCAATAATTTCCTTACCTCTACTAGATTAAGAACTGAAATAGCAGTTGCTATTGCTACTATTGCTGCCCTACCCACTTTTACACAGTAGTAGTCAAGTAATGATTAGGGAAAGCTTTTTAAATGCATGTTCAAAGGCCTACGTGAGCAAACCAACCTCAAAACACTTAAACACTTCACTTAAACACACATTTAAAAATGATAAATTTGAGGATTCTAAAGTGCATATATCCTCTGAAGTGACCTCCTTTCCCCATTTTCCAGAGCCACAACTAGGATGGGGCAAGATGGGCAGCTGCCTAGGACACAGAGCTGGCAGGGGCACAAAAATGGGGCAGTGCAGGCTTGGGCCCAACAGCATCAGGTCTCCCTCCTCATTCCTCACAGGATTGGACTCAACACCATTGGCTGGAGTCCAAGGGCATAGTCTGGGGTGAGGTGTGGTTTTGTACCTCCCCCCAAATAGAGACCCGGGCCGGGAGCGGATGGCATGACGCTCCTTCTCCCGGAAACAGTACCTCTGCAGCTGCATGCCATCTCCTGAATCCTAGTGCCTTCTACATGTGCTGGGCCCTCTATTTGGCCACCATCCTGTTTTCTGTACAACGATGCGTGCCCATAGTGGGAGGAGGCAGGGAAGGGGGGCAGTGTTTAAGCCTAGAGGTTGCAACATTCTCATAGCCTTGCTTTTTGGAGCTGGCAGGAAAGAGTCCACCCTTCCAGCAGCCGCCGGTTCCCAGTTCCTGGGCTGGGCACTGGGCTCAGATGGCTGAGTTCAGAGATCAGGCTGTGTCATTGTGAGCCCAGCAGCCCTGAGGCTGGGGCAGGGGCCGGGCAGCAAAGGAGAACAAGGTGCGGTTCCGCTCTACGCACAGGGAGTAGGGGAGAGTGACCCGGCTGCAATGGCAGGTTGCTGGATGGCAACCAGGGTGTGACCAGGCTGCTGAGAGGCAGGTGCCCAAGGGGCATGAGTACTGCAGGAAAAACCTCACGGAGCATCTAATAGCATCCACACTCCATGGGCAGGGGCTGGCTCCAGGAGGTGTCACAAGTCCACACCAAGCTCCTTCATGGCAGAGGCAAGAGCGTGTCAGGGACACAGCTTGGAGCTGTGCTGCCCACCCTGCCTGGGGTGTGCCTAGCCATGCAGAAGAGCACAGAGAACTACGGGCCCAAGCGACTCCCACCAGCTACTCATCTGCTGGCTCCTGGCAGGAAGCAACGGTTTTCTAACTTGGGGGGTGCATCCCCCTAGGGAGGCACACCCTACAGTTTAAAAACTTCTGTGCTAAGTGGGAGGTAGAAATCTGGGGACATGACACCATGGCCCCCCCACACATGTTGCCTCTAAAGGGTACGAGTATGATTGCTTACCCCAGGCGCTAAAATGCATATCCACCTCCCCTTCTCATATATGCCAAAAGAAATTGCAACAAAACTGTAAATCTCACAAGAGATATAGGAAGGCCCATTCATCCAATGTTCCTGACAGAATTATTTCAAAGTTTATTCAATTGACATACCATATCAAATGTGTGTAACCATGACAACCAAAAATGAGGCTAATGTAAGCATGAGCTCTCAAGTCTGAAGGACAGCAAAATCTTTTTTTAAACACACATGTACCTACTATAATGAGTGTACCAAATTGGCAGACATGCATTAACTAGAAAAAGGAAATTGATAAGAAATAATCTTGTGTCATATCAAAAGGATGTCAAATCACCACCACAGGGAAGTTGCTGAAAGTAAAATAATTGGAGGCAGACAGTGTTTGGACAAAATTAAATAGTCCTATATTTTTGCTTTTTTATGTAAACCATTGCCTAAAGCTTGCAGATATGCCAAGAGGAGACCAGACCAGTATATTCAACCCGTACTTACACTAAGACTTTTGAATAGGCATTTTAAAAGCTTTTTCTGTACTGCAATGAAGAAGTACTTATTTTACACATTTCTTCCACTGATGCTCTGTGCCGTGACCATCAAAACCTTCATGGAATTGGCGTTAGTTCCCTGAAGTGATGAATCATTTGTCTTGAAAGACAAGAACATTTCTTACACCTCTGACTCCAGCAATCTTTTTGTCTTTGAACCTTGGGTGAAACACAAAGAGGACAGAATATTTCCAGTATGGTTCAGTGCTCATGTAAATCCAATATTCAGTTTCTTCCAGGATACTGCTTCACTGTCTAAAATGCTTGTGCAGATAGATACAGTTTGTTATAAAAAGGCACTTTGTAAGACGGTATGCTTCAAAAGCTAAGATTCCCCCCTTGAGGCACCAGCAATACTGTATTTTCTGCAGTACTGTATCTTTGATTTTGAGTCCTTTCTGAAGATTAAAGCAACACCACAGAATCTATATAATTTAATTCAACCAGTTTGTCAGATGGCTCGAGGTAGAACTGGGTCTCAGTATAATAGGTTCTTCCTTAATCAGGAAAGACAGTGGTGCCATCAAAATCTCTATACTATTGGAATAGCTGTGCTTCTTCACTCAACGTAGAGTATTATACATATATTATTATCTTCATCTTCTCAACAAGCGACATTTGTGGATAGGCTGCTGAAAACAACATGATAGTGCATCCATATGCTCTCCTCATTTGCCAAAAGAAAAGTGAGTCTACTAGGTGATGTCTCCATTTACTTATCAGATGGTTAAATATTAGGGCTGTCAATTAATCTCCGTTAACACAAGCAATTAACACAAAACAAATTAACATTTCTTTTTTTTAAACAAGCATTAATTGCACACCTCTCTTTTGACCCACTTTATTTACTAGTATTTCATCGCTTGGTGGACATTGATACAGTTCTACTGTGTTCTCATGATCTGGGGTGATTAAATATCAGAAAAAGTTAATGGAGCAATGTAGTAAAAGTTCAGGTCTTTTAAAGGGGAAGTTTAATTTTTAAAAAAAACTTTTGGATGGTTCTCTGGATAAAAAAGACTTATCTGTAGTTATTTTTTGCAATGCTGAGTTCCAACACCATTGAAGTACTTCAAGTCTGCAGTACCACCTACACACTAAACATGCTTTAATTGCCAGTTTTTATGCTACAGAAAACCCACCGACAGCAAATGAACAACAGAGTATGCTTAAAGAGTTTCAGAATCACTACAAGCCCATGGATCAAATAAAGTACAACAGCTTAACCAATGCTATTGCAAAGTGGATAGCTATGGACTGCAGCCCACTCAACATTGTAAACGACAGGGGGCTAAGAGATGTTATTCAAATTGCATCTTCCAATCAATCAGTCATATACTTTGCCCTCCAGAGGAATACATGACCTATATCACAACAAGACTACTATAAAGTTGGAGTTTCTGAAAAATGCACTAGCTGTTGCTTTGACTGGTGATCACTGGACATCCTTGCCCAATTACAGCTATCTCGGCGTTGACTGATTACTGCATGGACACTGCAGTCATTTGCTTTAAACAGTAATACATACTGAAGAGACATTATGCTGAAGCATGTGCAAAGTGTTTCTTGGATATTACAAAAGAGTGAAATATTCAAATAAAGGTAACACTTAGCCCTGACAGTGCACATAATATGATAGCAGCAGACAGCCTTTTGAACACAAAGCATGCATCGCTCACAGTCTGCAGCAATCCATTACAGTGGTGCTCAGTGATGGTGGTTTTGAAAATGTGCTTGCAAAATACAGAAAAGTTGAGGGCCATTTCAAACAGTGCAGCTAACAGTACAGAGCTAGGAATACCACAAGCTGCAAATGGACAGAAACAAGGTATTTCAACCAGATGGAACTCCACATTGGGTATGGTTCAGCTCCTGCTTTGCAACAAAGTCGCTATCACAGCCACCTTAGCTCTTCAAAAGCACAATCTATCAGTGCCAACAAGGATTTTGAAAAACTGACAAAAGATAGAAACACTACGGGAGCCCTGAAGATTTGTAACTGAACTCCTTGGGGGAGAATAATGTCTCCCACTCCATGGTTTTACTTGCATTCTGCCATATATGTCACGTTGTGGCAGTCTCGGATGACGACCCAGCATGTGTTATTCGATTTAAGAATACTTTCATTGCAGATCTGACAACACACAAAGAAGGTACCAATATGAGGTACCAATTTGTAAAGACAGCTACAGCACTCAACCCAAGGTTTAAGAATCTGAAGTGCCTTCCAAAATCTTAAAAGAGCATCACCCCGATGTGGAAACTACAGTACACGACCCACCAAAAAACAACCAAAACAAAAGCCATATCTTCTGTTGGTGACATCTGACTCAGAGGCTGAAAATGAATGTGCATTGGTCCACGCTGCTTTGCATCATTATCGAGCAGAACTCATCATCAACAGGGAAGCATGTCCTCTGGAATGGTGGCCGAAGCATGAAGGGGCATATGAATGTTTAGCATATCTGGTATGTAAATACCTTGCAACACCGGCTACAACAGTGCCACACGAATGCCTGTTCTCACTTTCAGGTGACATTGTAAGTAAAAAGCAGGCAGCACTATCTCCCATAAATGTAAACAAACTTGTTTGTCTTAGTGATTGGCTGAACAAGTAGGACCAAGGGGACTTGTAGGCTCTGAAGTTTTACGTTGTTTTATTTTGAGTGCAGTTATGCAAAAAAAATTCTACATTTTTAAGTTGCACTTTCACAATAAAGAGATTGCACTACAGTACTTGTATGAGGTGAACAGAAAAATATTTTTTATCTTTCTTACAATGCAAATATTTAATCAAAAATATAATATAAAGTGAGCACTGTACACTTTCTATTCCATCTTATAATTTAATCAATATCTGAAAATGTAGAAAACACCCAACAATATTTAAATGGTATTCTATTGTTTAACAGTACACTTAAAATGGTGATTAATTGCGACTTTTTAAAACTTTGTGATTAATCACGACTGTTTTAATCATTTGACAGCCCTGTTAAATATATCTCGGCTCAGATTTCACTCCTCTGATGGACAGTCCTGCTGCAAAATCAGGTCACTGCTACACAGAGGCCTTATCTACACTACACAGTTTTGTAGACCCAACTTACACCAACAATCAAAAACCAGTATAATTACATCGCTTGTGCATATTCACACAACGCTCCTTCTGTCAGAAGAGCACGTACACAGTTGGTGCTCTAGCACTGACAGTGAGAACAGTGCACTGTGGGTAGCTATCCCACTGTGCTACTCACTACTTTCTAAAGCTATAAGTTGTGGGAAGGCAGAGTGGATCGCAGTGCATCATGGGTGCAGGCTCAACTTCCCATGATGCAGTTTTTTCCATCCCATCATTCCATGGGCTTCCAGCTGCATTTCATGACATTTTTCAATGACTCTTGTTTACTGTGAGCCTGTCATCTCTGTCTGAAAGGATGCATCCCACACTGCTCTCTAATGTTGTGGTCACTGTTATGACCATATTGCAGATGGTCATGCAGTATATCATGAACTCCCAATCTGAACAACAATCAGAGTTGCCTGAACTGCTGTATCCCATGGAAAAAAACACCACCAGATTACCTTCAGCATTCACGCAACAGCTGCACACAGTGGAGCATCGCTTTGGGGCTTGGGAAATAAGCACTGAATGGACTGATCACATTGTTATATGCAAGTCTGGGATGACGACCAGTGGCTGCAGAAAGCCACCTTTCTGGAACTGTGCACAGAGCTTCACCCAGCACTGCGGCACAAGTACACCAAAATGAGAGTTACCCTCTCGGGGGAGAAGTGTATGGCAATTGCTGTGCGAAAGCTGTCGACTCCAGACTGCTACTAGTCAGTCACAAATCAGTTTGGAGTCGAGAAAACTTTGGAGCTGCATTAAAGCAAGCGTGCAGAGACATAAATCACATCCGGCTATGAAGTACTGTGACTCTTGACAATGTGCATGAAATAGTGGATGGCTTTACAGCAATGGGATTTCCTAATTGCGGTGGGGAGATAGATGGCACACATCCAAATTTTGTCCCCTGACCATCCTGTGACATCAACAGAAAGGGCTATTTCTCTGTGGTATTGCAGGCACTTGTGGATCACTGTGGGCATTTCATTGACATCAACGTGGGTGGTCCGGGAAGGCGCATGATGCATGCATCTTCAGGAACACTGGCCTGTACAGAAAGCTCCAAGCATGAACTTTCTTTCCAGACCAGAAGATTCCAGTTGAGGATGTTAAAATGTTCATAGTGCCCCTGGGAGACCCAGAGCGCCCCTTACTCCCATGACACATGAAGCCTTACACAGGAAACCTGGACAGCAGCAAGGAGCGCTTCAACAATAGATTGAGCAGGCGCAGAATGACCACAGAATATGCCTTTGGCAGATTAAAAGCACACTGGCGCTTCCTTTATTGCAATTTAGACCTAAATGAGGAAAATATTCGCATGGTCATAGCAGCCTCCTGCATACTCCGTAATATTTATGAGGCTACGGGTAAAAAGTTTCCTCCGTGGTGGAGCGCGGAGGCCAATTGCCTGGTGGCTGATTTTGAGCAGCCAGATGGCAGGGCTACTAGAAGGGCACAACAGGGGCTATTAGACTCAAGGAGACTTTGAGGCAACATTTTGACAATGAGCACCAGTAATGTGTCTTTCTATACAGCATACTGCCATGTTTTAACTTGCCGCCTTGTATGAAAATTGTGATTTGCAGTCAGAAAATGATCATATTGCCACTGAGTATTAATGCCAGCAGCAACCACCACGTGAAGAAGACAAAGATTGCTTATCTTTTCAGAGCGTTTGTTTTTATTAAATACCAATTAAAACCACACACAAAAGGCTTGGTGGGAAGGGAGATAACAGTGCAGGGCAATGTAGGCTCTCATAGCTGTGTGTAAGTCTAGCTTTCATTTTGAAAGCTGTCCGAAGGGGTGGAGTGAACAGGGTACTGGGATGTTCCAAGAAGTTGCAAGGAATGTGCGGGAGGAGTTTGGGGAGGGCATAGAAAGTAGTTCTGTACTGGCTGCAGAGAGGGGTGGGGGAAGCAAGCATGTGTTCTGCCTAGAGCGTTATTTAGGGACTTCAACATCTCTGTTTGCTCCTCCAAAACTTTTATCATCTGCTCCTGGCCCATTACAATTCACTCCTTGCTCTCCTTTCTGAACTGCCTGTTCACATTAATTTTTTCCTTCAAAATCTCTCTCTACTCCTTGTGTTCTTGTTTTTTGGCCTCTGAGAATTGGAGCACGTCTCAGAACATTTCCTCCTTGGGCTCTTCCTTATCTGGCAGAGGCACTCCACCAGTGTGTAAGGGGTTCCCCAGAAGGCAACATCTGCAAAACCATAAGTCACAACAAACAGAAGCATGACTTAGTTCATGCACAGCATCGAATCATTATTGTAAAATACCCCTCTTTTTACACATGAATCAGTTTCTCACTGACCCTTGGTAAGCACACAACTTGGCGAACACCGATGAAGTGAGCTCTAGCTCACAAAAGCTTATGCTCAAATAAATTTGTTAGTCTCTAAGGTATCACAAGTACTCCTTTTCTTTTTGGGGATACAGACTAACACTGCTGCTACTCTGAACCCTAAACATTGTGAGTTTGGCCTGGGGTGGGGGCACAAGATGGGGAAAGGTTCTAGGTGGCTTTTTAAGGGGATCACTGCGGGTGACTAGGGACAACATTGTAAATTCTGCCACCATTTTCCACAGGCAGGGGTGTATGTGTGTGTGTCACTGAAGCCAATGCCTCATTCCTGAGGGCAAGGGTGCATCTTCTGCATGCATGCAGCTTCAGACCTGGTCCCCATGCTGCTTGCCTATGTGCCACTTTGGTCCCTGCACAAGTGATTATCGATTGGCACGGGAAAGTTTCCTACAATGGGGGAAGGAACAAAGCAGCTCTACCAAGGAACGTTCGGCAGAGGATTGGCAAGTACCTCCAGGAAAGTTTCCTCAAGATCTCTCTGGAGGATTCCCCTGAAATCTTGGTGTGCATTAACACACTGTTATGCCACACTGCTTAGCTCCACAACTGAATGTGGAACACGCACGAACACAGATAGTCTTGTACATATCTATCCCTTCACCCACTTCTAGAATACACAGGGCAAAGGACAGCTCTACCTCATAACACTGAGCAGTATCAACTCAAAAAGATCACTTACCAGAGCTCTCCTCTCCTGCATGCGTGCCAGAAACAGACTGCTGGGACTAGCTAGATCCCTCCAAAGTGAAAAAGAGGTCCTGACTCACCACGCTACTGGACAACTCTGCCATGTGCTACACCTCATCCGCCAACTCGAGCTCCTCGTCCACTGTCCGCTATCTCCAGTCACGCCAAAGTATCCACCAGGTTCTTGGCGGTGGAGGTAGGATCGCCAACGAGGATGCTGTCCAGCTCCTTAGAGAAGTGGCAGGTCTTTGGACCAGCATCAGAGCTACAGTTTGCCTCCCTTACCTTCTGGTATACCTGCCTCATCTCCTTTATCTTTGCACAGCACTGATGCATGTCCCATTCGTAGCTCTTATCCAATATGCCACGAGGTACCAAAATTCCTATGCCTAGAGTGGAGCCCCCTATTCCCACAATGCCAACAGATCTAACAACTCAAGGGGAAAAGCGTTTGCTGTATGGAGCCCCTATCAGCCAGGAAGATGCAAAGTGAGCTCTTCACACCGAGCAAACAGGAAGTGGAATTTCAAAAATTCCCGGACCCTGAAAGGGGGAGGGTCAGATGCCTGTGTATCTGAATGCAAAACAGCGACATTCAAACTGCCAGCCAGAGTGGTCAGGATGGGCCTCCTGGAGGCCGTTTACAGCGACATAACCAAGCATAGTGTCTACACTAACACTTTGTCGATATAACTTTGCCACATTTTGTCATCAAAGCAGAAGAGTTTTGTGGCAGAAGGAGCATTGCAGTGTGTACACCTCCACTGTTTTGTCAACAAAACCTGACTTTTGTCCAAAAAAAAAAAAAAAAAAGAAGAAACTGTAGCGTAGACAAGGCCTGAGTCTCTTTCATGAGCTCTAATTGAAGCTAAATAGTCTGTCCAACTGGACAGTTGCATAATTTAGAGAAGATCATTGCTTCTGGTACCACCTTACTTTATACCTACCCACGTGTTGGCAGACCACCACAAGCTGGCACCCTGAAACTTTATAAAAACACAATAGTGGCTCAAACTATATGTATACCTCCAAATTAAAAACAGTAAGATGCCCAAAAAATGCCACCATAGCTAAAGCAACCGAGTAAAAGAGGTGGTTAGAGACAAAGACATTTTTTAAAAATTGAAAGTCACAGTGTACTAAGGAAAAGAGAAAAGGACAAACTGGCAAGTCAAATGTAAAAGTACAATTTAGGCAAGCCAAAAAAGAATATGAAGAGCAACTAGCAAAGGACACAAAAATGAACAGCATACAAATTTTTTAGTAAAAAGAAAAGGAGTACTTGTGGCACCTTAGAGACTAACCAATTTATTTGAGCATAAGCTTTCGTGAGCTACAGCTCACTTCATCAGATGCATACTGTGGAAACTGCAGAAGACATTATATACACAGAGACCATGAAACAATACCTCCTCCCACCCCATTCTCCTGCTGGTAATAGCTTATCTAAAGTGATCACTCTCCTTACAATGTGTATGACAATCAAGTTGGGCCATTTCCAGCACAAATCCAGGTTCTCTCACGCTACGCTCCCCCACCCAAATTCACTCTCCTGCTGGTAATAGCCCATCCAAAGCTATAGGAGAGTGAATTTGTGGGGGGGGCGGAGGGTGAGAAAACCTGGATTTGTGCTGGTCTGGTCACCCTATCTCAAAAAAGATATTAGAACTGGAAAAAGTACAGAGAAAGGCCAAAAAAATTATTACGGGTATAGCACACCTTCCATGTGAGCAGAGATTAAAGAGACTGGGACTGCATCTTAGAAAAGAAATGAGTAAGTATGGGATATATATATGATATAAAATCATGACTGGTGTGGAGAAGCTGAATAAACAAGTGTTATTTACCCCCTCACATAAACACAAAAACCAGGGGTCACGCAATGAAATTAACAGATAGCAGGTTTAAAACAAACATAAGGAAATATTTCTTCATGCAACACAGTAAATCTTTGGAACTCATCACCATGGGATACTGTGATGGCCAAAATTATAACTGGGTTCAAAAAAGAATGAGCAGTTCATGGAGGATAGGTCCATCAGTTGCAATTAGCCAAGATGGTTATGGACAGAACCCCATGCTCTGGGTGTCCTTAAACTTTCAACTTCCAGAAGTTGGGACTGGATAACAGGCCATGGATCACTCAAAACTGCCTTGTCCTGTTCATTTCCCCTGAAACATCTGGCAATGGCCACTGTCAGAAGACAGGATACTGGGCTAGATGGACCATTGGTCTGACCTCATATGGCCATTCTTATGTTCTGAAATTGCAAGGTGACAAACTGCAGCATAAACCTACTGGAAATAAAAATTAGACAACCATCATTCTCCTGAACCAATTTGTGGAATAAATAGATTTGGGTAGAGGGTTGTCATGAAAATCTTCCTGTCATTCATTATCTTTCAATGTGTCCCTTTCATTTTACAACCAGTTCCAGGGATTGTAGCATTAACTTGTCCACATCTTGATTGATAGTACACTCGCACTTTTGGGGGTCGGGGAGAGGGGGGGCGGAAATGTAGAGTATAACCTCAAGAATCTTCTTCTAAGAGATTTCTAAGGAACTGCAAGGCACACTAGAAACCTGTTTCTTTGACCATCTGAAGAACACAATCCTTTATAGACTTACAATGATTTCAAAATCTGTCAAATAGATGGATACTGGCTTCTGTTAAGGTGAATTAGTTGACTCCATGTGTGAAACAGAGCTTGACTAGAGGTGCTCTGTCAAGGTTCCTTCCCCACTCTGAACACTAGGGTACAGATGTGGGGACCTGCATGAAAAACCTCCTAAGCTTCTCTTTACCAGCTTAGGTCAAAACTTCCCCAAGGTACAAAATATTCCACCCTTTGTCCTTGGATTGGCCGCTACCACCACCAAACAAATACTGGTTACTGGGGAAGAGCTGTTTGGACGCGTCTTTCCCCCCAAAATACTTCCCAAAACCTTGCACCCCACTTCCTGGACAAGGTTTGGTAAAAAGCCTCACCAATTTGCCTAGGTGACTACAGACCCAGACCCTTGGATCTTAAGAACAGTGAACAATCCTCCCAACACTTGCACCCTCCCTTTCCAGGGAAATGTTGGATAAAAAGCCTCACCAATTTGCATAGGTGACCACAGACCCAAACCCTTGGATCTGAGAACAATGAAAAAGCATTCAGTTTTCTTACAAGAAGACTTTTAATAGAAATAGAAGTAAATAGAAATCACCTCTGTAAAATCAGGATGGTAGATACCTTACAGGGTAATTAGATTCAAAACATAGGTTTCAGAGTAACAGCCGTGTTAGTCTGTATTCGCAAAAAGAAAAGGAGTACTTGTGGCACCTTAGAGACTAACCAATTTATTAGAGCATAAGCTTTCGTGAGCTACAGCTCACTTCCTCAACCCCTCTAGGCAAAACCTTAAGTTACAAAAAAGATACACAGACAGAAATAGTTATTCTATTCAGCACAATTATTTTCTCAGCCATTTTAAAGAAATCATAATCTAACACATACCTAGCTAGATTACTTAATAAAAGTTCTAAGACTCCATTCCTGGTCTATCCCTGGCAGAAACCAGCATATAGACAGACACACAGACCCTTTGTTTCTCTCCCTCCTCCCAGCTTTTGAAAGTATCTTGTCTCCTCATTGGTCATTGGCCAGTGAGTTACCTTTAGCTTCTTAACCCTTTACAGGTGAGAGGATTTTTTTTCCTCTCGCCAGGAGGGATTTTAAAGGGGTTTACCCTTCCCTTTATATTTATGACATGCTCTCTTGCAAGACAGCAATTGTTTATTAGCCCTGGACATAAAGGGCTTCCTCCTTCCAAAGTCTCTAGTCTAGATCAATATATTCCTCAGCTGCAGCTAGCCACTTTTTGTCTAGCTAAAGCGGCAGGATAACAAAAAGGAAGGTGAGTTTAGTCATTATTCTAATCAGCCTTTTCCATATCAGAACCTCCCTACCTGCCATTTAGCAATACAAGAAGGAAAGGGCTGTCATGATGCTTTGACTTCTGTCCGCAATCTTCAAGTGCCATTACTTGTTTGGGATGAGAGACTGTGCATGTATATATATGCATGTATATCATTGGTATGTAATTCACTTACAGCATTTGTTTCCACTTTTTTTTGTCTGCAACCCACCAAATGACTAGAGAAAAAAAGTTCTCACCACATCCTATTATATCCCACAACCCTTTGCAGATGCAAGAAATTGTGAAATTCAGATTGCAAGTTCACATCTCCTGTATGCCTTCTAAAGACTTAACCATCAGAAAGTAGTTAACAAAAGCCAATAATCAAATAAAACTATCTGAAAATTAGTGGAAAACGTTTGGCAGAAGATACTTATAAGGTTTAGAATAATAAGGTGTCATGATCAAAAAAGTTCAAAGAATTCATTAAGTGCTGTGCCTGCTTTAATAAGCAAAGATGTACCTGAGGCTCAGTGTTTGCCAGGCAAGAGCAGAGATCATCTTCATCAGAGAGGTGAGAGCAGGATGTGTTTTAACAGCAAGGAGTTCTCAAAAAAAAAAAAATAAATAAAATAAAAGCAAAAATGCCTGATTCACAGAGCTAAGTCAGGAAAAAATGCACAAGTATTCTCAAAGCTTTACTTAAAGTTTGGGTATTTCTCCTTCATAGACATCCAGGAGTTTGAGAAGAGTTTGGTGGATAATTTAGCTTCAGCAAGTAGTCAATAAAGATTTCAACCTTATCAATCAATGAGGATTTTCATGTTCTGCCCCTGAAACAAAGCACTGACAGCAAGCCAACAATGGGGAGTGAAGTATTCAGAAATGGCAGAGCTATAATCAGTAAGGGAAGAAAAAAAAAAAATCTTGCATCCTCTGAGCTCAAACAAAGAAATTTGAGATTTTGCCATGGGAAAGCCAATTAACTTCTGAGAGGAGCTGCTGAAGCTAAGTGCACTTTTTTCTTACATAAAACAAAGACAGATGCACTAGTAGATCTATCTTTAAAAAGCTCATAACTTGCAGTTTTATCCAATACATTCTTCAATTCCACTGGCATCCTCTTTGCTGCATGGTTTAGGGTGCAAATGACTGAAATCTGAGTCTCAAGGTTGCTGTGTTTTTCCATCAGAGCTGGGATACTATCAGGGCAAATACCAATTCAGTGATGCCAATCCAATGCAATTGCAAGAACTGGCTGCTGGTTAGCTTCAAAGATATTTCTTCTGCAGCAAAACAAGTTCTTATAGATTCTTTGAAGGGGGAGGGGAGGAAGGGAGAGGGAATTGGTTGTATCTTCAAGACCCTCCAAGGTAATAACCTAAAGCTAAGAACCCCTGTTCTAGATTTCTCCACTTCTGTCAGAGACAAAATGCTCCCTACATGTTCTGCAACTGCTTTCTCTAGTTTCTCACTGAACTCATTGCCTGCAAACTTAACTGACTCTAGAACTTGTATCTGGTCTCCACACATTCCACCTAAATGCTGCAGCAGATGTAATGCTTTCTGCAGAAAATATTACAGCATCCTAAATTATAACTGCAAGGAAAAAAAAACCCAGCAGCTTTTGCTTTCTAGGCCAAATTCATTGCTGGTCCTCTCCATCATTTCATTTTTTCCCCCTCCTTATCTCTCACTTCTCTCTACGTCACCCATATGCTTTCTAGTTCCCAGTCATCCTGTTCTCCTGGTTTCTGTAGCCTTAGAAACAAACAGCTCCTTAGCACAGTAATTTACGAGATTTCACCCAATTATCCAGCAACCAGCTTTGCACTACTAGCCAATCAGAGTTGTTAAAAAAAAAAAAGTAATTGGGGGTTGCATGATAAAAGCATAACATTTGCTACAGACTTAGAGCATGACCTAATAAAGCTTTTCAGAAATGGGGCCATTGCCAGTTCATAGCATATTGGCTGTGGCAGCCATTTTAACAACATTGTCATAACTGGCAAACAACATTGTTTCACAGTTGGACATACAAGGAGTGTATTCTTGGCTTTGCTTCAACGAGACCTTATAATTGATGCAAAGACACATTTTGTACTACTTTTGATTGTCAACGTGGTCTTGGTAGAATTTAATATCATTTCTCTTTCCTTTTAGATGCTACTTTGGTCGTGTGAAAGCTGCTTGGTGATTCAGTAATATTAACTGCACACCTTATCAAAAGTTATTAGATTATTACTGGCTATTACTATTGCTTCAAACATGTCAAAAAGATACAAGCTTGTTCAAGAGCCAAGTCCATCAACAAAGAAACCCCATTCCTCTACTGACTGTAGCAAGCATGTGCTTTGTCTAAGGAGACACGGGTCCAGAGTTGATTAATCCAGCAGAATCAAAAAGAGTATGTTGGATTTGGCTATCAAACTCCAGTAGAAAATCTCAGACATTTTCATAAGCTGAACGCACTTTCTATATTCACGGACATATGCCAATTAGATTAGTCTTTTCAATACCATAACCATAAAGAAGAACAATGGATGTTAGCACAAATCCTGCTACATCAAGTTTAACAGGACCAAACTTAAAAAGACTGAGGGAAAAAAACAACTCTGAAAGCTGACAAACTGCAGAGCAAATACACACGTTTAAGTGCCCAACACAAATGCTATCCAGAAAAAGAAGCCTGTTTTATTTGTGAAATGAACATACCATCAGAAGTATCAGAGGGGTAGCCGTGTTAGTTGGTATCCACAAACACAACGAGGAGTCCGGTGGCACCTTAAAGACTAATTTGGGCATATGGTTTTTTACCCACAAAAGCTTATGCCCAAATAAATCTGTTACTCTTTAAGGTGCCACCAGACTCGTAGTTTTTGTGGATACCATCAGAAGACCTCAATGAAGTTTCTACCCTTGGCATTAAGAGTTAAGTCTGCCAGTGTGCATTTCAGCTAAAAGACCAGTACTTGCTTGCAAAACTAAGTGCAGGGGACACAGTAGCCCAAAAGGCAAAGTATCATGCAAAATGCTTGGTATCTCTCTACAAAGTCACGAAGAAGAACACCGACAGAAAAAACAAGATGATGTTGCATGGGATTCCCCTTGATGAACTAACTGACCACATACACTGAAGAGACAAGACGGAATAAAGGCATGGTTTCAGCATTTAAAAACTAGCAGATCTCATAAGGCTCTACATAATGAGGGGATGACCCTGGATGGGCACATTCACAGCACTGAACTAAAATCCCATGTTCCTTGCCTCCAGAAAGGATATTGGACATGTCCTCCAAAAAGCATATGAGAAAGACTGACAAAGAAGTACCTCACCTGTCCTAAATAGCTAAAATCATTCAAAGAGACATGATTCAAATGAAAACAGTTTACTGGATCATCTAACACAGGATGTGAAGCAAAAGCTATGCGCAAGTCACTGCTGGCGCCAATGTCCAAGGTATCAGATGGTCCAAAAACATCAGAACTCAGTCATTACAAGTTTCCATTCATCCAGCTACCCTCACTTTGGCACAACAGTTACAGTACAATAGCAACATCCATCGCTGTGAAAGAACAAAAAGTTTGTACCACAACAAAGCTCAAGAAATGCCTTTACAACAGTGGTCCCTGAAATGTGGGGCACACCCCCCTAAGGGAGCAGGGAGGAACGTCTGGGAGCCATGGTGGGGCCTGAGCCAGCTCCCCAGGGGCAGGGAGGGAGTACCAACCAGCTCCTCCCCCCTGCACCTCTGCTCCAGTCCTGCCCCCAGCTACGTCCCTGGCTCCCAGCCCCACGCCTGGCCCCATCACCAGCCTCAACACAGCTCCGCTCCTGATCCCATGCCAGCCCTCAGCCACTGCTCCATTCCCAGCCTGGGGCCAAGGCTGGGAGTGGAGCCACACCTAGCCACAGGCCCCACTCCCGGCCCAGGCTGGGGCCACAGCCAGGGGCCTTACCCTTGTCTGCATCACCCCCTTCCCCCCAATGCCATGGCCCCGCTCCCAGCCCCAGGGGAATGGGGAGACAACCCTCAAAAATGTGAGGACCACCACTTTACAATCTTCATTTGTTTGACACTTCATGCAGAGACATTAAAAAGGGAGCTTGCAGATACCATTTTAAAACTTTGATTGTCCATCTCCTATGACAAAACGTTAGCCATTTCTACCAGCATGGCAAACAGTGCATGCCAACACTGAGGACGAGAAATAGTCTGTCCTCTAAAACTTCATGGTGGTCTGTTCGCTGCTGTTGCGTACACAACATAGTTCATAATTCCAGAAAACCAATGTTCCCATTCTTACTGCAAATGCTGAAATCAAGACTGACTGCCAACTGATTACCAAGCTCTGCAAGAAGAATGCTTTTTGCCTTACTTATTCAAGCCACCCGCAAGCCTGGATACCTTCAGTGGAGATCAAGCCATTTCCTGGACAGCTTACCATGCCAGCGAATAGCCAGTGCCAGACATCACCCAGGTCATCACTGCACTTCTTCCCCCACTTTCCAGCTGACTTTAAGTCTGTGGCAATGATTCATCACACCATGGATATACACCACCTAAACCATTTCAATCATAAATTCATTTAAAATATCAACGGCATTCAACAAACCTTCACCTCTGTATTCAGCAATTTACTTATGGCATTCAATGCACCTACATCGTGCTTTGCCAAGAATTCTTCTACAGAGGTACCTAAAGTACATCCTCATTTCCCTTATGTTACTAAATTGCTCTACGAGAGAACTCTACAGTGGCCCCAGAAGATAGGTCACTACTCTCTGTTGGGGGAGAAATGGGGCAGCATTTAGAGCAACTGAAATTAATGTCAGTGGTATCCTTTTGTGGGCACCAAGATGTTGAAATTATAATTAATTTTATGAATACGGGTACCATCAGACAGTAATTCCTTTATTAAATAAAAAGGACAAATAGAACAACTGTATAAATACTAAATGTCTAAATAATAAGCAATTACTACATTCATACAGTAACAAACATTCAGAAGCATTTGATCAGAATACTCATGAAAGGATCAGTCCCAGGGATAACACTCATCCTGGCTTGCTCCAGCATGTTCGGATAGGATCTGATAAAAACCCCTAACAAGCCTTGCTCCTTTATATAGGGCTAAAACAATATTTCCATATTGACCATTACTAGCTTAGCTACAAAACAAGTTTTGGCCTGTTTGGGTACGACCCCTTTCTTCGCCTTGGCTAAAACAACATATATAGCTGGAAAAAGAAAGGGAGTACTAGTGGCTCCTTAGAGACTAACCAATTTATTTGAGCGTAAGCTTTCATGAGCTACAGCTCACTTCATCGGATGCACGCAGTGGAAAATACAGTGGGGAGATTTATATACACAGAAAACATGAAACAATGGGTGTTACCATACACACTGTAACAAGAGTCAGAGGAACAGCCGTGTTAGTCTGTATTCGCAAAAAGAAAAGGAGTACTTGTGGCACCTTAGAGACTAACCAATTTATTTGAGCATGAGCTTTCGTGAGCTACAGCTCACTTCATCAGATGTTTACCGTGGAAACTGCAGCAGACTTTATATACACACAGAAATCATGAAACAATACCTCCTCCCACCCCACTGTCCTGCTGGTAATAGCTTAATAGCTCCAGTGGAAATGGCCCACCTGTTGATCACTTTAGATAAGCTATTACCAGCAGGACAGTGGGGTGGGAGGAGGTATTGTTTCATGATTTCTGTGTGTATATAAAGTCTGCTGCAGTTTCCACGGTAAACATCTGATGAAGTGAGCTGTAGCTCACGAAAGCTCATGCTCAAATAAATTGGTTAGTCTCTAAGGTGCCACAAGTACTCCTTTTCTTTTTGTAACAAGAGTGATCAGGTAAGGTGAGCTATTACCAGCAGGAGGGCAGGGGAGGGAACCTTTTGTAATGCCAACTATATCCACATATCTATTCATGGGACACCATCATAGGGCCTAATCACATCAGCCACACTATCAGAGGCTCGTTCACCTGCACATCTACCCCTCCACCCCCACTCTCCTGCAGGTAATAGCTCACCTTACCTGATCACTCTTGTTACAGCGTGTATGGTAACACCCATTGCTTCATGTTCTCTGTGTATATAAATCTCCCCACTGTATTTTCCACCACCTGCATCCGATGAAGCGAGCTGTAGCTCACGAAAGCTTATGCTCAAATACATTTGTTAGTCTCTAAGGTGCCACAAGTACTCCTTTTCTTTCTGCGAATACAGACTAACACGGCTGCTACTCTGATATCTGAAACATATGGTAGCTGGGATTCTCTCTTTCAAATTATCTTAAATATGTGGATCTTAAAAATAGCTGCACCTAGCATTTTATCTTCCCACAAAGGCCCATATTTTAAGATAACATATGTATGTGAGGATATTATACATTTATCAGATTAAAAAAAATACTTGTCTGTAAGAATCATTTTCTAAACAGTCTTCTATAATTTACAGACCGTTTACCCAGAAGCCTCCTTTTTGTCTTATTAGCCATATAACAAGCTTGGCATCCTCCAAAAACTTGTCTTACTAGATGCCACCCTCCTCCTACCCCATGAACCTGCTATTTTTCAAGGCCTTATTAATTTGCTTAACCACCTACATAAGCTACAAAGCACACGTAATTTTCCTATCCAAGCTAAACTAACCTTATCCCTTTCATCCTACACCCTGTAAGATTACTATAACTCAGCTGTTCTCAAACTTAATTGCACCACAACCCCCTTCTGACAATAAAAATTACTATACAACCTCAGGAGGAGGGACCAAAGCCTGAGCCCACCTGAGCCCTGCCGCGCCAGGTTGAGGGGAACACAAGTCAAAGGGTGAGCCCCACCACTCTGGGTGGAGAAGCTGAAGCCCAAGGGCTTCAGCCCCATGGGGGAAGCTGTAACCTGAGCCCTGCCATCCAGGGCTTCGGCTGGCGTGGTGGAGATTGGGCTTCAGCCCCAGGCCCAAACACGTCTAACACCAGGCCTGGGGTCCCCACCCACAGTTTGAGAACGGCTGCTATAACTGTGATGGGAGAGAAGATACTGCCCCCCTCTTTCAGGAGTCCTTTGGGGATTTGTACTGAGACCCCGTCGCCGTTTCTCCTGGGTGGCCGGCTGGGTACCAGTCCCGCAAGCTGCTCCACGCAGGAGCAGCTCCTTGAGGGGCAGAGACCTTGGCGAATCTCTCCCCCGCCTCTGCGGGGGATTTTCCACCCTGCCACGAGAGGACAAGCCACGCCGCAGCCCGGGGCGGGACTGTTCCATCTCCAGGCTGGCGGGGGCCAGGGCCTGAAAAGCGTCTTCAAAACTTTCCTGTTGAAAAGCGGCTCGATCCCCAGCGGGCGGCGTCCCCCGAACACCCCGCCCGGGCTCCCAGCGGCCCCCGCCAGGCAGGAGAGCGCCGCTCATGCCGGGGCTGGAGCCGCCCGCCTTTGGAGAGACGCTGGAGTCCCAGCCCGGGTCCTTGAACACCGCTACGGTGTAGGGAGGACGGGACGGCCCGAGCCCGCCCGCACGGATCCCCGCACACCCGGGGGCTCTTCCACACGAGCCCCGGCAGCACCAGCCCCTGAGCCGGGCCCCCCCGCGGCGGAGGGGAAGGGGCCAATCCGTACCTGTCTGGCAGCTCCGGCTCCCCGCGGCCTGCGCTTTCCCCCGCCGCCGCCGCCGCCCTCCCGCCGCCGGCGCGCTGTCTCCGGACGGGAGCGGCGGGGTCCGGGGCCTGCGGCTTCCCCCCGCCAGGCTCGTGCTCCAGGGCCAGCTGGCTGGAGCCGTAGAGCAGCGAGCACAAGCCGCAGCCCAGGCACAGCAGCGCCACCCGCACGTAGCGCCGCATCCTGCCCCGGCGGCCGGGGCCCAACTGGCAGCGCGGGCAGCGCGAGCCCCGCGCTGGGGTCACCGTGGCGCTGAGGCAGCAGCGTCCTGCGTGTGGGAGGGGGCGGGGCTGGGAGGAGCCAGGGGGCGGGGGCAAGTGGGGAAAGGCGAGGGGGCGCCCGAGTGGCGCCACCCAGGGCGCGGTGACGGCGGGTCGGCGGGGGTGGCCGGAGGAGCTGAGGTAGAAGGGGGAACGGGAAGAAAGGGAGCCGTGGCAGGGGCAGTCAGACACGGGGGGCGCTTGCACCGCGCTCAGGGTGTGCGTCTCACCACCCAAGGCCGTGCGTTCAAAAGCCGTGTTAATTGCTGCAGCCTTAAATAGCGGCTGGTTTCCAGTCGAGCAGAGTCGGGAAACGGTGGCCGCGCTTGCAACATACAAAGAAAAACACAAAATTTCCCTTCTCCCTGACTTTTAGGTGATGCTAGCAGAGATGATCTGCCCTTTGGGAGGGGGGAAACAACTTTCCTTAGGTGAAAAGAACAGGAGGACTTGTGGCACCTTAGAGACGAACAAATTTATTGGAGCATAAGCTTTCGTGAGGTGCCACAAGTCCTCCTTTTCTTTTTGCGGATACAGACTAACACGGCTGCGACTCTGCTCTGAATCCTTTCCTTGGGTGATTGCTTTCCCTGCTGCTGTGGTGGTGGTGGTGAAAGGCTGATCCGGTTCCCTTTAAGGCAAAAAAATCACAGCTTTTGTCTTGCAAAGTAGCTGCTAGGAAATTACGGCCGCGGCGCACAAATCTGACCCGCTATTCAACCTTCATTAGGGAAAAAAACGTGTGGCCTTAAGTCAACACACGGTAAAATCCTAGTGAAGACAAAGTAGAGTTTTAGTGTCCATATGAGTTAGCAGGTCAACTAGGTAAACTATGTCTACACTGCAAAATTAGGTCAAATTTATAGAAGTCAGTTTTTTAGGAAGCGATTTTATACAGTCGATTCTGTGTGTCCCCACTAAGCACATTAAGTCGGCAGAGTGCATCCACAGTACCGTGGCTAGCGTCAACTTTCAGAGCATTGCACTGTTGGTAGCTATCCCACAGTTCCCATAGTCTCTGCCGCCCATTGGAATTCTGGGTTAAGCTCCCAATGCCTGATGAGGCAAAAACATTGTCACGGGTGTTTTTAGGGTACATGTCGTCAGTCACCCCTCCCTCTGTGAATGGCAGACAATCTTTTCACACCTGTTTTCCATGCAGATGCCACACTGCTTTCAGCAGACTGTGCAGTAGGACTGCTAAGGGTCATTGAACCACCGCTTCCGCTGCAACTCTGCTCTCCTGCTTTCATGAATGTACCTCACAGGTCCTCTCGTCATTCTCTATAAATATCTATTCTCGTGGCATCTGTCGTCAGCCTCCGCTTCCATTGCAACTCTGCTCTCCTGCAGATGCCATACCACGGCAAGCATGGAGCCCGATCAGATCACCACGGCAGTTATGAGCATTGTAAACACCGTGCACGTTATCCTGCAGTATGTGCAGAACCAAAACCTGCAAAAGCAGGTGAGGAGGCAACAGTAGCGCAGTGACAAGAGTGATGAGGACATGGACACAGACTTCTCTCAAAATATGGGCCCCAGCAATTTGGACATCCTGGTGGAAATGGGGCAGGTTCATGCCATGGAACGCCAATTCTGGGCCCGGAGAAACAAGCACAGATTGGTGGAACCGCATAGTGTTACAGGTCTGGGATGATTCCCAGTGGCTGCGAAACTTTCGCATGCATAAGGGCACTTTCATGGAACTTTGTGACTTGCACAGGAATACCAAGATGAGAGCAGCCCTCACAGTTCACAAGCAAGTGACAATAGCCCTCTGGAAGCTTGCAATGCCAGACAGCTACCAGTCAGTCGGAAATCAGTTTGGAGTGGGCAAATCTACTGTGGGTGTTGCTGTTATCCAAGTAGCCAACGCAATCACTGAGCTGCTGCTATCAAGGGTAGTGTGGGAAATGTGCAGGTCATAGTGGATGGCTTTGCTGCAATGGCATTCCCTAACTGTGGTGGGGTGATAGACGGAACACATATCCCTATCTTGGGACCGGACCATCTTGGCAGCCAGTACGTAAATTGCAAGGGGTACTTTTCAGTGGTGCTGCAAGCACCGGTGGATCATAAGGGACGTTTCTCCGACATCAACGTGGGATGGCCGGGAAAGGTACATGATGCTCACATCTTCAGGAACTCTGGTCTGTTTGAACAGCTGCAGGAAGGGACTTACTTTCCATACCAGAAAATAACTGTTGGGGATGTTGAAATGCCTATAGTTATCCTTGGGGACCCAGCCTACCCCTTAATGCCATGGCTCATGAAGCCATACATGGCACCCTGGACAGTAGTCAGGAGCTGTTCAACTATGGGCTGAGCAAGTGCAGCATGGTGGAAGAATGTGCATTTGGACGTTTAAAAGCGTGCTGGCACAGTTTACTGATTCAGTTAGACCTCAGTGAAACCAATATTCCCGTTGTTATTGCTGCTTGCTGTGTGCTCCACAATATCTGTGAGAGTAAAGGGGAGATGTTTATAGCAGGGTGGGAGGTTAAGGCAAATCGCCTGGCCGCTGGTTACATGCAGACAGACACCAGAGCAATTAGAAGAGCACAGCAGGGTGCGCTGCGCATCAGAGAAGCTTTGAAAACCAGTTTCATGACTGGCTAGGCTATGGTGTGACAGGTCTGTTTGTTTCTCCTTGATGAAAACCCACCCCCTTGGTTCACTCTACTTCCCTGTAAGCCAGCCGCCCTCCCCCCTTTGATCACCGCTTGCAGAGGCAATAAAGTCATTGTTGTTTCAAAATCATGCATTCTTTATTCATTCATCACACAAATAGGGGAATAACTGCCAAGGTAGCCCGGGAGTGGTGGGGGAGGAGGGAAGCACTGGGTGGGGTGGTGGAGGAGGGGATGAGGGAAGGACAAGGCCACACTTCACTTCAAAACTTATTGAATACCAGCCTTCTGTTGCTTGGGCAGTCCCCTGGGATGGAGTGGTTGGGTGCCTGGAGCGCCCCCCCTGCCCCGTCGCATTCTTGGGCCTCTGTGTGAGGAGACTATAGAACTTGTGGAGGAGGGCAGTTGGTTACACAGGGGCTACAGCGGCAGTCTGTGCTCCTGCTGCCTTTCCTGCAGCTCAACCATACGCCAGAGCATATCAGTTTGATCCTCCAGTAGCCTCAGCATTGCCTCCTGCCTCCCCTCATCATGCTGCCGCCACCTATCATCTTGATCGCGCCACCTCTCCTCTCGCGCATCCCTCCCGTGCTCGCGTTCATTTTGTGCTTTCCTGGAATCTGACACTGCTTTCCTCCACGCATTCTACTCAGCTCTTCCAGTGCAGGAGGACTGCATGAACTCAGAGAACATTTCATCACGAGTGCGTTTTTTTCGCCTTCTTATCTGCGCTAGCCTCTGGGATGGAGATGATAGGGGGAGCGTTAAAATATTTGCAGCTGTGGGAGGAAAAAAAGGGAGAGTAGTATTTAAAAAGACATTTTAGAGAACAATGGGTAGACTATTTCATGATGAACCAAGCCGTTAACATTACATAGTACATGTGCTTTTGGTGCAAGGTCGCTCCCTCCCTCCCCATCCCCAGTTCTGTGGGATGATCGCTTCACCCCTCCACACACCACATGGCTAACAGCGGGGATGATTTCTTTTCAGCCACAGGCAAACAGCCCAGCAGGAACGGCCACCTCTGAATGTCCCCTTAATAAAATTCCCCTATTTCAAGCAGGTGACCATGAATGATATCACTCTCCTGAGGATAACACAGAGAGATAAAGAACGGATGTTGCTTGAATGCCAGCAAACACCGGGACCATACGCTGCCATGCTTTGTTATCCAGTGATTCCAGACTATGTGCTACTGGCCTGGCGTGGTAAAGTGTCCTACTATGGAGGAAGGAATAAAGCTGCCGTCTCCAGAAACCTTTTGGAAAGTCTTTGGGAGTACCTCCAGGAGAGCTTCATTGAGATGTCCCTGGAGGATTTCCACTCTATCCCCAGACACGTTAACAGACTTTTCCAGTAGCTGCACTGGCTGCAAATGTATCCCAAGTCTTCAGGGCAAATTAATCAGGAAACGTGCTTGCTTTTAAACCATGTATTATATTTACAAAGGTACCTCACCAGAGGTGCCTTCTCTGCCTTCAAGGTCTGGGAACACACCTTGGGAGGGTTGGGAGGGTATTGACTCCAGGGTAATAAACAGTTCCTGGCTGTTGGGGAGAATGGTTTCATCCTCCTCATCATCATGATCTTCCTCGTCCCCAAAATCCTCATCCCTCTTGCGTGAGACTCCCCCCTTGCAGGAGTCCACGTACAGGGGTGGGGTAGTGGTAGGGGCACCACCTAGAATTGTATGCAGCTCATCATAGAAGTGGCATGTCTGGCCGTCTGACCCGGAGCGGCCGTTTGCCTCTTTGGTAGGTTTGCCTGAGCTCCTTAATTTTCATGCAGAACTGCTGCAGGTCGCTGTTATAGCCTCTGTCCATCATGCCCTTGGAGATTTTTTTCAAATATTTTGGCATTTTGTCTTTTGGAATGGAGTTCTGATAGCACGGATTCATCTCCTCATACAGCAGTCAGATCCAGTACCTCCTGTTCAGTCCATGCTGGAGCTCTTTTGTGATTCTGGAACTGCATGGTCACTTGTGCTGATGAGCTCTGCATGGTCACCTCTGCTGATGACCTCACCACGCTGGCCAAACAGGAAATGAAATTCAAAAGTTCCCGGTGCTTTTCCTGTGTACCTGGCTAGTGCATCTGAGTTGAAAGTGCTGTCCAGAGCGCTCAATGGAGCACTTTGGGATATCTCCTGGAGGCCAATACCATCGAATTGCGTCCACACTACCCCAAATTCAACCCAGCGATGTCAATTTCAGTGCTAATCCCCTCAGCGGGGAGGAGTACACAAATTGATTTTAAGAGCCCTTTAAGTCAACAAAATTGGCTTCATCGTGTGGACGGTTGCAGAGTTAAATCGATCTAATGCTGCTAAATTCAACCTAAACTCATAGTGTAGACCACGGCTAGGTGCCCCAGGCCTCTATTCTTTAACTCAACCTGCTACCCCATGTTAAAACTACAAACTGCCTTGGCTTCACTAGATTTTACCAATGTTCGCTAACTTGGGTTAAGAAAACATCGTTTTTCCTAGTGATTATTCTTCCTGAAACCTGACAACCTTTTATTGATGTTGGGCTAAGGGATTACTTTCAGCTTGCTTTTCACAGTGTGTCAGGTAAGTTACAAAAGGTAGCTTGCTCAGACAGACCTGTATTTGACAGAAAGCAAAAAAGAGGGAGAGAGGAAAGAAGAAAAGGTAAGAAATGAGAAGTGAAGTGGGTAATACCAGGCAGGTGCACGTTGGAAGTGTGTTCAGCACAATCCAATAAAGGTAATATCCACTGGTTTCTTCCCTCTAGTTCAGTCTGCTCAGGGTATCTTTCATGCTCAGAACAGCAAAGGCTGTGATGCAGCCATTTGATGCAATATTGCCAATCTCAAGCATTCAAAAATCAAAACAGGCCCCCAAAAATAATTATATTGGCTTAAAATTTTTGAAAATAATATTTTTAGTTCTTTTTCTCTGCCTTTTGGTTTGAGATCCTTTAGGGTGCACTCAGGTCACAAGCTTTCCTCTGCAACAACAACAATTACAAACTCAGTTTTTTTAAACTAAAGCTTGGATTCCCATATAATCACATGACTCCAGGAACTGGGATTTAAAAAAAAAAATACCAAATATAAAATTTGCAATAAATTTATAACAGTTGGCAATACTGGAAATGGTAGACTGTGGGGTTCAGGGAAGCAGTGTGTGAGCCATGATGGTTGTAGCTCACTGACCTATGGTAATCAATTCAGAAACTTTGCTGTTCAATCCACCTGCCTCCACTCCATCCATTTAAGCAAGTTGCCCAGTGATCCTCCAAAAAAGTAATGTCCTTAAAGAGGCAGCAACCTTATCCCATGAACATTGCCTAATCAAAACATGTTTCTAGAGATTCCAGTTATGAATATATCCTTCCAATTCTAGAGTCCCCAGCTTAAGGCTATGTCCACCTGTGACTTCCTCTGCTGTTTTGTATTGGGCCCAACATGTGAGTCAGGCTGAAGAGATTCTATATTTCCCCAGGTTTGTGGATTGCAAGGAGAGATTTAGGCACCTACATCCAGGAGAGAGAGAGGCAGGGCTTAGGCCACACCCTTATTGTCAGCATTGTTACCTCAGTTTCGCTAGAAACCAACCCAGGGTTACACTTATATTGGTTTTATTAAATTCCGCTGTTGGATCAAACAGAAAAGAAATGGGATTTATTCATGCACGCACACATTCATCGCATTCATACCCTCACGCACCCACACGCTCACACAGGCGGAGAGTTACCAGAGACAGCAGAGGAAGCTCAGAAGCCGATGCATGGTAGATCTGGTGTGTCCGCCTGCAGTCATGGATCCGGGCTGGCGAGCAGGTCAAGAAAACAGGGGGCTTGTGTGCATGACTTCTTCCTTTTATTGGAACTGGGCAGCTCCTATCATGTACACTGAGTTTCTCTTCTGTGTCCGTCATGGAGAAGCATTCCCAGGCCTCATTCCTTTCATGCATACCAGGTTCTTCTTTTCTTTACAGCACCCCATGATTGCCTTCTCAGGGCAAATTACATCAGACACACCTGGCTCCTAGCTCTGGGCTCTTTTCTCCTTGAAGATCCTCTCTGCCCTGTCCTACAAACATTCCCTTGTTCACACTCCCTTATTTCCCACACACACTCCCTTGTTCACACTTTCTCCGATTGCGTGATGGGGTATTGCAAAGCTTGGAGGTTTATACAAGTAACTGAAAAGGTTACAAAACTTAAAAGGCTATGCTAACAATAACTAAAGTTACACAGTTTGCAGAAAGGTTACAGAACTTAATGATCATACTAGCAATGACTGAAAAGTTACAAATCTTACAATCTCATTCTGCTGGATTGAGCGGAGGTTTTACATAACATTTCCCGCCCCTTGATCACCCAAATTGTGGTGACCATCCAAAGGGGGACAGCATGCCTTCGCTTATCCATGCCAGTACTTCGATTGCCGGAACAATTCTGGATTTTCATTACACGTAGCATGTCCACAATGACAGCAATACATATCAAAATGTTGACCAGAGGATGTAACAATGACTGTCAAACAGCCATTCTCATGTACTACATGTAGATGAAAATCAGAGCATTTGGTGGAGAGGTAAACAATCGGTAAAGAGGTCATTACAAACTTGATGTATCACAGGCGTTTGGACGGAGGTGGCCACCACGGGGATAGATATGTGATTGACAATTTGGCAGGAGGCAGAGGGGTAGGGAGAGGGAGGGGTCCAGTTAGAGTTAAAAAGGGCTGAGAGTATGGTTTGTTTCTGTTCCCTGCCTAATGCAGTATCTTTCCTTTTCCCATACACCATAATGCTAGCAATGAGACAAGCGCTACAAGACAAATACAAAACATGAAACACAAAACACAGAATATAAGACAACGTAGAAGTTTGTCATGATGATGCACCATGGTATGTTTCAATTGTCCTTCAGCTGGTAGCAGCTCTTTCTGGTGCTCTGAAAAACAGAAGCTGTGAAAAAGACTTAAACATTGCAAACTGTTGGCTATCGTAGAGAGGAGCATGGAGTCAGGGTCGTTCCCCCTACATGCTTGAGCTGTCCCCGATGGATCCACTTCCTTTTATCAGGATATCATCCACATATGAGACCACCCACCCCTTATCCCCTGGAGGGAGATGCTCTAATATTTGGGTCATGTCTGCGACTATTAGTGCCCACTGGGGGGTGGGGGGGTCATCGCATTGACTCTCTGATAGTCGACAGTCAGTCTCCATGAGACACCATCAGCTTCCCTCACAGGCCATATGGGGGAGTTAAAGGGGGAAGTCATTCTTTTCACTACTCCCTGCCCTTCCAGCTCTCTCACTGTCTCCGCTACAGCCCAGCTTGCTGCAGTGGGGATAGGATATTGTTTCTGTGGGGGGGACCGCTGGTCCTTCTACTTTTACTGGTTCCCCAGTCCATTTACGGCAGTCCAGCTTGTGGGCCACCCATGCCTGGAGAAAATGCTTCCTCCATTCCTCCTTGCTATCCCCGGTCACTGCTGCCACTCCCAACATTTCAGGGGTCCAGTCTTTCTTTGGGGTCCTCCATCAACCTTTGTTAGAACAATCAACCACTATTCCTCCCTCCTGCAAGCAATCTATGCCCAAAATTGGTTCTGTAGTTGTGGGGCTATAAATCCAGGGCCATCTTCGGGTAAGATTCCCCACCCAGGTGACCAGTCATCCCAACACTTGTCCCTGTGCCAAGGTGCCATCAAATCCCTGGATCGGCATTCCCAGCATGGGGCAGGGAAGCAGTGAGACAGCCACGCTGGTGTCCACTAGCGCCACAAAATCTAATTCCAATGTCTCAGGGCGCTCATATGGCCCCCCACCTGAAGGCACACCCGCAACCTTCCTCCCGAATCCACCTGGAGAGGTCCCACCCAGGTCTATCCCTGGGTGCTTTCCTCTCCAAGTGGACTTGGGGAGTGGGGGCCCCCTAATCTGAGGTTGCTTTTTTGGCCCCAGTATCACTGCCTAGCTCCGGGAGCTTCAACCCCAGCTGAATACAGCAGAGTGTTAGGGACTCTGAAGGCTTCCCATCCCATTGGCTCATGGATTCCCTCTGGTCCTTTAAAGCCATCCACAACTGCATGTGGAGCCAGCCGGTGTCCAATCGGGGGTGTCTGTATCGAGGTGCTGGGGCTGCGGCCGCAGCAACGGGAGCAGGAGCCCCAGCTCTGGGCTGACCAACCACTCTGGTGGCCTGGTGCGCCACTTCCTTAAGGTGTGATATGTCTAGGGGCTCTCCCTACCTCCACACTCCCATAGCCATCTGGACATCTTTGGGCAACATTGCTGCAATAAGCCTTAATTTGGCCCTTGGAACCACAATGTCAGACAGGGTCCTGGGGATCGCTCCCCCCTGGGCACAGGCCAGATACCTCCCAGTTAATCCCGCCAATACCATTCTCTCCACAAATTTGTCAGGGGCCTCCCCTGGAGCGGGGGAGCCTGCTGCATACTGGCGGCTGACCTCCTGCAGTGCCTCTCCTTGAGTCAAATTGCGAACCAGCACGAACGGGGACTGCCTCCGTCTGGCTGCCTGTGTCCGCAGTGCGATTCCCATATCACACCCCGGTACTGTGGATGCCATCCTCAATAGCTTCCTAACTTCCTCTGGGTTTAACCTCTGATCCTCTATCGCCATCAGAAACTGATATGCCCATTCCGAGAATGTGCTCGCCTTGGCTGGCCCTAACCCTTGAGCCACAGATGTTATCTCCGCAGGGGTCAAGGCTATTTCCTGAATAGTTACCCCAGTTACGGGTCCAGGGCTCCCCCGCTGGGCCGGGGGAGCTGTGCTGGAAAGTTAACCATTGCACAGCTGCCACCGGGGCTGCCCGAGCTCCTGGCCCATCTGGTGGCCATCCCAAGTCAGGGTCATACCATATGTTCCCATCCCAGTCTCGGGGGGCATATCGGAGCGGCACCTTTGTCCCTGATCCCAGGGGTCCTGCTGCTCTCCCGCCCAGATGGGTCCCCTGCTTTAACACCAATCCCCGCAAACACTCCACCTGGACTTCCAACTCCTTAGATTGTTCCCTCTCTTCCTCGGCCTATTCAGCTGTCTCCATCGCCTTGACGGCAGAGATTGCTAGCTGCTGACACCTTGCCCCTGCTGCTTGTGCTTGTGCTTTCCACATTTCCCTTTCCACCTTTACTCGCTCCAACTCCTGCTTCACTTGCATAGTTTCAGAATTATAATCAGCTTCAGCAGTTTGCCAAGCACAACAAGTTTGCCACAACAACCATGCCCCGCCTGATCCTTAGTCTTTGAATCCAGATGATAAAACTCACAATATTTCTGGTACGTATTTTCTACGTCCACCATGGCATCCCCTGATGTAACTGCCCCTGGTACCTCTGGTCCAACACCCTTGGAGTGTACCCAGAGAAGGAGGAGGGGAAATTTTACCACTTTCCCTTCCATTGTGGATTATGGGGGGGAGGGGAAAGGAGGGCTCTGTCCCTTTCTAAACAGCGGCATCATGCCCAAAATCAGGAAGGGGGAGCAGGCGCCTCATGCGCTGTCTACTCCGTGTGGCCCCTTTCCAGTAGTGTACCCTATCGGTGGTTGCCTGCATTCTCCACCACTAATGTTACCTCAGTTTCCCTAGAAACCAACCCAGGGGTTACACTTATATTGGTTTTATTAAATGCTGCTGTTGGATCAAACAGAAAAGGGATGGGGTTTATTCATGCACGCACACATTCATCGCATTCATACCCTCACACACCCACACGCTCACACAGGTGGAGAGTTACCAGAGACAGCAGAGGAAGCTCAGAAGCCGATGCATGGTAGATCTGGTGTGTCCGCCTGCGGTCATGGATCCAGGCTGGCGAGCAGGTCAAGAAAACAGGGGGCTTGTGTGCATGCCTTCTTCCTTTTATTGGAACTGGGCGCTCCTGTCACATACACTCAGTTTCTTTTCTGTGTTGGTCACTGAGAAGCATTCCCAGGCCTCATTCCTTTCATGCATACCGGGTTCTTCTTTTCTTTACAGCACCCCATGATTGCCTTCTCAGGGCAAATTACATCAGACACACCTGGCTCCTGGCTCTTTTCTCCTTGCAGTTCCTCTCTGCCCTGTCCCATATACATTCCCTTGTTCACACTCCCTCATCTCCCACACACACACCCTTGTTCACATTCTCTCTGAGTGCGTGATGGGGTATTGCAAAGCTTGGAGGTTTACACAAGTGGTAACTGAAAAGGTTACAAAGCTTAAAAGGCTATGCTAACAATAACTAAATTTACAACATTTGCAGAAAGATTACAAGGAAACCTTAATGATCATACTAGCAATGACTGAAAAGTTACAAATCTTACAATCACATTCTGCTGGATTGAGCGGAGGTTTTACATAACAGGCATCACCCATTGGCTAGTTTAGGCAGCTCCCTGCCTAATGTGCTTGTCAAGGCTAAATCCCCACTCTGGCACTTTGAATGCAGAATGTAGGGGCCTGCAAGGATTCTAAAAATTAATAACAGGTTTCAGAGTAACAGCCATGTTAGTCTGTATTGTAGCTCACGAAAGCTCATGCTCAAATAAATTGGTTAGTCTCTAAGGTGCCACAAGTACTCCTTTTTTTAAAAAATTAATACTGGACACTCCAGGTTTGTATTAACTCCTAAGGTTACAACTTTTCTCTGACCTTGGCTTGGTAAACACTGCCACCACCCAAATGCAACAAAACCCCCTTTGAACCCAGGAAGGAGCACTTCGGAATTCCTCCCTGTGGGGTACGCTCAAGCCCTTTTACTCCCCCCCCCGCAAACACACACACTACAGGGAAGAGCTGAGAAAGAAAACAAAGGAAATTACACCAGCTAATCAAACAATATGCACAAACCTCTTAGGACACCAAAAATCCAATCCTGTTCTTAAAATGGTAAATTTTATTAAAAACAAAAAGGAAAAAATACATCTGGAACTTAGGTTTTTGCTAGATTTTAAAAGAGCAATTCCAAAAATTAAGCACCTAATCTAGCTTTCTTGGGGGTTCATCTTAAAGGTTATAAGCAAACAAAAGCATCAGGGTTTAGCCCAGAGGAGATCCACAAGCCAAAATAAGAAATAAACCTGATTGTGTCTAACTAAACATTCCCATCCAAATAATTTCTTCTAGACATGGAAGATACTTTTTTCATACCTGGATCAAACCATATACAGCATTCCTGCTTGTAGCATTGCGGCTCCATTCCTGCAGCCCAGAGAACAACAGACAAACAGAAAGTTTCTTTCCCCATTTTAAAAAATTCTAGCCTTCCCATTGGCTCTTTTGGTCAGGTGCCCACTTTTTTTTTCTTTACCTGGGGGACTTATTAACCCTTTACAGGTAAAGCAAGTAAAGAACAGCTACCAAAAGGATTTTACAGCTAACTGGCTGGCTGGGTGTCCACTTTATTTATCACAGCTGGTTTTGTGGATCCTAATCTAAAGCATCTATCTCTCCCTATTCATTGTAGAGGAGCCTAGGCTTTGTGGATTGGAATGTTGTCCTGTGATTTTTTAGGTCCCTGAAGGTTAGCCACCATGATGCTCAGCATTACAATGCCTAAGTCCTTTCATGGATCTCACCCTTTGCTTCTGTTATTGCTGCTGCTTCTTAACCTGCTTCCTCTTCCCCTGCTAATCAGTGCTCCCTTCGGCATGCTCATTGAAGGAGGGGGAAGAGTTGAAGGCAAGGAGGTAGCAGCAATGAGGGAGTTTCAGCAACATGCCCTGCCCATCCTGACATAAAATGGAATCAGAGGTGAGGCTAGAAAGCTAGAGTCCCTGACTAGAAGCTGGAGGATAGACAGATCTGGGAAAGAAGTAATAGGAGGAGAACTGGGGGAAGAGAAGGAAGTGTAAGAAACCTGGATAGAGAAGCTGAGGGATTGTGGAGGAGGCTCAGGGGAAATGAGGAACTGTGAAGACTAAGGCCATATCTACGCTACATGGTTAAGTCGACCTATGTTGAAAGCTGCTTTAATTACATCAGTTGTGGAAATCCACACAATGCTCCTTGTGTCGGCATAGCACATTCACAGTTGGTGCTCTTGCATCGACAGAGAGTGTGTTGCACTGTGGGTAGCTATCCCACTATGCAACTTGCCACCCTGTGTCACCCTCTGACATTGACAGCTCTGGGAACGGATCGTGGTGCATCATGCAGGCATGCTTGCCATCCCAAAATGCAGTTCTTTCTGTCCCATCATTCCATAGGCTTCCAACTTCGTTTCCCGTCATTTTTCAACAGCCCTTGTAAACTGAGCACCCGTCATCTCTGCCTGACAGCATGGATGGATCCTGAACTGCTGACCAGTCTAGTGATGAGCATTATGAACACAAACTCAGGTGGTCCTGAAGTGTTTCATGAGCTGTGAAACAGAGAGTGAATCAGTAATGCCTGCCCTGCAGTCTGCCATTGAAACAAATAATTCAAGATTGCTTCTGGCATTCATGGAACAGCTGCACATAGTGGACCATCAGTACTGGGCTCGGGAAACAAGCACTGAGTGGTGGGATTGCATCCTGATGCATGTATGGGACGATGGGCAGTGGCTGCAGAACTTTCAGATGTGCAAATCCACTTTTCTGAAACTGTGTGCAGAGCTCACCCCAGCACTGCAAGGACACCAGAATGAGAGCTGCCCTTACTGTGAAAAAGCGAGTGAAGATTGCTGTGTGGAAGCTGGCAATCCCAGACTGGTACTGGTCAGTCACAAATCAGTTTGGGGTTGGAAAGTCCACCCTGGGGGTTGTGATGCAAGTGTGCAGGACCCTTAATCCCTCCTGCTACAAAGGATTGTGACTCTTGGTAATGTGCAGGAAATAAATGATGTCTTTCAGGCAATGGAATTCCCTAACTGCAGCAGGGTGATACATGGAACACATATCCCAATTTTGGCCCCAAACCATCTTGCACTGGAGTACATCAACCAAAAGGGCTACTTCTCCAGGGTCATGCAGGTGCTGGTGGATCACCGGAGCCATTTCACTGACATCAGTGTGGGGTGGTCAGGGAAGGTGCATGATGCATGCATCTTTTGGAACACTGGACTGAATAGCTGCACTCTGGGACTTTCTTTCCAAGCCACAAGATTTCAATGGAGGATGTGCAAATGCCCATAGTGATCCTTGGAGACCCCGCCTACCCCTTGCTCCTGTGGCTCATGAAGCCTTACACCGTAAACCTAGACAGCAGCAAAGAGTGCTTCTACAACAGGCGCAGGAGGTGCCAAATGACTGTTGAATGTGCCTGTGGGAGACTAAAAGGTTGCTGGTGGTGTCTTTTTGGCTGGTTAGACCTCACTGGAGAAAATATTCTAATGATCATTGCGGTCTGCCATACTCTGCATAATATTTGCTAAGTGAAGGGGGAAAAGTTTCCCCAGGGGTGGACTGCTGAGGCTGATCAACTGATTTTGAGCAGCCAGATATCATGGCAATTAGAGGGGCACAGCAGGAGGCTATTCAAATCAGAGAGGCTCTGAAAGAGCATTTTGACAATGGTTCCCAGTATTGTGTCTTTCTGTGAAGCATTTGGCCAGGCAATGTTTACTTGCCACTTTGAAAAAAGAAAAGGAGTACTTGTGGCACCTTAGAGACTAACCAATTTATTTGAGCATGAGCTTTCGTGAGCTACAGCTCACTTCATCGGATGCATATGCATATGTATCTGATGAAGTGGGTTCTAGCCCATGAAAGCTTATGCCCAAATAAATTTGTTAGTCTCTAAGGTGCCACAAAGACTCCTCGTTGTTTTTTCTCTGACTAAGGTGCTCCGCTGGTGTGGAGGACTGGGTCCACACAGGCACATCTGCAGAAGCCAAAAAAACAATGAAGAGAGATAGTATGGTGAGTGTGCTCACAGCTGTGAATCACAAAAGTTACAGGTTTCAGAGGGGTAGATACCTTTTTCTCACTGTCCCTTGGCTAGCACACAGCTGGGCATGAGTACTAAATATGGTGAGTTCACCGGAGGAGAAGGGGTAACAAGGGGGAATGGGCAAGAAGGGACAAAGGATAGTTTGTGAAGGGGGTTACTACAAGCGGCTAGGGAGACTATTCTGAATATTGGTACCCTTTACCACAAGGTAGGGTAATTGAACTGATATCTCACTCCTAAGGGTAACCCAGGATGCAAGGGTGCATCTCCTGTGCGTGTGTGGTTTCAGACGGGCACCGTATGCTGCTTGCCTGTGTGCCACTCTGGTCTCTGCGGAAATAACTGCCGGGTGGTTTGGCAAAGTTTCCTACATCGGGGGAGAAACAAGGCAGCTCTCCCAAGGAACCTTCAGCAAAGAATTGCAGAATATCTACAGGAAAGTTTCTTAGAGATTTCAATGGAGGATTCCCGGGACACCCTGGTGTATATTAACAAACTTTTCCACCAGACCCCCACTGCATAGATGCACAGACTCTGTTGTTAACTTCTGTCCCTTACTCTTCCTCTACCATATAACTAAGTACATGAGAGATCAACCTCCTCTCACAGTGCAGTGTCAAAGCAAAATGTGCACTTACCAGAACCCCCCTCTCTTGCATCATGTGCACCAGAGCCAGAGTGCTGGGACTGGCTAGACCCTTCTAGAGTTGAAAAGAGGTCCTGACTCACCGCACCACAGATGACCCTGTTGTGTGCACCACATCGTCCTCCAGCTCCACTTCCTCATCCACAACTTCATTCTTGGGGTTGAGCCTTGTGATATTATAATTCTTTATGGTGAACAAGGAGATGTGCTATTTCCTTGCATAATTGCCCTTCTGGGAAATGTGAATTGTGCTGGAGCATAGTCAAATATGGGATTATTTCTATTTGTTGCCAAATTTAAATCTCTATATTGAAAGAGTAGTAGTGGCATTCAAAAATGTTCTGATTTGTCAAAAAATAAATAGATCCAGTAATCTCTGTATATTTAGGGTTCCTTTCTACCTACAGCACTCTAGAAAATACTTTGAATATGGAAAAAAACTGAGGTTAGTCAACTGCAAATCTTATGTATCTATCTAAGGCAACTGAGAAATTTTAAATATTATTACAGTATGTTTGATAGCTACATTAATGTTTTTAATGTATGATACATAATGAAACCTGAACTCCTATTGCTATCTATTTGTAATATGTTCGTATTTTACCAGAATATAAATCTCATTCTGGGTTATAAGAAAAACCACACAGAGCTGGGAGCATTACGTGTGCATCGTTTGCATGATGGATTTGCCAGGAAGCATTATTGCCCCAGGGATTTCATTATGCACCGTGGAAGAGGAAAATAATTCTGCTCCTACTGAAGAAAAAGAGAAACTAACTTCCACGATCAACAGCAGGCACCCTACTTTTTTTTTTTTAATTCTTGGGGTTGTTTTTTTTTTAAATGCTACACATGGAGCATTTTCATTGAAATCTTATCCCGTATGTTCATGTCACTTCACTCTGTACAGGTTTGTTCTTTTAAGAAGTTAAACGATCACAAAAGGAAATTCAGTTGAGTCTGCATAGTAGCAACATTTTGTTTTGACAGGTTTGTGTCATTTCTGCCAAGTGTGCAGACTACTTAGAGTTTTTCAAAAGAAGGGATACTTCGAAGTTCATATGCCTTCTAGTACAACCTACCATGTAAGCATTTTCCTGTGATTGATTGAAGGCAGGGGATAAGCAGGGAGAAACTGAAAGAGCTTGCTGACCTGTGCTGCACACACAAGATAGCATCAGCCTTTACAAAGCAGCGTCTCTTTTTCTGTGGTCAAGCATTCTCCCCCTCCTCCTTCAAATTCCTCCTCAAAACCCAATGCTTGAGGCTTGCTTTCTACAGCTGACTTCTACTCCTAGGGTACCTGCTCCTTCCCTCATCCCTATCTCAGAATTGTTTTTTTCTATTTTTAACAAAACTGTTAAGATTAAATTGCAAAATATCATCTCATCTTATTCCTTCCTTCCTTACCTGTCATTTTCTCTTATTTACTCATGTATATGACTGTAAGCAGGGGCTGTTTGTGTACATATTTAATATTTATAATAACTCATGGGATCAGCAATATAAAGATATGTGGCAAAAATTTTTAAAGGAACTGAATTAAGATGTGCTCTATGTGCTGGGGAAAGCTTGTGCTGTGTTCTTTCGAATTTTAATAAATATTATTTCATTAGAGTCTATTTTAATTCACTTCAAATAGTTACTGAATAAGTCTTATCAGAACTTTTGGAAGATCCCAAACAGTAAATAGTCAGCAGATTATTTATCATTGCTCCAAAAAGCCCAACTCTCTTTACATTAACCAAATGTGAATGCAACTGTGATTTGCTAGAGACCAGTACAATTTCTAATTGTTTCTGCAGATTGCTCTTTTTTTATTTGTATTTAGAGAAAAGGCTCTCTAACAATATAAAGAGAAGTCTGTTTGTTTTTTACTCCCCTCCTACTCCCCCCCTTCTTATTTCTATATCAAGGATTAAGGCATTTTTCTTTAAAGATCTTTGAAAGGAGAGCTCCAAAATATGAGTAGAGGGAAATTCTTAATCTTTTCTTTTTTGCCCTGCCGGAAATTTTCTGGGGGCTGTATTTGGCACTGCTATTTGAGTTTAAATAGCTGTGCTGTAAAGGAGCAAAGCATGCTTATCTGGTAATGGGAATATGTGCTCTGTGTGCATAAATGTGGAAGAAAGACAACTAAAGCTTGATTTGGTTTCTCAAATTGCATCCAGTTTAGAGTTCTTTGATGCAGGGACCATGACTCTCTTTGGTGCAGCACATATTACAATGGATCCCTAATCCTGATGAGGTCCTGTAGTTGCTACATTAATATATTTATATTGCTGATATGAGAATCATTATCATTGTTAAATACGTATATTATGTACAGTCAAAACTCTGCATAATGGTTTAAAGGATGTAATTAAAAAACAATGACGTGGATCACCTTGTAGTATTGGGGCTTTAGACAGCAGTTATTCCAGAGTGCAGGAAAAGAAAGTTACTAACCTTTTCCATAACAAGAATTTGTTCTTTGACGTGTTGCACATGTCCATTCCACCATAGGTCTGTGCACGGCGAAGAGACAGTTGTCAGAGATTTTTCCCTCAGCAGTACCCGTAGGTACATGTTCCCTCTGTTGCCTTATGTTCTGCACAATGGTATAAACAGCAGAGCCACTCCGACCTTCCTCAGTTCCTTCTTACCTGATAAACTCTGATAGAGAAGGGAAGGAGGTTGGGTCATGGAATAGACATGTGCAACACATCTCAAAGAACAACAATTACAGAAAAGGTTAATAACCATTTCTTCTTCTTCAAGTGATTGCACATGTCCATTCCACGCTTGGTGACTCACAAGTAGTTTGAACTGGAATTGGGCTCAGAGTCTATTTGAACAGGGATTGGAGGACCATATGTCCAAATCTGGCACTGATTCTGGATTGTTAGAAATGGCATAGTGAGAGGCAAAAGGCTGGACGGATGACCAAGTTGCTGCCTTACAAATGTCTAAGATGGGCACATGAGCCAGAAAAACTGCAGAAGCTGAAACCTGGTTGAATGGGCCAATACTCTACTTGGAGGGCATCGCATTAACCAACTAATAGCATAAATGAACGTAAGCAGATATCCAAGGAGAGATTCTTTGGGAGGATACTGGGAGGCCCTTCATTTTGTTTGCAATCACAATGAACAACTGTGACGATGACCTAAATGGCATAGTCCGATCTAGATAAAAAGCCAAAGATTTTCTAACCTCCAGTCAGTGGAGCTTTTCCTCATCTTTATTCATATGATGTTTTGGAAAGAGTGTTGGTAAATAGATTGCTTGATTTATGTGAAAACTGGAAAACATTTTAGTAAGGAATATTGTGTGAGGGTGAAGGTAAACTTTGTCTCCATAGAAGACCATATAGGGAGGTTGTGGTACCAGAGCTCACAGTTCCGCCACTCACCCAGCAGAGGTAATAGCGATTGAAAAGGCCACTTGCATTGAAAGGTGTAGCAGCGAACAGGTGACCGGCAGCTCAAAAGGGGGACCGATCAGCTTTCCTAGTACTAGGTTCAAGTTCCATGGGGAAATAGGGTCTTCTACTAGTAGGTACAACCTGTTCCTTCAAAAAATCAGATAGACATTGGATTGGAAAAGAGAGAGAGTTGTTACAGGAGAGTGCAAAGTCGAGACAGCTACTAGGTGCATGTTGATGGAATTAACACCAACCCTTGTTGTTTCAGGAAGTGTAGATAGTCCAATACATGATGGATGGGAGCGCAGGAGGGGGAAACCACCTTTCTGTTGGGACCTGATTGATCTTTTCTATTTGGCCAGGTAAGTACTCCTAGTCAAAGACTTTCTACTATTTAGAAGCACTTCCTGTACCTCCTTAGAACATCTCCCTTCCCTGAAACAACCAGGCCATCAGGTGGAGGACCTGCAGGCTGGCATGGAGGAGGCAGCTGTGGTTCTGGGAGATCACATCTGAATCCAGTGGGAGTGACAGTGGAGGTCCACCCAGTAGGGCTAGTAAAGCCAATAACCAGTATTGTCAGGGCCACACTGGGGCTCTGAGTATGAGGTGAGCATGGTCTTGTTTGATTTTGGACAAGACTCTGACCAAGAGTGGAACTGGAGGGAAGGCATAGAGCAGGCTGTTTATCTAGGGTAGCAGGAAGGCATCTGGCAAAGAAAGTGGGCTGTTACCTGCTCGGGAAAAAAATGATGACATTTTCTTTTGGTCCTGGTTGCAAACAGGTCCACTTAGGAGTCTCCCACAGCTAGAAAATGGATCTGGCTAGATTTGGCTGAAAGGACCACCCTGCGGGTAAGCAGCTCTCAGGTGGATGGAGTTGGCGATGCAGAAATTCCAAAGCAGTATTACCTCTTGGCACAATCTCTTTGGTCTTCACGGCTGAGGATGTTAGGGTGATTCCCAAACCTGAGCCGTCCTTTGTAGGTGACAAATCTAGGAATTGTCACATATAGAAGTGTCATTAGAGATGGTTTTGGAATTAATTGATAAACTTGACAGTAACAAGTCACTGGGACCAGATGGCATTCACTCAAGAGTTCTCAAGGAATTAAAATGTGGAATTGCAAAACTATTAACTATGATTTATAACCTGTCCTTTAAATCAGCTTCTGTACCCAATGCTAGAAGATAGCTAATGTAACACCAATATTTAAAAAGGCTCTAGAGGTGATCCCGGCAATTACAGACCGGTAAGTCTAATGTCAGTACCAGGCAAATTAGTTGAAACAATAGTAAAGAATAAAATTGTCAGACACATAGAAGAACATAAATTGTTGGGCAAAAGTCAACATGGTTTCTGTAAAGGGAAATCATGTCTTTCTAATCTATTAGAGTTCTTTGAAGGGGTCAACAAACATGTGGACAAGGGGGATCCAGTGGACATAGTGTACTTAGATTTCCAAAAAGCCTTTGACAAGGTCCCTCACCAAAGGCTCTTATGTAAATTAAGTTGTCATGGGATAAGAGGGAAGATCCTTTTGTGGATTGAGAACTGGGTTAAAAGACAGGGAACAAAGGGTAAGAATAAATGGTAAATTTTCAGAATGGAGAGGGGTAACTAGTCATGTTCCCTAAGAGTCAGTCCTAGGACCAATCCTATTCAACTTATTCATAAATGATCCGGAGAAACAGGTAAACAGTGAGGTGGCAAAGTTTGCAGATGATACTAAGCTGCTCAGGATAGTTAAGACCAAAGCAGACTGTGAAGAACTTCAAAAAGATCTCACAAAACCAAGTGATTGGGCAACAAAATGGCTAATGAAATTTAATGTGGATAAATGTAAAGGCATGCACATTGGAAAAAATAATCCCAACTATACACCCAATATGATGGGGGCTAATTTAGCTACAACTAATCAGGAAAGAGATCTTGGAGTCATCATGGATAGTTCTCTGAAGACGTCCACGCAGTGTACAGCGGCAGTCAAAAAAGTAAACAGGATGTTAGGAATCGTTAAAAAAAGGATAGAGAATAAGACTGAGAATATCTTATTGCCCTTATATAAATCTATGGTATGCCCACATCTTGAATACTCCGTACAGATGTGGTCTCATCTCAGAAAAGATATACTGGCATTAGAAAAGGTTCAGAGAAGGGCAACTAAAATGATTAGGGGTTTGGAATGGGTCCCATATGAGGAGAGATTAGAGAGGCTGGGACTTTTCAGCTTGGAAAAGAGGAGACTAAGGGGGGATATGACAGAGGTATATAAAATCATGAGTGCTGTGGAGAAAGTGAATAAGGAAAAGTTATTTACTTGTTCCCATAATATAAGAACTACGGGCCACCAAATGAAATTAATAGGAAGCAGGTTTAAAACAAATAAAAGGAAGTTCTTCTTCACACAGCGCACAGTCAACCCGTGGAACTCCTTGTCTGAGGAGGTTGTGAAGGGTTATAACAGGGTTTAAAAGAGAACTAGATAAATTCATGGAGGTTAAGTCCATTAATGGCTATTAGCCAGGCTGGGTAAGGAATGGTATCCCTAGCCTCTGTTTGTCAGAGGCAGGAGATGGATGGCAGAAGAGAGATTACTTGATCATTACCTGTTCGGTTCACTCCCTGTGGGGCACCTGGCATTGGCCAATGTTGGCAGACAGGATACTGGGCTGGATGGACTTTTGGTCTGACCAAGTATGGCTGTTTTATGTTCTTAATCACATTGACCAGGCTTTTCCTTGTCTATTCACACTGAACATGGCCACTCTGTTGTCCACTAGCACCAGAAAACTCTTCCCCTCAATATACTGAAGGAAGGCCAAGCAAGATAACCAAATAGCTCACAATTTCCTGACATTTATGTGTATTTTCAGATCTTGCATAGACCAAAGACCTTGTGGCTGCTGAAACCCCAAGTGAGCTACCCAACCTATAACATCTATTCTATAACTAAGATGAGTACCAGTTGTGGAGCATCAAAAGATGAGTACCAGTTGTGGAGCACCCCATCCAAACTTTCAAGGGGTCTGTCTACCAGTGCAAGGAGGACAAGATCTGCATTGGCACTGAACCACCATGTTTAGATGATGATAGACTGGTGAATACACCAAACCTAAATGTACTTGTAGCTTTCTGAAGTGCAATCTGGCATGTTGCACCACATAACTGCATGCTGCTATGTGCCCTAGAAGCTTGAGGCAGCCTCATACTGTGGTGACAGGATGTGCCTTAAGTCTAAAGCAAAAGCCTTCATCGTTTGGTATCTCAGTTGTAGAAGGAAGACCTTGGCCTTCGTAGAGAACAGGACTGCACCAATATATTCTATTCTCTGTTCAGACGTCAGGATCGATTTCTCCATGTTGATTAATTGCCCTAGCACATTGAAAGTGGACTGGATAAGGACCATACAGGACAGCACCTGAGATCTGGACAAGCATCTCACCAACCAGTCAGCTAAGTAAGGGAACACGTGAACTCCTGACCTTCACAGGAATGCTGCTACCACAACTATGCATTTTATGAATACAGGAGCAGCTGCTGATATGCGAAAGGGTAGCACTGAATTGGTAGCGGGATCAGTTTGCCACAAACCTGAGGAATTTTCAGTGGCTCTGATGAATTGCCATGTGACAATAGGTGTCTTTTAAATCTAGGGCAGCATACTGCTGGGTCCAGGGAAGGAATAATGGCAGCTGGAGGTACCATCTGGAACTTTATTTTTTTCAGGAATTTGTTGAGCAGCCTTAGATCTAAATTAGGTCTCCGAGACCCCCTTTTGCTTTCATGATTAGGAAATAGTGGGAATAAAACACCTTTCCTCTGACTAATAGGAGAACTTCCTCTATGGCCCCCATGTGAAGGAGAGATTGCACCTTGTGCAGTAGAATGACCTTATGAGAGTAGTTCCTGAAGAGGGATGGGGAAAATGGGGGAGAAGGACCAGAAACAAACTGAAGGATGTCTCCCATTTCCACTGTGTTTAAGACTCACTGATCTGTGATGATGCAGGACCAAGCACTTAGGAATGGGATAGAGCAGTATTTCCCAAACTTGGGACGTCCCTCGGCCCGCACCACTTCCCGCAGCCCCCATTGGCTGGGCACAGCGAACTGCAGCCAGTGGGAGCCGTGATCGGCCGAACCTGTGGACGCAGCAGGTAAACAAACCAGCCCAGCCCGCCAGAGGCTTTCCCTGAACAAGCGGCGTCCCAAGTTTGGGAAACACTGGGATAGATGATTAGCAAATAGAGAGGTAGGAGAGTGTGGCACTCTGGGAACTGATAGTCTATCCTTTACCAACATTCCAGAATGCTTCTTTGGAGGACCCAGCTTGTGCAGATGAACTGGCAGCTGCAGAAGAGAACGGAGGTGGCAGACTTCTCTTGTAACTTCTGCCATTCTTTCTGGGCAGGTCCTGGGTATGAGGCATAAAAACTGGATACTGGTGGGTGTCAGACTCTGCGAAGTGGATGGTCAGGCTTAGTGGGTTGAAGCAGCGGCAGTCATGCCTACTAGTTGGGGACTGGAGCCAGGGGTCAGAGCAGGAATCAAGAGTGGGGTTAGAACAGGGATCTCAAACTCAAATCACCATGAGGGTCACATGAGGACTAGTACATTGGCCCGAGGGCCGCATCACAAACCTTTTCATACAATGATACAAAAGTATACTCAAAAATGAAAAAAAATTAAGAGTAATATAGTATGCTATTAAAAACAATGTATTAACTTTTTAAAAACTGTAATGCAAAAAGTCAGTGCTAATTTTGACAGTCATTTCATTTTTGGCCACTTAGCTGGCAGCATTTTGCATCAACCAGAGCATCAATATTAGGTTGATATCCTGAGACGAATATCAGTGTTGCTTGCAAATTGTACCACATTCCATACAAAAAACTACACCAAGAGAATGTTTACACTGCACAGTTAAGCACACATGCTTTTTCTCTGCCCCTTTGAGACCACGTGTTACCATGTAATCTTTTAATTACAGAGTCACGTACAGTTTCTCGTAAAATATATACCTTTTTTCTACACCCTTAAATTGTAGAGCATCTTACAGTGATTTTTCTACTGACTTTTATTGCATTGTCACAGTAGCCCAGTATATGCTTACTGGCAGAGGACTTGCCATCTAGGCACTTAAGTTTATGGTAAGTATGAGTGAGGGTGGGCAAATGTATGTTGTGCTGGGAAGCTGTGTTAATTTGTGCCTGGGTTGTGTTGTGCTGGGAGATTTTGGTTGATTTGTGTTGGTGGCAAATAAGGGGTGTGTGCTGGGGTGAGGGGCTATCTGTATTTGGACTTGCTGGTTGTGTTGTTGTGTAGGTGGTTGTGCTGATATGTGAGGTGGCAGCTAGGGTGTAGCAGTCAGGCCAAGTAATCCACTGTCTGTGAAGTCTCCCTCATACAACCAATGAAACTGTAGCATGCAGATTAGCTATTGAGTAAGGGTGGTGATTGGTTAAGTTATCTCTGATATCACAATGGTCTAGTACTCTTGGCACAGCATAGATACACATCTTTCTACAGTTGTACACTAACTGTCAAGTCAAAATAGCTGAGAACTTCAAAATTGGTTGGTAACAGTCTGCAAAACCCCCATTCCACCCCTTCCATGAGCCCCTGCCCTGCCTCTTCCCACCCCTTCCCCGCCCCCATTCCAACCCCTTCCTCAAATCCCCACCCTGGCCCCGCCTCTTCTCTGCCTCCTCCCCTGAGTGCACCACGTCCCTGCTCTTCCCCCCTCCCTCCTAGAAAGTCCTAAGCACCGCCAAACAGCTGTTTGTTGGCAGGAAGCGATGGGAGGTAGGCGGAGGAGCAGGGACATGGTGCGCTGGGAGGGGAGGATGTGGGGGTGAGGGGATCTTGGCTGCTGGTGGGTGCAGAGCACCCACTAATTTTTCCCCTTGGGTGCTCCAGCCCTGGAGCATCCACAGAGTCGGTGCCTATGGCAGGCTGCAGGAAATAACTCCGCATCACATGTTTGAGACCCCTAGAGCAGGGGCAGGAATGGGCTGGAGCTGGAACAGGAGCAGTCGCAGTCTGTCAGAACCACCAAGGTTGGGCAGACTGGAGTGGCTGCTCTCATTGGGAGCCTATATTCCTGGGCCTTGGGGTCACTTGGTTAGACCTTTGCCTGTAAATTGGCTAAACCCTGGTTGATTGACATTGAACTCTCAGGTAATCAGGCTCACAGTTGCTTATCAGCACTTATCAGTCTCAGATATGACTCATTGCAGCAAAACTTCTGCAGGTGAAACAGCTTTATTTTGGCCACCGGGATATAAATACCCCTTGGCTTAAAGGTCACTCTGGAAGCTTTGAGACTATGCAGCTGTCATTGGTTTTCTCTGGAAAAAAAATGAAGGACACTCTAATGGGAGGCTTTAAATGGTCTATTGGGAGAGAGACCAGACAGTGGCAGCCATGAACACTGTTCCATAGTAATGGCTGAAGCCATGGCCTGAGTTGCAGAGTCAACTGCATCTAAATTGGCCTTGAGAGCCATTCTGGCCATTAATTTGCCTTTGTCCATTATTGCGGTTAATTTTTGTCTCTCCTTGTCTGATTCTCTGTTCTTAAACTTTAAAATATTGTCCCACAGGCTAAGGTCATCATGACCCACTAGTGCTTGCTGGTTTGCAATTTTCAGTTATATCTTCTGTAGAATAAAGCTTCCTGTGTAAGTGGTCTAGGTTTTTCTCCTCTTTTTCTTTTGGCATCAAAGCCGGGTGTTCCTATCTCTCTCTGTTACTGGCAATGGAGCTGACAAGGACACATAGGTAGAGAGACAACCAGCTACAGTTACTTGAAGGCTCTCTGACTAGCTACTGCACAAACCAACAGTAGAAAGGCTAAAGCCAAAGTAACTCTCAGCTCCCCAGGCACACACCCCACCCCGGAGCATAAACCCAAAATTATACCATCTTGCACTGCACTGGGAACTGTACAGTGTAAAATCATAGGTGCGTTCCCCTCCTCCCCCCCAGTCCCAGTGTGGAGAGGAATATGCAACAGCCCCTCTGAGCTTAAGATTCCCACACACTGCACTCCAAACTCACTGGTTTAGATAAAGCAAAACCAAGTTTATTAACTACAAAAGATAGACTTTGAATAAGTGATAGCAAATAGATCAAAGTAGATTACCTAGTAAATAACAAAATGCATACTAAGTCTAAGATAGTAGTAAGGAGCTGAATTAGCAAATTCTCACCCTGGCTGATGATACAAACAGGCTGCAGACTCTTAAGGGACAAGCTGCACTTGCTTTACACTTTTGAATCCCCAGGTCTTTCATACACAGGCTAGAAATCCCCTTAGAGTAGGTCCAGCACTTCCCCCAGTTCAGTCTTTATTCCTCAGGTGTTTCCGGGAGTCACCTTGTGTAGGGAGTGAAGAACACTTTACACCACTACACAGCAGAATGAGGCAGCAGAGGGTTCATGTGCTGCCACATTGGGTACCACCGAGGGAAAAATCTGACAGCTGTACACTGGGTGTGCACACACATACAGTAAAATGGACATGTGCAATCACTCAAAGAAGAACCTGTATGACTTTTTGAGGGCCAAAACCAGAAGATAGCTAGCCAGGAAGGTAATGGAAGATGCCAGCCAGCTGGTGTCATCAGAGGGAACAACTGAGGCTTAGAGAAAACCCAAAAAGCCATTCACTAGAACAAATCAGCTACCTTGGAAGAGGTGAGCTGGGGACTACGTAGCTAACTGTCCAGCCTCAGAAAAGACTAGGTCGGGGCGGGCAAACTTTTGGCCTGAGGGCCGCATTGGGTTTCGGAAATTGTATGGAGGGCCAATTAGGGGAGGGGGTTGTGGCCCGGCCCTCACCTCCTATCCATCCCACCTCCCTGGGACTCCTGCCCCATTTACCCCCCGCTGTTCCCTGACGGCTCCCCCGGGACTGCTGCCCCATCCACATCCCCCCGCTGCCTGTCCCCTGACCGCCCCCGGATCCCCGCCATCGCATGCAACCTCTCCTCTCATTCCTGACTGCCCCCCTCCCCAGAACCCCTGCCCTATCCAACCACCCCTTCTCTCTGACCGCCCCCGGAACCCCTGCCCCTGACTTCCCCCCGCCACCCCATCCAACCCCGCCTCTCCTTCCTGACTGCCCCCCCCCAGGACCTCTGCCCCCATTCAAACCCCCCCCTGCTCCCTGTTCCCTGACTGCCCCTGGAAACCCTATTCCTGACTGCCCCATCCAACCCCCCCTTTCCTGACTGGCCCCCGGCACCCCTACCCCCATTCAACCCCATTTCCCACCCTCTGGCCACCCCGACCCCTGTCCACATGCCCCCACCAAACTCCCCTGCCACACTGCTGCCGCCGCCACGCAACACAGAGCACCGGGTCAGGCCGGGCTCTGCAGCTGCGCTGCCCCAGGAGCTCACCCCGCCACCCAGAGCATTGCGCCGGCGGTGAGGTGAGGCTGTGGGGGAGGGGGACAGGAGCTCAGGGGCCGGGCTGGAGGGTCCCGCAGGCCAGATGTGGCCCGCAGGCCGTAGTTTGCTCACCTCAGGGCTAGATAATGCTGCAGTGAAAAAAAAAAGACAGATGGGTTAGAGCAACAGAGTTTGTTGGAAGGCACATATCTGCACCAATCAAACTTGGTAAGGGGACAACTGCTGGCCAAGTCAATTTGCTACTTTTATTATCTAGGAGCTGCTTTCGCGTTACAGGTAAGATTTAACACAGTGTGCAGAGACACCAGCCAGAGACAGAGAAATAAAGTTGTAATTACTAATCTGTTTGCATCCCTTTCTTCAGGACTTTTTCATTTCCAAAAATTAACTAAAAACCAGGACATATCAACTCAAACTATTGGGTACTAACTGTTCGAGGCCTTTCAGTTTCAGCTTGTAGGGATGAGAAAGTTACTTGCAACCGAATGACACTAGCCAATACAAGACTGCTACAGATTAGGGACTGATTGGCTAGGAAGCAGTTCTGCAGAAAAGGACCTAGGGGTTACAGTGGATGAGAAGCTGGATATGAGTGAGCAGTGTGCCCTTGTTGCCAAAAAGGCTAACGGCATTTTGGGCTGTATAAGTAGGAGCATTGCCAGCAGATCGAGGGACGTGATCATTCCCCTCTATTCGACATTGGTGAGGCCTCATCTAGAGTACTGTGTTCAGTTTTGGGCCCCACACTGCAAGAAGGATGTGGAAAAATTGGAGAGAGTCCAGCGGAGGGCAACAAAAATGATTAGGGGGCTGGAGCACATGATTTACAAGGAGAGGCTGAGGGAACTGGGCTTATTTAGTCTGCAGAAGAGAAGAGTAAGGGGAGATTTGATAGCTGCTTTCAACTACCTAAAAGGGAGTTCCAAAGAGGATGGATCTAGACTGTTCTCAGTGGTACCAGATGACAGAACAAGGAGTAATGGTCTCAAGTTGCAGTGGGGGAGGTTTAGGTTCGATAATAGGAAAAACTTTTTCACTAGGAGGGTGGTGAAACGCTGGAATGGTTTACCTAGGGAGGTGATGGAATCTCCTTCCTTAGAGGTTTTTAAAGTCAGGTTTGACAAAGCCCTGGCTGGGATGATTTAGTTGGGGATTGGTTCTACTTTGAGCAGGGGGTTGGACTAGATGACCTTCTGAGGTCCCTTCCAATCCCGATATTCTATGAATACCTCCAGTCCCAGACACAACCCTAAGGAACCTCCGTCTTGCAGTGTGCAGTTATGCTCGCTGGACGCTGCAAGCTTATATGAGTTTGTCAATTTAACAAAAATTGATATGTACCAGGCTTGTTATCCCAAAGGGAGTCTCTGACATGCTTCAAACCAAATACACTGCTTCAGGTAGAATAATCAAACAGATGTATTAACTATAAAGATATGTTTTGACTTATCACTTAAAATCTAAGTCAGATTTGGTCAAATGAAATAAAAGCAAAGCGCATTCTAAGCTGATCTTAACCCTTTCAATGCCCTTACAAACTTAGATGCTTCTCACAACAGGCTGGCTGGTTGCACTTCAGCCCGGCTCTCCCCTTTTATCATGTCCTTTCTTCCCTCTTGGCATTAACCCCCTCTCCCTTCAGAGTCAGATAAGCATTACCTCATCACAGTTCCCAACTGACCAAAGGAAGGGGGAAGACTCTGTTGAGAGTCTAACGGATTCTTTTGGTGATGCCTAGGCCAGTGCCTGTGAGGCTGGGCTGGGTTTGTCCAATCCACGCCCTGATGAGGTGTGACCTGCCCTTCTGCTTCTGGAGAGTTTGTGCCTGGGCTTGCTTTAAGCCATGAGGAATCATTTTCATCCTCATAACTATACACATAAAATTATAAAATTATATAAAATTATATATATGAGCCTTCCAAAGACACCCGATAAGAAAAACTTTGCATTGAATACCACACAATCATTTTACAAGGATGAACATGGGGGTGTAGGCCGTTTCCCCCTCCCCACAAGGTACAGAGTGTCACAAACTGTGTCAACTCTGCTAGGTGGTACGAGTCCCACGATCGCCAGTATGGTCAGTAAGATGGGTTACAGAGTAGTTATGGAGGTCCCCATAGCATGGGGTACAAACAGTTTTGAGGCAGGTAATAGGATGCAGGTTGGTTCCAGACTGGTCCAGGTCCCAGCTGGGAAGGCATGCCTCAGAAGAGGAGACATCAGTTCATCGGGTGCTTCAGAGTCTCCTGAGAAAATAAATGCCAATTCTGGATATACTGGCAGTACTGAGAGTTCTACTGGAGGGAAACTAAGGCTACATGATATGGCAGGAGTCTCTCTCCTATTCTAAGTTGCATCTTGTGGTGGACTCAGGACCTCTCTCATAAGCAAAGGACCTGATGGTGATCAAGTCTGGTGATCTGGGCAAACAATAATGTCCTCATGTGGAGCATAAGACTCTGCTCTCCCTGAAGTGCCAGACACCCTGTCCATCCGAACTGAAGGGGCTGGAGCAGTTACTGTTTGTGCCATAGTCAGGTGAGGCAGACCCAGTACCGCTGATGGTGGAGGCTCTCAATGGTTGTCTTCTGTTGGTGCCATCAGTTCTCAAAGTTTAGGGTTGGTTGGTGCCAGAGGCACTGTTGGCACTGTAGCACGGTCTAGTGGTGACAGAGCCCTGGATTTATGGACTTTCTCGTCATGACCCTAAGACTTAGGACGTTCTAAGTCCTCCTGGGCTGAATGGAAAGATTTGCTCAACTTAGGGTTGTATCTGACTTCCTTGAAGTGGATTTAGAGGACGGTTTTCTCTTGGGTTTATGAGAATGTTCCCTGTCCTCCCAGCAAAACCCTGACAGGGATTCTCGGGGCAGTAGTTTCCCTCGCTCCTAAGTGAGACCGTGCACCAGAAAGGTCACTCTTTGCTGAGTCAGGCTGAAGCATGGAGTGGGCCCCCAGCCTGGGTCCAATTGCAACTTCAAAGACTTCTCCATTAAAGCTTCTTAAGGTGAAGTTCCTGCACTTCACGGGTGCGGCTGGGGAAAGAGCTTCAAATACCGCACCTTGCCACAAACTTCCCCAAAACAGTATAGGCAGCGCTGATAACCATCACTGACTGAGGAGCACAGATTTTGAAGCCTGAATTCCAGGGAATAGGCAGGGGGTGAGGGGAAGGGAGGGTGGAATTCCGCAGAATGGAGAATGTAACTATAAAACTTGGTTTAAGCTACTGGATAAAATTCTAAAACCTATTTACAAAATATATACACATGTATTTACAGATAGAAGAATAAATGAAGATGAAGCTCTGGACACTGGAGGCTCCAACAAAGGCCATGCAGCAGTGAGAACGAACTGGAAAGGCAGTCGGTCTGCTCCACCCTTTTTCTCCTTGTTTGGATGCACGATTGGATGCATGAGAAGAGCAGGGGTGCTTGCATGGACCAGTGGACACTGCTTTCAGGAATTCTCTGACTCTGGGAGCATGAAGCATATGCATAACCACAGCAAGAGACACACAGGGAGTAGCACTTGAAGGAGAACCTATAATTTCCTACAGATTTTATAGCATAAGTCCTCCTGCTGAAACTGCTCTAAATTGTATTCTGTAAGTAGCACAAAGCAGTCTTCTATCCTCACCCTGTTTTTCTTTTCCTTGCAGTACCTTTGAGATTTTATAATAAAAATGGTATGCTCATGAAAAACATTCACATGCATATTTTGTTTATGAAGATGTTTATTTTTGCCTTCAATATTTGTTGGAAATATGTATATTACTATAAAAAGTGTCTCAGAGAAACGCCATTAAAAATTAGCCTTAAGCATGAAGGAAAAAAATATACATTCAGCGGTGCCAATCCTGAGTGAAGGGATTTTTTCCCACACATAGGAAGCAACACCAATAACATTGGAGGACCTCTTATTGCTTTTCATGCATTTCTTCCTGCTTGGCAACTGGTGAAATTTAGGTGGGAAAAGTGTAATTACCTAATTAAAATGCAGGCATGATTTCAAGGTTCACAGTCCTATTCTTTCAAATAAATATCACAGGTTCATTAGTGACTAGAAGTTTCAGGGCCTCAGTTTTAGTTTTCATCAATAGAAAGGACCTCTAATAGCAAGACCCTTACCATCATGGTGGGGCATCATTGAATCAGAGTAGGGTATTGACTATTGAATAATCAATATTAGTTCCATTCCTGAAAAACACAGGCTTTCCTTGAAGGTCTCCAATCCATACTTAGCTATCATTAACTTGGTATCTGATATCACATGTTAAAGTAGCATGGCTGAAGCCACAAAACTAAGTGGGGCCTGCAGTGAGCAGGAATCATAATTCAGGCCTTCAGCTAATGCTAGGTGCTTACTACTTTAGTCATTTATCCAAGATTTTACAGTTCAGTCTAGACAAGGTCATCTCTTCCAAGAAGTCAGAACAGAAAATAAATTTATTCACTTAGAGGAGACAACCTGGTTTCTGGGATTTTCCAATATTACATAAGAACTTTTTCTGACAATAAAATCTTTAAAGTTTAAAGTCTACCCTTAGACAAATATAAATCCTATATCTACCTATACCCATTGAAGGGGTCACTCCCTTTGACATGGCAGTCAAGAAGGTAGAGGGTTCACTCAGATATCCTTAGTAATGATTTCCCTCCAAGAAGTTTCATCCATTCTGTGGTATACTGGTAGGCTAAAGCAGTTGACTAGAAGAAACGGTCACCTCTAAAGTTACTTACTTTCACAAAGATTCAACAAGTTGTGGGACTCACTGCTTCTTATAAAGGTAACTTTACCAGCAGTTCATTAAGATTCCTTTGGTTATAACTTGTGGCTCCACCCACGGGGTAAATCTTTTAACAAATATTTTCTTTCTTTCAATGGAGTCATTGCCTTAGTGATGCAGTGGATAAGGCACTTGATGGCATAGTTATAGAGAGCATCTCACTACCAAGAACTTTGTCAGAGCCAGTCTCCATCTACTTCTAAAGGTTTTGCTACCTATTGCTATTCCTACTAGGCTTCAAGATTGGCTATTCCAAACCTTGACCAGTTATTCATTTTGGAACTATTGCCTACAAAACCTTCCTTAGCTGAGAAACACCACAAGGTCTAACTGGGGCTCTGACTGTCCCAGAGAACAGTCTTTCAATAGGAAGATTATCCTTTTTACAGGAAGTCTAGAATACGATCATCTCAGATTGGATGGTCTCTAAAATGTGCAAGAGGGTCCACAAAAGTTTTTCCTTTATCTTCCCCTTCAATCCAATCCTCCTGACCCCCAGTCCTCTGGAAAAAAAATAAGGACATACATAGAACTACCACCCAGGATTTGTAGCTAAAAGACAGATATCTATGCCATTTACTGTCTAGCACCCCAAAGTTCACAAACAGATATTTTTAGAGTGTCTACGTGGGTGAGGTGTAATATCTTTTATTGGACCATCGCTGGTGAGAGAGTCATGCTTTTGAGCTTACATAGTGCTCTTCTTCAGGTCATATTTTGCTGTATATCTTTAGGTCAAAAGTCACCGAACCAATCTATGTCAGAAGGAAAACCATCTATCAGTATGGATATTAGTAAAGGTAGAAATGGAGGATGCCTACTTGCACATTATAACAGCAGATGGTGGTGCACAGTAACAAATTCTCACAGAGAAGGGCATATTAGCTCATGAAGTTTTTTTATTTTAACACAGAAGGAGGAAGACTTTCTAGTCATCATTCAGAGATTTACAAAATAGAGAATTTTTCTCTTGCTATCATCCTCTCTGTTCTTCAGTCTAACAAAAAGTATTGAGACACATCTTGGAGATAGAAGCCATCTCCCCAGGATCTCCACAAGGAGATGTTGAAAACTCTGTGTGTTCTTTTTTGGCAGAAGATCTCCCTCTCCATCCACCCTTGGCTGCCTCTCCAAAGCTTCTTTTCGGCACCTTGCAAAAGCCTTCAGGTACTATGTGTCACTTGGGGGACACTTCTTCATCAAGATCTACAACATACCCCACCTACTTTCCTAGAAGTGAAAACTTCCTTCAAGTGATAGAAGCAGTTCTTTTCAGCGACATGAATCTCAGAACCAAAGTGGTAATTGGCATTCTGAATGCCAGTCTCATCAACTAGAGAGCTCACATGAGTGTATAAAGGAAAATTATTTAGCAAAAATTCTCCCTATATATCACTTATCTAGAAAGGAAGAGAGTTATGTAAAAACTGAAGCAGAGCTAGGAGATCATCTGTCACACACCAGTTTAAGTGTTTAGAGATACCTAAATAACTATTCAATGGATCAGGAACCTGGAGGGATCAAATTGACCACTAGCATAATCAAGTATAATTATTTCAAACAAATCACACGCACTTACACCAGCAGTGAAATTGGCCATGGAGTTCAAACAGATGTTTGAGCAGAGTCTTTCCCTTTACAAGTGGGGATATGATACTTAACCAATACTAAAAACTTAGTTAAAAAGTATCGGAGAATCTCTCACAGTTGTTGGCTGTTGTGTTAGAGAAGACCAACCTGATAGTAGATTCTCTTGCCTAGAGAACTGTACACTCAGTCGACCTTGGTTTTGATTTATTCTCTTCAATAAAGGATCAGTATGAGATAGATATTCTCTTTTTCAGGAAAACCAGTAATATATCTTCTAAAATAGGTACTCAGTAGTCAGAACTTTGGCCCCACAGCCACTGTTGTGAAAATTGGGCCTACAAATTTTCAAGAATTGTGAGCTCAACTGTAAAAAGTATGTAAAAGTTCATAAAGTGTTACAATAAACTATAACAAATATTGACAGGAAAAGGTACAAAAGGGAGACAGAATTACCTTCTTTAGCCTAATTTAGTTAAGTTGATATGATTCAAGGACTGTATTGAAAGTATGCATTTAAAAACAGATGTGGAGCCAGAAGTTAATGAGCCAAAATTGGTACATCGAATACTAGGCCTAACTGATGGACAAAATAATAAGGGGAGGGGCTATTCTACTCATCAATCCCTTTCTGGGTCCTTAAACAAAAGATTTCGTGGGGTACATAAGAACAAAAATACATAATACACACTTAAAATAACAGATGGAGACTACTGAACCAAACTTCTTCATCACGGCTGCCACTCCTACCGTCTCCTTTGACTTCATCAGCCTCATCTGGAAAAATGACCACACCAGGCCAGAGAGAGGGAGCCAGAGGACATTGCCAGCCTACCAGCTGTAGCTGAATCCCAAACAACTACCTGGGATGAAAGGATTTTAACAGCAGCAACAGCTCCAGCTCTTGCTCATCTCAACTAACTTTTTGTCTAAGGATAGTTACTGCCATCATTAATACCATCAAAGAGACTGTCAAACAAGGGTTTTTTCCTTCTAAAACTCTCTCCATCCTGAAGGGAAAGGGAACAAGAAATGTTAAAATGAAAGTCTTATTTAATACTTCACATTGTAAATGCTTTAACTGTTTTTCCTTCCCTTCTCTATCTTTAATATAAGGTTAAATGGCTTTTTAATGATGTTTGCGCCATGGTACTAAGCAGGCTGATATCTCTGTTCACCAAATCCCTGGATCTTGTTCAAATAGTTTGTTTGACAGTGACTGGGTTATATTAACACCTTTGGCCCATTTATTCTAACACTACCTTCTCTGCTTATGTAGCCCAGGCTTACACCAAGTGGCTCTTTGTCTTTCTTTAGTGGCTAGACTAGCCACTTTCTTTGCTAGTACCTTGGAACTAATGGAATTGGTAATTTATAATGATATCTCTGGGTGGATTGTCCGCCAGATTTGAACACAGAACCTCTGAATTTAAAAGCGGGAGCCTCTACTGCTAGAGCCAAAGGACCAGGTTGATTAGTTCAATGGAGTAGCATACTCAAACTATTTGTTAACTCTACCTCAATTTTCCCTGTGTGACGTTAGGCAAGTCATTTAAAGCTGTAAATATTATTTCCTTACCTACAAAATGGGAACAACACTATTTACCTAATGCATACAGATGGATATGGGAGGTTAAAATGTTTGTAAAGTACTTGTTCGTAACAGACTTGCAAAGTATTATTTCTTATTTTAACTAAATCCTAGATTGATTGTATTGCCTTTTATTAAAGGTGTTAGGAGAGGGTTGTTGGTTTTCTTTGTTTTAGTGTTGAATTAGGCTCAAATTTGTGGCTTTTGCTTATAGTAGTTTTCTTTTGCCTCCTTCTGCTACAGAAATATTGCCTTGAAATACTTGTGAAGCAGGAGGGGGGGAAAAAAAGTCAAGCTGTCCTACTTACTAGTAGGTGCAATATATACCTTCAAATGAGACTCATGCTTCTGAAGTCAGGTAAGAAATGATATCCAACCTTTCAAAGCTCTAGCTCTACTCTTCCAGTGACATTTCCAACAACCTCAAATCTTACCAATTTGCTAAGAGAATGTGTTGCTAGCTAAACATGCCTAGCATTGGACTAGTCCACTATCCAAGAACTGCACTAACATTTTGAACTTATCTCCAGAGCTAGCTTTTCCTAGTGATCAAACCCACTACAAATGTGGTAACATGCAATTGTCAGGGGAAAAATTAATTTCCTCTACCTCTTGCCATGACTTCTGCTACTCCAAAGGAAATTGGTTTCAGCCCTTCTCTCTAGTAGACCATAGTAGTATCAGAAGGCACGTAAGGGACAGAGAAATAGATTAGATACAGAGAGAGAAAAAAAAAGTGGATTTTAATGAAGGCACACACTTGACAGGTCTATCACTAGCTCCCTCCTGTATTTCATAAGCACAGATAGCTGCATGATCTGGGAAGTCTTCCCACTTTTGGGAAGAGGAGAGAGAGAATTAAAACTACAAAGGGCATGTCACAGGGTGGGCTCCCTCATCCTGGACTTCCCTTTGTAAGCAGTCCTCACACATTCTTATGTAAATTAACCACAGTGCACTTTATTTTCAATGTTTTATGCAGCTTCATGTCCCATCACCATAAGGCTTTTCCCAAGTTTCAGCAGACTCCTTAGGCAAGGGGGGGAGGAAAGGGGAAGAGGTCTCACCTCTGTGAGGTCGAGTGTCTTTGCCCTTCTTTCCAGCCACTCTCTTTTCCCCTCTCCCTTCCTGTCTCCAGTTTAACAGTCCCCAGCTGACAAGTTAATCCTCATGTTAACTGGTTAATGACCTAGACCTAATCAATTGCATCCCTATTTGTGCACTTTGTAAGCATTCCCACATGGTGAAGCAACCTTAGGCTACTTCTGCCACAGGACAGAACTACACCACCACGTGCAGCTTGGAAGACATGTCCTGGTGCTACAGGGGGGTGGGGGGGAAGCGTGAGCCACCTATCTATTCTATTTCACATGGCTAAATAAAATGCACTGCCTCTGACCACATTAAAAAAAAACACACACACATCTAAAGTGCAGAATACTGCTTAATCTTAAATTGCTTGAACTATATCTTCTATGCCATACAACATCAAATAGCTAGAGAAACACATACAGTACGGTAACATTTTAGATAATAATCTTGATTGTTTCAAGACTAGTCACTGCATCAAAACTTAAAATTAAGCCTTTGAATATAACCTTTTTCCTATCACTAATCTTAAGAGTCAACATTTTACACTGCAGATTTTGACATGGTATTACTTGGTACAGATTTTGATTGCTTCTACTATGCAGACTTTGAAATTCAGAAGTAAAAAAATAAATCACACCTTACTATTGTATATTTCAGTACTTCCTTATGCCAGCTATAATTAGTGGCAAAAAACAGGATGACAAAACATTGAATTATTTTACACCTTTACAGTGAATTAACTGCATCTCATTTTTTTTGTTTTTGAAACAGTGGACAATCAATGCACAAAGGAACTTATTTACATGGATCATCATCACATTCATCTTTGTTGGATCATCTCATGTAACCATGCAAAATGCTTGGCAGATGAAGGTTGGTGCAGGCTTAGCATGTAACAGATGATGATCAGTCGTTATGTAGAGAACAGTAAAAGAAAAATAGCTAACAATGAGTTACAATGTTAGGTTTTTACATTCTACAAACTGAGTAAAGATGGAGTAGACCTTTTTAATGAATTTACACAGAGTAGGAGAAAGGACTTGGTTTAAACCAACTGAAAACTTCTTCAGAAATTATGGAAGTGAGGCTGGTTTAAAGTATAGTTATAATGTTATGAGTAAAGAGTCAGATCACCTTACTTCACTGTTTGTTTTTTTTAAACTCTGCCATCAGCACTGTTGCACCACTTTTGCTGTAGAAGAGCAAAAATTCTGATGTGTTTCATGCATCAACAGGAATGGCAAGCTAACTTTTGGTTACGTAATCATTGTTCTTTACACCTCTTACATCACCCCACTACTACTACTTAATTACAAACTCTAGGTGGAGTATGTAGTACTGGCAATTTTACATAAGTAGAGTAATTTGATCTAGAAATTCTTGAGTAAAAATGAGCAATCCAGTAACCTTTTTACAATCACTTTTCTGATAATAACCACACTTTAAAATTGCTCTTGTAGATACTAAGGATTGCTTTCATTTGATATTAGATTATGCCTCTTAGTAGTCAATTCCATGCAAATTAACTAACTAAATAAATCAATGACTGCCTACTTCTCGAGATAGAAAAGACCACTTTTTGCAGGTGCTGAATGGTCTACCTATACTAAATTTAATAATAAGGTTCTGACTTAGTGAACTATAGGTACTAGATCACTATTTTATGTTTGCAAAGAATACTGAAATATGTTAACATTCATTTTGTTTTAAAGTTGAAATATTTCATAAAGGATCTTGCATTGAGATTCACTATCACTATATTGCTTACTTTAAACAGATTCAGCTCTCTTGTAATCCATTAACTCAGTATACTCTGTATATAATTTCACCTAACAAATTGTAAAAAGTAAAACTCAGAAGAATGTATCTTTCTTTGTAAGAATTAACATTCATTACTTGAACATCTAGCCCCACCCCAACCAAAAACATTTATGAAACTTAAAATGTGATGTTTTAAAAAGTATTAAAATATGATCAGAAAATTGGAATGAAGAAATGTTTCGTAAGGTAAAGCATAATACATTTTAACCAGGTCAGTAGTTGTCCATTTGAAATAACCTATAATTAACATTGGATTTTTTAAAAGTTTAACAGTAACACCAAGGAATGAGGTATGTAAGTTTTTAGATATCACATCAGACTTTCATTTTATGCAACTAACTGTATTTCACAACTCGCATCTTACAAAATAGACAGTACCATTGTGCCTGTAAAAGTACTGCATTAAAAAACAGAAAGGTACATTACTACAAGAAACCACCAACCACCGCAATTGTCAGGGTCTACAAAAATCCATTATTTTAGCTATTATCAAGATGCATCATACGAAGGTAATATTTTAGGGCTGGATTCACTACCAAAAGAAGTCCATCCCACTTTCACATTGGCCCCAAAATACATATTTTGAATGAGACACAAAGAGAATTACTGGGATGTGAACGGGCTTCCTTTGGACAGGAGCCAGATGCATTTTTGTATTGAATCTGACCCTATAATTTAAATCTATATATGGATTTTTTTGTGCATAAAAAAACAACACCTAGTTGTAAACAAAAATGCGAAATCTGTATTCATAAAAATATTTTATTGGTTATTTTACATAATACCGGGTGGGACTGTAAATATTTTTGCTCTGTATCAGTATATTGCTAAATGCATAAATTTTGACAGTTTATGCCAGAAAATAGGGTACTGCATTTTTTTTCTTATGACTGATGCTACAGTATTTAATAAAGGGCCAATTCAAAATCAAAGAAGCTGATCTAAGAACAAAATGTAATAGTATTACTTATTTCCTTACTCCTGTGCAACACAGTATTTTTGTACTAAACTGATATGCAACTATGACACTGGGCAAGTTTGGGGCAAGGAAATAATGCTAAGCAGAAATGAAAACTGTACTAAAAAGTTATTTTTAAAGCTTTTCCAGAATTTCAGATTTTAAAAAATTTACTTTTTGCCAAATGCTTAGTCATTTGAGATTTGATATTGGTTATAGAACATAGACTACCAGTGTCTAATGACAGTGTAGTACTGTATCTGAATTATAAAGCTAAATAACCAATGCTTATAGTATGTTCACTCTTTTTGTTCATAAACATTACAATAAGTGTTTTAAGTGTGAGGAAAATATTGGTAAAACCAGCAACATAATTCAGTAACAGTAATTTAGTAAACGATGTCAAACATTGGCAAAAATTCATACAAATGTTTTATTTAATAACATTTTTCCTATTTAAGCACACCAAGTACCAGCAGGTGTTTTTAAGAAGATAATAATTATGAAAATTCTGTTGCAGCAATAGTTGATTAAGTTGATCTTTGATCTGCATACATATAACTATGTTTCACAATTCTCAAATAATACATATTTAGGCAGCTTGAACTATGTTATAAAAATTTTAATTCAGTACATGCCAATAGTAGAGACTCCAAGAGTTGTGTTAGAATTCACTAAACTAAAAGTGAAAATGGACTTACCAATAACACTGCATAATGAACATTCAAACCACATTTTCATGGCACCTTTAAATGCGAAGATTAAAAAGTTAGTCTGAAAATGCTTTGTAAGCATTTGTAGATTGCATTTAAATTATTATTTCTACTGCTTCACTTCACTTTTGTAAAACTGCATAAATTATGTTCCAGTAAACATATCAATTGTGCATGGATAATCTGTCATGAAAATGTGGTAGCTGTTGGCAGAAATTGTGTATTTGCATGTTTTGAAGAGAAGAGACTAAAGAAACTGGAGAAAATAAACTTTAATGAGATTCTCCGTTCAACGATGAGGCTTCTCCTCTGGGCGAAGATGACCTGGACATTCCCCTCTCTGTATTGTCAGAGCTAGAACCACTCTGACTGTGTTGATCTGCAGATGCGGCACTGGAAGCAGGTGGTGACTTAGTTTTCTCCTTAAAGTCTGTAATAATGACTGTCAGATCTCCAACGGTAACTTCCAAATGCTGGGCACTACTCCGATCCACATTTTTCAATCTTGGCCTAAATAAAACAGAATCAAATTAAAAGCTAAAAGCTTCCACATCCCATAATCCTCTTGCCCCTCCCATTTTTAGTGATCTTCGTAGAGAACGTATAACTTAGTGAAATACTGCACACAGCAATATTATGAATACATAAAATGAGAATGTACCACATAGCTAGCAACTCTATACTGTAATATTTAAATTTTTCTTCACCTCTAAATAATTTGATTTGAACAGGGCCCTCTGGATAATGTGGTTAAGGTGGTCACAAAACCGAACTCCACATTTTAAGATTTTTGCTTGGAAAAAATTAAGTCTCTAGTCTTCATGGCTGCAAAGAATGTTCAAAATGTGACCCCCCCAGTCATATCAGTGTCAGCAGACAGCCTGAAACAACAGCCCTGAGAAGTGTGAACTTCTCCATTCATCTTAGTGGGTGTTGCCTTTATGTTCTTAATATGCAGAAACCAGCTCCCAGGTCCTCTAACCAGTTGTTTCTAAACTTCTGCTATGCAGGTATTAGCAAATACAAATTCTACAGCACACTGAAAATTTAAAATTTGGAGTGGGCATCACGTAAATAGAATTTAATTTTAAAATAATTTACACAAAAAAACACTGACGACAGGGCTGGAGTCTGGGTTCCCTGATGCATAATTTAATATTAATATCCTGCATAGGACATGGGGCCACAAACTCTGGTTTGATTACTACTATTTTATTTTTTAGGACCACAACAGAACATTTAAACTATGTTCTATCAGCATGGTCTTTGCAGGTGCTAGTGCAATGGGTGATCTAGGCATGAAACGCTTTAATTTGATAGTTTTGTGTGTGTGCCAGGTGACAAATCATGTCACCACAGCAGCTGAAAATACCTGCTGACAACAGCAGCACAGCACCCAGCAAGCCTTTTAAAACTGACCTACAAAACCTATATTTGATTCCACAACTTTCTCCAGGCCAAGCTTTGGAAGTAAAGAAATTAACATGAAACCAAGATTTGGCAGGTGTGCTCCTAAAAGCAAATCTTAACCCTCCCCTTGCCCTACACAGGGATTTAGCGCCCTGCCTCAAGTAGAACTGATGCTGAGTCACCTCACCCCACCTTTTGCACTCCCACGCAGCCAAGAGTTGAAGCTGCATAATAATACACAGGGAGCCCAATGAGACTCTTGCCCCAAGGCTGAACTGGCATTAAAAAAGAACCTAACTGGTTGCTTGAAGATGTGGGGGTGGAGGGGAAGGATTCACTTTTGCCAGCCTGAAATAGGCTGCATGCCAGAGAAAAAATTTAGGGCTTACTGCATGCAGATTTTGTTATACATGTTTCTGGAAACATTTAAATGTGCTCCTTTTTTAAAAAAAAATGTTCTTTTAAGTAATCCACGTAGAAACTAAGGTGAGCATTCTTAATCAGAACACAGTCTACCCAAAATCAGGTAGTACTTTTTTTTATAAACTTGTATGTAATACTTGAGTGTTTGATTTCTCTTCACTATTAATTTTTCAAGCAATTCTTTGTACAGCTTTTACTGAGATGATTTTTTTTTTAAAAAACAATATTCCCAGCCAAAGGCGTGCACATGGGAGGGCAAGCAGTGGCATCGGCCCACCTCAATAATTGGCAAGGTCACAGAGCTCAGCTCACTCTCCCTGCCGTGGCCCTGGGGTGGGCGGAGCTCTGTGACCCCACCACAGCCAAGTCCTTGTGGATACACTTATTCAGATAGCTCTACGGCACATGGATTTTCATTGAAATGGTGAGTGTTTATTTCTATGTATGTAATGTACATGTGTGTTGATATGGTTTAATGTGTATAATGTGTGTGTTTAATGTGCCCTTCCAAAAGCAGTAAAATTTAAATTGCTGTGCACACCCATGTTCCCAGCCCTTGCAATATCACCCCTTTTCACTTCTCATGTAATAAGACTATTTAACCTCCAACATTCCCACATAATTGTTACCATTCAGAACAATATCTCTTAAGATAGTAACTTATACATTTTGGCTGGCTAGAGTGTAACGTATTTATAATTAAAAATAAAAGACAAACATTACAAAAATCCTTTATCCCAGCTCTGTTCCATTTCCTTCCTGTTGAAAAAAAAACAGTCTCAGCCTTTTCAATCTAAATTCTTGCTACTTCAAGATGTAAATTTGGAGAGTACTCTTTACTCTTTCTGGAGCAGTCCCTGAATAACACTGAAGGTTCTGTTTCATCCAATGCATGGAAAATGTCTGCTACTTCTCTGCAGAAGTGATTCCACAGAATCTTCTTTGGCTGAACTCTGCCTCACAGACTGCAGCACTTCCAAAACACACAGTGACAGTATTTCCCTACATTTTCCTCTTTCTCTTAAGTAAGTTGCATCTCTTTTCAGTCTTCTTAGTTTTTTAGTTACATATTTGTGATTCAAGTAACTTTATACTTAATTTGGGGAAATCTGGGACAATATTATTTGTGTCTAGAGCTATGCAAACAACTGATATTTTGGTTTGCTTGCAGTTCCAAAAAATAAAATACAAAAAAAAATCAATTTGGGTCAACCCAGAAAGGAACTTTTTCTAGGTTTTCAGTGAATTGAAAAGCTAAAACAATTAGTTTCAGGTTAAATGAAATGTTTCTCTTTACCTGAAACAATGCATGTTTGGGTGTTTTTAGTTTTTTTAAATGACATCGAAGGAAATACTGAAACAGTCCATTTGAATAAAAAAAATCAAAATATTTAATTTTGCAAATATTAGAACAAAATGTTTAGACATTTTTGGATTCTGTTTTTTCCCCCAGACACAAAATTTGGCAAAGCGGACACAAATTCATGAAACATTTTCTGTATCACCAAATCTGTATTTTTTTGCTGAAAAATTTCACCCAGTTCTACTTGTGTCTAACATCCTACATTTTTCCTTCAAACTGCAGGCTGTTCCTAGTCCATGGCAGGATCAAGACTTTGCGGCTACTTGCTTGAACTGTCTAAGAGTCCAAGATATCCTTCATTATTTCAATCCACTGTGTATGTTTTCAGCTTCATAAGTCAGTTTGGTCTCCAAAAGTAACTATTCTAGCCTTTGTTCCTTATCTCAAATTCTGCATTAATACCAACAACTCTAGTTGCCTACTTGTCCAGTACCTTATAGTCCCTTTTTCCATCCAATTCTATATAAATACTAGCCATTTTTCTCTTCTCCTGGAACATTATAGCTTCCATTTTTCTGTCTACATATCATTTTGCTAGATGAGGCAAACGCCTCATCTGACAACACCTAATTTACTTTACTGACAACACCTAATTTTCCCTCTCCTATTTAGTCCATTTAGTCTCCATCTTCTGGTCAAAACTACAAACTGCAAGATAGCTTTACATTAAACAGCATCATCATAAAACAATGAAACTTCAATAAATATTTAGTCTAATTTTAAAATGACTTGAGAACACTTATACTAGTAATGAAAAATTTGCATCATTTAATATTTTACAAATACCAAATTTTTTAATTTACCTGGTTTTCTTATGACTGTTCTTTTTGCTAGTTGTTTCCTTTTCACTTTTTTCCTTTTCTACTTTGTCTTTTTTCTCTTTCTTTGATTGTGTTGGGGGCACAAATTGCTGAGTAACCTGTTGTGCAACCAGCTGAGAGACAGGTCGAGGTTTCCTGTGAGCACATATATATTTATTATTTAGATTTTATAGTATCAGTCTTATACTCTACATTTCACAGTAATTAAAACAATAGTCAATACAAAATGCAAGACTGTTAAACACATCAAACTGCCAGCAGCTCATAATAAGAGCATACCCAATTCAAACTCACTGTATCCTGCCCATTAGCCTACTGATCCACCAAAAGAGACATGTTTTAAGGATTTAGAGACAGGGCTTTGTGCAGTGTGTGATGAGGTGTATCAACCTTGCATTGGCAATGTTAGAGTTAACACAATACTTTGGGCTCAAGAGGCCACACACCCCAAGCCATTGCTAGGCAAGCTCCCAATGGAGGGAGCATATAAAAGTAAGCAGCTCAGCTCAGTCTGGGCTGGCTGAGGAGGAGAGAGGACACGCACTGCAGGCTGCTGCTAAGAAGCCACCAGAGCTCCAAACCACTGAGGCAGAGCATCCTGACTATGCTGCAAGACCCCAGTCGACTGCGGAGACCAGAAAGGATGATGAGCCACTATCCACAAGGAGCTACAGAATCGGGATGAACAGTAGGAAGTGACCCAGGGAACACGTTTGGCCATATTAAGACCAGAACCCGAGGCCAGGGTACTTGGTTATCATAGGGTCCTGGGCTGGAACTCAGTGGAGTAGGGTGGGCCCAGGTTCCCCTACCTTCCCCACAATTGCCCTTAGGCACTATTGCCACTAGAGAAGGCAGCTCCATAGACTTGCCGTTGGGCAAACACTGCCACCAAGAGAGGCAGCCCCATAGACTGCTGCTGAAGTAAGTGGCCAGTTATTGGACTTTCACCACTAGGCGATGTGGCTACTGAAGTAAGAGGCCTCTTCTTGGACCCCAGCTGACCCACTGACACAGTATGCCCAGAAAATTAATATATGCAGACACACCAAAGGTGGTGATCTCTGAATAGGAAGAGCCTTCACAGAGAATGCCCTGTCAGCAGCACCCACCTGTTTAAATTAAAGGTCCCCAGTTTGAGCACATTTGCTCACAGCAAATGCAGTAATATCAAATGGGGAAAGAGCTGATCTTTCAGCTCACTAGATCCCAAGCCATTGTGGGCTTTATAGATTAAATCCAATACCCTCGAATGCCACACAGAAACTTTTGTGTTATATATTTTGCAATTTGTATTCTATTTTGTAATAAAAAAAATAAAAAAGTTGAAATCAAAATGAAGCACTTTGATTGGCCAGATCAAAAAAAAATTCAGATTTTTCCTTTGCAGAATTTTGAAATGTTCAGGTTTCATTAGGATTCAGAAAACAAAATTTCCATCCTCTGTGTTGCTCTAGATATTCCTTAGAAAAATAAGCGTTGTGAAACCATGAGCACTGTACAATAATATTCAGGGCCGGCCCACAACATTTTGGCATCTGAGGCAGAGAGCTCAAATGACACCCCCGTGTCCCCTCGCTTTGGCCAAAACTTTGAAAGGTCTTAATTCTGCCTTCTTCCTGTTCTACTCCTCTCATGGTACTGCTCTGCTACCTTCCCCAATAAAGGAGAACTAACAACTTAAAATGCCTTGTTCAAAAATTGTAAGTAACACTTAACTTTCAAACGCCTGAACAACCCATCCTGAAGGACGACCCATCGCTCTCACAGATCTTGGGAGACAGGCCAGTCCTTCCTTACAGACAGCCCTCCAACCTGAAACAAATACTCACCAGCAACCACACACCACACAACAAAAACACTAACCCACGAACCTATCCTTGCAACAAAGCCCGTTGCCAACTGTGTCCACATACCTATTCAGGGGACACCATCATAGGGCCTAATCACATCAGCCCCACTATCAGAGGCTCCTTCACCTGCACATTTATCAAGGTGATCTATGCCATCATGTATCAGCAATGCCCCTCTGCCATGTACATTGGCCAAATCGGACGGCCTCTATGTAAAACAATAAATGGACACAAATCAGATGCCAAGAATTATAACATGCAAAAACCAGAACACTTCAATCTCTCTGGTTACTCGATTACAGACCTAAAAGTCGCAATTCTTCAAAAAAAAAAAACAAAAACACACTTCAAAAACAGACTCCAAAGAGAGACTGCTGAATTGGAATTAATTCGCAAACTGGACACAATTAAATTAGGCTTGAATAAAGACTGGGACTGGATGTGTCATTACACAACGCAAAACTATTTCCCCATGTTTATTCCCCCTCACCACTGTTCCTCAGACGTTCTTGTCAATTGCTGAAAATGGCCCACCTTGATTATCACTAGAAAAGGTTTTTTTTCTTCTCCTGCTGGTGTTGGGTCATATTAAAGAAGTTCTGTATTAAAATCACAAATGAGTTTGATTCCCCATAGTTTAAATTCCAGGGTATTACGAATTAAGAGGTCTCTTGGTTTTTGGTACTGTTTCTCTCCCTCTATGTGTGAAACTTGCAAGCTGCTAATTGTGTTAGTACATTCTAAGACAGAGTCTGTTCTCAAAGCAATTCTTTGTAACAACAACTACTCACACAGAGAGAGACTCAAAGCAATACTCTCTAACAACAGAAACAGCACCCAGAGACTCCCCGCCCTTTTGTTGTATTTATCTCGCTTTGTTAACAATTGTGATTAAAATAGAGATAGAGGATGTATGTGGATGGATGCTTGGTGTGGATAATAACTGACTGATCAGGGAGGTGCCAGCTTAAGAATCCAGTGACCATTGGCTGAAGAAGGCGTCAAGTGGAAATAACCAGAGGACCCCCGGAGAGCAGACTGGAATCCACCCAACAGCCTCAAGGATGGGAGAACCGAAGATCAAAATAACATCTGGCAGCACGGAGCCATCAGGAATGTGCCATCTGCAGATTGATTCAGCAACAGTATGATGAAGCAATTCCCATAGACTGGCACAGGAAGAAATTCCTATTAAAAAATGGACTCTAGAAAGTGAGAACTTTGGGGTCTGATTCTGCAAACCAACTTCCAGGAGCATCAGATGAGCATCTGACAAGGCCCTGCTCCCTCCTTGTGTCCAGACCACCTGGCCAGTGGCTTGGCATGAGCAACTCTAAAGCTGGTAACTATGATAACAACCTTGCAGAAACTGTGTGTGTGTGTGTGTGTGTGTGTATAAATATGAAATTGAATGGAATGTTATAGCTATAACCGCTTACTAGGATTCTTTCTGTATTCACAATAAATGTGGCATTTTGCCTTTTCCCCTTTAATAAGATCATGCTGGTTTTTATTTTATTGGTATAACACTGGTAATAGCTCACCTTACCTGATCACTCTCGTTACAGTGTGTATAGTAACACCCATTGTTTCATGTTCTCTGTGTATATAAAATCGGCCTACTGTATTTTCCACTGCATGCATCTGATGAAGTGAGCTGTAGCTCACGAAAGCTTATGCTCAAATAATTTTGTTAGTCTCTAAGGTGCCACAAGTACTCCTTTTCTTTTTGCGGATACAGACTAACACAGCTGCTACTCTGAAACCTGAACAGCAAATGTAACTTTTCTTGTCTGCATAATAAACACTGGCATTTTTATCGGTTTGAATAATCAAAGTGGTGCTTTCCGTGCCTTCTTGGTTGCAAAGATTTGAACTGCTTCCTGAAGGTCCACAGTCTGGGGCCAGCTCATGCTCTATGGAGATAGTTGCAAGGCCGACCAGTCTCTTGTGTCATTGTGGAGTGTAGATGTGTTTTTATTAACTTCAGCTTGGAAAAGCTGCATTCTCCCCTGGCAACTGTTACAGGAAGTGTTAGAACTATGCGCAGAGCAACAAAAGCATTTGGAAAGAGGGTGGTCATCTTATTTGTGCACATATATTCCAGAACAGCCTTTGGAGTTGATCCTGCTGAAATGCATCTTGAAAGGGCTTTTAGTTCATCACCTAAATCACTCGCATCAATATCGCGCATGTCATCATGTGTCAACACTGTCACTAGTGCCCTGCATTGCTAGTGCAGGTCTTCAGGTGTAGTGAGGAGTTTTGGAATATCATACAACATCCCAAATACACTGCTGTGTTCCTTGAGCCGCATGAAACATTTCTTCAACTGACTGTATTGCACAATCTAGCACCTGGTTAAAGAATTCAACTTTGAATTGTTGTTTGGGGTCTTTTATGGGATTATCCCATGCCTCGTAATCAAAATGTCTTCTTCGGTGACTCTTGTATTCTTGAATGGGTGGGAAAATAGCTTCAGTGTGAAGTTCCTCTGCCAACTTCTGTGCACTCTTCAGAACGCTTTGAAATCCCTCACCTGACTGGTAAGACTGTAGGTATGACTTTGCTTTGTCCAGTTGTTCCATTGCTCCAGATATATCAAGGTCAACACCTTGGAGTCTCTTGCTTACAACATTTATTTCAAACAGTATGTCATGCCACAACATTAAGCCACACAGAAATTTGAAGTTATGTATGTTTCTGGTGATTCCGTTTCCCTCTGCCACTGTTCTCCCATTAACAGTTCCTGTCCTCCATATTGGCAACGCTGGCATCATCTATCTTCCCAATTTGGTGTTTGATAGTGTAGGGAGCCAGGGTGGCTTCCCTCCGAACCAGAGGGTAAAGAACCACCCTCTCAGCCTGAGTGGGCGAGGCCAGACCAAGCTTATGCCAATCCCCGGAAGGGGATTGGTGGGACAGGAAGTACAAAGGGCAAGGCCCTTTGCCCAGTGAAGAGAGCACCAGGGAGGGAGACAGACACAGGCTGCTCCCTCGTGATCCTGCTGCCGACCCAGGGGAGGCCCTGGACCAGGAGGAACCTGACCGGGAGGAAGGCCTGTGGCAACCAGGACTGCCAGCCGCTGAGTACCCGGAGGATCTGGAGGGGCCCGGCTGTAGCCCGGGCCATCGTGAGCCCGACACAGAGGGGGAGCTAGAGCTACTAGCAACGGAATACCCAGACGAGCTGGAGGGACTGGAGAGACCCGCTTGAGAGACCGGGTAGGAAGTAGCCCAGGGGCAGAACTGCACCATGGGGTGGGTGTATTTGGTGAGCGGGCGCGGATGGCCCCGCTGACTGAGCGGCGGGACCGTCACCTCCCACCACTGTCAGGGCCCTGGGCTGGAATGCAGTGGAGTTGGGTTGGCCTGCGTTCCCCTACCCTGGCCAACCTGCCTTGGTAGCAGAACTGTGCGCTGCAGACTCGTGCCGGCACTCCCCTGCCAGAGGGGCGCGCTGCAGACTCGTGCCGGCACTCCCCTGCCAGAGGGGCGCGCTGCAGACTCGTGCCGGCACTCCCCTGCCAGAGGGGCGCGCTGCAGACTCGTGCCGGCACTCCCCTGCCAGAGGGGCGCGCTGCAGACTCGTGCCGGCACTCCCCTGCCAGAGGGGCGCGCTGCAGACTCGTGCCGGCACTCCCCTGCCAGAGGGGCGCGCTGCAGACTCGTGCCGGCACTCCCCTGCCAGAGGGGCGCGCTGCAGACTCGTGCCGGCACTCCCCTGCCAGAGGGGCGCGCTGCAGACTCGTGCCGGCACTCCCCTGCCAGAGGGGCGCGCTGCAGACTCGTGCCGGCACTCCCCTGCCAGAGGGGCGCGCTGCAGACTCGTGCCGGCACACCTTTCCCGCTAATTCCCCAGCTCCCGAAAGGGGCGACTAAGGCCTGCCAGTGGGACTGTAGCTCTCCATCACCCCCTAGGGGCTCGGAGGACCGATTGAAACCTGTCACAGATAGGCTTTATCGCCTCCATTCGACTTTCCCATCATGTGGCACTCAGTGGTTTCAGTGTCAGAGAGGACGTTACTAGATGTTTCTTCAAAATTTGCCATCGATGAGTTGATGCAGAGAAAAATACATAGATGCTTTGAATTACATTAAAAAATTCAGCAGCCTCACTAGAAGCTGATGCTGCATCACTGACCACCAAGTTTAATGAATGAGAACTGCATGGGACAAAAAAGCTCGAGGGTCGGATCCGTGTCTGCACTCCTCTGTTCTTACATCTCATGTTGGCACCATTATTGGAGCCCTGACCTCTCATGTCAGCCATTGCAATTCCCGTATCTTCCAGCTTTTAAGAAGCACATTTATCATACCAGCTCCTGTAGTATCATCAATGTCAATAAACTCTAGAAAATGCTCTCCGACAATCACCATTGCAAGGACATTTTCACTTGGTTCTGTTGTTACAAAATGCACCATTGAAGTCATTTTTTCCGTATGGTTGATGTCAGGTGTGCAGTCCAGAATAACAGAGTAATATCTTGCTGACTTCAGATCTGCCACAATCTTCTGTTTGACTTTTGTTGCCAGTAACTGTATGATCTCATTTTGAATGGTTTTTCCAAGGTAGTGGTATGTGTACATTTCTTGGGTGGTGACTCTTCGTAGATACTCCTGGAGTACAGCATCAAACTCAGCCATCAGCTCCACAATTTAAAAGAAGTTTCCATTGTTTGGCACATACAGCTGATCTGAAGTGCCACGCAGTGCTAGGTTTTGGGTAGCAAGCATTCTCACAATGGCAATGAGCATTTTCAGAACATTTTGCCAGTAAAGAGACATCGATGCAATCTTCTCTTGATGCTGATCATCTCTGCTGGCCTTTAACCTTAGTCTCATCTCAAGCTCTTTCCATCTACAGAATGCTCTCTGGTGATTTGCTGCCTTCTCGTGGCATGCCAGATTTCTAGCCAGATTTTTCCAGTCCTTTGTTCCTGTAGGACTCAATGTGGCTGGACCATTAAACTGGAAGAGTTTGCAACAATAACAGTATGCAGCATTCTGGGTTTTTGAGTACATAAGACATGGCCTCTCCACTTTGTCACCGTTGGGGATTTCACGCCAGTAATGTGTTGGATGGAAACTTCTATTTTCATTGTCTTTGGGGAACATGAAATTTTTCATTCGCTGTGGCCCATGCAGTACAATGAAATCCCTCAGGCTTCTGCTTAAGTGGGTCCACAGTCCTGGATCATCTAGACTTAAGGAACTAAACTCAGCAGCAGCTGTTTCTTGCGCCTCCACCACTCTCTTTTCTGATCTACACTTTTCTTCAAGAATGTGCACAGTTACATCCATTTGAGATGGAGATATGGATGCTGCAGTAGCTGCCAGGTCACCTGCACTCTGATTAACTGGAAGATCAGGCATCTCATCAGCACTCACATCCTCACTGGGGCCAGAAGGCTCACTGTGAACATTTGTGTTTATGTATCTCAGGAGAGCTCCTTCCTGCTTAGATAGAAAAGCTTCCTTTGCTTGCTTTCTTTTTCTGAATGCTGCCCCCCAGAGGGGTGTTTTCTTCTTTCACTCATGACTGTTGTTCTGTGCCAGCTATAGTGGCTCTCAACACTCAATTGAAGCGGACAAATAAGCAGGCTGGTAGCAGGGCCTGAGTGAGGGAAGATATCAGCATCTTAAGGGCCTATCTGGCTCTTACTCCTTCAGTTGACTACCTGTTCTCCTCAAGTAGATTCAGGGAAGCAGCAAGAAACAGGAAGCTCCCTGAGAAGCATTTTCTACACTCTGGGTCCTAGTGGCGCCCCCCAGCAGTCTGGCATGTGAGGCGGCTGCCTCAGTTCACCTCATGGTAAGGCCAGCCCTGATAATATTCAGAAAATACAAAGCGGTTATTAAATCAAGCTTGAAATGCTGCAATCTCTAATGCATACTTAGAGCTTGTCTACACATACAGCTGCTTTGCTGCAGTGCATCTGGTGAAGATGCTCTATAGCAGATGTGGCCAAACTATGGCTCGTGAGCTGCATGCAGCTCTTTTTACAGTTAAAGTGCGGGCTTGTGGAGCCCACCATGCACACCCCCTCCCATTCTGCACCTACCAGACTGGGTGGAAGGGAGCTTGGAGCTTCTGCCCTGCGGCAGGGTGATAGGACTAGGGGCTTCTGCCGTGCGGTGGGGTAGTAGGATTAGGGACTTCTACGTTGCAGTGAGGTGTTGGGGAAGAAGCCCCATATCCCAGCAGGCACCGCTCCATGGGGCAGCTTGTGAGGGTCTTGTGGCTCTTGAACTTCTGAAGATTACTGAAGGCAGCTCAGGGGGGTCAGTAGGTTTGGCCACTCCTGAGTCTATACTGATGGGAGCGAGCTCTCTCGCCAACATCGCGCTGTCCACACCGATGCTTATGTCAGTGTAACTTATGTCACTTCGGAGGGTGGCTTAGTCACAACCCTGAGTGACATACATTATGCCAATATAAACTATAGTTTTCAGAGTAGCAGCCGTGTTAGTCTGTATTTGCAAATAGAAATGGGTGTTTTTTTCATGTTCTGTATGTATATAAATCTCCTCGCTGTATTTTCCACTGAATGCATCCGATGAAGTGAGCTGTAGCTCACAAAAGCTTATGCTCAAATAAATTGGTTAGTCTCGAAGGTGCCACTAGTACCCCTTTTCTTTTTTATAAACTATAGTGGAGATATAGCCTTATTTATTTTAGCCTGCAGGTTCACTTCTTCAGCATTTGTTGCTTTGGTGTAACAGTAATTGAAATAGTAAGCAGAATGCCAAAGTGACTGCCTTCAGCAAGTTATAGTATTTTCAGTAACTTCTATTATTGTTAAGGTTACATATAGTGTCCCACTGTCAACCTGAGAGGCCAGAGTGCTGGAGACACAATGAGACTGATACAATGGACAGAAGTTGAAACCTAGGTTCACCCAACATGCAGACATGGAGTAAAAACACCAGAACAACAAATGAAGGTAGAAAACCAACACATATTAGTTAGTGAGAACTATACAGTTTATGTAAGAAGGCAAAACACAGAACTATTTTCATTGTGGCCAAGTGGCATACATTTGCACTTGGTCCTGACAGGTAGTGCATGGCTGTCAGAGCATCTTGAGGCCAGAACTGCTGAACTACAATAACAGACAGTAGCTGAAATATTTATATGGAAATAGATACATAGATTTTTCAAGGTCACAAGGGACCATTGTGATTGTCTAGTCTCACCTCCTGCTGAACACAAGCCATAGGACTTCCTTGTATACCCCTGCTTCAGGTCCAATAACTGTGCGTGTACTAGAGTACGCTTTTAGAAAAAAAACCCACCCATCTTGATTTAAAAAATGTCCAATGATGGAAACACCACAAACCTTGGTAAATTGTTCCAATGATTAATTATCCTCACTGTTTAAAAAAAAAGTGCCCCTTACTTTTAATCTGAATTTGTCTAGCTTCAGCTTACAGCCATTGGATCTTGTAAAACCTTTGTCTGCTAGAGTAAGAACCTTCAGCCACTCCACGATTTTGCCCAGGATCAATGTCAGGCTGGGTCATTCCTTTTACCCTTTTTAAATACTGGCATGTTAGCATTCTTCAAGTCCTCTACAGTCCCCAAAGTCCCAAGACTGATTGAAAAATCAACATTACCCATTTGGAGACCTCTTCAGCAACCTATTGGATGCAAGTTATCTAAACCTACTGATTTAAAAAAACATGAGAATCCCAGCAGGTGTAGACATATATGCACTAATTCTCCTCAAGCTAACACAATGAACAGTAGTGTGATCACAGAAGCATGACAAATGGTGTCTCAGGCTACCCACCCAAGTATGTACCCAGGAGGTCCAGCAGGATTGTACTCAGGCAGCTCGCCTGAGCTATTGCCCATGCCTCTATAGCCACACTACTATTTTTAATGTGCTAACACAAGCAAAGCTAGCACCGATATGTCTACTGATACTGAGAATCACTCCTCCCACCTGCTGTATAGACATACCCTCAGTTAACTCTATGTGAGCATGAAAAGTATTTCAGTATCATCAGATGATACAAATGCTGGCTTCTTGTCAAATACAGAACAAAATATTTATTTAAAACTTTTGCCTTTTTTACATCATTATTAATTCTGCCATGTCCCTCTAGTAATCGACTAATACCATTATTAAAATTGTTTTGTACCGATATACTTAAACACCTTTTTATTGTCTTTAATGCTGCTGACAGATTTCTCCATGTGTCCTTTTGCTTCCCTTATCAATTTTCTACACTTCCTAACTTCTAATTTACATTCAATACTATCAACTTCTTCATTCTTCTATTTTATACATACATATATATATATATATACACACACACACACACACACACAGAGAAAGAGAGAGCTTTCACTTCCCCTTTAAGCCAGGCTTTTTTAAAATTTGTTTTTAAACCGGTGTAGTCTTTTCTCTCTGGGATTGTGGATTTTGGGGTATACACTAAAATGTTCTTAAACAATTCCCAATTATCATTCACATTTTTCTATTTAAGTTCTTTCTCCCAGCTGATTCAGCTCAAATATTTTCAACTTTGTAAGTCAGTCCCTTTTAAAGCACCAAGTACATATTACTGATTTGTTTTCACATAAATGTATTCAAGTCATGATAACTTGCACCTAAATAACCACTAATTTTTACTTCTGAAATCAACTCCTCTTAATCTGTCAAAATGAGATCTTATACAGAATTCCCCCATATTGAATGCAACACTTTTTGAGTTAGGGATTTGTCAGCTGTAATATTTAAAACTTGCAAAGAAATATTAATACTTGCTGCATGAGATCTCCAGACTGAAGTCACCCACAATAATGCAGCTTCCCCTATCTTAACCCCCATCACCCTGCTACATTATAGACAGGGGTTAAGAAAAGCATATAAGAATACTGTACAGTGATCCTGCCTCAGAACTGGCTGCCACTATGCTCCAGTTGAGGTAGCAGGTGTCAAAATAGGAGGAAACAAGGTGGAATGGGTGTATAAACTCCTTTAGGTAGGAATCACCTTCTGACGGAGAGAAGGCTGATCATTGTGAATACATTAAGGAGATCCCTCCAGGAGAGGGATACAGTGAAACAGATGATCATGAGGCAATCATTAAGAAATACTGACATCAAAGTCTGTGGTGAATGTGAGAAGTTACTCACCCTGTGCAGTAACTGTGGTTCTTCAACATGTGCGTCCCTAAAGGTGCTCCTCTCTAGGTGTCCTAGCGTCCCCTATGCCCTTCATTGGAGATTATTCATAGCAGTGTCTGTTCAGCCTCCACATGCATGCTAGTCAGCCTCATGTTCTGCGCCATTGTTGTATAGTACTGCATGGGTGAACCGCCCTCAGTTCCTTCTCTTCTGCGAAGCTCCATAATAGAGAACTCTAAAGCAGAGGGGAAGAAGGGTGGGTAGTGGAGCAATCAAAGGGACACAGATCTCAAAGAACCAGAATTACTGCACAGGGTGAGTAACCAGTTTTTCTTTGAGTAATGTCCCTGTGGATGCTCCACTCTGGGTAACTATCAAGCAGTTCCCTCGAAGGCAAGGAAGGGGGCCTTCGGAATAGAGTCCAATACCGAAGAAAGCACAGCTGAGCCGACCACAGTATCAGAAGCAGAGTAGTGAGTTATTGCACAGTGTTCGGTGAATGTATGTAAAGACGCCCAAATGGCAGCCTTACATATTTCAATAATGGACACATTTTTGAGGAATGCTATAGAGGTTTAGGGTGGAAGACTGGCAGGTGAACTGTTCGGTTAATATGGAACTTGAAGACACTCTGGGTAAAAATTTTGATGGAGTCACAGAGCGATCATGTCCTTAAAAAAAAATACTGTGACAGGGGGATATGCTATAAAGGCCCCTATTTCCCCAATCCATCATCCCGATGTGATGGCTCTGAGGAATGTGGTCTTCACTGATAAATGGAGCAGTAAGCAGGTAGCCACTGGTTCAAGCAGTGGCCTTGTGAGACATTTAAGGACCAGATTGAGGTCCCAAACAGGAGTAGGGCACTTGACTAGTGGATAAAGATTTCTGAGTCCCCTGAGGAACCTCGCTGTCAATGGGTGGGCAAAACCAGAATAACCCTGTATTGGGGAGTGGAAAGCTGTGATGGCTGCCAGGTGGACTCTATTAGAGCTCATATATATACACACCAAAAAGTTCGGGACTATCTGGCAGCAATGAGGTCATCAGTGGAATATGTCTGAGGTCATATCGACAGACAAATGTTGTCCATTTTTGAGAGTACATGTAGCGTGTAGACTGTTTCCTGCTCTGCAATAGTACTATTTTTACTTCCTCTGAGGTGGTCTCTAATCCTGTGAATGATTGACAAAGCACTGTGAGATTGGAGTGAAGGATCTTCTTGCCTTCCTGGGAGAGATGAGGAGCAATGTGGAGAATGATTAGTGAGCATCCAGCCAACTGTACTAAGTAAACCATGCTTGTCTGGGCCAGGTCGGAACTATTAGCATAACTCTGGCTTTCTCTTTTTTTATTTTGTGCATAACTTTGGCTATTAAAGGAATAGATGGGAATGCACACAAGAGATCCTAGCCCAATGAAACTGAAATGCATCCACCAGGGATCAATGACCCAGTCCTCTTCTTAAGCAAAACTAGGCACGTTTCTTGTTTAACTGTGTGGCAAACAGGTCTATCTAAGGGTGCCCCATTGACAGAATATGTGGTGTAATAGGCTGAGGTCTATGTCTCATTCATGGTCTTGGAAGAACATCTGCTGAGTACATCCCCGGTCACGTTCTGAATACCTGCTGTGATGACGACCGAGTTGCATCTGCACCAATTCCAAAGCTTGCTCTTTTTTGGTACCAGGTAATACCGGGAATAAAACCCCTTCCCTCTGGGCTGCATGGGGACTGGTTGTATAGTTCCCAACCATAAGAGAGTCTATTTCTTGAAAAAACAAGTTCCCGTGAGAGGGGTCCCTGAAAACGGGCAGGGAAAGGGGGTTTGTTGGTGAAAGCATGGTAATATGGATGGCATACTCTGTGGAGATGATCTCAAAACCCACTTTTCTGTAGCGATTGACTCTCAAGCCCGCCTGAAGGGGTAAAGGCAGTCACCAAAGGGAGGAAGGCAGGTGAATTGCTGCAGCTGATAAGGATGAGGATAGTAATTCAGGCCTTCTACCTCCAAGCAGCAATCTTGACAGGCTGGTATAAGACTGCAAGGTGGAAGGCTGAGAAGTGGACGGTTTCCATCTCTGAAATCTGTCTTTTGATGTGGTTCGTATGGCCTCTGGGAGGTTAGGAATTGAGCAGGATGTGATCTCCTAGCAGTCTGGGACTTGCTGAGCTCTCTCTTGTAGGTAGGTGTACAAATGCTATGAGAATGTAAGGTAGCACTTGAGCCCTTTAACATTCGCAAAGATTCATCTGTGGTGTCCACAAATAATTCAGACCCATCAAAATGAAGGTCCTCCACCATATTTTGGAAATCCGGAGAGCTGGAGCCAGGAAGCCCTTCTCATAACTACTGCTGTAGCGATCGAATAGGTGGCAGCATCAGCAGTGTCGAGGGAGGCTTGTAGAGATGTTCTGGTGAGTAGTTGGCCCTCTGCAATAATTGCCTGGAATGCCTTCCTGTGCTCTGCCGGTAGGTGGTCAACAAAAGAGTTCAGTTTGGTACAATTTATATGATTGTAATTTGCCATTAGTGCCTGGTAATTGGCAATTCTAAATTGTAAGGAGGCACATGAGCCAGACTTCCTTCCCAGTAGGTATAGATGCTTATGGTCTTTTTCAGGGGGCATGGTTTTAGCATGGGTGTTGCCTTCTACATTCCAGATTAACTGTATCGACTACGAACGAGTTAGGTGAAGGATGCAAAAAAAAATTCTGCATCTTTTGCTGGAACATAATATTTCTTATCTGCTCTCTTGCATGTAGGCAGAATAGAAGCTGGAGTGCTGGAGTCAAACAATCTTCACTGGGTCCAGAAGGGCTTCACTGACAGACAAAAATGTGCATGCAGATGAGGGTGAATGAAAGATATCAAGCAGCTTATGGTGAGGTTCTTTAACCTCCCCGAGAGGGATCTGCAAGGAGTCAACAATTCTCTTGATTAGATCCTCAAACTTTTTAAAATCATCCATCAAGGATGGAGGAGGGAGGCATGACAGCTTCATCTGGAGATGAAGATGAAATGTTGGCCATAACCAAGACCTCTTCATCGGCTCTAGCTTCCCGCTCCTCAAAAGATTCTTCTTGAGGGTCAGGTCTCCAAGAGAGGGCAGGTGATGCAGGTTTCCTCTCTCTGTGACAGGTGGAGCTCAATGTCCTGGAAAATTGTTAGCGATAGGGGTGAAAGCAATGTTGTAGCAGATGACTTAGGCCAAGAGGTACATCTCTGCTGATGGGGGGGGGGGGGGGGAAACGACTTCAGCGGTCAAAAGGACCAGTGGCGGCCAGAGTCCCAGGCCCTTTAAATCCTTAAAGCAATATGACAGCTAGATCATTAAACTCTTAATGGATAAGGGGGGGGGGGGAATTACTTAGGTGGAAGTATAATGGCAGATTAGAAGAAAGGGGGCAGTGAGTGGAGAGGGAATAATAAAAGATGGAGAAGGAATAGGATGTTGATGTGAGGCGAATTATTGTATAAGTCCTCTTGGAAAAATACTTTGCCAAACTAGTTATAAATTATTATTGGTATTGCAGCAGTGCCCAGAGGGCCATGTCTCAGCTATGGTCTCTGTCTCAATGAGCTTGTAGCTTTATCTATTCTAATGCAGTGATTCTCAACACATGGCCTGCAGGCAGCTTGCGGCCCCATCAGTACACAGCTGCGGCTAATGTGACATTCTCAGGGACATGCAGGTAGTATATATATTGTGTGGACGCGGCCCACCATAACACAGAGAGCTGCATATGCAGCCCACAATGGTAAATATGCGGAGAACCACTGACCTAGTGTTAAAGCATGTGTCTGGTTGTTGTACCACTCATCACTAATTTCACGTTTCTTCAACGTTTCTCTGCATGAGCATTTTCTAAATAAATCTATACTTTGGCTTTCTTCATTAATCATTGCTTGGTAATTTTTACTTTTCAATACTGATCTCTGATCTTAGAACCAGGTCAGATCTCTTTTCAGAGCTCAAAAAATGCTATTGAGGGAAAGGACAGGAATTCTGGATAAAAAATTGAAGCTTACCCTGTTTAGGGTTGACCATATCTATGATCAAACCAGTACTACAGGCAGAAATACTTCTACAAATGCCAGAAAAAGTTACTTCTTGTATCCTTTTTCTATAAATGGGAATTAGTCCAGTTACACCTGCATGTAGGCATAAAAGTAACATACCTCATAGAATATCAGAGTTGGAAGAGACCTCAGGAGATCTAGTCCAACCCCCTGCTCAAAGCAGGACCAATCCCCAATTTTTTTTCCCCAGATCCCTAAATGGCCCCCTCAAGGATTGAACTCACAACCCTGGGTTTAGTAGGCCAATGATCAAACCACTGAGCTCTCTCTCCTCCCCAATGTTAATAAAATACACAATTGTTTAAAAAGACCAGTAGAACAAATACTAAAATTGAATAGTATTTTCTAACTTCATCTATTTTAATTTGTCTATAAGAATATATATTGTAGCCATAAACTAGTTCTGTTTTTTGTGACGTAATTTAGGAGTATTCTTGCAGGTGATCAAAATAATCAAACCTCAGCCACCTGTTATGTCTTGACTAATACCTAGATTGTAAACTTTGTAGGACAGGGACTTAAAATAATTGTTTTTGGTATCGTGCTTAGCTCAGTGGGGCCTTGATGGCCAATTGGGGCTCATAGGCAGTACAGTAATCAAAATAAATAAGCTAGTTTGCCCTGTATGTGAAACTGGAATTATTTAAAATCAAAGATTTTTATGGTAGCTGTATCTAAGACTTTTCTTTCTAATCTGAATTTAGCTTCTGTGACCCAGCACTTGCCAGAAATTACTCCTAGATGTCTCATCAGACATGCCATTTTCTTACTGGACAGGCAAGACACAGGGGTGAAAAGCACATTGCAGGTCACAGAACCTCACCCATCCACTCCTGTAGTGGGCCTATAACCTCTGGCTGAGTTTCAGAAGTCCTCAAATCTTCATTTAAAGACTTAAAATTACAGCGAATACATAATTTATTCTAGTTCAAACCAGCAAGTGACCCATGTCTCAATGCTGCAGAGGCAGGAGAAACCCCCCAGAGTCTCTGTCAATCTGACCTGGGGGAAAATTCCTTCATGATCCCAAATATAATGATCAGTTAGACCATGAACATGTGAGCGAGACCCATCAGCTACACACCTTGGAAAGACTTCTCTGGAGTAAACTCAGAGAACTCCCCATCTAGCATGCCATCTCTGGTAGCTGGAAATATTTGCTTATAGCTGTCATGGATGAGCCACATGACATTGTGGGCAAACTTATCATGCTCAGTCTTAAAACAAGTTAATCTTTTTGTCCCCTACTATTCCCCTTGGAAGGTTGTTCCAGAATGTCACTCCTCAGATGGCTAGAAATCTTCATCTAATTTCAAGCCTAAACTTATTGATGACCAGTTTATATCCATTATTCTTGTGCCATAATTGGCCCTTAACTTAAAATAACTCCTCTCCCTTCCCTGATGTTTATCCCTCTGATGTATTTATAGAGAGCAATCGTCTCTTCCCTCAGCCTTCATTTTGTTAGGATAAACAAGCCACACTCCTTAAATTTCCTCTGGTAAGGTAGGTTCTCCATTCCTCTGATCTAGTTCTAGTAGTCCTTCTCTGTATCTGTTCCAATTTGAAGATGGGATACTGGAATTGCACATGATATTCCACAGGATCTCTCACCAGTTCCCTGTATAATGATAATACTTCCTTATCTCTACTGAAAGCACCTCCTCTGTGCATCCTAGGATTGCATTATTCTTTTTCATAGCTGCACCACACTGGGGCTCTCAGCCATTCTGTGATTGACCAATACACCCAAGACTTTCTCCACCTCTCTTGCTTCCAACTGATACATCCTCATCTTATATCAAAAAAATTTTTGTTATTAGTCCCTAAGTACGGGACCTTGAACTTTGCACTATTAACATTTCATCCGATTTCTATTACTCCAGTTTTCGTGGACAACATTAAATAAGATTGGTCCCAAGACCAATCCTTGAGGAACTCCACTAGTAACTTCCCTCCAGCCTGACAGTTCACCTTTTAGCATGACCTGTTGTAGTCTCCAATTTAACCAGTTCTTTACCCACCTTTCGATGCTTGTATTAATCCGCTCTTACCCAATTTAACGATTATATTTCCCTAGCTGCTTTACGTGGCTCATTTTTTCTGTGCACTGTAACAAGCAATTTCTATTCACCTATTGATAAAGTATATGTGCACTATGGTGTTAGTTTTTAATAAAATTACATAAATGTTCAGGTATTCAAATTCAGCGTGTCCACTGAACTCATGACAAATTGCTAGTGCAGCTCTCCCTACTATAAAGTTTGGGAAGCCAGGGCCTAGCACGTAACTGCCTGTGAAAAGCAATTCATAGAGGAGGTAACTATGCAGTGGCAACTACAACACTGACAGATTACTTTTGGTTCATGGACACACATCTCTCTTTCAAGTGTTCAGGGAGCTAGCCTCTGAGTGACCATTTATTATTAAAGATAAGATATTCACATAAATGTACATCTGATCCAAAAGTACTCTAAAGTAGATTTATTTCATTCTGCAGGATTTTACCAATGATTAATAATTAGGCTTGGAAAGATTAGATTTTTATTAGTAAATGTTGATTTCACCATACACACAAAAAAAATTTCCGTCAATAATAGCTGAAATTTATAGATAGGCAAAGTAAGAAAAATGCTGCTTGAGAACTTAGAGTTTGATTTCACAATATTTACTTTGTATATGTTGATATGATGTTGACAATTTAGCTTTTTGAATCTCAACATCTGTCATTAATTGCTGTCTGACCTTCCAATTGTCTGAATCCCCCCCATAATTTCCCACAATTGTGAAAATTTAAAAATTAAAATTAAAAAAGCATAAAAATAAATTGATGTCAAAATTATAAATAAAAATTGAATTTTTCCAAGCCTAATAAATAATAATGAATAGAACTTTTCATCTCCAAGCTTACAAGCACTAATTCATCCACTCACATAAATCATCTTTAGTCAAACACTGGAAAGTTTATTTTCAATGGAATGGATAATACAAACACAAAACCCTGCCAAATTATGGTATTTCAGTCTCAGAAGAGACTAAAATTTGCTTAGGGAGGATGGGGGGAGATGGAGCAGTCATATCACTTCAATCACATGTAGATTTTCCTGTCAAAGTTCATTTTCAGTCCTTGTCCTCATGTATCATGGCAACATTTTGTAGAAGAATTTTAATGAAACTTTTGCAACAAACCCTAGACTGCTGACTATATGTAAATGAGCATACCTGCTGTACTTAGTCCAGTTATCTCCATATTTAGCAGAAGCCCTCATGTCAAATCTAGTCAAGGGAGTCCCAGCTAATCAAGCTTATCCAGAAATCAAAATGGTGAACTCAATCACCTTCACTCTTGCAGCCCATGCCTAAATTAGAATCATTCAATGGCCTGAAGAGTCATGAAGAGTAATCCCCCTAATGATGACAGGTATCCTTCCTCCCCCCTCCTCATTCATCCAGAACTTTCTTCATTACCTCAGTCCTAATTCTACTTAAAATCCAGAAGCCAGGATGCGGTCTTGTAAGGATCCAAAGTATTATTATTAGGACTATTATCGTTAAATCCACACAAAATAAAGCTGCTGAGATAATTTCTTGTCCATCGATTTAGCCATGTCTCTTACACACAACTTTGAATCTCTTCACTGGCTTCCTCTTTTCAACACAAGTTAAATTTTTTTGTCCTCAGTTTCTATCTACTTACATGGCCATCCTTACTGTTGCATCTGAGGACCACACAATCTTTAGCAATAATCTTCAGTATGCTGGTGACACAGAAAAGTACTTATTACTACTACTTATAACTGAGACACAGAAAAACTAAGTGACCTATCACAGGAAGTCTGCAGTAAAGCAGAAAACTTGAGTCTCTCAATCCCAAGCTAGCACCCTAACAACTACACCAAGACATTCCACCTCCAATGAGAGAGACAGTGGATAAGGAAAGAGGCTCAGTGTGTCACCCACCTCCTGTTCCATGACCAAAGTTTGTTTTGATATCTCACTTGTTTGCTTCTTCCAGAATTCTCTCTGCTTTCTTTTACACCATCCCCTGTACAAGGAATGTCCTCCCTCCCAAGCTAATTCAAAAGGCAACTAAAGTCCCCTAATTCAGGCCCCTCCTGAAGGCTCACTTTTGCTATAGTGTCTATGGGCTTGTCTTCATGTACAGCACTACAGGGGCACAGTTGCACCAGCCGCTGTAGCACTTTAGTGAAGACGTACTAAGCTGACAGGAGAGCTTCTCCTGTCGACATAGTTAATCCACCTCCCCAATAGGCAGTAGCTATGTCAACAGGAGAAGCTCTCTCACCAATGTAGTGCTCTCTATATAGGGGCTTAGATCACTATAACTATGTCGCTCAGGGGTGTGGATTTTTCACCAATATAGGTCTGTAGTGTAGACCTGGCCTATAAGAATCTAACCAGCTGATTGTGGCAGCATTGTAGAGTATTTGGAAATAGTATGTATCTTACAAAAATAAAATCCAAACATATTACTAAAACATAGTTATCAGGACATTATTAATTATTGCTTTGTCTCTTGACCTCCCTTCCCCCAACCCCTCCGTCTTTGGGTCTTTTTTATCCTTTTTTGGAATGCAAGCTCTTTGCAGCAGTCACTGTGCCTTTTTAATGTTCATATAGCACGTTGTACATTATGTACAGTAAAAATCCCCACTTCCACAGGGCCTAAGAAACAGTGTACGTACTTTTTTTCAGCAGCTGAAGAGTGGGATAATATTTGGCAGCTATTTCAACGTTTCACAATATAAAGTGTAAACTAATTTATCTCTAGCTCTTGTTAGGTTCACATAGAGCTCAATGGATCTGGATGCTCTCCGATCCCTATCTGCATTGTGTCCTCTGTGTTGTAGGAGATGTGTGTGTTCCCGACTAAGCTCTCTAAGTCAAAATATTCTACATTTCTTTCAACGGGAATGATGGAATTCCATCTGCTGATATTGCCCTTCCCCATTCTTTCATGTAACCTCACTGAGATAAGATTTAAAAATATCTTATCAAGATCTCTATTTTATGAATTTTTCCAACCCTAATTTCTCTTAACCTTTAACAAGCCCAGTCCATGTGAAAGATGCCAGACTGACGTCCTCTACTTGTTTACCTTAACAAGCACAACAGTTTACAAAAAACACACTTCAACTCAAAATATGGGAGAGGACGAAGAGGGAATTTGTGGGAGATAAGCCATCTCTAGAGGCTAAAAGATAGGCTTTGTATAAAAGTTATGGGGGTGGAGACTGAGCTGCCAGCAAAAGTGACATTTCCAATTGTCATTTGGGAAATAAGTTCTAGTAATGGATCCTGATGACAAAATACTTTATCATTGCTCTCATGGATTGTCTCTTCACCAGAACTACTCCATGGTATTAGATCTTAGTACCGCATGCTTAGTTACATAATTCATAAATATTAACACTGAATTATCTGAAATTGTTTTGTTTTAAAGGTACATTTAAACACTAGTAGAAAGCCACAGATCTTGACTCGTTAATATACAAAGGCTAAAATCCTAAACTACAATTACATCTCAAAAACACATCAAAATTGACATTGTACAGATATTTTAGAACATTCCAGTTTTAACCATACAGTTTTTGAAATGCACTTACTGCAGGATGTGGCAAAAAACAGCTAGTTCATACATCACCTTTTCAAGAAAAAAGATGTAATATATCAGAAGCATCATGCTTCTCGCAACAAACACAGACCCCACATTAAGCACTCACCACCGCACCTGCCAACAAAAAAATACAGACAAGCAGTACTTTTTTCCCCATGAATATTTATATGAAGAAATCCAGCTTTTAAAATAAATGAACCATAACATGGGATAAATTGCAGAATAAATGTTAATAAGCCAACTCAACAGCAATACACTATTGTGAATATTATACAACACAACTAGCGGCTGCCAGTCTGGGTAAACATTAGGGCTGTCGATTAATCGCAGTTAAGTCGCACGATTAACTAAAAAATTAATCGCAATTAATCACAATTTCAATCGCACTGTTAAACAATAGAATACCAATTGAAATTTATTCAATATTTTGGATATTTTTCTTTTCAAATATATTGATTTCAATTACAACACACAATACAAAGTGTACAGTGCTCACTTTATAATTTTATTACAAATATTTGTACTGTAAAAATTATAAAAGAAATGGTATTTTTTAATTCACCTCATACAATACTGTAATGCAATCTCTTTATCATGAAAGTACAACCTACAAACGTAGATTTTTTTGATTACATAACTGCACTCAAAAACAAAACAATGTAAAACTTTAGAGCCTACAAGTCCACTCAGTCCTCCTTCTTATTCAGCCAATCACCAAGACAAATAAGTTTTTTTACATTTACAGGAGATAATGCTGTCGGCTTCTCACTTTCAGGTGACATTGTAAATAAGGACAGACATTCGCATGGCACTTGTAGCTGACATTGCAAGGTAATTACGTGTCAAATATGCTAAACATTTGCATGCCCCTTCATGCTTCAGCCACCAATCCAGAGGACATGCTTCCATGCTGATGATGCTCGTTAAAAAAATAAATGCATTAATTACATTTGGGACTAAACTCCTTGGGGGAGAATAGTAGGTCTCCTGCTCTGTTTTATCCGCATTGTGCCATATATTTCATGTTATAGCAGCCTCGGATGATGACCCATGATGACCGATGATGATGACGTTTGTTTTAAGAACACTTTCACTGCAGATTTGACAAAATGCAAAGAAGGTACCACCAATGTGAGATTTCTAAAGATCGCTACAGCATTCTACCTAAGGTTTAAGAATCCGAAGTGCCTTCCAAAATCTGAGAGGGATGAGTTGTGCAGCATGCTTTCTTAAGAGCGACTCTCCGATACGAAAACTACAGAACCTGATCCACCAAAAAAAAAAAACCAACCTTCTGCTGGTGGCATCTGACTCAGATGATGAAAGTGAACATGCGTCTGTCTGCACTGCTTTGGATCATTATCGAGCAGAACCCCTCATTAGCATCGACGCATGCCCTTTGGAATGGTGGTTGAAGCATGAAGGGACATATGAATCTTTAACCCATCTGGCACGTAAATATCTTGCGACGCCAGTTACAGCAGTGCCATGTGAACAACTGTTCTCACTTTCAGGTGACGTTGTAAACAAGAAGCGGGCAGCATTATCTCTTGCAAACGTAAACCAAATTGTTTGTCTGAATGATTGACTGAACAAGATGTAGGACTGAGTGGACTTGTAAGTTCTAAAGTTTTACATTGTTTTGTTTTTGAATGCAGTTTTTTTTTAAACACAATTCTACATTTGTAAGTTTAACTTTCATGCTAAAGAGATTGTATTACAATACTTGTATGAGGTGAATTGAACAATACAAATATTTGCGCTATTAAAAACAAAATAAAGAGTCATAAAAAATATAAAGTGAGCACTCTGCACTTTGATTTCAATTACAACACAGAACACAATGTGAAAATGTAGAAAACATTCCAAAACAATAAATGGTATTCTATTAATTTTTTAAATGATATGTGATTAATTGCACAGTTAATCACATAATTAATTTTTAATTGCTTGACAGCCCTAGTAAACCCCAAAGTAAAAACACAGCTACGACAATGCTGCATACAAAGTAAAACGAGAGAATTTTACCAGATCACAAGAATGGTTCTAAAAACATATAAGCAATAATTTCTCTTTCTGCTAATATTTCCGCATTTACAGCATTTTAAAAAATATGTTTTCTTAACATGACAGAAGTCATAGCGCAGCTAGAGAAACATTAAGTGCACTAGAGTCCTGCAGAGGTTTGACAGGGAATAATTCCAGTTCCACCTATCTTCAGTTCTAATAGTGAAAGGAATCCTACATAAATTTATGGATTTTGTTTGAAGACCACCAGCCACACCACACCAGTTGAATCCCAAACATCATCTCAAGAAACCACTTATAGAATCACAGGTCTTCAGATAAAAAACAAACCCTCCATCTCCATTTTTCCAGTGCACAGTCATCACTGAAATCCTAAGGAAAAAAAACCATGTGACACAGGATCCCAGTGGTGGGTTTACAACTCTCTGTCTGCAGCTATCAGGCATGAAACATTCACTGCACCTAACATACTATTGTCATAATCTGTATCTAAAAGATGTCATGTAAGGTATCATATACAAACTGGTGCCACACTGGTCCCAAAAATCATCCAGTGGTGTATGTACAGGGTGTGTACAAACAGTTATAAATATGTGATAGAATTTTGTTCTTAAAAACTTGTTTGGCAAACAATGCATAAACCCAGTCTGCACTAGACAAATGAATGAATGTGCTTGTCTGACCAGCCTTGGCATCAAGCAGAGACAATGAATGTAAATTTACATATAAGGTAAACAAAGCTATCAAGCAGGGGAGAAGACAGCATGGCATCTACACCCCAGCAGGAGAGAGAAACTTTGTCTGGGCTTAATTTTCAAAGAATACATTTCAGAGGTTTACTGGGCTACAAAAAGAAGGGGAGAGAACCCCATAGTTGACCATCACTTGGGGGATTCAAGGGGCCAGAACTATTGAAATCATAGAATGCTAGGTCCATCAACCAAGGGGGTTTAAGTCTCTGGGAACGGAATATAGGTGAATAACCTGCTTAGGCAAAGATTGTAACTTGCTGATGTTAAGTTTTAGGGCTTGTCTATGCTTATAGTGCTACAGGGGTGCAGCTGCACTGGGTGGTTTAGTGAAGATGTTACCTACACTGACAGGAGAACTTCTCCCATTGGCACAGGCACACCACCTCCCTGAGAGTTGGTAGCTATGTTAATGCGGAAGCCCTCCCATCGACACTGCACTGTCTACACTGGGAGTTTGGCTGGTATAACTGCGTCACTCAGAGGTGTGGATTTTCCACTCCCCTCAGTTACAGTCATAAGTTCTTAGTGTAGACCCAAATTTAGTCTTCGAAGTGTAGATTTACTTTTGTTTGTTTGTAACCATTTCTATCTTTACTCCTTATATTTGGCATGACTTAAACCTACGATTTTTTATTTAATAAACTTGTTTACTATAAACCAATCCAGTGCTGAGATTGAAATAAGAGTGTCTGTCAAATCCCAGTTTAAATTTAATGAGCTGCAGTGTATTGTCTTTTTAAAGGAGCAACCAACTTAACTTCTGAGAGTATTCCAGAAGAGAGCTGGACACTGCAAAGAGAGGTCTCTGGGGAACTCAGGAGTGGGAGCAAGGTTCAGACGGGCAGAGTCCTGAAGTAGAGAAGCTGGTGTGTCAGGGTGTTGTCACACAGCTGAGGAGGAGCAAAAGCCCCACTTGCTGAGGCTGAGAGGGGTAACACAGTAACTCACAATGCAGGGAGCCTAAGCAGATGGTCATGTTGGCAGATTAATTTGGGGGAAATTCAGGATTGGGAATGTGCTGGGATCACTCTGCAAAAACTAAATGGGTGGTGGAAGCCTGGGTGTGACCTGCATGTTTGTCGGCTGTGTGTTGGTGTCAGAATAGCATTTAAGGCACCCAGAGTCGCAGGACAGGTGGTGATACCACCATTTACTGGTCTGGATTGAACCACAAATTGTCACAGTGTATCTTTACAACTTTCTATCTACATTATCATCTCTGTCCCAAATCCCACAAAAAAGAACTAACTGCTTAGGTACTCAAGTATCTTAATTCAATATATTTGTTTGGATTAATGAAAAACTATTGGTTAGATTTAATTTTGAATTTTTTTATATATTATATTTATATATTTATAAATAAAAATACACACACACACTCCCTACCTACCAGCTAGAATGATATCTACTTTGTTTATTTCCAGCAAATGCTAGAACTACAAAACACAAACAGGTATATTTTTTATAAAATGATACAGGAAGCATGTACTTATACCTTTCTGGGAAGAGGTTACACACAGAATATCAGAATACATAGTATGAAGAAGCACACCTCCACATAACCGATATATGTATGGATGTTCTTAATAATCATTTACAACGTTTAGGTTTTTATTATAGGTGTGGTGTCAGACAGTAAATATTCATTCTGATTTAATATAGTTTGCAAAAGGAAGGTAGTTATGCAAAATTTTAATTGCAGTTAAAACTAAACCAAAACAAAAAAATCCAAAACCAACTACACAAAGCTGCTCAGCACTGAAATTACAGAATAGGTTACAACTATGAGCAGCATTAGAAGACACATTTTTCATGACAAGTGACAATTTGGATGCAATAGTCACAATATACTGAAATAAACATACAGTGTGAACTGCAATACCATTAAAAAGTTATATAACAGAGGAGCTACAACCAAGAAAAGATCTTTTTACCTTCAGTATACTTTACACTTACGTTGTACTTTTCACCTAAGGATGACAAACTTCTTTACAAACATTGATCGATCCATACAACACTACTGTAGAAACAGGTATGTTTTAAAATCCTGTTACAGAAAAGATTTTTTTTTTTTAAAGGCACAGAGAGGTTAAGCGTCTTCTGTATCTATGTCCCTTTCCCATCTATCTTTTGTTCCTTTAAAAGTACAAAAGCAAATACTGATAATTAAAAAATTAAATGCATATAAAGACAAAACTGTCTTGTTCTTACAAGAACTAACAGCTTCTGATGTATTTTATCATAACCAAATACTAATAGCTTTCACAACTTCTTAATTTTTATTATATTCTGATCTTTTGTCCTAGTAGAAAGTGCATGTGTCACTGTGGCCCTAGTCCTACAAGCAGCCTTGTATGGGATGACCTCTGTTTGTACTGGGTCCCATATGGAGGAGTCCTGCGGACTTCAAGAAGAACCCCTTGCGGGCCAGGGAATTCCATTACAATGAAAATCTTGCGGGATCAGGATGCATATTTGTACCTATGCTGTAATCCTATTAGCATTGTAATATACAAATTAGGAAGTATTCAAAACCTTTTAAAAATTGTCTTTTGAACTGTGGTCCACAGAACATTTGCAGTGGACCTCACATGGTGATGGCTCCCCTTATTTCTATCCACTAAGTCATACTGAAAGAAGCTATAATTACATTAAATACCTTCTTAATATTGCTTTCTATATAAGCAATTGTTGTCATTGCCACAGGGATGTAATTGAATCACCAATGAGAGAAGAGGTGGTCTGCAGATTGTGAGGGGAGGGGTGATGGCCTGTGACCAATCTCTCTACAAAAGATGTAGCCCACAAAATACAAATGTTTGAGAACCCCGAATATACGAAACTATGTTTACCTTTCAATGTTACATAAGCATTGCTACCAATGACAACACACAGCCATCTTCTGAGTAACTAGTCTTCCGTAGTTCTACATTAGGACAGTGCATGATAAGACTATCTTCAACATTTATTAATTTACTTAACTAATCCAAACAATTTTCTTCCCTTTTTATTCTCATTACCATCACTGCCATTATATGCCATATTGGTTAGGGCAAGTTGCATTACTTATGCAAATTATACAACAGTCCTAACAATACAAACAATGGAACTAGTGGCCTGAATGGTGCTATGGAACTCTTAGTAGACCAAACCCATACGCTGAATACATACAAATTGTACTGTATCTCTGTATTTGCTACTTAAAAAAAAAAAAAAACCCTAACCTCCAAACCACCCCAGATTTCCAACAGTGACTGAATTCCAGTACCTTACGATTCCTAGCTATTTTGTTGTGTTAAGTATTTACTTGGAATTCATCCATTTACTACATGTCTAGCAATTGTGTCTTTCTACAAAAGCTGATTCAATTAGAATAGACGTACAGGTCCCATATGGTTTAATCAGTCACTGTATAAATGTGCAGAAAACTACCTCTTGAGGCAGTGTCCCTATTTAATCATTCCCTTAAAACACATACTGCCCTATTTTCCAGATGGCATTTAACAGATGAGGCCAGCAAGCATCCTGCAGGGGACTAGTACACTGCACAACAGTCCATCCTGAGAAAGAAATATCCATTTCAGCAGCTTTAGAAAACCCAAATTTACATTCATGGATCTGTTTTTAAAAAAAAAAAAAAAAAAAAAAAAAAAAAAGCAGCAACCTAATGTTCTTTAGCTGTGTTACAGAAAGTATTTTAACTTCTCATATACTGGTATTACAACTGATCTTCCCCCCCCCCAAAAAAAGTATTTTTGTATGGTCCACTGGTATGCAGCAAAGTGATGTTTATATTTCAAATATATTTTCTAACTAGAAAGAAATTTAGGTTCACATAATAAATACTGGAATACACTTGTTAAAAAAAAAAAATAACTAAAAGGAGTACGGATCTCAGCCAGCTACTATTTATTAGAAAACGACAGGCGAAATGGAAGGGCTCTAGAAGGGTCAGAAATCTCAGTTTCCTTCAGAACAACCTCTTAGGAGAAAGCCTTTGGGAGTCTGCAGAGCAGGCAGCTGATATAGACCCCCAGATCTGTGGGATTTATGGGAACATGACCTTTCCCAACACACACACACGCACGCATGTAGGGTTTATCTTCAGAGGCACAGTTACTGTTGCTCAAAGCAGGGTTAATATTAGGTATAAATATCCATCACTTTTCTGGAGAGGAAGGAGGAGAAAATGTGGACAATACTGCTTTTTCTTCAGCTCACAGTGCGGAGTTTAAGAGAAGATGATGCCACAGAAGCAGCACTCCTCAACTTCTCTGTCCCTCTCCTCATGCAAGCAGATACAAGCTCTTCTGCTCGGAAAGCATAAGGGGGCAGTCAAGTTGACCTTTTATCTATTTTTTAGAGTTGGTAGTTCTACTTTTTAAATGAACGATAGATTTAGATGCTCTTTTTCCACTGGGGGAAAAAAATCAATTTTTGTGTTCTAATTATGGCAGAACCAAGCACTATGGAATAGCCAAGTTTAAGGACAAGTCATTGTTTTCAAATGAAAGCTGGAAAGATGGAGGAGTATTCTAGTTGATGGCGGCCCTTCCCCAAACCTTTCAAGAAAATAAATAATGCAAGCTGGTCATTCCCCTTAGATGATGGTAGAGAAGCTTTCTTCCCACCAATATCATCTCTGTCTTATTTAAATTAATCTTGACTCAGGTATTCATTCAAATCTCTATATCTCTCAGACCATGCAACAGCAAGATACCTGAAGAAGAGATTGGTGGCACTAACACCAAGTTTATTAATCCCACTTGCACACATTAAAAAAAAATATATTAAAACACACCATTTAGGTGAAAGAGTGAAGGATAACAGAAGAGCCAGAATCATTAGAATGCTCATTAGGACCTATAGAAGTCCTCCTAGAAGCATCCCAGGAGTAAACTCCCAAGTTTTTTTTGTTTTTTAAATGCACTTCAATAAAAAAGTGACAGATGCCTTACAAATAGCTAAGATAGATTAACAGGATTCAGCACAACCCTGACCTGGAAGAGAACATAAAATAGTCACCGATAAAGTCTGCATATGACAAAAGATTAGGGGGTGGTAAATAATGGAGAGAAATAATATCAGGCCAGTAATAGAGAGTGATGTGGATTGCTTGGTAAGCTGGTTGCAAGTAAACAACATGCATTTTAATACAGCTAAATGTAAATATATACATTTAGGACCAAAGAACATAAGCCACACTTATAAAACAGGGGATTCTATCCTGGAAAGCAGTGACTCTGAAAAAGATTTGGGAGTCATGGTGAATAATCAGCTGAATATGATTTCCCAGTGCAATGCTGGGGCTAAAAGGGCTAATGTGATCCTTGGATGCAAAAAGAGCGGAATCTTGAGATGGACAGGTTATTTCACCTCTGTATTTTGCATTGGTGAGCTCAGCGCTGGAATAGCGTGGCCAGTTCTGGTGTCCGCAATTCAAGAAGGATGCTGATAAACCGGAGAGTGTTCAGAGAAGAGCCACGAGAATGATTAAAAAAATTAGACTGCACGTCTTATAGTAATGACTCAAGGAGCTCAATATATTTAGCTTAAAGAGAAGGTTAAGGGGCGACTTGATTATAATCTATAAGTACTTACATGGGAAACAAATATTTGATAATGGGCTCTTTAATCTTGCAAACAAATGTCCAATGGCTGGAAGATGAGGCTAGATAAATTCAGCCTGGAAACAAGGCGTATATGTTTAACTGAAAGAGTAACTCATCACTGGAACAATTTACTAAGAGATGTGATGGAATGTCAATTTTTAAATCAAGACTGGAATTTCTTTTAATCTTTTATTTTTAAAGATATGCTCTAGTTCAGAAAGAATTATTTGGGGGAAGTTCTCTGGTTTTGTCTTATACAGGAGATCAGACTGTCACTAGATGATCATAATGGTCTCTTCTTGCCCTGGAGTCTATGAATCCCTCCTATCCAGTAGATCCTCAGATCTTTTTCTTTCACCTCTTCAAACCCCTTCAACTATGCCTATGTTATCCAGCATACATTTGCATCAGATGGGCCCTTTGGGAAACATCTACCAACTGAGTAAAAGGAGGGTTGAACAAACATTTGAATTATTTGGATCTAGAAGGCCAAGAACAGCAATAAATAGAGGTTTTCCAGTAGCTCTGACTTCATCAGTTCCAGTGATAATCGGGAGGGGAAGAAAAGGCCTTTCCCTTGATAGAGTGTGAAGTAATCGGATTCCTATTTCTTTATCATCATAGTTCATGTTCTCGCAGAAATTCAAGGTGTCAGAGAAAGTTACTAGGGTTGTCAAGAGATTAAAAAAATTAATCGCGATTAATCGCGCAAACAATAGGATACCATTTATTTAAATATTTTTGGATGTTTTTCTACATTTTCAAATAAATTGATTTCAATTACAACACAGAATACAAACTGTACAGTGCTCACTTTATATTTATTTTTTATTACAAATATTTTCACAGTAAAAACAAAATAAATAGTATTTTTCAATTCATCTAAGTACTGTAGTGTAATCTCTTTATCATGGAAGTTGAATTTACAAATGTAGAGTTATGTACAAAAACCACTGCATTCAAAAATAAAACAGTATAAAACTTAGGAGCCTACAAAATGTAAATTTTTTTGTTACGTAACTGCACTCAAAAACAAAACAATGTAAAAGTTTAGCATGTACAAGTCCACTCAGTCCTACCTGAGCCAATCGCTCAGACAAATACGTTTGGTTACAATTTGCAGGAGATAAAGTTGCCCGCTTCTTGTTTACAATGCCACCTGAAAGTGAGAACAGGAGTTTGCATGGCACTCTTGTAGCCTGCATCACAAGATATTTATATGCCAGATGCGCTAAAGATTCATATGTCCCTTCATGCTCCAACCATCAGTCCAGAGGACACGTGTCCATACTGATGATGGGGTTTGCTCGATAATAATCCAAAGCAGAGCGTACTGACATATGTTCATTTTCATCATCTGAGTCAGATGCCGCCAGTGGGCCGATTTTCTTTCTTTTTTTTTTTTTGGTGGTTCAAGTTCGGTAGCTTCCTCATCTGAGTGTTGCTCTTTTAAGACTTCTGAAAGCATGCTCCACTCCCCGTCCCGATCAGATTTTGGAAGGAACTTCAGATTCTTAAACCTTGGGTTGAGTGCCGTAGCTATTTTTAGAATCTCACATTGATACCTTCTTTGCATTTTGTCAAATCTGCTGTGAAAGTGTTATCAGAATGAACAACATGTGCTGGGTCATCATCCAAGACTGCTATAACATGAAATATATGGCAGAATGCAGGTAAAACAGAGCAGGAGACATACAATTCTCCCCCAAGCAGTTCAATCAAAAATGTAATTAACGTATTATTTTTTTAACGAGAGTTATCAGCATGGAAGCATGTCTGCTGGAATGGTGGCATATATGGCACGTAAATACCTTGCAATGCTGGCTACAAAAGTGCCATGCAAACGCTTATTCTCACTTTCAGGTGACATTGTAAATAAGAAGCAGGCAGCAGTATCTCTCGTAAACTTAAACAAATGTGTTTGTCTTAGCAATTGGCTGAACAAGAAGTAGGACTGAGTGGACCTATAAGCTCTAAACTTTTAGATTGTTTTGTTTTTGAGTGCAGTTATGTAATAAAAAAAAATCTACATTTGTAAGTTACACTTTCACAATAAAGAGTGCACTACAGTACTTGTATGAGGTGAATTGAAAAATACTATTTATTTTATCATTTTACAGTGCAAACATTAATAAATAATATAAAGTGTGCATGATACACTTCGTATTCTGTGTTGTAATAGAAATCAATATATTTGAAAATGTAGAAAAACATCCAAAAATATGTAATAAATTTCAATTGGTATTCTATTGTTTAACAGTGCAATTAATAATTCATTTTTTAATCACGATTAATTTTTTTTTTTGTTAATCGCATGAGTTAACTGTGACCAATCGACAGCCCTAAAAGTTACCTAAGCTTCACTTCACGCTCCTCAACACAAAGCTGGTTGTCAATAAAACCAACATCTTCTGTGACTTGACCTCAGATGAAACCTCTAACCCAGTTTGCATCAACCAGACATATTTGTATGACATAGCTCATGTAGTACTGGAACAATTTTTGAATTTAAATTCAAATGAAATGTGTTTTTGTTTGTTTTTTTACACACACACACACACACACACACACACAGGAGAAATCAGGAGATGGTTACATAGAACCTTCAAAATATCAAGTTCATCATTTTTGAAAAACAATGTTTTGCAAAAGAACATGGGTTGAAATTTATCTATTTAGGTTTAAGATATCAAATACGTTTAACACTCACAGAGCTAATTCTGAAAAAACAGGCTATAAATATTTTTCAAATCCACTAGTTCAAGTCTGTTCTACTGTTGAACAGCTAATTAGGACCTCTTTTCTTCCCACACAAACTGTTCCTAACAGTGTTCAAAATAAAGATGGCACCCCATCATGATACAAGAACTCCATTTCATTTGACTACTTGTGCAAAAATAAAGCTTTCTGAAACTCAAAGTTCAATTACATTTTTGATAAAAAATTAAAAAAAAAAAATCAGCACTGTGATGCAGATTTAACAAAGGTCATGTAAACCGTAAAAAGAGTCCAGTTCAGTATTTCTGACTCCTAATGGTTACGTATAGAATGAGAGGAAGCTATTTACTTATGATATACTCAGCTCTTCCTCATAATAATTTCATATTGAAGACCAATGACATAAGCAGTCATATACATTACAATGTCTTTGTAATACGTTTATAAATTTGTCTTCAGTCTCAACACTTGCAAATATTTCTTTTTCAAAAACTGCCATATGTGCATGCAAATACAAGCCCTTTTGGCTCGTCAATACACCAAGCTTGATTCAGTCACATATTTTGTAAAATCAGCATAGCAACCAATTCTCCTCCCTCCCACGCCACCCCCCAAAGAAATATAAATCAATACGGGAAGACACAAGAAGAGTCCTTAATAAGCTGCTGTAACGCAGACATGTTAAAACTCAGATATGCTAGATATGTTCTGGCCATCAGCACTGAGAGGTACTGCATTTCAAAGGAAATAAACATACCAGATTTGGTTAAATGTAACTAATTTGTAACTGTAAATACCCAGATGGCACATGACCAAACATATTTCACATGTTTTATGAAGAAAAATGACCTTGATAACTAAAAAAAAAAAAAGCATTTGATTTATAATTTCTCAGTGCATATAAAGCCACAAGAGAGATCCAAATGGAAATCTGTATCTCACATTTACAAGTTTACCAGAAACAGCCCAGTCTTTTTAAAATACATGCAGAAATGTAGTGACCCAGATCTTAGAATCATAGATCCTCTGCTACAGCCAAGAAATGCACAACAAATGTCTGGAGGGGTGGGGGTTCAAAGGTGGCCTTGGAGCACCTCGTTTCCTAGCCGAGTTGTGCACCATTGTCAGTCTGCTGGTATAACTCAGTGATGTCTTTTGCTTTCCTCAAAATCATGCTGGGTGGAAGGGTCAATCCTATAACTGAGATCAGCAGAGCATAAGGATACTCCAGCCATGCTCCCTTTTTTCCATCATATCCCCATTTCAGCAGTGGAATGTGATGGGGCTGCAGCTCTATGCCTCTAGAAGCTCCCCTGAAACTGGGATGATCCTCAAATACCAGTCTACATCTCTTGCATTATCGTTGTACAGTAGAACCTCAGCTATGAACATCTCAGCAATAGTGGTTGTTCATAACTCTGAAATGTTCGGAACTCTAAACAAAACATTATGGTTGTTCTTTCAAAAGTTTACAACTTAACATTGACTTAATACAGCTTTGAAACTTTACTGCAGAAGAAAAATGCTGCTTTTAACCATCTTAATTTAAATGAAACACGCACAGAAACAGTTTCCTTGTCTTGTCAAGCTTTTTTTTTTTTTTTTAAAACTTTCCTTTTATTTTTAGTAGTTTATGTTTAACATAGTACTGTACAGTATTTGCTTCTTTTTTTTTTGGTCTCTGCTGACTGATTGCGTACTTCCTGTTCCAACTGAGATGAGCAGTTGACTAGTCAGTTGATAACTCTGAGGTCCTACTGTAGTGCAAAGCTGGTGGACCAACATGTTTATTAAAGAGTGCTACATTTTATAAAATGTCAGAATCCACACAAAAACCCAAATCAATTTTTCTTTGGGTTTGTATAGCTTTGCACCAATTTGCAGTTTAGAAGCCAGATGAAATTCTTACTAAATTCAAAGCAAGCAATACAAGTTAATTTAAAGATCAATTTGGGAGTAATAAGCCCTAAAGCGTAACTTCAGAAATATTTTTCAAGAAACCATAACTATTTAACTTTATATATCAGTGGTTTTCAACCTTTTTTCATTTGCAGACCCCTAAAAAATTTCGTATGGAGGTTCAGACCCCTTTGAAAAGCTTAGACATAGTCTGCGGATCTCCAGGGGCCCACAGACCATAACTTGAAAAAACACTGTTATATAGCAATTCTGGTGTTCTTATACTCCTAAGGAACACTATTTGAAATTACATTAATAAAAGTGTGGCTTAGATTTCTACCTATTTATTTAGTTTGATATACCACTTAATTCTGTTAAATCTACAGAAAGCCACCTATTAAATGAAAAGCCTCTTTAATTACATTTTAAAAACTATGTTAAAAGAATGTTGTTTACTTTACAGAGTTAAGCACCTGAAAGTTAGGAAAAGCCAGATTTATAGTTGCCCATGCAACCTTAACTCTGCCCCCTTGTGTGTTTATCCTGTGCAATGAATGAAACAGGGATCGAAAGGGAAGGTGGGCAGCAGTGGGGGGTGTAGCATGTGATCAGTTAAAAGCAGAACTAATCTCACATTTCTTAACTTTTGAGCACTTAACTTTGCAACCCAAACAACATTATTTTAACATACTTTGGTTGGTTGATACAATTTCTTAGGGGGGTTATTTTCAAAAGGAAAACAAAAATTCTATTAGGTACAACTCTAACAAGCCCTTCATCAAGCATCTTCAGCAGGGTTTGAATCCTGAATATTTAGCATTGCAGCATAGACGTCCACCACTTGAACTACAGGCCTAACTACTTTAGCTGTCAGCAGAAGACTTATTACAGTGCATGTGTGTGGAGGAAGATGAGCCACAGGGACCATGTGCTGGGTTCACAGGGGGTGGTCCTGGTAAGCCAGCTCGGTTCTTTTTCCCTCTCTCCTACCCCCATCCAAAGTTGGGAGGACATCTGCCCCACGTGGTACCATTAGGTAGGTACAGGAGGGAGGGGGAAAACAGGCGTCTACTCCCAGGGATCCCACTGCAGTGTCCATCGGTGCTTGGGGAGTGATGTGGGCCTGGTATTTTAGAATATTTTCATGTTCTGTTATTTTGGCACGGTGCCACAATTTTCCTGAGCAATGGCAAGTGACAGAAAGCAATGATTTTCAGCTCTTTATATCTCAGCAAAACGTGAGCAGAATTTCATGGGACAAATAAAAAAGGCACTTAATCTAACTGTAGGGCTCTCCCCCTGCTAAATTTCAAAGGCTCGGTACAAGCAACAGAGGTTTCAAAGTTTCTCAAAAGAGATCAGAAGACTCTTTTATAATGGAAAGTATTAGGCAACCTAAATATAGAGGTCACTACCAGTTCCTTCTCTAAAGCAATATCTTAGGGCTCTGTTGAATTTCAGTGAGAGATTCGGCTGCATAAGGCATGATGAATATTGTCTTATACACATGTATACAGCATCTTTCATCCAGAAAGTTCCCAAAATGTTTTACTAAGGACATAGAGAAATCACTTCATTCTGCATTGAAATGCAGTTCCCTACGCAGTGGAACACAATAACTTCGCACCCAGCAACTACAAACAACATAGGTTAGAAAGTAAATAAAAATACTATATCTACAGGAAGAATTTAGGTCATGAGTGAAGTTACCCAAAATGGAATCCTGCCTTACTATCCAAAGTAATGGAATTTTTAACTTACCGTCAAGACCTTTCTTTTATGTCTTATCCAAATAGCAGTATATTGAAGCCTGGCACCATGCTAGGGCACTGGTTTAGTGTTAACAAAAGGAAAAGAGTGCTACCTAATGAATCACATCACTTCCTGCAAGCATCCAGAATTTCTCTGGGAGGTCTCCCATCCAAGCACCGCCCAGTTTAACCATGTAAGATGATACTGCCACAAAGTTAATTTCACTCCATGATACAATCTGCTGTAATTATTCATTTTTATTATAGTTCAAAAATATAGGAAAATATAATGCAAAAAAACCCCCACATTTATATTGTTTTTACTTATCTTTTTATAAAATCATAATCAATGCCTATCTATTAAAATAAAAAAGTCAAACTTTGTGGAAATGTAAAAAAACTCCATTATTCTACAGTGAAAACATGAAAAGACTGAAAATATTTATTATTATATTAATATTGAAACTATGAAAATTCAAATATCTCATTTTCACCTGTTCTCCAGTGGCTTTCAAAAAAAAAAAACAAACACAACATTCATGGTCTGTAGTTGTCTGCATTTTTTCCCTGCAATTCTGAGTTAATTTAGTGAAATTTAGCATTCACAAAATGCAAAAATCTAAAAAGGTCAGGTACCAAGTAGGAAATTTCTCTGTTCTGAATCGCCCAGGCACCTCAACAATGGTCTACACTGGCCTAAAAGACAGTCATACCACACAGTAAAAAAATTGATAGTGTTTTTGAGATGTGAACTAATAGCCTCATTATAGTTCTGAATAGGCATCAATTTTACTTATAAAAATATTATACTCTGAAGCAAAAGACTACAGAATTCATCCACTATCTCTCTAACAAAAGTGTTATTTTAGAAGTGACTAGTGTTCCCTCTGATTAAAAACTTTTTTTTGTATGAACTACTTGGAACACACTTTCAAAAGGTCCTCACTCTAGCCTATAACTGGATCTATGAATGGACCCTAATGAGTCCAATGAAGTTCTTCATGGGCACAGGGGTCCACCAGCACAAATCCAAATGCAGGATTAGGGCTTAATTTGTGCACACAAATGTAATTAAACATGTGAATCAACTATCTGTATATGTGACTGGCATGTATAAATTCAGGACTTTGCATACATGGTACTGTAAACACAACTTAGAAGGCTGCTTTTGAAAATGTGACTAAGTCTTATGGCAAGAAATCCATACATCTAGTCGGTTACACATTTGGTTTAGGTTTTAAGTGGGGAAACAAAAATCCATGGATCTACTGAAAACCTGCATATCAGAACTTCACTGAACAAGGAAAAACAAAATTAGGTTTTTGTTTCTTTTTAAAATACTGTAGAATAAAGCAATGATAGCATTGGTTTCCCATAGCTGCCTCTCTAGCCAATGCCACCTGTACATTCTAATACTTTTCTCCCAAATGATTTTTTTAGTGTAATAAAATACTATTTTAATTGGCTTTGAGTCCTTAATGAAGTTTAGAAGAAGCTGTCATCTTCACTTGTATTAAACTGGTTTGGGAAATTTTGCTTTCACTCTTCGGGCATTGTAACTTTTTATGGATGCTGTCTGACTATTAAGACGTATGTCTGCAGTGCTGTTGTACCCATGTTGGTCCCAGGATAGTAGAGACACATGGTGGGTGAGGTAGTATTTATAGGACCAACCTCTGTTGGTGAAAAGGAGAGGCTGTCGCGCTTACCCTGAGCTCTTGTTCAGGTTTGGGAAGCTTGTCTCTTTCACCAAAAGAAGTTGGTCCAGTAAAAGATATTACCTCACCCACCATTCTAATTCTTTAATTCTATTAAAGATGTATAGTTGATTAAATTCTCTGAAAACTGACAGTGACTTAAGCAGAAAACCAGTCTCATTTTAATTTAAAGTTAGCTTTGAAAAGATACTTTAAAATTCATTATGGTTTTTTACAAATCTGCAACAAGGTTGTCCAACCCCCCCCCCAGAAAAAAAAACGAGACAGACATCTCTAGTCCTGAAGTTATTTTACTCAATTCTACAGTTTTGTATTCTAACATTGACTTACCATAAATTCATTGCAAAAGTCATATACAGTATTGTTATTGTTTATGTCTGAATGAAATTCTTTAACTCCTGATAAGACTGCGACTTCTGTGGCCACTTAAACTTCTTTTGCTAACAGGATTAACTGATAAGGTATAATAGTAATAATAATAAAAGCTAATTAAATAAGTATTTTCTTATGCTAATGTGCAAAGGACTGTACAACTGCACGCTTGTTGGTTTTATAGAATTATCCATCCTCTAATGCATGTTCTAAACCAGGAGTAATCAATAGGCAGACTGGGGGCCAAATCTGGACCGCCAGACGCTTTTGAACAGACACCAGAATCTTTTTATTTACTTACTATCATTATAGGGGGTTTTTATTATTATTATTTCCTCTGGAGTCTGGACCTTGCCTGTACCCTAAGAAAAGTGAACCTTGACTAAAAATAATTGACTATCTCTGTTCTAACCTACAATATTAGAACTATACAGACATGCTGGATTCAAATAATTCCCAGCATGCTTTCTGAAGGAGTTCTAAAGGAAAAGGTTGTTCTGGGAAGTCACTGATTTTTAGACTGACTTTTTCTGTATAACAAAACTCAGCCAATTTACATTTCTTTTATAAAAGTAGTAGCAGGGAATTGCCTCTGTAGAGATGGAATCTCTAAGGTGGGGTTGAAAATAAACTGGACAGTTCTTTAATGCTAGAGATAAAACAAACAAAAATGTAGGGATTTTTGTTTAGGTTTTTTGAGGAAATAGAATTAGGCTACGGCATAAAGAAAAAATACTGGTAATACAGGCAAATACTTTAGGCAAAATAGCATAAAGGTGACCCAGACCTGTCTTTCTTTCAATGAAAAAAAAAAAAGTTTAACACATTGTACTTTGTACGGATAATTATTTTCAAGTTTTAATGTATAAAACTACCTCACTTTATGCTGCACAGAATTATTTTCATAATTAGGTGAATAAACCCCATAGGCATTATCTAAAAAAAATGTAACATTGCATACGCTATTTTAGTACAACATACAAAAGGAAACCTGCTTGGATACCACACATTAATCAAAGCGCAAGATGCTAGTCAAGCCCAGGGAGCTCCTTGCAATGAAGGGAGCTCCCCTCCTCTTCCCTTCCAGATGATTTCAGAGCTGAATCAACTAGCATCTGGACAGGTATTCTGTTAATTTTATAAAGGAAAATGCCTCTTAGCGGGCAGAGCCAAAGCGTTAAACGAGTCTGGGATCAAACGCTGCTGCATTTCTGGTCCCTGTCCCTGCAGACCACGGGCGATAGGGTCCCCAATCAATCTGACCTAGTTCCTACTGCAGCAGGCGGCTCCCTGGCACGCCGGGGCGGCTGCGAGCTGCTCGCCGGCGGCCGGGTCGGGGTAGCCGGACACTCACCGGGTGGAGGTGCCCTTCCTCACATCGCACATCATGCACTTGAAGGCCTCGGCGCTGTTCCGGAAGGTGCACACGCTGCAGTCCCAGTAGCCCTCGTCCGAGGAGGGTTTCGGCTGCCGCTTCGGCCTGCAACACACACAACGAGGGGAGGGACAAAACAGGCAGGGCGGTGGGTCAGGCCCGGCTCTCAGCCCGGCCCGACCGCCCCCGCTGCAGCCCGGCTCCCGCGGCCGCCATGGCCGCTGCACGGCGGAGCCGGCTCGCCGCCGCTGCCTCCGCTGCTGCTGCTCCCGGCGCAGAGTCGGGCCCGGCCAGGAGGCGCCGCTAATCCAGGGCGCGGGCGCTGCCGGCGCCAGGCCCCCGCGCCGCCCTTACCTGGTCGGGCTCTTCTTGTCTCCCATGCCGGCTGCAGACGCGACCCCGGCCCGGCCCTTTGTGTGTTTGTAAATAAGGAGGAGCGCGGGGGGGAGGCCCTGGCTCGAGCGGGGAGGAGGAGCCGCCGCCGCAACCTCCAGCTGTCGGGGAAACTCCGGCTCCCGCTGCCGCCCGCCGCCCCCTCCTCCCTCACGTGTCCCCCCGCCGCCAACCAGCGGCCGCCCGCAGCCCTCCGCGCCCCAGGCCGCGCGAGGCGGCAGGTTCGCATCGGCTGGCGGCGCCGGCCGGCCGGCCGGAGGGGCGCGGGGACGCGGCTGCGGTGAGCGGGCGGCAGCCAGGGGAAGCGGCCGGAGAGCTGAGGCGACTAGGGCAGCCCGGGTCCCTCACCCGCCACGGCGCTGGCTGTCGGGGTCGCCCTTTCACGGCCAGCGCCCGGGAGGCAGGCGGTAGGGAGATGGGAACTCGTGCGGGTGCTGGGCCAGCGGGTTGGGGGTCCCCGCCCCGCAGGGAGTGACGGTGTTGGGGTCCCCCGGGCCATTGTGTTGTCTCCTGCGCCTGTAACAGCTTGCCTAACAGCACATGGCAAGCAAGCTGCCAGGCGGGCTGAGAGACAGAGCCCCTCTCCAGCGATGACATATGTATTTCATATAGGCCCTGCGTGTTTTGATGTATTACAGATGCAGCCTGCATGGGCTGAAATACATGGCAGAACCATTTTCCTATTACAATGTCATCTCACCTAGGATGATATGCAAATTACACACAATGCAAGATTGCACCCTGTCCTCATAAAGCCAGGACTGATCCAGAAAACCTCTCCCTTTCACCTCTTCAAACAACACCTCTTCCTGTGAGCCAGAGACCTGGCCTCATTTATCAGCTCCAGACTGGATAACTATAATTCCCTGAATATAAATATGAACAATACTAAGGTTGCAGGTAGTACAGAATGAGACAGCCCACTTTCTCCACGGGTTAGGCCACATCAGCACTGGCTCTCGGTCCACTTTCACTGCCAGTTCAAGGCCTTGGGCATGCTCTTCATGGGTGGGGTGTAATAAAGAGAAGGAAAATGTAGGCAGAAAATCGAGAAGAATCTACTAATAGTGAGCTGTATTATACTAAAAGATTATCCTATTTTAAACGGTTAAGTGAATTTCATCCTATTTGAATAACATTACAGAGAGAAGAAATACTATTTTTTGCATACCTTGGTACACTGATAGAGGCACAGGAAACCACCAATGACATGCGCCTACCTTTGATGTAACCACATCTAAAATATTGTTGGTCTGTGACACAGGACAGAGTGACTTTTGAAAGATGGATTCATGCTCCATGCAGTAGCACTCAGCAGCATTGCTCAACCTAGGAGGCAGGAAGAAGGAGAAACTTGCTCAGAGTGAGCAAGCTTCAAGTAAGTCCTGAGTTTGGGACAGTAATAGGACATTACAGAAATGTACTGCGAGGGAATATCTATAGACTCCTAGGTGAACTTTATTCCCTTCTTCCCTGCAAAATGCAGCCACCTGGGGGCTCTTTGTCCACTCACAGGATTTTTTTCAAATGACATCCTTAACACCAAAAATCCCTGTAGCCGGTCAATCTGATACCCAGCTGGCCTAGTGGTCAGGCAGCAGCTCCACAGTTCTCATTAGTCTTGTTCATTCTGGAGGAGGCACTGCCAAATCATATTCAATGCGCCTCAGACCCTTCTGTCCTTTCTACTCCCCCTGGGGTTCTGGCACAGCAAAGGGGAGTAGGAGCAATACAGAGGGACCCAGGCCACCCACTCCACCGGGTCCAAATCAAGGGCTCTAAAGTGGTATTGCAGGGTCCAGACCACTCGTTGGTCCACCCCAAGTTACACTTTTCCCTGGGTCAATTGCTACTGGACCGTGGCTCTTTCATTTGGGGCATGGTCACAGTCATAGTAGTATCAGCTTAGTCTGCCACGGGAACAATATCCCATTCTTTGGGGCCTCTTATGGGTTTCCAACTCCAAGAAGAGAGGAATATGAATCACTGCTTGCAGACTGGCCTTATCAGTGCTGTAGTCACTCTTCCACAGCTCCAGGCTTTAAATCTCACTTCCTGGTACAGCCTATAACTCCTTTTCCCCCTTCCTCTGGGCTACCAGTGCCCTTTTAACTGTCCCTCCACCTGGAGCATGCCCTACAGCTGCTACGGGGTGGGGGTCTTCCTAACCCACTAAGTACTGCCTTATGCCTTGCTCTGGTTTAATGGGGAGTCTGTAAACCCCATCCCACACCCTCCTCCCTCAGCTCCAGAGTCACTGCGTGAACTTGTATTGAGTCTTCCTGCCTCCACCAGTCTTGTGAAAAGAAGCCTGCATTTTTATACTCTGTGCCAGCTTGATGAAACACTGTTTTGTGGTATGGTTGCAGAGACAAATACTAACACATCACTCTGGCATTATGGTCCTTCAGGAACTGTAGCCATCATAAGGGACAGTCACCAGCTGGAATGGGTGGCCCCATAGGTAATAGCATAGGGCATCTATAGACCATTTTACCATTAGGGCCTCCTTCTCAGTCTCCAAGGAAGCAACTTCCTGGGGGAACAACTTCCTGCTGATGTTGAAGACAAGAGGTTCCACTACTACCACTTCCTGTGACAGTACAGCCCCAAGGCTGACATCAGATGCATCCATAAAGTGTGGTATGTAACTATCATTTAAATCAGCTTCTGTACCAGATGACTGGAGGATAGCTAATGTGACACCATTTTTTAAAAAAAGGCTCCAGAGGTGAACCTGGCAATTACAGGCCAGTAAGCCTAACTTCAGTACCAGACAAATTGGTTGAAACTATAGTAAAGAACAGAATTATCAGACTCGTTGATAAAAACAATTTGTTGGGGAAGAGTCAGCATGGCTTTTGTAAAGGGAAATCATGCCTCACCAATCTAGTCAAATTCTTTGAGGGGGTCAGCAAACATGTAGACAAGGGTAATCCAGGGGATATAGTGTACTTAGACCTTCAGAAAGCCTTTGACAAGTAAGCAATCATGGGATAAGAGGGAAGGTCTTCTCATGGATCCGTAACTGGTTAAAAGACAGAAAACAAAGGGTAGGAATAAATTATCAGTTTTCACAGTGGAAAGAGGTAAATAGTGGTGTCCCCCAGAGTTCTGTACTGGGACCAGTGCTATTCAACGTATTCATAAATGATTTGGAAAAAGCAGTAAACAGTGAGGTGGCAAAATTTGCAGATGATACAAAATTATTTGACATAGTTAAGTACAAAGCAGACTGCAAAGAGTTACAAAGGGATCTCGCAAAACTGGGTGAATGGGCCATAAAATGACAGATGAAATTCAATGTTTGTAAATGCAAAGTAATGCACATTGGAAAACAATCCCAACTGTACTTACAAAATGATGGGGTGTAAATTAACTGTTACCTCTCAAGAAAGAGATCTTGGAGTTATCGTGGATAGTTTTCTGAAAATATCTGCTCAGTTTGCAGCAGCAGTCACCAAAAAAAAACCCAGAATGTTTGGAACCAATAGGAAAGGGATAGATAATAAAACAGAAAATATCATAATGCCTCTGTATAAATCCATGGAATACTGTGTGCAATTCTGGTCACCCATCTCAAAAAAGATATAATAGAATTGGAAAAGGTACAGAGAAGGGCAACAAAAGAGTATGGGACAGCTTCCATACAAGAGATTAAAGACTGGGACTTTTCATCTCGGAAAAGAGATGACTTTGTTGTGGAGAAAGTGAATAAGGAAGTGTTATTTACTCCTTTACATAGCACAAGAACCAGGGGTCACCCAATGAAATTAATAGGCGGCAGATTTAAAACAAACAAAAGGAAGTCTTCACACAGTGCACAGTAAACCTGTGGAACTCATTGCCTGGGGATGTTATGAAGGCCAAAACTATAACAGGGCTCAAAAAAGAACTAGATAAGTTTATGAAGGATAGATCCATCAATGGCTATTAGCCAAGATGGTCAGGGAGGCAACCCCATGCTGAGTATCCCTAGCTCCATTTGCCAGAAGCTGGGAGTGGACGATAGGGGATGGATCACTCGATGACTGCCTGTTCTCTTCATTCCCTCAGAAGCATCTGGCATTGGCCACTGTCGGAAGACAGGATACTGGGTTAGATTGGTCTGACCCAGTATGGCCATTCTTATGTTCATTTACAAAATAAAAGGCTTCAAGATGTCAGGGTGAAACAAAATGGGTTCCTGGATCAGTCATTCTTTTAATATCTGGAAGGTTTTGCCAAAGGCTTCAGTTCAATGGGTCTTCCTTGGTGTGGCATCTTTCACCAGTTATGTTAAAGAGTTGGTGATCATGGCAAAGTCGGGGATGAACCACCTATAATATTGTGCTAGCCCCAGGAAGCGGCACACCTGTTTCTTTGTAGAGGGGATAGTGTATTCTGACAAGGCCTTAATCTTTCCCACCAAAAGGCATAACTATTCCCCACCCACAGTATATCCCAGGTAGTTCACTTGTTGGTCAATTGACATTTAGCGGGGTTCACTTTCAGTCCAGCTTCCTGGAACACCTGTAGGACTGGTGTGAGGTGTTTCATGTGGTCGTCCCAGGTTTCACTACAAATGACAATATCATCAATATAAGTGACTGCATACTGTCTGGGTAGTCATAACACTTTTTCAAATAACCGCTGGAATGTAGCAGCAGCCCCATGCAGACCAAAGGGCATGGTTTTAAACTGGAATAAGCCCAGGGGTATATAGAAGGGGCAGCCTTCTCCTGGGATTCAGGGGTGGGGGATCTGCTAGTATCACTTGGTCAAATCAAGGGTGGAAATATATACCTGGTATCCCCAACTTCTCCAGATCTGAGGCATGGGATAGGTATCCAACTTGGATACTGCATTCACTTTTTGAAAGTCAGTGCAGAATTGTGTTGAACCATCTGGCTTGGGCACAAGTAGGATCAGACTTCACCACTTGTGTGACTTTAGGATGACCGATAGCGTCAAGAAGTTCTGCTGTTCTTGCTGCACTGTCTCCCACATTTTCCTGGGTAGTGGTTGCACGGTTTCCCCCACTTTTTGTCTGGGTTCAGTTTCTATATTGTGCAACACCAAGTGAGTCTGACCTGGGTTTGCCAAAAACACAGAAAGGAAACTTGTGTATCTGCTGCTCCCATTTAAGTCATAACCCTTCTCTGATCAGCACTGTATCTGGATTGGGAACTGTTATAGCCTGGGAGCCAAGCTCAGGGTCAGGAGGGAACAGAGAGATGAGGACTCTCTCTTGCTCTTTCAACACTTTCAGCAGGTTAGTGTGATATATCTGAGTATTCTCTCTCTTTCCCGGTTGGTGAACTTCATAATCTACAGTTCTGGCCCAAATCACTACTTCAAAGGGACCTTGCCAATGGCCAACAACTTGGATTTGGAGGTAGGTAACAAAAGCAACACTTGGGCCCTCAGTTGGAATTTGCAGATATAGGCCTCTTTATTATAGGTCCGCTCTTGGTCAAGTTGCGCCTTCAGCATGTTTCCTTTGCAAATTCACCGCAGCCCTGAGCCCCTGCACAGGGCTTAATAGGCAGTAGACCAAATTCTTTGGTAGGTGTAAATGGACTTCATTGAAATTACTACAGATTTACACCAGTGTACATGAGATCAGAATTTGGCCTGTGTGTATTACCTTGGAAATGTCAAGAAAAACAGGGGAGTATGGAGGACTTATGTATCAGGAGGGGAGAAGGATCTTTGAACTGCACTGTTCTTTTTAATTAATGTAATGTAATTAATTAACTAATTAAGCAACCTTTTTACAGGAAAGACTTATGGAAGTGATAACTTCTTTAGAAGAGTACACTCTGAGGACTACAAGAAACAAGCACCAATGTGTACAGTACCACAAGATCTCACACCAATTATTTATTGTATATAGCACGGGTGGCCAACCTGTGGCTCCGAAGCCACATGCAGCTCTTCAGAAGTTAATATACGTCTCTTTGTATAGGCACCGACTCTGGGGTTGGAGCTATGGGCACCAACTTTCCAATGTGCTGGGGGGTGCTCACTGCTCAACCCCTGGCTCTGCCACAGGCCCTGCCCTCACTCGACCCCTTCCTGCCCCTCCCCTGAGCCTACCGTGCCCTCGCTCCTCCCCCGTCCTCCCAAAGCCTCCTGCACGCCATGAAACAGCTGATGGGGAGGGAGGGGAAGGCACCAGTGGGCGGGAGGCACTGGGAGCCTGGGCGGGAGAGGGGGAGAGCTGATGGGGGGCTGCTGCCATATAACTGTGGCTCTTTGGCAATGTACATTGATAAATTCTGGCTCCTTCTCAGGCTCAGTTTGGCCACCCCTGGTATTTAGGATCAGATCTTCCCCTCCCAGTATAAAACCCATGGCAGGGTGCTCTGGAGGAGGAAGTCTCCATGAGAATCTCTTTACAGAGCTCCTGTCCCCATATCATCCCAGAGGGGAGAGAAGGAAAAGTTTAATTAAGGTGAGGCACCCAGGAATGATGTTAATAGATCACTCTTTATTTCTTGGCCCCAGTCACCCGATCTGAGTCGGGACTTTGAAAGTTTCCCGATCCCCCACATAGCAGGTGTCAATAACCATGGATATTGTTATGCTTTCCCTTTTCCTTTTTTAAATTAAATCAAAATAAAATATAATATCAAGCAAAAACAACCACACACTAATATAGCCAATGAATAACACACACAATGGAGAGATCTATGATGATGGTCAAGACAGACAATTGGAAGCTCTTTAATAAATGAGAGGATGATTCTGCTTTTCTAGATGCCTCACCACTACTGCTGTGTTTTCTATAAAAATCTGTAATAAACTCACCTTTTATCTTCCTTATATCCTTTCCCACTGGTTGTACTTTTATTGTTGATAAGTGTAATATTTCAATTGACTGTTTTATAGAACCTGTTTATTATGGTTTTTTTTCAAAATGAAAGAAAGAGAGCAAGGGGGATTTTTAATTAATATGGAGTGCACCCTCAGGCTCTGCCTGTAGGTACAGTACACTGTATACAGTGAGCCCATGGCATTGACAGGTGGTCTGGAGCTGTGAGAAGGAGAAACCTCTCAACGGGCCTGTCAGTCATATTAGATCAGGTTTGAGTCACTCTGTTAGATGATGGTTCAAAGAGAAGCAGTTAGTAAAGTCTAGATGACCCAGTAGAATGCATTTTTAAGACCATTTTCACATTGCAAGAAGTGTCCAGAAAATAGTAAATAATAATAATACTGACCTCTACAGATTTTCACTCTTGGAACTCTCAAGTTGAACACTGCGAGCTGGCTCCTTCAGTATGGTGTAGTGGCTTTGCACTATCTTGCTCGTGTTTTTTTGCCTACAAAACCTGCGCAAAAGGCCCCTGGAGGATGCAAGTTTAACCCTGCAATGGCATACAGCTGACAGGGGCTCATATGTAACTCCTCTTTCTTGTTGCTGGTGAGCAGGAAAAGGGGATGTGGTTACTGAAAAGGAGGAGTGATGAAGACACACGTACACAACACTGATCTTGAATTAGCCCTGGTCTACACTAGGACTTTAGGTCGAATTTAGCAGCGTTAAATCGATTTAAACCTGCACCCGTCCACACAGTGAAGCCCTTTATTTCGACTTAAAGGGCTCTTAAAATCGATTTCCTTACTCCACCCCTGACAAGTGGATTAGCGCTTAAATCGACGTTCCCAGCTCGAATTTGGGGTACTGTGGACACAATTCGATGTTATTGGCCTCCGGGAGCTATCCCAGAGTGCTCCATTCTGACCGCTCTGGACAGCACTCTCAACTCAGATGCACTGGCCAGGTAGACAGGAAAAGAACCGCGAACTTTTGAATCTCATTTCCTGTTTGGCCAGCGTGGCAAGCTGCAGGTGACCATGCAGAGCTCATCAGCACAGGTGACCATGATGGAGTCCCAGAATCGCAAAAGAGCTCCAGCATGGACCGAACGGGAGGTACGGGATCTGATCGCTGTTTGGGGAGAGGAATCCGTGCTATCAGAACTCTGTTCCAGTTTTCGAAATGCCAAAACCTTTGTGAAAATCTCCCAGGGCATGAAGGACAGAGGCCATAACAGGGACCCGAAGCAGTGCCGCGTGAAACTGAAGGAGCTGAGGCAAGCCTACCAGAAAACCAGAGAGGCGAACAGCCGCTCTGGGTCAGAGCCCCAAACATGCCGCTTCTATGATGAGCTGCATGCCATTTTAGGGGGTTCAGCCACCACTACCCCAGCCGTGTTGTTTGACTCCTTCAATGGAGATGGAGGCAATACGGAAGCAGGTTTTGGGGACGAAGAAGATGAGGAGGAGGAGGAGGTTGTAGATAGCTCACAGCAAGCAAGCGGAGAAACCGGTTTTCCCGACAGCCAGGAACTGTTTCTCACCCTAGACCTGGAGCCAGTACCCCCCGAACCCACCCAAGGCTGCCTCCTGGACCCAGCAGGCAGAGAAGGGACCTCTGGTGAGTGTACCTTTTAAAATGCTATACATGGTTTAAAAGCAAGCATGTGAAAGGATTACTTTGCCCTGGCATTTGCGGTTCTCCTAGATGTAGTCCTAAAGCCTTTGCAAAAGGTTTCTGGGGAGGGCAGCCTTATTTCGTCCTTCATGGTAGGACACTTTTATCACTCCAGGCCAGTAACACATACTTGGGAATCACTGTAGAACAAAGCATTGCAGTGTATGTTTGCTGGCATTCAACCAAAATCCGTTCTTTCTCTCTCTGTGTTATCCTCAGGAGAGTGAGATATAATTCATGGTCACCTGGTTGAAATAGGGTGCTTTTCTTCAGGGACACATTCCTGCTGTGCTGTTTGCCTGTGGCTGAACAGAAATGTTCCCCGCTGTTAGCCACGGGGAGGGGGGAGGGTTGAGGGGGTAGTCACGCGGTGGGAGGAGGCAAAATGCGACCTTGTAACGAAAGCACATGTGCTATGTATGTAATGTTAACAGCAAGGTTTACCCTGAAAGAGTGTAGCGACTGTTTTATAAAATGTGTCTTTTTAAATACCGCTGTCCCTTTTTTTTTCTCCACCAGCTGGATGTGTTTCAATGATCACAGGATCTTCTCCTTCCCAGAGGCTAGTGAAGCTTAGAAAGAAAAAAAAACGCACTCGAGATGAAATGTTCTCCGAGCTAATGCTGTCCTCCCACACTGACAGAGCACAGACGAATGCGTGGAGGCAAATAATGTCAGAGTGCAGGAAAGCACAAAATGACCGGGAGGAGAGGTGGAGGGCTGAAGAGAGTAAGTGGAGGGCAGAAGACAGGGCTGAAGCTCAAATGTGGCGGCAGCGTGATGAGAGAAGGCAGGATTCAATGCTGAGGCTGCTGCAGGACCAAACCAGAATGCTCCAGTGTATGGTTGAGCTGCAGCAAAGGCAGCTGGAGCACAGACTGCCACTGCTGCCCCTCTGTAACCAACCGCCCTCCTCCCCAAGTTCCATAGCCTCCACACCCAGACGCCCAAGAACGCGGTGGGGGTGCCTCCGGCCAACCAGCGACTCCACAACAGAGGATTGCCCAAAAAAAAGAAGGCTGTAATTCAATAAATTTTAAAGTAGTAAACTTTTAAAGTGCTGTGCTTAAAGTGCTGTGTGGCATTTTCCTTCCCTCCTCCACCACCCCTCCTGGGATACCTTGGTAGTCATCCCCCTATTTGTGTGATGAATGAATAACGAATGCATGACTGTGAAGCAGCAATGACTTTATTGCCTCTGCAAGCGGTGATTAAAGGGAGGAGGGGAGGGTGGTTAGCTTACAGGGAAGTAGAGTGAACCAAGGGGCGGGGGGTTTCATCAAGGAGAAACAAACAGAACTTTCACACTGTAGCCTGGCCAGTCATGAAACTGGTTTTCAAAGCTTCTCTGATGCGTACCGCGCCCTCCTGAGCTCTTCTAACCGCCCTGGTGTCTGGCTGCGCGTAACCAGCAGCCAGGCGATTTTGCCTCAATCTCCCACCCCGCCATAAACGTCTCCCCCTTACTCTCACAGATATTGTGGAGCACACAGCAAGCAGTAATAACAGTGGGAATATTGGTTTCGCTGAGGTCTAAGCGAGTCAGTAAACTGCGCCAGCGCGCCTTTAAACGTCCAAATGCACATTCTACCACCATTCTGCACTTGCTCAGGCTGTAGTTGAACAGCTCCTGACTACTGTCCAGGCTGCCTGTGTACGGCTTCATGAGCCATGGCATTAAGGGGTAGGCTGGGTCCCCAAGGATACATATAGGCATTTCAACATCCCCAACAGTTATTTTCTGGTCTGGGAAGAAAGTCCCTTCCTGCAGCTTTTGAAACAGACCAGAGTTCCTGAAGATGCGAGCGTCATGCACCTTTCCCGGCCATCCCACGTTGATGTTGGTGAAACGTCCCTTGTGATCCACCAGAGCTTGCAGCACTATCGAAAAGTACCCCTTGCGGTTTATGTACTCGCCGGCTTGGTGCTCCGGTGCCAAGATAGGGATATGGGTTCCGTCTATAGCCCCACCACAGTTAGGGAATCCCATTGCAGCAAAGCCATCCACTATGACCTGCACATTTCCCAGGGTCACTACCCTTGATATCAGCAGATCTTTGATTGCGTGAGCTACTTGCATCACAGCAGCCCCCACAGTAGATTTGCCCACTCCAAATTGATTCCCGACTGACCGGTAGCTGTCTGGCGTTGCAAGCTTCCACAGGGCTATCGCCACTCGCTTCTCAACTGTGAGGGCTGCTCTCATCCTGGTATTCATGCGCTTCAGGGCAGGGGAAAGCAAGTCACAAAGTTCCATGAAAGTGCCCTTACGCATGCGAAAGTTTCGCAGCCACTGGGAATCGTCCCAGACCTGCAACACTATGCGGTCCCACCAGTCTGTGCTTGTTTCCCGAGCCCAGAATCGGCGTTCCACAGCATGAACCTGCCCCATTAGCACCATGATGCATGCATTGGCAGGGCCCATGCTTTCAGAGAAATCTGTGTCCATGTCCTGATCACTCACGGGACCGCGCTGACGTCGCCTCCTCGCCCGGTATCGCGTTGCCATGTTCTGGTGCTGCATATACTGCTGGATAATGCGTGTGGTGGTTGATGTGCTCCTAATTGCCAAAATGAGCTCAGCGGCCTCCATGCTTGCCTTGGTATGGCGTCCGCACAGAAAGAAGGCGCGGAACGATTGTCTGCCGTTGCTCTGACGGAGGGAGGGGCGACTGACGACACAGCTTACAGGGTTGGCTTCAGGGAGCTAAAATCAACAAAGGGTGTGCCTGTACATCAAGGAGTATTTCAGGCAGGACTGCACGGAGGGTTCCAATAAGAAATGGTGCACCAAAGTTATCGTTGTTATTGGAACAAGGAGGTTAGCCTGGCCTCTGATTGATACATGGCTAGATTAACCTCGCTGTGCCTTCTCTGTGACTGACTGCAGTGTGATCTAGACAGGGGAGGAGGAAAATGAGTCCAAAACAAATCTGGTCTATGTCTTGTTCTGACCCACTCCATCGATCCTTTACATCTTTGGCTGGCAGCAGACAAAAAAGGCGCGAAATGATTGTCTGCCCTTGCTTTCACGGGGGGAGGGAGGGTGGGAACGGGGTCCTGACGATATGTACCCAGAACCACCCGCGACAATGTTTTAGCCCCATCAGGCATTGGGATATCAACCCAGAATTCCAATGGGCAGCGGAGACTGCGGGAACTGTGGGATAGCTACCCACAGTGCAACGCTCCAGAAGTCGACGCTTGCCTCGGTACTGTGGAAGCGCTCCGCCGAGTTAATGCACTTAATGCACTTAGAGCATTTTCTGTGGGGACACACACACTCGAATATATAAAACCGATTTCAAAAAAACCGACTTCTATAAATTCGACCTAATTTCGTAGTGTAGACATACCCTTAGAGTTTTAACCTTTTGCAGCTTCTACAGATTGGTGTAAATTAGAACAACCATCAGAATGCTCTAATGTTGTAGGGGAGGGGGATATAAGCATGAAAGGGGGTCAATTTATGAATTTGTCAGGGTGCTGAAATCTGACAACCTAGGTTTGTCAATATATAATAGAATCCGGTAGGATAACCCTGTTTTATTGAGCCCAAGAGGTGTTAGCTTACTAGTTTTAACTCTGGTTTCTTTTCTGGTCAACTTTTAACTTGAATAGTATTTTTCAAGTCAGAACTCCTGCTTATTCTTAACCAACCAACAATTTATTAATTCACCCAGAACCACATTAATATACAATCAACAGTTCACCACTCAAATGTAGACACAACCAATTGTGTGTACCACACACACAATACAGTCTTGCTAGCAATCATCATAGACTAGAGCTGAGGCTCAGCGGTTGTATCCAGGAATAATGCAAATTACCAAGATTTCTTATTACATTTACTTATGATAATAAATTCTCAATTCCTAACACATTTATCACATTTCCAAGGATCCACTAATCTTGAAGGCATCTTTTAAGAGTGTGGTACTCCTCTTTGACTAGATTGGTGCAGAAGAGAACGGTTTAGAATATTAAAAGTAGGGCTGTCAATCGCAGTTAACACACGCAATTAACTCAAAACATGAATCATGATTAAAAAAATTAATCGTGATTAATCATAGTTTTAATAGCACTGTTAAACAATAAAATACCAATTGACATTTATTAAATATTTTTGGATTTTTTTCTACATTTTCAAATATATTGATTTCAATTACAACACAATACAACATGTACAGTGCTCACTTTATATTATTTTTTATTACAAATATTTGCACTGGAAAAATGATAAAAGAAATAGTATTTTTCAATTCACCTTATACAAGTACTGTAGTGCAATCTCTTTATTGTGAAAGTGCACTTTACAAATGTAGATTTTTTTTTTACTTAACTGCACTCAAAAACAAAACAATGTAAAACTTTAAATCCTACAAGTCCATTCAGTCCTACTTGTTCAGCCAATTACTAAGACAAACAAGTTTGTTTACATTTACAGGAGATAATGCTGCCCACTTCTTATTTACAATGTCACCTGAAAATGAAAACAGGCATTCGCATTGCACTTTTGTAGCCAGCGTTGCAATGTATTTATGTGCCAGATACACTAAACATTTGCATGCCCCTTCATGCTTGGCCACCATTCTAGACGACATGTTTCCATGCTGATGACACTTGTTAAAAAAAAATGTGTTAATTACATTTGTGACTGAACTCCTTGGGGGAGAATAGTATGTCTCCTGCTCTGTTTTACCGCATTCTAGCATATATTTCATGTTATAGCAGTCTCAGATGATGACCCAGCAGGTTATTCAATTAAGAACACTTTCGCTGCAGATTTGACAAAATGCAAAGAAGGTACCAATGTGAGATTTCTAAAGATATCTACAGGACTTGAACCAAGGTTTAAGAATCTGAAGTTCCTTCCAAAATCTGATCAGGATGAGGTGTGGACCATGCTTTTAGAAGTCTCAAAAGAGCAACACTCTGATGCAGAAACTACAGAATCTGAACCACCAAAAAAGGAAATCAACCTTCTGCTGGTGGCATCTGTCTCAGATAATGAAAATGAACATGCATCGGTCTGCACTGCTTTGGATTGTTATCGAGCAGAACCCATCAACAGCGTGGCCGTATGTCCTTTGGAATGGTGGTTGGAGCATGAAGGGACATATGAATCGTTAGTGCATCTGGCACAAAAATATCTTGCAACGCCGGCTACAACAGTGACATGAGAATGCCTGGTCTTACTTTCAGGTCACACTGGAAACAAGAAGCGGGCAGCATTATCTCCTGCTAATGTAAACAAAGTTGTTTTCAAGTGATTGGCTGAACAAGAAGTAGGACTGAGTGGGCTTGTAGACTCCAAAGTTTTACATTGTTTTATTTTTGAATGCAGTTATTTTTTGTACATAATTCTACAGTTGTAAGTTTAACTTTCACAATAAAGAGATTGTATTACAGTACTTGTATGAGGTGAATTGAAAAATACTAATTATTTTGTTTTTTACATTGCAAATACTTGTAATAAAAAATAAAGATAAAGTGAGCACTGTACACGTTATAGTCTGTGGAAAGGTATTAGAGCAGTGGTGAGCAACCTGCGGCCCACGACCACACGTGGTCCGTCAGGGCAATTCACTGGCGGCCGTGAGATAGTTTGTTTATATTGACCATCCACAGGCACGGCCGCCCGCCCACAGCTCCCAGTGGCCACGGTTCGCCGTTCCCGGCCTCTGGGAGCTGCAAGAAGCGGCACGGGCCACAGTGATGTGCTGGCCGCTGCTTCCCGCAGCTCCCATTGGCCAGGAATGGTGAACCGTGGCCAATGGGAGCTGCGGGTAGCTGTGCCTGTGTACAGTCAATGTAAACAAACTGCCGCAGGCAGATTACCCTCATGGGCTGCGCCTGCGTGCCGCAGGTTGCCCACAACTGTGTTAGAGTGTCACAGCTAAATAAAAGGTGGAACAGATTGTTTATAACATGTTGTAAGAGAGCATTCAAGGTGATGTGGGCAGTTGACACCTCTGCAATCATAGGACGAAGGAGGATTAGTGGGTTATAGATTGTAGTAATGAGATATAGATTCAATGTCTTTATTCAGTCCATGATTTTTAGTGTTTAATAAAGTTACGAATTTAAGCTTCCAGACTCATCTTTTGAAAAAGTGTTGTGCAGGTTTCCTTTTGGCCATATATGGAGCGACCATTTTGTGAAAAGCATTCACCCACAGGTGATAGCGTCTTTTGTCATTTTTCTGTGTGAGTTCGTTAGAGAGAGTAGTGATTGTCTCATTTCACCCACATAGTTGTTATTGGGGCATTTAATGCACCAGATGAGGTACATCATATATATTGTGATAGGCAAGTGTAGGACTCATGAATCTTGAAAGGTGAGTTGTGGAGGTACTGATATTGTAACAGCAGATATATGTCTGCAAGTTTTCATCTGTTGTTCTGGCAGGGTGTGGTGCTGCTTTGAGTTGGTGGGTCCTGGTCTGTGTGGACCTTGTTTCTGATGATGAGCTTGGAGAGTTTGGGGGTTGTTTGAAGTCCAAAAGAGAGGGTTTAGGAAAGATATCTTTCAGGATCTGTTCCACATCTAGTATGGGTTGTAGTTGTTTAATGATACCCTATATGGGCTCCAGTTTGGGGTGCACAGTTCCTCGCTTTTTAAATATATGCTGCTATTATTATAATACCCTAGTAAAAAGATTCCAAATAAATGCAGTGATTATTTCTCTATTGTAATACATTTAAAGAAAAAAATCATATAAATGGATTTATTTGTTGACAAAAGCTATATCTCAGATCAATAGGCAGCAGCCCTTTAGCCAAGCCTGTGACATCAATGTACAGTAAATGAGCAAGAGTCTCAACTGGTGTGAAACCAGCATACCGCCACTAAAGTTAGTTGTCCTGCACAGATTAAAACCATCTGAGAATCTGGCCCTATGAGACTGGGAGTAGAAGATCACAAATTATGTAGTGGATGTATTAAAAATGCAGCTTTCAGTGGCAGAAAATGATTGATTGACTTTGTATTCATTTGCTAACCTCAGGAGGTCAAATATAACAGAGGATATAGAGTTTAGAAGTTTAAAATGGGTGCATATTCTAACAGCTATTTTCTGTCTGGATTTAAGTCTTAAGAATTTGCCTGGGATACTAGCCAGAACAGCTTTGCAACAGCACCAAACAGATAGAATTAAAGCATGAATCATTATCTCTCTGGTCTGCCAAACTGGGATTTATTCAAATAGTATTTTTAAGATAGAACACAGTTGATAATTTGATGGTATGCCTGTGTCTGAAAGCTAACAATCCCTTAATTTCAAATGGTGTTATGGGAAAGTCATAAATTCATGGTCAGATACACACTAGGGTTTCAAAGATGAGATTTGATTGAAGGGGTTCAAAATCATAATACTTTCTGTTGTTTAAGTTTATGTACTGGCTGAACATTTGCCAAGATAAAATATTATTCTGACAGATTTGAATGCAGAAGTGTATAAAAAGGGATATCGTATCATTTTCTTACAAGGCAGGGTAAATATGCAATTCCAGAAATCCAAGCAGAGAGGCCATATCTAAAATTGCAGCCATAATAAATGATTCAAACAGCATTTGGAATTCTTGCGGTTTGAAGCCTGTTTTGCAGATATGATGAAAACAACTGAAAGACTAGTCCTGAAAGCCCAGTACAGGGTTGTAAGGTATTATTTTCATTACTACTCGGATTATTGATAGACTAATCTTCAAAAGCAAGTCTACTTAATCTATAATCTTTGAAGCTATAGAATCCTTTGTATACCACAGTAACTATCATTCTTCCAGTGTTAATTTTAGATGCTGTAGCGATCAAAGGATGAAAAAGCTTCAAAGAGTAACAAGACATAATTTGAAGTACAATTTACCATGCTGGTAAGGAACCAATCAATGGGAATTTTTATTTGACTGGACTGGGACAAGCCATGGACAAATAGTCTCCAATCATCAGATTACCTTCATATGTACGGCTAATTCCAGATCTGAATATATGGTTCTGTAAACTAAACAGCCTGTAATTGGCAGTAAATTGCCAGCTTTCATCAACACGAAGGAAAAAGGCTAATGCTCCTCAAACAGAATAGAAGTTTTCTCTCTAAGACTAGCCTTGCAACAGATTTATATCACTGTAGGAGAGGTGAAAATATTTTGTTGTCCATTGATAAAAGTATAGAAGACTTCAGAAACAAACCAGACAATGCTCCTTATAAATTAATACAGTTCTAAACTGAGACTCCAAATGCCAGGGTTAAAATACATCAGACTTAAATGTTTGAATATTTGTTCCCTTTTTGGTCTCTTGAATACTCTATTGTCCATCTAACATTGGACATTCAGTTAATCATTGGCAGATTTGATCCACTATGTGAAAAAAGTGATATGGGGTTTTTAAGACAGCTAGCAGTGCTAACTTAGATTGGATGCAAGTCGTCCTTTCAAAAGATGCTGGGACTTTGAGACTGGGGATCTATGTCTGAGATGAAGGTTATCAAGCTTTGGTGCCAAAAGTGAGGTGTCTAAATCTATATATAGGCACATACATAACTGTCCTGATTTTCAAATAACTTTGCACTTTTATATCATCCCCATATATGTAAAATACATATATTCCCAGACCCCAAAAAAATGTGTGTTAAGGTTGATAGTAGGTTTCTGTAATTTAAGGGTAAAAAACATTAGAATGATGTAATTATCCACAAAACAAGCATTATAAACCCAAGACATTCAGAGTTAAAGTTAAACTTAAAAAAATACAAACATGTTAAAGTTTGGAAATGCACAGTGAAGGCACAAAGACAACCTTAACCCTATAATAATGCCATGAGGAAAATGAAAAAAAGAGAGAAAACTATGCATAAAAAACAGTTTAATGTAATCTGGAACCACAAACTCTTAGATGCATTAAACATAATTGTATAGTTATTTCATGGTGTTGTTACTGAGCACAATTAAGATTGTTTGAGTGCCTCAATTTTACATTTCCGTACTTTAGCATGTTTAGGTTTAATTTAATTTTAACTTGAACTCTGAATGTTTGGGGTTTGTAATGCTTATTTGGGGGATAATTCATCATTCATGCTTAATTTAATTACTGAAACGTGCTCTCAATCTTAATTCCAATTTAACACAGATTTTTGTCTGAGAATTTCTTTTATTTTAAAAAAGTATTTAAAATGTTATATGTGAATATTGCACAAGAAACCCAAAGAGAATGCCATCATGATATTGCTCATGAGTTGAAGATATGTAGTATCATCCTTAGATGGTATTTTTTTACATTTTAACTTTTCAGGATAGATTCACCAGTACGCTCTGGCTGCTTTGTGCCACTCCAGAACAGTGGAAAGCAGTCAGAGCACACTGGCTAGTGAGATCAGGTTTATAGCCACTTTGCATCACTGGAGAAGCACAAAGCAGCTATAGAGAACTCATGAATCTGACCCTTAATTTAGTCGCATGCAGCCCTGGAATTTTTTGAGAGCAGACACATATGGGACCAATCCAGTGATAACTATGGGCCAAGTAATCTGTCAATGAGAATCATTAACATATGTACAGTCCCCTCATGCCACTGACTCATTTTTTCCAATAAAACTAAAGCATGCAAATTAACTGGAGAGGAAGCATGATGGTTAGTTAAGTTACATCTTGTGTCACAATGGCACTTAAGAATTACCTGAACTATTGACCTGGCTCTGTTTATTACCTATAAATCATAACAATTTTACAAAATAATCATGAATAACCTAACTCAATTACTACCTAATTTCTTCATATGTAGTGTACACACAAGATTTCAAGAGTTTTAACTCTATGGAAAGTTTGAAAGGTCAGTGTTTTTCCATTATTGAGATCATTCAGAACAAAAAAGGTCTGAGAAGTGATAAATTTCTAGTTGGACCCATTTAAAATTTAAATTTAGCTCATAAACTTACTAAAAGATTTAATTGTAAATTGTCACAAATAAATTCTGTACTCAGAGTATGTGCTGTATCCTTCATCCATAACAAAGAGGTTGAATCCTTGCTTTAAGTGTAAAATTCAGATCAGTCTGTGACTGACACCTGTGACTGACTCGGCTACAACTACACTGCATACATCTATAGTGATACACACACCACATACAGCTGAGTACTATAAGCACTTGTTACTTACGATACACCCAATCTGTAAATATGGTACAATAAGCACATGAAATGAGAGCATTATCTATATTCCCAGTTTTAGAACAGATTGGAGTACTAAGCATGGTCAAGACGATGTCTCACAGCACACAGCCATTTCAATTAAAAAGCCTCAAGGAGGATCTTGGAAGAACTATTTCTGGTCAGTCCAATCAGTGTCTTGGATATGCTGATAAATGGCCCACCCACACAAAAACCCCAAATTCAGAAGTAACCTTGAAATTTCTTTTCCACTGTTATCAGAGATTGGCAGGGCTACAAATCTAATGTTTCTTATATAAAGAGCAAAGGAACAGCAAGGACACCTTATGATAACATGAACATGCTTCAACAGTACCAGTACAATGGGAAAGCCAGGGAGTTAAAAGAAGGAGACTATCAGTTCCATAGGTAGGCTGGTTGCAATTCTCCCTTATTGTTTGCTGTTTGATTTTATTTTTAATTGGCAAGGAAAGGAGGTCATGTTCTGATGTCAGGAACCTTCCAAAAGTCAAGAGCTGCTGTATATAAAGTAGCTTAGCGTAGTCTGTCTTGGAAGATCTACAAAGTGCCAAAGAACATAGTGACACTCAGCAAATACATTTAAGTAGCAATGAAACAATGTAGGCAAGGCAACAATGCACACATAGCTGTATTTGTCCCTATACATTTTTTTTTTTTTTGAAATACCGGTAAGTGTTGCAAAGGAAATTAACCAATTTGTGCAGGAAAATGTGAGTGCTCCCAAATTTTTGTGTATGAACTCCGGCCTCTCCTCTCTGAAATGCTGTGCTTGATTCTGATCTCACAATGATATAAATCAATTAATTTCAATGAAGGCAGTTTAGTTACCTTATTGCAAAATGGGTGCAAATGATCTGATAAGATGACCATGGGCCTTTATGTTTCTCGGAGAAAATTGCAACAGAAATCTTAGTGCCATGGTGAGTACATCCTATAAGTCCTCTTACGGAGATAGAAAAAAACAGTTGTAAAAGAGATCAGATTGTAAAACTATTTGAAGGAAATGCCTCCCAGCTGTGCTAGTGTCACTATGCGGGGGAAGTAATCCTAAATTTGGAGTAGCCAGACACGGGAAGATCACCCCAACATGAGGAAATTCTCTGGTAACCCTCACCCCCAAAGGCTGGAACACGGAGTGCTGCCAGGAGGAAATAAGCGTGGCTAGGTTTTCATGTACACCAGTAATTCCCAGATGCCTTGGACCAGTGGTTCTCAAAGCCAGTCTGCTGCTTGTTCAGGGAAAGCCCCTGGTGGGCCGGGCTGGTTTATTTACCTGCCGCATCCTCAGGTTCGGCCAATTGCGGCTCTCACTGGCCGCAGTTCGCCGTTCCAGGCCAATGGGGGCTGCGGGAAGGGCGGCCAGCACATCCCTCAGCCTGCGCCGCTTTCTGCAGCCCCCATTGGCCTGGAGTGGCGAACCGTGGCCAGTGGGAGGTGTGATCGGCAGAACCTTCGGACACAGCAGGTAAAAAAACCGGCCCGGCCCGCTGGGGCTTTCCCTGAACAAGCAGCGGACCGGCTTTGAGAACCACTGTCTTAGACCCTTGTGACCCTTAGCATATGGAGTAAATTAGAGCGGCTTTCATAACCTTCAATCCACAGGAGCTTCAGCAGCTTACACTAGAAGTGAATATGCCCCCAGACCTAATTCCTTCTGCATTTCAACCTGCTTCCAGACTGTGTTCACAATACTGTAGTCTAACTTCTATTTTGAGTACAATTTTTGGCCAAATTCTGCTGGTAGTTTCATCACTATAAATCCAGAGTAACTGTATTGAGGTCAATGGAGCTACTCTGTATTTGCAGAGGTTAAAGTGAATGCAGACTTTAGCACTTAAATTTTTTTGTTGTTGGTTTGTTGGTTCCCCCGCCCCCTTTCCTTGCTTGGGTAATAAAGGGGACAGATGGAATCCCAGCTTTTCTGAGAGCTACTGCAAAGAAGAAACCATCTGTGGGAGTGCAAAAATAAGTTAGAGGACAATTTGTAATTTATTGCTGCACTGTTGAATCTAGAGTAATTTTGTCAATTGGTAGAGGCTGAAGAGACTGGGAAGGATGCTGTGCTAATACCGGAAGATCTCTAGAAAGCAATTCAAATATCAAATTGATTAGTTCCCACAAAAACTCGCGGGTGTATGAATAATAGAAAAATTGTTATTTTTGTCTGTAATATTAAACCAGGTATGGATTAAGTTGCATTAAAAATAAATACATTTGCAACTTTCCTGGTTAGAAACCTGTGTTAATGGATGGAAATACAACATTAAGAATTATTTATTACCGTAGAAAGCATTCTGATGCAATTTTAGCATTTTGTGGTCTTTTCTAATGGGTTAGTGTTAACAGTAGAGCCTATTTGGGGTTGCAAAAAATAGCCACAGTATTAATAGGTGCCAGCTGTGAAGATAAACCACTGACAGCTTCTTAAAAATACCACTATTCTTTCACACTGATTTTATGTAAAGCTAACGAGAAAAACAACAGTACTTCAGTCTGCTTTTCTGCAGTACATAACTGATGAAGTAGGAGGTTTAGTAGTATAAAGTATTTTCCATCATAGACATTCTATGACAGCAGTAATAATCAGTAATAACACAATCAGTTATGTTTGTGGGGGAAGTGATAAATTGTACAGTGTCCTATGTGGATTCTGTAACCTCATTCGAGAAATTTTATTTCTTGTGTTTTATTTCCAGGTACTTTCACTCAGGCAAATTCTTTGGGATGGGTTTTTTTCAGAAGAGCTCAAAGAGACTAAGAAAGAGCTGATAGCTCCATTATGTACATAACAAATCTATTATATAAAAATATAACTTGACCATCCAGAAGGAAGTTGGATGTGAAGCCCTGCTAGGCTACCAGAAGTTGAAAGTTGAGGTGTATATATCATTTTAAAAGTAATTTCTGCTGGATTGTCAAAAAAGTCATGAGTCTAACCTATGATCAAGAATTATTAAAAATCTTCACACAGGTAATATGGCAGTGGTGGATTAGCCACTGGGCCCATGCCCAAGGGCCCCAGCCAACTGGAGGGCCCTGACAAAATGGCCGCCCCGACCCGCTCTGCCCGCCCAGTGCTCCTGCCAGGAAGTGGGCTTTGGGCTTGCCCCGCTCTGCCTGCATGCTTGGTGCACCTGCTGGGGAGCGGGATCAGAATGTGGGGGCTTGCCCCGCTCCCCAACAGGAGTACCAGGTGGGAAGAGTGGGGCAAGCCCCCGGACCCCAACCCCATTTCCCCAGCAGGAATGCCAAAGGGGGAGGGGGGGTTGGGGGAGGGGGACTGGAGGCAGAAGGGGTGGGGAAGGATCCCTACTCTGGTCCAGGGCTCCACAAAAACCATAATCTGCCTCTGTATACAGGTAAACATGATTTTTCTAGATTATTATTTTTTCCACACCACACATGTAAATGGTGTTGTATGGACATATGACATGATCCCTGCCACAGGAAGATTATATTCTAAGGCCCTAATGTTGCAAGGAACTCTGTATGGGTACAGAGGTCTCCTTCCTTGAAGCTCCTTGCAAGATAGGGGCCTACATTAAATAAAACTGAAAAATGGGAGAGATAACAAAGGTGATGGGGTATGAAAAGGAAGACCATTTGACAATACTGTATTGATTTATCGGAATAAAGCATGTCTCCAAAATGTAATTTATTTACATGAAGTATTACTCATTCCTCTGGTGGATAGCTTCACTATTTTATTACTATAAAGGGAGCTGAGAGCAAACCCTGTATTTAGGTTACCTAATATTTTCTATTATAAAGGATCTTTTCTTTGAGAAGCTCTCACACCTCCATTGCTTGCAGCAGGCCTTTGGTATGCATCAGGGGGAATGCCCTCAGGCTAGGAAATTGCCTTTTCTTCCTTACTTGAAGTTCTGTTCAGCTTTCGCAGAAACAAGCTGTAAAAAATTGCCATCTCCCTTCTCTCACCTGTGTTCCTCAATTACATTTAGCTTTTACCTTACTACTTTAAAATAAACTAGAAACTTAGATACAAAGAAACTAAATTGAAAAAAAAAGTTATTTTAGCTTGTAGAATCAAACACTCAAAATTGCCAGGAGGAAATGCCAGTATTATACAAAAGAAAACCGGCTTGAGCCCTTCCTCCAGTAATCTGGGAAAACTAAACACTACCTCTGGGCGCCCCTAAGAGGCAATGCTGCCCCACTCACAAGCACTGAAACTACGACAAAACCTTTTATTAAGCGGGAAAAGGGGATGCACCGTTAATTTGGGAGAACGCCACAACCACAATTCAAAAGCATGTGACCATAGGCAAACACCCACCCCACAGTTTTGTTGGGCAGTATCCTTTGCCTCACTGCCTCACGTTGCAGTGTGAAAGTCTGACAAACAAATATCCCTTACCATGCCACTCCTTTCTCCCTCTGATGCACCCCCTCTCCCTTGGGGGGGGGGTGTGCCCTGAGAAATGCTCCTGCCTCTGCAATGCTGCTCCTGCCTCTGCAACTGGCTGCTGTCCTGCTACTGCCGCTCTCCCACAGCTCTCTGCACTATCACATTCTGATGTTCCACCATCTCACCCAACGTTTAGTGCTTTCAGCCAATAGCAGGGAACCTCACTGCCAGTGCAGTTTTTATGTTGTCTTTTGCTGCAACACTAAGATCTAAGCCCTGGTCTACATTAGGAGTTGAGGTCGAATTTAGCAGCTTTAAATCGATGTAAACCTGCACCCGTCCACACGATGAAGCCCTCCTTTTCGACTTAAAGGGCTCTTAAAATTGATTTCCTTACTCCACCCCCGACAAGGGGATTAGCGCTTAAATCAGCCTTGCCAGGTCAAATTTGGGGTACTGTGGATGCAATTAAATGGTATTGGCCTCCGGGAGCTACCCCAGAGTGTTCTATTGTGACCGCTCTGGACAGCACTCTCAACTCAGATGCACTAGACAGGAAAAGGCCAGCAAACTTTTGAATTTCAATTTCCTGTTTGCATGGTCACCTACAGCTTGCCACGCTGGCCAGAGCTCATCAGAGGAGGTGACCATGCAGAGCTCATCAGCAGAGGTGACCATGATGGAGTCCCAGAATCGCAAAAGAGCTCCAGCATGGGTCGAACGGGAGGTTCGGGATCTGATCGCTGTATGGGGAGAGGAATCCATGCTATCAGAACTCCGTTCCAGTTTTTGAAATGCCAAAACATTTGTCAAAATCTCCCAGGGCATGAAGGACAGAGGCCATAACAGGGACCCGAAGCAATGCCGCATGAAACTTAAGGAGCTGAGGGAAGCCTACCAGAAAACCAGAGAGGCAAACGGCCGCTCCAGGTCAGAGCCCCAAACATGCCGCTTCTATGATGAGCTGCATGGCATTTTAGGGGGTTCAGCCACCACTACCCCAGCCATGTTGTTTGACTCCTTCAATGGAGATGGAGGAAACACAGAAGCAGGTTTTGGGGATGAGGAAGATGATGATGGTGAAGTTGTAGATAGCTCACAGCAAGGAAGCAGAGAAACCAGTTTTCCCGACAGCCAGGAACTGTTTCTCACCCTGGACGTGGAGCCAGTACCCCCCAAACCCACCCAAGGCTGCTTCCTGGACCCGCCAGGTGGAGAAGAAACCTCTGGTGAGTGTACCTTTTAAAATACTATACATGGTTTAAAAGCAAGCACGTTTAATGATTAATTTGCCCTGGCATTTGCCGCTCTCCTGGATGTACTCCCAAAGCCTTTGCAAAAGGTTTCTGGGGAGGGCAGCCTTATTCCGTCCACCATGGTAGGACACTTTACCACACCAGGCCAGTAGCATGTACTCAGAAATCATTGTAGAACAAAGCATTTCAGTGTATGTTTGCTGGCATTCAAACAACATCCGTTCTTTATCTCTCTTTGTTATCCTCAGGAGAGTGATATCATTCATGGTCACCTGGTTGAAATAGGGTGCTTTTCTTAAGGGGACATTCAGAGGTGCCCTTTCCTGCTGGGCTGTTTGCCTGTGGCTGAACAGAAATGTTCCCCGCTGTTAGCCACGGGAAGAGGTGAGGGGCTAGCCACATGGTGGGGGGAGGCAAAATGCGACCTTGGAACGAAAGTACATGTGCTGTGTATGTAATGTTAACAGCAAGGTTTACCGTGAAAGATTGTAGCCATTGTTCTAGAAAATGTGTCTTTTTAAATACCACTGTCTCTTTTTTTTTCTCCACCAGCTGCATGTGTTTCAAGGATCACAGGATCTTCTCCTTCCCAGAGGCTAGTGAACATTGGAAGGCGAAAAAAACACACTCGTAATGAAATGTTCTCTGAGCTCATGCTCTCCTCCCACACTGACAGAGCACAGACGAATGCATGGAGGCAGACAATGTCAGAGTTCAGGAAAGCATAAAATGACCGGGAGAAGAGGTGGCGGGCTAAAGAGAGTAAGTGGCGGGCTGAAGAGAGGGCTGAATCTGAAAGGTGGTGGCAGCGTGATGAGAGGAGGCAGGATTCAATGCTGAGGCTGCTGGAGGATCAAACTAATGCGCTCCAGCGTATGGTTGAGCTGCAGGAAAGGCAGCAGGAGCACAGACCACCGCTACAGCCCCTGTGTAACCAACCGCCCTCCTCCCCAAGTTCCATAGCCTCCTCATCCAGACGCCCAAGAATGCGGTGGGCGGGCCTCCGGTCACCCGGCCACCCCACCCCAGAGGATTGCCCAAGCAACAGAAGGCTGGCATTCAATAAGTTTTAAAGTTTTAAACTTTTAAAGTGCTATGTGGCCTTGTCCTTCCCTCCTCCAGCACCCCTCCTGGGCTATCTTGGTAGTTATCCCCCTATTTGTGTGATGAATGAATAAAGAATGCATGAATGTGAAGCAACAATGACTTTATTGCCTCTGCAAGTGGTGATCGAAGGGAGGAGGGGAGGGTGGTTAGCTTACAGGGAAGTAGAGTGAACCAAGGGGCGGGGGGTTTAATCAAGGAGAAACAAACAGAACTTTCACACCATAGCCTGTCCAGTCATGAAGCTGGTTTTCAAAGCTTCTCTGATGCGCACCGCACCCTCCTGTGCTCTTCTAACTGCCATGGTGTCTAGCTGTGCATAACCAGCAGCCAGGCGATTTGCCTCAACCTCCCACCCTGCCATAGACATCTCTCCCTTACTCTCACAGATATTGTGGAGCGCACAGCAAGCAGTAATAACAGTGGGAATATTGGTTTTGCTGAGGTCTAACCGAGTCAGTAAACTGCGCCAGCGTGCTTTTAAATGTCCAAATGCACATTCTATCACCATTCTGCACTTGCTCAGCCTGTAGTTGAACAGCTCCTGACTACTGTCCAGGCTGCCTGTGTATGGCTTCATGAGCCATGGCATTAAGGGGTAGGCTGGGTCCCCAAGGATAACTATAGGTATTTCAACATCCCCAACAGTTATTTTCTGGTCTGGGAATAAAGTCCCTTCCTGCAGCTTTTGAAACAGACCAGAGTTCCTGAAGATGCGAGCGTCATGTACCTTTCCCGGCCATCCCACGTTGATGTTGTGAAACGTCCCTTGTGATCCACCAGTGCTTGCAGCCCTATTGAAAAGTACCCCTTGCGGTTTACGTACTCGCCGGCTTGGTGCTCCGGTGCCAAGACAGGGATATGGGTTCCGTCTATGGCCCCACCACAGTCAGGGAATCCCATTGCAGCAAAGCCATCCACTATGACCTGCACATTTCCCAGGGTCACTACCCTTGATATCAGCAGATCTTTGATTGCGTTGGCTACTTGCATCACAGCAGCCCCCACAGTAGATTTGCCCAAATTGATTCCCGACTGACCGGTAGCTATCTGGCGTTACAAGTTTCCACAGGGCTATTGCCACTCACTTCTCAACTGTGAGGGCTGCTCTCATCTTGGTATTCTTGTGCCTCAGGGCAGGGGAAAGCAAGTCACTAAGTTTCATGAAAGTGCCCTTACGCATGCAAAAGTTTCGCAACCACTGGGAATCGTCCCAGACCTGCAACACTATGCGGTCCCACCAGTCTGTGCTTGTTTCCCAAGCCCAGAATCGGCATTCCACCACATGAACCTGCCCTATTAGCACCATGATGCCCACATTGCCAGGGCCCGTGCTTTGAGAGAAGTCTGTGTCCACGTCCTCATCACTCACGTCACTGCACTGACGTCGCCTACTCACCCGGTATCGCTTTGCCAAGTTCTGGTGCTGCATATAGTACTGGATAATGTGCGTGGTGTTTAATGTGCTCCTAATAGCCAAAGTGATCTGAGCGGGCTCCATGCTTGCCGTGGTATGTCTGCACAGAAAAAAGGTGTGGAACAATTGTCTGCCATTGCCCTGACGGAGGGAGGGGCGACTGATGACATGGCTTACAGGGTTGGCTTACAGGGAATTAAAATCAACAAAGGGGGTGGCTTTGCGAGAAACTGAATGGCCCCCTCAAGGATAGAACTCAAAACCTCAAGGACAGAACTCAAAACTGGGTTTAGCAGGCTGTTGATTTCACAGAGGGAGGGAGGGAGGGAGGAGAAAATGAATACAAAACAAATCTGGTCTATTTCTTGTTTTGAGCCACTGCATCTATCTTTATACATCTTGCTGGCAGCAGACTGTACAGTACGACCGCTAGCCGCTAGCATCATCTCCTGGGTGCTCGGCAGAAGATGGTGCAGTATGACAACTAGCCATCATCTTCTGCTAGCTGCAGGTTAAAAGACAGTGCACTGCCGGTAAGACTCAATCGCCACGAGACGAAACAAGGGAAATGACCTGGCTGAGTCACTCCCATGTTTGCCCAGGCGCCCGGTTAAAAGAGCACCCAGGACTATGTCGACGACGGCTACCAGTCATACTGCACTGTCTGCTGCCAAAAGGCAATGAACTGCTGCTGTGTAGCAATGCAGTACCACGTCTGCCAGCGCCCAGGAGACATACGGTGACGGTTAGCTGAGCGGGCTCCATGCTTGCCGTGGTATGGCGTCTGCACAGGTAACTCAAGAAAAAAGGCACAAAATGATTGTCTGCCCTTGCTTTCATGGAGGGAGGGAGGGAACGGGGGCCTGACGATATGTACCCAGAACCACCCGCGACAATGTTTTAGCCCCATCAGGCACTGGGATTTCTACCCAGAATTCAAATGGGCGGCGGAGACTGCGGGAACTGTGGGACACTCCAGAAGTCGACGGTTGCCTCGGTACTGTGGACACACTCCGCCGACTACATGCACTTAGAGCATTTGTGTGGGGGGACACACACAATCGACTGTATAAAAATGCTTTCTACAAAACCAACTTCTATAAATTCGACCTAATTTCGTAGTGTAGACATACCCTAAGGCTCAGTCCCTAGACCTGCTCAACAGTGATATCAGGTCAGGGAATCACCAACCAGAAACAAGAACTCTCAGTTGAGTCTAATCAGCTCTGTCTTTAAATGCTAGAGAGGGGCAGGTCAAATGGTGTCTAAGGTCTTGTCTACGTGCAAGTTTCTGCACAGTAAAGCAGCTTTCTGCGCTGTAACTCCCGAGGTGTACACAACTGCGCAGTTGTAGTGCTCTACAAAAAACCACCCCGATGAGAGCGGTACAGCTTTGCGCACTAGGGCTACAGCATCGCAGTGCCAGTGTAGACACCCTGGTCGATTACAGTGCTGCGATTGGCCTCCGGGAGGTGTCCCACAATGCCTGTTCTCACCTCTCTGGCCATCAGTTTGAACTCTACTCCCTGCCCTCAGGTGACCAACCGTCATCCCCACCCCATACAGTCCTTTGCAAATTTGAAAGTCCCCTTCCTGTTTGCTCAGTGATGGGTGCAGTGGTCTCAGCGCATCTTTCCAGGTGGCCATGCCTGCTCCATGCACTAGGCAATCCCCTGCTTGAAGCAGTACCGAGCTGCTGGACCTCATCGGTATTTGGGGAGAGGAGGCTGTCCAGTCCTAGCTACGCTCCAGCCGTAGGAATTATGATACCTACTGACAGATTTCACGATGCATGATAGAAAGGGGCTGTGACCAGGACACACTGCAGTGTAGGGTAAAAGTGAAGAAGCTGCGGAACGCCTACCACAAGGCGCGGGAGGCAAACCACTGCTCTGATGCTGTGCCCACAAGCTGCCGATTCTACAAAGAGCTGGACGCAATACTCGGTGGCGTGGGGTCGCCTGCACTGCGAAGGCCCCTGTGGATACTTTGTTGGCTTGCGTGCCAGTTGAGAGTGGACTGAGCCGGGAGGAGGAAATCTTGGACGAAGAGGGGGAGAGGGACCCAGAGGCAGAGGATGACTCGGAGGCCAGAGATGCATGCAGTCAGGAGCTCTTTTCTATCCCGGAGGAGCCTAGCCAGTCACAGCAGGTGGATCTTGGCGAAGCACAAACAGGAGAGGAGGCCCCTGGTAAGTAGATCTGACTTTGGGAATTGCTGAAGCGAGTTGTTGGCGGCAGGAGGATAGCAGAAAGCAGGCTTGTCTCCCACCACACGCCTAGTCTGAGCAGCGGAAAAGGCTGTTGATAGACTACTTCACTTCACGGGAATCTCCCTCAGAGATCTCCTGGAAACGCTCGTGGAGATACTGGGCAATCCACTGCCGCAGGTTCCTTGGCAGAGGTGCTTTGTTTTTTGCCCCATTAATGGTAACTTTCCCATGCCACTTTGCCATCATAGGGGTGGGGGGAAGGGAACCATTGCTGCACACAGGCGAGCCGCATAGGGGCCAGGGCGAAAGCCGCAGGCTTGTAGAAGACCCTCCCTTGATTCCCTGTTCACCCTTAGCAGCGAGATATCTTCCATAAAGGTCACCGCCTGTGAAAAGTGTGGGGACAGGAATGATTATCAGGCCCCCCTACAGTGCTAGCTCTCCCCAAGACCCACATGCCCAGTGTACAGCAGGGTTCAGGAAGGGTGATTTACCCTGTCCCAGCAGCTACTCACCATTTTGGGAGTCTTGTGGCTCATGTATGCTTGCCTGGGGTCAGCCAGTTAGTGACAGGTGTGTGAGTACTGGCTATGTTTTAAAGCATTGAATCAGTGTTGTCTGTGTTGCAAACAATACTGCTTCTGTAAAACGTAGCATTTACACTTCACAGAGATGACCTTGGGATCCCAGCCTCCCTCATTGTTATTGGCAGCAGAACGGCTGCGCAGAATTAGAAAGCAGCCAAGAAGAACCGAGGAAGACTTTCTGCGTGAGGTCATGTGCACTCTGCCGCCAAGAAACAGGAATTGAAGGAATGGCGGGACAGTGAGAAGAGGGACCAAAAGGAGAACGTGGCACACCAGAAAGAAGCCACAGAGCGGCTCTTAAACATTATGGAGCGCCAAGTGGACACACTCCAGGCAACACTAGCTCTTCAAACCGAGCAGCTTTGTGCCTTCCCTCCCCTGCAGCTGCTGTCGCAAAACTCTTTCCCATGCACCCCCCACACCCTGCCAACACACTGTCATCAACCTCCTGGCTCCACTCTCTACTTGCGGCATTCCTCTCCTCCCTTTTCACAGTCCAGCACTGTGGACTCCCACTACCCACTGCACTCAACACCCATCCCTCTGCAGTTTGGCCCTGCTGAAGTACAGCACCCGCTGCATTGTACTCCAAAGGAGAAGGTTGGGTATGATCCCTGGACATACACAAATCTGTAGCCATCCTGGAACCCCTCCTCCTCTTGAGACCTTCCCTTCCCCATCCCCCTCCCTGCTGATGAAATTTTTTATTTCACTCTCTCCTCCAGTTGTTGTCTTTTAATAAAAGAATTGTGTTTGTTTGAAAGAAATCTTTATTCTATTAAGTGAAAGCAAAAAGCACTGCAAAGCAACATACAATTATGTTAAGGCAGCGGTTCTCAAACTTTTGTACTGGTGACCCCTTTCACATAGCAAGCTTCTCAATGCGACCCCTCCGTACAAATTAAAAACACTTTAAAATATATTTAACATCATTATAAATGCTGAAGGCAAAGCAGGGTTTGGGGTGGAGGCTGACAGCTCGTGATCCCCCATGTAATAACCTTGCGACCTCCTGAAGGGTCCTGATCCCCAGTTTGAGAACCCCTGTGTTAAGGCCCCTCCTTGGATCATGTGCTCCAATCACCTCCTAGCATTACAAGCACTGCAATCCTGAACATAGCAACAAATATTACTGGCTTTCAGCTTCAGATTGCTGCCTCAAGGCATCCCTAATCCTTATGGCCTCCCGCTGTGCCCCTCTAATAGCCCTGGTCTCCAGCTGTTCAAACTCAGCCTCCAGGCGCTGAGCCTCTCTGGTCCAGCCCTGGGTGATGCTTTCACCCTTCCCTTCACAAATATTATGAAGCGTACAGCACACGGCTATAAGCATAGGAATATTGTCATCAGCCATGTCCAGCTTCCCATACAGGCATTGCCAGTGGGCTTAAATGGCCAAATGCACACTCCACAGTCATTCTGCACTTGCTCAGCCTGTTGTTGAACTGCTCCTTGCTGCTGTCAAGTTGCCCTGTGTATGGCTTCATAAGCCATGGCATTAAGGGGTGGGGGGGGTCTCCCAGGATCACAGTGGGCACTTCAACTTCCCCTACAGTGATCTTCTGGTCCGGGGAGAAAGTCCCTACTTGCAGCTTCCTGAACAGGCCAGTGTTCCAAAAGATGCGTGCATCATGCACCTTTCCAGACCAGCCTGCATTAATGTCTGTGAAATGCCCACGGTGATCCACAAGCACCTGGAGAACCATAAAGAAATACCCCTTCCAATTAATGTACTCTGTGGCTAGGTGGTCTGGTGCCAAAATTGGAATGTGTGTGCCATCTAACACCCCTCTGCAGTTAGGGAAGCCCATTTGTGCAAAGCCATCCACAATGTCACACACGTTGCCCAGAGTCACAGTCTTTCGGAGCAGGATGCGATTAATGGCCATGCACATTTCCATCAACACGACTCCAGTGGTCAGCTTTCCCACTCTGAACTGGTTAACAACCGATCAGTAGCAGTCTGGAGTAGCCAGCTTCCACAGTGCAATCACCACGCGGTTCTCCAGCGACAGTGCAGCTCTCATTCTTGTGTCCTTGCACCTCAGGGCTGGGCCGAGCTCATCACACAGTCCCATGAATGTGGCTTTCCTCATCCGAAAGTTCTGCAGCCACTGCTAGTCATCCCAGACATGCATGACGATGTGATCCCACCACTCAGTGCTTGTTTTCCGAGCCCAAAAGTGGCGTTACACTGTGGTCAGCACCTCCGTGAATGCCACAAGCATTCTGTAGCTACCACATGTGGCGAGATCAATGTCACATTCCTCTTGCTTTGTAGTTTAAGAAATAACTCCACTGTCACTTGTGATGTGTTAGTCAGAGTGAGCAGCATCTGGTCAGCAGTTCGGGATCCATTCTTGCAGCCCAAAAGAGGCAGGGTACGCAGTACCCAAACGGTTGAAAGATGGCACCAAATGCAGATGGAAGCACAGGGATTGCTGGCATGCAAAGCAATGCATCATGGAGCATCGGGACTGGACCCAGGTTGCCTCGCGACCACCTCTGCCTTCCCACAAGTCTTAGTGGCAAAAAAGAAAGAGGTGCTCTGTGGGATAGCTGCCCAGAGTGCACCGCTCCAAATAGCACTGCAAATGCTGCAAGTGTGAACATGCTATTGTGCAGGCAGCTGTCAGTGTGAACACACAACAGCGGTTTTTCTTCTGCGCTCTCTGAGTGGTGCTGTAACTGCCAACACTATAACATTGCCAGTGTAGACGTGCCCTAAGACTCTTTAGGCAGACTCCATCCCACCAGCTAGAAACACCTGTCCCTACCCATGTTCATCTCCACTGGTATTTGTTATCCAGGTGAGGTTCAGTTTAGGGCAGAGGTGGGCAAACTTTTTGACTTGAGGGCCACATTGGGGTTCTGAAACTGTATGGACGGCTGGGTAGGGAAGGCGGAGCCTCCCAAAACAGCCTGCCCCCTGCCCCCTATCTGCCCCTTCCCACTTCCTGCCCCCTGACTGCCCCCCTCAGAACTCCCAACCCATAACCAGCATCCCTGGGACCCCATCCACTATTCAACCCCCCTCCACTCCCTGACGGAGCTGGTGGCACGGCGAGTGAGGCTGCGGGGAGGGTGGACAGCAGGGGAGGGGCCGGGGGCTAGCCTCCCTGGCCGGGAACTCAAGGGCCAGGCAGGACGGTCGCGTGGCCGGATGTGGCCCACGGGCCGTAATTTACCCACCTCTGGTTTAGGGTGACTCCCCTCAATCCAGGCATGCTAAGCATAGTTCTGCCGCCCTTTACTTATACATTAAGGATAACAACATTTCATTACTCCTGCATTCAAATACTAGAGAGATTTGTAACCCAAAGCCAGCCCAAATTGATCACTTTGGCAAAGCAGCTCCATCTGCTGCACACCTAGGCACAGTTGGCATGTCTATGCAAACATGGTCTGCTCCTGAAGTCTTTTTCCTCAGCTCATTGCTAGATCAGGGGAGATCTCATTCAGACCCTGCTTACATACATGTTGGCTAACCACTCAGGCCAAGGGCACCAATATTAGTAAATTGACACTCATCACACAATTATACAGTTTCATGCAAATTCTGGCTGTTTCCATATCTCTTTATCTTTTCGGTGTTCTTTCCTTCCAGAAATCTGGGGTGAATATTTCAGCACGTTTCCCCATTATTTTACTTACATTTGGTTACATAAGTAATGTTTAATAGTAAAATTTCAAGCACATTTTTCGGATTCAAAATTAAGTTGTCTGAGCTCCATTCAGTACATTAGTTACATTCCCGTCGCTCAATCTAGGCCAGTATAATCAGCAGGAGGGAGCTAAGGGTGAGAAATGCCCTTGTGGCATTCCTCCTAATTGTTCCATTAGGTGAAGGATGGTTTGCCCTTGTGGGAGGAGATTCAGGGCCCACCCTGGTACCTGGAGCCTCTGAGTTCGTTCCATATACCTCCCTTCACATTGAGAAAGTGAGAGAAGTGTTACATTTTGGAAATAACACAGGTTGGTTGGCTACCGTGAGGTCAGGAGGAGTTTTGCCCCTGACTTCAATGTAGCCAGGATTTCATCCATCATTTTTATAAAGGCATCAAGCCATAATAATAGAAATGGACAAATGCTGAACAAATGTTAAACAGAAAAAAATGACTTGCAAACTGTGCAATCCTATTTGGCATAAACAGGATATTTTAAAAACCTACTATTTTTAATTCAGATAAATTGTTTGCCAATTAAGAGCATTAGCTGGGGACACAGTCTTCATAACTGACACATCCATTCATCCATTGATGTAGCCTGGAGGGATTATGATCAATTATTCAGCAAGACATTTTAAGCTGCATCCATCTTCCATAGTTCATCATCTGCCACTATGTGAAAAGCAGCAAATAAGGAAACAATTTGGTATTTCTTGGTTAAAATGTCACATAGCTTCAGTTTCCTAGGTGGAAAGTTGACTCAGACACTAGGATTGCTAGAAGATGTGTAACCCCACTTCTTATATTCTCAGAATAGAAGAAATATGATGGTTTCCCATTGACAAAAGCCCTCAGAATGTTGCCTCTTCCATGACACTCTATTCTCACACACCTCCTCCCCCTGTCAGCATATAAATATCTATAGAGAAATTCTTTTCTAATTTACTGTTCAAATTCTAAGCCAATTTCACTTTTAGGCTTTGTTTAGACTAGGGGAAAAAAGGGTTTGTTTTAAAAATCATGTTAGCTTACATGTTAGCTGACACATCTAGACAAGGCCTCACAAACATGGCACCCATGTACAGAAAATATGCCGCATGGAAGTGAGACTCTCACTGGTTCACAAGTGGGGATGTTGTATTGAACCTGACCCCACTGCGGGATTTGCAGTGAGTGTTGTGGTACAGCAATCCCCTAAATGTCTGGTAGTACATTAGATATACTATGAGCTTGGAGGGAAATGCTGTAGATGCCCCAAGCACTAGGCTTTTTAGGTCTTAGCCAGGGGTGGGCAAACTATGGCCTGCAGGCCCTGTTGGGCTCATCAGATATTTTAATCCAGCCCTCAAACTCCCGCTGGGGAATGGGGTCTGGGGCTTGCCCCGCTCCGGCGCTCCAGCCGGGGAGCAGGGTCGGGGGCTTGCCCCAACCTGCACAGCTCCCAGAAGCAGCGGCATGTCCCCCCTCTGGCTCCTATGCATAGGGACTGCCAGGGGGCTCCACATGCTGCCCCCGCCCCAAGCACCACCCCTGCAGAATCCTTTCTAGGGCAGCCAGAAATAAAAGGTGTGGAAAATTTTGGGCACAACTTCTTTAACATTTACAAGCAAAAGATCAACCCAGCCATTCATAATTCAGCCCTAACGGCAGTCCAGTAGAAGAGTATAACAGTAAACTGGACTTATTGTGATCTGTTCTCACTGTCCTCTTGCCTGAATGCTGCAGCCCTGTGTGCTCCTCTGGCAACTACTGCTTTCCCCCTAACAGCACAGGGTATGTCACTGGCTAGCCTCTGGCCCTCCAGACCCCCTTTCAGGCTTCTTGCTTTCCAGCCTTCCCTCTCCACCCAGATTCTAGCCCCCAGCCCTCTCCTGAGCAAGGTCTCTTACGAGCTTTGTTTGCGCTCCTGTTTCCTGTACTGTGGAGGTTATGGAGCTCTCTGCTGGCTAGGTGTTGAACTAGGGATTAAAACACACAGCCCAGTAACAAGCCAGCAGGTTCATTACAGTATCTCACCAGCGGGGAGAGGAGATGCACAGTGGGTTTGCATGAAACATATTTAATAAGGTGAACTTTTTCTTTTGACTTTCTCATAGTTATAGGTGGAGTTGGTTGCGGTTGCCTACACTTAAGATTTTCAGACACTTCCTATTATGAAATCCTGTTTTCTGCTGCTTATAACATTATCAAACTTTAACCATTTTGGCTGACATTTTCCCCTCAAGACTGCATGCATATGGCCTCCACACCTCTCCACCAGTACCCTAGCAGCAGTCCATCAACATCTAATGCACCTTCTGCTTCTGCTTTGTCTGCGACATTCTGCCATGGTAGCAGGTTAGCATGACAACACTAACAGACTCTGGTGCTTCCAGCTGTTTTATGGACTCAGATTTTGCTTCAGCTTATGGAATTCTGACCCAGTGCAAGGCTGTCCCCAACCTGGTCTAATCCATTGATGGGGCACTCCTCTCCTTGGGTCCCGTTGTGCATTAGACAGCACCCTTACAAGTCACCACCCTGCATGGACACTGTGAGACCCTGCAGTTCAGTCTGATGCATTCCCCATATTCTCTAGTCATCCTCAGGATCACCTGGCTTACTACTCCTGACCCATGTATTCTCTGGAAAGCTGGTGAGGTTCTACTCATTGTTCCACCAACAATACAGCTTCCATGAACTTCAAATCAGAAGCTATTTACAGTTCAGCCCCAAGGATGCACTGCCCTTCTGAGGACCCCACAACAGTGGGGGTGAACTCCATGAGACCCCAGAAAAGGGCTATCCAAACACTGCTGGTGAAATACCAGGACCTTGCACACATTTTTGACAAGGGGAGGGCAGATATACTCACCCCACCCCCTCCCTGTACCGTTGCTACAACTGCCTCTTAGTCCTCTAGCCAGGGGCCAAGATTCCATTTGGCCATATTGACTTCCTCTCAGAGCTTGAATTGGAGGTGCTCTAAGAGTATGTTAGAGAAAACCTGAAAAAGGGATTTATCCACCCACCCACATCCCCAGCAGGAGCCCTGATTTTCTTCGTGGCTAAGAAGGATGGCTCCTTGTGCCCTTGTGTGGACTATCAGGCTCTGAACATGGGCATCACCTGAAACAGGTACCCTTTGCCACTCAATGAATTTTTTGAGGGACTTCGTTCTGCAGGGATTTTTATCAAGCTGGACCTCCATGGGGCCTACAGCCTAGTCAGTAGCCGGTCAGGATAAAAATGGAAGATGGGGTTCTGTTCCCACTATGAGAACTTCAAATACCTCATGATACCCTTTATAATGAGAGAATTTGCCTTTAGCTGTCTGAAATATCTTACAGCACCTTAAATAAAGGCTTGCAGAAAAACCTCGGAAGGGGTTTAAAAATTGGAAAAATTATAACTCTCTTCATTGGACAGTTAAAGAGAGGTGGAAGGATCAGGACACTTTGGAGTTCATAAAACAGTAATTAGTTTTAAAATTAAAACTTTGATTAAATAGAAATTAATAATAGTTTATATTTAGAAAATTTTGGATGACCAAAATGGCGGATATAGGGATGATGTAGTGGAAGATTCCATCTCTGAGAATACTAGGGTGACATAGTAATTCCATTTTCCTGTGATGTAATAATTTCACTTCCTGTAGAAAATGACTCAGCAAAAAGCCCTAACTTTGATTGACAGCTGTCAGTCCCATAGAGGTGTATGTGACTGGGAGGAGCTACCAGACACATATAGGTACACGTGACTGGGTGGGGTTAGGGGGGGTGGAGCCAGCAGAAAGATGGAAGCTGATTGGCTGAGCCTGGGATACCAACCAGCATATAAAGGCGACAGCCAACAGGCTGAAGATGTAGTGGGATCTGGACCTTGAAGGACAGTAGAAGCTGCGAGACACCTATGAAGAAGCTAGCTGAGAAGAAGCAGTGACAACAGCAATAGAACCCTGCAAAGAAGAAGCTACCTGAGGAGAAGCAGCAGCAGCAACATTCTAAGGTTGCCACGGCAACAGCTTCCTGAGCAGTCTAGCCAGCAGCAAACTGCCAGCAGCAGCAGTAACTGAGAAGACCGCAGCCTCAATGATCACAGCAAGCACCATCTTAGCTTCATAATTGTCAGAGCAGAAGAACAAATAGATGAATCAGAGGGAACTTGATTGTGAGAATGTAAGTTTGATTTTTTCTTCCTATTTATTGTTAAAGAGTGTCTGGGTTTTGCCTCTCAATAAAGCTTATTATTGTACCCTTCCCTTCCGACTATTTCCCAAGCCATCTCCAGTTGTTTGTGACTCTTCCTTGGTGCATCTTGTCTTATTTAGACTGTAAATGCTTTGGGGCATGTGTTTGTGAAACACCAAGCTCACTTTTGGGCACTTCAGGAAAATAACTGTTGAGGTTTTTTTAATCAATAACCAAAATCCCATAAAACCCATTAAGGTCTATCTGTGATCATCTAGTGCAAACATGTGGGGTCAGATCCTCAGCTGGTGTAAATTGCCATAGCTCAGCCGTGGTCTTGTTCTTGTACCCACAGCCTTGATTCCTGTTACCCTCCACTTCTTTTGGCTGTTTTGCATTTGCTTGCTATGTCTCTAATTAACTTGAAAACTCTTCAGGGCAGCCACCAAGTATTTTTGTTTGTTCTATAAAGTGGCTTTTACACCTTGGGAACTATGTAAATAAAAATAATAATAATCAATCCACATCCCTACAAACTCAGAGTTGGTCTTCAAATCACCACTAAAACATGAGAAGAAACTCACACAAACACTCATTCCATAATCATCCTATCACTTCTAAGTCATTCATTCTCTGCTCGCTTGCCTTTTAGCATGAAGTGTATTTTACACAGTCCCTAAGCACAGCAAACAGTTTTTTTTTTTACCCTCTGACCCAGAAAATCATACCAGAAGTCATTATAAAACAATCAAAAATTACTCTCCTCATTAGTCCCATTCTTCTTCTCCTGTGGGAGTTACTTTGTGCTTCTCTAGCTCCAGGGCATCCATCTCTTAGAAGTGGATATTCAGATCTTTTTTCCCTTTGCTATGTTGTCATAAGTAACATATATTATGTATGGAAGAGAAGAAGTGGGTAGGAGAGCATCATCTCCCTTCATCCGCTCCCTGGAGTGAATAACACTCCTTAGTTTGTAGAATTCCAGTTGGACCCTCCATACACTCTAAATGTATCTGTATTGTTCAGATACATTTGGTTAGTGCTCCAAACAAAACTTATTTATTTACTTATGATCAGGATGATTCTGAAACAATGATGATTCTGCCAGGTCCTAGCCTGAAAGGAGTATGTATTTTACTCTTAAATCCTGGAGTTAGGAGAAAAAAGGGAGGGGAGAGAAGAGAATAACAATGAAAAGGTTGATAAACCTTTTAAATAGTAGCAGCAAAATATACTGCACAACTGTAATGTCAAAAAATAGAAACACAATAGATCTTTTAAAAACAGGTGTTGACAAACACACTTATCATTTTGGCTGGAAGCAAGTATGAAAATTCATAGTTGGGTTTTTTCCAAAGGAGTATGTCTAGACATTTGAAACATAGTTCAATGGCCCCTCTCACCAGCTGAAGACTGAGTACTGTGCATCTGTCATCAAACATGGCAGTGTGCATTATCTTCTGTGATTCATCACTCAGTTTTCATTATAATTCAATTAATGCCGACGGTGTATGTTTTACCACCTTAGTGAATTCAGTTTAGTCCATTCATTTTATGTCAAGAAGCTGCAACAATTATATTTCAGGGAGAGAGATACACAGAGATGGCTGAGGAAAGTTTTGAAGCAAGTGAACTCTCAGCAAATTCATAGACTCGTAGATTCATAAATTCCAAGGCCAGAAGGGACCATGGCTTTCTTATTTCTTCTTCATTATTATTATTGAAAATATGAGAACAAAACTTAAGATGAATTTTCCTTATTAAAAAAACCCTTGTAAACAGCCAGGTATTAGATATTAAATTACATTAATCCTACAACATTTTCTACATTTTAAAAAAATGTAGTGATAGCAAAAGGTGACAAATTGACAAACCTGGCAACTGAATTTCATCTTATTCAATAGCAGTTTATGGAAAGTGAATAGGATTTACATGAATAAAGACTACTCGGGTTGTAAAATTGGGTCCTAATTTAGGATGATAAATTAGCTTGGTGGAAAATCAATTGGGTCAAAATATGTGAATGACTGACAAAATTGGAAAACAAGAATGCAACAAGGAAAACATCTTGCAGGTAGGGTATGCTGCAGTGGTTTCAAGACATTTTAAGATGGGACATATCTTGTACATGGTCTGTGGATGACTTGTATCAAAATAAAAAAATAGACATATCTGACAGGAAAACTGCTGAACTGGAGAGGACAAGAAAGCTGGGGAGGAAATCAGCATTGTAGAAGGTAGAACAAACAGCAAGTCATGAACAGAAGAAAACCCTGAGGCATAAGTGGAATCATCAGTGAAGTGCATATAGATAGGGGACTCTGTCATCCAGACAGTTTGAAGAACTAAAGAAGGCCTCAGGCAGAAATAATCCCACCGAAGAAGAATGGACAGGAAGACAGAGATGAACTCAAGAGTTATCAGTCAATCTGCTTCATGAAGCATCATTATGCCTGGAAAGATATTTGTTGGCTAGAAAGCTCTTGAACAATAAGCAGAGACACCTAGAGGATATGCTCTGGGGAGTCATTCTTGGCTGATTTTTCAAAGATGCTGCTCACTGCAGCTGCCATTGACTTATTGCTTTGATGCTCGGCCCCTCTGAAAATCTGACCATCGATTTGAGAGTGGAATGTGGATGTGGAGATCAAACCTTCCCTAAGATAAATGTTCTAAAACTCTTGTATCTCCTTGTAAGTCCCTATTTGTATTGCCAAAACATTAATTTTAAAAACACTTGTGTAAATCACTTTTCAATTTCCATTGTGTTTGTGCTTCACTCCCCGGCCCCCCTCCCCCAATTCCCACAGTGGTCTCTGCTTTGCCAAAGTTCCCAGTCTCATCTGGCTCCTTTTTTTCAGCTTCTCACACACTCATTTGTACTCCTACATGGAACTGTATGCATGCTACAACCTCCCTGGAGATAGTCCACAAAGCCACTAGCCTGTCTGCATTTAAGTCACTCCTAAAGATGTGCTCACAGTGAATCTAGCTGATTTGTACGTAAAATGATTATTTTTGTCTTTCACCAACTTCCGACTATTTCTCTGTCTTTAAAAGGTGAGCACCTCAGGGAGGGACCATCCCTTCTTGAATATCTGGGAACTCCTTGCACATCATGAATGCTGCTGGAAAGAAAGAACTAGATAATAGGGCTAGTCGAAAAATTTAAAATTTTGATTTTAAAAAGCCCTTAAGGAAAAAAATTATGGTATTTTAAAATGCAACCCTATTGCCCCCTTTTGACCAATTGTGATCAAAGTTTTATACATTCCAAATTTTTTTTAAAAAATTGATTTTGAATTTTTATGAAAACTCAAGGAAAACAATTTTTTTAAAAAATCATAGTTCCCTGCCCTATTTTAACCAATTTTAATAGAATAAACCTATTTTTTCAGATGTGCTATCTAGTTTCTGCATGGCAGCTAATGCAGAACTGGAAATACCTGTTGTAAATTAGCCTTTGCTGATTTTTTCCCAAATCTATGATTATAGCAGAAATTAGTTTATAACAAATATTTCTAGCAACGGACAAGTGCCCCTGCTCCTCAGGACAAGCCAGCTAGGATCATGAAGATAATTTCCTATGAATCAGTGCTCAAGTGGTGCCAGAACGCTCCAGAACAGCATTCTAGGACTGTTCTTTGGGGAATGGTGTTCCAGTACTTCAGGTAATTGTGTGATGTCGCCGTTTGGCTCTCTCTTTACCTTGCAGCAGACAGGCGCACTCAGAGCATCCTGACCCAGCTCCCTGCTGCAGGAGATGAGATGGTGGCTTGGTAACCTGAACAGTCCAGGAGCAGGCCTGGAAGCAGAAGCTATGGAGGAGGCAGTGGATCCCCCATGTCTCTGCTTCCTCATGGTCAGTGTCTCCCTTAACCTCCCCACTAAACAGTGAATGCAGCCCAGAGTTAGTGTCCCCCGTGTCCCTGCCTCCTCTATGGTCAGTGCCACTAGCACCCCTTCATCCCCGCAAGGCGGGCAAGGGAAAGCCCTTTACTGCTGCATAGACTGATGGGTCCTGGCAAGAGTGAACCACCCTCTTCTTTTGCTGCCCATGAGCGAGTTGACCCTGACTAAGATCAGCAGGGCTCCAAGGAAGAACAGGAGATGGCCTGGGGTTGTGGGAGGAATGATTTACCCCAAACAGTGGAAAGAAACAGGTCTGTCTGTGCAGGTTTGTTATGGAGATGATGCCCCTGAATTGTGGTATGTGTGGCTGGCACTTCCATGGTCAATGACTTGATGACCTGTCAGTCTGATTGACGCGTGCATGAGCAACTGATATTTTGTTTCTGTAGGTAAAGAAGACATTATAAGTGATTAAAAAGTGCACAGGGATTTTGTCATATTCTTCTCTTGCTTGCAAGAAACAGAAAAGTGACATTCAAAGGTAAATTTGATGGATTTTGGTCAGGTTCTATTTATTTATTTTTGTGTAAACTTTCCTGTTAACAACTTATTCTCATGAACAATTTGTTGTATCAAGATGAAAAGTGGCTTGCCACTAATGGAGGTTTGGGTAGAAGGCAAGAGGGAAAGCCCTGGGGAGTTGAAAGTGGGGAAAGTTTGAAACTACTTTGAGGGGGCTAGGAGTGGTATTACATATAATTTGATTCATTTCACTGAGTAATGTCAATCCCACCCATTTTTGTCTTCTGCAGATCTGTCTTTCCTTGGCTACATAGTCCTAAAGGAGAGATAGGACAGTAGCTCTAGTGGGAGCATCTTGCATATCATTTGATTTGTCTCATCAGATTTTGAACTAAAATTGGTGTGAACTGTTTTCAAACTTGTAAGTTTCAGCAGCATCACCCCCATTCTGTTCAGCATTGTGAGAAACATCCTCTGCAACTCTTCTGTGACCCTGGCACTTGCAGCTTTGGCAATTGCCTACTGCCTTCACCAATTTCCAACCCTGCCTCTTGTTTGAGTTCCAGTCAACCAACAGAAGAAAAAAAAATGTGGAACTGAATTTGCATTCAGCTCTGCATGAATGCTTATCACCACTGAAAGCAGAATTTCCTTCTTACTGGAGTGAAAAGCAGGCCAGTTATTTTTTAAAGGCTAATCTGTACCTGTTTTTTTCTGGTGGGCAACTTGGTTGCTGGGTTTGCCAAGAGGTTGGAGGCTAAGGAGCAAGCACAAGACAGAATGTTTGTCAGACTTCAAATGAGTGGAGCAGGTGTAGTGTTGGATTTTATGGTGATATAACTAGGTTACAGCACACATCACTGAGAAAGAAAATGTTTTTACATGGGAAAAATGCAACACATGCTGCAGCCTCTCGGATTGTACTTCATGCAAAGAAAAATTTTCCAGAGAATGCAGTTGGTGAGGTGAACAAAAAAGACATCTGTATGAATCTACAGGTAGAGTATTCCATGGTGTTTACTTACAGGCAAAAAAGTCTGACCATTGAATGATCTTCTTGAGTTAGGGGATTTGCAATGAAGCAATAGTTTAGATATGGATGTTATTTTGCATTCTGAGTGGTCAGCTCATGAAGTTGCAGACCTTATTGGACAGGAAATGTGAAAAAAACCTTATAATGAAGTTACTGCTTCAGAAGCAAACATTTCTGTATTCAAAGATGAATCGACAACTGTAGCTTCAAAATTGATGTTGATTTTCTATACACGTACAGTTATTCATTCCAAGGCTGTTTCATTATTATTATTATTATTATTTTACTTAATGGAATGAGACGGAAGTGATGCAGGGATGATTGTTATGGCAATCAACGCTTGTTTAATGAAACATGGTTTCTGCAATGAATATTTGATTAGGAACTTTATCAGTGTACGTAGTGATGGTGCTAGTGTCATGGTTGAGGCATAAAGTGAAGTGCTGACTAGTTTAACCAAGAACAGCCAATCTTATTCAGTGGTACTGTCTGTGTCACAGAAATGAACTTAGCATTGGGAATACCATTGAGGAAGTTGGATGAATAAATCACTTCAAAATTGTAATGGACTCGGTGCACCCGGTTTATAGCCAGTCTCTCAAAAAACAATGGGAACTTAGTGCTTGTGCCTCCAAACTTGCGGTACAACTTAAAGTCAGAAAAATTTGGAGGGTATGTTGGGTGGCTTCTACTTTTAGAGCGGTAGTGGTTAGTGTGGAAAAATTATACAGCTCGTCACACACACTTCACGTTTGTGTCTGAAGATCAATCATGTGATGCCAAGACCCAAGAGACTTTTCAGGGGCTTACAAGGTCATCGCCCTCTGAAGAGTTTGTTTTAAAATTGGGACTTTAGATGGATACTCCAGAGGATGTAACTAACGTGGCAGAACACCTACTTTAGCTTGAGTGTATCCAGTGGTCAGTAGAACTTTTTAGGCAATTGGGAAGATGAAACAAGAAGCTCCCCCATATATATCCAAAAACATAGCAAGCTGTTGCTGAACAGGTTTTCAAGTCAGTACCACTGTTGAAAAATGCATCCATCTACAACCAGCCAGCAACATTTTTGCCTTAGGTAGGCCAACAATCTTAGATCTCTTTTACTTACCACTGTGGTCTCAAATTGCTCTAGCCTTCCTGGCAAGCATAATCAACAGAATGTCTCCAACTTCAGTAAGCTGATCAGATACAAGTCTTAGGTATGAGTAACTGGCCACTAGATACAGAGATTCCCTGGTATGAGAGTAAGAAGAAGTGAAGAAATTATGTGAAAAGTTACATCTGAGTTTTCAACTGATTTAAGAAAGCTTGTGAGACTACATCTACTGTGAAGGCAAAGAGGTCCTCCGTGATCTCAGACTTCTAGTGTTTGCTATTTAAATGATTTTCATGACATCAGCTGATGCCGAAAGAGGGTTCAGCATGCTGAACAATATCTGCACCCCTTAAGCAACTATTTCAAAGTACCTCAGCTTGCATTATTGACGTTCATTAGCTTCCTTGGACTTCCTGTGTATTCTTTCAACCTAGTACTGTATGTGAAGAGGTGGCTTTCATCAGCAGATGACACAAAATCATAGAAATGGATACCTGAAGAGACAGCACAAGGAGCAAACCAATATATTTGGGATATATTTGCATAGACAATGGAGAATGTGGTGTGCATATCTATCTATCTATATCTATAGCTATATAGGTATATCTGTATAATCTTTCAGGTGTGCAAGAAAAAAAATATTGCTATTCTTATTGTCAAAATCATGAATTCCAGCACTTCTTTTTTAGGGACTTGAGTGCTGCCATAAATACGCAGCCAGGCCCATTTGCCCTGGCGAAAAAACAAAGCAAACTGTTCTATAGTATATTAGCATTTACAAAACCTATGGAAGTAAAGATTGTGAAACTGACTCTTTGGCATTTGAAGTTTGGACATAACATCCACAGGCTTTGATGCTGCATCAGTTTTAATTCTAACAAATCCTCATGGAAAGGGTTTTTAGGTGTGGGGCTCTATAGAAAAAGATATCTGGGAACGTATATCACCCTGGCTCTGCCCCGGCTTGCCCATTTCTGCTCCCTCCACCTCTGGACCCCAGAACATTTAAGTGCCCTCTGCAGGGTCGAACAGGGGGCGGGGAATGCTGCTGAATTGGTAGCTGACTCCCAATTCCCTGCAGGACTAGGAAGACCCAGGTGCAGTGGGTTACTGCCTCATGCTGATATCAGGAGCAAAATGCCTCCTACCCCCAAACTTTATCCAATTTTCAAATACAGAAATTATCGTGAGTTCATCTGCAGAACAGTCTGAACAAAAATACTGGGGTAAATTAATCAGTGACAATTTGGTGTCAGTGGTAATGTGTTGTAACTTGCACCATTTTGGTATTAAATAGGCATGCAAAACATATATAACCTAGCAGAAAAAGCAAATAACAGAAGGATATAACATAAGTGAAATGATGAGTAGAGGCTGCTTCATCTTAAATTTAAGAACATTACAATGGCCAGACTGGGTCTAGCCCAGTATATCTAGATATCTAGCCCAGTATCCTGTCTTCTGACAGTGCCTGGTGCCAGATGTTTCAAAGGGAATGAACAAAATCAGGAAATGTATCATGTGATCTATCCCCAGGGTCCCATGTACTCCACAGCAAGCTTGACCTAAATTGTGCAGGCCTGGATTCTGCAGCACTTCAGTGCCACAGGCTGGAAATTCTGCCACAGCCTCAGATCAATTAAGTATGAACGTGAATATTGCACTGGAGCCCCTACGTTTTCTGTGATTCCACAGGCAGTGAATCTGATCCAGAATCCACCCTTTGCTGTGCTCTAAACTCAAATTAAATAAATTGGGTCTGTAATGTTTTTTTCTGAGATGGACTATCAACTGGAAAGCTTCCCACAGCAAATACCTCTTTGATCAAAGAAGATATGCTAGAGATGATCAAAATAAATCTTTAAGTTATATTTTCAATAACATACCTTTGTAATAAACATAACTTCAACAGAGGTTGCAATAATTCATTTTACCAGATACATCATTCATTAACGCAAAACCACCACCACCATCTACAGCATGTTCTCATCTTTCCTAACTGCCATATGCCACCAGCAGTCATGTCAGTTTTTGTTTGCACTCATGGCCCCAGGCATCCTGAGCAGATGGCTCTCTGCCAACTAATCAAATCCACACAGGGCAGATGCCACAGAGGCTAGAGCAGTCCAAGTGGGCTCTTTTCTGGGATTATATCCTTGTTTAGTTCCTATCAATTTGTCCTCATGCATTAGCATACCGTCACAAATCTTACCACCAAAAGGTTGATGATTTTCATATTAATAAAGGCAGTCTCTGCCTTTAATATGAGGTGCTGGAAGCCAGTTCTACTCTGCTTTGAATACTACCTCTAAAAATCATAGAATCATAGACTTTAAGGTCCGAAGAGACCATTATGATCGTCTAGTCGACCTCCTGCACAACGCAGGCCACAGAATCTCACCCACCCGCTCCTGTAACAAACCGCTAACCTATATCTGAGCTATTGATGTCTTCAAATCATGGTTTAAAGATTTCAAGGTGCAGCGAATCCTCCAGCAAGTGACCCGTGTCCCACACTGCAGTGGAAAGCAAAAAAACCACAGGGCCTCTGCCAATCTGCCCTGGAGGAGAATTCCTTCCTGACCCCAAATATGGCGATCAGCTAAACCCTGAGCATGTGGGCAAGACTCACCAGCCAGACACGCAGGAAAGAATTCTCTGTAGTAACTCAGATCCCACCACATCTAGCATCCCATCACAGGCCATTGGGCATATTACCGCTAATAGTCAAAGATCAATTAATTGCCAAAATTAGGCTATCCCATCCCCTCCATAAACTTATCAAGTTTAGTCTTGAAGCCAGATATGTCTTTTGCCCCCACTGCTCCCCTTGGAAGGCTGTTCTAGAACTTCACTCCTCTGATGGTTAGAAACCTTCGTCTAATTTCAAGTCTAAACTTCCTGATGGCCAGTTTATATCCATTTGTTCTTGTGTCCACATTGGTACTGAGCTTAAATAATTCCTCTACCTCCCTGGTATTTATCCCTCTGATATATTTTTAGAGAGCAATCATATCTCCCCTCAGCCTTCTTTTGGTTAGGCTAAACAAGCCAAGCTCCTTGAGTCTCCTTTCATAAGACAGGTAACAGTCGTGTTAGTCTGTATTCACAAAAAGAAAATGAGTACTTGTGGCACCTTAGAGACTAACCAATTTATTTGCATCCGATGCATCCGATGAAGTGAGCTGTAGCTCACGAAAGCTTATGCTCAAATAAATTGGTTAGTCTCTAAGGTGCCACAAGTACTCCTTTTCTTTTTTCATAAGACAGGTTTTCCATTCCTCGGATCATCTAGTAGCCCTTCTCTGTACCTGATCCAGTTTGAATTCATCCTTCTTAAACATGGGAGACCAGAACTGCACACAGTATTCCAGATGAGGTCTCACCAGTGCCCTGTATAACAGTACTAACACCTCCTTATCTCAGTAATAAAAAGATTAAATAAGATTGATCCCTGAGGAACACCACTAGTAACCTCCTTCCAGCCTGACAGTTCACCTTTCAGTACGACTCATTGTAGTCTCCCCTTTAACCAGTTCCTTATCCACCTTTCAATTTTCATATTAATCCCCATGTTTTCCAATTTAGCTAATAATTCCCCATGTGGAACCATATCAAATGCCTTACTGAAATGGGGGTAAATTAGATCCACTGCGTTTCCTTTGTCTAAAAAATCTGTTACCTTCTCAAAGAAGGAGATCATTTGGTTTGGCATGATCTACCTTTTGTAAAAGCATGTTATTTTTTGTCCCAATTACCATTGACCTCAATGTCCTTAACTACTTTCTCCTTCAAATTTTTTTCCAAGACCTTGCATACTACAGATGTCAAACTAATAGGCCTGTAGTTACCCTGATCACTTTTTTCCCCTTTCTTAAAAATAGGAACTATGTTAGCAATTCTCCAGTCATATGGTAGAACCCCTGAGTTTACAAATTCGTTAAAAATTCTTGCTAATGGGCTTCCAATTTCATGTAATATAATGCAATTTCATGTAATGTAATGCTTCATGTTAAGAGTGTGTCCACACTATACTTAATACTTGTGCAGCTGTTAAGCTTGACATAGTCTTGCTCTATCGTACATCCAGACTCTTCTCTACCTGTATTTTCTAGATTAGCCTGTTCAGGTTCTGTGAGATTGGTGACTGTTCTCTGTAGCTCATCTGCATTTGTTTAAGCTGAGACCTTTCCCACTGTGCCCATTTCTTTAAAGGAAAATTGCAGTAATTTATAGGATTTTCTTAGATGACTACAGAAAAAAAATCACTTAATTAGAGCATACTAGTCAAACAAGTTATAAGCACATGTTTTAACAATACTACAAAAGTTTTGAAGTCTCCACTCATATGAACTGGACAGCTATGTGAACACTGGCAGCTGCCATTTTAAGGCTATTACCCTTTACAGACAGTGGGTAATTGAACCTTTTTGTGCATACAAACCACCATATATAGATATTTATATAGCGAACAAATGGTAAATATACCCCCCCGCCACACACACACCTACCTGTGCAGCTAAAACAGCACACAATGCACCTTCCTGTGCAGTAAATTTGCCACTGTGTGCCTGACCTCTGAGGAGTCTATCCAAACTCTCAGTGATCCCAGAGGGCTTTGTCACCCAGAAACCACAAATGGCCTTCAACTGCTTGTAATTTGCTTTGCTGGACATAACTCACACCACTGTCCAGATCATTGTACTTTGTCTACTGCCATTTAACCACATCTACCACCTCTACTAGTACTTTACTGAGGCACTATGCGGTAGTGGCCTGGATGCACTCCTAAGAACATAATGGAAGCCTGGTAGATGTAGATACAAAAACACAGTGGTGATGGCAGATAAAGTACCATGTGGGCACAGACTGAACTATATAATTTACAAGTTAAGCATGTCTCTGTCAGGTTACAAAATTCACAAGTGCACTTGCTGCGCGATTGGGTCTTGAGAGTCAGGCACTTCTCAACAGGCTGAACCGGCATGAAGAGGTCTTGTGGTCAACAGAATGTTTGTTCTGACAGTCTTCTTGGAAAATTTCCTCTCTCCGACATCTGAAGCTCCCCTTTAAAAATAAGAGGGGAGGTAACTTAAGTGTTGGCTGCCTTTAGAGAAAGATCAGAAAAACCTGATAGTCTCCTCAAGCAAAAGAAATTTGTCCAACTCTTCAAGTCTTACCTGCGTCAGCCTTCCATGATCACAGCCATGTGCATCTCCTGAAACCAGCATTCGAGGACATGGACCAAGCTAGGGATCTGAGGGAATCAGGAGATTCGTCTGCCTTGAGCAACAATGGTAGAGAGGTCTTTTATAGTCTGGCTTTTGATTCTTTTCCCCTTGAGGGAGTGCTTACTATGAGCTTATCCCTCTCGGCCAGAGCAACACATCTAAAGCTTTCAGAGCTAATGCCAAGTCTGTGTAAGTCATAGTTTAGGAAAGATTTCTCTTTCATGTCTGGTTTCAGAGTAACAGCCGTGTTAGTCTGTATTCGCAAAAAGAAAAGGAGGACTTGTGGCACCTTAGAGACTAACCAATTTATAAAGCTTATGCTCTAATAAATTGGTTAGTCTCTAAGGTGCCACAAGTCCTCCTTTTCTTCTTTCATGTCTGCAGACTCTTTGGGAGGGAAGTCCTTTGGTGGGAATCACTGCATCTATTACAAGGGGACTATTGCTGCATCTACTTTAGAAGGGTTACTCTAGTGTTCCCTTTCTGCTTTAATTACCTCATCAAATGTCTAGTGTAAAAACAGGCAAAATTCCTTTTTGCATCCCCCAGGAAAAGGCTTCTTGAAAGTCTTAGTACAGCAACTTATCTTTACTTTCTGGCTTCAATTTTGAAGCTCCCTTGGTTTTGATCTTTGTTTTTCTGCTGTTTTGCCTTGAGAGTTATCAGATAAAACATTCTTGTTCTAGTACTTTTATGTTAGCCTGTTAATTCCTCCCTCTTGTGCATGGTCTGTTCTGGCAGGGGTTTAGAGCAATGGTTCTCAATCAGGGGTATGCAAACCCCTGGGGGTATGAAGATGTCTTCCAGGCGGTACGTCAACTCATCTAGATATTTGCCTAGTTTTGTAACAGGCTACATAAAAAGCACTAGCGAAGTCAGTACAAACTAAAATGTCATAAAATGACTTTGTACTGCTCTATAAACTATACAACAGGGGTTCTCAACCTTTTTCTTTCTGAGGCCCCCTGAACAGGCTATAAAAACTCCACGGCCCACCTGTTTTTCTGCATATGAAATCCTGGGCTGACGTTAGGGGTTAGCAAGCAGAGCAATTGCCTGGGGCCCCACGCCACCAGGGGCCCCATGAAGCGAAGTTGCTCAGGCTTTGCCTTCAGCCCCGGTGGGTGGGACTCAGGCCCCTAGGCTTCTGCCCCACATGGTGGGACTTTCTGCTCTGGGCCCCAGCAAGTCTAACACTGGCCCTACTTGGCAGACCCCTTAAAAACTACTCGTGGAGAAGACCGCTGCTTGAGAACTGCTGCTATACAGTGAAATGTAAGAACATATTTATATTCCCATTGATTTATTTTATATAGTAAAAATGAGAAAGCAATTTTTCAGTAATAAGTAAGTGTATTTTTATGTCTGATTTTGTAAGCAAGTAGTTTTTAAGTGAGGTGAAACTCAGGGTATGCAAGAAAAGGGGTACAGTGGTCTGGAAAGGTTGAGAACACCGGCTTAGAGGATGGGTGTTGATTATAAGAAGAGGTCAGATGTAGGTATGAAGGTGGCAAGAGAATTAGATATGAAGTAATACCTGGATAGGTTAACCAGGAAGGCTATAAAGTGCTGCCAATAAAATCAAAAACTCTCTCCAACACCCGAGAAGAAGATTTTTGTGGAAAGCAGGGAAATTGGAGATATTAAGGGAAGAAGAAGGAGGCAGAAAATCAGTTATGTCCTGGATGCCAATTCTGAGCAGAAACAGATTTGATTTTAGCTCTTCCTCTACCCACACAACCTGTAATTCCAGGTCCTTTTAATACTCCTCTTGTAGAAGTATCACCTGCTCAGCTGAGATGATTTATACTGAATTGCTACTGTATACTAACAGAAGTAAATACAAGGCAGAGGATTGTGAGGCAAAAAGCAGCAGGAGTAGAAAATCCATCAACCTGCTCTAACTGCTTTGTAGGAAACTCATTTGGTGGCCAGCAGGAAGCACTGGGGTGAGCCTCACAGACAACTAGCCTGACCACACACAAGAGGACGGTCACATGGAGCTTTGATGATGGCTCTTGAGTAGAACAAGCATTTTGTGTCTCCTCTGCACAGGACTGGAGCAGAAACAGTGTGCATCTTTGCTCACAAACTGGGAAGAATTAGTAGGGGAAGCAAAAGTGGATGGGAACCTGGGAGGAAGTGACCATGAGATGGTCGAGTTCAGGATCGGAAGGAAGGAAGGAGAGCTGCAGAATACGGACCCTGTACTTCAGAAAAGCAGACTTTGACTCCCTCAGGGAACTGATGGGCAGGATCCCCTGGGAGAATAACATGAGGGGGAAAGGAGTCCAGGAGAGCTGGCTGTATTTTAAAGAATCCTTAGTGAGGTTACAGGGACAAACCATCCCAATGTGTAGAAAGAATAGTAAATATGGCAGGCAAACAGCTTGGCTTAACAGTGAAATCCTTGCTGATCTTAAACAAAAAAAGCTTACAAGAAGTGGAAGATTGGACAAATGACAGGGAGGAGTATAAAAATATTGCTCAGGCATGCAGGAGTGAAATCAGGAAGGCCAAGACACACTTGGAGTTGCAGCTAGCAAGAGATATTAAGAGTAACAAGAAGGGTTTCTTCAGGTATGTTAGCAACAAGAAGTCAGTCAAGGAAAGTGTGGGCCCCTTACTGAATGAGGAAGGCAACCTAGTGACAAAGGATGTGGAAAAAGCTAAATGTACTCAATGCTTTTTTTTGCCTGTGTCTTCACGAACAAGGTCAGCTCCCAGACTACTGCACTGGGCAGCACAGCATGGGGAGAAGGTGACCAGCCCTCTGTGGAGAAAAAAGTCGTTTGGGACTATTTAGAAAAGCTGGACGAGCACAAGTCCACGGGGCCGGATGCGCTGCATCTGAGAGTGCTAAAGCAGTTGGCGGATGTGATTGCAGAGCCATTGGCCATTATCTTTGAAAACTCATGGCGATAGGGGGAGGTCCCGGACGACTGGAAAAAGGCTAATGTAGTGCACATCTTTAAAAAAGGGGAGGAGGAGGATCTGGGGAACTACAGGCCAGTCAGCCTCACTTCAGTCCCTGGAAAAATCATGAAGCAGGTCCTCAAAGAATCAATTCTGAAGCACTTAGAGGAGAGGAAAGTGATCAGGAACAGTCAGCACGGATTCACCAAGGGCAAGTCATACCTGACTTATCTAATTGCCTTCCATGATGAGATAACTGGCTCTGTGGATGAAGGGAAAACAGTGGACGTGTTATTCCTTGACTTTAGCAAAGCTTTTGACACGGTCTCCCACTGTATTCTTGCCAGCAAGTTAAAGAAGTATGGGCTGGATGAATGGACTACAAGGTGGATAGAAAGCTGGCTAGACTGTCGGGCTCAACGGGTAGTGATCAATGGCTCCATGTCAAGTGGAATGCTGCAAGGGTTGGTCCTGGGGCCGGTTTTGTTCAATATCTTCATTAATGATCTGGAGGATGGTGTGGATTGCACCCTCGGCAAGTTTGCAGATGAGACTAAACTGGGAGGAGTGGTAGATACGCTGGAGGGTAGGGATAGGATACAGAGGGACCTAGATAAATTAGAGGATTGGGCCAAAAGAAATCTGATGAGGTTCGACAAGGACAAGTGCAGAGTCCTCCACTTAGGATGGAAGAATCCCATGCACCACTACAGATTAGGGACCGAATGGCTCGGCAGCAGTTCTGCAGAAAAGGACCTAGGGGACCTTACAGTGGACAAGAAGTTGGATATGAGTCAACAGTGTGTCCATGTTGCCGAGAAGACCAATGGCATTTTGGTTGTATAAGTAGGGGCCAGAAGATCGAGGGACGTGATCATTCCCCTCTATTTGACATTGGTGAGGCCTCATCTGGAGTACTGTGTCGAGTTTTGGGCCCCATACTACAAGAAGGATGTGGAAAAATTGGAAAGAATCCAGCGAAGGGCAACAAAAATGATTAGGGGCCTGGAACACATGACTTATGAGGAGAGGCTGAGGAAAACTGGGATTGTTTAGTCTACGGAAGAGAAGAATGAGGGGGGATTTGATAGCTGCTTTCAACTACCTGAAAGGGGGTTCCAAAGAGGATGGATCTAGACTGTTCTCAGCGGTAGCAGATGACAGAACGAGGAGTAATGGTCTCAAATTGCAGTTGGGGAGGTTTAGGTTGGATATTAGGAAAACCTTTTTCACTAGGAGGGTGGTGAAGCACTGGAATGTGTTACCTAGGGAGGTGGTGGACTTTCCTTCCTTTAAAGTTTTCAAGATCAGGCTTGAGAAAACCCTGCCTGGGATGATTTAGTTTTGGATTGGTCCTGCTTTGAGCAGGGGGTTGGACTAGGTGACCTCCTGAGGTCCCTTCCAACCCTGATATTCTATGATTCTATGATTTCCTCTTTTACTTTCTCCTGTCACTGCCATTTTCTAAACCTTTGTGCAGGTGGGAAGAGGGGAAGCCAGCAAACTTATTACTTTATCTCTTAAGGCAATCCAAAATAGCACCAGAAAAGAGATAGTTAAAAATACATATTTGAGCTTTAATTAAAATTTAAGATTGAAAATTTAAAGAAGGATCTCTGCCCAGGGAGGTCCATATTTGTCTTCTGCAGCCTTCTAAAGAGTTCTCTTCTTCCAGTTTGTCGGGGACAGTCCTCAGGCATAGCAGGAGCCGCACTGGTCAGTTGGTCTCTTCTCCAGGCACGTAAGAATGAAAGCTATACTTTTGCAAAACTGTTAAAAATGGATGACTGAAATCCTGGTGATGTTGAAGGGGCAGCTGATGTGTGTGGACAGACAGACAGAAATTCTTTCCAGATTGATCATCTCCTGCAGGTACATTTCAACTAAGTGTCTGAATCCAAAGTCATCAACTGAACGGGGAAGGGAGATCACATGTGAGTGTACAAGCTTACTGCAAAAGTCACTAGGGCTGTGTGACAAAACAAGCTTGCTGAACCCTCAGTACACTTTATGAGCCAGTATGTTTTGATTCTTAAAAAGGTGCCAATCAATTTGGTCTGTATATTTATTAGAAAGTATACATAGTGCAGTGACATCATACTAAACTGGGAAGAATTTTCACTAATGAAATACCTTCAAGGCAATGTAGTCTGAAGAAATTACAGCAGCAAGACAGAAGTCCCGATTTCTAATTCAAGCTCTGTCACTGGCTTGCTTTGTAGCCTTTGGCAAAGGACTTGCTCTCTCTATTCAGTTTCCACATCTGTAAATTGGGGATAATACTTACCTCCCTCCCAGTTACATTGTAAAAGTTATAGTGTTTGTAAAGTGCTTTGAACATAAAGCTCTAAAAAAAGCACTATATATTATTAGCATTCTGGGATCATAATGATGAGGACAATATAAATACCAAGATAGAGAACTGCCAGCATGAAACACATGTACTGTCACCTAGCCTTGATCTGACATTGTAAACAATTAGTAATTAAGTCATACTATGTCTCTACACTTGAACAACAGTGCAGCAGCAAGCCCTCATCCCACTGAGAGTCTTCAAATATTTATTTAAAAAAGAAAGCATATTCATTAAAAATACATGTATTCCTCTAATGCAACACCAATAAAATTTCCAGCAATCTTAAAAAAATGGTCATGGAGATTTTCAGTAAACATTCATAAACACCACATCTCACTTAACTTTTGTGATTCCCAGAAAGTTTGTATTTTCAGTGATAGGTTTATGACATGGAATAATTAATTACTAAAGCTGTACATAGATCCAGAACAAAAACAGAATAAAGCCTTTTAATGTTCCTCTTGAATAACAGCAACTTGCTAAATTGTTTCACAAACACTGACTAAAGTTATAACATAGCAGTTGGCAATTTAGATTCTATTTTGCAGTTATCCTATTACAACACCCTACACTTTAGAATAATGGTCACTAAGGGTGAAATTCAGCCCCATGAGGAGGGACCAAAGCAAGGCCTATACATCACTGAAGCTCCACTTGCAGATAGGCCTTAACAGAACGTAAGTGGTGCACAAGCCTCTACCCAGGGCTGAAATTTCACATTAACGCCTCAGTGTTACATGCCGAAGGATCCCGGTCTAACTCAGGATGCTAAACCAAAATTAAAAATTCAGAAACATGATATCTGAAATCAGACATTGTATTAGAAATATTATTAGAAATTAGTATTTTTGTTTAATTTATAATAGCAGAAGTTTTAGCAGCAACTTTATTTAGCTCTAAAACAAAGCTATATTCCAGACAGCTCTGTAATACTGTACAAATGTACACTCTCTCTCTCATATATATGTATATATAAATCAGTCGCTAAATTCTTCCTCATCACTGAAATATGCACTTTTTTTAATCCGTGGTCTTCTCGAATCGTCAGACGTTGAAGGTTCCCCTGCAGTCTGTTTCCATCTTTGCTGCTCTTCTTCAATTTTGGCTTGCTACAATGCAATTTAAAAATGGAAAATATAGCTATTATTTTGATAAAAAGTAATAGGTACTATGCAATCCATTAAATGCAGTAATACACACACGTTAAATATTACACCAAGTAGTAGTTGCATTAGACTCTTTTGGAATAACAATTAAATAAAAATATTTTAGGGTTCATTAGCATTCTTAAATGGACTGATTACCTAAGGCAGAATGAATTCTGAAATGACACTGAAAACAATGTTGTCCCTTGTATGCTAGTGGGTAAACAGTCTTCAGCACCACTGCAGGAAGACCCACTGCCAACAACCACTGTAAGGAACTGACCTACTTGCAAACATAGATGACCCTTAAGACTAGTACACGTTGAAAACCCTAGAACATGCGAACTTTGAAGCCAAGTATACTTTGTATTGTAGGTTGACATTAGTAGAGAAGCCTTGGAAACAAGAAGGAACTGAGATTTTGTCACTGAAAGAACGAACAAACCAGTCCATTCCCAAAATAAAGGTTCTTTTGTTCAAGTAAAGGCTGAAGGTTTTGCTGGTTCTGATTTTAGCGGGACTAGTCCCTCATCCCAATTATTATACATACCTCACATGGGTACTGAAGTATTTACTGACTCTTTGGTGTTTACATTCTCGACTGCTATTTTCCATTAGTGAAGGGCTTTTTTGAGGAGGTGGGTGGCGGGTGCGGATTTTATGTACTTCAGACTAGATGATCTAATGATCACTTCTGGTCTTAAGATCTATGAATTACCGTAATAATAATTAATAATTACAGGGCTGAACCTCCCTGAACTTGTGTCTGAATTTTTTAATCTGAACACAGATCCAAATTTCAATGCAGGCTCTATAATGGAACTAAACCTCACAGCAGAATAAACTTAAATAAAAAAAGTCTGCGAATCTAGTATGTGCCTCATGATGGATTAGATTTTTTTAAAATCCTATAAAGTTACACTGATAAGGGAGTCTTGAAAAAGGGCTTCTTAAGAGGCATCCAGATTGAGCTAAGCAAATATGATGTCTGGAGTCAAGAGTGGCTGGGGGAGCAGAAGTGACTACGTCGAGATAGCTAAAGTTGTGAAGAACCTTGAAGGTAAGAATGAGGAGTCTGGATCTGACATGGGTGGCAACAGCAAACTAGTGGAGTGATTTTAGGAAGGGCTAGACATGGTTGCAGCATTAAAAAAGACAATGTTCACCATGTTTTGGACAGATTAGAAAATGGTGAGGATGACTTTCCAGAATACCACAGAAAGGAGGGTTGCAGTATAGATACAGAGTTCTTTGCTGTGTAGTATAGTCTAGATGCTTGTAATTTTTATTTGAAGTTGCTTTAAAAATTATTTAGAAACAAAGATACATAGCGTAATTCAATTTAGTACCTGAAAAGCTATGGCCTGGCTGAGGCTATCCAGGGCAGGATCTTCACCCTCATCTTCACTTTCTTCCTCTTCCTCACTAAATAGTATAAAAAGTAAAAATATAAAATAGATGCACTTCATTCTAAAAAGACAGTACAATAAGAGTAAAGAGTGTTGATATTTAAATGTAGGTGCCCATACAGTTGTTCTTCCTGTTCAACTATTTTCTTCCTTTTCTTCTTTTCTTTCTTTTTTGGAGGCTCACGCTCTCCTAGCATATTTTTAGGACAAGCATAACTTAAGTGTCCTGTTTCCTTAGAGAAAAAGAAACATAGGTAAATAGAAGCAATTAAAAACATGGCATTAAGTATATCCTTAGGAAAATTAACATTAAACAGTTCAAAATGGCAGCAGTTTTAATAAAAGAAGAGGAATTTTGCACTGGTATGTAGAATGCAAATAAAATAAATTCTTCCTTGCAGATTCACCCTGGAAATGGGAAAAGTTAGCAGTGATATTGTACGCTAGCCACAAGTTATGCTTCGAAATCAACTATAAAGAAAAACAACAAATTTTTATTTGGCTGTTGCTAGTGTATTCAGCTTTTACGAGTAACCTACACTCAAGATCATACATGGTACTCCGTATCTGAGCTCAGAGAATCATGATAGCAATGACATTTCTGGTTTTCAGATGGTAAGAATGGGTATTTAATTAACTATTATTAATATGATCCAAAACTCAGTTTTTAAAATCTTAGCTTAATCTGAAGTACTTAGATGTAATTAAATCCATAGAAAATAGGTGTTATACATAAAAAAAATTATCCTCTCCCTCACATGCTTGTATCCAATTAGTTAATTTTATCATCCATTTATCATTGTGTTATTTGATGTTATGGTCAACTCATAGGCTATTTCATACATAATCAGTGTGCTAAATAGATTTAAAATTGTAGAATTATAAAAGTATATGCTTGATGAGTATTTAGGAGGTACATAAGTAAAGCATGGCTCGAATGCAAAGCCTACAGGCTGAGGCCTGTAAGAGTTTAGCTTAACCATACTAGGCTGTAGGCTTCTGAATGCTTGACATGAGTGAGTAACCTAAGAATAACCTGTCATAAATATAAAGGGAAGGGTAAACCCCTTTGAAATCCCTCCTGGCCAGGGGAAAGCTCCTCTCACCTGTAAAGGGTTAAGAAGCTAAAGGTAACCTCGCTGGCACCTGACCAAAATGACCAATGAGGAGACAAGATACTTTCAAAAGCTGGGAGGAGGGAGAGAAACAAAGGGTCTCTGTCTGTCTATATGCTGTTTCTGCCGGGGATAGACCAGGAATGGAGTCTTAGAACTTTTAGTAAGTAATCTAGCTAGGTATGTGTTAGATTATGATTTCTTTAAATGGCTGAGAAAAGAATTGTGCTGAATAGAGTAACTATTTCTGTCTGTGTATCTTTTTTGTAACTTAAGGTTTTGCCTAGAGGGGTTCTCTATGTTTTGAATCTAATCACCCTGTAAGGTATCTACCATCCTGATTTTACAGAGGTGATTTCTTTACTTCTATTTCTATTAAAAGTCTTCTTGTAAGAAAACTGAATGCTTTTTCATTGTTCTCAGATCCAAGGGTTTGGGTCTGTAGTCACCTATGCAAATTGGTGAGGCTTTTTATTCAACATTTCCCAGGAAAGAGGGGGTGCAAGTGTTGGGAGGATTGTGCATTGTTCTTAAGATCCAAGGGTCTGGGTCTGTAGTCACCTAGGCAAACTGGTGAGGCTTTTTACCAAACCTTGTCCAGGAAGTGGAGTGCAAGATTTTGGGAAGTATTTTTGGGGGAAAGACGTTTCCAAACAGCTCTTCCCCAGTAACCAGTATTTGTTTGGTGGTGGTAGCGGCCAATCCAAGGACAAAGGGTGGAATATTTTGTACCTTGGGGAAGTTTTGACTTAAGCTGGTAAAGATAAGCTTCGGAGGTTTTTCATGCAGGTCCCCACATCTGTACCCTAGCGTTCAGAGTGGGAAGGAACCTTGACATAACCCTATGCCAGTAAGGTTACAAGATGGCTGGAAAGAATGGGCCAATAAGTGATGTTACGGGCAATATGTTATAATGTAGCTGTATAGATGCCTGATTATAACATCATGGGATGTCCTGCTTTGACTGCAGGAAACATTGTGTATAGATGCTAATGAGAAAAAGATGAAGTAAGACAACCTATGAAAAACAGGGCACCCCAATATTCATGGTATGTGGAAATACAGATAAAGAAAAGAGAGTTGAAACCTTTATGCATATGCATAAAGTGTTAGGTGTGGTCAGGACAACAATATAAAAGAGGTTCTCTGGTTGGGTACGGCTGGGAAGACCCCAAGGGAAGACCCAATGAAGACTTCATTGGGACGACCCGAGCAGGAACCACCCCTGTCTCGATGACCATCTGTTGAGAGATCTACCCTACTCTATGGAATCTTTGGGTACGTGAGTATGGATATGGCATTGGCCCAGTGCATGTTCTCTCTCAGACTGTGTAAATCTTATAATTTTTACTTGTAAGGTGTTTGTGGTTACTGTCTTCATTCTTTGTGTGTTCTTAGAGCCTCCAAATCTCCACCCTATTTATCTTTAAACTGTAGCATCAGGAGCTGGTCTCACTGTAATTTACCACAGAACTATCAATTAATTCAGTTTAAAATAAAGGCTACACAGGCTGGTTTGTATAATTTACATTTCTCCTCTCCAAATGCATCAAGAAGTTTCAGAGGTGTAGAAGAAAGCACAGTTGTTATGAAACAAAAAATAGATACTTTTGTTTGTAATGCAGCATTAGATGTATTGATTATAATATTACAGTGCTGATTGCACATCAGCACATATGTTTATAGTTACCAGGTAGTTATATTTCTGGAAGGCTCAAATACCCAGAGAAGTCCAGGCTAGAATCATTGCTGAAGTGGAGAAAATGTAGATGTGAGCTTCATGATGCTACCACAGGGAATGATGTGATATATGTGGGGCAACACTAGTGACAACATAAACCAAGAACAAAGATGGAAACATTTATATTAGATCCATCATGTAATTTACTCACCCCACATTCATAACATTTAGATTTATCGAAGTAGTTACGTCTACGGATGAATTCTGCTGCTCTTCCATTGTCAATAGCAATACTTGCTTTTATCACTCTTCCAAATAACTAAACCAAAAGGAAAAAAACCTGAGTCCATATTTGAGAAATCTGAACTCTCCCTATTTTGCTATGGCATTTTTCTGTAGCTTACTTGTTTGTTGTTAAGCGCCCGAGAACAGTTTTGTGCCGATTCTTTATCCAAAAACAAAATAAATGCAACTCCTTTACTCTTCCTGGTGTCTTTGTCCTTCATAATAGTAACTCTGAAAATAAACATATAACAAAGTTACCCAATAGGGGAAAAATCTTATCAAGCCATTTTTCATTACTTATAAATACCCACAAGTCTCAGCTTTATATTAAATATAATTGTTAGTTACACAGTGAGCCAATGTTCCCTGTAATTTTTTCCATCCATGTGCAGAATGAATTTTGTTATTTGCACCAATATTGAGATAATGTGCAGATGTGCACCACCAATAGAAACAAAAAAACCTAGATATAATATATATTTTTTAAAAAGTTACCAGAGGGATAATTACTCCAGCTAGGACAGGTTAGGCATTTGAGAACTCACTACTCAAAAAATTAAATTTAGGCATAAGAGAGAAATAAAATTATGAAATGCATAGACCAGTGAAAAAATTTAAACAACAGCACTTTGAAAGAATAAAATTACAGAAAATATATGTGCATTGCAGGAAGTACCAAGAAGTAACAACACCACCACCACAAGTACGTGTTGGGATGTGTGTGTGAGAGAGAGACAGAGTGTGTGTGTGTGTCTGTGAGAGAAAGAGAGAGAGACTGACTGAGACTGCGTGTGCATGTGTGACAGTGAATGTGATTCAGAGACAGAGTGTGTGTGTGTCTGTGTTTGTGTGTACACATACTTGTATGTGTGAGACACAGAGACAGTGTCTGTGTGCTGGCTGCTGGGGAAGTGTATGATAGACCGTGAGCTGTCTCTTTAAGCAGACAGGCCCTCACCAGAAAGCTCGTTCAGATCGCAGCAGCTGTCCTGCTCCTGAGCCTTGTCCCCCATCCCACATTCTGTGGAGATGGGGTACATGGGCAGGGGGGAGGAGGACGCCCTGACATCAGTGCCCTGCCCTCCCCTCCCCTTCGCTCTGCACAGGAAGCAGGAGGGTTCCAGGCGCAGCTGGCCAGGGGTTCCAAGGCAGAGGGCAGGAGCAATGCAGCTGCAGAGCAGTGGGGGAGGGGCACTTGAACACACGTTGCCAGATGTGTACGGCACTTGATTGACTCTTGGGCAGCCGTGCAGCTTAGAGGGAACATAGCTGTGAGCAGCAAAACACACACACACTTTTTAAGGAGAGGTACAGATAAAATGTGGATGTGCTTCTAATAGCAGATATAAAAAGCACACAGATTTTCTCTGACAGGGCCGGACAAAGAAAAGCACTCTTGTGGTATTAAAAAATTGCATTATAAAGAGTGAATTGAATCACATTGAATAATAAAGCTTGAAGACTAATTACTATCTGGGCTTAACAGTTTGTGGAACCCATTTCTGAATGGTGAGCTTCCAACTTAAGGCCCCCACGTGTCAGATCAGTCATTTTGGTGTTGATCAGAAAGATACAAATAGGAGAAGCAGCCAACGCATGCTCCACTGGGCTTCTTACTTATTTTGTCCCTGGTTCAGTCTGTACCATTTTCACCCCTTTAATTTTTCTAATTTTTTTCCTAAGGAAAAAGGGCTGCTTGGGACTTTATAATCTTCAAGTGACAAAGAGAGACAGTTCAGTATTTCCTTATGTCCTGAGATGAAGCAGGAGCCTCCATTTTGAGAAAGAAAGAAACGGGCTCCTTTTTATACTAAGCATACCCAGTTAAGGTTTCCCACTAACTTCTAATAAATTAGAAGTTATTTTTTCTACTGCCTGTGGTTTGATGGGCATTTCCTACTGATTGTGAAGGTATACTGAAAATATATTTTATTATGGTTTACATTTTAAAGTATTGGTAAGTTTATCTTCCTGAGAAGGGGCTGGAGACTTGAAGCTACAACTCTCTTTCTTCAATGCCTCAGAGTCTATTTCGAGACTAAGAGCTAATACCAGCTGGCTGCATTTTGCTATGATCCTAGTGAGATCAATCTCATTTTTAAATGCCTGATCACTGGCCCAGGGCTAGTACTGAGAAGTGTCTATTCATTTTTAAAATGTCTAAAGTCCTATAGTGTGTTTCTAGCCACGACATGTGGTAAAATATTGGACCCTGAACTCATGTTGTTATTCTTATCCTGATTTTCCACACCCCCAAACACTTCACCTCTAAAATGCTTTGAGCAGCTACTTTTTTACAAGCTGTTACTCTGTCATTTGAAAGCACAATTCCAAGCTTTTTGATAGTATTGGTTCTAGCTCTAAGAATTCTTGAGATATTGCAAGTGCTGCAAAAAATCATGACAGGCTGGAAATTTGGTGACGGAGAAGAGAAAGGAGTGAGAATTTATAGCAATCAGAGTGATGTGATTTTCAAGATCCAGTATCTCACAACTTACTGCAGCATTTGTTTCTACCATTCATACTTTATGGATGCATGTACTGTACAATGCATTGTCTTATGTCCACACTTGTGAGGAGAAAGGTTAGTAAAAGAAAAGTCTTATTTAAAGCACTTCAGTGAGAAGCATCCTAGTACATAACAATATCCTGCTTGCTCCAGAGAATTGACTTTCAGAGCACTATCAGTCTCTGATGTATACTTATATCATGAGTGTGACTGCAAGAAACTCCCAACTGTTACAAGAGGGCAATTAAACTTACCCTGTATTAAATATGGAAAAATACACAATACAGTTCCCTACTTCATTCTTAAAATAAATTTTAAGTGCATAAAGTACATAGAGGAAGAAAAAGCACTAAACATTGGACACAAACTTGAAGAAAAACAACATGCCAGACCATGTTTATACTTACTTAACAACTTTCCCATACTTGGAAAAAATCTGAAACAAAGAGCGTAACATATAGGTTTAGCAGTCTGTTGTTAAATCAAACACTGTAACAAAATGACACAGTTCACAAATGTTTAAAATATACATGGCACAGATGATACGTTTTACGTAATGCATTTATATTAACTACATAATTATTTATATTAATCTAAATAATGAAACTTCTTTTACAAGTAGATGTGCTTACCCTGTATAAGTCATTGTTGGTCAGAGAGAAGGGCAAGTTGGACACATAAACTGTGCTTTTACTTGGTGCTAACCCACCACTCATTTTTCTGGGAATGGAGAGAGAGAGAAATTAACTAGTTGTGTTCAATAAAGTGATCTCAATTTAAAATAAAAAGATGAGCTGTTCCAAATATATATTGGACAGTCATATGTTAAAACTGTGGGTAGTAATGTGGCTTCGATTTCCCTACACAGTTTTACATTAAATCAATGTTCACTTTCATGTTCCACAGTGTAAAGGAAAAATCAAAACAGTATTACTGCTCATGACTTACAAATTAGCTAGGACAGGACAAACTCAGTAAAGTTGGCACAAGCTATGCATTACTAAAATGAACCTTGAATGACTTGTGAAATAAATTCAGCTTTCATGCTAAAACAAAACAGGTACTATTCCATTTATCATTAGACATTTTGGTCATGTCCTGAAGTTAATAAAAGTATTGTTTGAATAAGGACTGGATGATTTGCCTCTCTGGATGCAAAATGTAGGTCAACCGAGTTCAACATTAGAAATCCATACTGATAAGATAAACAACAAATCTCTTCAAGCCAATACCTTATTGGTTTTTTTCCCAATTATTAATTCATTAACTTTAAAAATTAGCACAGTTATTTATAGTACCAAACAAACAGTTATGCTTTTCTTTCACCTCCTTGTAACTGACACTCCTATATACCTGCATCTACATCTCCCTGGAACTCAGTATTTTCCTTTCCCCCCTTTCTTTAGGGATCTGCATCTCTCCTACATACACTCCCTTCTCCACACAGGAGGCTCTGGAGGTAGGAGACTAGGTAGCACAGCTTCTTGCAACCCAGTCCTGTCCCATCTCTCTTGGTCAATCACCACTTCTACCATTCCTTTCCCTCTCTCTCTGCCCTCAACCATATTTATATTTTTATGTTGTTTATAAAATATAAATTATTTTTAAAACTGCATATGCACATGTGGAAACAGCTCTCTGTGTGAGCGTGGGCCAGGTTGTAGTTGGAGGGAACAGGAAAAGGGGGAAAAAAACCCAACCAAATCACTCCATCCTGACATTTAAGGGGCACACAACTCTGCATAGAACATTTCTTGTTTCTGGCTCATTTTTGTACAGTCTTGGCTTGATTCAAAATCCAGAACAAAATAGTAAATAAAGAATACCAAAATGGCAAACTGTCCTTAATTAACAAAGTGTCCTTTAAACACTAGAGCAAGATAGATGGACAGTTTCCTAGTTCCTCCTTGCTTCTTTGGCTGGCGGGGGGAGGGGGAGGAAGAAGAGAGAGAGAGAGGGAGAACACTTCCCTGTTCCCCTCAGGCCATAGTTGCCAACTTTCACACGGTAAATAAGCACCCCAACTTTCACAATAAGACAAAAATCAAGCTAATCCCATTTCAAAACAAGGCCAAAACAAGCCAATCCCTAAGAACCTTAACACTCTATGTGATTAGATCCCCCCTGGCATACAGTCTGGGACTGTGGTGAGCCCACTGTGCAGCCCGACTCTCTCCCCTCCTTGCTCCTGCTTATCGTTCCCCCCCCCCCCCCGTCAGGAGCCTATAAAAAAACAAACAAACAAGTTAAAAGTAACAAACCAAAAACTAGCCGACAAACAACTCACAAGCCAATTAAGCCAAATACGAGTCCAATTTCTGCATTTTTTTTCTTTGGTGGATTTGGCATGCCTGCCTCAGGCCCTCCTCTCCCAGCCTTCCTGTGCCATAAGCCTTCTCTAATGAAACTCCAGTTAATTCCTTTCTTGTCTACCTTACTGTAGCATTTATTATAAATCAATGACTTCCCCAGGACAATTTAAAAAAATGGAGTTTGTAGGTCAATGAAATACAAGTCAAAAAGATTTATGGAGAAAAAATTTAAAAAAATCAATGACAAATTTTGAAAAACGTACTGTTTCTGATTTTTCCCTCAGAATTTCCCAGCAAATATCTACCCTGTACTATCTATACAATTAGTGATATTTAAGGGAGATTGGTTTCTTTTTGCAGATGTTGCCAGGAGAACATCTTAAAAAATAAATACAGATTTATAAAGGGGGGCTAGTTTCACCCTTAACTAAGGAATGACTATTGCCACACCATAATCAAACCCTGGATATTTTCTGGTTTCAGAGTAGCAGCCATGTTAGTCTGTATCCGATGAAGTGAGCTGTAGCTCACGAAAGCTTATGCTCTAATAAATTGGTTAGTCTCTAAGGTGCCACAAGTACTCCTTTTCTTTTTAATGGATATTTTCTAGCACTCTGCTTCAACAACTTGTGGAGAGTAAATTCCTATAACACATTGATTTCCCAAGTGCTTTTCCCTTCATTTCCTACGTGCTTGCTGCAATGCAACCTGTATGGGTGGCAGCTACTGACTGAGCTTTGAGTTTTCCTTTCCTTCCCTTCCCTGTATAGGGACTGTATTTCTTTTGGCACAAGTATATGAGGTGACAAAGGTTATGCAAATAAAAACACAGAAGAGGTTCACAATGAAGGATAGATGTTACTTGTGGTGCTATGTAGGCTGCCCACATAATCCTATACTTCTTTGTTGCCTGGCATTAAATGTCCTAAGTCCAGACTAACCAATCTGACCTGGCACCATGCCTTCCAAATAGATGGCCATAAGATGTGGTTATCCAGACACAAAGTGGTGTATTCAAAGGAAATGTTAAAAGCTATCCTGATTTTGCATTATGTATCTCTGCCATATGGGGGGCAGGGAGAAGAATGTGTAAAGTTTGTTCCATGGATGGAGAGAAAACGATAAGCTAAACTCTCCTACAACTTGTGACTCCTCCCAGCAGGTCTCATTTTAGTGAGCAGAACAATGGTCTGCAGGCTGACAAACATTAGACAGCTTGATTGGGCGACAACCACTTGGCAAGCTCGGGGTGCAGAACCTGTGCAACAATCTATGTATTTTACTTTTTTCTTGTCTTAGTGTACTAATTATTCATAGGCAATTGTTATCCATTTCACACGAAGGACAGCAACTGCATGTTATAGAACACAATATTTTTAGCAATAGCAAGCTAGAAAATCTTTTTCATATGTCTTGTCTACAGGCAGCTAGGACTTCAAACATAGCCATCCAACAAAACTCAGCTGTCCCTGATTTTGGGTTCTGTTCTCACTTTTTCAAGTTCATTAAATTTTGTTGCTGTCCAAAGGTATTTCTCAGCCTTCTGCTGTTTAGGACGAGTGTGCCAGGGCCTTTGGGGTTTTTCCTCTTGTTTCAAGTGTGCCTGGTTCATTTGGGCTTATATGGTTAGTTTTGTTCTTGCTTTACTAAAAACTAAAATGCCACTCCCACCACCACACTAAGACAGTCAGAGCTAATATTCAAATTTATTTCAAAGCTAAGTAAAAATTTTAACACCCAAGTATTATTATGGTTTATGTCCACCTGGCTAGCAGTTTAAACCCTCTCATACAGAAGACGACTAGCCTAGATTTTGATTAGGACTCCAATCTCTTTTTTTCTTCAAGTAGTCAGTTTTATTTTTTCATAATAAAACTATTTAACACAAGTTCAACATATCAATCACATCCTTTCCCAGTGACCTGGGGTCTTCTGCAGGTGTTAATCTACTCCTTTCAAGATAACACTCTGCAGTCTATCTGCCGGAGAATCACATGAACTAGTCTTTTTCTCCTCCAAGAACCTACCTGTTCCCTGCAGCTCTCAAGCTCAACTGAGCTACCTGCTGGCTTTTATGAGGAGCAGGTGATGATCAAGTTATCATCTGAACACTTGTCTCAGCCTGAGCTGGGAGACTGATGATTAGTCACAGGTGGGGCTAAGCCCAACTTCCTTAAACAGCCAATCACTCTGTGACATCAACCCTTTCATATTTCTCATCCCTGAAGGATTAGCTTTTGGACATCAGGGACAGGATTGTCTTTCATTACTGTGCCTTCCAGGATTGCACCTTCTAGTTTTTGCAAAACCTCAAATTAGAAGAGGCCCTTCTAAAAGACAGAGACTTCCACCAGTGGAGTCAATTTTGAAATACAATGTGCACACAAATGTGCCTATAGCTGATCTCCTTAATATTAGGCCTAACTCAGTTTTTTGCAATATACTTCAAATGGGTGACAGCCAAACTCTAAATTTAATTCACTGAGTTCAGTACTCTGTCCCAGGATACACTGTAGATACCACCAAAATAGTTCATGGATGCCTCCAAGGTATCTGCAAAAGCTTGAATTTGCTATTACCTTTTGTGACTTAGAAGCAAAATTTGAAAATGTCTTTCAGTATAAGTTTGACTTTTTCAAGTTAGGGATAAAGCCTTACTGAGATGCAGAATAATAAGGTCAAGATTCTGACCGATTTGTTGAGTCACAACCTAACTTTTTTACACTTGGCCTATGACCAGTTTAAACAACCCACATTCACTGCTGAACTAATCTATGTTCAGGCCAACCAATTTTGGATACGAGTTCTTATGCCTTGATTCCCCTTCTGTATTTTATTTGCTTTGTGATACCATCAACCATCCTGCCTTCTGGATCTGTCTGCACCCAGTATATCTTCTTCTTCAATGCTTAGCCAAACCATCGGCAGCAGTGATCGTACGCCATTTGGTCCGTTCCTGTGCAGTCACAAGAGCTTGATGGGCCGAGAGTCTAATGTCGGAACAGACTTGATGCACCCACATAATAGGGGGTCTGCCTCTGGGCTGCCTCCATTCCTCGGTTAGTGGAATTTTATCCTAGCATTCATTGGAATGTCGAGTGGCATTCATTGGAATGTCGAGTGGCATTCATTGGAATGTCGAGTGGCATTCATTGGAATGTCGAGTGGCATTCTCGCAACATGTCAGAAAAGTGTAAGACACCATCTGCAGACAATGGCCCCAGGAGTCTGTAGATTGGAGCAACCATAAACATTTGCATTACAGATAAAGCCATTCCACTTTACGCCAAATATACAACATTGGCAAAGCCCCCAGCTTTGCCCAGTCTGAGCAGCATAGTGTCCATGTTTCGCAACCGTATGGTGAGGAAACAGTTCAAACAGATCCTGAACTTGGTTGTTGTGCTGAGATGATGTTGATTCCATATTTGTTGTAAATGACCCAGGACAGACACTGCAGTGCCCATCCAGAGGAGAATCTCCATGTGAGAGCTGGAGGAACTGATGAGTATAGAACCCAAATAGCAAAAGCTAGAAAGTGCTTCAACAGTCATTATTCAAAGAGAGTAGGGTTGTGGGTGGATTTGACCCTAGATTTTGCAGATTTGTCTTTGACCACTTAACATGGAGGCCATCCTTAGCCAATGCCTCCTCCATTTGCTGGAGTGCCTTGCGAAACCTGACAGGGCTCTGTACTAGAAGAACAGCATCCTCTGCATAGTCAAGATCTAAGAGCAGTGGTGGGAAACCTGTGGCCCATCAGGTTAATATGCTGAATCATAGAATATTATGGTGGGCTGCGAGACAGTTTGTTTACATTGACCGTCCGCAGGCATGGCCACCTGCAGCTCCCAGAGGCTGTGGTTCACCGTTCCTGGCCAATGGGAGCTGCAGGTGGCCATGCCTGCAGATGGTCAATGTAAACAAAATTGTCTTGCAGCCTGTGGGATGCAGGTTGCCCACTACTGTCTAAGAGTGAAAGATCACCTGTCTTAATGGCTACGGATTTGATGGAACACTGCATTATGAAATTCATTGCCTGACAAGTGTGCAGGGCCAGGGAACAGCCCTGTCTGACACCAGATACTGATTTAAAAGATGCCAATATCTAATTCCCAAGATGTATATGAGCAGCGGTTCCTTTATGCAGCTCGCTAATCAAGTCCAGCAGAGTGGTTAGGGCACCTCTGCCCTTTAAGGCCTTCCATAGTGTGATTCGGTCAGCTGAATCAAATGCAGCCTTAAGATCGACATACAGCACGTGCAAGGGATTCTTGAACTCGTGATGTATCTCTGACAACAAGCAGAGGGCCAAAACAGCATCTAATGTGAACCTGTTCCTCATAAAGCCTAACAGTTAGGGGCAACATTTCTGATGTAGCAGGGGCTCCAAATGTGCCAGCAGAACTTGTGCAAACACCTTCCCTGGCACAGACAAAAAGGTGATCAGCATGTAGCTCTTACATTCAGTGCACAGTCCCTTGCCCTTATAAAGTGAGATCACAATATTGTCCTTCCAAGGCAGTTGGCAAGGTTTCAGTTCTCCACACCAGGTGAAAGATGGCCAGAAATAATTCTGCTACTGGGTCAATAGTGCATTTTAGCAGCTCTGGGGGAATGCCATCAGCACTGGCTGTGCATCTGTTTTTCAGTTTGCAGATGGCACATTTCACTTCATCCAATGTTGGTGAGTCAGTACAAGTGTCTGGGTCTTAAATCACAGTGGCTGCCAAATCATCCAGCTCTGAGCAAGCAGCATCTGGAGGGTGGTTCAGGGCGCTGTAATAACGTTCAAGCCAGTGTGAGAGGATATCGTCACCTATTTTACATGGATGGCCTTGGCTGTGGTTCAAGATGACATTCACAACTAACTCTTGACGGCTGAGATTGTGGATTGTATGGAATGCTGGCTTTAAGTCTCCCTGGCTAAGCCAAGTTCATCATCATCCACCACTTGGCTATAATATGCCTCATGATCGTGAAATGCCAGGGCATTGAACTTTCGCTTCAGCTGATTATGGGTGCGCTTATCATTGAGCTCCCCACAGAGTCTGACCTGTACCCCATGATGGTGGAGGGGTGTAACATCTGAAGTAGGGGATTGCTCGTTGGAACTATGCCATCAGCGATGAAGGCTGGTCCAAAACATCGCTTTGGACATTATGCAAGGTGGACATGTCCAATGAGAACCCTGAAAATGATGGCTAACACAGGCAGTGAAGATGCAGGGCAGCAGTTGTGCTTAGCTAACTGAGGTGAAGGAAGTTATCAAGCAAGACTCAACGGCTCAAGTTGCATAGTGTGAAGCCAGTACTGGTAGATCAGGAAAAGGTTTGCATTATTGCATCTCCGTCTCATCCCAGTGGGACGAGGTAGTCTTTGGGACAATTGTTTGCTCTTGCTTTTGAGCAACATGAGTAAATAACAGGGCTCAGCACCAGGGTTAAAGCACCTGTTCTACTCTCAGCTGCAAATGCCCTGCTGATGCCATCTTCCCCCAGTGTACTTGTGACGGGCTTGTATCAAAGCCCCTTTGTGGAAGTGCATCCCCGATGTTGGCAGGTGCGTCTACAGTATACCATGAGAATGTATTCAGCCATAGCTTGGATCTCTGCCAAATCATCAAAACTGGAACCTGGAATGTTGCACCTGATGTATCCAGTGTTGTTTTAGCCACGTTGGTCCCAGGATATTAGAGAGAGAAGGTGGGTGAGGTAATATCTTTTATTGGACCAACTTCTGTCGGTGAGAGAGAGAAGCTTTTGAGCTTACAGAGCTCTCTTCAGATCTGGGAAACTGAGTTAGTTGTCTCTCTCACCAACAGAAGTTGGTCCAATAAAAGATATTACCTCACCCACCTTGTCTCTCTGCACCTGATGTAGTTATTTACACATATCTATCTAAGATACTTATATGGTCCCCATTACCATAACAACATCTGAGCAACTCACAGTCTTTAAATGTATTTATCCTCATAACATCCATGTGAGATAGGAAAATGCTATTATCTCCATTTTAAAGATGGGGAACTCAGGCACAAAGCATCTAATGCCCGGATACACAAAGGGACTTTTAGGTGTTGCAATGCCTAACTAGAAGGCACCCAGAAAATCTCTGGAACAAGACTGGGATCTGCAAAGCCTGAGTTAAGTATCCTACGCTCTGTCCCCCTCACACTCAGGTGCCTAAATCCAGACGATAGGGAGATGTCTATATCTGCTTGCAATTCACAGCCAGGAACCCTAAGTTACCCATGGACTCAGCTCTAGCAGATGGGTCTCAGGTTACCACAGTGGAGACTATAGCAGATGGGACTCAGGTTACCACAGTGTCATTAACCACACTCTGGGAAGGGCTAACTCTGAGGGTGGTAAAAGCATCATAGTTCTCTCTGCACTACAGCTTCTATCAACAGAGGAAATGAATTACAAGTTCACCATTTCCCTACTGCAGATACATCCCTGATGTAGGGGGTTTCTTTCTGTGTCTGAACTATAAATCAAACATCCTCTAGTCTTTACAACCCTCTCAGAAACTCACATGCTGCATGAATAGTTCCTACCCTAACCCATAACGTTGTAGTTCTTGCCTTTAAATGAACTGCTATCCTGGCTCAAGGCCCTTAGGACTTGACTGTTTTACCAATGTGATTATTTCAATAAGGAAACCCAAATCCCTAACCAAAGTAAATTAGCCATACCAGTAAGAGCCTCAGCATGGACACAGTTACACCAGTACAGAGTTATACTAATATTGCTTGTTCCCCTTCCTAGCTACACCGATCTAAAGCGTCGTTATGCTGATATAACGCAAGGCTGTACCGCTCGGGGCTACACCGTTACAGCGCTACAACCCCGGGGCCCGATCTGGTTCCCTTGGAAGTCACTGGCAATAGGAGCTCTGATCAGCAGGGCTGGGACCTCGGCTCTGGCCCCTCGGGGACGGGTTGGGGGCGGGGGGAGTCATTCAAGTCCCTTGGAGAGGGTAGGAGTGAGACGCAGCCCCACCCCCCCATCTCCGCCAGACGAGGGCAAACCAAAACGCCGCCGCCAGCCCGGGGCGGGATTCGCGCGGAACCCCCGCACCCACCTCACGCGGAGCTGCCGGTGAAGCGGCTCAGGCGGGGTGGGAAGACATTACTCCTAGCCGTTTCCTCCTTTCGCCGGGCGCGCTGAGAGCGGGCTCATCGTCCCCGCTCCTCCTGCGGCGCCCTTCCGGGAACGCACGAAATAAACACATTCTGCAACCAATAACGGCGAGCGAATGCTAGCCGGCAGGCGGGTATTGCCGGTTACATCACGAAAAGCGCCGGAAGTGGCCTAGGACCACGAACCGGGCCCGCTGTCGCTTCAGGGCAGAAACACCACGAGCCGGCGCGTGGGGGGTAAGTGCGCGAGGCGGTGCTACGGGCGGTTGAGTGGGTCGTTTCCGGTTTTTCTGCTCCCGCGTGCACAGCCCCGTGAGGGACCCACGCCCCGGGGCGAACGGCAGCCGCTTGAGCCCCCGCTCCGACCCAGAGCTGCCCCGGCTCCCGACGAGCCTGCGTTGCCCTTGTGATGGCCGGAGCGCGGCAGCCGCTTGCTCGCAGCACGCCGAGCAGGCAGCGCACGAGCTCCCCTCCCCTCCCTTCTCCTGACGGCCGGGGTGTCAGTGCGGCCCGCCCTTGACCGCGCTCCCCAGCGCGGGGCGGCCGCGCCTCCCAACGCCTGATCCACGGATAATGTGGCTGCGGCGGATGATGGTCACTTTGGGCAGAGCTGAGACTGAACCCAGGCCTCATACGTTAGACCCTTCGTGTAACCACGCTGCCTCCTGAGGCGTCGGTACCCAGGCGCGGTGCTTGGCAGACTGTAACCGCTGCTCTAACCACTAGCCCCTGCTTCTGCCCCAGGGCTGGAAAGAGGACCAGGCACCTGTGTTCCCAGCGCTGCCTTCCTGTTGGTACCAAACAGCTGGGGAAACCGCTTGCGAAGTATTTGCTAGCTCAAATGGTAGACATAGGTGCTGGAACTAGGGGTGCGGCCGTACCCCCTGGTTTGAAGTGGTTTCTGTCATATACAGTATTTACAGATTGGTTTAATAGCTTTCTACACCCTCCTCTATACAAATTGTTACAGCACCCCAGGTGACAGAGGTCTGTGGTGGTCTGAAGGTCTCCTGTTCAAACTTTGCTGCTTATCTTTGGAGGGCTAATTATGGAACTAAGTGATGGCATTTCTTGTCTTGTATAATATTGCAGCTAAGTCTTGTTTTAAACTGAATTTACGTTCTTTCTAAAATCCATCAGAAAGTCATCTCTGCAATGTGCTGTGGGACATACACATTAATATGTCTAGCAAATAATTTAAATACGATGAAATTACTGAATGTGAAAGGATGTTGCATGAAGGAAAATAGCTAATCTGTGGTTAAGGCAGCAGACTGGGGCCCAGAACAACTGGCTTCTAACTCTGGCCTGCCATCAGGCATCCTATGTGCAGATGACTTAAACTACAATTTTTGGAGGTGGACACAAATTTTGTCCTTGATTTTTCTGTGTTACATACTTCTATATGTAAAATGAATGATATTTCTTTATCTTAAAGAGCTGTTGAGTAATATTTGAAAAATGCAAAAGAACTGGAGCTTTGTAGAGAGAAGGGTGAGTGGCTGGACCTTTGCCAGGTTGGGGAGAACTCGCAAAGAATTTTGAGCTGTATTGAGGCCTTGGAGTAACAATGGGGACCTGGCTCCAGGGATGAGAAGTGCAGACATGGGTAATGGGTAGGGCGAGGTACAATGTTTGGGGACCACTGGACTAGATGGTTACCAAGGTCCCTTCTGGCCTTGTAATCTCTGACTAGTAAACTAAAAGAATGTAAAACTGATATGTGACAAAAGAGGTATTGAGATTTTCAGCTCCCTTTGTCATGGTTATTGGTTATATACCTTCACCCTTAGCAGGCTTTGTGTAGATGACTTTTTCCAATTAAGTCATAACTAAAAATGAGTAAGGATGAAGCTAAGGCTCCAAACCCACAAACTTCTCTGTGCACTCATACCCCTGCACATACTCTTTTAGTGCGTTTTCATGTTGGGTGCACTGTAGGATCAGGACTTTTTAACAAATCTGTTAAATCACAGAGGCAGCGCCAGCTGGCTTTTAAATGGCTAAAAGCACACTCAACAGTCATTCTGCACTTGCTCAGCCTGTTGTTGAACCACTCCTTGCTTCTGTCAGGGTGCCCTGTGTATGGCTTCATAAGCCACAGCATTTAAGGGTAGGCAGGGTCTCCCTGGATAATGATGGGCATATCAACTTCCCCTACAATGATCTTTTGGTCTATGAAGAAAGTCCTTGCTTGCAGTTTCCTGAACAGGCCAATGTTCCGAAAGATGTGTGTCTCATGCACCTTTCCGGACCAGCCTGTGCTAATGTCTGTGTCAAGGTTCCTCCCCCACTCTGAACTCTAGGGTACAGATGTGGGGACCTGCATGAAAAACCTCCTAAGCTTATCTTTACCAGCTTAGGTCAAAACTTTCCCAAGGTACAAAATATTCCACCCGTTGTCCTTGGACTGGCCGCTACCACCACCAAACTAATACTGGTTACTGGGGAAGAGCTGTTTGGACGCGTCCTTCCCCCCAAAATACTTCCCAAAACCTTGCACCCCACTTCCTGGACAAGGTTTGGTAAAAAGCCTCACCAATTTGCCTAGGTGACTACAGACCCAGACCCTTGGATCTTAAGAACAATGCACAATCCTCCCAACACTTGCACCCCCCCCTTTCCTGGGAAATGTTGGATAAAAAGCCTCACCAATTTGCATAGGTGACCACAGACCCAAACCCTTGGATCTGAGAACAATGAAAAAGCATTCAGTTTTCTTACACGAAGACTTTTAATAAAAATAGAAGTAAATAGAAATAAAGAAATCCCCCCTGTAAAATCAGGATGGTAGATATCTTACAGGGTAATTAGATTCAAAAACATAGAGAACCCCTCTAGGCAAAACTTTAGTTACAAAAAAGATACACAGACAGAAATAGTTATTCTATTCAGCACAATTCTTTTCTCAGCCATTTAAAGAAATCATAATCTAACACACACCTAGCTAGATTACTTACTAAAAGTTTTAAGACTCCATTCCTGGTCTATCCCTGGCAGAAACCAGCATATAGACAGACACACAGACCCTTTGTTTCTCTCCCTCCTCCCAGCTTTTGAAGGTATCTTGTCTCCTCATTGGTCATTTTGGTCAGGTGCCAGCGAGGTTACCTTTAGCTTCTTAACCCTTTACAGGTGAGAGGAGCTTTCCCCTGGCCAGGAGGGATTTCAAAGGGGTTTACCCTTCCCTTTATATTTATGACAGTCTGTGAAACACACAGGGTGATCCACAAGCGCCTGGATAACATTGAGAAATATCCCTTCCGATTAATGTACTCAGCGGCTTGGTGGTCTGGTGCCAGAATTGGAATGTGTGTGCCATCTATTGCCCCTCTGCAGTTAGGGAAACCCATTTGTGCAAAGCCATCCACAATGTCATACACATTGCCCAGAGTCAGTCTTTTGGAGCAGAATGCGATTAATGGCCCTGTACACTTCCGTCAACACGAGTCCAACAGTCGACTCTCCCACTCTGAACTGGTTAGCAACCAATCAGTAGCAGTCTGAAGTAGCCAGCTTCCACAGTGCAATCACCACGCGGTTCTCCAGCGACAGTGCAGCTCTCATTCTTGTGTCCTTGCACCTCAGGGCTGGGCCGAGCTCATCACACAGTCGAATGAATGTGGCTTTCCTCATGCGAAAGTTCTGCAGCCACTGCTACTCACCCCAGACATGCATGATGATGTGATCCCACCACTCAGTGCTTGTTTCCCGAGCCCATAAGTGGCATTACACTGTGGTTGGTCACCTCCGTGAATGCAACAAGCAATCTCGTGTCGTAGCTACTACGCATGGCAAGATCAATGTTGAACTGTTCTTGCATATGTAGTTTAAGGAATAACTCCACTGCCACTTTTTTGTGATGTGTTAGTGAGAGCGAGCAGCATATTGGTCAACAGGGCGGGATCCATTCCTGCAGACCAAGGAGGCAGAGCAGAGCACGAAGTACACAAACCATTGAAAGATGGCACCAAATGTGGACTGAAGCACAGAGGTTGCTGGGGTGCAAAGCAATGCATCATGGGGCATTGGGACAGGACCCAGGATGCGCCGCGGCCCCCTACGCCTTCCCACAACTCTTAGTGGCGGAAGAGATGCTCTGTGGGTTAGCTTCCCAGAGTGCACTGCTCCAAATACCGCTACAAGTGCCGCAAATGTGAACACTATTGCGCAAGCAGCTGACAGTATGAACATGGTACAGCGGTTTCCCTTCAGTGCTCTCTGAGCAGAACTGTAGCTGCCAGCGATGTAGCTCTGCCAGTGTAGACATACCCTTAGTATTTAGCAAGATTCAAAGAGGAGTTAGACTTTTATATGGATAACAAGAATATCAAGAGTTGTTATAAATTGGAAGGGGTATAAAACCTCAGGCTTCTGGGTATAAGCCAATCTCAAACTATTAGAGATGAGGATAAAAACCTTTGATGGGGCAGATTACCCCTCATCTTCCTACTTTGGTATTTCTGTGGTATTTCTTGGTAACTGATTTTTCTTTCTTCTTGTGCTGACCATTGTCAGTCAGAGAGAGAATAGTGGACTAGATTGCTGTGGATCTGATCCCGTATGGCAAGTCCTATGGATCATGATGTAAAAAAGTAAAACAAAGTCAGATGGTATCACTGACCATTCTGAAAACGCTGGGTATTGTGGTATCACCAAGTTTTGCTCTTTCGTTTATCTTTCATAAAATGTTCTCAGAAATTCTGTCTGTTTTGCTTTTGGATCACTTTCATGTAAGACTCAGAGAATCTTTGACTTGACTGACAGCTTGCAATATTATACTGAACTGCCAGGTATGCTATAGTTAACGCTTTGTCTGTAAACTTAGTGGACGTATTTGGGTGTGGCCAAAGAGGCAAGGGGCTTGGAAAAGGAGTTGCCGAGTTTAATGGAAAGGTACTGAGCGATAACATTTAGGGCATTATGAAGCCAGCTGTTCACCACTTGGCTCATTGTGGAGATGTGAAGTGCATCTCGGGCTTCATATACGAAGAGACTCGGGTGGGGGTGGTCCTGAAGGTATTTTTTGAGAATGTGATCCAAGATGCTGCCACATACACGGTGCATGCCAAGCTGAAGTCTGTCACTGCCATGAATGTGGTCTATGCTCTAAAGTGCCATGGTTGTACTCTGTATTGATATGGAGACTAAAATAAACAGTGTCAATAAAACAAAGAAAACAGAACTTAGAGTTAAGGTTAAGGCCAACTTTCTGTTTAAAGCTTGACTCTTCTGGGTGCTCTAAAATCTGTACTGTTACTTGGATTGCCTTGAAATTTGGTGTGCCTCATGGGTAAGGCTATGGTTTTGGCACAGGTATTTTTATTAATATTCACAGACAGGACATGGGCAATGAATGATAAATCATGGATTTAGTGAAGCCGAAGCCCCAGCCCTGCTGCCTGGGGCTGAATTATTGGAGTTTTCAAGAAGTCATGGAAGTCTTGTAAAATCATGGAATCTGTGTCCTCCATGACAGATTTGTAGCCTTACTCACAAGGGAGGAGGGTAATATTAGTGATCCAGATTTAGGGTCATTTGCATCAAAACCACACAGCTGAGGCCGGGCAGTTGAGAACAAGCATACTTGATGCACGTCACATGTTTCCCAAGCACTGGGGGGTAAGGATGGAAATACCCACTGAGATTACTAGTGACTTCCGCGAACTCTGACAAAATTGTAGCCTTACTGATGATTAATATCATACAGTATTGTAGTGGAGCACCAGGTCTACTATGTTAAGATTAGGAAGTTTTTTCTGTTTAAAAGAGGATTCTTCTAGTGCTCTAAATTCTGTATAAGGGTACAGGTTGTCTTGGAAATTTGATATGTCTCATTGGGGGAGCGGGATAGGTTTAGTGAACCAAATTTCGAGTCCATGGGGCCGGACGAGTTGCATCCGAGAGTGCTGAAGGAATTGGCGGCTGTGATTGCAGAGCCACTGGCCATTATCTTTGAAAACTCGTGGCGAACCGGGGAAGTCCCGGATGACTGGAAAAAGGCTAATGTAGTGCCAATCTTTAAAAAAGGGAAGAAGGAAGATCCTGGGAACTACAGGCCAGTCAGCCTCACCTCAGTCCCTGGAAAAATCATGGAGCAGGTCCTCAAAGAATCAATTCTGAAGCACTTGCATGAGAGGAAAGTGATCAGGAACAGCCAGCATGGATTCACCAAGGGAAGGTCATGCCTGACTAATCTAATCGCCTTTTATGATGAGATTACTGGTTCTGTGGATGAAGGGAAAGCAGTGGATGTATTGTTTCTTGACTTTAGCAAAGCTTTTGACACGGTCTCCCATAGTATTCTTGTCAGCAAGTTAAGGAAGTATGGGCTGGATGAATGCACTATAAGGTGGGTAGAAAGCTGGCTAAATTGTCGGGCTCAACGGGTAGTGATCAATGGCTCCATGTCTAGTTGGCAGCCGGTATCAAGTGGAGTGCCCCAAGGGTCGGTCCTGGGGCCGGTTTTATTCAATATCTTCATAAATGATCTGGAGGATGGTGTGGATTGCACTCTCAGCAAATTTGCGGATGATACTAAACTGGGAGGAGTGGTAGATACGCTGGAGGGGAGGGATAGGATACAGAAGGACCTAGACCAATTGGAAGATTGGGCCAAAAGGAATCTGATGAGGTTCAATAAGGATAAGTGCAGAGTCCTGCACTTAGGACGGTAGAACCCAATGCACAGCTACAGACTAGGGACCGAATGGCTAGGCAGCAGTTCTGCAGAAAAGGACCTAGGGGTGACAGTGGACGAGAAGCTGGATATGAGTCAGCAGTGTGCCCTTGTTGCCAAGAAGGCCAATGGCATTTTGGGATGTATAAGTAGGGGCATAGCGAGCAGATCGAGGGACGTGATCGTTCCCCTCTATTCGACATTGGTGAGGCCTCATCTGGAGAACTGTGTCCAGTTTTGGGCCCCACACTTCAAGAAGGATGTGGATAAATTGGAGAGAGTCCAGCGAAGGGCAACAAAAATGATTAGGGGACTGGAACACATGAGTTATGAGGAGAGGCTGAGGGAACTGGGATTGTTTAGCCTGCAGAAGAGAAGAATGAGGGGGGATTTGATAGCTGCTTTCAACTACCTGAAAGGGGGTTCCAAAGAGGATGGCTCTAGACTGTTCTCAATGGTAGCAGATGACAGAACGAGGAGTAATGGTCTCAAGTTGCAGTGGGGGAGGTTTAGATTGGATATTAGGAAAAACTTTTTCACTAAGAGGGTGGTGAAACACTGGAATGTGTTACCTAGGGAGGTGGTAGAATCTCCTTCCTTAGAGGTTTTTAAGGTCAGGCTTGACAAAGCCCTGGCTGGGATGATTTAACTGGGAATTGGTCCTGCTTTGAGCAGGGGGTTGGACTAGATGACCTTCTGGGGTCCCTTCCAACCCTGATATTCTATGATTCTATGATTCATTTGAGCAAAAGGTTCCTGAGATACAGCTCTCTCCCTCCAAAAAAAAAAAAAAAACCCTAAAAAACCACTTTTCTTGAAGTTTACAGATTCTATTAATGTTTTTTTTGTACACCCCTGGCTTCTAAAGTGCTAGTGGCTATATGGGATGGGAAGGGGAAGGTGAACTGGCAGTGATGGGGTGGGGTTGTATATGTTATGAGGGAGGAGACAGACATATCCCAGGCTTCTTTCACATACTTAGTTACTGTACCCACTTTGTAATAAAACTGTCAAGTTCTTGGGATGTAGACCATATCTGAGTTTTCTCTCACTAGTCTTATTAGCGGCTACATACTCCAAACGTTACAAAGCATGACCATTATCCCCATTCCACTATAACACAGTGTGCGAGGCTAGTGTGGTGACGCTTGGAAATCACAAAGCAGCTGTGTGGACTGGTGTAGTGAACAGTTGACTGAGACTCAGGGCAGGTCTTCACTACCTGCCGGATCGGCGGGTAGTGATTGATCCCCGAACATGCTCCCCGTTGACTCGCTGCTGTCCTTGTGGCCAGGTAAGTCGACCTAAGATACGCCAACTTCAGGTACGCTATTCGTGTAGCTGAAGTTGCATATCTTAGGTCGACCCCCCGCAGTGTGGACCAGGGCTAAGAATACCTCGGCCCTAGTCCTGACTTTTTGACTGGCCTGCTGGGTGACTTTGCCTAAGTCATTTCACCTCTCTCTGCCTCTGTTTCCCCATGTGTATAATGGGAATAATGTTTCTGTCCTTGAGATCTACTGATGAAATGTGCTATGTAAGAGGTTGTTGGTGGTATCTCATGCAGTGGTGGTGTGGCCGTGATCACTAAGTGATTATATCTGACTTATCAGTCCTCATCCTCAAAGGAATCTTTCATGACACTTTTAAAGGACAAGCCAGGGAGCTTAAATTCATAACTTTACTAGACACTAAAAATCATAGACTAAATAGACACACTGGATTTATGTGTTATTACAATAATCTCTAAGACACTGACACCCCCCACCTCCCATTCTTCCCTCCTTTTCCCCCTTATGATTGGAGGGGTGTTAATGGGCCACTTTACCCTGAATGGTCCCTTGAAATATGTGTTAATTACTTATGCTAAATAAGATGTTCCACCTTGTATTTTAGGTGTGACACTCTGAAGTCTGGTCTATACTACTAAGTTAGGTCAACATAAGGCAGCTTATGCTGACCTAATTCTGTAAGCCTCTCCACTAAAATGTAGCTTCCACAGATGCAACTCACTTACCCACTACACCAACTTAATAACTCCACCTCCACGAGAGGCGTAGCGCTTAAGTTGACATAGTTAAGTCGATGCAGTGTCAGGGCTTCCCTACACTACAGGTTATGTTGGTATAACTTATATCGTTCAGGGATGTGAATAAACCACCCCGTGAGTGATGTAAGTTACACTGACCTAAGTGCCAGTGTGGGCAGAGCTATGTCAACAGGAGAGCTCTCTCATGTTGGCAGAGAGCGTTTTCACCAGATATGCTACAGCGGTGCCGCTGTACCACTTCTAGTATAGACTAGCCCTCAGTGCAGATAATAGGCATGGCTACACTTGCAGATGTAGAGTGCTTTGAGTTAAACCAGCCTTCGTAGAGCGCAGTAGGGAAAGCGCTACAATCTGTCCACACTGACAGCCACAAGCGCACTGGTGTGGCCACATTAGCAGCTCTTGCAAGGGCCACAGAGAGCAGTGCATTGTGGTAGCTATCCCAGCATGCAAGTGGCTGCAATGTGCTTTTCAAATGGGGGTGGGGTGGGTGGAGTGTGACAGGCAGTTTGTTGTGTGTATGTGTGGGGAGAGAGAGTGGGTTTTTGAGGGGGCTGAGAACATGTCAGCATGCTGTCTTGTAAGTTCAGACAGCAGCAGACCCCCTCTCCCTCGCCCCTCTCTCTCTCACACACAGCATTCTACAGTAATGGTTGCTTTGTCTCGGAGCAGATAAGCATGCCGGCTGTCAGAAATGGAGCTTTCAAAGGGCATATCTGTGGTCCTGGTGCGATTCCAAACCATGAGAGGAGTGGCCACTTGACTTAAGGGGATTATGGGACGTTTCCAGAGGCTGATCAGAGCACAGTAATGCAACACCTCGTTCACACTGACACGTGGGCATTTCAGCCAAGGCGCAACAAATGTTAATCTTCTCGCCGAGGTGGAGTACCAGGAGTGCTCTAGCTGTGGAGTCAGAGTGCTCTGTGTGCCTTGCCAGCATGGGCGGGTAGTGAAGTAGGGTGCCTGGGGCTGCTTTAATGCACTCTAACTCGCAAGTGTCGCCAAGCCCAGTGTGTTGCTTACATTGATTGTTGCTGCCTTTCAGAACCATCCCGCAATTCCCCACACTATCCGTTAAATTGGTGCAAGCACTCTTGGTGAGGATGCATATCGCCAACACAAGGACCATAGTGTGTATGTTTAAAGCTGATAAAACTGCAGTGGTTGTGCGTCGATGTAACTTAAGTCAGCTTAATTTTGTGGTGTAGACTTGCCCCGAGTATGTTTCCCCGACATGAAGAAGAGCTCTGTATAAGCTCAAAAGCTTGTCTGTCTCATCAGCAGAAGTTGATCCAATAAAAGATATTACCTCACCCATCTTGTGTCTTGTTACCTGGCCAGAGCAGTGTCTCCGCTGCACAAGGATGTTATAATTAGAACTGCCTAAGTTCTACTAATTACTAACACCTACCAACAACCTTTCTGTTTATATTAATAATAAATAAAACCAGGGATTTGGAGCAATCAAATTTTTGAATTGCTCTGCTCCAGCTCTGCTCTGGCACCAATAATGACTGCTCCAGCTCCGCTCCGACTCCGCTCCACGCTCCTATTCAAATTAATTTTTAACTAAATAAAAAAATGCATACTGTAATTTTGAAAAAACATTATTTTTATTCATACTTTTAAAACAATTTAAATGTCATCAACAATGATATAAACTAGAATAATTCATAATTCATTCTGTAAAAAATTATTGCAGCAATCAAGTTGTCTTTCATAGCCTGCCGCAAATCATTTAAAATTAACTTTAAAGCCGAAAACGGTTGCTCTACATGAGCTTGAGTTGTTGGCATGCTTGAAACAATTCTACAGGCATCCTGAATGCGGTGTGGGTAGCTGTGAATGGCCTCAAAAACAGACTTAACTTTTAGCCTACTAATAGACTCCATCACCTCACAATCTTCCTGAAAGTTTCTCTCTAATAATGCTTCATTACAATTATGAATCGCAGAAACTCGCTGATGTCTGTCTTGTTTATCCAATTCCTTTTCGAAGGCATCATCTTCTGAAGAATTGGTGCTTGAATTATCTCCATTTCCCTCTGATGATTGAAGACATCTCAGGGATGGACGCTTGAACAAGTTCAGAGCGGAGACGGAAGTTTGAGAACAGCCTGCTATTTCTGAAGGATGTGAACTTTCCGAAACCGCAGATTTGATTGTTGACTCCTTTTGTTGTTTTGTTTTCTTCAACCTCTTTTGCTGAGGTCAAATGTAACAATAGATTTTTTTTTTTGAGTTGTTGAGCAATATCAAGGAGCCATTCCTTTGCCTTTGGTATTTCCCTTAAGGTAAGAAGAATCCGATACCATGGGTCAACATAAACTCCAGCAAGGAAATGAATATTGTCAAAAAGCTTCTCTTCGCATTTCTGCATGGAGGATAGAATTCCTTCTGCAATTTGTCCACCGTTTTCTTGCAAGAATTCTGACAGTTTTCGCTATTCCTTCATTAAAACTCCCGGGGTTACATCAACAGCTTGAAGAGTCACAGTTGTTTGGTTTGACTTTGCCAAGAGGTCTCGCAGGTTCTTCACTTTGTCCCATTCAGCTTTTGTTAACTTGAGTTCTCTTGTTCCAGCAGCAGGCACTTGTTCACAGTAAGATTGAAAAACAAGAAGCCGATCAATCATCGCAAATGTTGAACCCCAGCGAGTCACAGTATCCAGTGATTGAGTTACTTGGTGTTCGTAGTTTGATGACGACTTGTCGAATTTTTGCCAGAAATTTCTTCGCATGTTCTTTGTTCAGTTCATCCCAGATTACCAACTGAAGAGTGTGAATACCACATGTCATCAGCTGGACTTTTGAGTTGTCCTCATGAAGCCATGTTGGAAGTATGAGGCTAGGGTCATTAACCCATTGCGCAGCAGCATCCAGCAGCAGTTGAGTTTGATTTCATCCATTCCCTTAGTTCCTTCATCAGGCAAAATAGCTTGTTCTTTCCACATCCCTGTTCTCAGAGGTAGAAATGGTTTCATTGTCCTCATTGAAATTTTTGACGGCACACGTTGTGTTTGCTGAATTGTCAACGCAGATGCTGAGCATTTGCATTTCACTGATCCCAAATTTTTCTAAAATAGCTTTTACTTGACTTTCCATGTACAAAGAATTGTGATGCCCTTCAGTATTGATTATGTCTAAGGTTTTTACCACACTTTTATCTTTTCTTTTTCTTCCTAGTACTGAGCGTTGATTTCAAGGAAATTTCTGTTTCCACGGGTTGCCGCATCCATTTTCAGGTAACACAATTTTTACTCCAAAGCTTTCTTGAGCTCTTCGTGACCAGACTCAGCTATGCTGACAACTAAACGATGAATCGCATCGTGCCCTGTCAAAACACCAAGCTGCCAACTCATTTCACCTGCAATTTTTTGGAATCCTTTGTTCTTTAGCTTGAAGGTCGTGAGCCGTGATGAACTCAAGCAAACCATTTCCATCAGCCCTTCACGGAAAGTATTGGCATCGATGGTGACTGTAACCTTTGAGGACTTCAAATACGAGTTAAGTTTTGTTTGCTCAATTTTGGGTTTCTTTTCAGATGAAGCTCCACAAAAAATCTTTTCTCCAGGAGTTTTCAAAGAGCCAGATGAACATCGTTTAGTTGCGTCAGCTTTCTGTTTTGCCTTATCTTCCTGGTCCTTTTTTGTAACCAGAGTTTTCAAGATGGTTATGTTTTATATAGGTTGAAACTTTTCATGGCACTTGCTTCACTTGTCTTGAAGTTACTTGGTTTGAGGTCGCCATTCACTTCCTTTTCCAACTTGCACGTTGCTGATTTCTTCTTTGCTTTTCCCAAAAGCCAAAATTTGGGCTTTTCAAATTCAAAAGTAAAGACGTTGTTGAGATCCTTTTCCGTAAATAGGCTATCAATCATGGGGGGGCAGATTTGATTGTTTTTGTTGACGCCATGGCTAAATCTTCGTGTGCTGCTACCGCATACATATGTTTCTTGTTAAGATCTTTGAAAAGCAATGAACAAAAGCATTATTTTTTTTATAATGTACCTGCTTGTGATATCTTAACCACTTAAGGTACTTCAAATTTATTTTGGATTTTCTGAATAAAAATAATCGCATTTTCTTTTTACACAAAACTATTATTAAAGTATATTTTAATATTTTAACATGTTTCTTGCAGTTTTAATGAAGTAAGAAGTATTTTTAATATACATAATATAAATTTTTATTTATAAACTGCAAGTTAGTTTTTCTTATGAAACTTTGCTGTAAAAATATTCGAAATATTTTCCAAGTTTTTTAATTAATATCTCAAACGCTTTAATATAGATAAATCAATGAAATTTGGTATGTGCCTTAACGTTAGTATGTGCTATTGTTGTTCTACAATATTAATTGTTGGCAATTAACGAGGCTTCATGTTACAAGGTTGAAAATAAACTTTAACAGGAAAGCGGATTCAAATTGCAAGCACAGTCCTTTTAGTAAAGAGAGCAAATTTTTGGAAATATGTTTTTGCTTCATCAGCCTGAATAGATTATACAAGATAGGACCTGTTATTTGCTCTATCTTGTATAACGTTTCCAGCCTGATGAAGGAAAAACACATTTCTGAAAATTTGCTCTCTTTACTAAAAGGACTGTGCTTGCAATTTGAATCCGCTTTCCTGTTAAAGTTTATTTCCAATGTTCTATCACACAACATCATTTAAATAAAATTATTTAAACTACAGGCGTCGTGAACTGGAGGGACTGGGCCAATTTTATTTAATAAATTTTAAATTTTCGACTATTTAACAGGTACGACCCTGGAATATGATTTAATGCTAAAACATATATTAAAATGGTACTCTGAATTTATTTTGTATAATTAACCATTTCCGAGAAAACTGTTTAAAAATTTTAATCTGCTTAGATGCTTAGAGTGATACAAACAATTTTACTTATTACTTATTTTTCAACTTTGGAACCATACATTTTAAACGTAATAATAATAACCAAAAATTATTAACTTATTATGGAACATAATATTACCATTCCTAGCCAGCGGCAGTTGACGACAAGCGTTTCTTGAAATATGAAATAAAAATGACCAACCGCCAGTTTGGGACACCTATGGTTTAAATAATTTTGGATAATGTAATATGGTAACACATACTAACGCTAAGATACAGACATAATTTCATTACTTTATATTAAAGTGTTTTTGAGATATTAATCAGAAATTAACTTTTCATCACCTCCTTGAAGGGACTGTAGCTCTCTTAGGAAGAATTTTAGGACACGTGTTCACAGAAACGTTTTTTTCTTAAAATAACCTAATGATTCACCCCCAAAGTTGTGTTGGACATTTTCCAATCACTCTGGATATATCAAAAAAATCACTCCTAATTTATGCAGAAATGTTTACTGTATATTTTTCTGCCTGCTGCACGTGACTTTTTCAGTAAGTTTAAAACGAAAAACAACGCTACCAAAAGACCGTTGAACAGATGACCTATAAAATAAGTCCACCGGAGTGATAAGGGAGCATGTACAAATTTACCAGTAACGGGAGCCCATGTGAGAAATGAGCTTAAGTGGTTAATATCTCTTGCGATATCTTAATATATCAGTAAACAAAAACATTATTTTTTTTGCAATATATCTGTTTGTGATATCTTAAATGTTGCATTTGCGGCACCCTTTTCCGTAATCACAGCACTCAGCGCGTCTCGTTGATCAACCCTTACAAAAGAAGTATCAACACATACTTATCTAATTAATCGATGTGAGTGCGTACTCATCTAACCTTGGCACAAGGGTGGGAGCAGTCTGCAGTGTTGCTGGATGTCTGATAATTACCTGATTCTTTAATAAAGCATCTCTCCAAAAAACTTTGTAATTTTGTATCTGTACATTAAATCTTGATTTCGGCTGCAATGAGAATAACTGTGACATATTACGTAAAGTGGTAAAGTAGATGTTAATATCAATTGTTATAGAATCTGAAACTTTTTGGCACCTTTAGGTTTTTCTTGCTAAATATAATTCATTTTGGATTGAAAATGAAAAAAAAAACCCTGGAGCAGTCAAGATTTTCTGTGTTCCGGCTCCGCTCCAGCTCTGGGCAAAAACCTGCGGCTCCACTGCTCTGCTCTCCAGCTGCGGGTTCCGCTCCAAAGCCCTGATTAAAAAACACCACCCTAGAAAATTCACTGATAAATAAACTTACTTAATGCAGAGTTAAGGTATATCATGTCCTTCCAGAATGCTGAGTTCAGTAAAATTCAGACTTGTGAAAACCAGGAATGAGTTAAGGTATTTCAAATTCACATTTCTAAAACCAGGCAATACTCAGCCTTAATTGTGTCCTCTGAGAGTGATGCCCCCATACCCATAATATATACACCCACACTGCCTTTATACTACATTGAAAAGGAACTACGTACATCTGTCCTACACTCAAACACTTAGGCCTGGTGTACATTTAAATTGACCTAGCTACAATGCTCAGGGCTTTGAAAAATTTCACTCCAAGTGCTGTGGTTAGGTTGGCGCAACCTGTGTTGTAGATGCAGCTACTGCTACTTGTGGAGGTGGATTACCTACATCAATGGAAAAATCCCTTCTATCTGCATAGTAAGTGTCTATACTACAGCATTGCAGTGGCACAGCTGCAGCACTCACTGTAGTGTAGACAGAAAGAACACTTTGGCTAAATTTTATGACCTCTTCACCCTTATGCACACAATGCCATCTAACACCATACTTGCACTTACGTTCCGTTAAACTCATAGACCATGCTCATCTCCCACCTAACTGTTGACAGTCCCATGGCCAGAAGACCACTGTGCCTGCTATTGGGACAGGCTACACACAGTAGTGCTGAAATGAGCTATATACTGGATATTCCAAGATACTTGTGTACCTATTCCCTTTGATCACACACATCCACAGAGGGTTGCATCCTCCTCAGGTCACCTCATATCACAGTCACAGCTCTTCCAAGCTGCTCCTTCTAATTTCTTCACTGTTCAATACTTACACCTATCACAGTGCATGCAGATAATTCCAAGTGTCTGTTGCCAGCTCCAGAGTTAAGGTTGTGTGGGAATGTATCTTAACTCTGTATTTCCTGGTTTTCAGAAGCTTTGAGTTTTGCTGAACTTGATGTTCTGCAAGGGCACCATATACAACCTTACTTTGGAGTTAACAAAGTTCTTTGCCAGTGAATCATGTTGTGTGTGGGTTTCCCAAATTGACATACCCAATCATTCACTCTAGGTTGGAGAGAAATGCAAAGAAAACTACTTTCAAGGAACTTAAAGTTCATGATGGAGAGTTTGCATCAGGTATGAGGGTCTGAAGTGTCATGAATTTGTTCAGATGTAATATCTACCCATTATTTTACAAGCAAGGAAGTGCAGAGAGTTTGATGGGGAGATCCTTCTAGTACAGCAGCGCTGCCGTCCCACTGATATTTTCAGCGGCCACAGAACTTGAGAAGGGGTACCAGGATGAGAATGTCTCAGTAATCTGGGGTAATGCCTCCATTCAGTTTCTGGATTAGAGAGCAGTGAATGAAATCCCAGATGGGGATATCCTCCCAAAATTATACATATATTGTGGGCAAAACTGTTTGGTTTTTGTACAAGAACGTGGAAAAGTCATAACTATGATGGATGGTTTAGTCTCCATGGAATAGATGAGGTAGCGTAATTTATTTTTCCTCTTTATCACACTGCTTGTAGTTGTCAAAAGACAGAGGGCTGCCTGTTTACCAGAATAAACATCAGGAATTGAAAAATTTACCCAATGCTCGATAGCCAGGTGAAAAAATAAATGTGCTGCCATACACCCAAGCCACTCACTCCAGATCATATCTTCTGTAAGATGAAGGAATAAAACAGTTTTATATTGTTTACAGTATTTAACTGTAACGTTGTCAATCAGTTTTCTATTTAATACATCTTTAAAAATGTAATTTTTCTCCCTTTTTCTATATTTTTATCTTTCTACCTCCACTCCATGCTTTCCCTTTCTTTCCTGTATTTGATTATGATCAAGGATATGATTTGGTCAGGGAGATCACGGATTCTGTGACTTTAACAGATGTCCACTTCTTCGGCTCAGGCTTCAGCCTCGCCAGGTGGGGCTTGGACTGAAGCCAAAGCCCAAGCCCTGCTGCCCATAACTTAGCTTTGCAGGGCCCCCATGGTGTGGGGTTCTGGGCAATTACCCCATTTGCTAGCCCCTAATGCTGCCCTGTGTATATTTCTGTGATTTATTGACTTATTGCCTCCTGTCTATTTAATAAAAATACCCACGCCAAAATCAAATCCTTAATCATGATGTATCTTTCCATGAATTATTTTCATTGTTTGTTTCCTCTTTCTTCTCTTTTCTACTCCCTCATCTCCTTCCCTACATTCTTATGCCGGGGAGGAGGTTGCGATTTCCCTTCTCCTTTCTTCTACTTATTTCCAAATCTCTTTCCTTCAGCAACATACTTCTCTCTTCAAAATTTACCCAATCTCTCTCTCCCCCAACCACCTCCTTACAAACATATAGTACTCATATTTAAAATTTTTACCAAATGCACATAATAGGTAGAGGACTAAACCTACCAGCTAAAGACTAATACAAAAGGAGGAGAGGGTGACAAAATGGCAAGTGACATCACTCTGGTGAGAAGGTAACTCCGCACCTTGTGCCATAAAAAGGAGAATTCTAGGGTTCCTCCTGAGGTGCTGTCCTTCAACAAGAAACCCACAGAGAAAAGATTGCTATTGCAAAAGTTGTTGATGGCTGTCACTCATGTATCAACCCCTCCATCTTATTCATGTTACTGAGAAGAGGAAAAAGCTGTAATAAAAATTAAGTAAAAACCTAAAACTTTCAAGTGAGCCACATAATCCTAATCTATTTTGTGGAGAAGGAAATAATTTTTATTAGGTCTGTTGCACTAGCACAAAGCAAGGCCTATTGCTGTGATAATCTCCTTGCTCTGATTCTTGGCAGCAAGCCACAAAGGGGCAGCTTGTGTTTACAGTATTAATAGAATAAGTCTCCCACATATGGTGAAACACCATTAGCTGAGAGAATACTTCAATAAAAGCAATCACCACTGACCCAGAGGCAATATAAACTGATACAGTAAATAAGGGTGTGTCTATACTACTGTAGCACTGTAATGTAGATGTTTTCTACATTGATCGGAGTTTTCCCATTAAAGTAGGTAATGCTCCTCTCCAAGAGCCAGTAAGTAGGTCAGTGAAAGAATTTTTCTTTTGACCTAGCTGCATCTACAATGGCAGATAAGGTCAATATAACTACATCCCAGAGGGTGTGAAATTTTTCACAGCTGTGATTAATGTAGTTAGGTTGATCTCAATTTTAGAAGTAGACCAGGCCTAAGTAGCACAGTAGAGTATACTCCCAATTATCTGAATAGAATGGATTTTATTTGGATAATTGGGAGTTCATATAATTGAGAGGGCATATAATTGGGAGCTCCCTTCAGCTCTGCTGTCATAGCCCTACTCGGTCCCATAACAGTGGGGCTGCAGAGGGCTCCCTGCGTTGCCACTTGTAACCTTTGATTTTTGTGTTTCCAATTAGTAGTTTAAACATAAGGAATAAAACCAAACTGAATTCCTTAAGGTTTGCACCTCCAGGGTAGTTACAGATAATTTAATTTAGTGGAGGACTGTGAATGACACAGTGAATGATTAAAATTAAGGATTTTATTTAATATAAAATAGTTCAAGCATCATGCATTACAGTATGATCATGCACTGCATTTCTACTCACATTCTAAGGTGAAAAGATGAATGCATAGCTGTTCTGCCTCTGGTTAAGGAGTGTGGATATAATCCTTTCTTTAACAGTACCTTGATGCGGGATTGGCGTGCCTATCTAAAACCAACCTACTACCCTTTTTATAATCAACTATAATAATGCCACTTAATTAATGAACATTAAATCCTCCTTTTACCATACCTGTATTTCCGTAACTGTAATTAAATATTTTCTACTTTTTCATTGGCTGTTTAACATTAAGCATTATCTTAACATCTGCTTCAATGCCCGACCGGTAACCATTAATATAGATAGCATTTTCCAAAACATTAACATTTTATTTAAAACATTTGTAAAAACCAATTAGGACTAAAACGTGTTTACAACATGAACTGGGGTTATGCCCTAATTTATCTCTGAATTGTCTCACTTCACTTTATTCGTACTTTACCATGCCTCTCTTGACTATTGTCAAACCTGTTTTTAGGAAATAGATTTTTGGGCCTACTTATGTTACATTACTGTAGAAAATAAGCAAACATCATCTCAATACATGCTACATGTACACCCTCCCTGCATTACTGCACGCGCAAAGGGCAGGGGGGAGGCTGCGGTCTTGGTGGGGCAGAGCAGAGATCCCTGGTCAGGACACTAGCCTTCTCTACACCTTGCACCTGAAGAGATCAGGTATCACCGGCCCAGAGGCAGTTCAGGGAGTCCTCTTCAGCTCTGCTGTCATGGCCCCAGTCATTCACTCCCATGGATAGCGGAACTGTAGAGCATTCCCTGCACTGCCACAGGAACCATTCAGCAGCAGGATGGCCTCCCCGGGCAGGGGGGTCTCTGCTCTATTATCTGAACCTCTGTGTTATCCAGAAATAATGGGATTCTGATAATAAGGTTTTAGAAATCCAGGAGTATACTGTATTAGAAAAATTATGGAGGTCAAAGTTCTCTATTAGTAAATGCAGTACAGTCAATATCTATCACATATGTTTGGATACAAGACAAAATATACAGTATCCAACTTTGAGAGAAATTTTATTGTACTGAGAGGGCAGTTAATTCTGAATATAGTATTATAATGTTAGGGTCTGATCCAGTAAATCCTTACTAATGTGAGTAATCCCACTGATTTGGAGAATTTCATGATTGCATGTGTTAAAGCAGGATTCAAAATAGGCCAATCCAATATGTGGTGTTTGGAAACTTTCCAAATATCGACAGATGATATTTGTGCAGATGACTAAAAAAATGTATGATCAGCCTTCATATGAATGAAGTTTTTGGCTAAATTTTTAAAAATTGGAGCCTGTCTGTATTTAGATAATTATTTTCTTAAATGCCTATGTTCTTGTGTATTTTTGAAAATCTCATTTCATCTACTTAAATCTTTGTTCAGTCATAGATTTAAAGCCAGAAAGGAACATGGTGATCATAGTCTGAACACCTTTATAACACAGATCAAAGGACTTCCTTGAATTAATTCATGCTCCAAGTCCAATAGCTGTGTTTGACTTAGAAAATATCTTTTATGATAACATACAGTCTTGATTTTAAAATGATCAGTGATGGAGAATGCACCACAACCCTTGGTAAGTTGCTTTAATGGTTAATTACCCTCGTGGTTTAAAAAAAAATTGTGCCTCATTTCTAGTTTGAATTTGTCTAGCTTCAGCTTCAGCCATTGGATCTTGATATATCTTTTTCTGCTAAATTCAAGAGCCATCTGTTATCAAATTTCTGTTCCCCATGTAGGTACTTAGAATGTGATCAAGTCACCCTTTGACCTTCTTTTTGATAAACAAAATAGATTGACCACCTTGAGTCACTAAAAAATCCCACACATGGGAACTTAGTTAGCTCTTATTTGAAAATGTTGGTCTTCAGCTGTTTATTTACAAATGTATATTCATGCATATCACCTCAGCACATGAATGCTTTAAATAACCCTCAGGAAGCCCATATTTCTTTTGTAATAAAACTATTAAAGCCTATTAACTTTTAATCCAAATTTGGTTTTTCCTTAATAATGCTCATACAACACAGTTTTTGTGCTAGAGCTTTAAAAGACATTACACTTAAAATTGACTGGGATGGTGGACTACATAGAATTACTTTTTATGCTGAATCAGCAAAAGGTAAAGCAAGTTAGACTTTCAGTTAATCACTGTTGTGTAAACTTTATCCTACTTATCATTCAGATATCACAGTAATTGGTGCATTAGAAATACTTAGACACATAGACCTGTGGTCTCTTCTACAGCTGAAGCTGCTTGGAACGGAATATTTCATTTAAAGGAAAACTTCAATATAAATACAAGATATTTCAATTACAAAGGAGAATAAAGACTCAATTTTACTTCCTCTGAAGTCAATAGAAGTTTTATTTCATTTTCTTTGTAACTCAAAATAAATTACGCTATTTAATTTTATGGTTGTATGTATAAATTGTTGAATAAATTTAGTAGCTTTTTTTATGAAAATTTAAAATAGTTCTGTTTTGAAATTTTTATGAAGTGTCTAACACCACTTTGTGTATCTTTATCAGCCCAATTAAATCAATTTACTTCATAACATTCTCAACCATGAGTATATTTTAATGATGATTCTTGGCATCTTTTTTAATGCACGTACAGCCAATAGATACCACATTGATAAGCACTTTATAAATGCTGATAGGACTTCAGCTTGTGCAACAGAATTTTCAAGGACAAGAATACTACAGTTTACAAGCAATTCTTATTTGAAAATGAGACATGAATCCAATGAAGCTGGTGGAGGAAATAAAAAGATGACAATATATTTAATCATTAATTCTGTCAGTGACTATAGGAAAGATATTAGGGTAATGCTCCCTTCAAAGTCAGTCCCCTTAAATGGTAAATTCTTCTTTGTCTCTGCCTCAAGCTGTAACTGTTTAAAGGAATAAAACAGTTGTGTGTATTCAGTAGTGTCATGTTGCAAGTGAAATTTCTGTTTAATGATTTTGTAATAATATAACTTGCAACATCAAAAGCAAGAGAAGTATAGTATCTTTCTCATCCTGACTTCATTTCACATTTTCTTCCTCTTCTTCCCTATAGTAGATCATAGTGTATTTTTCTTGAGTTGTCTTAAGTGACTCATCCTTTTTTCTGTTTTTTTTTCTGCAGTGTATTCACTACTTCCTCTCCTTCTCTCTTTCGTCCTTATTTCTTTGTCTATACTGCATTTCCCTATTCTGTCTTATCTCATCAGTTTATTTGTCTGCCTACTCATTCCTGTGCAGTCGCAGATAGTCTAAGATGTGGAAATTTCACCAGATACTTAAAAGATGGAGGATTAAACCTACTATGTAGAGACAGGAATAGGGGCCCCACTGTACAGGGACAATGCTTAGGTGAAAAGGCAATGTTCTCTCATACTTTCCTCTGTGAGTGGAAAGAAGAGGATATTGCCCCAGATTGCTTGCAGGTTCCATTTTTCAGAGTAGACTCTGTCTAGTATGTGTCTGTACTTAGCCCCCTCTGTTGCTGCGTGACAGAGGAAGCATTCTCTCCATTTCCCCACTCCACTTGCAGAGCCTCCTCACTCTCGTGAGAGTCGGTGGAAGGTATACCTGTTACTCGTTCTCTCCCCAAGTTTCCTCACTGATGTGATGGGCATCACATATGTGTGTATCTGCATTCTATCATTCATTCAACCTGGTTGCTCACAGTGGGTGCCTCTTTCTCTATCCCTTTCTTGGCCTCTCTTTTTGAGGGCTGCTGTGCTGTGGATAGCTTCTACTCAAAGCATTCTTAAACGGCAGCAGAATATTTATGATGATTCTTGCCATTTTCACTACTGCCCACAGTGTTTGGAGCAGCAACAGTGAAAACTGATAAGACTTTGGGCGAGTGGAATTTTTGCTTACTGCCAACCACAAACCTCAGAGTGCCAGAAGTGGCTTAAATGATCAAGCAAAGGAGGTTTTACACTCAATAAAAAGGTAGACATGGGGGACACATGGAGTCACTGGCATGAGGGGAGGGGTGGGGTTGCAAGGAGTCCCTGAAATAGCAGGAATAGGATGGTGGAACACAGGGAGCTTGTGGAGAGGAAGGGAGGAATGTAAGAGGCTCTAGTGGGTGTAATGCACTCAGCCTATAGAAACAACAAAGTGTGCAACACTCTAATGTTAACCACTACAACAGAGAGGATATCTGGGAATGCAGTGATTTCAAAGAGTGATGAGGGTGCTAAGCACCTAACAAAAATCGGTACTTAATGTGAAAAATTTAGAGAGAGGATGACAAAGGGCCTATTGGAGGTTGACCTGTGTTGTAACTAGGTCAACCAATCAGAGTAGACCTAGTTACAACACAGTGCTATTTAGTAGGGTAGACAGGCTCTTAACTAAGTTCTGTAACTGGGCCAAATTTTTGGACGTGTCCGAATTATGGAACTTGGTTAAAATCCCATCTATGTTCTAAAATGGAACCAAGTTGTAAATAGGTCCCCTGACTTATTTGTAATTATAATGTAGACAGGCTCTAATGGTGGAAACTATAATTATGTACAGATACTTCATATAGCTAGGGAAAGTGCTATCTCCTAGGGAGTTAGTTTAAAATTATCAAAGGTAAAATTTATATTGGGTTCTCAAACTTCATTGCACTGCGACCACTTCTGACAACAAAGATTATTACATGACCCCAAGAAGGGGGATTGAAACTTGAGCCCAAGCCTGAAGTCTTCAGCCCCAGAGGGGGTGGAGGGGCCTGTATCCTGAGGCCTGCCATCCAGAGCTGAAGCCAAAGCCTGAGCCCCACTGCCCAGGGCTCAAGGGCTGGTTGCTCTCAGGCTTCAACCCTGAGCCTGAACAAGTCTAATGCCAGCCTTGATGACTCCAAAGATTGAGAACCACCATTGGACTAATGGTTCTTAAACTGTGTGTCATGGGCCACTGGTAGTCTGGAGTGCTGGTTGGTCACATGTTGCTGGTTCTTATTTCTGTCTTTCTAATCAGATTAAAACAGCCAAAATACATTAAATATTGCAGATAGGTCAAGTGACTAGAATAATTGGCTGTGGAAGGTTGAGACATTGAAATTAGATATTTTTGAGTTGACTGGCTACATCTCATTGGTTTAGGATAGTGGACCATTCTGCACTAGTTCAGGGAGATGGAAGAAAGTGACACTGGATCTCTTCTAGCTCATCATTTAGAATTTGGATTAAAAAAACCACAACTGATTAATTTTCATAGTGAAAACTAATAGCGAGAAAGCAAAATTATTGTATTTTAAATGTGTAGGGTTGGTGGTTTTTTGTTTTGTATTTTGGTGGGTTTTTTTTGTTTTTTGCTAATGTATTTTTGTTTTTAATTTCATAGGAACTAATTGAATGGGACTTCAAATACTGGTTGATAAAATAGACGCAAAAGTAAGTGGTACAGATACAAAGTTTTTGTTTGTGTTCTTTTGCAAAATATATATAGCTAAACTAGTACTACTTGTGGTAACAGTTAAGCTTATTTATTGCACTATTTCTCACCAGATTTTTGTGGTTACTCTTTTTAAAAAATCCTGAGTACAGTTGTTTTCTGGGTTTGGTTTTGTTTGGTGTTTTTCCTGGTATGAGGTTACACCAGAAAGTTTCATAGGTCCTCACCTTCGGAATGTCGGTGGGTTGTCTCTTTCTGGCATGTCCTGCTCCTTATTTTTTTTATTAAAGACTTTCCTCATTAAAAACTTTGTACAGGGTCTGTACTGTGGGACTTATAGGTCGGCTGTTGTCTCCTATGGCTGTTCTTTCCTCTCTATGGACCATTCAGTTTTAATAGTTGGAACCCTATAGTTTTCCCCAATAGTTTTGGGAAATGGAATAGTTTTACCCAAGAGGAAAAAAATTTAAATGTAATTTTAGCAAACTCTTATTTAATTGATGTGTCTTTCTTCTGTATTCTATATCCATCCCAAAATACATTTCAGATTGGGGTTTTCAGTTTTCGTAATTTTTTGCCACTTCCTACTAGATCTCTTCAGTTTGGTGAATTATGTTACATGCTGGATTGTGAGGTTTTCTTATTACAGTAATGGTTGTACTCAAACCTGGATACACTTTATACAGTTTATTTAAGAATAGAAATTCTAATTAATTTAATTCCAAGAAAAAAAGATTTTGCATTCTGTCAGAGACCATAATTTTTACAAATATTTTGTATATATAGAGTACCTTTCATCTGATTTAAAAACACATTAAACATGCTAAGCTTCCCAGCTCTCTTCTGAGTTCTGTATCATGCTTTTGTAATTTTACAGATGACTAAACTGATCCATGGAAAGGCTAAATGGAAAATGAAATGTAATATTTTGGAATTGTTCAACCTTATTAGAAAGTGGAGTGAATTACTTTTTTTTGCATTTCCTGACTGATTTTAACTGTGCAATCTTAACGTTGCAGTAACATTTGTATGCAGGGTTGGTGGGGAAGGGCTTTTGTACAAGTGGAGATTGTAAGCTGTGTATAGTGGACTGGTGCTGCTTCAGGTTCACAGGTGTCCGGTCTTCGACTGGAAAGTCTGGTTGAACAGGGAACCTGGCAGTGTCTAAAAGTCTGGTTACCGTGGGCGGGAGTGGGAGTGGAAGCCTGTTGCCTGGACCTGAAGTGGAAGCTCCCGCAGCAGCATACATGCACTTGCTCGGGCCGCAGGCTGCCCCTCTGAGGAGCGCAGTTTGCAGGGCTGCGGTGGAAGACAGAGTGCGGGGACCCATGGCGAGTGGTGTAAGGGGCTCTCAGTGGGCATGGAATGTTCCCCAGGAAGGAAAGTATGCAAACTGCCCCGCCATCCAGTGCTTCCCCTAGCTGCACTCTCAGGCAGCTCTGGAGTGGGGAGGGCTTGAGAAGGTAGGGAAGGGGGCTGCTGGGCAGGCAGCGCAGAGGGAGGCGCGGGGCTACCTGGCTGCTCCTGGGCAGCCACAGCGCGCTTCTGACCTTCACTTCCAGGTGGCCTGCTGCTGCAGCTGTGGTTTGCAAGTCCCTTTGGGCTGCTCACACTGGAGTTAAGGGGGGAGAGCAGTGAGTGACGGGGGGGGGGGGCCTTGTGTGAAGAGGTGGAGCCGTGGGCGAGGCCTCGGGGCAAGAGGTGGGGCAGGAGGTCCGTTTTTCAGACATTAGAAAGTTGGCCACCGTAGTACTGCTATCCTGTGCATCACATGAATAAGCCCTATCATCAACATGTACTCACTTTCCTAATTGTTGCTACACATGCAATGGGTCTTTTTTGAACTGCACAATGCAGAACTTTTTAAAAAGTCAAACCAAGATTTTTTTCATCCTAGCAAAGGCCTTAGTCTCAATAAAGACTATTTTCGTTCCAAATTGCAACATTCACAGTTCAGGTATGGAGAAAGTAAATGGTTGTCAGAATAATAAATAATTGGGTTTTTAACAGGCTGGTATATCAGACTTTTATGACTATGTTCATATTTACCAAGTTTTTGAAATAGTTTATAGTCTCGTATTTTGGAGGCTTAGAGCAACGCTGTCATCAGATTTCCAGTCTAATACTTTTTAAGGAAACAATAGACAATACTCCTTTTCCATTTTTTAGCTGGACAGTGTCCAGTGTTAATTAAGCCCTTTCAAAAAGAACGTATTGCTTTTTTTTCCTGTGCATAGTATGTTATATTAGGACAAGTAGGAGACTTCTTATTTTGACACTTCTTGCTTCTTACCTGTGCATAACACGTATATTTTTCTCTGCTTGAATTTTTATCTTTAGTGGCATATAGAAGAGATGAAATGTGGTCTGAAGGACGATATGAGTATGAAAGACTTCCAAGAGAACGACTCCCACCAAGAATTCATTCTGACGTAAGTACTGTATATGCTATATTGTCTAAATATTGGGCTTGTCCTTTTTTTTAAAAAATAGTACTTATTAGAGCTGAATCTTTTCATTAATTTTTTTTCTTATCATTTAATTCCATTTTCGGAGATCATATTGTGACTAACATTTAAGGCACTGATCTTGCAAATGGATCTGCCTGGGCAGACCTGGTGAATTTGTGAGTCTTATGAAGTTAACTGGACTCCACATGGATGATAGGATCTGCCCACATTGCTCTTTGTATAGAATCAGGTTGATGTTCACTGGGAAGTACTTCAAGTAGATAATCTTCTGTACATAAGTGTTCAGTATATTTTGTGGGCAGTTAAACATGGGCCATTCAGGTTCTTCCCAGTTTTACTGAGGCTATGCAATTTGCTGGAAAGATTTTTTTTTTTGGCTTTCTCTATCAAATTTTAAAACTGGACTAAGGTGGTGAGATTGTGAACTCAGGGTCTTACGTAGAGCAGTAAGAAACAATGCTGTTGGTGTATGCAAAGATTTAAGCAAAAGTTTAAACCTTAAGTATTGAAAATACAAGTTAGCAGCAGCTGCCTATTAGATACTTATTGGGACATTAATTACAAAGGAAACAGTACACATTATAAGGAGAGTGATCACTTTACATAAGCTGTTACCAGCAGGAGAGTGGGGTGGGGGAGAGAAAACCTTTTGTAGTGATAATCACCCATTTTTTCATGGTTTGTGTGTATAAAAACGTCTTCTGTATTTTCCACAGTATGCATCCGATGAAGTGAGCTGTAGCTCACAAAAGCTTATGCTCAAATAAATTGGTTAGTCTCTAAGGTGCCACAAGTACTCCTTTTCTTTTTGCAGTATAGTTAATGATATGCAGTCTGTTTATAAAACTTATTTTGTTCTCAATTGTAAAATTAGAATTTCAGCTACCTATTTTAGGTCTTTAAAAGTAAACACAAACATTTACAAAGCTATAAAAAAGAACAAAGTAGGTAAACTGTTTTCTTCTATAGCTGAATATCTGGAGAAGAGAGAAATCAAAATCACTCTTAAATTTAGCTTTTGAGCTGTTGCAGTTAAATAGAATTTAAAGAACATTTTCTAAATTATTTCTGATTACAGGGTACACAGTATGTATTTGGCAACATAAAACCTCAGGTATCAGTCTCTGCTGTCTACTTTGTGTCCTTCCCCTCTTCTTAGTGAATCTTGGAGATTTAGTGGTTGTTCAATTGACCTGGGCTACCTTTTGTCTTATTTCACTCTCCCATCACATATTCTCAGCCTGCACTTTTTGTAACTTACTGGTATTGGTAACTAGTGTCACAAGGTGTATGTGGCTCTCTCTTTCTGTTGATCAGTGTATTGGTGTTTTGGCTGTTGTGTGATGTTTTAACTTTACAGGGGTCAGCAAAATTTCTCCATTTTCAACAAACTGGAAACCAGATAAGTTTGAACAGGGTATTTAGTCAGATACTCAGTTGCTCCTCGAGTAGTCTTACCAGCAATAGAACAAAAGGAACGGCAGATGGACTTTTACAGATATTAGATTTTTTTTAAACAAAGTAACATTTGGTTTGTCTAACAATTTGCTAACTTAATGTAACCATTACAGCAATAAAATTCTTAAATTCTATTAGTCTTTCAGACTCTCTAGGAAACAAGTATAGCCCACACATTACAGAGGTTTATGCGTAAGTTTAGCTATAAAGGAAAAATCTCTGAGCATTGAGGAGGTATAATAATATTATCATACAGGAGAGACTGAAACAAATACCCCAACTGTAGGTTTATATTCCAAATAACATCCCAATAGAGTGGCATGACCAGTAGAGTCTACTGATATACCTCCCAAAAAAATTAATGGCAAAACTTTGGTTTGCCAATCTCAGTTTATTATACTATGAAGCTAGGATATGTGGCTTTTTCTGGTTCTGCTCTGTTGCTTTGAGGTAGCTACTGCAAGGCAATTTCCTTCATCACCACTGAGTGTTACATCCAGACTTGCAAAATTCTACTTGCTCAGGGCAAGGAGTTTTTTTAATTTTGTTTTTGGATGGTCATGTAAAATATCATTAGCACATTCATAATTATCAGTCTTCATGGCAGATGACAAGGATATGAATGTTGTTCCTGGGCTGGAATATTTTATGTCAATTTTTAATGACTGGCGTATCTGTGTGTGTCTTGTCTCTACTATTCAAGAGAACAAGAGCCTTAAGCTTGGTCCTGAAACTGAATGTAACATATCAAAATAAAGTCTATTGTAGACTGAGATCTCAGTTGCTGGCAAATGATAAAATGCCAGACAATAGGATTTTGCAGAGTTGCCCATACTCTACACAATATTGTTCACACCTTTACAATATTCTTACTGTTGAAACACTTTAAAATTGTGTTTTCTATATGTCATTGTTACAGTTTTGTGATCTAATCTTTAGGGTGGATTGAGATAGGTGAGTACTTCTAATATAGCTTCAGACCATATGTTCTTTCAGGGCCACCAAATCATAAGCCTAATGTATATGTTAGGAATGGTATTCCATGAGATAGCTTGCCTTCAATGGTTCATCAAGCCCTGTGATATTTTGTATACATGTGGCCTCTACATTGTATCTAGTCTATGGAGTGAGATTTTATTTTTTTTCATTAGGTGTCTGTAATTGATTGCGCTTTAGTAAACTTGCTGGGCTGTCAGCAAGTTTATTTATAATGTATTAACAGTCTGTGACCCTAATATACCTCTTCCTGCTGAAAGTTTCAAAGCATTAGATTGTGACTACAACTTGAAAAAGGGTTGTTTTTCATGTTTATTTTTCCCCCTCAAGGTTGCATGTGCAAATGCCGGGCTCTGCCTCTGTATTGGGGCATTCCTAAAAAAAGACCACTGAAAGTTTAGCTCTTAGGGTTTGATTTAAATTGGTAAAGGAAGGAAATTTAAAAGTTAAGGGCTGGCTCTCAGGATTTCACTTACTTTTTTTACGTACCAACAGTTCATAGAATATGTTCAACTTCTAGAAAGCTACATTTGCATCTTCAGCAATATGTGCCGGATGCCCTCAGTAACCAAACTAAGGATCTTTGTGTACTGGTGATGTCAAAACCATGGAAACATGTTGGAGCATGGAGCTAGCTGACTACTTTATCTCCCATATGTGACCTTTGTGCTCCATAGTGATAGTGGGGGCCAATCACAAAGGGGGAAATACTGCATAAAATTCACTTCTTAAGAGTGTGACAGGATATGGCACATTGACATGAGATGGGGATTAAGTAATACCCTGCCACACACATACACCCCTCCTCAATAATAAGCTATCACGGCCAGGTCATGGGTGGCCAGACCTACTTGTCAGAGCTAGAGTCCACAGTCACTAGACAGGAGTCAAGAATTCTCTGTGTTGGGATACTGGGAGGTCAGAAGCAGGAAACAAACTGTAGATCAGAGCCACGAGTCGGGAACCGAGTCAGGTGACAAACTGGAGGTTGAGAACAAGAAGTCAGATGCCAGGAGTCAAGCTGGGTTGGAATGCCAGGAAATTAAGCTGTGCATGCAGGAGTGGGGAGCAGGAATGGGTAGCCGCACAGGTGCTGACTTGTTTTTGCCAGTGGGTGCTTGCTCCTCTCCACCCGCTCCTCCCCCATGTGAGCAGGGGGCAGAGTCTCAGGGGAAAGAAGCCAAGCAGGGGCAGGGCCTGGTGGCGGAGCACAGGTGGGGCTTCAGGGGAAAGAGGCCAAGCGGGGGTGGGGCCTCAGGGGGGAAGAGGTCGAGTGGGGATGGGAAGGAGTTGCAGGTGGGCCTCTGGAAGAGGCTGAGTGGTGGGCGGGGCCTCAGGGGGAAGAGGCTGAGTGGGGCCAGGCCCACAAAAGTTTAATTTGGCCCTGTGGGTGCTGAGCACCCCCTATTTTTTCCCCATAGTCAGTGCCAATGGGTAGCAGGGCCAGGAAGTAAAAGACACGCTGTCCAGAGCAGGGAGGAGCCCAGTTGTTTGGGCAGCTTCCTCTTTCCTACTGCTGGCTTAAGTAGGGCCAGTCAACCACTCTGGGACTCTGCCAATTGGCACACAAGGGCAGAGCCTCACAATGGCGCTGGGCTTCATGGATTTCAGGCAAGCTATATTGCCAGCAGGCTGCTGGGTGGAAGGTTGGAGCATGGCTGCTCTTAGAGACTTTGCGGGCCTGGATTCAAGATCCATGCATCATGACACAAAAACAAAAACAAAAAGTTGTTTAACCTAAGGGGAACAAAGTGTTCCAGCCAGTCTAAACCAAACTTGTGGGGTGGACATTTCTTGAATAGATAACTGGTATATTAAGTTTTATTCTGAAGGAACTGTACTGGAAGAATTATACATTCCAAAAAACCAGAGATAAGACACGTTAAATCCATTGTCAGTGTTGCAACACTTATTTAGAAAAAATAAAACAAAAATGTAAGCATTAAAACACTCGTTTGAATGCATCCTCTGGTGATCTACTGCATTGTGTCAGAATTGTATTACTTCTCTATTCAGATTGATTTCTTTTGAGCAACCACTACCTCCTCTATGTTTATGTATTTTGAGTACACTATTGACATTCAAATAATAAATTACATTTATCGACAGGCCCTTATTTATGAGGCGTTGCTGAAGATAATTTTCTTTATCGCCATCATTTCTGAAATTGGTGTCAAAGAATATAAGAAATTTAAACTGGAGTAATTTTTTTAAAAAAATGAGACCTGATTTTTAGGCTTTCAAAGCTAACTCACAGACTGCTTTTGTGACATTTCACTATAAACACAAGATGGCTGGGATGCTACATCAGATTAAACACCATATAAATGTAATGTGTTATCCATCATCAGACTTGCTTGCTGTTTTTCTTGCATGTTTTCTCCACACTTAAGTATGTAGCCTTTTTAAGAATGTTGCCGTTCAATATTTTTTTTGGGAATAACCACGTTCATGTACACCACTGCCCCCCTTTTTTTTAAACTTTTGTGTTTTACTACTGGAAGTCTGTTGTGAAAATAAAACGTAGTGTGTTTTATATTTGTTTTGTATTTTTAGGATGACTACCATAGAGTAGTTAATGTTGCACCCAAGAAACCACCACTACTAGATAGACCTGCAGAAGGAAGTTACAGTAGATATGATGACTATAGTCATGTTGACTACAGAGACTATGAGGAGGGCCGAAGTTTTGCCCATGAACGAAGAAGTGGCCCACCACATAGAGGGGTACGTAACTTGATTTTTCTCCCATGAACATATTGCTTATGTTTTCATTCATGTTTGAATCTATGTGCACAATTAAAGAGACACTGTCATCTCAAAAATAATTTCTCCCTGAACATTTTTCAGTATTATTGTAAATAAACTGAAAGGTTAAAGGAAAAAAACAATTTTTAAATTTACTTATTTATTTGCTTTTGACAGTACTTTGTGTGCTGTCATTTTAGCTTGTAAGTCTGTCATGATTGCAGGATAACGACACTACATTTTCATGTGCCTGCACTTCAGCAGCTACTCCGGGAGTGAACAGCCGTGCCGTATCCCTGTCTGTTTGGGTAGAACATATGTGGCCAGAAGTCTTGTCTGTCTTTCCTTTTCCTCGCCCATTCTCCTACATGGGTTTGAGGTGCAGAGCTGATAAGTGGTTTAGAGAGTTCTTCCACACATCCCAGATGCTTGCATGTGCAAGTTAATGGCTCAAATAAATACAGTTCATTTTCTGGCACTTGTACATAGATTCATAGATTCATAGATATTTAGGCCAGAAGGGACCAGTATGATCATCTAGTCTGACCTCCTGCACAATGCAGGCCACAGAATTTCACCCACCACTCCTGCAAAAAAACCTCTCACCAATGTCTGTGCTATTGAAGTCCTCAAATCGTGGTTTAAAGACTTCAAGGAGCAGAGAATCCTCCAGCAAGTGACCCATGCCCCATGCTACAGAGGAAGGCGAAAAACCTCCAGGCTTCTTCCAATCTGCCCTGGAGGAAAATTCCTTCCTGACCCCAAATATGGTGATCAGCTAAACCCTGAGCATATGGGCAAGATTCATCAGCCAGATACTACAGAAAATTCTTTCCTGGGTAACTCAGATTCCACCCCATCTAATATCCCATCACAGGCCATTGGGCCTATTTACCATGAATATTTAATTACCAAAACCATGTTATCCCATCATACCATCTCCTCCATAAACTTATCGAGTTTAATCTTAAAGCCAGATAGATCTTTTGCCCTCACTGCTTCCCTTGGAAGGCTGTTCCAAAACTTCACTCCTCTGATGGTTAGAAACCTGCGTCTAATTTCTAGTCTAAATTTCCTGGTGGCCAGTTTATATCCATTTGTTCTTGTGTCCACATTGGTACTGAGCTTAAATAATTCCTCTCCCTCTCCGGTATTTATCCCTCTGATATATTTATAGAGAGCAATCATATCTCCCCTCAACCTTCTTTTAATTAGGCTAAACAAGCCAAGCTCCTTGAGTCTCCTTTCATAAGACAAGTTTTCCATTCCTCGGATCATTCTAGTAGCCCTTCTCTATACCTGTTCCAGTTTGAATTCATCCTCCTTAAACATGTTGTTAGAGAGTATTGCTTTGAGTCTCTCTCTGTGTGAGTAGTTGTTGTTGTTACAAAGAATTGCTTTGAGAACAGACTCTGTCTTAGAATGTACTAACACAATTAGCAGCTTGCAAGTTTCACACAGAGAGGGAGAGAAATAGTACCAAAAACCCTGGTAATAGTAATACCCTGGAATTTAAACTATGGGGGATCAAACTCATTTGTGATTTTAATACAGAACTTCTTTAATATGATCCAACATTAAGACCCAGGCAGACTGCAAAGAGCTACAAAAGGATCTCTCAAAATTGGGTGACTGGGCAACAAAATGGCAGATGAAATTTAATGTTGATAAATGCAAAGTAATGCATATTGGAAAGCATAATCTCAACTATACATATAAAATGATGGGGTCTAAATTAGCTGTTACTACTCAAGAAAGAGATCTTGGAGTCATTGTGGATAGTTCTCTGGAAACATCCACTCAATGTGCAGCGGCATTCAAAAAAGTGAACAGAATGCTGGGAATAATTGAGGTAGATAGATAATAGGACAGAAAATATCATGTTGCCTCTATATAAATCCGTAGTATGCCCATATCTTGAATACTGTGTGCAGATGTGGTCGCCCTATCTCAAAAAAGATATATTGGAATTGGCAAAGGTTCAAAAAAAGGCAACAAAAATTATTAGGGGTATGGAATGGCTTCCGTATGAGGAGAGGCTTCTGTATGATAAGACTGGGACTTTTCAGCTAGGAAAAGAGACGGCTAAGGGGAAATGATTGAGGTCTATAAAATCATGACTTGTATAGAGAAAGTAGATAAGGAAGTGTTGTTTGCTACTTCTCATAACACAAGAACCAGGGGTCACCCAATGAAATTAATAGGCAGCAGATTTAAAACAAACAAAAGGAAGTCTTCACACAATGCACAGTGAACCTGTGGAACTTCTTGCCAGAGGATGTTGTGAAGGCCAAGACCATAATAGGGTTCAAAAAAAGAACTAGATAAGTTCCTGGAGGATAGGTCCATTAATGGCTATGAGCCAGGATGGGCAGGAATGGTGTCCCTAGCCTCTGTTTGCCAGAAGCTGGGAGTGAGCGACAGAGGATGGATCACTTGATGATTTCCTATTCTGTTCATTCCCTCTGGGGCACCTGACACTGGCGACTGTAAGAAGCCAGGATACTGGGCTAGATGGACCTTTGGTCTGACCCAGTATGTTAAACTTCATATAACCAACTCTTCTTCATATGTTGTAGGAGGACCCAGGATACAGATGGCCAAAGGAAGACTATTCCATAAGTCGACAGCCCGAGTACAGGTATTAATGTAATTTTATAAAATGAATCCCTTTTTGCATTCAGTGCCAACTTTTTTAAAGATGTATACTCAATAGAGTCACACTGAACTGGGACATTTCCCAAGAAATAGCTAGGAAACATTAGTCTAAAGATAGTAAAGAATAATAATTGCTTCTTAATTTGGGCAGTATTGCATAAATTCTCCCTCATGCAATTCTCTGCAGATCTTCACTGTAGGAATAGCAAGCTATGCTGCTTGAGCTGCCAATCTATTGCAAGCAGTAAACTTTTGGGGTTTGTTTGTATCTCAACTTCAAATCTGAATGTTCCATCAATTGCCTTGTTAAGATCTCTACCCCTCTAACTGTCCATGTTTCCTGTCTTTTCATTTGCTAAAACAGTGTGAGAAGATTCTTCCCCAGTTTATTGTCCCATTCCTTGTTCTTTAGATTTATATATATACCTTTTATTTTTATACATACATATAAAGCTTTACATAATAAAATGAAAATAAAAGCTTTACACAATTTTTATATATATATAAAAATTTATATTTATATTTATATATAAAATAAAAGCAGTTTGTGTAATTAGGGATGTGTGTGTTTATGTAGACGTGTTATTATAAAAGTTGCATCTAAATGCTACAGCAGACTATACAAAAGTTAAATGAGCATTATCAATTCAGCTGACTTAAACTGTTAGAGTTTTATGTCCGAATTATATTTCAAATTCCTTTTGAGTTTCTCTTGTGTTGATCGGGTCAGAAGAATTTGCTCCCAATCACATATATGTTCTGACCTCCCGTCTCTTTTGAATTCATAAGTGTCAAGGCTGATTCCCCACTCTGGAACTTCGACTGCAGAAGGTAGGGGCCCGCAAGGGTTCTAAAAATTAATACTGACCACTTCAGGATTGTATTAAACTCCCAAGGTTACAGTTTCTCTCTGACCTTGGATGAGTGGATGCTGCCACCACGCAAATGCAAAATCCCTTTGAAGCCAGAAAGGCACACTTGGGAATCCCTTCCTGTGGGGTACCCTCAAGCCCTTTCACCGCCCCCTCCGGGGAAGAACTGAGAAAGAAAAACAAAGGAAATCAGCTGTTGCCACCAGCTAATTTAACAACATATACACAAACCAATTAGGGACACAAAAATCCAATCCTATTCTTAAAAAAGGTAAATTTTATTAAACCCAAAAAGAAAGGAAATACTTTGGAACTTAGGCTTTTTGCTAGATCTTAAAAGAAACAATTACAAAAATGAAGCTTCAAGATAGCTCTCTTGAGGTTCAGCTTAAAGGCTACAAGCCAAAACAAAAGCATCTGGGGTTAGCACGGAGGACTCCACAAGCCAATAAGAAATAAAATAAATAACCCTAATCGCATCTTCCTAGACATTCCCTGATCACTTACATATTTGGGGTTTCCGATAAGTAGGGTTGAGGTATGAATTGATGCTTTTTCATACCTGGTTTTAAAGCTGCTTACAGCATTGCTGCTCTGTGTCTCCGTTCTCCGGAGAACAACAACAACCAGACAAAGGGAAAGTTTTTTCCCCAATTTTAAAAAGTCTAGCCCTCCCATTGGATCTTTAGGTCAGATGCCCACTCCCTTTCTGTTACCTAACCAAGGAGACTTTTTAATCCTTTGTAGGAAAAGCAAGCAGAGAACAGCCACCAAGAGGGATTTTTATAGCTAACTGGTTGGCTGGATGTCCATAAAAGGGAACTACCCCCCCCCACCCCCTTCATTTATCACAATCAGGTTACTGCATGAATATGTGCATGTGTGCTTGGGACACAGAAACAGGGAGAAATGTTCCTATTGTACAAACTTCTTGGTCTGTAGTCTGACTGACTTACGTCTGAGAAGTGTCTTTGAAAAGAATCTTCTTCTTCAGTTTTTCAAATGCTTCATTCTAACACTTACTAGGAATAAGACTCTCTTGACAGATGTTAAATGCTAATATTCACAATGACAGGTTTCAGAGTAGCAGCCATGTTAGTCTGTATTTGCAAAAAGAACAGGAGTACTTGTGGCACCTTAGAGACGAACAAATTTATTTGATTATAAGCTTTTGTGGGCTACAGCCCACTTCATGGGATGCATAGAATGGAACATATAGTAAGAAGAGAGATATATACACACACACACACAAACACAACATGAAAAGGTGGAGTAAGAGGCTAATTAATTAAAATGAGCTATTATCAGCAGGAGAAAAAAACTTTTGTAGTGATAATCAAGATGGCCCATTTAGACAGTTGACAAGAAGGTGTGAGGATACTTAACATGGGGAAATAGATTCAATTTGTCTTTCATGTGTTTTGATAACAGCTTAGCTCATAGAGAAGTGCAGTAAATATTTTTATTCTAATAGACTGGAGTATGAGAAGTAGAAGCTAGTAAAATGTATGTGGAAAGTAACAGGCACCCATTGAGATGTTTGCTTGTTACACTGTAACAAACAATAACACAAGTGACAAGTTTTTGAGACCATCAGTACAGTTAAAATGAACATTTTAAAAGAATTAAATAATAATGGAAGGAAGGTTAGTCCAGTAGCAGTGCAGTGGTGTTAGCCTGGGACTCAGGAGACCTAGGGTTAGTTCCCTTCTCTGCCACGGACTTTCTGTGGACCTTGGACAAGGCACTGAGACTATGTGACTCCAATCCCCCTCTGTAAAAAGGGGATAATAGTACTTCCGTATATCTGAGGGGTGTTGTGAGGATAAATACATTTTAAAAGATTGTGAGGTGCTTATATGTCCTCCATTATAATACCATCTAAGTACATAAGATAGATGTGTATTTCTTTGAATATTAAGACTTAGACATTGTCTGATTAATTACATCATAAAATTTTTTTCTGCACTACATTCAATTTTTTCCCCTAAAATTTCCTACCATTGCTGTCCCTACTGCAACTTCACTAGTAGTAGCACCAGGAAGAAGGCTTTGGAAAGTCTTCGCTGAAGATAGTAAGGCATTGCTTAGAAAACTGATTATGAAATATTTTGTTGGCACTTCACTGTCTTTACTTTCTCTGCTATTTTAAAAGAACTCTAATTGTTTAAAGCTGCAAAAAGAGATTGACTTAATGTTAGGCATCTTGTTTTATACAGAGCAAGAGTGGCACCCAGTGGTGAGAAAGATCTACTAAAGGAAGTGTTTGCTTTCTATGTTTTTTAATATTTCCTCTCTTTTATGTTAAAAGATGTAGGGCAAAATGTGAACTCGGGATTGTCTGTTTTTTTTGTTTAATAGTTCCATTTATTTTGATAAATGTTTGGGGGATTTAATTGCCCTAGTGTAGCACTTCATATAGTGATGTTCAGTTTATTAGGGGGAAATGCATTTTATACATTGACAGAACTCCTACTGATCAGAAGTTTGACTGTTTTTGTACACACTAAGATATGTTTGTGGAGAGGAATATAGGGAAATTTTGAAAAGTTGTACGTGAAATATTGTGATCATCCTGCTACACACAGTAACATCTTTTCCAAGCCTTTAAAGTATTAGTAACTTTTTGCATCTCATTCAGTAATGAACTTTGTAGCGTCATTCAACAGGGAAAATCAAAATGAAAAGTATTTAAAATGTATCTTCCTTTTATTTCCTTTCCTGTTCTAAAAATATATCTAGAGCATAAAGACATTGTGGAGGATTACATTGTAGAAAACATTGACTGTACAAGTATGTAGGAAGATGCACTAGAGTTGTCTTCTTTGAGTTATATAAAAGATATATAAAGTTGATTAACTTTAACAAATGAAATAAAAGCAGGTTAGACCAACAACCCTCAGGGATGGTCTAAATAATACTTAGTCCTGCCTTGAGTGCAGGGGACTGGGAACAGAAGACTCTCAAGGTCCCTTCTAGTCCTACGATTCTATGAAAAGTAGTTAAAGTGAAATAGAAGCCACTGTAACTATGTGAAACATGATAAAGTATAACATAAAGATATTCAGCACTTTTTGTATATTTAATAAGATTTTTTAATTTATTATACCTACTAAAGATATTTTTCCTAAATGGAAATGAGATTAATATAAAACACTCAAGAATCTTTTCCGTTTGTTTTAAAAACTGAGTAGGCAGCACTAGATGAATGGATGGAGCAGCAGTCATGATACTCAGTTTCTTTTGGATGGGTAATGCCATTTTCCTGGTTGCTAGGGTTTCCTGATTGTTGTTATGTCTCTATCACCAGAGTAGCTATTCAGGTCAGAATATATTGTGGAGAGCAGTTTGCTGATTTTCACGGTAGTGTTTCTGGGGAAAGTGGAGTCAATTCTAAATGTAATGTTAAAGGCAAAATTTTAAATTGTAGTAATGTGGCAGTTCAAAGAACAAATTTAACTTTACAAGAAATATGTAATTCTGGTCAGTACTAGATTTTCATTTTATTCAGTCTTGATTTGCTCAAAATTATGAGGGACGGACAGCTGACTTCTTTGACAATTACACCAATTTTCAAATTCACAGAAAAGACTTAATACATGTATCCTTTCTTTATTGTCATTTGTTTCCTTCCCAGAGCTCTCATTAGCTCTTTTCCAAATCTGTAAATAATTAATCATTAGGGCTGCATAAAGACTGGAAATTATTTATTGTGAAAAACTTGGAGTGAAATGAAAAATTTTCATTTTGATCAAAGTGTTTCACAGATTTCTTTGATTTTCTTTTTGCAAATCTATTTCTGACAAAAAAAATTGTGTAGTTTCAAATCAAATGGAATCAAAAACAAACTTTTTTTGTTTTCTTTTGTGTGGGGGGGAGGGTTTTCTCTACTTTCTCTCTTTTGGGGATTAAGAAAGAAAGAAAGGGTGGGAGAAAAAAACCCCAAACTGAAAAATATTCATGTTGATACCATTCTGTTCAAACCAAAAACCCAAATTAGTTTCCTTGTTTTGTTGGAAAATCAGAAAAAATTGAATGTCATGGAAATTTTTCTTGAAAATATAATGTACAATCCAAGAAGCCATTTTTCATTAAAAAACAAACAAAACTAGTTTTGCTTACCACTCACTATACCTGCTTTCACAAATGAGAACCTCATAAAATTTGGACTTAAAAAGTCACTTCAGAAGCAATGATGCATATCATGTCACTGGCTTTACAATTATATTGATTTTGAGTTGAAAAAATCTTGGTTTGGAGAAGAATATTTTGTTAGTGAAAAGATCTTGTCTTTTACATATTTTGTAAAGTTACCAGTTGCATCTTTGTGCACTATGAGAATATCTCATTGATCCAATACTTAATTATTCACATTTGTTAAATTTTCCATGTAAAATTAAATGTATTCAAAGGAAATGGTGGGAATAGAACTCAGAATTGTCCCCAGCACTCCTCATCTCCTGTGCTCATGAAAGCTTATGCTCAAATAAATTTGTTTGTCTCTAAGGTGCCACAAGTCCTCCTTTTCTTTTTTCATCTCCTGTTGTTAATATAAATTACTGTTGTTACATAAATTAATATAAATATAAAACTTTCAGAACTGATGCGAGCATGGGATAACTCAAATCACATGTTGAATTTGTTCCAGAGCTTTATATAAAATTTATAGATTGTACCTTTGATTTGGTTTAACTAACTCATGAACAGATTCAACACATGTACAATTGCATGTGTTTTGTCAACAGAGAATTAACTTCACACCTGATTTCTGGTTTTTATATATGTCTGGCCCCTGATGATGTGCAGAGAAGTGAAATTTAAAAAATTGACATGGAAGGGAGGGAATAGCTCAATGATGAGTGGTCTTTTGTATAAAGATCTAAAGATATATTGTATTCAGTATTGAATAGTATACCAAACTCACTTTATTCAAAGCACATTCAATTGGATTCTGTTTCATGAAACTTAAGATTTCTGGAAGGGGTAGGGAAATAGTGGTCATGTGTGTTGAAGTTCTCCAAAGGTATAAGTGAGTGTGAGAGAGAGGGGGGTAAGGGGGGCCAGGGGAGCTAGTTTGTAATTATGTAGTTGGAGAAATTATTTCCATGTGAAATACTTAAATTTTCTTGGCTGTTGTTCAGATTAGCCACACTGGATTTTAATTCTTGAGGATTTGCAAAGCATTACTTCATTCTTATTTGTAGCCAAACTGAATTCAGTGCATTAGAAATCACACACATGAAAGTCTCATGTGATAGTACTTGACAAAATGTGGTATTCCATCTTTTTATAGCCTACAAAGAGAAATTGCAGATTGTCAAATGTACAGATATAAAAGGTATTTAAATTAATTTTACATATAATTGATACAATTAGAATATCAGATATTTACTATTTTTATATGGTATGTCATATCCGTGGATAATATACTATGTGAATTATCTTTTGACTCACTATACACTCTAGAAAGTCTTTAGACTTCTAAAAAGTATTATTAGAGTAAAAGTTTTAGATCATTTCCTCTCTAGGTTGCTGGGTTGAATGCAGCTAATCTGTTAGGTACTGTTTAGGAAAGTCATTGCTATCTGGTGGCTTTTTGGTGGTGTGTGTGAAATGAACAAGTGGTCTCAGTTCAGTTCTTAGCAGTCATGTATTTTTGTGCATGTAAACAAATCCACCAATTTCTCGGAAGTACAAAGGAAATTTTGGTAATGGGAAATAAAAAGACGTGTGTATTGAAGGCAAAACAAAAATTATTAATTGGGAAAACGCTAAAACTTCATTTTGAATGAAGTAGTGAATAGTCTGAAAGCAACGGAAGTTCTCCAATCAGTCCTATATTTATATTCATTATTCTGTTTGTTAAATGCTACACAGAAATTCTATCTTTCCTCTGAATATCTTATATGGCTTTACACACATTAAGCTTCCAAGTCTCTGTGGATAATAAAGTGTCATTATCCCCATTTTACATTTGGATAAATTGTGACAGAGAGGGTAAAGGATTTGCCCAAGATTACAGAGCAAATCAGTGCCAGAGCTTGGAATAGGAATCCAGAAATCCTGGCTACCAGACTCTTGTGCTAACTGCTATAAACGCAGTCTAATATTCTGTTTAATGACACATCACATGCTTGTGCTATATATAATAACATGAAGTACCAAAGGAGTGATCTAATTATATTGCATTAATAAAAGTTGCTCTTTGGAGGAGGGTGATGTATTAAAAAGAAGCCCCTGGTGAGAGAGTCAGACAGCTGTCCAGAAGAAAGGTAAAGATCCCGTGAAGTTTTTCTCTCAATAAAACATTCTTAATATCCAGGATAATATTTGAGCTATTTCCAGACACTTCATAGGCCATAGTCATCTTTATCTACACAATTACTGTACTACCAGCATTTAACTAAATGGGGTAATTTTAAAGTGTTACAGTTTACAGATTTAGCTGTGGGCTCCCACTGACTTTAAATGAAGTCTTGTAGCTAAACTAACATACTTTATATAATGTACCCCTGTCTGTTAAAATCTAATATAACAAGAGAGTAATATTGCATTTATTTGACTTTCAGCATTTTCAGCTCCAGTTTTTTAAAATGAATTTGTGTGCATCAATTATTTTTTTAATTTATTTGTTTTTTCATATTAATTTAAAACACAAAATGTAATGTTGCAGAGTCTTCAAGTTTTGGATTTTGATTTTCCTTCCAGTATAAACTGATCGTCGTATTATAGGGGAGAAACTTAGCCAGGGGGATTTATAGAATGGTACTAAAATGTGCATAGGTCTGCTGTGTTCTGTTGCCGTTTTTTGGCAGGTCTTAAGGGACACCGCACAAGAACCGCTTTCTTAAAAAAAAAATATACATATATAATATCAATAAGTCATTTGCCCAAAGAAAATAATATATCTTTGACAGATATTGAAAAGTGTAGTTCCAGCCGTATGCATCAGGCCAGAAAAAAATAAAGCGACAAACTTACTCGTGAACTTGAAAAGTCGTTTTTACATTTTCCCCTCAAAAAAGTTTCCTTGATAAAAATGTGGAAAAAGAAACCTTTCTATTATTCATGCAGTGAGAACAATTAAGAATAATAGTGTATAAGCTTATATTTAAAATTTTAGTTTCCTTGTATAATACCACTCTGCTAGATGCATTAGGTGTGTATAAAGACAAGTCCTTGTCTGAAAAGTATAAAGTTCTCTCTTTAGTTCACGAGACATATTTTGTTGGGAATGATCTAGGTGACATATCTCTGATTTCTTTTCTTGGGAGATTTAGTTTTTAATATGATAAAATGAAATATCATACTATTTCTTCTCCAAAGATTGAAATCTAACTGAATTTCTTATTTAAGTCTCCAATCCTGCAAAGGCTTATGCATGTGCTTAATTTTACATAGTCAGTATCCCTTTTGAAGTCAAGTTATAAAGTTAATCATGTGAATTAAGTGTTTGCAGGATTGGGGCACGAATTAGTACTGATAGACTTTCAGTATAAACTTGAAAAAGATTTAGGTCATAGTTTACCCCTTAAATTACATTGCACTGTGTGCTGCAAAGACATAGGTAGTGACTCCATAGTTAAGCCTGAGTCTGAACTTGCATTATTGGGTTTCTTTTCAGGACCCCCTCCCTTACTCAAAACAAACATTTTTGAGAGATTGGCTTGTTTGTGTGGGATACTTAAACTAGGGTGAGATTTTTAGTTTGAGAATTTGAAAGGCCCAGGATTAAAAATTTGTTTTCTACTTGATCAAAAGCTACTTTTCTTTAAACTCTTTCCCCCAGTGTTGTAAGCCATTTTGGCCCATGTGTCCTTAGCTGGGGTAGGTTTTGGAACTCAAAACTTCAGCCACAGATGTGGCTCTTTAGGTCTTTTGAATAGAGTAGCTTTAAAATGCAGTGCGTCTTCCAGGGAAGAATTATTTAGGAATCTTAAACCCTTATGGACAGGGTCAGAAAGTATAAGGCGAGATAAACTAATTACATTATCCTGGTGAGGTCATTTCCCATATGCTTAATTTTAAAACTCCTTGGAGTTTTATTTGGAGCAAACTAAAGTCCATAGAAAATCCACCCAACTTTTTTGTTCCTGTTGACACCAGTTCATTAGGTATTGTTGTTGTTAAGAAGATGGTGTCAAAATGGATGTGTGATTGCATTTCACTTTGATGTGTCCTGGCTGGCCTGAAACTAGAAGGCTATGACAAGACTTCGTTGATTCATGGTGAGGCAAGCCCCACTTTGTCTCAGGAATATTTCCATAGCAGACATCTGCAAATCCCATTTCCACACCTTTACAAAACATATTGCTTGGACTTATCACCAAAGGCATTCCATTTTGGATACTCTATGCTCCATAATTTTTTTAAGGTAAGCGAAGTCAAAATCTCCCACCCTTCCTCCTAAAAACTTTGTCTTCACCTGGCATGGATTGACTTGTTGTTGCTTCTCATTGCAGCTTTATTTTCATTTTCTTTTGGGACAGCCCTTGAACTTTTTTCTTACCTGGAGCAAAAATCCTGCAAACATGTTCTCTTTAGAGAACATATAATTACTTCTGCTTCTCTGAGGAGATCTTGCAGAATTCTCATTCATCCAAATGCTTCCTCTCAGAGTTTGGAGATTCCTCTTGCACCTCCTTCCTCCAAGCCATATTTTTGTTCTAAGTTGATCATCTTGAATTGGCTTTTCCTTTTGGGGAACTTTGTTGGTTCCACAATTGAAGGAATTGCATGGAAGGTGCAGATGACAATGTTTATAACAAGTAGGGGGCTGAGTGGAACAGCCATGAGTAGGGAATCTGGCTTGTGTCATCTCTTGCTGCCTGTGCCCTCAAAAGTCAAAAATATGTAAGCGTTAGGAGAGTTCTGAATGTGCATATCAGTTAGTTTTGCAGTTAGGAGCTAAGACCCAGGAGTAAAAAATTCGGCAGGCTGGTATCTTCAGAAAAGCATAATTACAAGTAAGTGATGAGTCAGTGTCATATTAATTATTGTATCTTGACCACTTTTTCCCTCAGCACACATCTGCAGTATTGTCAGGGATTTCTTTGTGTAGTGAATCACTGAAAGATTGGAGTAATATAATTTTGTGCTAATTGTAATTTGACAGAATTTCTGTTGTATAAAATTATGAATGCAATACAATTTATAAAAAATCCTTTATGTATAAAGATAAAGGTAGTAAATTGTGACTTTTTAAAAACATTTTGGCTGTCCATTAAAATATATTCTGGTAAATCCATCTAAACCAAAATTGTTTCCTGTCACACATGGAGGTCCTGCTAATGGTAAACCATCTGAATAGCAAGACAATGTACCATTCAAAAGGAGGAAGATTAAGGAAGAGAGAAACCAATTCTTCTGTTACAAATGAAAATAGAAATCTTCCCTCCTCGGCAACACTCAGTTATTGTAACTGATATGTAAACTTGATTTTTATCCAAGGTAATGTCAAGTTTTAATGAGCGATAGCTGGTGGCCCCAATAAATGTTTGTATGCACATATTTTTTCTTATGCAACCACAATTTATGTATTATCTCATATCTGCATAGAAAAGAGAACATGAACTTTTATATATTTTTTAAAATTGCTAATTTTATGAGTATGAAATTAATTTATTGCTACATATATTTTTCCATATGTCCGCTTGATATCTTAAGTAAATCAATCACTATTTTGAACAATTTATAATTACTCTCTATGTTTAAATGCTCTTTTCAGATTTTTGTTTTGTGGTTTTTTACTGGAATTATACATACATAATATATACAACTTCAAGAACATTCTTTATTGTCTTTTAGTACACTTTCAAGTGCTATCCTTGAAAATAATTTATATACTATACAATGTAACACCACAACTAATATTCTATTTCAAAGAGTTTTTTAAAAAAGCAAACTCATCTGGGCCCAGTTTCTTAGCTGTTAGTGTAGTCTGGAGGCATATGGTCTGACCCCAGCAAGTTAGTACTCCTGCAGGAAATAATGGCAGGAAGTTTTACAAGAGGAACTCCCATGAGTTGGAGCCTGATTATATTGGGGAAACTTCTGAGTGAACCTGTGGGGAAAACAGTTATATACAAGGCAGGCAGCAAAAGTCCCCTTGCTGCAGTGTTGAAGACCAGATGACTGTTGCTGAATTTGGCAGATAATTTTAAACTGTCTCAATGTCCAGTCAGTAGGAATTGGAGAGGAACAGTAGTGGTCATCACATGAGGGTGAGTTGTCTCATGGGAGTTTATTTGCATAAGTAATGGAAGTTACTTATAAGCTGCTTATCTAATACTATCCCAGGCAGTGTTCTTTGTTTTAACACTATAAAAAAGTGTGTCAATCCTAGCTCACAGCACTGCTATACTTACATGGGTGACCAAAAGCTCCATGATGAATTAGTAGTTCTTAAGAAGTTATAATTACACTTTCAGTTTTCTAAGGAGGCAGATTTGCCTCTCCAGTGTGGTTTTTTTTTTTTTTAAATTGAGGAATTGAACCGAACTGTAAACTCTGTATATGATCGAAACCATTTCAAGCCAGGGGTTGCTGTGGCACCCCTAGCACCCCTATTTTCAGCTCCTGTGTATATCTGCTGTGGTAACCAGTAGGTTCCTTTTTGTTGCAGATAGGGTTTGATAATTTTAGTGTACGTGAGAGGATAGCAGATGTTTTTTGTTAAAGTGCAACTGCATATTGCATCCACAATGTATAGCTGTGCTATTAACATTGTTGTACTTTAGTCATCAGCTTGCTGTTACAAGCTTCTTTCCTGAGGTGTTCAACTAACTTTAAAAGCAATCTGCAGATATTTTTGGGAGGCAAGGGAAGGGGATAGTAAATCAAAATGAGTTTTGTTGGTTTATTACATTAGAGAACCACCATGTAATTTTTGATTAAATTTGGCACAGTTAATGCCCAAGTAAGGCCTAGGATTGCATTAATGGGGGTGTAGAAGTCAACAGTGGCTGGTCTGTGGGCTAAGGTTGTGGAGAAACTCATTCACTGTATTTACTTCTAGACAGAGCTTTCTTTAAAGGAAGTCTGTCATTACCTGTGAATGTACATACTTTAGTCACAACATAAATTTTGTACATTTTATTAAGGTATGGGCTTTGTGCAAATGTTAAAATCACTTTTAAGAACTGTTTTGGTCTCTCTCAAATCTTATTGGCAGTGTTATTTTGTTAAATTAGTTGTATAAAACCTTTCTTGAATGCTCTATTTCCATGACCCCTCCCCACATGTCATTAGGAGTTAAAGGCACTCAGACCCTGACAGGATTTGTAAAGATTATTTTATAATAGTTAGGTCCTGTCTACCCTAGCTGGATAAACTATGTTAACCACTTTCTGCCAACAAATGTGTTCAAGCAAATACTGTGTCCAGTGCAATGTAAATAGCCTAAAATCACAGAAGATGTTTACATATTTTATAGTGGTGATGAAAATCTTATCAAACTGAAACGAGCTAGGAAATTTTAAAAATGAAGCTACTCCTAAATTCACTCATTGCACAGGTATGTGCTTTAAAGATTTGGTTTCTGTCCTAACTCTTAGTTTCTGACTATGTAGCTGATAATCATTATAATCTTCTATCTTGTTGAGCAATGTACTTCCTGTGCTAGTTATGCAGCATGATATAGCATCATTTCTCACAGACAGACAACATTGAATACCACACAAAATATATTTAATTTCAAGTTGCATTAGAAGTATAGACCAAATCAAATAGGAAAAGAACTCTTCACTCTTCACTGGCAGGCGCCCAGCACACTGAAGCTGGAGAAATTTGCTTAGCAGTACCTATCAGGGTAGCACTTGAACCCTCTGGCCCCTCCCATGGCTGTATCAGGATGGTAGCATTCTGTACCCCCTCAGTTTCTTCTCACCACCCATGGTGTGAGTCAGAGCTTTCTGGGCTGCATTTTCCTCACAGTTTATGCAACAAAGAGATTTTTGTGGACTTTGTAAATAGTTTAGTTAGCAATAATACCCTTGTAGTTATTTAATTAGCTTAATAGTTGCAGTTTATTAGTATTACCTGATACTATGTCCTCACCAGGTTTCAACCACTGCCCTTCTTGCAGGGTAGCTATTCTGAGTAATGACCCCTGCGTTCGTTTTTTTTTTTTTGTTGTGTCTACGGAGAGGGGCAATTAAGGACAAATGCTCAAACTGTCATTCCTTTAAGAAAAGGAAACAGGTTGCTTGGGATCTGCATTTGAAACCACATCTCCTGGAAGAAGCCATTAGGACAGATTCAGGCCTGGGGCCTTCTCATCAGTTGTCAGAGCTGGTTTCAGACTCTTCTTTGAGAAAAAGTGACTGTTCCCCTTCCTTTGGTCCCCTTAGGAAAAGAACTCATACGACTAATCAGAGCCATTCCAGGACTCAGATGGATTCTTCCTCATGGCTCTTCAAGTGCCCAAGATGGAGCAGGGCCGTCTATCTGCTCTCTGGTACAAAGGCAAGATCAGAGCAACACAAACAGCCTTCCTCCATGCAGATAACACCCTGAACAGCTGTATATAGCCACAGCCTGCCAGGCACACATGCGTTACACTCCAGCTTCCACAATAATTGGTTACCACTTGCAGGGTGACCCCAAAACACTCACACTCCTGGATTTTCCTCCAAAATGTGTGTTCCACACTGTCTAGCCCTCTTCTGGACAGTTCAGATATATTAAGTCCATTGCCCCTACAAGAGGACCAATACACAACAGTTTGCTACCCTTAAATGGAGTCACCCACACAATTCATGACATTGAATTAGTTTTGATTAAAGAGTGATTAAAGACAAGTTTATTTAACTACAAGGAGAGAGGTTTTAAGTGAGTATAACTATAAGGTATTATAGTTAGAAATGGTTAGAAGAGAAATAAAGATAAAATGCTTTCCGGTGCTAAAACGCAACAAACTAGACTTGGTTCACGGTGAAGTCCTTTATCACATGTTCCCAGTAACATTGCTGACCAAATTCTCAGGCCAGGATCTGCTCCCAAAGTCTAACAGCTGTTTCTTTTGTCATCTTAGGTTAAAAAGAGTTGGCTAGGGAGAGATAAATTGGGACCCTTCATATTATAGTCCAGTACGCCTTTGAAATGCGTTTTCCTGAGGGTTATCCTTAGATAAAGTTCATTCCTGCTGTGAGGCTGGAATTTTGGAGTCTCACGGTGAAAGAGGTTTCATGCTGCTGTTAGGTAAGATGTAGTTCTGTTTGTTCCTGCCCCCTCTTCCTTGCCAATGAATACCTACTTGATAGGTGGTTGCCCATCAACTTGGACACTTGGCTAGAGGCATCAGCTTGTCCTTTGTCTTTGAGAAACTAATTTACCCTTCCCCAGACTTGTCTGGTAAACACTCTTCGGTCATGATTTCAGCTTTTGTTTATAATTTTATGTATAATTTTACTATAAGCAAGTCATCATGATATTATTGACCAGTGAGTTATTAATTTTAATGTCTATATTTATATTAAAATTTAATATTAATCTTCAAATGATACCTCACAAGGTATATTTTGTACAAAGATTATTACATTAGTGTAGAGGGTGTGAATACAGGGGTGCATCCTGAAACAGCCATCCAGTTCCCCTTTTTTGTCCCCCTTTTCTGGGACCCCTCTCACAAGTGTCTGCTCCTTCAACAGATCCAGACTCTACGTGTTTCGGGAACTGCAGCATCAGGGAAAGGGGTTCTATTCATGATATTTCCTGATCCCCAAGTTCAAGTGGGCATTGTGAGACTTATTCTTCGAGGACTTGTTCATGTCCATTCCACATTAGGTGTGCACACGCCACATGCACTGTTACCAGAGATTTTTCCCTCAGTTGTGTCTGTTGGGCTGTCTCTCTAGCACCCTTTGGTATAAGGTGCGCTGCCGGCCCCGCACTGTCTCAGTTCCTTCTTACCACCCGTGATGGTTGCTGTGAATGTCTCCTCTTGCTTCGGTGTCACGGTTCCTCCCCCACTCTGAACTCTAGGGTACAGATGTGGGGACCTGCATGAAAAACCTCCTAAGCTTATCTTTACCAGCTTAGGTCAAAACTTCCCCAAGGTACAAAATATTACCCCCGTTATCCTTGGACTGGCCGCTACCACCACCAAACTAATACTGGTTACTGGGGAAGAGCTGTTTGGACGCGTCCTTCCCCCCAAAATACTTCCCAAAACCTTGCACCCCACTTCCTGGACAAGGTTTGGTAAAAAGCCTCACCAATTTGCCTAGGTGACTACAGACCCAGACCCTTGGATCTTAAGAACAATGAACAATCCTCCCAACACTTGCACCCCCTCTTTACTGGGAAATGTTGGATAAAAAGGCCTCACCAATTTTCATAGGTGACCACAGACCCAAACCCTTGGATCTGAGAACAATGAAAAAGCATTCAGTGTTTTACAAGAAGACTTTTAATAAAAAATAGAAGTAAATAGAAATAAAGAAATCCCCCCTGTAAAATCAGGATGGTAGATATCTTACAGGGTAATTAGATTCAAAAACATAGAGAACCCCTCTAGGCAAAACCTTAAGTTACAAAAAAGATACACAGACAGAAATAGTTATTCTATTCAGCACAATTCTTTTCTCAGCCATTTAAAGAAATCATAATCTAACACATACCTAGCTAGATTACTTACTAAAAGTTCTAAGACTCCATTCCTGTTCTGTCCCCGGCCAAGACGACTACAGACAGACACAGACCCTTTGTTTCTCTCCCTCCTCCCAGCTTTTGAAAGTATCTTGTCTCCTCATTGGTCATTTTGGTCAGGTGCCAGCGAGGTTACCTTTAGCTTCTTAACCCTTTACAGGTGAGAGGAGCTTTCCCCTGGCCAGGAGGGATTTCAAAGGGGTTTACCCTTCCCTTTATATTTATGACATTCGGTAAGGCAATTATCAGTGGTTTCTCTCTGTTCATAGTGTAGTCTATAGTATAGTTTTAGTGTATATTATATATTGTAAATCCTTTTTTGTAGGTAGTTAATACTCCCCCTACTTATTGTTAAGGGGCTCCTTCGCTCCTGGGGCTGGGCATGCTCCAGTCTCTGGGTTTCAAACCTTGTGCCTCCTGTGGTAAGGTTATGTTTGTGAGCAACCCACCCTCCAGTTGTCTGAAGCGTCTAAGAGAATCTTATGTGAAAGACCTCTGCTAAATTTGTCAGGACTTTAATCCTTGCACAAAGGAGGACAGAGCAATCAGACTTAAGGCTATCCTAATCCAAGCCACCCAGATTCAGCACTGAGCACTTCAGCCTCAGTGTGAAGCACTCCTCCAACACTGTGTGCATGCTAGCACCGCTCTCCATTCCTGATGCTGAGGAAGAAGCACAAAAAGCAGCACACCAACAGGGGGTGATTGCTGGTGTCGAAGAAAGACATGCAAAGGGAAGGCAGTGGAGTGCCACCCGTGTTGGGCCACTTCTCCACCCCCAGTCTGATGGCGATACTGTCGACATACTGAGACCATTGATTCCGGTGTGGGACCCTCTGCTGACGCCAGGAAGTCATTGTAGTGCCAGTGGCATTGCAGTGTCTTCACCTATGGAGGACTTCATAGTCACCAGAAACTTATTGTTGCCCCTGGTCCCACTGACCATGTTAGGTCAGCTGACTACTTTGTCTTCCTCGAGCAGGAGAGAGCGTGATGCTTCAAGCTTCTTGCTGGCACCAGGCCCACTCAGAGGCAAGCTGACTCATCTATCCTCTGCGAGGTCATCCCAAGACCACCACCGTTTACCAGACCGTTGGCACTGATCAGAGGTAGTGAGAGGTACTGCTGCCCCAGTGGTTGCGTAGGGAGGATTCTTCATCTGAGTCTGATGTGGAGCCCTATGGTCAACCTAAGGGCCACAGGTATCCATCCTACATGTCGCCAGACCTTGGTGCAAGTCCTCCCCAATGATACCTAGCCAGGAGGACAGTGGCTTATGCAGTGACAATTCTGGAATCTCCCACCATTCATGGTTGGTTGCTTCCAAGAGGTGGGTTCCCACTCCTCCAAGTTTGACAGTGGACCCCGAGTCCGGTAACAACCTCAGTACCAATTTACAGGACATAACCCCAATTGAGGTTATTGAAGCTGGAGAAGAGGAAGAAGTCCCTCCTCCAGTACAGGCCTCTTCCTCCTCCTCCCCAGACGAAGCCATCTTGGGGCTGAGCAGCTCACTTCCTCAAGATGGCTTTAGGGCTCATCAAGAGCTTCTGAAGCGGATAGCAGCTAACGTGGGGTTTCATACTGAAGAGTTCAAGGAATCATCTCACAGCCTCATTGACGTTCTGGCTGCAGCAGCTCCATCAAAAGTGGCCTTACCCATTAATGAGGCAGTAATGGGTCCAGTCAGAGCCCTGTGGGAGACCCTATCTTCTCTGCCCTCCTCTTCGAAGAGGGTAGAGAATATATATTATGTGCCCAGTCAGTGGGTCTGAGTATCTGTACTCTCAGCCCCCACTCTGGGATCCCTCGTATTGGTGCTAATGAAAGAGACAGACAGGGCCAGTTGAGCGCTACCCCCAGACAGAAGGACACAAAGAAACTTGATCTGTTTGGGAGGAAAGTTTATTCAACACATGGTCTACAATTACGTATCTCAAACCAGCAAGCCTTACTGGGGAGTTACGACTACAGTTTGTGGGATTTCTTATCCAAATTTAAGGACCCCATGGCCCAAGACTTAAGGCAGGAATTCTCAGCCCTCTTAGAAGAGGGAAAGAATGTTGCCAGAGCCTCTCTCCAGGTGGCACTGGAGGCAGCAGATGCGGTGGCCAGGACAATGGCCTTCGCTGTCATCATAAACGATGCTCTTGACTGCAACCCTTGGAGCTCTCTGTCTATCCAGGGCCTCCCTTTTGAAGGCTCCTTACTATTTTCAGAGCACATGGATACCAGACTACACAGCCTGAAGGATTCAAAGGCTACTATCAGGTCCTTGGACCTCTATGCTCCATCCACTTTAAGGAAGCACTTCAGGCCTCAGCAGCTGCCATGCTTCTTGGCTTTGCCTCTAAGACAGAATTCCTATAAGAGAGATGGGAGAGGTTACAAGCGCCGTCAGCTGCTTCCGTCCACCTCAACCTCCCAGCAGGGGTCATGTCGGTATTCTGGTGGGCCCCAGCAGGCCTTTTGAAGGTGTGCCTGAGAGCGCTATACCAGTTCCCGCTTCATATCCTGCTTCCCCTTTATTTTTGGACCAACTGTCCCACTTCAGCCCGGTGTGGTCCTGTATAACATCGGACTGCTGGGTGCCAAAAAGTATATGAAATGAAAGTGTTTTTTTTTTAAATTTATAAAAAGTCCATTAGGAAATAAGGAAAGAGATAAAACTAACTATAATGGCAAGATTTGAGTCTGTCAAAATAATTTGTCTTACAAGCACATTCTGTAATTTAACATTTGCCTTTGAACCTTTTTATTGACCAAATTAGATAAGTCAGCCACAGGAGCTGAGGTGGGTAAATCAACACATTCTGTTAAGTTCTTTCTCTTCTTCTGTCTTTCAGCTGGTTAGTATATATTCTTGTAAGAATAACATTTACATTGATTAGATTGATTGAATTTTAATAACATGGCAAGCAGTGACTGTGTAATTAATGGTCTGTCAGCATTTCCTTTTCAACACTATTCTTTTCAGGAGAACTGTAGAAAGCTCAGCTGTAAAAACTCACTGTGTATAGAAATACGGCAGTACATGGTGGATGGCTTGAGAGGACACTTCTTTTCTTCCCAATCTCTTGCCGTTTCCCAAATCAGTTACTCAAAAACGTAATTTCCTGAGGGTTACTTTCACTTGCACACTTCATATCTTATGGTGTTCTGCTGTCCACTAAAGCTTGCTCTCTGTTCATGGTGCTAGATTCCTATATATACATTGGCTCCCTTTCCCCTCCCCACCTGATAAAAATAAAACAATTTGTAACTTGTAATGACTTGTAAAATAACTTGAAAAAATGGTATCATAAAGCAACTTCCTCTAGATTCTTTCAAGTCTGGCTTTGGGGCATTGGGTGAGTCAGGAGTAAGAACTGGGAGTCCCTCACCAGATGTGCTTTCTCCCTCGCACTCTGCATCAGGTTTAGAGCAGTCTGATCTGCTGACTAAGCTCTCTGGAGAAGAGAGAAGAAAAAACTATTTTTCTAGCATGTTATCACTATGGGCAATAGGCTGGAGGCAAAATTTGTTGCCTTATGTATGTTAATTTAAAACTACAATATTCTGTGGACTCTATATATAAGGATCAGAAACTTGAAATTGCCTTCACTTTGAATTTTTTTAGTATTCAGTTCTGTCATTCTTGTATTGAGTAGTACCTTACTCTACAAACAGTGTAACTGATCTCAACTACTCACAGGTAGTAATGTAGTCAAGATGTCAGAATATGGCTTTTCAGCTGTGCTTAGAGCAAACCTACCCTGTTGTGATGGAAAATCAGTGCTGTAGAATACCAAAGTACTAGAAATTCTAAATGGCTTGGCATTAATGAACTTCAATAGTTGAATCTCATTCTGGGATTCTGAAATTACTGGAATTGTTGGAAATTAATTTTGATTTGCTCTTGTGAACATGATACAGTAAAAGCTGTTTTATCCTGCATGTTGGAGAATGGGGGGTGCCGGCAAGTGAAAAATGCCGGTTAACTAAGAGAGAGGGAGTTTGGGTGCGGGAGGAGGTGTAGGGCCCGGGTTCTGGGAGGAAATTTGGGTGTTGAAGGGGACTCAGGGCAATGGGTTAGGAGGAGTATTGGGGTGTCGGATCTGGGGGGTGCTCACCTTGGGCAGCTCTCCGCAAGCGGTTACCTGTCCCAGCTGCCTCCACCTGCAGGTGTCGCCCCCGCAGCTCCCATTGGCTGCAGTTTCCAGCAAATGGGAGCCGCAGAGCTAGTGCGCGGGGTGGAGGGCAGTGCACAGAGCTGCCTGCTGTGTCTCCGCCTAGGGCACCTTGCACCCTTCCCAAGCCCCCTTCCACACCCCCTCCTGCACCACAACCCCCTTCCGACCCTGTGCCAACCGGATTATCAACTGGCATTTCAATGAAGATCAGAAATGCCGCCCCCCTTTCCCCCCCGTCCCGTGTGTGTGTTTTGAAAATTAGGCTTTATAAGTCCTCAGAAAACCTGGAGAGGGTTTTTATTTTTATATATGTCTGTCTGTGTGTGTGTGTGTGTGTGTGTGTATATATGTATGTGTATATATATATATATGTATGTGTATATATATATATATGTATGTATATATATGCAATTGTATACCTAATTTACACGCATGATAACTAAGCAAACAAATTAGGTGCACAATTGCATTCACACCTCTCCAGGTTTCCCCCCCACTGCTGAGGACTTATCAAGCCTAATTTTCAAAAAGAGCAGAAGCCCAGAGCTATATACAAATGTGAATGCAATTGTGCACCTAATTTGTTTGCTTAGTTATCACGAGTGTGTGGGTGTAAATTAGGTATACAATTTCACAAAGCCCTGGGCTTCTGCCATTTAGAAAATCAAACCCTCAGGTAGGGTTGCCAGCTTTCTAATGGCACAAAACTGAGCATCCCTGCCTTGTCCCTACCCTTAGGCCCCGCCCATGCCCCACCCCTTCTGAGGCCCTGCTCGTTCCATTGCCCCTCCCTCTGTCACTCTCTCTCTCCCACCTCACTCACTTTCACCGGGCTGTGGCAGGGGTGTAGGAAGGGGGTGAGGACTCCGGCTGGGGGTGTGGGCTCTGGGGTGGGGCCAGGGATGAGGGGTTTGGGTTGTGGGAGAGGGCTCCAGGCTGGGGCAGGGGGTTGGGGTGTGGGAGGATATGGGCTCTGGGCTGGGGGTGTGGGCTCTGGGTGGGGCCAGAAATGAGGGGTTCAGGGTGCAGGAGAGTGCTCCGGGCTGGGGTAGGGGGTTGGGGTGCAGGGGCGGGTAAGGACTACGGCTTGGGGTGCAGGCTCTGGGTGGGGCTGGGGATGAAGGGTTTGAGGTGCAGGAGGGGGCTCCAGGCTGGGGCAGGGGGTTGGGGTCCGGGAGAAGGTGTGGGGTCCTGGCAGTGCTTACTGCGGCCCCCAGGAAGTGGCCCCCCGGTCCCTGCGGCCTAGGTGCATGGAGGGCCAGGGAAGCTCTGCACATGGCCTTGGTGCCCACAGGCACCACCCATGCAGCTCCCATTGGTCACAGTTACCAGCCAGTGGGAGCCCTGGAGCCAGCATTCAGGGCGCAGGCAGCGCAAAGAGCCTCCCTGGCTGCCCATGTGCCTAGGGGCCGCAAGGACCTGGCGGCCGCTTCTGGGAGCTGCATGGAGCTAGGGCAGGCGGGGAGCCTGCCTTAGCCCTGGGCCATTGCTTCACTGGTGACTGGACTTCTAACAGTCTGGTCAGTAGTGTCAACTGGAGCCACCAGGATCCCTTTTTGACTAGGCGTTCCGGTCAAAAACTGGACACCTGGCAACCCTATATCTGGGCTGTGTATTTCTTATTTGTTGTTCTTCTATACCACCCCACATTTTCTATGTAATATTTTAAGACCATGTAGAGGGCTGCAAACAAGTAATTTGATTATGGGCCATAGAGATAAGTCAGTAGATTCTTCTGTCAGCAGATGGAGACAGAAAACATGAACTTTTGAGTTACAACATCCCTTTATGATTTGCCATCTGACTCCTCCTCACTTTGCTGTTTCTAGCTGGTGGGATAGCTACCAAGCTACCTCACTGACAGAGCCTAGAAAAGGGAGAGGATGTCTTTACTACTGCTAAGTACAAACAGGAATAACATGGTTTCCAACTGAGTGTTAAGTGTGTACTTGATCCAGTTATACAGTCCTAGAAAAAGGATTTCCAAATCCTCCTCATGTTTTCCTAGTCATCCGTATTCCCTTCAAATTGTGATGGCGTCAGAAAAATACTAGCAGGTCTGGCAGACTTTCTACTAGGTTTTGGTATACACAATGGCAAATTTTGGGCTTGATACAGTTACCTGCACAGTGTACAATGGCTTGTACAACATGGAAATTAGAATTAAAGTGGAATTTACTCATGTGCAGGCCACCAGAGCAGTGCATACTGATTACACAGAGAAACTCTTATCTCAGTAAGACTTATCTCTATGGCCCATGATCAAATTACTTGTTTGCAGCCCTCTTCATGTGAATTAGGGAAACAACTCTAAAGATATTGGTAAGATTAAACTAACAGGATCTATTACATGAATTTTATTTGAGCTAACACTGAGCTAAGCATCCCTAATTTAAATACTGTAAAAAGTTGCTTAGCTGTAAAACGATGCGGGGCCAATTGATATGAAAAGTCTATCATTGTTTGTAATGTGTTGAGAGTTCAAATAAAGGTCACTGGGTCCAGATGCATTTTATTTCTTCCTAGAATAGTATAATATTGTGTACAGTATAGTAGAAGATAAATCAGTATGGAATTGATTAAGCTCTTAGGAAAAAACAAAGGATTATAATAAGTAAACTGCAGTGGTGATTTACTTCAGTATACATATTGATCTGCACACTTCGTTAACAGGAAGATTTACTGAGTTCTGGGAGAAATACTAACATATCTGGATCCCTCTCCTTTATGTTCTGATTTCATTTTTCTCAGACTTGCAGAATGTTGGAGGAGGAGGTGTTCTTGATTCTTGAACTTTTTGTGTGGGTGTTTAAACTAGAGAATGATTACTATGTGTATTGGGAGGCTCAGGCTTATGAGGTGTAATGGATTTTATGGGATGTTTTGCATTTCATCTGAGTCAAGCTCCGTGTTATGCTTCACTGCTAATTCAGGCAATGTTCTATGGATGAGAGACCCATCTTCCCATCAGAAAACCTCTTAATCTTGGAGAAAGTGCTCATGGCCAGGAACCAGGAGACTGAGTTATAAATCTCACCTCTGACACTCTTGGCTACTTATATTTATGTGCATGTTATAGCCTTAATATTGAGGAAAGCCTTGTAATCTTACCTTGAGTACCCCTGTTTTCTTTATTAAAAAAATAAATAAAACCCCATTGATTTTAATTCATACACTACAAAAATATCTTTTTAAAACAGGTGTTGCAGTTAAAAAAAAACGCTGTCCATTCTGACATGACATACAAAAAACCAAGAAGTACTCCACATTTTGGTCACTTGTTACACATATTGATGGCTTGTGTCACATTTGTGTGAAAGTTGGACGGTATAGTGAGGCCTAGTAAAGCAATAAACATTTGTATAGTCACATCCCTGTATTTATTTGTTCAGGATGGAAAAGGAAGTTTGTGATCTATCACACATACTTGTTCATGTCTTTAACTTTGAGTTAAGGTTGTTAGGCTGTGTAACTCACCAATGAAACCCTTAACTAGCAAAGAAAAAAGCATTTATATGATACAGCAGCCCCTCTATATTCCACTCACCAGTTCCTCGTCGGCCTCTGTTATCTGCCTTCCACCACACAGATCTTCACCCTTATACTGGACCATTAACATGCAGCTTTGTTTCTAGGTATTCAGGTGATTTGGTGGTTTGTCATAGCTGAGCTCTCTACTCCCTTCCAAACTGATTTCTCACTTCCACATCTCCTTTCACCTCCTTAACCTATCTAGAAGGCCGCTTACAGCCCCTTAGTTCCCAACAAAGCTGCTGCACGATGCGCTGGGTGAACCAACATCAGGAGTGAGGGCATGAGCAGGCATGGTGGAGAAGAATGGTGTGATTGGAGATATGGAGTGGATGATTTAAGGAAAGGGTGTATGGCGGTGGTGGTGGGTCTAGATGTGGAACGTATGGGGCTCTGTGTGAAAGCCCAGTGGCTCGGCGCTATTGGCACTTGAAGACCTCCCCTGATGCTACCTACCACCCTTCCTTTCTGTGTGTGTGTGTGTGAAAATGTCAATACATGGTCTTAAAATATTACATAGAAAATTAATTCTATGTACTCTGAAGTTATTTGTGTAAATGTGGAGATTAAATTCAATCGTTAAAGGGATTTTAGTTCTGCATTAAATTCCCAATTCAGCAGAGAATTGATGATTAAATCCATCCCTATTCGGCAGACCATTTAAGCACATGCTGAAATATCAAGGATATGCTTTGCTGAAATGGTGTCTTAATTGCTGAGCTGCAGGCGTATTCCAGTGTATTCACATTGGGGAAGAAATATATGTTTGGAAATAAATAAATAAAAACTTGAGTAGTTCTGTTCAGTTTAACAAATTCAGTTGCATTAATAATGTGATCAGAAGTGTGAAGTTATTGTTGTATGGTTCAGAAGTTGTCTTTTATTTAGTTGCTTGTATTATTATAGTTCAGTAAGGCTAGATGAACAATGTAAATGAAGAATGATAAAAGCACGAATAAAAATTAAATTCAAAATGTTTCGGTTTTGATCCATCACACTCTTGCTGTCATTGATTTTTTTCCCCCCATCATTTTTTGTTCTCTGATCTAATGAAGGTTTGTTTAGAAAGTATTTTGTAAATGCTTGAATGAATATTAGTGTGTTTATTACAGGTGTGCAATATTTGGGGTTCTGTAAACATTTCCATAATAAAGTCCTCTGTTCACAGGGGTTTGATAACTTGCTCATAAAAATGTGCTTTGGGCAGAAACGTGGTGTACCAGTCTGTCTGAAAGCTTGTGTTTTGTTTAAGAAAAATCAAAAGTCTGTGTTTGTACACTATAGAAATTTTAAACACCCAGTTTAAATCTCAGAATGTGACTTAGCAGCTGTTTTCTTCATATTTCTTATATGCATGTCATTATAAATAATTGCTTCATATTATTCTGAATCCTAACAGCTCCTTTACGGAAAACTCAGGTAAATTATGCAGAACTTGGAACTATAGAAATGAGAGATTTCATGCTAGATTGTATCTGGAGCTGTTAAAGTTTTTCAAATACTATGCTTGTTAAAAATTGGTAAAATAGACAATAATTCCCAAGTATTTATCACTTAACTAATATGTGTAATTATTAAGTTCACATACATTCAGGCATCTACATGGTGATCATGACTAGGGTTCCTAAGTGCTATGGTAATATTAATAATGGTGGTTATTATGTATTTAATTGTTCTCATGTACACAGCTCTTCTTTTTTCAAATGTATTTCTTTTTAAATTAAGCCACCAGAAATAACAATTACTTAACGCAGCAACATTAGAAGTCTGACATCCAATAAAACACAAGAAGTTTAAGAGGGAAAATTAAAGATTAGCTTTAATACAAATATTGCCATACAGCATGCAATGTGGAAATCAGCATTGCTGCTTGGGCACAATGGAATGAGATTACAGCTCTAAATGTTGCTGCATTTGTCAGACCCTTAAGTTTGTTTAAACACAATTCTCTGCTACGTTCATGCTAAAAACTAAAGATACGTCTAGAAATTATGTTTTTCTGTAATTTTATCTACCTGGAATGGATACTGTATTACAAACTGCTAGTGATACACTTGCGTAGTTTGTCAGCAGTAAAGGAGTTACTTAACTTTTAAGGCGCGTCTTTGCCTGACTATTGCCTCAGTGTTTGAAGGAAACTAGAGATGATAGAACCACTTTGATTGACCCTGACTTTTGTTTCTTATTAAAATACTTCAAATACAGATACATTTTATTTCCTTGATATTTTTCTGTCTGCTATGATATTTGAAATACAAGTTCTTTGAGCAATCAGTTGAAAGAATGGCTAGTTTTATGCTGTTTTATGTAAATGCTTCTGTATCTTGTACTGAAGTGTGATTTTTTTCGGACAGTTTTGCAGCAGTAGACCTCAAGGTTTGCCTGCTTTGGGTTTTTTGCACCAATGCTGACGTTGTTAGAAGCAACTTGCATTTAATAAGCCACACTAGGGCAAGTCACATTTTACTTCTGGCTAACATGTCTATATTATGGGTTTGCACCAGTGCAGCAATATCAGTGTAGTTGCAGCGGTGCAAAAAACAAAAACAAACAGACCAAAACAAAATCTAACATAGACAAGCCCTAATTAATCACAAATGTATACCTCTAGCATCCTACAGTAACTGTACGCTAGAGGGCTCTCTTTCTTTTCTCCCACAGTGGAAGATGCGTTATTACTATGCTGTGCTAAAACAAAACATTGGTTCTCCGCTGATCTTCATGACTCATGCAATTAAATTGTAGACCTAAAACAAGAGGGAGAGGAGGAAAACAATAAAATAGGCTGCATGCATTCAGCTTACTTTAAATGTTAAAAAAATGTTTTCTTTTATTACATGGGAATAGACTGCTCACTGAAGGTCAGAGAAGATTAACTTCTGACGGACATTCCTAGTCTAGATTTAGTTGGTGTTTGTTTCCACACTTGTTAACTTTATGATGTTTTGCATGATTTATTGTTTTTATTTTTGAACTTTCGCTTATATATTTTCGTAGAACTTGTACATAACCATTGTGCTTTGTTTAAGCTCCAGAATATAATGTTCTATTCCTGGCTAATGGCAAGCTTTGGTTTATTATAATTAGGGCTGCAGTTTTGCCATGTTACAGAAAAAGTCAGAGGTACCATGATTTTTCTATTTGTCCATAACTTCCTGTAGGAAGGCTCTAGGTGGGTTGCTGGCCTGGTTTGGATGGGAGGCTCTGGGAAGGAGCAGCGGGCTGCTGGTGAGTGAGCTCATCCTGCACTCACCCTGCAACAGTTGCTCCTGTGTCCCATGGAGATGGGCCTGGCTACCTGTTTCAAGCATTGTGATCTGGGACACGGGATTACCGAACCATTCACTCAAATCTGGCCGTCACGTTGCTTCCCCCATATCGTGATGGAGGGGCGGCAGGGTCAAGCCTGAGCAAGTGGCACTGGGACCTTATGTGCCAGGTTGCGACACCTGGAGCAGGGAGCCAAGGCAGCCACTGCTGCCCGTGCCCAAGGTGAGTGTGGGACAGGCTCACTCAACCCTCAGGCCCAGCCCCAGGGTACATAGGAGCTGCCAATGCTGCGGTGAATGTGGGGCAGGCTCACTCTCTGGCCCCCACCTCCACCCCCAAGGGTCTCCTCCCCTCAATGGGGTGGGAGTAGGGTTGTGGTCCTGGGGTAAAGTGTGCTGTTCCAGGTAGTGGGTGACCCCTTTATTTGTCAGGGCATTTTTTAATCAAAATCATGGAGCAAGAACTAAACCCATGACTTATAGTGAATTTACCATGACTGCTCCGTGATTTTTGATTAAAAAATGTCATGTCAGATTTGCAGCTCTAATTATAATTTTGCAGTTATTACAGTTTGAAATCAGAATTATTGTATACAGCATCATTTATGTTCATGGCACTTTACACACAAATGACAAGTACCCCAAAGAAGTTAAATATTAAGGGTCAGATCCTTAGCTAGTGTAAATCGTCATACTCCACTGAGGTCAGTAAAGCTATGCTGATTTACACCAGCTGATGATCTAGCTATTGACTTTAATGGGTGTAGGTTCAAAGCCTAAATGAGACTTAATACAACAAGGGACAACAATAAACAAAAGGGCAGGCCAGAGTTGTGCGTTAGTGAGGGTTACAACAGTGAAAGATTGTGAGCAGTACTTACGTATGCATCTTACTGATTCCTCTTTTGGTTTGTTTTTGTTTTTAATTAATTTCATATTAAAACATGGATAGTGTCCAAAAAGAGAGTGGAATGACTGTACAGGAGAAAAAAATGTAAAATGCCAAAGGTGCATCCAGTTGCATTTTGTGTGAATATCTGCTTCCCCCTTCAGCTATAGACTACTTTATTAATATATCTTCAGTAGTTTATGTAAATTACCAACTAGTAAAAGTTGGAGGATCTGATGAGGAGGCATTGGAAAAGGATCTAAAATCCATTGAACTGAATGAAAACCTGAAGAAATCTCCTTATGTTTGTTGTATGATTAACAATTTTTATTTGACCAATTTAAGTTGGTCCAAGAATTACTTAGTACGTAATGATACTGGAGGTCTTAGATTTACTGTGGAGAGAATGACTGACCTATTTCTACTTACTACAGAGATAGAAAGTTGCTCTTTTGTTACAAGTTATGCACTTTTAGATTTCTGTAATTTCTGTAAACAGAGTAAGGAGAAATGATTAATTTTATCTTTTCTGCACCTTCAAAGGGACATCAGAGATGGCCTCAGAAGAAAAAGCTTCTATCCTTCTCATTATTTGAGAGAGAGATCCCCTCATAAGAGGGACTCTCCTTTCTTCAGAGAATCGCCTGTGAGCCGAAGGGATTCTCCACACAGCAGATCCGGCTCCAGTGTCAGCAGCAGGAGCTACTCCCCTGAAAGAAGCAAAGCCTATTCTTTCCACCAGTCCCAGCATAGCAGAAGTATGTCATCTTTACATAAAAGAAATATTTCTCAGCAAGGTAATGCTGGATTAATGATGAAAACTGATTAGTGAGGTGAAATTAATTCTCATTATATAAGATCTTTCTCTTTATATAATGAAGACATTAGACTTTTTGTTCTGATTATGTTTTGCCTGCCTTATTAAATGTTTCAGGGAGCTCTTTATTCCTTTATGAATATATGTAAAGGTCTCTTGAGGGAGCTTGCAGGTGTTTTTCAACAGCCTCTCTAGGCTGACTGCAGTTCCATCAGCTGCATGACTTTTCTGTGTACAGTAGTTTATTTTCCTTTAGTATCAAATTCTTCTGTTTCTTTCTCCCTTTGCTGCTGTGATGGATCCCTTTACAGGCAGCTTTGCCATGAGCAAGTAGGTGAGGGCTTTTTTTCCCCACAGTTGAGAAGAAAAGAAAAAATTCTGGCGGGGAAGCCAAATAAAAAGTAAAGATCCTTACTTTTCAAGAACATGATATTTCATAGAATTGTACTAACAATGCATATTGGTTCTTTTAGCAATTTAACACTCTCACTCTAATTCTCTCAAATCTTGCAACCCTCAAATCAATGCAAAATCTTTGTCTAAAGCTAGGCAATCCAATGTATGGCCTGGATTCCAAAGGGTTAAATGTTCATTTTTCACAGAAAGGTGATCCATGTCTGTTTAAAAAGAATCCAAAACCTCCATGTATGAAAAAATGCAAACAAAAGTGGAAGTATGTTTTCTTTCCCATTGAGGTGCTTATTGCTACGACTTTTTGTGCAGATGAGGTGGATTATGGATTTCTGTTCGTACTCTTTACAAATACTAATGAAATTGTGTAAAATCTGTTGTCCACTTTGGCAGCAGTGTTCTTTTTGTTTCTTCTAATTTTAAATCCAGATTTACTTGTTGTTATGTGACATTTACCCTGGATTTTCCAGGGTGCCCATACCAGGCAGTTATATCACCTTTCACCCCAAAACATTCCAAAGCATTTAACTAACTGTGCATAAACACAGAGGAGTTTCTTCACTCGCTACTGAAATACAGACTACCTCTCAGGCTTTTAACAATTGCAGCAGGGCTACACAAAAGTTTAGAACAGAAAGTAAAGAATATGACACCCTCCTGAAACTGCAATAGGGATTTAAGTAAGTAGAATATAATTATCAGGGACAGGAGAAGATTGTCTAAAACTTGGGGAATGTTGTGGGATTGGGAATTTTCTACAGTTAAGCACATTTTTTGGCACTTCTGCAGCATGTTAACATAGCCACTCATATATTGAAGTCTAATGGAAAAACCTGCTGTCTGGGCTAATAGAAAATTGCACATTTTGAGAGAAATGTTCCCAATTTGCAGGGGGTTTTGTACTTTTTTTCTAATACATTGTGTTAGTCACTAACTGCATGTTTGTTCAGAGATGTCAAGTTGGATGATGTAGTGTTATTGTCTCTTTAACAACACACTTCAGATGTAATCTGGCAAAGAGCTTCCCAGAGCAGCAGCTATATTAGTCAAAGTGGGATATCCACACTTAACGTCTGGGCTGTCTTTTACTCCAGAGTTAAATGATGTTTTGTCTATCTCCATTAAACTGTTTTTAAGAAAGCAACTTTGTTTGCACCATGGTACTTTTTCTTAAAAATGGCTTGCACTCTAAAAATTGGTAGTTCTGAAAGCGTTTGTTTTGATGACCGAGTTAAAATAGTTTACTTACGGAGTGGAGAGGGCTTCAGTTGTTTGTTAGAATAGTGTTTGAATATAGTTAGACAGGAAATCTTTGCTTTGAAGAACATGTAAGAAAAAGCCTATCCTGTTATCTTTATTGTATTTTGAAATATTTAAAGAACCAAAACCTGGCAGGGTCTGTAGATAGGCATCTACAAGAAAAAGACCAACCAACAGCAGTAACATAAGGCTTTCCCTATTCTTGCTCCCCATAAAGTTGAAGCTGTTCCACAGTGCTTCTATAACATGAGCCTGGGTGCATGGTCCACATGTTTTGTTTAATATGTATATACCTGGCAATGACCTCTGAATGCCGGTCTTACCCACTCAATCCTAGAAACCTGGTCTGGAACATGAATGTCTTCCTATAAATGGTTTTGGGGGGAATGTCCTGTTCCAGTCCTCCATCTCCAGCTATATTGATGCAAATTGGGGATACAAAAAATACACATTTCCTGCATATTGTTGTAAATGATTTTGATGCATATTGTTGTAAATGATTTTGGGTCACTTGATTTGAAAACTCTTTATAGATAATTCTGTTGAAATGCGATTGTACAGCTGTTTGTTGGAGTTCGGTAAGTTAAAGGGGTTTCTGACCTTCTGATTGATTTTTACTTCTAATGAATTATTGTCTGCCAAGAAAGTGATATTAATCTGCTAAACTACACATCTATTTATAGCTGCTATGTTTATCTATTACATTGCTGGTTGTGACTCCATAGTTAAAATCAGGTTCTGAAATAGGCTTAAAATGAGGCATAATTTGTTTTTCTGTCTAAGTAGCTTTTCAATGTAATACTTCACATGGTGTTAGTTGTTTTGTTCTTTTAATTTACTATGAAGATTTCATCATTTTTGTATATATTTTTAATAGGATCTATTTAAATTTGGGCCCTTTCTGAAATCTTGTTCTGAAATGTTTTATTGTCAACATGTATCTGTTAAAACAACATTTTCTGTCTGCACAGAATTTGGTAGAGATAGTAATGTTGAGTAGATCTGGTGAATTGGAGGGATGCAGGAGAGAGCCTGAAGGGCAGGGGAATATGAGGTATGGGAAGTTGAGGGGTAAAGGAGGACAAATCTGAAAGGCCAAATGAAACACAGGCGAAGGTCGAACAGGAAGGGAGAAAGTGAGTGGAGCAGAAAAGTGAATGGCACAAAGATGGAAATGTAGAGAGTGTGTGGCGTAGGGCCATCAATAGGGAATTAGGATAGTACTGTGGTGGGAGAGGATGGAGAGAAATAGAATGGTTTTCCTCTCCCAGGTATTAGGAGAAAAATAGAATGACAGCTCCTTCATCTTAGAGGATAGGAGACAGTAAGTGGAGTCTCCTCGAAGACATTGGAGAAATGCTCACGTTTGTCTATGCATTTAAGGTTGAATTTTGAATCTGTAATGCTGCCTGTCACATTCAGGGTGGGTAGCTTTCCTAAAGCCTCAAAAATCAGAAGGCAGGCATTTTGAAAAAGTGATTTATTGTTTTTCTAGCATCCCCTTTACCAAATGTTCCTATCCAGTTTCACTGAACACCCAGCTGATGGTGTTTAGAGGGTGTAATGTGGTGAAGGGGATGTGCAGATGGAAAGATTCAGGGGTCATTTGGTGAGTTTACAGGGGGGTAATTTTGTAAAGGGGTGCTGGAAGGCTGCCATCCCTGCTGCAGAATTAAAGTTTTGGTGTAGGATGCATAGTAGTTACGGTGGTGGTAAAGTGTGTGCTTGTGGGTGATGGTGGTGCAATAAAGATAAGCCATGCAGCAATATATAAACTTTTCATTTCTTTGCTTTTTCAGTTTTGTTAAGTATGCCATGTATAGCAACTTTAACTTTTCACAACTAAGTTTTTGTTGTGCATTCATTTGATTAGCTTGAATGTTTTCAGTAAAGGTAGTCCATAGTAGATTCCACCACCATTGGAAAGATTTACTTTCTCCATGTGCTGTCTTTACCTATATTAGATTGAACCAAGGCTTACGGTGCAGATTTACTCTGAAAATTTTCATCTGTTGGGGGCATTCTAGGATTTCATTGTTTGTTTCTATCATGGTGTCATGCCAGATATGCTCAGATTACAAGTAAAAACATGTTCTCTTTTAATTACCAACTCCACAGATTTGACATAACAGCTAAAAGCCAAACCATATTTTTTCCTTCGTGAGTGTCACCATCAGTTAAAAGGTTTTGTAGGCCAGATGAAGCCCTCAGTGACACGTGCAGCAACCTTGCCTCTGGTAAGGTTGACACAGGTGTAACTGTTTGGCCCTGTAACTGAGAGTTAGAACTTACTACTTCTGATCATGCACGAGAAGGAATAGACTCCAGTGCGTATTCTCACTTTTTGATGTGTTCACCCAGCTCACAGGAATAATAAGAAGTAAAAATGTATTTATGTAACTGAAGTGAGCAGATATGACATGCTGGCACCTGAATATTAAGGTGTTGTTTTTCACAAGGTCACTTTTCAGAGCAGAATTGTACTTTGGACTCTGTTGATAAACAGCCACGTCTTGCTTCACTCTGCATTGAAAGTTCAGCTATTCCTGGACCTCCCGTTCCTCATTAGTTTTCACTCGATGTGTTGCACCACATTTTTGTCTGCCAGGTGTGGATGCAGGAAAGAGGTTGCTTCAGCATCTGAAGCCAACAGTGCTTTTTGTGGCAGGTATAGTGACAGAACATCAGATGATGGGGTTAAGCGCAGTACCTCCATAACACACCTTAAAGGAAGCATCTTTCATATAAAATGAATAATAATTGTGCTTGTAAGTTATTCATTTCTCCCCATTGAAACACCTTGGATGCTGTTGAACAAATTTTAAATATACAATAAACAGAACCCACCCTAGCAGAGTTATAGTTCAATCAAGATATAAATAAAATTCAGACAGTTCTTGAAGCACCATAGCCGTATATGAAATAGCCAAAATACAGAGCATTTGTTGTTGGGAATATCAAATGAAGACATCAGCTTTATATGATTACAAAATTTTAGTAGTTATCTGCAAGTTGTACATACTAAGCTTTGGTGGTGGTGGGGTTTGTGTGTGAAAGATTTAAAATTGCTGAGTTTTTCTTTGGAAAATTCAATTTTATAGTAGCTTTACAGCCCATAATGGTGATGATGATGATGCTGTTGTTTAATACATCCATGTTATTATCATGTCTGCTTATATTGTGGATTTTGGGGTGTGTGTATATTTAACTAATATACCATAATGTCTTTTTGTAGATGTTTTGCCCTCTGAGTTATCAAGAGTTTTACAGCATTTGCTATGGTTGGGATCACTACAATTCCTAAATTTAATTTTTGTTAGCTCTCTAATTATCTGAATTATTTACAAGTTTCATATCACTGTGGGGATCTCTTCCACTTGATTCTCCAAAACTCAGTTGACTCCAGAATTTGTCACGCTAGGTGGCTTTATTTGGTGTATAGCACCGCAATGCCCAAGCTGGCCGGGCTCAAATGTGGTGGGTGGATGCAGGGTACATCACAAATCCGAAGTTACACAGCAAAACTTTTCTTTATATACTTCCTTCTGTTTATTTTATATTTAAAATTTGTTCAGCAGCTTTCAAGGTGCTTCAGTGGGGGGAAATGAATGACTAGTAAGCACATTATTATTATTATTAATTATTATTAAGTTATTATTCATTATTATTACTAGCTCCTGTATTACAATAACTATAAAGTGCATCATGTGCTTAATGATTGGCTTGGATACTTTTCAGAATGCTCTCTCCATGTGCTGTTCATGTATAACCAGATCTCTACATTCCAGTTTTACCTTGTCCATTGTCCCTTGTACCAGAGTGTTCCTACTTATCTTCGCTACACTGATTCTAGCCTAATGCTTGTTATACCCTTATTTACAACCTAATTTTCCATTCACTTTCTCAATTGTGCCCACTGAGAAATGAGGTCTGTCTTACATCCAGTTACTCGTGTCAAGTTAGACCTAAAACCGCTATCATTTATGAGGTTAATACAGTATATAGTCTTTTTAATATGTTACATATTTCCACAATTGAATCACAAAGTTGTTGCATCTGTTTGTTAATTTTGTGTGTATTTGCCTTTGGATTTCTGCTTTTATTTATGAAGACCTGCCAAATACATTGATTTAGAATCTGTGTATTTCTTGAATTACTTCTGCCCACTAGTGTCACATGAGTCCAGAAGCTGGGGCTTTAAGAAAAAACAAATATAATGAAACTGGCAATAAAATGTTGAGAAATTCACAATAAAATCAAAATAAATCCAAGTTGGCAACGCAGTCTTTGATTAAGCTGAGGGTCTTCTTTCTTCTCTTGCTTTACTATTAGCTACTCTTGGTTCGTACAATATCTCCAGGGTATCCCTGCGGCTAACACTGCCTCTTGTCCCCTCCCTGGCTGGGGCAACAACTCCAGAATCTCCTTAGTTACTGTGGTTCATCTTCTTCCTTTCCCTGACTTCATCTACGGTGAGAGAAATCGAATGACTATATGGGGCTCAGTTGAATTGTCCATCAGCGGGTCTGTAACCCACTTGAACAGCACTGTTCAGAGGTGTATTTTACTTTATCTTTTTACCTTTAATTGTTTAGGGCTTGTCTGTCCTTTTCAGGGTAGCATTAAAACTGCCCTCCTTGTCTTTAATTCCTCACACACCTGTTCAAGACCACCATAATATCATCCTCCCTCCTACACTTCCTTCTCCTTCCATTCATCTAGTGCTTGCCTCCTTTCAGTTTGGTCCACAGACTCGCCGTTTGGTGTGAGAACAGTTTCCTTTGCTATATCTGTCTTTATTAGCTGTTTTACGACTCATCCTCATTGACTCTTCAGCTCTTTCATTCTAACTTGCATAATTTTTCTGCCCAGTCCCTCAATAATATATATATTTTTGGAACCATTGTGAAATCTGTAAAACATTTTTGATTCATTAACATGAAAGGTATGATATCAAATAAAGTTAATATTCTGGGTGGTCTAAAGGGCCAGCTAGTTGTGTGCTCTGAATGCCTCTGGAAGCAGATAATGAAAAGCACGTTTGACTTCTGTATGTAAATATAATAAAACATAAATTTGTCATTTAGACCTGAAGAGAGTCATGGCCAAACAAAGAAAGAAAAGACTAGTGATATATTATGACAAGAACTAGAAGGATCTAAATCTTTGTCAAAGATGTAGTTTGGATAGCTCTCTAGTCAGCAATGGCTAGATGTGACTGCCTTATATTTCAAATATGAGCAACCCCTCCCTCAAATGAGGGACAAAACAAACACGAGGTGGGGGGAGCTTATTGTGAGGTGGGGGATTGTTTATTATTTTAGCACTGGTGATGTGTTCTGCAAAGATACTCTGCCTTGAGGAGCTTGGTAGGTAAAATGTCATGGTCCTCACTTATAATGTCCATAATTTACAGTAATAGACTGCACCAATGTGGGCGCCCCCGCCCCCCGCAAGGCTCTCCACGTGGGTGGGCACCTGTACTCACATTGCCCTGTTCACTTTAGTGGGTCTACACATGGGTAAAGGGGGCCACTCCACCTGGAGCAGCTTGCAGGATCAGGGCCTTTCTGTAGAACAAAGTTAAATATATATATATAAAAAGATTACTTCTTGCAATTAGGTATAGTTGAGGGGTACAATAGGCTTATTGTTTTGACGTAAGAAAAGCAATAAAGTAGTTACATTAGCAAAAAGAGGTGATGGCCATTGTCGTGAGAGTAAGATAGTACAGACAAGATAAACAATTTCTACTGTATGGCCAAGTATGGAGGGTATCTTGAAGGGTTATACTGAAACATCAGATAAAATATGAAACTGCTAAGGCAGCTGCTTTTTGTATCTTGTTGCAGTTGGGGAGCAGCTGTCACTTGCTTGTTTGGTCTTCCTTTTTCCTCACCCAGTTAGGTTGGTGTTAAATTCTATCCTTTGTAGCCAGGGTATCCTGAAAATCTGTGGAGAGAGAAAAGGGGCAACTCATAAATGTTTCTTTTTTTTAACATTCCAGATCTATTTAAAATATATATCTATTTACATTTCAAATTCTTAATTCTTTCAGATATTGATATTTAAAAATGCACAGTGGTGGGTGCATTCTTAATTTACATCATCTTGCAACATACAAAGTAAATAGCTCACTAGAAATGACTCGTGCTACATGTCATTACTTGGGTGCTTCAGTTACAAACGTATTTAGTTTGTCATTAGTTTTGTTAAAGTAATTCATATCAGGGTTTTTAAAAATATTTAATAAATTAAGGTTACTTTCAATTTATTTCTCTTTCTAATTAAATATATGCCAAGTATTAGTCTATGCTTTTGCCAAGTATTCTGCTGCTGCAGGCTTCTCATAACGGACGTTTGGCAAGATTATTCATAACTGCGTTTTGAACAAGCTGCTAGTTGTTCCTGTTTTAATTTTGTTGGCATGAACATTGAGAAGTAAGACCCTGGTACTACAAAGGGATCCCCACTTGTCATTGGGACTTTTTGGGTTTATTGCTTTGCAGGATTTCCTATTCTACTGCTAACCCTACCCTTGTGAATACCCAGTTTCCCAAGCTTTGGTTTTGGTCCTATGACTGGTCCTGAACACGATGTTTAACACTGAAAAGATGTAGAATTTCTCATTTCACTTCTTACAGGAATATAGAACAATATCCAACAATCTTAAACTGAAATATTCTTCCAGTTAAATAATGGAAAGAAGAAAAATAGTCTTTCTAAATGTCAGCCTTATAAAAAGCTACTCTTCATCTTCTTAGCCAGAGACAATTTTATTTTTGATAAGCAAGTAGAATAGCATTAGATTATTATCATCATCAAAGGATGAGGAGATAGGTTTTGTGCATGGGCTGGTAAATTTTCATTACAGTTTTGCAAGGCACTCACTCTCCTGTGTGTGTGTGGAGAGAGAGAGAGAGAGAGTACACAACTTCTAACTGTTCTTTTTTATAGGTAAAGAGAGACCTTCTGCTCAGTCACTGAAAACGTCAAGAGATACATCCCCATCAGGTTCCACAGCAGTATCCTCTTCAAAGGTGAACTATGTTTCCGTTGTTTTTGTTCTTGTTTTTAATAGTGGTACTTCCCATGAGAGGATACAAGTTAAATTCAGATTCCTAGCTTCTTGTTTGACAGTCAGTGGCAGTGTGTTTCGCCACTAAGCAAGATGAGTGTTTTATTATATTCAACAGCTTCCCCTGGAGTAAGGAGAAATGTGGACATGCGTGAACAGGATCTTAAAGAAAATGGCATCCCCCACAGGTAGTTCAGTGTACCAGCATAGGTTCTGAGTTCACTTTTTAGACAACAATTAAGAAAACTTTCCCTTGAAATACTAAAAACCATGGAAATCCTGAGTGAAAGACTAACTAGTGTTTTTGAAAAAGGTGTGAAAGGCAGAAACAGTTAATTGAAAGGACTGATCAGAGTTCTGCAGTGCTCTGCCATTCCGAGTACTTCACGCTTACGCAGTTCTTCATGATTTTCAAAGTGGTGTGCTAACATTAACTAATTCTCAACACCCCTCCAGGATATGTGAGTGATAGGCCACGTCTACACTACACAGCTTTTAGCAACAGGACTGTCGCTACAGCCATGCCGCTAAAAGTCACACAGTGTAGCCGCTGTTTGTCGGCTCTCCTGCTGACAAAAATCTTCTACCCCTAACGAGCGACGTTTGCATTGTCAGCAGGAGAGCGCTCTTGCTGACAACACACTGTTCACACTGGCACTTGTCGTGGCAAAACTTTTGTCTTTCATGGGGGGCTTTAACATCTCTGAAAGACAAAATTTCTGTTGTTCAATTGCCAGTGTAGACATAGCCTTAGTCTCGTAACTTTATAGATGTGGAAACTGAGATAGACTTTTTGACACCCCAAATTTGCACAGGTTTAGCTAAAATCAGTTTTTTTAATTTGTTTTATGGACACACTAATTGGTTTAAATCTTGTATAAATTTAGCTTGATGCAGTTACAAACAGTTAAATGCAAAATTCTGTTAAAAGTTAAAATTGTGGTATAAAACAACAAATGGAAAATAATTCAAAAGCGAAGTCTTTTACTTCATTGGAGGCTAATATGAAGGGGCAAGGAGTCCAGGAGAGCTGGCTGTATTTTAAAGAAGCCTTATTGAGGGTGCCGGAACAAACCATCCCAAAGTGCAGAAAGAATAGCAAATATGGCAGGCAACCAGCTTAGCTTAACAGTAAAATCTTTGGTGAACTTAAACTCAAAAAGGAACTTATAAGAAGTGGAAATTTGGACAGATGACTAGGGAGAAGTATAAAATTATTGCTAGAGTATGCAGGGGTGTAATCAGGAAGACCAAGGCACAATTGGAGTTGTAGCTCGTGGCGGATGTGAAGAGTAACAAGAAGGTGGTCAGGGAAAGTGTGGGACCCCTACTGAATGGGGGAGGCAACCTAGTGACAGATAATATGGAAAAAGCTGAAGTACTCAATGCTTTTATTGCCTCAGTCTTCACTGTCAAGGGCAGCTCCCAGACTGCTGCACTGGGCAACACAGCATGGGGAGTAGGTGAGCAGCCCTCAGTGGTGGAAAAACAGGTTAAGAACTATTTTAAAAAGCTTGACATGTACAAGTCCATGGGTCCAGATCTAATGCATCCAAAGGTGCTGGGGGAGTTGGCTGATATGATTGCAGAGCCGTTGGCCATTATCTTTGAAAATTTGGAGTGGTCGGGGGAGGTCCTAGATGATTGGAAAAAGGCAAATATAGTGCCCATATTTTAAAAAGGGAAAAAAGAGAACCCGGGGAACTACGGACCCGTCAGCCCACTTCAGTCGCCAGCAAAATCGTGGAGCAGGTCCTCAAGAAATCTATTTTGAAGCGCTTGGAGGAGAGGAAGGTGATCAGGAACAGTCAGCATGGATTCACCAAGGGCAAGTCATGCCTGACCAACCTGATTGCCTTCTATGACGAGATAACTGGCTCTGTGGATATGGGGAAAGTGATGGAAGTGATATATCTTGACGTTAGCAAAGCTTTTGATATGGTCTCCCACAGTGTTCTTGCCAGCAAGTTAAAAAAGTATGGATTGGATGAATGGACTATAAGGTGGATAGAAAGCTGGCTAGATTGTCGGGCTGACCAGGTAGTTCGCAGATGACACTAAGCTTGGGGGAGAGGTAGATACATTGGAGGGTAGGGATAGGGTCCAGAGTAACTTAGACAAATTGAAAAGGACCTAGGGATTACAGTGGACGAGAAGCTGGATATGAGTCATCAGTGTGCCCTTGTTGCCAAGAAGACCAATGGCATATTGGGCTGTATTAGTAAGAGCATTGCCAGCAGATTGAGAGAAGTGATTATTCCCCTCTCTTCGGCACTGGTGAGGCCACACCTGGAGTATTGCGTCCAGTTTTGGTCCCCCCACCAGAGAAGGGATGCGGACAAGTTGGAGAGATCCAGCGGAGAGCAATGAAAATGATTAGGGGGCAGGGGCACATGACTTATGAGGAGCGGCTGAGGGAACTGGGATTATTTAGTCTGCAGAAGAGAAGAATGAGGGGGGATTTGATAGCAGTTCTCAGTTACCTGAAAGGGGGTTCCAAAGAGGATGGAGCTAGGCTGTTCTCAGTGTTGGCAGATGACAAAACAAGAAGCAATGGTCTCAAGTTGCAGTGTGGGAGGTCTAGGTTGGATATTAGGAAACACTATTTCACTGGGAGGATGGTGAAGCACTGGAATGGGTTATCTAGGGAGGTGGTGGAATCTCCATCCTTAGAGGTTTTTAAGGGCCGGCTTGACAAAGTCTTGGCTGGGATGATTTAGCTGGCTTTGGTCCTGCTTTGAGGAGGGGATTGGACTAGATGATCTCCTGAGGTCTCTTCTAACCCTAATATTCTATGATTATCTGATTAGTTGGGACTGTGGAATAGGGCATTGTTTACACTTGCTTTTGCCTTCCTCTTAAAACAAGTCTAGAGGAACTAGGCCGTGAAATCTATTTATGTAACCAAACTTGTTTTTTTTTAAATTATGCAGCCTGTTGGAGAAATGACATCGGAGCTTTATTTTGCATACTGAAAAAAAAGTTTGGCAATATTCACAGCTCTTGAATTAGAACTTCTTATAAGAACTTTGAAGATTTGTGCTTTACATTGTTTTCTAATTATAAAATACTATCTAACTCCTGTTTTTATTATCAAACTTGACTTATGTTGGGAAAGTATCAATTAAATGCAACTTGCACTGAGGGCTTTTCTACATGCAGAAAGTTATTTGGACAGTTAAGGTGGTTCAATTAAAGGTGATTAGTCAATATGTATAAGTTATAGCATATTAAACCCTGTGCGGATACTTTCAATCCGAAGGAAAGTGGTTTTAAATTTAGTTCACTGTAACTTAATCCTCCTTGGATCTTTTTACTTTTATGTTATACTTAGTATACTGGAGATTTCTTTATATCTACATTTATTGACTTATAATTAATGCTACGATTTTGTCCTGGATATTTTTAGTGAAAATCATGGACAGGTCACCAGCAAGAAACAAAAAATCACTGAAGCTGTGATCTGTCCCTGCCTTTACTAAAAACATTCCTGACAAAATGGAGAGGGAGGAGGGTCCAGGGCCCTGCCCCTCCTCCGCCTGTAGCAGCTGGGAGCTGCAAGGACCAGCTGCTTGTGGCAGCTGAGCATGCAAGGGGGGGACCTGCCAGCGGTGGCAGCTGGGGAGCTCGGGGTCCCCGCTCATGCTGGCAGCCAGTCAGTTGCAGGGGTCCCCCACGGAGGCTGGACTGCTGCCTGGGTCTCCCACTGCTGGCTTCAGCAGATGTTACTGAGCATGCTCAGTTCGTGAAAAAGACAAACTAACTTAGATTCCTTTGTGTATTGTACATAATACTTATCCTTTATTTGTATTTAGATTTGTTATAGCCTTTTATCCTTGCAAACCAGACAGCGCTGTTAAACAAATCTTACCTTTGTGGTCTAACTTCTCCTTTTTGCATATTTATACATTGCTTCCTATTGATCTCTTTATCTTTTTAATTTAATTCTAAAGTCCTAAATCATCACTTTTCCATTTTCTCTGCTACATAACCTTGTCTAGTTTCACTTGAGCTTAATAAAAATAAGTCTGAAAAGTTTGCCCTTTTTTTTAGTATAGTAAAATGCGTATCCTTTGGTTTGGGGATTTTTCTAATTCTTAGTCCAGTAGACAAACATGACTTCCATGGTTTATTTCCCATTTTGAAAATATTGTTTCTGATTCTGAATAATTGCTTCTTTGAACTTTTCAAGGTATTTTTATATTAAATCTAACCTATAACATTCATTTTTTTGTACAGGTCTTGGATAAAAGCAGCAGGCTGTCTGAAAAGGAACTTGCAGAGGCTGCAAGCAAATGGGCAGCTGAAAAATCAGAGAAGGCCGATGAAAGCAATTTACCTGATATTACTGAATATGATGTAAGACTGATATATTCTCATATTTATTTAAAAATATTGCAAGAGTAACATTTTGGTTACCTGCATTTTATGATTTATAAAATAATTTATAAAATATGCAATTCAGCAAAGAGTTGATAGTAGAGCTCCACCTTTCAGAAAATATTTAATAGGAGAATGCTGTAGAGAGATCTTCTGTTTCTGAGATTTAATTATTTTTGAAAAATTCACATAGTTTGTTAGCATAGTATGAATTAACACTGAACTAAAATGAATACAATAAGACTCCAAACCTGCAGGAAGTCCTGTGCTGGCAGACCCCTGTTCTCTCATATGAGCTCCTTGCATGATTGGGTCTAAATTTGCAAGGGAATTTTGAGAGGCAAAATTTGGTAATTTGTAGTAGGTCTTCCAGTAATTAATATGAATTAATTAGATTCTACAGTTATTCATTTTCGAGAAAAATAAAGTAGCACTTACTGTTACTATTTATATAAACTCCTACATATAATTTGGTTCTTTCCTGCATAGGAAACATCTGCTCAGAATGTTAAATTCAGACGAGTCCTTTTGTGTAAATATATAGTTAGTATATGTGTGTGTTACATGTATGTGTAAATAATTTGGAAAATAACAAAAATAGTCTGTGTATTATTTATTGAAATTCTCTTCTTGTGGTTCTCATACTTCCTCATTAAAAAGAATTAGACTGAAGGAATAATCCTTTTCTCTTGTAGATTAAGTACATCATAATAATGACAATAACTTTCTTCTTACACAGAAATGATTACTGTATTAAGTGTGTGTGTGTCTGTGTTTTATATTTATTATTTAGAATGGTGTTTGTAAAATTGTGGATGTTGTGTACTGGACCATGTGGAAGGCATAGCAGATCCTGAAGCTAACTCAGTGCATCTCCAGGAAGTACAGAGCCACAGTTCTGCCTCTCTTACCTAGTACTACTTTAGTGAAATAGCAGTGTTCAGAAAGGTTGTAAAGAGGGTGCTTGTGTGTGTATTTATGTTTCCTGGGCAGGAGAAGTTACATCACAATACCTACTAGCGCCGGAACTAAGCCTATTTGGCAGATTGAAATATGTTGGGGCCCCAAACTGTGCTGCTCGTTTGCCTCTGCTCTCCCATCTCCCCAACACTTCTTCTTGGGACTGAAGGCCTTATCTCCTGTTGTGCACCTAGTTCATGCTAGTTCTTCTAGCCCCCTTGCCCTTGCCCCCCATACCAAATATAATGCCCCTATCACAGAATTAATCTAGGCCTCCAGATAAATCAGTTAATGCTGAGCTACTGATGGTCATGTTGGCCTGGATGGAAGTTTCTTGTTCCTAACATTGTTGTGCACGTTTATTCTGAAGATAAAATTTCCTTCAATAATGATCCATGAAAACATGTAGTACAATACTATAAGTCAAATATAATGTCTCAAAAACTCAGCTGATTGAGTCAAAGTTTACATTTGTCTAGGGCTTACAGCCATGCCCAGCACTATAGTATCTGATCATTTGCATATTGTGCAATATGTACACTTCACCTTGGGAGGTTGAAAATTTTAACTGGGCAAGTGGGTTGAGTCATGTACGTGAGCCATGGTTCCCCTCCAGGAAAGAAGCAGCAGAGTGGTCACTGCTCTTTCAACAAGAGGGGACTCAGGGAACAGACCAGCAGAAGCTGCCATTCTTAAAGGAGGAGGGAAACAGAATGAATTTTTTTTAAGAGGAAGGGAGGGAAGAGTGAGAGAAGAAACAGAGTGGCACATTGGAGAACTGCTGAGAAGCCCAGAGCTTTCTATGCATCAGCTGTGTAAAGCAGAAAGAGAGAGAATCGGGATGTGGGAGGAGCCAGGAATTTGTTTTACTTAGGATATTTTGTTAATTTTGCAGGAGACAGAGCTGATTTATTGGTTTGGGAAATGAAAATGTGAGAATGCAAGTTAAATAGATGGGGGGTTTGAGCTGAGGCTTTGAGGGGAGGTATTACAGCATGGGTATTTTTCACCAGGGCTTAAAAATTTAGTTCTCTGACTATGAAGTATTAAAGAAATTTTCCAAGCCAGGGGTGTGTTTGTTCCCATATCAAAATACTGATTAACATCTTGTGCCACAGTACCTCGGCTCAACAAAATGAGCTAAGAACATAATGGCTGCTTTAGATTTTTCTAATACTGATTTTTTTTGGTCTGGTTCTTAACGTTGTTTGAACTATTTTTATTTGAATTAACGTTTTTTAGCATGCTTAACTCCCTTTCAAATGAATGGGAGACAACATTACAAGATTTAGTACAGTAACAATACTTACTGTGGTTTTTAAATTATCTATATTGTCTTGAGTTTTAAACAGGCCCTCAGGACTATGCTAGCTGTTTCTTTTTCTTGTGTTCTTCCTCTTAATTATGATGTTTTATTATTCATTAGTCATTATTTATTAGTCATCTTCCACAATGGAGAATACTTCTGTCAAGCCTTACTAGATTTCTTCATCAATTTTGCATTTATAAAATCTAATCACCCTTTAACGATACTGTTCTGTGAACCCATTTCTATATGATGGTGCATTCAAATAATTTGTAGTCATTATTTCTCAGTTCCCTGTTATCCTCACATTCTCAGTCATTTCCTTCCTATCAGTACAGAGTAAATTTAGATGGCTTTTTCTAGTTGGAGTCTAAACTCCATAGGTCGTGAACATATTTCCTGTCTTAGACAGCTCCATGCACATTGTTAGTACTTTCAAAAATCATCTTCTAATTAATTTAGGAATCCTCTTGATGCATGTTTTTATTTGTTACTCAACAAATATCTAGGTAGTTAAATCCCCGTGTCAATATTTATCTTGTGTACATTTGAATGCCACAAGAGTTCTTCCATGAAGTTTTCAATCCTGTAATCCTGCCTGGTGGCCTGTAGCAGATTCACCACACCCCTCATTGTTGATTTCTAGTTTTGACATTGCTGGCAAAACCAGCGTCATCTTTCCAACTTCTCAGAAAAAGGGGAAGTAAATGATTCTTATAGGGATGTCCAACATGATCAAGGGACTACTGATTCACAGAGCATTTTTGAATTTCACTAAAAGTGTAAATTTTCATAAATTAACTATCTGTTGATGTCATATCCATAAGTGTTCAATGTCAAAAAATCAATTTTTTGTATCTTTTTGTGTAATTTTCAAATTTCTGTGGTAAAAATTTTACACTGATCAATTTCTGAAAAAGAGTGAAATGGTATTTGAGTAATAGTATCAAGTAGAACTTAATGCATCTAGAGCAAAAATGTAAATATTACTTATGTTTTTTAAGGCGGGGTCCTCAGCTCCATTATATGTTGAACGGACAGAAGAAACAGAGACAAATATAACAGACAGTACAGAATTGTATGAAGACAACCAGCTTCTTGGCCGCTCAAAAGCAATTGCAACAAAAACCAAAGAGATTGAACAGGTGAGCATTTTAGCTTTCTTGCTGGCAATATAATGCATGTATGATTGTTTGTTGAGACTTTTTGTAGCTGGCTAGAAATATATAGCATTTTCCCCCCCTCCACCCCTTAAGGCATAATATTACATTTTTGCCAAATAGTTCCCCTTATTTCTTAATAGAAAACTTTAGTGATTTTAATATTTCTTTACATAGTTACAAAAAATATTTATTCAGATTTTTTTGGAAGTGGAAGGAACTGTTCGTATCTATATCCATATAACATATTTCCCTGAAAAAACCCCAAGACCTACCTTAAAAACACAGAACATTTCTGTCCTTTCCCATATCTTTACACACAGCTTTTGACTTCCTTTCTCAATAAAAAAAATATGAAGTTAAGAAAAATGGCTGCTTCCTGATGAGTTATTTCATATTCAGATGTTATATATTCAAAGCATTTAATATATTATTACTAATTTAATCATAGGTTTACATTACATCAAGTGATCAGAAACTATTTTTTCATTGTTGTTTTCTATAAGATTTAATGTTTAAAATTTGAGTTTCAACTGCTGACAATTGTTTCTCTTTTTAAAAATATTACATTTGAATCTCAAAGCAGTTTTGTCTTCATCTGAAGATAACTAAGTGTTAATAGGTTTAGATTTTGCTTTGGTTGCAATATTTTATAGCTGGATGGGGGAGAAAAATGTCTATCAAGACATATTGTTTTGCTCTAAAGTCACATTCTTGCTTTCTCTGTTGAATATTTTACAATGTGCATTGAGTTAGTACAAAGAAATGTTTCCACTACTAACTCCTTCTCATAGCAGAGATGGGTAGTCCTTGTTCTACTCATTGCTTATGATGCTCAGCCACTTCCTCGTTGAGGAAAAGATGCAGATCAGCCCATCAGTTTTCATTTGTCTTGAAAGGTTAGATGAAGTGCTAGTATTTCCGTATCTCCGTTAATGTTAACGCAAGAGTTTCTAGTACAGCTGAATTTAAGTATTTATGCCCAAATTAGAGAGCTACAGTCAGTTCTTTAGAATTTTGGGTCTACTTCAGATTTGCTCTGCTTTAGAGTGCTGGCATAGTCTCCCTGTGAGGGATAGAAAGGATGGACAAACAATCCTTCTCACAGTGCCTAATTGGTAACAGTGTAAAACATCCCGCTGATCTTTTCCCCAGGCCTTTAAAGAGCGTAGTTAAGTCATCATTTTCCACCTGGATTTCAAGTAGGCTTCATCTTATTACTGTCTTATTGTTTGGCCTACTAAGTTGGTGTTAGTACACTTTGCCTCTACTGAATTGTCACACAAAGGACCAATATCTTCACTCTCAGTCAATCTGTTCCACTTTTGGTGGAACATTACCTATGTTTCCTCAGGCTTGGTGGTTAAAGAAGTTAGCTAGCATATTTTCCTGCTTCATTTGCTGTAAACAGGTGCAGTCACTGTGACGGGTTCTGTGTTCTTAAAGGTTACCTGAGCAGCCAGACCTGGAGAGAAGAGCTGGTAGCTATGGCTAGTTCAGCTGTTGCAAGATGGAACTAATTGTTTCTCTGGACTGGGGGGAATCATAAAAAAGAATCAGATACATCTAGTGGTGCGGGGAGTGAAAGAAAGTGCTGCTGTGAAGGCAGAGGAGCTTCTTTTGGGGCTGCTTCTAGCCTAGCAGATTCTGAGCCAAAGTCCAGCTAAGCAAAGGAGAAACTGCCTGGCTTGTACGAAAGAGGACTGTGCTGAGACCCAGAGACTGTAATCACAGTAAAAACTGTTTTTTGTTTTTCCAAAGTGAATTCTTGGCTGAAAGAAACAGCCCTGTGTGGTTTGTGAGCAGTTGGACTAGGTGGAAGGAAGGAGCTGTGCATTTGTGTTTTTGTATTTGGACCTGTGGCCAAAGGAAGGAGATTTATTTTCCTGTACTGAGTCAAGAATGTGTTTTCATCTTTTTTTGCACCTGACTTAAGTGGGCTGTAACCTCCCAGCCCTCAAGGGAGTGTGATGGTTCCATTACTCAGTGTCAAAAGCATATACCAAGCTATGCCACTCTACTACTACAAATTCATCTGGCCCTTTTGATAACAAGAAATCTGGTGTAGAAAATATCAGTTGATCTGTAGTCTTGATGAAAAATTACTTCACTCTCTTTAAGAGGAGAATTTGATTTTTAGACCCCAAAATTCTAATCTTCTATCTCCTATAGTGTGAATGTGTGCTATTTTTACGGTGAATCACAATAAGTCTCTATTCTATTCTGTTCTACCGTGCTCAACACCGTAATACCTGAGTGCCTTTCAGAACTGCATTAAGCAGCATGACTATGTATCTGTCCTGTTGTTTTTTCTCTCATCTTCACCCTAGAGGGCAAAGCATGTGCAGTGGAGAGTCTTAGTTCGGTAGTATGTGGTTTTGTTTTGGTTTGTATTATATGCCAACCTGTTGCTTTGTGTTTATATTAGAGAAGACCAGAAATGTGCCTTGCACTTGGAGTGGTAAGTGATGAGGTTTGTGAAGGTCCTTATTTCTTGGAGGAATTTATTCCATAGTCTAGGACTACCCTGGGGAAAGTTCTGTCTCCCACATAGAGGAGCTTTACTATTATTGTTGAGAGTTCCATTGCACCAGAGGAGCACAGTTGGTGACAACAGTCTTCACCCTGGAGCTTGAGATTATCTTTTAGATATCCTGGCCCAAGCCATGGAGCACTTAGAAGATAAGGACTGAGATCTTGAACTTCATTAAAAAGTCTATGGGAAGCCACTGTAGAGAGTAGAGGACAGATCTGATGTGTTCATATAACCTGTGCTAACTGGGGAGACATGCTGCACGTTCTGTTGTAGTTTGAGTTTTCTAAGTGCTGAAGGCTTTGTGCCCAGATATATTGCACTACTGTAGTCCAGCTGAGAGGTGACAAAGATATGAATAACTGAATCCACGTCTTTGTCCACCAGGAACAGAAGAAATTTCCTAGCCAAGCTGGTAGCAGCATCCTTGATTAGTGCTTTCTATGTGAGAGCTGAGCGTCCGTAAGCAATCTAACATCCCTTCTGCACTCTGGACTGAAATGATGAATTGTGGGTGTGTATCTTCAGCCAATGGAGACTACTCAGTGGTTGAAAGCTGTTCAGAATATTTTCCTCTGCTCACCAGCATCATCTTTGTTTTCCTTGAGTCCAGCTTCAGCAGCTGTTCTTCATCCATGAGCTGATCTCATCCAAGCACTGTGCTATCTTGGTGGTAGTGAAGTGGTCATATGCAGTGAAGGATAGGCAGAACTGTGTGTCATTTGCATATTGCTGGCACCTGAATCCATGTTTTCTGACCAGTTAAGTTAGTGGTTGCAAGTAGATGTTGAAAAGGACTGAAGAGATAATTGATCCTTGTGGAACTCCACAAGTGAAGGTTTGATGATGGAGATGCACTTTTCCATCTCTACTCATTGGATGCATTCCTTTAGGAAGGATTCAAACCATTTTAGTGCATTATGCTGAACCCCTGATATCTCTTTCCTGTGAATCAGCAGACTCTCATGGTCAACAGTGTCAAATTCTGCAGAGAGGTCAGGAAGGATAAGAATGGATGTCTGCCCTCTCCTCCATTGACAGGAAGAAATCACACAATAGTGCCACTACGGCAGTTTTGGTTCTTTGTTCTGTCTTAAATTCAGATAGTGTTGGGTCTATAATGTTAGCTTCAGTTAGATGAGCTTGTAGTTGGCATTTTGCTGTTGTCTCTGTCAGCTTGCTCATGAATGGGAGGTTTGACAGTGGGCAACAATTGGCTAGAATGGAAGAGTAGAGGGTGGGTTTCTTCAGTGTTGGTCATACTGTTGCACATTTGATAGAAGTAGGGAAGATTCCTTCTCTGACTGAGGCATTGGCTATTTTGGTCACTACTGGCTGTGAGCAGGGCTTTCTACCGTCTCCTGGTGACTAGAAGACTCCATCCCTTCCTGGTGGATGAAGACCTGGCTTCAGTTATTCTTGCCTTCATCTTGGCTGGGCAACAGCAATGTGATATACCAAGGCATGAAACCGTCAGCACTTAAGAAACTCAAACTAGTAAGAAACTCTGCAGTGCATCTCCTTAGCAACACAGGCTACCTTGAGTACATCATACCTGCTCTCCACTCTCTGCACTGGCTTTCCATAGAATTTTGAATCAAGTTCAAAGTTCTGTGTGACCTGGGCCCAGGATATCTAAAAGACCATCTAAAGTTCCAAAACAAAGACCGTGATCGATAACTTTACTCCTCTGGCACACCGGAACTCTCAACAATAAGAGTAAAACTCAGTGTGGGAGAGGAAATGGGACTGAGAGATGAACTCCCCGAGAACTGTACCAGAAATCTCACCAGTTTACACTTCAAGTGCAAGGCACATTTCTTTGACCTGGCCTTCACTAATATAAACACAGGAATATTTAACTACTACTACTACTAAGTTAAAAATCCCCTGTCAAACCAAAACGCTCAACAGCATACGCTTCTCCCTTTGGGGAGAGGATGAGAGAGCAAGCATGTGACAGACGTGTAGTCATGTTGCTTAATGTACTGCTGGAATATATGTTGAGTGCAGTATAAAAACTTATATAGAATAGAATAGTGGCACCAGTTGTTCATACCTCTCCTAGCTTGTGAAAGAGAAAGTTATGGGTCTGATTCACAAGTGGGTTGAGACTCTTCTAGGCTGTCCAGAACTTCTTGATGAGTGAATGTATTGAATTCTGGAAATGCACGCAGGCAGACAGTTTTGATGTGTATAGGCGGAGTGGATCCATACTGTTTGAAAAGGCTTCCGGAATGTCACATGACACTCTGCAGTTTCTCCCTGGTTGAAACAATCTGTCAGTGTTTACATTTGCATTTAGAATAAAATGATAGATTATAAACCCTTTTTTGTGTAAGGACTGTTTTTTGATTCTGTGTTTGTACAGAGAGTAACGCAGTGGGACAGTAATTAATGATTAGGGCTTCTTTGTGCTACTATAATACAAGTAATATCCATCTGAATTTTTTAAAATCAGGCATGGTTACATGAACGATGATGCAACTGCTACCAAACATATTGTAAAATAATTAGTTCTCACTTTAAATAAAAAATAAACTAAAAAGAAATCCAAGTAACTAAAGGTCAGACAACAGATTCTCAGGTTCTTCAAGTGCTTGTTCACGTCCATTCCACATTAGGTGTGCGTGTGCCGCATGCACGAGCTTCGGAAACTTTTTCCCTTAGCAGCTCCCTTCGGGCTGGTGGGGGGCCCCATGAGTGGCACCACTGCGCCATGCATATATACCCCTGCCCCTCGACCCCCTCGAGATCCTTCTTACCATCCGTGGTGGCATTGGAACAACCTCTCTCTCTTTTGTATGAGAGCAGTTTCTTAGCCTTTCTCAGAGTTAGATAGCTGTTATCAGTTAGTTAGCATACCTTTGTTGTGGACGCTTAAGTGATTAGGTGCTTGGAGGCTTCCAGCACCCGTCCCAGGCCGCGGGGCATGCCACAGGCCCATGGGTTTAAGGCTTGTGCCACGTGCCGCAAGCCTATGCCAGTTCGTGACCCCTACGACTCTTGTCTACATTGCCTGGGGGAAGAGCATCAAACTGAGCGGTGTAAGATTTGCAAGGCTTTCAAGCCAAGAACAAAGGAAGAAAGAGACTTTCGTTTGAAGCAGTTGTTGATGGAGGTCGCATTGCAGCCATCGGGCCCGGAGCACCCGACGTCGGTTCCGGCTTCCTTGGTGCGTAGTGCCCCGGAGCTGTCAAGAGACCCGGCACCGGATAAACACCAAAAGCTGTCAGCCCTGGGAAGGCCGCTGTACGGCGCTGGCACCGGTGGCTTCAGCACCGCGAGTCCCACCGAGGCCAGGCCTAAGTGAGCTCAGTGTGGACAATGGGCTCGAGGACATAATGGATCAGCCCTCCACACCTGGCACCTTTGAGGTGGCGAAGGACCTCATTGAGGTTTCGGCTATGAGCCTCCTCCTGTACAGGGAGAACCTCTGGCACCCATGCCATGGGTGCCGTTGAGGGGTAAGCCGGCAGTGGTGTGCCGTTTGAGGACACCGTCCCGGCATCACTCCCGGAGTTGGACCCGGTTGAGCTCTGCGTCTGTGGACTCCCAGTTACCCGTGGCTCAGAAGGAAGTTGTGGTTCCAGTAGTGGGTTGGTGTGAGGAAGTAACGGAAGGGGCACGATGCTCTCCGGCACCACTTAGAGGCTGGCACCGGGAGGAGTCGAGACGGCCCTCACTGGAGAACTCCTGCAGACTCGGATCCTGGTCCTGGGAACGCCGGCGCTGATCCCGGTCTTGGTCCCGGGGATAACAGTACCAGTCCCACTCCCGTTCAGTTAGGAGCCGCTTGTCGATCTCCCGCCGGCACAGATCGTTGGCACCACCATGGCCTTCGCGGTCGGCATCACCGCAATCCAGTGACGACTCCGGCCTTTACAGTTACTCGCACCATGCTCCGGACAGCATGGACCCTCAAGACGGGTTGGCACCCCCAATGGGGGCCGCCAAGTCATTGGCCCTTCTGGACTCCTTGGGCCTATCAGCAGCTCCAAGGGCCCCCGTCCAGGGTGAGCTATTCGGTGCAGCAGTCCCGGTCCCCACACCAATGCCCAATGGCACCGGAAGCTACAGTATCCAAGCCTCCAGCATCCCCCCTAGGATAAACCAGAGAGACCAGCACCAAGTCCGGTGCTGCCCCAAGGTCTCCCGGCCTGGCCCGACACAGAGGCCTCTCCCATGGAAGAAGGGGAGCAGGAGGACCAGCCAAAAGGGGTTGAGCAGCTGCTAACCTCCTCCTCATCCCCAGATGAGGCGGTGGCAGGTACAGCCCTCCACCCATAGACCACAGAGCCCACCAGGAGCTACTGCGTAGGGTCACCGGGAACTTGGGGTTGCAGGCCGAGGAGATGGTTGAGCAGGAGGACCCCATGGTGGACATTTTGAGCCCTGAAGGTCCATCTAGAATAGCGCTCCCGCTCATTAAAACCGTCCAATCGAATTATAAGACTATCCAGCAGACCCTGGCCTCCAGCACTCCAACGGCCAAAGATATGGAGCGCAAATACTTTGCCCCATCAAAGGGCTATGAATTCTTGTTCTGCCACCCAAGTCCATGCTCCCTGGTGGTCTCGGCGGTGAACGAAAGGGAGCGCCATGGACAACAGGCCCTGGCCCCTAAGGCCAAGGAGGCAAAACGCCTGGATCTTTTTGGCAGAAAGGTGTACTCGTCAGGGGGCCTTCAGTTGAGGATTGCAAACCAGCAGGCCATCCTCAACTGGCATAATTTTAACTCCTGAGCAGCGGTGGGTAAGTTTAAGGACAACCTCCCGCAAGGTTCCCAACAGGAGTTTACGGCCCTGGTGGACGAGGGCAAGGCAGTAGCTAAGACCTCTCTCTAGGCTTCCCTGGATTCAGCAGATGCGGTGGCCAGAACAATCGCATCAGGGGTGGTCATGAGGCACTCAGCATGGCTTCAGGAGTCAGGCCTGCCGCCTGAGATCCAGAATACAATTCAGGACCTCCCCTTGAAGGGTCCAGGCTCTTTTCGGACCAGACAGATGCGAGGTTGCATAGACTGAAGGGCTATACTTAAGTGGCTGGGTATGCAAACCCGGTGACACAGAGGAAGCCCTTTAAGCCGCAACCTCCCCCTCAGCACCAGTACCAGCCAGGTCATAGGCATGAGCCTTACAGTAGGCGAGGCAGGAATAACAGGCGAAAGTGCAATAATAACAATAATCTGCCAGGTCAGAACCAAGGTCAGCACAAATCCCAGCCGGGCACTAAGCCAGGCTTTGAACTTGTGCTCGGGGACAGCGTACCAGACCAGTCACTGGGTCCGTCCCTTTGTTTCCTGAACCACCTGTCCCATTTCTCCCGTGCATGGTCCAGCTTTACGTCGGACCGTTAGGTCTTATGCACGTTATGGAACGGGTACTCGCTGCAATTCTCTTTGTTGGTACAAAGTGCAAGCTGGTCTCCATATTGGAAGAGAAGGTTCAAGGTCTGGAGAAACAAATATCGACCCTGCGTTGCATAAGAGAAACTGAAGATTTCCTGGACAGACATCAGGATATGCTTCTACGGGCACAATGTTCTGAAGATTCAGAGCAGGCTGCACAACAGGAACAGGGGGACGGTGAAGAAATTTGGCAGCATGTGACCTCCAGTAGAAGAAAGGGGAGTGTCCATGTACCAGCAGCGCAGATATAGGTAAGCAACCGTTTTCATATTCTCTCCACAGGTACTAATGCGGAGAGTGGACTAGATGATACATCTGAGGGAAGGGAACAGAAGGAGACTCTGCCGATTGGAAGGCATGAGATGTACTGTCCTAGGGATGGGGGTTCCACGACCACCACTCCAAAGAGGAGGAGGTGGGTGGTGGTGGTTGGGGACTCTCTCCTCAGGGGGACTGAGTCATCTATCTGCCACCCTGACCGGGAAAACCGAGAAGTCTGCTGCTTGCCAGGAGCTAGGATTCACAATGTGACGGAGTGACTGCCGAGACTTATCAAGCCCTCGGATCACTACCCCTTCCTGCTTCTCCACGTGGGCACCAATGATACTGCCAAGAATGACCTTGAGCTGATCACTGCGGACTATGTGGCTCTGGGAAGAAGGATAAAGGAGTTTGAGGCGCAAGTTGTGTTTTCGTCCATCCTCCCCGTAGAAGGAAAAGGCCTGGGTAGAGACCATCAAATTGTGGAAGTCAATGAATGGCTACGCAGGTGGTGTCGGAGAGAAGGCTTTGGATTTTTTGACCATGGGATGATGATCCAAGAAGGAGGAGTGCTAGGCAGAGACGGGCTCCACCTAACGAAGAGAGGGAAGAACATCTTTGGAAGTAGGCTGGCTAATCTAGTGAGGAGGGCTTTAAAATAGGTTCACCGGGGGAAGGAGACCAAAGCCCTGAGGTAAGTGGGGACGTGGGATACCGGGAGGAAGCATGAGCAGGAGAACGCGAAAGGGGAGGGCTCCTGCCTCATACTAAGAAAGCAGGACAAACAGCAAGTTATCTCAAGTGCCTATACACAGATGCAAGAAGCCTGGGAAACAAGCAGGGAGAACTGGAAGTCCTGGCACAGTCAAGGAATTATGATGTGATTGGAATAACAGAGACTCGGTGGGATAGATAACTCACATGGCTGGAGTACTGTCATGGATAAATATAAACTGTTCAGGAAGGACAGGCAGGGCAGAAAAGGTAGGGGAATTGCATTGTATGTAAGAGAGCAGTATGACTGCTCAGAGCTCCAGTATGAAACTGTAGAAAAACCTGAGTGTGTCTGGATTGTTTAGAAGCGTGAGCAACAAGGGTGATGTCGTGGTGGGAGTCTGCTATAGACCACCCACCACGATCAGACCGATCAGGGGGATAAGGTGGATGAGGCTTTCTTCCGGCAACTAACGGAAGTTACTAGATCGCAGGCCCTGGTTCTCATGGGAGACTTCAATCACCCTGATATCTGCTGGGAGAGCAATACAGCGGTGCACAGACAATCCAGGAAGTTTCTGGAAAGTGTAGGGGACAATTTCCTGGTGCAAATGCTGGAGGAACCAACTAGGGGCAGAGCTATTCTTGACCTGCTGCTCACAAACTGAGAAGAATTAGCAGGGAAAGCAAAAGTGGATGGGAACCTGGGAGGCAGTAACCATAAGATGGTAGAGTTCAGGATCCTGACACAGGGAAGAAAGGAGAGCAGCGGAATATGGACCCTGGACTTAAGAAAAGCAGATTTTGACAACGTCAGGGAACTGATGGGTAGGATCCCCTGGGAGAATAACATGAGGAGGAAAGGAGTCCAGGAGAGCTGGCTGTATTTTAAAGAATCCTTATTGAGGTTACAGGGACAAACCATCCCGATGTGTAGAAAGAATAGTAAATATGGCAGGCGACCAGCTTGGCTTAACAGTGAAATCCTTGCTGATCTTAAACACAAAAAAGAAGCTTACAAGAAATGGAAGATTGGACAAATGACCAGGGAAGAGTATAAAAATATTGCTCGTGCATGCAGGAGTGAAATCAGGAAGGCCAAATCACACCTGGAGTTGCAGTTAGCAAGCGATGTTAAGAGTAACAAGAAGGGTTTCTTCAGGTATGTTCACAACAAGAAGAAAGTCAAGGAAAGTGTGGGCCTCTTACTGAATGAGGGAGGCAACCTAGTGACAGAGGATGTGGAAAAAGCTAATGTACTCGATGCTTTTTTTGCCTCTGTCTTCAGAAACAAGGTCAGCTCCCAGACTGCTGCACTGGGCAGCACAGCATGGGGAGGAGGTGACCAGCCCTCTGTGAAGAAAGAAGTGGTTTGGGACTATTTAGAAAAGCTGGACGAGCACAAATCTATGGGGCCGGATGCGCTGCATCCGAGAGTGCTAAAGGAGTTGGCGAATGTAATTGCAGAGCCATTGGCCATTATCTTTGAAAACTCATGGTGATCGGGGGAGGTCCCGGATGACTGGAAAAAGGCTAATGTAGTGCCCATCTTTAAAAAAGGGAAGGAAGAGGATCTGGGGAAGTACAGGCCAGTCAGCCTCACCTCAGTCCCTGGAAAAATCATGGAGTCAAGAAGTCAATTCTGAAGCACTTACAGGAGAGGAAAGTGATCACGAACAGTCAGCATGGATTCACCAAGGGGAAGTCATGCCTGACTAATCTAATTGCCTTCTATGACGAGATAACTGGCTCTGTGGATGTGGGAAAAGCAGTGGACGTGTTATTCCTTGACTTTAGCAAAACTTTTGACACAGCCTCCCACAGTATTCTTGCCAGCAAGTTAAAGAAGTATGGGCTGGATGAATGGACTATAAGGTGGACAGAAAGCTGGCTAGATTGTCGGGCTCAACGGTTAGTGATCAATGGCTCCATGTCTAGTTGGCAGCCGGTATCAAGTGGAGTGCCCCAGGGATCGGTCTGGGGGCCAGTTTTGTTCAATATCTTCATTAACGATCTAGAGGATGGTATGGATTGCACCCTCAACAAGTTTGCAGATGACACTAAAGTGGGAGGAGAGGTAGATACGCTGGAGGATAGGGATAGGATACAGAGGGCCCTTGACAAATTAGAGGATTGGGCCAAAAGAAATCTGATGAGGTTCAACAAGGACAAGTGCAGAGTCCTGCACTTAGGACGGAAGAATCCCATGCACCGCTACAGACTAGGGACCGAATGGCTAGGCAGCAGTTCTGCAGAAAAGGACCTAGGGGACCTTACAGTGGACAAGAAGTTGGATATGAGTCAACAGTGTGCCATTGTTGCCAAGAAGGCCAATGGCATTTTGGGCTGTATAAGTAGGGGCATTGCCAGCAGATCAAGGGACATGATCGCTCCCCTCTATTTGAAATTGGTGAGGCCTCATCTGGAGTAGTGTGTCGAGTTTTGGGCCCCACACTTCAAGAAGGATGTGGAGAAATTGGAAAGAGTCCCGCGGAGGGCAACAAAAATGATTAGGGGACTGGAACACACAACTTATGAGGAGAGGCTGAGGGAACTCGGATTGTTTAGTCTGCAGAAGAGAAGAATGAGGGGGTATTTGATAGCTGCTTTCAACTACCTGAAAGGGAGTTCCAAAGAGGATGGATCTAGACTGTTCTCAGTGGTAGCAGATGACAGAACGAGGAGTAATGGTCTCAAGTTGCAGTTGGGGAGGTTTAGGTTGGATATTAGGAAAACCTTTTTCAGTAGGAGGGTGGTGAAGCACTGGAATGTGTTACCTAGGGAGGTGGTGGAATCTCCTTCCTTAGAAGTTTTTAAGGTCAGGCTTGACAAAGCCCTGGCTGGGATGCTTTATTGGGGATTGGTCCTGCTTTGAGCAGGGGATTGGACTAGATGACCTCCTGAGGTCCCTTCCAACCCTGATATTCTATGATTCTTTCTTCCCACCCCCTTTCCCCATCTTTCTTCAGGGACCTCTCATGAGCATCTCCTAGAAAAGGAGCTTCGCTCGCTGCTAGAGGCGGGGGTGGTATAGGTGGTGCCGCACGGCCTAAAGGGGAAAGGTTTCTACTCCCGGTACTTCCTCATCCCCAAGGCCAAAGGGGACCTTCATCCCATTTTAGACCTGCATGGGCTCAACAAGTTCATGGTCATGGCCCGGTTCCGCATGGTCTCTCTGGGCACCATCATCCCTTCCCTGGATCCGGGGGGCTGGTAGGCTGCCCTCGACATGAAGGACACGTACTTTCATATCACCATCCACCCAGCACATCGGCGGTTCCTGCATTTCACTATGGGCCAAGAACATTACCAGTTTGCGGTTTTCCCGTTCGGTCTAGCCGCAGCCCCACGGGTGTTCACGAAATGCATGGCGGTGGTGGCGGCCTTCTTATGGAGGCAGAGGATCTGGGTTTATCCGTACATCGACGACTGGCTCCTGATGGGTGGATCCAAAACGGAAGTGTGGTGCCATGTGGAGGTGGCCCTGAGATTGTTCTGCGAGCTGGGGCTCCTGGTCAACGTCCCCAAGTCCACTCTCATGCCCACGCAGGGAGTGGAATTCATAGGGGTTGTCCTGTACATGGTGTAGGCCAGGGGAAGCCTTCCAGTATCCCGATTCGGGGCTATCCAGCAAGCGGTGGCCTCCCTGTGCCAGTTTCCAACAACAACGGCCAGGTGCTGCCTGCGGCTGCTGGGTCACATGGCAACATGGTCAGGCATGCCAGACTGAGACTCAGGACTCTGCAGGCGTGGCTCGCTCGGGTGTACTGCCCAGGCAGGGACCCCCTGGACTTGGTAGTGACAGCCCTAAGGGACGTGCTGGACTCTCTGCTGTGGTGGCAGTCCCAGCCTGTGGTTTGCGAAGGCATCCCCTTTGCCGCCCCACAACCGGACCTGACGCTGGTGACGGACGCATCAGACTGCAGATGGGGGCACCTGGGGGACCTAAGGGCTTGTGGTCCGGAGTAGAGCGGTCACTCCATATCAATGTGAAGGAGCTCAGGGCGGTTCGTCTAGCCTGCCAGACCTTTCACGCCACTCTGAGTGGTCACAGCCTGACAGTTCTGACAGACAACACTACTGCCATGTTTTATATAAACAACCAGGCCGGGGCCTGTTCCTCGCCGCTCTGTCGTGAAGCTCTTCTTCTCTGGGACTTTTGTATAGCCCACGCCATTCACCTCAAGGCGTCGTATCTCCCGGGGGTGCGAAACGAGCTGGCGGATTACCTCAGCAGGTCGTATCGCATGTACAAGTGGACGCTCAGAGCGGACGTCATACTTTTGCTCTTCCGCTGGTAGGGGTTTCCCCAGGTAGACCTGTTTGCCACCAGGGTTAACTCCCAGTGCCCGCGGTTCTGCTCGTTCCAGGGCCACAGCCTGGGCTCAGTTGCGATCCCGTGGGGAGGGGGCTTAATGTATGCCTTTCTCCCGCTCCCCTTGGTACACAAGGTCCTGTTCAAGGTACGCAGGGACAGGGCGGCAGTGGTCCTCATCGTCCCAGCGTGGCCCCACCAGCACTGGTACACAACGCTCCTAGAGCTGTCGGTGGACGCCCCGGTAGTCCTGTCCCTGCACTGGGACCTCATCACACAGGACGGTGGGCGGCTTCCTCACCCCGACCTGCAATTACTACACCTGACGGTGTGGAAGCTCTGTGGCTAAACGCCTTGGAGAGCCAGTGCTCCCTTCCTGTGCAGCAGATTATTCTTGGCAGTAGGAAGCCCTCTACCAGGGCTACCTATATGGCCAAGTAGGAAAGATTCTCGTGTTGGTGTGAGCCCCGACAGGTGCAGGCGTGCCAGGACCCGGTGCAAGCCATCCTAGAGTACCTCCTACACCTCAAGCAGCAGGGGCCAGCCCCGTCCTCATTCAGAGTGCACCTGGCGGCCATCTCCGCCTTCCATCCGGGGTTTTCGGGGCGCTTGGTGTTTTCCCACCAAGTGGTGTGATGGTTCCTTAAAAGATTGGAGAGGATGTTTCCGTACTCACGCCCCCCAGTCCCTCCTTGGAACCTTAACTTGGTCCTCTCTGAGCAGATGGGACCCCCTTTCGAGCCCCTCGCTACCTGCTCCCTCCTCCACCTTTCCTGGAAGGTGGCATTTCTGGTGGCCATTACCTCGGCCAGAAGGGTGTCTGAGCCGAGGGCTCTCACCTCTGAGCCACCGTATACAGTGCAAGGATAAGGTGCAACTCCGATAGCACCCCAAGTTCCTCCCTAAGGTGATCTCGCAATTCCATTTGGGCCAGGACATTTGTCTGCCGGTGTTTTTTCCAAAACCCCATATGGACCTGAGTCACCGCAGCCTACGTCCGTCGAGCGCTGGCGTTCTATGTGGAGCGCACCAAGCCCTTCCGTAAATCTGCGCAGCTGTTCGTGGCCGTAGCCGAGAGGATGAAAGGCCTCCCGGATCTCGGCACAGCGGATCTCTTCTTGGATTACAAGCTGCATCCAGGCATGCTATGAGCTCCCAGGTGTTCCGGCCCTGGTCGTCACTGCCCACTTGACCAGGACGCAAGAGACTTCCACAGCTTTTCTGGCACAGGTCCCAATTCAGGAGATCTGCAGAGCAGCCACCTGGTCCTCAGTGCACACCTTGACGACCCACTACATGGTCAACCAGCAGGCCAGAGAGGATGTGGCAGTTGGCAGAGCGGTCCTCCAATCAGTTGTTCCGTGACTCCTACCCTCCTCCAGAGGTCATAGAATATCAGGGTTGGAAGGGACCTCAGGAGGTCATCTAGTCCAACCCCCTGCTCAAAAGCAGGACCCATCCCCAATTAAATCATCCCAGCCGGGGCTTTGTCAAGCCTGACCTTAAAAACTTCTAAGGAAGGAGATTCCACCACCTCCCTAGGCAATGCATTCCAGTGTTTCACCACCCTCCTAGTGAAAAAGTTTTTCCTAATATCCAACCTAAACCTCCCCCACTGCAACTTGAGACCATTACTCCTTGTCCTGTCCTCTTCCACCACTGAGAATAGTCTAGAACCATCCTCTCTGGAACCACCTCTCAGGTAGTTGAAAGCAGCTATCAAATCCCCCCTCATTCTTCTCTTCTGCAGACTAAACAATCCCAGTTCCCTCAGCCTCTCCTCCATAAGTCATGTGTTCCAGACCCCTAATCATTTTTGTTGCCCTTCGCTGGACTCTCTCCAGTTTATCCACATTGTAATTCCAGATGAAATGAGAGGAGGAATCCTAAACCTCATCTATGAAGTTCATCAAGGATTAACAAAATGCTGTGGACAAGCCACCAGTTACTGTGGTGGTCAAGCATCAGCAAGGACATAAACAATGAAGTATCTACATGTGAACGTTGAAGAACTAACAGACTAACGCAACACAAAGAATGCTTAATAACATCATCTCTACCAGACAGACCTTGGAAGAGACTAGCTGCAGATTTATGCAAATTCAGAGGACATCAGTACCTGGTTGTAGAGGACTGTTTTTCCAGGTATATAGAAACTGTTATATATAAAAGAATAATTACATTGTGCAGTGTTATCAAGAAACTGAAGTGCACTTTTGCTCATTTCCGTATTCCAGAACAACTCACGATGGACAAAGACCCCCAGTTCACTGCAGCAGAATTTGTCATTCCAAACCAAATATGATTTTGATCATATTACTAGCAACCCACATTACCCACAAGCGAGTAGAGAGGCTGTGAGAGCTGGACAGACTGCCAAGAAAATCCTGCAGCAGAATGATTCAATTCTTGCTCTTCTGAGCTACAGATCAATACCTTAGCAGATACTGGAAATAGACAACACAACTTCTGAGGGGACAGCAACTCAGAACTATTTTTCTAGCTTTGGCAAAACACTGATCTCCAGAGTGGCCAGACATAAAGAGGGTAGCCTAATCAGATAAAAAGACGAAAATAGCTTAAGAACACTTTTACATCAGGTGTCACTCAGAAAACTGCCAGATCTAGAACCTGGTGACTGTGTTTGTGTCAAACTGGATAGAGAAAAACTATGGACAACTTATAGCTGTTGTAAAAAAAAAAAAAAAAAAAAAAAATTCCGCACCTAGATCATATGTGATTGAGACTGTCCGTGAAGAATTCAGTAGAAACCGTCAGCATCTGCTCTTTGTTCCTCAGAAAGAACAATCAACAGAGCAAACTCTACAGATGGTGCATGCAGAACAAGAAGATAATAACTCAAGAATTCCAAAGTGACTGCAGCCAGTGTTTTCATCTAATGGACAGACAGCATACCAATTTGTATACCTGTACAGGTCGTGTAATTAGAAAAGCCAATACAATTCAGAGACACTTAGACTGGTACTTCAAAGATAGTATGAATAGTGTACATTTTGTGAATGTTAGAAATGTAAAACTGAAAGGGGAGATGTAAAATTGTATTATACTGTTCAGCCAGTAGGTGGCACTATGTGTAACATACTTTATTTAAGCTAACCTCAGCCACACCTGGCAGAGCATTGAAGGATATTACAGTGAACACATATGGTGTTCTGCTGCAGTTTCCACGGTATGCATCCGATGAAGTGAGCTGTAGCTCACGAAAGCTCATGCTCAAATAAATTGGTTAGTCTCTAAGGTGCCACAAGTACTCCTTTTCTTTTTGCGAATACAGACTAACACGGCTGTTACTCTGAAACCTGTCACATATGCTGTGTATCTCTCTGAAAAGTAAGCTCTATGGCCGGTCCATATCTGGTGCAGAAGCCTGGGCAGCACTCCTGCAACCTACCGTGTACAAAGAAGTACATGGCAGTCACAGCTGCACTGAAGTCAGTTGATCTTTGACAATTTACACCATAGAATCATAGAAGGTTAGGATTGGAAGGGACCTCAGGAGGTCATCTAGTCCAACCCCCTGCTCAAAGCAGGACCAATCCCCAATTTTTGCCCCAGATCCCTAAATGGCCCCCTCAAGGATTGAACTCACAACCCTGGGTTTAGCAGGCCAATGCTCAAACCACTGAGCTATCAGATCCCCAGCTGAGGATCTATCTGCCTCTTCACTTTATAAATACGATTATCAAGGTTGATAAAAATTTTGGGCCTAAAAACTTATGCTATGTTCAGTAAAATCTAATGTTGCTCTCACTGTATTTAAATAAATTATTTTCAGGATCTTAGTTCAGAGTGGTCTGAGAATAGCTTAGACTTTTTGACTGGGGAAAAAAATCATTTCTTTTTAAATTGCTTTGGATCTTAGAGCTGTCCGATTTCTTAGAAATAAATCTCATTTAAGATGGTTTTAGTATTCTACTAAAATATTGTTTTATAGGTGGGATATGTTTTTATTCGATTGAATAAAATCTTTATTGGTGATTTTTAAATTAGGTACTGTGAAAGAGTTTAGAGTTAGCAAAATATGGCTTAATTTAATTAAGTTTGAATCATAAACATGCATGTTCTGTGTAAAAATGTATGTTGTAAAATGACCTGAAGAGAATTTCAGCCATAATTCAGATTGGGGAGTTAAGTCTGATTAGTAGCTACTTCAAATACTTTTTAATTCAAAAAAATTAAATTCTATGATGTGCTTACATTTTACTTAATTATATTTGTGGATATTATGGACTGGAGATTAAAATTATCAGTATTTCAAAATATATATTTATATAAACACTGGTTCATTGATTTCTAGACTTCAGTTATCTAAAAAAATTGATTTTCAAACCTTGCTCTTTCTATTTAATGTCTGCATAAATACTGACATCCCTTCCCCCCCTCCCCCCCCGGGCTATAAAAACTAAATTTTTCAATCACTGTGTTGAACTACTTGTTAATAGTTTACTTTGGGTACATTCCTTATTATAAATTATTCTCTGCTGACATTACTGTTGAACTAAATGCATATCTTTGTTTTTGCAGAATAAAAATATATTCCTTAATGGGCAGTTTTAATGTACCTATTTACACAAAATTGATTCTATTTAGCTAAAATATTTACATTTTAAAAGTAAAGCATTGAAATGAAGTACACTTTAGGAAAAGGAAAAATTGATTTGCTAATCAGGTTACATTGGGTATTTATCAGGAAGCTTTTAAAAGCTATTGGATTACATATGTTTTGTTTTGGGTTAGTTCAGTCTCTAACATGAATAGCAGTTAAAATATTTCATTTGTTATGGTGAATATTGACTTAAAAAGGAGTTGCTTATTAATCCATGGATTTGACAGTCTTCACAGTTACATAAAACATGTCTTCTTAATCTAGTATGAAAATAATTTGAATACCACATTTTAGTGAATTATATCTGGAATACTTGACATTTTATTACAGTGTGTCTTACTAGGCAGGGATTATTACAGTACAGCAGTCATTGGAGAGCACAGTGCCACAAAATTTATGGAAAAAAACTTTAATTCTTCTGCAAAGGGGTACTCATAAAGTGTTAATTTTGAAGATGAATAACCATGGACAATCATGGAAATGTAAACTGAACCTGATTTGCAGAGTAGGATTAGTGTGATGTGCCATTATGCTTGAGGTATTTCTCTTTGCTCCTGACAGAGTGATATCTGATCAGAAGACTTGATCCTCCTGGCCTTTCTGCTGCTTACCCCTAAACTCTTGTTCCCTTGACTTATTTCTCCTGGAAGCCCAGATCCAGTCCAAGTCCCCTCTCTCTAAAATCATTCCCATTCCCCAACTTTCCCTCTTCTGCATCTTCCAAAGTACTGACAAATCCCTTCTCACTTACCTCACAGGCTGCAACCAAGAAAAAGAGCAGAATTTTCAAAATATTTATTTTTAATTCTTTGCATGGTGCTGTTTTGGCCAGACCCAGTGCAGAACTGTATTGAGTGACAGCTTGCACTATGTATGGCAGTGAGTAAATTCAGTACTACACAGCAGGGCAACAGGCAACCTGGTGCCCACAAGCGAGCATAGTGGTAAACACTAAAACCATTATTTCTTAAAATAAAATAAAAAAAAAAGAAAGTTAAGCAGTCAAATGAAATATTCTTACAGGTATTTTGTTTAAGTAATTCAACCAGTGTGTGTGTCTGCCAATATTTTAGTCATTTTAAAAACATGTTTTCCCATCATCACGGCCAAGAACATTTATAATTGAGCAATCACAGAATTTCAAATGTTGAAAATGGAATTGAACTATTTAAATCATCATTATCACTCATCAACAAAATGTTTGTGTATCACAGTGTATTTGTGTGATGGAGAGATTTACTGCAGGCATTTAATTCATGACCTGAAGAAAAAATGTAGCTATCAAAAGGTAACTAGTGTTATTGTTTATGGTGGGACAAAGTGTTAAATAAGTAATGATATGGAATAACACTTTGCACTTTTGTAGCATCTTCCATCTGAGGGTCTCGGTGCTTAGAAAAGGTAAATTTAGGTGAAATATTAGGGGCAAAAATTGTAATAATAATTTGACCAGGACTCAAGAGACGTGGATTCTATTCCAGGCTCTGCCACAGACTTTCTACATTACTTTTGGCAAGACCCTTCAGGCCCCAATCCAGCAAAGCTTTAAAGCACATGCTTAATTTTAAGCATGTGTGTGTGGGGGGGGGTTCCGTTGACTTCAATGGGACTATCCATATGCTTAAAGTTATTTGTGCTTAAGAACCTTGCTGAATCAGGGCCTCAATCTCATTGTGCCTCAGATCCCATCTGTAAAATGGAGATAAATCTTTTTCTCCCACCCCTGTCTTTCTTTGTAAACTCTGGAGAGCAGGGATCGTCTCTTACTATGTGATGAGCACAGTAGGGTCCAGATCTTGGATCGAGGGTTTGAGGTACTACTGTGATACAAAAAGTACGGAGGGTGATTTTCACAGACACATATGGAAGTTAAGAGCTCAACTTCCATTGAATTTCAATGGAAGTTGGGCATCTAGCTGATCTTTATGGTTTTGAAAATCTCCCCCTGTAACATAGTTGAAATTTCCAGCCCTGAGCTACATTCCATAGTGAGGTAATAGAGGCGGTCATGACTTAGCATTTAAAATTAGACTAGTTAAGGCACTAGAAAATACACTGTAGCAGACAATCCTGTACTGACGTGGCACTGGGTTTAGATATAACTTTATAAATGTTTGCAGATTGCTGATATGGGTTATATATATAAGAATATGGTGTGTGTGTGTGTATATATTTGTGTGTATATATATATATATATATATATATATATATATATATATATATATATATATATATATATATAAAAGAATATGGTAAAAAAGGATCAACTTTCTGCTTTTAGCACATAATGTATTACACTGAAGTGATTGTTTTCCAAACTGATTATATATATCTGCATAGTGTTATGTTCATGATTGGAGCATTTCACTGCCAGTCTTACATAAATTGTTTTGTTTTGTTTTTATAAGTGCAGTTCTACTATTTTATCTTGTCTAGACATCAGGTCTGTGCCACTGTACTAACTAGTCCATTGTTATGAGTCAGTTCCCTAAACTTTACATGTACAATTTTAATAAAATACCTACCCACAGTTATCTCTGTAAACAAATGGTGCCAAATGAGCCAAGTACCTGCATTTACTTTGGCAAAATTTTAAGTTTCCGAATAAGACTTGACAGTCAGACCTTAGTCCTTCTGTTACTGCAGAAATCTCTCTGGCATCCAAGAAGGAAGCATAACAGTTAATATATTAGTTTGAATGGAATTTCTGCTTACCACTAGTTCAAGCAATTTACTATGGACTGAACGTTTTCAGCAAAATAAGTTTGGGTTTTTTTTTTTAAAATGTATACATGGAGTCATTTAATTGACTATCTAAATTAATTTAGTTTTTAAAAACCCAACAGTAAACTTATTGTTAAACTTAGTTTTCTTTATATTGCAACCTTTTGCAATTCATAGGTTCTCAAACGCTTATATTTGAAATTTCACAGATGTGGTATATTATATGTAGAATAGGTAGGATGGTTATGTGTTTGACACTAGGCTGGCACTCAGGATATCAGATTTCTATTTCCAGCTCTGCCATAGATTTCCTGTGTCACCCTGTCAAGTCACTTAATCTTTGTGTTCCTCGGATCTCCATCTACAACATGCACTTCCTTTTTTTGACACTTGTCTGTTTTCATGTTAAGATCTTCAGGGCAGGGTCTGTCTTCTATGTGCTAAAGTGCTGTACGGACACAGCTGGGGCAACTAGGGGCTATTGTAATGTAATTTGAAATATTGACAGCGTTCTGTTCAATAGAATGAAACTTTCAGCTCCTAGTGTTTGACTAAGAAAATCATGTGGAAAAGGACTGGCCTTATTTAATATAAAACCAGAAGAGTAATGAACCGACTGCTGTATCTAGTTTTTTGTGTAGTAAATCAGCCCGTTTAGATGCATCTGTTAAAATGGTATTCTTCAGTTCAAGCATCTTGAAGCGACAGCGGTGGAGGAGAGCGAGCAGAGGGCAGGGTCTTGGGGAGGAAGGGGTGGTTTGGGGGCAGGGCCTGAGGGGAATGGGAGGCGCGAGGGTGGGGTCTCTGGGAGGGGGAAAGAAACATTGGTTTGGGTGCTGATGGGGCCCCCACCCACACTTTTAGGGACCTTCTGTTGCTCCTGGCTCTGCCCCATCTTGCTTATCTGCTCTTGTCATTTATCACATTCTTCAACCTTCTGTACCAAAGATGCTGTCCTTGTCTGCCCACTTGCTGCTTCTTCCTACAATCCATGCACACTTTTTTACGTTTTTCTCCTTATGCATGGAATGCATTTCCTAAACCAGTGTGCAAAGTCCTACCCTTCAAATTCCTCCCGAAGACTGACTTCATCTGTGATGCCTGTTAGCATTGGCCAGTTGATAATGATGGGCTGTTAGCTTTAAAAATCATTAGAATATATATAGTATTACAGAAGCATATTTTGTTATCCCTCTCCCTCACTCTTTGTATGTCACCAATTTAAGGAAAAAATGGAGCAAGAAATGATTACTTTCACCCTGTCCATTTTGCTTGCACATTTTTATCTTACTCCCTTGTTTTTTGTCACCTTAGGCTGGAGTCCCGCAAATTCTTATAGACTGAGTTGTCCCTTTAAAGTCAGTGTTTGTATGACTGGACCCTTAAATTGTGAATACTCTAGGAACTGTCTCTTCCTTTGTGTTTGTACATCATTTAGTGCAATGAGTTCTTTGTGGTCAACCATTCCATTATTCCTGAGGAGTGGAGTGTCAAGGACAGTTGAGGACCCAGGATGGCAGTGAGGTGAAGTGGTTTTTGTGATCCCAGGATGTGTAGTACTTCAAAAAAAATAAGGCCTTAGGATAAATGCCGTGCAAGAGGAGTTGATGGAGAGAGCAGAGCACCAAGGAGATGATGTACTCTCAATAACCTGTGTGGTTGATCAGACAAGTTGGGCTGATGACGTCAGACAGAGAGAGGCGAAGGATTTAGCACTGTAGACATCCTTCAGTAATGAGAAAAGAGAGGAGGACCAACTGCTAGTAGACATACAAATGGTTGATCAGAGAGGTATGAGAGGTTGAAGTTACAAAAGACATGAGAGGAAAAGAATTGAAGGAGTGTGATTGACAGTATTAGTAATAGTGGAGGGACTGAAGAGGTTAAAGATGTGAGTAGAGCTTCTAGCTTTTGGCCAGGAAGAAGTCAATTTAAAACCTTTGAGAGCAGTTCTGGTGCAGTAAAGAGAGTAAAAATCAAACTGAAGAGGATTTGGGATGAAATTAGGGAGAAGGAATGAAGGTGGGAGAGGAACTAGAGCAGTAGTTGGAGTGGCAGGTTGAAGTCAAAAGTAATGGTTTTTTTATTATATAAAAAAGGTGTGCTTATATCCCAAAGGGAATATGCCAGAAGAGAGTGAAAAGTTGAGATGATGACGGAGACTAGTAGCATTGAGGGGCAGCTGAAGGGATTAGAGTAAAGGACAAACAAGAAATCTCTGTCAGTCATGAGAAAATAAAGAGGGTATTGGGAAGGAGGGAAGAGAGTTCATGTCAGATCTTTTGATCTTTCCTTTCAAAAAGTCAGCTTGATTGGGGAAAGTTTTAGGAAGAGTAAGGAAAAAAGCATTAGTATTATTATTTTATTATTAGATTTATACAAAAAACAACAACCCCAACTCATTTATCTAATACTCTAGGTGCCCCGATGTAAACTACAAAAACAAAGTCAGATCACTTGTAGAGAGCCAAACTTCTATCTCCCCCATGTATGATTTCTCTGAGGCCCATCTCCCAGTAAGTAGAAGCATCTTGTAGTGTAGCGTGAATGTCAGTAGACGGAGCTATTTCATACCTGCAAGAGGAAGCCTGTACAAGAGCTAAGGGCCCCTCACAAAGAATACCCTACCTCAGAGCTGCTCCTCCTCCTTTTAAATTGAGGGACATCCAGCTTTGAGTGCCTCTGCTGATCAAAATGGCAGTGTGGGTGTGAGGAGAGAGGTGGGTCTCAAGTCCCAATTCATTTTAGGGCTGTATAGATCCAGACAAGGACCTTAAATTCAATCAGAAAATCAATATTTAGTCAGTGCAGATCAGCATATGTCATTATATGATGATGGTCTTGTAAGTTTTCCATTTATTAAAGAGTAAATTGTTATGCTAAATTTTGCTTAGTTTGTATTGATGTACTGAATTGCTTCTCTCCTCCTCCCCTCCCTCCCTCCCCCCCCCCCCCCAATGAGATTTTAATTGGGAAGCAGTATGGTTTTCAGTAATTGGACTAGGGAGCTGAGTATCATGAGCCTTGAGTTCTAGTTCCACCTCAGGAACTTGCAGTCGTACCTTGGCCAAGTAATTTTTCCTCCTTAATTCACCATGTCTAAAACTGAAATCATGCCTACTCACTTTTGATCTCTTTATCTCAAAGAAAGACATTGTTAGCTAAGTATTATTATTATATAAGTGTAAAGTATCAAATCTCAAGTACAGTAAATGTTTTTTAGAAAACTGATTATCTTTGAACCCTACTTGTAATTCCTTTTCTGTTTTGATAATACCTACTTGAGTTATTATAAATTACAGTTACACACATTTCTTTGGCATCATTGTAGCATCTGTCAGATAAACTTTATTTCATATAATTATTGGTTTAAACCAATTTTGTTAATTACAGCTCACCATCTGTCTCTTTTAATATTCTCAGGTGTATGATATGCTTCCTCTGAGGCTTGTTTTTTAAAAGATATTTTAAAGGTGTGTTTTGGTGTGATTTTTTTTTATTGCCTCTAGGCTTCCATTAGTCTAACCTGGAAACATTATTTCAATATCTGGTATCTTACTTTGGGGCTTCCCAGGAATAGTGAAAATAATTCCTCTGTTTTTCAATTATATTCTCTTCATGTGTTTTTGTTTCCTCCTTTTGTAGTTAAATAGCTTCTCATATCATTGCCTCCTTCCTCACAGATCAGACAAATGATTTTATGGCTTGTATTAGATCTTGGGCAATCCTTCCTTTCTTCCTTGTTGATTTTGACTTTTGCAAATTTTTTGAACCTTTTTAGACTACTACTACAGCAACTTCTACAGTGCTTCTGCTGAAGATGCTCTAAGCCACTGGGAGAGAGCTCTCTCGTCGGCTTAATAACTCCTGCCTCACAAGAGGCAGTAGCTATGTCGGCAGGAGAAGCTCTCCCGCTGACATAGTGCTGTGCACACCAGTGCTGAGGTCGGTATAACATTTGTTGTTTAGGGGTGTAGATTTATTCAGAAATTCAGGGGTGGTGTATATCAGAAATCTGCATTTCCCCTTCTTGTTTATGCTCCTTTTTTTTTTTACTGTAAATACTTTTGAATAGTATCCTCAGAGCCTCTAAGATTATCTACGTGAAATGTAGAGATTTAATAAGGCAGGGGACTGGAGGATGGTTCAGGAAATTGACAATGGGATATGGAAGGCTTTAACCTCTTTCCTTCTTTTAAAAGTGACCTAGCATGGTTTAGAAGTTAGAGTATGGAACTCTGCCTCATTTAGCTTTGTGGCTGAGTTAGCCATGCCCTCATGCGCAGTACACTCTACCCTCCTCCTGGACACTGGTGGATTATTAAGAATACACTGTAGTGTTCACAACATGCTTAAATCTCCCTCTCCCTATGCAAAATGCTCATAAGTCAGCTAGTTTTCACTTAGCATTATTGAAAAGTATTTTAGATATGTTTCCCTGCTGCATTTTATCTTTTTACTGCCAGATTTTTTTAGCTGCAGAGCTGTTGAAAAAAGATTGCAATTATTATTTTGTATAATAGGGAAAGTATTTTTTTCATTCTACTCTTAATTAAAAATTACTGAATAATTTTTGTTCAGTTTTATATATAGGTATAAATGTAGGTGGACACCAGATCTTAAACATTTTAGTTTGAGATGAAAAATTTAGAATGTTATGAGCGACCGAAAACCGGGGTTTATAAAATGTTTCAACTACCTTAACTGTAGCTGCTGCTTGCACTCCAGCTGCCTTGTCTGTCTTATGTATTGCTTCTCCAGTCCTCCTTTGCTCTATTTTTCACTGTGTTAGTATACTTGCTGTGCAGTTGAAAGACTGTCCCGTTATTTTTGTATTGCTTTTTTCTCCCACCCACGCCAACTTTCCAGATATTTAAGCATTTTGATCCTTTTGTATCATCCTGCCTAGCACGCTTAACGGCAGATCATGACCATGACTTTCAGATATATATGTGTGTACACACACACACTCTGTCTAACATGTTTAATGGCAGATCATGTCCATAACTTTATATATATCTTATGTAGATACACACACACACACACACACACACATACACACACACACACACACTTTGTAATAAACAACTTCATGCCCAGCTTACCAAAATACTTTGTGTGGTTCATATAACTGAATTGAAGCAAAGTACCTCAACTATTTAGATACTCGGGAGGAAATGCTGTGGACCCAGATGAGATCAGTGGGATAGCACAGATTATTTTCTTAAAAATTGATGCTCATACATTTTATTGTTTACAGGTGAATAGTGATTTTTAAATACTTTTCATGTTCTGAAATAGAGAGAAAGAGAAAGAACAAACTTCCAGATCAGTACTTTAGCAGAACTTACACCAGCAATTTGCATGTGCATGTGCACCGACAACAGTTTAAATTGATCCCTATAATACCTTGCATGAATTGCAGCCTGAATGATTTGCTAATGAACACGCTTTGAGTCCGCGTAAGGGTTGGGAATAGACTCATATCTCCTAATGCTCAGCTCCAAAATCAGTTGAGAAGAATGAAGCTGCTCCCTTTCAGATATTGTAAAGTATTTTTTTATTAAGTTGTGTGTTTTTCATGAAGGAGTGTAACTGGATTGTTCAAGTGGAGCCTCTTTGTGGTCCATTAGAGCAAGATTCACCCCACTGTGAATTTTTAAAACTTTTAAAAAGGGCTCCAGAGGTGACATCGGCAATTACAGGCCAGTAAGCTTGACTTCGGTACCGGGCAAACTGATGGAAAGAACAAAATTGCCAGACACACAGATGAACATAATTTGTTGGGGAAGAGTCAACATGGGTTTTGCAAAGGGAAATCATGCCTCACCAATCTCCTAGAATTCTTTGAGGGGGTCAACATGCATGTGGACGAGGGGGATCCAGGGGATATAGTATACTTAAATTTTCAGAAAGCCTTTGACAAGGTCCCTCACCAAAGGTTTTTAATCAAAGTAGGCTGTCATGGGATAAGAGGGAAGGTAACTGGTTAAAACCAGGTAACTGGTTAAAAGATCGGAAACAAAGGGTAGGAATAAATGGTGAGTTTTCAGAATGGAGAGAGATAAATAGTGGTGTCCCACAGGATCTGTACTGGGACCAGTCTTATTCAACATATTCATAAATGATTTGGAAAAAGTGATAAACAGTGAGGTGGCAAAATTTGCACATGATACAAAACTACTCAAGATAGTTAAGTCCCAGGCAGATAGCAAAGAGCTACAAAAGGATCTCTCAAAACTGGGTGACTGGGCAACAAAATGGCAGATGAAATTCAGTGTTGATAAATGCAAAGTAATGCACATTGGAAAACATAATCCCAACTGTACATATAAAATGATGGGGTGTAAATTAGCTGTTGCCACTCAAGAAAGAGATCTTGGAGTCATTGTGGATTGTTCTCTGAAAACATCCACTCAGTGTACAGTGGCAGTCTAAAAAGCGAACTGGGATAGGTCTCCTTCTTTTAACTCCCCTCTTTGGTCCTGATACTGGCTGCTGGTGTGGCACGGCAGGGTCGACTAGGTCCACAGGTTCTTCTCATTGTCAGTGTGGAGCCTGTTTGCCTCCTTAGGCCCCACGCTTGGCAACAAGCGGGTTATCTGCCCCATCATGAGGAGTTAAACCTTTCCTTCAGGTTTGACAGCAGTCATGTAAACAGATGGTGAACACTACCTAGATGAAATTACCGGATCCTGGGGACTACTTTGTTGTGCTTCTGGTCGCTAATTTGCTTTTTGATGTTGTTGGAATATTGTTTCAGGTCAGGTAGCTGTGTTCAGAATTCCCAGGTCTTCAGCCAGTGATAATGAATTTTCTTAGATTACAATTTGTCAATAATTTTCTGGGAAAGTATATATTCCTGAAAGAATGGATATAGTCTATTGTTTGAAGAAAATACTGTTTGACTGCTATGTGGACTAAAATAAGTAGTTTTGTTGCAGGTTATCTGCTCCAAAGTCTGAAAGATAAGAACCACTTCTTTCTATGACTAAAAGTGAGATGTATTTGAAAATCTAAGGGCTTATTCATTAAAATTGTATTTCTGCATCTGCTCCTGGCAATGATCATTTTGCTTATAAAGAAATTATTGCAGAATAAGATATCCATATGAATTACAATACGAGGGAAAATTGCTTACTAACTAAAATGGATTAGTTTGGGAAGAGCAAAGTCTAATTTGAAGGGATAATGACTATAGGCAGGGTTGGAGATGGCATGAGGAAGAGAAGAGATTAATATGATTAAGTCAAAGATTTGGGAGCCCTGAAGTGTATTGGAATTGATTATGACAGAGTTTTTTTTTTTTTTTTTTTTAAATGTAGAGGCCAGGTTGTTTGGAGGCGTCAGCAAAATATACATTGAAATTCCCAATCTGAAAACTAGAAGGAAAAAAGAAAATGAACAGTTTTGAGAAATATTGTAAACAAGTTATATGCACTATTTTTTAATACATTTAAATTCAAGTTAGAGGATAGAAGAAGGAGATGGAAGAATGAGGAGGTGACTGGACTGGACAATAAGAAGGATAGTTTAACTGGAGGATGAGGGTAAACTTTAAGGACAATAGTCTAATAGTGTGGCCAGAGACTCAACACAATTAATATTAATAATGAGAGAAAAGGAATGCAAGCCAAATAAGGAAAGAAGAGGTCAAAGAATATTTAGGTAACTTAGATGTATGAATGTGTGTAGAAGATGTATGATGACATTCATCCTTAGACCTAAGGAACTAGCGGAAGCAACCTTGGAACATAAGCGCCGACTCCATGGGTGCTCCGAGGCTGGAGCACCCACAGAAAAAAAGTAGTGGGTGCTCAGCATCCACTGGCAGCCCCTCGCCCTCCCGCCTGCTAGTGGGCCCCACCAATCAGCTCTTCCCCCTCCCTCCCAGCACTTCCCACCCACTGCAATCAGCTGTTCAATGGTGTGCAGGAAGAACTGCGGGAGAGGGGGAGCAGGGGCAGGAAGAAGCAGGGGCGGGGCGAGGGCTCGAGGCGAGCTGGGGGCTTGAGGGTGGGGTAGAGTTGGGGCAAGGCCTGGGACAGAGCGGGAGTTGAGTTCCCCCCAGGAACTGATGAAGCTGGCGCCTCTGTTTGAAACCATTATCTTTGAAAACTCATTGAGGATGAATGTGGTCCCAGAGGACTGGAGACGGGCAGACATAGTACCTATGTTTAAAAAATGGGAACAAAGATGACCCAGGGAATTATAGACCAGTCAGCCTAACTTTAATAATTTGTCCCAGGTATCTTTCCAGGTATCAAACTATCAGTTTCTAAGCACCTAGAGAATAATAGCGTTGTAAGGAATGCCTATTATGTATTTCTTAATAACAAACCATGCCAAACCAACCTAATTTCCTTCTTTGACAGGGTTATTTGCCTAGTGGATGGTGGGGGGAACAGTAGACATGATATGTGTTGATGTTTTAGTAAGGGTTTTTACACTCCCACATTCTCATAAGCAAACTAACAAAATGTGGTCCACATGAAATTACTATACGGTGAGTGTGCAACTGGTTGAAATACTGCACTCTGAGTAGTTATCAGTGGTTCACTGTCAAGCTGTGAGGATGTATCTAGCAGGGTTCCATAGGGGGTCAGTCCTGGGTCTGACACTATTCAAGAATTTCATTAATGACAAGGATAATGGAGTGGAGAGACTGCTTTATAACATTTGTGGATGTCACCATGCTCGAAAGAGTTGCAAGCACTTTGGAGGACAGAATTAGGATTCAAAGTGACCTTGACAAAATGAGGTATTTGTCTGATATCACCAAGATGAAATTCAATAAAGACAAGTGCAAAGTTTACATGGACGTGATATACCTTGACTTTAGCAAAGCTTTTGATACAGTCTCCCACAGTATTCTTGCCAGCAAGTTAAAGAAGTATGGATGGAAGAATCCCATGCACTGCTACAGTCTGGCTAAGCGGCAGTTCTGCAGAAAAGGACCTGTAGATTACAGTGGACGAGAAGCTGGATATGAGTCAACATTGTGCCCTTGTTGCCAGGAAGGCTAATGGCATATTGGGCTGCATTAGTAGGAGCATTGCCAGCAGATCAAGGGAATTGATTATTCTCCTCTATTCGGCACTGGTGAGGCCACATCTGGAGTATTGCGTCCAGTTTTGGGGCCCCCACGACAGAAAGGATATGGACAAATTGGAGAGAGTCCAGCAGAGGGCAACAAAAATTATTAGGGGGCTGAGGCACATGACTTATGAAGAAAGGCTGAGGGAACTGGGCTTATTTAGTCTGCAGAAGAGAAGAGTGGGGGGAGGGATTTCCTAAAGCAGATGGAACTTGGCTGTTCTCAGTGGTAGCAGATGACAGAACAAGGAGCAATGGTCTCAAGTTGCAGTGGGGGAGGTAGAGGTTGGATATTAGGAAAAACTATTTCACTGGAAGGGTGGTGAAGCACTGGAATGGGATTCCTAAGGAGGTGATGGAATCTCCATCCTTAGAGGTTTTTAAGGCCTGGCTTGACAAAACCCCGGCTGGGATGCTTTAGTTGGTGTTGGTCCTGCTTTGACCAGGGGGTTGGACTAGATGACCTCCTGAGGTCTCTTCAATCCCTAATCTTCTATGATTCTAAGAACAGGTTAGACAATCACCTGTCAAGTAGACAATCACCTGTCAAGCAAGGTTAAGATTTACTTGGTCCTGCCTCAGAGCAGTGCCTGGACTTCATGACTTCTTGAGGTCCTTTCTAGCCCTACATGTCTATGATTCTATGGTTTCAGAGTGGTAACCGTGTTAGTCTGTATCAGCAAAAAAACAGAGGAGTACTTGTGGCACCTTAGAGACTAACAAATTCATTTGGACATAAGCTTTTGTGGGCTTAAACCCACTTCATCAGATGTATCTGATGAAATGGGTTTTAGCCCACGGAAGCTTATGCCCAGATAAACTTGTTAGTCTCTATGATTCTGTTAGTCTCTAAGGTGCCACAAGTACTCCTTTTCTTTTAGCGAATACAGACTAACACAGCTGTTACTCTGAAACCTGTAGGAAGATGGTGGACTGAGATGATTTTGACAGTGTGATCTGGTTACTACTGGATTGTTCTGATGGCAGAGGAGAGGGTGGATGACTAAAACTTCGGATACTGATTTTCAGGTCCCCTAGTTGAGTAAGGGTATGTATACCCTACAGAGCCTATGTGGTCTGGCCCCCTAGGGTAGACTGAGGCCATATCTGCACTTAAAATGCTGCAGTGGCACAGGTGCAGTGCTGTAATGCTTTCGTATAGGCAGTCATTATAGCATCAGGAGGGATTATCCCATTGCTGTAGTCTGTCCACCTCCCCAAGAGGTGGTAGTTAGGTTGATGGAAGAGTTCTTCTGTCGACCTAGCACGGTCTACGCTGGGGTTTAGGTCATCTTAATTACATCTCTCAGGTCTGATCTACACTTGAGACCTATATTGGTATAGCTACGTTGCTCAGGGTGTGAAAAATCCTCACCCCGACTGACATAGTTATACTGACCAAACCCGTCGGTAGACAGCGAAATGTCAGCGGGAGAGCTTCTCGTGGCAACATAGTTACCGCCTCTTGGGGAGGTGGATTATCTATGCCAACAGAAGAGCCCTCTCCCATCAGTGTAGCGTGTCTTCATTAAAGTACAACAGCAGCACAGCTGCGTCAGTGCAGTTGCGTCGATGCAGCATTTTAAGTGTAGGCTTGCCCTCAGTAGTGTGGATTTTTCACATCCTGAGAGATGTAACTATGCTGATGCAACTTTTCAATGTAGATGAGCCTTCAAGTTACACCAAAAGAAGACATTTTTCCATTGGTGTAGGAATATACCATCTCCCCCCCTGAACAACATTAGCTACATTGACAGAAGCTCTCTTCTGTTGACACGGCTGTGTCTACACTGGGGGTTTTGTTGATAGAGCTGTGTTGGTCAGGGGGTGTGGTGTTTTTCACACTTCTGACCAAAGTAGCTATGCCAACTTAACTGTCAAGTGTAGACCAAGCCTGAGTGAAGAGAGGCCTTACATTCAGCTCCATGACATCCTTTCCCCCCATCCCGCCAGACAAGTCACCACCCTTCATATGCTTGTAGGCATTTATAGTATTCCATTTTTAGTCTAGGTTACCTAAGTAATCTCTATAGAATCATAGAATATCAGGGTTGGAAGGGACCCCAGAAGGTCATCTAGTCCAACCCCCTGCTCGAAGCAGGACCAATTCCCAGTTAAATCATCCCAGCCAGGGCTTTGTCAAGCCTGACCTTAAAAACCTCTAAGGAAGGAGATTCTACCACCTCCCTAGGTAACGCATTCCAGTGTTTCACCACCCTCTTAGTGAAAAAGTTTTTCTTAATATCCAATCTAAACCTCCCCCACTGCAACTTGAGACCATTACTCCTCGTTCTGTCATCTGCTACCATTGAGAACAGTCTAGAGCCATCCTCTTTGGAACCCCCTTTCAGGTAGTTGAAAGCAGCTATCAAATCCCCCCTCATTCTTCTCTTCTGCAGGCTAAACAATCCCAGTTCCCTCAGCCTCTCCTCATAACTCATGTGTTCCAGTCCCCTGACCACATCTAGATGTGCAATTTAAACAAAAAACGTTAGTGTGCTTTTTGGGGTTGTTTTTGTTTTTTTTACTGACCTAAGCTTTTCTTTAACAAACAATTGGGAATCTGATTTTTATACTATCTTTTTTTGTGGCAAGGAACATCTACAATAAAGATAGTTTTGAAAATAGAAATGAATTATTTTAATCCTTTTTCATTCTTTAATAACTGTTACTATTTTTTTCTGAAATTGCTCAAATGTGTCTCCTGCTTCTGAATATTGAGGTGTCCAGAACAATATACAAATGTGTAATGCATATAAATCTAACTGGTACTGCAAAATAGTGATCTTAGGTAACTGTTCTTCTCTTTGGGGAAGACAACACAAGATACTTTCTAAGGTCAGTCAAGATTATGCCATTCAGTAGTTATGATTGTTAGTGACAGATATAAAAAAAATTAATTCTTCAGTTAAAATTTCAAATCATGTGAACAATTATTTTATTTAAATGATAGTTTAAAGCAAATTTTTGCATATTTATGCATGGATTTAGATATGAAATTGTAAAATCCAGGTATATGCCCAGAATCATTTTTAAATTGCTTTCTCCTTTTTTCTGAAATTTGGTATTCGGTATATATCCACAGATAACGTTAATTAACCTTTTCATTCCACTTTACAATGCTTGTATAGTTTACCCAATGCCAGTAACAAAGGTAACTCTTTAAGAGTCTAATCCTTAAATCATTAAGTCAAGTTATTGCTTCTCTTTCTTTTGAGCTTCTGATAGCTTCTGATGGTATCAGATCACTTAAATGTTTAACTCTTTGAGCTGGGTGTTGCCTTGTACTCCTTATCTGTTACTTTGGATGTAACTTACGCTTCCTTTTTAACCAATAATCAATGAACTGTGCTTAATTAGTATGAGAAGTGTTTAACACTGCATGTAACAAGCTTAAGGTCTTGGGTACTCTTAAAAATTATTTAAGGATTGAAAATTATTTCTTTATTCCTAATGTGATACCTATTATTTTAATGCAAATAAACATACAGTTAAATGGTGTGGCATTAAGTCATTTACATACTTTCTGTAGCTCAGGTGTTCTTTCTGAATAGTTTAAAATTACTGGTTTATCACTTGGCTAACAGTATATAGATGAAGGTTTTGGCACATATCAAATTAAAACCACTGTTAGGTATGCATTCTTCAGCAACATATGACTTCTCCACTTCTGTTGGCAGTTTCTATTTGGGGGTCTTGAGAAATAAGTAAAATTTTCATTCATTTTAAGATGTCATCCTGATTATAATCTTTTCTGGTAACCCAGATGGGACTTCTGCCTTCATTGACTGAAGGAGAGACAGTTGAAGGATGTTATTGTTTTTCAACAGGTTTTATTGCTATCAATAGAGGAGGATTTCATTCCAGTGCGATGGCTCCATATTCTCTTGATCTGTCCAGGTGTTTTTCAGCTTAAGGAAAGCAGGCAAAGATTTAGGGCCAGAGAGGGACTTTTATTAAGAATTAAAGAGTATGCCCCACTTGTGTTATCCACCCATAAAAAATCCTTTCTGAATCAATATAGAAAGCAAAATTTTTGTCGTGTTTGTGTTTGTTTTGTTTTTTAAAGCAAGAGTCCAGTGAAAATGCCGGATAACTCTTTATGATTTTTCCTAGGAGGTACCAGTTCTTCAGGTTATCTGAAGTTCATAGCTATTGTTTTTGGACTTGCAAAAATTTAACACTGTGTCTTCTGACTTTCTGGTTTGCAACTCTTTCCTATTTCTCAGTGTTATCTTTCTCCTAGGTATAGATCAGTTTGTTCATCTCTAATCCTTGGCAATTCTCATGAAAATGGTCTTTTCTATCTTCTATAAGATACACTTTGATCACTTCTGACCGTTTCACAGTTCTTTCAAAAACTGTACTACTACTCGGGCAAGTACTTCTGGAAACCTAATGCCTTAGCAGAAGTTTATTTTGCTTTACAATAACAGAATCCAGGGCTCAATTTCTTTATCAAAAATTTTATTTCGTAACCTTTCAATTGCTCTTCCACTTGCTTCTGTTTTAAATTAACTGAAAGTTTTCTATATTGACAGCATATCAATAGTTGAAAGATAAATTTAGCAACATATGACTTAAAGACATATCTCAAACTTATATATAATATATTTCGTCAGCCACAAGTTGATAACTTGATATGGAGAAGGTTTGTTAGGGATCAAGTGCTGAGATTGTCTACATCTGTGTTGTGAATCATCTGAAATTTTAAAGGTGGGTGATACTTCTAAATCATAACAGCTTAACTGATTCTGATTACTCAGAGCATCTTATGACTTGAACAAGATTTTGCAAGTATAAAATTACAAGATTTCAAAAGTATATTGACCTAAAATTAGCCAGGCCCAAAGAAAAAAATAATTTGGACTCCATTTCAATATGAATCGGTCAGAATGTATGATTAACGTTAAGGTGTCTTTTTTCATTGGTTTTTGTTTGATTTAAAATGAAAACATCTGAAATGAAGTAAACATTTACACTATATGGATCATATTTCCTGTATGAATAGTATGCAGTGTTAATGGCATACTTCATTTTTGTACTTGAAATAACATGGTGCCCAGTTGGTTATGGAAAGCTTGTCAGGTGCTTAATAAAGAAATATGTAATATTCCACTTTTGTCTAATATTACAAGGTCAGAAAATGATTAATTTTATTTTGCTTTTCGGGGCAGAACAAATAATTGGAATTACATCTTCAGCTTTTTGCATCATATGCTACAAGTTACTGCAAAGATGTTCAGATATAGTAATGAACATTATATATATAAATAAATAGTTTCAGGAAATCAGTCATAAGTTAAAGAGAAAACAAAGGTTTTAAAGTGAGATTTTGAGAAGTGGCTTAGCGGGAAATAGGTCCAGATGATGTGATGTGAAACCTGATGGCAGAAGTGGATGAGAGCCATTATTCTTGTTTCATCATATCTATGTGTAGCTAGGTGCAAGGTCTTTGGAGAAGAGACAGTTTTTGATTTGTCTATAACATAAGTAGAATCTCAAGAGTTATGAACACTTCAGGAATTGAGGTTGTTCGTAATGCTGAACAAAACGTTATGATTGTTCTTTCAAAAGTTTACAACTGAACATTGACTTAATACAGCTTTGAAACTTTACTATGCAGGAAAAAAATGCTGCTTTTAACCATCTTGGTCTCTGCTGCTGCCTGATTGCGTACATCTGGTTCCAAATGAGTGTGATTGACTGGTCAGTTTGTAACTCTGAGATTCTACTATATGCCTAGTTTAATTGTGGGCACTGTAGAAATAAGAAAAAGTGAGTGGAGAGGAGGAGGAATAACGTGAATAGTTGAGGAAGAGGCGAGTTGGAGTCTAAGATGAGACAGAGTGAGACCATGGAATATTTTAAAACTAGACAACTGTTACAAGAAGTGGTTTCAGGTGCATTGGAAGCCAGTGAATGTGATAGTAGATAATTGTCTCACTTGCTGGAATGAGAGAATAACTTGCCTGCAGCACTTCAGGCCACCTTAGGCCAGAGTCAATTGATTTAAATCAAAGTGAATTCAATTGCAAATTTTAGTCATGATTTAAATCAGCAATCAGGAAACCTTGATTTAAATAATCAGTTTTAATTGTGTTTTGCATTGATACGTTTTAGCTATTTTCCTAAAGAAAGGTTGTTCTGATTGGTTGCTAACCACTAAAACATGTTGATTTACAACTAAATTAACATTAACTGTAGTGCTACAGTAAATGTTAACATAGTATTTGCGCTGAATTTAGTGGTTCGTCTAAAAAGGAGGATATACTATATCTATACTTATTTATATAAGCAATAATATAGCTTTTCTTACGATTTGTTCAGATTCTTAATTTTAACATTGTTTGTTGTGTTAGAAAATGGTGAATGGCACATATTTTGTTTACTAGATGATTGTTTTTGAACTTGATTTGTGTCTACTTGGATTAAAAAATCCAATTAAATTAAAACACACACCAAAAAAGCATTTTAATTAAATAAAACATTAAATGTTATGGAAACATCAGGGAAAAACGTTTCTCAAAAAGTTTGTCAAAACATATTCTTGCATTTAAAACTGATTTATTAAACAAAGGGTGTATTATCTGTAGTTAATGAATTGAACTGGTTGTTTCTGGTCACAATGTACTTCAAGATTTTAGAACTAGTAAATCTTATCCTCACATTTAGTGTTTATTCATAGATTGGAAGAGGGAAAAAAAGCTTTCCTGCTTTTTCAACTTTATTGGTTTCTAGTCAGTCATTGAACTGAATTAGTTGAATAAACTGAAATAAAGAAAATATTCTCTCTGAACCTGCAGAAGTAGGTCCTCAGCAGACTCTGGTTCCAGGTGCTTAGCCAGTAATTTCCACCGGTTAGTGGTTTGTCTTTCTTTAAAACTTGGCAGAAAAAAATGAACTGCTTAATATGATTTTTTTGTTTGAATTAACTGACTGTAATAGATTATAATAAACTGAGGCCATAACATAAATTAATTTCAAATTTATTTTAAAAAATAAACTTGTATTTAATTAAAATGAAAAGATTTTATAAAATCCATTTTTTTTAATTAAATCTTTTTTTTTAATCCACTCCACCTTAAACTATGGAAGGCAGCATGTTCTGTACTGCTATTATTTTTTTGAAGAAATAATTACTATTGTAATATTACACACCTAATGGTATGTTTCTAATGGACTACGTTAAAGAAAATAGAATAAATTGTCCTTTGGTTAGAAAGTAAATTCATTCTATAGCTACGGTATTCCTTCAGTTGGGGAAGTGTCCCTCACCAAGTAAGAAATTTAAAATATATGTACAAATTTTTCATACTTATCTAAACATCTGAATCCTTAAATCTGAGTCAAATTTGGGCAAGTGTTATCCCTATTCATGTCTTTTGTTCATGTATGAACTTGACTTGCTTTATTCTAAATTATTACTCTTTTTCTTCCTCATTAGTAGTCTGTTTCCAACCAGCATATTGCAGGCAGATCTTGACTGACGCTGCTTGTTTTTGTAATAAAATGTTGGAAGCTAGCACGACGGGAGGAATGCTTTATTTTATTTTTCAGGATATGTTTGCAGGAATAACCTCTATCTACTCTGTATCTTTGAGAGCACATGGTAATCTTGTATGAAGTAAGGTTAAAAGGTAAATTGCATGCTACTGTTTCTTTTGGCTGTTGCAATAAAGTGCTTGACCTTTTGAAACCTATTTTTATCGTAGGCAGTAACCTGTTTAGTTCTGCTTATCAAAAGAGGATTTCATTGCTTTCTTTCCATGCTGCTCTTATTCAAAATATACTGTATCATTCTAGCATCAGTGGAGTTAACTAGCAAGAAAGTTATAAGTGTAAAATAAGTACAACTTTTAAAAACTAGTATTTAAACTACAAAAGTAAGCCTTTTTATCCAGTAAATGCTTTCATATGCAATTCCATGCTTTCCAGCAATTTGTCTCATTATCCAGTCTATGCCTTTTAGACATGCCGCTTCCTTCCTTTCATACTACTACTACTCAGTACAATGAGCATTTCCGTATTGCACCACCATCACCAAAAAAATAAAAAAAAGTCCTGCTATTCTTACTTGTTGGTCAAAACGGAAGGATTCTGGGCTTATATAGATGTTTAAAATTGTTATACTGATTAAGAAGGTTGAGAAACAGAAAAGGTTTGATTTCATCTCAAAGATCTAAACTATATCAATTATCTAATCTAATTTAATTTTTGAAATAAGGTTACATTTTTCATCTGAGTTAATGGGATAGTTATTTCCAGAAATTCTCCAGCAAAACTTTCTTTGTACTGGCCAATTCATATGAATTAGTTTGGTATATTACATCTCATACTTCTGCTACCACCAAACTATTTTCTTTGTTGCAAAGAGAAATATTAAATACCAATGTCATAGGATTCCTCATGTGTTTAATTATATTATGGAGGAGTTGGTAGCAACCGCTACATAAATGTTGCCTAACACTTTTCATTATTGCCCGTTGCTTTCAAATGCTTATACGTTTGCCAAACTTTAACTGTTTGGGTTGAAATTTTCGGTGCTTTGTCTCTGTGTCAAGTTGAATTATTTTGAAAAGTTTCAGCAAAAATGGTGCAGTCATCTCTGGGAATGTGGCTTTTGGCAAGGGATTAGTTGTAGAGCTGAGCATTTTTATTTGTTTGTTTATTTATTTGGTTCAGTGTCTGAACAGAAGTGGGAGGTTGGGGATTAGTTTTGAACTAGACCAGATTTTTTTCTCACTGAAATGAAAAACTGGAAGGGAAAAAAAAAAAAAAAGCGTTTGCGTAGAACTTAATGGCATTTTGAAAGGAAATGTTCATTCAAATTGACATTTTCTAAATGAAACAGATTGATTCTAATGGATATATTCAAAAGAAAACATTTCAGGTTTTTTGAAAAATGTTTCCTCATGTTTTATTTGGTTGAAACTGTTAGCCAACTTCTGCCTGAATTTACAAATAGTTTTGGTTGTCCCAAAACTGCATTTTTTTCAGCGAGTTTACTATTTCCCAAAACTAGATAGTTGTGGGGTCAAAAATGATAGCTTTTGCTGTCTTTGTGTATAGATTATTCAGATTTGACCAAGTTATAAACCACAGAATATTGCACAGACTCACTGAGCCTACTGCATCATTCTGAAGTGGTCACACAGACCAGAACTTGTAATGGGACACAGACAAAAAGAATGCTTCTGGCTGACACCACCCAACAAATTATTCATTGGTTTAGAGGAAATTGCACTGTGTTAGGGGCCAGGAGACCATTATTTCTCTACTAACTTCTTCTACTGACTAGTCTAGTGTTAATAATCCCATGTACTTTACAACCCTTAATGTAGAGCAAGGCCTCATGAAGGAGAGCAAGTATCAGTCTCTCCATGTTACAGAAGGAGTAAGTGCAAGGTTGTATGAATCCAGTTCTGACAGAGCTGGAAAGAGAATCCAGGTCCCTAATGTCGCCACTTCTGTGTGAATGCTGTCTCCCAAATATTAGAGGAAAATATCTCACATATTTAGGGTTTGTTTTCATGTACAGTGCTACAGTGACGCAGCTACAGTGCTGTACAGATAGATACTCCTACTCCAGTGGGAGTGCTGCTCCTGTCAGCTTTGTTAATCCACCTCCCTGAGAGGTGGTATCTATGTAGGCAGGAGAAGCTCTCCCGTCAACCTAGCACCATCAACACAGGGGCTTAGGTTGGTATAACTATGTCGTTCGGGGTATGGATTTTTCACACCCCTGAGAGACATAGCTATGACAATATAGGTCTGTAGTGTAGACCTGGTTTTATCAACTTGGGGCTTGTCTACACTACAGTTTATGTTGGTATAACTTGTGTTTCTCTGGGGTTTGAATAAACCACCCTCTTGAGGCGACATAAGTTACACCCCCCTAAGTGCCGGTGTCTGCAGAAGAGCTTTTCCTGCTGCCCATAGCAAGTGCCTCTTGCAGAAGTGGTTTTATTAAGCTGACGGGAGAGCTCTCTTCTGTCAGCGTAGAGCGTCTTCACCAGACGCGCGAGTGATGCACTGATGCAGCTGTGCCACTAGTGTAGACTAGCCCTTGATTAGTTGTTTGCATCATGAGGTTCTCAAAATGGTTTATGGAGTCAAACAGCACAAGAGGCTGCTATAAGCATTCTGAAGAACATAGAAATAAATCTAGAAAGTAAACAAAGAAACATGTTAATGATTTAAATATCTTATATATGTTATATTACTCTCAGTAAGGACAGACATGAACCAGACTTAGAATCAAAGCAGTTTAGTAATTGCTAGAATCTGAAGACAAGCGCGGATCTCAAAAAATCATGGGTGTTGTCACATATCTTTCCATGTTCATTCCAAATCTGTTCTGTCAGCTCACCCTCCCAGACAACTCCTGGTAAATGTTCAGTGACACTGGATTGAGCCACACAGAAATTCCTTTAATGAGTTTGATAGGTAACAGTTCTTGTGCTGAAATGCTTCAATGTCGCTCAACCTGTCTCATTATCAGTTACTGCTATGACAGAAAAAAGTGGAAGGTGAATATCCTACAACTCAAAAACCTTCATAGATGCAAAATACAGGCATATCTAAAAATGGAAAAATAGATAACCATCATATTTGACTATGAGAAATGTTAACAGTCCCTTAAGGCAAGTGAATTTACTGAGTGACTTCAGAAGGCCGATCCTTTCCTTTGTGTGGGGTTTATCTTCCAGTTTGCTACCCGTGGAACACATTTACCCTGCTAGTTTGCATGGAAGCAGCAAGATTTGTGGGAGCAAGTATGGAGGGGAGGTGGCTTCCAGTGAGCCACTAACTGCTTTAGCAACAGCAGCAGGAAAATATTTGCAATAAGGAGCAAGGATATTAAATCCAGGGTCATATGTCTTAAACTCCACTGTTCTACTTTACCCCTGAACTCCCACTACCACCACAAACTGGGTTACACTGTGCTATGGAGAAGTGGAATATAATGCTATATCATATATTAAAAATCCCTTTTATATTAGACCACAATATTTCAATTTCAAGCTATTACTAAATACAAGAGCTTTATGTGGTACTTCTCTTAATACTTTTGCACATCTGGCTGAACTGAAGACATACATTTGTAAAGAAATTTGAATACAGTTTATTTGGCTGTGATCCTGCACACTTTTGTTCATGTGAAAGTACTTCCACGAATAGTTCAAAATGACTTCAGGGGATTATCTTGCATTAGTAAGTAGTTCTCTCACTTCACTAAAGCTTTTTGCACTCAGACACTTAGTTTGCATTTTTTAGCTCTATGTTTAATTTGAGTAATGGAATTCAGTATTGTGAGTGTTTTAACAATCGTAGAGGATAGGGTTGAGAGTGGCAATTTAGACATACAAAAATCTTTGATTCAGAAATGGGCCTCTAGTAACTGATTTGTGAGGCTACTATCATACATTAAGTAATTTTAAACTTTTAAAAACTCTAAGATTTAACATCAACTAAGTAATAAAAAGGGATAATCTAAGTAATGACTTTCTCTACTTGCAGCTGTTAGTTTTACTTTATGGACTTTAAAAAGCTATCTGTTACATACAGTTCAGTACTTAATATTTATTAGGTGTGTAGTATTTTCCTTATGCTACATGTATAACTGTAAAAAAACAAAACAAAAAACACTCAAATCCTGTGGCATGCAAATTAAAACATATTTGAGCTTTTCCTTATAGAAAGTGTGGAGTTTCTCTTTAGCCACTGATGTGAATGAGCATTCTCATAAAAAAGGTGGTTCTCAGACTCAAAGATCCAGTAGTTTTTAGTTAAATTATCAGTGTACTTGGCAGTGTATTGAGGAGAAAAGTAAGCCCTTTATATCTTTACAGACTAGCTATTGTTAGCTGGAGGAGGAAAACACTTTTTTTTTTAAATCTTTTGCTAGATATCCATTTAGGGCATGATCCTAAGAGAGTTGTGGGTGCTCATCATCAGGTCCTGAGAGAAACAGCACTGCATTTGTTATTACTTACCTGTATTTATTACAGCACCTTATTGGTAGAACCTAGCTTACCAACAAACAGCTCTCTGTGGAATTAATGCCGGGATTTTAAATAGCAATTTACAGACTTTGTCCCCTACTAAAACATGGGGTGGTGGTTTGGTTTTTGCATTTCTATGCCAATTAAATCCCTCTCTCTCTCTCACACACGCCCCTATTCTGGTACAGCATAAATGAAAAATTCCTTCCTGTGTGTCCTAGAAACATTAAAATCTGAACATTATTAATGCATTTCTAGCTAGAGAATTAACATAAGCAAACAATCTTTTGTAGATAAACTGCACCCTTCCTGTTTTGGATGGAGCAATAAGTTTACTGTGGAACAGATTTAGGAAATAGCTCTCCATCAGTTCTGTACTTTATAAATAAAATGTTGCTGGGCGAGGTCCTTCCTTTAGCATAAAGCTGATTATTTCCTGTTTAATCCTGAACTAGCGCATTTTAAGAAGCTTTTTTCAATATTAAACTGTAGTTTAGAGTTTTTGTTTTGTTGAACTCTTCAGTAGTTCCGTCTGCCTTGAAATCATGTAAAAATCAGTTTCATGGACTATACAAAGGTTATTCAGAAAATTACTGTAGACAAAATAGAGACGAATGAATATTTTAACTGCTACCTTTTGAAATGATACAGTAAAGCATTTGTTTAGATTTGAATATAAATTCTCATTGGTTAAAAAGGTATTTGTTTTTCATGCATTGCAAAAATTCCTGGTTAAGTGATTTCACTTAAAATATCAGAATATAAAACAAATATCAGAATAAAAAAACTAACGTGATAATCTTCTGTTGTAAGACATGTCATTTTAGTTCAGATTTATTTTAGATTCAAAACAAAAACAAAAACATTATTTCTGTCAGAAGGATATAGAAAGAGGTAGAATGTAGGTAAAACAGCAGTATTAGATTAGGGAACACACAGGTTAATATATGAAGTAACATTACCCTCATCCAACACATCTGTTGTAAAGAAGCCTATGAAATTTAGGCCACACACAAACTGGTCTCCAAGGGCCTGTAGTTGGTGTTAGAATGCTGTTATGTGGTCTGATTGGTTTAGTAAGGAATTATCTCCAGTAAAACCTTGTAACATAATAGTCCTCACTCTCCCACATGGGGACTACTTTTGCTTGACTTGAGTAAGATGTTTCTTAAAGAAGTAATAATGAAGTTTATTGTGTTGCCAAAAAGTAACATTGTGTGAATTGTATGCTGTCAGAAAATTGGTTTATTAGTGTTAGATATCAACTCTTGTTCATTTAAACAGCAACTTAAACTGTTCAGCTGGTGAATGTCTAAAAAATAAATTACACTGATATCCTAGCAATACATTTTAATTAAGTATGTTCTATCACTGTTAATGGAAACTAGTTTTATTATGATTTTTACAGAGATGTATTCAGAAAATGGAACACAAGGTTCCCTGAGTAGGATTTTGTTGTTGGGCTTTCTAAGTATTCAGAATTATTCTGTAGCAGTGCAAGGCAAATTAGATCCTTAGTAATATGCCTATATCCTTCAATATGCTGGCTACTTCCAGAATGGTGCTGTGCTTTCCCAACTCCCATTGACTTCAGTGAAAGTTGAGGGAGCTTACAGTTCACACAAAATCACATAAATAAAGGGCAATTCTATTCTGAAAAGTGACTGTTAAAAATAACATTACCTTACTCAACAGATCTGCCCCTGATCTGTCCAGAGTCATAACTGCTTATTTCAGTGACAAAACTGAGGATTGGTTTTGCTGCTTTTTATTGCTGTTGGCCCTGTAGAACCAACACAGCTAAAGCTGAGAGAGCTGTAGAGTCATCTTTGGAGGTACTGCCTTCTCCTGCAGTGTGACGGGCCTGCTCCATGGGCAGCTATAAAAGGTTATATCGAACAAGACTCTACCTCCTCCCCACCTTCTTTGGGCAATATGTGGCCCCAGAGACAATAGACTCATAGAACTGGAAGGGACCTCGAGAGGTCATCTAGTCCAGTCCCCTGCACTCAAGGCAGGATTAAATATTATCTGTAATCCCTGACAGGTGTTTGTCCAACCTGCTCTTAAAAATCCTTAATGATGGAGATTCCACAGCCTCCCTGGCCAATTTATTCCAGTGCTTAACCACTCTGACAGGAGGTTTTTCCTAATGGCCAACCTAAACAACCCTTACTGCAATTTAAGCCCATTGCTTCTTGTCCCATCCTTGGAGGTTAAAAAGAACAATTTTTCTCCCTTCTCCTTGTAACAACCTTTTATGTACTTGAACACTGTTATCATGTCCCCTCTGAGTCTTCTGTTCTCCAGACTAAACAAACCCATTTTTTTCAATCTTCCCTCATAGGTCATGTTTTGTAGACCTTTAATCATTTTTGTTGCTCTTCTCTGGACTTTCTCCAATTTGCCCACATTTTTCCTGAAATGAGGCAACCAGAACTGGACACAATACTCCAGTTGAGGCCTAAAAATCTGCATGGAGTAGAGTGGAAGAATTACTTATCGTGTCTTGCTTACAATACTCCTGTTAATACATTCCAGAATGATGTTTGCTTTTTTTGCAACAGTGTTCCACTGTTGACTCATATTTAGTTTGTGATCCATTATGACCCCCCCAGAGTCCTTTCCACAGTACTCCTTCCTGGGCAGTCATTTCCCATTTTGGATGTGTGCAACTGATTGTTCCTTCCTAAGTGGAGTACTTTGCATTTGTCCTTATTGCATTTCATCCTATTTCCTTCAGACCATTTCTCCAGTTTATTCAGATCATTTTAAATTTTAATCCTATGCTCCAAAGCACTTGCAACCCCTCCAAGCTTGATATCGTCCGCAAACTTTATAAGTATACTCTGTATGCCATTATCTAAATCATTGATGAAGATATTGAAAAGAACAGGACCTAGAACCGATCCCTGTGAGACCCCTCCCCTTCCAGCATGACTCTGAACCACTGATAAGTATTCTGTAGGAACCATTTTCCAGCCAGTTAAGCACCTACATTATAGTAGCTCCGTCTAGGTTGTATTTCCCTAATTTGTTTGAGAAGGTCATGCAACACAGTATCAAAAGCCTTACTAAAGTCAAAGATATACCATATCTACCGCTCCCCCCCCCCCCAAATATCCACAAGGCTTGTTACCCTGTCAAAGAAAGCTCTCAGACTGGTTTGACACGATTTGTTCTTCACAAATCCATGCTGACTGTTACTTATCACCTCATTATCTTCTAGGTGTTTGCAAATTAATTTCTTAATTATTTGCTCCATTATCTTTCTGGGTACAGAAGTTAAGCTGACTAGTTTGTAATTCCCCGGGTTGTCCTTATTTCCCTTTTTATAGATTGGCACTCTATTTGTCCTTTTCCAGTCTTCTGGAATGTCTCCCGTCTTCCATGACTTTTCAAAGATAACTGCTAATGGCTCAGATATTTCCTCAGTCAGCTCCTTGAGTATTCTAGGATGGATTTCATAAGACCCTGGAGATTTGGAGACATCTAAGTAATTTTTGACTTGTTCTTTCCCTATTTTACACTCTAATCGTACCTCATTTTCACTGGCATTCACTATGTTAGACCATGCAGGAACAAGTCTGTGCTACTCCAAGAACAGGGACTATCACTGTGACAGCCTTTGCATGGTTTGCAAAGGTGAGGAGGCTTACTGTGGGCTCCCATCCACCAGTGCACAGTTACGAGAGTGAGTCATAATCTGGTCCTGGCTTCTGATCAGCTCCACTTATGCAAACCCAGTGAATTCACTAGAACTGCACAGGGTGCCACCAAAACATAATTTTAAAACATACTGTCCAGATGCAATTGAGAGCCTAATCTGAATATAATGGTGTTGCATGACTGCAACTGAATGCATGGTTTGATCTGCATATCCTTTCTTACTGATGACGGTACACAAAAAAAGAAAGAATCCAGCTTGACTCTCACGGTCCATGCTGAGTGTGCAGGTCTTCCAGTTTAAAATTATATATGTGTGTGTATATATATGTAAATAAACAAACCTGTAAACTGAGCACCGAAATCACTGAGAGACAATAAGCATGGAAACCCAAATGTGACACTTTTAGAGAGTCACTTTTCAGAGTAGAACCATACTTATTAAACAGGGTCTGGCAGATGAAGGCAGGGTTTGGGACTGTAATTAACATTTTTATTTTTATTTTTATCATGGAGTATATTCCAAGCAAAACAACTGACTCTAAGCAATTTCTAAAGTGTTGTCACCTTGAGTATCTAAATGCCAAGCATTATACATTTTTAAAAATAATTATTACATTTTAGAAAATCTCTAACACCAGATATCTACAGATGTTTCACTAAATTAAATAAAAGGGGACTAGAATTGTAATTGCGTGCAACTAACATTCTTCTTTTACATTTCTTCAATGAGAAAAGCAGAGATTAACATAAAATAATTAAAAGAAGTACTTGTGGCACCTTGGAGACTAACAAATTTATTTGAGCATAAGCTTTTGTTAACTACAGCTCACTTTGTCAGATGCATGCAGTGGAAAATACAGTGGGGAGATTTTATATACACAGAGAACATGAAACAATGGGTGTTATCATATATACGGTAACAAGAGTGATCAGGTAAGGTGAGCTATTACCAGCAGGAGAGAAAAAAACCTTTTATAGTTATAATCAAGGTGGGCCATTTCCAGCAGTTGACAAGAACGTGTAAGGAACAGTGTGTGTGTGTGTGTGTGGGGGGGGGGAATAAACATGGGGAAATAGTTTTACTTTGTGTAATGACACATCCACTCCCAGTCTTTATTCAAGCCTAATTTAATGGTGTCCAGTTTGCAAATTAATTCCAATTCAGCAGTCTTTCATTGGAGTCTGTTTTTTGAAGTTTTTTTGTTGGAGAATTGCGACTTTTAGGTCTGTAATCGAGTGACCAGAGAGATTGAAGTGTTCTCCAACTGGTTTTTGAATGTTATAATTCTTGACCTCTGATTTGTGTCCATTTATTCTTGTATGTAGAGACTGTCCGGTTTGGCCACTGTACATGGCAGAGGGGCATTGCTGGCACATGATGGCATATATCACATTGGTAGATGTGCAGGTGAACGAGCCTCTGATAGTGTGGCTGATGTGATTCGGTCCTATGATAGTGTCCCCTGAATTGACATGTGGACACAGTTGGCAATGGGCTTTGTTGCAAGGATAGGTTCGTGAGTTAGTGGTTTTGGTGTGTGGTTGCTGGTGAGTATTTGCTTCAGGTTGGGGACTGTCTGTAAGCAAGGACTGGCCTGTCTCCCAAGATCTGAGAGAATGATGGGTCGTCCTTCAGGATAGGTTGTAGATCCTTGATGATGTGCAATGGGATCAGAGGGTAATGGCTTGTAGAATTTCCATTACCCTCTGATCCCACTGAGGGTTACCAAAAGAAACTACACCATCTGCTCAAGAAATTCCCTGAAAAAGCACAAGAACAAATCTGCACAGACACACCCCTAGAACTCCGAGCAGGGCTATTCTATCTGCTTCCCAAGATCCATAAACCTGGGAATCCTGGACGCCCCATCGTCTCCAGCATTGGCACCCTGACAGCAGGATTGTCTGGCTACTACTTCTCCTCAGGCCCTACTCTACCAGCACTTCTAGCTATCTTCGAGACACCACTGACTTCCTGAGGAAACTACAATCTATTGGTGATCTTTCTGAAAACACCATCCTGGCCACTATGGATGTAGAAGCCCTCTATACCAACATTTCACGCAAAGATGGACTACAAGCCATCAGGAACAGTATCCCCGATAATGTCATGGCAAACCTGGTGGCTGGACTTTGTCCTCACCCATAACTATTTCACATTTGGGGACACTGTGTACCTTCAAATCAGCAGCACTGCTTTGGGTACCCGCTTGGCCCCACAATATGCCAACATTTTTATGGCTGACTTAGGACAACACTTCCTCAGCTCTCATCCCCTAATGCCCCTACTCTACTTTTGCTACATTGATGACATCTTCATCATCTGGACCCATGGAAAGGAAGCCCTTGAGGAATTCCACCATGATTTCAACAATTTCCATCCCACCATCAACCTCAGCCTGGACCAGTCCACACAAGAGATCCACTTCCTGGACACTACATCGCTAATAAAGTGATGGTCACATAAACACCACTCTATACTGGAAACCTACTGACCGCTATACTTACCTGCATGCCTCCAGCTTTCATCCAGACCACACCACACGATCCATTGTCTACAGCCAAGCTCTATGATACGTCCTCATTTGCTCCAACCCCTCAGACACAAACACCTACAAGATATCTATCAAGTGTTCTTACAATTACAGTACCCACCTGCTGAAGTGAAGAAACAGATTGATAGAGCCAGAGGAGTACCCAGAAGTCACCTACTACAGGACAGGCCCAGCAAAGAAAATAACGCCACTAACCGTCACCTTCAGCCCCCAACTAAAACCTGTCCATCGCATCATCAAGGATATACAACCTATCCTGAAGGACGACGCATCACTCTCTCAGATCTTGGGAGACAGGCCAGTCCTTGCTTACAGACAGCCCCCCAACCTGAAGCAAATACTCACCAGCAACCACACACCACACAACAAAAACACTAACCCAGGAAACTATCCCTGCAACAAAGCCCATTGCCAACTGTGTCCACATATCTATTCAGGGGACACCATCATGGGGCCTAATCACATCAGCCACACTATCAGAGGCTTGTTCACCTGCACATCTACCAATGTGATATATGCCATCGTGTGCCAGCAATGCCCCTCTGCCATGTACAGTGGCTAAACTGGACAGTCTCTACATACAAGAATAAATGGACATAAATCAGAGGTCAAGAATTATAATATTCAAAAACCAGTTGGAGAACACTTCAATCTCTCTGGTCACTCGATTACAGACCTAAAAGTCGCAATTCTCCAACAAAAAAACTTCAAAAAACAGACTCCAATGAGAGACTGCTGAATTGGAATTAATTTGCAAACTGGACACCATTAAATTAGGCTTGAATAAAGACTGGGAGTGGATGTGTCATTACACAAAGTAAAACTATTTCCCCATGTTTATTCTCCCCCCCCACACACACACACACTGTTCCTTACACGTTCTTGTCAACTGCTGGAAATGGCCCACCTTGATTATCACTATAAAAGGTTTTTTTTTTCTCCTGCTGGTAATAGCTCACCTTACCTGATCACTCTTGTTACCGTATATATGATAACACCCATTGTTTCATGTTCTCTGTGTATATAAAATCTCCCCACCGTATTTTCCACTGCATGCATCCAATGAAGTGAGCTGTAGCTCACGAAAACTTATGCTCAAATAAATTTGTTAGTCTCTAAGGTGCCACAAGTACTCCTTTTCTTTTTGCGGATATGAGTAACACGGCTGCTACTCTGAAACATTAAATAATTAGATATTATACAGCAGATTAGATCATTTGTTTCTCTGTTTGCATTTCAATGAATGTGTAATTGCTCTATAAACACATTGATTAATGGGTATGAAAATTACCATACAGATCCAAAGCAAAATTGTTAGTACATATTAAAGAAAGGGAATATAGTATATGGTTATTGTTTAATTTAAAATTTTGTAGATGGTATAGTGCACAAGTGTTGTGTGTTTATTAATCTAGCTTTTTAGAACCAGGAAAAGGAATTCATTTTAGGTAGAAAAACAATGTCAAAATGTAGTTGATCATTTGAATTGCATGCATATAGTATTACGGTAATTCTAAACATATTGCTTGTTCTTTTTCCAGTGTGGATCTCTAAATTAAATATTTTACACATGAACATGAAAATACAGTTTCTGTGGGTGAAATGATAATTAAATGGCATCTGTTCTAATGGGAATTTCTATGTTTTTTTCTCTTGCAAGAAGGAATATACTAAGTAGTCCATTCCAGGTGAGCTATCTGGGTCAATTTAAATTAGGTTAATGTTGTGTTTTGCAGGGCTGTGAAAAGTCTGGGGGAGGATCAGGGGCGGAAATGTGGATTGGAAGGATGGTTTGATACACATTTTGAATTTCTATATCACTGAGGTGTTTACATGAACATCACATTGAAAAACTGTTTGGTACTAAAAACATTGTATTTTAATGTAAATGAATAAATAGTTGCCTGATTTGTTAGCATTTAAATTTGCAATTATAAAGTAGGAGTCAGGACTGTGAATAAAGGTTAACATTTTCAGATGTGAGTACCTAAAGTTAGATACCAAAACCAGCCGTCTGGTTTGTAGAGAGTTGTGGAAAATCTGGTCTCTGAAAATCTGGTCACTTTTTTTCTAGGTGTCCGTCTCACAGTGAAACATAAAATGAGCTGGTCAGCTTTATTCTGGCAGAGTATCCACTCTATTATAGTTAAGGTTGAGCATTGCGTTGGGTTTAACAGTTGACTGTAAGGGTACGTTTAAGGTGTGACAGTAGCGCAGGAAGCCATACCCACGCCAGCTTAAATCTAGCTAGTGTGAGTAACAGTACCAATGAGGACATGGCGACATGGACCCCACGTGGGCTAGCCACCTGAGTATGTACCAAAAGTCCCCAGTGGACTTGTACTTGGGCAGCTAACCTGCACTGAAGCCCATGCTACCATGTCCACTGCTGTTATCATTGGTGCTAGCTAGATTAAAGCTAGCATGGGTATGCCTACCCACACTACAACTAAACTTAAATTGCGGTGTAGATGTGTCCTAAGTGCTCTAAAATCTGCATGCTCAGATAGTCTTGAGATTTGCTGTGCTTCGTAGGGAAGGGGGTGCTAAGTAGTGTTAGTGGTCCAAATTTGGGACCATTTGTGGAAGGGGTTCCCCTTTAGGAGATACCACTCTTTTAAAAACAAACCTCATTCATCGATCCTTTTATACTTTTGGTAAATGTGCCCTGAGTAGTACAGCTACTTTAGAAGGGGCTCTGGCTATTTTCTCAAGGGTAATAAAATTACACATACTGTATGAGAGACTAGGTGGGTGAGGTGATACCTTTTATTGGACCAACATAAGGAGTTAGCCCATAAAGGGACCATTCAAGTTAGAATGTGCTAACCAGTTATGCTAAACTATCTGTTCGATTTTGTATTTAGCTGAGACACTCTTAGTACCATTCACAGACCTGAAGAAGAGCTTGGTGTAGCTTGAAAGCTTGTCTCTCTCACCAACAGAAATTGATCCAATAAAAAATATTACCAGACCCTCCTTGTATCTCTCATATTCTGGGGACCAACATGGTTACAACAACACTGGATACATACTGTATGCACTTTTGTGGAAATGATTTCTGGGTATCTTGCAACTTCTGTGTGAGCCAGGATTGGGGAGAGGTGGGAGGTCCTTGACCTTGGGGGGTCTGGGGGGGTTTGAAAGTATACACACACACACGGCCTTTGACTTGTGAGCTGGAATCCCCTGTGGGTGGACAGCTGAGAGCAGACATGCTTGGTGCGTGGCACAGGCTCACAAAGACCGACACTGGGGAGAGGGAATGAAAACACCCATGGAGATGAATGGAGCAGTTCTCATATCTTAGCACTATTATTTTAGGCTGTATTCATCTCCATGGGGTGTTGTCATTAGCTGAGACTTCATACCTCTCTGAGCCTCCCATACTGCAGATGAATGTGTAGAATCCCTTCACCACCCACTAAGGTAGGGACTCTGCATCTCCACTTTCCTGCCACTTCCTGCCTCCAGCTTGTACTTGCACTCCTCATAGCTCGCCACCTTTCCACCTCCCCATGGCCCTCCAAACTTCCTAGGGGCATGGAGTGGCAAGGAGGAGGGTGGAACCAGTGAGGCACGGGGTGTTTCGAGCAGTGGGCTTGTTGGAGGAATTGGAGCAGTGGAAGGAGGAAATGAGTGATTGGGGAGAATATCAGAGGTTTGACGCAATGCAGGCTTCTGTTAGAACTGTGCAGGGAAGAATGGTGTGGAAAGGAGGAGGTCAAAGCTGTTCAGGGGGGATGTTGGGGAACTTCAGTTCTGTCTTCCAAAAGCCCCTCATCCATCAGTCAGTGAATGATCGGTACTTATCTGCCACCCATCATTGTAGTATTGGAGTGCCTCGCAGAAAGTATTGTGTTTATCCTCACAACAGCCCTGTGAGGTAGGGAAATACTATCCACTTTCTATAGGTGGGGAACATAGTGACTGAGGAACTTGTCCAGGATCACGCAGGTACTTTGTGGTGGGGCAGGGAACTGAACCCAGGTCTCCCAAGTTCCATGTCCTAACCACTGCATCAACCTTTCATCGTACTCCCCTCTTAGAATCATAGAATCATAGAATATCAGGGTTGGAAGGGACCCCTGAAGGTCATCTAGTCCAACCCCCTGCTCGAAGCAGGACCAATTCCCAGTTAAATTATCCCAGCCAGGGCTTTGTCAAGCCTGACCTTAAAAACCTCTAAGGAAGGAGATTCTACCACCTCCCTAGGTAACGCATTCCAGTGTTTCACCACCCTCTTAGTGAAAAAGTTTTTCCTAATATCCAATCTAAACCTCCCCCACTGCAACTTGAGACCATTACTCCTCGTTCTGTCATCTGCTACCATTGAGAACAGTCTAGAGCCATCCTCTTTGGAACCCCCTTTCAGGTAGTTGAAAGCAGCTATCAAATCCCCCCTCATTCTTCTCTTCTGCAGGCTAAACAATTCCAGCTCCCTCAGCCTCTCCTCATAAGTCTTCCCCCCACATCTGTCACTCTCTTCAAAAATTATCCTTACTGAGTCCAGGCTGGTCCCCACACTGATCGTTCATTCTTTCCTCAGCTCCTTAGCCCACAGGTCTCCTGCCAGTACTTGTCTCTCTGTGGGAAGGAGGATTGAGGAGGTAGAACCAGGCTGTGGTAGACAAACAGAGACAAGAGATGCAGAGGCAGTGAAGGTACCAACATGCACCCAGTGCATTCTGTGGCTGGAGGAATCATTGCCAAGGAGCCAAAGGCAGTGGAGAGAGAGAGCTGGGCTGTGGTACATCGGGGTGATAAGATTGTTTGTTTGTTTGTTTGTTTTTTAAGCTAAGGAAATTAAATGCCCAAACACTTTAACTCTGAATTAAGGTTGCCTAGTGGTGCCCCAGGTTTTTCCAGAATGTGGAGAGTAGCTAATTTAAACCTCTGAAAACCGGGAAATACAAAATTAAGGTAAACGCCACCCCTTCTTAATAACCTTATCTCTGCCTTCTTGAAATGATGCCTCATCATGACAATTACACATACTGTACACAGTGTAGTTGTAGCTGTTTTGATCCCAGGATATTAGAGAAACAAGTAGCTTATAGCTTATATTGGACCAACTTCTGTTGGTGAGAGAGGCAAGCTTTTAAACTGTGAGGACATGTTTACATTATGGGCCCTACAGTGGCACAGCTATAGAATTGCAACTACAGCAATGGGGAAGGGTTTTTTCCATGGATGTGGGAACTCCACTTCCCCAAGCAACAGTAGTTAGCTGCATCAGTACCATGGGTTACATTAGCTTAACTACGGTGCTCAGTGGTGTGAATTTTCTCATACGCCTGAACAATGTAGCTAGATCATTCTATATTTTCAGTGTAGACCAGGGCTCAGTCTACACAGACCACCTCACATTTGCTAAATGTTACTTCCCCTTCACCCTTGCCCTGGGGAGTCCTTCTGTGACATTGCTTTCACTGAGGCTAGGTCTACATTGCAGATCTATATCTGTTTAAGTGTGTTGCTTCGGGGTGTGAAAAATCCATAGTGCTTTCTACACGGGGGTTAGGCAGGTATAACTATGTCAGTGGGAGAGCTTCTCCTGTTGACATAACGCCTGCCTCTCGGGGAGGTAGATTAACCACACCGATTGGAGAAGCTCTCCCACTGGCATAGGAGCGTCTTCACTAAAGCACTGCAGCACTATACATGAAGACAAGCCCTCACTCCAAGCTCCAGAGACCGCTGTCATATATGTGACCATACTGCTGAAAATCCACGTGACAAGACGATCTCTTTGCACCACTGCTCACACAACCTACAGAGCTCAGCACTGAAATGAGGCATATTTGATCCTTGAAAGTACGTGGGCACCTTTTGTCTTATCACAGTAACAGCTCTGCCAAGCTGCTCAAACTAATTGCTCTACCTTCGACACAGCTGGAGCAGATGCTGATAAATGCTGAAATTCATATCTGTGTAGCACAGTGCAAACCAATGGCACATTCTTCCTCATGGCTACTCATTATGGCACCCTCCTTACAGAACCATTCCAAGCGGCTATTGTCAGCTATAGTGGGCTGAGTTTAGATTGTGAGCTGCTCTCCACATTCTGGAAGGGCATGAGGCACCACTGGGCAATCTTAACTCTGTGTTAATGAAGTTTTGGGACATTTAATATAGAATCACATTATCAGATGCCCTGCCCACCTTCCAGAAGTTACTGGATTCTAGAAAACTGAACTCGTATAATAGTTCACAGCTCCATCCACTATCAGCTCTTCAGTACCCACTGAGTTGTATCCACCCTCTGGCCAAGTCCCTATCTCTAGTTATTAGTGGCTTTGCCCATTCTTCTCCTTTAAACTTATAGACACTTGTTACTTTCTTATCATTTCATAAAAGGCTGAATAAGAACCTTATGTTCTCCTTACTTCCCTTTTAACTTTTTAGAGTAACTTTTTCTTGTTCTGATGCTAACCTTGACTTGCCTGTATACCCCAATCACCTTCTACACACTGGCCAGAGTAGGCACGATATGTATTGCCTTACATCCCAAAACATTTCAGTAAAAGAATATTACAACTACAAAGTTAAGTTCTCAAAAGTTGGGAAATAGCTGAATAATGTTTGCCTACATAATCTTCATTTGGCCACCTTGTGTGTATGCATTATGATATATTCTTTAGTTGCATGATCACATACTACTTAAAGGTTTGATGTTAGATCATGTTAGTTAACAGATTCTAAGTAGCACGTTTGAGAAGTCTAGTATGGAAAAGGCAGTGTATACTTTAACATATACTCAGCTGGTCAAGCCTAGGCTCTGTGCTTGGCTTTAGCTTAACCACGTAAACGTGTTAAAAGGCAGCATGTCTTGCCTACACTAAAACCTGGTCTACACAGAGAGTTTATACAGGTATAGCTATTGGTTGGAATTGTGAAGTTTTTATCAAAATAGTTATATCAATACAACCAGTGTGGACTCAGTTATACTAGTATAAAGGTGCCTTATACTGGTATAGGTTATTATTCCCATTCCTGTATGGGAATAGCTAGACTGGTATTAAAACACCTTTATGCTGATATAACTGCATCCAAATTAGTGGGTTGTATCACTTCAAATACCAGTATGATTAAACAGTGTAATTTTTGTGTATAGACAAGCTCTGAAGGTGTTAGCTAACAACTTCCAACATTACATCTTTAAACCCTAGTCTAGACATGGCTGAAGTGTTTGAAAAGTGCCTACCACACAGTGTGTGTCGGGGAGGGGCAGGAATCACAGTTGGGGCTTCTTACCTTACTGTAAGATAAGAAAAGGAGTTAAATTGTCTAAAGGAGGAGAATAATTAAAAATTAAACGTATTAGTTGGTCTATGAAAACTCATGGGGTGCAGATTGTGTTGGCTTTAAGGATCTTTTCAAACAGGACTTGAATTCGTGTCCCAGAAGAGAAGAGAAGACTTTCTTCCTAGATAACCCAGAATTTTGTTAGGAATTGTACAGCTGTTTCCACTCCTCCTTCATATGTTTGTTAAAACACTACAAATTCTTTTCATTATGCCAGTGATATAGTCAGATCAGAGAATAAGAATATGTTATGGCCTGGGTAAATAATCGCCCTGTGGCATTACCTGTTTTCAGGATTCCTTGACATGTATATCAAACAGTATAATGCTGCTGCTGCTATGATTCTTTCTTGTTTTTGAATATAGGGATTCTATAACTTCTTTCCCCACATATGGAATCATTTTTAAAGTTCACTTCCAGATGTTTAGGGATGAGCTTTTCAGTGGTCTCGTCTCAGAATGAATATAAACCAGAATTCCAAGGATATAGATATTTCTAACTCTGAGTTGGGTCTCAAGTGCTTCCAATTTTCCCTCCAGCAAAGAATGGTTTTTCATAAGTGATTTTCCATGTTTGGAATCTCTTCTGAAGTTCCTTTGTTCAGACTCCACATGGCCTATTCTCTTCTCATTTCCCAGAAACTGACTTTCTTCTCTGCTGAGATGAATTTTTGAAGAGTCAGTCTTCGTATTCAGGGCCAGCATCATGTCTTTTAAAGAGCTCTGAGTCTTTCTGCAAGAATTTCAGAGAGGCAGGCCAGCACCACTGCAGTCTGTTGCTGTGCAGAGCTCCAGAACTCGTCTGTGTCTGGTCTCTGCATACCTTTCTAAAGAGGAATAGATTGGGTTCTTTTTTTTCATCCGTTCGTTGAGAGCAAAATGTTGTGTTTAAGTTGCTTTAACTGTGCCTCTCTGTTCTCACAGCCTGTTGGCACCAGCCTGCACCCCCTCCCCACATCACTGTTTTCTGTTCGTAGAGTAACCTGGTGTTTGTTCTAATACAGTTTATGGTTTTTGAAATAGTTTGCCACAGTAAATATCCCAAAAAGCATGCATCTCTACTATGAGCCTATTTATCCTATTGATTATGGTGTCAGTGACGCAACATCTGAGATTCCAGGCTTGGTGGTGATAAAAATGGTTCTGATGTTTCATTTTAATTTTTTTCCCTTGAAGCCTTGTAAGGAAAATATGACTCTTATCATGACAAAAATCTGTCCAAACTTTTTTTTTGGTTTTTTTGTTTTGTTTTTGTTTTTGTTTTTTGGTGTGTGGAAAAATAAGGTTTAGAATGAAATGGTATTGCAAGTCTGTAATGTGAAGTTCTCTGGAAGACCAATTACATATAGATTAGACCTACTTTGTTTCACATATTTCTTTTTGGTGCTGTCCAGTACAAAAGGCCTTTCAGAAGAACATGTCTTTGTATTCTTTACTAGTGTGGTTAACATCAGTTCTTTGGCTGACATAATCACATCTACAATGTTATAAAAGGCTTTGTGAAGACTATCAATTACCAGGTTATTTTACCTGTTCATTCACACATCCCCAGTCTGAGTACTTCAAACATGATAGAACAGAATAAATAAAAGTGTGATTAAGAAAAATTGTTTGAAGCTATTTTCCCCCAGTACCTAATGACTGGAGGGGAAAAAAAAGTTCCTGTAAAGGTGATAGAAGCCGCCTGAAAGCACTTGAAAAGCAGAAGTTATCCAAAGCCAAATACCATCTGTCTATCATATGGTTAATCAGATACAAGGTTATTTTTCTGAACAGTTCTTTTCTTGGAAAAGAATCTGTCAGGAAATAGTCGCCAAAGTTAGCTCTGCTTTGAAGTTCTCTTAGCCAGACCCAGAATCCTAGGGCTGTGAAAATCATCTGAATGTGAGAGTGTTAAACTCTTCTGCTGTTGTAGAGCAATGAACATCTTAAATACCCAAAGCAGTATGCTGAAAAAATACTTATACCTTATCTGAGAAAATATCATGTGCACACTGTTTTCCTGATTTTTTTTAAAAGAGATTTTGCTTGAAATGATTGGGCTACATTGTCTTCTTTTGTTTAGGTCTATGTTAATCTTCTGAGAAAATAAAAGTAAAGAATCATTTCTTGCAGGAAGAGTGTCCCAAATGGTGATCTCATTTTTGCCTATTCTAAAATGTACCATCAAAAATATTTCTTGTGTTGTCTGGCTTTATATAAAGTACTATAATCACTGATATTACTTCTGAACCTCAGCTGGGCTTGCAAAATGCCCAAAGATCTTCTTTCTCACCTCTGACACAGCTGTTATGGCTTTGTCCTCCTTGCTGCATTTTGACTTGTCCTAGGTCATGTCTACACTATGGGAACTAAAGCGGCCCAGCTACATTGCTGCTGTAGCGTCCTAGTGTAGACGCTTTCTACAACTACAGAAGGGTTTTTTTGCCCCATCAGTGTAAGTAATCCACCTCCTTGAGTTGTGGTAGCTACGCTCACATAAGAAGTCTTTCATTGCCTCACCACATCTACACCAGGTGTTAAGTCGACCTAACTGTGATGCTCATTGGTGTCAATTTTTCACACCTGGAAGCATTGTAACCATGTCACCCTAACTTTTAAGTGTAGTCCAGGTGTCAGTAAAATGGGTGCTTCCTAGTATAGGATTATTTTATTTTGTTAATTGTGTATACAATTCATAGACAGATTTAGGAAGAATGTGTATATATGTCAGTAAGAACTAAATCTGACCACGGGTGTGGTTTCATGCCTTAAAAGATCATCCTTGGACAAAGATCACAACTTCTGATTGCTTGTGTTTGTTTTGTTTTTCTTCTAAAGAATGTGCAGAGAAATAAAACTAGGCTCTCATCACATAAAAGCCCAGTACATTTTTATAAAAGGAAATTGGCCAGTGGTGTGTGAAAATGACCAGTGTTAACCACTTGATAGAGGAAGAATCTCTGCCACATTCCTGTTTGGGTAGGGTGCATGAGATTAATATCGTTGTCCCTTTTCAACCTGAGCATCTAGGCAAAGTTCTAAGTACCAAGGTACACTGCAAATAATACATAATAGGGGCTTAATAAAATTTCAAATATAAAAAAAATCAGCAGATGAAGCTGCAAGTACAAGTGAAAAGAATGGGAGCAGAAAGGGGGTTAAAATATCAAAGAAGTTATTTCAGGTGGTCAGACAGTTTCCCTTTTCCTGCATGTAGAAGCCCTGCACATTTCCACTTTAAGCTCTTTGCAGCCATTGTTGTAACATTTTCTTCTTTCTTACCCTTCCCCCACTCCCACTTGGGTTCAGTTACTTTGCATCCTCTGAGGTGCAACCTCTGGGTGATGTCAATTCTAAACTGAGCTCTCCCTTATGAAGTTACATTGTACTGGGTTGAGCTACCAATAGCATCAAACCTATAGAGCTCCTTTGAAGCTCTATACAGGAAATTGACCTGGCTTTGCCATTATGGGTGATTTTTAATCTCCAATATTTAGTATGTTTCATCTTCAAAGTGTTATCAGAAGATCAACTAATCATTACCTTTAAATAAAAATGAATAAGATGGGCACAGGTGACGAGGTAAAACCCAGATTTTATTATAAGCAAAAGTGCTAAATGTATTTAATGTTTGCTCATCTCTCTTTATTCAGATATTTTATTCCAGGTGGCTGTTGCTGTATCACAAGAGAAATTATTTTCCTCCCCAAGTTCTATTTTTCAGAAATTTCCTTCATTAAGAATTATTTTTTGTGTTAAAGTAGTACTGAACTAGCTACCTTTGCCCTTGTGACCTTACAGCAAGCCTGCAGGGGAGTAAACATTTATAACAGGCGTAACAAAATGTATGTTGAATCTATCATTCATTGTTCATCGCTTGTTTTTGGTGGTGTAATGTTACTTTAACCTTATGTGGGGTGGGGGAGATGCTGCTGCTTATGTAAATATTCTTGCATTTAATCAGTTTCTCAAATGTATTGCTTCTAGGTTTACAGACAAGACTGTGAAACCTTTGGCATGGTAGTGAAGATGCTGATCGATAAAGATCCTTCATTAGAAAAGTCCATTCAGTTTGCCCTGAGACAAAATTTGCATGAGATAGGTGAGCGATGCATTGAAGAACTTAAACATTTCATTGCTGAGTATGATGCTGCCAATCAAGAGTTAGCAGAGTCCTTTAAAGAGGGTGCATATTAAGAACAAAAAAATATGCTTTTAGATTTTCCATATTGTATATGCCGTTAATATATAAATATGCTTTTTGTGGAGAAGGGGAATACTTTCTGGAGATTTGAATCCAAGGCCCATGTTCTTTCATAGTAGCTGACTATAGATTGTTCATTGTCCAGGTCATTTAATTGTGTTCTTCTAATGTGTATTTGTTTTGTGACATTTATTCCTTTGAAAAGGATACATGTTTCAATAATGATGTAAAGTGATAAACTATTTTTGAAATCCTTTACACAATTACCTAGAAAAAAAGATTTGTTCGATGTATGTATACTTTTGTTTCAATGTTTAGAAGTGTGAGTAAGCACTGTATTTTTATTAAAATAACACAAAGCAGTTCTTCATTCCTCAGCTTATATTCAAAAACATGGATGTTCTCTTGTTTATATATGCTATAGAAAAACTTGCAAGGTTGTTTATGACCGTTATCATAAACGTTTATCATTTATTTTTGCCATGTGGTTTTAAAGTTCAGGTCCATTCTGAAAAATGACATCTGTGGATTCCTTGTTTGACTCAGTGACTGCCAGAACAATTACTCACTTGACAAGGGAAGTGATGTCTTTTTTCTAATTTTAGCCCTGCAAACTCCACTTAATATCCTAAAGACAAGCTGGGTTGTTTTTGTCTCATGTATCATCAGTATAAAACTGGTTTGGTAGGCTGAATTCTGCTTTCCGTTACATCTGTGCAACTGAGGGCAGAATTTTCCCTGTGGTTCAAACTTAGTTAACAGTTCTGTTTGATACTTAGAGCAGTACAGGGCTAACTAGAGGGGTTTTTTTTAAAGTGAAAAAAATAATTGTGACGGAAGAAAAGCAGGTCCACTGGGCAACAGAGTGCTAGCTCTGACATAAGTGAAATTTCTGAAAAGTGATTAAGATCAGTTTGTGGTACCTTCTTAAAATTAAGAGTCTGCATCTTCATTTTTAAAAAGAGATTGATGTATTAGAAACATTCCACCTTAGACAGTTACAAAATTTCTAAGACATACTACACAGAGGTTAGGAGAAGCAGAGTTAAGCTCCTTGTATCTATCTGTATTATATAACATGTTTGAAACTAAATGAAAAGAGCTAATGACTTTAAAACAGACCACTTCTATGACATGTAGGCTGCTTCACCGAACAGAAATACTGTGAGCCCCAGTCTGCAGATAGTCATGTGTACTATCATTAACTTCATTGGGACTACTTACAAGGGAGTAAACAAATGCATGGTAATCATTTTGTATGTAGAAGTTGGTGTCTACTCATACACACCATTACCGTTCTTCACAATGGGTTGCCCATACTGGGTTGCACCTTTCTGGTAAAGGAATTCAATAAATATGTCTACATCAGACTCATGCTATGGGTCTGGTTTGTTTTAGTGTCAGTGCCTTTGCTTTAGACTGACTCTTCTGTGATAACGAATTTATCCAATGCACTTCACTATTCATACAAAAACTGAAACTTTTTGAAAAATGGCTGAGTCTTTCCTCACCTACTATCATAGGCGCCGAATCCGTGGGTGCTCCCTGCCCCCCTCCTCTTCGCTCCAGCTCACCAACGCTCCGCCTCCTCCACAAGTGTGCCGCGTGCCCGCTTTTTCCCCCAGCTCCCGGTGCTTGTACTGCAAAACAGCTGTTTCGCACGGCAGGGAGGGAGGAGGGGGAACGCAGCACGCTCGGGAAAGAGGCGGGGTCAGGGCGGGGATTTGGGGAGGGGTCCAATAGGGGCAGGGAGGGGGTGGAGTTGGGGTGGGGACTTTGCGGGGAAGAGGTTGGAATGGGGGTGGGGCAGGGAAAGGGTGGAGTTGGGGTGGGGCCAGGGTATTGGGGGGGCACAAGCACCCACCGGCGCCGGAGAAAGTTGGCACCTATGTCTACTATGTTTTCAGCCTTTGAAAAATTTTGTCATTGTTAGCTACGAGTAGTCTCGTAGCAACATCAGTGTTAAACATAAGTTTGTACTCATGGTTAGAACTCTTAAGGTTATAAGCACTGAACAAAATTTAGGAATATGTGTTGAATAATAATACATCTTGCTAATAATTATGAGGAATGCTTACTGTTCTTCTCAAGAATGTCCGTTATTACTGTACTTTAATTTCAGTATTCATTAAGGAATATGTTCCTAATGCTTAATTTGCAACAAATAATCTCTAAAAAGTGGAGAATATTGTGAGCACATGCTTTATTTTATGAAAATCTGTTTTACATAAATCAGCTGTTTCTCAAATCAGATTAAATCTGTGATAGCAACAAGGGCTCCTATTGTACAACTTAATGTGTTTTTTCTAGAATTGGGTATTACTAGAAAGTTTGCTAACCTGAACTTCACATTGAATGTTAGGTTGCTTCCTCCCCTTCCCCCTGGTTTTGTGCTTGTTTCAAGTCTTAATGTGTAAAACCCTTTGTGTGCTTTAGCTATTCACAGTGTTGATGTAAGTGAGAAATTAATGTTCCCGCAAATCCAGTAAATTTAAAGCAAGAAAATGGCTTCTTCTGCTATGGATATAAATATACACAGGAGTATGCGCACTTGTTTTAAGTTTTGTACAGTGAAAATACAGTAGGGTTGTCTTCCGCACTGAGAAATCTGCATGTAGACACAGGTGGGTGGGGACTAATTGGGAGATGGTGTCGGGGCAAGGAGATTATTGGTGGAAGTGGATGGAATCTGCCCTGGAGAAGGTGTAGATCTACTCTGGCTTCCCCCATAGCACATGAACAGGTGAGCTAGTTAAAGCAAAACTTGTTACTAGCATTCATGAATGTGCATATACCCTTAAAATATGGGCGCACAGTGTAAATGCAGTGCTGTCTGTCTGAAGGTGTGGACAGCCTGAAACAATAGGTTTGAAAGGGTAGGAACTGACCTGTTAATCTCAGTGGGTGGTCAGCTTTAACTTTGAGTTACAATTTAAATGATTAAACATGTCACTGCAGATTATTTTCGTTCTGTGTATGGATCTATGGCCTCTGCAGTGAAATGGAATGCACCAGAGAGTGTACAGTTTACAGATATGGCCCCTTCTCTCTGCTGTCCAAGCCTAATCTTATTTTTCCTCAGAGAATGCAGCTACCACGTATCCCATTCGCTATCGGAGACTCAACGTCCACGCCTCCTCTAGGATGAGGGTACACGCTCCACTTTGTGGCAGTGCAGCCTATCTGCATTAGGTGGTCTGCACCAGTTGTAACTAAAGGAATATCGCTTTCTCCAATACAAGTTTACGTAGGCCTTGTTTATATTAAGAGGGAATACTGTCCCCATTTGCTTGACCTGTAAATACAAGTGATTAGATACTAAGTATTTTTGTTGTTGGGGTGGGGGAAGATAACAGAACCAATTTTTAAATTAAAATAACCATGATGCATTGGCCACCCTCAGCAAGGCATGCAAAACATCATTTATTTGTCAATCAAATAGGGCTAGTGTGGTAAGCCCCTTTCAGTGAGTAATTCTCATAGCCCCTCACAAGCAGTCTCTCTCTCCCCCCTCCCCCACCAAAGAGGAGGATGAGTATCATTCTTCATCCTCTTCTGATAGTTGGAATGTTTCACCTGATTACCCTTTGGGGGTATTTTTTATAACCTGTATATATTTGGAAGTCAAGTCAGACATACGGGGTAAATATAGGCATGTTAGTTCAAAAGCCCCTAATTGGTACCACTGAGCCTGGCCTCATTAATTTTATCCATATAGACAAAATGCTTGGCTTCCAGGCCCTATGACCACATCCTAAATCAAAACATTTCTCAGCTTTGGTTTCCAGGGTTAGATCATCTTCAGCCCAGGATGCACCTATTATGCAAAAGTATTCACAGCAATGTATACAGACTCTTCTCCACATCCGTCTCTGGGTGAACATAGTTTCAGAAACTTGCTGCTGATATATATTTCAGAGCATATTCCATCCTCTTCTTCACAGAATGAGGCTATGGCTCCTCCTCAGGTATCGTTATTAGATAAGAAGTCATTTTGAGACTTGGTCCACTGAATGGCAGAAGCTTTGGAGATCCGTGTTCAGACTGCTCAAGAAAAAGGACATAAGTTACTAGACATTTTGCATCCATTTCTACCAGAGAGGCTTGCCCCACCTTTAAATGAGGGCTTGTTAGAGCCAGCCCTGCTTTTATGGTAGACTCCAGCATCTATACCACCCACTGCAAAGAAAGTTGAAAACTGGTATCAAGTCCTTTCAACAGGCTTCTAATATTTCTACACACATCCTTCTCCAGGGTCCTCAGTAGCAACAGCAGCACACGAGAGAAATTGAACCTCCAGAAGACCAGAACCATCACGCACGTTGCATAGTACTTTTTGCCTCCAATCAGTTTCATTACAGTTTCAGCAGCATAATGGTGTCTTGTAGGAAGGTTTTAGCTATTAACTGACCATTCATAGATGAACTTCAGTCAGACTTAAGAGGAATTTAAATCTTTATCAAAATACTCAGTAACTTTGCCCCACATAAGGTAATAACTATCAGGCCTTTTTAAGTTAAATCTTTTTTGGTTCCTTCTCCTCTGATTAGTACTAAAGGACTAATGTTTCAAACTATGTGGGAAGATCTTCCTTTTGAAGGGAATCATCTAGTTCAGTTCTAAAACTGAGTCATTACCTACACTGAAAGGCACTCGTACTATATTATGTCATTGGGCATCTACACTTCCAATGCAAAAAGAGAGATAAGGTGGATGAGATCTTTTATTGGACCAACTGTTGATGGAAGAGAGAAGATTTGGAAGTTAGTCCAATAAAAGATATCTTACCCACCTTGTCTCTCTCATATCCTGGGAACGAGATAGCTACAATAACACTGCAAAATATAAAAAGAAGCATACTCTCATGAAACAGCCTGTCACTACTCCTTTTAATCATCCTTATCAGAGAACAATGGATTTTTTTAAAAAAGAAACAATGTATTCATGGAAGACCTTCATCAACATCAACTTTGTCTGCTGCTAAGACTGGCTTTAAAAAGTTGTTTGATGTGTATACAGAGGACTGTTAACCAATCTCGAAGGGTCTTTTTTCCTACCTTACCCCTTTTGGGGACCATTTGCATTATTTCCAGGAAGTGATGGAGTAGTGTCACCAGCAGTGGATAAGTACTATGCACCCGATGAAATGGGCTGTAGCCCACGAAAACTTATGCTGTAATAAATTTGTTAGTCTCTAAGGTGCCACAAGTACTCTAATTCATAAAGTTATTCTGTTCAATTCCAAGACATTCCTACCTTCCGTTTCAGGGACCTCTCTCATAAGACGCCTTCACACATGATGTTGAGGGTCTGTTGGCTCTTGGTGCTATGCAGGAGGTTCCCTCCCCAATATCACAGAAAGGGATCTGTTCCCGATATAGTCTAGTCCCCCAAAAATTGGGAGGCTGGTGTCTAGTATTGGATCTGAGAGTTCAGATTTCAAATAGTAACCCTGTTCTCCACGCTTCCTTCCCTAGATCCCCTAGACTAATTTGCAACTCTCAGTCTACAAGATGCATATTTCCATCCATCAAGCAGAAAAATATCTGTCTTCTGTAAAGGGCAATGCACATTACCACTACAGGGTGCTGACTTTTAGATTGTTGATGGCTTCAAGGACTTTCACAAAAGGTCTGGCTGTGGTAATGGCACATCTCAGAAAGAAATGTTTGAGTTTACCCATATCTTGACAATAGGTTGATAAGAGGACAGTCCCCAGAGCAGGTGCTAAACAGTGTTCAGTACCTCATACATCTGTTCTCCAGACTGGGACTGAGTGTGAAACGTGAAAAAATCATTTAAACCCAACAAAAAAAGATAGCATGTATTGGGGCTCTACTTGATTCAGTTATGGCTCAAGATATCTGCTGCAGACCAGGTTTGGCAATATATTAGAGTTGATCAATCAGCTGCAAAACACTCCATGTACTACAGCAAGGATATGTCTCTGGTTTTAGGTCACATAGTTCATGTACTCTGATGATCTGTTTAACAGACTGGATCTTCATTGTCTTCAGGGGTGCTTACGGATGGTATATCACCCCGCTGTTTTCAAGACAGACATGCGGATACCATACCTCAAGAAGTTTTGAACTCCCTCAACTGGTGAAAAGATCCACATTAGGTCTGCAAGGGAGTTCTGTTCTTCCTAGCACTTTCCACAAGGTCAGCAGTGACCAATACTTCAATATTGGGGTGGGGAGCCCATCACAGCAACTTTATAGTATAGGTAAAGTAATCTCTGATTTTAATTTAAATCAGTCCACTCACCTTCTTTTCCCCAAAGCCTCATTCAACCGAGAGTGAAGCTGCCTTACATACTTTACATGTTCTCCAAGCTCAGTGATTTACTTATCTAGAGCAAAACCATCCTGGCAGTGCCTTAGGCTATTTATTTCAATTGCCAAGACCCGAGGGTCAAGCAAGAATCTCTAATTGGATGTCGCGTTGCATAAAGTTACATTTTGAGGTGGCCAATTTAGACCTCCTAGGCCAACGATCTTGTGCACGAAAGCAATAATTCCATGGAATTAGTGTTATGTTGTGCTGGATACACCAACTGTAGTTCACCTTCCAAGCATAAACAACACGCTGGGAGACCATCTAAGCAGGCATTTTTCTCAGAATCACGAATGGTCCTTAAAGGATTTGCTGATCCAGTTCATTTTCAGTCTGTGGGTTTCTTGCCATATAGATTTGTTTGCAACCCAACAGATCAAGAAATGCAAAGCATTTTGTTTCATGGGAGGACAAAGACCAGGTTCTCAGAGATGCCATATTAATCCCCTGGACTCATGCTTGTTCTCCCATTCCTCTGATCTCCAGTGTGTTAAGGAAGGTCAAAAAGGACAAAGCCTCAGTCACTGGTCCAAGCAATACAGAAATCAGAAATATTCTAGTGACAGTTCCAATATCTCTACTTTTCCTACCAGACTTAATTACCTAGAACAATGGAACAAAATTTCATCCAGAGTCCATCTCATGGCTTGGAAACTGGCTGGCTAACAGACTTGTAGAAGAATTGTCCTGTTGATGTACAGAGCATATTGATTCAGAGCAGACTGCCGTCCACAAAGACAACGTATAATGCAGAATGGAGTGTTTTTCATCCTGGGTTTACCAACATAATCTTTTCCCACAAGAGAAGTCCACTCCTCATATCCTTGAGTATTTATCCTTAAAAGGTTGGTTTGTTGTTGTGTTCATAATGTGTTTATTTGGCTGCTATCTCTGCACATCATCCACCAATTCAAGATCATCCAGATTTTTCCTCATCCTTCAGTTAAAAAGTTTGTAAAAAGTCTTCTGAGATATTTTCCTTTGCTAAAACAACTCCCTCCATCTTGGAATATTAATGTGGTCCTTATCAGTCTGATGGGACCTCCGTTTGAGCCATTAGCCTCATGCTCATTACTCCATTTCTCTATGAAGATGGTATTCCTAGTTACATACAGGGTCTGTGAATTGAAGGTTCAATGGTGAAACCCCCATGTACGATTTTCACAGGGATAAAGTTTTGCTCTAGCCATACCCTAAGTTTCTTCAAAAAATACTCTATGATTTAACTCCCACATCAAATTCTACCATAGTACAGGTTACTTCTGCAGTATCTGTTTGGGCAGGGGTGAGCAGACTACGGCCTGTGAGCCACGTTCAGCCCATCAGAAATTTAATCTGGCCCTTGAGCTCCCGCTGGGGAGCAGGGTCAGGGGCTTTCTGCACAGCTCCCAGAAGTGGCAGCATGTGCCTCCTCCGGTTCCTATGCCTAGGGACAGGCAGGGGGCTCCGCACACTGCCCCCCCAGCACCTCCCCCACAGCTCCCATTGGCCGGGAACTGTGGCCAATGGGAGTTGCAAGGGTGCTGCCCTTGCAAGGGGGAGTGCGCAGAGCCACCTGGCCGGCACCGTGCCTCTGTGTAGGAACTGGAGAGGGGCATGCTGCTGCTTCCAGGAGCTGTGGGGGCGGCACCTGCAGATGGGGCAGTGCGCAGAGCCGCCTGGCTGCGCCTCCGCGGAGGAGCTGGAGGAAGGATATGCCGATGCTTCTAGGAGCTGCTTGAGGTAAGCGCTGCCCAGAGCCTGCACCCCTGAGCCTTCCCCACCCCGCTGCGCCTCAATCTCCTGCCCCAGCCCTGTTCCCCCTCCCAACCTGGAGCACCCTCCTGCACTCCAAACCCTTCATCCCTAACCCCACCCCAGAGCCTGCACCCCCAGCCGGAGTCCTCAGCCCCAGCCCTGATCCCCCTCTTGGCCTCCAAACCCAGCCCGGAGCATGCTCCTGTACCCCAAACTCCTCATCCCCAGTCCCACCCCAGAGCCCGCTCCCCAGCTGGAGTCCTCCCCCCCCTGAACCCTAACCCCTAATTTTGTGAGCATTCATGGCCCACCATACAATTGCTATACCATATGCACTGCTTATGGGTTTGGCCCCAGGGTTCTAACCTGGGGTTCTAACCATATGCACTGCTTGGGTTTGGCCCCACCCCCTCCAACTGGACCAAATTTGTGAGTAGAGTGTGACTTAGCTCCTGGGCCTACCTAAGCTCCTGTCATTATGACAGCTGGGCCAAACCTGAGTGGTGCTGGGATTCAAGAGGTTGAAGTGCCTGGAGCAGGGAAGCAAGACCAGGCAGTCCCATGGGACAGGAACCACAGGAGCTGCCACGTGACCCTTTGAAACATTCTGGTGAACCAATTTTGCGTCCTGACCCTCAGGCTGAGAAGCCTTGCTTTGGAACAATCAGAGGTGGGAGACCCCTATTCAACCTTTTCCTCCCCATCAGAGCGGGAAATTGAAGTCAGGACTCCTACATCCCAAGTGAGTTCTCTACCCATCCTGGCCCTTTTGTGTGGAGTGAGATCAGTGACGCATCCTCACAAGAAACAACTAAGCCACTTGACTCCAGGAGAGGAGTTCCTGGATGTGGATCTCAAGTAGAGGTAGACACCTCTCTGCAGCCCATGCTTAGGTACCTAACTCAGGGAAGAGGGGACTTTTGTGGACTGTGCTTTTGTGGACTGCATTCGTATGTACCTTTTCTTCCCATGTGCTTTATGGATGCCATTGTTGTTCCAGTGATTTTCTAGCTCCTAAAAGTTAGGTGCTGCAATGCCAAGTTTCTTTGTGGAACTGGGGCCTTGTCTCCATGTAGGAGTACGTGGAGATCTTAGTCATTGTCCAGATGGAGTGGCTGACCTCAGCACATATAGTATTTAGTAGAAAGTACTCCAAAATCTCCAGAAATTAAACCCTAGCTTTACTGAAAAACAGAGGAAGAGAGTTTTGGCAAACTTCTGCAACATCCTCCACAGGCTTTGTCCCTTTATGCTCCAAATATTGCTTTGGACCTCTAGGAAGTCTTACATTAGTATATTACTACTGGGAGAATTCTGTGCCAAAAAATTAAAAATTCTGTACACAATATGTTAAAATTCTGCATATTTTATTTGTCAAAATAACACTATATAATCATGCCAGTTTCAATTATTTTGGTAATTTATATCAAAATATCTATCTGTAACTATGTGTAAAAAAAAAAATTCCTCCAGGAGTAGAGTGTTGAAGGAACTCCTATGACAACTCAATTCCTGTTTCTCTTCTCCATCCCCCCCGAAGCCCAGCCAGACACCCCCACTCACTACCCCCAAAGCCCAGCTGCAGGGCACCCCCAGCTCAGACACTCGCAACCCCTACCCTTCCAGAGCCTAGGGATCCAGAGGGAGAAACAGCCTGATAATGGGTCCTGGGCTTGTGTGGAGTTTCCTGCATGATGCCTCCTTCCTTCAGGGCATGCTGGGAACTGCAGCTGCCCAGAACTCTCCAGTTTCTTCCCCCCTCGTGGTGGACAGCAGCTCTGCAGCCCATTTCGGGGGGAGGGGGGAATTCTGCACAGAACATTAATTTTTTCGCAAATTCTGCATTGTGCGGTGGCACAGAATTCCCCCAGGAGAAGTATATGTGCACACAGTGATACTGCACCAAATAAAATTGTTCTCTCAGTTTTGGTCTTTTCTAAGCAACATGATTGCAGAGATTTTAAAATGTACTTTCCATTTTTTTTATGTAGTCACTTGTTCAAAGAGGACACTGTCAGCATGACAAGCCCTAAGTACAATTTCACTCCTGAAAGAAGAAATGCTGATTTTACAAAGATTTTACGCCCTGGAACAAAAAGTTGTTTCAGTGCAAAAATTTAAGACCTATCTTGAACACAGCACTCCAGACACTGAACTGTTAATACCTGTGACACTGCAACAGTCATGTTGCCCTTGAAGTATTTCCAAACTGACTAGAAAATAGTCTCAATTAGCCTTTGAATGGTGTATGTTATCGTATCATAACATCAGTTGTTTTCCAAAAGTGGCCAGTGCCTGAACATGGCAATTATTGAGTGAGCCATCCCTTGTCATCCAGTCCTAGCTTCTGGCAGTCAGAGGTTTAGGGATACCTAGAGCATGGGATTGCAACCCTCACCATTTTGACTAATCGTGATTGACAGACCCATCCTTCATGAACTTATCTAATTATTTTTTTAACCCAGTTATAGTTTTGGCCTTCAGAACATCCCTTTGGCAACAAGTTTCACACGTTGACTGGGTGTTGTATGAAGTACTTACATTTGTTTTAAACCTGCTGCCTATTAATTTAATTGGATGACCCCTTGTTCTTTCTTTGGGCAAGGGTAAATAATTCCTTATTCACTTTCTCCACACCCTTCATGATTTTATAGACTGCTATCATATCTCCCCCCCCATTAGTCATCTTCTCTAAGATGAACAGTCCATCTTTTTAATGTCTCCTCAAATGGAAGGTGTTCCATACCCCTCCTAAGCACTTTTGTTGCCCTTCTCTGTGCCTTTTCCAATATATGCTTTTTGAGACTGGGTGACCAGAATTGCACACAGTATTCAAGGTGTGGGCATACCATGAATTTATATAGTGGCATTATGATATTTTCTGTCTTATCTATCCCTTTCCTAATGGTTCCTAACATTCTGGTAGGTTTTTTTGACTGCTGCCTATTGACTCCAAGATTGCTTACTTGAGTGGTAACAGCATGTATAGTTGGGATTATGTTTTCTAATATGCATTACTTTGCACTTAACATTAAATTTCATCTGCCCTTTTGTCACCTAGTGACATCCCTTTGTAACTCTTCAGTTAGCTTTGGACTCAGCTGTATTGAGTAATTTAGTATCATCTGCAAACTTTGCTATCTTACTGTTTATCTGTCTTTCCAGATCATTTATGAACATTGAACAGCACAGCTCCTTGCAGGACCTTGCTGTTTACCACATTCCATTGTGAAAACTGATAATTTATTCCTACTTTGTTTCCTGTCTTTTAATCACTTACTGATCCATGAGAGGAAGGCAAAAGCTTTTTGAAAGTCCAGGTTCACTATATCCACTGGATCACCCTTGTACACACACTTGTTGACACCTTCAGAGAATTCTAGTAGATTAGGCATGATTTCCCTTTACAAGAGTTCTTTACAGTAGTTTCAACAAATTTGCTTAGTACTGAATTTAGGCTTACTGTCCTGTAATTGCCAGTACATTCCTACAGCTATACTCTTAAATATTAAAGCATGGAGTTTCTCTTCATAGAAATTCTACGGTAGTTTGAGTCATTTAAGAATTTTACTATATTGAACTATATTTTTCCACATACAATGCCACTTCCCCCACCAGCGTGACCTACTCTGTCATTCCTATGAATTGTGTAGCTCTGTTAGGTGTCTTTTTGTTTCAGTCTGCAAAAGATGTAAACCAAAAATGTTCACTGCTTGGACTCTAGCTGTTTGATTAAAGTAGCAATGCATTTGCTTGCAGTATGGTAGTCTCAGACTCATGCAGCACAAATGGTTGCCTAGATGACCACCCCATTGTACTCCTAATCATCAAATAATTTGCTTAACTCTTTTTTGAAAATCAGTGTTCTTCCATATCCTCAGAAAAAGTGCAAGACTGGTTCTAGTTTTCAATATGCCACATTTTTAGGGATATTGTATAAGGAGCACCTGCCCTATTTTATTATTTAATTAAGTTTGGTCAGGTAGTCAAACCCATAGGCATTAGCATTTTATGTATAACGTTTTTTAATTATATTTTTTTGCTAGCAAATTTCAGTATTCACACATTGAATCATAGAACTGGAAGGGACCTTGAGAGGTCATGTAGTCCAGTCCCCTCCACTTGTGGCAGGACTAATTATCTAGACCATTCCTGATAGGCGTTTGTCTAACCTGCTCTGAAAAAACTCCAATGATGGAGATTCCACAACCTCCCTAGGCAATTTATTCCAGTGCTTAACCACCTTGACAGGAAGTTTTTCCTAATGTCCAACCTAAACCACCCTTGCTGCAATTTAAGCCCATTGTTTGTCATCTTTCCCTCAGAGGTTAAGAAAAACAATTTTTCTTCCTCTTCCTTGTAACCACCTTTTACATACTTGAAAACTGTTTTGTCCCCTCTGTGTTCTCTTTTCCAGACTAAACAAACCCAGTTTTTTCTATCTTCCCTCATAGGTCATGTTTTCTAGACCTTTAATCGTTTTTGTTGCTCTTCTCTAGAGTCTCTCCAATATGTCCACATCCTTCCTGAAATGTGGTGTCCAGAACTGGACACAATACTCCAGTTGAGGCCTAATCAGACTGCAGTAGAGCAGAAGAATTGCTTCCCCTGTCTTGCTTACAACACTCCTGTTAATATATCCCAGAATGGTTTGCTTTTTTTTTTTTTGCAACAGCATCACACTGTTGACTCATATTTATCTTGTGGTCCACTATGACCCCTAGAATCCCTTTCCACAGTAGTCCTTGACAGTCATTTCTCATCTTGTACGTGTGCAACTGATTACTCCACTTCGGAAGGAACACTTTGCATTTGTCCTTATTGCATTTCATCCTATTTACTTCAGACCATTTCTCCAGTTTGTCCAGATCATTTTAAATTTTAATCCTATCCTCCAAAGCCCTAGCAACCCCTCCCAGCTTGGTATCATCCACAGACTTTAGAACTGTACTCTCTATGCCTTTATCCAAATCATTGATGAAGATATTGAACAGCACCGGACCCAGAACTGATCCCTGTGGTACCCCACTCGTTATGCCCTTCCAGCATGACTCTGAACCACTGATAATGACACTATGGAAACAGTTTTCAAACTATTTTTGCACCCACCTTATAGTAGCTCCATCTAAGTTGCATTTCCCTAGTTTATTTATGAGAAGGTCATGTGGAACAGTATCAAAAGCTTTTCTAAAAATCAAGATATACCACGTCTACCGCTTTCCCCGCATCCAGTTGTTACCATTTCAAAGAAAGCTCTCAGGTTGGTTTGACACCATTTGTTTTTGACAAATCCATGCTGTTACTTATCACCTTACTATCTTCTAGATGTTTGCAAACTGATTGCTTAATTATTTGCTCCATTATCTTTTTGGGTACAGAAGTTAATATGACTGTTCTGTAATTCCCCGGGTTGTCCTGATTTCCCTTTTTATAGATTGTCACTCTATTTGTCCTTTTCCAGTCTTCTGGAATGTCTCCCGTCTTCTATGACTTTTCAAAGATAATCGCTAATGGCTCAGTTATCTCCTCAGTCAGCTCCTTGAGTATTCTAGGATGCATTTCATCAGGCCCTGGTGCCTTGAAGACATCTAACTTGTCAAAGTAATTTTTAACTTGTTCTTTCCCTATTTTAGCCTCTTCTAATCCTGTCTCATTTTCACTTGCATTCACTACGTTAGACATCCATTTAGCACTGATCATCTTGGTGAAAACGGAAACAAAAAAGTCATTAAGCACCTCTGCCATTTCCACATTTTCTGTTGTTATTCCCCCCACCCCATTGAGTAACGGGCCTACCCTGTCCTTGGTCTTCGTCTTGCTTTTAATGTATTTGTAGAATGTTTTCTTGTTACCCTTTATGTCTCATTTATAACAACAAAAACTTCCACTTGTGGTTAAGGCATGCAACATTGTAAGAGGTATATATGTTTATTATAACTAAATCAAAATTCCTCTTGATATACACGCTAGCTGAAGGGCAGAAATTGAGACTTCCTACATACAGTACATTTAAAATTCACTGATGGAAAGAAGAAGCTGTTTAAAGTTTTGTGCCATTCCTGTTCCATACACAACCCCAATATTAACTGTTCTCTAATGTAGGGCAATAACAAAGCTTATAAAAAAATCATCCACAGAAGTTGCATATTTGTTGTACTAATATATTCCAGGTTTGTGTGGTTTTTTACATTTATACAGTTTACATTTTGCTTGACCCATAAATAAACATTTGTAAGATTACAAGGGCCATAGTTCAGAGAGCATTTACACAGCCCTGCCATGCATACAGAGCTTTTAATATCTAGAAGAGAAAATTAAGCTTTGGCTCACTAAGTAATAAAATTTTGAATGTTTCTAAATGTAAACCTTTGACTAAAATACAAACAATCTTTTCATCCATAATGCTGCTGTTAAACACCTAATAAATCTAGTTTTGTATTACAATGAACTTTTTGGAATTCAGGGATATAAAAATAATCAGTTTTTAAATCTTAACTGTACAATATGTACATTAATATTTTCACTGTTAAATTATGAATACATTTTAGTCTATGGAATACTACATTATAAATATCAATGTGTTTTCAATTTATAATTGCAGCTAATAATACATTTAAAATCTGGACTAATGAATTCCAAAAGATACAAATATGGACCTAATCCTTTCAACCCTTTTGCAAGTATTCTTTACATAAAGTAGTTTGACTAAAAAGTTACTTGCATGTGTAAGGGCTTCCAGTGTTAGGATACCATTCTCCGCCCCCCCCCCCTTTTTTTTTTTTTTTTTTTTTAAAGGAAAACCATATTCTATTAAAATGCCAGTTATAGCTATGTGTATGTCCCACAGTGAAACAAAATGCCAGTCAAGTTCTAAACCAGCTGAACCTTGATTACCTTAGTTAATAAAATGTTGCATTGAAAGGGTGCCTGGAATTCTTAATCTTTTAAAGAAGTCTTGGCCATTTACTGCTTCGGTACGATATGATGATGGCTGCAGATATTTGAAATGTCATTTTCTGATTTGCCTCTTTTTACTGGAGGTTGCTTTGGAGGGCTGGCACACACAAATGAAGAATGTGAAAGCTGCAGATCAGGGTTCAAATAAAATAAAAGCTATAGATTAAAACTCCAGTTTGATGTGTAAAAAAAGGCAACCCAGGCTGTGATTGTTCTAATGAAAATGGGAGGTTGCAAGGAAGGAACACACCTCAGAACCCTCCCTTTTCCTTTCTAAAGGTAAAAACAAAGATATTGCGGCTATCCGATTATGTAAAGCAACAGTGAAGGACAAGCATTTTTTTATTTTCAGTTCACTATTATTGCACCCTCTCTCATATGTTTAAACAGGGATGAAAATCCAAAAGAATGTTAATTTCTACACAAAGTTTGTATGAAAGACTGTAAACTGTAGTAAGAAAGTAAAACTACAATATTTTGATAACCACAGCATATATTATGAAAACCTGGCAATATCTGATAATTGGGAGAAATGACATTTCTGAATGTTAGTTTTACACTGTAAACATCAGTAGGGTTATCATTTACAGACTATAGCTACAAAGTTTATATGAATGTGTCTTCACAGCTGTTAGACTTAATGGGTTAAGAAATTATACAGTTTTTGCCTTTGTGTCCTTTTTTCTTCTTTGATTTGGTTGTCCTTTGCCCAAACTGAGAACTGGCCAGTGCAGTGCTTGGACTGGAAAGGTCATCTGTGTAGTATGGATATCTCAGTGATCGTGGCTGTGGAATTGGCTGTCCAAGAAAATATCCTTCCTCTTCAGAATCAGACGATGATGATGAAGTTGAACACCATGAGTCTTCTTCCTCACCATACAGTCCAAAAAATTTATCAACTGCCTGGTTCTGCAGTGCATAATCAGATGTAGCATGGGCATACTGTCCATAGAGTTCTGTGTTTTGAATGTATGCTTGAACCTCATGAGGGCTTTTATTTTGGATAAATTTGCCATAATCCTGAGGCGAGTAAAAGTGAAGTCTCTCTTTTGGAGAACATCTTCTTTCTGTAGTTAAATGAAGTGTATTGTCTGACCGAGACTTCCTACTTCTCCTGCGACGATGCTGGTGCCGATTCCCACGTTCTTCAAAATGAAACACACGCCTACGAGTCCTTTCACTCATTGGAGGTTGGCGAATTTCAATACACTCATAATCCCCATTGTCAATAACATCATCTGAAAACTTTACTTGTTGTGGTCTAGACTGGGATTTGGATCTTCTAAGTACAGGCATGTGTGCTGGCTTTTCTTCTGGCAACACCCTTTCTTGACACAACTCTGAACTTAAACTTTTTAAAGACTCTGCACTCCTGTGGAGCATTGAAGAATTTAGAGTTCCCATATTGCTCATTTTCTCACAGTCCTCTGCCTCCAGCTCCTGGAAAGTTTGCAAAGAATAAAAAGATGGTCTTGATTTGCTTTCTCCATCCACTGAGGCCCCTAAGGAGGAAAAAAAAATCGGTTAAGGTAATCTGTGAAGTTGTAATGAAGCGTGTTGACTCAAAGTATTAAACTTCTAATAAAGATTTATGGACTAAACATAGCTTATCACTGATTCCTTGTGACTTTGCCTTAAAGGTGAACTTTAAAGTAAAAAAAAAATGTTCTTGTGCCATTTGTTTGTTTGAGATGTATAAAGGCAGCCTGAAAAGTCCTTTATATATATTTACATTAACAATTCAGGTCTTAACTATGGTTAGTAGAAAACTAGCGACATTAGGATATCAAGAGGGAAAGGAATTTTTAATTAGGCTGTTCAAAACATCTATTGAGCTCCAATGCCTAGAAAACACTTTAAAAAAAAAAAAAAAAAAAAGTCTGTTAAAAGATTCAACATCCCACACCACCTGCTCAGGGTTGACAATACACATTCCATGTTCCCAGGAATTCCTCCAACAAAGTCAGGGAATACCAAATGTAACAATCTGGATATTTCTAAGGTAAAACGGTATGAGGAGGGGGCAGAATGGCCTTGTGTTTACAGTGTAAAACTAACATTCAGAAATGTCATTTTTTTTAAAAGGCCACCATCCATCCATTCTAAATACATATAAAAGTAAAACATGAAATAAATCCAATTTAAAAATATTATTTGCAGTTAACCTTTAATATATCATTATAGACTGAAAAGTGTTTATTTTTTTAATTTTTCTTTAGTGTATGAATTTGTTAAATATAGATACAAAAATTATTTGAATTGGCAGGTTGTGTACCTACTAAGTAGAGAGTGCAAAACAGTTCCTCCAGCAAAAGTTGATGAAAGCTCTAACACCTCAAGTGGTATGGGTTTCTGTGTTTCTCTTGTAAATAAAGGAGGAAATAGAATAGCCAGATTCTGCCCTTAGATACCTATGTGGCACTCTTTCTTCAGGGGAGGTTGGAAGTGTGTATTTCAATTAAAAAAAAGATAGTTTAAGGGTCAAATTCTTCCCTGAAGTCTTCACATACATTACTACTAATTTGGGATTTTAAAAAAAAAGTTTTTCTAAGAAATTGCTTACTTTTCCCTATAATCAATTACCTGTGATGTTAGACAAAGCCAAGGAATCCATTGAATCTCGAACACTTTGCTCTTGTTGTTTCAGACCAGACAGACATTCCAATGAACCTTCATACCATTGTGTTTGGTCATGTTTGTATCCGGAAGCCACATGTTCCATATCTAACTCTTGGATTTTTCTACTGCTGGCAGGGCCTGGATGGCTGCCATATGCAGAATCACCTAAACCATCTTGTGACTGGGCCCAATACATGTCTGCCTGATATTTTTTACTTGCCAGGCTTTGATTATTTTTTTTCAAATCCGACTTGCTTTTAATAATATTATCAGAAATCCAGTGTTCATTTGATGTAACATCTACTTCAGTGGGCTGCTGAAAGAGGCCTTTATCACCAAATTTTAGGAGGAGTTGAGTCATGTAGTCTTCATGCTCAGCCCACTCTTCAGGGTCTTCAGGCATTTCCTGCTCTACTCTTCCCTTCCAAAAATCTTCATTCGCAAAGCTTGCTCCTTGCCTTGAAAGGCTTAAGTCATCCATCTTGCGAGAAAGAGTATCATCAGCATTGCTAGAAAGCCCAGGGAATTTGTAATTCAGTGCTGGTGACAGTAGGAGAGACTGTCTGCACTGGTCAGCTGACCGGCTGCTTTTTCCCATACGAACACTTCTTCTGGAGTCTCTTGATCGTGCAGACTGAAATGCAGAATCAGATGAGTCAGAGGCATGAACGTCTTCTCCCAAACTACAAGTTTTTGAACAGTAAATCTGTCCTTGCTTGGGAAGAAAAGGACAACCCAGCAGAGAGGCTTTGCACTGAGCACAAGAAAAGCAAGTCTCCGTAGCATGCCAGTGCTGTCCATCATAGGTCATCTGAGCATGGTCAACACCTAGTAAAGAGTCAAAGAGGGACTGTTTAGTTTATGGCTAAAATAGTTAAAAGTTACACACGCAAAACCTGAAGCTTTTTTGGCTTGTGAATTATCATGTTTATTCAATAAAATACTCACCACCTTTGTAAAATGTTAATACTTAAGAAGGATATATTTACCTATGTGTTCCCCACAGGTCTCACAGTACTCAGCATAGAGAGATTCAAAACACCCACAGCAGAATGGACGCCCATCTTTCATAATGTATCTCTGTCCACCAAGGATAGTTTCACACTCAAGGCAACAAAAATGCTTCATATGCCAATGGCGACCCTCAGCTTCTGTGCACTCATCAGCAAAGATGATCTTAAAAAATAAAAGTAAATTTGTCAACAACCATTAATAATGCTTGTTAGATTCACGAAAACTGCACGTGAAAAAGGAACTTATTCCCTTGGTACAGTAAACAGACCACCAATTACATTTAAAGAACTACATATTAATTCAGCAGTACTGTGAATCTGAAGTATTAACTGATCAGTTTCAATAGTTAAAAATACAAGATTACCTGTAGCAGCATAGCTAATACAGAAGGCTGTCACATTTGCTAAGTAAAATGGATACACATTTTTAAAAAGTAGGTCAGTTGTCATAAAAGTAACTAAAATTAGAGCATAAGACAGATGTTTCCAAGTATCTGAGGTATGACTAATAAGGTCAGCAATAAGAAAACCATTATTCTGGAATGTGTAAAAGTTTTTCTTGTAACTCGGTCTTTAGGTTTCAATTCTAATCTCAGATACACAGATGTGTATCTTGTAAAAGTAGCTACATCACACTTGTCCAGTATCTGATTTTACAAGATATGTTTGGAGAATGGAGAAGTTGTTCACATCTACATATGAGATACTAGGATACAGTCTTTGTTGCCAAAGGGGACATATTAGCATTCAAAAGTTGTTTGTTTAATTGAGCAAGTGACATGACAATTTTATCCTATTAAAGGTGGGTTCTGTGGCAGCATGGGTTTAGTAGAAAAGTGTTGTTTACCTCATCACATGCTGAGCAACGGGGTTTGAGCAGTTCAGCATGGTGTCTACCACAGTGAATTTTTCCATCTTGGTAGAAGTAGATTAGGTCAACAAGAAGCTCATTACATGTAGAGCACACAAAACATGATGGATGCCAGCACACTCCAGGTCCAGCTCTTGAAGCAAACACTGCAATTTCACCTCCATTTACCTTTGTACCACACTAGAAACAACCAAAAAAAGTTAATACGCTTCCATTGCAAAAATACCAGCCTTTGTTGTTACTTTAGTTAAACCAAAACACCAAGCCCAATTCAGTGTTAAAGTTCTCATTCCATTGTATATAGCAAAAGGGGCAATTCGAATAATTCTGGATTGTACACAATTCTGATGCAGAACTAAATTTTACTCATATACACTTACTTGGTGTTTTTACAACACTTTAATCTTCTGTGTATTAAATAGGTATGGATTTAGTACAACAGCCAACTGGCTACAATTTGACTTATTGCCTACTCTGAAAATTGTTTGGTATATCCACACCAAAGAATTAAATCTAACTTTTTAAAAAATAAACCATTATCTTCTCTCTTCCGATGTGGAATTTTATCAGTATTACTGAGTACAAATGCAGACAGACAAGAGCCTATATGTAGCATCAACAAACATGTAAGGTCTACAGTGTTGGTGCAGCTAGTTTCATTGCTATTGCCACAAGGTTACCTGTTCACAAACTGCATGCATTACTGCTCTTGAGAGCAGTTTAATAGTTCCTCGTCCCAATGCCTCCTTCTTACGCTGAGCGCTAAACATCTGTAGTTCCTTCTTCTCTTCTTCACTTAAAGATTGACAATATCTCACCTTCAGCAGAAGAGACAGTACATGCTTTAGACACCAAGCTACTGGTTATTTACTTCTCGGTAGTAACTAAAATATATGTTATAAAATATCAACATCCCGGTTCAATTCCTTCCTAAGATTTCCCACATGCTTTATATTTCCTACAATATATATTGTAACTCCTCCACATGTTACAACACCAGATACGTGAAAAGAAAGTTTATGTGAATTCTTTGTAAAAGTATTATAAGCAAAATCAATAGTGTGCTAAACTATTGCTATCTAAAAACAGAATTGCTGCCAAATGAAATTTGTTAATGTGTTTGGATGTATGGTTTTTGGATTTACAGACCATAACTAAACAATGTATATTGCAGTATACACAAGAACTTAAGCACTGACTCCTTTTTACAAAAGTGTTTGTTACTTCCACTTCTATCCTACAAAACACAGATTCACGTCTAAGCTTCAAACCTTTTACTGCCACAAAGCATCCTTTCTATTACAATGAAATCTCAGAAATGTGTAGGTTCCTGGTAATTGGTGGGTGGTTGCAAACACTATAAAACCAACTTGTGTTCAGTTTATTGCACTTGACTGCCCACCTTCTTAACAAGAGAAAGCAGTGACCTCCTAGCCAGCTGTTATCTGAATACAACTGAAATGGACAGCTAAACAATGGATTTGACAATGTACACACTATGCTATCTTTATGGGTTAGACGCCATTGCATGTGACATTTTAGACTTGTAATATGTCCACAGAAGATAATTCTTCCTTAAAAAAGCAGCATATAGTTAATAGATACATGGCCACATAGTTACCTCATTATCATGGGGTGGCAACTGGTACAGAAGCTGTTTAATTCTATGTTTTTCTCCAGGGCTGTTAATGTAAGGGACTTTCTCCTCCGGCAAACAGGCAAAGTATAGCTGTACCTGAATAGGAGGTATTAAGAATTAAGACCAGAGGGGTACACATGACCCAAACATTGTAAATGTCCTTCAACCAGTGCCTTATCTTAAGTCTCATTTACAAAGGAACTAAGATATGCTACATTAGCATTTGCATTCCTCTAGGTAAGATGAGGACCAGATGAGCTAACGCAGCAGAACTGGATTGTCTCTGCTACAACTAATGCCCAGCTGCTGAATTGCTTTTCTGGAATGCAATTTGCAGTGACAATTACGGGTATCATAAATTATGCACATTTAATGCTATCATTATTTCCACCCCCTTTAGGGTTGGTCAGCAAGCCTGTTGAAATTCCAAATTTCCCTCTGCAATTTACCACACAATGTGTGAAGCTGTACTAAAAACAACTACTACATAAACAAATTGAATTTGCTCTGTGCATTTTACACATTGCTGAGACAAAACCTGTTTTGTAATCTCCTGCTGATCAGGTTCTTCACAAGCATCAGCTTTCATTGCTACCATGTGAGCTTTTGGTAAGAAGCTAAAATAATCTCTCTATTGGGAGGAAGAGGTTGGATCCAGCCACATTTCAACCAGATGCAAGTTCACTTTGAAATTTTCATAGGGTTTTTGCATTTGACCAGGAAAGCAAAACACACTATGCCTTCTTGAAAGTCTTCTCAGGCTTGTCTTTATTTCATCTTATCAGAAGAAACTTAGGACAGGAAAACTGTAAAGAATGCTATGACAAAGCCCAATGGCAAAAAATATTTTTGTGGAGCAGCTACAGATTTATTATTTTTCCTGTGCAGTTTCCAGCTTGTCACAAGGCCTGAGGCTGTAAATAAGAGCTGATTGTTGCAGACAGACAATCTGTTACCTGCTATCTGTATTTAAATGATGCTTTGGTCAATCACTTGGACTAGGTATTTTAGTTAAGACAAATGAAAAAAGAATCACTACTTCCTCAATCAAGTTAAGTGGAAAAAGTAGTACAAATCACTGTTAAGGTTTTGACACAGAACTGAACATTAATGAGTTTCAATTAAGTCTACTTTTAAGTCCACTAACCAACAGAGTTTATTTACAGAGAACAAAGCAGAACATGCAGTAAGAAGGAAACTTCTAGTGTTAGTTTGCTCTATGCCCATGTTTCTCATAATACTAAGCAAAATGCCACTGATGTTGTCATCTGTGTGAAAATATCTTTAAGCCGATGGTACCTAGAATGAGTGATTTCTGCTGCATTTCCCTTAAGAGTTTAAAGTAGCTGTTAGCTAGTTGTTCCCCCTTCCCCATGTCCCTCAAGGTTGTTTAACTCTAGTGTATGATAAAAGGATCTTCCTTAAAGATGGTGCATCATATATATGGCTCTTGTTGGCTTGTTATTCTTAATTTAATCATGAAGAGAAAGTCTCTGGAAAACAAAAAGTAGATCTTTTGCTCCTGCATACATCAGCAGGCCACCTGAACTAGAGATGCTCAGCTCCCTTGACATGTTACACATAGTCTCCTTACCCATGTATACAGGAGTAACAGAACTCAGTGCTGGTCAAACACCTTATGAATCATCTATACCAAATCCTGCAGTACTGTTGCTGGATCTTTTTTAACTAGAATTTTATTTAAGAACCTATTTTTGAACATTTGATCAATGTAGCAACTTGCTCCCTCAGCAAGTAGTGTCACTGTCCTATTTCCATTACCATTATTATACTTAAAAAGGTTTCATTTTCAGTTTTAGGCCGTTTAGTTGAGGAAAAACAACCGTGCAAAACAAAAAATGGAACCGTCCTAAACTCTTCTCCCCTCCAACAGTAAAAGTTAACCCCAGACAGCATGCAAGAGGGAAATCACTGCATGAATAAGTGGCAATATGTTCAGTTAAACAATTTTAAAGCAGTGCCAGAAATAGTTTAGTTTAAATACATCCTATTTAAAGAAACATCCCATTTCACACACATATGTCAAATGTTTACTTATTTAGAAAAATAAAGAATTGGAAAGTATATTATTATTTCTATTATAAAAGTGTCCAGTGATGATTTTCTTTTAATATAACCTCCCCAATAACCAAAGCTGTTTAACCTCTCTCTCCATTAAGATAGGTCATTAGGGGAAAAAAAAAATCTGCTAAAGCACACTTAATTTACGTCTTATTAGGAAGCGAAACAACAAGTCTTTTATCAGTGGCAACACGTGATATTTAGTAAGAAATTATGGCTATTTTGATTAATTTTAAAAATAAGAGTCTCAGTTCCTACCTGTTCTGGTCTAAGACCTGGCGGGACCCAGGTATATTCTTCCAAGGCACAGCCAGAGTCGTCATCGGATGTTGAGCTTCGTTGACACCCAAAGGTAAGATTGTTAACTTTTGGCTCCATCTCCAAAGGCATAGTGTAGTGTGCGGTGTCAGCTATTCAGTTGCAGTTCATCAAGAAACTGTTCTGAAAAGATGAGATTACAAAAGAGTTAACAAAACAGGAAAAGCCTCATGGAAGTGATCTTGGGGTGGACATAGAAGGGCATCAACCAAGTTAAATATTTGAAATACTATTGTGGTAAAGTGACTGCTATAAAATACATCATGAAGGGTAGATGCTTTTATTGATACGTCACTAGGAGTTTGAATTATATGCATAGCATGAAATACTGATCTTTAGTAAAATTAATTAGTGTCTTGGCAGGACAATCATCCTGACCACCTGGGATTAAGAAGACATTTCCTCCAACAGTATATAGCATTGCATGATTAAACTTCATTTACATTCAGAATTTTAGGCAGCTCTCTTATCATTAAGAAAAGGAGTACTTGTGGCACCTTAGAGACTAACCAATTTATTTGAGCATAAGCTGTAGCTCACGAAAGCTTATGCTCAAATAAATTGGTTAGTATAAGGTGCCACAAGTACTCCTTTTCTTTTTGCGAATACAGACTAACACAGCTGTTACTCTGAAACCTCTCTTATCATTGGCATAAGTGCTGATGCAACTCTACTGATGCTATATCATCCATAGAAAATTTTATCAGCATGGTACGTAACCCCTCTCAAATCAGGTCTAAACATCACAGCAGTATAATACCTGTGGCTGGACACATTGCCAGTCCCACTATTGCCAATATCAACGAAGATGTACCAGTGCTAAATCAGTGGTGGAAGAAAGACTTAAATTTCTCAAGGTAGACAATGCCTTAGGTACAGTATGTCAGTTTTCCTCCTTCAAACGTTCAACGTAAATGGCAGTAGACAACATTTAATCACTATGTATCTTTTTTTAAGATACACATTTACCCTAAGCCATTGTTGAGCTAGTCCATACCTTCCTACCCTCACAAAAAAAGATGAAACTGACTATTCCATTTTGCTATTGCTACAATACTAAAAGCTTCCAAAACAAAAATCATGAATAATGAAGTTTATACATGCCTTGAGAATTTATCCACTAATTTTAGCCCACTGCTAGTTAGAATAATAAAGTTATAAACCCTGAAAAAAAAACATTAAGAGATGCCAACAGACTATTATTATAGTGCACAGCAGCACTGTAATAAAGATTGCTTACATCATAACTCATTATTCTAAGTACAACAGTAGATCTCCTATCCAAGCCACTGTAAGAACTGCACATTTTCACAAAGCATGTTGGATGTTAAATAAATCCCTAAAATTTTATTTCAGTTTTTGTTGAAGTGGTAAACTTAGTAAACCTGAATAAATTAAAACTAAAATTAAGTTTATCAGTGCATATTATAAAGAAAGCTAAGTGTTAACATGTAGGAAAACCTCTACATTTGCTATTTTGTGCAGTATTTTAAACTGCATGCATGCCAGAAGGCAGAGATTAGCACAACCAACCAATAAATTTGACTTTACTTCACCCTTAACAAAAGTAAAGATGACCTCATTTCCTCTTCTACTGTTCAGAGTTTGTGACCTTCCAAACAAGTCATCATTTTAAAACAGGTGCAGATCATTCATGTCTTCTATGTAAAAAAGCTTTATGAACATCAGTGCATTCATTCCATCCTCAATTACTAGGAAGGGTTAATGAAAGTCTGAAGCAATTTAGTGTGGATATTATATTGTCTTGAATATTACTGTTGCTAAAAGAAGTGATCATCTATTCAATAAGTAATTTATAAATATGATCAGTAGGTAGGTCTCTTAAAGTTCACTTTGGATATCTAGAATACATAGATAAACATCTTTTAACTAATTTCCTTTGAAAGCAGATACAGAGGAGATAATTTGTTGATACAAAGGAAATTCCTTTCTCATCAGGTTAGTGGAAATAAAATCATCCAGTACAACAAGAGCAATAATCTCATTTTAGATCTAAGGCTATGTCAATACTATAAATTACTTCAGTATAATTTATGTCACTCAGGGATGTGAATAATCCACACCCCTGAGGGACATAGGTTATACTGACCTAAGCACTGGTGTAGATGGTGCTATGTTGGTGGGAGAGCTTCTCCTACCAACATAGCTACCACCTCTTGCAGAGGCAGAATTTATTAAGCTAACAGTCCTGTCGTCTTAGAGCAGTGATTCTCAAACTTTTGTACTGGTGACCCCTTTCACACAGCAAGTCTCTGACTGCGACTCCCCCCCTTATAAATTAAACCACTTTTTAATATATTTAACACCATTATAAATACAGAAGGCAAAGCGGGGTTTGAGGTGGAGGCTGACAGCTTGTGACCCCACACATCATAACCTCATGACCCCAAGGGGTCCTGACCCCCAGTTTGAGAACCCCTATGTTAGAGTATCTTCACCAGAAGCACTACAACAGTTCAGCTGCGCCACTGTAAATCATGTAGTGTAGACATAGCCAAGATCTCTTCCTATTCCCATATAGCAACAGGCAAGAGGGACTAGGATAAAGCTGGGAACTCAATGTTCTGGTAGCTACTAAAAGATGCTATTGTTAGTTATGGTTGTAGTAGGACTGTGATGAGTATCTTGACCCCTACCACAATTATACGTGTGTCCAAATAATTCTCAGCTGTGAGATCAATGTATCATGTTTATGAGTCACATTTAAAGTCCAAGTCATTTTGGAAGGTGATCCAAGTACTAGATATACACTACTTTAGAATATTCTTCTGTAGAATTAATGAAATTAAATGACATGTTTATTTGAAATGACATAGATCATATTTTTAAAGTGTCACTAACTACTTGAAGTCTCACCTAAAATTTTCTACTTCTCACTTGTTACTCTATTATGTACATTAATGTGTTTGTCAAACTGTCACCTTTCAAAACTTAATTCTGCTTAGTGACCCCATGAATAAAGGAGTCTACCTTTAAAAAAAAAAAAGTTTAATTAAGTAGTTAATGGTGGACTCCATCATGGAATAGCAAGCCTAAAGTAAGTTTCATATGAAAGAAGTAACTACATCAGCAAGTATACTGAAGAGTTCAGACAGTATCTTTGGTCTAGCCTTCACACTCTTAAGCCAGAACAATAATTGGATATATTCAGCTTTGTAACTATAATCCTGTTGATTCAGAAATATACCAGGGAAGATGAATAGCTGCTCAAAATATTAGTGGCTCTCATACAATGATCAGATATACAGATAAATGTACATATCTACTCTACCATGTAGATTTTCTTAGACTGGTTGTCAGTTTTCTAAAGGGTGAAATGATTGCTTTGTGCCGCAGATGAGATCTGCCTAATGCTCATCAATGATTCCTCTAGAAGGCCACTCCAAATAACCCTGTAGGACATTTTATGTCTTCCACTGTCAGTATAGAAAATCGTCTCTGTTTGGAAAGATATACAAGCTGTAAGTCAGTCGGTCATGGTTTTGTACTTTGCATTGTTTCTTAATAAAAATCAATGTTTAAAAAAAATCACAAAATAAATTCAGAAAATCCTTAACAGCCTCTTGTTTTATGCTATCCTCACAGGTCATCTTGGAATATAAATTAAGCCTGGAGAAAGAATGCCAGACCACCAGAAAGAGAAATCACATTTGAAGTGTGACTGATGATGGCATAAAGATTTTTTTATTTTTTCAATTAACAAAAAATCTTATGCCTTCATCGCAGCAAAGAAAGTTTTCTTCTTTTTAACCGTCAAGTCATAGTCAACAGAACTGTTCCTGGTGGTGAATCAGGGCTGCCTACCACCTCCTACTCTGTGGACAAAAAATGTCAACCATATTCAGAATGGACTAGCTAATTCCATGAAGGAGAGAGTGTCATAAGCCAGACTGGTATGAATCAAACCTAACTACAGTACTGGGTTGTTCCAATAACTTGTGTAAATATCCAATATTTAGTTATGGAATAATTTTAAAATTCAAGTGTTACATTATTTACAGCTTAGTCAAGAATGGACAGTAACACCTGAGCAAAGTAACACCTCCTTTCACTTTACTAAAGGAGACTTTGATTTGTAGTGAGAGGTTTTAGTAGTCTGAGCAGAATACCAGAACCAGAAGTTTAAATTTGGTAGTGAAGATAAGTCATGTTAAAATATGAATTCACAATCCCATTACTTGTGGTCAGCACTGTTTCACACAACTGGCCACTGTAGACAAGGACGAGGTTGTGTTCAGCACTGTCAGTAATAAGAAACCCTGTGCCCAATACCATATACCCATGACTTCCTGAATGATACTGAACTGATCATGTACTAGTTGTTTAAACTCCATTTTGAACTATTAATCTGGGAAAGTCAAGACCACACTGATACCCTGTGGCCTCAGAAAAAGTCAACCTCTCTTGCTTAGTTGTTCCATCCGCAAAATACAGAAGATAAACTCACTCATTTCACAAGGTTATGTGGACTAGTTAATTTTACAAAGCCCTTTGCAGATAGCATTATAAGTGTCAAGTGCTATTTCTATGTAGGTAACTGCTGTCCTTGATAACGTTAAGACTTACAAAGTGCACCAATAAATGCCAGAGTTATATAATTCCAAAAAGAGGACAAGACTTTAGCGGGGGAGGAAAGTAGCAGAGCCTTGTTTCCTTTCAGACCAAAGTACTTGGGGGAACAGCTCCAGTTCTACTCATTTTTCTATGCATTGGAATTTTTTTTAAAAAGTAATACATTCACTTCAAAGCTTACACCCTCTACCTCCAGTTCCTTTATGGGTAAGAAGTAGGTTGAAACAGCTCTTGGGAGAGAGTGAAGGAAAGAGAGGTTCTTCCCTTAGCTGGCAAATTGAAATTGAAAAACTAAAAGAAAAGGGCAGGGTTGCTATCAATATGTTAGTTTTAGGAAGGGCAAGGAAGAAGCACCACAAACCTCACATGCCCACATAGATATAAATTACCATTTAAACCTACATTCATTGGAAGGTTGGGATAATTAACATGGAGGAGATGCATTCCAGATACCAAAAACATTATTCATAAATTGAACCAGATTGTGACCATTATGTTTCTGAAGGTTTGATGTTAAACTGAAGTATATGAAAACTAAAAATACAATCAGTACTTGTAGAACTATTTTAGCTATTATGTGTTTATAAATTATTATTTTCCCAACCCTCTTAAGAGTCCGTAAATTGGTTTGCGAATTAAAACTGCAACAGATTAGAGCTAAAACATTTTTGCAGTTGTACTCATTCTTTAAAGTAACAGGCTTCAAAATGGTTACATATCTTAAGATGAGCTTGTTGAAACTTTGAGAAAGGATACTACATGACATCTACAGAATAAAGCAAGTTTGTTTTTAAGATTTACAAGCACTCCCTCATTAATAAAGCTTCACAATCTACAAAGAGAAAAATCTTTCACTAGTGGCTTCATAATTATTAGCCATGTAAAAGAAAAATGTGATTAAAAAAGTTAGACAGATATACACTAGTGAAACTTATTGTCATCTACGGTCACTTAATAATAGGAAGAGTTCTTAGGAGTGAAGAGTCCATATCCCTAATTATAAATCCATTGTTACATAAAATATTAAAATTCACATCCTAGAGAAAGGATATTAGAGAATTGTTAAATCCAAGTGTGAAACTAATCCTTATGTTAGGATTTCCAGCTCACTGAGTAAGTTCTATGGTCACCGCTGATCAGATAGAAGAGGTCATGATTTGTGAGCTCAGTAAGACACATATTTCCTTTCCCAACCCCTGCTGTTTAACTCTGTCCTGCAGGGCAAATTGTTTAACAACTTTTTTGTTAAACTGCTTGTTAACAAGGCTATAGGGAACACAAGATGCATATCACATGCATCCATTCACAATATACTGCAATTGCAGCCCAAAGGGTTAAGACTAGGCGTTAAATAAGCAAGTGAATGGGATTATGTACTGTACTTTATGCATCCGATGAAGTGAGCTGTAGCTCACGAAAACTTATGCTCAAATAAATTGGTTGGTCTCTAAGGTGCCACTGGTACTCCTTTTCTTTCTACCTCATATGATAATTCACCCTAAAGAGGAGCAGAGTCTGTAGTAGAAATACAACCAAAAAACATTCCAATAACGGTATAAGCATTACCAGAAAAACCCACTTTACTGCTGCAACTAGAGTAATTTGTTTTCCTGCTTCCCCATTAAAAATAACTTAATTTTTGAAATCTAGCAAAACGTTTGATACCAGATTTGGCACCCAGTAAAAGAAATTTGGACCCAGTTCCAAATATTACAACTTAAGTGTTAGGCGTTATCAGGACTTAGCCACAGCTGCTTCAGAGGTTTACCTTATTTACATATACAGAATATCTAGTGAACTATCAAAGAAACAGTACTGTACTTTATTAAAGATATACAGCAAAATTCAAAGACTGCTACAGTGTATTTATTGCTAATTACATATTGATTGGCCTTAGAGTAAATCAAGCTGATGTGTTTTCTACATTTTCTAAATAATGCCTAATCTAAGTATGTACACCAACCAACAGCAGAGTTGAGTAATTACCACACACACATACTGACACACATGCCAAAATAAAGAATTTTTCACACTGGAAATTTGGCATTACTTTCTTTCATGATTTCAGACTGTTTTATTTTCATGAATAATGCCTTCTGAAATTGCAAAGACAGACTGCTTAAATTTAACAAAAGGAGGAAACACTATAAAGCATTGTCCTTGCCAAAATGTCTGATTTGGGTTATTTTATTTGGCTCCATATAAAAACAAACTGCATGCTGTGGTTATACAAGAATCAATAGTTTAGGAAGCACTGTTCTAATAAGATCTTTATTTTCCATAATGGGGTACACAGATTTTAAAAGTGAGAGAAAGAAATCTAGCCCTTTACAGTCTATTGATTTTTTTAAAAAATTTCTATTTTAAACGACTGTAGGAAACAGCAGCCAGACTTTACTCCAATGTACACATATACTCAGGTTTCACCCCATCACCTGTTGGCTCCTGAACAACACTGTTCTTTGTTAAAGCTTACAGCACTCATTGGAAACAAGTTTCCAGAGAAAATACTTCAAGAAAGTGTTCAAGAAGTCACAAGTTGTAAAAACAAAATTCCACACATAGCCCAGTTTATTCTGACACAGATTAATGAGGAAAATTTAAATATACATACATGCACATTTTTAAAAGGTCATCTTATCTGTCAAGTGTTCTGAAGAAGAAATCAGCTGAAGAAGAATTCTGAAGAACTGACATTGATTGTTCCTGCACATTATCATGTTTTTTAAAAACGATAAAAGGGGATTAACAATTGCAGGCTAAAACCATGAGTGTACTTGCACTTCATGGCAACAAGCATGTATAGCAAACAAGAGGCAAGACCCCTCTCAATACTCAACTCTAAATACCAGACACACTGCCAAAAGAAATCCTCTCTTAAACCTATTATTTCAAGGCCAAGTCATTGTGGAGACTAGTTTAAAACGATCATTTTAATCTTAGAGAGACCACCTGCATTTCAGGCAGGCCTTGTGTCCCAGGGCCAGCTGACAACAAAAGTGCACATGTAACTACTCACCAGTGGGAGGTTTGTTGAGTGAATAGGATCAAATGTGATGCCATCTCGTATGTCAAGTAGCACAGGAGACGTCTGTGAACAGTTAGAGCAAACGCAGCTCAAACAGACCTGGCTTTCTTAGCTCACAGCAGCAGTAATAAGGTATCAACATCCAATTAACCTCCCTTGCAGCCAAGCCCTAACGGTTAAGTGGCTACAACAAGCGGCACGTTACCTCTTTTAAAAGGGGAGCCCTGGCGCAAGCTGCAGCGGGAGGCGAAGCTCCCCAGCTCCGACCCCTGCAGACTCGGCGCTCGCTGCTTCCCCTGGCCACTTGCAATTGCTATTTTAAACTAAGTCCCCTTCCGCCACTCCCACCCTCCACTGCTTCAAACGCCAAGAAACAGGACACAGTAGCCGGCAGATCGCAAACGGCAGCCGCGACGGCCCATAGAATCATAGACTATCGGGTTGGAAGGGACCTCAGGAGGTCATCTCGTCCAACCCCTGCTCAAAGCAGGACTAATCCCCAATTTTTGCCCCAGATCCCTAAATGGCCCCCTCAAGGATTGAACTCACAACCCTGGGTTTAGCAGGCCAATGCTCAAACCACTGAGCTATCCCTCCCCCAGGCTGGGGCCGCCAGCTCCCGTGCCGCCGGCCAGGGCAGAGCGAGCGCCCAGCCCCAGCGGGCCGGGGAGCGAGTTGCTGGGGACTGCAGCCCGGGGACGGGCGCTGGGGTCGCGGCTCCCAGCCGGGCTTGTGAGCCAGAAGCGGGCTCTTGGGGGCTCCCGCGCCGCCGGGCCCTGGGGAGACGGAGCGCGGTGCCCTGCTGTCCCCGGGGAGAGCGGCTCCCTTGTCCCATCGCGGGGCGATGGAAACTGGGGGGGTCCCTCGGGAGAATCGCCCCCGCCCCAGGGGCTGCGCGTCCCGCGGCTGCCAGAGCATCCCCGCAGCCGGGCGGAGAAGCCGCCGCGCCGACCTGCAGGCTCCTTACCTTCGACTCCCACCCGGCGGGCGGCCCCGGGCTCTACGGGCAGGGCTGGGGCAGCGGCCAGTGCAGCCGGGGCAGCGGCCCCCAGCCTCGCGCTGCTGCTTTCCCCACCTCAGCAGGCCTGCAGTGCCCGGCAGCGCCGCCCGCACACTACCTGCGCCTCCCTCCGCCTGAGGCGACACGGGCGGCCGGGCGGGCACCCCCTCCCCTCCCGCCAGGTTGCAGAGACAGGACAGAGCAGCCTCCCGAGCACAAGCCCTGCCCCTCCCCAAATGCGCTGGTAGTTCTTAAACACAGCCCTCAGTCAGCCTCCCCCCAGCCTCCCCGCACATCCCTCAAGTCAGCCTCCCCCCAGCTCCCTGGAGCCCCCAGCCCTCAGGCAGCTTCCTCAGAGCCCCCCGAGTCCGCCTCCCCCCAGCTCCCTGGAGCCCTCAGCCTCCTCCTCAGGCAGCTTCCTCAGAGCCCCCACTCCCCCCCACACCCCCTCAGGCAGCCACACAGCCCAGTCTCCCCCAACACACAGAGCCCCCCAGCCTCCTCAAAGACCCCCGGCTTCCTTACAGTCCACCAGCCACCCCCCCGCCCAACACACACACACAGCCCCTAACCGCCCGCCTCCCCAACACACCCACCTCAAGAAGCTCCTTACTCCTCCCGGAGGCTGTTTACAACATCCTCCAACATAAACACTAGCTCCCGTCAGCAGTCCCCCTAGACCGCATACCCCCTCCCCGCACACAGAGATGTTCTCATTAACCCCCCACTTCAGTGGTGCACAGCGCATCGGGAGGAGGAACCAGCCCTTACCAATACAGCATCAAGCCTACAGCTGTTGGAGGAGGCAGAAGGCACCAGAACAAGGGCCTCTTCTTTTTTTGGCAGGCAGTGCTCAGAATCATCCTTCCCTTTCATTCCTACCGCTGGCTAAGAAGATGCACGTTCATTTTGGGAAGGAACCTGTACAAGGCAAAAAGGTTCCCTCAGCCAACTATCTACTCCAGGGACTGAATATTTTTAGAAGTAATAAAAGCTTAAGTCACAGTACTGAGTACATATATTATCCCACCCCCCCTTGCTTCCCTAATGCTATTTGTGCTTGTAATAGATCTCCCACCACACCCCCCATTGTGTGGAAAGCCTTCCTGCCTATACATTAGAGTGTACTAAGATCTGACCTCTGTTCAGTCTATAATTCCTCCAACATTAATCGTTAGACTGTCCACTTCCAGGAACTGTCAGTCATCTGTGATCCTATATAAACTACAAGTTACTACAAACTAGAAGTGTTACTTGAGAAATCCCTTATCTTCCATTTCATGAGCTCCAGGGAGCCCAATCAGTTCTACAAGCACTGAAGCAAACATTTTAAAACGCCTGTGTAAACTTCCCTTTTCGTTCCAGCACACCACTCTCGGAATATGGGAGGCCGCCGTCCTTAACAATCATCTCAAAACTTGCCCATAACAATGAAGTCAGCCCACTGGGCCAGAATTTAATAAGTTTCTGACCATTTTGAAGAGGTCCTTAACATAAATAAAGTCAGATAAGCCTGATGAAGAGAGCTATTTTGTGTCACTCCATGAGACAGAGAAAGGAACAATGCCAGGTAAAAGTCTGTGTACTTAAATCAAACAGGATAGTGGAAGGTGTCAAAAGTGAGCTACAATTAGTAGTAAGAAAAGGAGTACTTGTGGCACCTTAGAGACTAACGAATTTAGTCTCTAAGGTGCCACAAGTACTCCTTTTCTTTTTGCGAATATAGACTAACAGGGCTGCTACTCTGAAACCTGACAATTAGTAGTAATACACTAGCAAAATTCAAAGCAGCCCCATGAATAGTATTATACAAATGTGACAAATATTTTATATAGGATTTAATACAAAAAAATCCCTTCATTAAATACATCACTAAACCGTTTGAAGCAAGAGGAAAGAATTTCAGAGTAGTAGAGTCAATGTTTTCATGTGCAAGACTGAAAGGTGTACTATGGCATCATAATGAATCTGGATATTGTATATATTTGCATAATTACAAAAATAAATTAAGAACTCTTTAATAGCTACAGTATATAATCTAAAATAATTTATTTTATACACATTAGATATCAGTACCTAGGGACTATGGCCAACAGTAGACTGTAAATACTGCTTTACATACAAAGGTAACACTATCAGAATACAAATCTATACATACATGTAGTATTTATAGTTGCTGTAGTATCTGAGTCATATGAAGTCTCTGCATTTATAAAGTGCTGGTGGACAAACAGCAATGTAAGGTAGAATGTCAATTTTTAAAAAAAAAAATGTTACCCAAGAACAATTTCTCTCTCACAGGGCATAGTTAAGGAGATTAGTTGCACATATGGTTCTGCACCCAACTGAACAGAAAAGGCCCTATCGTAAAGCTTAACATTTAAAAATACACAAACATGTTGCTGTAAACAGTTTGGTGAAATGAATAGCTCAGTGGTAAAACTCGAATAGTTTCTCTCTCTCCAGTGCCAAGTACAGATGAGGAAAAATTTAGTATTTATTAGAGGGCAGAGATACCAGAGGCTTATGGCTTTAGGTGTAGAGTCTATTTAGAAAAGATTTAGCCTTGGTCAGACAATAGTGTTTGTCATGCAGACATGCTTGGCTAGCAGCCAATGTTGATTCCATCTTTGACAATAAATATTCAAAAAGGGAGGAACCACTAACATAGCTGTCGCTTTTACTTCACTCTGCATTTTTAAAAGGTGTAGCCTTTCCTCCAGCTTGAAATAAACTGGCTTTTGCGCCTTCCCTCCCACATTTGACTTCAAAGGCTGACAGGCAGTTTCCTCTACAGAACTGTGAATTTAACCGTGAACACCTAGGTCATATTTCCTTTTTCCTATTCCTAACTGTTCTTTGCTTTCCTAGGGAAATAATTATCAAAGATAATTTATTAGTACTTTATCTCTAGGTCAAAGGCATAAATGCCTCTTGTTCTGAATGAAACTATGTAGCATTTTTATAGAGATGTCTAGTTTTGGACAGGTCACAACATTAATCAGACATGCACTCCTTTCTCCTAAAGCTTGGCATAGATGCATATTCTCCAGTAGTAAAGCATCTAACATGAAATTATAATTATATGAGGCCGATCACTTCTAAAACTTTTGTTTAAAATCAACTATACACTAGCTAACTAGATACGGCTTCATGATTATCCAATTATGTACAGCATTCAACTATTTATATGGAGGGTGGAAGTGTCAACTACTGTGGAACATTCACAGTTACTTGTTTGTTACATTTTCCACAGCATTGTTAACTTTACAGGCTATTGCATATGAGATAGTAACGAAGTAGTTAGCAGACAGTTAATACTGCCTACAAAAATTAAATTTGAATGAGACAGACTATATCCACAGGGTGCTAAGAGGAGTCAATCTTGTCTGAAAGGCATTGTTATTGTCAAGGGCAAACACATTCAGAAAAGGAAAGGCATGAGTCATAACTGGGCCCCTCAAGGGCTGCCTTTTGTTTCAGTCAGCGGGAAGACTGGTGTGGATTGCTTTTTGGGTGACTGCTAAGAAGAAAGAAAAGGAGTACTAGTGGCACCTTAGAGACTAACCAATTTATTTGAGCATAAGCTTTCGTGAGCTACAGCTCACTTCAATGGATACTGTAGCTCATGAAAGCTTATGCTCAAATAAATTGGTTAGTCTCTAAGGTGCCACTAGTACTCTTTTTTTGGGGGGGAATACAGACTAACACGGCCTCTACTCTGCAACCAACTGCAACCATTTTCCCACATCTCCAACCTGTATTTAGACTTCATTTTATGAGGTGAAAAAGACTGCTTTAAAATTATCTATTCATGGTATAGAGCCAATCATTCAGAAATAAATTTGTTTGTGGAAAGGGGTCAGATACATGAACTGTGTTCAGAAATGGAAAATATTAAACCTCTTTTTTACATGGGAAATAGGATGCAATTTCATGCATGAAGTTAAGCTACTTATTGCTACTGGCTGGGTAACATTAAGACAAATCAACATTTTAGTCATGAATTCTGAAATGAGAATATCCAATATCGTATGCCAGGGCATACATACACTGCAACATGGAACAGGAAGAAACTTTTCCCCTTCCATGAAAACACTATGGAATAGTTGATTAATAATGATCGGGCATTAGCAGACCACAAGGATATGAAACTTGATGGATCAACGGTTTGGTCCATTACATCAAATCTTATCACAAATCAACAGCATTAGAAATCACGGATGAAAAATATGTGATCTCTATTACAAAAAATAGGTTAATATTGCTTCACAAGACATGCAGTCAGACATTAAAATTCCCTTTGCAGTTTGAAAGGAGCTTTCTCTATTTAAACTCTAGTAGAGTGACTAACTTGATCAATCTTTTAATTCTTTATCACCATTCTAAATCCAATGGAAGCACATAAATCTCTTAAAAAGACATACGCCTGAGAGAAACATTACAGATTCATACAATGCTGAGTAACAGGTGTGGTGGTGATGGCATGGCCAGAAACAGCAAAGAGGACCAGTATTGTCTGTAGTGACATCATTATAAATGGCAGACCCAGATACCCAATGGATCCACAATATGATACCTATGAGAAGAAATATAAAATATTCATCTACTCATCTATGTCTAGTTATCACAACACCTACCTGATAACCAGCCCCAAGTCTGGTAGGATAGGTACTGTTCTGCTCTGTTCTCCTTTTACTCCCCTGTCATTGGCTCTACTTGTTCTGATTAGGTGGACCACTGCACCTGTACAGAACCATTCTGAAGTCAAGGGGATTCAACAGAGGGGTACACCTGCACAGAGTTGTGAGACCTGGCCATTACTGGGAGGGGGGAATTGCAATATCTCTGGTATATCAACTAGTCAACTTCCCATGCCTAAATCCAACTTCATTTGCATGAAGTAATTCTATTGGTAATAAACACCATGATTTTTTAACTGTTTTTTTTTATGAAGTCACAATAATTTTTTTAAATTAAAAAGTCAAATATGGCATGTATTCATCCAGATTTTGTCAATTTCAGTGTTTTTATTTGTTGAGTTGAATAATCTCCCTCTGGTGGTCAACTGAGCATCTCTACCAATTCTATTAATCATTCATTAAAAACTGAAACGTCGGAAATACCTTTTATTCTCCCTGACCTCCCCCGATGCATTATTTTTGCTGTTGAATATTAACAATCCATGTCTTTTCTATCCCTTTTGCTTGGAAACTTCTATGGAAAACTAGAGAACTAATAAGACAAACTCTCTGAAGCAGGGATTGTCACTCACTATGGGTAGGTCTACACTGGAAAAAGCTACAGCACTGAGAGATGTAGGGCTTGTCTACACTAAAGGCATGGCTACACTTGCGAGTTAGAGCACATTAAAACAGCCCTAACTCATGACCTGTCCACACGCCAGGTCTGGCCCCTCACCTTGGGCAGTCAAGAGCCTGGCCTTGCTGTGTGAGTGGCTCCCAGCCAGCAGGTCCTCTTGCCTGTAAGGGACTCACCGCCCAGCAGCCAGGCGCCATCATGTGGCTGGGTAGGGCTGCTGGCCGTGGGGGAGGCTCTCGGGGGTCACATTCCAGGGGTCTGTCCTGCTCCCCAGAATGGTTCCACCTTCAATCAGTCACTGCAGCCCACTACCTGCAGGGGCCCAGCACATCTCCCTGGGACCGAGCCACCAGGGACTGGTGCAGAGGTTGGACCAGTCTCGGCTGGTGGAGGGGGGGCAGCACGGAGGACTCGGCCAGGCCCCACCCAGCAAGTGGGTCCCGTGGGAGATCAGCTTGGGCAGGCCCAACTCCAGCCTGGCTGATCGTGCTGCTCCTGAGGGGCGGACCAGCAATAGCCACACTGCCGGCTCAGCCTGGTGGACACGGTCACCTCCCAGTGGGGCTGGTGAGTGTAGTGGGGGGCACTGGGTGGTGGTGGTTGTGGTGGTATGCAGAGCGCTGTGCAGTTGTGGTGGGGAGTCTGTGGGGGATGTCTCTGGGCAGGGGGCTGTAGGGCATAGGTGTTGGTGGGGAGTCTGTTGGGGGGCACTGGGCTGGGAGGCAGTGTGTAAACAGGGCTGTAAACAGGAGTCTGAGTGGGAATACTGTTGGAGGAGAAAGTTTTTGTATTTGTATTATTTGTATGTGTAGAGGCTTGTAGGGGCTTTGTGCTGGGAGAGAAGCTGAGCCCCGATTAGGGGGCGGGGCTTCTCTGAGTAGGGGTCCTATAAAGGTAGCCAGCCAGTCAGGCAGCAGCACAGACAGCTGCAGTGGCCCAGGAGCCAGCAAACAGAGCTGTAAACAGGGGAGTTTGTATTGCGGTGCTCGTTTGGGGTTTGTTTTTGCTGTGGGGGGTGGTGTTTTGGTGTGGTTTGTGTTCCCCAGATTAACAGGATTTAGGTGGGAAGGCTATGACAGAGACAGAGGCAGCAGTGGGAGTGACCCATGTAGTGGAAGATGCAATGAAGATGACTGGATGTGGAAGCTGCGGTATGTACATGATCCTGGAGGGGGTACCGGGAAAGAGTTTCATCTGCATGAAGTGCTGTCTGACAGAGCTGATGGAAGAGAAGATCCGAGGATTGGAGATGCAAGTGGAAAGTCTGGTTGAGTTTAGAAGGGGGTTCAAGTGGATTATGGAGCAAAGACATGAGGCAGCTGAAGGGAAAAACTCAGACTGGCAGATGGAAGCAGGAATGAAGAATTCCGAGGGAGACTGCTGGGTGAAGAAAATGGACAGTGGAAGCATGTGACTAAAAGAACCAGGCAGAGCAAAAGACAGGCTAGTGAAGGAGAAATAGAGCTCAAGAACAGGTTTGCAGAGTTGGAAAATGAAGAAGGGGCTCAGCAGGTGGTCACTGAAGGTGAAAGGGCAAGAAAGAAGAGAAGAGCAACTAGCCCTATAGGAAAAGGGGAAGAGTCAATGGAGACTACACCAAATATGAGCCCCAGGAGGATACAGGATGGCTTGAAGAGGATTACAAGGGAGAATAGGAATGGAAAGAATTTACAGCCAGAGGGAACAGGGGATAGACCGGAGAATCGCACCATCACCAGGAAAAGGCAGGCCTACGTGATCAGGGACTCCTTACTGAGAAGAATAGACAGGCCTGTAACCAGAGTTGATCCAGACAATAGAAAGGTGTGCTGTCTTCCAGGTGCTAAGATACGGGATGTGGACCTGAAGTTGAAAAGGATCCTAAAGGGAGCGGGAAAGAATCCACTGATTGTCCTTCATGTGGGAACAAATGATACCGGTAGATTCTCACTGGAACATATCAACGGAGACTATGCCAGGGTGGGGAAGACACTTAAGGAAATCGAGGCTCAGGTATAAATCTTCAGTGGGATTCTGTCTGTTCCTAGAGAAGGGAAACAAAGATGTGACAAGATTATGACTATCAACAGATGGCTTAGGCAGTGGTGCTATAAGGAGGGCTTTGGGATGTATGACTGCTGGGATGCATTTATGGACAGAGGACAGTTCTCTTGGGATGGACTTCATCTGAGTAGGGAAGGAAATAGACTTCTAGGATGGAGGCTGAGACAACTGATTAAGAGAGCTTTAAACTAGGAATTTGGGGGAGATGGTTGGGAGATGTCCAGGTAATCTCCACGCCGGATTTTAGCATTGAGAGGGAAGAAAACAAAGTAAGAAAGGATACAGCCATGGGTAGGAGAATGGACATAAGGAGGAAGGGCAGTGTGGATACCAGTCTAATAGGTCATACTGGCTGTAGAATGGCCTTGCTCACATTCTTTACCCGATTACGCACGGACAAACAGCAAAAATTAAGATGTTTGCACACCAATGCGAGGAGCCTAGGTAACGAAATGGAGCTACTGGTGCAGGAAGTGAAACCAGATATTCTAGGGATAACAGAAACATGGTGGAATAGTCGTCATGACTGGACTACAGCTATTGAAGGGTACGTGCTGTTTAGGAAAGACAGAAATAAAGGTAAAAGTTGGTGGAGTAGTACTGTATATCAATGATGAGGTAGAATGTAAAGAAATAAGATGCAATGGAATGGATAAGACAGAGTCCGTCTGGACAAAAATCACATTGGGGAAGAAAACTACTAGAGTCTCCCCTGTGATAGTGCTTGGGGTGTGCTATAGACGGCCGGCATCTAATTTGGATATGGATAGAGCCCTCTTAATGTTTTTAATAAAGTAAATACTGATGGAAACTGTGTGATCATGGGAGACTAACTTCCCAGATATACACTGGAGAACAAGTGCTAGTAATAATAATAGGGCTCAGATTTTCCTAGATGCGATAGCTAATGGATTCCTTCATCAAGAAGTTGCTGAACCAACAAGAGGGGATGCCATTTTAGATTTGATTTGGTGAGTAGTGAGGACCTCATAGAAGAAATAGCTGTATGGGACAACCTGGGTTCAAGTGATCATGAGCTAATTCAGTTCAAACTGAACAGAAGGATAAACAAAAATAAATCTGCGACTAGGGTTTTTGATTTCGGAAGGGCTGACTTTCAAAAATTAAGGAAATTAGTTAGGGAAGTGGACTGGATTGAAGAATTTAAGGATCTAGAGGCAGAGGAGGCCCAGGATTACTTCAAGTCAAGCTGCAGAAGCTATCAGAAACCTGCATCCCAAGAAAGGGGAAAAAATTCATTGGCAGGAGTTGTAGACCAAGCTGGATGAGCAAGCAAAGCTACCTTATTGAGGTCAGAACATGTAGGGATAAAGTGAGAAAGGCTAAAAGTCAAGTAGAGTTGGACCTTGCAAAGGGAATTAAAACCAATAGTAAAAGGTTCTATAGCCATATAAATAAGAAGAAAACAAAGAAAGAAGAAGTGGGACCGTTAAACACTAAAGATGGAGTGGAGGTTAAGGATAATCTAGGCATGGCCTAATATCTAAACAAATACTTTGCCTCAGTCTTTAATGAGGATCTTAGGGATAATGGTAACATGACAAATGGGAATGAGGATATGGAGGTAGATATTACCATATCTGAGGTAGAAGTGAAACTCGAACAGCTTAATGGGACTAAATCGGGGGGCCTGGATATCTTCATCCAAGAATATTAAAGGAATCGGCACATGAAATTGCAAGCCCATTAGCAAGACTTTTTAATGAATCTGTAAACTCAGGAGTTGTACTGCATGACTGGAGAATTGCTAACACAGTTCCTATTTTTAAGAAAGGGGCAAAAAGTGATCCAGGTAACTACAGGCCTGTTAGTTTGACACCTGTAGTATGCAAGGGCTTGGAAAAAATTTTGAAGGAGAAAGTAGTTAAGGACATTGAGGTCAATGGTAAATGGGACAAAATACAACATAGTTTTACAAAAGGTAGATCGTGCCACCAACCTGATCTCCTTCTTTGAGAAAGTAACAGATTTTTTAGACAAAGGAAATGCAGTGGATCTAATTTACCTAGATTTCAGTAAGGCGTTTGATATGGTGCCACATGGGGAATTATTAGTTAAATTGGAAAAGATGGGGATCACTATGAAAATTGAAAGGTGGATAAGGAATTGGTTAAAAGGGAGACTACAGCAGGTCATACTGAAAGGTAAACTGTCAGGCTTGAGGTTGCCAGTGGAGTTCCTCAGGGATCGGTTTTGGGACCAATCTTATTTAATCTTTTTATTACTGACCTTGGCACAAAAAGTGGGAGTGTTCTAATAAAGTTTGTGGATGATACAAAGCTGGGAGGTATTGCTAATTTAGAGAAGGACCAGGATATCATACAGGAGGATCTGGATGACCTTGTAAACTGGAGTTCTAATAGGATGAAATTTAATAGTGAGAAGTGTAAGGTCATGCATTTAGGGATTAATAACAAGAATTTTAGTTATAAGCTGGGGATGCATCAATTTGAAGTAACGGAGAAGGACCTTGGAGTATTGGTTGATCATAGGATGACTATGAGCCGCCAATGTGATATGACCGTGAAAAAAGCTAATGCACTCTTGGGATGCATCAGGAGAGGTACTTCCAATAGAGATGTGGAGGCGTCAGTGCCCTGTATAATGGTACTAGTGAGACCTCATATGGAATACTGTGTCCAGTTCTGGTCTCCCATGTTTAAGAAGGATGAATTCAAACTGGATCAGGTACAGAGAAGGGCTACTAGGATGATCTGAGGAATGGAAAATCTGTTTTATGAAAGGAGACTCAAGAAGCTTGGCTTGTTTAGCCTAACCAAAAGAAGGTTGAGGGGAGATATGATTGCTCTCTATAAATGTATCAGAGGAATAAATACCAGAGAGGGAGAGGAATTATTTAAGCTCAGTACCAATGTGGACACAAGAACAAATGGATATAAACTGGCCATCAGGAAGTTTAGACTTGAAATTAGATGAAGGTTTCTAACCATCAGAGGAGTGAAGTTCTGGAATAGCCTTCCAAGGGAAGCAGGGGGGGCAAAAGACCTATCTGGTTTCAAGATTAAACTCGATAAGTTTATGGAGGAGATGGTATGATGGGATAACATGATTTTGGCAATTAAATGATCTTTAAATATTCATGGTAAATAGGTCCAATGGCCTGTGATGGGATGTTAAATAGGGTGGGATCTGAGTTACTACAGAGAATTCTTTCCTGGGTATCTTGCTGGTGAATCTTGCCCACATGCTCAGGGTTCAGCTGATCGCCATATTTGGGGTTGGGAAGGAATTTTCCTCCAGGGCAGATTGGCAGAGGCCCTGGGGGTTTTTCGCCTTCCTCTGTAGCATGGGGCACGGGTCACTTGCTGGAGGATTCTCTGTACCTTGAAGTCTTTAAACCATGATTTGAGGACTTCAATAGCTCAGACATAGGTGAGATGTTTATTGCAGGAGTGGGTGGGTGAGATTCTGTGGCCTGCATTGTGTAGGAGGTCAGACTAGATGATCATAATGATCCCTTCTGACCTTAATGTCTGAGTGATGCAGTGTATGTCTGGTGGCTGCTGGTTTCTAAAGTGTGCCCTCACTCTGGGCTGGGCAGAGCAGTGCCATCCCCGTCGTGCTATGTCTCATTTCCCCTGACTGGTGCCTCGCTCCAGGGACTGACCACTCCTGACCCCCGCGCCATGCCCCATTGCCCTTGTGGGGGCCCATAAATATGTTTGGCACTGGGCCCAAAAAAGGTTAATCCAGCCCTGTCCATGCCAGGGTTCCTGGGGGCTATAGTCAGAGAAGTCCCTGAAAGTGTGAGGGTAAGAGGCCTGCCAGAGCCACTAGATGGATGGTTATAGCTTCTGGAGGCCCACACAGATCCCTGGGGATCTGCCAGGTTTGGAAAACAGCAGGCTTGATAGGCTTTGCTATGAGGAGCAAAGAGGATGATGCAGGGAGGTTTTCCTCAAGCGAGTCCTCACAGAAATTTCTTCTAGAGCCCCATCATGACTTGAGGTGTTCTCTCTCCCATGGGAATAAGTTGGGCCTCCAAGGGTATGTTTACACTGAAGTTGGAAATGTGATTGCAGTTCAGATACGCATATCTGCGCTAGCTTTAGTCTACCTAGCACAGTTAAAATAGCAGTGAAGATGTGGCAGCAATGGCCCCGGCACAGACGAGCAACACAAGTACATACCTAGGATTCTGATCAGATTTGTACGTTCCCCCACGGGAGCCACGGCACACATCTTCAGTGCTATTTTTAGTAGCACTAGCTAGATTAAAGCTAGCACCGGTATGCGTACCTCAGCTACAGTCACATCTGTGACTGTGGTGTAGACATACCATGAGTATAGTTTCTTCTGAAAAGTTTCCATGGGCCATATTTATAAAGGCATTTAGACTTTAATGGTAGTTAGGTTCCTAACCTGCTTTCGGATTTGTAAATCCCACTAGGTGCCTAACTGCATTTTTAGGCGTCTCCGCATATAATTTTATAAGTCTGGCCCTTGTTCTTGTCTACACTAACAATTTCCCCACCGTCAGTCTAGCACAGTGGGTTTCAACTTCTTTCACTTGAAATTGCAGACCCCTAAAAAATTTCAAATGGAGGTGCAGACCCCTTTGGAAATCTTAGACGTAATCTGCAGATCCGCGCGGGTTGGACCACAGATTGAAAACCACTACCTAGCACAAGTGCAGTTCTATTGGTGGTAGTGAGGGGGGTACAGGTATTTTAACAACTATACCCTAAACTGTATCTTTGTCTGTACTAGCACTTCCCCGTTGCCACCATCGGCAAAGCTAGACCAGTGGGATGAAAAGTGCTGAAAATTCCCAATGCAGACGTGTCCTTTAACTTTCAGTTTTCACCGTCTGCACCCCTGCCAAGTGTCACTCATCTGGAATGACAGCCACACATTTGGCTCTGCTATCATGCTCACTCAGGCCAAATGAAGTATCTTTAATTCCAGGGCTACAGGCAGAGATCAATATTTCCCCTTCCGTTCTTCCCTCCCTTAGCAACTCCTGAGGAATAATCAAGACTTCCTCCTTTCTCTCTTCTCTATCCAAAAACAATTGGGGAGCATTCATTATTTATTATGGTAGTGCTTATGGCAAACCAAGAATGGGGCTCTATTGTGCTAGACCAGAGGTGGGCAAACTACAGCCCACGGGCCACATCCAGCCTGTGGGACCATCCTGCTCACCCCCTGAGCTCCCGGCCGGGGAGGCTAGCTCCCACCGCCTCCCCCCGCAGCCTCACCTCACCTCACCGCGCGCCAGTGCTCTGGGTGGCATGGCTGGCTCTGGCTGGGCCACGCGGCTGTGGGCTCCTGCCACTCTGAGCGGCATGGTAAGGGTGGGGGGGGTTGGATAAGGGGCAGGAGGCCCTGGGGGGCAGTCAAGCAACAGGGAGCGATTGGATAGGCGTGGGAGTCCCGGGAGGGGGGGAGGAGGCCTGTCAGGGGGCAGGGGTGTGCATAGGGGTCGGGGCAATCAGCGGACAGGGAGCAGGGGGTTTGGATGGGGGTGGGGTCTTGAGTGTGGTTAGGGTTGGGGGTCCCAGAAGGGGGCAGTTAGGGGACAAGGAGCAGGGGGGGTTGGATGGGTCGGGGGTTCTGAGGGGGGCAATCAGGGGGCAGATAGGGGGTAGGGGCCAGGCTGTTTAGGGGGGGCACAGTCTTCCCTACCTGGGCCACCATATATAGTTTCACAACCCCCAATGTGGCCCTCGGGCCAAAAAAAGTTTACTCACCTCTGTGCTAGACACTAGGACTATGTCTACATTAGCACTTTTGTCGGTAAAACTTATGTCTCTCAGGGGTGTGGAAAAAACCACACGCCTGACTGACATAACTTACACTGACAAAAGCACAGGTGTGGAAAGCGCTTTGTCAGCAGGAGACATAGAACAGCAGCACAATCCACAATCCTGAGATACCTGTGGAGTGAGGCAGACAGAACCAGAGCTATTGGATAAATTCAAAGAGAGAAAGGACTGAGCAGGAGACTGGACCATTGTGGGAAGAGAGCCAATGTACGAGGGGTAGGTAGAAGAGAAAGGATTAGGTGATGGGCAAAGAAACAATGGTGAAAATAAAATACAGATGGAAAAGAGACCAAGAGAGAGGAGGAAAAAAGGAGAAAAGAAAACAATGCAGGTACAAATGGAGAAGGATAGTTTTGTGCTAACACAAAGGACTCTGAAGGTCCAAATCGGAGGACACCAGTATCTATATGGTGCCTCCTGGATTCTATTTTTCTGCTCTGAATATTAGCATTAGTTTATTAACAGATAAGCTAAATCAGAAAATAATCTTGCTCACTTATTGTGCTTACATCCACAATACCATCGCTTGTAGAGTATAGAGAATGTGGCAGTTATGCATCTAATCAGACGCATCGGTAGAATGCTTTTTGATACAATCATGTTTGAATTTGAACACAGTTACAACTAGCACCGGCCCAGTGAAATCAAATACCTCTGTTCTGAAATATATGTACAAAGGATAGCTGTCTTAAAAGTTGTTTTTGAACTTTAATTTATTCCTTTCATTTACTGTATATCTAGTATAGTATTGGTACAGATGTTAGACCATGATTCTGCTCTGAAGTAACAAGGAAAGAAATTAAAATGTGTTAGAGCATTTTGTTAGTGGATTTGGCCGGACTTTGGTCTTGAACTGACAGGACTCTTAAAGCATCTTTATAGTAATTGCTAACCCCTAAAGATTTTGATTAAGATTGTAACCTGATTTTTAACATGATTGACTCCACATGGCTGATGTCCACACACAACATGAGTAACTGAGTGAGTATAGTACTGTGTAGGCCTTGATCACGAACAGCTATACCACGACTGACTTGTTTCTAACCAGATTCTAACACAATTGTTTGGTTCTGAGGTTTGTTTGCTTGGTTGGTTGTGTAGAAGGGACTGTCTAATCAAGTGCATTGTAATACATGCACCACAATGCTTTGCCTGTGGCACCAGCAGAAGCAGTTGTGCAACATGGAAGATTGTGGACACCATTGTTTGCTTATCTATGTACTTTTAACTTCTCTATTATGCCAGAGAAAAGTCTGCTTTGTGGATGCAATGAATCATGTTAGCTTTATGTATGTCAAATGCCTAGTTACAGAAATTCTGCTCTTAGACCTTGTATACATGTCACAATTGAATCAATTTAGCCAAATTGGTTTAGAAACTGATTTAGTTAACCATTAGTGCAACTTCCTTCAGATAAAATCAGTACTACACTCTTAAACCAAAACTAGAGCATCTACACTATATCATTTTCTCAACCAATTTTAATTAGATCAGGACAATTTTCTTGTGTAAATAATGACTCAGTTATACTTAGGCATGCCTGTTACAGGCCATGTAGCTGAATAGGCACACCTGAGGCCAGAATTTAAAGACAATGTAGTTACAATGAGAACAGAGTTTGACCTGGAAGATGTCTATTACTGATGATACACAAGTCAGAAAGAAGACAACCCAGTTTTAAATTCTAGGCTGGAATGCAGGGATGGCAGTGACAGTCATCTTTTTGCTTAAAGTAGGCAAATTTACTCTGGCGATCAATGAGACCCAACAATCATGGAACTCTCCTGTTTTCACAGAGTCATTTTTCAGAGACCCACATGCTAAATTTGTATATAAGTGCACCAAGTTCCAACACAACTCATACAGAAGAGACAACAGTTTAGGAGAACTGTTAATTTGGTTTGCAATCTAGGTGAGGTAATATATTTTATTGGACCAATTTCTGTAGGTGAGACAAGCTGTGTATGAAATGAGCTGTAGCTCACGAAAGCTTATGCTCAAATAAATTGGTTAGTCTCTAAGGTGCCACAAGTATTCCTTTTCTTTAAGCTCAAAAGCTTGTCTCTCACCAACAGAAGTTGGTCCAATAAAAGATATTACCTCACCTACTTTGCCTCTCTCTTATCCTGAGACTGACATGGCTACAACAACACTGCATCCACTTTGGTTTACTAAATTCATCTCACATGCCATCCTGAAGGCAGACAGTGATGTAATGTCGACATTAATAAATTGCTGGTCTATCAGGATAAACATACATTATACTTTGTTAACTTTCATTTGGACAGCAAAGTAGCAGGGGCAGAAGAGATACCAACAGATTTATGAGCTGTCAAGACCCAGTGCTGGTCAACCCTACCAAAATGCATCACAAAAAAGAGATACTGTTTCAATCTTTGCAAAGGAAGATCAATAGCTAAATGGCTATTAGTCTCCCATATATTACAGGCACCTAAGTCTGAAGACAGTCTACTTCCTGTTGAATAACAACAAAACATCTCTCTCAAAGCCAGACATTATTTCCACTTCAATAGACGCTCACTACTCTGTTTACTAGGCTTGCTTATTTGGCAGGCCAGGCCATGCTCCCTCTGTCAAAACTATTTCTGTCGTTCTCAGCTTTTCTAAAATTTCCTCTTCTACTTATACAGAAACGTCATATGTGATACAGGAACTGGAAGAAATTCTGTTTCCAGACACTTATGTTATCATCAATCAGAGATGTAACATAGTTCAAATCTGATTTTGTTTTACTACAGGTATGTTTTTAAGTTGTGGGTTTAAAAAAAAAAATTTTTTTTAATGGCAATGGGTTTAGTCCATTTCTTCAAATTCAGCTGAGGCTTATCCTTGAAAGGTAGAAATGAGGAAAAAGCTCCCTTACTAAGGCCTTGTCTACACTACAGAGTTTTGTTGACAAAAGTTATGTCAACACTCAAAAGGTGCTATAATTAAAATTGGTATTGCATGTTCACACTCACTCCCTCTGTCAGGAAAACATGTCCACACTTGGGGCACTAGCATCGACTGCGTGAGCAGTGCACTGTGGGTACCTATCCCATAGTCCAGCTCAACACCGCTAGGCCTTGTGGGAAGGCAGAGTGGATCGTGGCGCATCTTGGGACCAGGCTTAATGTCCCATGGTGCATTGCTTTCTGTCCCAGCATTCCATGGGCTTCCGGCTTTCTTTCTCAGTATTTTTCAATGGCCCTTGTTTGTGAGAAGGGATGGATCCCGCACTGCTCTCCTATGCTCTGTTAACTGTCATGAAGGCATCATGGATCGCAGTGCAGGTAATTGCAAAGTTCCTAACTGAAGACGACCCCCAGTTGCCTGACATACTGTGTGATATGCATAAGAGCAACTGTAGATTGCTTTTGGCATTCACAGAACAGCTGCAGAGGGTGGGCCATTGCTTCTGGGCTCAGGAAACAAGCACTGAATTGTTGGATTGTATCATCGTGCAGGTGTGGGATGATGAGCAGTGGCTACAGAACTTTTGGATGTGGAAAGCCACCTTCCTGGAACTGTGTGCAGAGCTCACTCCAGCACTGCGGGACAAGGACACCAGAATGAGAGCTGCCCTATAGGTAGAGAAGCGTGTCGCAATCACTGTGTGGAAGCTGGCTACACCAGACTGCTTCAAGTTGGTCGTGAATCAATTTGGAGTGGAAAAGTCGACCACTGGAGTTTCATTAATGCAAGTGTACAGGGCAATTAATCGACTCCTGCTACGGACGACCGTGACTCTTGGAAATGTGCATGAAATAGTGGATGGCTTTGCAGAACTGTGGAAGGCAATAGATGGCACACATATTCCAATTTTGGCAAAAGACCATCTTGTGATGGAGTACATCAATAGGAAGTTTCTCCATGGTGTTGCAGGCACTTGTGGATCATCGTGGGCGTTTCTCTGACATCAACGTGGGGTGGTCCGGGAAGGTGCATGATGCATGCATCTTCAGGAACACTGGCCTGTATAGAAAGCTACAAGCAGGGACTTTCTTTTCAGACCAGAAGATTACAGTGGGGGATGTTGAAATGCCCATAGCGATCCTGGAAGACCCCAGCGTACCCCTTACAGCCATGACTCACGAAAACCTACATGGGAACCTGGACAGCAGTAAGGAGTGGTTTAACAACAGGATAAGTAAGTGCCAGAGGACAGTGGAACGTTCCTTTGGCAGATTAAAGGTGTGCTGGCCATGTCTTTATGGCAGATTAGACCTGAATGAAGATAATATTCCCATGGTCATAGCCGCGTGTTGTACATTGTATAATCTTTGTGAAGCTAAGACTGAAAGGTTTGCTCAGGGGTGGAGTATTGAGGCAGACCGCTTGGCTACTGATTTTGAGCTATCAGAGGGGCCCAGAGGGGGGTAATTCGAATCAGGAAGGCTTTGCAGCAACACTTTGAAAATGTGAACCAGTAATGCGTATCTCTGTATTAGTGCTGCAATCTTACATTACATGTAGTTTTCCTAGGTAGAAATGGAGACATTTGGGGCGTTACATTCCAGTAAGCAAATGATTAAACTGCCTGTGTATGTATTGGTAGTGCCGGCTATCTCAGTTTGTAGGAAACAAATAAAGATGAGTTACCCTTCCAAAACTTTGCTTATATTGCACAACAACACATACACACACACACAGATGCTTACTGGGAAAGGAGGTACCAGGGAAGAGCAGACTTTCAGAGATGTATGTAGGTCCAGCTATCATTTTGAAAGTTGTCCAAGGAGATGGAGTGAAGGGGAAACCAAGAAGTCCTGGAACGTGGAAAGGAATGTGTGGGCGGAGTTGGGGGGCATGGAAAAGAGTTCTGAATGTGCTCTAGGGGAGGGCGGGCACGCATCTGCTCAGTCTGCAGCATTATTAAGGACTTCAGCATCTGCGTTTGCTCCTCCATGACTTTAGTCATCCGCTCAGTAGTGTCCTTAAACTCCTGATTTCCATTTCTGTCCTGCCTTTTGGCTTCCCTCCACTCCTTGTGTTCTCTTTTCTCTGCATTGGAAAAATGCAGTACCTCCCGGAACATGTCTTCTTATCTGGTGGAGATATTCGGCCAGTGTGGGTGGCGTGTTCCTGAAGGCCACATCTGCTGAAGCAGAGGGACCAATGCACAGAAACACGATCGGTATGTTCACACACAGCATTGAAACATTTCAGTAAAATATACCTTTTGTAACGATAACAATCACTTTCTTACTGGACCTTGGCAAGCACACATCTCTGTGAACACCCAAAGCATGGTGAGTGTTGGCTGGGGGTGGGAGCGCTCTACATGGAGAAAACAGCAAGCACTCTGCAAGGGTTGTGGTGCAGCTGACTAGGGGAGAAAATCTAAAATTCTCCCACACTTTTCCACAGGCGGGGGCGAGGGGGGTGGTCATTGTAGCAGATATCTTGCTCCTGAGGGTAAGCAGGGAAGCAGGGGGACATTTACTACACGCTTGTAGCTTCTGCCCTAGTCCCTATGCCACTTTGGTCCCTGCACAAGTGATTGCTGAATGGCATGGGAAAGTTTCCTACAATGGGGGAAGGAACAAAACAGTTCTGCCAAGGAACCTTTGGCAAAGGATTACCGAATACCTCCAGGAAACTTTCCTAGAGATCTCTTTGGAGGATTCCTGTGAGATCTCAGGATGCATCTACACCCTGTTCCCCCATACTGATTAGATACACAGAGAAATGTCCAGCACACAGAAACACAGCCAGGCTTCTACACTTCTATACCGTGAACCCACCCCTGCACTACACAAACCACAGCCACTTACCAGGCATCTCCTCTCCTGCTTCTTGCTTGCCGGAGAGCAGCTGCTGAGACTGGCTAGACACCTCCGGAGTGGTGAACAGTTCCTTGCTCCCTGCCCCACCAAGCGACCCCGCCGGGAGCTCCACATCATCGTCTAACTCCACCTCTTCATCAACGACTTTGTCCTCTGGGTTAGGCCCTCTTTCCGCCTCCTCCAGGCCCGCTGAAGTATCCAAGGGGCTCTTGGCAGTAGAGGTGGGGTCGCCACCGTGGTTAGCATCCAGCTCCTTATAGGACCAGCAGGTCTTAGGTGCAGCATCATAGTGATGGTTTGCCTCCTTTGCCTTATGGTATGTCTGCTCCTTTATCTTCACTCTGCACTGCAGTGTGTCCTGATCACAGACCTTTTCGCACAAGCCTCGAGAAATTGCTCATAGGTATCAAAATTCCTATGGCTCAAGCACAGCTGGGACTGCACAGCCTCCTCTCCCCGTATACTGAGCAACTCCAGCAGCTCCGCAGTGGTCCAAGTGGGAGAGCGTTTGCCGCAATAACCCACCATGGTCACCTGGGAAAATGCGATAAGACCTCTCCACACCAAGCAAACATGAAATGGAATTACAAAAATTCCCAAGGGTTCGAAGAGAGAGGGGCAGATGGTTGTTTACCTGGCTGCAGGGTAGGTGGTTCAAACTGCTGACCAGAGCGGTCACTGTGCGCATTGTGGGACACCTCCTAGAGGCCAATTAAAGTGATAAAATCAAGCGTGGTGTCTACACGGGCACTTTGTCGACAAAAATTTTATGCAAAAAGCCTTATGTCTCTCTTCAGAGTGATTTTATTTTGTCACCAAAATAGAGCATTTTTGCTACCAAAAGTCACATCGCAGTGTGTATGCTATCCAGTCTTTTGTCAATAAAAGCTTCCTTTTGTCGACAAAACTTTGTAGCCTAGACAAGGCCTAAAAGAATCCACTGTAGACATTACTCTACAACCTGGTACCTTGCCCCAAAATGCTGTCATATTTGTTCCCAATAACACTTATAAAAAGAGACCTTACTTTAAGTCATCCCCACTCCAAAAAACAAATGCCACCCACAAATATAGGCATTTAAGAAAAGTTTTAAATCATGTTTATGAAGACAAATTTCAGCTTGTTACCACTGTTATGCATTTTTCATGATAGCTTTGAGCTGCTGAACAAGATTCAATGTGAAAGTGTTGATTTATTTTGTGTTTGTATTTTCCTTCCTGAGATCATAGAATCATAGAAGATTAGGATTGGAAGAGACCTCAGGGGTTCATCTAGTCCAACCCCCTGCTCAAAGCAGAACCAACACCAACTAAATCATCCCAGCCAGGGCTTTGTCAAGCCAGGCCTTAAAAACCTCTAAGGATGGCGATTCCACCACCTCCCTAGGTAACCCATTCCAGTGCTTCACCACCCTCCTAGCAAAATAGTGTTTCCTAACAGCCAACCTAGACCTCCCCCACTGCAACATGAGACCATTGCTCCTTGTTCTGTCATCTGCCACCACTAAGAACAGCCTAGCTCCATCTTCTTTGGAATCCCCCTTCAGGTAGTTGAAGGCTGCTATCAAATCCCCCCTCACTCTTCTCTTCTGCAGACTAAACAATCCCAGGGCACTTGACTTAGCCTCTCCTTGACTAGTTTCCCTCTGCTAGACTCTCTCCAATTCGTCCATATCCTTTCTATAGTGTGGGGACTAAAACTGGATGCAATATTCCAGATGTGGCCTCACCAGGGCCGAATAGAGGGGAATAATCACTTCCCTCGATCTGCTGGCAGTGCTCCTACTAATGCAGCCCAATATGCCGTTAGCCTTCTTAGCAACAAGGGCACACTGCTGACTCATATCCAGCTTCTCATCCGCTGTAATCCACAGGTCCTTTTCTGCAGAACTGCTGCTTATCCAGTCAGTCCCCAGTGTGTAGTGGTGCATAGGACACTTCTGTCCTCAGTGCACTTGTCCTTGTTGAACCTCATCAGATTTCTTTTGGCCCAATCCTACAATTTGTCCAGTCACTCTGGACCCTCCAGCGTATCTATCTCTCCCCCCAGTTTAATGTCATCTGTGAACTTGCTGAGGGTGCAATCTATCCCATCATCCAGATCATTAATAAAAATGTTGAACAAAACCGGCCCCAGGACCGACCCCTAGGGCACTCTGCTTGATATTGGCTACCAACTAGACATTGAGCCGTTGATCACTGCCCGTTGAGCCCAACAATCTAGCCAGCTTTCTATCCACCTTATAGTCCATTCCTCCAATCCATACTTTAACTTGCTGGCAAGAATACTGTGAGAGATCATATCAAAAGCTTTGCTAAAGTCAAGATATATCACATCCACCGTTTTCCCCATCTCCACAGAGCCAGTTATCTCATCATAGAAGGCAATCAGGTTGGTCAGGCATGACTTGCCCTTGGTGAATGGCTGAGATAGATGGGAGGGACTCAGCCAGTTTCCCCTGTGGTTAGACTGACTTTCCACTTTACTGAATGAAGAATGCTGATGGCTTGGAGTTACTTCATTGTAGAATTTCTTCTTACTTAATCCCAGATTCCCAGACCCTAAGCAATATATGTAAGTAAAAACCTTTTACAAAAATAGTTATTTTTTACTTGGCTGGAAGAACATCCTGTCTGTGTGTGTTACCAAAATGGTACTGGGGCCAAATCAACAGCATAATAAATATTGATTTGTACTGCTACTTGGGGACCCTTACTCCTCAGCCCAGATGGAACTTTTAGTCTAACGGGGGGCAGGAAAGAAGGTTTAACTAGCACTGCCCAGATGCCTCCTGAGTATTTTGTGAGCACAAGGATGAGGAAAGGAGAAAGATAGTTCAATTTTTGGTGGAGAATCACCACCAAAACCAATAGAATTTCTGCCTCAGAGTAAACATACATCTTCTCTTCCCCTCCATTCTACTTGAAATTCAAGGTCAGATGGGCAAAAGAGTCTATTCTCAAACGTGTTATCCCTGCTTGCAGTACTTATTTTTATGTTTATATGATCTACAATAAATCAAGTGAAAGTCAATTTAAACACACTGATCACTATAACCTGTTTTACCATATCGACAATTTACCTAAACATTTAAAAAAATTGAGTGTAATTCTCCTAAAATCAAGTCTAATATCCTTTATTTTTTCAAAATATGACTTACTAAATTTAAGGCCTGAGTCTTCAATGGCATACATACATACATACTTCACTAATGTGAATGTTTACAGAATCACATGAACATATGTTCTGTGTGCAGAATTGTGGCCTTAGATTACACTTTATATTACTATGTTTGGGGATTTTATATTAAATAGAATGTATTTTCATTATCCATGGTTACATATAATTCAACCATTGAGGATTGTTTTAAACCCTAAACTTGTAATCTTGGCAGGAGTGACCATCATACAAGCATACATTTATTCACGAGTCCTATTAGCTCCATTCAACTGCTGAAAAAAGAGCTGTTTGAGACGCCTAACATCTGTTACTTAACTAGTTGCCTCCTAGCTTTTAGCTACTCCACAAGGACTCGACAACATGTCCTGACTTCTCTCATTCACCATTTACACATTAGGATGGATTCCTTTGGATTCTTTTGAATAGGTAGCAATGAAGAAGTAACACACTGCTTTAAAAATATGATGCAATTTACTCAAAGTAAGCAGGTGCTGATGCTTTATATTGAACTACTTCTAAGCAGACTGTATTCCATATTTCATATACTGTAACTAAAAATTAGATATTCATTAGTAGTTCCTACAGTTGAAGCTGAATGAGCATTGCCATTTCAAAAGGTTATTTTTAGCTTCTCAACTTTTTCAAAACATGTTTTTAAATATTTTAGGCTGAATTTGGTAGGTTCACTTAACCCAGGATTAATTTTTTTAATGAAAGTTTCTCACTATACTTTTTTGCAAATTCAGTTCTGAATAGCGATAGCACCTAGCCATTTGAGATGGAAAATTTCAAGTTTCTAAGGAGATAGTCCTAGGCCACCGATGCAACTTTCAGAAGTCTGGTAAAAATGTTCAATATATGAAAGTTATAAGGTTTAAAAGAAACCTACTGTAATGCAGACTGTAATGCAGTCTTACTGGCCTACTAACATTCTGTTGGTTCTGCACATGCATGTGTACTTAAGGGAAAATTTGTAGGCAGTTCTCTCTTGCCTCTATTCCTCCCACCAAAGAGTCATGGTGAACTATTAAGAAGACAGAATAGTCCCAGAGGAGATGGATTAAGCAAGCAGAGAGTAGGTGAGGCCAAAGGTTCACAGTAGCTACAGCACATGGCTCTGCAGTTTTTCACATTCAGAACATCTTCACATATGGCTTTCTCTTTCTCTCACATACCCAGACCCACCCTACATCTCTGGTCCATTAAGTCAATGGTTCTCAACCTTTCCAGACTACTGTACCCCTTTCAGGAGTCTCACTTGTCTTGCATACCCCCAACTTTCACCTCACTTTAAAACTACTTGCTTACAAAATCAGACATAAAAACACAAGAGAGTGTCACAACACACTATTACGGAAAATAATACTTTCTCATTTTTACCATATATTTATAAAATAAATCAACTGGAATATAAATATTGTACTTACATTTCAGTGTATAGTATATAGAGCAGTATAAACAATCACTGTCTGTATGAAATTTTAGTTTGTACTGACTTTGCTAGTGCTTTTTATGTAGCCTGTTGTAAAACTAGGTAAATATCTAGATGAGTTGATGCACCCCCTGGAAGACCTCTGCATAACCCCAGCGATACGCGTACCTCTGGTTGATAGCTACTGCATTAAGCCATCACCTTCTCTTCATTCATTTTCCCACCTAGGACTTCTTCCATGATACACATAAGCAGCAAGTTGGTGATAATTATGGAACCTGTACACAGCCAATCTGACCATCGCTCTGCATTTTGGTTCCAAATACCATAGCACAAGAGCTCTCGTCTTCAAAAAGTTTCTTGTGAAGGCTGGGAAAGGGCTCCAGAAACTTTTTGAACCAATCAAAAGACAGACTTTTCTGAGGGCATGAGGGAGAGGGGGAAAAAACAGCCAAGGAGAGGCAGCCTTGAGTTTGAGAAGTTGATTAAGTGGGCTTGAGGAACAGCCACAGCTCCAAAAAAAGTTCCCCTCTGTAAGCTCCAACTGAGTAGTACGCCAACCAAGATCTCATGGAAAACTCCAGGAAAAGATCCAGAAGCAAGAGTGGAGACCTTTATCAGAACAGAAGACTATCTAATCCTGCCCTCTTTAGATAGACCTGGATCCCCATCCCATACAGAAGATGGAAATGGTAAGAGATGAGGGTAACAGCAGTTTAAGAGAAGCCCCACAATTTAATCCATATACAGAGACGGATTCCACAGGGATCTTGTTTTGAGCACTGTTGTCCATGGCAATCCCCCACCCCCCACCCCATAAACAAGCTGGCCAAGGTTAATGCAGCTGGGATAGAGGGTTCTCCCCACTCACTCAGTTCTCAGTGTGCGTTAGGAATAAATGATTACATATGAGGGTAGAGGGGTGTCTGTTCAGAAAGGGGGAAACCAGTTTATGAGGGATTTTACAGTATTAATTCATTTGTGTTGCAGTGTTTTTATTCATCCTACAAGGGCAAAAAATGATTTTATCCTGACCTAGATTACCCATTGCCATTTGTTGGCTGTACAACCCCAAACTGCTGCTCAGTTTCTTGCCACTTTCTTGCCTCAACCAACTTTACTCTTGGTTGGATTTACTGCTTTAAAAAACCACAGCCCAAACCGTGAGACTAGCTGCAGTCAGCTTGGAATATGCAGCCATTTGATAGTGCTGCGGGTTCAAGAAAGACATCTGCTGTGCATGAAGTAACTAATTAGATATTCAATTTGTTAGAGGACAGGTTTTCAATAGGGATGAGGGGATGTTTGTGGCCAGAGGCTCGTTTATTTGAGCTAAAACATCAGCAGCCAGGTCCTGTTTGCAGAACCAAATAATTTAAGAGATGAATGGCCAAATGGGCACTAGCCATGAAACCAGGAGGGTGCAGTGAAGGAACAACGCTTCACTCATTCATGGGAAGGATTCTAGAGATTATAGTCACAGGGAAGGTAGAGATGGAGGTACCAACTGGCAGAACTCATGTGCCCTAACAAAGATCTTTGTAATTAATCATCATGATGACTATCTAGTGGCCCAGAGCCATTATGGGCAGACTGCATCCACCTCTCCATAGTATTCAGAGTAACAGCCGTGTTAGTCTGTATTCGCAAAAAGAAAAGGAGGACTTGTGGCACCTTAGAGACTAACCAATTTATTAGAGCATAAGCTTTCGTGAGCTACAGCTCACTTCCTCAGATGCATAGTTTCCACGATATGCATCTGAGGAAGTGAGCTGTAGCTCACGAAAGCTTATGCTCTAATAAATTGGTTAGTCTCTAAGGTGCCACAAGTCCTCCTTTTCTCTCTCCATAGTAGTTTCTAATGTTTCTCACTCTGACCTACAGGAGGCAGTGGAGCTATGGGTTTGTACTGAAAGGAGATAGGAAGAATTGGCCATGTTTGCTGATGCTCCTGGTTATAGGTGTCCATCACTGGACAGTAATGAAGAAGTCGTTATTCCAAGGTGCTGGAAGGCACTGTGTCAATGATGATTAAGGCACTCCCATTCCTGATGTGGATGAGAATGTGGTATTAATGCAGGGAGGCTGTCCTGAGGGGATGAGATAAATGGACGACAGAGAAACTTCCATGTAGTCACATCCTTGGTAGCCTGGGAAGCTGAGGACCTTGTGTGTTTGGGTTTTTTTCCTGTTTGTTTTTTAAAGAGGAGGTGGGTAAGCTATTGCTGTTAGACTATAGAAAAAAAAATTTTGTCTTGGCAAGATGAAGGAGGAGGAATAGAAGAGCTGTGAGGAAAGGAGAGACGATGGACTTTCTATCCCTATGCACCATGATTCTGAGATGTTTGCCCTTAGCTGCAGCTTTTCTCCATTATAATACGTGAGGAGCCTTGTGGCAAATGGTACTTAATCTATTAAAGCACATAAGCGCTTAAAAGTTGCAGCTTCACATAAAGGTTTACAGGAGCCGTAGCAGTGGCACAAGCAGTTTAATCAGATCCAGTATGTCTGATTACTGTTAATTATTCATAGTTTCCAAGAGTAGAATAAAACTAGTTTGCATTTTTTCCTGATCGTTAGTTCCGTTTATATAAATGTTATGAGGCTAGTTCCTTTGCCATTAATGTGAATTAAGTGATGTCCTGCTGGGCTCAGGAGCACTCAGACATGCCGACTACAGAACAGCTGCTCTCCTCTTTTGGTACTGAATGTTGATTAGCGTCATAGCACACGACACACTGCAGGGCATATCATGTGTCACACTATGACATACAATATTTAATGAGAACTCAAAGCAGATCCTGTCATTTTGACAGCCATCCTCCTGCACAGCAGGGAGACAACAAAGTGCATGGCCTATATTGGCAAAGGCTAAGGAAGAATTTGGGACCCTCTTGAAGAGAGTGTGATACAGCTTTTTGAGGCAACACTGGTTACCTGATGGTAAAGAGAGATGTATTCTTAATGATCACGAATAGTAAAAACCACAACAAGCCATTGAATTGTATGACAATTTTTGCAAACATGATGCTAGTATTATTCTTTTACTTATCTCTTATTCTGCCTTATGTTTCAGCAATAACATTTATACTATAAAATCTACAACAGAGAATGTATATTTGAAAGATACAAAGACTATCAAAGCAGATAGTATGATATCAGCTTAGAATGATGGACTAAGGCACTAGGAACTACAGTTTTCCTCTTGGTTCTGGCTCTACCAGTGGCTCGCTACATAGCCTTGAGAAAGTCACTTAACTCCTCAGTTTCCCCAGCTGTACAATGGAGATAATATATTTACCTACATACAGAATGTTGTGAGGCCCAATTAATTGTTAAACAGTGCCTTGGTGATCTCGTCAAGAAATATGAAAGTACTTTTTATATTATAACCATAATATGAATAGGGTAGACACATACTTTGCTTACTACTCTGGCTTAGTTACTCAGAAGAAACAAGAAAAACTCTGCTGTGGCGAGGAGAAGAGATTACACTAAGATGCTCAAAATTATGGAGAGGGAATTTTCACATGCCTTGTATTACAAAAGCCTAACAATGGGCTAACACAATATTTAAAACAAAACAAACAAACAAACATTAATCCTTCTGATCCCTGCCCTCTTAATAAATAGATTAGACTAAGAACTGACAAATTAGACTAAGAACTGAGGAGAAGGAATCTGAACACAGATTTCCCACTCCTTATGTAAGTGCCCTAACCACTGGGCTCGCAGGCATTCTGAAGTGTCTCTCTCCTGTTAAAGTGGTTTCACTGTGTATAAATAACTAAATATCCACTGGACAAGAGACAGCTTGTCTACACTTAAAATGCTACAGTGGAGCTGTACCTATGTTGACAGGAGGGTTTCTCCCAATAGCATAGGTAGTCCAGCTGTGACCTCCCCAGGAGGCAGTAGCTAGGTCAGTGGAATAATTCTTGTCAACCTAGGTCTGTCTACATGGGGACTTAGGTCATCTTAACTACACCACTCAGGGGTGTAGATTTTTCACACCCCTGACAACTGTAGTTAAACCAACCTAATTTTCTAGTGTAGGACAGACCTGAGAAAGAAGGTCTCCACAGCCCAGTGGCTAGTGCACTCACCTGAAAGATGGAAAATCTATGTTCAAATCTCTTTTCCTCATCAGGCAAAGGGGAGAATTCAACCAGGATCTCCTATATCTTGGGTAAATTCCCTAAACACTGAACTAAAGCTTATAAGGGTGCAGCTCTATAGTGCGATGCCCAATTCCCTTTATGGATTTGGGCCTAGAAACCAAATTCGGACTTCAAATGATCATCCAATTCTCACTGAAGAAGTTGTGCACATGTATCAAAAGACAGAATTTTATCCTAATTTAAAAGTGTTGATAGCAAGGACAGCATTATGTCATAGAAGAACAATGCAAAAACTTAACCTTAATCTGTATCCTTTGTATCATGCATACTTAAATTGCTTAATCCACTGAATGGTATACTGTAATACATGGAGACTAAAGGATTATTCCAAACCCATTATTAGATTCTATTTATGAGCTACTGCATGCTGTGCCAGTTAAAGCCATTATGCTCAACCCAGATGGACTACTGCAGCTCACTAACTTGGAAGCAGTGAAAATCTAGATCACCGCCTTCCTGAGAGAAGGAGTTTTTGGCCAGTGCAAGACAAAAGGAGACATTGCTTGTCACTGCACCATGATCCTGAGGCTTCACACCCAGAGAGAGGCCATTACAATTCTCTGGGATTTGTCTGGTGGAAAAGGAGTAGTCAAGTGCTAGGTCCTACTAGCTCTTCTAATGTCAAGAGAAAACAAACAGTCAAGGGTATTGAAATAGAGAAGTCTAGCAGTTTTACCAAAGAGGTCTGCTTCTCGTCCAAGTTCATGAGAAGGTTGTTCACCAGTGTCAATAAGGTCACTTCTGTGATGCCCAAGCGTGAACACTTGATTGTGACAGACCCATGGTAATGAAGACAAGTGATGCTAGGAGTCTAGATTTCACCATCTTTTCAGTAACTTTTTCAAGAGAAACTAGGTATCATTTTCTGAGATTCTTGGTGCTCAGGAGAGGCTTCTTCTAGATTGGACTAGGCTACTGCATCCCATAGCTGGAAGTTTGTCTTCTGTAAGAAGCAATGGTTAGTCTTCAATTGTCCAGGTGTTAGTCTTCAACAGTCACGAAGAAAAGTTTCACAGTTTCACAGATGGTGAACAAGACATTCTCAGTTTGTTTTGGTAATCCATCCAAACCCTACAAGGCGAAAGGATGCAGCCCACCCCTGATTCTGTTGTGATTTCCTTTGTCTCAGCAAGACTATCTCACATTCAATTTATTGTATCAAAGCAAAAATTCAGGAAGAAGGAGTTGTTGGCTCAGTCAGTCAGTCTAGGAATTTTTCCATATGAATTCAGTGACTATTGATTCATTTTAAGAAACAGCAATTCAGTGAATCATCAAAGCAGTACCCTAGACTACACTGGCATATTTCTTTCAATGTAAAAAGTTTCAGTTAAGTTGAGGAAAAACAACAATTCATATTATGTGTGCATGGATTTGTCTCTTTTATACTAAAATTTTAAATTATATTTATTTAGTTCAGTTTGAACATATGAAGCAGTTACTATAAACCTATGTGCAGAGGAAGCAGTAAAGGTTTTTCACCTAAGACTTTTCCATTAAAGTAACTTTTCTGTAAAAACTTGTCTTGATTTTGGGTTGCTGCAATAGAAAATAATGCATGTTTCATTCAGAGTCATAATAAAGTCTTTTTGCAAGGGGGAAAAAACACTACCACAAGATCCACAAAAAGGTGGAAAAAAATTAAATAGATTCAAAACCAGCCCTGACAAGGTTCCTTCCCCACTCTGAACTCTAGGGTACAGATGTGGGGACCCGCATGAAAGACCCCCTAAGCTTATTCTTACCAGATTAGGTTAAAAACTTCCCCAAGGTACAAACTTTGCCTTGTCCTTGAACAGTATGCTGCCACCACCAAGCATTTTAAACTGGGAACAGGGAAAGAGAACCACTTGGAGACGTGTTCCCCCAAAATATCCCCCCAAGCCCTACACACACCCTTTCCTGGGGACGCTTGAGAATAATATCCTAACCAATTGGTTACAAAATCATCAAACACCCAAACCCCTGGATCTTGGAACAATGGAAAATCAGTCAGTTTCTTAAAAGAAGGATTTTATTAAAAAAAAGAAAGATAAAAATCATCTCTGTAAAATCAGGATAGAAAATACTTTACAGGGTAATCAGATTCAAAACACAGAGGATCCCCCTCTGGGCAAAACCTTAAAGTTACAGAAAACAGGAATAAATCTCCCTCTTAACACACGGAAAATTCACATAAAACTAAAGATAAACTAATCCACCTTGCCTGGCTTACCTATACTGGTTGCAATATTGGAGGGGTTGGAGATGATGGATTTCTGTCTGGCCTCTCTCAGTCCCAAGAGTGAACCACCACGTAAAACAAAGAACACAAAACAAAAGCCTTCCCCCCCCTAAGATTTTAAAGATTTGGAAGTATCTTGTCCCCTTATTGGTCTTTGGGTCAGGTGCCAGCCAGGTTAGCTGAGCTTCTTAACCCTTTACAGGTAACAGGATGTTGCCTCTGGCCAGGAGGGATTTTATAGCACTGTATAGAGAAAGGCGGTTACCCTTCCCTTTATATTTATGACAAGCCCTCTTTAGCATTAGCATGGAGCCATATTTGTTGTATGTATCTGACATTTTTAACTTAACTTTCAAAAGATAAGCCTGGGAACTTAAATTCATAACTTTGCTAGACACTAAAAATCATGGACTAAACAGACATACTAGATTTATGTCTTATTACAACTATCTGTAAGCCACTAACCCAGGGGTGGGCAAACTACGGCCCGGGGTTCGCATCCGGCCATCCAGACGTTTCAATCCAGCTCTCGAGCTCCCGCCGGGGAGCAGGGTCCAGGGCTTGCCCCACTCCAGTGCTCCAACTGAGGAGTGGGGTCAGGGGCTTGACCCACTCCACGCGGCTCCCACAAGCAGTGGCACGTCCCCCCTCCAGCTCCTACATGTAGGGGCAGCCAGGGGTCTCCACACACCTCCCCCACCCCAAGTGCTGCCCCTGCAGCTCCCATTGGCCAGGAACCATGGCCAGTAGGAGTTGCAGGGGCCACGCCTGCAGACAGGGCAGCGCTCAGAGCCGCCTGGCTGCGCCTTTGCATAGGAGCCGGAGTGGGGACATGCTGCTGCTTTTGGGAGCTGCTTGAGTTAAGCCACCTCCCGGAGCCTGGGATTTTGGCCTGATCCTGATGTTTTTTTAAAGACAGGTTTGTCTATGTGGGGAAGTTAGTGAGCAGCAATCTAGGGTGTGATTTATAGTGCATGAGCTACTTTGCACTACCTCCCCATGTGGATAGCTTAAGGGATTGTCTACACATACAGCACAGCAGCTTCAGAGCTGCACCAATGCAGCTGCACCTCTGTAGCACTTAAGATATGTCTACACTGCACTTTTGTTGGTAAAACCTTTGTCGGTCGGGGTGTGAGAAAACACCCACCCTGACCAACAAAAGTTTTATGGACAAAAAGCACCAGTGTGGACAGTGCTTTGCTGGCGGGAGACGCTCTCCTACCAACGAAGCTACTGCTACTTGTTGGAGGTGACTTTACTTTGCCAGCAGGAGAGCTCTCTCCTGCCTGCAGAGAATGGCTACAGGGGAGATCTTACAGTGACACAGCTGTGCCACGACAGCTGTGCCTCTGTAAGATATGCAGTGTAGGCACAGCCTTAGTGAAGTTGCTACCTATAGACAGGAGAGCTTCTCCAGTCAGCATAGGGAATTAGGGCAGTATAACGGTGTTGCTCAGAGGTGTGAATTTTCCACACCCCTGAGAGACATAATTATACTGATGTAAGTCGGTAGTATAGATGAAGTCTTAGACTCTCCATTATCTCCTACCCCAGCAAACTTTACTGAAGGACACTGTGAATTTTGTTCTAAGGGGACCAGTTTGGATATCTTCTGATATTACCTTTAAGATCAAAGACTTAAATTGGGTGTAACTTTTATGTGTAATCTACTACACACGGATAGCTGTTTGGCAAGACAGCTAACTGGTGATCAATATGCTTCAGATCAGGTCTTTACAAAATTAAGTCAATTCAAATACTCATTGATGTCACTGGACTTTTGATAAGGCCCTTTGTCCCCATATCAGTTTTTTGGGATAGCAACATTAGAAGTGTTAGGGCAAGTCTACACCTACAACGCTGGATTGGTGCAGCTGCACCGTAGAGCTTTAGTGAAGACAGGCAGTAGCTATATCGGCGGGAGAAGTTCTCCAGCCAACACAGCACTGTCTACATGGGGGGTTAGGTCAGATTTTTCCTACCCCTGAGCAACACGGTTATACCACTATAGATCTGTAGTGTGGACCGGACCTCAGTAGTACAGTACTGCCAACCTCCAATCCTCAAAAATCTTGAGATTGGGGTTCTTTTTTATTTGCCTTTTGAGCTTTTAAGTGTTCTCACCTTTTCAAACTTTTCTTTTGTAACCTTGAGGACTAGAATTTTTTTTCTTTTAAATGAAAGCTGAGATTCTCTCATAATCAGGAATCCAGGAGCTAATGTTCTTAGAAAAATACCAAATATTTTGCCATCCTCTCCTTTGGGCTTCAGTGATAAACTTCTGATTGTGTTATGGAAATCCAACATTTTATTGCTTGAATTAGACAAATCACTTTAGAACTGGAGAGATTTTATTGATGTAAAAGAGAATCCATTTGTATACAGTTATTTTCACTCCAGAGGTATCTTGGCTGCACAAGCCTGGAGTGAATATAACTGTATACAAAAGAAAAGGAGTACTTGTGGCACCTTAGAGACTAACCAATTTATTTGAGCATAAGCTTTCGTGAGCTACAGCTCACTTCATCGGATGCATAAATCTCCTCACTGTATTTTCCACTGAATGCATCCGATGAAGTGAGCTGTAGCTCACGAAAGCTTATGCTCAAATAAATTAGTTAGTCTCTAAGGTGCCACAAGTACTCCTTTTCTTTTTGCGAATACAGACTAACACGGCTGCTACTCTGAAACTGTATACAAAGTATCTTGGCTGCACAAGCCTTCATTGCTATCTGTTGTGATACCAACAACCTGATGCTACAAGGTACTGAACATCCTCAACTCCTATTGATTTCCATGGGAGTCCCGGTGCTCATTTCACTGGTTTGGGCCCTTAATCAGTTAAGTTTGTTATTCAAATTACATTGCCACTATATTCTCTCTGTTCTTTGTAAGGATGGGGAAGTGGATGATTCTGTTTCTTACAGGCTTGAATTGCTAACTCTAAAATGCTGCAACAAGAAGTAAGACATGATAAAAATTCCATGACTTGCTTATCTGAAGCGATTCTTCACAGTTCAAAGGGTCAGTTTCACACCAGGATACCAGTGCTTATCAGCTCGTTCTGCTGATCCTTTCAATTGCAAAAGAAAAGTGTTGAGTCCAACCAGCATGACAATGGCACAGTTAAACAGGATTGAGATGCTCCAAATGCTTTGCATCTGCCCTGCTTTCTGTGCCATCAATTTCCAACAGGCTTTCATCATGCAGAGGGCAGAACAGACCCTTCCACAGGAAAATGAAGGGCACTGAAAGTCAAAGTCACAGAAACTCTGTCAGACTGAATGCACCCAAACAAATAATTACTTCTATTGAGTTTTAGGTACAATATTTAGTTTTTTAAAGGAAGATGCTACCTGGCATCCTATTGATTGTCTGTAGTCACCCCTAATAACTAGAGTTTGATCTTGCAAACTTTAACAGAGAAACCCTTACTAACATGAGTAATCCTACTTACTACATTTAGGCTCGATATGGGGTAGAATTATAACATTCAAAAACCAGTTGGAGAACACTTCAATCTCTTTGGTGACCCGATTACAGACCTAAAAGTTGCAATTCTTCAACAAAAAAATTTCAAAAACAGACTCCAACGAGAGACTGCTGAATTGGAATTAATTTGAAAACTGGATACAATTAACTTAGGCTTGAATAGAGACTGGGAGTGGATGGGTCATTACGCAAAGTAAAACTATTTCCCCATGTTCATTCCCCCCCCCCACCCCCACTGTTCCTCAGACGTTCTTGTCAACTGCTGGAAATGGCCCACCTTGATTATGACTACAAAAGATTCCTTGCCCACCCGCGCTCTCCTGCTGGTAAAGGCTCACCTTAAGCGATCGCTCTCCTTACAGTGTGTATGGTAACACCCATTGTTTCATGTCCTCTATGTATATAAATCTCCCCACTGTATTTTCCACTGAATGCATCCAATGAAGTGAGCTGTAGCTCACGAAAGCTTATGCTCAAATAAATTGGTTAGTCTCAAAGGTACCACAAGTACTCCTTTTCTGAATGTGACCTGAGTGTAGCTGGTGCAGTGATGTCAGTGAATTGCTGACATTCTGAAACAATTGCTTTGAGGTCTAAACTATTCCTGTTCATCTTGACAGAGGATTAAACTGGAATGCCCAGTGAGGATCTTGTACACTAGAACACTTAAGTATGTCACTCCTGTTCAAACTCAAGTAAGAAATGAGCAGGACTGTCATATTATGAAGAGCTATTGTGATTGGCATTCAAGAGGGTGGAGTTTGGTTGGTAGATGGACACAGGCGGCTTGTCTACACTATCCACTAAATCAGCGGGCAGTGAATTCACCAGATGGGTGAATAAAGTAGCTTGAGTCGACGTAGCTTAGGTCGACTTACTGCAGTGTCTACCCGCACTGCGTTGATGGAGGATGCTCTCCGGTCGACTTCCCTTACTCTTTTCGGAGAGCTGGAGTACCAGGGTTGACCGGAGAGAGCTCTGTCATAGATTTAGCGGGTCTTCACATTGACTGCAGCAGCACTGATCTCCCCGGGAGTGGAGACAAGCTATAACAGTCCAGCCCCAGGAGCAAGGAAAGAACCAGGGCTACCATTTAATGACTAAAGTGACAGATAAGAATTCATTTACTGGCTTACTAGATGAGTAAAAAGTATCTAGTTAGTGTTGACTAAATGGCCATTCTTCTTAACCATGATAAGATCATCTGGGTTGGAAGAGACATTGTAAATCATCTAGAGCAGTGCTTGTCAAGCTATCTGATGTGGGGGACCAGCATTTTTTTTTCCAGTGTGCGTGCAGACTGGCAGCCAATGGCTCGCGGACCGGCACCAGTCCGTGGACCACCACTTTGAGTAGCACTGATCTAGAGTCCACCTCCATGCTGCATCATAGTAGGATAGATTTAATTTCCCCCTAACTCTTCCTATTAGATATATTAGTCTATGTAAATGGTCAGCTTACCCCATCCCAGCACCCCGTCACCCCAGCCCGAGTTTCCCCTTTTTAGCTCTCTCATGTATGTGGCAATGTGCATATAATTTGAGTAATATTTCCCCCACCCTCACTTGAGTCCATTTGTTAGACACACAGTAAATAAGTGCTCCTGTTGGGCAGCAGGAAATTCAAATAGCAGGGTGAATTAAAAATATAAAAACAGATTTTTAAAATTTAAATGAAATGCAATTTTAAAAAAATCTATTTAAATTTGAAATTGACAGTCTGTGTTAAGGCCTAAACTTATTGCATTCTATTAAAATCATTTAAATTCAATACATCGAATAATATTAAACAGTACATGTCTGATGCCAAGTTTTAAAGCATCAGAAACCACTGAACTGGTGGGAGTCACTGGCTAAGCACCTAGAACCGGAATTTATTGAAATGCTCAGTATTGCCAACCCTAAATGTTCAAAAAATCATGAGTCTGGCTCACCAAAAATCATGAAATTGTCTTTAAAATAATGAGATTATGTAAAAATACTAGATCTGGTGTTCTTTTTATTTGCCTTCTGCTTTTTGAGCCTTTAGGTGCACTGGGAAACTTTCTCCACAGCCATGAGGGCTAGAACTTACTTTTTCTTTAAGAATGAAGGCTGAAATCATCACATCTCCACTTGACTCCAGGAGCTGGGGCTTTAAGGAAAACAATCATTATCATGGGACTCATGACGAAATTATGAGAGTTGGCTCAACTTTGGACAACAGTAGCCTCTGCTGTGGGTTTAAAGAAAATCTTTTCTTTGTTTTTAGTTTATTTAGCTAGTTCAAGTTCAATGACTACTTAATACAGAGCTGAAAGAGCAGGAAAGCTTGTTTTCCCTTTCCAATTGATGAAGAAAAACTACTGAAGGATGTGGTGACAAGGCACCATCAATTCCTTCATTAACTACAGATAATACTTCCTTTGTTTAATAAGTTTTAGATAGTTTTAATCAAAACATGGTTTGCATTTAACTTTTCAATAAACTTTTTTCCCCTTATATATCCAGGATACACAAATATGGCTTGAAACCAATCACAAGTTACTTAATCATCCTCTGGTAAAGAAATGTATCATTCACCATTTTCTAACATAATCAAAATGTAAAACTTAAGAATCAGAATAAATGCAAATTTAGCTTTAAAATTGCTCTAATAAGCATGTGTAGATACAGTGCATCCTCCCTGTTAGCAAAAAGAAGCACCAAATTTAGTGCAAAGGCTGTATTTAGTTGCAAATCAACATGTTTTAACAGTTACCAACAATGAAAATCAACCCTTCTTTTAGGAAATAACTAAAAGGACAAATGGGAAACATGAATAAAACAGATGGATTAAAATCAAGGTTTCCTGATTTAAATCTCTGATTATTTAAATAACGTAGATTTATCCATGCTGTCAAATCCTCTATGCCCCTTTGGCTTATTTTTCTCTCCCTTCCCCCTTGAGGCTGGGTCTCACAGTTCCCTCATGCTTTGTAATATCAGCCCTCTGCTTGGCTCAAGTACTCTCTTATCTCTTAGTTCAAGGTTCTCTGTAGCCCTCTTTCTAGGGTCTACAAAGCAGATTCCTCTGGGCCCTGTGATTCAACTTTCTACCTGGCTACTATGGGGATTCCCTCACTAGCAGTTCCTTAGTCCTTGGTCTCTCTCCCAGGCTATTCTCCCTGGCCCGCTGAGGGTTGACAACTTTCTAATTGCAGAAAACCGAACACCCTTGCCCTGCCCCTTCCCTGAGGCCCTGCCCGTTCTCTGAGGCCTCTCCCCCATCTTTCATCACTTGTTCTCCCCCCACCCTCACTCACTCGCTCATTTTCACCGGGCTGGGGCAGGGCATTGGAGTGCAGGAGGGGGTGAGGGCTCCCGCTGGGGGTACCGGCTCTGGGGTGGGGCCAGGGATGGCAGGTTTGGGGTGTGGGAAGGGGCTCCAGGCTAGGGCAGGGGGTTGGGGTGCAGGAGGGAGTGAGGGCTCTGGCTGGGGGTGCAGGCTGTGGGGTGGGGCCAGAAATGAGGAGTTCAGGGTGCAGGAGTGGGCTCTGGCCTGGGGGGTGGGACCGAGGGTTTTGGAGTGCAAGAGGAGGCTCCAGGCTGAAACAGGGGTTGGGGTGTGAAAGGAGGTACAGGCTCTGCGCTGGAGGTGCAGGCTCTGGGGTGGGGCTAGAAATGAGGGGTTCAGGGCATGGGAGGGGGCTCTGGGCTGAGGCAGAAGTTTGGGGTGCTGGAGGGGGCATGGTGTGCAGGCTCCAGGAGGGAATTTGAGTGCAGGAGCGGGTTCTGAGCTGGGCTGGGGGTTGGGATGCGGGAGGGGGCTCAGGTAGCTCCCAGGAAGCGGTGACTTGTCCCTCCAGTTCCTAGGTGGTGGGGCAGCCAGGGGGCTCTGCACACTGCCCCCACCCGCAGCTCCCATATGCCCAAGGCTCCCCTATAATCTTTATACTCAATATGCTAACTTGTGTGAAAACTACAAACTGCGCTGTCTGAATTAAGTTTTTACCGTGTGTTAGCTAACTCAAATTAACAACACACCTTTTTTCCCTCCTGAAGACCAGGCCTTTGGTTTCTGATTTATAACTCAAGCTCTCTACTGGACTACCTCTCAAATTTATTCTTAAAACCAGGTAAAAACATAGAATAGTTCCTTGAGTTCTTAACATTGCCTCAGATTGTCTGTAGATCATTAGTACCTTTTCTCTCCTCTCTTTTATTCTAGCATGATAAAAAATTCCCAACAGTTAAACTAAGTTGCCCATTTTCCACAGGAAAGCAGAAGAAACAACAGGATTAGTAAGAGGCAAGAGGGAGACATTTTAAATAAGTTCATTGGTAACCTCTAAAAAATGACACTCTTCTCACTTCCTATCACTCCTATTGAGAAAAGATGGTCTTTTGGTTAAATCATTGGATTGGAACTCAGGTGATCTGGGTTCAATTCCCAGCATTACCACAGACTTCCTACTGATTGTAGGCCACTCAGTCTGCAAAATGGAGACAATCTTCCTTTCTTCCACACACTCCCTGTTTTGCCTGTTTAGTTTGTAAGATCTCTTGGGCAGGGATTCTTACTATGTGTAGGACTCTCGTTGTTACTGGAATTCATAATAAATGTTTTCCTGTGGACAATGAGCAAGTTTCCACTAAGTACTGGGAAATATTTTGGTTTCCTCACTTTCAGAGCTACTGCTCATCTACCACGAAGCACAGGAGTCCAACTAATAAATGGTGTTCAAAGCAGACTTTGAAAGTACTTTTGAAAATCAGGCCACTTATTCAGTCACCTAAGCCTCTCTACACTACGAAGCTGTACCCTTTAACAATAATGGTATAGTCAAAGTAGTTCAGATGCAGTTATAGCAATATAAAGGTGCTTATAATGGTATAGTTATTATTTCCATATGGGAAGTAGAATAAGCCATTGAAGTATAAGGCACGTTTATAGAAATATAACCGTGTCCACTCTTGGATTGTACCAGTATAACTATATAAATTAAGAAAGTAATGTCCCTGACAGTTATACCAACAAAAAAGTGTGTAGACTAGACCTGATATCCACTTTTGAAAAATTTGGCCAATGTCTTTAGTCCACTCAAAACAAATTACTGATTCATAAAAATCAAAGGCGATCTGTATACATGAGAAACCTCCATGCACTGTAAATGCATGTTGTTCCAAGTGTAATATATACTCTGCAAATAGAAAAAAGACTTTCTTTTACAAGACTGAAGTCATGTAACTCATGTTGTGTTTGTGCCTTGGCCACATTAGCTCTACTTTCCCCATCATCCAATGTGGCACTCTGCCACAGGAAGTATTTAGACTGTGCCAAGCAGGGTTTTACTACTATAATGGTTGGACAAGTTTACCCCCCACCCCACCCCCCGGACTCCTTCCATTAGCAATTAGAATTATTTTTTAAGCAAGGAAGTAGCAAAGTTTTATTTCTAAGTGGATAGACTACATAAACTTGATCCTAAAGGATCTAATAATTTTTAGTAGGCTCCTGCAGAAAAAAGCAAGCTTTGTGTTACTATAAATATTTTAGGCTTAGCTACTTGTTTATTTCACACATGGGGACTCCAAGGACAGACTGCTGAATTGGAATAAATTTTGCAAACTGGATACAATTAACTTAGGCTTGAATAGAGACTGGGAGTGGATGGGTCATTACACAAAGTAAAACTATTTCCCCGTGTTCATTCCCCCTCTCCCCCCACTGTTCCTCAGACGTTCTTGTCAACTGCTGGAAATGGCCCACCTTGATTATCACTACAGAAGGTCCCCCCTCCCTCCCGCTCTCCTGCTGGTAATAGCTCACCTTAAGTGATCACTCTCCTTACAGGAAGAAAAGGAGTACTTGTGGCACCTTAGAGACTAACCAATTTATTTGAGCATAAGCTTTCGTGAGCTACAGCTCACTTCATCGGATGCATACTGTGGAAAGTGTATGCGATCTTTTTATACACACAGAGCATGAAAAAATACCTCCCCCCACCCCACTCTCCTGCTGGTAATAGGATAATAAATTGGTTAGTCTAAGGTGCCACAAGTACTCCTTTTCTTTTTGCGAATACAGACTAACACGACTGTTACCATACACACTGTAAGGAGAGGTTTCAGAGTAACACCCATTGCTTCATGTTCTCTATGTATATAAATCTCCCCACTGTATTTTCCACTGAATGCATCCCATGAAGTGAGCTGTAGTTCACGAAAGCTCATGCTCAAATAAATTTGTTAGTCTCTAAGGTGCCACAAGTACTCCTTTTCTTTTTGCAAATACCGACTAACACGGCTGCTACTCTGAAACATATCTAGTATAGTGACTTTCCAACATTGTCGAGACTCCATAAAACTGGGTGCCTGGGACAAAATACATGTGTGATTTTAGCTCATGTGGAAGAACTAATCTAATGCCACTCCCACATCCCATACAGAAACTGAAACTTGATAATGTCATGTTGTCAGACTTTTAAAAGCTTAGATAAGTTCTTATCTAGATGCCTTTCCTTGACACCATCAAGCATTGCATTTTAACAATAATGTGAAGCAGTCATGTCATTGTTTCACTAGGAACATCAAGAAGTTATCCAATATAAGATTTTGCACTCGTTAATTTAGCCTGCATTTCTCCTTGCTACTATGCCTTAAAAAAAAAAAAATACCGAAAGTACTGTATTTTAACAAACAAGACTGACTATTTAATTAACCAAATATTTTGAGAAAGCTTTTTAGGTAATTATGAACCAAGACAGAAATATCATTTCATTACAGTCAGAAGCAGATGTACTACATTCTAATTTTAAGAAAGTGACATATTACTGACCCAGAGCAGCTTCTGTCTCCTCAAACTCCTTTATTTTGGGTTATTATGCTATTATGCATTCACCTAGGGTCCTATATCCTATCCAGACTACTGTACTCCTTTCAGGAGACTGATTTATCTTGCGTACACCAACTTTCACCTCACTTAAAAACTACTTGGTTACAAAATCAGACATAAAAATACAAAAGTGTCACAGCACGCTATTACTGAAAATTTGCTTGCATTTTCATTTTTACCATATAATTATAAAATAAATCAACTGGAATATAGATATTGTACTTACATTTCAGTAAACAGTATATAGAGAAATATAAACAAGTAATTGTCTGAATAAAATTTTGGTTTGTACTGACTTCGCTAGTGCTTTTTATGTAACCTGTTGTAAAACTAGGCAAACATCTAGACGAGTTAATGTACTCCCTGGAAGACCACGCGTACCAGTGGTTGAGAACCACTGCCTTAGACCAGCCAACACAGCCAGTGCTGTTTAGAGGAGGTTGAGCGAAGGAAGTCCAGGACCTCATCACAGCACCATGTGGAAACATAGGGAATGGCTGCTATAATCTGTATGAATGCATCCGATGAAGTGAGCTGTAGCTCACGAAAGCTCATGCTCAAATAAATTGGTTAGTCTCTAAGGTGCCACAAGTACTACTTTTCTTTTTGCGAATACAGACTAACATGGCTGTTACTCTGAAACCTATAATCTGTATGTTACTGCAAGTGTGTGAATTCACCACGAGGGGGCATCACAAAGAGGCACATGTGGCTGCATGCCAGCATTTAAACAGGGAGGTAATATCTAGTCACTATGACCCGAAGCAATAGAGGGACACCCAGACAGACAGACAGGCTAACCTACGTGTGCAGCAATGCCATGTGGGATAGCAGTGAAAGGAATAGTTAACATGAAATGAGGATATGTCCACACCTACCTTATTGCAGAATAACTCATTCCAAATTTGAGTTACTCCACTTCCAAAGTGGATTGATTAATGTGGAATGAGATGCCAAATCATTTTTTAAAAGCTTGTGCAGACTTATGGCAGTTTATCCCCCAAAAAGTCAAGTTAATCTAAAATAACTTTCAAATGTAGACAACCAATAAGGCAGATAAAAATTTGCAGGATTAGGCCCTAAATGTCTATTAACCCATGCGAGTCAGTCACATATCACTCTGCAGGAAGAGGCTTGATAAAAGAAAAATCAAGTCTCCTTTTCTAAAGGGAGTGTCCTCACAGCAGTAGTTCAGCTAACATGAATGGCTGTTCAGTTTTTGTAGATCCTTCGCCTTCCATACTTCTGGTCTCCCACACAGATACTACACTTACTGAAAAGTCCTCATTATCATCCTGTTAGATTGAGAATCAATACTCAGAACTTCTGTCTTAAAAAGCTGTACCAAACACCAAAATGGTCACCAATTAAGCTCTCTCACTCCCAGATCTCGGACAGGGCAATCTAAGAGACTATTCTTTTATTATTCCAGTCACTAGTATGCAAAGCTGTTTTGTTTCTGTTACAATGTTTGCTGTCATCAGAAAACTTGAGAGCCCATACACATCCATGACCAGACTTTCTCCTAATAGGGGAAACAAGCTATATTAAATACTTTGGTATCAGTTTTGCTCTGAGTCCCTTCTCCAGCACACACCATCGACGCTTTAGGGATCAAGTGGTCATGCAAAACAGCTTCCCTGCCCTCCCTCTCCAAGCTTCCACAAAAAGGTCCCCAACTATGCCCATATCTAATAAAAGTCAGAGAAGCGTTTTCCAACCGTAAAACCCAGAGAGGAATTCCTAAACTCTAATCCTGCTTGTGACACTGAAACCCTCTGTGGCCTTTGCCAAGTCACTTTGCCTATCTGCCTCAGTTTCCCCAACTATAAAATGGGAATAATCTTTCCCGCACTTTACAGAGGCAGTGTGAGGGTCCATTAACATTTATAAAGTTATTTGAAGATGAAGTTCTATAAATTGTAGAGTTGCGTGTGAATAAAAAAAAAATGGTACTCCAGCCACATGACAGATTTTTTTAAAGATGTACTTCAAAAGAAAAGAAAGACTGTCCTTTTAAACTATTCAGAGATGGCTTTTTTCACATTAGAAATTCAGATTTTGCCTGCCCTGGAGGACTCTATGATGATCGCAGAAATAGTGAGGTAATGTTGATATCATAATAGTAAAGAGTAAGGCTGGTTGAAAATTTTGCATCAAAAATGGTTTGATGGAAAATTGGCTTTTTGACTACACAAAATTTTGTGAAAAGTGTTGGATTTCTGCAGAAAATCTTGACAACTGTTGAAAAACGGAATGCCCAAGAACTGAAAAGTTCAATTTTCAGCTGAAAATTTTTCAGTTTTTGATATTTCAAAAAGTCAGCATTTTTCATAAGACAATTTTGACAAAAACAAAATCAGTTTGTCAAAATTTTCCATTGGGGGGGGAAGCATTTCCTCCTCACCCTCCTCCCCAAACAGCTCTAGTCAAGAAAGTGAAACCCACTGAGCATCTGAGAGGGGAAAAAAGAAAAGGAGTACTTGTGGCACCTTAGAGACTAACCAATTTATTTGAGCATGAGCTTTCGTGAGCTACAGCTCACTTCATCGGATGCATTCCACGGCATGCATCCGATGAAGTGAGCTGTAGCTCACGAAAGCTCATGCTCAAATAAATTGGTTAGTCTCTAAGGTGCCACAAGTACTCCTTTTCTTTTTGCGAATACAGACTAACAGGGCTGTTACTCTGAAACCTGAGAGGGGAAAGTGATTTTTAGTGAGCACCTTTTTTTCAAAATAGTTAACACCCATTACATTACAGTGACTGATGTTTTAGGGAAAGAACATCTTTGTTAAAGATTCACCAATCCACTCCTTCAGGTGAGGTGTCAAGGCACAGAATACACATCCTGTGGGACATTAGTCAGTACTCCAGCAAAACCAAGGAAAACAAGACTTGACATTCCTGATATCTAAGGCAAGAAACAATTTTTCAGTAAGACACATAAGCCACCCAACCAAGGCACCTTCCAGGTATTCTTTATACCTCATAAAAAAGCAAGAGGGCTCAATCTCAATTTTTAAAATCCTTTACAGGTTACCTTTAGGGGAGCCATTCCAGTTGGTGGGTGCATGCAAGTAAATAAATCCTGCTCCTTAGGGTTTCATATGGAAACATTTACCGAGTTACACCAGAATAAATGGCAGTAAAAGCTTAGACTAAGCCTGCTCCTTCAGCACAAGATGCTCTATTTTAGATTTTATTTATAATTAAAATGTTCCACAGGAAATATTTACTATAGCCTTAATTACCTAATTAAACCTGTTCCTGTAGCCTGATGTAAAGCAAGAGAACAATCATGCAGATGGCAACGGTTTAAAATGGAATTATACTATGCTACTAATTATATACATACACAAAAGTTAAAAGAAAATCTAAAAGTAATGGTTCATTTTTAATGCATATAATTTTAACTCTGGTGAAATCACATATATCTGGACAAATACACAGCTGTCATGTCTCCCAGGTACGGAGCAAATGAGAAGAGACCAGTAATCTAGTATGAGCCCCTTGTATCTTAATGCAAAAAGAAAAGAAAAGAAATGTTGCTTATAGCACCTATACTCTAGAATGAAGTAAATCAAAGAGTCTCACAGAAAGCTTAAGTCTGCTCATTATAGGCCCAGTAATTAGATCTCAATGTTAAAAATATTAACACAAACACACACACCTGATGTCTTTATTTAAACGGTGCATGGTACCTTTATTTTCTGCCAAATGAAAGCTTGAAATTGCCAGGTGGGTCTTTTAGAGATGCAGACAAAACACTGAGAGTCTCTATTAAACTTTTCTAGTATTTGATGACAGAAAATTGCATAAAAGTTTAGGTATCTCATAAATGCCTGCTCCCCTTTAATGCCATATGGCATATAGAGTATTCCCCCAACCAAAAAAAAAAAAAGCAAAGAGAATGCTGTGAAACCAGAGTTTCCATTTACCCACGTCTTAAAGTTTCTACAAACTACTGTAGGACACACTCCTCTTCTCCCCATTTCCTCTCCTTTCATAGCTTGTCTACTTGGGGAAAATGCATCATGTTACCAAATGTGTTGACTAGCACATTTCAACTAGCGATATTACACATGATTTAGCCCCTGGTATAGGCAGTGACTTGTGTGAGAAGCGTTAGTTGGTCGTGGTTCACTCTGGGGAGATTCACAACCAACCAATACACTTTTGAATAGGACTTATCCTTTTCTGCACTTGGTGCTAAGTTCAGTTTAATATCAAGAGTTAAAATGTGTTGGTGTTTTCTGACAGAAGACATTTTCCCCAGTGTAGACATGGAATTATGTCTAGCATCAGTCACCAAAATTCTCGACCAAGAAGAACGGACAGGATTCCTTTTTTCAGAGCCATTCAATTACACTCCTGAGGTAAAAGGAATTAAAACATTTTCCCTTCCAGTTGCCCTGCCTAGCACTGAAATTTACTGTGCCATTTATGACATACTTCAAGGAAAATAAATATATAAACAAACACACATATAATAAAAAGCTGCAAACAGGATAGAATTTTTAGACAGGCTTTTTAAAACTATAAACGACAGTTCATATCTATATTCTCCTCCTGGCAGTGGCCAATGTCTGAAACTTTAGAAGAAAGCAACACCTTCCTTCACAAATAATGAAGCCAGTCAGTTGTGACTTGGGTGTCTCTTTAAAGCCAGAACCACACCCTGCGATAAGGCAGCATTGCTGGCTACTTAAGGATCCCCCTCCAACTAGAGTAATATTTGGATGGGATTGAGTGGTCACATGCTATCCTAAGTTGCCAGTGCAGGTGGCATAGCTAACAGAAAGACTGTAGATGGGACAGCCCTATGTCCTAATGTACAATAGCCTTTTGGGACCACAAGCAGCCCTGAGGCTGTTCTAGTTTATGCAAGGAGTGGCATGACAGCTACTATATAGGGTGAAAAAAAGTGGTTTTAAGGCACCTTTGCATCTCATTTCCCCTGATGTGTTTAGAGCACAGCTCAGGATCTGGGTCTTAAGTGTTAATTTCCTCAGGATCAGGTCATAAAATGTTCGTGAACATCTCAAAAAACCAGTTTGAATTCATATCTATTCCTATACACATACATTGCCCCCCTCCTCTGGAAGAAGAGAGATAATTTACATTAGTGACTAAAAACAGCTAAACTTTAGAGTACAATAAGCCATAGGCACCATACCTATAGTCTTACTTTACTGTCACAGAACTCTTAGATTTTACTCTTTCACATAGCTCCCTCTACTGATGAGCACTACCTCCATTGGGTCATGTTGCAAGACATCTATTAGCAGCTCAGCTATTCGCCACAGAAATACTTTTAAAATGAGTTTATTTGGAGGGTGCAGTACTGCCATTGAGAAAAAGGGGTGAGGTATGTTTGGATTTTTTTTTAAAACGGTACAAAGAATTAAGTGGTAAGTTCCAGAGAGGTGCCAGAATGAATTATATTTGTTGTGACAAGAGCTGGGCGGAGGACAGAAATTCTGTTTTATGGAAGATTTCAAGATATTTGAAATGTGGCTTAATTTCAAATAAATTGTGGCTTAATTTCTGAACAAAACCTAAAATCTTCTCTATAGGAAAAATCTGAAAAAGTCTGTTTTGGATTGATAGATGTGTTTCATCTTGAAACTGGAGATTTGTTTGATTTTAATTTTTTTCTTTTGTATTATTACATAAAAGGAAAGTTGTTTCACTATGAAAAATTAAAACATTTCATTCTGAAAATGTCAATGGGACATTAACATTATTGGCATTTTTATTGGTTTGCTTCTCAGAGATGAAATTTTGGCAAAATCAACACGTTTTAAAGCACTTTGATTTCAACAGAGTTACCAATATTCCCTGCTTTCTTTTTAGGTAATTTGAGGATTTCTTTTAAAACATGAATTTTGGGCCAAACTGTCCACTCCATTAAACAGCTATTTAAGTCTGGCATAATTTGGAGTTACAATGGTGTAAAAAAATAATCAAGGCTGAAATAAAAATGAAAGCCCCAAGTTGTATAGGGCCTCAAATGTCACGAGTTATAAACACACACACACACACACACACACACACAGAGTGGTGGGCAACCTGAAGTCCATCAGGGTAATCTGATTGCAGGCCACGAGACATTTTGCTGACGACCATCCGCAGGCACGGGCGCCCGCAGCTCACCGTGGCCACGGTTCACCGTTCCCAGCGGCCAGCACGTCCCTGCAGCCCGCTCTTTCCCACAGCTCCCATTGGCCAGGAACCTGATGGGCCACAGGCTGCCACCATTGAATTGTAGTAGTATTCTACCCATATATATTTCTCAGTATTTTGACAAGCCTCTTTAAACAGAATTACTTCAAAAAGAGACTTGTGTGCATATTTATTTATTTCTCAGACATATGTAAAAGGGTAAGAAAAATCAGTTTTCCTCCCCTTGACTGCATGCTAGATAAAGTGTAAACATAACAATTAGGCTTGTCAAGCAATTAAAAAAAATAATCATGATTAATCGCAATGTTAAACAATAATAGAATACCATTTATTTAAATATTTTGGATGTTTTCTGCATATTCAAATATATTGCTTTCAGTTACAACACAATACAAAGTGTACAGTGCTCACTTTATATTTATTTTTATTACAAATATTTGCACTGTAAAAAAAAATAGTATATTTCAATTCACCTAATACAAGCACTGTAGTGCAATCTCTTTATCATGAAAGTTGAACTTACAAATGTAGAAATATGTACAAAAAAAACTGCATTCAAAAATAAAACAATGTAAAATTTTAGAGCCTGCAAGTCCACTCAGTCTTACTTCTTGTTAAGCCAATTGCTCTGACAAACAAGTTAGTTTACATTTACAGGAGATAATACTGCCCAGTTCTTGTTTACAAATGTTGCCGACAGTGAGAACAGACATACTCATGGCACTGTTGTAGCCAGAATTGCAAGATATTTATGTGCCAGATGCCCTAAAGATTCATATGTCCCTTGATGCTTCCACCACCATTCCAGGGGACATGCGTCCATGCTGATGACGGGTTCTGCTTGACAAGAATCCAAAGCAGTGCGGACCGACAAACGTTCGTTTTCATTATCTGAGTCAGATGCTACCAGCACAAGGTTGATTTTCTTTTTTGGTGGTTCAGGTTCTGTAATTTCCACATCGGAATGTTGCTCTTTAAGGACTTCTGAAAGCATGCTCTACACTCCGTCCTGATGAGATTTTGGAAGGCACTTCAGATTCTTAAACCTTGCGTCGAGGGCTGTAGCTATCTTTAGAAATCTCATGTTGGTACCTTCTTTGCGTTTTATGAAGTCCGGAGTGAAAGTGTTCTTAAAATGAACAACACGTGCTGGGTCATTATCCGAGACTGCTATAACATGAAATATATGGCAGAATGCGGGTAAAACAGAGCAGGGGGCATACAATTTCCCCCCCAAGGTGTTCAGTAACAAATTTAATTAAAGCATTTTTTTTTTTAAACGCTTGTTATCAGCATAGAAGCATGTCCTCTGAAATGATGGCTGAAGCAAGAAGGGGTATACAAATGTTTAGCATATCTGGCACATAAATACCTTGCAATGCCAGCTACAGAAGTGCCATGCAAATGCCTGTTCTTACTTTCTGGTGACACTGTAAGTAAGAAGAGGGCAGCATTATCTCCTGTAAATGTAAACAAACTTATTTGTCTTAGCGATTGGCTGAACGAGAAGTAGGACTGAGTGGACTTGTAAGCTCTGAAGTTTTACATTGTTTTGTTTTTGAGTGCAGTCATGTAACAACAACAAAAATCTACATTTGTAAGTTGCACTTTCATGACAAAGAGATTGCACTACAGTACTTGTATGAGGCGAATTGAAAAATACTACTTATTTTAGCATAAGCTTCATGAGCTACTGCTCACTTCATCGGATGCATTCAGTGGAAAATACAGTGGGGAGACTTATATACACAGAGAACATGAAACAATGGGTGTTATCATACACACTGTAAGGAGAGTGATCACTTAAGATGAGCTCACCTGCTGGTATTAGCTCATCTTAAGTGATCACTCTCCTTACAGTGTGTATGGTAACACCCATTGTTTCATGTTCTCTGTGTATATAAGTCTCCCCACTGTATTTTCCACTGAATGCATCCGATGAAGTGAGCTGTAGCTCACGAAAGCTTATGCTCAAATAAATTGGTTAGTCTCTAAGGTGCCACAAGTACTCATTTTCTTTTTGTGAATACAAACTAACATGGCTGCTACTCTGAAAACTATTTATTTTATCATTTTTACAGTGCAAATATTTGTAATCAAAAATGATATCCACTTTGATTTCAATTGCAACACAGAATACAATATATATGAAAATGTAGAAAAACATCCAACATATTTAATTAATTTCAATTGGTATTCTATTGTTTAAGAGTGCAATTAAAACTGCGATTAATCGTGATTATTTTTTAAAATGTGATTAATTTTTTTGAGTTAATCGTGTGAGTTAACGACGATTAATCGACAGTCCTAACAACAATTGATGTAGCTTGGATTACTACTTCATTGCACTGAGAGCAGAATATGCTAGTTCCTTCACCATTGGCATTGCAGTAGTGCATTTAACTCTTTAAGATTAGTGTTAATAAGAAGTTATTTTAAATTTATGAAAGATCATCCACTATTGCTGCTTCTCAAACCCATCCAGTTTAATTTTGTTAGAATGTTAAAGTGATATTACTCAGAGGCTGCAGCAAGTACATCAGCTGTCAACCAGAAGAAACTTAGCATTACTTAACCTTTGCCTGAGAACCTTCCCAAACTATTTCCAGCTGTGTCTTACACACAGATTTTGTGTGTGGGGGTTGTGTAGTAGGGTTTCTGCAGCTCTGAAGAATTTTTCCCACTATCCACAAAAAAAGTGGGTGCTGAAGAAGATTAGTTTCTGTCGTGAGGTAGATGAATGGTGGAGTCCTGTAGCTTAAGTATTTGGTTAATTGCAATCATTTATTTTCATTCTGAATTAATAGAAAACATCTGCTTGATGATAAAGCCAAGATCTGTAATTATTTTGGGGAAAAATGTGAAATAGTTAGTGTGAAAGAGACTAAGGAAGGAAGTATGCTAGACAAAAAAAAAATCTCTAGATCCAATAGTATTCATTAAATATAAAAATGCTGTTTTGATTTTTTTATCAGCTGCCTTTGTAGGGTTTTTTAATTTATCAACCCCATTCTTGTTAATGCATCCCTATACACCCTTCAATTTTATACTTATAGTAGGCTTGAAAACTATAATTGCAGAGGCTGCTATCACACAGAAAACATTTAAAGAGATCTTCTGAATAAAGAAACTTGTCAAATTCTCTACACAACGTATCTGGTACTTATGTCCTGCAGAGTTATTTTCTTTTTCTACCAAACAGGAAGAGAGCTGTGAGCACTCCAAACAAACTTTCCTCTTTGAATTGGCCATATCTCTAGACTCCTGGTTATACTAACATTCAGAACTGTTAGCAGATGTGAGGGGTCACACACACAAATAAGCAGCTTTTGTTCAAATTAAGATTTTTGTTGGTTCTTTGCAAGGAAGCACCTCTATCTCCTCTGAAATGCTGTAAATATTGACCCACCTGTAAACATTACACACACATAGGTTAAGATAAAGAGGGAGAAACAACAGTCACTAGACTTCAGTACTGCTTTGAAGTAACGGGAGAAAAGAAGAGTTCTAAGCATGGCCTTTGATAAGGCCCACTACAAACCTGAGGTAAAAGAAAGCAGCGTTGCCATAATCCCCTCTGTGTAGTGGTTGTGTTCATCATACTGTAAGTAGCTATATCCTTGTATAGTAGTAAAGTGAATGTAATATTTAGAGACTACACAGCAGCCATCAGAGAGAGATGCAGGGCTTTTTGAGCAGATTATTAATGTTTTACTATTAGACGTCTCAAAACCCAACTCAGCCAGGAGAAGCATTAGCAGGTAAAGTTTCAAAGAAGCTGATCACGGTTAGTTCATCACCTCCTTTGCAGCAGACTTAAGGCTTATTCTTGCAACTACTGAGTATCCACTCATTGGTACCTTTTTTGAATGGAAGTCTGCAGATGGGACGAGTGAGGTTTACAAATTTTCTGAAGGCAAGCACTCTTCTGCCGTTAGATCGTTCTGATGATAGCAATGCTACCCCATTAGCCCAGTCATATTTTGTCATCAGCCATGACACAGAGGCTCCTATAACATCCCCATTAGCTCGCTTTGCTGTGCAACATTTTAGAAAGAGTCTGATCAAACACAGCAGAGGGAGTTTTGTGATCCTACGTTATGGCTGCCATGGAGGTTGAAGGTGGACTACTTCCCCCCCACCTACTGCATCCACATCTATGTCACTGGGAAGCATTCCATGCAGTCTGGTGAGTCAGAGCTGTTGCTTTTAAGGAACACACAGATGTTATTCATAGCCTACCATTGCCATTGCTTGCAATCCATAGATAAAACCTGACAGCAATCAGACCAGATTGTCTGGCTCTATGAAACCAAATGTATCCCTTAAACAGTGTAAACACTCTGTCCTCTCAGAGTTTCAACCACTCTTCCATATGGAAAGCTGGAAGGGTTGAGGGTGCTGTGACTTACACCTTATGAAGTGAATCCAACTTGTCATAGCTGGTCAAAGTCAGAACTGGGCTGATGTGTCCAGTAACTAGGATTGTAAAAAGGCTGGATGCAAGCCTTCCTTTTGTGACTGCTGGGAAATCTGACAGATTTTATAGCATGGAATGGGAATGGGAATGGAATATATTTATTTTTAAACAACTCCTAGCACTTAGGTCCAGATTTTCAGAGTGGCACAGTTACACTGAACACAAAAGTGCAAATGCCCACCTAGCTGTTTAACAGGTATGTTTAAATATACTAATTTATGTGCAACTCCATCACTTCTACACATGCAATTCTGAAAATCTTAGACCTTAGATTTTTTAAGCAGATCCTGGAAAACTGGATAAACAGAAAACATGGGCAGCACAGGATTCTGGCAATGTGCAGCTTCCCTATGTATTTCTCTCAACCCTTAACAGCAGGTATCACTTCTACAGATCAGTTTTCATGCCCATCCAATTCTCAGCTTCTTTGCTAAAATAGTCACCAACACCCTTCCTCAGACTAACTGTGATGTGAACATTATTCCTGGGGGAATTCTGTGCCACTGCACACATGCAGAATTTATGTCCCCCACAGATTACTTTGCTTCCCCACAGAAAAATGACTTTCTGATGGGGAAGCAAAGGGAAGCCACAAGACCTGTCATGTGACCCTCCCCAGCAGTTTCAGGTGCCCAGGGCAGCTGGAAGAGAGGTAAATCACTGTGGGGAGTGGGGCATGGGGCGGTACTTGGGAAGACCCAGCTGGTGATTCCTACCCTGCACCAGGCTCAGCTGTAGTCCCGGCTGGGCTGGGGAGGACAGGACTTCCTCTTCCCCTTCATGGCATCCAGGGCCGGGTCAGACCCACCCCCAGATTTCTCCCCCAGCTGTAGGAAATTCTGAAAACTCCCTCCCCTCCCCCCACCCATGCTCCCTACACCCATCGCTCTTCAGCTGCAGGGGGAGGGATCTCTGTACAGGGAGCTGCTCCCCAATCTGCCCAACCCCTGTGCATCCAGATTCCCTCACCCCCAGATCCTCCCACCGAGCCTCAACCCCTCCCGCACCCAGAACCACCCCATACGAGCTCTGCAGCTGGACCACCCTGAGTCACCCACAACCAGATCCCCAGAGTACAAAGCCCCAACCAGCTGCATTTGGATTCCCACACCAATGAGCCCCACTCTCCCAGCATTTGGACCTCCAACTGAGCCCTCCACACCCAGACCCCTCCCTGCTGAACCCCAACCACCTTCACCTGTACCCCCCTGCAGAGTCCCATTACCGTTGCACCCAGAACCCCCCAACAAGCCCCTGTGCATCCAGATGCCTCCCTCCACCTGGATCCCCCACTGAGCTGCCCACACCCAGATAGCATGACACAGACCCCTGTCAATCCACATCTGGATCCTCCCACACTAAGCCCCATCTACACTTGGTTCCTGCCTTGCTGAGCCTGCCTGCCCACACCTGGTGCACCTGGCATGGAGGGGCAGGGTCCTGGGGTGTTTCTGGGGCAGACCCGGTCCTTGCGCTGTGTCAGGGTTCGGTGCAGCATTACCGCTGAGTTTGTGTCCCGGGGAGAGATGCAGAGTTATTTCCCACCTCCATGCAGCCAGTGGCCTGTGCTCCCCAAGGCCATGCTGGAGCCTCCACATTTATTTGACAAATACAATTTGCAGAATTTTAAAATATTGTGGACAGCATTTTTATTTTTTTGGTGCAGAATTTTTAAATTTTTGGCACAGAATGCCCTCAATAGAAGAACATCTCTTCGTTAGGAGCAGGATTAACATTTCAGACTGGCCATGAAACAGACATCATTTGATAAGGACTTTTTGGTCAGAACTCACCTAGATCAGATGGAGTTCTCTGATCTCGAGAGAAAATGATCATTATATATTACCAATCCTTTCTCATTCGCCTCAATGCACCTTCAAGCCAAGAAATTTGTTCTCTGAAAAAGAACGTGCTAATATTTCAAAAGTTACTTGTATTCATAGAATTGCAAAAATCAACTATACTGAGAGTAGTCAGCTCAATTTAGTGTCTTGCTGCCTACACTGGCAACAGAACAACCCTCCTCTTTGTTTTGCATTTTTGCACAGACATTCTGACAGATTTAGGACCTCTATACAAACCAATTTGAAAGTAGCTCCTTCACATATTACTGTCCACATACATGTAATTCTAGCATCATACCAAATACATTTCCTTTCTACTTGATACTTATTGCCTCAGTGAATACTCAGGCCCAATACTTCCAGGAGCCAAACAAATCAGAGTTTGTGGGATTTTGAACTGCTTTTCCATACTGACATTCTTAGAAATTGGTGCCTCTGGAGCAGTAACAAATGAAAGCACTAAAATTAACAGTATTCTCATGCTTCCTACTATCTCATGTGTGGGTAAACAAAGGAAAGCACTGAGTTAATCAGATGTTGGACTGGTATTCTATTTGTACCAGTATAGATGTAATGGATTGAACTGCTAATGGCACCAGACAATTTGTTTGAAAATAAGTGCTAGCAGGTAGCATGTTTGGAATTAACAGACCTGAAAAATCTGGCATTCTAGATTTTGTACAGGTTAGTCTCTAAGGTGCCACAAGTACTCCTGTTCTTTTTGTAGATTTTGTACAGTAGATGGACTTTTGTCTTATGCCAATACATGTGAAAGGTGGAAAAAGCAATGCCTCTATTGGCAATTAAAATCTTTATAGTTTCCTAAATGGAATAGCCAGATCATACAAAAGTCTCTAATTCCTGAAGCATAGAAATAACTCCTAACTACTCCCAAAGTCTCCAACAACTTCAGCAAAGAAATCAAGAGATGTTCATCTAGACATTTTAGGGTAAATTTCCAATCACTAAAATGACTTTCCCGTTATCACTGGGATGCATGTGACTACACTCCATTATTTTGAAAAAATGTACAGCTAAATATTTGTGACCATTCCGTAAGTACTTCCCAAGAAAGCAGGTTACAGAAATGTCAGCAGACTATTCAGAAGAATACTTAAGACAAATTTTCAAAACTAACTCCATCATTCCTACTGTGTCAGCTGTATTATGTACATACGAAGACAGAGCATCCCTCAGATTTTAGCTATGGCGAAGACATAAAAATGGCCGAACACCCAAAATACTATAGAGAGGAGAGTTAGGCCTTAGCAGTCACAGGCCATAGTCACATGCCTTGCTTCAAGGCCTACAAAAGCTACCCTCCCTAGTTAGAACTATAAGGTTTCATTTGGGGAAGTTGTGGGTGGGGGGAGAAGAGATGTGTGAAGAGGGAGCTTCATTGGGTGCAAGGGTTTTGACGCAGAAATGCCCATGTGAATTAATATTGGGTAGTTACCCACCTCACACCTTCAAACTCCCTCAAGGGGGAGACTGTGCCCCAGACATGGAGGAGATATATGGGTAGCACAGCACTTAAGACAGCCATGATGCCACTATCACAGATTGATACTTTATAGCCTTTAAATAAAGGTGGCAGAATGGGAGAAGAGGGAGAAAACAGGAAGACTAGTAGAAAGAGAAGGCATACTGCAAGTGTACTGAGAACGGTGGATGGTGGAGGAGGAACCAGATAGTGAAGAATAAGGGCTTGTCTACATTTACAGTGACATCAGTTATGAGTTTGTTTTTTTGCTGTCATAGTTAAAGTGGCAACCTCCCTCCTGGGTAGATTCAGTTATACTGGTATAACAGAACTTATTTCAGCAAACTTTTTAAATGTAAACTAGCTCTAACTGTTCTCATATAAACACCATGCCCTGAGCAAAGATAATTAAATTGTGATGTGAATACAAGTGAGAGTAAAAACTGTAAATTTGGTCAGATTACTTTGATCTAGAGAAATAATTCAGTAAAGTTCCACACTAGATTGTCACACACATTGGAACAGGGCCAGGGTATGAAGAGAAGCGAGGGAAGGGCAGCAAGACAGTGCCATGTGGAATGGGGCTTCTGGAGATTAGTGTAGAGGGTCAGCCTCTCTGTGCAAACACTCAATCACCCACAGATGCTCCAACTGCCACAGGTTCTCCCTGGAGATTTCAGAATAACTGCAGGTTCAGAGTGTCGCTCCCCTGTTTTATCAATGGGCTACCAACCCCCATCCACTGGAAGGGACAATGCTCACAATTAAACTCTGTGGCCTGACAGCCATGGATATTTCTGTTTATCTTCGGTTTCCTGAAGGTAAGCAGGATCTTTGGTCTAATTTTGGTTTGTTGGGTTTAGTGCAGAGGTGCTTGGCGGTGTTGGTGCCCTGTGATGTACAGGAAGTCAGACTAGGCAATACAGTGGTCCCTTCTAGCCTTAACCTCTGTCTGGTCCCAGATGTTCATAGCACTTATCGTATCACATTTATATTATTCTCAGCAGTGGGGGACATAATCAAACTTGGACCTGCTGGGTGTAAATATTGGATTTACATAGTTTCAGACATACTTCTCTCTGAATTTTTGATCTCCCATAATGTTGTTATGTTGTAACCTGTGGGGCTATATCCTGGTGCTCCAAAGAATGAAATGTTTTGAGAACCAAGCAGGAGACTGGAGTTTTGAGAGAGGAGATAGGTCCATGCGAGGATTTATCAAATAATCCAGAGAATAAGATGCTGGAGAGTCTCTTCTATAAACCAATGCTATTTACTAACATTTAAATGGAGACACATAACAAGCAAACATTAAGTGCTGGAGACCACTCTAAGGCTTTGTCTACATTGGACTTTTGTTGGTAACACTTTTGTCATTCAGGGGTGTGGAAAAAAATAAACAAACACATTCCCGAATGACAAAAGTTTTACCGACAAAAAGCGACTGTGTGAACAGTGCTTTGTTGGCAGGAGAGCTCTTCTGTGGACAAAGCTACCGCGTCTAATTGGGGAAGTTTTTTTTTGTCAGCGGCAGAGCTCTCTCCCGCCGACAAAGAACAACTACCCTGCGCACCTTTTAGCGGCACGGATGTAGCGGCACAGCTGTGTCGCAAAAAGGCGCGTAGTGTAAACATAGTCTAAGTGTTTGTCAGTTTACTAGTGGTTTGATCATGCCAGTTAGGCATAGCTGGAAGAAGGAGTAATGTGGACTGCCACAATGACAATACTGAAAGGCATTGTACCTCCTTAAACCCCCTCAAGTGCAGAGATGAAACAAACTCACTACTATGCCCCCAGTGCACTAGTCCCATTCCATCAGCCAGAGTGGAAGAGGAGTGGGGTAGTTGTTCTACCCAATTCCCCTTTGGCATGGTTTCGAGTCCCCAGAGGCTAGGGCCAGAGCAGTTCCTGTGCTCCTCAATTCTGGTTGGCCTTTAGATGGACTTTTCAAGAGGGGGTGGGAAGAGAAGGTTCTGTGTGCCATCCCCCAACCTCCTACATAGAGTCTTGTTCTAAAACAGCAGCTTGAAGTTAAAGCTTTGCTAATGGAGAAGCACTATACATGCTTCCTAAGTAAGATTCCTAAAGATGCACAGCTCTTCTCAAGTATGATTTTTCAGTTCATAAGCCAATGCTTTATTAAAACAAGAAACCTCTAATCTATTACCATATCCTCATTACATCACGCTCAACAAGTTATGGTGTTTGGAAAGTATTTTTTTTATTATTGAATGTGTATAGCACTTTACAGACAATGTAGCTAACTTCTTAAATAAGCAGTTTAAGACTTAATAAATGAAGTAGGTCCAAGCAACTCAATAGGTGCTTTGTAACCAGACACAGTCATGGTTTAAGACACAGCCACACACACATACTTCACTTAGTTAGTTTTATGCTTACAGGACACCTAAACTTAATAAAAGACAACACCATTTATTATTTTTTTGTCTATTGCCACAATTTTTTTTAATAAAAAACACAACCACAGTTTGGTAACAGCTTACTAAAGAAATGCCAATTTAATTAAAACAAAAAGGTACAATGTTTCCCTAAGATTTACTACTACTTTACTGAAGAGTAAACTTTCTGTAAAAGTCCAGATGTTAGACTGCCTCAGGAAAATTCCAATTCAACTTTCTCCTGTACAAACTGTAATGAATAGGTCTGTCTGCATTCACACAGGACCGTTTGTTGGATTTGCTTTGGCCGAGATAATGCTGGTTAGCAGACAACGGCATTGGGGCTCCTGACTTTTTATTTGAAACTTGCTCACTGAAAGGAGAGTGTGTTCTATGCAATTAGGTATTTTTGTCATCAAAAATTAGAATTTAAAATAACGCCTTTAAGTTATAGTTCTCATTGCAGACTGTCAGAACGATACTGAAGTGCACATTGCAAACTTCTTTTAACTTGTGTATAAAAAGGACATAACATTGACAGACAAGTTACAAAACAGCTGCCACTGTAGTAGAATTGCAGGACATTTACTTCTGCTGTTTGTGGAACTCTGTACGTATACTGGATTTTTACAGTATGTATTGCACATCACTCAGCCAAATCACGCTCCATGTTGCACTGTACTGCCAAGTCAATGTCCTACGGAGCAGAGAGTCATCCCATAGAAACACATACACAGACCCAAATCTTATCAGCTCAGCCACACTGCATCTCAGAATGAATGTGCCAGAGCTAAATGCTCAGATAGGGTCAGTCCACTACTCTAACCACTAGGCCACATTCCTTTTCCAGACCCAGGAATTGAGTCCAGGAATCCTGACTCCCTACATTTTACTGCTGTCTAGCAAATACTTGTGCAAACAGCTAGCAAACTATGTGTTGTGCCTTCTCTCTCCTCCCCACCTGCACCCTGCCCCCAGGTTCACAGAGGGGATAATAGTTACTCCTTAACCTCAAGTTGTAGATATTTGCTGGGGATCTGAAGGTACAGAATTCAAACCCTGTTGCTGACCCATGGGTCCAAGGGAAGGGAATCTTTATTAGCCAAATGACGAGACCTTCCCTCACTTTCCCTTTTTAAAAACTGGGTTTTTTTAAATAGATGTATTTTCACGGTCAATTAAAAGGATTTATTTGAAAAAAACTTAATTATGGCACAACACGCAACAAGACAGGTGCTGTGTATTTTAGATGTTTGTCTCATTTTCATTGCATCAAACTGGCAGGTTTGAAAGTTGGGAGAGATAGATGTATGAGCATTACTCATGCTATCTTTAGAGTTGGAGTTGTTTTCTTTGTTCCTCAGTGGTTAATCATACCCAGACTAAATCCTGCCTTGTAGTGTGCAACTTTCCTTGGACTTCAATGTCATAACACTACCTAGGGACCAGATCCTACGGAGTCAATACAAGCTTTGCTATTGGTTTCAATGAGAGCAAGAGCAGGAACTATATTTGAAAAATAAGTAAGTTCAGCACAGTGGTAGCGTCTCCCTTTTCAGTCATTTTTCTCTTTTTTCTCAAATTCCCACTTTCCTGCTTCTGGGTATGTTGACACTTGCACATTTACCTGACACTGTTGCACTACTATGTTCTTCATGCAGTATAAAAATCGTAACTCAGACCTCCCCGCCTGAGATTTTAAAAAAAAAAGAGATTATATTGTAGTTTTTGCTCTTTTGACTTTTGAATTCCCCTTGCCAAACCCCAATATGAGTGTGACAATTGGCATAATAGAAATGCAGGGATGAAAGGGACCTTGAAAGGACAAATCCAGCTCTCTGCAGGGAGTCAAGACCAGGTAAACCTAGACCATCCCTGACGCAGGAAGCCTGCTAAACAGTCAGTGGGGCCACTGGGTGATCAAGGTGCTAAGGGAGCACCCAAGAAAGAAAAGGATGTTGTGGAGAAGCAAAATGAACTCTTTGCATCAGTCTTCACTGAAGAGTATGTGGGGGAGATGTCCATACCAGAGCCACTCTTTCCACTGACAAATCTGAGGAACTCTCCCATACTGAGGTGTCAATAAAGGAGGATTTAGAACAAACTGATAAAATTAAACAGCAATAAATCACCAGGACCAGACGGTACTTACCAAGAGTTCTGAAGGAACTCAAATGTGAAATTGCAGAACTACTGACTATGGTATGTAACCTATCACTTAAACCAGCCTCTGTACCAGATGACTGAAGGGTAGCTAATGTAATGCCAATTTTTAAAAAAGGCTCCAGAGGCAATCATGGCAATCACAGGCCGATAATCTAACTTGAGTATCAGGCAAACTGGTTGAAATTATATTAAAGAACAGAATTATGTGACATAGATAAACACAATGTGTTAGGGAAGAGTCAGCACGGCTTTTGTAATGTGAAATCATGCCTCATCAATCTAGTAGAATGCTCTGAGGGTATGTGACAGAGTGCTAGAGGCTAATGAGTGAGCAAGCCCTCTGGTCACTTAGCATATGTCTACACAGCAACTCAACACCAGTGGCCCGCTCATGCTAGCCTACTCAGGCCTGCGGGGCTGTTGCATTGCTGTGTACACTTCCGGGGTCAGGGACCCTCCTACCCTTCAGGGTACTACGGCTTGGGCTGGAGCCCTGTGGTGTGGGAGGGTCCCAGAGCCCGGGCTCCAATCTGAGCCCAGAAGTCTACACAGAAATAAAACAGTTTAAAAACAGCCTGAGGCCCGTGAGCCTGAGTTGGCTGGCATGGGCCAGCTGTGGGTTTTTCCTTTGCTCCACAGACATACCCTTAGATGCCAATCATTTTCCCAGAGAAAGCTGATGGAGGTACTTAGATAATCAGGCTAGCCATCTGGGTGGGATACAGAGGCAATTAGCCCAAATCTGATAAAGAGGCACAGGAAGGAAGTGCGGGGAGACCAGGCTAGCTGAGCTCAATCACATGGAGGCCTTGGAAGGGAGACCTCTGTTCCCTGCAGGTCCTGAGGAGAGGGCCAAAAGCACTGTAGATACTGTAAACAGACTGCTGCATGCGATTGTTGTGGTAGCGAGGGAGGGAATTTAACAGAAAAGGGTGCTGTGAATGCACAACCACGGGAGTCTGTGCAGTTTCTGTGGGGAAAAAGACAGGAGCAAAAGCACACCCTGTTACAGGATGTCAACAAGCATGCAGACAAAGATGATTCAGTCAATATAGTGTACTTGGACTTTCAGAAAGCGTTTGACAAATCCCACAAAAAAAAGTCTCTTAAGCAGAGTAAGCAGTTGCGGAATAAGAAGGAAGATCTTCTTGTGGATAAGTATCTAGTTAAAAGATAGAAAACAAGGAGTGAAAACTGAACATGTATTCCTTTAATGGAGAGGTAAATAGCATGGTCCCCTCAGGAGCTATAGTGGGATCTGTGCTATTCAACATATTTATAAATGATCTGGAAAAAAGAGTGGACAGTGAGACTATTCAAAGTTCGAGATAGGTAAGTCCAAAGGGGGCTATAAAGAATTTTCAAGGGATCTCACTAAATTCAGTGACTGGGTAACAAAGTGGCAGATGAAATTCACTGTTGATAAGTAATGCACATTGGAAAAAAATAATCCCAACAATATATACAAACTGATGGGGTCTAAATTAGCTATTACCACTCACGAAAGAAATCTTAGGAGTCATGGATAGTTCTCTGAAAACATCCACTCAATGTGCACTGGCAATCAAAAATGCAAACACAATGTTAAGAACCATTAGGAAAGGGATAGAAAAGAAGACAGTAAATACCATCAGGCCATTATAGAAATCCATGGTACACCCGTTCCTTGAATAACACATGCAGTTCTGGGGGGGGGGAGTTGGGGTTGTTTTTTTTTTTTGAGATGGGAAAAAGATTAGAATTGGAAAAGGTACAAAAAAGGGCAACAAAAATTAGGGGTATGGAACAGCATCCATATGGGGCGAGATTAAAAAAAGGCTGGGACTGTCTGGCTTGGAAAAAAAAGAGACAACTAAAGCACGATATGACAGATGTCTATAAAATCATAAGTGATATGGAGAAAGTAAATAGGGAAGAGTCATTTACCTGTTCAAATTACACAATGAAATGATGAAATTAATAGGCAGAAGGTTTTAAACAAACAAAAGAAAGTTCTTCACAAAACGCAGAGTCAACCTATGGAACTCATTGCCAGGGGATGTTGTGCACGCCAAAAGTATAACCGGGTTAAAAAAAAAATTAGAGAAGTTCATGGATGATAGGTCCATCAATGGCTATTAGCCAAGATGGTCATGGATGCAACCCCATGCTCTGAGTCCCCCAACCTCTGCCAGAAGCTGTGACTGGACGACAGGAGACGGATCACTCAAAATTGCCCTATTCTGTTCATTTCCTCTGAAGCAGCTGGCACTGGTCACTGTCAGAGACAGGATACTGGCTTAGATGGACTATTTGTCTGACCCAGTATAACCATTCTTATGTTCTGGCAGGTGTTTGTGAAAGCTGTTTTTAAACAACTCTAGTGATGGGGATTACACAACCTCCCTTGGAAGCCTATTCTAGAATGTAATTACCCTTATAGTTAGCAAGTTTTTCCTAATATCTAAACTAAATCTCCCTTGATGCTGATTAATCCCATTGCTTTTTGTCCTACCTTCAGTGTACATGGAGAACAATTGATCACAGTCCTCCTCAGTAGCCTAGAAGGAATTTAATCAATGGGCAACTAGTGTCCCAAATTTACTGGGTAGGATGATTTTGGGGCTGTGCTGCAGGAGTGCTCACATCTGTCTATTCTCACCCCTGTCCATCCCCAGCCCAGCAATTAATTCTGATCCCCACCCTCCTAATAAATCCTGCCCCCTATTCCCACATCAATTCTGCTCCCCACAGACCTCTCTTAGCTCTGCCCACAATATAGTTCTGCCTCCGTCCCCTCCACTCAGCCATTCAGCCCCCACCGCAGTTCAGCACCCCCACCCCTATCAGTACAGCACTGCCAGAAGTTTAGCCCTCTCCAGCCCTCCCAGCAGTTCTGCTCCCCAGCCTCACTTCTGCTCCTCCTGGGGTTCAGCCTCCTCTCCCAGGCTCAGCAGGGTCCCTTTCTTTCCCTTCCAGAGCGTGGGGGCAGTTCCAGGAGTTCACCTCCTTCTGTCTCTTCCCAGGCCACGTGCTGCAGAGAGGTGGAGGGAAACGAACCGACTTGTCCCAGGTAGTGATGGGGGGCTGCTGGGCTTTTTAGTTGCTTCCCCCCACACCTGGTGAGAATTGCTTTGGGTTGCTGCGGGGAAGGGAAAGAGCAGAGCACTTTGCCTACAGCAGTGCTGATTGGTTATTCAGCCCCAGGAGGCGGCAATTGGGGCAGACAACCCATCAGAGGGCTCAAATTTGCTAGGAGGACTGGAGTTTCTCATGTCATCACAAGACCAGGTTCCAGCCAAGCCACAATCTTGTTACTTGGAAAAGAATCGCGAGAGTTGGCCATGCCATTTATGTAATTCCCAGGATTCTGTTTTCTGGCAAGGTCACATAAAAATCCTGTTTAAAAACATGACTGACTGACAAAATTCATCCCTGGTATGGAACACAGCAGCTCCTCTGAAGTCAGTGGGCTAATGGGAGTGGCTTATATGTTCCTGAGGGCAGAAATGAGTCTGCAAGATGGCGTGTCATGGTAGCCCCACCCATTTGAGTTACGAAGATCTTTAGAAAGTAAATTATACTCCATGACAAACTATTAGACAATAATGGATTAGAAATGTGTATTGACAGGCTTCAACATCTCAATGAAACCTTTAATGGAAGGCCTTTCAGAAATGCAGTTGGAAGTGTTCTGTCAGTGGGACAAATTTAGTCATGGTACAATTCTGCTGAAATCAATGTGTCATGCTCATTTACCAGTAATGAATGTAGCCCAATGTCTTTAAGTATTTCATAATACTAGCTCTCAGAGCTGCAAACATGCACTGCTATAGCGGAAGCCATACATAATATGCCAGATAAAGTTTTAGCGGCATGTGCTCTACGGACTAATATGAGTGAAGATACGTCTTCCAAGGTTACTGGAAAAGCTTCAGCCTCCAATTCCACAGCATATTTTTGCCTCATACCCTGCAGTTCCAATGCTTGGAACAGAAGAGAGAGTTGGCTGGGTGTGAGAGATCTTCCTGAAGATGTAGGTAGGGTGGATCAAAAGTTTTCTGTCTATGTGTTTTGAACAAAACAAACAAAGGGGGGGGGGGTCAATGCAATGAATTTTGGCAAGAAGGGTCTGCTTTCTGCAGAAAATGTTCATTTTCATTGAAAAGCCAAACACCTGGAAACCAAAAAATTTTCAGTTGAAAACCAAACGTTTAGTTTCAGACATGCTCCTGGGGTATCTCATGCCCCCACTCTATGTGGGCCATGCTCCCCTGCACCTCTTATGATGCACTGATGACCAGGTATTTCCACAATTCAGCACGGAGGTTCAGGAAAAGGGGAGATTGAGGTGCATCATGAAATATATATAGTGTGTAGTCCAGCTAGAGAGCCCAGCCCACAGAGGAGATTTAGGATATGGGGCACCCTCACTATAACTCCCATGAGCATGGAAAAGGCATTTCCAAATTGAAATTTTTGGTTTTCAGAACAGAGTGCTTTTGATTTTTTTTTTACCAAGATGTCGAAATACTCTGCAGGGTTGCAGGATTAAAGGAGTCTGATCAGCTCTAGTTGTATCCCGATCATTAAACCCTCCAGTATGTTTTTTAGGTCATGGTTTTAATTTGACTTTTAAATTCCTTTTTCCAGAGTCCAATAGATTAAACATTTTTGTTCTCAGAGTATCAGTAGTAAAGTTCATCTAAACAAAAGCTATACTACTATTGGTCGGGTAGCTGGACCTGCAAAGTGCTAAAATAAAAAACTCTTATGAAGGATGAATATGAGCAAATGCCTGGGAAGACTCTATGATCTTTCATTCCAGAATTAAATTTGAGTTAATTAATATCAGCATATCTGAGTTATGAGTGAGATTTCTGTTTGTTGAAAGAACAAGACAAAAAACAAAGACTGATGTGAACTATGTCCTAAAAATCAGAGAGTAAACTATGGCTTCTACTAGCAGTATATTTCCCTCATTTAAACACAAACCCTTAGGAAAAAGTTTTGTTTTGAAAGTTACTTATATAAAAGTAATGTTCAATTTTTGTATATATATATAAGCAACATGATTGTTTCCTTTTGCATTAACACTACGTTTGTGCCTCAAAATGTTTCATGCTTTCCCAGATTTTTGCACGAGTGTAATCATTCTTAAAATGTATGCATGTGTGTGCAAAGAAACAGCAATTCTATGTAGTCAGACCCAGGAGACATGTTATAGGATCCCTGTAGCCTTGTGAGGACTATAATGGTCTTTGAAAAAACAGTTTGTAGTCCCCTCCAGGCATGTGTCATACTGCCAGATAAGATTAGAATGTGATAAGCTGGAGAAACTTTTTGAAGACATTCAAGAGATCATGTAAGGAAGTGGCTCAAGGGTTATACTTTATCAAACCAACATGTTTTAATTGTTTATCACTAATAGCAAATTATCCTCTTGCTTGTGAAAGTTGGCATTCATTTTTATTTAAAACAGTGTAAAACAAAGTTTATCCTTAGAGGTATTTCCAGAAGCTGAAATTACATACAGGTCAAGACCAAGAAAATAATTATCTATGCTGCTTGGTCAACTGCTACTTGCTGGCAGTGCTATGAATCCTAGAGAATTGTTCAGATTGCTGCTGAAATATTATATTCAGAATGTTGGAACCGAGAACATACCCCTTTATTGTCCCCCTATTTATAACTTCCTTGCATTCAGATGCTTTCTTTGTGAATCAGGAATATATTTCACAGTTCTCTGCCATCTGATAAAAGTCATACATTTTGACTTTATATTGCTGTGCAGAGCTTCTCGGGAAGCAGGGCCCCTCAAAGTTGAGTATTTCTCTATAGCAACTTTCATGCCGGGTGACTGCCTGATGAATAAGGCGTAAGGTCTGAACAATGTGTTTCACTCTTGTTAAATGTGAAAACTGTCACACATGAGGCCCAACTCCAGTTTTTAGGAGCATACAATAGGTACCCATTATACTTTTACTGCAAGCTAGTAAGTGCTTTACAGAATGAGCTCATGGGTACATAGTCCAAGATGATTATAAAGTAAGTTTTGTGAGACAGAAGTGTCACTTTTGAGAGACTCTTATTACACTATTTTTTTTTTTTTTTAAAAAGTTGCACTTCATTTGACAAGATATTATACTTTTTGCCGCTTAGGGTAATGAAAACCCTGTTCAAAATCAAGCCAAGTTATTTATTACAGTCAATACACTTTGCCCCCTAATTCATAATTCTTCAGAATCCCTATGCTATCTGGAAACATTATGACATGCAATAAGCACAATTGTTTCACTGTTGCCACTTCTCATGATTTTTATAGCAAGTCTCACAGTATTTGGTGTTTTCTTCACATGCCAGCTCTTAGAATTGGAAGATTACATGAGAATTTCAGCTTTCATTTAAAATGAAAACAATAAAAAAGGCAGCTGCTCGTCCTCAAGGCTGTAAAAGCAATCTCGAAACCATAAACCTAGGGGCTCAAAACCAGAAAGCAAATGAAAAAAAACTAAAGGTAATTAAAAAACAACAACAATTCAGGATTTTAGAATGCCAGGGGTTGGAAATAGTGAATTTACAACACACCTTCTGTTCTTGGGTCCCAATCTTGGTATAAGCTCCATGCAGGCTGACTGCACAAAATACTGTGAGGTTCAGTACCCTACCTAACAGGCACTGATTGAAGTGAACAGCCTTTCAAACTCTATGTTCACTTACATGGGAATACTCTGTTCTGAGCTAATATTTTATTTCCTTACACACACTCGCTGTGTGGCACATTAGCGATAACAAACCTATTATCTAGCTAACTGAAAGTTAGCAGGTTATAAATTCTATTGTGAAAATCATCCTTGCTGTGAGTGGGGTGGGGAAGAAGAGATGGATGGTTGCTGGTGGGCCCCAAACCAAAATGGAGTCACATGTGCTAACTTTTCCTTAACAGCACTAGATGGAAAAGTATTTACAAGATCAGTGGGACTATTCATGTAAAGTAGTGTTTGCAGAGCAAGACCCTTAGAGTGTTTACTGCTTTGGGCTTATTGTTGTCACTACAAGATTTAATGATTTAATGAGAAGTCCATTAAAATGGATGAAGGACACTAAGGGCTTGGCTACACTTACATTTTATAGCACTCTAACTTGCTGGCTCAGGGGTGTGAAAAATCACTCCCCTGAGTGCAGCAAGTCAGAGCACTTTAAAGCGCTAGTGTAAACAGACTCCAGAGACTCCGTGCTCCCAGAGCTAATCCCCTCGTGGAGGTGGATTACCAGGAGCGCTGGGGGACCTCTCTCCCAGCACACGCATGTGACCACACTCGCACTTCAAAGCGCTGCCACAGGGAACGCTCCTGCGACAGTGCTTTGAAGTTTCCAATATAGCCATGCCCTAAGACGGTGACAACACTGGACTATCTGAACTACAAACTTTGTTTAAAGTCTATGTTTAACAAATAATATGATTAAATAGGAAGTAATGAACATATGATCAACTGAAAAATGTTGATAGACATTCCTTGTTCAGAAGGACAGGCGGGAGGGCTGGGGGAGGGAGGAGGTGATGTATTGTGCATCAATTGTGCATCAGTGATACATACACTTCTGAGGTCTGGAAGGAGATGAGAGGTAGACCAGTTGAAAGTCTCCGGCAAAAGATAAAGGTGGTGTGGGAAACATGGAGATGCTATGGAAGGGGTCTACTACAGACTACCAAAAAGTTTAACTGGACCAGATGCTTAACACAATCAATATTAACAACAAGGGAGATGAAACACAAGCCAGAATAGGAAAAGAAAAAAAAACAGGTTAAAGAATATTTAGTTAAGTTAGAAGTATTCAAGTCAGCAAGGCCTGATGAAATTCATCCTAGTGCACTTAATGAACTACTTGAAGAAATCTTAGAAATGTTAGCAATTATCTTTGAGAGCTCAGAGGACGGGTGAGGTCCTAGAGGACTGGAGAAGGACAAACATTGTATCTATCTTTAAAAAGAGGAACAAAAAGGATCTTGAGAATTATAGACCAGTCAGCCTAACTTCAATACCTGGAAAGATACTGAAATAAAATATCAAACAATCAATCTGTAAGCACCTAGAGGATAATAGGGTTATAATAGCCAGCATGGATTTGTGAAGAACAAATCATGCCAAACCAATCCAATTTCCTTCCTTGACAGGTTACTGGCTTAGTGGAATGGGGGCGGGTAGAAGAAGTAGATGTGCTATATCTTGATTTTAATAATGCCTTTGACACAATCCTACATGACATTCTTATAAACAATCAAGGGAAATGTAGTCTAGATCAGTGGTTCTCAAAGCCGGTCCACCGCTCGTTCAGGGAAAGCCCCTGGCGGGCTGGACCGGTTTCTTTACCTGCTGCATCCACAGGTCCAGCCGATCGCGGCTCCCACTGGCTGCGGTTCACCACTCCAGGCCAATGGGGACTGCGGGAAGGGCGGCCAGCACATCCCTTGGCCCGCGCTGCTTCCAGCAGCCCCCATTGGCCTGGAGCAACGAACCGCAGCCAGTGGGTATAAAATGTGTGGACAACTGGTTGAAAGACTGTACTCAAAGAGTAGTTATCAGTGGTTCACTGTCAAACTGGGAGGACATATTTAGTGGGGCCCCACAGGAGTCAATCCCGGATCCGGTACTATTCAGTGTTTAAATTAATGACTTGGATAATGGAATGGAAAGTATGCTTATAAAATTTGCAGATCACACCGAGCTGGGAGGAGTTGCACGCACCTGGGAGGAAAGGATTAGAATGCAAAATGACCATGACAAAATGGAGAATTGATCTGAAATAAACAAGATGAAATTCAATATTGCCAAGGGAGAAAAAAAATATATCAAATGCACAAAAGGCAATATCTAGTATAGGATCTGGGGTTTATAGTGGATTACAAATTGAATATGAGTGAATGATGCAATGCAGTTGCAAAAAAGGCTAATATCTAGGGCCCTACCAAATTCACAGCAATGAAAAATGCGTCATGCACCATGAAATTTGATCTCCACTTGTGAAATTTGGTCTTTTACGTGCTTTTACCCTATCCTATACAGATTTCATGGGGGAGACCAGCGTTTCTCAAATCGTGGGTCCTGACCCAAAAGGGAGGTGCGGGGGGGTGTCAAAAGGTTATTTTAGGGATGTTGCAGTATTGTCAACCTTACTTCTGCGCTGCCTTCAGAGCTGGGTGGCTGGAGAGTGGCAGCTGTTGGCCAGGCACCCAGCTCTGAAGGCAGCACCCTGCCAGCAGCAGCGCAGAAGTAAGAGTGACAATACCACACCATGCCACCCTTTACTTCTGTGCTGCTGCCTTCAGAGCTGGGCAGCTGGAGAGTGGCGGCTGCTGACTGAGGGCCCAGCTCTGCAGGCAGCAGCACAGAAGTAAAGGTGGCAATACCATACCATGCTATCCTTACTTCTGCGCTGCTGCTGGCTCTGCCTTCTGAGCTGGGCTCCCAGCCAGCAGCTGCTGCTCTCCAGCTGCTCAGCTCTAAAGGCAGTGCCGCCAACAGCAGCGCAGAAGTAAGGGTAACAGTACCACAACCTCCCCCTACAATAAGAACCCCTACAATTACAACACCGTGAAATTTCAGATTTAAATAGCTGAAATAATGAAATTAACGATTTTTAAACTCCTACGGCTGTGAATTTGACCAGAACAGACCGTGAATTTGGTAGGGCCCTGGGGATGGGTTATTATTGTCCAACTTCACATGGCACTTTGAGGCCTCAGCTACAGAACTGTGTCCAGTTCTGGGTGCCACTCTTCAGGAAAGATGTGGATAAATTGGAGACAGTTCAGAGGAGACTAACAAAAATGCTAAAAGATTTAGGGAACCTGACCTACAAGGAAATGTTTAAAAAACTGGGCATGTTTAGTCTTGAGAAAAGAACTGATGCGGGACGTGATAACAGTCTTCAAATCTGTTATGGGCTGTTATAAAGAGGACAGTGATCAACTATTCTCCATGTCCACTGAAGGGAGGACAAGAAGTAATCGGCTTAATATGCAGCAAGGGAGATTTAGGTTAGATATTGGGGAAAACTTTCTAACTAGAAGCATAGGTAGGTACTGGAATAGGCTTCCAACGGAGATTGTGTCATCCCCAGCCTTGGAGGTTTTAAAGAATAGGTTGGACAACCATCTATCAGGGAAGGTTTAGGTTTACTTGGTTCTGCCTCAGCCCAGGGGGCTGCACTTGATCTCTCAAGAACCCTTCCAGCCCTATATTTCCATGATTCTATGTCAGTAAGTTTCTTTTACAATCCATGCTTTGCTTAGAAAATAATGCTTGGGCATCACTTCAGAAGAGGTGGTAATGAGATAATAATTAGAAAACCAACTTCAATACCTGCAAATACTGGAAGGCTTCTGTTGTTGTGATGTGTACTTATCTGACTGAAGTAAACACACAGGTCATTTCTGTGGTCCATAATTAAGCAGAACTCCCATTTGAGTCACAGGGAATTTTACAAGATTCGGGATGGCAGAATTTGGCCCTTGTTGTTAATTGGAAAAGGCTTCCAAAAGAGGTTCTAGAATCCCCAACATTTGAAGTTTTTAGTTTTTAAAAAACAGGTTAGACAAACACCAGTCAGGGATGGTCCAGGTATACTTGGTTCTGCCTCAGCTCTGGGGGCTGGACTGGATGATCTCTGAAAGTCTCTTCCAGCCTTAGATTTCTATGAATTACTGTATGGTAAAGCCACTTTAATTCATAGTAAAGTAACGGAACAAAGGCTGAGGAAAAAACCCCTGTAAATCTCTAAAGGACAGTGGAACAGGAAAAAAAAAGTTATACAAGACAAGCTTGCTATCTTATCAATTAATATATACACACCAAGATATCAAGTTGTTGGAACGTGTGCCCCTTGGGGCACCCTGTTTTACATAACTTCTATTTACTATCTGAATGAAGGAGTAAAAAGAGCACATTAAGGCCCTGATACTGTACAGTGATCCACACTAGTAAAAGCTTACAGCAAAAAAAAAAAAAAAAAAAAAAAAGAGGTCAATGGGGCTTTGTAGGGTCACTCTTCAGGAGTGAGGCCTAATGTTGCTTATGAACCTAAGTTGGAAAGAGACAGTAAGAGCAGAAAGGACAGAAGTAATAAGGAATTTACAGAAGTTATGGGAAGGAAATAAATGGAGCCAATCTAGAAAAACAGGAGGGAATAGTATAGTGAGAAAGTAGAACACAGATATGAAAGAAGTCAGACAGGCAATAGCGGAGAGAAAATTATAGAGGATTATTAATGAAATGATAAGAAGAAAAATACATTGCGATTTGGGGGGTTATTATTGTTTGTATTACCATAGAACTCCTAGTCACAAACCAGGACCCCACTGTGCTAAGCGCTGTACAAACACAGCTTACAATCTAAGTTACTATTGTATCACATCAGAGGCCAGGGAGAAAATACTACTGGCATGCCGAGAAAGATGGATAATATTTAGGATACTATATACAGTTCTGAATACCTTGGTAACACAAAGATCTCAACAACCTGGAAGAGAGGAGATAAGAAGAATACAAATCACTACAAGCCTGGGTGGGGTGGGAGGAGATTTATTTAGAAGGAAAGGTTAAAAACAACTGAATAGGAATGGTTTAGTTAAACATTGACTAGAAGGTTGTTTGTGTGTATGTGGAACAATGTTGACTGTCTCCAAGTACTTGTAGTTTTAGTGTTTGGATGAATACCAGAAAGTAGTGTAGAGAATGTCCTTTGTGTAAAAAAGAAGCGGAAAGTATTTGTTTAGGATGACACCTATGCTTAATTTCATCCTGTTCATGCTAAATATACCCCTTTTTAAGTTTTAGGAAATTTTTTTCCTACATTCATCTTAACACTGAGTGTGGAATACTTTCCCCAAGAGAGCCAATGGAAATGCAAATCACATGAGACATTTAAAATTAGACTGAACAAAGAATTTTCATAAAACCCCGCACTGCAAGCTAGACCAAATAGCCCAAGTGATTCACATTTACCCCCCCCCCCAGATATAAGGTTTATCTTGCAGCCAACGTTTATCTCTTCACGTTAACATTAATGTATTGAAGTAGAATATTTTAACTAAAACAGTACAGAATCACATTAGGACAAATATACCCAAGGAGATGCTTTCAATACCTATAAGGTTTGCCTGCTCAGCTTCAGTCCAGGTTTTGAGTGTTTTGGTATAATTGGCTGAATTCTAAACATGAATCTTCCCACTTCACACATGCAGTCACATATATTTTCCAGATATTCCAATCAGTTTTTTTGTCCTTGCATAACTCTGCAATGACTGAACTAATGAAGTGAGCTGTAGCTCACGAAAGCTCATGCTCAAATAAATTGGTTAGTCTCTAAGGTGCCACAAGTACTCCTTTTCTTTTTGCGAATACAGACTAACACGGCTGTTCCTCTGAAACCTGAACTAATTTTGTCTACCAAACAACCCCAGTTTGAACAAGGATATCACAGTTCAGCGCTAGCTGCCTCTTTGAATGCTTTCTAGTCTGAGTGCACCCTTTCAGGTGCACTTTCAACTCTCTCCGGGTGGAATCCTGGAATTTTCCCTACTCTTACACCAGGTCTCTGGGATACAGCACTCTGTCAATCAACTATAATTACTCAGCAGGCCCAACTGGATTCAGTGCTTGTGAGTCTTGCCTACAAAAGCTGTGACCAGTGGTTAACGACAATGCAAAACACCCTTTTCAAAATAAAATACTGTTCAATCTTAGCAGCAGGAACACAGCAAAGCATAAGCACAGAAAATGGTTTTTAACAGTAAGAACACCTACCCACATCTATACCTTACCTACAGTCCTAAGTAGGTATATCCCAGACAATCCAGTCTCTGGAGTCTGGTTTCACCTTAGCTCAAAATACTTGACTTCCCCTTTTAGGAAAGCTGTCCTTTTATAAGTTCAACCAGTCCTTTGTTTTCCCCTTAGTCTCTTGAGCTTGGTTAAACTGGTTTAGACAGCTCACCAGGGATGTTGGAGATAAACTTCAAAGGTGCTTCATTTTCTGCATGGTCTCAGATTTTGTGGAATAATTTATCAAACCATTGTCTATCTTCCTTCATATGAATTAACCCCTGATAGTCACACAGTAATCACCACAATAAAAAACAGATGGAACATAATACTCATAAATTACTTGCAGCTCCCACATCCTTACAGGATACCAGGTAACAAGCCAACTCTGAATGAAAATATGGCTCAATGCATTTTAAATAATGAGCTCCACGCATGCACAGTACAATTTGCTTCCTCCCCTCCCCTGTTCTCTGATCTAAAGCAGCTGAGAATCAGAATCCAAATATGGGGGGAAAACTCTGCCCACAAGCCAAGCTTCACCCACTTGAAATGTCAAAATAAGATGCCACTCACAACAAATTGTGCAGATGTTCAAAACATGATCATGTGTTCTCTGCTGGTCTCCTGGGTCTTGGTTCCCTTTCCTTCGAGGGGAGGCAGGGCTCAAGAGACAATAAATAGAACAATAACCCCTCTTTCACATTAGTAGGCTGCCATCCTATCCTCCAAACCCACTTGTTGTGCCATGCTCTTAATTATTATAATTTTGGAGAATAAAGAAGGGGGGAAAACCCCAAAACTCTTAAGCTATTCACCAATGTCACTTTTGTATATTAAATCTTTTAGACTAAACTCTTTGGGGAAGGAATTGTCTTTACTGTTGTGCATAGTACAATACCAAGCACTTTATTAGTACAAAACAAAGAAAAATACTCTCTCTCATAGGGTACCCATGTATGGCAAACTCAGTGCAAAGCTGGGATTCTCATTTCTGGTCTTTAATTGGATGGGAGTTGATAATGCTCCTCAAGGATGTAGACCATTTTGTCAGATCACTGTTTGTGAAGACATTCACCAGGTCAGCTTTGGAAGTGTGTGTAGGAAGGGGAGGGTGGCTAGTGCTGCTCCAGCCTCTGGCAGGCTGTCATGCTATATATGCAGTTTCCAAAACAATTCAAATACTGTGTGTAACCAGTTGCACAAGCATATCAGGCCTTGAAAATCTAAGATCACAACTGATGCCAACTGAATAGAGAAAATGACAAAACAGCATCTGTTTTGACAGAAAATGCAGTTTCCTTAAAGTTTGCCAAATTTTGTTGATTTTTCCATTGGACAAAATCAAAATGAAATGTATTGTTTTGGTGTTTCAACCAAGCCAAAACACTTCAATTTGTCTATTTTAAATCAAAACAGTTTTGTTTTGGATCAGTTTGACATCAGTCTGAGTCTGCTTGAGCTTCTGCAGTGTCTCGGGGGAGTTGTAGTTTGGGTACTTAATGCCACCACTTTTCTCTAAGGGCTGGGGCTCCCTTGCTGGACTACGTCTTCCATTTTGATATTTTGTCCCAATTTGGGACAAAAAACAAATTTAAAAATATCAGAATTTTCCACAGGACAGAAATTGTGAGTTTTGACCAGTTCTACTGTTGATTTCCAGAGCACCACTTCTCTATAATGCCACTTGTCACAGTAGAACAGAAAAACTCCAAGACGGCAGGTACCCTTCTTGATATGCAAGAAAGTCCATGGCTGGCTAGTGTTAAAAGCTTCTCTTCTCTCACCTGTACAGAGAGGCCCAGGAAAACCTGCCTGCCCACTTGTGATTTGTGAAATATGTATCTCGATATCCCACAGCCTACATGCATCTCCCTAAAGAGTTAAGGCCATTTACCCAATTCTGGTCCCATTGAAGGAAGTCAAGGGCAGAACCTCCCAAACAAGTATAATATTTACTGATTTCTAGGACTTACCATGTTAAACGTAAGTTTAGACATGCTTAAACTCTGAAAAAGTATACAGGAAAAAAAGTGTGTAGTATATTCCATTTGTTTATGCTCATTATTGCTTATAAAAAGTGTGTTAATGTAAATGATATTTAGGCTATGAAACTAGGTTAGCCATTTTTTTCTACAGCCTGTCTGGCACAACTCTCTGCTGCCTCTGAAGAGATTTAGGTTCAGATTGTTTCTTTATTTCTCTCCCCTCCAACGGGAACCGTTAAACATGTCAGTGTCTCTCCCCAATTCCCCAGCCTCACATAACTGGCACTGCACGAAAAATAAGCACGGTCACATTCCAAGTTTGTTTAAGAGTGCCACCTAGTGTCTTGTTTACTATTTTTGACTGAGGGGGACTCTTCATTAAACAGCATTGCATGGGGCATACTTTGCTTTGTTTTCTTGACAAAGCTATATTCTGGAATTTGTAGCTCCATTTTCAGACAACTGATCTTTTCCCACATACACAAACACTCTTGTTTTGCCTGTTATGACACTTAAGGGAAATTTATTGTACTTTATGTACTTGAAGAAAGTGTGTTTAAGTCATTAATCTGGAAAGCTATAATTTATTAACCTTTGCCAAACTATGTAATGAAATGTAGCCCTTAAAAGCTACCTCATGCCATCTCCCTTAGTGTGACCTCATCCCAAGAGCAGATGGATAGATAAGAGAGAAACTTTCAGTGGAAAAAAATGTGATCTAAGATCAACCGGGCTACACTGGAAATCAATAATTACCAGTTCCACTACCGCAGGTCTTGCTCTCACCTGTTATCACAAATAAAATAAAATAAAATACTTCCTGAATAAAAGACCTCCAAAGAAAAGCTAGGGTGCTGCAGGACATTATGCTTGTTCATCCAACTTGCCTTACCGGATCTGACCAGTGGCCCATCTAGTCCAATACCCTCTCTCTGACAGCGACCATTACCCAACACTTACAGGAAAAGTGCAAGAGACCCATAGCATGCAGGTGTGTGAAAATATCACCAACCTCATGAAGGTTGCAACCTAAAATCAATTTCTAATCACTAGGAATAAATACTAACTTGAAGTTTTATATTTTTCCAGTACTTGGCCATGAACTATTATAACTCTAGATAGTCTGGTTATCCACATATACATCCAATCCCTCTTTGAAGGTTGCTAAATATTAGGCCTCAACATCATCCTGTGGCAATGAGTTCCAAAGTCCAATTACACACTGATGTAGTAGGGGGCACTCTGCTCTCCATGTTAGTACTGAAGTAATGCCCTGACAAGTAGGCAGTGCAATACTTGGCAGTGCAGCTCCAAAATTTGTTTCCATCTTTGTTCGAGAGATGGAGTTCAAACAAATAAGCCATCTTTATTATGATAATTTAAAACTAAGTCTCCACTCCATAATAGCCCAAGATTTTTGTATCTTGTTAAGTAGCATATGCTTTCAGACAATCACACAACAAAATATAGTCTGTTGGCTTTAGTTAGAAGTTTTTAGCTGACATTTATTACAAAATAAAAGCTATACGTTGTAAGGGTCACATTTTCAAAATCACTCCCCTACAGTACACCCACAAAACATGCACGTGCACCTGGAGCCCGATTTTCAAATGTGCCAAGCACCCAAAGCACCTGCTAATTGTAATAGGAGCTCTGCGTGCCACACCCCTCTGAACATGTGTGGCCTTGAGGTAGCTGACCAAAGAAGTGGTATTTTTAATACATATGCATGATTTTTAGTCACAAGTTTAGGGTAATGTTGTCAAAATATCTACATCTAAGTTCCATGTGAAGAAAGCTTGAAATAGTTACCAAGAAACTAATGGGAATGATTCACTTCCTAAAAGACATGTTAGGGCTTATTTCAGCCCCAAAATGGGCTCTGAATGCTGGGCTGGCAGAAGTTCCACACCTTAGGTTCTGCATCTGTTAAAGCTGCTCCCTATTTGAAAGGGTACTTTCTCCTAGGTTCTGCTGGCTTTAGCCTTTGAGCCTGCCCATATGTGCCCCCTTTTTCAGGGGCAAAATCTCATGTCACTCAGTCCCATATATGGGGAAATTATTTACTGAAATAGCAGCCAGGATTGAACTGAGCTCATCTTAGTGTGCATGAGGAGAGAGCTAGTTTCCTCCTCTTGCTGCTTAATAGTTAGGCAAGGCCCTAGAATAGATTTGTAATGAGCTGTGCAGCCTGAAAGTGACATCTAACTGGCAAAGAGCCCTGAAATTGAGCTATCCAGAAGAGAGTGTGTTTATGGGGCAAAGGCTCCTGCATCTCAAGTAATGAAAAGGCAGGAGAGGAAGAGGGAGTCCCACCAATTACAGGCAGGAACCACCACAGTCAACAGCAATTTTTATGCAAACCATGCCCTAACTCCAGTCCCCATCCATTTAATTCAAAATGCTAACACCAAATAGTCCATTGCTTCAGCCATCTTATCCCATTCTGAGTCACTTTACTGGCTCCACATTGTCCTTGCCTTCAAGGCCTATCATACAACACAGATCCCAATCTATGTCTGGTCTAGTCTCCTTTCACGTTCTCTGCTTCCAACAACAACCACCACCTCAGTACTCCTTTTCTTTCTCTCAGACACAAACATGGTAAGTGTCTTGCCATTCTGTGCCTTATGCATGAGAGTCACTTCCAAAAAACCAAAAAACCACCCTATCGGAGCCTCCATATTCACCTTAACAAATCACTACTAAAATATGACTTCTACAGCATGGCTTTCATTACAAAAAAGTAAAACCTCACCTCTGAGCCATCAAGGTTAATATTTAAAGTAACTACTTAATCATTTCTGTAACTTGTGTTTCTCTCCTTCTGATGAAGGTGTTTTTCTCACTTGGCTGTCACGTCCATCATTTGGACTGTGAGCCTATTTGGGGCAGGGACTTGTCTTCAGGTAGGTCTCCTGTGAAGCACCTAGCATGCCCTGTAGGAATAAAATCATAACAATAGCAAATAGGAGGGAGAAAAGCCTCAGTCCCCAAATGAAGGTAAGTTTTCTGTTGCAAAAAAATGACAACAAAACCAAAAAACCCCCACAAACTCTTGCGTGCACATGGCACATCCCTTTTCCCTGTCACCACTCCACTCCAAAGAAGCCATCTGCAAGTTCTACTGCATGTACCGCAATGTGAACAGCTCAGCTTAGGCTCCATCATCGTGTTGCTGCAATACCAGGCAGCTAAATACCAGCAAATAGTGAAGCACTGTCAACAAATGATGGACTTTGCTACTACGAGGACCAAATGCCTAGGCACTAGGATTTTCCCTTGCACTACTAACCAGATATACGTTAGAAAGTTATTTTCACACAACTAGAGATCATAAAAATTGGAAATCATATAACCATGAAGGCAGACTTCAGTTGTGTGGCACCTAGATAGGCACACAGTGTTGGAAGCTTCGGTCTGAGTTTCCTGCATTTCTAGTATTTTGGTAAATTTTAAAAAAATATTCTATTAACAGATACTCAGCCCTAAGAAGATTTCTGCTTGGGAAATACACAGTATAACATTCAGCTACACCTAACATCAATCTACAGTTTAGACCAGGGGAGGGCAAACTTTCTGGGCCGAAGGCCATATCTACATGGGGAAATTGTATGCAGGGCCGGGGCATGGGGTTGGGGTGCGGGAGGGAGTGCGGAGCGTGGGAGGGGGTGCGGTGTGCAGGAACGGGCTCAGAGCAAGGGATTGGGGCAGAGGAGGAGTGCGGAGTGTATGAAGGGGTTTAGGGAAGGGGGCTGAGGTGCAGGAGGGGTACGGACTGTGGGAGGGAGCTCAGGGCAGGGGGTCTGGGTGGAGGTGTGTGGGGTGCGACAGGGGGCTCAGGACAGGGAGCTGGGGTGCACAGGGGTGTGAGGTGGAGGCAGAGGGCTTAGGGCGGGGAGTTGGGGGGCAGGGTGCAGGAGGGGTTCAGGCTTTGGGGTGGCAGCGGTGTGCACCGGGACCAGGGCAGGCTCCCTGCCTGCCTGCCCTGGCCCCACGCTGTGCCACTCCATGAAGTGGCCAGCATCACGCCCCTGCACAGCCCCTGGGGAGAGGGGGGGCACAGGGCTCCACACGCTGCCCTTGCCACGCCTCTAGGTACCTCCCCCAAAGCTCCCATTGGCCGTGGTTCCCCGTTCCTAGCCAACGGGAGCTGTGGGGGGCAGTGCCTGGAGGCAAGGGCAATGCACGGAGCCCTCTGCCTCCCCACCCCACCCCAGGCCCCAGGGATGTGGTGCCGGCCGCTTCTGAGAGCGGTGCGGGGTCTGCGGCACCACAGGGGGCAATCCCAGGGGCTGGATCCAAAGCCCTGAGGGGCCGGATCCAGCCCGCAGGCCATAGTTTGCCCACTCCTGGTCTAGATTATGTCAAAACTTAAGGAGTGAATGAGAAGATCCTGAATAATGTGCTGTTGATTTTCTAGGTTTTGTATGTCAAATATTGGTTTTATGCTAATAAAATTTGATGCAATACCATGTGTCATCTCTTGTGCCATAGAGTCCACTTGTAATTTGCCACGTTAGAGAAAAATCTTTTCAAATTTACCAATAGATCTTCTCCAAGCTCAATCACAAGATGACTATTTTTATTATTTTTCAACGGCAAAACGGGCAATCAAAGCAAAGTTTCAGTTAGATGAGGTATATTATGTTAGTTCTGAAAAACTAACTAGTGGTGAAGTTTGAATCTGCTATAGTGACTAATGAATGAGGTGAGTGTTTTTAAACACACACATGCACAAGTCATAGTTTAGCATGAACAGGTTTTTATAGCACTGCTGTATAATCCCAGTCAGTGATTTGAGTACTGATGCTCTATTGAGGTCATAGTCTACTGCCAAAAAGTACACAAATAGCAGCATCAAGCAAAACTTATGGCAATGGTGAGATTTTTGTAGATGTTCAGCAGTCACTTCTACATTTAACTGCTCAGAAAGAGTCTGAAGATGAAAACAAGTTTTCCAATTATAGAAAAGTCTATGTGAAATAAGAGTGTGAATGTAAGGAGACAGCAAACTCTATGGTGCTTTTATTTGGGCAGAAGTCGTGCTCCATCACTTCTGACTCATAGCCGTTTCAAGACAGAATTGTTGGAGAAGAGAGCTAATAAAGTGATAGAAAGGGGCACAATACTCAGAATTACAACTGCACACACAGTTACTCCAGCACAGTCTCAAGAGTTACCCTCCTTTGGGACTCTGTACGGAAGTAAGCGCAGTTGACTCTCTGTTGGATGAGATCCTAGTACAGTAACTATTTTAGCGTGTCTGTATTGCAGTACTAGCTTTTAACTTCTGAAACTGTAGTACATACAATTGGCAGATTAGTACCAAAGTAAGTCATTACGATAACTGCTATTAATTCAAAATGCTACCACCAAAGTGCTACCACCCAGTCTATGACTGGTTGAGTCTCCTTTCACATTCTCTGCTTCCAACAACAACCACCTCAATGTGCATGTGTGTGTTTAAATACTGCCTCCCTTTTCCTTCTTTTTTGGCTAGGGCAGTCATAACAGAGATGTTCTACCTCCTAACATTTCCAGCACTGTTTATATATTTCATTATATAGAATGAAATATGTATGACAGAAGTATGGAAACTAATATTTGCATAATAAAGTCATAGTACGGCATTAAGCAGTTTTAGATTAATCATAAATACTTAAAAATAGTAACTGGATGCCATATTCTCTCTCATCCAGTTTTGCATGGCTTTTCCATCACTGATTTCAGTGGAGTTACTCTGATTTATGTCTTTGAGAGAGGCAAATCAAGCCGTGTGTGTTTAAAAGGACACTGCAAACATGATTCCTACAATTCAGGGGGAGAGTTAAAAGATAAGTTCATGAACTGCAAAACAGGCAGCGCCACAAGTGAAGGCGGGAGAAGAGGCTCCAGTCAGACAAAGTCTGAAAGCTTTGGATAAGCAGTATTGCCAAGCCCAAGTGTTCAAAATTCGTGCGTCAGGCCCCAAACATTCATGGGATTAAAAATCTCATTATTTTAGAGCTAAAGCCATTTTTAAAAATGTATTATTTTTGCAATTACCACAAGACTCTCATAGTCAGAGCTGGCAATGCTGGGTGTGAGAGCTCTTTTAAGGAAAAGCTGTGTCCCATAAAGGCTCACTCCCTGATTAGACAGGATGAGATATTCTGAAATCTTTCAAGATTTCTATTTTAGGGCACCAACACCATAATTGTCAGTCTTTCACCTGCGGAGATCAAGGGTAAGTGAGATCAAGTATGGAAGAGTCTACATGAATTACAATCACAAAACTACTGCACAGGTTAGAGCTACTTAGGCCTGTTTCATAGCTGAGTTACTCCATTTATACACCAGTGAAACTCCACTAAAGTGAATGTAGTTACTAAAGCAGTGTACAAGTTAAGTAGTTCAGTAGTGCCTCTGGATCCTCGTTTCTGCTTTAGAGATTCAGAATTGGGGCTTTATATAATAAGATTGTTTGTCAGGGACAAGGTGTACTAAGAGCTAAAGGAAAGAGGTTGCATTGTCTTTTCCAGCATTGTACATTCTCCCAGGCCTCCTCACTATCATTTCATAACTATATAGGATTCTTCCTTAGATTAATGAGAAGGAAGCATTACAGATGCCACTGGAATCTTGTATCCCCAAGTCCCAGTGATGGCATTCATACATACATGCTGCCTTTACACTTCCAGGGCCTGATCCCACAAGGTGCTGGACACCGCCCTTGAGGTGTTGAGTGCCATCAGCGGGACTTGGGGGCGCACTGTAGGAAGTACATGAGCCAATCCTGAGAGGTGCCTTCTTACTCACCACATTGCTTAGATAAGCTAAATACCCAATCATTCAGTTCACACTGTCTGCAAATTTAGTACACATTGAGCTTCCTTCATATCTATAATCTAATCTATATCTGTGTCACCTGATCACTGATTGCTGTTCAACATCCATCCAGGCAAACCACCATATTTTCTTCAACTAGTGTTTCACAGTAGATGCCTACTCTGACCCAAACCTGCATTGGGTGTTTGAGGGTAGGAAGACCAAGGCAATTTGCTGATTAATATCTTTAAAAGCTGAAGGTAAAGTAAGTTCCCAGGACCTCAGTATAGAGGAAAGTCTGGTTTACTTTCAACGCATTTGGCAGCACTTGAGGACATTTTGTTGGCTATTAGCCTGCCAAGCTGTTTAGGCTTATAGAAGGAGCGCAAAGAAACTTATATGATGAATTCTGTTAAATATAAACATATCTTCTGTATATTTTATTTCCTCCTACATACACAGAGCGCTAAATCATTTCAGTCCTAGGATAAATGGGAACTCAGTATTTATCACTTAGATTCTTTCTCTAAGCTTTGCAAACACGTCAGAGGGCTCTCACAATGAAGTTATCCATACGATCATTATGATGAACACAGCGTCAGAAAGCAGTTCAAAATTCTTATGAAACACATGTATCCTGCTACAAGAAACATCTGAGATTCACTAACAAGATTCCAGACTGAACTATACCCCGGTTAGCAATTTGTATGCGTGCACATGCAGACACACACACATCCACGCTCTCTCTCCAGGCCTGGACATATGTATTAGTCATTCTCACAAAAAGTCATTTTCTTTCTCAGCATATGCTATATGCAGTATTTTTAATCACAATTTTGAAAACTATCATCCCAATTTCTGAAACTTATACTTTTACTAAAAAAACAAAACAAAAAACATTTGGTCCTCTGAAGATCTAACTTTCCTGAACACGGCTTAATCGCAAGTAATTATATAGAATGCATGCACTTTTGAGATGTAAAATTACTGTGGGAATTAAAATGCTGTGTTTGAGTGCAGGAAAAAAAATTTTTTCCCCAAAATCTTATGTAGCGGTTTGCTTTCAACATAGCCTACTCATTTTTAGTATGTACATGAAAAAAAAAATCAGTTTTTATTGTGGTTAGATGAGCTGACCCACACATGAAGGTTTTTAAAAAGCTTTCAATTTGTACCATAGTTACCATGTATTTGTGTCACCAACGCACTGAGCTATGGATGGAGCAGCTGTCTGGCTAGCCAGTGTGCTCAGCTGGTAGAGAGCGAGTGACTGTGTGGCTAGGCTAATCTCTCACTGAGCTAGTGCTCTCTCTTTCACAAAAGGACTTAATTAATGTAAAGATAATATCAGAGTGTAATGGATAAAGCTGCAGAATTATAGTGTTAGTGTCAAAGGAAGTTTGTGCTCCTGTTATAAAACATCTCTTTCAAGACTGCTCCACAAACAGATCAAGTATTTCACATTTTCTCATGGAAAAGATTAAAAATAACTTCTGTGGCATGGGTCATTTTAAAGATTCACTGACTAATGTTAAAAAAATCTGCTAAGTTTCTGATTAAAATTAAAAAGTTACAAAACACATTTACTAACAAGAATAGTGACCGTCTTTAGAACAAAAAAGTGCCCTAAAGCGAGGACAGGTGTAAGAATTCCAGACCATTTGACAAAGCTTTATACCACGTGTTCAGAATCCTGTGTTACTGTATTTTAAACACCTATAGTTAGTGACCAGCTGTCCACAACATCTTGGGAGATGAAGATAATTTGCAATATGGATTCCTTTTAAAATGTTAATTTTTGTAGCAGGACTTGAACATATCATATCTTTAGCCTGATATTTTTTCTTTTTAAAACCAAACAGCACATTGGACTGTAATATACCACTGATGTTTAAGGAGCCATTGGTTCAATATGGCCCATTAATTATATTGTATATGGACAACTTTGACTTTTCCATGCAGTGGTGCAAAGGTTAGAAGTGCACTTAGATTCGGAAGGTGATAGTCACAGAAACCAAGCCCGGATACCATGGTATATTGTGGCTACTTGATACAAGATTATAAAAACAACAACATTGAAAAAGGTGTTATAAAAACATCACAAGAAACCAAACAACCTTTATTTAAATTAAAATCAATCATAATCCGATTCTTGGAAGGCACTTGGAAATGCTTTTTGGCATGCAGTTGCTTCATGCTGCCAATAGTGTGTGTAATTGGAAACATTTCATACAGAATTGTTACTAAAGTCAAAGACTGTAACTGCAAGCTGTGGGATCTGTGCCACAGATAAAAGGACAGCTGAATAAAACTGCGTGGAGAGTGCTTGTAGGTCTATGTATGCAATACTTTTATCAGATTATTGCCAAAATTTTCAGACTTAGAGAGCGAGAGGAAGAGAGAAGGAAAAATGAAAGAGAGAAGCACACAAAGCAGCAAGAGTTACAGAGTGCTATAAATCAACGATTCAGACACAAATCTTAGACAGGAATACATGACTTCAGTACCAGAACAACTGAAATAACACAGCTACAGCTCCACCTTTTGTTGATGTGTAATCCACTGGAAATGAAAGACTTGTCTTCAGCAGTGTCTACCACAGGTTCACTGGTAAGAAAAACAGTCTCAGCTGGATTGGTCAGTTGTTTTTCAGGAACATTTTGAACCAGCATTATGGTAACATTTAAAAATCAAATAGACCCTTGTAGGCAGAGTTCCAAGAAGAGCTAAATTACAGTTGCTTGCTAGTTTACATAAGTATTTAAAAATGTTTGTGTTGGCTCATGCCTCTGTCTCTTGAGATTTTTAATTCAGTTTGTATATTTTAAAATTTTCTTGTAGAAAAAATAACCCTTGAAAAGGCTAATCAATTCATGCTGAGCAATCATTCCATTTTTCTAGAGGCTAAAGAAAAGTGAGTTTAATGTGTTTAGAGTGAAGTCTAAACAAGCAAACAATACAAAGACACAGAACGAATTATTACACTCCCCTGGAGAATTTTTTTTTCCAATAACTGGAAATATCTTTTGACTATGGACCAGCAACAAAAGAACAGTCTCTGGAAAAACTGTGTAATTCTGGCAAATAGTAAAGTGATCTGATTAGTCTATCTTGGTATCTCTGCCAGAAATGTCATGACATCAGTGTGCTATAACTTGTAAAACATGTTTCTTCCCACCATTGCTCAGTCAGTAGGTGGGGGAAGGGAGAAGGTTGACTCAGAGTTACGGCTCTCTCCTTCAGACCTGGTCCTTTCCACTATAAGTCTTCAGTCCTACAAACACTTGGACTATGTCTATACTACAGCCTATGTTGGCATAACTTATGTCACTCAGGGGGGTGGTTTTTTTACACCCCTGAGTGACATAAGTTACACTGACATAAGTACCAGTGTGCACAGCACTATGTCAGCAGGAGAGCTTCTCCCACTGACGCAGGGCTAGTCTACACTGGCAATGCTAAAGCAATGCCGCGGCAGTGCTTTCACATGGCTCGTGTGGTCGCGGAAGAGCTCTAAAAAACCCACCTCCACGCAGGGCTTGGCTCCCAGCGCTGGTGCGCTGTCTACACTGGTGCTTTACAGCGCTGAAACGTGCTGCGCTCAGGGGTATGTCGAGAAAATTGCCAGTGTGGACAAGCCCATAGCTTCTGCCGCTCACAGAGGTGGGTTTTATTATGCTGACGGAGAGCTCTCTTCCCTCGGCATAGAGCGTCTTCCCCAGATGTGAAACAGTGGCACCCCCGTATTGGTGCAGCAGCAGAGCCACACCGCGGGCTATGCAAGTAAGAGCTACTCATCTGTGTGTTTCCAGTAGCTGGGCCTAACAATGAATGGTTTATCACTAGAATACACTAATGAACTATAGTTAAGCTCAAGTTTACCTCAGTTTAGAATGACTGTAAACAGAAAATACTTAATGTTGGCTAACCAAATCAAATACTGCTGACTTACCCTTCTAGGAAGGTTATAAATTCAAGATATAAGAAAGCCAAGTGGTCATTATGTAGCCTGCTCAGAAACAAGGGAAAGATACTGTGTTGCTATTCTCCTTCATCTTAGGCAACACTTGACCATAGAATGATTCTCTTAAATATTTATGAAGTGATAGCTTTATTATTGAAATATAAAGGAGCAATGGCTTTGGAGACTGTTCTTTCATGAACCTCTAGGCAGAGGCATTGACGTCTTTACCTGTAGGCCACATAAGGTAAAAGTCCAAGACAACACTAAGTAGTCAAAAATATTTTTTCATACATTTTAAAAAGAGTCGCAAAAAAATAATTCAGTCGTACATATATCATGGCTCTGGTTGCCTGGATATCGTGTTTAGTGAATTCTTGTGTTTACCTGAAATTGGTCCGTTTATCTATTCTGTATTAGGTAGTTTGTACAGCATCCACCATCACCATATTCTGTAAATGCCATGCTATTGGGAAAATACTTTAAATCTTTGTATCTTCATCCAAGGTATTAGGAAAGGGTCAAGCCAATCACTCAGCAAAGATACAATAGGAACTAACTCCATACAAGTTTATCTTATGCAGTGTTTCAGTGGAAAATAGTTACAGAGTAAAACCCATCTGATTTTCATATGCCAATTAAATGAACAATGCCAAACTCATTTAATCTCTTTCTAAAAACAGAAGGGAAGACAGACCAAACAGAGAAGTTAGGTCATTAGTGTGCCAAGTCATTCCTCAGGCATCTTTTTTACATATAAGTTATTCAACTTTTAGAGTATAACAGCAACCACCACCTATACTCTTCAAACCATTTACATTTTCTTTTTTGCAAAACTGTTATCTAGAAGGCAAATACTCTAAATCCACTCTTATTAAAAGTTATAATTAACTAGTCTACTAGAAAAGACAACCTTTCCAGCACACAGACTGTTCTTTCACAAACACTGAATGATATCCTTTATGCCACTAAGATGGAGAATGGACTATTTAGAAGAGGGAAATCAACAAAATTCTGTATTTGTGCATGACAAATCCATGCATAGTTCAGTGTTTTACTTTTCAGCTGACGGGAATTTTCTAGACATTTCCTAGCCTTTCGAAACATTAGAATCTTCTCTTGTTTATGCAGACTTCATCTTGCTTTTTTAAAAAAAATTCTAAATCAAAACAGATTTTTTTTAAACAATTACCTTTTTCAGAGTTATCAGACTACAGGATATTAGGAAAAAAACAGACTCCCTTGTTGCTTTTACCCACATCTGACTCCAATCTTAATAGTTCAGCTATTAACCCTGTAAGGGCTTTCTCTCTCCCTTTCCGCCTCCCCCCCCCCCCCCCGCAGCTGATGTTACAATTTTTATGCGGGTGACCAGGCTGACTCAGTACAGCACCCTTTATTATACAACAATGGCTCCATAGATCTTGGATTACAAAACACGATAAACTCTAACAGCAAAAAGTCAAGATGAGCTAAAAGAACTGACAGATGTTCTGACTTTTCAATAGGCAAGAAAAGTTGTTAATTAAAAGTCATAGTTTTCAGCTACGTGACAAAGCATGGAAAGTTGAACTGGGAGTAATGTTAGCCATTTATTTTTGACACCTTTTAGTTTTAACATGTAGGGAATATGCATTTTTAACCTTTAAATCCTCTGTATAAACATTCTTGGAGAGCTTGTAAAATAACCCCCACTGAGTTTCCTGACTCTCCAGTTGATGGCATTTAGAGACACTGGTACTAGCAGAGTGCTTTATTTTGCTTTCTTCAGTCCCCAGCTGGGGTACAATGACAGATTCCTGTCCAAGACCAGACCCCGCCACCTTAAGCTGAAACCACATTGAAGGCACACTGAAATGAACCCAACCAGACAGCAAGATAAATGGTTGCTGTTTATGTTTAAAATCCCCTGGTGGGAGTAAATATTGTTTGAGAAAAAAGGCTTGACAAATATTCATCACCCCTTCAGAGCTCTCTTGAGGCAGAATATTTAGCTTAAGTTAGGGCTGTATTTTAGATGTCTCTCTCTAGCTGTCATGAGATTGTTTTTTTCCTATGGAAGAGAGTCTGAAAGCAGACATATTGCATGCTGAGGATAGCCAAACAAGGTTGCCCTGTCCCATGGGACTGGAATACACTCATGATAATAGAAGGAAACTGAAACATTGACACTTAGTTGAGGATAATGGAGAAAGCAAAGGCTTAGTGGAAAAAGACCAGTTGTCACCCAAGTGACAGGCAACAGCTGAGCTCACACATCTGGAGCCTGAGTCAAGCAAACACTCTGAAACTCACATCCATCTATAGTCTTGGGTGCTATAAAGAGAGACGGAGCTCTCTATGCTACACTTGTACAAAATACGCTAACATATTTAAAATCACACACACACACACACACTCTACAGCAGTGGTAATACACATTTCTATATTGTCTCTGTATACCAAAACATGTACATGTGTGAAGATAAAATGTAAGCACAACCATGTCTGTGTGTGTAGAACTAAATGAATAAGTAAAGCATAAATCACAGAGACACTTTGATATAAATAACCTCAGATAAAATCCTAATCTTCTGTTCCCTTTTGTCCCCTCACAGTTTGTTGTTTTGCTTTTTGTTTGTTTGTTGTTCTGCATGCAGGGCACCCACATACGTTCCAGCTAATAATACATGTATTTGGAGTGCTAGTTCAGATTCCACTTGGGGGCAAATTATAACTCAGTATGGTGTCAGCCCCCAAATTATTTCCCCTCTCATTTAAGACTCTTCAAACAAGTTTGTGGACAATCTTCCAGAGCCTCCTCCCATACACAATAGTGCCAGGTTAGGCAATCCAATAACCAAGATCTGTTTGGTTTTTCGTCTGCAGAAATTTAACAACTTCGCGCTGCATCCTGAGTCCCAGGTATGTTAATAAGTAACAGATTGGGGCTTTTACTTCATTACTGTTTATAGAAAATTAAAAAAAAAACAACAAAACCCAGCACTGAAAGCTAAAAACTCACCACTTCGAAGACAATATTTTAAGGAAACAAACTGAGGCGACAGGCTTCTAAAGGTATTAGGCTGGGGCAGCCACTAGTTGCTTTCTGCCTAAGTTAGTCGCCTCGCTTCTACTCCGACCTTTCGGGTCCTGTTAAACTAATTAAGTCTCTCGAGACATTTGTAGGTGACAAGACCCCGGGGGGCTGACATTCCACACAGCACATTCCCCTCACCCCCCAAGACTGCAAAGTGGGAATCTAATGCGAACAGTCCCGCTTCATACAGACAAAACCGCACTTCTCTCCCCTGCGGGAGAGAGCAAAGCAGAGCTGCCACTTACCCTCCGGGGGAAGGACTTGGGAAACACCGCAAGGTATTCCTGGGCGGGGGGGAAAGGATCAGTCACATTTAGAGCAAGGGAGGCAAGTATCCCCTGGAGGGAGCCTGGCTTGGCCGCTCCTTTCTGCTTGGGCACCCCAGGGAAGTCAGTGCAGGCTGGAGAGGCGCATTTCCCGCAGAGAGCAGGGAAGGGTTTGCGGGGAGCGGGAGCGTGTCAGGCTAGAAGTGACCAAGCTGCGCCGCCGCTTCTCCCCTTATTCCCTGACGGGGCTCAGGCGCCGCCAGCCCGGTACGGTGACATGAGCATTCCACAGAGCCCATTGGCTGCAGCCGGCCGCTTTCTCCAATCGCCGCCGCGCTGGGGGTGCCGGCAGCTCCGAAAACCCGGAGGGCTGGATTTGCTGACCGGGAAGGACAGGCCATTCCCTGGTACCGACAAGGCTTCGGAAGTCCACGCAGATCCCAGGCAGGGCAGGTTTGCAGAGTGGGGGGCGGGGAGGCGCAGAATGTGCTTTTCGTGATTCGTGTGTGTGGTTTTAGTGTGCTTTCAAGGGGCATGGGTTTTTGGGTGTAATCAGATTAAATACATTGGTGATTAAGTTGAGCAAGAGGAATGTTAGCTGGCATTTGCAGTTCACTGAGGCACAGCGAAAGATCTGAAGTGCAAAATCTTCCCCTCTCCCCTACCGGTTTTTGTTGTTGTTGTTGTTGCTGTTTTAACAAATGATGCTGATGGATTTAAAGCCAGGAAAAGGAGGGAAAGACTCACATTCCCAATTTCCCTTGATCAAACAGGGCTCTGCAGCCAATTACTCGTCTCTGTGCCTCCAGCATCCACTTAACGAGAGAAAAAGTTAATTAAAACTTTTTCCACTGATCTATGCAGAGATGTGCGAGTGCGATTAAATTTGCTTGGGGGGGGAGGGTATGTTCGTATTTCGACCACAAATACATCACTGTCTATGACGCGAAACATTACTTGTAGTAGTAGGCAGAGGCAGGAGAGCGTGGTACAGTCATTTTTCATTCCCTTTTCTGTGTGAAGAGGATGTTTGGAATGCTTTAAAATTCCATGTTAGCTGCCATCAACTTCAAAGCTATCTCTAGCTCATGCTGGAAATTACAGACAAAATCGAAGTACAGAATGTAGGACAGCTCAATAGATAACTAAATATCAGCTTTTAAAAAATACAGTAGACTTTAAACTGGCAGTTAAGTAAATTAGCATACATTTTAAAAACAAATTTATGTTACTAATAACACTAATAACACTTCAGATATTTTAAAATCTCATTTAATTTTCAGCATTCATGCTGTTTTTTTATGTATTTACATTCACTTCACACAATTTGGGCAATAAAAATAGCAGTTTCAGAGTAGCAGCCCTGTTAAGTCTGTATCCACAAAAAGAAAAGGAAGACTCGTGGCACCTTAGAGACTAACAAATGTATTTGAGCATAAGCTTTCGTGAGCTACAGCTCACTTCATTGGATGCAACAGGAAAGCTTATGCTCAAATACATTTGTTAGTCTCTAAGGTGCCAAAAATAGCAGTGTCAGTTTTATATTTGTTTATAGTCAGTTTCAGTTTAAAGTTATCCTTCACTCACATTACAGGGAAATAGTTAAATCCAAACTGAAATTTACTAAATTAAAAAAAAACCATTCTGAATGAATTTCTATTAATATTTGATTTTATAAATACAAATGGGAGGAACAAGTGGTTTTGTTTCAATGTAAAACTTAAATTTTGATTTATACATGTCTGGCAGTGTCTCTTTATAGACTTTCCAAAAAGGAGAACAATTTGAAGTTTAAAAATGACAAAATTTCTTTCCTGATTTCAGCTACATTTGCTTTTCCACTGTTAGGGAGTGTGTATGATCATCTGGAAGTCAATCTGGTCAAAATAAGTTTATCATGGCTGAAAAAATAAAAAGGTAACATCTCATGGGAAAGCTATCCTAGACTAGATATTTATTATTAATAGTGTTAAACCTTGTAAAAGAATTTATAAAGTTTAATAGGAAGTGTAAATATCATGTTTTGCTCTTCTGTTTCAATGTTGTCTGGAGATAGGATCAACATCATATTGCTCAAGTGAACAGATCCTTTTAAGGTTTCTCTAATTCTGAATATAAACACCTGCAAATTACATGTGTATCCAAAAAGAAAATGAAGACATCTGTCTCTGCCCCCTCACACCCACCCCCTAGAAACTCACAGGAGCTGGTCACCAGCACTTGTTTCAGCAGAATGAACATCAGCACTTCTCCCAAAATGGAAAAAAAAACCAAACCCAAAACCATTTGTACTATTTTATGGAAAAATGTGAAGGATGAAGAAATTAAATAGACGTTTAACAGAAATACTTTGTAAAAGAAGGAAGGAACAGCTGATGAGGACGGATCAGTACTGTTTGTTCCCATTTTACTATACCTGCCTTGTGTTATGTTCCTTCATGCCATCCATTCAAGCATTTCTGTAATGCTTATCTCTGTAATATCTAGGCACATTCAGACCTGTGCTGCAGCATTACATGGCTTCCTTCACCTATTTCTTCTCACTTTGAGCTCTGATTATATAGGAAATAAGGTTGCTTGCTTTTAAATGGTGACCCTTGTTTATGGTTCTTCTTACAGTCATATATTAACAGATCTGAATCTGGAATGAACTGTTGGGCTATCTTGCTCCTAAAGATTTTATGACTAATGCACCCTTTTAAGTCCTATATCTGTTTATATTACACTCAGTTACAAATGCCTCTCATTAAGCTATAAACCTTTAGCTTCTATTTAACCCCATGAGTAGTCTGGGTAGCTTGCAAATGGGTTTACCCATACTGAGGCCCTACCTGTAATGCAAAATCTATCATGTTACTTGAACAGTGTTATTACAGGGTTTGGTTTTCCCTGTGTGGACAGAAAGAAACCATGTCTTAGCCACATTAGGAAATGTACTCTAGTCTTGTTAAAGAGATTGAGGTAGATCGTCTCCATGAGATCCAGAGAAGTCTCTTCTGGCACACAGATACTTGTGTGTGGAGGGGTGGGCGGGGGTGGGAGGAAAAAGGGGCACACATTATTACATCCCTGAAACCATTGGTAAAGGGAAAAATGCAGGCCAGAAGTGCAAACACTGTTGGAGGGGCTGGGATATGTCCCCCCAACCTTTTAGTACTCTCTTAGAGCAGTAAGAAAAGGAGTACTTGTGGCACCTTAGAGACTAACAAATTTATTTGAGCATAAGTTTTGTGAGCTACAGCGCTGTAGCTCACGAAACTTATGCTCAAATAAATTTGTTAGTCTCTAAGGTGCCACAAGTACTCCTTTTCTTTTTGCGAATACAGACTAACACGGCTGCTACTCTGAAACCTGTCTTAGAGCAGTGTTTCTCAATCTTTTTGATACTGGGGACTGGCTTGCTGCCTTCCTAAACTGTTTTAAAGACATCTTATGGACCGGCATCGGTCCACGTACCAGTCGTTGCAAAACACTGTCTTAGAGTAGATCTACACTGCAAAAAGAAAACAAAAAACCCCAACCCCTCTCCCGCAAAACCCCACGGCAGTGAGTGTTAGAACCGAGGTCAAATGACAGGCTAACAGGGTTCATGTTGCAGGGTTAAAAATAGCAGTGTAGATGTTCCCTCTTGGGCTGGAGATTGGGCTCTGAGACCCACCCCCTTCTCTGGATCTCAGAGCCCAAATGGGCTATTTTTAGTCCCATAACTCAAACCTGTGTCTGTTGACCAGGGCTCTCAGACTGGCTGGCGTAGGTTGTGGTTTTTTCCTTTTGCAGTATCAACCTATCCCTTAATGTATCTCTCAGCATGGCTGCTAGTCTCCTGCATTCCCAGTACTGGTCCTTCTGATGTTTTTCATGTTGTCGCACCTCTGATGCAGCCTAAGGCTCGATCTTTTTTTTCATGTCATCCCCCCTGCCTTTTGGAGGGAGGTATAAGACATAGATGCATATCAGGGAGTCCCTAGCATCAGATGTATGCTGGTATCATTATATATCTTAAACATTTATGAAGGAAAACAACTATAAATTACAAACAGGCTTCTGAGCAGCTAGATTCCTACTTTGTCGCCTTTGGTTACCAGAGACCATGCCCTGTATGAAACTCTGTTATCTTCATAGGAACATCTAGTGTGTGAAAAATATACTGGAAGTAAACATATAATTACACTTGACAGTGTTGCCAACTGCCATAAATTTATCATGAGGAATGTGATTTCTGGCCCCTGCTGCAGGAGCTCTTGCAAAAAACATGACATGCTCCATGGCTGCATATGATTTTTGAAACGGAGAGAGAAAGAGAGAGACACTCCCTTTGCCCCCCACCCACTATCCCCTTCAGCTTATGAGAAAATACATTGAGCTGCAAGCCAGGACACCGTCATTTCTAGTTCCTGCTCTTTCACTAACTGCTGTTCACATGTTTTATTATCCCACTTTACAGAGATGACTAGTGAGACTTTGCACAAGGTCAATTCAGACATAGAAGAGACTAGAATCTGTATCTGTAATGTAACACAGCCAGCGCTCAGCTGCTTTACCAGGGTACCTTATAGAAGGGGCATGCCAAATGATGTGCTTGCGTAACCTACACTAACACAGTGAGGAAGTCTACCCAGCAAAAGCTGTGCTAGCCTACCCAAGTTAGCTAGAATCCAGATCCATGGGTCTGTGCCAAGCTTGTTCTACCTACTCACTGAAGCCCACCCTGCTGTCTTCACTGCTACTGTTTACCTGCACTAGCTGGATTCAAGCTAGCTCAGTAGGCTAGCCCACACACAGCTTTTGCGGGTAGACTTATTCACTGTGTCAGTGTGGGTTACACAAGCACATCATTTGGCATGCCCCTTCTATAAGGTACTCTGGTAAAGGAGCTGTGTAGACATACCCAGTATGACTTTTGGTCACCTTCCACTGGGTAAACCATATGTGGGGGTTTATGATTGTTACTGCCAACATGCTGTCATAAATATAAAGGGAAGGGTAAACACCTTTAAAATCCCTCCTGGCCAGAGGAAAAACCCTTTCACCTGCTAAGAAGCTAGGATAACCTCACTGGCACCTGACCAAAATGACCAATGGGGAGGAGACAAGATACTTTCAAAGCTGGAGCGGGGGAGAAACAAAGGGTCTGTCTGGGTGATGCTTTTGCCAGGAACAGAACAGGAATGGAGTTTTAGAACATAGTAAGTAATCTAGCTAGATATGCATTAGATTATGATTTCTTTAAATGGCTGAGGAAATAAGCTGTGCTGAAAGGAATGGATATTGCTGTCTTTGTGTATTTTTGTAACTTAAGGTTTTGCCTAGAGGCATTCTCTATGTTTTGAATCTAATTACCCTGTAAGGTATTTACCATCCTGATTTTACAGAGGTGATTCTTTTTACTTCTATTAAAATTCTTCTTTTCAGAAACTGAATGCTTTTTTCATTGTTCTTAACATCCAAGGGTTTGGGTCTGTGGTCACCTCTGCAAATTGGTGAGGATTTTTACCAAACCTTCCCCAGGAAGTGGGGTGCAAGGGTTGGGAGGATTTTGGGGGGAAAGACGTTTCCAAACAATTCTTTCCCAGTAACCGGTTAAACATTTGGTGGTGGCAGCGAAAGTCCAAGGGCAAAGGGTAAAATAGTCTGTACCTTGGGGAAGTTTTAACCTAAGCTGGTAAAAGTCATCTTAGGAGGTTTTCATGCAGGTCCCCACATCTGTACCCTAGAGTTCAGAGTGGGGAAGGAACATTGACACATGCTATGAAAAATAGTTCTTTAGCTCAAATGGCAACATCTTTTGTTTTTACATCCAAAGAGCCTGAGTTCAGTTACCACAGATGACACAAACAGGGGCTTTGTAACATTTGGCTATGTTGTCTGTACCCACTGCCCCACACTTGGCTACCAGACCCAACCATAGACAACAGGAATCCTGATGTCCAAGATCCCACTGTGCTCTCACAAATAAGTGTGTGCTGTGTCACCCTTTATGGCATATCTACACAAAGGATACTAACATGCTTCCTACCTATCAGTTGTTTCAGTAGCTAAAGTGGAAGAAGTCTGTGCTGTGGTGCTGGAGATTGTGTGTTTATGATGCTTCTGAGAGATCGGGGAGGGGTGGGGAAGAAAGAGAAATTAATAATTTTTTAATTTTTGTGGTTGGAAATACTAGGAACCAGGGGAAGGGTAGGGAGTCATGGACGCAAAGGGCAGCCCACAGATTGTTCAGGACCCATATTGCTCTTGATAGATTCACGTGTTCTGAGGGGGCGGGGGGCATACCAATTCGGATGGAACAATCCTCAGGCTGGTTCCATCCTCATGGAACCTGACCTCATGGATCTTGAAAAGAACCAACCTTTCCTTCTGGTATTGTGGACCCACTTTTTCACATGCCATTCCTCTTATAATGATATCATGTTGCCATTGGCTCCCTACCCTGCTGCCACTGATTATCTTTATCTACAGAGCGTAGAAAAACTGGACGCAATACTCTGGGTGTGGGGAGTTAACACTGGATAGAGCACCACTGAAATCTGCTGGGCTATCAGCAGAGCATGCTGCAAAGAATGACTGCTCCTTGGAGATTGCTCCCCAAAATGCCTATCCTGTTTATCCATCTAAGCTCTTACATCAGTGCCCATCACCACAGAATCTGAGTCTGGAGCCCCAACTGCATAGTCCATGCACAAGAGCAATCAGGGTCTCCATTGGAAGGGGAGCAGCACACTGTGAAGTCAACACCACTCCCTCTTCTTTTATAACGTCCTCCCCGCTACCGTACACTAACTATAACCACAATTTTTTTTTGCAGAAATAAGGATGTGCAAGTACAGAAAACACAAACCCAAGTTCCTTGATGTGTGAAAATACAGAACCCTCCAAACCTTCTTAAATGTCATTGACATCACTGGATGGATTATTCTGACTGCCTGGGGCTATTTTCGATATGCTTTCTGTTCCTGTTTCAGATGGTGGTAGGAAAGTAAATTAAACTTTAAAAACATTTGTAATTGGAAAATGATTTCAGTTAGCTGAGGCAGATGTAGTTTCAAGATACATCTTTATGTTCCAGCTTCCCTCAAACTATAGGTTGTGGAAGCCTGGGTATTTAAATTACTGCCTAGGGGGGTGGGGTTTTTTTGTTTTGTTTTTTATTGTGTTTGTTCTTATAAGCTGTAGGGTTGAAATAGTCACAATGTATTTGCTGCTTATCGGCAAGCCTCTACTCCCGTGAGTGGTCCCACTGGAGTAATGGTTTATATAATAACCTGCCTACTGCCCACTATGGAAGTAGATTTATGTATTCATTAAGTATGTATTAAAATCCAATAGTTTTGTGTTCTGATCTCCAAGAAGAAGTAACAGGAAGTTTATATGAAATCAAAACCAATTACCAGAAACCTCCAATAATGTAACTTTCTTGTGTGTATCCCAGATTTGGAACCCGACTTCAGGTAGCTGAAGACTGCTATCAAATCCCCCCTCACTCTTCTCTTCTGCAGACGAAATAACCCCAGTTCCCTCAGCCGCTCCTCATAAATCATGTGCCCAGTCCCCTACTAATATTTGTTGCCCTCTGCTGGACTCTCTCCAATTTGTCCACATCCCTTCTGTAGTGGGGGGACTAAAACTGGACGCGATACTCCGGGTGTGGCCTCATCAGTGTCGAATAGAGGGGAATAATCACTTCCCTCGATCTGCTGGCAATGCGCCCACTAATATGCCCAATATTCCGTTGGCCTTCTGGGCACACTGGGCATATTAGCTGGGCACTGGGCACAAGGGCACATTGCTGACTCATATCCAGCTTCTCGTCCACTGTAATCCCTGGGTCCTTTTCTGCAGAACTGCTGCTTAGCCAGTCGGTCCCCAGCCTGTAGCGGTGCATGGGATTCTTCCTTCCTAAGTGTAAGACTCTGCACTTGCACTTGTCCATTTATATAGGGCCTGATCCAATGTCTATTTAAATCAATGAAAAGACTCCCTTTGACTTCAGATTTCTCATCAGATTTCTTTTGGCCCAATCCTCCAATTTGTCTAGGTCATTCTGGACCCTATCCCTACCCCCCAGTTTAGTGTCATCTGTGAATTTGCTGAGGGTGCAATTAATCCCATCATCCAAATCATTGATAAAGATGTTGAACAAAACCAGCCCTGAGCCAAGTTAGGCACAAATCTTCAAATTCTGTTTCTCATTAAACAAATGTATTTCTTTTGTCCATTTCCAACAACAGGCTCACTCATCAGTTCTCTTGGTGGCTTAGCCCAGCCATCTCCTCTGGGTCTCATCGACATGGACAACTTGGCTCAAATGAAAACTAAATTGCATTGTTTATCTTACAGACAAGTATCAATCATGCTTACTGGACTTGCTGTTTTGCCCTAGGTACTCTACTCAGTTGGGTTAGCTGCAGTGACTTCAAGAGCAACTTTGGGAACACATCCTAGAGTTCCGGTAAGAGTTCCAACTGTTGGTGACATTTGCTCAGTGCCTTCTGGGAGTCTTGTGTAAACCTACAGGTATTCTGGGAGTAGAGGCTAAACTGCCAGAATTCCCCCCTGGTTCTAGAAGCATCATCAGAATACCACTGGTAGCTGTTTTGTAGACTAGTAACGTGGTATCCTGCTCCTCAAGTGACCACGAATGTCTCGCATTCCAGTGTGCTGTCACATGTTGAAAGATACATGTTCATTAAGAAGAAAGGACATCCATGTGCAGAGGATCCCTTTCATGTGCAAATGGAGGAGGCATGAACTGACCCAGTGTTCGCTACCCAGCCTCTGGGATAGACAACCACAACATAAAATTAAATATAAGCAAAAAGTGAAATTTACCAGTCTATTTGGAAGATGAGTGAAATGCAAAAAACATCTGAAATGTTTAAGATTACAAATCCTTTCAGTTTTAACAATTTCAGATCAGTAACACAAGCAAGGGAATTTATTGTTCAGAATTATATGGGGCCACAATCTGCTCTCAGCTAATGTCGATTTACACCAGTAAAGTTAACTTGAGTTACTTTAGACTTATAGCAGTGTAAATGAGAATAAAATTTAGACCATGATCTGTAACATGACAGTGTCCAAATGTTATAGATGAGTCTCAACATGGAATTTTTTTCAAGTTAATGATAGATGCAATATAAGCTCTTGTCTCTGCCTCCCTTTGTCTCACTTGAAGTTGAAATGGGGCAGAGGAGGAAGGTAAGAGCAGATATTTTCTCCCTGTACAGTATTGTCATGTCCTCTGTGTGACAGATAAGAAAGCATCACTTCTCACTGAAATCATCTATCGATATGTTATTAGACAATATAGTAATAAAAAGACCAGTGCTTCTTTACACTAACTATTTCCACTTGTGGAATTTCACCAGTAGTGAATTGCAGCTAGGATGTTAGCTAGTGAAGATAAGGATCTTGTGAGCAACATTATTACGTTATCAGAAAGAAGGGAGACTACCTCTGGCTAAACCAGTAGAAATTATGTTAAACTTGTCTCAACTAGAAGTCATTTCACTGGCCTCCAGATACCATAAAAAATGTAAAAATAGGTATTTAAGCAAAACAATATTTATAGGCTTCCATCAAATCTTTTCTTCCTTTGTTGTTAAATTACATTTACTTACAATTAATATCCAAATATTGATTTTAAGAAGCCGGCCTGTTTAGAAGTTAAGAATATTACCCTATTCCAAATACACGCTATTTGTCCTTTTCCATCTTCATAATGTCACAGCTATGAGTCCTAATGTTGTCTTGATTAGTTTTTGTTGCTTTGCATTACAGTCTTAACATTATTTAAACATAATTCATTATTTAACCATGCAGGAAATCTTAATCTTTTTACTTAAATGTAAATTACAAAGTACAATCACTAAACAAATTGATTGAATACCATTGATTATTCATCAGATAATTGTGGCAGATCACGTAATCAATTATTCATCATCCTTGGAAAAGGAGAATAGAGGACATGAGGAATAAAATAAGCCGCAATTAAGATAAAATACTATTGGATTCCATACCGATAATTCCTTTTCAAATTACAATTCTTGCAATTAAATCAAAGTGAAATTAAAATGTGAGTAGTCTGATTGAGGTACTCACTGAGTAATGATTGTACAAAGAATGTAATCTACTAGGCCCTAGTCGCATATGGTGACATAGATGACATATTTGCTGCCTGAAATGTTTTCTATTTTTCCCCATCTATTACTCCTATCAAATGCAAGGATGCTATTATGATTACAGACTTTCGTCTCCACTATGATTATGTGACTATGCAGCAGTATTACAAAAGGAAGAACACATTGCTAACATAATTTAAACATTTAATTTCTGTGAGGTATTTATCGTCAGCTTAATTTGTGTTATTTCATCTCAAGAGCTATCCTGAGTGTAGATTCAGAATTATAGATGTCCTTGCATTCACTTCCAGAATTTGGTTTTGCAAATTTGGTTTGGTTTTGGCTTTCTTCATTGATTTATTATTTCCATTTATATAGGGCCTGATCCAATGTCTATTTAAATCAATGAAAAGACTCCCTTTGACTTCAGTGGGCTTTGTATCACGTATATAATGTGTCTAGAAAGTAGCGTCTAGGTAACAATAAAAAAATCAACACTAAACATCATCCAAACCATTGTTAACTAACAGAAACAAAATAACTTCCCAGTCAATCATACCCATATGCACAAACAAACCTCTTCAAAAATGTCTGGAGAAAGAGATAAGATTTGTAGAAGCCTTTAGGTAAAAAAACTTGGGCACTGTGGATCAAAAGTGGGGAATGAGGTCCAGAGTAGAGGGCCCTCTGTTCAGAATACCTTTCCAAGAAGCCCCAGATGTGCAAATATAGATACTGTTAGCCTGAATTTCCCAGCTGCTCTTGACTGCCAGATTAAACCACAGGGAATAAGGTCACTACATCTGAAGTAATAAGTTATAGGAGATGATTTATACAACAAATTTAGCATCTCTTTCCATTCATAGAATATTAGTTATTTGAAATCACTTGACAAATTTAGAAGAATTTTTATTTTTTGAGAATGAAGAGTTCTCTGAGTAATCACTACTGAAGCTGTGTTGATTAGTTCTTATCTAATGTTGACTGGTCAAATAAGTCAAGTGGTATGCCCACATCTTGAATACTGCATGCAGATGTGCTCGCCACAGCTCAAGAAAAGATATATTGGAATTGGAAGAGGTTCAGAAAAGTGCAACAAAAATGATTAGGGGTATGGAACGGCTTCCGTATGAGGAGAGATTAATAAAACTGGGACTTTTCAGCTTGGAAAAGAGACGGCTAAAGGGGGACATGATACAGGTCTATAAAATCATGACAGGTGTGGAGAAAGTAAATGAGGAAGTATTATTTACTCCTTCTCATAACACATGGACTAAGGATCACCAAATGAAATTAATAGGCAGCAGGTTTAAAACAAATAAAAGGAAGTATTTCTTCATACAACGCACAGTCAACCTGTGGAACTCTTTGCCAGAGGATGGTGTGAAGGCCAAGATTGCAACAGGGTTCAAAAAAGAACTAGATAAATTCATGGACTATAGGTCCATCAACGGCTATTAGCCAGGAAGGGCAGGGATGATATCCCTAGCCTCTGTTTGCCAGAAGCTGGGAATGGGCAACAGGGAATGGATCATTTGATGATTATCCGTTCTGTTCATTCCCTCTGGGGCATCTGGCATTGGCTACTGTCGGAAGACAGGATATTGGGTTAGATGGACCTTTAGTCTGACCCCGTATAGCCATTCTTATGTTCTTATGGTATTTTTCTGTTTGCTGATTGGATGAGTGTGCTATGACTTTCCATGCAAATATGCATGCAAATTTGAAATTCACATTCCATGAGTATGGATTCGGTTATGGATGTGACTGTGATTTAAGATGTGAAGTTCCTGAAAGGTCTTGAGGAGTCACCTCAACTACAGTGCATTGAAGCAATTCAGTCTACAGACATGCATAACTTTGGCAAGGTTTGCATCTGACAGAAAATGTATAACTTTCTCTATAAACACACATGAAAAAAAAACAACCTTCAAAGTTCAATAGGTGAGGAAATGTCTGTATAAATGGCTCTTTGTCAGGATCCAAGGGTTCATTTGTAAAACCTGATGCTACGGACACCTGGACACTCCCTCATTGCCACCAAGGGAGATGGGTGATGCAGCATCTTGCCAATCCTGGAAGATAAGGCCCTACTGGAGGTCCTATTGGAGCTCTTAAGGCCTGCAGCTGCCTGATTGGTTCACTCCCACTACTTAAGCCAGGAAGAGCGCTCGGTGGGCCTTCTGACCAACTGTGCAGACTCCCTGCTGCTCCTGTGCCAGACTCTGCTTTTGTCTACCTCCCCCAATCCTCTTCCTGTTCTGCTCTCCTCTTGGCTCCTCCCTCACCCCTGCCTTCACTCCTAGTTCCCACCTAGTTCCTACTCCATGCCTCATACTTGCCTCTCCTCTGGTTCCTGCCCTTACGCCTGGCTCCTGACCATCCGCTACTGTTCCTGGCTCTGACCCCCCTCTACCCACTCCAGCTTGACCCTTGGCTCTGGCATTTGGCATCTGACCCTGGCTTTGACCCTCAAGCTTTGATTCCTGATTCCAGCTCTGACTCAACTTCTGGATTTGGTATTTGGCAGCTGACTCTGATTCTGACTGCCCACTTCTCTTCCCCCAACCTGGATGCCTGCTCTGCCCACTAGACCTGTTCTTTCTCTGACTACTAAGGAAGACTGCCTACATCCTGGTTCCTAACATTCTTTTATAGCCTACTAGACACAATATTCTCTACTAGATTACTTCTCTATTGGACACAGTATATTTTACAGAGTTTCTATGCTAAGCAGGAGCAAGTGAATCATTTTCAATAAGTAATTTACCTAATGAATTTGGCCTCTTTTCTGCTCAGAGCATATCCAGAAAAATACAAATTTCCTCATATTTATTCATTATATTGTTCAGTAGTATTCAACACATTTATTCTGTATCTTTTAACACTGTGGTTTGACCATAAGCAGTTCTCTGCTGCTGTTCAACAGGTATTCAACATTCATTATTTAAACTGTGTTTTAGTTGTGCTTGGTTAGATAAATCACATGGTATTGTTTCTCTTTTCCAATTTGATAAAGGCACCAGACTTCTGCTGTAAATTCAGTTTCCATGAACACTTGCATATGTGCCTTTGAAATCTGCTTCCTGCAAAACTTTTGATTTGTAAAACTCAGTCACATGGAAATAAATGGGAAGTACATACAAATGAGTCATTAGCAGACAAAGCAAAAGCCCTGCTTTTCACAGATGTTGAAAATCCAGAAGTCCACAGAAGGAAAGGCTAGTTGCAGATGTCCAGCATTTCTGAAAATCAGAAATTACAAAATTTGAGTGAATATTTGTGGGAATTTTTTTTTGTAATATTGCCAAGCTCAAATATCAAGCAAGTCACAGGATATCTAATCCAAACAATACATAACTAGTCACTAACTTTGTTCTGTTTTATTTTCTGAAATGTGTCAGAACAGTAATTTGTTATAACTTTGACAGCTCCATTTAGCACCAAGATTCTATATAGGACTCCCTACACTGGTTAGAAAGGACTGCTTGCAGACCGTTGTGATTTTACGGTCACCACTCTGAAAGGCACATTGTATACTTGAAAAAGCTGCACAGAGCCTAGCTAACTTTAATTGCCACTCTGAGATGTCAACAGTTAGGTAAGCTGAGGAAGTCACAACTTGGGAGAAAATGAGAGAAGCTTTTCAGTTAAAGTACTGGGTGTTTAAAAGGAACCCTTGTCACTTTTGTAGGTGCCATTTTCTCAGTCACTACCCAACTCTCTGACATAGTTAGCATGTGAAAATATAGTGAAAGTCTCCTGATTTGTAAGATAAATAAAATGCATCTTTCTTTGCACTAATTTATAAAATTAAACAATATAATAGAAACTCCTGAAAGTCAAAATGCTGGAGTCAGTGAAATAGAACTCAGTCTATTCACTCTGAATTATGCAGTCAGTTTAAACTAATTGGGAAAGGAAAAGTTTGAGGGCTGGCTTTGCTATTCAGTCTGTTTTGAGGTTCTCTCTTGGTATAGTATGATTTTATTATATATGTAGTTTAATTTAATTGAGGGAAGATACTTTAGCCAATGCTTTTAAATATAGTCTACTAAAGTCACAGAATGCACATCTTCAGTAAAATCTATCAGCACATTTTTCTCCCTAGTTAGAGATCAATATTTCCCTTTGCCTGTGTCAGCTGGGCTTGTGTTTCCTTTCTTCTTTTTATGTTATTAATCTTGCCAGAACTTTGCTAGCCTCAAACATGTCTCACAAGGTTTCTTTTCTTTAGACTAGTGGCAACAATGTCTCTTGAAATCTAATCAATGGGAAGTCTGTCAGTATTAGTCAGTACTAGTCAAATCTAAGTCATCCTACTTTAATGTCCCATCAACCCACACCTCATGATATAGCAACTGTAGCTAAAACACAGATGATAGAGACAGAGAGGTGGGGAGAGAGACAGAGATTCATGATTAAGTAAAGACATTTTCTTTCTAATCCATTCATATTTCAGGGCCAGGAGCCCTCTTTGACAAGGATATTGCAGACATATTACTAAGAAGGTTGGGAAGCTCCTTTTTAGGAAAATATAAACCTTTCAGTGGTGATTCCTGTTCCACTGCTTCCTAGAATAAGGTCATTGTTTTGGAAACCAGAAAAATGTAGGCAGACTGGAAGGAATTCAGTGAAGAGCAGCAAAAATGATTAAGGGCCTTTACTACAAGGGGGATGGGAAGAGAAGAAAAGAAAAAAATGTCATTTTTTTTCATAGTGTTAGTTATATGAAGGGTCTTCTGGGTATTTAGCAATCAGAAGGGAAGATGAAGAGGACCAGCAGAGCCCTCCAAAGCAAACACTACTTTTTAAAGAAGTCTCTGTGATTAGTCACAGTGAATAAAGTTAAGCAGTTGCATCCTACTTTGCAGGATTTTACTTGATTCAGTTGGGTCCCCAACTGTGCCAGTCCCCACTAGTGTGGTTCCCCAGTGGATAGAGATTACTGGTTTAATAGCCCAAACAGTAAAAACGGTCTGTTCACTACTGTGCCCAGTGCACCCATCAGCACATAGATGGTCTGTCTTAACAGTAAATAGAATCATAGAATCATAGAATATCAGGGTTGGAAGGGACCCCAGAAGGTCATCTAGTCCAACCCCCTGCTCAAAGCAGGACCAATTCCCAGTTAAATCATCCCAGCCAGGGCTTTGTCAAGCCTGACCTTAAAAACCTCTAAGGAAGGAGATTCTACCTTAGATACAACATGCATGGGTGTGAGTGTGATGGTATGTCTAACCCACACAAGACCTGAGAGGGTTAATGTGGGCCAAACAGGCCAATTAACCTTATGGATGCACCTGGATGGATGCTTGGGATTGATAAATGCTAATTGCAGACAAAGCCCATCTGGGGGAGGAGCTGGATAGTGGTATAAAAGGCAGGAAGTGAGCCTAGGAAGAGGTTGAAGGGAGGGAGTCTGCACTCACTCTCTAGGAACATTGAGGTGGTAAGAAGGACATTCATGGGGGTGAATAAGCCTTGAGAGTCTGGTCCTGAAAGGAGGAGTAGCCCAGAGAACCTGCAGGGAAGAAAGCCTGAGAAGGCAGGGTAGGAAGAAACTCAGGGAAACAACAATAAGGAGTAGGACTGTATGGCTCCCAGCTGCTGGTTACAGGGATCCTGGCCTGGAACCCAGTAGACAGGGAGGGCCTGAGTTCCCCTGCCAGCCACTGGGGAAATGGCACAGGACCTGGAGAACTAGAAAACTGTCAGCATTTGAATAGCTTGTCCAGTGGGCGTTTTGTTACTTGCAGGGGGCTATATAGTGACCTGGTTGTAGGGCTGAGTCACAGAGAGCAAGAGCGGACACAGTACAAGCAACTGACAGCAGGGTAGGTCAGATAGCTCTCACTCTAATTCCCACACCTAGTGGCAAGGAGGTGCACCTGGAGTGAGTGGAACCCCTTTGCTGTATGTAGGTGAGATCAGAATATATATCTCTATATATGGTGTGTGTTTGTGTTTGGTACTATTGTAGAACTGGCAATCCTAGAACAGCCAGTTTCACAAACATTGATCCATGGAAAATCAAAGGTCCTGCTCTGTCCTCAAATACTCTCACTGAAGGTTGGCTTTATTAATCTGAGAGCAGAATAAAATATTTTCTTCCAGTTAATCATCAAAGATATTGAAAGGGCAGAGAATAGATCCCTATCTGACCCCACTAAAAGCATCTCTACTGGAGATGATTCCCCATTTAGAATTACTTTTTGCAATCTATTAGTTAACCAGTTTTTTATCCACATAATATGCTCTGTCTTTGATTCTGTATCATACTAATTTTTATCACTGTCATGTATGATAAGTCAAATGCCTTACAGAAACTTAAAAATATTATGTCAACAGTTACTATCCACAACCAGACTAGTGAGCCCCCTGCAATTTCTTTAAGATTCATTTTTCATAAAATTATGTTGATTGGCATGAATTATGCTTTCAATAATCTCTACTGTGTCCCCAGATTAGCCTTTCCATGCCCAGGATTGATATGAGGCTAACTGGTTCACAGTTTCCTGGGTCATGCTGTTTACTCGCTTTAGATATTGGTATAACATTAGCTTTTCCCTAGTCCTCTGAAACTTACCCAGTGTTCCAAAATGTATCAGCATTAATGGGCCAGAGTTCCTTGGCTAATTCTTCTAATACTCTTGGGTGCAAATTATCTGGTTTTGTAGATTTAAAAATGTTTAACTTTAATAGCTGCTGTTTAACACCCTTCCTTATTACTGAAGGAATAGAAAGTATTTCGTTATTACTTTTAGTTGTGAATACATCATGCTGCTTTTTGAATACAGAATAGAAATGTGTACTGAATATGTCTGCATCATGATTGACAGTTTGCCATCTGCATCTAGTATCAAACCAAAACCACTACTAGAATTTCATTTTTTCCCCAGATATATTTAAAGAATTTCTTCTCATTGCCCTTAACACTATTGGACTTACTAATTTCCTTGAAATCTTTAGATATCCTTATCAAATATCTGCATCTCATAACTGTTGACTTGTTCTAATTACTATCAGCTTCTTTATTTTTCCTTTTCTTATACATAATTTTTTAATTTTTAAATAGTTGGGATTATCTTCTGTTTGCATATAACTAAATTAGGTTGTGAATGCTTGCACTTAGGCAACCATAAATTTTTAGCTCAGTGATCAATTCATCTTTATATATCAGAATACATTATAATATAGAATACCCTGAGCTGGTTGCAATATTTTGTGTGTTTAGAAAGATATCTTTAATTTTTTGAAACTCAAAGATTCCCAGCACATGTCTCTCAGAGTGGAATCTCCCATGATAATATATTTTTTCTTTCTACACTGTATAGATATGTTTAATAAGCTACTTATCTTGTCCCCTCCTCTGATTTGGTGGTCTATAGCAGATCCTCACCATTGCCCCAGATTTATCAGTTAATATGTTGATCGCTGAGCATTCCATATGGTGTCCTTCTGAATTGTCAGTAATACCTAAAAAAGGTAATGGTATCTCTATTGTGGAGTGCTACCCATACTCCCCTTCCACCTCCTCTTTCCTTAATATGATATATCCAGTGATTTTTAACATTCCAGTCATGTAAAATCATCCCATCATGTTTCAGTAATACCATTCATATCAAACTTCTTTTTGTAAATGAGTATTTCTAGTTGTTGTTGTTTGTTTCCCAGGCTTCTAGCTGTTGTATATAGACAATTGAAGAATGTTTTCTCTTTACATCCCTTGATGACTTGATTCTTTACATTCATGCTACCTTGAGTCTGAGTTTTATGTTTGAGCATAGTACTGCGCTTATCCTCTTAGCCAGTTCATAATTTGCCATGAAAGAGGTGCTGGGGCTCAAGCAATTTTTTAACATTCATAACTCATGCAGCAAATCAGAGGTGCTGGGGCTATGAACTGCCCCTTGGCTATCCAAAAGATTGGGTCCCCTCCTAGTGAGAGAGAGGTCCAAGTCATTTGACCTCCTCTCCATATAGAAGGTACCCAATGTTCAACAAAACCTAAGCCCTTTATTTTACACCACTTACCTAGCCAGCTGTTTGCCTCCAATAGCTTCTGTTGTCTGTCTTTTCTTGCCCATGGGACAAGAAATATCTCTGAGAAAATTGCCTGTACTTTCCTCTTCTTTGGCTCCTTTCTGAAATTCCTGAAAGTGTGTGTGGGTGGAGGTGTGTGCATAATAATTAATTGGAATATTGGGGTTTGAGAAGAAGCTGTAAGTTGTCTGCACCATCAGGCAGGACTTGTATACAAATCTGTAATTTGATCTCAGTTGTCTTCTATCAGGAGATCCTGCAACAGGGTCCAAAATCACATTACTTACTATGTATTTGCGAGAGTTGGCAGTAGCGTAATTCTCACATCCACACTGGGTGAGTTCAAAAATGGGAAGACGGGCCAAAATACATAATGCAAGTAAATAAAAAACCATGATTGTAGAGCTAATCCCTTGATTTTTTTGGAGGAGGGAGGGTGGGGGGCCCCGACTCAACTTTTAAACTCTTGGCTTTGGTGATGCAGAATTCACACCTCTTGTGACTGCCTGTGCTCCATGAATGCAAGATCGGAGTGTTACTACTGACCACACTACACGCGAGCAGGTGATTAGAGAATCGCTCTGCAAGGAGGAGAGCGGGGGCATGTGCTTTAACTTTTTTAGATACTCACTGCAGGCCCTTGCTGCATATGTTCCACTCTCTAACCCTGGAGATGACATGCCTTGTTCTGGGTCCTGCTGGCATAATGCTTTCGGCTACCTCGACCCAGGCAGTGCAGAAGCTCTTCTAACCCCAACTGTAAGTATGGGGGCCATGACTGAGCCCAGAATTTTTAGTGGTGTTTGAGCTAGGTTAAGAACACTATTTCTATATTGCAGAAGATAAAAGCCTTATGTAAGATGTGTCATGCCCAGTGCTTGAATGAGAGCGTGTGGGGGCAGGGGAAGCTTTGTGTAAGTTGCACAGAGACTACAGTGATGGGTAGCTGTGTAAAACCCCAACATGGATTTTTATGCCTCCATTTTTTTCTATTTCTCTCCCCCTGCCTTTTTCCAACTGCAGCAGTGATAAATAGGGATGTGGCATATAAATGCCTTTTTTCTTCTTCCTGCTCTCTCCCCTCCCCATCCTTGCACTTTCCAATTGGAGCAATCATAGAGGCCGATTCCATGGGTGCTCCAGGACTCAAGCACCCGTAGGGGAAAAAAATAGAGGGTGCTCCACACCCACCACCCACCTATCCCCATTCTAACTGCCCCACAAAGCTCCCCCACCTTCTGCTCTCTGCTGTCCATGGACTGCCTCCAGCCAGCTGCCAAACAGCTGTTTGGCAGGGCCTCTGATCAGCCATTTGGCACCTGGAGGAAGGGGCTTGAGGGAGGGCAGCAAGTGGTGGGCAGGGACCCGGGGGGGGGGGGAGTGGGAAGAGGCGGAGCGAGGGCAGGGCCTCGAGGGAAGGGGTGGAGTGGGGTGGAGCACCCACTGGGAAAAATAAGTTTGTGCCCACGGGAACAATCTCACTTGCATATGTTGTACATTTTGGAATGCCTTTCTCCATATATCAGGCTATAAAATTCTGTATTCATTTAGCTTAAAAAAATATTAAATGTCTCTGTGTTCAGATGAATTCTCAGTCTGATTTGAAACAGAACAGAACAAAGGGTGGGGTGGAGGAAATCACCAGAGTTTCATAAATTCGGAGTACAGCTTTGACAGAAAATGTACTGTATGGACCAGTGCATGTGCTTTGCACCACAAAACCAGTGGATTCTGGCTGTAGAGCTGACATATCTCTTTCTAGATGGAAAGGGGTGTGATTGGGACACTTCTATGCTGTGCCAGTCCCCAGCTGGTATTTTGGTCACTTGGGGCTTTAAGGAGGGCTGGTTGACATTTTTCAAAGTTAAAAATGATTCTTAAATCCCAGCAATATTCCCCTCCTGCTTTTAACCAGCTCTAGTTGTTAGTGACTGGTGTAAGTAAGGGTAACCCTCAAGCTGTGTTGTCCCTGGCTATGATTAAGGACCTAGCCCCATGTGCCTGACCTGTTCTCAGTTACATCCATATGTACCTGGAACAAATCCATTAAAATCAATGGAGTTACGCCAGTTTACATAATCAGAGTATGTCCAATTCTTTTTTTTATAGCACTATGGACAAAACTCTGCCTTCAGCTACACCTCTGCATTTGTGGCTGCCAGAGGGCTTCACTGATATAATCGAGAGTAGAATTTGGACTTGTGAGCAGAATTTTCTTGAGTTTCATCAGGTTCTAAGGCTAGTGACAAATCTTTTTTGTATGCAGTGTTGTTGTAGCCTTGTCAAACCCAGGATATTAGTGAGACAAGGTGGGTGAGGTAATATCTTAATAATAATCTTCTTTGTCAATGGATCACAGTGCCACACTTGCAAGATCATCCTCTGTTTAAAAAGAGCAATTTCCTTTGTGTTTCAGCTCCTGGAGCTTTTCCGAGTTAATGTCTTGGAATTAGGTGAGTTCAAAAAGAACTTAATTGAGGGATTTACTCCTTAATGACCCAAAACTAAACCCCAGATCTGGTCAGTCATTTAACAGTGCAATTAATTATAGAAGGTTTTCAATTTGAAAATTCAGATTAAACCTACACTGCTTGGACAATATGCCATAGTTCTAAACCACGTTATTACACAAGTAAGTTTACAGTCCTGACTAACCAAATCTGAAAATATGAACTGTATATTACAATAAAATATTGGTACAAGTTTTTGTGTGTGGGCTCTAGCTCTCTTAAAACTAGCATTTAAAGGAGACCTATGAAATGTAAAACAAATATAAAGTATTCAGGCTAGCTAGAAGACCCATCTAAAAAGGCAGTTGAGACGGTCCAGTAGAATACAATGGAAAATCTGTGCAACAAATCAATTCCCAAAGTGATTCCTTACTACCACTAAGAATAAACAGTTTAAAGGCCAATCCCCCACAAACCCCAGTTGGGGAAGAGCCCATTAAACTAGGGTGGGGAGAAATGAAATCAATCTTTTCAATTATTCCTGTACTTAGATTCCCTTTAAAGCTCTAGCATATGTTGTTTTTCTTTTAAAGAGGATTTTAGTACTGGAGCAAATGTTCCCATACATCAAACAAATATGAATCCATTTCCTTTTCACTATTTTTTTCAATAACTCTTTTCTTGCAGTATTTGCTAGTTGTTAAACTTGTGTTTTGAACAACAGTTTATTTCTTCTGGGCACACTTTGGGTCTGACTGTGATCTGTTACACTGGTGTAAATCAGGAGCAACTCAGGTGAAGTCAATGGAGTTACACTGCTGTGAGATCAGAATCAATTAGGCCAATAATCATCTTGCTGTAAAGTCATAAAGCCAAATTCTGTCCTCTGTTATGTTTGGGCTGCCTTATTTAAGTACTAGTCTGGTGTAATGGAGAGTAGAATTTAGCCCAAAATGTTGAATCTGAGACATGACATTCATTGCTGGAGCAGCAAGCTGATGCTACAAACACAGTGTGTTATGTTCCATCTTATAGTGAAGTAAAAGCAATGAGAAGTACTTATTCAAAAGGAAATATCTTGAAATAATAATGCAGAGAACATAATCTCTTACTGACTCAGTACACTACATTTTGTATAAATGTTCCCTTTTTAGCTTTGCTGTAGTCGGAAAGTCCTTCATTAAGAGGTAACATGAAAGACAAAGCTATGGCAAAAGAAAATATGTTCACCTTTGCAGCGGCTTCATATTTTTTGCTATTTAAACGCAGTGTTTATTTAATGAATGGTATTTCTGTGTTAAACAGTAGCTGTGTCTGTGTTCCTAATTTGAAAGGCAGGACCTCCTTTAGGTCTTGCTACGGTGTCTGCGAAAGCAGCTCTGCTCTAATGAAAAGAGATACTGTGACTGGAGCAGGGTCCCACAGAAGTCTGCTTACCACTTTGTGCCTTTGGGCACTGTTTGGCCTTCAGACAGGACTCTGAGTTTTTCTTTTTTCTTCCTCGTTTAAAAACAGGAATGCAGGTTCCTGTGTGAAGCAGGCAGTGGGGGGATCGGGTGTGTGTGTATGTGTGTGGTTCTAGACAATACTTTACAATGATCCAAAGTCAGGCCATTAGTTGCTGTATGGGTCTGCCTAAAATAAATAGATATTTCTCAAGTGTTTGCTGCTGCTCTTCTATTGTCCTAGGTTGCAAAAACTGAATGGATGCTCAGATTTCAATGGGAGTTAGGCACTTGTGAGGGTCTGGGCATACGTGTCCTATTGATGAGGCCAGTGTTCGGAATAATGGAGGGAGTTTCTCTACTTCCTTCAGCAGAGATTCTGATCTGAAGGTGCTGAGTCACAACTGTTATGTGGGTTATAAAGTGTCAGCTGTACAGTTCATACTACTCCTGAGGGCATTCTGCACCTAAAAATTCTGTGCACAACCTTTTAAATGTCTGCAAATTTTATTTGTAAAATAAATGTGGAGGCTCCAGCATGGCCTTGGGTAGCACAGGCCACTGGCTGCACAGAGGTAGGAGATCACTGTACAGATCCCTGTCCCCCGGGACACGAACTCAGTGGTGAGCCTGCACCCAACCCTGACACAGTGCAAGGACTGGGCCGGCTCCAGAAACACCCCAGGGCCCTGCCCCTCCATACCAGATGTGCACAGGTAGGCACAGCAAGGGAGGATCCAGGTGTGTGTGGGGGGGATTCCAGGTGTGGGTTGAAAGGGTTCTGTGTCAGGCAATCTGGGTGCAGGTGGCTCAGTAGGAGATCTGGATGCACGGGGGTTTGTTGAGGGGGTTTCTGGGTGCAATGGTAATGGGACTCTGCAGGGGGGTCCAGGTAATGGTAGTTGGGGCTCAGCAGGGAGGGGTCTGGGCATGTTAGAGCTCAGCACGGGTGTCTGGGTATGGGGAGCTCAGTGGGGGATCCAGATTCTGGGAGAGTGGGGCTCAGTGGGGTGGGGTTCCAGGTGCAGCTGGTTGGGGCTTGGTAGGGTGGAGATCTGGGTGAGGATGGCTCATTGCGGTGGTCCAGGTGCAGAGGGAGTGGGGCTCTTTGGGGGTGGGGAGGGGTTTTGGGTGTTGAGGGGTGAGGCTTGGTGGGAGGATCTGGATGCATGGGCGTTCGCTGGATGCAGGAGCAGCTCCCTGTACAGTGATCCCTCCCACAGCAGCTGAGGAGTGATGGGTGCAGGATGCGCGCGGGGAGGGGAGGAGTTTGCAGAGCTTCCTGCAGCCGGGGGAGAGATCTGGAGGTGGGTCTGACATGGCCCTGGATGCTGTGCAGGGGAAGAGGAAGTCCCGTCCTCCCCAGCCCAGCTGGGACTAACAGCTGAGCCTGGCACAGGGTAGGAGCCACCAGCTGGGTTTTCCACAGTCCTGCCCCACAGTGATTTACCTCTCTGCCAGCTGCCTTTGGCACCCAAAACTGCCGGGGAGGGTTGCATGACCACTCTTGTGGCATCGACCTGTCACCAGACTTTGTCACAAGTTCCTCTCAAAGAAACCTCCACAGTTTTGAAAATTTATACCAGACAAAAGTTGGTCCCAAAAGGGATAGTCCGGGTGCAAATTCAACTGGATGGACAATCCGTTGTTTTACCTTTGTATGTGATTGAAGCAAATCAGCCACCATAATTTGATAGATATTGGCTTGGAGCTCATGGTGAAGTGGGCTGAGGTCAAGACAACCATGAAAGCACCTTGACATCTTCAAGAAATACTGGACAGTCACTCCCATGTTTTTGAAAAAAGAGCTTGAACAGATGAAACTCGCTGGTAAATCTGACAGTGAGCCAAAATATAGCAAGCCTGGAGTTGTGCCTTATGCTCTGAAGCCTCTGCTGCAAGCTGATTGGACTCTCTGAAACTTTTGGGGCTGCAGAATTAGACTGACAAACTCCTTAATTTAAGATATTCCTGATTGCAGAATTTGTCTTGACTAGACTCAGCCTTTCGTGTGATATTTTACACTTTGTCTTGGAGCTTTGGCTGGGAATAGAAAGTACAGAAGAGCCTGAAAATTAAACCTTTTTTAAAAAAAATACAAACTTTTACAAACATCTGAAAAATGGCAGGATTTGGGTCATTCATGCCCGTTCTTTATATCGTCACTGGCTCGCTCATTTCTCATTATTAACTCTAAGTGTGGAAGTCAAGCAGCCTGTAATTGCAATCCCAAAATAGCAGTCCCCTGCTTGACACCAGCTCTGCTATTGTGCATTATTAAACAGATATGGACAGAGTTGGTAACTTCTTATTGGCTGCAATGATATATTTGTGTATATCCTACTAATCAAAAGCCCTATAGCTACAGTACTAAGGTCTGGGCTTCATTTTTATTGACGTACCTTGCAGAAAAGAGTCATTCCCATGCTCTATATCAGGAATACCTGAGCTTTAAACTCTGTTCTGATGCTGATTCTGTCTGTGGCCTTGAGCTCGTCTGGCACTAACTGAGGCCAGAGAGAAAAGTCACTTAGATCCAGATTCTGTACTGTGCCGCAGAAGTCACAGCTCAAAGTGCGGGTCGTGTATATCTGTGCTGCCTGGATTCTGCCCGCACCAAGAGCTGGTGTAGCTCTTGGCATAAGTTAGACCCAAGGATTGCTGTAATTTATTGCACCCTCCCTACAACTGCCAATTGGCTTCTCTGTGCCTCAGAGTAGCCACAGGACACAGTGTGACAGTTAATGCCCATCCTACTCCCAACACCCATGTGAGACTGGCCCTTAGTCTCTGCCTGTTTTTCCCCATCAGCAAAAGGGAGATAGTATTTATGTACACTTCCAACAATACGCTAGAACCCTTGTTTTAGGAACTACTTGGGGACTGCGGAGTTCATAAAACTGAACGTCTCAAAATTACATTCAATATGGTGTGTAAATTAATCTGTTAATTGGTCTATGGTAATGTACATATGTATAAAATGTATCCCATTTTTCTTTGCAAGAACCCCGTCTCCTTTTTTGCAGCCACATCTTTTGGTCTTTTCAAACCTATACAGGCCCTTGAATGTTGGCTGAAGGATTGAAAATATGTTTGGTGTCAGAAAAATAGTTCATGTAACTGGTCATTTGTAAGATCTAGGTTCACAGAAGTAGGATTCTACTATCCATACTTGTGCTTATTCACAGGATTGTTTTTGATGATTCATTCAACAATGGGCCGTGTTCTTCCATTGATTTTTACTGGTGCGGTAATAGGTCCAACATCTGAAAAGTCCTTTGAAATTAAAAGTGCTATAGGAACTAGATGTTATAATCCACAAAAACATCATGGGTTAGACTGTGAACTCCTTATACACATTGGCAAGCAGTTATTCTCACAAATAGTCCTACTGACATCAATGCATGTGAATAACTGCTCATAATAGGCTCCTATATTAGTACTGAAGGCATAGTATACTAACCTGGATGGTATCTAATCAATACTAATGTGACTTTAATGTTAGCTAAAGCACTAGGGAAGTCTAAACCATATAGACTAGGAAGTAAAGTATGAAATTGTTAATTTTAGTCATAAAGGATGAATGGAAATGAAATGAAACTGATTGCTAAAAGATACTACAAGATGTTTTGCTATAATTAAACACCAGGTTTAATGATACATAAACTATGGGGCTCCGTTGGAATTAATTGATGTAAAATATTGGTGTAGGTTTCCCCCTCCCTCTCATGTCTCTATCTGTAATTCAGAAGAATGAAAGGAGCCTGATTGCTAATTGGGAAGAGTTCAATAGGTTACCTTTGCTGTGAGAGCTGTGCTTCCACAAATTTTATTGTGGGCCAGATCCTGTAATCCCTTTTCAGGAAAGTCTCCCACTTGGAAATGAAATCCATTGTCATCATCCTGCAGGATCTGGCTTGGTGTTTATCTGCCAGTACCTTTGGGCATAGCAGTCCACAGTAAATGAACCACTTCTGAATAAGAAATGGTATTTATCTGAGGTTATCCAGTAGAGGATGCATAATGGGTTATGGCACATCATATAATACACATAGCATAAAATTACTGGACATACTAAATATTATAATTGAACCTGAGCTGCAAAATTCAGGTCTAGACTCAAATTACACCACGTCTGGGCTCTATTGACATCCAGGGGGACGGAGTCTGTGCTATCTCCCTCAGGATGCACAGCATAGGTTGTCATATTCTTCTGTACCAGATATGGATTGGCTACAGAGCTTACTTAGACAAACCAGATATGTTCATCATTCGATTCTTTAATGTGCTGCAGGTATGGCGGAGGTTCCTCTAAATAAGCTATTTTACACACACTGCCACCAAATGGCTGAACAGTATGATACAGGTTAGCATTCCCGAACGTGTGTGGTGCAGCTCTGGAGAAGAGCCAGAGATTACTATTCTTTTCTACTGCAGGGACCAGCATAGGTCCTGGTGTAAAATAAAATAGTCTACAACATTCCTACTCCTGCTCCACTCCATGCCCTATGCAAGAGGCTGTACAGGCAGGCAATGTAGGGCTACCCCTATGTTGACTCTATACTGCCCCTGTGGTGGGAGAGTTACCCAAGGGGCACTGTGGTTCCTTTATAATGGTATAGCATCATAATTTGTCCACAGGACAGGCTGGAATCTACCTGACTTTTGCGACCTGTTTCTGTATAAAGCTTCCAGGCATAAACCCTTGAATAAGGACTCAAGAGCGCTGCCATAACAAGCTGCTATTTAAAGTCTCCACTTCCAGGGTTAGGAATGCAATATACACAAAGAGTCACATTCAGAGGCATTCTGAAATTAACAAAATGGAGCTTTGGTTAAAGCCAGACTGTAAATTAAATATTTTTAACTTGTGTGTCATAAAAATGAACAGAAGTCACTATTTTTCATAAATTGTTTGGATTAAATAAAAGGATAAAATCACCACTGTTAGCACTGGACAGCACAAGACAATCTTGTTGCTTTATGTAGTACTTCAGTGATCCAGCTGCATACATATGTGGGAAGCTATTCATTCCTGTGCTGATGCATCCCTGATTTTGGGTGAAATTGCAGCCAGTTGTTCAAACTTCATAGGAAGTTTATAAGAGTCAGATGTTAGGCAGTGACCATTATTCAGTAAAGTTAATGAGTCACAGGAGGTATACCTTGCAAATGAGGGCTCCACACTAAGACAGACTTTTAGAAAAACTAACAGGGCAGTTTGGTCCCCTCTGCTGTGTGGAGTATCAGGGAACCCATGAACACTAAACCCATACATTTTACCCAAGGTGTGCTGAAGGGGAAGTTGGAGTCTATCAGGCATGCTCCTCCCTCCTCCTATAAACCCCCAAGCACTGTGTACACTTTGTGGTTGGAGCTATACACAATGTGGGAATAGAGGGGTAATGATGGCAAATTACCTGATGGAAAATGAAGTAGGAAGGAGCTACCCTGCCTATCATGCTCACTGGGAAAATTCACATTATTACTGGCAGCTGTACTCAGTTAACATCTGATGAAGTGAGCTGTAGCTCACGAAAGCTCATGCTCAAATAAATTGGTTAGTCTCTAAGGTGCCACAAGTACTCCTTTTCTTTTTTCAGTTAACTTTGGCTCTTTCACTTCTAACATCACATAGATGCTTTCTATCCTCCTCAGATGTGGAGGGATGTGTAATTCTAATACAACTATCATTCCAGCTGTGTTGGCGCAGGGGGAGTTGATGTAGTGTGGTGATGAATGCATTTCATGTGGGTGTCCTGAAAGTTGGGGGATAGAAACCCGTGTTCCCCACAGACCAGTTCCCCACTCTTGGAAGCTCAGTGTCCCCACCCTGGCCCTTTCCACAAGCCTGCTATTTCTTCTGCTAGAGAAAGTGTCCAGATACCTGCATGCTCACACCTTTTGAATTCTGTTTCCTCTGCCTTAAGTTTTTCTACAGGAGAGTAGTGTCTGGCCCTGAGTTTGCAAGGAATTACAAAGTGAGGGGCCAGAAAAGAATGCATAGTTTAACAATGCTTCTAAGTAAATGCAGTTATAACACACATGACTAACATTAGTAAATTATTCCCAAGGTTTTCACTTATTGAACATTTCAAAAAACCTTAGTCCCTTGGGACAAACCCTTTGATGTAGCTTTGGAAAATAAGAGAAACTCTGTAAACAAAGCTAGGATGGGTCTGAGGGTTGGGCAATCCACCAAGGGTTCAGAATTTAATAAAAGGCAAGGCAGCGTTGCAGTACATCAGCACTTTCTTAGAATCATAGAATCATAGAATATCAGGGTTGGAAGGGACCCCAGAAGGTCATCTAGTCCAACCCCCTGCTCAAAGCAGGACCAATTCCCAGTTAAATCATCCCAGCCAGGGCTTTGTCAAGCCTGACCTTAAAAACCTCTAAGGAAGGAGATTCTACCACCTCCCTAGGTAACGCATTCCAGTGTTTCACCACCCTCTTAGTGAAAAAGTTTTTCCTAATATCCAATCTAAACCTCCCCCACTGCAACTTGAGACCATTACTCCTCGTTCTGTCATCTGCTACCATTGAGAACAGTCTAGAGCCATCCTCTTTGGAACCCCCTTTCAGGTAGTTGAAAGCAGCTATCAAATCCCCCCTCATTCTTCTCTTCTGCAGGCTAAACAATCCCAGCTCCCTCAGCCTCTCCTCATAACTCATGTGTTCCAGTCCCCTAATCATTTTTGTTGCCCTTCGCTGGACTCTCTCCAATTTATCCACATCCTTCTTGAAGTGTGGGGCCCAAAACTGGACACAGTACTCCAGATGAGGCCTCACCAATGTCGAATAGAGGGGAACGATCACGTCCCTCGATCTGCTCGCTATGCCCCTACTTATACATCCCAAAATGCCATTGGCCTTCTTGGCAACAAGGGCACACTGCTGACTCATATCCAGCTTCTCGTCCACTGTCACCCCTAGGTCCTTTTCCGCAGAACTGCTGCCTAGCCATTCGGTCCCTAGTCTGTAGCTGTGCATTGGGTTCTTCCGTCCTAAGTGCAGGACCCTGCACTTATCCTTATTGAACCTCATCAGATTCCTTTTGGCCCAATCTTCCAATTGGTCTAGGTCCTTCTGTATCCTATCCCTCCCCTCCAGCGTATCTACCACTCCTCCCAGTTTAGTATCATCCGCAAATTTGCTGAGAGTGCAATCCACACCATCCTCCAGATCATTTATGAAGATATTGAATAAAACCGGCCCCAGGACCGACCCTTGGGGCACTCCACTTGATACCGGCTGCCAACTAGACATGGAGCCATTGATCACTACCCGTTGAGCCCGACAATTTAGCCAGCTTTCTACCCACCTTATAGTGCATTCATCCAGCCCATACTTCCTTAACTTGCTGACAAGAATACTATGGGAGACCGTGTCAAAAGCTTTGCTAAAGTCAAGAAACAATACATCCACTGCTTTCCCTTCATCCACAGAACCAGTAATCTCATCATAAAAGGCGATTAGATTAGTCAGGCATGACCTTCCCTTGGTGAATCCATGCTGGCTGTTCCTGATCACTTTCCTCTCATGCAAGTGCTTCAGGATTGATTCTTTGAGGACCTGCTCCATGATTTTTCCAGGGACTGAGGTGAGGCTGACTGGCCTGTAGTTCCCAGGATCTTCCTTCTTCCCTTTTTTAAAGATTGGCATTGTCTTCAGGTCTTAAATTTAACATGAAATCTGCTATGGCAGAGAGAAGTATATGTCTAGAATTAAAGGAAATATGAAGAAGTGAGCGGTAGCTCACGAAAGCTTATGCTCAAATAAATTGGTTAGTCTCTAAGGTGCCACAAGTACTCCTTTTCTTTTTGCAGATACAGATTAACATGGCTGCTACTCTGAAACTACTCCCAATTAATAGTAATAGAAAGATTCTGCTCCACGGGTTTAAGACCACATTCTGCAGTCATTACTCAGGCAAAACAGTAGGAAAATTAGAACCAAATTCTGTCCTCCAATAAGAATGGAGGTGTACTTCAGCCATGGCCTGGAGCTATCCTCTAGCGCACAAGAGGTTTCCCAGGGTATAGGAGGAATGAGACCGGTAGATCTGACTATCTGTATGATAGATAAATAGATAGTACCCATTACTGTAGTATTAGAGCACCTCAGAATTTTTGATGTATTTATCCTTCCATTACCCCTCTGTGGTAGGGGAGCACTATTTATCATCATTTTACTGATGGAGAACTGAGGTACAGGAAGGCTAAGTAACTTGCCCAAGATCACATTGGAAATGTGTGACAGAGTAGGGACTTAAACCTAGTGTCCCAGGTTTTTAAATAGAGCACACTCCACTGGACCAGCCTTCTTCTCAACTAGCCCATTGGCCAGTTCTTCCATAGAAGGGAAGCATCCATGCATGACCTGTGAGGAGGAAATCCGCCATCCTTGTCTCTGAGGACCTCCCCAGCACACAGCCCAGTTATTTGGGCTAATATCAACACCATTGTTTTCTCTAATCACCAAGAGATTTTAGAACAGGTGTATCATTGATAATTTAATCTTTGTTGCAGCCATTCAATGTTGTGCTGTGGTCTCAACAGCTTTTATAAGCTAATAATGGCCAGAATGAATTATTAGTTAGAGGGGGTAACCTCTAAAGAATAAATTGATGCTGTAGAAATGGTGTTTGTTTTAGCATTCTTCTCATTGAGTCACTAGTAAATCAAGATAAAACATAGTGATAAGGGACGTTGTTCTGTAGGAGGTGTCACCTTTCACATGAGACACAAGACCAAAACCATGATCACTTGTGGTCATTAAAACTCCAATGGCACCATTTGCAAGAATAGGTTTTCTGCCAAATTCCAACTTGGGTATTACATTCTGCCCAAGAAGTTGTCTGTAGTGGTATATTTTGCCAAAAATGTTGCTGTGTGCTGTTATACAGTTGATACCTTTAGCTGCAAAGTGATCCCTACGTACAATCACTTGTAGATCATTTTGTAAGCACATTGATTTTCTTCCCCAAGATTTACGTTCTACAAGTGCAAGATATTTCATTATTGTTTAGTCAGCTTTTCTTCTTCTGAGATATTTAAGAAAAGGATATTTCCAGCCATGAAATGGAATAGGATATGCTCTAGATAGAACAAAGTGTGCAAATTCTGAAAATAGGATCCTAAATTAGGTGTTTATACAGGTTTGAGATTCACTTTATACTTTTGCTATATGAGTGAGTCTCGGTTATCTAAGAGTTCAGGTGGAATTGTGATATGGATTAAAGCAGCAGAACAAGACTCCCCATTTATTTATCATTGTATTACGCCTAATTTTTCAGTTGTAGAGGAAGGCACAGGTGTGGGTCTCAATACAGATAATGATATTTTTAATGAAAATATTTTGTTGTCAAACACATCCAAATATTTTTGGATTAAATGATTCATTGTAAAATGAATGAGGTTTACAAAATGTAAATGAGTATCTGTGAGCGTTCTAACTAGAAAGGAAAATGTCTCCCATACTTGGGAATATATGAAATCTGTTGCTTACATTTACTTATTTATGTTGATTCAAGATTTGCATGGAAACACCATATCTGAACAATGGTAAATAATGCTAAAGCGAGCATCATTTTGCTGAAGGTCCAAATCTTGCTCATTTTATTCTCACTAATAGTTCCACTGAAGTCTCGTTACTTTAGTAGGTCTACCTCATGGGAGTAAAGCAAATGGGATTTGGCCTCTGATCTATCACTGCAGACTAAAATAGTTGTATTAGATCTGATTAGGTCTGTTTTGGATTAAGGCTGCCAAGTCTATGACTCTGCTAATCGTTCTGTGAGCATAAGGTCAGAGAAAAAACATCCAAGCTTAAGCATGGCAAGTACTGCTATGGTGAAGTGTATTAAAATATTCAGTCGTTCTGGACTGGATCCAAAGCCCACAAGAGTCAATGGGAAGATGCCCACTTACTACTTTGGGCTCTGGATCAAGCCCTTTATGAACTATAGCAGAAAAATGACCTTAGACTTGAAAATGGGACTTCTAATAGTAAAATTATACACAAAAAGAAATATGGTAAGGTTACAAAGTGAAGCTGTGATAAATAAAGTGGGGGATAGCTCCCTTTGACGGACACCCGGCCAGCCAGTTAGCTGTAAAATCCCTCTAGGTTTAGCTGTTCTTTACTTACTTTACCTGTAAAGGGTTAAAAGGTTCCCCAGGTAAAGAAAAAAAAGTGGGCACCTGACCAAAAGAGCCAATGGGAAGTCAGAACTTTTTAAAACTGGGAAAGAAACTTTCCCTTTGTCTGTTGTTCTCTGGGCTGGAGGGACAGAGCAGCAATGCTATAAGCAGCTTAAGCCAGGTATGATCATAAATCATCAGATCATGCCTAGAACTACTTATCTGAACTCCAAATGTGTAAGTAGATCAGAATGTTTAGCTAGACGCGATTAGGGTTATTTCTTTTATTTTTTATTGGTTTGTGGACTCCTCTGTGCTAACCACAGATGCTTTTGTTTGCTTGTAACCTTTAAGATGAACCCCAAGAAAGCTATTTTGGGTGTTTGATTTTTGGAATTGCTCTTTTAAAATCTAGCAAAAGCCTAAGTTCCAGATGTATTTTCTTTCTTTTTGTTTTTAATAAAATTTACCTTTTTTAAGAACAGGATTGGATTTTTGGTATCTGAAGAGGTTTGTGCATGTTGTTTAATTAGCTGGTAGCCACAGCTAATTTCCTGATGAAAGGGCTTGAGCGTACCCCACAGGGAGGAATTCCCAAGTGCTCCTTCCTGGGTTCAAAGGGGGTTTTGTTGCATTTGGGTGGTGGCAGCATTTACCAAGCCAAGGTCAGAGAAAAGCTGTAACCTTGGGAGTTTAATACAAGCCTGGAGTGGCCAGTATTAATTTCTAAAATCCTTGCAGGCCCCACTTCTGCACTCAGAGTGATAGAGTTGGGATTCAGCCTTGACAGACGCTCTTAAAAGTTAGGAAATGTGAATGATCACATGCTATTTTTAACATAAGACCCGTCTCATTTAGTGCACAGGACGTACAGTGAATGAGTACCTATTCAATATTTGTTATAGCGTTTAAGGTCACAAGGGACTAAAGTCTGACCTCCTATACATCACAGGCCACTAAACTCCCCAGTTACCCCTATATTGAGCCCAATAACCTGGATTAGATTATTGTGTGTCAGTGTGTAAGTTTACACTGCAAAAAAACAAACCAAAACCAAAGCCCGATCTACGGCAGCAAGTCTCAGAGCATGGGTCTACAGACTTTGGCTCGCAGGGCTCGCGCTATGGAGCTAAAAATGGTAGTGCAGATGTTCCCACTTGGTCTGGAGCTTGTGCTCTGAAACGTGGCGAGTGGAATGGGCCTTAGAGCCTGAGTTCCAGGCTGAGCAGGAACACAGCTATTTTTAGCGGTGTGGTGTGATCCCTGCGAGCCTGGGTCTGCAGACCCAGGCTGAGACCCACTGCTGCTGTTTGTTTTGTTTGTTTTTTGCAGTGTAGACATACCCACAGGTAGAGAATAGGAGGAACAAAGGTACAACTCAGCCCTGGCCCCTGCAGCGGCAGAAAATAGATTTGGTGAGATATATCCAGACTATCGTAGCAAGCGATTTATGTCCCATGCTGCAGAGGAAGCAAAAAATAAACAAACAAACAAAAACAATTGTTCAATGTGTGACCCTCAAGCCTTTTTTACTGCAGACTATTCAAATCCTGCTCCAAATACAAAATTATTATTTTTCTCCTCTGCTTTTCTATGGTGGTCATCATTATAGTATTTGAATGCTTCGCATTAATGAATTAATTTTCATAATACTGTGACACAGAGGCCCACTGATGATTCACTGCTGCTGTTATCAGGCCTGTAGACTCTCTACACCTAACACACTGTTGTTGTAATCCGTATCTGAAAGGTGTCCTACAAAAGACGATGTACGTGTTGGTCCTGAAAATCATTGTGTGATGGATATATGGTCAACCCCCAACGGACTTTATAGATATGTGCCTAAGCCACGCCTGTTCCAGACAAAGGAATGTGTTTCCACCTGCTTTAATGTGTCTCCAAGGTACATTGGGCTAGGTGTGACCAAAGACCATTGATGAGCAAGGTTAAAAAGAAAGTCATCAGTAGAGCAAGCGGAGAAAGGTGAATACTTAACAGTCTTGATGGAGGATGGAGACTGCATACCAAGGGAGCCTTCCTGCTTCTGGAAGCAGGGTCAATGAGCTTTGGGAAGGCAGCCTGGCATTTATACTCCAGGAGTAGAGAGAAGCTTGGTCTGGGTTTACTTTTCAAAGAATTCATTTCAAAGGGCTATAAAGACAGTGTCTGAATCTCAAATGATAAGCAATTGAATCAATTGGTTGTATACTATATTAATGTATTATAAAAGTGTATCAAGCAAGGTCTTTTCTGAAAGCTAACGGCACAATGGTAATTAATATCATTGTGAAATGTTTGCATTAACACTATATGAGGAATTATGGATATTTACCAATATTATTCTTTAAAATCTGTGAGCAAATGCAGGGATAAAGAGGTTTTTTTCCGAGACAGGCAGGAAAGTAGCTATCTACCTGTCTCCAATGTAAATTAAGCATTATGGAATCAAAACAATGGAACCCCATTACTTACAAATCAGCAGGGGCATGGGAAGTCAACAGGAAGAGAAGAACAGCAGGAAATTTTTCCGCCTCCTGTTAACAGGGCCAATGAACTTTGGGAGATATAAGCAGAAACAGAGAGTCATTTTGGTATCCATCATTTGAGGGAGTAAAAGGGCCAGAGTTCTTGAAATCACAAACGTTGGATCCTTCACCCAAGGTGATTGAAGTCTCTGGGCGCTGAATATAGATGAGACACCTGCTTAGGAAAAGATTATAACTTGCTAAATTCAAGTTTTAGTCTTAGAAGCGTATTTTTATTTTTGTTTGTTTGTTTTCTACCTTTACTCCTTATACTTGGTATCACTTAAATCTATGACATTGTTTAATAAACTTGCTTTACTTTAACTGTAACTGTTTCAGTGCTGAGATTGAAATAAGTTTGTCAAACCACAATTAAATTAATGAGCTGCAGTGTATTGCCTCTTGAAAAGAACAATGAACTTAACTTCTGTAAGTGTTCCAGGAGAGGGCTGGACACTGCAGGGAGATGTCTCTGGGGAACTCAGGAACTGCGGTTCAGTGTTTATCTGCAAGGCAAGGTTTGGACTGACAGAGTCCTGAACAGTGGGTGAGGTTAACTCTTTTATTGGACCACCTTCTGTTGGTGAGAGAGACAAGTTCTTGGAGTACCGTTCCCAGACCTGAAGAAGAGTTCTGTGTCTTGTCTCTCTCACCAACAGGCGTTGGTCCAATAAAAGATACTACCTCATCCTCCTAGTCTGTCTAAGATAAAAAGTGTCCACTAATTTTGGGTGACCAATTGAGATCCCTAGGCTCTGATTTTTCAAAGTACTTAGCATTATATAGCACTTGATATGTTCAAGCACAGCTTGCATTGACTACAGTTGCAGCTGTGAGTTCTTAACACTTCTGCAAATCAGGCCCCAGGATCTCAAGTTGGGCACCCCGATAATGAGGAACACACATTTAGTGACCATCCGTAAAAAGTTTGGTTTAAGAGACTTGCCCAGCAGAACACAAGAACTCTGTGGCAGAGTCAGGGATAGAATTCAGTTCTCCAGGGCAACATTCAACTGTCTTAACCATGAAATCCTCCTTTCACATCCTGCAATCCCTTCCTCCTTATTCAGTACACAGTTTCCAATTTCTACAACAAATGAGGCAGGGATCTTTCTGACAGTAGTTTCCTTCGCTACATAACCCTGATTTATCCCATCAAAACATGGTCCCGGCAGGGATCCGGGGGAGAAAGTGGTATGTGATCATATAATTAAAGACTGTAACGTAATGCTCCAGGGGGCCAAATTAAAGTTGCACAAGTAATCTTAACTCTGGCATTTCCTAATTTTTGAGTGCTTGACTTTTCAACCTGAATGTTTATTAACATAGTTTGTGTGTAATTTTCCTAGTTTTTTAAAAAACAAATTGAAAACCCAAATTCCATTATGTGGAACCACATTGATACTCGTATGGGTCACCAACAAGGATGAAACTATTAGATCTGACAGCACAGACCTCTGCCACTTGAGCTAAGGGAGTAATTGATAGCCGGAGTAGGTTGTCATCCTCTATCTTGACCAAGTACTGGAAGGGGATGAGGCACACCCTTTGCCAGGGGTTTTCAAATGTATTTGCTGGCAACAAAGGAATGTTTGGACTTAGAAATTTTGGGTTCTATTCCAGGTTCTGGGGCATTCTTTGAGTGCTTGTGTATATACATTACACTGTAGGTATCTACACACCTAATGCACCAGTGCCGGAGAGTTTTCCCTTGCAGTACCCAGAGAGCTTAGGGTATAAAGAGCAGAGTTTGCCCCTTGCCTCTTTGAGTTCCTTCTCCAGTTGATCCTAGGTTGTTCCAAACATCAAGCACAGGTCTCTGTCCATCAAATCCTGTGTGTTTGTTGTCCTGGGCCTGAAATTTAACAAGGAAAAGTCCACAGTAGTGCCTATGTGGAGGATAATGTTCATTGGCTGAGTCCTGGATTTGACCTTTGCCAGGGATTCCCTTCCTAATTCCAGATTTCATACTATACAGGACCACTCTGCATCAGTCAAAGACCACGCACGCCCCACTGTCGGGACTTGTTTCAGACTCTTAGGTCACATGCTGGTATGTACATATGTCACTTCTCATGTCAGGCTGCACCTCAGAGCTTTGCTGGCATGGCTTGCATTGGTTTATTGACCCCACAATTACCATCTAGACAAGACTGTGCATTTCTCAATTAGGGTACTTTTGTCTCTGAGCTGGTGGGATGAGCCAAGACCAGGGCCGGCTCTACCGTCTTTGCCACCCCAGGCAGGACGTCTGAAGAGAGAAGCTGTTGCTGAATTGCCGCCGCGGCAGCCTGCAGAGTAAAGCTGGTGCTGAATTGCTGCTGCCGCAGAACGACGAGACGCCGCCCTGATGGCACACGGACTGCTGCCCCTTTCACAGTGCTGCCCTAAGCACCTGCTTGGAATGCTGGTGCCTGGAGCCGGCCCTGGCCAAGACAGCCTGTGCAGGGATTTCCCCTTCTCTCCTCTCCTCTCCCTATCGTGACCTTAGTAATGGACATGTCACTCATGGGATGGGGAACACATCTTGGATGTCTTTGAGCTCAGGGTTTGCAGACTGCCCATGAGGCCAGATTACACATAAAGATACTCAAGTTGCATGCAGTATTGTGGGCATGTCAGCACTTCCTACAACACATTCAGGGCATGACCATCCAGATCCTTACCCACAACACTACAGTGATTTTTTTACATGAACAAGCAAGAAGACAGATTGGACAGCCTCTGTCAGGAGGCAATCAAGTGCAGAACTAGTGTATTCAGAGTTTGGTCATGCTCAAGGCATCCCAGGTACTAGTGGTTCAAAATGGCCTGTTGGATTTTCTGTGTCAGGAAGGAGGGTCTGCAGCAGAGCCAGTCTCCAGGCAACCGAAGGGATGTAGCTGGTCTGTATTCGGCTGCCTGATTGGCTACACCACCTGATTGGTTGGAAAAGTCAGCAGACAAACTGTTAAACCCAGCAAAGCATTTGACCATGGCTGCAGTAGCTCCTGCACCTGCTTGCTCCTAGCTGTTCCTGCCTTAGACCCAGCCCACTCCTGCCTTGCCTCACTCCAGGTAACCTGGTTTTGACCTGGGCGCCAATTCCTGGCTGTTGCCTCCTCCTGTGACCATTAGGTCTGACTCCTGCTCCAACAACTAGCAACAACTCCCATGTCCCAGTCCCATGACAGTCTGATCGGATCCTTCAGTTTGGACCACAAATGGTCCCTCAACGTGAACATTCTACTTTGAGTGTTTTGCATTGAGGGCTTTCATTCCATGGACCTGTTTGTGACTCAGCAGAACAGGAAATATTCCTAGTTCCGCTCCAGAGCAGGCTGCAGAGACAGATAGCCCTCTATGCATACCTGCCAGTACCCCTGATTCCCAGGGTCATTCTCATTCTCAAGCAGGATCATGGCAGAACAATCTTTATAGCTCTAACCTGGCTGAGACAGCATTCAGACCTCCACAAACTGTTCATTCAAGAACCTCAATTGTTACCAGTAACCAGAGACATCCTGACACAGAGCCACAGCCAAACCAGCAAGTGCTGTACCTCATGGCATGGTTCCTCTGTGGTTGAATGCAGAAGAGGCACATTGTCCAATCTCAGTCCAGAATAAGCTCCTTAATCATAGAGTCATAGGACTGGAAGGGACCTCGAGAAGTCATTTAGTCCAGTCCCCTGCATTCATGGGAGGACTGAGAATTATCTAGACCATCCCTGACAGGTGTTTGTATAACCTGCTCTTAAAAATCTCTAATGAAGGAAATTCCACAACCTCCCCAAGGCAATATATTCCAGTGCTTAACTACGCTGACAGTTAGGAAGTTTTTCCTAATGTCCAACCTAAACCATCCTTGTTGCAATTTAAGCCCATTGCTTCTTGTCCTATCCTCAAAAGTTAAAAAGAACAATTTTTCTCCATCCTCCTTGTAACAACCTTTTATGTACTTGAAAACTGTTATCATGTCCCCTCTCAGTCTTCTCTTCTCCAGACTAAACAAACCCAATTTTTTCAATCTTCCCTCATAGGTGATGTTTTCATGACCTTCAGTCATTTTTGTTGCTCTTCTCTTGGACTTTCTTCAATTTGTCCACATCTTTCCTGAAATGTGGCACCCAGAACTGGACACAATGCTCCAGTTGAGGCCTAATCAGTGCAGAGTAGAGCGGAAGAATGACTTCTCATGTCTTGCTTGCAACACTCCTGCTAATACATCCCAGAATGATGTTTTGCTTTTTTTTTTTTTTACAACAGTGTTATACTGTTGACTTTCATTTAGCTTGTAGTTCACTATGACCCACAGCTCCCTTTCTGCAGTACTCCTTCCTAGGCAGTCATTTCCTATTTTGTATGCATGCAACTGATTGTTCCTTCCTAAGTGGAGCACTTTGCATTTGTCCTTATTGAATTTCATCCTATTTACTTCTGACCATTTCTCCAGTTTGTACAGATCATTTTGAATTTTAATCCTATCCTCCAAAGCACTTGCAACCCCTCCCAGCTTGGTATTGTCCACAAAGTTTATAAGTGTACTCTCTATACCATTATCACAAACAAGGAAGATGTAAATGAAGGCAACATGGTCCTACAGTCCCTCTTCTGATGAGACTCTGAGCCCCACCTCCTCAGAGTAACAGCTTGGGAGTCACCTACAGCATAATGGACATATGCAAGCACTCGAAAAAGAAAAAAAGTTTACTTACCTTTTTGTTACTGTTGTTCTTCGAGATGTGTTGCATATGTCCATTACAGGATCCACCCTCCTTTCCGCAAGTATTGCAGTGTACCATTGATTTCCTGGTGTAAAGGAACTGAGGTTTTGGGTGGGATAACCCATCCTTTATACCTTCACCTTGCAGCTTGAGAAGCTTGGTAATAGGTGGGACTGCCCCACAGGTACTGTGAGGGCAAATTCTCTAGTCTCGGTGTACAAGACGCATGTAGATGTACAGTGCAATGGATATATGCAACATATCTCAAAGAACAACAGTTACAGAAAGGTAAATACCATTTTTTCTCTAGTAGTCACCGTGACCCCTTCTGCTTCTGTCCCCTTCAGAGCTATATTTGCTGAAATTTCCCTGCAAAATATCAGCCTGAGGCAGACATGCAGTATGGAATGTTTCAGCCAAATGGTTAAAGTTTTGCAGTTATAAGCAATTGGGTCTTAAATGGGAAGTGTTGGGCAACCTCAATTACAACCAAGAATGCCAGTTCTGTCTATAGTATTGGCTTTAAATGGTAGCTTGAAATTATCAGTGACTATAAATTGCCCTAGTCTGACAACTGTTGGGAATCTGAATTAATAAACTCCAAATAGGGAGCTGTCATAAATATAAAGGGAAGGGTAAACCCCTTTGAAATCCCTCCTGGCCAGGGGAAAGCTCCTCTCACCTGTAAAGGGTTAAGAAGCTAAAGGTAACCTCGCTGGCACCTGACCAAAATGACCAATGAGGAGACAAGATACTTTCAAAAGCTGGGAGGAGGGAGAGAAACAAAGGGTCTGTGTCTGTCTGTAGTCGTCTTGGCCAGGGACAGAACAGGAATGGAGTCTTAGAACTTTTAGTAAGTAATCTAGCTAGGTATGTGTTAGATTATGATTTCTTTAAATGGCTGAGAAAAGAATTGTGCTGAATAGAATAACTATTTCTGTCTGTGTATCTTTTTTGTAACTTAAGGTTTTGCCTAGAGGGGTTCTCTATGTTTTTGAATCTAATTACCCTGTAAGATATCTACCATCCTGATTTTACAGGGGGGATTTCTTTATTTCTATTTACTTCTATTTTTTATTAAAAGTCTTCTTGTAAAACACTGAATGCTTTTTCATTGTTCTCAGATCCAAGGGTTTGGGTCTGTGGTCACCTATGCAAATTGGTGAGGCTTTTTATCCAACATTTCCCAGGAAAGGGGGGGTGCAAGTGTTGGGAGGATTGTTCATTGTTCTTAAGATCCAAGGGTCTGGGTCTGTAGTCACCTAGGCAAATTGGTGAGGCTTTTTACCAAACCTTGTCCAGGAAGTGGGGTGCAAGGTTTTGGGAAGTATTTTGGGGGGAAGGACGCGTCCAAACAGCTCTTCCCCAGTAACCAGTATTAGTTTGGTGGTGGTTGCGGCCAGTCCAAGGATAACGGGTGTAATATTTTGTACCTTGGGGAAGTTTTGACCTAAGCTGGTAAAGATAAGCTTAGGAGGTTTTTCATGCAGGTCCCCACATCTGTACCCTAGAGTTCAGAGTGGGGGAGGAACCTTGACATGGTGGCACAGTGGTGGGATTAACCTGAAATCATTTGAGATCCAGTTGAGATTTTTTGAACTAGAAATACAGATTTTAAAAAGGAAATTTTTTTTTCTTTGGAAAGAAAGTCCAGAAAGCAGCTTTGAAACTGAAAGCAGCTTGGTTTCTCTCTGCTTTGTGGCCAAGCAGAGACAAAAGGGGATTATCTTGTGAATTGCAGGTTTTCTTGCCTGGAGGCAGGGTACTTAAATCCTGCAGGGAAATTCAGTCTTCCAACCCAGAGGTTTTTTTTCTTTTCTTCCTAAAAGTAAATAGGGGGGGTGTGCTCTACCCATTTGCCTGGAGACAAAAGTGGCAGGGTTTTTTTTAGGATTTTGATTTTTTTTTTTTTGTTTTACAAGGAGCACAGGTTTGAAAAGAAATTTTTTTTTTCTTTGGGCTTGGTAAGCAGGTTTCCAAGTAGTTGGAGGTTTTTTGCTTAAATTTGGGCCCAGAGCAGAGACAAGGGAATTGTCTTTTTCTGTAGGCTGACAATCACTATCAGAGAATAGGTATTCTATTCCAGCACAGCAAAATTTTACAGCCAAGTTTTGTTTGTTTATTTCTAAACCTCGGGTGTAAAGTTAGTTAAAAACAGAGAGGTTAGAATGGCCAAATCCTCGGCTCGACTACAGCTGGAATTAGCCAAATTTCAGGCTGAGGAAAAACAAAGGGAACATGAAAGACAGATAGAACTCATGCGGCTGGAGAAGGAACAAGAAAGGGAGGCAGAACAACACCAAGAGGCTGCCCACAAGAGGGAAATGGAGGCAAGGAAGCATGTGGAGGAGGAGAGGGAAAAAGAGAGGAAGCATGTGGAGGAGGAGAGGGAAAAAGAGAGGAAGCATGTGGAGGAGGAGAAGGAAAAAGAGAGGAAGCATGTGGAGGAGATGGAGAGGATAAAGGCTCAGCAGAATATCCCAACAAACCCTAGCAATCCTTCTCCAGGTACCACTTCCCATCCCAGAAAGTTCCCCACCTACAAGGCAGGTGATGATACTGAGGCCTTCTTAGAAAACTTCGAAAGGGCCTGCCTTGGGTACAACATCTCTACTGACCAATACATGGTAGAGCTGAGGCCGCAGCTCAGTGGACCCTTAGCTGAGGTGGCAGCTGAAATGCCTAAAGAACACATGAACAAGTATGAACTGTTTAAATCCAAGGCGAGAGTCAGAATGGGGATAACACCCGAGCAGTCTCGTCGGAGGTTCAGAGCCCTAAGGTGGAAACCAGACACGTCATTTACCCGACATGCCTACCACATTGTAAAACATTGGGATGCCTGGATATCAGGAGCAAGTGTTGAATCTCCAGTAAATTTGCCCTTCCTAATGCAAATGGAACAATTCTTAGAGGGTGTTCCTGAGGAAATAGAAAGATACATCCTAGATGGGAAACCCAAAACTGTAATTGAGGCAGGAGAGATTGGAGCCAGATGGGTGGAGGTGGCAGAGAAGAAGAAAACTGGTCGCAGTTGGAGCGGAGACCAGAAGGGACCACCCCAGACCACACCCTATTACCGGGGGCCGCCCAAAGCCCCACCTACCTCCCAAAGAACCCTCCAGACCCCTTATCATCCCACCACCCCGTTCTCCAGCAACCCTCCTCGCCCCAGTGACCCGTCAGCTGGACGATGTTTTAAGTGTAACGAGCTGGGGCATGTAAAGGCCAACTGCCCCAAGAACCCCAACAGATTACAGTTCATTGCACCGGAATCACACCAGAGGTCCACAGGCCCAGATACCTCCCAGATACCCTTGGAGCGGAGGGAAACTGTGAGTGTGGACGGGAAGAAGGTCACCGCGTGGAGGGACACCGGAGCACAAGTGTCAGCTATCCATGCTTCCTTAGTGGACCCCAATTTAATCAACCCAGAGATCCAAGTGACGATTCAACCCTTCAAGTCCAACTCTTTCAATTTGCCTACAGCCAAGTTGCCTGTCCAGTACAAGGGCTGGTCAGGAATGTGGACTTTTGCAGTCTATGATGATTATCCCATCCCCATGCTGTTGGGGGAAGACTTGGCCAATCATGTGAAGCAGGCCAAGAGGGTGGGAATGGTCACCCGCAGCCAGGCTAAACAAGCCGTGAGGCCTAGCTCTGTTCCGGAAACTTCTATCAGGACCCAGTCAGAGGTGATGGACCTGGACCCCAGGCCAATGTCTGCAACAGCAGTAGTGGATCCAGTCCCAGAGACCCAGACGGAACCAGTCCCAGAACCGGAACCAGCCGAACAACCAACACCAGACCCCGTGTCAGCACTGAATCCAGTACTTGCAACCTCAACACCAGAGGGCCCCACTGAACCTGAACTGGCAGCCGCCGATAACCCTACACAAGAGGCTCAGCTGGAGCCTGAATCCCAACATAGTGCACCAGCGGAGAGCGGTTCACAGTCAACAGAAACAGCTCCATCCCCTATATCGCTTCCAGAGGGACCAAGCCTAGGTCCACAATCCCATGAGGAACTGATGTCTCCAGCATCAAGGGAACAGTTCCAGACCGAACAGGAAGCAGATGAAAGCCTCCAGAGAGCTTGGACGGCGGCACGGAGCAACCCACCGCCTCTCAGCTCTTCTAATCGATCCAGGTTTGTTGTAGAAAGAGGACTTTTATACAAGGAAACTCTTTCTGGTGGACACCAGGAAGACTGGCATCCTCAGAGACAGTTGGTAGTTCCAACTAAATACCGGGCCAAGCTCTTGAGCTTAGCCCATGATCACCCTAGTGGCCATGCTGGGGTGAACAGGACCAAAGACCGTTTGGGGGGATCATTCCACTGGGAGGGAATGGGCAAGGATGTTTCTACCTATGTCCAGTCTTGTGAGGTGTGCCAAAGAGTGGGAAAACCCCAAGACCAGGTCAAAGCCCCTCTCCAGCCACTCCCCATCATTGAAGTTCCATTTCAGCGAGTAGCTGTGGATATTCTGGGTCCTTTTCCGAAAAAGACACCCAGAGGAAAGCAGTACATACTGACTTTCATGGATTTTGCCACCCGATGGCCGGAAGCAGTAGCTCTAAGCAACACCAGGGCTAAAAGTGTGTGCCAGGCACTAGCAGACATTTTTGCCAGGGTAGGTTGGCCCTCCGACATCCTCACAGATGCAGGGACTAATTTCCTGGCAGGAACTATGAAAAACCTTTGGGAAGCTCCTGGGGTAAATCACTTGGTTGCCACTCCTTACCATCATCAAACAAATGGCATGGTGGAGAAGTTTAATGGAACTTTGGGGGCCATGATACGTAAATTCGTAAATGAGCACTCCAATGATTGGGACCTAGTGTTGCAGCAGTTGCTCTTTGCCTACAGAGCTGTACCACATCCCAGTTTAGGGTTTTCCCCATTTGAACTTGTATATGGCCGTGAGGTTAAGGGGCCATTGCAGTTGGTGAAGCAGCAATGGGAGGGATTTACACCTTCTCCAGGAACTAACATTCTGGACTTTGTAACCAACCTACAAAACACCCTCTGAACCTCTTTAGCCCTTGCTAGAGAAAACTTACAGGATGCTCAAAAAGAGCAAAAAGCCTGGTATGATAAACATGCCAAAGAGCGTTCCTTCAAAGTAGGAGACCAGGTCATGGTCTTAAAGGCGCTCCAGGCCCATAAAATGGAAGCATCGTGGGAAGGGCCATTCGTGGTCCAGGAGCGCCTGGGAGCTGTTAATTATCTCATAGCATTCCCCACCTCCAACCGAAAGCCTAAGGTGTATCATATTAATTCTCTAAAGCCCTTTTATTCCAGAGAATTAAAGGTTTGTCAGTTTACAGCCCAGGGAGGAGACGACGCTGAGTGGCCTGAAGGTGTCTATTACGAAGGGAAATGTGCTGGTGGTGTGGAAGAGGTGAACCTCTCCATGACCCTTGGGCGTATGCAGCTACAGCAGATCCAGGAGCTGTGCACTAGCTACGCGCCAACGTTCTCAGCCACCCCAGGACTGACTGAACGGGCATACCACTCCATTGACACAGGTAATGCTCACCCAATTAGGGTCCACCCTTACCGGGTGTCTCCTCAAGCTAAAACTGCTATAGAACGGGAGATCCAGGATATGTTACAGATGGGTGTAATCCGCCCCTCTGAAAGTGCATGGGCATCTCCAGTGGTTCTAGTTCCCAAACCAGATGGGGAAATACATTTTTGTGTGGACTACCGTAAGCTAAATGCTGTAACTCGCCCAGACAACTATCCCATGCCACGCACAGATGAACTATTAGAGAAACTGGGACGGGCCCAGTTCATCTCTACCTTGGACTTAACCAAGGGGTGCTGGCAGGTACCGCTAGATGAATCTGCCAAGGAAAGGTCAGCCTTCATCACACATCTCGGGCTGTATGAATTTAATGTACTCCCTTTCGGGCTGCGAAATGCACCCGCCACTTTCCAAAGACTTGTAGATGGTCTCCTAGCGGGATTAGGAGAATATGCAGTCGCCTACCTTGACGATGTGGCCATATTTTTGGATTCCTGGGCAGACCACCTGGAACATCTACAAAAAGTCCTTGAGCGCATAAGGGAGGCAGGACTAACTGTTAAGGCTAAGAAGTGTCAAATAGGCCTAAACAGAGTGACTTACCTTGGACACCAGGTGGGTCAAGGAACTATCAGCCCCCTACAGGCCAAAGTGGATGCTATCCAAAAGTGGCCTGTCCCAAAGTCAAAGAAACAGGTTCAATCCTTCTTAGGCTTGGCCAGTTATTACAGACGATTTGTACCGCACTACAGCCAAATCGCTGCCCCACTGACAGACCTAACCAAAAAGAAACAGCCAAATGCTGTTCAGTGGACCGGAAAGTGTCAGAAGGCCTTTAACAAGCTTAAAGCGACACTCATGTCTGACCCTGTACTAAGGGCCCCAGACTTGGACAAACCGTTCCTAGTAACCACAGATGCATCCGAGCGTGGTGTGGGAGCAGTTTTAATGCAGAAAGGACCTGATCAAGAATTCCACCCTGTAGTGTTTCTCAGCAAAAAACTGTCTGAGAGGGAAAGCAACTGGTCAGTCACTGAAAAAGAATGTTATGCCATTGTCTACGCTCTGGAAAAGCTACGCCCATATGTTTGGGGACGGCGTTTCCACCTGCAAACCGACCATGCTGCACTAAAGTGGCTTCACACCGTCAAAGAAACTAACAAAAAACTTCTTCGGTGGAGTTTAGCTCTCCAAGATTTTGATTTCGACATCCAACACATCTCAGGAGCTTCTAACAAAGTGGCTGATGCACTCTCCCGTGAAAGTTTCCCAGAATCAACTGGTTAAAATCGTCCTTGAGATGTGGAAAATATTGTTAGTCTTTATGTACTTGGTAGTATATTTAGAGATGCATGTGTCTTATTAACTCTGTTTTCCTAGAGCTCCAGGAAGAAATCCCAGCCAGTGTTTCACCCTAGCTGAGATTTGGGGGGCGTGTCATAAATATAAAGGGAAGGGTAAACCCCTTTGAAATCCCTCCTGGCCAGGGGAAAGCTCCTCTCACCTGTAAAGGGTTAAGAAGCTAAAGGTAACCTCGCTGGCACCTGACCAAAATGACCAATGAGGAGACAAGATACTTTCAAAAGCTGGGAGGAGGGAGAGAAACAAAGGGTCTGTGTCTGTCTGTAGTCGTCTTGGCCAGGGACAGAACAGGAATGGAGTCTTAGAACTTTTAGTAAGTAATCTAGCTAGGTATGTGTTAGATTATGATTTCTTTAAATGGCTGAGAAAAGAATTGTGCCGAATAGAATAACTATTTCTGTCTGTGTATCTTTTTTGTAACTTAAGGTTTTGCCTAGAGGGGTTCTCTATGTTTTTGAATCTAATTACCCTGTAAGATATCTACCATCCTGATTTTACAGGGGGGATTTCTTTATTTCTATTTACTTCTATTTTTTTATTAAAAGTCTTCTTGTAAAACACTGAATGCTTTTTCATTATTCTCAGATCCAAGGGTTTGGGTCTGTGGTCACCTATGCAAATTGGTGAGGCTTTTTATCCAACATTTCCCAGGAAAGGGGGGGTGCAAGTGTTGGGAGGATTGTTCATTGTTCTTAAGATCCAAGGGTCTGGGTCTGTAGTCACCTAGGCAAATTGGTGAGGCTTTTTACCAAACCTTGTCCAGGAAGTGGGGTGCAAGGTTTTGGGAAGTATTTTGGGGGGAAGGACGCATCCAAACAGCTCTTCCCCAGTAACCAGTATTAGTTTGGTGGTGGTAGCGGCCAGTCCAAGGATAACGGGTGTAATATTTTGTACCTTGGGGAAGTTTTGACCTAAGCTGGTAAAGATAAGCTTAGGAGGTTTTTCACGCAGGTCCCCACATCTGTACCCTAGAGTTCAGAGTGGGGGAGGAACCTTGACAGGAGCACATGGTGAGTCCTTCAGAGGGAAAAATGAGCTCTTCAGCTGAAGAACTGGAATTAGAAAATTTGAACAGAATTCAAGCTGAGATGCCTTCTGAGAAATATAAATTCACAGAATCTTCTTCTGTAAATATCACGTTGAGTGAAATTATTACACAGCCTCTAGAGAAGTGATAAATATACTGTGCATATTATTGGAAAAGGAAAATATTTGAGTCAATTTGTATGGGGTATCTTTCTTAGTATTTCTCTCTTTTATCCAAGAGACGATTATTCTGGGTACCGGAGAGTTTGGTTGAAATCAAGTTGTCCATCTTATTAAAGTGCTGGAGATTATATTTTTCTGTAGTCCTGGGCAATGGTGTTCATTTTTCATTTCTTGTTTTCAGTATGAATTAACTTCATTCGTAAGATTTGCATCCCAGGTTTGGATGAAAAATCTCTCCATTTTTTAGAATCTTTTCTTAGTGATATTGATGTTTAAACATGGGAATGAGAAAATCCTATATCCAGTGCACAATGTGCGTCTCAATAGAAATTGTAAAATATCTTAGAGTTTGTCCCCCTGGAGCTGGACTGACAGAAGTAGCTTGGCAATGGTAGGGGAAACTTGTGATGCCACTACGTGGGCTATATCCAGTGCATGGATTAAACAGAGGGCTCCAGTCTCTGCCCTGGCACCATTCACAAGCAGTGCATTTCTTCTGTGCATAGATAATCATAACTAAGGCTACGTTTTAGTCACAGGTATTTTTAGGAAAAGTCATGGACAGGTCTCGGGCAGTAAACAAAAATTCACAGCCCATGACCTGTCCATGACTTTTACTATATACCCCTGACTAAAACTTGGGGGGGGGGCTCAGGAGGGCAGCCCAGGGGGGGTGCTTTGGGGGATGGTCTGGGGGGCGTCGTGGGTGCTGTGGTGGCACGGCCTGGGGGGGCGCCGCAAGTGCTGGGGAGGGGGTTGTGGCCCAGGCAGGTGCCTCAGTTGCTTGGGGAGGGAGAGTTGGAGCCCGTGGGGCACCGCACATGCCGGGGGTTGGTGGGGCTGGGGCAGCCTTCCTACCCCACTCCTGGGAAGTGGCAACCCCAGCTCCCAGCTCCACATGCTGCCTCCGCTCTGCCCCAAGCCCCGATTTTGCAGCTCCCATTGGCTGGGAACCATGGCCGATGGGAGCTGCGGGGGCGGTGCCTGTGGTAGGAGGCAGCATGTGGATCTAGGAGCTGAGGGAGGGGAGTTGCTGTCCCCCTTCCGGGGAGCCCCTCTGCTCCAGGTAAGCACTGCCCCAGCTCTGAGCCTCTCCACACCCAAACTTCTGCTGCTGGGGCGTGGGGGTGGGAGCTCAGACTGCCCCAGCAGGGGCCAGTGCGCCTGGCCCAGGGGCTGCCTGAGTTGACAGCCCCCTGGGCCAGGTGCACCGGCCGCTGCAGAAGTCACGGAGGTCTCGGAATTTGTGACCTCTGTGACAAACACAGAGCCTTAACCATAAGTCCTTACCTTTTTGAGTTAATTTTTAAAATGTAGGGCTGTCGATTAATGGCAGTTAACTCACGCAATTATCTCAGAAAATTAATCGTGATAAAACTGATTAATCGCGATTAAGTTTTTTAAATTGCACTGTTAAACAATAGAATACCAATTGAAATGTATTAAATATTTTGGATGTTTTTTTCTACATTTTCAGATATATATATTGTATTCTGTGTTGTAATTGAAATCAAAATGTATATTTTTGATCACAAATATTTGCACTCTAAAAATGATAAACAACAGAAACAGTATTTTTCAGTTCACCTCATTCAAGTACTGTAGTGCAATCATTTATCATGAAAGTGCAACTTACAAATGTAGATTTTTTTTGTTACATAACTGCACTAAAAAACAAAACAATGTAAAACTTCAGCCCCTACAAGTCCACTCAGTCCTACTTCTTGTTCAGCCAATTGCTAAGACAAACAAGTTTGTTTACGTTTACAGGAGATAATGTGGCCACTTCTTATTTACAGTGTCACCAGAAAGAGAGAACAGGCATTTGCATGGCACTTTTGTAGCTGACATTGCAAGATATTTATGTGCCAGATATGCTAAACATTCGTATGCCCCTTTATACTTTGGCCACCATTCCAGAGGACATGATTCCATGCTGATGACACTCGTTAAAAAAAATGTGTTAATTAAATTTGTGACAGAACTCCTTAAGGGAGAATTGTATGTCCCCTGCTCTGTTTTATCCGCATTCTGCCATATATTTCATGTTATAGCAGTCTCAGATGATAACCCAGCACATGTTGTTCATTTTAAGAACATTTTCACTGCAGATTTGACAAAACACAAAGAAGGTACCAATGTGAGATTTCTAAAGATAGCTACAGCACTCGACGCAATGTTTAAGAATCTGAAGAGGGACGAGGTGTGCAGCATGCTTTCAGAAGCCTTAAAAGAGCAACACTCCGATGCTGAAACTACAGATCCCGAACCACCAGAAAGGAAATCAACCTTCTGCTGATGGCATCTGACTCAGATAATGTAAACGAGCATGAGCTGGTCTGCACTGCTTTGGATCATTATTGAGCAGAACTCATCATCAGCATGGATGCATGTCCTCTGGAATGGTGGTTGAAGCATGAAGGGACATGTGAATCTTTAGCGCAACTAGCATGTAAATATCTTGTGATGCTGGCTACAACAGTGCCATGAAAACACTTGTTATCACTTGCAGGTGACAGAAGCGGGCAGCATTATCTCATGCAAATGTAAACAAACTTATTTGTCTGAGTGAATGACTGAACAAGAAGTAGGACTGAGTGGACTTGCAGGCTCTAAAATTTTACTTTGTTTTATTTTGAACACAGGTTTTTTTTGTACATAATTCTACGTTTGTAAGTTCAACTTTCATGATAAAGAGATTGCACTACAGTACTTGTATTAGGTGAATTGAAAAATACTATTTCTTTTGTTTTTTACAGTGCAAATCCTTGTAATCAAAAATAAATATAAAGTGAGCACTGAACACGTTCTATTCTGTGTTGTAGTTGAAATCAATAAATTGTAAAATGTAGAAAACATCTACAAATATTTAAATAAATGGTAGTCTATTATTATTTAATGGTGCGATTAATCAAGCGATTAATGTTTTTAACTGCGCGATTAAATCGCAATACGTTTTTTTTAATCGCTTGACAGCCCTATTAAAATGTAAAACATTTAAATAGAAGCTGAAATGCAAATACAATCTTTTCAACCCCTAACTACCACGTGCTCCATATAAGTAATCTAAGTTACAGGGTTCTAGCAGAGTCAGTCTTAGGGTTGTACAAACCATGCAATCACCATGGCAACCCCCTGCCTTTGGCACCAGAAGTTCTGGGGCTACAAGTAATGATAATAAAGTGTATATTTCTTTTCTAAATAGACTGTGGATGGGGTAATAGTAGCAGAAGTCTCATGGAATGGACAGGAAGATGGGGGAGGAGGGAGACTGAGGAAATAGATGCCCCCATGCTAGTTCTCACAGTGCCTCTAAATATGGGATGTATTTGAAAATATGACTCGCATTGGGTTCTAATAATAAGTCATCAATTTCAAAGTGATCCAAAAGGTGCTTAAGAGCAGCTTGTGCCTCAATTTGATAACATTCCAATGTGAGCATGTTTAATTTTCTCATTTAGTCACATGATCAAGCCCTCTAATCTGAATTTGCACTGCAACATCTGAGAACATGTGCATATGGTTTTCTAAATAAGAAACAGCATTATCCTCCGTATATGGGTTTCTGGGAGAGGGGGGAAGTGCAATTAAGAAACTCGTCCTGCCAAGTCTCTGGGGTAGAGGAAGGCAGTGGATGGGACGGGGACAGAGATAGGATCATGGTCAGATCAGGGACTCAGACAGATCCTAGGCAAAAAGCCTGAGTCGCAGATTTGTGAGGAGCTGTCTGGAGCGGCAAAACATCTTTACGCTAGATATGGAACAGGAGGGCCCTGAGGGAGGTTTGGAAAGGAGCCCAAGAATGAAAGTAGTATGCTGCAGTCACTGGCTCCAGTCAGGGCGCCTCTTCTTCCACTTACATGAAACTATTTCTATTGCCATTATATTTTTATGAAGTTGTGTGTGTGTGTGTTGTTTGTTTACAAAAAATATTTTTGGCTCAAATGACATGACAGTTTGCCAATAGCAGATCCCATGCAAAAATTAACTTGTTCTATTTTTTTTAGCTTAAAACAAAACCAGATTGAGTTTTACACTTGAAGCCCTAACAAAATCATAAAAGTGAATTATGGGGTGAGAATCACTCTTTAAAGGAGAGCTTTGCACTGGAGCAAACTTGGAACAGCAGAACATTTATGTATAAAATATTACATAGAACATTTTATATGCATAAAACTTGCTGAACTGGCCATTTTCTGTATTCCTTTTGCTGCCTGTTATGTTAGATATTTGCTTTGAGTAAGCTCATATTCTATGATTCTTGCTCCTGCACACAAACAAGCTTGTTTTTGAGCCTGCCACAAAATCATGATCTTTCTTGTATTCTGGGTATCATGTTAGCATTGTCACAGGTCGTCTCTTTTGGGATTTTGTCTGTAAAACACCTAGTATATTGTCACTGCAGTATAAATAATAATAAATACAGCAGGGACTTCACCACATGAGTAAGTAGGAAGAGAAAATGGGGTTTGAAAGAAAACATTTATATTATTATTATAAACAGAATATGCAGAGGATCCATGGATGCAGAATGTAGATCCAGGTTACCCTAAATTCAAGGTGTATATGGATTTAGTGCTCCAGTTTGGACCTGTTGTAAAGCTAGTGAATTGTGACATTTGATCTAGTTGAAGAAAGGCGCTAAAACCCAGGTGATAACACTAGACTATCAGCAACATGTTTGGTTGCTGCTTGTGGAACTGGCCCAAGGAAAATGGATAAGCTACTTGCGTTTAATCAAATTGCAGATGTTAGGTCTAGGAGAGCAGAAATCTTACCAAAGTAATTGAGTGCGTTGCCATCTACACTAAGCAGAGATTCTTAAAGCAGAATACATGTGGAGAAATGTATACATCTGTGTTAAATGTTAGTTTTCAGGGGTATGAAGGAAAACATGTTTTCATAGATTACTGAACTCAGTGGTATCAGAGGAAATAAAATAAAATGTCTGATTTATATTGCTGAAGTCAGCTCAGGAAGGAATGCAAGAGAAGTTTTATTCTTCTTCCTGAGAAAGAACTCTCGTAAATCACTAATAGTACATTTAAAAGATGATTACAGTCATGGGACTAACTATTTTCCTGTTCTAAGGAATAAAAAGGAGGATATTGAATTATGAACCGTGTGAATTGGTCTCTGTGTGTTATGCTTATTTAGGCCACATTCATAAACATCAACATGATCTATATATTATTCAATCCCTAATTTAAATATGGTTTGGAGGAACAAAAGAGAGATTCTGAGGGGAAAACAGTTTAAATATGGTTGATGGAGGAACAAAAGAGAGAGTCTGAGGGGAAAAGTTTGTAGTCTGGAATTTTAAAAGTTATTTTTAAAATCACCAATACTTCTAAACACAAGAAAGTGACACTGATGGCTTTAGGAGTAAATATTGTCAAGTGCAAGCATGTTAAGTAAGGAAAATTATAGACTTGCCTTTTCTACTGTAAAGCTTCTAAATATGTACTCAACTAGCATTAAACTCTTCTACCTGATATTCATTCTCATTTCATCTTCCAGTGTTGAAGTCTAGATAACGAAGAAAGTTTTTAATTAATTCAAAGGACTAAACATAATAATTTAACTCTCATAAATTAAACTGACAATTCTTCATTAAACTCAGATGTCCCATTGGGAAGAGAAAATAATAACAGTAATGAAGCCACTTAGGGGATTTGGACAGCCAATTCCCATTAGAAATTAATGGCATTTGGGCATCCTCTGTGGCTTTACAATCCTATCCTAAATTTTTTAAGTTCTGGCTTAAACAGATACCTGCAATGATACTGAAGGGAAAAATACCCCAAAATGAATCCTTGCCTTCATCTTCTCTGTAGCTGTAATAGAGTATTGTTTTCCAGACAAATGAAAATGTAAATTTTCTATGTAACAGATTTTAGGATCAAATCAGTGTTCTGAATCTTACAGGCGTCTTTAAGAAAAAGGACAAAACTCTTGCTTTTAAAATTTGCTGCTTAAACAAAATCCCGAGCTTGTGGTTTTCATGAATGGTCCTTTGCTATTATCTATAGATGCCCTTTAATCTAGTCCCAGCTTTTGTGTGTTCAGGTGATCTATGAATCCTTTCAGCCCACTAAGAACATGACACTTGTTTTGTTATACTTGACAGGTGGTGTTGCTGCTATACCTTCACTTTGTCATACAGCCCTGAAAAATTCTGTAGCTAATACTTAATGCCATAGTTTAGAATAGGGATTTCCAATCACTGACAGGTTTCAAATACATAACGAATTAGAGGTCCTTAGAACACACGCTGTCATCATCACAGGCAGAGGCAATAAACTGACTAGGCAAAGACTTTGGCCAGGTCTACATGTTTTGCTGTCATGGTTTTATGTTGGTTAGGAGTGAAAAAAATCACACCCCTAACTGACATAGTTATTTCAGCAAAAACCACTGTGTGGACACAGCTTATACTAGCACAAGGGAGTTTTTTACTGGCTTCGCCCTTAACTACCCTCTCACCTTGGAAGTTACGATTGAGGTTCATTGGTGAAGTTGGTGTGGGGAAGCCTGGACTGATGCCGCTTGTTCTCATGTCATGCTCAAAGGCATAACAAGATCCAATTGCTGGAAGCTGAAGCTAGACAAATTCAGACTAGAAATAAAGTGCAATTGTTTCAACAGTGAGGTTATTGAAACTTTGGAAGAGCCACGAGTGAAAGTAACTTAAAGGACTTACTGGTACACCGGAGTCCTGAGCAGGGGGCGTGGCCTCAACCAGAAGAGGCAGGGCCTTTAAATACTTGGGCCCTTTAAATCAAGACTTAAAGGCCCAGGGGCTCTGGCTGTGGTAGCAGCAGCTGGGAGCCCCGGGCCCTTTAAATCACCCCCGGAGCTACTAGCTGCAAAGGTGGCTGGGAGCCCCTGGGCTCAAGGCGATTTAAAGGGCCCAGGGCTCCGGCTGCCGCTACTTCAGCAGAGCTCCGAGCCCTTTAAATCATTGCTGCAGCCCTGCCACCGCTACCCCAGGGCTCCAGCAGTGGGGCTCGGGCGGAACTTTAAAGGGCTCGGGGCTCTGGCTGCTGTGGGGAGCCCTGGGCCCTTTAAATCACCGCTGGAGCCCTGCTGCCACTACTCTGGGGCTCCGGCAGCCTGGCTTGGGAGGCGATTTAAAAGGCCCAGGGCTCCGGCTGCTGCAGGGAGCTCCGGGACCTTTAAATTGCCAGCCTGGGGAAGCTGGTCCGGTCCGGCACGGCATACTGGCTCTTGCCAGTATGCCGTACTGGACCATACTGGTTTACTTTCACCTCTGGGAACAGCTCTCCTAGAGATGTTGTGGACTTTCTGCCACTTGAAGTCTTTTAATCTCAGCTGGATCTCTTTCTTAAATATATCCTTTACCTTAACCAGAAGTTACGGGTTTGATGCAGGAAACACTTATTGACATTCTGCGACCTGTGTTATGCAGGACGTCAGAAGAGATAATTATAACACTCCCTTCTGACCTTATAATCTATTAATTTATGATTTGCCTGTTCCATAGATAAATGCAATATATGAGTTCCATTGCTATCAATTTGACACCTTCAAGAGCATTACATTCACCTAATATATTATTTCAGAGTTTTATTTAGATTCAAAGGCTGAGTCATTTTCTTAACCTAAATAAGTCAATCTAGAGCTGGTTGGAACACTTTCAGCAGAATGAAATATGCTGATTCATCAAACCCAAAATATTTCTCAGAGATGTATTATTTCAATTAAGATTTTGGTCAGGAAGGGTTTTTTTGGTCCTGGGCTCTCTGGTCACTTCTGGAGGGGATGGGGGGAAGGGAGGGAGGGAGGGAGAGAGAGAGATCTGAAGACAGCCATTTTGACACAATTCCACTGACATTTGAAAACATATGAAAGGTTTGGTTTTGTTCCAGTGCAGAATGACAACAAATTGTGAAATCCCAGAAATTGCCATGAAAGTGAATTGTCTTCCTCCAGTCAGCTCTAATCACCTCTAAGCATGTAGCATTTGTATTCAGAGGAGTTGGATAAACCAAACTGCAAAAGATGCAGTATAGCACCAGAACTGTAAGAGTAGTTTGATATTTGGCTTATTGGCTCTTAGCCTCGGTAATCATTTACCATACACTGTGTGCATTATTGCAGCATGGTTCTTGCCATGAAGAGGATATTAACATACCTGTACTACACTGTCTCAGTTTACATTCTGAAGGCCTGAGCCAAAGCCCAGTGAAGCCAATGGAAAAGCCCCTACTGACTTCAGTAGGCATTGGATTAGGCCCTATATGATAAGCAGAGCACTAGCAATATGTTTTGAGGTGCACATAAAAATCGGTGGACACTTCAGCTATTCAGTCAAGGTTAAAAAAATTCTAACTAACTAAACTGAGGAAGAAAACCGCTTGTATCAGCTGAAGCAGGAGGTTCTAGCTCATGGAACTCTTCTTAATAGATGCTTGAGTGCCTCCAGAACGAGCCATGTGCACTGTACCTGATTATGTAGGCAAGTAGAAGATGCAACAATGACAGATTCTATCCTAATATTCTCTCACTGGTATTTTATAGCCACTTTGCTGTAGCCTTTCTTTACCCAATATACAGTAACTCCTCACTTAATGTTGTAGCTATGTTCCTGAAAAATGCGACTTTAAGAGGAACGATGTTAAGCAAATCCAGTTTCCCCATAAGAATTAATGTAAGTGAGGGGGGTTAGGTTCCAGGGAATTTTTTTTTTTGCCAGTCAAAAGACTATATTTTATATATATATGATACACACACACACACACAGAGTATAAGTTTTAAACAAACAATTTAATACTGTACACAGCGATGATGATTGTGAAGCTTGGTTGAGGTGGTGGAGTCAGAGGGTGGGATATTTCCCAGGGGATGCCTTCCTGCTAAATGATGAACTAGCAATTGGCTGAGTCCTCAAGGGGTTAACTCGTTGTTAATGTAGCCTCACACTCTACAAGGCAGCAGGAATGGAGGGAGGGGAGACAGCTTGGCAGACAGAGACACACCTGTGTGTGTGTGTGAGAGAGAGAGAGATGCACATTTCCCCTTTAAGTACGCTGACCCACTCTTAAGTACACTGCCTTGTTAAGTTAATCAGCAAGCTGAGACCACAGCTGCTGCCAGGAAGCTCCCTCTGTCCTGAGCCCTGTCATGTGTCCCCCTGCTCTATGGAGATGGGGTAAGTGAGGTGCAGGCAGGGCCGGCTCTAGGATTTTTGCAGCCGCAAGCAAAAAAATTTTTGGCCACCCCGGCTTTTTTTTCATGCCCCCCCTGCTCTGCCCCAACTCCGCCCCTTCCCAACCCCTTCGCCAAATCCCTGGCCCCACCTCCTCCCCCAGGCCTGCAGCATTCCCCCCCCGCATTGTTTCCTGCGGCTCCCTGGCCTTAGCTCACCTCTGCTCTGCCTGCTCCCCTGAACACGCCGCTGCTCCGCTTCTCCCCCCTCCCTCCCAGGCGAGGGAGAGGCAGCGCGTTCAGGGGAGCAGGCAGAGCGGAGGTGAGCGAGGGTGGGGGGGGGAGCGCAGGAAGTAATGGGGGTGGGGTAGAGGAACCGCTCCCCGCCCCAGCTCACCTCCGCTCCACCACCGCTGCTGCCACCTCTCCCCTGAGCGCGCCGCTGCTCGGCTTCTCCCTCCCTCCCAGGCTTGCTGCGTAAAACAAGCCTGGGAGGGAGCGGGGAGAAGCAGAGCGGAGGCAGCACGCTCAGGGGAGCAGGCGGAGGTGAGCTGCAGCAGCGGGGCACATCTCTAGGGGCGGCATGGCCGGCGCCGGGATGCCGCCCCTAGAAATGTGCTGCCCCAAGCAGCTGCTTGTTTTGCTGGTGCCTAGAGCCGGCCCTGGGTGCAGGAGCAAGGGGGAGGGGGACACCGTGACAAGCAGCAGGCTCTGGGGAGCAGCTCCAAGGCAGAGGGCAGGAGCAGCACATGGCAGTGGGGGGAGGGACAGCTGAACTGCTGGCAATTAATAGCCTGCTAGGCGGCTGCCGCACCGGGAATTTAGGGGAGTGGGGAGCTGATGGGGGGCTGCCGGTCCACCCTGGTTCCAAGCCCCCACCAGCTAGCTCCAATGGGCTGCTCTTCCTGCAAGCAGTGGACAAAGCAGGCAGCTGCCAAAGGACGTTAAAAGTTGCGCAATCCTCCCTTATAACGAGCATGTTCCCTAATTGATCAGCAACGTAACAACGAAACAACGTTAACCAGGACGACTTTAAGTGAGGAGTTACTGTACATTATCACACACCGGTGGGGGGGGAGGGGCGCGGTGTGGGGGCGGGGTGAGTTGACTGTCACTGTTTCTTATACAGCAAGTACCCTTGGTTGGAACAAATTTAATGCTATTTTTACAACAAAAGAGAAATAAACTGTGTAACTCAGATAGTTGCTGTAACTCATTCAGTTCCCACACATGAAGCTAAAATATTTCACAGAAAAGAGAATGTTAAGATAACTTTTCTACATTTGGTATTGCAAAAGACAAAAAAAAAACCCCAAAAAACCCATCAAAACCCTAACCCTACTTTTTCAAACATACAGTAGATCGTTGGTGGGTGAAATAAGATGAGGCAAGATCTGCCCTCCAATTCGCCTATCAGATCTTCATTGCAATATTCTGCTTTCCCATATGTGCAGATTTGTCTTGTGATGTCAAAAAGGGAGACACTCATAGGGAGAACTGTGTTAGGTCTGAGATCCACCTTGGAATAGAGAGCAGATTTTTTTATCTAAATAATATGGGCTAGTTCATCCCTTCTTGTTTCTTTTTCCGCATGTAGACCACCTAGTACGCCTACTAAGTAATGCTTGAAATGTGAGTAAGTGTCTGTGAAGAGAACAATACAGAAAATAATATTGAAGAAACATCAACTCTGCATTGATAGCAGCAGAGGAAGTCTACACACTCATGCACACAGACAGAGCGCTCCTGGGCAGTAATACTGAATTGTCAGGATTTTCCAACATCAAACTGTTAGACTAGCATCAGAACACACTTTATGCTGCAGTTAGTAATTTTGCCTCTGGGAACATATTGAGCCAGTTTAGAGAAGCATCAAAATGCCTGATTGGGAGTTTCCTGCAACTATCATATGGTGAACAATGTGGCCTAATAAATTCTTGGTGATGCAGCTAGCAGACCACAAGCCCTTTTTTTTTCTTACTTGCTGGTCACCTTTGATTTTCTAAATATAGAGAAAGCCTGCCTGCCATTCCTCTTCTCAAGTTGTTTTCTTACATTGGATGTTCATGTCTTCTGTAGTATGGAAGACTCCATTTTAACAGCAGACTTAGTGCAGTTGTAACATCATGAGACTCAAGAATGAAAGCTGAGCAAGTGAGAGGGGAAGGGATTTTGTCACTGAGTAATACTTTGTTTCAGTTTGGTTTATGGGTCTGTTTGGCTGTGTTTATGGCTGTCTTCCATTACTGGAGCAGCACAAAGCAGATGGACTGGACTGGTGAAAACACGATTACCAGAGTCTCTTCCCAAACCAGCCTGCTTACAAACTTTGTTTGGCTGCATTAGGAATGTCCCAGTAGATAGTTTGTCTACTGTTACTGTCTACTTTGTTAGCAGTCTTAGCAGAGAGGTCAATGATTAAATGGGTATGGAGATTGAAGTGACCCTTCATCCTCTGGCTGTGTCTATACTGGCAAATTTTAGCCTGTGTTTATAATATAGGGGGAAAAAAATCACAGCTGATATTTTGTCTGAAATTTTCAGATCTACTGTGGAGTTAGCGTTTTTATTTTTTGTACCCTCCGAATTTAATTCCGCTTCTTTTTACAAGAAATAAAGTGCTAAAAATACATTATTCTGAGTCAAACATAAAAGATTGTATAATGTCCATAAGTCACTCATAGACATAAGTATAAAAAAGGCAAAATATTTTAACTGCAGAGTATATGAAAGGGAGAGAGCTTCTGATCTTTTCTTTTTTATTAAAGAATCACTCGGGTAAGAAGTCCTACTTGTCATCAAAGGCACTGATTCCATGGGTGCTCCAGCCCTGGAGCACCCACAGAAAAAAATGATGAGTGCTGAGCACCCACCGGCAGCCCCCCTATAAGCGCCTCCCCCGCCAGCACCTCCTGCCCACCGGCGGTCCCTCTGATCAGCGCCTCCCCCTCTCTCCCAGTGCCTCCCACCCGCCATAGCTCAGCTGTTCTGTGGCATGCAGGAGGCACTGGGGGAGAGGGGGAAGGAGCGAGGGTAGGGCGTGCTTGGGAGAGGGGTTGGGAAGGGGTGGGAAGAGGTGAGGCAGGGTGGGGCCTTGGGAGAAGAGGTGGAGAGGGGGCAGGACCTAGGGTGGAGCTGGGGGGAGCACCCTCCAGCTCATTAGAAAGTCAGTGCCTATGTTTGTCGTAATAATTAAACATAGCCATAAAATACAGCCAAAGGCCAATGACCTTGTGAAGAAGAACAGAATTTAAAATATTAGAGTCTCTGAGGTTTCTGAAAAACAATGAACTTGGTGATGTGATGTGTGATGATAATCTCCAGCCAACTGTTGGACTACGGACTACTGGAAAAAGTTATCACTGTGGTCTTTTCCTATTTGGTACCTACAAGCAGGATCCTGCTTACAGCTAATTTGGCCCTTATCTGGATGGTGCTGACATTCTCTTGAAATCACCACATTATAAATTGAATATTAGCATTTTAAAGGTTCAAAGACAAATTAATTGCTGGAAGATTCAAATAATGAGTGTAGTTCAGAGCATTTCCTGGGGATTAATGACTGATTGGGTGGAATTGAAAGCCCAGGGCTCAGCCAAGAATCATTAACCTCAACCCATCCTTAATTATCAGAAAATGCCCTACATCTCAGTTACGATTACTGTTATAAACTGAAAATGAAAAGCATAGTTCCAGGGATTTTTTTAAATGGGTGGTGCCATTTCAACTGGTATGTACAGGACACTTTTAAAGAGTTAATGGTCTGTACTTTAGTTGATTAGTTTGCTTGAATCAAATTTGTACATTCCGTTCATCTTATGTGTTCTCAATTATATGATGGCTGTTTTGAAAAGCAGAGTTTTATGTTAGACACAAGTTCTTAGAGTGTTTTGGGCCTGAAGTTATGGGATGCAAGTTATATAATTTTAGAAACCCATGGAACCTAATGACTATTCAAAATAGAATAATTAAGGCTTGGACGGTCTGGATTTGAGTAGGCTGGACTTTGCAGATGTGAACTTCACCAGTTAATTTTTTTTTTTTTTTTTTTTTACTACCTCATTTCTGCATTAGGGAATTTCTTCTAGTGAGCTTCAGTTTTTTCATGTTAAGCAATATGGAAATTTATCTGGAGGTAACTTTTAAAATTTTGATGTCAACCTACTTAGAGCCAAATTTTGACCTACTTTAAAATTGTTGAGGTCTGTGGCAGAAATAACTTCTGCATTCGAAATATATTATTATTCATAATAATACTTTACACTTCTATACCATTTTTATTCTGAGGATTTCCAAGCATTTTACAGGCATTAGTAAATTAACTGCCACATCAGCTGTGACGTAGATATTATCCCCATTTTGCAGAAATAATGATATCAGAGATGACACTGGGGTGAGTTGGTCGGGGAAGAGAAGAATAGTTTTACGGCTAAAGCACAGGACTAGGCATTGGGAAAGCTGGGTGCTTGTTTTAGTTCTGCCACACTTAAGTTCATGGGTCAGTCCCATGGAATTTGTTGTCGGATCAAGTCCTTAAACTATATGGGACTAGTGATATGTAAAAGTTTTCAGGATGAAGACCTTGGGTGGGTCATTAACATTGCTGGGCTTCAATTTCCCTATGCAAAGAGTGGGGATAATATTTCCCTTCCCTGTAGGGGTGTTGTGAGGCTTAAACCAGTTGTAACACAGTTGGAGATGCTTAGATAGAAGACACTTTTGGAGTGAAAAGGATAATTAATTATTATTATTTATTATTCTAAAAATGGAAGGAAGCAAAATCCATTTTATTTTAACTCTACATTCAAAGCATGGCAAAAAAAAAATCAGTTTGCCAGTGGAAAAGGGAAAATTGCTCAGGAGTATACTGTTGTTTTCAAGCTCCTATTATTAAAGGGTATTATTTGGAGGTAAAAATAAACTATAAAGAGGAACTTGAAAATGTCTCTTTAATGCTCATGTCTTGTTTCATCAATTATAGACAGCAAATTCCTGAAGGAAATGGAAAAGGAAACCAGTGGGATTTATTTAGATTTAATCTTTTACATCTTCTCAGGGACAATGTCGAATGTTTGTCATGGTCAATCTGATTAGTACTGAACATGCTGTCAACTTCTGGCAGCTAGTGGAAGGATTAAAGTTATTTGTAAGATAATAGTCTGGAGAACGTGTTGGACTCATCTCACCTGTACTGTAGGTGAAGGGCTGGGTCTTCCATTTGCCTGGGGGCAGCAAAATGTTCTAGTCTGTTTACTGTCTGAAGATTGTTGGCTATGAGACATGGACATATACATATACAGGTTTGCCTCAGGCGACAGAAACCTTAGCATTCACATTGGCTTGGTGGACAGGATTGATGGATGAACGCAGAGACACATTGGGAACAGCCCTCACAACACACAATAATCTTACTGAAGCTTGGTCTTCAGACAGAGTTCTTTACGTTTTCTACTCTGTTAATTTGGTTTTGAATTCTTTTGATTTCTATCAACTTTAGATAGAGGTACTTATACATAAAAATTTATATAGATTTTATAGATAGACATAAGTTTTTTCATTATAATGTAACTTCTTGTATCTTAGTAAAGTATATAATAGATAATCATATCTAGCTTAAGTTTTTGTACCCTGTATGTTGTACTTTCACGTACCCCTTTATTCTCAAATCTTGTCATCATCATATTTAACCTGCTGATGTTAATAGACTGCTTTAATACTCACCACAATAAACACGATGGAGCTCCTCAGGAATGAAGCCATCACTTACTCAGGGTTTTCCATCCTTTAAAGAAGAACTGACACTGCTGTTATTCAATGTACATGAAATCAAAACTATGGCCTCAGCTTAAATGGCAGCAATGTTTCTGGAAAAGGGCTTCTTGGCAACAGGTAAAAAGAAGAATTTTCTGAAGAGACAGTTGCAAATATTGAATGTATAGTAACTTTTTGGAGGCTGGCAGAAAAGGAGTTAACTAACTCTCCCTCTGTCTTATCTTAGGAAGGACCACAGTTGCCTGCCAGGTAAGAAGGCTGGACCAATTGTAGAACATAAACTAATCCTTCCCAGTACATTATAAGAGGGATATGCTATGCAGAGTTGGTGGCTGAGTCTCACAGTGAGAGTCAGGAAGGAAAGGTAAAGGGCTAAGAGGGAAGAAGGATGTTCCCCTCAGCCCCCATGCACCTCTGATTTTGCTCATTTGTCACTTTTGGATTTCATCTGGGGTAAATCTTGTCCTCATGCTTGACCCTTAAAGGACAAAATGTTCTTTGCATTTACTTTATTTTACAATAAAGCACAACAACAGGTATTCAAAGTCCAGCAAAGTGCATAGAATCCTTTCCTGCTCTGACTGGCCTGTCATGCTATCAGATTTACTATTTCTTGTAATCCACTATGTGCAACATACTGGGTGTTAGGTGTTACTATGAGTTTCCCCGGAATAGTTCCAGACATGATTTTTCTTCTGAAAGATGGATTCTATCGTTGGGGAATGGAAGAGGATAGAGAGTCAAGGGTGGGGAAGAAGAAACTGTGAAAGCATGATGATGCAGAAGGGAGGAATGCTAGCTCCACCATCCCAACAGCTAGGAGAAAGTAAGTGGAGTTCCCTTCCCAACAGGCAGGGGGGGGGACAAGCTGTATTTTGTGGTCATATAAAGTAGAATTTTCTATTGAAATATAAGTCACAAACTAGGGGGGGAATGAGACACGCATCTTGACAGAAACAAACTATCAGAAAACAGGCCAAAATATTATGTGATATTTTCTTTTGTATTTTTATCCCATGATGTAAGCCAATCTCATGATTTCTTAACTCTTTGCTTTGGCAATACCATAGTTCCTTTCTTTTAAATCTATATATTTAAAAACTTGCAGCACTTAAATTAAATCTGAAATGGGACCTCTAATAATCCTCAATTCATACAATAGTATTACGACAAACACATTAATATTAAATCACTTGATTGGATAATCCTTTAAAGATTTTAATTATAAAGAAGAATTGCTTCATTGTAAAACACAAGTCGTCACATAAGACAAGAAGCATTGCTTACAAAATGTTGCAGATGTAAATATGTCTAACACATGCTCCATCATTTTTTTTTCAATTTTCTGTGAATTAAAAGCTAAAGAAGACTTTACGTATTAAGGATAAATGGAGGCTATTTTGGACATCATTACCTAAAATGATATAGTACATAATTTACATGAATGATGTGTTGCAAAATACAGGATTTGCTGTACAGAATTAATCTCTGCATTGCTTGTAAATGCATCTCGCATTCAGGCATGTCAGAAAACAAGATCATTTAATGGTTTATTCATTCTGTTTAACAGAATATATCCACAACCTGTCATCCACATATTCACCTGCTGTCAGCTGCTGTTGAGCTCTGTAATGAACAGCTGTGGAAAGGCCAGAGTGTACAGCAACTTCTGGCTCTTTGCATTTACGATATTTAGCTCTACGTGAGAAGAACGGCATATATTCAACTAGGTGTATGGTCAAAAGTAGCAGACAAAATTCTGCCTACCATGTCCCTTTCCTTATAGATGTTTGCAAAATCCATGTGTTATTTGCATTTTATATTTTCAAAATGGGTGCTATTTTTGTAGTGTTAAGGGCTAGCTACCAGTCTTGATTTCAGTGGGACTGCTCAAGGAGTAAGGATTAGGAAATACGGCTGATAGTGCTAGACTCAAACAGTCCAGTCTATTTATTTTAGCAAAGATAAGGTTAGTGGGTGACGTGATTACAGCCTGTCAGTATCTAAATGGGGAACAAATGTTTAATAATTGGCTCTTCAGTCTAGCAGAGAAAGACATAGCACGATCCAATAGCTGAAAGTTGAAGCTAGGCCAATTCAGACTGGAAATAAAATTTTTAAATTTTTAACAGTGAGATTAATTAACTATTGAAACATTTACCGAGGGTTGTGGTGGATTTTCCATCACTGACGATTTTGAAATCAAGGTCTATGGCCTGTGCTATACAGAGGTCAGAGCAGATGATGACAATGGTCCCTTCTGGCCTTGGAATCTATGAACTTATGAATGTATATAGAGGCCACAGAATCTGGCCCTGGCTGTCAGTAGACCAGCTCTGATGAGCAGTCCTATAATGGAGAACAATGCCTGAGCAATGGAAATAAAATCGTGTTAACCAAGCAGATTTCAAGCTTCCAAGGAGTGTCTGGTATAAACATGGAGGGTTCTATTGAGCTGTTAATGCACTGGTCTGAGCTGGTGGGTGGAGCCGAGTTAAATCACCTCAGTAGGAGCTCTGGGAGGCATTGTGAAAGACCTCCCAGAGCGCCTCCGCGTGCAGTGGGAACACAGCTTCTCTACTCTGTTAGAGAGTTCATTGTGTGCTCTCCTTCATGGCTGAGCAGTCCTGCTGGCAGGTGTGTGCCTATGGCCCTTCCCCTCCCCACCCCCACCAGAGCAATTACTGCTGTGAGCATTGCTAGCTCTGTTCAGGCATTATTCTCAAGTGAGTGCAAGGATTGCTTTTGACACTGGCTCCTTCCTGCAGGTGCAAGCCGGGAGGGGAGGCTCCTCGCACCATCCACACCTTGGGCATCTATACCCATGTCATTTTAAAGCAAGCATTTTCTCCTAAAAAGCAGTTTGCGGTTGTGTACCTTGTAAGCTTGTTTGTACCAGTCTGATTTAAGTAATCCTTAACAATTGTGACCCGGCCCTTTAAGGTATGACGGAGTGCATCCTGAGAGGTTTGAATGCTCTCAGTTCCCATTGATTTCAGTGGGAGCCAAATCCTGTCTCCCGCTGAAGTGAGGGAGCAGAGGAGTAGGAGACAGTGAGGCGAGGGGCAGGATTTGGTTCTGCTTTTGAGTCTTGATAGAAACTGAACAATAAGAATTAGTTTGTTCTCATTATAATTTCTAGAGCAGCTGCCAGGAGCCCATTAGGTGAAAATATGAGTGCACACATCTGAAATACTGATATGGTAGTTTAGAAAAATTATATCTTAAAAGATTGTTTAGTAGAAAGAACAAGAGAACACAGTTTTTCATTCATAGTAACAACAAAAAAGGCCTGAAGGAAATACATCGATGCTATTCCAAATAGTAAACAATGATTCTTTAGCTGTACATCTTTAAAGTTTCCTCCCAGTTTGAGGGTACCATGGAGTAGATGGAAATTATATGAAAGATACTTAGGAAGTGGTGTTCCAAGAGCCATTTGAAGGAGAGCACGTGACTTTGACAGTTGGAAAAATAATAAGGTTATGTAGAAGCTTGTAAATATTTAAAGGTGTACCCTTTAAATCTCTTTTAACCAATCAAAAAATCATTACAAAATGCAGCCAACAATCTGGAATACAAATATCAGACATTATAGGGGATTTACTGTTTTACTAATATATAAGAAGCAGCAGTTTGAAGAGCTGAGTTAAAAGCACAATAAAGAAGGTGGAGCAGTGACATTTTTTGCAGCCATTGAACCCCAAATGGTTTCATATTTGTACTTACAATTTTTAGCCAACTTTGCAGTATACAGTGGAAATCAAGAACTTTAGTCATTTGGAAAATACTTAAAAGCACTCTCTAGTTAGTTGTAAAACTGGGTTACCAGGCCTATTTTAGCAAGAGAGATTGAATACACATGTGCAGAATCTGCATTTACTGGAAAGACCAGCTTCAAATGAGTCATTACAGTTTTTCAGGTCAATGATCTGCAAATGAAAAAGTCTGAATATTTTTGACATGATAATCATAACTGAAGGACCTATGCTCCCTTCTGCTGTGCAGTGGTTGGGGGGAGCCGACTCATGGTAACCCAATACAAATCGTGTTGGAACAGATATACAGAAGGGGAAAGTGGCTGTATGGTAGCGTCCCTCTTATAGCATAATATTCCCTTTGCAGCCATTAACCTGGAGTTGAAATTTGCACATACCAAAAGGGGGCGAAACCTGGAGTTGGAGTTGAAGAACAATTGCTTAATGGGACTTGTTGCTCTTGAAATCCACAGTAATTTACAATGGTTGGGGGCAACTGAGCCAGTCAGGGACATAAGAAAAATACTACAGGCTAGATACTGCCATCCTTACACTGAGAAGCAGTTAACCCTGTAAGAAGCTCCAATAAAATTAATAGGGCTACTCATGGAAATAGGTGCTACTCAGTGTGAGTAAGGGTAGCAGAATTTGGGCCTAAGTGACTTGCCAGTGTGCCGTACCTCACAGAACTGTCTTGAACTCCAGATGCACCATGACGGGCGCCTCAAAATGTTTGACTGCTGAAACTGAGCAGAAGAAATATTGCAAAAGGTTTCTAGAGACTGTTTGATACACAAATGCTAATAAAACACTGCTGACTTGATTTGCAAACACAATTCAAATGCAAATAGAGGCTGATTTCAAGTGGAACATTTTGCACAGCTCTGCTCCTGCCACCTCAACAGGCCTGTCAGGGCTGTAGTGCTTACTCAGAGGAATGCCCCAATGCCTCCCATTTAAACCTTTATTGTATTTTCTTGAGACTGAGTCTTTTCTCTTTTCAAAGTAAAAATAAACAGACGAGACCTGGCCTCAGACTGTCAGTCTGAAAAACCCACAAAAGCAATGAAAGCAAATCATATGAAAACTGGGATGACACTCCAGTCCCATTCACTCATTGGGACACATTTCCCTTCTACATGCACAAAGGTCAGAAAGTCAGTTTGGATTTCCAGCTGTAACCCAGAATGGCCATGCTCTTGTGGTTTCAAGTCAGACAGTTAATTTAACTTAAAAGTATTTTGGGGGATGAAATTGGATTCCTGTGTAGATTAGTAATCAGACATGAGCTGTGTGCCTCGTCTTCATCAAAGCCATTCTCCTCTCATTGCACTTTATTTTGGTGCTTATAGATTTATGAATCAGCTGCTAATGGACAAATAGCTATGCAAACTGGATTTCTGTAACATAAGGTGCTCGTCTTGCATATTCTGTCACACACGCCTTTTGTTTAAGCAGTTGTAGACTGAAACATCCTGTCAAGCCTTGTTCTGTGGGAGAACATATTTGTGAGACAAAGCAATGCTGTGGTCTACCAGGAGGCCTATGACTCTCTCAGTGAATTATTCACTACTTTGCTGTGGTCTACATGCCAGGTCACTGGTGTTCACAGCAGGGAGTGAGGAATTATTCATTATCAGACCTTTTGTTTTTCTGTTTTAGGAGGTTCTTTTTTTTTCTTCCCCTTCATTGCCCTTTCAGGTTTTAACAAGACATTGCATTCTTTTAAACTTCCCCTGGGCAGCACTTTTTTGCACTTGCAGAGGTACGACAATAATAGGTGGCAAGCCCGAGCAGTTGTAAATTGTAGCAGTTAATGTCAAATTGATGGGACAGTGATCAAATGAAGTTCATAACCACAGAACGCAACCCGGGGGTGGAATGCTGTTTCAAAGATTTCTAACGACAGGGTTATAAAATCATAAAATCGAAGGCTTTTTCCACTGTAAAAGTGGAATAAAAATTTGGGTTGACCAAAGGTATTAACAAGATTATAAGTCATTTGCTACAACTGCTAATCAATGAGAGGACTGACCATTTCAGTTTGACAAGGCATTGAGGAAACAACATAGGCATTGTATATCTTTTCTGGGACATCCTGAATTGCACTTTTAATGATCCTTTCTTTCTCCAGTAAGGGGTTGTCTAATTGGAAACTGCTGATATAAAAGAAGAAACGCAATGCTTGCCTAAAATGAGGAATAGCTGTGATTTCAGATATGCCTTCTTAGATACCAGCATTCAGTTCATTCAGAAAATGAAACAAGGGACAATGTCACACAATTAGCAGACACAGAGAAACATTTAAAACCCATTAATGCTGGACAGTATACAGCTGTCTTCCATCTGGCTGTTCAGCAGCAGTGCTACATGCAATTCAAGGAAGAGAAATGAAAATCTTATAAGATATATATGCATGGGAAAATACTAAAGACATCCCAATGCAATTTACATATACAAGTAGGGTATGATTTGTGATATGTTTTCCATAAATTAACTCTTTTTTTTGTTTTTGTTTTTGCATAGATGTATTGGAGTTACACACAATAACTTGTTTGACGGAATTTAACTACATGATGTGAGAAGCCCCAGTCCTGCTACCCTTACTTATGTGACGGGATCACTCACATGAGTATGTATTATTCAGTGTGAGTAAAGGTTGCAGGATCAGTTCCAAAGGTACAGTCCTTCCTTCACTTGGAAAAACACATGGGAGGGGAGAACATCAGCAGAAAACTCTGAAAGTTGACTTGCCGTTTCTGCTGAATGGTCTTTTGATGGGGAGGGGTTAGTAGCTGCATGGACCAGCACAAAGCCTCCAAGTTCCACAGATCCTGGAGTGTTAGGGTACGTCTTCACTACCTGCCAGATCGGCGGGCAGCCATCGATTCAGAGGGGATCGATTTATCATGTCTAGTCTAGACGTGATCGACCCCTGAGCGCTCTCCCATTGACTCCTGTACTCCAGCGCCGCGAGAGGCGCAGGCAGAGTCAACGGGGGAGCGGCATCAGTCAACTCACTGCGGTGAAGACACCACAGTAAGTCGGTCTAAGTACATCGACTTCAGCTACGTTATTCATGTAGCTGAAGTTGAGTAACTTAGTTCGATCCCCTCCCCTAGTGTAGACCAGGGCTCAGTGCAAGATGCCAGCCCCTTTTGCAACATCTTCTCTCGTATGTATTTCTGCCCAGTCCTTCTAGGGCCTAGTGTACTCTAAAAAATTAGTGTCAGCATAGTCCACCTTCTATCCACCTAGTTGTGAATGTATCTACAATTAAATTGGTTTCCCACTGATGTAAGCTCTCCATTACCTGACATTGTAACACCATCTCCCTGAGCAGTATTGAGCCCTGGTCAATGCACTCAGTTTGATGCAGTGCAAATACAGACATTGTGTTACCCATGTGGACCCTAACAGGTCTCTAGCAGGTGTGCCACAATGCCCAGCATTGACCACTCTGGTCACAATTGTGAACTCCCCTGCCCAGGGATCATGGAAACCGGAAGACTCCTCCCTTTCAAACCCTATGAATTTTTAAAATGTCTTTTCCTAATTATCCAGCTTAGCAAGCACATCTAGCAGCTCTCCATTGTTGTGTGCAACTGCCCAGCTGACCATGCCGCCTACGTGCTCCAGACATAGTGCCGCCTGGAGCGGACAGGAGATATTGGACCTCCTGGGCCTGTGGGGAAGAGGCTATGAAGGCACAGCCACAGACCAGCCATACAAACGTGGACATGTACGAGCAGATTGCACAGGGGATGCAGGAGCAGGGGTATGATGGGGATCAGCAGCTGTGCCATGTGAAAGCGAAGGAACTGGCAGGCATATCAGAAGGCCAGGGAGGCCAACAGTTGATCTGGTGCTGAGCTGCAGACCTACTGCTTTTACAAAGAGCTGCATGCCATACTTGGCGAAGCCTCCCCACGCACCTGCAGACCACCTTGGATACCTCCAAGGAGCTCAAATCACAGACCCCTTGCATGAACAGCAGGGACAAGGAGAAGATGGAGGAGAAAGAGGAGGCGGATTGAGGACATGTGACCAGGGGATCCAGCTATGGCATGAGCCAGGACCTGTTTGAGACTCCACTGCAGTCTAGTCAGTCTTGGAAGTGGAGCACAGGGGAAGGAACCTTGAGTAAGCGTGTGAATGTATTTCCCATTACAGTGATGATGCTCCCACCTTAGCAGGACACAGCTATTGACCTTTCATTAATGTACTCATCCTAGAAGAGGTCGCAGTAAAGCAAAGAGAGGTAGAATTATCTGCTTTTCATTTCCCCTGTAGCGTTAAGTGGCAGCGGGGAGGTGGGAGCATATGAAGCACTTTGTTTATGTACACAGGGATGTCCCTTGAATCCTCCTGAGAGATCTTGATGACATTTTCACAGAGGTGCTCTGCAATCCTCTCCCAAAGGTTTCAGGAATGGCAGCCTCATTTCCTCCTCTGCAGTAGGACACTTTGCCACACCAGTCAGCGATAACTTTGGCAGGCACCATTGCATACAGTGCATTCGGTTGCATTGCAGGGTTGTAGTATATGGGCCTTGGGTGACTTTGGGACACCAGCAGCAGCTGTGCTCTCTGTGCCTTTCTTACCTTCAGGAGTGCGAGAGATCAGCTAAAATCACCACCTCCTGTGGAAAATGTTACAGTATTCAGTGCCATGGCTTTGTACTCATAGTTTCATACAACTGAGCAATTCCCTCCTTGTTTCCCTCACCCCAGGTGGGCCACACTCACCATGACTGGTGCTGTGAGTGGCATTGTGCACAAGCACTGCAAAGCAGAGGTGGCAATAAGCACGTCTTGTTTAAAACTTTAGGGGAGCAAGGAAGGAGAGTTCTGAATTTTAAGGTTTGTTTCTCATTGTGACTATACTGGCAATGGTAGCGCTGCATGTTTTGGCTGCAGCTGCTGCAGCCATGAGGTGCTCTTCTCCCCCCTGCCCCCCACCTACTCCACACACACACACACACACACACACACATGGACTGCCTGAGCCACATGAGGAGGGCAGAAGAGGACTCTGGATGACATGTTCAGCAACATCCTGCAAGCCAGGGCTGCATCAGATCATGAACAGAGGGCCTGGAGACTCTTATGGACTTGCAGGTTTAACAGTCCTGGGCTTGCCTCCCTTTGTAGTCTATGGAGAAATCCATTGCAACAGCTCTCTACATCGCCCTTCGACATTCCATGTGGCCTCAGGCTGCGCCAGAACCAGCGGTGGTGGGGGAGGGAGGAGGGCCATGTTCCCCCATTTTTAAACAAAAGAAATGTTATTCCCCCAGATTCCTGCCAGGGTTTGTGGCCAGCAGCAGCCTTTGCAGGGCTTATCCCTTCCTTCCCCTCCTCTCCCCACTGCATCTGGAAGCAGTTCCCATCCCTCCTGCCTGCACGGTGCTGAAAGGCAGCCAGCACCTCCGGGCTGCTGCTGGCCACCATCAAGCACCACATCCCCCGGCCGGGGCTGGGCTGAGCCTAGAGGCTGGGTTTGGGAACCAGAAGGTAGGGCAGGCTGTGTGGCATAGATCTTGCATAGATCCTGCCCGGTCAGGCCCCACTGTGACCCCCAGTCTCAGAGTCATTGCTACTCTGAGTGGGGCTGGAGCCTCACAGCAACAACAGTGGGGGCTTGTCTACATTACCTGCTGGATCGATGGGCAGCGATCAAATCAACCCTCACTGGATCGATCGCTGCCCAGTGGAGTACCTATAGTAAGCTGACTCCAGTGGAGTACCTATAGTAAGCGCACAGGCAGAGTCGATGGGGGGAGCATCAGCAGTCGACTCACCGCAGTGAAGACACCACGGTGAGTAGATGTAAGTACATCTACTTCAGCTACATTATTCACGTAGTTGCGTAACTTAGATCGATCCCCCTCCAGTGTAGACCAGACCTAAGTGCCAGTTGCTTCTCTGGGTCTCGGCCCCGCCGACCCGCTCCACTCTCTACCCCCAGCTCCTTCCCTGGGCTCTCCCTGCCTGCCTCCCATGCTGCCTCTCTCCCAGCTTCCCCTGGTCCGAGCCAGGCTGGCATAGCGATCCCTGGCTGCCAAATGCTCTGGGCAGTAGCGGGGCTGAGCTCAGGGAGGGTGCACAAGTTTGGCTAATGGGGTCAAGGCCACTGGGAGAGCCAGGGGGCCATGCAACCTCCCTCCGCCCCCCCGCACACTTCTACAAAGGTTCTGGAGCCCTTGTCCCTAACCTTACCATTCCATGCCAAGGGACATTAAGGACAAACACAGCTTCACGAACACTGACCTGTGAGAGCCACACTTGATGTACATGTAGCTAAAGTGGACATGAATATTCCTTCCCCTTCTTTAAGCTCTGCTCCAGGAATTCATTAAGGTTTTCACGTATTTGGTTTTAACTTGTACAGAATTTTTTTGGAAGTGTTTTCATTACTCGATAAAACTCTATCGTTTGGAAAACAATTCATCTTTATTAGTTCCCTCCATATGCTGTGGAATGCCTGGCAGCAGTGAAAGCACCCACTTGCTTGCTGTTGTGCACTGTGACAACTCACAGAGTCGGTGACAAACAGTGTGATAATCATAAATGTGGCGCAATCACCACAAAATTAATAGGTGCATTATCCGTGTGACATTCATGGATGGGCACTGAGCACCACACAATTCCTAAAAGTCCCCAGACTGCAGGGCCAGGTAGAGCACAGTAAACCACAATGCTTTACTGTGGCTCATTGTTAAAGGGCTCTTTCAAAGCCTCCCTGAGCTGTATAGCTCCATGTTGAGCTCTTCTGATTGCCTGCTGCCTGGGTTTTCACACTCAGCAAACAGCTGCTCCACTTCCGTCCTCCACCCCAGCAGCAACTTTCCCCACTTAGCTAGACAGATATATGCAGGACACAGCAGGCAGCCATAATCACTGGGATATATTTTTTCACTGACATCCAATCTTGTGAGTAAACAATGCCAGTATCCCTTCAATCTACCAAACCACATTCAACTGTCTTTCTGCACCTGTTAGCAGTTAGCTGAATCTCTCCTCGGTGCAATCAAGGTGGCTGGTGTATGGCTTCTTGCGCCAGGGGAGTAAGGGCTAGTCTGGGTGCCTCAGGATCACTATTGGCATTTCATCGTCACCAATGGTAATCTGCTGGTTGGGAAAGAAAGTCCCTGCTTGTAGCTTTCTGAACAGTCCTGTGTTGTTAAAAGTGTGCGTGTCATGCACCTTTCCTGACCATCCAGCAATGTCCCTGGTGAGCCACCAACGCTTGCATAACCATAGAAAAATAGCCCTTTCTGTTGATGTACTCTGTGGCAAGGTGGTTTGGTGCCAAAATTGGGATATCGTACTGTCTATTGCTGCCCCACATTTCGGGAACCCCATTGATGCAAAGTCATCCACTGTCCTACACATGGCTGAGAATCACAGTCCTGTGTATCAGGAGATGATTAATGGCCCTGTACACTTGCATAACAATGGCCCCTTCTGTGGATTTGGCACCCCCAAATGAATTCCCACTAATCGGTAGCAATCTGACATTGTAAATTTCCACAGTCTGATGGCCACTGACTTCTCCACTGTCACTGCAGCTCTCAGTTTGGTCTCCCCGCATTGGATAACTGGGATGAGCTCAGCACTCAGGTCCAGGAATGTGGTCTTGCACATCTGAAAGTTCTGCAACCATTGCTCATCATCCCAGACCTGCATTACAGTGTGATCCCAGCAGTCAGTGCTTTTTTTCGGGCCCATAAGTGGCACTGCACCATCTGTAGCTGCTCTGTGAACACCGCCAACAACCTTGAATAGGTTCTTGGTATGTCCCACAGCAAACTGACCACCAGAAAATTGTCCTGTTTCCTGTGGTGGTTCTTGTGATTCTGCAAATAGTGGCGGATTGGACATCCTGTGCTTGCAAGGCTCGTGACAATAATGCAGAGCTGTGCAGGTTCCATACTTCTGTCAGAGATGGCAGACAGGGAAAAGTCCCATCCAGGTTTGTGGGAAATTGAAAATAGGTGCAACAATTATGAGATAGAGATGATATTATGGGATGAAGAACATTGCATTATGGGAAGTTGACCCTTTGCTCCCAGTCACCCCTGCACGACTCATTTCTGTCCCACCACACATTGCCAAAATTACCTAAATGACAGTGCACTGAATGGTGGCAGGTTGCACACTGGATACCAACCCATGGTGCACTGCATGATGCAGTGACACAAGCACTCCTGGTGAGTATGTGCAGCACTGACAGAAAGATCCAAGAATGCTTGTTCACAAGCGATATACTAGCTGTGGCAGCTGTAAGCTGATGTAAATTGCATTGGCAAAACTTTGTAGTGTAGACATGGCCTAAGGAAAACATTTCTGAACTGGTTACATGAAGAGTCTCTGAAATCAATACAGCTAGAGACTTTAATATTTTAAAATTAAAGCTTATATTCAGAATGAAGGACAATTTATGCTGCAATTTATGTGGTTGTGTAATTGAATTATATATGTGGGCCTGTCAGTAAGAAAGAACTCATATATAGAAGGCAATTTCTAATGGCAAATACAGTCTCCTGGTTTTGCAGAGTAAGAGTTTGGAAATAGAATTTGGGTTTTCTTTCTTTCTTTCTTTCTTTCTTTCTTTCTTTCTTTCTTTCTTTCTTTCTTTCTTTCTTTCTTTCTTTCTTTCTTTCTTTCTTTCTTTCTTTCTTTCTTTCCAATGTTGTCTTCAAACTAGAATGGGAGCAGAAGACTTGCCATTTTTTAAAATGCTAGACTTTGTCAGGAACCTGGTAGGAAATTTTTCAAATCAGCTGGCTGAGACTTAGTGACAGTAATTTAGAGGCTTGGCATCTGTACTTTAAAATTATTTCCTGTGCAAGCATATGGATATAAATTGGCCATCAACAAGTTTAGGCTTGAAATTAGTTGAAGATTTCTAACCATCAGGGAAGTGAAGTTCTGGAACAGCTTTCCAAAGAGAGCAGTGAGGGCAAAAAATGTAACTTGTTTCAAAACTGAGCTCAAAAAATTCATGGAGGGGATGGTATGATGAGATTGCCTACAAGGGCATATGGACTATTTGCAACTGCTATTGCCATGATCTCCAATGGTTAGAGATGGGACACTGGGTAAGGAGGTCTCCGAGTTATTACAAAAATTTTTTTCCCCAGGTGTCTGGCTGGTGGGCCTAACTGATTGCCATATTTGTGGGTCAGAATTTTCCTGCAGGTCAGATTAACAGAGACGTTGTTTTTTTTGTTTGTTTTGTTTTTTTGCTTTCCTCTGTAGCTTGAGGCACAGGGCACTTGCTGGTTTGAACTAGAGTAAATGGTATATTCTCTCTAATTTTAAATCAAGATTTGAGGATTTCAGTAACTCAGCCAGAAGTTATGGGGCTATTACAGGACTGAATGGGTGAGGTTCTGTGGCCTGTGATGTGCAGGAGGTCAGACTAGATGATTATGATGATGGTCCCTTCTGATCTTAAAGTCTATGAATAATCTGCAGATGCTTTGTCCTTCAAATCCCTCCTCAAGACCGACTTCTACCATGAGTTCTATGGTAATTTGCCTAGTGGTGAGGCAGGTGCCCACTGATATCATTAATGTCTCATGTTTACCTACACAGTAAAAAAACAAAGACTCAATATGGATGCCCCACTTAATAAGCCTGTCTAACCACGCCACCCTGTCACTGTTACCATCATTCTCCCTTTCTTACTCCCTCTGATTGTTTGTTACACCAAATTGCTGCATCTTGTCTTAGAATCGTAAGCTCTTTAGGGCAAGAACTGGCTCTTGCTATGTGTTTGAAAAGCATCTAGCATTGTGGGCCCCTGATCTAATAAGGACATCTGGTGCTACCATAATAAAAATAGACAATATTAAATGCTCAATGTTGGGCCTGTTCCCTAGGTAAAATATTTTTTCTGAGGAAATCTGAGTCCTCACCATTTTGCTCCTTTATCTGCTGCCTCAAAGAGGAGATTTTTAAAATCAAGGTTGAAGAGGTTTGACACATCTGCAATGAATTATAGCTGGATGTCTAACCATTGCTCAAGTCACATTCAGAATGACCTCTTATTCCTATTGCTTCATCAATTTAAAGGGGCAGCTGTTACTGTTTTTTGGGTAGCCATGATGCTTCAGGTGAGTAATGAAAGTAATGCCCTGCTATGAAGTACTCTCATGTTATGACTTGGCAGTTTAGTCATTAAGATAAGCTTTGTTTATTTGGCTGCAGTCCATGCACCCTTTTTAGTTCAGTGCAGGAGCCTGAGGAAATTTAATATTCATAAACTGTGCATTGCAATGGAAAATAAAACTCTTAAGGCTCACACTCTTATACTGAGCGAGCATTTAAATACTGACTAGCCTGGTCATCCCTTTCAGTTTTTCCAGGGGTGGGGGATAAAAGAAGCCAGAACAGCTACTCTTGTGACCCATACTTTGGGGATGGGAAGTGAGCCACTCTCCTTTCCTATAGAGCTTTGTGGGTTTTAAGTGAGGTGACTTATCATTCTTATTTTGCTGTTAATCAAAACTAGAGCAGGATGGAAGTATTTTCCAGTCTTGTGTTGTGCAGTGGTCGCAAATAATGTCACAGTAATACTAATTTGAACTAAAATCTTGATTTTTAAATCACTTTATACACTGTGAAAATTGCTTAAGTCTCACTGTGTGAACTTCCAGATTGTTTTACTCAAAGGATGGGTGAAGCTCTCTTTTTAACAGTCTTTGATGTCACACCCAAGGCTTTACCCCAGAAGAGTGTGTTCACAGTATTAGGGAAATTTGGGCCATCGATCTGTTACAGCATAGTTAGGGCCCTACCAAATTCACAGCCATGAAAAATGTGTCATGGACCGTGAAATCTGATCTCCCCCCATGAAATCTGGTCTTTTGTGTACTTTTTACCTTATACTATACAGATTTCACAGGGGAGACCAGCGTTTGCCAAATTGGGGGTCCTGACCCAAAAGGGAGTTGCAGGGGAGTCACAAGGTTATTTTAGGGGGGCCACAGTATTGCCACTCTTATTTCTGCGCTGCCTTCAGAGCTGGGTGGCTGGAGAGCGGTGGCGGTTGGCCAGGTTCCCAGCTCTGAAGGCAGCACCCTGCCAGCAGCAGCGCAGAAGTAAGAGTGGCAATACCACACCATGCCACCCTTTACTTCTGCGCTGCTGCCTTCAGAGCTGGGCAGCTGGAGAGTGGCGGCTGCTGACTGAGGGCCCAGCTCTGCAGGCAGCAGCACAGAAGTAAAGGTGGCAATACCACACCATGCCACCCTTACTTCTATGCTGTTGCTGGCTGTGGCTCTGCCTTCAGAGCTGGGCTCCCTGCCAGCAGCCACTGCTCTCCAGCTGCCCAGCTCTAAAGGCAGTGCCACCAGCAGTACAGAAGGAAGGGTAGCAGTACCGCAACCCTCCCCCTACAATAACCTTGACCCCCCCCACCACCACCACCCATTTCCTTTTGGGTCAGGACCCTTATAATTACAACACTATGAAATTTCAGATTTAAATAGCAGAAATCATGAAATTTATGATTTTGAGAATCCCATGACCATGAAATTGACCAAAATGGACCATGAATTTGATAGGCCCTAAGCATAGTGGGCAATTTTCCATCTCAGCAAAGCCAGTGTGTTTTGGAACAGAGAATGTTAGTAAACATGCAACATGCTGCACTTAAAGATTTAAAAAGCCCACAATGCAAACTGCATACAGCAAATTGGTGTGTGACTTATTCCCAAGATTTCCCCCCCGCCCCCCATCTATCTCAGTGTTTATGTAAGTCCATCACCCAGGTACCTGAGCACCTCCCAGACATCAATGATTTTATTGTCACAATACCCTGGTGAAGTAGGGAAGTGTTATTATCCTTGTTATATAGATGGGACTAGGCATGAAGGGGCATATCCTTAGCTGGTGTAAATTGTCATAACTTCACTGAAATCAAGAAGCATTTGTCATGGAGTTATAATTTACACCAGTTGAGGTTCTGATCCTGAGATTAAATAGCTTGCCCAAGGTAACACATTAAATCTGTGCCAGAACTGGGAACTGAAACTGGATCTACTGCATTCCAGTTCAGTGCCTTAACTACTGCACAACTGTCCTTACATCTATATCTATTTTCTCTGCCTGTTAGCCATAGCACATGCAAAAAAAAAAAAATTTAGCTATACGTTTTTAGCCCTATAGGCCATATTATACAAATAGATATTAACCAGACAGCTTTGCTGAAATCAGTTAGGTCTGCCTAAATATTAATGGCATTATATGACCCAATGCAGTATTACCAACCCCAAATGTTCAAACATCATGAATCAAGCTCACAAAAAATAAAGAGATTGGCTTTAAAATCATGAGATTATGTAAAAGTAACAGATTTCCTGTTCTTTTTATTTGCCTTCTGCTTTGTGAGCCTTTAGGGTGCCCTGGGGTCACATTTTGAAGCTTTCTCCACAGCCATAAGGGCTAGAAACTTACTTTTGTTTTAAGAATGTGAAATCATCACATCTCCACTTGGCTCCAGGAGCTGGGGCTTTAAGGAAAACAATAATTATCATGGGACGCATGACAAAATTATAAGAGTTGGCAAGACTGCTAGTGTCGCAGTGGGTGACAAAGTAAAAAACATACTAGAAAAGGGTGTAGACTGGAATTACTGAAAAGGCACAATCAAAATTATGCGGGCTACATTTTCTATTTTTTTTCTCTTCGTCTTTCCTCCCTCCCATGGAAACTCAGGAAACTGAGACTTCTAAATCATTATTGGTATAGAAATCCCTATAAAACCACTGTATATGTTTCAGTTTTTAACATTGTGCTATACTGATACCCTCTGAACAAAGCAGCAAAAATCCAAAGCTTTCAAATTGGTCATGCCAGTATAACCATGAGTGAGTGTGAGTGGTATCATTTCACACATCTTGCAGCTCTCAATTAAAGAAAATGCCAGACTTCTGTTAGCAAGACAGCTGGTGATACTCAGTAACTAAATATAGTACTGTCATCACCTAGGAGTATGGCCAGGGCACTTTAATGGTTGGGACAACTGATATTTTGATTTAGTCAAAACTATTTTTAAACATCTGCTATTATTTTAAGTAAATAGTATATGAAATCAGGGAATAAATATTAAAATGTTTTGCTGATTTTGTCAATCAAGTCAATTTTCAACTAATATGCAACTTATTTTTAAAGAAATAACATTCATTGTCTTCATTTTGGTTAGAAATAGAAAAGTAAATACAGCTGGGATCTTACCTATTCTGTGTTTGTGCATACAACATGGTATACACTAAGCTCTTTTGGGCTGTCTTTTTTATTATGAGTACAGTCCCTTGAACAAAAGGGCTCATGCCCTATAGGGACTACAGTTGTTGTTATTATCATTTTTGGATTTTATCAGCATTCATTTGGGATGACTGCATTACTCATGAGAAGCACAGCTATGAGTGAGTTATGTGGTTTATCCCAACTAAACTGCTCCAACATACGCTGAATTCAATGGAAAGATTACCATTGACTTCAGCTACAGCCTGATTTGGTCCTAAATTTAATAGAACTTTAATAAAATATATCACTCAACCAAGTATTTGTACGTACCATATATCTACAAAAAAGACTCTTTTGAAATACTCTAAATATTTACATTTTATATGGATAATATTTTTATATCCTTTTGCCTTCAAAGCCAATAGGCTTTGTTCCAAAAAAGGCCTTTGTTCAAAAAAAAAAAAAAAGTCCCACTCAAAAAAGGGATAGAGACTAAGACGGAGAATATCTTATTGCCCTTATAAAAATCCATGGTACGCCCCCATCTTGAATACTGCATACACATGTGGTCCGCTCATCTCAAAACAGATATACCGGCATTAGAAAAGATTCAGAAAAGGGCAACTAAAATGATTAGGGGTTTGGAACGGGTCCCATATGAGGAGAGATTAAAGAGGCTAGGACTTTTCAGCTTGGAAAAGAGGAGACTAAGGGGGGATATGATAGAGGTATATAAAATCATGAGTGGTGTGGAGAAAGTGAATAAGGAAAAGTTATTTACTTGTTCCCATAACATAAGAACTAGGGGCCACCAAATGAAATTAATGGGAAGCAGGTTTAAAACAAATAAAAGGAAGTTCTTCTTCACACAGCGTACAGTCAACCCGTGGAACTCCTTGCCTGAGGAGGTTGTGAAGGTTAGGACTATAACAGGGTTTAAAAGAGAACTGGATAAATTCATGGAGGTTAAGTCCATTAATGGCTATTAGCCAGGCTGGGTAAGGAATGGTATCCCTAGCCTCTGTTTGTCAGAGAGTGGAGATGGATTGCAGGAGAGAGATCACTTGATCATTACCTGTTAGGTTCATGCCCTCTGGGGCTCTTGGCACTGGCCACTGTCGGTAGACAGGATACTGAGCTGGATGGAACTTTGGTCTGACCCAGTATGGCCATCCTTATGTTCATGAATTCAACTGTACAGGCCTGAAAAGGAAAGAAAAAAAAATAACCAATATATAACCTCTAAAGATGACATAAAATAGCTTTCTGGACATGATAGTGTCAAAATTTTAAGGTCTTGTTTCTGGGGTCTACAAAGTTAGAAATAAGTGCTGTACTTAAATTTAAATGTGCCTATTGGAGAGGCATAGATGAGGTCTCTGTTTCTTTCCTCCCTCCAATATAGGTAAGCCTTAGATCTGGTTTAACGATGCCAGAACAGTTTTAAGCTTTATTTCTGCAGCTAGTACCCTGACAATAGGGGCCCTGGAGATGTGATCCGTTTGTATGTATACTAATCCAGGCCAGTGTAGGAGCACATACACAAAAAAGCATTCACTGCAGCCAGTTGATTAAAGGATGAATCTTTAGTACTCTTCTGCATTAGAAGTACTGCTTGGCACAGTCTGAGCAAATGATAATGCTAGATGACTGGTCCAAAATGAATCTTAAAACCTTATTGGTTTCCTCCATGGAAATCTCAATAAACTGATTTTTTATTTTCTTTCAGTGTCTGCCTCATTTAGAAACACATTACCCATTACCTACAGCAATGAGCTATGGTTTTACATTGAGGTGGGTTGAAGCTTTTAAAAAAAGAGATTTCAGTGTTGGCACAATGTGCTAGTTTTGGGCAAGCCCCGAGACAGAAATTCTGTTTTTTATCCACAAAATCAGTGCAATGCAGGCAGCAGTAGTGCAAATTTCCCTGCACAACCTGGCCAATGTTTCTCAGACCTCATTCCAGAGACAAGGTGGGTGAGGTAATAGCTTTTATTGGATCAACTTCTGTCAAGGTTCCTCCCCCACTCTGAACTCTAGGGTACAGATGTGGGGACCTGCATGAAAAACCTCCTAAGCTTATCTTTACCAGCTTAGGTCAAAACTTCCCCAAGGTACAAAATATTACCCCCGTTTATCCTTGGAATGGCCGCTACCACCACCAAACTAATACTGGTTACTGGGGAAGAGCTGTTTGGACGCGTCCTTCCCCCCAAAATACTTCCCAAAACCTTGCACCCCACTTCCTGGACAAGGTTTGGTAAAAAGCCTCACCAATTTGCCTAGGTGACTACAGACCCAGACCCTTGGATCTTAAGAACAATGAACAATCCTCCCAACACTTGCACCCCCCCCTTTCCTGGGAAATGTTGGATAGAAAGCCTCACCAATTTGCATAGGTGACCACAAACCCAAACCCTTGGATCTGAGAACAATGAAAAAGCATTCAGTGTTTTACAAGAAGACTTTTAATAAAAAATAGAAGTAAATAGAAATAAAGAAATCCCCCCTGTAAAATCAGGATGGTATATATCTTACAGGGTAATTAGATTCAAAAACATAGAGAACCCCTCTAGGCAAAACCTTAAGTTACAAAAAAGATACACAGACAGAAATAGTTATTCTATTCAGCACAATTCTTTTCTCAGCCATTTAAAGAAATCATAATCTAACACATACCTAGCTAGATTACTTACTAAAAGTTCTAAGACTCCATTCCTGTTCTGTCCCCGGCCAAGACGACTACAGACAGACACACAAACCCTTTGTTTCTCTCCCTCCTCCCAGCTTTTGAAAGTATCTTGTCTCCTCATTGGTCATTTTGGTCAGGTGCCAGCGAGGTTACCTTTAGCTTCTTAACCCTTTACAGGTGAGAGGAGCTTTCCCCTGGCCAGGAGGGATTTCAAAGGGGTTTACCCTTCCCTTTATATTTATGACACGCCCCCCAAATCTCAGCTAGGGTGAAACACTGGCTGGGATTTCTTCCTGGAGCTCTAGGAAAACAGAGTTAATAAGACACATGCATCTCTAAATATACTACCAAGTACATAAAGACTAACAATATTTTCCACATCTCAAGGACGATTTTAACCAGTTGATTCTGGGAAACTTTCACGGGAGAGTGCATCAGCCACTTTGTTAGAAGCTCCTGAGATGTGTTGGATGTCAAAATCAAAATCTTGGAGAGCTAAATTCCACCGAAGAAGTTTTCTGTTAGTTTCTTTGACGGTGTGAAGCCACTTTAGTGCAGCATGGTCGGTTTGCAGGTGGAAACGCCGTCCCCAAACATATGGGCGTAGCTTTTCCAGAGCGTAGACAATGGCATAACATTCTTTTTCAGTGACTGACCAGTTGCTTTCCCTCTCAGACAGTTTTTTGCTGAGAAACACTACAGGGTGGAATTCTTGATCAGGTCCTTTCTGCATTAAAAGTGCTCCCACACCACGCTCGGATGCATCTGTGGTTACTAGGAACGGTTTGTCAAAGTCTGGGGCCCTTAGTACAGGGTCAGACATGAGTGTCGCTTTAAGCTTGTTAAAGGCCTTCTGACACTTTCCGGTCCACTGAACAGCATTTGGCTGTTTCTTTTTGGTTAGGTCTGTCAGTGGGGCAGCGATTTGGCTGTAGTGCGGTACAAATCGTCTGTAATAACCGGCCAAGCCTAAGAAGGATTGAACCTGTTTCTTTGACTTTGGGACAGGCCACTTTTGGATAGCATCCACTTTGGCCTGTAGGGGGCTGATAGTTCCTTGACCCACCTGGTGTCCAAGGTAAGTCACTCTGTTTAGGCCTATTTGACACTTCTTAGCCTTAACAGTTAGTCCTGCCTCCCTTATGCGCTCAAGGACTTTTTGTAGATGTTCCAGGTGGTCTGCCCAGGAATCCGAAAATATGGCCACATCGTCAAGGTAGGCGACTGCATATTCTCCTAATCCCGCTAGGAGACCATCTACAAGTCTTTGGAAAGTGGCGGGTGCATTTCGCAGCCCGAAAGGGAGTACATTAAATTCATACAGCCCGAGATGTGTGATGAAGGCTGACCTTTCCTTGGCAGATTTATCTAGCGGTACCTGCCAGTACCCCTTGGTTAAGTCCAAGGTAGAGATGAACTGGGCCCTTCCCAGTTTCTCTAATAGTTCATCTGTGCGTGGCATGGGATAGTTGTCTGGGCGAGTTACAGCATTTAGCTTACGGTAGTCCACGCAAAAACGTATTTCCCCATCTGGTTTGGGAACTAGAACCACTGGAGATGCCCATGCACTTTCAGAGGGGCGGATTACACCCATCTGTAACATATCCTGGATCTCCCGTTCTATAGCAGTTTTAGCTTGAGGAGACACCCGGTAAGGTTGGACCCTAATTGGGTGAGCATTACCTGTGTCAATGGAGTGGTATGCCCGTTCAGTCAGTCCTGGGGTGGCTGAGAACGTTGGCGCGTAGCTAGTGCACAGCTCCTGGATCTGCTGTCGCTGCATACGCCCAAGGGTCATGGAGAGGTTCACCTCTTCCACACCACCAGCACATTTCCCTTCGTAGTAGACACCTTCAGGCCACTCAGCGTCGTCTCCTCCCTGGGCTGTAAACTGACAAACCTTTAATTCTCTGGAATAAAAGGGCTTTAGAGAATTAATATGATACACCTTAGGCTTTCGGTTGGAGGTGGGGAATGCTATGAGATAATTAACAGCTCCCAGGCGCTCCTGGACCACGAATGGCCCTTCCCACGATGCTTCCATTTTATGGGCCTGGAGCGCCTTTAAGACCATGACCTGGTCTCCTACTTTGAAGGAACGCTCTCTGGCATGTTTATCATACCAGGCTTTTTGCTCTTTTTGAGCATCCTGTAAGTTTTCTCTAGCAAGGGCTAAAGAGGTTCGGAGGGTGGTTTGTAGGTTGGTTACAAAGTCCAGAATGTTAGTTCCTGGAGAAGGTGTAAATCCCTCCCATTGCTGCTTCACCAACTGCAATGGCCCCTTAACCTCACGGCCATATACAAGTTCAAATGGGGAAAACCCTAAACTGGGATGTGGTACAGCTCTGTAGGCAAAGAGCAACTGCTGCAATACTAGGTCCCAATCATTGGAGTGCTCATTTACGAATTTACGTATCATGGCCCCCAAAGTTCCATTAAACTTCTCCACCATGCCATTTGTTTGATGATGGTAAGGAGTGGCAACCAAGTGATTTACCCCATGAGCTTCCCAAAGGTTTTTCATAGTTCCTGCCAGGAAATTAGTCCCTGCATCTGTGAGGATGTCGGAGGGCCAACCTACCCTGGCAAAAATGTCTGCTAGTGCCTGGCACACACTTTTAGCCCTGGTGTTGCTTAGAGCTACTGCTTCCGGCCATCGGGTGGCAAAATCCATGAAAGTCAGTATGTACTGCTTTCCTCTGCGTGTCTTTTTCGGAAAAGGACCCAGAATATCCACAGCTACTCGCTGAAATGGAACTTCAATGATGGGGAGTGGCTGGAGAGGAGCTTTGACCTGGTCTTGGGGTTTTCCCACTCTTTGGCACACCTCACAAGACTGGACATAGGTAGAAACATCCTTGCCCATTCCCTCCCAGTGGAATGACCCCCCCAAACGGTCTTTGGTCCTGTTCACCCCAGCATGGCCACTAGGGTGATCATGGGCTAAGCTCAAGAGCTTGGCCCGGTATTTAGTTGGAACTACCAACTGTCTCTGAGGATGCCAGCCTTCCTGGTGTCCCCCAGAAAGAGTTTCCTTGTATAAAAGTCCTCTTTCTACAACAAACCTGGATCGATTAGAAGAGCTGAGAGGCGGTGGGTTGCTCCGTGCCGCCGTCCAAGCTCTCTGGAGGCTTTCATCTGCTTCCTGTTCGGTCTGGAACTGTTCCCTTGATGCTGGAGACATCAGTTCCTCATGGGATTGTGGACCTAGGCTTGGTCCCTCTGGAAGCGATATAGGGGATGGAGCTGGTTCTGTTGACTGTGAACCGCTCTCCGCTGGTGTACTATGTTGGGATTCAGGCTCCGGCTGAGCCTCTTGTGTAGGGTTATCGGCTGCTGCCAGTTCAGGTTCGGTGGGGCCCTCTGGTGTTGAGGTTGCAAGTACTGGATTCAGTGCTGACACGGGGTCTGGTGTTGGTTGTTCGGCTGGTTCCGGTTCTGGGACTGGTTCCGTCTGGGTCTCTGGGACTGGATCCACTACTGCTGTTGCAGACATTGGCCTGGGGTCCAGGTCCATCACCTCTGACTGGGTCCTGATAGAAGTTTCCGGAACAGAGCTAGGCCTCACGGCTTGTTTAGCCTGGTTGCGGGTGACCATTCCCACCCTCTTGGCCTGCTTCACATGATTGGCCAAGTCTTCCCCCAACAGCATGGGGATGGGATAATCATCATAGACTGCAAAAGTCCACATTCCTGACCAGCCCTTGTACTGGACAGGCAACTTGGCTGTAGGCAAATTGAAAGAGTTGGACTTGAAGGGTTGAATCGTCACTTGGATCTCTGGGTTGATTAAATTGGGGTCCACTAAGGAAGCATGGATAGCTGACACTTGTGCTCCGGTGTCCCTCCACGCGGTGACCTTCCTCCCACCCACACTCACAGTTTCCCTCCGCTCCAAGGGTATCTGGGAGGTATCTGGGCCTGTGGACCTCTGGTGTGATTCCGGTGCAATGAACTGTAATCTGTTGGGGTTCTTGGGGCAGTTGGCCTTTACATGCCCCAGCTCGTTACACTTAAAACATCGTCCAGCTGACGGGTCACTGGGGCGAGGAGGGTTGCTGGAGAACGGGGTGGTGGGACGATAAGGGGTCTGGAGGGTTCTTTGGGAGGTAGGTGGGGCTTTGGGCGGCCCCCGGTAATAGGGTGTGGTCTGGGGTGGTCCCTTCTGGTCTCCGCTCCAACTGCGACCAGTTTTCTTCTTCTCTGCCACCTCCACCCATCTGGCTCCAATCTCTCCTGCCTCAATTACAGTTTTGGGTTTCCCATCTAGGATGTATCTTTCTATTTCCTCAGGAACACCCTCTAAGAATTGTTCCATTTGCATTAGGAAGGGCAAATTTACTGGAGATTCAACACTTGCTCCTGATATCCAGGCATCCCAATGTTTTACAATGTGGTAGGCATGTCGGGTAAATGACACGTCTGGTTTCCACCTTAGGGCTCTGAACCTCCGACGAGACTGCTCGGGTGTTATCCCCATTCTGACTCTCGCCTTGGATTTAAACAGTTCATACTTGTTCATGTGTTCTTTAGGCATTTCAGCTGCCACCTCAGCTAAGGGTCCACTGAGCTGCGGCCTCAGCTCTACCATGTATTGGTCAGTAGAGATGTTGTACCCAAGGCAGGCCCTTTCGAAGTTTTCTAAGAAGGCCTCAGTATCATCACCTGCCTTGTAGGTGGGGAACTTTCTGGGATGGGAAGTGGTACCTGGAGAAGGATTGCTAGGGTTTGTTGGTATATTCTGCTGGGCCTTTATCCTCTCCATCTCCTCCACATGCTTCCTCTCTTTTTCCCTCTCCTCCTCCACATGCTTCCTTGCCTCCATTTCCCTCTTGTGGGCAGCCTCTTGGTGTTGTTCTGCCTCCCTTTCTTGTTCCTTCTTCAGCTGCATGAGTTCTATCTGTCTTTCATGTTCCCTTTGTTTTTCCTCAGCCTGAAATTTGGCTAATTCCAGCTGTAGTCGAGCTGAGGATTTGGTCATTCTAACCTCTCTGTTTTTAACTAACTTTACACCCGAGGTTTAGAAATAAACAAACAAAACTTGGCTGTAAAATTTTGCTGTGCTGGAATAGAATACCTATTCTCTGATAGTGATTGTCAGCCTACAGAAAAAGACAATTCCCTTGTCTCTGCTCTGGGCCCAAATTAAAGCAAAAACCCTCCAACTACTTGGAAACCTGCTTACCCAGCCCAAAGAAGAAAAAAAATTTCTTTTCAAACCTGTGCTCCTTGTAAAACAAAAAAAAAATCAAAATCCTAAAAAAAACCCTGCCACTTTTGTCTCCAGGCAAATGGGTAGAGCACACACCCGCTATTTACTTTTAGGAAGAAAAGAAAAAAAAAAACCTCTGGGTTGGAAGACTGTGAATTTCCCTGCAGGAGTTAAGTACCCTGCCTCCAGGCAAAGAAAACCTGCAATTCACAAGATAATCCCCTTTTGTCTCTGCTTGGCCACAAAGCAGAGAGAAACCAAGCTGCTTTCAGTTTCAAAGCTGCTTCTGGACTTCCTAAAAATTCCTTTTTAAAATCTGTATTTCTAGTTCAAAAAATCTCAACTGGATCTCAAAATGATTTCAGGTTAATCCCACCACTGTGCCACCATGTCAAGGTTCCTCCCCCACTCTGAACTCTAGGGTACAGATGTGGGGACCTGCATGAAAAACCTCCTAAGCTTATCTTTACCAGCTTAGGTCAAAACTTCCCCAAGGTACAAAATATTACCCCCGTTTATCCTTGGAATGGCCGCTACCACCACCAAACTAATACTGGTTACTGGGGAAGAGCTGTTTGGACGCGTCCTTCCCCCCAAAATACTTCCCAAAACCTTGCACCCCACTTCCTGGACAAGGTTTGGTAAAAAGCCTCACCAATTTGCCTAGGTGACTACAGACCCAGACCCTTGGATCTTAAGAACAATGAACAATCCTCCCAACACTTGCACCCCCCCCTTTCCTGGGAAATGTTGGATAGAAAGCCTCACCAATTTGCATAGGTGACCACAAACCCAAACCCTTGGATCTGAGAACAATGAAAAAGCATTCAGTGTTTTACAAGAAGACTTTTAATAAAAAATAGAAGTAAATAGAAATAAAGAAATCCCCCCTGTAAAATCAGGATGGTATATATCTTACAGGGTAATTAGATTCAAAAACATAGAGAACCCCTCTAGGCAAAACCTTAAGTTACAAAAAAGATACACAGACAGAAATAGTTATTCTATTCAGCACAATTCTTTTCTCAGCCATTTAAAGAAATCATAATCTAACACATACCTAGCTAGATTACTTACTAAAAGTTCTAAGACTCCATTCCTGTTCTGTCCCCGGCCAAGACGACTACAGACAGACACACAAACCCTTTGTTTCTCTCCCTCCTCCCAGCTTTTGAAAGTATCTTGTCTCCTCATTGGTCATTTTGGTCAGGTGCCAGCGAGGTTACCTTTAGCTTCTTAACCCTTTACAGGTGAGAGGAGCTTTCCCCTGGCCAGGAGGGATTTCAAAGGGGTTTACCCTTCCCTTTATATTTATGACAACTTCTATTGGTGAGAGAGACGAGCTTTTGAGCTACACAGAGCTCTTCTTCAGGTCTGGGAAACTAACTCAGAGTGTCACTGCTAAATACAAGATTTGAACCGGTTGTTTAGTATAGGTAGCTAACACATATTTCAAGGTGCCATTCAAGGTGAAGTGACTTGTTAACACTCCGCCTGTCATGCGTGGGGGGTGGGGGGGTAGCAGCTGGGGTGGGGGGCGGATTGTTAGTCAGTTAGGGCAGGTCTACACTTAAAATGCTGCACCACTGTAGTGCTTCAGTGAAGATGCTACTTCACTGACGGGAGAGCTTCTCCCGTCAGTGTAGTTAATCCACCTCCATTAGAGGCGGTAGCTATGTTGACGTGAGAAGCCCTCCTGTCATAGAATCATAGAATATCAGGGTTGGAAGGGACCTCAGGAGGTCATCTAGTCCTACCCCCTGCTCAAAGCAGGACCAACCCCAACTAAACCATCCCAGCCAGGGCTTTGTCAAGCCGGGCCTTAAAAACCTCTAAGGATGGAGATTCCACTACCTCCCTAGGTAACCCATTCCAGTGCATCACCACCTTCCTAGTGAAATAGTGTTTCCTAATATCTAACCTAGACCTCGCCCACTGCAACTTGAGACCAACTTCTGTCATCTGCCACCACTGAGAACAGCCTAGCTCCATCCTCTTTGGAACCCCCCTTCAGGTAGTTGAAGGCTGCTATCAAATCCCCCCTCACTCTTCTCTTCTGCAGACTAAGTAAGCACAGTTCCCTGTCAACATAAGGCTGTCTACACTGGGGTTAGGCTGGTATAACTACTTTGCTCAGGGGTGTGAAAAATCCATAACCCTGAGCAACGCAGTTGTACCAATGTATGTTTATAGTGTAGACCTAGCTTTACAGATTGTTGTAATATGCCATAAATCCAGTGTCTCTATTAGTTCATGATTTTTAGTGTCTAGCAAAGTTATGAATTTAAGCTCCCAGGCTTATCTTTTGAAAGTATTGGGCAGGTTTCCTTTGAGGATGAGGGCTGATAGATCAGATATAGAGGGATCACTTTGTGAAAAGTGTTCACCCACAGATGATGTGGTGTTTTTTTCTTTTATCATTTTTCTGTGTGAGTTCATTTGAGAGCCTAGAGATTGTCCGGTTTCACCCACATAATAGTTAGTGGGGCATTTAGTGCACTGGATGAGGTACACCGCATTCCAGACACACAACCTATAGCCATTGGAGAGCTATTCATTCCCTTGGCCCTGGGCTGAGGCTGCCAGCCGGGTTGTGAGGGGCGGTTTTTCTGATATGCCACTGAAAACTGAACAGGAAGGCTGCCAAACATCCGTCAGATGATCATTAGTTACAATCACTCACTATCTGAACTTTTCACTAACAGTTGATGGATATGCTAGCCTCAGACCAACAATAAACAAACAGGTACACACAAGATTTGTTCTGTGACTGCTGTTTACCACATTGTTTGTAACCATTTGGTAGGGCAAACTGGCCACAGTGGCAGATCACATCACATGGATCTGTGTGTGAAGAGAACTAATTCCCAGAGCTTTCCCTTTCCATGCACGTCAACTACCTCTGCAACCCTGCTTCTTCCCATCCTGATGAAATACTTTAGGGAAAGCTTCACAGTCTGGCCTATAAGTAAAATTATTAATAATCTGGAGCATATTCTGCCCTCAGTTACCTAAGTGTTATTTCATTCATTTTAGTGGTGTTGGCTCTCCTTGTAAGATGTAAAGATGATAACATCTGGGCAAAAATCTCTGGTCACTGGCTGCATATAGATAAACACACAAATCTTGTGCTATTTTTATTCCCTTTACAATGATATCTGAGGAAAATGTCAGGAGGATTTGACATCCATGGGAAGAAGTAGATGCCTTCTATTGGCAGCCAACAAGCTTTGTTTCTGGATTATTCTAGTGTTTAAATACCTTTCAGACAGAAGTACATATTGATGACAATTAACATATGCTACTGTAAAGAAAGCATCATTTTTCATTCATTCATTATTCACTGGACTGACCGTCAGTTGTCTTTAATTGTTTCACATTTGTGTCACACATAAGAGTACCATAAGGAATTATGTATTAGAATAATTTTCAATCAACTAATTATCTGAGTGATAATGGAATGGATAGCTCTATATTTTAGCACTAGTGGAGCTGAGAATTTATTAAATTCAGTCAGTAAGTTTATGGTAACCCTGCTTTTTTCACTGAAGCTTCTTTCATTACTTCACTGCTAAACTTGCTATTTTAAACCACTTTTCTTGAAAATGTAAATGGAAAACAGAGATGAATTTGCACTTGAAAAGTACAGTTTTAAAAAAATCTTTTAAAACAAACACAATATGACAGTTTTTCTAAATGGAAAAAGTAAGAAATGTAAGATCTTGAAAAGTGGATTCAGCCTGACAGTATTTTAACTTTTTAATTTTTTTAATGTATGAGATGATTCAACCTATTTACAGACTGTCAGAAGACACGAGAAAAAAGTATTCTTCCTGAGTTGAGCTCAGAGAGTCTGCTTTGCCAAAAAAATAAAGCCAAACATATTAATATTCAGTGACTCTCCAAGGTCTAGGCAGCATCAGGAATACATTTCGAAGAAGAGGAGTTAGTCTGGTTTGTCAGTATGGCAAATAACTATGGAAAAATCAATCATCTATCAACAAATAAGTCCCTATACCGGTCAGTCACAAAGCAGTGCGAATCTGCACAATGTCTCCGTTCCACTGGGGTCACCCTTTTCTGGTGATTGTTGTAATGAGGAATCATTCAGCTCTGGATCTGCTAGTGATATGTTGGAAATAAGAACGCACAGAAATGTAAAGAGGAAAAATAATACAAGATGACTATTTTCTAAACAATATTCAGTTAGCGTATCATAAAGTTTCACAAGTTTATACTGGACCACCCAAAAAGTGTGGTGACTAATCCATAAAACCTGTTGTTCAAACATGGATATTTTCATTTGTTAGGTAACTCTAATATATTTATTTTAAAAAAAACATATACACATGAAGTGTGTGTAAGTACAATAAAAAAGTCTCACTTCTAAGATATGGTTATACTAGCATTCAGTCACAAACTCTTATTTACAATGGTTTGACAATCAGATGGAGGAAGTTGTCTGAGTTTGAAATTTGGCATATAAAATCTCAACCTGGAAATGATTTAAAAAAAAAACAATGGACTTGGGCACAGATTTGCTTTCATCTACAAGAATGAGAAACAATTAGATTAGTGGTTATATAGACTTTTCTGTGTTCCTATCACTTAAAAACAGTTTTGTTTTTTGAAACTGAAATTTGCTGGTAATTCGTTAACTCTGTGGACTCATCCTTTTAGAATGCTGCCAAAAAACCAACACCATCAGATATTTTGTCATTTCTTTTACAGAGAGAAAAAAATCTACAGTGCATTTTCCAAGCAAACTCTTATGGTTTAAGTGGGTGTGTATGCATAGCAGCTATACTGACATTAATTGATTTATAAACCACAATGCCCTAAGAAATCTCCAAGTAAGTTAAGAGGTAACAACTTCGAATTACTAAAAAATCTCTAAGTGTGTCTTGACATAAAAGACTTAGAGCTGCACAGGGAGTCATCATTGTATATTATGTCAAGATCCTACATACCCAGAATGTTCAACTAGAAACTGACACCAGGGTCCGTAATGTAAAAGGTTTAAATGTGGTCTATAAGGTTAGTATATAGCGCCAGATTGTCATAGGAGTTCAGCACCCAACCCTTACCAACAAGGAACCCAAATGAAGTGAGAGATTTTTTTTTTAAAATATCCAACACTAATGGGAGCTTCAAGATGCTGGGCATCTTTAAAAATCTGGCCCCATTTGTGAGTGCTGAATCCTTTTGAAAATCTAGCCTAAAGTGTTCGGGTTGCAGCACAAATGCAAGGATATTAAAAATTAAATGTAGGGCCTATCAAGGATAGCTAGTTCTTATCTCAGATGGTAAGGTCTTTGATGAGGGACCACTGTTCACTCTGTGTGCATTACCTCTCACACATTAAAAATTTGGACAACCTTTTCTTTGTACAGCTTTAGCTCCCCTGTGTCCTGAAGCAGGGTCTTGAAATTTGGCCTTTGTTATCAGGAAGGTACTTTTGCCATCCTCATGAACATCTGCCCAAATTTGGGTAGAGAGTTACAAGCCTTTGAAAAATAGCAGTTTGCACATGCTCAGTACAGACTTCTTCAAATTTAGCAGCTAAAACCTCCATAGATAGTGTTCATTGTCCATGTTTGAGCCTCTCAGAGCTCCCAGAGCTGACCAGACTGCTTATGGACTATTTCCCACAGAGCAACTGAGCATATTCCAGCCCAGGGCTACAGGACTTTCTCTATAATGGCTGCTCCCAATGGCCCTAGGCTGGGTGGGGCTGGGCACTGGAACTGAAAGTAGAGATCCTGTGTCTCCTGTGCTCTCAGAGACCCCCAACTGCGAGTGCCCAGGCAGCCTGGAGGAGGAAGTTGTATGACTGAACTGCAGAGAAGACAAAAGCCAGACCAGAGCAGGTGAAAGAAGTAGATTGGGACAGGGAGCCTGGTGGGACTGGAACTGGAGAATGGGAGAGAAAGTGGAACTAGCTGGGCAAGGAGACTAGGAATGGGAGCTGGGAAAAGAGGGGAGACATTGTTGGACAATGAAACTGGGACAGCGTACCATTTGCGGGACAGGAGTGTGTGGAAACAGCTTTGAAAAGGAGCTGGGTTGCAGGGGGAGAACTGGGATTGGTTGGACAAAGAAATCAGGGCAAGGAATTGGGGTGGGAGTTGGTGGGAGAGACTGAGATTGGATGAGGAGCCTGGGGAGGGAGACGAGGACTGGGAATTAGTGGGGTGGAGGGGAGACTCATATTGGACAAAGAGCCCAGAGAGGATGACTGGAATTGGCTGGGCAAGAAGACTGGAGAGAAGGAAGAGGGTTGGGTGGAGTCTGAGGGAGAGACAGGGAGTCAAGGGAAGATTGGAATTCAGACAGTGAGCTTGGAGGGGCAGACTAGGACTGGTTGGAGAAGGAGACTGGGACTTGAAGAAGCCTGAGGAGTGGAGAATGGGACTATCAAGGTCAGGAGATGGTCCTGGGATGAAGATTCAGGGGCAGGGAAGAGACAGGACTGGGACAGGAACAGATTGGGGCAGAAGAGCTGTAAGGTTGGAGGAAAAGGGGCAGAAGAGTATGCCCACTAGAGCATGCTCCCCTTCAGAGCCTGGAATGGAACACTCGATTCCTGAGTCTCACCATTCCTATGCTGTCAGCAAATATTTGTGAAACCCACTGGCCAAATGTATATCTCATCCTGATCTAGGGCTGGTCCATGGTTGTTATCCTCTGCTACTACTGCTGTAATTTACTCTGTTAACTCAAGTGGCAGAGGTCTGTGTTATGTACCTAAAGATCCCAACCCAGCTGATGACCCATATCGGTGTCAATATGATCCCACATGATGGAATTTCCATTTTCTCAGTCTGCTTTTTTTAAAAATCCAGGAAATTACACATGCAAAACCTTCATTAGATGAACATTATTAAGGTTGCAAAGTCAAGCACGCAATCATTAGAAAATGCTTGCATTGATGTTGCCTGTTCAACTGATTGAGGTAGGAGTCCTGTCGAAAATAGTATTTGATCATATAATTAAAGACTGTATCATAAAGCGTATGCATAAAGGGGCTTAATTAAGGCTGCACAGTCAAGCTTAATTCTGTCATTTCCTGCCTTTTGAGTGTTTGTCTTTGTAATCTTACAAATGTTTTTAATGTAGTTTTTGTGTGTGTACTGGAAGTTACATTGTGTCAGACTGATGTAACTAATAGAGATTTGCTTCATGTTCTTTTGTACATATAAAACATGTAGGGGTAATTTTTCAACAAGGTGCATTAAGATATTGTTTTCTGGGAGTCAGTCCCATAGTTAACTCCTCCTTAGGTCTAAGATGCAATGGAAATGATTGACCACCAAGTGACCTGACACCACTGTAAGGTATGTTCCAAAAAACAGATAATTTGTGGGTATAATGAAACAGAACCTTAGGAATGATGACTACAGAAAAAGAAAGAAGATGAGGTATTTTATTTCTCTTTGTGCTCTTTCACCTTGACTGCCATTCTAAGAAATGGATCAGGTCTGGGGCATTTGATTTTTTTACCAGAGAAAGTTTTACTACTTGTCTTTCTTCTTCAGTGCTTATCACCATTTAAAAACGTCCACCTTACTCTGACCACGGTCTCTGAGAATTAATAAATGAAAGGTTCCAATGGCTGACCAAAACATGTTTTCCTCTCTTTTCTCCCTCCCAGTGATTCACATTCTGTGCTTAGCCTCCTCAAAATGAAAAACAAAACAAAGCAGTGCCAGCTCTTATTATTATTCCAGATGCACAAATACCTTAGCCAGAATTTCTATCAGACTTTGTAGAGTAGAATAAGCAAAAACAGAGAATCTTATGACTTTCTTATTTATACTCAGCTCTGGGTCTGACCTTTCCAAAGGTTAGATATTACATTCAGTAGAACTCAAACAATCTTCCATGATGTTGGACCTCTCCAGTGGTGCAAAGGACCCCTAAGGTTTGTAGATCTAGTCACATGAGAATTCCTCCAGCTTAGAGGACTCTCCATGTGTAGAGCCACCATCATGCCTCTTACGTGCTCTATTTTCCAGTTACTGATGCAGGGATAGTGGCCACCTTTCTGTCTTCACCCAACTGCATCGAACACTTGTCTGTAGCTGAAGACTTGTACCAGTACACTGCCACCCATTTATTACATCACATTTTACATACTCACTGATGGATTATATGGGGGAAGTCACTTCCAGTTTACGGCCTCTGTTTAAAATAAATCCATATTTTTTTTAGAGCTGGTCAGATTGTAACAAAATGATACAATCTCTCCCCCTCACCACCTGATTCATGAACAAAATCAGTTGGCTGTGATTCATTGGATCATGTTCCTTTCTAGTCACATGAGTACTTAGATAACTTCTGGGGATGGGTAAAAATGTTCAGTACTCCCGAAAGTTTCACGAATTTTAACATGAATGATTATATGCCTGAGAATTCATGCTAGAAGTGAGTTATTCACTATTCCTGGTTTTCCTGTTTACAAAGCATCTGTCAAGGAGCAGAAGGAATGCCATGTGGCTAACTACATAACATGGATACCAAATAGCACCCATAGACTGAGAATTACTTGTCCAAGCTATGTGGTAGATACTTAGGTATACTGACCAGTAGGATAAAATCAGAATTGGATTGCAAATGGTTCACTAACCCAAAAGGGGGCTACATGTGTAATGACTCATGTATAAGGCTTCATTGGATTTTATCTCTTAGTTAATGTCTGCACAGCACACGGAAGACATACACTGCTATACGAATGCTAAGTGTTGCTATATTGTCTAAATTACACAGTGGTAAGCTCTTTTTGTCTGTTCAGAATATTCATGCTATTGATGTTGCTTAAAACGAGTTTATGCAGATAAAAGCCTGATCTTGCAAAACTTTACATATGTGACTAACTTGATGCATGTGCGTAGTATAGGCATGTATAAGTATTTTCTGGATCAGACCCTGGGTTTTCAGGATCACGGGTTTACCTGTGAAGTTACCTGTGCAGGCAAAGTATAACCTATTGCAGGATCAAAACCTTTGAAAATAATTATAGGGCAATGAGATAAAAATTAGTTATATCATTAGTATGCTGGGATTGAGATGGCCTTGACTATTTCAGGCCTGGATTTATGGGATTGAAGCATAATTCAAGTCACATATTTCACATAATAACCAACCTTCCAAAGCTGCTTCTCCGGGATGGATTATTCAAAGTCTATTATATGCATATAGCATGAGGATGTTCTGAATAATACAACAATGAACATCTCATGGGAGGTTGTATATCAAGGGTTGAATTCTCTTCTGGCACAACTCCATTGAAGTCATTAGAGTTACACCAGCAGGGAAACTGACCCCAACAGTCCCTCAGTAATTTTCCAAGCCACTTTACTATGAGGATCTTCCAAAGATTCAAGGGACTTGAATATGGAACGAAGAATTATTTCAGCGAGATGAGATTGACAATTATATGGTTTTAAGACATTACCATGTAATGTTAAAACAGTATCCTATTTTAATGCTAATCCACAATAGAGTGGTAACATATGATCTATTAATACAGTCAAAAATGTAAACCAAAAGAAGATAAATGTAAACAGCTTTTAAACCACAAGCATTCCTTGGAGTCAGCGATGAAATGTAATAAAATATGAGTTCCAGAAAACAGACTCTTTCAGTGTATATTGGAATTGTGTAAAATAGCTGGCAGTATGTTTAATGTTAACTTAAAGCTAATGACTTTATGAACTAGGGCCTGATCCTGCTCTTGTTTATCAATTGGAAAACTTCCACTGATTTCAGTAGAACTAGGAGCAGGCCCTAAGATGGCAAATACAGATCCTAATCCTTTAACCCTTTCCTATGGAAACAGTCTTTACAGTAATATAATTAATGCCTGTGATGTAAGGCCCAGATTCTCAGCTGTGTTGGGTTATTTGGCACTACTCAGTTGGTCCTAACGACAATAAAGATAGCCAGGGGAAGATCACCTCAGCATAAGGGTTTTAGTGTAATGGGGAACTGGTATAATAGCTCCTAAATCACCACCGTTCCCAGATGCCAGTGTAGTGGGTGAAGCCACGGGAAAGAAGCAGGTATAAATGAACTTATTTTGTACATGGTTTGCCAGCCAGTCCATATTAGAGCATCCTGAAGGGGAACCAACCTTTTGCTGGGGAGCAGGAGTAGTGCATAGCAGCCCGAGAATCAGGGTTATGGGAAGATGGCTTAAAGCCACCTGCAGCCACTTCCACAAATTGTGCTGTGTGTTCCCTGGCCACAGGCATGACTCAGGGCCTCAATCCTTTTTATGCACCAAAGGTACCCAAACTGTTGTCGGTAGAGCACTTGATGGTGGTCTGCAGAGAGTTGGCTGGTCACATCGTGCTGGCTCTTCCTTCCTGTTTTCAGATGCTAAAGTGTATTAAGAGAAGCTAAAACAATATCTAATACTTCCCCAATATTCCTTTTCCCCTTTGTCTTCCCAAGAATTAATAGCTGTAGGTGCCATAAGGATTTTGTGTTTGTGAATAGGAGGGGGTAGTCCATCTGATCATGAAAGGGAGGGTAGTTGGTTCAAGCTATCTGTTAAGAGGAGGTCCAAACAGTGGAAAAACTTTGAGAACCATTACTATAGCCTTAAGTAGTTCACGTAAGCAATGACTGCTTCCTTAGGTAATGGCTGCAGTATTTTCCTAGAACGAGGAGATAATGCCTTGGTTAAGACAATACATGAGAAAACCCTTCTCTTGGAACTCAATGGAATCTCAATGTATATTTTTTCCCCAGTCACATGCTAGGACATTTTTTTTCAAAGTGATTTAAAAAAACCTGCCTTTTAAGGTCTTTTAAAAAAAAAGTTTCTCCTCATCCACAAAAGTATGTCTGTTCAAAACAAATTTGGTTGGCCTAGACTCATCTTTTTTGAATGTTTCTCATTCAGTTACACCAGATGAGCTTAGTCAGATGTGACCGTTGAGGAAAATTTAAACTAAAAATTGTTATAACAAATATTTCCCCCCAAAGATTCAGATCATTTTATTCCTGGCTTGGGTTTTTGGAAGGGGTTTAGATTGGAATTGAAAATACTTGATTGACGCCAAAAGTGTTATGCCTTTTGCCCTTTGATAGTTAGTACCCAAAATTAATCTGAGCCATTCAGCACATAAAACAAACATTTGGTACTCAGTTCAAACTCACTGAACTTATTTCACTTCCTTTCTGTTCCTGGCTTGACAGAAACTTATTATTAGAAATAACATTAATTTTTTAATAGAACAATTGATAGAGTCAGCCAGGGGACAAATGTAAACCAAATGTTTTTCTGCTAACCCTTTCCAAAAGTGATGCAAAAAAGTCAAGATAACTTTAGCTGGTAAGTTATGAGTGTCAGATGTGCTTAACCTTTACAGCTTTTTGTTATCAGATATATCTATATGGTTCAATGTATTTGACACAAAGAAGAAAGAAGATTGCAATAAAATTTAAAGATTGCCCTCTTCTTAAAGCAAAACTACCATGTTTTGGAAAAAAATATAATAAGATAAGGTAGAAAGGAGTGGGCACTATTCTATGTATGCTTGCTTTCACTATGCAAAATACACCTGAGAGAGAGGCTATTACACTGCAAATACTAAACTGCTTACTTTATGTTTTACAAAAGCACAATGGGCTGGTGGATGTGCAGAGGATCTATGACATCTTGGGGCTGCTAAAGAACACTAGAATATAACTTTCAATGCGGCATATGTTCAGGTGTTTATGCTGCTCCTTCACTCCCCAGTTTGCAAAGCAAATTGAGTAAGTTAATAGGGAACATGGCAGAGGTATACAAAATACTGAATGAGATAGGCAAGGTAAATTGGACACTATATTTATTGCTTTTCACAATAGAAATACCTTTTTACACAATGCACAATTAACTTGTGGAACTCATTGCCACAGATATCACAGAGATTAAGATTTTAGCAGGATTAAAAGAGGATTAGGCAGTTGGATGAATGAGGACATCTGCTGCTATGTTAGACAGGATTTAGAAGGTTTAAAACTCTGATGCTTTGGGCATGAAGGCCTGACCAGAGTTAAAAAGAAACTCCCTCTACAGGTGTTGGCCATCCATCATTCGGTGCTGGCCAATTTCAGAGAAACAGAAATCTGAACTAGATGGACCATAGTCTGATCCAGTATGACAGTTCCGGTATTTCTATGGTGACAGTCTCTAGAATTCAGTTTAACTTTAAATTAACTGTTTCCTAACTTGTTAGAAACACAAAGAAACACAGTAAAAGTTCCACATTTATATTATTGAATTCTACTTTCTGACGGACATTACTGGTCTGAAAAATAAGTGTCCAGTCATATTACATTGCTTGTAGTTTCAGCAATTGCTGATTTCACCCTTCTATTTGGAAAGGAGCTCAGGAAAATGTGAAGTCATGCTTTAATGTACTTGGGAGATTGCTTTTCCCCTCCTAACATCTTGCTACAGCTCCAGTCATTGGTGGCTGAGCAGAAGCTCCCTCAGTACAGAAAAGAGGCAGCTGTTGGAAGGATGTTTCCCCTGAGAGACCCTTCAATCTGGAATGTACTTTGCCTTGGCCTTCCAGAACCTGGACATGCTGCAAAGCTAATCTTTTTTTCTCAGATGGGACCAGCATTCCAGTTGGATGCGGTTGTTTACTGGCATGGCCATAACTATGGTTTGGGGGCAGACCTGGTAATGGTGGTTGAGGCATTAGCCGTGGATTTAAGCAGCAAAATGTGATATTTTTTTTTGTATTGTTAAGGTTTGTAAAGAAGTGTCTGGAACTTGGGAACTTCTCTTAATTAAAAAAAAAATGTATAGCTAAATAAGTAAAATCATATTTTTATCTTACAGTGTCAATACAAGAAAATAGCAAGCCAGGCCTTCCTTTGTGCCTTTTCTGAGCCATCCTGCCAATTTTTGTAGTTTGAAGTTACATTTTTCTATTTTTTAAAGAGTTTTTTCCTCTGCTGTTGCTGTGTGAAAGACCCACACAAATAACAGGGGAAGCAGACTCCCCAACTGACTATAAAGGGGGAAACTAGTGACCCTGACTATTCACAGAGGATGTCAAATGTACACAAATCTAATCTTTCTGTTATAATAGTTTTAGGAGTCACTTGTCCCAACAATGGGAAAACCTATTTCAAGATGGGCAGTTTTGATTTTTTACGTTGACAGAATCCCTTTAAATTTCAGCGGGACAGGACATGTATTTAAGATAACTTGATTTTGCAGTCCTTGCTGAAGCACTGTTCCCATGAAATTCAGTCAAAGGCACTTCAAAGGGACACTTCCCTTTATGAATTTGTAGGGTTCAGTCCAATGTGTGTGTTTTTGTGAATACTTATGACTTGTATTTTTATAATAATGCAGCCTTCCCCCTTCCCACTATATATATAGTGGCTGCTGGATTCTTCAGTGACAAAAAGTTGACAAGGTCACTCAAGTAATGCGAACAGAAAATAGAGGAGGGGGCCAATGACAGAACCCTGCATGATGATGCGATGCTTTGGAGGTTCCCATGGGTCCTCCTGTTAAAACATGCTGGAGAATGCTGACAACTTGTGTGAGTAAGAAACTGTGTTAGGCAAAACGATATCTTTCTAGGATTAAGTTTTAGACCCTAGTAACCATGTTATTTTTGGTTTGTTTGTAACCCTTCCATATCTCTTTCCCTCTTGCTTGAAATCACTTAAACCTTTGTTCATAAACTTACTCTGAATTTCCCAGCAAACTATCTCAGTGCTGTTTGTTAAAGTGGGGTGCAGAGCTCCAGCTGAGCTAACAAGCTGTTGTGACTCTTTGGAGGCATCAAGCTTGCTGTTACCGCTGTGAGTGTCCAGTAAGAGGAACCCGGCACTGCAGGGGAGACAGTTCTGGGGAGACTCAGGACTGGAAGAGTGGCTGATGTTACCCTGACGGGAGTAACTGGACTGGTGAATGCTAGGATGACACCATTGTGCTGTAAACAGGCTGCTGGTGTCAGGGCTCTGAGCCAAAGCTGCACAGCGGAGAGGCACCCGGGGTTACAGGGCAGGCAGTGACAGAACCTCTTCCTGATCTGGGTGAAGCCCTCAAACATCTCAGATGCCAGCAGATGGGCTAGGGATGCATAAGGAGCCAAAAAGGAGATGCTGAAGGAATGGTCAGCAAGGCAGGAAATGAGGGGCAGACAGAATCATTGAAACCTAAGGGAACGGGAAAAGGGAAGGGAACAATGATATCAAAGGCAGCAGACACATTGCTGGGGGTTGTTTGTTTGTTTTTAAGGCCAGAAGGGACCACTATCATCAGCTAGTCTGGCCTCCTGCATTAGACAGGCTATAGCATTCTACCCACTTACTTGTGCATCAAGGCAAAGAATATTAATAAGGGAGTGTCCCTTTAAGCAAAGAATATTAATAAGGGAGTGTCCCTTTAAGCAAGCTAGGAGGGGCTGATGTGGGTTTTTGGTGTGGTGGGGATGCTAGAAGCCAGATTGAAATGAGTCATGGACAGACTTTTGCCTAGGTAGCTATAGAAGCTATATACTGCCCTCAATATATGCATTCTTCTCTTATTGATTTAAATGGGCCAGATTCTGCATTGCCTTGCAGCTTATGTAATCATTAACCCATGTCCAAAGTGAAAACCCTGCCAAATCAGATTCTCCATTCACATCACTGGTTGTGTTTTCAACCCACCGTAAGGGTGCTGTTGGGCCCTTATTGTTTTTTGGTTGGCCCTCTTCCAACACTGGGAGAAAGGGGACGGGCCAAAGAGGAGTCAGGATCCTGGGATTGACAGATCTCCAGGGCCAACGGGGAGAGGCCAGCACTCCAAGACAGCTGGATTGACAGGACATGCAGGCGGATGCGAGGGCTCATCCTCTGTGTGAGTTTGGGTTGCCGGGGGCAGAGTAAGGCCTGAGAAGGAGAGTGAAGCAGCCCAGAGATGGAAAGCTGGAGCAGGAGAGGCCAGCTGTGCCGACAGTGAGCCAGAACCGAGCTGTAGTGGGGAGCCGCGGGACCAGAACCGGGATAGCAGACAGTCCGCCGCGTGGCAAGTAAACTTGTGCTGAGCCTGGGGAGTGGAGAGAGAGAACGAGGTAGGGATTCTGGGTAGAGAGGGAGACATCTCCAGACAAGAGGGCCTTAAAGGCTGGATGCAGAGTGGGGGGATGCGAACCAAAGTGGAGGGCTGATGCTGGGAGAAGGGTCCTGCCCCTTGGAGCCTGAGGAGTGTAGCCACCAACAGAGCAGATGTCTTAACTGCAGTATCGCTGCAGCGCAGCCAGGTCCAGGGAAGGAGGCCTGGGATGCACAAGGAGTAGACTGTGAATTTTCTTGACTTCCAGAGACTATTGTTTACGGCATTCCCTGTGCCCATAGTGCAGGGTTCCAGATCCTTTAATCTTCTCCATTTTTCCCTTATTTTTTTACAGTTGCTGTCTAATAAATATGTGGTTTACACTGAATATAGTGACCAGAGGGTCTGGGAAGTGTCAGGTTCGGAGAGAGTACTCCAGAGTGGGGATGCCCTAGCCCTTGTCCTCAGTGCCACACAACGAGGCTGGGGTTAAGCTTCTTAGGGATCCTGGTCCCAGCCTTATCAGGGTTATGAGGACTCTGCTGTACAGGAAAGAGAAAGAAGAGTCCTCAAGATCAGGCAGGCACCCAGGTGAAGGGAGTTAGGGTGGAAAACTCAGCTCCTTTCATCATCTGATTCCATCAGTGTAGTATAGAAGCCAGGAACATTCCCCACTATAGCAGGACCATTCTCATGCATACATCATGTTGCATTACCTTGCATGGTGTAAATGATGGCATAAGGCACCAGGCCATGCAGAATCAGATCCAATGGAAGTTCCTGTACGGTGGGAGAACAGTCTAAAATGGCCCTTGGGCAGAATAATGGGAGAAAAACTGTGTAAACCTTAGATACGGACTTCATTGCGTCTGCTGATTTGTGACATAGCACGTGTACCTTTACCATTTCTTAAGCATGGTTTTGAACACGTGAAAAATTCCATCACACTTTTAAAAAGCATAATTTATATGTGGGGAATAAAGCCAAAACAGTTGCTTCATCACGTGACATCTAGTGAACTCAAACATTCTCTTAAAATCACTGGTAAGCACCTATTTCTGTTTATAATAAGCACTAGCCAGCTGGGTTTTAATTTTGCTTATGTAACATGTCTCTCTGTGCTCAGTTCTTATGAATAGAGGGCTATACATATTTCATTTCCATGAGTAGTTTTGCTGCAAGCCTTAAAGGCTTTTCACGTCTTGAAAAAATTCATTGATTTTAGAACCAAATTTGAAAGACTATATTTTATAAGAAAACTAACAATGAACAAAGACTAGAACAAGGGAATGTTTTATGTCGGAGAAAAACACAGTTCTCACTCTCTGGTTGGGTGGTATACACCCAACCAGAGAGTGAGAACTGTGCTTTTCTCTGACAATTTTGGGGGCTCGTCCAGGATGGCAACACTTGCAGAGACAACGGCAGCTGCTACGGACCGTTCCCCTTCGAACCCCAAGGCGCCACAATGGAGGTAAGAGACCTTTTGAAATCTCTACTGGGGTATCGGAGGAGGACTGGCCGTGAGACCATCTGTCCCTTTTGGGCTTACGCCATCCGAACTTATTGATTGTGCAGCATGATCAGATACAGAGTGGTGCTGGGGAACTGTTTTGCCGCCCCCATTAAGGTTAGTTTGATGTGGTGCTGGGGACTTAGTTTTGCCATCCCCAATAAGGTTAATGGACCGGTAAGGGAAAGGTTGTATTAAGTCCAGACATAAGGTAAAAGCTGCATCGTGGTACGCGGGAATAGAGGCCTTGGTGTATGTGTGTGTGAATCAGTGTGAATGAGGGTCGCCGGAAGACGCCCAGAGCACCCTGCGAAGCCAAAAGACTCGTGATCGGGGCTGTCTGTAACGCAAGCCCGGTGGACTGCAGGGTGAATGGGAAGGGGAAAAAAAGCTGAACAAAGATTCACAAGACAAGCAACAGATTGTCCTGCAATTTTACAATTTACATATGGGCCTTCTTGATTTAATAGGAATGAAAGGATTCATGATGCAGTTACATTCCCTCAGGCTGTCCTAATAAGAACTGTTTGGTGGGGGAAAGGCCAGCGCTTCAGGATTTGGGAAAGGGGGTGGAAGATTCCGAGATGGTCGGTTTGGGCATTCGTTTCTCCAGTGTCCCTCTTGGCCACAACAGTGGCATGCAGTATTCCCTAGCGGGGCAGAATATGAGGGACCTCTCTCTCTTCCCCAAGCTCATCCTCGCCCTCCCCTCCGTACCCCACGGCCTCTATATTGATAAGTTTGCAACTGCAAAGCCAAATGTTTTATTTCAGTACTTTCCTGGACCCGCCTACCTCAAGGGTATACCGAGTCTCCATCCCTGTTTTCCCAGATCTTAAAGAAAGATCTGGATGATGTGATCTTTCCAGGCAAATCTGTGCTTATACAATATGTAGATGATTTTTTGTTGGCTTCCCCTTCTTTTGAATCCTGTAAAGTTGATCCTTTGGTTTTTTTGACTGCTCTAGCTGCTAAGGGTCACAAGGCATCCCAGGACAAACTCCAGCTGTGTCAATCTAGAGTTCATTATCTTGGTCATGATACTTCACCTGTTACTCGCCATTTATCAGATTCTCGTATTTCAGCCATTTTAAATGTGGCTAGGCCTGGTACTGTTTCTCAAATGCGAACTTGTCTGGGCATGACTGGGTACTGTAGACAGTGGATTTTGGGTTATGCAACAGTGATTAAGCCTTTGCAGGATTTGACTAAGTCAAGTACTCCTGAGCCACTTCCTTGGTCCCCAGAACCTGGTCTTGGGCAGAAAATGGAAAGTAAGTTTTCAATTGTGCAACATAACCTTAAGACAGTGCATCAATAAGGTGCTAATATATAAATTTATTGGAGAATGTTATGGCTAAATTAAGTTTTCAGAAAGTGCTTGGACTGGATCTCATTAAATGGTATTCCTCTCTGTTCATTGCAGGATGTATAGAATGCAGTATGTTCTCACAGCTGTTCAAAAGCAGGGTATATAGGTTTGTACAGTATTTGTTAATAATGTGAAAAGATCAGCTATAAAACAAAATGTGTTGGCCTAAATTAGTAAAAGAACGTGGCCATGATGAACATATGGCTTAACATGGTTTTATTACCCAGACCACATATAGAATCTATAAAACAGAAATGATAAATAAACATTGTAGCAACGTGCACTACGTACCATATTAGTAAGTTCAGTCTTCGTATTTGCTTTGTTTATCCTCAGGAAGCTGTGGAAGGACACGTGAGGGCTTATCTACATTAAAAACCTAGCACCGGTTTAACTAGATCAACTTTAACTTGATGTAGTTTACTCAGTGTAAATTTCTAATATGGATGGATTTAACCTTATTTTATGTCAGTTTAACTTAATTCAGTAATTTACAGATGCAAGTGTAAACTGCAGATCAGTATGTATTACACATCCTTTTCTGTGTTCAATTCACAGACCCTGTCCACAGAGGATGTGAGTCTGTTAAGTCTGGTTCTTTAGGTCAAGCCAGAGAAGCTTGTGCTTTTAGTTCTGGAGGTCTCCACTTCCATCCTCAGTGTTAGTCAAGATGGCAGCTGTCACATAAGCGTAACTGATTTAAGAAGGATTAAACCAGTTTAAAGGACATATACATTAGATTAGATCAATTAAAATAAATGTAGTTAAACTGCTGCACCTTTTCTAATGTGGACCAATTCTAAATGGCTCTATTAATGACAAAGGACTTATTCAGTACTCTTTGTTCAGACAAAACTTCACTTATTTCAAAGAGAACATTTACTGAGTGTTACATTTATTTTCCTGTGGATGTTTACTCTTAAAGAGCCACCGTCAACCAGTCTAGGTCCTGATGTGCAACTAATGAGGACTATCCTGAAGATGCAAAATCCATGTTGTTTTAACTAGTGGGATTTTTTAAAGCAATAGCTTCATACAGCATGTCTACACTGCTCTACAGTTCGGACTGCAGGGATGTGAATTGTAATGCGCACTAACATGTTGTGCTGAAATTCCCCCATGTGGACACTGCAGGTGTGAACTAAAAGGTTCCTACTTCATATTAACGTAATCCTATTTGAAGAGAACTACATTAATGAGAAATAGGAACCTTTTAGTTCACACCCGCAATGTCCACATGGGGGAGTTACAGCACAGTACTTTGGTGCGCATTGCTATTCACACCCCCAGTCAAAATTGCAAAGCAGTGTAGACAGGCCCATAGATTCATTCATAGATTTTAATGCAGAGGGGACCATTATGATCATCTTGTCTGACCTCCTGTGTAACACAGTCCATAGGACTTCCTTGAATTAATTCCTGCTTCAAATCCAATAGCTGTGGTTAAACTAGAGCATATTTTGTAGAAAAACATCTAATCTTTATTTTAAAATTTCGAGCCCCTCAGAGAAGGCACCCCAACCCTTGGTAAGTTGTTCCAGTGGTTAATTACTGTTAAAATTTTGCACCTTATTTTTAGTCTGAATTTGTCTAGCTTCAACTTCCAGCCACTGGATCTTGCTATATTTTCGTCTGCTAGACTGAAGACTATTCTTATCAAATTTTTGTTCCCCATGTAGTTACTTAGAAACTCTTAACCTTCTCTTTGATAAGCTAAATAGATTGAGCTCCTTGAATCCCTCACTGTAAGGCATGTTTTCCAATCCTACAGTCAGTTGTGTTGCTCTTCTCTGAACCCTCTCCAATATTTCAACATCCTTCTTGGCATGTGTATACTAGAACTGGACGCCATATTCCAATAGCAGGTACACTAGTGCCAAATACAAAGGCAATGTAACCTCCCTACTCCTAATTAATAGTCTCCTGTTTATACATATAAGTATCACAATAGCTCTTTGAACCACGGCGTTGGACTGAGAGCTCATGTTCAGCTGACTGTTCTCCATGACATCCAAGTCTTTTTCAGAATCACTACTTCCCAGGATAGAAACCCCTGTCTTGTAAGTATGGCCTACATTCTTTATTCCTTGATGTCTGACCTTATATTTGGCTGTATTGAAACACATATTGTTTGCTTTTGTCAAGTTTACCAAGCAATCCTTATTATTTACCCCCTTCCAATCTTTGTCATCTACACATTAGATCAGTAATGATTTTATGTTTTTTCCCCCATGTCATTGATAAAAATATTAAACATCATAGGGCCCAGAAGAGATTCCTGTGAAACCCTATTGAAATACACCTGCTCATTGATGATTCCCTGTTGAGAATTACATTTTGAGACCTCTCAGTTAGCCAGCTTTTAGTCCATTTATGCATGCCATGTTGATTTTATATCATTCTAGTTTCTTAATAAAATGTCATGCAGTACTAACTCAGATACCTTACAGATGTCTAAGTATATTATATCAACATTATCTTTGATTATCTATCTATCACTATCTATATCAACATTATCAAACTTGTACTCTCATGAAAAATTATATCAAATTATTTTGAAAAAAACTATTTTCTATAAACACATGTTGATTAGCATTAATTATATTAGCATCCTTTAATTCTGAATTAATTGAAACGTGAATTAATCAGCTGGTCCATTATTTTGCCTGAGATCGATGTTAGGCTGACAGGCATATAATTACTTTGGTCATCACATTTACCCTTTTAAAATATTGTCAAATCATCAGTTTTCTTTCGGTCCTGTAGAACTTCTGCAGTTTTCCTAGACTTATTAAATATCAATGTTAATAATCCAGAGAGGTCCTTGCCCAGCTCTTTCAAAACTCTTGGATGCTAGTTATTTGGACCCAGTGATTTAAAATGTCTACCTTTATTATTTGCTGTTTAACATCCTCCTTAGTTTCTGATCATCATCATCATCTGATATGACTAAATCATTTGGCTTTTCCCCAAATGTATAACAGAAATATTTACTGAACACTTCTGTATTTCTGCACCAATACCATTGAAAAGGTTCCTTTTGTTCCTGATTTAACTAAAAAAAATCCTTGTTGTCCTTAACTTTGCTGGCTTTAGGGGGCTCCTTGTGTCCTTTTGCTTCCCTTATCAATTTTCTATACTTTCTAGTTTTTAATTTATATTCACTGCTATCAACATCTCCTTTTTTCATGCTTTATAATCTAATCTATCTATCATAGCAGCTTTTCTTCCCCTCTAACCAGTGTAGCCTTCTTTCTTGATTGTTGGGCTGTGGCTTTTTGGTATCTAGTAAAATGTTCTTAAACAGTTCCCAATTATTATTCACTTTTTTCTCTTTAAATACTTTCTCCCAGATGATATGGCTCAGAATTGCAATACACCTAATAGTTCACCTGTTATAGACTAATTTCCTGTCAAGTTGGCATTAATGAGAGTGGCAGGAGTAGAAGTGACCTTGAAATTTTATTTAAAAAAAGGAATAAACGGTTTTACTTTTTTTTCAAGCTAGATTAAGAATCTTACTTACCTACCAATTTAGAGCCAGACTGTGAGCCCTGTTCTCCAATATGACTCCAATGGTGAACTATTTGTGTGAGTAACTGTTCACCAGTGTGAGTAAAGGACTCAAAATCTGTCACTTAATAAGCATTGTTTTAAAGAGATAAACTATTCAAATTTATAGGAAAGATATGCGTGGAAACATCAATAAAATCTATAATAAATGCTGTATGGTCACAAAAGAAAGCAAACTGTTCTCAAAGACTATGTGACCAATATCCCAAAGAAAGTCCCAATTCACTGAGGTTAATTAGACTTTCAAGTAGCTTTGTAAACAGATTTATATTCTATTTGGTTCAACGCTGTTAAAGTTCCCCTCACAGTTTCAGGATGCCTGCTTCCAGAGGACATTGCTCCTGCATACCAGGTCTAGTAGAATACTTTAAATTTAGGAATGTTGATCTGTTAGCTTGGGCTGCTAACCAGAAGTGCCAACCTTACTTAAGGATGTGGTGTATTTTCCATCACGTGATGTCTTTAAATCAAGACTGTGGGTGTTTCTGTAAAAGATATTCTCTATCTTTCCTAGCAGTTATGAGCTGGTTGCAGGAACCAGTTGGTGAAATTCTAAGGCCTGTGTTATTCAGGAGCACAGAGTAGATGATCAGCATGGTCCCTTCTGGCCTTGGAATCTGGGAAAAGCTGTCGGAAGAATTCAATGATACTGGGTTTGAATCACATGTATGGATAAGAGTGTCACATTCTGGGGTGCAATCCAGACCAATGAGGGGTTGTGTCACCATCTGCCCCAAAATCTTGGGTGCCTCACAGTGCTTTGCCATCATAACTCCCAATCTGGGCTGCTAACAACCAGCCTACCAGCATGCAAGTCACACCCTCAGTATCCGTGCACGAGATAGTCCTGATTCAGCAGCTCTGACTCCAGCAGCTTCCCAGCAACTTACCAGCCACACTCTGGCTTCCATCAGCCTTGGTTACTACTTACAAGGTGACCCCAACACATTCCCAGTCCTGGATTTTCTAAAACATGTGTTCTGAAAAGTCCAGCCCTCTCCTGGACAGTTCAGATATTAAGGTTTGATGCCCCTGTAAAGAGTTAATATTAAAAAGGTTGTTATTTTAACTGGAGTTACCAAACAGTTCTGTTTAAATACAGCACTGGATTGGTTTAGATTAAAGATAAAAACAAGTTTAACAGAAGAAGATAGGATTTTAAATTAATTCAAATATATGAGATAAAGTTAGAAATAGTTACAAGCAAATAAAAACGGAAACGTGCATCTAAAAGTCTAAAACTTGATCTAGCAAGTTTTGATTCAAGGCTTTGTTCAAGATAGCCTTTCTGACACACAGTCTTCCAGCAAAATGGTGACTGACTCTTTCCTTGGTCAGGATCTCTCCAGAGGCCCAAAGGTGCTGGTGCCTTTGTTTTCTTAAATGAAAGAGAGACACCTTGGGGTACTCTACCCCTTTCTTTTATAATCCAGTGAATCTTTGTAGTGGATTCTTCTGACGGTTACCCTTCAAAGCCAAGTTTATTCAAACAGGGATGAAGGCAACATGGAGTCTCGGGGTGAAGGAAGCTCCATGTTCTTTCTCCCCAGCCTGTGTTTGCTGAAATGCAAATTGCTCAGTCTCCTGCCATCTCCTACACGTGCTGTCTTGCTGGCCCTATTTACTGTTTATATGTAAATTGAGGTAATGCACAATCCTTTGTTTGGGATAGGCCTGTTTAACAACTTCTCCTAGGTAGAGCTATGTGGTTTTGAACATCATACAGGGGGACATCATAACTTTACCTATAATGTTGCTACATACATTGCACCATGATATTATTGACAAGCGAGTTATTGGTTTTCAAATGATACCTCACAATGCATATTTTGTACAAAGATTATTACAATGGTGTGTAGGGTGAATACTAGGGTGCTTTTAGTCACAAAGTGTACTTGTATTTCCTCAGTTACACTAACAATCTTCTGTAGCTTCCGCGATGATAGAGATTTGCCTTCCCTAGCAACTTGTACTCCTTTGAAGTATATCTTGCTGCCGTTGAGGCCTGTTCTGTAGAGCTGTGCAAAATTTACAATTTTGTTTGTAAATTTTTGCCAACACTACATTTTGCGTTATTTGCGATTTCAAATTTTTTTTGTTTTACATTGAAACATGTAGTTACATAAAATTGGCAGTTACTGCATTATTTTTCTATATTATGCTCCAGTGATATGCTGCAGCAAAGAAAGTCATCAGTGGAGCAAAAGTTAATTAGTTGTGAGCTACATCCTGCACATTCGTAGCCCATTGAGTTAAATGAACTGCTTGCAAGAGTAAGCACTACCAACGTAAGTAAAGATTTCCAGGATCAGGGTCCCTATTCCAAAGTTGTGCTGAGAATATTACATCATCAGTGATGCTGGCACACAAACAAATAAATAAGTGTTGAGCTTCTTGACTCATGTTTCATTAAAAAAACAGAATTACAAATCAATGTTTGACAAACGAAAAAGAACAGAACTGGCAGGGAAAGAAGTATTGGACCTGGTTCTGATCCCACTTATATCAATGTAAACAAGGAGTAACTCCATTGAACTCAGCAGAGTTACACCAGTGTAAAACTGGGGCAAATGAAATGAGAATCAAGTCAATTCTTTTCAAGCTTCTGAGAGAATATTGCAAAAAATTGAGATCAACCCCCAAATTTAGTTACTAGAAAAAAAAATTTGACACTATTCCTTGGAAGGACTAGAAATTAACCTTACATAATAAGACACATTCTTAGCAATCATCTTATTGGTTAACATTTCTGAATCCTTTAAAAAGTGACTTATCTTGATAGGCAGTGTTAATAAAAGTAATTATAAAGAAAAGGACTTTTTTGCAATAAGGTGTGACATATGCAGTTCTGCATGCGATAAAGGATAATTACTCCTGACAAATTTATAATCTATAACTAATCCTTCTTTGTTGCAGATATTGTTTTACAGAATACAGACATGTGTATTGCTTTATATTAAAAATAAGAATGCATCCCAAGGCCTTGCTTATTGAGTAGATCGGAGGTTGTGCCCCAAAACAGTATTCACACCATGAAGAACCAAAATGAGTTATGCTTTTATTTACAGTTCTGGGTCTGAGGAGAGACCTTAGTGCTCTCTACCTGCTTTAGTTAGAATTAGCTGTACTTAACAGTGGGATAATTAGAGGAAACTCTTTATCTCTTTGTAAGGCTCTTTAACTCCTAGAGTCTAAAGTGTTAGATGGGCTAATAATTATTGAACTCTAAAAATAGAGCCCCAAACCACTTCTATTCAGTTCAATGGGATTTTGTAACTGGCTTCCCTGGGTGGAAGACTGTACCCATAGTTGTTGTTGGTTTTTTTGTAGATTGGCTGTGATATTGATTCTGATGCAAACAGGTTTGAAATTCTCATTTGTAGGTGACAGTTTCATGGTTTGCTTTGGCCAATATAGAAAACCCCTAGTAAGATGTAAAGCTGCTACCAAGACAGTATTAGGGGAAACAAACTACAGAGTAACTCTTTCCCCCATTTCCTCCTTTTCTGCATTTATTTTCCTCAGTATGTGCATTCCAGAAAATTAACTAAGCATTGAGACATGACAGGCGGTGCATTGCTGGCTGATTATTGCTACTATAATAAGGCATATGTTAATGACTTTAACTACCTGAAATGTGCAATAATTTCCCTATAAATTCACTGCCTGGAGTCACTTACTGCCTAATCCTTCAGTCCTTATTGAGACAAAACTGGGGAGACTAGAAAATCAGAACTTTATTGCTGTTAAATTAAAGACTGTCTAAATAAAAATCTGTTTTAAAATAAAGCCACATCCTGCCGTTATTGACGCTTGCATGACATCATCAGTAGCCTACAGAAGGCTACATTTGTGTCTGGAATTCTAAAACTGTTTCATAGTTACAAAGAGACATATGATCAGTCTATAAAGGCAACCAGAACTGAATCTGACTGTACTGCACATTGTAATATTGGTGTTAGAGTAGATCTGGTTTGTAATGGAATTTGTATTGACTTGACATTAAAATGCAGTCTTGTTCAGTCCAGTTCTGTGTGTATCTCTCATCCCTCACTCAGTCCTATTAGTGTCTTTCTCAATTGGGTGTGTTCACCAGATATTGGGGAAAATATTTTTATCCTTTAAATACCTTTCAAAACAATACCCGATAAAAATACACAAAAGCCAAAGCTAACACTCAGTGCCAATTTATTTACGTTTGCCATTAACATTTTGTAAAAAATGTGAAGCAGAACAATAGGCTACCTTCATATAACTGGTTAAATTTTTTTTTTTAATTTTATTTTGATTGATTGGCAAGAAAAAGTTTCAGTTTGTTTCCACATCTGTTAGGGTCCAAACCTCTGAAGTGCTGAGCACACTCAACTCCCCTAGATCTTAATGAGAGTTGAGGGTACTCAGTATCTCTCAGGAGATGTTCAGCACCTCACAACATCAGCCCCCAAAGGTCCAATCCTGCACCCACTGAAGTCAGTGGCAATGCTTCCTTTGATTCCATTTGGGTTCACAATTGATCCCAAAATGGGGAGAATAAGAATTTCCAGCCAATCAATCATATATTGTTAAAATAAATTCAAAGTTGGGCAAGATAATTCCAGTGGCATGAGGGATTCAAAGGCTTATTTACTGTTAGATTGCAAACTCTGTAGGGCAGGGACTGTCTCTTTCTCTGTGTTTGCTCGGTGCCCAGCACAAAGGGGCATTTTGGGTGTTATTATAGTACAGGTGTTTATTAATAGCAATAATAGTAAAAGGAAGGAAGTTGCTGACACACAGGATACTGAGTCAGGAAAATCATGTTCTATGCCCAGCATTGCTACACACTCTCTGTGTGACCTTGGACAAGTTTTCTAACCTTCCTTTTTCCATGGCCCAGTCTGTATAACTGGGATAATACTGTTTACCAATGCAGTTATGAGGCTTAATTTATAAATGCTTGTAAAGCCCTTTGGGTTCTGCAGATACGAAGCTGTGTGTAAATGCAATGTATGGTTATTCTGGTGGCAAAGATTCTGAAGAGACTATGAGAAGGTTGGATATGAATGTACAGTACTGATGTGTCACAGATTGTGACAAGAATGGAACAGTGGTAGAAAATAAGAGGTGTCCGCAATCATGTAACTTTTTTTTTGAACACTATACTGAAGAGTAGCTAACAAGAGGCTCATCAATGACTTTGTCTGCCCGATATGCTCACGAGCATGTGTGTCACGCTTTGGACTTCAGTCACTCCAGAATCCACAAAAAGAGAGAGCATGAAAATGTCATCACTGAACCGATGCACCACACACACACACACACACACACTCACACACACTGAAGAGTGGTTGTTTTTAGTGCTCACCTTAAAAACTTCCTCCAAACTATTCATGTTGACTCTCTCTGAAATGTGTGTGTCATTTTTAGAGAGAGAGAGGAATGCAAGGAAAGGAACCTTTTAATGGGTAACATTCACTTTAGGTATGCAAAGAGAACAGACAATAACAAAAGCCTTCAGGGGAGAGCAAGGGGCAGTCTCAGTTTCATACACATATTGTATGGTAATCATTAGGAATCAGATTCTTGACTCCTTTACACCTGTGTAATCCCACTGGCTTCAGTGGAGTTGCACAGGTGTAAATTGAGAAGTAAATTTGGCTCTGACTCAAGCATTTTCCTGGATGCCTTTTCTTCCTCTGCTGCAGGGAGCCTAGCTAGCTATCATTAAAGCTAGGTGTTTTGATTTAAGCACAAATGTTTTTCTAATTTCCAGCAAAAAATTGGAATCAACTGTGTTTGAGGAGTTCACAGTAACCTACATGCTCTGCCAGGATCCTGCCATCCTCCAAAATGTGTCTGAGGACAGCCAATGTGTATGAGGGAAAATGTGTATGATTAGCATATAGGTCTGAATTCTGCCTCTTGTGCTGTATGTTAGGGCGTGACTCATTGGTGGGAGGGAGGAATTCCACCTCCTCCATAAAGGAATGGCGAATTATCTATGCATTATCAGATACTGGTGAATTAAACCATGAACAGATTTGGATGCAATATGATTAAAAACTCTGTCCTCCCCCAACAAATCTGCAGCTACCTGGATCTTGCTTTAATCCATTCTTGGGTGCTACCTCCTTTCCCTTCCCCATTTTAGCCTAACCTCAAATGCCCAGTGCCCTGTGTTGCATGGAGCTGGGCTGGGCTTGGCTTCCTTACATGCAAAGATGTATACCCTCCATGAGCTCCCAATTCTTGCCCCTGCTGTACATTATTCTTATATCACTTTCTGTTACAATAGCACCCAAATTTTGCAAAGTGCTGTACAAAGACATAAGCCATTATAGTTCCTGCACTGAAAAGCTTAACGACTAAAAACTGCAGTTCCATTACGGATAAGGCTCTCTGCATGTGTGATAGGAAGATTTGCCCAAAAATATTCCCCAAAAGGGCGAGGCAAGTGGTGGTTGACCAAAACTGAGAAGATTTACCCCTATGCATCAGTGGTCTTTATCCGCCCGTCCTGGCATATCAGGAACAAATTGTGTTAGTGCATCTTCAATCACTCAGCTGGTGGGCTAATCACACATGAGCCTTCTCAGAAGCACAGTTAACAGGGAGCTGGTTAACTGCATGCCCTTTTATCTGCTTTCAGCTACCTCAGGCACAAATGCAAACTCCAACATTCAAACACATTTTGCGCCTTTGTGACCTTTCCTGGGCTAGTTGTGAGTGCATAAATCAATGTCTGGATTACACTCATCCATACATTCAGGGAAGTGATCATGTGGATAATATGCTTTACTTTTGAAATAAATGAATGCAGGAAAACAAAACAAGCTAGGTTAAACTAAAGACATTCTGCATTTTGTTTAACTTTTTCAGTTGCCATGTGTGAGAGAACATAGCTGAATGGAAATTGCTTAGCAAAATGTGACAGAGGGGTTTTGCCATTTTGTAGCGTTTGGCCTGGCTTTCAGAGAAGGAAAAGGCATGGCACACAAGGGCTTTTCAGCTGGAGCCTAGCATTGCTGGATGCAGCCTGCAGTTCACTTCACTGACTTGCATGCTACAGACATATCATTAAAATCATACCAATCTTACTGGGCTTTTTTGGAACCTAATCTCTTGGTGACAGTAAGTATGTCTTGATAGAGAGTCCCAAACAGAAGTTATTTGTGCATTATTAAATGTTCATTTTCTGTCACTCAGAAGTGTGCTAGCTGCTTTACAGATCAAATAAAAAAACAAGGGCCTTTCTCCAAACAGCTTATGTTTAGTTACTATCTTTGTATTAAAAATAAACAAAATAGAGATAAAAGCTCAATCTTGTGACTGAAGCCAATAAATGTATTTAATCACTATGGTTGCAGAAACAACTCGAATAAATATGAGCTCTAGAAATATGGTTGACCCGAATAAAACCATTAAGAGAAATGCAGTGATTTATTGACTGTTAGTCTAACACATAAACTATTTGAGAAAAGATGGTACAAATGGATCTAACGATAACAACCAAAACAACAACCAGATATAACCTTTTTGAAAACAAGATGTATATTTCCTGTTACTCATAAGCTATCTGCGATCAACTCTACTGTATTGCCTTACTTTTTGTATTGTAACTCTTTCTTTTAATATTAATGTAAGAAAATAACCAGAATTGCTGACAAAACAAATTATCTGTAGTAAAAAAAAAGTAACTAAAAAAAAAAGTAAATAAAACTTGTATATGATTAAGACTTTCTCAGTAATTGTCTCATAAATCTGAAACCTACTCCCATAAAAATCCAAATGACCTTGAACATCAGTGACTTAAGAGCAAAATGCAAACTGATCTGACCCAGCCCTCCCATTAAAAAAGACCACCAAGAAAATCTAACACCTCTCTCTTCCACATCATCACCAGTCCTGGCTGGAGGTGCTCAGATACCACAGTGTTGAATGGCAATCAGGAATCTAGGTAGATTACAAGCACAGAGCAGTGAGACAAGACGAAGGAAAAGCTGTCTTACTAGTGGCACTGTGGATACAGATACACTGGTGGAAGCAAATGGGAGCTTTGAGTTGGGGAGTGAAACTGGGGCGATGGAAGTTTTTCAAAATTACTGAAAGACATAGAGCAAGTCAGATTTAAGGAGACATTAAACCACATAGAATTTGAGATTGTCAGGAGAGGGAAGGGTCTGAAGGCGAGCGACGTGAATCTGAATTTAGTCTTGCTTATCCAAACCTCAAAATAATCCTTTGACTTTTGTAGTGAATGGCTTTTCTTTTCTAAAAGCCATGGGTTTGGCCCTTGCTGTGATAGTGTTAAATTGATATTTTCCCTGATCGACAAAATTCTTTCCTTTATATCATAGTGAAAGGATGAAAATCACAAGCTGAGGGGTATCTCAAAAATTCGAGGTACTTGGAGTACCTTTCCCAGACCTGAAAAAAAGCTTTGCGTAAGCTCGAAAGCTTCTCTCTCTCTCATCAACAGAAGTTGGTCCAATAATAGATATTATCTCACCCACCTTATCTTTCTACTATATTTTTGGCTGACACCCTTGTCAAATCTAGGGACTCATCTTGGATATTCTGTTGGCAGGGCATAAATTTAATCATTAGGCAATTGTTTGAAGAAGAATATTATTTCACAGTTGACATGTGATACCTAGATGTTGAGAATTTCAGCCCTGTAACAGAAAAAGCTTCTCCAATTTTTAAATTTAATTTAATGCTTCATCTGTTTTTGTGTCATTCTGGAAGTCCATCCAGATCTGTATTTCCCTTCATTTACAAACATGTGGTAGGGCGCCAAGACATGCAGTACATGTGGCCAGACATTTCAAGCTGAATATTTCAACATCAGCTGAGAAACATTATTAATTTTAGTGTCATAGTGGCTTGTCAGTAGTAATTATTAATAGAATATTAGAAAAAGTATCACAGTGTCCCACAGAATGAAAGGTAAAAATATAAGTGAGTAGATTTGATTGTAACATATCTAATCATGGTTTTACTAATCAATACGACATTAAATTATTGCATCAGGCCCTAGACTCGCCTTCTTTCTTGATGTCAGCCAATCAGATTATAGAACTTTTTAAATTTTCTTGTCAAAAGCGAGATGGATAAGTTGTTATGTAGATGGATGGACCATCTCTAAAACAAGCAGCAATTTAGACCCAGAACCATACATCATTTTTAATTGACTAGAGCTGGTCCCTGAACAAGAGTAATCAAAATATAGTGCCAACTAATGAATCTGCTGTGAAACATCATTGCAGCATTTTGGATTGAAGTCATTGTTTCTAAACTACAACTAAATGGTTTCAGTTAATTTAATTTGGATTTATGAATAAACATGCGTTTTCCTTGGGGCTTTTTAAACTTTCTTTGCTGCAGTGAACACAGCTAAACCTCCTTTAATGCAGGATATTTCACCAGTGTTTTGATTTATGCACTAATGGTTTTCTAATTTCCAGCAAAAATGTTCCCTTCTCAGGGGAACTAAGTTCTTTTGTGATTAAAGGGGGGGGTCTATCCGCTGAAATCTGACTAACAGTACAGAACACCAGTGCAAGTGGAAAACATGATTTAACAAGCTGCTTTTCTAAAACCACTGCTGTCTGCACAAGTCAAACTGTTAACTTTATTCAAAAACACATGCAAATGTTTAAATTCAGGAGTCTTAAAGTAACTTTAATTATGTGTAATATCTCTGTTTATCCTTCAGTATGTTATAGAGTTTTGAAAGGCCTTGTCAAAAACTAGAGAGGGTTCTAATAAAAAATTACACATACAGCACTCGTATAGTTCATGTAGTTGTTGTAGATGACATTTTGGCATCTACAGGTTTCATAGAGCAGTGTTAAACAATTACTGTTTTGGGTGGTACTGGGACTTCAAAGACAGAACAGATGATTTTACCATAGCAGGAAAAACACAATGGATAGATTCAGATCTGCACATCTCACAGGGAAGCTTCATTTGTTCAAAGCATGGTTGTTAAAATGTACTTGTATTGCACTGTAGTATAACATATTCTCTGCCAGTGGTAAGATTTATTAATTCTCATTTAATGTTGTGAGGGGACAAAAATCATGTTATCAGCTTCAGATGCTTCTTTATTTCTGTTTTTGTCAGTGTTCTATCAGTTGTCACCACTTAAATGTTAACAAATTATGCAAACTCAGCACATGCAAAGTTTATCAAAATGCCTAATATGCTAAGGCTATTTTTAATGGTGCACATTGACATGTTAGGAATGTCCAAACAGCCTTAGTCTGACATACATTTCATATCAATAGAGTATAGACTAAAGAACTCATCTTACAGGTATTAGCTTTGATTGATAATTGGTGCATTTTAGGTTTTTGCATATGTCATGAAATTTAAATTATGTTTTGGTTTTGAAACTTCTGCTATACTAACAGCTAGACAAAAATTGCTGATGATTTGAAGATGGCAGAGTATTTTTCAAAGCATTGTACAGAGCTTGAGCTATGTTTCTCCCAGTAACATCCAAATCATTCAGCTAAAATCCCTGTGTATTATTATGAAAATTTAAAGTCCCATATCTTCCAATTGGTCTATTGGTGGAACTTCCACTAATGTCAATGGGATTTGAGCATGTGGATCTATTGTAGGACATGCCCTTTACAAAGGAGGGTTTCGCTTCAATTGTTAGATTTTAAGTTGAAACCGTTACTTTATAGATGTAGAGTGCAAACATTTGATAGGTGTAGGGATTTTTGTATACATATTTAAATGACGTTTAGAAGATTTCTGCTTATTATGAAAGCTGAAATTTGTTTTGTAGATTAGAAAAGTGCAAAATATGGATGAATTCATCAATGCATTTTCAAGGGGCAGATGTTGGTGATAACCTGTATGTATTAAGTATCATTTTGTTATTGAAACTGTATGCATTTGGAACAAAAATGTCTGGAGCTAAAGAGAGCCACATGAATCAAAAGCCAATGTGGCATGTGAGCTATTTCTGTACAAGATTAGGGATCTGAATTTGGTATATCTTACTTGGAAGATACAGGGAGAAGGAAAATGCAAACACAGAGGAAGTGGTTTAACATTTATTAAACAATTTTGAGGGACAAGAAAGCAGATGTTAAGTCTTGGCAGGATGGGATACTCTTCAAGTAAAATGATTGGTTTGGATTAGAATGTGTTCAGCAGTTCAGTTAAAATCTGTCTGAAGGTAGGATAACCGACTGCCCTTCAGTCCAACTGCTAACCTCAGCTGTTGACTTCAGGAGCAGCAACAAAAGATACATGAGACAACCATAAAAGGTGCTTTAAGATAATGAATGATACAGCCATCTTTCTTCACTAACTGTTGCCCATTGTATCAGCTTCATTTCTGAAGCTCTTATCGCCTTGGTATCTCAAAAATCCCTTTATTCCATTATGTGTGTGTGTGACATATAGGTGGAGACTTTCTGGTCCATGCAAGCTGTATTTGGCACTCGACCAGAGAAAGGTAACAAAGGTTGTTTTACGCCACTATTATTTTCCCCAACTCTTGTAGTCAGGAGGGAACTCCAGGCTGCTCTAACATGTCTGGCTGCTGTGTAGCCCCAAGAGCTATTCTGGTAGCTGGGGATTGTGGAGTACAGGCACACCCCAGACATGCCTCCTTTTTACTTTCTTTGTGTGTTTGACAGCACACTGTGTATAGTTGTTTTCACAGTTTCCCTAGTATAGTTAAAAGGTTTTCCCTGTTGTTGTGCATAATGTTTCTTGACAGGATTTGTACAAAGAGGGTTCAGAGCTAGGGCTCTGCAAACCCTGTGGGGTCTGAGTCAGGTAGACCACGTGAAACAGACTATGCAGGGGCTGATTTCAGTAGCTTCCATTGAGCCAACCCTTGCAGGTGCACTTGTAGGCAGAGGGTAGTTAGGAGTGGGTGACTGCCTCTCAATACCATTCTGTACATAGTAAAAGTCAACACCCTTCCAATCGATAATGGCTCTCCAGGCATGGAAAAGCTTGCATTGCTACCCAGAGGTGAGTGGGAAAGGAAAAACTTCTGCTTCTTCTGTCAGCCATTAGCCATGCTGAACTGGATCCAGAAATACCCATAGGGAAACCCTCAGGATTCCCTAGTAACCATGCAAAATAAATAAAATAAAATGTTGCCTCCAAATCCAAGTACTCAAAAGTCAGTTGGAAGGATGATAATCAGTGGAAGCAGGGTAAAAGAGCCAAGGAGAATAGCCCTGATTTACAACTGACATTCGTGGACATGAGAAAGAAGGCCAAACAGTGAGGTGAAAATGCTTATGCTGTGGGAAGCATAGCTGTGTAATCATAGCTGAAAAGTGAAAAGGGAGAGGATTCAGGTAGAGCCACTATGGACTATATGGAAAACTATATTTTCCATACATTTATTGTGTCTTAATCAACCCTATTGCATAGGAGTTCATATACACAACACAGTGCAGTTTCTTATGTGCACAGGGCTCACTACAGACTGCATGAACTAATGAGGGAGTGTGTGGGTGGAGAGATGGTGTGACCATCTGGAGACGCTGTTGCTCCACATCTTCTTTTTCCAACAAGAGCAGTGCAGGAACTCCAGCTGGTCCTGAAGTTATGCCACCCTAATAGCTGGAATAATCATATCAGCATAGCAGGCAGCCATGTGCATCTAAATGAGGTAGCATATGCAAATGACATTGAGATAACCGCCTTCCACACCCCAGAAGAAAGGCCAGGTCTAGCGCTCACAGCTCAGCAGAAAGCACCAGGCCCCAACAAGGATGGGAGAACAAATCACTGGCAGCTGTATAAACAAGGAGGTGACAATGAGTTTTTATAATGGTTATTGAACTTGGTCAACCCTGACCACACAAACAGGACTCCTTAGTTCAACACTGCTTGTGGTGGTGAGTGGGGAGAGCTATGTTTGACCTCCATTGTCAAACTGACTGAAAATCCTGTTTAGATTTATAGAAAACATTAAAAAGTGCCACTTCAGGACTCTTGGGGCCTTTGCCATCAACCAGAAATACAATCAAACTGGGATTTGACACCAACGATCCAAGTACAGTCAACCCCATATTAGAGAGAAGATGTTTTCTCCTGTGAAGATAGGGCCTCACATTAGAATCTAATAGTTAAATCAACTATTTATCAATGGCTTATAGAGAAACAATCTGCAAAGCTACCAACATGCCTAACTGAGATGTCTCAGGATGTCACTTTTTGTCTTGATTAAATAGAATTCCTGATTAACAGAAGATGCCATTTACTGTAAACAGTAATGTGATTGTCTGGGAAGTGGATGTCTACACAACTGTTGGCAGAGCTGGTGTATTTCGTATATGTTTTTCTCATGCTTGTACAATACATTTTGTGAAACTCCTGACAAACCTATGGAAGATACTTGGGTTTCCATAAAGGTGTAATGTGTATCTAGCAGGGAATGGGAAATGACAAGTAGGCTGTATGAACAAGCTTGTGAACTTCACAAGCTTGCCAAGCTTTTAAAGGGAAAAACAATAGACATGCTTTTCAAAGCTCCCACAACTCTATTCATACCAGGTTGCTCCATTTATTTTTCTTATATTTTTCGTTACGTTAATTAAGCTCTTCTCATGACTAACAACTTGAAGGGACAGGAGAAGCAGAGGGGAGACAAAAAGAATATACCAGATGGGTATATTCCCAAATGTACCTTGTTCTCCCAGTTTCAGTATTGCATCTCAACCAATGTATGGAATCTGAGATCTTTTATATAATTACCCAACATAACATTAATCTTTTGTCCTTCTTTGCTAGACTCTTTTTTGTACTGCTACAAATTAAGTTGACCCCTACAGAATGCCACCAAGTTCGATCAATGGTTTATGGTTTGTAATACTGAAATAGGATTGATGTTAAACTTTCATTGATTAATGCATGGTAACATATTAAGTGTTGTTGATACAAATGATAAAATAAGAAAACTAAGCATGGATACAACGTAATGGAAAAAAATCCTGAGCAGAGGTGTCTTTGTGTGTGTGTGTGTATGTGTGGGAACACAATTTGTGTTTGTCTGTGTAAACTAATGTGGCACTACGGCAATCCATTCATTTTAAAGCAGCTGAATCAGCATCAGATCTTCTTTCCGCTCTGCTATTTTGAACAAAATGTTTTGAAATACATCTAGAATAATTTTTTACACTGCTTCTTGCTGAGGTTCCAGCATTGGACATGTGCCATAGATTTGTAGTATGAAAGAGAAAACTGTATCACATTTTTAGTAAGTTGTAGTCATAAATGTACAAACATTACAGATGCAGTTCATCAAAGGTTTCATAGTTATTGGACATTTTGCTTCTTGAAGCTCATTTGCCCAGGGCTTTTGGTGTATTGGGAAAGCATAGTTCAAAAAGACAGATATTCCTGTGTTGCAAGTGTGTGTTTGGTATATCAATGAGAATTTGGGCATGGCCACAGATATTTGCAAAAATTAGATCACAGTAAAATCAGCAGAATCCCTAAATTGTTTACTCCGCACCTTACCTTTAGCATGTCACAATGTGAGGAGCAGAGGTAATGAAGCAGATAATTTACTACTAGTTATCCTCTCTGTTCCAAATTTAATAGCATATTTTTTGTCTTAAATTTTATGATGTACAAAGCTTGTCACATCTCTTGATAAGTAAAATGCACTCCTTCTACCTACTTTCTTCCACACACAAGCTACTGTGACTGAAACCCCAAACCAGGTTTGTCTGGCTATGTAGACTCCCTCCTTAGGCCCTACGCTACCAGCACTCCTAGCTATCTTCGAGACACCACTGACTTCCTGAGGAAACTAGGAAACCAATCCATCGGTGATCTTCCTAAAAACACCATCCTGGCCACTATGGATGTAGAAGCCCTCTATACCAACATTCTACACAAAGATGGACTACAAGCCGTCAGGAACAATATCCCCGATAATGTCACGGCAAACCTGGTGGCTGAACTTTGTGACTTTGTCCTCACCCATAGCTATTTCACATTTGGGGACAATGTATACCTTCAAATCAGCGGCACTGCTGTGGGTACCCGCATGGCCCCACAGTATACCAACATTTTTATGGATGACTTAGAACAACACTTCCTCAGCTCTTGTCCCCTAATGCCCCTACTCTACTTGCGCTACATTGATGACATCTTCATCATCTGGATCCATGGAAAAGAGGCCCTTCCATGAGGAATTCCACCATGATTTCAACAATTTCCATCCCACCATCAACCTCAGCCTGGACCAGTCCACACAACAGATCCACTTCCTGGACACTACAGTGCTAATAAGCGAAGGTCACATAAACACCACCCTATACCGGAAACCTACTCACTGCTATACTTACCTATATGCCTCCAGCTTTCATCCAGACCACACCACACGATCCATCGTCTACAGCCAAGCTCTGCGATACAACCGCATTTGCTCCAACCCCTCAGACAGAGACAAACACCTACAAGATCTCTATCAAGCATTCTTAAAACTACAATACCCACCTGCTGAAGTGAAGAAACAGATTGGCAGAGCCAGAAGCGTACCCAGAAGTCACCTACTACAGGACAGGCCCAACAAAGAAAATAACAGAACGCCACTAGTCATCACTTTCAACCCCCAACTAAAACCTCTCCAGCGCATCATCAAGGATCTACAACCTATCCTGAAGGGTGACCCATCACTCTCACAGATCTTGGGAGACAGGCCAGTCCTTGCTTACAGACAGCTCCCCGACCTGAAGCAAATACTCACCACACAACAGAAACCACACACCACACACCAGAACCACTAACCCAGGAACCTATCCTTGCAACAAAGCCCGTTGCCAATTGTGTCCACATATCTATTCAGGGGACACCATCATAGGGCCTAATTACATCAGCCACACTATCAGAGGCTCATTCACCTGCACATCTACCAATGTTATATATGCCATCATGTGCAAGCAATTCCCCTCTGCCATGTATCCTTGCTGATCTTAAATACAAAAAAGAAGCTTACAAGAAGTGGAATATTGGACAAATGACCAGGGAAGAGTATAAAAATATTGCTCAGGCATGCAGGAGTAAAATCAGGAAGGCCAAATCACATCTGGAGTTGCAGCTAGCAAGAGATGTTAAGAGTAACAAGAAGGGTTTCTTCAGGTATGTTAGCAACAAGAAGAAAGTCAAGGAAAGTGTGGGCCCCTTACTGAATGAGGGAGGCAACCTAGTGACAGAGGATGTGGAAAAAGCTAATGTACTCAATGCTTTTTTTGCCTCTGTCTTCAAGAACAAGGTCAGCTCCGAGACTGCTGCACTGGGCAGCACAGCATGGGGAGGAGGTGACCAGCCCTCTGTGGAGAAAGAAGTGGTTCGGGACTATTTAGAGAAACTGGACGAGCACAAGTCCATGGGGCCGGATGCGCTGCATCTGAGAGTGCTACAGAAGTTGGCGGATGTGATTGCAGAGCCATTGGCCATTATCTTTGAAAACTCATGGCGATCAGGGGAGGTCCTGGACGACTGGAAAAAGGCTAATGTAGTGCCCATCTTTAAAAAAGGGAAGAAGGAGGATCCTGGGAACTCCAGGCCAGTCAGCCTCACCTCAGTCCCTGGAAAAATCATGAAGCAGGTCCTCAAGGAATCAATTCTGAAGCACTTAGAGGAGAGAAAAGTGATCAGGAACAGTCAGCATGGATTCACCAAGGGGAAGTCATGCCTGACTAATCTAATTGCCTTCTATGATGAGATAACTGGCTCTGTGGATGAGGGGAAAGCAGTGGACGTGTTGTTCCTTGACTTTAGCAAAGCTTTTGACACGATCTCCCACAGTATCCTTGCCAGTAAGTTAAAAAAGTATGAGCTGGATGAATGGACTATAAGGTGGATAGAAAGCTGGCTAGATTGTCGGGCTCAACGGGTAGTGACCAATGGCTCCATGTCTAGTTGGCAGCTGGTATCAAGTGGAGTGCCCCAAACGTCGGTCTTGGGGCCGGTTTTGTTCAATATCTTCATTAATGATCTGGAGGATGGTGTGGATTGCACCCTCAGCAAGTTTGCAGATGAGACTAAACTGGGAGGAGAGGTAGATACGCTGGAGGATAGGGATAGGATACAGAGGGCCCTAGACAAATTAGAGGATTAGGTCAAAAGAAATCTGATGCGGTTCAACAAGGACAAGTGCAGAGTCCTGCACTTAGGATGGAAGAATCCAATCACTGCTACAGACTAGGGACCGAATGGCTAGGCAGCAGTTCTGCAGTAAAGGACCTAGGGGTTACAGTGGACAAGAAGCTGGATATGAGTCAACAGTGTGCCCTTATTGCCAAGAAGGCCAATGGCATTTTGGGATGTATAAGTAGGGACATTGCCAGCAGATCGAGGGACGTGATCGTTCCCCTCTATTTGACTTTGGTGAGGCCTCATCTGGAGTACTGTGTCCAGTTTTGGGCACCACACTACAAGAAGGATGTGGGAAAATTGGAAAACGTCCAGCAGAGAGCAGCAAAAATGATTAGGGGACTGGAACACATGACTTATGAGGAGAGGCTGAGGGAACTGGGATTGTTTAGTCTGTGGAAGAGAAGAATGAGGGGGGATTTGATAGCTGCTTTCAACTACCTGAAATGGGGTTCCAAAGAGGATGGCTCTAGACTGTTCTCAGTGGTAGCAGATGACAGAACGAGGAGTAATGGTCTCAAGTTGCAGTGGGGGTGGTTTAGGTTGGATATTAGGAAAAACTTTTTCACTATGAGGGTGGTGACACACTGTAATGCGTTACCTAGGGAGGTGGTGGAATCTCCTTCCTGAGAAGTCTTTAAGGTCAGGCTTGACAAAGCCCTGGCTGGGATGATTTAGTTGGGGATTGATCCTGCTTTGAGCAGGGGGTTGGACTAGATGACCTCCTGAGGTCCCTTCCAACCCTGATATTCTATGATTCTATGATTCTGTGTACATTGGCCAAACCGGACAGTCTCTACGTAAAAGAATAAATGGACACAAATCAGACGACAAGAATTATAACATTCAAAAACCAGTCGGAGAACACTTCAATCTCTCTGGTCACTCGATTACAGATCTAAAAGTGGCAGTTCTTCAACAAAAAAAACTTCAGAAACAGACTCCAACGAGAGACTGCTGAATTGGAATTAATTTGCAAACTGGACACCATTACATTAGGCTTGAATAAAGACTGGGCGTGGATGTGTCATTACACAAAGTAAAACTATTTCCCCATGATTATTTCCCCCTTCTCCCCCCTGCTGTTCCTCACACGTTCTTGTCAACTGCTGGAAATGGCTCACCTTGATTATCACTACAAAAGGATTTTTTTTCCCCCCTCTCCTGCTGGTAATAGCTCACCTTACCTGATCACTCTCGTTACAGTCTGTATGGTAACACCCATTTTTTCATGTTCTCTGTGTATATAAAATCTCCCCAGCATATTTTCCACTGTGTGCATCCGATGAAGTGAGCTGTAGCTCACGAAAGCTTATGCTCAAATAAATTTGTTAGTCTCTAAGGTGCCACAAGTCCTCCTTTTCTTTTTGCGGATACAGACTAACACGGCTGTTACTCTGAAACCATTTTATATTACTCAAGCTAATTTAGAGACCAGAGAGTTGAGTCAGAATTAACAGAGCAGCTATAATCATTAATACTCTAGTCTGGAAATTACCTCTTCCCCCCTCCCCGTTACTTCCTGTGCTCCCCCCACCCTCGCTCACCTCTGCTCCGCTTGCTCCCCTGAACGCGCTGCCTCTCCCTCGCCTGGGAGGGAGGGGGGAGAAGCGGAGCGGCGGAGTGTTCAGGGGAGCAGGCGGAGTGGAGGTGAGCTAGGGCAGGGGGTTGCGGGGGGGAGCTGGAGGAAGCAATGGGTGGGGGGAAATTCGGCACGCCCGGGGGAGGAGGCGGGGCTGGGGATTTTGGGAAGAGGTTGGGAATGGGTGGAGTTGGGGCAGAGCCGGGGGTGGAGGGGGGCATGAAAAAAAAGCAGGGGTGGCCAAAACATTTTTTGTTTGGGGCGGCAAAAATCCTAGAACCGGCCCTGTCCTGGAGTGAGAGAGGGGCTGCAGACAAAGAGACAGAGATATGGCATGAAATTGCAGAAAGGGATGTTGACCTGGTGAGCTATTCTCCAGAATGTCCAGGAAGACGCACCATATCTGAAGGGAGTAGAGCACTGTACCACATGGCTCCATGGTGCCACTCCCTCAGTGGCTAGTAGGAGAGCCCGGGCTCACCCTCTACTCCAGGTTCCAGCTCAGGGACCCTTTAGTCAGCTGCCAAGGTCTGTTCCCTCCTGAACCCTGCTGTCTTTCCCTGAGCCCTCTCCTACCTTCTTTGGATCTGCAGGAATTTAGTTTAGCAGTAATATTGCCCACTTTATTCTCTTTGAATAATACAATTATATTTATATCAGCCTTTAAGCTGGGAATTGTTTTTTGTTCAAGTGCTTAGATACACAGTTGAAGTACATTACTGTTGATGGTTGAATATTATTTGCTATATGTAATAGTCTATCCTAAATCCATTGACACCTGGTATCTTGCCTTATTTTTAGATACGAGAGAACATTAATGATTTCCTCTGTAAGGACAGGATCATTGTGCAGTCCTTTCATTTCAAATGGTCATTTAGAATTTTCACTCCTCTCTATATTGCTTGAGTGTCTGTCTGTCACATGTTTGTTTAAAATTGTTAATAAAATGCTTTAAAAGTTTTTTTTTTAGACTTTGGTGGTAGCTTGCGCTGCATCTACTGGATGTTTCGAAGTAGTTAAATGGTTTCTGTTTTGTTGTTCACTAGTATGGCTGGAAGTGAGATGGGGTTATTACCTAAACATAAAATGTGCTTTTGATAGTCAGGGCCTGATCATGAGAAGTGATGAGTGCCTCCTGCAAAGTATGGAGTGCCCTCTGCTCCCATCTAAGTCAGTAGTTGAACACCAGAGAAGAATGGTCTGTAAGAGAGCACTAAATTGTTTTTGATTGATTATAGAGTCCAATTGTGTCTTGAATTCCTCAAGTTCTTTTTGTTTTTCCATGCTTCCTCCAGCCCTCTTTGGAAAGCCTGTAGTGGCTTTCCCAGAGTTAAATGACTTTTTCCTTTGATATGTGTCACAAAGAAACAATACACCATGGAATAAGATAACACTCACAACAGACTCTGCTTCATCTGAAGCAGCCTCAGGCTTTATTTTGAGAATACAATATAGCACCTAGCAGGTAAGAAGCCAAGCAGCCATTGCATTGAGCAGACACTGACAGACACGTAGCAGGCATGGGCAGCCTCTGGTGGACAACAACCAACAGGGGATAAGCTAAATTAATTACAAGCCCTGCACCATGGGTGGTGGGTATCGTAGGCACGGGAAGGCGTTGCCTTCCCAAACAGCCTGACGTCCCCCCACCCATGCTCCACTCCCAGGCCCCATCCTGCCTGCTAGTCCTTGGGGCAGGCAGTCAGGGGACCATGGTGTCCCCGTGGGGCTGCACCGCACTATGCTGACCGTCCTCCTGGCACTGGGGCTGCTCGGGCCACGCCACCTGCCCAGCACTGCGGCTGGGCGTTGGGCTGGGCGACATTCTGGGGCTGGGGGAGGGCATCTGGTGGCACTCGCCTGGGGCAGGGGCCAGAGGCCACAGTGGGGGCTGGGCTCCGGTGGGCATGAATGGGGCAGGGCCTTGAGCGGAAGGGGTGCGGCTGGAGGGCTAGCCAGGGGTTCACCCAACATCCATGCCCTGCATAGGCTGCATGAGTGCGTTACAAACTGGGAGGTCCAGCTATGCTATGAATTGGGACCTGTTTGAGACTCCACTAGAGTCCAGTCAGTCCCAGAAGTTGAGCATGGATGAACCCAATGCGGGGGAAGGAACCTCAGGTAAATGTGTAATTGTATTTCCCATTACAAAGATAGGTGAGGGGGGTGGGGGACCTCCGGAGCAGTTTATTTATACAGGGATGTTTCTTGAATCCTCCTGAGAGATCTCAAGGAAACTTTTATGTTGGTACTCTGCAATCCTCCCAAAAAGGTTTCTAGGGATGGCAGCCTTATTTCTTCCTCCGCGGTAGGACACTTTCCCATGCCAGTTGGCAATAACTTCGCCACGCATCATTGCAGTACATAGGCTAGCAGCCTATGGGTCCGGTTGGCTTCAGAACGTCAGCAGCAGCTGTGTTCTCTGGGCCTTTGTTACTCTCAAGAGTGAGAGATCAGCTGAAATCACCACTGCCTGTGGAAAATGGTGCCAGTATTCAGTGCCATTCCCCTGTACTCATAGTTCCATGCAACACAGCAATTCCCTCCTAATTTCTGCCACTCCTGGTGGGCCACACTCAGTATGGCCGATATGCGAATGGTACGGTGCACAAGCAATCACAGACAGAAATGTCAATAAGCATGTCTTATTTAAAAGTTAAGATGGGAGTTCTGAATCTTCACTTTTTTTTCCGGTGTGACTACACTGACAATGGTACCAGCAGCTGCCATTGTGGTCTTGAGGGATTCTTCTTCCATGCCTTAGCCAAATAAAAAGGAGAAAAGATAGGACTCCGGGTGACATGTTCAATGAGATCCTGCAAGCCTCTGCTGTATTAGACCATGAGCAAAGGCCCTGGAGGATGAACATTACAGACATCCTGGAGAAGGTAAACATGAATAAGAGAAAGGCCCAGGAGTCCCATCAGGAAAAGGAGAGGGAGAAGCCCCAGGACATAATGGGGCTTCTCTGGCAGCAAACACAGATGCTTGTGGACATACAGGTTCAACAAACACATGCTCACCTCCCTTTGAGTCTGGAGAATTCCATTACAGCACCTCCCTAGATCTCTCCCCCGCAACATTCCACGTGGGAGCAGGAGCCACATCCCTACCCTTTCCACTCTACCCTAGGGACCATTAATGACAACCATAGCTTCACATACACTGACCTGTAAAAGCCACGGTTGCTGTACGTTTAGGTAAAATAGACATGAATGTTCTTTCCCCTTGTTAAGTTCTGTTCCATTAATTTATTCAGTTTTAACATATTTGCTTTTAATCTCAGATTTTTCTTTGCACTTATTTTGTTACTGAATAAATTCTATTTGGAAAATAATTCACCTGTATTAGTTCAAAACATGAGCTGCAGAGTGCCTAGCAGTTCTGAAAGCACCCACTTACATGTTACTGTACAGTGTGACACAACTCATAGGATAAGTGACAAACAGTGTAATCAACATAAATATACAGAAAGCACCACAAAATTAGTAGGTGCATTGACAGTGTTATATTCATAGACATACACCAAGCACTACAAAATTCCTAATAGGCCCCCCAAACAGCAGGGCTAGGTAGACTACAATGCATTACTGTAACTCACAGTTAAAGTGATCTTTCAAAGCCTCCTTGAGCCGTAACTGAGCTCTTCCGGTAGCCCTTGTGTCTGGCTGTTCAAACTCAGCAGACAGCCACTCCACCTCCACCCAGTGGCTATCTTCCCTCTTTGATTCACAGGACACAGCAGGCAGCTATCACCGTTGGGATGTTTTTTTCACTGAGACTTAATCTTGTGAGTAAACCGCTCCAGTGTCCTTTCAATCTACCAAAAGCACAGTCAATTCCCATTCTGCACCTATTGAGCCGGTAGTTGAATCTTTCCTTGCTGCTGTTGAGGAGGTATGTGTATAACTTCCTGAGTCAGGGGAGCAAGGGATAGGCTGGGTCCTCCAGGATCACTACTGGCATTTCATCATCACCACTGGTAATCTGCCAGTCGGGAAAGAATGTCCCTGCTTGCAGCTTTCTGAACAATCCTGTGTACTTAAAGATGCAAGTGTCATGCACCTTCCCTGACCAGCTAACAATGATGCCAGTGAACCATCGCTTGTGATGCACCAGTGCCTGCATCACCATAGAAAAATAGCCCTTTCTGTTGACGTACTCTGTGGCAAGGTGGTCGGGCACCAAAATTGGGATATGCATGCCTTCTGTTGCTCCACTGCAGTTTGGGAATTCCACTGCAGCAAAGCCATCCACTATGTCCTGCACATTGCCAAGAGTCACAGCCCAGTGCAGCAGGAGATGATTAATGGCTTTGCACACTTGCATGGCATTGATCCCCCACAGTGGATTTTCCCACTCCAAAATGACTTCCTCTTGACTGGTAGCAATATGGCAATGGATGTTTCCACAGTGCTATCACCACACACTTCTCCAACTGTCAGTGCAGGTCTCATTCTGGTGTCCCTGCACATAGATCCAGGAATGTGGTCTTGCACATCTGAAAGTTCTGCAGCTACTGCTCATCATCCCAAACCTGCATTATGATATGATCCTACCAATCAGTGCTTGTTTCTAGGGCCTAGAAGTAGGATTCCAACATATGCAGCTGCTCTGTGAATGCCAACAACAACCTTAATTAGTTCAGTCCCTCAGAAATCTGTCCTCCAAGAAATAGTCATAGTCCCACTGATCTGGGTTCCTCTTTTGGCTCTGCAAATACCAGAAGATCATGTGTCCTGTGCTTGCAACACTTCTGCACAGTTCTGCACTATTGCCATGTTCCAGGCTTCTGTCAGAGATGGCATTCAGCAAGGAGGGCCACACAGATTTATGGGATTTTTTAAAAAGGCAGGAAGGTTATGAAATGTAGGTGACATTATGGGATGGAGACAGTTGCATGCTGGAAGGTTGCTTCCTCACACCGTCATCCCTATACGACTCATTTCTACCCATCATGCATTGCCAAAACTTCCCAAAAGACTGGATGGTAGCAGGTTGCACACTGGTATACCTAAGAACATTGGGTCAGACCAATGGTCTGTCTAGCCCAGTATCCTGTCTTCCACCAGTGGCCAATGCCAGGAGCTTCAGAGGGAATGAACAGAACAGACAATCATAAAGTGATCTATCCCCGGTCGTCCGCTCCCAGCTTCTGGCAATCAGAGGCTAGGGACACCCAGAGCATGGGGTTGCATCCCTGACCATCTTGGCTAATAGCCATTGATGTATCTATCCTCCATGAACTTATCTAGTTCTTGTTTTAACCCAGTTATAGTTTTGGCCTTCGCAACATCTGCTGCCGATGGGTTCCACAAGTTGACTGTGCGTTGTGTGAAGAAATACTTCCTTTTGTTTGTTTTGAACCTGCTGCCTATTAATTTCATTGGGTGATCCCTGGTTCTTGTGTTATGGGAAGGAGTAAATAACACGTCCTTATTCACTTTCTCCACACCAGTCACGATTTTATAGACCTTTAGCCTGTCCCCTTTTAGTCATCTCTTTGCCAAGCTGAAAAGTCCCAGTCTTTTAAATCTCTCCTCATACGGACACTGTTCCATACCCCTAATCATTTTGTTGCCTTTCTCTGTACCTTATGTTACCATGCCTCAGTGGGTCACAGCTGAGAATACCAAAATTCAGGTCAGACTGTTGAGAAATAGAGCAGCAAACGTCAAACTGTTGGTTATTCTATCATTAGAGTTTATCAAGCCAGAAACATAAATGAGCTTCTGTGTCACCACACTGGTTAACAAGAAGCCTAAAACACAGTCTTAAATAAATCCCTAGGGAGTCTTCTAGGGACTCACGTGAGACTACAAAGTAATTTCCCTTGGGAGCTAAGGAGAATTTGAACTCAAGTCTCCAAAGGTTAAAAAAATGAAAATGCACCAAGTCACTGTTCCACTTAGGCCCTATACTGCTCATGTCAAAGGGATTCTCCTTTGGGTCAAATAGTAGAGGCCAATTACTATTTGTTTAATACCTTGTTTTCCTGTCCCTGTACATATATAGCTGATGAACTACTGTCATATGTTTAACATTTTTCTTTTAATAGTGACAAATGTTTTTTCTGAGCTGCTTGTATAATAAGTTACAATAGTATGCAATATCTTTGTTTGCAAGGCTCAATTCTATGGTGCTGAGAAGTCTGTCCCTCATTCGGCAAAGCACTTAAGAAAATGGTTAAGTTTAAGAATGTGAGTAGTCAGGGGCACAGAGCTCAGTGACTTTCAGGATTGAGCCCTCAGAGAATAGGGACCACTTTGCTGGAAATCAATGGATTTAAGCACATGTAATGTCATTACTTTGACAGTAGTCTATAGAAGGTGTCCTGAGAGCCTCCCTGAAGTATTTAGAAAACCATGGGGCCCTTGTTATTAACAGACATTGATTTGCTATGAACCTAAAGTGGTCCAGTCACGCAGAGAGAATTTCTCCCATTAGATAATTCTATATTCAGACTGCAGAGGCAGCAAAGAGAAGCCCAACTTTTTTAGAATTACTCACATACCAGGCATCATTGACACAAATGTAATATTCCAGCTGTAAGATAAAATTATATAACAAGAGCAGAAAATGGTGAAAAGAATATTTGAAAGGAAGCAGCTAGACCCTGGACTGATATACATGAGTATGAGCTGATTTTAGGAATTTTCAAGTAGAATAAGGCAAAATAAAATGCCAGTTTATGGTTAAAATACTACCAGATGATTCACTCTTCACAGCATTCTTGTGCCATATGCTATTATGTTTGTGTTTGTTGAAGCCAGGAAATCAGAAATTGCTTGAAAGGGGGAAGTTAACTCCAATGGCATTGCATAGCATGTGCTTCTACTATACCAGGTTATGGCCACAATGCTACATAAAATATTCATAGACCAAGATGGAATTAGGTTTGTACTGTTGCATGTTCTCATTTTGGTCTGTTGGCAATATCTTATTATTTTCTGTATCTGATTTAAAAATGTGTGGTGAGTTGAGTGAGTTGGGAAATGATTTTCTTGTCTGAGCTTTTGAAAAGTTTTCCCACCCTCAATAAGGACAAAAAAACTGACAATCAAAAAACAAATTAGTTCACATCACTCCAAACGTTTTGAGAATACTGAAATGAAACATTTTTTTTAAATTTTGATCATTTTAAATTTCGATTTTTACTACAACTAGCTTAAATTTCAAAGCAAAAAAGTCATTTTGAACCAAAAATGGAATGTTTTGTTTAGAAAAATGTCAAAATGGGAAGTTTCAATAATTTTGACATATTTTTCCAAAGATGCTTTGAAAAAAGAAATTAAGCAAAATTAACCTTTCCCCACAAACAGTTTCACTTTTCAACGTATTGTCATTTTCTGATGAAGAAACATGTTAAATTCCTGACCAGCTCTAGTGGTGAGGTCATTAATCTGTATTTTAATGACCAGACTGTTTACTTTCTCTCTAGACTTGTAGAGTTTAAGGAAGCTATTAAAAACAGGAATAGCGAGGACTGGCCATTCTAGTCCTGTTTTGTGATCATAAAACAACTGATCTTGTGGTCTTGTCAGATGTCAGTCTTTTTCATTCTGTCTGCCACGTGAGGGGATCTGTCAATGTCTAGAGGCATATATGGGGTATTAACATATCAATATCACAAGCTGCCTGCAAAATGTGTTAGAGGTTCCCAAGGAAAAAAAAAACATACATCATCCACTAGCAGTATTATATTTCTTTACTTTGCATGCCTGACTGTCATTGGAAAATGCACTGAAATTAGGTCAGTTATGGTTTTCGTTAGTGGTACAGCTGTATGCTCTACACTAATCTTGTGATGTTTTCAATTATCTCTGTTTTTTAACTTTAATCTGAAACAAAATTCTTAACTATGCAGGGTTTAGAAGTGCTCTCTCATTCTTTTTTTGATTTCAGAACATGACATGGAAATGAAAGTTTAGCATGTAGTATACAGCAAGATACTTAAATGAACATAAAAGATCTCTAGGGTAAGTGGAAATAAAGTGGAAGGCTTGAGCTGAAGTGAAAGCAAAAGAATTATCTAGACATGAAAAAAATCAACAGATATATTGGCCTGGCTAATGCAAGCACAGATTTTTAGATAATTGGTTATTCACAAAGATTGAGAACATATTTATTTATTCACCTTGCTGTTTCTTGTGTGTACATCATTGTCAACCCCGAAGCCCATATTCATAATAATATTTCATGTACAGTAACTGACACATGGCTCTGCTAGAAGGAGTTGTATATATCACACTGTAGAAAGCAGAATACATAGGCACTGAATGAAACAATCTGTGACATTAAACAGTAATGTGAATTCTGCTGAGACGGCACAGCTCCCGCTGCTGTAACAGATGGATGACCTCTGGCTGTCAAATGAACTGATTTCAGTTCTCCCCGCCCCTCCAAGTCTTCAAAAATGCAACATTACAGGCTTTCTTCTGCCCTTTTGAAGAGCGCAGTGTGTAACCTCAGAATATCATCAGATCTCTGCATGTAATCAAGGCAGCGGAAGCCAAACCAGATTTTTCTCTTTGAATTTCGTGGATCTCTGTGTGCAGATCTGGCTGTGGGAGAGGTTACCAGAACCATATTCTGCCAGAAAGGGTCTGTTTTTAATAGAGAGGCCTATATTTCAATATATTGTACTGGTACATGTGTTTTCCCCTGTAATATGTCTCATAGTCTCATCTGGGCCCTGAGCAGAATCCCTAAATATTGGTACACTGGAAATAATAGATCAGAGTAGGAACTGGGGTTTTATCAGCTGAAATTCATCCATGTTTATTTTGATACTTGTGCTTTCCTGCATTACAGCTCTGCAATGATTTGGTTAAGGCGTGATATGTGTTCTTGTGTTTTGCACACATACATGAAAGAATCATGCTGCAAGCTCACAGACTCTGATTGCATACCAAGAACTATATTGTGCTTTCAAGGCATGGCCTCCTACAGGGGATGGTGAGAGATGTACTACCATGATGAGAGTTTCCAAAAACATTGTTCCTGCCCCAGGCACACTGCTTCCTGGAGTTCTGGGGAGGTCAGAAATGCACAAGTGTGCCCACTTGTACACCCTTTGACCTCCTCACTTGCAGGACCAGCTACACTAGCTGAGGCAGGTGACAGGAACATAGCTTCACCACTCCTTAACCCTCCTGGAGATGCTGTCATAATTGTAGGCCTTGTGCAATCTTTGCATTTCCTGTGATTGTACTCAGTCCCTTGCAAAGGAGTGCAAGTGGAAGAAACTCCTTGTGCCCTCCCCCATTCTGCTTGCCCAGGCAGCACTGGGCAGGATTTGTTCAAAACGCTGAAAACCAAACCAATGGTTGAGACAATTTCGGCTAAGGAGTGTAAGGATTTTGTAAAACACTTGGAAATAAATCAATGTCACAGAGATGGGAAGGGAATTTCAAAACTATGACCAGTATAAACCCATTTCACACTCCTTGGAAGAGTAAAGAGAAAGCACTTGTCAAACTATTGTATTCAGCTTGCTCCTTATTTACTACACATCTGCTTAGGCAAACACATACATTATTCAGCATCAAAAAGTTTATACTGTATGGCCCCCAATTCAGCAAGGTTGAGACATGCCTAATTTTAAGCACATGAGTAGTCCCAAACCACTGAGACTACTCATGTACTTACAGTTAGGCCCATCATGAAGTGGGTTCTATATTGGTTCCAGAGCATCCTATCTTATATAATAGAATTTGAGCATGGAGACCTACTATAACACATAGAAAAGAGAAAGGTCTGGTGAAATACTTCAAGAATGGAAGAATCTGGGCTGATTGAAAGCTATGCACACAAACAGCTCAGATACCCTCTAAAGCAGGGGTCAATTAACATTTTTGAGATCTGCAGTGTGGCACTAAGAACAGAATGAATTAAATTATGTGAACTGGTTGAGTTTCTGCGTTTTGTTATCACAAGCATCATTTGAGCATCACCACAACATATTCATGCTGTTGTATTAAATTAGTTTTTTACTCAAAGACAAAATCATTCATATGGTATGGTGCCACAAAGGCACCCTCATAAAGGACAGTGGAAATACATAGACAAGGTTCTACCTCCTCAAATAAGCCATGCTTTGGACAACAGCAGCTGCAGTTCTGGTTTGGGAAACATGTTTAAGACCACCTACAAGTACAGAATGTTTTCCGCTTGTATGAATGTCATGCAGGTTTGCTCAGAGACTCCAAAGAATCAAGACAGATGCAGGAGCACAAAAGATAAAATGCTGACATTCTTCCTTTTATTGCCTTACTTGGTCCAATGCCATGGAAAGATAAATCAAATTCATCACAATGTAACGAAACAAAAGAGTTTTGTCCTTGCATGCGATGCAGAGATTTGTGAAGCCCGCTTCTTGTTTTGATTTTTTTCTTTGTATATTACAGCATTATATGGTACATAATTAACTCAGAGAAGCATGAGCCACTGTATAAATAGAGTCTGTTTTTATAAGAAAGAAAAATCACAACATAAATCAATTGTATGTTGTGCTTAGAGGTATATGCAGTCACTTTAGAGAAGTTTGAAGTCTGGTCCGGCTTCCATCGAAGTCATGAGCGTCTTTCCATTGATCGAATGACTGTTGGATTGAGCCCTTCCTCTTGGGTAGTGCAAGCAACTTTATTTAGTGAATCTTAAAGCATTGGTAGGTAGGGAAGGAATTACAAATCTGTGGTGGGAAAATGGCAAATGATATAGCCTGCCTCAAAAACATGGCAAGCACTGGCAATTAGGGTGGGAGAGTCCAACAGCTGGGGAAGGTAGACAAAGAAAGAAAGAAAGAAAGAAAGATTCTTTGGCTGGCTGGCCTGAGGGAAGAAGGAAAAGCACTTTCCTTTCTGGCAGGGAGAGGATGGAGTTTTAAGAAGAGGTTACTGGATGCAAGGACCAGAGTAGCATGGCAGAGGATGACTTGTTCATCCAGTCTGGTTGCCTGGGAAGAGAAAATGTGCTTGGGACCCTTTACCTTGCTGTTTGGGGATGTGCCTATAGATATTTAAAAGAAAAAGGGCCAGATGGGACTCACATCTAACGGAGGCAGAACTGGTATTAGGTGTAATGTCTGTAAAATGTTCTGAACCTGCTGAGGAAAATTTTGAGGAAACAAAACAAAATGAAAAGCAGCACACCCAAACAGCCTCTTAGGTCAGCTTTATTTTCGTTCGAAATGGATGAAGCAATATAGACAAGGCTGGCATTTGGGTTGTTAAAAAAAAAGCATGCCCCTTGGGCAACCATTTGGAATGGGCATTTCTCACAAATGCAAGTATAGGGAGGGATTGTTTGTTTAACATAAACAAATCACTAAACATCTTGGTCCCATTCTATTTAAAATAACTTATTAGCACAAAAGCATAGAGCTCTGTGGTTCTGGTTTATTATGTCTGATCCAAAGCCTATTGAAATCAATGGGAGTTTGTACCAGGCCTTGTATTTGCATTTTGCTGATCTCTACATGTACCAGAAGTGCAAAGAGAGGATGAGCTTCTACTCTCACCATCTTCTCTGAAATTAAATTAAATCCTAAATCTTTTGTTTAGTTAGTGAAAATCCTTTCTTAAAATATTCTCTCTGACCTTGGTGGAGGCACTATGATCTAGTCTTACTTGTGGCACCTGGGACGCAACGGGTGGCTCTGATTAAAATAAGCAGAGCTCTTCCGAACCATAAGTTAAAAGAAAATGGTGCCTTTCTTCAAAGATAAGGAATGCTTCGGCTGGATGTGACATTCTTCTCCCTGGACTGTTATTCCGAAGGGCCATCTGTTGTGAGTCTACTCCAGCCAAACACACACACTCTTAACAGTTTCACTACCTACCTCAGAATACTTTGAAGATTGGGCCCCAACAGTCCAGCAGAGATAAGATCTGGGAAGAAAGCCTAACCATATTGCAGTTGGACAAAACTGCCTTCCCAAAGCTGCAAAAGAATTGCCTAAAGAAGCTGTTTCCAAGACACCAGATGTTGCTTGAAAAAAACAACTCATCCGCATTTTTTTTTTAATTTTAGAGAGCTGTTCCTGTAATGTTGAGAGGAGTAAATAGACACACACACACACACACACAGAGCAGAGTTAAATGACAACTGCACTACCAAAGCAGCCTTGTGGTGTTTCTGAAACACGACAAACACCAAAAGTTTATTTGGAATTCAATGTTTGTGTACAAATACAAGTGTACCTTGGAGTTAATGCATTAGGGATGTGCCAAATCACATGCATGCTCATCACAAACATAGTTACATCTTTTTTATAATGTGACTTTTTCGCAATACATTTTGAGTGGAAGATGATAAATTTCAAAGCTAGCATTATAGCTTTGTTTCTTTCCCATTGCTTTTTCTTTTTTACTCATCATTTCTTAGATGTAATTTTTTGTGTTCATTGTATTTTACTCAGAGGACATGCAGGTAAATAGTAGGTTAAACAGTAGTGGACGCTATAACTGAAAAAGTTCTTTAGGACCCTCATGGACTTATGGCAGGATTGTACACATATTGAAAAGACAAATTGCTTCGCATATATCTTCCAGAAAATAAATAAATGAAAATCATCCATCCACATCAAATTAGAAAGAAGCAGATACAGCTGTTGTTGACCTGCAAACTGTAATCCGCCCACATTCTTTGGCAGCATGAAGCTCAAAAACATTTAGCTTTTATTTTGGTCTGTCTTTGATCACAGAGCCGGGGCCACGACACACCTGAAACTCATAGCTAGGCTGTGCCCTCAGCACTTTCTTCTACTCCCCACACACCAATGATGGCCATCTTTTATGTATTTTCGTTTGGTTTTGATCATTTGACCCAGATCTGATCACAGAGCCTCACCCTCTAGCTCCCAGCAATATGCACACAACATAGTTGTGTTTACTTATTACTAATAAAAGAACAAAAAGAGAGATGCATACTTCCTTTAGCCCATTGCTCCCTAGAGCTCACTGGGGACACACACAGAGGGAGCAGTCCCTGTAACTGCATGTTCGTCACAATATGCGACAGCAACACAAAATAAGTGCTTGTTCTTGTCTGTCTACAAAATTATCTAAAACCCACATTTCACAAGACAGCAAAGGGGAGACAGGCTTGAAAGGCCCACTATCGTTTGGCATTCTGAAAGTACTTCTGTGGCAATGTGCACTAGCCTATCAAACTGCAGTTCCTCACAGCATTCCCAGAGGCATAACTTACAGATGCAGCAGAAACTTCTGAGAACAATAGCACCAATGTTGCCATCCAGTCCCCAGCCGTGTCATTTTGGTGAACACCAGAAACATAGCAGCACAAATTACAGTTCCAAAAGAGTACAGGTTATTAAATACATACTCTGCCCCCACTGATTCTCCTCCCAATTATATTGGTGTAAAAGAGGTATAACTCTATGTCAATAAATAGAGTTACATGGGTATAAACTAGTGTAAGTGACAGGAGAATCAAGTCACACAGTTCAGATATATATGTATATGTAACCCATTAAAGCTAGGTTCAAACTTTTGTATGTCTCTGAATTATTTTTCCTTGCAAACAGTATGGCAATTACTGTTACTACTTATTATTCCTCTTCCTTCTGCTCTGTTAACATCTGTGGCAAAGTCTAGTCTTATGCTTTTTTCCCCCAATCAACAGCTGCTGAATACCATGTTAGGTGAAATAGCTAATTATGCCTAAATTGTTTTCTAAAAATGATCAGATCTATTCTTCATTTTTCGTCAAACATTCAATTTTTCCCTGTTATTAAATTAATGTGTATAACATTCCTGCTGATTTTATAACCATTCCTATTTTCCCACTATAACCATGGGAAAATTATATTCTTGTTCTTGATTATATGTTCTTTGTTTTTGCGTATTTAGCATTCACAAATGATTATATCAAAGTAATTAGCAGTTCTTTACAAGATACACAAAAGAGTGAAAAAGCAAGGCCTATGAACTTCAGGCCCCCTCGGTTCATTGCCTGCTGTAAGTAATGCTTTTAGTATAAAGCAATACTCCTTAAACTTTTGAAAGTTCATAACATCTCCAGCTATTACCCAAATGTAGGGCCTTGTTCTCTTTGTTGCAATTATAAACTATAGGGAAATGGATACTCCATTAGTTTTAATTCATAGTTACACAACTGTCAGATTCCTAACTTCTGAGTGCATGACTTTAAAGAACTTATTGTTCTTAAACATAGTTTTCTTTAATGCAATTTTCTATTTAAAACCCCCATGAAAAAACAGAAATTCTATCATGTGGAACCATTTTGACCCCCAACTTGGATCAGTAATAGGGTTCAGACGTTTAGATTCACAGCACAGGCTTCTGCCACTAAAACAAAAGTAACTGCTAGCTATAGTAAGCTGCCAGCCTCTATGTGGATCAGCCACTAGAAGGGGAAGACATACACACTTTGCCAATGAGTTTCACAGCTATTTGCTGATAGCCGAGGAAAGTAGAGACTCAGGAATCTGGGTTTAATTCCAGTTTTTGTATGGGAGTGTTCCTTAGTGGTTACAGACACTTCTGCCCCAGTGTACCCAGCTTGTTCCCATCTCTCTCTGCTCCTATCCACTGTCCATCACCCTGGCTCCTGGACTTTCCCCCCTCTCCAATCCACCTTCTCCTCTATGCTCAGATCCAGCTTCTTAGTTCCTAGCTTCTTCCCCCTTTGCTCTTATCCAATTCTTCTGGCTCCTGCCCCTTCCACTCGTATATACCTCCCATGCTCCTGTCTCTCTTCCCCTCTCTTACACCCCATCATCTAGCTCTTATGTTTCCCCTCTCCCCCAGTTCCGTACCCCACTATATTCAAATTAGGCAGCTTATTCCTTCTGTTACACATTGCTTGGGCACAAACATGGCAATCGAGAGAGAGGGAAACTCCTTGTTTCTGTACCCAGCACCACAGCAACTCCCAGGAGGATCAAATTTCTGCTTTGCCCCTGCAACTGTGGGCTGGAGCATTTTAAGACGGACTCTTCAGAGAATTTAGCTCTCAAACTCTAACAAGTTCCTACAGAACATGTGCAAATTAGATTTTTTTCAAAAGTTTATAATTTGGCTGAATTTTCACATGGATGGTGAAAGGCACTCCTCTCGCTAAATCTCAGTTCCCTGCTCAAGCACTAGAGTTTCTCAATGAAATATCTGTGAGATTTTTTTTTTTTTACCTGAGCAAAACAATGGGTATTTTCTAATCTCATTCCTGGAAACGGCTGAACCATTTTAGCTGAATAAAAACAAGCAACCCCCTCCCCCACCGACACCCCCCCGCAAACAACAACAACCCCCAAACACCTGAGGCAGACATCCAGCATGCAAATATTCAGCCCAGCAGTTATAGTTTGGCAAAGTCATAAGCAATTGAACATAGGATCTTATAAGTCAAACTATTGGGCAACTTTAATTACAGGTGTTGCTGTCTGTGCTGCCTATAGTAAAACTTATCGATGATTTGATCCAGTATTTTAATAGTTCATGTTTTCTCTCAGATGGGAAATACTTCTCTTCTGCTACAACTTGTTAAAGCAGATATAGAAGAAAAGGCAAAAATGCAACAAACTCAAAATCAACAACAGAATGAGATCAAAATGTCTTTTGTTAAATTTCCTGGCAGATTCACTTATTTGGCAGCCATAGTCTCAGTGCTGGAATTCATTTGAAAGAACAAGGGAGGGGCATTTCTGATGCAGTGAGACCTCCCATCCTGAGAGCCACTTGGGCTCCACCTTGAACTAACAGGAGGACTCAGTTCTGGTGGGCCAGGCATAATTCCAGTTTATTTTACATGATATCAAACAGTTCAGACTAGGCTGGCCTGTAAAGTTATTTACCCTGGATGAGCATATATAAGTAGCACCACAAACTAAACTACTATATTGTTTACATATCCAAACACACAATTAGCTAGGGCCTTGGTGGTGAGATGGTAGGGTAGACTCAAGAGACCTCCACCCAGGATCTACTTCACAGTGGTAAGATATGAGGGCTGTATGACTCTTTCCAGTACACAGCCCCGTCACTCTCTTCAGAAAGAATGGCTGGGATCAGTTAGTTCCTCTTTCCGGTAGATGTTGGGCTGGCCAGCTGTTCCTCCCAGCAGCAGACGCTGGGTCTGACGCCAGGGATCCAGAGTGCCTGTGTTTTGTTGGGTCAGTGCCAGATTTCTGCTGCTGTCAGTGCTGCTCTCTTCCCACTGACCATGTTGGACATCAGAGGTGTATTGACTATTGCCTACAATAACAGATGTCTATTTTTGTTCTCATGACCACTGCTGCATGGTTATTAATAAAACATAAAAGGTAGGGGAGAGGATGGGACAGCCAGTTGGAGATGGGTGTGATACTTGTGGTGGGTTGGAATTGGTGGTGTTGGAGATGGTGGAGAAATCTGAAGCTGGCAACAATCTTCCTGGCTGCAGCATCTTCCCACTGCCCATCTGGAATAAAGCACTGTGGTTACTGCACTTTCTCCAGTTCCCAGCTGAGGACAGGACTGAGGAGAGACGTTTCCCCTGAGCTGTGAGACTTCTGCACAGAGCAGATCAGTCAGCTCTCAAACACGTTCAGCCTGATTTACTGGGAGATCAGTGGGAAATAGGAGACAAATGGCGGTACATAAGCAAAGGGGGATAGGATTCTGTGCTTCAGTTCTAGGAGGTGCAGCACAGTAATCCAGGGACAGAAGGGCTATGTTGACTTTAAGCCCCCTTTGCACCCTCACAATCCTGGGCTGCTCCAGGAGATGGAGTAGCCTCCAGTGTAATCTAGACAGCACTTGGGGCCTGCTTAAGTTACCTCATCCTCCCTGGGCTGCCCCATGTTTGGAACCACTGCTGCTCTGTCTGCTGTGGCCTTGCCCCAGACATGGCTCCTCAAGTCCCCAGCCCACCAGGGCCTGTGAGGGGGCAGTTTTAGGGCTGTGCTCTAAAGTACTTGAACTAGGCAAATCTGTCCTTGACTGGAAATCCACTTACTATGGAGCAGCTGATGAAGAACATGAGAACTGAAAACATCGGTATGAAAACATCAGTCTTTCTCAGCACCCACATTTCATTGTGGTACAACAGAGTTGGTATAACTGTATTTCTACAGATCTATAGATTCATGGCAAGCTTGAGTCATGACATCACCCCAAAAGCCTCTGAAGGGCCTGAAACACGGCAGCAGCTGTGATGTTGCCCAAGAATTTGACAGTCACCACCCAAATTGGACTGAAAATCAACCACAATAAGACAGATATCATGACCTTTAATATTGCCTCACTATCACCTGTATGGATAGAGGATTACGGTCTCACCAATGTAGAAACATTCACATACTTGGGCAAGTTCTATTGATTTCAATGGGAATTAAGAACCTAAATACTTTTAAGGATCTGGGCCTTGATGCTTAAATTTAGTTACCTGAGCCAAAGCGATTTTCAGAGGCGTTGAGCATCCCACCTCACATGGCAATCAATAGGAGCTATGGCACTCAGCGTCCCTGAAAACCAGGGAAAGTTCCTCAGGTGCGTAAGTGGCAAGTTAGATGTCTGATTTGGGCACACAAGTTGAAAAAGGCAGTGTTGCCAAATCTTGTGATTTTATTGTGAGCCCTGCAATATTGGGTGTTTTTCTTAACCCCTCCAGCTCCTGTCAGGTAAAAATCTCAGCTTTCATTTTTTTAAAAAGGGAAGTTTCTAGTCACTATGTTTGCAGAGAAAAGCTTGAAAATGTGAATCCTGAAGTATGAAAACCAGAAGGCAAATAAAAAGACCCCAAAAATCTTTTTACAAAAATCTCATGATTTTAAAGTAAATCTCATGATTTTGGGTCCTGACTCATGATTCACTGAAAATGTGAATATAGTTAATTGTAAGCTGTAAAGTGCAATCACAACACTTATAGGGCCATACGCTATACTGCCGAACTATAAGTGCATTTGTTCTTCCAAAGATATTTAACTTACTTGGAATTTACTTGCAAAAAGAAATAAGCAGTGTAACCACAGACAATTCCAGAACTTTCCCTCTTTCCCTCACAGAGGAAATACAGAGTCATCAAGAGAGAAGATAAATCATGTAACAATATACAGTGGAGAGAGAGAACATTTGTTTAGAGTCTTACATGCTGTGATTTTATTTGTTAACTGCCTCAGAGTGAATATTTGTTACTGTAAAATGCTCAGGAAAAAATAAGATATTTAAAAAGTTAAGGACTATGGTGGGCTTTCAGTGGAAGGGAAAAATGGAACAAAAGATAATGGCAAATGATGTGTGTTCTGCAGCTGGGAAGGCAAAGAGCAGAAGAGGTTTTTCCCTTATTGTAAATTGATAAAGAAATCATATTTCAATAATGGAATTAAGAATCTGCAGCTGGACGAGGTACAAAAAGGAGTATTAGTTCTATGAATGAATGACATCTAGAGCTATCTCTTTACAAAGGAGGGCAGCTGATTGGGAGACAGAGAAAAGGGGGGAGACGAGTGTTTTAATTTTAAACATATTAATTTATTATGGGTCAGCCTGGTGATTGGGAACAAGGTAATGGAAGGAGGACAGTGTTTTTAGACCTGTCACTTAAATTAAAGTTTTAAAAAAAACCCTCTCCAGTTTGACAGTGTTGGAACTGGAACCCAGAAAAGCATTTTTTGTTCTGTAGGTGTCAAAAGGATAGATTCTGATACCCTTACAATAAAAAAACACTTTGGTCCACAAATTATCTTATTGATTACAATGGTACGGATGGCAGGGTAAGGTGCCACCCAACATGAAGAAGGGTAACAGCAATACATTTCCTTAAAATTGGATCTCCCCAGACTCATAAGTTTGGTAAGGTTTGATATTTCAGAAAGGGTTTTTATTTCTTTTTCAAAAAGAGGGATTGCTCACCAGATTTCCAACTGTTTGTTATTGTACCAGAAGCGGAATGTAGGAGACTATACAAAAGATATTCAAATAATTTTATACGTATCACTTCCTTATACTTACAATTGAAAAATGTATGATGTATACTGTACTCAGCAAAATTGTAACCCATTTCCCTCTAACAATTACTGGCAACTTTGTAGGCTTGGGGTCAGACGCTTGATTAAATGAATTACAACTTAAAGCCCCCAGTATAAACCGTGTCATGCCCCAGGCAGCTCCAAACAATGCTCCCTATTTTAACTCATAATGGGTAGTTGGATTTGGTAAATGAGCTAATCACCGCAACATAAATATTTATGGGAGAATTTTTCTAATTAAGGTATGATCTTGTTTAGATGCTATCTGTTCAAAAGCGCTTTCCCAACAAGAAAATTACTGTTAAGAGACATTATGAAATGGCTAAACTCCAAGGGACTAAAAGGTCATTGAGCCTGCAACATGCAGAGACTATTGTGGTTCAGATTTCTATTGCCTTCGTTTGTTACATGCTTCTTTCATTTAGTTTTAAAACAGTCCCTTTCTACACTCAAAAAGTCATTTTGTTTATTCTTTGAAAAATAAGACAACAAAATTGAGGACATCAGAGTTCCCAAGCAAAATATGCAGGTTCATTTTAGAAATGATATGCTTCTTACAGAGACTGCTGATGAAATCTTTACAGCAAGTAGCACTTTACTTCACAAATACTCCCATTACTTCAGTTGAGATATTTGTGAAATAAGGTGCTGCTTAATGTGAGTTAAGGGTCTCAGAATTTGTCCCAAAGATTTTAAGATAGATTATCTCAGTTGCACCAGTGTAAACCTGGAGTAACTCCAGTGATTTCAGTGGAGTTATTCCAGATATCTACTAATATAGAATCTAGCCCTTTATGCTAACGCTGTTACATTGTGTGATGGTGGTGTAGCTGTGGATAATAGATTTTGGGAAAGAGGATAGTCTGGTTACTGTACTTTTCAAGGTCTCTTGCTACAAGTACTGTAGAAAAAACATGGGTCACACTCTGATCTTAGTAACCCCAGGGTAAATCTTCAGTAACTTCATGACTTTGATGGAATCGCTCTGGATTTACCCCAGAACAACCAAGGACAGAATTTGGTCCTTAATATGCAATTTGTAAGACATCTCTCAGTGAAAGAGCTGTATAAAATTGGAAATGTGGAGTACAGGCAGAACCATTCCCTAGGGAGAAAGGTATGTGATCTCTGTGGGGCTTCATTAATCTACTAAACAGTGTGTGTGTGCGCGCGCCATGTGGTATTTTACTCTAAAGAAATAACAAAAAGAAAATTCAGAAAGAAAAGAGAATGCACTACAATGCTGCTGTCTGGGAGCAAAATCCATAGCTTTTTAACCAGTCCAATTAGAAAATACGTATGCATGTAAGAAATCCTTTAAATGTCATAAACTGTGTTATTAACTGTGTCTGGTTATCTTTTTGAAGTTACAGCTGCCAGAAGTTTCAGAGCTGGCTTTCGCACAAGGGGTTAAATGTTACAGCATTTTGTAGCAAAATCAGCATTTATCTGTTAGTTGACATAAAACAGCAACCAAATAATACATGAAGCTATAGTTTCATACGTGAGGTTGTTCCTTTAAAAAATCTATTACAGCCAAGAGCGTGGAAAATCTTTCCCAAGTATCACCGCTGTAGCATAGCTACAAGGCAACTAGACACCTGAAAAAATATGGACTATAAAATGAGGTATTCACTCTTTCACATAATTATACAGATGGGGAGTGGGGTGGAGAAAGACATTAAAAGAATGTGACATTAAAGCTAAAAAATTCAGATTCTAGGTTTAAACCCTGTCTTTAACCAACCTCTGGTCAATTACTGTCCCATCTCATAAGGCATTACATTATAAATATAAGTGTAGGGACTTCTTAGTGGGGAAACAGAGGGCTCAGGAGATTGGGGTTCAAATGACAGAGAGTTTGTTTAATCTTTTTCTCAGATCATAGGTTCTCAATGGCAAAAATAACTCATAGAGCAGGGGTGGGCAAACTTTTTGGGCCGAAGGCCATATCTGGGTGGAAAAATTGTATGCAGGGTCAGGGGAGGGGGTTGGGGTGCGGGAGAGTGTGTGGGGTGTGGGAGGGGGTGCGATGTGCAGGAATGGGCTCAGGGCAAGGGATTGGGGCAGAAGAGGGGTGCGGGTGTATGAGGGGGCTCAGGGAAGGGGGTTAGAGTGCAGGAGGGGTGTGGAGTTCAGAAGGGGGCTCAGGGCAGGGGTGCAGAGCGGTGCAGACTGCAGGAGGGAGCTCAAGGCAGGGGGTTGGGGTGCAGGAGGGGTGCAGGGTGCAGGCAGGGAGTTGGGGGGCGGGGTTTGGGCTTTGGCCTGGCGCCGCTTACCTAAAGCGGCTCCAGGGTGGCAGCAGTGTGCACCGGGGCCAGGGCAGGTGGTGCCAGCTGCTTCTGAGAGGATCCAGATCCGGCCCGCGGGCTGTAGTTTGCCCAACCCTGTCATAGAGGGAGGTGGCGGTGGTGGTGCAGTGTGGCTGTAGTCTCCATTCAACTGGGAGCCCGGAGTAAGCCAGCACAACCGCAAAAATGAATGGTGGACTGGCGAGAGTGTCTAAGGGCTGCATTGATTTAGCCCACCAAGCCAGCCTTCACCATTGGAACTCCTATGAAGTCTGGGCTTAGTTTATAGGTGATGGAGAAGCCCTTGGAGAGAATGGCAGTGAAAACATCCTTTGCCCTTCCCTGAGGGTTGCCATGTCAACACTTACCGGGGATTGACGCTGCTGCAATCGATGCAGTAGGGGGTGAGGGGAGAGATCAATTTAGCAGGTCTAGTGAAGACCCGCTAAATCCAACTGCAGAGTGCTCTCTGGTCGCCTCTGGTACTCCACCGGAAAGAGAAGAGTAAACTAAGTTGATGGGAAAGCATCTCCCGTCGACGCAGCGTGGGGTAGACACCGCAGTAAGTCGACCTAAACTATGTCAACTCCAGCTACGTTATTCACGTAGCTGGAGTAGTGTAACTTAGGTCAACTTACCCCAGTAGTCAAGACAAGGCTGGTGAATCCTCCCTTACATATAACAGTGCCCACTGGTATAGCAGCATGTCCCATTGTCTCCCCAGCTTCCACTGCCCCCAAAACTCCTGGAGAAGGTAGGTGGGGTACTGCAGTGGTAGATGAAGATAAGGGTTTCCCTGTGAGGTTGAGAAGAATGTCAATGACAGCAGCCACCCACCCAGGCCACTCCTAGCCGCCTCACTTACAGTTCCTGCAGAAAACCAGCGAAGCGCTGTTCACAGGATCCATAGTAGAGGAAACATGCTGCAGAGATGGCGCTTCCCCTGCCCACCTCATGTTTAGCCAGGATCCAAGGTCATAGAATCTCTGCTCAGGTCACAGAAGCAAAGGGGAGATTCTTGCCCTAACTAACTCATTTCCTGCTATAATTCATATAGTGATCACTGTGCTTCAAAGCATATTTGAATACAGCCAAACATTGTCTATAGACCATGTTATTTTGTAATTCCCTTATTTTCTAGACAGATGGTTTCCATAATGTTTAGTATTATGCAGCATTCCTGTGAGGGGATGTGACTGGGCACATGGGTTGTGGGAGGAGGAGGAGGAGGATGGGCAGGGAGCCAGTCCGGAGGGAGTGGGACAGCTTACTGCACTGCAATTGTGGCACCTTATATAAAGAGAAACAGTTCACAAACAGCAACCACACACTTACTTACCCTACTTTTACCTGCCCTGGCAAGATAACCTTGGTAGCATTCTCCCCAAAAGTATCAGACAGAAGCATTTCCTTAAGTAAATGGAAGCTAGCTCTAGCCTCAGTCATTTTCAGGTTTCTTAAACTTTAACAGTAGCATTTCTCTGAGAGTTAGCAATTAATCTAGTTACAGTACATTTCAAAGCCTGGTTGAGAGCACCTTTCTCTCAGGCCACAAGCAAGTGGGTTCACTCTCTTGGGAAGAATGTGTGCCCCTGTCCAGAGTAAAGCTTAATTACAGGCAGAGTTTCTTTGGAAGTTTTTGAGAGTACGTAAAGGGCAACTGTGACAGAGTACTCCACTCACCACTAGTGTGATGCCTCCTCCTGGCTGTTCTGAGGAATAGTATGGCATGTTGATGCCCCTTCCCACAGTTGCATGCCATCACTCCATCTCTTTCTCTCTGATCTGCAGCCCCTTTTCACTCCAGGAGTTGCTGCATCCTCTTTGTGACTTGCCCCTCTGGCCAGGGCACTCAGTGTTCCCCCCTTCCAGGGTATAGTCCTTCAAAGTCTCTGTCACTCCCACAGTGACCTGACAGTCTTCCAGTTCACAGGCCTGCCAGTACCACTTCCCCAGTGATGGCTAGGGGAACCTGGGCCCACCCTCTACTCTGGTTCCAGCCCAGGGACCCTACAACATGCAGCCAAGGTCTGTTCAGTCTAGGGTGATCAGATATAAAGTGTTAAAAATCAGGACAGGGCATAACAGGCATCTATATAAGAAAAAGTCCCAAATATCAGGACTATCCCCATAAAATCAGGACATTTGGTCACTCTAGTTCAGTCTCCAACCTTGCTGCTTACTCCCTGGGCTGCTTTTTACCCTGGCACACCCTCCTTTCTGGAGTTAGCTGGCCTCTTTACTCCTCCTCCCAGTGAGCAACTGTGGTCTACTTGTCTCTGTAGCCCCCCCGCCACGCACCACCCCGCACGCCTTTCTTCTCCCAGGGAGTGCCTGGAGATTACTTCCCCACAGTCTCCTTCCGGCTCTCAGCTCCATGGCTTTATAGAAGCCCTGCCTGTTCCTGCACAGGTGAGCTTCCCCTAATTAGGGCTTTCCTCTCAGCCTTCAGCCTAATAGGTTGATTGGCCCATCTGGCCACCATTAACCCCCTCAGGGGAAGTGTGGGGTGGACACTCCATCACAGCAACATTGTGCAATATTTATTTTGACTCTCCTTAAATTATATCAGTTCCTGCTTAAACCATTTCCCTCACAGGAATGCTGCATAATACTAAACATTATGGTAACCATCTATCTAGAAAATAAGAGAATATACAGAGGGTTAAAATAAAATAAGGCCTAGATTTTCAAAAGTAATGAGTGGTTCTGAGAACCTTGATATTTGCCCCACTTCTGTTATAGCCTATAGAGGTGATGTTTGCTTATGTTTATACAGAAATGTCTTAAAATGTAAAGAGGCCCAGAATTCTGTTTCCTAAAAATTGGCTTGACAGTAGCCAAGTGAGGTGTGGCAAAATATGAGTGAAATAAACTGAGACAATTCAAGAGCAAATTAAAAATAAGTTAGGGCATAACCCCAGGTCATGTTGTAAACATGTTTTGGTCCTAACTGTTTTTACAAATGTTTTAGATAAAATGTTACTGTTTTGGAAAATTCTATCTATGTTTATGTAGATGCCAGTTAAGATGATGCTTAATGTTAAATAACCAATGAGAAAGTAGAAAATATTTAATTATGGTAAAAAAAAAGTGGATTTAATGTTAATTATTATAGTCGATTATAAAATCGATAGCATGCTAGTTTTAGATAAGGTGCACCTATCCACTTTCAAGAGACTTTTTAGAGAAAGGATTATACCCCTGTTCCCATTCAGTATTGATCAACTCTGAATGCATTTTTTCATCTGAGAATGTGAGTATCAGAGCAGTGTGGGGTTATTTTGTAATGCCTGTTTGCTTAACTAATTTTACATTAAATAATTTTTTAAATTTTATCACTCCTCTAAATTAAATGACCTGTAACAACCCTGGAGGCTTGAGCTTTAAAGAATTCAGTTTGGTTTTATTCATTATTTTTAACTACTAATTGGAAATCTATAAATCAAAGGTTATAGTGTCCACCTTGAGACACCTTAAAGAGGCCTGATTTTCAGAATTTCAGCACTTCTGAAAATCCAGCTCCATTGAGGTGTCCCAAGCTGGACCCAAAAAATGGAGGGACCCCAAATTACTGGTCACTTTTGAAAATCTTAGTCTGACTACATAGCAATGTCATTCCGTAACTGATTTAAAAAATACAGGAAAGGAAATTGTTACCAGAGAAACCACACAGCAGCCAGAGTTTAGATGACTGTCTTCTAGGGTCCCTCCTATTTCAGGATAGCATCCAACAGTAAGTTCTTTTGACTTTATGTCCTGGATAGTGTGTACAATAAAGGCGAAGGTTAGTTATTATTTGGATTTGAATTCTGAGCCAAAATGTTGAAAAGCAGATACTACCCTCTGATAATGTGTGTTAAGCAGAACCTGTGGAGGTGCTGGTTTGTCCTCATGTGTTATGGAAATCAGAGCAGGAAAATAATTGTGGAGTATGCAGATCTGCCTCATTTGTATAGCAGCCGGACATGAGCAACAACAGCATAAACAAACTAACATAAAAATAAAACATCAGTCTGTGTATTAAAACTGAATATGAAATTTTCATGGGAAAAATGGACTGTATGGCAGCTTTATGAAAGCATGCACCCAGTAGCTCTATTTTTTTTCATCCACAAAATCTAAATGCTGTCATCAAAATTGGAGCCAAACAAGTTATTCAGTTAATAATTTATTCAACAATTTTAGTCTATTTTTCTACTTCTAAATTGTCTTCAAGCAGTTTATGATTTTCCTGAATTGAGTCAGTGTCTGAAAATATTTGTTTTATTGTTGTGTGAATAATCTTTAATTGGTAGATTATTTATGAACTGTTTATGTGACTATCTGAGATCCAAAATCTAAAATTTTAGTTGTTGATTAGTTTCGACTGGACACAAAAATCACAAGCTGGTTTTTCTGTTCCCTTGGATGAGAATAATTCTTTGGTGCAGGTTTCCAGTGTGAATACCCATGTTCATTAGTTCTAAATTCACTGTCCATGAATATTCTCTAATGTTTGTTTTAAAATTTGCTGTCTTCATGAATATTGCCACCAGAAAACTTGTTTACTAGAATATTTATGGACAAAGTGAATTCAATTTTTAATTTGAATGAATACTCATGACTTTTGTTTTTTCCTGACGTGTCCAGCAAGTTCTAGTCAACTTTATGTATTAACACCCACCAAAGTACACTGGAGAGGATATTCACCCTGTTGCTGAGAACCTACATAAATCTGGTTAGGCTCCAGTTCTGAAAACAGATCTGGGAAGGCTGACCTTTATGCACATGCAGAGCCCCACTGAAGTCAATGGGGTCTGTGTCAGAACAGGTGTCCATTCATTGTAGGATCAGATCCAGAGTTTCTGCAACAGGGCTGTGTGTGAGGTAGCCAGAGGCACAACAGTTCTAAATGTGGGGACACCACGGTTCTCTGTAACATGGAGAGAGTTCTCTATTGGCCCTCAGAGGCTGGTGTGGAGGGTGGCATTGGGATGGCTCAGAAGATCCCTAGAATCTGGAATTTTGAGATTCAAAATGTGGTACACAGTGCAGGGAAGTGGCAATATTTTAGCCATTATATTAGTATAGCAGCTGCTATGGGGCTGTTCTGTAGTCCTGGCCCTGAGCTACGGGTGGATTTTGCTGCAAAGCTCTGTACATTTCACCCAAGTAAAGCTTGATCAATCAGTGAACTTTCACTATTCATAATAAAAGCCATTTTTGCATTATGGGAGAGCTTAAAACATGATTTTTTGGCTTTCATACCATAAATAAAACTAGCCATTTGTTAACTTATGGGAAAATGTTACTCTCTGTAAGATCCTATATGCCACACTAACCCCTCTCTGAATTTTTACAGCTGATTTATAGGGCCCGGAAACAAGGCACTTGTAGCAGAAATGCTGACAGATTCCCTTAACTGTAACAGCTTGAACTGTGTGCTGTAATTCATGATATCATACTTCTGACTAAGGAATGCACACTAGTAATTTCCCCCTATAGAACTAAAGGTGCATTATCCTGATAAAATGGAGAGAGTTGCACCATACTCTGTAATTTCCTAGTCTCTTGGTAGCCTTCTGAAGATAAGTATTCAAACATCTGGGGCTTTCTTTCCCTAAGATATTCCAAAGGCGTAAGTTCTTCACTTCTTTGTACACCTGATGACAATCTCTTAAATGTGTCAGCAGGTCTTCTGCTACTTTGTGGAACTGCTGAGAGTTTTTAGTGGAATATGAAAAATATGTTGCTTTTGAAGTTACTTACACATATATTCACACAGATAAACCAGGCTGGCATTCACACCAACCTAACCTGCAGGGCAGGGGCGGGGGAGATTCGTGAGACTTAATTCATTAATGTTTTCAAAGAGCTTTGAGGTCTTTGGATTGAAGGTTTAAAAATGAAAAAAATATTATTGGTCTGATATTACAGAAAAAGCCCAAACAGGATTTTGTTTTGGTGATGATAATGATGATACAATCCATTGCCTTGTGTGCTAATTGATCCATCAACAGACTGTACTGCATCTCTGCCTTTGCTCCATATGGCATATTAGTAATCACACCATTTAACTCCATTGTATGGAGGTGGCTTGTGAAGTAGATTTAACTGTTTAAATTATTCAAAGACTTGTGGATTTATTTTTTTTAGACCTTTTTAATAGAATCACATCTATATGGGAAATAATTTTCTGCTTGATAATATAATTGTTTATGCTTGGATTAACCTGTCAGTTGGAAAAAAGCAGAGACCCAAGGAAATGGAGGAGAGAATCTGAGTCTTAAGAAGAGGCTTTTGTTAAAGAAATTCCCAATCTTCTTATGTCAGTGTATTGAAATAAAGAGACCTAATCTCTCTTGTTCTTTCTATTTCTTCTCCTTGCATCTTAAAACTGACAAATCGAGGGTTAAACTATTTCTGAGCCCTATAAAAGAATGAGCTTAAAAATGGTCCCATAATTAATATGTAAATCAGGCTGATAATATCTGGCTAAGGCAACAGATGTACTGCACTGATGAACTGCCACCAAGCATGGCTGATGAAACCTGTCTGCTGTTGGTTTTGTGCCTTTAGAAGCTGCTGATCAAAGTTAAAAGGATATGCTCTTGGTTTTGCTGAGGCTTTGTCATCGTGCTTGTGTGCCTTGAGCCTATGAAGTTTTTGCCTTTGGATAGATGACTCTTTGTAGATATGGCTATCTTAATATGTGTAACTATTTTCCTGAGATTAGAACAGCTGTCAGAATTGCTGTATGACACTGATAATGGCCTAGGAAAACAGAATGTGTCCTTGGTCACTGGGCAGTCCTGCTCAGTGATGGATTAGCCACTTGGCCAATGGGGCCAATGCCAATTTGGGTCCCCCAGCAAAATGGGCACCCCCGTGCCCTGACCCGCTCCACCTGCCCGGTGCTCCTGTGGAGAGTGAGGGTGTTATATGCTTGGGGGCAACAATTTTAGGAAGAAATCACTAGAGACAGAGAGAGCTGTAAACCCTGAAAGCAGCCATTTATTGCCACACACTGAACTAACCAAAAACCAGCCAAAACTGGCCAGGCTATCCCCTAATAATCTAACTCAGTTTCCATAGCAACACAAGATTCTATTACCACAACAACCAAACACACTACATATTCTTCCCCCCTTCATAAGAACGCCCCCTAAATAAAACAAACACTAAACTAGAGAAGGAGGGTAGGCTGCCTCCATTCCTGGCTAAACCCTGGGGATTATTTTGCCCCATAACCGTGGGTTCACCCTAGCTAAAGATCCAGCCACTGACAGAAGGAGGCCTTCTGTCTCTACGTGGCTTACGGCGGACTTCTGGTGTTGTTGCACCCGAAAGTGTCTTGGGCGTGGGCCTGAAAATGGGCTCAGGGTTCATAGGGCGAATGGGTGAGGATGTGGTGTCAGCTCGTGCCAGACAAAGGGGTATCTCTGCCGCCGGCAATAATGACGAGGAAAAGTCAGGAACAGGTGACTCTTGATTCGGTGTCTCGCCGGAAGTGGTGAAGTTAGGCAACTCAACTGAAGATGTGTCCTGAGGACTGGTATGAGCTTGCAGCAGCTGATCTACATGTTGCCACCAGGTGAGATCCTCTGCAGTCCAGACTGTGTAGGAAACAGGTCCTGGTTGAGCGATGACAGTGGCAGGGACCCATTTAGCTGCAGAAGTATAATTCTGAGCCAAACCGGCTGTCCTGGGCTAAAGGTTTGGTCTTTTGCTCTGGGTGCATGCCTGATGACTTGATCTTGCTGCTGATGTTGCACAGTTTGTCGGGGTTCAGAAGATTTCAGCAGATCAAAGCAAGTGTACAGCTGTCGTCCCATCATTAGAAAAGCTGGTCTTGGTCGTAGCATGAAGTGTGTTTCTGTTGGACAGTAAGAAGGTGTCCAGACGCTTTTGAATGGATAATTGTCCCCTTGCCGATTTCAAAGCTTGTTTCATTGTCTGCACAAATCTTTCAGCTAATCCATTGGTGGATGGATGATATGGTGCTGAAGTGATGTGTGAATCCCATTTGCCTTCATAAAATTTTGAAACTCCTGAGAGACGAACTACAGTCTGTTGTCACTCACAAGTTGTTCTGGCAGACCGAAAATGATTAAAGTAGTTTTTGGATGGCACTCTCTGCAGTAGTAGACTGCATTATAGAGACTTCTGGCCATTTAGAATGGGCATCTACCACCACCAAGAACATGCTTTCATCAAGGGGGCCAGCGAAGTCAACGTGAATACTTTGCCATGGGTTTTCAGGCCAGTCCTGTGGGTGTAGGGGTGCCCACTGGTGTGCATTCCTCACACCCTGACATGACATACAAGTTTTTGCCTTCTCTTCAATAGCACTATCTAATCCAGGCCACCAAAAATAGCTTCGTGCAATTTCCTTCATGCGCACTATTCCACAGTGACCAGAATGTAGCTGTTCTAACATCTGTGATCTCAGTGGTGGTGGGATAATGACACGTCTCCCCCACAGCAAACAACTAGATTGGATCGATAACTCCATCCTCCTGGACATGTAGGTAGCAAGGTTGGGTGAGACCAGAGAGGTTCATCGAGATGTTCCATGCATCACCAGGTCCATAACTTGGGACAATACTGGGTCAACTCGAGTTGCCTTCTTTACCTGAGTAGCGGTGATGGGTGTATTCTCTAGCTGTTCAAAGTAAAAGATTTCCTTCTGGGCAATATCTTGATGTTTGACTGGCAAAGGCAGCCTTGAGAGACCGTCCGCATTGCCGTACAGAGTGGATTTCTGATGTGTGCGTGGAAAGCAACAATGCCCAACATTGCATATGACTAGCAGCTAATGGGGGAATGCCTGTGTGGGGTCCAAAAAAAGAAGTTAGGGGTCGATGGTCTGTGAGAAGAGTAAACTTCCATCTGAACAGGTACTGATGAAACTTCCGAATTCCAAAAATGATTCCCAATGCCTCACGTTCAATTTGGACATAGTTAGTTTCTGCTTTGCTTAGAGTGCGTAAAGCAAAAGCAGTAGGTCTCTCTTCTCCCGAAGGCATAATGTGTGACACGACTGCTCCCACTCCATAAGGGGATGCATCGTAGGCCAACTGTAGGGGTGAGGATGGATCAAAGTGCGTCAGAACTTCAGAATTTAGCAGTGCATCCTTAGCTTTGTTAAATGCAACATCACAGGCTTCAGTCCACTTCCAGGCCTTGTTCTGCGCAAGGAGTTCATGAAGCGGTTTTAGCAGTATGGCTAATTGTGAGATGAACTTTCCATAATAGTTCAATAGTCCTAGAAATGAGCAAAGCTGGCTAACATTTCAAGGAGGGGGAGCCTCCACAATAGCCTTAACTTTTGCAGGGGTCTTACGAAGACCTGTAGCATCAATGATGTGTCCCAAATATTCAACAGAGGGCTGGAAGAATTCACACTTGTCTTTATGGCCTATGAGTCCGTACTCTTCCAGTCTTTGTAGGGAAGCCTCCTCATTCCTTCCAGTGTCCAGGATGTCATCCAGATAGCACTGGACTCCTGGCAAGCCTCACAAGATCTGGTCCATAGCCCTCTGGAACAGGGCGGAAGCAGATGTTATTCCAAATGGTTGGTGACAGTATTGATAAAGCCCTTTATGCATCACAATAGTCAACAGCTCTTGGGACTTTTCATCGACATGCATCTGTAAATGCACTTGACTCAGATCAATCTTACTGAACTTTTGTCCCCCAGCCAGGCCTGCGAAGAGGTCATCAATGCAGGGAAGTGGGTATTGCTCTACACACACCATTGGGTTGACAGTGACTTTAAAATCATCACAAATCCGGAGGGAGCCATCTTTCTTCACTATTGGAACAATAGGAGTTGCCCTTGGGCTATGGGACTCCATTTGTGACCAGGTGCTCCAGGTCCGCTTCAACCTTCGGCCTGATGGCATATGGCACAGTTCTGGGTTTCAGATATTTTGGTTGACTGTCAGGTTTAATGTTCAATGTCACAGTGATTCCCTTCATACTTCCCAGATCCTCTCCAAAAACAGCAGCATGTTTCATTAGTATAGCAGGCAGACTGGTTTCTTCTTTGGTCATTTGTTGCACTTCTGCCCAGTTCACCTGGATCTTCGTAAGCCAAGACCTACCCATTAAGGCTGGGTAATTACGTCTCACCACAAACAGTGGCAATTTAGCAGCCTGTCCATTGAGTTCCACTTTAACATCAGTAGTGCCCAACAAGGGCACAGCTTCTCCCGTATATGTCTTCCGAACTGTTTTTGTTGCTTTAAGCAAAAGATGCTGTAGCTTTTCTTTATACACAGTCTCAGAGACCAGCAAGATGGCTGCACCGGTGTCCCGTTCCATGCATATAGGTTTACCATCCAACAACAGGGTTGCCCAGTATTCACGTGAGCCCACTGCCAAAGACAAAACGTGGAGTGGCTCTTCTTCTTGTGATGAGGTGTCTCCTTGGTCATCCTGGATCTGCTCTAGAGTATGCAGATTTCACTTTTTGGTCAGCCAGACCACAGGCCTCTTTTTCTTTTGTTTACAGGCACACTCAATGTATCCCTTTTTGTCACAGTGTCGACACACCAGGTCCTTACACCAGCATTCTGACGCATGGTGACCCGGCTTACCACAGCGGTAACATTCATGACTCCCCACAATTTTGTGGGTAGGTTCTTGTGGCACCGTATGCACTCTAGGGGATGCACCAATGGATTGCGCCTCCTTTGTTGCCAGTTCCGTAGAGACCGCAATATTAACAGCCTTCTGTAAGGTAAGCTGAGCCTCTGTCAATAGGCGCTTCCATATAGCTTCACTGTGCAGGCCACACACTAACCTGTCACATAGGACATCATTTAGTATCTCTTTAAATTCACAGTGTTCTGCAAGCTTTCTCAAAGTTGCTACGAATTGTACAACCGTTTCGTCTTCTTTCTGGTCTCTTTTGTGGAACCTATATCTTTCAGCAATTACCAGTGGTTCTGGAGAAAAATGGGACCCCAGGGAAAAGACTGATAGCTCAGTGGTTTGAGCATTGGCCTGCTAAACCCAGGGTTGTGAGTTCAATCCTTGAAAGGGCCATTTAGGGATCTGGGGCAAAAATTGGTCCTGCTTCAAGCAGGGGGTTGGACTAGATGACCTCCTGAGGTCCCGTCCAACCCTAACCTTCTATGATTTCCACAATGTCACTGTAAAATTTAGTCTCTGGCTTAACAGGGTGTAGTAAGCTGTGTAGCAGGGAGTAGGTGTTAGCCCCTACAACACTTAAGAATATTGGCACCTTCTTCTCTTCTGTAATGTCATTTGTAGTAACAAAAAGCTCAAAATGCTCAATATATACATGCCATTGCACCATAGTCTCCTCAAAAGGTTCCAGTGGCTCTGTAAGTGTAGCCATGATTTTAGTTTCAGTTTGCACAGTCAGTGCAAACAAGCCAGTTCTCACTCCCTTCCAGCAGGAAAAAGGGGGTTTTTTTTGCACCTTAATTTCCACTTCCTTCTGTTGCTGGGGCAGCACAGACATCCCATCCTCGTCGCCATGTTGTTATATTCTTGGAGGCCACAGTTTTAGGAAGAAATCACTGGAGACACAGAGAGCTTTAGTAAACCCTGAAAGCAGCCATTTATTGCCACACACTGAACTAACCAAAAACCAGCCAAAACTGGCTGGGCTATCCCCTAATAATCTAACTCAGTTGCCATAGCAACACAAGATTCTATTACCACAACCAAATACACAACAGAGGGAACCCCCCGTTCCCGACCCCGCTTCCTGGCAGGAGCGCCGGGCGGGCAGAGTGGAGCAAGCCCCCATGCCCTGACCCCATTTTCCCAGCAGGAGTGCCAGGGTGGGTGGCAGGGGACTGCAGGCAGAAGGGGTGGGGAGGAGTCACTTGCTCTGGCCCAGGTCCCCGCAAAACCCTAAAGGTTTGCAGGCAGATTCATCCAGACTGCAGGTGCTGGCTAATTAACATACAGCAACTACAGCAGCTAATAATTCAGTTTTAAGTTTCCATTACTAGGGGCTAATAACACAGTCAAAAATACACTCAAAACTTACATTGATATAAAAGGAGCATATTCTGTTAGCTGCTTCCCACCAGTCTGAAAACTTAGTTGGTCCAAACCTGCATTCTGTGTGTACACCCACACTCCCATTGACGTCAGTGGAATGCAGGATCATGCCCCACATACAGATTTTCCTCTGAGTGCAAGAGCATGTTTATATTAACAACTACAGAGAAAGCTCTTTTGAATGAAAGTTATGAAAGCTGTTTTCCTTCAAGAGTTACAGGCAATGGGCACCCAAAATGTGGATTATATTTGTGATATTAAGAATCAAGGGCGTAAGTAGCAGAAATCTAGACTGCTTCCTTAAATAACTAATTTGGGCCAATTTAATTTTTTTTTTTAAGAGAAAATTTAGTGGACAAAATCCATCCTCTACCAACTGCAACAACTTCCCCACTGAGCAGGAAGCCTCTGCCTCGTCCTATTCAGGTATTCATAGCTAGTGTGAGACTTCTTGTGGAAGCCTGTCTGCACATCTGCTCTTTGCCTGCCAGGCAGAGGCCACTCAAGACAATCTGCCAATTCAGGCAAAACTCCAGTGTGCTGCCCTGCTCTTTGTAAACCTAGGGCAGCAGATTTGGCCCAGGTGCCCTTCTGTCATGATGGAGAAGGGTGGCTGGGCCAAATCTGCTGCCCTAGGCAGCTGCCTAGTTCGCCCATAGCTAGAATGGGCCCTGCTGCCAGGGCAAGGGTGCCAGGATGCTTTCACAGCAAGAAGAAAGAGAAGGAGAAAATATCACCACTACTGTAAAGAATCAGGAACTGTTCAGTGATTGGCTGTCTCTACCACACCTCCTCCTACTCTCTTCAGAGGGAATGGATAACATAGGACAAAAGTTAATATTGTTTTTTCTGGCACAAATATCAGTAACATTGGCAGAGAACATGCTGTGGAAAATGGCTACTTCCCGGGGTCCACTCACCTTTTTCTCACTCCCACATACTTGGCTTGGGTCATCTTCTGTAGGCTTCCAGGAATAGGGAGAGAATGTTGTACAGCTGCCACTCCCCCCCTTCTGATGCTTTGGGGACATTTCTAACCTTTTCCACTCCCATTTGTTTCCTTGGTTCCATAAAGTTGAGGGAAACTCATAGGCTAGGATGTCTGTAGTCATGACTGTAGGAAATATTCGGGCTTTGCACCATGCATCATCGTAGCAAAGAAACTTGGCTTTGGCAGATTGGCAACAAACTGTAGTATTTGAATTATTGTGACGGTAACTAATAAATATCTGTAGCAGGCTTTGTTTAGACACTGCATTAGGAAACAAATCTCTGAACTTCAGTTTAGTGCTTTCTTTTTCATTGATTGTTTTAATAAATCTCTTAGCAGCTTTTTGTTACATAGCGCATTCCCAGTGGCTAGACCTACATAAAGAACAGTTGTGAAATAGGACAGGCTATATCCCCAATCACGGGCAGGAACAGCCAGAAACTAGAACCTGACTAGAGCTTAAAAGACCACTCACAAGGCTTTGCATTTTCTCTCTCCTCTTTGCAGTTGCAGGCAAAGGAGAAGACAACAAATGACATCACAAATGCTATAATTCCTAAATGAGAGAGCGCCTCCCTCCAGCAATGGAACATATCCAACAGATAATTGCCCTACTGCCACCTTGCTCCTGTTGCCAGGACCCGCCCCAGCAGGTGACCTTTCTGGAACCTGTAGAGCCCTAAAGTGGGAAGCAGTTCCTTTCTTTCGCTCTCTTCCTCCCCTGCTCAAGCAGGAAGAAGAGCAATGCTCTCCCCTGCTGCCAGGTACCAGGACATCTTCAGTCCATGGACTACATCTCCTGCTCCAAACAGCCTAATACCTGTACCTAAGATACACCCAAAAAGTTTCCTACTTCCAATCTAGTTTTATACTACTCTGGACTGGAGCTAGACCTGAGTTATTTTATAGGAATGAGAGACTGAAAGTCTTTGAATTTACTGGCTTAGTACTATTCTCCCTTTGAAGTCAATGGGCATTTGGCCGTGATTTCAATGAGAGCAGGACTGGATCCTAATTCCCTATACCCCTAATCAGGGTGTTTCAAGACTCATGTCTCCAAGAATGTTGAAAAGCCTCTAGTAAGGCGATATTGTGGCCTAACCAATAAGGAGTGGGAATCAGGAGATGTGAGTTCTCATCTCAGCTCTACCACTGTCCCCGTGTGTGACCCTGGGACATCTCTCCTGTCTGTGCCTGTTTCCCCTCCTACCCTTTGTCTGTTTAAGTTAGCAATTTTGGGGAAGGGACTGTCTTTTACTGTGTGTTTGTACAGCTCTTAGCATGGCAATGCCTGATTATGATTGTGAACTCTAGGTGCTACTGTAATGTAAATGATAGTGTCCGCATGAGTTTGTTTTGTCAAAAGGGCCGGGGGGAAGAGCATTAGAAAGATAGACCAATAGAACAGGAAGCTACTCAAAACACAAAGGGGGGCGGGGAAGCTGGAAGACAGTTCTATGAATCTTTGTGCTCCTACCAATATTTATGCCACAGAAATATCCAGTTGTTGACACATATCACTTTGCTTGGTATAGAGATAATAAATCACACCAGTCAACCATAAAACTTCTCTAAAAGTTACTTGATTTTAAAATTTTAGCCTTCTCTTCATATCTTAGGTTAGAATAATTAGAGAATCAATAATTTTTGGCATCCTGCCCTCCGTTGTGCTTAGCAAAATTTTGATATGGCATTTCATCGGAGCACATCCAAATTGCATTTAAAAAATAAAGATATTGCTCAAATTCACAAACTTTTATATGAAAAGGACAAATCAGTCCCTTCAAAATACAGAGCAAAATCTCTAGTGTTCATTTACATTTTATTGGAGTCCAAAGGAGTTTTCTGATGTGACAACAGGAGGAGTGATGCTGCTGGTAATGCAACATTAAAAACAGATTTTAATGCAGAATCTCTGCAGATTAGTGGAACTAAATCAATGGCCTAATAGAGCAATGATAGTAGGTAGAAATCTTTCAGTGACAAATGTAATTTGTAACCTTTTCAGTCTAGGATTCAGCTACTGAAAGAGTGGGGAAAAGGTTCTGACTGGACAGAGAGAAAAGCATAATGGATAGTCTCCACAGTGCACATAATTGCTTCCAGGTGTTTGTTCATTTTACTAGTTAGTCTTGGGGCTTCACTACCATCTCAGAATGTTTTCTTTCTCAAAATGACAGCTCCCCAGAAGAATCATGCCAGTTATTATTGTTACCTACAAGTGCTCAAATCTGCTAATTTTTTTTTTTTTGGACGTGTTGCATGATTCCACTTTCCAGATAAAATCAAGGTCTGGCATATAAACAGTGCTTGACAAGAGAACAGCACAAAACTAATTTGTGTGTTAATCCCTGGAAAATACAACGTATTCATTCATTTCCTCCAGTGATTTTGCTTTAATGCGCATATTAGAAGATATGTTGGCATTATTTTGTGACCATGTTTTTGACTGTATGTCATTCTTTGGGAAACACTACTATTTCAGCACCACCAACTTGAAAATCCCCTTTCTGTCTGGAAAACATGTACCTACTATAGTTACAAGTATCACATCCAATTACTATAACTGAAAATTATAAAGAAAAACATTCTGGTTTTTTTCCCAAATTACTTACCTTGTATATATTGGCAGCATTTTGTGTATAGTCAGTTTAATTTTTTCTGAGGTATAGTCAGTTCTTTCTGGAATAAACAAGAGCGGAACAATAAATCCCTTAGGAACATTTTTAAAGGCCTTTTTTAAAAAGAAATCAGGACATTATTTAAAGTGTGCTCTATCAGAAACTGGAATTGTTTTTAAAAAAATTTCATTAAAATCAAGACTACTGTGTCCATTCATTGTTTTGTATTGTTCATCACTAATTAAGCCATTCTGAAAGATGCTGAGGACCACCAAAAACCTCTTCATCAGGCTGAATAAATGCAATAAATGCTCCATTACAGTCTTGAAGAAATGACATCAACTGGACCTATAGAAAATGACAGCTAGGAGGGGTCTTAAAGGAAACGTAAGATTTCTGCTTTGGCTTTAGATGGCTACAGAAAAATTCACATAATTAAAAACAATGTAAATTAAACAAAGACATTAGAAAGAAGTACTTAAAAATACCAGAGAATGTTTCATAAACTCCCTTGGTGTATTATTCACGCTGCTGTATAATTTCTTGGGCCTATGGCTTCTTCTTCTTCAATGCTTAGCCAATTGGTCAGCTGCAGTGATTGTTTGCCAGTTGGTCTGTTCCTGTACAGCCACAAGGGCTTGATGGGCTGGAAGTCCAACATTGGAGCAGACTTGATGTACCAGTGTAATAGGGGATCTGCCTCTGGGATGCCTCCTCTCCTTGGTTGGTGAAATTTTATGCCGGATGTTATAAGCCATCCAGAGAATGGCGTTTGATGGAACGTTCTGCGGCATTCTTGCGACATGTTTTAAAAGCAAAAGACGCTGCCATGGACAATGGTTCCAGTAGGGCCTATGGCTGCCATTTTAATAATAATTCCAAAAGGAAACATCCTGTGAATTTGCAGAAAGGTAGAAATAATTACCTGTAATTAAGGGCTCTAAGGATCAGGGCCCCCCATTGTGCTATATATTGGACATGTCATTCCTTCTTCTCCTATCCCAGAAGTAGTTTGGAGAGTCAGTCATTAAAAAGACAAAGAAAGAGAAAATACCTAAAGAAAAATATGAACCTTACCTAAAAAGAGGTGTGGAAATTGACTGCTGTTTCCTGTGTGACTGTCTCCAAACGTGATCACCTGATCTTGATACATGTTATCAAGGTGACAATATAGCTGTTTGTATACTGTGAAACTGCTTCCTTCTTCATTATGTTGTACTTTCTTTTTTAACATACAGAATATTTTAGTGGTGATCTAGGCCTGTGTTACACTGCACCATGTGTTTGGAAATTATTTTATATTCCATTGCAGTTTCCCCTCCTGTTTAAAAACAATTTCAGTATGTACTTAATCTGTTGATTTTGGCTGGAATAAAATCTGCACGCAGATAGAAGGAAACACCCACCCTCTTTCCCCAACATTTCTCACTCTCTCCTTTCTCAGAGTATTAAGTGATGGTCCGATCATTATTAATTACTAAGCTGTAATATTATTAGTCATGATGGATGGGCTCTTAAGAGCTTGTGGTTGATTCCACAGGGATTCTACAGAAATCCAGCATCGGTTACTGCTCCATTATTATAAAACACTATTGCTATATTACTGCTGGAGTGACAAGAATTTTGAAAAACCCATTTGATAGGCAACCATTTATTTCAGGGGACGGGGGGAAAGGCTAAGTTTATGGGGCCTATGGGAATTTAATAAAAGTCAGCGAAGAAGTTAATTCAGTGGAGAAATTAACTGTGGAACAAATAAGGTGAGCAACACTCCCTCCTCCAAGAAAGCTAAAAATATTACAATTCCTTGTTAATGCTCAAAATGAATGAAAAAAGTGGTAAAATAATAAACCCTCAAACCCTTAAAAGTGCTCCCTTTAAACCCGGAAAGTATTTAAACAATAATATTTGGAAGGTATTGTGCTTTAATATCATAATCCTTTGTTTACTGTGGATAAAATTACATAACCGATTGCCTTTCTTCTTTGTTATTCTGAGTGAGTTCTCTCTGACTTGCCTTCCTGTCCCAACTTAAATATAAAGAAAGAACATAAACATGCTACTTTAAGGGTTACCATGTTCTGGAAGTACTATGAAAATCTTAGGCCAAATCAGATCCTACCATACAAACAATGCAGAAGGGGTTTACAAAACAAATAGAAAAATCCATGAGTTGCCACTTACAGAAAACTTGATACATTATCCCCTCGAGGAGCCATTAGTGGTGATGAAGACGACACAGGAGGCCAAAGACTAGCTGGGTAATTCTGCCCCCCAACTGCGTGGGAATCAGAGCATGACAATCAGAGCATCAGTTTGCCAGCCTTCTTGAATGCTGCCCTGGCACTGCTTTCCTTCATACAGCTTGTTGAGTGGCCATGCTGTCACTTGTCGCTGAGTCCACTGCTTCACATTACCTCTCGCTCTGAGGCCTGGTGGTTGGAGCTGTGAATGGCAACTTAATGCTGCTGTGCAGATTTAGGTCTGGTTTATTCCCAGAGAGTTAGAGCAGCTGTTCCCCAGCTCTCTCTCTTTCTGGCAAGCCATGCCTCATAAATCACTGAACCTGCAAATATATAATATACACATGAAGCGGCTTCAGCCCAATCAAATGGAGGACAGTTATGGACACATTTGGCTAACTTTTATATATGTTGGCTCTTCCCCTGTGGTGCACTGGAGGGATGGTTAGTTTATAGCAGTTGTGAATACATCAACACACTTGTACCTTTTCTCTTCATTCTGACACTCTCAATATTAGAGTTACATGGGTAACATTCATAGAGAGCCGAGATAAAGGACATGACTGGAGTATTTCCCATGCCAGCGCTAGTTTTAGGGAGCAGGTGTGCCAGGAAGACATGACTGGCATCTTTCTTCAGAAGTTAAGGAAAAGGATGGATTTTGAAACTCCAGACTCCATGAAAGCCCACCAGGCAAACTGAGCTCTTGGCAGATCCAGGGATTATCTTGAAATGTTTGCTGAAGCTCTAATTATTTCAGTTCTGTTCCCAGGATTTTCACAAGGTTTTTAAATCTCCAAACTCCCCATAGTATAAAACATGAACATTGTTTTCAGCTTTGCTTTCCTTTTAATTACTCAAGTTATGTCAGTTGTAAAGCTGCTGGAACTGAAATCAGCTTTTGGCTTTCACTTATTTTCAGATCAACAATTGCTGGATAAGAGCATGAAATTCTATCTCTGTTGGCAACTCAGCCCTGGTCTACACTAGGACTTTAGGTCAAAATTAGCAGCATTAAATCGATGTAAACCTGCACCCGTCCACACGATGAAGCTCTTTATTTCGACTTAAAGGGCTCTTAAAATCGATTTCCTTACTCCACCCCTGACAAGTGGATTAGCGCTTAAATCGGCCTTGCCGGCTCGAATTTGGGGTACTGTGGACACAATTCGACGGTATTGGCCTCCGGGAGCTATCCCAGAGTGCTCCATTGTGACTGCTCTGGACAGCAATCTCAACTCAGATGCACTGGCCAGGTAGACAGGAAAAGAACCGCGAACTTTTGAATCTCATTTCCTGTTTGGCCAGTGTGGCAAGCTGCAGGTGACCATGCAGAGCTCATCAGCAGAGGTGACCATGATGGAGTCCCAGAATCGCAAAAGAGCTCCAGCATGGACCGAACAGGAGGTACGGGATCTGATTGCTGTTTGGGGAGAGGAATCCGTGCTATCAGAACTCCGTTCCAGTTTTCGAAATGCCAAAACCTTTGTCAAAATCTCCCAGGGCATGAAGGACAGAGGCCATAACAGGGACCCGAAGCAGTGCCGCGTGAAACTGAAGGAGCTGAGGCAAGCCTACCAGAAAACCAGAGAGGCAAATGGCCGCTCCGGGTCAGAGCCCCAAACATGCCGCTTCTATGATAAGCTGTATGCCATTTTAGGGGGTTCAGCCACCACTACCCCAGCCGTGTTGTTTGACTCCTTCAATGGAGATGGAGGCAATTCGGAAGCAGGTTTTGGGGACGAAGAAGATGATGATGATGAGGAGGTTGTAGATAGCTCACAGCAACCAAGCGGATAAACCGGTTTTCCCGACAGCCAGGAACTGTTTCTCACCCTGGACCTGGAGCCAGTACCCCTCGAACCCATCCAAGGCTGCCTCCTGGACCCAGCAGGCGGAGAAGGGACCTCTGGTGAGTGTACCTTTTAAAATACTATACATGGTTTAAAAGCAAGCATGTGAAAGGATTACTTTGCCCTGGCATTCACGGTTCTCCTGGATGTACTCCCAAAGCCTTTGCAAAAGGTTTCTGGGGAGGGCAGCCTTATTGCGTCCTCCATGGTAGGACACTTTACCACTCCAGGCCAGTAACACGTACTCGGGAATCATTGTAGAACAAAGCATTGCAGTGTATGTTTGCTGGCATTCAAACAACATCCGTTTTTTTATCTCTCTGTGTTATCCTCAGGAGAGTGAGATATAATTCATGGTCACCTGGTTGAAATAGAGTGCTTTTCTTCAGGGGACACTCAGAGGAGCCCATTCCTGCTGGGCTGTTTGCCTGTGGCTAAACAGAAATGTTCCCCGCTGTTAGCCACAGGGAGGGGGGAAGGTTGAGGGGGTAGCCACGCGGTGGGGGGAGGCAAAATGCGACCTTGTAACGAAAGCACATGTGCTATGTATGTAATGTTAACAGCAAGGTTTACCCTGAAAGAGTGTAGCCACTGTTTTATAAAATGTGTCTTTTTAAATACCGCTGTCCCTTTTTTTTTCTCCACCAGCTGCATGTGTTTCAATGATCACAGAATCTTCTCCTTCCCAGAGGCTAGTGAAGCTTAGAAAGAAAAAAAAATGCACTCGCGATGAAATGTTCTCCGAGCTCATGCTGTCCTCCCACACTGACAGAGCACAGACAAAAGCGTGGAGGCAAATAATGTCAGAGTGCAGGAAAGCACAAAATGACCGGGAGGAGAGGTGGCAGGCTGAAGAGAGTAGGTGGCAGGCTGAAGACGGGCTGAAGCTCAAATGTGGCGGCAGTGTGATGAGAGGAGGTAGGATGCAATGCTGAGGCTGCTGGAGGACCAAACCAGTATGCTCCAGTGTATGGTTGAGCTGCAGCAAAGGCAGCTGGAGCACAGACTGCCACTGCAGCCCCTCTGTAACCAACCGCCCTCCTCCCCAAGTTCCATAGCCTCCACACACAGATGCCCAAGAACGCGGTGGGGGGGCCTCCGGCCAACCAGCCACTCCACCACAGAGGATTGCCCAAAAAAAAGAAGGCTGTCATTCAATAAATTTTAAAGTTGTAAACTTTTAAAGTGCTGTGCTTAAAGTGCTGTGTGGCATTTTCCTTCCCTCCTCCACCACCCCTCCTGGGCTACCTTGGTAGTCATCCCCCTATTTGTGTGATGAATGAATAAAGAATGCATGAATGTGAAGCAACAATGACTTTATTGCCTCTGCAAGCGGTGATTGAAGGGAGGAGGGGCGGGTGGTTAGCTTACAGGGAAATAGAGTGAACCAAGGGGCAGGGGGTTTCATCAAGGAGAAACAAACAGAACTTTCACACCGTAGCCTGTCCAGTCATGAAACTGGTTTTCAAAGCTTCTCTGATGCGCACCGCACCCTCCTGTGCTCTTCTAACCGCCCTGGTGTCTGGCTGCCCGTAACCAGCAGCCAGGCGATTTGCCTCAACCTCCCACCCCGCCATAAACGTCTCCCCCTTACTCTCACAGATATTGTGGAGCACACAGCAAGCAGTAATAACAGTGGGAATATTGGTTTCGCTGAGGTCTAAGCGAGTCAGTAAACTGCGCCAGCGCGCCTTTAAATGTCCAAATGCACATTCTACCACCATTCTGCACTTGCTCAGCCTGTAGTTGAACAGCTCCTGACTACTGTCCAGGCTGCCTGTGTACGGCTTCATGAGCCATGGCATTAAGGGATAGGCTGGGTCCCCAAGGATACATATAGGCATTTCAACATCCCCAACAGTTATTTTCTGGTCTGGGAATAAAGTCCCTTCCTGCAGCTTTTGAAACAGACCAGAGTTCCTGAAGATGCGAGCGTCATGTACCTTTCCCGGCCATCCCACGTTGATGTTGGTGAAACGTCCCTTGTGATCCACCAGAGCTTGCAGCACTATCGAAAAGTACCCCTTGCGGTTTATGTACTCGCCGGCTTGGTGCTCCGGTGCCAAGATAGGGATATGGGTTCCGTCTATAGCCCCACCACAGTTAGGGAATCCCATTGCAGCAAAGCCATCCACTATGACCTGCACATTTCCCAGGGTCACTACCCTTGATATCAGCAGATCTTTGATTGCGTGGGCTACTTGCATCACAGCAGCCCCAACAGTAGATTTGCCCACTCCAAATTGATTCCCAACTGACTGGTAGCTGTCTGGCATTGCAAGCTTCCACAGGGCTATTTCCACTCGCTTCTCAACTGTGAGGGCTGCTCTCATCTTGGTATTCATGCGCCTCAGGGCAGGGGAAAGCAAGTCACAAAGTTCCATGAAAGTGCCCTTACGCATGCGAAAGTTTCGCAGCCACTGGGAATCGTCCCAGACCTGCAACACTATGCGGTCCCACCAGTCTGTGCTTCTTTCCCGAGCCCAGAATCGGCATTCCACAGCATGAACCTCCCCCATTAGCACCATGATGCATGCATTGGCAGGGCCCATGCTTTCAGAGAAATCTGTGTCTATGTCCTGATCACTCACGTGACCGCGCTGACGTCGCCTCCTCACCCGGTATCGCTTTGCCCGGTTCTGGTGCTGCATATACTGCTCGATAATGCATGTGGTGTTTAATGTGCTCCTAATTGCCAAAGTGAGCTGAGCGGCCTCCATGCTTGCCTTGGTATGGCGTCCGCACAGAAAAAAGGCGCGGAACGATTGTCTGCCGTTGCTCTGACGGAGGGAGGGGCGACTGACGACACGGTTTACAGGATTGGCTTCAGGGAGCTAAAATCAACAAAGGGGGTGTCTTTACATCAAGGAGTATTTCAGGCAGGACTTCACGGAGGGTTCCAATAAGAAATGGTGCACCTAAGTTATTGTTCTTTTTGGAACAAGGAGGTTAGCCTGGCCTCTGATTGATACATGGCTAGATTTACCTTGCTGCACCTTCTCTGTGAGTGACTGCAGTGTGACCTAGAGGAATGAGTCCCCTAGACAGGGGAGGAGGCAAATGAGTACAAAACAAATCTGGTCTATTTCTTGTTTTGATCCACTCCATCTATCTTTTACATCTTTGGCTTGCAGCAGATGGTGCAGAAGGACTGCATGCCATCCACATCTCATGGCTGCTTGGCAGAAGATGGTACAGTACGACTGCTAGCCATCCTCATCTCTTGCCTGCCTGGCAGAAGATGGTACGACTGCTAGCAATCCTCATCTCTTGCCTGCCCGGCAGAAGATGGTACAGTACGATTGCTAGCAATCCATATCGCCTGCCTGCTCACCATAAGACGGTTCAATAGGACTGACTGCAGGACTAAAGAGAATGACCTGGTCAAGTCACTCCAAATTTAGTCCCTGCGCCCATGTCTACCCAGGCGCTCCCAGCCGACGTGGCCAGGAGCACCTCGGACACGACGAGGATGGCTACCAGTCGTACTGCACCGTCTGCTGCCAGAAGGCAATGGGTTGCTGCTACTGTGTAGCAAAGCCGTACCGCGTCTGCCAGCACCCAGGAGACATAGGGTGACGGTTACCTGAGCGGGCTCCATGCTTGCCGTGGTATGGCGTCTGCACAGGTAACTCAGGAAAAAAGGCGCGAAACGATTGTCTGCCCTTGCTTTCACGGAGGGAGGGAGGGAACGGGGGCCTGACGATATGTACCCAGAACCACCCGCGACAATGTTTTAGCCCCATCAGGCATTGGGATCTCAACCCAGAATTCCAATGGGCAGCGGAGACTGCGGGAACTGTGGGATAGCTACCCACAGTGCAACGCTCCGGAAGTCAACTCTAGCCTCGGTACTGTGGAAGCACTCCGCCGAGTTAATGCACTTAATGCACTTAGAGCATTTTCTGTGGGGACACACACACTCGAATATATAAAACCGATTTCTAAAAAACCGACTTCTATAAATTCAACCTTATTCCGTAGTATAGACATACCCTTAGGCTTGAATAAAGACTGAGAGTGGATGTGTCATTACACAAAGTAAAACCATTTCCCCTTGTTTATTTCCCCTCCTACTGTTCTTGTCAACTGCTGGAAATGGCCCACCTTGATTATCACTACAAAAGGTCTTGCCCCCCCCTTTTGCTGGTAATAGCTCACCTTTCCTGGTAACTTTTGTTACAGTATGTATGGTAACACCCATTTTTTCATGTTCTCTTTGTATATAAAATCTCGCCACTATATTTTCCACTGTATGCATCCGATGAAGTGAGCTGTAGCTCACGAAAGCTTATGCTCTAATAAATTTGTTAGTCTCTAAGGTGCCACAAGTACTCCTTTTCTTAAAACAAAGGCAAATATTCCCTTATAGCACGTGATAAAGATATTATAAGTGAGATTAAAGCATTCAGCAATTTACAGGCATTTCATAAAGTCTAACCTCTAAACACATTGTTGTAAGTCCAATACCCATTTTAAGCATACTAACACATGGGTGAAACAGACTGGTTTCCAGCAATGAATTTGTCAGTGCATGGCTGAGGCCAAAAGTAGAGTTGCCGATTTTGGTTGGATGTATTCCTGGAGGCTTCATCATATAACGTAATCTTTAATGAAAGAATAATCTTTAATTCCTGGAGACTCCAAGGCAATCCTGGAGGGATGGCAACCCTAGCCAAATGCCTTAGCAAGAGCTGGCACCTGGTTTGCCAGCATCACAGATTTAACTATATAAAGAGCTACAGTTTAGGTGAACTAAAGGTGTGGCACACAGAAGTGCTGGTAAGAGAGTGATCTTTATTCCCTGGCATCAGTCAGGGTTATAAAAAGTCAAATGGCAACAGTCATTATTCAGTGCTTCCAAGTGCTATTGCTTGAGTAGGAATGGTCTAATCAGTATTAGTGTTATTAGGTAATAACAATGTTAACTGATGACCAGGGCCACACAGTGTTCTTACTCCATTAATTTAAATGAGAAATTCACCTGAAAAAGAATTGAAGGATTTGGCCCTCAGAAAATCTAGTTCATTAACAGAATACCCCTAATCCTGCAGTCTTTATGTGGGCAAAACTCCCAGGAATGTCAATGCGAGTTTTGTCTTAGTAAGGACCGGGGGACTGGGCCCATTACAGGAAAAATAAAACATCTAAGCTGTACACTTCTTCCAAGCCATCATTGTTACTTACTTATTCAAAAGAAATGTAAGATGTATTTTAAAATAAATATTCACAAATTAAATATACAATAAAGATATAACTCCTATAATTCTGGGGTCTTTCAGTCACCAGGAACTCCCAAGAATGAATCAAAGCTCTAGGACACTTTTTGGTGGGCGTATAAATATATACACAGTAAGTGCATAGGAATGTTTTAAATGTTTTAAATGTTTTTTAACCCTTAGGCTACCATTGTTTTGGCAGCCAAATTAATGTTATCTGTGAAGCAGGAGGGATGTCAGAGGGAGAAACCTTTATGTCCGTTTATTATGGCAGTCTGAGAGTTAAAATGAAAACTACTAATTAAGAGCAGAAGAATTGCAGGGGTCTTCTGTTTTGTAAAGAATGTGTTACATGACACAGGAAGTACAGACTATAGTGCATGCATGCCATAGAGAAAGCAAATGAAAATGTCTCTATGACTGCAGCGTATTATGGTACTGTCTGGGGGCCTCCCATTGTGAGGGATCTTTCTCTGGATCCAGCCACACTCAGGGTCTGCATACTGAGAGTCACTAGGAACAATCTTTATATATATAATAAAGAGAGTTGTGATTTAAACTATATTCTTGGTGTCACCCTGAGTTCCTGAAGTTCAGAGGCTAAAGTTACTCAAAAGGAAAACATTATGAGCTGACTGACTGTGCTAGAAAGTGTGACATGGTGTCAGAAGTGACCACATTCGGAATGAAGCAGTAAATGGCTGTTTTTGTTAGGAGCACGCTGTATCAGTAAATGGTACACACAGACAAGAGTCTGCAATCCCCAGACCAGTAGGAGCCAAACAGAAAATGCAGAGTACTGAGACACAGTGCGTACAAAAAAGTGAAACCCAAAGTAAAGTAGTTAATCTAGAAAATTAAAAAACCCACAATCCTGAACATGGCGGATTGCAAACCACCCCCCCCCCCCTTTCTCTTTCCTTGGTAGTCGTGCTGAGAATCAGGGGAGATGGGAATGTTTCCACATTGATATCGAAGCCTCAAGATCAGATAAAAAAGAAGAGGCCATAGAGTCGCCATTTTACTGCACACAGTGGGAGACAGGCTCTAGCAGTTTATAACACATTCTTACGGCAGCAACTAAAAACACTATCACTTTGTATGAGGTCTTAACAATGAAAAAGGTTGTGTGTGAACAATACTCACACCTGGGTATTGTTCTGGTCTCACCCATACCTAGGGTAAGAGCAGATAGACAACTACACCACAGAGCTTAGGCAAAAAGCCAGAAATGGAGAGCTTGGAAACACTGAAAATGGCATGCTCAGAGACACAGTTGTGTTCAGCACCATTGATAAAGGACTAAAGGAAAGGTTGCTGGGAGAGCCTGATTTGGACTTGGAAAAAGCTGTATACCTTTGAAGAGCCACACAAGTCATAAAGACAGAGAAGAGATCATGTCTAGACCACATACCAACAAGTTTGTAAAGGCTCTTACATAAAGAACACGCAGAACAGTGTGGGCAGGGCCCAGCCATGTGAGAGGCAGACATGCCAGCAGCTCACACGAAGAAACTGTGCACACGCCACGGTAAGTCTGCCCAGCCTTTGAAGTGACATGTCACAAATGTAGACAATTAAATCACTATTCTTCTATGCACAGAGCAACAAACGTACCCAGAAGACAAAGCCACAAATCTCTGGCTGAACTAGAATGTGATCAATCTCTTCTTAAAGTCACAGAATCACAGGGTAATCGAAATCTTATAGCGCACTCTATACAAGGAATGTATCCATAAAGTTCAAGCTTATTACTGGGGGCTGAAGCTAATGTTTTACTAATTAATCTTTTGAAAAAAAGACATGGGCAGTGGGTGAAACTTCCCCTGGGGAAGACTAGCTCCTTGTCCCACCTCTTCTGCCCACACGCCACCCTTGCTCCGCCCCAGGGCCTGCCCCCGCCCCCGCTCCCGCCTGCTGCTGACTCACCGCTCACCTCTTCGCTGCTCACCTCCTCCCCCACCTCCTCATTTGCCCCCGCCTGCCATGAGACACCTCCCACCTGCCATGCAGCTGGCTTGCCGCTCGCCTCCTCACCTTGCTGTTGCCCCCCCATGAGACCCTTCCCCCTTTACCCCTTAAAGCACTAACAACATTCCCCAAGGGAACTGAACAGGCAACAGGTATAGATCAACTGCCAGATGGATTCTCCTCAGTGTGGCAGGGAGTTCAGAGGATACTGTATAGAGCAGGACATGGCTTTTCAGCCTACCTGCGCCAGACTGAAGCCTAATCTCTCTTTTTGAAACAGTGCTGGTCATTGACAGCCTGCATTAAGGCAGTATTTAATAACCTCTCTTACACAGAATTCCCTGCCAGACTAGTTTCCTGAAACTGGGTTTGAATAAAACAACTAGATCGAGAAAAACTCACTGGCTATTTCAGCTCCTCCTTGAGCGAGGTTAGTCAGAAATGCTTCTGCTGGGTACAGAGCATGGGAATTACTGACGGGTCATTTGGAAACTGTTTTTAACCCCAATGACACATTTTCCTATAATATAAAAGCCAGCTGAATGTGGCCAAAGGCTTCCTGGGCATTGGCAAATGCCTGTTAAATGGCTTTGTTACCACTTTAAGGGCTCTTTAACAGTTTCAGTGATCTGCTACAAGGTCTCTGGAAGGCTTTTTCACTTGTGTAAAGTTACTCAGGGATGAGGGATCCTCTCCCGTCACCACCCCACTTGCCTCTTGCTCGCATCCTCACACACACCCCACGGGGATGGGGGTGAGGAGGAGGGACACTGCTGGCAGCTGCAGGGACCTCTGAAGGAGGAGGAGGAGGGAGTAGAGCAGAGGAGAGGAGGAGGACTCACCAGGCAGCAGTAGCAGTGTGGGGGACACAACGGCCCAGGTGTCAGGCAGCAGGGATGGCTGCACTAGGGGAGGCAAAGCCTCCCCTTGCCTATGTAACCCTTCTGCCCGTCAGAGGTGGCAGCAACAAGGGCCGGGCTCAGTATCTAGGGGTTCCTTCCAATAACACAATGCAAAACTGGCTCAAGCCCCCACCCAGTGACCTGGGACAAATATATACCATCCCCGCTGGGCGCCTCTAAGAGGCAATACTTCCCCTCTCGCAAGCACAGAGTCTGAGTGTAGCAAAAGCCTTTTAATAACAGAGAGAAATAATGTGGCATTATGTTGGGGGAAACACCACCAACAGGATTCATAATGCAACCCATGAGCAAAAACCCACCCCAAGCAAATTGGGCCGTGTTGCTTTCCCTTCGATTCTTGAGTCCAGCAACCCAAAAGTCACTCAAAGTCCCAAAAGTCCAACAATCCAAAAGTCTCTGTCCCTGGTCAGTGCAGCCCCAGAGTTTGAAAGTTTATCTGCAGAGTTTTACCTCCCAACCTGGGTGGAGATGGAGAGTTAAGGGGCACCTTATGTGGTCCAAAGCCGATTACCCCACCTCTCCGGGGGGCTTCGCTCTGCTCCACTCCACCAACCGTCCCACGAATAGCTCTGCTGTGCTCTGCCAGCCGCCCCATGAGCTGCTCCAGCCATCCCGCAAACTGCTCCACTCCACCAGCCGCTCTGCTCTGCCCTGCCAGCCGTCCCATGAGTTGCTCTGCAATATATCTTCAGCCCTCCCCACTTAACACAACACTCAGTGATTTCAGCTCTTAGTAATTTTAGTTCTTTTGTGATTTCAGTTTATAGTAGAGGAGCCTCAGAGCTAGTGCACCACTGGGCCAAACTGAATTCAGTTCAACAGCCTGTAACTAGACTCCTAACAGAATCAAAATTAGCTCTGATAGAGCAGGAGCAATGTAAGGCCCTTACCAGAAGCCCATATTACCCATCCCCAACCTCTCTCAATTCACTGAGTTTTGGAACCCACGTCCCTTGCCTAGCGAGTGCTACTTAGTTGATGGCGAGTCCCTCCATCATAACAAAAGGCCAAGTACAGTTCCACTGTCCTTGATTCACATAATCAGGATAATAACAATTTATTCTTCCTGCCCCAATAACAGAGAAACTGGGGATCCCACAAGAGCCAAAGTGACCATTTGGGCAGCTATGGGCTCATGCTAGGCGGGGTGGGTGTGCCTATGCCAATGAGATCAACCCCTGAAGTTCTTTTCCACAACTTGCCACAACTCACCACCAGATGTCAGGGTGGAGCTCATCCTGACTCTGCTTACACCTATTATACACGCTGCCCATGGAAAAAGATCTGAGGTTCAAGATACCTCGGGGCAGATACAAGTTTCTACCTTTTGGAATAAAGTCAGCTAGGGAAGTGTTTCAACAAAAGAATAATGAAACATTTGGAGATATTGCAGGCATCCATATAATAGCAGACAACATGATAATAGCAGCGTCAGCTCAGGAAGATCATAGAGTTGGAAGGGACCTCAGGAGGTCATCTAGTCCAACCCCCTGCTCAAAGCAGGACCAATCCCCAATTTTTGCCCCAGATCCCTAAATGGCCCCCTACAAGGATTGAACTCACAACCCTGGATTTAGAAGGCTAATGCTCAAACCACTGAGCTATCCCTCCCCCCAATGATTAGGTACTGAAGAAAGTGATGGGAAGGGCTCAAGCAAAGAATATCAAGTTCAACCCAAATAAAATCCAGTTAATGGTAAAAGAATTGAAAGGCAGGAGACATAATCTTATCACAAGGAATCAGGCCAGATGACAGTAAAGTTGAAGCCGTAGCTAACATGAAACCTCCACAGGATAAGAAGGCATTACAGAGGCTCCTGGGGAGGATTAAATTCCTTGCACAGTACATCGCAAGGGAAACATCTTTGACTGCTCCACTGAGACAGTTGCTATGTGAGAATATAACTTGGCAATGGTCATGGGAACATGACAAGATGCTACAACAACTAAAGACAGTGCTCTGTAACACACCAGTACTGAGATTCTATGATCCCAACAAACCAGTCATTATTTAGGCAGATGCCTCCAAAGATGGTTTAGGAACTTGTCTGCTGTAATACAGATGTAACGAGCATGGCCCCTTTAAATCTTTTTCCTACTGGGGAGTGGGAGCAGTGAGAAAAGGAGGGAAACTTGGGGGTGTGGCTCTGGAGCCCAGGGAGAGAAGGGCTGCAGCTGGGACGCCCTGGACAAAGTGAAGGAGAGAGAACCTGCCTGAAGCCTGGGAAGGACAGGGTAGCCGATCAGGGACATTCCAGGACAGGAGCCAAGAGGAGCACTGTGCCAGGGAGGAATTGCCCGAAAAGGACAGGCCAGAGCTGGACCCAGTATCACTACTGCTCAGAGCTGCATAGGGCTGTGAGTACTGGTGCTTGTGACTCTGCATTGGGAATAAGGAGGGAGGCTGCTAGCTAGTTAAGTGGGAGGTGATCGCATGTCGCTCTGTGTGGCTTTGCAGAGAGCAGCAGAAGAGGGCACCGGAGGGGTTTGTTAGGGAAAGTTCACTGGTGCTGAAGATGACCAGGAGCACCCAAGACTCACCATTGAACTGGAACTCTGCTCAGGACTCCTGAACTGTGTGTGCAGACACATTGCTCAGTGTCTGCCCTTTCAAACTGTGCTACCACTGGGCCCGTGGGGCCTTGTTTGGATGCAACCCTGTTCTACTGCTCCCCCTACATTTCCCGTTGTTGGTTTTTCTCCTCTCAACCCTCTGTAAATAAATATCTCCCTTTGTTATATCCATTGTACTTTTCCTGTGGGTGTGTGTGTTCACTCTGGGGGGTTTGGAACAGGTGCCCCTGGGGTGGAAGGAATTTTTCCTGCTGCATTCCTGCATGTGCAGTCTCTTGGCCAGAGCTGCCTGCAGAGCAGACTCCATCTTGGCCATCAGGGCGCTAAAGTTACACAAAGGTCCTGTTTCATATGCATCACAAGCTCTGACAGAGGCAGAACAAAGTTATGCATGAATCAAGAAGGTACTGGCTATTTTGTTATTGAGAACATACTATAGAACCAGATGAGGAAATCACTGATGAAAAGGTCATCTCTGCAGCTGAGACTCGAGTAATTCAGCACAGATTTGTGCCATGCATTACCATCCAAGACATCCACTGAAGGGACACATTCCACCACCAAAGAGGCTGAAGTCCAGACAGAACTTGTCCTCATATCAGGTCTGACACACTCGTTGCCCCAACTCACTAGTGTCATATTCTGTATCTAAAAGGTGTCATGTAAGATATATTAACTGGTTAATTAATAGTATTGCATGGTATATGTATGGGAGATGTATGAAGAAATACAAACGTGTGCTGGAAATATGTCCTTAAAGTATGTTTGTCAAGGAAGGCTGAAGTCACCCCATCCTAGACAAGAGTTCCTCCTGCTTGAATGTGTGTCCAATGTAAATTGAGCAAGGAGAAACAATGGAATTACATTCACATGAAAGATAGACAAAGCCATCAAGTATGGGTGGTGGGTGAACCCCTGCTTTGGGGAGGCTAGCCCACCAGTCCCCCGCTTCTGCCCGAGGCCCTGTCCCCTACATGCCGGAGCCCCGAAAACTCCCTTTTAACAGGAGGAGCCCTGAGGCGCCCCCCCACCCTGCAACTGGAGGAGCACACCGGGACGAGCTGCCAGCCTGGCCCCAGCACTGGTCCGAGCCCCACCCTTGTGTGGGCTGAGATGCCGGCCCCCTTGCCCCTGAACCCCTACCCCCTGCCAAACTGCCAGCCCCACGAGCACCGAACTGCTGGGCTGGGCTGAGCCAAGCCGAGTGCCAGGCCGGGCTGGGCCAGGCCACCGACCCTCCCTCCTACCCCTGAACACCCCTCCCAGCTGAGCTGGGCCAAGCCACTGGCCCTCTGAATGCCAGCACTGGGCTAAGTCTCTGGCATCCCACCCCTGAAGGCCCCCCCAGGCCAAGCCGGGCTGGCTCCTGCGCCAGGCCGTGCCGCTGGCCCCCCAAGTGCCAGCATTGGGCTGAGCTGGCAGCCCCAGTGCTGGGCTGAGCCGCCACCCCTCTGAGCGTCAGGCTAGCACCAGAACCAGGCCGAGCTGCTGGCACCTCCCCCTCACTGAGCCACCCCCCGGGCCCCCCCAGCACCGGGCCGATCCCAGCGCCTGGCCAAGCTGCCTCACTCCCCCGCCAGATGCCCTTGCCTGCCGCTGGCTTGCCATGTCCCTCCTCACTCCCCCTCCAGGAGGAGGGATGTGTCGAACAGCAGGGACTTACGGAGGGGTGGTGGTGGTGGAGTGGAGGACTTATCAGCAGGCAGCACCAGCAGGCAGTGGGGGCCTCAGGGAAGGGGCAGGGTCACCGTGGCCCAGGTGTCCGGCAGCGGTTTGGTGGCAGCTGCGCGAGGAAAGGTTTAGCCTTCCCTGGCCTATTATACCTGCCACCCATGCCATCAAGAAAACCAGTGTGGAAGATGGCTACTTAACACTCTCAATAGGGTATGGAAGCTGCAGTTCCAGGAAACCTTCCTGCCTGCTGAAGCAAGGTCATTGAACTTTGGAAGACATAAGCAAGGACAGAAAGCCATTTTGGCATCCATTACTGGGCATATACAAGAGCTCTCATACATCTCAGAAAAGTGGAACCTTTCAGCTCAGGGGCTTGAAAGCCTCTGGAAACTGAATATAAGTGAGCAACCTGTTTAGACCAAGACTGTAACTCGCTGAAGTTAAATTTAGTCACTAGAAAGCATGTTGTTTGTTGTGATTGTAACTTTTCATTTCTCTTTCACTCTTACTAGAAATCGCTTCATCCCATGGTGACCAGACATATAAAGTTTAAACCACAACTGTCTTTATTAGTTACACAACAAGATGGCCCCTACAGACTCTCAGCATGCAGCCCCTAAGTGGGTCTGCCCCTATAGTGGCACTGCTATGGGTAGCCACATGGCCCCACAGTATGCCAACATTTTTATGGCTGACTTAGAACAATGCTTCTTCAGCTCTTGTCCCCTAATGCCCCCTACTCTACTTGCGCTACACTGATGACATCTTTATCATCTGGACCCATGGGAAAGAGGCCCTTGAGGAATTTCACCAGGATTTCAACAATTTCCACCCCACCATCAGCCTGGACCAGTCCACATAAGAGATCCACTTCCTGGACACTATAGTGCAAATAAGCAATGGTCACATAAACACCACCCTATACTGGAAACCTACTGACCGCTATGCCTACCTACATGCCTCCAGCTTTCATCCAGACCACACCACACAATCTATTGTCTACAGCCAAGCTCTAAGATACAACCACATTTACTCCAATCCCTCAGACAGAGACAAACACCTACAGGATCTCTATCAAGCATTCTTAAAACTACAATACCCACCTGGTGAAGTGAAGAAATGGACTGACAGAGCCAGAAGGGTACCCAGAAGTCACCTACTACAGGACAGGCCCAACAAAGAAAATAACGGAACGATACTAGCCGTCACCTTCAGCCCCCAACTAAAACCTCTCCAGCGTATCATTAAGGATCTACAACCTAACCTGAAGGATGATCCCTCACTCTCACAGACCTTGGGAGACAGGCCAGTCCTTGCTTACAGACAGCCCCCACAACCTGAAGCAAATACTCACGAGCAAATACACACTACACAACAAAAACACTAACCCAGTAACTCTGTCCGCTTATTTATTCACGGGACATCATCTTAGGGCCTAACCACATCAGTCACACCATCAGGGGCTCGTTCACCTCTGCATCTACCAATGCTATATATGCCATCATGTGCCAGCAATGCCCCTCTGCCACATACATTGGCCAAACTGGACCGTCTCTACACAAAAGAATAAAATGACACAAATCAGACGTCAAGAATTATAACATTCAAAAACCAGTTGGAGAACACTTCAGTCTCCCTGGACACTCAATAACAGACTTAAAAGTGGCAATTCTGCATCAAAAAAACTTCAAAAACAGACTCCAATGAGAAACTGCAGAACCGGAATTAATTTGCAAACTGGACACCATCAAATTAGGCCTGAATAAAGACTGGGGATGGATGGGTCACTACAAAAACTAATTTCCCCATACTTATTTCCCCCTACTCTTACTCACACCTTCTTCCCAATTGTTTGAAATGGGCCACTCTGTTTACATCGGACTTATTACCCCTACAAAAGTGATTTTTCCTCCCTTGTACCTTAATTAGCTGGCTGCATTACATGTGTACCATGCCTCCCACATGTCTCTTTGCAAATGTGTTCATTTTATACAAGGCATCTCAATTTAAATATAAGGCCCACAGAGCAAGTGGTATAACTGGCACATATTGTCATATTGCATAAAATTTATTAAAATTACTATTCTCTCTACCTGCAGAAGGTGCTTCAGAGTCCACAAAAGTCACCATGTGGAAGGCATTAATGATTCAAAGAGAATTAACTCTCTATTTCCCACCTAGTTGGTCTCTTAGCCACTGTGAAACATCATTCACCCTGCTGAGGGGTCAGGCAGACCCAGATTCTTCCTAAAAGACAGAAATGACAGTGGTCACTGGTGTATTGCAGTGCTCCATGGGAACTGGAGAGAAAAAGAAAGGAAAAAAACCTCAAAATGTACAAACAGGAAGACAAATGCAAGATCTGAGGTAACACGTGCATATATAAAAGGTGGTATTCCATACTCTGACAACAGTGCAGAAACCAAAATCCAACTGGCTGAGAGTTATAAACTATTAACACATTTATCTCAGAAGAATAATAGTGCACTATTATGACAAATCTGCGCCCGTGCTTTGTTGCTGGTATTTTAGTGGTTTAATAATTTATAAGTTGTCATCCAACACAAATATATGCAAGTTACATCAATCAAATCAAATCGTACAGCAATATCTTTCCTTGAAGGATAAGCAACATTTTTTTTTCTTTTTCTCTCCAGTTCCCATGGAGCACTGATGCTGGGTGGGCCTTATATTTAAGTTGAGATGAACACATTTGTATAAAATGAACACATTTGCAAAGAGACATGTGGGAGGCATGGTACAGATGTAATGCAGCCAGCTAATTAAGGGTTTGGTGCTTGTATCTTTCACATGCACCTTTGAGCTTTCATCTCTGCTTGTGTATTTGATACAACCGTACCCATTCCTTAGATTACAGTGCCTCAAAAGTTAAACAAAACCGTGTTCTTCATGCTACTTAGCCTTCTATAAAATGGCAACACCTTTTGGTCTAAGGAGCAAAGACTTACAAACCTTTTCCCCCAGATTGGGAATGCATTCTGCCCAAGAACATATTTGAAAAGGTTGTTGTTCACTGCCCACTGGACACTTACTTGCACTTATTTTATATGGTGTCTTCTGGAAAAAAACTAAAGTAAGATCAATTTCCACATAAAGCAAAATTTTAAGAAACTGCAGTAATGTGTCTCTTCAGGGAGAGTACGTTGGACTGAAATGAAAATAATGATTACTAAAATATTGAAGGTACTGTACATACCAGGATACTTTCAATATTACTATAAGTGTAAAGATGAGTTTGACTTCCCTCCAGACATAAATCACATGCTGTGAAACTGTCTGCTACTTTATTCAGTTACTTGGTGTACATTCCCAGCACTCTTTTGCAGCTTAATTTTTACTTTTTAGATCAGGCCAGCACCCAGCAAGAGATCTCCTTTAATTTGTAGATATCCATAAACAGAAATTGAGAGCCACGTTCCATCCCGGAGCAGTTGTTTCAGCCAAAAAACCTTTTAAAAAATTATTTTAAACCTTGTTGCACATTTGAAATAATTATGTGGCTGGAACATACTTCTCAGGTACTGAATATGATTTGAGCATTTGGTTATGACCCTCTTCAAATAATTACTTTGCATCTTCCTGGAGGTTTTATTGTGTGTGAAGGTGTGAGAACTGACTCCCAGAGATAGTGCTGGGAATTGAAAATGAGCCTGAACCAGGTCCTGGGACCAGCATCCCACCCTGTGAGGTGTTTTTGTTTGTAGGGGTGAATTTTGGGCTAAGAATCCATACTCCACAACATGATTTTAATCTATTTCAGGAAGGAACCCTTAAGCCCCTTTTGCCCTGAAATAAACCATGCTTGTGGGCAGTTGTACCCTACACCAGACACTATCTACAGTCTCCTCAGGACTCTCTCTCCACGACCAACAAAACCCGTCAGCTCTTGAGTGCATGAAATCAAGTGATTGAAATCATACACAGGAGAAAATTTTTGAAAATCTGGCCAGTGTCTTATCCTAGGGTATAGAATGTTTTCTGAACGCAGTTATATCACAGCTTTGCCTCACCAACATTGGTTGCACCACCCTATGCTACAAACTGGCTTGGCCATAGTTGAGTCTAGCAGTTATTGTTGTTTTAGTTTTGCAGATGAGGCCAAAGAGAGACTAGAGCCATAAAGGTGACTCTTTAAAGCTGCATTTTGTCTTTAAGTATGACTTGCATATCTTATGTTTTTATATAGCATCCAGCCATGTCAAAGAAAGCATGGTGTTATTGGGCATTTTTCATTCAAATGGAAGTCAAAAAGCAAGTCGGAGAATTTCATGAGCTTTTCAGAAACTTTTTGCAAGAGAGGTAACGAAAAAGGGACAGGGCAAGAACTGGCCCAAATAAGAGTGTTCACTGTCAGAAATATTCTGCATTCTTGGAAAAATTGGGTATGGTAGTTAATGTTGCTCCCAGGCAGCTCTAACTTGCATGAACAGCACTTACTCAGGAGATCTCTACAAATGTCACTGACCTTGGCAGTTTTACAGGGATCATATTTTCACACTGAAAATTTATTTGGATGTTCTTTGGGAAGAACATTGTAAAACCAATGCCCACCCACCAAGCTGTGTAGAAGATCCATGAGAAAAGAAAAATATACACACAAAAGCAAAAAAAGCCCCCAAAAGCTGAATATCCCCTCCCCACTTCAGAATATTATTTTAGCCACCCTACATGAGCATTACTCTAAAAAAAAAGTTGGACAATTGAATTTGTCATGCCGGTAGGTAATGAAGTAACCTTTTCTGAAACAGATGTGTCACTGGCACACAACTGACCTCTACTTCATTTTAATATTCACATGGGAAATAGATGAAATGTGATGCTGTTAAAACTGTCTCACAGCTCTTAGATTTTTGTCTTTGCAGTTATAAAATTTCACAGTGTAACTAAACTCCTGACTAGGTCATGATCCAGCAATTAAAATCCCGTAAACTAAAGTAGACAACAAATAAGGCAAGGCAACCATTGAAACAGAACCTTTATTCTAAAAGTATTTGGCCTTTTAAAAAATACCAGACTAACTTTGATTTATTCTTTTGTATTTTATGTATGTATGACTTCTTTATTCACTTATTCATTTTTCCCCCCAGAAAAATCAGCATCAAAATCATGCCTAGAGGACACGTATAAAAATTTAAAACCCAAGGGAGACAAGAATAAACAAAATCCATGTGTATCATTGTCAGTCATGTGCAGGATGCTTTGGAAATGCTGTCCATAAATATTCTTTCAAAAGCTGAGCTGGATTTATCCGAACAGTGTCTAAAGAATATTGTCCTGTCTGAAATATTGATGAAGTTGTGTGTTCTCCTTCTTCCTCATCTGAGTGTAGCCACTGTTGGGAACTCTAACCCTTACCTCTGAAATACCCTTCTGAAGATACTCCATGGGCAGTTGAAACAACAGTGACTTTGGGCTTGTCTGCATGGTGCATTAACCCACACTACCAGGGTATAAGTTGTAGTGCGCACCAGCGTGTTGCACACTAACTGGCCTTTGTGGACCCTGCTGGCACACACTAAAAGTTCACCACTATGCATTAATGTATATACTGTTTGAAACGGGACTACATTAACATGTCCTAGGGACCTTTTAGTCCATGCCAGCAGGGTCCACACAGGCCAGTGAGTGTGCAACACTTAGTGTGCACTAGAATTTACATCCTTCTAATGCAGACTAATGTACCATGTAGACGAGCCCTTTGAATCCATTTCTGGCTAGAGCCAGCACTCTGATCCATTCTGGCGCTTCTGGAGGCAACATAAGACTTTGGAAACATTCATTGCACTGGGGCCCTGCCTCTGGCAAGAAGCAGCCAGAGGCCTGGCAGTGGTCCAGAACTGATTATTCAAAGTCACTGTAGTTCTTTCTCTCTAGATAGTACTTTTATAGGAGACAGGAAAGGGGAAAGATAATTTTGAGCTGTGTGTTGAGCCAAAATGTGTCCTTAATATAGACCTGCTCAAATCTATTCTTTACCAAAATGCTCTCTAACTGTGCAACAGAGTCCTATCAAGTCATTTGTATAGACAGAAGTCTCTGTAGCGATCATGTATCTGGCTCATAGAATATTTGTTGACAGAAAGTGTTCTGTAGCAGTACCTACAGTATTCATCTTAAACTAACTTTTCTTTAGGATCTTGAAACGTTTGCAGGTTTTTAATGGTATTTTTATTATCTTAGCAATAAACTTAGGCTGCAACTGACTGACCAAGAAAAGAGATTGTTGTTACGGTAGAAAATTCCGTGAAATTTTGAACCCAGCGGATGGTTGTAGTACAGAAGACAAAGAAGGTGTTGGACTGCACAAGAAGAGGGATAGTATATAAATTAGCATATGTGATATTGGCACATAAAACAATAGCCAGTCCCCTTTCAAAATACTGTTCACAGTGCTAGCTATTGTGTCGGGCCTGATTCTGTGCTCCACTACCCCATCACACTGTAAAAACTTTGATTTCACGGGAGTTCAGTGAAATTACACCAGCATGGAACTAGTGTAAGGAAGTAGTGAATCATTCCTATTGGTTCTAATCTTGCTCCCTTTGAAGTCATTAGCAAAACACCGATTGACTTCAATCTGAGAAGGGTTCGCACCACCCATGGGAAATAGTCCTGGAAAAGGTATAGCACAGGACAATGATAAAATGGCTCAAGAATCTATGTTTTGAGTAAAGATTAAATTAGGTTTACTGAGCCAAATTAATCCTTACTGTGTTTCTATTGGCTTCAGAATCTGGTCTCTTTTACCTATAAAAGAGAAGGAACCATAACTTTAACTTTTCAAAATTAGAATGGGTTGTGATAAAGTTAACCTATGTAAATTATTTACTTTTGTGGCATGTTCAGGATCTAGGCCATATTCTCAATAGCTCTATGGTACATTGTATAAAAGCTACATAACATTATTTTAATATCTGTAAAATATTGTGTATTTTATAGACATTTATGATCTATCTTTTCAGTGATTTCCTATTGAAATTTTTAACTTCAGGATACTTTCTTCTCCCAAACTGTCCACTGCTGTTATTATTGGTATGTGATATACTGGTAGACAAACAGTAAACAAACCAGGACACCCGATTTCCTAACAAAGAGCATGCACATCTGTTTATTGTGAGGTAGTCGCAGCTGATGGTATCTGCAGAAGCAGGTAGATATGCAGCAAACGAGTGTGAGAGTATCAGAAAATTAGAATGCAGTCCAGAGTCCTAGGATAGATAAACACAAACAATTGAGGTTAATCAGAGGCCTACAAAAAGGAAACACTTAGCTGATTTGGATGGGAGTGTATGCAAACAATGGTACTATGTACCATGTTGAATAGCGATGCACATAAAGTATTAATTTCTGCTGCACCAGCGCATGCCTGCCAACTCTGGAATGGTGATCAAACCCCCAAACATGTTTTTCATGTAACCTAATCTAGTTTTGAATGCAGACCTTTAGAGGATGATGCATTTTTACTTTAGAGTAACTGCCGTGTTAGTCTGTATGCGCAAAAAGAAAAGGAGTACTTGTGGCACCTTAGAGACTAACCAATTTATTTGAGCACAAGCTTTCGTGAGCTACAGCTCACTTCATCGGATGCATTCGATGAAGTGAGCTGTAGCTCACGAAAGCTCATGCTCAAATAAATTGGTTAGTCTCTAAGGTGCCACAAGTACTCCTTTTCTTTTTGCGCATTTTTACTTTGTATCTATTTTTGTATCTATTTTTACTTTGTATCTATTGTATCTATTTGTATCAGTCCACAGCAGAGAAGGACAAGCCTCTTAAAGTTAAGAAATCTGACAGTGGAGTGAGATGATCTGTCTAGAAGAAAACCTGCCTGTCTGGCACAAGGCCAAACAGAAACCAGCCCTTCTGTTGTTGCACAAGTGTCCAAATCACAATTAGAACGAAGTGACAGCTTGGTTCTCAGTCTCAGCAGAGACCAATGATTGAATGTACATGCAAACCAAGCCCTAGAGATGATTACGCTAGCCTGGGGGTTTGAGGCAAATTATTGCCGGATTATGGGGGAAGTTTGTATTGCTATTCCCTGCGCTATACCAGTTCTGTGGTTTAATAGTCTCCAATACTCTTAATCTATCAGTTTGCTACATGACTAAATTCACATTACAGAATAGAAATTAAGAAGAAACCAAATACCTGTGACAAAAAATCCTGGTGAAGAGTGAGTCAGGAATGAAGAAGATGCATGTGCAGCATTGCCAAGCAGTTTAAGAAGGAGACCGACATAAGGGATAGAGAATTAGTTCTCTCTGGATAAAAAGGTGAGGTGTAAAACAATCCGTAGGAGGACAGTAAAGAAGAACAATGACTTTAAGAAGTCACTTAAACAGTGATCATCTAATACTGGAGTGAGAACCATCAGAAATGCAATAGGGACTCAGGTGAGTAGGTCTGGGACATACTGTCATAAACAACACTACTGTGCCTCGTAGTCACATAGGCCAGATTTTTAAAGGGATTTAGGTGTCACTCAGCTGAGCAGAGTATTGCCTATCTCGTAGTGGCCTGCCACCTAGTGGAATTTTCAGCCCCAAGTTAGGTGGCTCCATGCCACCTAGGCTCTCTGTAGAGTGCATCAGAATAGGTAAGCACCCGTGAAAGGGATTTCTAGAAGACAGCTGAGTGGGGAGCTGCCTAAGTTAGTCAGGAGTGAAAAGGGGAGATGAAAGGAGAGATGCGTAGGTGCCTGACTGGCTGACCTGGTGCGCCTGGCTGATGGGCCGGACTTAGGTGCCTCCCTCCACTGAGGATCCTCAGCTGCAAACCCTCTCCTAGAGTTAGGCACCTATGCCACCACAGCCACTCGTGTAACCTGTGACCTAACATCTAAAACTGTCTCTCTGTCTCCTACCCATGTGCAATACCTCTCTCACGCTCACCTTATGTCTCCCTGTGTCCGCAGCTGTCTCTTGTGTGGGTGCTGTGCTGTGCCCGCTCCGTCCCACAGTTGGTGTCCTGCACCCAGCTCTCCTGCTGCAGGGTCCGACAGGTATCAGGCCTTAGGCAAGCTCAAAGCATGCCTCTAGGATTGGGCTCCACTGGAGAGACATGTGTTCTCTCATCTAGTTTAAAAATCCTGTTTCTGGGCCTCCAGGGCTTTGGCTTGAGCTAGGGCTCCAAGCAGCTTGTTAGCTGTGGGGCAGCAACAGCACTCAGTCTACTTTGAAAATGATGACTGGCAGAAACCTCGCTGCCTAGGGCAGCACATGAGCTGAGGTTTTGAAAATGTCCCTGGTGCCCACTTTTCTGCCTGTTTAGGTTCCTAAATCCCTTTAAAAATCTGGCCCAGACATGCTTTCACCCAGTGTCAGGAGAAAATATGAGATAGAAGATAGTCAGTCAGTTATACATTATTAAAATATTACAGCCCTCAGTAGAAGAATATCATCGATACAATGGGAAAGAAACAATAATTCTATACTCTGAATGCTAAATATAACTGTACATTGCAGTGGACTGGCAGCCCTTCATTTGTACTCAGTGCTGGAGTCCTCCTTACTTAGTTTTCCCTTGATTGAAACTCCCAGTGATTAGGATGGTAGCTTTGCCTTAATAAGGTTGTTAAAATGATAAAGTAAAGGCTCAGGCCATGTCTACCCCAGAAAACTAAACCGTTGGGAACGTAACTGGCAAGATACCACAGAGTAAAGCTAGCAGTGCAATGTATCCAGACTAGCCATGCTATTTTGATTTCAGTTTTGCCCCACATCCACTGTACTAAATTGGTGTACAGATCTCTAGGTACCTATCCCACAATTTCTGGCACAGCAATGGCTCCTGAGAGATTCCAAAAGGCTTTCTGGGAGCACTAGTGGATTATAGGAGAAGAGAGATCAAACATCCATAATTCCCAGAGTGACATTTTATAAATCCCCTGCTGCCAATGCCATTTCCTAACCAATTCCTCAAAATGTTAGCCAGAATGAACACTACATTCTCCCTCCTTGCTCATCAATGAAGGTTTCTGCTTGAGCTTTACAAAGCAGTATCAAGGTATCTCCAGGAGTTGTTCCAAGTAATGGAGGATATTCCAGAAGTAAGTGAGACCAAGATGCTCAAACAGTGCAATGGTTGTGCATATGCCACTGCCCAAGTCGACAGCTGTTTGCCATGTTTGCACATAATTTCCAGTGAGTGGATCCCTGTTTTTGAGTCTGGACCACAACACAGACTGGTGAGAATGAATTGTTGTTGAGACCTGGGATGGACTGCAGAACTTCAGGATGATGGAGACTTTTCTGTACCTCTATGGTTAGCTAGCTTTGACATTGCAGAACCTGACCACACAGATGAGACTTCCATTACCATGGAAAAGAGAGTGGCAACTGCCCTATGGAAGCTGGCTACCCTGGAGAGTTATCAGTCACCTGAGCACCAGTTTAGGGCCCTGAAGTCCATGGAAGGTGCATACAGTGTGGAGGTTTGCAAGACAATGTGAAGTAGGCTGCATAGTATGTACAGTGAGACACTGCATGGAGTTTTGGAACTGTTGTGTGGATCCCTTTGCAGAACTGGGGCTTTACAATTGTATGGTAGTTTTCAGTGAACATACAGTATGACAGTCCATTGTTTTATTGCTCTGTTTCATTTTTTTCTAGTTCAAAATATATAACATCCAATTATATTTCTAAAATATTGACTTAAATGGGAATCTGTTCATGCATCTGAGGGCAGAATTTGGCCCATACAGTTGTAAATAAGATACATAGATATATTATATATAGTGGATGAATACCTGTTTTAGCTCTGTGCTATATTTTAATAGATCTATTAATTTCTTTTACATGACATACATTGGGTCAGATTTTAGTTGGTGTAAATCTGTGTAGCTTCACTGAGGATTTGCCCCATTATTTCTATATCAGTTTGCTTTGGTTTCTGTTTGATTTCTTCCATAGTAATAATTTAAGGCAACAGTTATCAGTCATGCATTCTCCTTTGTCACTGAATGTTTTGAGTGGAGATCAGGCTAAAATTTCATACATGGTCATTTTCTAGACGTTATGCATAGCTATTAAATTCCACTTCCTCTTCCAGCACATTTGGGGAAACATTCCTGACACTAACAAGCCATGCCTCCCATTGCTAACATTGATTTCTTTGAAAGAGAAGAGTGGGTGCTCCCTGTGATAATCCAGTGTTAGGACCTCCATTGAACAGCTGTGCTAAATGAACCTATACTTGATTACTTACTAAAACTCATCAATCTTGCCGAGGGTTTCCAAACCCTCCACAGCCATCCCAGCAAGCATAATGGCAATCACTATGCTTAAAGGTCACGGTTAGGAGCTCAATTTAAAGCTCTTATAATAATGTAATTTAATTCTGGAAAATGCCACAAATATTGTCTTCTAAGGACTCCCTTCAGACAGAATACACTTACTAGTTATGAACTGCTTCTAGTTTCTTGGTCCCTTTGAATAAAATCTACATTGTTATCTTTTTAAGGTGCTAATATTACCACTCATTGGGTGATGGCCACATTTTAACAGCCACAGAAAAAAATTCCAAATGGAAAACATCAGTTCCATTTAATTTCTGTTATGGAAAAAGTAATTTAGTTTTGCAAAACTGGATAATGCACACGCTGTGTAGCTAAAAGCTGAAAAAGCTCAAATGCCACAAGGTTTCATGCCTTGATTTTAAAAAGACTTTCACATCTAATGTAGCATACACCCATAATAAATAGATTTGCAGTATGTGGTTTATTTTGATAGCAGTAACAGCAGCTAAATAAAGCTGGAGGGGCAGCTTAGTGGTCTAAGCATCATGTTTAAAACACCTAGACTCACTGGAACCACCGTTTTAAATCCCAACAGGGTTGACTCAACCCTTTATCCCTCTGAGGCTGATAAACTGAGCTCCATGCAGAGTTGTTTTAGGTGAGACTTTATTAACCAAGGCCCTGGCTACTTTGCACAACCACACAGCTCTTACACCACTCTCTTTTTTCCTTGTGCCATTGGCTCCAATTTCCTCCCTCCTCATTGTTGTGCAGCCTTCTCTGTGCAAGTTGATTGTTGGCCTCTCCTCTTGAGATGCCTGTGTTCCAGCAATGCTGCAGCTAGATTGCTTATAAAGTGCTTTTGAGATACTCTGGAATGAAGGGGCACTAAGGACCAAATCCCGGTCCCACTAAAATCAGGGGTAAAGCTCACATGACGTCAATGGGGCCAGGACCAAATGTAAAATATTATTATTGTAAATAAACTTTTGCCTAATAACTGTTTGCAGATTCAGTGTAGTGCTAGCTAACAGAATGTGAAATTCTTTATTGGAAAGCATTATCTACACGTAGGTATTTATAATATTGCTCATCATGGAACTTGGGGAATTTTTGTCTTAATCATAATTCTTATGACTTTGTTTTGAAGTTCAGCAGTGTGAGTTACTTATCAAGTGGGGCTTGAGATTTCTAATTGTACATGCAACCCTTAGCTGTTTAATAAATGACATGTGAAAGGGAAAGAAAAGAATCAATACATGTATTCACACCTAATTAATCACAGCAAAGAGCATAAAATATAAAAAATGTTAAATTTATAAAAGACTTGTTCTTACTCTGAAGTGACAAACTATAAAATCTATTTACATTATATCAATAAACTAAATAAACTAATAAAAGAAGTGAGCTACAACTTGGTTGTTGTGCCGTGTGGCTTAAGAAACATGCCCATCAAAACAGACCAAAGTACTAAGCTGAAAAGTGAAAAGCAACAGGGGGAAATATAGGGGGAAAATGGCAAAACAGGGTTGCATTCAACACAAGGCCCCACAGGCCCAGTGGTACCACAGTCTGAAGGGACAGACACAGTGTTTTCCCCCGGAATTGAAATTAGGGGCAGTGTTCAAATTTACGGGGGGGGGGGGGGAATGTCAGGGCCACTGAGGGGTGGGACTGTGAGGGTGAAGGTGGGCTGTATGGCACCATAGTAAAAACTGAAAAATATTTCATGACTATTTTATTAGACTTTAAAATCATCACACAAATTAAAGTTGGCTACTCAAGGCTTCTATGAAGCACTACATCTACATCCTTCTTGGTTTCTTGTTATAATTTTGCACAATTCTGTTAATGAACTTCTTGAATGCAATGCATTCATCTTTGGTAGCTTCTCGTGCGTCTGGTACTTCCATTCCTTCAATTGATATGCTCATTAGTTCATTCACATGATCAGGCAGAAGGTGACTTCTTTCAAAACACAAAATTCTAAAGAACGCTCAACTGTAGCTGTTGTGACTGGGAGTAGCAAGAGATGAATTCCTACTTCTTTCAGCCCAGGCAACATAGAATCATAGAATCATAGAATATCAGGGTTGGAAGGGACCCCAGAAGGTCATCTAGTCCAACCCCCTGCTCAAAGCAGGACCAATTCCCAGTTAAATCATCCCAGCCAGGGCTTTGTCAAGCCTGACCTTAAAAACCTCTAAGGAAGGAGATTCTACCACCTCCCTAGGTAACGCATTCCAGTGTTTCACCACCCTCTTAGTGAAAAAGTTTTTCCTAATATCCAATCTAAACCTCCCCCACTGCAACTTGAGACCATTACTCCTCGTTCTGTCATCTGCTACCATTGAGAACAGTCTAGAGCCATCCTCTTTGGAACCCCCTTTCAGGTAGTTGAAAGCAGCTATCAAATCCCCCCTCATTCTTCTCTTCTGCAGGCTAAACAATCCCAGCTCCCTCAGCCTCTCCTCATAACTCATGTGTTCCAGTCCCCTAATCATTTTTGTTGCCCTTCGCTGGACTCTCTCCAATTTATCCACATCCTTCTTGAAGTGTGGGGCCCAAAACTGGACACAGTACTCCAGATGAGGCCTCACCAATGTCGAATAGAGGGGAACGATCACGTCCCTCGATCTGCTCGCTATGCCCCTACTTATACATCCCAAAATGCCATTGGCCTTCTTGGCAACAAGGGCACACTGCTGACTCATATCCAGCTTCTCGTCCACTGTCACCCCTAGGTCCTTTTCCGCAGAACTGCTGCCTAGCCATTCGGTCCCTAGTCTGTAGCTGTGCATTGGGTTCTTCCGTCCTAAGTGCAGGACCCTGCACTTATCCTTATTGAACCTCATCAGATTCCTTTTGGCCCAATCCTCCAATTTGTCTAGGTCCTTCTGTATCCTATCCCTCCCCTCCAGCGTATCTACCACTCCTCCCAGTTTAGTATCATCCGCAAATTTGCTGAGAGTGCAATCCACACCATCCTCCAGATCATTTATGAAGATATTGAATAAAACCGGCCCCAGGACCGACCCCTGGGGCACTCCACTTGATACCGGCTGCCAACTAGACATGGAGCCATTGATCACTACCCGTTGAGCCCGACAATTTAGCCAGCTTTCTACCCACCTTATAGTGCATTCATCCAGCCCATACTTCCTTAACTTGCTGACAAGAATACTATGGGAGACCGTGTCAAAAGCTTTGCTAAAGTCAAGAAACAATACATCCACTGCTTTCCCTTCATCCACAGAACCAGTAATCTCATCATAAAAGGCGATTAGATTAGTCAGGCATGACCTTCCCTTGGTGAATCCATGCTGGCTGTTCCTGATCACTTTCCTCTCATAGCATAAAGATCGAATCGAGCCACTAGTGATGATAAAAAAGAAGTTGAAGTCAAATCTTCATTCATTCGTCGTATGATATTCCACTCTGTGTTCAAATTCTCTAGTCTGTCCTGAGCACCTGGCAGCCCCATTGCTGGTAGTGCCTCACTCCACTCAACTGTCAGCGTTTTATGAGACAGGGATCTGTAAAAGCTGCGCAGAGGTTGAGTAGAATCTAGAAGTCGCTGTTGTAGATTTTTAAGAATCAAGTCTGTGTACTTTTTCAGTTGTCTTAACAAATATTTCTTGTCCTCTTCACTTAAGGATTCAACATAAATGCCTTCATTAGTCAACTTCTGGACTGAAGTCTTTGCTTCTTCCAGTACTTTTTCAATGGATAGCTTTCTGATTGATCCAAATGTAGCTTATATTGCTGGACAAAGATGTACTACTGTTGTAGCAGATGCCTGGATGGCATTGTTTAATGACCCAAGTGGTTTTAACAGTAGACTTACAAGAGAGAGTTCATCTCCCAGGTGGGGGGCAAGAAGGCACCTTGCTCATTCCTCCAGCTGCTCACTGTTCGCTCTGGCCACCATTGTTCATTGTGCCACCGTTTACTCCATTGCTCTGTTGCCAATGGCCCTGCGCCATCACCTTCTGCTGCCACCTGCCACTGTGACCTCTGCACGTTGGTCTCTTGAGGTTCCATCTAGCTCTCAGTGATTTTAGCTGAGTTCTCAGTGGGGGAACCTCGCTGCTAGTGCAGACTGGGCCATCTCTTCCACAGAATCACTGTCCCTCAGCAGGTCTAAGTACTTAGACCTGATTATCAGTTATTTCAGCTGTAGTGATCACTTAACAAAACAAAGACTACCTAGGGAGCCTAATCAGTTCTGTCTTTAAACAGTGGAGAGGGGCAGGTCTAACAGTACTTGTGACTCAGGCAGCCCATCAAGCAAAACACCTGTCCCCACCCTCTCTCTCGATGCCCTCAATCAGCACAGGCTAAGTACAGTTCTCCTGCCCTTTACTCATACAATAAAAATAACAACATTTCATTATACCTCACCTCACCCCCATTCAAGTGATTTGTAACCCAACCCCAGCCAAAATCTATCACTTGGGCAACACAGCTCTGTTTGCTGGATACCTAGGTAGATTAAGTGTGAATGTAAATAAAATCTGGTCCTGAAGCCTTTTCCCCCAGCTCATCACTAGCTGTCAGGGAGAGCTCATTTAGACTTTGCTTACAAATCATAATTTGAAATTATTAGGTTGGCCAACATCATTGAAATGAATGCACTGACATGGTCATTGTAGCGGGGTGGTTACCCCCTCCTGACCTGTGGAGCTTAAAAGCCAGCCCTGGGAGAGAGCCAGGGCTGAGGGCAAGAAAAGCTAGGCTGATTGGGGAAATGGCTGCAGTTGGGCCACGCCCCAGTCAGGCCACAGCTGGGCCTATAAAGGGGCTGCTAGGCTGAAGCTCAGCTAGTCTCTCTCTGCATTCAGAGTGAGAAGGGCCTGGCTGTAGGGATCTGAGGGAATACCTAGACTGGAGCAGGGGAGCTCTGGCCTGGAAACCCCCAGGCTGCAAGGCCTAGATTAGGGCCTATTAGGTACTGGGATTGCAAGGGCGCAGCCCACGGGTAGACAGCGGCAGCAGATCCCACCCCCCTTGCCGGTGATGAGTGGCTGATATGCTGCAGTCTGCCCTGGGGAGCAGGACTAAGTGATGACTGGCAGTAGTCAAGACTGAAGTGAGGTAGGGGTAGTGGGTGGGGGTTCCCTGGGGCGGGGAGACCCTCAGGGATTGTTGAGGTTTACTGCCAGGGGGCAGCACCCCAGTGGGAGGAGGCACTGGGTCCTGGGAGGGACCAGGCCCAGTGATAAGGTGGATCACCAGATGGCAGAAGGCGCTCCAGAGCCTGACATGCTAATTCCCACAGACAAGCAGCAGGAGGTGCTGCTGGGTCATAAAAGTCATAAAAACAACAGTTGTATAAGGAAGCTAGTCTATGTTCATACTTTTCACATCTATTATACTTTTTCAGATAGATGTATTTTATCACACACTGTATATGCTTTTAAAGTGTTTATTATTGTTTCAATTTCAATTCAAATTTCCAAACAATCACTAAATTGGCAACACTGCATGTAACTAGTTCACAAAACTGGGGGGAGTGTTAGGAAAATTCAGGAGTCCTGGGCAAAGTTCCAGTCCAATGACAAGTCTTGGGTGCTCCTGGTTGTCTTCAGCACCAGTAAACTTTCCCCAGCAAACCCCTCTGGTGCCCTCTTCTGCCACTCTCTGCAAAGCCACACAGAGCAACCACCTCCCCACTTAACTAGCTAGCAGCCTCCCTCCTTATTCCCAATGCAAAGTCACAAGCCCTAGTACTCATGGCCCCATTCTGCTCTGGGAAGCAGTGATAATGGGTCCAGATTCAGTTTGTCCTTCTCAGGCAATTCCTCCCTGGCACAGTGCTCCTCCTGGCTCCTGTCCTGGGGTGTCCCCGGTCGGCCGCTCTGTCCCCTCCCAGGCTTTGGGCAGGTTCTCAGCTGCTTCACTCTGTGGGTGCCTGCTTGTTGCAGCCCTTCTGTCTGGAGCTCCAGACACACACACCCAGTTGCTCTTCCCTCTCTTCCTGTTTCAGAGTAACAGCCGTGTTAGTCTGTATTCACAAAAAGAAAAGGAGTACTTGTGGCACCTTAGAGACTAATAAATTGGTTAGTCTCTAAGGTGCCACAAGTACTCCTTTCCTCTCTTCCTGCTCCCTCTCCCCGAACAGCACTTCTTCCTTCTGGAAATCAGCACTTTCCTGCTCAGGAAAAAGATCTAAAGGGACATGCTCTCTAAACCCCAAAGAGGTGACAAAAATAAAATAAAATGAACAGCTCTGATGCAAAACTGCCAAACTGCCATCAAAAATTGTGCTGACATGGTTGTTTAAAATTAGGATTTTGCATAAGACACAGAGCAACAGAACTTTCTGTAAGAACTTGAAGAAACGAGAATGGAATATATGATGGGCCTGATTCACTACTCTGTTATTCCAGTTCTATGTCCATGGATCTAAACTGAAATCAGTGGAGTTACATTGGTTTAAAACTGCTGTAACAAAGAGGAGATTCTGGTCCCTTCTTACATTTGATCAACAAAACAGGCACATAGTGTATCCTCCAACACCTGTTGAAGTATAAATGTAACACTAGACATAGAAAATGCTTTATTTTTGTGTTGGTTTGAAATTATATTGAAAACAACACTATTTCCTACCTCTGAGTGCATTGACTCATGGACTTTGGCTCACTGCAATTATACCTAGATAATAATAACAGGGAACTCAGTACATTGAAAGTTATCTTTCAGGTAGATATATGTGCTTATTTAAATCCCTTAACTCAAATTACAGGATTTTTAAAGAGTAGTTTCCTTGAAAATCAGGAACAAAGCATGTATATTAACTACACTGAAATAAAAAGAGCAACTAACATAAAAAGCTATGCGACTCATCTGCTATTTAAAAACAAAACAACTATTATTTTAAAATCTAACATATGATTTAAGCACTCTGACTTCAGTAAAAGTAAAAATACTACACCTATCAGCATTAAAAAGACACCTTTAAATCAAAGATGTATAATCATAATGTAAATTATTATGTAAAGAAATAATATGGAAATATAAATCTCTCACTGTAGTTAACTGAGAAGGTGCGGCACAGAGAATAGGAAAACATTTGGTTCTCAATGATTATAGCTCTTTGCATCAAAATATTCAAGGCTGAAATTAGTGTGATCCACAAGAGCAGGTGTTCTGAATGATAATCTAAGATATAATTAGTCTGTAAGGATCACTGTGTGATGCGGTTAATTGAAAGGGACATTATGGCTAATCATGGAATGCTTGATTTTAAAAAATATTTTAAAATAGACATATATATATTATAAAAAATCATATCACACAAACCTTATTTTGACTACATATACAGCTGCAATCCATTACTGCTTTGATTTGAAAAAATTAAACCATTTTTACTTGTGTCTTTAAAACTGGTATGTAATTATCAAGTTCTTTATGATCTTGCATTGCATGTTACTTACATAAATGTTGTTTAAGATTCTAAAGTCTACACAGTCAAACTGTGGGAATAATTGCCAGGACTGAATATTGTCTTAATTGTCACCTAGATTAAAGGATTATATAGACTGATCTAAAAGTTCTCCCTCTAGTATTTACTATTGCTTGCAAATATTTCTCTTGAGCTTGGGTATTCAAACCTCAATCCACATGCTTACTATTTAGGGTCTGAAATTCTGAACTCAATGAGAGTTGCATTCAGGCAACTGAGGGCAAAATTTGGATCCTTGAGCCAAATTCCACTTTCCTTTACACTGATGCAGATAACGTAGTTTCATCTGTATAAAGAAGAGCAGAATTTGGTCTTGTGTGTTTGTTAATTCCTGCTTTGTCTCCAAGATTGATGAAGCCCACCGAAGGCACTGAAGTTGGTATGTAAAGTAATTTGATAGATCCCATACTCCTAGCTATACCTATGATTGGGAGTTAGAATGGCAGCACAATAGAGTAAGAAATTAATCACATAAAGACAGATAGCAAACCTGAAACGAAGCAGGTCTCAACTTTGGTATGTACAACCGGAGACTCCTTAAAGGAGCCCAATAGACTTCAAGTGGTGATATGAGGCCCAGATCCACAAAGGTTTTTAGGCACCTAAATTGAAATCAATGGTCATTAGGTGTCTAAACGCCTTTGAGCACTGTGTGCTCAGTGTTTCTGAAAACTGGTCCAAGGCATTTCAAGTTGCACACCGAAAAATAAGTTGCCCCAAATCAGTAGTCCTTTGAAAGTTTTTCCCCAAATAGTTGTGACCTGGACAGTCTCTCTGGGATCAGTGTACAGAAGGGACTGAGTTTGACAGTGACATTATATTTGCAAAATACAATTTGTCATTGGCTAACAGTGGTTTTGGATTATGGGCCAGAAGCTCCTTTACATACCAAGTTGTGTAAAAGGGACCTTAGTATAAATAAGAATTAGGCTCATTAGCTGCCAATTAATGTAAAGAACAAGAGACATCCCAGGTAAATATATAATTAGTATAAAGCAAACGGAAACACTGTTAGAAAATCTGTTCTTTTCTATAAAGGTGTATGTTAAGGAGAGGTATTATTAATGAAATCTGTAATATATTAAGCAATTATCCTCCAGAGAGGATGAATATCAGAGCAATGTGTGTTTTACTAGTGCAGTCTAGTGAAATGTTCCACTTTACAGACAATTCAGGTGTCAACTTGCCTCCAGGTCTTCAATAGAAAGATAATGCCAGCGTTCCTTAGATCGCTTGCCAGTATCATTGCTGGTGGTTCAGGTCTGAGTACCCAGAGGTCTGGTAATTAATGTAACATCAATCTTGGTGAGTCTTCTTTGTTAACAATCCTAAAATATAGCCAGACAGCTCAAAAGTTGTTAACATTTCACATAACTTAAAGATGCTGAGAGTGATTCTTTAGTATTCAAAGAGAATAGAGTAAATTCTGAATGTGTTCTGAACTAGGTCTAGAGCCCAGGTGTTGTGTTTACATTTTGTTAGAGGGGTAAAGAAAATTAAAATATGTCTTTTTTTGTATTTTTAAATAATTATTATTGAAAAACAGAAAGGCACTGTTTAAACATGCTGTCTACGTACCAAATAGATCACATAGTGTAAATTAATCCTTCATACCTCAGACTTAGACATCCAGACTCTGTGCCCTTTTATCACTGCCAGATGCAGAGATACCTGTCAGTCAAGGTGAGTAAGTGCTGCTTCTCAATATGCCACAGCAGAGACAGGTGAAGATGTCTCTTCTCACTGGATCCCCACTTCCTTTTCCTTACAGCATTTTATTTGTATAGCCTTAAATAAAACCCTTATCAGGGCAGGGTTTTCTATTTTTAAAAAATTTGAGGACTTGTTTCTTGTAGAAAAGTGTTAGCAGTCATAGCTAAGAAATGTGTTAAATGTGCCTTCAGTTAGTTCCATTGAAATTAAAATCTGATTAAGTCATTTTTGGGTAAAATGGATTTCACTAGGTGACATGTATATAGAAAATAACTATATCCTCAGTATTTTTTTCTGCTGCCATCATAATACTTTATCTTGACTAGCTAGCCTACCCTATCTAGTCACTGGTTGTGAATAAAGCTCAAGGGGTTTGCTACAATGAAAGGCTCCAAGCCCTTCATTTACATTAGTTTATGCCTTATGGTATCACAATTCCAAAGTATGCTAATGGAAAAATATATACTTTAATTTCAAACTAAAATCATATTAAGTAGAAAAGAACCTACATTAATATACTATTAAGGTTGAAAAGCTAAGCACTCAGAAGGTAGAAAATGCCAGAATTAAGGTTTCCAGTGTTTAATTACATGACGTACTAATTTTTCCACAGGACTCTGCTGCATTCAGTGCACAGAATGGAGAGTGCTCACTGAACGGGTATTTATTCAATGTTTCTTTTTATCATCATAATTCAATGTGTGACACCTTTCCTTATTTATTTCACACTGTTCAAAACCTGCATTGAATAGTAAATTATAAATTTCCTTCTAGGCCTATGGTGCTCCATCACCATAATATTTGAGAGCTTCATAAAGAGTAATTAATTTATCTTCACACCACCCTTGTGAGGAGTGGTGGTGGTATTATCCTCATATTCCAGATGCGAAATTGAGGCACAGAGAGCTTAAAGCTAATATTTTCAGAAGTTTCCACTGATTTTGGGTGCCCAATATAAGATATTTAGGGTCTGTTTTTTTCAGAGTACTTAGCATTTTTATAGCACTTTGTAGCTTCAAAGCACAGTTCCCATTGACTTCAGCTGCAGCTGTGAGCACTCACTTCAGGCCCCAGAGATACCAAGTTGGGCAACTAGAAAAAGAGGAACACATATTTAATGTCCTCCTGTGAAAAGTGTTTTTAGTGATTTGTTCAACATCACATAGGAACGGTGAGGCAGGGATAGAATCTAGTTCTCCAGAACAAGTTGAACTGCCGTATTCCCCAGGCCATCCTTTTCTTGCAAGCCTGTTTCTCATTCAATACACACCTTCCAACTTATGCAATGAATGAGTCAGCGCCCTACAGACAGCAGACTCCTTTACCATGCTACCCTGAGCACTATCCTTCTGTGTACTGAATGAAGCGAGGGTCCTGCAAAAAATAGTATCATACTGCATGTGCACAAAATAGCATAGGCAACCTCAAATCTGACATTTCTTAACTTTTTGGTGCTTGTCAATGCGGTCTTGATGTTCTTTTAATTTTTTTAAGGATATAATTTCCTAAATTTAAATAACACACAAATTCAAAAAACAGAAATTCCATCATGTGGAACCATGATGAGGGCTTTCAGCAGGGTTGGAACTTTTACATCTACAGCACTCTGGCATAGATCTCCATTACTTGTCTGTCCCAGGTTCTGAAGGGGTTACAGACCTTTCTGACAATGTCCCCTACTTCAACTTGCTTGTCCCTATCTTTCCTGCACCTCTCCCTACCTGAGGCTACTACCCCTGTGCCCCTCAACTAGTCCCTGGTCCACCTCTGCTCCTCACCCTTGGTAAACTAGTCAAGCTGCTTCTTCTGGGTGCCGGAAGGGAGACTTGGATTGGGAGCACAGGAAAGACAGTCTCCCCGCTCTCAGTTCCAATGCTGGGCAGCATAGTGGCCATCAGCTGCTGGAAGAAGCAACTGAAAGAAAAGTCCTAGTCAGCTTCCACTGCACAGGGCTGAAGCATGCTTATTGCAGATGGAATCTTCAGAGAATTTAGCTGCTAGCCTCTGACAAGCCTGTGCTGAGGATGTGCAAATGGCAGTTTTCAGATGATTATAATGGGGCCAGATTTGGGTGGATTTTTACAAGGACCACAAAAACACTTCCCTAACTGCAACATGCCACCCATGATAAATTTCAAGTGCTTGCTCCAAAGTGTGGATGTGCTAGATCTTCTCAATGACACCATTGTAATAATTTTTTAATATTGGCAAAACAACATGTTTTTCTCTAATCTTGTTCTCACAAATGGTTGATCTACTTCTGCTGGAGCTTTCCAGAAAAACTTAGCCTGACGCATCCACTTAGCGTGGAAAATTTCAGCTCAAATGTAATTAAAGTTTGGCAAAATTATAAGCGACTAAAATTCTTAATGAGAAAAGTTATGCAGCACTAACTATAAAAGTTACTGCTGGCCTACAGCAGGATCAGATCTTACATTTCGTGTGCAACAAAAACTCTCCTTGGGCCCAATTTACACTTGCCATGCTGTCATCTTGGACTTCTCTAGAGTATAAAAATATTTAAAAAAAAATAAAACATTATCCAACTCAATTTCATTAGGCATGGTGTGAATGTGTATTAGCGCCTACTGTAGATGGGTTTCACATCTTTAAAATGCATTAGCTGGTCGTGATCGACACTAGGGGAGAGCACAAAGTTGACCGAGACCAGCTAACACATTTTAAAGGTGTAAAAACCTGTCTGTGATAAGTGCTAATATGTTTTAAAACAGCACTTAATTAAAACATATGAGCTAGCATGTTTTTCTATAAACCCACTTATTTTCCTTGTCTAGACAAGGATAAGGCTATGCTAGCGATACCCATACACAGTGGTCAGAAAACAGCAGTAAGTTTCCCCCCAAGGAATGTCCCTGGTGTAGAAAGCTTTCCCTTCAAGGTGGAGAAAGGAGGGGAGCTGGCTGAGCAGACCTGCACTCTGGCTATTGCTCAGTGACGGGGACACTGAGAGTGGCCATGGGCAGCCAGCTACAAGTTAGAGAAGAGCCAGCTGCTAGCAGCCTCAGGATTAGGGTGTGAGATTGTGCTGTCCATCCGCAATGGGGTATACCAGACCCTCTGAGGCCCCCTGCTGGAGGCCTTGTGGCCTTGCCACACCCCACACCCAAAAAAAGGCAGTAGAGAGGTCCTCCAAGTTGCCTAGAGTGGCTGTGTGGGACACAGCCAATCGGGACCCAGCAACCTATTATAAGAGCTACAGGGCCAGAGGCAGTTCAGTTCCTTGCTAGAGCTGTAGGAGTGTGGCTGGTTGATGAAGCTACAGAACCTCGGACAGGGCAGCGCTGCCAGAAGCTGGGGAGAGTGAGAAGGAGCCCTGAGCTGGTTGCTGGGACCTCTTTAGGACAAGGCCCTGAGGTAAGGGTGAAGACAGCATGTGGCCATGGGGACGTGGCCCAGGAAATTAGAGAAGCCTAGGGTGACCACATTTCCCTATGCTGAATACTGGACACCTGGTAAAATTACTCGTATTCAAGCAAGTTTGACGGCAATCAATTGTACAAATGTTCAAATTAACATCAAGTTTCTTGTTAACAAGAAATACTGCATGGTTGGATTCTTTGTATTTACCTTCTTATCCTTAAGGATTTTGGGTTCACATGGGAAGAGATGACACTCACGTACACCTCTCTCACACAAGGGGGTGACTGACTGACGCGACCCTCACTGCCTGGCTCTCTCTGCCCTCCATGCCTAGCTGGCCACCAGGATGGACCCTCTCCTGATACCTGGCACCGTGTCTTCCTGAGGCAACACCTGCTGGGGGTGGGGGAGGCATGCAAGGTCACATGCCCCCCCCCGATTTATATCAGGGTTCATGCCAGAAAGTGGCCAGCAGCAGCTTTTCAGCACTGTGCTGAAAGCGGAAGGGATGGAAGCTTCTTTCAGCTGCAAAGGAGGAGGGGAAGGGATGACCTGGTCTGTGTCTTTGCAGAGCTTATCTTATCTCTTCCCCTCCCCCTGCAACCTGTGTGGCTGGAAGCAGTTTGTCCCTTCCTGCCCACACAGTGTCAAAAGGCAGCTAATGCCTCCGGGCTGCTGCTTGCCACCAACACAACCCAGCTGCCTCCTGTCCCCTGGCTATAGCATGGGTAGGAAGGGGTTAAGCCCTAAGGATGCCTTGTGCACCAGGGCCCAGGGAACCTGACTCCAGGGGCTTCAGCGAATCTGGCCAGAGAGGTGGCTCACCAGGGGAAGGTGCCTAGGGGATGGAGCAGCCCCATGGTCACTGGGGGCAGGACCCAAGGCTGGGGGGGCACGTGAAGAGGGTGCTAAGCCTCCGCCCATGGCGCTGCTGTGGAGCCTGCAGGTTCAGGGCATGAACAAGCTGGAAATCGCTTCCCCACGCACACCAGTCCAGAGCTTAGCTGAGGGTCAGAGAGGCTTCCCTATGCCAGTGCTTTGCGGGCCTTTGGCATATGCAGGGCTTGGCTCTTCCTAGCCAGTGCCCCGAGCCAGAGGGTGTTGGGCTTTTCCGGGGCACTGGCCTAGCCAGAGGTAATGGAGGAAGGAAGGAGCTTGCCAGCCAGGCTGTTGCTGAGCTCAGCACTCTGACCAGGGGCTGGTTCTCTGCACAGCACTGGGAGTGGGACACATCCCACCGAGGGGGATATGGAGGAGGAGTGGAGCTGAGGGTGGGGTGAAGTGGCAAAGCAGGGAGAGGACAGCAAGAGGGGAAGCAAGTAAAGGCTGATGGGTGGGCAGCAGAGGTGACACGTAACTGGCTGCCACCTGGCGCCTGCCCAGACTCACCAGCCACTGCAGCTCGCAGCACACAGCCAGTGCCGGCCGGAAATGGGATTGGGGGAGGGACCCTGCTAGCCGAGAGCAGGCATGCAGCGGGGGCTGCACTGATGGACTAGCAGGGGGCACAGCCAGCCCCGCACACTACATCACCACCACCTTGCACACCCACCCCCATCATCGGCCACTGGACCCCTTTACTCATGGCTGGTGGGTGGGCAGCTGGTGAGCAGGGATCCAGCCAGCAGCAGGACCCACCAAAACTGATGGAGAGGAGACAGAAAATATGGGTCAGTTTGCCCATTTTCATGAAAAAGTTGGGACAACTGGGGGAGGGTTTAAATATGGTCCTGTCCCTTTAAAAACAGGACATCTGGTCACGCTAGAAAAGCCGTGCAATATAGTTAAAAGGACACAGCAGATGGCTGCTCTCTGAAGGGTCCCTGAGCTGGGACCCAGAGTAGTGGGTGGGCCCAGGTTCCCCTCACCCCCCCCCCCATTAGCCACTGGGGGGAAGTGGCTTGGATATTGAGGCACCCCAGAGGGGGAACTGAACTATAGTGGGACAGTTGGAGAGCTGTAGCTAGGAAGCCTAAGAGGGCAAAGACATTGTCTCCAGGGAGGGAGCCCTGGGGCACGGCTCTATCCCAGAGCAGGGATACTCAGAGAGAGAGAACGGCAGCAGGCACGTGCACCCGGCCAAAGGGGCGCTCACGAGGGGTGAACGGACACTGTTAAACCATCCCTGTGTCAGGCTCTGCACTGACGCAGGGGTGAATTCCAACATTGACTTCAGTGAGAGTTTGGGATGTGTAATGAATGCAGAAAAGAGTCCAGACGGCAGAAGTTAATCGTGTCATGGTGTCCTTAAATAAAGGACACCAAGGTACTAAAAAGTTAAATGCTGTAATTTCAAGGAAGGAGGAAAAACCTACTAAAGAGATATATTTGCTAACTAATGTCAGAGTCTACTTTCTTAGGTTAAAAGTGCTATATGTAAGACAACTGCTGATCATGAGTCCTTAACCCCCACTCCATTTTTTTGAAAATAGAACTTGAGACCTCTGTTGCAGAAAACAGACCTAACATGGAATGGCATGTTCTTGGCAGTGAACCAGGAGACATTAAGAGAGCTGTAAAAGTAATAGCATGCTTTATGAAGGTTTGTTCCAAAAGAATTTTTTGACAAATTCTTCAGCTGAGATTGATCACAAATGAAAGTTACTGGGGCCGTTCATGTCTTTAAGTGGTTAAACTGGCATGGCTTAATTGAAATAAACAGGGGGCTTTTCTTCACCACCATAGCTACATCAGCACAGGTGGATGCGCTATGTCAACTGGAGAGCATTCTCCCCTCCACGAGAGGTGGAAGCTATGTCAGTGTGAGTGTTTCCTGCCAAGATAGCAGGGTTTGGACACTGCTGTAAGTCAATGTAATTTACGTTCCCTCGGGGGTTGGGATTTTCACATCCTGAGCTATGTAAATTACATCAACTAAAGCAGTAGTGCCCACAAGCCCAGAGCTTCTCCAGTTGGCACCAGCAGACAGTCTGGCCCACAAAGATATTCTAATTCCAATTTTTGTTATTTCATAATGTATAAGCTTGTCTGTGTCTTTTCTCTGTTAATTAATATTTCCAGACACTATTGAATGTTCTGCTTGTAAGCTTATTGGGAACATTAACTTGACTAATTGGTTTAGTAGATTACTGATTTCCTGATGCCTACACTGGATCCTTTTGTTTCAATTTTCAAATAAGACGGATGATTCTAAAGATCCGATTTTTTTCTTTTTTGGTAATGGAATTGTTTGGAAAATAAATTAAAAGGGTCTGTTCTCACAATACACCAAGATAACTTAGGTGAATATTAGTTACGTGTGTACACTGAGTGTACGTGTGTGCAAAGAGAGCTCATTATGTTTGGATCTGCAATCTTAAAAAAAAATCTTAAACAGCTCCTTGTTTATGAGCTATTGAAGGTCTAATTTAAAATAATTTCAAGTGGCATGTGTCAAGTCCCAGTCCTTAGGAATACACCCAGTGAGACTTGTCCATTGCACCTGTACAAACAGCAACAAAAATAAAACATGTGAGTGTGAAAAGGGCCTTCAGTTTCTCCCACCAACTCAATTAAACTTCATTGCTTTTTGCAAGCAGATGAAAGACAATAAATTACACAAGATGCTCTCTAAGCTGTTATGGCAGCAGGAGTGATAGGAGTGTCTTCAGTGATGCTCGAACAGATAAGACTTATATGGTGGTGCCATAAAAGCTCCTGCCAGGATGTGAAAGCTTGCACAAAACCAAGCAGTTCATCAAGCTCTGTATTTTTAAACAAAGTGCTTGTCATGGACCTTGTTCAGTATGTCAAGAGACCGATTCCCAGCTGGTGTAAATTAGTGTAGTGCCATTGAAATCAATGGAGTAACACTGATTTGTACCAACTGAGACTCTGGGCCAGTGATCTTATTCTCATTTATGCTACAATTTCCTTTACACTGCTTTGGCCCCCTTACATTGCCAAAGTGATGTAAAGTAGTCTTAGTATATAGTAAATAAGGTCCAGTATATGCCCTGAATAATTATGCAAGAGCCTCTTCTGCAGCAATTACATCATCTTTGGTGCTTCCTGCAAGGAAATGATCCGAGCCCCTCACAGGGTCAGGTCCAAAAAAGAATGAAGTGGCAGATCTTGGACAATTGTTGTGTAACAGGTCCGGACAAAATTATTTAGTACAAATATTGTCACTGGAACTTCCATCTCTTCAGCAACCGGGAAAATTCTGAATATTTTCACCTTTCATGCAGTCGGCATGTTTGTCAGTCAGTCCTAGCTATTGTCCTATGTACTACCCAGAACAAAGTTCAATTGAAAATTTTGGTCTCAGGCAGAGGCAGTCCCTGTAAATGGATTTCTCAAAGATTTCAGGTGTTTGTATGATTGTCTGTAGGTAAAAGTTATCTTCTCATAAGCTCAGTGCTTGATTGTAAAATGTTACTGCACCTTTTACTTAACATTTTATTGTAGATATCCACCTCCCTAGATAAAATCCTCTTCTTTCCCTTTGCAATAGCAATACTGGTAAATCTGTGGACGTATCTTCTAGGAAGCATTCTGTATCTCTCCTTAATACCCCAGCGTTCTCTTGTTCTGCTGCTACTACTTAGATTGTCCAGTTTCTGTCTTGGATGGCTAAATCTTCTTCACACCATACTCCCATACTACCTCCATCTTTCTTTCCAATGACACTGTGCATGTGGCATACTCCAGTGAGCCTATGCACATAACTGAGACATTTTCCTTTTGACTCAGAGTCCATAAGGGATGGTCATCATTTTTTCTTTTTTCCAAAGAAATGTTTACTTACATTAATAGCTGTTGCATAACAGTTTACTTGTTGTGTTTCATGTTGTCCCAATAAAACCATTAGTTACCTCTTCTTCTTTTCTGTGATTTTTGCTCATTTTATTATCATATAACATTAATCAGATCCGGCAAGGTTTCTGACTTTGGCCTCAATCCTGCAAAGACATAGGCATGTGCTGAACTTTGCACAATGAGTGATCAACGGGACTACTCAGTGTTTGAAGTTAAGCATGTGTGTAAGTCTTTATAGGATTGAGCCCTTTTCAATTATCAGTAGGTGTTCTTACTAGCTCATGCATTTAGCCCAACGGGCAAAAATGTCTGAAGTTTTTGGCTTTGACCCTGGACTCCACTGAACAGTTAGCTTCAAAAAGTCCAAATTTTAAATGCTATTAACTATTCATTACTGGACAAGCTGCATTCTAAAGTCCATAGATGTCCTTGCTGAGCCAAGTGAGCTCCACTACTAAAGTATCCCATATCCACCTGTAGCAAATGCTGTTAGTTGGTGCCTCTCAATTTTCATGCAGTTTTAACTGGCTGCAGTTAATAATCTTGAGTACTAAATCACAAGTTTTCATTCCATAGGTAACTTTCACCAGACATGCAAAAAGGATGGTGAGAGAGCCTTGTGGAGTCTTAGTTCCTATAGTTTTGATAGAATATTATTGTAACATTAGCCTAATAATTTTAATAAATGGGGTTTCCTACAATTTTTTGCCTTAAGTAGGGGCCTCTGTAACCTTGACACTGATATAAAATAGGTCAATGGAGGAGGTCTGGGCCTAGTTTTATAAAGAGGGCCTAGGAGAGGCTTGTTTGCCAGAATTCTAATCTCTGGTAAACTGCTGATCTCTGCAGCACTTAGTCAAGACAAAGGATCTCACATCTGATGGCTAGCAAGTCTGCTGTATATTTAACTATGAATGAGAATCCCAATGGAGGTTTCTGTAGCACTTTAGTTAGCATATATAGGGCTCCTATATGAATGCCTTAACTTTAAAGCTAGATATTCTTTAGACACTGGATGGGCAGATTTCCAGTAGACGACTGGATGTTCACATTTTTTATTTGCTAAAGATTTCTTTGACCTTCGTGAAAACCAAACGAGAGGAAATAGCATTCAAGGAAGCAGAACTTAAAATGAAAAACACATGAAATAGGAACTCCCCATGGAATGAAAGAATGGAACACTGACTGTGAACTTGGTGATGTTTGCTATTCCACAGCTCTTCCAGTGTAAGATTTGAACTTTAAATTCTCCATACACAGAAGATAGAGGGGAAAAAAGCTTATGAATTTAGCAACAAAATTATATATAAACTTCCTTCAAACGTAAACATCTTTGACAATAACTTTAATGTGTGAAGTGTTCTGTGAATTCACTAATGGATGCTACATCCACATATGTCTTTCATTTTGAGACAGCAAATTAAATTGCCATTGATTCTATGATCCTCCTATTTTGTAGAAGAGAGAGAGGCTACTTAGTGAAAGGCATGTATTTATTTATAATTTGAAGTATAGAAGATTTGTTACAGGTGGTTCTCACTCTGCCAAGTTGAAGACACTAATCTACATGTACTTAGTCTCCAGGCTTAACTGAAGTGGTTTAAAAGTACAGGGTGGTACACTTAAACTAAAGAATTTTAATAGAAACTCCTGTATCATGCTCTCTGGAGTAGCTCACCACTGTGAGTGCCATCCTCAGGGCAGACTGTCAAGAAGCAGGTCAAAAACCCCAAACTGGTTATATGTTCTATTATTAGATTTCACCAACCCAGTAACAAAGGTGAACTCCTAAAGCCCTATTAAAGTCTTACCATGGAGTCACAGACAGTCTCCTTTGTGTCCAAACTGGACTTTGTGATACATGGTCGCTTATAGCAAAAGTCACATCAATATTCAGGTTACTTCTAGTCCCAAAGGACCAGTCACTTACCCCAGCTCAGTTGTTCCTCAGATCTCAAACCAAAGACAACACTGGTAACCAATCCTGTAACAAACTAACTAAAGGTTTATTAACTAGAAAAAGAAATGAGTTATTTACAAGGTTAAATCAGGTAACCATATACACAAATGAGGTACAATCTTAAGTTCAAAAGGCAATAGAATTTTCTACAGTAAGCAAGCTTTTATGTCCTTTAGGGCTAAGCCAAGCCAAGCAGCTTGGGGATCGTTTGCTTATGTTTAAGAATCTTTGCCCCTCAGAGTCCAGAAAACATAAAGGTACCAGTTTCTCCTTGACAGGCATTTTTATTCCCTTCCCCCAGCATTCAAGCTGTGATAGGACATGGGCATGTGCACGTACCCTTTTCAAGGGTTGGGGGTAGCAGTTAACAAAGTCTTTTGTCCACAATGATTTGTTTGATGTCTGTAGAGCTTCCTTCATTGGGGAAAAGATAACAGCTCTTGTGGTAAACTAGCATTTCACATGCGGTGATGTTTCTCCCCTGACTGTGGGGAATTAACAGTCTTAGGACTGGTCTAAACTAAGTTGACACAAGGCAGCTTATGCCGACCTAGCTGTGGATGTGTCTACACTTAAATTTCTCTCCCACCAACATAACTGCCTCACTATACCAACTTAATAATCTTCCTGAGTGGCGCAGAGTCACAGTCGATGTATTTAGGTCGATGCAGTGTCAGTGTACAAACTGCGTTACTTACATCAACTGTTACTGGCCTCCAGGAGCTGTCCCACAATGCCTTACAGTGACCACTTTGGTCAAACTTGTGAACTCTGCTGCCCAGGGGTCAGGTAGACATGAAGATGCCTGTCTCCTTTAAAGCCCCGCAAATTTTTGAAATTCCTTTTCCTGGTTGCCTGACTTAGAGAGCAAACCTAGCAGCTCTCCATTGTTGTGTGCAGCTGACTATGCTGGCTACACGCTGCAGATACACTTCTGCTTAGAGTACACAGGAGATGTTCGATCTCCTGGGTCTGTGCAGGCAGAGCTTTGATCCAGCCATAGAAACATCAACATCTACAAGCAGCTTGCTTTGGGCATGCAGGAGAAGGGCTACAAGAGGGAACAACATCAATGCCATGTGAAAGCCAAAGAGCTCTGGCAGGTATACCAGAAGGCCAGGGAGGCCAATAATTGATCTGCGCAGCCGCAGATCTGCCACTTTTACAAGGGGCTGCATGCCATCCTCAGCAGAGATCCCACAACCACCCCCAAGAACCCCCTAGGTACTTTGGAGCAGCTAGAGTCACAGGCCCCCACTGTGAACAGCGAGGAAGTAGATGAGGAAGAAGAGGAGAAGTATGGGGACAGGTGACTGGGGGATCCACCTGCTCAGCAAGCCAAGACTTTTTTTTGACTCCACCACAGTCCAGCCAGTCCTGAGAGTTGACCACGGATGAGCCTGATGTAGGGGAAGGACCCTCTGGTAAGTATGCAGTTTGCTTTGAAATTACCAGGATGGAACCCCCAAAGTAGCAAGGCACATCTGTTGATTTACTCTTTTTTTACTTGTGGTAGTAGTGAAGCAACCGAGAGAGAGAGAGTCGCTATCTGCTTCTCATTCCCCTCTAGAGTTTTGCAGAGGTGGGCCACACAGAGCAGTTTGTTTATGTGCACTGAGATGTCCCAGGAATCCTCTGTAGAGATCTTGATGAAACTGTCATGGTGGTTCTCTGCAACTCTCTGCCAAAGATTTCTTGGGAGGGCTGCCTTATTTCTTCCACTGCGGTAGGACACTTTCCCACATCATTCAGTGATTATTTCAGTAGGCACCATGGAAGTACCCAGGCTAGTAGCATACAGACCCGCGAGGCATTGGTCACCAGCAGCAGCTGTGCTTTCTCTGCCTCTGTTGTCATCAGGAGTGAGATATGAGCTCAAATCACCACTGCCTGTGGAAAACAGTGCCAGTATTCAGTTCCATTGTCCTATACAAATATACTCATACCTGTGAGCTATCCCCCACTCATTTCCCCAACCCCTTATGCCCCCAAGGGCCATACTCACCATGGCTGGTGCCATAACTGGTGCCATGCTGTATCAATTGGAAAGAGAAGTGAGAATGTAGGGCTTACAACTTTGGGGGATCAAAGGGAGTGAGTTCAGTATCCTAAGTTTCGATTTCTGTCGTGAGTACACTGACAATGGTACTTCTGTGTGTTGTATCTGCAGCTTCTACAATTGTGGCCTTCAGGGTCTCCCCCTCCACACCCACAGAATGCCTGAGCCAGATAATGAGGATAAAGAAAAGGACTCAGGATGACATGTTCCAGGAGATCTTGGAAGCTGGTCCTGCATCAGAGAACAAGCACAGGGCCTGGAGGATGGTGCCCGGGCTCTGGGGGTACTCAAAGCCCTGCTCAGCCCTCGGCCCCGCCCCCACCTGACCCCTTCCCTCAAGTCTCCACCCCTGCCCAGCCTCTTCCTGCCCTCGCTCTGCCCCATGCCCCATCTCCACCCCTTCCCCAAGTTCAGTATTCAGTTAGGCCTAGCGCCTTGGCATGACCTGGCACCTGGACTGCCAGAGTCACATCCACCATCAACAAAAACCAGAATTTTCTCCATATGAAAGCCAAAGGTATTTTACGATGACATTATGATGTTTTTTTCTGAAGACTTTTTCAGCTTCTTAAAGGTGTTAAGTATTAATTACATAGTATTGAATGTGTTTTTTTAAACAACACACAAGCAGTATTCTGAAACATATTTTCAGGCAGTATTCTGAAACATGTTTCACTGAAAATAACTGAATATAATGAAATCAGAAGTGTCTCAATTAATGGACAGTACGCTGCATATATTAGTTAGTAAAAGTGAATAATAGTGTGGCAACTTTTCCAAAGACTGTCTGCTCATGGGATTAAGTATTATGAGTTAATGAGTCTTCTGTCGTTAGGTGCCCAGTTCAAATCCAGCTCACATTGGTGGCAACCAAAAATTGTCTCAGTCTGACAGCTGTTTGGTGGTTTCCTTCATGTGAAATTAGTTGGAGGCCCCAGTTTCTTGTTAGAGATCCTCATCATCCCAAAGCACAGTTAGCACTAATTGGTATCCTTGCTGGCAGTCTAGGGAGAAAGACCATGTGTTGTAGCTGAATGGAGATGGAAATGCTCTTTCCCTCCAAGAGGGTGGTCCCTCCCAATACAGAGTAAGACACAGAGTAAGACAGGTTGGAGGGGCAGTGTGTGGAAACTTGCACTGCTGCTGTACTTGTTTTTGTGGATAAATAGGATATTCCAGACTTCCAAAGCTGTGAGTCCAGACCTTTTCACAAGCACAGAATTCATGTTTTAAAGAAGAAAACAGGTCACTTTTTTTGAAAGGAACACCTATAAAAACAAACAAACCAACAACAACACCCCAAAGCAACCTTGCACTGCTGCTTTTTTGTCAGCTAGAATTAAAAAAAAAAGTTTGCTTAGACTAAAATAAGGTCAATTAGAATCTTTTCCTTCTTCCACTGTCAGACTATAAAAGACATTAACAAAGTTTTACTTTTCATGAGTATGATTCTTCCCATTTGTAGTGCTGTGAAGGCTCTTCTTGATTAAGAGCTAGACAGAGTTTACTTGCAGACCACTGAGAGGGGCAGTGCTCAGTTATGTCCCCCCTCTTCCTTTGTGCAGGCAGGTAGGTGTGCCACAATTTTGCATTAAATGCAGGGCCTATTAAGAGAAACATAGAATAAATGGCACTTTTCAAAAAAATGTATCCAAAAATGAGTTAAAAGTAAAATATGATGATACATTATGATGTGCAAATGTTATAGCTTGCTGCTTATTATGCTATGGGAGGATCATAATCCCCAAAGAAACCATTATCATCTAAACAAACAATCATCTAAAGAAAAGGCAGTTCCATGCTTATATGCACAGATAGTAAGAACTCTGGACAAAAAAGAAATCAGTCTACAAGTGAGACCTGCCATAAACTGGATTGTTATATTAAATGGAAATGTACGTTATTCACTCTGAGTGCAGCTAAAATGGCAGGATCTCATGTGAAAGTTCATTAATGTTGCAATTTCTTAACTGGATTTATTCATTAATGTATTTGATGAGGGGGAGACTCAAAAATGCATGAGGGATTTAGGAACACAAATCCCATTGCTTTTCTATAAGGTGCTTTTGGAATCACCCCCTGAATGTGTTGAGTCAATTTGAGATTTACAAAAATGAATAGAAAGTCATCCATTAGAAAAGCACAAATGTGTTTTCATTCGTTCTGTAAAATGCATTGAAACAGAGCATGAGATATCATCACTCAACTTTTTTTTGCTCACTGGGCTGGTGGAGGTGAGCCTAATCCTGAGAGTTGCTGAGTCCATGCAATAATGATGGACTCAGCACCTCTCAAGATTAGGTCCCTAGCATGTTACAAAGTAGAACTAGTGGCAAAATGAAAACAAATTGAATGTTTTCAAAATTTTCAGGGTTTGAAACTTTGATTGTTCTTAAATTTGTTGTGCTTTTTAAAAATCTATTTTTAATCAGACATGAGTTTAAAAAACACATTCATAAACAAAAAATGAGATGTTAGTGAAAAAAATTAATGTTTTGGATAAAATGTAGAGAAAAATTTGTGACAAATTTTGAAAAGTGAATAGGCTTTTTGCAATTTTTGTTTGTTTTCAGCAAGGCCATTTTTCATTGAAAAATCTTGCTTAACAATTTTTTATCAGCTCTACCACCGAGGACTTTGGAATAAAAACCTTGCTCCTCTTTGGACATCAGTGGCAAAATTAAAATAATCCTGTCCCCACAATTAATTTATATCAGCTCCACTCTCTCCTATGCTTGAGTTTCCTACAGATAGGATAGGTGCTTCCATGAGTTTCAAATCCATTTCCTATGAATTCTTTTGTAAGGAAGCAGGTTCCCCTTTCAAAAGAAGTTTTGGATTCCCCACTACTATTTGGCCCTACCACCTCATATTGAACCCCAAAATGTCATGCTTAGAGGCAGTGCGTAATTTGTGCTAGGGTTTGCCAAGGCTGAGCCCCAACACCTCTAGGCTTGGCAATTCATAGCCCTGGCACCTCTAGGCTTGTCATGTCAGTTATGAAAGGAAAATAATTGCTTGATCCCTGGTACTCCTTTCATTACAAATTAAGCACTGCTCGGAAGGGATTCCCCAACTGTGACTGCCCCCTAGGCAACCGCCATATTGGAATTCTGCAGCACAGAGGGGGAAGTAGCACCAGTTAATATAGCTTTATGCTTTCAGGGCACAGGGGAGAACCCAGAGGAAACCAGCCCATTCCTCTGCCCTGCCCCTTCCTGCTCCCTCTAGATTTGTGGACCACACTGACCCCTCAAAATGCAATTTCCACACTCAGCAGACTTCCCTTCACATACAAACACAGAGGGGAGCCTGGGGCCATTTCCCCTCTATTTTTAAACAAAGCTAGCAATGATTGAATTTCTAGCTGTATCTATCTGTAGGATCACATTTGGAGGGGTTTACAAGAAGTATTGTTTATCAATGAGAAGTAGGGCAAAGTCTCTGTAAGGCAGTTTTTATAAATGTTGGGCTTAAAGAAAAAAAAATGTAAAAATTCTTTTTGCGAAAACTCTGGTTTCCTCTTGTAAGGGTTGCTAGTTTGGTTATGGGAGTTGAATTCAAATAAACTACCTTTTTGCCAAGTTTTACAGGCCCAAACAGACTAATGGAACATTTTTGACTTACTCACAATGAAAACCTGGTTTACATAATTCACATGATTTGTCTTTTCTGTTTTTGCTATCTCCCTTTCTATTGCCTTCGCCTTCTGATTCATGGGCACACTAGCCCCTGGAGACCAGGTTTTTGCTCTCTGTGCTCTGACTGCAGTAGCAAACTCTTCTCTCATTCTTCCAGGATCTTCCTGTATATAGGGTCGCAAGGGAGGAATCAGCAAGGTCAGCTGCAGCATATTTAGCTTTACTCTTAAACAGTCCATAGGAAAAATATCTGGGAACCATTATATTGTGTTCAGACAATTACCTGTAGATCATTTGCAGTCTTCTAGCTGATGGGCCATGAATATCACATTCTGTTGTTTCAAATAATTACATCATGTTATTTGATACATACATAACCTGATGTAATATAATTCATACAGGCACCCATTGCATATCACACATGCTTCTACATTTATTGAACATCAAAAAACCAAGACTTGTCTGTAGAACCTTTAGGATGTTGGTCTGTATAACGCTTAAAAATCCTTATAAATGGAGTGCAATGTTCAAGATAAATAAAACACTTAAATGTAAGTAATCATAAGGCATAAAAAAAATCCACAGTAAAATCTCTGATTCTGAGAAAATAAATCACAAGAAAAGCAAAAGTTTCTTCCCATGACTAAAAACTTTGAATTAATGATGTTTACGTATTTTGTATGAATGAATAAAACTGAAAGCCAGCTAGAATTTTCATTAGATTTTTTTCTTTTGGGTCCCTTGAAAATATTTCTTATTGTTGAATATCATATGTCTTGCAGTGTTCCTGATTCATGCACATTTCCTTCTAGGAACATATGGGAAAGGGTAGATGGTCCAGAGTAAAATCTGAATGACGACATAAACTGTGAGAGAGAAATTGGAAGGATTAATATAGATCCAAAGACTGAAACTATGTCTACTGTTAAGTACATGCCACCAGTTTTTTCTTTATAGTGCAGACTTTTATGGGGCAGAAAAAGGAAAATATAAAAACCAGACTGCTACAGAATGTTAAGGTTTTATGTGTTTATATTCTGAGCTTTGTGGCAATTATAAAAAAGAAATTTAGGCAATTTTTGTAGTGGCCAGAACCTGTGCAAATTTCCATATGTAGCCTCAGTCCTGACTTTCAAAATCCTTTGTTGTTTCAGTACTTGGTCTCTCCTGGACAGCCTGCCAATCATCAGTGCCCCCATCATAAAAATTCTAATGCAGATGCTTAACTTAATCTTCATGAGTAGTCCCACTGACATCAACATTGTGAGGTAGAATAGAGAGCATTGTAGTGGTAAACATGGGCTCTAGTAGTTCCTATATGTATAGTGGATTGATTAGACCAGTGGTTCTTAATATTTTCAGAGTATTGTACCCCTTTCAAGAGTCTGATTTGTCTTGCGTACCCAAAGTTTCATCTCACTTAAAAACTACTTTAAAAAAATCAGACAAAAATACAAAAGTGTCACAGAACACTATTACTGAAATTGCGTACTACCTTATTTTTAACATATAATTATAAAATAAAATTGATTGGAATAGAAATGTTCTACTTACATTTCAGTGTATAGTATATAGAGCACTATGAACAAGTCATTGTCTGTATGAAATTTTAGTTTGTACTGACTTCACTAGTGCTTTTTATGTAGCCTGTTGTAAAACTAGGCAAATATCTAGATGAGTTGATATGCCGCCCTGGAAGACCTCTGTATACCCCCAGGGGTACAAGCACCCCTGTTGAGAACCACTGGATTAGACTATAAGAGACATGAGTTTGATGATCTCATCCTGTTCCTTACTAGACATATGTCCTTGTACATATGTCCAGACCGTAAGGTAGTGTAAATCAGTGTAAATTGACTTGAATGGAACCATTCAGATTAAAACCAGTTGAGGCATTTATGATTTTTGCCATTTAGGCCCTGACCCATAGGCGCCGACTTCCCTTCTGCCCCCTGGGTGCTCAACCCCCCCACCCCTGCATCACCCGCTCCCCACCCTAATTCCACCCCCTTTCCCGCCTCTTTACTGCCTCCTCCCCATCCCTCCCGGAAAGTCCTAAGCGCCGCCAAACAGCTGTTAGGCGGCAGGCGAAAAGCACTGGGAGGGGGAGGAGAGGGATGCAGTACTCTCGGGAGAGGAGGCGGCAAGGAGGGGGCTTGGCTGCCGGTGGGTGCAGAGCACCTGCTAATTTTTCCCTGAGGGTGCTGCAGCCCCACAGCCCCCACGGAGTTGGCACCTATGCCCAGACCCATCAAACACACACTTTACATGAGTTGTCCTATAGATGTCAATAGGACTCCCCACGAGAGTAAAGTTAAGCATGTGCATAGTTGTTTTCAGGTCACAGCCTATATGACAACAATAATGTTTTTAATGTTTGGACAAATGTCCAGGAAGGAATTGGCTGAGATTAACAACTCATTCCCCTTGTATTCTAATCAATTAAATGTACACAAATAGCAGTCACACTTACTATATTCTTGATTGTGGGTGCCCTTGTCAGCCACTAATACTGTGTCTCCTATTCCATGGTGCATCAACTGTTGCATGACAGCTCATCTCTGCAGTCAAGGATGCTAGTAGGGTCTTCATTGTTGTGACTGTTGTGGAAAGTGCTTCACCTACCTTCTGAATGAAGACTGAGAGCATTACACATCCACAGGACATTTTAGTGCACTATTAGCAGACATATCCAGCTAGCCAGCCCTCTTCTAAACTAAAAATTAGAGAAATTATTTTAATCAGCAACAAAAGATTTGCGAACTATCTAATAATGTGCAGCATAACTTTTGCAAGTACAGTAGGTACTATTAAAATCTTGACATTTAGCACCCAGAGTAATTAAATTTACTGTAGTATGTATGATAGTTCCTATTCTAAGTGTAGGGAATAACAGAAATATAGTGCCCACAGTAAATAACAGAGTGTGGAAAATGTCATTTTTTCTATTTGTATATTCAATATATTTGTAAGGATTTGAGAACCTCCACTTTGGTGCCCACAGTTGATTGCTGGAAGAAATTATTGGATTAAGATGGCTAGCTGTCTGATTTGCAATAGCATCTTCCCATTGAGCTACAATGTGGCAATGAAACTGCTTTTCTGGAAATCCAACTCTCCATACTGCTCTTGCCAAATATCTAACCTCTGAAAGGAGCACCACGCCATATATGCGATCATAAAAATGATTAAACTACAATGCAAATATGACAATGCATTTCCAACAATTTCTTTCTTCTTTTAAGAAGACTGCTTGTCAAGATGGGTTCTGATCCTTGATTTCCTGTTCTAAACTCATAAAGCAGTAGTAGGTACATCACATATAGCAATGTAATGGAAACAGGATAGGCACAATGGCTGGCCTAAGCACATCACTCTTCTGTCTGTGACTTTTCAGTAGGAAATCTCTATGTGTTTGTACCTTATTTTCTGTCTTTCAAACCCCAGTCTTGATAAAGTTGTGTGAATAACTTGCAGCGTATTTAGTTGAATAAAACTTGTACTTTAAAATGCTTTCTTCAGTCAAAGTCAACTTTCAAAGTCTTATTCAGATGATTCTCATCAGTTTCAGGAGACTTTGTGGATAATATCCCTGTGCAGTGGGGTGCAGTGGCCCTTTGAAGGAGGGTGCAGGCCAGCCATAGACATGTCCTTGGTTCATCCTAGAACCAATGGAACCACTGTAATTCTGCAGTTCCTGAAAGGAGCAAATGACTGACAGCAAGGCCTGTTAGGAATTGGGGCAGGATTTAGTTGTCTCAATTTGAGAGAGACCAAGGACTGGGATTTGGGAAATATCTGGTGAGGGGCTCTCCACTAAAAGAGCTGGGGAAGCTGCCCACCAGGAGCTGTGTGGATGAAGAGGTCTGAGAGCAGGCCTAGAGACAAGCAAAGGAACCAAGGAAGGAGTAAGAATTTGCTTGGGTAAAGGACTGCATGTGACCCCTGGATGACCCAGGGGGAGTGGATGGGGAGGGGAGATTTAAATGTAAGGAGAAAGCAGAAGAAGGAAATGGCTTGAAGCAAGTGAAGTGCTTGGGGCTTGAGGCCTGGTGTGTGCACAGGCTTATATTTACAGATCCCAAAGCAAAGTTTCCAGAGAGGTTGGAAATCCTTTTGTAACCCCCCTGCTAGGGTGAAGGCCAGTGTGGATCCTGAACAAACAGCTGTTAGCTTGGAGAGGGTGAAGAACTGTGGTTATTTTGTTGCTGTTTGTTTGGACTTATTTGATACCATAAAATGGGAGGACTGTGACACAGTGCTGAGAATCAGCAGCAGAAACAGCACTCTGGTCACTATAAATCCAATTAGTGCCCCCCAGAGAAGGACCCAACTGAGCGATGCCTGAGCTGGGTGGAGCTATAGGGTTGCCAACTTTCTAATCGCACAAAACTGAACACCCTTGCCCAGATCCTTCTCCAAGGCCCCCACACCCTGCTCACTCCATCCCCCTTCCTCTGTCACCAGGGGGTTGGGGTGCAAGAGAGGGTGAGCCGGGCTCTGGCTAGGGGTGTAGGTTCTGGGGTGGGATTGGGGATGAGGGGCTTGGGGTGCAGGAGGGGGCTCAGGGCTGGGACAGGGGGTTGTTGTGCAGGGGGGGCATGTGGGGTGTGGGCTCCGGGAGGGAGTTTGGGTGTGGGAGGGGACTCAGGGCTGGGGCAGGGGGTTGGGGTACAGAAGGGGTTTCGAGGTGCACGCTCTGGCCAGGCAGCGCTTACCCCAGGCAGCTCCCGGTCTGTGATGCAATAGGGCTAAGGCAGGCTCCCTGCCTGCCCTGGCTCTGCGTGGCTCCCGGAAGCAGCCAGCATGTCCGGCTCCCAGGCAGAGAGGACAGGGGGCTCTGTGCACTGCCCATGCCTGCAGGCACCACCCCCACAGCCCCCAAAATCCAGACGCTCGGAGCTAAGAAGCTAATTAACCCATGAAGTGGAAAAGTTGAAAAGCACAGGAAGGAAGTGCAAAGTGTTGGATGAGAGAAAGAAAGTGAGAGAGGGAGAGAGGAAGGCAAAGGGGCTAGCAGAACCAAGATAAAGGGAGTGTTCTGTGTGGACAGATCTCTTTCCTCTGGCAAAAAGGGATGATGTTTATATGTTGTTGTAAATAGAATTGCTGCACAGGATTGTATTATGGTGTTTGAGATAACACAAATTACATGTTGATGTTTAGAAACTGGAGGCATTAGAGTCATTTGTATGAGAAGTCAGTAGCAGAAGGCCATGCACTGTCACAAGGCCTTTGGCTGGAGAGCTAGACCACATCAAATCACTCAAACAGCCAGAGATGGAATTGAGACAAAAACTACCCTGCCAGCAGAGGGCGATTGCAGACAAGAGGGGAAACAATGGTTTGATATCAGAGAGGTAAGCCAGATCTCTGCTTTTTGGGTTGTATGTTATAAAACATTGAGTGGTATTGTATTTTATGTCTTATATCTTTTGTGTGATTGGATGATTTATGTAACTATCCAGGAAAGCATGAATGGTGAATTTAGAATCAAATATACAATCTGAAATTCACTTTTTACAAATATTCCATCTAAAACTTCATTTTTTGTAAGAATTCACACTAATGTAATTCAAGAGATCGAATGTTCATTGGAAGTGAACATAAGAAATCAAATAAAAATTTGTGGACAATCAAATTGAAATTTGCTTTCAAATGAATATTTGTGCACAATTCTTTCTACTATTTGCTAAGCTCTATTTACGGCACATGCCTTAAAGAATTTCTTTATATCATTTGGGTAGAACATGGCTTTGGTTATTACTGACTGTCAGTCTATATTGGTGTGCACAGTTCTGGAAGTAATTTCAAAAGGTAACATGAACTCCTGTAAGAATATTGCTCAGTATAGGGATATGAGTCAGTTAATTGTCTCCTTCTATAAACTGTGATATAGACTGAAATCTCTTTGTATATTCTACGCATGTTTCTTTTCAAAGTCATTAAACATTAACAGCCTAACTTTGATACCTAGGAAGATACAGGAACAAATGATTAAACAATCAAATTGTAAGCAACTAGAGGTGATTAGTAATAGCCATCATGGATTTGTCAAGATCAGTTCATGTCATAACAGCCTAATTTCCTTCTCTGACAAGGTTACTGGCCTGGTGGATGATGGGAAGCTGTAGATGTGATATATCTTGACTTTAGTAAGGTGTTTGACACAATCTCACATGACATCCTCATAAGCAAATTAAAGAAATGTGATCTAGATGAAATTACTCTAAGGCAGGTACATAACTGGTTGAAAAAAACATACTCAAAGAGTAATTATCAATAGTTCGCTGTCAAACTGGGAGAGCGTATCTAGTGGACCCCCACAGGGGTCTGTCCGGGTTAGGTATTGTTCAAAATTTTTCATTGGATAATGGGATGGAGGGTATACTTATAAAATTTGCAGCTGACAATCTGGGAGGGGTTGCAAGCACTTTGGAGGATATGATTTAAATTAGAAAGGACCTCAATAAATTAGAGAACTGGTCTGAAATCAACAAGATGAAATTTAATAAAGACAACTGCAAAATACTTCATTTAAGAAGGAAAAATCAAATGCACAGCTACAAAATGGGGAATAACTGGCTCGGTGGCAGTACTGCTGAAAAGGATTTGGGGGTTATAGTGGATCACAAATTGAATATAAAAAAGATGTGAACAAACTGGAGCAAGTCTGGAGGAGAGCAACAAAAATGATAAAAGGTTTAGAAAACCTGACCTATGAGGAAAGGTTTAAAAACTGGGAATATTTATGTGAGGCTTTCTCAGGGTACACAGGACTTGTTACACACCTACCTCCGGCATGAGGAAGGCTTTTTTGTGGTAGCTGGATGTCAGCTCCCTCAAGCTGCCAGCCCTTAGAATCACAGAATCATAGAATATCAGAGTTGGAAGGGACCTCTGGAGGTCATCTAGTCCAACCCCCTGCCCAGAGCAGGACCAATCCCAACTAAATCATCCCAGCCAGGGCTTTGTCAAGCCTGACCTTAAAAACTTCTAAGGAAGGGGATTCCACCACCTCCCTAGGTAACGCATTCCAGTGTTTCACCACCCTCCTAGTGAAAAAGTTTTTCCTAATATCCAACCTAAATCTCCCCCACTGCAACTTGAGACCATTACTCCTTGTCCTGTCATCTGCTATCACTGAGAATAGTCTAGATCCATCCTCTTTGGATCCACTTTTCAGGTAGTTAAAAGCAGCTATCAAATCCCCCCTCATTCTTCTCTTCCGTAGACTAAACAATCCCAGGTCCCTCAGCCTCTCCTCATAAGTGATATGTTCCAGATCCCTAATAATTTTTGTTGCCCTTCGCTGGACTCTCTCCAATTTCTCCACATCCTTCTTGTAGTGTGGGGCCCAAAACTGGACACAGCACTCCAGATGAGGCCTCACCAATGTCGAATAGAGGGGAACGATCACGTCCCTCCATCTGCTGGCAATGCCCCTACTTATACACCCCAAAATGCAATTGGCCTTTTTGGCAACAAGGGCACACTGTTGACTCATATCCAGCTTCTCGTCCACTGTCACCCCTAGGTCCTTCTCTGCAGAACTGCTGCCTATCCATTCGGTCCCTAGTCTGTAGCGGTGCATGGGATTTTTCCGTCCTAAGTGCAGGACTCTGCACTTGTCCTTGTTGAACCTCATCAGATTTCTTTTGGCCCAATCCTCTAATTTGTCTAGGGCCCTCTGTATCCTATCCCTATCCTCCAGCGTATCTACCTCTCCTCCCAGTTTAGTGTCATCTGCAAACTTGCTGAGGGTGCAATCCACACCATCCTCCAGATCATTTATGAAGATATTGAACAAAACCGGCCCCAGGACCGACCCTTGGGGCACTCCGCTAAATACCGGCTGCCAACTAGACATGGAGCCATTGATCACTACCCGTTGAGCCTGACAATCTAGCCAATTTCAACCCACCTTGTAGTGCATCCATCCAGCCCATACTTCTTTAACTTGCTGACAAGAATACTTTGGGAGAGCGTGTCAAGAGCTTTGCTAAAGTCGAGGAATAACACGTCCACTGCTTTCCCTTCATCCACAGAACCAGTTATCTCATCATAGAAGGCAATTAGATTAGTCAGGCAAGACTTTCCCTTAATCTCTTAAACACTCTCCTCAGAGCTAAGCCAGCCCCTACTTTGCCTTGCAGGTTAACAACAGGTGTACCCCAGTCCCCAAGCCACTCTGAAAGCATCTCTCTGTAGTGTCCCTCCCCTGTCGCTGGACACGCACAGTAATTCCAGGTTCACTATTCCCAAGGGAATAGTATACACACACCAGCTTGTTTGATTCAACTGAGTATCAGCTCCAATAGGACAATACAACACTGTAATCTGATTATAGTAAAAACAAATATATGTTTATTTAGAAAGGGAAAGATTTAAGAGATAGCAACCAAGAGTAATAAGAACAACAGGCTACAAATAAAACACAAGTATATCAGGCTTCTACAGACTAAGACTTAATTTTAACCGGCTAACTTTGTCTAAAGCTAAGCCCTTTCTTGCAGCATTTCAGCTAGGGTTATTCAAAATCTTATTTTCATGGGTATAACTGCAATGCCTGGTTACCCCCTCAAGTGCAGAGTAAAAAGAGGGGTCCTTGTGCCTTTTTCTTATACCCCAATATCCATTATTTTTGTCCCCAGAGTCAGGATTACTCCTTGTGGTTTCCTTCCTGGCATGCAGGCCCCAAGGTCTTCCCATGGTCTTTCCATATTGCCGTGTATTTCACGTCCCCACATTGACCTGTTTTTTCCTATTGATTTTCACATGTAAATGGGGCCTCCTTGGAGTTTATTTTACAATGCTTGATTTATATATGAACTGAGGCAGGTGATTGTCCTATATATAGGACACTGGGAATCTAGTGCCTACATGGTGCTATCTTCTACAGGTATCTTTGGCAAGGGTGCTGGAGTCCTAACTGCCCACGAAGGTCCTTATGATATTGAAGGTGGGAAAGACCCTGTTCCCAGTTGGAGATCTCCTCTCAGTGTCTTCCCCTCTCTTTCTTCTAGCTGGTGACTTTCCCTACAGAGTAGAATTAAAAACCAAAATAGATATCTTATTAAAGACAAGTCCTTATTTTTATTTATACATTACCAATCGCATGATGTTCAGTCTCCATTGAAGCACAGTTGCCATCGGGCTGGATTCATGAATCTGAAGTTCTGGAAGTTTTCCCCACACACAGCTGATCTGTCAAAACTGGATTTCAGTTTGTCAAACAAAAATTCCATGTGCAGCATGGAGCTGCTTGTAATTCATAAAGTCCAAGTCAGAAGAGACCATTGTAACCATCTTATCTGACTTCCTGTACAGCACAGGCCACAGAACTTCCCCAAAATAGTTTGTAGAGCATATCTTTTAGAAAAACATCCAATCTTGATATGAAAATGGTCAGTAATGGAGAATCTACTGTGACCTTTGGTAAATTGTTCCAATGGTTAATTAATCACACCCTTAAAAATTTACATCTCCTTTCCAATTTGAATTTGTCTAGCTTTAACTTCCAGCTATTGAATCATGTTATACCTTGCTTTGCTAGAATGAGGAGCCCATGATTAAATATTTGTTTGCCATGTAGATACTTACAGATTGTGATCAAATCACCCCTTAACCTTCCATTTATTAAACTAGATAGATAGACTCAAAGAACTCAGTTGGTATAAGGCATGTTTTCTAATCCTTTAATCATTCCGATGGCTTTTTTCTGAACCCTCTCCAATTTATCAACATCTTACAGTCCTATTGGTCTTTTCCACCGGTTATTAGTTTTCATTCAAATCAGGGTGGTGCTACTAAAACTAGAAGGAAAGACAAAAAGCTCATCACATTGTGGTTACCTTCTTAAAAACTCTTGAGCCAAATTTTAATACAGCACCAACAAAAATATGCTATTATTTCTTGCTGGTATGCAAAAGGAAGCTGTCTAATAGAACCAGTTTCCTGGCCATCAAAACGTTGACAGAGTAATATTCCCAGCTCTATACAAAAAGAAATTATTAATATTAGATGTTTAGATTTTTTTTACTAAGAGGGGGTCTGCGAGCTCCCTAATGATTCATGAATCTTTTATTGAATTATGAAGAATATTCCATAAAACTGAAGAATAAAACTAAAATATTAAAAAGTTAAGTATAATTAATTACCAATTTATTTTCATGAACACATTATTTATTGTTTCACATGACATTAATCATGCCTCCAATATGTTAATATGGGCTCAGTCCTTGAGTCCTCACTAATCAAGACTCCTACTAACTTCAGCGGGAGTTTTGCTTAAGAAGGGACTGAAGGATTGTGGCCTTAAAAGCCACATACTTGTGCTGAAGTATAAAAGCATCAATAAAACTTGATATTAATTTTGCCAAGAAATTTCTTAATATGAAGATTACTGGTCTTCCATTCACTAAACCTGTCAAAGGTAGTTTTTTAGCAGGATCTATTATATGCAGATTGCAGTGCACACTTCAGTGTAGCCTAATCATTTGTATATTTTGTTCAATTATAAATGACAAACACTTACTGTATTTCATAGAGATTATCTGAACTTCAGCTATACTTTGGAACAGTTACTGTTAAACTGAATATAAAGTCCAGACAGAATTAGTTTCAGTGGGAAATATGCATCATTTCATTGCTGTTCTTCCTCTTGTCATGAAGAGTGAAAGATCTCTTCCAGACTTGTATTCACAGTCACAGTTCTTGCAGTGAATGCCCTTGAACTGAGAGCTCTTAGAACATTCACTCCCTTTCTGCATATACTTAATTTGGTTATTACTACACCTGCAGTAAAAATGCTTTTGGAGACACAATAAATGTCTACCAGTCAGCTGACTTCAGTCTGTCTCAAGGTTTTATTTTCAGATATGTAAACCAATGCTGAGAAGCGGGACCACTAAGCCTTTCATTCTTCTGTCATCTTACTAACTCATCACAGAGAAGTACTTCTCAGCTTTCACTGAACCCATTGTATTATTAATCCACTGCAGCTCAGGAAAGTAACACCATGGCTTAATTATAAGAGCAGTGAATATAAACTGACTTCAGAGAGGAGCTAAAATCTTTCTCTCTCCACTGGAGAATCGTGTGCTGAATGATGTGCAGCAAAAATCTCCTATAGCTGTCTTGGGTGAAATGTTAGCACAAACTGCTGCACACAGGGTAAGGTTCAGATCTTAATTTCATCTGTATAACTCCAATGGCATTCGTCTTGATTTACATCTGTGTAACTGAGGTCATGTCTGTACCACAAACTTTGGTCAATGCAATTTATGTCAGCGTACAGCTGCTGAAGTTTGTATATCGCTCATGTGCGTGCTTACTTGGCTGCTTGAGTCAGCACTGTGCTTACTCATCAGGAGAGCTTGTGTCAATGCAAAATGCTGTGCCCCACAGGCAGGTATCTCAGTGTGCCAAGAACCACCGAGAAATTTTGGAAAATTTTTGCCTTGTATTGTGGGATAGAAAGGACTTGTCCAGGGATCGCTGGGAGCTAGCTGTGAAGTTCCCAGCATGCATCTTTTCCCATCCCATCATGCCATCCATATTCCATAAAAATCCCACAAAGCCTATGTGGCACTTTTTGGAGTTCATCATCTCTGATAGGCATTGAGCCAGCAGAGCTCTGCACTATTTTTGTGAAAGTTGCAAATACAGGATGCACAATTCTCCTGTATTTGCAGAGCTTGTAGGAAGTACAGCAACAAGGAGGACAAAATGATTTCTTCAAGGACAATTTGTTGAGGGACATAGCAAAAACCCATTCAAGGTTGTTGCTGGCATTTACACATGACCTATGAGGAAAAATTGAAAAAATTGGGTTTGCTTAGTCTGGAGAAGAGAAGAATGAGGGGGACGTGAAAATAGTTTTCAAGTACTTTAAACGCTGTTATGATGAGGAGGGTAAAAAATTGTTCTCCTTAACCTCTGAGGATAGGAGAAGAAGCAATGGGCTTAAATTGCAGCAAGGCAGGTTTAGGTTGGACATTAGGAAAAACCTTCCTAACTGTCAGGGTGGTTAAGCACTGGAACAAATTGCTTAGGGAGGTTGGGGAATCTCTGTCATTGGAGGTTTTAAAGAACAGGTTAGATAAATACCTGTCAGGAATGGTCTAGTTGTTATGTAGTCCTGCCTTGCGTGCAGGGAACTGGACTAGATGAATTATTAAGGTCCCTCCCAGTGATACACTTCTATGATTCAAAGAGCAGCTGCAGAGGTGGAACACCACTTCTAGACCTGAGAAATGAGCACTGACTGTTGGTGGGATTACATTGTAACGCAGGCTTGGGATGATGAGCAGTGGCTGCTAATGTAAAAGGCCATATTCCTGGATCTGTGTGTGAGTTCACCCCAGCCCTCCAGCACAGGGACACCAGAATGAGAGCTGCATTGACAGTGGAGAAGTGAGTGGCAATCACATTCTGGAAACTTGCAACACCAGATTGCTACCGGTCAATGGGAAATCATTTTGCTGTTGAAAAGTCCATTATGGGAGCCATTGTCATGGATCTTTGTAGGGCCATTTATCATCTCCTGCTATGCAGGACTGTGACTCTCAGAAATGTGCAGGACATAGTGAATGGATTTGCAGCAATGGGGTTCCCGAACTGTCATTGGGTGATAGATGGCACACACATCCCTATTTTGGCACCAGACCACCTTGCCACAGAGTACATCAACAGAATGGCCTATTTTCTATGGTTATGCAAGTGCTAGTGAATCACCGGGGACACTTCACTGACATCAGTGTGGGTTATTGAGGGACGGTTCATGACACTCACATCTTTAAGATCATAGGACTGTTCAGAGAGCTGCAAGCTGGGATATTCTTTTCTGACCAGTTGATTGCCATTGGCAATACTGAAATGCCATTAGAGATGCTCGGCCACCGAGCCTACCCCTAACTTCTCTGGCTCATGAAGCTGTACACCTTGACAGCACGAAGGAAAGATTCAACTACTGGCTCAGGAGGTGCAGAAAGACAGTTGAACGTGTTTTTGGTAAATTGAAGGGATGCTGGTGATGTTTACTCACTAGATTGGATCTCAGGTGTATTGGTGCTGGGGGTGGGAATATAAATAAATAATGTGGAGGTGCCACTCCCTGGAGAGTCTGAGAGGTTTCTGGGCATCAGAGGATGGGGACAGAGCCTGCCCTGTTACACTCCCTTCCCTTATTCCCATAACTTTTAATTAGACATGCTTATAGACGCTTCAACTTTGAAGTGCCTCAGCACAAAGCCTCTCTGCAGCCCCAGCCATGGTGAGTATAGCCTGCCAGGGGCAGGGGTCTGTGTATGAAGGAATTTTGGTTGCATAAAACAATAGCATTTTGGCTCCTATTCCATGAGTACAAATACAAGGCAATTGCACTAAATAATGGCACAGGCAGTGGTGGTTTTAGCTGATTATTTCACTTCTGAGGGTAACAAGGCACAGGGAGCTCAGCTGCTACTGGCATCATGAAGCTGACTCAGCTGATATGCCACTGGACCCTTTACTGCAATGGTGCCAGCCAAACTTATAGTGGAATGGCCTGGGAAAATTATCTCTGGGGGGAGGAAGAAATAAGGCAGCCATCCTAAGGAGAGGATTGCAGAGTACTTCCATGAAAGTTTCATCAAGATCTCTCAAGAGGATGTAAGGGACATCCCCATGCACATAAACAAATTGCTCTTTATGACTCCCACCCACCTTACCCAACAGGGAAATAAAAAGCACTACCTGTTTGTTGTCTCTTTACCATGGGTGGACCCCAGACCCCAAGCCGCCCTGCAGGAAAAGCTCTTCTTCTCTTCCGGAAGAAGAGCCTGAGCTTTTGATATGCACCATGCAGGTTCCAGGGCAGCTGAGGAGGCGGTATGTGTTACCTGCAACTGGCGTCTGGCAGATGAAGCTGCACCAGGGCAGGCTCCGGCCTATTATACCCACCGCCCATGCTCTCTATCTTTTTTGCAAATAAATCAATGAAGTCTTGTTATCTTGGGGATTGTGATGGAATGCCAAAACTGTATTTGGAAGTTCTATAGCCAGTCCTTATCTGGCACAGAAGCCTGAACTGCTAGTAGCAGCACTGCAATCTACCGTGTACCAGGAGTATATGACTGGAGGGAGGGGAGAGGCTAGGTGCCATTTTTAAATGGAAGCATTGAAAGAAAAATGCATGCTCAGCTGGCAGTATGGGCTAGAATGTGGTGGAGTGGGTAATAGGTCTGGGCTAATGGCATGGCTGGAGTCCCCAGTGTGTCTCCCCACCCTCCTCCTCGCTGTTCATGGCAGGGATCTCTGCCTCAGTTTCTTCCAAGGTATCCATGGTGGTCTGAAGAGTGTTGGACTAGGAAAAACTTTCACTAGGAGGATGGTGAAACACTGGAATGCGTTACCTAGGGAGGTGGTGGAATCTCCTTCCTTAGATATTTTTAAGGTCAGGCTTGACAAAGCCCTGGCGGGGATGATTTAGTTGGGGATCGGTCCTGCTTTGAGCGGGGGGTGGGACTAGATGACCTCCTGAGGTCCCTTCCAACCCTGATATTCTATGATTCTATGGTCTCTGCCAAGTACGGCATACAGCTCGTAAAAGTGGCAGGTCTGTGGCTCAGCATCAGATTAATTGTTGGCCTCCCTGGCCATGTGGTATGCCTGGTGCCGTTCCTTCATTTTCATGCAGTACTTCTGCTAATTTCTGTCGTACCCCTTTGCCTGCATCCCCTGTGCAACCTTTTTATAAGTGTCCATGTTTCTCCGTCTGGTCCGTAGCTCTGCTTGCACAACCTCTTCTCCCCACAGGCTGAGGAGATCCAGTATCTCCTGTCTACTCCAGGCAGGAGTCCCTCTAGTTCATGGAACTCGCATGGTCAGTGGGGCAGTTGCACATGACAAGGGAGAGCTGCTAGGTGTGATCACTGAAGTGGGAAATAAGGAAGAGACATTTCAAAAATACACAGACCGCTTTAAAGGGAGGGGTGGCTTTCAGTCTGTGACCCCTGAGCAATGGAGTTTACAATTGTGACCAGAGTGGTCACTGCCTCAGGGAATGGGGCATTGTGGGACAGCTGGTGGAGGACTGCTAGGGTCAACACAGGCCACAAAGTGTCTACATGTGCACTGCATTGACCTCAGTAGGTCAACCATGGCGCCACGCTATTCTGGGGAGGTGGTTTTACTGCATTACCATAATGGGGCGCTTATGTCTATTGAAGACAAGTTTGAGTGTAGACACATACACAAATAGCTTGACACAAGGCAACTTTTGTTGACCTAACTTTGTAATGTAGACCAGGTCTGGGGTCAGAATCTAGCCCACTGCACTGCTGCTGAGACTCTATTTAAGAAACCACGTTCTGCTAATCTGATCTCTCATTCATATGGAAAAAGTAGGTCTTCTGAAAAGTGTATCTACTTAGTTCAAATATATTTTAACACTTCCCTTTTACTTTTCATAAGAGGATCTCAAAGTACTGCAAATATTTTAAAAGTCCCACAATCCCCTTGGGAGGTAGGTAAGGGATATAAAGATCTATCATTGGAGTGGATTGGCAAACACTGTATACCTAGTTAGGCCAGAAACTGAAGAAAAACATACCTAATTGAACCTGTATGGGAATTTTATGCAGAGAGAATGTAATTAGAATTTGGCTAGGATATTGGGGCTAACATCCCACTCCTGCAGAAAAAGAACAACAGGATTTTTTGTATATGACCGCAAGTGGCCATATTAGCTGTTTTATGTCTCTCTAGAAAGGTGTTTCCAGTAGCACAGTTATCTACTCCCAAGCAAACCCTGGTCCAAATTCAGTTTAACAGATACAGTTTGAAAACAGTATTCAGTAAGTCATCTCAATTCACCTTTAACCCAGCTGGAAACTGAATCTGGTAAAGAACATGCCAGACCATGTATTAAGCAGAGTATTGTAAAAGGAGTTTATTTGCTACTGACTGGGTGAGTGGGTGTTCCTTGGCACACAAACCTATGAGGGTGGCTCCTCCCATGTGGCAATGACTCCAGTCTCAGGACATAAGTCTGAGAGGACGTTCGGGGAAGGTGGGGGGTTATTCCTGCTTTAGGGAAAAGTGAAACTGTTTGTAACACCAACTGGGCAGCTACCTCTGTATTCTCTTCCAGTAATAAATAGATGTGTTTCTGTTTAACTGAGCTCATCCTGCATCATTGTTCCATTATTACTCTGCCTGGCAGTGCTGACCCAACAACCAGTAGATGGTGAAGCTGCCTAACAATATTTTTTCATGAGCAGAGGATATTGGTGTTCCATGATCTTCATTGGCCGTGCATTGTTTTGAGTTTAAGGTGTTAGTTTTTACCTATAAACATCTACCTGGCCTGGGATCAATGTATTTAAGAAACTTCTCCTCTCCTTATGTGAGATTGCCATGAGTTATGATTATCAGAGGTGCTCAGACTAGAATCCCCTTAGAATGCAAGAGAGGGGACTGCTGGAAGGGAATTCTCTGAGGACTCCTTGGCTCTGGAAGTCTTTCACCACTAGGGTCTCAAATAGTTGAGGCTGGATAGACCATCAATTTTCTGGGGAAAGCTTTGGAAAAACTGAGTTAATGGGTGGAATGGGATATATTTTATTGCTTTGAATAACTGGCTGGTTAAGTTAATTTTGTTTGGTTGTATGTGGGCTGTACTATGCTGCTGAAGGGTTATTCCAGTATGGACTGGTATTTTAAACAATTGTTAGGATCCCTAGAGCTATGGATAGGAATCTTTCCTTTGTTCTTTAATTGAAATAAATGAAATGTATGAGGTTTTGGAAGCTCCTTCATGGGAGGTTTTAAAAAGAAGGCTGGATAGCCATCTGTCTTGGGTGGCTTAAACACAACAAATCCTGCATCTTGGCAGGGGGTTAGACTGGATGACCCTTGTGGTCCCTTCTAACCCTATGAGTCTATGAAATGAGACCAACAGAAACAATAAAACTGGAGCTGAATCATAAATAGCATTATCTGGTTTATAAACTGAACAGACAGGTTTTACTATTGAAATAGTTTCCATGCTTATAATAAGAATCATAAGGCATTCTAAAATGAGATAAATAACTGAGAAGTAAACAGCTCCTAGTTCATTACTGTCTGAAATTGAGCCAAATATTTTGTTTTTCTCATCCCACTCATTAAAAATTAATCTAAACTTTAAATTCAGTTTATTTTTTTAAGTGAGTAAATGGAAGAACACAAGACAAAGTAACAGGCTCTCCAGAGGAGACGGTTGATGTCTGAAAGCTGGTAGGCAAAGCTGATATGAAGGTATGATCAGAAACCTCTGATGGAAATAGATAAAGATAACACTGTATCTTACTCAAAACAGGGAAAGCAAAGCTTAACCTAAGGAGCCTTCAAAGGAGGACTTGGCTTTGATTCTTTACATTGGGGCAGAATTGTCTCACAGGATTGGTACAGTAACATGGCTATGGTGTGACAGTACCATAGTTTTCCCTCAGTATTTATGTCCAAAAACAAATAGGTGAACATGATGCCACTTCCACCTGTGAGTGCTAACATGGCTTCCTTCTGTCACACCCACACCGCACGGTTACCTAAACCACAGGTGCCGACTTTGATTTCCCTGGAGGTGCTCGACCCCTGCGCCGCTTCAGGTCCCACCCCCACTCCACCTCTCCCCCCAAGGCTCCACCCACACTCTGCCTCTTCATGACCGCTGAACAGCTGAGCAGTGGTGGGAAGTGTTGGGGGTGGGAGGGGGAGGAGCTGATCAGTGGGGCCTATGACCTAATCATATTATGGGGATGCTTCATCTTCCTCTGACACATATGGTGTAGGCCACTGCTAGATGCAGGACTGGGACTAGTTGGACTAGCGATCTCATCAACACTTTCCATGTTTTGTGCTGCACTGACCTCCATATAACTTCCCTCAAGGAGAACAAGATTGTGACTACATTTGGGCTGCACCACTACCACCTTCCTCCCTGAAACATTATAGCTATGTTTTGTGTAGTGAAGTGGTCATCCAGGTCATCCATTAACTGGGTTACTCAGAGTATTATAGGCTGGAGCCATGCTCCATCCCTCCCTTATTTCCTGTTTAGTTAGTGTGTGTTTTCCCCCACTACGTACATATGTGAATAAAACAGCATGTTTCCAGCCTGCAGTACTGTGAGTAATGATAACATATGTTTCTTGTGTACTGAGTGGTCCATTTACAAAACTGGCAATGAGGGGAAAGCAGACAAATGGCAACGGATGGGGAAATTGCAGAGTTTATTGCAGAAAATGAGGATTGGCAGCAATATTCTGAAAGATTGGGTCACTATTGTATTGCAAATGAGATTATAGATCAGGACAAACAGAAAGCACTTTTCCTCAGGGCCTGTGGCAGTAAAATCTTCTCCTTCTTAAAGAGTTTGTTTGGGTTGTTACAACCCCAAAACCAGGTGAGAAAAGATTTGAAGGCCTACAAAAGATCTTAACAGAGCACTATATACCAAAGTAGAGCATTACTATGAAATGTTTCAAGTTGCATAGTAGAATAAGGAGGCAAAGTGAAAGTACCCACATTTGTGATGGAGCTAAAAAAATTAACAGAATTGCTCATTTGGAAATGTCTTAGTGGATGTGCTGTGGGACAGATTTGTTTGTGATATTAACAATGAGAGAATTCAAAGAGAGTTGCTGGCAGTGGGGAAGGTAACCTGGCCCAGAGCCATAGAATTAGCAACAGCAATGGAAGCAGCAGAGGAAGAACTTACAAGATTCGGTATTAGAATGCAGGACAAATCACAAAGACTCAGTAAACAAACTGCAGAGCCAGGGGCAAGGGACTCAGGCTGCAGTGGTGTATTTCTGCTGTGGAGAAGCTGCTTTTGCATCCCTTTGTAAATTTAAAATGGCCTGGTGGCATGAATGCCTCAAGATTGGACACTTAGCCAGAAAATGCAAAATCAAACAGCATCTCAAGCCCAGGAAGGCACACCCCAACAGAGCAGAGGAAAAGGAAGAAAGCAGAGGGCATTTTACCTTGAGGGGGATGAAGATTCAGAAGATGAGATATGCTGTTGAAAGGAGACATACTAAAAGGGAAGAAAATACAGCAGAACTTAAGAGTTACAAACACGTCGGGAATGGAGGTCGTTCATAACTCTGAAATGTTTTTGCAACTCTGAACAAAACATAATTGGTCTTTCAAAAGTTTACAACTGAACATTGACTTAATACATCCTTTAAACTTGGCTATGGAGAAGAAAAATGTTGGTTTTAACCATCTTAATTTAAATGAAACAAGCATAGAAATAGTTTTCTTACCCTGTCAAATCTTTTTTAAACTTTCTCTTTATTTTTTTAGTAGTTTACATTTAACACAGTAATATACTTTATTTGTTAATATTTTGTCTCTACTGCTGCCTGAATGCATATTTCCGGTTCCAAATGATGTGTGTGGTTGACCGATTAGTTTGTAACTCTGGTGTTTGTAACTCGAGGTTCTAGTGTAGGACCTTTTGAAGTAATAGTAGACAAACACCAGTTAGGGAAGGTCTAGATCAGGGATCAGCAACCTTTGGCACGCGGCCTGTCAGGGAAATCTGCCGGCGGGCCAGGACAGTTTGTTTATCTGCAGTGTCCGCAGGTTCGGTCGATCGCAGTTTCCACTGCCCGCGGTTCGCAGTTCCAGGCCAACGGGGGCTGTGGGAAGCGGTGTGGGCCGAGGGATATGCTGACCACCGCTTCCCACAGCCCCCATTGGCTTGGAACGGCGAACTGCGGCCAGTGGGAGCTGTGATCAGCCGAACCAGCAGATGCTGCAGTTAAACAAACCGTCCTGGCCCGCCAGTGGATTTCCCTGATGGGCCGCATGCCAAAGGTTGCCGATCCCTGGTCTAGATAATACTTACTTCAGCCTCAGTGCAGGGGACTGGACTAGATGACCTATCAAGGTCCCTTATAGGAGAGTGTAACAGCCAGGATTAATATCCAGGATAGGGTCAAGCAAAAATATTTTAAAGCAAGACCAGTTCCTTATACCCACCGAGAAAAGTTTGAGTCTGAGTTAGAGAAGCTAGAAAAGGAGAGCATCATTTCACCAATGCAATTTTATGAATAGGCCACACCTATAGTATCCGTGATTAAACCAGGCAAGACCATCCGTATCTGTGGGGATTATAAAATGACAGTGAATCAGTTCTCCAAGTTAAACTATTACTCCATTCCACAGATGGCGGTCTTGCTGGCAGCGTTAGGTAGAGGTCAAATATTTAGTAAGCTGGACATGTAGGCATACCAGCAGATGAGTCTGGAGGTGAACTGTAAGAAATTTACCACCATAAACACTCACCAGTACAATAGATTGCCATATGGAACATCGTCAACACCTGGAATTTTCCAGAGGGCCTTAGAAAATTTGCTGAAAGGTATCCTGTCTGTGGTAGTGAGAATTGATGACATTGTCATCACAAGCAAAAGTGATGCTGAACATGTCAACACTTCAACGACTGAAGACAGCATGGCTTCACTTAAAACAAAGTAAATGCTATTTTGTGAGACCGCAAGTGGGCTGTCTGGTCTACAAGATAGACAAGGAGGGGATTCAGTCTAAGGCAGACAAGGTCATGGCAATTGAACAGGCCCCAGTCCCTCAGAACACAACTAAGCTTCGAGCATATTTAGGTATATTAAATTATCACAGGCTTCTCCCAAACATTTCAGCCCTCTCCGAGTCCCTGTATCAACTCTTTAGGGAAAGACAAGAGAGCTTTTGTGGGACTCTTCAATGAAAACAAGCATGTGCTATTCATAGCAGCTGCTTGGCTACAGTGTTGGTCTGTGACATTAGCCATTTATGAGTACAGAATAGCCTATAAGGCAGGACATCAGTATGTCAATACAGATTCCCTCAGTTGATCTCTGGTACCAGAACAATCTGGTGCTACAGCGCTCCCACAAGAGATTGCATTATTCACAGAACATCTTGACCAGACACCAATAAAGGCTTCCCAGATAAGGACCCTGTATTGTCCCAGGTGCAGCAGCACAAACTGCAAAGCTGGCTAAATCAGTGTAAGGGGGAAGAGTTCTGCCCACTCAGGACAGGAGTACAAGTACTGAGCATAGAGAATGGCTGCATATTATGGGTTACAAGAGTAGTTCTTCCCCCAGAAGGATGAGATATTGTCCTGACAGAGTTATATGAAGAAAATGGTGGCATTTCACACATAAAATCTTTGGTTTGGAGGTATGTATGGTGGCCAAACAGGACATGGAAAAAAATCAAACGGATGTCACCAATGTCAGGTACCCAACAGACCCTGGTGCTGGCACCTCTTCACCCCTGGAAATGACTTGGAAACCCATGGTCCAAAATACATATAAACTTGCAGGCCCATACATGGCAAAAAGATTTCTAATTATAAAGGATACACATTAAAAATGGTTAGAAGTCCATGTGATGACCTCAACGAGCTCTACAACTACCTCTGAAAAGCTTAGACAGATTTATGCCATACACAGACTAGTGGCTGTACTTGTCCTAGACAATGGACCAAATTTTACGGGCATGGAGTTTAAAGACTTCTGACCAAAAATAGGATTAAGCATATTTCCCCATATCATCCAGTTTCCAATCGCCAAGCAGAGAGAACTTTGAGAGCTTTTAAAGGGGACAAAAAAGATGATTAATGAGAGCTTGGAAATGAAGAACTGTATTCTAGATTTCCTTTGAAATACAGAAACTCTCCTCTAACTATGACGACTGTGAGCCCAGCCCAGCTGTTGATGGGAAAGAGGAAAAGAACTCATTTAGACTTAACACTTCCCCTCTGTGCTAGGATGGATTAAGGAAGCAGGCTTTTCTAAACAAAACCATGACTATGGTGCTACAAACAGAGTTGTGCCCAAAGAACCTAGTCTACATCAAAAGTTTCAATACTTGTGAGCCAATATGGATTCTGCATACTATCCTAGAACAAACAGGACCCTTATCTTTTTAAAGTCTGTCTGAGTGATGGTCGAGTCATGACAGTAGAGTGACATGCAAGCACCAGAGATTTTGTAATTGGGTGATGATCACCTGGAGGTGCTGAGGCCAAGATAGGATGCAGTTTTGCCAGGAATGCCTGAGATGGGGGTATCTACAGAACTGCTGGACTAGGAGATGGGGGAAAGTGTATTTCTGCCCTCAGAGGAGCTTTGACTGCTGAGGAGAGGCACTACCCCATGAGAGGGGGAGAGAAGAGCCCTCTGGTTATATAAAAGACTACCACCAGCCTGTGAATGAAGAGGGAAGGGATGTAGTAAAGTGGTCATCGAGGAGTTAACTACATTACTCAGAGTATTATGGATTGTGGCCATCCTCCACCTCTTCCTTACTTCCTGTTTAGTTAGTGTGTGCTCCCCCCACCACTCTGAATATAGTTGAATAAAGCAGCATGTTCCTAGCCTGCAGTTCTGTAAGTAACGTGTATTTCTTGTGCGCTGAGCAGTCCCTTTGCAATGCTTTGCTTATCTTTTCCCTATAAACATTGGGCTTGATTATCCATTTTGTTTCACCTTTTCTGTGATGGCATACTAACATAAAACTAAAGTATCTGAGGCCACTTACCTGTATCTATCTATAGTTTTGTTACATCCCCCTTTTGTTTCCAGTACTGTGTATTCCCCTTTGCAACCACATGTCTGATATAAAAAACACTAGGGAAGTGCAAAATATTGTAAGGGCATCTTAAAGAGTAATTTCTCTAATGCACACATAAAAGGACAAACAACTTATTGTGTAAGAGGATATATATATATATATATATTCCACATAAATTCCCTGAAGGTTTCTGTTGGTTCCTGTGTTGGGAGGTGCCAAATTATTATTATTATTTGTTGTGATTGATATGAATGAATGTGGTGAACATGAGTTTGGTACGTCTGAATTTGCTAGAGAATTCTGGGAGCAGAGTTCTCTTAGCATCAGAAAGTTGGTATGGAAATTTACTGAGAATGATTACAGACTATGTGTGTGTGTTTCAACATAGAACTTTGATTATATCATCCGGGGACCAGCTCACCAAGTAAGGAAAATGCAAAAACACACCATCAGCGAGCTTGGCACAGACTGATCCAGGTCAAAACGATCCTTTTGGATGACACTATGCTAAGAGCTTAAGTGGATGACTGATGAGAGGGTAAATGTCAACTGATCTTTGGTCTGTGTCTGTTTGCAGCCCCCTTCTAAAATATTAATTAGAAAAAACCCAAAATGAAATGCCAAAAGGGCATATTTCTGGGACTTGTGACTCCTTTGAGAAAAATTCTAAGCAGAGTTAATTAGTTCCCCAATGAACATTTGAAAAGGCTTGTGACACAGTAAGACAGCGGGGTCTTGGCTACCCTGAGACCCTCTATGAGGGACTTTTGTACCGGAAGGCCTCAGGGTAGCCAAGACTCTGCTTTGGGGGATATTTGACAGATCAGGTACTTGACAAGGGAAAAGAGGAGAAGTCTCCATCTAGGACTGGTAGCTATACCTGCTTTGTTTGCCAATCAGGATACTGTGTAAGGCCAACATAGTTACTGAGAGTTTATGCTTGTGGAATTGAGGCTCATTAGGGAGACATTATATAACCTTTTGCTGCTTGTGGGATTCTTTCCCAAATAAACTACCATGCATTGAGCAAATTGAATCTGAATTTTCACTGGTAGTGGTAACAATCTGCCCAGCTACAGGCCATTAACGATCCATTTCAACACCCTGTATCTACAGGATTTGTAACTGCTATGAAGAACACCACGTAAATCTTAATCACTTTGCATTTGCCTAAGAAGTCCTCTACTGACGTATGTGCTTAAACTGAGAAGAGAACTGCAGCGAGGCAATGACTCACCGGTGCGGTGCCTCCGGTCAGTCATCCTGGGAATTAGCTCTGCCGCCCCAGAGCACCCTCTGCAGGCCAGTGTCTCACCTGCCACTTGTCCCCATGTTCCTCCCAGACCCCAGTTCCCCTCTACAGCAGGGTTCTGCCCCCTGCAGTAACCTCACAGCTCTGGGTCTCCCCTCCCCAGGGAATCCCCAACCCTCTATCCCTACCTCACCTCAGTCTATGACTGCTGCCAGTCACCATCTAGCCCCTGCTCACTGGGGCGGACTGCAGTGTATAAGCCATTCAGCGTTGGCAAAGGGGGGTTTGGACCTGCTGCCTTTGCCTAGCCTCTGCGACCCCAGTAGCTGGTTTGGCCTTTGACAAGGCCTGCAGCCTGGGGAGTTGCCAGGCAGGAGCTCCCCTGCTTCTCTCATCTTTCCCCAGCTCTGCTCAGTTGCCTGCACCCTCAGATCCCAGGCAGCTAGGTTCTTCTTCCTCTGAAGCTAGAGGGAGAGCCCTGAGCCCTTATAACAGGGCTAGGTGTGGCCTGATTGGGGCGTAGACCAGCTGTGCCTGCTTCCCCCAATCAGCCTAGCCTTTGCTTGCAGCCCCAGCCCTCTCCCAAGGCTGGCTTTAACCCTTTCAGGGCTGGAGCAGGTGACCACCCCACTACAAGAACATTTTATAAATTGCTTGAAGGATTTTAAAAAATATATACTGGTGGACATTAATTCTGGGTAAAAGCTCACATATGTTTCCTATTACTATTCTGAGAATGAATTCTCATCTTTGTTTTATAGCTCATCAAACAAAAGGGTCCAGTGCTTTAGATTTAATGCTAGACAGATGTGAAAATGTTAAAGTACCTCTTAGAATTCTGCATGTTAGGTAAAATATTTGCTTTGTAGTCTGTGCTGCACATTGTACAGAATCTTCATCCAGAAAAATACAAAATACCATTTATAAGCCCATAATATTCCAGAACCAAAGACTGCATTGCATGTGCTCAGCCAAAGGCAAGTGAGGAGGCCAGAGATGCACCAAGGCAGGTGAAACTTAAGTTCTTCATTATGAGTTCGATACTGCAAGGTGGTAGTGAGCACTCTGGCCCCACTCCAGCAAAGCACTTAGGCAGCGAAAGTCAATGGGATTCAGTGCTTAACTTCCTTAAGCCTATTTGAAAATCTTAGCTTCAAGCGTTGCCTTCAAGTGGGACTATTTGTGTGCCTGGGTTAAGCATGGGCTAAAGTGCTTTGCTGGATTAGGGCCAGAGTGCTCATCACCTTGCAGAACGAAACCCTATGGGCCAGAGTCCACCACCTTATTCACCATAAGTACTTCTGTACTCTGCAAGCGGTTTCCTGGAGATGAAGGAACCACTTGGGCTTAGTAGAGGTGGCAATGCTGACCCTAAGATAGGGAGAGAGTAGTGGATCACTCTGTAAGAAAAATAGGGAGTCTGGAATGCCAGATGAGAGAAGTCATGGATGCAAGAAATATCCAAGTACAGGAGGCACTCCATCTCACAGTGATAAGTGCATACAGTCCTCCATCATAGCTGCCAAACCCTTTCACAACCTCTAGTTTTTCCAGCTTCTAAAGCCCTCTCATACTTTTAGGACAAAGACTTCATCTCAGTCTTCTGACAATCTCAACTAACCTTTGCCACACTGATATGCCCTTAGACCTCACAGTGACTTTTCCTGTTGCCAAAACTCCCCTGCACCCTCAAGGAAACCCTTCCACCTAACCATAACCAGACCCTACAGTGACCTTCCTTGCCTAGATGGACTGGACAGGACTTCCTTTAGAGCCCATCAACTCTGTCCCTCGCTCAGTTACAAGAGGTTGCTTCAGAATGTCATTCGGTGTTTTCTCGTCAGCAAAACTCATCACAGTACTTCTGTAGCACTCTCAACCCCTGTTGCTTTGCAGAGTATTAGACCAAGTTTGGCAGTAAAAATGAGGACAATGGAGAGGGAACTACCACATCAGTGTGATGCGCTAAGCCCAGGGGCCCGAGGCCAGTCATTAAATAGTCTCTTGATTTTTCAGATAACTGAGATATTTTCAATGATAGTTAAACATAAGCTTAAGGCTATGTAGCTAAAAAGTGTAGATGGATACAAAGTTTTGAGGTTTTGCCTGTATCTTGAAGAAATTTGTCTATATATTTTGGTTCATCAGCCCCCATTCACTTTAATAAATTTACTCCTATTTTTCAATGGCTCTTTCTGTTTTACAATAATATCTGGTAGTAAACTGGAGGAATTGGTACCAAGTAAAATGGAAAATTAAATGAGAGATCCCCACAGGAACCATGCAGATTTTTGCTAAAATGCTAATTGAATCCCAGAGGTTTAGGAAAATTCATTGGAGACTTTACCAAATTTCCTACAAACAGATGAGCCGCAGACACCACTGATTTGGTCAACTTAATTTACCTTCCCTACGCACCTGAACATCATACATCATTTGAAAGCATATTATGCTTGCTTCAAGATGAGGTAAGATATTGTGCTAATACCATAGAAAAGAGAAGTAAACAATGACCCTATTAACATATTAAAATGACCACTTTGAAAAGTTTGCATTTGTTTCTGTAGGTTTAATGACCCTATGTATTATTTCAGGGTATAAAATTGGCTTTTATGATCTCAAAGCATCACAACAACATTCTAAAGGGTAAAACAAAATATAATACATTTGTACAGGTATCATTTAAATATAATAGCGTTGGTGACATTTCTAGTCAACATCATTATCGAGAGTGTGTGGGTTACCGCAGTCTTCATTGCCTTGGCATGTACACAGTTCTGTGCAGGGAAGATTGTTCTGACTGCAGACACAGCTGGCTTTGCAACAACCTCTATTAATGCAGGCACAAATAAGGTCTCCTGACAAGCTCAGATGCCATTGGGCCCTTGAAGAGTATGGGAAGTATGGTTAGTTTGACATCAAGAGACCCAAAAGCCATATTGGAACTTTCAGCATGCTGTAGCATCCTTATGTCAGCTTCCTTTTGAGTACCATACATATCCTGGGCTTCATCAACACCTCTACTGGCAATGGACTTTGCCACTTCACCAATGGAAAAACCTCCAGCAAGGAGGAATGTTTGTGTTGAGAGTGCACCTACATTCTCAGGTGCATTTTGAACCCATATATTCACAGAGGAATTTTACAAGTGACTACTTGTTGGATGCCACATTTAGACACTTTTTCCATGGAGACACAGAGCGTCCACCAATCACCAAGACACAGGGCGTTGCAGCCAATCTTAGATCCTGTCTGGCGCTGTCTTTCTGCAATTTTCACAGTTACTAGTGTCATAATCTGTCAAAGACTTTGATTCTAGAATTAGCTTTGTCAAATCCTTTTAGGACCTGCCTCAAGTACTCAGCAGCCAATTCATCGAATGTGTGGCATTTGTCTCCAGCCATCATTTGTATGACTGCCATGGCATCTCTGATGTATACTGTGGTTTCTTTGTTGCTTGCTCTTAGCTCCTGAATTCTTCAGATTAAGCTTCCAGCTAATGCTTTAATTTATTTTTGTCTGTTCTCATTGTTCCATCAGTATGGAAGATGGATATAGGCACAGGTCTCATTGCGTGACTAAGAACAGTTGCTATTGAAACATCATCTTGTTAAGAGCAGGGCTCTGCAGAAATAATTTCTGGACTGGTAGCTGGATTGTCCCTCCCTTGCCAGACTTATATTTTGTGTACTTGGGAGTGTCAGCAAATGTTCTGATGCCAGATTTCCCGACTGGGCTGAAGAAGCTACACGTCCCATCAGAATCAAGTACACTTTTCACAAATCTCTCCACTTGTTCTTCACCAACATCTGCTGTTTTCAGCAGAGACTCTTGTACATCTGATGTTACATGTAGTAGGAGATATGTTGATAAGCACTTCTGGATTCAGGGGCAAATAGATTTGTCATATTGTTGATGACATGGTTGCTAAGAGCTGTAACATGCTCTTCATCCTTCTTCAATGTACAGGCAAGGATTTGTTTGTGGACTTGATCTTCAATATTTTTTGCTAGGCCACTTCTTTTGCTCATAAGTTTTGCATAGACACAATATGAAGCTGTGTAATGTTATCTCTAAAACTAATACTGACCTGTGCATAAGTGTCACTGAATTAAAAAGCTGCTTTCTAGAATATTTCAAAGGTGAGTTCTGCATGCATAGGCGATTACAAATTAAAATCTTCTAGCAGGCAGACTAGATGCTGCATTATAAGTACAAGAGCTTATAAAGGGGGAAACATTACCGTAGGAATTCACATACATTTATATCTACCCACAATGCAATGCAAACTGTGGGCACACAACCTAATGCTACTGATACACAACCTTCAGTTGAAGGCTGATCTGGTCAGCAAATTTCAGTTGAAAATATAGAATGCTCTGATCTCTTGTGAGGTACTTTGACAATTAAGAAAATGCTATGTGAAAATATTTCATGTTAGTATATTGCAAAATGTTGATATTTGCCATTTTTGCCAATAAAACAACTTCATCGTTTCTGAAAAAAATACTTTCTCATGCAAAACCAATAAAAATCATTTGAATACATTGTCATTTGGTAGCTTTGACCAAGAAACACCACATAAAGGTGCTGAAATTAGCGCAAACAGTAAAAACTGTAATCAGTCATTTGCAGTGTTTCTGGAACTGTGCAAAAAATGACACTCTCATTTTGGGTGCCATTGTTTCACCTCATCTACACACTTACTGCACCACTTGACAGCTCCATGTCATACCCCTCTAAACATACATAAAGTAAGCTTTTAAATGATGTAATGTGGGTGTGTGCAGGGTGGGTACATGAAGCTCCAAAAATTCTCTTTTTGGAGAATGGCTGCATACCTATCACTTCAGCTGATTCAAATAAACCGAGTTTACAAACTTGCTCACAGCAAACAACTCTGCTTAAGATTGTATGAAACCTTGCTAAGAAACCATCTTCAGTGTTTTATTTATAGGAATTTAATTAAGAATAATACTACTAGATCTCTATCAAGCATTCTTAAAACTACAATATCCACCTGCTGAAGTGAAAAAACAGATTGACAAACCCAGAAGAGTACCCAGAAGTCACCTACTCCAGGACAGGCCCAACAAAGAAAATAACAGAACGCCACTAGCTATCACCTTCAGACCCCAACTAAAACCTCTCCAGCGCATCATCAAAGATTTACAACCTATCCTGAAAAATGATCCCTCACTCTCACAGATCTTGGGAGACAGACCATTCCTTGCTTACAGACAGCCCCCCAACCTGAAGCAAATAGTCTCCAACAACCACACAACAAAAACACTAACCCAGGAACCTATCCTTGCAACAAAGCCCAATGCCAACTCTGTCCATATATTTATTCAAGTGACACCAACATAGGACCTAATCACATTAGCCACGCCATCAGGGGCTCATTCACCTGCACATCAACCAGTGTGATATATGCCATCATGTGCCAGCAATGACCCTCTGGCCAAACTGGACAGTCTCTACGTAAAAGAATAAATGGACACAAATCTGACATCAGGAATCATAACATTCAAAAACCAGTAGGGGAACACTTCAACCTCTCTGGCCACTCAGTAAAAGATTTAAGGGTGGCAATTTTGCAACAGAGGGGCTTCAAAAACAGACTCCAAAGAGAAACTGCTGAGCTTGAATTAATATGCAAACTAGATACCATTAACTTGGGTTTGAATAGAGACTGTGAGTGGCTGGGTCATTACACATTGTGGCAAAATACCTTGTTCGCCTCAGTAGGCTCAGTCCTTTTTAGTCTTGGAGACTCAGATTTGGGGCAAGGCGAATTCTTATAGGTGGCACAGGGTCCTGCTACTCCTCTCCTCAGTCAGTCTCTTGTGCTTGTTTTCCTTCCCTTCTGGGGAGCGAGTGCAGCCTCCCTACTGGGAAGGTCTGGTGTCTTGCTAAAAACAGCCTACTGGCAACTTCCCTGCTCCTCTCACTCTCCCCCTCCTACCATCCAGGGGAGGGTTTAAAAAGGTCCCAAGTAGTTGGAGTCACCTGAACCTAATTGGTTCCCTAGCAACCCCTTTTCCAGCTGAACCTTATTGCCCTGTGGTTCTCTCTCCTCAGTGGATAGGGATAGCCTTTTAATCCCCTGGGACTAATTACTACCCCCCTTTTGTAGCTGTTTGTCCTGGGTTTACCACATATCCCCCCCACTCAACACTACGGGGTTGGGCTACTTGGGTCGGCAAACAGTGCACTCTTGACAGGCCATCTGCATTGCCATGTTGGATTCCAGACCTATGTTGTTCTCTGAAATGGAAGGGTTGAAGCGACAGGAACCATCTCGTCAGTCTGGCATTTTTGTCTTTATTTCCACTGCAGAGGGACATGGTCCGTGACAAGGGTAAACCTCCGTCCCAGTAGATAGTAGCGGAGGCTTCCTATGGCCCATTTTACCGCCAGGCATTCTTTCTCGACAACGGCGTATTTCCGTTCCCTAGGCAGGAGCTTCCTACTGAAGAAGTGGATGGAGTGTTCATCATCCCCTACCATTTGTGAAAGTACCACCCCCAACCCTACATCAGAGGCGTTGGTTTGTAGGATAAACTCCTTCCCCCAGTCTGGGGGCACGAGTATGGGGTCAGTGCAGAGGGCCGTCTGTAGATCTGAAAAAGTGTCCTCAGCCGCGGTCGTCCATCTTACTATGTCTGGGTCCCGAGCTTTCGTTAGGTCTGTTAATGGGCATGCCCTGGTGGTGAAGTGGGGAATGAACCGTCTGTAGTACCCCACTAGTCCCAGGAATGCCCTGATCTGTTTTTTTTCGGAGTGGTCGGGGCCACTTCTGTATAGGTTCTAACTTGTTGAGTTGGGGCCTCCCCACGCCCCTCCCCACTATATGCCTGAGGTATTTGGCTTCAGCTAGCAAGAGCAAAAACTTGGAGGGGTTTGCCGTCAGCCCCGCCTTCCTCAGGGTATTCAGCACTGCCTTCACCTTCTCCAAGTGTGTCTCCCAGTCGGGGCTATATGTGATAACGTCGTCGAGATAGGCTGCCGCGTACTTGCCATGTGGTCGCAACAGTTTGTCCATGAGCCTTTGGAAAGTAGCAGCCACCCCATGCAACCCAAAGGGGAGGACGGTGTATTGATATAGTCCCTCTGGAGTTGCAAAGGCCGTCTTCTCTTTGTCGGCCTTGGCCAGGGAGATCTGCCAATAGTCCTTGGTCAGGTCAAGGGTAGACATAAACTGTGCTTTTCCCAATCTGTGAATTAGCTCATCTATCCGGGGTATTGGGTACGCATCAAACTGGGACACCTCATTCAGCTTTCTGAAGTTGTTGCAGAACCTCACGCTGCCATCCGGCTTAGGCACTAAAACCACTGGACTTGACCATTGGCTATGAGATTCTTCAATGACTCCTAAGGCCAGCATTTTCCTGACCTCTGTCCTGATTTCCTCTCTTTTGGCCTCCGGGATCTGGTATGGCTTGACATTCACCTTCACTCCAGGCTCTGTGAGGATGTGATGGTGAACCTCAGTAGTCCCGCCTGGCTTTTCTGAGAACACATCCTGGTTGCATTTAATCAGGCTGATCACTTCAGATCATTGCTCTGGAGTCAACTCCGGGGATATTCCCACTTGGTCGGGCTGGTTGCTTTTAGGGGATGGTGCCCCTAGCACAACCACATGCGCTTCTCTATCCTGCCATGGTTTCAGCAGGTTTATATGGTAGATCTGCTACAGTTTCTGGCGACCCGGCTGTCGGACCTTTTAGTCGACTTCTTCTATGGCTTCTATTATCTCATATGGCCCCTGCCACCTGGCCAGGAGCTTGCTCTCTGCCGTGGGTATGAGCACCATTACCCGGTCTCCCACCTGGAACTTCCAAGTCGTTCCTTGGCGATTGTAGTATGTCCGTTGGGCCCCTTGGGCCTTCTCCAGGTGCTCGCGCACAAGGGGCGTGACTTGGGCTATCCTGTCTTTCATTTGCAATACATGTTCAACGATGTTTCTCCCGGTATTTGGCTGTTCTTCCCAGCCCTCTTTGGCCATGTCCAATATGCCCCTGGGGTGGCAACCATATAACAGCTCGAATGGGGAGAATCCAGTGGAAGCTTGGTGAACCTCCTGTACAGCAAACAGCAAGTAAGGCAGCAGGGCGTCCCAGTCTTCCCCATCATGACTAACCACTTTCCGTAGCATGTTCTTCAATGTTCTATTGAAGCGTTCAACAAGACCATCAGTCTGGGGATGATAGACTGACATCCTGAGGGTCCGTATATGGAGCATTGTACATAGGTCCTTCATTAACTTAGACATAAACGGGGTCCCTTGGTCTGTCAGGATCTCTTTAGGTATCCCTACTCTGGAAAAAATCTGACTAATTCTTTGGCTATGGTCTTGGACATGGTGTTCCATAGGGGTATGGCCTCGGGATATCGGGTGGCATAATCTAGTACTACCAGAATGTACTGATGACCCCGGGCTGACTTCTCCAGTGGCCCTACTAGATCCATAGCTATTCGCTCGAATGGGATTTCAATAATAGGTAGAGGTACCAAAGGAGCCCTTAGGTGTGGTCGGGGCCCATGTAACTGACATTCTGGACAGGAGGTACAATATCACCGGACAGTTGCATAAATGCTGGGCCAAAAAAACCTCTGCAGAATCCAATCAAAAGTCTTATCTACCCCTAGATGGCCCCCAAACAGATGGCTGTGGGCCAGATCCATCACACCCCCTGATGCTTCTGTGGGACCAAGAGTTGTTCTACGACTTGCTCTTGGACCTGGACTACTCTGAATAGCAGATCACCCTTAATCACATAATATGGCCCTGGGCCCTTGACTCTCCCCTCCAGGGGGATCCCATTTACCTCGACTACTTCTTTACGAATATTGCTGTATATTGGATCATTGGCCTGATCCTGACCAAAATTCCCAAGTGAGGTCCCCATTTGTCCAAACTCAGGGAGATCTACCTCTGTCTCCCCCTCGGGGAAAACCCGCGGGGAACAAGGTCTGGCTATTGGGTTGTTGATCTCCTGCCCCACCCCCCTGTCCATTGAGCCACCTCTTTCCCCTACAAGTGTAGATTTCTGGTACTGGGTCAAGATTCTCGTTCCCCTCCTTTTATCCGCCCTCTGTTCCCTCTGAGTCTTCCGGGGCTTTCCCGGTGGGGAGAACAAATCCTGGCCAAATTCGTGAAAGGCCGGGGGGGCATTATCTATCTGGGCCACCCCCTGGGTCCCGGGTTCATTATTTTCTTCCACCTTCTCCCCAGGGAGTAGGCTATCAAACCCTGGGAAGTCTCGTCCGATAAGGACTGGGTAGGGGAGTTTCAGAACTACTCCCACCGTATTTTTATGGGGATGGTTGGGTAGTAACTGACATCCCCATGCACACAAGATATTCCTGAGTGTTTGGCCCGGGATAGTTGGTCCTGCCCAACCAGCTTTCCCGAGACCGGCGTGATTGCACTTCCTGAGTCTACTAATGCGGTGGTCTCTATACCATTCATCTTATGAGGGACCATCGCAACCCCTACTAGACTTATTAGATCACATGGTCCCCCTATATCTCCCAGTTCACATTGTATGGGCTCTTCTAGATTTGGGCATTGGGCAGCGATATGCCCCAATTCGCCACATGCATAACATCAGTACCCTGCTCGGGGCATCGCCCGATTTTTTGGGCTACTGGGCTTTATCCCCTGAGCGTTTCTCCCCCAGTCCTCAAGTCTCTCCGGGACCTCTGGCTGCTCTTCGGCCTCCTTCCTCCCCCCATAGTCAGGCCTGGTGCTAGGGCAAACCGGGGCCTCGGCATGGAGACTTGTCTCCGATTATGGCGCCTTCCTTCTCTGGTGGTCCGCGAAAGTTCTTGGGCTGCTAGGTGTCTCTCTACGAGGGCAACTAGTTCATCATAGGAGGAGGGATCGTTTTGGCGGATCCACCCCCATATGTCCAGCGGCAACCCCCTCATGTACCTGTCCAACATGAGGATTTCCGCTATCTTCTCCGGCCCATGGGTCTCGGGGCAGAGCCACTTCTGGGTGTGGTGGATTAAATCAAATAGCTGGGACCTTGGCAGTTTGTTGTCCCAGTATTTCCACTCATGGAAGCGCTGGGCCCATATGGCTGACGTCACACCTGACCTTGCCAGGATTTCCGCCTGCAGGTGGGGGTAATCCATAGCTGTCTCTGTGGTCATGTTGAAATAGGTCTTCTGGGGCTCCCCACACAGAAATGGAGCCAGGATACCTGCCCAGTGGTCTTGGGACCAGGCCTCCTGCAGTGCCGTCCTCTTGAAGGCGAGGAGCTATGCCTCTATATTGCCATCTGTAGTCATCTTCTGTAAATAGTTGCTTGCCCGCAGCGGCTGGATATCCTGGGGCCCATGAGTCAGCATGGTCAGGGCTTTTAACTGGTTCACTACTTCATTCAGGGTGGTTCAATCTTGGGCCGCCTGGTTCATCAGTAATTGGTTCGTCTCCTGTTGGACACGTACTGACTCTTGTTGGGCAGCCATCTGCACCCTGGTAGCCTCTTGTTGGGCCGCAGTGGCCTGTATCAACGCCTTCACTACATCCTCCATTTTTTTTTTTTTTTGTGATTTACCCTGCCCTGACATGGCTTGCCACAGAGCCTTACTCACTCACCACATCCCACTCCTGACACCACATGTGGCAAAATACCTTGTTCACCTCAGTAAACTCAGTCCTTTTTAGTCTTGGAGACTCAGATTTGGGGCAAGGCGAATCCTTATAGGTGGCACAGGGTCCTGCTACTCCTCTCCTCAGTCAGTCTCTTGTGCTTGTTTTCCTTCCCTTCTGGGGAGCGAGTGCAGCCTCCCTACTGGGAAGGTCTGATGTCTTGCTGTAAACAGCCTACTGGCAACTTCCCTGCTCCGCTCACTCCCTCACTCTCCCCCTCCTACCACCCAGGGGAGGGTTTAAAAAGGTCCCAAATAGTTGGAGTCAGCTGAACCTAATTGGTTCCCTAGCAACCCCTTTTCCAGCTGAACCTTATTGCCCTGTGGTTCTCTCTCCTTAGTGGATAGGGAGGAGCCTTTTAATCCCCTGGGACTAATTACTACCCCCCTTTTATAGCTGTTTGTCCTGCGTTTTCCACAACATATTGAATCTATTTCCCTAAGTTAAGTATCCTCACACTTTCTTGTCAACTGTCTGGATGGGCCATCTTGATTATCACTACAAAAGTTTTTTTCTCCTGCTGATAATAGCTCATCTTAACTAACTAGCCTCTCACAGTTTGTATGGCAACTTCCAACTTATCTGTATGTATATATATATCTTCTTACTATATGTTCCATTCTGTGCATCCAATGAAGTGGGCTGTAGCTCATGAAAGCTTATGCTCAAATAAATTTGTTAGTCTCTAAGGTGCCACAAGTACTCCTGTTCTTTTTACTTTCCACTTACTGTATCTTTTATGTAGGGAAGAATCTTAATCCTTTGTAAATGTTAATTAAGCCTCACAATGCCCCTGTGAAGGAGGAAGAATTATGCCCATTTTACAGTCCTCTAGCCAGTAGACCCCACACCTTCAAGGCAATTCAAATAGGCAAAGCCTGTTTTTTGGGGGGGGTGAACAGTGTTTCTGCACAGGGTGCCCCTTTGCTGTGGCAGCCCCTCAGCAAATGCTAGTGCTGGGGTCAGAGACTAAAACTTTTCCTTTAAAGGGCAGGGCGGGCAGGGGGAATGAAAAGGGGAAGAACAGAAAGAGCCTTGAGGGGAGGGCAGAGAACTTCCTGGAATAGGGAAGAAAGGAGGAAATTAACTCCCCTCCCACAACATCATCCTTGCCTCTCAAAAAATATTGAATACTGGAAATGAGGATAGGAAACAGCAAAAGGGAACCTCCTACAGAAGGGTGCTGCTTTCAGGGTTTCTATCTGAGTGTATTGGGAGCTGCAGAATGAAAATGTATGCTACAGTGTTTGTATTTGTTGTGTTTCATGTAACAAAGATCTTTCTATTAACATGATCCTTTTTTTTACATATACACGCCACTGAACTTTCAAAAAGGAGAACATGTTTTTTTCAGATTGTCTCCTTCCTATCGGTTCAGAGAGTCTAGACATTTTTGGTTGATAGCTTACACACTGAATGTTTCTGGGAACTGAACATATCTGGATCATTCAGGAACACTTTGAAGACCTGGATACAACTGTACCCACGTCTCTTCTGCTAATATACTTCAATGGGAATGGAGATGTAATAGCTTAATACATCTGTGTCCGATTAATATTGTATTGGGGTACTGGTTTAGTAGTGCTATAGTAACATGATACAATAGACAAATCACAAAGATTGCAAGATTTTCATAAAGTTCTAGTATATGAAAGCCATTAGTGTCAATTCCAGCCCACAGTACCAGTGCCTGTGAGCATTATGCAATGGCAAATAGAGTATTATAAACTGCTGCATTATCAACTCCAGCACTGCTTTGCACAGATAAGAAAAACAGACACAGAAATGAGTAACTACTTTGCTTAGACCCTGCATTCTTCTACCATGAAAAGTACTTCTCTTAAACCTCATTGATTTTTGACATCTTATGGACAGTCTCCCATAAATCATTTGTTAAACTACCCATGATTCCCAAATACATCTGGCAAGTTACTTTGCTCTTAAAAGCTTTGATAGAAAAATCTATATGTTTATTTTAGTTATTTCTAGGACTTCAAGCATCATGTTATCTAGGCCCTATGGGCCTGATCCAAAGTCCATTAAATCAAAGGAAAGACTCCTTTTGACTTAATGGACTTTGGGTCAGTCTCTAAGGGTATGACTACACAGGCAGAGTTACAGTGCTGGCAGTTACAGCACCGCTCAGAGAGTGCTGAAGGGAAACTGCTGTTGTGTGTTCACGCTGTCAGCTGCCTGCGCAATAGCGTGTTCACACTTGCGACACTTGCAGTGGTATTTGGAGCTGTGCACTCTGGGCAGCTATCCCACAGATCATCTCTTCCTCTTCCACCACTAAGAGTTGTGGGAAGGTGGAGGGGGTCACAGGGGGCATCCTGGGTCCTGTCCCAATACCCCGTGATGCATTGCTTCGCATCCATGCAATCCCTGTATTTCCATCCGCATTTGGCGCCATCTTTCAATGGTTTGTGTACTGCGTGCTCTGGCTCTTTGGTCTGCAGGAATGGATCCTGCACTGTTGACCAGCATGCTGCTTGCTCTGACTAACACGTACGAGTGGCAGTGGAGTTATGCTTTAAACTACAAAGGCAAGAGGAGTGTGACATTGATCTCACCAGGCATAGCAGCTACGACATGAGATTGCTTATGACATTCACGGAGGTGCTGACCAAAGTGGAACGCTGTTTTGGGGCTTGTGAAAGGTGGGATCACATCGCCATCCACGTCTGGGCTTACGAGCAGTGGCTGCAGAACTTTTGGATGAGGAAAGCCACATTCATGGGACTGTGTCATGAGCTCGCCCCAGCCCTGACGCACAAAGATATGAGAATGAGAGCTGCCCTGCCATTAGAGAAGCACATGGTGATTGCACTGTGGAAGCTGGCTACTCCAGACTGCTCCTGATCAGTGGCTAACCAGTTTGGAGTGGGAAAGTCGACTGTTGAACTCGTGTTGACGAAAGTGTGCATGGCCATTAATCGCATCCTGCTCCGAAAGACCGTGACTTTGGGCAACATGTGTGACATTATGGATGGCTTTGCACAAATGGGCTTCCCTAACTGCAGAGGAGCAATATATGGCAAGTATATTCCAATTCTGGTACCAGACCACCTAGCCACTGAGTACATTAATCGGAAGGGGTATTTCTCTGTGGTTCTCCAGATGCTTGTGGGCATTTCACAGAAATTAATGCAGGCTGGTCCAGAAAGGTGCATGACGCACACATCTTTCAGAACACTGGCCTGTTCAGGAAGCTACAAGCAGGGACTTTCGTCCTGGACCAGAAGATCACCATATGGGAAGTTGAAATGCCCATTGTGATCCTGGGAGACCCTGTCTACCTCTTAATGCTGTGGCTTATGAAGCCATACAAGGTGCACCTTGACAGCAGCAAGGAGCGGTTCAACAACAGGCTGAGCAAGTGCAGAATAACTGTTGAGTGTGCTTTTGGCTGTTTAAAGGCCCACTGGTGCTGCCTATATGGGAAACTGGACCTGGCTGATGACAATATTCCTATGCTTATAGCTGCATGCTGTACGCTTCATATTTGTGAAGGGAAGGGTGAAAGCTTCACTCAGGGCTGGAACACTGCGGCTCAGTGGCTGGAGGCTGAGTTTGAACAGCCAGAGACCAGGGCTATTAGAGGGGCACAGTGTGGGGCCATAAGGATCAGGGATGCCTTGTGGCAGCAATTTGAAGCTGAAAGCCACTAATATTTGTTGCTGTGCTCGGGAGTGCAGTGCTTGTAATGCCAGGAGATGATTGGTGCAGGCGATGCAATATGTGGGTTTAACATAATTGTATGTTGCTTTGCAAGGCTCTTTTTGCTTTCAATTAATAGAATAAAGATTGCTTTCAAACCAACACAATTATTTTATTAAAAGACAACAACCAGAGGAGAGAATCAGACAAAAAAACCCATCAGCAGTCAGAGGGATGGGGGAATGGAAGTTCCAGGAAGAGGAAGGGTCACGAGATGGCTAAAGATTTGTGTATGTCCAGGGATCATATCCAACCTTCTCCTTTGGAATACAGTGCAGTGGGTACTGTAATTCAGAAGGGCTAAACTGCAGACAGACAGGTGTTGAGTGCAGTGAGTACTGGGAGTCCGCTGTGCTGGACTGTGACGGGGCAGGAGTGGAATGTAGCCGGTACAGACTGGAGCTAGGAGGTTGATAAGAGTGTGTTGGTGGTGTCTGGGGGGCACATGGGAAAGAGTTTTGCAACAGCGGCTGCGGGGGGGGGGGGCGGGCTGCTCTGTTTGCTGCTCTGTATTGCCTGGAGCATGTCTGCTTGGCGCTCCATAACATTTAAGAGCCATTCTCTGGCTTCATTCTGGCACGCTGCGTTCTCCTTTCGGTCCCTCTTCTCGCTGTCCCACCACTCCTTCAATTGCTGTTTTTTGGCTGCAGAGATCATCATAACCTCACGCAGAAAGTCCTCTTTAGTTCTTTGTGGCCGCTTTCTAATTCTTTGCAGCCGTTCAGCCAGCTATAAACAAAGCGGGAGTCTGGGTTCCCAAGGTCATCTCCGTGAAGCCAAAATGCAACATTTTATGGAATTAGTATTGTTTTCAACACACAGAACACTGATTAAGTGATTTAAAACACAGCCACTATTCACATACCAGTCACTAACTGGCTGACCCCAGGCAAGCACACATGAGCCACATGACCCCCAAAATGGTGAGTAGCCGCAGGGGAAATCAGTGTTCCCAGACCCTACTGTACACTGGAAACATGGCTCTTGGGGAGAGTTAGCACTGGAGTCGGGGGGCTGATAATCATTCCTGTCCCCACATTTTCCACAGGCTGTGTTCATTATGGAAGATATCTCGCTGCTGAGGGTGAGCAGGGAATCAAGGGAGGGTCTACTCCAAGACTGCGGCTTCCGCCCTCGCCCTTATGTTGCTTGCCTGATTGCAGCAATGGTCTCCCCCATACCCCGTGACTATGGAATGGTGTAGGAAAGTTACCCTTAATGGAGCAAGAAACAAAGCAGCTCTGCCAAAGAACCTGCGGCAACGGATTGCCCAGTATCTCCATGTGAGTTTCCTGGAGATCTCTGAGGCAGATTCCTGTGAAATGAGGGAGTCAATCAACAGCCTGTTCCTCTACTCAGACTAAGCATGTGGTGATACATGCATCATTCAGACACAAGCTTGCTTTCTGCAACCCTCCTGCCCCCAACAACTTGCTTTAACGATTCCCAAAATCAAATCCACTTACCAGGGGCCATGTCTCCTGTTTGTGCTTTACCAAGATCTGACAGCTATGACTGGCTAGCCTCCTCTGGGGTAGAAAAGAGCTCCTGGCTGCATGTATCTCTTACCTCCGAGTTGTCCTCTGACTCTGGGTCCCTCTCCCCCTCCACATCCTCGTCCAAGATTTCCTCCTCCTGGCTCAGTCCACTCTTGACTGGCATGTGAGCCACCGAAGTATCCACAGGGGCCTTCGCAGTGGAGCTCTTTGTAGAACTGGCAGCTCATTGGCACAGTACCATAGCAGCAGTTTGCATCTTGTGCTTTGTGGTAGGCGTTCTGCAGCTCCTTCACTTTGACCCTGCACTGCAGTGTGTCCCGGTCATGGCCCCTTTCTGTCATGCATTGTGAAATCTGTCCATAGGTATCATAATTCCTACGGCTGGAGCACAGCTGGGACTGGACAGTCTCCTCTCCCCAAATGCTGATGAGGTCCAGCAGCTTGGTATTGCTCCAAGCAGGGGATCGTCTGGTGCGTGGAGCAGGCATGGCCACCTGGAAAGATGTGCTGAGACCACTGCAAGCGTAACCGAGCAAACAGGAAGGGGACTTTCAAAACTCCAAAGAAATTTACGGGGTGGAGATGATGGTTGGTCACCTGAGGGCAGGGCAGTAGAATTAAAACCGATGACCAGAGAGTCAAGAATAGTCATTGTGGGACACCTCTCAGAGTCCAGTTTTAGCGCTGTAATCAACCAGGGTGTCTACACTGGCACTGTGATGCTGTAGTCCCGGTGCAGAAATCTGTACGCCTCTCGTCTGGGTGTTCTTTTTACAGCGCTGTAACTGTGCAGTTTCTGTGCACTGAGTGGCTTGGCAGTGTGTACACCTCGGGAGTTACAATGCAGAAAGTTGCTTTACTGAGAAGAAACTTGCTAGTATAGACAAGGCCTTAGGCTTTCTATAATTCACATTTTCAATATTGGGGTGAGAGGAAGCGGAAACAAATAGAACAAACAAATCCACTATGAGCAGGACTTCCAGGAGGCATATTTTATTTCAAAATTGCATATTATTTGTTACAGTAGCATGGGTCTATACCTCAACTCTTTGTTTCCTGCTTTTCCAAAGTTTGAGTTTTGCTGACCTCAGTGTTCTGGAAGGGTACAAGATATCACTGGGAACTCTGCGTTAACAAAGTTTTTTGTCAATGAATTTAGGTTAGTCAAAACTAGGTTGAGTCATGAGGATCTCCAGAAGGGTCTAAACAAAACTAAGTACTTGGGCGGGATGTTAGAGGAAATGCAGTGTGGCCAAGTGCAAGGTATTGTCAACTGGTAGGAACTTGCATAGACTTATCCAAATTATTTCTAACATCTGAAAACTATGACAGTTCCTTCAAATGTGCATTTACTTTAGTATTTTGCATTTTCTTACACTCATGGTGACTTTGACCATTGTCCATACATTATGGCCAAGATTTTCAGTAGGGGACAGATTTGCTGTCCCACACTGCTAGTGATGCATAGCTCTGGTGGCTCATGAGGAGTACAGAAAGACTCCATCCTGCTAGATGGAGATATCCTCAGCATGGAGGAATCCCCAGCATGTGTAGAGCTGAGGTAATCATTCCTACACTACCTTCTCCTAGATCCCGTACAATGGTTTGTCAGGGATGGGAGGAGTGGCCAGAAGTACTGCATTCCAGTTAGCAGCAGCAGCAGCTTTAGACTGTTTTACTGTGTACTGGATCTGGAGACCAAGCAGACAATCAAAGAGCTGTAACTAGCTCTCTGATGGCACCCGTCTACTTTGACAAGCATACTTTTCCCTCAGTGACTAATTTTACACTCCTAGATTCATATTTAGTCACCAAAATAAGTGATCTAATTTTTCAAGTGCTGAGCACCCAGGAGCTCTCATTGAACAAAATTCAGGTGTAACTGCTAAAGTTGGAACTAGGTTTTCATCAAATGTCTGATTTTTCCAAGCTTAGCAAGTATTGTTTTTGCATCAGTAAAGAATAAATGGAACTTTACATTATATCTGGCATAATGTCCTTGGAATTCTGTCTTTTTTAGCAGCAAGAATGCTTTGTTTTCTGTCTAAAAAAGGTAACTACTCTACTTTTTTTCTTCCTTGTCAGCATTCTTCCCTTTTTTGTATGTGTACTGCTTAGCCACAGAAAATTGTAGAAGATCCCCAGTGGGAAAGGGTTTAATGAAAGTAATAACACCAACACTCTTTTATCTATGCTGACTAAAAGATAATCCATATATGCAAGAATCTGATGCTTCAGCTTATTGTGAGTGACAGGCACATAATAGATGCTCTTGAGCATTATCAGTCTACAATAACACGGCATTGTCATCTTTTGTCTGATCCTGGCCTATACAAATCTTTCTGTGAGTTTCAAATTCCTAGCACAAACTAGAGGAATCAATCTCAAAGCTGCTATGTGCAAATGGATTAGGTATAGATACGAAACTTTAAAGCAAGCTTCTAAGGATCAAGGGGTCCGGCTCATAAAATATTTAAGTGCCGCTTATAAACAGGATGAAAATTAGGAATTTGGACACTGAAAGAATTTTGCATCACTAAATCCTGTATATTTCTATTCCAGCAATGGAACAGAAATATCTCTTCTTACAATCTTAACCCCATGCTTCGCTTCTGCATCTTTCACTACTTTCCTCAGGAATTCTCCTGAGTGCTCATGAACAGCGGCTTAAAACTTGGCAGTTTGGTTTGCAGCTGAATTTCACGTTGTGATCTGGATCCAAATAAAACAATATGCTCTGAGTGAAACTTGGTTGAAACTACCCTAGAGTATCCTCTTGTTTCAGACAGACACTATGCAAACTGCCAAGATTCAGGAAAGATTTTCTGAGAGTGGGCAGTCTTCTCCCTGCCTAATTCAGGGGCAGCATAGGGATGCAGTGAAACCTTGTTGCCTCCCAGTGCTTCACACTTGGAGGTCAAGCTATCTTGCAAAGATCTCTCCTAAATGTTTAGAGATGCTAACCTCGCTGACTCCTCTAAAGAAATAGAATGTGGGAATGTGCCAACCACCATGCTCCAAGTTCCAAGAATTTAGTGGGGGGGCTCAGACAATTGTTCTCTGAAGATACCAGCTGCCCTTTCCTTACTCCCTGATTCAGCAAGGTACTTAAGCATAAGCCTAACTTGAATGCTGACTTCAGTGGGACAACTCATGCTCAAAGTTAGACACTTGTTTAGGTACTTGTTGAATCAGGACATAAGTGAGCAGATTAGAGGGAGAAAAGATGAGTGGTGCAAAACGCAGCAGTTTCATGTCCCAGGGAGTCTTTCTTACAGTTGCTGCTTTCGGGGGATTTGCCCTCCTTCTCCCACCCTGCTCCAAGTTATACTGTGTCTCGGGCCTTGTCTACACTGGCAGTGGCGTATAGGGTGTGCATAGCTACATGTCTCAGTGAAATGCAGGCTGTGTCCATGCTGCGGTGTGTAACTATATGTGGTAGTGAAAGTATCTGGTCGGGGGGAGGCATTGAGGAAAGCTCTAACAGCTTCCCCCTGCCAGAGCCTCTCTCCCCTGAGTGGGGAAAGGCTCTGGCAACAGGGAGCTGCTGGAACCTTTCCCCACTGCATCCATCTTGCCAGAGGCTTTCTCTGCTGCTGGAGACTTCCCTGCTGGCAGGGGTTGGGGAGCCTAGGAGGAGGGAGGTTCTGGTAGTGGGGAGGCAGAGGTACCCTACAGGGCTAAAAACAGTTGTGTAGATGTGGGAGGTACTGCTTGGGTGTATAGAGAACCATGTACGGTAATACCCTAAGATTCTGGTGTGTCTTTATTCTACTCATCTAGGCAGTGCCTCACCATCAACACTGCTATTTATACCTGTGCTAGGGGCAGGGTATACTCTACAAGCTGCATAAATGACATAGACTCAGTTTCAAAAAGAACTCCACCTCACACTGAAACTCAGTTGAAATCCCAGAACTCCACATTAAAATGATGCAAACCTACAGATTTTGCATGATGATTCGCAACAGATAAAATGACACGGGTTTCCTTGAAACTGGCCGTGTGCTCACTTAAAAGGTTTGGAGGGCCTTAGTAAAACTTTCAGTTAATCTGATCCGAGTTTCAAGTTTGCAATGGGACACAAAACCAGAGAACAAAGCTTGTGTAGTTTTGAATGTTTTCAGATTCCTTTGTGAAGATTTCCTAGAGTTCTAGAGTAGACCCCAGTAAGTGTAAAGGGAGAGGATTTTAGATTTAGAGGTTTTCAGGCCAGAAGGGGCCATTATGATCATCTAGTCTGACCTCCTGAACAACACATATCAAAGAACCTCACCCAGTAATTTCTGCATCAAGTCCACAGTGTCTGAGCAATAGCAGATCTTTGAGAGAGACATACGTCTATTCTTGATTTAAAGACTTCAAGTGATAGAAATCCACTATGTCCTTAAGTAAATTATTTCACTGTTAAGAATTTATGTCCTTTTTCTAGTCTGAATTTTTCTAGCTTCATCTTCTAACCATTGGATCTCATTGTATCATTTCCTGCCAGACTGAAGAGCCAGCTACTGTGAGATTCTATTGGTTCTATTAGTTATTTCAGAGAACACCTTCTCTTTTAACTGGGTGTATGTGAACACCAATTACTAGAATGTTTCTGAAAGGGAGAAGTCTCAAAGTTCTAACACCTCCCCACTATAATGTGTTGTTCTATTGTCAACTGATTGTTTGTGATGTTCTGATTTCAGGTTAGGAGATAAATCCTAATAAATCCAGCATCTGCTTAAAATAGGTTACTCAGGCAAATCCCAATATGTATTTCTCTGCTATCTGAGATATTACAACTAATTGTTTCTTTTGAGCCTCTGTACTCTAAAACTAGGATTAGCTTTGCCCACTGTGTTCTTCCTGGGAGTCTGTGTGAAAAGCAGCATGTATTAGGCTGTCCGCAGTGCCACAATTCCTGTGAGCTGACTATTAATCTGTTCATCTCTGTGTCCAAGTAACATCAATATGTGACCTGATGTCCTAAGTGGGGGCCAGGGTGCTATTGGAGAATTTCAAGTCAGGGAAACAATGGCAACCATTTGAGTGGAGAATTTCTGAGGAAGGAGACAAGAAAGGCAACAGGGTGATAATGGAAACACTTCAAATATCCACTCACTAAGGCAAATGCTTTATGAGAATCAAACTTATATTTGGTTTCAGAGTAACAGCCGTGTTAGTCTGTATTCGCAAAAAGAAAATGAGTACTTGTGGCACCTTAGAGACTAACCAATTTATTTGAGCATAAGCTTTTGTGAGCTACAGCTCACTTCATTGTATGCATCCGATGAAGTGAGCTGTAGCTCACGAAAGCTTATGCTCAAATAAATTGGTTACTCTCTAAGGTGCCACAAGTCCTCCTTTTCTTTTTACTTATATTTGGATTACCGAAATAATCAATGCCCAGGTTAAGTGAAACCTATTTGTATGTACAGTAATTGCAGCCATTAATTCCCATTCATACATTATATACCATGTTTTAGCTATAAAAGGGGAATAGTCTAGGCAATCCAAAGTGTAGAAGAATACCCAATCCTATATTATTAAATCTATAAAGCTATTTGTGATAACATTTGTATGAAGACTGTATGTAATCATAGTAATTCTGTAAAACAAAACAAGGTCAGCCTTCTCTTCGTTGCCTACTTTTGCTGGTCACTTCACCACAACATGTTTGGGAGCACATACATCACAATCACTCCTACTTCAGATCCCAGCTCTGTCAGTTCTGATGCCATGCCTTGCTTGCCTTTCAGCACTGAACATTCTCCACATTCCTTCTCTGAGATATACAGCAACAGTGTATTATAATTAAGGCTATGTTTAGTCACGGGTATTTTTAGTAAAAGTCATGGACAGGTCACGGGTAGTAAACAAAAATTCACAGCCCGTGACCTGTCCATGACTTGTACTGTATACCCCTGATTAAAACTAGGGTGCTCTGTGGGGGGCAAGGGGGAATGGCCCAGGGACACCGTGGCTGCTTGGGGGTGTGTGTGGCCCCGGGGGTGCTGTGGGTGCTCGGGGGAGGTGGGGGTGGCCCGGAACCCCCACTGGTGCTGGGAGGGGGAGTTGCCGGGACTAGCAGGCTCCCTACCCAGCTCCTCATGGCTCCTGGAAATGGCTGGCTTGTTCCTGAGGCCCCTAGGCAGAGGCATGGCCGGGGGCTCCTCGTGTTGCCCCCACCCTCAGCACCTGCCCCGCAGCTCCCATTGGCCATGGTTCCCATGCAGGGGCAGCACCTGCAGGCAAAGGCAAAGCACAGAGCCACATACCAGCTGCTTCTGGGGAGCCCCCCTGAGGTAAGCACCACCCAGAGCCCTCACCCTCCCACATGCCAACCCCCGCCTCAGCCCTGAGCCCCCTCCCACACCCAAACTCCTGCTTCTGTTGCGGGGGCACACGGGGGCCCGAGACTGCCCAGCAGCAGCCAGTGTGGCTGGCCAGGGGGCCAACTTTGCTGCTTGGGTGGCCCCTGGGCCAACCGCACCTGCCACTGCAGAAGTCATGGAGGTCCCGGAAAGTCACAGAATCCGTGACTTCTGTGACCTCCGTGACAGACTCACAGCCTTAATTACAATCTCTATAGATAGCTCACGTTTAAGCCAATCGGATTGTTATACGGAAAGTAAAGAATATTTTAGATCTCCTGCATTTGTTGAAGGCCTATCTTTTCCTAGTCCAGAAGAGGAATTTTTCCTAATCTAGATATCATTTATCTAGGTTTTTTTCAATTGTGTTTAGGGGGGGATAGAGAAACAGCCTTTTTCTCACCAGAATAAATAGACCCCAAACCTTTAAGATCTGATTTCTTGTAATTGAACCAGAAATTTGATCTTGCACACAGTACACAATGCTCCAAAATAAATGACATCTGTAAAGTAACTAACGACACATATATTGATTTTACATTTAAAGAGGAATCCTACAATCAGTCTTGTAAGGTCTCTTGGCAAGTAACTAATCTTTGAAACATTAACTATGAGTGCAAATGGCACTTGTCCAACACTAATAAAATTTCTCAACAACGATTAGTGGCATCCATTTTGAAAATTCTTTAGAAAGGATTGGCCTCTCTCACTCTAACCTTGCTCTTGGCATAGATCTAAAAGTGTTAAGTGAAGGCAAGGATGGGGCACAGTTGTGGTAGTGCAGAAGGGAAAAATATTTCCCCATTGGTTAATGAAGGACATTGATGATTACAGAAGATCTCATGTGCAATATATAGAACTGAAACAGAATAAAGTTTAACCAAGGCCCCCTGGTATTTTTCTCTGTAATACAATTACCAACTGAAGTGTTTACTTCATCTCCCTTACGCTTGGTTTTATCTTCCTAGATCTTTGCCCAACAATTGTCTGTCTGTACAGCACTTTTGTATATACCACAGCGATTCAGTTAATAATATGATCAACCTTAACATGTTTATAATTACCATTTGCAAATACTTAATGTTACCATGGTATCTTAGCACAGGTATCTTTTATTGGGCAGAGAGCAGAATTTAAAAGATTTTAATGGTGTAATTGGAACTTATATAACAGTTTTCTACTTCTAAGTTCTTTACAAATATGAACAAGTTAATTCCTACACACTTCTTCGAAAGAGGTAAGTAAGCACTCCTTAGTGAGGGGGCAGGGGGAATACCTGTAAAATAATGGGACAGTTTGAGGAAGGAAGGAATAAGCAGTACTGCCAACCCCAAGCATTCAAAAGTCACGAGTAAGGCCTCCCCAAAATCATGAGATTGTCTTAAAATCATGACATTATTAAAAAATAAAAGATGAGTTATTTTGCCTACTAGTTTTTCAGCCATTAGGGTGCATTCAGGTCTTTCAAGCTTTTCTCTGCAATCATGAGGGCTAGAAATGTAGTTTTATTTTATATATGGAAGCTGAGATTATCACACCCACATGCCTCCAAGAGCTGGGGCTTTAAGAAAACCAACATATATTACAAGATGTGTGAGAGCTGGTAACGCTGGATAAATCATGCAGGCTCCCATGTCATATTAACTCCATTTACAGAGGAGGAAAGAGGCATGCAAGTTGCCAGTGACAGCCAACAAAACTTGTCTCTTCCTTTCCCGTGTATCTCCAGTTCAGTGGGTTGAGCACTGCAGATGGCAGTGGAAATGAAACCACCTCTTCTGCTTCTTAGACCTCTCTCTAGCAAAAGATAAGACCCAGGCCTGACTCTACTAATCCTTCAAAGTCACTAACTCCTTGGGAGATATGTCATTCCTCCTCCCACTAAGCCCTGCGCATCACCGCATCAGATTGTATTTCAAACGGGCAAGAAGCAATCAGAGAAAAGAGTACATCTTGCCACCCTCCATAAAGACCATATCTAAACATTCTCATTCAACCATAACTGGTGGAAATTTTGTGCACTCCATAATAAACTAAAACTTTTGCTGGTCAGTCCCTATCAATCTCTTTCTGTGACAACTAAGTACATCAGGGCTAAATGAAGGGAAACAAAGCCTAGTAACATAGGCAACAGCTATGTTATAAATGCTGTGAAAAGAATTAATTCAGGAAAGGCTGAAGCTCATTTAGATGGGAATAATTTATACAACAGGTAGGGTGAGAAATTCAGTAGTACAGGAAGGAGAGAGCAACGGGTAATCCCAGTGGATCCCAGTACAGTATGGCTAATCCTACACTGGAAATCCTCTTTAGTAAATGTGGGGATAATAAATAGCATCACCGATTTTGGACAGTGGTATCGTAAATGATCCCAAAATGTCTCTTTGGTGATCTTAACACTTTCACAAAACATAATCCAGGAAAAAAATCTTTCTGACTATATTTTGTAAAGAGTCACTTTGCCAGAAAGAGGAACCTATTAATGTTCTGAATATTGTAGAGGGACTGCTTTGTAAAGGGAAAATTCTCCTATCAGATTCACACCACATTTCTTAATTACAATATTTTATTCTCCCTAATTGTGCAGATCTCCCATTGATGTCAGTTGAATTTCTTTTGTGTGTAGTCAGAGCAAACTATCAAAAGAAAGAGAGATCAACATTTTGATCTGCAAAGGAGAATTTTGTTCTAAATGATCTAACAAATTTGGGAGATTAGGAAATTATTTGCAAATTGCCACTTAAATAAGAGGCAGGAAAACTCTTCAATCAATATATATGTTATGTATATAATTACACTGAAGAAAAAAATTGCTAAAAGATTGTTAAATAGATTGCAAAGTCAAGCACTTGAAAGCTAGGAAATGCCTGAATTTAGGTTGTCCTTGTAACCTAAATTCCGCCTCCTTGTGTGCATGCATTAATTCTTTAATTTCATGAGCACATTCTGTTTTTTCCACAGAACCTCTGCCTCATTCAATGCAGAGGATGGACAGTTTTCAAGGATTGAATCAAGGTTGTGTCTTGAACGATACTTGTAAAATCCCTTTCTCATTTATTCTGGAGGTTAGAAGGTGTATGATGAATGTAGTAGGGGACTTAAGGAAAAGCAAGGATGGTCATGTGGTTAAGACAAATCCTCCTCCCACTAATCATTTATCATCAAGGTCTGAATCCTGAAACTTCAGCACTGACTTAACTACGTAAGCTATAGAATGAAGAATATTAGCTGGCAGCTGGAGAAGATTGTTATTTCAGAGGAGAGATGGGCCACTGAGGCCATGTGCTGGGCCTAAGGGATGATTAAGGGAAGCCTGGCCTGACTCTCTCTCTTTCTCCCCCCTTCAGTAGGTGGGGGGCTTCTGTCTCCAGTGATGTCCCCAGAGTGGGTGGGATGGATCACCAAGGCAATTTGCTGGATCTGGGTGGCAAGGCTGTTATGGGCCGCCTGGCCTCTCTCTCTCTCTTTTCTGGCAGTAGCTTTGGCTGTCTGTTTCCGGGGATCCCAGTGCAGTGTGGCTACTTTGGTGGCAGCATGGACCTGGAGCTTAGGCCATGTCTATACATATTGTGCTGATACAGGTGTGCTGCTGCAGCACATCCAGTGAAGATACTCTATGCTGACAGGAGATAACTGGTTCTGTGGATGAAGGGAAAGCAGTGGACGTGTTATTCCTTGACTTTAGCAAAGCTCTTGACACGGTCTCCCACAGTATTCTTGTCAGCAAGTTAAAGAAGTATGGGCTGGATGGATGCACTACAAGGTGGGTAGAAAGTTGGCTAGATTGTCAGGCTCAACAGGTAGTGATCAATGGCTCCATGTCTAGTTGGCAGGCGGTATCTAGTGGAGTGCCCCAAGGGTCGGTCCTGGGGCCGGTTTTGTTCAATATCTTCATTAATGATCTGGAGGATGGTGTGGATTGCACCCTCAGGAAGTTTGCGGATGACACTAAACTGGGAGGAGAGGTAGATACGCTGGAGGGTAGGGATAGGATACAGAGGGGCCTAGACAAATTGGAGGATTGGGCCAAAAGAAATCTGATGCGGTTCAACAAGGACAAGTGCAGAGTCCTGCACTTAGGACAGAAGAATCCAATGCACCACTACAGACTAGGGACCAAATGGCTAGGCAACAGTTCTGCAGAGAAGGACCTAGGGGTGACAGTGGACGAGAAGCTGGATATGAGTCAACAGTGTGCCCTTGTTGCCAAGGCCAATGGCATTTTGGGGTGTATAAGTAGGGGCATTGCCAGTAGATGGAGGGACGTGATCGTTCCCCTCTATTCGACATTGGTGAGGCCTCATCTGGAGTGCTGTGTCCAGTTTTGGGCCCCACACTACAAGAAGGATGTGGAAAAACTGGAGAGCGTCCAGCGAAGGGCAACAAAAATTATTAGGGATCTGGAACACATGACTTATGAGGAGAGGCTGAGGGAACTGGGATTGTTTAGTCTACGGAAGAGAAGATTGAGGGGGGATTTGATAGCTGCTTTTAACTACCTGAAAGGTAGCTCCAAAGAGGATGGATCTAGACTATTCTCAGTGATAGCAGATGACAGGACAAGGAGTAAGTTGCAGTGGGGGAGACTTAGGTTGGATATTAGGAAAACCTTTTTCACTAGGAGGGTGGTGAAACACTGGAATGCGTTACTTAGGGAGGTGGTGGAATCCCCTTCCTTAGAAGTTTTTAAGGTCAGGCTTGACTAAGCCCTGGCTGGGGTGATTTAGTTGGGGATTGGTCCTGCTCTGGGCAGGGGGTTGGACTAGATGACCTCCAGAGGTCCCTTCCAGCTCTGATATTCTATGATTCTATGAGAGCTCTTCTGTCGGCATTAAAAAAACACTTCCGTGAAAGGCAGAAGCTATGTCAGCAGGAGAAGCTCTCCCACCAACATAGTGCTATGCACATGAGCGCTTATGCTGGCATAATTTATGTCACTCAGGGAGATAGTTTATTCACCTCCCCCAAGGGACATAAATTATGCTGGCTTAACCTGTAGTGTACACATAGCCTTAGATTAGAATGTGAACATTCAGTTGTCATTGTTCTTGTTAGACTGCCAAAATTTTGCTGGCAACACAAGTGACAGAAAGGGAACTGGTGACTATCAGTAGCTTTTAACTCTGTTAAACCTGAATGGAATTTCATGTGACAAAGAAAAGGCACCTCTCTGGTCTCAGGACTTTCTCTCTGCCAAATTTCAATGACCTGCTGCAAATGATAGAGGTGTTAGATAGTCTCAGAAAAGGGCACAAGAACCTTTTATAATGGAAAGTATCAGGAAATCTAAATATAGGCTCACTACCAGCTCCCCATTTTGTGTAAGCTTAATTAATTTCTTACTGTCTGAGATCTGGATGTTTGTATTCAAGGGGTAGCCAGTATTTTTACAAATATATGTTATAATTGCATTATGCGTTACCTCTCTCAGCTGGGAAGGAAAGGTAAGATAAAATATTAAAACAAAAATTAGAAAATATCTTGAGACATATCAGTCATTTAGGGCCTTATCCTGCAAACATGTGCACTATTTTGCTTATGTGAACACTTTCTCTGTCTTCAGTGCACTACACCATTAGTCAATGGGACTTATCACATGAGTAAAGATACTTGTGTGTGTAAATGTTTGCAGGATAGAGTCTTTACAATGGGAGTCACCACATGATTATGAGTATAGGTTTCTGCCTAAAAAGACAGCATGAATGCATTATGTATCATACTTACAGTTGACCTGGTAGGTTAGCTCAGTATCTATCTACAGTATCTGTCAACCTGTAATAGAAATATTGATTCAGGTTATTTTTTCCCATTAACTTAATGATTAAGGTCAAAAGGTGTTAGGTAATATGATTAATCACAGGTTACTAGTTTGTAGTTTGTGTGCACAAAAAGGATTAAACAAACCTTGGCCTTGAAACTAGGTGCAGTATTTATAATACGAGTAGTTTTTTTCATGTAATTATTTCCATCTGTTCCGTCAGCAGAATTAATCGCTTATATCTGGGGTAGTTAGTAACAGGATCCTTAATTCTTTTTTTAAGTTGACCAGCCCTTTGTAATTCCAATGTTCAATTCATTCTCACCTGATTATGATTAATTAGATGTATTGTCTCTTTGATACAGTAGAAATTAGTGTATGCTCAGAAGAACTCATCTTGTTGTGTGCAATTAGCATCTTCTTTGCATAGAAGAGAATATTTCTCTTTAATTATGAATGGTGTAGCAGTTCACTGAAAGGAACTTGAAAGTATAGTAAGTTTATTTCACAGCCTCTTATTTATTGCAGTGATCTCTGTGAAATATGTTTTTAATTTTAGGAGAAGCCTGCTTGTTTTGAAGGTCCTTAGTTATAGTTTAATTACCTAGCTGAAGTAGAAAATCCACATCCGGTGAAGCTGCCAGATACAGAGAGGTCTAAAATATAAAATCATCCTGTCCGGTTTCCGATCAAGAGCCCAGTCGTGCTGTGGTTATTTCATGTACAAGCCATTGTTCTCTTCCTCAAGAATTAATATATTATTTAAAAAAAACCTGACTTGACAATTACAATGGTTTATATTTTAGGTTATGGCAGTCCAAAAATCTTTCTTCATTAACAGTTTCATCCTGGATATACTGTAAAATTAAAGGTCATAGTATATGTGTTTGGCTGCAAACAAATACTAAAAACTCCCCAAAATTATCCTTTAAAACAATAAACAGCAAGGGTGCATTTTCATTCTTATACAATATTTTTTCTTGTATACTAGATATTTAGGACCAGATTGTGATACTTTTACTCACATTAATTAGTACCTTGCTCTACGAGTAGTTCTATTGAAATCTATGGGAACAACTGTGGTGAAAAGTGCTATTCATTATAAGGGTATCACCATCTGGCACATTGTGTGAGGCTCACTTCCTTTGCCATCTCATATTCCACTTGAATAGTAGAATCAGTGGGTTTTGGTAACTTCCTCAGCTTGCAGTCCCTCCCCGCACTTTTCGATGTTGTTGTTTTATTCTTTGCTTTCTGACTCGCTTTATTATGGGTATATATGCCCTGGCTTGGGGCGGTAGCACAGGTGGATGTTCTGAAGCTAGATGATTAGTGCTGTGCTTTTCAGATTTTGTCATTTGAACATTTTACTATTTGTAACTAACAAATGTTCAAACATACCCATTGGTGGGGGAAAGAGCTGTTTGAAGGCAGCACGGAAGGGGTAAAGTCAAGCTCACAGGTGCTGACTTTCCAAAGTGCTGGGGGCTGCTCGACCCCCGGCTCTACCACAGGCCCCGCCCCCACTCCACCCCTTCCCACAAGGCCCCAGCCACACCCAATCTCTTCCTGCCCAGTTCTGCCCCCTCCTCCGAGTGTGCCATGTTCTCACTCCTCCCCCATCCCTCCCAGCCTCCTGCAGGCTGTGAAACAGCTGATTGTGGTGGGCGGGAGGGGCAGGGAGGTAGGGGGAGGCGCTGTGGCAGGGACCTGATAGGGGGGCTGCCGGTGAGTGCTCAGCACCCACTATTTTTTCCCCGTGGGTGTTCCAAGTCAGCACCTATGGTCAAGCTAATTCCCAGAACAATAAAAATATTAGAAATAAAGATATATTTTAATTATTAGCTTGTTATGAAAGGTGTGGGCTTAACTGTAATACTAGCAAATGCCCCCCATACATTGGATTTAGGAGGTTGATTGACATGTCACCCTATCTACTCTGAAGTCAGAGGCAAAGAGGGAGTTGCGTTCAGGCTGCTGGCTGAGCCTGCAAGAGAGAATAGTTCCTGCTTTTGGGCAGTCCGGTACAACACTTTGCTCACCCACAACCGACATGACTTCCCCAGGTGACCCTTAGGCTGTGAAAGCCTGCCTGTTAGAAGCAACCAAATATCAACCAAGCTAAAGATGCCATGTGCTCAGGAGTACACCATTATCAGTGGCTGGGGGCAGGCAGGATACACTGTTCACTGTTTTCATTTACCAGGCATCAAAAGCTCTGTGCAAATAATCTCATGTGGGTGTTTTGGGCTTCTTGGTTGTAAGGATTGGGGTTAGTATCTCTCTCTTGTCTACAGGAGCCTCATGTTGGTTTCCCATGTCACCTCCAGCAAAGATCTTTCAAAACGCAGTGTTCTGGGAATAGCCTTCCCAAGGGAGCAATGGGGGCAAAAAATCTAACTAGCTTCAAGACTGAGCTTGATAAGTTTATGGAGGGGATGGTATAACGACACTGCCTACAATGGCATGTAGCCCTTTGGACTACTGCTAGCAGCAAATATTTCCAACTGCCAGTGATGGGACACTAGATGGGGATGGCTCTGAATTACTACAGAGAATTCTTTCCCAGGTGTTTGGCTGGTGAGTATTGCCCACATGCTCAGGGTCCAATTGATCATCAAATCTGGGGTTGGGAAAGAATTGTGGGGTCACTGCTGTTTACCTCTCTCCACTCTGAAAACTGAACATTTATTCCTACTCTTTGTTTCCTATCTTTTAAATACTTACTGATCCATGAGAGGACCTTCCCTCTTATCCCATGACTGGTTGATTTGCTTAACAGTCATTTGGTGAGGAACCTTGTCAAAGGCTTTCTAAAAGTCCAAGTACCCTATAGCCACTGGATCATCTGGTCCACATGTTTGTTGACCACCTCAAAGAATTCCAATAGATTTGTGAGGCATGATTTCCCTTTACAAAAGCTGTATTGACTCTTTCCCAGTACACTATGGTCATCTCTTTGTCTGATAATTCTTTACTATGCTTTCAACCAAGTTGCCTGGTACTGAAGGTAGGCTTAATGGCCTGTAATTAATGCCAGGATCACCTCTGGAAAGTTTTTTAAAAATTGGTGTCACATTAGCTTTCCTCCAGTTACCTTCTGATTTAAATGATAGGTACTGTAGTCCATTAGGGGGAGTGGCTCCTCCCCCTCCACGTCTGTGGCCAGCCAATCCACCCCACTACATCTTTGGGGGTCGCCTGACATGGGGAATCAGAGGGGCAGTGGGAGATGGGAGCTCAGGCCTGTGATCTGGGCCGAACAACAAACAAAGTTATGGAGCCAAGCCCCTGGTTGGGGCAGGGCAGCAAAGAGTCTCTGGCTCAGGCCTACACTCAGGTCTGAGCAGCAAACAGTCGGGCCTCCTAGCTCTGGCGGAGGGCCAACAAGTGCAGGCTTCTTGCCTAAGAGAGGGGGAGACTGCGCCCACGGATTGGGGTGGCAGGCGGGACGCAGGCCCACCCACTCCACTGCGTCTCGGCTCAGAGCCCTAGCAGCGGCAGAGCCATCTGCCACTGGGTCAGCGGGGATCCTGACCACAACACGCCGATGCACTCGCTGTCAGCGTTGCAGCCAGACAGGGGTCAGCTACCCGTGGGCCACTTCCCAACTCCCCCTCAGGTTGTACCTGGCTCTGTAGAGGGTCGTCCTGGTCGTCGGGGAAGAAGGCCTCTGTCAGGGCTTGCAGCTCCTCCATGCTCAGGTCTGTAAATGGCCCTGGCAGTCCTGGCCAGTCCTTGGCTCCCTAAGGGCCTGCCGCAGCCTCCCAGCTTGGGAGTGAACCGGAGGTGCCTGGCTCCTCTGGCGGCTGCCTCCCAACTGAGTTCTCCGTCCCACCTTTTGTACTTCCGGTCCCACCCACTAACTTCCAGCGGGAGGGTTGAGCGTGGCATGGCTCCGCCCACCAGGGTTCAATGAGGGGCTCCTCCCCCTCCAGGTCTGTGGGCAGCCAATCCACCCCACTACAGTTACATACCATAGTTAGTGGTTCTGCAATTTAATATTTGAGTTATTTCATAACTCTTGGGTGAATACCATTTGGTGCTGGTGACCTATTACTGTTCAATTTATCAATGTGTTCCAAAACCTCCTCTACTGACACCTCAGTCTGGGACAGTTCCTCAGATTTGTCATCTAAAAAGAACGGCTAAGGTGTGGGAAGCTCCCTCATATCCTCTGCAGTAAGACCGATGCAAAGAATTCTTTTAGCTTCTCCACAATGGTGTTGTCATCTGTCAGTGCTCCTTTAGCACCTCAGTCGTCCAATGGCCCCACTGATTGTTTGGCACGTGTACTGCTTTTGATGTACTTTAAAAAAATTTGCTATGAGTTTTTGAGTCTTTTGCTAGTTGCTCTTCACATTCTTTTTTAGCTGTTACATAACATTTTTCATTCGTAGATCTCAAAGTGCTTTAGAAAGGGAGGTGAGTATCATTATCACAGATGGGGAAACCGAGGCAGTGAGGTGAAATGACTTGCCCAAGGTCACCACGCTGACAGTGACACAGTTGGAAGTATAACCCAACTTGTCTGAGTCCCAGTCCAGTGCTCTATCTTCTAGGCGATGTTGCCTTCCATAGTTCTCTTCTGAGGACACTGAGAGATGAGGAAAAGGGGATAAATACTGTAAGCTGTAAAAAGACTAAGGATTATTGTTGAGACAGTAAACTCCTTTTGGCAGAGTCTGTATTTTTGTTATGTTTGTACAGTGCCTCACACAATGGGATTCTTGTCCATGATTGGGGTTCCTAGACACTACTGAAATACCAATGATAAAAAAGATGATGATATATACCTTGCTTGTTGGGTATGCATGTGATCTCTGGTCACTGTGCTCTCTAAACAATTGATGCCCTCTCTGTCTTCTGCGTCTTAGTTTGACATCGAAATGGTTTTCAGTGCCATGGTCGCTTGCGCTTCAATCACAATTCTAGACTTCTATTGCTGTTGGGAGCAGAAGGGACTCACAATTGTGTCTGAATGTTAGCATTTTACAATTTGCATGGCCACAACAGAAGATGCTTCTAAGGCTCTTTGAGGAACAGTTGCTTTTTCAGACATGAGGTTTTTTTGGCCGCTTTCATTTCTTTTGTTTCCAAGGTGGGGAAAAAATCACAGCTCTTGTTTATGAATTCTGGGTGTTCGGTTTCTAAATGTTTCTGTTCTTTCCCTTATGGAAAATGAACAGAAGTTAAAATACCAACAAAAATACAGTAGACAAGGATTTAAAAACAAGGAAGTAAAAATAGTGGCAAGTCAGCAAGGGGGTCAAGAAACAATAAGAAGTGAAAATTAGGTTTCCAGTCCTGCAACCTGATTTGCAAAGTGCATCTTTATGCCTGGGCAAATCACCATTGTATTGGCATAAGAGTCCAGTTGTGGGGGTCAGTGAGCAGGATCCAAGACCTCGGAATAGAGTAAAATAATCCCCTTATTTTAAACAAACAAATCTTGTATTTCTTCTTGACCCTCCAGCTCTTTTTCCCTTTTCATAAAAGCTGTGTTTATTAGATTGTACACAGGGTCTTTGTTTTGCACGTGTGAAGTATTTAGCACCTTTTTGGGTGCTGTGTTAACAAGTAATGCATAGATTATAGGCATACAGATTATTTGTGTTACTCATTTGCTTTTTCTATTCCCTGCATCAATGGTACCTTTTTAATTTCTCTAAGAGAGACAAAGAGTTAAAAGCAAAATCAGCTAAAATGAACTATTTACAGTTTACAAGTTTTAACAGAAAAAGGAGCTAGGATTATAGCTGTGTAAAATGTTTGTTACAAACTAAAAACTCTGGACAGATTGCCAAAAGATTCACAAACCTTTGTGAACGCTTTAGCAAATCTGGTGCAGGTTTTAATCAAGGCTAGGCTGCATTTCAAGGTGAAACATGGGCTGATTTATGTTTTGGGGTGGAAAACACTCAGAATTTAGCAGTTTGAAATTGAACATCAAATTGAGACCCACTGATATAAAATTGCAAGCTCAGGTTAATGTAAAACAAAAAAATTAAAACTTCTGTGAAACAAGACAATTGTTTTGCACAGCTGTCATTGGGAGTGAATTAGACACCCAGTGGAAATGGGATCTGAAAAGTGAAATGTCCAGCTTTGTAGTTTTGATGTATGACATTTATCAGAGCTGGTGGGAAATTCCAACCTTTCGGGGAAAAAATAGCTCCAAGCAGGGACAAAAAGTCAAAATTTCCCACAAAACAAAATTTCTCACAAAACAAAAAAAAATTGGAATCAGCTGACACAGAACGTTTCAATTTAAGTGACTCATTTTTCGATGGAGAAATGTTCCATCTGAAAATTTTGAACCAGCTTGAATGTTTATTAGATTTCAGAGCCATTTTTATATTAATACGTCAGATGCAACTACACTGTTTTAATTCTGTGGTGGAATATAACATCCAAGACTGCCAAGACTTGCCCTTTTGCCAATAATATAAAAACATGTGGAGGATTTTTCATTTCCCCCAATATATTACGTGTGTGTGCAAGAAAGTGAGTGAAAGAGAATAGATCTGTGCATGGGTGCACGCACACATACATTCATTAATCACTTGGTTGGAATGTCTTGTCATCTGCTCCCTTCATTCATCACCAGTGAAGATTATTTCCATAACTAGGGGGTGTTCCTGCACTGTCACTGATTGCTTGTTAGGTGGAATGTCGTGAAGACAGAGTTAATTGTCATCAAAGCTTGGGGCCAGATTTTTTTAAAGGTATTTAGGCACCTAAAGGTGGGATTTTCAAAAGCACCTCGGTGCAGAGCTCTCATTGAAATTGATAGGAGTTATGTACCTAGATAGTTTTAAAAATCCCATTAGACACCTATCTGCATTGTTAAGTGCTTAAATATCTTTTAAAAATCTGGCCCCCAGGGGCCTATCTGCATCTTTAGGTACCTAAATACCTTTGAAAATGGGACTTAGTCATTTAAATCACTTAGGCTTTGCAACGTGGAGCAGACCAACACCCAAATGCCTTAAAAAACCTGGGCCTTAATGAATGATAGATAAGGCAGGTTAATGGCTGCAGATGACACTAATGTGAACATTGAAGAATATTTCTGGAGTCACTGAATCTAATCCAGGAGTCAGAGTAGAATGGATGGCACCAAAAGGAAACAAAAAGTCAAGGAACTAGAGACACTGGAGCTAAGTTCTGAAGGGATTGTTATGGTCCAGAGTTCCATATGATTGTACCATTGCATGGAACAGTGGATAATGGAGAACTGGGTATTTAAAATAGTAAACTAAAAAGTCCCATAGGACAAAATTGTTAAGAGAGGACAATCATGCACAAAGAGAAATTCCACTATATTCCTGCAGAAAAAAGGCTTGGTCTATCAGCATTGATATTTTTGAAGTATTGATTTGTATTCACTGGAGTTCAGTCCTGTTAGCCATTAATTTTTATGCTTCTTACTGTTGGAGTCTAGGTGGGATGAAAATTTAGTCCCTAGATTTTAGTTTTCCTCAAGTCAATTGGTGGTGCGTTTTAATTTTGCTTTTCTTATATTGATCAAACTTCCTCTGCACCAAGCAGAATGGGCAGGAGAGTTGATTTCAGGATGAAGCTTGGTTGTATATTGGAGAAAGAACTAGAGCAAGAAGTTCCAAGGTAACTGGAACCTCAGATTTGTCATCAAACAGACAATGGGATTCCCTTAGACATCAGGAGCAAACATTTTCATTTGTCATGTTATTTTGTAATTTTTGTTTTTAAATAAATTTAAATAAATTTAAATAATAAACATTTAAATAAAATAAAAATATTATATTATAAAAATATAAAAATAAAATAAATGTTTTGTTTTTAAATAAATTTAAATAAATTTAAATAATAAACATTTAAATAAAATAAAAATATTATATTATAAAATATAAAAATAAAATAAATGTTTTGTTTTTAAATAAATTTAAATAAATTTAAATAATAAACATTTAAATAAAATAAAAATATTATATTATAAAAATATAAAAATAAAATAAATGTTTTGTTTTTAAATAAATTTAAATAAATTTAAATAATAAACATTTAAATAAAATAAAAATATTATATTATAAAAATATAAAAATAAAATAAATGTTGAAATGTAAAGATGTTTCTAAATGAAAAATTGGCTAAATGATTTTTTTTCAAATGAAATTTTGTCAGAGTCAGCTGACACAGAATGCTTCAATTTAAATGAGTCAACATTTTTCGATGGAGAAATGTTCCATGCGAAAATTTTCAACCAGCTCAAATGTTTATTAGATTTCAGAGCCTTTTTTTATATTAATGTGTCTGATGCAATTATACTAAATTTAATTCTGTTGTGGAATATCACATCCAAAACTGCCAGGACTTGCCCTCTTGCCTTGTCAAAGCATGCCCCAAGATGCTAGCATGCACATAGCACTTCAGTATACACTTGCAACGCTTCTTTTGGGAATGAAATCTATGTTTGAAAAGATCCATTGGAAATGGGTACCATGTGTCTGACCCAAATCCCATCATACTCACGTACAATATACACACCGCTTGTCTTTCTAAATTCTAAAACCAAAATAACTTCCATCCTCTAAGTGGAAGATAAATATTGACTTGGTCTCAAAAGGAGAATAGTCTCACTTATTGTACCACATTAATAAACAACTACCAATCCAAGTAGACAAACTGTCAGCTGTGCCAGCCAAAGAAGTCACATAGCAACAGCATGTTAAGTTTTTAACATAACAACATGCTTTAACCAAGAAGATGATACTACCTCACTGTTTCCACGGAATCCAGTGAAGTGGTGCATGACCGGCCATCAGGCTTTAGGTCTCTATGGCCCAATTTTAATAAAAAGCTATCGGTAATAGCTTTGCATTCAATCATCACTTTTCCCCCCGCACAAAATAGAGAAATCTTTGGATGACTTTAAGAAAAACGCAACACTTAACAAACATTTTAAAATTTCATATTGAGAAATAACACAAAAGCAATTCTGGAGTGAAATATATAACCATAAGGTGTTACAGGATTACAAGGAGAAGGAGGATACTTGGTGTTTTTTTACAGTAGTACAGATGAGACTGGTTAAAAACAGTGTTCAGCTATTTTACTACTTAGAGTCCTATCTCCTTATTATGTTTATTGTAAACAGATAGATAAATAAAGTATTGGTAGATCTGTTTAATATGTGCCCCATTTTTTTTAGTGTTATGTATTCTGCTCTTGGGTAAACTGGTATAATTCCCGACTTGCAGTCACTTAATATCAGTGCCAACAGTAGAATTTGGTCTGTAGTGTTCCATTTGGCAGAGAAAAAAGTTTACTAATTTCAATCACTTTTGCAAACCCAAAAATCTTTCAGCTCCACAAAACCGGTTAATTCAGGGATCTCAAACTCAAATCACCACGAGGGCCGCATGAGGACTAGTACATTGGCCTGAGGGCCGCATCACTGACATCTTTTCACCGTGGTGGATTTAGAGTTAGTGGGTCCCTGTGCTCAGCTTCATTTTTGCCCCCCCCCCATGGGGGAAGCATTCTCTCTTATCTCCCCCCTCACCCCCCCATTTTTCATTCTTTTTTTCTCCATTCTCCTCCTGGGGCTCAGGGCTGGGGGTGCAGGTTCTGGGAGGGATTTAGGGAGCAGGAGGAGGCTCAGGGTTGGGGTGCAGGGTCAGGGAGGGAGTTAGGGACTTAGGATGTGGGAGGCGGCACAGGGCTGGGACAGGCAAGGGGTGCAGAGCACTTACCTGGGTCAGCTCCTGTTTGGTGCGGGGGGGGTGCAGGTGGCTCCGTTCAGTGTGGCACTGCCCCCATGGCCACGATTCTGGGAGCCGCCCCCCGCCAGGCAGGGCCACCTGGATCACAGTGGGTGCAGGGGCTGTAGGGCCCTGAGCTGCAGCTCTAAAGCCCCTTTTGGAATGCGGCCCTGTGAACATGGGCGGAGGACTCAGGATGAGCAGGGGCAGCCGGAGAGAAGCGGCAGTTTCCCCTTCAAAGCGCCGCTTCTCTCCAGCCGGCTATGTGGCCGCCCTGTGCTCCTCCTGAGTTCTCCAGCCCGTGTTCACTGTGCTCCCGTCACCCACACCTCTCACCCGCTGCCCTGAGCACGCTGTGTTCCCGCTCCTCCCCCCTCCCTCCTGGAAAGTCCTAAGCACTGCCAAACAGCTGTGGACAGAGGAGCGGGGACGTGGCACGCTTGGGGGGCAGAGGCGGGGGTTTGAGGGGAGCTATGGCGGGCCTCAGAAAATAACTCTGCGGGCTGCATGTTTGAGACCCCTGGGTTAACTCATCCCTACTTGGGTGTGTCCTGGTGTCCTTCAGAATGAACTGTTATAATTCTTTGTTGACATGTTGTATTAATTTACATGGACTATATGGGCCCAAAGAATCAAAGGTGTTATCCAATCACTGCCCAAAGTTAAACAGTTTTAAACGAGGTTCGAGGTTTGTTATATAGAGACCTCAGCCTGCTTCATACCATGGCAAATACATAATTAAAAATCCTTTTAACCTTTTATTAAGATACAGAAAAAGAAGAGAGAACTGTTAAATATCAAGTAAGGCTTTCATTTTAACAACATCCCTTGTTCCCTTTCCCATTACCTGGAGAGAGGTTTTAGAAGGAAAGCCCCCCCCAGTATTTTAGATGGTATCAAAGATGGTAATAATTGTCCTTTGAGGGGAGAAGAGAAGGAGTTAATTGAGATGGGCTGGGGTTGTTGCTGTTGTTAAAGTCTGATCCTGTTTCCTAAAAGACAAAACACTCACACAAAAAGGGGGAGAGAAAAAACTAGCAAAGATAGAAAATGCAGCTTCTGTCTCTGGTGCTGACTTTCATTTGCAACCTCACTGCTGGAAAAACACAGGCACAGCACACCGTCTGATTAGCTGCTCCGAGACTTGGCAAACTTGTACCAGTATTAAGCTGTTTAGGGAATTGCTATTAGTTGCCTCTCTGGTCATAGGCTTACAGAAGTGTTACAAAATATACAATCTTGGCCTGTTAAGTCAATCTTTTTTTAGACAGAAGGGAAAAAGGAGAGAGATATGAAAGAGACATTAGGAGGGGAAGGAAAAGAACATACACAGTTTTGTGTGTGTGTTTGTGTGTGTGTGACAGAGAGAAAGAGAGATTTCAGAGTAACAGCCGTGTTAGTCTGTATTCGCAAAAAGAAAAGGAGTACTTGTGGCACCTTAGAGACTAACGAATTTATCTGAGCATGAGCTTTCGTGAGCTACAGCTCACTTCATCGGATGCATACTGTGGAAACTGCAGAAGACATTATATACACAGAGACCATGAAACAATACCTCCTCCCACCCCACTCTCCTGCTGGTAATAGCTTATCTAAAGTGATCATCAAGTTGGGCTATTTCCAGCACAAATCCAGGTTTTCTCACCCCCCCCCCCACACAAACTCACTCTCCTGCTGGTAATAGCCCATCCAAAGTGACCACTCTCTTTAAAATGTGTATGATAATCAAGGTGGGCCATTTCTAGCACAAATCCAGGTTTTTTCACCCCCCCCACCCCCCTCCAAAAATCACACACACAAACTCATTCTCCTGCTGGTAATAGCTTATCCAAAGTGACCACTCTCCTCACAATGTGTATGGAAATCAAGGTGGGCCATTTCCAGCACAAATACAGGTTTCTCACCCCCCCACCCCCTTTTTTCAAAAAAACACACACACAAAAACTCACTCTCCTGCTAGAAAGAGAGAGTGAGACAAAGCCTCACATCCCAGTTGGTGTTTGGGATTTAGCTGTAGTTAGTGATGGTGTCATTTGAATCCCTCTCTTTAGCCTGATCTGGTCAGGACATCTCTCCAGAATAGGATGAGAAAGTTTAAGGGTCCAAGGAGACAGTGGGGGTGGCAGCCATGATGGTAAAGCTCACTCCTTCCCTTTGTTTTGTCTGTCAATCACCCAGCATTCATATCCCCTCCTTTCAATCATTGTGCTAGCCAGCCTTTCCCCACAAAGTCTCTTTTTGAGGACCCGAAAAGGGGATCAATGGGTGGAATAGTCCATCCCCTCACTATTGTGTTCACCAAATGGGCCTAATATATGACACCCCAATTCTGGTTTATTGATTTCTGGTCTCACACTGTTCTTGTTTACCAGGTATGATCTTAACACAGTCCTTGAACTATATCAATAGGCCATTTTGTTTGGACTAATTCTTCTGTCTTTTTCTGCACCTTTTCCCTTCAACATTTGTTGTTATAGTTATTGTGACATGTTATGAACTTTTAGTCACTTTTTACAGCTGAGCTTACAATTAAGGTAAATTTGCAGACTTAGTTATAGAGCATAATATCTTCATAAATAATCTAGCAACATTTCCATAGAACTTTTCAGCCAAAGTTTTTAGCAAGCACTACATTTTCTGGAGTTGTTATTTCAAAAATTGGTTGACTCTACCTGTCTTAAGGCAAAATAATATTTTATCTTGCATATAAGTACGGCATAGCTTGCTTGTAGGGGGAATTCTTCTTTCCATGTGCATGTACTTGAGTACTCAACTGGTCCTTTGTTATTAATGTATGGACAAAATCCTGTAGTCCTTTCTCAAGCAAAACTCTAATTGACTTCAAAAGCGTGCTGACAAAATCTTGTGACACTTAGTCACACATCAGTCACAATGTGTTCATCCTTTACAAAAACTACAAAAACACATTATACAGCCAGAAGGAACCATTATAATCATCTAGTCTAACCTGCATAAATGTAGGCTGTGGGATTTCAGCCAGTACTTTATGAAATGTGCTCATTCTGATTTATGACTGAACTAGAGCATATTTTTCAAATTTCTCTTTGCCTTCTCCAGTTCAATTTGCAAAGTCCTTTTCACGTTTAATAAATAACAACAACAACAATAATAATTAAACATATATAGTAATATTTTGGTCTTACATCTCCAGTTAAGTGTTTTTGTGTTGCTGTATTATGAAGTATTCTGATGTATGATGAGCATGAAGCATGCTATATTCCAATACAACTGACTGAAAATAAGCCATGAAGGTCACAAAAATCACTCCTGGAGGTCTGTGCTGAGCGTTTGCCAAAGTGTTACAGAAAGTATGTTTTTTTCGCCAGATTCATAGAATCATAGAATATCAGGGTTGGAAGGGACCCCTGAAGGTCATCTAGTCCAACCCCCTGCTCGAAGCAGGACCAATTCCCAGTTAAATCATCCCAGCCAGGACTTTGACAAGCCTGACCTTAAAAACCTCTAAGGAAGGAGACTCTACCACCTCCCTAGGTAACGCATTCCAGTGTTTCACCACCCTCTTAGTGAAAAAGTTTTTCCTAATATCCAATCTAAACCTCCCCCACTGCAACTTGAGACCATTACTCCTCGTTCTGTCATCTGCTACCATTGAGAACAGTTTAGAGCCATCCTCTTTGGAACCTCCTTTCAGGTAGTTGAAAGCAGCTATCAAATCCCCCCTCATTCTTCTCTTCTGCAGGCTAAACAATCCCAGCTCCCTCAGCCTCTCCTCATAAGTCATGTGTTCTAGACCCCTAATCATTTTTGTTGCCCTTCGCTGGACCCTCTCCAATTTATCCACATCCTTCTTGTAGTGTAGATTGCTGAATTAGAAATTAAAAGTCTCAGTGGTTCCTCAGTCTTCGACAGCCTCTTCTGGTTAGAGTCATGATGAAAACAAGAGTACAGTGATTTGCAACCTAGAATACTCACATCTGTAGATTGAGGAAGGAAATTACTATTCACACCACTGATGCTATGTACAGAAGAGTTTGTATCTTGAACTCACTTGCTCTATAGGTTCCAAATTAACTAATGCAAGTAAACTTTTGAATGTGAATGTGGCTTTGAAATTTTCTGAAGGGTTGGGACTCTGAACTAGCATGGTTAATTCATGTCTTTGCTGCCAAAAATGTCAAAGAAGCATGCTGAATGCATTAGGAATTACCACTCAGACAGTGTTAGAAATGCAGCTAACTTTGGGAGGAAGAAAGGCAGTACACTGTTAGTAGACAATTTGAAAGCAATAAGATCTGGAGGAGAGGGTGGTGGCAGAGAGGCAAGGCCTATTTAAGGGTGAAAGAGGTCTTGGAGACAGAGAAAGAGAAGATGGTGAGAAGGCGTTCTACAAGAAAATTGACTGGAAGAGGGGATACTTGAAATCATTGGCTCAAAATTGCATGCAATGAGGAGATGTGCAAGCATAAGCTGCATCATATCATTCCTGCCTGGCGACTCTAGTCAGTATGGGGATGACTCAAGAAATTCTAAAAGATATCTTCAAATAAATTTGACTATGAATAAGTCTGAGGAACTTTCCTTCTATTTGTGGGTATTCCACAAGCAGTAGAGGCTAAACATGTAATCTAAATTGTTTGTTGCAAATCACTTGGATCTAATTTGGAGGAGTACATAAAGTTGGGGCCAGAGCAAAGGAGATACATGGCCCGATTCTCCTTTGCAGTCAGGGCATTTTACACTATGCTCGTACTATAATTTACACCAATTTTAATGTACCCCTTTCCTTGCCAGAGTCACGTAAGGATGCATTAGTGTATCTGAGAATCAGCCCTATGGAATTCTGAAAGTAAATATAGGGAGAGGGACGAAAGAATGGGTGAACACTACAAAGTATTTCTGAAGGACCATTCTGGGGAGACCTAGCTAAGAAGGGGCCATTGACCAAATTTACTGCTACTACAAACTGTTGCCACTGCACTCACTTTAATGCAGTTACATTCATTTATACCTGTGATTAAGTTAGTCACAGGACTCTGAGATTTTTGTGTTGTTTCATGCTACAGGATGTAAAGTGGTGTCCACAGTGAGAAGAAAATGAAACATTTTTGTTGCACTTCAATCCAAGGCCAGGTCGATACTAAAAACTTTTGACAATATCACAATATTAGTTATGAGTGTGATCGTTTTATTTTATTTTGACAGCATTTCTATACCACCAAAAGTCCAAGTATAGATGCAGTTATACAGGCATAAAAGTCTTTTTGCTGGTTTAGCTTTATTTGCTCAGGAAACTTGTATAAACTATACTGACAAAACACGTTTTTTCTGGTATAAGTTGTGTCTACATTAATAGGGTTTGCTGGTATGCAGCATACAGCTGGCCTAAGGAATTTCTCCAGAATTACAATACTTTTTCTGTTTGGAGCTTATACAAGTCTTGCAAAATGTGAGAAAAATACTTTAAACAGAAGATTTCAGATTTTTAGAAGTTTTTGGGTTTTCCCCTCATACAGAAGACTAATTTACCACCTCAGTATTTAGGAATGCTATTTATTGTTGCAATACTTTCTAGATATTTGCCTTTCATGTTGAATTGTCTTTCAAAGTGTCTGCACTTAGTGCTGTGTTCAATGGTATATCAGCTATATTCCAATATAATGAATTACGAGCGTCTGTGTGGTCTAGTGCATATGACACTGGCTTGGGAGACCTGAAAAATGAATTCCATTCTTGGCTTTGCCATTGACCAGTTGTGTAAGCTTGGAAAAGTCACCTCTTCTTTCCGTGCTTCTGTTTCCCCTCAAACCCTTTGTCTCTCTTGTCTATTTACATTATAAACTCTTTGTGGAAGGAACCGTCTCTTAATATGTGTGTATACTTTACCTAGAACAGTGGGCCCCCAATCTCAGTTAGGGTCCCTACTGGTATTTCTTTAAATTAATAAGCCATTCCCTATTTTATGAACAGCATTAGCTGAATTTGTCATCAAGTGAGATTCAGTATTGTTCAGAATTGGATACTCCCTTGGATTGAGCTGTTCCAATTTTTCATTCTGAAAATAATCTATTCAGAGAACTGGATTATCCAGGCAAGTTAATTCAAAGGAGCCTAGCTTTCAGCTTCTGTGCTCAGCCTTGGAACTAGTTTACTATATGCTAGAAGAAATCCTCTTTGGAGGACTACTTAGTATTAAAGTCTCTAAATGCGTGTTGTACTGTGTGATGGGGCGCATTTTCCCCGCACTGGTGCTGCGAGGGTTAACACAACTCTCTGGGCTGAGGAGGCCACACCCCCACTAGTTATGAAAGGGAGCAGCTCAGCTCATTCAGGGCTGGCTGCTGGAGGGGAAGGACCTTGGGCAGAGGCTCCAGATGAAGAGCTTTCCCAGCCCTTGTCTGCGGGAGCTGGAGGTCCTGAGAATCAAAATGGAGGTCTGTGGCCAGCTGAGTGCCAGGGAATCATTCTTGCTGAGGAGCCTGGAGACCCTGTTACCCCTGGGACTGCGACTGTGGGAAACAGACTAGGAAGTGGCCCAGGGAGGGTGAGCAAGTGGTATCTCCCACCTGAGTGAGGTCAGCATGTTTTGGTGGGATTCCCTGCTGACCCAGTGGTGGAGCAATTTGCCACTGTTAGGGCCCTGGGTCAGGGCCTGGTTCAGTTGGGTGGGCCTAGGCCCCCCCTATCCAGACTGTTGCCCCAACCTGGTGGTGGCCCCCAGGGTACTGGCTGCTAGGCTGCACTGCCCTGTGTTTGGATGCTGTTAGATTGACTTTGGTTGCTAGGCTGTGCTGCCCTGAACACAAAGGCTGCTGTAATCAACTCTGACTGCTAGGCCATAGAGCCCTCCCAAACTGGGAAGTCATACTGACTCTGGCCACTGGGCCACACAGCTCCCACAGAGCCACTATACTGATCATTAGGTCATTAGGCCACACAGCCCTGAGAAAGGGCAGCCCTACTGACTCTTGCCGCTAGGCCATACTGCCTGAGCCAGGTGGCCACACTGGCTTTGAACACTCAGTGATACACCCTGGGTGAACAATTTTGATTCAGGCCATTGGGCCCCACTGCCCTGTGGGAAGGGGCCATCACCCTGATTCTGCCATTCGGACACACAACCTTGCGAGAGAGAGTGGCCATATTGACTTTTACTATTTGTCCTCACCAGTCTAGGACAAAAGGTGATCGTAAGGACGTGACTGCAGAGAAGTAATTACTCCTCCCCCACCCCAAGAGAGGCTGGGGCGCACTTGACCCGCAACATACTGAAAGAGAGGTGTCTATAGCTAATCTTCCTATAATTTATAAGATGTCTTTTCCCATCTCTCTTGTAGTAATAACAATGATCCAAAACTTTCTTTTGTACATATTTGGGATCAATTACCGTAAATGAAGTAGATTTTTGTAACTTGCACTGCATAGTTTTCTTAAGGATAGTTTATATTTTTTTTTAAAAAAAGTCCCTAAGCTAGATAGGTAATAGCCCTTGGATATGGAAATAAAATGCTTACATTGTCACTCTTGACTACAGATGGGAACACAATTATAAACCTGAATTGAAATTGCTTTTGAAAGGGGAAAAAGTTTAGAAAAGAAGATTCTGATAGGGCCTGATCTGAAGTTAATGTGAGTTTTGTCATTGATTTCAATGGGAGCAAGATGAGATCCTTAATGAGGAAGAGTATTATAGAACTAACCAGAGCATAATTCAGTCAAAAGCCATCAGCTAGAGTTTTACTTTGTCACATTGCAAAATACTTTGAGGCCAAATATATGTACAACAGCAGCTACCAGAAACCTAACTTTGCTTTTGCTCCTGGGTCATTCATATCATGTTGCTTAGGAGGCTGTCGTGTTACAGTTAATTCCTAGACTCCCTAAACTTTTCTATAGTCCTTTTACCCAAGGTGACATAAAACCATGAATGGGCCTGAGGCACATTTGGGCCAAGATTTTAAACACCCACAAAATGTGAAGATGTTCCAGTTTGGGGTTCCCATTCATTTTATTAAGCAGCGAGCAGGTGACTGACTGGAGCAGCTGATGACTGGCCAGCAGGGTGGCTGGCAGAGAGGGGCAGCGAGCAAGTGCCTAAGCAGCAGAGCAAGTAAGGTGCCTTTTTACCCCACGCAGCGGAGGGAGGTGAACTCTGCAGATGCGCCTCTGAACTCTGGGTCTGCATGGACCAAGGACAGCAACTGTGTGTGGGGTGCAGAGAAGGGTCGGGCATATGAAAGGGACTTTTGGGTTGCTGGACTTAAGAACCTGAGGGGAAAAGAACACTGTCCAACCTACTTGGGGGTGGGTCTTTTTCCTCATGGTTTATGTTTATGAACCCTGTTTGCGGTGCTTTCCCAAATTAACAGCCAATTACTTCCCTCCTTTTATCAAAAGTTTCTTTTCTACACTCAGACTCTGCTTGTGAGAGGGGGAAGTATTGCCTCTCAGAGGCACGCAGGAGTGGTATGTAAATTTCCTAGATTACGAGGTGTGGGCTTGAGCTGGTTCTGTGTTGTACTGATGAAAAGAAACCCCTAGATATTGAACCTGGGCCTGGTTGCTGCTGGCTCCACCTGGCAGAAGGGCTACAAAAGAATATTATTCAAGTTGCAAAGTCTAACTCTCAGGCTAGGAAACCCTGGTTCCAATTTTGTAACAGAAAAGCTTCAAAAACAGATTCCAATGAGAAACAGCTGAGCTTGAATTAATGTGCAAACTAGATACCATTAACTTAGGTTTGAATAGAGACTGGGAGAGGCTGCGTCATTATACATATTGAATCTATTTCCCCATATTAAGTATCCTTACACCTTGTTGTCAACTGTCTAAATGGGGCATCCTGATTATCACTACAAAAGTTTTCTCCTACTGATAATAGCTCATCTTAATTAATTAGCCTCTCACAGTTGGTATGGCTACTTCCACCTTTTCATGTTCTCTTTATGTGTGTGTGTATATATATAAAATATATATATCTTCTTACTATATGTTCCATTCTATGCATCCGATGAAGTGGACTGTAGCCCATGAAATCTTATGCTCAAAGAAATTTGTTAGTCTCTAAGGTGCCACAAGTACTCCTGTTCTTTTTGCGGATACAGACTAACACGGCTGCTACTCTGACACCTGGTATTGTGGTTGCCTCTGCAACTGAGAGTCTCAGACAGTTTTCCTGCTTTGTTCAGGTACCCAGAGCTGCAATTGCAAGGAAACTTATGCCCAGTGTGAAGTGGTAGCAAGTCTCTAGTGAGTGTGTGTGAAACTGATTTTTTTTTCAAAGGCTTCACAGGTAGATTAATGAAGGTAGGTTGCACAGGCCTGCCCTTTCCTGGCATTAGCAATTTTGGGGGTCCAGTGTAGATGCCTGTTGTGTTCCAACAGCTGTTTTCAGGACCATGTCAATTAACCCTACTCCTGAGTAGGGTTAATTGGCACAATGCTGGAAGTGACTATAGACAGTAGGGGCCTGGCACCAATAAAGTCCCAATGTTGCTAATACTTAGTTGCTAACAGTACAGTTGCATCAATGTTAGCAATGGTGGCAATTTGTACAAAAAACTGCCTAGTGTAGACACGGGGAGAAAGAACTCAGGGAAGTCTGTAAAGACAATTATAGCACTTGTTAGTCAGAGAGGACCCAAGAATGCAGAGCTCAACACCTGTTGTTAAAGGCCTGGATTGGAGCTTGAACAGAGATTCCATGTGAACGTAAAAATGGTTTGTTTCTTTCTGTTATAACCTGTGAACACTCAGAGCCCATTTTTTTCTTTTATATTGAACTTCTGAAAGAAGTAGAAGTATGCATTCTTTCAAAGGACATTCTTTGAAAGGAATGGAACAATAAATCACATATAAAAAGGACATCAAGTATTGCTAGAAAATTCCAAAAAATGGAATCCACTTAGAGACAGGTAAATATAGAAAAAATACCAAGCATGTTTTATTCTGCATATATCAAGAACAACTAATCTAGAAACTTTTGGCATAAAAATAAACATAAAACAACTTTTAAAATATAATGGAGAAAAATAAAACATCAATGATATTTTATCCTAAGGGAGGAAGGGCATATTAGGATTTCAGCATCTGAATTTTGGCTTTTATTATTCTTAAAATGAGACAGTAAAAAGATTAATCATAGTAAAAATATTACATGTGTAAAGTGTAGTGGAGAATGCTTATAGCTGGTTAACAATATTTAAGCTTTGCAAAAGCTTTCAAAACTTCACAGGGTTTTGAAATAGACTCATATTTTGTTCATTTTAAAAATATTTATATAATATAGTTATTTTTGTTAATAGGTTTTCGGCAACTTATAATTTTCAATAACCATTTTCATAACACTTTTTGTAGACTTTTTGACAGAATATGTCCCAAAAATGATTTGTCAAGTTTAAAAAATTATTTAAAACCTTTCTACTAGCACTGGAAATAATGAGATCTGGAAACACAGGAAAGGTAACTGAGATGATTAAGTCTTTTTTTTGTTTGTTTTTGTTTTTAGTGTTTTTTGTCTTTATTTGTTTTTTGTGCCAAGTATGAGTTGCATTGGAGAGATGAGGAAAAGTTGAACTTCTGCCAACTTTCAGATTACCCTTTCATTACTTCATTCATTAACCAGTCTCTGTCATCGGATATTATGAAAATGACTTTATTAGTGAGTTACAGCAGAGTTATTTTTCATACAGAATTGCAATGGTATCCAATATACTTTGTTTTTCTATGTTTGAAGGAAGATCAGTTGCAACCAATCAGGTTTAAAAAAAAACAAAACACTTTAGGACAGTTGTTTTCAACCTGTGGTCTGCGGAGCCCTGGGAGTCTACAGACTATACCTAAGATTTCCAAAGGGTCCGCATCTCCATTCAAAAGTTTTTATCGGTCCGCAAATGAAAACAGGTTGAATACCACTGCTTTAGGCGATAGATTACCAATATCAGTCAATATGATAGTTTATTTACAGTTCTAATCACGTTGCCATAGATTCTAGTTTATGGTGATCAAGCATGTTATCTTTGATAAGTGCTCCAGTCAGAGCTTTGATGCTGTCATTTTGTAGAGAACTCAGTCTTCTAGCCAATCGTACTGTTTTTCCCTACATCTGTATTATGTTTTAAATTTAAAATTTTATTTGAAACAGGCCAATTTTGACTCAGCCATCAGGTTTTGCAGCAGAGAGAGTCACATAAAGGGAAAGGGAAAATTCAGAGTGTAATCTAATTTTAAAATTCCCATGCATACTCATGGTCTGATTTAGGAAAAATAAACAGAGCATACTAGCAATTCAATTCAGGCAATATGAACTGGATCCACAAGACACAACAGTAGCCATTTTCTGTTACATGTAATCACGGGTTTGGTGAACTGAAGTACAGTGGGATGGATATAGCAGCTAATTAAGTTACCCTTTTAATTTTTTTCCAGGCTGCTTCCTTTGAATTTCTGCTGCATATTGTCAGTACTTGTTGATCATCCACTTTTAACTGTTTCACTCTGCTTTGTTGTTGGCTGTGTTCCAATGTTTTTGTCATTCCCTCACAATGTGTAATATGTCTTCCTACTTCTACTAGTTTTTGTAAAATATATTTGCATTACTTTGAATAATGTTCTTGTGCTCTTATGTGAGCACTGGGGGCTTTGGGAAGGGGACTGTGTGTGTGTGTGTGCATGGAAATTAGTCTCATTTGGGTAGTTTTTGGAATTTCCTACATTTGAGGCTCTTCAGTCAAACACAAATCCAAGACTGAACTTCTCAGGAAATTCCCAGCCTCTGTATGAATGATGTAACTAATCTGCTTGATGCTTAGACTTCAGTATACAGACAGATGACAGGGCAGAAAGATAACTATCTCCCTCTAACCCAGTGATACTCAGACTTCAATGGTTCAGGAGCCAAAATAGCACTCAACATTACCCAAAAGAGCCAGTCAGTCTCTCTCTCTCTGTATCTATCTATCTATCTATAGTGGCTCTTTCGGGTAATATATATAATATTATTCTCTCACAGAATGACTGACCAAGTATTATTTTATCAACTACAATTGGTTAATAACATAGTAAAAGAATCCTGGTTAATAATTTTAAATCAGTGTTTTACTATCATGTGTGGCAGAGAGCCACAGAAGACCCATAAAGGGTCACTTGTGGCTCGTGAGCCTCAGTCTGAATATCACCTCTCTAACCTATGATACAGGTCATGAAATAATATACTACTATTCAAAATAGCTTCATCCATAAAGAAGCTGGTGGCTAGTCAATAAAAAGACTTTGAAAATGTCCTATTGTCTAATGGGAATGATGTATTACACTTAATCTTTAATGACTAGCTACTCTCCACTGGGATTCTCCTGTCCTTTTTTACATACAAGAGAGAATGCTTATGTATAATTGGACATAGCTAAGAATATCTGTAGTGGTGACTTCAGTTATCCCTGATTTTTATTGCTATGATACAGTTTCCTCACAAATTCCCATTCGATTTCAAGAGATCGATGCAGCCCTCCTGCAAAGCAGAGCAGCTCCATGGAAAATTTCAGTGGCTACCACTCTGCATAAAAGAATCAACAGCATTTGAAGCTTTTAGTCACCATTTTATTACAGAAGTTTCATATTGAGGAAGGGAAGGTGATTTAGCTTTTCTGATAAATACGTTTTCTTAGGTACACTAGCCATGAAACCATAGTTGATAGCTGAAATACATATACTATTCAAAATGTAATCTCTATGCCTATATTAGTCACCGAGGCCGCAGATCAGCAAAGTGTTTATGCACATGCCTAACTTTAAGTGCATGAGTACTCATATTGAAGTTAGGCAAGTGCTTGCGGATTTGGGCCCAGTAAATACAGTAAACCACGCTTATATTGTATAAAACTATCTTAACTGTGAACTTTATTCTAAAAGCATTTCAAAAGTATAAAAGAATACTTTGAATAAAATGTGTTGATGCAATACCAGTGAACGGGTTACACTGGGACTAAATGGTATCCAATAAACATAAATAAATCTCTTACGTATACTTCAGCCTTTTTTAAACTGCACCAAAACAATGGATTGCTTGCTAATTCATGAGGTATCTATACTACTTTCTTCAGTAAGAGACCCACTTTTCATGTTAGCTGTAACCAGCTGCACATGAAAGCAACACATATCTCATTTAGGTATTGCTGCAGACAGGCCCAGGTTAACTAGAAAGGGCACCTTAGTATGTGACTCATGTTCTATTTAAATTCCATTATCTCCCTGCCTGCAACTGGAGAGTCTCTGTAAACTAAAGCTAAAAATAGAGATAAAATAAAGGACTTGAGATTCTCAGAGCACTCAATGTTCCAGGAACACTTTTAGTAAAGAAGTTTAAGAAACTACAAGAGCTAGATTGAGTCACATCATCCCTGGAAACCCTGCCACATGTAGCTTGCTGTTTGTGGGTTGTTTGTAGCTTGGTTTGGGGTTTTTTTGCGTGAGGAGTCATACAGATCTCTTCTGAGAGATACAGAAGTAATGCAACTTGTTTCAAAGATCTGGTACCAAATTCAAATCCACGGTTTTAGTGTGCATTTCCTTCTGGATAGTGTTATACACTAAGTTCTCTTATCCAGTATTTTAGCATGGGAGATAGTGGGGAAAAAATTGTGATAGCTGCTGCTGTCTGTAGAATGTACTTTTATGGGCCTAGAAACACTAATATGGTGCCAGCTTTATTGTAGTTTATCTGTACTCTCATTCTACCTGGCACATCCTAAGAATCCATCAAACTTTCTATGGGCCTTTGTGGTATAAATTGAAACTGCAGACCAATGTACAATTCTTTAGGCTGTGCATATCTACTGTGAATGTTTTTAGAGTGAAAATGGCTTCATTACACAATCCTATCATGTATGTGATAACAAACACTTCAGATTGCTTTTTTTCATGATATTTCTCTACCTCTGTTGTCACTACTTACTAAGAAATGCAGATATGTGGGTTGATCTCCAACTGCAAATTCAGTTGGATTGATTGCATTATGGAAAAGAGATCATCTGTGAGTCATGACTGTGACTGATAGACATATGTTGTACCTTTCTTTTTTCTTGAGATTCTCATTTTAATTATATTTTGACAGTATATTATAATGTGGCATGACTTTCTAATATTTAAACATTTAACAGTTTCTACCACATGTATGCTTTCTTTGATGTGATACTAGCAATAGATACATGGGACCAAATCTACTGTCAGTTGTAGTGCTACAATCCAACTGGGTTCAATGGAGTTACTACATATGGATGTAACTGACAGGGGAATTTGGTCCATGGTCTTTATTGTGGAAAATGGTAAGGCAAGGTACCTTACACATGCCTTCATTTGCTAAGGAATGTGCTTATGAGCACAATTTCCTTTTCGTATTCACTGGTGTAAACTAAGTAGATAGACAATCACTTTGCATCATGTAAATCAGTTCTAAACAGCAGGTTGAGAACCAGTTATAAACCAGCGTGTTCATGGAGCCAACATGATGCGGCATGAGGTGAGGGGCATACTATCCCTACATATGAATTAGTTAATGTAGATGGCTATCTCACAGCTAAACACATAAATACAGCTATCCTTGCCTGTGCAGGGAAGTAAGGAAGTAAAAGCCTAAGTCCTCTGCACAATCTACCCATGGTGTAGGCTAGAGTTTGAGGGAGCAGCCTCTGTACTCTCCCTGCTGTGCTAGCGGGTGGGGCTGAGTTGGCAGCTGCAGAGTAGAACCTTGTTGACCCCCTTCTCCTGCCCACCCCCAATGCTGCAGGCAATGCAGCTGAGGTGACGTGGTGGGGAAGGTAATCTGCTACTGCTTAAGTCTAGTAGCAGGTTACTTCTCTCCACCTCCTCTCTCAGAACATGAAGGATTCTCAGTCACAGTTCTCTCCCTGGTCTGCTTCTGGTGCATCGCAGCTTCATGCTTCTATGCTATGGGCTGATCCAGCTCTAAAAAAAAATGTAGAACAGTGGTTCTCAACCAGAGGTCTGGGCCCCCAGGGGCCGCAATCAGGTTTTAGGGAGTCTGCCAAGCAGTGCTGGCATTAGACTTAATGGGGCCCAGAGCAGAAAGACTAAGCCCCAACACATGGGGCTGAAGCCTGCAACCCTGACCCCTGCCACGCAGGGCTGAAGGCAAAGCCTGAGCAATTCAGCTTCATGGGGCCCCCTGCTTCTTACCCCCTAACACCAGCCCTGGTTTTTGTATGCAGAAAAACAGTTATTGTGGCACAGGTGGGCCATGGAGTTTTTATAGTGTTTGTGTGTGGGGGGCAGGGGCAGAGGGACAGCTCAAAAAAGAGAGATTGAGAACCCCTGATGGAACACCAGTAAGGTTGTTTTATCAGACCACTGAAAACAGGTTAAAATATAGTTAGCTACAACTTCTTCAAGAGAGGAGAAAGGTTGATCCTATAAAAAAACTCATATCTGTGATCTGGGTAGATGATAAAGGCCATTCAAAATCCTATTCAGTACTACACAAATTGGATTTGTATAAATGTGCCACTTGTTTGCATGGGATTTTGCTCCTTCTTAATTCTTTCACCCTGTAATAAACTTTTCACATTCTGAACTTAGCATAAAACACTTTTACTGATAATGCAGATGTTAAATGTAAAATAAATCACAAAACATTTGTTTTCACTTATGTGATACCACATATTAAATCAGTTTTGATCACCTTGGGCTTGGATCCAAATAATATGTTTAAGAATCAATTTGGCAATTTGTAAAAATCATATGAAATGCATTATTCAATTAGGTAAAGGAATGTATGCTATTGTACCATCCACCAGATAAATATAACTAATTAAATTTGATTTGGTGTGTGATTTTAACAAACAGTTGAAAAAGCTAAAATCATAAAATGAATTTTCAAGCTGCACCTGAAATCTGAGCTGGACAATGGAAAATCTGCATCAAAAATTTCTCAGGTTGGACACAGGCCTTCCATTATTTTATCTATTGTCTGCACAAGGTTTGACTTATGTAGGGTTCAGAACCTGGTCATGACCAAAGGGATAGCCCACAAATTAAATACTTTTTTGTTCTTTAAATATAAATAAGCAAATGTGATTTAATTGAAGGTGACGTAGTGTTTACACTGAAAGTTTTTAGCAATGCAACTTACAGCTGTACTTAAAGTGTAATAGTTGCCAGCTTTTTTTTTGAATTATTTTTTATTCAAAATGCCAACTGGTTTTCATTCTGAAACTGAAACAAAATGTTAAATGATGAAAGAATTCTACAAACAATTTCTGCTGCATGAAAACACCATAAGTGGCTAATGGGAAAAATTATTTGTACAGAATAATGCATGGGGAAGGGAGCAGTTTCAACCACTGAAGGTTGTCCATGCAATGAAATATTAGTTCCTGCCATCTTGTTTAGAATTTTCAGCAGGACTTAACAGCTCAGTAAAAGAGAATAGAATGATAGGAAGAGAAAATATTTCTAAATCTCAATGATCTGCCTGACTGGGGAAAATGTTAGGAATTTCTCTAAGGAAAAGAAGAGCTTGTGTTTTTCCCCATTTGTCAAAAAAAAAAAAATGTTGAACAGTAGCCCTTGAAACATGGAGGAAGATAAATTACTGCAGCTGGAATCTATAAAACTGAAGGGAGAAAATTTGTATAAGACAGGTCTATACAACTTCATGATAAAGAATACTTAATTAGCATGTGCTTTTACTTGGACTTGACAGTGTTCTCACACGATGCAACATCACCCTTTAATTTAACATAAGAAATCAACAGAGAAAGAAGAAAAGAAAATTTTGCCTAAGAAGAAAAAAGAATGCTGCTGAATGATCATTTGTGCAGAAGGGGAAAACAGGAAATGATTTTTGTCTTCTATATACTGGAATTATAAACCAATGGCAGATGAGCACTCTGGGAACTCTTTATTCTGGAACAAGTTTTCATATTCTTTTCTATACCCATTGCCCCGGCATGGAAAACATGGTTAATCCTAAGTGCCTAAATGAGAAGACAGCTGAATTCAAAATAACCTGTTGACACATGGGGAATGATGGAAACAAATGCTGACTAGAAATAAGCAGAAGGAACATCTGAAATGAATCACTGGAAAGCTGAACATATGTAGGTGGATCTGGCCAAATTAGACTGTTAAAAAAAAATAAACCTTTGGGAAAACAAAGAAGAAAGCAGAATGAGATAAATGTTAAGAAAAAATAATACTGCAATACTCCTGGGGAAAGGATAATAGTTCAGTGTGTAAAGGAAAAGATGGAATTTAAATGTAGACAGAGCAAAATCTTAATACAGGGGAAAACTTTTTTCTTTAATTGTATATCTGTTAGACATTTTTAGGGAATATCTCAGTTAAGCTTGTACACCATGTTTACAATTATGTTGACTTAAGAAAGGATTTACAAATACATATCATTTGCCAAAAATGAAAATCCAAAACATATTGTATAAATACGCTATATAGGCATAATTCACTGACCTGAGCGATCGTCTTGACTAGATGCTTGCTTATATTATTCTGTAGAATTTCCTGTTTGAATATTGTGAGGATAGGTGATGACTGAACATCAATAGGAATGTATATTGAATGCATTGCCTGATCTATTGATTGTGTATTAAGTATATTGATTACTTAAGAATTCCTAATTATCACTCAGAGGTTCGGTAAGTTCTTGTAGCAAGAACAGGCCCAGTACTATTAAAATTATGGTTCAGCTGGGTACTCTGATGTGCACAGTTGCAACACTCACACTTAAGAAAAATCGTTGGTATTTGTCGTGGTTGTACAGTAGAACCTCCATTATAGACACCTTGGGAATGGAGGTTGTAACTCTGAAATGTTCCGTAACTCTGAAGAAGAGGTTACAGACTTGAGCCACATGGCGGGTTGGGGCAAAAGGCACAAGGGGAGGGATGTGAAGGCTCCAGGCCGGGGGGATAAGTCAGGGCTACTGATGACCCTCAGGGCGCCAGGGCTCCAGGCAGGAGGCTCAGGGCTTCTGCCCCGTAGGAGCACCAGGGCTCAGCGCTTTAGACCTGGGGGCATGCTGGGTCTTAACTCTGCTCCCAGCTTCTGCCCTGCTGGGGCTCGGTGCTCCCCATGGCTCTGCTCCCAGCTTCAGCAGGGGGGCACCAGGGCTTGGGTCTTTAGCTGTAGTGGGGGGAGTGCTAGGGCTAAAACCAGCACTCCCATTGTAGCTAAAGCCTTGAACACCCACTGCAGAGCTAAAGCTGGGAACAGAGCTGTGAGGCTGAAGCCCCAAGCCCCAGTGCTCCCCCATCTAAAGCCCTGAGGCCCAGTGCTCCTGAGGGTCAGAAGCCCTGAGTCCCACCCCCTGTGTGGAGCCCTAACACCCTCCACCCCTGCAGCTAAAGCCCTGAGCCTCAGGGCTTTAATTTGCCCCTTTCTATTTTTTTAGGTCTACGCTGCTGCCTGATTTGAGGACTTTCAGTTCCACAGGGTGTTAAGTTTACCGGGAAGTCCCTAACTCTGGTGTTCATATCTGAGGGTCTACTGTATTAACACAGTTTGCAAAATTAGTAACATTCCAACCCAGCAAGGTAGATAGAGATAATACATAATGTGAATCTGAGCATCCATAAACTCACACCATCCCTTGCAGAACACCCTGAAATGTTAGTCATTATCTTCCTCATCATCATCACCTTTCTCATCCCCATCACCAGTGGTCATCTTGAAATCTCCCAAGAGTTACCTCTCAAAGGATACAACTTTTATAATGTGTTACACTGACACCATAATGCCTGATGCATATTCTGTAGGCGTTTCTCTCCTTTTCTTTATTTGTATTTCCTCATCCTACTAATGTTGTGGTGCCTTTCTCCCATAGGTTACCAGTCCTTTTACCTCAAGCTTATTAGCATATACGTCAATTAGTTACCATGGTCTCCTGTGGTCAGACATCTGCTGATGTTCCTAACTTAAAATATCCCAAGTTGGTATAAACTAGCATCTTGTGGTTACTTGTCAGCAGTTTAGTCATTACAGCATTCTACCTTGTGATATCCTAGGACCTAGGATTACTCCTAGCTAGCTGCTTATGTTAAAGCATTTAGGCCTTACGCCTTGTTTATCTAAGCTATTGTCTTACAGGCCTTGTAGGCTCATTACATTGCTATCTTAACTTATGCCCACCCTTATGTAGCAGATACCCATACCTATAGGTTACAAATGCCATCTATATAATTGGAAGAGCATTGTAACTTACTGGGAATATGAGCGTTATCTTTTTTCTATTGGCTCTGTGATGCATTGACCATGACCTAGTTTTCATTATTGAAATTTCTTCTTAAATTTTTCTGAGCCAAATTGTCAGCTGGTGAATGTTTTTTGTTCTAGATATGTTACCTAGAAGATATCAGCTACTATTTGGCTGATTGTGTTGGGATTCCCTCTGAGACCTTTTCCGCTTGGCTTATCCAGAAAACCTTGTCCAGTTCTGAGAGAATGCTTCAACTAGTTCTTTGGGATTCAAAAAACTCAGTTCAACTCCCGATTTCATCACTCAGGTTCCTTTATTTGGCATACAGCAAATCTATGCCAAGTTGATCAAGCCAAAGTTACACAGAAAACCTCATTGTTTATATACATTTGCATACTACCTTGCATTTACTATACATTACATCTCGTGTTTTCGGATTAGCTTTGTTACCTTGCTGGAACCAGTCCCTGTGCAGCATGCATTGTCCATACTCAACCAACTCCTTACCTCATCTTTACATTCCTAACTTATCTCGTCTCTTGTTAGTAAATGGTTCCCTGGGTGTTCTCCTTCTTATCTTAGCTGGCTCAGACATTCTGTCTTTTTAACCTATTGACCTATTTATTTATCTCATTTAGAACAAATATTCTGTTTTAAGCCTAATGATATGTTTACTTCCCTAATTCTATCCTCCAAGAAATGAGGCTTCCCTTCATGTGTTAATTCTCATGTTGGGCCAGGCCTCAGCTACAAATTGGAAGGAGAGAAAGGTGTATGATGTATTTATCCAGTATATGACAGGTTTCAGAGTAGCAGCCATGTTAGTCTGCGTTCGCAAAAAGGAAAAGGTGCCACAAGTACTCCTTTTCTTTTATCCAGTATATGTATCCCAAATGTAGTTTCAGCCTTGTTCACTTTACAGCTACATTGACTGAGTTCAAGTGAGTTGTGAAAGATAATATGTTAAGTTAATGCAATAGATCTGAGGTTCTCAAACTTCATTGCACCATGACCCCCTTCTGACAAAATTACTACATGACCCCAAGAGGGAGGACCAAAGCCTGAACCCACCCAAGTCCCACTGCCCCAGGTGCTGGGGGGAAGCCAAAGCCCGAGCCCCACTGCCCTGAGTGGGGAAGGAGTCAAAGCTGAAACCCAAAGGCTTCAGCCCCAGCCAGGGGGCCTGTAACCTGAGCCCCACTACCCAGGGCTGAATCCCTTGGGCTTGGGCCTCACGAAGTGGGGCTTGGGCTTTGGCCCAAGTCCCTGCAAGTCTAAGCCAGCCCGGGTGATCCCATTAAAATGGGGCCGTGATCCACAGTTTGAGAACCGCTGCAATAGAGATTATAAGAATCCAGGAACTTCCAAGATCCTAGTTCGAAACACTGGATCACACTGCCTCTCAACCCCAAGCACTAGACTCCAGAATACAGTAAGATTGTTTGTTTTTTACTGTTATGTGTTTCAGTTTCTGTAACAAGTACTTGAGCAAACTCCTCCAATATTAGGATCTAAATATTTAAAATCTCCCCAGTATTTCCAGGAAGCACTTACATAGGAAACATCGCATACAAATAGCCAACTTTAAAAATAAACACTGCCCTAAATTTGAGCAACAGGCTGCAGAAGTTTACGAAATTCAAGAGTGCACAGGGCAGCTCTTCTTGGTACCCATAGGACACATTTCTGATTCAGATATTTATAAGTGCTTTAGGGGTTGAAGGGAGTCTTGCTTTTGCACTGCCACAACAGCAGCAACTGCTGGAAAAAGGGATACAGCTAAAATGGAGCATCTATAGAGAAAAGCATTGTAATGTATCATGCAGAGTGGAACGTTGACACATTTTGTACCTGGATTTACAAGTTATGATGTTGAGAACAATCATGATCTCAAAATATGTATTACCCGTAGGATTTCTTTTCAAGGATCTGACAGACTTGTGAAGGTAGGGAAATCCACTTTTTTGTTGTTCTGAAAGGAGCTGGTCTAGAACCTGCTAACAAAGGGCCCATCTCGAAATTTTGGAAGAACATTAATGCAAGATGAAAGGGACACTTAAGGAGATAATAACCTCCTAATTATGCAGGTAGGGGTTTACAAAAAGCATGGGTGATGTAAATTGGATTTACTGGTCTGATCTTTCAGAGTAACAGCCGTGTTAGTCTGTATTCGCAAAAAGAAAAGGAGTACTTGTGGCACCTTAGAGACTAACCAATTTATTTGAGCATGAGCTTTCGTGAGCTACAGCTCACTTCATCGGATGCATACCGTGGAAACTCCAGCAGACATTATATACACACAGAGATCATGAAACAATACCTCCTCCCACCCCACTGTCCTGCTGGTAATAGCTTATCTAAAGTGATCATCAAGTTGGGCCATTTCCAGCACAAATCCAGGTTCTCACCCTCCACCCCCCCCCCACACAAACTCACTCCCACACACAAACTCACTCTCCTGCTGGTAATAGCCCATCCAAAGTGACCACTCTCCCTACAATGTGCATGGTAATCAAGGTGGGCCATGTCCAGCACAAATCCAGGCTTTCTCACCCCCCCCCCCTTTTTTTTCCCCGGGACACACACACACACACAAACTCACTCTCCTGCTGGCAATAGCTCATCCAAACTGACCAGTCTCCAAGTTTAAATCCAAGTTTAACCAGAACGTCTGGGGGGGGGGGTGGTTAGGAAAAAACAAGGGGAAATAGGCTACCTTGCATAATGACTTAGCCACTCCCAGTCTCTATTTAAGCCTAAATTAATAGTATCCAATTTGCAAATGAATTCCAATTCAGCAGTTTCTCGCTGGAGTCTGGATTTGAAGTTTTTGTAATAGGTAACCTAGGATTTGGAGACAGATTTGAGAGGACATGGGAATTTATTTCCCACAAAAGGAAGCTGCAGCTCTGGTTACACACAACTCCTTGAGTTCTCCTTGGGCCTCTGACCTGATAGCCAAAAGGAGAAGACAGCTATAGGCTACAGAAGACCAGGTCCTTTTCACCATACTGTAGATAAAGAGAGATGCTTGGGCAGCTGTACTGACATTTAGTATCTGTGTTTTTCCCTTGACAAAACCAAACTCTGTAAGAAAAGTTTTTAAATTATCTGTAGTGTATCAAACCTAGAACTCTTCAATTATGTCTACGCAGTCTCTAGTAATTTCAGATAAATATAATATAGTAGCTGCATGAGGTGTGTGAAGTTTTTAAATGCCTTCCCCTCTCCACATTTTGTCCTCTTCCTGCCGCCTCTTCTTTTCTTGCTTCTTCCTCCTCATGTCTCTTCCTTTTTTCAGTTCAACAATAACAAGTCTTCAACGAGAAGCCACTGCTATCAATTCTGTTTCACTCAGATGTTTGGCAGTAACATAGCTTCAGAACCACCTGTTCTTTAAAGCCCCAAGCCTGCCAAAGAGTTGAGTGGAGCAGGGCGGTCATCTCCTATGGATGTTGCTGCTTAGCCCTGAGAAGTCAGGGACAATCAGGGAAGGGACAAGACAGATTATCAAATAGTCACTGAGTTAAAAATATTTATAATTTCCACATGAAGAATAATCTAAATGTGTATATAGCACTATACAGTAAACATAAATGATGATTTTACAAGATGTGGTTCCTGCCCCCCGGGGCTGTCAGAAGTGCAAAGTGAGCTTGACTAGAAGCTGTGCTAATGGGAGGCAAGTCACGAGGTGGTACTGTTTCCTAAAAACGGACAGCTAGGAAAGTGGGACTGACTTTGCAATCAACAAGAGGGTGTAGAAAGGGAGTGGATGTTATGCTCCTTTGTGACATTCATTTATCTAAGTTTAGTTTTTCACTTCTAAATTCTGAAGAGGGTCCAGTGCAATAGGCAGATGACAAATGAAGCACCCATAATTCAGTAATCCTCTGAAATGTATGTAACTGACTCATATTTTCAGGACCTGGAAACTGACACTATAGTCTTGACTTATCATAGAATCATAGAATATCAGGGTTGGAAGGGACCCCAGAAGGTCATCTAGTCCAACCCCCTGCTCAAAGCAGGACCAATTCCCAGTTAAATCATCCCAGCCAGGGCTTTGTCAAGCCTGACCTTAAAAACCTCTAAGGAAGGAGATTCTACCACCTCCCTAGGTAACGCATTCCAGTGTTTCACCACCCTCTTAGTGAAAAAGTTTTTCCTAATATCCAATCTAAACCTCCCCCACTGCAAGTTGAGACCATTACTCCTCGTTCTGTCATCTGCTACCATTGAGAACAGTCTAGAGCCATCCTCTTTGGAACCCCCTTTCAGGTAGTTGAAAGCAACTATCAAATCCCCCCTCATTCTTCTCTTCTGCAGGCTAAACAATCCCAGCTCCCTCAGCCTCTCCTCATAACTCATGTGTTCCAGTCCCCTAATCATTTTTGTTGCCTTTATCTGGTGTTTTGGAGTACTTGAAAATTCACATTACCTTGAGAGTTCTCTGACCATAATCTGTCAGAGATGCGTCTTGGTTCTTGAGATGCATTTTCTTTCATTCTGGCAAGTCAGTAGAATGTTATCTAGATAGTACTATACTCTTATCAACCTAATAGACCATTTTCTTCTGACCATGGGTGGTGCCAATTTTATCATCAAAATGTAAATAGTGTAATTAGTACAAACCCTCATGATGATGTGTCACTATTTTTAGTAATTCTTGGGATTTTTCTCCATTTGCATTTGTGAATAAGCTTTCAGTAGGTCAATGCTGTTGAGATCTTCAGTGCAATGAAGTGATTATTCTGCATATACGTTAACACCGGATTTATAGTTATGTAACCCTTCTGCCAGGTGGAGCCAGCAGCAACCAGGGCCGGGTTCAATATCTAGGGGTTCCTTTTCAACAAGACAACAAGAACTGGCTCAAGCCCCCACCCAGTAACCTGGGAAAATTACACACCAACCCTGGGTGCCTCTGAGAGGCAAAACTTCCCCACTCACAAACAGAGTCTGAGTGTAGAAAAGACATTTTTAAAGAAAGGAGGGAAGTCACCCGACATTAATTAGGTAAAATGCCATAAGCAGGATTCATAATCATAAAAGTGTGAGCAGGACACTCACTCCAGAGTGCGTGGGGCAGTGCTTTCTGCCTCGTGTTCCTGAGTTCTACAACCAAAAGTTGCTTTACTGTGCCCCTCTCTGCTCCCTCACCATACCTCACTCTGTGGCTGTCCTTGGTCAGTGATGACCTAGGGTTCAGAGCTGCATCTGTGTGAGTTCACCTCCCACCCGGGAAAGAAGGCAGCTTGCTTGCTGCACCATCTGAGCACTGGCTGTTCCACTGCTCCTCTCCACTGGCCACCCCACCAGCCGCTGCTCCTCTCCACTGACCGCCCTGCTGGTTGCTCCAGCTGGCCGACTGCTTGCTGCTCCTGCCATCCGTCAGTTACCTTCTGCTGTGACCTCTGCAGGTCAGTCTCTTAGTGATTGTCAGCTTTTAGCAGGCTGGGCAGAAATGCTGTCCCACCACAAGAGATTTCAGCTCTCCTTTTAAGCAGTTAAAATAACAAAGGCTCCTAGTGGAATCTACTTAGCTCTATCTTTGAACAGTGGGGAGGAACAGGTTAAACCAGACTGGGGACCCTTAGGGAGTGTCCACACCTCCTGGCTGGGATACCTGTCCCCTCCTCTCTTACTTTCACAGGGCTCTGGCCTTCAAGCCCCTGGCTTAATGAGGTCCTTTCAGCTGAGGGTGACTGCCACAATTGGGCCAGGTTAGGTACAGTTCTGCTCCCCTTTATTCATACAACACTGATAACAGCATTTCACTACCCCTGCATTAAGTACTAATGTGATTTGTAACCCAACTCCAGCCAAAGTTGATCACTTTGATCAACACCGCTCTATCTGCTGGATATCTAAGTAAAGTAAGGTTTCAGAGTAGCAGCCGTGTTAGTCTGTATTTGCAAAAAAAGGAGTACTTGTGGCACCTTAGAGATGAACCAATTTATTTGAGCATAAGCTTTCGTGAGCTACAGCTCACTTCATTGGATGCATTGGATGCTGTAGCTTACGAAAGCTTATGCTCAAATAAATTGGTTTGTCTCTAAGGTGCCACAAGTACTCCTTTTCTTTTTAAGTAAAGTAAGTGTGCATATAAATACAGTTCGCTCTTGAAGTCTTTTCTGCTCCCAACAAGCTGTCAGGGGAGAGTTCTTCAAACCCTGCTTACAGTTACTTTGAAATAGCCATGAATTATGATGGTGCCACCTTTTTAATTCTGAAATAATGGGATTTGTCTATTTGTTATGAGACAGATGAAAGAGTCTTACTAGATGTTCCAGATCTGCTGTGATTTTTGGTTCAATAACATATGGCATTATCCTTGTAAACCTACAGTTAGGTCTTTTCTGATGCCTAATTCTGCCTCACAGCAGGCATATGCTTCTGCAGAACTACAGTTAGACCTCCTTCTGCTTTTGCTATTTGAAGTTGTGGTCAGTTCAGCTGGATCTCTTCAAGCTAGGACAGGAACGGACAGTTACTTGTTACCAAAAACAATTTTCTATAGAGTCAGACCTGCACATGATCCTGAATATGTAGTGTGGTCTCTGGTTTCCTTGTGAATGTCTGCTGCACTATTTTGATGGATTTCAGGAGATGATGACTAAGTGTGCTGTGATATACTTTCAGATATATTTGGTATCACAGGTCTTGTACCTACTTCCATCTAAAGAGTTAGACCTTGCAGTGGTAGAGTCACCAAGAATACATGCAAAGTCTCTTAACACAAGGCTATGTAATAACATTTATAAAATGACAATAAAATTGCAATTTTTGCAATAAAATTTCAATTTTTGCAATAAAAGTGACAATTGCAGAAAGCTAGAATGTTGCAAAAAGCAAACTTGTTGAACTGATCTATGCTATATAATTTTTTCAGAAGTAAAGATATCTTTTAATCAAACTCAACTCACCAGTCAAAAATACTGAAATATGCAACAATGGGAAAATAGAGTCAAATGCTGGTTTATGAAAACCACAAGATGTTCAACTTTTAAAGTGTTTTTTCCTATCTCTTGAGCCAACTTTGTCGCAGTGTATTCCTGATGAAGCCATTAACACACAATGCATGGTGTTATATTGCTATGGTAAGTACTTTTAAAAATTGAATAGTGAATCATATAAACTTTAGACACTCTATGTTTATTTTTAGGGGAGTAAGTCAGAGCTGCCCAAGGCAGCGTTAGCTTATGAACCAGCCTTGCTTGCAAAATTTTTGTGGGATGGTGTCCAACGTGTTTGTAATCAGAGGTTAAACCAGGGCTGCTCTGAAATACATTGGTCTGGTGTGTTTTAAATGGCTGTTTTTACCATTTAGTCAATGAGATCTGTTATATAGCTCCTGGCAAGTGTAGTTTTCTTACAATATTTCTTGTTTTCTTACAAGTCTGATGACCTCATTGTCTCAGCACTATTTCTCTTTGTAACTCAGGAGACATTTTCTCCAATTTTGTCAAGATGTAATCAATAGCGATTTTGGTTTTTTAGACTTAGCTTTATTATTTATTCTGTTGTGGTATCACTTCTGGGATAAGGGCCCCATTGTATTAAGCACTGTATAAGCACATTAAGAGGCATAGTCCCTGCTCCAAAGGGTTTATGAGCTAAAAAGGCAAAGATGAAGGGTGGGAGAAGGGATACAATATACAAAGTAATACAGGTGATGACAGGTACACCTTATATTATTTCCATGTTTCCATATAAATTGTCTTATTATATAAAAGCATAGTATTACAGCTTTTTCGGTGGGCCCTCGTGGTTGAAGTAATGGAGAGAAAGGCATAGTTGACAGCAGAGATGAGGGAGGTATAAAGGGGAGGAGTAAGTGAAGAAGGATGAGAAGCACAGTGGCCAAGGAGAACTGTCGAGCAACTGAAGGGTGTGTGGTGAATAACCTCCAGCAACCAATGCCGAAAGAGCAAATGTAGGAAAAAAAAATTCACAATATGGAGGCTGTCCATGGCCTGAAGGCCTTACATTTAAAATGTGTAATGGTGAAGACAGGGTGCACTTGTAGCCAAGTGGAAGGATTATGTGGGTAACCCACATTAGCTGATTATAGAGTTTTGTATCACTTGAGTGTCTCTGTAAGAGGTTATATGTTTGTTAATGCTTCCAGCTAATGGATTTAGTCCTTGAGTTCAATCAGTAGATGCCCAAGCATTTAGTACTGATGTTTTGGGTTTAAACATCACTGATGGCCCTAGGGCTGATTACATCAGAATCTCAAAAGGATACTCTCATTTTAACAGGTTTCAGAGTAACAGCCGTGTTAGTCTATTCGCAAAAAGAAAAGGAGGACTTGTGGCACCTTAGAGACTAACCAACCACGATATGCATCTGAAGAAGTGAGCTGTAGCTCACGAAAGCTTATGCTCTAATAAATTGGTTAGTCTCTAAGGTGCCACAAGTCCTCCTTTTCTCATTTTAACATCTAGTGTTTCAAAGGAAATTCTAACTATGGGACAATGTGCTCTAAAGATCTTATCCAGGAACAATTTTCTAAATTGCTCATATATTTCCAGCAAATACTAGTAATTTGGGCTGGTTCCCTGGAGTAGTTTTAATTGGATTATTTTTGCAGGGAGTCTCCTTCCCATTCCAAATATAACTTATAGCAATAACTGTATTAATATAATTCCTTATATGCACTTTGCTTGATTAAACTCACACAGGAAAATGATAAAAGACAAAAATGCCACATTACCAGTGCAGTACTGCCAACTTCAAGAGCTCAAAAATCACAAGATTGGCCCCACAATCATGAGATTAAAAAAAATTATACTGTTTGTTAGGTCAGTCTCTTGATTTTTAAACTCCCCCTGCCCAGCCCCAGGGTGAGTTCATGTGAAAATTAGTGTTACTCACCCTCCCACATGTACTGGACAAGGTGATTTTGTCCCCTGCTGCAGGAGCCCTCACCCCTAACCCTGCCACAACTAATCCTGTCTCCCATCAATTCTGTTCCCTCTCAATTCAGCCTCCCACTTCTCTCAGTTCACCCTCCCAGCACCCACCCCATCTGCTCAGAACCCACCATCTATACAGCACCCACACAATCAGCCCTCATGCTACTCACTTCAGTCCCGCTGCAGCCCCCCAGGCCACAGTTCAGCCCTCCCAGCCTCACCTGTGCTCCTTAGGGTTCTTCACCCTCCCCAGGCCTGTAGGGGCTGCAGTGGGGTCCCCTCTCCCACTTCTCAGGCTGATAGTGGGAACCCAACCATGTGCTGGACCGACAGCAGGATCCCCACTGCCCTGTGCAGGGCTTGACAGGGGGAGCCTGGCCCCACTACACCCTGGGCTTGACAGTGGAACACCCGTCAGGAGTGGCAGAAGTTCCCTAAAAGTGGGGGACCACTGGTGTCCAAACCATGGCCCTGCCCATCCGTACCACCCCTTCCCCTGAGGCCCTGCCCTCTTGCCACCTCTTGCCCAAAGACCCTGCTCCCGCACCACCTTTCCCACACTAGACTCTGTTCCCTGCTCGTTCCTCTCTGCCTCCCCCGTCACATGCCCTTACTGATGGTAAAAAGTGGGACTCCTGACCCTCTCCCTCTGTTCAGGTGCCTCTGCCCCCCCGCCAGCCTGCCCGGGGCTGGACAGCAGGAGCCTGGCCCCTCCACCCCATGCCCGGGGCTTGATAGCAGGAACCTGGCCCCTCCACTTGACTGCAGGAGACTGGCATCGCCACGCCTGGGGTGGCTGACTGGGTTGCTAAGTAAAATTAAGTCTCACTTTTAGAACTCTGAAATCTCAGGATTTTTTTAGAGGCAGCTGAAAAAAAAATCCTGACATTTGAGAGTTCTATCACGAAATCATGAGTGAGGCTTAATTTTATTCAGAAATTGTCTCTCACAATCAGTTTGAGCGTTGGCATGTCCGCCTGTGGGTGAACACTTTTCACAAAGCAATCACTCTATATCTGACCTATCAGCCCCCTCATCCTCAAAGGAAACCTGCACAACACTTTCAAAGACGAGCCTGGGAGCTTAATTTGTAACTTTGCAAGACTAAAAATCATGGACTGAACAGAGACACTGGATTTATTGCTTATTACAACAATCTATATCCCACTAACAACTGCACACAGCTGCTTCCCCTCCCCTTTCCTCCCTATGATTGGTGGGGTGTTAATGGGCCTCTTCACCTTGAATGGTCCCTTGATATGTGTTAACTACTTATGCGAGGTTTCAGAGTAGCAGTCATGTTAGTCTGTATCCGTAAAAAGAAAAGGAGTACTTGTGGCACCTTAGAGACTAACACATTTATTAGAGCATGAGCTTTCGTGAGCTACAGCTCACTTCATTTATTAGAGCATAAGCTTTCGTGAGCTACAGCTCACTTCATTCATCCAATGAAGTGAGCTGTAGCTCACGAAAACTTATGCTCTAATAAATTTGTTAGTCTCTAAGGTGCCACAAGTCCTCCTTTTCTTTTTACTTATGCTAAACAATCTGTTCCACCTTGTATTTAGCTGTGACACTGAGTTAGGGCATGTCTATGCTGGCAGAGTTACAGCGCAGCAGTTACAGCACCGCTCAGAGATCGCTGAAGGGAAACCACTTTTGTGTGTTCCCACTGTCAGCTGCCTGCACAATAGCATGTTCACACTTGCGGCAATTGCAGCAGTATTCGGAGCAGTGCACTCTGGGCAACTATCCCACAGAGCATCTCTTCCTCTTCTGCCACTAAGGGTTGTGGGAAGGTGCAGCGGGTTGCAGGGCATCCGGTGTCTTGACCCAATGTCCCATGATGCATTGCTTCACATCCCAGCAATCCCTGTGCTTCCATCCGCATTTGGCACCATCTTTCAATGGTTTGTGTACTGTGCGCCTTGCCTCTTCAGACCTCAGGAACAGATCCCAAACTGTTGAACAATATGCTGCTCGTTCTCACTAACACGTCATGAGTGGCAGTGGAGTTATTCCTTAAACTACAAAGGCAATAGGAGTGCTACACTGATCTTGCCTCACGTAGTAGCTACGAGATGAGATTGCTTGTGGCATTCACGGAGGTGCTGACCACAGTGGAAAGCCTGTTTTGGGCTCAGGAAATAAGCACTGAGTGGTGGGATCACATTGTGATACATGTCTGGGATGACAAGCCGTGGCTGCAGAACTTTCAGATGAGGAAATACACATTCATGGGACTGTGTGATGAGCTCACCCCTGCAGCGCATGGACACGAGAATGAGAGCTGTCCTGCTGTTGGAGAAGCATGGGGCAATTGCACAGTGGAAGTTGGCTACTCCAGACTGCTACCGATCAGTCACTAATCAATTCGGAGTGGGAAAGTCTACCATTGGACTTGTGTTGATGGAAGTCTGCAGGGCCATTAATTGCATCCTGCTCCAAAAGATGACGACTCTGGGCAATGTGCATGACCTTGTAGATGGCTTTGCACAAATGGGCTTCCCTATGGGCCGTAGATGGCACACACATTCCAATTCTGGCACCAGACCGCCTAGCCATTGAGAGTGTTAATTGCAAGGGGTATTTCTCTATGTTCTCCAGGCACTTATGGATCACTGTGGGTGTTTCACAGAAATTAACGCAGGCTGGTCCAGAAAGCTGCACGACGCACGCATCTTTCAGAACACTGGCCTGTTCAGGAAACTGCAAGTAGGGACTTTCATCCCGGACCAGAAGATCACTGTAGGGGAAGTCGAAATACCCATTGTGATCCTGGGAGATGCTGCCTACCCCTTAATGCCATGGTTTATGAAGCCATACACAAGGCAACTTGACAGCAGCAAGGAGTGGTTCAACAAAGGCTGCACAAGTGCTGAATGACTAAGTGTGCTTTTGACCATTTAAAAGTCCACTCGCGGTGCCTCTATGGGAAGCTGGACCTGGCTAATGACAATATTCCTATGCTTATAGCTGCATGCTGTACGCTCCATAATACTTGGGAAGGGAAGGGTGAAAGCTTCACTCAGGGCTGAAGAACCTGCAGCAGCGGATTGCCCAGTATCTCCATGAGAGTATCCTGGAGATCTCTGAGGGAGATTCCCGTGAAGTGAGGGAGTCAATCAGCAGCCCGTTCCACTGTTCGGACTAGGCATGCAGTGGGAGACAAGCAGTAGAGTTCAAACCGATGACCAGAGAGGCGAGAACAGGCATTGTGGGCCACCTCCCAGAGGCCAATCACAGTGCTGTAATCGACCAGGGTGTCTACACTGGCACTGCAGCTTGTAGCCCTGGCGCAGAAAGCTGTACACCTCTCGTTGGGGTGGTTTTTTAAAGCGCTACAACTGTGCAGTTTCTGCGCAATAAGTGGCTTGGCAGTGTGTACACCTCAGGAGTTACAGTGCAGAAACTTGCCCATGTAGACAGGGCCTTAGTTTCCCAGACTGAAAGAAGAGCTGGTCTCTCTCACCAACAGAAGTTGGTCCAATAAAAGAGATTACTTCACCCACCTTGTCTCTCTATCATTCCTTAATCACTTTTGCCACAATATCAAACATTTATTCTATTTTATAATTGTGTGAATATGAAGAGAATAATGCCAGTAGGCTCAGTTAACCGTCTACTTATTTAAGCTGAGATAATTAATTTAGCACTGAAATGTCAGCTCTGGCATTTTAAATTCCAATTAATCTGTATTTTTAAAATTTGTTTTCCGTTAGAAAAAATTGAGCTATAAATAGTCAAGGTTTATTCAGCTTCACCAATAGGAGAAGGACTTCAATTGTGTTAAAATTTACAGTATATTTAAATATCTTTCTAACACACACACACACACCCCTATTGTTAGGAGAACATGATTAAGGTTGCAAAGTCAAGTGCCCAAAAGTTAAGGAATGACAGAATTAACGTTACCTGTGCAACCTTAATTCGGACCCCTTGTGCATACGCATTATGATATAGTATTTAATTATTTGACTCTAAACTATTTTTTTACCACCGGACCCCTGCTTCATACAGTACACAGGATGGAGTTGTTATGAGGATGATTCAGGGTTGTGAAGTGAAGGAGACTGAAAGGCTGTCTGAGTTGACATGAAGAGGCCCAAGTTGAGACAAGTCGCAGCAAATAATTGCTGACTCAAGTAACTATTGTGAATGTTTAAAGTAAGGGAGGCCTAAACTAACTACTTTGGGTATGTTTATAGTAATCAAAGTAGGCAGTTACACCATTAACTGATAAGCTTGCCTTATGCAATCTGCAAAGCAATTAGTCTTTACATGCAAGAAGTATAGATGTTAGTGGCTAGGAAAGATGTATATAAACTGTGTGGTATGTGACATGAGTCTTAATTGTGGTATCACCGTGGACCTAAACCCCCTTCATCTGGGCCTGGCCAGCATTGGCAAAGAGCAGTAACATGACTAATAAAGTAACCTGAGTGACAAGCTGGAGATGAACTGAGGTTTTTGGATTCCAGAGAACTGAAGGAATTATTCTGGATAGACCAAGTGGAAAAGGTCGAATTTGTCTCATTGTCTATAGAACTCCTGCTTCATTCGTTGTAGAAGTTGGAAGAAGTATAGTGAATGAGGCAGGGAGGAAGAGAAATGATGGTATTGTGGTTAAGGCAGTTGAATACTGCCCTGGAGAACTGGAATCTATCTTTGTCTCTGCCAGAGTTCCTAAGTGACATTAAGCCAATGTCCTAGGTCCAACTCTTGTGCCCCTTGCATTTGAATCGGACAGCTTCCTCCTCTGTTGCTTGGGTGACAGCAGTGGGGGGTGTGGGGGAGGATGGTCACTGAAGAGACAGACTTTCTGCTCATTCATGGTGCTGCTTAGACCCCAGAATCTTCCTGAACTTGTGAATTATCAATTTCCTAGGTTCCTTTTATCATTAATAGCTGGCAATTGCAAAGAATGATACATGTTTCTTATGGCTTTTTTTTTTCTACAGTGTCTGTCAGTGAGGTCCCTAGGGGACTTCATGGAATCTTCTGCTCTTCTCACTTGGCTGGTTTTAGGAAGTTCTGGTTAGGGTGTATTTATCTATAAATTTCAGACTTATTTGTGATTATGCAGGAAAGCTTTCTCAAAAAGGAGGGTATTACAGCATGACCTTTAGATAGTCAGACTTTTGCTAGTGTAATCTGCTGTGGAAGCTTGTTGCATAATTGAATCCCCTCAGCCAAGAACTGTTCCTTCCTGCTTTGACACACTTCATCCTGGGCTTCACTAACTGCATTGTTCCAGAGAAACGCAGCTTTCTAGGTTGGCCATGAATGGAGATGTAGTCACTGATGCAGTTGGACCCATAAGTGGCTTTCAGGGCCAAAATCTCATACTGGCAATGGAAGTGGACTTGGGAAACAGTGGAGTGGCTAGACCACAGGGATGATACGTGCACATTGGCCCAGCCAGTGAGGAGGTTGGCTGTTGCATTTTGCACATGCTGGCGCACTCTGCATGTGTCATGATTTGGAATAGCTGTCTCTGAACAACTTGTGAATTCTAGTTGATGTTGTGTAATTGCTGTATCATGGAATGCCTCAGTGAATGTAGAGTCAGCCATCTGCCCTCAGAGCTGTAGCATGTCCCTTCCAGACCAGGAACAATGCAGGGTCATTCAACCTGTATGCCATTCAGGTAGAAGCATCTTGGGACATTGAGGTGGCAGAAGACTAGGGAAACAAGTTTGACCAAATTTGTCTGAAGGCACTGGGGTTTGGAGCAGTGCAATTTCCCCAGAAGGAGAACAGAGGAACGAGGTGTTAGTGGTAAAGGGACTCATCAAGACCTAAAGAAGCTTTGGGCAGGAGAAGGGAAAAGAAGGGCAGGCTTTCATAGCAGGAAGGACCCTGTTAACTGCAGGGCAAATAAGGTAAAAGGTAACTGACCTATAGTGGAGAGAAACTCCATAATTCAGAGAAAAAGCCATGGTGTGCAGGAGGAGGATCCTGGACAGCCCAAAGCATTCTGTCCTAAACCCAGAGAATGCTCCAGAATGGTGAGGAAAGTGAGGCAGGGAAATGTGCATGGTGAGGAAAGCGAGGCAGGGAAATGTGCATGGGTGTGTTTTTGTCTGGATCTGTGTATCTTCTGTGCTATTATAATTATATATGTAATTACGGTATAGCTAGAAACCCTTGCAAAGCCTAACTGTGTCTTTCAGTTTCACCTATCATGTGCCCCAAAAGAATTAAACTATACCCAGAGTGCCCACAAGGTGAAACTCTGGGAAAGGGTGCCTTTAATAAGCTGCTAAGGAATGAGGGAGGTCAGAGCTAGTCATGATGCCTAGGGCTGCTAGGTAACAGACAGAGCCTGTGCCCAGAAACTGTGCTAGAGAGGCCAAGGAAAGAAACAGCGCTGCAGCCTAGTCTGTAAAAGGGAAGCTTAAGAATACACAGGCCCAGACTCAGCTGGCTGGTGAGTGTCCTGCCGGTGGAGCTCTGCCAGGGCTTTAACCCCTTTAAACTCCACCTTTAACCCCACATACACACGTGACAGTAGTTCAGTCTGGGGGTGTGTGAACATGTGGATCACTCTAGCTGGGGGAGGGGAGACGTTTCCTAGCAAGCGGAAGGTGAAAGGAAAGCCACATGTTGTGATACACAAAACACCAGCCTTATACGTAATAACGAAACCTATATATTTTAAATCCTTATGGTGGGGGTGACGCATGTGAGGAGAAACGACTGTATGTGCTATTTCTTCTCTCATTCTACTTGCCAGGACTCTGCTGAACAGAAGATAACATCTTAATAGGGAATTTCCTGCTTAACTAATTCATAAATAAAAAGCAAAGCAACACATGCCCGAAAGCAGCAAAGCGTAGCCAGCTCCGAGCTAGGGAAATACGCCTTAGCAACGGGACATAAACCAAACACAGGAGCAGCAACGCTGGTCGCTAGAGAGACAAAAGTTTGAGTATGTAACGAGAGACACTTCACGTACATGTGTGATAGTAAACCCTCAGAATGGCAAATATATTCTCCACCACTGCCACACTGAATGCTGAGCTCAGAAAAGTACATAAAGGTTTCCAAGGAAGGGGGACACTACTGGATACTAGAATCAAAAGGACTACCAAAAAAGGAGATACTTGTTTCTTCTGGAACAGGAATGTAGGTCCATATCACCTCAATATCAGGGTTCAGACTAGGCCAGTACACCAGCTCCACTTCCATGCTGTATTCTTGTTCTCCGAAGTTGAAGCTGTAACTAAAGTATCCCTTTCGCGGTTATGGTTGCTGAGATATATTACATTCATGTTTTTGAAGCTGACCAATGGTGTGACCTCTGCCTGTGTTTGCAGAACCTAAAACAAGAGGTCTGAGAGGTATAAGTAGCTCCATTCATCTCAGATGCCAAATGATAATTCTTTAAACATTAACTCTTAACCATTTCACTGCTCAGAGCTTGTAAAAAAAGGAGAGGAAAGATCACATCCTGAAGAACTGCATGATCCACTGTGAGTGACAGCTCACTTTTGCACCACTAGCCTGTAGGCTGCAGAGAATACTGCTGCTTTTTCCACCCCCAATGAAAAGGAGCCAAACAGAATATCTGAGCCCTGTCCAGGGTGAGCCAAACTCAAGAAGCCCAGTGAGCCATGCAAATCTCACTGAGTGGCAGCCAAGCCCAGGGAGCATGTGTGATATTTCAATGATCTGCGCAATCTAGTGTAAGCAATGTTTTGTGGGTAGGATTTATTTTATAGGTGGAGCTTGGAAGAAAACCATTACCTTTCTTTCCCTCCAATTTGAACCTCTACCCAGAACACAGTATAAAAAAGAGTAACAAAGGAAAAGAAAAGAGAGTTGAATCTGGACAGGCAAATGTATTAAGATCCATGAGTAAAACACAAGCCTTTGATGAAAGGAGAGAATTTTCTGACCACTAATTTGTTTCTGTGCCTTAGACTCCACCCATGCAGTATCAATGGTTTGCTTCTCCTTATGCCAGTTACTGAGGGAAGCAGCCAATAAGAACTTCTCATTTTCTCACTATTAACAGGTGAATGGATAGTCTTGTGGTAAGGCACTGAACTGGGATTTAGGAAATCTGAGTTGAATTATTGGTTCTGCTAGGACTGTGTGACCCTGGACAAGTTACTTAGGTCCCAGTTCAGCAAAGCACTTCAGCATGTACTTAACTTTAATTACTCCCTGGGGACTTAAGCACGTACTTACGTGTTTTAATGAATCGGGACCTTACTTTGTCTGTACCTCAGCGATATAAATTTGCTTTTTCCCACCTTTTGTCTATCTAGTCTGTCTAGATTGTAAGCCCTTTGAGACAGACCCTCTCATACTACGTATTTGTTCAGTGCTCAACACAAGACTTTGATCTCAGTTGTGCTATTATTCGATCTCCTAACATTTCATAACTTAACTAAAATAATTGTGATACTAAGAATGTGGAAGTGACCGCTTCACTCCATTTCTTAACTGTGGTAAGATAAGCTGTTTGTTGATTTGGGGCAAAATAGCATACTCTTTTCTGGTGGAATTAAAGTAAAATATTGTAATTACATGGGACTTTGAGATAATGTATTAAAGATGCTTACAAGTTACAAGAGTAAAATTACTTTCTCCAGAGCAATTACAATGTAGGTAGCTAATTAATGCTTCTTACTGTGGGATGCAACTAATGAATTGTGTGGAGTAGTTGCTCCTACCATCAGACTATGAGCATCCAGTTTACAAACTGCATTCATTCAGCTAATGGAACAACTCTTCTTGAGCAATATGTTGTACTTAACCCAGACTTCCTCACCAGGATGCACACACACATTGGTTAATGAATTATTTCTGCTTTCATGTAATTACTCAGCATCAGAAATACACTAACTTTTTTTTGTCACAGTACTTGCGAAATAATTAGTGGAGCAGCTGTGTAGCCACATGATGAGGAAGAGCAAAGTGAGCATTAATACACTTGTCATAGAACAGCATCTTATACCTCCCAGATGTATTTACCTTCTCCAGCTGCAAAGATGGAAAAATATTCTTAAAATGCATACATGGATAGAATAAGTTGTTTGCTGTTTTCCTTTTCCTCAGAGGACCTTAACTGTAGATCACAGAGCTAGTGCACACAGAGAATATCTTCCAAGCACTTTCTGCACTATTCTTGTTTTGATATCAGGATGCAGTACATGGTGCACATTCTTCGTTTCATGTCCTGTTTGTTTCTAGCTCACAAAAGAATCTATGGGGAAAAACACACTTATCTTTGCCCTGCTGGGTGTAGGCTGGCTTGCAGCGTGAGATAGTGTGATCTGTGAAAACAAAGAAACTGCATTTCTGTAATTCATCTAAGCTTTTGCTGCCAAATAAAAAAAACTCAGCAGATTACAGACAGTTTCTTTCACAAAACTACTCCTTTTAAATTCGGAGTGGAAAAATCATGTATTCAGTAAAAATGAACGTTTCAAGGTTGTTTTCTCTTTTTGCTTCAGACAATAGGTATCTGCTGTATGAAGTAATTGTTCCAGTCTGTGAAATTAGCTTTACACACACATGATGGATAGAAATGACATAACTTTACAGAGTTAATAAAATACAAACAGGAGATAAAGTGATTCCTGGTGTTTTTTTCCTGGATAGCTGTTAAAGCAATTGCTGGCAGAACATTACACCTCCATGTAAGTCCCAGGACGTTTTGCAATAAATAATATTCATAAAAAAATCCAGACTGAATTTTGCATACAATTTTTAAACCATCTGTGCATTATCAGCCTATCTCATACTGAGAACTTACTTATCTGTGCACTTTACACATATGATCTGATGTCACTGGGCATAAGAAGGGAACATTAAAAAAAAAACCCTTAATAATCAAAATCCAAAGTCTAAAGAGGATTTTTATGGGTATAAAATTTATTTCATTAAGTGTTTAGAAGTACTTCAGCATATAAGTGCCTTATCTTTTATGTTGTAAACGTGGGAAGGGGTTGTTTGAAGTCCTATGAAGATTATTTATAAAGATACAAATATTTTCTAACAAAGAAACATGATGTAAGATGGACTTAGGCACTTTGTACATTAAACCTCAAGAGGGGAAAAATGAACTATGCTTCAATTTCTTATGAAGCTACCTGAATACATGCACTGAGGGAGCTATCGATCCAAGGTATGGATTTATTCAGTGTAAGTCATTTAAATTGTGTAGATTCATTTGGTTCGTTAAATGCTTTCATCCTTGTAAATGAATAAAAGTTAAACAATTCTATCTCTAAATAAACATGCATTTCTTTGGTTGTATGTTACCTCTATGGAGATCTTTGGTAACACGTTACACTGATATTATAGCTAAACTCCCAGATCTTATGGCAAATCTAGGGAAAATAGCCTTTCTCATGATATATAGCACAAACTTGTACTCGTAGTGGAGAAAGAGTCCAGATGTGATCTTTCACTCAGTATGAAGGGACTGAAGTGAATGATTATGTGGAAATGGAGCAAAATCATAAACTGAAAACACAGTTTGCTAAATATTCTCAACTGTGATTTTTCTTAAGAACTCATTTTCTCCTTTCTAATCAGCCATCATACCATATGTATTTTAATATGGTTTTCTCCCTTAAAATATTCAGTTTAGAGGGATATGCTTCTGCTATATTTATGTCTGGAGCATTCTTGGGATAGAAGGGAATGATTTTGCAACCCGCCTGCTGCTTTAATACGGAAGACATGGTTCATTATTTTCAAGTGCATCGTTAGAAATTTTAGAGGAGCTTTTTTGGCATTTGACTGACAAATTAGGTTTTTTTAGCCTTCTCAGCTGATATGACATGACCGGCTGTAGATTCCCAACCATACTATTAACCCTCTCTCTAGAAATTGAGCAATTCATTATCTACACAAGCATCTTTCATGAAGAGTTGAAGTTCATGTCTATTAGAGTTGCAGCTGTGTTAAATAGAAGAGTTCATCCCTATTAACAACCATAACATGGGGTCCTATCAAATGAAATTGACTGGCTGGGCAGCAACGGCAAACTGAGTTCTGGGGGATTTTTCTCCTCATCCTGTTAAAGTCCTGGCTGTCTTCATAACTCACCCTTGATAAGCAGTAACGAATCTGTCAAAGTGCTGACAGGGATAATCCAGACACGCATTGCTCCCTAACTGAAGTGGAAGAGCTTTTTGGCTTGTTTACTTGTTGGCTGTAGCCTAATATCTCTCTCCTTATTTATACAACAGAGATGCTATTTCCCCACTACCCAGCTAAATTGATGACGTCATGATATCTCAAAAGATATCAACTAAACTAGAGAGGGAGGGGTCATGGCTTATCTACAGCCTGATTGTGCAATTGTCATTACTTAATGCCAGACTGCTATTTTGTGGCTAGGCCTGCAGTGGGGGCAGTACAGAATTACCTCTCCCAGCAGGAGCTCTGGGAGGCATTGTAGCTCAAATAAGCATCCTTTCTCCTGAACAGAGGCAACACGGAACTCTTGGGGGCTGCACAAGTTAAAGTTTCTGGTGAGGCATAGGACCGCCCCACACAGTCGCCTCTGCCCCCTTTCCCACTTCCCTTGTGCCTCTCACACCCGCTCCAAGCCAGCATCACCTTGCCCCCGCTCTTCTCACAAATCCTTCTCCACTTTGCCCATCGCCTCCGTGCTACAGGCACAGCATGGGCCGGAGTGGGCTCTGGGCACCTACTGCTGAGCATCAGTAACTGCAGCTTCAAGTGAGGAAGGTAAGGGATTCAGAGGGCTTCCCCATTCTCCCTCTGGCAGAGCTGCTCTGCCAGCCTAGTCTCTCTTCCCTGCTCCAGGAGCCTCCTAGCGGGGCTCAGCGGGAGTGCTAGGTGCTGGTGCCTTTCTCAGGCAAGTCTCCCTCAGCCACGTTCAACAGGGACTGCAATTGTGCCTCAGTCCACCACAGGGGATGCAATGGGACACTCCTTGCCTCCTCCTCTTTTACACATCTGCACCATAGCCAGGTATAATTTGGCCCTTAGCTTAGAAGTTAGAAATTATTTTTTTAATAAATAGTTCATTGGAATATCATATCATGCAAGTACAGTAGGCAAACAAAAATCTTTCTAGCTCCAGAAATAACACCATTTCTAGTGGTATTTTATATTTTAATTATAGGGAATATTTCCAAAATCTTAACTATCTCTAAAACTGGAATGAACTTTAAGCGTGTCCATAATATACATCTCCTATTTCTTGGCAGTTTCTCCAGATTCTCTGAGCTCTGAGAAACTGTGCTTTGCATTGCAGATTTTCAGAGGTTCTCCACACAATCTCTCAATCTTCCAGTCCCTCTCCTGCCCTTCTCTACTATCATCTTCATTGCTCATCAAAATCTGCTAAATGTCATGAGATGCAGCAGGAGTAAATATTGATGCAATAGTCCCCATAATTGCAGGCTCCTTTGATGAGATAATGAACCACAATAATAGTTATATGCAGATCAAAGGTGCAGGAAAAAAAAGATTGTATCCACTCTCGATCACAAGAACTAATATTGTAAGAAGAGAAAATTGTACTCTATTTTTAAGGGTTAAAAATGTTTTGGGCTATTTTGGGTATATTATCTTGGCAACCTAAAGGATGGCATCATAATGGGAAAATGTGATGTAATGAGAAGGGGACTATTTTGCCAATTGACTCCTGCCAGATGAAGTTTGCTAGGAATGGAAGCTAATTGGCAAGGCTGGTACAAAATGGGATTTGGCACTTCCTCAGTCACTAATTGCTGCTGCCTCATCAGTAAACCTATCTCAGCAATCTACCCTCATATGCTTAATTTCTTCCTCAAGAAAAGTTTCCCCTGTTCTGCAATAGGCACCTCTAGCTCCCCAGAAGAAGAGAGAATCCTTTGCATTGACAGCATCAGTGCTTTAAAAGAGATTCTGTGGCACCAGCACAAAGGATTCTGGAAGCTGCTTTCTCATGACTGCTGACATAAATTAACACTACCAAATAAATATATCTGGACTACATGGAGATTTCACCTTTGTCTCATCATCCAATGTATTTTGTATCTGATCTGCCTGCCTAATCCTATGAACCCTTAATATCAAGTGCTCTATGATCATACAAATAACAATAAGCTTACTACCATAATATGTGGTGTTCCGGGTTATCACCTACATAGTCTGCTCTAGGCCATTTTTTCTTGCCTGGCTGCTTCTATTGCTTTATTTTCCAGCTTTGTTTAATAAGCGATAGAGAGACTGAAATGCAAAGGGTCAGAGCAAACTTCTTTTTAACCTTTTATTGCTTTCTAGTACAGAATAATTGCATCAGTTAGTCTCCATTTACTTTATCATGCTCCTCTGCAGTGTTCTAAAAATATATTAAAATACAGAGTAATTTCTTAATGACTTTAGATCTTGACTTCAGGGAATATGGCATTTCAAATATCTCATTTTGATCCTGTGAACTTTGTTTTAACGAAGACTGTGTAGGACTAAATAACCCCTTTTGGTTCCTGAGCATGACATAAATCAGCTATTATAAATTCCAGGTTTAGTTTTAACAGGTATTTTCATATTTTGCAAATAGCACAGTAAAAGCAGTTCAGATACCCAGTAGACTTCATTCCATTGCATCACCTTACAAATGCCAACACTGTATATGGATGTTTCATAAGCTGCTATCACCAAGACCTTAATTTATAACTGGGTGGCTTGTAAACACAAGTTGTGTGCATTCTGCTTTCAGGTGTCACTTTTCAAGTAACAGAGTAAGTAGGAAGCTATAACTAGGGTAATATATCAGATTGGCTCACAGAAGCCACTTTTGTCCCTTGGTGCAGTAATTTAAGAATTCTGTTTATGCTTTTTACACAATAGAGGTAGTAGTTGTTGATGCTAGAGTTTATTCAAAGGAGGGTGCCCATTTTAACCTTTAGGGCACTAGTTAATTCACAGGTGGATGACACCTGCGAGCCATCTAATTTCTAGGGACTTGGGGAAGAGTCCTAGGTAGCACTGTGCTGGGAGTTAGGGAAAGCTTCCAGCTGTTAGCAGATGGGGCAATTGGAGATTACTCCTCTTAAGAATCTTGATGTGCCTCAACCCTCTGTAGCTACATATTTCTTTAACTCCTGACCTGCACTCCTAATATGACTCTTCTACCACACTATTAATTTCTTCCCTGAATCTGAAGCTAAGAACTTGTAAGTGGGAGCAGATTACATCTTTGCTTGAAAGCGGGGGAGGGCAACTAGCATGGAAGCTGATAGAGGAGAGGTGGGTCCAATAGCCATGGGAACCCGGGAGAAGTAGTATTCAGTTTGCTCTTGGGATATGGAATGAGCAAGTGGGGAGGTTAAAACTGATCAAATTAGACTAGACCAAATGCAAGGAAATGCGCAAATGCTGACATAGTTATATCTGTGAATGAACTTTTGCTCCTGCAGGCTCTTTCACGTACATTCCACAAGTTGGAGCTCCAAGTGCTGGAAGCAGGAGAACCTTCTTATCTTACTCTTGTAAAGAACTGAGATGTCTATTCAGACTTTGTGTTGGTTTGCAGAAGCAGGTGCTGCCACCTGAATCACGAGTAATGCATAGTGGTTGGGAAGTTAGACAATGACTAACCAAAAGCAGCTGTAGCACTTACCAGTTGGAAGTACCCATATGTTGTATGAACTGTTTTGTCTGTTTCAAATGAGCATGCTTTTTATGAACATAGCAATAAGAGTAAAACTAATTATATCTGTTTGATGGCAGGATCTACTATAGGGTAATTTACAACAAGCTCTCTAGGGAAGTTTTCTCCTTTTGAAGTACTTCTCACTCCAGGGTTCCCTTTTGAAGTATTTCCCCCAACCAAGTTCCTTTTGAAGTACTTCTTAATTTCATCCTTTCCTTTCCTTGAGTTCTTAATGTATGTCTCTTTGGGTTCTACTTTGTAGCACCTTTCACCTCTGAGGTGTCATCACAGCTGAAGATTATCCAATAATAAGGCAGGGCTTTAAATTACTATGATTTCCCATTGATCACCAGCTTCCTAAATTCAATGGCCTTATTTTCACAACATTGTAAAAATGCTCACCATTGCTAATCCTAATTTAACAGTATAGAGAGCATTAGTGTAGATTGTCAGCCAGCTGCCATCAATATTCGTACACAATGCATTTAATCTTTCAGGGTTTTAAAAACTGGAAAACTTTTTTGTGAACCCAGGGCTAGAATTACAACAAAAACAAACATGCAGTATAAATAACCCAGTCCAAAAGAAATGATGACAAGGAAATTTCACAGATCTCCTCTAAACTGGGTTAAATTGAATTTCCTAATACAGCAGGAAATACTGAAACGAGGAAAAAAAGGATAACATCAGTGCTATTTCAAAAGAGCTAAAATTGGCATGTGATCAGTGGAAAATTCCACAAATTCCCTCTTGTACATTGATAGAATATTATAGGTGCTGTTTAAAAAAGCTTTCAGGCCACTCAGACATGGTAGCATTGTAAATAACCGAACGTATTGTTCCAATATATTCAGTTTTTCTCTTTCTCACTGATTAGATGATGCAATACTTGAAACACTGGAGGGGGCTATTAGTGCTTTTATACTAATACACCCAATATTACTAATACTGGAGGAGTTGAAATAGTGATTGCAACAGTAGGAAAAAGTGGCATAAAATCTTTCTGAAAATAGTGTCTTTATATCAACATGATGTAACAGAGTGAAGTTCCAGGGAATTTTCCCTTGTGCCATTCCATTTTTATCTCTTATGAAATAAAACACTTTCCCATAGACTAGTTTAGAATCATAGAAATGTAGCGCTAGAATGGACCTTGAGAGGTCATCTAGTCCAACCGCCTGTGCTGAGGGAAGACCAAGTGCACCTAGACCATCCCTGACAAGTCTTTGTCTGACCTGTTCTTTAAAACCTCCAATGACAGGGATAGGATCTCACAAGCTCTCTTCTGTGCCATCTAGGCCCATTGCTATAGCAACTGAGCGACAATCATGCTTATTCCATGGATATACGCCAGCATACCTAATTAAAGAAATACTTGGCTCTTTATGCTTTTTATCCATAGATCTCAAAACACTTAACAAAAGAGGTAAACATTATCTCCATTTTTATGTATGTGAAAACTGAGGCAAAGAAAGGTCAAAAGACCTGCCCAAAGTTACTCATTAGGCCGATGGAGAGTTGGGACTAGAATCCAGATCTCCTGAGCTCTGGTCCAGCCTGGGCTGAAGAGATGTGTCACAGGTACCAAGACATATACTATGCCCACTCTCAGGTTGGATCTACAAGTGCCTGAAGTCTCCATAAAAGGCTAAGGGCAGCTGAAAAGACAGTGCTGTGGCTTCCCTACATTACAAGATTCATAGAGGATTCAGACAAATCACCATATTCTCACGTCAGTTGCACTGAGGTGGCCAGGAAATATGGGATAACCAGACTACATGAGTAGTTATAGCAAGAGTTGACCCCGCAAATGTTAGTACAGGAAAACAAAGGGAAGGGAGTAATACTCTGTACAATAACAACAGAATATTTGAGCTGCCAAAAAGCAGTTCTGTAGTATAATACATTGCAGGCAGGTTCAGCTGAAGAGTGTGAACATCTGTCATGATGACTTAACAACATTTTGATGGGTGAAGCAAACTGGTCTCTGAGGTAAGCTGCTTCCTCATTTTAGAGAGTCTAAGTCTAGTCTGTCACTAACATGTTCGTCCAGATGCAACTGTCTTTGTTTCTTCTGGAGAGACAGCTGGTGCACAGCTTGCTACGCTGCTTCACTTCTCACTTGGGCCTCAGGAAAATTTTCTTATATTTTCCCAAAAGCAATATCCACAGCACTGCAGCTACTTCACTTCAGTCCTCCTATAATGTACTCACTGAGCAGCTCTTGACAGATTCTATACATACCTTATTTCCTGTCCCAGCTTGCACATAATTTTCAGCAGATAGTTAATTTTTTTTTACCTTGGGATTCTATGCTGGACATATGTAGATAGAAATTATTTGCTCTACCTATGGCTAGAAATGAGTCCTGGCTTTTGGAGGCAGCAAGCACAAGATATTTGTTACAAAATGTGATAAAATGAACAATAGAGACAAGAACAAGTTCATGAATAAGGCAAAAAGCCAGCCAAGGCTAAATAACAGCAGGCCACAAAGATGCCAACTGACACAATGTAGTCTTGCTTAAGTTTTTACTTCAGTGTTTTCCAAACTTTTCTTCTTTTTTTTGGTTTGAAACCCCAGAGCTTGGAGTGTCAATAGAGAAGCAGTTCTAATTGTCCATTGCCAGTCCCTAGTTTCCATCACATCATAAGATCCGAATTAAGCTTCCAGTCCTCCCCATTTTTACCTATGCAAAGCTGAAGCAGAATGGTTGCTCTTGTTGTTGGTGTAGTGAAGTGGAACTTAGATCCTGCTACTAAATTTACATCAAAAAACAAACTTAAATGTACAAGTCCAACACTCCTAAAAAACTGTTTTGTGCATTTTATTTAAAGTCAAATATTTCTGTGGGAATCCTTGGCATGTTGTCAAGAGGAGAAGTCTTCAATTATAGGCTATTACCAAAGGAATTTGCAGGTATTTATTTTTTTATTTATGTACTTTCAATTTATCATACATTCAAGAAAAATGCACCTCTCCTTTGCTCCATGTTCCTTGATATATGGTCCATGTTCCTTGATATATTTTAAAAACAAAAAATCAAGCAAGGAGCCTCCCATTGCCCAGTAATTAACCCAGTGGCTAAAAACATGTTTCTGATCTTGTCAGAATCCCTCCATGTCACTTCTAGTCAGGGAAAACAAATGTGCCTTGCAGCCTACTCTGATGTTGACTGGGGGTGGGGAGTGGATTCCAAAGAGGAGGGGGCCTTACACAAGAAGAGCTCCAGCTGAAGTGTCTTTGCTCAGTGTGACTGAGTCAGTACGGCAGTGAGACAAAGAGGGAGTTTTGAGTGACCAAGCTATTAGGGCTCTCTTGGTCAAAACTGACACCTTAAATTCTTTCATTGTTGTTTCAGAGTAGCAGCCGTGTTAGTCTGTATTCGCAAAAGAAAAGGAGGACTTGTGGCACCTTAGAGACTAACCAATTTATTTGAGCATAAGCTTTCGTGGGCTACAGTCCACTTCATCGGATGCATTCAGTGGAAAATACAGTGGGGAGATTTATATACACAGAGAACATGAAACAATGGGTGTTACCATACACACTGTAACGAGAGTGATCACTTAAGGTGAGCTATTACCAGCAGGAGAGCAGGGGGCGGGGGAGGCTTGTTCACCTGCACATCTACCAATGTGATATATGCCATCATGTGCCAGTAATGCCCCTCTGCCATGTACATTGGTCAAACTGGACAGTCTCTACGTAAAAGAATAAATGGACACAAATCAGATGTCAAGAATTATAACATTAAAAAACCAGGTTTCAGAGTAGCAGCCATGTTAGTCTGTATTCACAAAAAGAAAAGGAGGACTTGTGGCACCTTAGAAACTAACAAATTTATTTGAGCATAAGCTTTCGTGAGCTACCACTCACTTCACTTCAATCTCCCCACTGTATTTTCCACTGAAGCTCACGAAATCTTATGCTCAAATAAATTTGTTAGTCTCTAAGGTTCCACAAGTACTCCTTTTCTTTCATTGTTGTGTGCTGTTTAGTTGAAGCCGTGTCAGTCCCAGGATAGTAGAGAGACAGGGTGGGTGACGTAATATCTTTTATTTAACCAATTTCTGTTGGTAACTGAGACAAGCTTTCAGCTATGGCTACACTACAGCTTATGCCAGCATAATTTATGTCGCTCAGGGGTGTGAATAAACTGTCCCCCTGAGCGACATAAATTATGCTGGTAAGCACTTGTTTGCACAGCACTATGTCAATGGGAGAGTTTTCTGAAAACTGGACCCCCTGCTGCATCTCTTCCCCAACCCTCCACTGCCCTGCCCTCTGCCCCACCACATCCTCCCACAGGATCCCACCCCTGTTCCCCCTCTTCCCTCGAGGCTCTGCCCCAGCTCTTCTCTTCCCTCCAAGGACCCTCTCTGTTCTGTCTCTTCCCTAAAGGCCCTGTCCCCGCTTGCTCGTCTCTTCCCCTCCCCCTGTTGCTCTCTGCTCTCCCACTTCAACTCCAGTGTGAGCAACCCCAAGGGACTTGCAAATCCCAGCTCCAGCAAGCCACCTGGAAGTGCAGGTCAGAAGAGCGCTGCAGCTGCACAGGAGCAGCCAGGCAGCCCCATTGGCTGCTTCTGCACAGCAGCCTTCCACCTCCCTCTGTGCTGCCTAACCAACAGCCCCCTTCCCTACCTGCTTGAGCCCTCCCTGCTCTGGAGCTGCCTGAGAGCACGGTTGCAGGAAGTGCTGGCTGGCGGGGCAGTTCATGTTCCTTCCCTCCGGGGGAATGTTCCATGCCTGCTGAAAGACCCTTACAAACATGGGCCCCCAACACTGTGTTCTCCACTGCAGTGCTGCAAACCGTGCTCCTCAAAGGGACTGCCCAAGCCAGTGCATGCGTGCTGCCGCAGAAGCTGCCTCTTCAGGGCCGGGCAACAGGCCGCCACTTCGCCGTCCCGTCCCCTTCCCCCGTGGTAACTGGACTTTTGCTGTCCGGTCAATATATCTGACTGGATGCTACCAGGTCCCCTTTTGACTGGACTTCCCGGTCAAAAATCAGACACCTGGCAATCTTATCCTTGGCTTTTGAAAGGTATGTTGGGCGGTGTTGATCATTGTACCAGTGGAGCTATGTCCGCAGGTTTGGCATCTGAAGGCCAGAAATTAGGATTCAGGAAAGATTTCTTTGAGGACGGGATCCCCATCAACTATAGGTTGTAATTGCTTGATGATACCCTATACGGGTTTCAATGTGGGTGACAACTAAGGTGTGTGGCCAGAGGGGGTTTTATTTCTGTATTGAAGCAGGTTCGTATTTGAGTGGCCCATTCCATGATGCGATGATCTACTTCTCTGGTGAAATGTTCTTCTTTGGTGAAGTTGGTTTTAAGTGACTGCAGAGGTGTTAACCTCGAGTGGTCCCTTACAATAAGCGCTAACTAGTTATGCTAAAAAACTGTTCCACCTTGTATTTCACTGTGACACTGTGAGTACCTTTCCCACACCTGAAGAATAGCTCTGTGTGGCTCGAAAGCTTGTCTGTCTCACCAACAGGTAGCCAACAAAATATATTACCTCATACCTTGTCTCACTTTAAATTCTACCAGATATGTAATAGGTAGTGCAGATCCAAAAGCTCTTGGAAAGAGACAGAAATCTAATAATGACTTCTCTGAAAAATAATTATATTTGTATGTCGTTCATGCTTTACATATACCTGAATCTGCTCCCACTGAAGACAGTTGGGGCTCTGCCTTTATCTCGTTGGCAACAAGATCAAGCCCTTCCACAGTAAGCGGTAATAAAGCCCCCCGGAAGATTGTATTTTCACAGTCCTTGTGCACATACAGAATGTTCAAGTAGCCAGCGAACGATGAGCAGAGTTGCTAAAATAACATGCTTTTCCAGCTTACTTTGTCATCAGCTAGTTATTCCAGGACTTTGCACAGCATAGTGCAAAGCAGTATAATGATTATCTGGCCAAAGAGCATTAGAGAACTGCTGGGGGGATGGGAGCATCCTAAGTTGTAGAGCAAGTTAGAGGACAGTAGCACCATCTTACGAGTAGATGAGAAGGCCCCACGAACAGAGGAAGCCTAGAGCATTTGAGCTTTTCAGACCAAAGAACAAGAGAGTGAAGTACAGTATTACTGGTTTCAAAGTAACAGCCGTGTTAGTCTGTATTCGCAAAAAGAAAAGGAGGACTTGTGGCACCTTAGAGACTAACCAATTTATCTGAGCATAAGCTTTCGTGACCTACAGCTCACTTCATCGGATGCATCTTTTTACAGTATTACTGTGAGCTCTTCAGGAGGACAGAGACAGCCCAGTGGGGTTGGGGATTCTTGACGCTACCACAAAACAAATGAGTGCCTCCACACACAAAAAATATATATTCAGTGCTTATAAATTTGAAAAATAATTCTACTCAGATAAAATGTTTGTTCAAGAGGCTCCTGCCTGTGTACTGTGTTTGTATAAGATTTCTCAATAATCTATAATAGAAAGTTTTTCAATGGTGTCATCATATGCAGTCAGAATTGTAGCATCTCTTTGCAACACCATTCTGATATCAAACATCATACACCTTTCTGATGAAGACATACAATCTATTGGATGCGCAGAGCTCAGCTAGAAATCCGCTAAAAGTAGATGCAAAGTTTTCACTTCTTCCTGAGCTCTTTCCCAGGATTGTTGTGTAACCTTCTCTTGGTATCTGCTGTCATTTGAACCTACAATATCTAATACTACAAATAAGAGCTCAAGAAATTTCAGAGTGCTTCATTCATTGCCTTTTACCTCTGGAAGTCTGTTCTGAATCTGTCTTGAGCCTGAAAAAAGTGTGTTCTTGGCGGATGGATAGAAAGCAGGTGTACTAAATGTTCCCCATTTCTGTGACTCCTTTATCCTACATCTGAAAAGTGTTCAGCTTGGAACTGTACGTCAATAACACAAACTAGTAAAATCTGACAGGTTGAGGTCACACACATTCACAGAATAATCATTTAGACTGGACAAATGACCAGGGATGAGTATAAAAATATTGCTCGGGCTTGCCGGAGTGAAATCAGGAAGGCCAAATCACACCTGGAGTTGCAGCTAGCAAGAGATGTTAAGAGTAACAAGAAGGGTTTCTTCAGGTATGTTGACAACAAGAAGAAAGTCAAGGAAAGTGTGGGCCCCTTACTGAGTGAGGGAGGCAACCTAGTGACAGAGGATGTGGAAAAAGCTAATGTACTCAATGCTTTTTTTGCCTGTCTTCACGAACAAGGTCAGCTCCCAGACTACTGCACTGGGCAGCACAGCATGGGGAGAAGGTGACCAGCCCTCTGTGGAGAAAGAAGTGGTTCGGGACTATTTAGAAAAGCTGGACGAGCACAAGGCCATGGGGCCGGATGTGTTGCATCCGAGAGTGCTAAAGGATTTGGCGGATGTGATTGCAGAGCCATTGGCCATTATCTTTGAAAACTCATCGTGATCGGGGGAGGTCCCAGATGACTGAAAAAAGGCTAATGTAGTGCCCATCTTTAAAAAAGGGAAGAAGGAGGATCCTGGGAACTACAGGCCAGTCAGCCTCACCTCAGTCCCCGGAAAAATCGTGGAGCAGGTCCTCAAGGAATCAATTCTGAAGCACTTAGAGGAGAGGAAAGTGATCAGGAACAGTCAGCATGGATTCACCAAGGGCAAGTCATGCCTGACTAATCTAATTGCCTTCTATGACGAGATAACTGCCTCTGTGGATGAAGGGAAAGCAGTGGACGTGTTGTTCCTTGACTTTAGCAAAGCTTTTGACATGGTCTCCCACAGTATTCTTGCCAGCAAGTTAAAGAAGTATGGGCTGGATGAATGGACTATAAGGTGGATAGAAAGCTGGCTAGATTGTCGGGCTCAACAGGTAGTGATCAATGGCTCCATGTCCAGTTGGCAGCCGGTATCAAGTGGAGTGCCCCAGGGGTTTTGTTCAATATCTTCATAAATGATCTGGAGGATGGTGTGGATTGCACCCTCAGTAAGTCTGCAGATGACACTAAACTGGGAGGAGTGGTAGATATGCTGGAGGGTAGGGATAGGATACAGAGGGACCTAGACAAATTGGAGGATTGGGCCAAAAGAAATCTGATGAGGTTCAACAAGGACAAGTGCAGAGTTCTGCACTTAAGACAGAAGAATCCAATGCCCCGCTACAGACTAGGGACTGAATGGCTCGGCAGCAGTTCTGCAGAAAAGGACCTAGGGGTTACAGTGGACGAGAAGTTGGATATGAGTCAACAGTGTGCCCTAGTTGCCAAGAAGGCCAATGGCATTTTGGGATGTATAAGTAGGGGCATTGCCAGCAGATGGAGGGACGTGATCGTTCCCCTCTATTCGACATTGGTGAGGCCTCATCTGGAGTACTGTGTCCAGTTTTGGGCCCCACACTACAAGAAGGATGTGGAAAAATTGGAAAGAGTCCAGCGGAGGGCAACAAAAATGATTAGGAGACTGGAACACATGACTTATGAGGAGAGGCTGAGGGAACTGGGGATGTTTAGTCTTCAGAAGAAAAGAATGAGGGGGGATCTGATAGCTGCTTTCAACTACCTGAAACGGGGTTCCAAAGAGGATGGCTCTAGACTGTTCTCAGTGGTAGCAGATGACAGAACAAGGAGTAATGGTTTCAAGTTGCAGTGGGGAAGATTTAGGTTGGATATTAGGAAAAACTTTTTCATGATGAGGGTGGTGAAACACTGGAATGCGTTACCTAGGGAGGTGGTCGAATCTCCTTCCTTGGAAGTTTTTAAGGTCAGGCTTGACAAAGCCCTGGCTGGGATGATTTAGTCGGGGATTGGTCCTTCTTTGAGCAGGGGGTTGGACTAGATGACCTCCTGAGGTCCCTTCCAACTCTGATATTCTATGATTCTATGACATAGTGATTATATTGCAGCCTAGAAATGGATATGATCTTTAAGTGCTTGATTCTGCAAAGTGTGAGCATCTCCTGGGAATCTCTCAGAACCCACAACTTTGGACTCCAGGTGGAGTCAATGGTGCTGAGCAACATGCTGGATCATGTTGTAACAGTGGCACTGGCTTCTTAGACTCCAAATAGCTACAAAATATCTCATTATCTGAGATTTGTTAGATATGGAGTCATCACCTTGCAAATTATTCATTCTAAAATGGAAGTGGAAATAATTATAAAGTAACCATAGTTCCATGCAAGGTGAATCAGGAATATTCAGAAATTAGACCTCCTGCTGAGATAGTGCAGGTCATTAATTTGCTAATATTGCATAATTAATTTATTATTTTTAAAAATATTGTACAAAGGGAGAATCCGTGGTTTCATAATTAAATAAATTGTTTGCAGAATCATTTACCAAATTTAGCTTCAGAATTACCTCACCTGGATTAAAAAGAGCTCAATGTCTTTACAGTAGCCCAGATGTTGGCCTGCAGGCAGTTATCACCCAGTTTATCTCAGGAAGAGGGCACAAAGGTGACTTTAAACCATCTCTGGGCTCCAACAATCCTGGTACCCGTCCATCCACCAGGTCAGTCCCCAGCACAGATCAAAGCAGCCTGTTTCAGCAGCTGGGGATCATCAGGACACAGTAGACCTCCAGCCATGCCAATTTCGTTGGTCATGTCCCATGTGTCAGTAATGGGGAAAAGGGAACAGGAATCTGATGTTACGCTGGCTTTGACACCCAATGATTTCCCTTCGCCCGGAGAACCCTCCAGTAGCAGGGTAAGCTTGCTGTAGGGCTGCTTTCCACCAGAGGATGAAGAAAGTAGCAAAGCACATTAGCAACTTGGCCCCATAATACTTATTTCTACAGCTGTGTAACAAGTCACTCATTCATGTTTCCTAGTTTCACATTTACTTATCAGATACTGCTACTCAGCTGACAGCTGAATTAACCAGGTGAATACAAGAAAGTCAGAATTCTCCAACCATCACTTTAGTAAGAGGTTCTGACAGTACACTTTTTTTTAAAGTGCAAAAATCATTAGCTTGGTTACAGCCAGACTTAAATGAGGAAAGGAAGGTGGTAACAATCACAATAAGAAAATTAAAATATCTTCCATTTTATCTTTCTTAATCTGTTTTTCTTACTAAAACATCCTAAATCATCAATTACAGCTGTTGCCCACTTCTTCACCATTGGCCTGATGCTGCAAGATCATTGGGAATTCTGTGCACTCAAGACCCCATAAGAGGTGCTCAGGATCAGGCCCTTTGTGAGCTGTCTTAGTTCTCCAGCTGCCCTCCTATTTATAATCCTTCATTTCAATGCCAACTGGTAATGCTCCTCTGGTCCAGCTGAAAGCAGAGTGTCCTGGAGCAGGTTGAAAACTGAAATGATAAAAATTTCTGAAAATTTCAAAATCATTTTTGTTTCATTATTTTTTAAAAGATCAGTTTTTCATTTTTTGAAAATTTTCACAATTTGTATAAATATTTTAAATAAAATTTTATCTTTAAAAATGTGTATGGTTCTTTTTCATCATTTAGTATTTTTTTGTTTTCAAAATAGAAATTTTCAAAAATGATGTTTTTGAATTTAACTTTAAAGAAAAAATCCCAACACATGATTAAGTTGATCCATCAAAAGTTACCCAATAGCAAAACGAAAAGGCGGTGGGTGGGAAGGCGAAAAGAAAATATGAAAACCCAGTTTTCCCTTTATGTGTGTGTGTTTGTGCGTAACTTTTGATGATCGATCAGTTTAATCACATGCTGAGATTTTTTTAAGTTTAAAAAATCATGTTTGACACTTTTCTATATTAAAAATGAACAACAAAGATAAAAATATTGATGAATAATCAGTTAATATATTGATAAAATACTTATTTTCACAATACAGTTTTGCCAAAAAATGCAAAAATTTCTGAAGTGGAAAATTTTCGCACAAAATTCATGTTAAAAGACAATGTTTTCAATTACAGATTTTCCATATAAGAAATTTCAAACCATTCTAGAGTACTTACAGCTTCTTCTGAAGCACCTGGTAGTTTTGTTCTGTGGCTTTGTGAGCAGGATTGAAGGAGTTTCTATACAAGGTTTCTTTCCCCACACAACTGCTCCCGGAGACCAAACAACACCGCTGGAATGTACTGCGAGAGGAGCTGGATGGTCAAATTTGCTGCATCTAGAGCCTGGGCTTTTATTTATTATTAATGTGGGTTATTTATTATTTCTAAGCAAGGAAAGTTGCTACCATAAAAACATGTAGAACACTGGAGGAGTCTTGCACCATGGTCTGGAAAACATGCCTTATTCTGAGAAACTCCAGTAGTTCATTCTATTTAGTGTATCCAAGAGAAAATGAAAAGGTGACTTGATCATGGTCTACAAGTGCCTACATAGGGAAAAGATATGATAGTAGGCAGCCCTTTAATCTAGCAGAAAAAGGCATAACAAGTTCCAGCAATTGGAAGCTGAAGCTAGTCAAATGAAAAAATAAGGCACAATTTTTTAATAGTTAGCATAATTAACTATTTGAACCACTTGGTACATGGTTGATTTCCATTACTTGAAGTGTGTAAATCAAGAGTGGACATCCTTCTAAGAGAGAGATGGTCATTTCTGGCCTTTACATTTATGAATCTATAATACTACTTCTTAAGGTAACTAGTTAAATTTTACTGAAGTATACAAATGAAAGTATACTGATAAAAGACCCATGGCACAGTCGTGGCTGGCCTGAGTCAGCTGCCTCGGGCTCACAAGAATTGGGTTTTCAGCTATAAAATTGCTGTGTAGATATTTGGACTCAAGCACAAGTCCAGGCTCTGGGACCTGACCTCTTCCTCCCCTGTGGATTCTCAGAGCCTGGGTTCCATCCCGAGCACAAACATCTACCCTGCAATTTTATAGGCCTGCAGCCCAATCACGAGTCAGCTGATCTGGGCATATGCTGTGGGTCTTTGATTGCATTGTAGACATACCCTAAGAGGTCAAGTGCAAGGATTATCTTGAAACTGATATGTCAGAGAGGCAGCTGTGCAGAAGGAACAAAAAAAAAAAATCACCATTGTTCTATTCACAGAAAACAGCCATTCACTCATCATCTCTAATGCTAAAGCATTAATGTGAGGAAGGCCTTATCATTTGTGTCTTGAGGGAACTGCTCATTCATGTTGAAGGAGGAGTCTGAATGTTGAAAGGAAGAGACACAATAAGGAGATGAGGATTGGAATTGTATAGGGAATGGTGAAAGAGTTGATTTGTGGAGGGAGGTATGGCAGGTGAGTCCAGTGTTTTGTTTTTGGTGTGGGGAGGTGAAAACAACAAACAAATGTAGGTGGGAAGATATTTACCCACCATGAGGTGGGTCTAGCTGATAAGACTCTGGACTGGGACTGAGGAGTTCTAGGATTAGTTTCCAGCTCACCCATAAACTTCCTCTGTGACCTCTTGCAAGTCACTTAATTGCACTTCCCCATCTGAATCTATCTAACAGTACTACATTAATATGCACGAGGGAACTTTTAGTGCATTCCAGCGGGATCCATTGAGGCCCGTTAGTGCATGACATACTATTGTAGACTAAAATTTATACCCCTCTGGTGAGGATTAACGCACAGCGTAGACTAGCCCTCAAACTTATATGGATTCCATTATTCTAGTGTTTGAGCACCTCACAATTTAATATATTTATCCTCACAATAACCCTCTGAGATAGTTAGGTGCTATTATCCCCATTTTACAGATAGGGAACTGAAGAACAGAGAGACTAAGGCCCAGGTCCTCAAAGGTATGTATGTGTCTAGCTGCCTCTTTAGACACCAAAGTCCACCATTTTAGGAACCAGTGACATTTTCAAAACCACCAGTGAGCTGTTGTCTAAGTCCCCTAGGCACCTATAAAGAAAAGGAGGACTTGTGGCACCTTAGAGACTAACAAATTTATTTGAGCATAAGCTTTCGTGAGCTACAGCTCACTTTATCGGATGCATACAATGGGAAATACAGTGGGAAGAGTTATATACACAAAGAACATGAAACAATGGGTGTTACCATACACACTGTAGTGAGAGTGATCAGGTAAGGTGAGCTATTACCAGCAGGAGAGTGGGGGGTGGGAAACCTTTTGTAGTGATAATCAAGGAGACTCCCCATGTTTATTCCCTCATTCCCCACCCCCCAGCCCCGCTGTTCCTCAGACGTTCTTGTCAACTGCTGGAGATGGCCCACCTTGATTATCACTACAAAAGGTTCCCCCCCCCCCCAGTTCTCCTGCTGGTAATAGCTCACCTTACCTGATCACTCTCATTACAGTGTGTATGGTAACACCCATTGTTTCATGTTCTCTGTGTATATAAATCTCCCCACTGTATTTTCCACTGAATGCATCCGATGAAGTGAGCTGTAGCTCACGAAAGCTTATGCTCAAATAAATTTGTTACTCTCTAAGGCGCCACAAGTCCTCCTTTTCTTTTTGCACATACAGACTAAGACGGCTGCTACTCTGAAACTAGGCACCTAAGTGACCGCTGGTTGGCATTCACAAAGCTGTCTAAGCCTTGACTCTGACCCATATCTAATGAGCAGCTCACAGCCCTAATCAAGCCAAAATCCTGGAGGCCCTGAAGTGGGATTCCCAAACTAGGCAGAGAAACACCTATCTCACCGGTGGGGGTGAATGCCCTTTCTTTCCTCCTTTGCTGCTTCTCTGTCTTATTAGTATGTCTGTTCTCCTCAAAGTGAGCTGTGTCTTGGTGTATGGTGTCGCACCACTGTGTTCTGTTCCACGCCGAGTTCTCCCAGTTTGTTGGGTTGATGCTTCCCTTTTTAAGGTGTACTTTCAGTACATCTTTGAAACTCTTCCACTGCCCACCGCGACCCCTTCTTCCCTGACTTAACTGAGAGAAGAGTACTTGCTTCAGGAGGCGAGTGTCAGGCATACGTACACAGTGGCCAGCCCAGCGGAGTTGTTATTTCATGACCTGTGCTTCTATACTGCTGATGTTGGCTGCAGAGAGAACACTGATGTTAGTGCATTGGTCTTCCTAGCTCATCCTGAGAATCCTCTTGAGGCAGTGCTGTTGGAACTACTCCAGCTGATTGAGATGTCATCTGTAGTTACCCAGGTCTCACACCCATACAGAAGGGTGGGGATGACAACTGCCTTGTAAACCAAGATCTTGGTACCTGTTTGTAGATCCCTATCATTAAAGACTCATTTGAGTAGTCTTCCAAAAAGATGTGCTGGCACAGCAGATCCTGTATTCAATTTCTGTGTCAATACTGGCTGTTTGGGAGAGGTGCCTGCCAAGGTATGGAAAATGGTCCACATTTTCCAGTGGTTCTCTGCTGATGGTGATTTGTGGAGTACGAAGAGTAGTTTGTGCAGATGAAGGCTGGTAGAGTACCTTGGTTTTCCCGATGTTGAGAGAGAGACCCAGGCTGTGATATGTATCTGCAAAAAGATTTAAGGTGCTTTGCAGGTTGGCCTCTGTGTGTCTGCAAGAATGACACAGTCATCTGCATACTGAAGGTCACTGATGCCAATTTTCATTATCTTAGATTTTGTTTGGAGATGTCGAAGATTGAGGAGTTGGTCATCCATACGATACTCAATCCTGATTCCATCAGGAAGGTGGTCATGAATGAGAATCAGAATCACAATGAGGTAAATGGAGAAGAGTTGGATCAATGACACAGCCCCGCTTGACACCAGTGAGAATGGTGAATGGTTCAGTCTCTGAGCTGTTGCACAATATGGTGGCAGTCATCCCATCATGGAGTAGTCTGATGATGGAAATGAACTTCTGTGGACAGGCAAATCTACACAGCACCTTCCATAAGTGCTTAAAACACTAAAGAAGGGAAACAATCCACCCAATATTATCCAGACTTTGGAGGGTGTGGGGAGTTGGCTTCTGGTCAAAACTTGCTTATAAGATTTATGTCGTCAAATACATCAAGACAGAGCTTGGAGCGAAAATATGATGAGCTGTAGGAAAGGGCTGGTTGTAAGAAAGTGTTAACACATTTATTATAGCTCTAGGGAAAGGTGTATTTTACATTCTTATCAGACCAGCTGTTAAACTATAAAGGCATGGAGATTTACATCTGGTTTTGAAAACCAGACAGAGTCACATGATTGACATGCAATGCTGAGTTGATCAGATCTATTTTTTTAACTATAAAATGCCTTGTTACATTAGACATAAAACTGAAGAGTCTGGTCATTATGCCCTACACACAGCAATGGTATTTCGGCTTGTATTAATTTTGTTGTCAAAGATACAGCTGTCGTAAGAAATATTTTGAATTTTTAGTACCATCTGGTGTGCTGAAAGAAGAAGCAGTGCTTTAAATGTTGGCATAAATCCATTTTCTAAGTGGGTAATATTGGTGCTTTGAAAAAGGGGCTGTCAGAACGGGAGATGAGAGGAGTCATTAATCTGAGCTGTTTTCATCATTCTATCATGCTACAAATCCTACCATACCTCAATTAAAACAAACATGTTTATGACTCTGTAAGAGTCCTCCGAATGGCTCATCATTACTAAACACATTTGCATTATCAAACATTTTTTCAGGGTTTGACATTCAACGGTGCCGTGAAATGATAGACTTGGGAATTGTACAAAACCAGGAGGCACAGTGAGTTTAGACTTTATGCTGAGACAGTGACAATACATCATTATGTGGGTGAATACCTGCTTGATGGCCCCCTCTGCAGTGCTTCTAGCGCCGTACTCTTTTCTGCACTGTTGTTCAGTGCAGGTCTTGCCACTCAACTTCTTTTTATTTTGCAGATAACTGAGAGTGAGCTGGAGATCTAATTTGAATATATTTCCTTCAGGGAGAATTGATTGAGCTTTCTTAACTTTATGAATGTGTATATGTGGCTCTTTGGATGTATATTATATTGAAGGTCCTATAAAACCATACACCATATAATTTTCCTGCTAAGGAGCTTTTTTCTATCATGGCAACTTGACTTAGAGTCGTACCAGTTGCAGCACTGAAATAATAATAGCAGCACCTTTCATTTAGAAAATATTTTATACGAGGATCTTTAAAACATTAATCCATTGCACCTCCTAACCCCTTGTATGATAAGTAAGAATTATCATTAGAACTATTTTACAAATGGGGAAACTGAGGCACAGCGCCGTTACGTGACTTCCAAAGTCAGTGGAAGAGCCCCAAATCCAGGAGTTCTTTGAGTGCTTGTTCATGTCCATTCCAATCAGGTGTGTGCACAGCATACATGCCAGCCGGAAGATTTTTTCCCTTAGCAGTGTCCGCAGGGTCCTTCATGGCACCCAATATAGGGCCCTGCTGACCCCCCACACCCGCAGTTCCTTCTTCCTGATGGTGATGGCAAGTTGGAACAACTGCTGCTCTTGCTTTGCAAGTGCTTTGGGCAGTGTCCTCTTCCATCTTCATTTTGAGTAGTTGTAAATAGTTATTAGTCATAGTTAGTCACAGTAATTCTTGGGGGTTCCCCCCAACAATGTTTTCCTTAGTTCTGAGGTATGCCCCAGTCCCCAGGGTTCAAACTCTCTGTGAGGACTGTGGCAAGTTTATGCCGAAGAGTGACCCGCACTCTTCTTGTCTACAGTGCTTCGGGGAGAGCCACCAAAAGGACAAGTGCAGGATCTGCAAGGGTTTTCACCCTAGGACCCTTAAAGACAAGGATCAAAGACTCAAGATCCTGCTAATGGAAGCGGCACTTTGACCGCATTCTGACCTGTGGTCCGCAGAACCCACGCCAAGCACTTTCTCGTCGGTCCGTAGTGCTCCGGCGCCGACAATGCACGAGCCAGTGCCGAGCAAGGACTCTAAGGACTCCCAGCACTGCCTCGGCTCTGCACATAAGAAACACTCTTCAGTTCAGCACCGTTCTGAATCCCCAGTACCACAAAAGAATAAAAGGCTGGATAGAGGTCGCTCTCCCCCTTTAAAGACCAAGGGACCAGCGGCATCGAAGCACATCTCGAGCCAGGCTATTTCGTTTCCAGTCTTCCAGGGTCTCATTGACTCCTGCCCTGTCTGGGGTTCAGTCAAGCCCGAACCCTCAGTGGTCCCCGGACCACGAAGGTGATACCAGCTCCCCTCGACACCAGAGGCATTCGAAGCAGCCAGAGACCTTATACGCCTCACGACACTGTCCTCCCCGCAGAGGAGAGACAAGTCACCAGGGACTGCGCGGCCCCAGTTTCAATCAAGGGGCATACCAGCGATGATGGCGCGTGTTAGGGGGCTTATTCCTTCACCCACTTACTTCCCTGGTCCTTCTCGCATGAACAGAGAGCAACAATACCCGAAGTCCAAAGGTGCAAACAATTCGATGTTTATTGGGGTGAACTTCCAGCAAGCATGATTCCAGTTTCCTTCCTTAGTATCCTCCTTCCCAGCTCTGACACCACAAAGCCTTACACCTGTGTCCCTGTTCCCATTCCTGCCCTTAGCCAAACATGATTCCAACTTCCTTACTCCCATTCCCTGTTCCCATTTCCCCCTTTAACAAAACATGATTCCAATTTTCTTACCCCCATTCCCTGTTCCCATCTCCCCCTTTAGCAAAACATGATTCCAATTTTCTTACCCCCATTCCCTGTTCCCATCTCACACACCCACATGCCCACCCCCACCCACACCCCGTCACTTCCTCATTGACTACAGATTATATAGTAAAACTTGAGTTCTGCTTAGCTATACCTTAACCAATCATTTTCCTGAAATTTAACTAACCAATCCTAACATATTGTAACATGATTATGTAACCAATTATATCCCACCACCTCAATTAGTTTACACCCAGCAAAATTAATTATACAGCAGACAGGAACAATCACAGAACCAGACAGAGATTATACAGACAAACAACAGCAAAGTGGGAACTATAATGACAAAACAATACAGAAGTGAGGATTTCACATCCCAGCTATTGATAAGTGAGTTCTTGCCAGACAGGATGCTATCAAACTAAGTTTCCTTTTACATTTTCTAGGCACTTCCCTTTCTCTGGAGGTGATAGGAATACAATCCTGTCCTGATAGTGCCTAACAGCCCAATAGCACCTTATTTCAATGTGACTAGTTTGGAATGTGAGGATGTGACTGTTTGCTTCCCAGCTTATGGCTTCCTCTGCTGCTTAGCCAAAGGCCTTAGCCTAAGAACAGGGCCTCAGACTGTCACAGTAAGAGAAAGCCCTTACACCAGCAGACAGTGATTTTGATTCTTTCTTTTATACCTCTATCACTAGCCAAGTGATAAGAATACACCTAAATTCTTAGAGTATAGGCCTTTACAGACAGGCCTGAATATCTATATCCTAACACTCCACCCCCTTTTTTTTCTTTTTCTTTTGGGATCCTCCTGCCCAGGTATCCCTGGAAAAGCATAGGACATATGGCGACACATTTCCTGATAGGGCCAGGCATCAAGGTGGAAGGTGTCAATATTCCATTTGTCCCACTGCCCCTTGTGTAGTATAGTGCCCTGCACCTTCTCTCGCACGGGCATACCACAACTATTCCAATTGGTGTTCCAGACTTCCCATTAGAGTGGGCCTGAGAAGGTTGGGTCCGGGTTGTCTAGTACACTGCAGGGTTTGGAGGGCTTATTACATTACATATAGGTTATCTCCATATGCAACGTAACACAAGTACAGTTAACAATACAAAATCCACAGCAACACCGAGTCCTGACTACTGCAGTATGGTCCAACATCCAAGACACCCCCAGAACACTTCCTCTCCTCCTTCGACGGGGTCACGATCTTGTGTCCAGTTGCTGGCAGTTGCAACAAGCTGCTCCTTCAAGTTTTGTATGCTTTTGTCCATATCACAAGTCCATTGAATGTTCACAGAGAAATGGGATATTGTCCAAACCAGCTTGACCACTTGGTATGGAATCAGGCAGTAAGCCCTGGCTTATTCACAGCAATAAGATTCACAGATCCATTTGTGCACCAAAGTCCATATAGCAGCGTGTAGATGGGTATAGTTTGGTTATGGGCTGGTGTAATTGTGCCCCCAGTAATATGTACATTCCCAGCAAAACACCTCATACACAGTACACCCAATTGTCCACCCCTTGCATAGGCCATTGATCCCGCTCCTCTATAGTCATAGGAGAGGGGCACATCCAAACATCTTCTATGAATTTACACTATTTTACACACACCCCCATTGATTTCCAGTGAGCTCCTCCCCTTCTCATTATTTCCATAGGGCTTGTGGGGGCCACCTTAGTTGCCATTCCATTTCCAGGTATCACGGTAGCTATTACACAGGTGCTGGCCTCCTAGTTGAGAATTTGCATTCCCATACACATCTTCCCCCCCAAGGCCAGCCTTTGGAAGCCATCCCCCACCCACATCATGAGGTTTTCTGTTCATTAAAACACAACAATGCTAGCAACAAGACAAACACCACAGACAAACAACACAAAACATAGATCCATGGTATTCTGGGTTATTTTTCCGCTGGCGCCAGCTTGCTTGTAGAGTATCTGAAAAACAAAAGAAACAATTTCCACCCCCCTGGTGGGGACAGATTATTGCTTAATAATAATACCACTTTCTTTTACAAATGTCCTTGCTACTTGCAGGAAAAACAGAAGAGTTACCTCCAGACTGTCCTTATTTTGTTCTATAGTCAGGCTAGTGAATTACCTCACTCACTGGTCATTTATGAAATTTATGAGATGGTGTACCTCAGTTTCCCCTCTTGTACAACAGACCAAGTTTGCAATAGTTTCTCTGCTGTACCAAGCTTTAAGTTTATTCTCAGGTAATAGCTGAGACACAGCTTCAGATTTTAGCACTGTACACACACACACACACACACACCCCTTAAGGTTAACCTGTCCCCCTTATTTTCAGGCTTGACTTGTTTTTTTCACCTCCCTTTCCTGAAGGGCCATAATCTGAGTCTTCTAGTAGCTTGTTTGCTGACTGGATGTATTCATTATTTGCAGCTCCTTTGTGCCCATCAGCTAGGTAATTTGCATTTACACACAGAGGCTTACTAGCTTGCTTCTGGATCCAAAGCTGTTAGCAGCTCAGACACTGTCTTAAAAGGGAAGCATTTTACTTCCACCAGAGTTCTGATTACTTTCCACTTTCATCTCCTGCTCCAAAACACAGCGATCTGAAAAAGAAAGCACAACCTATTGTGGCTCCTTTTGGAGCCCTATTAGGATTTTAATGAAGTACCATGTTTTATTTGCATTTCTTTTACTCCTTTTCCAATATACACTGCACATGTCCTGGGAAAATGCAAATTCCTTCCATATAGTTTAACCTCCATAACATCATATTAGCCAAATTAATTTTACACAAGGTATAACTGCCTCCCCCATGCCTACAGAGTTTTCATGCAGAACCCACCAAAGCAACAATCTGATCCCCCAGAGCCATCCCAAGGCTCAGTGTTCCCATCATTCCTCCCCTTTTCCTTTTCTTTTACCTGTGCACACACACACACAAAATTCTCAAAAAGAAAAGGAGCACCCGTGGCACCCCAGAGACCAACCAATTCACCCGAGCATGAGCCCTCGCGAGCTACAGCTCACGAAAGCTCATGCTCAAACAAACCGGCTAGTCTCTAAGGCGCCACAAGTACTCCCCTTCTCCTTGCGAATACAGACTAACACGGCTGTTACTCTGAAACCACACAAAATTCTGTTTTGCCTAACATCCCTTGCACTGTAATTACTCTTTTTACACAACTGTACCCCGATTACACTTCCATCTTGTACAACTAGACACAACTAGGGGCAGCCAAGTTAAGTTCCAAAAGAAACCTCTTCCATCCTTTAGTGATTTTGATTACATTACCCAATAGTCAAATAATTTTGCTCAGATTCTCTCTCTACCTGCTGCCTGCAGCAGTCCCTTATAGACCATTTCTGTGGGAAAAGGGCCCATTTTCCCTCAGAATAGCTATAAAGGCTTCTGGGGACAGAAGCGTAGTGGTGATAGTAGCCACTCTACCTGACCCCCTTGGATAATTTAATTACCAAGCTTCCATTCAATGTGACTGCACAGAGTTGCACATACAGATACATGTATATAACTGGGTTTTATCATTAAACAAAAACTTCCTTCTTGACATCTCACATAAGTATCCAAAGTACCCTCCATTAAAACTTCAGAAAAACAAAAGAGTGTGGAAAGGCAGGTTGCACTTTGAAACTTTTATTTTATTTTTTTTTCCTCCACTCCCCCAGGACCAAGTCTCAGATCCAGTCTCTAAAGGTGGTCTGTTAACTCTGCTTTTGACCTTAAACCCTTTTGTGCCAAATCATCTTTCACTACCCCTAACTAATTTACAACCCTTCAGCAGCCCTTGCTGAAGCAGCACCAAACTTGAAAGATTACTGGCAGCTTCCCATAATGCTGCCCTTACTTCAAACCTCTCAAGCAGACTGAAGTGCCTCTTTTCCCTGGGAGGCATTCAGTCCCCATGGGCAGGGACCTTCTTCCCCTACCCATATACCAAGGAGGGTGGGCTCCTCAGCCACCCCCCATACCTCTGGGTCCCCTAACACTTCCTCCATTTCCTTTTTAATCTTATCCCAGGTTGACCCCTGTACCTGGTATGGGCCCTGGTCCTCCCTTATCCATTTATCCAAAAATCCTTTACCCTGGCTTGCCAGAACCCGCAACTACCATCACGAGAGTTCGCGATACCCCCTCCAAGCAGCTGCGCGGACTGTTGGGGAGGGGGACTTACAGGCTGCCACTCACCTATCCAATGCGATGCATCCGAGTCACCGGCACCAAGATGTTAGGGGGCTTATTCCTTCACCCACTTACTTCCCTGGTCCTTCTCGCATGAACAGAGAGCAACAATACCCGAAGTCCAAAGGTGCAAACAATTCGATGTTTATTGGGGTGAACTTCCAGCAAGCATGATTCCAGTTTCCTTCCTTAGTATCCTCCTTCCCAGCTCTGACACCACAAAGCCTTACACCTGTGTCCCTGTTCCCATTCCTGCCCTTAGCCAAACATGATTCCAACTTCCTTACTCCCATTCCCTGTTCCCATTTCCCCCTTTAGCAAAACATGATTCCAATTTTCTTACCCCCATTCCCTGTTCCCATCTCCCCCTTTAGCAAAACATGATTCCAATTTTCTTACCCCCATTCCCTGTTCCCATCTCACACACCCACATGCCCACCCCCACCCACACCCCGTCACTTCCTCATTGACTACAGATTATATAGTAAAACTTGAGTTCTGCTTAGCTATACTTTAACCAATCATTTTCCTGAAATTTAACTAACCAATCCTAACATATTGTAACATGATTATGTAACCAATTATATCCCACCACCTCAATTAGTTTACACCCAGCAAAATTAATTATACAGCAGACAGGAACAATCACAGAACCAGACAGAGATTATACAGACAAACAACAGCAAAGTGGGAACTATAATGACAAAACAATACAGAAGTGAGGATTTCACATCCCAGCTATTGATAAGTGAGTTCTTGCCAGACAGGATGCTATCAAACTAAGTTTCCTTTTACATTTTCTAGGCACTTCCCTTTCTCTGGAGGTGATAGGAATACAATCCTGTCCTGATAGTGCCTAACAGCCCAATAGCACCTTATTTCAATGTGACTAGTTTGGAATGTGAGGATGTGACTGTTTGCTTCCCAGCTTATGGCTGCCTCTGCTGCTTAGCCAAAGGCCTTAGCCTAAGAACAGGGCCTCAGACTGTCACAGGAAGAGAAGGCCCTTACACCAGCAGACAGTGATTTTGATTCTTTCTTTTATACCTCTATCACTAGCCAAGTGATAAGAATACACCTAAATTCTTAGAGTATAGGCCTTTACAGACAGGCCTGAATATCTATATCCTAACAGCGCGCCGATCCACATCCCCGGTGCACCTCTCCCCAGAACGGCCCACCCATGCAGGGGAGCTGCACCAATCTGCGACCTCTTGGCACCACTCTCTGGCAGCCCAGGGCACTGCTCCTCCATGGTCCTCCTACTTGGAGAACTCAGAGTCTGAGGCAGACTCCTATTGTTCCAGTCAGACCAGGAGCAGGAGGTCCAGATCCCACTATGAACACCAGCCCTACCCAGCACCATGGCCTCTGCAGTGGCAGCCCTCCACACAGTGGCCCTTTTAGACAGCCTGGGCATATCACCAGGGACAGATCCAGGGCCCAAGGTCCAAGTCGGTGTAGGTGTTCTCGGTGTCCCTTGTCCCCCCGCAGGCATCGCCAGCTCCACCAGCAGCAGCACTGCGGACAGAAGCTCTGCCGACGCCGCTGTTGTCCCCTACAGCTCCGGCACTGACTCACCCATCAGCGGCACCACTGGCGGCTACAGCATCGGTACCCCCGGCATCAATGATATCGGCACCGCTGGAACCAACAACTTCAGCACTGCCTGCCTCGGCACCGATATTTCCGGCCCCAGCAGCCCCAGCGTTGCAAGCTCCAGAATACCATATGCTGGGAGACCTACAAGGCACTGAAGGGAGTGTGCAGGGCTCCCTGCCAGGCCTCTCCTCCTCATCCTCCCCAGATGAAACAGTGGCAGGGATGTCGACGGCCCCAGGCCTGGAGAATAACAGGGTCCGCCAGCAACTCTTATGTTGTGCTGCCCTGAACTTGGGCATACAGGCAGAAGAGGGCCTGGAGGAATCCAACCCAGTCGTTGACATCCTCACACTCTCCGGTCCCTCTCATGTCACCTTGCCTTTAATAAAGACGATTTCAGAGACAACAAAGACCCTATGGCAGACCCCTGCATCTCTGGCCCCTACAGCCAAGAGGAATGAGAGGCAGTACTTTGTCCCTTTTAAGGGATACGAACATGAATACACCATACCAGCCCTCCAACTCTTTGGTGATTGACGCAGCCAATCAGCGAAAGCGACAGGGCTACCAGGGACCCTCCCCTAAAAACAAGGAGGCAAAAAACTTGACCTTTTCAGCAGGAAGGTCTACTGGGGGACTACAGCTCCGCATTGCTAATCCACAGGCCATCATAAGCAGATACACACACAACACCTGTGCTACAATGGCCAAGTTTGCAGAGCTCCTTCCTCAGGACTCTCGTACAGAGTTCTCGGCACTGGTGGAGGAGGAAAAACTGGTTTCCTGAGCTTCCCTGTAGGCGGCATTGGATGCAGCAGATGCAGCCTCACATACTATGGCCATAGGGGTTGTAATGAGGAGAGGTTTCTGGTTGCAGGTCTCTGGTCTGCCCCATGAGGTCCAATAAACAATCCAGGACCTCCCCTTCAAGGATCTGGCCCTTTTTTCCAATAAGACTGATAAAAGACTCCATAGTCTAAAAGACTCAAGGACCACTGCTAGATCTTTGCGGCTCCATACGCCGGTCACTCAAAGTAGGCATTTCCGTCCACAACCTCCCTCCAGGTTCTACCAACCTCAGAACCACCAGGACACTCCTCATAGGAAGACTGGAGTGGTAGAAGGAGGCAGCATCTCTCCTCAGGCCAGCCTAAGCCAGCGCCTGGCCCCAGACCACCCTTTTGAAGGTGTGATCGAGGACAGCGCACTAGTACTGCAAGTGAATCCAACCTCTCTTACCTTTTCGTCCTGACTGTCCCCTTTCTACCGTGCATGGTCCTATATCACCTCGGACATTTGGGTGCTCCACACAGTAGAGAGGGGATATTCCTTCCAATTTTATGCCCTCCTACCTTTCCACCCCCCTTCCCTGTCCCTCTTCAGGAACCCCTCTCATGAGCAACTCTTATACAGGAAGTGCACTCGCTTTTCTAGGTAGAGGCAGTGGAAGAGGTTCCTCAGGAGCAAAGGAGTACTCCTGGTATTTCCTAATACTGAAAGACAAGGGTGGCCTCAGGCCCATCCTGGACCTGCGGGAACTCAACAAGTTCATCAAGAAACTCGGGTTCTGCATGGTCTTCTTGATTATCCCCTCACTGGATCCAGGAGAGTGGTACACCGCCCTTGACTTGAAGGGTGCAGAAGATACCTCAGGTCTGTGGTAAACAACAGCCACTATCAGTTTCCTGTCCTCCCATTTGGCCTGTCAGCAGCACCTTGGGTGTTCACCAAGTGCATGGAAGTCGTTGCGGCATTCCTGCGCAAGAGACACATACAGATGTTCCCGTACCTTGACAACTGGCTGATCAAAGGCCACTCCAGACCTCAAGTGGAAGCACAGGTCGTCTTCATAAGAAGGATGTTTGACAAACTGGGTCTCCTTCTAAACGAGGCCAAATTGACACAGTTCGCAGTGTAGAGGATAGTGTTTATAGGCCAGTGCTAGACTCGACTCAAGCCAGGGCATACCTCCCAGAAGCCATGTTTCTGTCACTGGGCAACATCATACAGGGCCTCAGGCAGTTCCCTACCACTACAGCAAGGAATTGCCTGAAACTTCTGGGGCACATGGCCGCTTGTACCTACGTAGTACAGCATGCCAGACCCAGGCTTCGCCCACTACAGTCATGTCTAGAGTCAGTGTATCGACCAGCTCGGGATGCTTTGGACAGCATTGTAACCCTGCCTTGTGCCTTACTAGACTCTGCCCTGTGGTGGCTCAACCCACAGGTAGTATATGCAGGAGCCCCCTTTACCAGTCCCCAGCCATCGCTCTCATTAGTGACAGATGCTCAGATCTGGGATGGGGGGCATGTTTGGGAGACCTCAGGACACAAGGCCTCTGGTCTCAGGCAGACCTCGCTCTGCATATCAATGTCAGAGAACTGAGAGCAGTGCACCTGGCATGCCAGGCTTTTAGAGTCCATATATCAGGGAAATGTGTATCAGTCTTCATGAACAACACCACGGCAACTATTCTGTTCCTTCCTGAGTCACAGCCCAGGCTCTATCGCAGATGTGTTCCTGCTTCCATGGAGAGGCCACCTTCTATACACATTCCCCCCGGTTCCTCTCGTTCACTAGGTTCTCCTCAAGATCCTCAGGGACCGAGCCCTAGTGATATTGATAGCTCTGGCCTGGCCATGCCAGCACTGATACACATCACTCCTGGACTTGTCCATGGCAACTCTGGTCACCCTACCACTCATCCTGGATCTAATCATGCAGGATCATGGCCGCCTTCAGCATCCGATCCTCGAGTTGCTCCACCTCACAGCGTGGAAGCTCCATGGCTGAACGCGGTGGAGCTGTCCTGCTCTGATCAAGTCACGCAAGTTCTCCTTGGCAGTAGAAAGCCCTCCACAAGGGCGCCGTACCTTGCCAAGTGGAAGAGGTTCTCTGTCTGGTCGGAGCAGCACCATCATTCTCCGATGCTCGCCTTGGTGCCATTTATACTAGACTACCTCCTCATTCTTAAGCAACAAGCACTATCCATGTAATCAATAAGGGTTCACTTGGCCACCATCTCCGTCTTCCATCCGGGCACAGACGGCTACTCAGTCTTCGTGAACCCAATGGTCAGCCGTTTCCTTTAAAGGTCTCAACAGACTATACCTGCAAGTACGACAGCCTATCCCGGCTTGGGACCTTAATCTGGTCCTTTCCAGACTTACGGACCCACCATTTGAGCCACTGGCGATGTGCTCCCTGCTTTATCTCTCATACGAGGTGGCATTTCTGGTGTGATAACCTCAGCTAGGAGTGTCAGAGCTCAGGGCCCTTACCTCTGAGCCCCCTTACACTGTGTTCCATAAGGACAAGGTTCAGTTCACACCTACCTGGCTTTTCTCCCGAAGGTTGTCTCCCAGTTTCACATCAACCGGGACATCTTCCTCCCAGTATTCTATCCTAAGCCGCATTCCAGCGGCAGGGAGCAGAGGCTTCACTCACTGGATGTCTGCAGGGCCCTAGCCTTCTATATAGAGAAAACAAAGCCATTCCAAAAGTCTGTCCAGTTATTCATAGTGGTGGCAGATAGAATGAAAGGGCCTCCCTGTCTCACCTTCTTGTAACTGTTGTTCTTTGAGATGTGTTGTTCATGTCCATTCCAATACCCACCCTGATACACCTCTGTCGGAGCAATGGGCAAGAAGGGACTGAGGGGGTAGGGCATTGGCGGGGCCCTATATTGGGTGCGATGCCCAAGGGGGCACCCAGGCCAACCCTACGGACGCTGCTTAGGGAAAAATTTTCTTGCTGGGATGCACACGGTGCGCACACATCTGATTGGAATGGACATGAACAATACATCTCGAAGAACAACAGTTACGAGAAGGTGAGTAACCGTTTTTCCTCACCCAAAGATGAGGAAAAGCCTATTGGAGGGGGGAAAGTGCACCTCAGGCACCTGAGAGCTGGAGTCACAAAAGAGAGTTAGGCCTCACAACCCTCAGTGTTGTGTTACCTAAAAGTTACGTCTAGAAAATCACAGGAAAACACTGTCAGCCTAAAAGCTTGAGTTGGGTGCCTAGGCTTCTTGTACAATAAATGGAGAGGGACAGGTGCCTATGGATGTGATCCACAAAGTTAGCATGCTAGGTGGGAAGCCACCTAAGCAAGCCCCTGGGAAATGCCAGGAAGAGGGATGTGTGCAAAGCCCCAGCTCCTCTTCAAGTTTGACACCTAAGTCCAGGCTGCAGTGTGGTGCCTATCTCAACTAGCAATCCACAAGCCATGGAGGACAGGCATTTGGGCATCTCAGTTGGGTGTCAGGCCCAATCCAGTAGGCATGTTCAAAGGCCACCTAACTCTACAAAACAATCTGCAGGCAGGGAGAAGAAGTAGGATGCCCTCTCTTATAACCATTAGCCCAGTGGTTAGTGCACTCACCCAGGATGTGGTAGCCCCCCATTTTCCTGATGTAGAGAAGGGATTTGAACAAGGATCTGCCACTTCTCAGGTAAGTGCTTTAACCACCAGACTATGGTATATTCCCTTAGTCTTGCCTATTAAAGCTGTTCTATTTTAATTAAATATTAATCAGGTCAGAGAACGAGCAAGAATGACTCTCTAGCTCAGTGGTTAGAGCTCTCAGCTGTGCAAGAGCTGGTCTGTGTTCAAGTCCCTTTTCCTCATGAGGCAGGAGGGAGACTTGAACCAGGGGTCTTGCACATTCTGGGTGAGTACCTAAACACTGGGCTAAAAGTTATAAGGGAGGTCAGCCTCCCCACCTTCCAGCCGTTTTGTGGAGATGGGCAGCCTGTGAGCATGTCTACTGAATTAGGCCCCACACCCAGCTTAAGCAGTGGAAAGCCCATCTGTCCCCGGTTCATGGATTTCTCTGGGGCTTAGGTGGGACACAGGTGTCCAGACACCTAGAATGAGGCAGTTTCTGAGGAAATTAGACACCCTGTGAACTTTTGCAACAAAAACGTAGGTTCCAAGAGACACCTACCAAGGTAGATGATAGCTCAGCAGGAGTTTTCTGCCTCGCAGTAGTGCCTAAAAATGTGACTTAGGCGCCTAAGTGCCTTTGGCTAGCCCACCCTGAGAGTTTATTACAGCTCAATAGGTTGGGGTTCATAGCTGCAAAGAGGGGTGATCTCCAGATCCTGGAGTTTGAAGATACACAGGAAAATCCAGTTCCAAAATTGTGGATCCTGGATCCTGTTTGTGTTGAGGGTAAACCTATATACCATCTCCTTTGGCTGCATAGCTCACTCAGGAGGGAGATAGGCAGTCTACAGTGGCTTGACACAGAATGAAGATAATTCTCTGATGAGCTACATGAACTTCTACTGTTTTTTCTAGCAAAATCAAATGTAGTACTTGGGAAGGACCATGCAGACAGGGTTTGCCTACACTGCACATTAAGCCTGAGCCCACGGGACCTGGGCTTGAGGACTTGCTGTTTCTAAGATTGTGCTTGAGTATCCATACTGCATTGTGAACCTGAATTTACAATTGCTGGACTTGGGTTTCACAGCCATGCTAATGTATCCATACAGTACTAGGCAAACCACCTGACTCAGGCCTGGGGCTTGACCTGCATCCACACTGCAAAATGACAGGGCTGGCACAACGGGACTCTGGCTCCCAGCAGGGTCCTAGGACCTAGATTGTGAGTGCTTGCTGACCCAAATCAAACTGATCTGTACGTGGATGGAAGGGGTGCTTGGGCTCAAATCTGATTCAGATCATAGGCTTAGTATATTGTGTAAACATACTCACAGACTCCTTTCTTTTCTTCCACAGAATGCAATAAGTAACGTACTTGTACAGTATCACTGTACTTTACCATTAATTACAATGAGAAAACATTTTTTTCCTGAAATACTACTAAACCCCAGTCAATGCCATCTACTGCACCGCAGATGTCTGTCTACATACACAAAGGGTTTCCTGAGAAACCCTGACTCATCCCACCTCACTCTATTGGGCACTTTCTTCACCAAGGTAGCGCTGTAAATTCATTGTGCTGAAGGGGTTCGGCTCCTTATGGTGAAAGATTATTTTATTTTTCTCTCTATTCCAGCCCAGATGAGCCACACCTAATGCACAGACAAAAATTGTGAATACTCACACTCCTCTTTCTTTCTTCAGAGTAACAGCCGTGTTTGTCATGAGTTGTAGCTCACGAAAGCTTATGCTCAGATAAATTGGTTAGTCTCTAAGGTGCCACAAGTACTCCTTTTCTTTCTTTCTTTCTTTCTTGAAATCCTGGGATTGCATGGGAACCACAGACATTTTGTGCACAAATTTGACGCAGACTTTAAAAAAAAATATGGGGACTGCATACTAAAGTCCGATACAATTTTAAATGCTCCAAAATGATAATTTGTGCCACTCACTTGAAATAACAGAATCAAGTACACTAAACGGAAACACAGGACAGAGACACAGAGAAATTATCTCTTCTACTGAAAACCTGCAGTTCAGGTTTGCTGTGGCATTTTTGTAGCAGCCGGAGAGCATCCTGTGATGACGTTCTGTTCCATTGACATTATCATTTAATTCCTTTCTTTTTGAAGGTTTTTAGAAGGATTGGGTGCAGCTGTGTCTCATCAGCCCCCTTCTTATTAGCCTCTCTAAGGAACCTGATTAATTTAGAGCCTGCTTCAGCTGCTGTTTAAGAAGATTGAACGTCCTACCCCTGCCCTTCCCAGTGTGCTTTTCCTAGCAATTTTAGAACATTATACTCAGCATTACGAATTTGCTCCTGTTATTTTATTATGCTGATGATGAGTAAATATATATGCATTTTTTTGTGGGAGACATTTGTCTTATTCATAGTGGATTAATAGTTTCCTTCTTCTCCCTCCTGTTTTAATTTATTGGACTTTTGTTAAGTGGTGCAAGAGTAAGTGGGAGTGATTTAAACCCCAGGAGGCTGTAAGATCTTCTCATGGCCTGGTTCCCCAAGGTAGCTGAGCAATGCTAAACTCCTGCTGAAAACAGGGGAAGTTGAGGATTACTCAGCACTTTGCAGGATTGGGTCCTTTAGCATCCTCTATCTTAATCATTGAAATAAATTAATATCCTCTAACCAGTCGTGTGTATTCTTGCATCAGCATTACAATAAAAATAATTTTCAGTCTGAAGTAATGTCTCCTCCTTCCCCAAATGTGCATGTAAAAAAATCCAGTTGACTAGTTTCAAATGATCTGAATGAGTGCTGGAAAAAGACAGGATTTCAAATGCCTCTTTGTGCATCTAGAATTATAAACCACTTAGCTCCAACTCATGTGACCGCTTCTCTCCGTGTGATACTGCTGCAGTTGCACTTATCCCGGGTGCTCAAGCTAACAGTGGCACGTTTAATGGAACTAGGATGTCACCACAGTCTCCCCTTTGAGGGGACCTGTGCTCTAGAACTTGCGGTGCACCAGGGTCTGCATTTGGTGATCTTCAAGACACACTGCAAAAATCCGTTTCCCCCCAAGGTTTTTTTCTGAATAGATTGGGGTGAGAGCAAGATGGAGACTGGAGGGGAGAGAACAGGCACTTTGCCACAGCGAAGCGTGAGGGGTGACACCTCAACATGCCTCACAGTCTCCACTTACGGTCAGGTTCATCCCAGGTCAGAGAAAAAGAAATCCTGATGTATCAGGTTGCTGGTGCTGGAGGGTGCTGTGCTATAGCAGCTACGGACTGGGCACTGTGCAGTAACTACTTCTCCTTTCGCTCTCCCCTTGACAGCACCTGTCTTTCCACCTCTGTGCCGTCCTGTTCTATATTGGGAAGATCTATCAGGGGGCAATTGCCTCACCCCGCTCTGCAGTCTGCTTGATCTTTGGATAGGAAAGAGGAGAAATGGAGTGGGAAGGGTCCTGGAGAGGTCAGAGTGGAGCAGAGGAACCCATGATGGGGGAGGTTGAGTGACCTAGGGGAGCCATAAGGTGTAAGTGACACTAGGAATGACGCTCCTAGCAGGACAAGAGGAGCCTGAAGGGGATGGGGAAAGCCTCCAGGGGATAGGGAGAGCAATGTGGGGTGAAGTGGTCAGGCCCCTGGAAGACATTGGGAGCTATGGACACAGAGGTTGACATTCCCATGGGGGAAAGTTACAGAAGAAGATGAGGAGAGACCTCTGGGGGAGCAGGAAGTGCTGTGGGCATGGACGTGGCTATATACCTGGGAGGTATCTTCGGAGGTGGGGGTACTGGAAGGGGAAACTTAGTGAGTGTTTCAGAGGAGATCATGGAATTGGGGAATGCTACTAGGCTGCAGGCCGTATGTGTGTCTGTATCAGAAAAGGTCTCTCTCACCGACAGAAGTTGGGCCAATAAAAGATATTAACTCACCCACCTTGTGTGAACTGTGGCATTTCAGCCTTATTTCTGTGGTATTCGATCCAGGAGGTGAATGCTATTTTTGTGAACATAGGGTGTGGTTGTTTGAATGAAAACTCTCCGTATCTATCACTGTCATTCTGTCCCCAGGCCAGAAGATAGATTGGTGGATTCATAGGCACCGACTCCCTGGGTGCTCCAGGGCTGGAGCACCCACGGGGAAAAATAGTGGGTGTTCAGTACCCACTGGCAGCCCCCCTATCAGCTCCTCCCCCTCTTTCCCAATGCCTCCTGCCCGCTGGTGGCTCCATCAATCAGCTTCTCCCTCTCCTTCCCAGCACCTCCCGCCTGCCGTGGATCAGCTGTTTAGGGGTGTGCAGGGGGTACTGGGGGAGAAGGGGAGGAGAAAGGGCTGGGCATGCATGGGGGAGGGACCCAAACAGAGCAGGAAAAGGTGGGGCTGGGGTGGGAGCATGGGGGAAGAGGTGGAGTGGGGATGGGGCCTGGGGCAGAGCAGGGGTCAAACACTTCCTGGGAAAAGACAAAGTCAGCACCTGTGCGTGGACTGACATCTTAAGAGAAAAATATATCTAATGTAATTTAAGGGTATGTCTATGCTGCCAAAAAAGTTGTGTTCTTAACTTGCATTAACTAACTCAGGTTAAAATGGCAATGGAGACACACCAATTCTGCTGTTAACTTGAGTTAGCAGCTTGTGTCCAACCCCAGATTCTTTTATAGGCTGTACCCTGAGCTGCTAACCTGAGTTAAAAGCAAAGTTGCTGAGTCTTCACTCCTATTTTAACCCATGTTTGCTAACACAGGTTAGCTGACCCAGGTTAAGAACACACTTTTGTGGTCGCATAAATATACCCTAAGAGATGGAAGGGTATTGGAGGTAATGTTTTTGAGTGAGAATGTGTCAGGACAATACATGTTAGGGACATGGAAAAACTCCAGATGCTAATATAAAGCTGGGGTGAGGGTGGAGTGTGATGGCAAGGGGAGAACAAGGATTTTTAGTGATGTGTACAGACAGCCTGATTCTTTGGTTTTTACACCTTATATAGTCATTTACACCTGTGCAAAATGAGAGTAAAGCACTAGCACTGGTGCAAATGAGTAATACATGCTGATTTGATAGCCTCTTCTATTTACATGTCACAAGTGTAAATGACTGCACAAGGGTTAAAGCACATGAGAACCATGTTCTAAAGCCTGCTGTACATTAGGAAGCTGCACCAATGTACTAAATCAATCTAAGAACTGATGTATACTTCAAATGTAGAGGCATTTAAGTTTAAACTGATTTAAGTGATCTTTAAACCACCTTAAATGCATATACAAGGGGGAGAAGGGGAGGAGAAAGGGCGGGGCATGCATGGGGGAGGGACCCAAACAGGGCAGGAAAAGGTGGGGCCGGGGTGGGAGCATGGGGGAAGAGGTGGAGTGGGGATGGGGCCTGGGGCGGAGCAGGGGTCAAACACTTCCTGGGAAAAGACAAAGTCAGCACCTGTGGGTGGACTGACATCTTAAGAGAAAAATATATCTAATGTAATTTAAGGGTATGTCTATTGCTGTTTGCAATGGTGTAACTAGAGTGATTTTAAATAAGCAGACTAACAAACTGAAAGAACTAGTAGGAATGGTCCCATGGGAAAAAAATTTAAGGGAACTAGGAGTTTAGGAGAACTGGTAGGTTCTCAAAGAGACAATATATAAGGCACAACAGAAAACTTTCCCCATGCAAAGGAAAGATAGGAAGAATAGTAAGAAGCCAATATGGCTGCACCAGGAGCTCTTTAACGACCTAAAATCAAAAAATAATCCTACAGAAAGTAGTGGAAACATGGACAAATTGCTAAGGAGCAGTATAAAAGAACAGCACAAGAATATAGGGACAAAATCAGAAAGGCAAAGTCACAAAATGCATTGAACCGAGTAATGCACATAAAAGACAATAAGAAGTGGTTCTATAAAAATAGTAGGAGCAATAAAAAGAGAAGTAAAAGTGTAGGTCTATTACTTGGCAGGGAAAGAGAGCTAAAACTGGTGACACCAAGAATGCTGATCTGTTTAATGCCTATTTTGCTTTATTTTTCACTAAAAAAAATTAATTGTGACCTGATGCTTAAACAATTAATATTAACAACAAAGGGGAAGGAACACAAGCCAGAATAGGGAAAGAACAGGTTAAAGAATACAAATAAATATCTAGATAAATTAGATGTATTTAAGTCGGTAGGGCCTGATGAAATTCATCTTTTGGTATTTAAGGAACTAGCTGATATAATCTCAGAACTATTAGCAATTATCTTTGAGAACTCATGCAGGACTGCTGAGGTTAGAGCACTGGAGAAGTCAAACATAGTGCCTATCTTTAAAAAGGAGAACAAAGAGGACCCAGGGAATTACAGACCAGTCAGCTTAACCTCAATATTTGGAAAGGTACTGGAACAAATTATTATACACTGAGGCCTGGTCTACACTGGCGGGGGGGATCGATCTAAGATATGCAACTTCAGCTACGAGAATAGCGTAGCTGAAGTTGACGTATCTTAGATCAACTTAGAATCACTTACTTCGTGGTGCAGGATCGACAGCCGCCCTCCCCCGTTGACTCTGCTTCCACCTCTTGCCGTGGTGAAGTTCCAGAGTCGACGGCAGAGTGATTGGGGATCAATTTATCACGTCTACACTAGACACGATAAATCGATCCCCAATAGATCGATCACTATCCGCCGATCCAGCAGGTAGTGTAGACATGGCCTGAATTTGTAAGCACTTAGAAGATAGTAGTTTGGTAAGTAATAGCCAACATGGTTTTGTCAAGAACAAATCATGTCAAACAACCTAATTTCGTTCTTTGACAGGGTTACTGGCCTAATGGATAGGGGAAAGCAGTAGACATTACTTGTCTTGATTTTAGTAAAGCTTTTGACACATCCTACTTGACATTTGTATAAGCAAAGCAAGGAAACATGGTCTAGAGGAAATTACTATAAAGTGGGTTGAAATCCCATACGCAAAGCGTAGTTAACAATGTTTACTGTTAAACTTGGAGGAAGTATCTAGTGGAGTACCCCAGGGTACTCCACTAGATGAATCCAGTACTACTCAGTAATTTATTAATGACTTGGATAAAGAAGTGGAGAGTAGGCTTATAAAATTTGCGGATGATACAAAACTGGGAAGGGTTGCAAGCACTCTGGAGACAGAATTAGAATTCAAAGAGATCTTGATAAATTGGAGAATTGCTCTGAAATCAACAAGGTGAAAATCAATAAAGGGAAGTGCAAAATGCTACACTTAGGGCTGGTACAAAGAGGATGGTAATCAATTGTTCTCCATGTCCACGGAAGGTAGGACAAGAAGCAATTGGATTAATCTGCAGCAAACGAAATTTAGATTATACAGAAGGAAAATTATAAGGATAGTTAACTATTGGAATAGGTTATTCAGGGAGTTGTGGAATCCCTGCCATTAGAGGATTTTAAGAACAGATTAGATGAACACCGGTGAGTGATGGTCTAGGTATACTTGATCCCTTCCAGCTCTACATTTCTATAATTCTATGAAAATAATTTTACTTACACCAATACAAATTTTATAATAGGGACAAAACTCCTAAGATTGTTCATGCTACTTCCTCCTCTCCTCTCCCAGCAATACCCATTAATTATGTTTAACTGCTTACTAAGCAACAATAATTTCTCACCTGCATCTGAATTAGATATGTGCTGGAGGGAGGAGTATAAACTATACATGGGTGTTCTCCATGATAGGTCTCTATGGGCTAGAGGTAGTTCTAAAGCCTTCCTCCTTTGTAACTCATACATATATTCCTCTGTTAAAATTGAACTGATTCTGTTGTCAATTTTCTAAAATATAAGACATACAAGACAGCAGAGTTTGGATGGGATTGTAGGAACAGGAAAACTCAACCCAGTTCAGAAGGCCTTAACATTTTTTGGCTTTGTTCTTAACTTCATCCTTTTGATTTTTCACAGTAGCCTTCAGTCCCTTCTTTCTACAAAATCTGTTACCTAGTTTCCTAAATGTTGTATTGTGCCCTTATCTGTGATAGATGTGTCTCACCTTCAACCTTCCCATCAAGATTTTGACAAGTTCTACCCAGAGGTTCGGATGGTGTTAATGTTAATTGCTTGCTGGAGAGTTTCCTCCTGTTAATCCAGAAGTGACTTTGCTGAGAGAGCTCTGGTAGTATCTCTCTGAGGAAGCTATCTGCATTGTATGTGCATGTTCATCAATAAAATTTAGAGGCTGTTTTCCAGCAAGTCTTGTTTATACTGATTATTATTTACACTATGTTTGCGAGTGAGGCCAGATTACAACAGTGACAATGCAACAGTGGATACAGAATAAGCCCAGAGGTAGGGTGGCAAACTAGCTTTACCATAATTATTTATCATTGTGGCAGAGCCTAGAGGTCTCCACCAGGTTGGGACCCCTCGTGCCAGACACTGCACAAACACAAGGAGATTTTCAGGTTCTATGTATTTTAGAACCCTTTTACCAGTTTATCATTCAAAATGTGAATGAGTTGGAAGAGAAATAAACAGGAGTGTTTTGTCCTTCAGATTAGTCACTAGGCTATTCTGAACCTTTCTAGGTGCTTTATTACTTCCTCAGATACCAAATACTAACTACTTTTCCCCTCAAGGGAATATGGACCCAAATAGCCAATAATATCTTAGTAGTATATTAATTATCAATAGCTTGGGCTCACACGCTGCCTCACACAGAGCACAAGCTCTTCTTCCAGCTATAAATAGGGACGCTAGACCCTGGGCAGTAATTAGACTGACTCACAAGTCACTTCAAGTATGTGACCAGACAAAACTTCACTGAACACATCTTGCTTAGTTATCAGTTGTCCTTTTGACTTGGGATGGGTGAACATCATGGAATTTGAGGTATTGTGAACCTCTTGAACCATTGGGAGGCTTTTAACAACCTTGTCATTATTTTAAAACCAATGTTGTTGTTGTTTTCTCCAGCAATGATTTGCTTTTTCTCTAAATGCTTTTCTGATTAAGAGAACCCAGTGTTTATGTATTAGGGTTATAGGAGAGCCCTAAAGACAGGCTCGTGAAACTGAGTGCTCTAAATACAGTATATATGCTGTGGTGTATTCATTTTTTCATTAGATTATCTTTCTTGCTGCCCCCTCTCATCACCTTTATCCAGTCTCTACTGAGCAGAATGGAAACACAATAAAAATCAAGTTAGAGTTAAACTTTCAAATCCACATTGGGAGAAATTTGACAAATCAAGTTTGTCAGTGCCTCTCTTTCATAAAGAAGACCATAAACTCCTCCTGGGAAAGTTAGCACAGATTTGCAATTGGCCTGTAGCTAATTAGTTCATTTTATCATCCATTTATCATTGTGTTATGGTAAATTTATATACTACTTCATATATAATTGATGTATGCTAAATAGATGTTACTAGGACATAGACTTACGAATGCTTGACATGAGTGGGTGACCTAAGGGTGACCCCCCATGCCAGTAAGGTCAGAAGATGTAAAAGTTGTGCCAACAGGTGATGTTACAAAAAAAATAGATTGCAATAAACTGCAATGTAGTGTCCAAGATCAAAGGAGACCTGAATAATATCATGAAATATTCTGTCCTGCCCGCAGGATACATATTTTGCATAAATGTAAATGAGAATAAAAGAGACTAAGAACAACCTATGAAAAACAGGGCACCCCAATATTCATGGGGTGTGGAAGGTACAGAGAAGGAAAAGAGGGCTGAAACCCTCATGCATATGCAGAAGGTGTTAGGTGTGCACAGAACAACAATATAAAAGAAGTTCCCTGGTTAGGTAAAAGTGGGAAGACACAAGGGTAGACCCCATGGGAAACCCCAGCAGGAACCATCCTTCTATCAATGATTGTCTGTTGAGAGGTCCATCAGACTTTGGAATATCTTTAGGGATGTGAGTTTGACTACAGTCTTAGTCATTGCATGGATTTATGTAGGATTTCTGTATGCATGGGTAATTGTAACTTTACTTATTGCATTTATAAAATGTGTAGTACAGATAAGACTTAGTACTTGTGATTGTGTCTGTGGTCACTATCCTTGGACTTCATGTGTTCCTAAAGTCTCCAAGTCTGAGAAAAGTACCAGAAGTAATTTTCACTCTGAGTTTGAAGCTGTAGCAACAGGAGCTGAACCCATGGTAGTTTAATATGAAATTACAAAATTCAATTTAAATAAAAAAAAGGCGACAGGTTTTAACTGCAAATTCACAGTCTTGCTCTTGTTATCAGTATCTTTAGGAACGCCACCCTTTTCTTATCCTCCCATGTTAACTTCCAATCCAGTGGTTTGATACAACTCCTGACTGCGGACTTTCATTTAATATCAAGTTTCAGAGTAACAGCCGTGTTAGTCTGTATTCGCAAAAAGAAAAGGAGTACTTGTGGCACCTTAGAGACTAACCAATTTATTTGAGCATAAGCTTTCGTGAGCTACAGCTCACTTCATCGGATGCATACTGTGGAAACTGCAGAAGACATTATATACACAGAGACCATGAAACAATACCTCCTCCCACCCCACTCTCCTGCTGGTAATAGCTTATCTAAAGTGATCACTCTCCTTACAATGTGTATGATAATCAAATTGGGCCATTTCCAGTACAAATCCAGGTTTTCTCACCCTCCGCCCCCCCCACACACAAACTCACTGTCCTGCTGGTAATAGCCCATCCAAAGTGACCACTCTCTTTACAATGTGTATGATAATCAAGGTGGGCCATTTCCAGCATGTTACAAAAAAACTATAATGAGAAATCTTGAGGATTTTAAAAAGTTTCTTAAAACATGGGATTGTCTTTTGAAAGGGGTGATCCTTAGTGCACAGACTTGTGTTCACAGTCTCATAGTGTGGCCTTAGGCAAATCACTTATCTTCTCTTTGCTTCAGTTTCCCATCTATAATATGAGGAACACTTCATTTGTAAAGTGGAATAAACCAAAAGAAAAGCCTGCACTGGTGAGGGGGAAGCCTGGAACAGCCTGGAAGGATGAGGAAGAATAGCCAATGCAATGATCTGTGGCGATGCAAAAAAGAAGCCTTTGGTAGCCAGCTGAATGACTAGGGAAAGAGAGAGTTGGAGTTTCTGGCAGAGGAAGGGGAAGTTTGCTGATCATGCCTCTAAATGCAGCAAAAAGCACTTGATTGACTGACATTTAGCTTAACCGAACAAAATGGTTTCAATGTAAATTAAGAGACTGACTGGTATTTCAGGCAACATTTTTCAGTTAGACTCTAACAGCACAGTATATGCAAGGAACATGGACAAACTCCAGCTACTCCACCCACGCGGAGTTCTTTGCAGGATCGAGCAGCCGGTGGAGCAAATGATGCATAGCAATTGAAACCTTTGTGAATGACATGACATACTTTCAGCTTTTTACAGCAATTTTCTATTGCAACTAAAGCTACTATCCATGTCTATGATAGTTGTGGTGTTTTTCCAGCTGATAGTGGCTTTGATCCCTATATATACCCTGTATACAAAGGTTTAAAAAAAATAAACTTTAGTTGGAAATTTTCCCCTACATATTGATGTACTTTGCTGTCCAAATATATTTTCCTTTAGTCAACAGTTGGTGAGTCTTGGAGCAGTGGCACCAGTTCAGATATTTCTTGGGGGCGCCGGGACAATTTCCAGTCCCTACCCACTTCCTCAGGGACCCTGGGTCTCCCTTGGCCAAGGAGTCTCCCCTCTCTCTTACCTACACAATGCATGAGCCAGCGTTGCCAGGAGTTTAGTTCTCAGTAGACTCCCCTGGGCTCCTCTTTACAGGAACAGACTCCCCATGCACCAAATCGCAACACTATCTAGAGGAGGGGCAGCCAGAACAAATTTCAGTGGTATTGCAACCCCGGGAGCCAGGTCATAATGCCATTCACTGAAATTTGGCCTGGTCACTTTCCATCTGTACGGAGGGTCAGCTGGGTCAAATTTCAGTGGCATTGCGACCACACAGCCAGGGTAATGTTCCCGACCACAGCAGCACCAGCCACACTGATTTAGAATGGAACTGCTGCTTAAAAGTGGTCGAGCTATGGCCTCACCGGGTCCATGGCCTATGGGACATTGAGCAAGTGCAAAAATCTTGGGTAGAGGTCGTTCACCCTCCCACCCCCATAGTCTTTCCTAATTGGCACCACTGGCTTGGAGTATTTGGGTTTTGAGGTTCGTTTGTTTTTTTGACAAATGCCTAATTTGAGGTTTTCTTAGATTCCCTTCTTAAGGCTGGATCATGCACAGAGAGTGCTGTGTATAAGGATACGGTAAATTATAACCAGGAGAACTGTGAGTGAAAGGGAGCCCAATTCTGCACCAGTGAAAATACCGCTGCATGGTCATCAAGTGACTTCTGCCTGGCAGGACTAAGGCTGGAGAGCATGTAACTGTCTGATGTGCAAGATAAGGATTGTACTAAAACCCGTGTCTCTTCAGATGCACTCATTCGCTACCTACATCCGCCCTTTCTTTGCCATGCACTCTGCACTTGCAAGGGGCTTGAGAGCAGTTTCTGCTCGGTGCTGAACATGATGATTAAGGCTCAGGACATACTGTATTCATTGCTGTGTGGGCTCAGCTCCCACCTGTGCTGCTGCGTAACTTCACACGCCTTGCTGTGCACCACACAGGATTTGCAGAGTCAAGCCCTTCAACTGCTTTGGGCTAGAATATCTTCCAACATTCTCTCTCTCTCTTTTGACAGACTCTCTCACTCTCTACAGTATTATACTAATTTGGTATTTTTCTGCAACCTCCTTTTGCAACTATTGTCACAGCTACATTCTCTACCAGCTGATATAATCGATGAACAATAATGTAAGAAATACATGAGTGCCCCCTTTTGTCCAGTGTAAAGTAAAACAATTCAGCTGCTTCTTTTTCCCAGAGGGAGAATAGAATCAAGTCACTTCTATTTATCGATTACTCTATATTTACTTACAGGGTGAAGTGGAATAAAATAGACAAATTCACTTTTGTTATAGCTTATGATAAAACGTAGAACTATAGCTGTACATGTACACATTCAGATTGTGTGTAAGAGATTTTCTATACAAATATGCAAACATGCGCATACACATTAACATAAGATGGAGTTAGTATTATTTTCTTTCTATCTCTACTACTACACTCATCATGGTTGTATCTGTGTAGAGAGACTTTCTCTTTGGTATCACTTTGATCAGAGAAATCAGATCTAATAAAATATTCTTTTTCCCTAGCCCTGTTTGAACCATGGGATTCACTTTTCCTGGAGATAGGATCTGAAACATGGCTACGCTGTGTTATTAAGAAGTCTGATTTCCCAGATAGTCAGACCTATGAATATTAACATTCTCACTTGCAGTCCCTCTTGAATAATTGAGAAAAAATATTACAAATACATATGCTATTTGAAATCTAGTAACTAGTCAGAATGCATATAGTAGATGGATGTTGCACAAAAGAATGTACCAGCTTTCAATTTATGTTGGAGGAGGCATCCCTAACATTACTGTAGCTGTACTGTCATCTTCAGGAAGTTTGCAAAACAGACAGGGCTTTGTTTTGGATGTTTGAGTAGGAGATGAGGGTGGAAAGGGGTTTATTGTAAAATCAGTTAATAATACCATTTATAATACAGACAATACCTCCATGTTTTAAAAAAAAAAGTGAGGTTTTTCCCTAAATTAGCAAAAACAATCAGCCAAAACATTGAAGAATCCCTGGTTCTGTGCATTGGTCAATAACATTCCTTGATTGTTCAGTGGGTGGGTTGCCTCTGGAAAAGAGTGGAGTAAAGCAGTTAGCTCTTGCAATTTGACAAAAACAAAGAGCATCTTATTATATGAAAAATCCGGTGCTTAAAATGTATTCCTAAATAAAGAAGTCTACAAAAATGTCATGTGAAATCTGTCTTGCAAGATTGTATGCCTTTTTGTTAGCTCATTTAGAAGGCACCCCATGAAATACTGGAGACTTTATTTTGTGAACTATACTTAGAAATAGGAAGAAGAATCTGTTGAGTTCAGAGGGCAATTAAAAAAAAAAGCTTATGTGAATACAGTGCTTATGAAAGATGCCAAACTGAGCTGTAAAGAGCATGCAGTGTTGTAGCCTTATTGGTCCCAGGGTATTAGAGAGAAAAGTGAGTGAGGTAATATCTTTGAGTTGATCCAATAAAAGATATTACCTCATTCACCTTGTGTCTCAGTTGTAAAGAGTGAAGGTCTTAATTTATCCAGATAATAGAAGGTATGCAAGGCATGTGCTATACCACTCAAATTGCCTCAACACCTCTTCTGGAGGAAACACCCAGATGTTCAGTGTCCATTTTCATTCAGCCCAGAGTCCTTTCTGAGACTGCCAATTAGAGCTGCTCAAATAATAGAAAAACAGATTAGTATATATACATTTGAAAATCAAGAACTTGCATACTATTTGCTGCTGTTTGCAGGGCCAAAATATTAGTTATTCGTAAATATTTCTACAATTGCTGGTAATACACAAATGTTTTGCTATCTTGAAAATGTGTCGTGTTAGTACCAGAAATGTGTTTCTTGCTGTTCGATTTGCATCATTTATTATTCTCCTGTTAAAAAGTAACAGTAATCCAAGTGGGAAGCAGATCACCACTTGACCAACTGTAGACAGATAACAACTAATGAATATATCTATCTGTTAGTATAGTTACTCATATGACCCTCATCGCAGTAGTACCCTGATGCCTTACTATCTTTATCCACACAACTGTCCTGTGAGGAATGGGTTTATTATCCCCATTTTACAGATGGGGAACTGAGGCACAGGATGTGTAAAGTGACTTTCCAAAGATCACCAAGGAAGTCTGGCTGAGCCAGGAATTGAATCCAGTGTTCTTGAGGCCATGGGCCATAGCCCATCTCCTATGCACTAAACTATCCCTCCTCCCTGTACACACTATTTGAAAATATCCTAAAATTTTAAAATTCCAACTATTCGGTGAATACTTACAAAAACTGAATTAACTTGCAGAAATCTAAAATGATCAGCAAGAGCTTCATAAACCATAAAAAGCCTAAAGTTATAAAATTTTTGGTTGGACATATGCTGTTCAACTCTATTTCCAACCTGAAATATTTTTTCCAAAAAATATCCTGGGATGGTATATTTTTGTGATGTGCATACCTGTGTAGTAGAACTGGACTGATATAACCGTTTTATTTCACTTAGGCCAATGAACAGCTATTAGATGGTAATGAAATTCAGTCATTTCTGACCTGATCCAGATTTGAACAAGTGACCTGGAGATAGGAGGCTTTGTATCCAAGCCTCTAAATTCTGCTAACATTATTATTACTTTTTAAATATCGCTTTGAGATATTTTCACTTTTCTTGTATACTGTTCCCAGCTGAGATTATATTTAATAGCTTTAGATCCATGTAAGACCGAGAACGAAAGACATTTTAAAGTAAATGTGCAGGAACTGTGCAGCTGAAACAGAATAAATTACGTTTAAAATCAAGGAAAGCTCCTGAGAGAAGTGTAGCAAACTTATTTTGATTTTGTGCGTTGCATCTATGAGCTGTATTTTTTCTGATTTTATATCATTGATGCAGCAGGTAGTTCTTCCAAATGAAAAAGCTTTTGAATAAAGGTCAACAAGTTTTTGGAGTGCTATGGATTTTTTTATGCATTTTAAAAATTCAATATATGGTAGTACAAAACATCGATATGTCTCATATGCATAATACCCCCTCATCAGCAACTGATCTTCATCCCTGTTCAAAGACATTGCTTCATTTTGCCTGAGTCTGAGATCCCATGAAACCCAGCTCACTGAAAGCTTTGGGTAAATTGGGTACTTATACAAAATATTCTGGCATGCCTGGTCAGAGGGAAAGCATTTGGTTTCCCCCACTTTTTTTCTAGAGATCCATCTCTCCAACACAGATTCTTGTTTGATTGAAAGGAAGGACCCATTGGCCAAGCGAAGTGAGGCCTAATACACAACTTGAGGGATTTTCTGTTTGTCTGTAATGTGTTAACTTTTGAAGACCACATTCAATCAATTCCAGAATTTCAGGGGATGTTCTAGGAATCAGTGGGAAGAATCACATTGAGTTTGGTGACAGCTGGAAAACCAGAACATCAGAAAAGTCTGATTTCCACACAGTGTCCATTTGTTGGGGGCAGAGAGAGGAGCGCTGTGACATCAGAAGTAACTCAGTCACTCACTCCAGTTCATTTGCATATTTCAATCCCATTGGTTGAAATGAGTCCACAAACGAAACTGTCGGTCAGGAATGAGGTGCTTTGACAGAGTTGGAAGGGGGGTGTGGGAGTGCAGGACTGGAATAGTGGGGGCTACTTCAGATCAGGAACTATATTGGCTGGCACAGGCAAGATCATTTATCTTTGTTCAGTCCAAAGTGTTTTAGTTCATCTAAACAGTACCCATTTGGTGCTCTAGGCAGAGAGAGATTCCTCTGCCTGCTGCAACAAAAGGACGCTGTCAAGGGAAAATTGGTGTTGGTATGAAATAGATAAAACAACAAAGGTAAGTTTAGTTACTGTCTTTCACTGTAGGCCCCAATTATCTAACCATATCTAAATCTCATCATATCTTCTCTGAACCTTCTGTGCCACAGAACTGTGGCATCCATTGTAATAACATTAATCAGAGTGAACTCATTTGGCCTTAATGTAGAAGATACATGTAATAAATGTAATTCCACAGGAATTTGATTTTAATTTAGTATGCATGTATGGCTATGTATTTGAAAGTTTGTCTGAATAATGAATTATATTCTCTAGCCATTTCATAATAGTTCTAATTTAAGTAATAGTATATCTTAATTGCTTTTCTAATACCTAAATGTCCTTGACAAGCAAAATGATCAAAACTGAACACTTCATGCAGTTTAGCCCAAAATTTGAATTCCTGTCTAGCTATGTATTTTCATTATGCAAATTAGGACCCTGTGAACAATTTTCACAGAGTAAATGGGAAATCACAATAGAGCTCCCCACTGCTATAAAACGTAAATCTCTCTAGTCCTTGCCTCTCTCCTGCTCTTATTGCATGGGACCAGGTTTTGGTAAATCATGGCTCTTCATCCTTCATCTTTGGAGGCTCCTACACAGTTTCAGCACAAGGGGTCTTGTTGCCCAGGGTTTGCTCAAAAATATACAGTATACTCTTCAGAGCCCAGAGAAAAGCAGCCACTAAAAACAGTGTGCTTCCTGTAATGGATGGTGGAGGTAGCCGTCTGGCTCTTCAGCCTACAGAGAAATCACCTTTGCTCCTGTAACACCGAGTTGTTTGTTACCACTGAGTTAAAACAACAAGGCTCAGGGAAGTTAACACTCCATTTCCATAGCCCAATACGCCAGTGTTCCCAATTAGTAATATAATGTAGCCTGCCTAATTTAGATCTAGAGGTGATGAATGTCATCATCTATCCCTTCACACTGCACTGTGGTGTACTGTCTAAGCCCTAGTGAATCTTACCAGTACCACTGTATCATTTATTTCTCGCAGTGTGTTGTCATGGCCACGCTGCATTGTTTTGATTTGGATTCGAACAACAGTAAGTCAATTAGAGCAGGACTAGGCCCCTGGGAAATGACATTGGCAACTCCCTCCCTCCCAGTAAGAGTACAGCTGATGATAGCTCTGAACAATTGCTTTCTTTTCTTTGTCCATTTTGTTGTTTTTCCTGCAATCCAATGAGTCTTTTCTTTCCTAATTAGCTTTCTGAAAGGTACCTTATCAAACGCTTCTCTCATCAGCAAAACAGACCAATTAGCTGTGCGTTGCTGTATTGTGGTAGAGGTAAAAAATAGCTGGGTTTTGTAGAAAATAAGCATGTGGCTTTTTTTTTTTAAAATCTGAGTGGTTGTCTCCTTTCATTCTGCAGTTAAGTTAGAGGAACCATGGTAAAGTAATTTTTTTTTTAACAAACAGTATGTCAGTGCTTAGATAAAGAGAATACATTTCTAGTCAAGTGTTTCATTTCCTGGATTAATATAGGCAGAGGAATATGTTTTGACAGTTCGAATTCTCTTCTGCTGGGATGCTTTTTGGCATTATTCTGTGCAAAAGGAGTAAATCTAAAGCATTTAAACAGCCTGCTGAGCCTACAATTCCCTGGCATTTAAAGAATACACATTCAAACACCTTTCAATGTGTCGTCGTCCCCTGATTCCACATGGAGAAAACACTGCTCCCCTTCCAGGGGCAGAGCTGATCTTGAACAAAGTAGAGCCAACGTGGGTATTACTGGATGCTTGGGGATCTGTACAGACCTAGCACCGCAGCATACAGCTCCACAGTACTTTCCTTAACTGCTGAGAGATGGGGTTTGAGGACTAGAAGCTGTGCCACTGGACCCACAACTGCAGGATCTACTGACTAATGCACGCCCTTGCGTGTGAGAAAGAAGGGGCAGAATACACAAGGGCTACTCCAATTCTGAGGTAGTAATAGTGGCTCTAGATCAACAGTTCTCAACCAGGGGTCTGCAGCCCTCTGGGGGTCCACAAGTAGCGTTCCCTCTAATTTCTTATGTCCATGTGTGGAATGAAGTTTGTTATGTGCACCAGTATGGAGGTGATAGTGACACATCATCTTCATATTGGTGCACATAACAAAATTCATGTGGTGGGGGTGGGGCCGAGGGGTTCGGAGTGTGGAAGGGGGCTCAGGGATGGGGCAGAGGGTTGGGGTTGGGGGGATGAGGGCTCTGGCTGAGGGTACAGGCTCTGGGGTGGGGTCGGGGATGAGGGTTCAGGGTGCAGGCTGTCCGGGGCTGTGGTAGGGAGAGAGGACTCCCCCCCCAGCCCTCTCTCGCCGCAGCAGCTCGGGGATGGGGGAGATGCGCCTCTCCCGCAGCAGCTCTGGTGGGGCTGGGCTGGGCTGGGCTGGGCTGAGGGAGGGGCTCCTCTCCCCCAGCCACGGCAAATCCGGAGCAGGTCCATGGTGGGGCCAGCAGGGAGAGGCACTTCTCCCTGCCACAGCCCTGAGCCTTTCTGTGGGGCTTAATAGGCAGCTGAATGGCTGCGCGGCCATGCAGCTTAGAGGGAACTTAGTCCACAAGCCTTTTCAGTGGGGCCGTGAGGTCCCATGGCTGAAACATAGAGTCTGAGCACCCCTTGTGGGGCTGAAGTCGGGAGCTGAGGCTGAAGCCCTGATCCCCGTGCCGCGCCCCCCAACCCCAGGGCTGAATCTGGGAAGCGAAGGGCTGAATACTGGAGCCCCGAGCCCTGGTGCTCCCCATGAGGCAGAAGCCCTGAGCCCATGAGCAGAGTTTGGGGGTATGGAGAACGTTGCCCCCCACCCCCAAACTGCAGCTCAAGAGAAGGGCAGTCCCAGGGACAGCTCCCCGCCCCCTGGCCTGGTCAGAGGCAGGAAGCCGGAGCCCGGCAGTGCAGGGCAGCTGCTGCTCTGGTTGGTGCCATGGACCAGGCAGCCAAAGTGTTCCCTCATCTCCTGCTGCTGCTGGTGCCCAGGGCTGAAGCTGCTCCTCAGCTGCCAGCCCCCTTTGCTTCCGCAGAGGCAGCCGCTAAGAGCTGCCTGGGTGGAGGGAGCCAGCTCTATGGCTGGCAAAATCCTCTGGGAGCAGGGAATGCAGGGGAGCCCTCCCAGAACACAGCCCCTCGTTACCCCCTCCCTGAACCTACCTGAGCTACCCCGTGTGCACACACAGCCCCTAGCTGCCCCCTCTCTGAAACCTGAGCTACCCCATATCCACACGCAGCCCCTAGTCACCCCCTCCCTGCACTTTGAGCTATCCCCTATCTGCACACACTCCATAGCTACCTACTCCCTGCACCCCCAGCCATTTTCAAACTTTTTGAGCTGAACCCCCGCCCTCCTTTGAGTTATAATTTTTGGTCCCCCCCACTCCACCCCCCTCCGCCCAACCCAGACAGACTGGGTGGCCTGATGAGGTGAGTCAGGGGGTGGAGGTGGCATTTCCTCCCTGGACCCTACCATGTGGAGCTGGCTCAAGCCACACTGCTCCCCCACCCCCAATAGAAGTCAAACTACGCCTATGCCCAAGGTCCCTGCCCCGAGCCCACCCCTGCTGGGCCCTGGAGTTTTGGTAGCATGGTAGTGGGGGGCCTCAGAAAGAAAAAAATGCTGCAATGGATCAGTTCCCCTGTTGCTGTGCTCTGCAGTCCCAACCCCTACAGACTTCCATATTGTACAGCCTGTTTACTCAGGATGTGTACTGGGTCCAGGATTTGGTTTTTGCTGAATGGGAGAATTTCAGGCACCAAAGTCTTCAAGCAGCAAGCAAGAGAAGCAGGGCAGGATTAAAAATTTCATTTCCAAACCATTTTGTTCAGGTAGTTGCTGTAGCAAAACTGCCTGGAACTACCAAGAGCCCGGAAGTGACAATGACTCACGTCTAATTATTCCCTTGAGCACTGAAAAGGGAATCCGTTTTGTTTTTCCAGGCAGAGCTCATTGTAAGTGTGGTGCTGTAAAGACCAGGGTATAGCATGTCTAGAGCTGGTCTGATTTTGGGCAAAAAGCCTATCATCTGAAGTTTAGATTAAGGCAGCAACCTTACCTATATGTAAAATTACAGCAGGGCACTTGAGAGAATTTACTCCTGAGGGCATTCTGTGCCAAAAAATTAAAAATTTTGTGCACTATGTTTTAAAATTCTGCAAAATTCTGCATTGGCCACTGACTGCACAGAGGTGGGAGATCGCTGTGAAGCTCCCTCCCCTTCCCCCGGGACATAGACTCTGTGTGGGGAAATCTGGGTGTGGGTGGCTCAATGGGGGAATCTGGGTGTGGGGGGATCTGGATGCACAGGGGCTTGTTGGGGGTTCTGTATGCAATGGTAATGAGACTCTTCAGAGGGGTCCAGTGAAGGTGATTGGGGCTCAGCAGTGGGGGTCTGGGTGTTGGGAGGGAATAGAGCTCAGCAGGGGGGCCTTGGTGTGGGGGACCCAGTGGGGGAGTCCAGATGCTGGGGGAGTGGGGCTCAGTGAGGTAGGGATCCAGATGCAGCTGGCTGGGGCTCGGTAGGGTGGGGATCCAGGTGCAGGTGGCTCATTGGGGTGGTCCAGGTGCAGGGGGAGTGGGGCTCGTCGAGGGGGTTCTGGTGCGAGGGGGTGAAGCTCAATGGGAGGGTCTGGGTATGAGGGGGTCTGGATGAATGGGGGTTGGGCAGATGGGATAGCATCTCCCTGTACAGTGATCCCTCCTCCTGCAGCTGTGGAGTGATGGGTGCAGGAAGCATGCGGGGCGGGGGAGGGGGGGATTATGGAGCTGCCTACAACCAGGGAGAAAGCTGCCTACAACCAGGGGAGGTGGGTCTGACACTGCCCTGGGTGCTGTGCAGGGGAAGAGGAAGTCCTGTCCTCCCCTGTCAGCCGGGACTAGCAGCTGAGTCTGGCACAGGGTAGGAGCCACCAGCCCGGTCTTCCCCAGTCCCGCCCTCTGCCCCACAGTGGTTTACCCCTCTGTCGGCTGCCCCAAGCACCCAAAACCTACTGCTGTGGAGGGTCTCATGACTGCTCTTGTGGTTTCCCTTTGCTTTCCCATCAGAGAGTAATTTTTTCTGCAGGGAAGCAAAGAAATCTGCAGGGGAGATAAATTCTGCGCGTGCGCAGTGGTGCAGAATTCCCTCAAGAGTAGAAGTTATTAATCCTCAAACTCATGACTAAAATCTGTTTTTAGCTGATCTGCACATGTCTGATCTACAATAAGCCTAAATATTATACTTGCAAATGTTTAATAAGTTGGGCGCTACTGTAACTTATATTAGATCCTATACTAGAACTTGTATCTGTATATACATTTATGTAGTTTCATATTATGAACTACAAAACATGTAGGATATTTTAAAGTTAATGGAGCCAATATTGCTTGACAGGAAGTGTGATGTTCATGTCTAATTAGCCAGTCACAGAGAAAAAAGTAGACACTTGCATGCAGAAAACATAAAGGCATTGGTGAGTGCCAGCGTATCAAACACAATGATGGTTATGTGCATCATGTTCAGCAACTTTAGTGAAGAACACTGTTCTGTATAATGAAAGAACTGCAAGGCTGTTCTGTTATTTGGTCACTGTTCAGTGGACAATGTATTGGGCTCTTCTCTGCATCATCACCTTGGCACAGGAGTTGTGATTAACAGCGTGGTCAGGCTGCGACTGTGGGCCTCTTGATAAATTCAGTGCTTTAGAACAAAGCCATCATTCTTCTGAGCGGTTTAATGTGCCATAATGAACTGAAATAAGGCAGAATGTAAAGGAAGGGAGATACAGGCACTCTGCTGGAAAGCAAAGTCATTAAAAATAATGAGCAGTCTTTCACTTCCTTCTTTTTATTAACTTTTTGCAAAGGACAAACTGGTAGTTTATTTTTTAACACAGCCTCCCCTTTACTGATATCCATTAGACAGATGGCTAAACATTTTCCACAACATGGTACACAATATTCAGAACAACAGTATAAGAAAATTCAGAGGATTTTCCCTTTCAATTCTTCATCTGCATATTCCTCAATCTGTTTCTCTAATAATCCTTCCAAGCTACTAACCCGTTACCAGCTTCCCTCCTCCCATCACATCAAAAAGGGTACACAAAGGTGGCATTTTTAAGGATAATTTGAAACACGTATATAAATATATATTTATTTCAAAAACCAGAAAAGACTTTAATTACCTGTTGTAAATTTGAACGAATGTAAGCCTTGCAAATTCTTCCTTGGCTTGACTCCTCTGGTGACTAATCCTAAAACATGCTGACAAAGTTCCACAACAGTTTGCAGACTTGGCCTGTCCTGATAATGCTGGGTAGAGAGGACAGACCCATCAGTGGTATTTTAAAATGTATTGCCCAGGAATAGAGTCCAGAAGGGGAACCCATAGAAGGTTATGTTTAATAGAATTTTGTTACTTGCTTCTCTGTCACTCTTTCTTCCCAATAATCAAGGAAACTTGCAATCTTTGATTAGTATTCATGGGGCCCAGTTCTGCATCCACGCTATATACAAAATCATCTGATAGGAGTTTTCCATGCAAATGGCTACAGAATGAGGCACATAACCTAACACTAGAATTTAAACATATATATGCTTGGAATACAGGAAAAGATTAAACTTATTTACAAACAACACTAAAATCTTCTTTAGTGCAATCAGACTAGTGGCTCAAATTATTGTCCCAGATCTTGAGAGTTGCAAAGAAGGGTTTAAGCCTCTAATTTACACTCAAGACTTGTCTCCACTGAAGAATTAACTCAAGTGTTTCCCCAAAGTTGAATCCTGCCTGCACACACAAATCCATAACTTGATGGCAATGGTGGTTTAATACCATTTAGCTGGCCTGTCAGGGGGTCTAGGCTACAGCTGGAGTTCAGACAGCCATGAAGCTGCTAATACAATCACTTCATGCAGTAATCCAATTGCTCTGTGCAGCTCATGTTATTTTGCAGTGTGGCCACTGTCACTGGAGCTAAGCTAATTTGAGAGGAGTTGGCTTTGCAGTGAAGGGGCTATTGCAGCAGGGGCTATCTACAATAAAGAACAACCAGTGCACAAAGTGCTCTGCCCATGCCCCTTTCTCTTGGCTCGCCCCATATATCCAGGACCACAGGGAGAGGCACAGTGCCAGTCTGGCAGCTCTATGCTACCCAAGGAACTCCCTTAGACGAGGGAGTTTTCTTTTGGGGGGGACATTTTAGCTATTTCTGCTAGCTTCCTGGACCCCACACATAGCTAAGCAATGTGAAGGGGCAAGGACACAACAGATCATCTGGACCAATAACATTTAACCTAGTGAGAACATTATTGATTTGTGTTAATGTCATTAACCCTGGCGTCTCCAGAGTTATAGCTACTTAAATTTGTTAATCCTTTCACTGCTGATCATCCAGTCAGAAAGAGATACCTGCACCTGCCCTCCCCCATTATGATCTTCATTGATTGAAAGGATGTTCTCTTGGAACAATCTTGCATAGTTTGAATATGTAAGTAGAGGAATATTCTGTATGGCCATTGATCTGTATAGCTGAGATTCTTGCTTCTGTTCCTAAAATGGTTACCAGCTAAAGAGCTGTTGGGTTCCTGAGGAGTAGAATTTTGTAGGTTTTTGATAAAACTTGGTCCTAAACCTTAATTAAGGCTCATTAGTCTAAGTAATAAATGCCTTACAATAATATCTCAGATTAAAATCAAAGATCATGGGAGAATAGAAAATAAAAGCCAAATCTCCCCCCAAAATTCAGTAGAATTGAAGAAAATCTTAACAGATTTTGGCAAAAATTCCCCATAGATGTCAAATGGCCCTACTAATGATTGGGTGTTCTCTCTCCTAACTGTGGGATACCTTTCTTTTAACCATAGTAGAATTTAATAGGGCTAGTATTCCCACTTAACACACCTCTGCATGCTAGGCTGAAAGCTTGACTTCTTTCAATATGCTGATGGATACTCCCTCAACATGGGGTTAAAAGATGAAGACCTAAATGGATTCAAATGAGTTTGGAATCTGCTAAAGAATTCTCAGATGTGTCACAAAGCACTTTAGAACTCTTTTTGGAAAACACTGTTTTTTCAAGAGGAAATTATTCAGAAAGCTTGATCCTGCCAGTGCAGAGTGCAATGAATGTAAATGCAAGACAAAACATGATGAAAAGAACAGTGAGCCCAGGAGATCCAATCTTGCATTAAGGAGAGCACTACTCTACAGCCACCAAGTTACTCCTGATAGAGTAGTTGGTAGGAGTGTAGTTAAAGGGAGGAGCAATATTTCTCTCACAATCTCTACAAGGCAATTGTGTGTGTTCATTGCAAAATTCTGCAGCATGCTCACAATGGAGAATTTGAGAGGGGTGTAAAATAAATGAAGTTTAATGTCAAAATAAATAAACAACAAGGGGTACTGTCATGATTGGACAAGACCATGCTAGGAAGAGGGGGAGAGAATAAAATGGCAATTCTGGGCTACCTGCTTCATTAGGTCTAAGGTGCCACATAAGGTACAGGATCCTGGACACAATATTCAAATAAAACTTTGAATGAGCTGTTAGAGCTCTTGAGTGCTCCTTAAAGCTGTACTGACATAGTTGAATTTAATGTTAACAAAGGAGGAAGGATGGTCTACTGGTTAGGGAACTTGTCCAGGCATTGGGAGTCCAGAGATTCAATTCTTTACTGTACCACAGACTTCCTGTGTGACCTTCAGCAAGTCAGTTAGCCTCTCTGTGCCTCAGTTTCCCATCTGTAAAACGGAGATAATAGCATTTCCCTACCTCACAGAGGTGTTATGAGGATAAATACTTTAAAGACTGTGAAGTATTTTGAGATCTACTGAGGAAGAGCACTATATAGGCTAACTACTATTAAATTTATCTTGTCAATAATCTATGGATTATAAACCTCTGAGATTGTAGTGCATTCACAGGATACTCAAAGAACATGCTCACACCACATGCTATAAGAGCACTGAAGCCCTTACAGTAACTTTCTCCTGTGATTCAGGAATAATGGTCTAATAAAATCAAACTGCATGTACTATCTTAATGGTAACGATTTCATGGATGCTAGTGTTCAGATAAGTGACTGTAATAATATACTTTCTCTCAGAATTCTGCTTGAAAAATAACACTGACCGATGACGGAATATTTAAGCAAGGAATTCCAATTGTGTTTGTGCATTTTGTTTGTTTGTTTTTGTTTTTGCTTCACTTGCCTTTCCCATGCACCTTTCCAAACCCCAGTTTGTACTTAGAGCTGAGTGACTAATTCACAGTAAATAATTTATTTGAAGCATTTAGTCTCTCTCTCTCTCTTTTTTTTTTAATATCTGTGAAGAGATTGTGATTTCTTCAAATTAGTTGCATTTATTCAACAACTATTGTGGTTTAGTAACAAGGGCATTAGACTGTGATGCTGCAGAGCTGAATTCTCTTCCTCACGCTCACACTAACCTGCTGTGTGACTTTGGAAAAATCACTTAATCTGCCTATGCTTCCATTTCCCCTTTTGCCACTTGTCTTGTCTCTTTAAAATTTAAGTTCTTCAGAGGAGGGACTGTCTCTTATATGAGTGTGCACAGTGCCTAGCATAATGAGGCCCTGATCTCAGCTGGGACCACTACTTGCTACCGTATTACAAATAATTATTCATAATTGCCACGGTTGCAGGGCTAGCTGCACCTCTGTCCCCACTCTGGGCTCCACGAGTGCACCCTTTCAAATGTCAGGCCTTGTGCCTTTATCTCTCCTGGAGTAGAATTATGCAACTCTCCCACTCTTAGACCGGGCACTGGGCTACAGCACACTGTGGATCCACCATTCTTACCCAACGGGTCCAACTGGGTTCAGCACCTGTTGTTCTTCCCTTAAGGAGTCTGTGAGCAGTGGTGAAAAGAGTGACCAGACAGCCTTCTCAAATCGAAGTATTGTTTAATCTTAACAGTGGGAATAAAACATTTAGAGAAAGGAATTTAAGACAGCCTGTACAAATGTCTACCTTACCTCAAGGCTTAGCATCCCCTGCTAGAAGCCTACGAAGGCCTAACTTCTTCAAACAGCACAGTGGATATCTGCATGTGTCAGTCTGAACAGCGTCCCAGCAACAACTGGCTGATGGCTGGACAGAGAGTGTCTTTTAAATTATTTATAGAGACAAGGTGGGTGAAGTAATATCTTTTATTGGACCAATTTCTGTTGGTGAGAGAGAGAGACAAGCTTCCAAGCCACACGAAACTCTTCTTCAGGTTTGGGAAAGGTACTCTGAGTACCTCACCCACCTTGTCTCTCTAATATCCTGGGACCAAGATGACTACAACTAAACTATTTATAGTCCTTTTAATCTGTTGGCCCCAAACAAGCTTTGTAATTTGGCTAGAGCAGGGAGACAGGATCTTCACAGCTAATAGCTCAAGCATTATCTCTTAACTACCCTAAAGTTTTTAACAGGGGATGGCTTATCTTGAGCCATTGCTTTCACTTCCTGCTTTTTTTTACAATTCCCTGTTAAACTCAACCAATATATTCACGCAGTAAACCTCCCAATATTTAACCCGATGTACCATACAGCAAACATCTTAATAACCAGGTCCACACTGGGTATTCCTAAATTGTTACAGAGCAGCTCCATATCTGTCAGAATAATAGTTTTATTCCAGATTTTCATCAGTGTCACTGAATACTGAATTAGGTCCTAAAAAATTAGGTTCTAGTAAAAAAAACCCAAACAAACCATAAACCCAAACAAAACCAAAAAAGTTCACTCTGGACTGTTGGTTGTAGCTGGTATTTTTCTGTTTCTGGCCTGAATGAGTGTGGAAGCGCTTCTCGCAAAAAGTCTTGTGTGTAAATTTAAAATACAGTTTCCTTGAATAATTGCAATTTTGGAATGTATTAAGCTAGCATTTTCACCAGTACAACTCTATCATAGGACTGATTATAGGAAGGAAAAACACAAGGTGTAAATAAGACTGAAGGAAATTCCAATAAAAATACAAATGAATATTCACTGTGTATGTGCATATAATATGTTTGCCTTATTCATTCATTTTTGAAATTATTTAGGGCTATGCTGATTTATACAAGCCGAGGACCTTGCTGGGTTTCTATTCCCGAAGAGATGATTCCAAACTCAATTTCCTACTGCGCAAAATAGACATGAACTGTAAATGATTTTGCCCCTGAGAAGCCCTTTCTGTTTGTGTGTGATACAGTTGCTTTTCATCTTTTGCTAAAACTGGCATGAATCAAACCTTGAACTCTTTTCCTCTGCATATTCCCAAATGCTAAAACGTTTTGCAGTTTCAGGATGGCAGAATGACAGGTGTAATGGGCACACTCCATCCCCATCCTCTGGTGCCCCAGAAACCTCTCAGACTCTGGCAGCAGGTAGCAATTTCATATGAATTTATTTATATTCCCATCACCAACACCCGGGCAATCTTGTGCAGCAAAATATTGACAGTGTTTCTAGTTATCAGGCTGTTTCCCACAGGAGTCTAGGAGGGACAGAGATCTCCCTTCCTTGTGATCACAGTACATACTGAGTTCTACTAACCCAGGTCATCCATTCTGGCTTCCTTCCTGTGTCTTCCTTTATACCTTCAACTGATGACTAATTGGTTCATCAGCCTTCCCAGCCTGATCATCTAATTAGCTGCATACCCCCAATCAGCCTTCTCCAGGGGAACTGATTGGTGCCTAAGCTGGCTCATCTGTTAGCTTCCAGCACTCTGTCACACACCATCCCACTTTGTTGAACGCTGAAATTCCTTTTTCTTTGTGCTCTCCCTTTTTTTAGCTGTTTCCCACGATCACCCCCAGGGTGGTTATCCAGTATCCCCTTACAGCAGGGATTGTTAACCTGGGGTGCGAGATGCCCTTTTTGGGGGTGCAAGACATGCCAGATTTTTTTAGAAGGTAAATCATGGAAAACACAAATTAAGCACTGGCATGTAAGTACAACTACTTTGTTTCATCAAACCTATGTATTTTTTAACATTATACATTTTTTAACGATTACTGTAATATACAAACAAAAAATATATCTAGGTTTAAAGAACTGACCTACTTCAACGATTTCTGATACGGGGTGCGAGAACATATTTTGATTTTTGATAAGGGGCGCGAGAACATATTTTGAGAACCAAAGGGGTGCAGGCTGCAGTAAAGGTTAAGAACCACTGCCTTACCGGCTTCATCCATCCTCCACTCCTTTGTGGGAGGGGGTCATCCCTCCCAACTCTGTATCTGCCCACAAGTCTTCACACCAGGGGCAACTTGGGGTCTAATCTCCCCATCCTCACCCTATTTATTTTGGGGTAGGACATATTTTATCACCCCATTGTGCTTTTTATCTATAGCGCCCCCCTCCCCTTTCTCCTAGCCTTATAAGTGTATCCTGGGGTTCCTCATCTCAGGGCCCTGGCAGCAAGCATTCTGGGAACAGACCATCTCCTTTAAATACTCTTAGGTGTTCTTTCTCATCCAGTGTCTGCTCTTTCTTTTTCCTCTTTTCCCCTTGAGAACCTCTATTTTCATCTTTTACTCCCTGGCTTGTACTCCAGCCCACCTAGTGACTTGAAACTTCTGTCGGTACTTCTCCATAAACAGACCCATGTGATCTAATATGGCCATTTTAACATCATCATAGTTCGTCACAAGGCCATGCAGACTGCTTGAACCGCCCCCTGTCAAATACAGTGCTGACCAAAGGGCCCATATTCCTCTGTCCCTGCTGGCTTCTGTTGCTACCCTTTCAAATGTCACTAGAAATGCACTGGGGTTATCCAATAACTCTGAGCATGAAGACAGCTATTTAAAGGTAAACATTGTCCCAGAGTGATATATTGATGAACTGCTTTGACCAGTTTAATGGGAAAAAAAAGATTTTTATTGGATACCTTGATTGTTTACTACAAAATTGCTTTTCAGTGCTGCGATGAGTGCAGTTATGTGTTTATATATAAAAAGCAGCATTCCCTTTCCTTTGTTCTTTCCTTCCTCCCTCTCCCCATAGTCTGTAGTCAGTCCTCCATATTGTCTCACTGGTATGTGATGCTCAATCACACTTATGGTGGTAGAGTATATAAGTGAGGAAAATAAAATTGGCTGATTGTGGATGCACTGTTAACAGATGGGCACAGAATGGTCTAATTAGTACTTTAAAAATGTGGCCATATTTGTGCCTAAGGCAGTGGACTAGGACTCGGGAGACTTGGTTTCTATTTCTGCTCTATCACAAATTTGCAGTGTGACTTTGGCAAGTCACTTAATCTTTGTGCCTTGGTTCCCTATCTGTAAAATGGGGATAAAAGCTAAATCCCTAAGTGCAGAAAATTTTCAGGATGCAATAGTTTTCCATTTCATAGATTACAAGGCCAGAAAGGACTGTTGTGATCATCTAGAGTGACTTTCTGCATAGCATAGGCCCTAGGACTTCCTTGTTTCAAGTCCACTAACTATGCTAGGACTAAAGAAAAACATCCAATCATGATTTAAACATTTTCACTGATGGAGAATCCACCACAGCCCTTGGTAATTTATTCTAAAGCTTAATCACCCTCACTCCTAAAAATGTGTGCCTTATTTCTAACCTGAATTTTTTTAGCTTCTTGTTATACCTTTGTCTGCTAAACTGAAGAGGCCTTTAATTACCACATTTATGTTCCTAATGTAGGTACCAATAGACTGTGTTCAAGTCACCCCTTAACCTTTTTTTAAAAAATAAACTAAACAGATTGCGCTCTTTGAGTCTGTCACTGTGAGGCATGTTTTCTAATCCTTTAATCACTCTTGTAGCTCTTCTCTGACTCCTTCCTAATTTGTCAACATCCTTCTTGAGTTGTGAACACCAGAACTGGAGATGGTATTATAGTAGTGGTTGCAGCAGTGCCAAATATAGAACTAATATAACTTCTCTACTTCTGTGACATTCTATAGCTTGGGGGAGCGTATTGTAACCCCCATAGTCCTCATTTTCATATAATCGTGATCTTACATATAAAGCATGCCTTGTGAGGTATCAGGGGAAGGTTATGATCTGCTGAAAATCATTTCTCTATCCATATATGTGTATCATTAATGCATATGAAGTTATAAGAATTGTGTTGTATGGTGGTTACTAAAACATGCTGTAAATTGGGGAATCAGCCAGATATTAGCTCGCCAGAGCCAACAGCAAGGAAAGTAACCAATGCCCGAGCAGGACATCAAACAACTCATCAACAGCCATTGTCCAGCAAGGGAGCTAGAATGCAATGACTCACCTGCATGAGGCCACACCAGGGGAATTGCTCAACCTGGCTTGGAGAGACTCAGCAATGCCCCCCAGGCATGCCTGGACTTGTGCTCCCCAAGCACGTGGACTGAGGGTATAAAACAGACAGAGTGGACATATACTGGGCCCTTCTCCTGCCCCCACTTTATTGCAAGCAACTAAGTCACTGAGAAGAAGACAAGACTCCAACAGAGGAGTTTGGCCCAGGTTTAAGGAACAAACCTGTATATTAAGGACTGCAATATCCGGTGGGATGAGAAAAACTGCTTCATCTAGATGTTGCCCAGTCTAATAGGGTTGAGAGTTTAGACTGCGTGCTTATATTTTATTTTTATTTTGGTATATTTATTTATTATATATTTAATATATTTATTATATTTATTATACTCTGACTTTTTACCTATCACTTAATATCACTTAAAATCTATCTTTGTAGTTAATAAATGTGTTTGAAGCAGTGTGTTTGGTTTGAAGCATGTCAGAGACTCCCCTTGGGATAACAAGCCTGGTACATATCAATTTCTTTGTTAAATTGACAAACTCTTATAAGCTTGCAGTGTCCAGCAGGCATAACTGTACACTGCAAGATGGAGGTTCCTCGGGTTGTGTCTGGAGCCGGAGATATTGGCTAGTGTCATTCAGTTGCACAATCCAAGGAGCAGCTTACATGTTAGAGGCTGTGCATGAACAGTCCAGGAGTGGGGGTTCTCACAGCACAGCAGAGTAAAGCTGGCTCCCAGAGTCAAGGAATGGAGTGACTTAGCAGATCACCGGTCCAGATAACACCAGGGGAACGTCACAACTCCCTATTCGAAATTCCCTTGTTTATGCATCTAAGGACTGCTTTACCCTTTTTGACCACAATTAAATAGTCTTTCACTTCAAGGCATGTTTTCTAATCCTTTAATAATTCTCATGGCTCTCTTCTGAACAATTTTTCAACATCCGTCTCAAAGTGTGGACAGTAGTACTGGACACAGTATTCCAGAAGTGGTCACACCAGTGCCAAATACAGAGGTAGTATAACCTCCCTACTCTTACTCGAGATTCCCCTATTTATATATCCAAGGATCCCCATTCTTCTTTTAGCTACAGTGTCATACTGGATGCTCATGTTCAGCTGATTATCCCTCATGGCCCTTAATTTCTTTTAGACACACTGCTTCCCAGGATAGATTCCCCCACACTGTAAATATTGTCTGTGTTCTTTGTTCCTAGAAGTATACATTTACATTTAGCCTTTTTAAAATGTATATTGTTTGCCTGTGCTCAGTTTACCAATCAATCCACATCACTCTGTATTAGTGATCTGTCCTATTTATAATTTAGCACTCCTCCAATTGTTGTGCTATTTGCACATTTGATCAGTTATGACTTTAAGTTTTCTTCTATGTTGTTGATAAAAATATTAAATAGTGTAGGACCAAGAACTGATTGGTGCAAGACTCCACTGGAAACACACACACTCAACGATTCCCTATTGGCAGTTATATTTTGAGACCTCTCTGTTAGCTAATTTTTAATCCATTTTATGTAGACCATTTTGATTTTGTATTGTTCTAGTTTCTTAATCAAAATGTTATGCAGTACCAAGTCAAATGCCTCATAGAAGTCTAAGCATATTATATCAATACCACTACCTTTATCAACCAACCTTTTAATCTCATAAAAAATGATATCAAGTTAGTTTGGTAAGATCTATTTTACATTCCCCCATGTTGATTGGAATTAATTATATTACCGTCCTTTCTTTCTTTCTGAGTCACATATAAGCTGTTCCATTATTTTGCCTGGGAGTGATGTTAGGTTCACAGGCCTAAGTTACTTGGGTCACCCCATTTACCTTTTTTAAATATTGGTACAACACTGGCTTTCTTTCAGTCCTCTGGAATGGTCCCAGCTGTCCAAGAGTTATTAAAAATCAACATTAACCGTCCAGAGAGTTCCTCGGCCAGCTCATTTAAAACTGAATCTGACACTAGACAAACCCTACCAGAATTACTGGCTGATTTACTGTAGATTTTCTTTCATTACTTCGTCACGTTAACCAAGATAGTGTTTCCTTCTAAATACTTTCATGTCTTAAATCCTACATTTCTCCCAAATCCAGCTTCTGCAACTTTTAATTGTTACTTCTCTTATTTTTTAACCTTCCACAAATTTAGTTCTGCTTTACATTTTCCCCTCCCCGTGGTTCATATGTGAACTCCACTGTGCCTAACTCCTCTGTTCTGTCTGACGCCTCCAGACTCTGTGTGTTTTCCTCCTCTTTCCCAGCAGTTCACTCTGGTTGGTTTTCCTGCACTTGACCTTGTTGTTTTCCCATAGCTACTTCAGCAGCTGGCTCAGCCTTGCTTCCTGTGTTTCTGCCTCTCTGGATAATGAAGAAGACTGCTTAGAAACAGAGCCAAAATGTGTAGACTTGAGTGCCAAAGAATAAATCCATATTTAGACACCCTCTGGGTTGGCTGAAGCAGTGATACCACAATATCCATTGCCACCCTAAAAATGCTTCCTTGACTACAGGTACAGACTGATGGGAGCTTTGTGAGATCTTGATGGCCTCTTCTGCTTCTCTCACAGGACCTGCATATCTGGCCAACAACAATCCCTTTGTAACCTTTCATAAGTCCTCTGAGTCCCTTAGTGACCCACAAAAGGATAGTCACAGGGGTCACTTCATTACCTTCCAGTGATGTTTAACAGGCACACGAAGTTGTTTATAAGGCTTCCAGGGCCTCTATCTTCCCACACAGGAGGTTCCCTGCACAATCATCCCCCTTCTTCCAAAAAACCTTTCCCTGTTTCCCCTAACTGGGAAACCATCAAAGATGATTCCCCGATGCGTTTTAGAGATGGGTCTGCTCTCTGTTCTGCTGCACATTCCTGCCTGCTGTCAGCTCTGAGAGCCACTGGGAAGGGCAGCTCCCTCTTTGTCCCTGGAGACACATTGCCTCAATTTTCTAGGCTAGGCTGGGAATGTCTTCCCCCGCCCCCCCTTAACTGCTTCTGTCTTCCCAATGTGGTTAATGCTTTACCTGAGAACTTTGCAACCAGTATGAGCACTTTCTTGTCTTCTGGAATTTTATGCGAATCACAGACTCTTTCTTTGTATGCTGGGCATAGCTTGAACCAACTGGATGTTCCATGAGCCAGGGAATGCCTGGGAGCTGTCAGATCTGTCCATGCTTTTCATACAATATCAGGGTTGGAAGGGACCTCAGGAGGTCATCTAGTCCAACCCCCTCTTGCTCAAAGCAGAACCAATCCCCAATTTTTGCCCCAGATCCCTAAATGGCCCCCTCAAGGATTGAACTCACAATGCTGGGTTTAGCAGGCCAATGCTCAAACCACTGGGCTATCCCTCCCCCTCAGGTTATGCTGCTTTCCCTTCTCTTTTCCTTGGGCTTCCTTCTCTTTCAGTGCCATGGTCCATTAGTGGGCTGCTTGTTATTTTTCTGCATCCGGCTCTGTGGCTCTCATTTCAGCCTCCCATCTCTGGGGTTCATGTTCTTTTCTTTCTTTCAGCCAACAATCTGGCTGTTCCTAATTTCATAAATGTTTTACTGTTGCTTTGTTCTATTTCCTAACTCAAAATAAACAGAAAACAACAAACAGTGACCTTTTTAGACTGTTCCCAGCCTTCTCACTCAGAATGACTTCAAAATCTAGTTTTACCAGTGCTTGAAGTGTGAACCTCCATCAACCAGCAAGTTGTGTGTAAATCCTGCACTAGATTACGCCCCGAGACACTCTGCTCAGGACACCCAAAATTGTAAGCCACTGTGTTACCGCTCTGCCTCAGCGAGAGCTTCACTGCTGCTAAATTGAGTGTCAGCTCTCTGACACACCAGCCTGTCTGCCTTGCCAACAAACGCTTCCACCGTGCCAATCTAAACCTTGCCTTTCAGGTAATAATCAGTGAACCTGAGTTCCCAAGTTCCCAGAGACATCTCCCTACAGTGTCCAGTCCCTCTCATTGTGTCAGTCAGAAATTAAGTTCACTGTCTCCAAAGAGACAGAGTACACACCAGCCTGGTATGTCAGCTGGAGACTCTCACTTCACAGCACTGAGATGGTTTTGTAGTAAAACAAGTTGGCCTTTATTAATAATGAACAAAGATTTAAGTGATACTAAGCAAGAGAAAAAGAGACGTCTTGTTACAAACAAAACACACTTTCTAGTGATGAAAACTTAATTCTGGCACCTTATGTCTTTGCATACAACAGTTTCTCACTTACAGCAAATTGTGAGCAGCTCCTGCCCTTCAGACCAAGAGGATCCGACCTTCACAGGCTCATAGGGTGCTGTTCTTTCTGCTCCATAACAGATGGAACCCTAAAATGTTCCTTTGCTCCTCTTATATTACCCAAAGTCCATTGTCTCTCCCTCAGGAGCCAGGAAGGTGTCCTGGTGTGCAGATTCTGTCCCCCAGTGAACTCACTAAGCACCTTCCTCTGTTAGTTCGATAGATGGCTTTGTTTGCCTTATATGTAAATGTATTTTCATGTTTCTTCTTTGTTGCCCAAAACTCAGCACCATGCATTAAAACTGGACTGACCACCATTTTATAGACTTTCTCTTTTGAACCTACAATAGTTAATAAACTATTAAAAATATACTTCAAATATGTCATGTCAGCAGAATTTAGAAGATTGTTTGGAGTCTCTGAATGTGTTGCTAGTGGAAATGAAAGTGCTCCTAGAATAATTTTGTCATCCTCATGTGGGACATTAGAGTTACAGCTGCAATACTTCTGGAATTCAGGGTATGGTCCCAATCTGTTTTTGAAAAAAAACAGCTGTTGAGGGAGGAATTGTTTCAAATGTCAGTACCAGTGGTGCTGTTTGTGACCCCACAAGGTGAACAAATATTTGAGTGCTGGAACTAAAAAAGATAGGTACAATTTTAGAGTTGTTATATTTCCACTGTGTTGTTGAAGGACTTTTCCAAACTGTGTATCAGATATTCTCTCATCTCTCAAATATTATACAAAATTTGGCACTAAAAAGGAAAACATTTAACATAACACTTGCATCTTTTCAGCTAATTTCCCTGTTCAAACCCTTTGATTTCAAAGCTGCCCTATGGCCTTTTTTATTACACCAAATTTAGAAAACTGGCCCTAGCTCTGAAGATGCTTGAGAAATTCACTCCCTGGCTATACCAGTTCAAGCAGTCGGTTTCTGATTTCAAACTTTTGCTGGGTAAATGTGAACAAAGTGTTCCTAAATACTCAGTAACTTGGGGAGCTTCATGCCATATTTCTGCATTGATGCAGTGTTAATTCTTTGCAGCTCCAAGAATAACTAAGGGGACTGTATCAGTAAACACTCAGGTCAATGCCTCTCTAGTTTCAAGGTCTTACATCTGTACAGTTATTCTCCTCCAGTGCCCAGGTCCAAATGGAGACTAATTTAACATGATGCTGCTGACTTCTCTTGCTGGTCTGCCAACTTTGCTGTTGCGGATGCAGTGATCACAGTTGCCTACTGGAAAGAACCCAGTGCCCCCCAGATATTAAGTGTTTTCTTTTCAGAAGCATTGTATGGTGCACTGCACAGTAAAACAGATTTGTAATGGCCAAACAGCCCCTTCTGTGTGCTTTTAACTAACGTGCCAAGTCTGCCTGGGTTCCTTACTATAATCTCTTTGTGTCAGCTCTGCTTATGAATGCTTAGCAGACAGGCCTCATGCTGCAGCCAAAGGATTCATATCTGAAAGTGCTATGATAGAAAAATTTGGGGTCAGATTTTATTTCCCAACTCTGTTAATAAAATTTCCCATGGAATCCATGTCGAGAGGAGCTGGTGCCACTTGATATTATTCAAAACCACAAATTTCCTCTGCCTTAAAACCCACCAGAACTCTATTGTAACTTCTCTGAAACTGAAGATGTCTTTCAAACTAAGACTTTCATTGTCTGAAATGCACCTACAGAGCATTAGTGACGTGGCTTTTAACATACAGATGTCTTTACGGATGATACAATGAGGAGGGAGTGATGTGATGAAACAGCACAACTGCTTTAAATGAAATAGAGTACGCTATTAGTCAGGTTTCTTCTCACTAAATCACCTCTTTATAGCGTTTACTATTGTTATTAAGGCTTTAGACGGCAGAGAGCTGTAGTTATTTACAGTCATCCGAAGCCTGAGAACATGAGCACAGACTGTACAAAAAGAAGACCAGAAGGGGTAGAATTTCAAGCTCCAAAATGAAAGGAAGGGCTAGGGCATCTGCACAGCTGGGCCTCATGTGGTTTCTTGGCGATCTAATTGACTGTCTGCATCGGGGTTTTGTACTGGCACCCATGAGCATTGCATAGGAGCACGTGCCAGGTTAATTAGATTGGCACTGTGAGGTTCCCAGTGGAATTCTGGGTATCAGCAACTATTCAGTACGTACTGCTCTCCATGCCAGAGCTGGGCCATGTGGGGTATGGTATGTGCAGCACTGTAGGCATGTGGTGCGCTGGAAGACTCGACGCAAAGCTCACCTTCATAGAGCCTGAATGGGTGTGGAGTCTCTCTGCTTAAACGCTCTTGGGCCACCGTCACGAGGAAATTCTTACGTATCTGTTGGTTTTGGCCTTAATGCACCCCCATAAGCAGGCTAAGTGTTTGGGCCTATATAGACTTGGTTCAGATTGATAAAGCCATATTTCACTAAATAATTGGGTGGTTGTCACACTGGCAGATCAAGGCCAGGGCCCCTAAGCCTCACTGAATAGTGACAAATGCATAGCTGGGAACCAGTCTGCCACACCTGTATGCTAGTAGTGTTAAAATAGGTATTAGATTTGTAAAAAAATGTGTTTCGCATTTAGACTTTATGAAATGCTTGTGAGTCGCTGCATGCATGTTATAAGGTAATATTCACGTGTTTGCTCTGAAACTGTGAACCCCCACAGTCAGGAGAGAAGCATTACCAAGTGTGAAAGACTAGTTTTCCACGCGAGGCATCATCTCCGCTCCAACAAAAGAAGGCCCATAGACACCAGACAAGGCATAGTGGAACATCATAGGACAAAAGACTTTGTCAATTGCTCCCCACACACCTATGAAGAGATGTGCAGGTGGACTCATTCCATCAGCTTGAACTCTGGGGACAGGGAATAAGAAGAACGACCAGTGTGTCTATGCTGCTTGAACTCTGAGGAGCGACGATTTGTAAGGATAAGCAAGGGATCACCCAGCTGTTTGGCCTGGTTTAGCCTTAGAGGATTTATACACCTTGCACATTACAGCAGCTTCTATTACCTTTTGGAACCTCAGACTGTAACTCGTGTGTGTGTGTTTATCTGCTTTAATGCTGTAAATAACTCTCATTTCTTTTTCCTAGGTAATAACTCTTTAGTTTGTTTATTATAGGATTGGGTACAGGCATTGTCATTGGTGTGAGATCTGAGCTACAATGGACCTGGAGTAAGTGACTGGTCCCTTGGGACTGGGCATAATCTGAATATTGTTGTGATTTTTAGTGTTAGGGGGCCAGCTATCACAAGGTAGGTTGCCCAAATGACAGGATAGATCAGAGTACCCCTGGGGGCTGCTTGTGACTCTATGTTAAGGCTGTTATAGAGGAGTTCACACTGAATACTTGGTTAGTGAAAAGTATAGAACTCACAACCAGTTTGGGGTTTGTGCTCTGCCCTTCACAGTCTGCCCTGCAGTTGGCATTCGTGCTCATGACCTACTCCAGACAGCATGACAGAGGTCTACTTACGATTCCCTGTTTTCACCGTTAGCCATAGCTTACATTTATAAATTGCCTTTCATCCCAAAGGGAGGCAGCATGATCCAGTAGATAGGGCACTGGGAGTCAAAAAGACACAGATTCTATTCCCAGCTCAGCCATTGACTGGCCGTGGAAACTTGGGAAAGTCACCAGCTTGCTGGATCTCTGTTTCCACCCCCACCCTTTGTCTATCTTGAGTGTTTTCTGAACAGAAACGGTCTCCAGCTGAGTGTTTGCACAGTGTTTAGCATACTGGAGCCCTGAGCGCAGCTCCCCACCACTTACCGTGAACAGAATCTGTGCATGCCGCGCCCATGCTGTTACTGCACAGCCAAGGCTTCCTCAGCAGCAGAGCTTGGGCTGAAGCGGAGCTGGGGACAGAACTGAGATTGGGGGAGGCACTGGGGCTAGAGGCAGAGCTGCTCTGGGGGAAGAGAGGGAATGAAGGCAGAGCTGGGCTGGAGCTGGAGCAGTGGGCAGAGTGGAGCTGGGGCTGAGGGAGGAGTGGGCATGGGGGTGGAGTGGGACTGGGGGGCGGATCTGGTCTGGAGGCAGAGCTGGGCCTGGAGGTGGCGTAGGAGGGGGGGCTGAATGGGCTTGGGGCAGAGCTGATCTGGGGGCAGAGTGGGGTTGCAAGCGTGGTGCTCCCTCCTCATCCCCCATGGGAGCTGGTCAAGTGCTGGAGGCGGAGCAGGACTGGGAGCTAAATGGGGCGGAGGGAGAAGCGAGGCTGGGGGAGGAGCTGGTCTGGGGGCAGAGTGAGGCTAGAAGCATGATGCTACCTCCCCACCCCCTGTGGGGGCTGGCCCAGGCCCTTCTGCATGCCCCTCCAAATGCTCCTCCATGTCCCCCTAGGTGACTAACCCCCAGTTTGGGACCACTAATCTCGGTGTTGCTGTAATGCTAATAATAATGGGATCCTAAAGCATATACAGAAATCATTAATCTGAGGTTTTAAAAGGCCTCTCATGTTTCCTTTACTTTATTGTTTCTGAATAGGCTCGAAGGCAGACAGCTCCTTCTGGTCTTCAAAAGGACCTAAACGGCTGTTGTTTGCTTGGCACAATTTTACATAGCAGAACTGAATTGCTTCATGAAATGCAGTTAGTTTAGCAAAATATTTTATATGTGCGTGTTGCCCAGTTTAAGTGAGACTTGCAAATTTTCCATTATTGTATGTAATTATTGTAATAATTGTCATGAATTTTTGCAGTAAGTTTGTCTTTAATTAGGAAGGACTGTTTCTAATTAATGTCAATGACCTGCAATCAGATAACCTGGACATTTCCTTCTGGCACGAATCATTATTGTGGGAGTATTGTGATTGAGACCTGGTTCTCCACGGAATGACATACCATGGTGAGTAAGTACACATATAGATTCATAGATTATTAAGCCAGAAGGGATCGTTGTGATCGTCAGTCTTTTTGTTCTGTGTTTGTACAGCGCCTAGCACAATGGGGTCCTGATCCATGACTGAGACTTATAGGCACTACAATAATACAAATGATAAATACTACTAATAAAAATCTAGTCTGACCTCATGCATAATATAGGCCAGGAGTTCTCAAACGTCATTGCACTGCGACCCCCTTCTGACCACAAAAATTAATACACAACCCAGGAGAAGGGACAGAAGCCTGAGCCCACCTAAGCTCCCATCTCCCTACCTCCACAGGGAAGGGCCAAAGCCGAAGCCCAAGGCAGGGGGGCTGTAACATGAGCCCTGCCACCCAGCCCTCGGGCTTTGGCCTCGGGTGGTGGGGTTTTGGCTTCAGCCCTGGGCCCCAGCAAGTCTAAGCCAGCCCTGGTGACTCCATTAAAATGGGGTCATGACCCACAGTTTGAGAACCACTGACATAGGCTATTGGGCTTTCCGAAATGAATTCCTGTTCAAGTGAGAGAATAGCTTTTAGAAAAACATCCAATCTTGATTTAAAACTTTCCAGGGATGGAGAATCCACCACACCCTTGGTAAGTTGTTCCAATGGTTAATTACTCTCACTCTTAAAAATGTGCACCTTATTTACAATCTAAATTTGTCTACATTCAGCTTCCAGCCATTGGGTCTTGTATTACATTTGTTTGCTAGGTTGAAGATCCCGCTATTACCAAATGTATGTTTCCCATGTAGGTACTTATAGATTGTGCTCAAGTACCTCTTAACCTTCTTTTTAGTAAACTAAATAGATTGAGCTCCTGAACTCTCTCATGATCAGGCATGTTTTCCAATCCTTTAATCTTTATCGTGGCTCTCCTCTGAACAATTTTTCAGCATCCTTCTTCAACTGTGGACAGTATTCCAGTAGCAGTTGCACCAGTGCCTAATACAGATAATATAACCCCTCTACTCCTACTTCATATTCCCATTTATACATCCAAAGATGGCAATAGCCCTTTTAGCTACAGGGTCACACTGGAGTTCATGTTCAGCTGATTATCCCACATGGACCTTAAGGCTTTTTCAGAGTCACTGCTTCCCAAGTGAGAGTCCCTCATTCTGTGTATAAAAAGGGATACAACAAAGGTGCACATTAGTCAAAAATATGCTGCTTCCCTTACATCCCTAACTGATCTAGGTATGAAAAAAAGGCAGCTGTTTTTTTATTTGATTAGACAATGAGCAGCATGGCATGCTGGGTACTATGGTCGCTTGTTTCTCAGAGACAGCTGTAGTCTGTCATCAGAAATTCACATGAAATTTACACTTCAATGTGAGTTGCACTTATATATCTACGTAGAATTTGGTCTTCTAATTTTTCCTGTGTAAGCCCTGTGACACAGCAGCCCACTGGTGGTTCACTACTCCGTGTCAGCAACTCTTGTCAGGCCTGAGAAATACATTACAACTAACACACTGCTGCCATGCTATTTATCTATGAAGAATATCATGTAAAATATCAAACCAAAAGCCTATAATCATACTGCTCATCCTAAGCATTGTGAGATGTATGTATGGGTGTCATGCAAGAGGTCGTATGTATTTATTAAAAATATGTTTAAACCATAAAACCAAGAAGGGTTGATTAAACAAGATTTTTCCCAGACAAAGAAATGCTGATTTACCTGTCTGCCTAGATCACTGATGTAAATTAAGCAGGATAAGCCAAATACAATGGGAGTGCATTTGCATTAAGTCAACAGGAAACACCAGGTTGACTGGGGGAATGTGAAATCAGCATGAGCAGACACTGGAGTCTAAACCCCAGAAAACAAAGACACTGAGTTCTGGAAAATATAAGGCGAAGCAAAAAGACACTCTGGTTAAGCATTTCACTGAGGAATACTCTTGGTGGAAGAAGTGATTCATGAAAAACCTGGAGCCTGATTAGACCAAATATCAGAAAGCTCTGAACAGGACACTGAGGGTGAGAAACTGTTTGAGACAAAGGCATGTAGCCTGCTAAAATTAGATTTAGTCTCTTAAAAGCATGTTATAACTTTGTTTTATTTATAACCAATTGTTTCCACTATCTTTACTCAGTACACTTACCAACTTCTTTGTTTTATCATAAGTAGATTTCAGAGCTTTGCTGTTAAACAAAATATGAATTCTTAGTTGAACCAAACAAGCCGGTGCACTGTTCCTTGAGAGATAGCGAACTTGATAATTTCAGTGAGTGCCCAGTCACAGGGAGAGCAGTAGAATACAATTGTTAATGTTGGGAGATGGGGAGTTTGTTGTATTATTAATGTTTTTAGCATTTTTAAATGAACCTTAACCCTTTTATTCCCTAGAGCCACTGTCCCTTTGTTATAGGGTTATTTTGGAATGTGGCATTTCCTTTGTTGGGCTTATATTAGTGTATTCTATTTCTTGTGTACTGGTTTATACTATTTTTTAAGATTAGTAGTGAGTTATTTTCCAAGGGGAAAGCACCCTTGAGTCCCATGAACAATGAGGAGTCACTGTAGGTGGAGGCACCAGGCGTCACAACAGATACCCCAGGACCAGATATGCCAAAAACGCAGAAATAATTGGGCTTGGTTTTGGCTTAATTGGTTTGTGAGTTGCTTGTTGACTAGTTTTTGGCTTGTAACTTGTTGCTTCATTTTTTTGATCAGCTCCTGGCATGCAGGGCAAGGGGCAAGCGGAGCAAGGGCGGGAGAGAGTTAAGGGTGCACAGCAGACCTACACAGTCCCAGACTGCACGCCAGGGGGATCTAGTCACATAGAGTGTTGGAGTTCTTAGGGACTGGCTTGTTTTGGCATTGTTTTGAAATGGGATTAGCTTGATTTTTGGCTTATTGTGAAAGTCTGGGTGCTTATTTACTGCCTGAAAGTTGGCAACTGTTCCCAGGACCTAACTTAGGCAAGGAGGGAAAGAAGCCACTCCGACTGGCAAGCACCAAGGAGGAGGCTAAAGCCACACCTTGGGGGAGGGGCTACAGGCATCTCAGAACTCTCAGGCAATGAGCAAAAAGCTCAGCCTTTTTAAAAAAAACCCTGAATTAGTATTATTTATTTATTCACTGAGCCTCAGCTATGTGCTCTGTGCTGAATAAACCAACAGAGGAAGACCCATTGCCTGATACAAACAATTTACAACCTTAGGCCTTGATCATGAAATTGGATCTGCACCTACATGAAGCTTCATGAACTGCAGCGAGATTCCATGCAGGCATCTGGGTCCATCTGTGTGGAGCCAACTGTGGGATCAGGGCCTAAAAGCCTTCTGTTGCATTAGACAGTGGTGGTTCAAATCACTATTGGCCATGCTCAGACCTAGTGTAAATGGGCACAGCCCTATTAAAGTTACACTAAAGCTTACACCAGCTGCAAATTTGGTTTTATATCTTACAGTATTGTGCCAAAGTCTTCCCTTAAATAGGCACATGAAAATGCCATTGACTTCAGAGGGCATTGTGTGTACATGTCTGGTGCCAGAAAGTTAAAATGCTTTAGGTCATTACTGTAGTGTATTTAAGAAGAAAAACTTAAAAGATTTGAGGGATCTGCCATCTTCAAAAAAGAAAAATTATTTCAATGAGAAAAAATCTTCCTTCATTTGGCAAAGCATAAGTCTTGTTTGAATGGATTATCATGGCCTGCAATGCAAGATAGCGTGCAATGCTCACACGCTCCTCTAGATGACAATTTCATTCCAAGTGCGAGATCCTTGGATGGGAGTAATTTGTACCCTATTGTTTTATTATGGCAATAATAACACTGCACTAATACTAAAGCTAGTTTTCTGTTTCACTGGTGCGTGTCAGGCTAGGTGGGCAGGCTGCAAATGTCTTTCCTTCACCAAGGTTAAAGTCCTCTTTTTGTCTCTGCTTAGAGAGGTGCGTGAGTTAATATTAAGCATATTAACATTAAGAATGACAGCTATGGTTTCTTGTCCATGTTGGAAATATTCTGAAGCATGAATTTCATGTGTAGCAACACTGGTTCCAACTGGCCAGACAAATGCATTGCTGCGGGAGCGGTGTTTCAGACGAGCTTTTCCCGCTTTAATTTTATGTCTGCCTCACTACATTCTCATAGATCCTTCTCCAAATAATCCCTCAGAGCATTTATTCACAAATACACTGCCAAACGCACAAACTGACCCTAAAACAAGAAGTGTTTGTGCATTTCTAATCCTGACATGAAGAATGGGAAGTTAGTGAAAAGCAGTCTGTCTTTCACATCACTCTTTTCTACCTCCTTTAAAAGATAGGAAACAAAGGGTAGGAATAAATGGTCAGTTTTCAGAATGGATAGAGGTGTCCCTGAGGGATCTTTACTGGGACCAGTACTATTCAACATATTCATAAAGAATCTGGAAAAAGGGGTAAACAGTGAGGTGGCAAAATTTGCAGATGATACAAAATTACTCAATATAATTAAGTCCAAAGCAGACTGAGAAGCATTACAACGGGATCTCACTGAACTTGCTGTTATCACTCAAGAAAGACATCTTGGAGTCATTGTGGATAGTTCTCTGAAAACATCCACTCAATGTGCAGCATCAGTCAAAAAAAGCGAACAGAATGTTGGGAATCATCAAGAAAGGGTTAGATAATCAGACAGATAATATCATATTGCTTCTATATAAATCCATGGTATGACCACATCTTGAATATTGCGTGCAGATCTGGTCACCCCATCTCAAAAAAGATATATTGGAATTGGAAAAGGTACAGAAAAGGGCCACAAAAATGATTAGGGGTATAATCATAAGAGGCGAGATCAATCAGACTGGGACTTTTCAGCTTGGAAGAGAGACGACTGAAGGGGAATATGATAGAGGTCTATAAAATCATGTTTGGTGTGGGGAAAATAATTAAGGAAGTATTATTTACTCCTTCTCATCACACAAGAACTAGGAGTCACCAAATGAAATTAATAGGCATAGGTTTTTCTTCACACACAATGCACAGTGAACCTGAGGAACTCTTTGCCAGAGGTTGTTGTGAAGGCCAAGACTATACCAGGGTTCAAAAAAGAACTAGATAAGTTCTTGGAGGATAGATCCATCAATGGTTATTAGTCAGGATGGGCAGGGATGGTGTCCCTAGCCTCTGTTTGTCAGAAGCTGGGAATGGGCAACAAGGGATGGATCACTTGATGATTACCTGTTCTGTTCATTCCTGCTGAAGCACCTGGCTTTAGCCACGGTCAGAAGACAGGATACTGGGTTAGATGGACCATTGGTCTCATCCAGTATGGCCATTCTTATGTTCTTATGAACCACCTTCCTCTCAAAGTTACCTGCAGTATAAGGCCGAACACCTCATGTTACTACTTTGAGGGGTAAAGTGTGAAAATTGCACTAATTTTCTTCTTTATCTCACATGTTACAAGCAGGAATTAAATTGAGGGACAGTTGGAGTTAATGCAAATTGTTATTGCAAAAAGAATAATAAATGTAAGACAGAAGAAGAAGATGATAATAGAAGGAAAAAGGGCCCTTGCTAAATACTATCAAACATTGGTTAAAGGTGATACCAATAGCAGCTTTTGATGTTCAAATAAGATGGAGGCCTTCCTAGATGTTCAAAAGAACAACTGGGGCTTCTGTTTTCTTTTCATGAAGTGTTAAATAGACCTTACAGAGAACCTTTTCTGCAAGGCATTTCAAAACAAAACAAAGGAAAACAATAAAAACGTTCTGCCTTGGATTTTATGAGCATAAATTCCAATTTGTGTACCAGACAGTTAGTTTTAATGATTTCTAGTTTTAGAGGAACATCAAACAATTCAGGACGATAAAATGGCCCTGAATGTCATTTTCATAATCAATGAACTATGCAAGAGATGACTCAAATGCAAATATGGTTTCGTCCCATCAGGCATCAATAGACACTACTACCAGAAATCACTGTAGTTTTTTGCATATGGAAAATTCACAAACTTTCTTTGACTGTCCCTTCCTTGTGTAAATCAGACTAAAAAAATTGTAAATTAGACCCTTTCAAAAAGAGCCTTTCAGTATTTGTAAATTCAGGATTTTTTTTCCAGAATAAAACAACAATGGTTTGCATGAAATAAATGGGTTGCATGAAATAAATAACTTATTTTATTTCACCCACTCTGTAATACCCCTCTTAGTAACCCCTATAGAGTTATCCCCCTTACAGCTTGAACTCTCCCCGTGGTATTTTTTTAATTGTACAAATAAGCTTTGAAAAAATACATATGGGCTAAAAAACTCATATTGTGGGAACAGCGATGAGCCACAAAAAAGGAAATGTTTGTGTATTACAAAGAAAAAGGTTCTGGACTGCTGTGCAGAATCAAATATGAGACAGCTTGATGTATGCACAGCTGTTCATGTTTAAGGACAGAATACAGACATAAATATGGCCAGAATGCTTCGCTTTGGTGCTACAGTATTTTTATAAACCAGATTCAAAGGCATATCTGTCATAACTGAACACAAGGCGAAATGTATCAGAAACAGAGCACAGACGCCTTTCTCCACAGCCAGGATAAACAAAACCAATAAGAACCTCTCAAGTCATGGACATGTAAAATAAATCTCATTGTGCAAAAGAAAACCACCTTATTTATATGAGATGATTCAATGTCAAATATTTCGCCCACATCAGATAACGCTTCTGTTGAATGAAATGCAGAGGGTGGTTCTTTTTCCCCTCCTGACTGCCATTATCACTGTCGCTTGTCTGTCTGAACTGAAGCTAATATTTCCAGGAAATAGCTCTTTTTAACAGCAGAATCCTACTCTCTCTGTGATTAGTTTGGCTTGTGTCCAAAGCACACCAGTAAGAGAGCCTCACTAATTAAGACATGGGATAAAATGAGTTCCTGCTTGTTTAATTCACATGTACAGTGAGGTCCATCTTGAGAATCACAAAGGCGCAAGAAAATGTGGAGACGTACCAGAAAAGAGCAAAGCCGGCCTACAAGTGAGGTTATGGGCAGGCAGTCAGGAAACCGGACCTTTTCCCAGGTTTGCAACTGTGTGATCTAGAACAAGTCATTTAGGGCCAAATTCTGCCACCCTTATTCACAATGAGTAGTATTTTTATATGAGCCAAGTCAGTAAAGTACTACACAACCTGAGAAGGGGTATCAGAATCTGGCTTTCAACTTGTCATGGCTCAATTTCCTCATCTATAAAATGGGACTAAGTAAACTACTATGTTGTGAGAGTTAATTTTTAACAAATGCTTTGGTATCCTTTGCTGGAATGCAAGTGGAAAGTGGTGTCATTTATTTATAAAGGTCAAACAAAACTGTAGAGAAGTCTTGGAAATACTCCAAAGGTAGATTACAGCAACATCTCTACTGTGACGTTGTTGTTTATGGCATACACAGTCCTGTTTGAAACAATCCCATTTATGAGTTAGGATTTCTCAACCCAAGTGATCTTTATTTTTCTGCTACCTATTCCTTTTTTAATGTTCTCTGATGGTTTTTAACTTAAGAATTAAATTGTTAAAATATTTGAGAATCTTTTGGGTTGGTTTTTTTCGTTTGTGTTTTGTTTTGTTAACTGGACACTACTTTAGGGAGACAGTCTTCTTTCCAGGGAGAACCTTTAAATAAGACTATAAAGGAGATTTGGATTTTTTTAAAAAAGACATGAGAATACAGAAGATGCTTGTAGGACAGTAACGCTATAAGCACCAACATGGGAACAAATATTTAATAATGGTCTCTTCACTCTAGCGGAGAAAGGTATAACAGGATCCAGAGGCTAGAAGTTGAAGCTAGACTAATTTAGACTGGAAATGAGGTGTACACTGTTAACAATGTGAGTAATTAACCACAGGAACAATTTATCAAGAGTCCTCACTGACAAGATAGGATGTTTTTCTAAAAGATATTCTCTAGGAATTAGTTTTGGCCTGTGTCACACAGGAGGTCAGACTAGATGATCACAATAGTTCCTTATGGCTTTAAAATCTAGAAATGAATAAATGAAAAATACTCTTTGCTTAGATTGTAAACTTCTTGAGCCGGAGACCATCCTTTTATTGTGTGTTTCTATAGCACCTTGCCACATAAGGTCCTGGCCCGTGACTGGGGCTCCCAGGCACTACCGTAATACAAATAATAAATAATAACAACTCTACACTTTAGAACTTAGGTAAATAAAGTATAAAGAGTTTTTTGTTCAACCCCTTAAATAAAATTGAGAAGCTAGGCTAAAAACATTCAAGATCTATGGAGTGAAAAAAAACCCCTCCACTGTGTTTAAAAGCTCATCTTGGATATTATAGGCTTTAAGTTAGATAAAGCCACATAAAAAAATTAACACACATGTGCATGTACTCCCACCCTCACATTAACATACTAAAGATATTCTCTGCAGAACCTAAGATCTGGCTTATTGTGTCCTGTCCCTACATATAGTGGGGTGGCTGCCCACACAGGCGGAAGAAGGGTTAAAGCAGCCTTGGGGAGGCTGCGGAGAAACCAGCCAATTAGAAGAGGGCGTATTGAGCCAGCCAATAGGGAGAAGGCTTAGTGAAGCGGCCAGCCTGGCCCATATAAGAAGGCCAAGGGAGGAGGACTGGCTGCCCTGTAGAAGGGTTGAGAGAGATAGCACCACGGACAGAGCAGTGCTCGGCAGGGTCAGGGGAGAGCTCCAGCCTGATGGCTGCCAGACTGAGGCCCTGGTACAAGGGCGGAGAAGGTGCTAGGGCTGCCGGGAAGTGGCCCAGGGAAACAGACAGTGGAGTAGGAGGAGGGGCAGTACATGGCCACCCCAGCAGTTGATGGCCACCTGGAGTAGAAGGTGGGCTCAGGTCCTCCCCTTTTGCTCCCCCCCACTTGCCACTGAGTGGAGTGGCCAGTGCATGGACTGCAGTTTGCCACAGAGGCAAGTGGCTGGACTGAGGCCTGTTGGGTCCCCTGGAATGGGGGAGAGAACTGAGTGGGGCACAGCCAGAGGGCTGTGTGCAGAAGAGGATGCCGTGGAGGCGAGAGTGATGACGGGTGAGACACCACCTGAGGAGGGCACACTGGCAACCCTGAGTTAATTCCCAGGACAGCCAGCAGGAGGAGCTGTATTGGTGAGTCAAATGTGACTTGTAAAACTACAATATTCTGGATCAGATTCTCAGGTGCATTGTGCTATTTTTGCACTGCTTTGGTGGCACAAAGTGGCTGGAAAACAGACTGATCTGGCCAGATGTGACTTCATGCAAGTTGAGATGCTCTCAGCTTACACAGATGCAGTGAACTCAGCTCCTGTACTACCTGTCGCATATGGCTGTAGTATGTGGGCGTGAGGGGAAGAAGGGCTCTAAACCATAGCTATCCCCACCTGACATACAGTCCTTTGGGGACTGTTGCCAGATAGTGCTGGTTAGAGCAGTCCCCAGACAACCTACCTGCCAGATTCTAACTAGTGACTTGAGTGACATTTGCTGTTGAGTGTGTGAAAGGCAAGTCTTTTCCCATTCAGTCTGCCTCCCCATATCTAACAATAAGAAATGAATGCTAATACTTCCACCAGAGTCAATATTTCATAGCTGCATAAGGAGGGGGGTTCACCACGTTGGAGGTTGTTTAGTATTATTGTCCCCATTTTCCCAATGGGTAAACTGAGACGCAGGGATATAAAACGACTTTCCCAAGGTCACACAGCAAATCAGTCGTAGAGATGGGACTGGAACCAAGTAGTCCTGAATCCTAGCACTTTCCATTAGCCACAAGATCGTCTTTCCCCTAATTTTACTTGCACTGGAAAAATCAATGAAGCAAAGAATCTGGGCCCATATTTTCAATACGAGGAGCCCAGTCCTCCAGTCCTTCCTAGGTTAACGTGTGTGTGTGTGTACTCACACACTGCTGCATACAAATTGTTTTTTGTTTCTGTTGTGGCTGTAGAAAAGGGGTTGCAAATGTCTCTGAAGGTTTAGTATTGATCTTCTTTATTTATAATCCATTTATACTCTCGACTCACATTAGAGCTTGCTGAACCTGTGCATTTAGGGCCAGATCAAGCTCACAATGAAGTCAATGGGTTTTTTCTATTGATTTCAATGGGAGTAGGATATGATCTCTAATAAGCAATAGGAAAAAAGCCTGTCTTTCTCTCAGGAAAGGCTTAATAGGTGATACTGTAATGAGGTGCCCTCTTACAAAAAGGTCATGCTTTTTACAAAAATGTGGCAGCCCATTTACTGGGACAGGAGGAAGAATTATTATAAATAATTAAACCTGAGAGAGACTTGCCAAAGTACGAAGTACATGTAGTCACACAATATTCTTGCATTTTAAATGATGCCTATTCACTAGGGGTCACATGTGGCATTTAGCCATGGCCTTGTCTGAGGGCATGAAGCCACTTGATTTCCCAAGCGGTGCCGGGAGAGTGCTGGAAGTAGCATAGCTTTAAGAGGAGCAACTTTCGTCTCTTTTTATGTAGCCAGTCAGCTCTGCTGGGCTGCACGTGGGCAATGGAGCTGTGACTCCATGTAGTCCTCATCCCTTCCTGTCTCCTTTTTGGAGTACTGTTTTGGGAGCAAGAGGCTAGCACCTCAGAAATAGTCTCTGTGCTTACCATACATCAGTTAGTGTTTGCGTATAATATATACGTGTGTGTGTGTAAGTGTATATATACTTTACATTTTATTTGGTGATTTAGGTAAATTATCAAAGTACTTTCTAAACTTTACAATTCTGTATTTTTCTTAGTGTTTGGACAATTCGTATAATTTAACCTTAGCACCAAAAGAGACAAGTATAAAATAAAATGACAAAGTAATATACAGGTATTTGTCCACTATTTCACTTATACTATGGGTATGTCTACACTGTGGTTGGTCACGTGTGGCTGGCCTGTGCCAGCTGACTTGGGTTCCTGAAGCTCGGGCTTTGGGGCTGTTTAATCGTGGTGTAGACATTCCAGCTCTGGCTGCAGCCTGGCTCTGGGACTCTCTCACCTCACAGGGTCCTAGAACCCGGGCTCCAGCCTCAAACTGAATGCTTGCATCAGAATTAAACAGCCCCACAGCCCGAGCCTGAGTCAGCTGGCACAGGCCAGCTGCAGGTTTTTAATTGCAGTGTAGACATAGAATCATAGAATATCAGAGTTGGAAGGGACCTCAGGAGGTCATCTAGTCCAACCCCCTGCTCAAAGCAGGACCAATCCCCAATTAAGTGTAAACCTAAGTGTAAACTAAAACTGACTAGTTTTCCAATTGACATCATGCAGTTTATCATGTGTAACAGCCACAAGATGGAGCTCTGCACATAACATTAAGAAGGTTCATCATATGGAGCACAGATCCGGCTTCAGATTGTGGTATAAATTTTGTGTGATATCAATTAAAGGAAATGAAAACATAATATTATAGGAACGATACATAGTTTTCATTTCAGTACATGAGATTTCGAACAGGAGCAAATATGTCAACAATATCAAGTAGCCACATTTATCAGCACTATTCATTAACCTGCATGTGTCCTTTAAATACCCTTTAGATTAAAAACTAGTGAGTTTGCACAGAATGATTGATTGAAAACCCCTTCCCCTCCCAAACAAATCAAAATCCGAAAGTGGGGAATTCATGAAATGCCAGAACAGTGAAGTACATTCGCCCTAACATTGGTGCTGAAACTCAGGCAGACAGAAGCATAAAAGTCATGCTCCATTGAAGAATTTATTATAAAAGTATTTTCAATGGAAAGAGGAAAAGGAATAAATTCAGCCCCAGCTGGCATAAGTAGAGGTTGACTTTGGTCCACAGGTTTTTAATGACAAAGAGCTATTTATTCAATGTCACTACAGTAACCACATTAAAACTCTGCTATTTTGTTGTGACTTTGATGTTAAAAGTCTAAACAAACACGGTTTGTTTAGTAAAAGATAAAAGGACAGACTCTGCACTTAGAGATCTGAAAACTGCCCAGCACTCAGAAGGAGTCTTTTATTCCTGAAAGGGCAAGGCCAGGGGAGACAACCAACTACCTCCCTCCCATAAACTGCGGCATGATCTCTGGCCTGTTAGTGGCCAAAGCCCTGCCCCCAGAATGTGGGGAAGGGAAGGAGTGGGAGATAAATTCCCAAGGTTGGCGCATGGCTGGCTGCGCCCAAGCACCTTTCAAAGATTCGGGGTGGCCATCAACTGCAAATCCAGTCAACCCCCCTTCCTACTGAGACAGAGAGCATCTTCTGTTATTCCTGCACCAGGAACTGGAACACAAGGTTAGAGCGTGAAGGGCAAAAGAACATTTAAGCCACTTTTATGCTCCATTCCCCCACCTAAATTAGAGTAGTCCTAAGGTTGCTCTAATTTGTGTGCTCCAGTAACATCTCTTCCCCTCTGACCTGCCCACAGAATACCCCATACACTACAAAGTACACGTTGAATGATGCAGCAGTATCCAGCCTGAGGAAGCTTCCTCCTGTGTAATGCGGTCAGGGTGCAATGCTGATTTTACCCTATAAATAAGAAAATAGCTTGAGGTTGTGATGTTACTTGATTAAAATTTCAATCTGCGCAGTAAATGTAATAGCTTTGATTTTATGTCCCATCATTAAGTGCATTGGAAAACTGCAGTAGCTCATACCATGGTGTGGCAACTGTTGGCAAATCAATACTTAATGGTGACCATGGTAGTGGGGTATGATGGACAACATACCTGTATTGAAAAACTCTGGAGCACTGCCAATGCCAGTATCAGCTAATGGGGCACTTTCCAAAATTAACAATATGACTTTATTGTAGCTTATTGAAACCGGGAGCATTTCAGAAGTCGAATTCTACTTTATATGCATTCTACCATCTGGCTGTTTTTAGTGGCTATTGCCCACTCCCAGAGTGGCACTGCCTAATTTCTGGTCCCACCCTACCCTGTCCCAGTCCTTCTCTTCTTGTGGATCCCTGTCCTGAGAACAACTTCCTTGGAGTCCTGGGGAGGGGGACAGATTGCCACTGAGGGAGCTGACTGTCTCCCTGCCTGCACTGGAAGAGTTAGGTCTGCATGTAGAGGGTCCCCTCTTCATGAAGGTCAGGAGGCAAAATCTTCCATTATGTATATATGGGTGATATTAATACACTAGAATGATTCCCCGATGTTAAGCACTAAGGGCTAGATTCACAAAGGGCACCACTTGGATTCACAGAACCCTCACTCAGCTGCCTTCTAATCCTGTAGGTGCCTAAACTTGCTCAGAGCCTAAATGCTGGCAGTAAAAGTTCCCTTGCTGCCTGTGTTTCTGCCTCTCAGCATGTGCACTGGAGCCCCTCTCTAGCCATCCGGCTGGCTTAAGCCCCAGAATGATTCACAACTGGGGGAAAATAGACGCTCCTCTGCCTAACACATGCAGGGCCCTATCCAGTAGGCACACTCAGAGGCTGCCTAACTCCACACAAAACAGGCAGCAGGAGGAGCGCCCATATAACCTTTAGCCCAGTGGTTAGGGTATGTGCACAGGGTGTGGGTTACTCCCATTCAAGTCCCCCATCTGCCTGCTGAAAAGGGATTTGAACTTGGAGCTGCCACCTCTCAGGCAAGTGCCCTAATCATTGGCCTATGGGATATTCTGATGTGAAGGTGCCTCATTGTCTCCTGGCAAAGCTGTTCTACTTTGGATAAATAAATAAATAGTCATTGGCTACTGGGGCTCCCACCTCTGAGGTAAGTGCCCTACCCATTAGGCTACAAAGTCATTGTCATAAATATAAAGGGAAGGGTAAACCCCTTTGAAATCCCTCCTGGCCAGGGGAAAACTCCTCTCACCTGTAAAGGGTTAAGAAGCTAAAAGTAACCTCGCTGGCACCTGACCAAAATGACCAATGAGGAGACAAGATACTTTCAAAAGCTGGGAGGAGGGAGAGAAACAAAGGGTCTCTGTCTGTCTATATGCTGTCTTTGCCGGGGATAGAATCATAGAATCATAGAATATCAGGGTTGGAAGGGACCCCAGAAGGTCATCTAGTCCAACCCCCTGCTCGAAGCAGGACCAATTCCCAGTTAAATCATCCCAGCCAGGGCTTTGTCAAGCCTGACCTTAAAAACCTCTAAGGAAGGAGATTCTACCACCTCCCTAGGTAACGCATTCCAGTGTTTCACCACCCTCTTAGTGAAAAAGTTTTTCCTAATATCCAATCTAAACCTCCCCCACTGCAACTTGAGACCATTACTCCTCGTTCTGTCATCTGCTACCATTGAGAACAGTCTAGAGCCCTCCTCTTTGGAACCCCCTTTCAGGTAGTTGAAAGCAGCTATCAAATCCCCCCTCATTCTTCTCTTCTGCAGGCTAAACAATCCCAGCTCCCTCAGCCTCTCCTCATAACTCATGTGTTCCAGAGCCCTAATCATTTTTGTTGCCCTTCGCTGGACTCTCTCCAATTTATCCACATCCTTCTTGTAGTGTGGGGCCCAAAACTGGACACAGTACTCCAGATGAGGCCTCACCAATGTCGAATAGACGGGAACGATCACGTCCCTCGATCTGCTCGCTATGCCCCTACTTATACATCCCAAAATGCCATTGGCCTTCTTGGCAACAAGGGCACACTGCTGACTCATATCCAGCTTCTCCTCCACTGTCACCCCTAGGTCCTTTTCCGCAGAACTACTGCCTAGCCATTCGGTCCCTAGTCTGTAGCTGTGCATTGGGTTCTTCCATCCTAAGTGCAGGACTCTGCACTTATCCTTATTGAACCTCATCAGATTTCTTTTGGCCCAATCCTCCAATTTGTCTAGGTCCTTCTGTATCCTATCCCTCCCCTCCAGCGTATCTACCACTCCTCCCAGTTTAGTATCATCCACAAATTTGCTGAGAGTGCAATCCACACCATCCTCCAGATCATTTATGAAGATATTGAACAAAACCGGCCCTAGGACCGACCCTTGGGGCACTCCACTTGATACCGGCTGCCAACTAGACATGGAGCCATTGATCACTACCCGTTGAGCCCGACAATCTAGCCAGCTTTCTACCCACCTTATAGTGCATTCATCCAGCCCATACTTCCTTAACTTGCTGACAAGAATACTGTGGGAGACCGTGTCAAAAGCTTTGCTAAAGTCTAAGAAACAATACATCCACTGCTTTCCCTTCATCCACAGAACCAGTAATCTCATCATAGAAGGCGATTAGATTAGTCAGGCATGACCTTCCCTTGGTGAATCCATGCTGGCTGTTCCTGATCACTTTCCTCTCATGCAAGTGCTTCAGGATTGATTCTTTGAGGACCTGCTCCATGATTTTTCCAGGCACTGAGGTGAGGCTGACTGGCCTGTAGTTCCCAGGATCCTCCTTCTTCCCTTTTTTAAAGATTGGCACTACATTAGCCTTTTTCCAGTCATCCGGGACTTCCCCGGTTCGCCACGAGTTTTCAAAGATAATGGCCAATGGCTCTGCAATCACAGCCGCCAATTCCTTCATCACTCTTGGATGCAACTCGTCTGGCCCCATGGACTTGTGCACGTCCAGCTTTTCTAAATAGTCCCTAACCACCTCTATCTCCACAGAGGGCTGGCCATCTCTTCCCCATTTTGTGATGCCCAGCACAGCAGTCTGGGAGCTGACCTTGTTAGTGAAAACAGAGGCAAAAAAAGCATTGAGTACATTAGCTTTTTCCACATCCTCTGTCACTAGGTTGCCTCCCTCATTCAGTAAGGGGCCCACACTTTCCTTGGCTTTCTTCTTGTTGCCAACATACCTGAAGAAACCCTTCTTGTTACTCTTAACATCTCTGGCTAGCTGCAGCTCCAGGTGCGATTTGGCCCTTCTGATATCATTCCTACATGCCCGAGCAATATTTTTATACTCTTCCCTGGTCATATGTCCAACCTTCCACTTCTTGTAAGCTTCTTTTTTATGTTTAAGATCCGCTAGGATTTCACCATTAAGCCAAGCTGGTCGCCTGCCATATTTACTATTCTTTCGACTCATCGGGATGGTTTGTCCCTGTAACCTCAACAGGGATTCCTTGAAATACAGCCAGCTCTCCTGGACTCCTTTCCCCTTCATGTTAGTCCCCCAGGGGATCCTGGCCATCCGTTCCCTGAGGGAGTCAAAGTCTGCTTTCCTGAAGTCCAGGGTCCGTATCCTGCTGCTTACCTTTCTTCCCTGCGTCAGGATCCTGAACTCAACCAACTCATGGTCACTGCCTCCCAGATTCCCATCCACTTTTGCTTCCCCCACTAATTCTACCCGGTTTGTGAGCAGCAGGTCAAGAAAAGTGCCCCCCCCAGGAATGGAGTCTTAGAACTTTTAGTAAGTAATCTAGCTAGGTATGTGTTAGATTATGATTTCTTTAAAAGGCTGAGAAAAGAATTGTGCTGAATAGAATAACTATTTCTGTGTATCTTTTTTGTAACTTAAGGTTTTGCCTAGAGGGGTTCTCTGTTTTTTTAATCTAATTACCCTGTAAGGTATCTACCGTCCTGATTTTACAGAGGCTGATTTCTTTACTTCTATTTACTTCTATTTCTATTAAAAGTCTTCTTGTAAGAAAACTGAATGTTTTTTCATTGTTCTCAGATCCAAGGGTTTGGGTCTGTGGTCACCTATGCAAATTGGTGAGGCTTTTTATCCAACATTTCCCAGGAAAGGGGGGGTGCAAGTGTTAGGAGGATTGTTCATTGTTCTTAAGATCCAAGGGTCTGGGTCTGTAGTCACCTAGGCAAATTGGTGAGACTTTTTACCAAACCTTGTCCAGGAAGTGGGGTGCAAGGTTTTGGGAAGTATTTTGGGGGGAAAGACGTTTCCAAACAGCTCTTCCCCAGTAACCAGTATTTGTTTGGTGGTGGTAGTGGCCAATCCAAGGACAAAGGGTAGAATATTTTGTACCTTGGGGAAGTTTTGACCTAAGCTGGTAAAGATAAGCTTAGGAGGTTTTTCATGCAGGTCCCCACATCTGCACCCTAGAGTTCAGAGTGGGGGAGGAACCTTGACAATCATTCTCACTCTTCCCACCCCTGTCTGGCTTCTTGCAAGAAATGCCGTAGGCACCTGACTCCAGGAGAGGGTTCACAGCTAAGAATCCCAAGCAGAGGTAGGTTTCTCCCTCCAGCCAGGATTTAGACACTCAACTCCCTGAGGGGGCAGGGCTTAGGACACATCCTCTCCTTGGCATCTCCCTGTGGCTAGCTTAGGCAGCTCCCCACTCAGCGTGTTGGCTGTTGTGAAGCCATTCTTAGGTGCTCATCTCCCTCCTTTCACTGTATAAGGATTCTACGTTCCTAACTCAGGGTTTGTGAATCCCAGTGGTTTTCTACATGCTTAATAGCTAGGTACTGTGACACTCAGCAACGTAACACCTACCCTTCGTGAATCTAGCCCAAACTTTCTCTGCATGACAATGAACTGGGAGGAGCTGGATTTTCTTGATCATAAAACAGTTTTGGAATGAGAACAAGCATCATTCATTTTGTGATTTTTGTAACAAAGAATCCTATATGGAAGCTGTATCCTTTATAGTTCTTGATTGAAATGGCCAATTATAATAATTCAACAGTCATTATTCCAAATCCTTTAAAAAAGGATAAAGCTTACTAAGATTATCCCAAAAAGGCATTCACTAAAATGCTTTTAAAAGTTAGTTACATAGTAGCTGATGATATCTGCATCTTTTCAATGTTTCTTTATTGAATGTAGTGGTCCATAATCTGAACAGCCACTTCCTCTGTAAAGATGTCTAGACTCCTGTGATTAATCTTAATCAACCAAAGACCTCTACATGGAGGACTCCTTAATAAAACGGCATAATATCCTGTTGCAGGACTGGGTCTTTACTTAGAATTAATATTGTCGTGTTAGGATTATGCTTTCTTCTACAGAACAAAGTACTTTCCAACATTAAAGTTTCCTGTAGCTCTGTTGCTATGTTCTTTGCACTCCCCAAACTCACCTGTGAGTTTTAAGTGCACAAGATTTGCAGGATTAGGCCTTAAATCCATGAGACATGAATACAATTCTAGATACAAAGGAGTTTTTTAAATAAAATATTTAAAAAACGAATCGCTCTACACACTGATTTCTGTTTGCCTGTATAGTGAATACAACTGATTGTGTGGCAATTATTTCAAGAATTAAACTATTGCATTTTGCTCAAATGATGCTAGGAGTTTTAACTGTTCTGAAGGTATACAAGAGCTTCATTATTTTTGGAACACTATACTATACTTCACTGTGGAAAAAATATACTAAAGTACTCAAGTGTCAATCACACAAGCATATTTATTATATAAATATTTTATAAATTAGAACATTTTAATTATAAATGTAAACATTTCTAGGAAAATAGTGTTATATATTTCTTATACATGTTTACAACTAGTTTAAGGCACATAGTGCAAAAATACTTTTCTGATACAGAGATCACAAAATAGTCATCTACATGTGTTACTTTTAAGCAGTTGCTTTTTAGATATGTGGTGCAATATAGCCTTTCATTAAAATGTATTCCTAACTCGGCTAATACTTTGTGGGTAAAACCAAGATATAGCTGCCATATGACCTACCAGTTCTCACTGGCATATAAATAGTTAGCTGATATTTGGTTTAGAGTTGAAAAATGCCTATAATTATCTAGTACATAATGTGTGGTTTTTATGCACATAGAAAAGCTTATTTTGAATACCTGAGAATTTACCTGAAACAGGTAATCTTTATGCTGTACTTATTTCTGCACTTCTGGACTTGGACTAATTCTAAACAACAAATCAAACAGCTAGATCTTGTCTGAAATGGAAACGTTTCCTCCTATACATTTAATTTTTCTAGGATGAAGCACTTCTAACAGTGCGCATTACAGTTGCATTTATTGCCCTCTGAAAAATTAAACTGTACTTCTCAAAAACGTGCACTATGCACACTTTGACCTAATCCTGCCTTCCCTTGTTGAACCCAGAACTTTCACTGAGGTCAATGGGAATTCTGGGTGTGGAAGTGAGACAAGATAGGGCTTTTGTTAATATGCTGTTGGCCACTTCCAACAAATAAAATGTCTGGAGTATCTGGGCAGAGGTTAAGTAAATATGTATAGTTATATAACCGCAAATTGTACAACATACACAATATATTGCTCTTACAGTATACACAGTTGTGTGAGAGGTAGGGTTTTAAAACTAGATTTTCAAACTATGACGTGTTTCTTTATTTTCTTGTACCCACAACAAAACAGCGTTTTGATGTTTAACATTTTTCCTGGAGACTACAGAGATTAAACCACACATTCCAGAACTAATATTACTGTTTGAGCACCACAAAAAGAGAGAGAAAAAATGAATGTTTTTAATGACAGAAATGGGGGGGGAACCTTTGGAAACTGTATCAGGAAAAAGTATATTGATGATGCACTCTTCTGATGTAAATTGTTGACAAAACATAATTCCCAACAGGTTTCATAAAGCTGAAAGTAGTTGAAATTATTAATTGGTGTCCTTCTTTTCTTTCTACATTTTAATATAGTTGATCCAGAAAATCAACACAGTATATGCATTTTACTGTACATTGTACAATGACGTGCACTGATTAGTGGCAGGTACAGTATTACAATTATGGTCCAGTTTAAGGTGTTACCAGTAGTAACATCAGTGCAGTTTATTTTACTTGCTTGTATATACTGTACATTGAATGAATACCTCTTTATTAAAACCTGAGGGTTTATGATTGTGGTTTATGCACCTGTTAGCCCATCACTAAATGATTAAACAATGATATGCATCCCTGAACACTGAAGAAAATGGGAAGGAATTCTTAGTAGTAAATTAACATTTCAGAGATGAAAGACTGAAAAAAATAATAGCACCTAGAATTTGCACCTTAAAGACAGTTTTTCTTGCTTTTGATGTTCTTACCACTTCAGGGTTTTATTTGAAGTTGGAGACCAATACTTGTGTTAGGAATACATTTCCCACAGAACCCTCCACATCTTCCATATATTTTAGTACCATCCTGGAAATTAGAGAGGCAAAAATAGCAAGAACTCAGTCATGAGAAACTATCAAAGCCATAATTACACACAATAGTTTAATAAAATGGTGACTCATCAGAACCTTTGACACAGCCCACTGAAGACTACGGTATCTGGGAGACAAGACCAAATTAACTTGAACACACTGGGTTTGTCTACACGTTGTAGCAGTGTGTGCCAGAGGGCTGTAAACTGTAGACACTCTGAAGTGTTGCACTCTAACCGCCCTGTGTAGACCTTGCTAATGCCCTCTAAAAGGTTCCTAGCATGTGTTAACTTAGCACTGTTTCAGACAGGACTATATCAATGGGCAATAGGTACCTATTAGCACAGGTGCCAGCTTCCTGCTTGTTCCAGGGGTACTCAACCCCAGGTCCCACCCCCAACCCCACTCCACCCCTTCCCTCAAGCCCCCATCCTGCCCTGCTTCTTCCTGCTTCTGCCCTCGGCCCCATCCCCACCCATGCTCCGCCCCCACCCTACCTCTTCCCTTCCCCTTCCCTGAGCGTGCCCCATTCCCACTCCTCCCCCAGTGCATTCTGCATGCTGCAGAATAGCTGATCGCGATGGGCAGGAGGCACTGGGGGAGGAAGAGGAGCTGACTGTCAGTGGGTGCTAAGCACCTGCTAATTTTTTTCTGTGGGTGCTCCAGCCCTGGAGCACCCATGGAGTCAGTGCCTATGCCTATTAGGCTGGGTCAGCAGGGTCTATGCAGGGTAGTTAGAGCCCAATCCTTTGGAGCATTCTACAATTTACAGCCCTCTGGCTAGGCATTGTCCTACCTAGTAGACAAGTTCATAAATTCATAAAGTATCTGTGAAAGTGTCTCAGTCAAGTCAAGAATGGACAAAGAATATGCACCCATGGAGCACACATTACTTACTTGAGATTTGTGTATATCAACAGTTGCATAATTGCCCTGAGCAATCCATCTAGCTGTACTGGATAGCCTCAGGCCAGTGCCTGTCAAATTAATGCTGAACTGCCCCTATCAAAAAAAAAAATCAAAGCACAGAGCTTATGTACAAACTTTAAGACACTTAACATTAGCAAATACTACTTAGAGTATTGCATTGTAACCTTACGGTTACATACCGAATTTTGTATTTCTAAAGTCAAAAAGCCTAGAAACCTCTATGTTGGCACACACAAGCCTTTTACTGTATTTAGCTCACTCACCATCTCTTATACCTGAGAGTAAATTATTATTTTAATATTTTTCTCTCCTATTATAATAAAAAATTACGTTACATCAAATACTCAGACATTTTGTGATGTTCCCAGATAGTTCTTGCAAAGGAATTAATTATGGACAAAAACATAATGATCAGGAGTTCAGTTTAGATTAGAGAAACATCCAAAAGTGCTGATATTTATTTGAAACATAACCAAGCATTTTCATCAAGAGACATTGCTGGAATTCTGGTACAAACTGTTTTTTGTGTGATCCTTGCAGTCATTTCTGGTTTGCTAGTGGTGGGAAATAATGCTGAATAATACCAATTATGAGTTCGTTGGCATAATTACAATACCATATAACATAACATCAGTTATCATAATAATCAAATAACAATTCTGGTCAAAAGCCAGACATTTTGAGAGATGAAAAACAACAAATTTCAACAAAATACTTTAAAAATTATCTGAATTTCTGAAAACCTCAAACTTTTTGGATTGGTTCATGTTTTTGGTTTGATTCACATTTTATCTGAAGTGAATTGTTTATTATTCCTAACTGAAATCAGATTTTATTTTAATTAGTGTGCTAAAAAATGTGAGACCTGCCAGAATGAGGCTTGCTTTCTTAAAAATAGACAAAGTGGGTGAGGTAATATCTTCTTTTGGACTAAACTCTGTGGATGAAAGAAACAAACGTCTGAAGCTTTGAAGAAGAACTCTGTGGAGCTCAAAAGCTTGTCTCTCTCACCAACAGATGTTGGTTCAGTAAAGGATATTACGTCGCTCACCTGGTCTCTCTCATATCCTGGGACCAAGATGGCTACAACAACACCCGAAACAACCATTTCTCAAAAGATAAATATTTTAAACTGTGTTTTGAACTTTTTGGAGCAACATCGGCATGGTCTGCCATACTCTGGCAACTACGGACAAATCCTTCTCTGCTACTCACAGCTCTCAGCCTTTTTCAAGTGTAGTTTCCAGTCAAGTGCCTCACCCTATTCTGAAAGTGATAGCTCACTCTTCCATGCTTACAGAATACTTAATATACCTCTTAACAAAGCAATCAATACAGATACAAACAAATATTTAAATTAAATTCACTGCTAAATACAAAGTTGTACAATAAACACAATTTCAGAGAAATACATAGATTCCAGAGCCCTTTTATATGCAAACCTTTATTTAAAAATAAAAATCAAAGATGGACTTGAAATACACTTTAGAACAGACAACATGTTCGGAACTAGAAACTATACTACACTTTTTCCACTAATTTTTTCCACTTTAGAAAATAAATGGTGACACAGAAGACAAGTTGCAGAAATTGAATAAACTACAATCATGCAATATCATGGTTGAGCTTTTAAACAAACATGTCAGTAAATACTCTGTATGTGTGTGTGTGTATATATATATATATAAAGGTGTGTATATATATATATATATGCACTGTACATACAAACAGTGACAAAACTTGCTCCCCTTAGTAGCCAATGAGGATTTTGCCATCGACTTTAATGAAAACTGAATATAAGCCTGTCCTGAATGTGCTTGTTTCAAATTTTGTAAAGTGACAAGGGGTATGAGATTAGTACTATGCAATCGAAATCTCCATCAACTCCAGTCATACTTCATGAAAGACTTTCCCATTTTACTGTTTTATTCTTTTGCCAAAATCCAACATGGTAAATATATGTACTACTTACTGTTGGATGGTTTCATCTAGGCTTGGCAGAATTTCGATTTTAATTTTTTTTTACAATTTTGACAGATAATATCAATATTTATTTTTAAGCATTTTTTTTTCAATTTTTATCTATCTAAATTTTCACAATTGTGAAATTCTAAGGGGGTCAGTCAATTATTTAATGACAGATATTGAGATTCAAAAAGTTAAAGCTTTATAAATATTAAAACACAAATTGTCAACATCACATGCAAAAATATACAAAATGAATATCCTTAAAATCAACAAATCATACCTGGTTTTCCTATTGATTCACTAGTCCATTTTTAACAAGCTTAATTCTAAAATCTAATTACTGGATTTTGACTCTAATAAAGTTTTCAAACAGTATTTTTCTTATTTTGCTTATCTGTAAATTTCGATGATCATCAATGGAAATACTTTTTTCTCAGTTTGTGGTATACAGTGAAATCAACATTTACCAATTTTTACTGAAATCGAATCCTTCCAAGCCTAGTTTAAAGGTATAAATGTTAAGGTGTTCATGAGATACCTGTATTTTGATAGTACCCAAACTTTATCAAAAATAAACTACATACAAAGGACTGTATGAAGAGTTTATTTTTATTTCAGGGTTCTAGTGATGCACATACACCATTCAAGCTTCACTCTTGTGATTCATATAGATGCTGAAAACACCAGTCTCATATTGTATAGTTTGGTATAACTTATTTCCTGTATATTTTCATGTCTAGTTGCTCTTTTTATTTTTTAGGACTCATACCCCTGGGTGTACTGGCACAAGCTGATGTGTTACACAGGTGAGGTGGTTCTTTGAGTACCAAAGAAGCGGAACGTATTAATTTTATGGCATACAGCATCTGGAGAAAATTAATGCAAATGGAGTGTAGCTTATTCCATAATCATAGGCCCATAGTATTTCATGAAGTAACTTCATCCACAGTGATGTCATGTTGCAGAAATAAATGAACATTGCATATGTGCAATTATACTGATGGCACAGCAGTTGCCTGTCATGTATAATATTCAGGCTTGGGAGCAGATCTGAAAAACTTTGAGAGTGAAGGAAGTGGTGCAATTGATCTGAACAGAGACCAGCAGCACTCCTTCAAGGCATCTCCTGAGGTGTGACCACTTCAGTGCAGAGATATATCCCCAATTAGCGGAATCCATTATCATTAGTTATTAAAGGTCATGTTCACCACTGGTGTAAAGAGATGCAGTTCAATAGAGCTGTGCCCACTTAGGTCAGTAGTGGATTTGGCCCTATGATTTTTTTTTTTTTTCAGTATCCAGTGCTCTGAAGCACTTGTGAGGATTTTTGTTTATTTGTGGTTTAATTTTCTGGTTACTGTATTCTGGTCCTGGTCTTAGGCCAGTGAATGACATTTGGCTGCTTGGGATGCCCTATTGTATCTGCATGTATCAGACCTCTGCTCTTTCTCCACACAAGTATTCCAACATGTTTCATGAAGTCCCAGGTGATAGATCATTAAGGCAACTCACAACACATGCTGGGAAGTATTCTTTTGCTGGTGAGCAATGAGAATTCTATGATTCTATGATCTTTAAGTACTGCCTTTCAGCTCCTCCACTCTTTATGTGAATGAATGTCTCATGCCATATACATCATGGGAGCAGAGAAACCAAGACAAAAATACAGAGAAGGGGAGTCAGCTGATAGGGATCTGACGAAGAGGAGATGGAAAGGGATGGAGAGGAAAAGAGAAATTGATGGGGCCATAGCAAGGGAGGAGAGCTGGAAAGAGGGATTAGAAGGACATACAAAAAATTTAAGGGGTAATGCACATCAGAAGAACACCAGTGCAAGAGGCAGGAACACAAGAGATCAATAGCAGATTGGATACTTATACATGGAGCAGGAACATGAGGGACAGCAAAAGAGACAGCTGTGGGGAAAACAATTTCAGGGAGCAAATGTAACGGATGATGGACTAAAAGAGAGAGGAGCAAGAAGCAATTACTTATTAATGTACTGTATTTTTGTACAGAAGATTGAGTGTACATTAGTCGATTGCATCTCCCTACTACGACCTCTAGTAAAATGGTCTTTTTCTTAAGTGTTAATTTCATGGAAAAAAATTATAAATACCTGTGGGCATCTGGCAGCACTATAGCAATCTCCAGCTGTAGCAAAAGGAACAGCTCTCCCAAATACAATCTGAGCAAAGAGAAGGTCTGTAGCTAATAAACAGATATGACAATTATTTAGCACTGGAATTGTTGCTTTAAAAACTTATTAGTAGACAAGCAATATGCAGAAAGTAGCAAAAGTGGGTGGGTTGGGGAATTTGGGGAAGGGGTGGAGTGAGGGCAGTGCAGGAGCGGGGCCAGAGGCAGGGCAAGGTGTCAAGCACCCACCAAGCAGAGGGGAAGTCGGCGCTATGGTGTAATCTGCTGTAGGAAAAGGCTTACTTCATAGAATATCAGGGTTGGAAGGAACTTCAGGAGGTCATCTAGTCCAACCCCCCTGCTCAAAGCAGGACCAATCCCCACTTTTTGCCCCAGATCCCTAAATGGCCCCCTCAAGGATTGTGTAGAACTGATCAATGAAATTGTTTTTAATTGTTCACTTTATTAATATAACTTCATAAGCAAAGTTTTATGAATGAAACAACATTCATTCATAAAACCAGTTACCCCAATAACTGGATAATTGAGTTTCACTTTCAATCCAATTGCTGCTTGAATCACTGAAACTTGCACTGCTTCAACATTGTAACTTCTGTTCACTATTTGCCATTCCTTACACTTGTCCATGTTGCAACCCAAACTCCATTTTAACTTATCCCAAACTCCATTTTAAAATGCTCACTTCATTTTTGCAAAACCCTGCTGTAATCTTATTAGTTTAGTTCAGATGTGTGAATGAAGTATGGATGGATGATGGAATCAACCTCCAGTCCCAGCCTGTCCTGATGAAATAAAGTGTAAACACCAACGGCTGAAGATGCAGACAACAGCCCTGACAAAGTAAGAAGAGTCCACCCTCAAAAGAAAAGAACAAAAGTACAATTGAAGAAACATCAAAGCCAGGTCCTAGGCTGAAAGTCATGTCTGCAATTGACAGGTGATCAATCACACTGGACCCAGAGGCAGCATGACACAGCAAGACCTATAGACTCTGGATTCAAACTAAAGCCTACAAAAAGGATGGGTGAGATGGAAGACTTTAGAGGGTAACATTCTGCTGCCAACATGGAAGGGCATCGGTGCACGCCCAACAAAGACCCAGCTCTTCCTTTTGTCCAGCTTTCCTGGCCAGTTAGCCGCCACAAGCTACGAACCCAAGCCACGAACTCAAGCTACATTCAGAACTGGTAACTATATAGCAGCTACAGAACATTTGGTGTGTGTGTATGTATGTGTGTGTGTGTGTGTGTATATACAAAGGTATTAGATATTAGTTATTGGTCTTAAATCAAATTGTGTTATTATAATAAATGTGACATCTTGTCTTGTCCCCTGAAACAATCCTGTGCAGTTTTGTCTGTATAACAATTGAACTCACAACCCTGGGTTTAGCAGGCGAATGCTCACACCACTGAGCTATCCCTCCCCCTTAGTTCTGCTCTTGAGAAACACATACATCGGATTATGCATGTGTATTAAAGTTATGAGACACCCATGAAAGCTTAAGGTTTGAACCTGTGAAGTTTCATTCATGGAAGTGCCATTGAAGTTAAGAGTTTTGTTTGCGTAGAAATGGCGCAATTGGGTTCTAAATTTGCATTTATAGTAGTCACTTTAAAATTCCAAGAGAAGGGTCATTACATAGAGTTCTGTAATAATATATAAACACTTACTGTCAATTTGCATAGAGATTATATCAATTCTTATTTTGCTAAAACTGGTATGTCCAGCAGCAAGGTAGTCATTTCTGCATGCACAGTCTTGCCTTCTGCTTCCATTGAAAGGACATTCATATGGATTTTGTAACCTGTAATAGCACATTTGGTTTCTATTTTTTTATGTTTTCTAAAGTAGTATCATACTGAAAAACAATCAAATCATTTTATACTACGCACAGAATATCGAACAAATACTGAATAGTACAGTAACTCCATGCTTAACATTGTAATTATGTTCCTGAAAAATGCTACTTTAAGCAAAACGATGTTAAGCGAATCCAATTTCCCCATAAGAATTAATGTAAATGGAGGTGGGGGGAAGGGTTAGGTTTCCAGGGAAATTCTTTTTGCCAGACAAAAGACATCATATATACACATACACAGTACAAGTTTTAAACAAACAATTTAATACTGTACACAGCAATGATGATTGTGAAGCTTGGTTAAGTGGTGAAGTCAGAGGGTGGAAGAGGGTGGGATATTTCCCAGGGGATGCTTTACTGCTAAATGATGAACTAGCATTCTGCTGAGCCCTCAAGGGTTAACACATTGTTGTTAATGTAGCCTCACACTTTACTAGGCAACACTAATGGAGGGAGGGGAGACAGCATGGCAGAGAGAGACAGAGACACACACCATGTGTGAGAGAGACACGCATTGCCCCTTTAAGTAGAGTGACCCCACCCTAAGTACACTGCCTTTTTAAGTAGATCAGCAAGTTGAGACAACAGCTGCTGCCAGCAAGCTCCCTCCCTCCTGAGCCCTGTCATGTCCCCCCATGCTCTGTGGAGATTAGGTACAGGAGTGGCGGAAAGGGGGACACCCTGACATTAGCATCCCTCTCCCCCCCTCTCCCTTGCACAGCAAGCAGGAGGCTCTGGGGAGCCGCTCCAAGGCAGAGGGCAGGAGCAGCACATAGCCATGGGGGGAGGCACAGCTGAACTGCTGGCAATTGATAGCCTGCTGGGCAGCTGCCACACAGGGAATTTAGGGGAGTGGGGAGCTGATGGGGGGCTCCCAGTTCACCCTGGTTCCAAGCCCCCACCAGCTAGCTCCAACGGGCTGCTCTTCCTGCAAGCAGTGGACAAAGCAAGTGGCTGCTAAACAACGTTATAAGGGAGCATTGCGCAATTTTAAACGAGCATGTTCCCTAATAGATCAGCAACGTAATAACAAAACACCATTAACTGGGACGACATTAAGTGAGGAGTTACTGTAGGACCTTTATACACTTGGGCCAACAGCAGCACTGGTATAACCAGGTACCATTTCCACTGAAATAATAAAAGGTCATCTGTAAGATCAGTTACTGCAGGTACACACAAATTCAGTATGGAAATATATTTACATTAGTAATGTACATTTGTGTGCCTACAACTTTGAAAATTGTGCCCAAATATGTTTCTATGCATATGATTCCATAAAGGAAAACTCTGCTTTATAGTTTCAAACTACGAAATACATTTCATAAAGTAAGAACCCCACTGATTTTATACCTGTAACCATATACTTCAGAAAAGTTGTCTGCTTCACCTTTAACCAATGTTAAATATTCTCTGGGATTCTCAAACTGCATCCCCGAACAATAAATCTACAACCAAAAATATAACCCTTATTATTATATAATACACGTTTTATTTCACAACCCACCCCTTTGATAGAAATGTTAATAGTACCTTTATCAATCTTCCTTTAACGTTCAGTAAATATTCACCATCCTTTCTAATTCTTTTTTTACTCTGGATTTCTTTGCAGCTGGTGAAAGCTTCACCTTAAAAATGAGTGATTGAACCATATCAATATTTCATGAGCTGAGAATTGAACCTGAACAGCTAATTGTGTATATTTGTGTTGCAAAGATATTTATTTTACAGTTTTACATAAATATCCCAAGAAAGCATTTGGTACAGTACATAATCATCACTGTCAATTACTTACATTCTTTTGCATGACAGATCTTTCTGGCTGCTGGTTTTAAACGTGACAGGCACAAGCTACTGGATAAGCCATTTTCAGTCATGCATTCTACTCTTCTTTCCTTTATTCCCACTCCACAAGCTACTGAGCACTACACACAGATAACAACCAGAAGTTCAGAAGAAAATAAACCACTAACACTATCAGCAAATACATTTTGGTAAACTTTTTTGTGTTTGAGGAAACTGTAAAGTTTTAGCTTGCACATTTATACTCACTTTGCTCCATTTCCCCACCTTCCAAGTAGCTGGTTGTAAACATCCCCTGATATTACATTTATAAATGTGTGGGGAAGGCACTATTGGGCAATCTCGATATGCTACCGAGCAAAGACCATAAGCACGATTATTCCGAATAGTGTGGATTCCAACACAGTATGTGATCCTTTGTTGGTAATCAAGCCCACAGCTGGCTGAACACTGAAATAATAACAAAAAGCATTATTTTTGGTGATATTTGCAGCATCAGAATATAGTTAGTGAGTCCTGATCCTCTCTTCAGTGAGAGTATGGGGCGTAGTAGACATTATTCCTACATATGCTGGCCCAGCATTTTTTTAGTAATGATCTGGCAGAGTACAGAAATGGAGCTCTATAATAACTATGCCTCAAGACCTGTGGAGCCTTTGGAGGTGGGAGCTCATGCTGTCCCAAGACAGGAACATGGCTCTGCAGTTACCTCCACACAGTGCAGGCAAGAAAGGCCCAAGGGACCAGGAGCCTGATGTAAAGCCTACTGAACTCAATGGAAAGACTCCCACTGACTTCAGTGGGGCTTTGGATGAGGCCCCAGGAGAGGTTCTTCAGTACACAGAAAAGAAATTTGGTGGTAAGGACCAAGAGGAGCAGCTGTTCTCTAACAGGTGGGTCATGAGTTGTGCCTAGTAGATCATGGCAAAATCTCTAAAACATGGTGGCTGCTGCAACCAAGGTGGAGAAAACTGATAGGAGGGAAGAACCTCCTTTTATCTTCCTGCTGATGCCACTTCACCCCATTACAGTTCCTCCTATTCCTTCACCCCCGGTACTCTGCTCCAGAGAAGAGTCACTTAAAGATGGTGAGACGCTGACGGTCTAGACCCAGTGCCCTCCAGCACTCACAGTTCTCAGCCCCGTCCCCAGGCTCAGTGCAGCACAAATGCAGTGGGAGGAGGGAGAGAAGGAGAAGAGCTTAAGTACTCCTCCTGTTGCCCCCACCCACAGGTATCAGAAAATACCTACCCATCAGTACTCCTCCCACCCAGAGCTGCAACGGATTGTGGAACACAACCACAGAAAATTGTGGTGTTGGAGTCACAACAAGAAATCATGGTTGGTGTGAATGTCCCATGCGGAAAAAGTCTAAATTATTATTTTTTTACACAGAATGTACAATTTATATTAATATTCTCTTATATACAACATCAAAATGAAAATTTGGTTAGCAACATGATTAATTTACCTGTGACAAGTCTCCTGTAACCACAGCATATTTACAGGGAGTAATCCTGCATTTTTTGATCGCTAGAGGCTTTGTGGCAGGATCACAGGAACTTTCATTTACTTGGATCTTGTTTTCATCCACACACGTGACCTTCCGGCGTGTTTCCTTTTTCCTACATGATGCTGAGCACTGAGTATGACATAAATAAATTACAGCTTTTCCATTTAAAATGGTTATTTATACAACAAATCTATCTGGTGGTTGCTATTCACAAGTAAAACTTTGAAACAAAGATGTAGTGAAACCTGTTATCTATTTCAGTACAAAACACCCAGGGTGTCCAAACCTTTCACTTTGTTCTCAAAGCTCGGATACCAGTACTTGTAATTATACACCCTTATTGTTTCATATATGACTGTGTAACATGTGAGGTGAGCCAGAGGTTAAAACGAAGAAAATGTCAGGCCATGATAAGGGGCTGGGTCAAAATGACTCCTCTGTGTGAAAGGATAAGAAACAATAAGCATTCAATTAATGTAGGCTGGGTAACTTGGTCTTTAGAAAATGAAGGTCTTGCAAATGTTAAGTTATAAAGGAGTTTTGATACAATGAATCCAAACTCTACATTAGTAACCATTAATACTGGATATAACTGTGAAAGAAGGGGCAGGGAGAATGTGAACAAAGGAGTTTCACACAAAGGGTATCAAACATGAAATGAGTTACCAAGAAGAGACAGCAAAGCAAAATGCATTTACGTTTCCAGTTCAGAGCTCTGCATTTCTAGATAAAAAATACGAGCATTTGGAGAACAGGGAAAATCCATACTTATGCTTGAAAATTTGCATTTCCTGTTATAAAACTCATTATCCTAAACATTTCTGAACAGTCTAGCGAATCTCTGCACCACTGGCTAGCACATCATGTTTATGTTTGCCTTGGCTAATATTCATCCCCAGTGTGCCAATACCACAGCACTCCCAATACTCCAACAGTGGGTGCCTCAGGACTTCTTTGTCAAGTTAGTGCCACTTCCTTTGTCTTTGGTGAGGGCTGAGAAGGAGAGGTGGCAGCACTGTGCTTGTTGGGATGGGGGGAGGATGAGAGGAAGAGGCAGCCAATGAGGAGCAGAGACACACAAGGATAGAAGAGGGGCATTGAAAGCACCATACAGAGAAGCTGAAGCATAAAGGCTAGAAAATGGCAAAGGAAGACATGTGGGAGCAAATGAAGCTAGATGATGAAATTTTTTTAAAAAAAGTAATTAAAATAGAAATTTCAATTCTCAGTTCAGATAAACATTTTTAGAGGATTTTTTTAAAAAGGAAAACGAAATAAATAATTCCCTTAAAGAAAAACAGCCTTCACCGGGATGGACCTGGAAAGGTGCATGTGCACAGCTCCCCATGAAGCCAGGGTTCAGCATTAACATCATCAGGCGAGGTGTTCACATGCATTATGTGCAAAACATTCTTGTGATGCTAGCACTAATGGCTAGTACCACAAGGATGTTCTGTGTGTGTAAAGTTTGGTTCCTCCCCTCTGTTCTGCTAACATCATAGTACTTCAATGATTACAGTCACTCACATTTCATAAACCGAGATTTCTCAAAGTCTATTACAATGTGGAGCACAGCTTAATAGAGATTGTCTCTAGGACACCTCCCTCCCAATCTCAGTCATGTGGACACTCCCATTCCTGATCACATAATGTCCCTCTGACAAATGCTGCAGTTGCTTACATGAGAAAGTGACAGTAGGAAAGTATTTATATATCTTCAACTTTCTTGTAATTGATTTAGCACAGGAAAATATGCCCGAATCATGTGACCAACACCCAGCTCTTTGCAAACCACCAGCAAGTGATCTGTGGATTATCTGTGGTTTATGGCATGTATGTTAATAGCAAGTCAAGAGGACTATACTTTTACAGTATAAATATTGCACCATTTACATTTAAAAATCATCATACCCAAATCTGGGACTTTGTTCCCCTAGGAGCCTGATTCTAAGAGACAGCATCCCTGAGGATCAGGCTATAAATTAACATTACATAACAGCTACGCTACCTGTGCATCTTCCTGGCTATGCTTTTTTTAAAAAAAATTATCCACAATACTTGTTTCACATTTTTACTTCTTTATTTTTTCCTGTTACTACAATGTCAAAACCATCTACAGTTCTGTGCCTTTTGATTTTTCTTGAACGGGTATGCCATGTTTTATTTTTTTATTTTTAAAGGCAAATCTTCCCATTGTAGAACTTCCCATTGTGGAAAGAAATGTTCCCAAAAGGATTATATCCTTGGATGAAATAGTTCATCTTCCCTTATATTCCGGTTGGTTTTTTTGATTCTTAAAAGTTGATTCTTTTATAGTTTCTGATTTCTGAGGCCCCCACTGTTACACATTTTCTACACTACATACAGGTTACATGGGATTGGAGAGCGAGAATTATTACATTAAAATTAGTTTTAAAACTCCCCCTTTAGGGACCTGCTGATACTTCCTGCACTATTTCTGCCTACAACTCTAGACAAAAACGTTCTTTATTAGAAAGAAAAAGTGCCTTTGAAATTTTATGCCACAGCTTTTGAATTTTGCAGGCCTGTTCACATTTGCAGGCAAATTACATCAAATTAGTTGAAAGGCCATACTTACATCTTGCCATTCATCTGTCAGCCATTGGTACAGCACACAGGCAGGCAGCCAACAGGGCTTCTGACTAGGGGGCTGGGCATCATGATTGCACATTGCTTCATTCACTCGACCCCTGCCTTTCAGCCGACAGTAAACATCCCGTTGTTGAATCCCCACTCCACAAGTCACCGAGCACTACAGAAAATACATACATAAAGAAAGAAAGAATATGAAAAAGGTAGCCACCAAATATGGTAAAAACAACGAGGAGTCCTTGTGGCAGCTTAGACACTAACAGATTTATTTGGGCATAAGCTTTCTTGGGCTAGAACCCAGTTCCACGAAAGCTTATGCCCAAATAAATTTGTTAGTCTCTAAGGTGCCACAAGGACTCCTCGTTGTTTTTGCTAATACAGACTAACACAGCTATCCCTCTGAAACCTCTCACCAAATATGGTGTCATTTCCATTATCACATGTCATTCATAAACAAAGGTGCTTGCATATTACCCTTTTACAGTGCACTTATTACACTAACACACCTCTGTTTTCTACTGTTTGTTAACATAGTTCAGGTGTTTACTTCAATTTTCTACATTTTTGTCAGAAGAGATTTAGGATGAAAATGTCAAATTACAATGGAAAAAAACACCCCTTCAACAGGTGAGGTTAAATATATACCACAGAATAAGGACGATGATCCTGCGAAGACATATGGCAACATGTTTAACTTAAGTCTCAATGGGAATAGTGGCTATTCACATATGTAAAGTTAAGTACATGCACAGGCTTTGCAGGATCAGGCCTATATAGCTGAAATCTTAGAGTTTGTTCAGTTTTAGAGCCCTGCGCAGGACTCAAAAATGTGTATCTGCATCTGATCCGTGATCCACAAAAACTGTTTGCAGATATTTGCAGAGCTCTACTAACAGCTCTGTGGGTCACCGCACACCAGTGACGCAGGGCTGAGCCAAGCCCCCGACCCCCAACCACCCACCACTTCTCTCCAGACACCTCCACCCCCCTTGGGCCTCCTTCCCTGCTCCAGGCAGGGAGGCTATAATCCTGGGCCCTTATATGCCGCACCACCCTCCCAGTGTGGGCTCGGACATGCCTACACAACCCTTGGCAGCTCTAACACACACATATCCAGCCGGAACAGACAGCAGTGACAACTACTCTCTTCACAGCCCCACTGTTGCCACCCGCTAGCCTAAAGTATAATCAGACCTCTTCAAAATGGCACTTGGCTCACTCCCTTCTGGGAGTTGTAGTTTACCTTCTCCATCAGAGCAAGCTGGGGTCTACAACTCCCAGAATGCCCAGCGGGCTATTTCCACATGTCACAGCCCGCTGCTGCATGATTCAGAGAGCTGAGCTGGAGCCTGAGGGCTGGGTGACAGCCACTCCATTCGGGTGAATGTGTGCTGCAGAGCCCTGCACACATATAAAATTTGTATCTGCATCTGAGCTGTGATCCGCAAAAATGGTCCATGGATGTGAAGCAGATATCCATGGATTTGCAGGGCTCTATTCACTTTGCTAAATTAAGAAATGATAGGTAGAATTACATGTGGTCTTAAGGAGTACAAATATTATGGTCAGTATATTAGCTCACTCTGAAAGTGGCACATTCTGGTTAAAGAGAAAGAAACAATTGTCTGTATTACTGGTTAGCTAGAGATGTTTTCTGTGCCAGTCTACAAGATAAAAAGCATGTGTAATTCCATGAAGTTACATCAAGATCCTAAGGAACATTGACTAAGCTGGTTTCATTTAAATGTAATGGGCAGAACGTAGTTTATACGTTCCCCTTCAAGGAGTAAGCTTAACTCTGCTGCATTCATTAAAGATCGCTGTTAACTGTTGTAGTTAAATGAAAGAACTATAATAACAGCTCTGAAAGATTACAGAAGACTAATCAGCTACTTATGAAGCAAGCCACTAAGGAAGACATTTGAAAATTTTTTTGTTTTAATCTTTTAATTAAGTACACTAACATTTATTTATATTACAATTCTATGTGATAAGATCTAACCTATTCTTTTAAAGCTTGTGTATTGTGTGGGTATATATCATATCAGCTATGTTATATTCTTCCCAAAGAAAATGTTAAATTAAAAACCACACAGTTATCACCAGTGAACACGAACAGTCACAACATAACAATACTTGAGATTCCACACTGATTTATTATTCTAAGTATTCAGAATTCCAGATACGAAGAACTCTGACAAAGAGAGACAGAGGGCGTGACATGGGATCCATGCTGACAACACACATTTACTGTCAGGTAAGTAACCTTCTTCAAGTATGTGTCAATGTGGATCCCACTCTAGGTGACTGACAAGATGGGACAGAGGAGTCCTGATTGTCTAAGCAAACAGTGATTGTAATACTGCTCTCCTGAAGCTAGTATCTGTCCTTGCAGATAGATCGAGGGCATAGTGTTTAACAAAGACCACTGGTGTACTCCCATTGACTGCCTCAGGTATTTGTGATATAGGAATATTCCTGGAACAGGAGGAAATCTTGACCTCGAGATGAGTGAGTTTTCACATTCAGAGGAAGTGGTACATCAGCTGTCTGGTAGCAGATTGAAATGCACTGCATGTTCGATTGAGATATTCTCTCCAGGAGATGGCTTGACTCTTTGAAGGCCCAAAATGGCAACAAAGAGATAGGGACAGAACTTGAAGGGCTTTGTTCTGTCCACATAATACAATAAAAATCTTAAAACATACGAAGTGTGAAGTTTCTTCTCTCGCGGTGCAGAATGAGGATTGGGGAAGAAAACAGGCGGGTTGGTGTACTAATTTAAGTGAAACTTTGAAGACCACCTTAGGATGAGTTTTCAGCATCACCCTGTCTCTGTGAAATGTTGTGTAAAAAGGTCACTCATATAAGCTTTGCAGCTCGCTGATCTGCCTGGCTGAAGTAATTGCAATTAAGAAGACCATTTTAAGGATAAGATGGTATAAGGAGCACTCTGCAAAAGGCTTTAAGGGGGCCTCCATGAGGTTTGCAAGGCCAATGTTGAAATCCCACACAAGAGGGAGTTCCTAGACTGATAGACAATCACTGTGGGATGTGAAAATATGGAACAGGATTAGGCAGGTGGTGACAGGCTGAAATGGCTACTAGATTAATGTTAATGGAGCTAAATGGTCTTTTAAATGCAGGAGATTCTCCAGGGGCTTTAGTATGGGCTCCTCCATTGTGTTAAGCTTACATTGTGTTGTCCATACTGAGAATCTTTTCCATTTAGAGAAATAAGTTTTCTTTGTGGAATGCTTCTTGTTTTGCAGGAGGATTTCTTGCACCTGAAAGAAGCAGTCTGTCAGTACCACTCAACTAGCCAATACCCAGGCTGTCAGATACAGTAACCGTAGGTCTGGATGAAGTATTTGATATTGGTTCTGCAATATTATGTCCAGACAGTCTGGAAGGCTGGATGGTATCCAAAGAAGGCGCATTAGCCAGAATTGTCTCAGGCAATATGGAGCTATCAGAATTACTTTGGCTTTGTCCTACCTGATCTTGCATATTAACCCAGGGCTTGGGAATGGGCAGGAAAACATACATGAGTCCCAGAATCCATGGTATGAGGAAGCTGTCTACTAGCAAGCCAGGCTCATACCTCTTTTGGAACAAAAGTCTGGACATTTTTTATTGTTCTTCAAGGAAAATAACCATATCACAGGATTTCCCCATTGATGAAGGTGTGCCTAGGGATGGGGAAGAAGAGTATATCTTTTCAAGGAGTGGTGCTGCGGCATAAGGCGATCTCAGTGCCAGGATGATGGTGTACACCAGTTCTGAAGAAGGTCTTGGGGCCAATGATGTAGACTCCTCTACTAGTATATGCTTCAGTACCAAAGTGGTCTTGGAAGCTGGCACTAATGTCTGTATCTATTTTGCTGATGGTGTCCATGATGGTGTTGAGGTCAATACTGGAGGGTCAGTGTTTGGAACTTTCCTTATGAAACAACACCAAGTGGTCTCTGGAGCTTCTGTTTGCTCTATGATCAGCCTTGTCTTGGAGTACCAATCTTCAGTGTCAGAGTTGTCAGTGTGGGCTCATCAATGCTGAGTCCTTTTTCTACATGTTTTTTCCCCTTTGGTGCTATGTCTTGGCATAGCATGCCTGGTGATGGGGGCTTTTGTCAAAGATCACTTCTTTGGTGCCTGATCAGACAGCTAGAAGCACCAATCTCCTCAGGCTCAGAGGTGACTCTCATCAATTTTTCCAAAAGACAGAGCTTGAGATGAGTGTCTTGAGACTTCCATATCCATAAGGAGAACAAATGGCAGACAGAACACTAGTTCAGTATGTGGCTCTTCCTGAGGCAAAACAAGCAGAGACTATGGCCATAGGTGAACAGAATGAGACTGTCACTGGAGAAACAGAACTTAAAGCTGCAGGGCTTTGAGTCTGCCATGAGCATGTGGCATGAAGCACCTAACAGTGGTTGTACAGGTTGTGTGGCTTTTTTAATGTTTCCAAATTGGTAAATTAAGGAGAAGAAATGGTTACCAACCTGTTCCATAACTATTGTTCTTTGAGATATGTTGCACATGTCCATTCCATGAGAGTGTGTGCGTGCCCAGTGCTCTGCTGTTGGAGAGTTTTGCCTCAGTGGTATTGGTCGAGGCAGTGCATGCATCCTCTGCCTCCTCATGCTGCTGTGAAATGGTATAAAGGGGAAAGCCAACCCCAAATCCCATTGGTTCCTTCTAAATGGACAGATTTTGATATAAAGGGGAAGCGGGTAGGTCATGGAATGGACATATGCAACACATCTCAAAGATCAATAGTTACAGAACAGGTTAGAAATAGTTTCTTCTTCTTTGAGTGATTGCACACATCCATTCCACTGTAGGTGACTCCCAAGCTTTTCGATCTGAACGTGGGATCAGAATACATCTGAATAATGATAGAAGGACCACATGTCCAAATCTGGCATCATCTCCAGATTGCTAAGAGATGGCATAATATGATGTAAGGGTAGGCATTGAAGACCAAGTTGCTGCTCTACAAATGTCTAGAATAGGCATTTGAGCTAAAAAGGCTGCAGAGGCTGAGTGTGATCTCACTGAATGTGTTCAGTAGTTCCCTTTTCAATGGAGATACATCAGCCAAGTCATAGCACAAATGTATATAGGAAGAAATCCACTATGACATTCTTTGAGAAGAGGCCAGAAGTCTTTTCATCATGTCTGCAATTACCCTGAACAACTGTGACGATTTAGTTTATGGTTGAGTTTAAATGGCTTAGTCCTTTCCAAATGAAATGCTAATGCTCTCCTAACATCTGGAGTCTCTTCTCATCCCTGTGAGCATGAGGCTTAGGGAAGAAAGTTCGTAAATATATTGCTTGATTGATGTGGAAATGGGACTCCAGCGTGGTGAGAAATTTTGGGTGAGGATGTAGGTTTACCTTGTCCTTATGGAACGCTCTATACGGACGGACAGATACTAGAGCTCGTAACTCACACACTCTCATGGCCAAAGTGATCACTACCAAAATGGTTACCTTCACTGAGAGATGGAATAAGGAACAGGTAGTCCAAATGGAGGACCCATTATCTTTGTCAATGGCAGATTTAAGTCCCAAGAGGGAATAGGATCCTCTACTTGGGGATACAATCATTCCAGACCTTTCAAAAATCTGATTGTCGTGGGATTGGAAAAAAGATAACAATTATCAGTTAGAGGATGGAAAGCTGAGACAGCTGCTAGGTGGACTCTGACGGAACTAATGGCCAAACCTTGCTGGTTCAGGTATAACAAATAATCCAGCACACGACATATTGAAGCCCGGACTGAGGAGACCCCTTTCTATTGGGTCCACATGTACAATCTCCTCCACTTCACCAGGTAAGTATACATACTAGATGGTTTTCTATGGTTTAAGAGTATGTCTTGCACTGCCGTGGAACAGATCTCCTTCTGAGGTGTCAATCACAGAACTTCCAGACTGGCACGTGAAGAGACTCTAGGTCAGGATAGAGAAGGTGACCATGGTCTCGTGAGATCAAGTCTGGGTCCAGCAGTAGAGTCAAAGGAGCCCTAATTGGGAGGATCAACAGAATGGAAAACAAGTGTTGGTGAGACCATGCTGATGCTATAATTATTAATAATGCATAGTACTGATTGATTTTCAACACCACCCTGAGCAGGAGTGGAATAGGAAGCAATGTGTACAGAAGCTTGTCTGTCTAGTGCACCACAGTCAGAAAATGAAACTGGCTACATCTAGACAGAGAGACCACTCATTGTGGCTGGAGAAAGACCTGCTCAGCTGCTTTATCTAGGGAGGTGGTGGAATCTCCATCCTTAGAGGTTTTTAAGGCCAGCTTGACAAAGCCCTGGCTGGGATGATTTAATGGGTCTTGGTCCTGCTTTGAGCAGGGGATTGGATTAGATGACCACCTGAGGTGTCTTCCAACCCTAATATTCTATGATTGTATGAATTTATTATCTGCCAGACTGTTGTGAACACCTGGAAGGTGGGATGCTTTGAGGTGGATTGAGTTGGTGACATAAAAAATCCCACAATAGCTTTGCCTCTTGCAGAGAAGAGTCAACCAGGCCCTTCCTTGCCTGTTCACATAAAACATGGCCACCGTATTACCCATAACTACTAGCAAATTCCTTCTGGTGATATGGTGAAGAAAAGAGTAACAAGCTAATCAAATGACTTTCAGTTCTCTTACATTTAAGTGGAGAGTTAAATCCTGGGCAGACCACAGACCTTGAGGGTGTAGTAATCCCATGTGAGTCTCCCAACCTACGATAGAAGTGTCCATAACTAAGGTCAAAGTAAATTGAAGACGGGCAAATGGAATGACACACACACATTGGATGGGTCTGTCCTCTTGTCCAGAGAGACCAAGATTTGAGTGTGTACCCAAACCAGAGAGACCAAGATTTGAGTGTGTACCCGAACCACCAAGCTCAGCCATTTTTGCAGCTTCCTGAGATGAAGACTGGCATGTTGAACCACATAAATATATGAGGCTATATGCCCCAGAAGTCTGCAGCAATTCCGTACTGTTGTGGTAGAATGGGCCTTCAGGTTTAAAGAAATGGCCAGCATCATCTGGAACCTGGCCTGAGGGAGGAAGGCCCTGGCTTCCATAGAGTCTAAGACTGCTCCTATGCATTCTATCCTTTGTACAGGTGACAGAATTGGCTGTTCCTCATTGAAGAGCAATCCTAGCACACCAAAGATGAATTGAACCATGGCCATCCTAGACAGCACTTGGTCTTTGACACAACTTCTCACCAACACTTGAACGCCTGATTTCCTCAGGAATGCCACCACCACTGCCATGTACTTTGTGAAAACACATGGTACTGTGGACAGGCCAAAGACAGGACTGTAAACTGGTAGTGAGAGTGAATGATGAACAACCTGAGGAATTTCCTGTAGCTTTGATGTATTGCCACATGGAAACATGCATCCTTTAAATCAAGGGTAGCATACCAGTCACCAGGATCCAGGGAAGGAATAATGGAAGCCGGCATGATCATGCAAAACTTTATTTTCTTTAAAGGTGTTTGTTGAGTTGTTGCAGGTCTAATGTAGCTCTGAGACCTTCTTTTGCTTTTGGGATAAGGAAGTAGTGAGAATAAAACCCCTTCCCTCTGTGAAGTGGAGAACTTCCTCTATGGCTCCCAATCAGAGAAATCAACTCCTTAAAGGAAAATTTCATCATGATCTCTCCTCTAACACGTCAAAATCATAGAATCATAGAATCATAGAATATCAGGGTTGGAAGGGACCCCAGAAGGTCATCTAGTCCAACCCCCTGCTCGAAGCAGGACCAATTCCCAGTTAAATCATCCCAGCCAGGGCTTTGTCAAGCCTGACCTTAAAAACCTCTAAGGAAGGAGATTCTACCACCTCCCTAGGTAACGCATTCCAGTGTTTCACCACCCTCTTAGTGAAAAAGTGGCTGTCTGGAGTTCCCAGGCTGTCTGGATGAGCTGATAGCCACTGATGAAGTGAGAGAGGCTGGTCTCCTATAACTTCTGGTCCTCTTTCTAGGCTGGTCCTGGTGGTGGGGCATACACAAAGCATACCAGTGTGACTGCTGGGGACAAGAAGAGAAGAAGGTATTGGTGAGATCATTGTCAATTTGCCTCTCAATGGAGCTGAATGTGGTGCCTAAAGTATCAGACACTGAACCACCGCAGATGGCAAATTTTGACTAGCAGTCATTGGTACCAGGTGAGAAGGTTCTTGGACTGCCAGCAAAACCACTGCTGAGAGACTCAGCAGATGGTGTGCTGCAACATATGCTTCAGGAGTTAACAGTATAGGAATAGTCTTCTGTTGCTGCTGAGCTGATGAAGATTGCACTGCTTAGTCAGGCAGTGCCACCTTAGGGGTCATAACAGGGAAAATGCTAAGAGTAGTGGATCAGATATTGCTGTTCCACCTCAGTGTCAGATATAGGCATTAGAATTCTCATTGTTACAATAAGAAGCAGAAGAGCAATTGAAAAGTTTCTGCACATACATTTTCTATTATTGTTACCCCTATACATTCTTGACATATGGGAGGAAAGAGACCCACCTTAACTATTCACATGCTAATCTAAATAGCGCTCTCTCTCGCACACACAAACAAACGTTCTTTGTGCAGCTTCATCTTACCATTTCCATCCAATATTTTTAAGACTTCAGCAACCACCAAATCATATGAAACAGTTCTTCCCCCTTTCTCTACATCTTTATTTCCTTTTAGGATACACAGTCCACCCCAATCACATAATTGGCAAAGTTCCTAAAGTGTGCACCTTTTTAAGAGACAGAATAAATTATCTGATACAATTTGAATAGATATGTACTAAAACTTTTTTTATTCATTTCATTTGAAGATCACAGATGCAAGGGTGGAGGTTTTATTCTCCAGACACATAATTGTTAAATTTCCAGGTGCCTACATGTGAGGGTAAAAGAGACAGTAGACTCTGTATACGCATTTTTGTTTTCATGTAGTATTTTTCATCACAAGTACATGCCTGTGTCAGCTGGATTGTAATAGAAACTGTGAATTTCAAAATAACAATAAAAAGTCAAGGTGCTGAAATGAAGAATTCGCTATAATTCTCCAGGGCACATCTTTGGTTGCAATTTATGAAACTATAAGGATAATACTTTCAATTATATTTTAATAGGAAAAAAGTACTGAAATGCAATTATTTATGATGCATGATTATACTGTAGAAATGTTATAATTCAGTCTCAACATACAGTCACCCAGACACATGACTAGGGGTAGACTTGCCAAATATGACTCAGACAAAACAAATTTAAATTTAGGTGCAAAACAAAACATCTATTAATGCTAATACAACAAAATGTTTCTGAGTGTGTAATGCTGGAGCACATACACAAACTTCCACACAATCTCTGCTTCCAGTGTTGTACTAGATTTCTTTTACCAAACCCTTACTGTCTCTATTTCTTTGAGTAACTAATTACCACACTGGTGATTCTGTAAACTAGCTCCAGCAAGGTTGCCCCAGGCCTACTATTAGCAATTGTCAGGGACTGACTGACCAATTCACAGAGCCATGTTCTTTCTAGAACAAACTTGGGAGTAGAGGCAACTGCCATTTTCTCTTTAGGTTAAACAGACTTTACATTGAGAGGCTGATATTGGGAAGTCAAAACAAATTAAACTCAAGTTTTTTTTCCCCATTCACTGGGGAACACTGTTTTCTTCTTCTGGCTTTATCGAAGCTGACGCCTCATTGCACTACTCATTGTTCTCCTTAAAAAGGAAAATTGTAAGAAAAAGGGTTGACAGATGGTTTCACCTCTGCTCTGGGAAAGAGTTGGAGAAATAGAAAGTTACAGCGATTAAGGAAAAAGGAGTTAAAGGGGAGGATTGGTAAGTACCATTCATTCTCTATTTGTACCATAGACATAGGCATTCATAGATTGGGTCAGTTTTTCTGCTGTGGTCACTTCCTCTGGGTGTGGCAGAGAGATGAGACTGTCAGGGTGCTGGTTATAACTTCCTGATTCGCCATGTACTATTAGGCATAGGTCAGAGCAGCCTGGTTCACTAACCTGTGCCAGCTGGCTATGGTAATGAAAGGAGCATTTGCCAGCTAGTGACTGCCAAAGCACATCGTGCTGCAGGCACACCCCTTCGTGTACCTCCACACTTCTCCAGACCCCCCACTAGAATCTCCCTCTGTTTGCATGGCCTGAGTAACACAATGGAGACAGGGTAAGGAAGTGAGCTGTAGCTCACGAAAGCTCATGCTCAAATAAATTGGTTAGTCTCTAAGGTGCCACAAATACTCCTTTTCTTTTTGCGAATACAGACTAACACGGCTGTTACTCTGAAATCCATAATATCAGGCTCCCAACACGCAAGAGACTCTTAAACAACAAGGAAGCATCCTGGGAGGGTCTTTGTAGCAGGGAGCGGGGGTTTGGAGGAAAAGAATGGCGCTTCTACCCATCCCCCCCCCATCAAGTTCTCCAAAGTCAGGTATCCCTAAAGAGACAAAAAGAGGATGGGAAGAAACCCAGCTTTTGGCCAGGCCATTTGTCGGAGTTCTTCCCCTTCAATTCCAGGGGACTGAAGAGTGTGTGTGACACTATTCAGTTAAACAGGTAAACTAATCTGTCCCATATATACACAGAAGAATGACAGCAACCTGCAATATTTCTGATGAATACATTATTATACATATTATGATAATACCATAGCTTGCAAATGTTTGTGTAGATTCTATTGCTTATAGATGACGGACAACATTTTCAAAAGCATGTGGGACACAGTGGGATTCAGGCTTCTTGGTGCCTAAGACATTTTTGAAAAGTTTACCCTTAGAGAGCAAGTTAAAAGCAAAGTACTGCAATGTGATGAATTATGACACAATACATTATTACACACTGATAAGAAAACCTCAAAAGATTTGAAGTTCTGTTTAAAAAAAATCACAAAATGTAAATGTTTATCTTAACAATTTCATCTTGAATATACATATTAGGTTAGCTTCCCTTCAAGAACAGGCTGCTCTGTGAGAGGAAAGCCCCAAACTATTAATCAGCAACAGATGCATATTATCAAATAGATTTGCATTTTCACTTGCAAATTTGTGAGTCGTTTCTGTGATTTAGTTTAAAGATAAAAGCAAGACCTTAGAGTGAGCCACTTCAGTTTAAACTGGAGATATAATTAGTGTGGGTATGAAACATCTTCCATATGAAGACTAGGACTTTTCAGCTTGGAAAAGAGATGACGAAGCGGGGATACAACAGAGGTCTATAAAATCATGACTGGTGTAGAGAAAGTAAATAAGGAAGTGTTATTTACTCCTTCTCATAACAGAAGAACTATAGGTCGCCAAATGAAATTAATAGGCAGCAGGTTTAAAATAAATAAAAGGAAGTATTTCTTCATACAATGCACAGTCAACCTGTGGAACTCTTTGCCAGAGGATGTTGTGAAGGCCAAGACTATAACAGGGTTAAAAAAAGAACTAGATAAGTTCATGGAGGATAGATCTATCTATGGCTATTAGCCAGGATAGGCAGAGATGGTGATCCTAACCTCTGTTTGCCAGAAGCTGGGAATGGGCAACAGGGGATGGGATCACTTGATGATTACCTGTTCCTTTCATTCCCTCTCAAGCACCTAGAATTGGCCCCTGTCAGAAGACAGGTTACTGGGCTAGATGGACCTTTGGTCTGACAAAGTATGGCATGTGTGCAGCACATGAAGAACAACTTCTGTCTAGCACTTTAATTGAAGCAGTATGGCATTAATATGGCCTTTTATGCTTTGCTTAGAAGGAAGAGTGGTATATAATTACAGTACATTTTACATACCTCCTTCCACCTGTTGGCCTTCCATGCAGGACATCTGACAGCTCTACAAATTTTGTGGGTTCGAGGCTTCTTTATATGTCTACAGTTTTCTTCCTCTAATTTAATTTGGATGCTGTTCACACAATGTACATCACGATACTTTATACCCTTTCCACAGGAAACAGAACACTGGAAAAGAAGAAATAGATTTGCTTTATTCCTTTTTCTTTATTAGAATTTTAAAAGAAGTTGAAAAAACAGAAAAAGCAACCGCTTAGCATATGCCATAATACAAATAAAAAATGACGGTTTTATATTGTGCAATATCTACTGTACATGTCTACTTTGAAGTTACTATAGAAGTTGTTTCATAATGGACAGTACTTATTGTTCACATCCTGGCCAACAATCAGTTAATTGTTCATTCAATCACTCATTTGTAAATATATGAGATCAGCCGTCAACACACGAGATCTCATAAATATGCTGTTATAATTCTTGGAGTCTGATTTGTGTCCATTTATTCTTTTACGTAGAGACTGTCCAGTTTGGCCAATGTACATGGTAGAGGGGCATTGCTGGCACATGATGGCCTATATCACATTGGTAGATGTGCAGGTGAACAAGGCTCTGATAGTGTGGCTGATGAGATTAGGTCCTATGATGGTGTCCCCTGAATAGATTGTACATTGGCCAAACCGAACAGTCTCTACGTAAAAGGATAAATGGACACAAATCAGATGTCAAGAATTATAACATTAAAAAAACAGTCAGAGAACACTTCAATCTCCCTGGTCACTCAATTACAGACCGAAAAGTGGCAATATTACAAAAAAAACCCTTCAAAAACAGACTCCAACAAGAGACTGCTGAATTGGAATTAATTTGCAAACTGGACACCATTAAACTAGGCTTGAATAAAGCCTGGGAGTGGATGGGTCATTACACTAAGTAAAACTATTTCCCCATGCTTATTCCCCCTCACCCGCGCCTACTGTTACTCTCATCTTCTTGTCAACTGTTGGAAATGGGCCATCCTGATTATCACTACAAAAGGTTTTTTTTCTCCTGCTGATAATAGCTCACCTTAATTGATCACTCTCATTATAGTGTGTATGGCAACACCCATTTTTTCATGTTCTCTGTGTATATATATATGTATCTTCCTACTGTATTTTCCACTGCATGCATCCAATGAAGTGGGTTTTATCCCATAAAAGCTTATGCTCAAATAAATTTGTTAGTCTCTAAGGTGCCACAAATACTCCTTGTTCTTTTTGCTGATACAGACTAACATAGCTACCACTCTGAAACCTGAGAAATGATAGTTGCAACAATGATTTTATTTTTAATGTAAAGGTTATTTTTACTCCATGCTTATCTAATGCCTGCTGAAATAACTAAATAAATCAGAATAGTTTGGGATTATGTTTTTAAAAATTTCAAAAGGCAATAAGACCTCATACTTTAAGTATAACCTTTCTGGAAAACCTACAGACAGGAGCTATAGATTTTGTATCCTGATCTTGAATTCCTGCACACCCAAAATTCCCATTCATTATAGGGATCAGGACACAAATTTTTAGCTTCACTGTGTAGGCTATATTATTTATGTTCCGATAGAATGTTTTAATTCACCAGCATTTTAGTGGTTACTAAAAACATGAAAGTCTGATTGACTTGTTTAATGTACTTTTGTTGTTTCAGTGCTCACACCACCTATAGAAGGAGGAACAATCCTTGATATACCAGTAATAAAGAAAAATACTGATGATAAACATTTACTGCATTTTAAATTCTTATTTTGCATAGTTTACTGTTGTCATTCAATTTGTAAACCTCAATCTCTACAAAATTATTTAAAACCAAACAGACTAACAAATCAAAAAGAACCACAAACAATGCAGGTACTGCTCAACGTGTAAGAGTGGCAGAATTGGACCTTAGTGAATTTTTTTTTTCACTAAGAGGGTGGTGAAACACTGGAATGAGTTACCTAGGGAGGTGGTAGAATCTCCTTCCTTAGAGGTTTTTAAGGTCAGGCTTGACAAAGCCCTGGCTGGGATGATTTAACTGGGAATTGGTCCTGCTTTGAGCAGGGGGTTGGACTAGATGACCTTCTGGGGTCCCTTCCAACCCTGATATTCTATGATTCTATGATTCAAAGTCCACTCTGATCAATGGAAAGACTCTCACTGACTTCAAGTGGGGCTTAGATCAGATCTTTGTTAGTTAGCATACAGTAGAACCTCAGAGTTACGAACACCTCGGGAATGGAGGTTGTTCACAACTTTGAAATGTTCATAACTCTGAACAAAACGTTATGGTTGTTCTTTCAAAAGCTTACAACTGAACATTGACTTAGTACAGCTTTGAAACTTCACTATGCAGAAGAAAAATGCTGCTTTTAACCATCTTTATTTAAATGAGAAAAGCACAGAGACCGTTTCCTTACCTTGTCAATTTTTAAAAAAACTTTTCCTTTATTTGTTTAGTAGTTTACGTTTAACACAGTACTGTACTGTCTGCTGCTGCCTGATTGTGTACTTCCGGTTCCGAATGAGGTGTGTAGTCGATGGGTCAGTTTGTAATTGTGGTGTCCGTAACTCTGAGGTTCTACTGTAGTTGGTACAAGGCTCAGTTGTGCTATTTATGCACAGGCCTGCATTTCTACCCAGGTTCTCTGATGCATGGGAGGAGCACACTACCTCTTTGTGAGGTTTAGCTGTCTGCCAATTTTGTTCTACATGCCGTTATGGAGGTGGCATCCCCAGAGGAGGAAGCAGTCCCATTGTTCCCTTAAATGCAAGGACTGCAACTAGACATGGCTCTCTTCTTGTTGTTCTTCTTGGCCCTTGTCCTCTTTTCACTCTGCACGCTTCCGTAGGAGCCGGGCACAATTTGGCCCATAGTGCTCAGCACAGATATAACACTTTTATTTGTATAACATATTTAAAAGGAGGTTAGTTATTTTTGACTTATTGATTACAAACTTGAATTGATTTTGGAGTTGTGTGAAGAACACATTTTCCATATATCATGGATCACATGTGTAGAAAGACTTTCACAGGAACTTTATATCTTGGAAAAATATGAACATTTTTCTTAAAACAAATACAAGTTGAAAAATAATCCACAAGTTTTTTTCCTGAAATTTTAGCATTTGTCTCAACATGGGTTAAGATAATATTTCCCATATTGCAGATCCTTTAAAAAATATTATAAAATGCAGTGAAAAGCTGGAGTTGATTAATATCGTTCAATGTCATTCTGTAACCCTGGAAACTAGGAGTCATCGGTTAAGTCTTTTTTTCAGTATTAAACTTTTATGAGGCTCAGCCTAATGCAGCTGCTGGCACTCTCCGAAGTGTACAAGTTAATTCTTATGCAGAAGGAGCATAATCAATTGCAAGCAAATTAAGGCTCTTTTTTGAAGCAGCTTAAATATAATTCTGAGCAGTTGCAATAAATAAAGCTTTACTGGGAGGTTTTAGATGTATCCTTTTTTATAGATACTTTAAAAAAAACTAAGCAGTTGGATTTTTCTTGGGATTTTAATCTACATTTATTTTAACTTCTTTTCAAGGGAACATTTTGTGTCCGTACCCTAACCAAGCCAAATGGGATTTTCCAGTCTCCACTTTGAAAACAGCTTAGCAAGTGGAAAGGATATAAACAGCTCCTGCTTGTGCTTTTGTTAGCAAGTGAATGGCATAAAAGTTGTAAGGCTATGGGCAAGACGGGAAAAGTAGCATCTAATGAGAATAATATATCTACCACAGTGTAAAAAAAAAAAAAAAGACTTTTAGGTGTGATTGTGTGACCGTACTGAGCCAGCATATTCAAAGATTACAAACTCATACAAATTGCAAGAAATTGGACTAGAGACTTTCAAATTCTAAGGCTCAATCCAGAATCTATTCCAGTGAGGTAACAGGGATTCCAGTGAGGTAACAAGGATTGGAAAAATGGTGGATTTCCTGTTGTGATCCAGAAGGCATGTTAGAGAAGGGAGGAGACACCACTACAATGTCTTGCACTCTAATGATCTTTGGTTGGCACATTGACTCCTAGGGCCATAGTCAAGTGGGAGTAGTTTAAGCTGCTCTAAAACTATGCAAGGACTGTAATGGTTCTTGGTTAGCTGCAGGATGGTGACTCCTTTAATGGCTTCTTAGCCCAGCTGTGCCCACTTCAGGGGCCAGCTGGAAGCTACTTCAGTCTCTGCCATTAGTTAGAGCAGGCTCTCTTCATGTCCCCTTTCAGTTGGCCATGCCTCCCCCATGCTGGAGGGTTAGAAGCGGTGGTGTAGAGTTGTTACACCAATTCTGTACCAAAACATGCATTCCCTCTCTGCTGAAGGAATTCTCAGCTGGAGAAATTCATAGGGTTTAACTCACCTTTGTAGTTGTGGAGCATTGTAAGGAGGCCATATCAGACTCTAGAACTGGGCCTCTCTCATTTCTGATTTGTAAGTTATTAACCCTTTATTAAAATAAAGCGAGTTCTTTACAACACAAATTACTGTAATACACAAGCACTAAAAGAGAAGGTGACAGGGATGAAAGACCAGAGAAACCAGCAGAGCTGAGACAGCGGAGCTTATCGTAGGTATGTATATTATATACAGTCATTGCAATGATTTTCTATCATTTCATCCTACCTTGCCCATCTTCAGTTAGTTCATGGTTGTATTCCCCATAGTCCTCTTACCATGGTGTTAGAAAACAGGGTAAGGGGCTACAAAGTGCCCCGTTACTGTTACGTGCAGGCTCACTCATTGTGGGTTACAATGTGGGGGTGAGAAAGTAGCAGCCAACAAGCTTCAACAACATGCTCCATAAGCCAGAATTCTGGACTCCTCAAAGTCAGGATTCAGACCAGGACACAACAACAAAGATCACCTCTTTGTGTCCTGGGCATAGGTAAGATCTCCATGCTCAGCCTGCTGGATCTTTGACCCAGTGGACTGCAAGACACTGCTAACACAGCTACATGACAGAACAGGAATAGATGGCCCAACACTACAGTGGCTCCAATCATTCCTCTCCAGCTGAACTCACAGAGGTGTGATGGGTAACTGCTTCTCCTCCCTGAAGGCCCTCACCTATGGGCTCCTGCAGAGATCCATATAACACTCTTCAATATCTACATGAGCCTACTGGGAGAGCTAGTAAGATACTCTGGCTCAACTGCCAGAAGTATGGTGATGACACTCAATTATATATCCCATTTGCAACTGATGCAACCAGATTACTACACAAGAAAGTATCAAAAAGGTTCAGTATCAGGAAGCATGACAGTCATATCATGTGTGTTAAAAGCGTTTTGTTTATTATATAAGAAATACGGTGACTACGGAATTTAATAACTTTAATTTGTTCCAAATACTCACTCTTATTTGTATATTGCCCAAACAATTTTCTAAAGTACTGATTGCACAATGGATAACATTTTTCATGAACCTTTGTACTGAAAGCAGCAAAGAAATTATACACACTCATTACTATGCCACTGTAAAATTATATATTCCTAAATGAAAATTAACCCAGATGGCTGTTTACATTTATTAAATCAGGTTTCTTGTGCTGTCAATAATAGAGTATGTTTATTTATTGACATTAAAAATAAAATCCATCTGTTTTTTTAAAGAAATAGCATGTTGTAGTATTTTATTAGTAAGAAATAATTTTTGTACTTTATCTATGTTACTTCCCGGGGACTTTTGAGTCAGCTCTTGGAGAAGTAGGTTTTGCATTGTGGCTACAACATTCCAATTAATTCCATCAATTGTAAAATCCTTTCTAACCTCTCCTTAAAACTCTCCTCTGCTAAATGCCTACAAAATACTTGACAATGGTTTTGCGGCTATTGTGCGATGCCTACTGCTTATCATGTTAATTAGCATTGTCTCATTGTTACCTTGTGCTCCCCCAATCTGTTATATCCAACTTTTTTTTTTAATACTGAGCCTGTAAGCTCTTTTGCATAAGGACCATCTTTATTATGTGTGTACAGTGCCTAACACAATGGGGCTCTGATTTCTGACTGGGGCCCCTAGGCTCTCTGCAATACAAATAAATAATATTTAAATGGCAGCGGCAGACATACATTGAAGGAAAAATTATACCCACCTAAAAACCAGCTATGAAACTGGTCATAGAATTTAAAAGGATGAAATTCTGCCCTGTTTTATATCCAATACAGCCCCTTTGACCTGAGTCATTTTTCACAAGTTGCAAGGCAGGGCAAAATTAGACCTATGGAATTCATAGAGTAGAAAAGTATTGGTCCAGTGTGTCATGACTTCTTGTCAATAGAGAATAGTCCCTTGAATACATTTTCTAGTGTTCTGTCCAGTTCAGTTTTAAATGCTTCAGGTATTGGGATGTCTACCACTTGCCTTGGGAGACTATTCAAACCCTAATAAATCTTATTTTTACTTTACTAGAATACAGTCTAAACATTCACTTAAAGTTATCTGATTCATTATTTCCATTTATACCACCTAGCACCTTAATTTCTCTCCTCTTTGTTGTTTCCACTCTTCCAGTAACATAACCCCCTTTGCTGTCTTTCGGCCAAGCTAATTATTTCATGTTTCCTCATAAAACAATCCCTGTTGTTCCTTGACACTTTTTGTTGCTTTTTTTCTGAACTCTCTCTAATGTATTTTTCTAGTAAGGCAGTTCTTTCAACTGAACCCAATATTTCAGATACAGTAAGTTGAATCACAACCATTTAGGGCTGGGTTTTGCCAGCTTTATTCAAGCTGAGCAATACCTTACTCCATGAGTAGTTACACTGAAACAAATAAGACTACAGCAAAAGGTACAACTCAGTACAAATAAGGATGGCAAAAACTGACCCATAGAAAGGGATGTGGACACAAATGGTGCCCAAATATTACACTGGTCTCTTTTGCTGACATTTTACATTGCAATTTCATGTCTAATTTGCTGTCAATTGTCACCCCTCACTCCAAGTCTCTTGATGTTATCTTTTCCCAGATTTGTCTCCCCCTCATAGAGCATATGATATGTGCTTTGAGTTATTTTCCCCCATATATATAAGATTGTAATTTTCAAACTTTAGTGATTTTGTTTTCTTCCTAATACTTGTTCCATTATTATGGAGGCACATGTCATGGCTCCCTAATTAAGGTTGATTTGAACTTCGCACTAAAAGTAGGCATTCAATCTATTTGTTGCGTATGAAGAATACAGTGCATCCTCAAAATTACAGCACTTACACTTTGAATACAAAATGAATTTTCTGATAATTTCAATAAAACCATTAGACTGAGTTAAAAATTATTTTAAAATGGGTCCTTTCATAAGTTGAAAACCCTGAGTAAGACCATGGTTTTTGTCCCCAATGATCTCAGCTCAGTTATTACCCATTTATACTAAAATTGGCAGAGGTAAATCTGGTACAATGGGTAGTTTTTTAAAATAAATATTTAGAGTTAAAAGTCACTTTCCCTTTTATCCTTCATAACTGAAGGATATGAATTCTCTTTCAGCAGAAGCTGGCTTATAGAATCTTCAGGGAAACTCATGAAGAATGGCCCTTTACCAAAATGGCTGCCCTCCCCTACTGTTCTTAATGGTACTAAAGCCACAGGATACCTTACTAAAGATAGCTACCACCTTCATTCTCTTGCTCCTTGGAGTGCTCTGCTCTACCTTTTGAAAGCATAGGGCAACCATCTTTCCTAGGCCAGTTTGGAAACAATGGGAATCACTAAGCTAAGCTAAGCTTTTGCTAAGCTCAGCCTGTGGCGTCAGTCTCATTGAGAGCAGTGGGAGATGGTGGCTATTTTGAGGCAGCCATCTTAACCATGCACAGCATATGTGCCTTAGTCCCATTAAAAAGAACTGGGTAAGGGTGGCCCATTTTAAAAGAGGACAAGCCTGTGTGAATAATAATGCCTATTTCTTATATAGCACTTTTTATCATAGGTCTCAAAGCACTTAATTTTTAATGTACCAATTCACCAATACTCCTATGAGGTAATGAAGCAATAATAAGCTCCATTTCACAGATGGGGAACTGAGGCACAGAGACAATAAGCAACTTGCATAAGATCACACAGAAAGTCCATGCTGAAGCAAGGAACTGAACGCAGCTCTCCATGCTCCTAGCCAAGAGTGCTAGCCACTGGACCATCTTTCCCATTCATTGAGTTTCTTTGTTGAAGATTTTATGTGTCACCCCTCTGCTGAAAGAGAAACCTTCTATTTTGAAGAATAATGGCAAAAATATTGCTCTTAATCCAAATATTTATTTTCAAACCTACTTGTTGCATCATATTTATTCAACAGGTAGGGCATATAGGGAAAGTGTGTGTACACACAACACATGTGAATGGGAGTGTGGAAGGCAGGAGGGAGACAACTGAGGCTCTGTGTGCAGGGAAATGTAGAGAATAAAAAAGGAAAACTGGGATGTAGATGTCTACACTCCCTGTAATATATGCTGCTCTGGTGATGCAAAGCAGCTTAAAACCAGGCTTAACTGTCCCATCTGCTCTTACTTTTTATGCTGCTCCAAAATGACAAAGCATCCAGAGTACAGCTATAAATCTACTCCTGAAATTTAAAATTAAATAAATAAATAAAATATCTCAGGTTGACAAATGATGTGAAGATATGCATTCGGGTTGGGTTTCTTGTATAGTGTTCATATGTGATATTTTTAGTCATTTCAAAAAACACAGAAATCTCCAGCTAACAACCTAGTTTAAGATGAACATAAGGTCAGAGCTGCTCGACCCCAGCAGGGGCAAGGCTGGCCAACAACCTGATTTCCCTGCCCTTAGGTGAATTCTCTCTTCCTGTGCAGCTGCTCCTAAGTCTTTATTCCATATCAGCTCTCCTGGGGCAATCTGGTGCGCTAGATATATCTACATTTCCCATGGGAAAGAAGGTCCTTCTGTGATTATAGCTCCCCTCACTGTCATACTAAAAATCTGCAGATATTTTCAGATGAACGTATCACGCATCAAGAAGTTAGTGGGGAAAATTCCTGCCTAAGCAGAGCAGCAGTTATATCTCACTTAGGTGCATAAGAAACATAAGCATCTCCTTCTGCAATTGTCTGAAATAAAATGAGAACTCGTTTGGAAAGTTAAACACTTAAGAAAGTTAAAAGGCTTGTCAATAGAATTTAGCTTTTTCTGTCTAGTTGAATTTTAAAGAGATATTAGACTTCCATTTATTTGGCAGCCAAAATAGTTTAAACTTAATTAAATCAAATTTTATAATTAATGTCTTTCCATTACATAGTACCACCTTTTCTTTTGGGAGATTCAACTACATCCACATTTTTTTAAGGGTACATTCATTGTATTGAAGTGCATCCGATATTAAAAATTAATAATACAGTCCTTGGAAATATTTTCAGAGTTACTTTTTAAGCAGTGTCCTCTTTTTACATTGGACTGATACTTTTTTTTTTGCAAATGAATAACCATCTTGCTTTCTCTATATGCACAGTGAGTATTTTCTCCTGAAGTTCTAGACTGTATTCTTTTCTCCTTAGAAAATTTAAAATACAGTAATTGATCAATCTTCATTATTTAAAAGGAGACCTAAGACCAGTAATTTTATTTACATTGCTCCTCTTCTGTGTGCAGAAGAACATAACTTCGCGCCTATATGAGATTTTCTTTGTAGTGCTCAAAGCACTCTACAAAGGTGTTGTTAGCCTCATTTTACAGATGAGGAAATGGAAGAACAGCTGGTGCCAAGTACACTTTGGACACATTGCCTGCGGGTGGCAATATGCAGTATGTTCCTGGTGCAATGACTGTGAGCATGAAAACAATGATCGTTGTTGTTTGCCTCATCCAAACTGCCATTTACTTCAATAAAAAAGTGATACCATTGCTGCCGTCCTTATCTATCCCTCCGTCCTCCCTTCAATCCTTGAGAAAACATAATTGTATTTGTAATACAAAGTTGCAACAATCCAGAGATGTGTGAGAAGGGTTGTTTATACCCTTGAGATCTCCAGTGTGGGTGCAGAACACAGGAGTATGAAGTCAGAACCTTTTGCTACCTCTTTTTATGGGCCCTGAAAATTCTATCTGTGGCTCTGAGGAAATCTGTAAGCTTCCTGACTGAATCAGAGATTCTATTTCTGGCTTGTGCTCTGAGGTAAAATGGGCGTGGTATGGCATGGCATTCCGCGGCACCATGCTTATTGTGTCTCATTTTTAAACTGATTTGCAATATTAACATGCCCATTTTACCAGTAAAAATATGCTTTCTAACTGCTGGTCCTGCAAACCCAGCTTGGACTCTGAAAATCAAGCTGGATTAATTCTTTCTTACACACTGTCAATTGTGATAAGGATTCTGGTCAAATTATGCCTTCACTCATACCTGTGCAATCATTTTGAGTCTGATTCTCCAGGATCACTCTATCAGTGTAAAGTTTTTCTGAATTCAGTTTATCTGGTCTTTGGAGAATTCCCACAGGAAGGGCAATCATTGGGTGGCACAGAGTCAATATATCAGCTCCTATACCACCCCCCAACACAGGGAGCAAGGACAAGGGAAATGAGATATAATGAGATATATCTGCAACCTGTCAATCTCCAACTGATGTAACTTGCATTGAGGGATGAGACAGGCACAGAATGGCCCCAGTACAAGGTGACTAATCCACTGAAGTCAATGGGAGCTTTGCCATTGACTTGAATAGGGGCAGGCATAGACCCGTAATACCAATAGATCCCAAATTAACTATGAGGTGAAGCTATTGTGAAGCATGTTATAATGCATTTTCTTAAACCAACAGAACTATGGTGAACCAAGTGCTTTTCAAAACAGCAAAGGCCTGTAAGTCTGGAGTACTCCACTGAAGTCAACGGAATAACACCAAAGTAGGCGAGGGGAGAATCAAGCCCCCAAATGCCTGTGTTCTTCCTATGGATTAACAGCATGCAAAAATGCCATTTTTGAAAATTACATAATTTGACATTTTGAACAAGGGATAATAGCCCATCTAAAACTGACGAAATAATATATTCTGTTTGCTATTCTCTTAATAAATGTAAGTCAATGAATTGATTTTTTAAATTACAAGTATGTGTGTCCATACTGAAAACAATGGCAGAGTTTCAGCCTTCTATAAATTATAAGTCCCTAAAAATGGGCTGATGTTATCCTTGTGGTCCATTGAGAGCACAGAATGTCTAGCACGCAGGAGTGTCAAATACAGACCACACAAACTCGGATGCTCATTCCCACCTCCTTGGGATAGGAAGGGATTTGCCATGCTTACCAGTAGCTGCTTCTGGTGAAAAGATAGGGTTCCACTTTCTAGATGAAGTTTTGTGTGTGTTCTTTCAGCTGAAGAGTGATGGTTCTGCCTTGGTTGGGAGTGACTATAGAGTGAACACTGATGAGCTTGGATAAGATCGTGTGGTTGAGAGAGATAGAGGATTAATGAAGGATAAATAGCAGCCTTTCACAGAAGTCCAAGCTAAACCCCAAAGTCCTCGTTATTATAATTCCCAGAGGGGAAGATGGGATGTACAAAACATTCAAATCCAAATTTCATAATATAAAATTGAATTTAACTGAAATTTTGGAATTTGTCCCAAGCTGAATACAAACCAACACAAAACCCACAGAAGAGACAAGCCATTCCCACTGTATTTCCAGTAAGCATATACTGCAAAATACCCGAAGGCAAAAAAATTTGTGGTAGTCCATGTTGTGATAGCACCATTTCATAAGCATGGTGAAGCATTCATTAAGAGAGTTCCAGATGGAAAATTGTGTGGCAGACAGTAAGAGAAGAAAATGACAGCAGGATATAAGACGAACACAAGACAGGCAAAGATAGAAGAAAGGGCAAAAGAAGAGAGATTATCAGAAGAGAAAATAATGAAAATGGCTCAGATAGAGGACAGAATACAAAATAGAAAAAAAAAAGCCTACAGAGGCAATATTCTTATTTGTTGTATACAGATATGAATACTGTACTCAAAATCCGAAACCAAATATGAATCTGAGACCTGTCCTCCAGAAACTACTTTCTTGCAGGTTTTTGCCATTCTGGAAGAGGTACTCAAATGGAGGCAAGAGTAATCCACTGGGGAACCGGCTAGCACTGGCAGAACTAGGGATGGCCCTATGTTATATAGAGGGTAGATAGTAATAGTCTATAAGGTTCTATAATTGAAATGCCTGAACAAGGCTTGAGCTATCTAAACAGAACTGTGTGTTGGCACAAAACTTTTAACTGTGCTAGATTTTTGTGATTGCTTTTAATATTTAAAGAGAGCAATTACTATATCCTGAATGAATGACAAATGATTTTTAACAGCAATGTCTGTCATGTTTGCCACCTCATTTAACATTCCTTTTTTATATTCCATTTCATCTCCCTATTATCCCTGCCTTACTCACTCTTGACTTGAATTCATGGCATCTGGTTACCAGCTGAGAATTAGACAAACAACATGTATTCCTTTTTTCTGCCATCACTTTGCTCGTGGACTCTTCTCCCTCATGTGCAGCCCAAAATGCTGAGCTTAAGTAATCTGGAGGATCTTGCATGCTGTTTTTTACCTTCAACCCTTATTTAGGCAAAACTCCCACTGAAAATTATTATAATAGATATTAAAAAATTGTAAGGGGACAATCAGTTTATTAATTTGCTGGAAAAATAATTTAACAGCATTGCTCAATCAGTATCCTTTTCCACAAGTCCAGTACATGTGCCTAACTCTTTATCACTATTTTGTTTAGTAATATATAACATGGAGACAGATAGCTGGAGGCAAGTAAATAATTTAGAAAATATCCGACAGGTAGGATATTCAAAAACAATCACTTTTTGAAATCAATGGCAAAAAATGGTAAGACTTCAATGGGAAGAGTTAGTCCCATGCTGGCACTTTTGAAAATCTCATGCTAGGAGTATAAACTTTCTGTCATTACAATTCTACATTCAGCCCTACTTTTTGGCTCCATCTCCAGGTAATGCCAGGTATATACTATACATTTGGTACCTCTACTGTCACAGTGGACCTCAAATTTACTGACTTCACTAATCGTCAACAAGACCCCCCATTTCCTCTCCATCACTCCACACATGTATAGTGCAAGATTTCACTATGGGAGAAGGGTACCATCAGAAACAAATGACAGATGGAACAGAAAAGAAAAGAAACTGTGTAAGAACCAGTTTGAGGCCTCTAAGTAACAAAGGGTAGGAGTAAAAGAAACACGATTTGGGTCTATTGCTGTTATCAACAAACAACAAACAAATACACTCAGGGATACCTTTCAAAAGAGTGGAAATAGACATTCTTGCACTGTCCACTGTGCATGAAAAACAATAATAAATTTAGAGAAGATCCATTATTACCTTTGGGCACAGAGCAGTGGATTATGTCAGATTATGTCAGAGAGAGCAGATTATCTTCTGTTCCAACCCCTTCTGAGGAATATATGTGTTGTTAAAGAAAGGCAGATGGTACCACAGAGATGATACACCGCCACTGCACATGAAAAAGGGATGATCTGCACTTAAAGAGTGCCTTGTATATGTGGATCTCTACAATACAATCTGGACCATTATTTTAACTTGACAGAGCCCCTTTAACTGTATGAGCCAGCTGAAATTTAAGGATTTAATTTATGTGCTTTTCTCAATTTTAAACATTATATGGATCTTTCTTTTTCTTAACAGAAATGGGCTCCATTCAATTAACCTAAAATGCAAAAATATATACAGACTACCCATTCACAAAATGGCAGACTAGCAGAGTTTAGCTGTGTGTGTACGAAAATAAATATGAACACAAGGAAATAATTTATACTGTCTCAGTGAAAATGAGGTAGGATCACAGGCTCAAATAGGGAAAGAACAAGTTAAAAATTACTTAGACCAGTTAGATGTTTTCAAGTCACCAGGGCCTGATGAAATACATCCTAGAATGCTGAAGGAGCTGACTGAAGAGATATCTGAGCCATTAGCGATTATCTTCTAAAAGTCATGGAAGATGAGTGAGATTCCAGAGGACTGGAAAAGGGCAAATATAGTGCCAATCTATAAAAACAGGAATAAGGACAATCCTAGGAATTACAAACCACTCAGCTTAACTTCAGAGCCCAGAAAGTTAATGAAGCAAATAATTAAGTAATCAATTTGCAGACACCTAGAAGATAATAAGGTGATAAGTAACAAGTCAGCATAGATTTGTCAAGAACATACTGTGTCAAACCAACCTAATAGCTTGCTTTGACAGAGTAGGGGGGAAGCAGTAGATCTGGAGTATATATATTGACTTTAGTAAGGCTTTTGATACTGTCTTGCATGCCCTTCTCATATACAGAAACTAGGGAAATACAACCTAGATGGAGCTACTATAAGGTGGGTGCATAACTGGTTGGAAAACCATTCTCAGAGAGTAGTTATCAGTTGTTCACAGTCAAGCTGGAAAGGGCATATCAGGTGGGTCCCCGCAAGGATCAGTTTCGGTCCAGTTCTGTTCAATATCTTCATCAATAATTTAGATAATGGCATAAAGAGTACACTTACAAAATTTGTGGATGATACCAAGCTGGAAGAGGTTGCAAGTGCTTTGGAGGATATGATTAAAATTCAAATGATCTGGGCAAACTGGAGAAATAGTCTGAAGTAAATAGGATGAAATTTAATAAGGACAAACACAAAGTACCCCACTTAGGAAGGAACAATCAGTTGCACACATACAAAATGGGAAATGACTGCATAGGAAGGAGTACTGCAAAAAGGGATCTGGGGGTCATAGTGGATCTCAAGCTAAATGTGAGTCAAGAGTGGAACACTGTTGTCAAAAAAGCAAACATCATTCTGGGATGTATTAGTAGAAGTGTTGTAAGCAATACATGAAAAGTAATTCTTCTGCTCTACTCTGCACCGATTAGGCATCAACTGGAGTATTGTGTCCAGTTCTGGGCACTACATTTCAGGAAAGATGTAGACAAATTCGAGAAAGTCCAGAGAAGAGCAACAAAAATAATTAAAGGTCTAGAACACATGACCTATGAGGGAAGATTGAAAAAATTGGGTTTGTGTCATCTGGAGAAGAGAAGACTGAGAGGACACAGGACAACAGTTTTCAAGTACATAAAAAGTTGTTAAAAGGAAGAGGGAAATTTTTTTTCTCCTTATCCTCTGAGGATAGAAGAAGAAGAAATGGGCTTAAATTGCAGCAATGATGGCCTAGGTTGGACATGAGGAAAAACTTCATAACTGTCAGTTAAGCATTGAAATAATTTTTAAGAGCAAGTTAGACACACACCTGTCAGGGATGGTCTAGATAATACTTAGTCCTGCCTTAAGTGCAGAGGACTCGACTAGAAGACTTCTCAAGGTCCCTTCCAGTCCTACAATTGATTCCAGTCCTATGATTCTTACCAACTGCAATCTACACACTGTCATTTTGAATAATGTTAGCAGAAACACAATGACGACCCAGGAGGTAAATGCCATATCAAACACACATCTGTAAACACCTCCCTTCTCACCTCCCCAAATGTAAACTTTCATATATTTTATACTGTTAAAAACTAGGTTTGTGTTTGGAGAAAGCCTCAATTCTACTAGATAAAATTGTTAAGAGTCTTCAACTACAGTATATTTATTACTTAAATCTGCATGCAGAATAACAATAGCACTATTTATTTATAAAGTGCTGAAAATTTCAATGACAGCAAATATGTAATTGTACCTCATTCAAAACATTTTGTTACCCTTTCACCCCACACCCTTTCCTCCTATTGTTTGTTATATTATTAATATAGGCCTCCATCTTGCGTAACTTTAAAGCTCATGAGCAGTTCCACTGGAGTCAATACCCACTCATATGCTTAAAGTTAAGTGAATGTGGAAGTGTTTGCAAGATCAGGGCCTTACACTGTAAGGTCTATAGTGACTGCACTGTATACAAAAGGGACTCAATCCTGGCTGGGTCTTTAGGTCGTATGGTAATAATAGGAATTTATTCAAATATAGTTGTAGAAAGTTTGCATAATATGACAAAGATTAAGAAATACCCAGGCACTCAGTTCAATTCTTATTTTATACTTCCTTTTTCTGGTTAGGTTTGAGATCTTCACAAACACACAACAGAGACATATTATCTAAGCATGTGGTGGTGGGAGTGTTTTAATGATCTTGAAAAGTGTAGGTGATTTTGCTCATAACATAGAACAATGTGGAACACTCGACTAGGGAACTAGCTTTTTTCCACAGAACACTTCACTATGGGTCTGATCCTGCTCCACTGTAGTCAATGGGACTTTGTCATGGACTTCAGTAGCATAGCATCAGAACCTCAAAAGAACAGCTACTTACCCTTTAGTAATTGTGGCTCTTTGAGACATGTTATCCACCTGGATTCCACTCTTGGTGCACATGTGCCTCATACACTTTAGATATGATTCTTTTAGCCAGCAGTGTCTGTTTGGGCCGCACTTACATCCTAGATGTCCTTGTGTCCCCCAGGGTATAAATGGCAGAGCGGGCCAACCATCCCTCAGTCCTTTTGCCAATACATTATCCCAGAGAAGTAGGAATCTGTAGCAGCGTAGAAAGTGTGTGGGTGGGAAATCTATATGGACAATACATCTCTAAGAATCACAGTAAATGTAAGGTAAGTAAACACTCTTTCTTCCCAAGTGATTGTCCACATGGATTCCACTCCTGGGGACTAAAAAGCAGTTTTTTGATTGTTTGAGCAGGACTCTTGGTACCCACCTCCAAGCAATGACTTCAGGATAGCCTTATCAAAATGGACGTCCTATGTGGAAGCCTTTACCAAAAGAACGGTGTCTTGAAAATCTATGGACCAAACTCCATACAGCTTCCCTAGAGACTTAAGAAATAGGGACGTTCTTCAAACAGGAAGCCTGAGCATGAATGGAATGAGCTCTCACATGGGTTGGTGGCTCTAACTTGGTTAGTTCATAACATGTTTATAACTGCAGTGGGGGGGAATGTACCTAGTGAGGTCCTGCAGGAGTCTGTCTTGGCTTCTGTACCATTCAATACATTCATTAATGATTTGGACAATGGAGTGGAGAGTATGCTTATAAAATCTGTGGATGCCACCAAGCTGAGAGGGGTTACTAGCAATTTGGAGGACAGGACTAGAATTCAAAAACATCTTAACAAATTGGAGAATTGATCTGAAATCAACTAGATGAAATTCAATACAAACAAGTGCAAAATAGTACACATAGGAAGAAAAAAAATCAAATGCACAACTACAAAACGGGAAATAACTTGCTGGGCAGTAGTGCTGCTGAAAAGATTCTGGGTCTTACAGTAGGATACAAATGGAATACAAGTCAACAATGTGATGCACTTGCTAAAAAGGCTAACATTCTGGGGTGTACTAATAGGAATGTCATATGTAAGACCTGGGAGGTAATTGTCCGCTGTACTTGGTGTTGGTGAAGTCAGCTGGAGTACTGTATCCAGTTTTTGGCACCACATTTTAAGAAAGATGTAGACAACTTGGAGAGAGTCCCGAAAAATGGGGCATGTTTAGTTTTCAGAAAAGAACTGAAGGGGGACTTGTAAACAGCCTACAAATAAGTTGAGGGCTGTTATAAAAAGGACAGTGATTGATTGTTCTCCATGTACACTGAAGGTAGGAAAAGAAGTAATAGGCTTAATCTGCAGCAAGGGAGATTTAGGTTAGCTATTAGGAAGAAATTTTCTAACTATAAAACTAGTTGAGCACAGCAATAGGCTTCCAAGGGAGGTTGTGAAATCTCTGTCATTGGAGTTTTTTAAGAACAGGTTAGACAAACACCTGTCAGGGATGGTTGAGGCATACTTCATCCTGTCTCAGTGCAGGGGCTAGGCTGGATGACTCCTTTTAACCCAATGTTCCAACGATTTCTATGTTCTCATGCAGTTGGACACCCATTCTTATAAGTATCTGATGACCTCCCTAAGGGGACAGGCCCTGAGTTTGAATTCCATTTCTATTCTATATAGGTTCTTATATTGCATTCACTTCTGTAGTATCTGAGCATCTCCCAGTAGTGCATTAAGCAATCTGTCATATTTGTTTCATTTTATTTTTATAAAGTCAATGGACAAAGAACTAAGGCCCAGGTCTTCAAAGGTAGGTTGAAAGCTGTTGAAATCAATGTAAGTTAGACAGTTAAATACTTTTAAGGATCTGGCCTAACTCCAACCTTTATGCCCTCAGATGGGGGATGTGGGACATCTAAGGTGCAGGCGTGGCTGCAACAGGCACTGCTGGCCAAAAGAACCTGATCTTGTGCATATGGGGCACATACGCACCAGGAGTGGACTCCATGTGGACAATCACTTGAAGAATCTAATGTCTGCTACAGTCAAAACTGCTATTTATGCATTACAACATATCAAAACAATCATGAGTTTTATTCTACTTCTGTATAATTTAGAGATGAAACCCAACTGTAGTATTTAGATCCTGGTCTGGCCTTCTCGAAGTTCAGTGGTATTCAGATCCAGAAACACCAGCCATCTCTCAAATTTGTATCTGCATCTTGATTCTAAGCCTCACAATATTTGCAGATGTTCAGAGTAGGCCCATCTATACTAATGTATAAACTGTACCAGTTTATCTTAGTTCATTATACCCAGGTATTACAATAATATCTTGCATTTAAATAGCACCTTTTATATAAAAATGTCAAAGTAATTTACAAACTTTCCTCTATGAAATCCCACTGAATCATAATAAAAGAGCATTTTAAATAGACACTTTTGTGTTTATACTATATTAAGCCATAGTCTTAAGACACTTACTGCTGCAAAGTACTAACTCAACCCCCCTCCCAATCAAACTGAATAAGAATTAAGTGAAAAAGACAATAGTTCAGTATTCATAAACTTGCAAAATATAGTTTCATTTTTACACAGTGTTTTAAAAAATTCTATATGAATTTAAGAAATAGGGAAAATAAGGTAATTCTTTTTTGTTTTTAAATGTTAAATAGGAACAAAATATATTTTTGTGTAGTCCGAGTCATGAGAAATACAATATTTTACCCACCTCTTTACGTCATCTTCCATTTTCTTTTCAACCTATTACATTCTTCTGTATTTTTCAGTCTACATATTATTATTTAGGCCCCAATCCTGCAAACGCTTATGCACAAGTTTATGCACTGAGACTACTCATATGCTTAAATGTAACCATGCATGTAAGTGTTTGGAGATTTGGGACTTAGGGTGCTTCAGCAGGAAAAAATCAAGAAACATAGGAATAGCCACACCAGTCAGACTAGTTGTCTGTTTGTACAGTAGCCTGATAATGGTCATTACCAGAATCCTCAGAGAAAGAAGCAAGGACCCTCATAATGGACAATTATGGAATAACCTGCCCATTTGCTAACCCCTGTAGATCAGTATAACCTGAAGCATGAGTGTTTACATCCTTTATATATTTTAAACATAGCTAAGATAACCACAGATATCTAATACTTTTTTTGAATCTTGTTGAGCTTCTTGGACTCAATGATATGTTGTGGCAATGAGTTCCACAAGCTTATTATGGATTGTAGCTGGATTTTCAAAGGTGCAATAGGGAATTACGTGTCCAGCTTCGAACTCCTATTCAGAGATGGGTCCCTAATTCCCTTAGGCTTCTCTGAAAATCCTAGCTTCTCCAAAAAAACCAAAGTAATTTTTAAAATTAGGGTTTTTTTGGTTTTGGGGTTTTTTTTTTGCTTTTCATTTTCAGTGAATATTCCATTGTTTTTGTATTATTAGGAATGTTAAACAAAAGTACTTGCTTTTTATTCTCTATGACATTTATTATTGCACTGACTTCTATTATGTCCCTTCTTACTTGTCTCTTCTCTAGATGAAACAGTCCTAATCTTTTCCAACTCTCCTCATATGGAAGTCTTTCCAGTGATATAACAACTTTAATTGCCCATCTCTCTCTCCTTCTATTTCTGATATATCTTTTTTGACATGGTGTGATAATAATAAACAGTGTTGCAGCTGAAGGTGTACCATCAATTAACATAATAAATAGCATTAAAATATTATCAATATTGTTTTGTATTATTTTGCCACTGATGTTAGTGGGAGCAGGATCGGACCCTAAAGTTACAGCTACAGTCCAAGGAGGTCTGCCACCAATATCCTTTAATTTTATCTCCAAAGATCATGCATCAACCTGGATATTTCATGCCAATCTACCCATCTTCATTAATTGCTGCTGTTGTTCCTAAGTAAGCTTTCTGGTGGCAACAATGATTAGTTAGAGTAATTCATTTTAGGTTCAGGTATAAAAGCCATGACAAGTTCTATAATATAACAACCTTTAATATTTTACAAAAGAAATCCTTAACATTTTGCCCCTGTGAAAATAATGCTACTGAAAAACCGTAGAAAATTCATTACAATACAAAGATCCCTCAATGGTAACAAAACATTTCCCACAATAGTGGTTAATTCCAACATTTTTTTAAAAGAAGCCCAAATATTAGGATGCATTAATAAAGCACAAATTAAATATAAACACAGACAAAGCCACAAAACATGTGTCAAACAAATAAGGGTTAAAATGCAACTGTATTTCACACAGACACCAAGTCACATCAACATAATAAATTATCAGACATAAATTATAAATTATTTATTTTTTTAAACTACACAGACAATATAGTATCAAAATGGATGAATTTATACTAAATTTAATAAAACCAACACATACAAATCTTCTTTCTGGAATTTTGGAAATAGCTATTTTGATCCATTTTAATCAAAATTATGGTATAGTTAATAGTCTACTATTCCAAGTCCATTTTATGACACAGTCTGGATAGTGGCAGCCATTATCAGTTGATCTCTGAAAAGGCATTCCTTTCTCTCAAAGTTTTAAAGAATGAACAGCATATGCTACCATTAAAGATTTCAGTCAAAGGGACATTAAACATGTTGTGTCAGTAATGAGGTATTCTGAAATTTGACAATATGCAGCAGCAGTGGTAGAGGTATAAGAATGTAGCTGGTTTTGAAAACCATGATTTCTGATCCTGAATTCCCTTTTAATATAAAAGGTTAACTTTAAGGATATAAATACTCTGTATATACTATAGAAGTGAATGCAGGCACTTTTAAGAAACATAATAGGATCTTTGCATTAAAATGAAAGCAAATAAATATTTCTACTTATGCACCATTGGCCTGCTCCTGCTCCTAGAGAAATCAATGGGAAATTGGCATTGACTTCATTGGGACAGGACTGGAACCTCAGTTTTTTAAAAAAATACTTTCATTCATAAAAATAAAATAAAAATTACATTTCTTCCACTAGTGCAAAGACAGAGTTCTTCAGTGAAGTAATTCTGGAGTTAATGACTAAAGGGAAAACCTTGAACACTAAAGAAATCAGCGATATTTGTCTCAGAGCTTTAAAATACGTGACTGAATGATAGTAAGTGATGCCATTAAAAATCTTTAAAACATAAAACTAACTAGAGAGAGGAGTTCATCCTCCCATTTATGCACTGGTAATACTAACGACAGTTGCATGTATCAATATTTGCCCAACAATAGAAGAAAAAACACATAATATGCCACTGGTATGTTGAATATGCCTCTAGAAGGGGTACCTTATCTGATCTGTATAAATATCCTAACAATATACTTTATTCTAAAAACAGAACTATAATTTTGTCTTTATTTAAGGAGAAGAGGAATACCTGATTCAGCTCTAGTCTATACATGAATCCATTGATAAGAAAGATACCTGAACACGGACCAGCTGAGGGTGGCTCCCAAGTATGCAGGACAGTTAGCATTCTTAAAATGAAGCTTCCTAATTCTTAGCTCCAATAGTAAATGTTGATGTACCACACTCTTTCTCATTTAAAATTATCTGAGCACTTAAATTAATACTTAATTTGGGTTTTTCTCACTCTGTCATGTTGGAGCTGTTCCAGTTTTTATAAATAATTAAATATTCATTAGGTCAGAGAGAGGCTCTATAGTCCGATGATGGAGACTTGGGTTCAGGTTCCTATTCCAAACCATGCAAAGCAAATATTCAAACCTGGGTTTCCTATATCCCAGTGGAGTGCCCTAACCACTACGCTGTTGGCTATTCTACACTTGCCTGAAGACCTGGCTGTTGCTACTTGAAACAGAGTGCAGAGAGACACACCTGTCTCCACCCTAATGATGTATGCCATTTTTCAGTTTTCGCTTTGGTATTCCATGCTAAAGCCCTGATTCAGGAAAGCATCCGTATTCAGGCAGCACTTAAGTTCACGTTTAAGTCCCATTGAAGTCAATGTTAAGCATATATTTATGTGCTATATTGAATAGGGATGGACTTAAACATCTAAGTATATTCTTAAACTGGAACCTAAATTAGTAAACTTCATATTGTGATGAAATACCTTTCCTGAACTTTTTATGTAATTATTAAAAATACTGAGAAATGCAGGAGCACCTACGCTACTCTCTTTCAAACCCTTCCTCAAGACAAACTTGTTCTGTGAAAACGTACATAGTTTACATAGACTTTAAGGCCAGAAGCGACCACCAGGTCATCTAGTCTGACCTCCTTCTATCACAGGCCATTGACACCTGCACACTAAACCCAACAACTGAAATGGGACCAAAATATTACAGCCCATGGGACATTAGACGATTATGTACTACAGGGAGAGAATAGGAGGGACTAACATGCACCAGTGCCCGAGGCCCCCGAAAGGCAGGGAAATGATTAAATGAAATATACCCAGATAATCCTGGCAATGACCCACTCACACACTCTTCAGATGAAGGCAAACCTCGCCCCCTTTCCAAGGTCACTACCAATCTGACCTGGAGGAAATTCCTTCCCTAACCCACATATAACCGTCAGTTAGACTCTAAGAATGTGAGGAAGAACCAGCCAGTCAAGCACTTGAGAACGAGAATGGTCAGTGCCACTACAGAGCCTTGGCCCACCCTGTCCAGTATGCACTCTCCAGCTGTGGCCATCTCTGATGCTTCAGAGGAAGGAATTTTTTTTAAACCTCCCAGAATACACCGGGGGGAGGGCGGGGCTAAAATCCCTTCCTGACCCCGTACTGGTGGCCACCCAATCCTCCTCCTAGTAAATTCTATTCTATTGTTTTTTTAAAAAAAGCATAAACTCTGGAGCAACTATGTGATGTCTGCAGACTGTGCTCAACCAGCGCTCTAAATGAAGTAACAGCTTTTCATTTGTCTTTTACAACGTAAAATCTAACACACTGTCAGCCCTCAGAAAATAACCATATATTACTATTTAATTTCACAATTTGACTATAAGAATCCTCAATGAAAAAACTAAACAATTATTGAATAATAATATTTCATGTTGTCTGAAAAAATATTGTGACAGATGGAAATTTCCTGCAATACCCTGGACAAACCTTACTGAATTAAGTTAAATCTTACTGAATTAAGTTTAAGTATTTTAGGAGCCCATTGTATTAAAAATGCAAATGTTTATATACTATTGTGGGATTGTATGAAAACAGGATTAATGCAATATCTTGCAAGTATCATGAACTTCAAAAGACTCTGTTGAACAAGGTAGCAAACATGACTAATCTTTTGGGATGCTATACGTAAAGCGGAATTCCTGGGAAGTACTGGAACAGAAAGGATTGCAAACCCCCAACTACAAATTCAGCCTTTGAAGCTTCACCCTGAGGGGAGGTCCTTAGGTATGCTGATCACCTATTACATGAGGACAGTTCAAAGATCAAAACTGATTCTCGAGGAATCAACAGACAAAGAAAGGACTTTTGAAAACATAACCAGAGTTTAAACTGACTCAGGGCCTTCTTCCTGAGCTAGCAAATTGATAGGATCTCTGGTACATGGAAGGCCGCAATCCTTAGGGAAGGATTGGAGGGACTTTGGCCTACAGAGGTTCCATACAACTGTGTTCCTGTTTGGAGCAAAAGGTGTGATCAACCTGAAACCACAGGAAAACCCCTGGATGGGAGTTGAAGGACTACTCCTGCCACCACCCTTTGTGGGGGGAGAGGATGATCTCCGGTAAGCTTATTAGTATGTCTGTTTTCTCTGTAGTGCTTTCACCTTAAGAAAAAATATGCCTGCTTAGAAAAAAACAGTGTGGTAGCTTTAGCAATTAAACAGTGTGCCATTTCTGAGGACAGAAGTGAAGCAAGTCTGCTTAGGCAGATTGTCTTTTGCTGGGAACAACACAGTGAAGGCAGGAAACTGGTCAGCCTCGAAATACCGCTACTGGGAGGGAGACAGATGTGGGTCTCCACCCAAGAAAGGCAATGGCAATGGGTAGGACCATAGCTGTATGTACTACGGCCATTTTGGTTTGCACCGCAAGATGTAAGCTACAGAAGGGAGGCTGCCACAAGTTAAAGCCACCTTCTGTGTAGTGCCTCCAGGGGGAGCAGCACAGAATCCAACCTCCTGTTCTCAAGAGAATAAGGCAATCTGGAATGTCTTACTAAAAGTTTCCAGAACTAAGTCAAGATGTCTTACTTCGTGCACTACAGACAAGAACCCAACACAGTATAATGAAAGAAGGAAAGAATAAAGTATAAATCATTAATAAAAATGTACTGTTAGCAAACTGATAAAATACCATGGAATTTTCTCTTGATATTTTACAGTGTGGCATATGGTCTCCATATATTTTTTGTTTTAAGTTTTTTTTAATTCTTCCACAGAGTTTTGAATGGTTGGCTCAACTCTTTCACACATAAAACCAGGGAAGACTTAAAGGAAAACATCCTAGACATACGGGGCGGAATATTTTCCTGGTGTAATTCCACTGAAATAAGTAGTTATATGAAAGGTTAATTTAGCCCATGTACTATCATGCACTGAATGTATCAACACAGAGATATTGTACTCAAGTATGCAGCAGTTAGCCTGAAAGACTGTACCTACAAATTTGACTTACAGGTTTTTTGTACACATGCCACTGCCAGAGATTTAATAGATTAATTATATTAATAATCTTACTTTATTTCAAGAATGTGACAAATGTATTATTTTGGATTGATTTGTATCCCCACAAGAATAATTGAAATCATTCAGAGTCCCTGAAAGATATATGGATCTAGCATAGTCACCTGACCTGAAGTGTACAGGCGGAGCAGACCTGTTAAGTAAAAATGTGCACATTTTTACACTAACACTTTTCAGGACCGAACTGCATTTTAATTGAATTTCAGTAATCTTCAAGCAATTACAAATCCTATTGAAACTGATCTAACACAGTCTCCCTATAGTGAACCAACTATTCTACACACAGTAGCACCAATCTAGTAGTGAAATATGAAGCTATCACATCTCCACATCTTACAGACCTGGCTATAGCATTCTTTGGAGTCACTTCCAGCAGTCTATCAAACATCGAGGCCAAAAATATGCAATTACCAATGACAGTTACTCTGAAGAAGCCAAGAGCTTTTAGTTCTGAAATATAATCTGATAATAGCTCATTTCAAGTGCAAATTGTTATTATTTCTTGCTTATACCTATACCCTCATCTGAAGGCAGACACATGACGAACTCCTCACTCTATACTGGAAGAAAAAGAAATGACAATTGGCTACTGACACATTCTTTCTAACTCTTGTATCACACTTATTGCCTGTCCTGAGGATTCTAAATTCTTTAGCTCAATTAGTCGTCTTCTCCATCAGCTTATGCCTGAGGCTAGAACCCAAGAGGAGGATCTAGTACAACTAGTACTTTTGCAGAATCAATGAGCCAGAGTTTCTGGGCCAGCTGAGAAGCAGTCAGAGACAGATTTGAACAGGGACAAAGCAAACTTTACACTTCCTCATAGGTGCCGACTCTGTGGGTGGTCTGGGAAGCACCCATGTGGAAAAAACGGTGGGTACTTAGCACACACTGGCAGCTCCCCTAGCAGAACCTCCCTCTCCCCGCAGTGCATCCTGCCCACCGGCAGGCCCCACCAATCAGTGCCTCTCCCTCCCTACCAGCGCCTACTGCGTGCCACATATCAGTTATTTTGCAGTGTCAGGAGGCGGTGTGGTGGGAGAGGAAAGAATTGGGCAGAGAAGAGGCAGGGCGGGGCCTGGGTGGACCACGGGGCAGCACTCCCGGCAGATTAGAAACTTGGCACCTGTGCACTTGCTCAAACCTCAGTAGGGCCTGGGCCAGCTCACACTGTAAATTAAAAGTAACTTCAGGGCTGCTCTAATTTATGCTCCACCCTGTGTTCCCTCAAAGGCCATTCCACAGCCAGGGATTGATGGGGCATAGTGATGCTGTATCTGTGTCTCCTTTCCCCTAGTCCTCCCCTCTCCCTCATGCAGTTGGCAAGGAGCAGAAGATTGTATACAACACATTATGACAACTCTATAGTAATTGCATATTCCCTGACAAAGAGGGAATCCTTCTGGAGCCAGGTGCATAAGATTTATAGCTGCTTTGCACCACCAGAGATGGGCAAAGCAATGAAACAGGAAAGAGAATCTGCTTCAGTATACTTTTAACTACAAATTTCTATTACACAATTTTTATTAACTTTTTATTATTGAAGTGGATGAGACAGATTGTCAGATGGTGTCACTTGGAGTAGCTCCAATGAAATCAATGGCGCTATGTCAATTTACACCAACTGAGAATATGACCTCATATTACTAACCTCCACACCTGTTGTAAAGAAAACTATAACAATGTGCAGATATACTATGCAGTAATGTTATCAATATTGCTGCAAGGTTATAGAACATAAGAATGGCCACACTGGTTTAGACCAATGTCTTTCTAGCCCAGTATCCTGTCTTCTGACAGCGACCGGTGCCAGATGCTTCAGAAGGAATGAACAGAACAGGGTAATTTAATAGAAACATCCATCTCTTCTCATCCAGTCCCAGCTTCTATCAGGCAGGGGTTTAGGGACACTCAGAGGATGGGATTGTGTCTCTGATTGTCTTGGCTAACGGCCTTTGATGGACCTATCCTCCATGAACTTATCTAATTCTTTTTGAACCCACTTATATTTTTGGCCTTCACAGCATCCCCTGACAGCAAGTTTCACAGGTTCACTGTGTGTTGTGTGAAGAAGCAGTTCCTTATGTTTGGTTTAAATCTGATACTATTTATTTCATTGGGTGACCCTGGTTCTTGAGTTATGTGAAGGGGTAATAACATTTTTATTCACTTTCTCCACACCATTTATGCTTTTATAGACCTCTACACCCTCTCCCCCTTTAATCCTCTCTTTACAAAATTGAATAGTTCCAGTCTTTTTAATTTCTCCTCATATGGAAGCTGTTAAATACTCCTAATCGTTTTTGTTACTCTTCTCTGTACTTTTCCCAATTCAAATACATCTTTTTTGAGATGGGGCATCCAGAACTGCATGCAGTATTCAAGGCCTGGGTATACCATGGATTTATACAGTGGCATTTTGATATTTTCTGTCTTACTATCTAACCCTTTCCTAATTGTTCCTAACATTCTGTTGGTTTTTTTGACTGCCGCTGCACACTGAGCAGATGTTTTCAGAGAACTACCCATGATGAAAAAAGGTACTTACTCATACCTGTTGTTCTTTGAGGTGTGTGCAAATGTGTATTCCACATAGGCGTGTGCATGCACAATGCACTAGAGCCAGAGAATTTTGCCTAATAGTGCCCATAGAGATTGTGCCTGCGCCTTGTGGCTGTAGCCAGTCTCCCTCCTGTATGAGGTGGCCGTGCCCCAGCCCCCCTCAGTTGCTTTTCCCTGAATGCCAAGAGCATAGAGTCCAGTGCAGAGGGGAAGGAGGATGAGTTCTGGAATACATCATATGTCCAAGAACAGTTACAGTACAGGTAACTGTTTTTTTTTTCTTCAAGTAGATGCAGCTGCGTATTCCACATAGGTAACTCACAAGCAGTAGTTGCAAGAAGTAAGGCTCGGAGTTTATTTAAAAAAGGATTGCAGAGATGCCTTCCCAAAGTTTGCATCTGCTGTGGATGCTGCAGAAATGGCGTAATGATCCATTAGTTGAAGTCCTATATTTAAACATCACTTAACAATACTATCAACATAGCCTGTGCTCTCCTAGAATAAGCTCACATCCTTTGAGGGGGCATAATCAGAGTTATTTCATATTCTGTCTTGATACAGGAAGTTAACCACCTAGAGATCATCTGCGAAGAGATTGCTTGTCTCTTCATTCAGTCTGCATATGACACAAACAGATGAGGCGAAGCATGAGAGTTTAGTCCTTCCCAGGTAAAAGGCTAGGAATTGCTGATGTCCAATGTGTGAAGATGCTGCTTGCCCAGGGTTGAATGCTGCTTAGAAAAGAATACAGGTATATATCCCGCCAGATTCAAATGAAGTTGAGAAACCACTTCAGATAACAACTTAGGGTGTGGCCACAAGGTCACTTTGTCTTTGGAAAATTGTGTGTAAGGAGGCTCTGCTATCGAAGTCTGCAACTCACACACTTTCCTCGTAGATGTCATTGCCACCAGGAATATAGTTTTTTGACACAAAAGAGAAAAAGAAGAAGATACCAAAGGCTTGATTGCAGGTCTGATCAGAGCTGCTAAGATCATATTAAGGTCCCACAAAGGAACAGGCTCTCTCACTGGTGGGTGGAGACAAAGCATCCCTTTCAAGAACCTTGTTACCAAGGTATTTGAAAATACTGACCTTCCATGGATGGGTGGAGGAACACCAAACCTGCCACCAAATGCATCCTCAATGAGCTAAGTAAAAGACCTTATGACTGAAGACGTAACCCATGGGCAACCATGTCATGAGATTCAGAGAGCTGAGCACAGGATGCAAAGTCTGACTGTGATGCTGAGTCCGGAGGTCGGAATGAAGAGGAAGGCATATGGGAGGCCAAATTGATAACAAGAGAAGGCCAGAGAACCAACACTGCCTCAGCCATGCTGGAGCAATGAAGATGACCTTGGCATGGTCCAATTTCAGTTTGAAGATCACCTGCAGGACGATTGGAATCAGTGGAGAATGCATATAAGAGTGCTGGTTCCCAACCCAGGTAAAAGTTATCAGTCAGGGAGCCTGGATCAAGCCCCCCTTGAGAGCAAAACAGATGGCATTTCTTGCTGTCTCTCATAGTGAACAGGTTGCTTCAAAGATGGACTTCAGGATACTGGGCTTCAGGGACCACTCATGATTCAGGGAAAGATTCTTGCTGAGGTAATCTATAAGTTCATTTTGGAGTCTAGGTAAACGATCGGCCGCTGGAATAATACTCTTCCCAATGCAAAACTGCCAGAGCCACAAGCCTGTTCTGGCCACAAGCCCTGAACTTTCAGCAACCCCAGATGTGCTCCCCACAACAGTCCTGGTTGTTGGGGGCTGAGCAAGGAACACCCTGGCATATGTTATCCTGAACTCCACCACCATAAAGAGACCAGGAACGGTGGAGAACGTCGGACCAGTCTGTGCAAGTGATGATGAGTCAGATGAAAGACTGACTTCAGCCATATTTGGAGAAGGAGAAGACAGTCTGGCAAAATGGACCACGTGTGTGCATAAGGCCATGTAACCCAGCATCCTCAGGCACACTGAAGCTGTGACAGAGGGTTGAGACTGCAGCTCCTGACAAAGGTGCCAAATTGCCTGAAAAGGGTTAGTTGGCAAAAATGCTCTCAAACTTGTAGACTCTATTAAGGTCCCAATGCCCTAATCAATTAACTTGATTTTTCAAATGGGGACCATTGTTGACTTCCCATTGTTTCAGATGAGACCTCGGCAATTGAGTAAGTGTAGTGTGACGTGTACATGAGAGGACTTCTTCTCTGGACTTGCCTCTCAGTAACCAACCATCCAGATATGGCAAGATGAATTCTCTTCTTCCTGAGGTATGCCGCCACCACAACTATACATTTGGTAAAGACCTGAGGAGCAAAGGATTGATCAAAAGGGAGTAAGGTGTATTGATAGTGCGAGTTCGCCAAAACAACCAGGAGAATTGCTACATGGAAATAAGTGTTCTGAAGGTCCAGGGCAGCAAACCAGTCATTATGATTTAACATGGGGATGATAGCTGTTGGGGTGACTCACCATATCGGATATATTTGTTGAGGCTTCAGAGGTTGAGAATAGGTCTCACCCCTCCCTTGGATTTGGGAACCAAAAAGTACCAGGAATAAAACCTCAGACCTCATCACTGCAGGGGAACCTCCTGCACAGCTCCCAAAGCTAGCAGAGAGAGACTGAACCTGTTTAAGGAGCAGTGTATTGTGAGAGGGGCCCCTGAAGAGGTGTGGGGAAGAGGGGTGGAAAGGAACTGGATGACATAACCTGATCTGACACTGCTTAGGACCCAGCTGTCCTAGGTCCCAAACATTATAAAAGCGACACAGCCTGTTCCCGAACAGTGGGGACGCAAATGTAGAAATCACTACAGGCCCCAGACACAGAAGCCAAAATGGGCACTTTGTAAATGCCAGGGGTCGTGTCGACTGGCTGAAAGCAGAACCAGAAGGCCTTTGCCTCCAGGAACTATGACCCTTCTGTAACAAGAGGTTTTGCTTTGAATGTTCTGAGATACCTTGCAGCACCTTAACAGAGACTTGCAGGAAAACCTCGGAGGGGGTATAAAACACTGAAAAATTCACTTCTCCCAGTTGACATAATTAAGGTGGTGGCAGTATCAGGACACTTTGATTTGCTTAAAACAATAATTAATTTTAAGATTAAGGCTCTAAATAAGTAGAAAATAATGACAGTTTAAATATAGAAAATCCAACATGGTGGATCAAAATGGCGGAGACAGGGATGACATATTTTAAATTTAGAGAGTGGAAAATTCCAGAAGGTTCCAGGAACTCAGAGGGAGGAGCTCTGCTATCTAACAATAGGTCAGAGGGAGGAGCTTTTACCCAAGATGGCATCAGAAGGAGGAGCTATCTAAAAATAGGAATGACATAATAGGAAAGATCTAGAATTATGCTAATATCTGGAAGCTGATTGGCTGAGATGAGCTGACCTTGGGAGAGCAACCACTATATAAGGCTGACAGCCAGCAGGCTGAGTGTAGTGGGTTTGGGGTTTCTGGAAGAGCAGAAGTGGGAAGACACCTGAGCAAGAGAACGCTACCTGGAAAGAAACGAAGAAGGAAAGCAGCAGCAAAGGCGGAACTTTCCTGAGAGCCGCAGCAGAATTCCGAGGTTGCCTTGGCAATCGCCTTCAGAGCAGCTGCTTGCCAGCAGCAATGGCCAGCAGCAACCACTGCTACATCCACAGCTGAAGGCGCAGTAGCAGGAAGACTGCGGCTGTGGAAACCTCAAACACAGAGAGATCAGAAGGACCAGTAAGACAATACAGAGGGAATTTGGGTACAGTACAAGTGTAAGTCTGATCTTCTTTCTACCTATCATTTAAGGTAGACACACTGCGTGTGTCTATTAATAAAGTTGGATGCCTGTTTCTGGGGAGATCTCCCCCGCCCATTCTGTGACTGGCTGATCACCACTCTCACAGGATGTTAAATATTAAACATCAGATATTAAATGTTTAGTGTTAAGTGTTAATGTTAGTTTTAAGTAAATGTTTTCTTTTTAATCTGTGAATATGATCATGGTTTCTCACATGTGTGTATAAAGGCTGCATATACTACATTGTATTAAGTAAAGGATTAGATTGTAACACTAAGACTTGTGTATGCGGAATCTTTATATTCTTGTTACATTGGACCTACTGTAGTCTCTATATAGGTTAGGTATTTTATGCAGTCTGTCTCTTTTATTTTGCTATGTCACTTTACTGTATAATTCTTAAATGTGATTCTGTTGAGTTTTACTATATCCTATGTATCTTTTTTTGCTTTATTAAACTCACTGTAACTTTTATTTCTGTTAAATAAATAAATACTTTGTTTTCGAAGAATTTCTGCTTGTGTGTGTTAATCCTTGAGCGGAAGGCTGTATCCGTGTCCTTTCAGGGGTTAGCAAGACTAGCTTCCTCTGGGGAGCCCTCTGTGGGTCAGAGACAAGCCCCAGGGTAATACCCTAGCAATTCCTTTAGGGCGGGCCACAATCTGGTTACCTTTTTGTTAAATAAGAAGTGCTATCGTAGGCTAATTTAATTGGCATCTAAAATTTAAGGTAACACTTCCTGGGGTACTCCAGCTCCCTTGCAGAAAAGAAGGATTGCCCAATGAAGCATTGTGAGAGTCACTGTTGCTGCTGGCCATCATAATGACACCTATGTATTGCTTCTCTGTAGGCAGCACTAAAGCTGGAGTGCTCCGGAGGGTCTTTGCAGGTTCCAGGAGAGTGTCATTAATAGGGAGACCTACTCTCCCTGGAGCAGATAGTTGGAAAATGTAGAGGAACTTGTGCATATTCTTCTGTAAAAACTCTGCCTGGATGCCCAAGGAAGCAGCCACATGCTGCTAAAGGTCCTGGTATGCCTTCAAATTCTCAGGCATTGAGGGAGAAAGGAACCTGGTATCACTGAATCATCAGGAGATGATGCAGAAGTAGCCAAGTACATCAGGGATGTATTCTGTTCCTGAATAACCGGACCCAGATGAGACAAGTCTGGAGGCCCTGAAGAAGACAACAGTTGTCTGAGCTTGTGGCGGATCAGCAACAACATTAGCCACCAACAGGACCCGTGATTTCGCTCTGGAGCAGGCTGAAGAATATGATCTCTGGGACTGAGGAGCATCCCAGGGATTCCAAGGAGGCCTCTGTGGGTACAGATAAGGCACGGGTGGCCAGTAGGCACCAAGCCAGGAGCCCAGGTCCTGACTACAAGGAGAGTGCTCATCTCAGTATCAATACTGCTCCAAGAATAGTCCCTGGTGCCAATCAAGCGATGAAGGCTGGGAGTAGGACCCTGACCTGGATACCGAGTCCTCCCATGTTTCTGGTGAAACAGTGAAGCCAGTCCCAATGGTGCAAGCAGATGGTTAGACTCATCCACAGCCCAACAGGAACGTGGTACTGGCGCTGATGAGGAATGAGGAATCGGCATAGCCGGTACCAAATATCTGACACCTACTCCCGGTGCCAGGGAAGGCATTGGTACCCGAAGTAGAAGGCGGAAACTGCTGCCAAGACAATGTTGGTGCCGAGGAGTGCACCAGTGCTGAGGAGGTCCTCAGTGCCAGGCCCTACACTGGCCTCAATTCTACAGTCTGTGGTGCAGAAGGACCAGGCTGCTGTGCCGACTGACCCTTTGTCTCTGCAACACCATCAAAGGGGGTCACCAAGGCGATGGAGGCCGTTGCCCTGGTAACATCCTGGATAAATGGAGAATCCGGAATAAATAGGCAGAGTAAATCTGCTGCCTCCTAGTATGCCACCAGCTTGGAGATGGTTGGGGCTCTCAGTGTTCTCAGCACAGTACCTGGATCCTTTGTCTCTTGGGGGAGGTACCAGCAGCTTCATTTACAAAGTCTGAAGGCAACAGCTGATCTGGGGCCTTGGTAGCGAAACAGGCCTCATGGCCTGCTCGAGAAGGTGCTGTTCCAAGTGTAAGTCTCTGGCCACCTGGTTTCTTCTGGTAAATGATTTACAAATAGAGCACTGCTCCTCAGTGTGTCCCCCTACACATGGCAAGCATCTCATGTGGGGATCACTATTAGGAATTGCCCACCCACATGACGGGCAGTGCTTGAACCCTGGTGAAAGCATCACACAGGGCAATAAGTATCCTAACGAACTAAGCTAACACTATCTAGGGTATTAGGGACTATCTAAAAAGTATATAATGAAGAGAAAAACTCAGAAAACTGAGACAGAGAATGTGAGCTGATAACCATAGAGAGCTCCAGCTTCAGCCATGGGCAATGAGAAGGAACTGGGGGTAGAGGGTGGAGGTCAGGGCAGAACTGCCTCATATAGCCAGGGCCGCAATGTTCCCTCTAATACGGAATGAATTTTATTATGTTCAGCACCAATATCAAGGTAACGTGTGGATGTGCACCACCAGTAGAAACAAAACACCTAGATACAATATACATTTTTAAAAAGTTACCATAGGTATGGAAGAAGAAAGAATATTAAAACAAGGGATAATTAACAAGGTGCACTGCTTACAATGTTTATTTAATATGAAATCAAATAAAAAGAAAACTAACACTGCAAAATGTTCAGTAATCCTCTTTTCCTGCCGCAGCCCTGGGGCTCGGCGTCTCTCCCCGCCACAGCCCCAGATCTGGGAGACAGGCGTCTCTCCCCACCGCAGCCCTGGAGCTGGGAGAAAGCCCTCTTTCCCCACTGTAGCCCTGCATGCCACAAGTTCCCCCATCACCACCACCCCACCTCATTCCACTGCCCCCACCCACACCCTATTCCCCACCTCACCCCACACATCCTCCAGGCCCACCTGTGGTTACCCCCGTGTGTGCTGCATGCATGCCTGTGTGGCTGTACTAATCAGGTGTGCAGCCTTTGATGACCTCTCGTGCGGCTGCACAGGCGTGAAGGTTAGAGGGAACATGGGCCAAGGGTAAGGTTACAGCCCAAGGCACGAGCACTGCATCTACAGATACTGCTAGGCAAAATTCTCCAGTTTTAGCTGGGCGTGCACACACCTAGATGGAATACATGTCTGCATCTATTTGAAGAGCTCTGAGATCTCTTACTTGAATGGTATTCTGTTAATTTAGACCCCATCATTGTGTATGTATAGTTGGGATCATGTTTTCCAGTGTGCATTACTTCACATCTATCAACTTTAATTTCATTTGCCATGTTCTTGCCCAGTCACCCAGTTTTGTGAGATCTCTATGTAACTCTTCACAGTCTGCTTTCGATTTAACTATCTTGAATTTGTATCATCTGCAACTTTGCCACCTCACTGTTTCCCCTTTTTCCAGATCATTTATGAATAGGTTGAACAGCACTGGCAACGGTACTGATCCTCAGCAGACCCCACTATTTACCTCTTTCCACTGTGAAAACTGACCATTTATTCCTATCCTTTGGTTTCTTTTAACCAGTTACTGATCCATGAAAGGATCTTTCCTCTTATCCCATGATTCCTTACTTTGCTTAAGAGCCTTTGGCATGGGACCTTGTCAAAGGCTTTCTGAAAGTCCAAGTACACTGTATCCACTGGATCCCCCGGCCCATGTCTGTTGACACCCTCAAATAATTCTAGATTGGTGTGGCATGGTTTCCCTTTACAAAACCCGTGTTGACTATTCCCACCATATTTTGTTTATCTATGTCTCTGATTATTCTGTTCTTTATTATAATTTAAATCATTGTGCCTGCTACTGAGGTTAGGCTTACCCCTGTAATTGCCAGAATAGCCTCCAGAGCCTTTTTTAAAAGTTGGTGTCATATTCGCTACCCTTGGTACAGAGAGTAATTTAAGTGATAGGTTACATGCCACAGTTAGTAGTTCTGCAATTTCATATCTGAGGTCCTTCAGAACTCCTGGGTGAATGACATCTGGTCCTGGTAACTTTTCACTGTTTAATATATCAGTGTGTTCCAAAACCTCCTGTACTGACACCTCACAACCACTGCAGTGAAGGCCAATGCAAAGAATTGATTTAGCTTCTCCACAACAGCCTTGTCTGCCTTTAGTGCACATTTAGCCCCTTGATTGTCCAGTGGCCTCAGTGATTGTTTGGCAGGCTTTTTGCTTCTGATGTACTTAAGAAAAAATATCCTGTTTGTTTTTGTGTCTTTTTCTAGTTCTTCAAATTCTTTTTTTGGCCTGCCTAATTATACTTTTACAATTGGCTTGCCAGAATTTATGCTCCTTTCTATTTTCATTGCTAGGATTTGACCTCCAATTTTTAAAGGATGTCTTTTTGTCTCTAACTGCTTCTTTTACTGTTGTTTAGCCATGGTAGCTTTATTTTATTTTATTTTTTTGGTCCTCTTACTGTTTTTTCTATTTGGGGGATACAGTTAGTTTGAGTCTCTATTACAGTGTTTTTAAAAAGTTTCCATGCAGCTTGCAGGCATTTCATTCTTGTGACTGTTCCTTTTAATTTTCATTTAACTAGCTTCTTTATTTTTAGGTAGTTCCTCTTTTTGAAGTTAAATGCTAGTGTGTTGGGTTCCTTTGGCATTTTTCTCCCTACAAGCACAATGAATTTAATTTTGTTATGGTTGCTATTACCAAGCAGTTCAGCTATATTCACCTCTTGGACCAGATCCTGTGCGCCACTTATGACTAAATGAAGAATTGCCTCTCCCCTTGTTTCCCCTTGGGTTCCAGGACTAGCTGCTCCAAGAAGCAGTCAATAATGGTGTCTAGAAATATTATCTCTGCATCCCATCCTGAGCTGACATGAACCAAGTCAATATGGGGATAGTTGAAATTCACCATTATTATTGAATGTTCTATTTTTGTAGCCTCTCTAATCTCCTTGAGCATTTCACAATCACCATCTTGGTCAGGCAGTTGGAATTATATTCCTACTGCTATACTCTTTTTATTCAAGCATGGAATTTCTATTCATAGAGATTCTGTGGTACATTTTGATCCATTTAAGATTTTTACTATATACAACTTTATGCATTCTTTCACATATAGTTCCACTCCCCCACCAGTGTGACCTACTTTGTCATTCCTATATATTTTGTACCCTGGTATTACCGTGTCCCATTGATGACCATAGTTTCACCATGTTTCTGTGATGCCTATTACATTAATATTATCATTTAACACCAGGCACTCAAGTTCAGCCATCTTAGTATTTAGACTTCTAGTATTTATATAAAAGCACTCATAGAATTTGTCAATATTTAGTTGTCTGCCTTCATGTGATGTAACTGAATGGGACCCTTTTTTGTTTGACTGTTTCACTTTCAGTTCCTAGCTGTACTCCATCAACTTCTAGCCTCACCTCTTTACTAAGATACAGATAACTCACAATTTTATATAAAATATATAATGTGCTCTTACCCAGACTCATACTTGTTATCCAATAACATTTTTATTTAAGAATGCAGAACTAGATTCTACCTAGTTCCTACAGAGCCTTTAAGGGGGTGGGAGAGAATGGGAGGGGCAAGGTGAAGATTAGGCAAAATCGAAGAGCTCCGGAGATTACAGGGAGGCTACCAGAAACTCATCCAAGGTTGCCCAGCACTACAAAATGACACATCGAAGGCAGAGTCATGGCTTCTCCCTATCCTTCCATACACACTGGTCAGCAGAGCCAGTGAAGTGGGAGTGAAGAAATATTCTAAGTGTAGCACTTTGCAGCAGTGCACACCACAATGCACTGGGGAGCTCAGGGTAGGCTTTCTGCTTCTGAGACAGAACACCTCTGGTGCTCCTCCAGGGCTCTGCGACTTTGCACCACTCCAACTAAGGGTTGTGTCAAATACACACAATCTAGCCCTTAGTGATCAATAATTCCAGACAATGTGCCTTCATCTAAGCCCTACTTAAAAGGTGATTTGAAATATTTTTTTAAAATGTTCATTATAGTTTTATGTGCTGAATACTCCCAATAGTAAGATTAAGAAGCATAGTCAATACATGTAGCATTTGAATATACTTTCATCTTAGGTCCCCCTCCTGGTTTTGATGACCAGCTCCCTCTCAGAGTGACACCCAATAGGCAATATGCTGGTGATGTTAACATCACCACAGAACCCCACTAGGGCATGGAGTCAAGAGAGGGTCCTAGTGGGTGCTAAAAAGTGCCATTTTAAACCATATGGCTTTGTTTTGAAAGATATAAAATGCACTTTATATCACTTGGGATATAAAATAATATGAAAATCTTTGCAAAACTACATCACATACGGTTTAATTAAAAGGGCATTTACCTGGACCCCACTTCCTCAACAGATTGGCTCTATGCTCCACCAGGTTACCATCCCACTTATGACTGTGAGGGCACCCACGTATTGCAGTGCAATCTGCAGCATCACTCAGAGAACAAACTGGCAGTAAGTGATTTCAGGAGATCGAAAAGGAATAGACATTGAGCTTATTGTCAGTGATATGCTGAAAGTTCTGCTTACCCTTTCAACATGTAATTCTACAGTTAAACAAAACAAAACAAAAGCATATATTACTAAGTGTTTGCAAGTCACCAGTTAACATATGGCAAATGGCTAAACAAGATTTGCTTAAGACATGCAGGCACCAGCGTAAGACTGAAACTCTGATTGCACAGTGGAAGAAAGAGATACTATTATAAATTATTAATTAAAACATCTATTTCAATTTATATTTGTACCAAATTTAGGTTATAACATTAGATTATTTAAAAATATTTTAAAATTGAAATCTGAAGTTCACTTAATATAATATTTCCACGTTCCTTGATCAAAAACACGAAATTAAATCAGCTTGTTAATATAAGTAATGTTTAATAAAATTGTGATCCTGGTTCTGCTCCCAATGAAGTGAATGGGATTTTTGCCACTGACTTCAGTGGAGCTGGATCCAGACCCTACAGTAGTTGCCATTGAACTTTTTACAATTTTTGCACGTTGTCTAATAAATGTTACTGTGGCATTCACAACATAGGGAATACTACCAAGTACCTTAGCATAGGGTCTACTATGATTATTTCAGGAATGTAAATTATCTGCAAATGGGAACTGTACAGATTTTAATGGTGATCACTGTATTTGTTTTTACATAATAATAGATAGTGACATATAGATAGGAGCTCTATTATAATTATACAATTATACAGACACCTTTAATTAGTCATTGTTATATCCACAAATGTAAACCTTTATACACAATTATACATAAAATGAAGAGTACAGTACTGACTGATTACAGGGGAAACAAAATATACATGTGTGAGGTACTTAGATGTATCTTTGATTAGAATGTTATGCATTAGATATCTACATACAAATATAGATATAAATATTTAGTTAATACTATAGTACAAATTACAGTATTTATTTTAAAAGTAAAATCCCAAATTGATTCCTCCTCCTGCAGAACAAACTGTTAATCAGCACTATAATCCAGGATGAACAGCAACAAAATTTAAAATGTGTCTTATGATGGTTTACATCCTACTCCCAGACAAGTCAATGAAAGTTTCCCATTTAATTAAATGGGAGCAGGAGCAGATGCTTAATAAAGCTACAATGGGTACATTCCACACACAGTTTTATCTCCCTGTGATCAATCAAAAATACTATATACAATTTATAAAAGGAGAGAGAGAGAGAGAAAAAAAGAGGGAGGAAATAGTGAATACTATCATACCGATTTCCATGGTCCCCGTTGCCATGAAACATCACCAGGGCAAGAACGCACATTACATTGTGCCATGTTAGGTGGCTTGTCTAGAATTTCACAGCTTTGATCATTCAACATTTGGCCATTAGGAAGCTGACAAATCACTAATCTTGTCTTTATTCCATCTCCACATGTATGAGTACACTAAAAAAATTAAAAAGATATAGTTTAGGGGGTCTCATCAACAGTCTTCATATACTAAGCAGATATTTGTGTAATCAGTAAACTGTTATTACTATTTAATATTTTTATTGTGCTACTGCCCAAATGCCTCAGGCAAAAATCTTGGTCCCATTTACTAGGTGCTTCACCCATACATAATGAAAAGGCAGTTTGTGCCCCAAAGAGCTTACAAAACTACTTTTTATATTTAATTAACATTTGTCTACAAAAGACAAGAAGATAGAAGACAGTCTGCTCCTTCAGGCAGAAGTGAACACTAGTGTGAGAGAAAACAAATTAAGAGAAACTAGTCATTCTTCAGGGTTAGCACCCAGAGTCAGTGTAGCATGTACCCCTTCTTCTGTGATAAGGGCAAATGGAAATTGGACATGAAACTGAGTTTCCTGTTTGAATAAGAGAACCCCCAGGAACACTAAGCAACAAAGTACACTACCCATCCTGATGTTAATATTCTGATTCTTAAAGGCCATTTGTTTTGTAGACATAGGTGTCTCCTGATATACGCACTACATATTTATTTTTTCAAATTTAAAATTATTGTTTTGTAGAACAGAAACAAAAAGAGAGAAACAAACTTTAGCCAGAAGTTCTGTTAAACATTACATGCACTGCTAAAACAAATGGAAAAGCTAGTTTGCGTTCACTCTAGCCCAAGCTCACTCCTAGTTAACTTAATCCATTCTTCTCAGAAAATATTGCTTATTTATAATAAACTATCAGAAATAAATTATAATCTGATGAGGAAACAGTATGTCCTACTCCTTTATTGTTGTATACTCTGATTCTTTATTAAAAATACTAAACCAAAGGAGGGCTGTATATACTGTACAAAGCAAATTCCTTACTGTGCAGCTATTAACAGAGAAATTGCCATGATGCACAGGCTAGGCCTAGGGAACCAAGTTACTAGAGCTGGTGAATAACATATGAAAAAAATCAGATGCTGAATTTTCCATTTTACTCATAAAATTCAAAAAATTATCTACTAATTATTGACGTACATGGGATTCGATATGTAGGAGGTGATGCAAGTGAGAACCTAGGTCAGAATAAACTGAAAATATTTGTTTTAACTGTACATATGGTCTTCGGCATAGAATCTATGGTCAAAGTTTGCTCATACATGCAATAGAGAATTCGTTTCTTACTTTCTTAATTGAAAACAGTTCATAAAAACCATCACAATTAAAGAGTAGGAGTTGATAGAAGAAAAGAAAATCATTACTGATAAAGTTTGCAGATGCCACAAAGATTGGGGGAGTAGTAAATAATGAAGAGGACAGGTCACTGTTACAGAGTGATCTGGATCACTTGATAAGCTGTGTGCAAGCAAATGATGTGCATTTTAATATGGCCAAATGTAAAGTTCTACATCTAGGCACAAAGAATGTAGGTCATTCTTACAGAATGGGGGACTCTCTCCTGGGAAGCAATGACTCTAAAATGACTTGGGTCAAAAGGGCTAACACAATCCTTGGATGTATAAACGGAATATCAAGTAGGAGTAGGGAGGTTATATTAACTCTGTATTTGGCACTAGTGCAACTACTAGTGGAATACTATGTCCAGTTCTGGTGTCCACAATTTGAGAAGGATTTTGGCAAATTGGAGAGGGTTTAGAGAAGAGCCACATGAATGATTAAAGGATTGGAAAACATGCTTTATAGTGAATCAAAGAGCTCAATCTGTTTATCTTAACGAAAAGAAGATTACGGTTGACTTGATTACAGTCTATAAGTAGCTACTTGAGGAACAGATATTTGATTAAAATAGAGGGCTCTTTAGTTTATCAGAAAAAGGTATAACCAGATCCAATACCTGGAAATTAAAACTAGATACATTCAGACTAAAAACAAGGTGTACATTTTTAACAGTGAGGATAATTAACCACTGGAGCAATTTATGAAGAGTCGTGATAGATTCTCGATCACTGGACATTTTAAAATGAAGATACGATGTTTTTTCTAAAAGATATACGGTAACTCCTCACTTAACGTTGTAGTTATGTTCCTGAAAAATGCGACTTTAAGCAAAACGATTTTAAGCGAATCCAATTTCCCCATAAGAATTAATGTAAATGGGCGGCGAGGGGGCGGGAATTAGGTTCCAGGGAATTTTTTTTTTTTTGCCCAACAAAAGACTACACACACACACACACACACACACACAAACAGTATTAGTTTTAAACAAACAATTTAATACTGTACACAGCGATGATGATTGTGAAGCTTGGTTGAGGTGGTGGAGTCAGAGGGTGGGATATTTCCCAGGGGATGCCAGACTGCTAAATGATGAACTAGCAATTGGTGAGCCCTCAAGGGTTAACTCGTTGTTTATGTAGCCTCACACTCTACAAGCAGCAGAAATGGAGGGAGGGGAGACAGCATGGCAGACATAGACAGACACACACACCTACACCCTGTGAGAGAGAGAGAGAGATGCGCATTTCCCCTTTAAGTACACTGACACCACTCTTAAGTATACTATCTTGTTAAGTTAATCAGCAAGCTGAGGCCACAGCAGCTGCTGCTAGGAAGCTCCCTCCCTCCTGAGCCTTGTCATGTGTCCCCCCTGCTCTATGAAGATGGGGTAAGCGGGATGCAGGAGCAGGGGGGAGGGGACACCCTGACATTAGCCTCCCTCTCCTCCCCCCCTCCTAGCAAGCAGGAGGCTCTGAAGAGCAGCTCCAAGGCAGAGGGCAGGAGCAGCACATGGCAGTGGAGGGAGGCACAGCTGAACTGCTGGGAATTGGTAGCCTGCTGGGCGTCTGCTGCACAGGGAACTTAGGGGAGCGGGGAGCTGATAGTGGGGCTGCCAGTCCACCCTGGTTCCCCACCAGCTAGGTCCAACGGGCTGCTCTTCCTGCAAGCAGTGGACAAAGCAGGCGGCTGCCAAACAATGTTATAAGGGAGCATTGCACAACTTTAAACGAGCATGTTCCCTAATAGATCAGCAATGTAACAACAAAACAACGTTAACCGGGATGACTTTAAGTAAGGAGTTACCGTACTCTAGTTTAAACAGGAGATAATTCAAGGAAGTCCTGTGGCCCACGATATACAGGCAGCCGGACTAGATGATCATGAGACCCCTTCTGGCTTTACAGTCTATTAATCTTTTATTTCACCTTCTTGTATTCACTTTTCTTATTGTGGCTGTTAGACCAGGAGTTCTCAAACTAGGGGTCACTAGGTTATTATGGGCGTCGTGAGCTATCAGTCTCCACCCCCAAACCCCACTTCTCCTCCAGCATTTATAACAGAGATAAATATCAAAATGTGTTTTTAATTTATAAGGGGGAGGAGAGTCACACTCAGAGGTTTCCTGTGTGAAAGGGGTCACCAATGTAAAAGTTTGAGAATGACTGTGTTAGACAATGATTTTTGGAGTAAAACCTTATCCCACCCAACTCATCTTTTTAGAAAAGAAAATAATCTTAAATCTCTCCTGGTTCAAGACACTACCAGAGTGGAGCACTGAATTAAGGAAATTTTACAATAACTCCTAATTAGACTAAGGAATAATTGCCATGTGTCAGGCAGCATGACAAAGCTATAACCACTAGCGAGTCCTACTGATCTATTGCTTATAGATATGGTGACCAGATGCCAGTAATCAACAGAAACAGCATGCCCTTTTATAGGCACTCTGTATCACAGAGGCTGGATTAATCATTCAACAAATAAATTGCTTATTCATTGTGAAGTCAGTGGTAGATAAAAATTGTTTGAGTTTGAAAATGTTTGATCCTTTTGAGACTAGTAAAAAAGAGTTTCTGTTGCATACATACTTAAATAATTATTTTACCTTTTTTTAAAAAAATGCTCAAAAGGTTCACAAATATATTTTTTTAAATTGTGAAATAATCTTACTTCTCCCCAGCTCCCATAGTTCCATCGTGGACAGTGTCCAGAATCACAGCGTCTTGACTCTGGTGGCTTTGTTGCCTCATCACAGTAACTAGCACTTATTCCATCCACATCTTGACACACTACAACCCGACGTTGGAATCCGCCTGCACAAGTACTAGAGCACTAATAAAACATAAGGCAAATATACATCTTTGTTAGTTGTGAAGACACTGCAATGTACAATATATTGCTTAAATGAACTTGAAAATAAGAAAGTTGGAAATTGGCACTGAACTATAAATTTAAAACCCCAAAAAACAATTTTGTTAAAGGTCTAAGCGTTCTAAATTTTAAAATCAAAATAAGTTGTTTTTGATTAAACATATTGCTTTTCAAATAAAAATGTATATTTAAGCTTACCAAATAGATACTGTACTACAATGTCATTTTCAGAAATGTTAAAAAAGATAAGAGAGAACTCTAATGCATGCAGAATGATGAACATAGTAAATACATTTTAGTAGTTTGCTTACTGCTCCCCATGGTCCTGTTCTCCACTGGTTTCCTCCTACAGAAGGATGGCTCCATTGATTTACATTATCTTGTGGGTGATGGCCCCTGTGTATTGGAGGGTAATCTAGTTCTGGAAAATGGCTTGGATGGTCATTCATTTTAGGAATATGACGATAAACTGGAAGGCATGGTGGCATGTTACACTCTTGCTCTTTGGAAGGACGGCTTTCAGGATCACAGTAATTCTCGTCAATTTGTTGATGGTAGTTGACACAGACAACTTGTCTTGTTGCTATTCCATTATCACATGTAACTGTGCACTGACCAAAAATTAACCCAACACGTGTGATACAACATAACATCAAAAAACAATAACTAAAGATATTCATATTTACTTTTGAAATTAATAAATGTATAACTATTTTTTTCAGGGCACGGACAGTCTCTTCATATACCTCTACATAGCACTTAGCACAACGAAGACCCAATTCTAATCAGAGCCTTTAGGCACTAACATAATATAAATATGCAGCAGCAGCAGCAACAAAAATAATACTTACGGGTGACCAATTTCCAGCTTGCCACTCTCCACATGGACTAAAACAGTCTGAAATCTCAGGTGGTCTGGGTAAGTGTGTACAGAGTGATTCATCAGCAACTCCACCATAAGCATCCCTACAACTCACATAGCGAGCACGGTTACCTTTTCCACAAGATGCAGAGCACTATGAAGCAGAACAATATATGTTAATCATATTTTATTAGATCAAAAAATCCAAAATTAACTTGCAAACGTAAGCATATTTAGTACTATCATGATTTAATACAGGTTTTAATCCATAAATTAAACACAAAGAGCCAGATTCCAACCTCAATTATACTGCTATAAACCCAGAGTCATAGAATACCAGGGTTGGAGGGGACCTCAGGAGATCATCTAGTCCAACCCCCTGCTCAAAGCAGGACCAATCCCTAATTTTTGCCCAAGATCCCTAAATGGCCCCCCTCAAAGATTGAACTCACAACCCTTGGTTTAGCAGGCCAATGCTCAAACCACTGAGCTATCCCTCCCCCAAGTTACTCTTAAAGTAACCCAAGATGTGTATTTGTCTCAGCCTGTATCACCTTTCTTGGCCTCTCTCCATGGTGAATAGCTCCCTTTCAGGTGTAGTCTTGGGCGCAACTGCTAGTGGGGAAACCTTGACAGTGTGGCTCTAATGGAGCTGTGCTGTCGGGGAATGAGGGGTAGAGTACTGCTAGATGGGCCTGACATGTGCAGCTTACAGAAGGGCTATGGGCTTTGGACGTGCAACCGTAGCTGTTTCACATGAGTGTATATGTTAAGATGTAGTCCTCAAAATATATGATCGCATTATCACGTAATTATTATTATTTTCTACAGTTTAGATATCTATAGGTAGCTTCTTCCTATACTTTTCAACTATTTTATAGTGAGACTAATTTTATTGACAATGATAAAGTATATTTAGGGTCTGATTTATAATGTCATTACTCTGTTTTTGACACCAGCAGAAATCTATCAGGCCCTCCCTGATGTGTTCATATCTCAAAAACTGTCCAAGAATTGAGTCAAAGGCTTTTTGAGTAGGCATCATCTCAACCCGGTCTCAATTTCAGTACACTTTGCACGGCACAGCTAAATTAGACATGCATGCATGTCTCAGTTATACACTTTATGAACTTACACAAAAATATACAGTAGCAGTGCATCTTTTCAAATGTTCATATCTCAGATAAATCAAAGCCAATTTTTACCAGAGTACTCAGACACTTCTTTGCAATGAAGTTTATTGACACGGAAAATTACAACTTTAACCCCACCACTGTTCAGCAGTACAGCTGTTTAAACCAAAGGCATCAATAATCCTTTTATAATGGGAAAAATATATATTTTCCCTCTCCCTATGCTTAAAAACTGGTGAATCATTTTTTGCACAGCTGACCCCCAAAAGTTCTTTTGAGAGAACTCAGATAGAAAATTTCAGACAGAAAGGTAAAATTTAAGTTCTAAGCACTGAAAAATGGGACAGAATGGGAACTTTCTTAACTATATAATTAGCTACTATGCTCACTGTAATATATTACATACTGGGGTCCATGATCCATATCTCCACTGAGTCACCTTCCCTATAATAGGAAGCGATGTCGTCCATAATTTTGTGGTTTCTGGACAAGGAGGCATTTCACAGTCCTTTGAAAAAAAGAATAATGTAAACTTTAAACATATTTTTCAGATCTGCAAAAAACAAAGCAAATCACCATTATATTATGGTAACACTATTTTTCAGTAATACTGTTCTCTACTTTTCCATAGCCTTATTCAATGGTGTTTAAAAGAACATTTACCCCATATTAATTATGGTTCTTCAAGATGTGTTGTCCACACAGATTCCACTTTTGAGGATAGATTCATAAAGTACCAGATTTAGGCACCATTAGTTTTCACAAAACCCCCATTCAGCTGCTGCCTAAGTTTTTGCAGTACAAGTTCCCTATGTGCCTATTTCTCTGCCTTATTGGCATCTGGGTCCCTAAGCAATAGCATGATCCACGAACTAGGGGAAGACAGGCGCTAACTCATCTGTGGGGCTTGATCTGGTAGGCATGCTCAGAGACCACCTAACTCCGTACAAAACAGCCAGGAGGAGGAGGCACAGGAGCTTCCTGATATTTTTTAGCCTAGCTGTGAAGGTAATAACGCAGGATGTGGGAGACCACCAGCTCAAGTCCCCACTCTGCCTGATGAGACAAGATTTGAATAAGGAGTTGCTACCTCTCAGGTAAGTGCCCTAATCACTAGCCTGTGGGATATTCTGGTGCAGGTTTCCTTCAATTCTCCTGCTGAAGCGATTACAATTTGGATAAATTATTAAATAGTCATTGGGCCTGAAAGAGAAAAAAACTCCATAGCTGGCAGGTAGGGCATTCTTCTGAGAGGTGGAAGACCCAGGATCTAATCCTCCTGCTCCAGTGACCCTTGTAGAGAGGGGAGAGGAAAAACCTATCTCTACATAGTCCTTAGTCTGCAGATTTTTGTTTTGTTTATTTTGAGCCTATGGGCAGAGACAACTTATTTAAGGCTAACAATGAATTAATAATGAAGTAACTAGCAGTAACTACTCTATTATTAGTAGTTAGAACTGTATTAGCTAACTTGCTCAGTCCAAGGAAGGTGGACATGATCTATCTCACAACCACGGGCAATAAGAAGAAACAGAGTCTGAGTTGTGGCTGCCCTGTCCTTTATGCCCTCAGCTACAGGGCACAGGCATGGCCTCAGCAGATACTGTTATTCAGAAGAATCTGATCTCCTGTGTATGTGGTGCATGTGCACCAACTGTTGAATCTGTGGGGACAATCACTTGAAGCAGCAGCTTTATTTCCACATTTTAATCACTTATTACATGCCTATACATTTGCAAGGCTTGTTTAAGTAGCCCTCTTCTGCAGCAGCCTGATCCCCAACAGCAGTCAAATTAACTCGCTGATTCCTCTTAAATAATTCTTTCGCCAACGTTACAATCAGTCAGCCCTATGTTCTTTGTCTTCCGTGGGCTGATGATTGGACTCAGCCCTAGGAGTTTGCTGGTGTTCTGGAGCTGTACTGGGTACTTAATCCAGTGGCTGGATGTACATATGAATAGATAATCCCTATGGACTCCAGAACATTTGCATTATATTATTAGAAGGAATCAAAGATCAATTGAGTGTAACAAAGAAGCATTTTATTAGGGGAAAGGATAGGATTAAATTAAAAGAAAGGGAAGGATAGGAATCTGGAATAAAAGGAAAGGGCAGTGAATCAAGTTATACCAGCTTATACAACTGAAATATATTAACCTCAGAGATTCCTCCCGCAAGTAGTCATATTCCCCCTCTATTAACTAAACATGATCAGAATCCCACAACAGAGTCTGGCCCCGCCTGCAGGTGGTCAGCCTATGCATATTGCTCCATGCACTGGAGTGTTTTAGTATTAATCAAAGGTTCTTTTGACTGTCTGCAAAAGTCTTGGCAGTCCCAGTCATGTGCAGGCTATTCAGGGAGTGGTCGGCTGTCCAGGAATGTCAGTCAGGCTCCTGCCCCGTAACGCCTTTTCTCTTGCTCAGCGTCCACTATCCAGATTTGAAGTACACAGTATGAACACTTAGTTTCAGTATAATATTCCCAGCCTCTAGGCTACTGGGAGATACTTCTCTGAAGGCGCCCGCCGCAAATGGCAATGAGGCTACATTTATATAATTGGGTTTATTTAAATAAAAAAACAAACAATTGTTTGCTTGAAATGCATTTGTTTGACTTACTTGACTGTCTCTAGGACGGGTAGCAGCATTACACTCTCTGTCATCCTCTAAAATAACTCCATAAGTGCCAGTAACACATTTGACTGCACGCATTTGGTATCCACGTCCACATGTCACAGCACACTGTTAAAGACAACAATTTTAGTTGCTTCAAATAGTTTAAAACTTGGTCATCATTTTAAAATGATAAAATTTCTATTTTTAAACAACATCCGTGTAACAAGAACAGGAATGTAATAATCTAGAAATATTTTTTTTCCACAGTCCTTTTTTAAATTTAAATTTATTCTTGCTCTAAAAATATTCTAATGATAATTTAACAGATGGAATAACTTTAATATTGAATAATAATTCTGAATACCTACTGCACAGGAGCTAATTTACATGCTTAATTACCATACCCATAATTGTATTCAATGCATCTACAAATGAAAAGTTATACATAACTTGCCATTTTATGCACAATTAGCATTATTTAATCTATTTTCAGAGAACTGCTTGTCTAAAGCCCTGAAAATCAGACCCCCATTTTACAGCAATTGGCCTGCTCAACAACTATGGCTAATGCAAATACAGTAAATTTATATCCCCGATAACCATCTTTATCCACAATCATGTCCCCTCCAAACATTGCTCAAGTCACAGGAAGTGCCCCTTTGAGATCCCACTGAATATCAAACCTCACCCATCCAACCCCAACCTCTCTCTCGGACAAAAAAGAAAAGCAGCAGTATTAGAAGAATATGCAAAAACACCCTTTGTGCTTCTCTAATCCTGATAATATTCAGGCTTCAGACTGCTCCAGACATAAATCAGAGCAGCCCTCAGGATGCTCTAATTTACACAGGCAGGCAGCAGCTCCAGAGGCCACTACAGCATTCAAAGATTGCAAGACACAGGGATGTCCTCGTCATTTAAAAGGCACAATGGATATATGCCACCCCAAGCATACCCCCAGGAATCCTCCAGGGCTGGTTATGCTGGCCTTAGGCAGAGTGACCATATGTTGTGGTTTTTCATATAGTGTCCCAAGAAATTATTTCAGGATCATATCAAAACATTTGGGGTTTTATAGCTTCAAAATTTGTGTTTAAGATCCATTGTACACCAAGCAGAATTAACTTTCTGTACTAGAAACAAACTGCCAATGAAATAAGCTTCCAGTGTGATAAACATTGTAGGGAATGAAGTGAAAAGTCAAATCAGTATAGATCAGTGGTCAGCAACGTGCAACCCGCATGCTTCCCGCAACTCCCATTGACCGGGAACGGTGAACCACAGCCACTGGGAGCTGCAGGAGGCTGGGCCTGCAGAAGGTCAATGTAAACAAACTGTCTCATGGCCTGCCAGTGGATTACCTGACGGGCTGCAGGTTGCCCACCACTGGTGTAGATGCTATGAAAGCTGTTCTTTTGCTCAAAGCTTTTATTTCGTTATATACTCGTTCAGGACTCTGAGTTATCAGAAAAAAATCCTGTATTCTAAGAAATATGCACATGTTGTTAAGTCAGAAGTTGGCAGTAAAAATTGCAGTTTATCAGTAGATGCCAATTCATGGAATTTGGAGTAATGTGAATGGAGAGTTTTGTTTTGTTGTTATTTCATGGATTTCTAATTTGGCAAATTTCTTGTAGGTGTTGTATCAGAAATGCCAAGTACAGCAATTGCTTACATGGAAAAGTAATATTATGAAAGTATTTAATGGATTTTGAGCTCATTTTAATACAATTTAGCAGCTGGAAATGAAGAGAGGCCAGCACCGGTGACAGATCATTAGCAATTGCTCTGCAGACTCCCAGCACTACACTAAATTTGAGAATTCTGCCTTGGATGGAGAGAGATTAAATAGATTAGACAGATGAAAAGTTCTATAGAAGTGAAAAGTATAGTTCAAGGAAGTGCTTATAGGCCTCTTCTCCACAAGGTCCCTGCATCTCACAGGTAAAAGAAATATTATCATATGTTTTCCAGCTCCCTAGCTACAAGTTCTCACTGAATATCAGAGACTTCTTGTGAATAACCTGAAAACAATGCTGGTTTGATTATTCAGACAGGGCTCCACCAAATTAAGGAATCTTCTTTTGAACTATTTTTCAACTACTTTACTAGAAATATCCCTCTTTCAAACGAATACATCCTATTTTGGAATTTTGCAGTATATCGGATATATACCAGATATATGCCTTTAGAAACAAAGCACACACTGCTAAATTGTAAATACACTTATTTTAATTAAAATAAATAAACTGTGCATTTTTCCTAAAGATTCTATATTACATTAAGCAGCCAGAGATTCTTAACAGTATCATTAGCTTGGCATATATAGTCTTATATTTTAAATCAAGGTTGCCCCTAGAAGTGCAGATTTGTCTAGAAATGACTGGCTGGACATTTACCACCAATATGACTGCTCTGGGAATTGCATCTACTTTCATTAATTTTAGGTTAGCAACACATTTTACTCAACACACATAAAACATGCTGAAGTGTGACAGAATCTTACAACCTTAGCAATTATATTCCAACAGAAAATATTTTAAAACTTTGTTTTGCATGATCATTCAAAAGTCTGGAATAGATGAAAAAAGCAAAAATGCATATGTACTCACTGATCCCCATGGTCCTACTTGCCAAGATGCACATTCATGAAGTTCACATGATCTTACTGATTCTGGTCTAGAGTTTGGATTACAGAAGTTCTCTCTCAGTTTTTCATCATTCAGTTGACACCATACTTGTCGATGCCTCATTCCCTTCCCACATGTCACAGGACACTGCAGAGTGGTAACATTAAATTTGTCAGCTGATAAAAAGTATGAAATATAAATGAATAGATTCACCTTTTCCAGTTATTTGTTGGACTTCAGTTAATATATAGCTAATCACAAAAACATTTTTATAGTTTAATACAACCAATTCTTTATTTTCTTGCTTTCTAACCAGTTCAAGGATATACCAGTCCAATGATCTATAAACATTTCCCCAGCTATAAAAATGTGAATACAAATTAAAGTTCATTTACTCATTAATATTAAATTAAAGTATCATAAAATGTATACTTATCATAAATTATGAAAAAACATATGCCTTAACTTCCAGAGGAAACATGTTTAGCCCATTCCTAATTCAGAGAAAGCCAGTATAATCTACATGAAAATATAAATAATAATGTTCTTTGCTTGATTGCATAGTTTTTATTACTTCACAAAAATTAGTGGTAAGATATTAGATAAAATCCCTATAAGAACCCTCACAGTCTTGCAATAACATATCCGGGAAAAACTGAATTACTGGTAAGTTTTTCACAAGACATCAAGCAAACTATCAGGAGAGCTCTGCAAAATTCTAGCACTAGAATATGCTATATTTAATGTACAATGAAAATAACTAGTAAAACCAAAACTGTGAACATTTAAAAAGTACTGCTTACATTTAAAGAAATTTTTAAAGTAGTATAATAATATCAAAGGAGCCTGAAGTTTTGCGTGATTAGTGTTACCTCACTCCAATCACTAGTAGCCCAGTTTGGACATAAAAACTCATTACAGTTCTGCGTTATAATCCTTGGAAGCTCATGACATTCTCTATCAGCTAGCCGACGACCAAAGTTGTTCACACAAAAAGCTTCTCTCGTTCTTATGCCTCTCTCACAGCTCCTGGAACACTGGAATATAGAAAAAAGTAAAACAGAGCACAAGAAATATACTGTAACAAAGACCAATTCAAGCTACATTAAAAATAGATCCATTGGGCCAAATTCATCCCTGGTGTAACTCTACAGACCTCAAATAAATATCTCAGAGATAAATTTGTTCCTTTGCTGTTTAGCTCCATGATATAGTTCATAAACTAATGTTAAGGCTGCAATTTTATACCTTATCTTCTTAAAATACATATAAAACATTATGTTAATAGAAAGCAATTTAAGTTACAAAATAAAGCACTTCCAAGTTAGGAAATGCCAGATTTATGATTGCCCATGTAGCCTCTTGCATCCCTCCTGTGTATTGAATGATGCAGGGATTCTGTGGAAAAAATAGTATATGATCATGCAATTAAAGACTAACATAATGCATATACACAAGGAGGCAGAATTACAGTTGCATGGACAACCTTAATTCTGGCATTTCCTAACTTTCAAGTGCATGACTTTGCCATCAAAATAATTTTCTTTAAACATAATTTTTGTGTGTAATTTCTTAAGTATTTTTAAAAAGTAAAAAGTTAAAAAAAATTATCTTATATATGAGTATAACAACACCCCTGCCACTCTACATCATCAGCAGGGTTTGAACACTGAACATTCAGCATTGCTCTATCACAAACTGTTAGCACTTGAGCTTCAAAACTAATTACATTAGCTGGCAGAAGGAGAAGGCTGTTATCCCAGAGGAGGAAATAAATCACTGATGTCATGTGGTAGGTCTTTTTTTCTTCTTCTTGTTTTCTAACCAATGCCCAATTCAAGGATATACCAGTCCAATGATTCATTAGCATTTCTCCACCAACAAAAATGTGAATATAAATGAGAGTTCATTTACTGGTAATGTTAAAGTATCACTCATGCTAAAGGAGTTATTGGAGAAGCCTAGCTTGGGTAGGTTTAGGGAGTTCTTACGGGAGGCTGGCCTGGTCTGGCTCTCTCTCTTGCCTCTCTCTCCAGAGGAAGTGAGCAGCACCTGCCCTAGGGGATGGGGAGGATGGGTTTCTGAAGCCATATGCTAGGTCCAGAGGGGTTACAGATGAAGATCAGTCCAACTCTTTCCCCCCGCCCTCCCACCTGCATTGGGAGCTGGGGGAGCTCTTGCCCTTTGTTTTGCCTGCTTAGAGGAGGATGTGACACTGGGACTATGTATCACGTTCATTGGGGTATGGATTGGGAAGACTCCAGCACTACAGCTGCTCTGACAGCTCCCAGTTGTTCCCAATGTAGTTTGTGCTGGTGCTGTGATGATGTGGTTGTGTTCAGTGATTTGGCATCCTGCCAAAATTTTCCTGAAGAATGAAAGCAAGAGATGCAAAATGGCAATTTTAAAACTGTTTATAACTCAACTAAACCAGAATGGAAATGTAACTGGGACAAAGAAAATGCTCTTCTCTCTGCTGAATTTCAAAGGCCAGTTTCAAACAATCAAGGTGTTAGAGCTTCTATAAAAAAAGTTTCAATAATCTTTTAAAATAGAAAGTGTCAGGAAACCTAAAGATAGGGTTTGCTACCAATTCCCCTATAACAACTCATATTTTCCGAAGATATTTTTCTTTCGGTTACTTAAAAATCAGAGCAAATTACTATCAGAAAAAAATCAAAATCTAGTATGAGCACTAATCAGACGAATTGCAATCGTACAATCACAAGGGTTTGAATTTGTACCTCTGACCATTCCGTGTAGTGCCAGCTTGTTAACAGACAGTCACCATGACAGGGTTCTCTGATTGGTGGTTTCTGCTGATCAGCGCAGTATTTATCATCCACTGGAACACTCAGTCCTTTTGAAACAGAGTACTTCATGCAGTGGATGTCTAAAGACCGATACCCTGGGCCACACCGTGATGTGCACTCACTTTTGCCAATATTATGCCACCTACAAGTATAAACTGTTATATAAAACTAAATATATTTTAATAAATACAAAATAAATGCATTAAGCACTCAGATACTATAGTGAGGAATGCAGTATAAAATCGATTTAGGCAATAGATTAAATAAATTGAAAGTAAACATAAGGATTGAAATTTTCAAAACTGTCATGGGGATTTAAACACACAAACTGAGGGTTTGCCTACACAGCATTTTGGACCGAGCAGGAGAGAGCCTCCCAGCCCAGTTTGACAGACTCCGGCTAGCAGGGCTCATACTAGTGCTCTAAAAATAGCTACATAGACAGCGTTTTACACATTGTGGCTCGGGCTGGAGCTCAGCCGCTGAATCCTAGGGAGAAGGATGGACTTCCAAACTTGAGCTCCAGCCCAAGCCACAACGTCAAAGTGCTCTCTCTGTACAGCTATTTTTAGAGCATTAGCACGAGCCCTGCTAGCCCAAGTCTATTGACCTAGACTGGGAGGCTCACTCCTGCTTGCTCCAAAATGCTGTATAAACATACCCTGAAAGACTTCTAGACAGTTTTTTTAATTAACAGAACTTGTGACTAAATCCCTTGGGTGATTTTGAAAATCTCAATCAGTGATTCTAACCATGTATTATTTGAATACTGCAACCTGGGCATTCCTGGTGCACCAGCAATAGAAGACTGGGCCCCAAATGATTTCCTATTGAGAGTATAATTCTTGGTGAAATTCAGTAAAGTCAGAGTATTTTGGATGCTGGGGAGGTGAAATTCAGCCCCCTCAACAAAGAACCAAAATAAATACAATATTTCTTAGTTTCACAAGTGTAAATCCAGAGTGTGACTCCATGCAATCAACTCATTTTCTTTTTTTAAAAGGCTGGAAGCTCACCTGTGCATAATACTTTGTTTAGATCGACAACTACAAAATAGTTAAGTGTTAAAAGAGCCTTTTCATAAAAACATCTTTTTACCTTAATTCACACTCTGTGTTGCACTTTTCAGAGACTGCTGGTAGAGGAGGTACATTTTCACATCTTTGGTCAGACACTACCAAGTGATCGCTCTTACGTATGCATGTAACTTTTCTTCTACGAAGACCTTGAACAAAACATTTGGAAAAGTTTAAAGAGCTAAGAAACTCTCTCTACTTGCCTCCCTAGGAGTCTCACAAGTCATCGCTGGTCCAACCCACACAGCTGGTCACACCCTGGAAGATGTTGATTAGGGTTGGCCAACAAACAAGAATTCCATTTTGTGAGAAATTTTAAGGTTTCAGAATTTACTTTTGTTTCTCATCAGAACCTGAATTTTTTTCACAAAAAAAGGGAACAACCTGAGAGAGAAACAGAGAGAGAGAGAGAGAGATCCCCTTAGCCCAGAATAGCCAATACTCCAGTAGTTAGGGAACTCACCTGAGATATGGAAGACCCAGCTTCAAGCTCCTGAAACTGGTTCCCAGGTATCTATCTGGAGTTGCTCACTGTCTTCTTTTGACCAAAAACTCCAGCCTGGACCTGAGAAGCCTTCCCAAAGACAGTTTCCTTGAAACAGCCACAGTTCCATAAGAAGCTTAGGTTTTGACAAATCAGCATTTTCTGACAAAAATGCTTAGTCAAAAAAATTCCATATCAGTTCTTATGTTGATGTAGAAGACAACACAATCCAGCTACTGCGTCAGCATCACCTGATTAAGGCAGTGGCCAGAGCTCTGCTTACTTCCAGGCAACTAGAAATACCCACAATCCTATCTGATCAACCCTATCAAATTCCAAAGCATGTTAAAAGATCACAGTACTCCACCTACAGGCAAGGAATTGAGAATCTGGAGAGGTAAGATAACTGTAGCATGATGACAGCTATCAACATTCTGGCCCCCAAATTGCAAAAGGCCAAGAGAACTTTTCTTTCTATCTCTGCAGAAGCTGCCAAATTTCACCCATATGAGGTATTCACGGTGGTAAACAGCACCATCAATTCTGACCACCTACAGTCCAAAGCAGAACTTAGCACCAAACACTTCATGAAAAGATCACACACATTCAGGAAGTCTCTTAGGCTTCATGTAGCTAATATCCCTTTGCCAGATAGTAAACAGCACTTCTGTTCCTTAAATTCAGCCCATTCACTCCACAACTATAGAACATTCTGAAGGAGACTCAACCAAAAACCTGTGAGTCTAATCCAGGCCCTTTCTGGTTCATGAAAAAGAGTCACAAGCAACTAATATCCCTCTGACTGAAAGGACCAGTGTCTCTTCCTCTTTCAGACATACAACAGTCCTACCGATAATGAAGAAATCCATGTGGCGGTATATCAGAACTGACTAACTACCACGCCATATCAAACTTTCCACTTCTGAGAAAGCCCAGAGAGAAGCTACCCAAAAGCTGCTTTCAAACTCATCTAGCTGCAGCCAATATTCTAGACCTAGCATAATCTGGATAGAGGCCAGGACATGAAACAGAAACAGCATTAATGGCACTGATGGATTATCTCTTGATGTCAACAGATGGAAGGCAGACATCCAATCTCATACTCCTGGATCTCTACAGCAGTACGATCAATCATGTGAACCTGCTGTCCTGCCTAAAACACAAAGCAGGAGTCTAGGAGAATGCAATTCCTGGAGGGAATCACCCAAAGGGTAGCAATGAGAAACTGCCTCTCTACCTGTGGAGTGCCATGATTAGGGCTCCGTGTCTTTTCACGGAGGTCGCGGAAGTCACGGCGGGAACAGCTGTGGGGGGAGTGGGGAGCAGCAGCTAAGATTTAGTCCGGGGTATTTATGGTACAAGTCATGGACAGGTCATGGGCCATGAATTTTTGTTTATTGCCCATGACCTATCCATGACTTTTACTAAGAATACCTATGACTAAATCGTAGTCTTAGCCATGACATACATCTACACTGCAAATTAAAACCCATAGTGATGAGTCTCACAGCCCGGTCAATTGACTCAGACTCGTGGTTAACCGTTGGGTTAAAAATAGCAATGTAGACATTCCTGCTTAGGTTAAGAGCCTGGGCTCTGACACACAGTGAGGGGGTAAGGTCTCAGAGCCTGGACTCCAGCAAGAACATCTACATGGCTATTTTTATCCCCACAGCCTGAGCTGCAGCCTGACCTGGGCTCTGAGACTCGTTGCTGCGGGTTTTTCTTTATAGTGTAGACATACCCAAAGGGATCAATTCTCTCTTTAGTTCTATGCAACATCTACACGCAGCAGTGAGACATCATGGACTCAAATGCCATGCACATGCAGATGCGACATAGCTTTTTGTTATCCTCTGCAATGTCTATTGTGTGGACCTCCTGGTTATTCATAACAAGCTTGGATATGAAGCTTAATCCACTATGATAGGTTTCTTTAACTGAAAGATTTTACTGAGCTTTCTCTGACTTTTAGGAGATTCAGCTAAGGTTTAGAAAACATACAAATGGCTCCTTTTGTTGGCGCTCTGGCTTAGTTCATGTCAAGCAAGAGCACTAGCCGTATCAATCAGATTCTTGTAAGGCAAGTGGCTAGTCTTTTATGAGATTATATAATGCAACCATTTTTGAGTCAAACTGCTTCCATAATATAGAAATTCAATTATTACTGCTAGAACTGTTGTGAAAATGTTAAAATAAAACAAAATAAAATACCTTTCTCTCTATATAAAATTTTAAACTAAATAGAATTAATAGAATAAATCCTTTGAATAACTCAATCCATGTTGTCACACTTTTCTGGATGACACATATCTTACGTGTACCTTAATTTCAATATCACTCATTTTAATCTCTAAATTTAAATTGCCTATAATTTCATGCAAATTTTACACTTTTACAGTTGAAAATTATTTACATTACATATAAATTGTTTTCAGAATCCAGAATAGAAGATACAGAACTCTATTTACACTAAGGAAATGAATCCCTCACCATTTAATGTTTCCTGCATTTATTGGTGTACCTGGTTTTCAGGACTTTATCCCAAATTACGTGCCACATTTGGGCATACACAGGTTGAGATGCATGATGTGACATGATGTTAAATACTTCTGAATTTACATATAAGAATATGAAATAACATCATAAACAGAATTCTGATTTCAAAAAGAATTCACAATACCTTGGCACATTTTGCTGCACTCTTGCCAGGGACCATATGGATCCCAGGTAAACAGATCACTTCTCTCTTCTACAGGGATACTGAATGAATAACGCACATCAGGATTGTACAAATTCCCTACACACAATACCTTTAAAGATATAAAAATAATACTTTTTTTCAATAAATTGGCCAGACTATAAAAATATAAACACTTATTAACTTTACAAACTTATTAAAACATAAAAAATTCACCTGCAAAATTAACTCTTCTTCTAGTCGATCAGTGCTGTTAATTCGCTCTACAGTGTTGTTTGAACCACTGTACTCAAAAATGGCTCCTTGTATACCGATTTCTTTTTTAGACATGCTTACAACAAAATTTCCATTCAGGATAAAATTCCCATGAGTATCAGATAATGCTAAAAGTAAAAATTTGGGAATAAACATCTATCCCAATTAAAAGGTATAATACACATGAATACAAATTTGATATTTTGTTTGCATTTAGTTATTCATTATGATAATTGGTATTTTTTTTTATTTATGACAAACAGCTTTGGAAACATCAGAAAGATCTGATACCATTAGTAACATACTTCTATTCAGTAGGTTCTATCTACATCATTAAAATTTGGGGGACCTGATTACAACAGCGTAGTAATACCAGAAATATTTTTTAAATGATTTGGTCCTGTCAGTATACCTGGGAACAGTTTGTATTACTGAATTATTCTACAGTCTTGTATTCTACAGGGCTATAGTTCTATTCAGTAACATTGTTAAAATTGGGTAAGTCCTAGGCCTTTATTGGCAACACTGAAATGTGCATTCTGGCATTACATGATCTATTTTAATATTGTAAGATAGGCTTTTAGAAAACTATGCTTCTTTTCTCCTGGTAGTTTTCATCAATGGATCGAATGTATGTATAATGTATGTATAGGTGACCATCTGAGCTTGCTCTCTGTGCATGCTTAACATTCTGACAAAAAGCTCTGAAATGTGCTTGAAATGTGTAAGCTCGAAAGCTTGTCTCTTTCATCAACAGAAGTTGGTCCAATAAAAGATATTACCTCAGCTACCTTGTCTCTCTAAAATTAATGAAACATTTAACTGCAAATGTCATAACACTATTGAAAATAAATGTTTTCTGCAACAATTCTACTCTGTCCAAATCTCGTTCTTCCACTTTACATCCCATTAAATAAACTATGTAGTTCGGCTATAACAGAGATTTCAACTTATAAATAAATGGTATGTTTTCAATAAATATGCATTTAAAAAAATCCCAATACCTGCTCTAATTTGATTTGGTACTAAACAACATTTTGATTAAAAAAACAGAACAATATAAAATTAACATGACACACATTAAATTAATTAAAAACTGTCTAACTGGTAGATCTCAAAATGTAAGTATAAACAGGGAATCGTCATTGAGCAGGTTTGTTCCAGTGGGTCCCACAGGGATCTGTTCTTGGCCCTACACTATTTAACATTTTTACCAATGACCTAGATGAAAACATAAAATAATCACTGATAAAGTCTGCAGGTGACACATAAATTGGGGGAATGTTAAATAATGAAGAGGACAGGTCACTGATTTATAGCAAATTGGATCACTTGGTAAACTGGATGCAAGCAAACAATACGCATTTTAATATGTCTAACTGTAAATGCATACACCTAGGAGTAAGGTATATAGGCTATACTTATAGGATGCAGGACTTTCTCCTGGAAAGCAGTGACTCTGAAAAAAGATTTGGAGGTCATAGTGGATAATTAGCTGAATGTGAGCTCCCAGTGCAAAGCTGTCGTTAAAAGAGCTCATGCAATCCTGGAATGCATAAACAGGAGAATCTCAAGAAGGAGTAGAGAGGTTATTTTACCTCTACATTTGGTACTGGTACAAATAGTGCTAGGAGACTTTATCTAGTTCTGGGGTCCACAATTCAAGAAGAAAGCTGATAAATTGGAGAGGGTTCAGAGAGGAGCCACAAGAATGACCAAAGGACTAGAAAGCATGTCTTACAGTGATAGACTCAAGGAGCTCAAACTATTTAGCTTAACGAAGAAAATGTTAATGGGTGACTTGATTACAGTGTATAAGTACCTACATGAGAAATGGGTATTTAATAAAGCTCTCCTTATTCTAGCAGAGAAAAATATAACATGATCCACTGCCTGGAAGTGAAAACTAGACAAATTCAGACAGGAAATAAGGCATAAATTTTTGACAGTGAGGGTAATTAACCCCTGGAACAATTTACCAATGGTCATGGTGGATTCTCCTTCACCAACAATTTTTAAATCAAAACTGTTTTCCTAAAAGATATGATCTAGGAATTATTTTGGGGAAGTTCTATGGCCTGTGTTATTCAGATCAGACTAGATTATCACAGTGGTCCCTTCCAGCCAGAGAATCTCTGAATCCCCAAAACCCATTCAAGTTCCTGGTTTTTTTCCAGATGAAATTACACTTGTGTAACTTCTGCAGAGGGAACCAGGCAACCCAGGTGATGGTAAATTATAATTACACAATTGCTCTTAGGACTTTATCAGACTTCTTATATTTTATGTCTGCAGTAGACCTTTGGCAAAGTACACACAAACCATCTATCAGCTGTTGTTTACTGGAAATCTTTACCAAGGTAGTTGTCATCTTCTGGTTTTCCTGAATAGCTGTGCTGACGAATGTCAATGTTTGTAGCTCCCATGGGAATTTTTACTACAACATTATAACCTGGAATATAATTGTACATAAATTAGGTCTTTCTAACCACCACAAACATTCATATACTTGTAAAAAGTAATTTTCTGAACATTTGTTTAATCAGCTTTCTTCCCATACTCTGACAACCAGTGAGGGATGGCCAGCTGTTAACCCAGCTCATTTTTTGGCAGGAAGGAAATTCTAGTAGCTTCTTTTAAAATAGAGAAATTAAGCTATATAAAATCTAGTCAAACTGAACTGTTATAATACTTATTGATTTCATATGTAACAAAGAAAATTATTTTTTCTGGTTTTATGAAAACTGAATGACGTTAGTGGACTCTATTAATAACGTTAGTGGACTCTATTAATAAAATCCTTTCCATACACATGTCTACAGAATAGGACCTGGAGGACCTGGCTTCAAACTTTCTGTGAGAGCTCGGACAAGTCACTTAATCTACCCTGTGCCCCAGCCCTCCATCTGTAAAACGGAGATAATACTTCCCTATTTTAAAGGGGTGCTGTGAGGTGAAAATCCATTAATGACTGCTAGGTGCTCAAATAGTACAGTGTGAAGGCCAGGCAGGTAGGTAAGTTATATACATTAGACAAATTAGTCGTGTTAGATCTGCATCTTCCAGATGTGAGCTGGGCTACTCATTAGAGTACGGGTCTAATGTGCTCCCTTCAAGAAGCAATTCTTCATAAACGAGTCACCACATTCTACAATTACTCCAGCTAGTCCCAAATAATAGGTATTGAAGCAGCATAGTTTTGAGGTAACAAAATAATAGATAGCCAGATCCACATTTGAGAGAAACAGTCACACTCTTCTCACATGTACAGTTAAAATGTTTATTCACAGCTGCTATCTGAACATCCAGGAGCACCACACAATCTAAGAACCCTATATTGTGAACCTGCTTAACACATGATAGCACAATCAGTCAGAAGAATTAATATAATTCTTGATAACTCCTCCAATTGCTTCTCTATCCACTAACATTACCTCAGGATTATTATTAGCACTAAGCTTCAACTGGCTAGCGCACATCCATGGGTAATAAGCTAAAAATATAACTATAACACCCCTCCCCAGTTTCATTATCCACTAATTGTACAGTATTGTATTAATCACATAATAATCAATGTGTATAACCCAAACAGCTTAGTGTTAGCACAGATTTATTATGTCTACCACTTGGGGGCAGCACTGTAATTGCAAACTGTTACAATTTGCACATCTTTAGTCAATAGTCCACTACCTGCTAATTACACAATATATCTTCCCAATATAGAATAAAAAACAAACACCCAAAAAGCCCCCTATCAGTCACACCCAAGAGAAGCTAAAAAGGGAGAGAGGAAAGAGGTAGTTGGAGGAGAGAGGAGAGAAGACAAAAATGGGAGGAAAGAAATTTTAAAATAACAGAAACATTGCCATTTAGCATGCTGACATGAGACAAGTAACTGGAAAATTACATCACTGACTTTTGTGGGTGAAGGGACAATTCTTTGTCAAGTACTCAGATACTTCAGTTAAAAGTGCAATATAATAGAAAGACCATTAAAAATACCAAGTGTGAGTAATTAAATGTAGCTGTCTCCTCAAACCAGGATGCCAGTATATTTGCATTTAGTTGCAATGAATTGCTGATGACTATTTTATTAACATTTAAATATGTAGGGCAAAACTATAACTTAACACTACGTGGCACGCAGAGCACTGCTACAGTGACTGATCACACAGGCTGCTCCTGCAGTAGCATAAACCAAACCTCAGATTGGTCCCTGGGTACATAAGGAGTGAGAGTGACTACTACTGCACACCCCTGAGAATATCAAAGAGGCAGAGTATTGCATCACAAGCTGGTGAGGCCTACACATACCAAACTTCCTGGTAAAATCAATTTGCTTGTACAATACAGCCTTGAGAGAGCATCTTATCTCATCAGTGTGACTGGAGATGTGCTTGTGCTATCTTGGGGGTCACCTCTCTGTTTCTAGGCAGATGCTACCGATCAACTGAACATCACATTCTGTGAGGGCTGTTGCATTCCTGCTTGAACATGACTGTCAAACTGTTAGAGCTGTGTGGGCAGTGCAGGCTAGAATATCTGTGGCATATTTGCTACTACCTGATACTGGTTTAGGGTCTGTAGACATGCCCTCATATGCATAACCCTGCCCATTTTGAGTGACTCCACCATCATTTTCTTACAGAGCCAAGCCATGTCATAGTAACAGTGGGCAGAGCTAGTGACAGTTATGAACTATTCCCTCTGATCGTGCATGCAGCAGGTAGTTGCCTCACTACTTGCTACCACACATTTAGTTTTCTGGAAAACCTAGTGTAGTCACATAGGATGTATGATGATTTAGGGGCTTAATAATTAAAGCACAATTTAAATTTTACAATTAACTGTATAATAGAAGAAAAGAACCCAATTTTACTTCCCCCAAAAGAAGCTTTATAATCTTGCCATGTCAAATTCTGCACTGACCAACACGCTTTGCTGCAAGCCCAGCAAAGTCAGAGGATTTGTCGAATAAGTAAGGGTAGTAGAATTTGGCCCTAAGACTACATCATACCACGTTGTGTTGCTCAGAGAAGCCTAGTGGGAGGTACAAAACATAATGGGTCTTATTCTCACTGATAGTAAGCCCTTTTACACAGGCTCATGGAAGGGGGGTAAACACAGGGAAAACAATCTATTAGCAGTCTAAATGGTTGTTCAAAGTGCACACACCCTGCACACAGGGCACTGCACCACACCTACGGATGGCACTGGAATAACTGCCACGACCTAGCCCTTCTGGCATATGCACAGATTTGTTTTCCTAACTAAAATGATTAGGTCTTAATTGTGTTATTTCTTCAAAATACAAAGTCCTGCAACCTGTCAGCTGAAAATGAAAAAACAGCCCAAAAAAACCCCTTTTTCACTTCCACCATAGAAAGAAAAAAGTGCCTGAAGCTACAAACTTCATTATTTTTCATAATTTACTAATTTTCAAGACCAGACTTAAAATAAAAATGACTAAATTAACAATAATTTATTTTTTAAATTTTATTAAAAAAGAAAACCTATTTTTAAATGGAAAATTCCATGCTTGAGCATGTTTGCTTTTAATAAAGAGCAAACTGACTCAAAAATATGTAAGGTGGTAACAGATATACTAACACAGCCTTGTTGACAGTGGCATTAATGCCATTTTTATCAGAATATGAAGATTGGTATCAGACACATTCTTAATTCAATTCATGTGCTAACCGTGCAGTACATGATCATTAATGGTGATAAAAAAGCCCACAGTTCCTTTACAGTTTTATCAAATTCTTACATCCTTTCACTGTTACAATTTTAAATGTACATTTACAAATTCATATTGTTTCTGATTTAATAATAATAGGCACTTACTGTGCCTTCGACCATCCATCAGCACAGAAACAAGAGGGGATTGTGTGTATATACATGTGGGAGAAGGGAGAGAGGGGAGACAGTGGCTGTGTGCCACTTTTACACCTTCTGGTGTTTTTGCCTCATCCCCTGGGATGAGCACAGACCATCTGCCAGGGAAAAAACAGCCAAAGTCCAGCAGCATTTTGCACATTCCCATTCTCCAGGGGACAAGGGGAAGGTGCCAGCACAGAACCTTTCTGGCAGCTCTACATTGGCCAGGAATCCCCCCTTTTTACCAAGGATCATCTCCACCCAGTTTGCTGCCCCTTTAAACTAGTGGAGCACCCTAAAGGGGCCACTGGAAAACTGATGTCCAAGGTCTCCTGACCCTCTGTCCCATGCTCTTACTATGAAGCTATGGTTCTGTATGCTATGCTTGACAAGAGTTTCTATTTATATATACACTAGTCTCTCGAACCCTCCTACACACTGATGTAAGACCTACAAATAGTGTTAATGAAGAAACTGAGATAACAGATTCTCTGTGTAAGAGGTTTTCCCACTAATTGTCATTGATCAGAAGAAGGACATACATCTTCTGGTAATCTGGGATAAGAGAGGGCATGACATTTTATGGGTCTATATTTGTCATTTCAATAAAAGAAGAAAATCAGCTAGGAGCTCACACCTGGGATTCATCCCTCTCTCTCCTCATGGGGCCAGTAGGAGATGCTGGAGCCCCATGGGCTGTGTAGTTTCAGCACAGACTGATCACAAAGTGCAGGAGGCAGGAAGCACTCTTTTCCAAAGACAGCTCTGCAACTTTTCACCACCCCATTTCCCCCCTCCTTTTTGCTTTGACTTTACTCAGCAACTGACTTTTTCCTAAATAGGTCAGCAAACCACAGCGTTTGTCTCTGTATCCTTGAAAGAGCTTTTGTGACTCAAAATCATGAATATTTTCTGTTGGCAGAGGATAGCTCAGTGGTTTGAGCATTGGCCTGCTAAACCCAGGGTTGTGAGTTCAGTCCTTGAGGGGGCCGTTTAGGGATTGGTCCTGCTTTGAGCAGGGGGTTGGACTAGATGATCTCCTGAGGTCCCTTCCAATCCTGATATTCTATGATTCTAAAGAACGTTCACTGAAATCATACTTTAAACACAACTTAAATGTAAAATAAGAGAAAAACATACCATAATGAGCACTGTTGAAAGTACCTGCAAGTGTCTTACATGAAGAATTATCACCGCCACAGATTCCACACTTATCTCTCCTTGCCTTGGAATTCAACACATGATCACAGCCAGCTTGCTACAAGAAATACAATAAATCTGTGTTGCATATACTGTAATAAGTCATTCAGCTCAGTAGAAAACAGTGAAAATGGCACATTTTAAGATTTTTCCTCAAAAAGATTTTATTCACTATATATATCTATATATCTATATCTATATCTATCAATGGACTATCTCCATCTTTGTTGGCAAATCACGAACAGTCTTTTATATGATCTTAGGTGCTGTGATGTAAGGACAAAGTATAATAGTTCTGTTATTCTAAGAAAGAACAATGCAAATCTATTTAATATTTCTGCATTTCTTGATGCATTAACATTTTATAAAGCTTTTCTATCTACAATATTGAATGTTCACTATAAATTTTAAAGACAATTTGTTGAAAAACCTCTGTAATGTTAAAATGAATCAATTCCTTTAGTATTATGTGCACATGAACATCAATTTCTTTTAAACTCCATAGTTGTAAAATAAAGAATGATCTGATTTATTGACTATTTATATGACCTTTAGCTAAGATACTAAGAATAATAAATCCAAGATCACTATTTTAATTTTTAATTCTTTACTCAGACCATTCCCTTTCCCTCCTCCACATAAGTACAGTTGCTCTCTGGCATTCCTCCCTGTGGTTTACCCTAATAAAGGGTCAAATTTTACCTTCACTTTCACATTATGCAACCCACTGCCATCTGTAAGGTTGCATGGGGATGGAAAGCAAAATCTGGCTCAAAGTTCTAGGTGGTTTTAGCTTCCCTCTCCCTATAAAAAGGCCTGTGGCATTACCATAATTTTCATCCATCTAAGAAAACTGAAATAATCCCCCTGGGAGCTAAATTGCCTCCTGATTTTGAGAAATGTGATGTAAAACCTTCTCTCCATAGAGGTAATAGCACTTTTCTCTGATATTTGACTGGGGACGAAAACACACATTCAGAGCCTTATTCATTTCCCATTACTCCAATTTTACATCAGTGTATCTCTACTGACTTCAATAGAGTTACCCCTAATTTACACCTGTTTAAATGAGAGAAGAATTAAGCTCTTATGATTCAAATCTGGGTCTTTATTTTATGAGCTCTATCTCTAGGTTACTAAGCTGACTGGGATCAGAACTTTGTTAAAATTGGTTCAAACAACTTTGCTTTAGTGGTTTCCAAGAGGATTTGCTTTGCCATATATTTTTATATTTAGAGAGACACAGAGACACAGAGAGAGAGAGAGAGACTGTGTGTGTAGTGTATAGTATGTATATAATAATATGTAGTATACTGTAGCATATACTATATAGTATAAGGTATACATACTATATATAAAATGAAAGAGCACAACTGGGTACCACAGCAGAAGTCATCTGCATAGATGAATTTGCGGACTGAGTCAGTAGCAGGTCGATTGTGTACAGACTGAACAAGGTGGACACAAGCACACAGCGTTGGGGTAAGATGTTGGATTGTCTTCTCCATTCACTTGTTCCATCTCATGAAAATGCCTGTCAGGAAGTAGAAGTTCAGCAGTGTCCACCACTCATGCTACGCGAGCTCTTGACAGTTTTATCAGAAGACCAGTGTGCCATCCTGTATCGTAGGCTGCTGTCAGGTCAAAGAAAACAGTTCCGGTCTTCAAGTTCTGTTGAAACCTGTTTTCTATATATGTAGTGAGGGCTAGGACTTGGTCACATGTGCTTCAACCCTTCTGGAAGCCAGCTCGGTCAACGCTGAGAATTGCCACCACCTCTGGAGATATACGCTGTAGGATAAGCCACTCCAAGTCTTTGAATCTGACAGATAGCAGTGAGATCAGTTGGTAGCTTGCTGCATTGTGTGGGTCTTTTTCAGGTTTTAAAAGGGTAATGATTTTTGACATTCTCCAAATCCTTGACAAGTTGCCGACACTGAGAACTCACGTCAGGAATTTGGATAATCATTGATAAGCGTTGGTTCCAAGGTGATTCAGGAATTCTGGTGAAAGTCCAGATTTGATGTTGCACAGTACAGTGTCTAGTTCAGTGTTTGTGAATGGTGCTATGCACTAACAAAGCAGATTACATCATCTGAATTGCCGCCATTCATCGCAAATCTGCCTTTTTACAAGCTTATTCAGGGGAACCTTTGCAACCTGAAACAAGTGGTGAGCAACTTGGTTTGGAGTAACAGGAGGATGGGGCAGCACTTGCTGTGCCAAGTCAACACAAAAGGTTCCAGGGTTCTGGCTGGAATGGATGAAATTCATATTCCTTGTTGTTTGCTCCCATCTTGCTTGTATCACAGCAGCTAAGGACTTTATTAGCTGGTCAGCAAGATCTGGATCTCCAGACAATTATACTGCATAAATAGTTCTGCACATATGGTGTCAAAACAAGGAATGTAGACACAGCAAGAGCCTTGTGGAATGGATTCTCACGCTGCTTTCAAGATGGCTCCATGGAAATGGTTGTAGGTGTCATTGACTGGCATGAAGCATGATGGGATAGTAACGATACTTCATTCCAGGATTTAGCTAAATTTCTCCCATTTAGGTTTCCTGAAATTCCATCTTCTTTTGTCTAAGTTTCTAACAATGGGCAGCTGAAGGCCGACATGGATAAGTGCTTGTCTGTGTTGACTGTGTGGAAAGCTGTCCAAGAGAAACATATGATGCTGGTTAGAGATGACCAACTAGTGATGTCACCCAGCAGAGGTCACATGAGCAATCACGTGACCATCTGGCTGAGTGAAATGTACCCCATTGTTTTCGGTCATGGACGAGAACAAGGTTGTTGTTTGATGCCAACCTGCCCAAGATGGCAGACTACTGTAGCACTTGACGTCTCCAATGAAGTATGACCAAGCCAGTTTTCAGTGTCTTCCACCTCCACAATGCAAGTGCTAAATGTACGTTAGACATCTTTCTCACTGGATAACGACTGAAACACGAGGCAAACCAGTCTACCTTGGTGTCACACTAGACCACTATTTGACTTACCACAGCATCTAAAACAGATTGCTGCCAAAGTCAGGACCAGGAACAATCAAATCAGCAAATTAGCCAGTTTGACACGGGCACAGGTGCACAGAAGACTTCGCACATCAGCTCTGGCACTGTGCTATTCCTCAGAAGACCATGCCCGCTTGGTGTTGTTCATCTCACAGTAAATTGGCTGATGCTGAATTGAACTCAACCATGCACATCATCACAGGCACCCTATGCCTGACTCCTATTCCATGGCTACCAGTTCTGAGCAACTTAGCTTCTCCACATGTCACAGACAATCAACAGCCAAACTGGTGGAAAAGCTACATGCCAATCCAGGACTACCACTGTATGCAGACATCTTCAGTCACCGCAGAGCATGATTCATGACCATCATGGTCTTAACTGCCAGATCAGAATTTTTCAGCAGCAACCCTATGGTGCAATAAGTGGTCAGCTAAAGAGATCTGGAACGGTTTCACTGTCGCTGATCTAACCGTTCAACATCCGGGATTTGACCTGCCACATCATCTTTGGACTCTGTTGAACAGGTTCCAAACTGGCCAAGGAATATGCACAGCCAACCTCTACAAGAAGGATCTACGTATGACCCACTTTGTCAGCATGGTCTCTGTCAGTCAATTGTGCATGTTGTCAATAAGTGTCAACTAAACAGACTTCATGATGGCCGTAGGGCCCTTCATTATGCTGGTGACGCTCCTGTCGGGGGGCTCATCAAGCATTGCAAATGCTAGAACAGTGGTTCTCAAACTTTTGTACTGGTGACCCTTTTCACACAGCAAGCCTCTGAGTCCAACCCCTCTTATAAATTAAAAACACTTATTTATGTATTTAACACCATTATAAATGCTGGAGGGCGGGGTTTACGGTGGAGGCTGACAGCTCACAAACCCCCATATAAGAACCTTGTGACCCCCTGAGGGGTTCCAACCCCCAGTTTGAGAACCCCTGCGCTATAACAACTGTATGTAGTATACACTATAGTATACTATATAAAGTATATATAGTATACATATATATGTGATAAATATTTATTAGTATGTTAATACATTGTATATATATCAGTGTTATAATATCCAAGTTAAGTTTAAATACCCTGCATAAGCCTTGAACGCATATGTCATTGGTTTCAGTTCCACAGGGAGTACCATCGGCAACTCTGTCTTTCAGCTGGTAGTAGGAAGTTGTTCCAGACACTCGGCAAAAAAGTTTACAGCGATCTTTCATAGAAACTGTAAAGAAAATCCATCATGATTTTTGTCTGTTGTAAAGCTTTAAGTGAATGAACATTTTTATTTAGTTAGCAAAGAAAATCTGTATTTACTTACTGCCACTGTATTTTGGAAGCCAGCGTACAGCAGATGTAAGACCATTGATATTGAAATGTTTACCATTGAAATCAGAGCACTGTTGCTCTCGAAAATCTTGTTTGCCCTTTGGACATGAATCAGTACTACATGATCGAAATTTCATCCTGCGACCCACACAGTATTTCCCTCCATTTCTCGGCCTAATCAAAATGATTCAAAGTAAAGTACATAGGATCAACATCACTTCCATCATTTGTTTCTAAAACAAGCAGTTGATCCTAATGGCAAAACTTCAAAACAGTCTTTTATCATATCCATTCAGCATTGTTTTTCCCTCTTACACGTTGATATTCAGACCTGATTCTCCACTGCTTTGTGCAGTGAATAGTGAATGCAAAGTGGGTGTATAATACTACCATTTTAGAATCAGGCCTTTCAAGTCTATAATAATCTGAATAACATGAACATCTACTAATTTGTAAGAGCCACATTTTATTACCCTTGTTAGTTGCAGTACTTTACTCTGCAAGAATTAGTAATTAGTTTTACACTGCAGTGGTGCCTAAGGGCCACAATCAGGATCAGAGGCCCATTTTATTAAGTGCTGTACAACCATATAGTGAGAGAGAGTCCTTGCACTGAGGAACCTCATTCTAATGAAGTTACTTGCAGTAAGGGAGGCAGACTCAAGCCCTAAAGCATTATTCTCCAAAGTTCTAACATTAGTTTCATTACCACTGGAAGAGGCAAGTCACATTTACAAGTCTCTACACGCAATTTTAAAACATCTGAAAAACACATACAATTCACCTGAGAGAAATTATAAAATTAACTCAGAAACCTTCTGAATATCAGAGATTATAGACTGACCTCCTCCAGCTTTAGAAATGATTGAAATGGCTATTTATTTTCCTATTGCCTTGAACTAACTTGCTGGGATACAACAATATCAAAAACATATTGATATAAACAAACGAACAACATACTCAGGTCGATTACACAGCCTGGTTGTGCTTTTGATTCCACCTCCACAGGTTCTTGAACATGAATTATAAGGTCCCCAAGGTCCCCATTCTCCATCTACAGGACGTGTTTCAATATCTTTGCTTACACAAATCCCATGGTAACAGTGCTGTTCAGTTGACAAACAATAAAATTTAAAAGTTAGCTATGTGTGCTTAAAATCTGAAAACCAAAATGGAAATAATAGAAAAATTATATAAAAAAAGATATTGTGAAACAAGATTAATGGAAATCAACCAAGTTTATTACTGCAAGGTTACTGTATCACAGAAGCAAAAGAGAAAAAATCTTATTAAAAAAAACTCCACAAAATTAAAGCTCAGCACCAATGGTTAACATCAGATTTTCCAAACGGCTTAGCTTCCATTTTAGGAATGTAAATGAAGTGCCAAAATTTCAAGAGTGTTTTGCAAACAACAGCTCTCATTGAGAACTTTTGAAAAGATGGCCACTTCATTTAGGCACCAAAATGGGAGCCAAGTTCTTTTGAAATTCTGACCCTAAATGCTTATTGATATTTTACACACAAACTTTAGATTTAGATCTGCAGCAGTCTTCATCTTATAAGTTCCCTTCTATTTGCTTTGAAAATTCATGATGAAAAGCAAACCTAAAAATTCTACCATGTTATCAAGCCACCACGAAATTCAAAGTGTTTTAAGTATTCTACGAAAGCAAACAAAGCTAAAGGAAATATTAAGTAACATTCAGAACAATTTGATTTCATTATGATGTATGCAGTGTTCTTGTAGCCATCCTAGTCCCAGGATATTAGAGAGACAAGATGGGCAACTTCTGTTGGTGAGACAGACAAGCTTTTGAGCTACACAGCGATCTTCCTCAGGACTGGGAAAGATACTCAGAGAGTCACAGCGAAATCTCAAATATCATTTTGATGACACTCTAGATCTGATTTGTGCATGAGCCTGAAGACTTGCAGATGAGAGTGACTGGCAAAAAATACTGTGAATGGAACTGGCCAAATTCAGCTATGGCATAAAGTGCAACTCTCATGTTAGCTGCTGGGGGTTACATTAAGACAGAGATAACATAATTACTGTATATTCTGTTAGGGCCACTGCAGTTATTAGATTTGGCACCTTATACCTGTAACTAACATATTATTGTTAATACAAGCCATGAATGAGCATGGTACATTCCAGCCAAGTGAGAGACAGTATTACTACTTCTAAGAGTGTACAATCTAACCTCCCAGTCCTGCACACGAGTAGCCCTACTGAAGTCACTAGGAATTTTCCTGAAAAAGCAATTATTAAAAACTGAGTAAGGACCTCAGGATTTTGTGCATGGGTGAGATTTTTGTAAAAGCACTTAAGGGAGATAGGTGCCCTACTCCTATCGACTAACTATGGGAACTGGGGGACTAATTCCTTTAAAATCCCAGCCCACATTTGGTCTCTACACATGGGCATAGCATCAATCCTACACTATGACTCCCAGTGATTGCCTCATTGGACCACAAAGAATGCAACTAATGATAATACTATACAAAAATTCCCAAGTAAGCATGGGAGAAGGTTCTAGATTGGCTCTGGAGATCTAGCAATTAAAATAACTATGGCAGAATGGATAGAAACAATGAGCCCAGTCTTCCTCAATAGAACTGAATAGATCACATCAACACAGGTTTATGCTATGGGTTTATTATCCACATATACAGCATAAAATGGGTCTTGAAAATTACCCTTTTTGTTAGTCAGCCAATACCGAATACATCACGTTTAATAAACATTTTGCTCTGGATATTGGAACTTATTCACTAATCAGATTTCAGAGTAACAGCCGTGTTAGTCTGTATTCGCAAAAAGAAAAGGAGTACTTGTGGCACCTTAGAGAGTAACCAATTTATTTGAGCATAAGCTTTCGTGAGCTACAGCTCACTTCATCGGATGCATACTGTGGAAAGTGTAGAAGATCTTTTTATACACACAAAGCATGAGGAGAGTGGGGTGGGGGGAGGTTTCCACAGTATGCATCCGATGAAGTGAGCTGTAGCTCACGAAAGCTTATGCTCAAATAAATTGGTTAGTCTCTAAGGTGCCACAAGTACTCCTTTTCTTTTTACTAATCAGATTCTCCATATTGAATGCTGACTGATCTCTTATCTGGTTGAAATTCTCTGAATTTTTTGCCCTGGGTCACCTCAATGTCCACACTGATAGTATATTTTGAGCATTGGATCCTATGGATCCTATCAATCCTATGGATCCTCCAGAACATGGGAGGATGGGTCTACTCAAGGTAGATTTTGGCCTACAAACAGAAGAGCACATGCTGGATTTTATCTTAGCTTAGGACTGGTTACAGAGAGAGTGTGGCAATTTTACAGTCAGACCATCACCCCCTTCATATTAGGATCAAAACCTAGATTAACATTAAATTAAAAGGACTAAAGGACTTGTTTCATTAGTCCAATCTCACAAAATGATGACAATCTCACAAAATGATGGACCTAATACATTTTCAGTACACTAAGGGATATGACTATTGAGCTGTTGGACTATGCCAATGGCCTAGAAGGACATTATGATGATGATAGCTATTGAAAAACTGGCTCTTGAATATTTCTTCCCTCTGCATCATCCTCACAGGTCACCTTGGTATTGATATAATCATTGTAACAAATGAAACAACCACAAAAGATACTAGAGTACCATAAGCTGTTCTATCCCACCTACTCATATCCTTGAGTGGTAAAGAAGTAAGCCTTCCTAACCCCACTAGCAAGGATGGTGGAAAATGCCCCCCTTGACACTGTTCAATGCATGGCCCTTCTAAAAAAGTTGCCATTTTCATCAGAACTCATTCATTATTGGCTTTCTGTTTCTCAGTGTGGCAGGATATGACAGCATATTTATTTCCATAGATATCTGTATTGTGCATATCACTTTCTTGCAGTGGTGTCTATTATAGGGTACAAATATTCATTTTATATCTGATATGTTTTGGGTCCAATTCCATCTGCTTAGCCCAGTCTTCTAGTACCTCCAAATTATGAAAATGTGATGATACTGTGAGAGACCTCAAATGGGAATATGAAGAAACAAAGCTCCCGTATGTGCAGAATTTGCCAAGAGGATGACCAGAAATCAAATATGAATACAGTGGACTGAAAATTCTAGCTCTTATTTTTTTAAAAAAAGTACTTTATTCAAATCTGAAATTTTTACTGTACAACTGTTACAGATATCTGACAGCATAGCCTAAGCCAAAATTTAAAAAGGGCTACAATAACTTCATGGGAAATTTCTGAAAAGTTGCACATAGAAATCCTATGTCTACATCAGGATTATTTCTCCCCATAAAAGTGGTAAACACCTGTTCACATCTGGGATCTTAATAGTTTCTTCAATGAAGTTGTATCCGCTATTGTTCTGCTACATTCCTTCAGAAGCAACAAGATGAAGTCACAGTAGAAAATTGATGCACCAGACACATTCCAGATGTTCCTTTGGGCTTTCTTCAATCATTTAAAAATTTTCTCTTTTCTTTCAAAAAGATCCTTGTGTGTTGATTTACATTATATATATATACATACACACACACACACACACACCATGAGAAGTGTGCTAGGTAGTTTATAATCCTGCACATATGTACACAAGAATAGAGACAATGGAGAGACGTTAACCTTCATGACTGTACTTTAACTAAACAATGGGTTAAACTCAAGCCCAGGAGAACCAGTTTCCCAACCTCTCTTCAGGGATCTGGCGGTTGGAGAGTGGAAAATTCCCAAACAGGACAAAGAAGTCAAGGTGTTGATACTAACCTTTTCAAAACCTCAGAGACTGGGTGTGTCTGGCAGAGAGACTCACAAAGCAAAATAGGAAGCTTTTGGGTAGGAGTGAGAAAGTGGCTGGACCAGCCAAAGTCAGAGAAGGCTAGTGGGGAGAGAAGGATCCATGTTTCAGAACACAAGCTATGCACTACATCAGAAGGATCCTGAATACCCCAGATGACTCTGACCCCAGCCCTAAGAATGCTCTGGACTGGTGGGGAAACTGAAGCAGGGAACTGCATGTAGGGTTTATTATTTTTGTATAGGTCTGTGTATCTCTCATATGATTCACTAAAGAGCAATATTAGAATCCTGTTCAAACTGTCTGTATGTTGTATGTTACCACATGCCCTTGAAAAGTTAAGTTGTGGACCCAGAACACCCAGACAGCTGGAGTTCTGGGAGAGCATGGGGGGACTCTGAGTGGTAAGTACTGGTACTAGGAGCTTGGCAGTGGGTCACATGGTCACAGCTCTCAAGATGGGGCTGCTAGACACAGGGTCTGTCCCGATGAGTGTGTGCCTAGAGGTCCCAAGACAGCTGCATTGCAAGGACTTCCTTAGGGCTCGCTTCCAGGGGCTTAAAGCACCCAGGATTCAAAGGTTGGATCTCCTCACAGCAGTCTGGCAAATGACCAACAGGGGGCACTCAACTGGGTCTGTGACATAGGGATTGGTGATGATGCATGCTCTTCTAGAATATCAAGTTCAACTACATTCAAATCTCAGAAGACCACGAAATGAAGACTTAAGATAACGCCATGCCGACAATGGAATCTTAACTCTGCCCTCTTTGAGTCATGATGCAACACACGGCTAACACACGCATACTAGCATTTTACCCTTATAGATGCTGCAGAGTACACGATGTCGCACATCTTCTCTTTGCTAAGGCAAAACTAAGGTTCAGGTCAGCATAGCAAACAACAGCTACCTATACCTGGCCTACAGTTAAGCAATGACCCTACTCCACACAAACCACCCCAGACTTACTACATATTACCTCCCCTTCACCCTTGCTCTGAGAATTTGTTCTGAGACACTAAGCCCTAGAGACCACTGTCTCGTACACCATCACACTGCTGACAATTCCCATAAAAAGACCACTGTGCATTGCTACTGACACAGCTTACTGAAATGAGGTATATTTGATCCTTTGAAGTATACATCCACCTCTCATTATATCACAGTAACAACTATGCCAACCTGCGCCAACTAATCCCTCCAGCATTCAGTGTAGCTAAACCTAATGCTACAAAGGCAGTTGGAGTGAATGCTGGAATTCAGATCTGTGGAACAAAACACAACACAAACAGCAGCACATTCTCTTAGTCCTTCCCCATTTCTACTTTTTATGGCACCACACTTACTGAACCACACTTACTGAACCATTCCCAGTGGCTATTGCCAGCTCCAAGAGGCAGAGTTAAGGTTCCATTGTGGAGGTGACATGGTACCTTAACTCTTCATTTCTGAGTTTTCAGAAGTTTGAGGATAGCTGAACCAAACAAAGGCACCAACCAAATAACAATACTGGAATGTTGCAGTAAGTTTAATCAATAACAAATATAATTTTCTAAATTTTATATGTATATATATATAAAATGTTTATTTTTTTGAAAATTCCATGGTGCTGAATCCATTGGTGATTTGTGGAAGTGTAGCACTCCACTTATGCACACCAATATGTAGGGCTGGGGCCCAAAACAACAAAAACAAAAAAATCCCAAAAATGTAGGCCGTCACTCCATCCCGAAATCCCCACATTTTGCCACGTGGCATATGCTATATCAAGCATCTTCCCCCAGAGCACACCACCACTTAGGAACATCCAAACTAATTAAAAATTAAGTAGACCTGTTCAAAAATGGAATATATGTCCCAATGGAAATTCCAATATTTCAAAATTTGTTTTCAACCCGAAGTGGAACAAAATATAGAAATATCTAAATTATTGTAGAATGAAAAGTTCCATATATTTTGGGTTGAAACTTTTTTGTTTTTACATATTTGATCTCAACAAAACATTTAGACATTCCTGAATCAAAATGTTTTGTTTAGGCTCAGTTCAACACTAAAATGCACACACCTGAGTTGCCACTATGCTTCACTGAAGCTGTGGTTTGGGCACCTCATACCTTCATTCTCATCCATGGGTAGGCTCTCTTATCAGACTATCTCAGACTATATTGATTTGGTTCAACCAACTGAAGTGTTTTGATTCAAGACAATAGTAAAATACTTTGTTTAGATTTTCCCAACAGAAAATTGAAAAAAAAATTAGGAAAACTTAAACTTTCCCAAAACAAATTTTGATTTTGAGGAAAGCATCTTTTTCATTGAAAAAACATTTCAACAGAAAATTCCTGACCAGTTGTAAAATGAAATCAAACCTTACCTGTATTTTTCATACTTTTAAAGTCTGCATAACAATGTTTCTTTCTGATAGATATTATTTAACAATTTTTTTAGTACACAAAATTTAAAGAAATAAAAACAAATGCAGGCATCTACATATCAATTCATGTAAAGCTAATTTGGCATGGCTCTGAAGTCAGGTCAAGATGCAATCTCGTTTAGGCCTGGTCCCCACAAAAACTTGCACCAGGTTAACTAAAGGTAGAATTTTAAACCAATACAATTTTGCATGTGCGGGCTTGTCTACACTACAAAGTTAAATCAACATAAGAGAGCTTACGTTGACTTAACTATCGAGGTGTACACACTGCAGTGCTCCTCCCGCTGGTTTTACTCTCCTGCTATAATGACATAAAAAAAACACCTCGACAAGAGGTGTAGCACTTAGGGTGACACCGTTGGAGCAATACAGTTTCAGAGTTAACACTGTGTTGCTTATATCACCCTAGACAGAAGTTGTCTAGGAGTTGTCCCACAATGTGCAGCATGACGGCTCTCGTCACCAGTTTGAACTCTGCTGCCTTACAGCCAGGTACACAGGCATGCACCCCTCCCCTTTTAAAGCCCCGGAAGTTTTGAAATTGCTCTTCCTGTTTGCTCGGCATGGAGAGCTCACATAGTATTTGCCTAGCTGAGCATGCCAGCTCCACGCAGCAAATGCGCTTCTGCCCGGAGTACACAGGCGGTGGTGGATCTCCTGGCTCTGTGGGGAGAGGAGGCTGTGCAGGCACAGGTCTGCTCCAGCTGGAGGAACTTGCTTGGGGCACGGAGGAGAAGGGCTATGATAGGGACAAGCAGCAGTGCTGTATAAAAAATCAGAGAGCTGAGGCAGGCATAGCAGAAAGGAAGGGAGGATATATCACTTCTACCAGGAGGGGACTGGGGTCAGGGTGGTGGTATATGGGTGGGGGGCTGGTCAGGGGAGCAGTCAGGCTGGAGGTCGTGGGGGAATATGGGAGCTGGGGCAAAGGAGGGTGTGGGTATATGGGAGGGAGAAGCAGTCAGGATGGGTGCTGTGGGGGAAGGTGGAGGGTGGGGTCAGGATGGTGGTATATGGGTGGAGGACTGGGCGAGGGAGCACTCAGGGTGGGGATCAGGGTGCTTAGCCTCAGGTTGTGGGGGAAAAAGGCCATGGTTTTAAAGAAGAATGAAAAGAAATAGAATTAAATCTTTCCCTGGGTAAGTAAAAACAGATACCACTGCCATTCACTTTTTCATATAGATGTAAACTGTGCTGGGTTAAATTATTGATGGAGGAAGGGAAACTGGTAAAATTTTTGTACATCTATTGTAGATTATTCATTAAAGAAAAAAGATTTACTTTTCCTGAGGAAGGTTTTTGTATTAAAATAAATCCCAGTTTTCAAGACATCTTTACTTTAGTAAACACATTAAGTTAAAATACATTACAGCATTACATGGCTCTGTATAGTATTATTAAAAGCGAGTCAGTGTCATATGGACCAATACTGTATTTCCATTACATTGCACATATTCAGAATTGGAATGAACTTTGGTTATCTGGGCAATATGATTTGGGTCTCTACCTCCACCGTGATCACAGATGCAAAGCGGTATACTTTTCACTCTCATCTCTGTTAAAGGAAGGAAGGAGGTGTCTCAAAAGCAATCAGTTTTCAGAAAAAAACTGGACCAGTGCCTCCACTTACAAGAATCTCTGTCTTTCTACTGCACCTGTAGTTATTTTTGCTCTGATATGCTCTTTTGAATTTATTGCCTCAATTCTGTATTGAAGTGGTAGTACTGAAATGTATTTACAACAGAATTCATAAGAGCTAGTAGCTGCAGAAAAATCATAAGCAAAGAGGATCAAATCCTTTCCTCTTTTCACAGGTGCACAAGTCCTGATATAAAGAGAAATTACTGTAGGGAGGCAGAGGGAGAGAATCACAAGGGAGTTCTCTGTACACCTCATACTGTGCTGCATGTGAGTTACAACACACTACAACAAATCATTAGATAAAAATGTAAATAATCTCTATTTGAAACAAGGCGAGGGATTTCCAGTAGAGATAAGGAGGTTTTAGTACCGTTATACAAGGCACTGCTGAGACCTCACCTGGAATACTGTGTGCAGTTCTGGTCTCCCATGTTTAAGAAGGATGAATTCAAACTGGAACAGGTACAGAGAAGGGCTACTAGGATGATCCGAGGAATGGAAAACCTGTCTTATGAAAGGAGACTCAAGGAGCTTGGCTTGTTTAGCCTAAGTAAAAGAAGGTTGAGGGGAGATATGATTGCTCTCTATAAATATAACAGAGGGATAAATACCGGAGAGGGAGAGGAATTATTTAAGCTCAGTACCAATGTGGACACAAGAACAAATGGATATAAACTGGTCATTGGGAAGTTTAGACTTGAAATTAGACGAAGGTTTCTAACTATCAGAGGAGTGAACTTTTGGAATAGCCTTCCAAGGGAAGCAGTGGGGGCAAAAGACCTATCTGGCTTTAAGATTAAACTAGATAAGTTTATGGAGGAGATGGTACGATGGGATAACATGATTTTGGCAATTAATTGATCTTTAAATATTCATGGTAAATAGGTCCAACAGCCTGTGATGGGATGTTAGATGGGGTAGGATCTGAGTTACTACAGAAAATTCTTTCTTGGGTATCTGGCTGGTGAATCTTGCCCATATGCTCAGGGTTTAGCTGATCGCCATATTTAGGGTCGGGAAGGAATTTTCCTTCAGGGCAGATTGGAAGAGGCCTTGGAGGTTTTTCGCCTTCCTCTGTAGCATGGGGCACGGGTCACTTGCTGGAGGAGGATTCTCTGGTCCTTCAAGTCTTTAAGCCACGATTTGAGGACTTCAATAGCTCAGACATAGGTGAGAGGTTTTTCGCAAGAGTGGGTGGGTGAGATTCTGTGGCCTGCGTTGTGCAGGAGGTCAGACTAGATGATCATAATGGTCCCTTCTGACCTTAGTATCTATGAATCTATAAGTTAATCATATGTTTGAGGTTTGTTTTAATTGTGGCTGAAACCTTCTCCAATCATACAAAGCTTAATTAGAAAAGAAAAAGCATTCCAGGACCTCCTTACACTCTCCTCACCCCATTCCATGTATCTTCTGGGGCCGCAGCTGTACCCAAGGCACTCCACTCCACAGGAGATTAAACACGACAGCCGCACATACACCCAGCTGTGAGAACCTCGTTGGTGTACGTGTTTGTGAATTCCCTCTTCCTTCCCCTTTAAAGATACTTTGCCGTGCATGTATGAAGGTTACCTCATCATTACATAGGTATGTTTCCATGGTTATGGAATAAAAATCTACTTATGGAAACTGAATTTATCTTCAAATTCTCCACCATAGGGTGGCTGCTGCTAATATTCACCAACAATAGGTGCATGTGCATTGTTATAGTTGGGCACACAGAGCAATCATTTCAAGGTTCACAGCATGGTGCAAACAAACAATGCCAGGGTCAGCACACTATAGCAACACACATTACTGTGGCTCATTTGTTAAAATGCTCCTTCAGGGCTTCCCTCCCCTGAAGAGTCCGTCTGTTAAGTTCCTCTTATAGCCTTGTGTTCATAATGCACAACACAATACTGAAGAGCAGTGCAGGATCCGTGCTTTCTGACAGAGATGGCTGGTTCACAAGTTACCAGGGCAGTTGAAAAGCAGCTGGAATGATGGGAGTGAGAAACCTGCATCATGTGACGCTGAACCTGCCTTCATTGTAAACCCTTCCCAAAACACCCAGTAGGCCAGTTGCACAGTGGAATAGCTACCCACAGTGCACTGCTCTCTGTGCTGATGCAAGAGCTGCTACTGTGGATGTGTTCTACCAACACAAGAAGCATAGCGTGAACATGAAACAGCAGATTCATTACAGCAGTGGCTGTACATCAGTGTAACTTAAGTCAACTTAACTTTGTAGCAGTGTCGCTGAAAGCCAGCAAAACTATCCCCAAACTTTTTACCTTATGCCCCCCTTCTGCCTCCCAGAGCTGAGGCTGGGAGCAGGGCTGTGTCTCCGGGGGGGGATATGGACAGGGGTAAGGGAGCCGAGGCTGGGGCCACAGCTGGGGGCAGGCACGGGGCAAGTAGCAGAGCCCAGCAAGTAGGACCAGCAGCCCGGACCCTGCATGTATGGCCAGGTGTGGGGCCGGCAGCCAGGACTCTGCATGCGGTTCTGGGCGCAGGACCAGCAGCTGGGATCACGTGTGAGCAGCTGGAAGCGGAACCCTGGGTGTTGGACCAGCAGCCGGGACCCCTCGTGCAGGGCCGGGAGCAGAACCCCAGGCATGGGGCCAGCAGCTGGGATCCCACATGTGCAGCCAGGAGCAGGGCCGGCAGCTGGGACCCCACGTACACAACTGGCAGCCAGGACACCACATAAAACCTGGAGGTGCTGCAGCACCCCCTGCACCCTTACTTCCCACACCTATACTTTATAGTGTGGACATAGCCACTGTAGTTGACTTTCTTGTCAACTACTTCCATGATTTTACTACGTATAAGTACTGAGAAATAGCAAATGTTAAATCTTACCATTCCAAGACCACATTCCGTCCCATCAGCCAATGGCATATGCTGAGTACGACAGCCCTTGTGAATTCCTTCAGCACTTGTGCACCATAAGCGTTTGCATTGTTTCTGAAAAGAAAACAAAATTTCAGTTCCTTTGCTACACCCGTAACATCATTTTGTTCAATGACCTACATATTAATTACATTTCTCTTACCACATGCACCTTGTAATATTTGCAAATAGGAGAATCCTAAAAGCTATCATTAAAATATTTTTCACAAATGATACTCCTTATAAAATAAGAGAAGAGATTCTGCATAAGGAAAAACAAGTAATATGGAATATTTTGATTGGACTCACTGGATTAGCAAAATCAGCCAACTTCACATCATAACTTGGTGATCATAACTTTATGGCATATTGGCAGTGCTTGCTCTTTAATTATTAGCACTGAATGAATCCATCATGACATTTTAAAGTTTGTACAGATATCCAACAACCAAAATTCCATTTTTTATTTATCAACCTGTGTATAGCTTTGTTTCCAGTTCACTGTTCTGCTATTAAGAAACTGCTGACCTTGACCTGTAGGTTAAGCTTATCATGAAAGCTATTCTAAGCACTGCAATTCTAACAGGCATGAATTATAAAATAAAGAAAAGAACCCCTTCTCATTCATTTCAGCATGTATATGAATTACTTATTTAATGTAAAAATTAAGCCTACTTTTTAAAACCAAACTCACAATTAAGAACAAAAAACTGTGTAGTGACTAGGTTATTGTATGGATAATGTAAAAATGAATAATTATTGAATACATTTGTAAGACAATAAGAGAAAAATACTGAAGTCAGAATACATCTGTATAAATTCAGGTTTCCAGCAACAACCACTTCATGCATAAATGCACAGATCTAAATCACCTTATTCCACTTACTCTTCAACGCCACATAAAACTCTCCTAGCACTTTGAACTACCAAGCTTTCCACTGAAGTTTCTTGTCCTCTACCATGCTAATTTTTTAAACTCTTCCACATGCTCAAGGAGAAAAAAAAAACATTTGTTTAAGGATAAAGAGTCTGTGGGATTTCATTTCAATTTTGAAGAAACTGCAAATAGTATTTTTTCAAAAATTGTTAAATAAATGTTAAAGATGGTTTTCTGTGTTGTGAGGCTTACCAGATAGGGGCATACTTGTGACCCAGGACCAAACATAAGTTCACACTGCTTGTTGACATCATACATTGATCCAGGCAGCTGTGATGAAAGATCATATATTCTTCCACTTGGTTTGTCGAGAAGGCATTCCCCATAACCAGTACTGTTATAAAATTAACAAAATGTAAATAAATTGTTTTTATTGAACTTTTACAAAATATACAACTTTGGAGATAATCCCACTTTGTGATTATATTACAAAATGTAAAACACTAATTAATTGATTGTTGGGAGTTATGCATATGTAAATACTGTAAGATCTGCCCCCACAAAGTAAGCTGTGGGTTTGCACGTATATTTAGCTTTGCACATATACTTAGCTTCACAACTGCCTTTCTAAAATACCACATCAGAGCAACAACAAACATAAAACTTCCAAAATAAACCACAAGAAATAAACAGCTGTTACGATTTGAGGACAATCACCACTATAATTATGCAGCAAAACAATATGCATTTTTTGTAATATAAAATAAAATTATAGAGGTTTCTATTTATTTTCAACTGTTTCATGCAAACTGTTTACAGTAATTGATATTTTAGATGCTGATCTACAAGTTTGCATGTTAAAATGAAAATTACAGGCATGGATGAAAAATTCCCCTATTTGATTCTTCTTAAGATTATCTTACAATTAATTCATCAACAATGCTCTCTTTTGTGAATTTTTGAGAAAATGAGAATTGAAAAAATTGTCATAGCAAAGAAAAAGATCAAAAGGTCTTGACTCAGGAAAAATCTAATTATAACCAGCATTCCTCATTTTAAAAAGAAGCTTTTCATAAAAAGAAGAGGGTGTGCATTTTGATCTAGATACACCATGTTAAATATATTGATGTACTTGATTGTGTTGCCAAGGCTCTGATTCTAAAAAGACTGAAGCATGTCCTTAACTTAATTTTGTGAGTAGTTCAGTTGAAGTCATGAGACTACTTACAGTAAGTAAAGGTAAGCACCTGCATCAGTCTTTGGAGGATTGAGGACTACTTTTCTAAGAATGAATATTCAAATATTAAACTGTTCAGTAGTTGAAAAGCAAATCCATGGCAATATAGCATATGACAAATACAAAGGAACACAGAGTGCTTTTAAAATAGCATACAGTTATATTTAAGCAATGTTTTGTAAACAGTTTCAAGAGACGACAATTGAAAAAACAGACTACATTATATTGATACTTACTCAAGAAACTCAGTGATATATTTTTGACTGCATTTTGACCAGGTCCATGGACTTGTGTGATAATTTAAAGTTGGGGCCATTACATGGTACTGATATTTTATTCCAGCTTCTTTACACTTAAAACTATCATCATGGGGTATATTAAATCTAAAAGACAAACAAACACACTCCAAAACAAATTCAGTAAAAATTCATTTTAAGTTTACTTTATTACATCACCAAAAGTTCAAGTCTTAAGTTTCAAAATGCCTTTCATGTATAACAGGACTCACCTGTAATTGTGGCTCTCTGCTAATATGGTGATAGATGCCCTAGAAATGCCTTAGATAAATTCTGTAGCATCTTTTATCCAAAAGGATCCTAAAATATATTAATTCTTACAATTGTTCGGAAACTATGAATATCTAAAAAAATGTAGTTGTATATTTTCACACTATGACCAAATTCTACCTTTAAATACCCAAATGAGGCTCCAGCTGTCTTACTAAAAACACACCAAAACTTACACCTTGTATTGCTCTATTTCTTTTAACATAAAAGTGTGTACAAATCTTCTTATGAGTGGGGTTTCACTATGCATTCGTCTTCCACCTATACTTTCAGTTTTTCACTTATACTTAGGATCAAGTATGAGTCTATCAATTCATTTTTATCTGCAATGAGAATTATTCTGAATATTCAGTCCAATGTAGTCTTACTCGGTTTGTTTGTTTTTTACTATGTATAATATACATGTAGATAAAATTAGTTATAGAGATTAGTATTACATTCTCAAAGAAAGAACCACTCTGAGATTTTCAAGGCTAACTGGCATAAGTGCTTGAACTAGGGATGCTTCCGCACCCCCTGGCTTGAAGTGGTTTCCATCACATACCAGGTTTACAGTTTGGTTCAATGGCTCTCAACACCCCCATCATGCAAATTGTTCCAGCACCCCTGCCAAATGGGGATTAATTTCACTATAAGCTATGTGGCTAAACACCCTACTTGGCTTTGAAAATGTCAACCTCTTTGGAACATGTAGTTTTAGAGAAACGGTTTATCCAACATACTGTATTATACATTAATAAATAGGATACACATAATATATGCTCCCATACACACACCTTAATTGTGACTACTAAATACACAAATTACATAAAGCCCAGCATTATTATATTTATGCAACCAGCAAAGTGCAATATTTTGCTCTTTGAGTTGAAGCATTGTTACATGTGGCATGCATCTAAGTGAACATGAAAGGCATATCCAATTCACAAGCTGGCTTCTAGGCTGTGAAATGCCATCATCACCTAAACTGTGGCATGCCTCACAGACCCAGAGCATGACACGCCTTTTACTTCAATGATAGGCATGCCACTTACCATGTGTTGTCCTTGTCTTCCTCTCAGATTTTTAATAAGATATTTTTATTTGGTTGTGTATTCCTATGGTGCTCTAAAATGGCGAACACACTTAAGAATATTTCTAAGTTATATTAAAAACTTGGTATTTATTTAAACTGAGGTTATTTATTAAAGCTAGATTGTGGTTGGGGTAATAAGGCTACCCTGGGAGGTGGGTGGGTGCAGGAGGTACCCATCCCTAGCTCCCTGAATGCAGTGTTTGATCTGTTCCGATCACAGCTCTGGGCACAAGGGACAAACAGGGGCTTTTGCAGCCAATGCTCCCCACGCCCACTGTGAGCAAGTGGATGGGGAGTGACAGAGCCACAGTTTTATTCCGGAAGACGTGTTTCAGTCAAACACAAGGTATTGGTCTCAATACAGGGGTAACTGGGTGAAATTTAATGGCCAGTAACATCCTGGAAGTCACACAATATGATATCATGGTCCCCTCTGGCCTTAAACTATGAATCTATATATATTAAAAAGAAATCAAAACATTTATTCCATTGGAAAATATATACTTACACATGCCCAAGTTCATGTGCTATAGTAAATGCAGCACTTAATCCATTTTCTTCACTTATAGAACAGCTGCGCAGTGGGTCACACATTGTACCTAATTCCGCTAAACCTGAAAAAATGAATTTTTATATAAAAGCCTTACAGTAAAATATTCATCTAGAAGTATTGACTATATAAATGAATATTAAGGGGGTACATGTTCAAAGTGATGCCTAACGGATACAGCCAGAGGCACACAAATTAAGCACCTACCTTGATCCAGAAAATCATTCCCAAAATATATACCAAGGCAAGGTTACTTTACCAAGGATGCAGTACCATAAAGGTTGACTTTCTAAGATGCACATTATAAACTTTACATTTACAGTATGATTTCCTCATATCTGTAATACAATTCTCTTACAAGTTCTCTTAAAAATATTATACTGATTTAACAAAGTAGCTTACCTAGAGTATCACACTTCTCTCTAGCTCTGCAGATATCTTCCCTTGAAGAAAAAGATGTTATTTGAAACTATTATAATATCCAAAAGAGAATCCAAAATTGTATTCCAAACAACAAAAAACACAGAGGACCAGATCTCGAGCTGGTATAAATTGATGTAACTGTATTGACTTCAATTGAACTACACTGATTTAAACCAGATATGGATTTGATGCATAATTTTTAATATATAAATGTACAGATCAGTTTTAAATTCTTGTGAACAAGTTAATTTAAACTCAACAGACTTAGCCCACACTATCACTGTCTCTCAAACTTGCACTGAACAAGAAGCCTAAATACTACATCCCAGATCTCCAAAGATACTTAGGTAACTGAATCCTGTTTTTAGGTGCTGCTGCAACCCACAGAATTCCCATTGTTTGGCTGCCGCCTTACCCCGTAGGCATCTAAACTCACTCAGTGCCTAAGCTTTTGTAGTAAAAGTTTCCTCGGTGCCTACATTCCTGCCTCTGAGCTTGCGCACGGCAGCCTAACTCTAGGCCTCTGGGCACCCACCTCCTGCCTAAGTGCCAGAGCGATCCACGAGCTGGGGAAAGACAGGTGGTCACCTGCCTAAGTTTGCATGTGGACCCAGTCCAGTAGGAATGCTTAGAGGCCACCTAACTGCACACAAAACAACTTGCGGGAGGAGGGGAGGACAGAAGGTGGATCTGCCTTATAATCTTTAGCCCAGTGGTAAAAGAATTCACTAGGATTTGGGAAACTACCAGTTCAAGTCCTCCCCACCCATCTGACAGGGAGGGATTTGAACAGAATCGTCTACCTCTCAAGTGAGTGTCCTAATCTATGAGCTATAAAGTCATCCCCACTCTGTCTTTGCCCCCAGATAACATTTAATTATTCAATTATTTGATTAAAGTGGAACAACTTCAATAGGACAGATTGAGGGAAACCCACACCAGAATATTCTATGGACTAGTGATGAGGCCACTCACCTGACAAATAAGAGACTCTGTTCAAATCTCTTCCCCTCAGCAGACAGAGGGAGGAATTGAGCTAGTGGTCTCACACATTTCGGGTGAGTGCGCCATCCACTGGGATAAAAGTTATGAGAGTTTCCTCCCAGTTGTTTTGTGTGGAATTAGGCAGCCTCTGAGTATACCTACTGGACTGGGCTCCACATACACCTTAGGCAGAAGAGCGCCTATTAGGGTGACCAGCTGTCTGGTTTTTGCCAGGAACCGTGGCCAATGGGAGCTGCGGGGACAGTGCCTGCAGGTGAGAGCAGCGTGCAGAACCACCTGTAGTACCTCCACCTAGGAGCCGGACCTCCTGGCTGCTTCTGGGGCGCAGTGCAGTCTGTGGTGCCAGGACAGGCAGGAAGCCTGCCTTAGCGCCACCTGCTGCGCCACTGACTGGGAGCGACAGGACGTAAGTCCGCGCCCAACCCCGAGCCCCAGCTCTGAAACGCCCCCACAAACCTGGAGCCCCCTCCTGCACCCCAAGTCCCTCATCCCCTGCCCCACCCCAGGGCCTGCACCTCCAGACCAGAGCCCTGACCCCCTCCCGCACCCCAACCCCCTGCTGCAGCCCAGAGCCCCCTCCCACACCCTGAAACCCTCTGCCCCACCCCCAGCCTGGAGCCCCCTCCTACACCCCAAACCCCTCATCCATGGCCCCACCCCAGAGCCTGCACCCCCACATGGAGCCCTTACCCCCCCTTTACCGCAACCCCCATCTGAACCCGCAGACCCCTCCCACACCCTGAACCCCTCATCCCCAGCCCCACCCCAGAGCCCATACCCCCAGCCAGAGCCCACACCCCTCCCACACCCTGAACCCCTCATTTCTGGCCCCACCCCGGAGCCCACATTCCCAGTTAGAGCCCTCACCCCCTCCCGCACCCTAACCGCCTGCCCCAGGGCAGTGAAAGTGAGTGAGGGTAGGGGAGAGAGAGCCATCAAGGGAGAGGGAATGTAGTGAGCGGGGGGCAGGACCTCAGGGAAAGGGCAGGACAGGGGGCGGAGCCTCTGGGAAGGGGCAGGGCTAGGGTGTTCAGTTTTGTGGGATTAGAACGTTGGCAACCCTAATGCCTATCTTCCCCCATTTTGTGGATTGCGAGCAGAGCTAGGCACCTCTCTGCAGCCCAAATTGAGACACTGAACTCCATAAGATGGGCAGGGTGGGTCTTAATACACCTCCTTCTTCTACATCATTTATGGGCAGGGTGGGTCTTAATTACACCACCTTCTTCTTCACCATTCACTGGGTTAGGCAGTTCTCCTCCTAGCATGCTGGCTTTGTGGATCACATTCTAAGGTGCCTATCCTTAGATTCCCATTCATTGTATAGGAGTCTAGGGGCCTAACTTCAGTTCTATGGATCACAGTGTTGTTCCTGTGGTTTTCTAGGGGGCTAAAAGTTAGGTGTCATGACACTCAGCATCACAATGCCTAAGTCCCTTTTGTGGATCTCAGCTTATGCTATTTCTCTGGCGGGTTCACAATGCACAGCAAGCATAGAAATGCTGCTGAAAATTGTGCAGTATTGTTCTGGAAATTTGAAACTGCCCTAAGCAGAGGAACCAACAACACTGCTGAAATTAAGAAAATAAAATTCAGGACAAGATCTAAATGCAGCTTATTATTTTTTTTCAGTGGATATAAAACAAGGTTTAAATATCAGAGAAACTGAAAGAGAAAGAACAATTAGGGAGGGTATATCTTTTATGCTTGAACACCAGAAAGACCGAGAGAAGTGGAGACAGGAGGAATATATATTAGATCTAATGCTTCCCCCCATAAAGTATTAATTTTGTAAACTGCTGTTCAAAAGTAGACCATCATTAAGTCAGTGCAATGGATTCCATTAACGTTATTGCTTTGGTACAGCACCCTAGCACTGACTGAACTGTACTGGTACAATGGATAGAACCTTCATTTCACCAGATCACAATTTCAGGAGTGATCCTGCTCCCACTGACTTTAATGGGAACTCAATCAGCTGGTCTGTTACCAATACAACATTGTCACTGTAATTTTTCATGCATTGTTTCTCTGTGGTCTCAGGATACAACTGCACTTGAGCTGAAGATAGTATCCAGCTCAGGTAGATATATGCACGCTAACTCTGATTGAGCTACCATGCTAAAAACAGAAGCATAGCCGCAGAGCTGCAGGCAGCGGAATGGGCTAGCCATCAGAGTAAGTATTGAGAGTCCCTGGCAAGACTGTACTTGGGCAGCTAGCCAACCCTACCACCTGCACCACCATGGATACACTTCTATTTTTAGTGTGCTAGCTCACTCAAACTAGAGTGTATACATTTACCTTAGTTGGAAACTACACCTTCAACTCAAGTATAGATGTATCTTCAGAGTACAAAACATTTAATTTTATTCCACTATTGATTTCTTCATTTACTTTAATTAACTTTGAAATAGTTCAGTGCAACAGTTAAAAATAATGTCAGAAACAAACTGTTACTTGTCTGACATAGTTCAATAAATGTGACTATTTCAGAGGCTGTACCTTGTAATGAGAACAGCAGTATCATGATGAGAAGGGTGAGTATCATCCAGAATGTTCTGTGTTTGTTGCCATAAACAAAAATTACGAAGCGTGGTAGCTGCATTAAAATTGATGGCTGGTCCTTCCTGTATAGGAAATTGCCAAGACACAACAAAGACTGTAAAACTCATTCACTTGCAATATTTCAGACATGTGGTATCCAATTCTGCAAGCTGATCTGTGTGGGTGAACAGCAGGCGAGGAATCAATAGGGCTCTATGCAGGAGTCCTCCCACACAGATTAATTTGCAGGATCAGAGCCGTAATGTGGCCAGTAGTCAGACAGACAGTAACGTAACCAGTCTTTTAAATCAGTAAGTATAACCCTGTGTCATATACTGATTACAAAGACGCTGTTAGAAAAATATTTATAACAAAATAAATCAACATAAAAATATTTTTAAAAATTCAGATCTACGTTATGCACACTATCTTGGACTGATATAATTTATAACATCTAATTTGTCATGTTTATTTTTTTAATTTCACTCAAGTTTGGACAATGAAACACATGGGTCTTATGGTAAATATCATTTTCTCCTTCTTATACACAGCTGCAATGCTGCTATAATTGAGGCCAGATTATTTTGTGCTACTGACAGACCACAGACGACAACTAGGGAGGGAGGAACAGTTTGTAAGATTCACTTTGTGGCATTTTCAGCAGATTGTATGAGGGGAGGGGATACCATCTCCCATGCACCCTGCAAAACAAAGGATCTCAGGGGATCCATCAGCAGCTAGGGCCTCCATACTGCCACCCTGTCGCACGACCCCTTACAGAACTCCCTCATTCCTCTGGCAACATGGTATTAATGAAGCTGCGCCCAGGAGACTTATCCTGCAAGTAGCTGCCCTATAGCCCCTTATGAGGGTCTGACTTAAAGGCCATTTAAGTCAATGGGAATTCCTAAAAGAAAGGATGGAAGGAATTCCACAATAAAAATAAACCTGCAGTAAACCTCTCTGTGTGTGTAAACTAATTCCACTTGGGGCTATAGTTAACCCTGACACCTACATTCTTTCTCTGTTTTGTTTGGTTTTGGTGGAGGGGCTTTTGTTTGGGGGGGTTGTTTGTTTTTATATCAACAAAGTGATGGTCATAGTAAAGGTAAGTATAACTGACCTTAACATTTAAAAAACAAACTGTTTTTGTTGAAATTATTTTATTTTAAAAAATTAGCATGCAAACAAATCTTTTGTGCCTAATCTGCTGGAAAATATCCTATTAATCAATATATTTTTCTTACCTGTTCATTGTGAATTACAATTAGTTTTACAATCATTATATTTATGAGATTTCCAATACTTGAGTCTTTGTAGATTGCTGCAACCTAGAGAGGAAAAGGTAGTAGGATTAGACTGTTAAAACTATATGGCAAATTTGAGATCTCTGAGTATTTTCATACTCAGTTATTTAGTTAAATTTTTATATTCAGTTATAAGCATTCAAATACCACACTGGTTACCAGAAGATGGACAGATTATACTCAGTTACACCTTTTACGATCTGTCATTTGTTCACTATAACTGAATATACCTGTTTACTATAACAATAATTAACACTGAATAAGACTAAGATCAAATGGACTCTCCACAGATATGACAGAGACAAGGTAGGTACTGGACTGACTTCTGTAGATGGAAAGTACAAGCTTTCAAGCTACACAGAGCTCTTCTTTAGGTTTGGGGAAGGAAGAATAGTGTTTGAGCTAAATATAAGTTGGAACAGACTGTTAAGCAGAAGGGTTAACATGTTGGAGGCAGTCACTTGAAATGAAGTGGGAAATTGGATTAGATTATTATGCACAGAGGGTCTGAAATGGGCAATTTAGGGCACCAGGCACTGCGGTGTGTTACAAATTGTTGTAATGAACCAGAAAAACAGTGTCTCTGTTAAGTTTATGGCCTTTGGTGTCTAGCAGAGTTATGAATTAAAATTCCCAAGTTCGCCTTTCATTGAAGGTGTTGTGCAGGTTTCCCCTGAGGACAAGTATTGCAAGATCAGATATGGAGAGATCCTTTTGTGAAAAATAAAGGAGTACTTGTGGCACTTTAGAGACTAATAAATTTATTTGAGCATAAGCTTTCGTGAGCTACAGCTCACTTCATTGGATGCATTCAGTAGAAAAGGTTCACCCACAGGTGAAGTTTGTCCTTTGTCATTTTTCTGTGTGAGTTCCTTCGAGAGTGTAGTGATTGTTCCATTTCACTCACACAGTTGTTGGGGCATTTGATGCACTGGATAAGGTATGTTCTTCAGGTATGTTGGCAACAAAAAGAAAGGAAAGGAAAGTGTGGGGCCCTTAATGAATGATGGAGGCAACCTAGTGACAGAGGATGTGGAAAAAGCTAATATACTCAATGCTTTTTTTGCCTCTGTCTTCACGAACAAGGTCAGCTCCCAGACTGCTGCGCTGGGCATCACAACATGGGGAATAGATGGGCAGCCCTCTGTGGAGAAAGAGGTGGTTAGGGACTATTTAGAAAAGCTGGACGTACACAAGTCCATGGGGCCGGACGAGTTGCATCCGAGAGTGCTAAAGGAATTGGCGGCTGTGATTGCAGAGACATTGGCCATTATCTTTGAAAACTCGTGGCGAATGGGGGAAGTCCCAGATGACTGGAAAAAGGCTAATGTAGTGCCAATCTTTAAAAAAGGGAAGAAGGAGGATCCTGGGAACTACAGGCCAGTCAGCCTCACCTCAGTCCCCAGAAAAATCATGGAGCAGGTTCTCAAAGAATCAATCCTGAAGCACTTACATGAGAGGAAAGTGATCAGGAACAGTCAGCATGGATTCACCAAGGGAAGGTCATGCCTGACTAATCTAATCGCCTTCTATGATGAGATTACTGGTTCTGTGGATGAAGGGAAAGCAGTGGATGTATTGTTTCTTGACTTTAGCAAAGCTTTTGACACGGTCTCCCACAGTATTCTTGTCAGCAAGTTAAAGTAGTATGGGCTGGATGAATGCACTATAAGGTGGGTGGAAAGTTGGCTAGATTGTCGGGCTCAACGGGTAGTGATCAATGGCTCCATGTCTAGTTGGCAGCCGGTGTCAAGTGGAGTGCCCCAGGGGTCGGTCCTGGGGCCGGTTTTGTTCAATATCTTCATAAATGATCTGGAGGATGGTGTGGATTGCACTCTCAGCAAATTTGTGGATGATACTAAACTGGGAGGAGTGGTAGATACGCTGGAGGGCAGGGATAGGATACAGAGGGACCTAGACCAATTGGAGGATTGGGCCAAAAGAAATCTGATGAGGTTCAATAAGGATAAGTGCAGGGTCCTGCACTTAGGACGGAAGAACCCAATGCACAGTTACAGACTAGGGACCGAATGGCTAGGCAGCAGTTCTGCGGAAAAGGACCTAGGGGTGACAGTGGATGAGAAGCTGGATATGAATCAGCAGTGTGCCCTTGTTGCCAAGAAGGCCAATGGCATTTTGGGATGTATAAGTAGGGGCATAGCGAGCAGATCGAGGGACGTGATCGTCCCCTTCTATTCGACATTGGTGAGGCCTCATCTGGAGTACTGTGTCCAGTTTTGGGCCCCACACTACAAGAAGGATGTGGATAAATTGGAGAGAGTCCAGCGAAGGGCAACAAAAATGATTAGGGCTCTGGAACACATGATTTATGAAGAGAGGCTGAGGGAACTGGGATTGTTTAATCTGCAGAAGAGAAGAATGGGGGGGGGGATTTGATAGCTGCTTTCAACTACCTGAGAGGTGGTTCCAGAGAGGATGGTTCTAGACTATTCTCAGTGGTAGAGGAGGACAGGACAAGGAGTAATGGTCTCAAGTTGCAGTGGGGGAGGTTTAGGTTGGATATTAGGAAAAACTTTTTCACTAGGAGGGTGGTGAAACACTGGAATGCGTTACCTAGGGAGGTGGTAGAATCTCCTTCCTTAGAAGTTTTTAAGGTCAGGCTTGACAAAGCCCTGGCTGGGATGATTTAATTGGGGATTGGTCCTGCTTTGAGCAGGGGGTTGGACTAGATGACCTCCTGAGGTCCCTTCCAACCCTGATATTCTATGATTCTATGAAGGTACATCACAAGTTGTGACAAGCATGTGAAGGACCCATAAATCTTGAAAGGTGTGTTGTGGGGGTACTGATCATCAGAGCAGTGGAGATATGTCCACAAGTTTTGCATCTATTGTTCTGGCAGTGTCTGGTGCTGCTTTGAGTTGGTGTGTCCTGGACTATGGGGAGATTTCTTCAGATGATGATCTTGGTGAGGTTGGGGGGTTATTTGAAGGCCAGAGGAGAAAGTCTGGGAAAGATTTCTTTTAGGGTGTGGTACCCTGAAAGAAATCTTTCCCAAATTCCAATATAACAGTCAGCCTACATAGATCCCTTTGAAAGACCAGGGAATAACACAGCAGGGACTGAGACACACCATTGAAGGTAATGGAAGCTTTGCCACTGACTTTAGTGGGAGCAGAACCAAACTCTAAGAGACTAGTTTCACAACATGCCTCAAAACTGTACCAAATATTTTGCAGAAGATATTTTCTGCCCATGCAAAACCTACATTTGCATAAGCAAAGAGGCATTTCTGCACATAAATCAGGTAGCTAGACCACAGCGCTCACTGGCTAAACCCATGGACCAGGGTGAAGCCACAGTGAAAGCTTACCCTTCATGTAGAAAAGTAACTGTGTGTGAGGGATCGCAGGTCTCAAACACAGACCTATAAGTCTCCAAGCAATGCCCAGACCACAACTGCCACAAGACAGCTCTCCAGAACCATTAGGGATAGGTGCTAGCAGAACTCTGGCGCACCAGATGCTCTGCCTATGAAGCTCCTGATTGGAGCAGACATCCAGCCCTACCAATTGGCCCACACTACCTAAGCCAGAAGGAGGCACAGGAAGTTGTCTAAGCAACTGAATGAACTCCTAATCAGCAGACGTACAGGACCCAAAGCCCCAACTTTGGTTTGATCCTGGCATTGTTACCTGACTCCAGTTTGATCCTTGATACTGCTACTAATTCTGATTTTGGCTTCACCCCAAGCATTGTTTCCTGGTTCCTGACTCTGACTTGACCCTGGGCATGGCTATCTGACTCCACTCCTGACCCTTTGCATGAGTCCTGATCCCCCCACTCTGGCCCCAACCCTTGGCATGATCCTGACCCTGTCTCTGGCTCTGACTCTGGCTTTGGTTGCTGGCTTCTGACCCTGACTCTGACCACTAGGCCTGACCGCCAACACCCCTATCCCTAAACTGTGTCTCTTCAAGATGTGTTGTCTACATGGATGCCACTCTTTGTGTATATACATCCCATGTGCATTAGATTGGCTTCTTTTGGCCAGAAGCGTCCATCGGAGCTGCACCTGTGCCCTAGATACACTCACATCCTCCCTCAGACCCCAGTATAAAAGGGAGGCAAGTCCAACCATTTTCAGTTCCTTCACCAATACCCAACCCCGATGTGGGAAGGAATATATAGTAGCAGGAAAGGAGGGTGAGTTGTGGCATCCATGTGGACAACACATCTTAAAGAATGACATTTATTCTAAGGTACATAAGTAACCATTCTTTTTTCTTCAAGTGATTGTCCACATGGATTCAATTCTTGGTGACTAACAAGCAGTAGTCTGATTGCTTGGAGATGGGTACTAAGAATCCTGCCTAAACAATGATTGCAGGACAGCCCTACCAACATGGGCATCCTATTTGGAAGCTTTGACCAAAAGATTAGGGTCTCGTAAATGTGAGGACCAAGCGTAATGTATTTGCCTTACAAGTCTCAGGAATAGAGGCATTCTTCAAATATACAGAGGTTGCCTGACCTCCAGTGGAATGAGATATAATGTGTTCCAGTGGATCCAACTTGGGCAGCTCATAACATGTTCTTATGTAGCTGGACACCCATTTTGATAGATTTCTGTGAAGATACTGCCTGATACTTAACCCTATCAGCAAAGGCCACAAAGACCCAGATCTTCAAAGGCATTTAGGCTCCTAACTTCCAGTGAAATCAATGGAAGTTAAAAATCTAGATACCTCTGAGAATCTGTGCCAGTCTAGGTATGTTTCTAAATAATTTTGTCTTGGTAAGACAGTATGACAATGCCCTTACCACATCAAGTGTATGAAGTTTAGCTTCCGCTGGGATTGGGTGAGACTTGGGGAAGAAAACTGGGAGATGAATAAATTGGTTCTTATGGAACTCAAACTACTTTTGGCAGGAACTTGAGGTGAGGCCTGAGAGTAACTCTAGCCTTCTGAAATACTGTATAAGGGAGATTCATAATATGGGGGTGAATCTTTCCCCTCCCCACCTTTGAGCTGATGTGATGGCTACTAAAAAGGCAGTCTTCACTGATAGGTAGTAAAGTGAAGATGTTATTAAGGGTTCAAAGGGGAGACCCATGAATCCTGTTCATACCATAGAGGTCCCAAGAGGGAGGGAGCTGCTGAACTGCAGAAAAAACATGACTGAGGCCCTTAAGAAATCCAGTCACTGTAGAGTGAGAAAATACAGTGTGCTCCTGGATAAGAGGGTAATGTGCAGCTATTGCTGCTAGTTCCCTTTGGAACTAATAGAAAGCCCAAATTGTTGCAGGACTAGTGAATAGCCCAGTATCAATAGATGTTGTCAAGGGAGACAGCTGGTGCTGAGACATCCAAATAAAAACCTTACTCACTTAGCTTTATAAATCTGTCTAGTTGAGGATTTCCCATTTTGAAACAGAATGTTCTGAACTTCAGCTGAACAGCTTCTTTTGGTGGATGTCATCCAGTCAGCAGCCAGGCTGTCAGATGTAACAATGATGAGTCTAGATGTAGGATCTTACCATTGTTCTGTGAGATTGTATCAGGCAAAGGAGGTAAAGTGATCAGAGGCTGCACTGAGAGGTTCACTAGATCTGAATACCAGAACTGCCTGGGTCCCAGACCGGGACCACCATGATCATCATCTCTGCCTCTTGTCTCAAGATCCTCAGTATTATCAGACCTCAGTCCCAATATTGAGGAGATGAAAAAGACAACTTCAGGGAGCCTGAACTGGAGCACCATCTAGATCAGAAAACTTGGCATAATTGTTCTGGTCTGTGAGAAATAATTCCATTGATGGCTATCCCCATTTGCAAATGATGATCTTCAGCACTGGGTCCTTGAGCAACCACTCATGGTTGTCTGAAATGTCTGTTGTGGTGATCTACTAGTGAGTCCTGTATACATGGAAGATGCAAGGCCAGTGGCATGATCCAGTGATGAATGCACAAATCTAAGCCAAATGGCTTTCTGGCAGAGTGGAGATGACCTGGTTCCTCCGTCTGTTGACATAAAGCCTAGTTGTGGTGTCGGATTGTGTCCATTATGTCCATGTGATGACTGCTGTGTAGATACACTGATTTCAACCACCCCGTCTGGTGCACAGGTGAAGTCTGGCAAACTGTATCACATAGGTGCATGAGGCCATACGTTCACGAGCCTGAGGCATATTCTCACTGATGTCCTTGATTGAGTTTGAAGTTGGTTGAGGAGGTTCCATCTTGACAAAGGTAGGCTCTCACTGACCTGGAATCTAACACAGCTCCTATGAACTCTCTGTTTGAGTCAGAGAAAGTGTGGATTTTTCTCGATTGACTTTGAGGTTCAGAGTGGCGAGTACCTTTAATGTTATTTGGTGACCTATTGAGGTGATCTTCCTCAGATGAACTAGTCATCTAGGCATGGACAGAACTGAATCCCTTCTTTCCTTAAAACAGCCTTCGTTAACAATTTCGAGGACCCAGTGGCCCAAGGTCATCTGAGTCTAGGCTTCCACAAAGTAAGAGTTAGTTGATGAAGGGGGGTCAAAGGAAGTGAACCTTGATAAGTTGTCAGGCTCTTGACACCTGCTTCCTAGTAGAGGATGCAGACTTTGCAGCAACAAAGGAAGAGGTGGAGGGTTGTTGTCGGAGGAACCTCTCTGTCTTGGCAGCTCGGAGGCTGACTGTGCAGAAGGACACTAACTGAAGAAAGCCCGTGGTCTGACTTGCTTCCTTCTTGGGACTGGAATGGAGCTTTGCCAATTTATGCCAGCTGCGGATCTGGTGTACAGTATTTTATTTTGAACATTTGCCTATTTTTGTTTAAGTCTTATCTGACACCCTGTTATGTTGCTGGAACATACCTCTGATCTCAATGTATATCTGCCCCAGGTCAATATAAAGTTACCTTTATATTACTGATGTCGCTCACAGATCTCTTTTTGTCCAATCTGAATGCTCAGCACCAGTTGGTTTTCCTTCAGTGCAAATGGGTTGAGTATGCTAAGGACCAAATTCTTTCATTAAGGGACATACTAGAGTAGGCTGTAGGAGGAATTCAATGTCTCTCAGATCTCAGAGTTCTAGGGTGTGCAACCACTGCACCATTCCTTCAAAAGTAGCAGTATGTGCTTCTGTCTGCAGCTGACCAGAGAGTCAGTGTGCAGGAGAGGAGGAGCAGGACCAGAACCAAACCTCCACCCCCTCCTCATCCCTTTTGTGATGATGAGCAGATACAGAGACACTATCCCTAAGCTGCTCTAGCATTTCAGTCTTCTCTTCCCTCCAGATCCTCAGCTGGTGTTAATTATGTATTACTATTATTAATTATTATTACTGTTGTTTATTACCATAGTGCCTCAGAACCTTATTCAACATGAACCAGGACTCTATTGTGCTAGGTGCTGTACAAACACAGAATGAAAATCACAGTCCCTGACACAAACAGTTTACAATTGAAGTAGTTCAATTACCTGAAGCCATCTGAGAATCTGATTATTATTTTGAAAATGCTACAAGCACCAATATAAAATAACCTGGGCATTTTGTTTCACAACAGCTACATGTTCTTAATATGTTTTCAAAAACAGCACTGCTGTGTACATTTATTCATTTTACTTAAATATTACAGTGAATTATTACCTATTACTAATTCTTTTAATGTTTTTTCAGATCAAGGGCTAGATTTTACCACATTCAGTTATGGTAAGTAGCAGCTTACCGCACTGAAGTCAACAGAGCTACCAGCTAAGGTTCTGGCCCCGATCTTCTATGTTTACAGAAGTTCCTTGTTTCAATACAGAATTCCATCTGACTGGACGCAGATGCTCCAGTAGATTTAAAGGGTGTAAAATTTAAAGGGAAAATACCAGAACAGTAATAAATTCACTTACTATTGGCAACATCACTTAGGTTTACTTACTATTGACATAAGTGTTAATATATAGTGCTGCAAGCTCCGTCCATGGTGGCGAACCATTTTGGTATCAGCTGTAACCATCACCTCTACATATCTTGGATAGGAAAGAAAACGTTTTTTCCGGGAATGTGGATTGCTTCTATCATCCTCTATTGATAGATTTTTAGAAGCATACTCTAAAACTGTGGCCTTTTGTAAAATATTTAGGTCTTCATTTAAACTGCCATAGTCTGGAAAAGGTAAAGTGATTTTCTTCATCTCTTTTTCTGTAAGATAAAAAAACCCAGTTACTATAGCATGCAGTTTCTAAACTTAAAGAGAGTAAGGAGAAAGATTGCACAAAATAAAGTGCAAAAGCTGTAATATTTACAATCTGCTTCCAAAATTAATCAATGTAATTACAAAACATTAGATAGGGAAGCCTGAAACAGGAATATCAAATTGGATATTTACAGTACACTATTATACAGTGTACAGTTGTCCCATATATGGTGTCATTGTAAGAAATGATATTTGTATTACCATAGTGCCTAAGTGCCCTAGTCAATGTGGACCAGGACCCTATTGTGCTAGGTGCTGTACAAACACAGAGCAAAAACATTGTCCTTGTCCCAAACAGGGGAAAGAGACGTATTACATACCTTTTAGAATGCAAATCATTTTAAAATTCAAACTGACAAGCTGGAAGGACAAGAGCAGTATGATGTCCACCTGCGTGAACCTCAGTTTAAAGGGTGAAATCTGATACAATGCAGTTGTAGACGAGACAACAACTCATTGTAATAGCTACACTCACCATCAAGGCTTACAGGAAACATGGACAAATAACACATAAAAGAAAGATCTCAGAACTGCTATACCCAATTGCTGTTTCTGCCCAGACTGTGACTGCACATGTTCAAAGGGGTTCTGCAAGGACACAGATTAATTGCATTAAATGTATGTGTAGGAGTCAAAGAAGCAAGAATTTGACACACAGAGGAGGAAGAAAGAGAGGACAAAGGAATACATAATCAAGGGCCAAGTTGTGGAGTCTCCCCGTTTGTGCTCCTCAATCACAAGGCCTGCTCCAACACCACTAGTCTCATCAAGGGAGGTAGGAAAGACAGAATGAAGTTGGGGCCATTGCCCTTCCCTTTCTGCCCCCCTCAGCCAACTAAGCTGAGCCAGCACAGGGAGGAGGAACTCATGATCTATACTTCCAGAGGGTGATGGAACTGTAATGCCACTGCAGCACATAGCTAGCCACAGCCAGGATTCCTTCTGACTTGCCTTTGGCACCAATTTCTCCCTTCCCCCACCCCACCCCCAATGTTCTTTAGCCCATAATATGATCTGAATGATTTTGATACTATAGCACAAAACAAAAAGTTACCACTACAGTAATTGATACGTTAAGCATAGAAAAGTCTTATGCATGCACAGGTGCTGCTTTTCACATATATTTCATAAGCTTTATTAAATGTCAAAATGAGCAGTGTATTTTCATGATAATAAAGGGCATTATCATCTAGTGAGCAAAAAACATACACATTTAAAACATTTACAATCAATGTTTACCAAATACTCAAACAACTCAGAAGAAACTGTTCTGTACAATCAAATAAATAACACAACTTTAGACAAATAAAAATGTAGAATACATTAGCAATAATGTTGCTTAAGTTTGTGTTTACCTGAAAGACTGGAAAGGTACCAGTTCTGGTCTCTTCAGGTAAATAATGTATGTTTTATAATCTTCCATGAAAGGGTTGAAATTGTTTTTCTTTAAAATAAAACAGGGACATTAAATACAAAAAATTACATTTAAATAGTAAAATTGTGACACAAACCAACAAAAGCCAGGAAGTTTATAAACAAGGCTGACACTGAAGACTTAATTCAGGTCATTACAGGGATTTTGTTTTGTTTACACTTTTATGTCCTTACTCTCATTTAAACATAATTTTTTGTATTTAATTAATTAAGGGCTTGAATTCTTTGTGCACCCAAAACCCCTAGTTCCAATTTGAGGAGACATACCTGTGCTAGCTCTGATAGAGCACAGTCTTAGAGGCACAAGCTCCAGGAGGGGCATGCCACCCTGACTATGTCCCAAGAGTCTCCTATGGGTACATGCTCAGGGCACCTAGCCCCTTCCATCACTTGTATTGCCAGGGCTACCCACTATTTTTAGCACACTAGCTTGATCAGCACTAGGGCAGGTATATCTCCTCAAACGGGATTACACCCCCAGCTTGAAGTTCAGACATACCCTAAGACACCCAGACTCCCTATACAATACCTGGGGAGAGTTAGGCCCCAGAGAATGGGATTCACAAAAGCCAGCACACTGACCAAGGAGCTGCCTAAGCTAGCTAGAAGGAAATACCAAAGAGAGGAACTTGGCCTAAGCCTTGCCTTCAAAGAGACTCAGCACCTATGCCTGGGCTGGTGTCATTCTTGTTACTGCTCTAGCCCAATGTATATGAACTATCTGGCAAATGACCTATCTGGCTTTAGGATTAAACTCGATAAGTTTATGGAGGAGATGGTATGATACGATAACAAGATTTTGGCAATTAATTGATCTTTAAATATTCATGATAAATAGGCCCAATGGCCTGTGATGGGATGTTAGATGGGGTGGGATCTGAGTTACTACAGAAAATTCTTTCCTGGGTATCTGGCTGGTGAATCTTACCCATATGCTCAGGGTTCAGCTGATCGCCATATTTGGGGTCGGGAAGGAATTTTACTTCAGGGCAGATTGGAAGAGGCCTTGGAGGTTTTTCACCTTCCTCTGTAGCATGGGGCACGGGTCACTTGCTGGAGGATTCTCTGCTCCTTCAGGTCTTTAAACCATGATTTGAGGACTTCAGTAAGCTCAGACATAGGTGAGACGTTTATTGCAGGAGTGGGTGGGTGAGATTCTGTGGCCTGCATTGTACAGGAGGTCAGACTAGATGATCATAATGGTCCCTTCTGACCTTAATATCTATGTATTTATACACAGTGGAACAGTTCCAACAGAAGAGACAGGGAGCCCTGCTACAGAATATCCCCATAGCCTGGTAGTTAGGGTATTCTCCTGGGAAGTGGGAGACAAAAGTTCAAATCCCATCTCACATTAGGCAGAGGCAGGAATTGAACTTGGTCTCGCACATCCTGGGTGAGTGCCCTAATTGCTGAGTCATAAGGGAGGAGCTGCTGCTACTCTTCCTCCTTTCTGTCCTCCAGCTGTTTCGTGTTGGTTTAGATGTGCTTTGAGAACATCTACCGGATCAGGCCCCAAATGCAATATAGGTGGAAAACGCCTATGTTTTGAATCCTACTCAGAATTATCAGTGAGTGAGGTGCTGAGCCGCTGTGCGCTGTCAGGACTGAGGCAACTTTGCGCATGCTCAGCAGCAGAACCTTAAGTACCTCGGGACTTCAGGCCCCTGCATAATTAGGAGGCACCTGAACAGGGGTTTTTAAAATGCCAGTAAGGCCTAAGTGCTGGATTTAGGTGCTTAAGTGGCACCAAGACTCCTAGTTCCCCTTGTGACTCCCACTCTGGGTGTCTAAAGCAAGCCAAACAAAATAAATAATCCAAAGTCTGATTTGCCTGTCAGAGGCTAACAGTGGATTAACTCTGTTGAAGTCAGTGGAGTTATTCGGATATAAAATCAATGTAAATGAGGAGAGGCAATCAATGTAAATGAGGAGAGGCACCCAACAGCAATTTTCTGAAGGCATCTTCTACAGAATACAAAAGCTGTGAATCTACTTGTAAATGGCTATTAGCCAGGACAGGCAAGGAATGGTGTCCCTAGCCTCTGTTTGTCAGAGGGTGGAGATGGGTGGCAGGAGAGAGATCACTTGATCTTTGCCTGTTAGGTTCACTCCTTCTGGGGCACCTAGCAATGGCCACTGTCGGCAGACAGGATACTGGGCTGGATGGACCTTTGGTCTGACCCAGTAGGGCTGTTCTTATGTTATGGTTCTGCTACTTTTCACTAGTAAATGAATCTGATCCTTTATTTTTTAGCACAACTCTGTCTGAACAAGTACAGCAAATACAGCAAAGGTTTTCAGTAGAGCTGATTTGTTATCTGATATTTAAAAAATGGAAATGCTAATTATTCTGTGACGATCCAATCATAAAGGGTCACATTCTCCTACCCTTACTCACAATGAGTAGTTCCATATTCCATGAGGTACTACCATGCACTTTGATATCAGTGCAAATATGTAAGGCGTAAGTGCTCAGTGAGAGTAAGGGTGACCGAATATGGCTACAAATGCATAACATTACTCCTAATATTTTTAAAAGCACTGAACTATAATTTATGCCCACAGTTAAAAGAAAAATTACCATACAATTTCCCATGCACAGCCACATGACTACATGTAAGGGGGCTTAACTGGGTTTTAGTATCATAATTCACTTGATTGTGAAAACAAAGGTATCATTTTTGAGAGCATTACACTCCAGGGAAAGCAAGCTGGTGGAGGAGTACTCCACAAATAGTATGTAATTGAATTGGCATACAAGTCACTGGACAACGTCCAGTAATGTGCCTTCAGGAGGTCACTGTATCTCCACTATGTGTTGCCATATGTTGTCCGCCTTCAGAACCAGGAAGAGCTTACAAGAGGATGGGGATTGGGATACAATGAACAATATCAACAAAGACCTATTAAAATTAGAATCTGGCAGCTTTCAGAAAACTTACAATTATCAATTTAATATGTCGATGGATCTGATCTGTGAAGATATGTCTACACTGCAAAAAGCAGTAGAGAGTCTCAGAGCCCGGGTCAAATGACAGGCTATAAATAGCAGTGCAGACATTTCTGCTTGGGCTGAAGTCTGGGCTCTAAGACCCTCACCAGGTTTCAGAGCCTGGGTGCCAACCCAGCAGGAATGTCTACACTACTATTTTTAGCCCTATAGCACAGGCCCCATGAGCCCAAGGTAGTTGACCTGGGCTCTGAGACTTATTTCCATGAGGGTTTTGTTGCAGTGTAGACGTATCTTGAGAGGCTTACCATGCCTATGTGTTTAATCTTTGAAAATCTAGGGCAAATTTAAGTTTTGGAGTATGAATGCTTTGAAAAACTTTATTTTAAACTGGAGACGCAGTTATGATGTGGGATACTTGTTCACAGCTGCACATTTATAAATGTTCATGAAAAAAATCAGATTGTGATCTCATTTATGCTCATGTTAATTCATAACCATTCACTATCAAGGAATTGTTCAGTAGTGCTATGTCATACAATGCTACCGAATTACAATTCAAGAAAAATAGTGGATATATTTGTGACAGATATGGGAGTTTCCTGCAATCTCTTTTAGAGATCTTACTGTATTAAGTTTATGCATCATTTCAGGCCAGGAATTTTATGTAATTCCATGGGAGAAGGTAACCACAGTCCTCCAAGAACTAAAAACAGTGGGGGGTGATTAGGCAAATTCACTCAGATTGTAATATCTACAGAGTGGTACCACCTCCTGAGGAGGCTTGCCTGTACTAGTTCAGATTGGATTTTCAAGAGGCCAACAGACAAAAACAAATTTTTGGATAAAAAGCCTGAGTTTAAACTGACTCAGGGATTTTTTTCTGATCCAGCAAACAGAACCTTCTGTCCAATCCTTAGATGAGGTGGGAAGGACTGACATCAACCAAAGCCCTTATGGAGATGGGGGTTCTTTTGTGCTTTTTAATACATTTTCTCTGTAATACTTTTACCTTAAGAATAAATGCTCTTGCTTAGAAAAAACTGCACTGTAACTTAAAACTGTGGGCAATTACTCTGTTTATAGCCTCTGAGGAGAAAAGCAAAACAGGCCTGCTTAAGTAGTCTGACCTGCTGGAGAATTCACACTGTAGGCAGGGAATAGTACAGCCTGGGGAAAAAAACCCAGTCAGGAGGGGGAGAGACGCATGTCTCCACCCAAGAGAGATAGCTGCTTGTGATCCAGAAGCCTCAGTGGGTGCCCTTGGTGGGCCACAGAGGAGGAATACCGGAACAGTTGGCCTGAACTGTGACAATATTGAATTAACAAAAGGAGACTTAGCCCTTGCTCTCTAAGCAAACTTCTGGCAGTTTCACTAAAGGAGTATTTCTGAACTGATTTAGTAAACTGGGTGCAAGTTTGTGAATAGATATTCTTAGGTTGGTTTAAAAGTAGCTTAATTTGGTTATGCACAAATTTATACCGATTTAACTCAATAGTTTTAGGCCTTGTAGAATCTCTGATTTAGGTGAAATAATTAGTGTGACAGTGAACTAGTCTGCTCCTATATTCTGCTCTGTCTGTCTACACAGCCAGAGAGCTTCAGCCATTAAACACCCCACTTCAGTTTATCTACATTGGCTCTTTCCACTACCTTACTGATCCATACACCATACATTAACAACAGTTTCACCTCTCTTCTCTGCTGAGGAAATGGAAGAGCTCACAACCCAGAGAATGTTCCTGGTTCTGACCCTGCTAGCCTCCCTCTCTCTCCCCTACACTTGCTTCCTGTGCCTTCTTATTCCTTCTGTGTTGATGGGCCAATTTGATCGTTAATCCTCGCCCAGCCCATTCTAACCCACTAATTAGGCCCCCATCAGGTCCATCCTGGGGGGACTTAATTGGTGTTTAAGTGACTAGAGTGCTGGCTCAGCTGTTGATTCCCAGCGCACTCTCACAATTACCTTTACAAAGCTAGTTTCCCAGAATCTTTCATTTTGTGGATATGATGGAAAGGGTAGAGAATGAAATGAGTTTTCTTTTGGATTTGATTAGAAAAACTGCAAAATCTGACACACCAGTGAAATGGCAGTGACCATGATTTGGATAAAGGATAATGTGTAGTTTTTTTAAAAAGTGCAATTATTATTAATTTTGTTTATTACAGTAGTTCCTAAAACTAACCAAGAATGGGGCCTTATACAAACCTAGTGCAAGAGCAGACATTGAACAGAAATATAAAAGACAATGTCAGATCAGAACTCAAAAATTATAACTGGCGGTGTAATATTTACATGAATTTGACTGAAACTCTTGCTTTTTTTTTTTAATACAAGGAATAATCTGATGACTGATATTTCCATGATTTTCAAATAAAGTACAAACTACCTGATAGACAATACCAATCAATGGATATCACCATGTTTTTAAAGTAACCTTCAACAAAATACATATATAGAAATATAATTTATATGCCATTTGTAATGCACAAGATTAAACTGTATGATCATAATGGTCCATTTGTGCCCTTAAAATCTATGAGTCCACAGAATTTTTATCTTATACTTACTGCTTCCAAGTTTAAAATCCACCTAACAAGATTCTAGGAATGTTACTGTGTCACTCTGAAGCCTAAAATGTCTTCTGAGTCAGCGTGAGGTGATGGAAGCAGCTACAAGCATGACAGAGCTCTTTTTGTTCAGAGTATAACCAACTTGAATCATTACTCAGTTTTGCGGTCTGTTACCGTACAATTTTTAAGTTCTCAGCCATTTTGACTTTATGAATTATACCGGTGAGGTGTACAGTTATAGTAAGGCATGTATCTATGTCATGCCAAGAGTCCTGGATCACTGTCAGATTAGAGGTAACTCAACTAATCACCACCCTTCCTCCACAGCTAATCTATTTACAATTTCATTGACTGTATGAAGGGAAACTGCATAGACGGTGGATTACTTGGCTCAACTGCCACACCTATGCGCCCAACTGCCGCCCACACATCCCTCCCAACACAACACCCCTAGACTTAAATCAACACAATCACCCAACCACTACACACAATAACCCCAAACACACATAGCTCCTCACCGCAGCACACCCCCCTCATTTGCCACTCCTAAAAATCCACACAACTTTCCCAGAACAACACAACCCACACACAACACAACCAGCACACACAATAACCCCACACATAGCTCCTTACTGCAGTACACATCCCATTCACCATCAGCACAAGTCTCCCAACACAACCCCAAACATAAATCAACACAACCACCCACACAACAGCAATATCTGTGGTCTGTTACTGTCCAATTTTTAAGTTCTGAGCCATTTTAGGATTGTTATTGTTTTTACAAACAGCTGGTCTTACTAATTAAAGCCAGGTGACAGGATGGGCTTTCAGCTACTAGTATGTGATAAGAGATTTCAAAGATTAAAATCACAAGCACAAACTACTAAAACCACACCACTACACATTTTCAGGGCATTGATATTTTCAAATATTTAATTATATATTCCTTAAGAGGAAAGGGTACAGTCTGACTTTCTTTTGACCACTATCCTCCTGAGAAAAGATGGTAATTGTGAATTTTCAGCGTTGCATGTACATGCAGAATGAGCACACATTGGTTTCAATCTCATCAAAACTAAAGAATTCATTAAACAGGATGCTTCTCAATGCCAGGTCAAACCAAACATCATAACCTACTTTCTCCAGTTTTCTACTATGAAGCTGCACACATTTGTGCTTTCTTTGAAGTCACATAAACAAAGCCCTTATGCTCATATTAAAAGCACAAGAAAGGCATCTATTATGTCAATAGGTTTAAAACACTTAGACACAATGAGGAATACTTCTAAAATGGCACTCTTATAATAGTAAGTTGATATCCTACTGTTTGGAACTAAAGTTGACACCTAGAATCTCAAATAAATTATTTCTAAACCCACTCCTTGGTCTAGATGTGGAACTTTGAAGGTAGCTGCAGATGTCTTTTTCCCCCTGTTTCCTCACGTTGCAGTCTTCAATAACCCATTAAGATGCATGCATGTCTACACACACAAGTGTAGAAAAATGTACACTATACTACAAAAGCACAACGCGGAATTACAGACCAGTCAGCTTAACTTCAGTACCCAGAAAGATAATGGAGCAAATACTTAAGCAATCAATTTGCAGGCACCTAGAAGATGATAAGATAAGTAGGGCCCTGCTAAATTCACGGCCATGAAAAATGCATCACAGACCATGAAATCTGGTCTTCCTTGTGAAATCTGGTCTTTTGTGTGCTTTTATCCTATACTATACAGATTTCACAGGGGAAACCAGCATTTCTCAAATTGGGGGTCCTGACCCAAAAGGGAGTTACAGGGGGGTTGCAAGGTTATTTTAGGGGGGTTGTGGTACTGCCACCCTTACTTCTGCGCTGCCTTCAGAGCTGGGCTCCCAGCCAGCAGCCACTGCTCTCCAGCTGCCCAGCTCTGAAGGCAGAACCGCTGGCAGCAGCAGTGCAGAAGTAAGGGTAGCAGTACTGCAGCCTACCCTACAATAACCTTGCAAACCCACCCACCCACCCCCAATTCCCCTCCCGCCCACACACACACATCTCCTTTTTGGGTCAGGATCCCTACAATTACAACACCGTGAAATTTCAGATTTAAATAGCTGAAATCATGAAATTAACAATTTTTAAAATCCGATGACTGTGAAACTGACTGAAATGGACCATGATTTTGGTAGGGCCCTAGTGATAAGTAACAGTCAGCATGGATTTGTCAAGAACAAATAGTGTCAAACCAACGTAATAGCTTTCTTTGACAGGGTAGAGGGGAAGCAGTAGATGTGGTATATCTTGGCTTTACTAAAAGTAAGGGTTTTGATACTGTTTTGCATGACCTTCTCATAAACAAACTAGGGAAATACAACGTAGGTGGGGTACTATAAGGTGGGTGCATAACTGGTGGGAAAAGCATTCCTAGAGAGTAGTTATCAGTGGCTCACTGTCAAGCTGGAAGGGCATATCAAGTGGGGTCCCGCAGGGATCAGTTCTGGTCTGATTCTGTTCAATACCTTCATCAATAATTTATATTATGGCATAGAGAGTACACTTATTAAGTTTGTGGACAATATCAAGCTTATTAAGGGTTGCAAGTGCTTTGGAGGATAGGATTAAAATTCAAAATGATCTGGACAAACTGGAGAAATGGTCTGAAGGAAACAGGATGAAATTCAATAAAGACAAATGCAAAGTACTTCACTTAGGAAAGAACAATCAGAGCCACACATACAAAATAGAAAATTCCTGCCTAGGAAGGCATACTGCAGAAAGGCAGGGGGTTCATAGTGGATCACAAGCTAAATATGAGTCAACAGTGTAACACTATTGCAAAAAAAAAAAAAATCAAATATTCTGGGATGTATTAGCAGGAATGTTGTAAGCAAGACTCAAGAAGTAATTCCTCTGCTCTACTCCATGCTGATTAGGCCTCAGCTGCAGTATTGTGTCCAGTTCTGGGCACCACATTTCAGAGAAGATGTGGGCAAACTGGAGCAAGTCCATAGAAGAGCAACAAAAATAATTAAAGGTCTAGAAAATATGATCTATGACAGAAGATTGAAAAAATAGGTTTGTTTAGTCTGGAGAAGAGAGGACTGCAGGGGACATGATAGCAGTTTTCAAGTACATAAAAGATTGTTGCAAGGAAGAGGGAAAGAAATTGTCTTTCATCTCTGAGGACAGGACAAGAAGCAATGGGCTTAAAATGCAGCAAGAGTGGGCTAGGTTGGACTTTATGAAAAACTTCCTAATTGTAAGGGTGGTTAAGCACTGGAATAAACTGCCTAGGGAGATTGTGGAATCTCTATCATTGGAGATTTTTAAGAGCAGGTTAGACAAACACCTGTCAAGGATGGTCTAGATCAGTGCTTCTCAAGCTGTGTGATGTGGGGGACCAGCAATTTTTTTTTCCAATGTGCGCGCAGACCGGCTGCCAATGGCTGACGGACCGGCACCGGTCCGCAGACCGCCACTTTGAGTAGCACTGGTCTAGATAATACTTAGTCCTGCCTTGATTGCATGGGCCTGGACTAGAAGACCTCTCGAGGTCCCTTCTAGTCTTACAATTTTATGAAAATATAGATGTTTTAAAGCACTGTGCTACATCCATTATTTGCCCTTATGCTATTAGTAGTGCTTTTTTCCTTTCATATGCAAGTGAATCATCTCCTAAACTGTGAAGCTTTGAAAATTACTGCCAATATGTTGTGACATATACTAATCCTATGTTCCTCGGGTACCCCTTTTTCTGTTTCTCAATGTTAATATACTAATACAATATGGATATGTAATATGAATATACAATATTTTAAAAATGCATATAGTTAGAACAACAGTACTTACGCTAATGGTAAATATTAGATAATACAGTATATTATAGGACAGGAAGATTTAATGTATTACTTTTTAGATTTATTTGCAATAAATTTCATTTATTTTGTGAATCTACACAAAAATTGAAAATATGTTCCTGATGCTGAAAAATTTAATCTATGGAACAATCATTGTGAAAAATAAAACATGTGCATAAGTGTTTGAAAGACTGATGTATATTTTTGCAAGCTAATTTATTCTTACATTTAAAGTGGGACATTTGTTTTTCACCAATGTTTGTTAGGTCTATGTGAAACAAATAAAATACATTCTAAGGCCTCAGTGACAGCGATAGTCATTAATACCACGATGGAAAAACATTTTTTAAACATACAATTTGTTAAAACACTAAAAACCATAATGAACAGACATAGACATCAGAATTTAAAGTGTAACTATACCTGAAACTTCACAAGGTTTATGGGATTTCTGATAAATGTCATTTTTTAAATCTTCATGTCTGTATATAAGATGTGGTTTGTTATGATCATCTTCATGTTCATCTCCATCTGCCTTCATCAAAGGTTCTAAAAAATATTCACCATCATGTGCTTTAAAGGTGCCCATCTGAAAATAAGACAGAGGCCGTCAATGTATTTTCCTCTGAAAATTATATTTTACACCAGTGATTTTATGTGTGCAGTAAAATTTGTATGAAGTACTCAAAATTAACTACAAATGAAAATGTACTATATGCTCTATTATGCTGTCATTGAAGTTTCTGGGTTTTTTTAAAATTGTGTATTATACACAAATCTATACCACCACCCTCATTCTCTATGGCCCCAATCTTGCAAGTACTTTCACATATGCAGACCCTTGAGCCCACTCAAAGTCCCACTGACTTCCAGACTGGGGCTGAAGTTTGGAATTTTCTGCTCCAAGGTCAGCTCAGATTTGGGGAGCAGGGCAATCTTAACTACAGGGTTTTATCAGCATGTCAATTTCTGTGTTGAGCTGTTGCCCATTGTTTTTTGCAGATATAACGATTTTCTCTTAAAATTTCAATTTTACGGTACAGTAAAGCAACTCTTTTCTTGAAAACTAATCTACTTCAAAATTTATTTAAAATAAGGTTTTAATACATTTTCTTATAATGGTTTTCTGTCCTTTTGCTGAATGAAAGAACCACACAAACAACAGAGAAAAGTGACTGAGCATATAGGGGAATCATTTGCACAAAAGCAAAAAAAAAAAAAAAGTCCCCTGCAGACCCTTCAACTGAGACACCCTATACAGCATCTTTCCTTTTCTACCCTTCTTATAATTATAACTGTAACTTGTTGGTTATTTTATTTTATAAAAAGAAAAGGAGTACTTGTGGCACCTTAGAGACTAACAAATTGATTTGAGCATAAGCTTTCATGAGCTACAGCTTGCATCCGATGAAGTGAGCTGTAGCTCACGAAAGCTTATGCTCAAATTACTTTGTTAGTCTCTAACGTGCCACAAGTACTCCTTTTCTTTTTGCGAATACAGACTAACACGGTTGCTACTCTGAAACCTTTATTTTATAAAAGTACATGCACATAAGGAAGGTATACACCCGAAGGTAGAGCTTCTGGCAGTGGGGAAACACTATATTCTTATGCCTTTGGCTAAGGTTCATTTGGAATTCAGAAGGTTTAGAGCATGACCTGAAAATGAGGGTGCTACACAGTATATCCACGGAAATGCTGGTAGGCAATGATATTTTGCATATGACTAAGCCTGTTCATGTTGTAACCTGTAGTTAAAACAAATATTGTGCTGGGATCCCAATGAGAAATGATAAAGAGCCAGAAACTGCTCAGGGGGGAGGGGAAGGACCCTCCATCTCCACTGCAGCAGAAGAAATTAGTCTGTTTCCGGGTGTGGGAGGGGCAGAAACCAACTTCTGTATGGCAGAGGAAAAGCATTAAATAAGGTAAAGTACTTGTCCTGCATACAGGATGTCCCACTGAAGACAAATGAGGCATTGTGTAGCATCCAAGGACAGAAACCTTGTTGAATGCATTCCAAGTTCCCTCCAGGAAGGGGAGAGCTACGCATGAACTCATCCCATCAACTTGGATTCTGAGTTGAAGGGGATAAAAATCACTGACAAGGAGAAACTCCATCTCTTTATGCTCTCTGGACTCTGAGGGGCAGAGATTCCTAAACATAAGTAAGAGATCCCCATGTTGCTTGGCATGGGTCATCCCTAAAGAGCAGTTTATTATAGAAGTGTATATCGCCTTCTTAAATTTGAGACTAAATCCGGTGTGAATGTTTTCTGCTTTAACCTAGTAAATAACATTTCTTTTCTTAGTTAATAAATCTCTAGTTAATTTATTACAGGATTGGCAACAGGAGTTGCCTTTGGTTTGAGATCTGAGTAGAAATGACTTGGGATAAGTGACTAGTCCTTTGGGACAGAGAGTCCTGGAAAACACCACAAGCAGTTGTTTGTGCCTGCCCAGCATTGTGGAGAATCAATGTTGCTAGCATATGATTGGCCTTTTGCTAGTCACTTGTGGGCATAGAGAACCTATGAGGGATTAAAGAAAAATTTCTATTGGCCAGGGATATAGAATGATGTGAAAAATTATTGCAGGTCTTGTGAATTATGCCAAAAGGAAAAGACCAGCAGGGCCTCAGAAAGTTCTCCTACATCCCTTGCCTGTGATACAAAAGGTATTTTATAGGATAACAGTGGACACTATGGCCCCTAAGCCATGTTTTACCCAAAGGGGGAAGAAATATATCCTTGTGGTAGTGGATTTTGGCATTTGATATCCTGAAGCAGTAGCTCTAATAAACAGAGACTGATTCTGTGACAAAAGTCCTTTTCACTATTTTTTGCAGAGTGGGTTTCCCTAAAGAGATTTTATCTTACATGAAGTCAAATTTTATGTCTCAGCTTTTCAGTGAGTTATGGGAGTTGTGTGGGTTGAAATAAAAGCTGTCCCCTGTCACCCAGAGACAAATGGTCTGGTGGAGAGATTCAATGGACCCTTTAAAATCTATGCTGGATTATGATCTATTAATCCGATTGATCTGTCGCATGTGAATCCTGCCAAGATTACACCAAATATCATGCTGTCTGGAGTGGCTCATGACCATGAGTGCCAATCTCAGGACAGACCCTCCAAAAGCAGGGCAATAACCTAAAACTAGTTGTATGTTCTATAATCAGATTTCACCAATGCAGTAACAAGCATGAACTCCTAAAGCACTAGAACACCTTACCATGGAGTCACAGGCCAGACTGGGTAGGTGTTGACAGAAGACAGGAACAAGGGATTGGCTGGTTGAGAGGGAAGACAGGTTCAAGAACAAGAAATGGAAGCACTAGACAGCATGAAGCACCAGCATTCAGGGACTCTCTGCATAATCCATAGGACAGGACAGAAAAAGCAGGCAGGAGAAGAACACCTCAGAGGAAACGCAAGAGAGGGCAGCACGTAACAGCTAAGAGGTCCCAGTCAGCAACAGCAGCAACAGCCAGGAACGAGGCCCCAGAGAAAGCCTCTCTCAGAGAGCCTAGAATGGCTTGGAAAGGAGGTCCACAGGAAAGCTCCAATCAGAGCTTCGCAAAGGCAGCTAAAAGGTGGGGACCATAGAAGAAAGCCCCTATATAGGAGCAGTATGAAGCAATAGAAGAGAGGGGCCTGGGTAAACACCCTGTAGGTGGCAGCAGTGAAAATAACTGATAGTCAGGAAGACAAGGACACTGACTTCCCCCTCTAGATCCTACCACTACTGCTTCTGGTAGTGTACAGCAATTTGTCCTCAAAATTTTAAGGTTGGAAACCCCTTTTTCACAGTCAAACATTTTCATTAACCCCCCCCCCCCTTACTTTTTTACTCTTCTGTAATACAGTAGAACCTCAGAGTTACTGATACCTTGGGTATGGAGGGTGTCCCTAACTCTGAACCAGGGGTAGGCAACCTATGGCACGCGTGCCGAAGGCAGCACACAAGCTGATTTTCAGTGGCACTCACACTGCCCGGGTCCTGGCCACCGGTCCGGGGGGCTCTGCATTTTAATTTAATTTTAAATGAAGCTTCTTAAATATTGTAAAAACCTTATTTACTTTACATACAACAATAGTTTAGTTATGTATTATAGACTTATAGAAAGAGACCTTCTAAAAACATTAAAATGTTCTACTGGCACTCAAAACCTTAAATTAGAGTGAATAAATGAAGACTCAGCACACCACTTCTGAAAGGTTGCCAACCTCTGCTCTGAACAAAACACAGTTCAGGCTCCCATCAGCTGACACTCCAGGCCAGGCTTCAGCAGCAGCTGAGCTCCCTCAACAAGGGCAGTTTCCTTGCAGGTAGCTTCTTTCCCTGGGTCGCACTGAGTTTGCAAGCTTGTCCCTCTCCCGTCTGTGTAAACAGCGCATCCCCCTCCCAGCCGGAGGAAGGGCAGGTAAAAACAATCCCCCTCCCCGCAGGGTGAAAGCAGTGCAGACCCCGGCGCTGCTCCTGCTCTGCTGGCTCCAGCTGCCTTGGGCTAGCAGCCCCAACATCTTCACCGCCAAGCTGTAAGTGGCTGCCCCACATGTGGGGGTGGGGGTGGGAATGGAAACAGGCAGCCCAGATGTGCCTACCTTTAGATGCAATACAGTCACAGTACAGTATTTGCTTTTTTTTTTTTTTTTTGGTCTCTGTTGCTGTATGATTGGTTACTTCCGGTTTCACATGGTGTCCAGTTGACCAGTCAGTCCGTAACTCTGGTGTTCATATCTTTGAGGTTCTACAGAGTATGTATCAGTGATAATAATGATAAGCCAATGTGAGTTATTTTTTAGTATGTTTAGAGAGGTTGACAGAGAATACTTGGCCTTGAAGGGTAACGATATGCAAGGAGTAAGATTTTCTTTGCTTTATATTATAATAAAAATTTCAACACGTTACAGTTCCCGATTGCCTTTTGTGACCCTCCTGAAAGTTACACCTATTTGTTGGGAAGAACAGGTGAACAGGAATTGGGTAGTATCCTTTCGAATAGTAGGTGAGCCCTCTAGTGGTGATCAACATACTATGTCTAGTAATCTGTCAGAGTAGTAGCATATTTTATGGTTATGTCTACACTGCTGTTAAACACCCACGGCTGGCCCATGCCAGCTGACTCAGGCTCACAGGGCTCAGGCTGCAGGACAGTTTAATTGCGGTGTAGATGTTCAGGCTCAGGCTGAAGCCTGAGCTCTGGGGCCTTTCCACTTCACAGGACCCTTGAGCATGGGCACCAGTGCAAGCCCAAATGTCTATTGTGACCCACTGAGGCAGACAGACAACTGAGAATACCAAATTCAGGACAAAAGTAAACTTGCTAGCCAGTGTGGTGAAACAGAACAAATCAGAAATGCAGCCTGCTTAGGTATTCCAGTCCTCGATTCAACACCCAGACACCAGATTTAATGATTAATGGTTATTTAAAACCAATTTCATCAAACAAAAGGTTCTCCAGATCCCAAAGGACCAGCCACATACCCAGGTCAATATATAACTCAGATCTTACCCAATAATCACACTATTGCCAATCCTTTAATATCTAATATCTAAAGGTTTATTTATAAAAAGAAAGAGATGAGAGTTAGAATTGGTTAAACGAATCAAATACATACAATAATAGCAAAATTCTCGGATCAGACAAAGTAGTGATGGCATAAACTGCTAATTGGTTACGTTTCTGATTGCTCCCAAATAATTGGAAAGTCCTCGGTCCCTTGGCTAGAATGCTCCCATTAGTATAAGTCCATAATCCAGAGATCAGAGCAGGAAAGAGGCAAAATGGAGATGTTTCCAGGGCCTTTTATAGCTTCTGCCAATGTGGAGGGAAACCCATTGTTCCAAACAAAGCCCTCAGCACAGCTTGTAGAAAAATACAGGTAACAACATGGAGTTTAGAACCACATGGTCTCATCACATGCCCTTGCATGCTTTGAAAAAAGTCATAGCAGAGGGCATTGCCCATATTCTAGCTAGAACATTCACAGGAAGGTTCATCAGGTAGGTATACGCCTCTTCTATATGTAAGGTGACTGTTGCCCCCTTACTAACATTCAGTGGGGGGTGTTTTAGTTGCTAGTTCCCAGTACTAAAAGGGGGAAGGGTCGATGGGGAATCAGGACCCTGAGACTGACAGCCCCCAGGAACAATGGGGAGAGGCCACTGCTCCAGGTCCGCCTGAATGACAGGGCCAGCAGACTAATCAGGGAGTCAGGAGGCCAGGGAGGTCCCGTCCTCCGTGTGAGCGGGGTTTGTCTGAGTCAGACAGAGTGGGGCTGAGCTAAGGAGAAAGCAGGGGCCCAAGCTAAGCTGGAGAGCAGAGCTGTGCCAGATCCAGATCCAGAGGGACCAGAAAAGCAGCCCAGAGAGAGCAGACCCTGTCCTGGGAGCAGAGCTGCAGCCCCAAAGCCAGAGGCACAGCCCGGAGAGAGCAGACTTGCCCTGGGAGGAGAGCTGCAGCAACCAGAGCCAGAGGGGCCAGAAAAGCAGCCCACGAAGCAGGTCAGTGCTGGGAGCAGAGTCACAGAAGCAGCCTGCAGAGCAGACCTGTCCTGGGAGCGGAGCTGCAGCAACCGGAGGCAGAGGGGCCAGAAAAGCAGCCCACGAAGCAGGTCAGTGCTGGGAGCAGAGTCACAGAAGCAGCCTGCAGAGCAGACCTGTCCTGGGAGCGGAGCTGCAGCAACCGGAGGCAGAGGGGCCAAAGAAGCAGCTCAGGGAGCTGGAGGCAGAGCAGCAGCAGCAGTGCAGAGACAGAGTGGTGGAGCTGGGGCTGGAGCAGTCCGGAGCTGGGTGCGGTGAGCAGCTGGGGAGACCAAGGGGGACCCTGGACAGCAGGCCCAGCACAGGGAGACACCTCAGCCAAGGGGCTCTGCAGGTTAGGCTTGGATCATAACCCCGACAGGGTGGGTGCGACACTGGGAAGAAGGGTCCTACCACTTAGAGCCTGAGAGCGTGTGGCCACCACCAGAGCTAGTGTCCAACCCACAGCATCCCTGCAGCACAGTCAGGGCCTGAGAAGAAGGCCTGGGACTTACAAGGAACAGACTGTGAACTGCCCTGACATTCCAGAGACACTGTTTGTGATGTTCCCTGCCACAGAGCGGGTTGATGTTTCCTTTAACCTTTCTCATTTTTCCTTATTCTTTTTAAAATTAATTGTTGATTAAATAACTTGCATTTGCTTTAAATTGTATATAATGGTCAGTGGGTCAGAGAAGTGCCCAGTGCAGAGAGAGTACCCTCGAGTGGGAACACCCTAGCCCCTGTCCTAGGTCACCACAGCAGGGTTGGGGGTCAAGACCCCCAGGAATCCTGGGCCCAGCCTTGTTGGGGTTACGAGGACTCTGCCAGACAGGAAAATGGAAGGGGAGTCCTCAAGGGCAGGGAGGCCACTGGGTAAAGGAAGTGGGAGCGAGTACTCAGATCCTTTCGCTAGCCCACTTCACCAGGGTAGTACAGAAGCCAGGACAGTTCCTCACAACAGCGGGACTATTCCCGCTTACATATAGTCCATTGTGAGTTACGTGTTCTTTGATGGGCAATTCAACTTGAATAGTCCCTTCACAATATGCTGGCCAGACTAGAAGTAAGCTGCCTTGTGAGTGTGACCACAGGAGCGAACACATTTGAAATACAGGTATATAGTCAATATTCATAACTTCAGATACAAAAATGATACTTGCATACAAACAGGATAATCATTCAGCAAATCATAACTTTTCCATTGACACCTTACATAGCATACTTTGTACAAGATTTGTTGCAATTCTAGAATAGTGGTAGCAACAATGATCTACACATGGTCATATTTTTTAATCATATGAAGTGACATCTATACTGCAATTAAACTGCCCCTTAGCCCGATCCCTGCGAGCCCAAGTCAGCCGGCACAGGTCAGCTGCAGGTTTTTAATTGGAGTGTAGATCCTACCCTATGTCACCACATGTAACTAGGCCTTGAATGTGATGTAAGTAAACACAGTTACATGAGTCCACTGTGTCTGTTTGACGCTTTCATATTATGCATGCTGTGTAAATAGCAAGAGACAAAACACCCCCCATAATTGATACATCCATTTCCCCACCACTGCCTCCTCTCATGCCTCACTCTGCAGAGGTAGGACTTTCTTGGTGTCAGATAGATCTAAATTCTTGGCAATGCCTGGGCACACAAGCAGCCTTCAGGTCTCTGTGGCACAGCATACACTCAGCTCAACTTTCCCACACTCATTACTTTTGTGCTGTGTGGTTTTTGAGGGAAGGGGGGGGGGGGGCAGCTCAGAAGCTGGGATTCCCGGCAACCAGAAGTTCTACAGCCTGTCAGAGACAGCCTTGAGTGGATATGACCTTCTGGTCCAAAAGTCCTAGGGGCAGAGAGAGGGAGGTCCTGTCACTCAGACTTAAGGAAGAAAGCTTTTGTTAAGATTTATATTATTTCATTATTTGAATTACCAATACAGTCAACCCTAAGAATGGGGTAAGATTGACTTTATGCAGTGTGTACAGTTTTTATTTATACATTAATTCATTCTGTGGCCCCCTTCTCTTTACACTCTACACCTTATCTCTGGGCAGGGAAAACAAAAATCATTATAAAAATCAACATTTTAAATTTAAACTAGATTTTTTATTTACATGTTGCTACTATTTTTCTTTCTTTCCATTTTATAGTTTCAAATTACCAGAGTGGATAATTTGTACTTGTTTCTTTAATTAGTTTTCCAGTTGAGAATAGAATTTAAGATTTTACATAGAAATGTTTTCTACTAAGAAGTTTCACACTTAAAATGCTTGTCTATACCAAAAAGATAAGCCCAGTCATGTGCCTCCTTAATATCTTACAGTGAGAACACAAACTCAAACACAGAATTCAGTTGATAAGCAAACAGCTTGTGATAGGTTTTAGAGTAGCAGCCGTGTTAGTCTGTATTCGCAAAAAGAAAAGGAGTACTAGTGGCACCTTAGAGACTAACCAATTTATTTGAGCATAAGCATCGAAAGCTTATGCTCAAATAAACTAGTTAGTCTCTAAGGTAGCTTGTGATATATTTGTAACCAACATCTTGCAATATATTGAACTGCCAAAAGTCAAGAAAACTGAAAGGCCTGGACCAGGCTATATTCCTCCATCAGAGTTTGCTTTTTGAAATCAATAGGAAGTGTGTTCTTAAGTCACTTAAACAATTTTGAAAATTCCATTCTTAGGTGCATATTATATATATGCAAAAAGAAAGGGAGTACTTGTGGCACCTTAGAGACTATAGCTCACGAAAGCTTATGCTCAAATAAATTTGTTAGTCTCTAAGGTGCCACAAGTACTCCTTTTTGCGAATACAGACTAACACAGCTGCTACTCTGAAACCTGTTATATATATGGGCTCCCCTGAGGAACCTAATATTAGGCTTATATTTTTAAAAATTTTGGCTTGTGTATAGCAAAGTTCACAATAACTTTATTAATGTATTTAAAATCAAAATAGCATTCCATTGTTAACACTGAAGCTATTTTGTTTTGAATTAGCAGATTTTATCAATAATAAAAATACATAAAAATGTTTAGCTCCTGATTCTGCAAACCCTTATGTATATGCTTAACTTTTGGTTTAAGTAGTTCCACTGAAGTCAATGAGACAAGTGGTGTGGGTAATGTTATACAACTAACGTAAAATTTTTGTATCATCAGGGCCTTCATTTTCAATATTAAGGATTTTGTCTGCCAGTTTTGTAAATTTCAAATAAGATACCTTACCCCTAGTGGAGTTTAAAAACAAACCAACAAACAGCAACATTTATAATTTAGGTCATTATATATATCAATTTACAGTTACAATAGCACGTGTTTTCAAATCAGTTTTACAAATCCTCAGTCTAATTTAAATCAATTATTTTGTTTAAAAAAATCGAGTGATTTAAATAAATAATTTAACTTGCCTAGATTTAAAACATTCCATCCTGTCTCTGAGTGATCTTCTCTGTAAACGTTACTTTAGCTATCAGCTTTATGCTGTAGACTCACAAACCTTCCTCTCTGCTCCAGATCTGTCTTCCTCTATTCATAAGAAAACCTCAGCTTGTCTTTCTGACATTTCAATGTGATGACCAGCTCTCGACTAAAATTTAACATGGGCAAAACTGAGCTCCTGATCTCTCCACCAAAGACCTCACTTCTACTGTCTCTATTATCAAAAAGTGGACAACACCACAATCCTCCAAGTTGCTCAGACCCATAATCTCATTTCATCTTCATCTTTGATTTGGCCTTCTCTTTTGACCCACACATCCAGACAACAACTAAATCTTGCTGCTTCTTGCCACACAATACATTCAAGATCGACCTTGATGCCCACTACCGTGACTACCTGAATTCCATTCTTCTTGTCTGCTTTTTTCCCATAAACACCTTCAGGCTTTCTCCAATACAACATATCTAATATATGGGAAAAACTCTCAGTCAAAATCCATAAAGTCACCATTTTATCCTTCGTTCAATCTCTCCTTAAAACTCTATTCTGCTGTAACACACACAGAAAACTACCAACTGGTAAAGGATAGAAAGGAGACAAGTAGTGACTACTACCACTGGTAGGTTAAGAATTGTATCTACAGTTAATCTGTGATGAAATATCCAATTTTTGTTGTTACCTACCCCATCTTCACTCCCCTCTCAGCTGCCTATATGTTTGTCTAATTCACCTGTTATGTCTTTTCTTTTAGACTGCAACATCTTTGGGACAGTGACTGTCATTTACTATATGTTTATATAGTGCCTGTTACAGTGTTGTCTGGACGTGGCTGAGGCCTATAAGATCTACTATAACATAAATATTAAATAATAATATTTGGAACAAAATTGGAATGGTCCCTGCTCAGGGAGCTTTTTAAGATACATCTCACAAACCATCATGGCCAGAATACTTGCAATTATACTATTGGAAAGTTAGAAATTTCTGCTTTGTATATTTGCTCTGAATATCAGACCATTTCATCACTTCATTCCCATTACCAAATTGCCTCTATTCCCCGTTTAATTTCTAACCAAATTTAATCACTGTTGTCTTGAAAACAAATGATGTACACCACTTGAAAAGATTAGAATCTGAATTTTTAACTGCAGGGGAATATGGAACTATGGACTATTACAATTATGCCATAAATGAAATGTGGAGAGGAAGCACACCAGGAATCAGAATGATCAATATTTTTATTACCAAATGTTAATTATGTAAATTACAAAGTTCTCTAGTTAAATAAAACAAAGTTCATATTTGAGTGGCCAGTGTGGTTACATCTCTTTGATACATTTGAGTTTGATTTCATAAAATAGTTCCTTTTTCTACATTCAAAAGATGTTTCAATGACCCAAATAAGTTAAAATTGAAAGAATGTTGGATGTCATCTGCTATTTTTCCCTTTGACAGATATTTTCTCCATTTAATAGGACTCTTATATTTCCCATTAAATCTGGAAAATAAACCATAGGTGACATAAGCAACAGCATGGATTGAAATTACCTCTAACCTTTGCTGGGAAAGTAATCTGCAGTATAAAAGTCTTGTGAAATAATTAAAGTTAACATTCAACAACATAGCAAACATACTGAAAAATGTATTTTAGTAAAGGCTGTGACAATCGTGAGTTAAGGCCCAGTATTTTGTAACGTGCCAGAGCTTGTGGTCTGAGGAGAAAGGAAGACAAGGCTTTAAGAAAGAGAGAAGTATGTTAGTTGCAGGAATTTCGAAAAGACAGTAATTGTGACCCCTATTACATATGAAGAAGCAAACACCACTACCTGTCTAGATGTCTTGCCAAAAGGATTACTCAAGAAAAAAAAAAAAAAAAAAGAGGGATATGAGCCGAAGATTACTTCTATGAGCCCAGGAGGAGTCCCAAAGTGAAAATTTCACCAATAAGGTAATTCATATAATAGAACCTCTCCAGAGTCCAGGTTAAACAAAACCTCAATATCATGCATGAGAATCACAAAAGAGAATGGGCAAGAATAAAAACACTCTTCTAGTTTAACAGAAAGAACCTGCATTTGTCATTTAATGCCCAAGCAGATCCCAGAATATCCAAATGTCAATGAAAGAAATTCATAGCGTGCTGTTTACATAGCAAAGTCAAAATCCCAGCTTTAGGGGACAGAAAAGCAGATGTGTGCATAGTGTCAAGTTAATGGGTGGGAAGTTAATCTCTCAAACTCAGGTCTTAGGCTACATCTACACTACGTGGTAGGAGTTTGATTTCAAGCTCATATACACGAAGCCCTCACCAAGCTAGTGTGAGTAAGGCAAATATAAGATTTTAGTGTAGCTATGTTGCACGGGCAGCGCAGCAGAGCTTAGCCATGCAGAGTACAAACCCACCTGAACCCTGTAGGTATGTACTCGGCACAGCTAAGCTGTGCTTCTGCAGCCAATGGTACCACAGGCACACTATTTATCTTTGTGCTAGCTCTCATCAAACTAGCACCAGGATGTGGATGCAAGCTGGGAATCACACCCCTAGCTCATAGTGGAGACGTAACCAAAGAAAGCTTGACAAGAGTTATTGGAGTGGAAAAAAGTCTCGGATTTGAAGCCACCAGTACAGTTCAAATCCCTAACTAAGACAGAAGTCTGGGTTTCGTTAGTTGCAAGTGGGGACATTATTTAGACCAGCAGTTCTCAAACAGGGGTCTGAGGCCCAGTGGGGGGCTGTGAGCAGGTTTCAGGGGGTCCTCCAAGCCGGGCTTGCATTATACTCATTGAGGCCCAGGGCAGAAAGCCAAAGCCATGCTGCCCTGTGCCCCACCAACCAGGGCTAAGCAGCTTAGCTTCACATGGCCCCCTGTGGCGTGTGGCCCCGTGCAGTTGCCCTCCTTCTTAATGTAGGCCCTGGCAGTTGTTGTGGCACAGCTGGGCTGTGGAGTTTTTATAGCATGTTTGGGGGGGTCTCAGAACGAAAAAGGTTGAGAACCCCTGATTTAGACTGTTAGGTTCTTATACTTGTCAGTCCATCTAAAGAGAAATCATAGGCTTTAACACTGTAGCCAGTCTTGCAATCCTTTATTCATGAAAGTAATCCTTACTCTGTACGTAGCCCATTAATTCCAGTGGAACTACTCATATGAGTAAGGATTATTCACATAAAGCAGAAGAGCTGCAAGCTCCAGCCCTTATCAAACGGGATAACCAATCAATAGTACAGTGTTACCAATATGAAATGAGGTAGCACCAACAACATGAAACATAAAGCATGCTGTAATGCGGGGTGGAAAAGGAGGTTCTTGTAACACCCCTTGCACTTTTTCAATACATTAAAATATTGAATGAAAAAGAAACATTTACAGTTAAGCAATTCAAATAAGTATCCTAAAATTAACTAGCACAGCAGTTCTCAAACTGTGGGTCAGGACCCCAAAGTGAGTTGCAACCCCATTTTAATGGTGTCACCAGGACTGGTGTTAGACTTGCTGAGGCCAAGGGCCAAAGCCCGAGCCTCACCACCTGGGGCCAAAGCTGAAGCCTGAGGGCTTCAGCCCTGGGCAGCAGGCTTCAGGCTTTGGCTTCAACTCTGGGCACCAGGGATTAAGTTACAGCCCCCCGCCTGGTGCTGCAATCCTTGGGCTTTGGTTTTGTGCATGCGCGCGCACACACACACACCCCCACCCCCACCGGAGGCTGCAGGGCTCAGGCTTCGGTCACCCCTCCTGGGGTCATGTAGTATTTTTTGTTCTCAGAAGGGGGCCATGGTCCAATGAAGTCTGAAAACCTTTTGAAGGTTTTCTCTCCCCCCACCCCACTCTCCTGCTGGTAACAGCTCATCTTAAGTGATCACTCTCCTTACAATGTATATTTTTTCATGTGTGTATATATAAAATCTCCTCACTGTACTTTCCACTTTATGCATCCGATGAAGTGAGCTGTAGCTCATGAAAGCTTATGCTCAAATAAATTGATTAGTCTCTAAGGTGCCACAAGTACTCCTTTTCTTTTATTAAAAGTAAATGGGCCATTGTACAGCATCACGATACAGAGACTCGGCTGATGGCCCTCTCACACCTGTAAATGTGCTACATGCAAGAAAGCTTGTCCCATTAGTGTGAATTCTGGAAGGAGGAAATAAATATATCTGACATGAAAATTCTTCATCTCTTTGCTGTTTGGAGTCTCACAGGGTTGGAACTAGAAAGCAAAAGCAGAGATCCCCACAGTCAACCTGGGTAAGCCTTAAAAGACATTCAGTGCTGATAGATTACTACAACTCAGTCACCTTTTGAAAGTACAGACTATAACTCATGTGTATACAAGTTTCTTGCTTTAATCTATAAATAACTCATTTCTTTTTGCTAGTTAATAAATCCTTAGTTTGCTTTAGGATTGGCTCATAGTATTATGTCAGTCCCACATGACATTCTGATAAATAAGCTGAAGAAATGTGGGCTTGACAGAACCACCATTAAGTGGATACAAAATAGGTTAAACAACTGCAAACAAACTATAGTTAGTAATAGTAGTAACTATTAATGGAATTATGTCAGATTGTGGGAGGTCTCAACTGGGGTTCCACAGGCATCTGCTCTGGGTCCGGTGTTGTTTACCATCTTTATTAATGACATGATAAGTATAGAAAGCATACTGATCAAGTTTGCAGTTGACAGAAAGCTGTGGGGGTTACCAATACTTTGGAGGATAGAGCTAAAATTCAGAGGGATCTTGATAAACTGGAGAACTGGGCTATAAACAACAAAATGAAATTCAACAAAGACAAAGCATAGCACCTACCAAGGACAAATGTTAGGTGCTACACTTCGGAAGAAAAATTAAATGCACAAATATAGAATGGGGGGGAACTGGCTTGGCAGCACTGCTTAGAAGGATCTCAGTTGGAGTCAGCAATGCAATGCTGTTGCAAAAAAAGCAAATGCAATTTTAGGTTGCATTAACAGAGGTATAGCATGCAAGTCCCGGGAGGTGATAGCACCGCTCTACGCGGTGCTGATTAGGCCTCAGCTTGAGTACTGTGTCCAGTTTTGGTCACCAGTGTATAGACAGGAAGTTGAGAAACTGAAATGATCCAGAGGCAAGTGACAGAGATGATCAAAGGGATGGAATAAAAGCCATATGAGCAAAGGCTGAAGGAACTGGGTATGTTTAGTTTGGAAAAAAGGAGATTAAAGGGGGATATGATAGCGGTCTTCAGATACTTGAAAGGCTGCCACAAAAATGATGGACAAAAGTTGTTCTCTTTTGCCACAGAAGGTAGGACAAGAGGCAATGGATTCAATCTACAGCACAGCAGATTTAGATTAAATCTCAAGAAAAACTTCCTAACTGTAAAAACAGTAGGACAATGGAACAGACTGCCTCTGGAGGTTGTCGAAGTTTCTTCACCGGAGATTTTCAAAAGGACGCTGGACAGCCATCTGTTTTGGATGGTTTAGACACAACAAATCCTGCCTCTTAGAGGGAGTTAGACTAGATGACTGATGCTGTCCCTTCTAACCCTATGATTATCTTTGGTGTGAAATCTGAGGTACAAAATGAACTGGGGTAACTGACTAGTCTCTTGAGACTGGAAGCAACCTGAATTTTTTGTGGTCTTTATTGTACATAACTATTTATCAATAAGTCCAACTTGCCTGGGTGACAGTATAGACTGGCATGCCCAAGGGGACTGCCTGTGACTCCATGGTAAGATTGTTACTGTGCTTCAGAAGTTCACATTTGTTACTGGGTTGGTGAAGTCTAAATTATAGAACAAACAACCATCTGGGGACATCTGTCCTGCTTTTCCAACTGTCTGCCCTAAGGTTGGCACTCGTGGTCATGAACAACTCCATACAGCGTGATCATGAGTATGAAAATTTATTTTAGACTTCAGTGGAACATTCTGCTTTGCAAAAAAACAAAGACTTTTAGTTCATTTCCCAAAACTGGCAACATTAGTCAAAATGCTTGAATCAGAATGTTATATCAGATAAATGGCAAACTCAGTAATCCATAAAAACATCATATCATCCTGACGTGCAAAAACTTTACTGCAAAGTTTACAATAGATTAAATATGAAATTCCAGTGCATTGCCAGACAGTGAGATTCCTGTAGGAGACATAAATGTTACAAGAGAAATGATGTAATTGTAGATAATGGACTAGCCCAAAGAAAAACACAGCATTTTCCAAGCACAGTAAATGAAAAAGAATTGCGGAAAATCAATGAAACCCAAGTCACTTAGCAGATATACACAGACAAGTTGCCAAATACATGTTGAAATAGAAGTTCAAGCCTTTTCCAAGAGTTGAAGATGGAATTTGGCTGACTCACATTCTGCAGATACATGTCAAATCATATAAGCAGAAATCTGTCTAAAACACTTCCATAAAGAAGTAAAGGCATATCAAAAGTAGATAGATCTCATAAGCAGATCTCATAATAGAAAAAGATTACAAAATCAAAGTCATCTTCTCTAACACATACCTCTGTGATTCTCATAGACTTTAAGGTCAGAAGGGACCATCATGATCATCTAGTCTGACCTCCTGCACATTGCAGGCCACAGAACCTCACCCATCCACTAGACTAGAGTGAATTAAACAAAAAAATCAGCATCGGACAAACAACCCATTCCATGGATCAAAGATGTTCTGCATGAGTTAGGCAGTTGTCTGTATTAGATCAAAAGAAAAATACATTTAGGTTATATGGATGAACAATTCTGTCTACTATATGGAGTCTGTTTGAATAGTTTAAAATTTCATTAGGCTTAACTAACATACTTGCTACCCTACAAGAGTAATGGAAGAAATTAAGAAAAGCTTACAGAATTTATTGATGAGGTATATATGAATACACATGTTACAACCTGGTGTTTAATAGCACCTTTGAACAACACATGGACAAGTATAGCAGCAGAGGCTACAGAAACATGAAATTAACCTTAGTTTCCAAATTGAAAAGGGTTCAGAAAAGAGCTACAAGGATAGGAGTTTGGGAAGACACACCTTGGACTTAAGAAGCTGAATGTATTTAGTTTATCCAAGAGAAGATTAAGAGGTGACCTGATTGTAACCCACAAATGTCTACATAGAGTAGAGATTTCTGACAGTAGATAGCTCTTTAATCTAGCAGAAAAAACCATAACAAGATCCAGGGGCTGAAAGCTGAAGCTAAATAAATTGAGACTAGAAATAAGGCACAAGTCTTTAACAGGGAAGGCAATTAGCCATTGGAACAACTTACCTAAGGACATGGCAATATAGGTGGCAGGTATAAGAGGCCAGGGAAGACTAAGCCTCCCCAAACAGCTGACCTGACACCTTTGGAGCACTCCCACCAAAAAGGTGGGCACCCCAGCTGTGGCCCTGTCAGCGCTCCACCCGGCTCCCGCTCATCCTCTTCCCTCGAGGCTCCACCTCTTCCCATCTCTGCTCCACCCATGTGGGGGCCTCACAGGATGGGGTGAAGAAACAGGAAGCTTTATGCTAGGAGGGACCAATCAGCAGCTGGCTGCTAGTCAACTGATTCTTCTGAGTCAGTGGTTGTAACCTCTGCTTGCAAGATATCAGCTGCAGTTTCCCTATATAGCCTTGCAGCATGGTAGTGCAAAGAATAAGGCTCATGCTTGGCAACCCTACAGGCCTGACTTCAGGACGCATGGTGCCTGACAAATGATGAGTACCCTTTTAGATTCTTTATAATTATTAACAACAACACTCTGCCATTATCATTAGTAATTTGCACTGGCAGGAAGGCCCTGGTAGAAAGTTAATAGCTTGACTTGGAGGAATACAGAAAAAGGGAAAGACAGCTTAGGCACAGACATTCAGTGATCCAATGAGAGGCGATCCAGCTGGAAGGTTCCAATTTTGCAGTTTTTATCTTGAGGCAAATGGGGGTGGTGGGTGGGAGTAAGTAGTAAGGCTGGAGAGACAGGAAGGCAAGAAAAGCAGAATCCTCAAATTTAGAAAATCTCCACATGGCTACTGTTGTGAAGAATATGGATGTTGCTCTCAAAAGAGGTAACGGACTGTCCCACATCATAGAGCTGTTTCACAGCAAAACATCCTTGCATCCAGCAAAGAAAAAATTTGTGCTGCTTCTACCTGCTTTCAAAAGTGAACGGGCCTACCAAAATGGACTCTGGATAGACAAATTAATTCCGCCTAAGAACAATGCACAAGATAAAGCAGACAGTTTCGTGTACTTCTAACAACATGTGGAGAATGTTAAAATCAAAAGATAGTACTAAGTCCCTAAACCGATATTCATCAAGAGCTCAAATTGCCAAAACAATCTAATGGGGATATCAGGAGAACTGATGGAAGCCATCCATTTTGACTGTTAAAAATGAACTGGACAAAATACTAAAACTATACTACAAGGAACAATCTTTCATTTGCAAGATGGACTGGATGATCTAACATGTCCAACTTTTGTAAATCTTCATTATGAGATATTAATGCTATATCTTTGGAAAGCGGACTTGTACTGAATTGACTAGTCTCTCAGGTACTGTAACTGTAATTGCCGCAGAAAGCTCCCACTCAACTGGTGAAATACATTGGAAACATGTCCAAATGTTCCAATCTCACCAAAAGTACCATAACGCGTACAAAAGAATGACAAACATATCCTAACAGGAATGCCTGTTATGAAGTTGTGGAATTCAGAAATTACAACTTAATATGCGATTTGCATCTTGTGTTGACAGAAAGTTGTGATATTTAGTTTATGAGGGAAAACAATATTCATGTGTGTTACATGGGAAGATGTACTGTACACTATAGCACATTTTCATTGTAAATTGAGATTATAAGACTTTATAGGACAGGGGAGCTTGTCTTGTTATTTGTTCTTAAAACCCAGTGAAATAAATAAAAGCTAAGAATCTATATTTCTACCCCTCTGTCACTCTAATTTAGAACTGCCTATGCCCAGGTTAGTTCAACTCTGAGAAACAGGAAAAAGTTTGCTACATATGTTTCTGTCCCTTGTTACTAGAGATGGCAGAAAATTTTTGAATTTCAAGACTGATGAAATTTTGAATTTTAAAAATCAAACAATATGCTTCAACAAATTTTTCCACTCATTTTTTCCCTTTTTTGATCAACTATAAACCTGTTCAAACTGTTTCAAAATTTCAATTAAATATTGAAATTTGAAAAAAGGGGTGTTTTTTTTTTCCAAAATTTCCCCTCTCCACTTTTTGACCAGCTCTATTTGTTACTACCTCAGAATGAGCCACACACAAATATGACAATATTCAGAAGTCTAGTAAGGACCACTTAACATATAAAGATAAAAAGTTACTTGGTCACATTATGCAACAGGTGATCATTATTCCCATTAATGCATAAACAGTTTTAAAGTTCTATATCCAAGATATTGTGCGCGCTTGGAAATGTGAATATGATTGGACAGGAGAGGAAAATTTAATTCAACTGCTGATTAAACACTGATTTAACTTAGTTTAAACAGCATTAAGCTTTCCTTAAATATGACCATTAAACCACTTAAACAGATAATCTCATCTACAAGTCCAATTGTCTGAACAAAGTTGTTTATATATTATGGCAACTAAATCGAAGCGGAAAACTCAAGTCTCAGCTCATATGAATTATCAAAAGATCAATATAGCTGAGCATTACAAATCACATGAATAAACACCTTCCACATTAAATAGAAATAAGGCATGGGAAATTCACAGTAATATATACCAAAACCTGAATAACCTATAAAAACTCTTTAAAATATTTAAGGAAACTGCATATTTTTCAGTCTAACCAAAATAGCATACAGTAAGTCATTTTCCTAATACTCATGCTATTCTGAACAATTTCTTTATTTTAAATGGGATTTCAGCATTATTATTTATTAATTACTATGTTTCTCAGCACTTCCCAATGGAATGGTAAAGACTACTAAATACTACATAAAAACAAAAATAATAAACTTGTTTAACATAAGACTTCAATTTAATTTTGAAACAAACTGAATCTGCCAAATATCTCTGTAGAGCAATTGACTAGACTCTATCAATGATTGCCTCAAACCCAATTACATACCATGGAGTCAAATTCCCCCCATATTTACACAAGCTTAAATCTTACTGAGTTAACTGGGAGTTGCACATGCCTGAAACGGACAAACTCCTTTTGAAATAATATATAATTAAATGAAACAATATATAAATAGAACCATGCAAATTAGGAGGCCCTTATAAGTTGGTGTATCAAGAGACAAAGAATAAACAATATAATCTAAGATGTTAACACTTCACAATACAATGTTTAAGTTTGAGTTAACTCAATGTATATTAAGTTTTAAGCTAATTGATGAGGTAGTGATCAACATGCTAATGTTTAACACTTGGGTTCTACACCATACAGATATAAAGCCACAAAGACTATCAACAAAGGGATGCTAGTTACACAAAGGATCTATTTACACTTCAAATACAGCCAACTCAGACAACCTAGTTACAACACTGTTGCAATTAGCAGTGTAGATGATAACCATGTCGCACAAGCTTGCTAAAGCTTGGGATATGAAACAGTTAACATAAACTTTTACATGTCTGAAGTTTTAACACATCTACACTATAAATAGCAACCACATTGTAACTAGGTTGGAAGTCAAAAGCACTGTAATCAGGTTTTGTAAATTGGTTGCATTTGCAATATAAATGGGCTCAAAAATATACCAACTACACAGAGAGAGAGAGAGATTGATCTTGCATACATTTTGCTGCATCATATCATACAAACTTGCAAAGAAAAGGACAGGATAGGCCTCTGAGGAAGCTATCAGCTTGGAAGCAGAGATGAAAGGTCTTATTAGCACATAAGGTTTTTATATAGCTTAACTCAGTAGTTTTCAACCTTTTTTCATTTGTGGACACCTAAAAAAATTTTAATGGAGGTGTGGACCTTTTTGGAAATCTTAGACATAGTCTAAATTTAGTTTCACCCTAGGGGTCCGCAAACCACAAGGTGAAAACCACTGGCTTAACTCATATTTTGTATTTAAATGCAGAGCCTAGCTAATGAGTTCTACAGTGGTATTAGCCTAGTTATTTCAATATTTTGTATGGACTTACCTTTCATTATTTTGATTTTTTATTTATTTTCAATTCCATGCCAAATAAAATTTGTTCTGTTTAAGATATCTGGAATGGTGATAGATAATGGTTTGCTTGTAAACAAGCACTGTTTGATACAAGATGAACAAAACTCTCTTAAGATCTTAAGGAAGGCTGAGACAGAAGAGAAATAACTACTGGAACAGTCTGTGAAAAGTGAGGAAACCCAGGGTCTCTTCCACAAAATGGTTCTGAAAGGAAGTTGGGATAAGCCAGCAAAGACACAAGGAAAGTTTAAACACCTGAAGAAGAGTGATAGGCATGGTTAATGACCCATATAGCACTTCGGTGAGTACACACATATAATCACCTTCTTCCCCAAACTTTCCAAAGTACAGAATGGGACACAACTGCCCAACTCAAACCAGAGCAAGAAATTATCGAAATAGTAAGCCTGACAGCAAATCAGCTAGTTCTTTTGCTATTCAGTGGCATTTACAAGCAAATGGAGATCAGTTTCCATTTTCAGTCTTAGTTCAGATGCACTTGTGTGTCAAATATAACAAGATACACACCATGAGATTATTTTTCTCTCCCACATCAGGAGGTGGTGCTGCTTCATGTGGAATGAGCCATAAACCCAAAAGAAACCTTATAAAAATCACTGATACACATTCTGATCCATTTCAACACATTAATTTAATGTGGATAAATGTAAAGTAATGCACATTGGAAAAAATAACCCCAACTATACTACAATATGATAGGGGCTAATTTAGCTACAACTAATCCGGAGAAAGATCTTGGAGTCATCATGGATAGTTCTCTGAAGACGTCCACATAGTGTGCAGCGGCAGTCAAAAAAGCAAACGAGATGTTAGGAATCATTAAAAAAGGGATGGAGAATAAGACTGAGACTATCTTATTGCCCTTATATAAATCCATGGTGCGCCCCCATCTTGAATACTGCGTACAGATGTGGTCCCCTCATCTAAAAAAAGATATACTGGCATTAGAAAAAGTTCAGAAAAGGGCAACTAAATTTATTAGGGGTTTGGAACAGGTCCCATATGAGGAGAAATTAAAGAGGCTAGGACTTTTCAGCTTGGAAAAGAGGAGACTAAGGGGGGAATATGACAGAGGTATATAAAATCATGAGTGGTGTGGAGAAAGTAAATAAGGAAAAGTTATTTATTTGTTCCCATAATATAAGAACTGGGGACCACCAAATGAAATTAATGGGTAGCAGGTTTAAAACAAATAAAAAGAAGTTCTTCTTCACTCAGCACACAATCAACCTATGGAACTCTGAGCCTGAGGAGGTTGTGAAGGCTAGGACTATAACACGGTTTAAAAGAGAACTGGATAAATTTATGGAGGTTAAGTTCATTAATGGCTATTAGACAGGATGGGTAAGGAATGGTGTCCCTAGCCTCTGTTTGTCAGATGGTGGAGGTGGATGGCAGGAGAAAGATCACTTGATCATTACCTGTTAGGTTCACTGCCTCTGGGGCACCTGGCATTGGCCACTGTCGGTAGACAGGATACTGGGCTGGATGGACCTTTGGTCTGACCCAGTATGGCCAGTCTTATGTTCTTATAGATTCATAGATATTTAGGTCAGAAGGGACCATTATGATCATCTAGTCTGACCTCCTGCACAATGCAGGCCACAGAATTTCACCCACCACTCCTAAAAAAGACCTCACACCTATATCCGTGCTATTGAAGTCCTCAAATTGTAGTTTGAAGACCTCAAGGAGCAGAGAATCCTCCAGCAAGTGACCCGTGCCCCATGCTACAGAGGAAGGCGAAAAACCTCCAGGGCCTTCCAATCTGCCCTGGAGGAAAATTCCTTCCCGACCCCAAATATGGCGATCAGCTAAACCCTGAGCATATGGGCAAGATTCATCAGCCAGATACTACAGAAAATTCTTTCCCGGGTAACTTGGATCTTACCCCATCTAAAAACCCATCACAGTCCATTGGGCCTATTTACCATGAATATTTAATTACCAAAACCATGTTATCCCATCATACCATCTCCTCCATAAACTTATCGAGTTTAATCTTAAAGCAAGATAGATCTTTTGCCCCCACTACTTCCCTCGGAAGGCTATTCCAAAACTTCACTCCTCTGATGGTTAGAAACCTTCGTCTAATTTCTAATCTAAATTTCCTAGTGGCCAGTTTATATCCATTTGTTCTTGTGTCCACATTGGTACTGAGTTTAAATAATTCCTCTCCCTCTCTGGTATATTTATAGAGAGCAATCATATCTCCCCTCAACCTTCTTTTAGTTAGGCTAAACAAGCCAAGCTCCCTGAGTCTCCTTTCATAAGACAAGTTTTCCATTCCTCGGATCATCCTAGTAGCCCTTCTCTGTACCTGTTCCAGTTTGAATTCATCCTTCTTAAACATGGGAGACCAGAACTGCACACAGTATTCCAGGTGAGGTCTCACCAGTGCCTTATATAACGGTACTAAAACCTCCTTATCCCTACTGGAAATACCTCTCCTGATGCATCCCAAGACGACATTAGCTTTTTTCACAGCCATATCACATTGGCAGCTCATAGTCATCCTATGATCAACCAATACTCCAAGGTCCTTTTCCTCCTCCGTTACTTCTAGTTGATGCGTCCCTAGCTTATAACTAAAATTCTTGTTATTAATCCCTAAATGCATGACCTTACACTTCTCACTATTAAATTTCATCCTATTCCTATTACTCCAGTTTACAAGGTCATCCAGATCCTCCTGTAGGGTATCCCTGTCCTTCTCTAAATTAGCAATACCTCCCAGCTTTGTATCATCTGCAAACTTTATTAGCACACTCCCACTTTTTGTGCCCAGGTCAGTAATGAAAAGATTAAATAAGATTGGTCCCAAAACTGATCCTTGAGGAACTCCACTGGTAACCTCCTTCCAACTTGACAGTTCACCTTTCAGTAGGACCCGTTGTAGTCTCCCCTTTAACCAATTCCCTATCCACCTTTCAATTTTCCTATTGATGCCCATCTTATCCAATTTAACTAATAATTCCCCATGTGGCACAGTATCAAACGCCTTACTAAAATCTAAGTAAATTAGATCCACTGCGTTTCCTTTATCTAAAAAATCTGTTACTCTCTCAAAGAAGGAGATCAGGTTGGTTTGGCACGATCTACCTTTTGTAAAACCATGTTGTATTTTGTCCCATTTACCATTGACTTCAATGTCCTTAACTACCTTCTCCTTCAAAGTTTTTTCCAAGACCTTGCATACTACAGATGTCAAACTAACAGGCCTATAATTACTTGGATCACTTTTTTTCCCTTTCTTAAAAATAGGAACTATGTTAGCAATTCTCCAATCATACGGTACAACCCCTGAGTTTACAGATTCATTAAAAATTCTTGCTAATGGGCTTGCAATTTCTTGTGCCAATTCTTTTAATATTCTTGGATGAATATGTTTTGGTGGAACTTATACCCCGACTTTTGTCCTTCAAAAATATTTAATAAACTGTCACCAACTCAAATATCCCAAATACTGTTTAACAAGAACTTCCTGGATCTGTGTGGAGGCACTTCACACTCTCACTAGAGGAAGAAGAATACAGAAACACAGCCCTATCCTGATGGCTAACAGTTGGAGAGCTTTCTCCTGTTCATCGTGTATGGGACTATTAGGAGAGTTAGTGAGAAGAACTGGATTCTAAAGTCTTATTATGCTGATCACAACCAGTTTTCTATCTCCAGTTTGTGAGACTCATAGGGTATAATTAAGTATCTCCCCCCCAGTATCTGGTAGAGATTGTGTCATGGAGCACAAATTGGTCGTGGTTCAAAACTAATAAAATTGAGATGATGACGATGATAAGGTTGGCAAAGTAACCAGAAGATATGACAAAGATTATATTGATCCCTTTGCTAGGGATGAGAGATAGGACGCATATCCACTCCGTGCCACTCCAGTACATAATTCTGAGGTCCTGGTAGCTTTTCAGTTGTTTTTAGATGATCAAACAGCAGTGGTGACTAGGACTGCTTTTTTCAATATACAGTGAGTCAGGAGATTGTGACCTCTTCTCACAGTTACAGACCTTGCTACCATAATCCAGTCTGCTGCAATACACTTTACATAAGGCTACATCTGAAATCAACTGGAAGCTAAAGTGAGTGAAGTATGTGTTATAGACTGCTTAATAAGCGGCTCTCTCCCCAAGAGCACATGAGACCAACCTTCTATGATCTCCATTGGCTACTAGTTGGTTTGCTGGTGAAACTTAACGTGTTAGTTTAGTCCTATAAGCCTGAAAAGGTTTGGGACCTGCCTGTATGAGAGCCAGCATCTCTCCTGTGTGAAAATACTGCAGTTGAGATCACCTGTAGCACTCAGGCTGAAATCCCTTTGGTTTGTAAGAGCAGGTCTGCAGACAGGTCATTTTCTGTGAGGGAACCTCAGATGTAGAATTCACTCTCCCACACACACCTCATGGTTTGAAATAATAATAGCTGCCAGAATTTGCTGACCTTTGTGGCATGCTTAAAAGACTATCTATTTGCATATGTGTCCAGGGAGAGCAGAAGGTGTGTGGAGTTTGGGGAAAACTGAAGTGTGGAAGTTTTGTTTCCTGCTGACTGGCTGATGAGGTTTGCTGCTGTTCTGCTCTTCTTGTTTTTATTATGAACTGTTTATACAATGATTTGTCAATGCACTCAGAGCCTGGGATAGGTGTCCAAATCCAAATAAATACATATATCATGTAAGTGTCACAATACAATATAAGATGTATGTGGAAATCCCTCTGTGTACTTTCAGAGGGGTCACATACAGAGGTGAAAGCTCAACAATACATAGTCAAGGTTGTGGTTGCATAAAATTGGTGAAAGACAGTGACAGTAGAATTCATAGGATCTCTGCAGAGAATATGTCCATGTTTGTCCTAGAGAGTTTGGAGTGTGACATTCCCCTCAATCAGAAAAGAGAGAATTTTCAAGAGCAATTTGCAACTATGGTATCTACTTTATGATAAGGAGTCCACAACTTTACTTTCTAAAATGTTAGCTTATATCCATGAGGGTGAAACAAGAATTAGATGCAACCCACCTATTATCAAGTACAATTTTGTCCTAAGAATTCATTGTACTAAGAATTTAGAGATATTTTTGTATAAGATAGGTATATTTTGATGGGGAAAATAACTAATTTGGACAGGAGTCCTCTTCAAAGAAATCAGGTTCAGATATATCCATATTACATGAAGCATTTGGGGACACATGAGGTTTGTCTTAAATAACTGGGATAACAGAAGCCTAGCTTCTCTGAACTGAGTCGTTGGAAGTGAGACCTATGTTATTTAAGAAGATATAGGACAGGAGTGGGCACTATTTTAGCTTTGACTAGCAAGACTGAGGTGGCTTTAACAATAAATCTTTTTCTTGTTTGTGATGGAGAAGAGATAGTTCAAGCCTTTGGTGCCCAGAATGCAGGTGAGCTATCAAAGACAACTCTGGGAGAAAAAGAGGAGAAAGTCATGCCTCTAAGGCAGGGGTGGGCAAACTATGTCCCGCAGGCTGGATCCGGCCCGTCAGGGCTTCGGATCCAGCCCGCAGGATTGCCCCTTGTGGTGCCGCAGGTCCCTGCGGCCCGGGAGGGAAGGGGGTGCAGAGGGCTCCACGCGTTGCCCTTGCCTCCAGGCATTGCACCCCGCAGCTCCCATTGGCCGGAAACAGGGAACCACGGCCAATGGGAGCTTCGGGGGAGGTACTTGGAGGCGCGGCAAGGACAGCGCGCAGAGCCCTGTGCCCCCCACTTCCCCAGGGGCCACGCAGAGACGTGGTGCCAGCCACTTCCCAAAGTGGCGCGGCGTGAGGCCAGGGCAGGCATGCAGGGAGCCTGCCCTAGCTCCTGTGCGAGCTGCTGCCACCCCGGAGCTGCTTTAGGTAAGTGGTGCCAAGCTGGAGCCCAAAACCCTCCTGCACCCTGCCCCCCCAACTCCCTGCCCTAAGCCCCCTGAACACCCCCTACACCCCAACCCCCTGCCCTGAGCCCCCTGCTGCACCCTACACCCCAACTCCCTGCTCTGAGCCCCCTGCAGCACCCCGCACCTCTCCTGAACCCCAACCCCCTGCCCTGAGCTCCCTCCCGCAGTCCACACCCCTCCTGCACCCCTGCGCTGAGCCCCTCCTGCACTCCACACCCCTCCTGCACCCAATCCCTTGCCCTGAGCCTATTCCTGCACACTGCACCTCCTCCCACAACCTGCACTCCCTCCCGCACCCCACACCCTAGCCCCAGCCCTGCATACAATTTCCCCACCCAGATGTGGCCCTCAGCCCAAAAAGTTTGCCCACCCCTGCTCTAAGGGCATGTCTCACTTTAGAGTCACAGGTTCATATGAGTTGTTGGTTCTTCAACTGTTAATGGTTGCTCTTCCTTGATTTCAGTTGAGGCAGATACCTTTGATCACTCAGAAGCCACCATACACAATGACTGAGTTTTGCCATGAGAGGCAGAGAGATCCTGTTAGACATGCTCACATGATATGGTCATAAAGAGCACTAAATAATTTTCCTATTCTTCTATTTCACACATTTAAATGTCCCCTTAGGTAGAATGCCTGACTAGACTGGGGCGGAGGGGGAGCCTAACAAAAGATTGTGAAGCAAACCTGAGAGCTTAAACAGGCAAAGTGAGACTGAGGAGCCTTGAGACAACTGTGTTGTCAATAAAATATTCTCTTAGTTACAAATGGCTGTTCAAGTGTGACATATGCAAAACCCATTTAGTTAGAGATTGGCCTTGTCTACAAGAATGGACAGTGAGGGAAAGTTAACAGGAAGCAGGCCAGAGTATGTGAGTAGTAGTGTCAGTGAGAAATCATGCTGAAGAAAGGAAAAGCGAGAGCACAAAAGACAAAACTATGAGAATCAGGGAGAAAGTAGCAGAGAAAAAAATCAACTGAAAAATCCAAGTGAAAAAATAAAGCATTCAACTCCCAGTTCTCTCTCATTGCACTGAGTGCCTGGAGAGTTTGAACAGATTCCTGTCCTGTCTTTTTTGCTTACATATAAACATAACAATACTTAAGTTTTACTCAGTGAGTAAATTCCTGTCTCTTATGCCAATTTGTGTTGGTGAGGGATGACAATACTAGTAGTACTTAAGTATTTCCGTGACATATTATGGAGATTTAGGGTTACAGCTTCATCTACCAGAATAGAGGATTCCTAATGAACTCAGAATGTTTAAGTGTTTGTCAGCAGCAATTAAATTTGTCCAAAGAGTGATTGTTTGTCAATTGTTGACAGTTGGTAACATTTTTCCTATCTTTTCCCCATCTGATTGTAAGCGGAGTCAGGATGAGCTCCACCCTGACATCTGGTGGTGAGTTGTGGCAAGTTGTGGAAAAGAACATCAGGGACTGATTTCATTTGCATATGCACACCCACCCCCCCCCCTAGCATGAGCCCATAGCTGCCCAAATGGTCACTTTGGCTGCTATGGGATCCCCAGTTTCTCTGTTATTGGGGCAGGAAAAATAAATTATTATCCTGATTATGTGAATCAAGGACAGTGGAACTGTACTTGGCCTTTTGTTATGATGGAGGGACTTGCCATCAACTACGTAGCACTCGCTAGGCAAGGGACATGGGTCCCAAAACTCAGTGAATTGTGAGAGGCTGGGGACAGGTATTAGTATCTGGTGGTATAGCCCCCTGGTAAGAGCCTTATATGCTAATTGCACTTTCTCCTCTCTCTACTGTGGAATATCAGAGCTAATTTTGATTCTATTAGCAGTCTAGTTACACGCTGCTGAGCTGAATTTGCTTTGGGCCTATGGTGCACCAGCACTGAGGCTCCGCTACTAAAAGCTGAAATCACAAAAGAGCTAAACTTACTAAGAGCTGAAATCACTGAGTGTAGTGTTAAGTACTGGGGAGCCTGAAGATATATTGCGGAGCAGTTTGCGAGACAGCTGGAGCGGCTCATGGGACGGCTGGCAGAGCGGAGCGGCTGGTGGAGCGGAGTAGTTTGTGGGATGGCTGGAGCAGCTCATGGGGGTAGCTGGCAGAGCGGAGCAATTTGTGGGATGGCTGGCAGGGTGGAGCAGAGCTCCATGGAGAGGTGGGCAATCGGCTTTGGATCACGTAAGGTGCCCCTTAACCCCCACTCCCTCCCCATCTCCACCCAGGTCGGGAGGTAAAACTCTGCAGATAAACTTTCGAACTCTGGGGCTGCACTGACCAGGGACAGAGACTTCTGGGTTGTTGGACTTTTGGGACTTTGGGTGACTTTGCGGGACTCAAGAACCAAAGGGAAAGGACACACCCCAATTTGCTTGGGGTGGGTTTTTTTGCTCATGGGTTGTGTTAGGAATCCTGTTGGTGGTGTTTCCCCAACATAATGCCACATTGTTTCTCTCTGTTATTAAAAGGCTTTTGCTACACTCAGACTCTGTGCTTGCGAGAGGGGAAGTATTGCCTCTTGGAGGCGCTCAGCAGGGGTGGTAAATATTTGTCCCAGGTCACTGGGTGGGGGCTCGAGCCGGTTTTGCATTGTGTTATTGGAAGGAACCCCTAGATACTGAACCCGGCCCTTGTTGCTGCCAACTTTGATGGGTAGAAGGGTTACATGATATAATACTGATGCTCATGTACGTTATATGCTTAACTGAGCTTCTGCACACTGATCTCTTCTTCAGAGTTAGGAAGTAACTATTAGTTAAAATTAAATGTTACCTAAAAGGAAAATTTAGCATCCAGTGACAAGCACTGTAAAAGTTTTCTTTGAAAACCCAATTTATTCCAACTCACTAGTACTGTTGTACTTTAACTACATTAAAGAGGGAAAAACCAAATACCAGTGGGCTGTTATCTGTATAATGTAATTCCAGATGAGTCTAACCACTGGCATATGTTAGTACCAGTTTCTGACGGCCATCCAATTTTTAACCAAATATAATTAAAAATAACACTTCAGTAAAACAAATTCCAGGACTGTTTACTTTTCTTGAAAAGAAGCTACTACACTCCTACTTAGTAGCAGACACAATTGTTTTCAGAATCCCCAGAAAGGTGATCCACCCACCCCCTATTAAAACAAAACAAACAAAACCTCTTGCACTGAGTAAGTTCTGGAGATCAACGCTTGGGCCCAAATTCTCCCCCCTCTCCCAAAATCAGAATAGCCACATTTAGTGTGGAGAAGAGGGGCGTTACCAGAAGGGTCTGAAAAAAATTCTCTGCTTAAGTGACAGAGGTGACAATTAAGTTACTCTGAAGACTATTACACACCTGACACTGCTTTAGTCCTTACCACTTCTGTTTTTCTATGCTTCATGTAACAGAAGATCCAGTGGCTTTATGTTCAGCAGAGTTTGGGTGTGGCAGAGACAAGCTGGGATCTGTACTACATACAAGGACTGCACCTGCAAAAAGGCTCCACGTATCCCTACATATACTCCCTTCCCACACATACAACCCCACAATAGAACCATGCTGGATTTGGAGTCCTCTGCAATGAAAGAAGGGGATAACATTTGGCAAAAGATTGGCCAACCCATCCTTCCAGCTGCGGAAAATGGTTTATATCTCGCTAGAGTCCAACAACATATCCCTGTGTCTGTCTCAAGAACAACACAATTCTCCTCAAGGGGCTGAGCCTACTGTTTCTACAGCATTAAATAGTTTAATTTTTTTTTAATTCTCACTTTTTCTTTAGATAGGAGCTACCTTGAATTGAAGACTCACTCCAGTCATGATTATTAAATAACGGTGTCATCTACTATATTGAAATATTCTTTTCAATAGTATTTCCCTGTATTTCTCAATCAACTTGTAAAATTAAATGAATTTTTACCTCTTTTGTTTTTTCCTGTCTGGATAATGTTTGAGAGGCCACTTTGGTCCACATGCAGCCAGTGACATCCACAGGAGACCTTGTTTCCCACTCTTGTAGGAAGCTAAAATTGACTAATGCAGTAAAAGTAAAAACAAAAACAAAGAAATAGAACTTACGAAAATAAAGTTTGAAATTTTAGAAATGACTCAAAAGATGTAAATTGTCTGCTTGCAAGTGATCAGAAGTCCAACTGTGAGCCCACTTAACCTCCTGCCTTTGACTGCATCCCCAACTTTCCTAATTATAGATTCTCTCCTGCAATTATTACAAACTCCCTAATAACCTCTTAACCTCCCCCTGCCATTTACATCCCTGAACCTAGTGAAAGTTCTGCCATGTAACACATCAAAAGTGCACACAATTTGTCAACAGCCTTTAAGCAACATTCCCTGGGTACTGTGCAACCATATATGCTCTTGGGAGCAGCTTACACGGAGGTCAGAAAGAGCAGCAGAAGCTTGAGAGGGTGACTGGAGTCAGGGATGCAAACAGGAAGAGGGTAGGAACTTAGGAGGCAGTACTGAAGGATGTGGATGAAGTCAGGGAAGTGGAGAAAGATGCCAAAGAGATTAAGTGGGTATTGAGACCTGGTTTACCAACTAAACTTCTGATCACTCTCGGGTACATTGTATACATCTTCAGAGCAATTTTTAAAAAAAATTTTAATTTTCCTGTAGCATTTTTAAGTCCTGTTTTTTCCCCTTAACTTTTACAGCATTGGTCCATAGCAGTTCCCCTGAAGCATATGAAACTGGAGAACATAACTGTCATCACTTGGCTCAAAACAGCCTTTCAAACTTCACTCACTTCTAATTTCTTGGGAATTGCAATGAGGGAAATTCTCCCGCACCTTTCACTTCCACATGCCAGGCTCAAGTAACTGGGTTTAACATGGAGAAAATGGGTCCCACTAAGAGACAGGATTTGTCCCAATATAATTACAATAAAGGGTTATAAAATAACTAAGGGCTAAATTCTACTATCCTTACTCACAGTAGTACTTTCTCCATGATTAGTCCCATTTAAAACTATACATGACAAAGACTGGCTGTTGACTATACAACACAAATAAACTAAAAAACTGAGAAAAATATTTTTCACTAACTTCTTTCAGTTCCAATAAGCTTACATATTATTTATAAATACAATAGGTACAAATATTTCAGATAGTTGTGCCTTTCAGGTTAGTGATGTCCCTTCAAGTAGTGAAAAACTGCTTTACATGGGATGGGAGTTCCTAGATAATGAAAACTGTAAAAGGAGAAAGATCTATTTGCTGCAGCTTATTATACCAATCTAGTCTGAGCACCTTTCAATAAAACATTAAACATGATGAACTTCTCATCCTCTCCCAAGAGGGAGAATTGTACGTGCAATATAGTGTTTTGTTTTGGTAGAGTTTTGGGTGGAGTTGGTTTTTCATTTTTTATGATGTACATCAGTATTTATTAGGGATGCTTCAAAAGCAAGATTGGATATGCACATGAAAACAGTCTCTGGTCTAGACCGTTTACTTTTTCAGCTCAAATAGTCAATGTTTTAGGGCTAGACCAAGTCTGCAGGCTCAGGTCTGAGTATACAATAGCACATAGTTACACCATCCCAAAAGGAGCACATGGAAGGAATTGAGCAAAGACACCCCTCTGAAGTATAGTTTCCTCTGGGGCTCCCCTTTTAACACTGTCGCAGAAGGGAGTATGCTATTTGTCAGCCTTTTGTAAATTGCTGCATAATCCCCCCACTCACATCCAGCTAGCTCTGCTCTATTTTCTGCATCTTCCTTGCTCAAGTGCTCGTAGGGAAGAGTATAGTATATGCAGCCCTTGTGCCCCCAATGCCCAGACCTAAAAGCCTTACTCCTTCTACTTGCATGCATGGCAGCACGGGACTAGGCCTGTACACAATCTAGTCCTAAATTAACATAGCAGCAATTACACAATCATATTTTTAAAGGGAAATGTTTTATAACATTGTGCTTGGATGGCAGGTCTATTGAACATAACAGCCCTCACTCTATGGCCTAGTCTACACTTGGAAATTAGGTTGGTGTAACTACATCACTCAGAGGTGTAAAAAAATCCAGACCCCATAACACCTCAGTTAAACCGCCTCTCGAGGAGGTGGAATACCTATGCTGATGGGATAATCCCTCTCGTCGACACAGGTAGCGTCTTCACTGAAGAGCAGCACGCTGCTGTAGTGTTTTAAATGTAGATAAGCCCTATATCTTACTCCTTTACCACATCTGCAATATGTTCTAAGTGGTTTTTTTTGGTTTGGTTTGGTTTAACTAAAACAAAAATATACTCTGTGTCAATACGTACTACTTGATATTAAAAAGCTCTGAGATACAATTTTATCATTACAAGTTTAGAATGCTTGATCTATAAAATACCAAATATTAGACAGGATAACTTAAATAACTGCTTTATAATGTCATCCTCGTTTTAATATAAAGCAGTATTATCACAGTGAAAAAACAAGAAATTGACAAAAGTGGCAAAAGAAGAAGCCAGTGTACATCTTCAAAGAGTGTTGGGTAGTTTGTGATTTGTAAATAAAGAAGAAAAGGCCAGTTCTCATATTTTGTAGCCCAGGGTGGGAATCAGAAGAGTAAATAAAACAAATCTACTTAGCTTTATGGCTCTCATGAGCTCAGTATATACGTGGCCTAATTCTGTTCTCACTGAAGTCAACAGAAGGTTTTTTTATTTACTTCAATGCAGAAGATTTGGATGATTGTGGCACAGGGAACACTGGGAGCTTCTCTTCTTCATCTTCTTGTCCTACAGCATTTGTGGAAGCAGACGAAGAAATAGCCAGGGAAAGGCTAGTGCCTGTACTATCCCAGGACACCACATCACTAGTCCTGACTTCTTACCCGTCTGTACATATATAATGTTTAATGCTGATTTACAGCATCACTTAATCAAAACACTGGTTTATTGTATTTCTGAGGCAGAGTTTTTTCTGTGTTAAAATGCCATACCAAACAATCCTATAATATGCCAGTAGCAGATCTTATGAAAATGGCATGCGTATAGCTCACCAAAAAAGAATCATCAATACAACACAGTGCCAACACCTACACATACTCCTGGCATGACCAGCTACCTCGAATAATGCTTGAGAATTTCAGACTGAGCTCTGCTGCAAAGGAGCCTCTTTCAAACAGGGAAAGAAATGAATGAAGGAGAATAGGAAGCAATAACCAGCATGCTTACCAGGCCACCACAGAGGCTGAAGACAGCCGTATGTGTCTCCTGTGCATTGACATGCCCCCGGTAGAAGCAGTGGCGCAAGTCAGAGGAGGGCTGCTCCTGTGGGGACCCCACATGCATCACTTTATAATGAGCAGCAATGAATCCTGCATCAGTGCTCAAGTTCAGTTGGAAGAGCTGCCCATAAGCATTGAGCTGGTAATGTGTCCTGAAAGCAGCAGGCTCCCCTGGTGCCTCCAAGCTCCTTTTCCTCCTCCTGAAGTGATGTGTGTGAGGGAAAACGTCTCCAAATTCATTCACTCGGGTAGGTGTGACTATCTCGTAGGAAGAGAGTTCCTTCACTAAGGTCTCTGCAACAGGAAGAAAGAGAGCCATCCTTACCAAATAGTGTGGAAATAAGCCACACTTTTATCCAAAATTTGCCCACTAACATGCAGCTGCCTTACTTGAGGAGACATGGGTCAGGAAGGAGACTTTGGGTCTCCAAAGGAATCCCTCCTGTGTCTCCTCTCCAGGAGACATACATTATCAGTGCATACACACTCCAAACACTCGTACATACTGTAGGTACCAGCTCCCACTACCGTACACACGACCGGCCTCCTACACCCCCACACACTGTGTGCCCCCCCCCGACCCCCAGCATGCTTAGCAGGAGGCTGAAGACTGCCCTGTGTGCCTCCTTTCCATTGACATGCCCATGGTAAAAAGCAGAGGCGCAAGTCAGTGCCATTCACATACAGTGTGTGTGTGGGGGGGGGGGGTAATGCACCACACTCAGCCTGCCTCCCACAACCCAACTCACAGACCCTATGCCACACAGTCCCTACTGACCCACCCCGCCAACCTAGGCTCCACAGCCTCCCCACAGATGCCCCCCCACTGACACGAGGTACTACACGTTCACTCCCACTCCGTTTTGCGCCCCACACATTCAGGGCACACACAACCCCTCTCTCCTTTTCACCCCCTCCCCCCATTCCAGTTACACACACCGCACAAACACACACGAATATGCGCTCCACACTCACACGCGTGGCCCCCCACACACGCACCCGGGCACGTGCTGAACACACACACACACACACCCCCCCACACCCCTCCCTCCTTCCCTGCACTTACAAACGGGGGGTGAAACCCCGGCCCCCCTGACATCAGCGGCACCATTCCCAGCGCCCTCCAGGGAGCCGGGATTTCCCTCCGCGTGCGCCCCGCCACCACCACCCGGGCGCCGCGTTCCTCGAAAGCACCGCGCCGCGGTGTCACCTCCAGCTGCCCGGGGACGCCCCGCCGCTCGGGGCCGAGCCCAGCCTTCTTTGTTGCCGCCTGTTTACCTTGCGAGGGGTGAAACCGGACTTCCCAGGACTTGGTGATGAGAAGGGAGAGCGGGCACAGCAGACCCGCTAGCCACTTCGCAACCCGCATGGCTCGCTCCGGGGGCGCCCCGCCGCGGAGCTCCCCCGCCCCCCCGCGCCCCCCCCCCCGCGCCGCCGCTGCTCCAGCAGCAGCGCCCGCTTCAGCAGCCGCAGCCGCCACCCGGCTGGGCCGACCCCGCACGGCTCGGCTCTTTCATGTTCCTGGCGCCCACCCTGGTCCCCTGCGTTGTCTCTTCCTTTCCCGGCTTCCCCGCTACCCCTTCAGAACGCTGCCCGCTCCGCAGCCCCTTCCCGGCTCCCCCCCGCCTGCACTCTGGCATTCGCTCTCGGCTCGCTCTCTGCGCCGGGGTGGGCGAGGGCGGTTCTTCCCCTCCTCCCGCAGCCTGTGGGGAAGCGAGGAGCAGCATGCCAGCTTCACTCAGTCCATGGCCATCCCAGGACCCCCGATCAAAGAGACTGCCCGCCCCCTTGGGGCAGGGACCTGGCCAATGAGTGGAGCCGGCTCACTCCAGCCACTCCATCTCACACACACACACACACACACACTCTCTCTCTTGCTGTCTGACACAATCAGGCACCGCAAAGTGTAATGAATAATAATAATCACTCCCAACTACAGAAACCTACACATAAGAAGAAAAGGAGGACTTGTGGCACCTTAGAGACTAACAAATTTATTTGAGCATAAGCTTTTGTGAGCTACAGTATGTGGGGGGGGGGGGGTACGCACCACACTCAGCCTGCCTCCCACAACCCCCTCCGATGAAGTGAGCTGTAGGGCACCCGAAAGCTTATGCTCAAATAAATTTGTTAGTCTCTAAGGTGCCACAAGTCCTCCTTTTCTTTTTGTGAATACAGACTAACACGGCTGCTACTCTGAAACTACACATAAGAGTTCATCTCAAAGTGCTTTCATGCCTTCGCCAACCAAAAACATACAATCCTCAGCCAAAACTTTTTGTGACTCTAGAGGTAAGCCCGGAAATATGTGTCAATAAGAAATGTACTCAGAGCCCATTGTCCTAGTCTACAAAACACAAACACTTGAAAAGCCTGGAAGTTCAACTTTTTATGCTCAAAGAAGAAAAAAAAGAGCTCCATTAAGCTTGGAAATACACAGCAAAATGATCACCTAAAAACCTTAATTCTGCCAGCCTCCCACACTAACCTTCTACCCATTGCACATTAGGTGTAAAATGGAGCCATTTTGGTAAAGGATTTTGTTTGAAGGGGGTCCTGATAAGGATTTTAAGACGTTTGTAGCCTGTGGCTGTAAACATCATGGACTTGGTTTTCTGTTACACTAGGTCACCTTAAGTTTGCTGTGTGGGAGCAGTTGTCATAAAAACCCTTAACCAACTATTCAGGAAAGCACTGGGTCAATCACATAATGATTATGGTCCAGATTACTAGCTTTATGGAAACGTTTTTAAGAGGTATTTGAAAGATAGTAATCTGGCAATAAGAAGAAGTGTAGTATTGCCAACCTCAAGAGATCCAAAATCTTGAGCTGGACCCCCTTGAGAGATCATAAATCAGACACCCCAAAACATGAACTTTTTAAAAAAGATTATACGGGGGAGGGGGTTGGTGTCTTGATTTTTATACCTCCCCTGCCCATCATGTGTGTGAAAGAGAGAATTAGTGTTGCCCACTATCCAAAATTTAGTGGGTAAGGTAATTCTGGCCTGCACTGCAAAAGCTCTCATCCCCACTTCTGCTCCCCAATTATGTTTGCTCCCAACCTCCAGATCAAAACTGCCTTGGCCCCCCCATCAGTTCTGCTCCCAGACAGCCCCCAACTCTCCAGCAGTTCATCCCCTCCCCCTTGCTCTTCCTGGGGTTCTTCACACCCTCCCTCTTCCAGGTTTGGAAGGGGAAAGCTGTAGCACAGTCCCCTCTTCCCTTCCAGGTTGGGGGGGCAGCTCCAAGGGATTTTCACTCCCATACACCTGCTCCTTCCCAAGTTTGGTGTTGCAGGGGGAAGGAGTAGAAGAACCCTGTCAACTGCTCACAGAAGGGAGTAGAAAGAAGGAGCAGGAGCTGTTCTGAGCTGCTGAGCTATTTCTGCTCCCTCCTGTGAGAACAACTTTAGGTAGCTGCAGGGAAAGGCAGTAGAGATCTCTTCCTACAGCAGCTCTGGTTGCTCTGCTCTAAGGGACAGACAAGTGGGGCAGGCAGCCAATCAAAGGGGTCTTCCTTCCCCCAAAGCAGGCCTCAAATTCATTAAAGAGCTAGAGCTTCTCCCTCATGGCCAGACTCAGCTCCAGCCCAGCCAAAATCCCTTCACTCAAAATAAAAATAAAAATAAAAAAATTAAAAAAAGGTAGCATTAGCAATACTGAGCAGAATGTCCACAGGCAGCCTGGAGCTGGTAACATCCACCACCACCACACACACTCGCTGCCAGAATGGTTCCTTTAGGTAGTTGGGTTTAAATTGGAGCAACTTCAGGACTGCTCTAACTTATGTTAAGGGCCAAACCAGCCACTGGTCAGCCCCAGAATCAGGGAATCAGAAAAGTGAAATAAAATTACCTTTGTCCCTACTGCAGGTCTTGTGCTGAGCTCAGCTTGGCCAGACAGAAGCATGACTTTCTTTAAATCCACATTGTTTCCTTAGTTGTCAGTGGAGCTGAAGAACCCTAAAGTACTGGGCTTGATCTTGTATATGTCTATGATATGTAAGGGTGATCCTTTTCCACTTTGCAGCCTTTCACTATTTTTCACTGAAATCTTTGAGATGTTCATATCTCCAACTACAGTGTCTATATATCCATGGTTTCAGAGTAGTAGCCGTGTTAGTCTGTATTCGCAAAAAGAAAAGGAGTACTTGTGGCACCTTAGAGACTAACAAATCCATGCTATGTGATGCAGTAAAATAACACTTTTAGAGTTGAAAACCTGTATACATTGAGCACCTTTTCCTGAATGATTATACTGAATGTGCTCAATTTTGGGAGTGCCTTTATGTAAAAGTCTCCCTTGGATAACTGGGTATGGTCTTAAAGAAAGTGGGTATGTTCACTGTAATTTGTAGAGAGGTATTTTTCACTTTAAATGCTGTAACAGTGATCTATCCACAAGCATTCAGTACAGTACAGTACAGTTGGATAAGTGCTCAGTATTTAGAGTAATTGATGCAATTAAGCAATAGTGGATGGTAGCTCCTGGTATTTATTTCTTCTGAAGACATTCTCATACAGGGGCAGAGTAAGATTGTTTAGGACAGTGACCCTAACTGTGCATTTCCTTACTTTCTAGTGGTTCTGTCTATTGTAACCTTAGCTTTCAGTATCCAGCTTTATACCCTCAACTCCAGTTTGACATTTTTTGCCTGGGATTTTTCTTAGATATTAAAAAATATTTAACCATTGCTTGGTGACAGGAAGCCCCTGGAGCTTGGGAGCTTAGTACTATACAAACATATAGTACACCATCCCTACCTATTTCTAAGCAGTACAGACACACAAAAATATCAAGGTCGATTACCATTATTATGGACTGTGTCCTTTGTGGAAAATAAGTTTTTAATGTGGCATTTGAAAAGAGGGTAAAATCTGGGAGCAAGGAGAGGAACACTGTTACAACAGTAAGGACAGCATGCAAGAAAGAATAGAGATGAGAGCTGGAGAAAAGGAGAGCGGGGGAGAAAGAGAGAAACTATTTATCAGTGACCCTTTTCTGTGTTCTCTTTATCAGTTCTCAGGATCATGGGAAATGACACTAAGCTAGTGCCCAATAAAGCAGTATGATTTAAAAATTGCCAGTGATGGAGAATCTACCACAACTCTTTATAAATTGTTCCAGTGATTAATTACCTTCCCAGTCAAAAATTTGCCACTTATTTTAGTCTGAATTTGTCTAGCTTCAACCTGCAGCCTTTGGAGCTTGTTTGACTTCAAGACAGAAGAGAATGCTACTGTAACCCACACCTCCATTTAGTGGCACTGAGACCACTTAGAGAGAGATTATGAGTCTGTTGTACAGATTTGTACAGACAGTTGGCTTTTAGCTCATGCAGTAGAGGCTCATGCATTGAGGTCCCAGGTTCAATACCATCTGCCGATGTTACACTATTATCAAATTTCCGTTCTCCATATAGGTACTTACAAACTATGATCAAGTCACCCCTTAACCTTCTCTTTAAAAAACTAAATAGATTGAACTCCTTGTGTCACTCACCATAAGGCAGGGGTTCTCAAACTGGGGGTCAGGACCCCTCAGGAGGTCGCAAGCTGTCAGCTTCCACCCCAAATCCTGCTTTGCCTCTAGCATTTATTAAATATATATAAAAGCGTTTTTAATTTATAAGGAGAGTCACACTCACAAGCTTGCTATTTGAAAGGGGTCACCAGTACAAAAGTTTGAGAACCACTGCTATAAGGCATGTTTCCTAATCCCTTTGTCATTCTCTTGGCTCTTCTATGAATCATCTCAAATTTTTCAACATCCTTCTTGAATTATGGACCCCAGAAATAGATGCAGTATCCCAGCACTAGTTGTACCAGTACCAAATACAGAGGTAATATAACCTCTCTAGTCCTACTCAGTATTCCCTTATTTATACATCCAATGATCATATTAGCACTTGTAACCACAGAAGCATTGTGGCAATTCACTTGGAGATCTAATTGAACATGAGTGTCAACAGTGGCACTTCAGCATTACAGAGTCAAATGGTGGAGGATGAGACAGTGATTAGCATTGCTCAGAGCAATTGCACTTGCGCACAATGATGGTGTAGGTGCCTATGCGCACAATGATGGTGTAGGTGCCTATGCATTGGTGCAAGTGCTTTTGTGTGTGTAGATGCACGCTGTGTTGGGGTTGTAGTGGTGCCAGCACCACCAAAATGCTCCAGTGGAGACAAGGCTACAGAGATCAACAAAAAGATATTCCCATTTTGTCAATAAGGAACAAGATCAAATGTGATCAACAAAGTGTGCTTATGGAAGGAGAAAGAATCACACAGCTCAGTTTTGATTTTCTATACCAGGGTGGCCAAACTTACTGACCCTCCGAGCCGCATCTGACAAGCTTCAGAAGTTTGAGAGCTGGGGTGTGCCTGCTGGAACTTCGGGCTTCTGCCCTGTGGGAGGCACCTGCCAGAGTTTGGGGCTTCTGCTCCACTCATGCGGAAGCCCTGAGCCCCAGCAGGCGTGCCTGGCGGGGCTGAAGCCCCAGGACCTCCCTCCTGACTGGGCAGAAGCTCCTACCCCACCACTCTGGTGCAAGGCAGAGGTCCTGAGCTCCGCCACAAGTTTGTTAGGTGGAGAATGGGGGGGTTGGAGAGGCTCCGTGAGCTGCACTTTAACTGTAAAAGAGCTACATGTGCCCCGCAAGCCACATTTTGGCCACCCCTGTTCTGTACGTTGTTTACCAATATCTGAATTAAGGCTCTCTATGTTTCAGTTCTTAAAGTACACTCATCACTTCTTGCTATGCTGTCTAATGGCTAGATTTGCACAAGCTTTATTCACACTGATGAGCTCTTGCAACAATGCATAAGCATTCACTCCACCTTGCACTTGCTCTAGGCAAGCCTAATGAATCTGACTCCAGGTTTTGAGTATGCTCCGCCAAGTGGGAGTGGGAGTTTTCACCATTGCTGCTGTTATTTGTCTGGCAATATTTTTCTATCCTTTTACACCGCAGTGGCTATATCAACAACATGGAAAAGAGATAAACTTACTTTTTTTTTTTTCTAAAAATGAAAGCTTAGCATTTACTGAATATTGCAGAAAGCAGCAAGAACTGCAGAGTCCTTAAAATCATAGGCTCTGCCATTCTTCCATGCCTGCAGTTTCTCCCATCCCTGATGTTAACGGAACATTTGTTTGGGCGGATTTTTTTGGATGATTAGGCTATCTCTGTTTTAAAAAACTTTCCCTTATGTAAATTATCCCACCAGTAGCCTTAGTCAAGTCAAGCAAAAAGACTATACAGTGATGTCATACATTGGACAGTAAATTGTTAACCTCTGATAAAATCTTAGCAGATGCCCTCTGATAATGCTCTTAAGTGATGCTTCAACTAGCTTATGATTTTCAAATATATGGGCCAAGCTCCAAAAGCCCAACCCATTTATGTTCCCAGGGTGGCTCCGCCCTCCTCAAGGACAATGCGGCCATTAAACAACGCTGGAAGGAGCACTTTGATAGCCTACTAAACTGTGAATCCATGGTCTCTGAAGACACCATCAAGTCTATTCCACAATGCTCAGCAATGCAACACCTTGCTGATCCCTCATTTTCTGAGGAAGTCCAGTGTGCCATCATCCACACAAAAAATCACAAGGCACCAGGCCCCGATGGCATCCCAGCTGAGGTTTTTAAAGCTGGTGGAACAATGCTCCAGCACAAACTTTGCCAACTCCTCGACAAAATCTGGACATGTGAAGAAATCCCACCTGACTTTAAGGACGCCAACATTGTTACAATATTCAAGAATGGGGCCAAATCTTTGTGCAGGAACTACAGAGGTATTACCCTGCTCTCCATTGCAGGGAAGATCCTTGCCCGGGTCCTACTAACCCGCCTTCTCCCCCTTGCTGAGGAAGTCCTCCCTGAATCACAGTATGGCTTCAGGCCATCCCGAGGCACAACTGACATGTCTTTGTGGCATGACAGATTCAGGAGAAATGCAGAGAGCAACACCAGAATCTGTTCATGGCATTCATTGATCTAACCAAGGTGTTTGACTCTATCAATCATGATGCCCTGTGGAAGGTGCTGTGTAGGTTTGACTGTCCACAGAAATTCATTTCCACCATCAGACTATTCCACTATGGGATGACTGCCACCATTCTGTGCTATGGCTCAGAGACCGAACCATTCACCATTCGCACCGGTGTCAAGCAGTGCTGTGTCATTGCTCCAACACTTTTCTCCATTTACCTTGCTGTGATTCTGATTCTCATTTGCGACTGCCTTCCTGATGGAATCAGGATAGAGTATCGTATGGATGGCCAACTCCTCAATCTCTGACATCTCCAAACAAATCACAAGATCACAAGAATTGGCATCACTGACCTTCAGTATGCAGATGACTGGGTCATTCTTGCACACATGGAGGCCGACCCTAAATCTTTCTGCAGATGCCTATCACAGCCTAAGTCTTTCTCTCAACATCGGGAAAACCAAGGTACTCTACCAGCCCTCACCTGCACAGACTACTCTTCTTACTCCACAAATCACCATCAGTGGAGAACCCCTGGAAAATGTGGACCATTTTCTGTACCTTGGCAGCCACCTCTCCCAAACAGCCAGCAATGACATAGAAATTGAATACAGGATCTGCTGTGCCAGCCCAGAAGACTACTCAAACAAGTCTTCAGTAATAGGGATCTGCAAACAGGCACCAAGATCTTAGTTTGAAAGGCAGTTGTCAGCCCCACCCTTCTCTATGGGTATGAGACCTGGGTAACCTACAGACAACATCTCAAGTGACTGGAGTGGTTCCAGCAGTGCTGCCTCAAGAGGATTCTCAGGATCAGCTGGGAAGATGCTGCACCAACATCAGCGTTCTCCCTGCAGCCAACATCAGCAGTATAGAGGCGTAGGCAGTGGTGAGCTGGAGCCGGTTCACACCTGTTTGCTGGAACCGGTTGTTAAATTTAGACGCCCTTTTAGAACTGGTTGTTCCGCGAGGGTTCGGATTGTTACACGAAGGACCAACCGCTTCTAAAAGGGCTTCTAAATTTAACAACTGACCAAAAGTGGCGCCTTAGGCGCCGACTCCGTGGGTGCTCCGGGGCTGGAGCACCCACAGGGAAAATTTGGTGGGTGCAGAGCACCCACCGGCAGCTCCCCGCCCCGCACCCAGCCCCAGCTCACCTCCGCTCCGCCTCCTTCCCTGAACATGCCGCCCCGCTCTCCTTCTCCGCCCCCCCACTTCCCGCAAATCAGCTGTTCCCGCGGGAAGCCTGGGAGGGCTGAGAAGCAGGTGGTAGCTTCGCACTCAGGCCCAGGGAGGCGGAGCAGAGGGGAGCTGGAGCAGGGGGGCTCGAGGAGGGCCACCCGCGCCGCAGCAGGTAACACGGGGGGCGCGCAGGGGAACTGCTCCCAGCCCCAGCTCACCTCTGCCTCCCTGGGCCTAAGCGCGAAGTCGCTGCCTGCTTCTCAGCCCTCCCCAGCTTCCCGCATGAACAGCTGATTCGCGGGAAGCGGGGATGGGGGGGGTTTCAGGGGAGGAGGCAGAGCGGAGGTGAACTGGGGCTGGGCGCAGGGTGGGGAGCTGCTCTGCACCCACCAAATTTTCCCTGTGGGGGCTCCAGCCCCGGAGCTCCCACAGAGTTGGTGCCTAAGGCACCACTTTAGATGTGATCAGTGGGGGGAGCAGCCACTCCCCCTGCTCCCCCTCAGCTATGCTCCCCCGCCCCGAGGAGCCAGAGGGACCTGCCGGATGCTTCTCGGGAGCCGCCGCAGGTAAGCATCGCCAGGACTTCCCATCTCGCCCTCCGGCAGGTCCCTCTGGCTCTTAGGGGCGGGGCGGGGTGGGCACCCACTACGGTGGCCCATGAGACCCTCCTGCCCGGTTCTGGGGGCAGTCAGGGGACAGGGGAGGCGGGTGGATGGGGCAGGGTCTGGGGGGGGGCGTCAAGGAATGCGGGGGGGTTGGATGGGGCAGGAATCCCGGGGGGCAGGGGCGGGCCACTACCCCCTCGTGGGGTGAGGAGGGAACCAGTTGTTAAGATTTTGGCAGCTCATCACTGGGCGCAAGTCATGAAATACCAACTCCGCTGGCCTGGCCACTGTGTAAGTATGCCTGACACTCATCTCCCGAAACAAGTACTCTTCTCTCAGTTAAGTCAGAGAAGAAGGGCTCACAGAGGGCAGTGGAAGCATTTCAAAGATGTACTGAAAGTACACCTTAAAAAGGGATGCATCAACCCAACAAACTGGGAGGACTTGGTGCGGAACAGAACACAGTGGCGCTACACCATACACCAAGCCACAGCTCACTTTGAGGAGAACAGACGTAGAAAAGAAACAGAGAGGTGACAAAGGAGGAAAGAAAGGGCCATCAGTCCAGCCAACAACTATGTCTCCTCAAAGATTACACCTGTCACTTCTGTGGGAAAATCTGAAAGGCACGAATTGGGCTCCACAGCCACTTAAAAACCCACCTATGAACCCTCTTGGCAGACATCATCCTCGCATCGAGGGATAGCCGAAGAAGAGATTTTCAAAAATGATTTCTTCCAAAAATGAAATAAAGGGACTAGGCCTCAGTGAAAAACATGCTAACTTTCACATTTCAAACATTTGCCATTTTTCCTGTAGCCCAGTTCAAAACAAGCATAGTCAGATTTTTGTTTTGTCTTGTTTTACAGTACAAAATGTATATTTTTCTAGCAATTCAGCTTCAGGAGAAACCAAGCCTGGAAAATTTCAGCTCAGAATGTGAATGTTGCAGAAATTATGAGCATGTTAAAATGGAGTTAAGGAAACTGTTCTATAATCTTAACTTTTTCAGTGTGGACTATATCTTAATAAAAAGATTCTTATGGCCACCTTGCTCCCCAATCATGATGGCAAAGAACACTTCCCCTCCTATTTGTGATTACAAACTATTCCTAAGGTAGCTATTGCAATTACTTACACAAAAATTTAATGTTTGGGAAGTATTTAATATTTTTAGCTTCCTTTAACACAGTTTAGCAATTAGAAACATGAAGAGAATACTACCATGTGACCAGCCAGCAACATGCAGACAACCTGTCAGTGGTCCAGTGAGCTCTGTAATAAAGGGCTCTACAAGGCAACATGTACGGTTGTGAGAAAAAGTGAGGAGCTAAAAATGCCACTGAGGTTGCAAACCAGGGTGACAGGTAATATAGAGGAATTATCAACAGTAATGGAAAACAATGTGAGTTTTGTAAGGAATACGAGGAATTCAGTTTTCAACATAGTGAGTTTGAGTTGTCAGTGGACATCTAGAAAAGTGTTAGCGGGACAGAACTGTGAAGGAAAACAGAAGGAGACTGGGGATGAGGAGATTTGGGAGTAGTCAGCCTAAAGGTGATAGATGAAGCCCATGAAGTAAAGTGGAAAAAGAGGAAGGAATCAGAAAGAGAACCCTGAGAGAAACCAAAGAGAGCAGAATAGAGGAGGAAAAGGAGTCAGCGTTACAGCTACTAAAGAAACAGAGATATAGGCAGTGAACCCGGAGAACACAGAGGGCATATCTACACTTCGAGCTAGGGGTGTGATTGACAGCTCAAAGAGACATACCCGTGCTAGCTCTGATATAGTTAGTGCTAAAAGCACTGTAGTGGCATGAGCAGTAGGAGGGGCTAGCCTCCCCAAGTACATACCTAGCATCTCAGATGGCCCCCCTGCTGCAAGCAGCTAACCCCCATGCTGCTTGCACTGCCAGACCTACATTCACTTTTAGCTCCCTGGCTCAATCAGACCTAGTGCGGGTAAATCTCCTCAAACTGGGAATTACACTCCCAGTTCAAAGTGCAGCTGTACCATGAGTCATGAAATCTGAGAAAAGGAAGAGGAAGGAGTGAGGAGTAGTTGAAATAATATATTTTTAACAATTTTAGACTTGCAGGGCCAGATTCTCAGATGGTATAAATTGGTGTCAATCCAATGAAGTCAATGGAGGTATGCTGATTTACCCCTGAGAATCTGGCCCTCAGTGACGTAATGCTTTCTGATTTCATGAAGTCTGCATTGATATTATTTCGTGTTAGTAAAAAGCTGCCTTTAAAAAAACAGTTCCTACAGTAGTGGAATGAGTCCATTAATTTACATTGTTTATTCTTTTCTCTCATCTCTTCTAGTGGCAATGTTAGGAATGAAGTATGTATGCCAATCACTTTACAAACTTGTAAAGTACAAGGCTATTCTGTGCCTATTGAAACTTTCTACCTTCCTAGCAGTTTCACTAAAATTGCATGGATTTCCAGGACAACATGAATTGTAATGCTATGGTGAATATTTAAATATTTGCACATACTTTTAAAGACATACAGTAGATAAAGCTTATTAGTTAAAAGAATAGAATTTGTAAAAGTAAACATGGTAAGCAGTTAACAATAATACAATTTCTTTCTCAGCTACAGTACAACATTTAAAATGTAGTCATTCAACTGCATGCAGATTTTTTGTGTACTAGAGTCTTGTATATGGGAATCCGGAGTTAGGGGGGTTTGTCCCAGCACTGCCAAAGATGGGCTGCTAAATATCGTATCCTGTCTGTGTTTTCCTTTCTGTAAAATTGAGGTAATACTCACACAACTTTGTAAAGTGCTTTTTGCTGAAAAGCACTATTTATGTGCAAAGTAGTAGCAGTAGTATAAAAAGGCAGTTGCTTAGAAAGAGATAGAGTTGGAGTTTAAGCAAATTAATTTATTAACAAAAATAAGATTGATGTACACATTTAATTAGAAGAATCTTGATCTATGCAATACATATTGCAATAAAATGGATGAGTATTGCTTTCTCCTCCTCATCACCATTCCTTGACACTTTGCTGTTCTTTTGGAAAACAACTTAAATCCATAAATCCTATTTTTGTTTGTTAAGACTCGTTTTTTGTTTACATTTTATTTTTCTCTTCATGATATTAAACCCATTGCACAATTCTGTTCAGTCAAGGCTAACTTTCCTTATTTGTCAAATCTCTGGCTGCATGTCCCTATTGAAAAGTCCTATCAAATTTAATTGGGATAAAAAGAATAGAGTTCTTTAGAAACCTGCAGGGTTTTTTGAACCATCCTACTGAAATCAATAGTTGGGATATAATTTTTAATCTGATTTTGTAGGATGGATTTTGTAGAAAACCTCTAGGAAAGTCGTTGTTTTCTATGGTTTCATGCGTATTCATTTCTATAGGATTTTTTCATAACGATGATTTATCATGTATAAATTTAATCCCGTCATGTTTATTCTGCCTTTAAACACAACCTAACTAAAGCAGCTCACAAATTACCTTTACACAATTTCTGTCTCCCTTGATTGTTAAAGTGAGCCCATCATTGCAGCTGAAGTTAGTAATTGCTTGTCAGACCAGTAATTTCAAAATCTGAAATACTAACCAGTTAGTACGGGAATAGTGTTATATAAAAGAATTCTAATGTATGCTACATATTCAGAGCTACAGATCTAAATGACTTCAAATATATTTAAATAATTTGTTACTATATAAGCAAAAACAAACACTTGAATGGCATTAGTTCCATGAAGAAGCAAAGTGAAGAAGTAAATCCCAGTTACAAGGTATAATGTGCAGTACTATGCAGTCACTATGTAAGTAATAAGGCTAAATTTCACATGATCAAAAATTGGCAAAAGACTTCTATGCTCATTCTGCCAAACCTGAAACAGCAATCCTGGGTATGAGCTTCACCCTTTTTTGGAGCTCCATCAGCACATTGCAGCTGTTGTATCAGCCACTGGGAATTTCAGCTACAAAAAAAGAGACTGAAATATAGGTCACCGCAAACTAAGAGGGAGGAGATAGGAAGCAAAAAGATGTAGCATAAGGACTGTTAGTGACTTCATGCAAATCATTATGTAAAAATAAGACTTACTACATTGTAGAGTCAAAAGGCCTTGCACATCACTATGCTGAAAAAAATATAGATTTTTTTTTAACACGTATGAGTACACTGCAGCTGTTACTTTGGCCAGAGAGAAAATATTCCTCGCAGATAAAGAGACACAGGGCCAAATTCATCCCTAGCATAACTTCACTGAAGTCAGTGTAGTTATGCCCAAGATAAATTTGGCCCACATAGTTTTCTCCTAGCTACATAACTTGTTCATAGTATTACCCAGGGCAGTCCTATAGATTTACTTCATTAAAGCAATATAAATTTAACAGTAAAACACACAAATAATAATAATAGTGATTAAATCTAAGCATAAAATTCAGAAATTTCAAGCTGTCAAGCTATCTAGAACTCATCTGACTGTATATACATAAGAGCACCCAATTTTCTGAGAACTTTGGGATACTGACCCAGGCTAGGTATTATTTTAGAAAACTAATAATTTGGACTATCTGAGGTGACAGTGTAATTTTAAGAGAACTATTGAAGACACCTGGAGGAATCAAACTGTATACAGTATTATATGTGTATATATATGGGGAGGGGCAGCACAGCACACCCTGCAAAAAACTTCTACAGAAAAGCCTGTCAGTTGTCAGAATGAATATCACTGAGTCAGCCATTGTGCCAGAAGAGAGACCTGCAGTCTCCACTATGATTGCTTTAAGCATACAATTCTTAACCTTTCTATGTCTCTATCAATTTTTCCCCACAGTTAGAAGATTCATCCCAGTACAAATATTAAGCTTAATACAGAGACAAAGCCTGGATTAGGGGATCAACAGAATCAACACAGTAAAGAAGCAGATATAGAAAACTACATTCATTCACAACACCAGAGCTCACGAGACATGAACTAAACTATGGCTGGAGTAACTTTGAATTTCTTTGCCTTGGTAAGTTTCTCTTTAATAGATCTTGTTATTTTTTATATGGTTTTTCATGTTGTTTTTCATCTTGTTATTTTGATAGGGATTTTCATGTTGTTTTATGTTTCATGTTTAATTTATTTAATTCAGGGTAGTTTACCAAAATTAGTTAGTTTCCTTACCTGTAATTTTATCTGGTCTGAGTAGTAATCCACTGCTCAGTTAGGCTTGGGACTGCTGAATTTGTCTACCTTTTCCATCTCTTGAAACAGATAAGAAGTTTCTTGCCTTGCTACTCCTGCATGCTGTCTACTTGCTAACTGTTCTTTACAGGCATGTACTGATATAGCTAACCAGGCCACAAATGCTAAAGTTCAGAGGAATAAGAAAACACTAGAAGAAACAGATTAGATATTGAGACATCAGGCTGAAAAATTTTCTCCAAAAGAGAGAGAGGATGGAATAAAAGCAGACTTGTCATCTCCTCTCTCTTTTCCCAGAGAATCCGAAGATAAGGATCAATTACCATCTCTGTGTGGCCAGGCACTAAGAATGTGTCAAACACAATAAACCAGGATTCTGCCAGAGCAGCAGACTCCTGTTCAGAGAAGTCATAGTTGCAGGTATTTTTAGTTATTCTCTATCATGGGAATCTGCTACCAAAAAACTTTTGGGAAGTTCCCCCACCACTACAGGCCCCAAGTAAGTTGGGGAGAGAAAGTGAAAATGTCCAAAGTGGAAACATCATATAAATCAAGGCAAATTGTACAAACAGACCAAAATGTATAACTTTTTTTTCCCCAAAAGAGACTTTTCATAGAAGAAAAACAAGCGAATTCTCAAGGCAGTGTTGGACAGTAAAAAGTGCATCAGTGCTTCATGAATGAGCATACAGCTACCCAAGTAGCTGTTCAGCACCATAAGATGTTTGATGTCTTCATCCACAAAGTAGCTATGCTCCAGGTGGAACAAGCAATTATATCATCAGGAGGATCTCAGCTAGCTGCCCAATTAGCTTGGAAGATAGTTGACTTAGGAAGGGGAGTAAAGCATCAAAACTAGATCCTCCATGCTCTACATAATACCAACAGATTAGATTTCCTCCACAGGTTTATAAAAGTAGAATTTTACCACCGTGACCGTTATTACCACATAGAATTGTTTTTCCAGAGTGTGAGAAGGTTTAGGAATAAAAGAAAATTGACTGGTTTAAGTGCAATTTGAACTTCTTTTGTGAAGAAAGTTAAAGACTCCTTCTACCACCTTATCTGGAAAACATTGGAAGATGCAGCTGCTTGATGGAAAGAGCCCTATGTTTACAAAGCTTGGAAGCCTTTAGACTTTAGAGTAAAAGTACAAGGACATTTTCTCCAATGGTTCAAAATGCTTTAGTACGAACTTGTAAATGAAAGTTACTCGTAAGTGCAGTTCTTTGAGATGGACTCTGAATATTCCCACTCATTGGTTGCACCAATCAGTGCAGCCTGGAAGGTAAAACCTCTCGTAGGGGTTTCAGTGAAGGTATCATGCACCCATCCTACCCTTCCCCTCAGTGTTCCTGAACATTTTGAGGTTGAGACTATAAAAGAAGGCATCTCGTCCACTATTACCTCAGTTCCTTCCATCACCTCTGCAGAGTCATGTTTCATTAGGACCCTGAGGAAGGGAAGGTGAGCAGGAAGTGTGAAGATGTAAAGTCCATTTTGAAGAACTCTAGTTACAAGAGAATAACCTTAATTTTTTCTTTCAGTGTGCTCTGCATATTCCCACTCATGAGATAGTTTAACAAGTAGTACTCCATTCATGATAGGTGGGACTCAGTCTCCTGATTCAGTGTTCTCAACCCTTCCAGACAACTGTACCCCTTCCAGGAGTCTGATTTGTCTTGTATACCCCAAGTTTCAACTCACTTAAAAACTACTTGCTTACAAAATCAGACATAAAAATACAAAAAAGTGCCATAGCACACTATTCCTGAAAAATTGCTTACTTTCTAATTTTTACCATATAATTATAAAATAAATTGATTGGAATATAAATATTGTACTTACATTTCAGTGTGATACTTGAGCTGTTTTTCACTTGTGAGCTTTGTGCAAAGCCCAAGCCGCAGGCAGCGGGGCTGAAGTATGTAATGTAGCTTTGTGGAGGGCCCTTGTGGCGTGGACCACTGGGCAATTGCCCTGCTTGCCACTCTCTAATGCACTTGTGACTCCCCTAAACCTGTCCCATGATCCCGCTGGGGGCTGCAACTCCCAGGTAGAGAAACACCGACCTAGATGAGTTGAGTACCCCTGGAAGACCTCTGAGTACCCCCAAGGGTACACATACCCCTGGTTGAGAACCATTGTCCTAATTAAATAAGAATACTGAAACACTGGCCAATTGAACTGAGCATCTGACCTGGACACCAGGTCTAATACTTAGTGCTTTCCAAAGATATGTGCTCAGCTCCAAGTTGCAGCCTTACAGATCTAGATCTGTAAGGCATTTTTAAGGGGTGCCAGGGATATAGCAACTGCTCTAGGACAATGAGCTCTGATTCTCCCAGGTAGAGGGACCTCTGCTGCAGATCAATACTCCAAATTATACTGCCTGACCCATCTACACAATATTTGAGAAGCTATGGATTTACCCTTGTGAACTTCTACATAAGATTACTCCTGGGGGAATTCTGCGCCACTACGTATGTGCAGAATTCATGTCTCTCACAGATTTCTTTGCTTCCCTGCAGAAAAATGACTTTCTGACAGGTAAGCAAAGAGAAGCTGCAAGAGCAGTCATGCACCACTCCCTAGCAGTGCAGGTACATCATTTCAGGCACCCAGAGCAGCCGACAGTGAGGTAAATCACCACAGGTCTGGGGACATCCCGTACATCCAGAACCTCCCGAGCCCTCCATACCCGAACCCCACCCCACTGAACTTCAACCCCTGTATCTGGAGCCCCCCCTGCACCCAGATCCCTTGCCTCCAGACACCCACCCCTGCACCCAGACCACCCCCCACTGAGCTCCCTGCACTCAAACCCCCACCCTAATGAGCCCCATCCCCTGCACCACCCTGAGCCCCCACATCCAGACCCCCATGCCACTGACCCCCAACTAGCTGCACTCAGACCCCCATCCCACCAAGCCCAACTCCCCCAGCACCCAGACACCCCTGTTGAGACCCCCACACCCAGACCCCTCCACTGATCCCCGACCACTTTCACTTGGAAGCCCCTGCAGAGTCCCATTGCCCGTGAACTTGGAACCCCCCAATGAACCTCTCTGCATCCAGATCCCCCCACATCTAGACCCCCCACTGAGCTGCCTGCACCCAGATTGTCGCACACAGAATCCCCTCGCCCCACAAATGGATCCCCCCCACACTGAGCCCCTCCACACTTGGATTCTGCCTGGTTGAACCTGCCTACCCCACACCAGGTGCACATAGAGCAGAGGGGCAGGGCCCCAGGGCGTTTCTTGGGCAGGCCCAGGCCTTGTGCTGTGTCAGGGTTGGGTGCAGCCTCACCATTAAGTCTGTGTCCCGGGGGTGGGGAGGTTGCAGGGTGAACTCCCACCTTCGTACAGCCAGTGGCCTGTGCTCCCCACTACCATGCTGGAGCCTCTGCATTTATTTATTGACAAATAAAACTTGCAGAATTTTAAAATATTGTGTGCAGAATTTTTAATTTTTTGGTGAAAAATGCCCTCAGAAGTAATAAGATATAAAAATAATAGTTCTATGCAGTGTTGTTGTAGTTGTGTTGTTCCTAGGATATTAGAGAGACAAGGTGGATGCGGTAATATCTTTGGAAAGCTTGTCTCTATAACCAACAGAAGTTGGTCCAATAAAAGATATTACCTCACCCATCTTGTCTCTGTAAAAAAATTAGGAAGCTTTCAAAAACTCTTGCTTCTATCTAGATAGGAACCAAGGGTCCTTCTAGTATCCACTGTATGAAGTCTCACCCTTATGATTATGAGGTCCAGGGAAAACCACTGGTAGTTTTATTGTTTGATTAATCTGAAATTCTGACACTACCTTTAGTAAAAACCTTGGGTTAGGACAAAGTATGACTTTATCTTTGTGAAATATAGTGTATAATGGGTGAGCCATATGGGTGTATAACCCTTCTATCTAGTTCATAGATTATAAGGCCAGAAGGGACCACTGTGATCTTCCAGTCTGACCTCCTGCATTATTGCCACAATAAAAGCAGTTTATATAAACAAATAGATCAATGAGTACTCTGCCATGGGCTCACAGGAGTACTTCATAATTTGTGATAAACCCATATTCATATGCCATGAGCAAAGACAGATGAGTTATCAACAAACTCATGGCTGATATAGCAGCCAAGTGGACTTTGACAGATGATATTGAGAGACTTTGATGTGGTATATAAGCCCCACACAGGGGAACAAAAGGTTCATGAGCAGCTCTGGGCCCAGAAAGCCCTGCCCAGCTGCACCTGCTGGGCATACTCGTAATGGAAACTAAGCTCAAAAGAGAGTCACCCAGTTCAGTCGGGGGCAGACAGAGCAAGGAAGCAGACAGGGTGCAGGAGCTCCACAGCGCCTGATCCAGACCCCACTGCGAAGCCGCCAAAGGCCCCTGGAGACTGGGGATGGCGGGCTGTGACTGAAGGAGAAAGTTCTTTGGATCATGATTAGGGAGAACCTACCCCCTGCCCAGGAGTCCCTAAGCACCCCCTGTAATGACTTTATAGGAGCAGAGGCCATGGGAGGAAGTGACCCAAGGAGCAGGCTTGGTGGGGTCTTCCCCCACGCTGCATATCCAACCTGCAGCCACAGGCAGGGCCGGCTCCGACTCCAACGAACCAAGCAAGTGCCTGGGGCGGCAAATGTAAAGGGGCGGCAGGACATCGGGCTCTGGGGCGGCAAACTGCCCTCAGCAGCAGCGGGAATTTGGCGGCCACTCCATCACAGCGCGTTTTGCGCTCAGCTGCAATTTGGCAGTGGGGACGCGACTCTTCTTCGGTCACCGGCTGCACCATCACTCCGCCTCCGTGTTCGGCGAGCAGGATTCCGCCTCCCCATTCGGTGGCAAGTTTTGTTTTTTTTATGAGAACTGCAAACCAATCTATGGATTGCAAAGTAAAGAATAATGGTTACTAACACTAACATCCAGAAAAGACATTTTTTGATGAAGGTATGGGCTTTTTCATAAGAACATAAGAACGACCATACTTGGTCAGACCAATGGTCCATCAGCCCAGTATCGTGACTTCCTTTATTTTTCTTGTAACCATTTCTGACTTTAATGTCTCATTACTTGTACTCATTTAAAATCTCTCCTAGTAGTTAAATAAAACAAGTTTATTCTTTAATTCAAATTAATCCAGTGTTGTGAATTGTTTGCGTAACTCCATTTAAGGTATCAGAGTAGCAGCCGTGTTAGTCTGTTTTCGCAAAAAGAAAAGGAGTACTTGTGGCACTTTAGAGACTAACAAATTTATTTGAGCATAAGCTTTCGTGAGCATAAATTATTTGAGCATAAGCTTTCATGAGCTACAGCTCACTTCATAGCTCACGAAAGCTTATGCTCAAATAAATTTGTTAGTCTCTAAGGTGCCACAAGTACTCCTTTTCCATTTAAGGTAGCAGACTGGTGTATGTTGATCCCCTGGGAGGGACAATGGACCTAATATAGCTGGATTGTCTAGGAGGGGGATGGACAGAGAAGGACACATTTCTGGGGGGAAATCCAGGACTGGGTGTGTGTTAGAATCACCCTGCAAGTAGTAACCAAGGCTGCTGGAAGCCGGAGTGTTTGCTGACAGGCTTCTGGGGTCAGAGCTCCTGGACAAGGGCTGTGGCTATACACAGACACTCAGGGTGTGACCTGCATGCTGTTTGGCTGTCTGTGAGCAGCCCAGGTTGGGAGTTACAACGCAAAGCATTGTGAGGCATCCCAGGTTGCAGGGCAGGTGGTAACACAGCGGGCCCTCACTGGTCTGGTCACTACTTTTTCCACTTGCTGGAACAAGAAGTTGTTCCCAACACTTTTCAAGAACTTACTGAACATTCTGTGTTTTGACTAATTGCTGTATTACTTTTCCAAAAGATCTATGGATAATTAAAGTCTCCTATGAAGAAGAAGGCTAGAGCTGGGATCCAGAGCTGACACTTGTAGTTTCAAGAAACTAGAACTCAAACTGAAACAGTAAGCACCGCAGAATATCTTCTGTGGACAATACCAAGGGCTTTGTGCTGAATGAAACAGTGGCCTTGAGATACAGACACCTGTCTACTAAGACCTGGTGTGAAATCATCCATTCATTCTGTACAGAACACTGAGCAGCCAGGAGATGGAAACAGCTTTTGATCTCTACTAAGCTAGTCTGAATTTGATCTGGCAACCTAGAGGTGAAAGATAAACCCTACAAGATCTTTATTTGTCTCCTTTTTCCTTCATCATTTTAAATTACATAAGTTGAACAGTGAGCTATATGTACACAAATACACATACTATCAAAATATCAGTATTTTTTCTAAAACAAAATATAAACTTTACCATCTAAGTTTACCTCTCCTAAGGTTAGGGTTATGATGAAAAAGGGTTTTTATCTAAATGGAAAAACCAATGAAAAGATACTTCAATCTGGCATCCTTATTCCCTGACAAAAAACATTGCAGAGGGCCAGCACAAGATCTAGCCACCATTTAACTACTACCATTTAACTACTAAAATGAGGGTTTAAATGGGACTTAAGTAGTAGTTCCGGGCCTCTGCAAAAGGGGGAATTTTACCTTGAACACACACATATTTTTTTGAAAACTTCCACTACAAAACACTGTAGACTATGTACCTTTAAATAATGAGTAATCTGAAGATTGGCATTACTTTGAGACATGCCATAATGTATCAAATGAATACTGATTGTGAGAAATTAAACAATGGTTATCTTTAGTTCACATACCCTGTGAAAATATTCAAACAAATAGATAAGCCATAATCATTTAAAAAATGGTGGCTTGTATTTCTATTTCTAGTTATCTAGGATGTGCTCCATAACATATGTGCTAAAATCAGATACATAATAACATTGTGCCAGATCCTCCACTCCCTTACAGCTTGTGCAGTCATTTAAACTTCTGCAAAATGAGTGCACAGTGGGTAAAAAAATGTTACCAAATCATGGTGGTTAAGCAATTCTAAAACAAATTCCATATTTGAATTTGATGAGTTTTCTTTTTTGCAAGTTTAAATGTATAATGGCAGCATTTTGAACAAGTTGAAACCTTGCCAAGTTCTCTCAGGAAAGCCCCTAGTTTAAGCTACAGGTCACAAAAAAAATGGATTACAATCTTGTCACCAGTCCATAAAAGCATTGGCTGAATTCTGGCTACATTACAGACAGCAGGTGGTACAAGGAAATAGTAACTGACTTGACAGACTGATCCAAAGTTGACAGTATCCACGGCATCACTCAGGTTTTTAATAAAGAATGAATCAGATGAACATCAAGAGAGAGGTTTCCAATAAATAGAAGGAAAGCCCAGTTTTTAACAACATTTATTCTAATGATTTTCTTCCCAGAGATTTTTGCCAGAAATAGGTTGAAATAGATTGACTATTTGGGATTCATCTGACTAGAGACATTTTCATATTATTAAGTCATCATATATATTTAATTTGTTTATTTCTTCAAATTTTTAACATACAGCTATGCCTTCTCCTTTACGGTTAGTTTGAATGTATATCTGCGGGCCAGCTTCTTGTTGTAGTAGCCAGGCAAGGTACTAACAAACTTCAATAGGACTTTATTTTTTAAAGTGGAAACCTCTTTTCCAAGCTGCTGCTGCACCCTCAGTAGCTCTCCCTCAGCCTCTTCAACTCCTCCTACCTCCTTCCTGTTTCCTGTCCTTTCAGACTCCCAACAGCCAGCGCTCCCAATTCTAATAATTACAAGCAACATCTAAACACCACATTCCCTCCTCTCTTAAGAAACTCTCCCAATTACAATAAACATTGTTGTTCTAACCACAGGAACAAATAGGAAACAAGGCAGTATACTGTTGACAGAATTATTATACTAAAAACACTATAGATACTACATAACATAGTCTCATCCAGACAGGTGATCGTCTGGGTCTGACAGGCCGTCTCTCAAGCCCCGGTTCCAGTGTCATGTCTTGTTGTGTTGATACTACGGTGAAGTCATCCAATGCAGACTGGGTGTTGGCTTAATCTCCTCTTGGTGCATAGGCAGGTGCAAGATAAGAAGCATTCCATACCAGCTCATCAGAAAGTTGATAGGTGTAAGGTCCCTTCTTCTCTATGATTTTAAGAGGAGCTGTAAATTTATGGTCCCCTTTGCATAAAATTTCAGGTTTTCGTATTCTAATGAAGGAACCACACTCAAACTTTGGTTCCTTAGTACCCCGCCACTTGTCTGTGAAAGCCTTATACTTTGCTTGGTTCTGTTCAACTGTTCTCACTTCATCCTCGGTTGGGGCCTCAGGTCGTGCCTTTAACAATCCAGCAATGTTCAGTTTAGTATTCATCTGTTTCCCATGCAGTAACTCTGTGGGTGAGCTTTGCATTGTGGTATATTGTGTAGCCTGGTATGCTTGCAAGAAATCAGTAGTGAAGGTTATCCACAATCGCCCATCCAGTTTAGCCGTTTCCAAACTCTGTTTCAAACTTCTGTTAAACTGTTCGATTTCCCCATTGGCTTGAGGGTAGTATAGGGATGACCTTCTGTGTAAAATGTTCCTCTCTGCTAGAAAAGTTTCAAACTCCGGGGAAGTAAATTGACTACCATTATCTGAAACCAGTTCTTTGGGGTTACCTTCCCTGCTAAAAACTGAAGAGAGGAACTTAATTACTGTAGCAGAAGAGATTTGCGATGTAAACGCTACCTCAGACCATTTACTGAAATAGTCTATTAAGGTGATGGCATAACAACAGTCAATTGGAGCAGTATCAAAGGGTCCTACAGTGTCAATCGCCACTTTTTCCCATGCAGATTCAGGAAGAGGAACAGGCTGTAATGGAGGGGTACATGTCACTGCTGTCTTATCATGCATTTGGCAAGTGACACAGGATTTTATGACTGCTTCAGTTTGAGAGTCCATCCCTGGCCACCAATACAGATCCCGTAGTTGTGTTTGGTTCTGACAATTCCTTGATGAGTATCGTGTGCCAGGTGTATGAGTTTTGACTGTAATTCTTCTGGCACAAGTAGCCGGTGTGTACCTCGTAGCACACAGCCATCCAGCAAAGAAAGTTCATCCCAAACTCTAAAATAAGGCAGCAAAACTGGGTCGAGGTTTTTAGGGTGACTGGGCCATCTCTTTGTCAGAAATTCCCGTAGTTTTTGTTGAATTGGACACGCTGAACAAGCAGCTTGAAATTGTTCTCTTGTAACTGCAGTAAGAGTGCTTGTAATAAGCGCAACTACTACATCCTCATCCTCCGGTGGACGATTTGGTGAAGGCAAAGGCAGGCAAGAAAGGCAATCAGCTACCACATTTTGGTTTCCAGGCTTATATTCCAGTTCATAATTGAAAGAGCGTAGTCTTGCAGACCATCTAGCAATACAATATCCTGCTCTTCCCAGTCCTTTCGTGGTTAGCAACGTTGTCAAAGGGCTGTGGTCTGTGCACAACTTGAACATGCGGCCCCACAGGTAAGTTCTCCATTTTTCAGTAGCCCAGACACAAGCAAGTGCTTTTTTTTTTGACTGTAGAATATTTTCTCTCAGCAGTACTTAGTGTCCTTGAAGCAAATGCAACAGTCCTCTCTGTGCTGTCCTCATGAAGTTGTGTGAGGAAAGCCCCAAGTCCATAATCAGAAGCATCAGTAGTTACAGTTGTGGGCAATGCTGGACTAAATAGTGCAAGTACTGGACTATGTACAATCAAGTCTTTCACCGTTTCAAAACTAGCTTGTGCATCCATTTTCCACACTAAGGTTGAACTTCCCCGTAGTAATTCTTGTAATAGTTCAATGACAGAGCATAATTGGGAATGAATTTTGCATACCAGGAGGTAAGACCCAAGAAGGAACGTAAGGTTTGCAAATCTGTTGGAGGAGGAGCATTTGAAATTGCCAGGATATGAGCTGGATCAGGTTTTAGTCCAGCCTGTGAAATTGTATGCCCCAGAAAGGAGAGTTCAGTTTATCTAAATTTGCATTTGGACCTATTGAGCTTAAGGCCTGCTTTGCTGATGCAGTTTAGTACAGACTGCAGGTTATTGTCATGCTCCTCCAAAGTATTTCCAAACACAACAATATCATCCAAATAGCACTGAACTCCACGTTGATTCTTCAAAATCAATTACATCATTTTTGGAAGGCACTTGGGGCTGATGCGAGACTATATGGAACACATTTAAAATGGAATAGTCCTTCATGTGTAATAAATGCTGTGAGGTCTCTCCTATCTTCATGCAACATAACCTGATGGTATGCATTCTGAAAATCAAAAGTAGAAAACATCTTTGCTCCACGGAGTTCTGCAAATACTTCTTCTATGTGATGAAGAGGATGGCTGTCAATCACAATAGCTTTATTTGGCTCCCTTAAGTCCACACGAAGGTGAATGCCTCCACCCTTCTTCTGCTTCACTACTATAGGTGAAACCCGTCTCGAGGAGTTAATCTCTTCAATAATGTCCTCTTGAACAAGTTTTCTAAGTTCCCCTGAAACAGCTTCCCTGGCTGAAAATGGTAAGCGCCGTAATTTCTGTCGTACAGGCATCACATTATTCCGCATTTTAACTTTATGCAGAAACCCATAAGCACAGCTGAGTTTCTCCTCAACCTGGTGTTGCGTCCCAGCTGAAACTGGTGTGTGTATCGCAAGAGTGCTTTGCTGAGGAAGACCAATTTGTCCATTAACTACCCTGAGATTTAAAGCAGCCAATAAATCTCTGCCAAGGATAGGAGTGCCTTTGTGGACAATGTAGAACTGTGCAGTTACACAGCAATCACCAAAAGTAACTACTGCTGGCAGGCAGCCATGTACTGGAATATGTTTTTTCAAATAGCACACCAAGTGAAGCTTGGGTTCAGTAAGAGGCACATCTTTAAAGTAATGCAAATAGATGGAATCAGGTAGTATAGATACTGCTGAGCCAGTGTCCAACATTAGCTGAATAGAGTGCGATTTGCCTGAGGGTATGGCGGAAACGTTTACCATGCACTTTATTTGTTCTGGAATATGTGCAGTAGTGATTTTGTCCATGCTCAGCACAGTAACATCTGGTATTGTAACTGCATGCACCTGTTGATTGAACTGGCTGCTGTGACATACTTCGGCAAAATGCCCAATCTTTTTGCAATGATTGCACTGAGCTACTTTTGCCGGACATCCTGTGTAGCTTGCAAGGTGTTCTGGGGATCCACAGCGAAAGCATGCTTTTACTGAATTTTGAATTTGCTGATTTGGTGGTTTTTCATTAGTTTTCCTCTTGTAATTGTTTGTCTGCAGCGATAGTGAACTTTTCTGCAAAGGAGTCACAGCCTGGACTATGCCTCCTGTATCCATGCTCATTATTTTGGCTTCAGCTGTAGCTGACTCAATCTGGGTAGCAATGGTTATTGCTTTTTCTAATGTAAATTGTGGTTCTAGAAGTAAACGTTCTCTTACACGAAGCGTGGTTGTTTTCTCAATCAGCTGGTCTCTAATCATCTCATCTGCCATATTCCCAAAGTCACAAGTTACAAATCAGACTCCTCAGGGAAGCAATATACTGCATTATAGTCTCCCCTGGTTTCTGCTCACGCTGGCGAAATCTGTAGCGATTAGCTACTACATTCACTTTTGGTACAAAAAAGTTCTTTAATGCAGTGAGTGCAGTCTCATATTTATTGTCTGCAAGGGGAAAAGTGTAAAATATATGCTGCCCTTCTGCTCCAAGGCAGTGGATTAGCCAAGTATGCTTTCTTACTTCAGAAATCTCTGTAGCACTGATCGCAAGCAGATAAGTCTCAAACATATGGATCCAGGCAGTAAAAGCAATTGGAGGCTCACCTGGGCTTTGTAGAAAGGGTGCAGGTGGGTTCAGAGGCAGAAGATCCATCCTTGTTGCCAAAATGTTGTAGTAGCCAGGCAAGGTACTAACAAACTTCAACAGGACTTTATTTTTTAAAGTGGAAACCTCTTTTCCAAGCTGCTGCTACACCCTCAGTAGCTCTCCCTCAGCCTCTTCAACTCCTCCCCCTTCCTTTCCTGTCCTTTCAGACTCCCAACAGCCAGTGCTCCCAATTCTAATAATTACAAGCAACACCTAAACACCACACTTGTTAAAAGTGGGATAAAGTTCAGATTAAGTTTGTAATAAACATCCTCTCCACTTCCAAGGAGATCAAACACAATCATAAATTATTTTTTCGTGTATTAGTTTATGGTGAAAACCCTCTCTTCTCAAAACTGTGTCAGACTTGATGTCTTCTTCTGAACAGTTTTTATTCTCACAGCTGAGATTAATTTTACAACCATCTTGCATGCATATCGCTTAGACTGTCTGACAATTCCAGGTATGTCTTGGTAGGTCATACATATGCAGCATGTCAAAGAACCATGGAAATTATAGATGGAAAAGACGTACAGTATGTTACTACATGAAAGCCTATAATGGACAATAGCTTTCTAAGATTGCAAATTATAGGTTGGTTTATACCCTGAAGCAAGCGTAAGGGTTTATAGCAGTTCTACTTTTTTCCCCAAACCTGTCAAATTTAACTGTGGATGTTCTCATTATGTATATAAACAGCTAACCTTTTTTCATTTTTTTCTGAGCTCTTGGTCTCAATTATGTGCGGTGGTATGAGTATCCCATATGTGTTGTGTAAAAAATAAATCAGTTTGGCAAGAAGCAGTGCTCCTTGGTGTGGTTATTAATTCTGATAAAATTAAGTCCCTGGCCATTATTATCAAGCAGCCTTGATTACAACCAGTTCAGTATAAACCTTGTCTAACCAGGACATCGAACAGGTGGCAACTGTCAAATACTTGGGAAACATCATAACTAGTCTGGCCCAAAAGATGTGGACGCTTGTATAGTAGCAGCTACTGCCATGCTTTGGGCCCTTCAGTGGCCTCTGTGGCAATGCTGTCACATCAAGCTTCCTACGGAGCTGCAAATCTGCAGAACCAGGGTTACACCAACTTTATTATAGGACCATGAAATGTGGGCACTGAGGAAGGCTGAAGAGCAGCAGATTGATGTTTTCAATTCTCATTGTTGTCTTAAGCTGTTCTATATTAAGTGCCAGGACAAGATCATCAATGAGAATATTCATAGCCAAACCCAGCAACCACCTCCATCAGCACTGGTCAGATTTCGTGGCTTTCTTTTTATAGACATATTATCAGGATGGAAGAACAAAGAATTACGAAATGTGTTTACCAAGGAAAGTTACTACATGACCAGCAATCAAGTGGTCACCAAAATCTTTCAGTGGCACAATAAGACCACTAGTGACAGACACAGACAGAACATCCAGCCAGATTGTCTTAAGGATCTAGGTAGAGATTGATCTGGGTGGCAGTCCGTCTGCAAGGAGGCTACATCCCTTTGGGATTTGCCTTGATGATGACAATGATGTATAAAAAAATATTTCTTATGTCAGTTTTAAATTTGCTGTCTTTCAATTTAATTGAACATCCTCTTCTTGTGTTATGAGAGGGCAAATAGGAGCACCTGATTTACGTTTCCCACACTATTCATTATTTTTATACTTCTTATCTGTCTTATTAGACTCCCCGTAAACTAAACCATGCCAATATTTTCACTGTTTATGGGCAAGTCTTTTCATGCCTTAATACAGAACTGTTGCTATGGTATATTTTCTGGAATTTAAGACAGTCTAATTTTAAATGTAACAAGTAATGAGGTTCTTTTCCTTGGAAGACTATTTCAAAGACCAGTAGATCTCCTGATGCCCCATGGTCATGTTACTCTCATAATGCACCATGTTGGTTCAACAAGAGGGTAGACTGTAGTGCATCATGGGACATATTGTCCAGCCAGAAAGCCCAGCCCATAGAAAAGAATGGAGACATAAGGCATCATGGTAACTCAAGCAGTATAAGAACCTATATAGAAGCAGCCATTGATTTCATTTTAGACCAGTTCAACATTAAAGTTTCGATTTGGTTTGACAAAATATATTATTTCAATTCAGAAATATTTTGTTCCTACTTTCAGGAAGGAAAATTAAGAAATTTCAGCAAAATTGAAATTTTTCTCCAGAAAATTTCAGTTTTGCAGAAATTGCATTTTTCATAGAAAAGCTGTAGAACAACTCTGTTGTAGATATTTAACTTTTTAATCTTCCTTTAACAGTCATTAGGAGATTGGGATGGATTTCATTTATATTATTCTTTTCAGAACATCCATCAGTTTGTTACTACCTTGATGGTAATTCAGAACGATTGCAGTATTCCAGTTGCAGTTGAGCTAGAACCACACAGAAATGGTCTTATTTCCCTTCGGTCTTTACTGAGCCTTTTTTTTGTTGTCTGATTATTGTAATCTCATGCTTAATTTACTCTCCACTTTAATGATCATCATTAATATAGGCCAATGGAGAAATATATCTTTGAGGTGCGGGGGGGGGGGGGGGGAAGAGGAACAAGCATGCCTACCAATCAACAAAAGCTCATACCTTGCCTACAGGTTTATTCTGTGTATTTATACCCCCACACCTTACCTCCTTTTCCTGTTATCTCTGAGTGTTTTGACTTCTGGATATCAGTTTAGATTTTAAACAGTTTGGGTCAAGGACATGCTTTTACTCACTACATAAAGTGTCATGCACCCATGATCCACTCCCTCGCCACGACTGAAACTGTTGGGGGGAATCATTAATTTAGATAAGAAAAGGAGGACTTGTGGCACCTTAGAGACTAACAAATTCATCTGAGCATGAGCTTTTGTGAGCTACAGCTCACTTCATGGGATGTATTCAGTAGCTGTAGCTCATGAAAGCTTATGCTCAGATAAATTGTTTAGTCTCTAAGGTGCCACAAGTCCTCCTTTTCTTTTTGTGGATACAGACTAACATGGCTGCTACTCTGAAACCTGTTATTAATTTAGATGTTGCACTCATTTCATCTGAGCACCATATATAACTACAGTATGTTACATATCTAAGACTATCGTAAACCTTCCTTCAGGTTGAGGTCCTCCATTACTCCACGCTCCTTCACTCCTTCTGATAGGGGAGCTGCCTGTGCAGATTCTCTGCCTACTGCTCTTTCTGCTGTCATATCATCATGAATGAACTAAACACTGGTTACTCTGCTCCTCCTACAAGCAGTTCTCCTTTTGACATCAATGCAGACATGAGAGCAAATTTTCCCTTAAAATTAGGTAATTACTTATATCTTTCTTCACTGAGATAGAGGTATGTTTTTAATTATTTCCCTTTTTTAATCTCTAATTTCATTTCACATGAGATATATTATTTTAGGGGTTTTCTACCAAATTTGTTGCAGTTCATTTAAAGTGCCAGAGATCAATACATTTTCTTTTGACAAATGGACTTAATGGGCTGTAAAAAGTCTTACATTTAATGCATTTACCTCCAATAATGAGGTTTTTAAAAATTGATGTCTCTAAAACATTACAATGTGCATTACTCCATAGCAAATACATATGTACCCAATGATATAGAGCACTTATAGAGTTCTCATAATTAATTTTCTGGGCCTGACACTCCAGTGCTTGTACCTTGTGAAATCATTTACATCTGCGCAAACTGAGTGCAAAATACTACCGTTCTGATCTGGTAACATTTTGCACCTGCAATGACTGCATGCCATAAAGTGCATGCCGGGGAGAATCAGGTTCTCTAATTTGAGATCATTTTATAATACGTGATAATTCTTAATTCAGATTAAACTATAACATTCTAATCTGAGAAACATAGCGTGCATTATTGCATATCCTGAACAATCTGCTTTTGTGTTGCATTTCATAGTGGGCTACATGGTACTTCAAGCACAGTAAAAAAAGTCTCAGAAATATAGCAAGCACACCATGCATCTGAAATTAGAATCTAACCCATAATGCGTATATACTTCCATTATTACTATATCTTATTCCTTTTTGGAAAAAAATATAATCCACCTCAACTTTTAAAAAACATATGGGGACAAATTCTGCAGTGAGTTTCACCCATATATCCCTATTAAATTCAATGGGCTTGAAAGAGTATAACTGAATTTGTCCCAATATTTCTAGGTTGTAATTTACTGGCAGTCACACTGCAGAGTAGAGGAACATAGTTATATTTATCTTTACTGCAATTTCTTATGGATGAAAAATGTTAACTAGCTAAGACTAAGATCGTAAGACAGTCAAATAGCAACTTCAGTTTGCTAATTCATTTGAAGTAAATAGTAAAATAACCTGAACTGGAACACACTGGAAAGAGCCCCTGTTACAACAGAATTGACACCTTCTTGATACACTAAATCTCAATCCCAAAAGAAGAACTCTGCTAACTGCTTTCTGATCATTAAACAATAGGAAATGTTCCTCACATGTGCAAGACTCAATAACTATAAACACAATAACAAAGCACATCTTGGTCATAGCCCTCCAGGATCACTCAAACTCATTTCCTACAGATTGTCATTTCATTTACTGAATCTTCCCGTTTCAAACAGCGTTTATGTCTGTATCCTTAGTCTAGATTCACAAAAAACAACATTTCTATAACATTTGTTGATTTTAAAAATCAAAATAATTTTATATTTATGGAGTGATTTAAAAATACTATAATTTGAATGTCAAAACTTCTTCCATAACATGATAAATTTGATATGGTGTTTTAAGTTTTGCTTCTCAACTACCATATCTGTTGGCTTATTAGATGCTATTCTCTGCACTGAAGTTTAAATGACTAGTTATAAAAACTGGAAATCACAAAACGAAATGGAGGGAACAGAAGATGAGAGGGCTGCTAGTAGGAAAGCTTCATGTTCAAGTAAGGCAAAGGTGTCCTAAATTTAGAGAATTAGAAAGTAACTTCCTTATTAAGAAGGTGTTAAAAAAAAATAAAAGGGCACTATATGGCACTTATCCAGCCAGATCCCTTGCCAGGAAAATAATCTGGCAGGAGATTACACAGAAGTTAACTTATTTTAGAGTTTACCCCAGTGACCTGACAGGATGCCAGATACAGTGGAACGACATCAGGGCAGGGGTAAAAAGAGAGGCAAGGAGCCTTTGGCAGTCCATGTCAAAGAGAAGAGGGCAGAAGTCCAAGCATGAGTGGGGAGCACTTTCTCTGCCTTTAATTAAAGAATAAAACTCAGTAAATACAGCAAACAATTCTTTGAAAACACTTTTTCACACAAAACTGATGTGTACACTTTCTTTGTATTTGGAATTCCTTTCAATTGCTACTGGCAAATATTTGCTGTTTGTGCAAAGTGAAAGAGCTGTGAATATTTGTGAAAATAAATAACTCAAAAGAGTATCTACCCTGAAAATGCTCCTGCTGGCATGCTGAAACCTCTTTGTGGATTGGAATTTGGAATGAGAGAAAAGGAGTGTGGTTGCTTCAGATGAGCTGGAGGACATTTTTTAAATAAAATAAATTTGAAAATTGAGCAGTAGCAAAGAGGGGTGGAGTGATGTGCAACCACCTCTACCAGAAGTAGTGGGAGAGGGCTCTGTACCATAGGGGCAGTACAGAGCCAAAGATTTGCTTATCCTTTCTTCTGAATGCCTGCATTGCTACCTGGTAATGACGAGAGAGAACTATCATGCTGGAACAGATACTGTCTGGTACCATCTGGAAAACCAGCATCCAGAGGTATATCTGTGTTGCATCTTGAGACATGGGCATAGTTCGGGGGAGCGTTGCAAGACTTGGGCAGGCACAAAATTTGTCCCCCAACCCCATGTGCAACTCTGTGGCCTGACCAGAGCTACCCCCACAATACAGAAGTCAAACTACGCCTATGTCCTGAGAGGCCATCATTCAGAGAGCAGAGAGCTGCTGGAGAGCCTAGGTAAAGATGTCATAGGAAGGAGGGGTGCTGAACAGTACCACTAGGATCTGGCAAGACAGAGCAGTGCCTGAGGAAGAAAGGGGTGAGCGCTGCAGTAGCAGGCTACAGTGGTGAAGAAGAACCTGCCTGCTGCCTTGAATGCTGGCCTTAACTGAGCGAGGAGAGAAAAGTTCTTTTCCTGTTTTTGTTGTATATATAATAGTAATAATGTAAAGCTATTTTAAGTCAGTTTTATTTAAGTTAGTATTAGTTAAGCAGTAGTATTACAGGAGTGCCCACAATGTACTAGGTGCTGCCCATGTACAGGAAGACACAGCCCTGCCCCGAAGATCTCCCCATCATAAGAGGGGTAGGGAGTTGGAAAGATAAATATTTTTATTGTTGTTTTTTTAACAATAGTCATCGTCCCCACCTGCCCCTGTATATAGCACAATTAGTAGTCTACTTTCTTGTAGAAGCCATGGTTGAAGTGTGTCTTGAGGACAGGATGTGACAGAAGAAAGGGTAGTGCCTTTCTGGATAAGGAAGAATTCCATGCGTAAAGGGTGGAAGAAAGCACAGGGATGATTGTGGGAGAAGCAAGAGAATAGTAGGATTCCATCCCTGAAAGAGTGGACAGGGCACAGGAAATTATAATTTGTACTTCTAATAATATTTGTTAAATTTTGATTCCAAATAATTTGGAATCAAAGCTATTTAAATGGAATTTATGGGCATTATACAAAATGAGCATTGATTTTGTGACATGCCTGGCTCAAACAAGGCAAAGTACTGAAGTCCCAAGCTGGCAAGGAAAACAGGCTCAGAGGTAGTCTAGGCACATCAGGTGGCAGTCCCAAAGGGGTTTCTGTGATCCAACCCATCACAGATGTTTGCTGCCTTCAGCTTTTGGTTATGTTAGATCTTTTGCAGAGTAAAACCTTAAAGAAATTGTTCTCAAAAGACAGAGAAATGTGACTGCAGGACCTGTTATTATTCACCAGTCAATTTGTTGCTGAAGGACTTTGCACTCCTTCTTTCAGGCTCATATAAAGCAGAATTCTCAAAAAGATGAGAGGAAGTTTCACTCCTCAAAATGTTTTTTATTTTTCCCTCTTAAAGAAGTGAATACTGATTCTCCAACCATGATACTTCCTTACTGCTTGTGTGTGTTGTGAGCTAGTGTATCACAGAAAAACATAGGAATACTTGTGCTCTGCACAGTAAGAGGAGAAGAGTAAATATATAACCAAATCTTTTTAGGACCAAACCAGTTTTAGTCATGTCAGTTCAGATTCTCAGCTAGTGTAAATGAGTGTAGCTCCACTGAACTCTGAGAATATGGTCCACCGTCTTTGTTTCCACACATTTATGTTTGAAAATTTGTTGTGGAAAACTTATGTTGTACAAAGATCCAGAAATTCATTTCTAAACTCTGAAAATAGCAGGAGGAAAAAGTAGAAGCAGCCTAATCATCAACAGACATGCAAGGTGTCACACAGCATCATCATTAATAAGGTCCATATACCAAATAATAAAACTCTTCCAGAGAAGTTAACACTAGCAACAGGGAAACATTCTACTGCACTGGAGACACTGTAGCCCAAAGGAATGAGCATAAGTTTGGGAGACAAGATGGGTGAGATAATATCTTTTATTGGACCAACTTCTTTTGGTGAGAGAGACAAGCTTTCGAGCTACACCAAGCTCTTCCTCAAGTACCTTTCCCAGACCTGAGAAAAAGCTCTATGTAAGCTCAAAAGCTTGTCTCTCACACCAACAGAAGTTGAACCAATAAAAGATATCACTTCACCCACCTTGTTTCTCTAATATCCTGGGATCGGCACAGCTACAACAACACTGCATTCATAAGGTTGGGAGTCAAGCAGTCCTCCAGAGTGCTAATTCTGCTTTGACCATTAACTTTCTCCATAGCCTTAGGCAAATCCCTTCAGCTCTCAGTTTCCTCATGTGTAAAATAGGGCTAATAATACCTATGGCTGTGCATAGCTGCTTTGTTTACAAGACCACTTGCATCCAGTTATATCAGGTTCCTAAAAAAGGTGACCTAAAGTATGGAACATTTAGTTGTCTTCAAATAAAACAGTGAATTCTCCCAAGCCTGGATATCACAATGACACATTTGTTCTCAGATGGCATCTACAAGTTATGCCTCACAGCACAATTAACAAACACATATATTTCCACAAACCACATTTTGTGTACTATTCAAAATTGTCCTCCAAATTTCCCCATGTGACACCTACATGGCTGAAAATATATTAATCTCAGTTCCATACAACAGAGACACATTAGCTACATCTCTTTCACAGGGTTTTTGAATAGTTTCCATGTTTTACTAAGGCATTACTGTATTTTTATGGAATGCAGACATTCAATCACAAAGGGAGCTGCATCACATAAAAAGAGAACTGCAGGCCATATCCTTCTCCTGCTGCTCATCCCCAGCTGAATGTTGAAATTAAATGTCTGTTTTTTTACTACTCACTTTTATCTCCTCTCCTTTTCATGTTTATCAGCAGAGGAAGGTGTATCTCAATTGCTACTGCTGTGTTACTGGCTATGTGGACACGTTGGGTATTTCAAAACCTGACCTGTAGTTCTTCAAGCCCACTCCCATTAGTGGATGCCAAAAAGCATTTTAATGAGAGCAGTGGAATTATGAATGGTCGGGAGGAAGGAAGGAACTGAAAATTATGCAAAAACTGCCCTTCATTAAACAGTCTGAAGCAAGAATGATTATGGACCAGATTGTGACTGGCCCCTATGTTGGGTGTCCAGTGGGGGAAGGATGCACAGAGCCTTTCCCCCAACCTGTGTAAATGCCAGGCAGGACTGCAGTCCCTGAGATGAGGGAAGTACAATGAACATTCTCTATCAACTCCCCTAATGGTACCCTGAACACCAAAGGGGGTGGAGAGGAGATGCAGCCACAGCTACTTCACCCTCTGCAGTAGCTCAAGGGGCAGCATGCAGAAATGGGTGTGACAGTAAGCACACTCCACTGCATGCCAGATAGCTCTGGAAAAAATTCTGTGTCTTCCAGCACACTGCGGAGTTTCACCACTACTCACTATGGGTTATGTCTAACAAGCATGATCTAACCCTATGAAAGGAAACATAGTGGATTTAATCTTGCTCTCACTAAAATCAGTGGGAATTTTCCTACTGAGAGCAGAATTGAGTTCATTTTGAAATAAATTCTAAAAGCACCAGATGAATCCAATGAAGTGAGCTGTAGCTCATGAAAGCTTATGCTCAAATAAATTGGTTAGTCTCTAAGGTGCCACAAGTACTCCTTTTCTTTTTGAGAATACAGACTAACACGGCTGCTACTCTGAAAAAAGCACTAGTGTTTGTCACTGTAACACTTTTTTTATTTTAATACAGATAAGATCAAAATCACTACTTGAAAAAAGTAATTATAGTTCTACTGAAACAGTAAATTTTACCCAGTGTTTAAAGAATAATCCTATTTCTTCTATAATGTAAAATACAATAATTATCGTAAATTTACTTCTACTAGAAATCTTATAAAATCTAGTGTTTTAGGTTTGAAAAAGGATTCCCTAAACATTAATGTGATTGAAAAGGAAAGAACTACAATCCTTTAGAAAAATAAAATTGAAAAGTAATTTAAAGGAACATAGCCATTTTAGGTACAAAGTGTAGGGGATTGTTTTTGTTGGTTACTTTGGTATTTTGAAGAGGAAGAGTTTTAAAAAAGATTTCTCAAAACCTAAGATTAACAGAAATGTTCTCATTTAAAAAAAAAATAAATAGTACCCTGCAGTGTTGAACTCAATCTGAAACTGACTATAAAGTACAAAATTATTATGTAAGAATGTAACTAGAATTTAAACTAACCAGATTAGTTTCACTGTCCGAGCTGAATAAAAGTGCAAACATATTTAAACAAAAAACGTGAAAAATACTTGAGAATTTTAAAATTCTTTCAGCTATTGTTCTATGGTGTTATTGGTAACACAGATGAGGTTTTTTGTTTGTTTTTGTTTTTAAATTAAGGACCTCACAAGTTATTCCGACTGAGGATTGTATGTGGAAACCATGGAGAATGTAACTATCCATGAGCAGAGGCCTGCAAGATTGTGCCCTTTGTTTTGACTTGATAACAACCCTCTAATACCCACAGCCATAAACTATACATTTGCACATTTCAGCAGTGAAATCCTGGTCCCATTTCACTCAATGGGAGTTTTGCAATTGACTTCAGTGGGGCCAGATAGTCTCTCTAGATATTTTGAGTCTGATCCTGAAAAATGCTAAGCATACTCTCAGATTACATTGTCTTCATCGGGGATTGAAGGTGCTCAGCACCCTACAGGAGGTACACAGCATGATGTAGTATTAGGTCCAATACGTGAACATTTGGTGTTGTGTTTACAGCTGTTAAAGTCAATGTAAGAGCTTAATCCAGTTTTCACATCTAATTAAACAATTTTTGGAGAGACTACAGGCTTCCACTGTATCTATTTGCTAAATTTACATACAGATGCTGCAGTGTGCTTGTACAAGCTTGTGCCTATGAACAAATTATAAGCTTTTAAGATCACAGGGAAGTTTTTGAAGTTAAAAATTAACCACTATTACAGACACAACAACCTGTCTCTTCTTTTACAATAAAATAAAGTATTGGCAAGAGGCAATCAAATGTTCTGGAGAACTGCCAGAGCATAACTTACACTCTTTCACAAACATAACCTCCAAAGCTAAATTATGAGAAATGTCAGCAAGTGGTTTATTATTAAAATACAGGACTTGTTGAAAAGAATTATTTGTGATCTTTTTGATTGACAATACAGCAGGGTTATAATGCACAAGGTAACTTGCTGCACTACAATAATGGTAAAAGTATAAGAGCTATTTTAAAATTTATCACCAGGAAATATAATTAAAGCACTTTTTATGAACATCTAACAGTGCTAAGCAATACTATAAAAAAGATTTACACATGCACAAGACAAAAAAACCTGGTATTACTTGTCAGTGAATGAAAATTTAACTTACTATTGAAATAGAAAAACACACTGTATCCTGGATGAGACATTTATTCTCCTGATTCCCCTAATCGGAGGTCTAAATTGTCTAGTACGTTTTGTGAAGCTGTATATTTAGAGTTGGCTGCAAATATGCTGCCACTGAATCAGACCCTTATATAGTAAGAGGTAGACTGTGGGAGAACCAGGCTCAACTAATCGTCCACAACCATGTGTCCCCATGAAGAGACTAGACACAGTCCCATTTATTGTGCTCAGGGAGAGCAAGAACTGCTACAAGCTCATCCCAACAGCAGCAGTAGCCTTCAAAAGAGGAGAGCAGGGCTATGGGCATCCTTCTGATCCCCTGGAAGCCAAGTTTCAATGAGATCAGGAGTGAGAATCACATGGGAAAATGCACATATATACACAGTCTACTTTTGTATAGCACAAAAACATTTAGAATATTTGTGAAAATACATATTTAAAATATTACAAAAAAGGCCAGTTTTCATGCTATTAAAGATATATCTAAAACCAATGTAAATATGTTGCCATGTATCATTTACAACATTCTGTTATTTTATCACTTGTCTTAAAGGTGTTTAATGCATTTTATTATAAAAGAAATAGAAGAGACATTTCTCCCATTAAAGTCAGTGGTAAAACGCCTATCAACTTCAGTGGGGAGCATGTTTGAGCCCATTGCTTATCTTCCACCATACGGGAGGTTGGGGTAACTTAATTATGTCTGGTCATAAACTATTTTACATGATTTTTTTCCCATTTCCCAATCTTCCTCATTGTAACTTCATATGCTTACCTTCTCTCCAGAGCGATTACAAGATCTAAGATAGAAACAAACAAACACAGTTAACACACACAGATAGCCACTATCTTTAAGAGCAACAGCATTCATCTAAGTTAATGTGGGACAAATCAGCCTTCTCCAGAGATAATTGGATTCTTCATTGGATGAGAAAATAATTTTACCTATTCCCTCACCACAGTCAATGCTCATTATCCAGGTTCTAAAACTGATATTTGTATATCTATAGTAATGAGCACAACCTGAAATCAACAGCATGGTGCAAATGATCCTTTTACTGCTTTTTTCTTTTCCCCTCTGTTCTTTATTAAAGGTAGGTTTGACATGGCACCTTTTCACATCTTCATTACACATCTTCTAATTCACTGATGTCCTATTTTCAAAGAGTTTAATTAGTAGAAGTAAATATTTGTATTATTACACTCACACACTTATTTGAAGAACTTTATTAAAGTTGTAACATCAAGCACTAAAAAGTTAGGAAATGTCAGAATTTATGTTGCCTGTCACCAAAATGTTTTTAACTTGGGCAAAACAATGTATTTTTCTCTAGCCTCATTCTCAGAAATGGCTTTTGAACTACTTTGGCTGAAATTTTACCAAACACTTCAACCAAAGGTAGAGGTGCTATGTGGAAAATACCAACCCAAACAGTTAAAGTTTGGCAAAGTTATAAGCACCTGAAAACAGCATCCTATACAAGGAAGTATCAGGCAACCTCAAAAATAGGTGGTGCTGTCAACCTTACTTGTAACACCACCACCCACCGTCCTGAATTGACATGGGATCCCATTGTGCTGGGCACAGTACAGCATAGAAGAGAAACAATCTCTTTCCCTAAGGCCTGGTATACACTGGGGGAGGGGGGAAATCGACCTAAGATACGGAACTTCAGCTACGAGAACAGCGTAGCTGAAGTCGATGTATCTTAGATCGAATTAGAATCACTAACTTTGCATCCTCGCAGCACGGGATCAATGGCCGCCACTCCCCTGTCGACCCCACTTCCGCCTCTCGCCCTGGTGGAGTTCCGGAGTCGACAGCAGAGCGATCGGGGATCGATTTATCGCGTCTACACTAGAGGATAAAAGATAATTTTCGGATATCTTTGTAGTCTCGTTCCCCTTTGCACTGTGCAATAGAGGAGAATATTAGAGCCTGAATTCTGTCTCTGCACCTCCCTTCAATCCAAGAGACAGTTCTTTGACCTCCCTCAGAACAGACAAACTGTAAAGCAGTGTCAGGATAGGGTCTGCCTATTAATAACATTCTTCAGATATTCATTCCTATGTACTTTAACATATGTTCTCTTCCATGGCAGCTTAGGCAGAAGTTAGAACAAAGAAGGTCCATGTTAATGATCTCAGCAGTAAGGTCTGATATTACTGTAGTTCTTCATATGGAGACAGCAAGTTCAGCCCATGCAAAAGAAAAAAACTATTCACAGTAAGAAAATCCTCACACATCTCAAAAAGCCCATAGCCATGGAAACTAGTAAGCCTTAGCAGCAGATTTATCCATGTCTGTGCTGGATTCAACTGGGATTCAGATTTCTGTTCAAATATTATCTCCACCTGTCCCTATGTAAGCTTCTCATTTGATTTACAGCAGTAAAATCCAATAGTCCTGAGAAGTGAGCTTGTTAAACTGCTTCCCCCATGGTACACTGACAGAATACCGGGTTCCTTACAAAAATGAGTAAGGCCAGATTCTGATTACATTTAAGCCAATGTAAATCTGGATAAGCTAAATAGAAATCTGAAAAAGTATCTATCAGTCACTAATTCAAACTTTTGAAAGGATAAGATCCAAATGCTTACAGAGGAGGTTTTTTTGTTTGTTCCCTCCTGCCCCCCCAAATTACTGGGCCAGATTCCCCTTGAAATAAACTGACACAGTCCCATTCACATAAGTAGAGAAAAACTATGGGTCAATTGTGCCCTTGAATTCATGTGTATAATTCCCAGTGACTTCAGTGAGACTGCACATGTGCCTCCAACAGTGGTATTTGGCTCTACAGTAAGGCAAATTTTAAGCTGAGATTTTAATTACACAAAAATCAGAACATTTAATGTTACGGTGTGATGCTCCATATTCTTCATAGAAATATTGTTATGATATGAATATGGCATAACTAAGATATATTTTATGCAAGATCAGTCATGTGAGGTATCATTGGAAAGGTTATGTTTTACGGATTATGATTATCCTATTTGTATGCACATATCATTTCTGTATCTGAAGTTAGGAATATTACAACTGTGTGTGTAATTGGGGGAATGCCTACCAGACAGTAGGCAATCAGCCTGGATGGGCCATTTAAGGAGGACAATAGAACTTTTTGAAGATACTAATCTCCCACCTTCCTGAGAAGCTTCCTGGGATGTTGCTTTGACACTGTAGGGTCATGTGATGATGCCACCTGGTACGGAGTACTACCTTGGACACTGCTGGTATTTTTCCATTGGAAACAAAGGATTCCCTCCTTATGTAAATCCTATGTAAAGCTGGAAAGCGAGTCAATGAGGGCTCTTCTCTATTGCCTCCCCAGTCCCTGCCCAAGAAGGAAGACTGTTAAAAACACCTGAAGAAACAAACTAAGCTGGGGAAAGGCAACGGCAGAATCTAGGCTGAGACAGGGGTCTAGCCTGTAAAGAGAAATAACTGGAACTTTGAGCTGCAGAAACTCTGAAGCCTTCTGAAAACAACATTTAGGGTGAGAAATTACTATTTGTAACCTGTTTCTTTACTGTATTAAACTTAGTTTGCATGTTTTGCTTTATTTGTTCAATAATCTGCTTTGTTCTGTTTGCTATCCCTTATAATCACTTAAAATTTACCTTTTGTAGTTAATAAACTTATTTCTTGTTTATACCAAAATCCAGTTTGTGCAATTCATAACTGTGGGGTGTGGTGCAAAGAGCTGTGCATATCTCCCTCCACATTGAAGGAGGGATTGAATTTCATGAGCTTACGCTATATGGATTTCTATCCAGCATAAGACAATATCATTTTGGGTTTACACTCCAGAGGGTGTGTGCACAGGCGTGCTGGTCATTCCCCTAGCTGAGTCCTCCCACAGCGAGCTGATCGCAGATTCTGTGTGATTCTACAGTTGGGTGTGTCCCTACTTGTGTGTGTGCTGAAAAGGGGCTTGAGAGCCGGTCACAGCAGCAGAGAGTGAGAGAAACCCAGGCTGGTAAGACAGGTAGGCTTAGTGGGACCACAGCACATTCAGTGGCACCCCAAAAGTGGGAGGGGGGTCCAACCCATCACATATGGGACCAGATTCTTTGTTCCAGCTGAGCTACACTTGGCACAAGACATGGGGATGGAAGGCAAAAGTGACATTATGCTACTTTGCAGCTTCATTATTTGGGGACTGCCTGGGGGAGCATTTGTCCCCTGGCACAACTTAGACCAGCCTCAGGACCACTGTAAGTTATGCAAAGCTGCCTGTGACTCATATGGGGTTGTTCTGGCAGCCAGGAATTGCTCCAACCATGCCTTCTTTCCACCAGCCATGCTCTCTAAGCCAAGAATCTGCAGTAGGAGTGATATAGTGCCACTATACTGGTTCTGTGGCATTCACAGATTCCTGTTGCAAGGCAAATTCTGAGGCTCTGGATCATTAGCCTTCCAGTTGCTTTGCACTGGAAGTGTGGTGCAAAGCAGCCAGTGTAGAAGAGGACTGGGGCCACTGTTTGCCACAACAGCAGTAAGTTGGTCTCTAGAATGTACAGGATGCAGCATTTTGTATTTCTGTGTATGGTGTGTTATCTTTAATTCTTTAAACATATACTGTACCATATATGCTAAGTTATAGATGCCACAGATATCAGAAGCTCAAATATACTGATTTTGTACAATTAGAATCTCAGTTCCGATATTGCTTTAATACAGAATACTGCATTTAGTTTGTGAGGAAAATAAGAAAAAGGAAAAAAATCAAAGGTGCTAGGTGCAATCATTATATCACAACATATTCTTTTCACAATGTGCACGCTTTGAGACAGTGCTCTGCTCTCCAAGAAAATGCAAACTCTAATATTAGAATGTGTGCCAGGGCCCAAAGGACAAGGACAAACCTGCTGACCCTTTCTTACACTTTCTTAAAACTAGAGGGCATTCAAAGCATCTGTAGTGGAAGGATGGCTTTCCAGAATGATGGGAGGGTTCAGGGAGGTCATGAATGCTGAGTCTGTGAAACTATTCAGATGTGTGTACTTGATAATTAAATTTGGCACCCTCTTAGGTAAAGAATATAATATATTGAGTATCTAAACTAGATAAATGAACCTCTTTGTATCTTAAATTATTTTTTAAAGATTTAACAAAGCAGCATTTCATGTTGAGGATTACTGTACATATGTGCTAAAAACCAAACTCCAAACACTCTTGCGCCATTTCTTTAAAAGACAAACAAGACTGTTTTTTAAATACCCTGTATGGATTTTCATCAAAACTTTAAAAAAAAAATCATTTCTGGGCTAAGATAAGCATGAAAAATTTCAGTCCAAGGTAACTGACAACAGCCATTGAAAACAAAGACTTAAAAAGAAAATATCACAATTATTACTATAGTATCCCATGATAATAAATACAATTACTAATTAAAATAATGCTATATAAATGTAAAGTAACTTCCAGTTGCAGATTTCAAAGTGCTTTATGAACAACGATTTAATTCTCACAAATATTCCAATTAGGTAGCTGGCATTATCCTGGTTTTACAGATGGAAAAAACTGAAACATACCATGATTAAGAGATTTGCAAAGGTCACTTAGGAAATCTATGAAAAAGATCCGGATCTGCAGTCATATGCTTAAAATACAATGCGACCCTCATAATAAAACTTTGTTACAGTTAACTGTTTCTTTCTCAACATAAGACCAATATATCTTTGTTCCAAACTACTTTAAATATATTATCAACACCTTGTTATTACAACACCTACTGCAGTATGCATGGACCTCAGAAATGGTGTTAAAGTGAAGAGAGAGTTAAGTATGCAGCCTGACATTCTTTAGAGGGCTATATTAGTTCGTACTTCCAGTCTGAGAGAGTACACTCTTACACCCTCTCTAAATGTATTAGAAGTTATTTCAGGCATGCAGTAGGAACAAGAATGTGCTTTAACAAGATTCAAAACATTGATTTCAATGGTTGTAATGTAGCAAAACATCTCTTTTAATCCCCAAGTGGTTCTGTGACAGCTGAAAAATATCAAAGTCTAATCGAACTGGCATGTTTGCTGAACAATGAAGCATTGCAATGTCCTACTTTCTCTCTTCTGAATATCAGTTTATTTGTATCAGTGAAATAGTTCCACCTAATAATTTAATCATTTCTCAGATATCATTAGCTGAGGCAGGGCATCAATATTAAAGTGACTAAATAGATAAATAAGTGAGAAAATAACCTATGATTATTGGAGACGAATATGTACTAAACTGCAAAGTTTCATGTGTGATCAGACATCCTGATATTTTTTCCAAGCTTTACTATTAGAGAGAGTCATTTTTTCCACTACTGCGGGAGTAGAGAGCTCATTAAATCAGTCTGTGTATGAGGGAGGAATTGCAGTTTTTCATTCTCAAAATAACTCTTTTGGCCACTAAAATAGTTACTGCTGTCCATTTCTTAATGTTAACTGGTAATACCAACTCATCCAGCACCCTTAAAATGCACAAAGCTTGGAGAAGGAAAGATAGTGACACTTACAGTTTCTGAGAGAGAGAGCACTGAATATAGTATCCAGACACATGAATTTTTGACAGGTATAAAGGATGTGCAAAAGATTCTCATGTAGCCGTCTACATCTCCAGCATTCACTGTGTGTTGTCAACCTAGCCTTAAACAAATGTTCTGGTGTCCACTAGTGCCTGTTTAATACCTTGTTCTGGGAATAGCAAAGATAAAGAACTTGAAGTATCTTTCACATTAAGCCAGATATCCTCCCAGGTTTCTGTTAGATAGTAAGGTTAAATTCTTTTCCCCATTTTTGGGGAGACTGAGATTGAGAGGGTACTGCAAAGCATTAAGACACCTGCAAGTAATTCCTATAAAGTGACTTTTATTTCCATATTTCGTAACATGTTCTTCTACAGGTGAGAGAGTTGAAACGGACCAGTTGCTCCCCATCCTCATATGAATCCTCGAGTATAGCTGCTGAAAGAATGAACTAATTCTGTCATTCAGTTTCTGGTGCTAAAAGGTCAAGATGGTAAATATATCTGAGGTCAGTTAGAGCAGCTGCCTCTACAACAGGAGTGGAAACTAAAGAGATTCTGAGAAGCTGAAAACTACTGTATGTGTAAACTAGCTATTAAAAATAAAGATCAGCCATGACATACAAGTAAGAACTCTGGAATTCCATTAACCATTTAAGCACAGTAACAGTAAAAATCCAGATTAGGGCATATGTGTAGGCACAGGCATCTGACAAATATATTACAACATTGTTTTAAATCATTGATCAGAAGATCCTTTGCTATGTTTTCTCCTCTGCTGCTCCCATAATGCCAGTATGAAAGGCTTCTCAGTGACTTAGCAGTGGCAGCAGAAAAATCAAATGCACCAGCCCAGGTATACTGTATTGCATGAAACACAAGTTAATGACCTCAACAATCAGCATGCTGAAAGAGCTGTCACTTTTAGGTTCATGACAGAAAACATCAGCAGAAAGTGAACTCAGGAAGTGAGGTATTTCTCTACCAACAGCTATATAAAGCAATAATATTTGAGAAACCTCTGCCTGAATGCAATTCACTTTATAACATAATATAGGGACAAGACATGCCTTCAGAAGTAACTTGGAAAGGCATCTGCTAGTACAGTAAGAAATATACCTCCAATGAACTTTGAAGTAAGAAATGTTTCTGAAAACTGGACCAGACAAAAGAAGCTGAGGTTGATGGAGTTTGCTGGACACGAAGCAGACAGATTGTCAACAACTCAAAAAAGACTGTAAGTGTTCACATATACAGTAAAAGCTTTGTTACCCGGCATGTTGGGGAAATGCAGGGTGCTGGTTAGTCAAAAATTCTGGTTAACTAAGAGTTATACTTACCAATGTAATACAAATTTTCAAAGAATTAGAATACAATAAAATGAATAAAGTATAAAATAGGACACAGGTACTCACATGTCCAATAGTAGTACTGCCCTGCAGAGTGGTTCGTTTCTTGAAGCACTTAGGTGTACACAGGTAAAGTTTTCTGTACAGTAGGTTATCTTATGCCACTACATATCACTAGGGGCATGGCGTATACCCAGATCACTAAAAATACACTTAACACGAAGACACACATACACATATTTATCAAGTGTGTATATATATAGGCATGGGAAACTAAAAGAAAAAATCATCCCAAACAACTGTAAACCTACAGGCAAATTATTTATAAGTGTAAGATGCTTCTTGTACTCCATATAAAAATGATCCAGTTCAAAAGAAAGTCTTATTATAAGAACAATTTGGGCCCAATACAGCCAATAGATGAATAGTTAATACTGCTGAAACTCATAATGAAAGACTGCCTTTGCAGATGAAGATGACATGTTGAAAGACAGAATTTTATTAGGTGTCAAACTCCAAAGAGCTTTAGGAAAAATTAGCTGAAGTCCTATAGAAGATACAGAAAATAGCACAAATCCACAGGGCTTCCAAACTAAGATACTGAAAAATACCAGTTGGAAAGTAAATGCATTACCATATGGCAAGAATGTATAGAACTGAACAGCAGAGAACATAATGAGGTTGTTTCACACATTTTCCCCTATTCTGGGCATCTCTGATTTTGAGCCCTTTGGAAATGGGAGCTCAGAAAAAGTGGGCAGACAAAAAAGGTAAATGGGCACACCTGCAGTAAATTTAAATGGAAGCACAGGAAAACAGACATGCCAAGCACAAGGAAAAATGTGTATCAAGTGTAAAAAGGGAAAACATTTTTCCTCACCTCTGCCAGTTGGGTAATTTTGAGTCCTCGAAGGGAGAGATACATACCATCATGGAAAGATACGAATCAGAGACTGATACTGAACAAGACACTAAACTGTTTCTGGCATCACTACAATCAGCAGTGACAGATATGGATGAAGCAATCATCACATTACTGACAGGGAAAGCTAAAACACCCATAAAATTCAAAGTTGATACAGGAGCATAGATCAACTCTGTACCAGAATCAGAATAAAGAGCACACATCACCAATAAACCATAGCACTAATACATGTGACTAGAAGGCTATGCTGGATACCCACTCCTGGCACCAGGAAAGTGTACAGTGACATGTGGCAAAAATCATTCATTATACAAAAGCTGTTGCAACATTTTACATCATATAACCCCAATATTAAATTGACATTTATAATTTTGCAGCACCAACTGTGAACATGTTGTGACATTTGTTATTTCAACTAAAACAGCGAGGTAAAATGAGCTGGTATATAACGGCTAACAGTAATGCAACATTTAATCGATAAATGACTATTCATTTTGTCCATAAACAGCTTGATATTAGTCAAGGCCAACATGTGATACATTCTTCTCACAATACTTGGGCATAATGCTCATTAATATATAGAGAAAAGAACACACTAGCTACTCTGATGATAGTCTGTACATTATAATGACAAGAACGTAGACAAAGATGAAAGGAAGGCCAAGATTTTCAAAAAACAGTTTATGTCCTTAAAAAGGTCTAGTGTAGACAAGGCCATGGAATGCCAGTCTCAAAGACAACACTCTTGATACACATGCTCTGAGGATCTCTATGCAACTTGTGCTTTTCAGGTTGCAGGCTTTGGTATTGGTATAAAGGGCATTTTCACTGAAGAGGATGCTCTGAAAAATGTTGATGAAGCTTTCTCTGAACTATGCATATGTGGTACGGCTACCATTGTGGCCAACTCAAGAGTCCTGGCAACTTCAAAACCACTGAGCTTCTTTCTGCCTTCCAGAAAGGAAGAAAGGGAAGAGTAAAATATCCTGCACTAGAAAGAAAAGAATGCAACAAACTAATTTTGATGTAGCAATGAGCACCAAAGAAGCTTGTGCAGAGGCTCCTTGTATGCTTGCTGCTGCACAGTTCTTTCTCCTACTCGTTATGCAATGGAACTATAAGCCTTATGTGGACCCTGCTATTTTGGATGAAATTCCCCTAAATGAGCATAACACTTTATTGTTATGCACAGTAAATGTAACTGTGGCCCTACAAAGCAGCAAACAGTAATGTTGCATGCCCTTGTGACTGACGGTTCTTGGCAGAACAAAACTATTAGCAATCTTTTTCCACAGCTGAAAAATAGCCTTTGTGTATTCATTTCTTCTGGGCCTAATGGTAATCAAAATGCAGAATTCATTTCCATGTAACTGAATGTATCGTATAGACATCTGATTTCATTGTTGAAATATTCAGTGACCTAAGAAGCAAGCCAAGAAGTACACACCTTCTCAGATGCTAAATATCAGTTAAGATTACTTTCAGATACCATATATATGTACAGTGTTGCATGGAGCATGCATGAAATTTAAATAATTTCAAATGGCACTGGATTATTTGGCCAAAACTTGCAGAATCGTATGCATGCCAGAAATATTGTGAGAAAAAATGGAGCTCAGAAAGGTTTGTGGAGGACTGGAATGTTACAGTTTGAAGTTAATATTCACTGACATATTATCTAAGAACTATAACAATTTGGAATTCAAAGTGTTTGACGTAGTGGACACCACAAAGCTGCACACAAATACCCAGTGTGGAAGAAAATCTTACTACATCAGCCCCTTCACTGCCACCCAGAGATAATAAATTCAGTAGAACCTAAGAGTTATGAACACCTCAAAAATGGAGGTTGTTCGTAACTCTGAAATGTTCATAACTCTGACCAAAACCCTATGGTTTCAAAAATTTATGACATTGACTTAATACAGCTTTGAAACTTTACTATGCAGAGGAAAAATGCTATTTTTAGCAGGGCTTTGGAGCGGAGCACGGAGCTAGAGCACAGAGCAGCTCCGGAGCAGTGGAGATGCAGGTTTTTGTCTGGAGCTGGAGCGGAGCCAGAGCACAGCTCCAAAGCCCTGGTTTTTAGCCATCTTAATCTAAATGAAACAAGCACACAAACAGTTTCTTAGCTTGTCAAATCTTTTTTTTTTTAAACTTTCCCCTTTTTATTTAGTCGTTTATGTTTAACACAGTACTGTACTGTATTTGTTTTTCTTGGGGGCCGGGGTCTGTCTTTGTTGCTGCCTGATTACATACTTCCAGTTCCAAATGAGGTATGTTGTTGACTCTGGATTTGTGCCGGAAATGGCCCACCTTGATTATCATGCACATTGTGAAGAGAGTTGTCACTTTGGATGGGCTATTACCAGCAGGAGAGTGAGTTTGTGGGGGGGGGGGGTGGAGGGTGAGAAAACCTGGATTTGTGCTGGAAATGGCCCAACTTGATGATCACTTTAGATAAGCTATTACCAGCAGGACAGTGGGGTGGGAGGAGGTATTGTTTCATGATCTCTGTGTGTATATAATGTCTGCTGCAGTTTCCACGGTATGCATCCGATGAAGTGAGCTGTAGCTCACAAAAGCTCATGCTCAAATAAATTGGTTAGTCTCTAAGGTGCCACAAGTACTCCTTTTCTTTTTGCGAATACAGACTAACACGGCTGTTACTCTGAAATTCGTCACTCTGGTGTTCATAACTCTGAGGTTCTACCATAACATAAAAAAAATGTCCAATCAACAATAGCACCCTACAAGGATCTTGAAGTTTTTAAAGTGTAATCAGCAAAGAATTTGTAATCATCTGATCAATAAATAAAAAGCATTTATGGAAAATATTCCCAGTATGAAATGTCATTCTTCAATAATAACTGATTAAAAAGTGATGCTTTACAATAAAATAGAGAGAAAAAAAGATGGTGTGGAATCAGAGTTTTATCAGCATGTATTTGGGATAAGCACATTGCTCACATGCAGGGAAGCAACAGGAGTTATGAAAGCCATCTTAAACAACTGCCAATAATATATTCATACCATACCACACTTTTTGCTATGCCTCCAATTTCCTGTGTGACAGATCATTTTATCTCCCGGTGCCTCAGTAGTCCCATCTGTAATATCCTTTTACCAACCTCCACTTTACTGTATTTTGTAAAGCTTTCCAAAAACAAATCAGCCTGAGGCAGACATCTGACATGTAAAATTTCAGCCCAAATGGTTACAGTTTGGCAAAGTTATAAGCAACTGAAAACAGGGTCTTATAATGGGAAGTGTCAGGCAACCTCAATAATAGATAACATTACCGCCCCAGACTATAATATGCCTCTTACTTTTTTAAACATCTCTTTTAGAAATATATGAATTGTAAAATAATACAGTATTACTGTTTTTATGACCCTTTGCCCATAACACCAAGATGGCTCAGGCTCAGTTTGCATCTAGGCCTACATGATTGCACAGGAGAAAGGGGACGTAAGACTTCACTATGCTTTTGGCCATCCTCTTCTGCATCTCTACTCCAGACATAGTGAGCAGGCCAGTACTTTCCCCACCCCTATGTAGGCGAGCATGGAGTGGCGGGGAGAAGGGCGGGGAAAGCGGGGAGACTTGGCTGCATCTTCATTGTGCCTGCCAGAGCAGCTGAGAAGTAGGAATAGTAATTTGCTATTATTAAGCACTAGAAGGAAGGGGAATATATTTAGGACCTCTCCTACTGACTCATCAAATTGAAGATTTTTCTTCAGACACGTGTTCAAGACACAGACTGTGTCCTTCAGTACAGTTTCCTTATTATTTGTCAAGTCCCAACGGTGAGCTCAGGGCTCAGACACAGTCCTCACCTGAAGAGGTTACAATATAAGGGTGAAATTCACTCAAGTGCAGAGGACCTACGCAAGATCCTGTGTACTACATAATCCCTTAACATGTAGGAAGAAAGATGGTCTTGTGGTGAAGGTACCAGAAGTGGGAGTCAAGATCTGGAGTAGAAGTCAGACACCACATTTCTTGTGTGATCTTCCACAAGACATTAAATCTGCCTTTTCCTTAGTTCCCCATCTATAAAATAGCATACTGATAATATTTTCCTACATCACCTAAATTGCTAGTTTAATTCATTAATGTTTGTGTAACACTCATACTGATTTCCTGGTGCCTCCTCCAAACTCTTTCCTTTTGCAATCTGTGCTCCTCTCTCCAAGTTCCGTGTGGGTTGCTCCAGGATCTTTCTGCTTTCTCAAACATAGGCAAGAAATTCCTGTTTTCCTTGACAATGCAGCCTGCCTGTTAGCACCCTCTAAATGGGCTTAAAAAGGGCTAAAGAGATGAAAAGGGTCTTGCACAGGTTTTCTACATTAGAATGCATTTCATCCTTAGCATTTATTGATGTCTATGTCCTTGCCACAGAATTTTACAAACTTTGCCTGCCTTTTCAACCTCACTGTACATTACAGTATCAAACATGTTTCTCCAGGAGATGTTTCATGTGACTCACTGGATAATGAATTGCAACTGATCATGGCATAAAGATAATTTGTGAACCAAAAGAACTCTAAAACTTTAAACACACCTGTTAAAACCAACTAGTCTGTAACAGTATTACAGCTACCAAGATTACCAACATTTCTCTTTAGATCTCTCTAGTTATGGTTTTATGACTTAGCTGTAAAAGTGTAACTTGAGGAGGAAACTGAAGGCTTTCATTTTGAATAAGAAATTTAAAAATAAAAATACAGAACATTTCGTACATTTAAATCCTGCAAGAACAAAAGAATCTACCAGTTCAGGGCTGGCTCAATTGCAGTCTATCGGTGCAGCTGTAGTGCAGACCCATGCACCTCCACCTAGAGCTCCTGGAAGCCCTGTGTCACCTTTCCACAAGATGCAGCATGCACTGCCTGCCCTAGCTATGTCAACCGCTATGGAGGAAGGAGTAGGACAGACCATAGCTTCCTCAGCGGTGGCGAGGCTAACACTGGTCGTGGCACTACACTGGATCAGCCCTTGCACTTGGGGAAGCACAAGCCCAGCCATTTTGATTGGCTCCCGCTCCTTGCATTTCACTGCTCCATGAGTCCTAGTTCCACGCCCCTGTGCAATTAGGCAGACCCAGGCAAAAACTGATCCTCTTTTGGAGCGCCTATAACTTTATATTTCATTAATGTTTTAAAACAGTCAGTTCATAAATGTGTTTTAGTCCCTTTTGTACGTACTTTATCAAAATTAAGACTCAAATAGCCATGGACAGCGAGGGTTTTATAAATTTGTCTTTAGCACTTGGATACAAAAAGATAGAAGACAGGCACAGCCAGGGAAGTGCTACAAAAATGGTGATTATGGACAAAAACTGTACAGATTCATTTAGTTAAAACAACCAATTATGTATTGTACAGACTTGCTTTGAACATGTTTAAAATAATAATCATGCAACTATCAGCAGGACATTTGTAATAGATACAGAAATGTTAAATTAAACCAAGTTTTTAATTCATTAACCTTGAAGTCAATGAGAATATTCCCATGAGAAAGGTATACACTCTTACATATCTGTAGGATTGGGGCCCATGAGATTTAAATATATTGGTGTAAAGGTGTAGGGACAGTTTAAAAATCACTTGCAAATATGTATCTATATAATAATAATACATAAATATGACTTCAAAAACCTTTACAAACATTGTTTACTTATTCATATAAACACCAAAGAAACCATTATAGTCAAGCAACAGATCCAAAATTTTAAATTATTGTTTTAATATAAGAGCTTGATATGAGTTGTCCAAAGAGAAGAGGACATTTTGTTTATCTACTTCCCTTTTCCATATACTACTACAGAAAAAAAAAAGCTACAGGAAATGCTTTCTGTTATGTTAAAAATGTGATTTAAACACATGAAAACAAAACCTGATAATGCTGAAACTTCTGTTTAAACATACCCTGTTGTGCCCAACTATTTAGGCAACACTACCAAACTGTGGATACTCTTCCATGTGTGATGCAGTACCTAGGCATACAGAGGTGTGTTTAGGATGTTACACAGTTTCAGATTCCTAATATCTGATTTTCTGAGGTTGAGTCAGAGTTTTCAGATTATCTGAAAGCAGTTTTTGGTGGTTTAATTACTTATCTTTTTCCTGGGCTAATTAAGGTCAGTTCGCAAAAATCCCCTGCAGGACATTGTAAAATATCACTTGTTAAAAAGATTGTGTTGTTTGTTCTTGACAAATGTGAAGTGACATCCCACCAGTGTCTTTTGTAAGAACATATAAAGGAGCTGATTCATGTAAAAAAAAAAAAATCCTACCAGGAACCAATGAAAAAGACAATGCTTATCGTAAAGAGGAGTGCCTCTAAGTAAATGGTTCACACATTTTGCTCACATGAGATGAAAAGAGATGATTTTGAATTCATTTTACATTTGATCACAGAAGAAGAATGTTCCAGATCAAAGGATACCATGGAGAGTAACAAAATGCAACTAGATCCAAAAACATCTGTCAAAGGTTTGAGGTCTAAAATTGCGCTCTCTTACATTTATGTACTGTTATGTAACCACAAAAGAGCCAGCAGACGTTAAGCCCCTTGAAGTTTGTACTTTGTAATGTAGCGTGGTTGGGAAAACTCCATCAACTAAAAGAAAATAGAAATAAATTTAACATTTTAAGATAAAGAGAATGTACAGTAACCAATGACTGAGAGTTCAAACTCTACTCTCCTTATGTATAATCAGACAATATTTCCACAAGACTAACACTGTCAAAGTGGTACTGACCTGAATAAAAGCTTTAGTAATTTCAATATATCATCAGCATAGGAAATGAGTTTGATGGTCTTAATCCAATTCTCAAAAACCTCCACTACAATTAGCACTAATTGGCAACTTTTTTGGCAGTCTCTTTAGAGAGGCCAATGATTGAATGGTCATGGGGCTTGAACTGTCCTTTCACTCCTAGAGATATCTCCTTCGAGCCAGGATTGAGGCTTATTGGTGGGACAATATGGAGAAGTTTGCCCTGTTACTGCCTGTGTTGTACCTGTTCTATGGATAAACAGACTTCATTCCAGGGCTGTCATTGCTATCATCTTTACAAGAAATAAATTGCAGTAAAAGAGAATGCAATTTTTTTGTTTACCTCTTTAGGACAAGGCACTTAAAAGATAACAAATGATTGAAGGCACTGCTATTTCAAATATAATGTGCCAAAAAATTAATTCAGCTGAAGTGAACTAAAAATAGGTTTGGAATGGTTTGGGGTTGTTTTTTTAGTTCAGGGTGGTTTGTTGAGTAGTCAGCATGACAAATTCTTCTGAAAACTTTGGATGAAGTGGGATACTTTTTTTGGCATTATCTGGATGCTCTGAAAAACTAATGCTGTTTTTGTAGTGTATTTAAATTGTCAAATTTCAAGACAAGGTTGATTACATGGTTGGCGTCACGTCACTCCCCAGAGTAAGAGACTTGTTGGAAGCTTGTTGTGCTCTAGCTATCCCTGCTGGTATGTAGCTCCTTGGAAGCTGACCAGATTTAGAGCAGCTCCTGGTGCCACAAAGACCAGGGCTGGTACTTGCACAGCACTAGCTTTGCGATGGCTCTCACATTTCTTCTGTGATGACTGGAGCTGGCACAGCAAAGAAACTGGTCCGTTACATCAGCACGTACAAGGCAAATCAGAAGCTAGAGCAGAGCCTTTTCTCCAGTTAATAGACTTATCTTGTGTAGAAGCTGAAAGTAGATGACAGGGGATGGATCGCGCTATGATTGCCTGTTCTGTTTATTCCCTCTGAAGAACCTGGTATTGGCCACAGTTGGAAGACAGGATACTGGACTAGATGGACCATTGGTCTGACACAGTATGGCTGTTCTTATGAGTTTTCAGTGTTATTACTACCAAGGAACTAGATGATTTTTGCAGCATTGTAGATTCCTGAACCTCACATTATTAAACTTCTAGATGTTCAAGGAAACATATGCAGCCCCTTCACTAAGGAAAACCATTTCTGTTCTACCAAAAATCACACTCTTTAATCTGTTGTCTGCTATCTCTTTACTCCTGGCCAGGAATATAACAGCCTAGTTACTGTTGCATTCCCTTAGTCTAACAGCACTAACTTCTAGAAAATGGAGTTATTACTTCCCGAAAACTGTTTCTTTTCACAGATGTCTGAACTTCACAGAATTAGTGACATTCAGTTTTGCACACTCAATCCCTTTCTTTTGCAAGATCACTAATCTGTTTTGTTGTTGCATCATAATACTATTTGTTAAATGCTACCAATGTGCTCAGCCCGGTACAGGGCACAAAAGACAGGCTGTGCCTCACCAACATAGCTTACAGTAATATAAGGCAGACGCAGAGTAGATAGGAAGAACAGGTAAAACCAAAACAAAACTTCTGCTCATACCCTCATCTGATCAATTATTAGCATCACTAATTAATTTCTTGTGGGTGTTGTGGAAGAAGTGAGCGTTTTGGGAGGGATTTAAAAGAACATGAGTTATACAGGCTTGGTAGATCAGTATTTGTAGAGTGTTCCATGAGCTCTGAGAAATGTATCTGTTTCAGGCCTGACCTCTTCTAGGCCACTCCCCTTTGTTATTCTATTAAATGGTCAAGGACCTGATGTGATGTGGTATGCCTGGGACAGCCCTCACTGGAAATGCCAATGTCAAGGCAGGCTGCAAAAGGGAGAGCAGATACTCCCAAGACTGGTGGGTAACTCTGAAGTTAAACTCCCCAACCAGTCACAAACTGTTCTCCTGATCCCCCACACTGGTTATCTAAAAGCAAAAAAGAAATCACACAGCCCCCTTATTGCATTCCAGTTCTCTGGCTCCCAATCAGTACCTAGGTCCAGTACAGTGAGAAGTATTTAAAAGAACTCTGCTCTCAAAAACAAAATGTTCTTCTGACCCCAAAGGGTGAGCCACATTGCCAGATCAGTATAGGTTTGGATCTTGTCCAAAATACCACACTGCCAGCCAATCCTTTAGTGTCTAAAATGAAAGGTTTATTATAAAGAAAAATGAAAGAACAAGAAGAGAAATGTTAAATGGTAAAACAGTCACATACATACAAAGGTTTCAAAGGCCATATATCAGGTTCCTAGCAGTATTGGAAAGTTTGCTGGCTTGAAAGTCTCTCTGGAACACATCCACAGCTTGGATGGGTCATTCAGTTGTTTGTTCAGAGCTTCAGTTTGTAGAAAGGTTACTCCAGAGATAAGAATCAGGAATGAAGACAAGAAGCAGGACTGAAGACAAAATGGAGATGATGCAGCTGCCCTTTATAGTCCTTTTGCCATGCGTCTGGTACTTCCTTTGTTTCAAACACAAACTCATAGCACATGGCATTGAAAGGCCTTTGAGTTCTCTCCATAGGCATGCCCCTGCATGCCTTGCTGAGTCATAAGGTGTAGTCCCTGGCCCTTTCAATGGGTTCATCGTACAGTTGATGTCCCTTGATGGGCCATCAAGCAGACCTAGTGCTCATGCCAGTCTGTCTGGGAGTGTCACCCAGAAACACAGCCCAAGTTTGGAAATACAGATATACCCTACATATCTATAACCCATAATACAAAGGTGATACAAAACATATAAACATGATTATCATACTTGGCAAATTATAACATTTTCGCAGATACCTCACACGGCATATCTGGCACAACTCATTGCCATTTTATAATATTGGTATTCATAATATCCTAAAGTGTCCCCCAGATTCCATACAGTGTCACACATGACCTGTTACAGAGTATTGGAGATTCTAATAAAGAATCACATTAGGCCACATCCAATAAGACACCAAGTGCCCTTAACTACCCTTGACTACTTATTAACATTTGGGAGGGAAAACTGTCCCCTGAAACACTCAATTACTGGACAAATAAATCAATTCTGAGACTGTATGAGTGAGAGAATAAAGAAGGGTAGTAACTTTCAGGAAACAGGTTTCAATAGACAGATTCTATGCCTCTGATGCAAAGTAGAAAACAACTATGATTTGTCCCTGTTAAAACTTCCCTTCTAATACTTTTTCAGACTCAACTTTTCCAATAACACCTATTCCTTTTCATATAAAGGTGAATTTTGCATGGAAAACGTGGGAGAATGTGTTTTTTCCTGTTGTCATTTTGCCAAAATTTTAAGGAAAAGGGAAATTCATGAGGCACAAAGTTACCTAAGATTAAATGGCAAGAAATATTTGCATGAAATTTAGTGAAAAGCGTTCATCCTTTCTGCACAGGTCCACTTTAAGTCCTGTGCCCCTTGACCCACATTCCACTACCCTTGCTCACATTCAATAGTCCCTTACCCTGTGGGTAGTTCTGTTGATTTCAAAATCAGAGAGACGCAGTTACTCCCAGAGTAATGGATCATTCAGCATTAGCAAGGGCATCAGAATCCAGCCATTTAGGATTATAATCTGGTGATATTTCACAAAGGGTTAATACTGTAGAAATGGTAGTGAACTGAATTAAAGCTTTACTATTTTCAACATATCAACAGCATGGGGGTGTTGAGTGTACTGCAAGTATGTCCATGAAAATGAAATGAATTCAGAACAACTACTAGCTAAAAATAGCATTGGAGATAAAGATGTATGGAACAGTTCCCGGCTGTCTTTAAACACAAAATCTGACAGAAATTCCAGTTACTATAAATGGGCATGTCTGTCTGTTTAGTTGTGTAAGTTACATGTGTGTTCTTTTAATTTAACAAAAAATAGCAATTACATTTTTATTGCCCTATGGATGAGTATCATAAATATTTATATTTAGGCAGTACAACATGTTATCTAAATGAATGTGACTTTGTCTGCTAACGTATGTTTCTAGGCTTCTAGTATTTCAGGTTGTTCTGTTTCAGTGTCAGAAGTTCAATAGATTTTGTGTTTTCTGTCTGTGAATTACTCATTTTTGTTATTAATAAAAGCGGTTAGCAGTGATTTCCATGTTATTTCTTGAAATCAAAATAAGCTGCCTCTTTAAGCTGCCAGCTCAGTTAAAGAGCATGAGCAAAAAATATTGTCACTGTGATGAAGATTTTCGTCTCTACTATTATTATTTATTTTTAATGTACTATACACATTTAAGACCAAATCCTGGCCTTAGGGGTAGCAAATTAATCCTCATTACAACATACTGTATCCATAGAGTAACACAAATGGTGACATCCAAGCTCCATTTACGCCAGTGGAAGTTTTGCCATTGTCTTCAGTGGGGCCAGGATTTTCCTAAAACCTCTTCAGATGCACAGATGACCCAGTTTTGGCAGAAGGGAGGCCAACAGTGAGGGATGATGTGGCCCTGCATATGTTGAGCTGTATCCCGCATTTGCCCACCTCATTCTGAGGAGGCACTACTATTAGTGGGGCTAACTGTGTGAGAGAAAGGTGCAACAAAGATAATGAGAGATGATGTGAGTGAGTAGAGGAGTCTGTGCTCACTTGCAGTGAAATTTATACCCCTGCAGTGGACTGGCAAAAGACCTATGAATAGCTCAGGTTTAACCTAAGTGGGTTTAAGTGGGACATAGTAGAGCTATTTGAACATTTTAGCCCAAACTGGTTTTCAACAGAAAATTGGGTTTCCAACAGAACAAATTTATTCACAAAAAGTGTCTGTTTTCCATGGGAAATGTCAACTTTTCATCCAAAATATTAATATTCAAAATCTGAAAAGTGTTCTGTTTTCTGCCAAAAATGAAGATGTGAGATGCAGAAATGCCACTGTGGTGCATCATGGGAACTGTAGTTCTGGTGTCTCATTGCCCCATTCTTCTCTATAAGTTGTGTTCCCTAGACAACATCTCCTGTTATATGGCAGGGCTAAGAAGAGGACAGTGTGTGTCATAGGAAATGAAGTTTAGACAGGAACCTGGCCTGGAGAAGGGGATAACGAGGCATCACAGCAGCATATGTGAACAGAAATTTTCAGTTTAACACGATCACAAAACAAAAAAAAGATTTACATAGCTCCACTTGCTCACCGTTACTGACTGAAAAACCAAGCACAAAACTGCAATAACCTACCTTCACCAGTTTGATCCTGGTCCCACTGAATTAAAGGGGGCAAAACTCTCATTGATTTCAGTGGGCGTAGGAGCAGGCTCAATCAGACAAAGAAAATACATATATACTATTCAAATGTAACATTGATTACAATATCTAAAAAACCACCCTGCAATGCCACAATTTGAGAGGATTTGGCTGGGCTGCATCCTGGGCCTGCCTTTTGCTGATCTTTTGGAAGAAGATAGGAAGGGATCGCTGGCATCATCTTACTGTAGAAGGACTTCCTGAGGCAAGACAGAGATATTAACCCTCCTAACCCCTTCCTACTCCTGAAGCGTAGCCTCCTCCAGTGATGAGCTGTCAAAATCTTGACAACAAGTTCCCTCCTCACCCTACGAGGGGTTCGTTGCCCACCCCCACGAGACTCCTGCCCCATCCAACCCCCCCTGCGTTCCTTGACACACACCCCCCAGGACGCCTGCCCCATCCACCTCCTCCCCTGTCCCCTGTCTGCCCTCAGAACCAGGCAGGTAGTTGGTGCCCACCCCACCCCAAAGAGCCAGAGGCACCTGCTGGGGGGCGAGGTTGGGAGTCCCGGAGCTGCTTACCTGGGGCAGCTCCCAGGAAGCATCCGGTAGGTTCCTCTGGCTCCTAGGGGCGGGGGAGCATAGCTGGGGGTGAGCAGGGGGAGCGGCCACTCCTGCACCGATCACATCAAAAGTGGCGCCTTAGGCACCGACTCCCTGGGTGCTCCGGGGCTGGAGCCCCCATGGGGAATCAGCTGTTCGGCGGGAAGTCTGGGAGGGCTGAGAAGCAGGCAGCGGCTTCACACTCAGGTCAAGGGTGACAGAGGTGAGCTGGCGCAGGGAGCGGTTCCCCTGTGCCCCCCCCCGGGTTACCTGCTGCAGCGCGGGCGGCCCTCCTCACACCCACCCCGCCCCAGCTCACCTCTGCCTCCCTGGGCCTGAGCAGGAAGCCGCGGCCTGCTTCTCAGCCTGCCCCAGCTTCCCGCGCGAACAGCTGATTCGTGGGAAGCCTGAGGGGGTGGAGAAGCAGAGCGGGGCGGCACATTCAGGGGAGGAGGCGGAGGTGAGCTGGGGCCGGGGGTGGGGTGGGGAGCTGCCGGTGGATGCTCTGCACCCACCAAATTTTCCCCTTGGGTGCTCCATGGCTAGAGCACCCATGGAATCGGCGCCTAAGGCGCCACTTTTGGCTGGTTAAATTTAGAAGCTCTTTTAGAACCGGTTGTCCCTCGCGGAACAACCAGTTCAAAAAGGACTTCTAAATTTAACCGGTTCTAGTGAACCGGTGCGAACCGGCTCCAGCTCACCACTGGCCTCCTCCCTCTGGCCTTTGCTTACCTTCCCTGCTCTGTTTCCGCTCCCAATCTGTAATTCTTTGTCTACTACAGTGTAGCCTCAAATTCTGCCATTTCCAACTCCCCATGGAACGCTGGAGCAAAACCTTCTCCTACTGATTAGGAGATCACAAATCCCTGCTTCTAGCTAACTCTCCTTTAAGTTTCTCCTCTATAAAGGAATTTTTATAAAGATGTGATTGCCACATTACTAGGTTGCTGCAATATTGCCAGAAGCAAAGGTTCAAAAATCATAAGTCAGACTCCCCCAAAATTATGGGATTAGCCACAAAATCATGATTTTTTTTTTAAAAAAAAGGCTATACTGTGTTTTTTGAACTTCCCCGGCCCATGCTCAGTGTGTGAGACAGTGTTGCCAACACTCCCCAATTTATATAAATGTTTCGGACCCCTGCTGCAGGAGTTCTCACCCTGCCATCTGCCCATCTCTTGCCAAGCAATTAATTCTGCCTCTCCCTACCTCCACATCTGCCCAGCCCCTAGCTTCCTATCAATTCTGCCCTCCCAGACCCCAGGTCAATTCTATGCCTGCATCAGTTCTGGCCCTTTACCTCCCAACTCACCTCTGCTCCTGCAGATCCAGGGGTTCTTCACCTGTTCTCCCTGACCTGGGGGAATGGGGGGGGGAGTTGCAGTGGGATCCCTTCTCCCCGTCTTAGGACAGGTGGGCAGCTCCAAGGGTTCTCTTCACCCTCTTCCCCTTCCTGGGCGTTTGTTGCTAGAAGGAAAGGGGAAGGGGAGGAGCAGGTGAGCAACAGGAGGCTCCTTAGAGGGAAAGGGGAATCGGGGCCACAGTGCACTTTCTGTTTCCTCCTTCCCTCCTGTGAGAACTGGGTTAGGTTGCTGAAGAGGGGAAGAGCTCAGCCTGCTTCCTACAGCAGCTCAGATTGGCTGCTCTTCTCCAGGAGGCAGGCAATTGGTGGAGACAGCCAGCCAATCAGAACAGGCTCCTCCACCCCCCTGCAGGACAGGGCTGAAATTGCCTAGGGGGCTAGAACTTCTCCCATCATGCCAGACTAGCTCCTGCCCGAGCCAAAATCCCCTCACTCATGGAAAAAGTAACGCCCATTGTTATTTACCAGATAGCGTAGTCTCACATTAGAAGCCACAGCTCAGAGTAATACATACTGGAGGATGTTGTAATTAATTATCAGTGAGCACAGTTAAAATGTTTCAGGTGTCTTTGATAACTAAACGTTAGCTCAGTACCTACAGTATTGCTGAAGTATTCCATGTGCTAATACTGAAGTAATGGAATACAAGGTAAAATTGGAAAGCATTTTAGCGTGATCACTGTACTATTAACGTCACGTATCTTGGTAGCATTCAATTTTAATTTTCCATTTCACCAGCCATGCAACTAACCTTTCTAAGTGACAACACGAAACAATAATAGAGTCTGAATAAATCAAGGAAACGACATGGGATAACTCTGTTCATTTTAATTTGGAGTCCCATCCTATGTAAATGCCTATATAACTCCTACTCACACTAAAGAAATGTAGGTTTTGCCCTCAGTGTGTTTCACATTAGTCTCTAAACATTGTTGATTGGCTTTGCTCTGAGATTCAAAGAAATGAAAGATGATTTGTGACCTAGATAGGAAGTTTCTATCATGAAATATTATTTAAACAAAAATAATCTACTTTTTTTGGCTGTGCATCTTTGGAGTCTGTTTAATTTAAGTTGATGGAAAATCTGATAATTAAACAACAGCCCTTCAATTTCCTGATATTGTTTAGGTTTGCTCTTCTACTTGGCTTCTTTGAAGGTCCTTTGATATGCACTCAGATAATAGATTTAGACATACTACAGATCACCTACTATCTATTAAAATGTACTTGAATTAGCAGCCATTTGTACCATTTTGTTGTCTGTGTCCTGACTTTTACAATCAAGTTATCTATGTTTAATTAGACAGAGGTTATCTATGATTATTTCACAGATCTTAGCAATGCACAAATGTTCTTTTTATAGTTTAAACTTCTAGCCACAGTAAACCTTAGCAAGACGTACAAAAATTTTACTGAAAGTACTTCTCAAGAGGAAATTATTTGTATTTTAAACATTAAATAGATTCATGATATTTCACCTCAGAAGATTATAAACTCTTTCAGATCAGACATTGCATTTATTCAGTAAAATATCAGCAGGCCAGTGTTGATTTCACTACAAAACTTAAAAATTTGTGTTAATCCATTAGTCTTTTTATTGTTATACATTCTTTTTGCTAGAAATGCATTAACTGCCACACAGATATGCACGGGGATCATGAAAGGTAGCTGCTTCTTGTCTGCACCTCTCTTCACTCCAACCCGCAAGTCATATTCCCACAGAGCTCACTTTGTATGGAACTGCACTTAAGGAATTTCCACAGGGAAACAGGAACATGTACATTGTTGGCGCTGCTCTCCTTCTTAATACTACTTTTTCTATGTGACGTGGTGGCAGTCAATTTGAAAATAATCAGGACTGTTAGAAGTGGAAAATCCCACATTTGTTAGGACTTTGGGCACTTACGGAAATCCAGTGGTTATTTTCATGGGGCTTTTTCCACTTATTTCTGAAGTACACTGTATCCTCTTTATCACCAGTGTATAAAAGGCAAGTGTGCAACACCATGGCTCTTTACTACAATGCACTAAATTTCATTTAATTACTCCATTAAACCAAACCACTCATGTGCACTAAAGAGAGGAGTTATCTCTTGATGACAATGTTATTTAATAGAGAAAACATCTAAGAGCAAACCTTTGAGCAACAAAGAAGCCAAACTAGATTTCAGCTAATAATTTCTCTTTCCAATTTAAAAAAAAAAATCTGTTTTTACGTTAGAGGTTCAATAAAAAAAAAAGCAAGCCTTTTCCTTCTGTTTTTGAAGACTAGAGCAGCTTTAGTTTGAAACTTTTTAAACTTGAGATTTTGCAGGCAATTAGCAAAATGACAAATGTCTTAGTTGCATTTCTGTTTAAAAATTGTCATTCTAGGTTTCAAAAATGTCTTTGATTCATATAGAATACCTAGTCACATAAATTCTTATATTTACAACCACCATCTTTAAAGGTTTCAGAGTAGCAGCCATGTTAGTCTGTATTTGCAAAAAGAAAAGGAGTACTTGTGGCACCTTAGAGACTAACCAATTTGAGCATAAGCTTTCGTGAACTGCAGCTCACTTCATCGGATGTATAAAGTGGAAAATACAGTGAGGAGATTTATATACACACAGACCATGAAAAAATGGGTGTTTATCATACACATTGTAAGGAGAGTGGTCACTTAAGATGAGCTATTACCAGCAGGAGAGTGGGGTGGGGGAAGAGAAAACCTTTTGAAGTGATAATCAAGGTGGGCCATTTCCAGGAGTTAACAAGAACGTCTGAGGAACGGGGGCAGGGGGGGGAAGGAATAAACAATGGGAAATAGTTTTACTTTGTATAATGACTCAACCACTCCCAGTCTCTATTCAAGCCTAAGTTAATTGTATCCAATTTGCAAATTAATTCCAATTCAGCAGTCTCTCACTGGAGTCTGGTTTTGAAGTTTTTGTGTTGAAGAATTGCCACTTTTAGGTCTGTAATCGAGTGACCAGAGAGATTGAAGTGTTCTCCGACTGGTTTATGAATGTTATAATTCTTGACATCTGATTTGTGTCCATTTATTCTTTTACGTAGAGACTGTCCAGTTTGGCCAATGTACATGGCAGAGGGGCATTGCTGGCACATGATGGCATACATCACATTGGTAGATGTGCAGGTGAACGAGCCTCTGATAGTGTGGCTGATGTGATTAGGCCCTATGATGGTGTCCCCTGAATAGATATGTGGACACAGTTGGCAACGGGCTTTGTTGCAAGGATAGGTTCCTGGGTTAGTGGTTCTGTTGTGTGGTGTGTGGTTGCTGGTGAGTATTTGCTTCAGGTTGGGGTGCTGTCTGTAGGCAAGGACTGGCCTGTCTCCCAAGATCTGTGAGAGTGATGGGTTGTCCTTCAGGATAGGTTGTAGATCCTTGATAATGCGTTGGAGAGGTTTTAGTTGGGGGCTGAAGGTGATGGCTAGTGGCGTTCTGTTATTTTCTTTGTTGGGCCTGTCCTGTAGTAGGTGACTTCTGGGTACTCTTCTGGCTCTGTCAATCTGTTTCTTCACTTCAGCAGGTGGGTATTGTAGTTGTTAGAATGCTTGACAGAGATCTTGTAGGTGTTTGTCTCTGAGGGGTTGGAGCAAAAAGAGCTTGGCTGTAGACAATGGACTGTGTGGTGTGGTCTGGATGAAAGCTGGAGGCATGTAGGTAGGAATAGCAGTCAGTAGGTTTCCAGTATAGAGCGGTGTTTATATGACCGTCGCTTATTAGCACTGTAGCGTCCAGGAAGTGGATCTCTTCAGAGAATATCAGGATAGGAAGGGACCTCAGGAGGTCATCTAGTCCAACCCCCTGCTCAAAGCAGGGCCAATCCCCAATTTTTCCCCCAGATCCCTAAATGGCCCCCTCAAGGATTGAACTCACAACCCTGGGTTTAGCAGGCCAATGCTCAAACCACTGAGCTATCCCTCTCCCCCTCTTGTGTGGACTGGTCCAGGCTGAGGTTGATGATGGGATGGAAGGATGACCCATCACTCTCACAGATCTTGGGAGACAGGCCAGTCCTTGCCTACAGACAGCCCCCCAACCTGAAGCAAATACTCACCAGCAACCACACACCACGCAATTTCCTGCCCCCCCCCACCCCACCCCCACTGTTCCTCAGACGTTTTTGTTAACTCCTGGAAATGTGCTGGAAATGGCCCACCTTGATTATCACTTCAAAAGGTTTTCTCTCCCCTCACCCTACTCTCCTGCTGGTAATAGCTCATCTTAAGTGATCACTCTCCTTACAATGTGTATGATAGACACCCATTTTTTCATGGTCTGTGTGTATATAAATCTCCTCACTGTATTTTCCACTTTATGCATCCGATGAAGTGAGCTGTAGCTCACGAAAGCTTATGCTCAAATAAATTGGAGCCATCTTTAAAGGGGCTCCAAACCTGCCTCCAGTTTTAAAAGTTGAATTAATTATGAATTTAAAAAGCATTCAGAGGTCTAACGGATTTGTGGGCATAATCAATTAGCTATGCTGTCCATTTTGCACTGCCTTTCCACCTTTTATATCTGCATCACTTCAAAGAATGTATAAAATGCTACCATTCTGATTTGATAGAAATCCACACCCACTTTGCATAAGTGAAAGTGACTATGCTAAGTGCAAGACAATGAAGAGTCAGGCCCTAGTATTAGCACCTGCAAAATTGCAGGTTGTTTTAAAAAACAGGCCCTAGGTGCTATTGGTCAGCAAACTAGATTTTGTCTTTGTGTTTTCCCTCAGTGTTGACTTAATAAAAATTAAGTACTTTCAAAATCTTGTCATTTGATCCTAGTATTTAGTAACTTACTTATACCAAACTTCAGCAGCCTTTCACCTGCATAGTGGATCAAAGATTTAATCTACATACTTTACTCATGTCCTTACATCATAACTTGTTTTGAAGTGATCCCTTTGAAATATGATCTGTGTAATAATCTTCTCTGATTCCACTCAAGGTAGTGCTCTCCCCTTAAAACAACAAATACAGGGCCTGATCCTACAAGCATTTGCTATAATGAATAGTCCCCTGGACTTCAAGTAATGTCATAAACTCACTTGGGCTACTTATTGCAATAAGCACTGGACTCGGCAATGTTTGCAAGGTCAGGACCGCAACTGTAAAAAAGTATGTTTGGATATTTTACTAAAACATGCACTGTGATAGGAAAAGATTGAAAAAATACCATTTCTTTATATAGGACTATCGCTTTCGTACACTTTCAAATACCTTACTGTAATTTAAACACATGTCCATGTATGAGCAAACCCAACAATTTTTAGCGGTACAAGTAAAATACTGAAGGCTTTCATCTCTTTTGTAGGGATGCGTTGATTCTTTTTCCTAAAATGATATTCATGAGATGTGTAGCATGAGCAATTATTATTTATTTGTATCATTTTAGTGCATAGGAGCACCAGTCATCAATCAGGACCCCATTGTACAAGGCGCCATGGGTGGCCAGTCACCTGGCCGCTGTGGGACGCTAGCCCCCAGCCCCTCTCCTTGTGCTTGAGGCCCTGCCCCTTCCCCTCCCCATGTTCCCCCCTCCCCATGTTCCCCCCTCCCCAACAGAAGCCCAAAGCACCCCTGCTGCGGCCCCCAACCCCAGCACCGGGCAGTGTGGCCACAATGCTCCAGGCCCTGGTGCGCCAGGAGCCTGGGTGGCGTGGTCCAAGCAGGTGACCCAGCACCAGCCACTGCGAGTCCCTGTGGGAGGCAGGCCAGCCAGCTCCAACCCCAGCCCTCCTGGGCAAAGGCAGAGTGCCAGGAACTGGGGGCAAAGCATGGGTGGGGCCACACCAGGCTGTTTGGGGACGCACACCCTCCCCACACCTACGATACATGCCACCCATGCAAGGCACTTGTACAAACACAAGAACAAAAAAAGACAGTCCCTGCCCCAGAGATTTTACAATCTAAGTAGACTGATACAGCATCTCTTCCAGCTTCTGTTTCCTAGAAACTTAAGTTACCCATCATGTGTCCTAGCTCTAAACAAAAAAAATAATAATAATAAAGACCATACGCTGTCAAATATTTGCAGTTTGTTGGACAGATTCTGATCTCAGTTATGGTGTTGTAAAAATGAAGTCGAAGGAGTCTAGATTTATACTGGTGTAATTGAGATTAGAATCTGGGCCTGTATCTCTCATAGGTTATCTTTTCAGAGTTTCCAGATCAATTATTCTGGAACTGATCCGGCATGAAGCAGAGTTCCCTCATTCCATTAACTGTATTCAGAGTTGAGAGCTCTCAACACCTCATAGGATTTGGCCCTCAAATAAAACAATCTACTTTCACTGCCAAAATTTAAAATTTCTTGGCCATCACAGAAGTATAGGGAATACATTGTTTGTAAAGGTCCATAAGCCTTGGGGAGTTCTGTATATTACATAAGTTAACCAGGATGATTAAGAGAGATATAGGTATTAAGGAAAAATTAATTTTGTTGTGTTCCTACCCACTAAAACCCTATCATTATGGTATACCCACAGCTGTGTAAAATTGAGCTTCTAGGACACCAGCATCTCAGAAATAGATCTGAAACACTAATTTCCACAGTACATAACCTGGCTAGGTCATAATATGTATTAATAGGAGTTATTGGTTATTCAGATAGTGGGAGGATCTAGATACAATTTGAATATTCTGACTTATCATATTTCATATTATAGCAACTATTTTGAGTTTAGGTTTTGTTCATCAGTAGCTCAGTATTTCTCTACATGAAGCCTATAAGAAAATATATTCAAATTTTCCTTTAAAAAGATTCAAACTCAGGGGAGGGTCAGGTGTATCTGGTATATTTGGTCCAAATATACTAGTCAATGGGCGACATGGCTGTAAGTATTGTTAGCAATTGAATTTGTGCAGGTGGAAAGAGGTGCACATACCCTCAAGAGACATAGGGTGGGAAAAAGCAAGCCATTTTGAGGGATAGCTCAGTGGTTTGAGCATTGGCTTGCTAAACCCAGGGTTGTGAGTTCAATCCTTGAGGGGGGTATTTAGGGATCTGGGGCAAAAATTGGGGATTGGTCGGTCCTGCTTTCAGCAGGGGGTTGGACTAGATGATCTCCTGAGGTCCCTTCCAACCCTGATATTCTATGATTCTATGATAAATAAAATTTTAAAAACACGCCCACTTTAGACTTTCCCTCAGAAATGGCCTGTGAACCAAAACCAAATTTTTTTGACGTTTGAAACTCTTATTATTTTTTCCATTTTTGTGTGCCTCTTTGCTTCCATTAGGAACCAGAAGATAAGTTGTTCTCACCAACCACTCCCCCAGACCTTAGCTCTGGTTTCTCTTGCCTCTGCCTTGTATCTATTTGAATAAATTGCCCCTCCAGCGCCTCAGTATCGGGATCCCTCCTCTTCCCCTGACTTATCTTGCCACAGGCTGAGGACTATCTGGGTAAGTTCACCCCCCAGGACCTCATTATCAGGACCCTTCTCTCCCTCCTCAATACACCTTTCATCCTGGGCCTTGCCAATGGCTTGTTCCTTTGGGCAGTTGGTCAAGCCTCTTCTCCGCTAGGTGTGTCTGATCTTTCACTCCCAGATCCACTGCCCCCCTTTCAAGAACTTCTTCCCCAAGTCCTCCAGCGTGTCGACTTCGAACTTGTTGCAATATGTGTACGTCTTTAAACAGTGCACCTGGAGGATTACCTGGAGGTTCTGCTCTTGAGATTTCTTTAAGCAGACCCCACCGTTGGGGTGTCTGTGTGTCCTCTGCAATTTTTACATCAGGGAAATGGAGCACAGTACATTCCTGTCATCACCGCATAGGGCACAACCTTATAACACCCTCCCTCTGCAACTTAAATTTTCCTTCCACTTCCAATGGAATGACTGCCATGGGGTAAGTATGCTTTCCCGCCCCCCATGTATACAGTGGATTGTTATGGTCACCCCTTTCTGTTGCTCTTGCCATCTAACCAAGGTACTCTGTACAAGGGAAGACGTACCTGCCGAATCCACCACATCCCTTGTGGTTCTCCAGCCTACTTTAGCCCAGGCCCAACTTTTATACCTGTCCACCCACAGAACTCCGCAAACCCACAGTCCACCTCTGAGCAGTCTTTCATTGTATGTCCTTTGCCAGCACACGGGTAACAAACAACTGAGCAAGCACTGGGGCACCCTTGTTCACCTCTTGCATCCCCTACCTGGGCTTCGATGAATGAGGTTCCTCACGCTTCTTTCCCCACTCCCTATTTGTGGGGGAACAGAGCTCTTTCCATGGAAAGTCCGCTTCCACATACGCCTCCATTAGCTTTACAGCAGCCTCTAGCAATTCCAGCTGATGCCTTCTGACCCAAACTCTTGTAGCCTCAGGGAGATTCTGGGTAAACTGTTCAGGAATAATTGAGTCCATCAGGGCCTCTATGTCCTGTCTATCTGGCTTCAACTACCAATTGGCTAGTCAGATAATTTTTGCACAAAAGCCTGGAAGTATATCCCACTGTTCCACCTAGCTGCCCTGTATTGTTGATGATATTTCTCCAGACAGGCTCCACCAGCCAGCGCAGGATCCCCCACCGCCCCCGTTGCACCAGGAGAAGTCACTGCTCAAGCCTCAACTGAGAGGGTTAAGATCCTGGGAGCTGAATTATTTAGGGACCAGCATGCCTAGTGGGCTTACCACAGCTCCATAGTCCCCAAAGTCCCCAAGTTAGTCTGCCCTTCTACTGATTCCCCTGGGCAAACAAGGGGTGGAGGGAAGGATGGGGGCCCCAGCTTTCCCTCTCCACTGGGTCCTGGTCCAGGGCCAAGGGAAAGGGGTGAAGAACATCCCAGCCTCTCTAGCTGGTACCCTAGACCAGCCTCTCCTGGGCTGCTTCCTATCTCCCAGGAGTTCAGGGTGTGGCCACAGCACTCTGCTTCCCTCCCAGGGTTCCTCAAGCAGTCTCAACAATTCAAATAATCATTTGGGGCTTCCCAGCTCCCTTCTTAGTACCCAGTCATTCCCCTCATCAAGGGGAAGGGGAGGGAAAAAGGAGTCCAGTGCCTGTTCATACCCCAGTCAAAGAAGGCCCTTCCCCTGTGGATTTCACTGTTCCAGAAGGTAACTGGCTTCCTTTTTGCAGACAGCCTCTCCTTCACACTCCTTCTGCTTGATTTCCAGAGTCCCTTTTTCAGCCAGTCCTCCATATGGAATATGCTCTGCAGCTGCTGAGGGGTGAGGCCTTCTTGACCCAGTACTGCTCCATCACTCCTGTAGTCTTAGTGAGGGGCCTATAAACCTCATCACAATCCTGAACAATCCCCCACATGTCACAGGGCACTTCTTTAGCCACCCATTGATCAGTAATCTCCACTAGAAACTGGCTGACTGGCTTCAATTAAGCTTTCAGCTTTCTCTGTACTGCAGCAAGGTCAGTGACCAGTGACTAGGCCTCTGTCACAGACTGGAACAAATACGAATAAAATTACAAGGTTGGATTCAATTATTAATCCAATCTGAATCAAGGATTCATTCTAACCCTGTTGGGATAAGTATTTGAACCTTTGGGTTCTTATCTAAACCAAACCTGAACCTTTTAAGGTTCTCCTATCACTATAAGTGATTTCCCCAAATAAGCCATTTCCTCAAATCTTTTAATGTCTTTTCATTAAAAAAAAAAAAAATACTGTGAGAGTCTATGTCCCTCAGCGATTTCAGAGATCACAGGAGTGATTTCCTGCTGTGTTCTGAGGAATCAAATTATTCTATATGAATGATCCAGAGAAAAAGCTGATTTTAGGCTCTCTTACAATACCAGAGCATGATACTTCCTGACTTAAAACTTCAACAGTTAGATTTCTCAGTATTTCTCAGTAGGTGTTGTTCAAGGTTGGCAAGATGTTACAATCCCTTACTACATAAGCCCCATGTTCTAGATCTAGTTATGCTAAATGGGAAGAAAAGGACATGTTATTTATGGTTTTATTTCACCTTGTTGTCAAAGTTGTTCTGGGGTCTAAACTCCAGGCCTGGAGAGCTCTTTAGAGCCCCAGCTGCAGATTTCTGGCAGTGCTTCAGCACGAACAGGATAAAAAGAACCCACTGACTCAGACATGTAGAAAGGAGATACACAATGTAAACCCAAAACACATCTAATTGAGCATAGAAGGGGGCTGCCACATGATAGCAAAAGACTGCCAAATCCTAGGAAATTTTTGGCATCTAATAATAGGGGCAGTGCAATAAAAGAAAATCAAGTAAAGAATTTATTAAAGTTGTAGGAAAAAGCGTAGGACTTGTGTCACTTTTCACAGGGCAAATTCTTTATCCCACTTCATTAATACAAAGATTGTTGAGTTGATAAAAGCTTTAACACACAGCACATCTGTTGTGGGACAATAACTGCTCTCCATTTATCTCTGCTATGTGCATCAACAAAGTCTAAAGAGAAGTTCATGCTCTTCCTACACTCCAACCTCTCACCCCAGTACCAGTGTCAGGGCATTTTCTTTCCCCCTGCTTTGTTTCAATCAGAAAAGCTCTAAAGTATTGCCTTTGTTTAAACTACAGAGGGTCTGCAGCCTGCTGTAAGCTTTAGGAAGAAAGACATTGCAGTAGGTTACCCCTCAAGAAACTATGGGATGTAAAAAGGAACACAAAAGGGAATGTGAAAATCTGAGGAATAACAGATATTTTAATAACATTTTTAGAAAATTTTAAGTGGACAAAAGTTTATTTTTGTCATAGAGCAGTAGTGTAGAAACAGTAACTGAATACAAATCTAATTTACATAAATTATTTACAATTTGTTAAACTAATTTGTAATAATTATCGAATTCTGATTATGTCTAGAAAGTGTTTAAATCAATTGTTTTTCATGAATAGTTTCTAAGGCTGTGTCTACACTATGGACCTTACAGCAGCACAACTGTATCGTTGCAACTGCACCGCAGTAAGGTCTCCTGGGTAGCTATGCTGTGCCAGTGGGAGAGAGCTCTCCCGCTGGCATAATTAAACCACCCCCAATGAGTGGCGGTAGCTATGCTGACAGGACAGCATCTCTCACCAACATAGCACTGTCCACACCGGCGCTTTTCTCGGTGAAATTTATGTTGGTTAGGGAGGTGGGTTTTTTTCACATCCCAACCAACAAAAGTTTTGCCGACAAAAGTGCTAGTGTAGACAAAGCCCATTATAATAGGACAATAAAAGCAACAACACAAAATATAGTGACGCTGAACAGACCTAATATCTTCATGGGATTAGTCCCATGATAACATAGTTCAGTAAAGGCAGTTAATACTACTGGCCTTGACTTTTATTTCCGTTTCCAAATTCTGGTGTAAACCCAGAGTAATTCCACTGAAGTCAATTGAATTTTCTCTGTATTGAGAAATGTTACACAGAGACACATATGGAAGGTTCAAAGGGCCATATTCTGAAGACAGTGTAGTCATTTCAGATTTACATTACTGTATCAGACAGCAGCCAGTATGTACAAATCAAATGTTTTACCAAATTGGATGAGATGAATCCACAAGCCCTGTAACTTCCTTTAAAACATTTGGTTTCTTTTTTGGTTCTTCTGTCTTACCTGTACTGTGAGCAGAGGTGAAAGTAAGCCGGTACGGTCCAGTACGGCATACTGGCTTCCCCGGCGGTGATTTAAAGGGCCGGGGCTCCCGCTGCTGGGGAGAGCCCCGGCCCTTTAAATCACTGCCGGAGCTCCGGCAGCGAGGCTCAGGAGGCGCTTTAAAGGGCCCGGGGCTCCCGCAGCAGCCAGAGCCACGGGCTCTTTAAATCTTGATTTAAAGGCCCTACCTCTTCTGGTTGAGGCCATGCCCCTGCTCAGGTCTCCAGCTTACTGGTAAATCCTTTAAGTTACTTTCACCCCTGACTGTGAGGGACAAGATGGATGAGGTAATATCTTTGATTGGTCCAACTTCTGTTGGTGAGAGAGGTGAGCTTCAAGCTTACACAAAGCTCTTCTTTAGCTCTGAGAAACTAAGGGCTTCTCTACAGTGGTGCTTTACAGCGCGGCAAGGTTCTCGCTCAGGGGTGTGAAAAAACACCCCCTGAGCGCTGCAAGTTTCAGCACTGTAAAGCGCCGGTGTAGACAGTGCACCATCTCTGGGAGCCGCGCTCCCAGCGCTGGTAGCTATTCCCCTCATGGAGGTGTTTTTTTATAGCACTGGGAGATCTCTCTCCCAGTGCTATGCCGCGACTACACAGTCATGTTAAAGCGAAGTGAAGACATGCCGTAACTTAGAGTGTCACAGTTAAATACAAGGTGGAACAGATTGTTCAGCATTAGTAATTAGCACATATTTCAAGGGACCATTCAAGATGAAATGGCCCATTAACACCCCTCCAATCATAGGGAGGAAAGAGGGGTGGAAGTTGCTGGGGGTAGGTCTTGTAATTGGATTACAGATTGTTGTAATAAACCATAAATCCAGTGTCTCCATTCAGGCCATGATTTTTAGTGTCTAGCAAAGTTATGAATTTAAGCTCCCAGGCTTATCTTTTGAAAGTGCAGGGCAGGTTTCCTTTGAGGAAGAGGACTGATTGGTCAGATACAGAGTGATCGCTCCGTGAAGAGTGTTCATCCACAGGTGATGTGGTGTTTTTGTCTTTTAACATATTCCTATGTGAGTTTATTCAGAAGTGTAGTGACTGTCTGGTTTCACCCACACAGTTGCTGTTGGGGCAGTTAGTGCACTGGACAAGGTACAGTATACCACATGTTTTGATAGGCATTTGTAGAACCTGTGGATCTTGAAAGGTGTGTAGTGTGGGGTGCTGATCATTGTGGCAGTGTAGATATGTCTTTAGGTTTTGCATCTGTTGTTCTGACAGGGTCTGGTACAGCTTGGCTGCTGTAGCTCTGTACATGAAGACAAGCCCTGAGTTAGTTTCCCAGACCTGAAGAAGAAGAGCTCTGTGTAAGCTCAAATGCTTGTCTCTCTTACCAACAGAAGTTGGTCCAATAAAAAATATTACCTCACCCACCTTGTCTCACTAATATCCTGAGTCCAATATGACTACAACAACACTCCATAAATTACCTGTACCATGTACCTCCCAGAGGTACTGCCTCCTAAAATGGTAGTTCTACTTCAGTTATAATGTCAGGAAGCAGCCAGTTAATTCTGAGAGCTTTATTAATCATTTGTTAAGAAAAGCAATCAACAATAGGAATTCACTGGCTCTCTGGAACCCAAACTAGATAATCTGGATAGCAACATATAAACCACTGAGTAACTGTGGAGCATTTAAAGATTGCAGAAGATGAGAGACATAAAACAAATAAAGAGAAATCCACTGTGATCAAAAGCGTAGTCAAGAAAAATTAAGATGCAAACAATTTTGGGGCTTAGAACCAAAACTTTCCCAATTTAATTGAAGTGTCTTTCATAGACAATTGAATCTGACCAGTAAAGAGGATCCACTATACATAGTATTTTGTAGCTTCATTCTGCTAAGAAGCCCTCAGAAGCATAAGAACATTATCTATGAGTATTTTCCCTGGAGCAAGGACTTTCCAAAACTAAGAAAATGTGGAGCTCTCTAGTTACCCTTGAAAGGTACTGACATGTAGTATGGAGTACTAGATAGAAGTCATCTGTGGCAAGGTTTAGCAGAGATAGTGCAAACTCCACCAAGGTTGATAAATCATCCCCACCTTTTAATCAGTGGGTAGAACAATTTTAACCAGGGATTCCAACAAGTCCCCTGACACATTACATTACTGGTTATGGGCCAAATTCCTGGCCCCAGTGAAGTCAAGGGGAATTTTACCATTTCACTTCAGTGGGGCCAGGATTTTACCTATGGAGTTTAAGGCATCCACAGCTCCAAGTTGTAAGCTTTTTAGGGTTGCTATACAAACTCACAAGGAGTCTTGTGGAGTTTACAAGCTGTGCACATATCTAAGACACATATTAAGTATCTTTGTGAACTACCTTATTTCAGAATGCTATTTCAGTGAAAGTCTGCGACTGATAGTTATTATTTGTATTACAGAGGGACATAACTCAGACTGTGACCCCAGTGTGCTATACAGGTGATAAGACAGAGACTTGGCCCCCAAAATTTTGCAATCTAAATAGACAAGGAAGACAAGGAGTGGAAAAGAAGTAAAATAAGGAGAACTGAGGGACAGAGAAGTTTGGTGACTTTCCCAAGAACTGGGAATGGAAAACAGATTTCTAAAGTCTCAGGCCACTGCCTGAACCACAATATCATCCTGCCTTCTAACAAAATATTATGAAGTCAAAAATTACCACAGGTACACAATTCTAAATGACAAGTGCCTGAAAAAGTGATTGTATGGTGGAGGGGGAACACGAAGTATTAATAATGAGGAGATGAGGAATCAGAACTACTTTCTTTTTCCTTTTATACCTTTTAGTTTTAGAAAGTTGTTTTCCTTCCCTCAAGTCAGCATGTGTGTTGCTGCTATTGTGGCAAACAATAATTTTCTTTGAGCTCGGAAGATAAATGAAAGGTCACAGAAGTATAGTTTTCTTGCACTAAATCTTCAAAGGAAAAAGGCTGCTAATCACCAGGGATGAAGTCTAGCATAGTAGAAAGGTCCTGAAACAGCTTCTTCAGAGAATGTTTTAACAATCAGACCCTTTTCTAAGGCGAAAATAAGTACACAATTGCAACCTTTATCTAATAATCGCTACCATGGGCTGCAACAGTGCCACTGCCTCAGAAGAGTGTCACATCAATATCTAAAGGCAATAATCAGAGGGAAAGAACATTAGCATCATTCAAGAGTGACTGTGTATTCTGGCCTGAGTTCTTTGATTTCACATCTTTTATCATTTGTTTAGGCTTGTATATTTTTTTCCTATAAAACAATGGAACTCTGTGTCTTTATCCAACTTTCTGTGACTTTGCATATCTGGCACATTTGGAAAAAACAGAGTTAAACTTCAAAATATTTAAAGTCTTTTTTTTAAAAAAGAGCCAATTCCCCCAGTATTTTCTAGGCAAACTATATATGATACATCAAAGACTCCTCCTAACTGAATGTAGTCACTGTTATCCTACAATGTACTGACAGTAGGGTGACCAGATGTCTCAATTTTATGGGGCAGTCCCTATATTCAAGACTTTGTCTTATATAGGCATTTATTATCCCCCACCCCCATCCTGATTTTCTACACATGCTATCTGGTCACCTTAACTGACGGATACCCTGATTCAGCTAGGAATTTAAGCTCATCAGTAGTCTCATGGATTCATGTACTTAATATTAGGCACATTGTTAAGTACCTTGCTGAACTGGAGCATAAACATATGAACACACATTTATGGATGAAGTAGTTCTTAAAATTTAAGAAGGAAGCTCCTAGAGACAGAGATATAGTACTGTAACCTACTAGCAAGGCTTAGTAACAACCAGTTCCATGCAAATAGGTTTTCTAAGATTTAGCATGAACCAGAAATCACTAAGGAATGAAGAGTGTTTTTATTAGATTTACTGAAACTGAAAATATAATGCCTACAAGGTCATTTAATATAATCTCCTCAGTAAGTGCCAGCTCACACTTCAATCACCAGCACAGTAATTCACGGTAGGGAAAAAAATGGCATTTGGAATATATATTAGTCCTAACAGACATTATCTGTCATCAATACCTGAACTGAAAAAAAATCAAACATTGGTTTTGACATGTTGATAAATGTTAGCCATTTTTAAATGCAGGTCTTTCATCACAATATTGTTTAAAAGGCAATCGGATAATAAGTGCTTTTTTTGGTGCACAATGAAATATTTTTATCAGCAGATCTATTACACATCTCTGAAAGTGTGATCTGTCTTACATGCTGTTATTCTAAAACTAAAAAGGCCATCAGAAGTTTAAGACTGCTAAACTACTTCAGATTGGACAGTTGTTACAGAAAAAAGCCTAATCTATTCTAAAAGGCCATGCTATATTATACGAGGGAAAATTTACAGTTGACTCAGTCAACCTCCTTCTGCCTGAAAAACAAGAAATATTTCCACTTTACTTCAAGAAGAAATTTCACTGGTTTTCAATGACTGTACTATTATTGTTAGAAAGGCAATGTGCTTTTGCTGATGGCAGCTACAAGTTTTATATCATTGCACTAAACTATATTAGCTAGGTTGCGCTATGACTCAGTCAACAGCAGTGCTGCATTCATGACTACAGGTTGTGAATTCAAGTCTCTCTTAGACTTGGGACTGGATGATAAGCACAGCAAGTTTTCTCCCAGTGGGAGATTAAAGGAGCCAGGCACAGAAAAGCAGACACAGGCAAAATGTAGGCAGAGGTGGTTCACCGAAAGAAGCCTTTGGAGATGCTTTCCTGGATATACCAACATAGTGCCTCCAGCTCTGGCTCAGACATGGAGTATATCCATCCGCAGGGCACCTTTGCCCTGGGCTGGAGGTCCACTGGGCAGTCATAGTCTATCTGTGGGGGAGTGAGTCAGCATTTTTCTTCTTGAACACATCCAGGTAGTCAGTGCTTGCCAGGGAGGCTGAGCCTGGAGCTGTTTCTAAGAGCTCTTATGACACTGACAAAGACCCAGCACTAACCTTGTTATCGGAAGCTGGAGTCAGAGCTGGGTCACAGTGTTGACTGAAGGCATTCCTACAAGAACAGAGCTTGATACTGGAGCTGCTGTCTCACTGATTTGTGCATCTACCTATCACCAGACTTTGTCACAAGTCCCTCTGGAAGACACATCCATGGTTTTGAAGATTTATACCAGAGAAAAAAGTCTCAAAATGGATACTCCAGGTGAAAGTTCAACTAGATGGACAATCAGTCATTTTACCCTTGTATGAGACAGAAGCAAAATATCCACCATTATTTGGCAGATCTGGGCTTGAGAAGCTCAAGGTGAATTGGAGTGAGATCAAGGTGAACAAAGAAGCATCTTAAAATCTTCAAGAAATACGTTTTTGACAAAGAACTTGGACAGATGACGAATGTATCAGTGAAGGAAAAAACAAACAGTTATCTGTGGCAGTGGAGACATCTGGGAGAGCACAAAGTCCAAACTTATTTGATTGGGCTTCCTTCTTTGTGTCTGTAGCAGAGAAACTTTTATGGACAATGTTAGTGAGTTCAACGAAAACTAAAAATTATGGGTGGTGTACCTTGGATGTTTTGAGCAAATGTAGCTTGCAACATCATTCCAGATGGACAAAGAGTTTCAACCATGCTGACAGTGATGGTCCAAAGGCATAGAGACTGCAGCATGACCTGTTGTCTCCAACTGTCATGGAACTGCCACATTCGCTGCAATTACTACAGCAATGCAGGAAAATATTTTTCCTACTCCATCAGTGACATCAGAGAAGTGGAAATTCAGTAGCACAGATTGTTGCTACTCTAAGGAAATTGTCAGAGCACTGTCAGTTCAGGTGCATTACTTAGGAATTAGGAGATTCCTTCCTCATTAGTTTGCCCTGTACATTACAGTGGTGTATTTGGTTGTCTGAAGTTAATTTTACCACTCTAATGCTACTTTACCATATAATCTAAAATTCTGATTTACTGTCTTGAGCAGCACTAGAAATTCTATTTACCTCCTCCTTAGTGAGCAACATTAATTGATGCCCTGCATGACCAATTTGTCTCTGGATCAATGGTTCTCAAACTTATTTGATTGGGCTTCCCTTCTTTGTGTCTGTAGTCATTTACGCCCCTCCTCCCAGGTACGTATACTGCCACCCAGCTCTGAAGGCAGAGCAGAGAGCAGCGGCTGCTGGCCAAGCACCCAGCTCTAAAGAAAGAGTCATGCCAGCAGCAGCACAGAAGTGAGCATGGCAATGTGAAAAGTGATTTTGCCACCCTTACTTCTGCATTGCTTCTGATACTCAGGGCTGATAGCCAGAGCCCCGCCGCCTCCAGGTGAGGGACTGGGCAGGGGTGGGAAGGAGAACCTGAGCTGCCTCCTGGTGAGGGATTGAGGAAGGGAAGAGAGCCTGAGCCTACGCTGCCTCCCGGTGAGGGATTGACAGAAGTGGGGAAGGGGAGCCTGAGCCTGGGTGGCAGGGCTCTGGCTGTGCCCTTTATCCCCACTCCCGGATGTGCATGGCCCTTCCACACAAGTCCCAGCCACCTGGGGCTGATAGCCAGAGCTCTTAAAAAAAACAATAACAAAAACCACAGCTTACACCTCTCTTGAAATATTCCCATGCCTCCCTTGGGAGGACCACCCCATAGTTTGAGAACCGCTGCTCTGGATTATACAATGAGCAAATCTGAAAGATATTACTGACTGTATCAGTACTTACAAGAAGGCTGTTGAAATAGCTATTGCCATGCAAACTGTAAAGAAGAATTCTCTGGAATTTAGTGGGAGCTGAGGAAGTTCACCTCCTGAATCAGTGAGACAGAGGAACGGGGAACATAAAGAATTTCTGTGTGACCGTTGTGTACAAACTACACATGCTGAGAAGGATTGCAGAGCATGCCAGGTTATTTGCAGAAAGTACCAGAAGAAAAGACACATCGCCATCGCCTCTTGCACAGCTCAACGACCAGCAACACAGACAATCTAAGAAGACAACTATGAAGACTGAACCTAAGAACAGACAGAGGTCAGGAATTCATAATGTGGAAAGAGACAAAAGCTCTAGGATTCAGTATGGCTGTAGCCACGTTGGTCCCTGGATGTTAGAGAGACAGGGTAGTAAGGTAATATCTTTCACTGGAGCAACTTAAGAAGAGGATAGCAAGAGCAGACAAAGTTATGGGGGCAGCAAGGGCCCCTCAACTTTGCTTCTTTCTCATTAACTATGCAATGCCAGGGTCCTTGCTTATCAGTTTGGGACCTTTTTCCACTGTTGTTAAGTATCATAGAATATCAGGGTTGGAAGGGACCTCATGAGGTCATCTAGTCCAACCCCCTGCTCAAAGCAGGACCAATCCCCAATTTTTGCCCCAGATCCCAAATGGCCTCCTCAAGGATTGAACTCACAACCCTAGGTTTAGCAGGCCAATGCTCAAACCGCTGAGCTATCCCTGCCCCCAGAAGGCTAGAACATATGCATATACACATGGCAGATACAGACTTTAATTAGCTGGGCTAGTTCTTCAGGCAGTGTAAATTGACATAGCCCCAGTGACTTCAATAGTTACACTGATTTAACACCAGCTGAGAACCTGGCCCTCTAATTCTGGAGACGGGAAGAAACTGTGCTGGAATAAAATGGAATAATGAAGATGGACTAGCAATTATGGGAGATACAGGGCCTGAGGTGCCCAAAATAAGTAGTTGATCTTTAGTACGCCACTGAAGACAAATATATTCATCCCTGAGGTCATGATAGTTGAAATTCTCTTCTGTTCCCTATAAGATTTGAAGCAGAAGAAAATACATTTTCTTTATTTTGGATTGAAGATTCCTTTTCTTGCTAGCTGACCTTAATATTTGTACACTATCTCTGGCATCTGACAGTTTTGCATTCTTAGTCCCTCTGAAACTTGTGCTACCGGTCTGTTTTCATGTTGGGATAGTTCTATTGTATCTACACTTTCCATATTTATATAATTAACTCCAAAATTATCTATAATTAACTCCAAATTTGTTGGAAGAAATTGCTATATAAACAGAATAAAATTAGGAGATTCCTTCCTCATTAGTTTGCCCTGAATATTACAGTGATATATTTGGTTGTCTGAAGTTAATTTTACCAGTCTAATGCTACTTTACCATATAATCTAAAATTCTGATTTAGTGTCCTGAGCAGCACTAGAAATTCTGTTTACCTCTCCTTAGTGATCAATATACAGTCCCACTTCCATATGCCCAGCTAATATGTTGCTCCTGCAGTTCACTAGCCCAAATTTCTCCTCCACAGACATGGATGCTTGTATTATTGCGAGAAGTAGTCTTCTCAAAGTTCCTCCAACAAGCTCTCCTTCTCCTGAGGCACTTGATGGGATGCCTGTAATGTTTAAGCAAAATGCAGAGAACAGCAGCAATGTGATAGTTTAAAAGAAATAGTTTTAGAAAGTTAACAGTTAGCAGAGTTCCATATTAAAGATAATAAAGTACTTTTCTGGAAAGTAAAAATATACAGTAATTTTGTTTATAATTTAGATTGCCAGGGAGAAAAGTACGATACTAAAAGTACGATATTGTACACCTGACAAGCACAGTTGCGAGTTTACAATCATAGGGACAAATCTTGGATTTCAGAAAATGTGCACAGAGGTAAGCCATAAAACTCAACTTTGCACTACCCTGATTTTTGGAGCTGTTCTGCACAGAGATGCTCTAGTGGTGCAAGTGGGCACCATGAGGGAGGTGGTGGAATCTCCTTCCTTAGAAGTTTTTAAGGTCAGGCTTGACAAAGTCCTGGCTGGGGTGATTAGTTGGGGATTGGTCCTGCTTTGAGCAGGGAGTTGGACTAGATAACCTCCTGAGGTCCCTTCCAACCCTGATATTCTATGATTCTATGAGAAGGGAATAAATTAGAGAAACCCTCAGGCTGCCTTAATCTAGCATAGTGGCAACACTTTTCCTCAGCCACACACTATACCCTCAGCAGAGAAGAAAATGTCAGAGGACCCTCTATGCCAGTTCTTTGCCACCAGAGGATTCCCTTTGCATTCAGGTGATCACCCAGGTCCAGTAATGCTGGCTCTATGGCCAGATGTCCGTGGCAGTGTGGTATAAACTGGCCCATGGATTTGTTTAACAATAACAATAATAATAGGGCAGCTTTATTACTCTTGATATGATATTTCTATTATCTCATTTTGAGTTTACATGGGAATATAATGTATTGGCCTTTAGTCTGCATCTACTTCCTCCACGTATTTATGTGTTCACATTATGTAAATGCTAAAGAAAACTCATTTCTAACATCTTTTTGAACAGACAATATTTTATTTTTCTTCCTGGGTTTACTTCATGGGTTCTGTCTTACACTATTGTTATCTGTTTCTAATCTTCTCTGATGCCAACAAGACAAGTTCACACCATTTCTTCTAACATTGCTTATCAAGTCTTGAAGTCAGTGAATAGTCTTCATCCAGATACCTCCTTGTCTTCTTTCCCACACTCGCAAAAATGAGACAACAGTAGTGGGTTAGTTTCTTTGGTTACTGAATACATTTTATTTCAGTCTTTGTGAATATATCTGAAATAGGAAAATGTATATTTGCCCTCCACACACAACATTGTGTATGAAAATTAGGTTAACTACAAAACAGTATGGGGAATCTTTCACTGCAGAAAATAAAGATGCATAGTGTAGGATTTCCATTTAATTGCAAAATAATGAATTTTACTTCAGTTTAGGCTCTTAGATATGATCCAGTTTATATGTCTTCAGTAATTGGATAGAAGTTTCTTGTATTAAGATGCATTTAAATGTAGGGATAGTGATGGTTTACAATCCAGCACTGTGTTTATTTGCTCTTGAGTTATTACCCTACTGAAAAAGAATTTTCCATACTTCATAAATAGGAAGTGCACCCAAGTTAGCATTTAATTAAGCCAGAGGGGATGACTTAATGATCTAACCATCAGGTTCAAAACACCTAGTTACTGGAATGATCTGTCAAGTCCTAGTGGGGTCAACTAAGTCCTTCATCCTTTGAGCTATATAAATTAAGATGCATGCAGTTTACTAGTGAATAACTTTTAAATGACACCTTAAACAGAAGTCTGATTGCTTAACATGGTTATTATGGATCTATTCATTGCTCTTTTGCCAAAATTTCTCCTCCTCCATTGTTTAATGTGCTGCATGCTCTCCTCCAGAATAGAGGTAACTGCATACCCAACGGTTCTGATTACAATAATCATAGGCTTTAAAACTGTGGACTCAAAACACTTGTTTCCTTTCCCTTTTTTCTGTCAGTTGCAGTTGATCCTTTGGCTCTACTTTTTGACAGTAGCACTCAAAAACAGCATTATATGTGGATCATCTAGTTCAAAAGCATATTCTGATGATAAATCAATTAAAATTTCTTTAGCATGTTGAAGACTTGATGGGACAGAAAATCATTTTAGAGAGAGCAGACAGGGCCATCCCTAGCTATTCTGGGGAGGGGGGTGTGGGATACTAGGTCTCCGTGTGGGAGGCGAGGCTGGCTTGGGGGGCAGGGTGGAACTGTCCCCCAGCGCTCAAAGGGGACGCGGCTGGGGCCAGGTCGCTGCACTTCCCGCCACTGGGGAGTGCAGGCCCAACCCTGCTGCGGTCCTCAGGGGAGTGGAGGTGGGGCTGGGGTGGAGCAGGGGCAGGAAGAGGTGGGGTGGGGGCAGAGCAGGGTGGGGGCTTTGGGGAAGGGGCGGAATGGGAATGGGGATGGAGCAGAGCAGGGGCAGGAAGAGGTGGGGCTGGAGCAGAGCAAGGGTGGGGGGCCTGGGAAAGAGGCAAGCAGGGGCTGGAGCAGCACATAGCTATGCTGGGCACCAGGAAATTTGGAGCACCAAATTTCCTCGTGCCCCAAATTTCCTGGTGCCCTACGCAGTTGTGTGCTTTGCGTATGGGTAGGGACAGCCCTGAGAGCAGACATTTATTATTATCCCCAATTACAAATGAGAAGTTGAGACACAGAGAAATTACACGACTTGCCAAAGGTCACAGAGGAAATATGTGACAGTGCTGAGAAATGAACCAAGATCTCCTGAGTCCCAGTCCAGTTCATAACCACAGGTCATAGAATCATAGACATGTAGGGCTGGAAGGGACCTCAAGAGATCACCTTGTCATCGTTTCTCTCTGTCTCTGGAGAATAAGTCAGGGCATCCTGAGACTCTGCTGCAGGCTGTGAAACAAATTGATGTTAGTGCTGCTTAGGTTCACTCCATTGTGGTAGTTCTTTGAAAAATACTTTGGAATGAAAGGGCTGTATACCTTCAATTTAAGATGCTAGTGCTATTACTAACATAATCCTGATGTAAATGAAAAACATCATGCTGTCAAAGTGTATAGTTTACCTCATTTATTATTTTTTGTTTCTGGCATTCCCTTTTCATCTGCATGAGTTTCTTTGATGTCAGTTAATACTTTTATTTGGAGATTTAAACAGCTAGAGTCTACAAGACAAAAGCTTCCATTGTCTTCACAAATAGGGGTTTTTCCTCACCTGCTATTTCATATTATCTCATAGTTCAGTTAAATCAGGTGTTCTTCTTTTCATGGATCAGCTTCTGGTTGACCAAGCCAAGCTTTGGATCAAAAGAGCAAGGACAGATTCTTTACCTATAGAATTTCACATTTAGCTGCAAAGAGTAAATTGCTTCCATCAATTACTTTCATTCAGCTATTTATCGTTATTAAAACTTAAAGATCAGTGACCGGTAACAGGATATGGAGGCTCTCGGACCCAGATCCACAAAGGAACTTAGGCTCAGTATTGCAAAACCTAACTTTTAAGTGCCTAGCTACCCAGTGGAACCCACAAACCCTGAGTTAGACAACTAGGCTCCCTATACAATACATGGGGAGAGATGATGCCCAAGAATAGGATTCACAGAAGCCAGCATGCTGGACGGGGAGCAGCCTAACCTAACTAATAGCAGATGCCAATGAAAGAGATGTAGCCTAAGCCCCATCCTTCTCACAGGGCTTGGCTACACAGATTCAGGCACCTAAGTCCAGGCAGGAGGGAGACACTTATCGTGGGATCTGCACATGGGATCTGCAGCCAGGAACCCTCTTCTGTAGTTTGGTGCCTACGCCATTTCCTGCAAGAGCAGTGGTGGCCTATGTCAAATGCACCCGGGGGTGGTAGGAAGGCAGAGGCAGAGGGAGCAGCAGCAACCTCCCTTATAACCTTTAGCACAGCAAAAGGGAACTCACTCAGGATGCGGGAGAGTCTAGTTCATTTCCCCCCCTCTACTTGATGAGGAGAAGGGATTTAACCTTGGGTTTCTCACCTCCCAGGTCAGTGCTGTAACCACTGGGCTATGGGCTATTCTGATGTGGGTCTCTCTTAAGCTCTCCTACTGAAGCTGTTCCACGGTTTTTTAAATACTTTAATATGCATTGGGTCACAAAGAGAGTGAGAATGACTCTGTAGTCCAGTGGCAAATTTAAGCTGTGAGGGGATGGAGCATGCTCAGTGCAGACCAAATTTTTGTACAAAGCAGCTGCCAAATTCTACAAATCTCTATTGAGTATGTGCAAACAGAGATTTTTTATTTTTGGAGGCTTATAACTCGGTCAAATTTGGGCAAAAATTCACAGGGATGGCAGAAGGAACATCCTTGACACCAGCGTGACTCCCCGCCAAATTTACAAAGCATTGAGGAATTAGAGCTTCTCAAATAAACTGTTCCAATAATGTTTTCAATATGGCAAAACAACATTTCTCCTAACCTTGGTCTTGGAAACAGCTGAACCATTTTTGCTGAAGCTTTAAAAAAAATAAGAGAGAGACAGCCTGACAGACATCTGGCATGGAAAATTTCAGCCTGAATAGTTCAAGTTTGACAAAGTTATAAGCAACTGAAAACAGGGCCTTAAATATAGGCATTGCTACCAGTACCAGAGGTAATAACCATCAGTCTGGGCTACCCACGATTGTGCAGAGACATGTTATTTATGACTCCTTGAACCTTCCTGGTCCCCTACATTCCTAAGGAGGACTCCCCCCCAGAAAGGCTGGCAGTGGATCACACAGTGAGTAGGTTTCCAGAAGCTGTTCAGGAAAGGTGCTGCATCTGTACATCCTTCAGACACCTTTTCCACACTTTTTTGTTTACACTGACCCTCTGCAAGCTATCCAGTGGAAGGGAAGTTATAGCTATTTTTTCAATTGTTGCAGCATGCCTGCACCCCAACAGGGCTTCTGATGCTAGAGACCCCCACTTGCATAGACCTTGGTGTGAATCTGGGCCCTTGTGGTTCTATGTACAGATTCTACTGAAATCAATAGAAGTTGGGTGCAGATATCTGAGGGAAGAATTAATTATAAGGATTCAATAGAGTATCTCCATTTGTGGAAGGGTCATCCCTACACTTAAGGGGGGGAAATGTTAGCACCTTCCTTGATGTATAGACAACAGTTGATTGTCAGAGAAACACTAAAGAGCAATAGCCTGAAGTTTAGACGTATGCTGATTCTGGGCTGACAGGTCTGTTTCTGATGGCAGATGGGCAGAGCTTTATAGGCCAGCCGTTTGTATCTACTTCCTTTACTATTAATAGAAAACCTGACATTTCAGATTTCAGTCTAAATATTTGGCAGTGCTAATTTTCCCTCCATTGCAAATCTCCTTAGATACATAAGTTCATCTTTATGTTTAGACGTTCTCAAAGCTCATTACTTCAACTTCACCAAAGCTATCACTTCTCAGAGTACAAGTTTTTAAATTACACCATGTCTGAAGCTCTTTGCAACAGATCTTTAAATATTTACTCTCCAATCTAATTAAATTGCACCAAGGTAATCCAGCAGATATTCTAAATATTTATCCTGAGGGAACCTAATTAAACAATCTAAAGGAAATAACTATAAAATGAAGCTGTTTGACATGCTCATTGTGAAACACACCAAATAGTATTTAAAATAGTGTTCACTAATATGAACTCTTTTTTTACATTTAACCATATCTACAGGCCATATTTTGAAAATGGGGAATTTATCTACAAAAATTCATAAACTGCATTAATTTATGCCAGTATTGTGGCCAGTAGAAGCCCCAGGCATATCCACCTTTCACACACAAATCACTCCTGCTCAGTGTAAGAGTGATCTGTACCAGGCAGACACAACCACACACAAATGTCGGGACCCAATCCTAGAATGCATCTCCACTGTTCTCGTCACAAAGGGCCCATGGAGTGACTTCCCCACGTTTTGGGGAGACCTAGAATTTGGGTTTCAGTGCTGCTCTGAATAGGTTTTCTTGTACAGCCTTTGCTATAATTTGGTCTGTTACATTTTCATTGACTTAAACATTTATCAGATTCATAAATGTCTTTCCGATTACTTTGTAGTAACCACCTGCACATGTAATTTTAAGAATAGTCTCTTTGGATCCCCAGTTTCTCCTCCATTATAGTCTGCCTGTGGGTATAGACTTCTTTATAGTAATTATATGTTTACTGAACACCTTTTTTCATGCTACCTCTTTTCTCAGTTCTGCCTCATAGCCCTTGTGTTTGGAACTTATGGCATGTGAAATTAACCTTCCCCCCTTCAGTGAATTTGTCTAACTTGTCTCGCCTTGTTTCCTGATATGCTCCTATGCAGCCATGTCCTGTCACTAAGATCCTCAATACAATTTATTCATCTACTCTTCATTCACATATGCAAAAACACGAAAGTTCTGGAAATATTTTTTTAAAAGTCTAAAATTTATGAAAATCTTAGGATCCAAGTCCCTTGTGATGTTTGAGGCAAAAACAAGTAACTGTATTTCAGACAGATGATTATACTGTTAAGAAACTGAGTCATGACTAGTTTATTTAATCAGCATAAATGGTTTTCTGAAAGAAGAATGTGTCAAGAGACACAGGAGGCCACTTGTGTATTACCAGTGAGAAACATCCAATGAGCTCAAAAGCAGCTTGTGAGAGGCTTGAGTTGTTACAGACGGGATGTACTAATCTATGATCTTCTCTCCAGGCCTCCCTTTCTCTGCTTTATAGTGCATGCATATAGTACTGAAAGGGAGGAAAGATCAGATTAGAGAATAAATACACCATCCTGCAACAGGAAAGTCTTTGATACAATATTGCTGCCATTCCTTGGTAATGCTGTGTAGTTAGAGCTGTATTGGTTCCAGGATATTAGAGAGACAAGTTGGGTGATGTAATATATTTTATTGAACCAACTTGTGTTGGTGAGAGAGACTAACTTTTGAACCACACGGAGCTCTTCTTAAGGCCTTCTTTGTTAATGCCAGTCTGATGGTTTGATGGCCCACAAAGGCCTTTCACAACTATCTGATTCTCACTTGTAAATTCATTAGAACATTTTGCATTGTCTACCGACAGAGAGACCTACGTCTTTACTTCACACTAGATATGACATTTCAGCTGTTTGTTAATCTAAGCCTTAAAATTACTAAAGACAAACCTATCCTTTGAAGATGACAAGTCACTTCCTCAACAGAATCAGCATAAAAAATCTCCTGAGGGGAAAATCAAGTGTCAGCTGTAAGGCAGCTGCTTTGCCCAAGCAAAAATACTGTAGGCCTTTTGCAGACTTCCTGTTTGTGATCATTGTCAAACTCTTTGTGTAACTCAGAGTGGGACAGATCTGTGAGGTGCTGGAAGGTGCTACTGCAATCCAGTTCTCCCTGTGAAGTCCTGACTTGCTTGAAGGAATGGGATTAGTGTGAGAGCAAATAAGAAGCTTTTGTGCGTGTCTAGATTCTTTAGCAAAAATAAACTATTGCATTGCAGTTTACTATACTTCGCATAGTTCTTTTCATATCAGTGAGATATGAAAGCAAGTCTGGCATGAGTTACATAAGCTGTATGGATGGGAGACGTAATATTTCTTATTGGATCAACTCCTGTTGGCGAAAGAGACAAACTTTCAAGGTTACACAGAGCTCTTCTTGAGGACTCTCTGTAAGCTTGAAAGCTTGTCTCTCTCACCAAGAGAAGTTGGTCCAATAAAAGACATTACTTCACCCACATTGACTCTCTAATATCCTGGCACCAACACAGCTACAACACTGCAAATAAGCTATATTGGTGTCAGCAGTGCAGCGCTGCATCTCGTTTTGAAATCTGAGTCGGCACTGGTGTTGAAGGAGTGAGGCAGGTTCTCTAACTGGAATGATTAGCATTAAAGGTCACGTTTTTAGCTTAGTAAAGTGCTACATACTACTTCCTATACTGAAGGCACTTAAGACTGTACTAGTGGAAAGAAGGGGCTTTAAATGAAGGGAGAAAGGTTAAAATGAAGAGTTAAATATTAAATAAAACAAAAAAAGAATGTGATGGGGAGGGAAAGGATTTGAAACACACTTTTTCCCGACTAGCTGCCTAACATTAAACACTCAATATGGAATGAATAGAGAAGCCATAAATTAACAATGATACACAACCATTTAAGGAAATTTGTGGCATCCCATTACAGGAACCAACACAAAATGAAACCTTACACCAAATGTAAGGTTAGAAATGTTACAAACACACTGCCTGTGCATCTATAGTAATGTAGACCAAAACTATGCTTTTTTCTCCATGGCTTTCTCCTGTATTTTAAACTCTCTTTCTGTTTAATCCCTTTAATCAGTTTGTTTCAGGAGAGCCTACACTGGTTCCTCCGATATATCTTGGCCATCTACAGTCCCTCATGAGTACAAACTGGCACTCCATAAAATAATGATGCATATCCCTTTTTCATGTTCATGACAAGATTTGGAAATCCCAGATAATTCCAAGGGATGGATGCCTTCTGGGCAGTGACATCACAGGACTAAGTCTCCACTGACTTGTTCCTTGTGTAGTCATTTGCACCTCTGTAAAATAAGTGTAAAGCAGCAGTATTCTGACCTGGTAGCATTTTACATCCATTCTGTAAATGTTAATGCCTGCACAAGTTGCAAGTAGGGTGACAAGATGTCCTGATTTTATAGGGACAGTCTCGATTTTTGGGCCTTTTTCTTATATAGGCTCCTATTTCCTCCCAGTTCCCCCCCCCCCCGCAATCCCAATTTTTCACACTTGCTGTCTGGTCACCATAGTTGCAGGGCAGTGAAGAACCAAGCCCTCAATTTCTGTGCCTTCCTTATTTCCGTAGGACCTGGCAATCCCTATTGTCTTCTGAATATCATTAATATCCACATAGCACTCCTTCTCCGCTAGCCCAGCTTTTAACCTGCTATCTTTGAGAAATATGCCTCCTTCTTCCAATCTAAGATAGCTCCAATTCTCAGTGGGCCAGGCTTTCAACAGGTGTAAATCTGCATAGCTCTCTTGACTGTCATGGAGCGATGCCAATTTATACAACCTGAGGATCTGGTCTTATATCTCCTTTACCCAAACTTGAACTCACCGACACCTTTGTCTTCCTTCTAATTTGCTTCTCCTTTCCTGCCATCAACCACACTTACAAAAACTATCTTCTCTCTAGACTGCCTCTCCTTCCCAGCATTTCTACCATCCTGCCTTGCTCCTTATATTATCACTAATCTCTTTTCACATGATACCTTCTCCAACTCTCTAAAGTCACTTCTTCACAACACCCATTCCACCACCCCAACTCACTAACAACCTTCATCCCAAGCTTTCAAGCCACATGGAGCTCTGTTTTCTCAATCAGACAAGTGATCAAGAAAATAGCTTTCTCTTACCTTGCTAATCCTGAAACATGCCAATCCCATGTTGTGGCAGGGAACATATTGGGTAAAATAAATGTTAGAGGCTCTGTACCTTCAATTTAAAATTAGTTTGTTCTTTCTTGGGAAGCATAAATAGAGATCAGTTATAAATTTATTGTTATATTAAGGCACCCAGAGAGGATATGTATAATATTGTGATTTACGTTTTGCTAAAAATACCTTACCTTGTTTTGCTTATGTGAAAATATGGTCAGTGAAACAAGAAACTTCTGCTTACTCTGAATGTCCTGATAGGAGTAGAGAGCTACCTGTAGTGGGTGCACTACTGAAAATTAGGACTTCTTAGCGCTGGCATGATAGTGTGAACTTTGACTTTTGGCACATAACTTTTTGAGGAACGTGGTTTAGCAACATGGTGGCCATTCTGTTGACAGGCACCATTTGCAATGTTAATTAAAGAATGTGGCTATACAAAGGGAATGTTGGTATTAAGTTACCTGGTCTGTTTGCAACCCATGTGGTGGTTGCATTTTTTCATTAGAGACTTTTAATTATTTGGGGTACAGGATTATGGTAAACTTCCTCCTATCAGGAGGTCTGAGTTTGGGGTACATCCTCACAATTCTCTCCGGTTTCCCTCCTCAACTCAGACTTCAAAATCTTTGATATCATCCATGACTCTGAGCTCTCTCTCCTCCCACACCGCCAAGTTTTCTGACTCTACCTATCACCACTTCAGCAACACTGCCCATGGATACCATTGCTTTGACTCCACCACTGCTGAAACTCCAACACACGCATTCTTCTCATTTCACTTTGAGTGCTGAAACTCTCTCTCCTGAACCCCAGACTCCAACTCCAGAATGTGCACAGCACTGCCACCATCCTGTCACACATACAATTCATTGCAGCATCTTTCATGTAGATTCACAGGGTGGTGGCTGGCTGGGCTGGGCTTCTCAGGGTGGATGCGAGGGCCACCTTACTCCTCCTGACAAACTATGGCCTGGCTTGGTGTTGGATTGTGCCACTGGTTCTAAGAAGCCCTCTGGTTTAGATGGAGGTGCCAACCTCCCCACCCTTAGGCTGAGTAGGGAGAAGCAAAGCTGTATATATTTTTTTGCCTGCCAGCGTCCTGGGGAGGGGGGTTTAGTGCAAGCAGCTAGTCTTTTCCTTGAGATTTTGTATTGGCATTTAATTGCTGACTCTTGTTAATGCTTACTAGCCACTGCATTGCTGTTTTGTTTGGGTCAAGCTAGGATTGTTTGGGTTTCCGTGTATTTCAGTATGTTATGTCACAACTTTGGAGATGGACCTAGGATAAAAATTGTAAATGTGCTTACACGATTTAGGAGCCTAAATCCCATTGACTGTCTATTAGACATAGGGTCCCAAGCCCTAAGTCCCCCTTTTAAACCTAAGTTATGTGCTTTTAAAAAATTTACCCCTAGCTTTAGCAGGGGGTAAATGTATTGGTCTTTTTGGGCCAGTTTAATAGGGAGGGATAGTTATATATATAAAATCCATAATTCTGCGATTCAGCTAGCAGCTAGGACCAAGAGACTGAGTAGCAGAGACTGCCTGGAATCTGTGTCAATTGAAGCTCTAGTTCTATCTGCAAGGGTAGAGACTGTAACTTGAATCTTAAGCCTCGTGTCCAGGCCTAGTTGGACTGCTTGGTTTCTTTGGATGGGTAGCCATTTTGACCTTGGGATCAGCCCGTCAGAACTAGGGCTGGATCATAACCAGGCTGAGGATCTACAACCCCCTTTCCCACAAAGATTTTGTTCATCAGCCTCTTTTGTTTGCAGTCTTGTTATTTATTTGCTTTATAGCTGGGCCATATTTCATTCCAAATGAACTTTCCCTGGATTTCTCAGATTTGACCTATGAACTTAAAAGTTAAAAGGAATTAATGGTCTCAGTACAGGTATAAAGGTAAAATGACAAAACTGTGGATGTGGGGCTTTGGTTTGTTAAATTGCTAGGATTTATTAAAATAGATATTTCACTTACATGAAACTAACTCATTCCTACACTTTGACTAAATATACCCATTTACTGGTCAGGTAGCACAACTACTATGAAAATTAAAACATGCTTTTGCATGGCATTGGTGGAGATGGCGGTCTTCAGAAGCTGGAAACAAAAGTCTGAGCATGATCCTGCCTTCCCGGCACTCCTAAAGCTCCCTTTGTCTTCTAAATGCTTTGCAAGAACAGATTTGATTTGAAAAAGATGAAATAAAAGTTCAAATCATCCTTTGACTTGGATCATTGTACTTCTGTTGTTGGTTTCTGTGGGAGTTCAGAGCACAAGGAATGTAGGACTGGGTTTATTAGCTGAGTAGAACAGGCCAAATCCTCAGATGGTGTAAACTGAAATCAATATAGAAGTCAATAGAGCTATGCAGACTTATACCAACTGAGGATCACAAAACATCTACCTGGCTTCTAAAGAACAGAAATACACATCATATGAAGAAGTTTTTTGTGATGTGAATGTGTGCATATAAATCCATTCCATTCTGAAAGCTCTGCACATTCTGATTAAAATTAATAAGATATTTGTCCAATTTGAGTCAATAAAATTAACTATTGCACAAATAAAGAACATTTGAATTTTTTCCATTAAAAATGCACATTCATCATCAATGACTAGAAAAGTGAACATGCCACTAAAGATTAAAACCTATTTTGTTAGGAAAAACTTCAGAGCCTGCCTTCACTAGTATTAACAAAATGCCTACAAGGTTTATCAAGGAAGGGTGACTACCAATAGAAATACAAAGAATCAAGTCAATGGGTGATCAGCTCTTTGATCTTTCCTTCTTAAAATCAAATCTGTGCATAGTGATTATCTTTTCATTGTATTGCTAAAGCTCTTGCGCTTACACAGAATGGCTTTAAGAGTCCGATACTACATCCCTTTCTCAGGCAAAACTCTCATTAAAGTCCATAGTTTTTACAGAAGGAAGGGTTGCAGAGTTGGACCTGAAGGCTATACATATGAACAAACCTATTTTTTTTTTGCACTGAAATCTTTCTGACTCTTTTTTAAATATAAACTAAGCAGGCAGAAGATCATCATATATACAAACAACTTAATGACCACCGTGACTTCTTCCAAGTAAAATGCTTCTATTGTAGGAATTATACTTATGGATATCAGTACATTAGCTCTTTCTGCTCAGAGTTGCTGAAAGAATGATTTGCTTAAGAAGATTAGTCCTTTCAATGCTCAGAAGTAGTACTGGACAAATGAGCCTAAAATTACTATAGATTAACTCCATTAACATCTTCTGAACATTTTTAAAATGGCAGACCTTTCTGTAAAAAAAAAATCTTTCAATCTGACCTTTTATGTGTCCCTTCAAATAAAGTATCAGCTATTAACACACATATTTTTCACACTTAGATTTCATTTGTTGTGTTGATGCCAGTAAAAACTGATGATCCTCAAAACTATTTTGAGCCAATCAGCGAAAGCAACAGTCTGTTCTCAATAAAAATTCATCGGCTCTAATAATTCCCTCTGATGAGTGATATAATTCAGCAAATCTAGAAAGCTGAAGTGGATGTGCTGTAGGAAAACATGTTTAGGATTGGTTTCTCAAGTGATTTGTTGAATCTTTAAGCAAGTTGTTAGTTTTCACATAGGTTCTAGTTTAATAGGATTATATGCATTAAAATTATATGTTGCAATAGTCACAATAGTTTATTTAGTGTACAATAACACTGCAGATATTACTGGTATGAGCTTATTTCCCACCTGAAACTTGAGTGCCAAATCCTGCAATGCTTACTTATGCCTTGCAAAGATGAAGTTTCACTGAAGACAGTGGGGACCTGATCCTTCATTCCAGACTACCATTTTTAGACTTCCATTGAAATCACTGGAATTACACTTCTGTCAAACTGGTGTAAAGAAGTGATGAATCAAACCTGGAATATTTGCCTTGCTAAGGACTGAGCAAGAATTATAGGACTGGGGTCACAGATAGAAGCAAATCAATGTTGTGTGTACCAGAGTGTGAAAAAATTGACACGTTTCAGAGCAGCAGCCGTGTTTGTATTCGCAAAAAGAAAAGGAGGACTTGTGACACCTTAGAGACTAACAAATTTATTTGAGCATAAGCTTTCCTGAGCTACAGCTCACTTCATCAGATGCAAAACTGAAGCATTTGTAATTTACATATCCCTTCTCTCAAAAATGGCCAAAGTAGTTCTCTTCCACTGGTTATTTTTAACTCACAGTGCCATCTACAGATTAAATATAACACATACAACTCAAAGCTTTTGTGATAGTTTTGCTTCTTAGTTTATTATTCAGTTTTCTCCCCTTTCATGTCAATATCATCTTTTTACAAATTTTTTTCACAGAAGAATTTTATAAATAACTTTTAATTGTGATAATGACAAGGTTTCGGTGACAATCACTGCAAGATTTCCTCACACCCTTAAGCTTATGCAGTGAGCAGGTTTGGCCAGCAACAAAATAAAAACATTAACTGCCTGAAATAAAAACATTAACACTCTTCTGTAAGTGTATTAATGGCATACTCACTCCTGGGTCTCGAAGTACCCATTTACACAGATTTTTATTTTGAGCCTGTTTTTTTCCTTCAATTCCTCAGTACAAGAATGAGAAAGACGAGCACGCTGTGGGCTTGAAGAAATGTCCTCTAATCAGCGAGATGACTCAGCACTATTACTCACATCACATATCCTTTTAGCTCTGGGTTCATGTGCATAGTGAAAACAGGTGAGGATGAATGGGCCATAGAACTCAGCAAGGTTTCAACAGGCCTGGATTTTCACTATAGTATGGCAGCTTTCCTAGTAGACAAATAGTACTAGACAGTAAACGTGTTGTGGCAGAAGCTGTCTTTGTGTGTCTTATACAGCACCAAGTATATAACTAGCCCTTAAGATGACAATAGAAAAGGCAAGGAGGAAATGACCATTCACCATATTCCCCTTTCCCCATAATCCAGCTTTGGTCATGCAGTTGTAAAGCTTGTGCAAATATCACTGGCTAAAAGCCAGGCCTGCAGCTCTTGGCTCTGCTAAGTAAATATGACATAATATATAATTTAGCACTGTTTGGCTCCAATGTACTCAGGACTATATATTTAGTTTTAAAAACATAGTAATAAAACCCCAAGTTATTCTTTAATTCTTTCTGAACTACAGTGTACATGATGAACAAGATTTGTTTTCCCTATTTTATAGGCAACATATGTAAAATACCTCCATGGATTATGTTACTCCTGTAACTTTTTACTATGAACATTCTAAAGGTCACATTTCATTATTTCCCTCAGACAAACAGTTGCATAACATGAAGGATCAAGGTCAAATGACAAAAGAAGAGATGCTTTTGATTCATTTAGGTGACTGTCTTCTTCAGTTTTGATTCCCTTTTCATTGTCCTCTAAGAAATGATACGACAGATTGTGGATATATTTCAAAATGTGTCTGTAGCATCCAGGTGTGTTCAGCTGTAATGCAGACACCCTGAAGCTGCATGTCTGCAGCCCATCCTTAGCAAGCCTTTCATGGTACCACTGCCCAACTTTATTATTGGGATACTTGATACTGTGTCCAACCATTGGAAGAACCACCTCAAGGAAAAAAAGAAAATATATGTGAGCCACAAATGTGTTTGAAACAAAACCACCACTTACCCCTTTAAAATTTAAATTCCTTTATGTTTTAGGGCCTGATTCTGCAAAGAAGCCACCTTGCTTCCACACCATAAAAGCCCAAGCAAAGCCATGGAAGACAGTTATTTGAGGCTTAGACTGAAAGGCACAGAAGCCAGTCAAAATGCCAGTACTCTCTCTAATAACAGACTACAAACATACCAAATTGATTGTTTTCTGGATTGTTCTGAGATATAGAAATAGAGAATATGTTAGTATTCTTTGTGAGTCTCCAAACCCTTGTATCTTCAGCCTTTTCATACCCTGACCTTCAAATACTCTTGAACGCTTCTCCTAACACTGGGGGATTGAAATAAAATGTTTCAAGAAAACTAGAATTAGTAGTTTGCTAACACTCAATTGACAGTAATAGTGCACAAAAAAGCACATCCAACCTAGATAATATTGCCCGTATGTTCAGTACACATGAGTGAAGACTTTCATCTCTGTGTTTGCTGTGAGTCCAGATTAATTTCTATGCCCATTTTCCATAAAGGTGCACTCTGAAGAGAAATAAAACTGCACCTGTTAATTAATCAGATCTATTTTTAAAACAAAAATTATCTTCATTAACTCATAAACCCCTGAAACATGATTTTTCAAACAAACTTACTTGGTGTATTGCATATTTGTTAGCTGACTCTTCTGGAGCAGTTACTACGTGAACCTGGTATAAAATGTTTAAAAAAAATACTTATAGCTTGACAAATAGTAGAAAAACTAGATTATGAACCAATCACATATTTGTATTAATCCCAGCCTCTATTAAAATTAAGAATTCTAAGGCTGTCTGACTACTCCAAGGAGAAACTGTTTCACTCAACAAAAAATTAGAAGTGTTTAACACAAAGTAATCATTTTATTAGTACAAGGCCTTGCATTAAATAGAAACTAAATAAAACTAATGTTAATTACTGCTGTATGAACCTACCATTATAGTTCTAATATGCTTACCCACCTCAAGTTCATGGTGCCAATGTAATTTCATGCTAGAAGATTGGTTCTCATGCTAAATGTGAATGTTACTGCATAAAACTCCATTGTTTAATATTAAATTTTATAGCTCAGCTTTCCACTGAATTTGGTCTATTCAGTTTATTAAACTCACTCTTTTTTTTCCCCCCTAACATTTTGGCAAAAATCACAAGCAGCATAGGAAGCTATTGTTTTAGAGCTCTGAAAATTATTTACAGTGACCTCTAAGCTGCTCTAACGCACAGAAATATCTACAAGAAATTCACTCTTCAACTAAACAATTTGGGTGACATGCTGGCTATGTATGTGCCATTGTGCACACCATTACAATAGTGCAAAAATTCCACAATGGTGCTGATACATAGGGGAAAAATAGCTGCCTTTTAGGTCCTCCATGACCAGATCCACAGAAGGATGTAACAGAAAATAGCTTAGAGGCATCATGTATGAGTAACCATTCAGGCCAAGTCCAGGTTCCTACAAACACCTTCATACATTCCTATTCTTGCCATGAATACACTGAACAGTCAGGACGGAAAAGAGCTTTTATGGTGTATAGAGCATGTATGCCTATTTGTGGGGAGTTGAGGGCAGGCTAAGCCACTCCACATTAGCCAAACTAAGTAGCATAAATGGGTTAGAATGTTTAGCTAAACATAAAAAGCAGAACTCCTATATCTTAACCTATTTAAGAGTGTTAAGCTAACTTTTACAAGAAATATTTTGTAAACTCACTCTATCATTCAGAGAAGAATTTTCACCAACATTATCTTCAGAGAGGACCAGATCACCCTCCATTACTTTTGAACCATACGTCATAAACCTAAAAGATGCAGCTTCATTCCAAATTTTACTGCAATATGCATGAACGTAGAATATACGCATGGAATGAGGAATGCTGAGCCATCCTCGGGTACAACCCTCGTGGTGTAAACCATAGCGATTCAAGGCGCGAAGCAACATCTTCTCTCTTACTTTAAATTCGGGCAACATTGCCAGGGTTCCCTTCGCATCATCTGAAATAAACAGAAATAAACGTTGGAACAACCATCTGCTTTCCAAGTTTAGTCTACTAGAAAGTGAAAAACTTAAAAAGAAGGATAAATTAAATCAAATGAGGAAAAGGATGTCAGACTCATTTATTTACACTGGTTTTTATTGTTTTGTTTATTATTCCTTGCCTTTAACTTCTCATGTCAGATAAATTCCATCTTATTTACCTTGTAACCTATGCTAATTAATTCAATTTTCTGTAATTTACACTAAATATAAACTAAACTGGCTTTACTATGTTCATTACTTCAGTCCAAAGAGTTTCTAGTTCCTTAGAAATAAAAGCATAACACATCATTGCTAGCAGGGTGTTCGTACTAGCAGGAAGAGAAATTGTAAGAGAATTGAAAGAGAATTGTATTCCTATCAAAGAACATGAGGTACTCAGACTTAGGCCTACATTGTCAGAAGATGGACCTCCCTTTTGGAAGCACCCCCAAACCTACACCATTATTAGCACTTGCATTGCTAAGTACCCCGATTCATCAAAGCAACATAAGCACCAAGTCATTTGAGGGAACACATTTTGTAGCAAAAAAATAATGTGCTTGTTTTATTTTGTAGGTGCAAACTGCACTTCACAACAGGGAGTCTGAGCCTCAACCTGGGTAGAAATGTACACCTTTGCATTCATATTTCCTGCTTTCCTTTGTAATTTTATCCAGATTTTTGATTTGGTGAGAAGTCATTGTGTAGCCTTTTATTTCTTGCTTTGGGAAAAGATAAGCAGCTGTTTTCAGAGTTATCAATGCCTTTTCATGCATCATACAACAAACTACAGTACAGAAGGACTCATGGCTCTCTTCTGTGAAATGAAGCACATCTGTACCCCCTGAAGCCACATACCCTAGCTGTTCGGGCAATATACAGCGATAACTGGATTTACAGACATGAGAGATTTGGGGTCAAGAGTGACTTCAAGATTTCTGACTCTGGGAGAAAAGTTAGGGTCTGAAGAATGGTTTCAGAGTAGCAGCCGTGTTAGTCTGTATTCGCAAAAAGAAAAGGAGTACTTGTGGCACCTTAGAGACTAACAAATTTATTTGAGCATAAGCTTTTGTGAGCTACAGCTCACTTCAACGGATGCATGCAGTGGTCTGAAGAATGACAGCAGAAAGAGATGTGACAAAATGGGGCATTTTACTTAGAAGACAGATATTAGTTTTTGAAAATATGTTTCAGTGAAGAATGGAACTCAAGAAAGGAAGTAGGTGAGTCAGAGAGAGAGAGTGGAGGGAGATGAAGAGTTGAAAGTCAATTACACAGACATTATGGCCAAAGTTGTAAACAAAGGCTGTGATTTTCAAAGAACCTAAGAGAGTTTGGCACCCAACTTTCATTCAGTGTCAATTGTAGTCGGGCTCCCAACTTTCGTACACTCCTTTGTAATTCTCAATCAAAGAGAATATGATAATTCAAAAGAAGAGAGGTGGAGGGCAAAAGCAGAACACAGCCTTTAGGAACTTCTCATATCTTTTCCACTATATAGATGTAAAGCCTCTACCAGAAATAAAGATTCTCCACTGCCCTGTACTTGGGAGATGGTAGCATTTTACACTCACTTGCAAGGTGTAAATAATTACACACGGCGCAAGGCAGAGGAGAATCAGAACCCAAAACATTTTGAGATGCAAAATTCCAATGCCCTCAAGAAGCATGGAGCGATTTATTACATTGTGAATTTACATAAAAGAATGAATCAGCTACTGGCAAAAGCAGAAATAGTATGAAAAAATATGACTATTAAGAATAATTTTAAGTGACAAAAGAATTATTAACTCAGGCAGTATGCAGCAAAACCATCACCCCCCAAAACACACGTTCCAAATAATGACAAAAACATTTTAAATGTGGAGTTTACCACTTTGAAGAAAATATCTCTTTGCCTGGTTTACAGGATCATCTGTATCTTCTGGTGTGAAAAACAACTTCACAGCTTTTACCTTTAAAAAAACAACACACATGAGGTTATTGTGTTTTAATGTAACTACTTGTTCGATGAAAAAGACAACCACATGTCAGTTCTGTGATAGGATACCATATAGCATCTCAAAACTCTGACCATTTCTTATGCATGATGGCTCGAACTCTCTCCTCTGACAGAAAGTCCTAAAATGTCACAAGTTGTGAAATCAAGTGCCTACTGTATTCTCCCCTTGGAAGGAAGGAAGGGGTTGCAGTCAAATAGAAGGGATGGGAACAGCCTTCAAAACCTACAAAGGGGAAGGTAATGATGCAGGGAGTATTATTTTTTTTTTATAGGTTTCCAGCTGGAAATCTTCCAGGTTGCAAGGTGAGCATGCCGCCTAAAGCAGTAGCACTCTGGTTCTACCTTGTGGCCCCCAAACAAAGCCCACAGAGGCCTAACCATACAATGTTCACATGGAGGGGCTCACACACCCTCACACAGAGGGGACAATGATATGCCTAGGCTGTGTCTACACAAGATTAGATGATATGTTGAGAGAAACACCTGAGCATGGTCTGTATTACAGCTTCCATTATTTCTACTACCAGTGGAGCTAGGTATTTTGCAAGTGTATATAAGACCCTAGTTGCTTTTCCCCTCACCTGTCAGTTTCAGGCCATTAGTACCTGTTTTCCTGCTCATTTGTCCCCATCTACACCAGGCAGTGCAGCAGAGCAAGTGCCTCAACATCTTTAGTAAAAAATTACCAATCTGCAGCAAACTAGTCACATTAATTTCTACCTTGCCTGAACTCAAAATTTTGCACAGAGTGTAAGTTATTTTGGTGGATAGCATCCTGTGGGATCTAACAGCTTGATTCTCTTTGCATGCAGGTGTAACTATATTGACTTTTATTAAATTTCTCAGATTTAGATCAGTGTAACTGAAAAGGAAAATCAGATCCTATATATCTAGTTCAACAATAACTTCTGATACCATGGATCTCATTCTCTACAGCCTCGTATCTTGTACGATCATTTACCTGTGCAAACTGCCACACAAGTTACATGACAGAGAAGAATCAGGACCTATGTCTCATGAAATATTATTTGAGAAATTAATTCAAATTGGCTTGCAAAGAACAACTTATGTGGAAAGAAGACTGGCTGAGGGATGGTAACCAAGGGATAATGAGAAGCAACAACATATTGAGATATACAGATACATCTACTGGGATCTTAAAGGGTTTGGGTTTTAGATCTGGTCTTACTTAATATTCTTGCAAAAAATTTTTTAAAAAAATCTCTCCCAGTGTACTCAGCTCAACAGTCTGAATATTCACAAGTTAAAGAGCACTTATCATCACGAACAAACTGGAAAAAGGAACTTTTGATTTACATTGTTCTGAGCCTAGTATTAAAAGCAGATGTCTTTATGTAAAATTATATTATTTATGACAATTGCAGTGTAACAGCCCCACAAAAACACTGAAAACTACTTTCCACGCTATTTAAAATAAATAATGTTTAAGCTTAATGTTAAAATTAAACATTTGTTTTGTTTAAATGTTAAAACATTCATGATTGTGACACAATATGGTTAAATCATGGTGGGAGTTGGTTTTGCAGTCTCCTACAACAACACTCACACTACTACTGCTACACATTGAGATCACCGTTCAATAGGATGGTAGCCTCCAATGTTTGACTCAGACATGCTAACTGTAGCCATGGAAAAGAAGTGGACTAGTCATTTGGATCATGAGGTGAATTATACCATTTCTTCATTCAGCAAAGCCAGTCCAATTTGATCTGTCTGAACATTCTGTCCATGCCCAAATCGCTGAGGTCCAAAGTAGTTTACAAAACCTTTTGTCTACAATTAAAAAAGAAATCAACTGGTTAAAACATGAAAATATTAAATATTCATTAAAACCATAAGGTGCATATTTTTAAAGGTATTGCTCTGCTTAGAGTTGGGAGGACTAAGTAACTTAGACAGCCAAGTCCCATTTTCAAATGTGACGTAGGCACTTAGGTCTGGTCTACACTGTGTGTGTGTGTGGGGGGGGGGAGAATCGATCTAAGATACGCAACTTCCGCTACGAGAATAGCGTAGCTGAAGTCGACGTATCTTAGATCAACTTAGAATCACTTACTTTGCATCCTCGCGGCGCGGGATCGACGGCCGCCGCTCCCCCGTCGACTCCACTTCTGCCTGTCGCCCTGGTGGAGTTCCGGAGTCGACAGCAGAGCGATCGGGGATCGCTTTATCGCGTCTACACTAGACACAATAAATTGATCCCCAATAGATCGATCGCTACCCACCGATCTGGTGGGTAGTGTAGACGTGGCCTTAGGAGCCTAAGTCCCATTGACTTTCAATGAGAGGCTGCTAAGGCACAGATCCTCAAATGATTTCAATGGGAATTAAGCACTGAAATACTGTTGAGGATCTGGGCCTTAGGCTTTGCAATGGTGAGCAGAGCAATGCCTGAATATCTTTAAAAATCTGGGCCTAAATATGGCAAATGTTAATTTTGTTTCAACTCTTATTCAGATAATGATTACAATCAGAACGTATACTAAAATGACAAGAGTTTACACTTATCGGTATACAGCAATTTATAAACATTAATGAAATAAGCTTAATTACATCCCTTTAAGTATCCCCATTTTACAGCTAAGAAAACTGAGTCAGAGAGAGATTAAAGGGGACACTTTTTAGAAGTGTTAAACATCACAGCTTCAAATGGTATCAATGACAGCTTTAGGTGCTCAGCACATTTGAAAAACCAGGCACTTAATGACCTGCCTTACCAAATACACACAGGATGTAGCCAGGAAGAGAACCCAGAACTCCTGAGTCCCACACCTCTGGGACTCTCATGCAAGCTGAATAAATAAGCATGAAATCAAACCAAACTAGAATCTTTCTCCATATGTATGTATAATCACTTCACGATGAATCCTACTAAAGATCACGTCAAAGAGTTGGTATTTTCCCTGAGCAACGCCAGAAATATTTACTCAGGCAAAGTTCACAATGAAGTCAACGGGAGTTTTGCCTGAGTAAGCACTGTGTACAAAACGAAGCAATGGCCTCATCAAAACAAACATATAAATAAATAATTGATATTGGGCATTTTTTTAAACACAACTTATTTCACAGAAGAACTCCACCTGCAAAGCTATTACTATCGTAAAGCCCAAGAGCAACTGCATTACTGATGTGTGGGGATCAGAATTTCCTAGTGCTTTGCTGGCCACTACCTGTCTGAGTAAAATTGAGCCAGTGAGGTCACGATCACATGACCCAATGAGGGTTAATTTTCTGGAAACCAATAAATACACAGAGCAAGGTGAATGTGAAATAATGTAAGGGCATTTACCTTTCAAAAATACATAACAGGAGAAGCTACATAGGTATAACCTTACTTAGGTTGCATATGCCAGTGTGTGTAATTAAGAGATAAAATCCTTAAGCTGGACTAAATGGAACAAGTCTTTTCATATTCTGGCAATAGGTTAAGTCTAATAAAACAGGACCAAATACAGGCCATGTTCATTTTTCAGGAAGAGTTGCACCATAAAAAATATCCCTCAGTTGATCATCTTCTCCTGTGCATTGTGAAGTCAAAAGAAGGAAGGGCACAGAAAAGAAAATTAAAGCAACAACTGAACATTTCTTTTGTTTGTGAAAAATAACTTCCAATAATTTTCTACAGTATAATTACTCTTTTGAGACAGGGTACTTGTGGCACCTTAGAGACTAACAAATTTATTCGGGCATAAGCTTTTGTGGGCTAAAACCTACTTCATCAGATGTGGGTTTAGCCCACGAAAGCTTATGCTCAAATAAATTTGTTCATCTCTAAGGTGCCACAAGTCCTCCTCATTTTTTTGCTGATACAGACTAACATGGCTACCACTTTGAGACAGGGTGTTTCTCAGTTTGGTCTTTAATTCCTGACTTAATTATTTTGCAAAAAATTGGTACTATGACCATTATTCAGAAAGACTGAGAGATGGGAAAAGCGATTAATGTCAAATAAAACACTTCTAAATAAGCTAATATGTTTTCCCTTTTCCTGACCTTCTACTTTTCTGAGGAATTTAGAGATCCTGGCTTGTGGCTCAGGAAAGCATCTACAAAGGGCTCCATCAATTTCTTATCACTTTCTTCTTCTGCTGTTTTTTTTTTTAAAAACACAGTTATTTATCCCATCCCCTTTCCATGAAAAGTCTCTGCATTTTTGCTAATGCAGCCAAAGTCTATAATTGTTTGGCAGGTATTACTCTATATTTTCTACCTGTCGGAAGTCAAAAGCATCAGCTTTCTGAAGATACAAATTTTCTCCATCAGGGCCAGCCTTAGGCCTCAGCAGCACAGGTTCATACAGATACCCCATATCTGTCAAATTCCCCATCTGTTGTCCTGTACTATTCTGGAACCAGAAAGCTGTGGCACAGAATGAACTCACTACCTGTCCTCCCTTTTTGGCAAGTTGCTCTGTTCCTGGTTTGTTGAACCACAGAGACTAATGATCAAAGGGCACACAGCTTCTATATTTTAAAACGAGTGGAGATTGCAGGTAAGAGGTAGCATGAGAACCATCTTGTTCTGAAAAAACAGCATGATAATTTTTATGAGGCAAAAATATTTCCTTGTTGAAAATGAAATCATGGCATGGCATCTCTTTTTACCTTAACATTTTCAATTGCTTCAGATATTCTCTCTTTCAGATCTGCAGAAAAGTCATTGCTTTGAGGTTTTAGATCTCTCACAATTATATCAAAGTGGTTCCCCTTCAGCTGACCGAGTCTAAGGTGCTGGCACACTGAATGGATATTATACACTTTCATTCCTTTTTTTTCAATTGTGCTTCCAATTTCTTTCAACCTACACAAATGATAAATGGGGAGTTTATGAAGAACTCTTGATAAGACATTCCAACTGAAAAAAACAAACGTTTCCTTCACAAATGCTTTGTTTGCCTCAGCACTAATTACATGTAAAACTAAGATTCAAAAATACTTGTCATTCAAAGGTTTTCCCTTCGTCTTACTTGAAATAAGTCACAGTCATGCTTACTGACTAAGCATTTAAAATAATTTGTGATCTAGAAATTAACCCCTTATCAAATGATGCTTAGAAGTTAATACAATTAGTTTAACGGAAGGTTAACAACAGTCTATGAGTGAAAAATTATCATCAGGTGGATTTAATGTTATATAGGGGTTTTCAAATTTTTCATAACATGGACCACGTTTTAATAAAGAGATTGTCTGATGGACTACCTCATTCCAATTCATAATCACATGGACCATCTTCCCTCTTATTTGTGATTGAATGACATCTTTGTGGTGACTACAGCAGTGCTTTCATGGGAAAAGCCATAACCTCCCCCCCTACTATTACTATTAAAATTAAGTGGTATTTATAGTTTCTTTAACGCAATTTAGTAGCTGGAAACGAGGAGAAGGAGCCAGCATCATGTGACCAAACAAAACTCTGCAGACCATCAGTAAATGCTCCCTCGTGGTCAACAAGTCACAGTCTGAGAACTGCTGCTCTTATTACAGAAAAAAGTAAAAGAAACAAAGAAAAAAGAAAAAGTTCACAAATGTGTTGCAGATAGACAATTTCTCCTTATACATTCTAAATTTATAATCTTATTGTACTTCGCATTTGGAAATATGGAGGTAAGTAAGAAACAATTTGCCAAAGTCGGGACAAAAGTAAATTCTAAATAATGCACAAATAGCACTATTAAATGTTTTCCTTTGTTTGGTTTTGTCACACTCTCTAGGTAAATAATATGAGTGAGTATATTCAGTTCTGTTAGCTCTATAGTAAACATATCCAGGATCAAGCTCTTAATAATCTATCTCCTGTCTTCACCTTTTTGCAGTCAATTTTCTTGTGGTCTTAGTCCTGAGCCACAATGAAATTGGCTTTGCAATAATGGGAGGTTAAATACAGCTTATTAAGGGCCTACCAACTGCAGTATTTATCCACAGTAAAATTCTGCTCCAACTGGTCTTAAAAACTAACAATACATAATAAATTAGCAAAATTTTGCATTGATATTTAAATCTATAAGCACATATGCATAAACAGTACATATAAGCACATATGCATAAACAGCTTGCTATCTCTGGAGGAAAAAAAAATCTACATTTACCAATATACTAAAGTAGATTATAAAAATGTTATTCAAAATTCAAGATCAATCCTGCCGCTCTTATATACACAAAACTTCTCTTGACTTGAATGAGTGTAAGAACTGAAAGATTAAGAGGCTATATAAAGGCCAAATATTTGAACTGTCAGTTGTGTTTCCAATTACAAGCATGTGCATGCAAACCCAAGGAGAGAATCAATGCTCTGAGTTTGCTTTTATAAGGCTGACCAGAAGAGAGTAATAGTGTTTTAGAGACTTCTATAGTACAGCCTTTATTCTTGATGAAAAACAGATTTTAAGGGATCAGAAAAATGAGAATGAGAAATAAAAATTCAGTACAGTCAACCTAGAGACTGCTTCTAAGATATTCAAGTTACTCCATTTTGGTGAATGTCCAATGAAGGCTATAAACACAAATCAACCAAAGTGTCTTTAAATATTTCTGAAGTACCAAATTAATACTTTGAATACAAGGATGATCATTTTCAATTGAGCTGCAATTAAAAATTAGCTAATATTTGAATTAATGATGACTTAGATGATGATCCTGCATAAACTTATTACCGAGTGCAATGCGCTACTTATCATAGTAAGCAGTACATTTAGTAGTAATTATTTGCAGGATCGAACTAAGACCACAAAGAAGGGATGTTCTTGTGGTACCAAAAGGAAAAAGGACCATACATTTCCCAATCCCTGGTGTTCCCAGTATTTATTCAGCAACTAGCTCCTGAAGTTTAACTTTCCTACAAAGTTTCAAGATAGATGTATCATTAAATTGATATTTTAATTTCAGATTTCTGTTATTAGGGAAGGTCAAGCTACACAAAAGACCAATCTTTTTTCCTCTCTTTTAAAGGTAAAATATTTCTTTCTTTCTTTAAAAAAAGAAAAACAAGTTTCCTCTTTGGCTTCCCCTTTCTTACTTGTGACAGAAGAAGATTTTTGTCCTGTTTATGACAACACAGAGAAATCTGAGCTCCAACACTGTAAATAGCAAAATCCCATTGCAGTGGCTTCTGCTCATCAAAGGGCAAAAAGGGCTAGAAGGGAAAATCTGTCATCCTCCTCCTTAATAGGCTATCTTACCTCATCATATTAAACTCAGGCCTATATGTGAAGGGAGACTGCTGGAGTCAGAATCATGGTTCCCCTCTTATGAGCTGTTTCCTACTCTATGGCTGTCAAAGTATAGCAGAACTTGCCTGATATAGCTTTATGTACTAAATCTCACCAGTTAGAGTGCTGCTCACTCCCTATACTGTGTCAAGATCATTGACTCTCTACTGAGGAAAGGAGTACTTGTGGCACCTTGGAGACTAACAAATTTATTAGTCTCCAAGGCGCCACAAGTACTCCTTTTCTTTATGCGGATACAGACTAACACGGCTGCTACTCTGAAACCTCTCTACTGAGGGTGATGGAGACAAGCCACTACCTAACTTGCCTCCTTTAGCAGGGTCACAGATAACTTGTTTTATCGGGGGAGGGGGAGCTAGATTAATAATAATAAAATAGCTATTGAATAGTGCTTTAATAAGTAGTTTTATACTACGACAAAATTTGTCCACTTTTAATAATGTGAGATAAATGAGCTTCTGTTCCAAACTCAGTATCTCCTTTATTTATTAATGTAATCCCTAAATTTCTGGGGGGCTAAAGCTACCTCAAGCCTTCCATTGTCTATGCCCACACTCATGGGAAAGAACCTGCTGTTTCAGAGATCATATAATACTGGAGAGAACCCTTACAGAGAAAAACTATCACTATTGTTGGTCTTGTGGGGCATCTACCCACATGCCTTCCCCTCTCCTGATCCAACAAGTGCTGACGTGTCATTCATACTCTCTGAGGAGAAAGGGCTGTACGACACAGTCACCTTTTCGGGTGACATGCAGCTTCTACTGTTCATTTCCTGAGGTTGCAAGGGGTGGCACATCAGTGACCATGGCTCTTTTCTCCATGCTGGGTTACAGTAGCAGTTCCTTTTCTTCACTTCACTTAGAGAGGGACTAAGAATTTTGGGATAGAGGGGGTTGATGGCAAGTTGCACCCTCTCCAACCACATATTTACATCAGGCAAGCACTGTGCTGGCCTGAAAGACAATGCCAAGAAGTAGAGGAGAGAGCAACTTGGCCTGGTTCTCCTATGCTGGGTGATGGCATGTCCTTAGGGAAGACAGCCCTTCGTCCCCCAGGACAACTTCTTCTGATGACACAAAAAGTAGATTTTGATATTCAGTGTGTCCCAGATGCTGCACCCTGATTAGTTCACTAGATCATTGGAAAGGACAGGGACAGCTCTCTGCAACAAGCAAGAATAAGAAAATATATACTTTTTTCCTCTTAAAGTCCAAGGCTAATCCAGTGTCAAACCTGATATTTCCTAGTAAGAAAAGCATTAAGTCACAAAATAATTGCTCTAAGCAGACTCAAACATAGGAGGAGATGGCCCAATATAATAAGATTGGTATTAAAAGGTGTTTTCACATTTATTAACCTATTCCAAAGATGAAATTGCTGTATGTGAGGAACCAAGTTTTTAGTACCTCTCAGGAGTCACTTTTTTCACAACCATAGCTTGGTAGGTGATGGCCTTTTTGTCTTTGATGCCTGTGTAACTGAAGTCTGAAGGAAGCACACCAAGTTCAGAAGACAAATAGCTAATTGCTTCTAGTGTTTCCAGATTTTCTTTTCGAAGGGTAAAACCTGCAACGAACAGCTCAAAATTATTAGAAATCCACCATTCCAAATTATATTGGCAACTCTGTCATCATTAATGGGCTAGCTGCTATTCTTTAACATTAGAACAGGATAGGATTTGGTAAGAACACAATCAATTGTTCTCAAAACTAAACTATAGGTAGAGGAAAAAATGTTTTTGTATTGAAGATTTAGATGGTGATAACTGATGCTCAAAACTACAGCTACTAGAAACCATAGTCGGCCATAAAAGCAACAGAATTTTCAGTGCTCAGAAGATGCAAATCTCTTCATATAGAAACAATCAAACAAAGCAATTTAAAAAAAAAAAGACATACTGAACATTTCTAAGACAGTCTGTGGATTTAATGTTGGGCCTACAAACCATTCTTCTAACAGGAACATCATTCTGCAGATCAAAAAATAATGGTTTTAAAAAATGAAATCAGAAATCAAAACTGGTCTTATTATAAAACTCTGAGAAATAACCTTTCCAATTAATGGTGGAGCTTTAACATCTAACTGATTAGGAACACCTAACAGAACATCCAGAATTATTCAGGTTATTTTAAAATGAGAAACTATAAAGCATGCAATTTACACAGGGAAAGAGGTTGCACTGAGGGTATTTCAGCCATTTCCACTGTACTATTTATTTAATTCACTGCGGTAACTGGATTCATCTCTCACACCAATTTTACAGTAATTCAACTCCACTGACTTCAGTAGAATTATTCCTGATTTATGCCTGTGTAAATGAGAAGAGAATCAGGCACTCTGTACTCTTTTAAAAAACAATTATTACAAAACAATTAACCAAGGAAACTATACAGCATTATTAAATATTTACCTGTATAAATATCTTGTTTTTCCTGGCAATCCGCAGCTGGCCTTTTCCTGGACAAACTCTTCTCCCGAAACCTTACTATTATTGCTACATTTTGCTGACCATTTAAGTCTGTCACAGAAAAAGACTTTGTTTCTACAAGTTTTCCAAACTTCTGACTGACAAAATGGTGGACTGCCTTTCTGTGCTCCTTATTCCCATCAGGCTTAAAAGAAAATTTAGAGTTTTCCAGTTTTGCATCTAAAAATTTTAAAAAATCAAATGCTTCCTCCTCAGACACTAGTTGACAGAGCTGTTTGTAATCAGTGTTTGCTTTGACAAGAATTTCATTATTCTTTGTAACAGTCATTAAGAAAGGAAATTTCTGTCTAATGGCGCTGTGTAAATCAGCTCGATTCCTCTTGTCAAGGACAGGCCCCAGTGAGAACTCGGTGGGATGAGCGGCTGGATCATATTCTGAGTCCCACCAATCTTTTATGTTACAAGCAAACTGATTCAATAGTTCATTCACAGACTCGTCTAACAAGGAGTCCAATGTACCTACTTCATGGTGCCCACCTTCGGGTGCAGTTCCAGCCACGTGCTCTGTGCTGCCTTTGGCTGGTGACAGGCCCTCTACTGGAGCATGACTGGGGCTGTTGAATGGACCTAGCACCTCTTCTCTGCGCAGCTCCAGAGGCTCTGGACAGGACCTGCAGGGGCTCTGTGGACAGCAGCTTTCTGGGGCTGCAGGCGTGTCACCGAGTGCACGAGGAGTCTTGGCTGTGCTCTCGCTAAGCAGCCGCCCAAGGGTATCAATTTCTGTGACGATAAAGTCATTGGCAGAGGTTTTTACGCTGCCCTGGAAGCCGGCGTGATTGCTCCGCATGCTCAGCACACCCAGCATGGTGCCAGTCCTGCCCCGAGGCCACACACCTGTGAGAGAGTGCACCAGTCATCGCACAGCGGCCAGAGGACCCCCACATTTCCCAGGGGTTATTGCGGCTTACCAGCTACTAGCGGGGCCTCCTGAAACAAAACATTAACACAAGGGGTACCACTTCCCATCCTGTGGGGGCAGCAGTCAGCGACCCTGGCCCTATCCCCTGCCCTGTGTGCGAGGAGCAGCAGGACCAACAAACCCACTCCTCCCCCTGCCCTGTGCATGCGAGGGGCAGGAGCCAATGAACCTGCCCCCAACCTCTGCCCTGTGCGAGCAGGAGCCAGCGAATCTGCCCCCAAACCCTGACCTGTGTGGACAGGAGCCAGCGAACCCACCCCCTGCACTGTGTACCTGGTGGGCAGAAGTCAGCAAACCCAGCCCCACCCCTGCCCTGTGCATGTGGGGGGCAGCAGACATAGCACAGCGCAGGGCCTGGATAGGGGACCATGAGGTGAGGTGATGCCCCCATCCGGGGAGCAAGAGGTTCCCAGCTCCTGCCCACAGGGGGCGCTGCCGCTATCAGCCCGGTGACAGTGCCTTGGGATCAGCCCTGCAGGGATGTCAAGGTTCAGGATAGGCCCTGGGCTGTGTCTCAGCCCCCAGTGACGGGCGCTGACCATACCGCACTCGCCTGCCCAGTGGGGGTGGGGGGAGTTACATCACAACATACATGAGGCTCCTTGGTGCCATCTTGGCGTGAGAGGTGTGTGGGCAGTGTGACACATAGCAGACAGAGGCGAGTAGGCCCAGACAGTGAGACCGCCTGCCCCGGGCAAGTGATCCCAGCAGGAGGGGTCCTTCTGCGAGCCAGACCCTGCTCTCAGTAGCACTAATGTGTGTGGGGGTTGGGCTGGAGGAAGCCTGACTCAGGGCTTGGCTTCACTTGCGAGTTACAGTGCAATAAAGGAGCCCTGGGCGCACTAGCTCACTACCCGTCCACACTGGCAAGGCACGTAGAGCGCTCTGACTCCGCGGCTACAGCGCTCTGGGACTCCACCTCAGCGAGTGGAATAACGTTTGCTGCATCCCCGCTGGAGCGCTGCGGCGCCAGTGTGGACGAGGTGTTGCATTACTGCGCTCTGATCAGCCTCCGGAAATGTACCATAATCCCCTTAAATCAAGTGGCCACTCTTGTCATTGTTTTTGAATCGCTGCAGGAATGCGGATATGCCCTTTGAAAGCTCCGTTTCTGACAGCTGGCTGCTCCGAGACAAAGCAACCATTAGTGTGGAATGCTGTGTGAGAGAGAGAGGCGGGGGGGGGGGTCTGAACTTACAAGACAGCATGCTGACATGCTCTCAGCCCCCCCAAAACACACTCTCTCTCCCCCCATATACTCCCTGTCACACTCCACCCTCCCCCCCGCATTTGAAAAGCACGTTGCAGTCACTTGCATGCTGGGATAGCTGCCCATAATGCACCGCCCCAGTGCCGCTGCAAGTGCCGCAAATGTGGCCATGCCAGTGCACTTGAAGCTGTCAGTGTAGACAGATTGCAGCGCTTTCCCTACTGTGCTCTCTGAAGGCTGGTTTAACTCAAAGTGCTCTACATCTACAAGTGTAGCCATGCCCTCAGGCTCTGCCGTGAGTGAGGGCCAGCCCCTCCCACTGGCCTGGAGCGAGCCATGTAGGATTCACATCTTGCACTGGGTAGCAGTGTGCTTGGTGCTGCAGAGCCGTATCTAGTCATTTTAGCGCTCAGGGCGAGCAAATATATTTGCACCCCATACCGTTTTTTCCCCTGTCATTTTTCTCCCCCAGAGGCTTTGCGCCCTGGGCGGCTGCCGTGCTCGCCCCACCCTGGTTTCGGCCTCTGTAACTCTGCCACTTGCCTCCTTTGTGATCTTGGGTAGATCATATGTTTTGGTGCCTCAGTTTTCTCTTATTGGAAAGATACTCTACAGAGGGACGGTGGGAGGCATAATTCACTGGTAAAGAGTGCAAACTAGAGTAGTTCATCTCTCCAGAATGTGTACAAGGTGAAAAAGGGACCCTTTCCCCATAAACCAGAGATCACAAATTAAGAGACCTCACAGAAAGCAATATTGCCATTGTAAACTCTAGCCTTAGAGATCATGAAGTCACTACAGCATTTGGGACCAGTGCTATAGTATCTATTTTATAAATATTTCAAATATGCCTTTCTGAAACTTAATCCTCTGAACCACTAAAACCCATGCCCACGTGTGGCTTCCAGAGAGAGAATCCTGCCTAACATATGTCCCAGTGAATGGGATCCACCAGTGTAGCTGGAACTCCAGCTGGGCCCCTCCTACTCTGTCAGTAATCTGCCTCTCCCATCCTAGCCCACAAGAGCTGTGCTAAACAGCTCTCTTCTGGGAAGCATTCCCATACTCATGTCCAACAGGCATAAAAGCCTCTTCCATCAGTATTTTGCTTCCAGCAAAAAAGTGCAAGTTTTATGGTGATAGCAATTTCTCTGTCTCCTGATTAATAACAACAAACCAAGGCCCACAGGCTGGGGAGAAGAAGAGAGCTTAATTTACTCTGAGTTTTGAAAAGGGGTCTTAATGTCTAGATTAAATTAGCCAGCATCGCCTTTTCATCTGGGGAACTGAAATGAAATGTGATTTTCTACAGCAGGCCATGGCTAGTCCTGGACTAGTAGTCCAGCTCCCACCACACACAGCCCTTTTAAAACATGTGTCAGATAAAGTAGGTATCTTCCTCTTTCACATGCTTCATTATTTTCCTCACTGTATTGTCTGAAGTACAGATTTTAACACCCCTCCCTCCCACACACTTATCTAAGCCCCCGTGTTCTTCCTGCAAATCAAGAGGATGATGAGATCTGGGGGGAAAGGAAAACAAAAAGAAATGGCTTTAGGCTGTTTCGTTTTCCCAGTGAAATAATAAAACCTTATCCCAAAGCAAATTAACATGTCTAAGTGTCAAAAGAGCAAGACATGATTTTCCATCAGCAAAAGCATAGGGGCTGTGGGATAGAAAGTGCAAGTGGAAACAGTGACATCCAAACAACAGTAAGTAATTAATACCTGACATTTCCCAAGGCTGAATTCTGCAGTAATGGTGCAAATCACAGCAAGAGCACGGACAGCAACTAGAACTGGGCTTGACACAAGTCTGGGAATCAGATCTGTTTCCCAGTCCTAATCACTGCAGCAAGGCACTCTGCCTGCTCAGTTTCTCCATCTAAAAATTGAGATAATGGTGCTACTCCCTTTTTGTAAAGCACTTTGGATCGGATCCACAAACGGACTTAGGTGTTGCAATGCTGAGTGTCACCGCACCTAGAAAATGACAGGAACACACCATGATCCTCAGTTAGCTCTCTGTACAATGTATGGGGAGAGATAAGTGGCTAAGAATGCCATCCACAAAAGACAGCACTGCTGCTCCCTACCTAAAGTAGGGAATGGGAGATGCGGACCACAGGCATATGTTATGTTAAGCCCTGCCCCGTTCTCAGAGATAGGCACCTACAGCCAAGCTGCTTTGAGGCACTTATGTCAGTTTAGCAATCCCCAAACAGGAACATTCACCACCTGGAATAGACAGCTTAATAGGGATGTAAATACGTTTAAAAGTTAACTGCTTAAATGATTAAAAATATTTTGTTTAAATGGTTAACCGATTAAAGGCTGATCTGGCCCATCCAGGGGTTAATGGTTAAGGTGGGTTAACAGGTAAGACTAATGCTAACATTTTACATCCCTACAGCTTAGATACCTACTTTGTGGATCCGACCCTTTAAGAGCTAGAAAATGCAATCTAACAGTAAAGTGTTATTATAAGCTGTAATGCTTTGGATCGATGCTGCAGAACAATTTAACATAGCTCTTTATGTCCTCAGTGAGAGCTCCTGAGAGAAGCCATGGAAGCCCTATTGCTTGACACACTTAAAATCTGCCTGGACCAAATAGTAATAAATGCACAAACGGGCACAATCCTGTGTTGGCAGGGAGAAGGACTAGAAGGTCTAACTGGTCTTTTTAATCTCCAGAGTCTGTGATTTACAAACATTGTGAAACAATGCATTCGCAATTGTCCAATGTGAGTGGAGAGGGGACCGGGGTTTGAGGGACATCAAGAGTGCAAACTCGTTTATTAAAATGCGTGGAATAGGTAGTGTGGCTGAACAGATTGGGCATTGGTCTAGGAGTCAGGAGCAATGAGCTCAAATCCTGGTTTTGCCACTGACCCACCATGTAATCTTAGTCTTAAACTCTCTGTGCCTCAGTTTCCTCATATGTAATTGCACTTATGTATGTTTGTAAAGTGCTTTGAGAGCTTTCAGTGAAACATGTGATGTAAGATAGATAAATACAGGAGTGATGTATAGGTAGATAAATACAGGAGTGCTGCCCTGAGGAGCTTACAAAATCAATGTAAATCAGAAGCACAGTAAAGATAGGAATGGGGGAATGGCCTATGAAAGAGCAGCACAGCAAGAGCCTGACACAGAACAAACCACGGTTGTTGCATTTACTCCTTGCCTATTACATCTGTTGCACTAGATTTCTGTTATCCTGGGTGTGCTTAGCAGGCTAATTCACAGCAGCCCTGCACCTGACCAAAGCAAGAGCCTTTTTACTGGGCTGTCTCTGGGCGACATTTTCCTGCGTCTGAGACAAATAAACAGCCCTGCGCGGATCAAAACGTTACATTAAAATGTGCAGACATCAATACTCGCAGCTTTTAACCTCACTTGAGAGCATGCAGGTGTCAGTCGTCCCTCTCCCCAACTACCCCCGTGGCCGTGGCCGTGGCCCTGGCCCTGGCCCGGTGCCCCCCTCCCAGGCACTTGGTGCAGCCACTCCCTACCTCCGGCGCGCGGTTGCAAGCAGAGCGCGCGGGCCTCCTGCCCTGCCCACCAGCCCGGGCGCTCAGAGCTCTGCCGCTGCGGTCCTAGCGCCGGGGCCGCCTGCTCCGCCCGCGACACTGGGCCCGCGACGCTGCGGGGGCGGGGCCCGAGCGCCCTGGGCTGCGGCCGGACGCCGCTGGGCCCGATCCTGCACGGCCCCACTTTTGCGCCCCCGGCGGCGCTCGCCCCGCCCTAGTTGCGGCGCGGTACGAGGTACCCAGACCACGTGCTTCCTGCCCCCGCGAGTTCAGAGCCTGAGGCCCGATCCAGCAGGCCCGGGGATCCCTCCTTGTCTGCCCTCGCTGTAAGTCCCGCGGCCGTCGGGCCCCGCTCTCTACTCTGGGTCTGGGGGGGGGGGTGCGCGCGCGAGAGCCGGGTCCCATGCAAGGCACTACGGCCCCGCAAACCTGACTGGGGGGGTCGGGTATCAATAAGGTCACCTGGTGAAGTAGGTTGGGTATGTACAACTTGTAAAACCTGTTTTGGGGCAGAAGGCATGATGTGGAGCTGAGATGAAGGGGAGCTACGGGGGAGGGACTCGGAGATGGACATAAATGGAGGACTCCCCATGTTTATATAGCACCTGACACAATGGAGCTCTGGCCTAGTTGACTTCTAGTACCACAATATAAATGTTAACGCTGGGGAAGTAGAAGAAAGAGCGGAAAGAGTAGTGGCAAGAATCAAGGGGATGAAAGCAGGCGATGGTGTGATTAAAAACCAGTGAATTAAAACAAGATAACTGTGAGTCTTATGCCTTATGTCAATTATAGTTTTAATTACAAGCCTGTATTAAAAGGATGCAATGCATTTGTTAGGAAGATGAGCAAATCCATAACTCCTTCAACATACGTGCGCTGCATTGGCTATAAACTCATGATGCAGCTGGCTGATTTCATTGATCCACAAGAAGGATGGAAGAAGCTAGCAGTAGATATAAAAGACCCTTCTGGTGAAAACAGATACAACCAAATGCATATAAGGTATTGTATAAAAGTCATGCGAAAATAGATTTGTTGTTTTTAATCAAATGCCAATTCCTCATTCCTGTGACTTGTAACAATTTCCATGTGAGGAGAGATTTAAAAGACTGGGACTGTTCAGCTTAGAAAAGAGATGACTAAGGGGGATATGTCAGAGGACTATAAAACCATGAATGTGTGGGGAAAGTGAATAGGGAAATGTTATTTACCCCTTCTGTCATAAATATAAAGGGAAGGGTAACCACCTTTCTGTATACAGTGCTATAAAATCCCTCCTGGCCAGAGGCAACATCCTGTTACCTGTAAAGGGTTAAGAAACTCAGCTAACCTGGCCGGCACCTGACCCAAAGGACCAATAAGGGAACAAGATACTTTCAAATATCTGGGGGTGGGGGGAAGGCTTTTGTTTGTGCTCTTTGTTTATGTGTTAGTTCTCTCTTGGGACTGAGAGAGGCCAGACAGAAATCCATCTTCTCCAACCCATCCTAATCCAAGTCTCCAATATTGCAACCAGTATAGGTAAGCCAAGCAAGGCGGATTAGTTTCTTTTGTTTTATGTGAATTTTTCCCTGTGTTAAGAGTGAGGTTTATTCCTGTTTTCTGTAACTTTAAGGTTTTGCCCAGAGGGGGATCCTCTGTGTTTTGAATCTGATTACCCTGTAAAGTATTTTCCATCCTGATTTTACAGAGGTGATTCTTTTACCTTTTCTTTAATTAAAATTCCTCTTTTAAGAACCTGACTGATTTTTCATTGTTCTTAAGATCCAAGGGTTTGGGTCTGTGTTCACCTGTACAAATTGGTGAGGATTATTATCAAGCCTTCCCCAGGAAAGGGGGTGTCGGACTTGGGGGGATATTTTGGGGAAAGACGTTTCCAAGTGGTCTCTTTCCCTGTTCTTTCTTTAAAATGCTTGGTGGTGGCAGCATACTGTTCAAGACCAAGGCAAAGTTTGTGCCTTGGGGAAGTTTTTAACCTAAACTGGTAAGAATAAGCTTAGGGGGTCTTTCATGCGGGTCCCCACATCTGTACCCTAGAGTTCAGAGTGGGGAAGGAACCCTGACACCTTCACATAACACAAGAAAACTAGGGGTCAGCTGATGAAGTTAATAGGCAACAGATTTAAAACAAACCAAAGGACGTACTTCACACAACACACATTTAGTCTGTGGAAATCATTGCCATGAGTTGTTGTGAAGGCCAAAAGTATAGCTGGGTTCAATAAAGAAATAGATAAATTCATGGATAAGATTAAGTTTTTGTCATGGTTATTTTTAGTAAAAGTCACAGACATATCGCGGGCAATAAACAAAAATTCATGGAAACCTGTGACCTTTACTAAAATAAGGAAACCTGTGTCTTTTACTAAAATAAGGGGAGGGACTGACAGCTCCTGCCCCTGCTGTCTGTGGCAGCTGCTGACAGCTGCTGGGGCCCCACATCCGCTCAGAGCTACAGGGATGAAGCTGAAGCAAAAAATGTCATGGAGGTCTCTGAAAGTCATGGAATCCGTGAGCTCCATGACAAAATCTTATTCCTATTCATGGAGGATAGGTCTATCAGTGGCTATTAGCCATTTTACTTTATTTTAAAAACTGATTGTTTAGTCTCTTACTTGAGTTATTCACGTAAAGTCTCTTTCTTTAAGGAGCCAAAAGGAAGTGAGGGGTGGAATTGCCCATCCCCTCTTTGTTTTATCTACCAGCTGGGTCTAAAGTCCAACAACTTTGGTTCCTTAATTTCTGGTTCCATATCTTCTTCTTTTTACAAAGCATGATTTTAACATAGCCCTTGAACCATATCAGCAGGCCCTTTTATTTGGATTAATTTAGTTTTTTTGTCTCCTTTTCATACCTTTTCCCAACAACATTTATTATTATAGGTTATTGTACGATCTTATAAACTTTCACATAATTTTTTTTTACAGTTGAGCTCACAATTAGGATAAATTTTTAAGCCCAATTGTTACGTATTTTTAGTACCCTTTTAACACTAAAGCCTCAATAGCCTTTCTGTAATAATAATAAAGTGGTGAAGACATTTAGTTAGGTTCCAGTTTCATTCAGTTTCTGTCCCTTTCAAGTTAAATAGTCTAAGCAAACTCAAAGTCAAAATGGAACAAAAATTATAAGAATTATTTTTATTTTGATAACACACCATGTAGTTGTTCACATATGCAGCAATATTGTGTGTATTTGGAAGAATGCTGCAAATGATCTGCACAGATGTATTTTAAACTTGGGTTTATGATCTTTCTGATGAAAGAGATTTTTGTTTCTGTATGTGTGTTCTTTGTTGCTGTTTACATTAGGTCTTGTTACCTTGCATTTTCTGGAAGACTTTATGAATAACTGAAGAACTAGTTGTACAATATGATGAATACCAAGGAAGTGAAACCTACCTGAGGGATTTAGTCAAGCTGTCTAAAATTTCTTAACAGCTTCTTAATTGGAACACCTAACAAACAGGTGGAAGAAACATTCTTTTTGCTAAATATTCAACACCCACGCCCCTTCATTTGAGGGCTGAGAAGGCACCCAGTCCACTTACCTGGGTCTTCCAGCAGGACCCTCTAGCAAAAACAGGAAAAATAGATTTATTTTTCTATCATTAAAATATTAGGAATAAACAGGAGAAAACTTTTTTTTTAAACTTTTCAGGTCTCCTGCCTATGCCATGAGGAAACACAGAAAGGGTGAAAACCTATCACCCTCCTCCTCCTCCTCCGCCCCGCCCACCCTACCTGTCTTTGCAGGTCACTTCTTATTTAAAAAAGTAATTTGGTTTTAATTTGTCTTTTAAGGAGATTTGAAGGGCTAATAAAGATGGGAAAGAGCCCCACCTGCGAATTACTGTATGACTGGGGAACATCGAACTGTACGGTTGGTGATCTTGTGGAGCTATTGACCAGGAATCAGTTCCTAGCACCAGCTAGCCTTTTGCTTCCAGGTAGTTCTGTTCTCCACAGTATGTATATATTGCATTCTCCATTTACACAGATTTTTTTTGTAATTTCACAGTAGCTCTCTATTTAAAAGAAATGAAATGACTAGCTTGTTTAAATGATAACTGAAGGTAGTTACATCTCTCCTGACTTATTTTTTTTTAATAACAAAGATTAAGAGTAATTGTTTAGGACATTACAAGGGGCATACATTTTTAAATTTTAGACACATACAGAACATGTCACCTTTAGTGAAGCTTAGATCTGTCAGCCTTTACTAAATGCTGATGCTATGTAACCTATGATTTTCTGTTTCCCAGCACTCTTTGATAGATTTTTAATTTCATTTGCAGATGCTGTTAGGGGGGCAGATGATGTTACGGTACCTCTTTCTTCACAAGAAACTATGCCTATACATGAAAAACAAGTGCCTGTACAGGAAAAACCAGTAATATCTGCAACACCTCTATTAGCTCAGAGTGAGGGACAACCTTCAGCTCCTTCCTGCTTACCTCAAGAGAACAACAGTCTGCAACTTAGTGACACAGGTATGCACTTTGGTAGAATTAAATGCAGCTTCAGCTACTGCCTTCCATCATTACACACATCCTTGACCCAAGTTCTAGAAGTGAAAAGGACCTACAGTAGCACCTCAGAGTTAAGAACACTTTAGGAATGGAGATTGTTCGTAACTCTGAAATGCTTGTAACTCTTGAACAAAACATTATGGTTGTCCTTTCAAAAGTCTTACAACTGAACATTGACTTACTACAGCTTTGAAACTTAAACTTAACTATGCAGAAGAAAAATGCAGCTTTCCCTTTATTTTTTTGATAGTTTACATTTAGAACAGTACTGTACTGTATTTGCTTTTTTTTGCCTCTGCTGCTGCCTGATTGCATACTTTTGATCCCAAATGAGGGGGGTAGTTGACCAGTCAGTTCGTAACTCTGGTGTTCGTAACTCTGAGGTTCTACTGTATAGCAACCAAGGGGCCAGATTTTGATATGCCTTTGCAAGTCCCTGTAAAAAGCCGCCTACCCCTTGTCCAGTTTTTGTGCTGCCTGCACAAAGGGATTTTGGCCTGTGGTCATCAAACTTCCAGTATGCATGCTCCATCTTGATATTAACAAGGCCACTGAGGTGGAGTGTTGGATATAGAAGCTTCTAATTCCAATGTGCTCTACATCAATGTTAGTGATGAGGTTGGACTGTTGGAGTACTTGCTTCATGGGCTACGCTTTAGTCTCCTGAGTTCTAAAATTAAAGCTGAATTGACTGTATATCTGGTTTCTTCCACACAAGGAACTGGAAGATATTTGTACTCAAATTACCTGCAAGTAGTGAGCAAAGTTATCAAAGAATAGCTAACTCACTTGTAATTTGTTTGCTTTTCTTACTTTCTGGTGTCTGCTCAGAGAGAGCAATTCTGGCTTAAAACTCGCAATGAATCCAAAATTAAAGCTCCACAATGCCATTATTTGTACTCTGGTAAATCTGTTGTTTAAATAGAGCAAAAGCAGGGAGATAGCCACTTCACACACAAGTAGCTTAGAGTGAAATTGACCTTTCAGTTCCATCCTAAATGTGAAATGTTTTTGTTTCAGGTTTCCACAGCTTTTGGTTCCATGAGTTGAAAAACGTTACAAACAACTTTGATGAACGACCTATATCAGCTGGAGGTAATAAACTGGGAGAAGGAGGCTTTGGAGTTGTGTACAAGGGCTACATCAATGGCAGAATTGTGGCAGTGAAAAAACTTGCTGCTGTAAGTTGTCATAACTATTTTGTATGGGCGTCGTATGCTTTATGGTATTACTACTGTGTATTTTAAGTGGACGTATTCAGTATTATTATAAGTGACCGGGATACTCCAGAATTTGACATCATTGAAAATTCAGTTGGGTGAGAATCTTTCTCAGATTTTAACTTTTTTTTTTTTTTTTTTTAATGTATTATTCTTTCATCAAAATGTAAGTCACCTGTTGGGATTTTTAGTAACATAGGCTTTACTATATAAGAGGTTAATGGTTCATCTACTGAGTTGTTTGTCTCCAAAGGGGGCCAATACCAGATGTTTCAGAGGATGGTGTAATTTTCCTCACCTACTGTGGTATACCAGATGATGCAGTAGTATGCAACTGACAGAGATGAATTGTAGAGGTTAATTTTTTCCTGGCCTGGTGATCAGTTTGTGCTCTGAAGTTTCAGAATGGATAGTCTCTGTAACTTTATTCTAGTTCAACTTAGGTGCTTCCAAGGTAAGACGTGAAAGCTCCATTTTAAAAAGAGTTTTCTAAAGGCCAAGAAACTATTGTAAGGAATAATCCAGTACTGGTAAGGATTGGAGCAATGATTTTATAAGTCTTTCCCATTCTGATTTCTGTGATTCTGTGCTTCAGATGTGTCTGGTCTTTGGTTTTTGTTTTTTTTTAAGCTCTCTGCCTCATTACTGGGTGGGTGACCCCACAAGTTAAATATACATTACATTAATATTTTGACTTTTATCTATTATACACTTGCTGGCTAAGTATAAATATTTACTTTTGTATTATTAAGCACAGTATTGCAATTAGAGGAAAAACAGGTGATCTAGCTTCTATGCTGACATCCTAGATCCAGTTATCTTCTAATCAAGGAAGTAAATAATAATGCTGTGATATCTCATTTTCAAGTTCCATTAAAAACCACACAGTAAAAAATAACATTTTCTAAATGGGAAAGGATAGAATTGCTAAGGAAAGAATCTTTTCAATTCTTGAAAAATATTGGTTATTACATACTGTTCTCTGTTTTTAGCTTTTAAAGTAATTGACATTGTCATTCATGGGTATTCAGAGGGACAGTGTAACTAACATGTTTGTTTTTGGAGGAGAATGTAGCTTGTCTCAAATTAGAAGTGAAAAAGATAAGCTTTTATCTGCATTATTGTGCTGCTATATCTTGAAATGCTGAGTAAAATACCTTAATTTAAGGTTCAGCTGCCAGAATTTTGTGTAGGAGCCCAAATTTCTCTTTCCAAGGGCGCAGTCTTGTAGCTCGTGGTAAACTGAACAATGGGAGCCTACTTCTGCAGCCCTCTCCCCTACCAGTGGTCCAGTGAAATCAGTGGGACCACTCAGTTTACAAACACATACAGTAAAACTGATCTGTCATACGAGGGGATAAACGTCTTTCTACAACCCTGTAAGAGTTCTGATATTACCCTAATATTTTACTGCTCCTTTTTATCCCAGGCCCTTGAGGCTCAGTGTCAAGACCACCACCTTGGCTGTAGAGGATCTGAAAATTTAAGAGGGAGAGAAGTCTACATAGCTACTTTTTTTTTGTTGCTAAAGGGAATGTTGCAAGTTTGGTGTGGAAGACCCAAAAGAAATTCTGTCATTCTAATCAGCATTTCAAAGGACAAGAGAATACTGTGTAACAATGATAAAGAATGACTGTATAGAGTCAATGATTCCATCACAAGTAGTGGCAAAAGTTTACACACAAAATTTGGCACACTGTAAACATCCGCAAGGGGGAAATGGAGAGAACATCCTTCATTGACCCCCTGAGAAAGGTCCCTGTTGCACAGAAGCCAAGTTATTTAGTCAAGGGGGTAAAAACCAGGGAGGGAGAAGAACTATTTAACTTACAGGGAAAAGTTATCAGAAGAACAATTGGTATAAACTGGCTATGAATACATTTAGGTTAGAAATTAGGTTTTCTAACTGTCGGAGGAGTAAGGTTCTAGAATAGCCTCCCAATATTACTAGTGGGGGCAAACAACCTAATTAGTTTTAAGAGAGAGCTTGATACATTTAAGAGTGAGACAGTATGATGGGCTTACCTGCCGAGGCAAGGGGCTGAGTTCAGTGGAACATGGGGTTCCTTCCAGTCCTGTGTCTTATGTTCCCTAAATCTCATGCTTCAGGGTTTCAGCTGGTCACCTGCAGGGACTCAGGAAGGGAACTTCTCTCCCCATTGTATTCTGGGTTTTCTTTTATTCTTCCTCTGAAACAGAAACAGCCACAGCTGGATATGGGACATGGTATGCAATGGGCCAGTTCTCCATGGCAGTACAGAGATTCTTTCTCAGAAGCTTGGCTGGTGTGTCTTGCTCACATGCTCAGGATCAAACTGATAGCTATTTTTGGGATTAGGAAGTAAATTTCCACCAGGTCAGATTGGCAAGGGCCATGGGTTTTTTGCTGTGGCATAGGTAGGGATTGCTTGCTAGGATCATCCGGTTATATTTTACCAAATCAATTCCCTGCCATCGAAGGGGCCTCTGGCATTAGTGCATTCATTCCCTCCTATTCTCTGCCTGTGGTACACAGTAGTTTAATTTCCTGAGGGCTGTAATGTTTTGATTAGACTCAGTACAGGGATAACCGAATGGGGTTTAATGACCTGATGTGCAGGAGGTCATAGAATTATAGAATATCAGGGTTGGAAGGGACCTCAGGAGGTCATCTAGTCCAAACCCCTGCTCAAAGCAGGACCGATCCCCAATTAATGGTCAGACTGGATGATCTGATGATTGCTTCTGGCCTTAAACTCTTATTCTGTAAGGTCACAAAGGAAATCTCTGGTAGTGCCAAGAATAGGATCCAGTTCCATGACTTTAAAGTGTGTGCCTAAATGTGGACTAAGGAAGTGGTTTGATCCCCCCTCGCCTCCAAGTGTTGAGCACCAACTAATTTCCATTGACTGCAACAGCTGTTATATAGGACTGGACAAATGCAATGAGCAGTGTAGTGGCAAATAGGAAATTCCCTTGCAAGCATGTGGACATGGGTGGGGCTGCCCATCAGTTTCTGCAGGAGGATGTTGGTTGGGGGAGATGGGGAGGGGAGGGGAAGAGGTGTTTGCATCTATGAGAGTAGCCACCTGAATATGAATCAGTACTGTCTTTCTGGGTCAGCAAAGACATGTGATAAGGATGTTACATAGTACATATTGTACTGCCAACTGTTTCAAACCAATTTTCTATGGTTTACAAAAAGAGGTGTCCCCAAGTAAGATTTGCAATAAACTTGTTTTATATGTAATATCACCTACAAAATTAATGGAGAACTAATATTTTCTTTGTAGATGGTTGATGTAAGCATTCAAGATCTGAAACAGCAGTTTGATCAAGAAATAAAAATAATGGCAAAGTAGGTACTAAGTCATGCAAATTTAGCATAACTGTAGGTATAGAGGACCTACATTTGCAGAATTCTCCTTGTTAGCATGCTGCCTTAGGGTTTCATTACTATAGTTTTGCATGGGATAGTTTGGAAATTGTTAAGTGAAAACATTGTAAAACTATTGTGGATCTTTTCTGCTCAAGATAAAGGTTTAGGCTTATGATTAACTCTGCATAGTTTAGTAGTGCATTGAGTTTGCAGGTTTGCGGGCTGTTAGCCAGTGTCATGTATTTCCAAAATGCTTTGCATTTAGGCTAAGTTGTAAAACTATGAACTGAATTCCTAGAATGCTTTGTAATCATGCTAAGCTTTATTGTAGAAATTTACTAATAGCTAAACTGTTCCAATGTTTGTTCTCCGTATGTGTGGAGTCTGTCAGAAATAAGATGCATGTTCTGTTAAGGAATGTTGTATATAAATTGTATTGGGTACCATTAGCACAAAACAGTTCATGTCTCTATATGCAACTTGTATTCTATAGTCTACTACAAACTTTTTGGCCAGAGGGCCACATTGGGCTTCCAAAATTGTATGGAGGGCTGGTTAGGGGAGGCTGTGTCTCCCCAAACAGCCAGGCGTGGCCCGGCCCCTGCATCCTATCCGACCCCCCTGCTTCTCGCCCCTGATGCCCCCCCCCTTCCTCCCCCGTTCCCTGTCAGCCCCCTGGGACTCCTGCCCCATCCACCACCCCCTGTCCCCTGACCACCTCTAGACCCTCCCATCCCTGACTGTCCCCTGCTGCCCCATCCAACCCTCCCTCTCATTCCTGACTACCCCCCTGGGACCCCTGCCCCATTCAACCCCCCTCTCCCCTGACAGCCCCCCCAGGACTCCTACCCCATCAACCCCCTCCTCCGTTCCCTATTGGGCTCCCTGGGACTTCTGCCCCATCCGCCACCCCCTGCTCCCTGTATCCTGACCACCTCCGGACCCTCCCATCCCTGACTGTCCCCTGCGCCCCATCCAACCCCCCCTCTCATTCCTGACTACCCCTCTGGGACCCCTGCCCCATCCAACCCCCCTATTCCCTGCCCTCTGACCGCCCCGACCCCTATCCACACACCCCTGACCGCCCCAACCCCTCACCCCCCCCGCCCCGCTGCTCTCTGCCCTCTTACCACCCAGCACAGAGCACTGGGTCAGGCCGTGGCTCTGCAACTGCGCTGCCTGGCTTCCCAGAGCGTTGCGCTGGTGGCGCGGTGCACTGAGGCTGCGGGGGTTGAGGGACAGCAGGGGAGGGGCCAGGCAGGAGGGTCCCGTGGGCTGGATGTGGCCTACGGGCCGTAGTTTGCCCACCTCTGGTCTACCAACATCTGGAATGTTGTTGCATATGGTTGGTACACATGTCTTTGCACCCTGAAAAATAGTTATGAAGCTAGATTAAAGAAAGGGGAGTAAGGTATATTAATCTTCTACTTGTCATAAACAAGTGGACTATAACTATAGGTCAAATTAAGTTCTCACTTTGAGATGGACTGAACTGCTACAACTCTGTTTCCCAGAGATTGATAATGTATGAACCTCTCTGGTTATGCTGATCTACCTTTGATTAATAAACTAATTGAGCTGAGTTATCTGATGTCTTACTAATCAATAATCCACACCAAACCACTAACAGGACTCAACTTTTTTTTTCTAAATGTTAGAAGTATCATGCAGCAGAACTAATTATTAAGGTTTCTCTTTGCCACAGGTGTCAACATGAGAACCTAGTAGAACTGCTTGGTTTCTCAGGTGATGGTGATCAGCCCTGTCTGGTTTACGAATACATGCCCAATGGTTCATTGCTTGACAGACTGGCTTGTCTGGTAAGTGAGATTTATTATTACTTTTCTAACTTTGTCTTCTACTTCTGTCAATGACTAGAAGTTTATTCTAATGTCCTTGAGACACTGATGGATTTGAAGTGGTCAAGCTATGATATTCTACTTCCAGCTGGGAGGCAAATACAGTTAACATTTTATACAAACATATTAACTTATTAGGAGATCAGATATAATATTAATTAATTAGAACAAGCTAGACCATTGTCCTTAACAACCTGTCTGAAAAATAGCAGCTCCCCGAGAGACTGAAAAAAGTCTGAAAGTTTTGTGAAATGTTTAAAAACCTGTAAGTTTATCAGTGAGTGCCAGAGTTCTTTGTTTGCTCTATGAACGATGACATTTAAAAACCAATCTATTATCTTTTGTGATAAGTTGTGGTCTTCCCACCCTGTCCATTGTAACCATTTTTGTCAGGCATAAGTGTTTGTTTCTTGCTCTAGTCTCTGTCCTTGTAACATCAGTTGAAACTTCCAGAGTGTGGGAGTCAGTGTCAAAAACCGTAAACCAGGCTTAGCAAGCCGAAGAGCAGTATTTAAGCAATAAATATTGTCTGTATTTAAGAAATATTTTCTGTAAGTAAAATTCTTCCTTTTGATGTAGGGAAATGACTTATCGTGGAGGCTTGAGCCTCTTAGTAACTGTAATAAATGCCATCCGTGTTTGGCAGGTGTGCAGCTACCTACATGAGGGAGAAAATGTTCCCTGGCACAGAAATGTCAGTTTGATTTACAGATGTAACTTACAGTATGAACATGAGAAGAAACGCTTCTTACTTCATGTGGTTTCCTAGTACGGTGCTGAGCCAAATGAGCATAGCTTCCTTCTAACTATAATCTAGTATTGCCCCTTTAGAAGACTTCAACAACAAAAAATAGTGGGTTAGTAATAAAACTAGTTGTTCAAAGATTATAAAGTGACAGTATACACATTCATCTCAAGAACTTCCTGTTCAGGAAAAGAGACCTGAAAGATCACGTCTTTCTGATGTTGGTGACTGGTTTCTTTTGCATTAGTCTCAAGAGGGAAACAACTGTCTAAGAAAATACAATCATTTAAGAAAAACTATAATGTAACTTTTAAATGGACCTTACATGTATACATGAAATAAGCAAGCTAACCACTATGTCCGTGTTAAGATTCTAAATGCCAGTCAAGTCTACACACAGACTTACACCAGTTTCAGAAAAGGTGTTTGTTGGGGTTTTTAAAAAAACGGATTTAGTTAAACCAGTGCAAGTCTGCTTATAGATATTCTTTATTTTGGTTTAAGAGTAGCTTATTTCAGTTTAGCTTAATCCTGTAGAAAACTGATCAAGCTAAACTGAAATAAGGCCTAGTGTAAAACACAATCTCACTGTTTTTACTAAAGGTGTAACTTTAAACAAATTTAGTTAAACTGGTGAAAGCCCCAAACTAAGCCATTATAAATCAGGGTTAACCCTATAAGAGTGTCCACTTACATTTGTATCAGTTTAGTAAAATCATATTAAAAACTGACTTAAAATGAATGCAACATCTGAGTGTAGACAAGTCTTAAGTGTCTTGGTGTACAAACTTGTGCCGGTGTAAATAAATCTGTTTAAAAACAACTAAAAAAACACTTTAAACTGATGCAAGTTGGCTTGTAGACAAGCCTCTTTCTTTGGAAGAGGTGTGTGTGAAAATCTTTTGCTATTTGTCTCTGTAACCTCAGGAATCAGCACTAGGGAAAGAGGAAGCTGGGCAGAGCACTCCTAGTCTGAAGGGGAGGCAGAAATAGGCCAGGCCCTTGCATGTAAGGGAGAGAGAGCAAGCTTATTCCCTATTATGTCCCCAAGGCTTCTCCATCCAATGACTAGAGGGGGAAATGGGTGGTTGTCAGAATGTTTATTATGCTTGCTGACTTTCAAGAATTCCCATGGGTACTTGGCACTGCTTTTTTGGCTCATCCCCTTCACTACACAGAGCCTAGGCTGAGCTGAGCTGGAGAAAGGGGATTCATGCCAATCCTCTTCCCTAGGTGGCTGACTGGGTACGGATGGCGGGGGGGGGGGAGTTAAATGTCCCCATTCTTCCAGCCTAATTAGTGCCATGAACTAAAGTGAAAATCTTGTGCTGGTCAATTGTATGTTTGCAATCATTTATTGAAGGAACATTAGCTTTTCACTTTGTCATTCATGTTCATAAAGATGTTTATTGACTGGAACAATTTGCTTTGGTTGTGTAGATGTGATGTTGCGACTGCTGTGGCTGAAATAAAATATAGGATGTAATTGTTGTCGATGTAGTTAGCTCTTTGTTTTGCAATTTGGTGTTTGCCGGTATGTAGGTAAAATCAAAGCAATAAAGAGCAAGTTTTGAAACAACCTAATGCAGTTCTTAAAATAAAAAGGGGTGGGAAGAGGAAATCTATATATTGCTACACAAGTGAAGAAAGAGAGAAACATTTATTAGTCTTTAAAATGACCTACTGAAAGCAGCTAAAACTGTCAGACCAATGTTGAAAGCAATGCAAGAGAAATGAAACATATCAGATTATTATCACTTCAGATTTTAATACATCTAAATGAGTTTGCCCTAATTACAAAGTCAGGTATTTCATTATCCTAAAATGTTTCCTCTTCCCTAGGTCACTTGAGAGATCAGGAAAAGGTGTTAATGACCTAATGATAAACAGTGTCTCCTCAAGTTTATTTGGCATCCAAAACCTACTCTCTGGAGTTTGGATCTTGATCTGTCATATAGAATTGTTTGTTGGGGCTTGCTGTGTTCTATCAGTACTGAGGGATTCACAAGGGATGGTTAAAATCTAAAGTGTCTGCTGTCCTTTTAGCACAGAAATTAATTGGCCTCAAGTGGAGTGTTGATATATGTACCAGTGATATAAATAATATTTCTATGTCTTCTGTTTTAAAGATCATCAGTCTTTTGAGATTGCAGAGGCAAGCTTTTTAAATTTTTATTCCTGAGTTGCTGAAACCAACTTTTTATAGACTATAGTCTCTTTACTAAACTTCATGTAATCTTCCTGTTTTAGACCCAAAAGGAGAGAGAAGCAAAATGAACACCTAATCTCTTACTTTTTTCATGCTTCCTCCCCACCCCCATTTTAATGATACGCAAGTGTCTTAGTCACTAGGGGCCACATTTTAAAATGTATTTAGGTGCCTTAAGATGCAGATGGGCACCGAGGCATTTTTGAAAATCCCACTAAATGCCTAACTCCCATTGATTTCAAGTCTTTCCATTGACTTGGGATCAGGCCTCTGTACTTCTATTCAAGAGTTTAATGCAGCACTAGGAGGCCTTCATCTGTCGTCTTATATGTTGCAGCCACTTTTGATTGTATCTGATCGCTGTGTTCCCCTTTCAGGAATAGAAATGTTCCTGGGTCAGAAATCAGACCATGCCTGCACGACAGGGACTAGAGCGGCACAGCTGCGCACCGTAGTGTAGCTGCAGCCTACAGTGATGGACGGGATTTTTCTCTCACCGGAGGAACACCACCTCCCCGAGTAGTTAGGTTGACACAAGCGTTCTTTCATTGAGCTAGCTATGTCTATACAGGGGTGAGGTAGGCATAGCTGTGGGACTCAGTGGGTTTTTTTCACACCCCTGAGCGCTGTAGACATGTCGACCTAAATGGTAAACATAGACCAGACCTCAGACTTACCAGTTACCATTACAAGCACATTTTTTTTGGGTGGAGAGCGGAAACTGACATGGTGAATGAAGAATAAAGTCCTACATAGATCTACCTCTTCTTCTGGGACACATATTTGTAAATCAAATACATATATTGATGTCTTTTCACTCTTTCCCTCCCCCCACTTTTCTCTTTTAAGGATGACACTGCACCAATTCCTTGGAGTACAAGGTGTAACATTGCTCAAGGTACAGCAAATGGCATCAGCTTTTTACATGAAAACAATCATATTCACAGAGATGTTAAAAGGTAAAAGCTGCTAACGCTCAATAATGCCCACAGATTTTTCATGGAGTGCATTTTAGAGAGAGTAGAGAAGAGAATGGACTAGGAGATGAGTGATGTATGTCCTCTTTGCCAAGGTAGCCTAGTTCTTACAAATACCACTTTGATAGAATTCTTATCACAATGTTTTCTATTTTTCTGTATCAGGACTGTTTACCTACAATTTTAAGGCCTGTTTGTCAGTCATTTTAAAGACAACTTTATTTATGTAGTGATTTACCTATGAGAATAGAACATCTCTGTGTATACAGAACAGTTTTATGCAAAGTAATTGACCCCTAGATCTTTTCACATTTTCCAAAGTATCGTAGTGGCTTTGCAACTTACTCTTCATTATGCAGTCTTTCTGGATTTTGTTTTATGCCTAACGCTTGCACTGTGTGAGCATATTTTCTCCCTTTTGAGTATGGTGTCTCTTTCCAAAGTCTGTTTCATCTTTCCTCCACAAATGAAATCTTAGTGAGACTGAACAGACCTGCAAAACGTCACTTCAGAAATTACTCAAGGACATGAACTTTTCCTGCGAAAGAGTCCTGTCATACTATTTTTGGGTCTGTGCTGCAAAGACCTGACCAGATGAGAATTTCCATAGCTAGAGTTCTAAAACGTTGCTCCTGTCAAGGTGGCGTGAGCTGCCACCGTAGAACAGACGATGTGTGATCCCTGAGTGTATCCAAAAGTCAGTTCTTGTCTAATTGCAACCAGTGTAAGAGCATTTGCTGGTCACTACACATGCTTTAGTAGTGCTGCACCATGACAGCTTCGATGGGGGATTTTTCACTGAAAAACCTCTTTTCTGGAGCATTTCCTCTGAGTGTACCTCCTTTCAGTTATTGCTATTTTTAATTAAAAAACCTCTGTAATGGAGACTGGCTTTAATCAAGTTTGCATGCCAATGGTGTACAAAGGAAGTGGACTCTTCCACTTACTTGTTATCCCAAAAGTAATTTCTGCTATATCCAGCTCTTAGAGCTAAATTTTTGTGTAGCGTTTTTCAGAGTAGCAATGCAGTTCAGCTATTTCAAGAAATGCCTGGGAAGGAATCAAGCCACATCCCTGAGGGACAAGCATCTTAGACCTTGAGAAGGATCGTGACTGGCTGAACTGTAGGATAATGTCATGCAGAAGGTCCTGAAGAAGTCCTGTCTCCCGCAACACTCCTGCTGAGTCCAGTTCACCTCAACCCTGCAGTCCTCTCTGGGTGCTGGAAAAAGGGAGTATTCTTACTCCAGCTCCCACCCCAAAGGCTCCTTGCTGCTTTGACTCTGTGTGTCAGAACCGCCCCTCTGCTCAAGCTTCCCAGCAGCTGGAATTTCTGGGGAACAGAGTGTCTTCTACTTTACCCCTCCTCTGGTCTCCTGACCTCTGTGAGAGGGAGTTGTTCTCCCTTTGTACCACTTTGTCCTCCTTTCCTCCCCGGCTTGGACTCTGTTTTTTGTCTTTTTCCACAGTGAATAGCTCAATGAGAGAGTGTGACTGCTACCACTGATAGTTTTTTCAAGCAGAAAGAGCACCGTAAACAAGGCAATTCTTGTTATAATTTCTATGTTCATGGGTGTAATGAATAGCTGTGGAGAAATCAAACAAGGTTCTGGTCAGTCTTCACATTGCTGCAGTTTGGGGAAACTGAATATTAACAGAGGCACGAGGATGGGGTCTCTGCAGATTTGGGAAGCTATCACTGAATTGTTGTTTTCATTGTTGCTCTTAACTCTTGATTGTGTTGTATGCAGGAAAAAAGTGGGTTGTTCTTTTGTAGTTGGACACAATCACAACAGAACTCGCTTCCATTCTGCTCTGTGAAGCATATCAAATTATGGTCTCTCTTATAAGCTGCTTGCCTTCTCAATCTGAGAAGAACTATGACTTACTTAAAAAGTTGTGGGGTTTTTTTTTTTTTCACATATGGTGTTCCCACTGGCCTATTTGGGAGTTATGTGCATCACGCATTGGTGGATGGACCCTTGGTTAGTGTTTGGCCTGTTGCTGTGATCATGTATTAGGGATCCTTTTATAGCTGGTCTATTTTTTAAGATTAAGGCAGCTAGTAATCTTTCATAAGTGATGGTTGTGCTTAAACATTTTGCTTAGAAAGCTCTAAGAGAGGGTGGAGATAATAATGTTTCTAATAGGCTTTGTTTATTTGAGATGTCTCCTATGGATCTCTTACGGTTCCAGTAGTATGTTCATAAAATGGAGAGATACTGCCTAGGTTTTGAGGTTCTTTAATCCTGTCTCAGGTTCAAGAAGCCAAAAATATTTAAATTTAAAAACAGTAAAATATATATCTACATTCAGTAAAAAGTATGAGTATTTTTCCTTTCATATAGCTTAGCCTAGTTCAGTGCAGTTTTTCTTTGAGGCCACTAATGACTTATATGCATGGAGTGGTGTTGTAACTGTGTTGGTCCCAGGATGTTAGAGAGATCAAGTGGGGTGAGGTAATATGTGGACATGCCTAGGTGACTTCCCTTAACTTGGTATGTTCATGCCTCAAGGGGAAAATAAACATCGTTGTATTCCTTCTGCCTCCTTAGTAATTTTTGTTGGCTCATGGATATGCACCAAAAGCAGCTCTTTGGTGTTTTGTGTAGGATAGGCTAGAGAATCGAGAAGGTTTTGTGGAGGATTCTACATCAGGAACTTTACTAAAATTAACAAGCCTGTACAGTTTTGCTTAAAGGAGGAGTATTCAAACTGTGCCTAGAATTTTGGGATGTGAATGTAACGGGATTAGTAGCCTTTAAGTAGTTTCTGTATTTTAGTTTTTCTCCCTCTTAGTCTCCAGGAGAGCTTGTGCGTGAATTAGTCTGCTGGCCAGCCAGTTACTGATTTATTTAGTGAGCAGTTTGTTTTGATAGTTATGGTAGATTCCCATCAAAGATCACTTGCCTATATTTTGCTTACTAAAGTAAATCATCAACTTCAGTGAGTTCTCCAGATTCCAAATATCAGTTAAAATAGTGATTACAGTTCATGTACAGATGTTTAAATGCTTTTTAAAGTGAGATAGAAAACACAGAGTTACTCCACTACTACAGAGAACATTATTTTTGTTTTTCAGTGCAAATATCTTACTAAATGAATCATTTGTGCCAAAAATTTCTGACTTTGGACTTGCAAGGGCATCCGTGAAATTCACACAAACCATCATGACTGATAGAATTGTGGGAACAGCAGCCTATATGGCACCCGAAGCCCTGCGTGGAGAGATAACACCCAAATCTGATATTTTCAGTTTTGGTGTGGTGAGTAGCAAATAAAAAACTGTTATACTTTCTAATTAATGAGAACTGGCGTTTGAGTCTATTACTGGTGGCTGCTATTTTCCTGAAAAGTGAGTTTGATGATGTGGAACATCAACGTAAGATCACAAACTTAAGTTCCAATTATCTTAAATACCAGCTTTACAATCTTTAAGATTACATTTATATGTTAAATATGGTTTCCACTACCACAGTTTATAACAGGGAACTGGTTCTCCTACTTTTCTGCTTTTGAAACAAACAACCCCAAACCTGAACGCTGTGTGCTGCTGAAGGATAGTAATTGATGCCCATCATGCCTAGCTTGCTCGTAAGTCAGTATGAGTGGAGGGTTAGTGCTTCTTGCTCTACCTGAGGGGTACTCAGGAAAGTGGTGAACCCAAATCTGAACAGATTATCCAGCATCACAAGAGCTGCCAACGCCTGCTTTCCAACTATCAGCTTGGGGGACAAAAAGACAAGGAAAATGTTTAAGTACCTGAAAAATACCTATCATCTGCTGGGGAGGGAAGGGGGCGTGAATAGGAAAAATAAACGCCACCATATGGGGTCGAGAACTCCAGGGAGTGCCCATACTGCACACGAGGTGAAAATGGAAGGGAAATAGACTTGGGGTGACAAACCAATTTCACCCATCAGCTAGGCAGGAGAGGGAGAAAATGGAGACCCTCATTAGGTGGGATAGGGTGAGAGAAGACGAGGAGTTCACCTGCTCTTCCAAAAATGGGGAAATGAGAGAGGCAGGAGTCAGCCAGTTATGTCCACAAATGTGTTCTTCTTTGCAAGCTGTGATCCTAGGGACTTGTACTTGAAACTGTTATTAATATAAACTGAAGATCTTGTTCCTTTGTTTCAAATTATTTGTGTGTTAACTGTTTCTGGATGCTTTCCTAGCCGTTACCTCTTTTGTGTTTCTTGTAGGTTTTACTGGAAATAATAACGGGGCTTTCGCCAATAGATGAAAACCGGGAGCCACAGTTACTGGTATTGACTTTTTTTTCTCCTCATCCCAGAATTGTTTTATAATAAACCATAGTTTCCAGATTGAAGAAGTCCCAGCTTTGTCACCCAGGAGGTACTGACGGTGCATCCAGTTGCTATGCCAAAGTCTGTTTCAGGAGTTTTCTTGAGCTAGTGGGAGAGAGTCTAATCAGGAATAGGAAAAACACAAGGCCAGTTTTGAGGAAGCTGCCCTATCCTACCCCTCTGGGCCACAGGTGACACATTGCATCAACATCTGGGAAAAAGGCCTCAACAAGTCCATAGAAATAAATCCTTTCCTAACAAAAGAAAGGAACCAGTCACACTCCATCATGCATCCTTCATCATTTCCTGAGGTAAATTTAGTTATCTCATGGCAGCTATCACATCTTTGTTTTGCAAACAGGAGAACTGGGGAACTTAGTAAGGGACTGTTGAGCCTTAACTGGGTTAAAAGTTCACAGCTTGTGTTGCATCTAAAAGCAGAAAATTGCTTTACAACTTCTATTTAAAATGGAATTTATAGTTAACTTATACTAAGTTTGTATTAAAAGAACATAGGGATGCAACCCCATATTCCTGGTGTCTCTACATTCCCCACTGCCAGATGCTTCAGAGGGAGTGAACAGAAAAGGGCAATTATTGAATGATACATCCCCTGTTGTCCAGTCCCAGTTTCTGGCAGGGGGAGGTGGAGTATGGGACTGTATCCCTGATGATCTTGGCGAATAGGTCCATCAGTGGCTATCCGCAACAAACTTATGTAATCCTTTTCTGAACCCAGTTATTCTTTTGGCCATCACAACATCCCCTGGCAATGAGTTCCACAGGTTGACTGTGTATTGTGTGAAGAAGTACTTCCTTATGTTTGTTTTAAACCTGCTGCCTATTAATTTCATTGAGTGACTTCTGGTTCGTGTGTTATTTACCCCTTCGCATAATACTTCCCTGTTCACTTTCTCCACATCTTTCATGATTGTATAGACCATCATATCCCCCCTTAGTCGTCTCTTTTTCCAGACTGAACATTCTCAGTCTTTTTAATCTCTCCTCAGATGGAAGCTGTTCCATACCCCTAATCATTTTTGTTGCCCAATTCAAATGTATCTTTTTTTGAAATGGAGCGACTAGAACAGTATGCACTATTCAAGGTGTGGGCATACCATGGTTTTATATAGTGGCATTAGGATATTTTCTGTCTTATTATCTCTCTCTTTCCGAATGGTTATTAATGTTCTGTTAGCTTTTTTGACTGCTGCTGCACATTGAGCAGATGTTTTCAGAAAAATAACCACGATGACTCCAAGACTTCTTTCTTGAGTGGTATCAACTAATTTAGACCCCATCATTTTGTATGTATAGTCGGGATTATGTTTTCCAATGTGCATTACTTTGCACTTATCAGCTTTGAATTTCATCTGCCATTTAGTTGCCCAGTCACCCAGCTTTGTGAGATTTCTTTGTAATCTGTAGTCAGCTTTGGGCATTACCATTTTGAGTAATTTTGTATTGTCTGCAAACGTTGCCACCTCACTGTTCACCCCTTTTTCCAGATCATTTAGGAATATGTTGAACAGCACCAGTGCCAGTACAGATCCTTGGGGGACCCCACTATTTACCTCTTTCTCCACTGTGATACTATCCATTTATTCCTGTCCTTTGTTTCCTTTCTTTTAACCGGTTACTGATCCGTGAGAGGACCGTCCCTATTATCCCATGACTGCTTACTTTGCTTAAGAGTGGTTGGTGGGGGACCTTGTCAAAGGCTTTGTGAAAGTCCAAGTACGGTGTATCAACTGTATCACCTTTGTCCACATGCTTGTTGACCCCTCAAATAATTGTAATAAATTAGTGAGGAATGAATTCCTTTTACAAAAGCAGTGTTGTCTTGTCCCCAACATATTGTGGTCATCTATGTGTCTGAAAATTTTGTTCTTTACTATAGTTTCAACCAATTTGCCTGGTACTGAAGTTAGGCTTACCAGCTTGTAATTGCCAGGATCGCCTCTGTAGCCCTTTATAAAAATTGACATTACATTAGCTACCCTCTAGTCATCTGGTATGGAGGCTGATTTAAGCAATAGGCACTTGCTGGAGGATTCTCTGCTCCTTGAAGTCTTTAAACTACGATTTGAGGACTTCAATAGCACAGATGTAGGTGTGAGGTTTTTTTGTAGGAGTGGTGGGTGAAATTCTGTGGCCTGCATTGTGCAGGAGGTCAGACTAGATGATCATAATGGTCCCTTCTGACCTAAATATCTCTGAATCTCTGAATCTATATCACAGTTAGTAGTAGTACAATTTAATATTTTATTTCCTTTGGAACTCTTGGGTGAAGAGGCCTGGTGACTTATTACTGTTTAGTTTATCAATTTGTTCCAAAACCTCTTTTATTGACCCTTCAATCTGGGACAGTTCCTCAGATTTGTCACCTAAAAAGAATGGCTCGGGCATGAGCGTCTCCCTCACATCTTCTGCAGTGAAGACCAATGCAAAGAATTCATTTAGCTTCTCTACAATGGTCTTGTCTTCCTTGAGTGCCCCTTTCGCACCTTGATTGTCCAATGGCCCCACTGATCGTTTAGCAGGTTTCCTGCTACTGCTGTACTTAAAAAAATGGTTGTTAGTTTTTGTGTCTTTTTGCTAGTTGCTCTTCAGATTCTTTTTTGGCTGCCTAGTTATATTTTTATACTTGCCAGAGATTATGCTCCTTTCTATTGTCCTCATTAGGAGTTGATTTCCAATTTTTTAATGGATGTCTTTTTGCCTCTAACCGCCTTTCCTAGTCTGCTGTTTAGCCATGGTGGCATGTATTTATTTTTTTTTTGGCCCTCTACATGTGTGCACACACATGCACGTGTTTGAAGCTTGTGTCTTTTACCAGCCGAGGTTGATCCAATAAAAGATATTACCTCCCCCACCCTAACTCTCAGTAAAATGTAAAGTACTCACAAGTTTAAACCTCACTGCTCCTTTCAAAAAGTTGCTCTACTCAAAACAGTTTTAACACTACCAAATTCTCTTACAGTTAAGTATCAAAGAAGAAATTGAAGATGAGGAAAAGACCATTGAAGATTATGTCGATGAAAAAATGAGTGAGTGGGACACCATTTCCATTGACAAAATGTATTCAGTTGCTAGCCAGTGTCTGAATGAAAAAAAGAACAGGAGGCCAGACATTAAGATGGTACATGGATTTTCACTTTAAGGTTTGTTTGGCCAATATATTTTGTGTGCTGGTGGTAATGTAACTAATTCACATCTGTTCTACTTTTGCAGGTCCAGCAGCATCTACAAGAGATAATAGCCTGATATCTGTTTCTTACCAGTTTGGTGCTATTCCTGCATTCCAGGCTTTTGTGGCCTCTATGTGCAATCTGTTGTTGGCTTTTCACCACTGTGCCTTCTTTCCTTGAAAGACCAGGCAAGGAACTTTCTCATAGACTTTATGCTTTAGTCATTTAAGGGAGTTGATGTCCCATTAAAACAACGGATATCTTAAATCACTTCTATAAGACTTTCTTCAGTAGCCAGAGAGAGCGAGAACACGGAGGTTCTTTTTATGGCAACACATTGTGCTTCTGCTATACCATCTCCACTTCGTTTTCTAAATATATTTCCTGACTAGAATCCAGGCTTCTGCAGCTCCCTGGGTAACACGTACCTGTTACAAGGAGACTATGATAAACAAATCGATGACTGGTAAATTGCTTCTAAGCAGAAAGACTAGCCCTTTTCGGTTTCTACTCTAAGCAAAAACATTTCAAACTGAAGAGGTCAGTCTGTATTGCTCTCGGACAGAGTTCAGGTAACCTGCATTAATCTGTTGTTCCATGTGGTCATAGAGTCAGAGTTCAAGGCCAGAAGGAACCAGCAGATCATTTAATCTGATCGGCTCTATATCACAGGCCAGCACCTGCACACATCATTTAAAAAAACATCCCTTCCTGACCCCTGCAGATGGCCAGCTGAAACCCTGAAGCATAAGCTTTGAAGAATGTATGATATAAACTGGAAGTGAGCCCCAAGGCTGCTGAGCTCAGCCCCCCACCACCATAAGCAACCTTGTCATAGTCACACTTGTTAATTTGTCCAGCTCTTTCTTAAAACTACATGATCTTGGTAATACCCATTTAAAACAAACTGAGCTACTTTGCTCAATGTTTTAACTTATGTTGGGAATCGAAATTAATGTGAAGTCCCTTTGGCAATAGCTATAAATATAAGCTGCCATCTGTGAGTTTGCAGATTTGTGTTTTTAAAAAGCCTACACGGGAGCAGTGGTATTTACATGGAAGCATATTTTGCAGTCTTTTTTTTTTAACAAGGAAAAGGAAAAGCTGCAGAGCAGTGCAAATTGAGAGTAGAGAACTGAGAATTGATAGGTGTGGGTTTACTTTTACTGACTCATATGACCTAATGACAAGCCATTTCATCTCTATTCCTCAATTTCCCCATTTAGGAAAAAGCTGTTTGACCTGTTTTTGTAGTACTCTGAGATCTTTGGAGAAAATGCTGTATAAATGTAAAGTATCATTAATACTCATTTTGTAAGTGATCAGTATTGTCTTCACATCCAATAGCCGAGTTTAATTTAAGAGCTTATATAGACTAAAATGACTTGTGTACTTGAAAGGTTTTATAATAAAAGAATATATGATGGACCAAACCACAGGCTAAAAATTGATCACTCCACAGTGAAAGAATAACCTACATTGATCTTGTATAAAAATGCTACTGTTTGTAAATAGAAGATACGAATTTCAAATAAACTTTCCTTTTTGCACCTGCCATTCATTTAGCTCTTTCTTGACCAGTTATTGTGCATAGAAAACAATTGAACAAACTGAAATCCATACTTGTGATGGAACAAGAACAGTAGAATTTAGGGCACCTCAAATCAGAGTAGAGTAGATTGACCTCTCTCCATTAAAGGTGTGGTACGTGTCATTTTCAAATTATTAATTATATTAGTAAACAAATTCTCCCATACAGCTAATAAGTCCTAAAGTGCCTCTTTAAATAAATGGACTAACACGTACATCTAAATACAAATTAACTTTAACATTGTTATGGTGGGTGACTTAAATTGAGCATAGGTTAAAGGGTTTTAACATGAGTCAGAATAAGCCATAATTGTTAATATATATTCTTATTACTAGAGTGTTATGCAGCTTTGGGAAACAGTCACTTTGTAGCTCTGGTGCTAGAATTGGAGGTGTCTGAGGACCCTGAATGAAGCTCAGGCTGATTGGGAAGAGATTCCTGTTAAGAACTGAACTTTACAAAAATGAAGAATAGCAGATTGTGAAGACAGAAAGTAAAGATGGCTATAAGAAGGCAGAAAAAGTCTCTCTGAGCACTTCTTGAGGACACCTTCCTAGGACATATTTGCTCTCCCATACCCCTGGGAGCTTGTGTGCAGCCTTACTACCCTCTAATGTATGAAATATCAGCTCTCAAGCATTTTTGCTTTGGTGGGTAGAGAAGTGAAGACAATATCACTACTCACCAACAATGCAGTAGAACGATTTGACTTACCTGTCAAACATGCATCTATTCACCTATTCTGTAGCATTAGTGGATCACTCATTTGTATGTCAGCAGCCAAGGATTTTTGCATTTTCTAGTTCAGGATTTGTTTTTCAACCCTGGTGTGCTGTTTAGCTCCCACCTGGACCTCCGTTTTCTATCAGTACTTCAGTTAATGCCAGTATGCTCTTTCTCGCTGTTATTGCAAACGATGGGTGATTTCTACTGTTCCATTTCCTCAGCTGAATGGAGTCTGTATCTTCTCAGTGCACCTGACTGAGTTCTTCATTGTCCAGTGCAAAATGTTACTTAAGTCAAAGAAGCCATTTTCAAAAGAAAGCACTTGGCCATTTCTTCATAACGAAACGGATGTAAACCTCAGCTTGTAAGTACTAACATGGCAGGAATGTGTCACTTAAGCCCATTTACGGTAAAGCTTCTCCATTTTCAGAATAAAGATACTAGGGTTTTCTTACAAAAGAGTCCTTAACTAAAGAAGCTTTGGAATAAAGGTTGACCCACAACTGTTTCCCCTCCTCCTCAGACACTTGTGGACTTTGTTGGGGGGTTTTTTATATGCAGGGAAGTAGTGTGAGGCTCCTTTATCTCTGCACACAGCATGGGTGAGACTGATAATGGACTTCTGCATCCAGTTCTAGCGTTAACATTTTAAAAAATATGTTGAAAAATTGAGCTTGCCAGACATAGCCCCACAAATTATTTGAGGGCTAGAGAAAATGCCTTACAGCGAGTGACTTAAAGAGCTCAAATCAGTTTAGTTTATCAAAAACACTGATCAAATCACCTCTCAATCTTCAAATACCTTTACATGGGGAGAGAATACCAGGTACTAAAGGGCTCTTTAGCAGAGAGAGTCAGAACCAGTGGCTGGAAGCTGATGACAGATACTCAAATTAGGCACAATTGTTCAGGTTTTTTTTTTTTTTTAACAGAGTGAGTAGCCATTGGGAAGTGGTGGAGTCTCAATCTCTTGGTGTCTTCAAATCATTCCATACTGGATGTTATGCTTTAAGCAAACCAAGTTATTTGGCTCAATACAGGGGTAACTGAGTGCAATTTAATGACCTGTGAGATATAAGAGGTAAGACTAGATCTTAAACAGGATGAATAGGAACTGTGGGTTCTCCGCACTTCTGGAAAATGGGTCAAATGTTTCCAGCTGGACAAACACAACCCACTTTTGAACATTTGGCTATGAACATTCTGGGCTTGGTACTACTTCCTATTCTCTGCCAGAGGAGCAGGAGGAAAGGCCCTCTCTTTTGGGGGAGTGGAAAGGCTGTATTGTGTGTGTCACATTCTAATGTGGCTCAAGAGATGGATAATCTACCATGGTTTTCCACATACAAAATGTAAGTGTGCTGAAAATGGAATAGACAGGCTAAACATTAGATGTGATTAAAAGGATTTAAGTATATACTTACTGTTGATAAGGACAGTGGCCTGGACTCCTTACATTTGCCATATCTAGTTACCCAAATGACTTTCATTTGCTATGAGATCACTAGTATCAATTTACTGTTATGCTGTAAATTCACTCACACTAGAAGAAAGTCCCAACTAAAACAAGTTAAATAGTTTTATTGCATTTAGCAAATGAAAAGGGTTTTTCCCTGTAACTTTTCTAAAGCCCAATGCAACTTCACTGGACAGAAACCCAATTCCCACTCAGAGCTACTTCACAGCAGTGTTGCCATTTTCAGTCCCCATTTTGCGCTTGTAATTCAGCCACAGACATTCCTAAGAGCCTGACTTTATTCCCAGGTGGATGCTTTAAATCTAAAGTTTTTGCTTACATACATTTGTGTGTGTGAGGGGGGAGAGGGGATAAGAAAAAGTCTTTTCACGTGTTTTTTCCAAATTAATTCAAATCTTAATTTTTAAAAATGGACTTCAACTTAGTCTGTAAAAGTCATACAATGCATTTAATAGGGTGGGTGGTGTCAAAACAAAATCAAGTAATCTTAAGGATGTAATCTAATTATGGAACTAGAGTCAACTCAACATTCAAGACAGAGGTAGCTCTATCAATGTTAATAAGATGTGTGCCTGCAGGGAGGGGAGTAAAGACCTCCAGATCAGTTTTAAGTGGGGATAGCCTGGCTTGTTTTGCTTCCTAACTTTAAGTATTTGTATCAATTCACTGTACAGAAATTTCTTTTCTTTTAATGGAAAACCTCGTTCTTGATCCTGTAGCCCAAAGGTTCCAAACAAATGTGTTGGCAGTTTTTATTTTAAAACAATATCATTTAGGTAAAATGGCTGCCCTTAGTAGACTCAACTGCCAATGATAGCTTTCGAAATACTTTCCTTAAAATGAATAAACTCTATGCTTATCTTTTGAACTGCCACATTAAACAAAGTTAGTATTTTTATTTGTATAGACTTGTATAGATTAATTGTACAACTTAAGAAAACCACTCTTCACTTAGATTCAGCTACATGTTCAGAACAGTTAAGCCTTTTAAAAGGAGTGTATTCAAAGTATAGTTAAATTGTAACAGCTGTTCTTACGCCCCACTGCCTTACATGGATATTTTGGACATGGATGAATTACTATATGAACAAGCATTAGTTACCAATAGATACTTAAGGCTCTTTTAGAACTTTAACCATTAATTAAGTATATTTGTATTTTGACACAACTCAAAGTGGAGTTGACATAACTGTAGGAAGCATTCACATTTAATATCATTACACTCACAAGGGATCTGAAAACACTGTCAGAATAATCTAAAACTACATCTTATTAATGGTGTTATTTCTTTATTAATGGTCTTACTTTTTAATAAGTATTTCTAGGACCTTCAAGCAGTAAGTGACACAGCATCTGACAGAAGATAGGATGCACTTGTGAATTATATTAAACTGGTTATTTTAAAATTGAGCAACACCGTGTCTATTTTCACATGAGTAGCACAGGGTGAAGGGCCAGTGGAGGGAGTAAGTAGACTCCCAGTGCTTACTGTACCCAAACATATATGCTTAAAGATTTATTTTTCAGTGTTTGAGCCCATGCATCTGAGGCACTTCAGACAGTGGTAGTTCAGGTGCTAGAAGACCACATTTTGCAGAATATACTTCAGATTTAAAATGAAAATTTCACTGCCTCTGCCTGCCTCTATGTGGGGGGTTAGCTACATCCCTGGGTGATATAGTCAAACAAACCAAACCCCAGCTACAGACAGTGCTCAGTTGATGGAAGAATTCTTCCATTGACCTAGCTAACACCTCCCAGGGAGGTGGATTGCCTACACTAATGGGAGAATCCTTGTGGTCAACATAGATGGTGTCTATACTGAAGCCGATAGTGGTCCAGCTGTGCTCCTGTAGCATTTCAAGTGTAGACAAGCCCTAAAACTACAGTAAAGCTCTTCGGAGCAGTAATGTAGCTAAGCTAGGTCTGGGGACTCTGAGCTCAGATGACCTGGTACTGGTACCAGCACCAGCAACCCAGGACCACTCTGGGCCAGAGGCAGCTAAAGAATGAAGTCTAATTCCAGATTGTACTATAAATGCAATTGCTGTTGTTCCTGCCTTGGAAAGGAGGATGGTGGCAAAAGGCTCAGTTCTTAATGGAAGTTTCAAACCTTTTTGTATATCAATGTCATGGAGACCTGTAGATCAACACAATTTAGTCATCCAAGGCATGAGACTCAAACGAACAATGGCAGGACCCATCATGCTTCTCATCCACTGGTACACAAACTCCTAAGAGGCAGTGGTGGAGTGGAAGAAGCCAAGAGACAGGCCCTTCTCAGACCCGCTAGAAAATCCCTCCAAAGGCAGCCTTCTTCTATCAAATTACTAGATAAAGGAGTTGTTACAGGACTGCATGTAGTAAGGATTCATTATACCACTTGTTCCTCCAACCTCACTTTAAACTTGCTTCTCTTTGACCTTTACCTCAACCTTCTTTCTATTTTTATGTGCCACCTTCAAACTTCCCAAACAAGATTTCTCCCCAGTTGGTCAGAAAGGCAGTGTGATAGCAGACCAGGATATGTTGATGAAGTGCTAATATACCAGAGTTGTTCTCCCCTCAGTTTGAATACTCCTCTACTGAAGTTCTAAATTATTCTCAAAATTCTGCTCAACCTCATCTAATCTCTTTATACTGTTTTATAGTATTCCCATATGTAGTGTAAAATGGACATTGCAACTGAACTGTGATTACTGAAGTATACCACAGTATATCTTGCATGGGTGCTACAGTGGTAGTTATAAATTCAGATTTTTTTTTTTAAAGTCAGAGTGCAGTACACTGCTTTACAGTTTTCATTAAAAATCACAAGCTTCAGGTGTGAAAGGCACAGAGATTTTCCCCACGATGAAGGCCTCTCTGCTGCTTTATAGAAGCAGCTGCCCACTGCCTCCTCAACCCTCTAGCAGGCTGATACTCATCACTAGCAGCAGCTGGAGGATTTTGTTTCCCATGAGCACATCTCTCCCCAGCAATGTTTTTATTCTGTGCGGTGTCTAAACATATGTTGACAATTATGTACTTATACATGATGGCTTTATAATGTGAGTTCTTGCTGAAAGATCTTACAGAAAACCCCAGATAACACTGAACCAAAACTTCAGTTTTTATTGATATATTGAAATGACAAAATAGACAGTAAGGAGAGGTTTATTTAACTGAAACATTTGAAGGTGTTTTACATTCAATAGGTATGTACTGGGGGAAGTTTTCATAATCAGTATTTTAATCACTTTTAGATTTATCTAGTGCCTACATAGAGCAAATGATATTAACAGCTTGATTTGTTATACAAACCTCTAACACAAGTTAACTTTATTTAAAAATCTTAATCTTAATCTTAAAAATACAGCCTTTTGCTGTATGAGTGTTTCAAAAGTAGTTTATCACTTGCTCATCATCTATATTTTTTCTGTTAACAAATCTATTAAATAAACTAGGGGGTTTGAGTTGTTATTCATCACATTCCTAACATTCATTTGTTCAAGCAGCTACATCTTTCCCCATGTGCTTTATGAAGGCAAACAACATTTTAGAAAGGAGTCATTCAACCATCAAATGGCCAGTAATATTTCAAGGAACAGTAGTTCAGGGTTTTATTAATGCCCTTATTGTGTGCTGCTTCTGAGTGTTCACTGACAAAGTATTAACCAGATACTACTAGTGCTTTTGTCCAGTGAACATATATGACAGAATAGATAATGTAGTGGGGTGAATACTCAGACTCATAGATATTAAGGTCAGAAGGGACCATTATGATCATCTAGTCTGACCTCCTGCACAATGCAGGCCACAGAATCTCACCCACCCATTCCTGCAATAAACTTCTCACCTATGGCTGAGCTACTGAAGTCCTCAAATCATGGTTTAAAGACTTCAAGGTGCAGAGAATCCTCCAGCAAGTGACCCATGCCCCATGCTACAGAGGAAGGCAAAAAACCCCCAGGGCCTCTGCCAATCTGCCCTGGAGGAAAATTCCTTCCCGACCCCAAATATGGTGATCAGCTGAACCCTAAGCATGTGGGCAAGATTCACTAGCCAGATACCCAGGAAAGAATTCTCTGTAGTAACTCAGATTCCATCCCATCTAACATCTCATCACAGGCCATTGGGCCTATTTACCATGAATAGTTAAAGATCAGTTAATTGCCAAAATCATGTTATCTCATCATACCGTTTCCTCAATAAACTTATCGAGTTTAATCTTGAAGCCAGATAGGTCTTTTGCTCCCACTGCTTCCCTTGGAAGGCTATTTCAGAACTTCACTCCTCTGATGGTTAGAAACCTTCATCTAATTTCAAGTCTAAACTTCCCGATGGCCAGTTTATGAAGAGTTCATGTAGCGTTCATGCACCTGGAAACAGTCAGGGCACACCCTGACTGTTGTGTAGGAGCGATGCACACATTGCTCTGCTCTGTCCAAGGACATGGACCATGGGAACATGGACCATTTGGGAAGTCAAAATAAGGACATCAACCGTGGGAAGCTTCCTGGGCCTAGGCTCAAGGCCTGAGAACAAAGATTGTAGTAGATAGAGGCCGGTAAATAAGAATATTAATCAAAGTCATATTATTTCCTTTGTTGATGCCTTTTGCGGGCGGAGTATGTAATGCGCAGGGGGGAAGGAAATAAAAGAGAGGTGGAAAAGCTGACAGGAAAGATCCCGTCAGCAGACCAGCCTGCTTGCTTGCCTAAAGCCGTGTCCTGTCTTGTATTGAACCGCCATAAGTTTATATCCATTTGTTCTTGTGTCCACACTCGTACTGAACTGAAATAATTCCTCTCCCTCTTCGGTATTTATCCCTCTGATATATTTATAGAGAGCAATCTTATCTCCCCTCAGCCTTCTTTTAGTTAGGCTAAACAAGCCAAGCTCCTTGAGTCTCCTTTCATAAGACAGGTTTTCCATTCCTCGGATCATCCTAGTAGTCCTTCTCTGTACCTGTTCCAGTTTGAATTCATCCTTCTTAAACATGGGAGACCAGAACTGCACACAATATTCCAGGTGAGGTCTCACCAGTGCCTTGTATCACGGTACTAACACCTCTGTATCTCTACTAGAAATACCTCGCCTGATGCATCCCAAGACCGCATTAGCTTTTTTCACGGCCATATTACATTGGCGGCTCATAGTCATCCTGTGGTCAACCAATACTCCAAGGTCCTTCTCCTCCTCCGTTACTTCTAATTGATGTGTCCCCAGCTTATAACTAAAATTCTTGTTATTAATACCTAAATGCATGACCTTACACTTCTCACTATTAAATTTCATCCTATTACTATTACTCCAGTTTACAAGGTCATCCAGATCCTCCTGTATGATATCTCGGTCCTTCTCTAAATTGGCAATACCCCCCAGCTTTGTATCATCCGCAAACTTTATTAGCACACTCCCACTTTTTGTGCTCAGGTCAGTAATAAAAAGATTAAATAAGATTGGTCCCAAAACCGATCCCTGAAGAACTCCACTGGTAACCTCCGTCCAGTCTGACAGTTCACCTTTCAGTATAACCCGCTGTAGTCTCATTTTAACCAATTCCTTATCCACCTTTCAATTTTCATATTGATCCCCATCTTTTCCAATTTAACTAATAATTCCCTATGTGGCACAGTATCAAACGCCTTACTGAAATCTAGATAAATTAGATCCACTGCATTTCCTTTGTCTAAAAAAATCTGTTACTTTCTCAAAGAAGGAGATCAGGTTGGTTTGGCACGATCTGCCTTTTGTTAAACCATTTGTATTTTGTCCCATTTACCATTGACTTCAATGTCCTTAACTACTTTCTCCTTCAGAAGTTTTTCCAAGCCCTTGCATACTACAGATGTCAAACTAACAGGCCTGTAGTTACCCGGATCACGTTTTTTTCCTTTCTTAAAAATAGGAACTATGTTATCAATTCTCTAGTCATACGGTACAACCACTGAGTTTACAGATTCATTAAAAATTCTTGCTAATGGGCTTGCAATTTCATGTGCCAATTTCTTTAATATTCTTTAATTAGATTTAGTCCCATTAAACTGTTCAAGTTTTGCTTCTACCTCAGATATGGTAATATCTGCCTCCATATCCTCATTCCCATTTGTCATGCTACCATTATCCCTAAAATCCTCTTTAGACTTATTAAAGACTGAGGCAAAGTATTTGTTTAGATATTGGGCCATGCCTAGATTATCTTTAACCTCTACTCCATCCTCAGTGTTTAGTGGTCCCACTTCTTCTTTCTTTGTTTTCTTCTTATTTATATGGCTATAGAACCTTTTACTATTGGTTTTAATTCTCTTTGCAAGGTCCAACTCTACTTGACTTTTAGCCTTTCTCACTTTATCCCTACATGTTCTGGCCTCAATAAGGTAGCTTTCCTTGCTGATCCCTACCATCTTCCACTCCCTGTATGCTTTCTGCTTTTTCTTAATCACCTCTCTGAGATGCTTGCTCATCCAGCTTGGTCTACAACTCCTGCCTATGAATTTTTCCCCCTTTCTTGGGATGCAGGCTTCCAATAGCTTCTGCAGCTTTAACTTGAAGTAATCCCAGGCCTCTTCTGCCTTTAGATCCATAATACTTCAGCACGCAAATCATGTGGCCCTATTCAACTCCGTTAGTGTCTGTGGCTGCTTCCTATTCCTGGGGCAAAGACTACACGGTGCACGCTGGCCATCAGTTGACATGAATTTTTTTTTCTTTTAAAAGGCTGCAGTCTGACATGGTCTGGCTTTGGGTGAGCTCCAGAACAGTCCATTAAGTGATTGTGATCGGGAGCTCATAAGCCCCCACAACAGCAGTCTTATGATTAAGCAATGGGGACAACAGTCTCTCCTACCCACCTTGTAGGGTAAGTGGAGAAGCCAATTCTCCCCCACAGCCTGAGGCACCATTGAAGACTTACTCCTGACATAGGGCTGATAGTTTCATGGTAACCCGTATCTCCCCCTTCATGGTCCCTTGAGAGCACCCAACTTCTCTCCCTACTGACTGGGGGATTTAAGCCTGCACAGCTGCCTGCCTTACACTGTGATATCCCTAGCAAGCCAGTCTGCCTAAAGGCCCACGGCTCTGCTATACTTTCTCTCCAAAAGCTATGAACAGCATATTGCCAACTGTTACCAGTTACTGCACAGTCTAAGTAAGCACATTTATTCTTAAGGTAAAAGCATTACAGTAAAACGTGAAAACCCAAGTTCCTATACAGGTGCTAAAAGCTTAGCAGAGGTCACCCATCAGTCTTATTAGGCCCAAGTCTTTCCAACCCTCCTGCAAAGGTTGGAGCTCTTGGACAGATGGTCCTGTCTAGTTGCTGAATCAGCAAGGCAGCCCCGAGTCAGTTTTAACTCTGGCTTTTTATTTCAAAAGCACTTTCTTTGGCTGTTGGTTTCTGGGAAGACCCAGTCTGAACCAAACCTCATGAGGGATGGTACCTCTCTGTAGGTGTTTACAACCTGAGTGATTCACCTTAATCACCCCCTCCTGTTTTTAATTCCTGGTGGAATTGTAACAACACTCCCCCCTTGGAGTTACATACAATTCCTGGCCCAGCGAGTGTTACATAGACCACTCCTACAATTCGGACAAAATTGTCCCCACAGATATTGCATGCAGTTGTAATATCTGTCACAAGGGGTATAAAAAGTTTCCTGCAGACCTACATCACAGGACCAGAGGGTACAGAAAGGGCCTATATAGGGTATTTTGTGGTACAAGAGAACATTCATTTTGCTAGTTCTCCTCCAGGTCTATAATTCCTGCCCTTTTGTAGCAGCACCCCTGGATAGGCTACAGTAATGGTGCTACATCTCCAGACTTCAGAAAGTTGTATGGATCAGCAGATCACATATGTTCTATTTGATTGAGTCCCAAGATTAATACAGCTAGTCTTATTATTTTCCTTTTAAAATTACATTTAAAACAAAAACTTAAATTCCATCCCAAGTAAGATTTCTAACCCTCACCCAGTTAGTAGTGCAATGTAGTAATATTAGCTACATATATCCAACTAGACTTGACCATTTCATTACCAAAACCCATAAGACCTAAAATATGAAAGCCTTTAATATTCCCACTTCAGAGTAAAAGTTTACATGCACAAGTCAACTGAGCCACAAGTAGAGCTGATAAAATTCCTGACAGAGAAACAGTGAGAAAAATGTTTTCACTGCTGAAATGTGTTTCTAAAGTTTCTTCTGTGGCAGTGCTTTTAAATCACGAGGTTCTAACTTCACATTTTTTAAAAATGGAGTTGTGAACACTAAGTAGCTCCTGATTCAGTTATTTTAAATAAACACTTAGCAATTTTATAGTGATTTGTTCAACGTACTACACAGACATTATGTTGTTAAGCAAAAACATGAGACATACCTGATAGGTGCAGGGAGAGAGGGGAAAAAAACCTATAGAAGAACACACCTCTTTGCCCTACAAGAGGGCAAAAGGGACAAAGGAGGAAGATCAGAGCACTGAGGGGATGGAAGGGGATTAACGGACGATCAGAGAAATATATTAAATAGCACTGATACAAGATATGTAATTTTTTTAAAATAGCTGAAATGTAAAATTTTATTGCAATATAAAATAGACTTAAAAGTCTCTATTGGAAATAATAGGTGGAACTAAAGTAAATCACACCAGGAAGTATTACTGTTAATGCATTATCGCCCCAGAAAATGAGATTAAAATACATCCCCAACTAAATAAGCACAATTGTGATGTTGCCATCTGTTAATGTACATGCCCAACACCAGGATGTATTATGAAATGATCTAAGACTTGCAAACCCTTTATATTTATCTTTAAAAAAATTCAAGTCCAATTAGTACAGGGATCCTCAAACTGCGGGTTGTGACCCCTCAGGGGGTCGTAAGGTTATTACACGGGGGGGTCACCAGCTGTCAGCCTCCACCCCTAATACTGCTTCTCCTCAGAATTTATAATAGTGTTAAACATAAAAAATGTGTTTTTAATTTATAAGGAAGGTCACACTCAGGCATGCTGTGTGAAAGGGGTCAGCAATGCAAAAGTTTGAGAACCACTGCATTATTAGGAATGTACTTTGCCCACTGGACCATCGGTTGCATTTAAGCACATTTTAATTATTTAAGCTCATCCAGAACTTAACTCACATGTCTCATACTTGATTTTCTTACCTACTTATTACAAAATGTGTATTTTTGCTATTTCTATTGAACAGATTAGGTCTAGTTAAAGCAAATTTAGACTCTCCTTGGCTTATTTTAGTAACTAATTTAGAAAAACAATAAAAGGAGTAAAGTGAAAGCTATTAAGGCTCTGCCAGCAGTTTTTTTTTTAAACAAGTTGGATTTGTAAATGTTCATGCTATTTAATTTCAAAACATTCAAGGAAAAAAGCTGCCTTCGTAATGTATTTATTATATTGCAGTAGAAATGGCAAATGCATTGGAAAACCATTTGTAATCAATTTGTTTTCTCTCAAGAACTGATTCAGTATCATGAAGCCTTTTTACTAAGCATAAACAATTTTGCATCAGAGTATACAGGTACTATAGTTTAACAGCATGATTTAGAAACATTTTAGTATAGTGATTTTAGAGCAGCTCCATAATTGATTGAATGCATTAACTTATGCAAATTTGTAGTGTTTTACTTGATCATACAGTACTTAACAGTTTAAGGATCGTATAAAAGTATGAATAATTCTAGTGCTTTCAATGTCAGATTTCTTTAAATGACAGTTCCACAAAACCAGAAGTTAATTTCAAGCAGCAACTCCTCTATGTGAAAAATAATCTAGCTATTCCTGAATATTTGCATCAGGTATACTAGTTTCATTCATCTTCTCTATTTAAAAAACCTTCAGAGACAGACATTACATACAATAAAATGTTTTCCTTCATGATGGCTGAAAGGAAAAAAAATAGGTCTTTATTTGGAATGCTGCTACAGAATCTACTCCTGCAAATCTTTACTCAGATGAGTACTCATTAGCTTCAGTGGGCTACTCGTGTGAGTAAATGTTTGCAAATCTAGCCCCACAGTGACAGTTAAGCCAATAGTAAGAACTGACTGAAGATTACATAGAATCAATATTCAATACAGAGATCAGGAGTTTATAATAAAGTGTGTAGCTATTAAATAATTAAAAATAAAGCAGTACTAGTTTTGTAATCCTTTTCTAGTTTTGAACTGATTAACAACTCTTCCACAATATATGGACAATATAAACTCTAAAATGGCAGAGCCAGATAAGTGCTATGGAAAAACAAGGCTTATTTCTAGCATATATCAGTGTGGAATGATTTCAGTTCATTACTAAAAATTGGAATTTTTCATCTCTATTGTAATGTATTACCACGAGTGCAAGTAATAGATTTTAATCAGTAGGTGTTTCAGAGTCTGCAGGACCCCTAATTAGTCTTCGGATTCCCCTTTTTCCTGCAGGACCTTTTGGCTTAGCAAAATTTTGTTTGTGTGCATGATGTTTTGGATGAACCTCTTCATAAAGGAAGTCAGGAGTTAACTCATCACCATTATCTATTTCAATCTGCCAAGGGAGGATAAGAGACAGTTAAACGTATTTCATGATTTTGATTAACAACCTGTGAAAGAGTTTATATTTACTGAAGCACTAAAACTATATTCAAACAAACATAAGCAAGAAAGTTCAGAGTTCAAGGTGAAACGTTGACCCTTAATTCATTTGTGTCCAGTGCCCTCTACAAAACTGAACAAATCCTCATTTGTTTTTGAGTTTGTCAGACCCTTACTGGTATGCAGTTTTTGTGATTTAGCTTTCCAATTCATTTTTCAGGAGTATAACAGAAATGTGCAACGTATCTCTCAAGTTGGAAGAAACTCCTTCAAACCTCATGTTCTATCACAACCTTTCAACTTTTAGTAGAAAAACAATCAATCAATCATTTTACTTATTAAAAGTGTTTTAAAAATAATGTTTGTAAAGGCAACCAATATACATGTTGCTTTCCCTGCAGAGAGAATAAAATGGACCTGAATGATCTGCAACCTAATGAGCAGCCTAATGCAGCCCAGCCCAGTGTAACTATTCAGACAAGGAAGAAACTATAACAAATTAAAATCTTTATCTATAAAAGTATCAAAACACAACCCTGCCTGGAAGAAAACTATTGTTCTCAAGCCAAAATCCACTGGTTTTATTGTATGAACTTAGATCTCTGAAAATGCTTTGACCCTGTACCACTGAGCATTTAGAATTTCCTGGCACCCCAGTTACGGCCAGTAATAGATCCATCAGCAACTACTTTGCAGCAAGAGGTCAAACAAATCCTCAGGAATACTCTTCCTAGTGATTTCAAAGGTCATGTCAGGCCATTATTTAATTTTAAAGAAAGGAAAAGCATATTGACCTCCATCTAAGAAATATGTATATATAAAGTTATTTTTGACATAGCTTCAATAGATGAACATTAGACAATGAAAGAGAATCTCTGGTTGATATTAATCCTGCCATGTGTTTAATACTGAAATGTTATCCACAGAAACAAAATTAAAAAGCTCTCCCTCATTTGTAGTATCTGTAGTTTAAGAACGTGGTCTGATGTACTGCAGTCCTTGAAGAGCCCCACCAAATATTATCAGTTCTTGAGTACAGAAGCAATTTTTTCTTTATGGTAATATAGGACTGGAATTCTTGATAAGAAAAGGCATGCACTTAATTAGTGCAAACTAGGATTTGTAAATAAGGTGCTTAAAGATAGCAATTAAAGTTACAGGGTCACTGCCTAAAATTAATTGTTTTTGAAAGTGTAATCTTTTTATCATGAAAGTGCAACTTACAAATGTAGAATTTTTTTTTTTAAAACATAACTGCACTCAAAAACAAAACAATGTAAATCTTTAGAGCCTACAAATCGAAGCATGAAGGAGCATATGAATGTTTACCATATCTGGCACATAAATATCTTGCAACACCAGCTATAACAGTGCCATGCAAACACCTATTTCACTTTCAGGTGACATTGTAAATAAGAAGTGGGCAGCATTATCTGCTATAAAAGTAAACAAACTTGTTTGTCTTAGTGACTGGCAGAACAAGTAGTAGAACTGAGTGGACTTTTATGAGGTGAATTGAAAAATACATTTTCTTATGTTTATTTTTTACAGTGCAAATAGTTGTAATAAAATAAAGTGAGCACTGTAGACTTTGTATTCTGTGTTGTAATTGAAATCAATATATTTGAAAATTTAGAAAAACATCGGAAAATATTTATAATAAATTTAAATTGGTATTTTATTATGGTTTAACAGGGCAATTGAAATGATGATTAATCGCAACTATTTTTTTAAATCTAGTTAATTTGTTTTGCGTTAGTCATATGTATTAACTGCAATTGACAGCCCTAAAAAATTTGCTTGACCTCATAAACCATTGTTATCCAATGCATACGGGCTACACTCACATATTAATAGAATCATAGACTATCAGGATTGGAAGGGACCTCAGGAGGTCATCTAGTTCAACCCCCTGCTCAAAGCAGGACCAATCCCCAATTTTTGCCCCAGATCCCTAAAGGGCCCCCTCAAGGATTGAGCTCACAACCCTGGGTTTAGCAGGCCAATGCTCAAACCACTGAGCTATCCCTCTAGGTATTATGCACATGGTATATTATATTAATATTAAGTGTGTGGTAATCATAAATTGTATTATGCCTTCTCTTGCTCACTTAAGTATCCCACAATACCTTGTAAAAGTACAAGTCAACATTTTGCATAAGCAAATGGGAAAACTGTCAAAGGTAAGATATGTAAATATTCTACCCTGGTAGAGGTAGGGGAATGCCTTCATGACCCAACTAGTTTGGAATTCGGTGTTCGAAAACAAGAGACAAGAGGGGTATACCATGGTACCAGTAAAATAAAGTACCATAAAATAAAGTAATTGGGGAAATTTTAGTCTGAGGGGTGATGTATACAGTGCATCTTACTTGTAAACAGGTCTAATTTAAACAGAGGTAGTTTTGGGGGCGTATTCTGGGATCACACATTCTGCGTAATGTTAACTGGACATACAGCGAAAAGGACTGGTGATGTATTAAACTCTTTCTTTCTTGTACCATACTGTTTTCTCTATAGACAATAAATTGGCTCAGCTTGGTTATTTGGTCTCAAATGTTTTTAATATTGACAAGCAAGTGTAGTCAAAATTAATTGGCTATACATTAACCAACACAATTCAGCTATACAGAAGGTAAAACTCAAGATAAAGGAAATTAATGTTCTTCCCGCACTGCACAGATATGGGACCTCTAATATGCTTACCTTTCTCATTATCTGCATCCACAGTTGTCTTTCTACAATTTCTAACAGAGGGCTCTTGCAACTAGAGTATAGCATCCGTTCTCGAATACTGCACGTATACCCAGGCATAGAGTAGATAAATACTGCAGAATGAAAACGGTGTAAGAACTATTACCTTAAAATCATGACTTGTGACAGACATTTAAACAAAATATTCTACAAAGTCTGAAGGGGAAGAAACAACACCACTATACATCTTTAGTTACAATGTAAACTTATAAGTGACCAATGAATGGAAAGATATTGGCCAATATTTTCAAGTGAACAATGGTTTTGGGTGCCCAACTGGAGACACTCTAAAAAGTGCTTGATTTTCAGAGTGCGTGCAGCACTTTTGAAAAATCAGGGCTTTTTAAAGCAGTTTCAAAGTCTGACACCCAAAGGACATTGAAAATCAGTGGCCACTTTTGAAAGCCTTAACCACTGAAACTATGCACCAAATTTTATCATTTATATACCATCTTCCCCATCTCAAGATTACTTCTAAGTTATATGAAATGAACAAATGAAATTTCACATATAGGAATTCTCATACCTATGGATTCCAAGTAATCTCCTTCATGGGAATGCTTATAAAGGAAAAAATGATAGCGTGCAGAATCCTTTGGAATCCTGTTTGGCAAATCCTTAAGTTCAGTATGGAGTGTGCTGGCCAAAACAATAGTTTCATTTTTTATATCAATTTGCTGTTAAACAAACACAAGTTAGAGCAGATACAGAGAGCAGCATAATCAGAGAAGCTGATATGAGAAAACAGATAATTTAGAATCCTATTCTGAATTAAACATTGCAGTACATGTTCATACATGTACAATTTAAACAACTACTGCATAATTGTATTCTGTAAAATAATTAAATGCAATATTTTGTACTTGCCAGTTGCACATAGTTAAGCTGTTTATTTTTCAGTTTTTCCAGAGCCTGAATAGCTTCCTTAGCCAAAGGGAATGCTACTCCTTGCAGTGTCTGATGCTTGGTATCTACACCAACTTCCACTTGGACCTGGAATTAATATAAATCAGTTTAATTATAATCTAAAATCTTCAAAGTATTCACACAGATTTTAGTCTCAGAGTAAGTAGTATTTCATTCTGCATTCAGTAAGTGACAGAGATTTTTAAAAATGACTAAAATGGCATTGCCTTACTCAACAGTTCTGTTCCTTTTTATGTTTATAGAATCACATCTACTTACTTTTCTAAAAAAACAATTTTGTTTTTTTATATCAGTCTCCCATAACTCTAAAAACCTCTCTGCAGTGCTGAAGTATCAACAGAATAATTAGTTAAGTTGCAATTTCAGAATCTTTAATTCTGATGATTATGTATAAACCAGAAAGAAGAAAGCTTTCATATTCCGGTGGAATCCTAGTGCTGGCTGGCAGTTAGAAAAAACATCTCTTTTCTTGTAAACTTAGCAGATTTGATATGGAACTCATCAAAAGCCTACAAATATGGAAACCAATTATGTCACTTCGAGTCACTTTTCAGAGAACTATTGTCCACATATGCAATGTTCCAGAAATGAACTCTGTGCTCTGTATTTTATTTTCCAAATCGAACTGATCAGAATTTACCTTGGCAGCCTATTTATATATAGGCTATATCTTCCAAAGCCACACAAGCATTTTCCTGTGGCTGATTTATGTTCATCATCATCACTGAAGTACAACATTAAAAAGGCTAGACTTGGATCTAAATGAACGCAATGTTAATATTAAAATCAAAAACTGAAGTTAATGCAACATTGAAGTTTAAAAATCTAAAATCATACAAAACAGGAAATGAAAAGATAAGGTATTTGGAGCAATGCTAAATCACACTGCACATACTTGTGTTACAGTATACATTTTAATCCCAGTTAGTAACTGAAAATATGACATTCTTTCTGCTTCGGCTTGGCAAGCCAGTCAATTGACCAGTCAAGTAATGTCAGTTGACTGCAGCCAAACTGTCAAATATTCCAGCAAGAATGTTCTGATGTAGGCAGCAGCCTCTTGTTAGAGCAAGCCTACTTAGAAGTCTTGACCACTCACATGATTACTCACTACCTGCTAATTTCACCTATTGGGGGAAAAAGGAGAACTAACTGAAAGCAGAGCATCATGATTGGTAGGAATCTTCTAGAACAGGGGTAGGCAACCTATGGCACGCATGCCGAAGGTGGCATGCAAGCTGATTTTCAGTGGCACTCACACTGCCCAGGTTCCGGCTGCCGGCCCGGGGTTCTGGCCGCAGCCGGGACCTGGGTCCTGGCCACTGGTCTGGGGGCCTTTGCTGCTGGCCTGGGGTCCTGGCCCTCAGCCTGGGGCTCTGCAGCTACCCCCACCTGTGGCCCACTGGCCCCCGCCCTGGGGCAGTGAGGGGTGCAGACGGGGCAAGGGGGGCACAGCTCAGCACCCTCACCTTAAAAATTGTTCCAGTGCCACTGTACTGGGATATTTTTAAGTCCTGATTTTCTGCTTACATCGCTTTCATGTCACGTGGAACAGCACACTGCGTTTGACGTTGAGATTAGAATGTACATGCAAGAACTGAAATCAGAATTTTCTGACAGATTTCAAGATTTCCAGCGATTTGGCCCATTCTTTCTTTTCTAATTAAACCTGGAAAGTTCAACGAAAGCGAATTGGATTTGTCTGTATTTCAGTGGATGGACGTTGAAGATTTCGAAATGCAGCTCATTCAGTTAAAAAACTCAGAATTGTGGGTATCAAAGTTTGGAGATCTGCGGAGTGCCGTTGAAGCTACCGAGTGAGATCATAGGGCTTTTATTCTGACCTGCTGGACGTCCCTGCCAGTGAAATTTAACTGTTTGAAGAAAATTGCGTTTGCAATGCTTTTAGCATTTAGATCCACATACCTGTGTGAACAGGTATTTTCACACATGAAATCTGTCCTTTGTCCCTCTCGGAGCCGGTTAACAACTGATCACTCAGAAGCCTGTGTGCAGCTTAAAGAATCCAAATACATTCTAGACATTGGAAAACTCAGTAAGGGCAAGGATCACACTAAACTGATAAGATCTTCATTTTAATTTAATTTTAAATGAAGCTTCTTAAACATTTTAAAAACCTTATTTACTTTACATACAACAATAGCTTAGTTATATATTATAGACTTATAGAAAGAGACCTTCTAAAAACATTAAAATGTATTACTGGCAAGCGAAACCTTAAATTAGACTGAATAAATGAAGACTCGGCACACCACTTCTGAAAGGTTGCCGATGCCTGTTCTAGAACAAGTACGTATGTATAGCTTTATTTGTCAGGCCATCATTGCACACGTTGGTTTACAAACCACATTAAACAAGTTAAAAGACACAGTTCCCTGCCTTGAAGAGCTTATAATCTAAACTGACTAGACAAACACACAGAAATCAATGCAGAAGGGAGCGGGAAAGGGAATGGAGGCTTACCTGTCATTAAACCTCCTCCCCCAACACAAAAAGAAAAAAGATGGACAACCACTAAACTGCTTAAAGAGTTGGACTGCTGCCTACTTAGCAAATATAAAAGGAAAAAAGTCATTTTAAATGCACTTATGCTATGTGTTTTATTTATTTATTCCTTTGTTTTGTAATTCAGTCTTGTGTTATTCAGTCTTGAATCATGTTCACATTTAAACGCTAACCTAACATTACTAAAAAAGGTGATATGATTATACTTTCATTTATCATTTCTTTTCATTGGGTTTCATGTTTTTCTGAGCTAACATAACTCAATTAGGTCTTTTTTTTTTGTAATTAGGCACAAGTATCTATCTAAGGCTAGGCCTACTGGAGATCACCAAGTTTTATTCTTTTTTGTTACTCTGCTAATAAGTTAGTAGTTGAAAATATTGGGTCATTTGAGACATTATTTAACCAGTCAATTGGCCAATTATATTTTGGACTGGTCAAATGCCCAACCTGAGTTTGTGTGCCCCTGTCCCACCCTGCAGACTTTCTGAAAACTTTCGACTGGTTTGCTTCTCTCCTCCTGCAAGCTTCCTCCTACAACACTTCAGAAATTTCTACTCATCCCCCTGCCTGTCTTCCCAGACAATGTTGTACCTCATTAATCTTAATTTGCCGAAGTTCCTCTTCTGCTGCAGTCAGAGGGGCAGGGGAGGACTGTGATATCAAGTATTTTCTGTATCCATTCAATGAAACATCATCCTGAAAACACAGAATCAGTATTTGGCATCAATGATTCTTCAGTTAAAGTTTTCTTTGAAGATTCTTCCTTCTGAGTATTAAGTAAGGGAAAGAACAGTTAATTTACTTTACAGTATCTGTGGTTCTTTAATATGTTTAGTATGCGTGCATTCACTTCATGAGCGTGAGATCAAAATCTTTGAGTCTTTTTGGGCCCTGCATATCCTCATGACCTCCCCACACAAGGGCATAAAGGGCAGAGCGGCCAGAGCCATCCCTCAGTTCCTCACTAATCCAGAGAAGACTGAAGAAGCAGATATGGAGTGAGTTGTGGGATCCACATGGACAGAACATCTTGAAGAACCACAGCTATTGCTGGGAAGTAACAAATCTTTCTTCAAGTATTTGTCCACTTGGATCCCTCTCTAGGTGAACAGCTAACAGTACCCCATGTGGAAAATGGAATCAAGAGGTCCTAGCTGTCACTAACTATGATTGTAACACTGCCGTCTCACATTTGGCATCTGATCTCAAGTCCAGGTCAAAGGCATAGTCACAGAGTCAGAATTTAAGGCCAGAAGGGACTATTAGATCATGCAGTCCAGTGGTTCTCAACCTGCAGCCCAATGAGCACACAGCTGAGGCCCATGTGACATTCTCAGGGCCATACAGACAGTATTGGATGTGGCCCACGATGGTAAATAGGTTGAGAACCACTGGGGTCTGACTTCCCATACATCATATGCCACCATCACCACACAGCACCCACATACTAAATCCAACAACTGAAATTAGACCAAAGCAATACAGCCCAGAGGAGACTAGACTTTTATGTGCCACAGGAAGAGAATAAGAGGGACTCAGATGCATCAGTGCTCGAGGCCCTTGTAATGGCAAGGAAATGATTATGTGAGATATACACAGATAATCCTGACAAGTGACCTGCTCCCACATGGTGCAGGGAAATGCTAAAAAACCCTCCAAGGTCACTCTCAATCTGACCTGGGTGAAAATTCCTTCCTCACTCCATGTATGGTTATCAGCTAGACCCTGGATATGTGAGGAAGAATGTGCCAGCAAGCCACCTGAGAGAGAGACTGCTCAGTGCCACCCAAGAGCCTTGGCTCATCCCGCCCAGTGTCCCATCTCCAGTTGTGGCCATCCCTGATGCTTCAGAGAAAGGAGATTTAAAAAAACCAAAAAACCCTTCAAGAATACACATTAGGGGAAAAATCCATCCCTGACCTTGCTGGTGGCCGGCAGAAACCATAAAGCATGAGATTTAGGAACAAAGCCTCAGGGCTGTTGAGTCATGCCCCCACTATCACAACCAATCCCATCATACAAACTGCACTCATAAATTTGTCCAACTCGCTCTTAAAACTAATTAAGTTGTTTGCCCCACAACTCCTATTTGGAGGCTGTTCCAGAACCTCACTCCTCTGATAGTTAGAAACCTTCTTTTAATTTCCAGCCTGATTTTGTTTATGGCCAGTTTATATCCCTTTTTTCTTGTACCAAGATTATCCTTTAACTTAAATGGCTTTTCACCCTCCCTGGTATTTACCCCCCTAATGTGTTTATACAAGGCAATCATATCCTCTCTCAGCCTTCTTTCTGCAAAACTACACAAGCAAACTCTTCCAGTTTTCTCTCATAAAATAGGCCCTACAGCCCCCGATCATCCTTATAGCTCTTCTCTGCAATTGTTGCAGTTTAAATGCATCTTTCTTGAACATGGATGATCAGAACCGTACATAGTATTCCAAATGAGGTCTTACCAATGCCTTGTACTTCTCTATCTTGCCCCAAGCAGCATCTTGAGGAAGAGCTCTATGTGGCTTGAAAGTTTGGCTCTCTCACCAACAGAAGTTAGTCCAATAAAAGATATTACCTCACCCACCTTGTCTCTCTAATATCCTGCAACCTACATGGCTACAACTACACTACCTTGCAGATGTCAGATATGGGAATATTCCCATAAATGTGCAAAGGAGGCAGCCTGAGCTCTGGTTGTCCGAGTTTTGATATTTGGGGGATGAGGTACGCCTGCCATGAGGGAACAGATTGAAATACAGTGCACAATAGGGATGTAACCTTAAAATTATATTGTTTAACTGGTTAACTGATTAAAGGGAGAGGGGCCGGGGCTGCTCCAGCTGGCCCGGGGCTGCTCCTGCCAGCACACAGAGGGTTAAGGTCGGTTAACGGTAAGCCTAATACATCCCTCCTGCATAATCCATTTAAATAATCTCTGAGAAGATAAGGATTGCCCCTAACCTATATTATTTAGTGCAATAAAAAGATAGGGAGCTTATCTAAAGAGCTTTCTTTGTACTATTTAGGTAACATAGCAGGGCCCTAGAAACATCTATGGTGGCGAGTTTCTTCTCCCCTGGAGTTGAATGGGGTTTAAAAAAAGAAAACGGGGCGGAATCAACTGGGTTCAGTGGAAATCTGAAACTACTTTGGGAATACATTTAGGATGAAGTCTCAACACCAGCCTTATCTTGATTGATTATGCTATGATGAGGGTTGGCCATGAGGACTTGGAGTTCACTAATTAACTGGCTCTTTCAGATGATATAAAAGGCCATCTTGAGAGGAAAGTGGTGAAGAGAGCATTCACCAAGAGATCCAAATGGGTTGGGGGGCTCCACGAGACTCACAAGGACAATGCGAGATCTCAAGAACAAGGGCACTCCCCGAGTGGAGAGAAAGTTAATTTTACACTATTTATTTCTCTCCTCGGTGAAAAAGTGTAAAGTTAACCCTTTAAAAAAAAACTAGAAATAGTAGTGTGGAAAAATACAGAGCATGACTGAACCAGAGGCTCAAGGTGGGTGAGGTGTTATCTTTTATTGGACCAGTTTGTGTTGGTCCAGTAAACTTTTGAACCAGAGGCTGTCATGCTGAATTTGCTGCAAGGTGGCTCCTGATGAAAGTGATGGAGAGTCCAGAGAGTTTCAGGTACAGAATATAGTCAAAATCTTGGGGATACGGCTCTCCAAAGGGTCGTAGTTCTGCAAAGATTGAGAATCATTTCCATTCTGAGGATTGGATTCCCCTTATGGAGGGCTTCCTGCTTTGTATACCCCCATATCTCAATGTCTGTACTTTGACTGGTTAAACTTTTACCCCCAATTGGGGAGATTGCAGATTATGTATTCCTTATGCCACCAACTCCTAAACCGACTTTCGCATCCCTTGATAATCTGTACCTTATTCCCTGATAACCAGAAACTTCTATGCTTGAACTCTGTACGTTTTCTTTTTATTTCAACATTATCTTAATAAATTTTATTAAGATTTCTTGTACCTGCAACAAATAGTCTCTCAGTAACACTTAGCCAGCCAACTTCCAGGCTGTTAGCTGTAATGATTTCAGGTCTGAATGTAGAATTTGGCTATGATTTCTGTGATATGTCAAGTCTGCAAATGTATTTTAGGCTGAGTTGCTGAATTGGATCAGTCAGCCAGAATTGTCTGGATGTCTAAAAAGCTATTAGACTTGTCTGATTTGTCTTATCACTCTGGGTATGAGAGGAATTGGAGGAAATGCAATAAAGAAGACCCTGATTCCTGCTGGTGTGCTGAGACTGCCGCCTAACATATATGTGTAGTCTCACCTTCCGTGTATCTGAAGTTGATCCAGGTAGGCATCCAAATCTGTTCCAGAAGCATCAGTATCTTTGTGGCTGGAAGGGTGGAGAAGGGTACAACTTTGCAGATATTCTGAGAATGTGTCCACCAATTTGATAGGATGTTAGCTGGAACAACAATATGCATGTCCATCTAATGTCTCATGGGGTGATAAACCAACCTTAGTCAGCCCTGTAACAGTCATAGGTGAAGTCTGGATAGCGGCATCATGTAAGTGCAAGTTGACATGATCTAAGAGTTTGAGACTGATCCTTACTGTGGTTGATGGACCTGATGCTGGGGATTATTGTTTTGATAGACTGAAATCTTTCATTTGGGAACGTACACCCTTGATGATCTGAAGTCTACGAGAGCTCCTATAAACTCTGTATAACTGCAATGGGCTGAGAAATTATTTGTTGCAATTTATCATTTGGCCTAATACTTTAATTATGTCAAGGACACAATATAGGGCTATGGGAGACTTCCTAATGGGATCTGCCTTTGACCAGCTAATCATCTAGATATGGGTAGATGTGAACACTCTGTCTCCTCAGATGTGCCACTACCAAGGCAAGACACTTTGTGAATTCTCTCAATGTTGTGAAGAGACAGGACCTTGCATCGATAGCACCTAGACTCTAATGTCAATCACAGATACTTCCTGTGGGTCAGATGGATCTCAATATCGAAGCGTGCGTCTTGGAGTTCAAAAGCCAAACTGGTCTTGAGCTTGTAAAGAGAGATGATGAAGGCAAATGTTACCATTCTGAATCTGAAACTATGTAGATATTTGTTGAGTCTTCTCAAGTCACAGACAGTATGAAGAACCCCCTACCCACCAAATAAAGAAATACTCTTCCCTGAATTCTAGAGGTACCTCTCCTAGACAATGAAGGGAAGCCACTTCTTTCAGTTGTTTTTTGTGAGAAGAGTCCCTGAAAAGGGAAGGAGAAGGGGGATTGAGGCAGAGACTAGAACTGAATGGAGAACCTGCAGAAGATGATTTCTTGTACCCATTTGTAGGTAGTTAAGGATAAGGAAAAACAGCATCCCACGGCAGGGTTTGGGGAGGCAGGCTCTGTCCTGGCTGGATTGTGACTCTTGACCTTGCACCTCAAACCTACTACCTAGATGACTATGCACGAGGCTGGTGGTTACATATGACCAAGGTCTCAGTCATGAAAACCCAGGATTCTTTCTAGTGGGATAATCATAGAATATCAGTGTTGGAAGGGACCTCAGGAGGTCATCTAGTCCAACCCCCTGCTCAAAGCAGGGCCAATCCCCAATTAAATCATCCCAGCCAGGGCTTTGTCAAGCCTGACCTTAAAAACCTCTAAGGAAGGAGATTCCACCACCTCCCTAGGTAACCCATTCCAGTGCTTCACCACCCTGATAGTGAAAAAGTTTTTCCTAATACCCAACCTAAACCCCACCCCACCCCTGCAACTTGAGACCATTACTCCTTGTTCTGTCAGCTGGTACCACTGAAAACAGTCTAGATCCATCTCTTTGGAACCCCCTTTTAGGTAGTTGAAAGCAGCTATCAAATCTCCCCTTGTTCTTCTCTTCTGCAGATTAAACAATCCCAGTTCCCTCAGCCTCTCCTCATAAGTCATGTGCTCCAGCCTCAAACAGCAGGCTGTTGTCAAGAATAACTGGGTGTTCTCTACCTGGTCTGGCTATAGTATCTGAAGGGCTTCGGCAATGAGGCAGGGGTATAATTAGTAATCATAAAGTGACTATTGAATCCTTTAGCAAATAAAAATCATCATCTGTATGGGTGATGAATATGTGTATGCTCTCAAAGGACATGTCCTCAATGGTATTCTGCACCTCCTTTAGGATGGTGCTGGAGAACTAGTGACTTCTGATAACAAGTCTGCTGGAACTATTAGGGCTTTGATTGTCATCGCTGGTACTGAGGGATTTGGTTCAGACACATTGGTAGCAGATGTAAGTACTGGGGTTGTTTAGGTGTTACTAGGTACAAAGTAGGAAGTTGATCCTGTATCACTTGCCCCTGTATTACAAGAGGGCTCTGCACTCAATTTCTGTGGATAGATCAAAGGCAAATAATTCTTCTTATGCTCTCAGCCAGGGGAGGTAGACTGGTGACGGGAACCATGTTTGATCCAGTATCCTGCTCTACCTTTCCTTGGAATCTAAACAGGAAAAGGGGGAGAATATACTAAGGAGCAGCACGTGGATGGACACAGCCTGGTTTTGTCTTTCCGCCACTGACAGTAAGAGATAATTACAGCTGATATGCCCTTTATGTCATTATGATGGGGAGGGCAGCAAGACATGCACAGTTTAGGTGAAACCCAACACACACTGCTGTTCAAAGATTCCTATGTCATGCATATGAGGTGTATGCACAGTGAGAGTGGAATCCATACCAGCAAATACTCGAAGAAGCTGGGATTTTTCCACAAATGTAAATCAGACATGAAATACAACTCAGAACTTTATACACACATTAGAACCTTACTGAATAAACAGGTTTAGGAATAAAAAGCTAGGGAAGTGAGGATGAGATTGTAAGGGATGGAAATGAAAGAGGGAAGGATAAATGGATGGTAAAAAATGAAAAACATGGGGAAGAAAAATCAATGGGGATGATGGGAAAGGGTGTGATAAAGACCACAATAGGTTAAAAAAAATAGATACATCTAGCGAGAAGAGAATGAAAGGAAGAGATTGCAGAACACAGTAAGCTATAAAAGCATGTGCAAATAGAGAAGGAAATGTAATGCTAATATATAACAATAAAATAAATATGATCATCTCTCTCGCTCTTCTACCCCCTCCCAACCCCATTCTACCTGAAAGAGAGCAGAGAGATTTCTGTGCCACCAATGAATTCATTCGCTCCTGGATTCTGCTCTAAATTCCTTCCAGGGATCACATTTTTGCCTGGGTTCAAAGAAACCCTTTTGAAAATGAGCCAAATTCCCCCAAACAAGAAGGTATAAAAAAAGGTTTCTGTTGGAACATCTGCCAAACCTTCTACAAAGGAAAGTTATCTACTTTGTAACGTTTCTTCTCTGAAGATATCTTGCAGGATTCTTAGTCCTAGACGTAGCTCAGTAGAGAGCCCAGCAGAACTCTCCTAGCTCTCAAAGTTTTGTTTTTTTACCCTTAAAGGCAAGGGATAACAAGGTAGGGTGTAAGTGAGGGCCCCCTCAACTGGCTGTCATGCACTATCTCCTACGGAGTATTAAGTATGCTTACACCCCAGTCAGTTCCATTTACTGCATGGGAGGTGAAGCACCCAGAAAGAAAATGCCAATTCAAGAGGATCAACAGGGGAAAAATAATAAAAGATGTCTCAGAAAAATTAAAAGTGCGCAAAGGGAGACACCTCTAAATAGTAATCTCCAAACTTTCAGGGGTAAGTGGATTTGTGAGTGAGAATCTTGCAAGATGATCTCTTCAGAGAAGTAGAATTACAAGGCAGAATGATTTTCCTTTCTCTAAAGATATCATCTGTGCAGGAAGAGCACTCCAACTGCAAGACAAGCTCCTACATCTGCCGACACAGGGCAAAAGGAAAGCCTGGAAAGGCTTAGGGCTTTATGGCAGCCTGACAGATGATCAGAATTCACTGAGCCCAATTGTAGAAGATTTACTGATACTTGAACACTGCTCTCCACCCTAGCACATAAATGCAGGAGCGGAAAATCTGGAGATCTTGATATGGAGAGGCCTGGAATCGAGAGCTTTCACAAAGACATACCATGGAGCTCCTACTTATATATCCAGGTATATGATTCTCATCACTGTTGTATCAGAGTGCTTCATGGGAATTCAAAAAAAACAAAACAACTCTCTCTTTTCCTTTCTTGCTCCCAAAATGAAAGCTGAGACTCTGGGGCACAATCCTTGGGCAAGTAAGAATTTAAAATGGGAAGATCCTCCAACTGTTCCTAGAGGTGACTGTTTACCCTTTACAGTAATTAAGCACAAGAACTATACAGCCTCAAAATAAACTGATTGAAAAAGGAATTTAAAATAAAGTGACACTTAAAACAGAAATGCTGTTCTGTGCACATTTTATACGGCTGTTCTCTTTCTAAATAACAGGAAAAAAGATTTATATTTAAATTATTGTACTAAGAAGAGGGTCTGAAACATAAGGCCTTGTATCAGAGGCCTGGTATAAGGCCTAGGTTAAAGCAGTGGTCAAAACTTTGCTGATATAAAGCAAAGTCAGGTTGTGAGCATGAGGCAGGCCCTGCTCACAGAATTTGGCAAGCATAGGGCTGATATTGCAAAACACATATTCCTAAGAGATGCGAGGCACAAAACACTCACACAAGCACATTCCAGAAGGTTGGTACCAGAGCACCTCGATACCAGTACATTCCCCAAAGGTAACAGGAACACGCTGACTCATCTTAAGGATAAGGTCAAGATGACAGCATGATGAATAGAGATGTTTTGATTGAACCTATAAGTGCAAGGCAATGGGTGGCGCCCAGAGTTGGCCAACCTGCGGCTCTGGAGCCACATGCAGCTCCTTGGATAGGCACCGACTCCGGGGCTGGAGCTACAGGCGCCAACTTTCCAGTGTGCCAGGGGGTGCTCATTGCTCAACCCCGGCTCTGCCACAGGCCCTGCCCCCACTCCACCCCTTCCCTCCCCATCCCCTGCCATGCTCTCGCTCCTCCCCGCTCCCCCCACCCCAAAGCCTCCTGCATGCCACGAAACAGCTGATCAGGAGGCGTGGGAAGGGAGGGGAAGGTGCTGATCGGTGGGGCTGCCAGTGGGTGGGAGGCACTGGAAGCGGGGTGGGGGAGCTGATGGGGGGCTGCTGATGTATTACTGTGGCTCTTTGGCAATGTACATTGGTAAATTCTGGCTCCTCCTCAGGCTCAGGTTGGCCACCCCTGCGTCAGAGGGTGGCACCCTGATACATCAGAGGGTGATACATAACTTGTTTGTATCTGTGTATAAAGATGTATCTCAAAGGGACTGTCTTTGTCCAGCCGAGGGGGCAGTGGAAAGTCCTGTCACTGACTGAGCTGCGTCCGTTGTCACAAGCATACATGCCTTAGTATCCTCGTAGAGTCTGCCAGGTGCTATTACCGTGCTTCGTCGACAATAAACCTGCCCAGGCGTGTTTGCTACTAAACGAAGTCTTGTGGTTTTATTGGGCAGTTCGTTTGAGATCTGCTGTGGCAGCTAACAACACATGCATGCAGACGAACATCTGACCACAATTATTATTTAAAACGTTTTACTATGCAACTTAACCCATAGAAGAATTATTCCTAAAAAACAGCATATATGCTGACATTAAAAATATACCTTTGTTGTTCCAAATACTTCGTCTTTAATGTGACCACCTCCAAATTCTTTTTTCAGAGTTGCCCGTGTTGCTGCATACAACATTTTTTGACGTACCTGGTATGTTGCAAAAGAGTTGCTTTTGATTTTTTTATGTACGTGGAAGCAAGTGCATTTGCATGCTAAAATTATTATTGGACTTCTGAAATACTTCATAAAGCAAAATAAAAGTTACAAGAAGAAGTAGTTACAATTTAAAGCTATAATTAATAATAGGAAAACACTCTGTACAATGAGCTTTGGAGTGTGATAATTTGACATGCTATTAACCATTTCAAGGGTACAATAATGAGAGAAGTTTTACAACAATCCAATCAAAGTGTTCTATATTGCAACTGTTAAGGTAATTTTCAGAGTATGGGGGATGTTTTCAAAAGTTACAAACAACACAGTAACATCTTTAAAAAACAAACAAACAAACAAACAACAACAAAACACCTGTTCTAGATTCTGTTGCTGCTGGTCTGAATATTGATGGAAGCAACTGGCTTAAAAAAAAAGAAAAAGAGAGAGACAGACACACACAATAGCCTACAAACCCCTGTTTGGTTCAGTAATGGATCTGAATAACTATCGCAACCACAGAAGGAATAAAAAATAACTTGGATATCCACTTCAGTATTTAAGATGTACTTAAGAAAAACTTAATTAAAAAAATTTACTGGAGCCTATTAAGCATAGTCACCTGCCTCACAAACAGAAATAACTCTATATATCAGCCCTGTCAATCCAATTTTTCTTCTTGATTAGGGTGGAGTTTAAAGGATAAAGGAGATTTTTGAGGAAGACATCTGTATCACAGAAAATATTCAAGTTCTTGTTTATTTTATGGCTGAATGCTACTAAAAAGATGGTGTTTCCTTTCATGAATTTAATTAATGAAATCAAAAACTTACACTCTTCAACTAAATAAATCTAATATTTGATAAAACCTTTTATTTCAATACATAATTAGCATTAAGTAGACTGTAATCTTTACCGTTCAGGAGTTCCTCAGTTACCCAATTTTCTATTGTCCTTTTCTCTTCTGCAACCCAATCCTGAGACAGTACGAAGACATTAATATTACAATACAAAGACATTAATATTACTTACATGAGAGTGATCTGGTGACCATGCAATGAAGATCCATTCATATCCTTGAGCATTCTGAGAATCTAATCTGTATAATACATAACATGGTTGCTTGTCTTCAAGAAGGGGAAGAACAAAGGAATCATAATCCTTTTCCCATGATTCAGCAGGCTGCCTAGAGGATCCCACTACAAGCTGCTCTATAAACAAAAACAAAAACTGCAGGTCAGTACAATGGTCTGACACATTAAGCTTTTGCAATTAAAGATACTTATGGCTTAATCCTGCAAAGTTCTGCCCAAGAAAATGGAAAACAATGGCACTTCATGCAGCAACAGGTACACACATGTATAATTGTTTGCAGGATCAAACCCTAAATTATTTCATCTCAAATACTAGAACATAAGAAAATATCCACGGGTTGGTCTCATTTCATTGTTGGCCTGCAAGGTCTTCAGAGCAAGGACTTGCAAGTAGATGTGGAAGGGATTTTCACTTAAAATAAATCCGGTTTGGAGAGAGAGTAATGTATGTATGTAACACTACGTAAGTAATAGCAGATAGCGCTCTTCTTCTATAAGACTCAAGTTCATGGGAAGCCAGGACAATATTCATTATTATTGATTGTACCTAGAGGCCCCATCTGAAATCAGAGCTGCAACAGACCTGTACATACATGCACAGGTGTCAGGGTTCCTTCCCCACTCTGAACTCTAGGGTACAGATGTGGGGACCTGCATAAAAACCCCCTAAGCTTATTTTTACCATCTTAGGTTAAAACTTCCCCAAGGTACAAACTATTTTACCTTTTGCCTTTGGACTTTATTGCTGCCACCACCAAGCATCTAACAAATATATAACCAGGAAAGAGCCCGCTTGGAAATGTCTTTCCCCCCAAAGTCCTCCCAAACCCTACACCCCCTTTCCTGGGGAAGGCTTGATAAAAATCCTCACCAATTTGCATAGATGAACACAGACCCAAACCCTTGGATCTTAAGAACAATGAAAAAGCAATCAGGTTCTTAAAAGAAGAATTTTAATTAAAAAAAAAAAAGTAAAAGCATCACCTCTGTAAAATCAGGATGGTAAATACCTTACAGGGTAATCAGATTCAAAACATAGAGAATCCCCCTAGGCAAAACCTTAAGTTACAAAAAGACACAAAAACAGCAATATCCATTCCATTCAGCACAGCTTATTTTATCAGCCATTTAAACAAAACAGAATCTAATGCATATCTAGCTAGATTACTTACTAAGTTCTAAGACTCCATTCCTTTTCTGTTCCCAGCAAAAGCATCACACAGACAGAGAGAACCTTTGTTTCTCCCCCCACTCCCCGCCAGCTTTGAAAGTATCTTGTCTCCTCATTGGTCATTTTGGTCAGGTGCCAGCGAGGTTATCCTAGCTTCTTAACCCTTTACATGTGAAAGGGTTTTTCCTCTGGCCAGGAGGGATTTTAAAGGGGTTTACCCTTCCCTTTATATTTATGACAACAGGGTAAGCCTACACAAGAATAAAAGACCCAGCGCATAGTTGTGGCTGGCCTGGGTCAGCTGACTTGGCTCACAGGGCACAGACTGCAGGGCTAAAAATTAAAGTGTAGACATTCGGGCTTGGGCTGGAGTCTGGGCTCCTCCCCCCTCATGGAGTCCCAGAGCTTGGGCTCCAGCCCAAGCCTCCACATTGCAATTTTTAGCCCCATAGCCTGAACCCCACGAGCCCAAATCACCTGACCCAGGCAAGCCATGGGTGTTTAATTGCTGTAAGAGACAGTCGCTGCCCTTCAAATACTTATAATCTAAATAGATAAGATAGGTGAAGGATGAGAGAGGAAACAAGCACAGAAGTGACTTGTCCAAAGCAGGTTATCCCAGTTCTGCTACTGACAACCTATGTCTCCTGACTCCCAAGTCCAGCACCATAACCACTAGACTACCTTGCAAAGATTGGAACTTTCACTCCCCCGTCCCTTCTCTACAAACCTAATTGCACTACATGCAGAATTGTGTTTTAACCAGATCCGTAATTATGGAGAATGTATAGAAAAAAATGTGTTTTCATTATTTGTATAGAATTTATGTAGTAACCTAAACGGAATGAAATTTTGCATATATATAGACTTTGGCATGAATTAAGCAACAGCCCTTGAGATAGATTATTAATTTTTCCATATTATTCTGTTTCTTTTCCACTGACAGAACAAGAGCAGCTCTTCTGAAGGGAATTGTAGTCCCAGTTCAAACAAACTATAGTCAATTAAAATCTTTCCATTGACTTCACTGGGCATTGGACTGAATCCTTAAATAGTAACTTTCAGGTGTGTTGCTAAAAAGTTGAACATTTGTTAATAAAATTCCAGAGCTGGAAGAACATGTACATGGCTGAATAGTATATATGTAATGCTATTGTTTAAAAAACTACAAAAGATACTGCAGATAGTCTGGAGCAGATAGCTCCGCTCTCCAAGAGTATATAGCATCATGTATCAGCTACTGTAAGCAAAAAGAATTAAAACAAACATTTTGAATGGAATATGTGACATGTCATTCCATTTTCTTTATGAAAATATGCTTATGATATGGACATAACTGAGACATACTTTATGCAAGATGGCTCATGTAAGGTATCATTGGAAAGGTTATGATTTACTGAATGCAATTATCCAATTTGTATGCATATATCATTTCTGTATCTCAAGTTATACAGATATAGTCAATATTCCTTTCAACTATGCTACTTTGGGTGACGCCCACTGCTAACATTTCAGGTACAACAACGGAAAAGCCAGACAGGGAGGATGGTCCATCAGCGAGGACATTAGATTTGTGAAAAGCTTGGCCTTCCTGTGCCCACTCCATGCTGCCACTGACTCATGGACGCTGTGATCTACAGAGTCAGGTGGTCTTGTTACCTGATACTAAAACATTACCTGGGACTTCTTGTAACTTTCCACTGTAAGGGAAGGAGGGTCAAGTTTGGGAAACAAAGGATTCCCGCCTTATGTCAATCCTATTTAAGGGTGGGGAGAAAGGCAAACAAGGCTCCTCCTCTCCATGGCCTGTCTGCCCAAGAAGAAAGACTGCAAAGGGGAAGGCAAGGTAGGGAGGAGGGGAACTCAGACTAAGACAGGGGTCCAATCTGAAAACTGGAACTCTAAACCACAGAAACTTTGCAAACTGCCTGCAACAATATCTAGGGTGAGAAATACTATTTGTAACCAATTTCTTTAGTGAAACTAGCTTAGTTTGCATGTTTGATTTCCTTTGCTTAGTAATCTGCTTTGTTCTGTTTGTTACCCCTTTTACCACTTAAAATCTGCCTTTTATGGTTAATAAAATTTGCTTTGTTTATTATTAAATCCAGTTTCTGTAATTTCTAACTGGGGGAACAAGAAGTGGGAGGGGGCGAATTTCATAATATATCTTTGGGTCTGCACTTTAAGGGAGGTGGACATTTGAGTGCTGGAGCAAGTCCCTTAAGATGAGTATTCCCAGAGCTGATCTGCAGCTGGGTGTGGCCCTGCCTTTTTGTGTATGTTAGAGAAGGTTTCAAGAGCCTGGCTCAGCAAGACAGGTTAAAGGGGGCCCATGCTGGTAGAACAGATAGACCCAGTGGTATCTCAGCACATCAGGTGGCTTCCCAAGGGTCCAACCCGTCACAGAATGGTTCTTTGAAACCTTTGTTTATGGTAACTATAAGGTCACTCTCACTAGTATGGAGGCCAAGAAGTCCCCAGTTTAAATTTCTCAGGATTCTAAGGCAACAGTATCTTTCCGGACAAATAGTGATGTATTTTACTAGAATTTGAGACATTGTACACAATGGCTATATACCTTTGTCGTAGTTTGGAATCTTGAAGAGCTATAGATTTTTTACACTTATAAGTCCCCGTTACAACATTTAACCAAAAACTTAAACATTAAAACCTCTCTGTAAACCTAGATTAAACAGGTAGTGTTCAAATTAAAAGTCCAACATGGAATGCCTCAGCACCTCACAAGATCAGGCCTTTAATTTGAACTTCCTTGACTTCAATTGGAGGTTGAATCAGACCCAAACTTAGCACCAGATCTCCCTTGTTATCATTGAGTAACAGAAACAAAGAATCATAAGGAAAAAGAATAAAAATCTAATGTCAGAAATTTGATGCTTAAATTCATCCCAAGAACAGTATACGTGCAAAACGTCCTTCCTCATCAACTGAATGCATTGCGTTTTGCAGCTTCCATACAAAAGTGAACATTTTTTTAAAATGTAAATGGGATTGAGGGTGCTCAGCACCTTGCAGAATCCAGTTAAAAGGCTTACATTTTATTGAAATTTCTCTTATTTCCATCAGTGCACAGACAGTTCATCCTAGTTTGCTGCAGTTTAAGAGTTACCAGCTAGAAAGCATCTCACATAAAATAAACTGTATTAGGGAAAAAACCTATTAAACTCTCAGTCATACATGAAGAGTAGTCACATCAAAAATCCACTAGGATTAAACCTCAATCCTGCAAAACACACATCAATTGGACTATTAAGGTATGTAGTTAAGCATATGCCTAAAGTGTTTGCAGCTCAGGCCTGGTCTACACTACAGCATTAGGTCAACATAAGGCATCTTACGTTGACCTAATTATGTTAGTATATGCACTACAATCTTTGCTCCCACCCATATAAGTGCCGAACTACACGCACATAACTCAACAACAGGCGCAGGGCTTATATCGGAGTCCCTGCAGACACTGCATTACTTACATCTATTGGCTGTCATTCTTATGCATTTCAAAGAAAGCTGGCTTCCAGCTCCTGAGCTGGGCTGCTGCCCAGTCTTCACTCTAAGCCAGGCTGCCACACAGGCTCCCGGCTCAAGCTGCTGCCTGGGCTCAAAGCCCCGCTGCCCCCCAGGGTCCCAGCTCCCCACTTCAAGCAAGGCTGCTGCCTGGGTTCTCAGCTCCCCACTGGGAGCACGGCAGATGTCCCCGCTGGGAACTGAGCAGCCGCACCGGGTTTCTTGGCTCCCTGCCGGGAATGGAGTAGCTGAGCAGACATGGATCTCCTGCCAGGAGCCTGGCTGCTCCCCCAGGCTCTCAGCTACCTGGCATCTCCCCCAGAGTCTGGTCGGCTGGCCTGTTCCCGGCAGGGAGCCTACAAGCCTAGTGTGGCTTGCCCCGTTGCCAGTGAGCAGCCAAGGAGCTGGGGGCGGGGGGCAGGCAGCCCAGCTCCCAGTGTGGATCTGTGCATGGAGCTGAAAGCCCTGGCTCTCCACCCTTCACCTCTTAAGTTAGTGGAAGCGCTCCTGGTGAGGATGCGCATCACTGACAAAAGAAGGGTAGCGTGGACATGAATTACTGTGGTGGTTGTTAGTCAACCTAACATAGGTTAACCTATGTTTATAGTGTAGACATGCCCTCAGTGTCTTGTTTCTATGTCAGAGGATTCAGAAACCCAGTTATAAACTGCAAATAGGTTGGGAAGACTATGTTTGCATTAAATGTGTCTTGCTTAATTTGACCATTAAGTTGATAAACTTTTTTCAAATATGATTTTATAAGTATCACAGTTTTATCCAACTGACTGAATATTTTTTATTATCGTCTTTAAATAGGCTTAATTTTCATATGAAATGTTTTGGAAGACTTAATTACTGAAACAGATGTGACAATAGGATTCCTCCCCGCCCCCGGTTATGAAGCATATCTCAATTTCAAACAAAGTATGTCAGTAATATCTCTCAAAATATTTACCTGCCTTATAAAAAATACTAAATAAAAATAAATATTTAAAATACATAGTTTGATATGTATGAAAATACACAGCTTGATAAAATACATAGATATGGTGCTCGTTTGAGAGTCTTATTGTAGTGTTGTATCCTGCCACGCAGAATGTGTTGTTAGAGTCCTAGACCTGGCCTCTAGTACTCCAGCCCACTGCAGACTAAGTGTGCTGCACAGTGGTGGAATTTCTGCCAACTCTCAGAAGTGGCCACTAACACTATTTTTCAGAGGTGCTGAGCAATCATAGCTTACACTGACTTCACTGGGAATTTGAGGGTGCTCAACACTTTTGAGAATCAGGCTCAAAGTGTCACACATGGGACACCTAAAATATCAGAGAACTCAAAATCAGTGGCCACTTTTGAAAGCTACAGAACAGGGGATTGGAAGGCAGAGAATGAAATTACGTTGCTCAACAGCAATCCTACTAGCTGATTAAGGAGGGATATCAACATGCTCCAGAATGAGCCCTGTCTAGTCATGGTGACTAAGAGGTGCAGAGAGTTCCACCAGAGATATGGGACAAGCCCTTCCATCTAGCTCAGAGTGTTAAGAGTTTCTTTTCAAGACAAGAAAAGAGGTGTCTGTGACCCTAAGAGCATCTCAGTGCCAGAAGACAAGGGGCTCCCTGGACTCCAGCAGTGGCCTGACCAGCTCAGTGTACACCAACTCACTACTGTTATAAGGGCTGTCAGGTGATTAAAAAATTAGATTACAATTAATCACACTGGTAAACAATATTAGAATACCATTTATTTAAATATTTTTTGATATTTTCTACATTTTCAAATATATTGATTTCAATCACAACACAGAATTGAAAGTGTACAGTGCTCACTTTATATTATTTTTGATTAAAAATATTTGCACTGTAAAAAACAAAAATTGTATTTTTCAATTCACCTAATACAAAATACTGTAGTGCAATATCGTTATCATGAAAGTTGAATTTACAAATGTAGAATTATGTACAAAAAATAACTGCACTCAAAAATAAAACAATGTAAAACTTTAGAGCCTGCAAGTCCACTCAGTCCTACTTCTTGTTCAGCCAATCACTAAAACAAGTTTGTTTACATTTGCAGGAGATAATGCTGCCCACTTCTTGTTGACATCACCCAAAAGTAAGAACAGGCATTTGCATGGCACTGTTGGTAGCCGGCTTCACAAGATATTTACGGGCCAGATGCACTAAAGATTCATATTTCCCTTCATGCTTCAACCACCATTCCAGAGTACATCATTCATGCCGATGACTGGTTCTGGTCGACAATGATCCAAAGCGGTGCAGACCAACGCACACTCATTTTCATTATCGGAGTCAGATGCCATCAGCAGAAGATTGATTTTCTCTTTTGGTGATTTGGGTTGTGTAGTTTCTGCATCGGAGTGTTGCTCTTTTAACTCTTCTGAAAGCATATTCCACATGTTCTCCCTCTCACATTTTGGAAGGCACTTCAGATTCTTAAACCTTGGGTCGAGTGCTGTAGCTACCTTTACAAATTTCACATCAGTACCTTCTTTGTGTTTTGTCAAATCTGCAGTGAAAGTGTTCTTAAAATGAACAACATGTGCTGGGTCATCATTCGAGGCTGCTATAACATGAAATATATGACGAAATGCGGGTAAAACAGAGCAGGAAACATGCAATTCTCCCCCAAGGAGTTCAGTCAAGTTTAATTCATGCTTTTTTTTTTTTCCCCCAACAAGCATTACCAGCATGGAAGCATGTCCTCTGGAATGGTGGCCAAAGTATGAAAAGGCATACGAACGTTTAGCATATCTGACATGTAAATACTTTGCAATGCAGGCTACAAAAGTGCCATGCAAACGCCTGTTGTCACTTTCAGGTGACATTGTAAATAAGAAATGTCAGTATTATCTCCCATAAATGTAAGCAAACTTGTTTGTCTTAGCAATTGGCTGAACAAGAAGTAGGACTGAGTGGACTTGTAGGCTCTAAAGTTTTACATTGTTTTGTTTTTGAGTGCAGTTATGTAACAAAAAAAATCTACATTTGTAAGTTGCACTTACATGATAAAGAGATTGCACTACAATACTTCTATGAGGTGAATTGAAAAATACTATTTTTGTTTATAATTTTTACAGTGCAAATATTTATAATGAAAAATAGTATAAAGTGAGTACTGTACACTTTATATTCTGTGTTGTAATTGAAATCAATATATTTGAAATGTAGAAAATATCCACAAATATTTAATAAAGTTCAATTGGTATTCTATTGTTTAACAGTGCGATTAATCACGATTAATTTTTTTGAGTTAATCGCGTGAGTTAACTGCAATTAATTGACAGCCCTAGTTATACTCTGTATCTAAAAGGTGTAATGTAATAAGCCATTGGAAAGCTAATAGTTCACTGATCATTAACATTCTTGCGTGATATATGTACCATCAAACCACAAAAGATTATACAGATGTGCTAGAATTATGATGAAAATGTGTTTAAACCAGGCATGTTGGGGGAATTAATAAACAGGTTTTCTTCAGATAAAGGAATGTGGTTCTGTCTGACTGAATATGTCTCCCATATAAATTGAGCAAGGTGTGACCAAAGAAAGACAAGCACACAAACCATTTGGAAAGCAAGTAGAGAAAAAGCGATCACTTACTCTCTATGGAGGATAGAGATTGCACCAGCAGGAAGCCTTCTACCTCTTGAAACAGGGTCAATGAACTTTCAGAAATATACTTTTCAAAGGTTTACTGGACTATAAAGACAGGGGCAGAGAACCCCTAAGTTATCCTTCACTTGAAGAAACAGAGAAAACGAGCACCTTGGACTAGCTGTTAGTCAGGATCCCCATATCCATTGCTGGAAAAGGAAGACTGGTAAAGAAACTACCTATAACTACTACAGTGGCTCTCAGTTCTGGGTATCCTGAACAGCATGTTACAGTATTATATTGGTTTTTGTTTCCATTTTCTGTGTCTACACATAGAACTCACAATGGAAGACACTCCCCTCTTATTGCCTCCATGCTTTATTTAAAAGTGAGATGAGATGGAACATAAAATTTACACACACAACCTTGCTGATGTCAATTAAATTCAACAGGCATACAGTGTGTTAATATTTGCTAACCTAATCTGGAAAAACCTTATCACATTGTCCCGCCTACACTAGAATATCTATTGTTGATTATTCCAGTGCTGTGGTGCTGGAGCAGGGGTATTGCAATGGCGGGAGATTTCCCAAAAAAGACAAAGGCAGGGAAGGTCAAAGTGGACTCATTTACATTGTAATACCAAAAATGCTTCTCCAGCTTACAGCTGTTTCAGAGCAGTGCTGATGCCTGAGCTCCAGGAACAAACCAAAAGGTCTGTTTGTGCTTAGCCAGACACTAAATTATGCAATGTTTCAAAGAGATTGATTCAACTGTAGATTTAAACACAACAAGCTTTGTTTAAAAAGCTAATGGCTATAAGTTAATTTAAAAAAAAATAAAAAGCTGGTGAATGCCATATTTTGACCATATGTTTTCAGCTTTGCACATTTGCCTCAAAACTTTCAAAGATAAATTTCATGTATTGCACCAAATTATTTTCAATAAAAAATAATCTGGTTATTTGTGCATGAGAACTAAGGAATAGTTATACTTCTTGCAAGACTGGGGATGCAGACTACATTACTGTAGTTGTAGGAACATTTAAAAGTCATCCAAAGGGGTTTGCTGTAGTGTTAAAATCTTGAGTAGAAAGCAACCAAAAGAATCTACACAAGGGTTCATACCACTCTCTACCCACCTCTCCTTTTTAACTGTTTTAATAAGTTGTTTCAATCCTTTGAGATTATTGACGAGCCACACAACACTACTTACTCTGACATGAAATGACAATTTTTTTTCCAATATAAAGCAAAAGATGAAAATACTGGAAAGCACTGAAGCATCACTGAAATTCAATCACATCTTCATATGTGGAAGACACTAGCACTGATTAGGTGTGTGTGTTCTTTACTTGCACATGCAAGTCACTAAAACATAACTAGTAAAATACTAAAATAGAATGAGACCTAACAGAAATAAAATATATATTAAAATAAAACTAACCATTTTCAATAACTATTTTTAAAATCCTGTATTGTCCATATCTTGCTCTGGCAAAGGTATCTTTAACATCTTCACTAGCTGGAAAAGAAAAAAAGATATTAGTAATTGAATTAATGCATTTCACCTATTTACAATTAGTATGTTTAAAGTACACTTGTTCATGTGATCGTAAAAAGAGGCTAGTACTAAACCATTCAGCTGCACCTTTACCAGAAGTCAGACTGAAAACAAATAATCAGTTATTTTTCCCCAATTTCCACCCACAACTCCTGCTCCATTCACATTATCTTATGAAGGTCTGAACATAAGGTTGCCAGTTTTGGTTGGATGTATTCCTGTAGGTTTCATCACAGGACAATCTTTAATTAAAGATTAATTTTTAATTCTTGAATCTTTAATCCAATCCTGGAGGTTTGGCAACCCTATCTGAACAATTAGCTCTCTTTCCTGTATTCCTTACTCAGCAATAAAACACTTAACAATGCTGACATTTACGTCATCATTCTTAGGTTTCAGTTAATACTCCATGGAGATGGATTATGTTACATCTCTTAAAGCAATAGCTTCAGGATTCCTGCAGGCTCAGGTATATACTTTTCAAATTTATAAACTGCCTACTAGCTAGATACATTGCAAGAGTGATGTGTAAATAGGGTGACCAGACGTCCCGATCGGGACTGTCCCGATTTTTAGGTCTTTGTCCTGCGTCCCAACCGATGAACAGTCGGGACGCCATTTCTCCCAATATTGCGACTTTGGCCGCTCCGGCGTTTTTTATTGTTTTTTTGTTTTTGCTTTGGCAACTCCAGCAGCTTTTCTTTCTTTCTGTCTGTCTTTCTTTTTTTTTGCTTCCCCCATGTGTCCCAATATTTTCTCCGCTTCATCTGGTCACCGTATGCGTAAAAGAGAACCCCAAGAAGCATACAGGTGGATATTTTTAGCATCTGGTTGTTGGTCTTTCCTAGGGGCCCCTGAGTACCACTGATGAAGCTTCCCTTTCATCTTTCATATCTATCTCACACTAGTATGTGTCTGATAACAATTTTCAGTCCCTCACTTTTCATAATAGGACAAGTTTAGAATGAAGCATCTGTCTTAACCTCTAAATTTCCTTTGTAGCGCTTGCTGGCTGCATCTTTTTACACACTCAAATATACTTTGCAAAGTCACATTTTAATCATTTTTGTAAATGAATTAATTTATAGATGATTGATTAGATCATCCAGAATGTTTGGTATATCTTTGTGTATTATAAGGATCTGAGGTTGAACTGGGGCAGCTTCATTCCCCTGGAGGGTTTTTCCCTTGTGCTCTACCATCTACGTCTGCATTTTAAAAAAATATTAGGGGGAGATATTTTGAGGCACTAACTGCAGTTAGACTTTCAACTCACTTTGAAAGTCACTGTAAATTAGATTAAAATCTCTCTCAAAGTCTCTAGCCCTAATGGTTGTGAAAATAACTTTCAAAATGCAAATTGAAAGCATTGCCCCCGCCTAACTGCTGAAAGTGAGAAGCAGCATTTTGGTTTCTTTCATTCTTCCTTGCCAAGCACAGCCTGCTGGCCACTGGGAAGGAAATAGGAGAAGGTCTGTTACTCCACTTTCCCACAGAAAAATTCAAATTATCTTTGTTTATATCTGTAGTATCAAAAAACTACTTAAATGAGGTCTGCAACCGTAGAAGGCGCACTAACTGGATGCTTGTGGTTTCATTTTCAGAACTGAAGTGATTAATATGCAGGTGTTAGGTAGTCATAATTAGGTTTCAAATCTACTCCACCAAGATAAACAGTGGGATTTCACCACTTCCAGTGCTATTATTTTTCTATAGCCCTATCCACACTACTAAACTATACTATGAAAGTAGTTAAACATGTTTTAAAATCATTAACATCTATATGAAGGAAAGATGGCAAATTCATTTATACAAGCATGTTGAAGATTGTGTTTGAACCCTGGGAGGATTATTCTAGTAGTAGGTAGAGAGACTGAGACATAAGTCCTTGTATCAGAGGCCTGTTATGAGGCAGGACCTGCTCACAGAATCTGGCAAGAATAGGGCTGATATTGCAGAAATACACGTTCCTAAGAAGTGCTAGTCACAGAGTACTCATGCAAACACATCCCGATATCAAGGATGGTACAAAATAATTCCCCAAGGATGACAGGAACACACTGACTCCTCATAAAAGATACGGTCAGGATGACAGTACGTAATAGAGATGTTTTGATCGAACCAATACGTACAAGCTGATGGGTGATAACTAGCCACGTCAGGGGGCAGTAACTAACTATGTTAGAGGGACAGTACTAACTTGTTTGTATCGGGGTATAAAGATGTATCTCAGAGGGAGTATCTTTGTCTGGCCTAAGGAGAAACAGAAAGTCCCGCCGTTCACTGAGCTGGTCCATTGTTATGGGCATACATGTATTAGTAGTCCAGTAGAGTCTGTGGGATACCAGTACCGTGTTTTGTTGACTATAAACCTGGCTGAAGGTTTATAGTCAACAAAATAGTCGTTCCTTAACAGATCTTGTGGTCATTGGGCAGTTCTCTCAAGGTCTGCCGTGCCAGCTGTCTGTACAGGGCTGGGGCAGCACACAAAGGGAACTCACACACACACAGCCAAATGTCTATCACCACAATTCTAGTCTTAACAACTCTGTTGAATATAGCTGAATTTAAATTAATTTATTTATAGGATTTACTGCAGAACTGTGCACATTGCCCTTCCCAAGTAATCACACAATATAACCATAGTTACAGCAAGATGAAAGTCTACTACCAAACCAGGAAACAAACAGTCTTGATTTAGTCACATGTCCAGATCAAAGAGACAGGTGCATATGTGGTGCCTAACTATGCTATCATCCATGCTCACATATAAATGCTTCAGTTTATTTTCATCAATGGTTGAGGAGACTTCCTACCTCTCTTCAAATTTTTTGAACAGGGAGGTTTTATTTCTTCCAGTTACCAATCCAATACACAACTAACTAGACTAATTTTTTTTCCCCCAGGGACACTTCTGGTCTTGGTCATCCAAGGGTTGAGAAGTATGGTTAGCAATATAAAAAGTAAGATTTTGTATTGGCCAGATAAAGCTGTGATGCAACAACCTCAAAAGTTATGATGTCATAATGCCATGAGACTTTGTCCCATGCAGACCAAAATCTAAAAGATGGCAGCCAGGTTAAAATTGATGCCTGAATTGAAGATGTGAATTTTATCTTATTAAACTTGCCTGTCCCATGTTCCAACAAGACAAAGGAACTAAATAAAAGCAATATCAAATATAAATTGGATTTTTTAAACAGAAAATGAATTCCTCAAAAGCAGAGACATTGAAATACATAGAACATCTCATTAACTCCCCTATGGATACAGTAAGTGTCTGCAAAAGAGGTTTTAACATAAAGCATCCAATTAACACAATATCAGCCACAAGCCAAGTACTCAGATTTACTCCAACAGGGAGCAAATAATCAATTTATACTGGGGCACAAGGAAGGAATAGAGAAGCCATAACTCCCCAGCTATTCTAAATCATCAGATTACATCTAAAACATTTGATCACTTCCCAGCCATCTCAAACACCTGTCAGGGATAGTCTAGGTTTATTTGGTCCTACTCAGCGCCAGGGGCTAGACTTGATGACTTCTCTGGATGCTTCCAGCCCTGCATTTCTATGCTCCTCCTTCCAGCTATATGGTTTGTACAATTATGCACAAAACATATTGTGCCCTTCTGTGCTTCACCTTGCCCCACAGTTTTGGGGCCACTGGGTGCCCCACAGACTGCTAATCAATCATAGATGCGTGCTCTAGGCAAAGGATTACAGAGGACCCAAGCATCATAGTCAGGGCCCAGGTGGCTTGTTAGGAACAAAGACCTTGTTCTGCCTGGTCTCTAACCCAGAAGGATAAGGGCAGAAGAAGGGACAATTTCAAGGTTTCGGGGAGGGAGGGAAAACCAGGCAGTTCAGCCCTCAAGAGAGCAGGGGCAGTTTAAAAGCCCTAGAGTGGGATGAGGGAGAAGGCAGCTTGGAGGAAAAGAGGGGAGGAAAAGGGAAGGGGCAGTGCAGACGCTGGGGGAAGCAACAAGGGGGCGGTGGAGAAGCTGGGGGAAAGGGCACTGGGAAGCCCCGGGGGGGGGGTGCAGAGGCTGGGGGGGAGGGGCACTGGGGAGCCCGGGGGGGTGCACAGGTTGGGGGGAGGAAGGAAGCACTGGGGAGCCCCCGAGGGGGGGCTGTAGAAGCTGGAAGGAGAGGAAGGGGCACTGGAGATCCCCGGCGGGGTGCAGAGGCGGCGGGGGGGGGGAAGGGGCACTGGGGAGCCCCAGGGCCGGTGCAGAAGCGAGAGGCTGGGGGGAGAGGGACACTGGGGAGCCCCAGGCCGGTACCTTGGATGCCGGTTTGGTGGGACATGCCGCGATGGAGCCGGGACGCGACGCTGGGGCTCTGTCTGCACGTCGGTCAGGAACCGGCGGGCTTGGGGGGCGGGGGGTCAGGCTGGCCCGGGACACGCACGTGACGCGCCCCCGCCACTCAGCGGCCGGGAGCCCGGCTCCTTCCGGGCGGGCCCTGGGACGGGAGCCGGCTCCAGGCGTGAGCGAGCGGGCGGGCCAGCCGGTAGCTGGGGGATCCCGATTCCCGCCCAGGGCGTGTCGCGGGCCGGGGCCGCCCCTGGGACACCCGCGCCGCGCCGCGCTGAGGCGGGTTTGTCTCTTTCCAGCCGCTTCCCCCCCGCCTGCCCCACGCGGCCAGACAGCTCCCGAATATCCCCGGCCGGCTTCTCCGCCCGCCCTGGGCTGCAAGGGGCCCGTTCGCAGCCCCGGCGGGGGAGAGGCCCGAGAGGGCGGGCGCTGCAGGCGGGGAGCGGGGCCGGAGCGGCGGGGCGGGCAGCCGCGGGAGCGTTTCTAGAGTGGGGGATTATTCGGGGCTGGCGGGGGGAGCAGGGGCTTGCCCGGGGTTGGGAGCGCGCGGCGGGGCGGGGCGGGGCGGGGCTAAGCGATCCGTGCACAGGCAGGAGTCTTGGGGATACACAGCACCAGGGCCAGAGGTGCAACTGTGAAGCGTCCATCAGACCGTTGGGAGGTTTGCTGGAGGCTGCCATGGTGATTTCAGTGCACCTGAAGCGAACAATTCCCTAGTGAAGTACTTCAGCCTCTGAACGAAAACCCCGTCAAGGGCACTTACCTGGAATACATTTGGCTGCCAAGCTATTTGTAAGAGGATATCACGCGCACACACAAAACAACTGGAGGACTTGCCATTAAATAAGCCACAATTATTGGTTAAAAACTTCATCTCCGAAATAGCTTCTCTGATGAACTTTACATTTTGTCCGATGTTCTCCATTGGCAGCAGAGCACAGATGATGTTTAAGGTGCTGTGTAGACCTTTAATTACAGGTTTCAGAGTAGCAGCCCTGTTAGTCTGTATTTGCAAAAAGAAAAGGAGGACTTGTGGCACCTTAGAGACTAACCAATTTATTTGAGCATGAGCTTTTGTGAGCTACAGCTCACTTCATCAGATGCATTCAGTGGAAAATACAGTGAGGAGATTTATATACACACAGAACATGAAAAAATGGGTGTTTATCATACACACTATAAGTATGCATCCGATGAAGTGAGCTGTAGCTCACAAAAGCTTATGCTCAAATAAATTGGTTAGTCTCTAAGGTGCCACAAGTACTCATTTTCTTCTTGCGAATACAGACTAACACGGCTGCTACTCTGAAACTATAAGGAGAGTGATCACTTAAGATGAGCTGGAGGAGGGAATCAAGTCTCAGTCTTAAAATGGAAAACACTTCACAACTTTCTAATAAGGAGAGGACTTAATACTCTGTAATGCTTACTAACTGGAGTAATAGGTCTGTAGACTATGCTTGGGTAGAGTGGCCTCAAATACGCTACAAAGTTAATCAGTTGCCAAAGTACTTGATGAAAACATTAGATAATCTCATGTTTGTGCTGTTTTTAGCAGCAATATCAGTTACAGGGCAAAGGTTTTTCTAGCCCAGTGGTTTTCAAACTTTTTTTCTGGGGACCCAGTTGAAGAAAATTGTTGATGCCCATTGACGCAATGGAGCTGGGGATGAGGGGAGTGGGAGGGGCCCAGGGTTGGGGCATGGGGTTGGGGTGTGGAAGGGGGGTCAGGGCTCTGGGCTGGGTGTACAGGCTCGGGTAGGGATCAGGGGTGCAGGAGGGGCTCCATGGTTGGGGGGCTCAGGGATGAGTCAGGGCTCTGGGCTGGAGGTGCAGGCTCTGGGGATAAAGGGTTTGGGGTGCAGGAGGGGGTTCCAGGTTTCGGGGGCTCAGGGCTGGGGCAGGGGATTGGGGCATGGGGTTACCTCCAGTTGCTTCCCGCCTGTCCTGGCACTGCGGACCACATGGTGTCCTGGAAGCAGCCAGCAACAGATCTGGCTCCTAGGCGGAGGTGTCTGACTCTCATCCGCACGCACCGCCCCCGCCCCCTCCTGCCATGGGCGCGCGGAACCAGTGCTTGGGGCAGCGCACAGAGCCCTGTGGCCCCCCCCGCCTAGAATCCGGACCTGCTGCTGGCCGCTTCCAGGGTGCAACACGGTGTTAAAACAGGTAGGAACTAGCCCACCTTAGCTGGGAAGCACCGCCAATGGGACTTCTAATGTACCGGTCAGCAACTCTGACCAGAGCAAGGCAACCCAGTGCCTTACGTGCTGCGACCCAGTACTGGATCGCAACCCACGGTTTGAAAAACACTGCTCTAGCCCATTCTTTCTGTTGTGGCATTACTTTCTATCCTGCTGACAGATGCACATGCCTATGTATGGAAAAACTGTTGTAGTTCATCATTGCAATTTAGATGTTAATTTAAACATGTATCTCTTGTTCCTATTTGAATGTTTTATGCCAAGTATTAGTTTAATCAATTTACATTCAATAGTTTCTGTAAGGATACTGCCACATATGGAGGGCAGAAAACTGCCAGCTGACTGATTTAACTCACATAAAACTACATTAAAATCTCAAATTTTAATCTGAACTGCATTGTACTCCAAAGGAGAAGGTTGGGTATGATCCCTGGACATACACAAATCTGTAGCTGTCCCGGGACCTCTCCTCCTTTTGAGACCTTCCATTCCCCCATCCCCCTCCCTGCTGATGAATTTTTTCATTTTGACTCTCTCCTCTGGTTGTTGTCTTTCAATAAAAGGATTGTGTTTGTTTGAAAGCAATCTTTATTCTATTAAGTGAAAGCAAAAAGAGCACTACAAAGCAACATACAATTGTTAAGGTCCCTTCTTGCATCATGTGCACCAATCACCTCCTAGCATTACAAGCACTGCAATCCCGAGCATAGCAACAAATATTCCTGGCTTTCAGCTTCAAATTGCTGCCTCAAAGCATCCCTGATCCTTATGGCTCCGTGCTGTGCCCCTCTAATAGCCCTGGTCTCCGGATGTTCAAACTCAGCCTCCAGGCACTGAGCCTCTGTGGTCCAGACCGGAGTGAAGCTTTCACCCTTCCCTTCACAAATATTATGGAGCGTACAGCATGCAGCTATAAGCATAGGAATATTGTCATCGGCCATGTCCAACTTCCCATACAGGCATGGCCTGTGGGCTTTTAAACAACTGAATGCACACTTCACACTCATTCTGCACTTGTTCAGCCTGTTGTTGAACCACTCCTTGCTGCTGTCAAGTTGCCCCATGTATGGCTTCATGAGCCATGGCATTAAGGGGTAGGCGGGGTCTTCCAGGATCACAATGGGCATTTTGACTTCCCCTACGGTGATCTTCTGGTCCGGGAAGAAAGACCCTGCTTGCAGCTTCTTGAGCAGGCCAGTGTTCCGAAAGATGCGTGAGTCATGCACCCTGCGTTGATGTCAGTGAAACGCCCACACTGATCCACAAGCGCCTGCAACACCATGGAGAAGTACCCCTTCCTCTTGATGTATTCCATTGCAGGGTGGTCTGGTGCCAAAATTGGAATGTGTGCCATCTATTGCCCCTCCACAGGGAAACCCATTTCTGCAAATCCATTCACTATTTCACGCATATTTCCCACTAATGTCATAACCTGTATCTGAAAGGTGTCATGTAAGATCACCATAGAAAGCTAATATAATACTGATCATGAATATTAATGTGTGCTGTATGTATGGAGGACAAATTCAAAATTACAACGTATTGGAAATTGTTAGCAAAGTGTGTCTGCCAGGCAGGGCTAAAGTTACCCCACGGTAGACAAAGGAATGAGGGTCAGCCACCTGGAAAGTATTTCCATAGTACATTAAGAGGCATTGGGAATGCAATAGAATGTAAACAGAACCATCAAGGCAACAGAGGGATCAGATTGCAAGAAATAGATCAATTTGCATGTTAGCAAACACCAGTGGGGGAAGAAGCCAGCATGCTGGTTTCATGCTGAAACTTCCTTCACCAGGAGACTCCATGTTGCCTTCCTCACAATTCGAATGGACTTTCTTTGCGGGGAGATAACCTTCAGAAGAATCCATTTAAAGGTTCACTGGGCTATAAAAAGAGGGGCAGAGAAACCTAAGTTATGTTTTACCTAAGAAGAAAAAGGAACCAAGCACTTTAGACTTTTGTGGGAAATCCTGACCAGAGGGGTTGGTCAGCCGTCTTGCTGGAGGTAGATTACTAAGGAAACTACTTTGAACAAAGGCTGTAGCTTGTTTTGTTAAGTCTTAGCCTCTAGAACGTGTTATTTGCTTTTCTTTGCTTGTAACCATTTCTAACTCTATCTTTTATACTTGAACTCACTTAAAATCCTATCTCCTTTTGTTAATAAATTTGTTTTACTTTTAATCTAAATCAAACACATTGCTGTGTTTGATTTAAAACAAATATTAACTTCAGTTAATGTGGCAAACTGCTGAGGACTGTATCTTTAAAGGACCAAAAGACCCTTAATTTCTCTCTGAATGCTCCAGGAGAGGGCTGGACCTTGCAGAGCACATGATTTTGGGAAAATTCAGAACTGTGAGCTGTCAGGGTCATCTTGCCAGATGTACGAGGCTGGATGAGGTCAGAGTGTGGCAAGGATGTAACAAGCAGGCTGCTGGAATCAGATCTGCTTAACGACATTCATTGCATGCTTTTCTGCTAGCTGGAAGTGTCCAGACAAGAGAAACACAGCAACAGAGCATTTTGAGGCACTTAGGGTTATAAGGCAGGTAGGGACACAACCCCCTACTGGCCTGGACTGCACCCCAGAACATGACACCATTTCCCTCATGTAATGGACTAATAAGATTCCTTTGTTCCTGTGTAATTACAAAAAACCCTCCTTCATATTGTCCTTAATTCTGCTGGCCATAGAGTTCGCCTTGTGACCTTTTGCTTCCTTTATCAACTGTCTACAATTCACAGCAATAAATATAAATTAGAAGCTATTAACTTTCCCTTTGTTCCATTTGTTTTATATTATATATAAAAATGTATAACTGCTTTTGTGTCCCTCCTGTTATCAAGTTGGTGATAACTTTGATGTCCTTGAATGTAGTTTCAGGATATAAATGAGGCCTGTCTACTGAAGCCATACATATGAATTTTTTGACCTAGGGATGCACTTTTTGAGGGACTGAATAAAATTCATATTTGTAGAACAAATCCTAAGTAAATTGATTATTGCTTTTTCCAATCACTTGTGCAGCCACTCCTTGGAGTCCATAGGTTATAAGTAGTAGCTGCTAGCAAACACACTTGTATCTTCATGTTGTTTGTGGACAGCATATATGCACAGTTTGTAGACCAACTAGTCAGACACCCGGCCTATATAAAACCCCATGTGCTCCCACTGAGTAGGCTGCCATGGCACTTGGCTCCATCCCACGGGGAGCTATGGAATTCTTTTCCTCCTTCAGAACAACCTCTCAGATTCCTGGCCTCCCACACTGTCTAGTAGAACTACAATGGTCCTGCTGCGTATTGGTCCTTCTAGAGGTGAGCAGGCTTCATCCTTAATAGGGGAAACCATAGGAAGTACATAAGTTTGTGTTTGGTATGCACTTTCCTTTATGCATTGTTTTAAAATAGTACGAGTGATATATAAATCCTATAACTACTGATCTGCAGCCTTACCACTACTATACATTTTGTGTGTGTGTGTGTGTGTGTGTGTTTTTAAACCTGTCCACTTGCAAAGATGCAGTGTTCTGAATTGATTTATATTTGAATGAGACAGCAGCTTCTTTCACAAGAGCTTTCAGAGGGAAAATTACAGACCAATGCACAGGAAATCTGTTTTTCCCGACTTAGGTGAAAAATTGGTTTTGTAGTGGTTGATACTGCAATAAAATAAATGACCTCAAACTGCTGGCAACTGAATGTGAAAAGATTATTCCCACACTACTACTCCTATTTTAATCAGGTGCATGTGCTGGTAATACTTGTGAGAGAAACCATTTTAAAATTAGCCTTACTGGCTGTCAAGATGACTCATCATCTTGATTCAACCTGCTTTATAGCTTCGACTAACTGATTTTGACTGGTGGCCAAAAAGGGCAACTTAGTTAGCTGTTTACAGTTTTGTAATGGAATTTTGTATTTTATATTTTTGTACCATAGACAACCTCATTTTTCAATGAACCAGAGTATTTCTGTCTACTGAAATTATTTGCTTCAGGGCTGTGTTTCTCAGCACCACCAAATCTGGGTTACTTTGAAGAAAACTGTAGACCTACACTTCAGGCTGCATAAGTATTTATATTCTAAAAGATAATTTATAAACATGTCAAATGACCCTTTTGAGCTGAAATTTGTCCCATTTGTTCAGAGTTATGAAAATACAAGCAAAAATGGTTCAGGTTGTTTTTTAAACAAAGGGAATGGAAAAAAAACCCCAGTTCCTGTGAGGATGTTTTGTTTTGTTTTTTTGCAATTTCTTTTTGAAGAATAATAGCAACCCAATAGGAGCTGTTGGAAATATGAACTTTGGTAAGGAGATAGTATGTGTATATATATGGCAAAGATGTGCATTTGGCTATTCTGGTGGAAAATTAGTTTTTCATTGGGCTGAGTTACAACAGTTTAAACTTAGTTTGTCCATGCCCACTGGTTAGTTTTTAATATAATAACCTATGAATGATCTGTGGGTACTGCACATATGTGCATAAGTAAGCTGAGTGGAATTTAACGTTAATGTGTAAGTGCAGGAAGAATATGATCTGGCCTTTTTGGGGAGCACTTCCCCTCCAATACACACTTTCATGTTCGCACACAAGGAATCCCCCTGTGAATATACTGGGTTGTACGCAGTGTTCTAGTTATAGCTAGTAAATAGTTATATATGATGGCATTTCTTTGTTTTTATGTTTCCTTTAAAAAACAACAGAACTTCCCTTTACAGTAAAATAATCTTAAGGTTGCAAAGTGAAGGAGTAAAAAAATCAGGAATGCTCAGGCAACTTAAACCTTGCCTCAAATACTTTATACCAGGCCTAGCCAGGGCCAGCCTACAACATTTTGGCACCTGAGGCGGGGAGCTCAAATGACGCCCCCATGCTCCCTCGCTTGAGCCAAAACTTTGAAAGGTCTCAATTCTGCCTTCTTCCTGTTCTACTCCTCTCATGGTACTGCTCTTCTACCTACCCCAATAAAGGAGAACTAACAACTTAAAATGCCTTATTCAAAAATTTTAAGTAACACTTAACTTTCAAACGCCTGAACAGCAAATGTAACTTTTCTTGTCTTCATAGTAAACACTGGCATTTTTATCTGTTTGAATAATCAAAGTGGTGCTTTCCATGCCTTCTTGGTTGCAAAGATTTGAACTGCTTCCTGAAGGTCCACAGTCTGGGCCAGCTCATGATCTACTGAGATGGTTGCAAGGGCGACCAGCCTCTCCTGTGTCATTGTGGAGCGTAGATATGTTTTTATTAACTTCAGCTTGGAGAAGTTGTGTTCTTCACTGGCAACAGTTACAGGAAGTGTTAGAAGTATGCGCAGAGCAACAAAAGCATTTGGAAAGAGGGTGGTCATCTTATTTGTGCACATATATTCCATAACAGCCTTTGGAGTAGATCCTGCTGGTCATAAATATAAAGGGAAGGGTAAACCCCTTTGAAATCCCTCCTGGCCAGGGGAAAGCTCCTCTCACCTGTAAAGGGTTAAGAAGCTAAAGGTAACCTCGCTGGCACCTGACCAAAATGACCAATGAGGAGACAAGATACTTTCAAAACCTGGGAGGAGGGAGAGAAACAAAGGGTCTGTCTGTCTGTGTGTATATATATATATATATATATATATATATAAAATGCTGGTTTCTGCAGGGGATAGACCAGGAATGGAGTCTTAGAACTTTTAGTAAGTAATCTAGCTAGGTATGTGTTAGATTATGATTTCTTTAAATGGCTGAGAAAAGAATTGTGCTGAATAGAATAACTATTTCTGTCTGTGTATCTTTTTTGTAACTTAAGGTTTTGCCCAGAGGGGTTCTCTATGTTTTTGAATCTAATTACCCTGTAAGATATCTACCATCCTGATTTTACAGGGGGGATTTCTTCATTTCTATTTACTTCTATTTTTATTAAAAGTCTTCTTGTAAGAAACTGAATGCTTTTTCATTGTTCTCAGATCCAAGGGTTTGGGTCTGTGGTCACCTATGCAAATTGGTGAGGCTTTTTATCCAACATTTCCCAGGAAAGGGGGGGGGTGCAAGTGTTGGGAGGATTGTTCATTGTTCTTAAGATCCAAGGGTCTGGGTCTGTAGTCACCTAGGCAAATTGGTGAGGCTTTTTACCAAACCTTGTCCAGGAAGTGGGGTGCAGGGTTTTGGGAAGTATTTTGGGGGGAAAGACGCGTTCAAACAGCTCTTCCCCAGTAACCAGTATTAGTTTGGTGGTGGTAGCGGCCAGTCCAAGGACAACGGGTGGAATATTTTGTACCTTGGGGAAGTTTTGACCTAAGCTGGTAAAGATAAGCTTCGGAGGTTTTTCATGCAGGTCCCCACATCTGTACCCTAGAGTTCAGAGTGGGGGAGGAACCTTGACACTGCTGAAATGTATCTTGAAAGGGCTTTTAGTTCATCACCTAAATCACTCGCATCAATATCGCACATGTCATCATGTGTCAACCCTGTCACTAGTGCCCTGCATTGCTGGTGTAGGTCTTCTTCAGGTATAGTGAGGAGTTTTGGAATATCATACAACATCCCAAATACACTGCTGTGTTCCCTGAGCTGCATGAAATGTTCTTCAACTGACTGTATTGCACAATCTAGCACCTGGTTAAAGAATTCAACTTTGAATTGTTGTTTGGGGTCTCTTATGGGATTATCCTGTGCCTCGTAATCAAAATGTCTTCTTCTTCGGTGACTCTTGTATTCTTGAATGGGTGGGAAAATAGCTTCAGTGCGAAGTTTCTCTGCCAACTTCTGTGCACTCTTCAGAACGTTTTGAAATCCTTCATCTGACTGGTAAGACAGTAGGTATGACTTTGCTTTGTCCAGTTGTTCCATTGCTCCAGATATATCAAGGTCAACACCTTGGAGTCATAGAATCATAGAATATCAGGGTTGGAAGGGACCCCAGAAGGTCATCTAGTCCAACCCCCTGCTCGAAGCAGGACCAATTCCCAGTTAAATCATCCCAGCCAGGGCTTTGTCAAGCCTGACCTTAAAAACCTCTAAGGAAGGAGATTCTACCACCTCCCTAGGTAACGCATTCCAGTGTTTCACCACCCTCTTAGTGAAAAAGTTTTTCCTAATATCCAATCTAAACCTCCCCCACTGCAACTTGAGACCATTACTCCTCGTTCTGTCATCTGCTACCATTGAGAACAGTCTAGAGCCATCCTCTTTGGAACCCCCTTTCAGGTAGTTGAAAGCAGCTATCAAATCCCCCCTCATTCTTCTCTTCTGCAGGCTAAACAATCCCAGCTCCCTCAGCCTCTCCTCATAACTCATGTGTTCCAGACCCCTAATCATTTTTGTTGCCCTTCGCTGGACTCTCTCCAATTTATCCACATCCTTCTTGAAGTGTGGGGCCCAAAACTGCACACAGTACTCCAGATGAGGCCTCACCAATGTCGAATAGAGGGGAACGATCACGTCCCTCGATCTGCTCGCTATGCCCCTACTTATACATCCCAAAATGCCATTGGCCTTCTTGGCAACAACATTCTCTTGCTTACAACATTTATTTCAAACAGTATATCCTGCCACAACACTAAGCCACAAAGAAATTTGAAGTTATGTATGTTTCTGGTGATTCCATTTCCCTCTGCCACTGTTCTCCCATGAACAGTTCCTGTCATAGCATTATCCTCCATAATGGAAACTATGGCATCATCTATCTTCCCAATCTGGTGTTTGATAGGCTTTATCGCCTCCACTAGACTTTCCCATCGTGTGGCACTCAGTGGTTTCAGTGTCAGAGAGGATGTTCCCAGATGTTGCTCAAAAATTGCCATCGATGAGTTGATGCAGAGAAAAATACATAGATGCTTTGAATTACATTAGAAAATTCAGCAGTCTCACTAGAAGCTGATGCTGCATCACTGACCACCAAGTTCAATGAATGAGAACTGCATGGGACAAAAAAAGCTCGAGGGTCGGATCTGTGACTGCACTCCTCTGTTCTTACATCTCATGTTGGCACCATTAGCCCTGACCTCTCATGTCAGCTATTGCAATTCCCGTATCTTCCAGCTTTTTAAGAAGCACATTTATCATACCAGCTCCTGTATCATCAATGTCAATAAATTCTAGAGAATGCTCTCCGACAGTCACCATTGCAGGGACATTTTCACTAGGTTCTGTTGTTGTTACAAAATGCACCATTAAAGTAATTTGTTCCGTATGGCTGTCAGGTGTGCAGTCCAGAATAACAGAGTAATATCTTGCTGACTTCAGATCTGCCACAATCTTCTGTTTGACTTTTGTTGCCAATAACTGTATGATCTCATTTTGAATCGTTCTTCCGAGGTAGTAGTGTATGTACATTTCTTGGGTGGTGACTCTTCTTAGATGCTCCTGGAGTACAGCATCAAACTCAGCCATCAGCTCCACAATTTTAAGGAAGTTTCCATTGTTTGGTACATACAGTTGATCTGAAGTGCCACACAGTGCTAGGTTTTGGGTAGCAAGCATTCTCACAATGGCAATGAGCCTTTTCAGAACATTTTGCCAGTAAAGAGACTCTGATGCAATTTTCTCTGCATGCTGATCATCTATGGTGGCCTTTAACCTTAGTCTCATCTCAAGCTCTTTCCACCTATGGAATGCTCTCTGGTGATTTGCTGCCTTCTCATGGCATGCCAGATTTCTAGCCAGATTTTTCCAGTCCTTTGTTCCTGTCGAACCCAATGGGACTGGAACATTAGACTGGAAGAGTTTGCAACAAAAACAGTATGCAGCATTTTGGGTTTTTGAGTACATAAGCCATGGCCTCTCCACTTTGTTTGGGGATTTCACGCCAGTAATGTGTTGGATGGAAACTTCTATTTTCATTGTCTTTGGGAAACATGAAGTTTTTCACTTGCTGTGGCCCATGCAGTACAAGGAAGTCCCTCAGGCTACTGCTCAAGTGGGTCCACAGTCCTGGATCACCTAGACTTAAGGAACTAAACTCAGCAGCAGCTGTTTCTTGCGCCTCCACCACACTCTTCTCTGATCTATACTTTTCTTCAGGAATATGCATGGTTACATCCATTTGAGATGGAGATATGGATGCTGCAGTAGCTGCCAGGTCACCTGTACTCTCACTAACTGGAAGATCAGGCATCTCCTCACCACTCACATCCTCACTGGGGCCAGAAGGCTCACCATGAACATTTGTGTTTATGTATCTCAGGAGAGCTCCTTCCTGCTTAGATAGAAAAGCTTCCTTTGCTTTCTTTCTTTCTTCTGAATGCTGCTCCAGAGGCGCGTTTTCTTCTTTCACTCATGACTGCTGTTCTGAGCCAGCTATAGTGGCTCTCAACACTCAGTTGAAGGGGACAAATAAACAGGCTGGTAGCAGGGCCTGAGTGAGGGAAGATATCAGCGTCTTAAGGGCTTAACTGGCTCCTACTACTTCAGTTGACTGCCTGATCTCCTCAAGTGGGTTCAGGAAAGCAGCAGGAAACAGGAAGCTCCCTGAGAAGCTGGTGTTAATCAGTCCAGGCTCTTCCTCCTAAGAGGCTCCTCCTCCTCTCTCTCTCTCTCTGCAGCTCCTGCTGCTTTCTGCTATTCCCTCTCACCTTTTCTCCTGCCTGCCTGTTATGTCTCTTGTGCTCTCCTTCCTCCAGCACAGTACTCCACCATCTCTGTGCATCTAGAGCAGAGAGAATAAATATGCACCAGCAGCAGACACCATTTTCTACACTCTGGGTCCTAGTGGCGCCCTCCCACAGTCTGGCACCTGAGGCGGCTGCCACAGTTCGCCTCATGGTAAGACCAGCTCTGGGCCCAGCACTACCAATGGGAGACATTTACCCCCAAAACTATCTTAAAGAGCCCCCAAATTATTTTTAGAGATGCCAAAATTATAAATCACAGCAAAATACTGACACAGTGGCCAAATTTTACTCTCCTAAAGTCTTAAAATCCGTATTTTCCAGGGATCTAACTAACTAGCCCCTGGACTCCAGGAAGATGGTTTTTTTTTTTTTTAAATAGTGACATCTTGGGTCCCCAAAATACCCACTTTCACACCCCCCCAAATAATGGGACCCTAGAACTGGTCTTGCTTTATGCATTACTATGTTACAATGCAAATTTACTGATAGCATTCCAGAAGCTTATCTGTGGGTGCCAGCTCTAAGGATCAAATCCTGGGGAAGATATCTGCAATAAAGAGTCGGGCAACCTCACCCAGCCACACTGCTGTGCAGCTAGGTTTCAGCCACTAATACAGCAGTAATGGATGTGCACCACTGCTTCCCACTAAATGCATGATTTTGATTCATGGCCATGCTGACCGTGTCCCTGTCTTGCTGACAATCTCCCTCCCATGGGACTGCCGTAGAGGTCCTCTTTGCAACCTTAGGGCTTGCTGAGTCCTCTTGAGAGAGGGGTCTCCACTGTTGTTATTCCCACATTTTAAACTGCCCTTGGGCTTTCTAGGGGTGCCACAGAATGTGCCCCTAAAAGGGTTAATAATCCACCCCTGTGTAAGATTTCATACAAGGGTATCCTGTGCAAGATTGGAGTTCAGCGGCCAGAGCTGGGTGTTGGGAACCCATCTCCATGGGGCCTGATGAGCCATTGCCTGCCCCCCCATAATTGCATCTGAGCCACCGGCTCCCCGGTCCAACATCTTCCTGGGGGAAGAGAGGGCCTCGCATTGTGTAACAAAGAGAAACGCTGCCCAAGCAGTCCCCGCAGGAGGCTCAGAATGGAGCCCTACAATTGCACAGGTGGCGCTTAGATACCGGACCACGCCCGGTAAAACTCGGAAGCGTCCACGCGTGTTTTCTGCCCCACGCACAGACGGCTCCGGCCGCCGCATTCCTTCAGGCCAGGGGCGGGAAATATCCCGCGTCTCTCCCCGAGCGGCGGAAATGAGATTCCCGCCACGCACCCCTGCTTGTGCGGTCGGCTCTCGTCCTTCACGCGGCCCCCTCTCGGGAGCTGCCCGGCTGCTGACCCGGGCGGTGGGCGCGCGAGAGGAGCCCAGCTGCCAAGCCGGCTGGCCAGGCAGCGAGCGGGTCCCCGCGCCGGGCGCCTGCCCCAGGGGCGAGCGCTGCGCAGGCTGTTGGCAAGGAGGGAGGCCCTGTGAGGACGGCGCAGCAGGAGGACGCGGGCCAGCCAGCGGCTGGTATTTATAGCACCGTGACAGCAGCGCCCTGGCGGAGCCAGAGCCTGGCTCACGTAGGCGTTTCCCGCTAGAGCAAAAGGTGGCTTCCGAGCTCGGTGAGTACATTGCATTTGTCCCTGCGTATAACAGGCTAGCTCCCCCGCCACCCGTGGGCGAGAGGGAGCTTCAGCCTGGCCCCGCAGCGGCTGTGGCCACGCTGCAGCGGGATTTCTCCTGCCGATGGGCAGGACTTGGCGCGGGAAGGGGGCTGCTGCAGCTAATGGTGTGACACCCCCGGCGCGGGAGATTACAGCCCCTCTTCTGCCCGTATGATGTTGGCAGGATTCTTCCCAAGCAGGCACGGAAGCGGGGGTGCGCGCGCGCGTGGGTGGGTGTATCACGGTGTCAGGTTCTGCTTTCCCTAACAAACAAACCGCAGTCTGTTTTAGTTGGAGACAGTCGGTTTTAACGAGCTCCACTTATTAATTCTAAAAAGATTTTTTTTTAAAAAAAAAGCCAAATTCTTGTATTGCCCAGGAATAAAATAGGTTAAATGAGCATGCTGCAGTCCAAACGTGTTTTTAAAAATTATCCCCAAATTTCGGAACCTTTGCTAGATGCAAAGAGCACTCTTCTGTTTATTTTCTAACCTAATGCAACTAGTTAAAGCATTGGTTCCTGTTGTGACCAAATAATGTCCAGTCGGCTATGCTTTTGCTCGCTATCTGGTAACTCTAGGTTAACCTGGTGGCTAAAATATTGGGTGGACACACAATTGTCTTTGCCCACCCACCTCTTAAATTTAAGATGTCTAATTGAATAGAATAATTACGACTTTTCTTCATGCTAACAGTAGCACAAAAAGAAGACAGGAATGTACTGACTTTGTAGTCTTAAAGGTATCTTTGGTTTCTTAATGTCTGTGACCTTGCTAAAGTCCTTAGCTTGTTTGAGTAATAACTTCCCACTTCAGGTCACTTTCTTCAATTCATAAAGTTCTTCCAAGGATGACATACTTCCTTGTACTAGCTAAGCAACTTTTAAACATACTAATATATTTTGTGCTTTCTCTAATAAAATTTTTGTTTTATATGAAGTTTGACATTGTTGCCCTGACTAGTAAATGGAATCTGTTGTTTTTAATATTTACTGAATGTAATATAGGAATCTGACAATAAGAAAAATCAGATACTGAATTTTTTTTAAAAGTGCCTACATAAAGAGCTATACTTATCAGAAAGACCTTTGCCATTGAAACAAGTATTATGCTGTAAACATTTTCAAGAAGCATCTTATTTTTTTTCCAGGTTGTATGACACTGGCAAAAAACTCTTTTTTGTTCAGTCATGTAGACTATATTTTTAAATGCTCATCCTGTAAAAACAACTGTTGGATTACTCCCCCTTCCACCCAGCCTGCCCACCCTGGTCTGGTTGTTTTGAACAATTGTAGTATTCTATTGCACTCCTGGCTTGGTGTCTGCATGAATATACAATGAACCTACACTCTGAAAAGTTTATATAGAGACAAATATGTAGATGGAAAAGCACTGAAACAGACCACATTGGGGAAAAAAATATAAATCTGTGCTCTTATAAGTAAACATTTCAAAATTAGAATTGTTCTTGTATTCATGCAAAGTTGTTTTGAAGTGCAGGAAATGGGAGTGCCCTGCTTGTAAGGTTGCATTTCATTATGGCCTTTATCCCAAACCAATTGAAGTAAATAGAAAGACTTCCATTGATCTCAATGAGCTTTGGGTCAAGCCCTCCATGTGTAGTAATCTCTGGTGCTGTTATTGGGACATTTATAAATCTCGTAGGTGATAAAAGAATGGACTATGTGGCTTTCATGCAGACTCAGTCCAGGTTCTTTTGAAAAAGGTGATAGAGTAGATTTAGTAGTAGGCCTGGGATCTATGTGTATGTGTGCAAAGGTGTTGGAACAATTTGTATAGTGGGGGGTGCTGAGACCCATTTAACCAAACTGTAAACCCTGTATATAATGGAAACCATTTGAAGCCAGGGGGCGTGGCAACACTGCCAGCACCCATAGTTCCAGCACCTATGTATGTGTGTCAAAGAAGAGGTAGAAGGAGGGATGAAAGGTTTGGAGGCTTTGCTATATCTTTTTGAATGCATGAGACTGGCACTATGAATTTCAAGTGCCATATAACATGTTTTGTGCTGACCTATATTCATGTAGTTGTACTTTAAAAAGAATGTAGACATTTTAAAAATAAAAATGGTGTGCTAAAATGTATAGCATGCCTTTGCTGAAACTAACAGGAAGTCTTAATTTTTTTTTGCCTGGGTTCTAACACAGCTTTTGATTGGAACTGTTTATCACTGGGTTAGTCTAGAATATCAAAAGTAAATCACTGAAAATGTAAAGTGGTTTGACTTTTGAAATGTCTAGGCAGCTTCCGAATTCGATGCTGATTGGTGTGTATAACAATGTACTGATATCTTTTATACACAGGCAAACAACTGTACTGAAGTATTTGAGAATGGATAAAGGCTTCCGCTACTACTTCCAGCACCCCTGGTCTCGCCTAGTTGTGGCTTACCTGGTGATCTTCTGTAACTTCTTAATATTTGCTGAGGATCCAATATCTCACAGTCAAACAGAAGCTAATGTTATTGTTGTTGGCAACTGCTTTTCGTTTGTAACAAATAAATACCCTGGAGGAGGAGGCTGGAGGTTTCTGAAGGTGCTTCTATGGCTACTTGCCGTTCTCACAGGATTGATAGCTGGGAAATTCCTGTTTCATCAGCGTTTGTTTGGTAAGTTCTGTAATACATTAAATGACTTCTCACTAATGTTATCACTGTGTAGTTCTTTCTCTTTTTTTAAGCTTTGTATTCTTTATAATGCTTAAAACTTTGCAATAAAAACCCTCTGAAACAATGATGCAGAATGCCCTAGAGAATGTACAACAAAGATTACATTCTTGTGACACAGAGACCCATTGGTGCCGGCTGGCAAAGGGTTCAGTACTCTGTGTCAGCAATTCCTAACAGGCCTCACAACTCACTACACTGAAACACTGCTTTCATAGTATTTATCCATAAAGAATGTCCTGTAAGGTATCTAATACAAGCGTATGTCATACTGATCTTCATAATTGTGAGATATATGTGTGGATGATATTTAAGAAGTTACATATATAGACTGAAAATATATCCTGAGAGTCTGTATCGAGGTATGAGCCACCAGCACAGAGGGGTTTCAGACCAGGAGTGCTTGTCCATCTAGCAAATTGAGATGTACGTTAAGCATTGTATATTTTTTCACAGTGGGCCTCCCATCACTGGTTTGAACTGAATGCTAATAAAAAAAGAGAGACATGGGACGTCAACAGGAAAAACAAGTAACGGGGGAAAAGAGTTTTATCTGGGGGTGCACTTCAAAGGTTTACTGGACTGTAACAGGGGGACAAGTAAAGCATTTTGTTATCTGGCACTTCAGGAACTAATCAGGCAGTGTGATTGCATTTATGAGAACAGGATCTCAACTAGGGTTGGTTGAAAATTCTGCAAATAGGGTTTGGGGTGAGATAAAACTACTTTAGACAAGGATTTTAGCGTGTTAAAGTTAAGTTTAGTTTATGAAATGCATGTTATACCTTTTTGTTTTCTACGTCACCATTTCTGATTCAGTTATCCTTACTCAGTATTTCTTGAATCTTAATCTTTGATGATAAACTTATGATTTTCACTATAAATGTATATCTCAGTGCTGTGATATTATCAAGGACCTAATCCTGAATTGTACCTATCAAGCTGTGTGTACACTGTTCTTTCGGGGACAGCTTTCTGGTAATTTCTGTGAGCGTTCAGTGATAGGGGCTGAGTGTTAGAGGGAACACTTCAAGAACTTGAGGGTTGGTTTGAGCCTATTACTAAACTGAACTGAGAGCACGAGGTCTATGGTGGCTTGGAAGGCAGGGGTGAGTGTTGCCAGAGGCTGTTGATTTCAGAGAGCTGAGCTGCAGGAGGCACAGACAAGACTGCTTCATTCAGAGAGAGGAAAGGTGCTGGTGAAGTGCCTCATAACCCTGGGTACCCCTGGGGAGTATCACAATAATCCTGGACATTAATCCAATGCTAATCAAAGCCCGCATCAAGCACTTAAATGTTCATCTCAACTCTACAAGTGGGGCTGCATTTTAGCCTGCCTCTCTCCATCCCATCTTTTACTTCATCTGCCCTTTTTTTTCATCTCTTCTATTTCTGGGTCTTCATTTCCATTTTCTCTTAGCTCTTCTCGTCTTTCTCTCCCCCCACCCCTCGATTTTTGCACCATTTTCTATTTTTTCGTATTCACTTTTCCTCCTGCTTTTCTGCCAAGTTCTGTTTGCAAAAGGGAACTATGGTCTGTTACTCCTTGCAGCCTGTTCAGAGCTTCCTACAGAAGGGAAGCTGAATAACCTTAGGTTTCAGAGTAGCAGCCGTGTTAGTCTGTATCCGCAAAAAGAAAAGGAGTACTTGTGGCACCTTAGAGACTAACACATTTATTTAAGCTTTCGTGAGCTACAGCTCACTTCATCGGATGCATTCAGTGGAAAATACAGTGGGGAGATTTATGTACACAGAACATGGAACAATGGGTGTTACCATACACACGGTAACGAGAGTGATCAGGTAAGGTAAGCTATTACCAGCAGGAGAGAAGAAAAAAACCTTTTGGAGTGATAATCAAGGTGGAACATTTCCAGTAGTTGACAAGAATGTCTGAGGAACAGTGGGGGGGAGGGAATAGTTTTACTTTGTGTAATGACCCATCCACTCCCAGTCTTTATTCAAGCCTAAGTTAATTGTATCCAGTTTGCAAATTAATTCCAGTTCAGCAGTCTCTCGTTGAAGTCTGTTTTTCAAGTTTTTTTTTGTTGAAGAATTGCCACTTTTAGGTCTGTAATCGAGTGACGAGAGAGATTGAAGCGTTCTCTGACTTGTTTTTGAATGTTATAATTCTTGACGTCTGATTTATGTCCATTTATTCTTTCACGTAGAGACTGTCAAGTTTGGCCACTGTACATGGCAGAGGGGCATTGCTGGCACGTATCACATTGGTAGATGTGCAGGTGAACGAGCCTCTGATAGCGTGGCTGATGTGATTAGGCCCTATGATGGTGTCCCCTGAAAAGATATGTGGACACAGTTGGCAACGGGCTTTGTTGCAAGGATAGGTTCCTGGGTTAGTGGTTCTGTTGTGTGGTGTGTGGTTGCTGGTGAGTATTTGCTTCAGGTTGGGGGGCTGTCTGTAAGCAAGGACTGGCCTGTCTCCCAAGATCTGTGAGAGTGATGGGCTGTCCTTCAGGATAGGTTGTAGGTCCTTGATGATGGGCTGGAGAGGTTTTAGTTGGGGGTTGAAGGTGACGACTAGTGGCGTTCTGTTATTTTCTTTGTTGGGCCTGTCCTGTAGTTGGTGACTTCTGGGTACTCTTCTGGCTCTGTCAATCTGTTTCTTCACTTCAGCAGGTGGATATTGTAGTCGTAATGTTACGAATTACACCTGGTAGGACACGCACAGTTCGAATCTAGGCTGAGGCACAGAAACAAAGTCCACAACTGCAGAGTTCCCAAAAAACACTAAGTTTATTACACTCGAGCCTGGTGCCCCCCTGCTAGCCGGGGGGGACCACGAATATAGATTATACAAAGGTTATATACTTTTTAGCAAAGCATGTTGCCCTCGTGCATGGGAAACCTTAGCCAATAAACAAACCCTTGTCTTATCTACCACCTATCCCTGCTTGGTGCATTCCTCGTGCTATACCAGTATGTTAATTACACAGCATGGTCCTAAAGCCATGCATCAGTAACTTTTATTATCAGAATGGGAGGCCTCACATCAAGGCCAAGAGACAGGGAGTTAGAGACTGACAAAAACCAGATACTGGGAGTCAAGGCAGGCTGGAGACGAGGAGGATTTTCACAGGGATTCAGTATCTAAGGATCACTCCTCCTGGTGTATGATGTGCTGGCATTTAAACAATGGTGGGCCCCAAACCAAAATGGAGTCACATGTGCTAACTTTTCCTTAACAGTAAGAGTGCTTGATAGAGATCTTGTAGGTGTTTGTCTCTGTCTGAGGGGTTGGAGCAAATGCGGTTGTATCGTAGAGCTTGGCTGTAGACAATGGATCATGTGGTGTGGTCTGGATGAAAGCTGGAGGCATGTAGTTAGGCATAGCGGTCAGTAGGTTTCCGATATAGGGTGATGTTTATGTGACCATTGCTTATTAGCAGCGTAGTGTCCAGGAAGTGGATCTCTTGTGTGGACTGGTCCAGCCTGAGGTGATGGTGGGATGGAAATTGTTGAAATCATGGTGGAATTCCTCAAGGGCTTCTTTTCCAGGGGTCCAGATGATGATATCAATGTAGCACAAGTAGAGTTAGGGCATTAGGGGACGAGAGCTGAGGAAGCGTTGTTCTAAGTCAGCCATAAAAACGTTGGCATACTGTGGGACCATGCGGGTACCCATAGCAGTGCTGCTGATTTGAAGGCCTTAGTGAGTTTCCCTGTGTGTAAGATCTTGGCTCAGGGAGAAGCTGCAAAGTGAAAATGAGAATGACTAGTCAGTTTCTCTGTGCAGCTCAGCTCAGTTCAGAGGGAGAGGAGTGAAAAGGCTTTTCTGTCCCTTCCTCTTGCTGGTCAAGTCCACATGTGGTTAATTTGACTTTGCTGCTCAATTTATAGGTGGAGTTGGACAGTGAGGGAGCTAGAACAAAGTGTCCATCTGTATATCATAGAATCATAGAATATCTGGTTTGGAAGGGACCTCAGGAGGTCATCTAGTCCAACCCCTGCTCAAAGCAGGACCAATCTCCAATTAAATCATCCCAGCCAGGGCTTTGTCAAGCCTAACCTTAAAAACTTCTAAGGAAGGAGATTCCACCACCTCCCTAGGTAACGCATTCCAGTGTTTCACCACCCTCCTAGTGAAAAAGTTTTTCCTAATACCCAACCTAACTCCCCCACTGCAACTTGAGACCATTACTCCTTGTCCTGTCATCTTCTACCACTGAGAATAGTCTAGAACCATCCTCTTTAGAACCACCTCTCAGGTAGTTGAAAGCAGCTATCAAATCCCCCCTCATTCTTCTCTTTTGCAGACTAAACAATCCCAGTTCCCTCAGCCTCTCCTCATAAGTCATGTGTTCCAGACCCTAATAATTTTTGTTGCCCTTCGCTGGACTCTCTCCAATTTATCCACATCCTTCTTGTAGCGTGGGGCCCAAAACTGGACACAGTACTCCAGATGAGGCCTCACCAGTGTCGAATAGAGGGGAACAATCACGTCCCTCGATCTGCTGGCTATGCCCTTACTTATACATCCCAAAATGCCATTGGCCTTCTTGGCAACAAGGGCACACTGTTGACTCATATCCAGCTTCTCCTCCACTGTCACCCCTAGGTCCTTTTCCGCAGAACTGCTGCCTAGCCATTTGGTCCCTAGTCTGTAGCGGTGCATTGGATTCTTCCGTCCTAAGGGTCCTTGTTGAACCTCATCAGATTTCTTTTGGCCCAATCTCCAATTTGTCTAGGTCCCTCTGTATCCTATCCCTACCTGCCACCATATCTACCACTCCTCCTAGTTTAGTATCATCCGTAAATTTGCTGAGAGTGCAATCCACACCATCCTCCAGATCATTTATGAAGATATTGAACAAAATCGGCCCCAGGACCGACCCTTGGGGCACTCCACTTGATACCGGCTGCCAACTAGACATGGAGCCATTGATCACTACCCGTTGAGCCCGACAATCTAGCCAACTTTCTACCCACCTTTATAGTGCATTCATCCAGCCCATACTTCCTTAACTTGCTGACAAGAATACTGTGGGAGACCGTGTCAAAAGCTTTGCTAAAGTCAAGAAACAATACATCCACTGCTTTCCCTTCATCCACAGAACCAGTAATCTCATCCTAGAAGGTGATTAGATTAGTCAGGCATGACCTTTCCTTGGTGAATCCATGCTGACTGTTCCTGATCACTTTCCTCTTGTGTAAGAGCTTCAGGATAGATTCCTTGAGGACCTGCTCCATGATTTTTCCGGGGACTGAGGTGAGGCTGACTGGCCTGTAGTTCCCAGGATCCTCCTCCTTCCCTTTTTTAAAGATTGGCACTACATTAGCCTTTTTCCAGTCATCCGGGACTTCCCCGGTTCGCCACGAGTTTTCAAAGATAATGGCCAATGGCTCTGCAATCACAGCCGCCAATTCCTTTAGCACTCTCGGATGCAACGCATCCGGCCCCATGGACTTGTGCACGTCCAGCTTTTCTAAATAGTCCCTAACCACCTCTTACTCCACAGAGGGCTGGTCACCTTCTCCCCATGCTGTGCTGCCCAGTGCAGTAGTCTGGGGAACTGACCTTGTTCGTGAAGACAGCGACAAAAAAAGCATTGAGTACATTAGCTTTTTCCACATCCTCTGTCACTAGGTTGCCTCCCTCATTCAGTAAGGGGCCCACACTTTCCTTGACTTTCTTCTTGTTGCCAACATACCTGAAGAAACCCTTCTTGTTACTCTTAACATCTCTTGCTAGCTGCAGGTCCAGGTGTGATTTGGCCCTCCTGATTTCATTCCTACATGCCCGAGCAATATTTTTATACTCTTCCCTGGTCATTTGTCCAATCTTCCACTTCTTGTAAGCTTCTTTTTTGTGTTTAAGATCCGCAAGGATTTCACCGTTAAGCCAGGTTGGTCGCCTGCCATATTTACTATTCTTTCGATTCATCGGGATGGTTTGTCCCTATAACCTCAATAGGGATTCCTTGAAATACAGCCAGCTCTCCTGGACTCCTTTCCCCCTCATGTTATTCCCCCCAGGGGATCCTACCCATCAGTTCCCTGAGGAAGTCGATGTCTGCTTTCCTGAAGTCCAGGGTCCGTATTCTGCTGATTACCTTTCTTCCCTGTGTCAGGATCCTGAACTCGACCAACTCATGGTCACTGCCTCCCAGATTCCCATCCACTTTTGCTTCCCCTACTAATTCTTCCTGGTTTGATATCTCCCAGCAGATATCAGGATGATTAAAGTCGCCCATGAGAACCGGGGCATGCGATCTAGTAGCTTCTGCGAGTTGCCGGAAGAAAGCCTCATCCACCTCATCCCCCTGGTCCGGTGGTCTATAGCAGACTCCCACCACTACATCACTCTTGTTGCTCACACCTCTAAACTTAATCCAGAGACACTCAGGTTTTTCTGCAGTTTCATACCGGAGCTCTGAGCAGTCATACTGCTCCCTTACATACCGTGCTACTCCCCCACCTTTTCTGCCCTGCCTGTCCTTCCTGAACAGTTTATAACCATCCATGACAGTACTCCAGTCATGTGAGTTATCCCACCAAGTCTCTGTTATTCCAATCACGTCATAATTCCTTGACATCACCAGGACCTCCATATATCCTACTATATATCCAAATTTGACACCAGTTCAACAAAGACTGTTGCTGTAGATTATAAATGTGGTGCAATTTGAAGCATGCTAGACTGCTACACACAGTGGAAGAGATGGGAGCAGTTTAGACATTTTCCTGAATTCATGGAGAGATAATGGGGTGTAGTCTCCTCTTGATGTGTTCTTATTAAAGTGTGTGAAATAATGTTAACAAGTGGATATCTTGACTGTAAAGGACATCTGTGAAATGCTTTATTACATGGTAACATGCAGTGCAGCCTTTGAAGAGGAAGCTCCGCAAGGGTTTTCCCATTTTGTTCTGATGACTTAAAAGTAAAGCATGCGATAATCTGCATAAGGAGTAAAATAAATGACAAATTTTCTCCTGTTCAGTCAAGCCAGTCCCTTATTTCATTCGATGAACATCTCCAAAGAAAACAGTCTTTATCTATGTCAAGGTTCCTTCCCCATTCTGAACTCTAGGGTACAGATGTGGGGACCTGCATGAAAACCTCCTAAGCTTCCTTCTACCAGTTTAGGTTAAAACAAACTATTTTACCTTTTGCTCTTGACTTATCGCTGCCACCACCAAACGTCTAACCAGTATTATTATTATTAGGAAAGAGTCCGTTTGGATACATCTTTCCCCCCCCAAAATCCTCCCAAAGTTATCCCCCTCCTTTCTGGGGAAGGTTTGGTAAAAATCCTCATCAATTTGCATAGGTGACCACAGACCAAAACCCTTGGATCTTAAGAACAGTGAAAAAGCATTCAGTTTCTTAGAAGAAGAATTTTAATTGAAGAAAAAAAAGTAAAAGAATCACCTCTGTAAAATCAGGATGGTAAATACCTTACAGGGTAATCAGATTCAAAACATAGAGAATCCCTGTAGGCAAAACCTTAAGTTACAAAAAGACACAAAAACAGGAATATCCATTCCCTCCAGCACAGCCTATTTTCTCAGCCCTTAAAGAAATCAGAATCTAACGCATCTCTAGCTAGATTACTTACTAAATTCTAAGACTCCATTACTGTTCCGTCCCCAGCAAAAGCATCACACAGACAGAGAGAGAGAGTCTTTTTTTTTTTCCTCCCTCCCCCCAGCTTTTGAAAGTATCTTGTCTCCTCATTGGTCATTGTGGTAAGGTGCTAGCAAGGTTATCCTAGCTTCTTATCCCTTTACAGGTGAAAGGGTTTGTCCTCTGGCCAGGAGGGATTTTAAAGGTGTTTACCCTTCCCTTTATATTTATGACAATCTAGCATTGTTGTTCTTGTCCTTAGTGTGTTTGGTAAGAGTAAATTGAATTTTAAGTGTGCCTTTTGGCTGTTAACATCATTATAGTCATCTTGGCTTATGCCTATGTATCTTGGTGAACTATAGATTTTTCCATGGGTTTAATTTTGCATTTGAAATGGAAAGTTCATAAATGAATAAGGAAGAACTAGGAAAGGAATGTTTAAAAATATGTATCTGTCTCTCAAAATGGAACAAAGAATGACCATTACTCGAGGTTGGGGAGAAGATGGTGCCTGCTGTGCGCTCACTCTAGGGATTTCCTTAAGCTTGCTGATTTGTCATCTGCCTGGATAAAAAAGCAGAAACAACTTACAAACTGATTTGATTAAATGGAATTCTCGATCTAAAAATCGTGTTAAAAGCCCCAAACACTGCCAATAAAAATAATAATCCTGAATCAGATCTTGTACACATATATTTCAAATTACTTTGGGCCTTTGTCGGAAAAACAGTACAACACCCAGCAAAGTGGAAAATTTACATATTATTCAAGTTGGGCTCAATTTTATCAGCTCACATACTAGAATTCTTGCATCTTGTAAGGACAAGTCTTGGAGTCTTAACTTGGGCCAAAATCCTTTAGAATTAGTGGGAGAGATTGGGCCCAAAGTGAGGTCTCTAGTGTAAAGTGTTACAGAACAACTAAGTAAACATAGCCCAACATATGAACTTAAAGCTTCTTCCATTTTAGTAGAGTCTACCTGTTTGAGAAAGAGGCCCTGCATGTAAAATGAGGAATACACCTGAAATGGGCAATATCTGTAAAAACTGGAGAAATGTTTTCAGTCCCTCATATGTATGTTATGGTATCCTTTGTCATAATTCTCATCTCCATGCATGCTCACTAACATTTAAAGAAGTATTCACAGTCTAACAAATTTACCCGCATGCATATTTATAGTTGCTTAGTTGGAACCATAAAAGACAGATTAAAACACTGATTAAAAAATTGGTCATTACAGAGACTGAGTTCTGCTTACTGGCTAGCCAGTGTGCCTAGAACAGGGGTGGCCAACCTGAGCCTGAGAAGGAGCCAGAATTTTCCAGTGTACATTGCCAAAGAGCCACAGTAATACATCAGCAGCCCCGCATCAGCTTCCTCCCAGCCACCAGCAGCCCCTCCAAACAGTGCCTCCCGCTCCCTCCCCGCACCTCCTGATCAGCTGTTTTGTGGCATGCAGGAGGCTCTGCGGGGGAGGAGCGAGGCCATGGCAGGCTCAGGGGAGGGAAGGGGTGGAGTGGGGGCCAGGCCTGTGGCAAAGCCAGGGGTTGAGCAGTGAGCACCCCCTGGCACACTGGAAAGTTGGTGCCTGTAGCTCCAGCCCTGGAGTCGGTGCCTATCCAAGGAGCCGCATATTAACTTCTGAAGAGCCGCATGTGGCTCCGGAGCCACAGGTTGGCTACTCCGGCCTAGAGCTTTACGCTTATTTTAGCTCCTTTCTAAATGGGGTGGAGAGAGAGTCAATGCTGAGTATTTTAGTTAGAAACTATCAAAAACACAAGATAGGGTGCAAGCAGTTTGGACCAGCTATCTCCTATTTAAAACAGGAGGCACCATCATACCACGCAAAATCACTTCTTCAGGCAAGCAAATGTTGAGGTTTTTAATGGCTCCTGCTCTACAATATGGAGACCTGAAATTCACAGTTGTTTAGAATTAAAATGATACATTCGAGTCTGAACATTGGAATGAATGCCAAATAAAATTGAATCAAGTCAAACCTTATTTTAGGAATTGTATCTTTCTATGGTCCAGTGATGACAGTTGCACCTTCAAAGCAGACAAATGTGTGTTCAGGCACGCCAATTAGAGACCAGTCCCATGGTTACTATTTCAGACAAAACTTCCATTGAAGTCAAGGCTTTCCAGTAGCAAGACCAATTGTCTGCAAACATCTGACTTTTTTTTGTTAAGTATCTTGTATTTATATAGCTCAGAAGTAGTTAGTGGCCCACTCAGGCTTCCCTGCTGCTTCCGATGGTGCTGATGGCATGTGGAGTGTCTGGAGTTGGTCCCTGCTGCTGGGAAGAGAAGGGGAAGCGGGGAATACAGTGGGGGAAGTGTAAGGGGCGGGGCAGGACAGCTGATTTGCAGACCCTTTGTGTCAGCATCACTGGCCCAAAGGGGCCCGAGGGCAATGGCAAAGCAGAGCCTGAGTGTTTCAATAAATATTGCACCATCTACTTGTAATCCATGGTAACAGATGATGAACCCATGGCTCTTTTTGTAAACACACTGACATTGTGTTAACTTAAATTCCCACTGTAGCTTCACCTGACTATACCTTTCTTCTTCATGTAGTTTCCTAAGGTGCTGTGTAGTACTGTTGTGCCCTATTACATTCTGCTGTGTTCTGCTCCAGAGATGGCTGCATTCTAGTGTTAAGTAGAGTGAATTCCTGTATGTGTCCCTTGCAGGAGGGTTGAGAGGTTTAACCAGTGTTCCACTGCCTAGGTGCTTGGATACCACAGTTGATGGGGGTGGTATAATGACCTACCTAGAACAGAATTTCACCTTGCGGAGTCATTTAGACCTATGCAAGCAAAAAATCAGATTTGCCATTTGTAAAATGCTTGAAATCCTCAGATGAAAATTAGTACTTGTGGCACCTTAGAGACTAACAAATTTATTGGACCATAAGCTTTCGTGAGCTACAGCTCACTTCATCTGATGCATTCGAATGAAGTGAGCTGTAGCTCACGAAAGCTTATGCTCAAATAAATTTGTTAGTCTCTAAGGTGCCACAAGTACTCCTTTTCTTTTTGAGAATACAGACTAACACGGCTGCTACTCTGAAACCTGTCAGATGAAAATTGTAGAAGTGCAATGCAATGTCATTTTGCTATTTTTATGGCTCATTGTCAAATGCCTGAAAGCAGATTTAAAAGAAAAAAAGCTGACAACTTTATTTACATCCATCAGACAAACTTATTTGAAAACCAAATAAGGTCACTGAAGTGCATAAACTGAACAAAATCCAGGAAATACCTAGCTTACCCCTCACCTGACTACTGCAACCTACAACCACAATTTCACCTTTCCCATTATTCCACCCCCAGGTATCACTCGCAATACACATACCTTCTGCCTTCACTTCCATACACGTACAACCTTGAATTCCAGTCAAACAGAGTGATCAGAAATGTATGTCTTCTAAAGGTTCAGATTAAGAGTTGAACTGATTTGTATTGAAGCACATAGCTAGTTTGTGAGGCACAGATTTTTAGTTGATTATTTTGATTTATAAAAATATTGACAAAAATCTCTAACAAAGGTTATGAAGACAAACAATAAAGCTAACTGCTAACACCAATCTTTTTTACGTCCCTCCCCCATTCCCAACAAAAATAAATCTCCAATAAAAGGTTCCCACAAGCACCCTTACGCTCTCACAAGCCTCAACACCCACTAACTCCTTCCCTCCCCAGCAGACTTAGAAAATAGATATGCTTTGCCATGGGCTTAAAAGACAAGAAGTGTTTCAGAGCAAAGTGGCTGTTAGTTGAAAAGCTGCAGGCGTCTCCACTGAGGGCTTCCTCTCTTTTGAATTGAGTGGGATTCAGGTAGGGCGCTTCTACTGATCACAGCTACAATGGTATAGCATGATCTCTCAAATCGGCAGCCATTTTAAAGCTTTGTAGGTTGCAGCTCACTTGGTAACCAAGTGCATATCCTTGTTGGGAACACTGGGGCATGGCCACTAGGTAACTCGAGGGGATGGAAGACCACGAGTGTCGATGAAGCCCCCTCGCACTAGGCCCCTGTGTCCTTGGCCCCCCCCCCCTGCCTGGAGGCACTCGCAGCAGCTCTGCGTGCTAGGCCCAAGTGTCCTTGGCCCCCCCGCCTGGAGGCACACAGAGCAGTTATGCTGAGAATCTGCAACAGTATGTTGCAGAGTCAGACTGCCTGAAACTAAGCAAGGCCAAACAGGGGAGATATGGAAGAACAATGCTGAATAAAGCAGCTTTATGTATAGTTTAACAAATGATACAGAGAATCAGGGAACTAGCTGGGAACTGGATTGGCTGGCTATATGGATACTTGAAGCAGCTTGCTATTGGATAAGTATGCTGGGAAAAAGGGTGTATAAAAGCCTGTGTAACTTCCTGCTTTGTTGTACAGGATTTGAGATTCAAATCTCCCTGTACCTTTTTGAAGCTTCAAATAAACTTTTCTGCTTCTCCACCCCGTTGTGATTATTGGGTGCAGCACACCGGGTAACGAACCAACTCAAGCTGTTGTTCAGCCTCTCGGCACTGGGTGCCGGCAACATCCTGGAGCACTGATTTAATGTGCTTTTAATATAAATAAAAACACATTTTTATTTATATTACAAGAAAGAGAAAATTAACCCTATAAAGCCAGGGGAAAGTCATACACACTTAATAGAGAATAAAAGTGACAAATCTTGGCACAATCGTCTTAGACAGAAAAAGCAGAATGCAGAGAAACATCTCCCGACAATCACACCAGCAACAACAGTTCATTTTAATTTACTTGAGGCACTAAGATCAAAGCCTGAAATTTGGGACAATCCGCTTGGTTATTTGACAAGAAATTCTAGCTGCCTGTGGACAAGTGATCAGAAAAAACACTTTCCCAGCCTGCTGCCTCACACATCTCTTCAAGTCAGTGTGGTTGCATAGAAGTGAGAAGAGAATATGGGTCATGATTTGCAATGTTGACACTCTTGACTGTGTAACTTATTGAACTTTTTTGAGGAACAGAAAGCAATTTTGACACTAGTAAATATTAATGTTCCTCGGTGTTTGAGATAGAATGTTAAGGACCATTTGTGAATTCTGAAATAAGTTCTTTGTATATTAGATTTAATTATATATAATTTTTTAAAATAGGCCACATTTTGGGACTAAAGTACCTGAATATGTGTCTTTAACTTACCAAACTATTTGAGTATTCTTAACTATGCATCTTTACTTAAAGTCTATTTCATCTGTCAGGCTCCAGTCTAGGAAAACATCCCTATTCAGGAATAGCACTTAAACACATGCTTCAATTTGTGTATTCTGTTCTGTGCTCATTAGGTTCTTACACTAATCTCAAAGAAGTCTCAAGTACAGAATCTTAGATAATATTAAATGCATGCTTCTCCCATGGATTTAGCCACTTAAATATGGATTAATATAGACACATATATTGTAACTTATTACAATAGTAAAATATGCAGGATCAAATTCTGGAGCAGCTTTGACTTACGCCAGCTGAGGAGGATCTCATCTGCCCTGCACAACTCATGGTGTGGAACTGAACTTGCAGAGTTCTTGATTCTCCCTTACCAGAGATGAACGGCAGTTATTGAACCTCATAAAGTGAGGGACTTTCATACCAGGCAGGAGGTCATTCTGTACTTCAGCACTTGGATTTTCATGTGCCTCTACACACATTGTAGCTTCCCTGCTCACTGTACACAGGAGAGAGAGATTGTGTTTGTGTGAACTCTTGGGGAGAGTTTGCATCCCTCAGCCCCAAACACTGCAGCAGGTCCAAAGCAGGCTTGGGGCTGAAAAGAGGAAGAAAAAGGAATGAGAAGATAAGGTTTTAAGAAGGGATGATAGGGTAGGAAAAGCTCCAGTCCAGAGAATATGAGAGTGGAGACAAGGAAAATGGCAGTCAGAATACAAAAAACCCGAACTGCATTGGAGCTATAGCAAGGAGCCCTATAAGAAGAAAGAGAGGGGCCATCTCCACAGGGTCATAGAGAGAGTGACAGCGCAAATGCCCTCAACGGGACAAAAGCAAAATAAAGAGCCTGGAGAAGTACAAGGATAATGGAGCCAACAGCTCCTCTGATTCTCCACCCTGCTACTCCACCCATGCTTTAATTTTGTCGTTGAATCACCCTGGCTAAAATGGCTATACCATGATGAACAATTTTCAGGTGGAATCAGGACTTGTAAAGAGTGAGGAATACCAATTTCCCCATATTCATCATGGGCGGGTGGGGGGGGAGGGAGGGAAGGAAGATGATATTCTGCAAATATCAGGCCTCACCGAAAATCAATAGAATTAGTATGAAAAAGTAAAGAAAATGCTTATTTATTTCACTAAGAAGCCTGAGCTGTTCCACATTAACAAAAAATAAATGGTAGATGCAAGGAAAAAGGAAGAACACGGGGAGATGCTTGCATAGCATGTGGGAACTACGGAGAGTAAAAGTAACAGTTGGGGGTGTGGAGGTTATGGCAAAATCTTTGACCTACACAAATAGTTTTCATGAAGACTTTGTGAGAGAAGAATTTAACAGAGGAAAACCCGAAAGAAAGGAAAGAGGAGATCACAGCAGGGAAGGCTACAGAGCTCTCGAACTCATTGCAGCTGTGCTGAGAATGGTGGAAAAATATCCCAGAAAGAGAGAATTTCTACAGCAGACCTGGCAACAGAGCTTCATGGCACTAATATGAGAGTGAAAAAGAGCCAGAGAAAGAGAAGTGTCTGACAGACGTGATTATAGAGTTGCAGATGTTGGAGTGTGATACTGATCAGAATGAAGTTCTGACTCCTCTGCTGCCACATCCTTCCCCTGAGGAGCAGTTCAGTGATGATTGTAATCATAAACCTGTGCTGGATTTATCAGCAAATTTAACAGATAAGCCCACAAATGTAGAGATTGATGCCACAGAAACTAGATCAAGCCAGGAGCTTATTGCAGATGAAAACAAGTTAGTTCACTGACTGGATTCAAATTAGGCTCCACACAAAATATTGGTGCTACTATGACTTGAAAGATGCCTAATTTGCCTGAGAACTTAGACTGGTGCAGAAGGCAGGCAAGATGAACTCCTATTCCACAGACAGAGGGATGACCTCATTCATGGATATAGTGAGAGCTATACAGATGTAGACTTGCAGGTGACAAACCTTATGAAGTAGAAGAGGATTCTCCATTTGATCAAGAAGACTGTGAACCAGACACTATGGGGAACCCAGAGCTAGCAAATGTAAAAAGCAACTCAAAGAAATACAAACATAATAACGCCAAAGAGCAGGAAAAGGGCAGTACAGAGACAAAGAGAGTACTGAGACGGTCAAGGGGCAGGAGAAAAAGGGAAAGCCAAAAGTCCAAGATAAAAAAAAAAGCTGGTGAAATAAAACTTAGTAGCAACAAAACTTCAATATTTATCACAAAGCGAAAGGATTAGTAGAGGTGAGGCCAGGACAAAAAGTTTTGGCTCAAGAGCTTTAAGATGATTTTAATGTAAATCGTTTTAAATGATTTGGGTTTTATTTTGAATTCTTTATATTAAGTAAAAACAGCTTTAAAACTATACAGAAAAGGAAATGTGGAGCTGGGTTAAACTTGTAGAGTTCTTGGTCCTCCAGTAAAGACCAGCATGTGGTGTAGGGGGAACTTAATAAAGGGAGATCATGCTCTAGCCCTCTCCTAAAGCAATAGGGGGCAGATCCTCAACTGGTAGAAATTGCCATCGCTCCACTGACTTCAGTGTACTTACATCAGCTAAGGATCTGTCACTGGCATCTGGTGTCTAACTGCTCACACCACACATGGTACTGCAGTGGAGTTCCTAATACTGAACATTTGCAAATTTAGTGTTTATGCCTATGGTTTAACAAAGTCTGTGATCAGTGTGGTTATTAGATATAAATTATACATCATGTTACATAAAGACATAAGGCTTATATTAAGTTGGGAGAACAGAATTAGTTGTCTTCCAATAGAGGAGCATCTTCTAGTGGGACTCGCTGAAAATTACAGTTAGTTAAATTATGAATTTCTGGTCTTTAAAATAGCTAAGTTGAAGTGTAGCACTTAAATATGATGGAGAAAAATTAGAATAGTAGTGATTTCATTTCCTCTCAATGTTTGTGTTGGTAAATGGATAATTCCCTAAAATCATAGGGGGGAGAAAAACAGAGCCTGACTAGTGGAGAGAATGTAAATCAATCATATTTGCATTCAGTGTTGTAGCTATGAGAGATAAGGTCACTGGGTGAGGTAATATCTTTTACTTTACCAACTTTTGTTGGTGAAAGAAATACAGACCTGAGGAGGAGTTTGAAAGCTTGCCTCTCTTACTAACTGAAGTTGGTCCAATAAAGTATATTACCTCACCCATCTTGTCTGTTGATCACATTTGCCTGTTTTGCAGCAATTTATTTCTGAAGACCTCTTAAAATTAAAAACAAACAAACTGACACACTTCTTAGCTTTTGATAAGGAAACATTCAGTGGTTCTCTGCCAAAAAAAAAAAAAGAAAAATCCTAGATGCAGCTGGACAGATGGAGGTGAGAAGAGTCAGTAGGTTTCTAGTGTGTTGCATGAATTACCTTTCCAGGGAAAAGAACAAGTACTTAATGGCACCTTAGAGACTAACACATTTATTTGAGCATAAGCTTTTGTGGGCTAAAGCCCATTTCATCGGATTCATGTAGTGGAAAATACAGTAGGAAGATATATGTATGTACAGAGAACATGAGGGCAACCCCCATTTTTTCATGTTCTGTGTGTGTGTATATATATCTCACACACACACACACACACACACACACTATGAAAAAATGGGGGTTGCCCTCATGTTCTCTGTACATACATATATCTTCCTACTGTATTTTCCACTACATGAATCCGATGAAATGGGCTTTAGCCCACAAAAGCTTATGCTCAGATAAATGTGTTAGTCTCTAAGGTGCCATAAGTACTCCTCGTTCTTTCTGCTGATACAAACTAACACGGCTACCACTCTGAAACCTTTCCAGGGAAGATACTAATGAATTGCAAACATGCTAAAATAACCTGTTTTTAGTGCAGGAAATGGAGGCTGCCATTCTAGTGTGTCTCTACAAGGTAACTTCTATTTTCACATCAGTTTAAAAAAGTACCAGTGTCCAATATGTGACAGTTGGATTCAGAGCAGCTGCAGCATTCCTTCCGAAAGGGGTGAAAAGTTCCCAGCTACCCGGCTGGCTGCCAGTGAGCTGGGCAAGTTAGCTGCCTGGCTACCAGGCTCTCTGGGCTTCCCAACTCCCTGAATGACATACATAGAAGATGAGCCACCTCCACAGCTTGCTGGGTGGGGAGCCTTGGAGTTGGCCAGCTCAGTAGGTCATGGAGAGAGGAGACTGGGAGCCTTTGAAACAAAGTAACCCACTGAATGGGCTGCTGTGGATCCTGGGAAGCATATTTTATTTTGGAAACGCCACCAAAACTTTCCTGCTATGGGAACATTTTGGTGATTCCAAACCAAAATAATGTGGAATTTCAGTTCCACAAAACATTTTGAGATTTTTGGCTTTGTCCTGATTTGGTATGAAAAAGTATTCCACACAGTTGAAATTTTTCATGGGGGGTAAATTCTATTTCTCAGCCAGCTCTAATTTTGTTTTTTGGATGGAGTGCTTATCCATCATCATTCTTTGTAAGGCATAGAATCAAATGTGTGCTAAAACAATGTCTTCTGCTTATTTTACTGAATATTGTTAAATGCTGCAAAAATAATCCTATGCTACGAACACATCACTAAATTATGTCTACCTTTAATACAAAGTAAAATTTAAGGGGAATGTATTCATTACCTTATCCCCGAGATTTGGGTACATTTTTGAATACATATTTGTACATTTTCATCTGTGTTTTCCACAGTTGTGCATGCAAAATAGGGCTCTCCAGATGCAAATAGATATTTAGGCATTCATGTACCCATTTTGCATATACAAATATTTTATATGCTCACACAGCTTCACAAAAGTAGGCACAAGAAACCACGCAAAACGTGGGTCTTGCTCTATGAAAATCTTACCCAAAACTGAATTTGTTTGTCATTTCTCTCCTTCTTCTAAAAGGAGCCCAGTATTTCCTTGTCAAAACCTTGATTAATCTCCTATTTTCCTTGTGTTAGACTGTTGAGGGCCAGATTTTCAGCTGGTGTGTATCATCTTAACTCCATTGGGGACCTGGCCCCACATCTTGCAGTTCTCTGGTTATGGTGAGTTGTGGTTTCAAAAACTTCCTGTAGAGCCTATAAAATTGTTTATTTGGTCTAGTGTGTCAGTGTTAACACAAATTGCTCCCTCTCCCAGGGTTGAATTCCCTTCTAGCCTACTTTGCAGATAAATTAACTTTCTGAATATAGTAATTTTCTTGAGCTGGTTTATTTTATAGGCAACATACTGCAAAATAAACCTGCTTAGAAATTCATTTGCTTACAGAGGCCTTTAAATAAAAAGGTTTTGATTACTTCTTAAAGGAATTTGTACTCTCCATTTGTACATACAAAATACATCTTCTTTGACAGCATTCTGAAGGTTGACAACCTCAGTGAAGATGCATGTGTAAATAAGATGCAGGGGCTATCTAGTATGATTGATTAATGTCCCTGAAGCCTCCTTTTCTGAGAGGGGTTATGTACTTTAATGGGAACTACTTGCATGAGTTTTTGAGAGTCACTTGGAGACCTGGGCTCCTATGTATTTGTTCAGTATAAATATGAACTTTCTCGAAAAACATTATTCTACAGGGCCATTTTTGCAGAGAGCCAAAAAAGACTTAACTGTAGTTCCTCTTTCTACTTCTGTGAACATTAATTCTTTTAACAGGGTGGCTTGCCCCTCTAAGGGTTAAAGGCCTGGAGCCAACCAACCCTAATTACTAAGGGCTTGTCTACACTTAAAACGCGACAGTGGTACAGTTGTGTCATTGTAGCACTTCAGTGAAGACACTGCCTATGCCGACTGGGGGGATTCACCTCCCTGAGAGTAAAGAAGTCTTCTGTTGACCTATCACTGTCTGGGGGTTAGGTCGGTATACCTACCTCTCTCAGGGGTATGGATGCTGACATAAATTCCTATGTAGACCAGGAATAAGTAGGCACACCTGAGCAAGGATCAGCTCATTCTCCTATAAAACACAGGAGGAAGCTACAGAGATTATTTCCCAGTTTCACTGAGGTCTTTGGTTTGTGACTGAGGGGTCTGGGCATGAGCAGTCAGTCTCCACAGTCACATAGTTGAAGGCATTGGTGAACTGGGAAATAAAGCAATTCTCCCACTCTTCTCGGCAACCTTCTGTTGCTCTTTATAGGGGAGTCCACTGATTCCTTTGCAGGTGTCCCTACTAAATAACTCGGCTTGGCTGGCCCCTGGCCTAGAGCCCTTAAAGGGGCAAGCCACCCTGTTACAATCCTTACATATAAAAGTTCAGAACTATGCATTTTTTGCTAAGGAAACTTTTAAAAAAATCTTTAAGGGGCTTCAGTTCAAGTCTGGCATATACCCAAAACCAGGGGAAGCCCATACAAAACCAGGGGAAGCCCATTCCACTGTTTTCTGGCGTGGAATCAAACACATTTATTGAAATAGCTGATATTTTTGCTGCATGCAGTACCTCCCGGCCTCAGAATAAGAATGGCATGGTGTCTGTAAGGTAATAAACGACCTGAGACAAACTTAGCACAACTCCTAGTTAAGGGTCCTTTGTTAGAAATGTTGCTGATACCCACAAAGTCCTGGTTTGAGGCTTAGCTGTAGTATATTCAGGTTGCACACAGTAAGTCCAGCCACTGGGTGGAGGACTTGGTTAACTAGTTGCATCCACTTTAGTGCCTGCCACCAACAAGCAGACATGACTATGCCCATTTATAAGGTGTTATGCTAGTTTCATTAGGACATGGGTGTGGGAAAAACTGGTTTAAATGATCAGCCTGGAACATATTGAAAGTGCCATTCTGTTGCTGCATGAAGTCCCTCCTATCAGATAGTATTAACCTTGGTACAGCAGGGTTCTCTGAGTATAATCACTTTTTTCTTGAAAGATGCATCAGGGATGGTACTGTATTTGGGGCTGCTCAGATGTTATTGCTGTGGGGTACTTGGGAAATCAGTTAAGAACTTTCAAAATATCACGACAACCCAAAGGCACTAAGTGAATATATGACCAACTAAAACAAAGGAATTCATAAATTCATAGATTCCAAGGGCAGAAGAGTCCATTGTGATCATCTAGTCCAGGGGTCGGCAACCTTTCAGAAGTGGTATGCCGAGTCTTCATTTATTCACTCTAATTTAAGGTTTAGCATGCCAGTAATGCATTTTAACATTTTTAGAAGGGCTCTTTCTACAAGTCTATAATATAGAACTAAACTATTGTTGTATGTAAAGTAAAGATTTTTAAAATGTTTAAGAAACTTAATTTAAAATTAAATTTAAAATGCAGAGCCCCCCGGACCAGTGGCAAGGACCCGGGCAGCGTGAGTGCCACTGAAAATCAGTTTGTGTGCCGCCTTCGGCCCCTATGGCATAGGTTGCCTACCCCGATCTAGTCTGACTTCCTGTATAACACAGGCTACAGAACTTCCCCAAAAAAGAACATAATAAATTCGTTAGTCTCCAAAAAGGAACATAATCTTGTAGTGTTCAGACACAGCATGTTTCCTTTTGGATGGCAAAGCACAAAAGACTTTTTGTGTGTGTTTATTATGGATGATAAAAGCCCATGACTATGTGAGATGTAGGGGAAAGTTAGACAAAAGACAAGGGATCACTTGGCTCCTAACTATGACAAAATGTAGATGGAACTCATCAGATTGGACCTCAATGATCTGGAACCTGTAAATGACAGAGCAGAGGAAGGTAGAAATAAAAACATGCATCTTTCTTTTTAAAGCATAATCTTTGACTGGGTCATTATCAGTCTGGCTATATGCTCAATTCATTCACTACTAATCCATCACTATCAATAAACTCATATAAATGGACCAAATTTTCAACTACAGGAGCATATGTTGCAATCACAGAACCTCACAAATACAAATGTGAGTCTGATAGATGTGCATGTTAGATAAATTACAAGAGATGAGAGGTTCATATTCTTTCATTAGGATCAATGAACATAGAGTAGAGAACATACCCTAAAGAAGGATTCCTTGGAATCCTGTGTTCCTTAGGACACCATCAGAAAGAAGAGGGTACTGGGGGCAGGAGGGGGGAAAGTAAAGCCGCTATGTTGTAATCTCAGAATAGTGATCTGTAAAACTCCTGGGAATACTGTGTGTGATAACTACAGGAGATAATGAGGACAACGATGCAGCATGTCTTTCCAATTGCTTTTTAAGATTTCCTCACTGTTTACTGTTGGTGCACTACTATTAATCTCTAGAGAGTGAGACTTGAGTGAACTAGGGGCAGGGCTTTCATGATAGCAGGCCCTGGCCTCCAGAATTTTGCTACCTCCAGAAATTAATCTGAAGCAAAGACTAATCATCTACAAAAGCATATAAAAGGCAATTTTTTTTAGTGGATTTGTAAGTTCTGGCTGCATTTTCCCTTCCTTCAAGTTTGCTACCAAGATCTTTCTGATCTTTGTTCTTTTAAACTGTAATGTAAAGGAGGTTAAAGATTTCTCTATTTATGTTGGTCCAGTAAGGTTCCCCAAGGCATTGTATGAAAGCTGAGAACTGACAGAGCACAGCTGCATTGCAGCCTCTTTCTGTCCCTGAAAACCTACCCCCCATCTCTGACATGCCCTTTATTGCAGGTTGAGGGAGGAACATTTGGCATAGGAGCTCGGTACCCTGGCTTTATGCCAGCTGAGAACTCCCCTCTCTGGGATAATTCTGTCCAGATTCCACTTCTCTGCACTGTCCAACCAGTGTAAAGAAGCCAGTTTAGGTGAAGAGAATCTGGCCAAATACATTTCCTGTAAACGTTGTGAACGATTTGGAAAAACCCACAGACTCAAATACATTTGTAAAAACAATTTTGTCAAAGAGTTATAAATAACACATTCATAAATTGTGATCAGTTTGTGAGCAACTATCAATGAGCAGAATGACCCTATTCAATGAATAAATGGTTTGTAACATTTAGTTTGATAACCTCTATTTCATGGTAATGTTAATTTAGTATTGAGACAAAGAAATCACAGCACTGCCCACCATAGGTTAATGTTGGTATTACCTTGGATATGTACTATACTGGAGCTAGAGACACAAGGAAGGTGGATGAGGTAATATTTTTTATTGGGCCAACTTCTGTTGGTGAGAGTGACAAGCTTTTGAGGTTACACAGAGCACTTCTTCAGATATTACCTTACCCACCCACCTTGTCTGTCTAATATCCTGTGACCAACATGGACATCAACACACTGAATACTATACTGGAGCTATTTTTTTCAAGGCAGAAATGTCACCTGTGAAGAATCTGGATTCCAGTTAAACTCTTTTTCTGTGAAGTACTGGAAAAAAACCCTCTAATTACTGCCTTGGATGGAGTTCTGAAACAATTTATGAGAAGTAGAATGAAGAAGAATCTTGCATTAGTTTCGGAGTACAGAAGGCCACAAGAGAATTTTAAATATGTTGTAGTTCGAACGTATGTAGTTTTTGAAACTTTTCAAAAGGGGAAGACAATAAAAGCATATCACCACACATTCCCTAGGTGCCTTCTAACTAAGATAATTTTCTTTATATTGAAGTTATCTAGAGAGAGGAGAAATTTATTCACCAAAGTAACTTTCATTGAACATTTTATAATCTGGAATGTATCACACCTGCTGAGCTCTTGCACTTCAGCAAGAAACACATTTGCTTTTTCAACTGCTAAAGCAGATTTTTCATCTGTTTGTTTACTCACTGAAAATTGTTCTAAAGCATTACAAGAAATCAGTGTCGTCTATTTTCACTGTTTTCTTTTGAATTGATTCAGCACAGTTGTGTCAGCCTGATGTAATACTAACAGCGGTAAATACAAAACTTATATTTAAAAGGACATCACAAGTCTACCTTAAATTGACCAAAGCAAAGAAATTCAGAGTTAAACTTGTCTGCTCACCATAACTCAGGTGGTGCATTAAGGGCTTGTCTAGATGACTAGTTAATACATGGCAATCCATCGTTTGAATCTACAGCGCACTAGCTTGCCAGACTAACTCATTAAGTGGACACTGCTACTATGTACTAGGGGGGTACATCTACACAGTGGATGTGGCTGGCCTGGGTCAGCTGACTTGAGCTTAGGCTGTGGGGATGAAAGATTGCTGGGTAGACATTTAGGCTCGGTCTGGCACCTTGGGCTGGAGTCTGGACCAGAATGTCTATATAGCAATTTTTAGCTCCAGAGCCCGAGCCCCATGAATGGTAGTCAGCTGACCTGGGCCAGCCATGGCTGTGCCACAGGTCTTTTATCCCTGTGTAGATGTATCCTAGAAGTTCAGTAGAGCACTTTGACATGCTCCCAAAGTGTACTATGGAACTTTCAGTGTCCTGTAGCGGGGTCCACCCGGCAGTTGATGCGCTGTTATGATATCTCTGAGCCTGCCTAATCCTGATTTAACTTTGAGCCCTAGCCTTCTTAAGCCTGATGAGCCATCTTTGATCCAGAGTGTGATGAGTCAGAGGCAATTACCAGCAGGTCTTGTGATAGGCCCTGTGCCGTTCAGCCAGTTCACAGGCGAGGACACATCTGTGTGATGCCAAGGCTGGTATATAGGTTCTTAAGGAAAGCAGTCCCTCCAGTCTGCTTGACACCACTGCCTGTGATCCATCTGGAAGTATTCCCATTGCCAGTAGTTTCAGCAGTCTGCTCTCACTCCAGCTTCTGCTCCAGCCAGCCCTTGCTCCTGCTGCAGTCTGCTGCTGCTCTAGTCTATGCCTGTGTCCATGCTAGCCAGCATCTGATCCTGCCTTAGCCAGCCCACCTGGTGACTGACAGCTGTCGATTCACACCCAGGCTTGCTGTGCAGTAATTTGCTGTATAGACGAGGCCCCTGCCTTTCCACAGTGCCTAGATATTGCAGTTTCAGTAATGGTGAAGGTATAATGTCTAGGTATAATGGCATTTATGTTAGAGCGGGATAAACTGAAAGCAGAGAGTCAGATTTTACACTTATAGCCTTTCATGCTTATTGAGTTCAATCCTAAAATGCTCTCAGCTCACACTTAATACAATGGGGGAAGGGTGTCTAATTTCCCTTATTAGAAGATCATTTTTTAATTGGCCAATCTAAGGTTACTTGCACCTTCCTACTGGCCATGGTCAGGATATACTGGGGTAGAGGAACCATTGGTCTGATCAAGAATGACAATTCCCATGTTCCTTTATGAAGTACTTACCTTTGAAGAAAATAAAACTTCTTGCTCTGACGGTTGCCCTGCAGAGTTGAGGATACATGTTAACATTTTCTATGCTTTCTATTTATTTCTTTTAAAATATAGTAACTGTTTGTTAAAGACTCGAGACTTTGAGATGCCCTCAGCACAGCTGAACATACCACCTATTCCGTGGGTATTTAAAAATGAAAGGGAGTTTACCAGCCCTAAAGCTATGGGATTTTTTCCCCTCCGTATCATACAAATATATTTCTCATGTAAGGATACTCTTTGTCCCCTAATGTAAAGATTTTCATGTCACTTTGGGATATTTTCATTCAAAACTACATTTTATTTTGTTCCCTACTAGAAATATGAATTATGGTTTTATCAGAACGCATTAGAGTTCTATTATTTTATGCACAGTTTAAGAATTTACTATTTTCTTTCCCCTCTGCCTTTTACATTCCAGTGGGTGTCTGATATGTCCTAAAAATAGCTCTGCTGAGTAAGTTTCAGCCTTAAGTTAGAGGTGGATTTAGTGATATGTCTGCATGGTTTGTCCCACAGCTTTTTGTTGCTATAGTTTGTATCTTTACTACACAAGTTCTTGAATTTTATTCTTGGATATATAATTGGCTTAAACAGAAAGTTATAGGATGAATTTTCCCCATGGTACAGCGCGTCAGCACTAGGCCTTCCACGCCACTAAAACCCTACTTGTAGGCTGCACAGGACACCCGCTGGTGGAGCAGCCACAGAGGAATGTCTGTTCACCCCTACCAGTTACAGAAAGTATCTCTGTGCCTGCCTTGCATAGGCTGGGCTGGTGCATGGCCACAGATCCACATTTATGAGGATCTAGTGGCCCCCAAAACAGTGTGGAACTGGTGTGGTTGGGCTGTAACTGTTATCCCTGTTGATAGGAGAAGGGACTCATGGTGATGCCACACCCTCGCCCTGGGCTGGGGATAGATATTTCCTCTCCATTAGAGCACTTGCTGTCAAGGTTTCTTCCCCACTCTGAACTCTAGGGTACAGATGTGGGGACCTGCATGAAAGACCCCCTAAGCTTATTCTTACTAGCTTAGATTAAAAGCTGCCACCACCAAAGGGTTACACAAAGAACAGGGAAAGAGTCCACTTGGAAACATCTTTCCCCCCAAAATTCCCCCAAGCCCTACACCCCCTTTAATGAGAACCTTTGTTTCTCCCCCCTCCAGCTTCGAAAGTATCTTGTCTCCTCATTGGTCATTTTGGTCAGGTGCCAGTGAGGTTATCTTAGCTTCTTAACCCTTTATAGGTGAAAGGGTTTTTCCTCTGGCCAGGAGGGATTTAAAGGTGTTTACCCTTCCCTTTATATTTATGACACTTGCACAGAGTCTGAATACTCACACTTTATTGCAATGGAATGGATTTCACCTGTAGATTGTAAAGACTGAGGGCTAGATCTCCAGCTGGTGTAGATCAGCATTGCTATATGACTTCAATGAAGCTATGCCAATTTACAGCTGAGGATCTGGCTGAAATTTTTGTTATCTGGGGGTTTTGAAAAGGAAAGACAATTTTTTCTGATGGTATTTATGTAAATCAAAATGAAAACCACAATTTCTAGGAAAACTTGGTTATTGCGATTAAAGAAGTGTAACTTTTACCTTATTTCTTAAAGTTTCAGTTCAAGGCAGCTCATCAGTGAGATCATAGCACTGGAAAGCAAAATTAATGTTCATGCAGGTGTAAAGATACCTTTTCATACAGCAGTTTAAAGACACACGGCATGATTTACCCCTTCAGCTGATAGATTTCTACAGTAGCACTTTAATTCTTGCTTCTCTGATGAAACATGCCCCAACTCAACTGTAATAACTGATGAAGCTGGTCCTCTATTTCTGAACACAGTCCATCACATCCAGAAATGTTCAAATCTTTAAGGAGTCTGCAAAATTTGGATCTCCTCTATCTGTATCTATCCAGGTTTCTAGAACAGTGCATATCTGAGAGTCTGGATGTGCTGCACAGCATGTTGTGACCCATACCATGCAGGTTGTTTTGTGGGCTAATGAATTACAGTGTTTAACTAACTTATTAAGACCATCTGGGCATTTTATTAGGCACCATATCCTCAGAATTAATGCAAACAGTGACCTAGGAGAACACAGTATTGCAACATACATTGTAATCCGTGAAAATGTTGACTTTGTCTCTTAATTATTCAGTTTATTGTTCTCTTATTGCAGCAAAATGGAATAGTTTTATTTTACTGTATTTGCATGTGTCAAACTGAAATGGGGAATATTATAGTAAACCATTTTAGGACCATGTGTTTCCAAATGAAAATATGACTAGGTAAATATAAGCAGATGTCTCAGTACCTTTTAACTTTTGTTTTGCAGGGAAACATTAATTTTAATCAGGACAACATTAGCATCAGCTCTGCATGGTCGAGTAAATACATTTTTAAAAAAGTGCTATCAACTGATTATAACCTCATTTATCAAGAGGAGAGAGAACTTCTAGAAATGTTGTCAGCCATAGAGGACTATACACTGTTGAATGATACAGAGATGGAGCATGGCTAGGTGGTGATAGTAGAAGAGGGAAGGAAATTTCATAGTAATTATCAAAAACAACGCGGAGTCCTTGTGGCACCTTAGAGACAGACTGATCAAGTAGGCCGGGGTGCATTCGTTACCCTATGGGAGGGTGGCAAGCCTGGGGTCTGCCGTGTTTGGGCATTGAGGGCTTACATGGCAATATGGTGGAAGGGAGAAGGCCCCCTTTTTGTACATGGAGACAGGATTCCCCTCATGGCATATCAACTGATTACCATATTGAGACGGGGGATAACAAGGTTGGGGGTGCCAGCACATTAATTTGGTCCCCACTCGTTCAGAATGGGGGCGGCTATGGCAGCAGTGCAGATAGGTATGGAAACAGAGGCTATTCTGGTAATCGGGCACTGGCAGTCAACTGCATACTGAATATATGTAAGACTACAGGTGGGAAATCAACATTAATTGGTTGTGTTCTCATTTCAGATACAGGACAGCCGGTTATACATGCGAGGGTGTGGATCTGTGGGCACAATATTGTGTTTTGGGTGCATAGGCATGCATCCAGGTTGCCCGAGGACTCCCAGCTGGGATTTGGTGGCGAAGCATTACTCAGTTGGCATGCATGGAGGGGTATGTTATGGGATCAACTGATACCGCTCTTGTATGCTGTGCAGGCGTGTCAGTGGCCACCAGATATTTTGGTGATATCCCTGGGAGAAATTGATCTGGGAACACTTAAAGGGGTGGAGTTAATGCTTCAAAGTAGGAGGAACCTGAAGCAGATCCTGGCAATTTTTCCAGGCATTAACATTGTCTGGTTGGATATGCTTCAGCGCAGTGTCAGGTGGGGAGCCATGAACCCCGCCGGGGTGGACAAAACCAGGAAGTATGTGAACAGGGAAGTGGCCAAATTCTTGTTGCCCTTGTGGGGGACAGTAATTTCACATCCTGGCATATTCTATGGGGCACTGGAGTTATTTTGGGAGAATGGGGTGCACCTGTTAAACTCAGGTGCTGCCATATTTTTGGCTGATATGAAAAAAAGCCTTGGAAGATGTCTGGGAACCTGGTGGGGTGTGGGGAGGATGTAGCCAAGCTAATGGCTGGTGCCTCTTTGTGGTGGATGTTCAGCACAGGTACTCCATAAATGAAAGCACAAAAGAATGGATAAATGGCTTGAAAAAGGAATTAAGGAGAGGTACTTGGTAATTGAGCAAGCTGGTGGCAGTTGAGGACTCCTATGATTGGTACAGCAGGGAGCCTACCCTGCATCATTATAGTCCACTGTAACCCCTCCTACGAGCGGGGGTGGTCGGTAAGGTCCCAGCAAGGGAATTGCTGGAGGGACCTGGATGAAAAAGTGGTGGAGGCTCCCCCTTTGCTCCCCCCCTGGAATGGCTGGAATTGGAGGTTCCCGGCAGTGGATCTGCTGGAGGGACATGAACGGAAAGGGGTGGGGGAGGGGGAGCCGTAAAAAGCACTCCTCCCCTCCTCCCCAGTGAATTGTGGGGGTTTTCACTTGCACTGCACATTTTATCTGCCGGATTAGTCCCAAACATCTAATAATAAAGTTGAGGCCTGATTAAACCCATATCTAATGTCTCCTGTCATTCTTTCGGCATAGCTAGACAGTCACCGCCCTGCACTTTAAGTGGGTGAGGGGTGGGGCAGGAGGGTTTGTCTGGCTGTCTGGGAGAAGAGGGCAATGCTTTCTGGCTTGGAGGAAGAGGGGAGACCTAAACCTGCTGGAAAAGCAGCCAGGTGGTGGATGACTCACCACCTAGGAATGGGGGGTTCTAAAAGGTCAGCCTGGGCCTGTTAATCTCTAAGGTGCCACAAGGACTCCTCCTTGTTTTTGCTGATACAGACTAACAGGGCTTCCACTCTGAATCATAGTAATTATGTAACCTAAAATTAACCTCTAAGGGTACATATACACAGCAGCTGGGATGTGTGATTCCCAGCTCCGTACACACACGAGCTGTGCTCTAGCTAGTGCCTCAAACTAGCAGTGTGGCTGTGGTGGCATGGGTGGCGGCCCAGGCTTGCCACCAGAGTACGTACCCAGGGGGTCAGGTAGGATTGTACTCAGGGGGCTAGCCTCAGCCTCTGCCCCTGCCATTGCGGCTACACTGTTATTTTTAGGTGCTAGCTCGAGCAGAGCTATCTATGTACACCTACTTGAGCTGGGAATCACACCTCCCAGTGAATGTGTAGACCTACTCTAAGGACTAGATGTTTGCCTTTGGGCTCAGCCCTTAGCAAGGTGTGGAGCCTAAGATGTACCACCCCAGGAGCAGCTGCGGGGAGGCATTGTGCCTTGGACACGCTCCTGAGTCACAGTCTCTTTCCTGCTTGCTTGGAGGTTGAGGGCAGTCATTTGCTCCTGGCCTATACCAGCAACAAACTACAACAGCTCCCATGCTTCCTCAGCTGTATTGGCCAGTGAGTAGGGGGGATTAAGCCCGCTCCTGGTCCTTCTTGGGAGGGAGTAAATGGGTGAGCAATACCTGCTAACTTCTGTGTACAAGTTCTGGGTAGCCCTACAACAGTGTGTAAGGGGGTGGTTCTTACTCCTTCTTACTCTTACCCTTTCTCTCCTCTGTGGGCTTGTAGTCCAAGTCACAATCCAGCCCTGTAGTCTTTAGACTTATATTATCGTTGCTTTTGCTGATATGAAGAGCCTCTGTATGTTTTTTTTCAAGCAACCTCATTTGGCCAAACCCAACCTCATTTTGGCCAAGCTAAGATGGAAACAGACATGTAGACCAGGTCATACTTTCTCACACTTTTCATACAGCAGTCCACGTGTTCCTTCCTTTGAACAAGTGTATGGAGGGGAACAAATTAATACAGAAACTGTGTGGCTTCACTAAAGCTACAGAGGCCAGATAGAGGGTGTGCAGGACCACTGCAAACGTAGAATAGATGGAGAGCTGGATCTGAATAGGTAGCAGTGAACTGAGGATCTGGACCACCAACCCTGTGGGTCCTGCCTAACTAAACCAAGGGGAAAGGAGTACTTGTGGCACCTTAGAGACTAACCAAGGGGATCATCCTTTGTGCATCTCACCAATCTGTTCTCCCTGACCTCCCAGCGAGGAGTGTGCAGCAGGACTTGGAGCCTTGCTGCTTGGGCTGCTGGTCATGGTCTGCATTCTGACTCTCTGGAGGAGTTACTGAGGGAGCAGTGGGAATTGCTACTGTCTTATTTTTATCGGATTAATTGGTTGCACTATGAGCTCTCTGCAGAGCAGGGCTATTCACTCTCTCCTTGCTTCATCCCCATTGGCCATGCAGCTGTTTATGGAGGGAGGGGAAGGCCATCCTATTTTGCCACCTTCACTCTTTGCATGGCCTCACTGCACAGGGACCTGCCCTATATAATGTAGCACACAAACAGCATTGTGATCAATTACATGTATGCACCTTCTGATCACTGGATACCACTGTGGTAGTGGCAATCATTGCTCTTCGCTAGCTGATATAAAGAGTTTGTAAAGTCATACTGGGTGCTGACTAAACCATTTCTTCACTGTTGTCCTTGAAAAATTGTTATTCCTTTTTTTTTTACTGTGGAACCCAAGCATCCAAAGCATGGATTGTGCTAAAGAATCTCTGAAATCCACTTTAGCAATGCTTAGAAAAAGCATTGCATACCAGTTGCTGTAGGGCTATCTACAAAACTGTCTAAAGCTTGCTAAGCATATTCAATCCAACCTCACTTGGAACTTCTAATAATACAATTTTTCAACTACTGGTTCCCTTGTGACCAGAGATTGAATTCTCAGGTCTTGTAAAGATTGGGATTTTACGAGGAAACCATTTTAATCTTGTTTCTAAATCCAAAAAGTGCCTTCAAGTGCAGTTCACATGATTCCTTCTTTGAAGGGGGTGCTTCTTTCATAACAAAAAAAAGAGCCTTCTACTTAATGTGCAATACTACTATTAACACCCCAAGCATCTAATTCAGGAGTGGCCAACCTGTGGCCACATGCCCTGCAGGGTCAGAAGATATTGGACTTTACATGTGTGACATTATGCCTAGGAAAGCTGTTGCTGGTCCCATACTGAATCTTGCCCATCCAGTGTTCACTGAGGTTAACTTTATTGAGTGCAGTATTACATTGGGGAGTGGAAATGTGCCTGTGGCAGGTCAATTTAAAGAAAAAAAAATGGCAGCTGTTTGAAGCTGTTCAGTGGGGTGATGCTGGGGGAGATGGCCAGTTTGCCAAGGGCAGGGAAAGCAATCAAAGGTACACATATTCATTCACCCCCTGGCTGTGTAGTTCTTCACATGGGATCAGATTCTTGTCCATTCTCTTGATGAGATGCACCTTACTCCGTAAATGGTGTCGGAATCTGGCCCATGAATATTACTTCCACACGTTCGGGATGTATGTGTCTATATTTAGTATTCTCAGTATTTGTCCAGTGATGCATTTGTGAGGGCTTATATTATGGAACACAGTGCATTGTTAACAAACTTGTCCAGTTTGTACTGGACCATCAATGGATAAAACAAACTCCACAATATAGTTTTATTTTTTTCCTTAAAACAAAAGCACATTTAGGATTAAGAAGCATCTGGAGGAAAAGGAGGGCTCGTCTCCCCAGTTGGGTATAAAACTCCTTAGGAAAGAATAGATCCAAAGATGTACCATTTTCATGTGAAATCTGATATTTCAGTTTGAATCAGCTTAACAAGTACTTTAGATGCTTAAGTCATAGTCCTTTATTTCGCTGTCTAAAATAGCTAGTGACAACATAAAAAATCCATTGGACTAGACAAAGACAGGTATTGTTTTTGCTTGACAGAGTTGAAACATGTATGGTAAAGTGAATTTGGTCCTGATAGAACACGGAATTAATTTTATATCAAGTCATTTTCAAACTATGGAAACGAAACAATGACTGAACTGTACAAATACAAGAATAGATTATCCAAGGCTCTTGGAAAATAATTTAATATTCTTACTGACACAGCTGCTTTAATAATTAACAAATTGTGTAAGTGCTGTCAAAACACCATCTCACTAGGTAGATGAATCAAAAACATGAATGGATTTTGCTAGTGTAAGGTGTTCAGAAAATATGTTGGAGAACATTTGAAGTTAGTTGCTCAGTGATTGATTACATGTTTCCCTGTTATAACTGTGGTGGTTCATGTGTATTCTTAGTTTGGAGATTGAGTTTTGTCTGAACTTTCTTTTTTGAGCCTTTGTTGCATTAGATCTGGGATTTTCAAAGAGCCACTAGGCTTCTTTGAAAATCTAATTCTAAAGCCCTAGTTTAGCAACAATTTATACTCCAAAGCTTTGCTATATAGGGATGGACTTAAGCACACGTACTTAAGTACCTTGCTCACTTGGGGCCCAGCAGCACGCGCTCTCTTTGCAGGTAGATTTACTTTCCACTAGCAGTGTCAGTGGAACTCCAGTGCAGATAAGGCATGAGTGTTTGCCTCATTGCAGGACTTCAGTCCTTGAAGGACATCACCTTTCTGCTGGGTGGCTGTGCAGGCGTGAATTTAACCCACAATGAATAAACTGCTGTTTAGAACCCTTTTTGGTTTGTTTGTGCTACACAGAATGTTATGCACTCCTGAGAGAGAGAGTGTGTGTGTGTATGTGTACATGTAACCCACCCACCCCTTGGGCGTGGTGTTCTGTCTCATCTAGTGGCACCGAGGCCACTTAGAGAGCAGTTAATAAGTCTGCTCTACAGCCTTAGTTAACAGCCAGTTGGCTTTTAGCTCATGCTGTAGAGGCTCATCCATTAAGCTCCAGACGCCCCAGGTTCGATCCTGCCCACCGATGACCAGGGATTTCAACTGGGAAGTCTCTGAAGCTCGGGAAGTGCTTCCTTAGCTAGGGGAAGTATGAAACCCACACACCTCCTGGGTGTGGTGTTCTGTCCCATCTGTTGGCACTGAGACCATTTAGAAAGAGAGATAAAATGAGTCTGCTCTTCAGCCTTAGCTAACAGCCAGTTAGCTTTTAGCTTATGCTGTAGAGGTTCATGCACTAAGCTCCAGAGGTCCTCGGTTTGATCCCACTCGCTGATGACCGGGGTCTGTTGGTGTTACATACTCAAATGGATAATAATATTTAAACTGTCAACGGTATGGCCAAAAACCCCCCAAAAGCCTGTTCTTCTTTTTCAGTGGATCCGTCTGGCAATTCTAATTTCCCAGATGGCTTCTCAATATTTTTGCTTTCCCAAGAGATTGTTGTAACCATGCTGAAAAAAAGAAATTAAAAAGTGCATGACACTGAAACTAACTGGCTCATGAGAAACACGTGGGGTGTTTTGTGGATTGCAGTTTAATTCCGCATTCTCTGCTGGGCCACAGTGATATCCCTGACCTTCCGTGAATGGCAGCAGTGACGCCCAGAATTAGCAGGACATTTTATCATTTGAAATCTTTGATGGAAATTCTTACTTACCAATATAAAAATGATAGGGTCTAAGCAACTGCTAATACTGCAGATGATTTCAGTGAGTTCATAAATGGTAAATATCATACTTATATTGTCAGAGTTTAGTTGGTAATTCAATCTGTAAATTAATACTGCTATCATCATGACATGATAGGGAATGAATGCAATAGCAAAAACAATCATTGCCACAGAAATCAACATCAGAGGTTTAGCAATTCTATTTCTTCTCTGTTGACGCTTCTTCAGTTGTTGTAATGCCTTAAGAGTCAACATATAGCAGGTAAATATGACTGTGGCTGGAATTAGGAATCCAAATACAACTCTGGAGATTGTGAATGGCACTACGAAGTGTAAAGGTTCTCCAATGTATTCCAGGCAAGCTACAGTGTCATTTCGTCTTCCAACTGCAAACGTATAGTAAAAATCAGGAACTGATTCAATGAAAATGAAGATCCATATTGCAATGGTACAAAATGTAGCCTTGTTTTTGTCCCACCACTTTAATGAACTGATAGGATGGACAGCACCTACATACCGATCAAAGCTGATGAGTGTCAGAAAATAGATACTTCCGTAGATATTAATATTGAAGAATATTCTTTTAAACTGGCAAAATGTCTGACTGGAGTATATGGCTAACTTCTGTAGATTATAGTAAACTGAAAAAGGAACCATGAGAATCCAAGTAAAGTCACACAGTGCCAGATTGAACAGAAATATAGTGCTACTAGTCCATGACTTTATGCTGTATGCATAATGTAGTATTGCAAAGATATTTCCCAGAAATCCCAGTAATAAAGCAAAAAGGCAAACCATAATCAGAAAATAACAGTACCACTCCAGTTTACTATAGGTGTTGCAGAAGAAAGTAATGCATGTAGCATTCAGCATCTTTCCATGATCTCTGCCTAAAGGGGAAAGTGAGACCAAAAGCTTTTGAAATAAAATGAAAGCATGAATTAAATCTATTGAATTTACAGTTCAGAGCTCTGAGTAAAATCCAACTTGTTTTAATCAGTAAAAACAATTCAGAAACCAGACGCTATTCTGTAATAGCTCATCTTCAGTACCTGAAGAATATATATATTTTAAAAAGATAAACCATTGCTTTATGGCAGCAGCAGCTCAGGCCATCATTATGAACCTATAGCAACACATTCTCTCTTTTCCACCTAATATTTGTAAGTAAATTTAGCCCTGAGGAGAAAATCTAGGTTGAACGCATGGGACAACTTATTTTTTCATAAGAGAGAGAGAGAGCGCATACAGTAGCATGATCTTCCCACTGTCCTCCCAATGTGCCTTTACCCAGCTCTGGAGGAAAGACCTCGAAGGGTCGGAGTATAGTTAATGCTCAACGCTCATTGTATTCTTGGCCTTTTTTACCTTGAATGTCAATAAGTGTACCTTTATTGAGAGTGGCATTTGTAATGTGGACATCTGCTCAGCGGCTGGCAGTCTGAGACCTCAAACTCTGAATCCTGAGAACCTGGGATGAAATCCTGACCCCACTGAAGTCAATGGCAGTCTGATGCCTAGAGCATTTGATAGGTCCCTTTTTATTTTTTGTCTAATTCTAATAATAATCTAGCCCATCGACACTGTATTTGCTGGGACTAAGGGGAATGAATTTTGTCTCACTTTCCATGGCATTGCCTGCACAAAGCCCAGTTACTTTGGCTTTGTCTGATAGGGGGAGGTGACGAAGAGTGGATGGGAAAATGGTGATTTTGACTCTAACAGAGTAGCATAGTGTGTAGCGTTGTGTATATTTCACAACAAGGGTTTTATGCTGATAAAGCTTGTTGTAAATTGGAGAAAATAAGAGTGGTAGTTTTTGTTAAATATTTTCCAAGTCAAGTTAACCCTGACAAGTTAACAAGTCTTTTTTGTGGTCATTTCAATGAAAGGGTTTCTTTTACTATACTGTATGATTTGGTTTCAAATAGTCCTTTGATCTGAAGTTATATGAATAGTTAGCACTAGACTTGTCTTTTTCCGTTATTTAGAGTGCTGGAGTGAAATCATACTCTGCCTTAGCTTAGCTTGCCTTTTAATTTTAATTTTTTTCTAAGAATTTTGCATTCTTAACAAATAATTAATTGAAGTTTGAATATTTTGCTGGGCTGGGTCACAATTAAGTCTAGCTGGTTATGTTTGTCACATCTCTGTCCAAATTACTGCAGCAGCTCCCAAGGGTGGAAAATCTGTCCAAAGCAGGGGTGCAGAGCAGAGCAATCTATTCACTATCCACACTCCAGTGGAGAGGCTCTCTATTTCTGCTGCTTAGGGAATATTCAGAAGTTTTTCTCAGAATAAAACGCACATACAATAATACCTTGTGTGAAAGAATACACTGCCTTCCAACGTGCTACTGATTTCCTGAAAAACATCAAGACTGAAGTTGTAGATGTGGTGGCATTTCCATCATGGGTCAGAGACCTGCAAGGTAAGCAAGTACTAGTATCTGCACTTTATTAGATGGAGAAACTGAGGCTCAAATTAAGAGCTTGATGCAGCAAGGTGGTAAGGGCACTTAGCTCCTTCTGGGGACATTTAGCTCTAATGGACGTAGATGGGAATCGAAGGTGCTCAAACCTGCCAGTTGAGGCACCCAACAGCTTGGGGATTGGGGCCAAAATTGCTGAGAAACTTGTGGGAAAGTTTGGAAAAAGGCTGGATTTCCTGACTTCCAGCTTGTATTTGAACAAGACCATTTTGATTATGGCTCTCTTTTGATATCTGGATATAAAGTCTTACTTAGTAAACATACATTTGTAACAGGCTTACTCATGATGGCTAAATCATGATACCCAAATCTGAAATATTAAAATAGCTATGATGCCTGTGCAATTATTATCCTTAATTATTATTTATATTACAATATTGGTCAGAGCATCAATCTGGATTAGGGCCACATTATATTATCTATTGTATAAACATTTACAAGATGGTCGCTATCCCAAAGACCTTATAGGTACTGATAGTGCTTATTGTACCATGCCATAAATGTATCAAAGATTTCTAGTGATAACGGAGACCGTGAGAGAGAGAGATGTTGCATGGAATTTACAGTCACATCAGTTAAAATATTTCCTGTAAGCTTATCTAAAACATTCGTTGCAGTCCGGGATCCATTAATTGCAAAGGATGCTCTTGCCCTTCAGTTTTATCCCCTCTACCCACAACCTTTCCTCAACTCCCCTCCACCCTCTGCATCTGCCTGTCTGCCCCACACCACAATAGAGTTCTTTCTTCCCATCCTGGCATCCTGTCCTTAGCCACTGAAATGGTTCTTCTTTACTGCTCTGCTAGCCAGTACCACCAGAATAACACGATCCAGTGGATTTGATTAGATCAATTTCAGAATTTAGGGCTAGGACATTGCACTTGTGAGTTATGAGAATTTTGTCCCCACAGATTGCAGTGTTCAAGGCTGTGTTCATGTATCATTAATCCATAAATAACCCTTAACGGTGACAGCAGGAAAGGAAATTGTTAGTGCAGTGACTAAAACAATGAGCAACAGAAGCATGAAAATATCCTTCTATTGCTAATGAGCAGTCACAAATGCTGTTAGTGCCTGGTCCTTCTCCCACTGAAGTCAATTTGTGTTTTTCTCTTGACTTCAACAGGAACAGGATTGAACTTTGGGGCTAAGAAATATTCTGGAGTCACTGCAAGTATTTTTTTTCAGTTGATCAATGTCCGCTTTTGATGGAGATGGCCTGGAAGAATGAGTAGATGCAAATGACAAATCAACTGATGGAGCATCCAAAAAACCCCAAATACCTATGATTTGAAAATTGGACGGATATCTGAATACCCTGTAAGCACTCAGCAGAAGTCTGAGTCACTCCAGGAGCCACACTGACCCCTTCAGCAGTCCTGAATTGGGAAGATGGAAAGGAGAATAAAAGCCACTTTAACTTCCCATCCACAAGGGCTGCAAGTTTTGTACTATGTCTAAGAGGTATAGAGCAGACTCTTACTCATGCTTTGTTTGATAGTGTGCTACAGCTCTAAACAACATAGAAGCATTGTAGGTTTAAAAAATGTGATCCATTTTATTGGATTAATTTCTACATCTTTTCATTAGCATTGTGGTTTTTCTTTAGGATCAGAAAGAAATATGGGTTAGAACTCTATGGCAGCTCCCCTCCCTCTGAATAGCTACAAGCTGTTATAGGAGCCAACTTGGCTTCTGTTTCTAGAAGAAATTAGGTTGCTCAATCCTTTTAATTATATAGAACAAATAGGGCCAGATCTTCACCTGGTGTAAATTGCCTTAGCTGCATTGTGGCGTGAGGTATATTGCTTGTAACAGGTATGCTAATTCACCTCTTGGCTTGCCTCAGTGCTCTAAAATCCCCAGGGCTCTGCTTTCCATTCATGGAATGTCTCTTAGGCTCTACAGAGCCTGGCAAGCAGTGGATAGTGAGATAACTGAATCTCCTTTGGCTACTCTACCTGCCTTGGCTTCTAAATTGTTGGGCTCAGTAGAGTTCAATGTTTGTACAAAAATGATTTATTGAACTTGTGTTTTGAGCTGGGAAGACCATATTACATCACTGAAATTAATCTGACCTACCTACAGTTAATTTGTGGTTACAGCTTATTAAACAACCATTCATATGGCATCTAACATAAAATATTGGGCAAAGATTGTCTTCCATTAGACTTGGGCCAATATTTTTCCAAAAATATTTTATTGTATAAGTAATTTTTTACCAAGGACCATGTTCTGCTGTGGTATAACATTCTTGATTTCAGTGGAGTTACACCAGGCATTAATTTGGCTCTATTATTGAAAGATTAAATCCAATTACAATCTAGAAAGACATTACATCACATGCCATTTATATAATTTAGTTCCTTAAGATCCAATCTCTCTCAGTCCATTTTCCCTTCTTCTCTGCTGTTCCTTAAAATTAATGCCGTGATTTTGAATGAATTGCTTTCTTTCTCTTTATTGACCTCCATAGTGCTACCTGGCCATTCATGACTGTATTTGAAGCTGCCTGGTGCTATTTAGGTTGGATTACTAGTTTTTGTTGTTGTGGTATGGTGTTCCATTGGTGTCCTTTTCCGTATTACTGACTGAGCACCATGTAATATATTCCCATTAGTTGCATATGCTCTCAATACTGTTCTTGTTAGTTCACATTCTACACAGCCTTATAAAACTAATATTAAGAGGAGTTTTGTTATAAATATATTATCAAACGTAGTTTGCAATGTTTGTTCACTGTAACATCTTATCTTTTTGGTTATTAATCATTCAGTACATTATGTTGTGTGCAGAATTGAGTTGCTATAATAAAATGTAATGGACTGTTAAAGTCGAACATTTCAAGTTCAACTGCATTCAGCATATTATATTTTCAGGATTTATGTCTGTTAGTATGAATGGAACAATATACAACATAAAACTATTCCTATAATAGTAAGTGAGCATATGTTGTTATTCTCAAATATTTTGTAAAGTTTTTTGTAACGTTTTAACAGATAATCCACAATATAAACTATTTCTTTCACCAGGCAATGAAGTTATGCACCTATCTGAGAGTGAGAGTAAATCAAATCCTATATGTCAGAAATAAGCTACAGTAGTTGGATATTTAAGAATTTGCCAAGATGAAGCAAACATTACTTCATTTAAAAAGTTATATGCATTTGTATATGTATGTGTGTATTAATCAGTGTGAGTGTGATAGATGTATTCCTATAAAATAGGAAAAAGGAAGGCACTTTAAAAGAATAGAAATGGCAGGAGTATCTAGTAAATCTTTCCCTTACCTTGTCTGAAAATGCTGAAATTATCTGTGATACAGAATTCTCTGTTCCAAACCATGTTTTTACTTTCCATTAACCTGGAGTCTTTTCAAAGTACAATGCTATTTTGCAAATATTGTTGTTAATCTGTGGATTTAGTAATATTCCATATACTGTGATTACTCTTCAGAGAGCAATTGTCAAACTGCATAAGAGAGATGTCTTTTACTGTTAGGCTCCTCCTTTCAGTAAGGGAGGATACATTTCTATTACCATATTTTTTTTCTGCATCCACCCAGTTTTGCCATGAGAAAGACAGGTCTTCTTGTAAATCCCAGAAACAGATAAAATCATGAAAATATGCTTCAGTTGTTGTACATGATGTGTTAGGATAGAAGAGTTGCTCTTTCCTGTGCTTTTTGGAATGGAATGATTCCATCAGTTTGCCTTTGGGCAGTGGACATGCAGTCTGATCACAAGCCATTAGAAGGTAACATGAATAAGCCGCTGCTGATTGCACCCAAATCACTACAACACACGTTATTCAGTCTCCAGTGCTATGAGGTGAGGATAAGTTACTGCCAAGAAAGTCAACAGTGGTTGCACATACACTGAGCAGGGCATAGTTTTCAGATTACAACATTTCAGATTACAATCCAGAACAGATTGTCTATCACCATGCTACAGGAACTTCGCCTCTCTTGTGGGAGTTCCAGGTAATTCAATAAAAGCACCAAACAGGATTGGGTGCTACAATCAGTAAAACGATTCATACTCCAAGCCAGATCTCAAGGAGCAAGTGCCAAAGTAGATTATCCCGTAATATCAGGTGAAGGATGAGCTGTGTGTGCAAAACAGGTTTTTGTTTAAAAGGGACTGAGCAGTAATCCCAGCTGAATTAAGAGCTGACATCATTAGATGGTTACATTCTTCACACCTGTGTAGAGAAGCATGCCTGGGATGATCCAGGGAGTGTATCTACTGGCCAGGCATGAATGTCCAATTGAGAAAGTCCATGGAATAGTACGAGATGTGCAAAAAGTATAGACATCAACAATGGAACGAGACTCTACAGCTCCATGAAATCCCAACCCAACTCTGGGAAAAGGTTGGAACAGACCTGTTCACTTTTAATGATCATGATAGATTACTACTGCCATTTCTGGGAGGTGGGCTATCTGCCAGATGCTCAGGCAAGAACTGTGATCAGGAAACTGAAGGTGCTTTTTTGCAAGGTACGGCAGACGTGACGTGCTATGCTTAAACAACGGTTCTCAGTACACTGCAGCAATATTCAAATGATTTAGCACCAAAGGGGAATTTGAGCGCAAGAAGTCTTACCTTAGCTTTGTGGTTACGTAGGGGTAGGCAGAGTCAGCAGTAAAGGCAGCAAATGCAAAACAGATAGGAAGGAATCCCTACCTGGAAATGTTGAACCATTTGCAATACATCCTCCCATAAACTAGATACAGGAAAAGCTGTGTTCCCTGGCACTTTACAAACTGGAAAGCTCTATAAACTGGCATTTCGGGAGGGAGTGCGGGGCGCGGGCTCTGGGAGGGAATTTGGGTGCAGGAGGGGGCTCAGGCAGGGGATTGGGGCATGGGAGGGATTTTGGGGTGCCGGATCTGGGCGGCACTCACCAGGGCGGCTCCCCACAAGCGGCAACGTGTCCAGAGAGGCATGGCCAGGTCAATGCTCCTAGGTGGAGGAACGGCCACAGGAGCGCTGTGTGCTGCTCCTGTCCCACCACAAGCGTTGGCTCTGCAGCTCCCGCTGGCTGGGGACCGTGGCCAATGGGAGCTCTGGGGGCACCTGCAGGTGGAGGCAGAGTGCAGAGCTGCCTGGCTGTGCCTCCCTGCACCCCCTCTCGCACCCCAACCCTCAGTCCTGAGCCTCCTCCTGCACCCAAACTCCCTCCCTCTTAGTTAACTAGAATTTTTGGCTTACCAGTACCCCCCCATTCCCCCAACCTGATGGATAACAAAGCTTTTACTGTAGTAGGCTGGCACAGGGGCTGATGGTCTGGAGAACCAAGACTCTGCTTCCCATGAGAAGTTGCCATGGTCCAGCAGAAGAACGATGGGCAGTACACATAAGCAGTTAAGAGAATGTCAACCTAGGTGGGCAGCTCACTACAATAAAGCCAAGAACCTGATCCCACTACACACGGATGAGCAGGCCTGGGTCCAGCCAGCAAATAGGCACACAAAACAATAGCAAAAGGCAACACAGTGGACACAGGTCCTGTGATATAGCTACAGAATAAGAACCGTGGTAGAGACTTCATTGAAGACAACTGTTGAGTAGCAGCAGACAGCCAGAACACCCAGACATACTGGGCTCAGGCTAGGACGAGGTGGGCTTAGAAAGACCCTCAGCCATCAGCTAGCCTGATGTAGGTGGTATACCTGGAGAACTGAGGCATATGAGTAAGCCGACCAACTGATTGAATACAGCCATAGGGTGGAAGCAAGTCCCCCACCAGCAGCTGCAATGTACAAGAAGTGGGAGGCTGGTTCGAAGACAGCCCACTTTAAAGACTATGAGGTCTAACAGACTGCAATGTGCTGGTGGTAAAGGCCATGTCCCTGAGTTGGTCTATCTACTAGTAACCTCTGGCCCCAGCAAGTCAGCAAATGGTGGCACAAAAGACAACAACAACAGCAGTTAAAAGGAAAGATGTCACAACCTGCCTGGAACGTGAAGGGAGGCACACAGACTGCGGGAAGGAATAGGTTGGTAGAGGCAGCAAGCAGTCAGTCTGTTTGCACAGTGATTAAATTCTAGGTGCAGTTTCAGCATCTCTGTTAATAAAGAGCCAGTTTAACTTTAGAAACATTTAGACTTTAGAAACTTTAGAAACAAGTTTTTGCAAATAAATGTCTGACAAACTTCAGGGCATATCAAAAAACCTGTGACTGACATACTTTATTCCCAAGTTAAATGTTTTTAATTACAGGTTTCAGAGGAACAGCCGTGTTAGTCTGTATTCGCAAAAAGAAAAGGAGTACTTGTGGCACCTTAGAGACTAACCAATTTATTTGAGCATGAGCTTTCGTGAGCTACAGCTCACTTCATCAGATGTTTACCGTGGAAACTGCAGCAGACTTTATATACACACAGAAATCATGAAACAATACCTCCTCCCACCCCACTGTCCTGCTGGTAATAGCTTATCTAAAGTGATCAACAGGTGGGCCATTTCCAGCACAAATCCAGGTTTTCTCACCCTCCACCCCCCCACACAAATTCACTCTCCTGCTGGTGCTAGCCCATCCAAAGTGACAACTCTTTACATAATCAAGTCGGGCTATTTCCTGCATAGATCAAGGTTTTCTCACATCCCCCCCACCCCCATACACACACAAACTCACTCTCCTGCTGGTAATAGCTCATCTAAACTGACCATTCTCCAGGTTTAAATCCAAGTTAAACCAGAACATCTGGGGGGGGGGGGTAGGAAAAAACAAGAGGAAACAGGCTACCTTGCATAATGACTTAGCCACTCCCAGTCTCTATTTAAGCCTAAATTAATAGTATCCAATTTGCAAATGAATTCCAATTCAGCAGTTTCTCGCTGGAGTCTGGATTTGAAGTTTTTTTGTTTTAAGATAGCGACCTTCATGTCTGTGATTGCGTGACCAGAGAGATTGAAGTGTTCTCCGACTGGTTTATGAATGTTATAATTCTTGACATCTGATTTGTGTCCAGAATTATAACATTCATAAACCAGTCGGAGAACACTTCAATCTCTCTGGTCACGCAATCACAGACATGAAGGTCGCTATCTTAAAACAAAAAAACTTCAAATCCAGACTCCAGCGAGAAACTGCTGAATTGGAATTCATTTGCAAATTGGATACTATTAATTTAGGCTTAAATAGAGACTGGGAGTGGCTAAGTCATTATGCAAGGTAGCCTGTTTCCTCTTGTTTTTTCCTACCCCCCCCCCCCCAGATGTTCTGGTTTAACTTGGATTTAAACCTGGAGAATGGTCAGTTTAGATGAGCTATTACCAGCAGGAGAGTGAGTTTGTGTGTGTATGGGGGTGGGGGGGATGTGAGAAAACCTTGATCTATGCAGGAAATAGCCCGACTTGATTATGTAAAGAGTTGTCACTTTGGATGGGCTAGCACCAGCAGGAGAGTGAATTTGTGTGGGGGGGTGGAGGGTGAGAAAACCTGGATTTGTGCTGGAAATGGCCCACCTGTTGATCACTTTAGATAAGCTATTACCAGCAGGACAGTGGGGTGGGAGGAGGTATTGTTTCATGATTTCTGTGTGTATATAAAGTCTGCTGCAGTTTCCACGGTAAACATCTGATGAAGTGAGCTGTAGCTCACGAAAGCTCATGCTCAAATAAATTGGTTAGTCTCTAAGGTGCCACAAGTACTCCTTTTGTTTTTAATTAGGTACTCTCTGCATGTCCATTGTGCGTGAGGGAGAGGGTACGGGGGTCTCTGCAGGGAACTGTGACTCTCCGCCACTGTGAGGCAGGCCGGGAGTCTCATTATCCTTTGCTGTTTCGTCCGGCCCCCGGGCTGCGGGCTGCCATTGGGCATAGGGGCACCAGTTTAATAATACTGCGTAGGGCCCCATAAATCCTAAGGATGGCCCTGATTCTGTGCAAACTAAAAAGGCAGAAGTAGCAAATCACCTGTTAGGTGGATGAATAACATGCTTAGTGCCAAATTCTGCCCAGTCTTATGCCCTTTGCTACCCCAGCGAAATCAATATTGGATTGCACAGGATGTGTGTCAGGGCAGAATATGGCCTTTGGTATAACAAAAATTTACCAAAAATGCACTCTTTTCTACTTCAAATATTTGATAAGAGAAAAGGCTCCCATTAGATAGATCAGAGAGAATGGGATGAGTGAGTCAATGGGCTTTCTCCAATGGTTGAAATGAATCATAATGGTCAGTAAACCTTCCCAGCTCCACCTCAAAAATGCAAGTAATCTGTTGCACTGAGTTTCATATTTAGCCTGTCATGTTTGAAGATACAATATTGGAAATTTGTGGGTAAAATACTGAGCATTTTCAGTGAATAAATGATGAAAAAATGTTTAAGATTTTAGCTGATGACCCTTTAGCATTGCTGCCTACAGCAATGTGCTGTATATTACCACCTGTCATATTTAATCAGGCAATCTCCTTGCCTGGTATTTAGCAGCAAGTCTTTTATGTTTCTCATATGTTGCCTCATCAGTAAAAATTCCTTCTGTGTCAGGTTATTAGTGGGGTGTTAAATGTAATATGCTGATCTAAGCCCTTTTAAAAATCAAATCTGTGATATTTCCTTTCTGTTTTTGCTGGGCTTCAGGCCCCGAATGCAAAATAATTCTAAACCTTCCTGCTTTCACCCACCCACTCTTCCTTCGATCTTTAATAGCTGCAAATGAAGAGCCAAACAGAAGGTAGGAGTCATTACAGCTAAGTGTAAACTGTAGAACTGGGGGATGTCATTATATTGCAGAAAGACTGTTGTGCCTATGACATTAAAGCCAATCCTACTCCAAATACAGTTGTAATATTATATTTATGAAATGGTAAGAACATTAACATGAAAATAATCACAGCTCAGACACTCCAGATAACATTTAGTCCTCTGAGATGCAGTGACAATTTCTGGCTAGGAAATAAAAAATGATTATCTTGTTAGTGGCACTGCAGGCTCTGCTTTGCAATGTGATTATTTACTATTTCTACTACATTAGCATTTTGGGCATGTCTACTCTGCATCTGGGAGCTAGCTTCTCAGCCTGGGTCCACAGACTTGTGTTAGTAGGGCTCTAATGCTAGCTGTGTGGACATAACTCTGACATTGCAGCTGGGGCTGGAACTCAGACTCCCAAGTTCATCCATGCCAACAGGCTTCAGAGCCCAAGCTGCAATATCTATGATGCTATCTTCAGAGGGCTAGTGTGAGCCTTGATAAAACAAGTCTGTGGATCCGAGCTGGGAGGCTCGCTCCCAGGTGTAGAGGAAGTATTGTTATTCCCATTTTACAGGTGCGGAACTGAGGCACAGAGAAAGTAAACAGTTTGACCAAGGTCAACCAGGAAGTCAACAGAAGAATCAGAAACTGAACCCAGCTGCCCTGAGACCGAGTGCACAGCCTTAATTACCAGACCTTTCTGTGCGGTTGTTCCACCTCAGCCGTTAAGCAGAGTTGAGCCTAGTCAGTACTGGAATGTGAGCTCTCCAGTGTCTTGCCACAGTAGTGGTTTTGAGTAGCTCAAACCATCTCAAAATCTCCCATATTGGCATTCCGTGGATATGGAACAGGACACATGGCAACCTGCAGAACTCTACAAGAAAGGGGAAATTGCCCAGCACAATTGTCTTGGATCTTTCTGAGAGGAGGTTACAGAACAACTGTAGTAAACCAAACCCTCTGACCCAGGCAGTACTGTTTGTTAAACACATGTGGTAATTAAGGATGCCATAGTACATTTTGAAGAATAGGTGTGTCCTCGCTGCAACTGGTCAGAAAATCACCATCTAAATGAAATTTCAAAAAGAAGTGTGTGTGTGGGAGGGGGAAAATTATGTGAATAGTTTTGTTTGTTGTTTTTGGCCAGTTCTAGGCTAGGCCAGATTCTGATTTTGGATTTCCCAGTCTAAGGGCTCAGTCTAAGGTGCTGAGCATTGTGGTCCTGATTCAGTATAGCACTTAAGCATGTGCATAGATTGGAGCCAATAGGATTGCTCATCTGCTTAAAGTTAAGCAAGTGTTTAAGTGCTTTGCTGGATCAGGACCAGAGTTCTCAGGACTTTGCAGGATGAAGCCCTAATTTAGGAAATACCCCTTCAGTTGTATAATTCCCCTTCTAAACAATCACCTTCCTACTCCTTGAACTGGAGTCCTGCTACTCCTGACTCAGTAGGACAGTCTGTTTCCACTTCCGATCACTGCTTTTCAGTGTACATATTATTTGTAAGACATTTTGGGAGAACAGTTAAAGTAAAAGATGCTTAGACAATTTAAAAATATTTTAGTAGAGAAAAAGGTGATAGGTGCTGAGAAAGACATGGATTTAATATTAACAGGGTAGTGTGTGTTTGATTATTGTTTATTTTACTTCTTGCAAAAAGAAGTAAAATAAACCCCGTTGTGTTTTCATTGTATTTATGAACCAGATACCCTGAAGAGATATTAAGCTTGGTTATACTTCCTGTTATAGAGCAAACCAACCTTCTTTTGCTTCAGTATGGTATTTACACCATTTTTTTTTAAATGTCTTGCTGTTTTGCTTTTTGGCTTTTCCTGAGCCTAACAGTTTCCTGTGTTTTTTGCACAGGTTGCCATTTCTTCTCTCTGCTTGCATAATGGTTCGTTATTGTTTCTTTTGGGGGCAAAAGTTATCCTGCTTGTAGTGAAAACTTTTTAGATCTAAACCATTTTGTCTGGCAGCTTTATGAATTTTAGCACCCCTATCAGATCAAATAATAAGATTAAGGAATTCTATCAATGCCACAGGGTGTGGACATCATCTGCAAGCCCTTTGGTGGGGAATTTGAGAAGTGTGAACACAGAACCCTAAGGCACATCCTTTGCAAAAGTATATCCTATAAAATAGTTAACATATAGCACAGTTTAAAAAAAAAAAGTGACTCTTGCCTTGAGTATTAAGTTGGCTTTTAGATTAATTCCAGAGATAGTTTTCCCTTGTATAGTAATTTGTCTTAATTGAATTAATGTGTTATTCTCCTTGAACAGACTAGGGCTGAGATCCTACAGTTTGAACCACTAGTACAGACTCTTGCTCAGCCCATGGGATTCTGCATAGGTACAGGGGTCCACACTAGTGTATCTGATTGTAAGAGCAGGGCCTAAGTTGGGTGGACAGCAGTTTATGGAGCGCATACCCAAATACCTTATAATATAGCAGGAATATTCTCCAGCTATGCTGAGTGCAAGAAAAGGCTGAAAATGGTATAGAAACTGTAAAATCCTGAATTTTTTTTTTTTTTATACACAGAAAATCGAGTTATTGCATTTCATAAGTAAGTACAGTTTAGCAAACTGTTTTGCTTTTGCTATAAAGTAGAGATACATTTGTATTCTGGATAAAATAAAACTGATTTCTTATAATATTCACACCACAGGTCAGTTATTCCGGCTAAAAATGTTTCGAGAGGATCATGGATCTTGGATGACAATGTTCTTCAGCACCATTCTCTTCCTCTTCATTTTCTCTCACATTTACAATCTGTGCCTCCTTATGGCAGGGAATATGAGGTAGGCCTTGGGTTTCTTTGTCTTCTATTGGTGTATATATTCTCTCTGGAATTTATTTTATAGTGTGCTCCTGTATAATTAACAGTTTACTATAATGAAAACACATTAGCATTTGAAATCTACCTTTTTAACACCTCTGTTTTTCTGTATTTAGACATGATGATAATTTAGCAGTTTGACTGACTAAGAGGTTTGATGATCAGTGATGAGGAGGATGAAGCTAATTAGTTCACAATTATAAAAATGTGACCTAAGCTATTAATTATTAAGCCAACTTACTAATGATTCTTGTATCTACTGCTTATAGTTTGTTCACAGAAAAAACTACATTAAACTGAAGTTAAGGTTGAGTATGTATCAGTAATTTAAGGGTAAAAACATTACAGAGACATTGTAATCATCCCAATACGAAGCATTACAACCCAGGAAATTCAGATGATCAAATGGGTGAATATCTTGTCTACTTAGCAAGCCAAAAAAAAAACTCTTAAAGAATGTGATGATGTGTTGTTTAATGGACTGAAATACATTAAGGAAATATAAATGTGATGTATTATAGGTCCCAGTGTGCTGCCAAAAATATATGCAGCATGTGAAGTCCCATTACCAACATAAGATAAAATAAAAGCTGAACTTAACTAGTTGATAAAACAACTGTGCTAATAATGTGGTCACCATAATACCACCAAACAAATTATGAAGTTGTATTGGTCCAATAGATATGAATAAGGGCATCAAATGCAATTGCTATCCTAGGAGAGCAAGTGTCCATGTGGTCAGAAAACCATCAAGGCTCTGAGGTGGTAGTTACTGACAGATGCCTAATATAAGTAAGGTAGGATAATCTTCCCAACTCATGGAGGTTTAGGTCTTACATGTCCATCCTGCATTTGTGTCGGTTATTGACTGTCATTTTGTTACTATTATGCTTTATTTGCATTTGATTTTCCAAAAAATAGAAGATATATCTAGCTCTTGGAGTCAGTGGATACTGGGCCCTGCCAGGTGACAGCTTTAAGTTTTTGTAACCTTGACTCATATTCAGAAATGAAGTTAATTCACTCTTGCCAGCACGTCTGTGCCTCGCCTTTGTTACTCTCTCCCTTGGTTTGTTTGCATACTGCCAGCTGTGCTGAAATGACCCCCTGATAGTGAAAGCCCATGTACACACAGACAGACATGATCTATTTATAAAATAGCATGTATTAGTCAATCTATCTTCTTATATAACATGAAATAAAGTCTCTCCATCCTTGGTATTTATGCCAGTCTGATATTTGAAGAAAATTGTTATGAGAAATCGACTGTGCTATGCCTAGTGAATCATTTGGACTCTGAAGGTTTATTGGAATGCGCTTGGTGCATTTCTAGCGTTGGGACAGTAGGCAAGAATGTAAACAAACAGTAAAAAAAAATCTCACTCTTCAGCTATGTCACTTTGATGTAGAATAATATCACTTCCTCCCACATCATATACGTGTCTCTATACTTTTCCTGCAAAATTCTTCCATTCAGAAACAAACTTTTCCGCTGTAGATAGTGTATTCAGACAAAACAGAGCTTGAATTGGCTCTCTCAGAGTACAGGTATGCAGTATGCATTGATTCTCTGAAAAAAACCCCACCATTTGGGTTTGGGAGACTCATCAATAAAAGAGAGAATGCCAGAGCCCACTGTTTAACTCTCTCTCTTACAATGACATTTTCGAGAGTTTCAGAGTAACATCCGTGTTAGTCTGTATTCGCAAAAAGAAAAGGAGTACTTGTGGCACCTTAGAGACTAACCAATGTATTTGAGCAGAGTGGATTTCCTCTCATTTTTGTGAACACGTTTGTGAAAGCTGCTTGTTTGACTCTATACAAAGGGGTTACAGCGTGGACAGCGCACTTTGCCACATTGCCTTACTAGTGGAGCCCAATCCTACACTGGAGGAACTGGCATTGAAGGTAAAGGGGTAGGTCAGTATCCATGGTCAGACAGTCTGTAGTCTCTGCACAGATTGCTGACGTGCCTACTTACTGCGATGTGGACTCCTGAACATTAAATACTTTAAAATAAAAACATTTACAATAATAAAATCATCCTTCCAAAACAAGGGCTGAGAGCAGGGCTTGTTTTAGGGGTGGGCAAGCAGGGTGGTCACCTTGAGTATCAACTTCTTGGAAGGTTCTCCACCCTGACTGGCAAAAGCTGGCTGAGAAAGCCTTAAAATCCCAACCCCTAAGGCTGAGTGGGAAAAGATCAACTCTTCTTGTGCAGTGTGCACATCACTTTGTCCCTCTACCAGCTAGCTTTGTGTGATGGCAGGGGAATGAAGCTGACAAGTTCCTTCATCTCTGAATACTTGATCTTGTCAATGAAAAGTCCCTAGTGGCTCACAGAATGGTGATATTGGGAGAGTGAGGAATGTTGCCAGATGCATGTTTGCGCTGGTGATCACAACAAAAACAATGTCCTGTTGGGGGTTGGAGTGGGTAGGTTTGGAGTGAGTGAGTCCCAAGACAGGAGATAGAGCTTTAACATCGTTTCAAGACTCATCTCGGAGTATGGGATAGGTTTGTGTTTATTGATGAGACACTTTTTTAAAGTGCTATTCCAATGAGTGTCTATGTTTGTCAGACCCAAGAATGTTTCATTAGTGTCCCTTTAAAAAATAAAAGTTTAGGAATTGTGCTTTACTGGGAGCTGCAAATAGGTGGCCAGTTTGTTGGTGGCTGAATACACACTGTGCAGCCAAAGGTTGCTTTGAGAGTATGAACAGCTGGATCAAAATCTTTGATTAGCCTTTCGTGACTGACAGAGTGAGGATAGAACTCTACTCTATTGAGAACACCATCTTGCCCATTAATGTCATTTCTTATTAGGGGCTCCCCTTTGTATTGAAACCTCCATTGTAGGTTAGGGCATCCATTTTTTGGCAGTAGGGGCTTGACACCTAGTTGGATGACTGTCTGAGAAGTTGGCAAAGAGCAATATAATGCTATCAGGTCTGATTCTCTCTCAATTACCAGCCCAACCACAAGAACAATGAACTCTCTCAACCTGGGTATATGGTCCAATGAGGTCAGAGACTACATTTAAGAGGGGAATTCTCTCTCTGACAGGAGTGTGTGTAGCAGATCATAGCCACCATGCAGGAAGACTGGGCTAAGGAGGTAGAAAATCAGAAAAGCTGCTTATCCTATGGAGGCTCACCAGACACAGGACACAGAGGGGGCTGATTTCAGGATTGTTTGTTATTTTCCAAAAATCTGTAACTCTCTAATGCTGTTGAAGAGTAAAATGCCTGTGGTTAAGAAATTCCTTTTCTAAACCTGAGTTCCTTGCCTGCCTGCCATCTTGTCCCTGAAGGGCTGGAATGCTCCTTTGAGGATCTAAGGCAGCTGGACTGAAGGATCTTACTGTCCAAGAAGGGTGCTAGATACAAGGTGTGTATCTGGGAATATGCCTGAGAGACCCACAGCTACAAACTGTGACCAGTCACCACTAGAACAGGTCGAGAATCTGCTACAGAACAATTTTTTTTTAAATGCCAATTCATTGAAACAAAACCTGTGTGGAAATTATTAATTTTTGATGGAAGTCATCTCAGAACTAGGGGTGAACTAGAAAGAGAGCCCCTGGAATAGCCAGGTGGCTAGGGCACTCACCTGGAATGTGGGAGACCCCTCTTCAAGGTCCTGCTCTGCCTGATTCAAAGTAAGGACAGGAACATGAACCTGGGTCTGCCACATTCTAGGTCAGTGCTCTTTATCTCTTTTCTGTTGGAGCTGTTCCTCATTGTATAAATATACTTTGGATCTGAGACATTGACTAGCCTAGTGGTTAAGGCACTCACATAAGATATGGATACCCAAGTTCAAGTCCCTATGACTCCCACATCCCAAGAGAATTCCCTAACTACTGGGGTGGGTCTCTCTGCTTTTCATGAAGCATTTCTAAAGGTTGCAGTTTCATCCCAATGTGGAACAGGAAAAATGTTTGAAATTGTGAAAATTTCCCACCCAGCCCTTGTCACTCTCCAGACCCAGGGGGCGGATGAGATGTGATTCCCAGCAGGTGGGTTCACTCACAAACTGGTGTCCATCCAGACAGAGAGACCGGGGGGTAGGTAGTGACAGTGACCTTTGTAACACTAAGATGGTGTGTAAGTTAAGGCAACTGAGAGTGGTTTATGCACAGATGACAGAGGTTTTATTTCAGAAAGTTTTCTCTCTTTTTTTTTCTAAGAGCACTAGAGTCTAAAACTGATTAAAGAGAAACTGAAGAATGCTAGCCTGAGTGGTGATAAAGGCTGAGATTTTCAAAGGATCTGAAGGCAGTTATTTCCCCCAACTTCCATAGAATTCAATGGGATTTGTGTGGTTATGGCCCCTTTGAAAATCTCGGCCAGAGAGCTATGTCTGGGATCTGCCTGCTTGAGAGGCTGCCTTGCTCCTTCTGCCGTATTGCCAGGACTGAGGCAATAGTGAAAAGGGTGGTTTTGGGCAGTCATTCTTAGTTTTCATATAGCATTTCATCCTTAGGTCTCAGAGCACTTTCCAAAGGACAGTGTATAGCAGTATCCTCATTTCACAGGGGGGGCTGCTGAGTCACAGAGATGAGATGAGTGACTTGCTCAAGGTCACATGGTAGGTAGAACCCAGGTCTCTTGACTACCAAGCCAGTGCCCTGTTTTAGGCCCAATTGTTTAGCCACCTTCATGTTGTTTTAATCTACTATGGCCTTCCATGGTCTAAATTCTGTTATCTTGTACTCAAGTCCACTAGTGCTGGCCTGTTGTGGAAAGTCCTGCCTAGCTCCTGATATCTCTCAGGCATCTCTAGAAGATTATTGGCTCTGCAATGTCATAATGCAGACAGGACTTCCAGCAGCTGCCAGGGTGGGTGGACAGCATATCTATGACAGGACAAAGGTACAGATGAAAAGCAATATTGTCCCTTCTATTTCAGTGTTACTGAGAATTATTTTTAAAGCAATAGTTGGTCTTTTGCCCTTGTGCAGTATTGGTTAACTGAGACCATTCACATTCTTACAAACCTCATCACTGATTCTGATGCAAGAAAGAAACTGATACATGAGAAGACAGCTGTGTTAATTTAAAGCTTCATTTGAAACATATGGAAGAGGGGGGAAAACTCCTTGTTAGCCAAGTGGAAAAGAACAAATTATGAGGATGAGAGAAAATGGTATAAAACCACAGTGTTGTAATCACATAGCATTTGACATTTGTAAATGTGTTCTGGGAAGAGCCACATGATGGCAGCAAAAGTCATGTTTTAAAAATAAATATGATGGTTATGAGTTAAGAGCAGCAGGATTTTTTCTATTGAAAACTAATTTTTATTCTGGATTATTTGGTGTCAAAATCTCAAACTGAATTTTTATTTCCTTTTCAATCTGTATAGTTTCATTTAAACATAGACATTTTTATTTTTGAACTGTCTATTTCATATTACTTGTTCTCATTTGACTATAGACCACCCAATTATACTATTGTATGGAAAGATAGTATAAATTCATAACAAGATTAATTGAAGTTTGTTTCAAATGGGACACTTTAAAATGGAATATTGGCCTCCTGTTTAAAGAAAGATCTATCTATGGATGTGTTCAGATATACCATTATTCAATAGTACAAAGTAATTTAAAGCTGTAGCCACAACACACTTTCTTTCTGGTTGTTGATTATGACCTTCTGCGGTTAATAATACAGTTGTCACTATTGTCTCATGCGAGTGCTGGGTCTGTCATAACAGTTTTTGATGCACTTTCTATATGTATTCTTTCACTGTGATTCAGTTGTTTTTATAGAGTTTGAGATTAACATTTCTTGGTACTTCTGTGTCTTTGCTTTTAATGTAGAGTGTTTCAAGCATGTGCTTAGATCCTATTGAAGTCAAGAGGTGAAACTCTGGCTCCAGTGAAGTCAATGGCAAAACTCCCATTGACTTTAACAGAGCCAAGATTTCACCGAAGGACTGTGCTGAATCCACAAAGGCCCTGAAGCCCTTAAGTCCTGTTTGTAGGCACCACTGCATTCCACCAAACTCCTGCTCAGCTGCTGTCTAACTCTGTAGGTGCCTAAAGTTGATCGGCACCTAAGTTTTTGCAGTAAAAGTTCCCTAGGTGCCTTTGTTTGTGCCTCTAAGCATGTGTGCTGTTGCCTTACTTCAGACATGCAGGTGGCTGTCTCCTGCCTAAACCCCAGAACAATCCATGAGGAAGATAGGTGTTCCTCTGCCTAGGGGTTTGTGTGTGTGCACACCTTTAGCCCAGTGGCTAAGGGCACTCCCCTAGGAGTACAGAAGATCCTGGTTCAAGTCCTCCATCTGCCTGATAAGGAGAGAATTGAACAGTCTCCTATCTTGCAGGAGACTACTCTAACCACTAGGTTATCTAAGTTTTTCCTCTTTAATTAAATATTAAATTGGCCAATGACTAAGAATGACACTATAGGCTAGGGCATTCACCTGAGAAGTTGTAGAACCCTGTTCAACTCCTCTCTCATTAGGCAGAGAGGGAGACTTGAACCAGGGGTTTCCTATATCCCAGGTGAAAATTCTAACCACTAGACTATAGATTATAGTACTCTTCCTACTCCTGTTTCCCTTCCCCTAGCTGTTTTATGTGGTGTTCAACAACCTTTGATCAGGCCCTGCAGGTGACTTAGGTGGCTAAGTGCCTGTCTTCCTGGTTCATGAATCACAATAGAGCTAGGCACTTTCTTTAGCAAGGGCTTAGGGACTGAACTCAGATGAGCAGGGCTTAGGATGCATCCCTTTTGTTGGATCTCCCATTAGCTACCGTAGGCGATTCCCCACCTAGTATGTTGGTTTGTGGACCTCTTTCCAAGGCACCTCTCTTCCCCGCATACATTGTATAGAAGCCTCAGCTCCTAACTCAGGCTGTGCGGATCTCAGTGTGTTTCTGTGATTTTTCTAGTCACCTTAACTTTAGGCATTGTGAAGCATAGTGTCACAACATCTAAGTCCCTTTTGTAGATCTGGCCTTCGAGCCTAATTGAAACAAATCTCCAGTTGACGAATACAACAAACACTGACATTCTTATTTATCACCAAAACAAAAAACAGGAAACAAGTTACATATTTAAGAAACACAAAAGTAAATACCCCTTGAAATACATTAACTTTATCCTAATCCTAGCTAAATAATTACTGAACCTTTAGATCTTTTCCAGTGCAGACAAATGTAGACCCTTGTGCCTCTGGAAACGGGTACTAGCTGTTACTCAGTTGTTTACACCAGACCTGATCCAAGGTGGTGTCTCTTCACTTGGGTTTTATATGAAGTATATGATAGACATATCACCAGTTTTGTTTTTTTCAGCAAGTTTCTGAGGCAAAGGTGGTTCTCAAACTGTGGGGTGGGACCTGAAAGTGGGTTGTGATCCCATTTTAATGGGGTTGCCAGGGCTGGTGTTAGATTTGCTGAGGCTCAGGGCTGAAGCCAAAGTCTGAGCCCCCACTGCCCAAGGCTGAAGCCAAAACCAGAGGGCTTCAGGTCTGAGCATCAGGACTCAGGCTTCGGCTTCAGCCATGGGCAGCAGGGCTCAGGTTACAGCTCCCACACCCAGGGCTGAAGCCCTCAAGCTCTGGCTTCACCCCCACCCCCAGGGCAGCAGGGCTCAGGCTTCAGTCCCCTTTCCTGGGGTTGTGTAGTCATTTTTATTATCAGAAGGGGGTCGAGGTGCAAAGAAGTTTGAGAAGTGCTATAATCTGCTCCTCTTGGGGCACAGAGCTATGTCAATAACATCTTTTGGTCACAGGTTTCAGAGCGGTAGCCATGTTAGTCTGTATCGGCAAAAAGAACGAGGAGGTGCCACAAGTACTCTTCGTTCTTTTATCTCTTGGTCAGTTGCTGAAAAGGCTGTGACAGAATTGGAACTGTGCTGTTACAATTTACGACTACTGTAGGTTGACCTGGTTATTGGGGTGTTTACTGTGCGAACATATTGGATTAGTGTTGTAGAGTCTGTAAGGAAAAACAAACAGGATGGTAAAATGACTGAAGATAAGCCACTTTTCCGCAAACACATATGGGTGTTAAGACAATGCCAGGGCAAGAAAAGGCCTGGGAACATACAAGATCAAAATACTATAGCAATTAAAAAAAAAACCAGACTCTCTTTTTAGAGACAGGGAAATTTTTCAGAAGAATTAGGCTGAGACTCAGCCACCTGCTGGGGTGTATGAAATTAGGCCTGCCTAGGTTACTAACCAAGAATGGTTACGTTTAGACCTTTTGCTGTTTTTAAATCCTGCAATGCTTTGTTTCTACTGTTTAAAATAAACAGTACTTAGGTTTAACAATGCTATCTGATCACTGTACTGAGCACTGATCACACTGCTAAAGGGAAGAACTGCAGTTTTCAGAACCTAGCTGGACCTGCTGGGTAAACACGGTTGATAGAGGGTGCTGTAGACTAGGGCCCAGGCTAAGAGTGGGAGAACCACATGATTCCTCCCTAGGAGAAGTAAAGGCATGTCTGATATCTGAGGTGATACACTCAGAGAGACCACAAAGGGGACAGAGGTGCAGCTGACCTTGCAACTATGACATATGGGTCCTGTGGAGTTGCCATGGTGACAACTGGAATGTGCTTGTGATGTAGTCAATCTCTACAGCCCTATGATTCCCCCACTCCCCCTTTAAAATTAATGTCCTTTTAAATGTGAGGAACAACACAAGGCCAAATAAATTGATCATAAAGCTGTATATATATTTACACTTCAGCCATAAGTTCACATACAACCCTGTTAAGTGTTTGACATATTATCTTGTTCTTCTTTTGAAACAGTGTATTTGTTTAACAAAATCAATCAATTTAAAATGTTCAGAATTTCAACTAATGTATCTATTAATTTGTAGTAAATATAAAAATTTAGCTATCACAAGGGAAATTTTTCCTTTTTCTTTTTGCTGACATTGTAAATTTGTCATTTTTGAAAATTTTTGTTCACATCGTTAGTATACCTGGCTAAAAGACTATCTTTTCCTTTGCTCACACCAGGGGCATTCACTGACACCACTGACGCTTTGCTAAGACCAGTGTAGTGACTATGACACTGCTTCGTTTCATCTTTCACAGTTCAGAACATTGCTGTAATAGACTCTGATAATGTTATTAATTTACTCACGCTGTTATGCTGCAACTATAATCTTGGACTGCAGTAGCTTTGTACTTTGTCCTTGTTCAAATGGCTTGGTATTAAATTTGCACTCGGCCAGAGCTTTTGCTGTTGTAATCAGCGTAGCAATATTACAACCAGTCGAGCTATCCCAGTTTTTACCAGCTGAGGATCTGGACATTATTTTCACTTTCTTTCCACTGTTCGGTGATAACCAATTGAACTTGCTTTTGCTCTGTCATGCAGGCATTCAGATAAATACAAATGCAATTTTAATAGATGGAGAATTAATATGACACAAAAAACTTCATGAAAATAGCTTTTCAAGATGAAATAATTTAGGATGTCAAAAAATATTATTTTAAAAGAGGAATGTATCTGCAAAATTAGTCATCAATCCTGCAGAGATTTGCACATGTACTTTACTTCACATTTGAATAGACCCATTGACTTCTGTGTAATTACTTACGTGCATTAAGGTAAGAACATAAGTAAGTCTGTGCAGGATTGGGGCCTTAATATTTACGGATGAGACACTAGTTAGAGAGGGTAACCTAATTATCTAAAAACAATTTTTGTATCTTTTCTTCGTAAGATTCAGGATTCACAGTGTTTAGTTGTTGAGAGAATGTTTTAATATTGTATGAGCTTGGAGGAATACTTTTTGATATGTTACTACCCCCAAGAATGTTATCACACTTGCAAGACATGCTATTTTGTTGTCAAGATGCAAAATTGGGCCATAGAAATTTATACTAGTAATATCAGAGTTTAGCAGAAGCTAATATATGGTGTCAACCTCTCTTGTTGCTTTATCCATCAGTCAAAATGAAACCACAGAAATCTAATTAAAAAAATTTCAATAGCCTTTCCAGCTGAGAAAAAAAAATCAAATACAACTGTGCAACTTTTAGGCCTGTTAGAAGGGAAAAAATGTGGAAACATAGATAAGAGGAATATTGACTATTCAAGGTTGTAGTGATAATCCTGCAGCACTAACCCTATTTTCCAAGGTCTAGATTTTAAACACTGAATGCCTGATTGCTAGGTGCACAGCCAATCATTTATAGGTACGCCTACCTGTATAGATATGCAAATCACGGGTTGTGCTTGCACATCAGAGTTTGTACATGGGTTTTGAGAATATGGTAGTTAGTATTAACTGAATAATTAAATTGTCAAAAATCCTCTCCCAGTTCTTGCTAATGTTAAAAATTGAAGGAGTTGAATACTGAAAAATGAATACAAAAAAATTCTATTTTTATAAAAAAAACCCGAAGCTTTTCAGCCAAAAACGGAAAGATTTTAGGTTTTGGCTGAAAACTATTCAGTTAAAATTTAAACATTTTCCCAAAAAGCAGTTGCTTTTCAATAAAAATTTAATTTAGTCTAAAACCCAATTTTCCATCAAAAAACGTTGTAGACAGAAACTCTTGAACCAGCCCTACTCAGTAGACAGGGTAATGCAGAGTTCAACTCAGAGTTCACTTTACAGGGTATTAGAGGGCACAAATGAAGATGGCCACATAATAGTACATTCCACTCTTCTTATATACATCATTTTATATAAAGAAAAGGAGTACTTGTGGCACCTTAGAGATTAACCAATTTATTTGAGCATCCGATGAAGTGAGCTGTAGCTCACGAAAGCTTATGCTCAAATAAATTGGTTAGTCTCTAAGGTGCCACAAGTACTCCTTTTCTTTTTGCAAATACAGACTAACACGGCTGTTACTCTGAAACCTGTCATTTTATATGATGCCTATTGGGGTCAGTCCTTCATCTGTGAAGTCAATGGGAGTTTTGCCCTGGACTTTGGATAGGCCCTTAATCTTCCTTCAGCGATTCCTAAAATGGGGAGTGAAAAACACTACCTCCACTACAAACAAACAAAATCTCAGCCTTTGGAACAGCAAATTACAGCCTGCAGGTGATACTCACTGAAGAAACTTAAGGCTGCTTTTCAATTCTTTTCATTACTGTTTTATTATTATTTTAACCTCAGTTCTTTTTCCAGTTCCCTGTGAAGCCATGATGGTCCTTTATTCTTCCTAAGAGCCTTTGAGTCAAATCGTCTATTCCCTAATCAAATGCCCTGACTGCTGTGGGAACTTTGCCTGAGCAAGTTCCTCTTTTCAGAGGGACTGCAGTCTGTTGTATCTTTTAGGATTTCTTCATCCTTCTTCCACGCTCATAAATTGTAATGTTTCTTCCCATTGCTCCTTAGTCTCTGGACTTATTCAATTATTATTTTTATTTGTTGTCCTGAAGTAGCATCCAAAACCTGCAAATTAATTGATTGATACCTCATTTTACTTGGCACTTGGGCCAATACAGAGGTAGACATGGTCTCTGTCCCAAAGAATTCACAATTAAATAAACTGACTTTCCTGAAATCTTGGTTCTATATTTATTCTGAACTAGGGTGAATTCAATGATCTTGTGATCATTAGTACCCAGGTTTTTCTCTTATGTTCTTAATCAGCTATTGTCTGTTGCAAAGGAGTAGCTTCCTCTCTAATTGGATTTTCTTATTTCTGGGTCCTAAATTTAAAAACCTCTTTGATGAATGTGCTCAGATATCTGGATAGTTAAAACACCAGTTATAACCAACCATCACAGATGGAATTTTAAATATTGAATAGTGAATATTCACTATGAATTGTTCATGGTCAATCCACAGAATAATAAAATTACTCAAGAATTCATAGACTAATATTGAATAATGTGTATATCTGTGGTAACTAATTTTCTTGTAGGTGGCAGAAAAATTAATCAAATAACCTATTTGTAGTGAATATTCACTGAGCTCTCTACATTTATATACTATTGTTTTGTTACATCTAGTGTTAACATTTTAAAATTAACATGGAGTTTTCAGTGTGATTCAGACTAAATCCATGTACATGTGTTGAGGATTGTTTCCCCCTTCTGCTAAATAGAACTATTCCATAAAAGGGAGGAACAGGAGGAGGAGGAGGGAAGAGAAACAAGAAGTGGCCTGTGGATGTGGGGAGGTGCATGAAGACACTGAGTAATATTAATACATGGTTGTTTCTAAAGGATTGAAAAGGATCTTCATTAATCTGAAACACATCATTGAATGAAGGCATTATTAGAAGTCTCTTCTTTGGAGATTTTTTTTCCAGATTTGTTTAAAATAAGTAAAACTCATTGCATATTATTAATCTAGGAATTCATGCGGTGGTAAATAACTGAGGGGAAAATTCCCACATACTCCTACAAATCTCTGCATGCAAAGATTTCTAACAGTTACTTGAAATTCTTGAGTGCTTTGTGGCTTGATTAGAGATTTTTGAGCTGTCATCTATGCTCACCTAGCAAAATGTGGGTTGGAAAGTTATTTTTAAAGCCCTTTTTACTGCAAGAGAAGCAACAGGACTGGGATGGAGAGCATAGCTTCTAGTAAAAGTTAAAATGAAACATTGACAATTAAAAGCTTAGAGCGTATTTAAATGAAAGCAACCTTGTGAAAAAAATTGTGATAAAAATTATTTTTAATTGGGAACATGTTCTGAAGTGAAGAGCAAAGATACACAAAAGGTTCTCCTTATTTCACATGAGCCATTGAAATACCTCCATTGTACTTAATGAAAACTGAGAACATAATTGATAGTGGTTAACCGTAAAATTTGTCACCTGGGATTAGTGCTATTAATTAATAATAAAATCAAAAGAACTTTTTAGCAATAAAAATGCTTGTAGAGCAGAGAGAAGCAATTTCTGCAGTATGTAAGCCTCTGTAGCTGCCAAGGGAGGGCTACTGTGCAATGGATAGGGCAAGATTTGAGGAGATTGCACAGGCTTCTGGATTTTAATAGCCATGGAATTGGAATATTCCATTCTATCACCTCTTAGACAATGGAAGCTTTCTGCAATCAACTGTGGGAGGTGAAAACAAGATTTTTCCTGTTTGGCCCTTGAACCTTGACTTGAACCTTTAGTGACCATTTCCTGGTAGAAACACAGACGTTTATAACTGAAAAGAGTCTGAAACACCAAGCAACATCCTGGTTTCTGTGCCACACAGGGATGTAACTGAAAAAACTTCTCATGAAGGTTAAACGAATTTGTGGCACAGAAGCCAATGTGTTGCTGGGGCTGAACTCATCCTTTTCTTCTCCCTGGGTTCTGTTGTCCCACAGCTTGCACCAGTGTCAATATGGTGAGCCAAACACAAGAGGCTTTAGGATTTGAAAAAGCCTAATCTGTGATAATGAAAAATCCTTTGTCCAAAGATAATCCAAGTGATACCCTCTGAAAGTATTCAGTGTCCTGCAGTTATAGGAATGGGATGTACATACACATACAAAAAAATAAGCATAAATTAGGATAAAGGAATTATCACAGAAAAATATCCCTTCTCAATAAATTTAAACTAAAATCAATTAAGCGAGAGTATAAATCTAAATTCAGTTTATGTTCAATTCCTGTGACTCAGAAATATCCACCTTCTTAGGGATATCAGGTTTTTTCCAGTTATAATTGTCTGTGTTTCTCCCAGAAAATGGAGAATAAATGCTCAATTCTGAGTTTAAGCAGGATCAGACAGGAAAAGTCTTGTTTTCACCTCATAGAGTTGATTGCAGAAAGATTCCAATATCCAAGAGGCGGTAGTCTGGAATATTTCAACTGCATGGCCATTAAAATCCAGACTCTCCTTATTCTACCCTGCCTTAAAATGTGCTTCCTCAGATGAAGTGATTCACAAATGTAACCCTTCTGCCAGGTGGAGCCAGCAGCAACTAGGGCCGGGTTCAAGATCTAGGGGTTCCTTTTCACTGATACGACACAGAACCAGGTTGAGCCCCCACCCAGTGACCTGGGAAATTTACACACCACCTCTGAGAGGCAATACTTCTCCACTCACAAGTACAGAGTCTGAGTGTAGAAAAGAAACTTTTAATTAAAGGAGGGAAGTAACTGGGTGTTAATTTGGGAAAACACCGCAAACAGGGTTCATAAACATAAATCATGAGTAAAAGGCCCACCCTCAAGTAGGTTGGGCAGTGTCCTTTTCCCTTCAGGGTCTTAAGTCCAGCAACCCAAAAGTCCCTTTCATATGCCCGACCCTTCTCTGCACCCAGGGGTGAAAGTAAAATACAGCTTTTACCGGTACGGGTCCTACTCTTTCCCCCCCGGAAGGGGCGGGGCCGCAGGCGGAAGGGGCAGGGCCAGCAGTGGAAGTAAGTTACATTTCTTACTCATACAGTCCAAACACAAGCAACCTACCTCTCCTGCATACTTCATGGATCCCTACTATTCCATGACTTACAGTACTACTATTCCATTCCTACTATTCCATGACTTACAGTACTACTACCAGTACTGTCTGTAATAAAACTTTACTATTGGAATAAGCCTGAAAACTCACTGTCACATTTTTCTCCTTGTCCTCCCTCCTCCTCCTCCAGCCAGGCTGCCGACACGGCTAGGCTACCCAGGTAGCCTGCTGCCTGCATAAGAACAGTTTAAATTTAGCTGGTTTCAGAGTAGGAGCCGTGTTAGTCTGTATTCGCAAAAAGAAAAGGAGTACTTGTGGCACCTTAGAGACTAACCAATTTATTTGAGCATAAGCTTTCGTGAGCTACAGCTCACTTCAGACTGAATGCATCCGATGAAGTGAGCTGTAGCTCACGAAAGCTTATGCTCAAATAAATTGGTTAGTCTCTAAGGTGCCACAAGTCCTCCTTTTCTTTTTAAATTTAGCTGTTCACTCTGCGGTCTGAACCGGGGAATGAGGGGCTACTTCTGGCTTCCTTGTTAATTTCACTCAGGGTTGTTGCTGAGAGTGGGGGAAGGGGGCGGTTGTGTGAGACCAAGGCAGGGGCAGAATACAACAGCCATTTGGCTGCACAGCTTAAATCCAGAGGTAATAAAAGCCAGTGGAAGGGGAAAACTCACTGTCACATTGGTTTCTCTCCTCCCTCCTCCTCCAGCCAGGCGGCTTGCGGCTAGGCTCCCCGTTTCCCCCCTGCTCCCCAGCAGGGGCTGCAACGGCTCCTCTCTAGCTTGTAGCAGGGAGCAGGGGGACTGGCTGAGGGAGAAGCCTACCAAGGATGACTGCTGACTGCATAGGAACAGTTTAAACTTGCTGCTCCCTCCCCGGTTCAGACTGCGATTCGGGGCTCTTTCTGGCATCCTTGTTAATTTCATTCACAGTTGTTGGGGGGGGGGGGGAGGTGAGACCAAGGCAGGGGCAGAATACAATAGGCATTTTACTGCACAGCTTAAATCCAGAGCTAATAAAAGCCAGTGGAAGGGGAAAACTCACCGTCACATTGGTTTCTCTCTTCCCTCCTCCTCCAGCCAGGCTGCCCGACCTGGGCTAGGCTCCCCGTTCCCCCGCCCCGCCCCCCCTCAGCAGGGAGGAGACAGAGGTCCGAGGGGCATGCAGCAGCAACAACACAAGCGATAGGGGATGGTAGGTGGGGGCTGCAGCTCCAAGGGGAACCACTGCCCACAGCAAAGCCGCCCCAGTCCCTGGCTCAGTCCTGGCATGTGGAAGGTGTGAGTTGGCTAGCCAATGGGGGCAAGAAAGGGGCATCCCTGGGTGGGACTAGATGGAGCAAAGCATCCTTATAGAAACTCCCACATTGGGCCATACAGCTGATCTCGCTCCTCTCCCTGTTGTCGTGCCATGCCTCGAGATGAATGTGCTGCACGTCTGCCCTTTCCAAGCCACAATTTCACATATGGCATGGGATTCCATTTAGTATAAGGAGGTCCCACCCATGAAATGAATAGCAAGTCCAGCACATGACAAGTGGTAAGTATAGTCCGTTTCACTGTAATGATGTTGTTCATCGCACTGAATCCTCTTTTGCAATCAGCGTTGCTTGCAGCAAGGGTGTCCACTGCAAGGACGAGTTTTTTAAGTTTACCAGGAATGTTTTTTCCTCCAGAAGCCGTGAATTCAACAAATTCCAAGTGTGTTTCTTGTTGATTGATTCTCAGTTGATCAGCCAATGCTCTTATTTCCTTTTCTCCAAAGTGGGGATTCTCTGGATTCTCTTGCCATTTTTCAGGATTCAAAACTGACAAATTGTTAATTAAGTCCTTATAATTGGAAGCCCTTTCTTTACGTGTGCTTTGATCGGCTTTGTTTGAGGCAGTTGTGAAGAGTTTTGTCCTCATGTTGTCAATGACTGCTTGAATGAATTGAGATGAGTTGATTCTGGGGCTTTTTCTAGCGCCATTTAATTTGCTGTTTTTGAACATCATGGATTGTTCAGCCTTCTGAGCTCCTTCAGAGTGAATTCCTGGGTCTCTTTTTAGGCTTTCGATTCTCTTGATGTATATTTGTATTAGGTTGTCTGCTTTTGAATGGTCATGTCTCTTTCTTGAAACATCTCGGACAAATTCTTCAGTTCTGTCAGAACATCCAGCATTAACGAAAGGTTTCTAATGAAATTTACAGAACACAGCTTTGAGTGCAGTTCTTGAAATTTAATACGTTCGCTTCCGACTCTTGACAGGTCTTGTGGGGCTGTCTCAAAGTGTTTTGCCAAAGCAGGGTATGTTTGCCACACTGCATTGACTGCTCTCCATGTTGACGCCACCCACCTTAAATTGAATATTTTGCCGATTTTTTTTTTAAGTACAATGTGGAATTCATTGGCATGAGCATTCAGTTCACAAGAGTTTTTTGGTGATTGACTGTACAAGGAATATAATGCATCCAAGAAGGCCTTAAAGTCATTTGTACCTCCGGTGACTTCTAAAGCTTCATCAACAGCAAGTTCCAGTCTATGGTTGAGGCAAGGCCATAATATCCCATTAGGAAAGTCCATTTGTAGTAGTTTTCCAACACCAGCTTTGACTCCTAACATCACATTTGCGCCGTCACTACAAAAGCTTATCATCACTTCCAATAATAGTTCTTTAGTGAACCCACAACGCAACAAGCATTTCAAAATTTCCCCTTTAATGGCTGCTGCTTTTGCACTTTGCAGCTTTATCAAGTCCAGAGGAAATGTAAGAGGCCTCATAATTCCATCTATACTGGCTTTCAAAAAAATGATGAAAGTCGAGTTTCCAGCGAGAGTAGTCGATTCATCGACAAGTACTGTAATTTTTGCCTATTGTCGATGATTTTGTTGACAATTCTCTTTTTCATTTCAGTGGCTATATGACTGATTATGTCTACACAAACTGTTCTACTATGCAACGAACGCCCCATTTCAATTCCGTTGATTTGCTGTAGGTCAATGAGGCTCTCCTGATCACTGAGGGGTCGACTTGTTTTGGCAATGTAGTAGGCTGTTCGGAATACACGAGCAGTAGTTTCAAATGCTGCTTCTTCACTTTTAGCATTCAGATTAAGAAGAGTTTCATTTCAATTCACTTCAGCAGGTGGGTATTGTAGTTTTAAGAATGCTTGATAGAGATCTTGTAGGTGTTTGTCTCTGTCTGAGGGATTGGAGCAAATGCGGTTGTATCTTAGAGCTTGTCTATAGACAATGGATCGTGTGGTGTGGTCAGTACAAATCACCTTAGTACTGAATGCAGGGGTAGTGAAATATGGTTACCCATGTAGTAATTATTGTAGGAATACAGAATAGTAGGACTGTGCTTAATCTGTCCCAAATGAGGGGTTTACCTCATTTGAAAGAACCTTATTAAACCAGGGGGTCAAATGTCAGAGGGGTGGGGACAGGTATCCCCAGCCAAGAATGTCCTCAATAGACTGGTTTAAGCTGTTCCTCCCCACTGTTCAAAGACCAGAGCTAAATAGGCTTCATTAGGAGCCTCTTTCTTATGTTAGGTTTCAGAGTAACAGCCGTGTTAGTCTGTATTCGCAAAAAGAAAAGGAGGACTTGTGGCACCTTAGAGACTAACATTAGAGACTAACATTAGTTGGGGGCTGAAGGTGACGGCTAGTGGCGTTCTGTTATTTTCTTTGTTAGACCTGTCCTGTAGTAGGTAACTTCTGGGAACTCTTCTGGCTCTATCAATCTGTTTCTTTACTTCTGCAGGTGGGTATTGTAGTTGTAAGAAAGCTTGACAGAGATCTTGTAGGTGTTTGTCTCTGTCTGAGGGGTTGGAGCAAATGCGGTTGTATCGCAGAGCTTGGCTGTAGACGATGGATCGTGTGGTGTGGTCAGGGTGAAAGCTGGAGGCATGCAGGTAGGAATAGCGGTCAGTAGGTTTCCGGTATAGGGTGGTGTTTATGTGACCATTGTTTATTAGCACTGTAGTGTCCAGGAAGTGGATCTCTTGTGTGGACTGGACCAGGCTGAGGTTGGTGGTGGGATGGAAATTGTTGAAATCATGGTGGAATTCCTCAAGGGCTTCTTTTCCATGGGTCCAGATGATGAAGATGTCATCAATATAGCGCAAGTAGAGTAGGGGCTTTAGGGGACGAGAGCTGAGGAAGCGTTGTTCTAAATCAGCCATAAAAATGTTGGCATACTGTGGGGCCATGCGGGTACCCATAGCAGTGCCGCTGATCTGAAGGTATACATTGTCCCCAAATGTGAAGTAGTTATGGGTAAGGACAAAGTCACAAAGTTCAGCCACCAGGTTAGCCGTGACATTATCGGGGATAGTGTTCTTGACGGCTTGTAGTCCATCTTTGTGTGGAATGTTGGTGTAGAGGGCTTCTACATCCATAGTGGCCAGGATGGTGTTATCAGGAAGATCACCGATGGATTGTAGTTTCCTCAGGAAGTCAGTGGTGTCTCGAAGGTAGCTGGGAGTGCTGGTAGCGTAGGGCCTGAGGAGGGAGTCTACATAGCCAGACAGTCCTGCTGTCAGGGTGCCAATGCCTGAGATGATGGGGCGCCCAGGATTTCCAGGTTTATGGATCTTGGGTAGTAGATAGAATATCCCAGGTCGGGGTTCCAGGGGTGTGTCTGTGCGGATTTGATCTTGTGCTTTTTCAGGAAGTTTCTTGAGCAAATGCTGTAGTTGCTTTTGGTAACTCTCAGTGGGATCAGAGGGTAATGGCTTGTAGAAACTCGTGTTGGAGAGCTGCCGAGCAGCCTCTTGTTCATATTCCGACCTATTCATGACGACAACAGCACCTCCTTTGTCAGCCTTTTTGATTATGATGTCAGAGTTGTTTCTGAGGCTGTGGATGGCATTGCGTTCCGCATGGCTGAGGTTATGGGGCAAGTGATGCTGCTTTTCCACAATTTCAGCCCGTGCACGTCGGCGGAAGCACTCTATGTAGAAGTCCAGTCTGCTGTTTCGACCTTCAGGAGGAGTCCACCTAGAATCCCTCTTTCTGTAGTGTTGGTAGGGAGACCTCTGTGGATTAGTATGCTGTTCAGAGGTATTTTGGAAATATTCCTTGAGTCGGAGACGTCGAAAATAGGATTCTAGGTCACCACAGAACTGTATCATGTTCGTGGGGGTGGAGGGGCAGAAGGAGAGGCCCCAAGATAGAACAGCTGCTTCTGCTGGGCTGAGAGTATAGTTGGATAGGTTAACAATATTGCTAGGTGGGTTGAGGGAACCATTGCTGTGGCCCCTTGTAGCATGTAGTAGTTTAGAAAGTTTAGTGTCCTTTTTCTTTTGTAGAGAAGCAAAGTGTGCGTTGTAAATGGCTTGTCTAGTTTTAGTAAAATCCAGCCACGAGGAAGTTTGTGTGGAAGGTTGGTTTTTTATGAGAGTATCCATTTTTGAGAGCTCATTCTTAATCTTTCCCTGTTTGCTGTAGAGGATGTTGATCAGGTGATTCCGCAGTTTCCTCAGAAACAACTCTGACATCATAATCAAAAAGGCTGACAAAGGAGGTGCTGTTGTCGTCATGAATAGGTCGGAATATGAACAAGAGGCTGCTCGGCAGCTCTCCAACACGAGTTTCTACAAGCCATTACCCTCTGATCCCACTGAGAGTTACCAAAAGCAACTACAGCATTTGCTCAAGAAACTTCCTGAAAAAGCACAAGATCAAATCCGCACAGACACACCCCTGAAGTTACCTACTACAGGACAGGCCTAACAAAGAAAATAACAGAACGCCACTAGCCGTCACCTTCAGCCCCCAACTAAAACCCCTCCAACGCATTATTAAGGATCTACAACCTATCCTAAAGGATGACCCAACACTCTCACAAATCTTGGGAGACAGGCCAGTCCTTGCCTACAGACAGCCCCGCAACCTGAAGCAAATACTCACCAACAACCACATACCACACAACAGAACCACTAACCCAGGAACTTATCCTTGCAACAAAGCCCGTTGCCAACTGTGCCCACATATCTATTCAGGGGACACCATCACAGGGCCTAATAACATCAGCCACACTATCAGAGGCTCGTTCACCTGCACATCCACCAATGTGATATATGCTATCATGTGCCAGCAATGCCCCTCTGCCATGTACATTGGTCAAACTGGACAGTCTCTACGTAAAAGAATAAATGGACACAAATCAGATGTCAAGAATTATAACATTCATAAACCAGTCGGAGAACACTTCAATCTCTCTGGTCACGCGATCACAGACATGAAGGTCGCTATCTTAAAACAAAAAAACTTCAAATCCAGACTCCAGCGAGAAACTGCTGAATTGGAATTCATTTGCAAATTGGATACTATTAATTTAGGCTTAAATAGAGACTTGGAGTGGCTAAGTCATTATGCAAGGTAGCCTGTTTCCTCTTGTTTTTTCCTACCCCCCCCCCCAGATGTTCTGGTTTAACTTGGATTTTAACTTGAAGAGTGGTCAGTTTGGATGAGCTATTACCAGCAGGAGAGTGAGTTTGTGTGTGTATGGGGGTGGGGGGGATGTGAGAACCTGGATTTATGCAGGAAATAGCCCAGCTTGATTGTCATGCACATTGTGTAAAGAGTTGTCACTTTGGATGGGCTATCACCAGCAGGAGAGTGAATTTGTGTGGGGGGGTGGAGGGTGAGAAAACCTGGATTTGTGCTGGAAATCACTTTAGATAAGCTATTACCAGCAGGACAGTGGGGTGGGAATAGGTATTGTTTCATATTCTCTGTGTATATATAAAGCCTGCTGCAGTTTCCACGATATGCATCTGAGGAAGTGAGCTGTAGCTCACGAAAGCTTATGCTCTAATAAATTGGTTAGTCTCTAAGGTGCCACAAGTCCTCCTTTTCTTGTCTTATGTTAAATGCCCAATCAGAGCTGAAATCAGTTGTGGTAGGACTGTATTTCTGACCAGCCTGCAAAGAGCTAAAAATCACTGAGAGCTGAAATCACTTGAGATGGGGGCAGTGTTTCTGCCAAGAATAAATGGACACAAATCAGACGTCAAGAATTATAACATTCAAAAACCAGTCGGAGAACACTTCAATTTCTTTGGTCACTCGATTACAGACCTAAAAGTGGCAATTCTTCAACAAAAAAACTTCAAAAACAGACTCCAACGAGAAACTGCTGAATTGGAATTAATTTGCAAACTGGATACAATTAATTTAGGCTTGAATAGAGACTGGGAGTGGATGGGTCATTACACAAAGTAAAACTATTTCCCCATGTTTATTCATCCCCCCCCCCCCGCTGTTCCTCAGACCTTCTTGTCAACTGCTGCAAATGGCCCACCTTGATTATCACTACAAAAGGTCCCCCCCCTCCACCCGCTCTCCTGCTGGTAATAGCTCACCTTACCCAATCACTCGTTACAGTGTGTATGGTAACACCCATTGCTTCATGTTCTCTGTGTATATAAACCTCCCCACTGTATTTTCCACTGAATGCATCCGAGGAAGTGAGCTGTAGCTCACGAAAGCTCATGCTCAAATAAATTTGTTAGTCTCTAAGGTGCCACAAGTCCTCCTTTTCTTTTTGCGAATACAGACTAAGACGGCTGCTACTCTGAAATCAAAATTACTAAGAGACTGATGTGCAGAGATCACAGCAGAGAGGCAGGTGGCAGCAGAAGGCGACTGCCAGTCAGCTAGTGAATGAGTGGCTGGTGCAGTGGAGCGTCGCAATGAGCAGCCAGCAGGGCAGCTGGTGGAGAGGCTCAGTGAGAGTGGGGAGCAAGCGGCCCGCAGGAGTGGCCAGTGAGAAGCCAGCAATGTGGCCGGCAGAGAGGGGTGACGAGCGAGTGCCTGAGCAGCAGAGTGAGTAAGGTACCTCTTTACCCCACCCAGGGCAGGAGGTGAACTCTGCATATGCACCTCTGAACTCTGGGTCTGCACTGACCAAGGACAGCAACTGTGAGTGGGGTGCAGACAGAGGTGAAAGTAAGCAGGTACGGAGTACTGGTAAAAAAAGATGCAATAGTATACTGGCAAATAAGTGGAGCATTCAGTACCGGCTTACTTTCACCTCTTTTGGCTGCAGAACAAAAAGTTCAAACTAAAAGCTAATAAAAGCTTGGAAAGGGAAAACTCACTGTCACATTTGTTTGTTTCTCTCCCTCTCCTCCTCCAGCCAGGCTGCCAACGGGGCTAGGCTACTCGTTCCCCCGACCCCCACACTCAGCAGGGGCTGCAGGGGCTCCCCTTAGCTTGTAGCAGGGAGCAGGAGGACTGGCTGAGGGAGAAGCCTCCCCAGGTAGCTTGCTGCCTGCATAAAAACAGTTTAAATTTAGCTGTTCACCCTGCTAGTCTGAAGCACAGAATGAGGGGCTATTTCTGGCTTCCTTGTTAATTTCACTCAGGGTTGTTGCTGGGAGCGGGGGAGGTTGTGTGAGACCAAGGCAGGGGCAGAATACAACAGCCATTTGGCCGCACAGCTTAAATCCAGAGGTTATCATCCCTTGCTGCAAAGTCCTCTCAAGAGCTTAGGCTCCTCAGGGAAAGGAAACCAGTAGGCTGGACTCCTCAGCAGAGTCCTTGCAATAAGTTAGGAGCCCTTTCTCTGTTCAGGTCCACTGTCTAATGAATTCTGATTTTCTATATAGTTATAATTAGGGCCCTACCAAATTCACAGCCATGAAAAACACGTCATCCTATACTGTACAGATTTCAGGGGGGAGACCAGGATTTCTCAAATTGGGGGTCCTGACCCAAAAGGGAGTTGCAGGGGGATTGCAATGTTATTTTAGGGGGGTTGTGGTACTGCCACCCTTACTTCTGCGCTGCCTTCAGAGCTGGGCAGCCAGAGAGCAGCAGCTGGTGGCCAGGATCCCAGCTCTGAAGGCAGCGCCCCACCAGCAGCAGCAGCGCAGAAGTAAGAGTGGCAATACCACACCATGCCACCCTTTACTTCTGCGCTGCTGCCTTCAGAGCTGGGCAGCTGGAGAGTGGCGGCTGCTGACTGAGGGCCCAGCTCTGCAGGCAGCAGCACAGAAGTAAAGGTGGCAATACCATACCATGCTATCCTTACTTCTGCGCTGCTGCTGGCAGTGGCTCTGCCTTCAGAGCTGGGCTCCCTGCCAGCAGCCACTGCTCTCCAGCTGCCCAGCTTTGAAGGCAGCACCGATTAGAGAACTGATTAGAGTGGAGGCCCCTGTAGCACAGAACTTGTGTTCTTGTATATGTATAAAGTACTAGGTGTGTTTATGACACTCTGTAATTAATAATGCAATACTAAGAATTGCTGGGACTTAATCCTGAGAAGTTTAAAGTGCTTTGCACCATACAAGATTGGGCCCATATTTAATTAATATTAAGGTAAATTATACATGTGTGACTAGCATTCTGGAGAAAAGCACAAAATATAATTACTGATAATGAGTAATTATACTCTTGGGGTTAAGATTTTAATAGTGTTGGAAGAACCACATAATTGTGCTGGTTGCATTTGGATAACAAATCAGTATTCAGATACTTCTGCAAACATTTTCTATAATACCTGAGCTCCTTTGGTCTGCAAAACAGGCCTAGAAAACTCATGCAAATGGGCGTACTAATGGATTTCCAGTACTTTCTGTGACAGAGTGAGATATGTCTACATCAAATTGTGAACTTCATCTTGTCTTGTGAATGCCATTTTGGTTTCAAGGGCTCAGTTCTGGATTGTAGCCTTCATGTTGGAGTGTGACCTTCATGTTGTGTTGCAACCTCTGTTACGGAATAGAGCATCCATTTTGTAATAGGGGCTTGATACCTTTTTGAATGACAACCTCTGAGAAGCTGGCACAGAGTGACATAGTGCCATCAGCTCTGATTGTCTCTCATTGGCCAGCCCATCCCAGGGGACAATGGACTCTCTGCACAGAAGCATGTCTGGGGAAAGGGCTGGAGTTTTCTTAGCCTGGACACAGGGAAAGGATGGTCAGAGACTGTACTGAAGCGGGTATATTCTCTGCAAAGGGGAGGCTATACCATCACATGCCAGACAGCTGGGCTGGAGAGATAGAGAAGGAAGGAGGGACTTTGTCTTCCCAAAAAGTTGACCAGACCATGGACTCACCAGAAGGACTGAGATCAGACTAAAGGGGCGACAGCATCTTAAGACTGTTTGTTATTTTGTAAAGATCTGTAATTCTAGTGCCTTCTTAAGAGTACAGCGACTGGGTAAGATATTCCTTTGCTAAGCCTGTGTTCCTTGCTTGCCTGCCACATTGTCCCTAAAGGGGTTAATCAAAATGCTCAAAGCACACACAGTGAGGTGGAACTCTGAGGGAACGTGTCCATGTAACTGGGGGCATGGGAGGTCTAGGCACTGGTTTCAGAATCTAAGGCAGCTGGAAGACCTGCATCCCAAGCAAGTCAGGCAGACACAAGGTCTTCCCCTGGGACTGTGTCTTAGAGTGCAAGAGCTGTGGGATCCAGGAGCTGGGTCTACTCTCAATGAACAGGCATCTATCCAGAGTGGGGACTGAATTTGCTGGAACTATCACAAGAAGAGTGGAGACCTCGGCCTTTGAGGACAACAAGGTCTGACTTTCGCTTACAAAGGCCACAAGGCCTCACCTTATCACATGAGCCCAAGGCCCATTGCCAAAATTTCTTATCTTTTACCTCTGGGAACCATTCATTTTATTCTCTTAACCTTACTGGAAACCAGCCAGAGGGGGTGCCAGCTGTTCCCCCCACCCAACCACATTGTCTGGTATCATTATTCCTGCCCAATCCATTCCCTCACATTCTGTAGTCTTATGTCAGCACCTCCCTCTGACAGAAGTGCACCATCATTCCTGAAAACGTCTGACTGATTGTAATGGATGTCCCTGTGCTGTACCACTGAACCACCAGTGTCCAGGAATAGCATGGTGACCTCTCTATTCACTTTCTTTCTAGCCTTGCCAACACAGGCTGGGTCTGCACCTGACCACCAGACCCACCTTGTGAGCATTTCCAAGTATATTAACCTTAACTCTGATCATGATTGCCTAATTAAGCTAACATCCCTCTGGATTCTGTCCCTTTAGTCAACTTCTGTACCAGGTTATTCTCCCCAAGTGAATAACCAGGAGGTGAGATGGGTGCGCATCACTTCTCAGTGAGTGCAGAAGTGGCATGAGCTGATCCCAGTGCATGTTTCTTCTGCTGAACCACTGGATGCAAACTGCTTAGGCCCTGAAGGCCAGCTGAGATCCAGCTGCCATTCTGACTGTTCTCTTGTGGGCCCTGCAAATCCAGATATTGCACACACTCTGTGTTTTTCTGAAACAAATGAGTGCATTGGGTGAATTATGTTTTGCCGTTCCCTGTCTTCTTTTCTTTGATGCGGACGTAAGACCTGTAACCTCTCAATTTCCAGTGCCCAGTTTCCTGCACCTGCCATGGGCCAAAACCCCCTGCAGCCACTGATACTGTTGTTCCCATCTGGAAAGAATGAGTACCAAATTTTGGGGGGCCAACTCCGCAGTAGTGCAAGGTTTTTCTCAGTATCATGCCTAATTGGTAACTTGTCAGGCAGCTGCCATCAATATGTATGAACAGTGGTCCCAGTTCCAGGCCGTGGATTTTTAGCAAGGCTCTTATTGCCTTTAAGGCGCACAAGCACCCATCTGCACATTCCTTCAACACGGCATAAGCCCTTGTTCCCTTCTGGTCTGTTTTTGAGTACCTTAAGTGCAGGGATATGGCTTCTGCAGATAGTTGCCTGTCTGTTACATTTAATGCACACTAAAAGAAAAGGAGTACTTGTGGCACCTTAGAGACTAACAAATTTATTTGAGCATAAGCTTTCGTGAGCTACAGCTCACTTCATCAGATGCAGTATGCTGTAGCTCACGAAAGCTTATGCTCAAAGAAATTTGTTAGTCTCTAAGGTGCCACAAGTACTCCTTTTCTTTTTGAGGATACAGACTAACACGGCTGCTACTCTGAAACCTGTCTTAATGCACACTGGGACCTGTCCGCAGCTGCCATAAGCACCAGCTCACTCACTCCAAAAGCGCCAAAGAAGGCAACGACGAATGCTGTCTTTAATCAAGTGGCCTCCCTCCAACAGCTGCAGACCCACAGCAGAGCCTGTACTAATCCTGTCAGGGTTTCTAGTGTTATGGGTAACCTGTTGTCCTTCCGGCACCTGCCTTTTCTGGCCCATCCTTCTAGGATTTTCCACACTATGAAATGCCCACGTGTGTCTGGGAAACCCACCAACCTACTCCAGTAGGACAGGCCTGCTAGCCAGCCAGAAATAGCGGAGGGAGCCAAATCACGGTGGGTCGGACACCACATATTGCACTACCTGGTGTGTAAGTACAGGCCACTCATGGTGAGGCCCTTCCTGTGCCCTAAATTCCATGAACTCTGAATGGCTGGTGTTATAGGCCCTCAGAGTCCACGGGGCAACAGAGTCCTCTGCTCATGCCACAGCTGTCTTGAGCCAAGGTTGTGGTATTGCCCACGGATCCTTGCTGGCCGGCATGTGTTGTCCTGAAATCAAGAGCAACACCACTATCCACTCCTGGCAGATGCACTTCATGAAAAAGGACGTTAAACAGCAAGCAGTGTAAAAGAAAGGCCCTCACCAGCCTTATTACCCAAGCAGTCTTAGCCAACTGTCTATTTACAATATGGACCACAGATTAGTTGTTGCACCAGAAATGGACTTTCTTGTTCTGAAAGTTTGCTCCCCAAATAGTGACTGCCACCAGCATAGGAAAGAACTCAAGGAAGGTGATGTCCCCTGTAATACCTTGAGCCACCAGCTTTATGGTCATCTCTATGCACACCACTCTCCTTGAAAGTAAACCCCAAAACCTATGTCTTCCAAAGCATGGCTTTACCAAAATAATACTGGCCCTCAAACTGAGACTCAAGCAGGTTAAAATCCGTGAGGTGCATTGGAAGCAACTGAAATGCAGACTTGATGTTGCATTTTGCCAACAGCGGCCCAGGGCCACGCTCTATAACCATGGCTACTGCAGCATCAAATGATGAATATCTCACTGAACACTGCTGGGGACCAGTATGGTCATTTACTGATGAGCCCCAGGGGTAGGACAGGTGATAGATCAGCTTGTATTCCTCCGTTGCCTTCTTTGGAACCACCGCCAGGGGAGATTTGCACAATTCTGGCAATGGAATACGTTGGAAGGGGCCTGTCACTCTTCCTGCTGCCACTCTGTGGTGATCTTTGGCTTACTATATGCTCAAAGCTTCAACGGACTTTAGGTTCTCTGCCTAGCAGTGACACCTCAGACCTTCATAATGGATTTGAAAACCGTCTGAAAATCCATTCCATAAATAAGCAGTGTCTTTTTTCTTAGGATACTCCATTATCAAGTTCCATAACACCCATTTCTTAATTGGAAAAGGAGCCCTTGCCCCTGAGTGCTGAGGCTCAATATCTGAGAACCCCACTGCCACATCCTGAGGATGATTGCTGAACTCTCGTCAAGTTATGGGAGTGAGGTACAGGCCCCGGGGTACTCACCTGTTCCTCACTATCCTCAAACTTAGACCCCGAATCCATCATGTGGACCTTCTGTATGAGGGGTTCTAGGTCCCAACCTGAAATTACACGCTCTTTTGACTCTCCACCATCTGCAAAATGAACTGTCCATGCCGAGATCCCAGCTCCTGCCCAGCTGCTCCCCTCAACTTTTAATTCTTCTCCTGCGCCTGTTGCAGGCATTGGTCCTCACCTGAGCTCCATTCTTGCAAAGACTGAGCATGTCCTTCCCCACAGGGCTGTGCTCCCAATCCCACAATTCCCTGGCAAAGCTGCTCCTATGAGTCATCATCCACCTCTGAGGCCACCATGCTTAGTGCCTCCATTAGGGCCGGGCTGGGTCCCTCCCATGCCTGCAGAAGGGCACCCAAACTACTGATGTCCTGACTCTTACTGCCTCGCGCTGAGGTGGGGGGAAGACCATAAGTCCCTCAGGGGGGCTCCTGGCATGGGCAGCTGCAGGCAGCCAGCCGTACCCTTGGCCAAAGCCTCACAAGCCTCTTTCCCCACCAGACACCAGATGTGGGGGCCGTACAGCAGGACACAAGGAGTAGTGTATGCCTGTGTCTCCCTTTCCCACATGCAGGGGTGGGGTGGGAGCCGAACCAGTGGACCCCGCTCTGTCAGGGACACCCAAGGCCCCACCCAGCCACAGTAGTGGCCTTTCCCGGTGAGTAGTGGGAGAGGAGGGGGCCAAAGCAACAGCCCCAGCTTGGGCAGAGCCACCCAAGGAGCTAGGATCCCTTCCTCCAATTGGAGATGCACCACGTGACCGCTGGGCTCCCCACCCGGTGGGAGGCGGAGGGTAGTAGAAGCAGGTCTCATAGGTCTGGCTCTGGTAGGGCCATCTGAGCACACAGCGCCAAGGCCCTTTCCACCACCATAGTGGTGCCCTGTGACCCCTGTCCCCCTCCAGCAAAAGGAATGGGGAGGGCCATGGCAAGAACCTCTGCTCTGGCCAGGCCACTTGCAGCTGCATTATGTGGCCCCTGGCTTTCTCCTCCATGAGCAGGAGGGCCTTGGCTGCAGGTCCAACCTGGGCTGCACCAGGGTCCCAGTGGTTTCCCCATGCAGCCCCAGTTCCCCCTCTCTCACCCCCCTCCCGCACCTCAACCCCGTGCCCCAGCTCAATGAAAGTGAGTGAGGGTGGGGGAAACCGAGCAACGGAGGGAGAGGGGATGGAGCGAGCAAGGGCGGGGCCTTGGATAAGGGGTGGGGAAGGCGTGGGGCCTCGGGGCAGGGATGTTCGGTTTTGTGCCATTAAAAAGTTGCCAACCCTAAGGAGCAGGACAACGACTGCTGCTGTTGGAAGCTACCAAAAGAGGCTCCATATGGCCCTTGTGCTTAGCTAAATCCTAAAAGCTGGGGAATGCAGGCCAGTCAGCACCCCTTTCCCCAAGCTGGCCAATGGGTGCTAGAGACTTCCAGGGGAGGGGCTACTTATTGTCCCTTGGCATATGTCTCCCTCCTTTTCCACAGGAATGTCCCCATTCCACCACCAGCCCCATCAGTTTCCCCCACCTGCAGGTGGGTGGGATTTCATTAATCTTTGCTTTGACAAGTTTCCTATTTTCTAATGCCAAAGCTGACTTCAGCTTTGCAGAGTGCTATTGGATACCTGACATGGGTGAATAGAATTATGGGAAGTGCATAATACATTCAGTTAACATAAATTCCCAATACCATATCTATCTATCAAGTATATTAGTACCATGCTTATAATACCTATTAATGTGGTGAATATATTTTTAGCACATATGTATTGGCTAACAAGACATTCTACTTTTTCAAGTCATGATAAGGTAAAACAGGTTGTTGGGTTCTGACCTATTTTTATACAGTCTGTACGCCAATCTCTCATATTCTCTCCAGTGCAGACAAATTCCTTTCACACTGTTATAAAGCTAGTGGCTCATTCAAGAATTCACTGCTTATGCATGTTGAAAATTGTACTGAAATTATGAAATCAGAATTAAGGCAGCTAGAGGGCACTGTGGTTAAACATTTGTAATCCGTTCTTAACAAGACATAATTTACTTGCCAGAATGTAGTTGTAATTCAGAATCAACAATAGTTTTAAACTAACCCCTCATGTCTTCTGTCATTCGTTACAATGCAGCGGATGGCTCAAAATTACCATGAAAAAATAAGCAGCTGAAGGGTATTTAGTTTGCCTGTTTGGTGAGTTTATGAATGAAGAATTGGAAACCACATATAGCAGAGTAATGATTCCCCACAGAAGAATACAGTCATTACAAAGCACATGGATATTTACCACTATTTGCACTTTTTCAGATGTTGAGAGCATCTATCCATTAATCTATGTGTCTAATTATTTTTCCATATATGTATTACATAGTTGATAAGGAAAGATGGTATCCATATGTTATATCTGGACCTTTCAGAGTGTAAGTAGGTGACAGATGGGATTTTCCTATATATGCCAAATTTGAAGTCAACTATCTCTGCCTCTCTGAACAGCTAGGGAAGCAAACCTAAAGGAGTTATCTAACGCATGAGGTCCATAAAATGTATTTTGTGTTTGATGTCCGACCTGGATGTTTGTAAAACTGAGTTAAATAGAAATTCCTTCTGTATAACCTGAACAGTCCCGTCACACAATAACAAGTAATATTTTTATCCATAGAATGAATTTTGCTTAAGGAAGGACTTCATGATTTGACTTACTGGGAATGACAGCTTTTGAACATGCAAGGAAAAATTAAAGGTCAGATTCTGCCACCTTTATTTCCTCTGAGTAGTATCTTACTCCATGAGTCACCCCACTGAAATCAATGTAAGCTATTACTCAGTGTGAGTTAGGCTAGCTGAAACTGGCCTTAAGTAAATTTTTATGAATTAAGACGCACAGGTGCCAGATAACTCACTCTAAATCCATCTGCTAATCTACAGTGGATATGCTATGTGTGCATAGCTGATTAATAAAATAATAGTTTGGTTCTGCTCAAAATCCATCTGAACAAAGTATTCAGGATACTACAATGAAAGACTGAGGTTTGCAGCATTTCAAAGCATGTAATGCACAATAACGTTCTGCATCTCCTGTATAGAAATGATGCCCATTAAGTACAGGATTACATTATTTTTTACAATAGCAGAGATGTTTTGGCTTGATGTACCATAAAAGAAGAATTTGCATACTGCTCATGGTTTGTATGTCTATATATATATCTATAGCTATATATATCTTTAATGCAAGGTTTATATCTGACATGTCTAAATGCTGTTAGCTGCATAAATTGCATGCTAATTAGTAATTAACCATTTATTTAATTAGACTATTTAGTGAATCATTCATTAATCACACCCACTTTGGTGTGTGCCGGCTGTTGGTGGAGATTGTGCAGCTCAGCTGGGATTAGTTTCATGCTGCGTGTGGCAGCTGCACCATGACTCAGTTGTTCTCTGCCTTTGTCTGTATTTTAGACAGGAAGGTAATAGTGTTGGTAACAGCTGACCCTGGTTATCAGTCTTGAGTTTAGTGGTGGATTACAGCTCATGCCCAAAGAAAAGATAAAATCCTTTGTCTTTAGGAGGTGAGATTTTTTTCTTCACAGGCTGCTCATAATCTAGCCAATTGTTCCAACATTGTCTTATTATTTTCCAGTCTCGCTGAAAAATGTATGTGCATGCCTTTGCAGAAATTCTAAATGTATCCTCCAGAACAACTGAATTTGCAGGATTTGCAATAGAAAAGCAAACAATAAATACAGATAATGAATTCTTGTTGCCTAACACCTAGCTATCCTCTTTCTGTGAATATTATGCAAAGTGTACCTCAAAGAATGTTAATAGGAAACTGCCATGACGGTTTAAGACAAATGATTGTTTGTAAATGTGTTAATACTTTTTAAGATTTGTTACCAGCTCGACCTTCAAGACTTTTAATTAAGACAACTGATTTTATCAGTTAAGTTGTCCTTTACTTTCAAACAGACATACTATTATAATAAACCTCGGGAAGGAAATGAAATTTTAGTGGCAAGGCATGAAAAGAACCATGCTGACCTAGCTTAGTCCGCAATTTACAGAGAAAGCACTCAGGATAATTGATTTCACTCATAATGACTCTGAGCCTCAATATGAGACTAAACTCCTTCACATTAATGCCCTACCAGTTCTAGGGTATGTTTGAAGCAGTGTGACATGCAACTGATCGTTACTATCTCTCTTTTCCTTCCCTCCATCTCAAAGGAGACTTACTTGAGTCCCTTCTCCTTTGTGGTGTTAAACGTCAAATTTGCAGTATGTGAGGGACTCAACAGAGTATACAGTACATTACACATTTTAAATAGAAACACTGTATTTAATAAGGAAATCCAATTTCATATAATCTCAGAAGTCTATGGAGAATAGTTTTTCCTTTATTTATTCAAATAAAACTAATGTAAATGGTGGAAGTTTTGCTCTGCACCAATTTTTTTGTGAGTGCTTAAACTAAGACCTCATGACTAATGAAGCCTGGAAACCACTTTTATTTGATAATCTCTTCTTTTACAAACTTGGTCCCCATAATGATTTTTTTGTTGTTGACACTAAATTGTAGATCTGGATATTTGTTATACTGAACAAACAGAATTACCTCTGCTTGCACCTGTTCATTCTTCCTTCATACATTATATTCTGAACAGATGTAGACAGGCTGGGGCTGATCCAACTCCTGTTGAAGTTAATACAAGTCTTTCTATTGACTTCATTGGAGATTGAGCAGGACACACACAATAAAGACACACAGAGATGGATTTACATGGCTCGCTGTAATTTTATTAACTTAATGCTTGGGGGTAGGTGCTATAAACTCCACTCCCTCCCTCTTCCTCCCCCCCCTCCACCAGAGTAGTAGGGTTCCCACCACATAATAACCTGTTACTTGGGTCAGAACTTCCTCAGCCTGCCCCTAGGACTCAACTCACTTCTGAATCCTCTCTGCCTCAGAGAGGAGTAGAAGGATACCAAAGGGGAACCCCATTCTGTGAAGACTTCAGCTCTTGCCTTCTCCCATAGGCGCAAGGTCCACCAGTGAATCTCAAGATCTCTTTTACCTGTGAAAGCTGGCCTTTGGCTTTTATCTTCACTGGCGACTAGCGACACCAGCAATTATTAATAGATCCACAGAGTTTAAGGTCAGAAAAGGCCATCAGATCATCTAGTCTAATCTCCTGTATATCACAGGCCATTACATTTCACACAGTTATCCTTATCTTAAGCCCAGTAACTTGTATTTGGGTAAAGCATACCTTTCACAAAGGCATCCAATCTTGATTTGAAGAGACCAAAAGGTGGAGAATCCATCACTTCCCTTAGTGGTTTTTTCCAGTGGTTAATCACCCTCACTGTTAAATTTTCTTGCTTTATTTGTAATTTGAATTTGTCTGGCTTTAATATCAGCCATTAATTCTTGTTATGCCTTTCACTGCCAGATTAAAAAACCCTTTAGTACCGAATATTTTCTCTCCATGATGATACTTATAGTCTGTAATCAAGTCACTTCTCAGTCTTTTCTGATAAAAGGGATCAGTCGTTTTAGCTTAAGTCTTTCTCTCTAAAGCATTTTCTCCTGCCCTTAAATCAGTTTTGTGGTTCTTTTCTTCACCCTCTCCTATTTTTCAACATCCTTTTAAAAGTGTGGACACCAGCACTGTACATCACATTCCAGTGTGAGTTTCACCAATGTTTTATATGGAGGTAAAATCACCTCCTACTCACTCGTTTGTATAGCCACAGACCACGTTAGCCTTTGGGGCCGAGCATTGCACTGGGAGCTCATGTTCAGTTGCTTGTCCATGAAGACCGCTAAATTCTTTACAGAGTTGTTGCTTTCTAGGATACAGTTCCCCATTCTGTAGGTATGGCCTACATTCCTTGTTCCTTAATGTTTAACTTTGCATTAGCCTGTATTACAAATGCATTTTGCTTGTTTACATCACTGTCCTGTCCTCATCACTATTTACCACTCCGTCAATCTGTCTGTCATCTGCAATTTTTATCAGTAGTGGTTTTATACTTACTTATAGATAACTGATGATAATATTGAATAGTGTCAGGCCTAGTAATGACCCCTGCAGAACCCCACTAGAAACACTCCCCTCTCCCCCCAGGTATGATGATTCCCCATTGACAACTACTTTTTGAGATCTGTCAGGTAGCCAGTTCTTAATCCACTTTGTATGTGCTTTATTGACATTGTATAGTGCTATTTTTTTAATCAGAATGTTGTGTGATACGATATCAAAAAATGCCTTACAAAAGTCTAAGTATATTACATCTAAGCAGTTATCTTTATCAACCTAGCTTGTAATCTCATCAAAGAATGAAATCAGGTTTGTTTGACAAGACCTATTTTCCATAAAGCCACATTGACTGGAATTAATTATATTCCTGTCATTTAATTCTATATCAACTTACTCCTTTATTAGCTTTTACGTTATTTTGCCTGGGATTGATGTCAGGCTAATTAGCCTATTGTTACCCAGGTCATCTGACTTGCCCTTTTTGAACAGTGGCACAAAATTAGTATTGTTCCAGTCTTCTGAAATTTCCCTGGTATTCCAAGGCTTGTTCATTTTTAATATCAGCAGACTAGAGATCTCCTCAGCCAGCTTTTTTAAGACTCCTGAGTGGCCGTTATCCAGGCCTGCTGATTAAAAATGTTTATCCCTAGTAGATGTTGTTTAACATCCTCCTGTGTTGCTAAGGGAATGGAAAGTACTTTACCATTCTCATGTGATAGCAGGCGAATATACTTGTTTTTTCCAAAAACAGAACAAAAATATTTATGAATACTTCTGCCTTTTCTACTTCGTTATTAACAAGTTTACCATCTCTCTCTAATAATAGGCCTATACTATTTCTATCATTGCTTTTGTTCCTAGTATTTTTTTAAAAGCTTCTTATTGTCCATGAGGCTTTCCAGGCATCAGGTTGTTTCCCTCATGTCTTTAGCTTCCCTTATCAATTTCCTACATTTTGTAACTTCTACGTTATATTGATTGTTATTTATTTCCCCCTTTTTCCATTTGTTATCTATTGCTTTTTTTATTTCTAATTACTGCCTTCTCTTTGCCACTGAACCAGGGTGGTCTTTTAACCCAAATTGTTCTCTTTCTTGATTGTGAATTCATGGATTTTCAGTATTCTAATAAACTGGGAGTTCTTTCAGAAGAGTTTTCTTTCACATTTTTCTTTGTAAATTTTTCCTCCCAATCAGTGTCATTCATAGTTTCTCTCAGTTTTGGAAATTTGGCCTTTTTGAAATACCAGGTAGATTACATTCAATCTGGGCAAACACAGGACAGTCCCAACCAGTAATCAGTTCTTGATTATTGGTCTGTACACAACCACCAACTTCAAGTCCCGTGATTGGTTGATTTTTATCAGTCATAATGAAAAAAATATAACTTTTGTGTTAGAAAGTTATGATGCATTTGCCATCCCCAGGGACAAATAGTGGGGCTGGCTCCCAGTTCCATAAGAGTAGAAAGGCTTTCATGTCTTGTACGGGGGACACACATTCATCCAAGCATTCTCTTAGCTCTACTAATATCCCTTTTTTGGTTTGGTTAGTTTCTGAATATGTCAGTTTTATGCAAGGAACAATATCCTTAAACTATAGATCCATTCATTCTAATGCACACTGGACCTGTCTCCAGCCACCTTTGGCACCCGCTCACTAACTCTGTAAGAACCAAAAAAGGCCAGGGGCATAGCAAGGGTGGGGGAGTGCCGCTGTCTGGTTGCTCATCTCTGAAAGCAGCACTGCTGTCAGCAGCAGCACAGAAGTAAGCCTGGGCAGGGACCTGGCATGTCTGAGAGAGTAGCTCCTAGCCTGCGTCCCTGCCCACCAGGGCGCACCACCCAGGGCAGGTGCTGGGTCTGGGGCTCCCCACAACAGTCCAGACTGACCTGTTCCAGCCTGGGCTCCGCCTCCACAGTTGCTGCTCCCAGAGGTCCCCCAACCCGGGTGGCTCTTATGGGCTGTGAACAGTCAAAGTGGTGGAGAGCTGAGGAGCAGCCATGGCCCTGCGGCCCCGAGCAGTGACAGCAGCAGGAGGAGATGGGGGAGCGCCACAGCTGCCTGCACCATAGCACCAGCCAGAACAGTAGTCACCTACACTGGTTGGCTCCGGCTTCTGGCCTCTGCCCTGGCCAGGGCCTCAAGCGGAGGAAGTAGGGCTCACCAGAGGAGGAGCAGGGGGCAGGGCCACACAGAGGGGTGGGGCCTCATGGTGAGGGGGGTACAGATCCCCCAATTTTCTGTCTAGCCCACCTCTCTCAAGCCCAGAGTCTCGGTGTAGCAGAAAATCTTTAACAACATGAGGTAAATGACATAAGCATTAAATTGGGAAATTACCACAACTATGGTTCATAAACCAAACCAGGAGCAAAGACCCACCCCAGCAAATTGGGGCGTGTCCTTTCCTTTTGGTTCTTGAGTCCAGCAACCCAAAATCGCCCAAGGTCCCAAAAGTCCAACAACCCAAAAGTCTCTGTCCCTGGTCAGTGCCCCCAGAGTTCAAAAGTTTATCTGCAGAGTCTTACCTCCCAGCCTGGGTGAAAATGGGGGTGTTAAGGGGCACCTTACATGGTCCGAGGCCGACTGTCCCACCTCTCCATGGAGTTCTGCTGCAGCCTTCACCACAAGCCACTCCGCCAGCCGCTATGCTCCACCAGCCGTCCTGTGAGCTGCTCCAGCCGCCCCGCAAACTGCTCCACTCCGCCAGCCGCTCTGCTCCATCCCTTGAGCCACTCCAGCCGTCCCGCAAACTGCTCCGCTGCGCTGGCCGCTCTGCTCCGTCCGTTGAGCCACTCCAGCCGTCCCGCAAACTGCTCCACTCCGCCAGCTGCTCTGCTCCATCCCTTGAGCCGCTCCAGCCATCCCACAAACTGCTTCTCTAGCCGCTCTGCTCTGCCAGTCATCCCGCAAACTGCTCCGCTAGCCGCTCTGCTCTGCCAGCCGCTCAGCAATATATCTTCAGGCCCCCCCACTACTTAACACAGCACTCAGCAATTTCAGCTCTTCATAATTTTAGCTCTTTAGTGATTTCAGCTTGTAGTGGGGGAGCCTCAGTGCTGGTGCACCATCGGCCCAACATTAATTCAGCTCAGCAGCCTGTAACTAGACTCCTAATGGAATCAAAATTAGCTCTGATATTCCCCAGTGGAGAGAGGAGGCAATGCAATTGGTGTTTCAGGCCCTCAAAAGGGCCCCACACCACCAGGTACAAATGCCCATCTCCAGCCTCTCTCAATTCACTGGGTTTTGGAACCTATGTCCCTTGTCTAGCAAGTGCTGCTTAGTTGATGGTGAGTCCCTTCATCATGAAACAGTACCACTGTCCTTGATTCTCATGATCAGGGTAACAACACTTTATTCTTCCTGCCCCAATAACAGAGAAACTGGGGATCCCAGAGCAGCCAAAGTGACCATTTGGGCTGCTGTCAGCTCATGCTAGGTGGGGTGGGTGTGCCTATGCAAACAAGATCAGGCCCTGAAGTTCTTTTCCACAACTTGCCACAATTCGCCACCAAATGTTGGGGTAGAGCTCATCCTGACTCTGCTTACACTTATTATACCCTGTGCTGCCACTTATTATACCACTCCTATCGCGTCTTCTGAGCATACCACTGCCCTTCATAATACATTCCCCCAGAAGCATCCAATTGTATCTGAAGCGTCATTCCCAGTATGCAGTCGGGTCACCAGATTGATATCCCATTAAATTGTTCCAGAAATGATACTCATACCTCAAGTCTTCCTTTCTTCATTTCACTTTGACAACGGATGAGGCTTCTGGACTCCAGAGGTGGCAGCTGACAGATGAATACAAAATGCTCTCCTTGGTGCCACCATCCTACACACAAAGTTTAAGTACCTAGTAACTATTTGCATCTGTTTTAGTGTACTTTTCTTAACACATTGGGTTGCCTTCATCATTATCTAACCTGTCCATGGGTAGCCACGATACATCCTGCATTGTAGCCAGTTTGATTCCCATATATATTAACTGTTGGGTTGGGTCTTAAATGGAACTCCATCCAGAGGGCCAGCGGGACCACCAGTAGCCATCTTCTGAAAAGCCCTCAGTAGGTGGGTGCATTCACCTGACCCAAATCCTACTCCAAAGAGGAGACCATAGAGATAGCCATGTTCAAAGAATGTGGCTACCACTGTACCAAATAAGGAATACTTAACATAACTGAGGGTCAATATTGTCATTTACACAGGAGCCTTGAGGATAAAATAGATGGTGGATAATTACGTACTTTCCTTTAGCTTTTTTAAGGCACAGTATCAAAAGGGGATTTCCTCAGGTCTACGATCAATAATTTCAAAAGCAGCTTAACTATACTTTAGCTGCTAAAGGGACAAGAGACCCTCAAAAGCCTGGGCAGAGGCTTAAATTAATGGGAGTGAAGGGGTGGAGTGGGGGGCCAATCAGCTCCCAGCTTCCCTCTGGCTATCCAGTGGGAGGCAGAGAGCCCCTGGAGGAGGAGGAGCCTAGCCCAGCCTTCCGAGGCATATCCCTTCTTTCCAGGCTGCATATTCCACTGCCAGCTCCACTGGATCTCACGTGGTGAGACTGGGCTGGGTAGCATTTGATTGGACACTAAATACACTTCCTTTAATTTTTTTCAACTCCTAACTATGTAAGCAATGCTTAGCCAGCAAGTGGAGCACTAATAAATAAAGTTGCCAGATGGAGCTAGGAAAAACCCAGCCCAATGATATTTATTTGTTTTTTCCCCAGGGGATTTTAGTGGATTTTTTTTCATTATTTTTAATTTCTATCTCAGCCTTAAGTATTTACATGACTATAACATGCTGGAAAGCTTTTGTTACAAAAACATTAGGGTCTAATTTCAAGCTGTGAATGAAAAACCTTTTAAAAGTTTAAGGGTGGTGATGAGGCCATTAGATGACTCCAAAAGGATTTTGTCTTTAGCAAAAGTATTTTAAAACATGCTGAGAGGCAAAACGATTGGGTCATATATATATGTACTTGTAGTTGGCCAGCCCTCAGCCTGGATTCAGATGTATTCTCTTTGAGACTCTTGCCCCTGGGCTCCTTACTGGTGCGACCGCTCCTGGGCAATATCACTGTTCTCAGCATGAGGGCACTTCTCTCCTGAGGACTATTCATTGCGGCTACAGTTCACTTGTCTCTAGTCCCTGGAGGCACTCCCTGCATCCTGCCACAGGTCACTGGCAGGAAGCATCCCGTCAGGGCCCCTCACCTGTATGAAGCTTATAGTGTCAGTCTGTCCCAAACAGAGGGAGATGGGGAAGGAAAGGTCAGCCTCAGGCTGGGCTCCCTCTACTACTGGAGCTCTCAAGCACTTGGTGGCAACCTCTTTGCTCCTGGGAAATCTCCTCCCCCTTGTCTGTGGTCAGTCTTACCTGTTTAAGCTCCACGTCTGCAGGAGGAACGTGTTCACAGGTGTGGCTAACTGGTGCTGCCTGATTGCAGGAAGGCTCATTAGCCTTTCTACCAGCAAGATGGGGGTGTGTCACCTCCCAGTACTCCTCTGTCTGTCTGTATCCATCTTTTGACTCTTCTCTTACAGTTAGATAGTGAGTTCCTTCGGTCGGGGGCCATCTTTTTGTTCTGTAGTTTCACAGCACCTAGCACAATAGGGTTCTGGTCAATGCCCGGGGCTCCTCGGTGCTACACAATAATAGAAATAAATAATAATAATAATTAATAATGAGCCAATGAAAGTGTGCAATCACAGTGGGTATGCTTTTAAAATTGGAGCTATGCTAATTTACACCAGCCGAGGATCTGAGCTATGGCATATAGAATTACAGAAGTCTGCCTCCCTAGAAGATTTCTGCTGATAAATGTGTTTCTAAGATGACAACATTTCGTGGTATTAAAGGCAATTGCTTAAATCGGAGATCTGTTAGTAAAACTAGATCTGAACAATGCTTTCCTAAGCATATTAGTCAGTCCACTTTAGAAAAAAGTCATCAGATTCAGTTGGAGACGGATTGCATAACACGAGAGAGTGACAATGTACCTTTTTAAAGATTATCAGGGATATTCAGAATGCTTCTGTTTCCTACAGTAAGTTACCTGAGAAGTCTAGATGTAAGAAATTTTGATACTGTCAGCAATATTCAGATTGCTACTGCTTCACACATATTAAGTCTTCTTTTATTTTTGGCAACCCATTTTCTAATGTCCTTAGAAATTCAGATAACTGAAGAGACTAATATCTTATTTCTGTAGTACATGTTTATATAATGCTCCTAATATTGAGTGTATGGCCTCCATTTATGTTTGAATAAACAACATGCTCTCACTAGGGGACAATACTCTCCTTTTCTTAGTTCCAGTCATACTCCTAATGAATCAATGGAAGTTTGGCCTTTGACTTCAACTGGTTAATATTGGGATGTTCCTATTTATTGCAACAAATGCTGAGGAGCCTCAAACAATGACTATACAATAATCATTTTACCAACTGCTGAACACAGCCATGTGCAAAGGCAGAATGTGGCAATTGGTTAGCGGTAACCCTACATAACTGGTCAGAAACAGATTTGAAGCAATAGAGACTTTAAATAAATTAAAATAAAATAAATTCCTTTAATTAAAAAATTGTATTGTTCCCTAAAAACATATTTACAGCAGAAATACAGTATAACTAGGTTTGGTCTTCAGACATCTGTATTAACATCTTATCTTAATTTTATTTTTCAATGAATTTGTGGAATTCTGTTGATTCCTTGATCATGGTTATGAATGCTGAGTCACATGTTTATAGATTTAGGAGTTATTTTAGGGAAATTGTCTCATCTCTAGTAACAGATATAATCAGATACAGAAACATACGTATGCTGCTTCAATTCATCTTCATTTCCATCCTTAAATCTTGTCTGAGTTTTTATATCAGACACTTGGATTATTATACAATCTAGGGACTCTATCAATTAATTATCATGAGGTATAATTAAGTATATTTCTGATGTTCCTGCATTAATATTGAACAATTCTTTTTTGAGAATTAAGACTAATTTGCAGATTTCAGGGCAGATCTTCAGTGTTCTCAAGTTGCCATAGCGCCATTGAAGTGGATGGAGCTATGGTAATTTATACCAACTAAGGATATGCCCCTTTGGGTTTTGAAAATTTAAGTTCAGGTTTTCTGAAATATCTCAAATGCTCTGTTTTCCAGAACAATACATTTAAGCAGATCTGCCAGCATGCTCTCTCTCTCTCTCTTGCTCACACAGCAGAAAATATACATACCAAACAGCCTGATTAGACCCTTAAAATGCAGCTTTTACCATAGAAGCTGAATGCAGCCAAAATTGCAAAGAGCAAACAAACCATCTAAAAGGTTGCAGTCACCTCTCCCACCTTTGTTTCATTACATGTGTGCACGAAATTGTGTATGGTGTCACACTGTCTGGAATGGCTTACAACTGTGAGTGCCTACCTCAGGGCAGACTGTCAAAACCAGGGCAGACACCCAAACTGGTGGTATGCTATAATTAGATTTCACCAACCCAGTAACAAATGTGAACTCCTGCATCACTGTAACAGTCTATCTTGCCACCCAGGCAACCTGGACGTAGTGATGAATGACCACTTACACCAAAAATCACAAAGTATTCAAGTTGTTTCCAGTCTCAAGAGACCAGTAACTTACTTCAGATCAATTGGTATCTTAGATCTGACACCAAAGACAATGTCTGTAGCCAATCCTGTAATAAACTATCTAAAAGATTATTAACTAGGAAAAAGAAATGAGAAATATTTATACTTTAAAGTAAGCAAGCATATAACACAAATGAGTTGCTGTTTACATCCTAAGAGTGACAGAGTTGTACTGATCCTGCCAATTCAAAATGTTTACAGGGCAGAGTCAGTTTGACCCTGAGGATCTCTGCTTTAGTTTAGTGTCTCTGGCCCTGTGAGAGCTCAGACAGCAAAGAGATGAAAAAATCTTAATGCCTGCTATTTTTATTTCCCTCTTCAGCATTCAAATTGATAGGACCAGGCCTTCTGCACATATTTCTCCATGGGTGGATGGGGCATTTAACAAAGCTTTTGTCTTATGATGACCCATTTAATTTAATTTAATTTAATTTAATTAAGTCCATACTGGTCTTGCTTCCCCTTTTTTGTAAGGTCTATTATGGGGGCTACAGTGTCACTAAACCCCTTTACAAACCTCTGGTAATAGTTGGTCAGACCCCAATAGAGGATTGGATCTGCTTCTTGGTTTGTGGGGCAGGCCAACTCTTAATTCTACTTTTAAAGGGCCAGGAGAACAAAACCACTGCCCACCCTGTGTCCTAGGTAAGATACTTCTGCAGGCCCCATTTTGCATTTGAAGACCTTGACAGTGAGGTTGGTTTACTTAAGCCTTTGTAACACGATTCCCACATGATTCAATGGTCTTGCCAGGAGCTACTGAAAATAACCAAGTCATGTATATAGACCCTGGCAAAGCTCTATAATCCCTGCAACACTTCACTGACAAGCATCTGAAAGGTAGCTCCTGCACTGATTAATCTAAAAGGCATAACTTTAAATTCATATAAAACAGATTCAAGTATAAAAGGAGATTTTTCTTAGGTATCACTAACTGAGAGAATTTGCCAGTACCCATGAGTCAAATCCAATGTGCTTATGAATTTTGCACCCCCCAATAGATCCTCTATTTGAGGCCTGGGGGAATGGGTCAGGTTTGGGTGATAACACTTAACCTGCTGAAGTCCATGTGGTTTTATTCTTTTTAGGTACCATCACAACAGGAGACATCCTGGGACTTTTTGACTTAATAATTACCCCCATCTCCAGCATGCAATCTGTCTCTTCCTGGATCTGTTTCTGCATTTCCCCTTTAGCACAAAATGCCTTGCTAGGAGTAGGGCGGGGCCTTGAAGTTTCAATGGAATGTACAATCCTGTCAGTCAAACCTAGCCGGTTGGAAATATCTGTTTGTGGTGCAAATATATATTTCTTTCCATTCCAGGAAGATTTAGTGAGGGGGCCTACAATATCCACAGACCCTTGCATAAATACCTCTTGAACGATGGGCAGAGGTTGCAACAGTGCTTTTCAGGATCCTTTCAATCTCTTATGCTTCTGACATAAGTTGCAACTCTTACAGTAATCTTTTACTGTCTCAAACATGTGAGGCCAATAGAAATTCTGTTTAAGCCTGTCACAAGTTCTCTCTACTCCTAAGTATCCTTTCAATAGACAATCATAAACTAATTGGAGCAATTCTCTACTGTATTTCTCAGACACAAATACCTGCTTGCAAACTCACCAGGGCATCTCTTTTTCCCCATGTAAGCCTCCCGATAGAACACACTTCCTTCTACAAAAAATCTACCTTTTCCTTCCCCAGCTGGGGTATAATTCTGAGCTGCAACCCACTCCTGGGCCAGAGAAGGGTCATTTTGTTGACCCTTCACAAACTCCTTTTGAGCTTCACTTAAGTTTAGAGCAGACTTTGGCACTGCAGAAGAATTCTCAAATTCCCCCTCTGAAGCCCTGCTGTCCACAGACAAAGCAGGTGAGTCAGAGCCAGAGTCTCTCTGGTTGCATGTTATAACATGAACCTGCTTAGACATAGCTAAAATGTTATTACCTATTAAAATATCAGTGGGCAGAAAATTTCCGATGTCTGCGATAACATCACCCTTAGAATCCTCTCACTCAATGTGGATTTTAGTCAGGGGCACAGTAACAGAAAATTCAGCCAAAGTTAAAATATTTAGACTTTTGCCAGGAGATCTGTCTTCTTCCCTTATGAAAAGCTTTCCTTAACCAAAGTGACCTGGGATGCCATGTCCCTCCAGCCCTTTCATTCAATGCCATTTAATCTAGCACTCTTCATAAACTCTTTCACTACCTTCCCAAGACTCAGTCTCTGCGTAAAAGAATAAATGGACACAAATCAGACATCAAGAATTATAACATTCAAAAACCAGTCGGAGAACACTTCAGCTCACGAAAGCTTATACTCAAATAAATTTGTTAGTCTCTAACGTGCCACAAGTACTCCTTTTTCTTTTTGCGAATACAGACTAACACGGCTCCTACTCTGAAACCAGACCTAAAAGTTTCAATTATTCAACAAAAAAAGTTCAAAAACAGACTCTGAGAGACTGCTGAATTAGAATTAATTTGCGAACTGGATACAATTAACTTAGGCTTGAATAAAGACTGCGAGTGGATGGGTCATTACACAAAGTAAAACTATTTCCCCATGTTTATTCTCCCCCTTCCCCGCCCACTGTTCCTCATACGTTCTTGTCAACTGCAGGAAGTGGCCCACCTTGATTATCACTACAAAATGTTCCCCCCCACCCCGCTCTCCTGCTGGTAAATAGCTCACCTTAAGTGAGCTTAACAGCTTAACTCTCGTTACAGTGTGTATGGTAACACCCATTGTTTCATGTTCTCTGTGTATACAAATCTCCCCACTGTATTTTCCACTGAATGCATCCGATGAAGTGAGCTGTAGCTCATGAAAGCTTATGCTCAAATAAATTTTTAGTCTCTAAGGTGCCACAAGTACTCCTTTTCTTTTTGCGGAAGGTTTTTTGTCACAGGTGGCCACTTTTACTTTATCAGCAACCATCCACAATTGTTTTGCGCCATCAGATCAAACAGTTTTTCATAGTTTCTTTTCCCTGACCCATTAGCCATTTTCTCATAAAATTACACATTTTATGCACATATTTGACATGAGTGATATTGTCAAACAAATTAAGATTTCTATACTTCAAATCGATTTCTATACTTCAAATTGACTTGGGGTAATCCAAAGCCTTTTCAGTTCATTTTCTTTACATTTCTTATACAACTTAGCATCCTCCTCCTCCATATCATTAAAAATGTGTCTTGCCTTCCCAGTTAACCTGGTCAAAATGATTGGCATCCACTTACCCTCTGGAATCTTGTGGATCCCACACAATCTCTCAAAGGTGTACAGGAACTCCTCCATACGGTCAGTCTCCTGATAAATTGAACGGGCTTTCTCCCACTCCCTGGTGCTGTGGGGAGGTGTTTGCACTGGCTGAGGCTGCTGCTTTTGTTGCTCCAGTACTTTGAGCTGCAATGCGTGAGCTTCCATCTGTTTCTTGTGTGCTCTCTCCTCGTCTTGTAGTTGTTCCACACATCTGTGGTGAGCTTCTTCCTCAATTTGAGTGCTGGCTTTGTGTCTTTGGTAGGCTCTCTCCTCTGCCGCCTCGGTTTCTTTCTTCTTGATCTGGAGTTCCACCATGAGCATGCTGTGCTCATGTTCTTCCTGCGCTGCCTGGCGCTTCAGCTGAGCCAGTTCCACTGGAGTGGTCTCTGTGGCATCTGGAGTAGTGGGGTATTCAGACCCTGCTCTTTGGTCAAAGTTTATGAGCAAAGCTCTCAGTTCCTGATCTGAGGATTTCTTTTTATGGGCTATTCCCCTATTTTTACATAATTTTTCAAGGTTTTTAGTATCAAGACTTTCATATCACTACGGTTCACTCATTGTAATCTTTAACCCTTAGAAATTCTCAAATTTAAACTTTTAACAGCGCTGCAGTTATGATCTATAAACTCAATTGACCCGTGACATGTGAATCCTGCCAAGACTATGCCAATGGTCATGTGTCTGGAATGACTCATGACCGTGAATGCCTATCTCAGGACACAAGAACATAAGAATAGCCATAGTGGGTCAGACCAAAGGTCCATCCAGCCCAGTATCCTGTCTACCGACAGTGGCCAATGCTAGGTGCCCCAGAGGGAGTGAACCTAACAAGTAATGATCAAGTGATCTCTCTCCTGCCATCCAGCTCCACCCTCTGACTAACAGAGGCTAGTTTGACAGGACAAACTGTCAAAACCAGGGTAGACACCCTAAGCGGGGGTGGTATGTTCTATAATTAAATTTCACCAACCCAGTAACAAATGTGAACTTCTGGCTTACTGTGATGGGGCGTCTGCCTCACACTGGTGGAGAAAGGATTAAAAGCAGCCCCGGGGAGGCTGCACAGCAGAGAGCCAATCAGAGAGGAGCTGAAATGAGCAGTCAATCAGGGCAGAACAGGCCCATATATAAAGAGACCTGCAGGGCAGAGGTGGCAGTTCCCTCTTGGGAGCCCAGGGAGAAGGGATTGGGTCCCTGAAGGGCTGAGGGAACTGCCAGCACCCTGGGCAGGGCAGGGCAGGGCAGGACAGGACAGGGCTTGGCTGGGCTGGGCTGGGCTGGGTCAGGTCAGGTCAGGTCGGGTCAGGTCAGGGGAATGAGCAGGAGCTCCAGCCTTACTGGCTGAAAGACTGAAGCCCTGAAACAGGGGCAGAGAAGGTGGTAGGGCTATGGGGAAGTGGCCCGGGGAAGTGGCCCAGGGAAACGGACAGTGGGGGTTGAAGGAGATGCAGTGTGTGGCTGCTGCCTGGAGGGTCCCTGGGTTGGGATAGTGGGTGGACTTGGGTGTCTTCCCCCCCACTTGCCATGGAGGGGAGTGGCCAGTGAAGGGCTGCAGTTTGCCACTGAGGCAAGTGGCTAGAACCTTGGGCTGCAGTTGGCCATGTAGGCGAGTGTCTGAACAGAGGACTGCTGTTTCCCCAGAAGGCGGGGAGAATGGAATGGGGCATGGCTGGAGGGCTGTGTCCTGAAGAGAACACTGTGATTCTTGAGGTGACATGGGTTTGGAGCAGAAGTGATGGTGGCGAGACACCACTAGAGGAGGGTGCCCTGTGAAAAGACTGACCTAATTCCCAGAATGACCAGTAGGAGGTGACACAGTGGTGGGTCCCACCCCATTACACTTACTTATAACAATCTTGCCCTGGCGTCAAATGTAGTCCCCTTAAACTCTCCACCCTATCTTGCCACCTAGGTAACTTGGATGTAGTTATAAATGGTCACTTACACCAAAAATCACAAAATATTCAGGTTGCTTCCAGTTCCTAGTGACCAATCACTTGCCCCAGATCAATAGATCTGACAATAAACCCAATGCCTGTAGCCAATTCTGTAATAAACTATCTAAAGGTTTGTTAACTAGGAAAATGAAATAAGAGATTTATTTATAGGATAAAACAAGCAAGCATATAACAGTCTAAATCCTAAGAGTGTCAGAGTTGTGGTGATCTGTCGATTCAAAATGTCTTTCAGAGCAGACCCAGTAGGATGTGTGTACATGTGCAGGGGGTGGGCTGGAGCACAAGCCAGCCTGATGACAGAAAGGGGAAGCTCAGACCATGCATAGACGTTCTGTACTAGTAAATGGGCATGGCTGCCAGCATAGAATGTGATCTTAGTTACTTTTAAAAAGAATGTCATTGTGATACTTTGAGTTCACATACAACTACACTTATTTGGTGCCCAAGATTTCCCTCTGTCTCTTGTGGGCTCTTTTCCAAAGGTTCTTTGAAGCTGTTCACAGTCATATGTGAAATTACCTTGTTCTGCTCTTGCTGAGGGCATTCATTGTTCAATATTTGATTTTTTTTCTTGCCCGCTAGTGCACAATAGATCTCTCCTGTTTGTTCTTTAGTCAATAAATAAAATTGGCTTTTACCAAACAAGTTGAGAGTTCAGCATTTTTCACTTTCCAGAGAGCATTCAAACACATTGCTGAAGAACCGTGCATTGGTTTTCAAAATACTGCTTGCCAAGACGTGAGCTTCTTTAGACCAGAAAAGCTCTTTAATCTCAAAAGCTTGTCTCTTTCATGAACAGGATTTGGTCCAATAAAAGATATTACCTCACCTACCTTGTATCTCTAATATCAGGAATGAAGACACTGGCAAATAATAGTTTTAATAAAAAGCTGTCACTGTTTTGTAGATGACGGATAACATAAGGGATTCAATTTTGGAAGAAGTTTTTTCTTTAAAAGAAATATTGTTGCCAACAAAGTCAGCAGCAGGTGGATCAGCAGGTTTGTGGATGGAGTGTACTTTAAAAGTCCACTAAATGATGTTAACAAGTTTCAAAACCTTTGAAAAAGTCTTCTGGTGATTAACAGGATCTGATTTTTGGTTTGTGTAGCATGTTTTAAAGACAGACTGCACTGCTTTAGTTTGAGGATTTAGTATGGAGCTGGGCTAGGATAACTCTTACATTGGTGCCCAGTCTAGAAATCAGTATAAACAAAAAGGCCATTACAAATCTGAACACAGTTTTTGGTACTTTCAGGTCAGAGTATTAGACATTCATTGGCCTGTCAAATGTAATGACAGAATAAAGGAAAGTGTTATCTAATAGTTGACATTAACATCCCATTCGTATAATGTCATATGGAACACATATCAAAATGTACTTTTTAAATCATTCTCCCTCTGCTACCCTCTCAAACAAAAGGGAAAAGTTGGGCAGAAAATCCCTCTGCTTTGAGGTCACAAAGTTTCTGGCAAATCATCCCATCAAAAGTTAAGCGTTTCCTTCCATATGTAGTGGGCAGATGGTATAGTCAGATGTTGGCTGTGTGTGTGTGTTCTCTCCGTGTGCTGCACTGGCTCGGGCCAGATAACCTGTACAGCAGGTTCTGATCGAACTGCCCAATAACCATAGACCTGTTCAGTAGCAAAGGCACCCGGCCAGGTTTATTGTTAACGAGGCACAGTCCTAGTATCCAGTAGACTACAGGACCACTAACACATGTATGCCCATCACAATGGACGAGCTCAGTCAGTGGTTGGACTTTCCTCTGCCCCCAAGGCCAGTCAGACTTCATTTTTATACATCAATACAAACAAGTTACTCATTGCCCTTCCGACATGGTCAGTTACCACCCATTACCTTGTGCATGTTGGTTTGATCAAAATATCTCTATCCATCACACTGTCATCCTGACCTTATCTCGAGGAGGGGGTCAGTATATTCCTGTATCCTCCTCGGGGAGTGTCTACATCATACCTGGTATCAGGGTGTTCTGGTCCCATCCTTCTGGAATGTGTCTGCGTGAGTGTCCTGTGCCGAGCCTTTCTCAGGAATGAGTGTATTTATGCAATACCAGCCCTGTTCCTACCAGGTTCTGTAAGCCTGTATGCATGCAGAGCCTGACTTCTGCTCACAGTCTGTCTCACTAACTTTGCTTTATATTATCAAGGTTTGACCACTACTTTAGTTCAGACCTCATACCAGCCCTCTGATACGAGGGCTTATGTTTCAGGCTCCCTTTCTATTACAGATGGGCTGATGACCCTCCAAATCTAAGAATACCCTAATATCTGAAGAGAAATCTAGCACATTTGGGCATTCACAGGAGGCCAGTGAACTCACATCAAGGGCATGATGCTTCCCAACCCATCCTGCCTTAGCCAAATCCCTTCTTGCTTTTGAGAGAATCCTTGTGGATTTTCAGGAAAGAGTGACTCATCAACCATCCCCTCAGACAAGCAAACCAAGATCCTTCAGTGGGCAGATTGTCTGAAAACTCTGCAGTTGAGGATCTGGCCCTCTGACTTTAAGTTTATACAGTTTCAAAATCCCAACATGGAAAAGCCTGCAAACGGTAGCATGTGGCCCCCCTATGTGTATTGCTAGATATTCAGTTATGGTTTCATAACAAACATAAGAACGGCTATACTGGGTCTATCCCAATAGTCCATCGAGCCCAGTACCTGTTTTCTGACAGTGGCTAATGCCAGGTTACCCACAGATTTCTCTGCATCCCCGCAAAAAATGACTCTCTGACAGAGAAGTGAAGGGAAGCCATGTGAAGTGAGCTCAGCTGTTAGTCCTGGCTGGGTTGGGGAGAATGGGACTTCCTTTTCCTCTGTACGGCATCCGGGGCCGGGTCAGACTGATCCCCAGCTTTCTCCCGCAGCTGCAGGAAGCTCTGCAAACTTCCCCCAGCCCCTACTTCCTGCACCCATCGCTTCTCAGCTGCAGGGGGAGGGATCCCTGTACAGGGAGCTGCTCCCTCATCCGCCCACGCCCTGTGCATCAAGACCCCTCCAACCAAGCCTCACCATCCCCTGTACTCAGAAACCCCCAATGACCCCTGCTCCCTCTGCACCTGGACCACCCATCATTTCAAAAGTTACTAATAAAATATTCATTAGAATAGAGATTGCTCAATGTTCTCATGATGCTGTTAAAACATGAGGGGGTGTGTAATGCAAAACACAACAGAATGTAGCAAAGAACATGGGAGTGGGTGAGATTATTATAAAGTGAATTATGGGTAACGAATAAATGAAAGATCTGGTAATGCCACATAAATATTCTTACAGTTTCTAGTAGCAAGCTTTTCATTTGGGCTCTCTCAACAACATTTACCACCAAGTTGTTATGACCACTTCTCTCCCCCGGCCTTATTTACTTCAGCTGATAATGCAAATCAGAGAAAGAAGATATACAGTATAGACATGAGATGATGGGAATGTAAAGTGAGGTTTTGAAAAGTCTGTTGTAGTGCATTTACATAACATTGTGAATTCAAAGGAATCCTTGTATTTTCACTGTTGTATATCAGAGGTACCCCTCCTCTCCAAATCCCTCCTTTTTTAACAAGCTTGTATGAAAGAGGAAAGGCCTATTTATAGCAAAAGTCTACTTTTTTATTATTCATTTGTTGACTTATATAGCACTTTTGACAGCTCTGACTAGGTGCTTTCCATCAAATATTTATTATTTTTTTCCTAGTGTCCTAAAATAATGGCTTAATAACCCATCAGTAATCTGCCCCTGAAGATGTAACCGGTCATTCATACAAATAAAAAAGACATTAAATTTTCACTCAAAAGCCTGACAGAACATAAATCTTTTTTTCTCTCTAATATATAAATATTATATATTATATATATATATATATTATATATATATATATAATATATAAATATAAACACAAACAACAAAATCCTATAGACATTTAAAAACCCTAACTAGTTACACATATGCCTCCACACATCTCATTTAAATCTTGTTTGCGACCAAATGTACACGTGCTGTGGTTTCTATTTTATAAATCATGTATGAAACGTAATACCATTTTTATTGCATGTCATTGTGCAGATATATAGCATAATTTTCATTTTTGTCAGCAGAGAACTAAATGACCGTCAAGTGCCTGCAATGTGTATAAAGTAACATCTTGTTATAGTCTGCAGGTCCCATGTGAGAACTTGCAATGCACTCATTAAAATTACAACAGCAGAGTAGCCAGAATAAATTGCCACCAAGCATTTGACTATGACACTTATGTGTGTTTTCTCTTGACATGTGAATAGACATAGTCACTGTAAATTATCCATGAAGATCAGTGACAGCATTATGGACTTCAGTTAGTGGTCCAGCCTCCTACTTAGCTACATGGTCATAGTCTAAATAAGAGGGGATTGAGTGAATCTAGCATAGGAGTAGTTATATGGCTGTGATATGACAAATTTGAGACACTTACAGTACTGAGAGTCTCCAGGGATATGCAAAGGGGAAAAATAGGGCAGTGGGTGTCATTCTAATTATACTCAAATAATGCAAACGTAAATTCAACTCAAACAAGTATTAAATTAAAAAACAAATATTACAACAATGCAGATCAAGGTTAAAATGAATATTTTACTGATTTTGTTTCAATTATTCCAGAAAGTAGGTATTTTAAATCTGTATTTAATATTTTTTTAATGTATAATGTTTAGAAATTTCAGGGGTATGGTCTGATTTCTATTTGGTATGGTAATTCCCAATGGTTTATGCTTCTATGTGATAGAGTTTAAGGACAGAAAGGACCATTAGGGTAATCTAGTATGACTCCTTACATCACATCGGCCATAAAATTTTACCAAGTAATTTCTGCATCAGGCCCATAACTTCTGGTGGAGCAATAGCATATCTTTTAGACAGATATCCAGTCTTGATTTAGGTCATGGAGAATTCACCACATTCCACTGGTTAATTATCTTCACTGTTAAACATTTGTGCTTATTTCCACTTTGAATTTGTCTAGCTTCAACTTTCAGCCACTGGACCTTGTTATGCCTTTGTCTGCTGTACTAGATTAAAGAGCCCTCTACTATAAGAAATCTCCCTATGCAGGTACTTACAGACTGTGATCAAGTAACCTCCTAACCATCTCTTACATAAGATAAATAGATGCATATTCTTAAGTCTGTCAGGGTAAGGCAATGTTCCAGACTCCTGTCATTCTTGTGTCATTTTTCTGAATAGTTTCCAATTTTTCAACATCTTTTTTTTTTGAAGTCTGAACACCAGAACTGGGCACAATATTCCAGCAATCACCTCAGTGCTGTATACAGAGGTAATACCAACTGCCTAGTCCTACTAATATTTCCCTGTTTATACAGTCAGGTATTGTCGCCCTTTTAACACAGCATCACACTGGGAGCTCATGTTCAGCTGGATGTCCACCAGGATCCCCAAGTCACTGCTTTCCTGGTGGGAGTCCTCCACCGTGTAAGTGTGACCTACATTCTTGATTCCTAAATTATTAATTTGTGTTTGGCTCTATTAAAATGTTTGAATGAGTCCGATTTACCAGATTACTGTGTTGCTGAATTGTCTGTCACTACTACCACGTATTTCTATGTCATCTGCAAACTTTACCAGCAATAATTTTATATTTTCCCCCCGATCATTGATTAAGATTTTTGAATATCACTGGACCAAGAATACACCCCTGCAGGACCCCCCCATTCAGTGATGAGTCCCATTAACAATTACTTTGAGATCTGTCGGGTAGTCAGTTTTTAATCCATTTAATATTTAACCATGATCGTATCCTGTAATAAGGAATTTTCACTGACTAGTATTTAAATCTTAGTTGCTGAAGTAGTTATTCTTTCAGATTTACAGTAGGGCTGTAGTTAATCACATGAGTTAACTGCAATTAATCTCAAAAGAATTAATCACCATTAAAAAAATTAATCACAGTTTTAGTCGCACTGTTAAACAATAGAATACCAATTGAAATTTATTAAATATTTTTGGATTTTTTCAAATATATTGATTTCAATTAGAACACAGAATACAAAGTGTACACTGCTTACTTAGTATTATTACTTTTGATTACAAATATTTGCACTGTAAAAATGAGAAACAAAAGAAACCGTATTTTTCAATTCATCTCATACAAGTACTGTAGTGCAATCTCTTTATCCTGAAAGTGCAATTTAGAAATGTAGATTTTTTTTGTTACATAACTGCACTCAAAAACAAAACAAGGCAAAACTTTAGAGCCTACAAGTCCCTTCAGTCCTACTTCTCGTTCAGCCAATCGCTAAGACAAACAAGTTTGTTTACATTTACGGGAGATAATGCTGCCTACTTCTTATTTACAGTGACACCAGAAAGTGAGAACAGGCATTCACATGGGACTTTTGTAGCTGGCATTGCAAGGTATCTACTTGCCAGATATGCTAAACATTCATATGCCCCTTCATGCTTCAGCCACCATTCCAAAGGACATGCTTCCATGCTGATGATGCTCATTAAAAAAAGAATGCATTAATTAAATTGTGACTGAACTCCTTGAGGGAGAATCGTATGTCTCCCGCTCTATTTTCCCCGTATTCTGCCATATATTTCATGTTATAGTAGTCTCAGATGATGACTCAGCACCTGTTGTTCAGTTTAAGAACACTTTCACTGCAGATCTGACAAAACGCAAAAAAGGTACCAATGAGATTTCTAAAGATAGCGAAAGCACTCGACCCAAGGTTTAAGAATCTGAAGTGCTTTCCAAAATCGGAGACGAATGAAGTATGAAGCATGCTTTCAGAAGTCTTAAAAGAGCAACACTCCAATGCGGAAACTACAGAACCCGAACCACCAAAAAAGTAAATCAACCACCTGCTGGTGGCATTTGACCAGATGATGAAAATGAGCATACATCGGTCCACACTGCTTTGGATTGTTATCAAGCAGAACCCATCGTCAGGATGGACATATGTCCTCTGGAATGGTGGTTGAAGCATGAAGGAACACATGAATCTTTAGCACATCTGGCATTTAAATATCTTGCAACGCCAGCTAAAACAGTGCCATGAGAATGCCTGTTCTCACTTTCAGGTGACATTGTGAACAATAAGTGGGCAGCATTATCTCCTGCAAATGTAAACAAACTTGTTTGTCTGAGTGATTGGCTGAACAAGAAATATGACTGAGTGGACTTGTAGGCTCTATAGTTTTACATTGTTTTATTTTTGAATGCAGTTATTTTTTGTACATAATTCTACATTTGTAAGTTCAACTTTCATGGTAAGGAGCTTGCACTACAGTACTTGCATTAGGTGAATTCACAAATAGTGTTTCTTTTCTCATTTTTGCAGTGTAAACATTTGTAATAAAAAATAAATATAAAGTGAGCACTGTACACTTTGTATTCTGTGTTATAACTGAAATCAATATATTTGAAAATGTGGAAAACATTCAAAAATATTTAAATAAATCGTATTCTATTATTGTTTAACAGTGCGAGTAATCACATGATTAATCGTGATTAATTTTTTAAAACACGCGATAGCCCTAATTTACACACAACTTTGTTGTTTTGAAGGATAGTGTTGCACTGCTGGTTCACCCGCTGTACCTGTTTAGAAGGTGGACTTCAATTGCTGGAGCTCCAATCCAGTTCCTGTGGGGACTACTCACATCCTTATAGTTAAGCACAAGTTCAAGTGACTTGAGGGATTGGGGCCAAACTTGTTGGAACTTGGAAGTACTGAGCCCTCAATGAAGAACCCTGTATCCAAATGCTTGTCTCAAGTATTTCCAAACAGGAATTCTCCCTTGTCTTGTTAAAGAGCTAATTTTCTTTTTCTAAGGTAGATAAATCCTGTGTGCAGTATACCCTTAAGAATGGCACAGACCAAATAAAGAGAGACCAGTGTTATAAAATATGTTGGACTGAGACCCTCAGAAATGTGAAATATCCTTTCTGGCCATTGAAGTCAATGGAGCTATACTATACACCAGCTGAACATCTGCCCCAGTGTATCTATGTAGTTTTGAGTTCACTGACTGGCTGCACAACCAGATGTTTTGAATTTAATCTTCTAGAAAAAAGAGTTGTGACTGCTGGAGATATCCATTTCTAATATATGCTAACTTTTTCAATACTATTCTCTGTACTCTCTGAAGATGATGCTTTACCCAGTTACATAGCAGCAGATGAAACAAAAATGTCCTGCCTTTCTAGACAGCAGTAGTTAAAATATCCTCTTTTCAGAATCTGAACATTATCCACACTTCTTTCTCCCTGAATCTGTTTCTTTTCTCTCTTCTCCTTTTTCAAATTCAGAGACACTAACACACTACAAAGAATATTTCCCACTATGAGCAGCTGTTGCGCTTGTTTTCAAACAGCTATTTCAACTACTGTACTTGGAGATATAGACACACAATGATCCCTTGTTAGTGATCACATTTTGCAGGATGTGAGGACAGACTAACTGACAGTTGAGGGAATGTGCTGCTATTCTGGTAGGAGAATACTATTTTGGGAGTGCCACTTTCATTCTGTGGAATGATAGTGGTTGTTGTAGACTACAGGTATGAAATAGTTTTCATATCACCATAAGGGCAATGTTTTCTTCTTGGTACCATCTGTGAAAACTTGTAGTTTGAAGATGAAACATTTCTCCTCCCCATTTGTGTGGGAGGTGCAATACTTTGAGTTTTATAAATGAATGTTAGCCTTGTGTACAACATATCATAGTTTACTATAATTTGAACAGTACACGTTTTATTGAAAATGTATAACATACTTATTTTATAATGGAGTTTGCTTATGTTTATACCTAATTTCCCCTTCACAAGGAATTATAATTATAATTTAATTTGTTATCCTTTGGTAATGCACGCTGGTGTTCCTGTCAGTTTACTGGGTGCAATTAATTCATTAGGTAAAAATGACAGAATTGTAAAACAGATGGACATAGATAGGGAGAGTAACAAAGTGTGTGGGAGACTGAAACAATTATAGCTTAATTCTAGAGGTCAGACTTTTTTTCAGCTGTTACTCGTGTTGAACATTATTCTAGAGATCCAGCTGTGACATGTCTGCATTGAATTGTGAACTCCATTTTGTATTGTGACTTCCATTTTGTGTGTTAAATGACTTTTGAGGTTCTCTGTTAAAAAGCCAGCCTGATCATGACAAGGTCTATTCCAGACACTGTTCTGCCTGGGAGGTCTGTGGGACAGTTCAGAAAGAACTATCAGTGAAAGAGCCATTAGAGACCATCAACTTTGAATGACTCTCAATGACTGGCCCACCTCAGAAGACGTTGGTTTTTTTTCACTTGGGACTCACATGGCTAGGGGCTGAAGTTTTCTAGTTTGGAACATAGTAAACCAGGGACAGAGACTGTATTTAAAGGGGGATTCTTTATGAGAAGGGGAGGTCTTCCACTGCCACATGCCAGAAGACTGGACTGGCGAGAGAAGGCAGCAGAGAATCTGCCTTGCCTGAACTGCTGACCTGACCTCAGACTCACAGCAGGGGTGAGATCATACTAAAGTGGGGTGTGGTGGTGGGTGGGATATGATTGAGGTCTATAAAATCATGACTGGTGTGGATAAAGTAAATAAGGAAGTGCTAGTTACTCCTTCTCATAACACAAGAACTAGGGGTCACCGAATGAAATTAATAAGCAGCAGATTTAAAACAAACAAAAGGAAGTATTTCTTCACCCCAGGAATTGGCCACTGTCGGAAGACCGGATACCGGGCTGGGTGGACCTTTGGCCTGACTTAGCATGGCTGTTCTTTTGTATGTTCTTACCTCTCACTTTTCAATGGAGTATTCACTCCCAGGTCTGTTTCCTGGAGTCTTTCTCCTGACTGGCCCTAGACTGCTTTATATCTCCCGGCAGGTCTGTTATTCTTATGCGCTGTTACATGACCCTTGTACTTGTACACTCTGGCTGGGAGGTTGGCTAAACTTAGCACAGGTGAGGCAGAGCCAGCTTATACTGGGACAATCACTTTGAAAATTTACCCTTAAATTTTGGTGCACATTTGTGTGCATGTTTGGGGGGGACCTGGAGTTTAGCCTTTGTATTGAGAGTCTGCATCTGCTCTAATAAAGTGTTTCTGTGTGTATATGTATGTGTATATTTTGTTAGGGGATGTCTTGTCTACACAGGGGGGAAGAGTAGGCACAAGGGGCATTCTTCTTCTCACAGCCCTGACCAAGGTCCAGATACAATCTAAGTGACAAGCATAGGCATTGGCTAGGCTAATGTCACTGCTGGCCTCCTCCAAGAGGATGAGGTGAGGGCAGCAGCCAGCCACACTGAGCAAATGCAGAGAGAAGTGTATGCTGTACTCTTTGTAGGGGTAGCATAGCACCAGCTCCAAGAATTCTGGCTTTCAGCCCGTATTTCTCCTCACCTCTCTCATACCAATTCTGGCTCTGTACATATTATTTTTATGTGACAAAATGCCTATGAAACAGGTAATGATGGCTAATAAAAACTCCAGGTCTGAACCACCAGTGGTCACAGGTACTGTTCATTGTAAAGAGTTTCAAAATCACATTAAAATATGACTCAGTAAAACAACTGTTTTAATAAAATCAGCAACTTTTGGATATCCTGGGTTGAAGAGTTCCATGAATCAGAGTAAGGACATCCTTCTCCATCCTTTCTGGTCACGAAGTGTGTGCCACAAGAGTTCTCACCTTCCCACAGCTAATGGTATTATGAATGAGTTTAAATTGGACTTGCTGTTCTTTCTCATGTCATCTTCATTCTTGTCTCTTCACTCTGTCCCTTTTCTCTGCTGTCTTCTCTTTTCAATTTTTTGTCTCTTTCTTATCACTAGAATATACCTATCTCCACTGGGAGGAAAAGGCAGTTTATCTCCAGGATCACAGCCAACAGTTCTGTAAATCAGCCTCAAGGGGTGAGAGAATGGAGGGTGGAGAATGACATCTGTGTCTTGGAGAGGCTTTTTCAATAAAGAGATGTGGTGTAGAGTTTGACCAGGTGGAAAGAGAGTTCCAATTCTGTTCCTCTATGGGCTGCCCAAGGAAACAGGGAAGCACATTACTGCCAGGCCACTAGGCCTACTAAATTATTTCCTTTCCAAGAGATTTCTCTGAGATTCTGGTTATCAATTAAATGAGATGTCAAGAAAACAGTGACTCCCTAGGTGAAACTTATTTGTAGATTGCAAGTACATACTAACTGATCTAATGTGAGCTTAAATCGCTCTACACTTAGTTATTTTGATTAAAGTTTGATTAAATGTTAACTAGATTTAGATACATCAGGTTCAGTAATGTGTATGTTTTGTGTCACGGGACATTGTAGCTTTGGAGGTATTGTATTGCATCACCGTATGCTCGTATGGACATTTTATTCTTCTTTGGGAAGAGACGGTGGTAGTGAAAATTAGCCCTGGTTAAAATTAGCAGAGTGGCAACACAGAATTGTTAATGAAGCTTTGGTTTTGTCTGCAGGCAAAGCAAGCTGTAGTTAGTTGCTCATTAATGTTTCCTGTAGTACCTTTGAATGAGCTTCACCTAGCACTGGAAGGGGACATGAGTGTCAGTGGGGTCAGAATGAGCTCTCCCTTGCCATTTAGAGAGAAACTGGAGTAAAAGACTTCAGGAGCACACTGTGTTTGCATAGACCAGTGGTTCTCAACCTGCAGCCTGTGGGCTGCTTGCAGCCCAGCCAGCAAACAGCTGCAGTCCATGTGACCTCCTCAGGGCCATACCGGTAGTACTGGATGCAGCCCACAATGGTAAATAGGTTAAGAACCACTGGTATAGACACACCTACTCTGCCTATGTGCACAGCAAATGGAGCTACTTTGCCAAAATAATTAATTTCGGCTGGTTTTGGGTTGCAAATCACTCTAGTATTTGAATGCAGAAGTAATGAAAAGTTATCCTATTTGTACAAGTAAAGGGCAGCAGAACTGTGCTTAGCATGCCCTGATTGAGGGGGTCACCCTAAACTGAACCTTGCTTGCTAAGCAGGGAATAGGGATGACAGGTGTTTCTATCTGGTGGTGTGGAGTTCTGGACACCATTTGACCTACTGCTTTCCAGTGTTTACAGATAGAGCTGACTAGACTCAATGGAGAGTCCTTGTTTTCGGTTGGTGATGCTGATAGCTGACATCGCTGCTGAGCAGGTCTAGGGGCTAAGCCTTAGACCTTGTGTGGGGACAGTGTTGCAGTGAAAGACAACATAGAAAGTGCACTGGCAGGAGATTCCTCACTATCTGCTGAAATCGCTGAAAGCTGAATTAACCCAGCTCTTAGTGAAGTGGCAGAACCTCAGAAGGTGATACTGTGGGAGCAGCGAGCAGCGGTGGCCCGTGGCGGCAGAGAAAGAGCAGTGGCGGCAGCAGCCAGCGGTGGCAGAGAGGCAGTGGTAGCTGTAAGACCAGTTGCACAGGCAGCATTTAGCAGAAGCATTGCTCAAACCCCACCCCCTACCACCCCCAGGGTTGGGAGGTGAATTCACCTCTGAACTCTGGGGGCATGGCTACTCTCGAAACTTCAAAGCGCTGCCGCAGGAGTGCTCCAGCGGCCATGCTTTGAAGTGCGAGTGTGGTCACGCACCAGCGCTGGGAGAGAGGTCTCCCAGTGCTCCTGTACTCCACCTCCATGAGGGGATTAGCTCCGAGCACTGGGAGCGCATCTCCCAGCTCTGGGGCACTGTTTACACTGGCGCTTTACAGTGCTGTAACTTGCTGCTCTCAGGGGGGTGTTTTTTCACACCCCTAAGTGAGAAAGTTGCAGCGCTGTAAAGTGCCACTGTAGCCATAGCCTTAAGTCTTTGCTAACCAAGGATCAGCAACCGTGAGTGGGGTGTAGCGGAGGGATCGGAGAGTGGCATGTTAGGGACAGTTGTTCATCAGACTTTCACAATACAAGCTGAGAAACTGAGCCAAAGGATACTGCCCAACACACTGGGGTGGTGTTTGCCTATGGTCACATGCTTTTGAATTGTGGTTGTGGTGTTTTCCCAAATTAATGTTGGGTCTCCTTTTCCCTTTCAATAAAAGTTTGATTTTGTTACACACAGACTCAGTGCTTGCAAGAGGGAAAGTATTGCCTTTCAGGAGTACCCAGGAGTGGTAAATTTTACCAGATTACTGGGTGGGGGCTTGAGCCAGTTCTGTTTTGTGGTGTTAAGAGGAACCCCTAGATCAGGGGGTTTCACGACAAATTTTTGGTGGCCTCAGAATGCAGCCACCAACTCTTGCTGGTGGCTGCTCTCACATTTTTCCTAAAATTCCTAATTAGTTTAGGAAAACCAAATAAATATTCACATATACATGGCCAAATCATTGTAATTTATTTATTGCTAGCTAGTAAGTCTGTTGTGAAAAGTGATATTAACAAACATACAAGGGTCAGGGGAGGAAGTAGGGGGCCAGAGGAGATAGGCTGGGGAAGGCAGCAGGGGGCTGCAGCCTGAAGCCCTGTGGCCAGAGCCTGGGGCCTGTCGTCGCACAGCCAAAGCCCAGGGCAACCAACACCAGGATGGTGTATCCAGGAGCAACAGGGCGGAGGAGGGGGCACTACTTTGCTGTGGCTGCAAGAAAAGCCCTTGGTGGTCACATGTGGCCATAGTGGTCGCCTTTGAGAAACACTGCCCTAGATATCGAACCCAGCCCTTGTTGCTGCCAACTCCATCTGGCAGAAGGGTTACATAAATAGGTAGTAAAATTATTTTTCAGTCTTTTGTGCTGGTGCCAAATACCTGATAGGTCAAATATTTTGCTCTTGTTTTGGTTTAGTGGGTAACTAGCAATAACAGAGACCCTCACAGTTTATAAATGATAGAAGACTCTCTTGGTCTTTGATCCAGTGTAAAACCAATATGAAATACCTTTTAACAGTAAGCCCTTTACCTACAGCCTTCTAATGGTAGCTTGTGCCTATCTTAAGGATTACACAGTTTGGCCTTAATATAAATGGCTATAATTTATAAGCTTCCTTGAAGATTTGAGTGTTGAGAAGGGACATGAAAAAGAAGAGGGTGTAGGTGTTGTGAATTGGATCGGAAGTGAGTTCCAGGCGGAGACTGTAGGGAAGCATGGATGTAGGCATGGGAACAGGATGTGAAAGGGCCCGAAGGTGAGCAGCTTGAGCTGAGTGAGAAGAGCATGAGGGTGAAGCAAAACTAGACAAATGGAGAAGTAGAAAGCGGGGCCTATATTGTAGAGGACCTGAAAATTATTGTAGCATAGGGCAATGTGCATTACTTTTATGGTGTCCTTATGCAAAGCTTAAGTTAGCTGAGTCTTGGAGAGGTCAGTGAAGAGGAATTTACAATAGTCAAGGCCCTTTCAAGACCTGGACCAGGGTTTTCATGGTGTCAGAGGCCAGGAACTGGTGGGTTTTGGAGATGAAATGATAGGGCTGAGGGAGTATGTGTAGAAGGAGAGAAAGGAGGAAAGATGATTGAGCCTGTAGGACAGAGAGGATGATAGATTTGTTGACAGTGATAAAAAATAAAGGGGAAGAGGAGGAGTTTAGTGCAAAGATGATTGAGGAGTAGCAGATTTGAACTTTGAATCAATAGTCTCCATAGACTGCACCACCATATTTAATAGATAGCAAACTGCAACAGCGTTGTGTGTTCTAGGACTTGGCAGACCACATCTGGGCACTTACAGCATATCTGAAATCACTCTTCTGAACCTCTCAAAAGACTCAGCCTAGGAGATGGGGTGTCAAAGATGGCTTTATGGCCCTGAGATACTTGGGTCCTCCAGGGGCTGGAGTGATCTGCAGTATAAGTTATAGTAGTCCTAGGGGCTGCTTTAATTTATGGCAGCCTCCCCTCTGCTGGCTACGGCTGTTTATCAGGTCAGGACAGCCAGTGATTGTCCTGCAGTCAATCCCCCTCATGTCCCTGGCTCTACTGTAGCATACTCCTACATGGAGGTCTTGTGTAGGGTTGCATATGCCAGCCCTATGCTTGTCTTGCACCAGGACTGTTCCCTTGGGGGCTGTTACTAGCACTGCACACCATTGTAGCAGTATACATGGGCCAGGGCCTCTTTGGGAGGAAAAGTGACTTCCGTTTACTAGGATAGGAAAGAATCACATTATAACATCCAAAGCAGTGAAATAAAAGTGGATCGTAAATATATCCTCTATTCAGCAGTTGGCACATTGTAACTTAAAAGGCATTATTCTATCTGCTACACAATGATGCTGCTCTGCAGGCTCGGGAAGAGACAGTACGATTGAAAATACCATCCTTTTAAGAATTGCTGCCCCCCTTCTATTTATTGTAATAGCATGTATAATTCCAAAAGATAACATGCTAAAAATATTACGTTGCTTTCCTTTTCTAAACAACAAAAAAACCTTTGTTAATCTGCATCTGTCAGCAGATGGGGTGCTATCAAGTCTGGCAGGCCAAAATGTGACCTATTTGTGTTTTTCATTGTGGATGCATGTACTAAAAGCTTTTCCTCACTCTGCTTGTCTCTTCACAGAGAGCTGTCTTACAAAATTTTATCCTATTACCTGCAGGCAGAGTCAGCTAGAAAGGGACAGAGTCTGCCTTGATGAGTGAATGACCTGTGCAGCAACACAGGGCACTGAAAACTCAGGGGTGTTCCCACGTCCATCATTGTGTTGCTCCTGCTATAACCTTGCACGGCACTAAAGTAGATAAAAAGTATTGAGTCAAGAAGCAGTGCTTCCTCTTCTCCAGTAGGTTGTGAGCTTAAGAGAGCCCCTGCATGCTGTGTGAAGGGGCATTAGATGGTTGAATCTTGGAGGAGCAGAAAGAGCAATGCTGTGGCAAGAAGCACTAATGTGATTCTTGGATGTATGAATGGGGTGTAGTGAGTAGGAGTAAGGAGGTGATTTTACCTCTGTATACGGCATTGGTTAGCCTGATACTTCAATATTGCATACAGTTCTAGTGTCCACATTTTTAAAATACTTGAAAAATTGTAGAGGGTGCAGAAAAATGATTTGAGGGTTGGAGAAAATGCCTTAGTGAGAGACTGAAAGAGCTTAATCTGTTTAGTTTATCAAAAAGAAGACTATGGGGTGACTTGATTACTGTAAGTACCTTCACGGGAAAAATACCAAGTACTACAGGACTGTTAAATTAAACAGAGACAGGTAGAACTAGTGGCTGGGAGCTGATGCCAGACACATTCAAATTAGAAATAATGTATACATTTTTAAGAGTGAGAGTGATTGACCACTGGAACAAACTACCAAGGAAAATGGTGGATTCTCCATCTCTTGATGTCTTCAAATCAAGGCTGGATTCCTTTCTGGGAGATATACTTTAGTCAGACAAGTTATTGGGCTCAATACAGGGGGAACAGGATGAAATGTAATCACCAGTAACATGTAGGAGGTCAGACTAGATCTAATGGTCCCTTCTGGCCTTCAACTCTGTGAACTTATGAAAGTGATCATAGAGTAATGAACAAGAGCTGGGAGAAGGAGACCTTGTATGGGGAGGGGGAAGAGAAAGGGTTACTATTACCTACTCTGAATATAGGTGGGATAGTTTGGGTTTAGAGATTATCCTGTTTGCCTGCAGGAAAAAGACTGGAGAGAGAGAAATCATGGGAAAAGAGGTCTAGAGAAATTATGGTGGATGACAGAGGATGGGAACATTGCTTCCATTTCATTTGACTTCACTACTGCATCAGATAAAGAATGATGCCAGTTTATGCCTATGGCTCTTGCCTACGCCTTGCCAGTAAAACCTTTTAGTGACCTAAAATAATTCAAATCCCTTGATTAAAATCTACCGTTTGTTGTAATAATAAAATAGCAATGCTACTTAGCACCTGTACAGTTCCTTTAATCTTCAAGGCAATACTCAGACTTTTATTTAATTCCACCTCAGATCACCCCCTTTGATGTAGACAACTAAGTATTATTATCACCACCTTGTTAATGGGGAAAATTAGACAGATAAGTTAAATGACTCTCATATGTTCACAGAAGTAGTCAGAGTCATTGCTGGGGGAATACTCCGGAGCTCTTGGTTCCCGGCTCTTTGGGGACCAATGTATTCACTAAAAGCTTTTCTCCACTACACCATGCCTTTCTTTTGTGTCTTTCCTTAAACTAGATCTATGCAGAGGCAACAAATTTTGGGTCATCTGATGTGCTGTTTGGCACTACAGACTGGTCCAGAAGGAAAAGCTTCTAATTATATAAGTGCACATTAGAGTTGGTCAGGAATTTTATGTACAAATGTTTTTTGAAAGAAAATATGGTTTCCACAAAATTTGAATTTTTCATGGGAAAATGCTCATTTTTTCTGAAGTTTTTCAATTTTCTGTCGAGGCAAATTGAAATAAAACATTTCATTTCAGTTTAATTTGACATTAACCTCTGTGCCTGCCTGAGCCAAAGCAGTGCCTCATGGGCGTTGTAGTTTGGGTGCCATATGCCCCATTCTCCCCTGGAACAAGTTCCCCAGCCAGGTGACATCTCTTGTGCGGTGTCTCAGCCAGAAAGAGAGATTGCAGAACAGCACGGGAGATGTAGTCCAGCAAAACAGCATTTCCAAACTGAGAATGTTCAGAACTTTTCTTTTGGCGAAGTTTTAATAAATCAACTTTTCATCCCAATTCAGGTTGAAAACTATTGTGAAACTATTGGAATTTCCTGTGGGAAGGAAATTCCATTTTTCAGTCTGGTATAGTGCACATAGGTAAAAACAGTGTCTTATTCCTGGGTCGCAACTAGTACAGGCTTTTTAAAATCACCTTTCCATTCCTCATTTTAAAACACAAGACACAGTTACCATTGTGGCACTCTGAATGAATTACTGAATAGATAACTTTACATGTTTGGCCTATATTTTGTTATGCCCCTTTTTGATAGTCTAGAATAGTTCCAAGTCAAGCCTTGGAGCAATAGTCCTGAACTGTTTCTTTTCTTTTTTTCCTTTGCTAAAGCTGTGATTTGTGGGAAAATACCTAGTTTATAATGAGATCACATGGAAGTATCAACAATGGAGATCGGGGGAATGAAAAGTTTGCTACAATCTTTACACCATATATGTCCATTACATGGGGTAAATAATATGAAGTGATGCTGAGGTTGTTGATGCTGAGCTCATATTTATACTACAGATTTAAATACAGGTACAACACTAGCTAATAACACCAATTACTCACTGAGTTTGTTCTGCTGAATAATCAGTGTTCATTCCCCTATGTTAATTATCGATTATATTAGCATGAAAATAAGGATTTTGCTTAACAGTTGCATTTGTGGTATAGTAAGTGAAAGCCACTTGAAAACAGCAGTGGAGAGAAATAAGTCAAGGCAGCAGTGGTAAGATGCAGCAATGAATACATTAGTTTATCTGAGGGAAACTACATTAGTTACACACACTACCGGGATAGCGAGGGTCATGTTCAACCCCTCAAACTGTTCATTTGCAGCACTATACTTTATTGAAATATAGGCCAGTTCTCAACTCAGACTTCTATAAGGCTGTCAAGTCTGCCATGTAAATGAAATATGTAAACTATCGGGGACCTCACCCAGGTGTTTTCCTCCTACCTGCTGGCAACTGCAAAATGTAGTAGCATCTTATCCTCACCAAGAGACATTATGACAAGTTCCTAGGGAGATAACAAATAGAAAATATCTAGCTATGCTCAGCAGGAAGAAAGACTTAATATTCTTAACCTGCTGAAAGTAGTACAAATAGTTCATGAAAACAGTTGTTTAAATGAGCCACATCTGTATTGTTTTCTTGTATTGACTCTCTCTACTGTCTGCAGTGTTGAAGCAAGATGTTTATGCAGATAAAAATGCTGCAAATGTTCTTTCTCTGAAACATTCCCAAATGACCATTGCACTTCATTTTTGGATTTTTTTCTTTGGGCAGGGGAAAGAAAAGGAGAGACATTACTTTTCGTTTAATAGTCAACATAAAACACGCATTCAAAAAACAAAAGTTCTTTTGTTTGTCATCAGAGGTAAATTTCGATGGAAATGTAAACAACCAATGGAACATTCTCTAATTGTGACTAGACAGGAAACAAATGTGTCACATTTCAGTATTGAGTTTGATGAGTACACTGCACCTTTATGTTGATCTGAAGGGACCCATACTTTTTTGCAGCCCTAGGGCTCATTTGAAATACCATCTGTTAAATAGCTAAATTATGTGCAGTGTTTTTTGTGATGGGGGGTTTTCTGTCTACTAGGAATTAAAATTTAAGCTAGCTGTACTTATGATTATGACCTTGAGATGTATGCAGGAATGTCAGCTCTTCAGAGTTTGGCACACTCTTTCAACTGAGGCAGACAATTTCAGCAGTATAATTTTATTTATTCTGCCTGTTCCAGGTGGTTTCCTTGGTCTATATTCAGAATACTAATTTTTAAGGAAACAATTTCCTCCTCAACTAGGCAGGTTTGTCAGATCAGGAGCTAGTACTCCACTCTCTGGTACTGTAATCCCTAATCTAAACAGAAAAAAATGAACATAAAGAGGAGAGAAAAAACAGAGAACCAAAAAAGAATCAATCAAAAGTCGTATAAATTGAATCAGGAGTCAAAGAAAGAGACAGATAGAGACATGCAAGGAAATAATGTCAGAGAACCCTTTAGATCTCTAAGGCTAGGGGTGATAAAGTAACACCTGGGAAAAAAACAAACTTGTATACAATGCCAATTATTGCAAAATGCAGTAAAACAGAGAAAATAAAACAAGGCAAACAATATGTTTCTTCTTCTTCTTTTAGGCCCTGAATCAGAAAAGCTCTAAAACATCTGTTTAACTTTAATCATGTGAGTAATCTCATCGATTTCTCCATGGGACAACTCACATGCTACAAGTTAAACACGTACTTAAGTGCTTCATTGAATTGATTGTTCATCGTACAGCAAACCCAGGTTATAATGTGGACAGTATTTTGTCAGTAGTTTTCCAAAACAAGATGCCTTTAGTATCGAGACGTGTGAGACTCTTTGACACTATTTAACATACTCTACAACACATGGTGGAATTAATTTAAATAAGAAGCCCAAGTTGAAAACAGTTGATAAATTCTAGCATTCTAAAATACATGATAGTTAAATAATTTAGAAATTGATTTTCCCCACCTCGATAATCATTATCAGTATTGTTAATGCTCCCACAAGGTACATTAGTCCCAACAGGATGAATATAAAATACAGGGCAGATCCACAGCTGGTGTAAATAGTCTTAGCTCATTGACTCCAATGAACCTATGCCCATTTATACCATTCAAGGATTTGGCCCAGAGTTTAGCAACTCTTTGCTTTATTTGGTTTACATCAAACTCTTTATATTATCTTGTAGCTATATGTTGTAATTAGTAAATGCAAAGTGCGTGTGTCTAATGTTGAATGAAATCAAGTTTTATTTTAAGTGACATCTCCAAAGGGAATTGCACTTATCCCTAATAACTTATTAAATCATTTATTTTGACATCTGATTTTGAGGTATCTGTGGATACATGGTGCCTTTGTAAAGCCAATGACTGTAGATTTGAAAAATGTAAAGATTAGACTACAAATAAAAAAATAAAGGTGACTGGCAGAGATTTTCAAAGCAGCATATAGCATGGTTGAGATTTTTAACGTCAGTCACAGGGTACACAGAATTCCATGGTTATTCTTATTAGTTTAGAACTACGTAAAACTATAATTTTTAATAATTTATGCTTAAAGTTTTATTATGAAGAGAATTTGGAATTCGAACTTCTTAAAATACAAATTTATCTGAATCCTGTCACAGTGTTTTTTAATTAAAACCTTTTTCTTAAACTTCAGACTCATCTGTTTGGTTAAGTTGGTCTGAAGCTGTACAACTGAGCTTCTAGAATTATTGATTATAATTACTTTGAAAGCAAATTACTCCCACAGGTACCTCTTTGGAGGATAGAGTGAGTCCAAGATATGAGACCTCTGACTGAGGTAGTGTACCCATAAATCCCTAATCTCATCAAGCAGGTTATTTTAGGGAAGCCTAGTAGATTAGTAACATGATGCCATTAATGAAGTCCTGTCTGAATAAATTAATGAATCACATACAGACTTTTTATGATTTTGAGCTCAATTCACAAGTAACATAGTCGTTTAACTCATTGGGCAAATCGTTTTCAATATTGTCAATGTTAAAATGATAATATATTTGATTAACTTGTTATACCACCTTTCATTTTAATGGACATGTAACTCATTTGTTGAAGGGAAAAAGTAACATGTAATTATTTCCAGATATAATATATTGCAGAGGACTTCGGGCACAGTCCTACAAGCCCTCCCCTTGGTTTCTGCATATGGGTGGCTTGCAAAAACAAGACTTCTGGTTTTGAAAGATGTTCATTTTGAAATCAGAGGAGCCTTTCCTCTTCCAAGAATATCATAATAAAAGCCTGTTTGAAATCGTAGCAGGAATGAATGAATCTAACTGCCTCCATGCATAGGAGACATAATGGATCCTTTAAAACAAAATGCCTTCTCTACCTACTGATGCAAATTTTACATTTTAATATTGAAAAAGCAATACAAGAATACAGTCGACCTGGTTGGAGAAGAAGCATGCTGCAGCAGCGGGAAGAGCAATCATGTCCAGTCATTTTAAACATGAGTGACTTAAAGTCTTGTTTCCAAAAGCATTATTGCACAGAGGTGAAATGAAGCTGGATTGGGAGTCTCTGAGGCCTCACCAAGAAGGTTTGAGCACAAATGAGCAACATGCCATGACATATTTAGATGTACCCAACAGTGGTGTTGGAACAGTTTTTATAGTGGGGGGGAGCCAATGAACAAACCTGTCAACCCTGTATATGATGGAAACTGCTTCAAGCCGAGGGGCGGCTGCCACGCCCCCAGCACTCCTAGTTCCAGCATCCCTTGTACCCCAAGAGCAGTGCTTAGACTTCAGCGAAATACATCTTAACTATGAAATCTCTTCAGTTAGCCATAGGAATGCCCACACTTTATTCTCCATGAGACTGTGTGAAAATGTCATCAGAGGCACAGAGAATTAGACGTAAGGAGAAGAGATAATGAACAGCAGAGCCTTAGCATGTATGTAACCAGTATGTGTGACACAAACTAACAGTCAAATAGTGAAAAATTAAGGCTCTGAAACTAGAGGCAATGCTATGTGCTGCCTGACTTTGTTTTGCCTGTTTTGGCTTTGTTCTGTCCATGTTACATTATTGAAATGTAACTTTATTTCATTTCTCTTTCTTAACTGTAAGTTTCTCCACCAATGTAGAGGACTCGGTTTTGGGAAGGTCCCACCCAATCATCCATGGAATCAGCTGGCTCTTGTAGCAAGAGGAAGCTCTGCTAACTAGCTGAACAACTCCAGGCAACCTAGGTTGAGCTGCCTCCATCCTCAGAGGCAGCTGTGCTCCACCATTTCCCGCTGAGCCACTTCTGGTTTTAGCATTTTTACTCTTCAAAGATCCGGTGATGAGTGTTATAGATAACAAGGCAGACAGATAGATAGTCCCACTGCTGGGAAGCCACATCTCCAGTCTCCAAAGCTTATTTATCTCTTCTGCAGCCTGTATTCCTCTTGATTGAAGTGGCAGTTGGGTCTCAGAATAGCTGCTTCAGTGATGCTCCCCACTGAGCCAGCCCTGCTGCAGTTCTACAGCAATTGCTTAGCTTTTTAGCTACTACCCCAACATTGATTCCTAAGCAGCTTCCTTTCCTCTGGTTTACTTCAGGAAAGCTTTTCCACCTTTGCGTCTCTCTAGCAAGGACAGACTAGTTATTGGTAGATTCCTCAACTTACAGGTCAAGATTGGAGCAGGCCTTACTAGAGGAAAATCAAAACACTCCCACTTTAACTTGTTGGGGAGGGAGCAGTAGGTCCATGATATATGGAGTTTCTCTAAAAATAAATAAACAAAAATCAGTGCCAAACTAAAATGTTCAGCTTGAAAAGTGTCTGTTAAGCACACTACTGCAGTATATAGTGATCTTGTCAGCAAGTCAGCTAAATAAGTTAGGCCTAGCTGACTGTCTACCTCCAGGTCTTTAGTGTGTCCTTAGTGCTGTAGTGTTTTTTCCTTCGGGACCCAACTTTACTACCATGTTTGCAAGGACCATGGCACCACTAAACTCAGGAACCTTTCCTTCAAGCATGTGGGCTTTCACTACGCTTCATCCAGATGTGAGCAATCAACTCACTGCTGTTCTCTTCCTTGAAACAATTAGGGAGGGATTTTCTCAACTTCAGGAAACAAACAAAAACAGAATGTGTGTCCATGCTATCTAGAAACATGAAAGAAGACTAGAAAAATGAAAAGAAGAGAGATCTTCTCTTTTCCCTTTCTTCACTGCTTCATTAAAGGAGTAAGCAACTTCTTCTTTCTCTCCATAATACAAGAAAAGAATGTCCAGATCTGAGAACGAATCCAGAAAGCATGTAAGGTTGCCTACTTCGACGGAAGGTGAACTCCCCTCTGATCCTTCTCAGTCTGAGATATGGACAGACAAAGATGAGAAAAATGGCCTAACTAAGGATTAATTGTTCTGACAGTGGACATTGAGAAGTACCAAGCATCCTAATGTCTCAGAGATCTGCCCAAAGGGATATACATTAAATTACACTTCTACCCAACTTCAGCTTGTGTGCATGAACAAACTTATGCCTGCACTTGGCAGTTGTAAATGCTTACATGTGTGCTAATGTAGCACCATAGAGAATGCCAAGGCAATACTATGCATAACTATTACAACCCTCTTCTTCTGGTACATTAACGCTTTGCTGAAGCACAGGCTGGTCAGAATTCTGTCTTTTCAGGACTTTTCAGAAAGCATTACAAAGAATCAAACCTCAGAACTATTGTTCATAAACCCCTGATAAACAGATGTTAATAGTTCCCTGTCAATTTCAAAAAGAGAGTGCAATATACTGTCTTAGTAACATTTAATGCACACAGAAAACATTGTAAATCGTATAAAACATCATAAATAGTAGTTGAATAACTTTTAAACAAACTATTAGACAGTAAATCTACAGGTGTTCCTCATTCTGACTGCTCCATTTTGTTTCTCCCTGTCTTTGAGAGAAACAAAGTCAAATACTGCAATATAAGGCATGTGGGCTATACTAACAATTGTGTGCCCTCTTTAGATCGTCTCAACTACTCAGCACATTCAAATATTAGGACTTGTACCTGCAAAACCCATTGTCCTGAATGTACGATTGCAAGTGCACAGGTGTTAAACTTTATAAAGGGCATGGACAAACTTTAGCAGTAGAAACTGGTAGAATAAGCACTCTCACAGGATTTTTTTGAAAAGCTTACCTTAACATGAGCTCCCAGTGCAATTCACTGGCTAGGTGGGCTAACTTGGTCCTTGGTGTATAAATAGGGGAATATGGTGTTGAAGTAGGGAGGTGTTAATACCACTGTATATTGCATTACTGAGATCATTACTGGAATACTGAATCCAGTTCTGGTGTGCATGGTTTAAAACAAATTTAGAAAAATTGGACAAGAAGGTGCAAATGTTTTACATTGAGGGTAATTAACCACTGGCACAATTTACTTGGGGATTCTTTGGATTCTCCATCACCTGAAGTATTTAAATGAAGGTTTTGATAGCTTTCTAAAGGATCCAGTCCAACTCCTCCACAAGTTATGGACTTGAAGAAATGTTATGACTTGTGTTACATAGGTTATACTATATAATCATAAATGTCTCTCCTGACGTTAATATATGAACAACGTTTTAAACCCTCCAACATTTTTAACCAAGATTTTGGGGATTTTTTTCAATTGAAAATCAATTTTTAACAAAAAATTTCATTGAAAAGTTGGAATTGGGAAAATTTCAACCAGTTGTAGTCAGCATGGAGACCAGTGCTAAATTACGTGTGCACAAACCTTCATACAAGTGAAAGGCTGAAGTCTGAAAATTTTGCTGCAACTGAACAAACCCAACAATTAAGCAACATTCACTATTCCACAATAGTAAGCTTGTGAACTCCTAGTGTGTTCACTCTCTAAGAAAAGACTGATCAGTGCAAGGATTTTCACAAGCCCGCAAGGTCTGAAATGACAAATGTACAAATATCTCCTCTTTTCCCAAGATTGATTCCTCCACCTTGGCCTTGCTAAATAACTACAGGACAATTATCATTCTAATGGATGATATTGGGTTCCCTAAACTCCTCAATAAACATACATATAAGAGGATTTGCTTCTGTAACCACGAGATGACCTATAATAATAATTTCCAGGGCCTCTCTGTTGTGGCTAAAATTCCTTTCCAATAAGAAAGCTTGGTAGAAACCTGTTCACTCTCCAAGAGAAGATAAAAATATTTCAAGCACCTTCATTACAACTTCACCCTCATTTATGATGCTGTGGCATGACAAGATTTTTGTGTTTCTCTGTCCAGGAGAAATTTTGTAATTCAGCATGTTGGACGTAGATTCTTACATTATGTGTAACTCAAGCTCCCCATGATGTGCAGAATAATTTGAAAACTCCTTTGAGAAAGTATTAAAGAATCCTTGGTAGCTGGATAAGCTTTCTAGCATATGAGAGCAAGGATTCTAGGAGTCAGCCTTTCAAATATTCATGTCAATTTTTTACTACCTCAGTACTATAATCCATTTGTTCTTTTCTCACCTCTCTTGGAGGACATCCCAAGACTCTGTCGGAACAACCTGTCCCAGTGACATCAGAATTATGCTGGTTCAGAGTCCCATTCTGTGCTGGGTGATGTTTGAGGCCTTTTGTATGCTGATTCAGCTTAAGACAAGTGGGCATGACTAGTGATATGCAAGGGATGAATGATAAGAGTTCTGGCAAACTCCCCTTTCTTTTTCTAAATATCCCTTCGCTTCAACTAGGTCAAAAGACTAATGGTTCTTCAATCCATTCTTAAGTTTAGAGAACTGGGCTCAATTACTTCAGTGTCAATTGAAGAACAAACAACTCCATCTTCTTCCTTCCTTCAAAACAAACTGGAGACTTTTTTTCTAATCTAGAGGCCCCTCCACCATTTAATTTAATCATAATCGAAACAAGAATTTTAAATAGAAAACATAAATCTTCTCATCCAGGAGGTACTCCCAAGGATTACCAGTTTCCATCTTTCCTGTCTGAAGCCATTTTGAACTTCCACGTGGACTCCAAGCACAGTCTACTGTGTTATGACAAAATGGGCACTTGAAGACATTAAGTTACATTTTAGATAGCTGCTATTTTAAATTAATTGCTTTCTGTAAAGAGACCAGGCGTAATGATAAGCAACTAGACAAAAGAATTCTTTAAAATATATACGTTTAGAATTAAGAATTTAAGAATTCTTTAAAGAACGTTTAAGAATTCTTTAAAATATATAAAATATATAACATATATATAAAATATATGTTAAAAAGGGGAAAAGCGGAAAGTTAGAATTGATTAAATCCAATAAAAAAGTTAAAATTAAAATAGCTAAAATGGCTGAAAATCAAAAATAAAAAAATAAAGTATTTCTTCACAAAATTTAGAACATTCATTTTGTGAAGAAATACTTTATTTGAACACAAAGAAAAAGGATCTCAATCAGGGTTTTTACCAAGTCCCCTGATAGTCATGTCCATTTTAGCGGGAATGGAAGCATCAGTTAAACACTGAATCTTGGCTCATGAGTCATTTTTGTTAATATTAAGCCTATAACAGCAAACATATGAATATAAGAGAAAGTGTTCTAATCTTTTCTGTCCTCCTATCTCTGGTGTTTCTTCACTGATATGCTGCAGGCAGGATATCAGGACAACTCACTCACTCATTCTCTGGATGCTGGCTCACTTTTCCAGCTGGAAATAACATGTGGCTGGTGGTCTCTTCTCACAAGTTCTCTTTCACAAGAGAGGACCGTTCATGTTGCTATAGTTGGGCATACTATTTATGGTGGCATAATGGATTTGAGTCAGTTCTAAAGATGGTTAAGGTTGGAGACGATTAGACAGAAGACAATAAGGATGGTTAAATTGAATCGGTTAAAAAATCTATGTACAAGAAAAGGAGTAGTATGGATCTTAAACATTGTATCCTAGAAGTTACTTAGGACCCAGCAGTCTTGTAGAGAAGTTCCAAAAACCTCTCTGATCTTTGGTCTGGTTTCTGTCATTCTTTAGTGGTCTGTTTGTGACCTAGAAAAGTGCTCAGCAGATAAATGCCTGCTGACAACCAAAGGCCAGAGATGATGGTGTAAATGAATGCCTTAACCTATTTGTGTTCCCTTCCAGAAATGTTCAGACGGGGAATGGATGATCAACCATTACCCAAATCAGATGTCCAAGCAAAGATGGTTCTGGGTATATCTAAATGGACGTATCTCATTCTGTTTCAAGAATTTTTTTATCATTCTGATGGTAATGAGATCTCAATGACTCTTCACCATCATTTTCAGTCCAAAGTCAATTAGCAGAACTTTTCTTACTCTGTTCTGTTTTCAGTAATATCTTTCAATAACAATATGCTTATTGTCAAAGTCATCAAAATTTCAGTGAAACTTTTAATCAATTTGGAATGTTGATCACAAACCAAACCAAAACAAACAGGAAAAATTTGGGCAAAATTTTTTTGTTTTGTATAATTTACCTCTCAGTTTTTCACCAGCTCAAAGATGGCCTTTTTCACCTTTCACCAATCTTATCTTAGTTTAAAATGTAAAGTTATATGACATATAGGTTTGAACACAACATTGTGAGTCATGAAGTTTAGAAGGGACCATCAGATCCGCTAGTCTGACCTCCTGTATATCATAGCCATCCAACACCACCCAGCACCTGCACACTAAACCTCAGACTGAAATTAGATCAAAATTGTGATCTTATCCTTTGGACTTGCAGCTTCAAAAAATCTGGAAGTAAAAGATGATGCATGCAGTATCCCAGCTTCAAAAGAGGACATGCATATTTACCATGATATCCTAATAATAGACTCATCAATTTCCAAAAAACATGCGAGAATCACTGATTAATTATTAATCTTAAAAACAGCTCCATGATTCCTTCAAGGATTTCTTTGTCTATCTTGGGACAAGGTCTGACACATCCGTTACAATCTTGTCCATGGGCACATTACAGAAATTATTGTATCTTGCTCACCTTCGGTGATCCTCAAAAGTCACGGCATGGCAGTGCTTTCAGCTTCTGGGAGATATGATCTCTTATGTGGAGATTGTACAGTGGGCATTTTCTCACCTCAGAATTCTACAGGAGTCCTGGAGATTTGGAACTTTTCGCAACACCCCCTGGAATGTGCTCTACACCTGAGTATGAAGTAGTGGCTGTCAAACAAAAAGTCATATCAGGATATCTTAAAAAAATAATCAAACCTCACAACATCCACAATAATGTCAGAAATCAACATATCAGTTTAGGATGCCCCAATGAGGAGCCCTTTCTGTAAAGTAAATGGCTTCTCCTGGGACTTGCCTAAGCATATACTGCCTGTAACTTAAAACATCATCAAAGGCCAATGGAACCCAATTTCCAAAACCTTCAAAACAAATCTCTGCAATTCTGCTAGTGAATGGCAGCTGAACAAACCTGGTTTGTACAAACCACCAAAGAAATAACAAAAGCTACCCTCTGAGGGCATAGATGGTAGAACTAGAGATAGCTGGAAAGGATACAATTCACAATCAAAGAAGCTTACACAAAAGGAAAGTTATATAATCCGGTGTGATGGCTGTGCTTCAGACTGTCTCATTGGCTGGATCAGTCTCTGCACCTGAATGCTGCAGTGATGTGAGGCCCTCCTTGTTCAGATCTCTTCTGTTGTTTATTACTCTGGAAATGTTTCAGAGTAGCAATTCTTTTGTGTGAATGTGTATTAAAACACATAGGTCTGATGCATATCTCATTGAAGTCAACTGGAATCTTTAAGTTGACTTCAATAAGAGATGGATCAGGCCTCTAATAAAAAAACATAATAAATGGTAGGGAAAATGTTGCGAATCTTTCGCAACAACTACTTTTCCAAGTTTAGTGTTTAAAATTTTTTAAAGGCATTTAAAACTGTTTCCCCAAGAATACCATATTAAATAGTACTATGTAGAAACTCCTTGTTAAATTTAATGCTGGAAAATCTTGGTATTTGTTTTGTTAAAAACTTCCTTTTTAAGCCAGAAATTTATTACTTAAAAGAGTATGCATGGGAACTGAAGTCCTCTATACAAAAATCAGATACTTTTGAAATATGAGACCATGTGAAGTATGCAAAAAACAAATTTAATCATGGTGTTGCTGGAACCCAGTGCCAAGAGGCTAAACAACAGCTGGGGTTGGTTTGCTACCCGGTGTGCTACACCCAATAATCACAACGGGGTGGAGAAGCAGAAAAGTTTATTTGCAGCTGCAAAAATGTACAGGGAGAACAGAATCTCAAATCCTGCACCCAGAGCAGGAAGTTACACAGGCTTTTATACATCCTTTTCCCAGCATACTTATCCAATAGCAAGCTGCCCTAAGTATCCATATAGCCAGCCAATCCAGTTCCCAGCTAGTTCCCTTGTTCCCTTGTATCATTTGTTAAACTATACATAAAGCTGCTTTATTCAGCATTGTTCTTCCATATCTGCCCTGTTCGGCCTTGCTTAGTTTCAGGCAGTCTGACTCTGCAACATATTGTTGCAGATCCTCAGCATAACTGCTGTGAGTGCCTCCAGGCCGGGGGGGCCAAGGACACTTGGGCCTAGTACGCAGAACTGCTGCGAGTGCCTCCGGGGGGGGGGGGCAGAAGGGTCAAGGACACTTGGGCCTAGTGCGAGGGGGCTTCATCGACACTCGTGGTCTTCCATCCCCTCGAGTTACCTAGTGGCCATACCCCAGTGTCCCCAACAATGGCCTTTTTTCCTTTTGCACTTGTATAACTTGTCTTTTTTTTTAAAACTGGAACAAAAAGTCACTTTGTAGGTCAAGTTTCAATACCAAGCAGACTGAAATACCACAGCTTTTCCTTTAAAAAAAAAAAAAAAAAAAAGTGGTGACAAATGGCCACCCTATAATAAAAAGTAAGGCAATCTTCTAGTGAAACTAGATTCCTGCAAGGGGCAGACCTTCTGCCAGTTTTAAACTTTCTAACCTTTCAGGAATTCAAAGTGATTGCTCAGTGTGATGCACACTGTTCTTGTATGACCAGTGAATCAAAAAGGACAGGGTCAGAGAGCATTATTTTTCCTCTGATGTAGCAGGCTATTTTGTTTTCATACGCAGTATGTAACAAGAAATGAAAACTCTGGCTAACAAAATTTGCAGGTTCCTGCACTGAATATCCTTCAAGGGATGATAGGGTTCTTAAAACTTTATAGAATTTTTGTTATAAAAGAGTTGAACTCCTCAAGCACTATTAACTAGAAATATTTATTTTCTACAATTTCCACCAATCTTCAGTGCCTTTCCTATTAATGTTGAATTTTATCATTGGTTAGGTAAGTATGATATTTTGAAGGTTACTGTTCCATAAAGTTTTAAATAAAAGGCTAAAGGTAGGTAGTGAATGAAAGTGGATATAAGATTAATTTATAATAGAAAATAGAGTACTTTTATAAAGAGCATGGTCGAATTAGGGAAAAAGTTAAATGGAATTTTAGTGTGTGAACTTTTGGTGGTGTTCTTGTAAATAAATGATTTAAGTCAATGAAGATCACTTACATATTTGAAACAAGGAATAGTATGCTATTTTAACAAGGAATAGTATGCTATTTTAAGGATGTATGGCAAAGGTTAAAAAAATGTGGAGTGAAAGGTAACAATCAGAAGGATAAGTTGCCTAATTTTCATAGGTGCTGAGCCCGCCATCAGCTTTATACTACATGGCAAATTATAATTCATGTTTGAAGTATTGTTGCCATAATATTTAAATAATATTACCTTTAAATCAGAGTAAGTTGCCTTAGAAATGCCTTTTTAGCAGTGAGGAGCTCTATTTGCTACAGCATGATAGGATATAAGTCAAAGGAAATTATAAGACTGCCCTGGGAGGTGTGACTTTCCACAAAACTTTAAAAATCTGCTTCAGAGCAAGTTTAATAATTTTTGTTAAATTAAATGAATGCCAGGAATTAGGGTTTATATCTGATGCTATAGCTATTTAAAGACCTCCGTTTTGTCAGTGAGCAAAAATAAAAAATGACAAGTTTAAAATTTCTGTTATAAAGTGGGATTTAAAAAGTCCTGGAACATAATTGATTAAACCATAGCCTATCTTTCTGTTGAGCAGTCATTAAGGACAGGTCGCCTAACGTCTTATCTCCTTCCACCCTAGCTCTGCTTGAATGGAGTATTGTGTGTTCATTACTGTTTGGAAGTGCCTGAAACTGATATAAAAGTATTTAAAAAAACAGAAGCATTTTCCTGTGAGGTTCAAGTTCAAAAGACTTGACTCTAAACAGAGAAGTTTCAGAGTAACAGCCACGTTAGTCTGTATTCGCAAAAAGAAAAGGAGTACTTGTGGCACCTTAGAGACTAACCAATTTATTTGAGCATAAGCTTTCGTGAGCTACAGCTCGCTTCATCGGATGCATACTGTGGAAAATACAGAAGATGTTTGTTTTTATACACACAAATCATGAAAAAATGGGTGTTACTACAAAAGGTTTTCTCTCCCCCCACCCCACTCTCCCGCTGGTAATAGCTTATGTAAAGTGATCACTCTCCTTACAATGTGTATGATAATCAAGGTGGGCCATTTCCAGCACAAATCCAGGGTTTAACAAGAACGTCTGAGGAAGGCGGGGGAGGTTAGGAAAACAAGAGGAAATAGGTTACCTTGCATAATGACTTAGCCACTTCCAGTCTCTATTCAAGCCTAAGTTAATTGTATCCAATTTGCAAATGAATTCCAATTCAGCAGTCTCTCGCAGGAGTCTGGATTTGAAGTTTTTCTGTTGTAATATCACAACTTTCATGTCTGTAATCGCGTGACCAGAGAGATTGAAGTGTTCTCCGACTGGTTTATGAATGTTATAATTCTTGACATCTGATTTGTGTCCATTTATTCTTTTACGTAGAGACTGTCCAGTTTGACCAATGTACATGGCAGAGGGGCATTGCTGGCACATGATGGCATATATCACATTGGTAGATGTGCAGATGAACAAGCCTCTGATAGTGTGGCTGATGTTATTAGGCCCTGTGATGGTGTCCCCTGAATAGATATGTGGGCACAGTTGGCAACGGGCTTTGTTGCAAGGATAGGTTCCTGGATTAGTGGTTCTGTTGTGTGGTATGTGGTTGCTGGTGAGTATTCGTTTCAGGTTGGGGGGCTGTCTGTAGGCAAGGACTGGCCTGTCTCCCAAGATTTGTGAGAGTGTTGGGTCATCCTTCAGGATAGGTTGTAGATCTATCTCATTTGCTTCATTGCAGGCCTTTCTAACCATCCTCCCAGCCTCAATTAGTTTTAAACTGCCAAGGGAATGTTGGCAGCTGCTGTTTCTTAACAGAGAAGGATTTAAAATTCCTCTGCAGGGCCACCAAAGTGAACTTTTACTGCTTACTGGCTTTCATGATGGAAGAATATCAGCTTAATTAGGTAGCTTCTTCACAAAAAAACAATAAATAATCTAAGAAAATATTTATCGTAAGTTCCACCTTTACCATTGGCCCCCTAGTTCATATGTGCATCCAAAGAAAAGCTCTCAAGTTATTCTTAATAATGACCCAATAATGGTACAGCTTTTGGCATGTGGCTGTTAACTATTCAAACAATATAAAACGATTTCTGAAGAACACCCTTAAACAGTGACAGCATGAAGTGCCATCGAACACTGTCCCCAGGCAAAGATAGACTAGATTTTTTACTTCAAGTTGTATCTTTCATGATAATTTTGAGTTCAACTTTAAAAATTAATCTATTTTTATGATTTTTGTCATTTCAGTTCAGTAATCATTTAATTTTTTTCCTTAAAGTTTTGTAATTGAAAATGTACAATTACTTGGCACTACTGTCTTCAGCCTAACATGTAATTAAAACATTATTTTTTCCATTTAAATTGATTTGTTCTCATGATGCATATTTTTCTTTAGTAATTAACATATATAAATTACACTTTAGGGTCTGCATATAGGATCTATAAGGACATAGAATCATAGAATCATAGAATATCAGGGTTGGAAGGGACCCCAGAAGGTCATCTAGTCCAACCCCCTGCTCGAAGCAGGACCAATTCCCAGTTAAATCATCCCAGCCAGGGCTTTGTCAAGCCTGACCTTAAAAACCTCTAAGGAAGGAGATTCTACCACCTCCCTAGGTAACGCATTCCAGTGTTTCACCACCCTCTTAGTGAAAAAGTTTTTCCTAATATCCAATCTAAACCTCCCCCACTGCAATTTGAGACCATTACTCCTCGTTCTGTCATCTGCTACCATTGAGAACAGTCTAGAGCCATCCTCTTTGGAACCCCCTTTCAGGTAGTTGAAAGCAGCTATCAAATCCCCCCTCATTCTTCTCTTCTGCAGGCTAAACAATCCCAGCTCCCTCAGCCTCTCCTCATAAGTCATGTGTTCCAGACCCCTAATAATTTTTGTTGCCCTTCGCTGGACTCTCTCCAATTTATCCACATCCTTCTTGTAGTGTGGGGCCCAAAACTGGACACAGTACTCCAGATGAGGCCTCACCAATGTCGAATAGAGGGGAACGATCACGTCCCTCGATCTGCTCGCTATGCCCCTACTTATACATCCCAAAATGCCATTGGCCTTCTTGGCAACAAGGGCACAATGCTGACTCATATCCAGCTTCTCGTCCACTGTCACCCCTAGGTCCTTTTCTGCAGAACTGCTGCCTAGCCATTCGGTCCCTAGTCTGTAGCTGTGCATTGGGTTCTTCCATCCTAAGTGCAGGACCCTGCACTTATCCTTATTGAACCTCATCAGATTTCTTTTGGCCCAATCCTCCAATTTGTCTAGGTCCCTCTGTATCCTATCCCTCCCCTCCAGCGTATCTACCACTCCTCCCAGTTTAGTATCATCCGCAAATTTGCTGAGAGTGCAATCCACACCATCCTCCAGATCATTTATGAAGATATTGAACAAAACCGGCCCCAGGACCGACCCTTGGGGCACTCCACTTGATACCGGCTGCCAACTAGACATGGAGCCATTGATCACTACCCGTTGAGCCTGACAATCTAGCCAGCTTTCTGCCCACCTTATAGTGCATTCATCCAGCCCATACTTCCTTAATTTGCTGACAAGAATACTGTGGGAGACCGTGTCAAAAGCTTTGCTAAAGTCAAGAAACAATACATCCACTGCTTTCCCTTCATCCACAGAACCAGTAATCTCATCATAAAAGGCAATTAGATTAGTCAGGCATGACCTTCCCTTGGTGAATCCATGCTGGCTGTTCCTGATCACTTTCCTCTCATGCAAGTGCTTCAGGATTGATTCTTTGAGGACCTGCTCCATGATTTTTCCAGGGACTGAGGTGAGGCTGACTGGCCTGTAGTTCCCAGGATCCTCCTTCTTCCCTTTTTTAAAGATTGGCACTACATTAGCCTTTTTCCAGTCATCCGGGACTTCCCCGGTTCGCCACGAGTTTTCAAAGATAATGGCCAATGGCTCTGCAATCACAGCCGCCAATTCCTTCAGCACTCTCGGATGCAACTCGTCCGGCCCCATGGACTTGTGCACGTCCAGCTTTTCTAAATAGTCCCTAACCACCTCTATCTCCACAGAGGGCTGGCCATCTCTTCCCCATTTTGTGATGCCCAGCGCAGCAGTCTGGGAGCTGACCTTGTTAGTGAAAACAGAGGCAAAAAAAGCATTGAGTACATTAGCTTTTTCCACATCCTCTGTCACTAGGTTGCCTCCCTCATTCAGTAAGGGGCCCACACTTTCCTTGGCTTTCTTCTTGTTGCCAACATACCTGAAGAAACCCTTCTTGTTACTCTTAACATCTCTGGCTAGCTGCAGCTCCAGGTGCGATTTGGCCCTCCTGATATCATTCCTACATGCCCGAGCAATATTTTTATACTCTTCCCTGGTCATATGTCCAACCTTCCACTTCTTGTAAGCTTCTTTTTTATGTTTAAGATCCGCTAGGAATTCACCATTAAGCCAAGCTGGTCGCCTGCCATATTTACTATTCTTTCGACTTATTGGGATGGTTTGTCCCTGTAACCTCAACAGGGATTCCTTGAAATACAGCCAGCTCTCCTGGACTCCTTTCCCCTTCAAGTTAGTCCCCCAGGGGATCCTGGCCATCCGTTCCCTGAGGGAGTCGAAGTCTGCTTTTCTGAAGTCCAGGGTCCGTATCCTGCTGCTTATCTTTCTTCCCTGCGTCAGGATCCTGAACTCAACCAACTCACGGTCACTGCCTCCCAGATTCCCATCCACTTTTGCTTCCCCCACTAATTTTACCCGGTTTGTGAGCAGCAGGTCAAGAAAAGCGCCCCCCCCAGTTGGCTCCTCTAGCACTTGCGCCAGGAAATTGTCCCCTATGCTTTCCAAAAACTTCCTGGATTGTCTATGCACCGCTGTATTGCTCTCCCAGCAGATATCAGGAAAATTAAAGTCACCCATGAGAATCAGGGCATGCGATCTAGTAGCTTCCGTGAGCTGCCGGAAGAAAGCCTCATCTACCTCATCCCTCTGGCCCCCTGCACATGTTTGTGCAGCAGTGTTACTGGACCTTCAGTCTAATATTCAAAAACAGTGCCATTCTTAAACCATAATCCACACCTTGTTATGTCTTAACTGCTTAAGGCTCTAATAAAGAAAAGTATTTACGTAGGTGTTTAAGTTTTAAACTTAAGAGATGTTGTTATTAGGACTTAAGCATGTGCTTTACTGAATTGACATGGATTTAAGCAGGTGCTTAAATTCTTTGCTGAATCAAGGCCTAATGTAGACAAGGTCCCAGCTGTGCACAAGAATATCTCTGATAATTGTTGGACTTGGAGCAGAAAGGGAAGTGGTGTCTCTTACCCAAGCAGGGAGTTTGCTATGGATGAGGATAATTGGAGCCAATAGATATATAATAAATCCATTTGAATATAAACATTTAGGAAAACTCCTTCACACCCAATGCTTAAAAAAACAGCCCAACTAGGAAGTTCAAGCACTTGTGTAACAGATATGGACATCTGTATACGTGTAACTCATGCTGCTTGTTGTTGTTGTGTTGTTTTTGGAGACCTGCTAGTTCTTCACTTGGGACAGATTGGGACAGATGTTCCATTGGGTGGCAAATTTACATCACAATGTCCATCTATGCCTTCTCCTTCTTGGTCTCAAGAAGACAATGATGGTTTAGCAGATTCTCTTGCAGACTGCGGCCCTGACATTACTACATATGATACTCATTCATTGTAAAGGTCATTACAAAAGCTTTTGGGTTGATTTTAGGGTAGAAGCTATAAAATGGAGCTTCACTAATTTACACCAGCTGAGAAGTTGGCCCATTATTATTTAAGTGACAGTTAGATTAAGGACAGTAAGGTAAAGTAACAAGGAGTAGGGTGGATGTTTCTTGTGGTATTTTAATGTTTCTTCAAGTAATATCAACCAGTAGGTGACTCAGGAATAGCAACCAAGGTATTCTGTTTTGGTTGGTTAGATAATGGGTTGAAGAGTGCGCTTTCCTCTTCCTCATTGCAGTATCCATATGGCATTCTTGTCTTGATTATATACCAGGTCTTGCAGAATGACTGGTACTGGTCCCAGTTTGTCTTTATAGACTGCTTGCTTCTTCACTATATCAGTTTAAATCTCCATAATTTGTTAATTTCTACAGTACTTGATATCTGGTTCCGTTCCATCTGCTCTGCAATCTGCTGCTGTTCTATTATAAAGGAAGCCAACCTGACCCTCCGACCAGCTTGTCAATTGTCATCCCACTTCTTCCTTCCTTTTCATCTCAGAAGTATTAGAGGGGGCCAAAGCTCATTATTTCTCCTCAAAGCCAACAGGTTTTGTATCTGTCTGATTTTTGGGAGCTGCAGTGGGGTGGAAAAAGCACTGGCACAAGTGACTAATTGTTTCCAATAGACATCAGACTTTGCGTACTTAAAAACAGCAAGATATTTCCTCTGCTTTTGCCACCATAAATCATATTTTATGGAATTACTTGCATTTCCATAGTGATGTTTGCTCACAGAATATTCATTGTTCGTTGTTTTTAGGCTTTACAGAACTTGGATGTAATTTTATCACAGAACAGTTTTGAAATGTTTTCCTTGGAAAGCTGCTGTTCTTTGGGGTTCAGTGACAGCGCCATGTATTATATTCTGAATCTTTTATCTCAGGGTGGCATAGCTAGTGTTTTGGACTGAATTGTCATTTTTTGCAGAAATAGTTCTTTGAAGATTCTAGTAAGGACAGTATGTCAACAATTTTTTTTTCCAAAACTGCTTCGGAATTACACAGTGCTAACCCAGTCAGATACAATTTTCTAATTGCTTATACTCACCTCTTCATTCTCTCTTCTTACCCATATAGACCCTGCTCTAGCAAAGCAGTTATGCATGAGTAGTTGTCACGGTGCCTGGAATGGGTCACAGCGGAGAGGGCCAATCTCAGGTCAGACTGTCAGAAAACAGGGCAGATACACCCAAACTGGTGGTATACTCTATAATTAGATTTAACCAAAACAGCAACAAATGTCTGCTCCTGGATCACTATACTAGTTTATAATAGACCCACAGCCAGTCCCCTGAGACACTCCAGCCTATATTACCACCCAGACAAACTAGACTTAAGGATGAAAAGTTATTAAAACCAAAAATCATCTCACATTCAATTACTCCCAGCTCCAAAGGGCCAGTCACTTACCCCAGGTCAAGGTACAATTCAGATCTCACCAAAGACAATGCTGAAGCCAGTTTCTTTAGTAAACTACAGATTTATTAGCTAAGCGAAGGAAATGAGTTATTGAGAGGTTAAAGCAGGTAAATAAACTTTAATTCATTTGTAACGTATAAGTCCAATATGATATCAGAGATGTAGTCATTTGTTGGTTTCCAATAGTCTCCCAGGGTTACCTAGAATGGCTCTAGGGATCTCGGTCCAATTGCTCAGAATTCCATCCTGTCAGAAGTCATCAGTCCAGAGATGAAAGATTATTCCCTTAAACTAGTAGTTATAAATCTTGCTCACAGCAAACAAGCTGACAGGTGTCTCCACCCATGTGGGTTTTGATGAGTAGCAGCTGCCCATTGAGCTGTGAACATCCATTGTTGAACATGAAACAAACCTTGCTTTGAAGTTAACATTCTACTTCCTATGCATACACAAATAATCCAGTCACAGTGATATACATAACGTAATTACCGGCTATTCATTAAAATAGGGATGGCTAAGTGGGAATAATACAGGTATCTTTCTTTAATATTCATGAAGTTCTGCACGCTAAGTAAATGCTAATCTTTATATGAACAACTTTTGATCTAGGGTTATTTACTATAGGGCATGCATAATGGCAAATAAATAACAGGATATAGTCAAGCTTAACAATACAGTTATATCTTACAAGTGAATTGGTTTGAACATACTATGACCTTTTAACATTCCTTTGGTCTCTATTAACATGTGAGTGAATTAGCCTGCTGGCAACCTGTGAGACAGCATCACAGTAGTCCAATAGAAGTCAATGGAACTGCCCATATAATTAAAATTAAGTCCATGATTGAGTGCTCTGCTGGATTGGGGCCATAATCTTTTTGTTCTTTTCATAGCAGTATTTGCTTCTTGGCATCTCTCTCGATGAGACATTACCTTGTTGAGCAGCAATTTTGCAAAGGGGCTTAAAGTAGAATTGAATATGCACTTTTCCTTAAAACTCGTGAAGATCATGGGCTGTTCACAGTGTACTCTCCCATCCTGTGAGCTATTGCGCTGGTGTTTTCTTTTCCCTTTATAAGTTGTTTGCACTTTATAATATGTCACTCTTATGTCATTTCCCTCCCCTCTGGTTTAGCACTACCTCACTCTGCTTGCTTGTCATTCTGTTTTTTCTTGTTCTCCTTCCCTATTCCTTCTCTTTTAAACATTGTTTGTTCTTCTTCCCCTATTACTTTTTAATTTTCTCTGGTTTTGCCAGATTGCTTTTCTCCCTCTTTATGTTGATTGTCTCTCTCTGGTATTTACCAGCTTCAGTGTTCGAGAACTGGGCATGCTGATGGAGCCTGACACCTGCTACTGGAATCCATGAGGCAACTAGGTGACAAATATGAAAGCCAGTGGTGTTCATGCGAGAGTCAACTGAGCAGAGAGAAACAAACATTCATTCCTATTAAGCTTTTTCCAAGTGTTATATCTCCAATTCCCCTATACACAACACACAAAGCCTGCAGGACAGAGTTAATATTTTAATTTGACTTTGTACTATAGCTTTGAATTATGCCATCTCATCATGTAAGAATAAAATTCATTTTCTGTATAAACCCATTTATATTTGCATGTGTGTATATTTATATGCACCTTAATATAAAATATATGTATGTCTCATTTTATTTTGGGAAGCAAGGAAAAAAATCTTAAATTGTGGCGCTAAGTGAGTGGCTACCTAGTCTTTCTCCAAACACTTCAGTGTAAAGTCTAGCAGAATATACTTGATTGTATTTGACCGCCCTAATGCCAGGATAGTTTCAATTATTATGATGATTACCATAGTGCCTAGGAGCCGTAGCTGTGGACCAGGACCAATATTTGAATTAGTGGATTTTGTGCTGGATCCTCAGCTGCACTGGTGCTATGTCTGGCATAGCGGAGGAAGAGTTCTTCGTATCATGAAACTGGCCTCCTTAACTGGAGGACTGGGGTAGTCAGTTCTGAGCTGCGCCTACTCCATAATGCCCCTTTGTTGTCATTCTGTATAATTCTGCATCTCTCTCTGCTTTTCCAATTCAGTAATTCTGATCACAGTTCTTCAGCTGCATGTATTGAGTGTTTACTTATGCCACTTTGCCACTGAGACTAGTTCAAAGAGATGTTTTATTCTACTCAAAGAGTGTTGTTTTCAGTTTAGCTTTATTATCTGTTCTTACAGCAGTTACAACCTGAACAATTAGATATCTTTGTAAATATAAAAGATGATAGTATAAATTCCCAAATTAACTCCCCAAATTAGACATAAAAGTTGTTTTTAACTATATATTGGCCAAACTAAAAATACTCACTGAAGCTCCTACACAGTCCCCATGCTCCTGTGCTCACTTTCTCAGTGCCTTGCTCATTCTTTCTGTGGTCTCTGTCCACACATACATACCAATAGTGCAAGTATATTGTTAAAGAATAGACTGGTAAGTAAAATATATTTTTTAACAATAATTAGTCAAGTATCAAAACCAAACTGAACAGCAATTTACCTCTCCTGCCTCTACAGGTTAAAAAATGGTGATATCCTAAAGTAGACTTCAAAATATTGTATTGTTAATTTCTCTCTGAATTATTCCTGATGCAGAAATATTACTGTACTGTATTGTATACCGTACTTTGAAGGAGAAATGTATCTAACACCTTACAGATTTAACTAGAGCTGAATGGGAAATGGTTTTCTGAAAAATATTCCTGTCTGAAATCGGGCTGGAAAGTTGAAATCTTTAATATTTTCACAACCCAAAAAATCTGGAAAAATTAAGGTCAGGTCAATCACAACATGTTGCTTGATTTCAAAATATTTTGTTTTAGTTTTTATTTAAAAATTTTTTTTACTATGCACTAACTTGCATCTTGAAAGGAAAAGTTGGTTCAACTAAAAAAAAAAGACATTTTGATAGTTTTAAACTTTTTCCCCCTAGCATTTTTTAAAAATGGGAAATGTATTGAAACTGATGCTTTCCCGTAAATAGTTTCAGTTTTGGTAGATCAACACTTTCAGATGAAGGAATGTTTAGCCAAAAAATTGCCATCCTGCTCTCTTATAAACCCCTGTATTTCATATGTTCATGTACTGTAATATGGGTAATACAAGTACGCTTAGCAACAAGGCGTCTTTATAGTCCACTTGTAAAAGACAGCATGCATGGACCTGAAGCCATATTAACTATGGATTTTTGGTCCCTGTGCTGCAGAAACCTAAAGGACTTTCTTCTTTTCTACTTTTAGATATTCAAGAATATCACTGTAACCAAACTCAATGAGCAATACAAATTAAAACTAACACATTATGAGATATTGGAGGAGTAAGGGCCAGATTTTTAAAGGTGTGTAGGCACTTAGTGGGGTTTTCAGAAGTACCTAGGCGCCTAACACTCACTGATTTCAGTGTGAGTTAGGTGCCTAGATGCTCTTGAAAATTCTGATAGGCATCTAAATACCTTTAACAATCTGTCCCTAAGTTTTTGGTTGCACTTGGAAGCAATACTCTCTCTTTCTGTCATATACATGCATGTGCAATTATGATGTAAATAGTGATGCAAGTTGCATGTTGAGTCTAAGTTAATTAGCAAATGGGCACCCATGGGCAAATTGCACCAGTTTGAAGTGCATAAGAGTCTAACTCTGCTTATTTACTCAGGGGTAGAAGAAGAAAATACCTGCAAATAGGGTGGGTCTAAAAAGAACCATTCCAAGAGTGGTGTGACAGTTTTGGGTCTGTCTATCTGAATATATAAATTCCAGTTTGATTTTTATGAACGCTGTGTTTATACCCTTAGGATTGTCTTTTGCTGTATTCTTGCATCATACCACTTGTGCTAAGGGAAGGGGGACTGGCACCTAGGTGTCTGCCTCTGAGTGGTACATCAATAAGGACTGTCAACAATTGAATAACCTTGCATTAGCAGGACAGTGAGCTGACTAACCCCCAGGGAAACCCATTCTTCCAAGTGACCTGGTATCCAAGCAATGGATCATATGAAGAGGGGTTTGAAGTCACTGAGAGTGGTCACCTGACAAATCAGACTGCAACTTTATAAAAGGGAGGCTCTGTCATGCGTCATCCTGAGAGAGACAGGGGAGCAAACCAGGACTGGAAGCAGAGAAGGCTGAGCAGCAGGAGAAGGAGGAATCATGGATCCCTGACCGACATTGACCAAATTCAAAGGGCGCAGGTTTTGTTTTTCCATAGTTCTATATAGCTCTTGTGCTGTCTAAGAGTAAAGTGTGTGTTTAGAAATTCCTTTGCAGAAACTATACATTACTTGTTTTCGCTGTCACATAGTCCTCAAAGAGGGAAACAATATATCTGAGGGTCCACAGCCTTCGTGGAACTCTGAGAACATGCAACCGCTACTGGGGAGGCTTGGGAAAGCTGGCACTTGTTTCAGGGCTGAGCCAGCTGGACTGCAGGGTCCCCACTGCCAAAAATGGATGTCAGACATGGGGTCAGTACCTGGAGTGAGTGTCTGGACGCAGCCCAGAGAGACAGTGCCTAAATTCTGCACAGCCCCAGAAAGCCAAGAGCACATGGGACTAAGGTTTGGGTCCAGTGCATTATCCTAGAAAATACCCACCAGGGGTAGCTCATGTAGGCTTGTAGCTCAGTATTACAAATAGACAAAAGGTGCCAAAAAGGATGGTGTACAATAAAGCAACCCCTTTTTTTAAAAATTTATATACATCTAGTAATAAACAATCCAGCACACTCAATAGCATGTGCAACGATCCATATACCCTTGCCCAACCCCCATTAGTGTTATATTCAAGCAGGTGGTAATTCCTGTAGTGACAATAAAATGTAATTCTTTATTACCAAAAACTACATTAATATGGCAGCTCTGACAGAATTCTGGTCCTTTTTTGATACCACTGTATATAGTGAAAGCCAAAAGCAACAAATTAAACAAGATGCGTGACCTGCTAGTGAGTGAGTTGCATGAAATATGCTACAGAAGCTTACTAGCCATTAAAAGAGGTACTAGAAAGAGAAACAAGGCTTTTCAATTGTTGACTTACTAAGCAATTTACAGTATTTAGCAGTGAGAAAACCTCTTAACAGCCTCCCACGCTGCCAAATGGCTTTGTAAATAACGGCCAGCCTCTGACCCCTTTATTTGAAGAGTCCTTTCTGCTCAAAACAGCCAGGGTGAAAGAGCGTAGTCTTTGAAAAAGGGAATGAGCTCTGGATATTTACGTGAAGAGTTCACCTACTAGCATAGTAGTGTTCGGAGGGCATTTGGCAGCCTGTCCTTGACCTGGCAGTGGAATTCCTTGTTCTCATCAGTAAGCAACCAAGTGAAATCTGCAGCTACATTTTTATTGTCTGACTAAACAAAACATAAATTAAATGAAGTGTATTACACAAAAGTAGTAAAAATACTGAATAATGTATAAATTGGATGGTAACAAAATGCAAGAATAAACCTAAGCAGCTGACGCAATTCAAAATGTTACTGCTGTGAATGGGGAGGATATGAATTTTGAAAATGGTAGATGTTCTTCTGCTTTTGCAACTCAAAGGGTCAAATGTTGTCCCAAGTTATACCCACTGCAAACCTACATATGACAGTCAAATTTCCTGTCAAGCACCTTCACACTTTCTCCTATTCTGGCTCTTATGCATAGGAAGAGCTTCCTATTTGAGCTGGGTGACATTTTTTGGTGAATAGTATATTATCTGAAAAATGCATTTTGGGGGAGCACTGAAACTATGCACAAAATCAGGTTGAATTCGGGGAATAGTTTTCAGTGGGAAAACTGAAAATGTTGGAAATAGCAACAAAGTTTTTAAAAAATAGAATGAAAGGTCAGATTGAAATGACATTCAACACTTTTTTTTAATTTGACTGGAACTAAATATTTTCAGTCTTTTTGTTTTGGCAAGAAAAAACAACAACAAAAATTCAGCTTTGGTTTGAAATGACACCATACTGAAAAATCAGTTATTCCCCCAGCTCTTCTTCACACTGATATCCATAACAGCAGTAGGTTATTTTGGAGAGAAAGGATAGCCCAGAAGTTAGGCCATTAGCCTTGAAAAGCATGGACCTGAGTTCAATTTCCTGGTCCGCCACTGATTCCTTGTGTGATGTTGGTCATGTAATTTAGTTGCTGTGTGCCTCAGTTTTCTGCCTCTAAAATGGGCTTAATAGCACTTCCCTCCTTTGCAGGTATGTTGTAAGGACAAACATATTAAAGGTTGTGAGGTGCTCAGGTACTATAGCAGCAGAGGCCATGAAAGTATCTAGGATAGATAAAACCTCCAAATTCCTTTTTAAAACTTACCTCTACCATGATACCTACAAAATAATTAATAATGGCTGATCGCTGCTAATCCTCATTGTATTACTGTTATCTTCTCTTTCTCCATTGATGGTTTTATTGAGACAATGTTTTTCATCATATAGTAGATTGTAAGATCTCTGGAGCAGGGACTGTCATTTTCATAGGTCATGGAGCCGGGAGGGCCATCCAGGTCACAGGTTTGGCCCAACCAAAATGGTCATGCTGAGTGGCTCTGCGACCCCATGAGCAGGTCAGAATGCCACTCACTCAAATTTGGGGAGGTGGTAGTAGAGGCTCATGGATCAGGGGTGTCAGGCTGCCGGTGGTGGGCCTGAGAAGGGAAGAGGAGGGTAAGGGGTGGAGGAGGAAATCGATGCCACCCACACACTTTAAGTGGTGCTCTGCAGCCCCTGGTCATTGATTACAGTTGTGCAGTTCCTAGCTCAATGGTATCCTAGTCCCAGACTGATTGGTTCTAGGTGCTACTGCAATACAAATAAATAATAATAGTACATTGGGGTGGAAGGATGCATAGACTTTTGCAGGTTTTCCATGGCGGGATGTATTTCACTACCTATTATGCCAATAGGGCAGCAACTCCATGTTCTCTTGCTGTCAGAACTTTTCTTGACCAGTTCACTTTTCTTTTTTCTGTTTTTTTTTTTTGCGGGGGGGGGGGGGAAGAAGGGGAGATAAGTAGCTCCTTTTACCTCTGTTTTGTGATATCATGATATTATATCTGCACTGAAATGCACACCTTTCTCTTGAGCTTCTGTTCTGGTTCTTACAGCACTTTCCAAGAGTTGGGGGACTAGAGAGAAATTCCTGTTATTTCTTGAAATATGTATGTTGGATGACTTTGGAGAGGATTCAATGTCAATTAATACTGCCCTGAAATACGAATAGGAGGCAATGGTAACATTATTTTTGTTAGCTTGACTAGCCTGGCTCCAGCTGGGGTGCGCACCATTGGGTGAATATCAGAACACTCTGGTATTTTATGGAATATTCAGATCTCCTGGTTTAGTTGTGGGTTCCTCACTTCAACTCTACTTTGGCAATGTAGTTCTGTCCTCCACAGACTGCTGACAATGAAATCATAGAATATCAGGAAGGGTTGGAAGGGACCTCAGGATATCATCTAGTCCAACCCCCTGCTCAAAGCAGGACCAATCCCTAATTTTTGCCCCAGATCCCTAAATGGCCCCTTCAAGGATTGAACTCACAACCCTGGATTTAGCAGGCCAATGCTCAAACCACTGAGCTATCCCTCCTGCACCAGTGAAAGCCCCTGTACTCTGCAGCAAACTAGATGTAAATTCTGCAGGATTGAGTTTGCGTCCTGCAAAGCTCCAGTTCAGACTGAAGATTCTGTGGCAGCATCCAATACATTTAAAACATGAAGGTTGTAGTGCATTAAGTATGAAAATGAACAATATGGTCAGTGCACCATTTCCTGTGTCATAAATTGGAATTAATATTGGTATTACATTGTTCCCCCTTTTTTCTGTTTTCATTGTGCTTCATATTTTGTATGAAAATACAGAACAGCATTGTAAGGGGTCAGGAAAGCAGGAAGTTTGGGAAACTAACGAGGAGAAAATAGATTTTTCTGGCACCTGGGAAGGAGCAGGAGGCAGTTTGACATTGCGAGATAAACACATTAATGGGAAATTTCTCCTAAATAGTTAAAAATATTGGCACTTATATTTTCAACATTTGGTTTCAAAGTTAAGTGCCAACTGAGATAAATTCATGCCTCTCAGAAGTATTGCTTGAGGCTATCAGACACTATTGCATCATTTTGTATTTGTTTCACATTTGGAAGAGTTTCTCCACAACTTGGAGTGCTAGGAACCTTTTTTTAAAGAAAAGCTTGGATTGTGAAGCACAATTCTGAAACAAAGAGTAGATTCTGTGGCAAATTCTGTGGATGTGGAATCATAAAGCACTGATGATACTATAAAAAGAGCACTGATGATACTATAAAAACTTTCTCTTGATTTTTTTCCGCACCATCTAGACTTTTCAGGTAATTATTTGCTCAAAAAATTGATGTCTGAGTTTCCAGTCTGAGTATTTGGTCATAGGTGAAGAGGTACCTCTGTCCTTTACAGCCTTATCTGCACTGCCAAAAAGGTGACCCATAATTCACCACTGATGAAGCTCCATCAATGGCAGCACTGATGGAAGCTGTAATGTACATAGGGTGAGGTATTTTTACCACTGTCTCATCTCACCCTGCTCTGAGCTGTAAGCAGAGTTAGATGGAATGTTGGTAAAATTACAGGTGAGTCGCATCATACGCGCATTTATCTCACGCGAATTCAACTATACACGCTCGGCAAAAAAAAAGAAAAATAACAAGATACCTGTAAATATTGTGGGCGATTCACCCACCATTCCACTCAATGAGCATATGCCCCGGAGTGAGCGTGAGATGAGAGATGTGAATCTGCTGTTCCCTCAGTCGGTCTCAGTTCCCGCGTGCCTCTCATAGTGTAAGCATCTCGCCGCACTGAGTGTGATTCTAGTGTTTAAAGATACGTATTTTTTGTACAACATGGCCCCTAAATGCAAACCAAATACTTCATCTGGTGCTCAACCGAAGAAAAAGTGATCTGTTCCAATGCTGGAGGAAAAACTGACTGTGTTGGACTTATTGAGGGACGGTATGTCGGTCTCCAACGTGGCGCGTAAATATGGCCACAACGAATCTAGCATCCGTGCCATCAAGATTCAAGAGAGAGAAATTCTTCAAGCCGTGGCATCAAGTGCTCCAATAACTGCTAAGGTGATGAGCCAGGTGCGTGATAAGACTTTAGTGAAGACTGAAAAGCCATTAAACTTATGGCTGGAAGACATGAACCATAAACATGTGCCTATCGATGGCAACACATTGCGAGAAAAGGCTCTTAGCCTCTATGCGCTGTTCAAACCTCCCACCAAAGAGGGACAGCCTTCTGATGAGAAGGAATTCAAAGCCAGCCAACAGTTTTGGGAACCGCTTCAACCTCAAAACATGCAGACTACTGGTGAAGCTGCATCTGCCAATGAAGAATGGTCTAATTTCTGAATACAATCCCTCTATGGAACAAAGCCTCAAAATCACACGTAGTATTACGGACGATTTGAGACCCTATCAAGAAATGTTTGAGCAGCTCAAGAGACAACAGCGACAGTTGCCGATCACCATGTTTTTCAAGGAAAAACAACCAGCAGCAGATGAGCCTACGCAATCAACTTCTCGAGCTGAACCAGAGCCAACCACTTCATCTACGACTCACTCTCCATCACCCAAGCTCTCCGTCACCTCCGTCTCCTGGATCGATCGACATCAAGCCCTGACACCCCCTGTAATTACCCCCTGTAATTTAAAATACAGTGCTGTAAAATTATATTTTGCATATGTACTCATTATATACTGTACATTACTGTATACATTATATATTTATACATATTACTGTACAGAGTTGTATACACAAAATCATGCACAGTATACTGTACTTTATGGGTGATTGAAGGGATTTTCAAGGGTAATTTTGACTATACGCGATTTTAGCCTTACGTGCTGACTTCAGAAACTAACCTGCGCGTACGATACGACTCCACTGTACATACTTTCCACTATTGCTATCACTAGTGGTGAATGTCAGTGGAGACCAGTCTGAATCCTGCAAAGGAGAATTTGTCTCAGACTTGCTTCTTTCCATGCACATGAGGATTTTGCTATGTTAAAGTTAATTCCTTGTGCAGCACTATGCAAATATATCCTTCGAGGTCAAATAATGGTGCAGTATACTTTAAAGAAAATGTGTACTTTTATTAAAACTTGAAAATTGAGAATCTCTCTCAACTGCAGTAATTGAAACCAAATAAAAATTTATATTCCTAATAGTGGCCAAATTTCTGCAATTACATATTTTGTTGTGTTCTCAAATGAAAATTATTCCAATAGAACATAAAAGAAACAGAATAATTTTATGCCACTAGCATTAAAAAGGAATAGAAAGTAGTGCATTTCTGTTGTCATTTTGAATGAGGCAATGGTAAAGCCAGATATTGTTTCCTGATGTTTCACATGAAGTTGTTCTTCATTTCATTTGTAGTTAATGAATACAGCTAAAAATATACACAGGTTATATTGCTTAATAGCATCTTTGTAATAATGTATTAGATTAATTATAAGTCACAATTTGATACTCATCTACATTATATATCTAAATTAGGCCTTAATTATTTTTAAAATCAAGCGCATCATTTACACCAGGTTATTATATATTAACAGCACGTACGTGTGTATGTGTGTGTGATGAAATGGCAAATGCTTTGGGCTAGTGTTGCAGATCAGATAGAAAATGGCACTTTGAAAGTGGTGAGTAGAGAAGTTCTCCTTCCTGGATGCTCCATGCTTTATTTTATGCAACAAGGTGACTGCAGACTTTATATTTGCCCTACCCCAAAAACAACAAAAAATATTCTGACTAAAGCTCTGTTTTTGAGGTGCCTGGCCCAAAATGGATACAAAGCCAAAGGATGATGACAAAACCAAAAATAAAGCAAATGGGTTTGCTTGACTTCAACTTCCAAGGGACCATCAGTACACTCTGACTCCTTCCAGGTCTTTCTCCATATTTGGGCATTACTGTCACCATTCACAATTTTACCATGAATCTCGAGATAGTTTACGTTCTTTTTAAAGCCCCAGCTAAAGCATACTTTAATAAACTCAGAGAAATGGTAGGTAAGGTCCCATGGGAAGAAAATCCAAGTGAAAAAGAAGTTCAGGAGAGCTGGCAGTTTCTCAAGGAGGCAATATTAAAGGTACAACGGTAAATTATCCTTCTGTGAAAGAAAGCTAGAAAGAGTAGTAAGAGACCAATATGGTTCCATCAAAAGCTCTTTAATGACCTGAAAATCAAAAAGGAATCCTACATAAAGTGGAAACATGGAAGAATTGCTAAGGAGGAGTACAAAAGAATAACACAAGCATCTACAGACAAAACCAAAAAGGGTAAGGTACAAAATGGTTACACCTAGCAAGGGACATAAAAGGAAAATAAGAAGAGATTCTTGAACTGAATTAGGATCAAGAGAAAGATGAAGTAAACTGTAGGTCCTCTACTTAGCAGGGAAGGAAAGCTAATAACTGATGACACCAAGAAGGTTGAGGTGTTTAATGCGTGTTGCGCTTCAGTCTTTACTAAAAATGGTGACCAGATACTCAACACAATTAATATTAAAAATAAGGAGGAAGGAATGCTAGCTAAAATAGGGAAAGAACAGGTTAAAGAATATTTAGATAAATTACATGTATTCAAGTTGCCACAGCTTGATGAAATTCACCCTAGGGTTCTTAGAGAACTAGCTGAAGCCATCTTGGAACTGATAGCAATTAAACGGGAGAACTCCTGGTGGACAGATCAGGTACCAGAGGACTGGAGAAGGGCAAACGTGGTACCCATCTTTAAAGAGGGGAACAAATAAGAACCAAGAATTATAGACTAGTCAGCCTGACTTCAATAACTGGAAAGATACTGGAATGAATTATTAAAAACCAATTATCCAAGAAGATAATAGGATAAGTAATAGCCAACATGGATTTGTGAAGAACTAATTATGCAAAACCAACGTAATTTCCTTCTTTGACAGGGTTACTGGCCCAATGGATAGGGGAGAAGCAGTAGATGGGATATATTTTGATTTTAGTAAGACTTTTGACACAGTCCCCCATGACATTCTGATAAGTAAACTAGGGAAATGTGATCTAGATGAAATTTACTATAAAGTGGCTGCATAACTGATTGAAAGACCATACTCAAAGAGTAGTTATCAGTGTTTTGCTGTCAAACTGGGAAGGCATATCTAATGGCATCCCACAGAGGTCAGTTCTAGGTCCAGTACTATACAATATTTGCATTAATGACTTGGGTACTGGAGTGGAGAGTATGCTGTAAAATTTGCAGATGACACCAAGCTGGGAGGAATTGCTAGCACTCTGGAGGACAGGATTAGAATTCAAAACAACCTTGAGAAGTTATAGAATTGGGTTGAAATTTGCAAGATGAAATTCAATAAAAACAAGTGTAAAGTACTGCACATAGAAAGGAAAAATCAAATGAACAATTACAAAATGGGGAATAATTGGCTAGTTAATAGTACTGCTGAAAGCGATTCAGGGGTTATAGTGGATCACAAACGGAATGAGTCAACAGTGTGATGCAGCTGCAAAAAGGCTAATATTCTGGGGTGTATTAACAGGAGTGTCATATGTAAGACATGGGAGATAATTGTCCCGCTCTATGTGGCACTGGTGAGGTCTCAGCTTGAGTACTGTGTTCTATTCTTGGCACTATATTTAAAGAAAAATGTGGAAAAATTGGAGAGAGTCCAGAGGAGAGCAACAAAAATGATAAAAGGTGGAGAAAACCTGACCTATGGGGAAAGGTTAAAAAAAAATGGGCATATTTAGTCCTGAGAAAAGAAGACTGAGGTGGGACCTGATAACAGTCGTCAAATATATTAAGGGCTGTTATAAGGAGGACTGTGGTTAATTGTTCTCACTGAAGATAGGACAAGAACTAATGGGGTCTGCAGCAATGGAGATTTAGGTCAGAAATTAGGAAAAACTTTCTAAGAGGGTAGTTAAGCAATGGAATAGGCTTCCAAACACCTGTCAGGTACGATCTAGGTTTGCTAGGTTCTGCCTCAGTGCAGGGGGCTGGACTTTATGCCTTCTCAAGGTCCCTTCCAGCCCTACATTTTGCTGATTCTATGATTCGTGGTATCGGCCGATTACTTGAGAATTTCTGCTTTCGTTAAAAAAATTAAGTTAATTTCTAGTTAATTCTAGTCAGGGTTGCGGAAGAAAGTTTGAAAATATGAAGTTTAAAGGTTCAAAAAACAGAAGAGAAAAAGAAGAACCCCAAATGTATTATTTTTAAAAAATGCTATGATTTTTAAGCCAGTCTCATGATTTAGAGTGTGACGTGATTTTCAATGCTTGGGGTTGGCAATACTGAGAAAGGGGTATTGTTTATAAACTTATTTCCCAGCATGCCTTATTCTCCTGGGTCTCTGAGGGAGACTGACTGAAACAACCAAGAACTAGCTATTATGAAGTCCTTTCTCTTTACTAAATTCGCAAGATCTTACTTTAAACTCAACATTGTTCCTCTTCCTTGTGGTTGTATTCTTCTTTTTCTGCATCAGAAGGGTTTGCAACCCTGGTGCAAGGTTTCAGGATGCATTTCTGACCTTCTCAGAGAATTCTCACTCACCTACTCAAACCTCAGGGAGATGTGTGTGGTGGGGTATACTTTCTTGAATTATTTTACTTTAAATTATTTATTGTGGTAAATTCCCCTGATCACAGTATCAAGGTGATGATCATTGTATATTGCATTTCCTCAGGAGAAGCTGTCTGATGTACTGTATCAGCTATAGTGAATGCTCTTAAAGTTGTTTCATTCAGATGATCTTCCACGTCCATGTCACTGCAGTTATGAAATCTGCTTCTTGGCACCTAAGAAATGATGCCAGAATTTTCTTTCATTCTTCTGACAGAGATTCTAATCCCTGCTTTTTTGTGCTGCTTAATTGAGTATTACAATGCTTGTCTTGTAGTATTTGGTTTGTCATTTGATTAACAGTCTGCATTTGGTACCAGGATTCATTTGAGTACTTGGAGTTTTCACAATGTGATCCGGTCCTGGCGCAATTGCACAGCATAGCAGTCAAGTTCTGCAATAATTCTAAAAATGTTTATGCAGATTTTTTTTTAAATAAAGCCCTTCACAGAGAGGGACCTGACAGCATTTGTGAGTTAATGAGTCTATATATGGGTACCACTCTGTCTGCAGAAGTTAGAATCTACTGAAAGTGGTTGAGCAAGTTCTGCTAATTCATTGTGGAAGGTGTGGCTTATTAATAGGACCAGTTTATAAGAAAGGTCGGTGTGGCTGAGGTTTATGTTCTTTATTATTATTTGACTTCTCAATAAAGCCAAACCCCAGAAAAGAACAAGTCTGACCTTTCACAGCATGTGTGGATTTTATCTGGGTCAGTGTGTCCCTTGCTCAGACTGGGTCAGATTCTGTGATGTGCTTCTTAGGAAGGGCAGCACAGAATGCCCAGCTATGGAGATGGGGATGTAAAAGTAGCTTTAATGACTTTCTAATTCTGCTTCTTTAAGTGGCTGGCACAGCCCCAGGGCTGCACTAATTAATTTACAGCAGTCTTGCACAACTGCCTGTGCGTGGCTCTCCTTCTCAACCCTTACACACTCCTATGCTGAGGGCTGCAAGATGAAGAGACATAGAACCACATAAGAAAATTCCCCAGAAGGCCATTCCAGGCCCTTAAGCAACAGAAGCTAAATAAGTGGCCTGTTTTTCAGATGGGGTGAGATCCTTTGCTTCTTGGTACCTTGTGCAGTCATTTGCTACACCTGTTGAAAATGGTTCTAAAAGGCTACCAGTCAGAATTACATTGCTTTACACCAACTTTACACAAGATGACACAGGACGTGGAGAATCAGGCCCATTTACTATTTTTGGCCAGTCACCCACACACCAGGCATCATCTATGGTTGCCAGCCCTCCAGGATTGGCCTGGAGTCTCCAGGAATTAAAGATTAATCTTTAATTAAATATTATGTCATATGAGGAAATCTCCAAGAATAAATCCAACCAAAATTGGCAACCCTAGCATCATCACTGTCCATTTTCTTGATAATACCCTCACTTTAGGCACCCCAGCTTGAGTATTTTTGGGTTTTCAGAAGTGACAGTGTCTTAGATGTTGAGAACAGACAACAGAGAAGGGAAAAAATTAAACACGTTTAACTTGACTTTATGGGACACATTTAAAAATTGCTTATAACAATCTCTCTCTTTTTTTGAGCAGTCCAACAGGAAATCTGAGCTTACATTTACATGCTGTTCAACTGATTAACATAATAGACATCATCATGGTTTGTTTTGTTAATGACATGCTAGCTAAAATATCTCTAAATTAGCTTTTAATCCAAGAGCCATTATGGTCTGCCAGGCCATACATCTGTGCTAAAAGTAGGTTATTACCTCACACTGTAACTTACTGTTCCCAAATACAGATACAAGGCCATATCCTTCTACTGGATCAATGCAGGCAAAATTTGACTTTAATGGGCTCCACATAGGCACAGGGGGTCCACCTGCACAGATACAGTTGCAGGGTCTGGCCCATAAGCTCCTAGATACTATGGTGATGGATTCATAATAAGCATTTAGATAGATTTGCATGTAACTCCCATTTCCTCCCTGGGTTACTCGGGAGCAGGCAACACTCACCTGTGTGCCTGATGTTGTTGACATTAAAGAAGATCCTGAGTATCCCAGTGGTCCTGCTGGATAGGTAGGAATCCTCTATTCACCCCTCTGCTGCAGTCCCTTCACTCCTAAAATTGGCAGTGCCTCCACCTGGCTGTCCCCTCCACACACTCAAAGGTGAGCCTTGGGAAACTCCAGGAATAAATCTATTCTAATAATAAATAATATAATCTGTGGTATGGGTGTAACTCAAATACCAATTATAAATAATGTACATTCAATATACTTAAAATAGAGTTAATGCACCTTTACTTAACAACTTAAAAAATGAGGGTATAACAGACTAAGATTATATGTCACTACTAATTTAAATCCATAGGGGCAGTTGAATAAAATCAATTAACAAATATACAGTAATAAACTTATCTAACTGGCATTTACACTGCCACCATTTACCCAACCCCGGAGCGTACACTCCTCTGGATTTCAGAGTCCTAGGTGCTTGCGTGGGCGTGCTTGGGGATCTGCAGCTGGAGACAGTGCTTTGTTGGTTCTGTGTATCAGTCCAGCCCAGGCCACAAGCTGCGCAACCCCTGTGACGATTGGAGCCAGCCCCACCACATGTCAGCAGCTCTGGGTCCTGGTTCGGTGGGAAGATCACTCTGCCTCTCCTCAGACGCCGTCTTCTGCTGTGCCCCCTCCCTTGCACCTACTTTCCCAAACCAGAGTGGGGGTTACTCAGAGCTCCTTCACTACAGGCCCACCTCAGTCATCTCTAGGCACAGTCTGTGCCCTGGCTCCAGTAAAGCCACCAACCACCGCTGAGGCTCCCTGCTCAATCAAAGCCCCTGCAGGCTCTCAACAGCTCCTGATATAGACAGAGCTCCACAGCAGCAATCTCACTCCTTTTCCCAAAATGGCGTCCACTGCCTGCTCTCCTTGCAGGAGGAAGTCTCCCCCTCTTTCCCCAAGGCATTATGGGAGTTGTAGTCTCTGAGGCTAGATTGCAGCACACAGGCTTTTCCCCTGGAACACTCCCAGTAAAGTTCAGAGGCCCTTCTAGTAAAGGGTGCCTACATGCACAATAGATAACACTAGTTTCCAAGAAGTTGTTACAGTCAGTTGGCTTCATCATCCATATCTTTGAACATGCATAACATTTATATAGTCTGTTTTAAGAAGCCCGTAAATACATTTTTACTTGAAAAGATACAATGTAAGACCTATTATTGTTCAACTTATTAGCTCTTACATAAATGAGCAAGAACAAGCTTTTCTTTAAAAATAAACAAAGAGATTGCTAACAAAGGAAATAAATATGCACTACGCTGTGAGTAAGAAAGTTCAAATTTAGAATTGGTATTTGTAGTTCCCAACTTGAGCCTTTGTGCTAAGCTTGAAGTGGATAGAAGACCATCGTGTGATGTTACATATTCCATTTGCTCCATTGCTTGAGTAGAATATTTGGGTTTTTGTTTTGTTTTTTGTTAACTCCGTCCTTCCCTGAACATAGCTTAATGTGTGTGAAAATACATTTCCATTCATTTTTAGATAAAGTATGTCCATGGAGATTTTGAAATTTAACAAGAACATGAGACCATTGCTTCTCACTAGAATTAAATGAAGGGTATTTTTACTCTAATGTTAAAAGACACATGGTTGTACAATTCACAGAATTTTAAGGTCAGGTGGCTCAATTATTTTTAAAGAGAGATGAAAGGACTTTATTTTTATGGGAGCTCTCCAATTGACAGAATGCTACAGTTCTGTTTGTGCTCAGGGAGAGGTGAAAAGTATAGAACTCTTGTTACAGTCTTCAGAAGCTTTTGTCAGTCTTTTGGCTTTAAAACATAGCATGGTTGTACAACTGTATTCACTTCTCCATCTCTAATTGGAACTGACTCCGGTAGATGTTAGATCTGGCCGAATGTGTGATCATACAAAAGCTGGAAAATCTTTCGTGTTAAAAATATTTCTCCTCAGTAAAACAAATGAATGTGTGTAACTTACAGTCTGTGTGCTTATTTCCACAGGGCATACATCATAACAGACTTTATGGGCATCAGGAACGAAAGTTTTATGAAGGTTGCTGCAGTGGGGACTTGGATGGGAGACTTTGTCACAGCTTGGATGGTAAGAAATGTAATAATATACTTTAAATGCAAAACACAAAAACTGTATCACTGTTGACTAAAGCAACAAAATCCTGAACCACTTAAAATCTAAACAATGTTTCAACTCAGACAAGTACAGATGTAACAATGGCAGGGTTTGGTAATGAGCTGGGAATCCAAAGGAGAGCCCATTAAAATGAATTGGGTCCTAATTTTACTCTTCTCATGTCAGTGAGAGTTTTGTCACTGAATTCTGTGGAAGCAGAATTGGGCCCCTTCTTTGCTGTGGAATAGCACCAAGACAACATAGTGGCAAAGTGAAAAAGCAAGTAACAGCACAGTCTCCATCTATAGTGACAAGGAGAAAGTCGAGGAGGAAGACTTGACTGAGCAAACTGATTCTAAGAATGAAGCGAGAAAAGAAAAAGGAAGAGAACCAATAATATGTCTAAGATACACTCAGATATTGTCTGGAAAAAGCCATCTAAAGGGACATTATCCGATTAAATTTGCCCCACATTTAGGTTTTTGAAAAATAAGCTTTTACGAAACCTAAGACTAAATGTTTTCATGGAGCTGCTTTAAATTCCAATGAAAACCATTTTTAAAAAGCATGTTCCCTTGCCATGTTTGCAAACCAAACATGTTAGCAATGCATGAGAATGGGAAAGTGACAACTAACTACACACCGAAGTGAATTTACTCATATATTTCTTTGTCTGAGCTGAAAGAAGTACACTTTTTAAAAACAGCATGAATAGTTTAAAGTAAATAAGATTTTTTAATTCTGTTGATTTAAATAATTGAAGGTTTTAATTTGAATATAGGCAAGATTTATTTTTAGAGAGATCTGATTCTGCCACCACTGATGTCAATGGTGGCTCTTCAGAGAGAAGTAGCATCTACAATTTTAACCTTACAGAATCCATTGAAATTCATTTGCCATTTTCTTTTTCAGGCAGTTTTGCTTTCTCTAACCAATCAATGGTGCCCCAATTTGTGACCCCAAAAGAGACAGCAGTGTTCAAGTTGCTTTTCCATTAATGCAGGAAATACAGCTCTGAACACATTTCAGAGGAGTACAGACAGATGGGGAGAAGGTGTCAGCATTTGACATGTCTAGTTAGTACTCACTGCTACCTGTGACATAAAGCACTGAAAACAAAGTACCAGAATAGAAAGAATCTTAGGGTATCTGTAAGAATTAGGAGCAAGAACTGCTGGTACCATTTCTTAGTCCTTGGGGAATCATCTGAGTTTCTCCCCATTTATCTTCTAACTTCTACATATTTTGAGCATCATCAAGGATTTTTTCAGGATATTGTACAGTAAGTGTCAGTGGCTTGTCCAAGACAAATTACCATCTACAAAATGGTGGCCATGAAAACCAAATACACATCAAATCATCCAACTGAACGGGTTTAGAATAAGAACATTGCACAGCTGATCTGTGGACTTGATGTTGACATTTAATGTGTTTTTCTATCAAACCAGTAATAAAATTCATGGCTGCATCTGAACCTCATTAGCATGGTCCTTCTTTTATGGACTTCCACAGCATTATGCAGCTGTGCAAGGAAAGATGAGGTATGATCTAAACCAAATGGAGTGGGGTCATGACTATTGTAGATATATGGCTCATGGTTCAAATGGTGGATTACGTGTTGGTCACAGTACATTAGGCGGCGTTCCAATATGTCAGCTCTTCGCCCATGTCCTCCAAAGTACGTGTCACAAAGAAACATGCAGTACAGTGTATTATCACTTTAGTCATTGTATAAAACAGTTGACGGGTCAGTTTGCTATGCAAATGTCTGAGTTCAGAGGCCACTGGCATCCTGGACTCCCTTTTCATACGTGAATCTCTCTCCCTGTAACCCGCATTGCCGAGCATATTAAAATCACTTGGGGATGTTATGCATGTTAGCTTGTTCTCTGCTTCCTTCCACTGTGATATGTTGAATCTGAAGGTAGAGCGCTATGAAAAGCAAAATGGTTTGTGGCTTCCCTTCAGGTTTTCACTGATTGCCACTGAAAAGGCTATTTGATTTTAGAGGCAACAAAGGAGGGTGTGTGCTCTTGCACAGAGCTAATATGAGAACGCTGACTTCTGTGTAGAATTTCAATTTACGTTTTACCCACACGTAACAGCATTCCTTGGGGGAAATGATAGTTTTTCCAACCTTCTGAAATGTGCAAATTCTTACTTGCAAAATTTGAATGCACATGGGCAAAGCCTCAAAGCAAAAGTGAATAGTGAGACTGCTGCTGCTGGATCAGTCATGCTATCCACTTTGCTGCACATAATGTGGAAACAGCAGACTACAGCAGCGGCAGTGCTTCAAAGCTGCTAGGCCTAACAGTATCAAAAAAGCACCAGTAGCAGTGGCATCAGGAGGCAGACTGAGGTATGCTGACAGGAGAAAGCCATGAACATGCTGCTGCGTAAAAGTCTCCCCTAGAACTTGAATATTTTTGTGGAAAAATCCATCACAGAATTCAGGACCCTCTCCTGTTCTACCATTAATCTCAGTGACCATTCCTGTCCACTCCTTTGGAAGCCATGGCAAATCATTTTAGCTATGAACAGGTGCGGTATCATGCTTTTCCGGCTATTTGGACTTGCTTATCAACGTTGTGAATGCTAATCAAGGGACTGAGATATCTTGAAGTGGCACAAGTGACTTGTAGGCACTTTCTATTCTGAGAAGTCCTCCAATACTGGCAGAGCTATAAAGAGGAAAAGAAGGAGAGAAACATCCAGTTTTGTGGCAGGTTCTAATTTACTGTAACCATTATATTCTAATATGCTTAAGAGGCTTCTGCAATAACTAGAAGTCAGCCATGCCTATGGTACTAAGTATAAGATGAGTAGAAGCAGGTGGTATTCTCATTTTTGTGTACTGGAATCCTGTTGGAGTTCAGATCCCCATGCTCTGTTGAATTGGTGGCTGCAGAAGTCAGCACTGATAATGTCAGTATGAGTTGTGGACTTTCATTTGCAAAATGAATAAGAAATAAAAAAATGCTATTCTAGCACGGGGTAAGACATTTCTTAGAAGTTGTCTTAGGATTCTAATATCAGGAACATATTTGAAAGGGAAGAGTGTACTTTGGAAACATTGCATGATTCATATATGGAAATGGGAATTTACCTCCTAAACCCACTCCTTGTGGACATTGGCTCACTCTGTGTCAGGTCTGATCCAGCTCCAACTGAAGTCAGTGAGAGTCTCTCATTAAGTTTAAAAGAGCTGGCTGAGCCCTAGGCATACAAGCAGGGAGCATGACAAAGAGCTGCTCTTCCTTTCTGCCCCTGCCTAGTGGCTGACTATAGTTGTACTTCCTGAGGTCTGCCCACAGTGTTAGACTCTCCAAATGGGTCTGGAAAGGGAGGGTTGCAGACAAGACACTGACTACCCCACCCTTCTGCACTTGTCCAGGTGTAAGATGGGCGGAACGCATGCTTCACATTTGAAATGGTGGCAGAGCTCCTGATCTGATGTGCCCAACCCATAACTCTCCAGAGGCAGAGGCTCAATAGGTCAGAATACCTCCAGATAGTCCTGTTGCAGAGTAGACTCTCTACCTCCCTTCCCTACAATACAGACCAGGGCTGGGTAAACTACAGCCTGCGGGCCGTATCCGGCACTCCTGCACTCCAACACCCTGCCCTGAGCCCCCAACCTCCTGCCCTGAGCCCCCTCCCGCCCTCCACATCCCTCCCTGTATCCCAACCCCCTGCCCTGAGTCCCCTCCCACACTCCGCACCCTTCCTGCACCCCAACCCCTTGCCCTGAGCCCCCTGCCACACCCCAAACCCCTGTTCTGAGCCCCCTAACCCCTGCCTTGAGCCCCTGCCGCACCCCCTGCACCCCAACCCCCTGCCCCAAGCCCCCTCCTGCACCCCAACCGTTTGCCCTGAGCCCCTTCCTGCACACCGTACCCCCTCCCATACCCCAGTCCTACATTCATGGCCCTGCATGCAATTTCGCCACCCAGATGTGGCCCTTGGGCCAAAAAGTTTGCCCACCCCGATATAGACTGAGGCCACTATACAACCTCTGTATTTTTGGATGGAAGAATTTGTCTATCAATAACTGCTGAGTAGGTTGCTTAGCTCTTTGTTTCAACCTTGTTAGCAATATATTCCTCACACACACACACTACTTGAATATATGATGTGGTGTAGGTTCAAGTAATATCAATAGTAGTTGTAAACTTTGTTCAGATTGTTTTATTTTTGCTCTTCTTTGTAGTAAGAGTAGCTTATTATTTCTTGCCCTGAATTCAATTTTTAAATAGTTCTGCATATCCCATTGGCAAGAATGTGTTTTATTTACAGTATTGGAACACATTTTGTTTGTGTCTATTTTGTTATCATTATGATTTTGAAAGACTGTATTTAGTTGAAGAAAGTGGGAGAACAAACTGTTAAAATGATATTTTTTCACAATGCAGCTCTTGTGTCTATTAGAACAGAAGATTATTTTAATCCTCATTTGTTCTCTCACAAGCTTGCCTATCTTGACATGCTAGAGGAAATAAGGACACACGGATACCAGGCACTTATTAGTTTGTGCCACATCTTTGTTTTTCTTTTATCTGCTAATGTATATGTTTTGTTATGGTTTAATAAAACAAATTGAGCAGAGAAGGAATTCCACTTGATGCTGCAAAAACTTTTCAGTTGCTGAAAATAGCCTGTGCTAAAATGTACTACAGCCCAAATGGACAAAAATAAAATAATGAAGTGGTTGAAAAAGAAATCTCCTTTACTACAGGGCTGAATTTAAACAGAATGCATGTTTTGTATGCAAAAATAAAATGCAACATATTCTATAGAAATAGTAAAATTCCTGAGATACTGTCTTTGTTCCCTAGAAGTAGGTTTTAGACAGCCACAAATATTCACTCTAAAAGTGTATGTGAGTGAAAGAGTAATCCATCTGTCCACACATATGGTGAGAAAAGCAGAGAAGTTTGTTCTGCAGAGTACTGCATATTGTCTCATTCACAAACAGTGAAAGAACTACCGTTTGTGCTGCACCTTCCATGGCAGTGTGGCGTGTCATGAGCCCTGGAATGACTGACATTGCCTCTAACTCATTATTCTGTCAAGGGTTGGGCATGACAATTCAGATTATGATCAGTGTCAATCTTTTTGATTGTTTCCCTTTCACTGACATATCAAATGACAGAATAAAGCTGTAATTGAATTTGAAATGGCATCTGAAATACAGGGTAGCTAACAACTCTGCTCTACTTCAGAGGTGGAAATGAAATTAAACCGTGAACCATGAAATGGAAGGAGAGGAATGGATGATAGACGTTGCTAAACTCACTTAACCACACTGCACACGGATGTAATTAATGACCTCATTGGAGGCAACAAGATTCTGCCCATTCATAGAAGTACGCATGGTATCAAGTGCTCTTTCTCTCTCACTTCTTCCTTTCCCTTTTCCAGGGCTCAGTCCAGTGTCTGAGGGATTTCTGATTAAAAAACAGTTTAACAGGCTGTCCTGCAGCTAACTCATCCATTTCCCTGCAGCATTTATGTAGTAAAAGATCAAAACCCTAGTCCAGCAAAGTTTTCTTGGGCCAGAAGAGGACTTAACCTCCCTTTAATCATCCAACAATACAAGGCCAGAAGATGATAATGGATTGTGAGGGGCCCTATAGTTATAAAACTTACCTAGGATAGATGGAAATGAAAACAACTTTTCTTGATTGTTGGATCAAAGGCTGGTATGACATCTTTTTTCAGCATTAGTTTTCTAATTATCTTTTGATCAAAGACAACCTAGACATGTTGCCCTCATGTACACAGCTGTCCCTGATTCCTAGATGTAGTTATTGCCATGGAATTTGTTCAGCATAGCAAGCTTTTCTGTAAGAAAATCATGCACACATTTGAAAATAACACAGGAATCACTATATCGGAACAGACCACTGGTCCATTATGTCTAGGATCATGCCCTGGTCCATACTAGATGTTTCTGAACAAGGCTCACCTCCCTCCCCATGGTGCACCTAGACAGTTGCACAATGCTGTGCCTGGAGGTTATGGTGATTTCCTTCTGGATCCTGCAGTCGTGACCTAAAACCAAATATTTGGATTACCCTTATCTTAGACCTATCCATGCATGTTATTTGCCATAACAATTCTTAAAGTAGATCAGTACCATTCTAACAGTATCCAAAAGTCGTATGGTTCTGAGATTTTTAAAAATGCAAATACAGTATAATGCTGAATCTTAACGAAAAGTATTAGGCTAATCTGTTTTCCCAATGTTGCAGCAGAAAGATTTGGCTCTGTCACTTTCTCAAAAGACATGAGAGTGAGAGATAGAGAGCAAGCAGAATTTCTTCTATTGGAGCATCTGCTTTCCCAAGTCTCAAATCTTGTCCAGCTGATACGTTTTATAGAAAGAATCTATTATACAGTAGGTGTGTATATTAGGCAGAGAGTGGATAGCAGAGGATGATGCCTAGACTATGGAGTACAAAAGGAACAACATGTTCTGCACTAGAAGTGGTGCATAGACTTATCTGTGTGACTAAGTCACATCATTGCATACTTAGACATGTTATGCCCGGATCCTGAACCCACTGAGGTCTATGTCAAGCTTCCTACTGACTTCAGTAGGTATAGGATCAGGTCTGCTGTTTAACTATATCTTAATGGTGAGGACAGTATCTTTCAGACTGTTTTTTTGTGAATAATGCCCAGACAGAAGAGGGAAAACATGGCAAGAAAGATATGTGTCCTGAGATCTTAAATTTTGCATTATATCAGAATTCCTTTTCTTCCCCAATGGACTTTGCATTGGTGCTTTTGAGCCCTTTCTTCCTCCCACTTTTGATGATTAAAGAAGAAAACCACTGTGTGCTTCTTTATAATATATTCATAGACACATCCTTTTTAGTTCTAAGTTCTTTTTGGTCTTCATTTAAACAAATATTTGTCTCTATAGCACTAAACATTCTCTTTTGACATACAGTGTGTTGGGTTTTTTTTAATTGGATACTTTGGAAACCAAAAATATGTACCATCAAAAATAAATATAATAACAAAAATACAATAACCATCCAGCACTTCTACACTCAGAATTCCTTGCATGGCCGTTTCTAGCAATCCTACACTCAGATGTGATGTGTTCTTCACGTACACTGTAAAGGTGTGGGCAACTGAGGGGATACAGAGATGGCTCTGGAAATAGCCTGTTAGCCATCTGTACTTAGATCTCTTCAGAACAAGTTCAAGCTTCTGTTAAGGTCTTTAACATGGAACACATCCTATCGAGAACAGTTGTCTGACTCTGTACCCTAATGGCTGACTTGAAGAACACAAAAACCTTTTACATTGACAGAAAAATAAAGGATAATTTTTGGTGGAACTGAAGCCCTTGCCAACAGCTTCAAAAAGCCTGCCAAGATACAAAATGAGCAGACTTGTACCAAACTTGGAGCTGCAAGGCTGATATTATCATAAGAGAAGGATTCAATTGACCATGCAAATTGAGCTGCAGAACTGCAGTGGACTAAATATATGATCAAATAAGATCCCCTGCATCTTCCAAAGGGAAAGATGAGCAGCAGATGGCAGCGGCATGCAGCAAAGTTTTTCTTTAATCCTAAATTCCTTCAGGGTTTGTAAAAGGAGATATCTGAAACCCTGAGCAGGGGAAAGAGGAAATCAGGATAATCTGTGTACTGATAATGTACCATCACGTCACTCTTGACTCACAAGATGATGCTCTTGCACAGTGGATGTTAGGGGGCTTATTCCTTCACCCACTTACTTCCCTGGTCCTTCTCGCATGAACAGAGAGCAACAATACCCGAAGTCCAAAGGTGCAAACAATTCAATGTTTATTGGCGTGAACTTCCAGCAAGCATGATTCCAGTTTCCTTCCTTAGTATCCTCCTTCCCAGCTCTGACACCACAAAGCCTTACACCTGTGTCCCTGTTCCCATTCCTGCCCTTAGCCAAACATGATTCCAACTTCCTTACTCCCATTCCCTGTTCCCATTTCCCCCTTTAGCAAAACATGATTCCAATTTTCTTACCCCCATTCCCTGTTCCCATCTCACACACCCACATGCCCACCCACACCCCGTCACTTCCTCATTGACTACAGATTATATAGTAAAACTTGAGTTCTGCTTAGCTATACCTTAACCAATCATTTTCCTGAAATTTAACTAACCAATCCTAACATATTGTAACATGATTATGTAACCAATTATATCCCACCACCTTAATTAGTTTACACCCAGCAAAATTAAGTGGGAACTACAATGACAAGACAACACAGAAGTGAGGATTTCACATCCCAGCTATTGATAAGTGAGTTCTTGCCAGACAGGATGCTATCAAACTGAGGGCACAGCCTTCTGGTTAGCATCTTCTATTGGCTAACTTAGGTGGCTTCCCACCTAGTATGCTAGCTTCTGTAGATCACATTCTAAGGTGTCTCTCTTTATGCATTGTATAGGGAACCTGGGCACCTAACTCAGGCTTTGTGGATCCCACATTTTCCAGTGATCTTCTAGGTGCGCTCATTGTCGCAACACCTTAGTCCCTTGTGGATCCAGGCCATCCTTACCTCCTCCCACTTGTATGAAGGCTTATGTCTTCACTCATTAACCTCTTCAGCTTATATATCAGCGTGAAATTCTGCTCCCATTGAAATCAATGGCAAAAACCCCATTGATTTCAGGGCAGCAGAATTTCACCCCAGTGCTGTGATGTGGGGACAAACCGTGCTGTCCTGTTACCCAACAGTATTTACGCTGGAATTAGCCTAAAGTGTAAAATAAAATCAGACTCAGAAACTGTGGTTAACAACTTCCAGCTCCAAGACCTAAGAAAATGTATCTGGTATTACCATAAAACTATTCAGTACAGACAGGCCCTGATTCAGAAAAGTATTTAAGGACATGCTTACCTAGTGCAGACCTAATTTTCCTGTGCAGTGTTTAGACACTACAGGGCTGGGCTGTAATAGGGTGTCAGAGCTCTTCTGTTAACCCATCCAATTAACAGATGTTGGAAACCTGCAGCAAGCTGATGACATTCTGCTGTGGCAGGTGCAGCTCATTAACTCCACCTAGATAATAGGGGAGGTGAACAAGGGTACCCAGGGCTAGGATGAAGAGATCTTAGCAAAAAAGCTTTAGGAACAGCCAAGCTTAGGCTGATGTTTGTTGTCTGAGTCATTGTTAAAGTCAAACCACAGGAAGAGGGTAAGATTTTTGGACACTAGCTCAGAGTCTGTGTGCTCTGCTGAAGGTTTTTTTTCCCTCTTCTGCTGGTAATAGCTCACCTTACCTGACAACTCTGGTTATAGTGTGTATGGTAACACCCATTGTTTCATGTTCTCTGTGTATATAAAATCTCCCCACTGTATTTTCCACCGCATGCATCCTATGAAGTGAGCTATAACTCTCAAAAGCTTATGCTCAAATAAATTTGTTAGTCTCTAAGGTGCCACAAGTACTCCTTTCCTTTTTTTAGAGATTCATTATGTTCATATGGCTGTTGTAGGAAAAACTTTAGATAGTATGACAGATACTGCAACCCCATGCAGTAGCTTTGGGGAACAGTGTATTAAGTTTTATGAATGTTTCATTTGTTACTGTGGACCAGAGATTGCATGCAACTCTGGGGGCAGAGGTGGTGGTGGTGGGGTGTCACTCAACTCCTCCAAGAACTAAAAATAATGGAGAGTAATTACGGTGAGTCACTCAGGTAGTAAAAGCAGCAATGAGTCCTGTGGCACCTCATAGACTAACAGGCGTATTGGAGCATAAACTTTTGTGGGTGAATGCCCACTTTGTCGGATGCATGGTGTAGTAAACCCCTCCAGACAGGTACCACCTCCGGGGAGGTTTGCATATACTGGTGCAAACTGGGTATTCCAGAGACTAATAGGCAAAGGAAGGGCTTTTGAGATAAAAAGGCTGAGCTTAAACTTACTGACATTTTCCCCTTTTTCTCTAGAGAGGGGAGGGATAGCTCAGTAGTTTGAGCATTGGCCTGCTAAACCCAGGGTTGTGAGTTCAATCCTTGAGGGGGCCATTTAGGGATCTGGGGCAAAAATTAGTCCTGTTTTGAACAGGGGGTTGGACTAGATGACCTCCTGATGTCCCTTCCAACCCAGATATTCTATGACTCGGGGCTATCTGCTCTAGCAACCAAACAGGAGCTTCTGCCCAAGGAAGGACTCAACTTTTGAGGAAGGGCTGGAAACACTTTGGCCTACTAGAGCCACATAAAACTAATGGGTGACTCCTGATAGATTTTAGTGTGTGTTTAAATCTGTCTTTTGTCTTTATTCTGTTCTCTTTAATACTTTTCCCTTAAGAGTGAATGTGCTTGCTTAGGGCTTGTCTGCACTTACCGGGGGATTGATGCCCGGCGATTAATCCACTGGGGGGGGGGTCGATCTAGCAGGTCTAGTGAAAACCTGATAAATCAGGGGTTCTAAAACTGGGGGTTGGGACCCCTCAGGGGGCCACGAGCTGTCAGCCTCCACCCCAAACCCCGCTTTGCCTCCAGCATTTATAATGGTGTTAAATATATAAAAAGAGTTTTTAATTTATAGGGGGGGGGTCTCAGTCAGCAGCTTGCTATATGAAAGGGGTCGCCAGTACACAAGTTTGAGAATCACGGCGCTAAATCGACTGCCGATGACTCTCCCGTCAACTCCGGTACTTCACCGGAATGAGAAGCATAAGGTAGGAAAAACTCTCCTGTTGACTTATCAACCCAGTGCAGTGTAGATACTGCACTAAGTTGACCTAAAGTACGTCAACTCCAGCTACGTTATTCATGTAGCTGGAGTTGCGTAATTTAGGTCGACTTAGCCCCGTAGTGTAGACCTGCCCTTAGAAAGCGCTTTGTGGTAGCTAATAACTGCTGGCAATACACTGTTCATAGCTCTTGGAGAGAGAAAGCCATGCACAGGTGCTGGCCTCTAGGCACATTGGCTTGTTGGGGGTATCACAGTGTAAGATGGGGCTGTGCAGCCATATAATCCCCTAGCCAGAAGGGAGTGAGGGACAGGGGTCGCTGCTCAGAGACAGGTGTTGGCCTGGAGACTTGAGATCTGACTTGGCGTTCCTGGAATGGACAATGGAGTGAGGGAGACAGGTGCAGCTACCCTGAAAATGTGACAGATGGCTCGTGGTAATTCAAAACAAAACTGAACCCTGGTGTAATTCTACTGACTATAGGAAGTAAGATCAGAGGTGAATTTGGACCCAGGACCTTAAATACATAACTGTTTTTCCTGAAATTGAAGACATTCAAATGAAAAAGTTCAGTGATTTTCACTGAATCTCATTTTAATATTGTGTTTAATAAAATGGGCCTGGTATATATCAATCTCATCTTGTCTTTGTTCTTTTTGTATTATTGCTTTACATGCCTTGAAATGCGAACTTCAAGAACTTAATTAAATGGATAGAAAGGTTGCTGAGTTTCACTCAACTATTTTAAGTACCTTTTGAAAACTCCATTAAAAAGCTATTTTTAAAGTTTCTTACAGCAGCACACCTCTGCATATCACAAAAGTAATTGCTGCTCCTGTACTGGGTAGATTATTATTATGATTTTTTTTTGACATTTCACAGCTAAGGAATTTAGCATCACAGCAACCCTGTGAGATGAAGGCATTATGTGTCCCCATTTTGCAGACTGAGGTATGTGGCAGTTAAGGGGCTTGTCCTTGGACACACAGTAAGTCTGTGGTGGAATTGAGAATAGAACCTAAATCTTTTGACTCCAGTCTTGTGTTTGATATCCCTGTTCCCAATTGTAATTACTATTATTTTTTTTGTCTCCATTGATGGCAGCACCCTGGTGTAAGTAAAATGTGTGCCCTCTCTGCCCAGTTGCCAAATACCTTCTTGTAGGGGAAAACCAGACCCAAATGCCACATCTGCTGGGCAGGGAGTTGAGGAGATGTAACGGAAGAAGTTGGAGCTGTTCGATGGAGGCTACTCCAGCTAATGGCTGGATCAACTTATATGGCTTTGCTGTGGAGGTGAATGGGAACTGCACCCTGGTATGTCTCCTGGGATCTCACCTCCTTTTCCAGTGGCCCACGCTTGAGCTGCCTCCAGCCATGCAAAGCTCAGGGCTGTGAAGATCACTCTCTTGGCCTGACTCTCCACTGGCTTGGGCTGAGTTTACCCCTGTCCTGAGTAATCCCACCACAGTCAATGGATTTATGCTAAGAGAATGGAGACTCAGGTCCTGTGCACCACCCCTTACCTACAAAGTAAAAGAATGTCTGCTTAATGAGCATCCTGTACCCCATGTAGGATTTTGCAGAAAGCAATTTCATCACCATAGAAACAAGCTCTATAGTACAAAACTCACATGGAAATGGTTGTCAGACACCCAGGATTTGTTGCACTGTGGCTGCTCCACATACAGCCCAGCACTTTTATGACCATATGCCCTTGGAATTGTATGGTTCCCTGATCCCTGGGTCAATAGGCTTATCTAGACGAGGGAAAATTGGATGAGTGTAACTACAAATCAGTGTAGCTATGGTGGGACAAATCCTTAATGTAGAGATACTGTCCTGCTGCAAAATGGGGCTGTGACTCTAGGCCTGCTCTATCTTACACTGGTCCAGGATCACCAGCGTGCATCACCTTGTGGACTTACTTCCTCTTGTCTCTGACATGCCGGAAGAATGTCCACTGTGCTGGCGGGGGCCAGGAGCAGGTAGCAGAGAGTCAACTGTGATGGCTTTACTCCGCCTAAGAATTCCTCTGTGCCAGGGCAATACCCAGCTGCCCTGTTACACCAGTTTTCCATCAGTTTTCCATCTTTGCAGTTTGCACCATGGGAGCGGTACATAGAATGGGACAGAACAGGAACTGAAGATCTGGCCTAATGAGAGTTGCATGCAGCTCTAAAGCTGCAGGTGGGATAGCACTGCTCTAAGTGGATAGGAAAGATCAGTTTGTGCAGGATCTAACACGGCAGAGCCCTGATTCAGATTAGGGCCTCAGGACCCAGCTGAAGTATTAAAAAATACAAATTAATAACCAGTGTCACAAAACAGTGTAGACAAGTGCAGTGTAGACAAGGTCGACCTTAGGAGTGGGCCAATTGGGTGACTGCCCAGGGTGCCATGGTCAAGGAGATGCTGTGCAGTAGTACAGAGATGCAGGTTACTGGTTGGCAGGGGAGCGCCACGAACTCGCAGAGGCAATGCGTGGGGGGCAGATTTCTCCCTGCTTCCTCCTGGCAGAGGAATTGGGTGGGGAGCAGGGATGCACAGATACTGCTTCTCCCCCATACACCCCAAATGTTGCTCTGTGCCCCACTGTGGGGCTTTGAGGAGGGGGAGCAATGCCAGGGCCCCCATGTTCAGGTCACGTTTACTACATGGGCTGTGTTGTGAGGCCAGCATCGAGAACTGCTTCTCTCCCCAGCTGGGTTGCAGAAGGGAAGGGCAGGAAAGTGACCTGGATGCAGTGAGCCCTTGTGTTGATCCTCGCTTCTCCCCTCACAGCCCACCTCGGGGGGCACAGAGGAGTAGCATTCGACCTGGGGGGGTGGGGAAGCAAGCAGCAATGCCAGCTGCTATGTGCATCCAGGTCAGTTTCCCTACATGGATACAGGAGAGGGATACAGAGGTTGGGGTACGGGGGGGGTGCAGGGGTCAGGGGAGAAGGGGACACAGTGCAGGGGTTAGGGGCAGGTGGGGTTGCAGGATGGGGTTAGGGGAGAAGGGGGCACAGGACGGTGTTAGGGGAGAAGTGGTTATTCATTATTATTGTTGTTGTGTATTTTAAAAATAATTTCAGGCATACATCTCAGATTAGATGCCTGAAATCATGCTCAATTTGATCAGTAACTACCATCTTTCAGCTTCTCTGCACTAGCACAAGATGGGTCCATCTCTTCCTCTGTCTGCCTGGGATCTCTCCTTCCATCACTTTATTCTTGAGAGCATGCCTAAACCTATCAGGAGAAACCAAATACTTGATCCTGAAACCTTAACTCTGCAAGGAGTCCTTACTCATACACTTCATCCCATTGAACTCATGAAGGTTGCAGGATTTGTCCCCAGCTCCTACTGTTGCTCAGCAGTTTGGAGTTTTGGAGCAGCACTTTATTTGTGTTAATTTATCTGCAAACATTTGAATGTTTTGCTGCTACCATGAACAATAAAGGATGATTCTATGTTCTACCATATAGTCTTTGTATCCTGAAATGGAATCACATGTGGCAGACTTCTGTTCGCTCTATCTATCACGTATTGTGAGAGAGAAAGCATGTTTTCTTGCTGATTCTGAGACCGACATCGCAGACGTGTAATGTTGTTAAAGCTAGAATGTATGGGTTTGCACAGGAGGAACTTCCCTACAAATACATTCCTAATAAAGATAATTTCTTCAGAATAAGCACTGGAATCAACTTTTGCTATACTGACTAGCCTAATCAAATTATTATTTTTGTAAAGACTGATTAATAGCAGTGTATGTCCAAGCCCAAAATTTATACCTGTTATGCCATGGTTTTTTGCACTTGTTTATATATTATTGCTTTTTTTTTAAGCTAACATAGTTATTAAGGGGTTGTTTAACTTAGCAATTATACCAACAGAACCCGGGAGAAGTAAACTCTGTGTTCTGTATTCTGTTTGACTGGTTATTGTGAATATATTTTTTTTAATCCTTAATCTCTTAAAACACCAATTCCACACCTATGGATAGTGGAAATTCCTGAAGTAGATGATGCAGTATCCATCTTATTTTACCGGAATGTGGGAATTGTGTTCTTCTGTTTTAAATTGCTTACCTCCTACTCTTTTTTTTTTTTAAAAGTACAAATACAAAATGGGCAAAATAAGTCTTTATTCTGTTTGTTTTAAAATGTTAACTCTGCAATCACAGACCAGCAAGAAGGAAATCCGATCTATAAACGATCCTTTCTCATGGCATTGTACTAAACTAGTTGAATAGAGCAGATATAAGAGACAAGCCCTAGGAAGTGGCATCTTTTACGATGTACAGAAAGATCTGTTGTTCTGTATAGCACTTTGAAGCTGACATTTTTTGTCCAAATCATGTCTGTGATATAGTATGACCGATTTCTTGTAACTCAGCGGTTTTCTGGTTTTTTGCCTTCAGAGCTGGGTGGCCAGAGATCAGCGGCTGCTGGCTGGGCACCCCGCTCTGAAGGCAATTCCGCCGCCAGCACAAAGTAAGGTAGGGAATACACCCTACCATGCCACCCTTACTTCTCCACTGCTGCTGGCGGTGGCACTGCCTTCAGAGCTGGGTGCCCAGCCAATAGCTGCCACTCCCTGGCCAGCAATTAATTTGTGCTGGGGCTGAGCCCTGGAACCTCTTTCAATACAAATTAAGCACTGGGGAGGAGGCAGTGGGACCCTGGGGGCCAGGGCCAATGGGGGGGGGAGCTCACGGGGGCAAGGGGCACCAAAATACAAGTTCGCCCATGGTGCCATTTTCCATAAGGCCAGCCCTGATGTAGAAGTGCCCTGAGTGATGACTATACTGAGCTATATTATACAAGACATTAGTCCATGATCTCATAATCTATTGCCTCAGTTACTGCAACGCTCTTTGGTTTGTCCTTCTCCTCTTTGCTTTGTCCCACACTCATCTCTTTCCCTCTCATTCGGTCCAAAATGCAGCTGCCAAGATCGCTATCTTTTCCCACTACTACGCCTCACTCTCACTATCCCTCCCCTTGGTCCTCACTATTGGCTCCCCCACTTCCATATATTATTCAAACTCCTTGTCTTTCAAGCTCTTTCCATCTCCATCCTTGCATACATCCCTGCCATTATTGCCATGTGCAGTGCCCTCTCTCCTGCAAGTCATACTCTGCCAAATTTCCCTTTTCACGGCTGCTTTTGGCACATTTGCCTAGTTCAGCTCAGCTTTCTTCCATGTCACCCTGTATGTTAGAAAAAATTGTACCCAGCTCTATCTAACTACCCCTTTAAGGAATGAAAAACCCATCAATCTAATCCCTGAAACATTCATGGCATAATTCCGGTGCCTCACTTTGCATTTGTTCTTTCTGTCTTGTACAGGCACCAGTGAAAACAAGCCCTAAGCTGTAAACACTTGAGGACAAAGACCTATTGTTTCTTTGGCACTGACCTCCTAATTTACTTCATAGTTTACTTTACAATATGCTGCACAAGGCTATGTAAATGCTGCAGTATAATAGTAAATACTGGCTGTAGCTGATTTCTTTGAGCTTTAGCTCAGTTACGTTGCCTGCCTTCAATATTTTTGTCCAGAGTCACAGGGCAGACAGTGCACATGAATATGCTGTGCCATCTCTGCTGCAATTCTGCAGTTTGTTCAGATGTTCTAGGGGAGGCAGCACATGAAATTACAGCTTTCTCAGTCACCGAGTACAAGAGCCCAGCGTTGATGCAGGTCCTTTGCAGTCTACTGGACTTCTGTGCAGCTCAGTGGGGAATAGTGTGTCAAAAGTGTCAATAAAATTTAAACAGTTGAATACATTTTATTGAGATTTTCATCAGAGTATCCCAAAAGATTGTACAGGAGCCTAATAGAGATTGGGAGATTGACAGGGAAACAGCAGAAGCATGACCACACTCATGCACTAATCATTTCCAAGGGCTATAATTTCATAAGGCTCTTAGAGCAAATTACAGAAGACACAATGGGCCAAATTCATCCCAGGTGTAACTCCATTGACTTTACACTGGAGCGAAATTTGTCCATGATAGTCTTCCATAGGCATGCTAACTACATGCCCACCCCTACATTCGGTAAAAAGGTATCAGATTGTGGGAGAGCATATCCTATATATTTGAATGAAAATGTACAGGTGCTGGCTGAAATCCATTGACTGTAGTATTCATAAATAATGGTCAGAAAAAATTCAGATTGGCTTCAAAAGTGTTGAGGCTCCTGAAAATGCAATAATTGCTAAAAATATGATGCAGTTCAGAAATATATTGGTTGCAGCAAATGTATAATGTATTTTTTGTAAAGAAAATCAGATTGGATCTACTTGCATTGAAATAAACATGGTTTTAGGAATACAGAGTTAGCACAGGGAAAATAGTCACTTTGTCTTCTGCTGTAGACTACGCTGAAATAGATGAGTGACATCACCGAGCACAAAAAACAATACTTTTCACAGGCATTAGTAAAGTGGTAAATATACCTCCCCCGGGGTAAAGGCCTTTGTGTGCACTTTTGTCCTCTTTAACACCAGTACAGTTAAAGAAGAAAAAAAAAAGTACCACCCCTGCAGTTATACTAGTAAAAAAGTGTTTATGCCTTTAAGAGAATGGGGAACCTGTATAAAGCACCTTTATGCCAGTATAATTGCATTAGGGGTTGTACCAATGTAACTATTTTGGCAAAAATTCACACCCCTAACTGAAATAGTTGTACCCCAAACACTGGGTGTAGTGTGACCACTAGTTTACTTCCTTACATGTAGACAAGGCCAAAGTAAGAGGGAATGTGGAAGGACTCAGCTGAAAAGAGAAGGAGAGCTCCTTCTCCTCCTTGGCTTGTACATTGACAGCTCCCTGTCCTGGTTCAATCCACTTTAAACACTGAGCACCCTCCCCTGCCCCAACCGTTTCACTGAGGTTACTTGGCGGGGAAAGTAAATTATTCATTGTGTGTATAAACAAAGTTTTGGAAACATTTAAAATCTATTCTATATAAAACACTGGCTGACTTCATAGAAACTGTGGTGTGCATTTGGCTCTCAGGGCTCTGTCGCTGTTCATAAACCATTCCACAATGTTCATTTCGTTTGATGTCAGTAGTATAATCCCTCAAGTAAATTATGTATTTTGTATTCACTCTAGGTCATCTGTTACCCTGTATTTTATAGTTAGTTGTATTGTTTCTGGTTTTGGAAAGTCTGGGCAGCTCTTATCTGATTGTAGATTCTATATCATAGCAAAAGAGAGTGGCGCAGGCTTTTAATTTTGATGGCTTGATAGTGTGATGAGGGAGGCATTTAGGTTTCAATCCATTGCATCCGAATAAATGTTTGTGGTGGGCCACATCCTTTTTCTCTTTTGTACTATGATTTTTCAAATGTACTTGTTTATACAGATATAATAGTCTGAGACTGAACCCTTTTCACTTAAACTGAAACTTCCAGTAGCATATATTGACCTTGCTCTTGAGCAACAAGTACAATGTTGCTTAATGCATGGCACTTGTAGGCAAACAGCAATGAATTGGACGTTACTGAAAATTGAAGAGTGAGGCATTCTATTGGTCGTCTTTTGTTTTTTAAATAGGATATTTTTTGAAGGGCTATGTAAACTTTTATGCTTTGGGGCATAAGCCATCTACTAATGGGGTTTAGGGTGAAATTTGTTTTAGGGTAGATTATTCCACTCTTGGCCATTTGTGGGTTTCTTACACCTTCCTCTGAAATTTCTAGTACTAAACTACCTGGCCCTTCAACACAGGGTCTCAGAGCCTGAGCTTCAGCCCGAGCCCAAACATCTACACAGCAATTGGATAGGCCCCGCAGCCAGAGCCTGACTCGACTGACCCAGGCCAGACACAGCTCTGCCATGGGTCTTTTCTTCTGGTGTAGACATACCATTAGGCTTTGCTTGGGAAACAGCCATGCTCCCTGATTCCACAGTGGCCAGCAGTATTGGCTCAGTAATGGGACAGGGTGTGCTGCTTCTTTTGAAAAGTCTAACAGGAGCTTTGCAATCTAGTCTTACTGCTGTCGGGCTCCGCGTTCAACGTGGGAAGTGTTTTGTATGCAATCAGTGTGACTTATGTGAGTTCTGGCACTTAAAACATTTCATTTGCTATTTTCTTGATTTGTCTCCTAATTTAGTTTATCCAGACCAGGCCTTCCCAGCCTCTCTCACTAGACATTATTAAGCAAATATTTCTCTGTCTCTTTTTTGGAATGCTCAGATTTCTTACTTCATCATATGCAAGTTTTTGGATCCTTGACTTCCCAGGAAAAGACCTTAAGTTGTTAATACCAATTCTTTTAAGAACACCAGCATAGAGCTGATAAGAGTGATTTTCAGTATTTGCTGGGTTAAGTAAGAGGTAAATTTGTGGTGTTCCTAATTGGCACTCTTCCAGCCTTCTCTACCCAGCACCAGCTAAGGACTTGCCATTATCAAAAAGAGAATAGGAATCATAGAATCATAGAATATCAGGGTTGGAAGGGACCCCAGAAGGTCATCTAGTCCAACCCCCTGCTCAAAGCAGGAACAATATTGGACACTTAGCATGCAAATTTGCTTATTTATATTTTGGATTTATGCTTGGTACCTGTTTCACACTCTTTGCTGTCTGGCTCCAAGTCATCAAAAATTTAAGCACATATTTAAGTCCCATTGATTTAGAATGTACTTCAGGTTAGAAAGTACTTCAAGTTAAGCATGTGCACAGGTTCTTTGCTGAATAAGGGCCTCTCTCTCTGTTTCTCTCTCTCTCTCTCTCTCTCTCTCTCTCTCTCTCTCTCTCTCTCTCCTTTCCCATTCTTTAGGGAAAAAATATTTTTGTAGCTTTTTCTTTTGTTTCCTTGTTTATGAGGAGTGTGTTTGTGTGAAAAATAAATTAATGGAGGGAAGACCAAGAACTGAGTTTTGTATGTACTTTGCAGAAAGTGAGGTCTGCAGTCATCCACTTCTCTTGTGAGCAGTAGTTCCATAATCTAGGTTGAGCTTCTGTGAAAGCTAGGTCTCCTGCACTCATGAGTCTTTTCCCTGGGTTGACCATTTAATTGTCCTTGAGGACTGTAGCTGTCATAGGAGGTCATAGTTGCAGAGAGTGAAGCAATCCATCAGGTAGCTAGGGCCAGTCCCATGGAGAGCTTTAAATTTCATGGCAAAGATTATGGACTCTGTATTCAGTGAGAAACCAGTGCAGAGAACAAGGGGGCAGGGGAATGTGTTCACAGTGACTTCTGTTGCTAAGCAGACTGGCAACTTCTTTTTGTATCAGTGGGAGATTTTTCACAAAGTGTGGTTTCATTCCTAGAAATAATGAGATGTAGTAAATCAAGCCTGGAGGTCAAAAATGCATGGATTGGATTGGCCAGGTCTGTGTCTGATAGGAAGCCAATAGATGTGGGTTTCTCAGTTAGCTAGGACTTTTTATAAGAAAGCTTTGCAATGTGGCAGGATCCAGGCGTTTTCAGATGCAGACCACGGTGGTGGTTTTCTCTTGTCTTGCAAATGAGGGAAGTTGTCATTTTCATTTGCAGGAGGAAATAGTCTGACAGGATAGGGAGTAGTTCCTGCATTTCTAATGTCCACATCCAGCCCAAGGCTCCAGTCTCTAGGGTTAGTGCAGCTGTTTGTGGGTCCATTGATTCCCTATAAACTCCCTCCTAAGGAAGACACTTTGAATAAGAGATTAAGAATTTACTACTAAGGGTGGTGATTAAAGCCACAATGTAGCTCTTATTATTATACATTTTTAGCATACAGAATAATGATTCCACTAGAATGTAGTTGCTATACATGTTTTCTAGATAACGGCTGTATTGCTGTGGAGACAACAGATGGTTCCTTTCTTCTAATCTGACATTTAAATTAACTTGGAAAAAAAAGTATCTCAACTGGACACTTGCTCCGTATAGTCTAATAACCGTTGCTATAATTTTTTTAAATTGCATCTCCCTCTCTCTCTCTCATACGGCAAAAAGGAGTTAGAGCTCGTTAGCATGACTGGCAGTTGGGCTGACTATTGTGTCCTTTTTCAGTTTTCATGCCATGTTCTTAAATATTTTTATACATCAGCCAGGAAGATTTTTATGGATTATTCACTACTATATTTTGAAAATATGTTATCCTGGAGGATATTGAGGGGGCTGCCATCAGGTGTGTCTTTGATCTTTAGGCAATCCCAGACTTCTTTGAGGCCGGTGAGTGTGCTAGCCACTCTTCGTTCAGGATAAATGTCTACGGCACATTTAGCAGGGCTCTAAGAGGAAGGCAAGAGAGAGCTTCCTTTGGTCATAGTGTCTGTTGGAAGAAGGCTTGGAAATGCAAACAAGGACACTGCTTCCTGTTGCTTGTTCCTGCTGTGTTCTGGGGAGTGGGAGTTTGTGTATGTTCTTGGTGAATAAGCAGGATCACACTCACGAAATACCAGAAACTCCATCATCAGTTTCTCTTCCTATTAGAAACAACCCCAAGACCCTGAACATTGGCTAACTGGTTCCTCAGGCCCAAAGGAGTGACCATCTGATTCTGCACATAAGGTATGCCAAGTAACTAGTTCTTTAAGCTACCTAGAGGTGTGTATTATATACTAGAGATTAAGGTTGAACATTATAGTAAAAGGTGAATAGGCAGTATCCTTTGCGGTCTCTTACACTAAAGAACAGACTAATCTAAATAATTACTTTTTAATTTGTCTTCAGAAAAATCTTTGCTTTATGAAAAGCAAAACAACCTAGAATACATTAGGATGATAGTTCACACTGAAAAGAAACATTTTTCATTCCCTCTTTATATCTTTCCCCAGTTTACACTGTTTGTTTTGAAATCACTTTGTTTGAGAATCCTCCAGGAACTCCTCTAGGGATTCCTCTAGGGACTCTACAAATATCGTCATTGAATAGACTACAATCATGAATCAGTAGAAGAATCAAGTAAAGCTTGGTACACACACTCACTCTCTCTTTCTCTCTCTCTCTCTCTCTCACACACACACACACACAGATACCCTGCTAACCAGCGGTACTGGTTTTGGACACACAACCTTAAATCATTACTGTAATTGGTTCTTTCCTGTTTACTGTTGAGTAGAAACAAAGGTGTCATCCCGCCTAGAGCAATGGTCTTGTTGGATCTACCAAGCTCAGCAGGGTTGTGCCTGGTTAGTAATTGGCTGTGAGCCTTCCAAGAAGAGCTCAGAATGGAACTGATATATTTCTATGATGTAAAACTCATGCAAGGTAGTCTGTGATAGTGATCCAAGGGTCGTACAAGAAAACCAATATAAAGCAACTGATGGATTGTGCTTTCCATGAAAGCCCCCTTTGGCGCTTGGGCAGCCACAATCAGGGGAGTCCATGGTGGTGTAGCTTCGCTGGAGTCATGCTGCCAGGGAGTCAGGAGTGGGGCAGGTAATCCAGTGCCAGAGGAGATGGCCCTGGCTCCCTGCAGATCCATGGGTCTCAGTTAGGTTTGAGGGTAGGTTCTGTCACCTATTCCGTGACATGGAGGAAAGCCCACCCCCATGACAGGACAATTGAGAACTCAGAGGGGACAGCTCACTGGGAGATCCTCCCACATAAAAAGTCCCAGGCCCTTATTTATTTTTAGTCCTTACTCAGGCAAATCCCAATTGAGTTCAGTAACAGTACATTAATTTTTCATATCTGCATATGTAGTAAAAATTAATCATAATGAAAAAATTTGTTTCTAGCAAAGCGCTAGCAGCTCATCTGCAGAAGATCACCCAGGAACATGAAAATAATGTAATGCAAATGTGTGGCCAGCCTCGGTAGCACTAAAATAAACAGATTGGTAGTATTTTTGTTTGTATTAAAGTCTGGGAAACTGTTCATATTTTGAGAAAGAGGCTTCAAGGGACACTCCCCAGACTAATTTAACCCAAAATATAGGTGTTTGCAAAACAAGCTTTTATAAAATCTAAAATGAAATGGTCACAGTCCATTGAATAGAAAACAATGAAGCAATCTTTAAAAAACCTTCAGGAATGCAAACAAGAAACCAAAAATAAAACAAACATAAACAAACCCCAACCTAAAAGCATCAATAAAAGCAAATTAGAGTCATAGAATTATTATTGCTACTAATTATTGTACATATTGGTAATCTAAGGCAGGTAATATAAGTAAAAAAATTTTAAAATGTTAAGATGGACTTTTAATACATTTTAAGAAACGTGAAAATGGTAATAACAAAATTTCGGTATAATACAACACCATAGTGAATGAAGTTTATCAGAAGCACCTCATCTTGCGGGTATATTATGTTTCCACAACATTTCATTGGCTGTCTATAGAAGTGAAGCTCAGAAACAATTAAGGTACAACTACTAAAGAGTTCAGTAGCAAATCCAATAGAATAACAAGATGGCTTTTAAGCCAATGGTTTAGAGGAAACTGCCATGCAAGAACAATAACTTTTGAAGCACAGTAGATCTTGACAGGAGCTCAGATCCCTGATATTTCAGCCTTGTTCATTTGTCAGCATAAAGGCAAAATAAAGTCTTGTGGGATTAAGCAGACTCCATGGCTAAAAATATAGTTTGACAGTTCTTGTGTGCATTTGACAAGTCTACACAAAGAATATGTTAGTATTCTTTTCAGCTTTGAAGGAATATGTTTTTAAGAGCAGCTGCAGTCTGTTATTTGAATTGAAATTTTAATCCATGTTGTCCTGGTACCTTCAAAGAATTGTAACCATGTGTTAGGTTTTTCATCTTTTATAGCTTCATAAATGCACATTTTAATTAATATTTGGAAACTATTTTTCAGTTAGTCTAAGTTTATTTCTCATTACAAACTATTTGTTTTCTTTTATTTCCATCAGTAATTACTTAAATAAGGTGTTCAAAATGGCTCACCACAATCTGACATTTGGAGTGAACACTTCTTAAATATTGGACTTATTTCAGATAGTGTGACTTTTTTCCGAAGTTAATCAATGGGGTCAAGTTTTGAACTTGAGTTCTGAGTGTTGAATGCATGTAGGAATGGGACCTTGTTTAAGAGATTTCTGGTTTAACTGTACCTCCCATTGATTGAAATAGTATTTCCAAAAGCCTATTTTCTTATTTTGTCCATGCAAGAAATATCAAAGCTAATTGTGTTATATGAGTTGCATATTATTCATAAGAAATAAATGATAGACAGCCAAGAGTATTAGGTCTGTAATTTACATCAGAGTTCTGATGAGAGTATAATAAAACTGCAACAGCAAAGCGAGACTGATTTGTGATGCTCCAGAATTCCAAAATAGAGTTAAAGCTTTTGGGCCAAATTATCTTCTCTGTTACACAGGTATAAATCTGAACTTCCTAGTTGGCATCAGTTAACATCGATGGGTTTAACTCTAGGTTTGCAGGACAGGTGCTGGAACTAGGGGTCCTGGGGGCTGCTGCCACACCCTCTGCCTGCTGCACCCCCTTGTTTCCATTATATCCAGGGTTTACAGTTTGTTTCAATGGCTCTCAGCAACCTCACTATAAAAATTGTTCCAGCACCCCTGCTTTGCAGCCATGTAAAGGAGACCAGAATTTAGTCCTTTAAGCTTTTCTCATAGTATTCTGTTTGTCATTCTTTACAAGAAAAAGCTCCCACTTCAGAACTGCTCAGTTCCAAGGGGCCACAGCAGAGGACATTTCTCATGCATCTTTGTTTTGCTCTTTCTGACGAACAAGTTTGTCTGGCCACTTGCAAAGCAGTTAAAGTTTCTTTCGCATGCCAGAGGAAGATCACATAGCTGCTGTTGCAAAGGGCAGCTGTGGATGAGAGGAAGGTCAGCCTGCCATGCCTACAAAAGCTGTTGGTTTGAGATTCAGTCTCCTGTGGAGTTTCTCGCCATTGAGACTGCCTTCAATATCCAGGGGATTTTGATAGTGTCACAGCCATGGCTGCATCAGTCTCGCCATTAAAGTAACAATGAATAGAATAGAGGGAGAACAAAGAGTCTGGCAAACCCTTATCAAATCTCACCATGGTGTAAGGTAGGGCTACCCCTTGTGGCTCCCAAAATTAGTGATGCTTGCAGCTATAACAGCATTGGGGGCAAGGGGGAGGGCTGGACAGAGCAATAGGGCATGTGGCAGGGCACTTGTGGGCCTGACTGATCACTAGCTGTCCGAATCGGCCCTTAGGCTTGTGTGCCCATATCCCCAAGTTAAAGCAGCCTGAACACTGAGGACTGGACCAGACCTTGGACAGCCTTGGTATCAGTGCAGGTTTAATATATTAAACCGTATCAGTACATGCGGTTTAATGCCACCCTTTCCCACTCATGCCCTGATCTCCAACTTAGCACAGCTCATCCAGATTGGGGGATCTAGTCAAATACTATTAGTCTCTTAGAAAAATATGTTGAACTCAAACCATGGTAAACTGTTTTCTTATGCAAAAAGGAGCTTTGTATGTTTTAAAACTAGCTGCAAAGACTTAGTCCCAGAAAAAGCACATCCGAGATGGTGCCCATTCTTCAATACCTACTGTGACAAAAGATGTTGATATCTTCATTATCGTGCACCATCCCTGCCACAGTCACTGCAGCATGGGCAAGTTCACTCAAGCCACCCTAAGAGCTCAATATATTTAAAAAGGGCTGATGCTGTGCCTGCTGTATCCTACACCGGTGTTGCCTTTTGTTCTTTACTTTCTCTAACATTTTCTGCAGGTCTGATGGCCTTTGCCTAGTGATCTTCTTACATCCTGTAAGATCAGCACAGCAGCAGGTCTCAGTGCTACTTGTTGCCATGTCAATTTCCAACTCTGCCTCTTTAATTTAACAAAGCCAATCGGCAGGTTTAGCAATTCTCCTGCTTTTGCTCCTTAAAGATGAGGTCATAAAGCGAGCGAAACTGCAGGAATCCGTTACTACTCGCTTCCCAATTGACATTTTTACTTTTATTTTTAGCCATGGTGCCACCATGTTTATTGTTGGGTAGTTGTTGTTTTACCACATTCTGCTTGTAGTTCATGGGAATATGATGCAGCCAAAGACACAAGATCTAGTTTCAATCTGAAACCTAGTTGATGTCATGTATCAATGAATAGTTTTTTGCAAATACATTCTTATCTATAAACAAGTTAAAATGATTATTTTAATATTTTTAATGACTTTGCTCTTTGTAGTTAAAACCTAAATCCGTATGGGCTCATTTGATACAGTATTGTCTAGAAGAAAGTTCTGCAAAATTGAAAAAGCTAGACGATTCCTGGTGAGAGAAATACAAAGACGGAAATGAGTGAAGACAAACAAATGCAGACCACGTAGACAAGCATTCATCTGAACCCAAGGTTTCCATCTCAGAAACAGAGATTAAAACTTACAAAGTGATCAGAGGGTAAAACAGTAGCCAAAAGAATGTAGAATGAGAAATGGCAGATTGTATGTTAACAGGACTTTTGTGCTTGCCCACAATCAAAGTGAATATTTCTTTAAGATATTTCCATCAGAAGTTACACTGCTTATAGTGCATTACTGTATAAGGGTTTGTATACTATATTCCTTGCATAGTTATATTAAGAGTGGCATGTAAATCTCCCTCATAACAGTTGTGGTCTTTTAGATCATTACAACTAAGAGCATGTCTAACTTGCTTCACAGCAAGTCTAGACGCAACAGCAGAGATGAGCTATTTCAGGTGGTGGAATTTGGAGCACTTCCTCTGCAATGTAATATCTCCAGCTTCTGCTTCCTTTCCTTCTAGAACAGGGGTGGCCAACCTGTGGTCTGGAGCCACATGTGACTCTTCAGAAGTTAATATGCGGCTCCTTGGATAGGCACCGACTTCAGGGCTGGAGCTACAGGCGCCAACTTTCCAATGTGCCGGGGGGTGCTCACTGCTCAACCCCTGGCTCTGCCACAGGCCCTGCCCCCACTCCACCCCTTCCCTCCCCTGAGCCTGCTGTGCCTTCGCTCCTCCCCGACCCCCAGAGCCTCCTGCACTCCACGAAACAGCTTATTGGGCAGTGTGGGGAGGGAGGAGGAGGCACTGATCGGTGTGGCTACCAGTGGGTGAGAGGCTCTGGGAGTGTGGGGGAAATGCGGGGGTGCTGATGGGGGGGCTGCTGACTTATTACTGTGGCTCTTCAGAAATATACATTGGTAAATTCTGGCTCCTTCTCAGGCTCAGGCTGGCCACCCCTGTTCTAGAAGCTCTTGCTCACTGTCTGCTTTTACAATTCCCACACTTTTTGAAGTCTCTTATTTTTGGTATTGCCTGCAGAGGCCAGTTTACACAAGTTCAGCATCCAGCCAACTCTTTACACACTGCAATGCAGACTGATGTGCACTCTGTTTTCTTATTTACTCCAAAAAAATCATTTTAGGCCCCATCCAGTGACCATGGATGTCAATGGAGAGATTCCCATTGAAGTCAGTGGTCACAGGATTGGGCCTTAAATGTATACCAAAACCCCCTTAACGGTAAGAACTCCCCCACATACCAGACAACGTTATTCTCAGTTAGGAATGGGACAGGAACGGGAATACTGTGTTGTGGTCAGGGAGGGGAGGGAGCTGACAAACACAAAATAGATAGCAACCCAGCACTGTGGTGGGATGTAGGAAGGATCAAGTATGGTGGGTTCACTGCACAGGGGACCTGGATGGGCAAAACCTGGATGTGGCATAACTCAGGAAGGCTTCTGCCTCATGGCCAGTTATAATTATTCACCGTTCAGATTCATGTTTGACTCTCATTCTTCCTGGTGTAAATCCCTACAAGGGTGCTGGATTCATAAAAGATCTCAATGTGAATAGACCATTCTTAAATAACAAACAGTGGGCCCTGGGATACTATGGCCTGTTGATCCTAAATTGGATGGCAAGTTCAGGAACATTATAATTGATTCATGGTTTCACTTTTCATGAATTATCATCCCCGCTTTCATTTATGGATGCTACTAGTATAACTACCAGCCAGTGAGACCAGTGTATAGGAGGCAGTGTATATCGGAGCTTTGATAAATATACCAAGAGCCAAGTTTGCCATGCCAACAGTCTCACTGTGACATATCATGTCCCTTCTGAAATCCAATCTTCTTTCTCCAGTTCCACTCATTATTCTACAGATTTGTTTTGTCGGGCCTTTACCAGGCACACTTACATTTTTAGTCCAATGTAAGGCCAGGCTATACTAAAATGTTACAGCAAACTTGCTACATCACTCAGAGATGTAAAAAACCCATATCCCTCAATGAAGTATTAAGCTGACCTAGCCTTGGTGAAGACAGGGCTAGGTCGATGGACCTAGCTACTGCCTCTCGGGGAGGTGCATAAACTACAGCAACGGGAAGGTTCTCCTATCTACACTGAAGCGCTACAGCAGCACACCTGCAGTGTTTCTAGTGAAGACATATCTTAAGGCACCAATTCTGTAAAGTCTTTAGCCTGTTGCCTTCAATGAGACTATTCAGAATGTGCAAAGTTAAGCATGGTTATAAGTATTGGAAGGCTTGGGACCTATTATACTATGTTGCTCTAGATTCTGGCCTGTCTCCCCAGTCAAGAAACGACTCATTGCCATGCCCAACATGTGTGTGTTGGACGTGTATTCAGAGATGGGAGACTAATTTTACTGAGTCTGGCCAAAGTTTCACTTTAAAATAGTGACTTTATGAGCAACCTGCTGTGGACACAAATATGAGAAAGAGGAACCTGATTCTGCTGTCACTACATGCACTCCCAGGGCACAGATGGGCTACAACATTGAATCATAGAATCATAGAATCATAGAATATCAGGGTTGGAAGGGACCCCAGAAGGTCATCTAGTCCAACCCCCTGCTCAAAGCAGGACCAATTCCCAGTTAAATCATCCCAGCCAGGGCTTTGTCAAGCCTGACCTTAAAAACCTCTAAGGAAGGAGATTCTACCACCTCCCTAGGTAACGCATTCCAGTGTTTCACCACCCTCTTAGTGAAAAAGTTTTTCCTAATATCCAATCTAAACCTCCCCCACTGCAACTTGAGACCATTACTCCTCGTTCTGTCATCTGCTACCATTGAGAACAGTCTAGAGCCATCCTCTTTGGAACCCCCTTTCAGGTAGTTGAAAGCAGCTATCAAATCCCCCCTCATTCTTCTCTTCTGCAGGCTAAACAATCCCAGCTCCCTCAGCCTCTCCTCATAACTCATGTGTTCCAGTCCCCTAATCATTTTTGTTGCCCTTCGCTGGACTCTCTCCAATTTATCCACATCCTTCTTGAAGTGTGGGGCCCAAAACTGGACACAGTACTCCAGATGAGGCCTCACCAATGTCGAATAGAGGGGAACGATCACGTCCCTCGATCTGCTCGCTATGCCCCTACTTATACATCCCAAAATGCCATTGGCCTTCTTGGCAACAAGGGCACACTGCTGACTCATATCCAGCTTCTCGTCCACTGTCACCCCTAGGTCCTTTTCCGCAGAACTGCTGCCTAGCCATTCGGTCCCTAGTCTGTAGCTGTGCATTGGGTTCTTCCGTCCTAAGTGCAGGACCCTGCACTTATCCTTATTGAACCTCATCAGATTCCTTTTGGCCCAATCTTCCAATTGGTCTAGGTCCTTCTGTATCCTATCCCTCCCCTCCAGCATATCTACCACTCCTCCCAGTTTAGTATCATCCGCAAATTTGCTGAGAGTGCAATCCACACCATCCTCCAGATCATTTATGAAGATATTGAATAAAACCGGCCCCAGGACCGACCCTTGGGGCACTCCACTTGATACCGGCTGCCAACTAGACATGGAGCCATTGATCACTACCCGTTGAGCCCGACAATCTAGCCAGCTTTCTACCCACCTTATAGTGCATTCATCCAGCCCATACTTCCTTAACTTGGTGACAAGAATACTATGGGAGACCGTGTCAAAAGCTTTGCTAAAGTCAAGAAACAATACATCCACTGCTTTCCCTTCATCCACAGAACCAGTAATCTCATCATAAAAGGCGATTAGATTAGTCAGGCATGACCTTCCCTTGGTGAATCCATGCTGGCTGTTCCTGATCACTTTCCTCTCATGCAAGTGCTTCAGGATTGATTCTTTGAGGACCTGCTCCATGATTTTTCCAGGGACTGAGGTGAGGCTGACTGGCCTGTAGTTCCCAGGATCCTCCTTCTTCCCTTTTTTAAAGATTGGCACTACATTAGCCTTTTTCCAGTCATCCCAAATGGACCAGTTTCTGTTCTATAGTAGTAAATTATGTGATGTTACATATAGACATAAGCAAAACCAGGGGTGGATTTGCACACCAGAGTTGTTTGAATCTGTTTCATGTTGTTTGAGTCCAAACATTTTAGGGTAATAAGAATAGCCCAGTTTGTGTCCCAAGTTAAACAGTCAATAACTCAGATGTTTTATCAGAAGGCTGACTTTTCCTACAGAAGATGTGTATTTTAGCATTTGATATAGCCAAAGCCAGAGGACTCAGGCCTCCATTCATGTGATAAACTAAATTCTACTTTTATTGCTACCTGTTACAAGCAAAAAAGGAGGAGCATATCACAACACAGTGCAATTCTGTAGCCTATACATTGTTCTGCAAAACCAACCAAAATTCAGATTCTAAAGCACTTCACATCTAATTCAATTAGAAGCATTCATTTGTCAATTATGGAAACAAAGGCTTAACCTAGACAAAAGTTTCGTATAGTATTACCCAAATAAGGTCTTAAAACTTAAAAGTTACTTAGCAGATATGCTATCTCTTCTCCAGCAGACAGCAGGGGCTTTCAGATGAAAACACTCACATGTTGTGTATTTTAAATAACTCTTAGCTAGAGCTTAAGGTGGAAAGTCTTAGATGATACTCCAGCTAGACTTTTAAATACTTTGGGGGTAATGCCCAGTCTCTGTCCAGGTATAGTGCCAGGTACAAGATGAGGCAGCTGGATGGAGACAAAAGACAGGATCCTCTGCTTCTTAAGACTGGCTTGATGTAGTTCATGGCCCACAGACTGGTCTATGGTATGAGGTGCCCAGTTTTCCTCCTCTGGATTTGGCCCTGGACTCTGTAGAAACTTGTGGATACACTTAGATGTCCTAAACAATATTCTTAAGGTACAGAGATGACTTTCTTTGACCTATTTGACCTATTTGACCTAATTCTGCATCTCCTAAAGTACTGAGTTGTCAGCCCTTAGTTTATACTGAACAAGGTGTGAGAAGTATTTTTAACTGGACTTATTTCTGCCTCACATTCATAGGTGCTGACTTTCTCCCTTCCTGTGGGTGCTTGCCCCCTCTCTGCTTCTGGCCCTGCCCCCACTCCACCCCTTCAATGAGGCTCCACCCCCTCCCTGCCCCTATTCCAACTCCTTCCCCAAATCCCTGCCCTGGCCCCGCCTCTTCCCCACCTCCCCCCCCCGAACACGCCATGTTCCTGCTCCTCCCTTTCCCTCCCAGAGCGTGCTAATGCTGCCAAACAGCTGTTTGGCAGCAGCCGGGCAGGAAGCGCTGGGAGGTAGGCAGAGGAGCGGGGACACGGCGCACTCAGGGGAGGAGGAAGTGGGGCAAGGGGTGAGAGGAGCTTGGCTAATTTTTCCCCGTGAGTGCTCTAGCCCCAGAGCATCCACGGAGTTGGCGCATATGCTCACATTCTCACTCATGTATACTGCTTCTGTTTCTCTCTCTATGCACTCCTTCTAGGAGTCTGTCTCTCTTTCCAGAAATCTTCTTCCTCAGTCCCCTCTATACTGGCTCCTTTCTCTTTTCCATTTTCCCACAAAATATTGTTATTCAGAGCCGATAAGGGTCTTTTAACAAGACTTTTCTGGTTTTGTGGGGAAAGTGCAAATGGCCTTGTTTTAATCTAGGAACATTTCTGAAAAATGAGACTGTCTTTATTAAAATTGCTTCATAAAACCCTGGGGCACACAAATTTCAGCCAATAATTATAAGATATAATCCTATTTAACTTTCATTTCACCAGTTCTAGCACATTCAGCAGTATTATGCATCTGTGCCTACAACACTAATCGATCTTCAGTTAACCAATAATTACAGCTGTTTTGAAAAAAATCAAAATCCATTTTTATAGGAAGACACATTTTTGTGGTTATTTTCACCAAAACATTCATACTGTTTTTCAACTAGCTATAGAGCTGGCCAAAAATGCACAATGGAATTTGTTTTAACAAAACAAAGGACAAAGTTTTTGCAAAAGTTGTTTCCATTTTTCAACCAGCCCTACTAGTACTTGTTTTCTTGAGATAAGGCCTTGTAGCTGCGTATTGTAGCTTCATATATAACCTACTGGTGAATATGTATTGCAGGTCATCCTCTGAGCCAATCCACAGAGGTTATGAGTTACTATAGTCCCTGTCTGTGAGGTGCTAAAACCCCAGCTGTATTAGTTGGCTTTTCTGATTAAACTGCACCAGCTCATGCTGTGAGTACTGGAGGTTCTTGGTTCAGTTCCTGGTGTGTTGGTGATGAGGGATAGGAGTTGTGTTAGAGATCCCTTGAGAAAGACTCAGTAGGACTGTTGATTAGAATGGTTTAATATATGTATTACAGTATGTATTTCTGTTTGAATTATTATTTTAATGCTTCTAGGGTTTTGTTGCAATGCTAATTGTGTGTTAGAGAACCTAGAACTTCTTATAGGTGTCTTTGATTATTTAAATCTAAATAAAAAATAAATATTAATGTAAGCTATATTTTGTCATTTATATTTGCATATTCATTTTCCTTAGTCAGTTTAACTCTGGTAGATAGCACATAAAATAAATAATATAGTTCCCAGGTTATTGTCAACTTTAGTGTCTGTCTGCACCTACAAACTACCTTTTACAATGAATTGGCTCAAACATTCTGATATTTTGTGTCATAAAATTTTTATGAGTTCCATCTCTTCCACCTCCTATACAAAGAAGTCCTGAGTTTGCATCATAGTTTCTGAACAAATGTAAATGCAACAAGTGTAGGTTTCCTATGAATCTATGCACTAAAAGATCACAGTGGACCTCACATTGGATTTTCTTATACAATAGGTCTCCTGAAAGATAAAAATACACATTGCATATTTATTATTACTATTAATTATGTTAGTGTAGCATCTAGGGTCCTCAGCTGAAAGGCATATGGATGCCTCATTGGGCTAGGCACAGTACAGACATCTAATAAGAGGCTATTCCTTTTCTAAAGAGCCCATTGCAGTCTAAATAAACAGGACAGACAAAAGGCTGGGAGGATGGTCTGCAAATCTCATGTTAGTTCCATGGCTCTTGTTTTGTTCTTTAATGAGGTTTTGTTGGGAGGGGATTAAACCGAGACAAAGGAAGGGAGAAGCAACATTGAAGGGACATGGAGGGCAAGTGGCAAGAGGTTAATGTGGGAAGGATTGGAACAGGAGTGGAGCAAGCAGTCAACCAATCAGCACAGAGGGAAGTCTTTTCAAAGGGAAGGACTGAGATTTTCTGAAAAGCAGTGGTGTCCAAAGGCCCTGCTGCAGCTGCTTGTCTAGGCTCTTGCTGGCCTAGGCTCTGGGTGGCTCTTCCCAGAGTTTTTCTTTCTCAAACTCACATACATGGGGCAGCAAGAAAGTTACAAGTGTCCTGATGCCCTAGATTTCTGAGTGTCGTTCCCATACAGTACTGAATCTGGGGGTCCTAGAGTGGTAACCCCTGCTGAGTCTCGTTGATTGACTACATCTGTCTTCCCAGTGCTTCAACTGCATTTCAATAGTCTAGGCAGGTGTCTGTACAGACATACACATTAACCGACTGGATACTCATCATGCCTGAGACTCCTTGGACATACTGAGAATTCAGAGAAGACGGTATCTCTTCACAGCTTACTTGTTACTATACTAGAATATAGATACCGGCTCAGTGGTTCTGCAAAGTATCCATCCTGAGTACAGGGAGAAGGGAATAACTGGGCAGAGCATGCAGTATTTTCCTGAGCAAGTCCCTAGGGTTGACTGAACATCAGGGACTTGCCCTGCAGACTCAAGTTCAATAGCCATTGCATGTGTGAGAGGACTCCAGGCAGGCAGGTTCAATATATTTGACTTTGCCAGTCATTCCCTAACTATTATTACACCAATAGAAATCCAGTAAATATCACACTTATAGCAAAGCAAAGTCACATCCCTGTAACCCAGCCTCTGTGGGCATTTGGCCTTATTTTTCAAAGGTACCGAGTGCCTACAAATCCAATGACATCCTTGGGAGCTGTGGGTGCTCAGCATCTTTGAAAACCACACCAAGAGGAGAGTGTAGTCTATGTCTAAACACTCCTCTGCTTTGGTACCACAGAAGATGGCACCATTGACTCCACCACCTAGGTAGGTTTCATCGAGTCCAGAGTCAGAAGGAGCTCCTTACACATCTGCAACACCACAGTGCACCAACACTACCTCGATACCGACCACTCAGGAGGAGTTTGTGGCTGCCAAGGACCTCCTAACCCTGTCAGTGCTGGTATCACTGTCAACAAGAGTTGACACTATCGGACATAGGGCAATCAACAGAATTGCTAGATCGCTTGGTACCATGCCAGCCTCATGTACCCCTGACGACTCGCCCTTTGGTACCATCAAAAAGAAAACCCACAATGCTTGCTTATCTATGGGCCTCTCCACCTTGGCACTGATTGCCAAAAACATCTGGAACTGCGTCTCCATGGTCAGCAGAAGGAAAGTCATCTTCTTCCAAATCAGAGGTCAGGTTCGACATTTCCCATTCTTGGAGCCGCTCTCGCTACCCCTCCTTCTGATGTTTCTACCCTTCCATGGATCCTGTCACAGGAATACCATTGAGTGGTTGGTCAGCAGGTCACTGGGGGCCTATGCCTGACCGGTGACCTTTTTGGAATACATGGGACTTTCCCCCAGTTTCTGAAATGTATTCCAGGCACTTCTATTTGTTAACTTTGGAAAGGCATGTGGCACCGAGCCCAGCTGGACATCAAGAGCCAGCTCACCAGGACCCTGCAGATCAAAAATTGGAGGAAGAGCATCCACAGCCAGAGTGGGCCTCCTCTTCCTCCTCCCCAGATGAGGCAGTCTCAGGAGAGGGCGTGTTGCCTCTCCCAGATGACACTAAGGCACACCAAGAATTGTTAGAGAGTGCTGTAAGTCTGGGTGTACGGGTGGAGGAAGTAAAAGAATCCTCTCACTGCCTGGTCGATATTTTAGCCACTGCAGGTCCTTCCAGAGTGGCCCTGCCAGTTAATGAGGCCATTATGGGCCATGTTATGGGGCTGAAGTAGAATCCTGCATCCCTTCCCCTGCCCAACTTCAAAAGGGATGAGCACAAGTATTATGTACCTGCCCAAGATTATGAGTTCCCTTACTCCCATCCACTCCTCCTCCCCCCAGGGGTCACTGGAAGTATCTGCTGCCAATAAGAGGGACAGGCAGAGGCGTCCGGGCGCAACCCCAAAATCAAAAGACTCAAAGAAGTTAGACCTGTTTGATACGAAAGTTTATTCTATGGAGGGGTTGTAGCTCAGGATTGCAAACCAGCATGCACTTTTGTGCAGGTATGGCTTTCCCCTTTGGGACTCCACACTAAAATTTAAAGACCTGCTCCCAGAAGTTGCTTGGCAGGAGTTGTCCTCCCTAGTGGAGGAGGGGAAAGTTGTAGCAAGGGCCTGGATGGGGCTGACTCAGCTGCCATGTCCATGGCTTTGGCAATAGCCATGCATAGGAGCTCCTGGTTGCAGGGAGGAACTTTCTCATCCCTCCTTTATCAGGAAGCAATTCACCTGTGGGGAATTTTGCATAGCTCATTCAATCAACCTCAAGGACTCTTACCCTCAGGGGAGCAGAACAAGTTAGCAGACCACCTAAGCGGGTCATTTTCAAGTCACCATGGTTGGTCACTTCATCCGGATGTAGCCAGGCGCATTCTCCAGCAGAAAGGGCTCCCCAGATAGACATATCTGCAAATAAGTCCAACAGAAAATGTCACCAATTCTCCCCCCAACAAGACCACAATCTAGGTTTAATCACAGATGCCTCCCTGCTATCTTGGACAGAAAAGCTTTTCCCACTATCCCACTCCTCCTACGCAGGGCACTACTATCAAGCGGGACTATACCCAGGTTATATAAAGAGCCCCAGCATGGCCCTGCCAATACTGGTTCTCCATTCTATTGGACCTCCCAGTTGCAACTCCAGTCTCATTCCCATTGCACCCAGATCTGATCTCCTAAGACCATGGTCAGCTGCTCCACCTGAACCTGGCATAGGCCATCTCTGGCCAGAAGGGTCTCTGAACTGCATGCCATTGCATCCAAACTACCGTACACAGTCTTCTTTAAAGATAAGGTGTACTTATGCCCTTATCTGAATTTTCTCTCTATCATAGTTTCAAATTTTTATATCAATCAATTTACTTACATGTCTTTTTACCCCAAACCACATGCAAATAGGGATGAGCAATGGCTACAGATATTGGATGTTAGACGAGCACTTGTGTTCTACTTAGGACCAAATCATTTTGCCGGATATCCAACTGTTCGTGGCTATAGCATGAACTATAGGCTATAGAATGAAAGGTCCTACAATTTCCTCACAGAGAATTTCATCTTGGATAACTTCCCGTATCCATGCTTGTTATGATGCGGCAGGCATTTCACCACCAGACAAGCTGATTGCTCACTCCACAAGATTGCAAGCATCCTCAATGGCATTCCTAGCGCAGATCCTTAAGCAGCAACCTGGTCATTGGTGCACACTTTATCCTCCCATTATGCCATTACCCAGTACTCAAAAGATGATGATGATTTTCTCGAACTATACTACTGTCTGTGTGTACGTGCACTCCGATCCTTCTGCCTATATTATTGCCCGGGAGTCACCAAGAGTGGTATGCACAGGTGCAATCACTTGAATTAAAACGGTTACTAACCTTTTGTGAATGTTGTTCCTTGAGATGTGTTGCACGTGTCCATTGCATGACCCACCTTCTTACCCCTCTACATTGGAGTTTTCAGAAAGAAGGAACGGAGGGAGCTTGGGGTCTGCTCGGCCCTTTGTACGGACGCCAGCAATGCAAAGCAGTCGAGGGTTCTCAAGCTGCCCCAATGGGTACCACTGAGGGAAACATTTCCAGCAACTGTTCATGGGGGCCACGCACACCAAGAGTGCAATGGACACGTGTAAAATATTTTGAAGAACAGTTACAAAAGGTTAGCAATTGTTTGGGTTTTTTTGAAAAATGGAATTTCCAAGAAGTTATAGCATAACAGTTATGATAACATCATTTGAGTAGCATGTGACATTGTGAATGGAAAAACTGGTTTTTAACCTACACACTGTAGGTTATTTAAACATATTTGTATTTACTATAAGTATCATTTAAGCTAAATTTTATAAAAACATTGGGGAAAATATGGTGTTTGCTTAATCTACATAAATAGAACAGCAGAGCTGGCTGGAGGCAGAAGGAGAGGTTAGCAAAATTGAGGCAGATGAGAATAAGTGAATTCAGCACTTAAAAAAAACCTTTTTGTATGTGTGAGAGGCAAGAAGGTCAAAACTTAAGACAGGCAAAGGAAGGCAGTCAAGTCTTGCTATTCTCCAAGGTATTATACTAAATGTAAACAGCTTACCAGCAGCATCAGAAGCTGCTTAGCAACATCATTAGTACAGGATTTTGAAATGATTGGGGAATATTTTGTTATTGTTTTATATATAAGGAAAGGCACAATTTAAAATATTGATCTTAAACCGTTAAAAATGATGAAATGAGAAAAATGGAAAGCCTGGATAAATTGTTGACGTCAACTAGTTTTCAACTAAACACCAGCCAAACATGATTTTCAACAGAAGGTGCACAGTCCTATGCAAAACACTGATTAAAATGCTTAATCAAGTAAGCTGAGATGACAAACAAGACCAGCTGTAGAGCAAAGATTGTACCATATCAGCTGTGCACACAGGACGGCTTAGACTGGGAATTGTCCACTCTGGAGAAGTCATAATGTTGAAAATTATTGTTCAGAACAGAATCTGCTAAAAATCTACATTTCACCATGTTGATAGTGCAGCATTTAAAAAAATTGTGGCATCTGAACTCTTGAGAGGCACATTTTCTGTTTGTGGGAAGGTGGTCCTTCTTCATGCTGGGATATTCTTTTGTTTGTTTTCTGAAAGCACATGTTAGTTGGCATTATATATATTCATAGAAGATGCTGTATAAGGCAAAGATGCATTTTAATGAGCGACCATTAGTTGAGTTGATATGACTTTGTGTATGGACAATAGAGGAAGAACATGTCAAACAAATGACCAGTAGCTGTGTAGCAGTGAGCTAGTGTTGCTTGCTCTTTTCCAAATGTCATCAATGAGTATCAACTATCTCCATTCCTTATGGGATGAAGGTTTGCAAACTGGCAATGGACAGTATGAAGCATGGGGGGAGGAGAACCCTGAGAAATCACTGATTTGGGATTTATGTAGAAATTTTCCAATTTCAAGTTAAAGCGTAACATGAAAATAGACTTATTTTGGAAGCTTAGTAGTAACTACATAGTGTGACAGGGTCAGCAGAAGCCCGCCCACTGCTAAAGTACCACCCCCCCAGCCCTAAGGGGAGGATCCACAGGACCTGGAAGCCAAATGATTCTGGGGGACAACTAATGAAATAACAGTGACAGGAATGCGATCAAAGGGTCAAACGACGGGAACCTGACGGGGACACTGAGCAGAGAACCCTGGACAGCGCCCACTGCTCCTTGAAGGCATCAAGGGACCCAGTGGACGCCGCCCAGAGGAATTCTGCCCGGATGCATGAACGGACAGAGGATCAGAAATAGGCCCCACAGTCAGAGGAGGCCCCATCAGCCAACCTCCTCTCCCTGGTTTTATAGATGGCCACTTCAACCAGGGCCAAGAGGAGGTTGACCAGGAGGTTCCATGACAGGAGAGTGATTGAAGGCAGATATATTAGCCCCAGGTTAAGCAGGTCCCTTTTTCCTGAGTAAAGTAACAGGGGCAGTTCCAAAACAATCAGGAACTTGCTGGAACCAATTAAGGCAGACAGGCTAATTAGGGCACCTGGAGCCAATTAAGAAGTTGCTAGAATCAATTAAGACAGGCAGGCTAATTAGAGCACCTGGTTTAAAAAGGTCCTCACTTCAGTCAGGGAGGGGCGTGCAAGGAGCTGAGAGTGAGAGGGTGTGCTGCTGGAGGACTGAGGAGTACAAACGCTATCTGGCATCAGGAGGAAGGTCCTGTGGTGAGGATACAGAAGGTGTTGGGAGGAGGCCATGGAGAAGTAGTCCAGGGAGTTGTTGCTATCACACAGGTGTTACACAAAACACTGTGGACAGCTGTGATCCACAGGGCCCTGGGCTGGAACCCAGAGTAGAGGGCGGGCCTGGGTTCCCCCCAATCCCCCAACTCCAGGAGGAGTTGACCTGGACTGTGGGTTCCACCAGAGGGGAAGGTCCCTGGCCTGTCTACCACTAGGTGGACCAGCAGAGACTGCAGGGATTGTTCTCCTCCCTTTTCCCCATGGTGCCAGTGATAAGTTTACCTGAGTGAACGGCAGGTTTGAGCCAATAGCAAAAGTGGCCAAACTGAGGGCTGCCATTAATCTTTGAGGTGAGCAAATCTGCCAATAAGCGCAGGACCCACCAAGGCAGAGGAGGAACTTTGTCACAATAGTTAGGATTGTTTTCTAAACTGGGCTTAAAATAAGGGATACATTCCTTTGGAGTCTCTAAAAGCAGGTGGCCTATCAATGTGAAATTCCACACCAGGGTAGTTTTTATTTTCTTTGAATTTTTTTGTGGCCCTGGTACCACTATTCCTTCACCCTCTTTTCTGAACTATCCACTCCTAACACAACATACTAGTCGAGCAAACATCCACAACTAATAGTATTGGCAGGGGATACTTTGGTAAAAGGATGTTTGGAGCAGGGTAAGCTGAGGGGTGGGACCTCAGACTGCAGTGTGTGGTTTGTGGTGTACGGTAGTTGTAATGGTAAACTGTAGTCCTGCAGCTGGAAGAACACAGGATTCAGACTAGTAAGTGGCTTAACTTTTAATTTCCTTGATTTTTGTAAGGTTAATGTCAGGTGCGTTGTTTGTGCAGCAGCACTAGATATTTCATAAGAAAGGTTTTTAAAATATATTACTATTATTGGTATTGCAGTTGTATGCACATTTGGAGATGCTGTGTGCTAGGTGTTACCAAACGCATTTATACATGCTGCCTTCCTTGAAGAGTTTACAATAAAATTTAAGAAAGGGGGCATGTGCGCAGACACCCCCCGCCCCCTCCTCCCACACATACACACAAGAATCCGAAGGAAGAGGACAGGGTGGATAAGAGTAACTGTCATATGCTATACGGTGACATGGGCTAGCAAAGTGCTAACTTGATAGTTCTGAAACATTTAACATTTTTTATCAACATTTAAAAAATTCTTAACAAACCACAATCCCCGGAGACCTGCAACATTTCCTCTACACATATAACAGTAAGGCCTGGTCTACATTAGAAAATTAGGTTGGTTTAACTTCCTCAGTCGGGGGAAGAATTCTTCCATCTACCTAGCTACTGGCTCTCAGGGAAGTGGATTACCTATGCTAGTGGGAGAACCATAGCTATTGTCAGCATAGCTATTGTCTACACTAAAGCACCAAGTCTTGTGATTTTATCATGAGTCTTTGGTATTTTTCTTGAAGCCCCAGGTCCTTCTGAGCTTTCATTTAAAAGAAAAAATAATTTTCTGGACTTCACAGATGTTAGGGGGCTTATTCCTTCACCCACTTACTTCCCTGGTCCTTCTCGCATGAACAGAGAGCAACAATACCCGAAGTCCAAAGGTGCAAACAATTCGATGTTTATTGGGGTGAACTTCCAGCAAGCATGATTCCAGTTTCCTTCCTTAGTATCCTCCTTCCCAGCTCTGACACCACAGAGCCTTACGCCTGTGTCCCTGTTCCCATTCCTAGCTTATGGCTGCCTCTGCTGCTTAGCCAAAGGCCTTAGCCTAAGAACAGGGCCTCAGACTGTCACAGTAAGAGAAGGCCCTTACACCAGCAGACAGTGATTTTAATTCTTTCTTTTATACCTCCAGAACTAGCCAAGTGATAAGAATACACCTACATTCTTAAAGTACAGGCCTTTGCAGACAAGCCTGAATATCTTTATCCTAACAACAGTTACAGAGAAAAGATAGAAAACCTAAATCCTAAATGCTCAAAAAAGAGAATGCAAATAAAACAAAACCTCAAAAAAATTTTTTTTTTTAAAAAATCATGATTTTTAAGGAAGTCTTATGTTGTTTTGTGGGTTGGCCATTATTGCTATGTTTAGAACAGGAAATGCATCCAATATTTAGGCACTGTAATGTGGTAACCATTGGTAAAAGTTGACTTTAATAGAGGAATCACTGTTTGCTTAACGATTAATCCCCTCTGCTCCCTAATCAGAGAAAAGTAACAGAAAGAATGAATTCCTCCAATTTGTGTGCCTTTTTCTTAAGGATGCCAGTAACTAAACACAATCTTCCAGATGCAGGCTCAGAGGAGCTGCTGTTTCTTGCTGTCTTTCAAGGGTCTCTGTCTGTAGTGAGCCTCAAATCATTGTCTGTCTTTGGTGGCAGTTTTACAGGCCTTTTTACATTTTTTTTCCTATGAATCAAGCTTTATAAAGAATTGTTTACCTGGACTATTTTTAAATAAAGAGTCTTACATTGAAAGTGGTTTGTCATTTTCACATGCCAGTATTCTGAGTCAGTTTACCAATTGGAGTACATGTGACAGTGGAATAGGCTCAAGAGAATTGGGTATATTCAGTAAGCATGAAGAACAGTACCAGCGGAAGCTTAGCTTCCATGCAGCACCTTTGTTCTCAGAAGTCAGACATTAGAGGAGCTTTTAAAAAATGGGCTTGACTGATTTATGCGGAGGATTTGCCTTTTCTCCAAGGGCAGTATTTCTTTGGAAGTATAATAAGATATTGCTTAATATAGGGATTTCTAAACTCTGAAGGCTTTTGTTTTTTGACTGTGGTTGGAGTTTCTATACACAGGGGCAATGTTCCCTCTAATTTTTAACAGGCCGTGTGCGCAAAAAATTTCTTCTGTGCCGCCGCCGAAGCACACACAAAAAAAAGCCGAAGCCGGGATGTGTCGCCGTGTGCGCGGGGTTTAAGATCTGTGTGCACGCGCCCACGCGCATGGCTTAGAGGGAGCAGTGCACGTGGGTGATTAAAACCGATATTAATGTTGCACATATGTAATTTAAAGGATATTTGGTAAAAGGCTTGTGATCTGAACAGAAATTCATTTAGTTGTGTACTTTCCTCTTGTGTGATAGAGGCAATGCTGAAGAGAGGCTTGGGAAAGGTTGCAAAATGTATTACATAAGTAGCTGCCGTTTATTTTTTTTGTTGACAGCTTCCATTTGCTGGTTACTCTTTGTAACTAGAAGCTAATTATTTGCAGAACAGTCACAGAACATTACATACATTTCTGTTAAGCTCTTGTATACAATGTTGTGGTAACAGGTCCCAGGATATTACAGAGGCAAGGTGGGTGAGGTAATATATTTTCTTGGACCAACTTCTCTTGATGAGAGAGACAAGCTTCAGAGCTTACACAAAGCTCTTCTTCAGGTCTGGGAAATGTACTCAGGGCTTGGCTACACTTGCGAGTTACGGTGCAATAAAGGAGCCCCGGGCACACTAGCTCACTCCCTGTCCACACTGGCAAGGCACGTAGAGCGCTCTGACTCCACGGCTACAGCGCTCTGGGACTCCACCTCGGCGAGTGGAATAACGTTTGCTGCGCCCCCACTGGAGCGCCAGTGTGAACGAGTTGTTGCTTTACTGCGCTCTGATCAGCCTCCAGAAACATCCCATAATTCCCTTAAGTCAAGTGGCCACTCTTGTCATTGTTTTTGAATCGCTGCAGGAATGCGGATATGCCCTTTGAAAGCTCCGTTTCTGACAGCCGTCTGCTTATCTGCTCTGAGACAAAGCAAGCCATTTGTCATAACCATACAGCTAAGGGTAGCCTAGAATTCCTCCTTACCTGTAAGGGGTTAAGAAGCTCAAATAACCTGGTTGGCACCTGACCAAAAAGACCAATGGGGAAAGAAGATACTTTCAAATCTGGGGGCGGGGGGCGAAGGCTTTGTGCTCTTTGTTTGTGTGTTCCCTGGGGAAGCAGAGAAGCATCAGCTCAGAAAACTCCTTCTTCTAAAATCATCCTAAAATGAGTCTCAATATTGCAAAAAGAGTAAGTAAATAAGGCAAGGCGCGTTAGATTATCTTTTGTTTTTAGCTTGTGAATTTTCCCTGTGCTAAGAGGGAGGTTTATCCCTGTTTTTTTGTAACTTTAAAGTTTTGCCTAGAGGGGAATCCTCTGTTTTGAATCTGATTACCCTGTAAAGTTACCTGCCATCCTAATTTTACAGAAGTGCTTCTTTTATTTTTTTTTCTTTATTATAAATTTGTGTTTTTTAAGAATCTGGTTTACCTATTTGGTTGGTAGATTATTCTCAAGTCTCTCCAGGAAGAGAGGTGAAGGGGCTTGGGGGGACATTTTAGGGAAACAGGAACTTCAAGTGGTTCTTTTCCTGAATCTTTTTCTAACTCACTTGGTGGTGGCAGCAGTACTCCTCCAAGGACAAGGAAGGATTTGTGCCTTGGGGAAGTTTTTAACCTAAGCTGGTAGAAATAAGCTTAGGGGGTCTTTCATGTGGGTTCCCACATCTGTACCCTAGCGTTCAGAGTGGGGAGGGAATCCTGACACCATTAGTGTGGAATGCTGTGTGTGTGAGAGAGAGGGAGTCGGGTGGGGGAGAGGGGTCTGCTGCTGTCTGAACTTACAAGACAGCATGCTGACATGCTCTCAGCCCCCCCAAATCACTCTCTCCCCCCCCCCACATACACACAACACACTGCCTGTCACACTCCACTCCACCCCACCCCCATTTGAAAAGCATGTTGCAGTCACTTGCATGCTGGGATAGCTGCCCACAATGCACTGCTCCCAATGCCGCTGCAAGTGCCGCAAATGTGGCCACGCCAGTGCGCTTGAAGCTGTCAGTGTGGACAGACTGCAGCGCTTTTCCTACTGTGCTCTCTAAAGGCTGGTTTAACTCAAAGCACTCTACATCTGCAAGTGTAGCCATGCCTTCAGAAAAGGAGTACTTGTGGCACCTTAGAGACTAACCAATTTATTTCAGCATGAGCTTTCGTGAGCTACAGCTCACTTCATCGGATGCATACCGTGGAAACTGCAGCAGACTTTATATACACACAGAGAATATGAAACAATACCTCCTCCCACCCCACTGTCCTGCTGGTAATAGCTTATCTAAAGTGATCATCAGGTTGGGGAATTTCCAGCACAAATTCAGGTTTTCTCACCCTCCACCCCCCCACACAAATTCACTCTCCTGCTGGTGATAGCCCATCCAAAGTGACAACTCTTTACACAATGTGCATGATAATCAAGTTGGGCCATTTCCTGCACAAATCCAGGTTCTCTCACCCCCTCCCAAAAACCACACACACAAACTCACTATCCTGCTGGTAATAGCTCATCCAAAGTGACCACTCTCCCTACAATGTGCATGATAATCAAGGTGGGCCATTTCCAGCACAAATCCAGGTTTTCTCACACCCCACCCCCACCCCCATACACACACAAACTCACTCTCCTGCTGGTAATAGCTCATCCAAACTGACCACTCTCCAAGTTTAAATCCAAGTTAAACCAGAACATCTGGGGGGGGGGGGTAGGAAAAAACAAGGGGAAATAGGTTACTAAATACAAGGTAGAACAGATTGTTTAGCATAAGTAGTTAGCACATATTTCAAGGAACCATTCGAGGTCAAGTGGCCAGTTAACACCTCTCCAATCAAAGAGGGGAAAGGAGAAAATAAAAAAACTGAGTGGAAGTGGGGGGGGGAAGGTTAAGTAGATCGTTGTAATAAGCCATAAATCCAATCCCTCTTCAGTGGATGATTTCCCACTCCACCAAGAGTGGAAAGGTGTTGACTGGCCAATAAAGGAGGACAATAAAGGAGATGGCTCTGAACTCTGAGTTTATGCTGTAGGAACCTTCCTCCAGGAACTAGTTCTTGTATTTGGTGCCTAGGTGCTATAATGATTGGCACACTATAAATACACACCTGGGTGGTTGCCAAGTCTCACAAGATAATAAAGCTGCACTGCCTTTCAAAACAAGCCCAAGCTACCCAGCACAAGCCAATCCCATTTTGGTCAGCACTGGTCTGTATCCACAGTGCCACCAGCCGACTGCCAGAACAGCCATAATATCACCAGACCCCCAAAAGATACCCCGTGGTGTGCACCACACGACTGGAAATGCCCCAAGAGTCACTGACCAACAACAGTGGCATGGTGCCACTCTACTCCCCTCCACAGCTCTGTGACCCAAGCCGTGCTGCAGCCCCCCGCACTCAGCTTTGCCACCCTCTGCCCCTCCCCCACACAAACCCCCACAGCCTGCATCCCACCACCCCTTGCAGCTCCCCCAACAGACCTCCCCCCAGTGGTGCAGCTGCAACACCACCACCAGAGGTGCACCAACGGAAAGACCACCGACCACAGCTGAGCTTTTAATAATAATAATAATAATAATAAATATTTTTTTAAAAAGCACAAGCATTGCAGAACCAGCAGCCAGCAACGGCAGGCAAATCCTAGGCTGCTGCAACCTGCCAGCGTACTGCTATCAGTACCCCGCTCCCAACCACCACCCCCATACCTACCAACCAACCAACCAACCAGTGAACTCCCCTGTACCTAGTAGTGTAGGTAGGAGGTAGCCCATGGGGAGAGAGTAGGCACTGCAGGTCACTCAAGAAGCAAACACATGCAGCAAACTCATGTGGACACACACAGGGAGAGGAACCCAACCCAAGCTGACTGAGTGAGCTGGCTCCCTCCAGCTCACATAGATGGAGCTCAAGCGGGCTGGGCCAGGCCCCCATCCCTGCTCTGGGCTCCTGGTTCCCCCCTTGACCTGCTATTGTCCTGTTAATCGGGCTGACCTGGAGCATTGGCCCTGGGGACTGTCAGTCTCCAGATCCTGATTTCTTCCTATCCCCTTTCTTTTGGTGTTGGGAGAGGGATTGTGCAACTAGGAGACAACCACACTCTCTGTGGGCAATTAAAAAAAAAAAAAAAAAAGCAGCAGCCACACCTCCCAGAAAAGCCCAAAAGGAAAGCCAAAACAAGCAACAAGCTACTTAAAGAGCCAGAAAAGCCTAGAAACAAGCAAATAAGCTACTGAAAAAGCCTAGAAACGATCAATAAGTAACTCAAAGAAATGATAAACCTAGTCTGCTTAAAACAAGCAGAAATTGGCTTTTTCTTGGCAAGCCTGAATAGGTTCCTGGGAGGAGAAAAGGATGGATAGGCTCATACGTATTGTGTAATCCTGGGCTATAGAAGACCTGGGTTCAGTTCCCTTTTCGACCAGAGATGTCCTATGTGACTTTGAGCAAGTCACTTAGCCTCTCTGTGCCCCAGTTTCCTATCTGTAAAGTGGGGATTATACCACTTGCCTTCCTTAGAGGCATGTTACATTAAAGATTGTGAGGTGCTCAGATACTACATTTTGGGGGGTTTATTAGTACATAAGCCAAATAAAGGAAAAAGTGCCTTTAGGACAAAAGGAAACTCTCAGAGTCCCAAGGTAGAGAATGTTCTAGCTCCCTGATTTCCATGGGATTAGAGGGAAAACATAGAAATCTGCTGCTCCAATCTAATAGGAATGGATCTGTAACAAAAATCTTTGTCCGTCCATGCTCTGAAGGAGAATAGAGGGCATTTTTCATTGCTGTTAGTTATGAAGAGGTGTATTGATTGAACCCTCTTTCTGAGCAGTAAGTCCACTATGTACTGCGTCAGAGATCACTCATGCTGACCTTATAGTCTGTGATTTAATGTGTTCATTAATAAGTTATCTGTCCTTTCAGGTACAAAGCCATTGGAAACGCTCAATGTCCCAGGCATTATGACCACAGAGTCAGAGCTTTTAGACAACGTAGTTGGGAAAGAGCACTCCTTGTTTGTTGACATAAAATGTTGCTGTGGTGGTGTGTGTTAGAACGTAAACTACTCGGTGCTTAATTCGAGGTAGAGAAGATTTCAGAGTCCATCAGATGCTTGGTTTCAGAGTGGTAGCTGTGTTAGTCTGTATCCACAGAAACAACGAGGAGTCCTTGGGGCATCTTAGAGACTCACACATTTATTTGGGCATAAGCTTTGAAGTGGGTTCTAGCCCATGAAAGCTTATGCCCAAATAAATATGTTAGTCTCTAAGGTGCCACAAGGACTCCTCATTGTTTTTTCATCAGATGCTTGTAATTCTAGAGAGTTCTGATGGACCATGGCTTCCAATATTCCGTCCTCTGTTTATTGTTTAATTCTTGAGGTGTGTGCCTCACCCAATTTGATGACCAGGGGATGACTACTACAAATGAAATAGGTTTCAGAGTAGCAGCCGTGTTAGTCTGTATTTGCAAAAAGAAAAGGAGGACTTGTGGCACCTGAGAGACTAACAAATTTATTTGAGCATAAACTTTCGTGAGCTACAGCTCACTTCAGACTGAATGCATCCGGTGAAGTGAGCTGTAGGTCACGAAAGCTTATGCTCAGATAAATTTGTTAGTCTCTAAGGTGCCGCAAGCACTCCTTTTCTTTTTACAAATGAAATACTGAAGGAAACTCCAGTGAGCTCATTGTTCTCTAGTTCAGGCATTTCCAAACATTTTCATAGGGTAGTTCACTTCCTAATAACAGAGATTGTCTCATAGTCCATTTTCCTTCCAATTTACACATACTCCAATTATTTACATAGAAAAAGGGCTGTTATGAAAGCATTTAATAGATTTTAATTATTTTAAAATGCAATTTAGCAGCTGGAAACAAAGATGATGAGCCAGCACCATTTAACAAACCATCTCTCCACAGACTAGCAGCAATTGCTCCAACGACTACAGTGTGGGAACTTCTGCTTTAGTTCCTACCCAGGAAGGGGTTTGAAGATTTTTGAAGGAATGGTCAAAAGTGTCCCCATGTTGTCCTTGTTTAGAGTTTTTTATTTGCAGCTAAATTTATTTTCAGGTTTGTAACAGGCTGTCAGTGTTTGTCTGAAACACCTCTTAGCAGATGATTTTACTGTGAAAGGATTAAGTGGGTCTGTTGACTCACTGAGGTGGGGATCTCATTACTGCACCTTTGAAGTGACTTTCTTGGGAGTGTGTGGTCTGAGCAGCCCTGAGGGAAGAACTCTAAAAGCAGCTAAACCTGATAGAAGGAGCAAGCTAATCTTATGGTATTTTATTGTTGCTTTCTTTGTTAATAAAGTCAAACATCAGAAGAAGAATGAATTTGGACTTTACAATGTGAGCTGAGCTCATAGCACAGATTTGGAAAGGTTCCTGTTTGCAGTTATTTGTTATGCTGTTTCACTGGTAACATCTTGTAGGATTCTCTGCCCATGCTCAGTCCCCTCAGAGTTGGGAGATTAGCGTTTGAGTTGTGTTCACACTTTGGTTTTTCATTTTTTCTCTGAGGCACATGTTTTGATCTTAAATTGATCGTTTGAATTGAGATTTTTTTCCTCCTGGGAGCTTCACCTTCCACTCAGTCAAAGGGACAGACTGGAATATTCAGAAAGCAGCATTTATACACAGCAAGGGGCGGTTTGCAATAACTGCCTTGCTATCATAGCCCTCAAAGGTCATAAAACCTTAAGAACTAGGAAAGGTCTGCCAATCTCACACTAAGCCAAGAGTAAAAAGAAAAGGAGTATCTGTAGCACTTTAGAGACTAACAGATTTATTAGAGCATAAGCTTTTGTGAGCTACAGCTCACTTCATCGGTGCCACAAGTATTCCTTTTCTTTTTACAGATACAGGCTAACACGGCTGCTACTCTGTAAGCCAGGAGTGAGAATCCTGCAAGATACCTTCTAAGAAGCAGAACTTCACAATAATTTTCTCTGTCTGCTGTAGGTGATGTAATAAAAAAGCAGTGGTTTGACCAGTGACAAAGGTAGTTTTATGAAAAACTGATGCAATGATAAGAATAAATAAATAATTAGCTTTCCTATAACAGTTTTCGTCTGAGCATCTCAAAGCACTTTACAAAGATGAGTAAGTATCATTATACCCATCTTATACATGTTCTCTACTGGTAATTGTATTGTCTGGTAGTTGTACTTCCCATAACGGTTCATCTCAAAATCAAAATTTCCTGCTTCTACATGGTTGCAGTGTACCATTTCACAGTGGGCCGTAGGGTTTTTTTTATCTTTAACATTGTGACTCATAGCATTTCTGCATATTTGACCATGATGAAGAGAGATGTGCCACTAAAGTATTCCTGGGTTACCCTCCTAGATAACGTGCAGCCACACTGATATTTGTGTCTTGTAAAATGAAGTCTGTGGTTCAAAAAGGCAATACAAGAAATGCCAGTTTTATTTTTCACTGAACAAGCATCTGACTGTGCACACCATGTAACTGTAGTTTGTAAGTCTTTATAGACAATACCCATTTTTCTAATGGAACATTAAGTGAAACATAGGAACATAGTTATGCATAAAAAGACATACACTTTTAAATTGAGTCAGTATAACCAATGTTAATACAAAAAGAAAAGGAGGACTTGTGGCACCTTAGAGACTAACCAATTTATTTGAGCATGAGCTTTCGTGAGCTACAGCTCACTTCATCGGATGCATACTGTGGAAACTGCAGAAGACATTATAAACTGCAGAAACATCATGGTCTCTGTGTGTATATAATGTCTTCTGTAGTTTCCACGGTATGCATCCGATGAAGTGAGCTGTAGCTCACGAAAGCTCATGCTCAAATAAATTTGTTAGTCTCTAAGGTGCCACAAGTACTCCTTTTCTTTTTGCGAATACAGACTAACACGGCTGTTACTGTATTAACATTGGTTTCAGAGTATCACGTTCCGAGTCTTTCATAGTTATAGATACAAAATTAATTAATTAAGTAATGGATATTTTTCAAGTGGCTTTTCCCATTTTATTTTGACTATACAAGATACATACATAGAATAATTGAAGAATGCAAGAATTGCACGTCATGGAACATCTATTCCGCAGTATACTGTAACAGAGCATTTTTCCAGATAGTCTGATCTAATAGAGATGAATGTTTGCCGGGCAGTGCATTGGATTTTGAGATGTGAAATAAAGTCTTTAACTTGTAGAAAACAAAAGGTTTGAATTTTTGTTTTCTGCCAATGCTGGTGGACGTTAAAACAACTTATTGCTATTACATCGATACTATCCCAACAAAATTATTTATATTGTGACAAAGCTGAGTACCTTCCTCCCATGCACCATGTTCCACAATGACTGTCCTTGACCACCAGCAGAAAATGAATTTGATTTCTCTAATGCAAAAGATAATTGGATTTTTCTTTATTGAATGCATCCCTTTAATGACTGTCTTTGCTTCTGCCAATTTAGCTGCAAGTGACCTGACATTGATCTGATGATAAGACTTAAAATAAATGCTGAAGCTAAGAGATGAAAAAGACCAGCTGTCTGATATCAGAATGAACATTTCCTGCTTCATCTTGCCATTTTCCTCAGCAAATGTCACTTACTTGATTGCCATTCTTATAAAACATGCTGCTGTAATAACTGGTCACACAGCTGCAGATTGTTTCCTTCTAGCAAATATAAGTATTTCCCAGAAAGTACTCTGGAGAAAACATTTTGAAAATTGAATAAAACCCATTTGGTAATCATCTGTTTCCTTGCAAATATTTATTACTGTACAGAATCTTCCTGGAACTGGAAAAGTATTTCTGAATGAAATTAATTAAATCTTTAGAGGGCCTTTTAAGCATTAAATATGTATCCAAATATTTATTTAGTTAACCTTGGGAGTCTTATTAACATGGGTGCTTGGAGAAAGGAATTACCAAAGGAAAACCATTGGAAATGGTAGTATTTCAGGATACAATCGATTCTTCAAGCTAAGATTGATAGAACCCTGGAACCCTGGATATGCTTAAAGTTTTCATCATCATTTAGGACTTAGTTCTGCAATGTGTTGAACACCTTCACCCGCTGAGGGCTGAGAACCCTCATATGTGGCTTCGATTTAAACATAGGCTTTTTGTTCCCTTCAATAAACACTGTAAAATGTCTTTGAATGAAAGTACTAATTCACATGCTAGCTGATTAAATTAAAAGACCCAAACCAAAACAACTCCATGCTTCAAAAATAAACCAGGAAGAAAATAAAAATAAGAAATTCTCCGTAAAACTGGGTTTTATTTGGAAGTGAGTAAAACTGGGGGAGAAGGGAAGTCTTGAAATCTCTGTAGGAGTTACTTTTATATTTATAAAAGGAATTAATAGTTTAAACAGTGTAGTGATGCTAGTGGCAGACAAACATTTATTTTATTGCATATCACAGCCAGGGCTGTGTACTGACTTTTTTTTTTTTTTAACATAAACATTCTGTGTATGTTTTCCCCACCACTGGGTTTTCTAAATAGCATGGTGGATGAAATGACTATACTGTATTTTTCAATACTTAAGAAGAGTGTTAATCTGAAAAAAAGGATATGAAAAAAAGGATATGACTCAAAGATCATGGATATCCAAATCTATTGCTTTAGTTCAGGCTCATTTCTAATTCTTTTTGTAAATCATCCAAAAGTAGAATGTGTGTATGGGTCTCTGGGCAGAGTTTGACAGATGGTCCATTTAAATATGAGTACTGAAAAGTAGAATAAGCTTTTCAATTTTTAAATACCATGTAAGGGGACAGCACAGGTTTTAGGGTCATATATGGCCTTTACTCTGTGTGTACATTTCTCATTGGCATCTGGGATCGAGGGTAGCATATGGCCCTTACTGCACAAGCTTCCCTGGCTTCAATCCTCTGGACTGCAATTCAGATTTCATAGCCAATATTCTCCCGACACTATGCTCATTGAACTTGAACTTACCTACCCAGCTGGACTGGAATAGTACTGTTTGCCTTCTTCATATGGCTATGAAGAAAGTAACCTACATCCATTTTTTCCTAGATCTTCATAAGTAACTCGTTTAGATTAACTTCTGTCTTCTCTGCATCTTTGGCAATGCATGAGCCTTCTCACATCTCTTATGAAGGGGTACACACAAGTTCTAGAAAGCAGACCAGAGTTCATGTAGGTTTTGAATAAGAGAGCTGCAGATAATATCTTTGTTCAGATTTTCAGCTTAGCTGTCGTTACAAATGTTGATAAGAATGATCTGAAATGAAAAACCTTTTGGAATCTAAAAATTTGTGTTTAAAACTTTGTGACACTGATTTAAATGATTTCCTTCTTCCTCCATAGGTCACTGATATGATGCTTCAGGACAAGCCCTACCCTGACTGGGGGAAGTCTGCCAGAGCTTTCTGGAAGAAAGGAAATGTTAGGATCATTTTATTCTGGTAGGAAAACAGTAAAATCCTGAGCCTTGAATAGACTGAGCCTTGAATAGACATCCAAACCTCTGCCAAAGTACCCTCTAACGCTCTATGTCAGTGAAGAAATTTGAAGTGAATACATGATCAGAATAAAACTGGTAAAGGATTTAAGCTATATTTTCTAAAAAAATGTCAAACAATATTTGCCAGCCTGTTTAAAACAATTTTTATATTAATAAAAAAGCTTTACAGCAATTTAAATCCAGGCTGCACATGCATGCACACCCTCAAATAAGAATATATGACATATGAGCCAAATTTTAAAATTGCCTCAACCTGGCTTCCATTTTTTGTCCAGGCAATTGTGGGCACAGAAGTGTAGGAGCAAAATTGCTGGCACATGTGATAACATTAAGATATCTCATTACATCTTTGTCCCTGTATGTAAGTTAACTAGACATCTAAATGTCCTCTCATGTGCTTGCAATTAAATGTGGTAATATTTTGCATTCACAATTTAATGTGAACGCAAAAATAGATTGGACCCATAGATTTTTTTTTTGAGAAAGAATATAAAAAATAGACAAGAAGTAAACCAGTATGGCTAAATAACAGGGTAAAAGAGTTATATGAACCAAAAGGTATACTTCACAAAATGTAATTCCAGCCCAGCCCAAATCATGCTAATAACAAGGAATATAAACTATGGCAGGTAGAATGAAAAATGGAAACTAGGTGGTCTAAGAAGGAATTTGAAGAGCATATTGTCAAAGATATAAAAAGGACAATAAGACATTCTTCAGATATAGGAGGCCAATGAGAATATCAGTGAGTGCTATTCTAGCAAAGGGTAAACGGAGAAATTCAGGAGGTTACGTTATAGAGAAGCTAAATGATTTCTTTGCATCAGTCCTCACCACAGAGGATACTGGGATACTTACTTTTTTCCAGATAATAAAGATGTGATACTGTAAAAAATGGGAGTGTCAAAAAGAGGAGACACCCAGGAGTTCTGGAATAACTTAAGAATGAAGGGGCCGAGCTAACAAAAATATGCACCTCTCATTAAAATCAAGCATACTGGAGGACTGAGGGTTAATAAATGTACTTGTTTTGTTATTTTGTTTTTTTAAAGTGATGCAATGGTTTCTGGCAATGACCAACCACTGACAGTTCAGTACCAGGTAATCTGATTGAAATGATAATTAAGAATTATTTTAATCTAAGGAGATATATATGATAAAAGAAACCAGCATAGTTTTTCTAAAGGAAAATAATCCCTCTCTGATCTATAAGAACTCTTTTTTGCATAGGAAAATAGTAGATGAAGGAGAACTGGTGGATCTAATGTATTTGGATTTTCAAAAGGCCTTTGACAAAGTTCCTCTCACAAGGCAATTAAGAAAACTAATAAGTCATGGGGTGAGAGATAAAGCAGATTAGAAATTGGCTAAGAAATAGATAACAGAAAGAATAAGTCTTTTTTTGCCATGTTGCAAACTAAAAATGCGATGCCCCAAAATTCTGAACTAGGATTTGTATTTAACCATGACCTGGAGGAAGGATTGCACAGTAATATGGCAAAAATTGCAGATGACATAAAATCATTTAGGCTTGTCAAGACTCGAGCAGACTATGTGGGATGTAAGAATGCTAGGTGAATGGGCAGCAGAATTGCAGATGAAACTGATTGTTCACAAATGCAAGGTAATGTATATTGGAAGCAATAATGAGATTATATATATATAATCTTTTTGACCACTCCCACCTCTGAAACAGTGGTTTTCATTCTGCTGTCCACAATGGTCAAAAAGGCAAACACAATGCTAAAATATATATCTAGCAGGATAGAAAAGATCAAGTCATGACCTAAATCAATGGTATGCCTTCATCTGGAATGCAGTATTAAATTCTGGTCAATCTGTCTCATAAAATAGAGAGCCTCTGGTGAAGTGAAGTTAGTCATGAAGAGACTCTCATTTGAAAAAAGATTGAAAATACTGAGGCTAGTTAGGGGACAAGTAAGAAGTGCCATGGTAAAGATATTTTATTTTCAAAAGAGAGCATTGCAAGACACAGAGAGCAATCAAACGCTTTAAAAACAACAACAACAACCTTCAGTGTCCTTACAAAAGATGTTTTGAATTTTTTACAGGCCAAAACTGTATAAAGCCATATTTGCTTTCACATAACATTCACACTAAAATTGCCACAAAAAATTGAAAATAGAAATGGATTAAGTAAAAGATGTTTCTTTTCATGAATACGTTTTAAAATAAAGAGTGTTTTTAATGAGGACTCAAAAGCATAAAGGGCAACAAACTTTTATTTGTAGCTATCGGCAATGAAATAAAATCACCCTAGGCAAGACTCCATATTAAATAGAGACATTATTTATTTAGTATGTGTCACACATACAGTAACAGTAGACTTGTGTTTTTTCTTTTGAGGAGGAGAGAGAGAGAGAGGGTGAGAGGGAAGGCTAACTAAAATTATGTGTGGTAATATAAAGTATTAGTCTTTCTTTCTTTGATTTGTTTAGCGACTTGCGACATAAATGGGTTCATTTTGGTAAGCTGTCCAAAAGAAACATCCTAAATAGAAAATGCCACAGAAATATAGATGTAGTAGAATCTGCTTAATTAGTATTTCTAAATGGCACATCTCCTTAATTGGGATAAGTGTCAGTTTAGTGCGCTATCGTTTAGTTACTCAAAATAAGGGATAAATCACAAAGATGGCAGAATTTTAAATATCTCAGAAACCTAGGACTGAACACCAAATAGGTGTGCTATTCAATACCTGATGTACATGTGCAATTACAAAAATAGTGCAAATAAACTGGATATTTGAACAGGCAAATCACTGATAAGGGTCAGATCCTTCAAGGTGCCCCTTCATGGGCATCCTTTGTGCATATAGTTCATAGTGACATGATTACATACTGTTTTTTCCACAGGTCACTAGTCTCATTCAGTGCATAGAATGGACACACAAGGGGAAAAAATTCCGGTCTCTCAGACAATTGTAAAACTGGTATTTCCTAACATTCGTGTGCCTGACTTGGAACCTATATAACTTTCTTATAATAGTTTTTGCATGTCATCTATCTAATTTTCTTTACATTTTAGCATTTTGGTTTTTTTAAACTAGATGTCATCTTAATTTGATTCAACAAGTTAGGAATATAGTTCAAAAAGAGTCAAAAACGGTATGGCTTATTCAAAGGAATTGATCAAAAATTACTCAGTTACTACAGGAGACTATCTATTTTATGTTTAAAAAAGACTATGTTAAACATGGTTCAGTGTGGGATTTCTTACTATGTAAATGTGGGAGTTTCCATCTGAGATTGATAGCCATGTCTCCAGAATGGAAATTAAACATGGGCTTTTTAAATGGTTTTTCTGTGATGTACCTAATTGAGGCTTTGACCTGATCAGCTGTATTTCAATATTTCTTGCTTTGCAGTAGTCACAATAATAAAATGCATTACTGGAGCATTACGTTGCTTTTACAGATTTGAAAGCGGTTCTTGTATTTGTTTGAAAAGACAACTTATTAAAATTAGTTATTTTCATTGTGCGCTGCATTTAAAAGAACTAAGTAGATTTCATAGCTTTGTCAGCTTAAATTAAATGCTGTCCTAGACAACACAACCCTTTCATTAAAGTTAAGATTTCTAAATTGCATATCACAAAAACAAATGTAAACCAATACAAAGCAAAGAACTAGCTAGTTATGTTATTCACCTTCCCCCCCCCCCCCATTTACTTCACTCATTAACTCTTTTTCTCATTCTAAATCAGTGTTTTCAATCAGGGGTACGTGTACCCCTGGGGGTACGCAGAGGGTACCGCAACTCATCTAGATATTTGTCTAGTTTTACAACATGCTACATAAAAAGCACTAGCGAAGTCTGTACAAACTAAAATTTCATACAGACAATGACTTTATACTGCTCTATATACTGTGCACTGAAATTTATATTCCAATCGACTGATTTTATAACTATATGGTAAAAATGAGAAAGTAAGCACATTTTCAGTAATAGTGTGCTGTGACACTTTTGCATTTTTATGTCTGATTTTGTAAGCAAATAGTTTTAAAGTGAGGTGTAACTTGGGGGTACACAAGACAAATCAGGCTCCTGAAAGGGGTACAGTTGTCTTGAAAGGTTGAGAGCCACTGTTCTAAATCACTTATCTTCCATCACCGCAGTCCACGTATCAGTCAGCAGTAATTCCCTGAACAGACTAGCATTATATATCTGTAGCACTCCATCTTGCTAGCATCTGTTGATCTTGCTCAGAAACTGTTAAATGGGGTCTGCCAATTCACTGAGACAGCTGGGCGACTGATTACTCCACGTGTAAATAAGGGAAGTGGTTGTGGCTCTCTGGGGAGAGAGGAGCTAGGATGGGGGTGAGAAGCGCTGAGAGAGGAAGCCAAAGAGCAACCAAGCCTGGTGGAAAGATTTGAGATTAACTTTGTTGTTAATTTATTTTTTTATATTAAAAAGAGAGCCCCGAAAGTGCTCAATTTGGACTCAGTGTGTGGACTGAGTTTTACGAGCCAGTGAGGACATGCATTTGTTCATGCTTCCCCTTGAGACCTGCAAAGCATGCTGTGGCTGGAATAGTGGATGTCTGTGCGGCTGCCAGTAGGCACAACAGCATCATTCCTAGAGGAGCTATGAGGCCTTCGGGGAAGTGGAAGCCAGAGGGAACAATGTGTGGAGGCAGTGAGCCCTCCTGGGGCTGCAGACATCTTGGGATCTTTGCAGGTCTCAAGATTTCCTTTGGGCTTTTAAAACTCAATCCACTGTGCCAGTGTGGTACAAAACAGACTTGAAGCTGATGTAACTGCCTATATGGGATTATCCCCTGGTTAGCATTGGACTGGTATGGAGGTTCCCATGAGACCCTCACCCCTGCATAGGGTTGCCAGGTATCCAGTTTTCAACCAGAATGCCCTGTCGAAAAGGGACCCTTCCAGCTCCGGTGAGCATCGCAGACCGGGCTGTTAAAAATCCGGTCTGCTTCCCACAGCGCGGCAAGCAGGGTGCCTGCCTGGCTCCATGCGGCTCCCCAGAAACAGCAACATGTCCCTCTGGCTCCTAGACACTGGGGCGGCCCTGGGGACTCTGCACGCTGCCCCTACCCCGAGCCCTGCCTCCGCAGCTCCCATTGGCCAGGAATTGTGGCCAATGGGAGCTGTGGGGGCGGCACCTGCAGGCAAGGGCAGCATGCTGAGCCGCATGGTTGCGCCTCTGCTTAGGGGCCACAGGGACATACCGGCCACTTCCTGGAGCCGCCTGAGATGAGCATCACCTGGAGCCCTCACCCCAAACCCCTTCCCATGCCCCAACCCCCTGCCCTACCCTGGAACCCGTTCCTGCACCCTGAACCCCTCACCACCTCCCACACCCTGAATCCCTTGGCCCCACCCCAGAGACTGCACCCCCAGCCCAGAGCCTGTAGCCCCTCCCACATCCCAACCACCTGTCCCAGTGAAACGCCTGCCCTGGTGAAAATGAGCAAGTGAGCAAGGGTGGGGGAGAGCGAGTGACAGAGGGAGGGGGGATGGAGAGAACAGGGGTGGGGCCTCGGAGAAGGGGCAGAGCCTGGGAGAATGGGTAGGCTGGGGGCAGGGCAAGGGTGTTCAGTTTTCTGCAAATAGAAAGTTGTCAACCCTACGCCTGCAGCCTGGTACATTTCCCTGATCTCAAACATTGAAATGGCTTTTTCAAGGGCATAGGCAGTGAGTGTACGATAGAATAGACTTAAGGGTCCCAGTCACAAGCCAAAAGGGTGGTTTAGACCATGACTGGTCCTGTGAATCTAAACCAGAAACTCTATTTAAATTTAATTCTCTATTATAGGATAATTAGTCTTAAAATCCATTGAAGAAGTAAATAATATACTCCTCTAGTATAGCACAGGCAAGTTCTTCCTTTTTTTTTTTCTTAGTGTCAATAGTGAATGTGACTATAGGAGCAAAGTGATGTTTGGTAAAGGTTTAAATTTGATTGATCCAAGCTGCCCTTCCCCAACAACATTGGTTATTTATTTCTGGGTAGGATTTATGATCTTGTAATTCCGTAACATAAGGAAATGTCCATCTGTGTAATACTAGAGACTGTGATATTTAAATGAAATAGTCATTGGAGCAGGGACTGGACTCCAGGTTCCACCTGTCCCGACCTGCCTCGCCACTGGGCTACAGGGTCATTCTCTCTCTCTCTCAATTTGCCCCAATGACTATGCAAGTAATGTATACAAAATGGAACAGCTTCAACAGAAGAGACTGAAAGCACCACACCCTAGAATAGCCAATAGCCAGGGGACTAGGGCACTCAAACCTGGGATGGGGGGAGACCTGGGTTTGAGTCTGCTCCAGAGTGGAGATTTGAAGCTGGCTCTTCCCCTCCTCCCTCCCAGCTGAGCGTTCTAGCTATTGGGTATAAGGCGGGCACCGGCTTTCTGACTACTCTGGCTTTGTGACTCTAGCTCATCATTTCTGTTCTTATTAGCAATGGTTAAGAATGCCCAGAAAGGAAACAGAACACTTTATTTTGACCCAAAATGGATTTTTTTTTGACTTTTTAAACTTTTCAGAAATTCAGAAAAAAATCACTTTCAGTTTGACCAGAACAATGTTTTTGTTTCAGGACTGCCAGCAAACAGAAATTAACACAACTCCATAAGTGACAGTATTTTATCAATGCAGGCAGTAACATGATCACACAGACTGAAAAAAATTAAAGTGTGGTTGCATGCAATATCTAATAAATATCTGACACCGTCCCAGGTACAAAGTTTCATAGTATAAGTACACCATTTTACATACTGAAGCAAAATAAATTTCAGACTGTAAAGCTAAGAAAGAGTTTGATCCTGTAAGACCTTCAGTCTCAGAATTTATTTTTTTTCCTTTCTCCCTGGCTTCATTGTGCAGAGGCCTTGTACTCTCATGCCCCCAAAACGTCACACGGATGTTTCAAGTTCAAGTTTCATGCAATGCTTTCGAAAATCTGTCCAAAAATGACAGAAAACTCTATGTGAAAAATACAGCCTCAGCCAATGACCTATGCAAAATATGCACTCTCAAAGCTCACGCTGGGCTTCAAAATTCAGTGTAGGTCAAAAATAAGTATTTCACCTTCCTAGTGGTTATAGCCATTGTTCACAGCCTTTGTTGTGGCTGCGTTCCAGAAATCAGGTCAGTTCTGTAAAATAAATGTAATGATTAAAGCAATTATGGCATGCTGGAGTCATTTTTTTTTAACTGTGTGGCTCCATAATGGTATATTTAAAGATGTGTGTTAGAATTTGCTGACGGCCAGTCAGCCAAGCTTTCATGCATGTAACTGAACCCTTGACTCATTTTCAGAGTATCTGTTCCCCTATTCTTCACCACTGTGTGTTTACTCATTTTGTTTTAGAAAGCACATTAGCATGTAAGCAACTCTAAATTATATAAAAGGCAAAAGATAATCACAAGCCATATTGGTCACCGAAGATATCATTTCTTAATAGCATGCACATTTGAAAGGTTATATGGCTCTCAGTTGAACAGAAGGGAGTAATTCCATAACATACATAATGCCAATGGAAAAAACTGTTTAACTCATATTAGCATACTTTGGAGCCTGATTCTGCATATTTTACTTGTTCTGAGAAACACTAACTCACAAAAGTTGTTTAATTGACGTTAATGAGATTATTCGTGTCAGTATGTGTAACACAATGTTAGGGTTGCAGAATCGGGTCCGTGTTGACTTACTGGGCCAGGTTCTTAGCTGTTGTTAATCAGTGTAACTCCATTTACTTCAGTGGTGCTATGCCATTTAAACCAGCTAAAAATATCTTACCTCTTTTGACTCTTGTTCATCCTGGTGAGCTGAATTTGATTTCTTCTTGGGCATCATCAACAGAATTGTTTGCTAAATTACAGTTGCTGGGCAAATTATGTAAAGACAGCAGGGTTACCCTGGTGCCACTAAGAGATGTTGACCAGTGACCCAGGACCGGATCCTATGGAGATTATGAGGCAAACTTAATTAATATATTGCTTGCTAAGTTACTTTATTATGTATACAAGATATTAACATAGCTGAAATGCAAGTAGAGAAGCCTGTAAAGTGAGGATTATTATTAAGGTAGGCTTGGCAAGAGGCTGAGGTGTAATGAGGCCTGATAGTACAAGTAGAGTGCTTGACCGAGGTTAGGAGACTTAGCAATTTGTAGCTTGTGATAAACAATTAAACCTCAAAGAAGAAAAAACAAGTTAAAATAGCAGTTTTTTTGGATATTAGGGTACACGTATTCATAAAGTGAACTGCATTGATTTATCAAAAGCATTTGGAAAGGGGTTGACACAAATGACTTATGCCTAGGGTTGCCAACCGTCTATTTGCACAAAAACAAACACCCTTGCCCCACCCCCTGCCCCTCCTCCGAGGCCCCACTCATTCTCCAAGGCCCTGCCCCCTGCTCACTCCATCCCCCCTCCCTCTGTTGCTTGCTCTCCCCACCCTCGCTCACTCATTTTCACCGGGCTGGCTCAGGGAGCTGGGGTGCAGAAGGGGGTGCGGGCTCTGAAGTGGGGCCAGAAATGAGGTGTTCAGGGTGCGGGAGGAGGCTCTGGGCTGAGGCAGTGAGTTGGGATGTGGGGTGGGGGTGAGGGCTCTGGCTGGGGGTGCAGGCTCTTGGGTGATCCTGGGGATGAGGGGTTTGGGGTGCAGGAGGGTTCTTCGAGCTGGGACCAAGGGGTTCGGAGGGTGGAATGGGGATCAGGGCTGGGTCATGAGGTTGAGGCACAGGAGGAGGTGCAGGCTCCAGGCAGCACTTACCTCAAGCAGCTCCCAGAAGCAGCGGCATGTCCCCCCCTCTAGCTCCTACGTGGAGGCACGACCAGGCGGCTCTGCGCGCTACCCTGTCCACAGGCACCGCCCCCACAGCTCCCATTGGCCAGGGTTCCTGGGCAATTGGAGCTACAGAGCTGGCACTTGGGGCTGGGACAGCACATGGAGCTCCCTGGCTGTCCCTATGCCTAGGAGCTGGAGTGGGGACGTGCCACTGCTTCCGGGAGCCACGTAGAGCCACAGCAGGCAGGGAGCCTGCCTTAACCCAACTGTGCCACTGACCAGACTTTTAACGGCCCCATCGGCGGTGCTGACCAGAGCCTCCAGGGTCCCTCTTCGACCAGGTTTTCCGGTCGAAGATCGGATACCTGGCAGCCCTACTTATGCCAGCCTGAGAAGTTTAATTAGCCAGAATACCAAACAAGGTTCTCTGGAATAGCACACAAGAGCAGGAGGTCTGAAATCTCATCAAATATGGCCCCGGATATGTGTGGATAGAATGGGACGAAGGTGTTTATCCAACCCTCATTGAGCACATTGGGCTTGACAGGATGGTGTAAACTGAATCATCACATCCCACTTACGATGTACCCCAGTGGCTATCATCTTATTGCTGTATTTTCTATGGTCTTAATGTGTGTGAGCATGACATCCCTAGGGACTTCTAAATTATGTGTATCTATCATTCGTGGAACTTTATTTTTCCACTAATTTTGGTGGTAAAATCTTCAAGTGCTTATGGATGTTACTCACCCATACCCTCTATTAAAGAGATTTTTATTTAGCTGCTGAGGAAAGGACCTGTTGTTTGCGAAAAGTTCAAATTGCACCCCAAATTAATCCAGGCTACAGAGTGTAATCTGAAGACAGTGGAACAGTTTAGGTATAACTGTAGTCACCCCTGGGCCCAATAAACCTTTGTATCTGGTGGTGACATGCAAGAAAGAGAAAGCCCAGCTTGACTGCCAGATCCTAGTTGGATTTAAGTTGTTGTTTTTTTTGTCTGAGTCTTCCTGCATGGATTCTATTTCAGGATCAGGGTCTCAAAGTGGAAGAGAACATTGAGAACAGGAAACAATGAATTGAATAATGGCAATTGTTTTGAGAGCTTTTTCCATTCTGTTCTATTCAGGTTCTTATTCCATAACTATCATTGGAGTAGAACCACTTTAAATTAAAATAAATATGTTGTCTATATGTACTTTAACACTATTGTAAATATGAGTTAGGTTGTGCTCAGTTAACTTGTATATAAAACATAAATATGAGTTAGGGATCCTTTCTTACTTTTTTTGTACTTTGTACTTTGCAAATATTAATACAGCTTTTAAACTAAAAGAATCTACTGATGGCTATCTATACTGAGGCATCCAACTTTAAAAATCTCCCTTATAACATAGAGGTAATAATGAGAACATTGTGTTAATATGTTTATTTCATGTAATTGTATGTTGTCTGCTCACAATTGTGACAGCAGAAAAAAGCAGAAGCTTGGATGGACTAAAATGTCAATAAATCACATTGTGTTAATAAAAGGTGCCCTGCAGGCTCTTCGGTGTCTAATGCACACGCTGATACTTATTTTTATTTTTATTTTTTAATGGATCTCTCCTTTTTTTTAAATCCCGAAGAAAAATCATGTTAGCAATTAATGTTCCAAGTTCTTACAATAAAACGATTATTTAACTTTCAGAATGTACATATTCTAGTTACTCTATTCAAGCAGGAGGTTATTCTGATTAATATAAAATATCTACAGGGCTAACTGCAGTCAAAAGCATAGGTAAACAGCCTGTAAAACAAAGACACTGTTGGTACAGTAGTCAGTAATTATTCTGCATCTTCCATTTATTCAGATGTTACCTACTGAAATGAATGATCTTTCCTTGAGAAAGACCTTGGCTCTCATTTGGAGTGCTTTGCTTTGTATGTAATGGTTACCATAACGTTTTTCTTGGCCCCATTCTGTTTCTAATTAAGACAATGGGAAGAGCCCCATGGATTTCAATGGGAGTAGGATCAAGATGTTGTGTGTGAGCACTGAAGGGGGAATGGCAGCACCAGGGAAGATTATTTAAAAAAAAAAAAAAAGAGAGAGAAAAAAAGAAGAGAGAGGGGCTAATTTTTTGGGAAGCTTTTTTTCTCACATTCCAGCTAACCCATTGCCCACCACTAGCTCTGCCACAAAGTATTTGAACTTAATTTCACTAGGCAGCAAGTATCATACAATTGAGAGAGAAGGAAACACAAGCCAAAAAATTGTCAGAAGGCTACATTAAAATGGAGTTGGCAGACATTTAAATTCCATTTGTTGCTCCAGCAGTACTAGCCTCTTCAAAGACATGCTTGAAAGAAAAAGAACAAGATGTTGCTAAGGTCAAGTATATTATATGTGGCTTTTTCCTACCGCTGAATACATTTTTCTCTTTGAAATAGTCTCAATCGGTTGACTACCAGTGCAAGCTCCAAGGCCAACAATGCTTTTGGGAATGGTGGGGTCTAAAGGATGTGGGCGATATTTCTTCTGTTGTTGTTGTTGTTGTTCTGTTTGGCTGCTTGCTTTTTTTTTTATTATTAAGATGCATTGGATTGAGTTTCTTATTTTAATTTTTGGAGGAATTTTTTATGGGTTTAGAAATGATCAATCTTTTTTATTATTCTGGAAGCACTTTGATGGTTTTGAATTGGCACTTTTGTTTAAAAACTGAAAAATACTAAACAAATCTTTCGTAAATGGGAAATACAGAAATAGATTTCTTAACTGTCAGCTACAGTCTATTAAAATACATGATTTTTAAAGTGTGCTTATCCATACACTCTGGGCACAGGTATTATGTATTTGTATTACAGTAATACCCAGCAGCCCCAGTCATGTACCAGCACCTCATTGTGCTAAGCACTGTACAAACACAGAACAAAAAGATGGTCCCAGCCCTAAAGAGCTTAAAATACAGCCATCTAATTTAGAGAACAAGCCAGCAGACAAAGGAGCCACTATTGTAGTTGTCAACTGTGATGATTCTGTCAACAAGGCCAACTGACAACTCTCCAACGTCACCTGCTATAAAGAACTCAAAGACCCTATACTATAAGTCACACAGGAATTTAAGGATATCAAATACTTCCCCAAACAACTTCAAGAAAAATTCTATGACCTCATCCCCCACGAACCCATCCCAGGGACCTTCAGCATGCTTCCCAAGATACACAAACAAAGAAACCAAGCCAGATCTCTCATATCTGGCCATGGCACTCTTACTGAAAGAATACCAGGACTCACAGAAACCATCCTCAAATCACTCAGTGCACACAGGGCCAGCTTCCTCCAGGACACAACTAAAGGTTTGTCTACACTGGCACTTTACAGCCCTGCAACTTTCTCACTCAGGGGTATGAAAAAACACCCCCCGGAGCGCAGCAAGTTTCAGCGCTGTGAAGTGCCAGTGTAGACAGTTTACCAGCGCTGGGAGCCGCGCTTCCAGGGCTGGTAGCTACACCCCTCGTTGCCAGTGTAGACTAGCCCTAACTTCTTCCAGAAACTCTGCACCATTAACAACCTCCTTCAGAAGGCCATCCTGCCACCATGAATGTCACGTCCCTAGACACCAACCTTCCTCACCATGGCAGCATCACTGCCTGCCTCAGATATCTACCAGACAATGGACAACACTTATATATCCACTCCAAAGACAATTGCCAAACATCTATTTCATCATACTAATGGTATACCTGAGATACATTTGTAACCCCCTTTTCTTTTTTTTATTGCATGGTGTTCAGCAGAAAAAAAAACAAAGAAAACCCCACACCTTATTGCTGTAATTACAGCTGTTGTTTCCACTTACTCTGAGTTGATATGGAAACATTCCCAGGCAAGGAGTGCAGGAAGTTGTTCACCATGCACAGTAGCTGTTTGGAAGCTGTCATTTAAGAACAGACATTCCTGCATGTGCACACATGCCCCCTTAGCTGTAAAGTGGAAGCTCCTGGCCAATCAATAGTGAAATCTGTCAGGGGTACAAAACTGGCAGCCATTCTGAGCTGCCAGATCCAGATCCAGCCCAACCCTGCAGAGAAAAGGTAGAGCAACACAGGGTAACCTGGACTGAATCTGTGGATTGGATCTCAATGCAGTTTACTGTAAACTTACAGAAGTCAGTGGGATTGAGAAAATACCGTAAAGGAGGAATCACAGGCTGGAGGCCAAAGGTCTTTGTGAGGTGTATTGCAATGTTGAACCAAAGATGGTGTGAGAGCCTAACAACTGCAGGCTGTGTCAGTTTTTTTCATATTTGAAGTTGTGTATATGCTCAATAACATGGATGCTGAAACAATTGGTTATGTGGCACTACTAAATATTTTGCAATGATATTAATAATCAATGTGGTGTTAGCTTTCATAGGATATCTCACAAGGCATATTTTGTAGAAATATGATTGCAGTACTGTGGAGGGTGTGAACACGGGGTGTGTAGGATCACACACGCACTCTATACCAGAACCTATACACGATATCATCACCAATTACAACCCATACTAGATAGGGTTGATACTGGAAAGAAATTTTTCCCAAACCTGCTCTTCTGGCCTTCAAAGAACCCACACCTTACCAAGTTCATTATCAGAAGCAAGCTCCCCACAGACCAGGGCATACTAACTTGAAGCGGCACCAGACCCTGCCAAAACAACAGATGCAAAGCCTGCAGACTTATTTCAACTGCTAGGATAATCAATATCCAACCAGAACACACCTTTCAAGAGTCATGGTCCTAAACATGCCTCTCACAACATGTGCTGTACCTCATCCAGTGCATTAAATGCACCAGCAACAACTCTGTAGATGAAACCAGACAATCACTATGCTGTAGAATGAACTCACACAGAAAAATGACGATAGACAAAAACATCCTATCACCCATGGGCAGACACGTTTCATAAAGCGATAACTCCACATCTTATCTTTCAGTTCTCATCTTCAAAGGAAACCTGCAAACAACACTTCAAAAGGCGAACCTGGGAATTTAAATTCATAACTCTGCTAGACACTAAAAATCATGGTCTCAACAGAGACACTGGTTCTATGGCTCTTCACAAATATTTGTAACCTACTAACCCTCCTTTGTCCTACGGCTGCAGAGGTATTAATTGCCCACTTCACCTTAACTAGTCTCCTGCAACGTGTAATTTTCTTATGTTTAACAATGTGTCCTACCTTGTACTTAACTGTGACACTCTGATTGCCTTCTCCAGACCTGAAGAAGAGCTCGATGTAGCTTGAAAGCTTGTCCCTTCCACCAACAGAAGTTGGTCCACTAAAAGATATGGCCTCACCCACCTTGTTGCTTGCTTAATAACCATCAGGGATCCATTGATCCCCTGGCCTCCTGGATTGCACTATGTGCAAATGGTTGATCTCTACCCACCTGAGACAAAGCCTGGATGAATGAACAAATGAGTCTTGCAGCATGACCAGAACATGAACCTATTCAAGCTTTGTCAGTTGAGGGCAAATGCACACCTGGCCTAGAGTGCTGTGTGCGGTTACTAGTAAGTACCAGCTGTTGGGCACACTATTTCAATAGGCACAGTCTCCCCTGGATTCAGGGCTGGGGCTGCCCAGGCTCCTCAGGGACACATTGACAAAAGGTGCTAGGTATCACTATTGTTATCATCCCCTGAGCCCACTGGGGCTGGCCTGGAGAAATACAATAAAATGAACAAACCCCAGTCACTGTGTCAGGAATATGGGCAGCCCCAACATAACAAAAATTAATTGTCTTGCTTGCTCAGGTCCAGGCCTCTTGGTCACACTACAGTTCCCAAACATCTAAAACCCACTCTTGGGTCCAATTAGACTAAGATTTAGTGAGAGGGGCATATAGGAGTGGCTCTCTGCTTTGGTTCAGTGAAATCTGCACCACCAGGTCCTTCTCTCATGCACAGCTACATAGTCCAGGTCTGCCATCAGCTCTGTCATTTTTGGTCCACTTGGGCATCACTGTGAAATGATCTTTGTGTATACACACCCCTTTTCAGGGCACTGTGCAGTTAGCTGTGAGCTGCCACCACCTGTGGCAGAGCTGTTAAGTCATCTCTGCACCATCACCTGTCTGGGGCACTGTGATGTGAGCTCTGTGCTACAGTGGCTGGTCTGGTTGGGCCTTTCTGCAAAGTCAGCTCTGTCTTGTGCCGCCAGTCTGGCCTTGCCTATTGTTAAACCAACTCTGCACGGCTGCCACTTCAGACTGAGCTGATGTGGTCCAGTGCAGGGCAGTACAGCCCAGCATAACCCCACAGTCATTCCACACAAGGTTCAGAATGTCCAGGTGAGGAACCCAGAGCAAAACAGGACCCTTGGGGAGAGCCCCTCATCTCTAGGGCAGAACCCTATCCTCCTTCTTGTTGAATTTGAATCCTTAATTCTGAAACCAGAATCATGTACTAGTGAAGGCAGAGTGACCCATGTACTCCAGGGCACTTCTTGCACAATTCCTGTGCCCTTTGATGAGTACAGTTACAGTAACAATTTATTAGCACTTTTACAATCAGAACACATACAAATTCCAAATACAGCAACAAATCACAGTAAGTGGAACTATGGGCAAGCCACATTGGTAAAAGCTGGCTTTTCCTCTTGTCTGCTGAAGAGGAAGTGGAAAGTTCTAATCCTCTAAGCCCTTGAGCTCTAGGGCTTACCCGTAAAATGTCATTGCCACATAGGCCTACCTCTGGGGTAGAGAGAAGCAAATAACTGATTTTTCAGTTTAGTGGCTGAACTGAATAATCAAAAACAAATTAGATCTTTTCAAACTGAATCTGATTTTTTTTTCCATTTGATCTCCCTAAAATGAAAGGCTGAAACTTTTTAATTCAGGTCAAACAAAATGTTTTGCATGTAGTTTTGAAGTGACATTCTGAAATGAAATGTCTATTTGAATGACATTTTCCAAACAAAATGGTTTGACATTTTGGGGGAAAAAAAACAGTTTTTTTCCCAGCTGAATCTATTTGCTGAATTTGACCTGAATTTAAAAATAGTTTCAGTACCCTGTCCAGTGAATTTGTTACTCAGTGAAAAAAATTAGCCCAGCTCTGCTTTCGAGGCTCTTCTTTTCTAGGCAAGCCACCTGTCTGTTTGGAGTCACCCTCACAAACACATTAGAACAACCTCAAGTATTCGAAAGTCAGGAGTCAGGCCCCAAAAACCACGGGATTCACTTAAAAATAATGAGATTTTTAAAATAATAAATTTGACTAGGATTTATTTGCCTTTTGGTGTTGGAGCCGGTAAGGTTCGCATTTTCAAGCTTTATTACATAACGACAAGGGCTAGAAACTTGTTTTTTTAAATGGAAGCTGAGACACTCAGGTAATTACTGGTGCCAGCAGCTGGGGCTTGTAGAAAAAGATGAAATATCACAAGACTCATCATGAAATCACACTGCAAACAGCACTGGGCCAGACTCACTAGTGCTGGCAAACGTAGGACTAAATTACTTCTCCCTGCACGAATGTGGCCCCTTTGTCCCAAAGCGTATTTACCCTATTGGCCTGCTAAACCCAGGGTTCTAAGTTCAATCCTTGAGGGGGCCATATAGGGATCTGGGGAAAAATTGGGGATTGGTCCTGCTTTGAGCAGGGGGTTGGACTAGATGACCTCCTGAGGTCCCTTCTAACTCTGATATTCTATGATTCTATGATTCATTCCTGCTGCACTATCCCTTGGGTCTTTCTAATATATGTGTGAGGGGTAAGAGACAGCTTGAAGTTGTGGCTGTGGCTCTATCGGAAGCAGAATCAATCCTAGCCATCTCCACGCCACTGGTCCCTTGGATTTCACAGCAGAAGGGAGGTTTCAGCCAATTTGTCTCCCAACAGACATCTCGAAGGGATGTCCGAGTTCCTATCCATGCCGGACTGAGTATGCCCCGCTGAACTCTTTGCTGCCTTAATTGACTGCTGTTTAACCTGAACTGTAGGCTGGCCTGGCTGCAGTTTTTGCATAGGTTTGACTTTTTAGAAAGGGTGCTTATTGGATTTTATGCAATAAAGTTGCAAATAGCCAAGGCGTTATGTTAATATTTGTACTTAACATGTGATTCAAAAAATTTTGAAGAACCCCATGTACCTAGAAATAATATATTTTGCAGGAACCTTGTATCAGAACATAGCTAGGATGACATGTATGTAAGTAGAGTTAATTAAATTAATTTGTTAAATTATGAAAAAGTAAGCCAATCTCAAGAATAACACCATCAACATTTCTTTCATCTCTTTTATTTGTAATACTTTGGTAAAATCTTGAACACTGAAATAACTGGTTCTCATGGGAGACTTCAATCACCCTGATATCTGCTGGGAGAGCAATACAGCAGTGCACAGACAATCCAGGAAGTTTTTGGAAAATGTAGGAGACAATTTCCTGGTGCAAGTGCTGGAGGAACCAACTAGGGGCAGAGCTCTTCTTGACCTGCTGCTCACAAACCGGGAAGAATTAGTATGGGAAGCAAAAGTGGATGGGAACCTGGGAGGCAGTGACCATGAGATGGTCAAGTTCGGGATCCTGACACAAGGAAGAAAGGAAAGCAGCAGAATACGGACCCTGGACCTCAGAAAAGCAGACTTTGACTCCCTCAGGGAACTGATGGGCAAGATCCGCTGGGAGAATAACATGAGGGGGAAAGGAGTCCAGGAGAGCTGGCTGTATTTTAAAGAATCCTTATTGAGGTTACAGGGACAAACCATCCCAATGCGTAGAAAGAAGACTAAGTATGGCAGGCTACCAGCTTGGCTTAACAGTGAAATCTTTGCTGATCTTAAATACAAAAAAGAAGCTTACAAGAAGTGGAAGATTGGACAAATGACCAGGGATGAGTATAAAAATATTGCTCGGGCATGCAGGAGTGAAATCAGGAAGGCCAAATCACACCTTGGGTTGCAGCTAGCAAGAGATGTTAAGAGTAACAAGAAGGGTTTCTTCAGGTATGTTAGCAACAAGAAGAAAGTCAAGGAAAGTGTGGGCCCCTTACTGAATGAGAGAGGCAACCTAGTGACAGAGGATGTGGAAAAAGCTAATGTACTCAATGATTTTTTTGTCTCTGTCTTCACAAACAAGGTCAGCTCCCCAGACTACTGCACTGGGCAGCACAGCATGGGGAGGAGGTGACCAGCCCTCTGTGGAGAAGGAAGTGGTTCGGGACTATTTAGAAAAGCTGGACGTGCACAAGTCCATGGGGCCGGATGTGTTGCATCCGAGAGTGCTAAAGGAGTTGGCGGATGTGATTGCAGAGCCATTGGCCATTATCTTTGAAAACTCATGGCGATCGGGAGAGGTCCCGGACGACTGGAAAAAGGCTAATGTAGTGCCCATCTTTAAAAAAGGGAAGAAGGAGGATCCTGGGAACTACAGGCCAGTCAGCCTCACCTCAGTCCCTGGAAAAATCATGGAGCAGGTCCTCAAGGAATCAATTCTGAAGCACTTAGAGGAGGGGAAAGTACTCAGGAACAGTCAGCATGGATTCACCAAAAACAAGTCATACGTGACTAATCTAATTGCCTTCTATGACGAGATAACTGATGCTGTGGATGAAGGGAAAGCAGTGGACGTGTTGTTCCTTGACTTTAGCAAAGCTTTTGACTCGGTCTCCCCCAGTATTCTTACCAGCAAATTAAGGAAGTATGGGCTGGATGAATGGCCTATAAGGTAGATAGAAAGCTGGCTAGATTGTCGGGCTCAATGGGTGGTGACTGGTGGCTCCATGTCTGGTTGGCGGCCGGTGTCGAGTGGAGTGCCCCAGGGGTCGGTCCTGGGGCCGGTTTTGTTCAATATCTTCATAAATGATCTGGAGAATGGTGTGGATTGCACCCTCAGCAAGTTTGCAGATGACACTAAACTGGGAGGAGTGGTAGATATGCTGGAGGGTAGGGATAGGATACAGAGGGACCTAGACAAATTGGAGGATTGGGCCAAAAGAAATCTGATGAGGTTCAACAAGGACAAGTGCAGAGTCCTGCACTTAGGACAGAAGAATCCAATGCACCACTATAGACTAGGGACCGAATGGCTCGGCAGCAGTTCTGCAGAGAAGGACCTAGGGGCTACAGTGGATGAGAAGCTGGATATGAGTCAACAGTGTGCCCTTGTTGCCAAGAAGGCCAATGGCATTTTGGGATGTATAAGTAGGGGCATCGCCAGCAGATTAAGGGACGTGATCGTTCCCCTTTATTAGACACTGGTGAGGCCTCATCTGGAGTACTGTGTCCAGTTTTGGGCCCCACACTACAAGAAGGATGTGGAAAAATTGGAAAGAGTCCAGCGGAGGTCAACAAAAATGATTAGGGAACTGGAACACATGAGTTATGAGGAGAGGCTGAGGGAACTGGGGATGTTTAGTCTACAGAAGAGAAGAATGAGGGGGGATTTGATAGCTGCTTTCAACTACCTGAAAGGGGATTCCAAAGAGGATGGCTCTAGACTGTTCTCAGTGGTAGCAGATGACAGAACAAGGAATAATGGTCTCAAGTTGCAGTGGGGGAGATTTAGGTTGGATATTAGGAAAAACTTTTTCACTAGGAAGGTAGTGAAACACTGGAATGCGTTACCTAGGGAGGTGGTGGAATCTCCTTCCTTAGAAGTTTTTAAGGTCAGGCTTGACAAAGTCCTGGCTGGGATGATTTAATTGGGGATCGGTCCTGCTTTGAGCAGGGGGTTGGACTAGATGACCTCCTGAGGTCCCTTCCAACCCTGATATTCTATGATTCTAACTTTCTCTGCCTCGGTTGCCCTTTTCTGTTAGGTACAAATGGATTCCTTCTCAGCTTCTGGACTGTTTTTCAATGGAACTGCCATTTCATATTTTTCTTATTGTTATTGTTTTTATGTTTATGATTGTCTATAGACTTCACCAAAGATCATATCACAATTATGGGAAGGACAGTGTTAAGTTATGCTGCTTCTGCTGGCTGGTACTATCTACAGCAGAAGAGTGCAAAACATTGTATGGGTTTCCAAAATTGTGTTTGATTTTAATTTCTTAGTAACATAGTTGTAATAGCCAATGAATTGGAGGATGTTACTATGATCAAATTAAAGCGCAGCTCTGCTCTGAAAAGTGATTTTTGTAAAATGGCACCTACTTGCTCTTATTCTTTCTATGTGTCTGAATCATATCTATTTATTTTAACTGATAGAAATATGATTTTGCTACTTTTCACTCCTCTTGATAGTGGAGAACCAACACAGCTATGGGGGAGTGAGCTGGGTTGTATTCTGGTTCACACATCATCACAATAATTGTCATTCAAATTCCAGTTGCTGGGCAAAATTTTGCCCTTGGTTTCACCCATGCAGTCCTATTGAAAACAACAGAGCTGCACAGGTGTGGTTGAGGACAGCATTTGATCTTTAGACCCTTTGTTTCTTGTGATGATAAGCAAAAAGAAAAGAACATAGTTTGACTCAGATTATAAATTGAGGTTACAGAGCTGGAAATTAAGGGGAAAAACACTCTTCTTTTAACTGAGTAAATTTGATACGGAAAACCTTGAGAAACGCTGAAAATAGAATGCACATTTCTACAGAGTTACTTTTCAAAGTAGATCCTCACTATAAGGCTGGCCAAGTTTTATATCTAAACTACTTAGCAGTAGCCTACCATATAACATCAAACATACTAACGTTATTGTGCTTTATGAATAAAATATTGTAAGAGGGTTTCTTTTCCTAGGGAATCTCCAAATGTCTGATGTAGACTCATCTAAGGTGCATAAACATAGCTGCATCTTATGGAATTGTATCGATGAATGTGAAGTCCTTTTCATTAAAACTGTGCTATTATTAATTTTATTTTCAATTAGTTTAGCGAGCAGAGAATTTTAAACTAGCCTTTGCTTTCAGATTAACCATAATGTGAGCTAATGTGAGATCTGAAAAACCAGTGTGTCAGGCTGAGTCACATCATAAGTAAGGTACTTATATTTAAAAACTTTTATATGAAGAAGAAAGTTTGTTTTGTAATATAATCATTTAAACTTCACAACATTATTTCTGTTTGAACAAGACCTTACAAAACATTTAGCTTTCCCCCCTGAGTATAGCTGAATTGATAAAACTATTGGTGTTTCTTTAGTTTTATTTTTATGCATTGTAAAACATTTATATTATCTCCCAAAGCAAATTAAAGTACAAGATCCAAGTACAGATGAAAGCATCTGGCATGCAATATTAATATCTCACAGAAAGTTTGTTCTATGTTTCAGAAAGGCAGTCTGTTGTTAAACAAAAGTCAAAATAGACTTTTAAGTACATCAGAATTTGTACAACCAATCATGTACAGTTTCCACCAGCTATTTCTTAAAAGGTTTCTTGAGAAGGGAATTTTGGTGTCTTCAGTTAAAAGTGCCACTTTTTTTTTATATCATGAGCTATTTCAATGACAACAGTATATTTTGCTGGTTTCTGAAAACGTACGCTTTCTTTTAATCTATACACAACCTCAATTAGTGTTCAGGTCAGTAAGTGGGAAGACATTTCTGGAATCAATCATTTTGGGTAAAGGAGTACATATACTGCAAGCTTACTAATGGAATGGAAATAATGCCTGGAACGTCTCCAAAACAGTCACTGTCTCAATGGAGCAATTAAATATGTATGAAGAATGTTTGCAGTGAAGTTCAAACACATCAGCCTAAGGCTTATATTTTTAGTTTAATTTATTCACAGCCTTTCTGTGTGCTGCTGCGTGATGGTCCAAAAACATTTCTGAGCACAGTGCCTATTGCACCGTGTATGTACCACTGACTGACAGATACAGTGACAGTTTCTACTTTTGATCACCATCTCAGGAACCAGAAGTAGACTCTGTAGTAAGAGAATGGAGTGTTAGTATTCAGGTTAGCAGAGTTCTATTCGTTAATCCATTCGGCATCATTCCAGCTGTGCGAAGCAATCTTCTGCTTTAATTCATACCATTTATCTTAGGATATGGGTGTTTAACTAAACTTCCTTTTCTGGTTGCTGCAGCATTATTAGGATTTCAGATAAGAATCCCCTATGATATGGCCTGAATCCTGTGTCTTCAGATCATTACTTTTATCCTTCACAAAAGAGAAGCTTGTGTTATAGCTAGAAGCTGCTCTTTATACCCTCAGTGAATAATGGAGCTCTTTAGAATGCTAGTGATAATATTTCCTGATTATTACACTTCTTTGCCAAACATATAAAAGAACACCTGTTATTTTGAGGGTCAGTAATTCTTTGCTCTCTACCATTTCAAATGATAAAGAAACTCAACCTACTGCAAAAAGATTTTGTTTCAGAGCTAGATTTTCTTTGGACTTGCTCTTAGCATTGTGGTGTGTTACTGATCAGATGGCACCACAACGTCACTTCGTTCATTTGTTATCAATTCATGGGATTCAGGTAAGTGGGATTTTCAAATAACTAGGCTTCATGCCATTGGCAAGGCATCTAAGCAAAACCAATATTTTAAGAGGAATGCTGATAGTGTAATAACTTGTGGGAGATGTATGGATATCCCCCATATCAAAACCATATCATCCTAATGTGTTCTTTAAGCAGTAACATTAGTAGAATGAGAGTTTGCGCTCCAATAATGAGATACGCTCATGACAGATAGTGGCATGGTGAAGCAAAGGCATTTGTGTACACTCAACACTGAAGCAGAGTCAGAAACGTTTGTTTTTTGAATGAGTTTTCAGGCTGTTATTAGAACAAAACCTGTGTTCTAGTGATATTGTAACCATTGTACTAAATGCAACAGGTTGTGATCCTTCTAAAACTCTCAGTGGGTTCTTTTTTGTGCTGGACAAAATACCGAATCATGGCCATATTTTGAATCTCCTGTGACTAATAATAATAATGTTTATAGTACATCTGTAGTACTTATATGGCCCCCATTACTGTAGTATCTAAGCGCCTCAGAGTCTTTAATGGATTTATCTTCACAGCACCACGATGAGGTAGGGAAGTGCTATTACTCTCATTTTACAGATGGGGAACTGAAGCATAGAGAGACTAAAGGCTGAATGCTCAAAAGTTGGAGGTTAGGAGCCTAAATAGAAGTTAGGAGCCTAATTCTCTTTTTGGGGATTCAGCCCTAAGGGCCAGATTTTTAAAGGTATTTAGGCATCTAAAGATACACATAGGCATCCAGTGGGATTTTCAAAAGCGTCTGGGTGCCTAACCCATGGGTGCCTTTCTGCATCTGTAGGCACCAAATACCTTTAAAAATCTGGCCCTAAGTGATGTGCTCAAGGTCACATAGGAAACCTATAGCAGGGCAGGGTATTAAACTTACATGGCCAAAGTCACAGACTAGTGCCCGTGCCCCAGCCACAGGACCATCCTTCCTTTCTATTTTCACTTTAACATGCTGAATGCTTTGATGTCCAAAACATTAGGTAATTAAGAAGGAACTCAAAACCCAGACTATTCCATTTAAAATTCTACTTTGAGCATATTGGACTCAAAAATATGAATTTTAGGACATCTGTTCTTGCTGGAGATGTCAGGAACAAAGGGGAATATTTATAGGATATGGGAGTGCCCAAACATCAGCATGGAGGCAGGTTTTTATATGACTCATGTTTGCAATTGCATCAGGATCTACAGTTTGAATCTGAGGCCAATGATCTTGGAGGTGCTCCGAGTTTAAGGAGACCTGGGTATCTGCAAGAAGCTGTGGTTGTTGGCTTTTGAGGTCTACATTAGCACTTAAAATGACTGATTGTCCCAGAGATATATTTCAAGGGAACAAGGGCCTGATCCTCTTCCCATTGAAATAGATGCTGAAATTCCAGTCGACTTCAATGGGGCAGGATCAGGCCCTAATTCTGACTGATATTTAACTTCAACAGTTAGCTTCCACAGTTGTAAACAAACTCCATGCAGTATATACAACTAGATTTTGGAGCCTTTAACTGACAGGTATTGTGTTTGATGAGTTAAGTCTTTAAACACTTTCTTCTTCAGCTTCAAGAGCATCTTCCTGATGTTACCCCAATGGTAGTTCCTTCATACTGCTGACTCATATCTTGTCATTATTCCACATGCGAAACTCCCACTAAAACCAGTGTGAGTCGGTATTAAAAATCTTTCCTATGATACAACCATTGCTTGGCGTATGTGTTTGTATTTGTGCATATTGCTTCCTCTACCTCATCCCCTCTCATCCCTCCATTTAGTGAGTTTTCCTTTTGGCTTGTTGTTTTTCTTAAAGGTTTATGTTCCAGTTTTGAACAGTAATAACATTCTCATGATTTATGATGTATCAGAAGCCTGCTCTGCTGTTATTTTTATGGCATAGAAGTACATAATTAGCTTTATGAATTGTAGGATGTCACATTCTTACATTTTATGAGATGAGATTATGAACTGTAATATTAATGTGTTCTGACAGAAAATAAGAACATAAAAATGGCCATATTGGATTAGACCAATGGTCCATCTAGCCCAGTATCCTGTCTTCTGACGGTGGCCGGTGCCAGATGCTTCAGAGGGAGTGAACACAGAAGGGCAATTTAACTGAGTGATCCATCCCCTTTAGTGCAGTCCCAGCTTCTGGCAGTCAGAGTTTTAGGGACACACAGAGCAGAGGGTTTCATCCCTGACCATCTTGGCTAATAGCCAGTGATAGACCTATCCTCCATGATCTTATCTAATTATTTTTTGAACCCCATTATAGTTTTGACCTTCACAACATCCCCTGGCAAAGAGTTCCACAGGTTGACTGTGTGTTGTGTGAAGAATTACTTCCTTTACAGTATGATAACTCATCTAGTTAGTTTCCAACTCCATTACAAACCTACTGCTTTGGGGCACTGAGTTAACAAACAGTATGGTTAAAATATGGTTTGCTCATATCTATATAGAGCAGAGCTCAATTTTAAGCATATCATTGCACTATCATGATTCCGCTGGATGCCATAGCAAAGTGGTAGTACAGATGGGAACTCAATGTAATATAATATGCTTATATTTTAATTGTATTAGTACCATATATTATATGTATTATAGTTCCACAAATACATCTATATATCTATCTATAATTCCACAAACCTGGCAGAATTGAAAAATATAAGGATACTTTTTTCCAAGTGTTAGCAGCTTTCAAGTTTAGAGTGAAACAACTATAATAGGCTAATAGTTTTGTATGTTCCCCATTACGTTAGCTTTGTATTTTTGGCTTTATATTAGACTGATGCAATAGCAAATTTTCTGTTATGTTAGACTTCACACACTGTGATATCTTGCAAGATGTAACTTCTCATTCATCAAGACATCTTGTAAGTACTTTTTACAATAAAATTTGTGCAAAGCTTACCAAGGTAAAATATAATTACAAGTGTTTTGAACAACTCTTTAATGTTTTTTCAAAGAGTTTGAATAAATATGTCTCTTTCATCTAACCAGGATGATTAATCTAGTGCTAGATATATTTACGAGCAAAAAAAAAATCCAAAAAGGTATAACTCTTTTTTCTCTGGCAATTTTTTCATGTTAAAATGTTTCAAGAGAGTACACACCATATGTCACTAAGCAAAGGAGTTTGTTTTTTTGCACAAATGAAAGACACCTAATAACCAGGCACATAAGTTATAAATCGATTACACTTATGAAAGAAATATAACAAATCATTCAACAGAGAACAATCCTATTTGCTTGTTAAAAAAGATAGTAATTGAACTGAGTAGCTTCAAACCAAAAAATATAGAAATTTCTATTATTAAATTGTACACAGTAAATACAGCAATAAGGATTTATTTCTGTTTGAATTAGTATATAAGACCTATGAGCTTCAGTTGTCACATCTGCATCCTTTAGTATTTTACCAAAGTATTTTACATGCTCAGAATGTCATCTGAAATTTGTTGTCACTGTAGTAAGTATTATTTTTACTATTTGGTTCAACCGCAGTTGACCCTCCACATCCCCAATACAATAAATGTCACAGGTAACAAATGAACATTTGTCTTTTTCTAAAAATTGAGCACAGCCTACTCCTACCTAAGAAGATATTATTGATCTTAGACTATGAATAAGCATAAATTATCCAGAATCTCATGCTTTCCATTTATCTGATAAATAAAACTTTTCAAAAACAAAACTAGTTTTGACAGAGAACTGAACAGAAAGAAACGGACGAGGAGGTTTCCGAGAACATGTTCTGAACTTCAGAGATTGCATGCTTTGTGTTAAAAGACTAATTAAAGACCCAATCCTGTGAATTGCAGAGCCACCCTCAAATTCTGTTGACTTCAGTGACAATTGAGGGCAAACAGGACCAGTATCTTATACCAATGTGCCATTAACATGAATTAGTACAGTGAGGTGCCTTTATGCATTGGGGTGAAGTTCTCTCTCCTCCCCGCACAGAGTCTGAGTGAAGTTGCTTTGTGTGGGACATAGTGTGGAACTTGAGTGGGAATGGAATCCCCACTCCAAAACCAGAGCATGGTGTAGGGCAATTCTTTAATATCTTCAGGGTTACTGTCCCAGCTTGGCTGTTGCCAGTGTCCCTGCCCATACTGCTAGATTCATATGATTGCTGACTAAGTGGTCATATTCTCACCTCTTATGCAGCATGGCTCTAAAGCTTGCCTCAGGAATGGCTTATATGGTACTGGGATGGAGTCCAGCTCTGCCATACACAGGAAGCACACAACACCCTAGTGTCCACTTTGCAACCTGCCCCACTCACAGTCGAACCTCCGTAGCTGTGTTCAGCTGGAGGCCTTCTGCAGCCTCTGTGCCCTTGAGGGAATTTAGCCATAGTAGAATAAATTCACACAATGGTTCAACTAACTGTTCCGATAACCCCTTCCTCTATAAACCAATTTATACCTTGGCATATCTGAATCTCCAACAGCATACAGAGGACCCAATTCTCATTTCACTGATCGCTGGGCAAATCTGGTATAACTCTGCTGCTGTTGCTGGAGTTACAGTTGGTTTAAGTGATAGATGATTTGTGTCCATAATGGATGGAAGTTCTCTTCTTCTGTTCCTCTATAAAATGAAATAGAGCCAACTATGCATTACTGAGGTACATTTTTTTCAAGGTTTCAGGAGACAAAGCAAAACTCAAAGAGTTTTTATATGTTACCCGAACCTTAAAATAAAAACCACAACCTTTCAAAATGCAGAGTTTGGATTTATGATATTATAAAGTATCTCAGAAGGCTCATCCACCAGCTGGATTTACCGACTGACTGAACATTCTCAACCTCTCTTTTTAGAGAGGCAGTTATAGGACAGCTTATGTCTAGAAATGTCTCACAGACTATTAGTTTGTCATTGGTGAGAAGGCTGTTTAAGAGCTTGACTGCTGCTGAACACAGACTACCAACAGTACACCTCCTACCAGCAGACAGATATCTGACTTAGGCTGCCACTCCACTGATTTCGCTACAAAAAGCCCTGCATTAGGACCTGCTGTAAAACTTTTGAAAACTTTTCCAGGAACTTCTATAATTGATGAGCAGTACTCCTCTTTGTATCACATCTACTCCAATTTGTTAAGCCTTCTTTCTTTGCAACCCAATGCCTACTTGTCAGTTATTGTGTTTTGTTCCTATATTACTGAAAAAAATAATAAAATATAATTAATTAAAACACTTCTTTAATTTAAGGCTGTTTCATAATATATTATCATCTGCAGCCAACACAAGAGTTCACTCAGGGTGCTCATATAGCAAAGATACTCACAAAATACATCTCCCAGCAGTGGCTGTCTCCAATGAGCTGACAGCACAAGTGCCCCATATTACCTCGTGTGGTTCTCAGACTAATTCAGATATGAACCTTGGATTGTGCTGCATCATCTACAGCCATCTCAGGACAGCCAGAAGCGGCAATGAGAGCAAGCATGTTTCCTTTCTGACTACTGCTGTACTGGGCAAGTCCTGCCTCCACACTTACTCGAGATCTTTTTAGGGTTAGGTGATCTTTAATTGCTGGGCCCTCACAGTTCCTGTTTGGAAAGGAGTCCACCAAGAGGACTGGGCATTGTGCCCAAGATGGTGCCTTCCCTGTAGATATCAAAGGTAGGATGAGGGAGCCTGGAGTAGGAAGCCTGACCAGATACTTAGCCATGCAGTGAAAGCTTTATCCCATTGCCACCACAAAGCTGCTTTAAAGCCAATGTATATGTTCACAGGGAGGATTCCCCCTGTGTAGAGGAATTACTGAATAGTGTAGAGCCACTTGAGAGTGGCTGGAGAAAGTGTGGGCACGTCTGAAGCATTACTAATTCCTGCTTGGTCCTCCTGACAGCTGCTATTACAATGGCAGTATAGTACCTCCTGAAGGAGCTGTGTTATTACAGGGGAATCCATGAGGATGTCTTCTACTTCCTTCATCTCTAGGGCTTCCATTTCTTGCAGACCCTGGTATCTGATGGAGGCTGAGAGACCAAGCTGTGTACACACCCTGTGATGTCCCGAACCTTCTCACCTACTGGTACATGTAAGATAGCCTGGAATTTCCACTAGGTCAGCCTGACGAATCAAGATTTTTAAAATTATGAGCCAGAAGTTAGAATCCAAGGCCAAGATTTCCAAAAGTAACTAGAGTTTTGGAGTACTTCAGTTTTTGGGTGCCCAGCTTGAGACAGTTTACAGGAGCCTGATTTTCAGAGGGTGGTTGCTCAGCATTTTTTTAATATCAGGCTCTTTTTATCTGTCTGAGTTTGGACACCCCAAAACTGAAGCACCCTAAATAACTGATCACTTTTGAAAATCTCAGTGTTAAGTCCATATATAGACACGACCTTGGTTTTCAAAAGGGCTAAATTTCCAACAGTTACCATTAAGTTCAATGGAAGTTGAGTGCTCACACTTTTGAAAATCAGGAAATATATTTTAAAAGTGTATCTTTAGCCTCCTAGGATAACATTTTCAAGACTTGCCCAAGTCAGTTTTCAAAATGGCACTTAGTATCCTAAGCCACTAAGGTGCTTTGAAAATTTTCCCTTATTTTTGAAAAATCTTGATTCTGCTGTTTCCTAGACCAGCTGCAGACCCCCCCCCCCCAGTTTTGCTGGAGAATTAGGTTACCTATCCCACATAAAGTAAGCCTGAAATATCATTTCCCTTTTCTTTATGTAACTCCCGGCTTGTGGGTTACATTTACATATATAAGGGTTGTTTTTCAAATTGCTTTCTACTAGAGTTAGGCAATTAACTTTTGACTGAAAGTTGACCAAGAGGTAGAATTCTATGACTAGAACTCATGTGAATCCTACCCTACCTTGCATATGATAGGTGTTGACTGAGGAAACTTTTTACAAGCAAGCTGTCATAAACATACAGCTAAGGGTATCATAAAATCCCTCCTTACCTGTAAAGGGTTAAGAAGCTCCAGTAATCTGGTTGGCACCTGACCAAAAGGACCAATAAGGAAAGAAGATACTTTCAAATCTGTCAGGGAAGGTTTTTGCTTTGTTCTCTTTGTTGGTTGTCTCTGGGTCAGCGAGGAATCAGGACAGGGAAAATACATCTCCCAAAGCCCTACTTGAACTAATCATCTAGATTACAAAAATTGTAAGTAAAGCAAGGAAATGTGTTAGCTTATCTTTTGTTTTAGCTTGTGAATTTTCTGGCTATCGCTAACACCTTTGTTAAAAAACCTAACACCTCTGCCTCCAGGCAAAGAGATAGAAAAGGAAAAAAACTCCAGCTGTTCTCAGCTCCTTCTTTCCCCAAGCAGCTAAAAGAAGAAAAAAAATTCCTAAGGTTTGTGCTCCTGTTTCAAAATTATCTCTGGTTCAAAATGATCCCACCGCTCTGCCACCATGTCAGGGTTCCCTCCCCACTCTGAACTCTAGGGTACAGATGTGGGGACCCACATGAAAGACCCCCTAAGCTTATTTCTACCAGCTTAGGTTAAAACTTCCCCAAGCCACAAATCTCTGTTTGTCCTTGGACTGAGGTATGCTGGCCCCACTAAGTGATTTAGACAAAGAATCAGGGAAAGGACCACTTGGAGTTCCTATTCCCACAAAATAGCCCCTCAAGCCTACATCCCCTTTCCTGGGGAGGCTTGAAAAATAAACAAGGTGAGCACAAACCAGACCTTTGGGTTTGTAGCACACTAAAAACCCAATCAGATTCTTAAAAAACAGAACTTTATTATTTAAAAAAAAAGTAAAAGAAGCACCTCTGTAAAACCAGGATGGAAGGTAATTTTACAGACAATCAGATTCAAAACACAGAGGATTTCCCTCTAGGCAAAACTTAAAAGTTACAAAAACCAGGGATAAACCTCCCTCTAACACAGGGAAAATTCACAAGCTAAAACTAAAGATAAACTAATGCATTTCCTTGCTTTACTTACAGTGTTTGTAATCTAGATGCTTAGTTCAAGTAAGGCTTTGGGAGATGTATTTTCCCTGTCCTGATTCCTTGCTGACCCAGAGAGAACAAAGCAAAAACTTTCCCCCACAGATCTGAAAGTATCTTCTCCCCTTATTGGTCCTTTTGGTCATGTGCCAACCAGGTTACCTGAGCTTCTTAACCCTTTACAGGTAAGGAGGGTTTTTATGATATCCTTAGCTGTATGTTTATGACACAAGCCATGAACTTTCTTAGACTGCTTTCCTTCTTCTATGTTACAGATAGGCAATGGCATTCGAAACTTAAAGGTTTAAGGCTAATTAGTTTAATTTAAATGAGCTAGTGTTTGAAATAGATAACACTTTCACTTTGATAAATTAATGGTGTGGCAAAAAAACCCGCTAAAAGATGCTTCTACCTATAATAAAATACGATGCTCTCTAGAATTCTAATACTTCATCATATAATTATATTACCTAATCTGATTTATTTTTCTGCATGAAACATAGTACAAATATTTCCTCTCCACATTAACATAAATATAATTTTAGATTTTATACAAATGTTAGTGGAAAAAACTCAAGTAACTCTGGAATCATATTTATTTATTGGGCATTTTGGGTAATGACTAGTATCAGAGAAAAGTGTATTATGATTTATTTTGTTGGCTTTGCTGATAGCATGAAATATCAGATTACATTACTTTGTTTGCATAGAACATCCATCTGCAGCCACACGTGGACCCAGGATTTGATTAGAACTGGTGAATACTGCTTAAATTTTCCCACAAATATCTGTGTCCAATCTTTAAATGAACTTGTTGCCTCTGTTTTTCTCCCTCTTTCCCATCTATTTTCAACAGATATTTGAACAAGTGAGGCCTGATCCAAAACCAAATGAAGTAATCATAAGACTCCCTTTGATTTCAGTGGTCTATGGATCAGGCCCTTAAGGGTTACTGGAATGAAGGTTTTCAGAAAATGAATTTCAAATTCATATGCACAGCAAATAAGTACTGAATGCTACTAGAGTACACAAAGGATGAAATACATCCTAGCCACATAAAAAGGTGGGTGTTTCCTCTCAATCCACATAGCTAAGAGAGAAGCTGCCCATAAACATCTGCAAAGCTACCTTGTTATCCTCCACCAAAACTCTCCTTAGCCATGATGCCTACAAAAATCTTCCGGTGTGCTGAGATCACTGCCTATCAGGCTGACCAGTATTGTCTCATTGTTAACTCATACTCCCCCATCTATTGGTCTATACCCAGTTTTCATCACTTATCTTAGATTGTAAGCTCTTTGGGGGCAGGGGACTGTCTTTTTGTTTCTGTGTTTGTCACAGCACCAGCTATAATGGGGTCCTGGTCCATGACTAGGGCTCCTAGGCACCAGAGTAAGACAAATAATAATAATAATTAATAATAATCAGGGTTTATGTGGATGAGTATGAAGAGGTGGAGGAGATGATATCTACCACACAAATCATGGGCCAGTGAGCTGCACAGGGCTCTCAGACACTTGAGGTTGGAGCAACAGCTGCAACCCCTCTGTACCAGTAGTACAGATGTTTTGGGCATGAGTAGTATGAAATGTTTTGGTATGCATGAGGCTGGCCAAAGGACCATTTCTACCACATATAGCGGCTGTAAAGGCACCCCGCGTTAAACCGTGGCATCTGCATTCCTTCTGCAGCCCCTACATGAGGTTTAAGACATGTATATTTGATGCATTATGCAGAGTAAATTGACTTAGAACTGTTTTCTCCGCCTTCAGAACGTTTTTGTCTGTTCACTCTTGTCTAGTCCCTTCATCCCACCTAACAGAAACGTTGTATGCACAGACCAGTGATATCTTATGGGGAATGTGAGGCGCCCAAAATGTTTAATTTCTCTGTTTTTTAGAGCCCAAATCTTGTATACCATGGTTACTATTAAAAAATCAACATTTGTGAACAGGTCCCGCTACACAGGTCCCCTTGTTATTTTTTATTCTAAGTCAAGGGAACTGTACTATTCCAGAATTATATAGGCAAATACCAATTTCTTAATGCAGATCATTTATCAATTAATTTCAACCATGGGAGAGAGAGAGATTGGGGTGAAATCTTGCAATGGTAATGTTTCTGTCTAAAGGGATCATGGTATAGAAAGTTTAAAACAAAATTATATTTTCAGCTAAGTGATATTTAACTTTGGTAATTAAAGTTGCGATCTTCGTAAGTAAAGTATTTTAATATAGTAAGTGTATACTAGCTCTAAAATATTCATTGGTGTATTTCTTTTTTCTTTTCTTTTTCAAAACTTTTCATTAAGGCAAAGTTACAATAATGTTAACATACTAGATCGTACATTACTTATTACTTATTCAGATTCAGGTTAATGTTCAATAAACCTGGCTAAAGATTCTGGCTTGCTGGCTGGGGAACCCTCCTTCTCTGAGTTCACTAAAAAGGGTGACCAAATTTCTAAATACTACTATCTTGGCGCTTCTCTTCTGTAAGTACTTGGTGTGAAAAGATTTTCCACTACCGGGACCATCCATATTTTACTATATCACAATTCCACAGGACAAGAAGTCATGTTTTTCCAATAATGTGAAACACACATTAGTGCATTTCTAAGTGCTATCTGGTACATGTATTGTGTAACACTACTGTTCGAGCAAAATAGCTTTAGGGGCTAATCCCCATTAGCCTACACCTATAGGCCATGTCTTATTACTTGGTGCTGCTACTGTACACTCTTACCATACAGCATTCTACAGCAAACCAACTGTAAGTGAGTGAATGGTGAATTAGCCCTTGTGGATCTGGGTCTAAGCTCACTTACACCAGTGTAAATCAAGAATACCTCCATTAAAGTAATTGGAATTACATGACTGTAAAAACAGGCAAGTGAAGTCACAATCAGGCCCACTGTGCTCTGCAGTGACAGCATTAAATGCAGTAGGTGATGTCAAGAACTAAAGTGAGATCATATCAAATAAATCAAACATTATTTTTAATGTTGGAATTTAAGACTCTAATTGAAATATATATTTTGACAGCATTATCACTACCTGCCTTCCCCATACACCCATCCCCACTGTAAGAACAAACACTGGCATTATTCTCTTTGTGATCATAGTTAAACCAAAGGAACCCAGTGCAGATAAGTCTCCCAATGCATCCCCTCTGGCATTCCCAGGCTCTGCTGTTGTGAAAGCAAGAGATGTCAGGCAGACATGCCAAACCCATGAAAAAAACGCAGAAATTGGGCTTGTTTTTGTCTTAATTGGCTTGTGGATTGCTTGTTGGCTAGTTTTTGGCTTGTAGCTTGTTGCTTGTTTGGCTTGTAGCTTGTTGTAGCTTGTTGCTTCTTTTTTTTGATTGGCTCCCAGCAAGCAGGGACAAGGGGTGGCAAACAGGGGCAAGGATGGGAGACAGTCAGGGGTGCACAGCAGGCCACCACAGGCCCAGACTGCACGCCGGGGGGATCTAGTCACATAGAGTGTTGGGGTTCTTAGGGATTGGCTTGTTTTGGCCTTGTTTTGAAATGGGATTAGCTTGATTTTTGGCTTATTGTGAAAGGCGGGGTGCTTATTTACTGCATGAAAGTTGGTAACTGTGATCTAAGGCCATTCTGGAAACGAGGAAGAAGATCCTCAGCTGGTGTAAATGATCATCACTACATTGTGTTCAGTGGAGCTTGACATTTTGCACTAGCTGAGGATCTGTCCGAAACGGGTGTCGGAAATGGCAGCAAGTGGTGCTGATACCAAGCCACTGGGCTGACTAAAAATCTTACATTTCATTTTTTAAATGGTTTTAGGAAATTCGTTTTTTGAAACAGATTTAGTATTGGAAACCTTGCGAATTAAAACAAGAAAAATAAAAAATGTTGGCATTTACACATGAACAGCTGCAGCTCTGTTGTGCTTTATAGTTACTGTACACTGTGGGACAGCGTTTGAGCCAGTTCTGAAATTAAAATTGATGAAAAATATTTAATTTGCCTGACAATCTTTCTTTTTGGAGGTTTGTAAAGCATTTCTAAATGCCAAGAGTTGCAAAATCAAATTCGTTTTTGCCTGCTCTATCTCTATTTTCAGCGTACTTTTAACTATCCTGGCAGGTTTATGAAATGTGTCTTTAACTTATTGCTATTCAATGCATACCCTAATGATTTTGAAAATAATGAATAGCATGGTATTTTATATCCCTGTAACACCTCCATCCAAGGAGCTGAAAGTGTTTGACAAATGCTAATTAAATATTAATTAATATTAGTTTCAGTTTCAATATGCCTGGAGAGGATGCCAGTTTATTTGTTCTATTACATAAGTACACATTAAATAAATTACTAAGTGCACATGCTTCATGCAATGATAATGATCAGTAACTTAACATCTGATTCTCTACTCCTTGCTCAAACAAAACTCTATGGAAATTTCTATGGAAATTTCATTCCGAATATTAATTCTGGGTAACTGATGTTCTTATTTTGCGTAAGAAGTTACAAGTATTAAGCTGTATGCTCTTCAGTGTCCATTAGCTGTCTTTGCCAATTCTCAGTCAACTGAGTTCAATGGGAATTACGCCTGGATACACTCGCAATACAAGGCTCTTAAAATAGTGTGCCACAGATATTTCAAAACTTACTTTTCACCAAGCACACTGATTTTTTGTTAACACAGGAAGATTTGTAAAAGGGAAAAATAATGCACTTTTTGGCCTGTCACAAAAGACAAGAACTGAGCAGGAAAATAGTCAAAGTATGACTTTCATCTCATCACTTGATCTTAGCAGAACTCTTACTTCCTGATCATCAAAGCTGAAACATCATAAAGGCTTTTGCAGAGGAGGGAGGGTCATGAAAGGTTTAGAAGAAAATTCTAAATAAGAATTGCAATAAGTAGCTCAAAGTTGCTGGTAATTGTAGGTAATAATATCTACCACCTACATGTGGCTGGATATATCTTGTATGCAAACCTTCTGCATTTTCAAATTTCACCTGTTACTGACTGGGAAACTAAGTTACAGGTTGTGCCTTGCTTTGGGTGTGCTGTGACTTAGTGGAATTGTCACAGGCTTGAGAATCTGGATTCTGGCACTGATTTTTGTGGACTTGGGTTGGTTATTTAACTTATCTTTAGCTTTCTAGGGACAGATTCTGTGCTGTTCAGGGATCTACTCAGCACAGGCAAGTGGAAGAGAGGGGGGTCATCAGTGAGCTTGTTATGGTTCCCTGTTTTTGTGGATAGATCTTTGCCAGGTCTGGCCCAGCATAAATTAGAACAGCCACAGGTTCCTTTAACTTGTGCCTCCTGGCTGTGATCCCCCACGGACCATGTGCCATCTGAGAGTTGCCCAGGCACAGCTGCGTTCCGATCCCATTCCTCCTCACATGTTGTCTATGGAGAGGAGAGGGCGGTTGGTGGAAGACCTAGATGTAAATTGATTTTTCCACTAGCTGAGGCATCTGTTCCATTGAGGAAACACTTAGCAGGCTAAACACAGCCAGTTTCAACTGGTGCATAAGAGCTGGCCCACAGGGAGAGAATCTGGTCCCCAAACTGTGAATTGGGGGTAATAATATTTAGTTACTTCACAGGGTGATATGAGGCACTGCATAAATGATGGATGTAAAGTGATAATTTAATTGTGTCTGTAAAGTTCTGTGTACTGTCAGTCAGAGGCAGAGTAGGGAATATAACTCAGGATTTCCGAGCTCCCACCACTTCCTCCCTCTACTAGACCTTCAGGGTGAGGGAGAAATATTAATTTTCTAGTATAAATTGTGAGTGGAAATGGGTTTTTCAGGCTTTTGAAAACATCTAGAAAATGGCAAATATTAGAATTTTTTTTCAATATTTTGTAACATTCACCCCCAACCTCAGACACAGGGAGCCTTTGTCTCAGCCAGCAGGGGAAGGAAAACTCTGGGCCCTTTAAGGATTTCCCCCCCTCTTTTTTTAACTCCCCTCCTCGTGGGCACTCAGCGTGCTCATGGGCTTGAGAAGGGAGGTACTGCTTGGCTGATTGGTTGGACAGAAGGGTGCAATGTAAGCCAGTTGGCTCCTATGAACCTTAGGGAAGAGCTTAGAAACCTTTGCACCTGGCAGCAAAAGATTTGTGATTAGAGTAGGGCCAGATTTTTAGGTTTTTCTGTGGACAAGATGTTAGCTGTTTCTGGGGGGCTGGGAAGAATTTTTTCCCCCTCATTGCAAGCTAGAGAGGCCTGGGCGATATGGTGTTTATATATCTTCATCCTAGAAGCCAAGAGACCTGGTGGGAAGGGAAGGTTGTAAACTGTCTGTTGTCACTGCTTGGCAGGTATCCAGTGCAGGCAATCATTCAATAGGGAGCCCAGTTTCCTGATAAGCTGGAATTGAAAGTGAATTTGGAACAGAATCTCCTAAAGAAACTGGGGAATGGTCCTGGGCCTCTTAATGTCTGGTACAGCAAAGAGACAACACTCTCTTCCTCATCCCCATAACTCTTGTCTAAGGGGAGGACGTGGGGTACCAGTTATGCTGTTCAGACCAGATTAATGGTGGGTGTGTAGTAGCTAAGGGCAGCCCTCCCCAGGTAGTATGGATTACAAAGGAAAAGCGACCTGCACTGGATGACTTATTGCTGGATAGCTCATGTTTCTTAATAAAGCTGTGGTCTAATTAAATGATATTCCTGGCGTCTTCTCTTTCCTTCTGGTGTGTCGGGACAATGCTCCAATTTTGCAAAAATTCAGTGAACTCAAAACCATACCGATTTTGTTTTTAAAAAATAGCTACAAAAAGACTTGTATTAAATATTTGGCTCTGCTCCAGTTTCATATGTTAAAAAAAGCAAGTGAACCTTACTTGTGTTCTGTTGAATTTAGCCATTTCAAATAGCTTTCCCTTTCTAGCATGACTGTTTTATTGCTATCAGACCTTAACTTAGCTGAAGTTCTTCTGGTTTACCCTGGTTTAAACATATAAAGAGCCAGATTTTCAGAAGTACATGTACCCAGATTTCATGCATGAAAACTCTAATTCTCATGTTCAACCTCTGTTTTGTGCATGCATCAAGATATGAGTACATGCAAATCAGGAACTGGGCACACACACTGGAATTTGTGTCCCTGCAGGTGAGGCAGGCATAAAATTGTGTGCAAGCTTTTTCATGTGCACACCCTGGAATCTGGTAAGGCCCAAATCCTGGTGATACACCCAAATGACAACATGGTGCTGCCCATAGTAGTGCATGTAACTAAATATGTTACATGTGAGGTGATTACAATACAAATAAAAATAAATGTGTGATGCTTTGCTTCTGGTTTACCACTCTTGGAGGGTTCCTACAGGAGTAGTCTATTTGCTGCTGCAGCACTAGTTTACGGCTTGCTGTAAATAGCAGCATACAGACCGGACCAACCATGTTCTGTGTGGTGATGACATGTTCTAACATATTTTCAAGATGTATCTGATAGTCTACTCATGTGTGCCATGGCAGCAGGGCCACCTGGGAGGCAGGGAATGAGCCCCAGGACCCCCATTTCAGAGAGCCACCAAACTGAGTGGCATTGCAACCCGGTGCATGGGTCACAATGCTACTCAGGTTTGGCCCAGCTGCCTCTCCATCAGGCTGAACCTGAGTGGCACTGCGATCCTATGTGCCATGTCACAACGTCTGGAGCGGGGAGCCCAACTCAGCCCCTGTGGGACTGGAGCCCCTGCTGCGGGGTTAGTGTGGGGCATGCCAGCTCTTCAACGCCCCACTCCATCCTTTTTTCATGAGTGTTTTTGTACCATTGGTGTTCTGGGGAGGGGGGGGGCACTCACTTTCAGATTTTGCCCCAGGCCCACCTGCATGCCAGGATACTATCTAGATGCCCACATGAATACACTACTGCTTGTGTGAAGGTCTATGGCTTTTCCCTCCTGCACAGATGTCAGCAAGATTTATCTCTGTAAATGTATGTCTCTATCAGTGTCTATCTGTTTGCCGTTTTTTTACTCTACTGGATATTGATCATGTCTGGAAGTATTCTCAAGTTTGTTTAGCCTTCTTCCCTAGCTGAAGAAAATGAGTAGAGTTTAAATGCCTTGGAATGAAGCCAAAAACAAATATTTATTTTTGGATGTGTATGTGGGTTGTCTGGTGACTGGAGCCAGGAGTAGCATCGGGCTCGGGGTCATGCCATGGGTCAAGCCAGAGTCTGACTCAGAAATCATGCCAAGGGTCAAAGCCAGAGTTGGCAACTGGGGGTGGTAACAAGAACAGGGATGAGGTGTGGTAGCAGGCATGAGGAACAGGAACCAGGCAAGGAAGCAGGGACTTGGTTTCAAGGTCTGGGCAACAACAGGCCTAGCGACTAGTTGCTCAGGCAAGGGATGGGACAGGAACAGGAAGCTTTATACCCAATGATGTCCAATCACTAGTCTGCTGTAAGTCATCTGACCCTGCTGAGTCAGCGGGTATAGCATCTGGGGTGGGGTATTAGCAGCAGTTGCCATGTCAGCCCTTGCAGCTTGATGGCACAGAGGATAAGGCTCCCGCGTGGCAGCCCTACAAGCCTGGATTTGAAACTTGATTCCCACAAACACCCATTTCAAGGGTGATCCCTGGATGCCTTGGGCCAGGCTGCTCAGGATGATTCCTGTGGAAGGCCCATACTTTTTCAGGGGTGTGCACATGATGAGTTGGCTCCCAAGAGTGTTTTTGGGCCCATAGCCCTCCCAATCAATCACAGAGTACAGGGTCCCTCTGTGACTTTGGAAGTCCAGGATGTCATGGACAAGGTACTCCTCATGGTCTTGAACTTGAACCAGGGGTGGAGATGGCATATGCTGCCTGGGGAACGGATTGTCAAGGAAAGGCTGCAGGAGGGAGACATGTAAGACTGGGTGCATCTTCTAGGATCGAGGGAGTTGTAATTCAAATGATCTGCTGAGTAATAATGAAAGGGCCTTCTTATTGATGACCTAATTTGTGTGCAGGTCAGCTGGTCTGCAGGTGTTTTGTGGACAGTCATATTTTCTGGCCTGCCTTTATAGTTGTGGCTTCTGGTGGTGTTTGTCAGCATGGCATTTGTAGGCTGTTTCGACCACTTCCAGATGCTCATTTAGGTTGTCTTGGGTTTAATGAATGGTCTGCACCAGATCAGAGGCAGCAGGAACCATTGTGGACAAGAGGACAGAAGGGTGGAAACAAGAATGAAAACCATGGCTGGAGGAAAAAGAGGCTGGATTGGGTAGAGGAGTATTCCACATTATATGCAAATACAGTGATCAGGAATACCACAACCCAGTTGTTTTGGCAGTGGTTCAGGAAACAGTATAGGTATTTTTTAAGCACCTGGTTAACCCATTCCAGTTGGCAAGTGGTGGTGTGTGGAGGATGCTTGGGGCCAGACATTTAGGAAGTGAAACTCCTAGATCAGCTGCTGCTGATTCAGAGCCTTGGCAGATTGTAGCTATTCTAGATTTTTATGGTTAGAAGATTAGGATGAGGTGTTTGACTCCCCCATGGTATTGTCGCCAAGTCTTCAATCCAGGCTTGATGGTGAGTAACTCCTAGTCTGCTATTTCATAAATGTGTTCAGTTGAGGTGAGTTGTCATGAAAAATATGCAAATGGATGCATTTCATGTTGGGACCCTGTTTCTTGGACAATACTACACAGAAATGTCATACTCAAGGACAAAGGTCAGGATCAGGGTGGACCAGATCTGGGGAAGATGTGAAAGTTATCTTCAGGAGTTCAAAGGCCTCTGGGGGCCAGTGAAACCTTGCAGGTTTTTGGAGGATTGCAGTTATAGGGCCAGCGACCTTTGGCAATCCCAATGAATCTCTCAGAATCTCAGATGCTCCAGGGTTCTGCAATCCCACATTGCAGATACCTGCAATCCATGCACAGTCTGTTTGCTGACACGATGAACCCCAAAATTTGATGGATGATTGCTCAAATACACAACTCTCCAGTTTTCCATATAACCCCTGCTAGGGCAATTATGTGAGAACTTCACGGACATGATGGTTGTGGCTTGCTTGACTACTGGAATAGAGTAAGATATCATCTAGATATGCCAACAAACTGGTCTAGGATATCCCAAAATATCTTGTTGATCAGGTGCTCAAAAGTGGTGGGAACATTGGTGAGTCCAAAGGGCATTACCAAATACTTGAAGTGTCTATACCTTGTTCTAAAGTCTGTCTTCCACTCATCCCCTGCCTGGATTTGAACTAGATTATATATTCTTCTGAGGTCCACTTTAATAAACACCCACACTGATCGTACTCGATCCAAGAGTTTGGGATTAATGGTAAAGGGTAACAATTGCATGTAGTTATTTGGTTCAGAGCTTTGTAGTCTACAAAGTCTCATAGTACTGTCTTTCTTCTTTGGTAAAGGTACCAGGATGCCTTCAGGGGAGGCAGAGCAGTGGATAAAACGATTAGAATAGAACCTCAGAGTTACAAACACCTTGGGAATTGAGCTTGTTCATAACTCTGAACAAAAGATTATGGTTGTTCTTTCCAAAGTTTACAACTGAACATTGACTTAATACAGCTTTGAGACTTTACTATGCAGAAGAGAAATGTTGCTTTTAACCATCTTAATTTAAATGAAGCAAGCACAGAAACAGTTTCCTCACCTTGTCAAATCTTTATTTAAACTTTCCCTTTATTTTTTTAGTAGTTTACTTTTAACAAAGTACTGAACTGTTTTTGCTGTTTGTGTGTGTGTTTGGTCTCTGCTGCTGCCCGATTGCATATGTCTGGTTCCAAATGTGGTGTGTGGTTGACTGATGTGTTCGTTGACTGGTGTTCATAACTCTGAGGTTCTACTGTAGTTAGTTTTTTCTGGAGATACTCCCTTAATTATGATAGCTCTGGTTTGGACATAGAATATATACGCCCAAATGGAACCTTGGCGCCGGGCTGAAAGTTGATGGGGGTAATCGTAAACACAATGCAGTGGTAGTGAGTCTGCATTCCATTTTTCAAAGACACCATGGCAGTCTTGGTACTTTTGCATGTAATTATTGGTTTATTGTATTACATTTGTCTTTATTAGTCTTTACAATATATATGAAAAGTATGAAACTGAAATATAAAAGGATGTAGCTCAGCATTAATTTCTCAGCTTGTTTGGAAACAGCTAGCACATTTCTTTGCACTAAAGATCTGTTCAGTGCCTTTTATATCTTGAGTAAAATTACCTACTTTGACACAGAATTTTCTTCAAGCTCGCTTGGTCTGCAGTACAGTATGATAAAGTATTAGTTAACTGTTAGAGGAGAGAGAAAATCATGTAGAATTGTATTATACAGTATTGTTTCTGAAGTATTTTTTTCTCCTTGCAGGACTGTTCTATTTACTTTGACCTCTGCAGTTGTGCTTGTCATCACTACTGACTGGATCAGCTGGGACAAGTTGAATCGTGGATTTCTGCCAAGTGATGAGGTCTCAAGAGCCTTCCTGGCTTCTTTCATCTTAGTGTTTGACCTTCTTATTATCATGCAGGTACATTGTCTCAATGTTTCATTCAGGCTGCTGAAGCTGCCTAGTCACCGTATTTCCACTAGAGCAAACACTGTTCAACTGAGACTTCATAAAGTTAAAGAAATGTTTTGTTTGCAATCACTACTGAGAGATTTTACATCAACAATTCTCAGGGACTTTGTAAAAAGCCAGTTGGCCTTTTATTGTGAAAACATTGCTGATTTGTTTTGCTAAGAGTGCCAGGTAAGAACTTGGTGACTTTCCAAATGGGAAGGTATCTTCTGCCAAAACTACACTGGGGGTGGGGGGAGGGAAGCTAGTCATTTTGTAAATGTAAAGCCTCTATTATGAGGATGAGAGAAACTCAGCAAAGCAAGGAAAAAAAGACTGCCTGTCAGGTCAAAGGCTTACAATATTTGAAATGTACACAATATAGGGATGCATTTTTGTGATGAAAATTAACACTTGCTCTCAGTATTCAATATTTCCATTTTCATGTAAACAATATTTTGACAGTGACAGTTTGCTGCATTGCAATGTCTTTCACCAGTCAGTGTAACTAGGCAGATAATTTGTTTTACTCCTTCCAGTGGCTGCTCTTTGGTATCTGGAAATTAAGAAAGGAGTATATGCAGTAGATATAAGTCCAAACAACTTGTTTCATGTGCCATTATGCCTTACCCATCACCTCTGTCTATTGCTTGAGTTTTGTCATAGTGGTGTCTGAAGACAACTCTGATACTCTATCAAGAAAGGTCACTTTGGCTGACTTGGTGGAAGAGGCTGTTTGGTGTTCAAAATGACAAATGTTATTTGTCCGGGAGTTGCATCATTCTGTTAAAGTTTAATGAAGACGTCCATAATAACTGGTTGGGTTTCCTCTTTTTTGGGCATGCTACTGCATCTTTGTTCACAATTACTGAAATCTATTCACAAAGGTAACCAAATCGAAGAAGTGTTCAGTTCTGTCTGATGAGGTACCAACTTCCCTGTAAATAGTGACAAGTATCCATCACCAGAGTAATTACCACAGAAGTGACAATGTCATAGCAGCTAGATTTTATCAGCACTGTGATGGGACATCAGAGGGGTATAAACTTCTACAGTTTTGCTTCATTTTAAGTGTCCAGGAGTAAACCAATGTGCTGTTTGTTGTTTGAATAGAAGGTTAAGAAAAGAAGTTCAGATTAAATGTCTAATGAGCCCTTCAGAGAGACAAGGTGGGTGAGGTAATATCTTTTATTGGACCAACTTCTCTTGGTGAGTGAGTCCTTTATCATGTTTTCTTCTCTCCCATTCTGCATTTTACATTTAATTTGGTCTTTTAAAAAGATGCAAGAGGGTGTATAATAAATGGATCTACTTTGTGTAACTGTAATGAAAGCATGAATAGAAATGCACCAGACAGCCTCCTATCCTGCACTGACTATTGTGTGCCACATATAGAAATGGGGCTGTCTTAATCCCAAAATCATTATTAAACCATCCTTTGGAGTTTGAAAAATGAAGTCACCATATTTTGACCTTGGGGGTTTTGAGTTTAGAGAATTTGTATTTGAAAAGAACTGTCTCATGCCCTATTCCATATTTTTACGACATAAAGTAAGACTTGCTCTAATTGCATATATGTGTGTGTGTATGTACATATAGTTGCTATTTTCTCTTCAAGGTTGGTAATGCAGTGTCCAGTGGCCAATTGAAGACATCGGTATGTTAGTGAATTTGAACAAAGCACAAAAAACACTGACACTTAACAAGAGCACCACATGCAGGTTGTCATCTTGCTCCAAATTTCTGTCTGTGACTGTGGTCACCAGGCACAAATGATGTAGCACATCAGACCTTAGTGTCCCCTTCGTTCTTTCGTCAGAGGCCTGAAATATATTCACCAGCTCACTGCTGAAGCAATGTGCTGGCTATCAAATCTAGATATAAATTTGTGATCGTTGCTACCTATCCAAGCCATGTGAAAGAATGATGTTTGTACAGTGGAGTTACTTACTTTTTAAGATATTTATTCAGAATCCACAACTAAGATAACACATTTTATTTGCATTGTGGTTATAGTATCAGTGCTTTGCATGGGAATAAAACCAAGCTGACCCAGCACAGTATTGAATTACAAGCAAAAATCAATATTAAAATCAGAACCCTGTGATTATACTACAGGGAAACAAGCATATTTTGGAATTAAATGTATGCACACATTCTCTTAAGGGCAGTGGCAGTTTTTACAGATCTCAGTAAGCTTTTCCAGCAGAATAGCAGACTAAACAAAAACCAGTATTGGGTTAAATCCTCTAATTTCCATGTGAGGATGATATTAATTAAGGGCACAGATGAAATCTCATTTAGTGTTCTGAGTAGTGTATAGAAATATGTTTTTTCTGCATTTGAATGGTAGCATTACTCCTATCAATGTGGCAAAGTTTAGCAACAGGAGAAAAGTAACTGAGTTTGGAAAGCCATTCTTGATGCTGTGAAAAATAATTACATTAATGTAAAGGACAAGTTTGCTTGCTGAATATTATTAGAATTTAATATTTATACAGGCCCCCCTGTAGAGCAAAGCACTTTAGAAACAAATAAAGAAGTGACAGGACCCTGCCCTGGAGGGCTAAAATTATAAATTAGACATAACATAGCAAGTGATGCCATAAACAGAGGGTGGCGGTGGGAATATGGGAGGCCAAGTGTTACCCAGGGAGAGATATTAAGTTATGCTGATTGTATTGTGCACTTCTTTTCACTTCCTTTTCGGGGCCAGGCAGTGTCAGGAAGCTATAGCCATGTCTTCCCTCCCCGCATCCAGGAGGAGAAGCCAGAGATCTCAGATGCCATTTGTTGAAATGTAGATTTGAGAGTCATGAATGTATACACAGTAAATAAAGCCATGAAAGCAGATCCTGAGTTACACTGAAAATCCACAGAGAGGAGAAAGTCAAGGAAGATCAATAGGGGATGTTGACTGTCAAAGGCAGCAGATAGATCAAGAATGATAATGTTGGAGAAGAGCTCCTTGGATCTGGCTACAGGCAACTCATGAGTATACTTAATGAAAGCAATCTTTGTAGAGTGGAGCAGGCAGATGTGAGATTACACAAGCACCCAGAAGAGAAAGGAGGGGAAGTTAAGGCCATGAGAATGTGGAGGTTAAAGGCAGGAGGGAGATGATTGGTAGTTGTATTTTTTTAAAAGAAAGAGAATGTGTAACCCACACACCTCCTGGGAGTGGTGTTCGGTCCCCTCTAGTGGCACCAAGACTACTTAGAGATGAATGTGTCTGCTACAGCCTTAGCAGAGCCCTGGAGCTTTCGGCTCATGCAGTAGAGCAGGGATCGGCAACCTCTGGCACATGGCCCGCCAGGGTAAGCCCCCTGGCGGGCCAGGCCAGTTTGTTTACCAGCCGCGTCCGCAGGTTTGGCCAGTCGCAGCTTCCACTGGCCGCGGTTCACTGCTCCAGGCCAATGGGGGCTGCAGGAAGCAGCGCAGGCTGAGAGATGTGCTGGCCGTCGCTTTCCACAGCCCGCATTGGCCTAGGACGGCGAACTGTGGCCAGTGGGAGCCACAATTGGCCGAACCTGCAGACGCGGCAGGTAAACAAACTGGCCCAGCCCTCCAGGGGGCTTACCCTGGTGGGCCACGTGCCAGAGGTTGCTGATCCTTGCACTAGAAACTCATGCATTTAGCTCCAGAGGTCCCAGGTTTAATCCCGCTTGATGATGACCAGGGTCTGTCAGTATTACAAATGCACATTTTTTCATGGTAAAACTAAAGTCCAACTTCAGACATGGTGGAAGCAGGTGCAAGTCCACTGACTTTAATGTGTGCTTAAACCAAGTCAGAATTTAGCCCCAGTTTTGTCATCCTTTCCCTACACTGAAGTTAATTAAGCTGTCCATGTTTGTGATTTGTTTGGTTGTATCTTTCCTGATACATGTGATGCCACAATCAACACGTACAGAGTCCTGCAAATCCATGGATATCAGCTTTATATCCGCATCTGCAGATGTGGATATCTGCAGACCATTTTTGCAGATTGGATGCATAAACAAATTTTGTATTTGCACAGGGCTCTAAATATAGGATCTCAAAGGTGGGAAAGCAGCTGTCTGCACCTCATAGTCTACGAGGTTGCTTCCCTGCCTTCCAGATCCTATATTCCCTCACCTCCTGGCCCTGTACTTACTCACCTTGCGGAAGCACTTACATGAGAGGAAAGTGATCAGGAACAGCCAGCATGGATTCACCAAGGGAAGGTCATGTCTGACTAATCTAATCGCCTTCTATGATGAGATTACTGGTTCTGTGGATGAAGGGAAAGCAGTGGATGTATTGTTTCTTGACTTTAGCAAAACTTTTGACACGGTCTCCCACAGTATTCTTGTCAGCAAGTTAAAGAAGTATGGGCTGGATGAATGCACTATAAGGTGGGTAGAAAGTTGGCTAGATTGTCGGGCTCAACGGGTAGTGATCACTTGCTCCATGTCTAGTTGGCAGCCGGTGTCAAGTGGAGTGCCCCAGGGGTCGGTCCTGGGGCCAGTTTTATTCAATATCTTCATAAATGATCTGGAGGATGGTGTGGATTGCACTCTCAGCAAATTTGCGGATGATACTAAACTAGGAGGAGTGGTAGATACGCTGGAGGGCAGGGATAGGATACAGAGGGACCTAAACAAATTGGAGGATTGGGCCAAAAGAAATCTGATGAGGTTCAATAAGGATAAGTGCAGGGTCCTGCACTTAGGACGGAAGAACCCAATGCACCGCTACAGACTAGGGACCGAATGGCTAGGCAGCAGTTCTGCGGAAAAGGACCTAGGGGTGACAGTGGAGGAGAAGCTGGATATGAGTCAGCAGTGTGCCCTTGTTGCCAAGAAGGCCAATGGCATTTTGGGATGTATAAGTAGGGGCATAGCGAGCAGATCGAGGGACGTGATCGTTCCCCTCTATTCAACATTGGTGATGCCTCATCTGGAGTACTGTGTCCAGTTTTGGGCCCCACACTACAAGAAGGATGTGGATAAATTGGAGAGAGTCCAGCGAAGGGCAACAAAAATGATTAGGGGTCTGGAACACATGACTTATGAGGAGAGGCTGAGGGAACTGGGATTGTTTAGCCTGCAGAAGAGAAGAATGAGGGGGGATTTGATAGCTGCTTTCAACTACCTGAAAGGGGGTTCCAGAGAGGATGGTTCTAGACTATTCTCAGTGGTAGAAGAGGACTGGACAAGGAGTAATGGTCTCAAGTTGCAGTGGGGGAGGTTTAGGTTGGATATAAAGAAAAACTTTTTCACTAGGAGGGTGGTGAAACACTGGAATGCATTACCTAGGGAGGTGGTAGAATCTCCTTCCTTAGAAGTTTTTAAGGTCAGGCTTGACAAAGCCCTGGCTGGGATGATTTAATTGGGGATTGGTCCTGCTGTGAGCAGGGGGTTAGACTAGATGGCCTTCTGAGGTCCCTTCCAACCCTGATATTCTATGATTCTAAGCAGCTGCCTCCCTCTCCAACTGACTTGATACGGCAATAATGAAGTCGGGAGAGGTTTCCTAAATAGCTTGGTTGCTTAAACCGCTGCAATAGGAGCATGTGGGATTCTGTTGCCTGCCTGGATCTATCACCTCCCCTTTCTCTGTATATGGGGGAGTGGGAAGGTGAGGAAGCAGTTTTATAAGCTATGAGCTGCATACAGCTTTTCCCCTGCCTTTGAGATCCTATATACAGTACACATGCATGCACACAGATGCTCCTCCTGAGAGGCACTGTGCTGCTGCGGGTGCCGTGCGCATGCGGATATAGATAAAAGATGGAGTGCGGATTGAAGGTTGGATATGAGTTGATTTTTGTGGATGCGGATTAAAGAGTCTAGACCACAAACCCCAAAGTACTCCATTTGGACAAGTTAGATTTCAGAGTGTGCATTACTTACTCTATGCAATACAATTTTTGATATCAAGTGTTTGAAGGAAGTTTCCTAATGGTTAGAAGCCAATGACAGCTAGATGATTAAATACCATCTATCCAGAAGTGTTGGATCCCTGCAGAGTACGTTGTGAGCGCTTCCTGGACTCTGTGGAATTTTGAAAGATTGTGGAATATTTTTAGTATGTCTGTGGAGTTACACGGAGTAGAGGCCTTGCTGTGCACTTTACAAAGTTCAGGGTATACATTCCTATACTTCTTACAAATCATGACACTTTTTAACTGACAGAGCAATAAGATACAATGTCTGAGAGATATCAGAGCTCTGTAAGAATACTGTCACATTTAGTCATTTGTTTTCAATAGATGAAATTTATTTCTTCAGGAAACAGAATAAGCTCCAAAGTAGTACAGTGGAATAGGCAGAAAACAGACAATGTTTATATCTCAGCCTCTTTGAAAAATTGTAGTTTGGGGATCTAGGGCCAAATCATGAAGCCCAAAAAGCCTGTATGGGTTAAAAAAAGTGACCTGGTTTAGAGGGGAACTGTAGGTAGCTATACAAAAATTAAAATATGTATAACAAATGAAAGAAAGGGGAAGTTGATCATAATGAATATGAATCACAAACTAGGAATGGTAGAAAACTGATAAGGAAAGCAAAAGGACACAAAAAGAAATCCACGGCCAACAGAGTTAAGAACAATAAAGGGAGTTTAGTATATTAAGAGGGAAAATCCTAACAATGGCATTGGTCCATTCCTAGATAGAAATAGTAGAATTATCAATAATAATGCAAAAAGGCAGAGTGCTCAATAAATATTTCTGTTCTGTATTGGGGGGGAGATGATGTAGTTATATAATAACATTCTTCTTGAACAGAAAGAGCCCACAACAGAGGGAGAGAGCATGGTAGCGGAGTGAGCTTCCATGGTAAGGAGAGTTTGGCTACAGTAAGAGTTCAGCTGCGGCAGGGGAGGCTGAGGGATCATAACAATTAGAAAGGCGCCAAGTCCCCAAGAAAAATAATGGACAGGAAAAAAAATACATTTACCCAACACACCCATAACTTAAGCTACATAAAAAAAGTCACAAGAGTAAAACAATGCATGCAGAAGAACAGCAGCAAGATGGGGACTACCCAGTTTATTGCACAGAGTGAACCATGTATGATTATCTGCCTCATGGACAGGTGGTATATGTGTGTGTGCAGTGCAAGCAACTCATGTATCTCAGAGACAGAGGTGGAGGAGCAAAGGGAGACAGAAAGGTACATGGAGGAGATGTTTAGAGACATAGTGGAAAGGCTCAGACCCCAAATCAAACAAGATATATACCCCAAGTCAAAAAAGATAGTAAGAGGCCCAAAAGAATGTCACCATGGCTGAATAACAGAGTAATGGAGCCTGTTAGAGGCAAAAAGGCATCCTTTAAAATCCGGAAATTAAATCCTAATGAGGAAAATAAGAAGGAGCACAAACTCTGCAAGTAAAATGTAAAGGTATAAGTGTGAGGCAAACCCACAGCCTGACCAGGGCTTCATGCATACTTCAGCAGCCTATCCCTAAGCTGGGCCTGTGTCAGATGATCCCCTGGCACAGGTATTTCACTGACCACTCCAGAGCTGCAAGTTAGTCTGTGCAACAGCACTACCCAGCCAGGAATGCTCCTGCTGCCTCTCAGTGTAACAAACTCCCTCGGCTTCTGGCCTGCCCCGGATCCAGACCTGTTCCTGCCCCAGCCTTGACTGAGCTTTGTTCCGCCTGCCCCTGCCTTGTTCAGGCCCTTCTGTGACCCTGCTTCAGCCCTGTTACTGACCCATTCCAGCCCCGCATCTCCCTCTTGACCCCCAGATCCTTGGACTTACTTCAACCCACCTTCAGTCCTTGGCCTGCATCTGGACTCCGACCACAGTACTGACCTGGCTTGTCTATGAACTCTGACCTCAGTTCTGACCCATAACCTGTCTCCAGGCCTGGTTTCAACACTGCCCTCGGCCCAGTCCTGACCCTACATCCGGCTTTGACCACTGTACCAACCACCAGCCCTTACTGCCTGGAACCAGAACCTGACACTAAGGCAGACCAAGAAAAAAATTGAGAAGCGACTTGCTAAAGATGCGAAAACTAAGAGTAAAAAAATGTTAAGTACATGAGAAACAGAAAGCCTGCCAAACAGACAGTGGGGCCATTAGATGACAAAGTTGTTAAAAGCTAAATGAATTATTTGCATTGGTCTTTAGCGCAGAGAATGTGGGGAAGATACCTACATTTGAGCAATTCTTTTTGGATGATAAATCTGAGGTACTGTCCCAAATTGATGAGATTACAAGTTTGGTAGATAAAGATACTAAGAGCTCTGTAAGGCTTTTACATGGTTCATGGTACCACGTGGCATTTGATTAAAAAACTAAAACAATATATAAAACATGGCACACATTAAATGGTTTAAAAGCTGGCTAACTGATAAGTCTCAAAATGTAATTGTAAACAGGGAATTATCATTGAGTAGGTGTGTTTCTAGTGGGACCTCTCTAGGAGCAGTTATCAGCCCTATACTATTTAACATTTTTATCAATGTCCTTGAAGAAAACTTACAATAATTGCTGATAAAGTTTGCAGATATCACAAAAATTGGGGGAGTTGTAAATTATGAAGAGGACAGGTCACTGATTCAGAACAGTCTAGAATACTTGGTAAACTGGGCAAGCAAATAATATGGATTTTCATGTGGCTAAATGTAAATGTATACATCTGAGAATAAAGAATGTGGGCCATACTTACAGGATGGAGGACACGTTCTGGGGAGCTGTGACTCTGAAAAAAGATTTGGGGGTCCTAGTGGATAATCAGCTGAACATGAATTTCCGATGTGACACTGTGGCCAAAAGAGCTAATGAGATCCTCGGATGCATAAACAGAAGAATCTCAAGTATGAATAGAGAGGTTATTTGACCTCTATGTTTGGCATTGGTGCAACTGCTCCTGGAATACTTTGTCCCCCAGTTCTGGTGCCCACAATTCAAGAAGGATGTTGATAAATTGGAGAGGGTTCAGAGAAAAGCTACAAAAAGGAAAAAGGATTATAAAATATGCCTTATGGAGGTAGACTCAAAGAGATCAATCTCTTTAGTTTAACAAAGAAAAGGCTAAGGGGTCACTTGATCACAGTCTATAAATAACTGCCCGGGAAACAAATATTTAATAATGGGCTCTTCAATCTAGCAGAGAAAGATATAGCATGATCCAATGGCTGGACGCTGAAGATAGACAAATTCAGACTGGAAATAAAGCATGAATTTTTGACAAAGAGGGATTAACCATTGAAACAATTTACCCAGGGCTCCTGGTAGATTCTCCGTCACTGGCAATTTTTAAATCAAGATTCAGTGTTTTTCTGAAAGATCTGCTCTAGAAATTTTTTTTAGGAAGTTCTATGGCCTGTGTTAGACAGGGGGTCAGACTAGTTGATCACAATGGTTCTTTCTGGTCTTGGAATCTATGAATCTATGGTCACTTACTCAAGTAATCCCATTGAAATCAAATGGGACTCTTTTTATAAATAAGTCAAGCAGAATTTGGCCCACTGGATCACTTGAGGGGAAATATGATCAAATAGGTTCAGATAGTTTGCAGTCTTCTTCATCACAGGTGCTGGCTCTCTGTTAATATGGAGATGAGAAGGTATATAGCAAAGATTTTAATATTTTCCATTCTCCTGTAGATCCTTTCCCAAGTCTCTTAATCTGTTTCTCCGCTGAAGAAAGTAGTTAATTCAGGCATTTCTTAATTACTGTAAACCCAATATTATTAATGAATATACATGTGGCCCCAGATGAGGTAATGCATTTGGATGTACTTTACAGAGAATAATAATCATATTGCTTCATTTCAACAATCTGTTTTATTATTCAAAGCACTTATACTGTACCCCTTTCATTCGACACAAAATTTTAGGAGGAATAATTCTCATGCTAACTCATACTTAAAAAAATCTCATGCATCCTCAGTGTCAAGAAGAAGAGTTAAACAGTAGAAGGTTAGTAACTGGTAGAACCAGAAGGAAAGTTTCACAAGTGAGAGATTGATATGACTGAGAAGTGGAAACTTGAATAGGGAATCCTTTTAGGAGATAAAACCATAACCACGAAGACTAGCATGTAGAATACCAGACCTAATGGATGATTCAAAAGACTTCCATACTTTCCTAGTCATATACAGTACATAGATACTGTCATAATTTGTCATTAAATATGAACTATTCACGAGAACTTTTACTATAGAAAATGTTTTCTAATTCCTATGTTTTCTGATGGCATCAGTTCTTTATTGCTGAATTCAGAAATTCTGTCTTCTCACTTACAATTTAAGAAACTAGAATCTTGAGGAACTTGTGATATAAAGTCAATGATAACTGCTGAACTTGAAAACACAGAGTTGTTAAACTTAAACTGTTTCCAGACCTCCCCTGAAAATAAGTTATGTGCTGTAATTAATAATGAACATATTTAACCATGCTTTTTGTAATTTCTTCTCTAGAGCTGATACTGTACCTTTGGATGACAAATATTAATATGGAGAGTAGAAGTTTGGTAGATAGAAAAGATTTTAATACTTATCATTTTCCTATAAGTATTTTCCCCAGCCTCTTCATCTGTTTCCCTGCTAAAGAAAATAGTTTATTTAGACATTTCCTAACTCTGGCATTATGAATGTTTTAATTATGTCATTGGTAAGCCATGTATTATATAGACAAAATCAACAAGATTCTGATCTCATTTACATCTGTATAAAGCAGGAGCAACTCTATTTACTTTTAGTTAATATGGGTTTACACCAATGTACTGGTTACGTAGATTAGAATCTGCTCCCATGAATGGTTAATTTGTATAGTACATTAAAAATGTTTCAGTTAGCAATAAGCTGTTGATTTGCTTAACTATAAATAGTAAAAAAACAAACCCTTCTATCTGTACATAGAAGAGGTAAGATTTACATTCTTCCCAATTCTTTAGAAAATCTACACATCTTTATCAGTCTGATTTTCCCTTAACTTATTCTGGTTTTACACTACTGTAACACTATGGACTGGTGAAATTAATTTACAGTTGATGAAAATGAGAGGAGAATCCAGATTTACACTTATGTACGTGAGAGGAGGCCCCATAAGTATAGTTTTTTTGAAACATAGTGAAGATATGATTTTGTGGTTAATAGACAAAGCTGGAAGTACAAAACAAAATAACTTCATTTATACATTCTTTTGAGAACAGTGTCCTCACAGTTATACATTTAGTTCAGGAACGGTGTACATGTTTCCCCATTTCCTGTCAAGCAACAGAAGAAAATGTCCATGCACAGTTTGTTCCTGAGACAGTTTCCAAAATTTGAATGAAGAACCCAAGAAAAAGCTCTCCCTTTCGTGATCTGGTTATTAATGTGCTCCTTTCCCAATTTGCATGTTGTTTGTTTGGATTTGGTTTCAGCAAATGTGCTTGTAAAAATTTCCCATTCACTGTGAAAACTTCTAAAGAAGTGAATCTGTGAATGTCACAGTAGTTTCCATCATGCTTTTATTGGGTTTTGTAACATTTGAAAGCACAGGAAAATGAGCAAACACTAGCCGAACCCATTGAGAGGCAGCTATATTAATGAAGTTGGCAGCCATTTTGGAACCTTTCTGACATTTAGGCATTCTGTATGTGAGACACTGTTACATAATTTTTTATTTGCTACTGTTTTTCAGGAGGCAGATTTAGACGTAAGGGCAGGTGTTCAGTGAGTGATATTCTAAAGGAGTCAAGATAAATGAGTTTCACAAAAATATGACAGCAGGTCGAAGTCTCTCACTTATGTTCCTGGCCATTGTCACATGGCAATATTTTATGGTTAGGAGCAGAAAACACTAAGCTATTTCTTTCACTGGTTAAATGAAGGATTCTCTCTAGCTCAAAGTATATCGCCTTTCACTGGCATCTGCAACACAGCATTGTTTTAAGTTTTATCAGGTATTTTGAAGATGGGTTGTATTCAGTTAACTGAACAGTTTTTGCCTGTAATGCCTTATAGTAAAGGATGATTCCACAGCACTGCGTCTCTCTCCATGACGTCTATGAATACTGAAATGCCTAGGAAGCATCAACTCCTCTTGCCTTATAACCCAACTTACAATTCATCGATAATATGAATCCCTATGGTAGACTCAAGCTCATTCATAAACACAATTTCAGAAACATATTAGTAATGCTCCCTATGCCTTTAGTGATATCACTACAGTTCCTGCTGTTGGCTCAGGCACTGATCTTTCTGGCCTATCCTGCAATTGCTGTCTTTTCTGTATCTGCCATCTCTGCTGCTGTTTTTTGCATTTGCATCAGTATTACATTTCTCAGTGCTAAAGTATTTTGTTCATTTGCCCCTTACAGTTTTCTCTCCCTCTGGGCCAAGTCCTGGCCCTGCCTGGTTTCATGGTATGGAACTCTATGGAGTGGCAGAGCTGTGTATGCTGAAGTGCTCTCTGAGCTCCTCTCTCATGTCTCCTCAGAGGCACTTCCCAAAGGCTTCCTTGGATGCTTTCTGTGAGCATTCCTGTAAATCTGCCCACAGGTGCAGTCAGTGGGAACAGGGAATGGATCACTTGATGATTACCTGTTCTGTTCATTCCCTCTGGGGCACCTGGTATTAGCCACTGTCAGAAGACAGGATACTAGGCTAAATGGACCTTTGGTCCGATCCAATATGATCTATTCTTATGTTCTTATTAACAGGTTCTTTCCTGTCTGTCACTCATCCAGATGGACTAAGTGGGCCAGTGTGGCCCCCAACAATGATTCCCTAGCTGACAGTTCAGGAATGGATTTCAGGTTCCTGTGGGGTGAAGATACCACTTGCCTAGTGGAGAGAGATGTGTGAGAACTCAGAACAACCAGCGCATGATCCTCATTCCACCACCTCCCCCACACTGACATATTCTGTGATGAGAGCAATGGGAAAAGAGAGGTGATGTATCTGTAGAGGAAATTATCTAAGAAGTGGCTGATTCTTTAGCTGTTCTCCTTGAGCAGCCCCTCTGTATCCCATTGGTGCCTAGTCTGATTATTGTCAGAATAGGTCAGGTCAGTTCCTTGCCAGCAAGCATGGGAGTAAGAGATTTCCATGCCCCTTGTTTCTGCATATAGCTCATGAATTCGTCTTTTATCTCCAGCTTCCCATCCATAATCCTTGCTCTGTAGGTTTTGCCAGGAAATAAAGTAGAGCTGTGCCTCTCATACTAAGAGTGCCAGTCTTCTGGGTTTCCTTTTTCATATTAAGAATTAGTTTTGTATTTGGAAATGAATTAAAATAAAACCCATTACTTTTATTATGCATGGAATCTGAATGGAAACTTCTGTTTGGGGATGAATTTAATATTGCAAATAGAATGGTGTGAAATAGTCATAGCTAGGGCCCTACCAATTTCACTGCTGTGAAAAATGTGCCATGGGCCGTGAAATCTGAGCTCCCCCATGAAATCCAGCTATTGTAGGGGAGACCAAATTTCACAGAGTTGGGCAGCCGGAGAGCAGTGGCCGCTAGCTGAGAGCCCAGCTCCAAAGGCAGCACCATCACCAGCAGCAGCGCAGAAGTGAGGGTGGCATGGGTTATGCCAGGTGCTTTGTAAAACAGGAGTTACAGGAATTATTGTATTTTGAAGTCTGCTTCTCCTTCTGCATTAATAGAGGATGGTTGGGTTTGTGGTTAAAACACTGAATTGAGTCTCAGGTGATACAGATTCAATTCATGGCACCACCAGACTGCCTCTGTAACCTTGAGGAAAGTATGTAAGGCCATATCCTCAGTTTGATAAAGTGGTATATGTCCACTGAGCTCCAGTTTACACCAGCTGAGGATTTAGCCCTTAATATACATGTCACAGTTCCCCATCTGTTAAAGGTGAATAATACTTTCTTTCTCCCACCCTTTGTGTGTTTTGTCTATTTAGCCTGTAAGCTCTTCAACAAGGGACTGTCTCTTACTATGTACAGCATCTAGTATAATATGGCCCCAATCTTATTAGGGGCCTCTAGGTCATATTGTAATATAAAACTATATATAAGTAAGGCCCAATTTAATGTGTGATAGTGTGAAAATTGCAGATCCTGCAATATTAGGCTTCCACCAGTTTTGATTTTAATTATGTTACTTTGTACAGTCCACAATTTTGCATACATTTTGAGGTTTGCAACACACGTTTTTCCCCATTAATACAGAAGAACTCAGTTTATCAGAGCTGATAGTGGCTGGGGCTTGGGCTGTCAGGCCCATTCATTAATGACTGTAATATAGTTGCAGCAAACTGTCTGGTTTAAAAAAATTAGCAGGCACAACATCATACTTGAATGTGTATATTGTTCCAGCAAATTTTTCTTAAACAAACATATCTTCCCTGGCTTCTCCAAATTACCGCAATTAATAGGGGTCCATTATTACTTTTCTGCGATTTTCCATGTCTTGTCCACAACTCAGCTGCAATTATTTGACAATCATGCCACAATTCAAGTAATAATAATAATAAAATAATAACAACAACAATAAAAATAATAAGAACAGTTGACTTACCATTGGCCACAGTCTTTCCCTTTTACCTTGTATCTGTTGTGCTGATGCCATTATTACAGGCCTAGTGTTTGCGTCACATGATTGAGCGGTTCTGCAAAAGTGGACATAGCATTGTTCATATACTGTTCAAACCGCCATTATTGCTAAAATTCACAGAAAAGCAAAATTCTAGGAACAAGAAAAGGCCTACATGCTTTGCAATTTTTTTTCTGTTTTCTCACAGCCCTAATTGCAGCTCTAATACAAAGCAAAGCCCTTGTAGTGATTATCCATCTGCTGTAGTCACTGTCTGATAGACTTCATTGTTATGTGATGTTTGTATGATGATTGCTTTGTTGTTTTGTTTTTTTTGTTTCTGTGGCACTTTAACATGACAGGTTTCAGAGTAGCAGCCATGTTAGTCTGTATTCGCAAAAAGAAAAGCAGTACTTGTGGCACCTTAGAGACTAACCAATTTATTTGAGCATAAGCTTTCGTGATGCTGCGTTGCAGCTGGTGAAGTGAGCTGTAGCTCACGAAAGCTTATGCTCAAATAAATTGGTTAGTCTCTAAGGTGCCACAAATACTCCTTTTCCTTTAACATGACAGTAGTTAAGAGGCTATGAGCATTTTGACTATCTAAAGCAACATTCAGAAATATATCATTTGACCAAGAAAATCTAGTCCAGACTGAACTGAAACTTGTTACACAATTTCTCATCTTACTGTTATGGGGTTTTTAACGGATTCAACTATTTTTAAGTTGTAGAATCTTGAAATACCTAAGAACAACTGTGTGAATGAAAAACAGAATGAAAGTTCTAACTTGCCTTAGTCAGACCCTAAATATTACTTTAAGGTAATTCTGTTTCTATTCATATTTTTAATAGAGCTATATGGAGTGCTGGGTTTTACAGGACTCACTGATTGAAGGGATAATATTTGGGCATGCAGATATACTCAGCAATAATATTGAACACAGTAAATAAGAGGGTCCAGAACAACTTGTTCCCTATTAGGCTTCTTGTATAGACTAGTAACAGCAGGATAAAATATGCATCATGTTCTCAGTCTGAGTGCATAATTTCTGCAAAGCTTATTAAATGGCAGTTTACATTTCCTTAGAAAGTTTGATATAGTACGTTAACTGAAAGACTTGCTTATTTTTATTGCCTTTGAGTTCCTGTAATGTACAATAAAGCTGCTGCATTCTTTTGCATAACAAAAGGAATGTGCATAGTTAATCACTGAGTGTCTTGGGATAATGAGTGCATTAGGTATTTTAGCATCTGTTATAGTTAGACTTTACTGTGACCATTAATAGATAATTCTCACACTGTACAGAGATAGGGAAATTATTTTTTCCCAATGTTACACAGCAATTTGAAGTGATAGTCGTAGTATTTTCTTGCTTCAAACTAGCATTTAATTACTCAACTATGTTGCATTTGGAGTCAGGTCCGTGTGGACAAGGACAATACAGCTGGAGTCTTAATTCAGCAAGATTTCCAGTTTCCCACAGGTCAAAAAATAAAAAGATTTTAAAGTTTCAGTATTTCTTAGTATCTAACTGGGTTTGCCTGGCTGTCTTGTAATACTTATTACAGAGAATGGATTCCCCAGCATAACACTTAGCAGATCTGACAGCTAGACAGGGGATCAGCACTGCATGACACAGTATGAATCTGTTTTTCCCACTGGAGAGCAGTGACAACATGCCTATAACAAGTACACAAACAGTCTCTCTCACTGACTGTAGCCAGTCTGGAACCTTCTTATGTCTCATCTGGCCTCAAAAAATGAACCCATTCTCCACCTTCTCTCAGCTAAATAGATTACCCTTTTAGTACAATTACAACATTGTTTTTAGAGTAGCAGCCGTGTTAGTCTGTATCTGCAAAAAGAAAAGGAGGACTCGTGGCACCTTAGAGACGAACAAATTTATTTGAGCATAAGCTTTCGTGAGCTACAGCTCACTTCATTGGATGCATTCAGTAGATGCATCCAATGACGTGAGCTGTAGCTCACGAAAGCTTATGCTTAAATAAATGAGTTAGTCTCTAAGGTGCCACAAGTCCTCCTTTTCTTTTAACATTGTTTTTAGTGTCCCTAGAGCTCTGAAGGAGTTCAACATTGAGTGGTGTGCTATGGGAGCAATAGCACACTGTCACTGTCTTTGAAATAATATGAAGAGTACTAAGTACGTTCAGGCTACAGTTTATATTGAGAAAGTGGCATATCTCAAAGCCCTCTCCAAAACTCTGATTCTACTGGTGCAGGACTGTGTAGTTTCTATGCAATATCTCATTGGCATTTCCTCAGCGTAACTCCAGCAGTCACTGGAAGTGCTGTATAAGTCTTCTTGTAGTCCACTAGGTAGAAGCAGTGAATTGCTTCTATCCTGTAAGTCCTATTTAGTCTGTGAGAATTCCATCCTTGGCAGAGCTGGTGGACTCTTGGTTGCGAAAGCAGTAATCCTATGACACCTGCTAAAAGAGAATCTCCAATAGCTGGTGGCAGCAGAAGCAGAACTGGCTTCAGCTGATCAAGAGAGGTGTGGATTTCTAGGGTAAGATTTCAAAAGGGCTCAATGCTGACTTTCCTCTGTTCCCATTAGAGTCAGTGTAGGGAATCAGCTGGTGTAAAAGTAGCATAGCTGGCTCAGTGCCACCCCTTCCCACTCCATCAGCAGAGACAGCATGCCAGAGGCAGGATGCAGCACGGCTGGTACATTCCGTGATCCAGCAGTTTCTCAGTACAACAGCTTCAAAAGGCCATTACATACCAGTGCAATTTAGGTAAGCTAGGAGGCCAGCTCTAAGTAATGTCAGGGGCTGAAGCAGCTCCTGGTTGGCCACAGGACTTGTGGGCGGGGTGGGGAGGGAAGGTGGTAGAAAGGGAAATTTGTTTCCCTACCACTCACACATGTATAGGTTCACTGAGCATAGGTTCAACCCCACATATGCAAATTCTGAGAGAGTTCTTTTATTACACTATTTCCTACATCAGGTGTGGTCTGAGGAATTAAATGTGTGTCTAGATGATTTATTCTAGTGACTGTAGATGTAAATGAGAAAATAATGCAAATTTCTTCTTACATCTATCCTGTTACAGATTTGAGAATATAATCTTATAATCCTTCTTGGATGGCTCTTGTCTTTTAGATTCTCTCCAGTGTTCTCTCCTGCTTGGCTACAATGTGCAGTACACATCAAGGTTAGAAATTAAATTTACTTCTATTTTCAGAAGTAGGCACCCAAAGCAAACAATCCTGAAAAGCAACAAATGATGCAGTTCCCAGAATGCAATTTACTTTAGAATAGGTTGCAAAACAAAAGATAGCAGCAACAACAACAGCAATCTTCTCAGGCAGCCAGTGTTAAGGGAAGTAAAAGGGAAGATTGTTTGTGATGTCTAAAGTCACAGGAACCCTTTTATTACCACTTCGCTTTGGTTCTGATATATATATATATATGTTACTCCAAACTCAGCACCCAATGGAATTCTGGAATCAGCCCATTCCCTTCTGTATCAGTTAGTTGTTATTGATGTCTAGCTAGCTACTTCCAAGGCAAGATCAGCAGAATGTTCTCTTGGCTCCAAGAAGTTACTTTGTCCTGATCTTAAATTGTGAACAAACAACTCTGTCTTCTGAGTGAATGTTAAATACTTCTGGGGATGTTTTTGGCATGTGATCCAAACAATTACTGAACTAATGATACAAACTCCTACTATTCATCAAGGTCAGTCTGCAAAGATTTGCATAGCTAGACAAAAAGTTCCAAATACAGAGGATAAGGCAATGAAAAGCATTGCACAAACAAGACTAAGCTCAGAAATGAACACTTGATCATTTAAGCAAACTTAACATAGGGTTTTTTGTGTGTAATTATATTTAACAGCACAGTATTGGGGTTGCAAAATCAAGCACTAAGAAGTTATGAGAAGACAGAAATAAGGTTGCCCATGCAACCATAATAAAGCCCCTGTGTGCATGTACATTATGATTAAGGCCCTACTTAATTCACGATATTGTGGATCCCGCAATATTGGGCAATCACTGCAATTGTGACAGCAGGAGCCTTGCTGTGCGCAGTGCTAACCTGAGAGCCCTGGGCGGCCGGCAGTGGAAAATCACCGAAAAGTAATAAGGACCTTATTACCTCAAGTAAAAAGGTTCATTACTACTTTTCCGCAATTTTACATGGCTTGTCCACAACTCAGCCTCAATTTTTGGACAATCATCCTGCGATTCAAGTAGGGCCTTAATTACGATACAATCTTTAATTACAGGATTACATATTTTTTCAGTGCACTGGATGGACAGTGCTTAATTAATGAGCAGCTATTCAATATTTTGTAGTATTGTCATTGTTCGATGTGTGGCCCCATGCCTTATTTACTGTACACCATTCAAATCCTGCTCTGAATACAGAATTATTAATTTCCTCATAGGATTTTCTATAGCCCTCATCACTATAGTATTTGAGAGCTTCACAAACGTTCCTGAATTTATCTTCACAAAACCCCTGTGATGGGAGAGGCTATCATTACCCCCATTTTACATAGAGGGAGCTGAGGCACAGAGAAATTAAGGTCAAAAGTATCCACTAAATTTGGGTGCCCCATTTGAGACACGTAGGCCATGATTTTCTCTAAGGTGCTACAAGTACTCCTCTCTATCAGTGTTATAGAGGGCAAACAATTTATAAGTTTACCCTGGATAAGCTTTATACAGAAGCATTGGTCGTACAGACAGCAATCTCCTTTACTTGATTCACCCCCAGAGTCGGTCCACCAAGTGTACTGAATGAGGAAGGAGTCCTGTGGAAAAAATAGTATGTGAATATGTAATTTAAAACTGTATCATAATGCATATACACAAGGGGGCCAAATGAAGCTGTCACAGGCAACATTAATGCTGGCATTTCCTTTATTTTCAGTGCTTGACTTTTAACCTTAATAATATTCTCCTAACATAGCTTTTTGTATGTAATTACACTGGCTTTTTAAAAAGCAAACTGAAAAATATAGAAGTTTCATCACGTGGCATCATATTGACACCCACATGGGTCATGAGCTGGGTTGAAACCTATAGATTCTCACACAGACCTCTGACACTTGAGCTAGTGGAGTGACTGATAGCAGTAGTTTGTTGTCCTCCTCTGGGTGGCTGAGCACTAGAGGGGAATGAGACACACACTTTGCTAGTAAGTTTCAGATATTTCCTGACAGCAGAGGAATGCTGAGACTCAGGAATCTTGGGTTCCATTCCAAGCTTTGGAGAGGTGTGTGCTCTAGTGGGCACAGGCTCATCTACCCCTTTCCCCCAAGCTTGAGCTTTATGCCCCATCCCCTCCAGTCTCTCCCTGTCCCAATCCTGTCTCTTTCCCATCCCATTCTCCTTGCCTACCCAGTCCCGGTCTTCACTCCCTCAGACTTCTCATCCCAGTCCCATTCTTTTTGCCTAGTCAGGCCTAGTCACCCCTTCTGAGCTTGCTGTCCAGTCTGTTCCCCACACCCAGTGCCCTTGCTCAGCCAATTGCAGTTCCCCACTCCTAGTTCTGTCTGATCTTTCTCTCCCCATCTACTGGTACCCAGTCTTCTCATCCAATCTCAGTCTCTTCCTCCCTGCCCATTCCCTCTCTGTCTCCTTGTCTTTGCTCAGCCTGTTCCCGTTCTCTCCCCAAATGCCAGATCCTTGTCAGATATCTCTCTTTTTCCCTCCAACCCCCCCCACCATATCCTCCCTGATTGGTTCATAGTTCCAGTCTCTTTTTCCATCAAGTTTCAGTCACCCTGCCCTGTCTGTCCCAGCCTACCTTCCCCCACCTCCAGTTCTCAGTCACATTTCCTCTCCCCCCTTCAGTCTTAGTCTCACCAGTCTCCTTGTCCCATTCTACTCCTTTCCCTGCTCCAGCTTCCATCTTTTGTCTGCTCTTCATTTGAATCAAATGGCTTCCTCCTCCATGCTGCCTGGGTACCAGTAAGGGATTTGCGGGGGGAGAGGGGGTCATTGAGTGCACAGGAGAGACAGGCTCCTTGCTCTTACTCCTGGTGCCTGGCCCCAACCCCAGCATGAGCAGCAATAACAGGAAAATTCCTTCTATGCCCCTGTAGTCCTTGGCTGGAGCTTTTTCAGTCGTTCTGTAGGGATGGGGCATGCACTGTCTTATCCACATTGGGAGTTGTGAGAGGGTCAAGCATGCTCAGTGAGCAGAGCATCTTTGAAGATTTGTAGCTGACTAACTATCAAGTCTCTAGCGAGCATGTGTGAAGTGCAGTTTTTCAAAGGCTTATAACTTGGCTGCATTTGGGTGGATTTTCACAGGCAAAAGGCACATTCCTGACACAAAGGCCATCCCCTTGCCAAATTTCAAATCTCTGCTCTAAAGCATGGGTGGGGGGGCAATAAAGCTTCTCAATTTTTTTTTACATGGACAAAACAGTGTATTTATTCCTAGACTCATTCTCAGAAATGGCTAAATTGTTTAGGCTAAAATTTTCCAACAACATTCAGCCTGAGGCAGACAGCTGGCATGGAAAATTTCACTCCAAATGGTTAAAGTTTGGCAAAGTTATAAGCAACTGAAAGCAGGGTCTTATAAATGGATGTCAGGCAACCTTAATATTAGGCAGCAGTACCAGCCCTACTTACATAACCATAATGAAACTCCATGTACTAGAATACCTATCTATTTTATGTAGCACCTGTCACAATGGTATCAGAGTATCTTTATGACGTAGGTTACATAAATTACTCCCCTCTTGCCACTCCACAGCTATTAGAAATTATAATGTCAAAATTCTATTTTTGGTATCATGTAAATAGTTTCATCTCTCTTTTATTGTACTTGAATCCATATTACCCAGGGGTAAGAAAGGAGGAAATCTCTGAGGTTCTCCTTACAGAGTTTTCCTGGCATTTCCCAATCTGGTTGGGAGGCAGTAGAGTAGGGAGACTGTGCATTTTGAAGGCTATATGCCCTCATCACTTGCTTAATTTTGGGGATCTTCAGGGATGAGGTTCCCCTCACTGTGAGCTATTCTGGGACAGCCTCTGGCTTCATTTTCCACTCCCACTCCCTGATAGAATGGCTCCTAATCGAGCCATGCTGACAATTTTGAGTATGTTCAGTTCTATTGAATGACATGCTCGGAGGCTTAACCCAAGCGCTAGGATAGTCACATCCATACAAACATTCCATAATCTCATTTCCATAGTCATTCCTGTAGCAATTACTTAATGCTTTTCTTTACACCCTCCTTTTTTTAGTTTCCTTAATTCCTCTAAGACCCACCTTTAATGTGGGAATAACATAACATATCCATACTAGGACAGATTGAAATTTTTCAAGTGACATTTTTTGTTGTTGTTATTGGGGTTTTTTGGGGTCAAAAATAGTTTTTTTACAAATACAATTTTACTTTGTGAAAAGTTGTCAACTTTGTTGGAATTTGTTGATTTGTGTGGGGATTGGGTGGGATTGTATTTGGGTGGCTAACCTGTGTACCCACAGCTACACTGCTCTTTTTAGCATGCTAGCTCAATCAAAGCTAGTGTGGGTACATCTGTCAGAGCAGGAAATTACACCCTTGGCTGCAGCATAGACATACCCTGAGTGTTGCCTTCCAGGGCCTGATCCAAGCCCACTGAAGTCAGTGGAATGATTCCCTTTGTGATTTGAGAATTATTTATTAATTATTATTAAATTCTGTTTTGTTTCTTCTAATCCAGAGTAATCTAAGGGATACTCAAAACAAACTAAAAGGGCAATACTAAAAATGGAAAAAAAGAAAGAAAGAAAAATCCTGAACCAGGATCCAGAACTTGCATGTGAGCAACAAACTAATACATTAGTTCCCTTCACACAATGCAGACAAACGATATTTGTAGTAATTCGGAGTTTGAACTTTAATTTGCAGAAACCTGTGCAATAACTTTCAGACCAAGTCACAGCAATTGGCCAATGGCTGTCGCATCAGTCATGCTGATGCAGACCCCGGCCTCGTATGTTTTAATTCCTAAATAGCACATTGCTCTTGTAATAACCTGTAGAAGTGGCTCTAAATTGCTTTACCTCTTATACCTCTGGACCTCCTTTTACACGGTATTAATTCTTTAAAACTGCAGCTCTGTTTGTTACAATTTGTATGGTTCTTATTCCTTTGATGCATTCTATGCTTCACAGCTAATGTACAGGTATTCAGCTATGAAAACCGGATTAGCCTCTACAAAAAATGAATTGTGTTTGCAGGAATGTGAAAGTAATTTTTCATGTATTCATTTTAAAACATTGCAGCAAGTGTACTGATCCCCAGTTCTGAGTGGATTTACATACTTAGCAATAGCGATGTTTCAGACAACAGCCATCAAGCGCTAGACGGCAGAGGAGATCTGCTTAGATGCTGTGGTTTTAGTTTCACCTTTCATGCTAAGAAGCTTCATTTAAGCATGTATTTTTGAGTGTTTCTTTATTACACCAAGTTAAGATTGCCCTGTATCCTTCAATGTATAATTATATATTTGATTGAGCATGGCAATTTCAGAAACAGACATTTGTTCTGTGATAGAAGGGTTATAATTGATGCCTTTTTTATTACTGAATGTGAAAAGATAAACGTGGTGCTATACACTGTAAGTCAAAATAAATTATGTAAAATGCATAATTCACATAATGACTGTCCCTTTATAAATGTTCATATTCAGTAACCATATCATTTGGGATAATGCCTCCTTTAGGAATGCCATGAAAGAAAGGCTCATTCATTATCCTGGCTTGGTGAATTGCTCTAAAATGATTCCTCTGATGACAGAATTGATTTAGCATTTCTTTAAACAATTGAAAATAAACCTTGATTCTTATCTCTTCCCTGCCCAGAAAGTCCAAAGTTAGCTATCTACTTTAGATGACTTGGCCTGATTAAAACACTGTCCCCCGCACCGGACAGACACACAGTATACTTTTAAACCATTAGCTGTTCTATTAATTGTTCTGGGCCAGATCCTCAGCTGGTGCAACGTGGCTCTATTGTCTCAAATTGAGCTCCGGGAGTTGAGGATCTGGCCCTTATAGCAATGCACCAAAGGGCACATTTTACATTTTGGGGCATCTCTACCCAGAAGTACAAAATTTAAAATGAGCAGAATCAAATCCAGCCCTTCCACCTGCTGAAACTGAGGGAAAGGCTATGGAGCCTCCCACCTAAGGAAAAAATGCTGCTGGGGGGGGAAGATGTACACAAACACTCTCACTAGCATGGAGAGGGTGCCAGATTTTCCTTCTTTTCTGAGAAGAGGTCATATGGGAAGATGAAGTACAGAACCACTCCTCTCAGAGGATTGTGAGGTAAGAGAACCTGCCCTGTGTCAAAAGGAATAAAGCTATCAGCAAAGGTTGCAGAGCCTACCTCCTAAATAAATTCTCTGCATAGGATAGCTGGCAGGCTGCCTTCCCGAAGCGCTATTGCAGTCAGATGGGAAAGGGATTCCTTCCCAGATCAAAGGTAAGGGCTGAGAAGGAAGGTTGCAGGAGGGCATTCCTGTTAGTTTGGATAAGCTTCAGCCAAGCATTTGAAATGTAGATCTTTATCTAGACTGAATTTTTCAACTTTTGAGGTTTGCCCATCACGCCTCAAATGCCATTTCTTAAAATTATAATTCAGCTTTTGCTTTTGAAAAGAGATGGTTGCTATATATAGATTCACATCTGACTGGAAGAATTCTTTAATTCATTCCAGGCTCACCACCAAACTCTGACTCTGTCTTTGAGATTCAAAAAGAAGCATTAAATACATGCACTCTCTTTTCCCAAGGATTTTGATGAGAACGGTTTTGAAATTCAAACCAAATTGTTTTGTTTGTCAAAGCCAGGGTGAGTCAGTGCAATTAGAATTTGGTTCACTGTGTTTTTGACAATTCTTCCCAAGTGATTTTAAACACTGAAAGCCTTTTAGGATGAAGTTCATGTTTTCTGCATGGAGCTGGCACTGGTAGATATATTGCTCTGGAATAAAATGCTGAAATTGCATTTCTCTGCTCTCACACACGGTAAGGGAGCTTTTGCAGTGGGGTCAAAGAGAGGGCTGGAAAGGAGATTTATCTTCCCTGGGTATTTATTCACATTTGAGGCCATATTTTTAGTTTTATGATTTTGTTCATACTTTAAGGTATGTAATTTATGGATGCATTGCATACAGACTATGCTAGATGCATTTCCCCAAAGAGAAGGGAGAGTGATCTGTTTGTTTTTATTTTGTAAATAATTTCTGTAACTATTAAGTCACATACACTCTTAGTAATAGAAGGTTATTTCATGTCATTGAATTGCTGTGAGTGAGCAATGGAATACTATGGTCTGGGTGGAAGGTAAAGTATAATAATCCAAGCAGCACACTAGTTTTACATCGCCTCTTATTATAAATATTGAAAATAATAAAACTAGTAGACCCTGCGTTAATATAGGGAAACTATGGTTTTCTTCTTATTCTCAAAGTCTCATGGCAAACCCTGGAGTAAATGAAACACAGTAAAATGAAAAGGGTGTCTTATGACACAGACCTTGCAGGGTCAGAAGCTATACTTTTCTTTGATTTTATTTTAGCATGCTGATGTCTGGTTTGTTGATTATTTTATAACTAAATAATGGCTTGTCCTATGTGAAATGTAAAAGGATTTTGAATTTATATGGCACCTCTGTTTTAGGCCCTGATCCTGTAATGAGCTCTGTCATAAATATAAAGGGAAGGGTAAACCCCTTTTAAAATCCCTCCTAGCCAGAGGAAAAATCCTCTCACCTGTAAAGGGTTAAGAAGCTAAAGGTAACCTCACTGGCATCTGACCAAAATGACCAATGAAGAGACAAGATACTTTCAAAAGATGGGAGGAGGGAGAGAAACAAAGGGTCTGGGTCTGTCTGTATGCTGCTTTTGCCAGGGACAGAACAGGAATGGAGTCTTAGAACTTTTAGTAAGTAATCTAGCTAGGTATGTGTTAGATTATGATTTCTTTAAATGGCTGAGAAAATAGCTGTGCTGAATAGAATGACTATCGCTGTCTGTGTGTCTTTTTTGTAACTTAAGGTTTTGCCTAGAGGGATTCTCTATGTTTTGAATCTAACTACCCTGTAAGGTATCTACCATCCTGATTTTACAGAGGTGATTCCTTTACTTCTATTAAAAGTCTTCTTGTAAGAAAACTGAATGCTTTTTCATTGCCCTAAGATCCAAGGGTTTGGGTCTGTGGTCACCTATCAAATTGGTGAGGATTTTTACCAAACCTTCCCCAGGAAGTGGGGTGCAAGGGTTGGGAGGATTTTGGGGGGAAAGACGTGTCCAAACTACATTTCCCAGTAAACCCAGTTAAAGTTTGGTGGTGGCAGTGGAAATTCCAACGGCAAAGGATAAAATTAATTTGTACCTTTGGGGAAGTTTTAACCTAAGCAGGTAAAAGTAAGCTTATGAGGTTTTCATGCAGGTCCCACATCTGTACCCTAGAGTTCAGAGTGGGGGAGGAACCTTGACAAGCTCCATGCAGGTAAAACCCTCACTGAAGTTAATGGAACTCCTGGTGCCTAGCCAGATCTCTGTGAAGCCATAGGCTGTAAATTCTTTGTGTTGATACAGAAGGTATTATTGATTTTTGAACCAGTTTCTGGACCAAAAGTCAGAAGCCACTGAGAAGAATGTGATCTTCCCTCCCTCTGTTCAACAGGCATTCCGCTGTTTGCCTTTCATATCTTCTGAGGGAGCCCCCACTGAAATCTTCAAGAGAAGAGGTGGCCAGCTCCGCTGTCTTACGTCACCTACTAGACTTCAGATTGGCTGGGAAAAGTAGGCAGGTTCCTACACATCATGGGTGGTGTGTGAACCATGGGCTGAGGGAGGCTAGCCCCCACCCCCGCCCTTTCTGCCCGAGACCCCGCCCCTTCTGCAACCACCCCCACTGGAGCCCAGAGCCTCCCCCCACCACCGTGGGTGCTAGCTCCCACCCGAGGCTAATGTCCCCAGCGCCAGGAGAGCGGATGGTGCGGCCCCAGCCAAGGAGCGACAGCAGGGTCGGCAGCACAACCCCAGCCTCCACAGCCCCAGAGCGCTGGGAGGGTGGACAGCATCCCCCCAGCCCGAGCCCAGGCCACTGCATGGGGAACTGCAGAGCAGGAAGCAGGAAGAGACCTGGGGATGAAGCACAGGTGGTGTTAGAGAGCTTATTCCTTCACTCTCCCACTTCCCTGGTCCTTCTCGCATGAACAGAGAGCAACAATACCCGAAGTCCGAAGGTGCAAACAATTCAATGTTTATTGGGGTGAACTTCCAGCAAGCTTAAATACAAGTTCCTTTTTCCTTATTTTCGAATCCCAACTTACTTCCTGTTTGCCCCTAATTTATATAGTAATATTCTTAGCTATACCTTAACCAATCATTCTACTGAAATTTAACTAACCAATCCTAACATATTGTAACATGATTAGCTAACCAATTATATCCCACCACAATAATTAGATTACACCCAGCAAAATTAATTATACAGCAGACAGAAACAATCACAGAACCAGACAGAGATTATACAGACAAACAATAGCAAAGTGGGAACTATAATGACAAAACAATACAGAAGTGAGGATTTCACATCCCAGCTATTGATAAGTGAGTTCTTGCCAGACAGGATGCTATCAAACTAAGTTTCCTTTTACATTTTCTAGGCACTTCCCTTTCTCTGGAGGTGATAGGAATACAATCCTGTCCTGATAGTGCCTGACAGCCCAATAGCACCTTATTTCAATGTGACTAGTTTGGAATGTGAGGATGTGACCGTTCGCTTCCTAGCTTATGGCTGCCTCTGCTGCTTAACCAAAGGCCTTAGCCTAAGAACACGGCTTCAGACTGTCACGGTAAGAGAAGGACCTTACACTGGCAGACAGTGATTTTGATTCTTTCTTTTATACCTCTAACTAGCCAAGTGATAAGAATACACCTAAATTCTTAAAGTACAGGCCTTTACAGACAGGCCTGAATATCTATATCCTAACAGGTGGGACCACGCCTGGGGCACCGCCTCCCCCAGCCTATGATACCCGCCACCCATGCTACACATCCCAAGAGGGGCTGTCGGGGCAGCAGGCCACCCTCCGTTGCCAGCATCCTTAGTATCAGCAGGCTGTCAAGGCTCATGGTACATCTGCGTTTCATGGATGTTAAGGTCAGAAGGGATCATTATTATCATCTAGTCTGACCTCCTGCACAATGCAGGCCACAAAATCTCACCCACCCACTCCTGCGATAAACCTCTCACCTATGTCTGAGCTATTGAAGTCCTCAAATCATGGTTTAAAGACTTCAAGGTGCAGAGAATCCTCCAGCAAGTGACCCATGCCCCATGCTACAGAGGAAGGCGAAAAACCCCCAGGGCCTCTTCCAATCTGCCCTGGAGGAAAATTCCTTCCTGACCCCAAATATGGTGAACAGCTGAACCCTGAGCATATGGGCAAGATTCACCAGCCAGATACCCAGGAAAGAATTCTCTGAAGTTGGGAGACAGGGCCTCAGGGCTGAAAGGGTGCCTTCTGTACTGTAGATTTGTTAAGTTTAGGATAAGCCTTCTGTCTTTTGGTTGCTTATCTGATCTGAATCTAAACTTTTTTTATGTTCCCCTTTTAGTGCAGTTTGTGTACGTGTGTCAGAAAGCTAAGAGCGTAAGATAAGCGCATACAAAACCAGTGCCAGTATGATTTATATAATTTTTTTTGCAGCGTTAATATTAGTTTTGGTGCATGCCCTAAAAGTACAAATGTACAGTTGGCGTTGGTGTTATTATATGCATAGCTGGTAGGCCTTATGTATTCTCTTATATACATTTTTGTTATGCTGGGCTTCTCGGGTTGTTTCTATTTTATTCTTCTGCTAGTTCTAGAAGCACAGCAAAGGCTACTTAAAGGGCCCAAAGAAGTTATTATTTCAGTTTGAGTTAAAAATGAATGGAGGGAACTGGGAAAACAAAACATATTCTATATTACTATTTTCCATAAAATCAAAGCATTTCTAGCCAGTTTTTGCAAAAAGCAAATGCTCTTGTTTTTCCATCACTACCTATTTTAGCAAAAAGAAAAGGAGGACTTGTGGCACCTTAGAGACTAACCAATTTATTTGAGCATGAGCTTTCGTGAGCTACAGCTCACTTCATCAGATGTTTACCGTGGAAACTGCAGCAGACTTTATATACACACAGAAATCATGAAACAATACCTCCTCCCACCCCACTGTCCTGCTGGTAATAGCTTATCTAAAGTGATCAACAGGTGGGCCATTTCCAGCACAAATCCAGGTTTTCTCACCCTCCACCCCCCGACACAAATTCACTCTCCTGCTGGTGCTAGCCCATCCAAAGTGACAACTCTTTACATAATCAAGTCGGGCTATTTCCTGCATAGATCAAGGTTTTCTCACATCCCCCCCACCCCCATACACACACAAACTCACTCTCCTGCTGGTAATAGCTCATCTAAACTGACCATTCTCCAGGTTTAAATCCAAGTTAAACCAGAACATCTGGGGGGGGGGGGGTAGGAAAAAACAAGAGGAAACAGGCTACCTTGCATAATGACTTAGCCACTCCCAGTCTCTATTTAAGCCTAAATTAATAGTATCCAATTTGCAAATGAATTCCAATTCAGCAGTTTCTCGCTGGAGTCTGGATTTGAAGTTTTTTTGTTTTAAGATAGCGACCTTCATGTCTGTGATTGCGTGACCAGAGAGATTGAAGTGTTCTCCGACTGGTTTATGAATGTTATAATTCTTGATTATTTTTAATTAATTATTTTAATTTTAATTATTTTAATTAATTTATTAATAAATGGACACAAATCAGATGTCAAGAATTATAACATTCATAAACCAGTCGGAGAACACTTCAATCTCTCTGGTCACGCAATCACAGACATGAAGGTCGCTATCTTAAAACAAAAAAACTTCAAATCCAGACTCCAGCGAGAAACTGCTGAATTGGAATTCATTTGCAAATTGGATACTATTAATTTAGGCTTAAATAGAGACTGGGAGTGGCTAAGTCATTATGCAAGGTAGCCTGTTTCCTCTTGTTTTTTCCTACCCCCCCCCAGATGTTCTGGTTTAACTTGGATTTAAACCTGGAGAATGGTCAGTTTAGATGAGCTATTACCAGCAGGAGAGTGAGTTTGTGTGTGTATGGGGGTGGGGGGGATGTGAGAAAACCTTGATCTATGCAGGAAATAGCCCGACTTGATTATGTAAAGAGTTGTCACTTTGGATGGGCTAGCACCAGCAGGAGAGTGAATTTGTGTCGGGGGGTGGAGGGTGAGAAAACCTGGATTTGTGCTGGAAATGGCCCACCTGTTGATCACTTTAGATAAGCTATTACCAGCAGGACAGTGGGGTGGGAGGAGGTATTGTTTCATGATTTCTGTGTGTATATAAAGTCTGCTGCAGTTTCCACGGTAAACATCTGATGAAGTGAGCTGTAGCTCACGAAAGCTCATGCTCAAATAAATTGGTTAGTCTCTAAGGTGCCACAAGTCCTCCTTTTCTTTTTGCGAATACAGACTAACACGGCTGTTCCTCTGAAACCTACCTATTTTAGATTTCTTTACATTACAACATAATCTTTTTTTAAATAACAAAATTTTGAGGAGAAATAACAGTTCTGGAAGGAGTACACACATGACATTTTAAAAACAGGAAGCCCCCGACCACCACCACTAAATTTACACTGTGCATTCCACATACTCCCTTTCTTAATTTATGAAGGAACGCAAAATTCCATCACTCATTCTATATTTATCCTGCCTCTTGATAAGTCTTATTCTCTGTCATTTTTAAGCTCCACATATCGGTCAAATGCAGCACATAATCCCGTTTTCTTTTTCAGTGGAAAATGCACATTACAATCTCACAACCCTAATCACAGCAGTTGTATATTGGACAAAACTTGCATGGAACTGCACAGGTACTTTTACTGAAAGATGAGCCAAAAGCAGCAGTTAGAAGGGAGGTTTTAGATTCAGACCCCTCAGTCCAAACCTACACCTTGTGTCTTGTTGTAGGCTGAGCTCAAAACAAGACATATTTTTGAGTTCTGTTTTTTGATCAGGCCAAAGAACAGGGGATGGTACAAATCTCCGAAGTACATCTGCCCTTGTGGGAGTTCTTTCCATTTATAGTGGCACAATTTTTTCAAGATCACTTAGAGTAGTTTGTGGGATTTCTACTTCATGGGGCTAAAGTCTTGTGAAACAAGCATGGGAGATTTCAGCTCTGTCAAATCAGAACTGGACTCTAGCCCTGATTTGGTCTTTAATTTGAATCCCAGCCTACACCCAGTCCAGAACTGAATACTCCTTCATTCACCCATCTCTAAATTTGAAGCTGCTTCCTTGCCTTCCACCTGCAATGAGGATATACATTCCCATTGTCTCAGATAGTCCTCATCTCTTTTCAAGGTACACTACCATTCTGATGACACAGCAAAAGCCTATAGTTATTATTAGGAGAATAGCCACTCATGTATTTTACTGCAAAAATATATTATCGTGAGCAGCACTAAAATACACCAATAACTCTTTCCTACTAGCCAACAATGGAAATCTATAAATGTGGACATGTGGGAGGAGAGAGGTGGTGGTACATCTTTCATCTCATTTGAAATAAACTGGACACAGAAAGGTTTTAAGAGGGAAAAGAGGCAAAATGATAACTATATAGCTCAAAATAGAGACTAATCTTCTAAAGTGGGGACAGATAGCATGAATACTTTTTGAAAGCCCTGAAATACTCCAGTTTTTATATTATTGTTGTACAGGGGGTATACTAGTTCATAACAATGTATTTAATTAATTTTATCCTTCACATTGGTAACTAGAGTCAGATATTTGGGTCTCTTTTGGTGTTACAAAATTCCCAAAGCCATTAAGCTCTATCTCTTTTTTTTTTTTCTAGTGTTGCTTATTGATTTCATGTTATTTAATAATGGTACAAGATATGTTTCTGTTAGTTCTAAAAATACATTCAAATACATTATATCTCCTCACAGCAAGCTGCCATCTCAGGAAATCTGTAAATACACATATTGCATGTCATCAGTGAAAGTTCTGCACTCCTAAACATGACACACAAACACTGTTTTGCGGATTTATGCATACATGCAGAGATGAATCTCAGCTAAAAATTCAAATGTGGATGCAAATTTCAATGGTATTGGGTTCCATGGTTTGATTTGGGCCTGTGCGAATATGTCCGTTCCTCTTACCTAATTAGATGGGAGTGGATGATAGATGGACCCTGAACTTCAGAAAAGCAGACTTTGACTCCCTCAGGGAACTAATGGGCAGGATCCCCTGGGGGGGCTAATATGAGGGAGAAAGGAGTCCAGGAGAGCTGGCTGTATTTTATAGAAGAAGCCTTATTGAGGGCGCAGGAAGAAACCATCCCGATGTGCAGAAAGAATAGCAAATATGGCAGGCGACCAGCTTGGCTTAACAGAGAAATCTTCGGTGAGCTTAAGCACAAAAAGGAAGCTTACAAGAAGTGGAAATTTGGACAGATGACTAGGGAGGAGTATAAAAATATTGCTCCAGCATGCAGGGGCGTAATCAGGAAGGCCAAAGCACAATTGGAGTTGCAGCTAGCAAGGGATGTGAAGGGTAACAAGGGTTTCTATAGGTATGTTAACAACAAGAAGAACATCAGGGAGAGTGTGGGACCCTTAGTGAATGGGGGAGGCAACCTAGTGACACATGATGTGGAAAAAGCTGAAGTACTCAATGCTTTTTTTGCCTCGGTCTTCACAGACAAGGTCAGCTCCCAGACTGCTGTACTGGGCAGCACAGTATGGGGAGGAGGTGACCAGCCCTCAGTGGTAAAAGAACAGGTTAAGGACTATTTAGAAAAGGTGGACATGCACAAGTCCATGGGGCCGGATCTAATGCATCTGAGAGTGCTGAGGGAGTTGGCCGATGTGATTGCAGAGCCATTGGCCATTATGTTTGAAAACTCATGTCAATTGGGGGAGGTCCCGGATGACTGGGAAAAGGCAAATATAGTACCCATCATTAAAAAGGAGAATCTGGGGAACTACAGACCGGTCAGCCTCACCTCAGTCCCTGGAAAAATCGTGGAGCATGTTCGCAAGGAATCCATTTTGAAGCACTTGGAGGAGAGCAAGTTGATCAGGAACAGTCAACATGGATTCATCAAGGGCAAGTCATGCCTGACCAACCTGATTGCCTTCTATGATGAGATAAGTGGCTCTGTGGATAGGGGGAAAGCAGTGGACGTGATATATCTTGACTCTAGCAAAGCTTTTGATATGGTGTCCCGCAGTATTTTTGCCAGCAAGTTAAAAAAGTATGGATTGGATGAATGGACTACAAGGCGGATAGAAAGCTGGCTACGTCGTCGGGCTCAATGGGTAGTGATCAACGACTTGATGTCTAGTTGGCAGCCAGTATCAAGCAGAGTGCTGTAGGAATCTGTCCTGGGACTGGTTTTGTTCAACATCATCATTAATGTTATGGAAGATGGGATGGATTGCACCCTCATCAAGTTCGCAGATGACACTTGATGGGGGGAGTGGTAGACATGCTGGAGGGTAGGGATAGGGTCCAGAATGACCTAGACAAATTGGAGGATTGGACTAAAAGAACAAGTGCAGAGTCGTGCACTTAGGACGGAATAATCCATGCACATCTACAGGCTGGGGACCAACTGGCTATACAGCAGTCCTGCAGAAAAGGACTTGGGGATTACAGTGGACGAGAAGCTGGATATGAGTCAACAGTGTGCCCTTGTTGCCAAGAAGGCTAATGGCATATTGGGGTGCATTAGTAGGAGCATTGCCAGCAGATTGAGGGAAGTGATTATTCCCCTCTATTCGGCACTGGTGAGGCCACATGTGGAGTATTGCATCCATTTTGGGGCCCCCACTACAGAAAGGATATGGACAAATTGGAGAGAGTCCAGTGGAGGGCAACAAAAATTATTAGGGGGCTGGAGCACATGACTTACGGGGAGAGGCTGAGGGAACTGGGCTTATTTAGTTTGTAGAAGAGAAGAGTGAGGGGGGATTTGATAGCAGCCTTCAACTACCTAAAGGGGGGGGGGTCCAAAGAGGATGGAGCTAGGCTGTTCTCAGTGGTGGCAGACGACAGAACAAGGAGCAATGGTCTCAAGTTGCAGTGGGGGAGGTCTATGCTGGATATTAGGAAAAACTGTTTCACTAGGAGGGTGGGGAAGCACTGGAATGGGTTACCTCGGGAAGTGGTGGAATCTCCATCCTTAGAGATCTTTAAGGCCCGCTTGACAAAGCCCTGGCTGGGATGATTTAGCTCAGGTTGGTCCTGCTTTGAGCAGGGGGTTGGACTAGATGACCTCCTGAGGTCTCTTCCAACTCTAATCTTCTATGATTCTATGATTCTAAGAAGAGGAGTACTTGTGGCACTTTAGAGACTAACCAATTTATTTGACCATAAGCTTTCGTGAGCTTCGTGAGCATCCGATGAAGTGAGCTGTAGCTCACGAAAGCTTATGCTCAAATAAATTGGTTAGTCTCTAAGGTGCCACAAGTGCTCCTTTTCTTTTTGCGAATACAGACTAACACGGCTGTTACTCTGAAACCTATGATTCTAAGAGTGAATCTTTATGGACTTTGTAATGGGGTGTGCTGTGCCTTTAAGGACAGGCCCACATCCAGCAAGGAAAGGGGACGACATGTAAGCACTGCTACCTTCCCTCACAAAGAGGAGCTGCTTATAGGTCATTGTCATCATTTCAACTAAAGTGAGGAGGTAACTGGGCAAGACTAGCAGTGGGACTTCCACCGTAGATGTCAAAGCAAGGCTGGGAAGGTGTCTGAGCAGGCTTGTGGGAAAAGCCTTGTGGAAAGGGTTAAGAAGAAGGCAAGGACCCTCGGTGCTGTATCTATTGAAGAAACGTGACTTAATCACAGGCTACAGGTAATGGGAAAGAGATTTCTGACAGGAGAAGGCAGGAGATCCAGTGGTTGGAGGCTGAAGTTGGACAAATTCAGACTTGAAATAAAGCACAATGTTTAAGAGGTTAATTAACCATTGAAACAATTTAGCTGGGGCCATGGTGCTTTCTCTGTCTCTTGAAGTCTTTAAATCAAGACTGGAGGTCTTTTAAAAGAGGTATGTGTGTTATAGCTCACAACACAGTTATAGGCTAGATGCAGAAATTACTGAGGAAGGTTCAATGGCCTGAGTTATCCAGGAAGTCAGACTAGATCAGGGGTGGGCAAACTTTTTGGCCTGAGGGCCACACTGGGGTGCAAAACTGTATGGAGAGCTGGATAGGGAAGGCTGTGCTTCCCCAAACAGCCTGGCTCCTGCCCCCTATCCGCCCCCTCCCACTTTCCACCTCCTGACTGCCCCCCTCTGAACCCCCGACCCATCCAACACCCCCCCCCACTCCACTGACTGCCCCCTCCCAGGATCCCCCACCTTAACCGCCCCCCAGGACCCCACCCCCTATCCAACCCCACTGCTCCCTGTCTCCTGACTGCCCTGACCCCAGCCACGCTCCCCGCCCCCTGACAGGACCACCAGACGCCCATGCCTATCCAAACGCCTCCTGCACCCTGTCCCCTGACCGCCCCCTCCCCCGAACCTCCGCCCCATCCAACTGTCCCCTTCTCCCTGTCCCCTGACTGCTGCCCCCGGGACTCTCTGCCCCTTATCCAACCTCCCCGCCCCCTTACCATGCAGCTGAGAGCAGCAGGAGATTGCAGCCACGCCTCCCAGCTGGAGCCAGCCACGCTTCCCATGTGGTGGCATTGCTGTGGGGGGGAGGAGGAAGGGGGGACAGCAGGGGAGGGGCCAGGGGTAGCCTCCCCAGCCAGGAGCTCAAGGGCCAAGCAGGACGGTCCCGTGGTCCGGATGTGGCCTGCGGGCCATAGTTTGCCCACCTCTGGACTAGATGATCATAATAGTCCCTTCTGGGCCTTAAAATCTATTTATGTTATTACCACATGTCATAAATATAAAGGGAAGGGTAAACCCCTTTAAAATCCCTCCTAGCCAGAGGAAAAATCCTCTCACCTGTAAAGGGTTAAGAAGCTAAAGGTAACCTCGCTGGCACCTGACCAAAATGACCAATGAGGAGACAAGATACTTTCAAAAGCTGGGAGGAGGGAGAAAAACAAAGGGTCTGGGTCTGTCTGTATGCTGCTTTTGCCGGGGACAGAACAGGTTGGAGTCTTAGAATTTAGTAAGTAATCTAGCTAGGTATGTGTTAGATTATGATTTCTTTAAATGGCTGAGAAAATAGCTGTGCTGAATAGAATGACTATCGCTGTCTGTGTGTCTTTTTTGTAACTTAAGGTTTTGCCTAGAGGGATTCTCTGTGTTTTGAATCTAATTACTCTGTAAGGTATCTACCATCCTGATTTTACAGAGGTGATTCCTTTACTTCTATTAAAAGTCTTCTTGTAAGAAAACTGAATGCTTTTTCATTGCCCTAAGATCCAAGGGTTTGGGTCTGTGGTCACCTATGCAAATTGGTGAGGATTTTTACCAAATCTTCCCCAGGAAGTGGGGTGCAAGGGTTGGGAGGATTTTGGGGGGAAAGACGTGTCCAAACTACGTTTCCCAGTAAACCCAATTAAAGTTTGGTGGTGGCAGTGGAAATTCCAACGGCAAAGGGTAAAATTAATTTGTACCTTTGGGGAAGTTTTAACCTAAGCTGGTAAAAGTAAGCTTATGAGGTTTTCATGCAGGTCCCCACATCTGTACCCTAGAGTTCAGAGTGGGGAAGGAACCTTGACACCACAGATTCCACATTATTGGGAACTCAGCTGATTGTGCTCAGCACTGCTTACGTTCTTTTGGTCAATTACCCAGATTAGATTAGTTCACTTGCACTTTTGCGGGGTCTGGTGTATTCACAGTTCAAACATATACCTCCTTTGCAGGATCTGGTTTATTCACTCATTCTACAGAGGGTAACTCATTTATTTAGCTGCTCTAGTTTGTGCCCTCTGCAGGTCCATGTAAGAGTCCCAGTTGGTTTCCTCCCTCTGGTGAGGAGCTGCCAGCCCTCCTCTCAGAGTTGGGGTGTATTGCAGACATCGCTCTGTCTCTCTCCTGAAGACAGAAGCCCCATACCTCTCCTCCTGGGAGCTGGAGTTGTACTTTAGGCCAGCTGCAGAGCCTCAGGCAGCTTCTCCTCCAGCTAGCCCTTTTCCCATTCAGTCCTTCCACTTGCTGCTGTCTGCCCTGCTCTGAGAAGGAGGCGGTATATATGCTGGTCCCCCCCCTAGAGCTCAACCCCAATTGGTTGGGTGAGAGGGGAGCCTTACCTTGCCCACTCTGCAAGGCTCCTGATCCTGGGCCCTTACGAACCAGTGCCAAGAGTTTCTCCCAAACACCACTTACTGCTTTCTACCCATACCTTCTCCACCAAATCTCCTTGGTCTTTCTGTATGTCAGATCTTTCCACGTCTTAAAGGGCCACGCCACGTGACATGGTTGGGCTGACCCCTACGCACCCCTACCCTTAAGGGGGGCAGATCCCGCCATCACATTTCATTTATTAGCAATCTCTGGGTTCCCAGCAAAAAGTTGCTATTATCCGAAGGTTGCCAATAAGGTAAAGGCAGGTTGGTGGAGCTGCAGCCAGGGACAGAAGCACTGGAGTATGCCTAGCCCGGGCCCCTGATGCCAGGGCAAGGCATAGCCACAGAGTGCAGGGAAAGGTACTGTGCAGCCCACATGCTCCTGCTCTCCATGGAAAGCCCCAACATCTGGGCCGCAGCCCCTCTCCCTGCTGCTGCCCAGCCCACAGCCTCCCCTCTCAAACACCCTCTGACACTTCCTAGGAATACCCAGGGTTGTGAGGCACCTTGCTACCGCCTGCCCTTAGCATGAGGAAGTTTTGCCTCTGCCTGCTGTGTCAGCTCCCTGAATCCACCAGCCTCTGGCAACACAAACACTGCCTTCCTGGCCTTCACAGGCCTCGATCTCTCTGTGTAGGTAGTAATAGACACAGACCAACCCCGCAGTCCTCCGAGTGTCCCTCAGGAGTGCTCAGCCCCTGTTCCACTGACCGCCCACAGAACTCTTAGATTCACTATTCCCAAAGGAACAGTACCCACCAGCTTGCAAAATTCACCTCCAGACCCACTCTGCTTAACATACTGCACTTAACATTTGGCATCAAGAGGTCCTTGGGTCATGCTCCCCTCTGGCAGAGCCTCTCCCATTGGAGGGGATACGGATGCCCGGCCCAGTCCTTCACCGCCTGTGCCGGCAGTGTGTCCCTGCCTGTAGGCCAGTTTGGTGGGGCTGCAATCGGGGAAGGCATGTGCCACTCTTCCTGCCTGCAGTGGGGTCTTTCTTTAAAAAAAAAAAAAGTTCTGAATAAGTGGCATAAAGCTGAATCCCATAACCATTATAGTCAATGGGACAGGATTGGTTCCTAGCAAAACGTTGCTATTAACTGAAAGTTGTTAATAGTGGGGTTGCTGAGAACCAGCATCCGCTGTTTTGTATTTAATAGTGCCAAAGTGATGCTAGGTGCTTTACAAACAGGAAGGTCCCATCCTACAAACATTTATGTGCATAGTTAACTTTAAACATGCATGTAATTCCACTGCAGCCAGTGGAAGTACTCACATGCATAAAGTAAAGCATGTGTATAATTGTTTACAGGGTCAACAAAGAAAACCAAGCCCCTTCCTCAAAGAGCATATTATCTAAACAAATATCTTGTTGGCAAACGATGGGATGCAACAAACTGGAAGAGACTGAGTTGGCTACTGGTGCACTGTAGAAGTGCATAATCATCATCATCTGTAACTTCTCTTTTATGTTTGAGTGTGGGATTAAAACACTTATTTGTATTTCAGCTATTCACAGCTGCCACCGTTAGGAACATTGAATCCTGCAACATCTCACTGAAATTAGGGGAAATAAATAACACAGCATGCCCAGCTGACTATCTTCCAGCTTTCAGTTTCTTATTTCAGAACCAGATTTCTTCAAGCAAGGCAAAGCCATTACTTCTTATTAAGAATATACATACAGTATAATTCCAGTTATCTGAATTCTCTTTATGCAAAAATCCTACTTATCCAAATCCATGGTGTGGATTGTGGTCCCATGAGGTCCCCCATGTAGTCCTATGTTAGTTAATAGCATTTCAGTTTACCCAAACGCCCAGTTGTCCAAAAGTTTCGGAGGTCCCCTAGCCCATTCGGATAAGTAGGATTGGTGGGTGTGTGGGTGTGTGTGTGTGTGTGTATTTACATCATATGCTGAGATTGAAAAATAAGCTATTTAAGAGGTATCCAGTATTCTGAAAAATTCTCAGTATCTGAACAATACTTTCCCCTCTCACACAGCATTACACCAAACAGATTTTCCTGAAATTAAGTAACAATTGTTCTAGGCTGAAACTGAACAATAGAAATTAATTTTTGAACTGAAATAGGAATTTAAGGTGGAAATGCCTTGTCAGTCTTAACTACAGTATTTCCATTGTTCCATTCCATTCTAAATCTTCCTTTGAACATCAAATAAAGGATGTCCCTTTATTTGGCTTGGGATATTAGATGCCAGTCAGAGGAAATCAAAATAGTTTTGTTCTCAAGCTTGATCTCCTTTTTGCGACATGCACTCCTTTCCTGGAGCTCTCAGCACTGAAGCATGTCAGTTTAATGAGGCAGCCTTTGGAAACTGTAAATCAGAGGTGTCCACTTTGGCAGCTGAGGGTCCAGTATGAATCCTCAGGGTCTTAAATGCACCTGTGGCTGCCCTCTCCCTGTAACTGCAGGATGAAATCAAAATGGATCAATAGCAGGACTTGGTTGCTGTTGAATTCAAAGAAGAAATCAGTTTTAGTCATGGATTATGAGAGATACTAATATGAGCTATGAGTATGGTTGTGTACATTTATTTTTAAAATTACACAAATGTGTATGATTGCAATCTAGTTATGGCATTCAGGGGTCAGTTGTTAATGAGACCCTAGATATTGCAAAGCAGGGGCACCACTATAGCAAACACTAAGACTGATCAAGTAAAATCTACTTTATCATCAGTTGAGAAGTTAAAGCACGCAGCATATGTCACCTGCAGTGATTAACCTTTGATGTGGGAGCAGATAACATAGAGTGAAGACTGGAAGCTGTGGGGAAGGCATGATGTCAGATATGAAATCTGTTTCTAACACAACAGTAAAGAATTTGTGCAGATTGTAAATTGGAGCTGTTGATCACCTCCCCTCATCAGTGGGGATAATTTCTGTTGGATATCATGGTCTTTCTGCAAAAATTGTTGTCTGAATATTACAGAAGCTGAACTGTGTTTAGATTACCAAAGAACAACAATTATACCCATGCTGGGACTGCACTGGTGCCTGTTTAGGAAGCTCCCTTATTCAGTGTTGTTGTATCTGCGTTGGTCCCAGGATATTAGAGAAACAAGGTGGGTTGGTCAAATAAAAGATATTACCTCATCTACTTTGTCTCTGGATAGTTCCTGTTGGTTTCAGGGTACTTGCAGCTTTGACCTTCTCCTGGCCTATTCAAGGAATCCCCTCTTAGGTCTCAGGCCTCTAGCCTTCACCTTTCTCTGGGCGGGGACACACACTTCTCTCTCTTCACTACAGATTTAGGCTTGCAACCCCCTTTCACTTCACTGTGTTTATCACAGCAGGTCTGACTAAAGTCCGGCCCCTGCACTTTACTTTCCTCCCCATGGGCTACGATCAGTGTCAGTTACCAATAACCAAACAGTTCTCTGAAAGCACAGTACATTTCTTTAGGGACAAAACACATAAAATAATAAAAATGTATAAATACATACCAACAGTCACCCATTGTCCCCATGTGGGAGTCTGGCAGATCAAAGTTCTTCCCAACCCTTCAGCAGGACTGGGTCCCTCGTTGGACATGTCCATTTGCTGAATCAAAAGGAAGGCCCCTGTGTCACTTCAAGATGGCCCGTTATACGCCAAGTTCTTTCTTTTTTTGTCTGCATTTCTTGAAACCCCGAAGCATTATATGCAAGCCACCTGGAGGCAGGGCACTTCTCTGGAGCTGTTTACAGGGACTTTTTTTCATTCTTGGAGGGGATGCAGTAATCTTCCCCCATGAAGCAGAGTATAATCCCTAGCCCACAATGATACATTAATGCAATATGCCACAAAGATACCACGTGGCTGCAGTATCGGTCCCAGTCCCCAGTTTGTTAGTTAGAATATGGAGGGGAGCATGTCCCCTTCAGATTATTTGGGTTTAGAGTCTCGCCTCCTGAGACTGGTTTTAGCCAACAAAGTTGATAGGCTCCCACTCCTCTTCTCTTCCCATTGGCCTGTAATTCAGTGGAGAAGCGGACCAATTATTATCAAAAGGTATGTCTACACTTCGCGGTGGAGGTGTAACATCCAGTTCAAGCAGACATACCTCTGATAGAACTAGTGCACTAAAAACAGAAGTGTAGCTATAGAAGCACAAGCAATGGGACAGCGGCCCAAGAACATACCTAGTATCTCCAATAGATACCTATCCAGGGCAACTAGCCACTCCCGCGGCCCATGCCGCTGTGACTCCACTTCTATTTTTAGTGCATTAGCTCAATCAGAGCTAGCATGAGTACAAGATGGAAATTACCCCTCCAGCTTAAAGTGTAGATGTACCCTGAGCTTCATGTGCTCATGTAATGTGTTACTGCCTGCTTTGGACTCTGGCCCCCACAGAGACACACACACACATGCACTGCCTGGCCAAGATTATCAAATTTAGGATCCCGAATTTAACTCCCAAATCTGTGTTTAGGCACCTAAATAAGGGGTTTGATTTTCTGCAGTACTGTGTCCCCAGCAGCTCCCATTGAACTCAATGGGTTTAAGAGCCTAACTTTAGGCTCCTATTTTTTAAAAAGTCTAGGCCTCTCTCTAATGGGAAGTCATTACCAGAGAAGGCAGAGGAATTTTGGGAAGACTTAAGAACAACAATCCATGAAACAGCTTTAGCTACATTTGGGAGAAAGAGACCATCAAAAAATGACTGGTTTGAAGAAAATGAAGCAGAACTATTAGCTCTCCTCAACATTAAGAACACAGCCTATCAGGAACACAAGAAGCCAACAGAGAGCACCAAAGTGAGATTTCGACATGCAGAATCCGAGGTACAGCGAGGGAGCAGACATTGTGCAAATCATTACTGGATCGAGCTCTGTGAAGAGATGCAGAAAGCCTCAGACACAGGAAACCTCAAAGTCATGTATGACGGCCTGAAGAAAGCTCTAGGTCCCACTATCAACAAAGTTTCCCCTCTCAAATCGCACAGTGGTGAAATCATTACAGATAAATGTCTCGTTAGGTTGAACATTGTTCAGATCTATACGCACAAGAAAGAAACATCACCAGCAAATCACTGGACCAAATACCAACTCTACAGGTCATGCCAGAGCTAAATGTGGAGACCGCTGTAGAAGAGCTAAGCAAGGCCATTGATTTGCTATCAAGTGGCAAGGCTCCTGGAAAAGACAGGAAAGACAGCCTGTTACCATATCTTCATCAGCTGCTACTTAAATGCTGGAAAGGGGGTGAGGTATCATGTGTGTGATGCAAACATCACCACTTTGTATAAAAATAAAGGCGAAAAGGGCGACTGCAACAACTACAGGGGTATCTCGCTACTAAGTATAGCAGGAAAAGCTTTCACAAAAGTCATCTTAGTGCACCTACAACAGCTGGTGAATCGTGTCTACCCTGAATCACAGTGCAGACATGATATTTTCTCTGCGTCAACTCCAAGAAAAGTGCAGAGAGCAAAACTGACCATTGCACATGGTCTTTGTGGACCTAACCAAAGCATTCGACACAGTCAGCAGAACAGCAGGTCTATTTGCAATACTAGAAAAGATAGGATGTCCACTAACCCTGTTAAATCTTATACATTCATTCCACAACAACATGAGAGCAGCTGTCCAGTTTTACAGGTCCACTTCGAACAGCTTTGAGATGAAAAGCAGAGTGAAGGAACAATGTGTTTTTTCCCCTACACTCTTTGGCATCTTCTTCTTGGTATTCTTGAACTGTGCATTTAGAACATGAAAGATGGAGTTTATCTCCACACAAGATCAGATGGGAAACTCTTCAACCTGTTTCAACTTAAGTCAAAGATCAAAGTAAAAAAAGTGCTAATCAGGGAACTTCTGTTTACTGATAAAGCTGCCTCCATAGCCCACAATGAATATCTATTACAAGAACTCATGGACCACCTTTCAAGTGCCTGTCAGGCATTTGCTCTGACCATCAGCATCAAGAAAATGGTTGTATTAAACTAGAGGGTTCAACAAGATCCTTCAATTACCTTAAATGCAAACCATCTAGAAGTAGTCCAAAAATTCAGCTATTTAGATTCTACAGTGACCAGCAACTTCTCACTGGATGAAGAACTAAATGTTCACATTGGAAAGGCTGCCACCACCTTTAGCAGACAAACTAAAAGAGCATGGAACAACTCAAAGTTTACCATCAAGACCTAAATGCTAGTGTACCAAGCTTGCGTCCTCAGCACTCTCATGTATGGTGGGGAAACCTGGACAACTTATGCTCCTCAGGAGAAATATTTATGCCACATACTCATCACCAAATGGCAAGATAAAATCACCAATGAAGAGGTTCTTCAAAGAGCAAATTTACCACGTGTGACAGCCCTGCTCAAGCAAAGATGACTGCACTTGGTGGGACATCTGCGTAGGTTGGAAGACAGATGTGTGCCCAAGGACATGCTATACAGGGAGCTATCAGAGGGAACAAGAACAACAGGATGTCCCAAGCTTCACTATAAAGACACATGCAAGTGAGATATGAATAAATTTAGAATTGATCCTGACCAATGGGAAATGTTGGCAAGTGATTGTAACAAGTGGAGCCATTGTCTCCATCAGGGTATCAAAACCGATGATAGAAGCTGGCTCCTACAGCTTGAGGAGAAAAGAGCCCATAGGAAGCAAGCAACTCCCAACCAAGATACATAGATTTGCAATAACTGCCAAAGATCATGCAAATCTCAGATTGAATTATTCAGTCACATGAGACATTGCAAACCATCTACATCATAGGCTTCAGTTCCCATCGTCTCTCGCAGACAAAAGGATACCAACGTAGCCTCTGTCTCTCCCACACTATCACTCTGTCTCTTTTTTTCTCAGTGATCGGGTAGTTGATATTTAGAACTAGTTTTCTAGTGTGGACAGTCTGCATTAATATATTGTGGCTGTTCTGGGGGAAATCAGTTTCAGGAGGAATCACTAAATTCCTATTTGTAGCATCAGCCTATTACTTTACTTTAACCCCTTGGCTCCAAGCTGGTTGGGAGTTTCTAAATTAGTGCTAGGCCATCTTGTATGAATGCGGGATTAGAAAATCCTGAGAACTCTTATAGCAGGACATTTTAGAACTGCAAATTTTCATAATCCAAGTGTATATGTCTCTCCTGGCACTAGAGAAGGTTGGTATTGCATAGGTGCAGCCATAATTGACACCAGCTCGCAACAGTCCAAGGATTGCGAAATGGGGATATCATTACTTACTTACTTCTAAAAAGTGTTCCTTTGGTAGCCCAAATGTATATAATGCCTAGGATCAAATACATGGAATCGGTAACCATATAAGAGAAAAAATGAGTGGGATCTGTGCATGCTTTTGAAGAAAAAAATAACAATGTTAGGTGAAACTCTTAATGTGCTTCACTGAGAGTGTTACTTAAGTCAGCATTATAGGATCAGACTCATAGAGGTCATTGGAGAGTTCAGACATATTTAATAAAATGTGGGATGTGTATGGAAAACAGTTACAGCCTGAGGGTATCCATATAACTTTTGTAACCATGGTATTTTTTCCTTTGAGATCTCTCAACTCAGCTCCCTCTTTCAATATAAACTGATAGTATATACCAGTAATAATAAAGGTCTCAGGTTTAACATAATGTTTTCTGTTCTCAGTGCTTTTTTTTGGAGACAAAGGACTGATAACCAGGGTTCCAATAATCAATAATAAATCAGTACAAATAATTCTCTCTCTAATCAAATTAACAATGTTGGACTGGTTTCAATTTATTAAATAATTAAAGAGACATTGAATAAGTCAGAAGGATTGGATTTATTAAGATTATTTATTTATTTATTTATTTATTTTATTAATTAGACAGTGCCTGATCCTGCAGTGATCCCAGTCTTGTCTTGGGTCTAATGACCCGTTGACAGCCTTTTTACCATTATACCCCTAGTTTTTTGGATGTCTGCAGTTTCAGGTCCTAGTACTGTAGTTCCCTTTTTCTGACCTGAATTTATCTTGCTTTTCCAGAACTTGGAACTTTCGTAATATTTCATTAATTTCTAGCTGCCTGACCACATATCTATTGCTTACTCACTGTTTGTCTGTTAACAAGTTATTTTACATATGTTCCTATCTCTTTGAGGTTAGTACATTGTTTGCTCAGTTAAACAGAAGGACACTTGGCAAAAGGTTATTATATCTTTCCTCTTAATAGAACTGCAAGCTGATAAATTTCCACTTTTTAACATTCCCACAAGCATTCTGGTCCCTTGGCTCAACTTTGGCTCACAGACCAGCCAGAAGGCCTTACAAGGCTGGCCTACTGGCCCACAGTCCCCACCCTAATACCATAAATGTATTTATGGTATCACTTATCACTTATTTAATTCATGCAAAGCCTATAAACATACTATTATTTACTTATCTACACAACACTACATAAGGATCAACATAAGTTATAAAAGTATTGGCATACAAAGCTTCAGTTTCAATCTTTTCCTCCTCACCCATACATCTTAAGCAGCAAAATAGATTGAACACCATCAAAAGTATAATGAACTACAGTTAAAGCCTTGAAAGTAATTTTTACCCAAGTGTGTGACAACAGGACCTCAAGATCCCTATCTTGGAGTAACTAAGTGAGATCCTCTCTGCCTTTTTCATGCTGTTACTAATTTGTGTAAAATGAGCATTTTTCCAATTAACAAGATTTTCAGGTTTAAAGTTAGTGGAGTGATGTATACATCAAAACCAGGGACCAACTCCTCAATTTCATCCCAGTGGTCAGATTCACTGTTGATTATGGATATCTCACTGGAAATTGGAATGGCGGTTATACTGGTTTGCTCAACCACAGTTCATGTTTATAGGATAAAGCAAAAATTTAGAGTGATGATATCAGATTTATGACTCCCATAAATATATATGAGCATATATATATCGAGCAGGGGGTTGGACTAGATGACCTTCTGGGGTCCCTTCCAACCCTGATATTCTATGATTCTATATGTTTCATGATCAGTAACAACACAGTACTGTCCATCCATGTTATAGGTTACCCTCTCCTCTGGTTGTCTTCACTTGGTTAACCTTACCGGACATGAGACAGCAGAAGCTAACTCATGTCTCACTGAGCTGGTATGTGCTGGCATGGCCACACACCAGAGTGGCAATGTCAAAGACATCACACCTACACAAGTAAAGAACATTTTCAGTAAAAAGTAAATCTTAGGCTATGTCTACACTGCCGGAGCTTACAACAGCACAGCTGTGGTGCTAAAGCCTTGATGCTGTAAGGCACGCAGTGTAGCCACTCTTTGTTGGCAGACGAGAACTCTCCTGCCAACAAAATAAACAAGGGGTGTCAGCTTTGTTGGCGGGAGAGCATTTCCCCCACCCCCGACAAAGCGCTGTCCACACCAGCACTTTTCATCGGCAAAACTTTTGTCAGTCGGGAGTGTTTTAAAGTGCAATGTAGATGTAACTTTAGTTCCTGTCATCACAGAGCTGGTGTTCTATTTTTTCTCTATTGTTATTTATACAGTGCAGAAAATGCGTCAGGCACTTTACAGAACAACTTCAGAAGATGTGATCCCTCACCAGAATGCTTGACAATGTAAATTTAGATTTGTCTCAGTGAGTGAGAGTTAAAAGCAGTAGGAGAAATGGGGTGAGGAAGGACAAGGGTTATAGAAATGAGATCACATGGTTTCTCCGTTTTAGTATGTGTGAGGTCTTGAAGGTTCCATGTGTGTTTCCTAATGTGGATACAATCGTATGCAACATATTTTTTTGTCATGTGAAATATTGGCCTAGAGAGGTAAACTAGGCAAGAGATACTGTGAGCTGAGAACACACGCACACAAACAAAACAGTTATATTTTGTTTTACACTTATGCACAATATGGTATCTAGTATCACAGTAAGCACTGAGAGCCATGTGTTGGATCAGAATGTCCCCAGTTATATCCAGCTGAACCCGTTTAAGTCAATATCACAACACTTGCCTCAGCTAATTAGATGTGCTTAAAATGGGCTAGTGGATAGATCACAGGGCCATGACTCAGAAGATCTGGATTCTATTCCCAGCTCTGCTGCTGGCCCACTGGGTGACCTTAGGCAAGTTGCTTTCCCTCCCTGTACCTGTTTCCTTATCTGTAAAATGATGCTAATGGTACTGACCTCCTTTGCAAAGCCTTTGTGATGTGTGGATGAAAAATGCAACGTAAGAGCTAGGTATTATTAAAATCCAAAGGCCCAGATGTTTCTCTGCATTAGGGCTTCCTTACTTTGTATCACAAGTGCAGAGTGGCTTTGAACACGGTACAGCAGCAGTGCTCAAGTCATGCCAGAATGCTGCTCTGGCACTGGTTTGGCAAGCTGGAACAGTGTTCTGGTACTTTCCATAATTGCAAAGTAACCCAATGATTATTCATGCTAAAAATATTGGATTTTTAAAAAGCTTTTTATTAAGGCAAAGTTACTATTTCCAGAAGAGCCCTTTTTAAAAAATCCTGCATCACAACTCTGCTAATTCTAGCCACTTCCCAGCATCTGTTTATCAAGAGACAATCCGAATCCTATTAGTCTACTTCAGGGGTCGGCAACCTTTGGCACACAGCTCATCAGGGTAATCCGGTGGCAGACCGTGAGACATCTTGTTTACATTGACCGTCCGCAGGCACAGCCCCCTGCAGTTCCCAGTGGCTGTGGTTCGCCATTCCCAGCCAATGGGAGCTGCGGGAATCCGTTAGAAGACTATTGCAGCAAAACATAATATGTCTGCAAATTCTTAGCATATGTAAGGGACAGCTTTCTGAGTCAGAAAGTTGAAGAAGCAACTAGGGGCTCACACATTTTGGATCTGGTGTTGACCAACAGCGATGAATTAGTTGAGAACATGAAGCTGGTCAGGAACTTGGCAGGAAGTGTTCATGATCTGATAGAATTCAAGATCCTATGAAAAGGAGGACATGAGAACAGAAAAAGAAGGACGCTGGACTTCAGAAAGGTGGGTTTCAACCAACTAAGAGAAATAGTAGGCAAGGTCCAAGGAAAGACCAATTAGAAAGAAAAGGAGTTGATGAGGGCCTCCAGTTCTTAAAAGATATAATACTAAATGTTCAACATCAAGCTATTTCCGATGCAGAGGAAAGATAAGAAGAGCCACAGCAGGCCACTGTGGCTGCACAAGGAGCTTTTTACCTATCTAAAAACCAAAAGGAATACATACAGGAAATGGAAGGAGGGACATGACACCAAGGAAGTATACATGGGAAAAGCGTGAGCCTGCTACTAACATTCCAGGTACTGGTCTGTGAAGGTACCTCCCCAGCTTGTACAGAGCAGAACATTAATGTATTTTGCCTTTAACAAGTTTCTAATGCCAAAGCTTACTTCAGTTTTGTAAAGTGCTACGAGATACTTAGCATAAGTAAACAGGATTATAAAAAGACAGGCCAAGTTAGGACATGTAACTGCTGGAAATGTATACAATATAATGTTATATTGTTATTATGTGCTTCATGCATATTAATATATGTGATTGTGATTGATATATAATTAGCCCAGCATATATTGATCAACAGGTCCAACACCTGTCGCTTGTATTATCAAGGCAACATCTTTGACAAATTAATACATGAAACAGTGGTGAGGACACTTATAGATGGTTTATATATGATTTCTAGTGCTTTAATAAACTGTCTAAGCAGCAATACATGATTAACGCAACTAAAACTAATTTCCTTGTAATACAAACAAGGCTTTAAATGCAAGTTCTATCCTAGTTTGGGAAATTAGTATTTTAAGATCCCTATTATTGCTAAGGTCATTTAAGGCTTCTTTTGCCTTGCACATGTTATTGCTAATTTGAATAATGTGAGTGACTTTTTAAATTTAAGGTTAGTGGGTCAATATGCATGTTAAAAACTGGTGATTTTTTTTTTAATTTTATCATGATACTGGGGTTCACTTTAGGTCAAGGATTCACTTCAAAAAAATGGGATAGACATTATTATAGTGTGTTCCACAGTACTATGTCTGTGAGAATTAACACAAAAATTGGGAGCAATTGCCTTCTGTTGGAATTCTGCATGCATAGCACTTTCAGGATCAGGCCCCTTCTTGCCAGATTTGTTATGTATAAATGTATTAAATGTATAAAAAGCACAGAATCATAGGGCTGGAAGGGACTTTGAGCAGACATCTAGTCCTGTCCTCTGTGCTGAGACAGGACCAAGTATACCTAGACCATCCCGTTTATCTAAGCTGTTCTTAAAAACCTCCAATGATGTGGATTCCGCAACCTCCCTTGGAAACCTATTTCAGTGCTTAAATATCCTTATACTTAGAAAGTTTTTCCTAATATCTAACGTAAACCTCCCTTGCTGCAATTAAGCCAGTTACCTCTTGTCCTCCCTTCAGAGGGCATGGACAACAATTGATCTCTATTTTCTTAACGTATTTGAAGATGGTTTTCCGGTCTCCCCATAGTCTTCTTTTCTCAAGACTAAACGTGCCCAATTTTTTTAACTTTTCCTCGTGGGTATGATTTTCGAAGCCTTTAATCATTTGTGTTGTTCTCTGGACTTTCTCCAATTTGTCCACATCTTTCTTAAAGCGTGGCGCTCAGAACTGGACGCAGAATATTGGTCTTTTTTGCAACTGCATCACATTGTTGACTCTCATTCATTTTTTTAATGATTATAACCCCCAGATCATTATCAGAAGTACTACTGCTGTCTGTACTATTGCCTAGCCACTTATTCCCCAGTTTGTAGTTTTCCTTTCTAAGTTTACTACTTTGCACTTGTCTGTAGTGAATTTCATCTTGTTGATTTCAGACCAATCCATCAATTTGTCAAGATCATTTTGAATTCTACTCCTCCTCCTCCAAAGTGCTAGTAACCCCTCACAGCTTGGTGTTGTCCACAAATATTATAAGCATATTCTCCACATCATTATCCAAGTAAACCCCCCTAGATATGTCCCCGCAGTCTGATAGCAAACCATTGATAACTACTCTTTAAGTACAGTCTGTCAGCTCATTTTGCACCCACGTTATAGTCATTTCATCTAGACCACATTTCCATAGTTTGTTTATGAGACTGTCATGTGGGACTGTGTCAAAAGCCTTACTAAAATTAAGAAATATTACATCTACAGGTTCCTCCCATCCACTAGGTCAATAACCCTGTCAAAGAAGGAAATTAGTTTGATTTGGCATGATTTGTTCTTGGCAAATCCATGTTGGCTATTACTCATAACCATTTTGTCCTCTAGGTGCTTGCAAACTGATTGTTTAATAATTCGTTCCAGTTCTTTCAAGGTATCTAAGCTAGGCTGACTATTCTGTCATTCCCCGGGACCTCTTTGTTCCTCTTTTTAAAGTTAGGGACTATGTTTGCCCCCTCCATACCTCTGAGACCTCACTCATCCTCTAGGAGTCCTCAGAGATAATTGCTGATGGTTCTGAGATTGCTTCAGCTAGTTCCTTAAGTACCATAGGATGAATTTCATAAGGCCCTGTTAATTTGAATACATCTAATTTACCTAAATACTATATGACCTATTCTTTCACTATTTTGCTTTTCTGTGTCTTCTTCCTTGTTATTAATATTAATTGTGTTAAATATCAGGTTACAATTTACCTTTTTAGAGAAGACTGAAGCAAAAATAGGCATTAGCCTTGTTTCTGTCATCCATTATTAGCTCTCCTTCCCCGATAAGTAGAGAGCCTACACTTTCCTTATCTTTCCCTTGCTCCAAATGTATTTATAGAACTACTTCTTAATTGCTTTTTATGACCTTTGTTAGGTGTAGTGCATTTTGTGCCTTAGCTTTTCTGATTTTGTCCCTACGTGCTTGTACTATGGTGCTTGTGCTTTGGTACTCCTCCTTAGCAATTTGTCCATGTTTTCATTTTTTTGCATGACACCTTTTTGATTTTCAGATCATTAAAGAATTCCTGATGGAGCCACATTGGCCTCTTACTATTCTTCTGATCTTTCCTTTGCATCAGAATTGTTTGCTGTTGTACCTTTAATATTGTCTCTTTGAGAAATTGCCAGCTCTCCTGAACTCCTTTTTCCCTTAGATTTTCTTCCTATGGGACCTTACCTCCCAGTTCTCTGAGTTTGTTAAAGTCTGCTTTTTTGAAGTCCATTTTCCTTATTCAGCTAATTTCACTCCCTCCTTTCCTTAGGATCATGAAATCTGTAATTTCATGATCACTTTTACCCAACTTGCCTTCAAATTCTCAACCAATTTGTCCCAGTTAGTCAGAACCAACTCTAAAATGGCTGTCCCCCTGAAACAAAATGTTGTCCCCAATACATTCCAAGAACTTGCCATATTTTTGTGTTTTGCCATATTACTTGTCAGAATCCTTTTTCTACTATTAATTTATACCATTGTATAGGGGGGTAATATATTGTAAGAAGTTATTTTTTCTGTTCTTTCTTTAACAGGATTGGGAATTTCCACATTTCATGGGTGATGTTGATGTAAATCTTCCTGGCTTGCCATATGCACATCTGCAGTTCAAACTACCTTACTTCCAAAAGATCTTCAAGGAAGAATATCACATACATATAACAGGTACGTAATCTTATACGTGGTGATAGCTATCTCACATGGTACTCTTTTCTGCTGGGATGAGTCTGTTGACCATATGATTTTTACCCAGATTATGTTTTTTCTTCAAAATAACCCATTAGTGAAGAGAACAAGAATATATATTCCATGAACCAAACAGGCCTACAATTCTTCAAGGAGTTCACAACTTCTTGTGCCATTAAATACTACCTATCGTTGAAGCAGAAATCATATTTATCTGAGATGATTCTCCTAAAGAATCTTATTACATTTTCAGATCTGTTCCGCTTTCAGATTGCTTCAGTATGATTTTTTATTATATTCTTTCTTAACTCCAGTCTTTCTCATCCAGGAAAGATTATCTAGAGCTACACTTTTATCAGTCCTGTAACCAGAAGCAGACAGCAGAGTGATCACAAATCAAAATGGGTTGTAGATGTTCTAAAGCATGGCAAATTTAGAAATAAAAGACCCAATCCTAACGTATGACTGAGTCATGTTCAGTGTAAGAGCCATGAGGGCAAAGGGGGCTGTAAGATGTGGGCTGAAGGGTACTAGTATGCGTCCTGAGGATGGGTAGTTTAAACTTGGTACCATGGGCAAGTAGTAGAAACCATGGTAGCAGACAGTAATATCCAGAAGTAAAGTGTAAGTGAAGGGGCCAATGATAGAGCCATGTGGGATTCCCATATAGAAGGAGAAAGAGCCATTAAAGAATATGCCTAAGGTGAGGTCAGAGAGAAAGTAAATGAACCATGAGAGGACAGGGTCACAAAAGGCAAGGGAAAAGAAGTTGCCAAGAAGGAGGGATTGATGAACAGTACTGAAGGTCGAGGAGGATGGAACTGAGCACCTATTGCTAAGACAGGAGGACATTTTGTGAGACTTTGGAGATGGCATTTTCAGTGAAACAGAAATCTGACTGGAGTGGAGCTAGACATGAGCTAGAGTAGGATTTCTCAAATGCGACCACTGTGGCCGCATGCAGCCACCAGGGGTTTTTTTTTTGCGGCCACAGCCTCCTGGGCCAGCAGCCCCTCTCCCTCCCTGGTGCTCCTGGTGCTCCTGGGGGCACAGCCTTGGTGTTGTTTGCAGGGGCCTCCAGAAGGGGTTGGGCCCTGCCCCTCCTCTGGAGACACCCAGGGCACAACACTGGAGGAGCAGGCAGCCGGTGAGTTTCCCACCTTCCCAGGGGCAATGGGGCTCAGGCTTTGGGCTTCAGCCCTTGGGTGGTGGGGCTTCAGGCTCTGCCCTCCTGCTGCCTCCCCTGGCTACCCACTCACCCCCATCGCCCCTGGCCCCCGCTGCCTCTCCCGATTCCTCATCTAGGGCTTAATTTGTCCCCAGATTTGCTGGGGCTAAGTCTGTTGTGAAAAGTGGTACTTGTATGTTTAATATCACTTTTCACAGCAGACTTACTAGCTAGAAATAAATAAGTTACAATGATTTGGACATGTATATGTGCATATTTATTTGTTTTTCCTAAAGCTAATTAAGTATTTTAGGAAAAGGTGTGAGAATGGCCACCAGCAAGAGTTGGTGGCCGCACTCTGAGACCACCAAATAATTTGTCTTGAGAACCCCCTGAGCTTAGGTGACCATAAAATATCAGGACACATTGGGGTGCTGTCAGCCCCACCCACAGTCCACCCCTGCTCCTTCCAAGCTCCACCCCCACTCTGCCCCAGGTCCAGGTCCCGCCCCCTCCCCACTTGGGCCCCCCCCACCCCCAGCCACCGAGCCCTTCCTCATCCCCTGGCCCACCGCTGGCTTGCTGCATCCCTCCTCAGTCCCCCACCCACTGCTTGCCTCTTAGAATCATAGAATCATAGAATATCAGGGTTGGAAGGGACCTCAGGAAGCCATCTAGTCCAACCCCCTGCTCAAAAGCAGTACCAATCCGCAATTAAATCATCCCAGCCAGGGCTTTGTCAAGCCTGACCTTAAAAACTTCTAAGGAAGGAGATTCCACCACCTCCTTAGGCAACGCATTCCAGTGTTTCACCACCCTCCTAGTGAAAAAGTTTTTCCTAATATCCAACCTAAACCTCCCGCACTGCAACTTGAGACCATTACTCCTTGTCCTGTCCTCTTCTACCACTGAGAATAGTCTAGAACCATCCTCTCTGGAACCACCTCTCAGGTAGTTGAAAGCAGCTATCAAATCCCCCCTCATTCTTCTCTTCTGCAGACTAAACAATCCCAGTTCCCTCAGCCTCTCCTCATAAGTCATGTGTTCTAGACCCCTAATCATTTTTGTTGCCCTTCACTGGACTCTTTCCAATTTATCCACATCCTTCTTGTAGTGTGGGGCCCAAAACTGGACACAGTACTCCAGATGAGGCCTCACCAATGTCGAATAGAGGGATCTTCACCCTCCCCATCCGCTGCTGACTCTCTGCTCGTCTTTTCACACCCCTGCCCACCGCTCACCTCTTCACCCCCTTGCTTGCCACTCACCTACTATGGCGCCGACTTTCCCTCTTCCTGGTGGGTGCTTGCCCGGCCCCCGCCTCTTCCTGCCCTTGCTCTGCCCTTGCCCTGCCCCATTCCACCCCCTTCCCACAAGTCCCCGCCCCTCCCCTGCCTCTTTCCATCTTCCTCCCCTGAGTGCCTGAATGCCCTCTCCTCCCCTCCCTCCCGGAAAGTCCCAAGTGCCTCCAAACAGCTGTTAGGTGGCAGGGGCGCGGAAGTGCTGGGAGGGAGGGGGAGGAGCGGGGACGCGGCGTGCTGCGGGGTGGAGAAGGAGGCAAGGAGTGGGGAGGTTGGCTGCTGGTGGGTGCAGCGCACCTGCTAATTTTTCCCCATGGGTACTCCAGCCCTGGAGCACCTATGGAGTCAGCACCTGCCTCCCACTCACCTCCTAATCTGAATATCGGGACAAATGGGGTCCCAATCATACATTGATCAGGACGTGGGACAAAGGGTTAAATATCAGGACAGTCCCAATTTTATCAGGACATCTGGTCACCCTACTTGAGCTAGAGGCAAGGAAATCAGTGCAGCAGTTGTAAATTGCTCACTGAAAAGGAGAAGGGAGATGGGCTGGTAGTAGGAAAGACAGATGGAGGGAAAGGGGTGTTTTTGGAGGTTATGTTATTTGGGGTATGTCTTAAAACTGAGAGAAAAGAGACAAAAGAGATAATAGGTAAGAGTACGGCAAGAGAGGCCAGTAACAGTGAAGGGATAGAGACAAAGGGATTTCAGGAGGGATTGGAAATTAGGAGCATGTGTGTGTGAACTAAACTAAAGACTAAATACTCAACTAAAGACTAAATACAGATTAAAGGAAGAGAAAATAGAGAGAGGGGAGGGGCAAAAGTGTACGTGAAGGGAGTACATAAATCTTCTCTTTGAAGTCAGTAAAGTCTTGGGTAGAGAGAGAAAGGAGAGGAAGAGAGAGCTCAAGGAAGGTATCAAAAGTAGCAGATGTATGACATGGGTTGTGGGTATGGGATTCAAGATCAGTGGAGAAGTCCTGGTGTTTTGTGAGGAGGCAGTACTGAAGATGGAGAACATGAATTTGCTGTGGCACATACGCACAAGGTCCTTAGATTTCATCCAGACCTGTTAACTATTGTTTGAGCAGGAGACAAGGAAATGGATGGGAGTGTGAACCGTGGCTGATGGTTGGTGGGGGAGACTGTGCAGTGACAGAAGGAGACAAAGGAATTATGGGTAGTACAGAGTGTAGATGACAAAACAATGAATGGAAGAAGAGGAAATAAAGGGCAAAGAAGATTGACTCAGGGATGCAGAGAAGTCAGGGGTATTGATGGTTGAAGGCTGTGCAAGAGAAGGGAGAATGAGCAACATTAAAGAAAATAAGGTAGTGACGAAAAGAAACTACAACAGTTGAAAGATTTCCTTTAACTACTGTCTGTGCCGCTGTTTGAAAACAGACCCGCTAAGGGAAACGGATACCTATGCATTATAGAGTTCTCTGCAGAAAGAAATGGAGGCCTCTTTGATTTTTTGGAGAGGAGGCACTCTTGAATGAGAATGAGCTTATGAATAAGGACTGAGGAATATTTTCTCTCTTGGCTCAGAATTAATAAGACCCATTTATTAGATTTACTAGACAAATCAATCCATTTGAGTGCATGTCACATACCCTGGATACTGAGTGCTTGTTTTATCTTAGTGCTTCGCCACCCTTCAGGATATCTAAAAGCAGCTGTTAACATAGATGGCATGAGAACCTTCCTTTGGGTGGGTGTTTTACCTGGTCCATCTGTTCTTGCCGTCAGCTCTCCATCATCTTACAGCATTTTCAAGCTCTAGTTACTGTGTGCAGATATAGCAATTCTCAATTCAAATCAAGGAGCTAATGAAAAAATCAGGAATAACCAATTAAAATATTTTAGACAGTAGCCTAATAAGAATGCCTAATTCGAACATATCTTTTTTGGAAAAGAAATTCCCTTTTTTGTTAATAATAATGGTCAAGTAGAGGAGTCTAGGGATGGCAACAATGTTTAGTTTAGTATAGGGAGAAGCTCAAGCTGCAAAATTGTGATCTGGACCCAGACATCCAGACTCTGAATATTGTCCACCCCTGAGGTCTTGACCTGGGTTCAGATTTTGATCCCTAGTCAGATTTGATGTGGGTGAGCTGGTTTGCATAGCATCCCCAGTGTAATCTGTTAATAAAACCAGCCTAGTGAAAGAGCATGCACATGTAAGGGTAGTTCTGTACTGGCACAGACCTGGCTGCCACTAGCAGAACAGGGAAAAGGGGGCGTGACTGGAGAAAAGGAGGCATTGTTGGGCTGCTCCTTTGCCCCCCCCGGTTACTGGGCTGCTCCTCTGGCCCTGAGGCTGTTGCAAGTCAGCCTAAATTAGAGCAGCATGAAGAACAGGTAAGTGCAAAGGGTTGCTTAACCACTTTTTCTCTGCTATGCTCAGTGTATTTTTGCTCTGTTCAGTGCGGCTTGAAGGTTTTGTGGTTACAATTCTCATGATTTTATCAAAAAGAAAAGGAGTACTTGTGGCACCTTAGAGACTAACCAATTTATTTGAGCATGAGCTTTCGTGAGCTACAGCTCACTTCATCAGATGTTTACCGTGGAAACTGCAGCAGACTTTATATACACACAGAAATCATGAAACAATACCTCCTCCCACCCCACTGTCCTGCTGGTAATAGCTTATCTAAAGTGATCAACAGGTGGGATTTGTGCTGGAAATGGCCCACCTGTTGATCACTTTAGATAAGCTATTACCAGCAGGACAGTGGGGTGGGAGGAGGTATTGTTTCATGATTTCTGTGTGTATATAAAGTCTGCTGCAGTTTCCACGGTAAACATCTGATGAAGTGAGCTGTAGCTCACGAAAGCTCATGCTCAAATAAATTGGTTAGTCTCTAAGGTGCCACAAGTACTCCTTTTCTTTTTGCGAATACAGACTAACACGGCTGTTCCTCTGAAACCTGTCATGATTTTATCATAAATCTTGTGTTATTTGGTGTTTTTCTTGGAGCCTGGAGTCATGTGATTGCACAAGAATCTCAGCGTCCATTTAAAAAAATAACTTCATGGCTGCAGAGAAAAGCTTTAAAGTGCTACTTGGGTGCACCCCAAAGGCTCAAAAAACCCCGACCCCCCACCAAACAAACCCAGGAGACAAATACAAAGAACCCTCAATGTATTGTTTTTAAGCCAATCTCATGATTTTTTAACCTTTTGGAGTTGGCAATACGGCAGAATTAACATCTTCTGGCCCTAGTTCTCATGCTTTAGTTAATTGTCATTTTTTATAAAAAAAAAATCTTTTTTTCCTGGAAAGACAGTATTGCTTCCTGCTTTAATTCTTTTGTACCTAGGAATCCTAGTGTGTGTTTAGTCCATGTTAAATATTTTTATCCTGTTTTCATACTTGCTTTTATCTCTGAGTATCAGAAAGAGCTTGAATTTTTGCATCTGCTTAAATCATCTGGATTTCCTTTGACAAATGGTTCACTGCAGTGTATGTGCTTTCCTTCCTGGGCTGCAGTTTACGAAAATATACAGTGTAGCCTAGTTTCTACAGTACCCAGGGAAATCTGTACTACTTAAAAGTAAATGTTGTTACTGAACCTTCGTATTCTTTCGTTGTTAAAAATGCATCTAGAGGCCAGGGTGGTATTTTTAATACCAACATATTATTCTACCACACAGGAGATCCAGAGTCTTGAGCTACCCAAACTCTGTGGATAGGGTTCAAGTTGGAAATGCTGTGTGTCAAGTGTCAAAACAAAGGGGTGTGGGGAGATTGGGCTCACTATTAACTAAGCCTCCTTATTGGGCAGTTTTTGGAGAGGCCTTAACGCTTATCTCAGAAAGGACTGGGAAATCCAGCCAGCGGAGAAAGTGTCTCAGTGGTGGTTGTCATCTAAATGGCAAGGATGGCTTGTGGAGGTAACCCAAAAGTAGCATGTCTAGGTCCAGGATGAGCACTGTCTGCACAGAGATGCCTGAGGGAGCCTGTAGGCAAAAATAGAACAGTTAGAGGCAAAAACAAAGCAGTCCGGGCACACAAGATCTGAGAGAAATCTCAGAGGGTTTCCTGTTTGGTTCAGCTGTGCACAGTATGTGTGTATGCATTTATCGAATAACACCAGCAAACAGCAAAGCACGCAGCTACCCGAGTGCATTACAGAGACGTGTGAGCATTTTTATCCACACATTACACGTGGGGAAACTGAGACAAAAGAGGTTATGGCCAATATTTCTGAAGTAGACTCTGGTTTTGGATGCCTAACTTGAGGCTGCTTGAGAGTGATTTTAATACGCGCAGCCACAATTCCATTGGCCTCAGTGGGAACTGTGGGTCCCCAGCTACACCTGGGACAGGCTTTCAGGAGCGCTCTGACAAGCTGGACCCACCAGAATAAAGGCACCTCAAATCAGAGGCCAGTTTTGAAGGTTTTGGGCTGAGTGCCTTGCCCAGATCACACAGCAAGTCAGTGTCATTGGGATTGCAACCCAGGTGTCTGACACCCAACTCCTGGGTGTACATACACATATGCCTTTGGAGACCTTTTAAAAGTGGACATAATTCAGTATTTAGTGGACAAAAGTAGGTGCAATGCTGGAAAGGGTAAAATGAAAAATCCCTACTTTAATTGTGAGAGCAAATTCTAAGATAAAAGGTCCCCTCATTTTAAATATAGATATCCAGGAATATATTCTAGACTGAGGACTCAACCTTTGGATCCACTTGGGTCCCTTTGTGCTATTTTTCTGGTATAAAGGAGAAATCTGGGTAGGTGGGAATCCCCATGTCACTCTAGTGGGAATCCCCAGGTAGTTTAGAGCCACTCATAGTTCTTGTGTGTACAACACATTGTTTCCATTTAATTTACCAAACTGGCTCATCATATGACCCACACAGTCATACCTAATGACATCAAGACATTAAAACAAACAAGCAAAAGAAAGAAAAAGAAACACAAAACGGGTGTTTGTGGTGTTTTGGTCCCAGCAGGAAGGAATATCGTCTTAATCTAAGTTGTGCTGTCATTTGTTTGGCTGATTAAAGACATGTTGGTTGATGTAGTAACTTTTAAAATTAATTAGCCTGTTATTTTATTACTTTTCATCAGCTACAAAAACAAAATTGCCTTGACAATCGCAGTTTTGAAAATCAATGTTTCATTACACCACCGAAATATAAAAGAACTAATCTGCTAAAAACTTTGAAGTGAATGCAACATCATTAGAAGAGATAGTGATATAACTTTATTAGAAAAGGGAAATAATAGATGGATTACTACCACAGCTCCATGCAGAGATACATTACACTTTCTCTGTGAAATAACAGGGGCATATAGCTAATGTAAAAATACAAAGTTTCTTGTTTTCATTGACTGATAGCTTTAAAAAACACCTTTCAATTAAAAGATTTGTTCATATATAATGTCCACATCTAGCAAAGGCCCTACGCACTTGCTTAACTTCAAACACAGGGGTAGTCCCAGAGATTTCAATGGGATGTATATTTCAAGGATGTATTCAGAGTAGCAGCGTGTTAGTCTGTATTCGCAGAAAGAAAAGGAGGACTTGTGGCACCTTAGAGACTAACAAATGTATTAGAGCATAAGCTTTTGTGGGCTACAGCTCACTTCATCAGATGCATTCAGTGGAAAATACAGTGGGGAGATTTTATATACACAGAGAACATGAAACAATGGGTCATGAAACAGTCTCTACGTAAAAGAATAAATGGACACAAATCAGACGTCAAGAATTATAACATTCAAAAACCAGTTGGAGAACACTTCAGATTCTTGACGTCTGATTTGTGTCCATTTATTCTTTTACATAGAGACTGTCCGGTTTGGCCAATGTACATGGCAGAGGGGCATTGCTGGCACATGATGGCATGTATGACATTGGTAGATGCGCAGGTGAATGAGCCTCTGATAGTGTGGCTGATGTGATTAGGCCCTATGATGGTGTCCCCTGAATAGATATGTGGACACAGTTGGCAACGGGCTTATAAAATTCAAAAACCAGTCGGAGAACACTTCAATCTCTTTGGTCACTCCATTACAGACCTAAAAGTGGCAATTCTTCAACAAAAAAACTTGAAAAACAGACTCCAACGAGAGAATGCTGAACTGGAATTAATTTGCAAACTGGATACAATTAACTTAGGCTTGAATAGCGACTAGGAGTGGATGGGTCATTACACAAAGTAAAACTTTTTCCCCTTGTTTATTTCTCCTCCTACTGTTCTTGTAAAGTGCTGGAAATGGCCCACCTTGATTTATCACTACAAAAGGTTCCCTCCCCCACATCTCCGCTCTCCTGCTGGTAATAGCTCACCTTTCCTGGTCACTCTTGTTACACTCTGTATGGTAACACCCATTGTTTCATGTTCTCTGTGTATATAAAATCTCCCCACTATATTTTCCACTGAATGCAACTGATGAAGTGAGCTGTAGCTCTCAAAAGCTTATGCTCTAATAAATTTGTTAGTCTCTAAGGTGCCACAAGTCCTCCTTTTCTTTTGTCAAGGATGTATGTTTACATCCTTTGCTGGACCAGCAACTAAATGTTTGCCCATTTCCCGAATGTATGTTAGGTGTTTTGTTTTGACTGCTGCTTTCACCCTTGAGTGCAGCACTGAGTATAATACTACATACAACAGCTTCCACATGAGGAGTAGAAAGAGTGGGACTGTTCAGCTTGGAAAAGCAGTGACTGAGGGAGGGAGATGATAGAGGGCTATAAAATTGTGAATGGTATGGGAAAAGTGAATAGGGAAAGGTTTACCTCACGCACAGACTAGGGGTCACCCAATGAAATGAATAGGCAGCAGATTTAAATCTAACATAAGGAAATACTTCACACAACGCACAGTCAACCTGTGGAAGGCATTGCCAGGAGTGCTGTAAAGGCCAAAATATAACTGGGTTAAAAAAATTAGCTAAGCCCCTGGTGGATAGGTCCATCAGTGGCTATTAGCCAAGATGGTCATGGACACAACCCCATGCTCTAGATGTCCTTAAACCTCTGACTGTTGGAACCTGGGACTGGACAACAGGGGATGGATCATTGGACAAATTGCCCTGTTTTGTTCGCTCCCTCTGATGCATCTGGCACCAGCCGCTGTCGGAAGACAGGATACTGGGCTAGGTGGACCATTGGTCTGACCCAGTGTGGCCATTCTTAAACTCCCACTTCAGGCAGCTTCTGTGCTAAAGCCCTGCTGTGGGCAAGGCTAAAAAACATGGTGGCAAAAATGCCAGCGGCCACTGTATGCTAGTGCTCGTGACTGAATGAACATGAGTAGAGCTGAATCCATGCTAGAGCAATAGTGGGACCATTGCTTACAACTATTTGTTTAGATGTGGCTGACATTAAGATTTCATAATGAGTGACTCCAGTTTCCCAGCTTCCATTTTCGTCTACAAAATGTGAAATACTGTAAATAAAAGCTGGAAATCATCAAATAGGTGGTTTCTAGTGGAGTCTTGCAGCGGTAGTCTTGGTTTTGGTCCCGTTCCCATTCATTATCTTTATCATTAATCTGAGAAAAAAATTGCTGGTAAGGTTCGCAGATGACACACAGATTGGTGGTGTAGTAAATAATGATAAGTCAGCCCTATACAGCAATCTGGATTGCTTGGTTAGCTAGGCTGATTCAAACAATATACATTCTAACACATTATATGAAAGTTGCACATATAGGAACAAAGGATAGATGTCACAACCACAGGATGGGTTACTGTGTCTAGTGTAACCCCTCTTCAGAGTTTGCCAGCTCCTGGAGTGCCAGGCCTTGGAGCATCAAGCTGGGTCTACCCTATGAATTACAACCATATGGCTACCAAAGCCTCCAACACTATTTCCCTGCATGCTTGGAGTCAGTGGTGGGGACAGAATGGACTGGAACCTCCTGCTGAGCCCAATAATGAGGCTTCTGCATGGGGTGATCTGGAAAAGCAGTTGCTGGGCCAGTGATGAACCAGGGCTGCTCAGCTCCCTCCAGAGGAAGGGTCAGCCCGACTCAGAGGCAAAGAGACTAGGTTTAGTTTAGCTTCTTTTGAGTTGGGAGCTGAGAGAGAAGCAGAACAGCTTAGGTCCTACTCCCCATAGATGGGGGCTTTGAGCTGCTGTAGGATCCAGTCCATGAGTCAGGCCATTCCAGCCCTGCAGAGACCAGCATCCAGAGAGGCAGAGATATGACCTGGCGCTAGCTACTGAGAACCAGCTGAGACTTCCACAGGACTCCGGACTGGAGCCAGGCAAGCAGAGCCATAACTAAGCATTTTAGTGCCTGGGGTGAGCAATCATAGTTGCACCCCCTAAAGGTGACATGTGGGAGGCACATGGGGTCACGTGGTCCCCCCAGATTTCTGCCTCCCATTTAGCACAGAGATTGTCAAACTATGGGGCGGGCCTCGCTAGTGGTTGCACCCCACAAGTTTGAAAACCATCTCCTCCTGCCAGGAGCCAGCAGATTGGAAGCTGGTGGGAGCTGCCCAGCCCACTCGGACCCCTGGCTCTCTGTGCGGTGGGAGACATGGTGCTGGTTGGCTGCCTGGAAGCCCTAGTTGCCCTGCTCCCTGAGCTGGGCCAGCTCTGCACAGCCAGGTGCTCCCCAGGCAGGGTGGGCAGCACAGCTCCGAGTTGCACTCCTGACATGCTCTTGCCTCTGTCCTGAAGGAGCCTGGTGCCAGCCGGTGATCCCCCCTGGAGCCAGCTTCTGCCCATGAAGCCTGGCTGCCATGAGATGCTCCCTGAGGAGCTCCCTGGAGTACTCATCCCCCTTGGGCTCCTACCTCTCAGCAACCCGGTCACACCCCGTCCCTGCCCAGGGACCTGCCATTGCCACCAGGTCACTTTCCGCACACTCCCTGCGCACAGAGCAGAACTTCCCCTTGCTCCGCTTGGCTGCCCTGCCCCAGCCCCATGGCTTCTGGGCTTGTGGTCACACAGCCATTGCATCAAGCCTGGTGCGCAGCCCAGGTGCTGGGGGCAGGCAGCTGCTGGCAGGGTGGACTTGCTCCCACCAGCTCCAGAAACCAAGACTGTGAGAATGGAGCAACCCCCAGGGTTACCATATTTCAAGTACTCAAATAGAAGACATTACCAAGGGGAGGAGGAGGAGGAACTGGAGGGGTTATTTGGAAAGGTGTTGGGGGTGTCTGTGTGGGATATTTAGGGATTATTGGCGGGGGCATTTGGAGGGCACTGGAGGGGATACCTTCAGCAGGGGTATACACTGGAGATGGGCTGCCAGTGCTCGGGGAGGGGGTGGGAGCCAGCTTAACTGAGGAGACCCAGCTGCTGCGGAGATGCTGCATGCAGGGCTCGCACTTCCCCCCATTCTCCTATCCCCTTCTCTTCCCCTTGCCCTATCCCATCCCCCTTCCTTCCCCACTGACTCTTTCCCCCACCTCACCCCCTTCCACCGTATCCCACCCTGGCAGGCACTAACCATTGTATAGAAAACAGGATGGTGGCCATATGGGGCGCCCAGCACACGCAGAAGGGAAGACAACTGGCACTGGGACCCAGGAGACGTCGTCCAGGCACAGAGGCACCGAGCACCTGGCAGGAGAAGCAGCTCTGGACAACCCTCTCCACTCCCAACCAAGGCCTCTGTTTGAGGGGGCAATGCCCTCCCTGCCCCAAACTACACTCATGGTCTCCAGCCGACGCTGCTGTGCCCAATCCTGCAGGGGGAGCCGGCACTGCTGGTCCTGATCCTGCATCGCCCCATTTTTGCACCCCTGCCGGCTCTGCACCCTGGGCAGCTGACCCTCTTGCCCCACTCTAGCTACAGCCCTGCAGGGGAGGACCCTGCCCCACCAGGAATGAAGAGAACCATTTTTGTTTAAGCTGGCCAGCATTCACAGCACTGCAGCACTTGTCTCTAGACTCATTTTCAATGCACACTTGCCTGGGAAGCTGGCAGGCTTGGAGCTAGTGCCTGGGAAGAGTTGTGAGTGTTGGGAAGTGGGACATTTCTTGATTTGCTAATGTGCTAGCACAAGGCTAATCTTTGCCTTCCCCAGATCCTATTTTCCTGCTCCCAGTAAAGTCCCCCTTTGTTATATTGTTGTTTGGGGTGTGTCATTATTTTGCTGGGGTTCCGTTGCTGTATTTTATTGTGTCTTATGTACTAGGTTTTATACTCCTTGCCCATTAGTAGCATTATTCATTTTTCCCCAAGGGACATGTTTCTCTGGCACAGTGAAGAGTCACCTTGGGTGAAGGCACCTAGCATGAGAAAAAAATAACAGGATCCTATTCACATGAGGAGAGGGAAAAGCCACTCTAAGTAGCCAGCATCAGGGAGGAGGTTTGCGCTTAGGGTGACCAGACAGCAAGTGTAAAAAATTGAGATGGGGGGTGTGGGGTAATAGGCGCCTATATAAGAAAAAGCCCCAAATTATCGAGACTGTCCCTATAAAATTGGGACATCTGGTCACCCTACTTGGGCTATGCCTCGAGGGAGGGGCTACACTAGAAAGAAGCGACTCTAAAAAGAACTTAGGTGGATAAGCCCATGAACATAAGCTCACAGTGCAATTCTACATCTAAGAGGGTTAACATAACCCTTGGATGGAATGCATAGAAGAATTTGTGAGTAGGAAGGTGGTGTGAACTCAGTATATGGCATTAGTGGGACTGGTACTGAAATACAGTATTCAGTTGCGGTCTCCACACTTTAAAAAATGTGTTGAAAGACTGTGTATGGTTCAGAGACGCGCCAGAAGAATGATTCAGAGTCTGTAAAACTTGCTTTGCAGTGAGAGATTTAAGAAGCTCAATCTATTTAATTTATAACAAAGAAGGTTAAGAGGTAACTTGATCGCAGTCTCTAAGGCACAGATCCTTAAAGTATTTAGGGGCTTAACACCCATGGGTTAGGTGTTAGGCCCCTAAATACTTTAAGGATCTGTGCCTTAGAGACTATGATCAAGTCTCTGGATCTGGGCATAAGCATCTACACAGGGAAGATATTTCTGATAGGAGCTCTTTAATCTAGCATACAAAGGTATAAGAAAACCCAATGGCTGGAAGCTGAAGCTAGACAAATTCTAGATAAAGGGCAAATATTTTTAACACTGAGGGTAATTAACCGTTGTAACAAGTTACCAAATGATCTGGTGGATTATCCATCACTTGAAGTCTTTAAGTCAAGACTGGATGTCTTTCTAAAAGACATGCTCTAGCCCAACTAGATGTTATGGACCTGATGCTGAAATTATTGTGTGGTGATCTTTGGTCTGTGTTATGCAGGAGGCTAGACTCGTAATGGTCCCTTTTGGACTGGCCATCTACAGATCTATACAGGAGTATAACATACATTGCATTATTGTATTTTTTTTAATTTTTTTTTAATTTTTTTCCTAATTTCAATCTCTTCCGTTACTCCTCCTATCCCACTTCACTTGCAGGTGTGTCAGCTTGAAGCAAAGTATTATAATCTTCCTACAAATGCCCATAACAGTCCACCCATTTCCTACCATCCCCTACACCTAGCAAGGCTCTCTGCAGAGTCTCTTGCCTTGTTTCCATGGAAACAAAAAGCACAGTAACATAGCCTATTTCCTAGTGGTGCCAATCAGAGAAGAAAGCATGTGAGGAGGTAGCTCCTCCAGGCAGGCTGAAGAGGCATGAGAGGACCCTCCTGAATGCAGGTGATGGCCTCATAGCCTGTGTGGGAGGAGGTGTGAAAACTGCTAGTGACCTATTTCCAACTTGGAGCTTGGCACGCAAACAGAACTGAACGTGCAACCCAGCAAGAACCTTTACATTCAGAGTGAAAAATATAGCAGAGGTTTGATGATGAGTGTGGTGCCATAAGATATGACAAAACAGGTTACTGTTGCAGAAAATCCAGAATAATACCAATAGCTTCAGTGGTGTTTGTGAGGACTTATACTCTTGAAACTGACAGCAGAATTTCCTCCCTGGTCTTTCAGTAATTTAGTTTCTGGATAGGGCCACAAGAAAATTAATGCTCATGTTTATTCTCACCCAGAATGGCCATCTGGGTTAAAAAAATCACTTTAAAAACATAAATACAAATACCAAACTATAAGGAGTTACTTTACTGAGACATTCAAATTAATGGCAGAACATGAGTGCACAGCCTGACAGTAATTTCAACCACACCACTGCTTACCAAACCAATAAAGTAACTCATCTTTGAGATTCTGTTTCATGTGTATATTTTTATTTACTGATGTAAGCAGAGTCAGGATGAGCTCTACCCTGACATCTGGTGGCGAGTCATGGTGAGTTGTGGAAAAGAACTTCAGGAGCTGATCTCATTTGCATAGACACACCGACCCTACCTAGATGGTCACTTTGGCTGCTGTAGGAGCCCCAGTTTCTCTGTTATTGGGGCAGGAATAAACTGTTATTATCCTGATTATGTGAATCAAGGACAGTGGAACTGTACTTGGCCTTTTGTTATGATGGAGGGACTCACCATCAACTAAGCAGCCCTCGCTAGGCAAAGGTCATTAGTTCCAAAACTCAGTGAATGGAGAGAGGCTAGGGGTAGGTATTAATACTTGGTGGCATGGGCCCCCTGGTGAGGGCCTTACATGCTAATTGCACTTTCTTTTTTCTGCACTGTGGAATATCAGAGCTAATTTTGATCCTATTAGGAGCCTAGTTACAGGCTGCTGAGCTGAATTCACTTTGGGCTAGTGGTGTACCAGCATTGAGGCTCATCTACTACAAGCTGAAATCACAAACGAGCTAAACTTACTAAGAGCTGAAATCACTGAGTGTTGTGTTAAGTAGTGGGGGATGCTGAGGATATATGGCGGAGCAATTTGCAGCACGGTGAGTGGAACAGCTTGTAGAGCAGAGCAGTTTGTCGGTTGCCTGGAGCAGCTCATGGGGGTGGCTGGCAGAGCGGAGCCCCATGAAGAGGTGGGGTAATCAGCTTTGGACCACGAAAGGTGCCCCTTAACAACTCCCCCCTGCCCATCTCAACTGCAGATAAACTTTCGAACTCTGGGTCTGCCCTGACCAGGGACAGAGACTTTTGGGACTTTGGGTGATTTTGGGTTGCTGGACTCAAGAGCCAAAGGGAAAGGACATGCCCCAGTTTGCTTGGGGTGGGTTTTTTGCTCATGGGTTGTGTTATGAATCCTGTTGGTGGTGTTTCCCCAACATAATGCCACATTGTTTCTCTCTGTTATTAAAAGGCTTTTTGCTACACTCAGACTATGTGCTTGCGAGAGGGGAAGTATTGCCTCTTGGAGGCGCCCAGCAGGGGTGGTATATATTTGTCCCAGGTCACTGGGTGGGGGCTCGAGCCGGTTTTGCATTGTGTTATTGGAATGGAACCCCTAGATACTGAACCCGGCCCTTGTTGCTGCCAACTCTGATGGGCAGAAGGGTTACATTTTAACTAAACATCAACACAGCTCAACATTGGTAATTACCAGCAAATATACTCCTTAGTGTCTTATGTCCAAAATCACTTAATGCAGCAGTTAGATATACTTGTGCATCCACAGTTCTAAAAATGTCTTTAACTGTATGTGAATGTGATGAGTTCTTGGACATTGCTAATACCGTGTCAAGGTAAGATCTTAAGATGTTTCCAGTTAATAAGTAGGCTCTGACAATACTGCAATGGCATCTATACAAAGAATAGTTACTAAAGTAGTATCTTGTTTGTACTTTGGATACCATGTCTCAGAACCACCATACTTCCCACGTACATATGTCTGGGCTTCACTGCATGAGTACTAATCAATCACAGTACGTACCATTAAAGCAAGGTAATTGTCATCTTTTCAAAGCATCTCACCACTAGCATACAAAGAGTTCTATCAAATGTAGCCTTTTCAAAGAGAATTTTCATGCAACTATTTTTAAAATTGATTGATGTAAACCACATCACCTAATGGTTTAATCAACAGGTCACCTACAAACTGCAGTATGAATTCAATTGATATACTGTTGTACTGCTCTACAAAATGATTTATTATGTGCCTAGACATAATTATGAAATACTAAGAGAGATTCAAGAATAAATCTGGGTCTGCTGAGAATTTCATTATAACTTTGTTTTACAGGTTAATTGAATGAAACATTTTATCTGAGGGGCATTTACTGTGTCAGCACGGTTGTGATACTTATAAAAAGGACATCAGATGACAGTTTTCTTTTTTCAAACAGGTAAATGGTTTAACTATGGAATTATCTTTCTGGTTTTAATCCTGGATCTAAATATGTGGAAGAATCAAATATTTTACAAACCTCATGAATATGGTCAGTATATTGGTCCTGGACAGAAGATCTACACAGTGGAGGACTCAGAAAGCTTAAAGGACCTTAACAGAACCAAGTTATCCTGGGATTGGAGATCAAATAACACAAACCCTCTGACTAACAGGACTTATGCTGAGGGAGACATGTTCTTGCATAGCAGATATACAGGGACTAGCCTTGATGTCAAATGCCTGGCCTTTATTCCAAGTTTGCTCGCTTTTGCTTTGTTTGGGTTCTTCATCTGGTTCTTTGGGCGATTTCAGAAAACTGAGCAAGGCATGGAGAATCTGGACAAATCATACACAAGAATGAAAAAGAAGTCACCATCAGACATGGGAATGACACGAGAAAATACACAGGTTTTAGTGGAGAAAACTTTAAGTTTTCAAGATCCACATTTAGTATCCATAAAATCAGACTTAAGTGAAATTGTCTTTAATTCTTCCCTTCTAACTTCTGAAAACTTGAGCTTACAGTTGAATGAACAAGACAGCCCATTACAACCAATGACAGAGGCTTCTGCACCTAAGAGTGATCCCATGACCTAGAGCCAACCACCCAGAAAAGAAAGATTTAAATAACCAATTATTGTGAGAGTTCAGTTATTGTAAGTTAAGGTTTACATAGTGTTTAGCACAAGAAATATAACCCGTGCCACAAAGGTGCTCAACATGCTTTTTCTAGGAATTTTGTTTTCTATTTGTATTATAATATATGTGCCTACTGTATAGCTAACATTCCTTTATAGATTGCTTCTCAGAATTGCACAAACTATTTATTAATACATTGATGTTACTGTGTAATAGTGCATAGATAAATATTTGCAGGTATAAAATTCTAACCGTGTTGGTGCCTTGAAACATTAAACTGATTTTTAACTCAACACCAGAAGATATAGAGAACAACTCTTCTAACCTATTTTGCAAGGGTATTTTTGTATGCAATTATTTAGAATGTCATTTGATTTCTTACCAATAGATGTAGAGATTTCTGAAGAAAGGTTCCTGATAACATGTCACACTAAAGGTTTCAGAGTAGCAGCCGTGTTAGTCTGTATCTGCAAAAAGAACAGGAGTACTTGTGGCACCTTAGAGACTAACAGATTTATTTGAGCATAAGCTTTTGTGGGCTACAGCTCACTTCATCAGATGCATTCAGTGGAAAATACAGTAGGACGATTTTATATACACAGAGAACATGAAACAATGGGTGTTACCATACACACTATTACGAGAGTGATCAGTTAAGGTGAGCTATTACCAGCAGGAGAGAAAAAAAAACAGATGATGAAGATGTCATCAATGTAGCGCAACACCACATTCTACAAGCCATTACTCTCTGATCCCACTGAGGGTTACCAAAAGAAACTACACCATCTGCTCAAGAAACTCCCTGAAAAAGCACAAGAGCAAATCCGCACACACACACCCCTAGAACGCCGACCAGGGGTATTCTATCTGCTACCCAAGATCCTTAAACCTGGAAATCCTGGACGCCCCATCATCTCAGGCATTGGCACCCTGACAGCAGGATTGTCTGGCTATGTAGACTCCTTCCTCAGGCACTATGCTACCAGCACTCCTAGTTATCTTCGAGACACCACTGACTTCCAGAGGAAACTACAATCCATCAGTGATCTTCCTGAATACACCATCCTAGCCACTATGAATGTAGAAGCCCTCCACACCAACATTCCACACAAAGATGGACTACAAGCCGTCAGGAACAGTATCCCCAATAATGTCACGGCAAACCTGGTGGCTGAACTTTGTGACTTTGTCCTTACCCATAACTATTTCATATTTGGGGACAATGTATACCCTCAAATCAGCGGCACTGCTATGGGTACCCGCATGGCCCCACAGTATGCCAACATTTTTATGGCTGACATAGAACAACGCTTCCTCAGCTCTCGTCCCCTAATGCCCCTACTCTACTTGCACTACATTGATAACATCTTCATATCTGGACCCATGGAAAAGAAGCCCTTGAGGAATTCCACCATGATTTCAACAATTTCCATCCCACCATCAACCTCAGCCTGGACCAGTCCACACAAGAGATCCACTTCCTGGACACTACAGTGCTAATAAACGATGGTCACATAAACACCCACCCTATACTGGAAACCTACTGACCACTATGCCTACCTACATGCCTCCAGCTTTCATCCAGACCACACCACATGATCCATTGTCTACAGCCAACCTCTACAATACAACTGCATTTGCTCCAACCCCTCAGAGACAAACACCTACAAGATCTCTATCAAGCGTTCTTACAATTACAATACCCACCTGCTGAAGTGAAGAAACAGATTGACAGAGCCAGAAGAGTACCCAGAAGTTACCTACTACAGGACAGGCCCAACAAAGAAAGTAACAGACGCCACTAGCAGTCACCTTCAGCCCCCAATTAAAACCTCTCCAGCATATCATCAAGGATCTACAACCTATCCTGAAGGACAAACCAACACTCTCACAGATCTTGGGAGACAGGCCAGACCTTGCTTACAGACAGCCCCCCAACCTGAAGCAAATACTCACCAGCAACCACACACCACACAACAAAAACACTAACTCAAGGAACCTATCCTTGCAACAAAGCCCGTTGCCAACTGTGTCCACATATCTATTCAGGGGACACCATCATAGGGCCTAATCACATCAGAGGCTCGTTCACCTGCACCTCTACCAATGTGATATATGCCATCATGTGCCAGCAATGCCCCTCTGCCATGTACATTGGCCAAATTGGACAGTCTCTACGTGTAAGAATAAATGGACACAAATCAGACGTCATGAATTATAACATTCAAAAACCAGTTGGAGAACACTTCAATCTCTCTGGTCACTCGATTACAGACCTAAAAGTGGCAATTCTTCAACAAAAAACTTGAAAAACAGAGTCCAACAAGAGACTGCTGAATTGGAATTAATTTGCAAACTGGACACCATTAAATTGGGCTTGAATAAAGACTGGGAGTGGATGTGTCATTACGCAAAGTAAAACTATTTCCCCAGGTTTATTTTTCCCCCCCTACTGTTCCTGACACATTCTTGTCAACTGTTGGAAATGGCCCATCTTGATTATCACTACAAAAGGTTTTTTTTCTCTCCTGCTGGTAATAGCTCACCTTACCTGATCACTCTCGTTATAGCATGTATGGTAACACCCATTGTTTCATGTTCTTTGGGTATATAAAATCGTCCTACTGTATTTTCCACTGCATGCATCCGATGAAGTGGGCTGTAGCCCATGAAAGCTTATGCTCAGATAAATTGGTTAGTTTCTAAGGTGCCACAAGTACTCCTTTTCTTTTTACACTAAAGGTTGACTTTGTTATTTACTCAGCTGTAGGGTCAGTGACTTTGATAACTGGACTGCAGAGAAGCATTTTGATTACCTTTTAATTTTTGCTGGCTGCCTGCCAAATACAAATACAGCTTCATAACAGAGTAACAGTGGAGTGATAATGCAGCATGGGTCATACTTGTGAAAATAGGACTTTCTCGATCAGTAATTGCAATTAGATGATAATGCCAATTATATTTTTCATAATTAAAGATAAACTGCTACTTGATTAAAAATCCTGCCCTTCACCTTTCAGAAACAAAGGTTAAAATGATAGTTGGAGCAACAGTCAATATCCCTTCATCAATACAACCTGTACAATGCCAAATAACCAGTGTAGTGATTACAGGAAAGAATACAGAGCCCATAGCCTTCAGTGTTTTACAACTTTATGTAACTATGGTTTGGGATACATTATACTGGGAAATGTACAACACAACTGACAGCTTTAACTTCTTCAAAGACTGAAACAATAGTGTGAGGGATGGATAGTGAATGCATGGAATAGATTAGCAAGTGAATTGTCCTGAATTCCCCCCTCCCCCTTTCAAGAATTAAACACTGTCCGTTAATGGAACCTAGCAGCAAAAACATGCAGGAATTGTTTTTGCAGCCTTTTTAAAGGCTACTTGGAATCTGAATTCCTCTGATGTCTGTTCAAGGTATATACACTAAAAACATAGCAAATCTAAAATACCAGAAAAACTCTGACTTGCCTCTAATTTAGTTTCATAAATTGTTGTTACAAGTTACTAAATAAGAAGTCATTTTAAAGTCTGAATTATTTCCCTATCTCTTACTGATGTTGCTGTATTTTGTCTTCATGTTTTTTTATCTCAGTTGTTTTGATCTATCTGCTTTTAAGTTTTCAGCATGGTGAATTTAGCATGCATAATAGAACTATGCATTTATTATCTGTCTCTTGAGAGCCAAGTGAATAAACATCATTCAACAATTGTTTATCATGTGGCAGGAACCTATCCTCTGTTAGGGTTTTTTTGTGTTTTGTTTTAACATTTCGCCCATACTTTGTCCTATTTAGAATCATAAATATTTCTGACATTAAAAATACAGACATCGAAATCATTGTAATATCAAAACCAACCATTTTGCCTATGGAACATTTAATATTTTATCAAGAGAAAGTTTCCTTTTTAATGAGGCTGAATTTTTATCTACCAGAAATTATAGCTACAAAAAAATCTATTATTAGCATTTGGTTACTGCAGCCTGTAAACTTGTTCAGTCTGTTTAAGATAGAAGTTATCTATTCAAAGCCATTCACTACTTATGGTAAAATACTCTCAGATTCTCCCTTTATTGTGTAGGAAGTGATTATATTTATGCTTTATGTCCAAGCAGGATTTGATATGGACAAATAGGTAGACAAAATGGCTAATTATTTTTGCAAACACATGCTCCTCCATGTGATTTGGAAGACTTACTCTAGAACATCAAACCCGTCTGTGAATTGCTTTGTTTTTTCTGTGCATAGGGTGACTAAGTCCATTAATATATAAGCAAAAAATGAAAGACTGACTTGAGCCTTGCTGCTTGCATGATTACATGACTCTAAAGCAACCGTTATTAAGCAACTGATCCACAGCTAAAATAATTCTGTGACCTTACAAATTAATGCTTTTAAGGTCGCCACAAGACTGCATACAAGAGAGAGAAAAACAAGTAATCCTGAGATTTTCCATGAGTGCTCAAATTAAGAGTCAAGCAGAGAAACTGTACCCAAAATGGATTCAAAAGGAGTCACAGGATTCAGCATGACCCTTGCAGTCAACTCTGCATTTTAATTAAAGGAAGCAATTGAAAAGGCACTAGTTTTACAGTAACTGTTGCTGTATATATTTGTAAACACAGAAGTAGATATGTTCATTCTTTCCATGGTAGTTCTTATTTAACATTCACAATATGCTTTCTTACATCAAAATGGAAACCTTTTCTAATCTAAGGGCCTTATGCAGCACCAGTAGCCATTACCTTGATATGTATGGTCTACCTACCACAGAAAATGAAAATAACCCCCAAGGACTCCAAAACCTTGTCCTCAGGAGTGAGTTGGTGAGGGGAGAGCACTTGTGGTTCTCAAGCCTGAACCATTCAGGAGTTGCTCTCCCGTTATAGCTGAACTATATCTGCTTTATGAGAGAATGTATTTGGTACAGTAGCTTTTTACATTCACATATATTGCAAGATATCATAACAGGTACCCTAAAAATAATAGCAAAGGTCATCCCAGGGATAAGCATGCAGGATTTATGAGCATACAAGTGCTTACAAACGTCTCTATGAGCATCTGTAGTGATTACATTTGCTGACACAGAAATGACGTGGAACAAATGGAGGGTAAGTACATTTTTGAAACAGCCCTTCAAAACAGACTCTGCTTACTTGGCTATAGGTTTTGGTTTTTTAATTATTTATTCGGAAGAAATGGCCCATATCCTTAAGGAGACACTTCAGTACTGCTCTCCTTATTTTATAATGCTCCAGGAAATTGCTTCACTCTACCTCATTTCTTCCCCCATTCCTTCAGGTCCTCATCCCTGGTCCTTCCTATAATTTGGCATTATTAGTTTTAGAACATTCTCCTCTGCAGTTGCCATTACCTGGAACAATTTTTCTCTATTTTCCCACCTGTCAGCTGTAAAAATCTGTAAAATCCCAGCCAAATCTGTATCTTTTCTTCCGAGTACATTTCTCTTCTCTACTATTTTTTTTTTAACATTTAGCTGTATTAAATGTTAACTTAAATTGTAGCTCTATTATCTGCCTCGCTGAATGCTTTTGAGTTAATTTGCATGAAAAGCTAACTTGTTCTGTTTTAAATATATTCTCTACTCTGGCTCTAGGCACAGTAATTGTGAATTAACTTCTTGACTGCATTTGCACCTCACACTCCTAATGTGTTTCCCTTTCATCTTTCCTTCCTTGAATAGCCTCCATAGCACTAGTCACATGAGAGACAGAAATAGGACAACAGAAGCTGGAGATCTAAAACCCCACTAGATTGTCAAGTACAGAGGATCGGCCACCACTAAATGATGCATCAGACACTCAACACACACTTCTAGATTTTAACTAATGAATCCAATGAGCTATTGTGCAAAATCTTAGTAACTTGTTAACAGAGGTACAAGGGAAGTTTGTATCTCAGGCCATAGTCTTGTAGGTATTCAAGAAGCTGCATGTGGTTTTGACCAGCACTTTGGGTAGCACTTACAAGGAAAGGTCTGAAGTTTTGAACAGACTATAAGAATAATAAATGTCAGAGACAGATCCAAGCTTGTATAAGTACATAAAGCTGATCCTCTTGCAATTGCTGGGTATAGTATTCAGATGAGGAATGAACTATATCAGATGTTAAACTGATACTATTCTTGGAGTTGAGTGGCAGAAATACTCAGGATGACGTACTGCAGATGCTTTGGTTCAAGTTACATTTATGAACAAACAATTGTAAACCTTTTATCACTATAGAGATTTCCCAAGTTACAGCAAACACATCAAACACACAAACAGTTCTGGCACAGTTACTATACAGCCATTCTTTGGCCAAACTGACGAAGGGGCTGTTCATCCTACCCATCATCATTTCACTAGGCTCTTAAACTATCCACATTGGGGAGCTGGGGCTTTCAGAATGTAACACATAGTTTCAAACTACTAGAAATGGGCAAATTAATAACTCCTTGAATTTGTACCCCAAACTTGCGATGAAGTTGGGGGCATGGGCGTGGGGCAAATCATTTATTTAAACAGTTCAGAAACAAAAAGTCCTGTTTCATTTGCATTCTCAAAGGGAGATGTGGAACACATTAACCCTACACTCTGAAGTGCCAGCCCCTAAGCTGATAAAAATAAACATAGAAGAAACTATAACCAGTAGGACATTTCCCCTACCCTAAAGAGAGGCATTAGGAATCCTCTTTTTCCAGCCTTTAGGAAGATCTTCTACCACAGTAGGAGGGAGCTAGGGTATGTTGAGGTAGGGGACTGTGTTAAAGAGAGGTTGTCATGGCTTGGAAAGGAGTGAGACTGAAAAACACTGGCTAAGTAAGACACACATATGAACCTTTGGATGCTTGTCTTGAACTTTAAACCTTTGAAAGTTTGCCCAGCAAAACTGAAAAAGTTCAGAGGTGAGGTACAGAAAACAACGAAACGTTCTTTTTCTTACCCAAAACTGGGGAGGACATTCCTGGAGGAGCCTTGATAGCCTATTGGGTAAAGTATCAGACATTTTTATTTTCTTTGCCTTTATGTGATGTCAGCTCATCCTGGTGACCTGGTGTTTGCTGTGGTTTGGGGTAGGGAAGTTGTCTTTACTTGGTGTTGAAAGGCTATGCATATCTTTGGAACAATAAAAAATGAAAATCTGCATTATTTTGAGGCCTTCCCTATAGTGCTCACAAGCAGCTCCTAGCTCCCTGATTCATAATTATGGCTTCTTTCTGATACCCACTAATAGCTCCTCTATGCAGAGGAAGTTTGAGATTAGCAATTCCTCTCTGCGTGTTTTCTTGGGAGAGGCACATAGAAGAAGAAATTTGATCCTTCTTTTGGGAGGAAGAGTTTGAGTCTAATCTTCTACCTTTCACTCCATGGCAACCCTTCACGGGAGAGGGAAAAAGCCTGAGGCCAATGCCCCCAGCAGGGGAACCACTAAATACCCTTCTCTCTGCCAGCTTCTCCATAGGACAACAGAGATCCTTCTTCCTCCTCTTCACCAACACTACTTGCTCCACATTAAGAAGACCAGGCCTCAGCAAAGCCCTCCTCTTATTTCCAAGTTCCAACAGGGCCTAATCTCTCTGCTAGGTCTTGCTAGGCCCCACTTCAAATTAGCTCAGCGTTAGTCATAATACTAATAATAAAACACATAGCATTTACAGTGTGCTTTTCATCTGCAGCGCTCAAAGCACTGGCTAGGCATTGTTAGCCACATTTTACAGCTGGGGAAGCTGAGGAAAGTTATACCAATATGTCCAAGAGTTAAATCCACTCCATAGGGTGGCAGATGGATTCAGCAACAGATGGAATTACATGGATGAGCTGGCCTCTGCAAATGCTTCACTTGTGGTGAGATGGAGTTGTGGCTGCACAGAGCTAATGGAGCCCAAATGACTAGTGATGGGGGATAGTAGAAGGCACATATCCTGTGCTAACCCTTCAAATTAATATTTGGTTTAAGTTTGTGTGTGTCTCATCTGAACTATACCGATATATACTATATGAGCTATATCCTTAGAAAATCTACGTCTGTCACAACATCATTGTGTGATTGGCGTATTTGCCAAAGGAATTACTTTACGTCAAACACTTTCATAAAGATAAGTTACAGTAGAAGGCCAGACCCATAGACATAAGAACAGAACATAAGAACAAAGGAACGGCCACACTGGGTCAGCCCAAAGGTCCATCTAGCCCAATATCCTGTCTTCTGACAGTGGCCAATGCCCGGTGCTTCAGAGGGAACGAACGGAACAGATAATCATCAAGTGCTCTATCCCATGTCACCCATTCCCAGCTTCTGGCAAAGAGAGGCTAGGAACCCCATCCCTGCCCATCCTGGCTAATAACCATTGATGGACCTATCCTCCATGAAATTATCTAGTTCCTTTCCGAACCCTGTTATAGTCTTGGCCAATACAATACTCTTATTGCCTTGCTATTAGACACTGCTAATAGCACTTCCTTTGACTTCAGATTGGCGGTGGGGGGTGGCAGAAATTAAAGTATTTTAGCTCATTGTTGTAGGCTCTGCACTTGACATCTGAATAGCTTATCTGCAGGTGAAATTCACCCTCCATTGCTTTTCTCATCAGAGTGATTTGGGGGACGGGAGGGGTTAGGTCTGTTTGGCTCCTGCTTTCCCTTCCATGCACTTTTTCCATTGGACAGCTCTGAATACAAAACACCCATTGGAGGACCATAGCTGGTTGTAATTATTTATCTAGTGCCCTTTGTGCACAAAGCTGTGCTCAGTTGATGAAACTATGTTTAAGAAGCAACAGTTTCCTTCCCCAAAGAGTTAACAATCTGAAGACACAGTAGATTCAAGGTCAGTTCATTACAGTACTGCACAAACAAAGACTGGGGCTGGTCTTTACAACCAGGAGGTTTCATGAAATACATAAGGTTTTAGCTCACTGGGGTTTTTCATGAAAAATTTGTTATTGGTTCTAGTAATATGCAAACAACCATAACAATGGAACAATCTCTGCTACATTTTTCTGATTATTAAGGGAGCACTCTCTGCCCCTCCAACTGCTAGATTCTGGGAAAAGGTGGGGCAGCAGGGAGAGTGGTATTTCTTCCCAGCCCCCAGCATTCCTCTGCTGCTCTCTCTCTAATTCCTACAAGGAACAAGTGACTTCAGCTTGCCATATCTTTGTCTAAAAGGGCACTGGTGATCTTTACACGCACAGCCTTTTCCTTCTCCCCACCCCATGACTGCTATGGCTTCTTCTTGGGGCTGCTCCCCTTCCCACAGCCCTCCAGGTTGTCTGTTTTTAAGAAACTGCAGATCCTCCCTACTCTTCAGATAGCTACAACTGCTACTCTCTGTCCCCCCAGTGTTTTGATGACACAGGATTCTAGCTGCAGAAGAAGGAGGCAATCAGGAAGGACAATGAAGACAAGGGAATCAATCAGTCAAAAATTAAAATACAAGTTTACATTGTTAAAAAAATCAAGACTGGCCATTTTCTTACTTTTTTCCAAAAATGGCATTTGGGGACAGAATCACACATTCCTTTCCTGAGTCAGGCTAGTTCTCAGTTTCTTAACTGCTCAGTTTTTCCATATGATTTTTTCCCTTTCTTCCATTTAAATCATTCCCTTTTCCATTCTTTGCATCCTCTCCAAGTCCTCAGTCCCCTTCCATCTCCCCCTTCTTATGTTCCCACTCACTCCCATTCCCAGCTCCTTACTCCATCCCATTAAGGAATGCCAGGTGCACAGGGGAATTGAGCCATTTTTTGCTGTTTGAGAGCTTTACCCTTTGGAAAGGAAGGGTTGCTGCTGAAAGCAGAGGGGTGCTCTTTTATAACCATCTTGCCCAGATGCTTGCAGTTGATTTAAACAGTTTTGGATAAAGGTTAATATTGATAGAAAGAAGGAATTAAGAGTAGCAATAAACAGCAACGTTCAAACTATCACACATCATTAATGCAAATACCTCAAGCCCTGCCTACGGCCCATGTAACACTTATGTTCTCAGTGTTCAGATACCCTTTGGACTGTACTATAGGGACAAATGCTACACCAACTCCTATTGCTACAACTGGAAATTGCACATGAATAATTGACAAGCGGAAATGGCTTTTAAGAGTTGAAAAAAATTAAAGGAAAATTCTTTGTGATGCTGAAATTAATTGCAATGATACTTTGTACTGATATAACTAATATCTATTAGCTGGTATTGTTGAAGTCAATTAGCTCTGCAATTTGCAACCTTTGGTTCATGTAATCAATTATCTTGAGTCAGTGTTTGGAATTATTCATGAAAGAGTTTTACTTTATTCTTGTTCAAGTAGAAGAACTAGTAACATACAATAGTTTGATTAATTTTTAAAGTTTTTGGGGAAAACGGCTAGAGGAGGCAGTAGGGACTCAGTATTGTACAGTTTGACTAGGTCATGATTGCAGAAGTCATTATTCTATAATCTCTATTAAATGAAAAAAGTATTAAAATAAAATGAAAAACAAAATTCAATCCAGCGTTCTCACTCAGGTTGCACACCCTATCATTCAAATGGTACAAATCAATACTAAATGCTGTGTTAGAGTTTACATTTACAAAGGAAAAACAGAACAGCAAATACTCCACATGTGCAACATGGACAAGCTGGAGTTGCTGGGCTTTTGTTGTTAGCTTTTAATTAAAACCTACATGCTGGACCTAAATTGCCTGACAATGTTCCTTTAAAAATAAAAATAACCCATCTACTACAGGGTAACTGGAAGGAAGAAAGAGCTGATCAGGTTCTTGTTTTGAAGGTTGCAGATAGTTTAAACACCTGGAAGAGTGTGCCAGTGACTTTGCAAAATTTCAAAAGAATTAAACACTAGCAAAATGGTTCAGATGCCTTAGGGACAGGTGGGGCGTGGAAGAAGCGGATCTATATAGGAACTAAATTCATGGGCATTTGCTCAGTACAATTTATTAAGCATTTATCTCTTTAAGAACTGGCTTACATAAAGGTCCAGGGACTAACACAAAGTTCAGAAAGACAAAATAACACAGACCAGATAATAAGATAATGTTAGATTAAAACAAGATTTTCAAAAATGTAATATCAATAGTTTTTTCGCTTGCTAAAAATGATTGATTAGATACAGCATTAATGATTTCTTAGGGCAATCACCTAGTCATGCTACATTATTGGTGGCTCTATTGGCTCCTCTGTAGATGGGTTCAAAAAATTTAAAATGAATCCTATTAATGGATGTTACTAATTCTTCTAGTTGAATAAAACAAATATTCAAACGTGGTCACCGTTTTACCATTTAGTCATGAGTAAAATCACTGCTTTAAAGCAGACACATCTGAGAAAATGACAGCTGGGGGGCCAGTGTGTTCCAGAACACGTGGGTTAAAGCTGTTCCAGATTCCAGAGGTCCTTTGTGAGTTTCCTTACTTGTTGACTGTGAAAGCTTTGCCAGTTAGCACTGCTTAACAAGCATGTGCGTTTTATCTTCCATGTCATCTGGAGATAATGCAAACCTGTTCTCTCAAGTACAGATCGTTTCCAATAATCATTGTTTCCATGGTGACTGGAAGGGCAAAATGTTCTAGTTTTGCATTGTGAAATGATATGAAAATGTAATGTTTTCCATAATTTTTATAAGATAAAAATAAAATTTTCAATCCACAAAATACCCATCTTCCCCCATCTGTCCCACTCCCTTCTCCCACCGTCACCCACATATGCCCCACCAGCTCCAAAGAAAAAAACTTCTTTTAAGAAATCCTTGGGAATCCTCTTCTACACTGAGATTGGAATGGAGGTCAATTAGGGACTCCTGGACTCATTGGTGCAAAGTCAATACTCCTAGGGCTAGTGAATACATTATTGACATAAGAATTGCCATGTTGGATCAGACACTAACCCACCCCATGGTCCTTCTCAATTTACACAGTGAGTCCTCAGTAAGGTAAGGTTACTTAGGTGTTCTGTCTTTCTAATAGATGGACTTCCCAGGCTGGAGTTATCCAGAGAAATCCACCAGTGACATGTACAAAGTTCTACCAAAAAGAGGCCTGGATTTTTAATTTTTCCTTTATGCATAGACCCGGTGGTGTTTATTAATTATTATTCGCAGCAGGTGGCAAAAGCCCTTCACCCTCTGCCAGTGAGCAATCCCAAAACCCAGCTGAATTCTAAGAAATGATGCCAACATTCTAGCACCATAATAAAGTACCAGTTCTCACAGGGGTCCCCATTGTATTCTGGCAAAAAGGTGTGAGGAAAAAACAAAAATCAAGAAATCAGACAACCCTGTTGGGTTCTCATAACTCCATTTTGATTGGACAAAACATAACATAACATAGTGATCAATGGCTCCATGTCTAGTTGGCAGCCGGTATCAAGTGGAGTGCCCCAAGGGTCGGTCCTGGGGCCGGTTTTGTTCAATATCTTCATAAATGATCTGGAGGATGGTGTGGATTGCACTCTCAGCAAATTTGCGGATGATACTAAACTGGGAGGAGTGGTAGATATGCTGGAGGGGAGGGATAGGATACAGAAGGACCTAGACAAATTGGAGGATTGGGCCAAAAGAAATCTGATGAGGTTCAATAAGGATAAGTGCAGGGTCCTGCACTTAGGACGGAAGAACCCAATGCACAGCTACAGACTAGGGACCGAATGGCTAGGCAGCAGTTCTGCGGAAAAGGACCTAGGGGTGACAGTGGACGAGAAGCTGGATATGAGTCAGCAGTGTGCCCTTGTTGCCAAAAAGGCCAATGGCATTTTGGGATGTATAAGTAGGGGCATAGCGAGCAGATCGAGGGACGTGATCGTTCCTCTCTATTCGACATTGGTGAGGCCTCATCTGGAGTACTGTGTCCAGTTTTGGGCCCCACACTTCAAGAAGGATGTGGATAATTTGGAGAGAGTCCAGCGAAGGGCAACAAAAATTATTAGGGGACTGGAACACATGAGTTATGAGGAGAGGCTGAGGGAGCTGGGCTTGTTTAGCCTGCAGAAGAGAAGAATGAGGGGGGATTTGATAGCTGCTTTCAACTACCTGAAAGGGGGTTCCAAAGAGGATGGCTCTAGACTGTTCTCAATGGTAGCAGATGACAGAACGAGGAGTAATGGTCTCAAGTTGCAGTGGGGGAGGTTTAGATTGGATATTAGGAAAAACTTTTTCACTAAGAGGGTGGTGAAACACTGGAATGCGTTACCTAGGGAGGTGGTAGAATCTCCTTCCTTAGAGGTTTTTAAGGTCAGGCTTGACAAAGCCCTGGCTGGGATGATTTAACTGGGAATTGGTCCTGCTTCGAACAGGGGGTTGGACTAGATGACCTTCTGGGGTCCCTTCCAACCCTGAAATTCTATGATTCTATGATAACCGTGTCTCAGAATTTAACCAGACAAGCGAGGCTTCAGGCAGGCCTCTTTTCCATCTGCCAAGTGCTGCAGAGGAAAATTGTATTTTAGCTGGGCCAAGCTCCCATCTTATTAGTATTGTTATCGTTTATATTATGATAGCACTTAGAACCCCCAGCCCTGGCAGAAGCCCACTGTGTGAGGTGCTGTACACAGATAGGAAGAGCCAGACCCTGTCCGGAAGAACTTACCATAGAGAAGGCACTCAAAGGATGGGAGGGAAAACTGCAGCAGAGTGAGATGAAGCCACTTGCCCAGATCATAGAGCTGGTCAATTGCAGAGCTAGAAATTGAAGCCAGGTATCCTGCATGCTAAGCTAGTGCCCCTTCAGTCTCCCATCATGCTTGAGACAGACTTATCCTGCACTTCCCCAAAGTAAAGGCGAGTGTTTTCTTTGTGCCTTTAGGTTAGCACAGCAGGTATTGTTCTGAATTTGCAGAGCAAGGGGGTTGGGGGGGTATTCTTACCATACACAGAACTGTCCCTTGGGTAGGGTGAATCGGGGCGACCACCCTGGGCCCCGTGCTTTGGGGGGGCCCACACTTCAATAAAATAAGGACTGTCACAATATTTAGTCCTGTCTCCCGTGTCCTGACAGATGTATGATCACAATGCCTTTTGTCCCAATATTCAGGTGAGGAGGCAGGTGGGGAGGTGAGGTGGGTGGCGGGCGGGCGGGCGAGCGGGGTGAGGAGGCAAATGGAGAGGTGAGCGGCAGGCGGGAGGGGGGTGAGTAGGCGAGTGGCAAGCGGGTGGGTGGATGGTGAGGAGGAGAGCAGCAGTTGGGTGGATAAGGGAAGGGGCACGCCAGACAGACGGCAAGGCACTAGTGGGGAGACGAGTGGCGGGCAGGTGGGTGAGGAAGCGAGTGGCAAGCGGTTGGATGGCAAGGAGGAGAGCAGCAGGTGGATGTGGGGGGTGAGGAGGAGAGTGGTGGACTGGGGGCGCACCAGACAGATGGCAAGGAGACTAGTGGGGAGGCGAGTGGCGGGCAGGTGGGTGAAGAGGCAAGTGATAGGCAGGCGGGCGGATGGCAAGGAGGAAAGTGGCAGTCTGGCGGGCAGGCATGCCGGATGGATGGTGAGGAGACTAGCTGGGAGGCTGATTTTTTCCCAGGCCCCACACCCCACTAGGGAGGGCCCTGACCATACTGTATACTGTATTTAGTTTGGGGAATACAGGTTTTGTTCACAAAAATTATTTTTGCTAACATGAGATGACATGCATCGAGTGATGGGAAGAATGCCACCAGGGTTACATCCAACAGAATAGGAAACACAGCCCAGATTTGCTGGTCTCATTTTGTAGTCAGACATTGCATAGCTCTAAATATAGCATAGGCTGGTGCAAACCTGTATGCAAATTACACAGTAAAGCACACTGGCCAAGAACATAAGGTACCTCACAGCTGTACTTTCTTTTATTCCAAGGAATACATAAATTCCACTGCTTCTTTGAACTATTTTTTTCTTATATTTAACCCGCTCTTGAAGGTAGGTGCAGGGTTTGCTGTTGTTTGTGGAGTTGCACTTTTAGAATTTGTGCCCATTTGTGTTTTTTTCTTTGGTTATATTGAATGTCACCAATGAGCAAAGCTGGACGTTCAAAAGCCATGCAGTGAAGATTATTCACTTAACATGTTCCCCTTCATGTACATTGCACGTGCGTTAATTCTTGTTTGAACGATGAGACACGGAGACCTGTAAAACGACAATACATTTGTAATGGGATTCTACACCAAAAAATCCTGATGCGCTGTCTCATCCAAGATGTGAAAAAGCACAGCCAGCATCAGCATGATAAATAATATTTTTAGTGACAAGCTGAGGGGAAAATGTTAGCCCAGTGAGGATCACTGCGTGCAGCAGGCCCATGACAAGATCCTTCCTATCTCTCAGAATACTCACACCCAAGATGTTGTGCTCCATCAATCAGTGCCTGCATGATGACTCATGAAATGTGGTCTGTGACATGTAAGAAATGTTGGGTTCTGCCAATATGCTGGGCCAAGCCAAGTGTTCATGACAAATCACGGAACACAGCCTGTGACACATAAAAAAAACTTGACCACCCCCTACTTAGCCTGGGTGCCAATTTACTCCTGAAAGCAGATGGGAACTCACTGCTGGTGGGACCTGCTGCTGCCATAAATGCAAGTTGCTAAATGTAATCATATTTATAACTCATTAATGGGTGGGCTGGCCTTTAATTAAAAAGTTTCTCCACCAGTTTGGATTCCAAACGCAATCTGTGTGGCTAATGACACCATCCACGATGCTGTTCTCAGGCCAAATCAGAATTGCTGTAGATGTGTAACTTCCGCGCGACTCGGTGAAAGTTACAACAATAGCCCCTGCAATGTGGGAATACTGACCCCTGAAGCATGGCAGGTTATACCCTTTTGTTACCCTGACCCATGTCATGTGACCGGGAAGAGGCAATAAAGGTCACGCTCTTATCTGTATGCGGCACCAAAAGAACGCTAACTGGCAGGTGCAAACAAAAGATGAAGCCACAGCACTGGACTGGGGGAGAACAGTGGGGCCCAGCTGGGAGCACCCCTGCCCCCAGAGGACTCCAAGCCCAGCAGTGTGCAGAGGTAACCTTCCCCTGTAGGTGCACTAGGACCAAAGTAAAAAGAAAAGGAGGACTTGTGGCACCTTAGAGACTAACCAATTTATTTGAGCCCATTCCCCTGAGCTCTGTAGGCTTGGAGAAGAAAGATATTCCACGGAGGAGACAGCCCCAGGGACAGAGAAACTCTCAAACCAGTAGCAGCAGGTACAGAGGCAGCCTCAGTAGAGACTGCAACAGGGACCATGAGCATCAGTGATGCCATCAACCTGCTTTCTGCAGATCTGATCTCTCTCCCCTGTGCTGATTGGCTGCTTGCACCAACCTCTTTCTGTCCTCACCCTCACTCTCCACCTGCCCTCCCATGCTCCTTTTCTCCCCTCTCTTCTATGGCCCTCACCCTTTGTCTTTCCAGCTAGCCAATCACGGACTAATTAAACCCCACCCAAAAAATGAAAGAAGCATGGCGCTGACATGCTGCTTGCAAACCATCACCACTCACTTTGGCTTTTACATCCCTTCCCCCACCCCATGTCTGTTCTGTCTATTCAGATTGTAAGCTCTTCGGGGCAGGGAGTGTCAGCTACTCTGTGTTTGTCTAGTGCCTAGTACCATGGCCCCTAGGCACATGTAATAAAAAATAACCACCTTTATTATAGCAGTTACTGGTACGTGGAAGCTCTCAGGAGCCAGTCCTTTGTACTCAGATTGCATAGGGTTGGGTGAAAAGAACAAATGCTTCACAGACACTCGCATGAGTGATGAGTATGCATAGATATGTAAAAAGATATAATCCATAATTATATAGATGTAAGCAGTGTCAGGATGAGCTCCACCCTGACATCTGGTGGTGAGGTGTGGCAAGTTGTGGAAAAGAACTTCAGGGGCTGATCTCATTTGCATAGGCACACCCACCCCACCTAGAATGAGGCCATAGCTGCCCAAATGGTGACTTTGGCTGCTGTGGGATCCCCAGTGTCTCTGTTATTGGGGCAGGAAGAATAAATTGTTATTACCCTGATTATGGGAACTGTGCTTGGAACTGTACTTGGCCTTTTGTTATGCTGGAGGGACTCACCATCAACTAAGTAGCACTTGCTAGGCAAGGGTCATGCGTTCCAAAACTCTGTGAATGGAGAGAGGTTGGGGAAAAGTATTAATAACTGGTGGCATGGGCCCCTTGGTGAGGGCCTTACATGCTAATTTTACTTCCTCCTCTCTCCATTGTGGAATATCAGAGCTAATTTTGATTTCATTAGAAGTCTAGTTACAGGCTGCTGAGCTCACTTTGGGCTAATAGTGCACCAGCACTGAGGCTCCCCTACTGCAGGCTGAATTCACCAAAGAGCTGAACTGACTAAGAGCTGAAATCACTGAAGGTTGTGTTAAGTAGTGGGGGAGCCTGAAGATATATAGTGGTGCAGTTTGCGGGACGGCTGGAGCGGCTTGTGGACAGGCTGGTGGAGCAGTTCATAGGATGGCAGGAGCTGCTGGTGGGACGCGGAGCAGTTTGTGGACTGGCTGGTGGAGCAGTTCATGGGATGGCGGGAGCTGCTGGTGGGCCGCAGAGCGGAGCTGAGCGAAGCAGTTCATGGGGCGGCGAGTGGAGCGGAGCGAAGGCCTATGGAGCTGTGGGGCTGTCAGCTTCAGATCATGTAAGGTGCCTCTTACCCCCGCCCCCATCTCCACCCAGGTTGGGAGGTAAAGCTCTGCAAATAAACTTTCAAACTCTGGGGCTGCCCTGACCAGGGACAGAGACTTTTGGGTCATTGGACTTTTGGGACTTTGGGTGATTTGGGGTTGCTGGACTCAAGAACCAAAGGGAAAGGGCATGCCCCAATTTGCTTGGGGTGGGTTTTTTGCTCATGGGTTGTGTTATGAATCCTGTTGGTGGTGTTTCCCCAACATAATGCCACATTGTTTCTCTCTGTCATTAAAAGGCTTTTTGCTACACTCAGACTATGTGCTTGCGAGAGGGGAAGTATTGCCTCTTAGAGGCGCCCAGCAGGGTGGTATATATTTGTCCCAGGTCACTGGGTGGGGGCTCGAGCCGGTTTGCATTGTGTTATTGGAATGGATCCCCATGATATTGAACCCAGCCCTTGTTGCTGCCAACTCTGACGGGCAGAAGGGTTACATATACACTGGATGAGAGAAATCCCATGGATTGGTGGCTGGATTCTCATTTATGGCTTACAAAATTAGTGTGTAATTATGGTCCAGGCTACCATTACACTAGGATGACCGGACAGCAAGTGTGAAAAATCTGGACATAGGGTGGGGGCTAATAGGAGCCTATATAAGACAAAGCCCCAAATATCGGGACTGTCCCTATAAAATCAGGGCATCTGGTCACTCTACATTACACTGAAACAAAAGTTCATCTCTACCTGTCTGCCGTTTGAGAATTGTAAGTGCAATTTGAGTGCACAAGCTGCCAGAAGAGGAGGGAGGAAGCACTGGTTCTAAAAGTCATGGTCAATACGCTGCTGATTTTTGTCTTGAAGGTTAGATTGGCTAAGAGTGAATGGTGCAAATGTTTTTCCCTACACCCCCAACCTCTCTGACAAGCTGATCTTTACATGTCCTTGCCAAAACTCACTACAGTATACTTGAGCAAAAGCAAGCCTCAAAAAGGACAGTAGAGTTTATATTCTGCCTTTGTTTATAGCTATGTACAGCAGCATTGACTTTTAGGCATTTTCAGTAGAAATCATCCAAAACAGGAACCGTTCAGCTGATCCCATAGCACTTTCGAGGTTTCATATAACTGGACTACAGGCCCAAGCTTCCAAAAACTTTGGTTTTGCAAAATTGCCTTCCATGGCCCATGTCTCACTTAATGAAGCAGCTTTATGAAGCTATGTCATGACATGTGTCAGAGATGTGCCTAGACAGCTGTGGGTATTATGGGTGTGTAATATTGTGACTCTCCATTGTTTCAGTTGTCATGGTTTCACATGAAACTTTTCTTTGTTTTTGGATTACTGCTGCCTCTTGAATTTTGGTTTCAGTTTTAAATTTTATTGGACCCAAAAACTCAAAACAAACCTCAGTCAAAACCATTGAGTTTAAATTGTTATAGTGTGGAAACCATAGACTGATTCAAGTTCCTATCAAACTGGACCCAAAATCATAGTTTTTTAAGGCCCAAAGGGACAATTATGATGATCTAGTCTGACCTGCTGCATAACATAATCCATAGCATTTCACCCAATGATTTCTGCATCCAGCCAATAACTTGTGGTGCTTTTGAATGTTTTGCAAACTGTAACAAATCCTTAGACGCACTGCGGTTGAGATACAAACTTGCAATGGCACATGCTTGTTTGGGGAAATTATAATGACAGTCTCACACAGTTCTAGTTTGCAGTCCACTCCTTTGCACTGGAGTATAAACGGCCAATCCTTGCACAAAAATTCCCCTTGTGACTCAAGCAAATTGAGCTGCTGCTGTAGCTCTCTGGAAGGTGAACTGTAGAAAATGTAGTACCTGCATTTGAATTTTAACTACTTCATCTTGATATATAATTAGGCACTCTTGATAGCAACGTGTTAGCTACTGGAATGTTAAAAATTGACAACACTGGTGTTCTTGGAGGCATGTAGATGACGCAGGTCCCAGTGGGCAGGGCTGCCGCTGCTTCCTGCCCAGGCTTAGCTTCTGGGGACAGGAGCTGACTCTGAGCATGCCGGGGCGGAGGGGCCCCAACTTGCTCAGCTGCTGTCCCAGAAGCCAAGCCCAGGTGGGAAGCAGCCTGCTGTCACCACAGCCAGGCATTCTCCCAGGTAGCTGCTGTGCTGGGCCAGGCAGCATCAGGGAGTAGCTCTGGGGCCTGGCTGCTAGGGAGAGCAGCCAAACATGACCGGGGGAGCTGGCACAGTGGGAGGACAGAGCCCCACCACAGGTAACGTGGAGTGGGGAGGGGACGGGGAGAGTGCGGGGGCGGGGTGGGGACAGAGTCATGTGGGGAGGTCACGTGTCCTTCTCATTAGCTGGTGCCCCCCCAGTGGGGGCCACCAATTGTCTATGCACTCTATTGCAAAAATTAATGGTGTTGGTTGTTAAACCCCAGTTACATGCTTGACGCTGTAAAGGCTACAACTGTTAGTTCATAACCACATAAACGGTTGTCTGTGTGAAATATTTACATTGAATCCTGAATTCTTCAGTTTTTCTTCCCAACTCAGACTCGGTTCACATGAATGTTGTATAAATGTTTGGGAACCATGCAAGTGAACATGGGCCCTCGTCCTCTACCCAACCACTCATTTGCCTGAATTCCCCAAGCCTGTAACTCTCCAGCATCTGGATCCTTCAACTGTCCATTCCTAAGGTGACCTGGCAAAGTTAATTCTGGCATTGCTTAACTTTTGAGTGCCTGACTTTTCTACCTTAATATTCGTTTCAGGTATTTTTGGGCTGTAATTACGTTCTGTATGTAGGTGATCAATGGTATTTGAAATAATTTGCATTGTTATACTAATGTACATAGGCCCAAAAAATAACACACTCTTTTAGAAAGCTTTAAATTTTGAGATAGCTCTTCTATAGAACATTTTAACACAGATTGTTGATGTGAATAGTAATGGTACTTCAGAAGTGGGCATTAAAAATGATCTTTTGTTTTGACATGTACCATGATAGACATGGTGCTGAAGAATACAATCACTGTTTCCACTGTTTCCACCGGCATACTCTGCAGTAGCCGTTAAGAGCTGTGCTATTTACATATGCAGGGAAAATAATTTCTTCATAATGCACAAAAATGCAGTTTCTAGGTTTTTTTGGTTAAACAAATCCCGTTTACATCTTTCTGTGTGGCTCAGCAGAATCAGGCTGGCTGTAAATTAGATTAACTCTGGAAGAATTTAGTGTTAAAATGGGGACCTAAATGTATGAGGTACTGTTCAGATCTATGAGTGTTCACTTAGGGTTCCCTGGCTTTGTAGGTGATTCAGAACATCTATGCAGTTTCTTGGCCACTCTTCTCATTTATTGAGCACGTTCAAAGATAGACACCACTTAAGGAATTTATAATTGTACTTGGCAGGTGAGGGTATTTAGAAATACACTTATAGCAGACTCAATAGTGCCTTGAAGCTCCACCATGATGGATCTCTCCTGGAAAAAGTGCTGCAAAGCTGTCAACAGCAGCTTGTAACCTGTAGAGCTTGAAATGGGAAAAACATGGTTTTTTGCCCTGTCAGAATGACACAAGTCCTCAGCTGAAGCCCTTGCCTGGCCTATCCAGTGCAAAATAAGAGATTGATTTTTCTCAAACCGTACAATCAGAAGCCTAGAGGAGCCACAAAAGTGGCAAGCAACACTGCCTGTTACAGTTTAAGTGAGCTGTTGGAAAACTTTTGCTGAACCACATCTCTCTATTTGGCAAATGCATCTTAATTCACAGAATTAATTAAGATATTATAAAACCCATTGGTCCATAGTCTCAGCTGGCATACTTCAAGGTTGCTGGGACCTGGCCCATTTACAACAGCAAGCCAGGTTGTAGATTATGCATTCACTAGAAAGAATTGCTTCATTAAAAATTATATAAAGTACGGCTGAGGTTTTTTTCTATGTTATCCAACAGATTTAGACACAATGTACAGATTCATTTTAATAGGTTTCAGTGGTAGCCGTGTTAGTCTGTATCAGCAAAAAAACCTGAGGAGTCCTTGTGGCACCTTAGAGACTAACACATTTATTTGGGCATAAGCTTTCATGCTAGAACCCACTTCATCAGATGTATGAAGTAAAAGATACAGGAGCAGGTATAAATACATGAAAGGATGTGGGCTGCTTTACCAAGTGTTAGGTCAGTCTAACAAGATAAATCAATTTAACAGCAGGATACCAAGGGAGGAGAAATAACTTTTGAAGTGGTAAGAGCGTGGCCCATTTCAGACAGTTGACAAGAAGGTGTGAGTAACAGTAGGAGGAAATTAATATTGGGGAAATTAAGTTTAGGTTTTGTAATGACCCAACCACTCCCAGTCTTTATTCAGGCCTAATCTGATGGTATCTAGTTTGCAAATTAATTCCGGTTCATGTATTTATACCTGCTCCTGTATCTTTTACTTCATACATCTGATGAAGTGGATTCATTTTAATGTGCAGCTAAATCCCCTATACATCTTTGAAAATTTCAGCCTAAGTGTCTATCATTAGAATCATAATATAAAAGTGTCATGAGATCTTGTAGTCTTTCAAATCAAAGTTATCCACCTGCAACAGCCAAAATGGAGACATTTGAGGCTTCCGAGACACTATTAGGAGGGTGAGATGCTTCTGAATGCAGGATTTAGCCTCATTAGCAAGTTGGCTTTATTATATTTCTGTTAGAGAGACACAGTAGTTTAAAACTTTCTTAATAAGCCAAGCAGTTCCAGAGGGGCATATCAGTCTATAGGAGGTCTTTTAATGATGGGCCAGCACTTTCAATATAAGTATCTGTTTGCTAACAGCTATTATTATAATAGTCACTCTGTCTGCATTTAAACATGAATGTAGATAAATAGACCTATTTTGATTTTAAAATTTCATTACTAGTGAAATGAATAAAACAGTACCAGCTGGATGGCCGCAATGAATAGCTGAAATCCTGTCAAATGGGTGCCCCACAAGGTCATAATATTTTACAGAGCGAGTTTCTGGGTCTTATAAATTCTAAAGGCAATGAACTCATTGGTCACCAGTACAGATGAAAGGACGCTCAGGTCAGAGTCTTATTTAAGAAAAACAAAATGCACACAACTATTCAGAAGTTGGGACTGTCTGACTTGTCCCACAGGAGATGAGTTTTTGCCCTAATATTTGAAAATGAGAATTAAGGTCCCTCTAATGGAAAAGGATGAGGACTATTGTAAATGCAAGACTTTGGCCCTCTTGTGTTTATGTGTGCATTAATGTTTAGAACTCAATCTCATGAAAACAGAAGTCTGCCTAATTGGGGCAACTGAAGGAATTGAAAAAATACTTAGTGAACCTGACACCTTCCCAGACTACAACCACCTAGGAGGACTTCCTCCTCAAGAGTCATGTGCCTTGATTTCCACCTCAGAGGCAAATGGAAACACTGGCTGAGTTTAACTCTATGACGATGAGGAAATAAAATCCAAACCCAGAAACTGACATAGCCAAACTTCATATTAAAGCACCAGGAAACCAGCCTTTCCATAGCCACAGTTCATATAAATCTAGTGAATGCAGCAGATTTTAAAGATTCTGAGGTTGGATATTTAGCCATGATACAATGCTGTTGAACCTGTGGAGACTATGCAGCAAGCCCTCCTTGACAAACCCTACTGAGGGCTTGTCTACACCTAAACCACGACAGCGGCACTGTGGCACTACTGCTGCTGTGCCACTGTAGCACTTCAGTGAAGATGCTACCTATGCCTCCCATCAGCATAGGTAATCCACCTCCCTGAGGTGTGGTCGCTAGGACAACAGGAGAATTCTGAGCTATGTAGTTCTACTGACCTAATTTCCTAGTGTAGACCAGGCCTTAGTGCTGTCTTCTGTGTTGTCACACAATGACCTGTGAACACTTCCTGGGTATTTTGTGGAAAGAGTCCCGCCTTTCCAGTGTCTTGGGAAGGCCACTGTCCTCCTCAAATTCTACGTGGTCTCCCATTATACCAGTTTTCCCAGTGTTTCATGAATTTGACTAAAGACAAACATTGTGCTGTGTATTTTTCACCCAGCTCTAGTTATATTTTACATCTTCTGGATGGTTGCCCTCACTTTTGATAAAATGTAGCTTCACACTTAAATCCTATGCAAGTTAAAGGTGGTCTGGCTGGTTGCTTTGATCTACAGGTTTTTAAAGGGAGCTCTTGTGAATATCCATTTTGTATATGCAAAACATCCTATGAGAACAAATCAGGATTGTGCAGTTGCAAAGGAACACTTTAAATAATTTAAGTCTTTAAGGCTTGGCTTGACAAAGCCTTGGCTGGGATGATTTAGTTGAGGTTGGTCCTGCTTTGAGCAGGGGGTTGGACTAGATGACCTCCTGAGGTCTCTTCCAACCCTGATATTCTATGATTCTATGACCTATGTAATGGCCACACCCAGGACACATGGTCCAATGAAGTTCATCATTTGGGGTTTCCACTTATTAATTTGATGGGTCAATGTTTTGACTCATTGCTTGTTTCAGATTGGACCTTCCCCACTTCTGTCAATTTATGATGCTGACTCTTCTTCTTCTTCTTTCTTTCTTTCTTAGGTCCAGGCTCACAAGCATATTTGTTCAATTAGACTTGGTCATAAATAATTTGACATGCACTAAGATGTGGTAGTTTTGGTTGATTTATACAATGAGCAAAACAAAGTGATTGTGACCTGCTGGTTTTACCCTTGCCCAGCATTTAATTGGGAGACCAGAAAAAGGGTCACAAATGTGCTAGTACATGGAAAACAAACCAGTTTGTATGTATAGAGAACTATATTAGCTTTTTGAAATTGCATTTGACTCATGCAATACTATCCATAATAGAAAAAATGCTTAAAACCCATAATTTTTCACCAATGTGAAAATTTAAATAGATTAAAATTTATTAAAAATAAACATCTATATTATCTTTTGAAGTTGTATAAAAATAAAAATCCGTTTCTGACAAGCCTACCTTTACAGCATCCAACTCAATGAGGGAGTCGGAGCATTGTTCTAAGAATACCAGCCATTTGGATACCATTGTTTTTGTTTTTCTGCATTGACCTAATACTTTCAAAAAGGTGTGTTATTAATAGAGACAATTTAAGCTCTCATGTAGAATTTGTTTTTCTTACAGAAGAAGCAAAATACGGTTTATTAAGTGTGAATTGCATGACACTTTGTATATTGCCAGATCTTAATGCCCTATAGGAATACACTTTGTATGAGTCCTTGCAGCCCTTATATTCAATTTTTTATTAGTGTTTCCTTTGTAATTCTCAATATGCTTCTGTTACATTAAGGAAGTAATATGGGAGTTCTCCGTCACTAATTTAACATTTGTAAATTCCCATAGATAGTAACAAAAGACTGTACAGTCTAGTGAATAAAAGTTATGTAGTAGATTACAATGGGTTTGAGCTCATATCTTGTGAGGTTTCTATTTTATTAAAAATTATTCTTTTTCTTTCTTACCAGGCTGAATTTTCAAAAAGATTTGTTCATCTGTAGATGAAATGGGCAACTGCATGATCAAGTATCTCCACAGTTTGATTTACACTAAATCAATGTGGGATGTGAGTGCTCAGCACCTTTCAGGATTAGATCCCCAGTTTGTAGCATTCTGATTTCTTTTGCCTAAAGCTCAAATTACTGGGAGGTATTTCACTGTGAACATACCTGGAGTTTATCTCATTCATATTTGACTCTATATTCTGCAGCTCAAATTTCAAAACTCCACAACCAACAGGGACAAAAAGCAAATACAAAACATAAAATATAACAGTTTATATTGCTCTATCCCTAACAATTACGTATGGGGATATTAAGCAACCCTCATGTCATCTAATTAAAAATACTTATCAATGTGTGAGCCACAAACATATACTTCCATGTTGCTATTCACGTAGGTCCTGATTCAGCAAGGTACTTAAGTGTGTGCTTATGTTTAAGTACACAAGTAGTCCCATTGACTTCAATAGGACATCTCATGACATAAAGATAGGCACACCCTTCTGTAACTCACCTTGCTGAATCAAGGTCATAACAAATAACTTATGCTTGAAAAGAAAGACCTATATTTGATTTATTTCCTCACTGTTCCATAGAAGAACGGTGCCAAATCTGACAATACACTGCACATCCCAATGCTCTTCTACATTTGTTTTCATTGTATGCATTGGAAAAATGTTTTTATCCTTATGACAAAAGGCTAGGTTTTGATCTGTAATGGAGGAGGAAGTATAGCAGACCTACGGGACTGATAGAGTTTATCTTTACATCAGAAAGGAACCAAAGGTAATTAAGAGGAAAAATCCCATCTAATGTTAAATAGCAGTTTTCTCCCAGTATAAATAAAAGTAAGCTTTTATATGCTACAGTAGTATTTTTTGGAGTAGCCGCCGTGTTAGTCTCTATTCGCAAAAAGAAAAGGAGTACTAGTGGCACCTTAGAGACTAACCAATTTATTTGAGCATAAGCTTTCATCTGATGAAGTGAGCTGTAGCTCACGAAAGCTTATGCTCAAATAAATTGGTTACTCTCTAAGGTGCCACAAGTACTCCTTTTCTTTTTTAGAAGTATTTTTGGCTATAGAGGTTATTGATGATTTGAACAAAAAGAGTGAAAAGACTTATAAGAAGTCTTATATGAAGTCAATTTGGAGTTTTGTCATTGAGTTGAATAGGATCTGGATTGGCCCATACAGCAAATCATAGCATAATTAGGAAGGATCGGGTCTTTTAATAAGGATATAGGCATTTGTCAGGGACCCACTGTGAATCCAGGCTTCTCACTGAAACCACTGAAAATATGCACATAAGTTACATGCATAATTTTGAGTGCTAAGGTGCACAATTAGGCTATGTCTACACTGGCACTTTTGTCACTAAAACTTTTGTCGCTCAGAGATGTGAAAAAATACCCCCCATCATAAATATAAAGGGAAGGGGGGTATTTAAATCCTCCTGGCCGGAGGAAAAACCCTTTCACCTGTAAAGGGTTAAGAAGCTAGGATAACCTCGCTGGCACCTGACCAAAATGACCAATGAGGAGACAAGATACTTTCAAAAGCTGGAGGGGGGGGGAGAAAAAAAGGTTCTCTCTGTCTGTGTGATGCTTTTGCCGTTAACAGAAAAGGAATGGAGTCTTAGAACTTAGTAAGTAATCTAGCTAGATATGCATTAGATTCTGTTTTGTTTAAATGGCTGATAAAATAAGCTGAGCTGGAGGGAATGTATATTCCTGTTTTTGTGTCTTTTTGTAACTTAAGGTTTTGCCTAGAGGGATTCTCTATGTTTTGAAACTGATTACCCTGTAAGGTATTTACCATCCTGATTTTACAGAGGTGATTCTTTTACTTTTTCTTCAATTAAAATTCTTCTTTAAAGAACCTGATTGCTTTTTCATTGTTCTTAAGATCCAAGGGTTTGGGTCTGTGTTCACCTATGCAAATTGGTGAGGACTTTTATCAAGCCTTCCCCAGGAAAGGGGGTGTAGGGTTTGGGAGGATTTTTGGGGGAAAGACGTTTTCAAACGGGCTCTTTCCCTGTTATATATTTGTGAGACGCTTGGTGGTGGCAGCAATAGAGTCCAAGGGCAAAGGGTAAAATAGTTTGTACCTTGGGGAAGTTTTAACCTAAGCTGGTAAAAATAAGCTTAGGGGGTTTTTATGCAGGTCCCCACATCTGTACCCTAGAGTTCAGAGTGGGGAAGGAACCTTGACACCCCCTGAATGACAAAAGTTTTTGCCACGAAAAGCACTGGTGTGGACAGTGCTTTGTCGGCGGGAACTGTGCTCCTGTTGACGAAGCTAGCGCTCCTCATTGGAGGTGGTTCTATTTTGTCACTGGGAGCACTCTCTCCCGGCAATAAAGAGTGGCCAGACAGCGCACCTGACAATGGTGTAGCTGCAGTGGCATAACCACGCCATTCTAAGGTGTGCTGTGTAGACATAGCCTTAGACAGGACATTCTTCTTTCAGATACACTAGGTGTTTCAATCACACATCTGCAAGTCATTCTGGGTTTTGTGTGTGTGTGTGTAATTTTTTGCATCATTGCTCCTAATTGCACACTCAAAAAATCCTGTCCTCTGGCATATGGGCCATTTTCAACACTTAAAGAGACATGGTCAGGTTAAAAATCCATACATGTACAATAAACTAGTTCCTTACTTGTGTTGTTAACACCATCTTAAAGTATGAACACTGAAATAGCTTTAAAATGTGTTTTTTCTAGTACTTTGGACTATGAAAAATGGATGATTTTGTTTCTAGACAACCTCACTTTCAGTTGTATAAATTTATCGTTTATTTATTAATTAAATTTATCTAGCTGAACTTAGTTCACAACAAAAAACAAAATACTTTTCTGTACCAACCTTAAAGCCCACAGAAATTACACCCACCAGCCCTGACCCCTTCTCACATAGAGCCCTCAGAGAGACCCCCAGGCTTTGCAGTGTGAAATGAAAGCGGACAAATTTGATGCATTCATTAAGGCACTGATACTGCAAACAAATGTACTTAATGGAAGTCAATGGGAATACTCATAGTAGTAAAGTAGAGCCTTGGTGGAAATATTTGCAGGATCAGGGCTTAAGGGCATTGGGCCCAGACTAACGCCCACAGAAAACAACAAGAACTTAACTTTAACTTCAGAGGACCATGGATGAAGCCTATTGTGCACAAGCAGAAGCCTTCCAAATGTCACAGCAAATGGAGTTCATTGCCATAATCAATTTTACAAGTGGTAACTAGGTTATGGGTAGCTATAGGCAAGTCCCTGGGCACTTTCCCAATGCCCTAATGTTTGCAGTACAAATGTTCAATTTTTAAAGGTGACATAGGCACTTCTGAAAACGTTACCATTGGCCTAAACATGTTATATTTGATTATTTGTCATTGGCTCATCATGTATTGTTGGAGTGTTGAAAGTGAAACTGCACTTTCATAAAACTAGACGTTTTGACATCTATTACAAAGTAGACTTGCTCAGCAGTTATTAAATAGCTCAGTGTGCAATGTTACATTAAGAAAACACACTACTAAGAAATCTTATTTTCATATTTTTATGCTATATGAAATATTGGTTAATGACTATTTGTTTCATGCAGGAGTGATGAAACCAACTATTAGGGTTAGATTTTATAAAGCAGTTTCACCATAAAAATGGAAATTTCAGGGCTTTTTTTTTTCTGTGCTTTCCTTTCTTTTTCTCTTCCTTATAAATTAATTAGGAAGTGGTGAATGTAAAGCTGAAAGACATCTGAAGGAGTCGGCATTTGAGTTCTGTGCATTTCTGAAGAATGGTGCATGACTGGCAGAACATCTTGGCTAATATTTTGCAGGTAACTTAATTTTTGCTGACATGCTTGCTGCTTTATGAGCATACACAGCAGCAGAGAAACAAGGTCATGAATGAGCCTCGACAAGGATAATTACAATACACAAATCTGAAGAAAGACTTTCTGGCAAACTCAGCACCTTGTTATTTAGAGCCTATCTTGTCTTCCAGGTATAGTGAAGAACCACTATTTCCCATGACAACCTAGGAGTTGGTGCAGTCCGGGCACAAGTTGTATTTCCCTTCTTTACTTTCTATGATTTTTATATCAAGTGGTGCAACCAGTGCAATAGCACTAGTATACATTATGAAAATGGACAAGGGCAGACAAGTTTTATATATGAAATTATCAGGAATCCAAGTTTCATGAATGTTAGTACAGCCAAAAATTCATCCTGCATGTGCAGCACCATTGTTTTCACTACATTCCTATTTAAAAGGTTTGTCATCCCCTCCCAAAGAAGAAACTAGGCCTCATAGCCTCAGCTAGTGGCAAGTGTCATAGCTCCACTGATGTGAATGGAGGATCTGCCCCAAGGTGCCTAATCACACACTGGGAATAGCTGTATTGAAAATCCTGCAAACAACCCCCTAGAGTGAAATGTGCTTAAATAAGCTATACAAACTATTATATTATTTAAACTGTATAAAGCGAAGACTATACACAATGATTCACTAGAAGACATTTTTTTAAATGGGCCCATGCCTCAGCTGAGCTACATTGGTGTAGCTCCATTGACTTCCACGTATCTATGCCAGTTTACACTTTCTGAGGATCAGGCACACTGTGTTTTCCAATGACAATGTATAAGTTTAGTTATTAAAACAATTGCCAGCGAATAAATATTGGCAGCTGTGATGGATAGCTATATTGGGCCATTGGTGTTATAATGTTCTAGTACAATTCAGCAGATTTACAGTATAGAACTTTGCTGGCTTGATTCAGCCACCTTTACTCACATTGAGTAGTAGTTTTTTTTTTTTCAAGTAACTATTGAAATTAGTGAGACTGCTCATGGAGTCAGGTGCTTTTCAACATGAATAATGCAAGGGTTTGGGGACAGTTTCTGGTCTTCTGTGGGTTTTGGGGTTGTTGGGTTTTTTGGGTAATATTGGTGGTTTGGGGAGAAACTGACAAAAGACACACTTGTTTGTTTGTGTGTGTGTGTGTGTGTCTTAAGCATGTTAGTTAACATGGTTTAACTAACTCTTGTTTAAACACTGTGATGGAATTCATCCCTGTATTCAGACCCTACACATTATTATAATAATCTTTGTACAAAATATGCCTTGCAAAGTATCATTTGAAAACTAACATCACACACTGGTCAATAATAGCATGGTGAAATGTGTGCAGCAACATTATATGTCAAGTTATTAACATAAACAGATTTTGGTCATAATTTACCAGACTAATCTGGGGAGAACCTGTTTTTCAAAGACAAAGGACAAGCTGATGCCAGGTGTCATCCAAGTTGATTGGCAATCACTGCTCTAGTGGCCATTCTTTGACAACATAGGGGGACCAAAACAGATCAATCTTCATTTTAACAACAACATGGAACCTCTTTCACCACAAAATTCCATGTCTCCATTCTCACACTGGGAAGGAACTGTATCTAGGGGTAACCATCACGAAAGGGCGACTGGATTAGAAAAGTGAGAGGCAAACACACCAGGTAGTCTCTCATCCTTTCTCACCCTGTCTCGCTCTTTCTTTCACCTAAGAAGACAAAGGAACCAGCCTTTGGACTTTGGGATGGGTTCTGATCTGAAAATTTGGTCCGTCCTGTTACTGGGAACTGGTGATGGGGATTTTACCTTGAATCAAGTCTAGGTTGTTAAGTTATAATTACTAGGTTGCAGTTTATCTTTATTTCTCTTGTAACCATTTTGGACTTTAATGCTCTCTCTGTGTGGTTAAATACATCTGTAATATTCTTTAATCAAAACTAATCCAATATGGTGTTTAAACTGAACTGTTTGGGTAACTCCAGTTAAAAAACAAACTGTTGAATATTGACTCCCTTACAAGCACAACAGATTTCTAATATCTGAACTGGCTAGGGGAGGGCTGGACAGTGTGGAACCCACATTTCTGGGAAAATTCGGGACTGCGAGTGTGTTAGGGGGGGTCACCCTGCAAATGGCAACCAAGGCTGGTGGAAGCCAGAGCATGACTGGAGTGTAGCTGGCTGGCTGCAACTACACACGACACTCAGGGTGTGACCTGCCTGCAGTTTGTCTGTTGGTGAGGCAGCCCAGGTTGCAGGGCAGGTGATGACAGCCCTGAACTAATCTGGATTGCACCCCAGAATGTGACAAAACTATGTTAGCACCCATTGTAGACAGGATTTAACACATTTTAGAACTGTGTTAGCTGGTAATGACTGACCTTATGGACAATCAGCTAACTTGGTTTAAAGGTGCTTAAACCCTGTCTACACTACATATTCAAAGTAATTAGTGGTTGGAGGTTTTGGTAGATGACATTCTTCATCTTGACTAAATTATCTCATTATTAACTGGCTATACCTGTGGTAGTCGGTTACTGTTTCCCATGGGTTTGCAAGTGGTTAGCGGTACAATACTGAACAGCCATTCAATATCTGTAACTGTCTCATTTTTCCTCTTATCTTTATTTCACTAAACTAGATGATAATGTGTTGCTTCCTTAACCTAGCACGTCATCTTCTCTCTCCTTTTAAAGGAAAACCATGTAGTTGTCAGACTGCAGTGAATTGTATGGCTGTATTCATTACTGTAAAATTTAATGCCTCTTAGTTTAAAAACAAACAAACAAAAAAAACCCAAAAAACAAAAACAAACAAAAAAACCCCCTAAACTGCACAGATGGGAGGAAATGTCCTCACTCTACCTCATATTGACTGACTGTTCAATCAATCTACATTTATGTTTCTAAAGCATTAATGCGAAGACCCTGGGGAACTACAGAAGACTATTATGAAACACACACAAAAAAATGTTTTAAATGCCAAATCACACACAAAAAGTTCAGCTTTCAAATTATACACAATCGGCCAAATTCGGCCTATGTGTAAGAGGTGTGACTCTGCTGATTGGAGCTCTACCAGGGATAGATTTACTAGGTGAATCCCAAATTCTACTAGATTAGAAAAATGAAATGCAATAGCGGAGAAGCTTTATGTGCAAGTGTGCATTACCCATAAGAGGCAATCCAAATACATGAAGCATGCAAAAAACCATTTAAAAGCCAAATGAATGAGGGAAACCTGGTTATAAGAAATAAAAAGATCCCTTAAGTGTGCAGGTATTCGTGGCTTTACTTGAAATCTTTAAATCTAGCTGTAATGTGATTGAAGGACTTAGATGTGGGGAAAGAGTTCAGCTGACAAATTTTGTCTGAACTATGTTAGGAAGCTGTTGCTGGAAGACCTGGAATAATGATTTGCTATAATTATCCATTCAGAATGAACACAAGATTGGAATTAAAATTTCAATAACAGGTCTTTCAGTCTGGTTAGATTCCCAAGACGGCAGTAAGTAAAGAGGAGCCTGAACTACAGAGTTTGAGGCCAGATTCAGATGTGACTCCAAACTTTACAAGGTTTGTGGGCATTAGGTCTTAAAAAGAACGGTCTATGGTCAGAGGTATTAAGTATTGTAGAAAAAGTTACCATTGACTAAGACAGTCATAGACAACACTACAAGCTGCTCTATCAGAGAACTGTGTGTTTAAAAAAGTTTGAAGGCCTAAAAAGTAAAAAACATTGTTATGGAAAACATCAAGAACCTTCCCAAGAGACTGAAAATTGTATATCTTGATATATAAAATGATGGTTAGCACATTATAGGTAGCATAAATTAGATATGGAAGGATGGAGCACCCATTGACCATGACTTTCTCCTCTCCTAGCCTATCCAAATAGAATTACAAGTAGAAGCTAATTACAAGTAGACGCTAGATACCCTCCCACACTCTGCCTGTCCGTGGAGACCTCATCCAAATCCTGACTAGTGAGAGATTGGTTTGACCCCTGAAGCATGAGGTTTTTAATCCCTTCCAAAACACCTTTTTTTTGCATTAATTGTAATAACTCTGGCTATTATTGTTATCCATACAAGCAATTTCAGTTTCTATTGTGGTGGCATCCAACATATGCAAAGTGTTTTGAAAGTATAGTCAGATGGACTCTCTCCAAAGAGCTCATATTCTAATGCTAGTCATGGCACAATACGAGGCAGTTAAAATAGTAAGGGAAAACAGGAATAGAGGCAGATGAAGGTTACAAAAGTAAGGCCACATGATTCATTAGTTATTATGCACATTTATTCTGACAAAACATACGTTGCCTAATGTGTACAAGACTGCCCACGGCCCCCTCAAAAGCACGGTGCTCCCTTATACCTGCCGAGCTATAGACTGCTGTTGTAGCTGTGTTGGTTCCAGGATATTAGATACAAGGTGGGTCAGGTAATATCTTTTATTGGACCAACATCTGTTTGTGAGAGAGACAAGCTTTCGAGCTAAAGAGAGCTGAAGAAGAGCTCTGTGTAAGCTCAAAAGCTGGTATCTCTCACAACAGAAGGTCCACCCACCTTCTCTCTCTAAGCTGCTGTTCTAGTCCACTGTCCAGCCATCCTTCAGTTTTGTCCAACCTTCCTTTCTACCCCCATCCTGACAACCTTTGGCCTCTCTTCACTTGGCAAGTACAGGCAAGTCATCCTATGAACCCTGCTCATGCTGCTTTGACTATCAATCTCCTTCCTTAGCACAAGTTCCCTTCCTTCCCCTCACCCCTGCCTCCATTGCTCTCATGTTGCAGGCTCCCAGGGCAGCAAAGGCTGTCATCATTCCTATCCCCTGCATCCCACTACAGTGAAAAGACAGCTGGCAATGTCTCTCAGGCAGAGTTCACCCTCACGAGGTGCAAGGAGAGGCATTCCTGATTCATGTGGTGCCAAGGGGAGCCACTTGGTCCTTCTCTTGTCTGATCCCTCCCCTCATGAGGAGGTTATCACAGAAAAAACTGAAAAATCTCAGGCTCTGGTTCAGCTATAAAGCAGCAGGAGGGGAACTTGTTCCTTGGGCAAGGTTTCTGCCACCTTACCATGCAGGTGCCTGGATCCCAGCTGGGGGACAGGGGATTACCCCAGCAGAGCTCCTCTGCCCTGTGCCGCACTGATGCATCTGGGCTTGCTGCTAGTGAAATTTCTGGCTTCTAACAGGCTGTCCCTCACCTCTGTGATACTATGATCCTAAATTATCCTGACATATTACCAGAAAAACAGACTGGGAAAAGAAATAGCAAATGGTCAGAGCCAACAAAGTCGGAAGAAATGTCCAAGAGCAGCAGTCCGTAAATATGCCTTTGGCTGCGGCACCTGTAAGAAATTTGTTTAAGTGGCACATGCAAAAAGTAAGAAAAATCCACTGCACACTAATTTTCTTTTTCATCTTAAAATGTCTCATAATTAAAAGGGGAACGAGTGCTTGACCGGTTAGCAATGGGATGGTTTGGTTGTTTTCATTTTATAAATTTCTCTTGAGGCAGAATTTTTATGAGTGATCTGCTTCTTTATTTAGGGTAATATTCTAGAAGCAATGATGCAGATCAGTTTGTTTTGGCTTTGGCAGTTCAAATACGTCTCAGTCCTTGCAGTTTAAATAGGACCCGGGGAATTGTTTATATTAGCAATTCGAAGCAATACCTCTGATGCATCCTGGGAATTATATTAAAGTATAACTTAAAGGGTAAAATGATATTACTGAAAAAAAATACTTTTAAGAAAAGCAGAGTAATTATATGTGGTGGCTTTATGGATGGAATATAATGTGATTAGTAAACTATTGCGGTTTGCAGTAATTAAGGGTTTATGTTATTTAAATGATTCACTAAAGTTGGTAGAACATAAGGTGCACATTTTTTATTTATATTAGACCAGAGGTTCTCAAACTGTGATCGGTGGACCACCAGTAGTCCACGAGCTCCATTCAGATGGTCCGCGGATAGTTCCCTCTAAGATGCATGCCTGGGTGGCCGCACACGAGAGAATGAAGGGCCACCCACCAAATTAGTGGAGCCGAGCAGGCATGGCTTCACTAATGAGGTGCCTGGACCCTGGAGAAGACGCCCATGTAAGGTGAGGTGGGAGGGGGCAGTGGGGTGAGAAGAGGGCGTCGGGGAAATTTGGGACCTGCAGGGCTGTAGCGGCCAGAGAAAGAGGCAACTTTCCCCAGCTCCAGTGCTGCAGCTGCCAGGGAGAGACGGCCCTCCTTCCCAGCCTCAGCTCGGGGGCTGCTGCAGTGGGGGAGAGAGGGAAAGACCCCCCTCCTTCCCAGCCCCAGCCTAAGGGCTGCCACGGCAGGGGAGGGAGGGCACATCCATTGCATTAGAAAGGTAAGACGACTGATATTAAAATATGAGTTGTGTGCTTTTATTTGTAGAAAAAAAAACATTTATGATTACTTTTTTTTATATAGCACTTTTATCCAAAGGCCTTTACAATACTTAGTTAACAATATAAACAACACTTGGAAAGATCATTAAGTGGTCTGCTGAGACCCTCAGCAATTTTCAAGTGGTCCGTGGATAAAAAAGTTTGAGAACCACTGTATTAGACAATTTTTTCTTAGTTAGCATTTTACAGAAGGTGTAAATTCTGGAAATCAGAAAATACTAATCAACACTGATCTGTAGCGTTTTAGTATGTGGGCATTTATATTTTAAGAAGTGAAGCAGTATCTATATCTGGGATTTTCAAAAACGCCTAAGTGAGTTAGGTGCCCGAATTCCACAGATGCAATGGAAATTGTGCATTTAATTTCCTTGGGCTGCGTAAAAAAAATCCCAATCTATAAAGTACAATTTTCTGAGCAACTTTTTTTCCAGGTTACTCTGTACTGAATGGATCATATTCTGATTATATATTTAGATTTTTCGAGGGGTTATTCTAGATTTACACTGGTTAACTGAGATCAGAATCTAACCCACTACAAGTCTGATGCAAAGTCCATTGAAATTAGTGGAAAGACTCCCACTGACTTCAATGGGCATTGAATTGTGCAGCACTTCTGGTTGTAAACCCATTGTGCACCCCATATAAGAGTGATTAGGAGCAATGGGAAGCTGACCATCCAGGCTTGAGACACAAGCAATTCTATGGCACATTTCTATTATAAACTAATATTTATCCCCATTACTGTTACAGTTTCTTCCAGTAAATATTGAGTTCAACCCTAATTCAAAGGCTCTACTTTTGAGGCAAGACTGAAACAGATGGAGATTTTGGAGAAAACAGGAACATTTACTGCACCATAAAATATGCATTATTCTTTGTCCAGTGTTACACTAGGCTACTTTTCCTAATAACACAAAGAACCTCTTTCTATTGTCTAGACAGTTTCAACTCTTTCCACTAAGTTTAAATTTGTGAACTGAGTATGAAAGCTTTTCTCTCTCACCATCAGAAGTTGGTCCAATAAAAGATATTACCTCACTCAGTTTATCACACACAAACACACACACACAAAGCTATATGCATAGTCACCATGTTGCTTTAGAGCTTTGGTACTATATATATATATTAATGTAAGTTTATTGCACAGTATGATGAATAATTGGGACGCACAGTTCAACTTCTATGAATCTAACCTCTGGAATGAAGATAAACATTTCACTTTGAGGCTCAATTGGTCTCACATAGAAATGTTTAACACCAGCACTGAGTGAAGAGAAATCTAGCTTTCTCCCTCCTCTTGCCCAGGGTGAATTTATAGATACCAGAAATTTCCAGTTAAAGAATTTAGTTTTCAACAGTTTACAATGCAGCTATTCATTGCCAATTTGTTTCACCATAGAATTGAATCCAGTGTAACTGAAGACATTTCTGCCTTTGTATCTGCAGGTCTATTAACTTAGGGCAATTACTCTGCAAACAGGTGACAACTCTTCTATGGGAGTTATTGAATTCTAATGCTGAAAACAGTGCACCAATAATGAAAGGTCAGTAGAAGAACACAACAGAGCAGCTTCACTCTGACTGTTCCTGTGAGATGGCTAAGAAATACGTCAAATTAATTATTTGTAAGGGAAAATAAATGTTTGATATTACCTGAGAGATTCTTTAGGCCTGGAATTCTTGGAGATCAATTTTCAGTAGTATTTAATTTTTCTGTTTGGGGGAAAATTAGAAAGATGAACTACTAATTGATGGGTCAATTTAGCTGGGGGGGATTATTGAGATGTCTTTGTGGAATTTATTGACCTTTACAAGAACTCCCATCTAATTAGCAACCTGGATTAGAAAATGCTCACTCAACCCCTTCTCATCTTTTATTCATTCAACTCTGTTCAACTGAATAACTTGTGCTCCTCAAATACCTATAGTATTGACTGGCTGTCTCAGGATTTGAGAACATGGTTCATTTTGACAAAAAACTATTATGGTATGTCTTGGCTATATTTGACCTAGTTGTTGGCGAAGTGCAGGTTGTTCAATGAGATGGTAAAAAAACCCCACAACAACCCAAAACATAAGACACATCATTCCAGGGGCGGGTCGGCAATGAATGGAGAGATTTGTTTTCCATCATTCACCATTCTGAGTTCTGAAGTACAGGTTGGTATGAAGTGTAAATGTTACTGTGCCTCGAAGAAGTGAAGAAAAAAAAATGAAGAGATCTTATGATCTTACCTTTGTCTTAGGGCCAAACCTGATCTCTGTGCATAACCCAAGCCAGACTACGTGCAGAGAAAGTACATTGGAGGTTAGGGGAAACAGAATCCCAGCCCACAGAGAAGGCATAGAAAACCCTTCTAGCCTCTTTGTGGCTGCTATTACAGCTCCAGGCATGGAGTAATGCCCCAAGCCTCATCCTTAAGCCTTACAAAGGGTGTTAAGCTATTGGATTCATGTAGTTGTGGACCAACTGAACAGACTCCCCCCCCCCCCCACCCACTTCCCCTTCATGACTTTTAAATCCCTTGAGTCCAACATTAAGTGTGCATGAAGCTGGGCTATGTATCTCCTGCCCCTTCCATGTGCTAGTTTCACAGTGTTCGTTCAGGGCTTTCTGCAGCCTTTACTTGAGCTAGAGGATTTTGCCCTCAAGTAATACGTTAACTCATTTTTTTACCCTGCTCAACAAAAAACAAATGGTCTGAGCTTTGTGTATTTCTAACACACGTTTTATAATGAAATCACAGCATAATCCCCAAACAGTCACACCGTCTGTCAAATCTGCCCTCGGATACAGGCACAAAACTGCCATTGAAATCAACAGGAAATGTGCCTGTGTATCTGAGGGCAAAACATGACCCCTTACAATTATTTGCAGACAGGAAAACAGTGCACAAAACAGCCTCTTTTTAAGGAGCAAACATGCTTCTTCAAGAACATTGATTGTAGCTTGTCAGAAACGGAGGATAAAACAGAAAATCCCGTGAGTAGCTATTATTTATGGACAAGGTCTTGAAGAGAAAAAAGATTTATTCAGTTTGAAAACCTTCATAGCTTTAATAGTCCACTGTAGAATGTTGCACTCGTTTTTTTCCTGAATATTTTTTAGATCTTTATTTTATTTGTATTCTTTTTTCCCCTCATATGTAGCACAACACAGCTTTGGTCATGTTGCCTCTTTTGTTTATTGTCACATCAGTAGTGAAAATTGGGTTTATTAAATGACATTTCCTCTCATGGCTGGATGACTGCCCTTGCAGCAACAGAAATAAATATATTGGGAGAATCATCACACGTTAGCAGAGGCTATTAATTTTCATTACAAAATTATCAAAATCACCCCAGGGGGCTGGAACAGTTTGTATCGTGGGGGTGCTGAGAGCCACTGAACCAAACTGTAAACCCTGGAGATAATGGAAACCACTTCAAGCCAGGGGTGTGGCAGCACCCCCCCGCACTCAGAGTGCCAGCACCTCTGAAATCACCAAAGTTGTGGAGTTTAACAGCAACAAAAATGGGGCTTCGAATCTGGAGAGAATTTTCCACCAGTTAGAACAGCTTTAAGGAAGGTCAAATGTTGTGTCTAACCAGTTTGGCAGTATCCTATCAACATTTAGAACTTGATCCTTCAAACCTTTATGCACATGAATAGTCCTGTCAAACTCAATGGGACTACTGACAGGAGTAAACTTTCTCACATGCATAAGCATTTGCAAGATCAATCCCTTAAAGACCAGCACAAATATGAAATAATGTCACAACTTTTGCGAGACAGAAACATCTATATTCAACCCTATTCACAAAGGAGAAACAGTCATGTATAATATATAAAAGTATCACCTGTAACAGTGAAGGAGACTCAAAGCCAGAAATATTATAAGGTAAGAGAAATATTTATTTTAATTTTGCACAAGAACGAGCTTATACTGAACAAATTCAATCAAGAAATAATAAGTGCAGTAAAACAAGGAAATATAGATGACTTTCCCCATCAGAAAACATTAAGTAGCCATGCCTGTGCATCACTTTTTTTACAATAACTTATATCTTTTTTCAGAGCATGTACTGTACATAACACATCTTAGCTGCTATATTCTTTGTTCCTGAAGACATCCTCCCTTTATTCAAATTTCTGCTAGAGTCTGCAGGGAGCAATCAAACAAAATTTGTGCAGATTCAAATATTATTAAGTAAAAATCTCTGTGCCTATTGAAGTGTTGGACTTTCAAAGCTTCAGTAGACTCAATGATCACTTCTATTTGTCTCTCGATCTTGACATCGTTAGGTACAATGTTACAATGTGTCACTTTACCACTAACCTAATATTCTGCATAATGATGCCAGACACATAAATAGCCAGAAGTTGAGCCTGACCTCAAAGAAAGGTTTACACATCTGAGCTTTTCTCCAGTTCCATAGATTTCATTCTCACTCAGGTAATTGAAAGCTCACTCAGTTCAGAACATTTCTGCACTTTAGATGGACAAAACTGATATGATTTCAGTTTTGGCTTTATACAATTTTTGGTCTAAAGGTCTTTTTGTGAAGGAAAATTCTGTAACCAGAAACTGCTTGTGAGACACGGTTGTTAGCGTCACAGTTCCTGAAGGCACTGTGGATCCACTGAGCAACAAACGTGACCATTCTGTGTGGGGGGAGGAAGGGGAAAAGAAGAGAGATATTTAAATGGTTAGTATTTTGTAAAATCAAATTAACAATCAGAATGACCACCTGCAAATACCTGCCCAGTAGAAAAATGTTTCTAAATAAATGTATAAACTGTTTATTTTTTAGTTCTTTCTATCTTCACTTCAGTCCCATACTCTGTGTAAAAGGAATCTAATGATTTCACTCACTAATCACTGTTGTGATCCATACCATAAAACTAAGACATAGAATTGAAGTCATTTGGCAATATGCTATTTATTTCACATGGATCAGGATTTGGCCCAATGTGTGCAGTAAAGATGACAAAGAAGACAAGGCATTAGGAGTTTTATTTAGATTTGACACAGGGAACCACGAGTTTTATTTAGCATTGAATATCTCAAGTTAATACTTTCAAGCTGTAACACTGTCAAAGGTTAATCTTTGAAGTTTCTCCTCCAGATCTTAGTATAGACATATTTCTATAAACATTAGCAATTAATGGCACAGGATGCCTAGAAAAGTGATTGAAGTATTGAAGAAAAGATATATGTTGCATTTCTACCTCTTCTTCTCAGTATGACTCTTAATGCAGATAGTGCATATAATTTTTAAAAAGAAAAGGAGTACTAGTGGCACCTTAGAGACTAACCAATTTATTTGAGCATAAGCTTTCGTGAGCTACAGCTCACTTCATCAGATGCACCTTATGCTTATGCTCAAATAAATTGGTTAGTCTCTAAGGTGCCACTAGTACTCCTTTTCTTTTTGCGAATACAGACTAACACGGCTGCTACTCTGAAACCTATAATTTTTAAATTACTGTAAATACATTTAGTCGATTGAAGTGTGGTTAAAGATCAGGGATGTAAGAATCATTCATTCATTTTCTTGACTGTATGTGGCAGGAGATTAGACAACCATGCCAGCAATCCTAGAGTTCACCTTCTTCACTTGTGATTTGAAATGGTTTTGTGGCTAAGTCAGCTTTAGCTGATGCCTGGCTTTCTGAATTCTTAAAGGATTTCATGTAAACCTATTTTGCAATAGCTTGGTTAGAGAAGCTTATCCTAAAGCTTTGACCTGCCATGTGATGTACTGCTAGAAAACAGTGAAATGAAGCAGTACAAATGAGACACATAGCGGTATGGTATGTATATTTTGTGATACAGAATCAAAACTATACAAGCTGTACTATGGTATTCGCCTTGTTTGCTTGGATTAGGCTGCTTGGATGGAAAACAAAGCTAAAATACTTACAGTACATGTCAAAAAAGAACACAGTGTTGGAAAGAAACAAAATAGGTTTTGTTCTTTGCGGAACAAATGGTACATGTTAATTATTAAGAGTCTCAGGCTCTAATTATACTGTTATGCCTTGTAATACTTGAAAATTCATAACATAGAATTATAGAATCATAGAAGATTAGGGTTGGAAGAGACCTCAGGAGGTCATCTAGTCCAACCCCCTGCTCAAAGCAGGACCAACCCCAACTAAATCATCCCAGCCAGGGCTTCCTCAAGCCGGGCCTTAAAAACCTTTAAGAATGGAGACTCCAACACTTCCCTAGGTAACCCATTCCAGTGCTTCACCACCCTCCTAGTGAAATAGTTTTTGCTAATATCCAACCTCGACCTCCTGCACTGCAACTTGAGACCATTGCTCCTTGTTCTGTCATGGAAAACCTAAGGATAAATGGTGAATCTAGTTTAAACTGGCACAATGACTATTTGGCATTTCTGTTTCTGACTATCCTAAAAGAAAAGGATTACACTAATGTCCATCTGGTCACTGGAATTATGTGGAGTATACTAGCTGAACTGGTTTCCTCTGTAGATCTTAGAATGGATTCTGACATGACACATTGGGAGCCCATGGAGCTTGGCATAGTATCTATATTACTCATATAGGGTCAAATCATGATCTGAGTTTACAAGGCAACAATTGGTACCAGTAGCCCATAGCTCTGTATAAACTGGTTGTGAAAAAGAGAGACCAGTCTTGGAGCACAAGAGGGTAGAATAGATGGGACATGTTCCACAACTGACAGCCAGTGGAATTTATACAAATAAGCTCCTTCTACACTCCCAGGCATCTCAACAGAATGGGATTCTGATCCTGTTTCTTCTTCCAAGTGGAGCCTTAGGTGTTATTATATAGCCCTATGGGAAGGACATGGGATGAGATCTGAAATTATTTGGGAGGGTTATAGATCTTCATCCCAATGGATCCTGCTCTCCCTCTCTCCCGCCTTCCTCCCGGCTGATCACCTCTGTTGGGGAACTGCTACTGGTCATTCTTCAGTTATACACAATACAAAATACAGTTCTCCTCACATCTATCTATCTATCTATCTATCTATCTATCTATCTATCTATCTATCTATCTATCTATCTATCTATCCATCCAATGGAAATACTTTATTCTAACATCCTTTTTTTTTTTAAATTTCTTTTAGAAGAGGCAGCGGAATTCACAGAAGCTTTTCACCATGAACCTTTCTCCTTGAGATAATTTGTGCCTTACCCCTGAGGAATATAAAAGGCCCAAATTATGTGGATTCTGCTGTCATTTTTAAACCAAGGAAGAGCAGACTTTCCATTTTTGCCATTACAAAACTTAAAATATTTGATCAACACAATCCTAAAGGAGAAAATAGCATTGGTAATTTGATGCTCACTCTACAGTATATATTTCCTGTATGAGGTCAGATCATACAGACCTTTGGAAATTATTTGACCCTATAAGTATCTGCAAAATAGCAAGGGGCTGGCAGGAGTAAGATCTGCCATCACAGTCAAAGCAAGATGTTTCTGTGGAAAGGATATGTTTGTTCACTTGCTCAAGGTGAGATACAACATGGGCTATGATGCTGTGAGATTTCTGTCCTGCTGGAACATTAAAATCATCATCTCGTTCTTGAAAGCTCTGCACCACTGACAGGAGAGACTGCACTTAAAGGTGAACATTTCATATTGCAACCTTTGAACAGCAAGTGTAGAAACTGACTTCCCACTGACCAGACTAAATGTATTAATATTTATAAGCCACAGAACCACCTGGTAAGGAGGCATCTTGGCTTGAGTTTTATGCTCTTTACCTTGCATTGGCAGAGGGTGCACTCTGTGCCGTGTTTAATCCAAGAAGATCCAGTGAAGCGAACTACATTAGTTTCATCCAGACATGTCTTAGTGATGTCATTACGAATGGTGTCTGCCTGGCAGGGGTCAGTGACGCAGCGCGGACAACACTCACTCTTGGGGAGTACACTGAATTCACATTCCACCTCTGGACAAGGCAAAGGCCAACAGTCAACTTCACCTTGCTATTTAAAAAAAAGGAACAAAGAGAGATCACTTTAATTATTCTGTGTTGTTTCTGATGTACTATTACATGTTTCTATGACTCAGTGTGTTGTCTCTTTCTGCTGGCTGATTCTCCCATGTGGCTGTATTTAAAAGACAGTGAAAAGAATTCTGATGCTCATTTCCTATTGACAATGCCAGAAGTTACATAGAAAGTGTATGTATTTTAAAAATCAATGTGTCATTCTGGAGGGGTGGTGTTGGTGGTAAATGGAAGGGTGGATTGATTTAAATCAAAGCAACTTAAATCACTGAATGTAATCAATTGAAATCAGCAATCAGGAAACTTGATTTAAATAAGGATACATTTCTTATTTACTAGATGATTAATTTTTTACTTGTGATTTCTGTCCAGCTCTAGTTGGATGGAAATTCAAATTCAATTATAAATGAACCAAAACAGAATTTTATTTATTTATAAATAAATAAATGTATAAATAAAACTACCTTAAATGCACTGGATACATAAGAAAAAAAGTTTATCAAAAAGTTCATTAAAGTATGTATTGCATTTAAAACTAACTGATTTATTAAATAAAGGAAGTATCTGTAGTTAGTGAATTGAAATGCTTGTTTCTGGTCATCATGTCCTTCAAGATTTTAGAACTGCTTGATTTCATCCTCACACACCTAGTTTTTATTCATAGATTGGAAGAGGAAAAGGAGCTTTCCTGCTTTTTCAACTCCCAATTGGTTTCTTAATTTTGAAGGATTACATCAGTTGAATAAACTGGAATGAAGAAAATATTCTCTCTGCACCTGCAGAAGAGGCTATTGCCATCAAAAGCTGGTTTACTTCAACAATCTCTAGTTCCAGATGGTTAGCCAGGGACTTCATAGAATATAGACTATCAGGGTTGGAAGGGACCTCACGAGATCATCTAGTCCAACCCCCTGCTCAAAGCAGGACCAATCCCCAATTTTTGCCCCAGATCCCTAAATGGCCCCCTCAAGGATTGAGCAGGCCAATGCTCAAACCACTGAGCTATCCCTCCCCCGACCAGTTCAGTGGTTTGACTTTCTTTAAAATTTGGCTGCAAACATGTACTACTTAATATTATTTCTTGAATTTAATTTAAATGATTTTAATAGGTTGTAAAAGGTTTGAGCCTTAACATAGGTTGTCATTATTTCAAACTTAACTTTAAATAGGTTTGATTTAAATTAAAACAATTATTTAAGTTAAAAAAATCCAATTTTTAATTTTTTTAAACTATCAGTTTTTATCCACTCTAGTAAATGGACATCTTTCTGCCTCCCCATTCCCGTTTCATTCAAACATCTTATTTTGTCTCTGCTGTATTAGGGAGAAAATGCTACTCAGACATGCTGTGGATGTACAAGCTCAATGTGCAGCCGAATGTATTTTGGCTGCATAGGAGATCTGGAATGCCAAGAAGCCATGAAAGGGAGTAAAGTGTTGAAATATGGACAGAGATTACAAAGTAAATAGTTCTGATTTATGTCAGGGTAAGTACAAGGATAATCAGGCCACAAGTATGTAAAGCTGTCCTTGATATCATTGACTATGAGGTATTGTTGAGCCACACTGGATCCTAACAGCGTATAAAGGCTTGATCTAAAGTTACCCCCTTCTTTTCTTTTGAGGGACCTCACTGGGTAGTGCCAGGTGATCACTCATTTGCCTTCAGGGTTTTCTCATGCAAGGCTCTACAGGGTTCTGTTCTAACATTCAATGTGACTGAACAAGAAAATGGCAGATGAAATTCAGTGCTGGTAAGTGCAAAACAATGCACATGGGAAAACAATCCCAGCTGTACGTATAAAATGATGGTGTCTACATTAGCTGTTACAATTCAAGAACGAGATCTTGGTATCGTCATAGATAGTTCTCTGAAAACATGCACTCAATGGGCAGCAGCTGTCAAAAAAACTAACAGAATGTCAGGAACCATTAGGAAAGGGATATGCAATAAGACAGAAAATATCATAATGCCACCATATAAATTCATAGTACACCCATCCCTTTAACAAAAGTACAGAGGAGGGCAACAAAAATGATTAGGGGTATGGAACAGGTTCCATTTGAGGAGAGAATAAAAAGACTGGGAATGTTCATCTTGGAAAAAGAGATGGGGGATATGATAGAGGTCTACAAAATCATGGATGGTGTGGAGAAAGTGATTGGGGAAGTGTTATTTCCCCTTCACAGAACACAGGAACCAGGGGTCACCCAATGAAATTAATAGTCGGCAAGTTTAAAACAAATATAAGGAAGTACTTCTTCACACAACACACAGTCAACCTGTGGAACTTATTGCCAGAGGATGTTATGAAGGCCAAAAGCATAACTGAATTAAAAAAAAAGAATTAGATAAGTTCATGGAGGATAGGTTCACAAATGGCTATTAGCCAAGATGCTCAGGGACAGAACTCCATGCTTGAGGTGTCCCTAAACCTCTGACTGCTAGAAACTGGGACTGGATGACAGGGGATGAATCACTCGATAAGTTGTCCTGTTCTGTTCACTCCCTCTGAAGCATCTGGCACCAGCCACTGTCGGAAGAGAAGATACTGTGTTATCTGGACCTTTAGCATAACCCAGTATGGCCATTCTTATGTTCTTACATGTTAGGGAAGTGCCCATTAGGGGAGTTAGCAAAGTACTACAGGCTTTGATGCCTCCACTGTGTAGATGACAGCCTATATATCAATTTTGCTGGACCATAGTACCAGTTGAGCTTCTTGTCCAATGTCTATCCAACAATGGGGCTTGGATGAGCATTAGCTGGATGAGGCATGGCTAAAACCAAGACGATGCTGCAGGTTTGGGGAAAGAACTGAAGCTATGGCGGAGATTTTATCATTTCTATCAATTAAGTGTGCTAGCCTTGTTAATTATATTTGATACTCATTATATATTATACTTATATATTTACAGCGGGTGTTATCCTCAGCTATTTATGATCCTTTTTCGTCTGTGCTTGGATGTGGACCTCATCACAATGAGCTGGCCCTTGCCATCTCAAGACTAGATTACTCCAAAGCACTCTACATTGAGTTCCAACCAATGACCACTTGGAAACTTCATCTGGTGTAGAATGTGGTTACTTGCTTAGTAAATCACACTTTTGACAGTGACATAAGCCACAACAGACTACATTATACAAGTACTTGGTAGTCTACTGGTGTTTCAATTTGTTTCTGATTACAAAAAGAAAAGGAGTACTTGTGGCTCCTTAGAGACTAACCAATTTATTTGAGCATAAGCTTTTGTGAGCTACAGCTCACTTCATTGGATGCATACTGTGGAAAGTGTAGAAGATCTTTTTATATACACACAAAGCATGAAAAAATACCTCCTCCCACCCCACTCTCCTGCTGGTAATAGCTTATCTAAAGTGATCACTCTCCTTACAATGTGTATGATAATCAAGTTGGGCCATTTCCAACACAAATCCAGGTTTTCTCACTCCCCCCCCCACCACATACACAAACCCACTCTCCTGCTCTTTTGTGTGTGTGTGGAGGGGGGGGGAGAGGTTGAGAAAACCTGGATTTGTGCTGGAAATGGCCCAACTTGATTATCATACACATTGTAAGGAGAGTGATCACTTTAGATAAGCTATTACCAGCAGGAGAGTGGGGTGGGGGGAGGTATTTTTTCATGCTTTGTGTGTATATAAAAAGATCTTCTACACTTTCCACAGTATGCATCCGATGAAGTGAGCTGTAGCTCATGAAAGCTTATGCTCAAATAAATTGGTTAGTCTCTTAGGTGCCTCAAGTACTCCTTTTCTTTTTGCGAATACAGACTAACACGGCTGTTACTCTGAAACCTTTCTGATTACAGTGCAAACTGATGATTTTGCCCTATAAAGCCCTAAAATGCTTAGCATCTGGCTACACTAGAAATCTGCTTTTGGTATGATATTGAGCAGATACAATCAACACAGGCAGTAAAGCTAACTCTCCCAAGTATAAAATGGAAGAGGCTGATGTCACAGAATTTTCAGTGAAGGGTCCTCAACTCTGGAGCTTACTGCCCTTTTGGTCTGACCCAAGGACCAGATTAGTTGATTTCCCAAGCCTGTTTTCCTAAGCTTCCCCAGAGGGGTTGTGTTGAAACAGGGCAGGAGTAACCGAAAGCAGGGAATTTTATTTGTTTGGCATCTGAAGATTCTTCTGGGTATATTTTTCTATTTATAATTTCGCATAAAAGTCATAAGGTGCCTAGAATATCAGCGCTCAATTGCATGCTGTTCACTGGGGCCATGCGTGTTTGAGGCTGGAGTGTGGCCAAGGGATCAGTATACTATCCAATACTGCCAGTCAAAGTACGGACTTCACAGAGGCCAGAGCTGCTTGGTTGTCCTACCTGTATCACTAGGTTTGGGTTTTGGAGCAGGATTCCATCCCTGATCCAATACGTGTTTAGGTCCCTTGTACCTGGCTGATCTATTCAGGATTTATATGGAGAAACCAGCATTGGGCCCTAAGAAAGTATTTTGTTTACAAAAATCACATATAATGCATTAAACAGTGGTGGTTTAAGTGGCCCCCAGAGCATGGAGTTGAGAAAGATCATCTAAGAATTTGCTATAGCTTTTGCTTTACTTTTTCCCCTGGAAAAAATATTAGAAAGTTACTGTTTTTATACAATTCCCATCTGGTTCAAATTTCCCATGTTCTTCAGAATCACATGATGCTGGGAATAAAAGTAATCTTAAGAAACAGTGACTGACCTTGCCATTTCAATTGATTTTCTTGGATTGAATGAAAGTACAAAGAGTAAATAAAAGAGATGTCACCTAAAACATCCATCTGGTAATTGTATGAAAGTTACAAACTATAGGGTTTTATTTTTAAGGCATTTAACGAATCACATGGGGACCTATTTTATTGCATTGTAGCAAGAGTGAACTTGAAACCTACAAAAGTTTGTCCATTTGGAATTTGTTCCTTCCTATTCTTATTCATGACTGTCAGACCAGAGAAAGCCACTGGATGGACCAGGATTTACTTCCGTAGATGAAACCAAGGTAAAACACCATTCATTTTCATCTGGGGATTGTTTGTGACAGGGAAGTTATCTCTATACTGAACCCAATGACTTCAGTTAGACTAAATTTATGTCAGTCATAAGGAGACTAAACTATTGTGTGCCATAGATAGAGAACAGGAAAAATCAGGATGGCACAAATGCCTGAAAACCCTGCACCAGCAAGAAATTGATTAGCTACAATATGCTCAGATGATCCTTGCAGATATGCCATCTTCCATGCTGCAGAAAAAGGAAAACAATCCCCCAAATCCTTGCCAATCTGACCTGAGGAAAAAACCCTTCCTGACCCCAAAAATGGCACTCAGTTTCACCCTAAGCATGTGAGGAAGACACACCAGCCAGGCACCTCTGTACTACCTCAAAGCACAGGTCCACCCTATTAGATGACCCATCTTCAGCTGTGGACAACCCCTGGTGTTTCAGAACTAGCCAAAAAGAAATCCAGAATACATCTGGCCAATAGTTTATTGGGGGAAAATATTCCTTCCTGACCCATAAAGGTGACTGGTTGAAGCCCTGAAGGATGAGATTTAATTACAATCATTGTCTTAATGCAGAGCTGAAAGTGTTTTATTGTGAAGTTGGGGGCAATGCAGAGCTTCTTGCTCTCTCGGTGCCCTATGAAGGAAGGGAATAAACAACGGGATTCATAGACACAGACTCTAAGACAAGAAGAGAGCACTGTAACCATTCAGCCTTATCCTCTGCACACACAAGCTGTAGGATTTCTCCAAGAAGCTGGATTAAAGCTTCTTTAGAAAGACATTGAATCTCGTTTTAAAGACTCCAAGTGATGATGAGTCCTCCACCTCCCCTGGTGAGATGTTCCAGTGTTTAATTACCCTCACTGGTAGGAAATTGAGTATTATTTTAAGATTGAATTTGTCTAGCTTCAACTTCCAGCAACTGGATTTTGTTATGCTTTGTCAACAAAATTGAAAAGCTCTCTGATATCTTTTTCCTATATAATTATTATACAGAGTGATCAATTCATCTCTCAACGCTCTTCTTGATAAGTTAAGTTGAGCTCCTTTAGCCTCCTTTAGCCTCACATTGTAAGGCTGGCTTTCCAGTCTCTGGATCATTTTTGTGGGTTTCCTTTGAACTCTCTCCAGTATTTCTACATCCTTCTTGAAGCCTGGACATCAGAACTGGAACAGTATTCTAGCAGCTGTCTTAAAAATGCTGTGTAGAAAGGCAAGATCACTTTCCTGCTTCTATTTAATATTTCCCCTTTTATTTATCCAAAGATCAAATTAGCCCTTTTTGCCACACCACTGCACTGAGGCCTCATGTTGGGGTGGTTACCTTTGATGATCCCTAAGTTCTTTTCTGAGTCGCTGCTTTCTGAGACAGAATCTCCCATCCTGTAGCTATAGCCTGCAGTCGTTGTGACCAGATGTACTACCTTGTATTAAAACACATTTTGTTGAATTGTGTCCATCTAACTCAGGGATTCAGACTTCTCCATAACAGATATCTATCCTCCTCATTATTTACTACCCAATCAATCTTTGTGTCATCTGATAAAAATACTGAATAGCATTGGACCAAGAACATACCCCTGGACTACGCCACTAGAAACGGCCTCGCCAATTGATGTCTCCCCATTAACAACTACATTTTGAGATCTAATCGCACTGCACTATGTCTAAAAGACTTAAGAACTGTTGCCTCTTAAAACTTGCAAGGGACATTATTTCAAACCAATGCAGTAAAGTGCAGCTTGGTGAACAATTCTCAAGAAATAATGTATTCAAGAAATGTAATCTTTTTTCACGTTTGTGAATGGGTCGTGAACAGACCGAGTTTTTACCAACTTGTCTTCTATTTGAAATTCTTCCACAAATAGTTTAACAAATAAATTTCAGGCTATGCACTGATCAGAAATTGCTTGTTGTGATACTCATTTAAAAATTCAATATTCAGAATTCGCTTTTCAGGATGTGATTGGCCACTTAAGCCATTATTTAGGTTCTTTAACTAGATGACCGCCACTCTCCACTCAAAACAGTTTTATTTCACAATTAAACAAATTTCATTTTGCGATGAAATGAATCTTGGCCATAGGCCTGAAATTTGCTGTTTGGAAACATTTGTGCAAACCAAACTTTGATTACACAAAAGGGAAACAGAAAAGGATTAATTCAAAAATACATTCAAAGTGAAATCCCATTTAGATGTTGCCAAAATGCTTGGAGTTCATTTTTCTTAGTGCTATTCTACACTATAAGTGCTACAAGTGTTGTAGCGCATCTGGTGAAGACACTTTCCCGTTGGCATAATAAATCCACCTCCGTGAGAGGCGGTAGTTAGAGAGGTGGGAGAAGCTCACCGACATAGTGTTGTCCGCACTTAGGCTTAGGTTGGTGTAACTTACGTCACTCAGGTGAGAGATTTATTCACACCCCATAGTGATGTAAGTTATGCTGAAGTAAGTGGTAATGTAGACCTGGCCTTACTATAGGCTCTGCTGTTGTAGGAAGACTTACCAAGCATCGACACTGCTGACAGTTCTGCACCCAGGTATCTCCACTGTTGTATGAGAGCTCCCCACTTTGATGTAGACATTGACTGCTGAGCCTTGAGTCACATTCAGGGCAACAAAACAGGTCAACAGTAGGGTTCTCACAGTCACAGACCATCCGCCGACACATCACATAGCCACTCTGTTGTTCCAAGACCAAACAGCACATAGTGATAATAGAAATTTGCATAACTCTGGTCACTATACAAAATTGGGCATGTTGGCTTAATTCTAAATCACATGTTAATTGGCATGTCCTTAATTTCTGTGTATATCCTTCATAACAGCAATTCTTCAAGCAGCCCTCTCCTGAGGTGATGAAAGACATTGGTTTTCCTGAGACAGTCAGATTAACAGATTTTACTAAGATTATACTAACTTTTGTATGCCTGTTAGTAAGTGCTGATAGAAACTTCAAGACCAATCCATCTCTCCTACACCTATTGTAAAGGGTTCATATTAGAAAGACTAAACATAGCCAGGGTTCAACTTAAATGGTGGTGAAACCTTAGCTTTTAGAGAGTTGTCCCTGTTTTTGCCAGCAGTGAATTTGGCCCGGGTTCTGCTTCAACATTTTCAGCACTAAGCATGAGTTTAGGGGAAAGAACACCTTCACATTAATATCTGAGGAGGATGGACAATATTACTTTGGGGTATATGAGAGGCCGGGAGGGTGGGGGAAGACAGCTTTTTTCCTTCACATTTCATCAGTTCTAGCCAATCTAATTCTGGGTCCAACTACATCTCAAAGATCTATGCACAGGGGAAATCTTCTGTGCACTAATTTCACCGCTCCCACATGGCTAAGGGAGATGGGTGTCTCTGATGGCTCTGTCTTCCTTTTTTCAGGGTTGCACAGCAAAGCCTCCAAGGAACTATTATTCATCCAATGGGAAATGGCCGGGATTGAGTAGGACTGGGATAGGGTGCTCGGTGTTGGGTACAGGGAAGCACACTGATCCCAAATGGTCCTGTGGAAATCACCTTTCCTGTGACATCACCTCCATGGTGGAGGAGGCCCAAGAAAAGCAGTAACAGAGTAATTTCACTGGAATCATAGCCTTTTCTTCCACCCTAGCAATCTCTCCCTTTTCCCCATCAGTAATTAAAAAAACAGTGAACTTTATACTAACCTGGCATGAGCAGACGGAGCACCGGTCGTTCTCCAGAACCCAAATCTGCCCATTGTGTTTGATTTTGTCATCATGGATACAGTCTCCTGTGCAGTTTTTCCCATGAGGACATCGACAGTCATACCCACCATCCAAGTTAAAGCAAACAGTGTCATTGGCACAGCTGTGCCTTCCAGTCCCACATTCATCAATGTCTGTGAAAACATGCCGCGTAAGGCTTTTAGACCACATTCAATTAACAAAAATGGCCTTGCTACAGCCAGTATAAATGATTCTCAGCCATTAAAGCCTTCAGCTGAAAATTAATTTGCACTCCACCAGAATGGGGAGAAATAACTCACAAGTTCACACAATGTCTTTGAAAAACCGCTTCTCTGTTTTAAAAGAAAAAAACCTTTATCATTTGAATTTTTCTAAGTGAAAGTTGTAGAGCAAGAACAAGGCAACCACAACTTCTAGACAAGAGGCACAAGAGCAGAGATAATACTAAGCCCCAGAAAGACCATTAGTCTATGGAAGCCTGCATCCATGAGAACTAAAAGGATACTTAACAAGCAAAAAGAAAAGGAGTACTTGTGGCATCTTAGAGACTAACAAATTTATTTGAGCATAAGCTTTCGTGAGCTACAGCTCACTTCATCGGATCCGATGAAGGTGCCACAAGTACTCCTTTTCTTTTTGCGAATACAGACTAACACGGCTGCTACTCTGAAACTTAACAAGCAAAGCAACCGACAACTGAATTTGCTTCCAAACTCTTTTGCTTTCCCTAGTGCTTTTGAGTCACCTACACATCTACTGAAAAGTTAACATGAAAGGTGAAGTCTGACCTGTAGTTTCATTCAGTAATAAGGGATCACATGGTTTATCTAAGGTACCAACAGAGCAAATTAGTTATTCGAGTTACAGAGGCATCCATGATCTTTGTGTCTAATATAAGAACAAAATAAATCTCAACGGGGATTAAGCTGAACAACTTTGACACAATATTACATTTCAAAGATTTCAGAGTACTTTAGAGACACATTTCATTAATGCATACACACACATCTTTCGCAAAGATAAACTAACGGCATACACTGCCTTGCATTTCAATGATTTTATTTAGCTTTTCGAGCTGTCTCCTCCTAGAGGGAAAATCTCACCCATTTCTCTCATTTTAGGATTCTGAAAGAGCATATGATAAATAGCACTACTCAATATAAATACATTTTGGAATGTATCTGAAAAATCAAAGGCCACATCCTTGGCTGTGCAAATCTGGGTAGCTCCACGGACTTTAATCATAAATCAAAACTTTATGACAATCTGGCCCCATGTTTTTAATTACAGATTGGACAAAAAAGTGATATTTGTGATACTTACTGGACAGCAGAACAATAAAAAAATCAACATAGACATGTGTATCTTTCACAATCAATCTCAAAGCCTCAGACAATACTCAACTACTTTTGGCTTCAAAGATGGGAAGGGAACCTTCTCCAGACCAGTCTTAAACCCAACACTTACAGCAAAACAGCTCAATTAAAACTTCGGCTCATTGTGCAGCTACAGTCAAAAAAGTAACAAGATGTTAGGATTCATGAGAAATAAGATGGAGAAAAACACTGAAAGTTATATAATACCATTATCTGAATCAATGGTGTGGCTTCACCTACTGTAGTAACCCCATCTCAAGAAGGGATACTGAAGAATTAAAGGGAGTTCAGACAAGGGTGACGAAAATTATTAGGGGCCTAGAAAAACTCTCATATGAAGAGAGATTGAAAAGACTAGAATTATTTATCTTACAAAGGAGACAAATAAGGGGAGAGGATAAAAGTATATCAAATAATGAATGGACCTAAAGAAGTTTGGGAGAACAGAACGTCCAGATCTATCTCATGACACAAGAATAAGGGGTGTCAAGTTTCCTTCCCCACTCTGAACTCTAGGGTACAGATGTGGGGACCTGCATGAAAGACCCCCTAAGCTTATTCTTACCAGCTTAGGTTAAAAACTTCCTCAGGGTACAAACTTTGCCTTGTCCTTGAACAGTATGCTGCCACCACCAAGTGTTTTAAACAAAGAACAGGGAAAGCGACCAGTTGGAGATGTCTTCCCCCAAAATATCCCCCCAAGCCCTATACCCCCTTTCCTGGGGAAGGCTTGATAATAATATTCTCATCAATTGGTACAGGTGAACACAAACCCAAGCCCTTGGATCTTAAGGACAATGAAAAATCAATCAGGTTCTTAAAAGAATAATTTTATTTAAAGAAAAGGTAAAAATCACCTCTGTAAAATCAGGATGGTAAATACTTTACAGTGTAATCAGATTTAAAACATAGAGAATCCCTCTAGGCAAAACCTTAAGTTACAAAAAGAAGACACAAAAACAGGAATACACATTCCCTCCAGCACAGTTTATTTTACAAGCCATTAAACAAAAGAAAATCTAACGCATTTTCTAGCTAGATTACTTACTAACTTTACAGAAGCTGGAAGGCTTGCATCCCTGTTCTGTTCCCGGCAAAGGTATCACGCAGACAGACAAAACCCTTTGTCCCGCCCTCCAGATTTCCCCTCATTGGCCATTTTAGGTCAGGTGCCAGTGGGGTTACCTTACCTTCTTAACCCTTTACAGGTGAAAGGATTTTGCCTCTGGTCAGGAGGGGTTTTATAGCACTGTATACAGAAAGGTGGTTACCCTTCCCTTTATATTTATGACAGGGGGTGTGCAATGAAATTGAAAGGTGGCAAATTCAAATCTGATAAAAGGAAATACTTTTTCAGAGAACACATAAATAGTGGAATTTGTTGCCACAGGATGTTGTTGAAGCCAAAAATTTAGCAAGATCCAATATGCGATTGTACATTTATATGGATAACAAGAATATCCGGAGTTGCAATATTTAATGCTAACAGATTTTGGAAAAGATATTAAATGTCATGCTTCAGGGTGTATGTAGACTAGTGTCTAAGTATTAGGGATAGGAGGACACTTAATGTGATTATTCCACCCACTGCTTAAAGCAAGATTTCTTGTACCTCCCTCTGAAGCATTGAAGCTGATGCTGGTCACTGTCAGGAACAGGATACTGGATAAACTGGACCATGGATGTAATCTAGTGTGGCAATTCCTATGCATTGAAGCTGATGCTGGTCACTGTCAGGAACAGGATACTGGATAAACTGGACCATGGATGTAATCTAGTGCAGCAATTCCTATGTTCCTAAGTGAGTAAATCACGACACATCCTGACCCTATTATAAAAAAGAAATTGCTGAACCCAATGTGAACCAAAACTGGCATTTTGGCATTGATTAACTACTCTGTAAACCAATTTCCAATCTCCTGCAACATTGGCTACCACCATAAGAAAAAAAAAGTAAATGTTTAATATTTTAAACAAAATGATTAATTTCTAACACTGGAATTCTCTTTATTATTGTTAAGCCATTTTTATGGAGGGACTTTTTCTTGTTTAAAATATTTTCACACACAGGGCTCCCACACTTCTCAAGCAAGTTGGTGACTACCTTCATTTGACTCAAAACTACCACATTTAATGAGAAATTTTGGGTGAAATTCATATCTGTGTAAATGAGAACATCTCCATTACAGCAAGTGGAGCTGTGCCCGTTTACACCAGGTCTGAATTTAGCCCTTCATATTCAGGCACATTTCACAACTTATTCATTGCGGTGGAATTTTCCAAAGGTTTCAATGATAGTTTAACTCTGCTTCCACAGAAGTCAATGGGAGCTTTACCACTGACATTCCAACTTCAATGGGAACAGAGTCTGGACAACACTGAGAGCTTCTGATATTCCCACCCTTCTGCTTCTGAACTTTCAGCTTGCTGAACTCAGAAAAATGAATACCCTGCACAAGACAGGTTAAATATCCTCAGCCCAAATCAGTGGGCGTCCATATTGTGATTCTAATCTACTCTGAAACAGCAACATGCTCAAAATGCAGAGAGAGAAAAACAAACTTGCATACATGAAATTCATATCTGCATTATTCATCAGCATCAAACTTCATTCTTTATCTGCAAAGTGCTTAAGCACAAATCATCCTTCCCTGACAAAAGCTTACTTCAGCGTTTTGATTTTGGACTTGCAACAAACCACCATAAACCATGAATTACGTTGCTGACATTTTGTTTACGACCATAACCGGGGCACCAAACACCATAAACTACTGAGGCTGCTGGGGACTGAATTCGGTAGCTGTTACTGCTGAACACAATGAATGTGAGGAAAATAATCCAGGCTGCAAATTTCCAGCAATCTCAGACCTAGGTGTTATATCACTATTATCACTCCCATGTCATCTTCCAAAAACACATAAACACTGCAGCCAGCTTACAACAGTGCTTAGGAAGCTAGTAGTTTGAATGGTACAGATAGGAATGTGTGAGCCTCAAAAGATTTGGAGGAGTGTGTTGGATAAATCCTACAAAATGTGAATAGCTACCCAGAGCTTAACTGAGGGCCAAATTTTGCTTACCCAACCCATGTTCGATAAGATGTACATTTTAAGGTCTTCCTTCTCCCTCCTCCCATCCCGCACCTCCCAACCCAATCACATCACATGACCATAACACTGCCCAATTTCCCCTCCCCCAACACCATTCTCCTGCTCCAGAGGCCTCCTGTCTTTCTATTTCATTGAGAAAGGAATCAAGGGTGGAACACCCTCTCTTTTGGACTTTGGCTGGTTCCTTTATACAAATTTTGTAAATTCCAGGCCTTGCCCAGGTCAGAGAAACCTCCAAACACACTGGTCCCTTGATACAGCAGAGAGCTCCTAAATTAGAAACCTGGAAGATGGGAGCCAGTCCAGCAGAAATTGCCAGATGTGCTGAAATCCAAAGATATTTCAGCAACAGGGGAAGTTCTTATTCAAATGTTTCTGGACAAAAATGGCCTTGAGCTTTGGGCCAATTCTCTTTATTTTGCAAATCCTTTCTTGTAAAGGCGCATCAGTCAACTTACACCAGAGATGAATTTGCCCCAAACTGCTCAGACATGGGCAAAACCTCAAAATGAATGGTTTTGCTTACGTTCAAATAAAAGTGGATGCTTATCTAGACTTATAAAAACCCTTTGGGTCTAAGAGTTGGTCTAGAAATCTTGTACTTTTCTGACATTTCTCTTGCTTTCTTTTTCTGCACAGGTCAGGCATAGTATTCTTTTGCTGCATTTGGGAGCTTCCACTCCTGGTCCTGACATAAACCCGCAAAGTGAAGTGAGGAATTTTTTTTAAAAAAGTTTATAAATCTTTTTGAACTTCAGAAAAGCTTTGGTTCAGTTAGAGTTCTGGTTGGAGGTTTACCTTGGTTCTTAGTTTATCTGAGCAAGTCTGTCTAACTAATATTGGCCCCAAGATGTTCAGCTTTCTGAATTCAATAAATTAGGCTGTGTCATATCATCACACTTTGTTCTGACTTTATGTCCTATTTGAGACACAATGCCATAGCTTCAGTCCAACAAAAAATAATGCAGTGTGATAACAACAGAATATCTAACCTCCCTTGTGCTGTTACATATTTTAAAGTTTAGAGTAGCAAACAGTCAATCTGAAAGTGTTCCATTGTTAGTGTCTGGGGTTATCAACAGCATGCAGGTATTTTCCTGAATTAAGTCTAATCACTTGTCCCTTTCTGTACATATTTACTAATGAGTTGTTGATGCCTTGTAGAAAATCCTAAAAAGCTTTCTATTTAGCAGCAATTCTGTATTTCTTTTTCCTTGGCTTCTCACTTTTATAGAAATGGGATCATTGTTGCTTAGAAGAAGTTTAAATGCTCATCTTTAGTGATGGACACACTGCAAAAAATTTAGTATATCTGAGTTTTAAGTTGGTTGAACAACCAAATGTCTAGTAGACAGCACCAAATCACAATGTTAAAGCTAGAAGGCAAATACAGTATGACAGTCACAGATAAAACCTTGTGTTTGGATGGTTACCAACTAAATATTTTCATGGACAATTAGTTAGTGCATCACTTGTGTACAGACAGATTTTTCCAAAACTATTTGGCATATTCTAAAATCTGTCTGACCAGCATTGAAATTTAGCCAGTTCTTGATGGAGAAGCTCAACTTTACAAAGTCAGTAGCCAGGTAGCTAATCCACCTGGGAATACAGGCTTTCAAATGTGGTAAAAATACTCTGAAGAAGTGGTGAGAGGGATACTGAAAAGGTAACCCTTGCTCTTAGTGGAAAGCATTCTTTGAGTCTGCATCACTGAGATTAATTCCATTCCTTCCCTTTGGGATCGACACTGCCTACAGACCTGAGCTTAAACAAAGCTGAGCAACTCACGCTGTGGGAGCGTTCCAAGTTTATAATGACCAAATATGAAGGAATATGCACAATTTTGGTCTAAACAAACCAGAACAGAACACGCAGCCTTGTTTGTCTTAAAATAGCCTTTAGAGTAGAGGCTCATAAATGCTTCAAGACTAAGTGCTTCATACAAGGAGAGCTGCATCTTTAAATAACTGTATACCCACTAACTTGCTGTTCCCATTTGCGAGAGCCTCTGGAATGATTCTACACAGCAACAACCCCCCATCACCACCTCCAGTGTTTCCAAGCTTCTAATGTTATTCTGCAAACTGCCGCTTTCTAAAGGCAAAAAGAAAAGGAGTACTTGTGGCACCTTAGAGACTAACCAATTTATTTGAGCATGAGCTTTCGTGAGCTACAGCTCACTTCATCGGATGCATACCGTGGAAACTGCAGCAGACTTTATATAAAGAGTAAAGAGTTGTCACTTTGGATGGGCTATCACCAGCAGGAGAGTGAATTTGGGGGGGGGGTGGGGTGGAGGGTGAGAAAACCTGGATTTGTGCTGGAAATGGCCCAACCTGATGATCACTTTAGATAAGCTATTACCAGCAGGACAGTGGGGTGGGAGGAGGTATTGTTTCATATTCTCTGTGTGTATATAAAGTCTGCTGCAGTTTCCACGGTATGCATCCAATGAAGTGAGCTGTAGCTCAAGAAAGCTTTATGCTCAAATAAATTGGTTAGTCTCTAAGGTGCCACAAGTACTCCTTTTCTTTTTGCGAATACAGACTAACACGGCTGTTACTCTGAAACCTTTCTAAAGGCAGTAATTCTATGAGCAGTAAAAGCAACATCATAGTACCCTGGGAGTGAGCAGTGACCTATTCGACCCCCTGAATCATTCTTTGCAATAGGACAAGTTTCTTAAAGAGGAATATTTTAGTGTACAAGGTAATTGGAGAGGAGGAACTGGCTGGATAAGCTTCATTTCTGCATGTAAAAAAATAGTTTCCTCAGTCTACTTCACCCCCTCTGTGATGTCACTGATGAGAGAATGTGGTGATCTTTACAGCCTGCTAGCACATACAGGGGTCACCTGTTTAGTAGCATTTCATTTTGGAAAATCTCTCCCTAACCACTGGACTATCTTTCTTCTCTGTTACTCCCCTTTACAGCCAGCTAGTGAAGAAAGCCAGTCCACAGAGAGGCTGGAACCATCTCTTTGCTCTCTTTGGGTTGGAGAGTAAGCAGAGATAAGATCCTGGCTTCCCAAGAGCAGGGACTGCAATTCTGCCTGGCTTATACTGGCTGGGCAAAGAGGATGGGAGAAGGGCTGCTCACAATCTGGTCCCAATTATTACTGCACACAAGCAGGTATGAGGCCAAAGAGATTCTGTTCCTGGCTCAGCCGCAGACTTCATATGTGACCTTGGACTAGTCGCTGCATCTCCCTGTGCTCTTCAGTTCCCCATCTGCGCAGTAGGGAAAATAATACCTCCTTTCTCCCGTTTTTGTCTTATCTATTTCCGCTCTAAGGTCTTTGGGGCAGGGACCGTCTCTCACTCTATGTCTAGACAGTGCCTAACACAATGGATCCCCAATATCAGCTGGAGACTCTGCACATTATCATTCATAATACAGTAATAATATGTGACCTATTAGACATTTTCCTCTTTATTGGGTACTGACCTTCACATGATTCTCCACTCGGTGAAAACATCCCATTGTCATGGTAGCCGTCCCTGCACTCACAGTGGTACCAGCCAGGCAGGTTAATGCAGTTAGCACGGCTGTCACATTGAACAAAGCCATCTGAGCATTCATCAATGTCTGTTCAGCAACCAAAAAAGAAAACAGGAAGTCACACAGCTGAATCCGTTACATTAGTCTGCTGACAATACAGTATCTGCTGCATTACTAAAATGGTTTTAATCAATATTATTGGACCCCCATAATGGTTAGCAGTAAATCAGAAAAGAGATTGAATTTTTTAACCTCTTCCAATAAAAGCTGTAGAATAATAGTAAGGCCATACTAATGAATGCAAAGGACTATCTAGAAGCCTTCTCTATTGTTAAACATTAATAATTAATTGAATCACACCAAACTGTAAGCAGTCTGTTATCTATGTAAACCTCCCAAAGCACTAAGAAAGAAAAGGGTCCCAATTCAAGGAATAAATACTATATTTCCAACTATTAACCCCTTGATCTATCCAGACTGTCTGACATAACTAACATTATGTATCTCACTAGCATATCAAGACAACAAATCCCTACTCTCACTATCAGAGAAGTAATGCTCTTCTAAAATATTGGACAAAACTACTGGTGCAATCTGGCTGCATTAAAAAGAGTACCTGTAGCCAGGGGGTGGGAAAGGGAAATTAGATATTTTACTCTTGGTTCTTGTTTTAAGTAAATGTTTTCCAAACCAGACCAGATTTCCTTCCTTCCATTTTTTTCTTCCCCAAGAAGAAAAGGACATCTTCTGGACTTGATTATGTTTCCACTTATACCAGCTTTACACTGGTGAAATGCCATTATCCTCAATGGAGATACTCCTAATTGACAGCAGTTACTCCTGCTCTGAGCGTAAGTAAGAGCAGAATCAGCCTTCTATCACAAAACATGGTGAGTTCTTATTGACACAGTGCAACTTACTTTTCTCCTCCTGATGTGGATCTCTTAAAAGTTAGCCTTCCACTGACTAGACTTCTTCCAAAGACCGCACCCTTGAAGGATTTCTGGACACCTTAATTAGGTCCAGTGTACAGCAAGGCCTGCCCTACTGAATTCTAAAAGCTCAGTACGTGAGCTGATTTTATAAACTAGGTGCATCATGCTGTACCTTACATTACATCCGGGAGGCCAAATTCTACCCTTCCACACCTGTGCAACCCCATTCCCAATACAGACTATTACAAAGTAGCACCCATTCTCAGTGATGTGACTAAATGATGTTAATGAGCGGCACGTAGTAGGGCAGTGGAAACAAACAGGGATATAAAATATGACCTTCATTATCAAATCCCAACATAAGTTTCTTGAAATCTGGAAGGAATTGTGCTTTACACCACATGCGGCACAAAGTTCTAGAAACCAGCAGAGTGAGTCCAAGTCTGCAATGACTGACCTCTTGGCCAATGCTAGTGATAGAACTGGGGACCTTCAGTGCTAGAAGTATAAGTTATAGTTTGAGCTACAGAGCAAGGATGTGAAGTGTGCAGCTGTAATGGACCTAGTATCATCTGTCAATTGGTCACAAAGGGGGACATGTAACACACTGAGCAGTGAGTCACATACAGTGGGTCAAAATCCTGCCCTCAAACCCTGTTGGCTCACATTAATGTGATCTGTTATTTCCAGAGAGGACAGCCTACTCTTGTTTAAGGAGCTAACTACGAGATGTAATAAGTATCATCTCCCAGTAACGTGAGTACATATCACCACTCTACCCTCTTATGGAAACTACCCTTTGAAAAGTAAAGTTACAAATCAAAGTTTCCTCATCCCTACACACCACCACCGTCAGTTTGGAGGAGCTGAAGTAGTACAATATTTCAGGGACACTTGAGGACTTCATTGCATAGTCCTAATTTAGCCAACCACATTCATCCTTCTTGTTGCATTTTTTCTATTCATGCTGTTGGGTGTTTTATTTACATATGAAATAGACGCAGACCTACCCTTTTGTATTAAACGGTTGACATAGTTACTTTTTACAGTTATATACATAGTCAAATTACCACCATATTGACTTTAAAATGGGTTATAATTAATCACAGCGCCTCTATTTCTTCTCATTAATATATCTCTCCCTGATTATAGCACACACTCTGTCAAAACTCTCTCTAGTTACTCTACTTTGGTGCTCACTAACAGCATCAAACTCTACTGTAATGAGTCTCATTCAAAAATGCTTTTGCCTTTGTCATAAATATAAAGGGAAGGGTAAACCCCTTTGAAATCCTTCCTGGCCAGGGGAAAGCTCCTCTCACCTGTAAAGTGTTAAGAAGCTAAAGGTAACCTCGCTGGCACCTGACCAAAATGACCAATGAGGAGACAAGATACTTTCAAAAGCTGGGAGGAGGGAGAGAAACAAAGGGTGTGTGTGTCTGTCTATAGTCTCTCTTTGTTGGGGATAGACCAGGAATGGACTCTTAGAACTTTTAGTAAGTAATCTAGCTAGGTATGTGTTAGATTATGATTTCTTTAAATGGCTGAGAAAAGAATTGTGCTGAATAGAATAACTATTTCTGTCTGTGTATCTTTTTTGTAACTTAAGGTTTTGCCTAGAGGGGTTCTCTATGGTTTTGAATCTAATTACCCTGTAAGATATCTACCATCCTGATTTTACAGGGGGGATTTCTTTATTTCTATTTACTTCTATTTTTCTTAAAAGTCTTCTTGTAAGAAAACTGAATGCTTTTTCATTGTTCTCAGATCCAAGGGTTTGGGTCTGTGGTCACCTATGCAAATTGGTGAGGCTTTTTATCCAACATTTCCCAGGAAAGGGGGGTGCAAGTGTTGGGAGGATTGTTCATTGTTCTTAAGATCCAAGGATCTGGGTCTGTAGTCACCTAGGCAAATTAGTGAGGCTTTTTACCAAATCTTGTCTAGGAAGTGGGGTGCAAGGTTTTGGGAAGTATTTTGGGGGGAAAGACGCGTCCAAACAGCTCTTCCCCAGTAACCAGTATTAGTTTGGTGGTGGTAGCGGCCAGTCCAAGGACAACGGGTGGAATATTTTGTACCTTGGGGAAGTTTTGACCTAAGCTGGTAAAGATAAGCTTCGGAGGGTTTTCATGCAGGTCCCCACATCTGTACCCTAGAGTTCAGAGTGGGGGAGGAACCTTGACAGCCTTTGTCTTAAAAAGATGGTGGCCACCCTGTCTATTAGGGACTTAGGAGGAAATATCCTTGGGTTCAAAAACCAGAACATTCAACTCTGAAGCATATCCCAAGACAGGGATTCTCAATCTTTTTCTTTAAGGCCCCCCCCAACATATTATAAAAATTCCATGGCCCACCTGTGCCACAACAATGGTTTTTCAGTAAATTAAAAGCTGTGGCCAGCATTAGGGAGTAGCCAGCAGAGCAATTGCCCAGGGGCCCATGCCACAGGGGCCCCCGCAAAACTAAGTTGCTCAGGCTTCAGCTTCAGCCTCGGGCAGCAGGGATTGGGATTTGGCTTTCTGCCCTGGGCCCCAGTGAGTCTAATGCTGGCCCTGCTCTCTCTGAAACCTGCTTATGGCCCTCTGGAGGCCCTGGACTCCTGGTTGAGAACTGCTGTCCTAAGACACCAATACAATAAGCCCCGCCATAGTATTCAGAAACAACTTTCAGCTGTTCAGTTTGTCTAGCTCTCGACCACTACAAACCTTCTTTATAATGAGCAGACAGGAGACAGCAAAACTTCAGGAGAGTTCAAGAGATCAGAGAAAGATCAACAAGAATTCTGTTGCTTAAGTGAGAAAAAGCTGGTTTGTAGTCTGCGCCTTATGCGACCGGTGTTCACTCAGATACTGGCAGACCATAAAAAAAAAAAAAAGGTCTGAAACTTTGGAACTTCCCACGTCACTGGGGAATGCGCAGTTTGAGAGCTAGCTTGCTTGCCAGTACATGACCTATGGCTTGTCTACACTTACTGGGGGATCAACGAACCGTGATCAATGCATCTCCCGTCGACTCCTGTACTCCACTGGATTGAGAAGAATAAGGGGAGTCGATGGAGAAACTCCCGTCGACATCATGCAGTGTGGCCCCCGCGGTAAGCAGATCTAAGCCATGTCGACTTGAGTTGCGCTATTGATGTAACTCAAATTGTGTAGCTTAGATCGACTTTTCCCTGTAGTGCAGACAAGGTCTAAGTCATTGTGCTAAAGGCTGGGGATCATATGTCCAATACACGACAGCTTGTTGGGGTGGGCTGAAGGTGCAAACCCCACAGAATCAATGAAGCACGCAGTCTAAGGGTATGTTTACACTACGAAATTAGGTCAAATTTATAGAAGTCGATTTTTAGGAAGCAATTTTATACAGTCGATTGTGTGTGTCCCCATTAAGCACATTAAGTCAGCGGAGTGCGTCCACAGTACCGTGACTAGCGTAGACTTTTGGAGCATTGCACTGTCGGTAGCTATCCCACAGTTTCCACAGTCTCCACTGCCCATTGGAATTCTAGGTTGAGCTCTCAATGCCTGATGGGGCAAAAACATTGTTGTGGGTGGTTTTGGGTACATGTCGTCAGTCGCCCCTCCCTCCATGAAAGCAACGGCAGACAATCATTTTGCACCTTTTTTCCTAGCAGATGCCATACTGCTGTCAGCAGACGGTGCAGTAGGATTGCTAACCATTGTCGTCATCCACCGCTTCCACTGCAATTCTGCTCTGCTGCTCTTGTCTCAATAGTGAATTTCTTTATGTTGTCTGTCATGTGCTCCCAGGTACTTGTGTTCTTCCTTGGGAAATGTGCGTGGTGCTAACTGTCGTCCTCCACCGCTTCCACTGCAACTCTGCTCTCCTGCTCTCATGAATCCACTTCGCAGGTCCTCTAGTCATTCTTTATAAATATCTATTCTTGTGGCATCCAACGTCAGCCACCGCTTCCACTGCAACTCTGCTCTCCTGCAGACGCCATACCATGGCAAGCATGGAGCCCGCTCAGCTCACCGCTGCTGTTGTGACCATTGCAAACACCTCGCACATTATCCTGCAGTATGTGCAGAACCTGCAAAAGCAGGTGAGGAGGTGATGACAGCGCGATCACAAGGTGTTTGCAATGCTCACAACAGAAGTGCAAGAATACCAAGATGAGAGCAGCCCTCACAGTTGAGAAGTGAGTGGTGATAGCCCTCTGGAAGCCAGACAGCTACCGGAATCAATTTGGAGTGGGTAAATCTACTTTGGGGGCTGCTGTGATCCAAGTAGCCAACGCAATCACTGAGCTGCTGCTATCAAGGGTTGCTGCAATAGGGTTCCTTAACTGCGGTGGAGCAATAGACGGAACACATATCCCTATCTTGGGACCGGACCACCTTGGCAGCCAGTACGTAAAGCACAAGGGGTACTTTTCCATGGTGCTGCAAGCACTGGTGGATCACAAGGGACGTTTCACTGACATCAACGTGGGATGGCCGGGAAAGGTGCGTGACGCTCGCATCTTCAGGTCCGTTTGAACAGCTGCAGGAAGGGACTTACTTCCCAGACCAGAAAATTACCGTTGGGGATGTTGAAATGCCTATAGTTATCCTTGGGGCCCCAGCCTACTCCTTAATGCCATGGCTCATGAAGCCATACACAGGCACCCTGGACAGTAGTAAGGAGCAGTTCAACTATAGGCTGAGCAAGTGCAGAATGGTGGTAGAATGTGCATTTGGATGTTTAAAAGATGGCTGGCACAGTTTACTGACTAGGTTAGACCTCAGCAAAACCAATATTCCCATTGTTATTGCTGCTTGCTGTGTGCTCCACAATATCTGTGAGAGTAAAGGGGAGACGTTTATGGTGGGGTGGGAGGTTGAGGCATGGCCGATTACGCGCAGCCAGATACCAGGGCAATTAGAAGAGCACAGCTGGGTGTCCTGCGCATCAGGGAAACTTTGAAAACCAGTTTCATGACTGGCCAGGCTATGCTGTGACAGTTCTGTTTGTTTCTCCTTGATGAAAACCCACTCTCTTGGTTGACTCTACTTCCCTGTAAGCCAACTGACCTCCCCGCTTCGATCACCACTTTCAGAGGCAATAAAGTCATTATTGTTTCAAAATCATGCATTCTTTATTAATTCATCACACAAATAGGGGGAAAACTTGCAAGGTAGCCCGGGAGGGGTGGGTGAGGAGGGAAGCACTGGGTGGGGTAGTGGATGAGGGGAGGAGGGAAGAACAAGGCCACACTACAGTTCAAAACTTATTGAATGCCAGCCTTCTGTTGCTTGGGCAATCCTCTGGGGTGGAGTGGTTGGGTGCCCGTAGCCTCTCCCCAACCACGTTCTTGGGCATCTGGGTGAGGAGGATATGGAACTTGGGGAGGAGGGCAGGCGGTTATACAGGGGCTGCAGCGGCGGTCTGTGCTCCTGCTGCCTTTCCTGCAGCTCCACCAGACGCCTCAGCATGTCAGTTTTGCTCCCCCATTAGGCTCAGCATTGCATCCTGCCTCCTCTCAGTGTGCTCCTCCCTCCTCTCATCGCATTCATTTAACGCTTTCCTGGACTCTGCCATTGTTTGCCTCCATGCATTCTGCTGAGCTCTTTCAGTGCGGGAGGACTACATGAGCTCTGAGAACATGTCATTGTGAGTGAGTTTTTTTCGTCTTCTAATCTGCCCTAACCTCTGGGACGGAGATGATAGGGTGAGCGTGGAAACATTTGCAGCTGCAGGAGGAAAAAAAGGGAGAGTAGTATTTAAAAAGATACATTTTAGAGAACAAAGGGAAGACTATTTCTTACTGAATCAAGTGATTCACATTACATAGCACATGTGCTTCACCCCCCGCCCCTCCACCGTGTGGCAAAGTATCAGGGAAGATCCCTAGCCAAACACGAACAACTCAGCATGAATGGGCCTCCCCCCTCCACATGGCAAAGGCTTTTAGAGTACCTCCACGAGAGCTTCATGGAACAGAAATCCTCCAGGGACATCTCCATCCCTGGACACGTTAACAGACTTTTCCAGTAGCTATACTGGCCGCAAATGCATCCCAAGTCTTCAGGGCAAATTAATTATTAAACTCGCTTGCTTTTAAACCCTGTATTATATTTACTAAGTAACACTCACCAGAGGTGCCTTCTCCGGCTTCATGGTCCGGGATCCCGCCTTGGGAGGGTTGGGCGGGTATTGGCTCTAGGGTGATGAACAGTTCCTGGTTGCTAGGGAGAAGGGATTCTTCACTTGCCTGCTGTGCGCTATCCTCAACCTCCTCCTCCTCCTCATCTTCCTCATCCACAAAATCCTCATCCCTGTTGCATGAGACTCCCCGCTTGCAGGTGTCCACGGACAGTGGTGGGGTAGTGGTAGGGGCCCCCCCTAGAATTGCATGCAGCTCATCATAGAAGTAGCATGTATGGGGCTCTGACCCAGAGCCACCGTTTGCATCCTTTGTTTTTTGGTAGGCTTGCCTCAGCTCCTTAACTTTCATGTGGCACTACTGTGTGCCCCTGTTGTGGCCTTTGTTGTAGCCTCTGTCCATCATGCCCTTGGAGATTTTTGCATATATATTGGCATTTCGTCTTTTGGAACAGAGTTCTTCTCCCCATAGAGCGATCAGATCCAGTACCTCCCATTTGGTCCATGCTGGAGCTCTTTTGCGATTCTGGGACTCCATGGTCACCTGTGCTGATGAGCTCTGCATGGTCCCCTGTGCTGATCAGTTGGCTATGCTGGCCAAACAGGAAATGAAATTCAAAAGTTCCTGAGTCTTTTCCTGTCTACCTGGCCAGTGCATCTGAGTTGAGAGTGCTGTTCAGAGCAGTCACAATGGAGCACTCTGGGATAGCTCCCAGAGGCTAATACCGTCGAATTGCATCCACATGACCCCAAATTCGACCCAGTGAGGTCAATTTTAGTGCTAAACCCCTCGCCGGGGAGGAGTACAGAAATCGATTTTAAGAGCCCTTTAAGTCGAGAAAACAGGCTTGATCATGTGGACAGGTGCAGGATTAAATCGAACTAATGCTGATAAATTCGACCTACACTCGTAGTGTAGACCAGGGCTAAAAGGTGGAGGGGGTAGAGAGTTGTTGTTCTGACTTGATGCAAATCTTTATAGCTGCTCTAAATAACATGCATTAAAATGACTTGATGGCACATTTCTCCCATTGAAAAGTCGAATTTACTTATTGGGGATGATGGAGAGGAAAGAGGGTGATTAAGGCCAAAGTAACACAGACGAATTAAAAGAGGCCTGTGTTCCTCTCTTCAGAGCAATTTATTTGTGGAGCTGTATGCTTTCTAATTATGAATACAGCATTGCAGGCACAGGTTTTATGAATCTTGATGAGATCACTTACTGATTATTCAGGAAAAACAAGCCTTGAATGACATGTCAGTTTGGTAAATTGACAGCCAAAGTAGCTATTCTGTATTTATTTGCAAACTAACTGACAAAACCTATATCATAAAAAATATTACTTGGGATGAAATGCTTTTACAGATGTCAATAAGCAACGAAATACATTCTCCCAGGTTCCTTATGGCTGAATACAAGATGTTGAGTGGAGTTATGTACGATCCCTAACATGAAATGTACTGATGGAAGCACTCTGTTGGTCTTTAGGAAATATCATATTCTCGACTGATTGTTTGCCTTCAAATCATTTCATTTTACCCAATGCCTGCATCAGTGTTGAACAATCCATTGTCCTTTAAATGGTTTTGCAGCAAACAAAAGTTTCTCCCCACAACTATGGAAAAAAATTCCAATATGTCTTCTTGTCGTTTATAAAACATAGATTTCTTTAAGTATGAAATCAGTTCCTAAGAAACTAACAATTTTAAACATTAATTACAATAATGAGTCTCACTGCAGCAGGACAAAATACAACCACCACAACTCTGTGAAACAAGTAAAAAATGTAGAAGGAAAGCATTTAGAAGAGTTGAACTGCTTATTTCACAGAAATTCTTCTTGACAGTTGAATAAAAGGATTTCTATTTTCAAATGGGCAAAAGATGGCTCAGGAAGGACTGTGAAAAGATCTACAACTAACATGATCTTCTTAGCAAAGGAAAAGCAGCCAGAAGAAATTTTTCTCTCTGCCATAGTGAAATGTTCTCCGGTGAATCATCTTGCAGCTGCTCACTGAGAGGTATGAGTTGACAAAGGCAGAAGAACTGATTGAAAAGTTTTGCCTGGCCAGTGGCTATGGTAGATCAGTGAGTTTTGTGCAGCATTAACAGCTCTAATGAGCTCCTGTTTTATGCTGTACTGGTTAGGCACAAGAAAACTGAATGCTACTCATATAAGAAGGTTACCAAAGCAGACATTATCCTACTTCTTTTATTTAAAAAAAATCCCACTTACAAAGAATGGTATAATTCAATGAAGGGCCATGCTTGGCATGTGCTTTGTTCAGAGGGGGCTGGTGACATCTGAAGGCAGGTAGGCAAAATAGACAAGGAAAAGTGCTGCTCAGAGCCAATTTATTTTAGCAAGAATGATCAAACTGTATCTTATTCTAACACGGCAGATAAATTCCTCTTGTGTCTATGCTGAAAAGACTGTTGGTTTTGTTTTGAGGAGTTCCTTATATAATCAGTGAGACATTTTAAAGAATATTTAATTCCACGTCTTTCACTTTGCTCAACAAAATGTTTGGATGGTGGCATGAGAAATCATGGAGTGCGGGGATGGCTTAAAGAGAAAAATCTACAATCCAACATGTGTGGGAAATAGGATTGCCAGTTTTGGTTGGATGTATTTCTGGAGATTTCATCACATGATATAATCTTTAATTAAAGATTAGTCTTCAATTCCTGGATACTCGAGGCCAATTCGTGAGGCTTGGCAACCCTAGTGGGAGAAGACAGCATTTAGAATCTACGTGATAGGACACACCCTTTGGCTCTGTGGGCCTATAGCTGAAATCCTGGCCTCACTGAAATCAATGGCAAAACTCCCTTTGACTTACATGGAGCTGGGATTTCACCCTATATCTTTTTCCTTTGTCATTTACACAGTACAACATGTACCAAATCCTCCATCCTGCCAGGCTTTGTGTGTGAAATTATGTGGCAGCTAGTGAGAGCAATCTTCACCTTCAGGATGAGAGGAACACAAAGCCACAACTGCTACTGTAGTCCAAGGCCGCAGCAGCCCCTGCTCCTGCGGCAGTCCAGCTCAATGGGCAGGGGTGCTGGAGCAATTCGTATTGTGGGGGTGCTGAGCGCCATTGAACCAACCTGTAAACCCTGTATTTAATGGCAACCCCTTTAAGCCAGAGGGTACGGCAGCACCCCTAGTTCCAGCACCTGTGTCAGTGGGATCTGCACAGTGATAGATCTGCCACTGAAATTTCTGCTTTTCTGAAAGCCATCACTCCCCTGCCACTAGGACATGTTGCTCCAGTGGGGCTGGATTCAGCTAAATATGTGTATGTGTGTATGTGTGTGTGTGTGTGGGGGGGGTGTTAAGGCTCTGCCCAGCGCTTCCTAAATACTCAGCCCCCATGAAGCAGTACCACATTGGCTCTACTGTCACAAAATGTGGCGATTTGCCCCCAACACCATTTTGTTTAAAAAATACAAATTGAACCTACCTATGATTTTAAAAACTAAAATAAGCCAAACAATTCACTTCTGTACTTCCTTACGTTAATCTATTCTTTTGGATGAAAAAATGCTTCCAAAATCTTGCAAACTGAAGCTATTCTAATAAAATACACAGGTAGCTACTATGCCTGGCATTTTGGAATGAAGTACCACATACATCTAACTTCCTTTAGCATAAAAAAACCCCTTGCATCTTCTAAATCATCTATATTTATGCCTCATAAGCACTTGTTTCCTGAACTGTGGCGATAGCCTGCTGTAACTCTTTTCTATTGTATCCCTTGCTTTTGGGAAGACTAAGAAAATTTTGCTTCTTGGAGAGCTGGAATGTAACAGTCTATGTCGATAACTGATAAAATCAAGGTAAAATACAAACCTTTGCAAATTATCGACTGGTACTACATACCATTGCTGCAGTAAAGGAAATGGAGTAGCTGGTAGCCTGATTAATATGATTCGAGAATGTCCGTATATAAGAGCCTTTGAAGACTCACAATGGAATCAAATTGCTTTTTTAAAGGCAGGCTAATTCTTTCATCCAACTATAGGCCTCTTGTCTGGTCAATCTATGCTCAGCACAAGATGTGGGCGGAGGGGAGCAAAGATGGATTTACACCATCTTTGCATTCCTCTTACTTCAGTTGTTGTTGGATCAGACCCCTATTTAGTGGAGTTATTCATATTTAACATTAAGCACCAAATTCTGCTCTCAGAGACACACACGGACATCACAGGTGTAACAGAGCAGAATTCAGCCCTAAAATTCTTCTATTTGTAAACAACTTGTTCATCTCGATACAAACTGAAGGTCTGGCAATCATTTTCCCTCAAGGAGAAAATATCTCCAGATATCTGCAGGATATTTCAACTTAATATTTTTCCATTCTGAACGTTTTTCAAGGGAAGGGTAGCAGGACACCCTACATTCTTCGGCTGTCAGCTGACACTGCCAATTAGTAGAGACATGGTAATCAGTCTACTGGTAGCTGGATAGACACTACTAAATGTTTCACACAAGCTTATGAACAGCCAATAGGTGCTAATAACTTTTAGTCACTTGTGACCTGGGCTAAATGTGAAATAGCAACTCAGAGGTGAAAGTCTTTCCACCCCTGTGCTAACTCCCAGAGCCACACAGTCCCCAGCCACTAACATACAGTACTGTAAATGAGGTTCATCTGGTGAAGACACTGAAAAGGGAAATCATTTCAATACAGATCACAGAATAAGGAGATACAGCAACTCTAGAGATACTTAAAAATAGTAGAAGGTGAACCTGAAATGGTCGTTACCTTCTAGTGTCCTTTGGCTCACCCAAATACTAACATGCCCATAGATACATCAATCCACTTAAAAAGGTGGTTTTTCTGCAGAGGATGCAGAAGACAGTGAAGATGCTCACAGCAGGTAGCAAGTTCTACATGGAAAACACAATACCCAGCTTAGGCTTGTTTGACAACTTGTTTGGCTCATGAAGACTCAGAAAACACTGAGTGCAATAAGGAAAGGACTTTGTCCCATACAGTGTTCAATACACTCGAAATCCATTGAATAATATACCTGCTCCATTAACTCAATCTTTTAGAGTACCTGGGGAAATGTTTCATTTTCCCTGCAGCAAGTTCTAATTCACCATCTTTTATATTTAAAAATAGAAAATTGTTTTTGCGGTTTTCATGTGACAACAGAGTTCGAATACTTGAAGAGATCCTGCTGTTCAATTGGATCTATGATGTGAGATCTGACTTGGATCTGCCCCCAGTGGGGAAACTAAATAGCCTGAAACTAGTTCGATATACAGCAGCTATCTCTTTTAAAACACGATATCAGCATTTGGGATTTCCGTCCCGTTGAACTACTGCTACATATGGTTAGAATATAAACATCATACAGAGGGGTGAAAAACAGAAAAATACAGAGCTGAGGTAGCTGAACTAAGTCAGGAAGATTTCAGTTTTAGAAGAAAACCAAAGTTATTCTGAATGCCTCTTAAATTTGTTTTTATAAAGGCCAAATCAACTCTTTTCTTCTAATGTCGCTGCTTGTACCCAAAATAACTTCCCTTCTTAGTTATTAAAAATTCTACAGCCTGTTTTCTTCTGGAATCTTATTCTGTTTATCCAGTTTGCTGTGAATGTTAAAAGATCTGACATCACATTCTGAGTGCAACCAGAATTTCATTCACCATATAGGATCTCCAAACAAAGGTTCCACTGAACCACAGGATTTTCTTGAGTGTTACTATATGTGGACTTCCACAGCTCACTGAAAGTTTAATTTATTTATTTTAAATATAAAAGATCAGATTATGGCTGGCTTGTGAGATACAGAAGAAGAAGAAGAAAGAGAGTTATGCATTCTTACCTTGTGCCATAGCTCAGCACAAACCCTGAACACAAGGGTTCTTCACTATAGCACGACAGATACTAGCCAAGTAAAAGAAGAGTTGAAGGAAGGGATTGAAGGTAGTGCTATGGCTCCTCTCCCAGCACCACTCTGGGGAATTGGGCCAGTGCAGGAGGAAGTGCACCTTGAAGTCCTTGAAAGAGTGGTGGAATTGCTGCTTCTGTGTATCCTCCCCAGAGCTCCAGCAGAAATTCTGGTTGAGTCAATTTAAAGCCATAATCTCGCCCAAGAGGTAGGAAATTAGTTAGATCAAAGAATACAAAAGTAATTTTCAAATCTACTTCAACAGGCTGAATTAATACTCTAGGTTTGTTCTTCGCCATAAATTTCCTACTGTCATGTTGCATGAAAGAATGAACCTACTCTTAAAACAGGTCAGTTTTTTTACCATAGCACAAGCACGATTGCATTTTTTAAAGTATCCTGTCCATGGAAAACTAATTTAGTTCCATTAATGAAAAAAAAAGCAAAATGTGATTGAGGATGTAATACAGAATTATAGTTCATTAATTCTTCAAGTGTGTAATTTTCCAGACTCCTGATCCCCCATTGATTTCTGCACACCCCCATAGGTCCTGCTAAATGCCAGCAAAAGGAAATTCAATCGTGTTGTTATTTCATGTGTGGCAGTGGCAACGCTCCAAAATTAGATAGAAACATTATGAAAGGGATTTTTCCAGTTACTGCTTCACCATGCAGCCCTGTTCACATTTCTTTGTTGTCAAAAATTGATCAATCACAGACTCACAGACAACTGAGACTATGACAGTTTCTCATTATGCAGCCAATACCATCAAAGGATATGACACTTGCAACAATTGAAGATGATAATTCAGAACACCTAATTAGGCATGATGAATTGGATGCATGCTTGAATTGTTTAAAAAAATCAGGTAATATATTTTTCCACTAGGATCTGTGAAATGGGTTACGTCAGTGTCCATTAAAGAGTTAGACTAATTGATAGTACTGAAGTTCTATTTTTAGATGTTGATTAAGATACAGTTTTGCTTTCAGTTTGTGTATATTCTGTAATGCAGCAACCAATCTTCAAAAATAATTGCATGCTTCTGCTTCACTGTTAACCTTTCCTCAAAAAAAGTAAACGATTTTCCTGAGAGAAAAAAAACAGTTTCCCTTTCAAAGTATATGGAAATAGCCATTTTTGGGCTACAAACTTGTCTTTGGGATTTATATTGCTTCATTTGCAAATGTCAGTAAGAGGACAAATTTACTTGCAGTACTTTCTTAAAATGCTGTCAATTAGCGGCTATTAGGAACTGAAGCCTAAAGAACTTGCATAGGTACATTATGTCCAAAGAGAAAGGATTTCATTTTGCAAGCTATTGTCTGAGTCTCATTTCAAAAGGGCTATCCTCTGTCTTCAATCCACATAGTAGAGCCCTTATTGAAAAGAATGTGAATTCCATGTGTGGATGAAGTATGTGTCCCTGAGTTTTTATACAATATGCTTGATCCCAAACATTTCAGGTCAGATTCTGGCTACAGCATACAGTGGCACATGCTAGAAATCTTGCTTCCAATAGTAGGGCTAAACCCCACTGAAGCTTTTGTGTCTTTCCATCAACTCCAATGGCCTTTAGTTCAAGCTGGAGGAATGCAAGGCAGAAGTTTCGGATCATTTTAAAGCCCTTCAGATACTTGTCCATATTCCTCCATGAAAGGAAACATTGAGTGGCAATGCCAAGGTGTCAAGGGGTGTGATTGAAGTTAATGTGTGTCTTCCAATAGAGCCCAATTGTGGAATGGTACTCATGCTGGCAAGCACTTACTCACTTACATAGTCTCATTGACATTATTAATTAATATTGAGATGTCCACTTGAGTGACATGGATGTAAACCCATGGTCTGAATCTCTACAGGGAAAGTGCTTTCTGCTACCATCTATAGGTGAACCAGAGGAAGAGACAGAATAAGCTGGATCTTATTTGCAAGTTTGTTTCCTGCCATCTCAGTGCAAATAGTTTAGTTAAATTACATTTATGCTTTGAGTGTAGGGATAACAAAATGTTGTTATCCTTACTGTGTGACGAAAGGGTAACAGAACTGTACTTAATAGGCCCTGAGTGAGAGTCACCCTAACCAAAGTCTTAGTCTTGCATCGCTAGGTAGTTGAACTTGGACAGATAGAAAGAGAGGAGAGCTCCTACTTTTGGCTAGGAATAAATCCGTTGTGGCAAGGTCTCTGCTTAAGGATCATATATGACATTGAACCCCCTTCCACTGTGCAAAAATTGAGCTGCGTGAACTCTAGTCAGGGCCCTTCTTCCCAGCACTACGAGAGCTGGGTTAGATTGTGGCACGTCTGGACTGGGCCTGGTACAAAGAAGGCATTGTGGCAAGAGGCATAAGGTGTCTCTTCATGGAAACCAGGCAGTGCTTCCACCTTTAATGTTTGTCCCTGGCCGAGTGCACTAACAGACTCTAGGACTTCACTAACTACCAACAGCAAACCATGAGTGGGATGCAGCCAAGTGGAAAAGGAGAAAATGATGTGTTAAAGGGATATTTACTCATTGGATGTTCACACAAGCAGATGGGGAAACTGAGGCAAAGGACTACTGTCAAAGACAGTATGGGGGTGGGTGTTTTATTATTTGGTATAAAATATTGTTGATATATTGTTGTTGTGTTTTCTCCTTCAATAAACCTTTCCTTGTTTTATACACAGACTCACAGCTTGAGAGAGGGCAAGTATTGCCTGTCAAGGGCATGCAGGGAAGGTGTTTAAATTTTCTCGTGTTGGTGACTGATTGAAACATCATTGAACCTGGTGCGTGTGCAGCCTTTCATTTAAGATAGCTCTAAGAAACAGTTAAGCTTCTTTATGAAACAACAGCAGGCTCCACCCAAATCACTGACTCATGTGAGACCTCTCAGGAATTTGAACTATATGAGAAAGGGGCTTGGTTGAGTATTGTTTTTGATAGAGGTGCGTATGTGCATGTGAGAGAGAAACAGGAGAATCACATCGAAACACACAGAGATAGAGCAAATAGCCAGACTCTGCCTGAATAAGCACTGAGAGCCTAGCCCTGAGAAAAGCCTAGAGAAAGTGCTTTTGAGCTGCGTGCTTCCTGAAAGGACCTTGGAGCAAGAAACTAATTCCTGTGGTTTGATTCCTCCTGTGTTCAGGGAAACAGGAGTTTGTACATTCTTTGTACATGCATGGAATTGCATCAGAGATACCTGACTCCATTGTTGTTCATTTCTCCTCCTAACAGAAAGAACTCAAAGGGCTCCAAACTTTAAGTTTGGCTAAACACTCAGGTCAAAAGGGGGTTACACCAAGTTTCGGGGGGAGGGGGGGAGGGGTGCTCAAGCCAGTACTGTTTGTTAATTTTAAGAGGAACTTCTGGATATTTGAATCCAGATTTTTTTGCTGCCAACACCACCAGGCAGAAATTATTTGATTAAAAATTGAGAATTTTTAAACATGTTTACAGAATTCAGTAAATCAGCATTTCCTAAATAGTCAACATACTCTGGACCCTCAGCCTGCACTGCTATTCTTTAGTGTGAAATCAACTCGATGTGGCACAAAACTGAGGAACTGTAGAAAAAGAGTGAACGTACTGTACAAATTTGTTTTTCTTGGCTTACTCCTAAAAATACAAGTTTGCAAATTAATTTTGGCAGGTTTTCAATGATAAATAATAAATATCTATTTCAACTGGAGACTGAAGCCTTAGGAATATATTTGGTGCATATAGATACCCACACAATGACAAGCAAGAGAGAGAGAAAAAAGATGTAAGGATGGAAGCATTATAGATCTTATTTCCACTAATAGTAGAATGTCTCATAATTCATAAAAGAAAGAGCTTAGAATGAGTTATGAAGGTCATTCCTTATTTCTTTCATATATGGCAAGAAATTCTATTATGGTACTGTCCAGCTGCATTGTACATGTTCTATTATGCCATTTTAAGAACCTAATAATTCAAATGTTTGCTTTTATTTCTTTTAATAAACAAATCATGTGATTTCCCAGAACAAAATAATAAATAAGTATTTGGACACTTCAAAACATCCTCCACAGGCATATTTTAATAAAATATTAGAACTTTCTTTCTCCTCAAACATTTTTGCCTAAAGTTACTTTTTCTGATCTCCTACACATGAGAGAGTATAGACTGGCTCACGCCAAACAAAACACTTCCCTTCTCCCCCAAGCCCTCTAAAAAAAGTAAACCTGGATAAAATTTGGCTTTCTAGCATTTTCAGCCTTGGAGTAGAAAAAAGTCTTTTGTTATTTCACAAATACTCTGAGGAAAGCAGAGAAAAAATATAGAAGTCAGTCAGAGTGTAACTCAGAGAGAGAAACTGGAGAGAAAAAAAGACCCAAATAAAAGCAAGCAGTGCAGGCCACTATACAGGAAGAGAGAGAGGAGATGAGGTAAGTATGGTTCATGCCTGAAGGAATCATGGTTCATCCACATATGCTGTTTATGAGAGTATAATTCTCAGTTTCTTTATCCTTTATGTACATGGAAGTGGAATGCCCCCGTTTCAGCCCTGTGCGATAGTCCCCCTTTCAGTTTGTTTTTCCTCATCCCCAGTCCCCCTTTTGAAAAATATAGAAATACACTTAGTACTTTTGGGACAGGCTACTTTTGCCTCCCCAAATTTTGAAATGTTACTGATGGCCTCCTTGGCAATGATCTTAGTGCTCTGGATCTCCCCAGGATATCATTTAGGCCAAGAGCTTAGCAGGATTCAAGAAATGATTAGACATTTCTACAGATAATGAGAATACACACAGTTACATTACACAGAAATATATATAAGCCAAACACTAAGCAATGGGGTCTAAAGTTACGCCATAAATGTCCACTATCAGAGACAGGATACTGAAGTAGATGGAACACTGCTCTGATCTGTATGGCAATTTCTAAGTTCCTGTGAGCTAATTCTCTTTCTTTTGCATTTGGGTTGCAAAAGAGATTCCTGCAGAATTCCACAGAATTCTCTGTGCCTTCAAAAGCTGTTCAGTCTTAGCAAACAGTTTTTAACACAGATACAAATGGCCACACATCGCTAATAGCAGTAATACTACAATCACAATTGTCCCACTATATTTACCACTTATTGGTCAGTGAAAAAATAGGCAGGCAAGGATTTAAAAAAAGGTTGCCTGAAATTAGGTTCTAAATCCCTTAGTTAGGCTCTAAAATAAATGATCTCAGTAAGAGTTAAGGTGTACTCTTAACTTGAAAATCACGTTACTGTGGTCCCAGTCCTACAAAGACTTATGTGAAGGATTAGCTTTCAGCATACAAGCGGTCCTGCTGAAGTCAAAGGGTCTATTCATGTGCCTAAAGTAAAACATCTGTGCAAGACTTTGCAAGATCTTTGGTCCTTGTTTAGGTTCATAACTAAGGATTTAGTAGCCTACCTTTGCCAAGACTTGCAAAAGTGGGTGCCAAGAGGTTTATATAACAACTCTATGAAGACAAAGGTTTATAACTATCAGAGACACTGGAGGCTTAGAGAAACTATTTGGAAAAGACCTGTAGTAGAAAAATCAATAATTTAAGAAGTTTCTCATTAAATGACTAATTAAATGCGTATTTAGACTATATCAATCCATTTAATATTCAAATGTATGAACAAGGGGGCACAGTTACTGTATTCCCACCACTGAAATCAAGAAATATTCGTTATGGAGGTTGTATGTTTACACACTCGGGAAGAGGACACTGTATTTGTCTATATTTGGTCCATATTTTGAATTTTATCTTTGCAACTATAAGTAATGGAATCTTAAATTCTGCAAAAGGTAAAGGCAAAGACACCCCTCCCCTTCTCATACACACACATCAGAGAAAGTTTTCCACCTGGCACTGGTAAATGGATCTTTCAATCCCTCAGTAACAGAAAATTGGGGAATTGAAGGCAATTAATAAAGAAAATAATACTTAAAATGTATACGGCACTTTCTATTTTCCAAGCACTGTGCAAGTGTTAAATAGCCAATCCTCACAACTTCTTGCATAGCAGGTATGCGTTACTACCCCTCGCTGTACAGAAGAGGAACGTTCACAGACAGATTGTGTCACTTGCCCTAGCTCTGTGGTAGAGCCAGGAATAGAACTGAGGAGTTGCTTTCATCTAGTCCCTGTCTCAGTCCACTAGACCATGTTGCCTCAGAGAAAAAGAAAAAGGAAGGAAAGAAAGAAAGAAAACATATGAAACTGACCAAACATCCACACACACCCAACACATAACAAAACTGAAGGAAAACTATGACATTGGAGAAACTTCACACAAGAAACTCAAACAAAATTTGAAAATAGTTTCAGGAATTACTTAAGTATGTTACTAGAAAGGTTTTGGGTTTTTTTCTGTTTCTACAATGGTCAATACTGATGGTGGATGAAGATGAATACAAATGACATTTATTTTTTGAAGTGTTACAGATATGTCTGCAGCACAATACAAAGTCTTTAAAGCTTCTAAAACTGTAGCTCATTTCCCTCTGCTTTCACAATGAGAGAATCCAAGATGGCAGCTGTAATCAAGTTCCCTGAGACCACTTTAGAAAGTTTCATTTGGTTCAGAAAAATCGTATGAGCAAATACAATTGAAAAGAGCATTTTAAAGCAAAATAAAACTTTCAAAGCGTCTAAAGCCACCAGCTGTTGTTTCTCTTCTTATTGAGAGAAAATACAGATGGTGACTATGATTAGTTCAGCCTCCCAGAGGACACTGCAGCCAACCAGAAACTAGCTAATTCATAGAAATATAGCTTTCCCATTTGTTTATCTCATAGCTAATTTGCTGATTAGTATGGAAGACTTTTTCTGCAGTTTTATTCATTAGCTATTTTAGAATTGGTTAATCAGTACTTTCAAAACTTTTATAAATGATACATTTTCTAGCAATATGACTAGTTGCTAGTGATTCCATTTAGAATATGTTTTAAAACAACAGCACATCTCTTTTCAGTAGTAATAAGCATGGTCCAGTAGCTAGAGTACAGGAACGGAAGTCAGGAGCCTATATATTCTGCTTGACTTTCTGCCCCTGACTTCCCATCTGACTCTTGGTGTTCACTTAGGTTCCCTATGCCTCATTTCCTACACTGTAAAATGCTTACAAACATTTTTTGAAATGATGTGAGCTTTATGGCTGAAAAATGATAGATAGTAGTATTGGGTTTTGTAGGCAACACATGACTCTTGGAAACTCAGACTCAGAGCTGCTTGAAGTTTGATGAATTAATTTGTCTTATCTAAAATAATGTTTAATTTATGGGACAAAATAGCATTTTGCAAAAATTATACAGTTACATTTTGGAATTTAATTTAATATCTTAAATCACACACAGAGAAGATTACTGCAATCCAGACACAAACTTTATTATGTTACCTACTGCTAGATTGTCTCAAGCACAAGAAAGAGGTGCTACATTATTTGGAATGGGAAATGTAAGTTTTATTATTATACATTTGGATGATTGCATTGCTATTGTGTGGTGGAGAAGCATGTCCATACACTATTGATGGAAACTGAAATGCAAGGTGCTGTGCAATTAAAACTGTCACCAAAGCAGAGAGGGAATCATAGCACAAGGTTATGCAACTAACTGTTCTTAGTTATGCAACTAACTGTTAGTTACGCAACTAACTGTAGGGCTTGTAAATTTGAGGGTAAAGAAATCAAGAAATCATAGCTCTGTGTTTTCGGAAAACCCCAGATATCTGATGCGTTCATAGGCCATCCTCAGTTAACCTTATTTAAACCAGATCTAATCTGGAAAATTTAAAGAGGTTGTGCTGATTTGTACCAATTTAGGTTTTGTATTTCTGTTTGCACAGTGGAGATCACAACTGTAGGATTGGTTTCAGAGTAACAGCCGTGTTAGTCTGTATTCACAAAAAGAAAAGGAGTACTTGTGGCACCTTAGAGACTAACCAATTTATTTGAGCATAAGCTTTCGTGAGTTACATCTCACTTCATCGGATGCATACTGTGGAAAGTACAGAAGATCTTTTTATACACACAAACCATGAAAAAATGGGTGTTTACCACTACAAAAGGTTTTCTCTCCCCCTACCCCACTCTCCTGCTGGTAATAGCTTATCTAAAGTGATCACTCTCCTTACAATGTGTATGATAATCAAGGTGGGCCATTTCTGGAAATGGATAGGGGTCAGGGTGGTCAGAGGGCAGGGAACAGAGGGGTTGAATGGGGGCAGGAGTCCTGGGGGGGGCAGTCAGGAAGGAAAGGGGGGTTGGATGGGGTGGTGGGGGGCGGTCAGGGGCAGGGGTTCCGGGGGGCGGTCAGGGGACAGGGAGAAGGGGTGATTGGATGGGGCACGGGTCCCGGGGTGGGCAGTCACGAATGAGAGGAAGGGTTGGATGGGGCGGGGGGTCCGGGGTGGTCAGGGGACAGAGAGCGGGTGGGGGGGGTGGATGGGGCAGGAGTCCCAGGGGGGCCATCGGGGACAGGGAACTGGGGGAGTTGGATGGGGCAGGAGTTCCAGGGGGCTGTCAGGGGGCGAGAAGCAGGTGGGGGTCAGATAGGGGGTGGGGGCCAGGACATGCCTGGCTGTTTGGAGAGGCACAGCGTCCCCTAACCGGCCCTCCATACAATTTCGGAAACAATTTCTGTGACTGACAATCTTTTTTTTCAATTTCCTGTTAGTAAATATGAAAGTAACTGTAAATCTAATGGACAATTGCTACTTTTGCTGTCAGTCAGTCAGTCAGTCAGCTGAAGTTTGACAGTACAGTGCCTTACACTGACAATTCAGCCAATTTATTAACTGTCTACTAAATTTAATCTGCAATGTGGGATATGCAGTATTATTGTTCCTTAAGGTGACAAACCTCTTCAAACTCTATGATACTGTTAAACTACCAGGATCAAGTGCCACAAGTCCTGGAGCTAATCTATGGTCTAAATCCTGCAAACCCTTTTTAAGGCCAAAGTATGCCCAGTTGTGAAACATTTGGTGGGGAAAATGACTGAGAGGAGAGTCACTGGAAGCAATGCACAGCAAATCTCTTGCTTTTTAATTCCTGGAAAGGATTTTCTGAATTCACTGGGAGGGAGAGGTGAGGTTGGCCTGGAAACTAGAGCCGGAGTACATTTGTAATAGAATGGACAACTGCAGCTGTCGTAAAGAAAAAGAATTCAGCACCCAGATCATATGTGATTGAGGCCAACAGGGAAGAGCTCAACAGAAACCATCAACATCTACAGTTTGCTCCTCAGAAAGAGCAAACTCTACAGATGGCAGATGCAGCACAAGAAGAAGATGACTCAAGGATTCTAGACTGACTAGCCAGCCATTTCACCTAATGGACAGCCAGATGACCAAGCTGTTATGCATTTGAGTTGTGTAATGAGAAAAACAGTATGATTTAGAGACAGACTGATCTGTACTGAACTTCAAAGACTGTGATAGTGAAAAATTTTTAAATGCTAGGAATGTAGAACTTAAAAGGTAGAAGATGTAATGGAATGCTAAACTCTATTATACTATTCAGCCATTACGTAGTGCTGTGTGCAACATACCTTATTGAAGCTAATCTCAGACATACCTGGCAGAACATTAAAGGATCTTATGTTGAAAACAAGTTCTGTAGCCAGTCTATATCTGGTACAAGAACATGACAACACTATTCCCATGAATCAACAGGGCTAGTCTCAGCCATATTGCTAGGGAGGATGGGACAGGTCAGCATTCTAGCCAACCTCTTCCCCTGCCTGGTTGCCCACCTGGCCCTAATCAGGCAGCTGCCTGGGGAGCAAGATAAAACATGTTTTTTCCTGTTCTCCCAAAATGGATTATTTTTTAATAATTTTTCCTCCCATGAGAAATTTGAACTGTTGACCCTTTGTCCTGATTCAGGGCACATTTTCTTTTTCAAAAACTTTAAATTATTTGCAGGAGCGAAATGCCCTTTTCCAGACAGCTCTACTCAGAAGTTATGCTGCCACTGTTTCATATTTCTGCACCTGGTCCCAGCCCTTCCTCTTTACTTGAATGAAAGCATCATTAACTGTCATGCAGATTAGAACAGGAGTACACCCAGAAGAGAGCTAGCTCTTAAGCTCCACCCATTCTTTAACCCTCCCAACCTGTTAGCTTCCATTTATCTTGGGAAAGGGGGGAAGCCTCTCCCTGATTTCTACCAGTTTCTGCTCCTCTCTATCTGAGTAGAGGGGAATACTTAGCCTTCAGTTAATGGAAGTTTTGCCTGAATAGAGGCTGCAGAATTTGTTCCCACACTGCTCAGTGTTCTTTAGGATGTAGTCTACTAAGTGCTCCGCAGGGTGACTTTGTAGACAGGAAAATTCAGGATGTTTTTTTGTACAGACAGCTAAATGGCTTAGAAAAATGTATTGCCCTGGATATCCTGATATCACAAAGCATCCATTGTAATTGACCCTAGTTTGACTTTTATTAAATCTTGGTATATTTCTTACTTGATGAAGGGTGCAGACATTAATGGTCACCTGTTTTATCTTTATACGTGCGGAACTGGGCATCCATTTGTCTTGAATACTAAAAAGGAAGGTGATTTATGGGAGTAAAGTTCTGAACATGTTACACTGAATGTTACAGCTCCTTCACCCAGACTCTAGCTTAATAGAATTCCTGCCTCATCCAAGTCCTGATCTACAGAAACATTTTACAACGTTGAGCTGTAAGCAGCAACGTGCTTTCTGGGTCCCAGTTTTTCTTATTGCTGGTTAAAAATATCAAAATAATCCTGACAGACATTGATAGTTGAGTTGTCGTTAAACCACATTAAGCCATACAATTATTTTTTAGGACAGCTCTTATTGGAATTTATTTCTTAATAAAAAATAATTTGGAGAAACAGAGGGATAATATCTAAAGATTATGGGTGTGATGGGGTGTCTGCCCCACACTGGTGGAGAAAGGGTTAAAAGCAGCCCTGGGGAGGCTCCACAGCAGCTGACCAATGAGAGAGGGGCTGCAATGAGCAGCAATCAGGGCAGAGCAGGCCCATATATAAAGAGAACTGCAGGGCAGAGGGGGGCAGTTCCCTCTTGGGTGCTCAGGGAGAAGGGATTGGGTCCCTGAAGGGCTGAGGGAACCGCCCTGTCATAAATATAAAGGGAAGGGTAAACCCCTTTGAAATCCCTCCTGGCCAGGGGAAAACTCCTCTCACCTGTAAAGGGTTAAGAAGCTAAAGGTAACCTCGCTGGCACCTGACCAAAATGACCAATGAGGAGACAAGATACTTTCAAAAGCTGGGAGGAGGGAGAGAAACAAAGGGTCTGTGTGTCTGTCTATAGTCTGTCTTTGTTGGGGATAGACCAGGAATGGAGTCTTAGAACTTTTAGTAAGTAATCTAGCTAGGTACGTGTTAGATTATGATTTCTTTAAATGGCTGAGAAAAGAACTGTGCTGAATAGAATAACTATTTCTGTCTGTGTATCTTTTTTGTAACTTAAGGTTTTGCCTAGAGGGGTTCTCTATGTTTTGAATCTAATTACCCTGTAAGGTATCTACCATCCTGATTTTACAGGGGGGATTTGTTTATTTCTATTTACTTCTATTTTTATTAAAAGTCTTCTTGTAAGAAAACTGAATGCTTTTTCATTGTTCTCAGATCCAAGGGTTTGGGTCTGTGGTCACCTATGCAAATTGGTGAGGCTTTTTATCCAACATTTCCCAGGAAAGGGGGGGTGCAAGTGTTGGGAGGATTGTTCATTGTTCTTAAGATCCAAGGGTCTGGGTCTGTAGTCACCTAGGCAAATTGGTGAGGCTTTTTACCAAACCTTGTCCAGGAAGTGGGGTGCAAGGTTTTGGGAAGTATTTTATGGTGAAAGACGCGTCCAAACAGCTCTTCTCCAGTAACCAGTATTAGTTTGGTGGTGGTAGCGGCCAGTCCAAGGACAACGGGTGGAATATTTTGTACCTTGGGGAAGTTTTGACCTAAGCTGGTAAAGATAAGCTTAGGAGGGTTTTCATGCAGGTCCCCACATCTGTACCCTAGAGTTCAGAGTGGGGGAGGAACCTTGACACGCCCGCACCCTGGACAGAGCAGTGCTGGGTCAGGGGAGCAAGCAGGAGCTTCAGCCTGATTGTCTGAAAGACTGAAGCCCTGATAAAGGGGCAGAGAAGGTGCTAGGGCTACAGATAAGCGGACCAGGGAAACGAATGGTGGGGGTTGAAGGAGATGCAGCATGTCACTGCCATCTAGAGGGTCCCTGGGTCAGGACTTGGAGTAGTGGGCAGGGCTGGGTCTCCCAACCCCCACCACTGAGGGGTGTGGCCAGTGAAGGGCTGAAGTTTGCCACTGAGGCAAGTGGCTAGAACCTTGGGCTGCAGTCGGCCATGGAGGCAAGTGGCTGGACAGAGGACTGCTGTTCCAAGAATGGAATGGGGCACAGCCGGAGGGCTGTGTCTTGAGGAGGATGCCGCGATCCTTGAGGCGACACAGGTCCAGAGCAGAAGTGACGGCGGCAAGACACCACCGGAAGAGGTCATCCTGTGGAAAGACTGTGCTAATTCCCAGAATGACCAGAAGGAGGCGCCACAGTGGTGAGTCTCGCACCGTTACAATTGGCCTCATTCTTAGCTAGTGTAACAAGCATAGCATCACTGACTTCAGTGGAGCTACATCAATTATGCCAACTGGGATCTGGGTCCAGTTTTTTCAGAGACTGAGGGAGGAGGAGATTACTTTTTTCCAGATTTGACAAGAAGTAAAACAGAAGACACAATAGCTATTTGATTTTAACAAAAGGGAAAAAAAACAATAGAAGATGAATGGATGTTTCTGAATCATTAGAAAAGATTGACAGACAACAATTTGTTTTGTTTGTTTTTAATTTTTGCTACATATTCTGAAACAGATTGGAGATGTTTAATGTTAAAAAAAGTAAAGACTGGTTGCTTCAAATGTGAATCTTGAGCTGACCAGCAGGGGCCAGAACTTCATAAAAGAAATAAACAAAAACAAAACAAAAACCAAAAAAACCCCGCACACAACCCTGCGTACCTCTTAATGCTCTAAGAGCCTCAACCGGTATGATGTTGAGAAGGCTCATCTCTGTTTGACCTCAGTGGGAGTTGAAGGTGCTCAGTACCTCACAAGATCAGGCCCTTACTTTGCTGTTGCACTTTGCAGTGACTGTACCCACAGCAAGCATCCCATATAAATAGAAGCTGTGCACTGGAAACAAGGCTATGCAGAAAATAGCTCCAGACCCTGTTGTTTTATGCAAAATATTTTTGAGAGAGAAAGCAGAGGATTGAAAGTTACTTTGCATTCTCCATTCTAGATCAGCCAAACAAGATTTTGGCAGACCTTAATTGGTGTCTAGGACGTGACATTGCACAGTCCAGGTTTGTCCTGCTCCTGCTAGGCTAGCTGGTCACCTTGTATTACACTGAATGTTTTTGCATAAAATCCAAGTTAATTAGCCACATGTCACAACAACAGATAATTATAAAATGGTTAGGACATGCTGGATGTTAACTGCTGATATATAGAGGGACTAAAGCAATTCTGAATAAAGCAACCTAAGAGTATTAAAAGTGCCCCAAACAGAGCTTCAGATGTATATATTCATTATTTCCTAAAGGTACTTTCTTGAACTGGAATACAGCCAAGAAGAAGAAACTGAATGAAAGCCCTCCCCAAGTATAAAGTAGGCTTGAGGGCCCTGCCAACAACTCACACTCCTCTGGTGCTGGATAAGGCAAGATGGGCAGGATATCAGAATGCCGAATTTAAGATTTCTACCTTACATGAAGGATCTGAAGGTTTCTGGCCAGTTTTCTGAAGTCAATGGAATTACAGTGGTGTAATATTAGTGAAAGTAAGAGGGAATTCACGCCCCTTTTTCTGAATTCTAATTTCATCGTAACATTATGGTATTATGGAAACTTACAACTCCAAGCCACTATTAAATTTGTATCAAATCTGAAAAAATATTGGGACTGACCCTCAGCTGATATAAACTAAGATAGCTCAGGATCTGGGTCACTGTTATTAGGCTCTTCATGCCCTAACCTAGCACAGTAGATGCATCCGGTAGCTTTTACCTCCATCAACATGAAACCTAGATAAACCAGTGAAGACGAATTTGGTGATTTCAATCTATTCCCCCAAAAATGTTTGTCCACATTGTCACAGTTCCCCCTCTATGGTCCACCAAGGGTACCCACTCTCACACTTCCAGCTCTCCACCCATCAACTTTCTTGGGCAGAGACATAAGTCTCTATCCACCCTGATGGAGATAATTCCAGGTAGCCAACACTATGAAGTCAGCAAGTCAGACTTGGCTCAGTAAGCCTGCTTTGCTTTTCTCCTTAAAGGCTAATAACAGCATAATTGCCCACTATTAAGTTACCACACAGCTCTTTCTATACAAGCACATTTATTCTTAAAGCAGAAGCATTGCAAAAAGACAACATTTAAAACAATGAAAGGACATACGTGCGAATACATTTACCAGAGATCAGCCCAGTTTCCACAAGGGCTCTGGCAGGTGAACAGTCCTTCAAACCCCACCAAAGGGTTTACAAGTGTGGTTACAAGTTCATAACTGTCCCGGTTCAGAACAAGCACAGTCGTGAAAAATGTGGTTCCTCCTTCCTAGAACTTGGGTCTTTGAACTGGAAATAAGTAATTCATAGACAGTGGGTCTCTCCCCAGGGCCTAGCTTCAAAGCCTGGGTTTTTGCATAACCTGAGGAGTTACATTTGCATATACTCCCCCTACAGATTTCCTAGGAAACTCACTTAACTTTAAAAGTTCACATTGTTTCAAATAGTCCTTTGTAGCTCAGAACACTTCTCAAGGTTTACATTAGCCAGGTCTCCTCCCTACAGACTTTACGTATAATCCCGCAATAATATATAAGCATTTATATTTGGAATATAATGAACGGCTAAGATACTTAATTCAATAAAGTTTGTCTAGGATATTGCCATAACTGTCACACACTTCCCATAAGCCATCTCACCATTTGGAATGACTTCAAGACTCCAACTACTAAGAGATACAGACTCCGAAAAGCCAGGTTATTTTGTGTCTAATCAATATACTGGCAGAGCCTGAAGGGAAACTTCTTGTACACTGATGTCTACTAAAATCTACTAATGTCATCAAAAACATTTATACAGATGTTTTTAAAATGGCACAATTATTCTTGAATTATAAGAGAGCAAAAGAGAAAGTACATGTGAGTAATTTAAAAGACGCTTTCAGACACCAAAGTATTTAAAAAAAATTGTGCAGGGGATTCCCTGTAACTTGACATCTCTAAACCATGATATGAGGACTTCAGTAACTCAGCCAGAGGTTAGAGTCTATTACAGGAGTGGGTGAGTGAGGTTCTGTGGCCTGCAATGTGCAGGAGGTCAGACTAGATGATCATGATGGTACCTTCTGACCTTAAAATCTATGAGACACAATACTATTCATTTCAAAGTGGAATTACCCATTATCCTCAATGAAAGACTTAAACTTGATGGCTCTGTACTTCCCCATGAGTGTGCACATAACTGTACACTATCTGCTTTCCCTACCGCACTTTCATTTAAATGAACTTTTCCAACGGTTTTCCATATAGAATATTTATAGAGACTGAGTAGGCCTATTACATACACTGAACGGAGAGACCATGACAGCTCCAAGGAAGTTATTCTGTTCTACTGAACTGGTAAGTTACATACAAAGTGACCAGCTTTAAGAAGGTCTGACTGTAGTGTAGTCAGCAATCCATTTCACTCCATATATCAGGGCAGGATTTAGGCAGACATGTGGTGATACTATGCCCCATATGCTGTATTCCTCAGTTATAAGGGCTCTGTACCCCAGCGGTTTCAGGAAAAAAACCCATTTGTGTTTTACACCAAAGTCCTGTCTCTTCTTTGTTCTGAAGGACTGTGATGGGGTTTACAAACCCCACACTGGGCCAGAAGGGGTTAAAGGACAATACTGGACCAAGATAGCCTTGCCGCTCCAGGTGGAGAGAAAGCTTAAAAGGGAGTCACTCAGCTCAGAAGGGAGGAGGCTGGAGAGGAAGAGGGACCTACCCTGAGGGCTGCTGAACAAGGGTACTGAAGAAGCCTCATTGTTTCCCTACATTGTTGTCCCTCATAGAGCCCAGGCTCCCTCACCAACTGCCCTTGCTGCAAGAGAGGCATAAATCTCATTTTCACCGTCCTGCTCCAGTAAGGGGAGGATAAGGACAGTGAAACCCTGAGTTGAGGATAAAGCCATGTACAAGGGTTAGAAACTGGACTTAGTGCCCTTCCACTTTGGAGGCAAGATACTGGAAACGGGATGTGCTAACCATTAAGCCACCTGGCCCACAGAGGACTCCACTAGAGGGTCACTATAGCAATGTATGCAATTACTAGGAAGTTTATTATTTAGGGATTCTTTTTAAAATTTAATGTAAAATAAAGGACATTCAACCACAAACACTGAGTGATGCCATATTCATTTTTCGTACTTGTGAAAGTTTCTATTGACTGCAGTCAGTTCTGGGCATGGACCAAGGGTAGAAAATGTATTCTGAAATACTGAAAGCAATGTCAAAAGTTTAAAACACCTTAAATTAAAAAAAGAAAATTCAGATTGAAATGATCATTTGACATTTAAACCGGACCTATAACATTGTTTGTTGTTTGTTTTAGTTTCATCACAGGGAGCAATTAGACCCAGAGGCCAAGATTTTAAAAAGTGACTAGTGATTTTTGGTGCTCGACTTGAGATCCCTAAAAAGAGACTGATTTTTAGTATGGGTGGAGAACACCTCACCCTCTGAAAATCAGGTCCTTTAAGGTGTCTCAAGTCAGGCAACCCAAATCATTAGTCATTTTTCCAAATCTTGAGCAGAGGATCTTCCTGAATCTGCACTTATTCAGACCTTTTTGTTTGTGCCTCTCTGTATTTAAATTGGGCCTTTGATACTATTAAAATATTACCCCACACCCCTCAGACCAAGAACTGCAGATAGGGGACTTCCCTCAGGGGGGCACTAGGACCCATGCATTCTTTCCCTTCCCCTCCCCCCCAGCCTTGTGACCTTGGGGAAAGAAGCTACAGGGAGTAGCCAACCAGAGACTGAAGCTAGCAGAGCAGCTGTAGTTCAAGCAGGGACTAAGGCCTGGTCTACACTGGGGGTGGGGATCGATCTAAGATACGCAACTTCAGTTACGAGAATAGCGTTGACGTATCTTAGATCGACTTAGAATCACTTACTTCGCGTTCTCGCAGCGCGGGATCGACGGCCACTGCTCCCCTGTCGACTCTGCTTCTGCCTCTTGCAGTGGTGGAGTTCCGGAGTCGACGGCAGACCGATTGGGGATCGATTTATCGCATCTACACTAGACGAGATAAATTGATCCCCAATAGATCGATCACTACCCGCCGATCCTGCGGGTAGTGTAGACGTGGCCTAAGGAACACTGATGGTGTAATCCAGTGGTCCCCAACCTTTCTTGTGGGAATAGCATATTGCTATTCCCAGAAGACTGTAGCGGGTGCCAGACACCCTGCCGCTGAAATGCCGCCGCCAGAAGGTGGCAGCGGGAAAAAGCAGCCGCTGAAATGCCACAGAGAAACGGCGTAATCAGATTGCTTCAGTTTTCACTTTAAACATTCCATCCCCTGAGCTGATTGGGGATTAGTTCACTCCAACCCAGCCCACCCTTCATCCATCTGCTGAGCTACTCCCCTCCCACAAAATCCACCTCAAAGGATTTAATAAACAAAAAAAATTGTGGCACGAACATACTCTTTGCAAACCGTCACTCTGCTCGTGCTGCTTGTGCGTTACACTTCTTGCCCACATCCCACAACGGTCTTGTCTATTTGGATTGTAAATTCTTTGGGTCATGGGCTGTCTCCTAGTCTGTTTGTACAGTGCCTAGCACAAAGAGGCTGTGTTCTCAACTAGTGCCTAAACACTACTGTAAGACAAACACATAATAATATTAATAATCGCAAACCCTTAAAACATCAAATCTGACAGACAGTTTGTTGGGGTTCACCAAGAAGGCAAGCCCATTTCTGGTGGTTGACTTTTATTTGCATTTTCTTGTGAAAAGGTAGTCTTAATCAGTTTAGCTAGTAAAATATATTTCATTTTGAGAAATTTCCAAAGAAAACTGTTTTTCTAAAATGTCATGAGTTCTAAATGTGACATTGGAAAAGTTTATTGTGAGTTTCTAATACAATTTGGTATCTAGAACTTTTAATGTTTCTGCGACCAGCCATTCCAGTTCTTTCAGAAAGAGTTCAGTACTCTGCAGGTTTCAATTACCATTTGTGTCATAGTTTGTTAGATTTAGGACCTACCCGGCCAGAGGCTAGCTGTGGTTCCTCTAGCTGAACACCAGGAACAAGAGGTTAAATCAAAACAGTTCTCTTGTGATGCTAAAGGTGCTAAAATATTTCACCAGGTTTAGCAATACAAGCAAACTTAACAGGCTTTGTAGTAGCTTTGACAACAAATTATATTCTGAGTACTGGTACAACTATTTTTCTACAAGCTATGAATACTGGAATTAAAAGATTTTCGCACTATCCCCTGGGAATAATAATAATCTGAATCTTTCTATTATCATGGTCAATGCACCTTAACAAATTAATTTGAAGTTGCAGTAAAGAGCAACAGTCACACATGCTAAATATTTAGCTTCTACAGAAAGCGGCACACAACTCTAGAGAGATCTTATCTATAGCAATTACCTAGGCACATCACTGACCTGAGTTGAATTTTAATCTTCCAAACTATAGATATTAGAAGAGAGCTTTTAAAAATTAGTTATAAATATCAAATATATTTTGCATTTTCTAGACCACTAAGTATTCACAAAACGTATTTTATTTGTGTGTGAGGTTTCAACACACTATGAACACTTTACTTGGATAAAAACCCCACATGGGAAGAAGTCAAACAAAGTGCATTTCCCTGAACTCTGCCTACACTGTATGATATTAGTGAGCATTCTTCTGGACATGGCTTTGGATGCTTTTTAAGCTATTTTATCATAAATTTAGTTCTACATTTAATTTAAGTGAGCTGTTACAGAATACAGTGTAATGAATTTGGAGTTATGTTAAACTGCATCTGAACAATTTAATTTAAATGACTGTTTTGTTTGATAATTTATTTTCAGTAGATTGTCATGAACTGATTTATTGAAGATTAATTACTCTATAAATAATTGACGTTACAGAGCTGATTCTCTTGTCTGATGCAGATGCAGTTACGGAACGGTAAATTATACCTAATCCTCCCCCCAAATGCTATATGTTCCCATCCTGTTGCTTACAAAAACTGCCCAAAATCCTATGCACACAGACCAAATACTCCTACTTGATTTGATGCCACAGCAACACAAAAATGGTCCAGAGAAATGCTTACAAAGCACAAAAAGGGGTGTGGCCTGTGAGAGGAATCAGGGAACAGGAAAAGTGCAGTAATAGCATTGGAGGTATGCACTATTGCTATGTTGGAGGAAATTCTCAGGGATGCCTAGGAGCCCACTGTTAAAATTTTGGAAACAAATTAAAGGGAGAGTTGTGGCAATTTCTCTGCCTCTGATAGAGCCACCCCACTCTGTGGATATTAGTAAATGATCCTTTCCAGATATGAATTACCTCTGGGACTCTCAAATATTTCCAATGAGCAAATTTTGTGGGTTTGGAATGAAAAAGTCCGACACTGGCAGGTATTTTCAAAAAATTTCTTGGGCACAGATATCCCCAGACTTCCCATAAATGTCTAAATCCCCTCTTATTACACCTACTGAACACTGTGTTATACTATCAATTTTTCAAGAGCAATGAATATAGTTGGTTTGCTAAATGGTGCTGTCTCCTCTTTTAGCAGTGAGAAATGGTTTTGCTTTAAATGGAAAAGCAAATCAACACATTTTCCATTCCCTCCCCCTCCTCTAGTCAACGCCTGGGGTTATCACAGGCTCAGTGAGGGGCTTTTGGTGGGAGCTCCTTGTTAAAATTATGGTTAGCACTTGACTGACCTTGACATGGGTGCGGGAGGATAAGAAGTATTTCAGAGAATTCCAATGCCTCTGCAAATGGTTGGGTTATATGGACTTCATTTCCTCCCCAGAAACAGCACATGCCCACCCATGCAAAAAAAAAAAAAAAAAAGCGAGCAGCTGTGATCAGATGTGGTGTTTGAGCTGGAACCCACCTGATTTAAGAGCAAGGGAGCTGCTAGAAGTTTCTCTGCCCTTTATCTCTAAACCATTGGTCCAAAATAGTGTGAATTTGTTGACCTTTGAAGCATGATACAAACTCACCTATTTATCCAGGCTTCTAGGGAGGGAGGACACAATAAGGGCTGGTGATTGTGGATGCTGGGTTATTATATAGGTTTTGATTTAATCTCTGGTTAACCGTTTTATAGTTAGGGGGGTGAGGAGCAACAGCTGGTCAATTTTTATGTGATTGTATGTTTAATTTACTGCAAAGACTCCTATAACCCAGGGTAGACACTTCTTAAATATAGGTATTGTAAAGTGAAATACATAAATAAAATAAGAAGTGTGCAATTTAAAACTGCCCTTGGCAGCTTTAAATCTGTCCTTATTCCTTCTCATCTGAGAGCACAGCCAAACAGTAGTGGTGAGGGAGGTGTCATTGCACCTTGAGGGATAAAGTGAGAACACACAAAATGAATGAGTGACAACTTTCCAATAGAATTATTTGTGATATGGATGTCCTGATCATTTCATACCAACAAGACATGACTCTTGGAAGCTGTATTCTATTTTCAAAAGGAGTGTGCTGTTTGGAGCTCAGATTTTCACTACGGAGGGCTCTCTGTCCATGACAGTTCTGTGTCTGAATCAGCCAGATCTTGCCTGTTATGAACAGGCTTGCTCTACAGTTTGGTGCTTTGAAGGTATTTTGGATGGAATAGCAATCCACTGTGTTTCCAAGTGACATATAAGTTAACTGGGATCCTGTTCCAGAGCTTGAAAGGAGGTGCAAAGTGCAGCTGGGCTATCAGACAATGAACATAGCAGCATTTGTTGTCAATATTAATATTCAAACCAGGTGACCAGATCTCCTTGGATCCTTCTAACTGACCCCTACTGTTCCAGGTTATTCCTTCTACTAGCACTGAAGTCTGTGACTCCTTTCTGGAAGTCTGCTGGGCAATGGAAGACACTTCTCTCTGCAAAGTCAAATCTTTCAGTGGTCTGGGCTGCCATAGTGGCTCCTACACCACCTTCCATGATGGTCCATGGCTTAGGGGGTGGTCCATGTGCAGATCACCACACTTATATCTGACCTTAAGTTATGGATCATAATTATCTTACTAAACTCAAGTTAAACATTTGGTAAAGCATATTTAGGCAACTTAGAGTGGGATTTTCAAATGCACTCAGCACTCACCTAACTATGCTCTCAAAATTCCCATTGGCTTAAGGGGAGTGAGAAGGCCAATGCTAAAAGCTTGTGAATCTCCCACTTTTAGTGTTTCATTAACTGTACACGTGCAGTATGTTTTGCTGATAACACTGAAACGCTGCAAACTGTATGTCCTATAAAAGGAAAAATATCACACTACCTTATAAGCCATCTTTATATCTAAAGCATTATTTTAGCACATAAACCACTAAAAGTAAAAACACCATGAAACCAAAACCATGAAACAGCTACATGAAAGAGACCTTTATATTTTGCCCCACATCACTTCCAACACTGCACAGCAAATGCAACGGTCAAGAATGTTTGACATTCCTAGAGAAAGATATCAACTACCGGGGGCTGCAGCTATTTCACACAGTGCACCTCCTGTGCAGAACAGCAATATCCATTCTAGTTACTGTGACATAGAATGACAACAGGCAAATTTTTCACCTCTCAAATGAACCAGAACCGTTTTTGTATAGAAGTCTGAATTTTTACTAAATTGGACAATGTTTGCAAGTATAACAGAGGTAGTGCTTCTAAAACTACCTCCTCGATCCCATGCTGAAGATTTATTGAAGACAATATAGAATGGCAACAATAGTCAATCAGAGGTGGCAGATTGTCCTTTTAGTAGGAATAGGGAGGCTAATCAATCTAAAAAAGCTTTCCCTTCTACCCCAAGGCCATTTACTGTTAGAATCCATTTAAAAATTCAGTAGCCAATAAAAATGTTGAAATTATTTTAATTTAGGAAAATTATTGACAAGCGCTCAAGGTGCTAAATATGAGCAATCCAGATACTTTTGTTTGGTAAAGCATTCCGCTAGTGTAATTTACATAGACCCAAATTTTAAAAGAAAGTTTTAAAACGAGGTTTTGTGGTATTGTTATCCCCAGAGATATCAAGTATAGAAGAAAGGTTGTGAGAGAAAGTAAAACAGTGGGAAGCATTGAATCCTATTTTACTGTGAGTTGATCAAAAAAGTCCTCAAATGAGGATGAAAGGGAAGGTGGATTAGTGAACTATAATCACAGGTTGACAATAAGGTCGTGAACAACCATTTGCGTTTATTTCTACATGTCAGATGATATACCGTCAGTGGGAGCTACCAAAAACTGTTTGCTATGAAAAGTGAGTGAATAATTATGTTAATTAGGGAGCGACAGAAGGTAAGCTAGTCAGATGTCAATATGCTGCTAGTTCAAATTGTTACAGTATATGCTTTTGGGAGGTATATGAGAAAAGTGAGTCATTGAGTTTATCTACTGCATATCTTAGTAGTTTCCAGCAGCAGCTCCCTCTTTTAGGAGGCACAGTAAAAAAAAATATTTTCTTGGAATAGTGCAGACATTGGCATAAAGATAATTTTATAATAAATGAAGTTATCATCTTACCAGTTTCACAGTTGGGTCCAGTGAAGCCCTGTGGACAGGCACAGACATTGGAAGCAATGCAGGCTCCTCCATTCCTACAACCATCTTTGCAAAATGCTGAAACAGTAAAAGTAGAATGTATCAGAACCTATTAGCTAAGGGACAGATTGTATTCAGTAACTGTGCAGGTGTTTGTAGCCCCCCAGCCCACCCCTGATGCAGCAGCCAGACACATATGCAATCCCTGCAGCTTTTCTTAATTCTTAATTCAGAGGCTCCAAAAGGTTCAGGGAGGAAGCTGAGTTATGGCCCCCTACCACACTAACCAGATGAGCTGGCAGGGTGCAGAAAGGGGACTAGATTGTACCATCTGAGACATTTCAGCCTGTGCATTGCCTCCTACTTCACAAGGAATTGTCCCCTTGAGGCACAAACCCTCCTGAGGGCTTTGCGACTCTACACTGCCTCCCAATACAGGTCTGTGCCTATTAGACACAACTGAGCACTGAATCAATTAGCTATTTGATTCTTTGTATTCAGCTATTAGATCCAAACTATAAAAATGGTAATAACACCCAAGGGATAAAGTGCTTTAAAAACTGGCTTTACCAATTATTGTCCAAAATCTGTCCTCACATTTGCACTTGCGCCTCACACTGATGGCAATGAAGCTGCATCCATTCATTCAAGAATCACTTTCTCCAGATACAAATATTGGAATTCTGCCAGGACTCTGGGGGTTCTTAGATAGTTACAAGTGGCCTGCACCTTGGCTTTGCATCTATCTGAAATATGGTACCACCACCAGAATGGGACCCAACGCCCTCACATCTCAGTAACTTCTGTGAAATGCAGCACTAGACAGTCTAAAAGCAGCTTTGCAGCTCTGTAAAATTCAGCTTCTTTGTAAAACTAGCGATATAATCTGTAATGTTTAACAGGGTCTGACAGTGGCTGTAAGCTTCTCCTGGAGAGTAAAGGTTTCAGGGGCAACATCTACTGCTCTTTTTTTCCACTTACAAAAGAACATTACATACGCAACAATATGCAATTCAATCTGTAGTTCATTCAGGTACAATAGCAAGTGATTGATGGTGAATAAATTGCATTTGGTAATAGGTTTTCCTAGCTGTAATGTTGCTGGTTACTGTGGTTATCTTGAATGGGATACTCTATATGAAAACAAAATTATCTTGGGATAGATACTAAAAGTATTTTCTCCACCATTTCAGAGCTTGCAATTTATAAATGTTAAATTCTCAAACTACTTGGAACTTCGTAAAACACAAAGTCAATGGATATCGGCCCATGCAATCCTCTTTGTGGGATCAGGGCTTAAATGCTAATGTTCTACAGTGTCGTCTTCAAGGTACACCAACAGATTTGTGTTAACCATGACAAGATAAACATTATCAAGTCCAAAGACAGTACATGTTACAGCCCAGGGTTTCTGATAATTTACCTTTACATACGGTACCATTTCCTGTATAACCTGGCTTGCAGACACAGTTGTGCCCACCCACAGTGTTGAAGCAGAGTGCGTTTTCATCACAGCTGTGCTGATTTGTGATGCATTCGTCGTGCTCTGAGAAGTGAAACAAATGAATGTTATTGAATTGTGACTCTACAGCAATATACAAGCTTTAACTATATTTCCATGTAAATAAACCATAAACTCAGCAGTTACTAACCAGGATTTGCATATTGACCAGAAGTGGGTTAAGCAGTGGGCAACACCCTGAAATTTGACATATTGCTTTCCTTTGTTATTCACATCGCACTCAGTTCTGATCTCTGTTCGGGAAAAAAAGATTAGCTTGAAAACAAAGGTGTCTCTCCTCTTTCAGGGAAATGGGACTTTTACTTTATGCTGTTCTTGGTTTTGGCCGATCAGCACACACAAGCTACGCTGCTGCTTATGTTTCCATGTTGCTTCTAGCAAATTTGGTCACTGTTTAATACATTTTTATTTATATACCATATGCCTTGCTCTGGCTGTCCAATATAAAACCAACTTCTGCTTCAGGCATGTTCTAATGGCCTCAGCATGGAACTGGGACCCATGAACTCCTGAAATTTTAATTTGGACTCAGATACTTTCTTCTGTGGCCTTGGTAAAATCACAAAGCCTAGGTTCCCAATTTGTCAGACAGGGCTAATAGTCACCTACTTCACAGGGTTGTTATGAGAATTAATCCCATTAGTGTTTGCAAAGCACTGAAGTGCTAGTTATTATAACTAGCAATTTCTTTACTAGATATAAAATTATGGGTATACAGAATTTGTTTTACTGGCTCAGACCTCTGACCCATCAAATCTGTAATTCTGCCTCCTGTAATGACAAATTTTTTGCTTCAAATGACAGTTAAAGCATCTATGATTCAACTAGCCAATTGTACAATACTGTGTGGGCAGAGGAGTGGGAGAGAACTCATCTTCTGTTTGTAAGCATCTACCATGACTGACCTACTCCTGAGCAGGGCCTCTCGGTACTAGCAGAGTACAAATAATAACCCTAGGTAGAATACAAGCTGAGACCCCAATCCTGCAATCTTCACTGAGTTGAGCCTCCCATTGAGTGTAATGAGTAAGGACTGCAGGCATGAGTCTTGAGGCATGAGATTTAATGGCCCTGATCACAGCATGGATAATTAAAAAGGTTATTCATAAAATGATCTGGCTCTTTTAAAAATCCAGTTACAGTATTCGACTGACCTCCTGCAACAGTGAATTCCACAAGCTAATCTCATGCTGGGTGCTGTAACATTTATGTGGGATCAGTCCATTATAAAAAAGAAAAAAATGTCACAACTATGCAAATTAGGCACACGAGTATCAGTTGTGCTGTACTGATATCCTGGCTTTTTGTCATTATCTTAATGTTATTTAAATATAATTTAAGTTCCTTACTTTTTTCATTCCCTACAACAAAACAGAGTAACACCTATGGACCTGTAGGAAACATATTATTTACTTGATGCACAAAAATATCTTTCCATGCCATTATGATGGTCTCTTGGGTTGTAGGAGATGTACAGCAATACTTCACAATTACTGGGGTTTTCATTGCAATGTACTGAATTTTACAAGTTATCTATCACATTCAGCCAGGAAGTGTGCCCATCTGCACTGTTCCTTGGAAATGGTGGGGTAGGCCAAACACCTTTGATATCATTCCAACACCCACCACTACCCTAGAATACAGACAAATGTATACTGGAGAAAAAGGGCAAGTCACAGGTTGCAGATCTAGAAAGGGTAGTACAAGGCAGCTGTTGGGGAGAGCTCCAAGAGGTTGTGGCGACATCCACAGCTGCTGAGTCATGGAGCTGTTGTGGTTTCCAGGCCAAGAAGACTTGGCCCTAAACTCCAGCTACTTAAATATTTAAGTATTCCCACTGAAATCAATAGGGTAATTCATGCATTTAAGAAACTAATTGGGGCCTCAGAGTACCTGGTATGATGTATGTCCTACAAAGAAATAGAAAACTACAGTACTTTTGAATGTTGTTTAGCCCAGAGATTACATTATAATGGTACTGTATAGTATGTGGACTCTTAAAAGTGGTATTTTCCTTTAAATCCATGGTTATAGATGAAATAAATACTATAAGTAATAAAGTTTGGATAAAAAAAGATTATTTTTTGCCTTGTCTTTTTCTGACTCATTCAAAGTGAGAAAGTTCATGTCAAAATGGCCATTATTCCTCCCAGATCTGTGGCTAAATTACCCAAAACTGTGCTAGATTTTTCTCTTTTCAACTAATATAATACACTATTCTTATAAATGATTTTCAGAATGAGGCTTAAGGGTATGTCTACACTTGCCGGTAGATCGGTACTGCTGCAATCGATGCAGTGAGTGTCGATTTAGCAGGAGTGGTGAAGACCTGCTAAATCCCTGGGAGAGCACTCTCCCATTGATTTGTGTATGCCACCTCCCCGAGGCACATAAGGGAAGTCGATGGGAGACCCTATTCTGTTGACACAGCGCCGTATAGCCACCGTTGTAAGTGGATCTAACATCATCTACTTCAGTTACGTTATTCATGTTATTCACGTAATTGAAGTTGCATAAGTTAGATCGACTTACCACGGTAGTGTAGACCAGCCGAGATATTGCTAGTTTAGAAGAAAATGTGTAAGAGCAACAGGAAGATTTTAGATTCAGTTACAGAAAGAGACATTTTGAAAAGTGTGGGGGAAAGTGGGTTTTCATGTTTTATATTCCATCTAGATTTCTGACTTTCTATGATCTACATTTAGTGCAAGTATATTATTTTTAAAACTGTTTAAATTTAAGGCTCGTTGACATGTCTATATGCTCCATGCTAGAGAGTGGAAGTTCTGATTGGTTGTACGTGGCTTTGTCATGACTTTGGTGCATGGTGCATTAAATAAATTATTTGGGGGGAGAGTGGTAAAAATCTCATAAAAAGGAGGGTTTGTATGCATTTTTTAAAAATTGAATCTGTCTATAATAAAACTAATGTCAAAGCTGTCTACCTATATTTATATATGGATCATAATATAGCCTGACATATAAGATAAGGACTATCAGATAATACACATTTTAAAAACTGAATACATGCATATTTATGAAGGACTGTAATGGCATTTTGTTGCTTAAAAGCTAATGAATTCTCATGTCTCTTATTTTGGTTTCTTTTTCTAAAAATGTTCAATTTAAATAAAGAAAGACATTAGAGGGATTTAGGTGAGGGATCTCACACACACAACAAACCATATGTTGCAAACAGCTGATGTGAACATACATCATGAAGCAAAATAAACTTTAAAAAAATACTTTGCAGCTCATCTTTAATACAGTTTCTTCCATTTGGTAAGTATAACAAATTCTACACAAATTAGAACTGTAAATACAGAACAAACATGTTATTTCTTATGGAAGATGTATACCAGGAGTTAATATTTAGGCCATTTATTTCAAGCACCTTTAGAAATAATGTGGCAGATTTAACAAAAAACTAATACTCGCTTCACTACACATCATTATGATGATGGCATGGTCATGCCATTTACAACAGTAATAAAGAGTCAAGGAAATAAAATTACTTTTGCAAAGAGATTTTAATGATTTACAAATCTGAATTTGCATAAATGCACTTTCCATAAAGAGCAAATGCACTGGTTTCAGTGATTACTTCTAAAGCTATATTATCTAATACATCTAAAATCCATTTAACACTGGCCAGAACTCTGTGCTCAAGTGCATTAACATTCGTAATATCTCTGCTTTGGGAATCAACAGAAGCCTTAAATATGGTATTCATGTTGATTAAGCTGTTCCTAGAGTAATGGACTCTACAGAGACAAAAATCATTTTAGCTCCAGAATTCAGCAAGCTTTTGCTATTACTTCACAGTGCCAATAAGTGCATATGTATGTTCCATTTAAATCCTTCAGAAAACAGATGCCTTAGTTAAAGAAATATAAAAGTGTGACTATGCAAGTTGTTTCCCTGTGTTTACATAAGTTAACTGCACAGCTGGGCCACCTTTACTGATATACTTTATTTCATTTTACATCTTTAACAGTACTCAGCACTGTATTTCAGAATGGCTTCTCTTTGACAAAATGTTATTACTTTGCTCCAAAAGACAGACTACAAAGTCCTGAACATAAATAAAGCTGATAGTAACTCCTGATTGTGGAGGTAAATAGCAGGAGTTGCAAGGGCAAAAGCACTTCCTCATAGGGACAGATCCCCAGCTGGTGTAAATTGTCCTAGCAGCAGTGACTTCAGTGAAGCTAGGACAATTTACCCCAATTGTCTCAAGTGGCATGGAGAGTTCTGAAAAATGAAGGTAGTAAAATCCAGTGTTCTATATACACAAGAGACGTTTCACCCTCCCTTCTTTTCCTACTCCCATGCTCCTGTTGACTCAACTTCTTCGTTGTTCCCCTTACTCCATACTCCACTAATAAATATTTAAAACAATTAAAAAGAAATATGAGACTAATATGGCATTTGCCACTCATCACACTGCTTATGTGATGTGACCCTTTTCCATCTCCCTACTTCTCCTTTCTGTATTTAGATTCTTTAGGACATTGGCCCATTATTCAAGATGGTGGAAGTGTGAGAGTAACTATATTAAAAAGGAGTTAAGATTGAGAGTACAGCAGTAACTTAAGGGTAAAACACATTACCGGGATATTATAATTATCCTCAAACCAAGTACAGTATTACCAATCCAGTAAATTCAGATTTAAAGTCATACTTAAAAGAAATCCAAATGTGTTAAGGAATCGAAATGCACAAACGAGACACACACATAGCCTTAATTCTGCCCTGTAGTGATGCCCACAGTAACTATTAAGGCATTTTGTGCTTCTGGGCCCAGATTATGAAAATGGTTTTAAAAGACATTAGGGGTTTTTTTGGTTTTTTTCATATTTTCCCTCTTATGAGTCACAAAATCCTAAATGTCTGTGCCTCACAGTGGAGCTCACACAACAGGGCCATGAAAAGCCTTTCACGCCCTGATGCCCAAACTAGAATGAGGAATCTTTAAAGGGCAGTGATAGCTGGACCAAGTAATCTACCACACACATCCAATCTCCCTCATACCATTGACACACAACCAATAGAATGTTCAGGATTGGTTGAGTTACCTTTGATGTCATAATGACAGACCTGTGTGAATAATAGATTTTTTCAGTTTACTGGCAATTCCTTTCTCCGCCCCCCCATTTTTTTTTTATTTTGAACCAAAAATGATATTTTCTGTGAACTGAAAAGTTGAAAAAAATGCCATTTTGGATTGATTTAAATGTTGTTTGACCCACAACAAAATGTTTTGTTGATTTCAAGTATTTAATGTTTTTACATTTTTAAAATAAAACTGAGGATAATTTTGAAACAGTCACTTTGAAATGAAAAATTGAAACATTCTTTGGATTTCTTTGGAATTTTTTTAACACGAACAATTCAGTAAAACTGATATGAACGTATGCAACATTTTGGTGTCACTGAATCTGCATTTTTTGCCAACAAGTTTCAGCTGACAAACGTCACCCAGCTCTAATAATGATACTGTTTGAGTGTCGCCTGAACTGTTTGACCCAAGCTGGTCTGTAGCCTGTGTAATCAAAATAATCACTAATAATTTAGCTTCATTACAAGCTAATTCCTTCTTGTATAGCTCATACATAAGATTTAAATTAATTTTAATTAAATGGAATAACACAGTCTCTTCAAACTTTCCGGAATTAGGATCATTTGGGAAAAGACAGACGTTACATTTCTTAAAGGACTCAGTTTTAATTAATTTTAACTCAAATTAATTAACAGTTTTACTAATAAATGCGCAGAAAATCCGTTCTATACTCAAAGAGGGCAGTAAGTTTGAGGATGATATACAGTACTGTATTTTTTATGCATAAGCAGTTGACCCCCCTGCTTTAAGTGCAACATGAAATCATTCTCAACTATGGCATCATGACGAGGGCCACCATAATGTGTTTGCAGCATAAATAATAGTAATAGTAATAAGAGATTCTGGCATAGTGTGTGCCTGAAATGGTTTTTTTCTTTGTAGCCATTTAGAGACCATTCTGATCTCTGAAATGCCATTTGTCTGTAATTACTCAGTCCATCATTGTTCTTCAGGGAGAACAGGTGCCATTCTGCTCATCCAGATGTCTGTGTCTCTTCGTTTTTATTTATTGGTTTACTTACTTATTCTACATTTGGAGTCAATATAACACCAACAAAACACCTAGTATAGGAGCCACTAGCAAAACTTCTGGAGAAAAACACTATCACTGGACACTGTAAAAATGCAGCAGCCATTTTCACATCCATTATCAGAAAGATTCAGGAGTTCACAAAACTCAGTACTAATGAGAAGAACAGAAGGGGAGAACATATCACCAAATGAAAGCCGTAGATTAAAGGGCAATCAATCGGCTGAGCAATAACAGGTCAACAAAGGGCAGTGGGAGGGTGATTGGAGACTGTGAGGGGCAATGACAAGGCAGCTATTCTTGGTGGCTGGCAGTATTAACTGAGAGGGGGTTTCATGAGTTGCCCATGTACAGCTTGTCCTATCTCAGTTGAGGTTAACAAAACTCATGTACATATCATAAATGAATTATGAATTCTGTAACCTTGGTTTCTCTAACAACAGAAATTGATCTGCTGCATAGCCCTGAAAATTGACAACACTGTGGCTGAGAGGCATCAATACAGTTCAGGGCCAGTATTGGGGGTGGGGGAGAACCATATGGAGCACCAGGATGGAAGGGGAATTTATAAATACAGAAATGCAGTGGGCCACTCATTCATGTCCTCATAAATTTTAAATAATTGCTCTATACTGACACTACCCAAGTGCCATTTTTAACCTCACTGAGGGGAACTTCCAGCCCTGCTGCCTCCCATGCGTGCACATCAGTAACATTAATAATATCTTTAGCTATCAACATGGTAAAATCTTTATCTGCCCACTGACATTCTTTGTCTGAAGTGAAGAGAAATCCTAAAGCTTTTGGTCTAGTAGTGAAACCCCCTGCTAAAATATCTCCCATCTCTAACTCCACATGATCTTTTCTCACTAGGAAAGCCTGCTTTGCTTTCTACCTCCATGAAAAGATAAGAAAACCTCTCAAGCCAGCTAAACCTAAGAGAAACGTTTCAGTATTATCTTCAAATACAGCCTTTCCATATGAAATCTAAATCCAAATCCTCCTGAACTGTGCTCTTTGAGAATGTAGTCTAAGAAACTCTCCACAGATTTTCTGGTAAAATGTCTTGTTTCACTATGAACTCTCACACTCAGAGAAAAGACAGAGGTGGCTTCACAGACCACAAGGCCTGCTGCAGCAGAAGGATTTGTTCACCTTCTCACTGTTTTGTGTCTCACAAATTGGAGAAATAGATAATCCTCATCTAGGAGTCTCTTTGGATCATGCCTTAGTGACTCTAATTATGGATTTTATGGCAAAGTGAGAGCAGGATATTTTCCAGCCTCCTCTGAAACACTGGACAGCTAGTGTGTAGGTTCACCTTCTTACTGAGGTTAGGATCCCTCTCATAGCATCTGTTACACTACACCCCATATTCTTTATAGTAATATTATTATGATATGAGTATGGCATAATGATATATTTTATGCAAGACAGGTTCTGTAAGATATAATTGAAAAGGTTATGATTTACTGAATATGATTATCCAGTTGTATGCATGTATCATTTTGGTATCTGAAGTTAGGAATATTGTCTATGTATCTATTTCAAATGTGTTTACACCTGGGGAATGCCCACTAGGCAAAAGACTGTCAGTCTAGATGGCTGGCTGGGAATGGCCCATTCAAGTCAATGGACCATTTGGGAGAACAATAGGTCTTAGAAGAAGCTAATCTCCCACCAGGGAGCTTTCCTGAGGACGCTACAAATAGCCTCTGAGTCATGGCTGCTATGACACTACAGGGGCATATGACCAGATTACCTGGTATTGGACTCCATCTTGGAATTTCAGTGTTTTTCAACTGAAAAGTGTAGAAACCAAAGGGTTCCCATCATATGCAAAAGCTATTTAAGGCAGGGGAGTGACATCATCATGGGTTCTTCACTGACTCCCCATACAAAGGAGACTCTTGGAAATACCTAAGTAACAGGGACTGAACTAGGGGGAAGTGCTGGACCCCGGCTAGAGGGTTTCTAGCCTGTGAAAGGAATACCTGGGGTTTTTAAGCTGCAAGCAAGAATAGCTGGCTTCTTAAGAATCTCTGCAACCAGCTTAAATTATGATTTAGGGTGAGAATTTGCTACTCAAATGCAATCGCTATAATATATTAAGCTTAGACTGTATTTTTGTTTATTTGCGAGGTAACCTGCTTTGATTTGTTTGTTATCCCTTATAATAACTTAAAATCTATCTTTTGTAGTTAATAAATTTGCTTTTGCTATATTACACACCAGTGTGTGGGAGTTATAACTTGGGGCAAAAACTGTTGTATATTCTCTCTCTACATTGAGGGAGGGGGTGAATTTCATGAGCTTACGCTGTACACATCTCTGTGCAGCGCGTGATGGTATAATTTTGGGTTTACACTCCAGAGCGGGGTGTGCTCTTGAGCAGCTGGGCAGTTCCTTAGCTGTAGCCTCCCCATGCAAAGTTGATCACAGCAGCTTGTAAATTCTGCAGCTGGGTGTGTCCTTACCTGTGTGTATGCTGGTGAAAGAGCAAGCTTGGAGAGCTTGGCAACTTATCATAGCACCACAGTGTGAGAGGGAGCCCAGGCTGGCGGGTTAGGGGGGCTCAGTGGTACACCAGTCACAGGTGGCACCCCAGGGGGAACCCATCACATCATCCTTGCTCAGTCACATGAGATGGGCTTAGGGCATGCTCTTTGTTTTCTCTTGAGCCCCCAATGTAACCTGGTGGTTGCCAGAGGACCTGGTGTTTAAGCATTCTGTGGTGTCTCCCCATTCATGAGCCAGTTTTATGACTTCCTAGAGAACAGGAGAGCCCAAAAGTGTTCCTTATCTCACCCCACAACAGTTGGTTGGGGTAATGACTGAGATGCCTCCCCCTAATGTCAACCCTCCCAAATCCCTACGTACGCAAAGTTTGTGCTCATCTTCTCCATTTAAATGACACCCAAACAAGTAGCTCAAGATTATTGCAGCTCACTGGAAGGAATGGTCATATTACTCAAGTACACCTGTGAATCATTTTCTAGTCCTGGACTAGCTATCACCCTAAAAAATTCATTAGTAGGCATTGATGCCAACAGATGTGCTGCCAGAGCCAGGGTTAGTGCTGCAGGAGGCTGCCTTTGCATCTTAGGCTACTCCTTATCAGCAGCCATCAATGCTGCCAGAGAGCTGGTGGCTATCTCTCTGGAGGCTTTAAGTGGTCTGGCCTTATGGGAGGACACGGAGTTCCACCAGGACTCTTTGCCTGGGTTCAGAGGTGTTGGTGCCAGCTTTGGAGCTGATTTTGGGATCTGCTTCAGAGCTGTGGGTGTTGGTAGTTTCTGGCAGACCGGGCATTAAATGAGGCTGGCTTGTCTGCTAGCCCGATTCTGGAGCTCATTTCCTCAGCGTCTGATGAGTCCTTCATGGACTGTTTCAGAAGATGGCACTTCAACATCATGTCTTGTGATTTGTGTGTTCTTGCAGAAATTGATAGGTACAACTAATATCAGCTCAGTATATCTGATTCTTCTGAACAGAATAGACGAATCAGTCCATCACAACATGGTCAGGGTTTGAAACCTGAAGGTTTTGAGTCTGCTTTACTAAGTTGCTCTATACAGGAGTGGGTTCTGTGCAGGGTCAGCAGGTATATGGCGGGGGTCTGACAGTCAATACTCATTTCAGATGGGCAAATATAGATCGCGGCAGTCATATGTCAAAGGATTAGAAGAGTTCTAAAAGTTTGTAGAAGACTTTTGAGAAGGTTTAGCCAAAGGTTAGTTGGAGGATTGGGCCAAAAGAAATCTGATGAGGTTCAATAAGGATAAGTGCAGGGTCCTGCACTTAGGACGGAAGAACCCAATGCACAGCTACAGACTAGGGACCGAATGGCTAGGCAGCAGTTCTGCGGAAAAGGACCTAGGGGTGACAGTGGATGAGAAGCTGGATATGAGTCAGCAGTGTGCCCTTGTTGCCAAGAAGGCCAATGGCATTTTGGGATGTATAAGAAGGGGCATAGCGAGCAGATCGAGGGATGTGATCGTTCCCCTCTATTCGACATTGGTGAGGCCTCATCTGGAGTACTGTGTCCAGTTTTGGGCCCCACACTTCAAGAAGGATGTGGATAAATTGGAGAGAGTCCAGCGAAGGGCAACAAAAATGATTAGGGGACTGGAACACATGAGTTATGAGGAGAGGCTGAGGGAGCTGGGCTTGTTTAGCCTGCAGAAGAGAAGAATGAGGGGGGATTTGATAGCTGCTTTCAACTACCTGAAAGGGGGTTCCAAAGAGGATGGCTCTAGACTGTTCTCAATGGTAGCAGATGACAGAACGAGGAGTAATGGTCTCAAGTTGCAGTGGGGGAGGTTTAGATTGGATATTAGGAAAAACTTTTTCACTAAGAGGGTGGTGAAACACTGGAATGCGTTACCTAGGGAGGTGGTAGAATCTCCTTCCTTAGAGGTTTTTAAGGTCAGGCTTGACAAAGCCCTGGCTGGGATGATTTAACTGGGAATTGGTCCTGCTTTGAGCAGGGGGTTGGACTAGATGACCTTCTGGGGTCCCTTCCAACCCTGATATTCTATGATTCTATGATTCTAAGCTAAGAACTAGCGAGTCAGACACTCGCCAAATTGTTTTGCTGAGGAAACTGAGGGGTGTCATCCCCCTCCCAATTCTCTCATATGTGAGGTGGCTCAGGGCATACACACAGCCCCAGACACGATTTCAAAAATCTGATCTTGCACACATGAATACCTGCAGTGGGATCCAGAAAGACACCTACTCAAAGAAAAAGAACAGTTATCACCATACAGTCTTTAATCCAGGACTCCACAGCCTGTTGATGCACTGCTTAGAGAAAGAGATCACAGTCTCATAATCACCCTTGGCTTTGCACTCACGTTATTACTCCTGGCTCTACAACCCCTGAGACCACCATTAGATGCAGTTTCCTTAAGGAACTCACTAGTGATTGACCCTAAACAACAAAATCCAGGACCATGTGGGTTATTTTTACACACACAGAGACGCGCACACACACACACACACATCTCTATATTTGGTAACACATACACACACACACAAAAGCAGATTTTATTGGTGGATTATAAAAATACAGAGAAAACATACAATAAAAGTCAGTTAAACAAAAATATTGTTACCTAATACTATGAAAAGCTCCATTAAACAGGACCAAAACTTAAGTTACAAAGTATTGTTTGGTCTCAAATACTCAAAGTGTTCACGATCAATCCTTACAGTTAAGAAACAAGCTAAAAACAAACCAAAACCATTTTCCCTGTGAAGTATTTACTTTAGCTCTACTCACATCCCAGGATGTGTTTGGCTTTGTAATCAGAGCTCCTTCTTTGCTTTTGCCTACTCTTGCTGTTTAAATTCCAAAGGTAAGACTTAGGTCCTGATCCTGCAAGCTGCTCTGCCTCAGAAGAAACTGCACTGACACTGAGCCCGCTGAGTTTAGGATTGTGGCCTAAATTAGTGTTTACATTATATCATATCTCTGAAACCCTACCAGAATGGTAACCCTGTTAAGACTAGCCATTTCAGATAATTATGTTCACGTCTTATCCCAAACATCAAAAAAAGCTATGGAAGTAGAAATTACATAGAATTCAGACATTACTGCTAAATCAAACCACCATGCTTCCCTTCTCTACAACCAGGGGCTAAGTAATAAATTCTTCTTACCAAATATTTTTACAGTCCAGTATTTCCAAACTTATTAAAAGCACAGGAAAAAATCTGAAGCACCAATATTTTTGATGGGCTTCATCAAGAATATTGGTGCTTCAGATTTTTTCCTGTGCTTTTAATAAGTTTGGAAATACTGGACTGTAAAAATCCAAGAAATCAATCCTCCTAACTCGAAAACTGTCCAGTTATGCACAATCTACCACTTTAAAACCTTCTTCTTCATTATGTTTTTAAATGCACCATCACTAAGACATTGTACAGTTTTCCAGACTCCTGAACGTCAAAGCTAACAGTGTGTGACAGCTGGTATGTCCCATGCTCGTCACATTCAGTGGTCTGTAACAGGGTAAATGGCACAATTACCTGCTGTAATTACTGTTGCTGACAATGTATTTTCCCTAGTGATTTCTCTAGGAGATTCAGAACTGCTTATCTTGTGAGTCCAATCCAAACCTTAGTTTGCATGTGATGCAGACATTAACTACCAGAATATTTAAGAATTAATTCCAATATCTATAGAGATGGATATTTAGAATGATGAAAATAGTGTGAATACATTTTTGCATGGTTAAATAGCCTATAATTTTAATGCTTTGCATTACAAAGCAAGTATTCATAATGAAAATATGTTTTCCATTCAAATTCTGTGGTCACTGATTTTATGAATACAGTGGAAGAAATGTGCAGGGGAATGGGTCATAAGCAGGACCAGATTTACACTTTACGCGCCCTTAGGCACAGCATCTTTAGTGCCCCTACCCTAACCCACGCCCCGCCACCTACAGCTGACCTTCGTGTTTGCCATAAAAAAATGAAACTTTTTTTTCAGAATGCCAAGCACCCTTAGGCATGTGCCTACTGTGCCTAATTGGAAATCTGGCTCTGGTCATGAGATGCATAAATAAAAACATTCAAAAAAAATTTCATTTACAAAAGTAAAACTTGATTAAAAAAATACAGCCACATAGATTAAGGTATTCTCTTCCTGATTATCCTCTCACTCCTACAGTATAACTCTATTGACTTCAATAGAGTTACTCCTGATTTAGACCAGTGTAAATCACAGGCTAAATTCTTGTTGCATTTCATCCATGAATGTATGACAGTACTTATGTAGACATATGGAGAGTGTAATCGTTTGCTGCTTCTAGGTCTGGCAAAGAGCCACAGTCTCCCACGGGTTACAGGTGGCTTGTCAGAATCTTGAAAAAAATTCACTGAAGCCTAGTAGGTAAAATAGCTTCCTCTTATTAGAAAAGCTGTTCCCCACAATGCCAATTCTTAACACATAAGCTAAGATTTTCACAGTAGCTAGTGGAACTGTGTGAATTTTTTTTCACAAATAGTAAATTTGCCAAAAAATGCTTTCTGGGGCTTACCAAGATTATTCATGAATTATTTGATGAATAGTCTTGAATGAAAGAAATATATGTCAAGAAGTAAAAACTGTTCATTTCAGTCATTTCAAAATTAAACATTTCGACTTTGTTTCTAAATGTTTTGTTGAGAAATTTATTTTAAAAGGTGGAACACCACCCAAAAAACACACACCAAAAGAAAAGTGTTTTGGATCAAAGAACATCCTGAAATTTAACTAAAACCCGATAAAAAAAAAAAGGTGTCATTTCAGGTCTTTGTTTCATTTCATATATTTTTTTATCTAAAATAAAAAAAATTGGTTTTTCATTTTGGCAAGAAAAGCCACCAAAAATTCATTTTTGGGCACCCAAAACTCAGTAGTAATTTTAAAAAAAAAATTTAGTACCTTTATATTATTAAAGTAGTCTCACATAAATCCAATACTTGGACATGCTGGTTTCAGAAGCATTCTCCCACAATTTACAGCTTAACTTGTCAGATCAGACTTCATGCAACAGAATCTTAATTGCATTGTACATACAATGGGGCTTCCAATACATTTTATATCTTAACAGGACAAGTTAATACTTCTTCCAGGTTATGAAATGGTCCCCTATATTAATATATGAAAAGTCTGGGCTTTTTCAATGTATTTAAGCTAGTCTGAGTCCCAGATTCAGGAACAGTATGCATGGTAGAATTACAGCAGGGATATTTATAGAAGTTAGAGATGAACAAGGCATATTGAGTCATCTGGCCTCCTCACTTGTGATGGGACACTCCAACCAGGACCCATGCAGGATTATTTAGAACAGTATATCTTATAATGGTTTGCCTGGATGGGTTTTAAATGTCTCCAGGGATAGAGCTTCCTTTGGGATGCTATTCCAAAATCTAATAGTTCTCCCTGCAGAGGTGAGGCAGTGTTTGGCTCTTAATCTTTCCTCATACATCGGTTCCTCTAGCCCTTTAATTATTTTAGTTACTCGTCTCTTTACTCCTCTCAATTTATCTGCATCTTTCAGGTAAATAGGAGCCTAGCATTGAAGGCAATATTCCAAGTGTGGTTTCAAAAGACCTGTAGAGAGAGATTTCAGAGTAGCAGCCGTGTTAGTCTGTATCCGCAAAAAGAAAAGCAGTACTTGTGGCACCTTAGAGACTAACAAAGTTATTTGAGCATAAGCTTTCGTGAGCTACAGCTCACTTCATCGGATGCATTCAGTGGAAAATACAGTGGGGAGACTTATATACACAGAGAACATGAAACAATGGGTGTTACCATACACATTGTAAGGAGAGTGATCAGGTAAGGTGAGCTATTACCAGCAGGGGGCAGGGGGGAACCTTTTGTAGCGAAAAGAAAAGAAAGGTAGTTCCCTCCCCCCCTCTCCTGCTGGTAATAGCTCACCTTACCTGATCACTTACCGTGTGTACGGTAACACCCATTGTTTCATGTTCTCTGTGCATATAAATCTCCCCACTGTATTTTCCACTGAATGCATCCGATGAAGTGAGCTGTAGCTCAAGAAAGCTTATGCTCAAATAAATTTGTTAGTCTCTAAGGTGCCACAAGTCCTCCTTTTCTTTTTGTAGAGAGAGAGGCTTTTATTTAACATACATTTACTGGCCTTTCTTGCTGGCATGTCACATTGCAAACTCCTGTCTAATTTGTTGTCCCCTATTATCACTAGGTCTCTATTAGCATTCCTGTGTTTCAGGTTTCTGCTTCCCATTGAACATCTGGATTTCAGATTATCATTGCATTAGCTGCATTTTCCCCATTTGAATCTTACATTTTTTCCTTCCCATCACTAATCTTCGTGTCCCTTTGCATTATATCTCTGCCATTTACATGACTGATAGTCCACCCTATTCAGGACTATATTGTGCTAAATCATGTCAGGGAACTGGCCACCCAAATACCCCAAGAAAACCTGCTTCAGTATAGAAATAAAACACCCTCTGACCGCACACCCCTAATGATCACATATCACTCCAGCTGGACCCCATCATCAAACAACTACAACCCATACTCAATGGGGACTCTGGCTAGAAAGAAATCTTTCCTGAACCCCCACTTCTGGCCTTCAAACAATTCCCAAACCTCTCCAAGCTCATCACCAGAAGCAAGCTCCCCACAGACCAGGCCACACCAACTCACATCCAACCCTGTCAGAACAACAGATGGAAAACCTGGAGACATATCTCCACTGCTACAGTGATCAACACCCCTCCACAACACACCTTTCAAGATCTATGGGCCCTACACGTGCCTATCTCAACATGTGGTGTACCTCATCCAGTACACTAAATGCCCCAACAACAACTATGTGGGTGAAACCAGATAATCACTACGCTCTCACATGAACTCACACAAAAAAATTGATAAGAGACAAAAACACCACATCAAGTTGTGGGTTAATACTTTTCACAAAGCAATCACTCTATATCGGACCTCTCAGTCCTCATCCTCAAAGAAAATCTGTACAACATTTTCCAAAGACGAGCCTGGGAGCTTAAATTCATTATTCTATTAGACACTAAAAATCATGGACTGAGCAGACACTGGATTTGTGGCTTAACTATAACCCACTAACAACTCCCCTTCCTTTCCTTCCTATGACTGGAGGCCACTTCACCTTGAATGGTCCCTTGAAATATGTGTTAACTGCTTATGCTGAACAATCTGTTCCACCTTGTATTTAGCTGTGACACTCTGAGTAAATTTTCTGGAACCTGAAGAAGAGCTCTCTGTAAGTTCAAAATCTTGTCTCTCTCACCAACAGAAATTGGTCCAATAAAAGATACCACCCACCTTGTCTCCCTATATCAGGGGTGGCCAAACTGTGGCTCGCGAGTCACATGCAGCTCTTTTACTCTTAAAATGTGGCTCACGGAGCCTCCCATGCCCCTCCCTCCCATTCTCCACATACCTGATGGAAGCGGGAGAGCTCAGGACCTCTGCCTTGCAGCAGGGTGCTAGGGTAGGGACTTCAGTGGGGAGGTGGGTCTCGGGGCTTCTGCCCTGTGGGCCACACCCGCCCGGGCTCAGGGCTTCAGAAGGTGCAGGGCTGAAGCCTGAGCCCCGTCTGGCACCTCCCACATGGTTGAAACCGTGAGCCCCGGCAGGTGTGCCCCAGCTCTCAAACTTCTGAAGACTGTCAGATGCGGCTTGGAGAGTCAGTAAGTTTGGCCACCCCTGCTCTATACTGTGGTTAGTAAGCCACATTTTATATGGGTTGGTGAAGAGATGCTCTGCAAAGAGCAAAGTGGGACTCTCCAAAGAGATTCTGTTGACTCAGCCAGGAATCCTCAGGGCAACAGCACTGTACATGCCACAGATGGGCTCCAATACTTTCACAGCAGGCAACATTGATTCCTCCTTGCCACCTAGTTCCTCTAGGTGGCATGGAGGTGGAAATGAGGCCAGGGCTCTGCCCTAACCCTGTCCTCTTCCTTGCTCCTTTTGGTAGCTTCTGTGCTCAGGGAGGACAAGCTACAGAATTGTAGCTAGTCCCTGTGCAGGAGTGCAAGGGCAAGAGAGGTTTCCTCTAACTTCTCTTATGTATCCATACAGGAGCAGGCACAATCTGGCCCTGGCTCATCTACTAATTTCAGTGTGAACAGTAACATGCAGAACTAAAAATACTTGCATTTTGTAATTACATGTGGGAGTGCAGATACTGAATGAGGAGTGAGTTGGTGACGCGGATAAGCCTGATGGCTTGGCTCACAAAATAAACCTATTTCAGCAAAAATTTCAGCCTAATGTGATGTGCAAGAAAGCACCAGCAAGTGTGCAACTCCTGCTGCTGTTAGTGGGATGCACCACATGGGCAAAGCAAGTAAGGCCACTAATCCAAGATGTGACTTTTCAAATGTGGGAAAACGTTTGTGAATCGTTTTGTCTGCTGCAGTGACCAATCACCTTTAATTTAAAGAAAAAGTTTGATACAAGATTTAAGTGCAATCTATTTAAATAAGTGAATCAAACATTATCTGACCAGAAGATCTAGTGAGGGAAATCTTAGTGATAAGATTTATTCTACAGATAGGATAATCTACCAGACAGGATTAAAAATAATAAGATTATCCAATATTGGGTGGTGGTGTGAAGACACAGTAAAAGAAACAAGTTTGTCAAATAGCTTAGGTCAAGTTTACTCCTTATAAAGATGTTGCAAAAGACAAAGTACATAGACAACTGTCCCAAGTTGCTGCAAGAACACTTTTTCACTGGACTCACACAGAGTATGCTGTTCAAAACAGTCAAAGGATAAAGAATTAAAAATCCTCCATAGTCATGGATGTTCTTCCCAGAAGTAATTTAGAGATTCCTATCTTTTGAAGGAAGCTACAGCCATTTTTATTAAAATGAAGCCTTTTTGATTATAATACTAAGGGAAAAAGTCTCTGCAGGCGTGTGTAAAACCAAAACAATGGTACAGTGCCTTTTGTGAGTCTCCAGGGGCAGATGGTTATTTTTCTTATTTTTTTTCCTTGTTACGACTGCGTTATTACTTTGAGATACGAAATATTTTTCATCAATAATGTTGCCACAGTCTAACATTCAGACTGAAAATGTTGGTTGCTAAATTATCTGCATTGAGGCAGCAACACTTTACATCATCAGAAATTGGGCTACTTTCTTATGGTTTCTGCTCTAATTGTAGTAGCTTTTATTTTTATTGTGTATGTGCAGAAAGCTGCTGCCTGGGTTTAAAAAAAGCATAACAGCCTAACCTCCAACAACCTGACTATTTCTGTTTAAAAGCTGCCCTCTTTGCCCCAGCTTCTCTCATGGATGGTGGGCTAGATTTTCTCCCACATCAGGCCAGCAGATCTGCTCACCTGAGGATTCCTCCAGCATGAGGAAATTCCTAACTGGCACAGAGCTAATACAGCTGCCTTCCCCGCCACAACCTCCACTCGTAGCCCCAGCATTGTAGATGCTTTGGGGATGTTGTCAAGTTGGAGCTGGGGGAAGGGAATGTGTCTGGAGCCCCCAGAATCCATAACTAGTGGACATAGGTTAGAGCAGCTTTGAAGCTGCTTTGAATGGGGTCAGGGCCCAGGTTGGTAGAAAACCAGCCCCAGGATCAGGGAGCAGCAGCTGTCTCCTTTGGGGATAGTAGTTGCAGCTGAGGTTCCAGGTCCTTGTCTTGCCCTAAATCCATTGCTGCTCATCTAGCTCTAGCGCGTTTTCTCTCCTCTACAATATCATACTCTTCTTGGTGACAGAGCCTGCTTTTGTGGAACTCCTGACATCTGGAAGAGACCTAATTTATCTCCCTGATTAACTGATTCTCACCTCACTTGCAATGGAACGATATCTTCTTCCCTTATCTTGCCTTACCGCTAATCTTCTTTTCACTTTTTAAATTTAAGTCTGTAAGGGCTTTCTTCACTCAAAAAATGTAAATTGATGTAAATAGGAGTTTTGTGTTTGTAAGCTGAGCAAGACTTAGTTTTAATTGCGTTAGGTGATGCAGTAAAAAAGTAGGGGATACAGCCTATACCATAAAAATAAAACTGTATTCAATATGCCATAATTTAGCCCCTAGGTAAGAGCTTTCTAACCTCCTTCCATCAAACTCAATTCACTCCCTGCTCGCTCAGGGAGATAGTTGCAGATTTCCTCTTCCTGAACCAGCAGGATCACTGCAACCCAGAAGGAAATCACCCTTGAAAAAAATCCGTGTATTTTTTCCACAGCCATCTATCCCATGGGCTGATCTACAGGGTGGCCACCTTAAATTGTGGTTGGGGCTCTACAGAAAGACTACTGAGGAGTGTAGTGAAGCAGCACATTACTTGGTCATGCCCCCATCCCAGGCCAATGCCATGCACTCTTGGGGTGACGCTTGCTAGGGAAGGAATTCTGGGTGTCTTATATTACCACAGCTTTACTACAGATAGATTTTGGGAGCCCTGTACCCTGGGCAACGCTAGCAAAAGCTGCCTACCCAGGGGGAGAATCTGGCCATAGATTTCTCTGTATGCAAGCAAGTCTACATGGTTTTATTTTCTTAAAATAAAGCTTGCAATAAAGAGAACTATGACAACTTACTGTAAGTGACTAGCTGTTAATTGGTGCCAGTGTCTAATAAGTGGCAAGTAATTACAGCTTCCTTGGGCATTCAGTGTAATAACATCAATCATTTAGAAACTGCTTGATATTCATGAGCTGTAATGTTTAATTCCATACAAATTTCTTTGTATTTAGCATTATTTGATCTGCATTTATAAAATGTTACTGAGCAATTAAAAGAATATATTTTTGAGCAGGCAACCAAATATAGAAAGCAATACAATGGGTAAGAGCATCTTCCTGTTCTGGCCCCAATGTGCAGCTGAAGCAAAGAGGATCCAGAGTCTGGAAACAGGTGCTCTTCTGAGAATGTTAACTGCCCTTATAAGAGATATATTGAACAGATACTCCTTGAATGATTAATAGCTAATGATTCCTTCTGACTCTCAACTAATTAGAAAAGCTATCCACCCCTGTTTATCCCAGAATGGGATCCACCTACAAAGACAATAGGAAAATTATTAACATCATGTGAGACACTTTGTCTAAGGACCCACAGATCAGCCAAGGTTGGGCATTCCCCTTCTCAACTATAGAAACTAAAATGGCTAAATGAGGGTATTTTAATTACCTAGGCAAGAATCTTTCATTATTTGCCTATGTATAATCCTCTTTCTTCCTTCAGCCTAGCTAAAAAGAACTCCAAGTTACCAAGTAAGAGTTACACCCTGCTTACCTACTTCAGCATATTTTCAGCCTAAACTATAACCTCTGTATTGTGTTCCTTGTAAATTGAATATACAGTGAATAATCTTTCAGCCCAAATCAGAATCTGCCCATTTGTTTGCTTTGTGAGTCAGATCTACATCCTTCCATATGGGAAAAATGTCTCTTGTTCTATTGTAAGTCCTGAATTTGGTGGAATTTGGTGAAATGCTTATGTATAAGCAAAGACTGTCTGCAGTATGTCCTGCAAATTTAGACGATTATAAGGATCTTGTTGGTTTTCATTGTAAATAATTGTTGCACTCTAGAAGCAGGGCCGCCCAGAGGATTCAGGGGGCCGGGGGTCTTCGATGGCACGGGTCCTTCCGCTCCGGGTCTTCAGGTCACTTCACCGAAGACAGGATCAGAAGGACTCCACCGCCACTGAATTGCCGCCGAAGACCCAGAGCGGAAGAAGTGGCAGCGGGTCTTCGGCGGCGGGTCCTTCACTCAGGGTGTGTTCGGCGGCACTGAAGGACCTGCTGCTGAAGTGCCGCAGCAAACTCTCGTTGGGGCCCCTGCAAGGCCTGGGACCTGGGGCAAATTGCCTCACTTGCCCTCCCCGCCCCGGGCGGCCCTGTCTAGAAGTAATAGGAATTGTCTGGGACAAAGAAAGAGAAACGTTAAAAGATATAAACCAGAGTATAACTTTGGGATATTAAGAGAAATTGCTTAAAAGCGGGAATTCCAATTGACAGCAGGGCAATGGTACCCAAACTTTAATTACCCAAACCCCTCTTCCTCCTGTCTGCACCCCTCTGCCCTCCCAGAGCCAGGGCCAGGAGTGGGGCCTGCGGTTCCAGGGGCGGGAGGGGGCAGATGCGGTCAGGGGTGCAAGGCTGGGACCGCAGCTAGGGAGTGGGTCTGGGGCCAGGAAACTTGTCCCTTTTAGACCAACCTATTCAAAAAGAAGTAACCACACTCTTCAAAGTGCCATAAAGACAAGTGCACCCTTGGAAGTGTGATAAATGTGTTAGGTACTAAAGAATTGAGAACTGCTGATCGTAAGTAAGTGTAATAAGAAATCTTGGTAATTTGCATTGTTCTTTGAAATAACTGCTGAGCCTGAACCCCAGCCTGTGATAACTGCTTGCAAGACTGTATTGTGTGTGTGGTACACACTACTGGTTGTGTCTGCATTTGAGTGGTGAACTGTTGATTATGTATTAACGTAGTTCTGGGAGAATTAATAAATTGTTGGTAGGTTAAGAATAAGCAAGGGTCCCGATTTGAGAAATACTGTTCAACTTAAGAATTGACCTGAAAAGAACCCAGTGTTCAACTAGTGAGCTAATGCTCTCTGAACTCAATAAAAGGGGGTTATCCTATTAGATTCTACTATATACTGGCACACCTAGTTTGTTAGATTCCAGCTTTAAAATCTAACTGGCAGCCTGGCAAAGTCTCAAATTGACTCCTCTCACATATGCCCCTAACCCAAACATAATGAGTATGTGGGGATTGGGAAAGGGCATTCTGGGGGGAGGTGGAGCTTTGCTCTGTTAATTTTCAGGTGGTCTATAGTCCCTAATGGCAGCTCACATAAATTAGAGCAGTCCCAAGGCCACTCTAACTTACTCCAGATCTGTGGGGGCCAGAGCAGCTCTGGCTGGAGAATCAAGGAGCTGTAAGTGGCTTCCTGATGCACCATCCACCCAGCTCTTCTCTCCTGCACCAAACAGATCTTGGTGGAGAAGAAAGTATGGTCCTATGAATAAAACACTTAATGTTGGTAGAAGGGCTCCAAACATCTGACTGCATGGACTCTAAAATGGATTTTTTCCAAGGGACTCTCACCTTTCCCTAGCAACAGGTATAAAGTTGACCAGACCAAGAGATGACTCCCACACAACAACCCTATAATGTGGGTCAACCTTTGTCCCTCCTTTAATTTGTTCTTTTATACCATCATACTAACTCATTATCTTTTCACTGGCTCTCCCACAGTTACTTCTGAGTTAACATTACAAAGCCATGAAGTGAGGAGTACAGCAGGGTCCCATGAATTCTGTGGTATGCAGGACTGGAATTCTTCACCAAAAACTCCTAGTTTCTGTAGCACTCCAGTGCTGTGAGCTAGAAACTCTATCAGCTTTAACTACATTCTAAGATGAGGATTTCATTGAATTAAATATTAAAATGAATAATGCAATCAGCGCAGTATTCCTTATCTTGTTTATTTTGCTAATATATTCCATTTATTTCACTCTGCTCCTTCACATTTAATTTGCAATGTGCCATATATTTTTGTAGTGACAACACATAATAGCTTTGTAGAAGTTGTCAAGCAGAAGCTGGAGGTTTTGACAGCTGGGGTTTTTAGCACCCAGGTATGTGTGGGATAAATAGCTTATCTGGTTATTTGTACTGACTCTATTAGAGAAATGTTGAGCAATGTTGACATTTATAATGATCATCAATAGGTTTCAGAGTTAAAGGGGAATTAAGATGAATGGAGGCACTCACTCTTTCCAGAACTATTGCTTCAAACGATCTGTAGCCTCAGTGTGTCCTTTTATGCTTGGTTCATAGTTGGAAGGTTTTCTTTGCTATAGAAAAGGCTAGAAATGTATTTCATATAAAATGGAAAGCACTGATGCATGGATTCTGGATTCCAGTTCTGTGGCAAGATGTGGATTCTGTGCATATAGGGCAGTTCTGGAACTGCAGAATAGATGGAGACATGAGCATAAGTAGCACCTTCTTCATCTCTCCATTGCAGATTACTCAAGGAGTGCAAGACATTAATTACTCAGTCTGAGAAATGAGAATCTTAGGGCCACCAGTGAACACACATCTACCATGTCATTCAATGTATGGTGTTGTCTCCTGTGCCATTTCACTGGCCAATGATACACTTTTATACGTCTGTTAAAAAAACAATCCTTTTAAATTGATAAGCTTCCAATCTGCAAAATGTAAGAAATCATATATTCCTGCCTGTTGTATGAATATATGTTCTGTTTAACAACCCAAATCACATTTCAACAGAACAGTCCTTTAACAGGGTTGTCTTTTGAGTACCTTCCTCAGACAACTTCTTCTGAACCTATTCCTCTCCTTTCCACAATGCTGGCTGTGTTAGCCATACAGAAAACCAACCCTCTGCCTCCATATTAATCCTCCCTAGCTTCAGCTGCTGCTCTCAGCTCCTTTCACTGCTTCATTTAGGCAAAACTGGAGGTTTCTATGCCTCTCAGCACTTTCTTAACATGAGCGGATTTATGGGATGCATCTTTGGCAAACACTGGATGAAAGTCCTCAGAGGCCTGAGGTAGCGTTAAAGATGGCTGTGGCAGCAAACAAGACAACATCTGGGTTCCAGACCAACTTAATTAATAAGTAAGAGTCAGGAGAGCAGGTGGGTTAGTGAAAGAAACAGAGAAACAGATCCGGCTATAATTGGATAGCTGGATGAACAGTTGCTCTGAGCAAGGTTTATAGTGAGGAAAAAATGGAACCGGAACAACATCCAACAAAATAAAATAAAAAGGTCTGAACTAAGAACCTCACCGATAACCCAAGAGGATCCAAATGAAGCAGAAATATAAGCTCTTGTGAGGAGGATCTAGCAGGTATATAATATCAACTTTTGTTGCTATTTTAGTAATGTAGTAGCATAGCAACAAATATACTCACTCAGAAGGATCATTGCACTTCTAGCTTTGTGAATTATTTTAGGGTTAGAAAGTGGACATTGTGCAACAGATTATGAGAGAATTTATCCTGAAAGAGGTTAGAGCGCTTCATGTGGATTAAAATAACATAAAATACAATAAAAATGGTGTCAAGTGAAGCAAACCAGAATCAAATTGGTTTTGAATTATAATGCTTTGTGCTCGTAAGCTGGCTTTTGGAGTGTTTATTATTAACAGCAATCCTGTAACCACAGCCAACCCTCACTATTTTAGCTTCTTTTAGTTTACATAAAATTTTATACAGTTTTTAAATTACATGTGGTTTTATATTATTTTTATTATAATTTCTAATTCTGGAAGAAATCAGAGCTGGAAGAGACAGATGGTCCATCTTGGCCATATCATTGCCAATGCAGAATTGCTCCCCATCGCATTTTCTCAGGTGGTTTGCTGAATCAGATATTACTTAAGCCATGGCACTTCACTGCTTCTGTGGCCTAGCAGAACTCTCTGCTTGGAAATTTTCCCCATATTCACTCTGATTATATCCTTTGTTTAGTTGTATTTCATTACTTTTAGTCATCCCTGCCCCTGTACAATTATTATTAGTAATTTATTATTTAAATGCAGACAACATGCTCAACTCACAAACAGAAAAATTAAGACATTTTGAAAAGTTAGCAGTTTTATAAACAGTCCCAGAAGAGAAATGACATTCATGACAGGAGGGAAGTAGCTCAAGTATTTATTACTATTATTAAATGAGGCCAAAATTTTTGAATATGCCATTAACAAGGAGGGCTGCTACAGTTAGAACAGCTAAAACTTATCTGGGTTCTCAGAGGTATAATTTTTGACTTGTTCCTTTTCATAATTGTAACGAGTAAATGGCAATGATGAATGTTTAAAGTTAGAGTCTTGTGTCCATATTTAGGCATCTAGTAAAAAGTGGCCTGATTTTCAAAAGGTACTGAGCACCAGCACTTCCTATTAATGTCAGATTATGTTGTGTATGTTCATGCACCTCTATGGATTTAAGTGCCTAACTTTAGGCACACAAGTCTGAGAGCCTGATTCAACCCTGTCTTACTCCATTCTTCCACCAACTTTGCTCCACTGAAATCAACTGATTTACTCCAGCATAAGACTGGAGCAGTGTGATGTTGAATCGGGGCCTCAAACTGTTGTTATTTCTCACGTGCAAATTAATTGTGGGTTTTTTTCTATTGATAAATTGAGAAAATAAGATCCCATTTAATTGCTCTGAAATAATTTAAAGCAATATATACACAGCCAGAATATACATAAGCGACCATTACTTACCTGTAACTGGAAGTCCTTTGAGATGTGTGGTCCCGATTTGTATTCCAGTTGTGGGGGAGTGCATGCACGCCATGCACTAGAGCCGGCAGGTTTTCCCTAGCAGTGTCCATTGACCCGCACATGCAACGTGCATCTCCTCAAGCTCCCAGCCAAGGTTATAATAGGCCGTGCGGGTCAACACCTCTCAGGGACCCTCTTACTGTTGAGTAGTGCACTCTGCAGCAGAAGGGATAGAAGGCAGGTATTGGAACACAAATAGGGACCACACATCTCAAAGAACCTCAAGTTACAGGTAAATAACCTCCTTCTCTTCTTCGAGTGATGGTCCCTATATGTATTCCATACGTGGGTGAGTAGCAAGCAGTACGTGATGTGGAGGTATGTGCCAGGATTCAAGAGAAAATGCAGTCTGTAGTATGGCACAGTCCATTGTAGCATCCTCAGCCGCCCCTTGGGCAATGGCATAATGAAGGTGTGAACCGAGCACCATGTTGCTGCAGGACAGATGTCTTACCAGGAGACGTCTGTTAGGCACGTGGATCTGGCTGCTTGCACTCATGTAGAGTGTACTGTAACTCATACAGGCAGTGGCACGTTGGGTAGCATGTAGCATTCCTGGATGCATCCGGAAACCCATTTGGAGATTCACTGGAAGGAGAGGGCTTGGCCCTTGCACCAGTCGGCAATGGCTACAAAGAGTTTCATGGATGCTCGAAAGGCACAAGTCGTATGGCGGTAGAAGGTTAATGCACGATGGACATCAGGGGAGTGAAGGATCCCGTCTGCATGGAAGGCTTGAGGTTTGGGTTAGAAGACAGGGAGGTGAACAGATTGAGATGGAACTCTGACACCACCTTCAGGAGGAACTTAGGGTGAAGCTATAAGGAAACTTTATCCTTGTGGAATATGGTGTAAGGGGGGTGGGGACAGCCATCCTGGTTGACAGTTTGCTGACCCATCTAGCTGAGGTAATAGCTATCAATAATATCACTTTCGTGGAGAAATGGGAGAGGGAACACATTGCCATTGGCTCAAAGGGTGGCTTCATGAGGGTGGAGGCTTGAGTCCTAGGAGGAAGGTATTGAGGAAACCTTTCAGAAAACGGGTGGTGATAGGGTGCCTAAACACCAAGGTGCCCAGTGGACCTGTATAGAGCTGAGGGCAAGGCCCAATGTTTTGAGCTCAAGGAGGTAATTGAGGATGATAGGTATGGAGATGTCACTCAGTTGATAGTGTGGTCAATAAGCCCAAGCACTGAAATGTTCCCATTTAGCTCGGTAGCAGGCACGGGTGGATGCTCTCCTGCTTTGGCTAAGGATGTGTCACACCGGGATGGAGTATGCTTTGTCTACCCATGAGCCCTAGCCAAAAACCAAGCCAGGAGGTGAAGAGGGCCTGGACTGGGATGACGGACTCTGCCTTGAGCTTGCATGAGGAGATCTGGGATCACTATGGCTGTCATCACTATCTTCTGAGGCAGAGTGGTGTGCAGGCAAAGAGTCTAAGGAGGTCAGTAAATCAAAACTGATGGGGCCAGAACAGGGCTATGAGTATTATGGTAACTTGGTTCTGGAAAATCTTGCATAAGACTTGTGGGAGGAGAGCACTGGGGCAAAGGCATAGCAGAGGTCACATGTCCAGGATAGGAGAAGCACGTCACCCTGCAAGTCCTTCCCCATGATTTCCCCGGAACAATAAAGAGATAACTTGCCATTCTTGCAAGTGGCAAAGAAATCCCATAGCAGGGTGTCCCGCGTGCGGAAAAAGCAGTGGAGAGTGGCATTGCAGAGTTCCCAATTGTGGTTGAGGTAGGAAGTTCTGCTGAGCATGTCAGCCAGGGAACTTTGTGTGCCCGGGAGATATGTGGCTTGGAGCATCATGTGGTGTTTGATGCACCAATTCAAAGGTGGACTTTGAAAAGAGGGATGGAAACTTGGTGCCACCCTGTTTGTTAATATAGACACCCGCTGCAATATTGTCTGAGAGTTGTTGAACATGCTGTGATTGGATCAGAAGAAGAAATGCCTGGCATGCTAAACAAACTGCATGCAAGTTCTAGGATGTTTATGTGCATTCTGGCCTCTCACTGTGTCCAAACACCTTGGGCAGTATGATGGTCTAGGTGGGCCCCCTATCCAGCAAGGGGGTGCCCATTGTGATGTTAGCCTTTGGGATGGGGAAGGCAAAGTGGGTACTGACTTAACCATGGAGATATCAGTCCACCAGGTGAGGGAGGCCAGAACTGTCAGAGGACAATGACTCTGATCTCCAGATGGTCTGTGTGGGGTCTGTAAAGAGAGAGGAGCCAAAATTGGAGGCAACACATGTGTAGACATGCATGAGGTGTCGCATAAGTGCGGGCCACCATATGTCCGAAGATGGAGAGGCAATGGTAGACCATGGTGCAAGGGTTGTGGCATAGGTCCATCACTATGGCTGTCAGCATTGCAAAGCGGTCCGCTAGAAAGAAGGCCTGTGCCACAACCGAGTTGAACCGTGCTCTGATGAAGTTGATCATCTGCGTAGACACAAGGACTGACTTCTCCTTGTTGATGCAGACACCCAGAGAGGTCACAAGAGTGTGAAGGATGAGGATGGCAGAGGTAAGCTCTTGTTGGGTGAGTGCAACAAGGAGCCAGTCATCCAGGTATGGGTACACCGAGTAGCTAAGGTGGCGTATGTGTGCTGCCATGACTGTGAAGATCTTTGTGAAGACTTGCTGAGCTGTCATCATACCAAAGGGGAGGACTCTTAATTGGTAGTGGTGTGGCCCTACGTGGAAACAGAGAAATTTCCAGTGAGAGGTGTGAATGTTGACGTGGAAGTAGGCATCCTTCATGTAAAGAGCTGTGAACCAGGCCCTCTGAGGGAGGGAGGGGATAATAGATGCCAGTATCACCATATGGAATTTGGACTTTTTGATAAAGGTGTGGAGTAGGCGAAGATCAAGGATGAGGTGGTGTACTCCACCCTTCTTGGAGATGAGGCAGCATGGGGAATAGAAGCCTCTTCCCCCATAGGTGGTGTCACGCACTCTATGGTGCCTTTTGTGAGTACAACATCTGCCTCATGTTGTAGAAGGCACGTATAGGAAGGTCCCCTGGAGCCATCCGGGGAGGGGGTCAGTGTGGGGGGAAAGAAAGAATTCTATGGAGTAGCTGTGATGGATGATCTCCGGTACCCAATGGTCTGTGATGATCTTGCCCCAACTGTGGGTGAATAAGACAATACAGACCCCAAAGATGACATAGGGGGCCACGAGTGGCAACAGGGAGGATTTGCAAACCTCAACCAACACATCAAAAATGTGCCTTGGGATGCTGTTGGGTGAGGATCAAGGAGGTGTCAGTGGCAGAGGCCCTGGATCGTTGTCATTGGAACCAATGGCACCTGCATGGGGGTTAGGATAGGGCGCGTACTGCTGGGAGCAGAATTGCTGGCACTGCTGCTTGCGACTTGGGGCCAGGGTATAGATCCCCAAGGATCACAATGAGGCTCTAGAATCCTTCAACATGTGAAGGGACTCATCAGTCTTGCAGTAAAATAACTTGTCCTCAAAGGGGAGGTCCTCTATAGTTGTTTGGACCTTTCGAGGAAAGCCTAAGGACTGCAGCCAGGAGTCATGCTGCATGACAATGCCTGTCATGAGGGAGTGTGAGGATGTGTCAACCGTGTGTACTGCCGCTTGGAGCCCCACCTTGGCGACAAGTCACCCTTCCTCCACCAGTGCTTGGAATTGCTGTTGCTGGTCTGGTGGTAGCTTGTCTCTGAACTCTGCTAACCTAGCACAGTTATTAAAGTCGTATTTGACTAGCAGCTCCTGATAATTGGTGATGCAAAATTGCAGCACCACTGAGGAGTAGACCTTCCTCCCAAAAGGTCTAAGCATCCCAGTCTGGAGGGGTGGACTTTTGAGTGTGCTGGCGCACCCATTCCACTGCTGTGTGCACCACCAGAGAGCTGGGGGTGGGTGGGAAAAAAGGAAGTCTGCTCCCTTAGCTGGTATGAAGTAACGATGGTCCACGTTTCAGTGTGGGGGTACAGAAGGCAGGGGTGTGCCATGCTGCTCATGCGGGCTGAAGGATAGCATCATTAATTTTAAAACCACCCTGAATGGTCCCTGAAGCTGGAGTATGTCCAGGACCTGGTGCTGCTAGTCCTGAACCTCCTCCAGTGGTATGCCCAGGTCTGCTGCCACCATCCGTAATAGGTCTTGATATTGCCTGTGATCATCCAAGGGTGATAGGGAGGGAGGAATGAGCACCTCATCCAGTGAGGAGAAAGTGGCTGTGGAAACTGGTGGTACCGGCTCCACCTCCGCCTCTTCCTTGGAGCCGTCAGTGCCTGTGGATGAGCAGGGACAGAGTGGTATGAAGCTTGGGAGTGTGGGTACCAAAGTGCTCCTAGAGTGCTCAGTGTGGTCAAGGGGTCAGGGCGTCGGGGTGTGTCAGGCCGCAGGGGTACCAGTCCCACACTAGCAATGCCAGGTCGTAAGCTGGAGGATAAGACGGTCATGGATGGGAGTCTGAGCTGTGCCTAGACATGGGGGAGAAGGTCGGCTCCAGATCAGAAAGTCTGTCCAAGTCCGAAAATCACTCCAGCAAAGCTGGCGGAATGGGCGGGCCACACTGCAGACTCAGCAGGGGCCTCTCCCGCAGGAGCAGTTCGTCCATTGGAGTGGGGACTTCACGGTAAAAGGGGGTCTGGAGAGCAGCAGTGAGGTTGGGTAGGACAGCTCTAGTTCCTCCGTTCACAGAAGGGGCTCCAAGCAGCCAGGAGTCCGGGGAGTGTCCTTGGAGATGCCTGAAGACTGAGATGGAGTCCACAGGGCTGGCTGGACCGAAGGGCACAAAGGTGGTGATGGGAGGGGCACTGTGCGTGCAGGGGATGGCTCCACGCAGACAGGTACGGGGGCTACCAGTGGTACCGCCGAATCTCTTTTGCATTTCACTTTATCCTGTAAGTGGGGAAGCTGGGACGCCAGTGCGGCAGTGTCAGCACACAATATCTCACCTGACCTGTCATCGCTCGGGAAAGAAACGCTGCCTCAATGGGGACTTGCTTCTACGCCTACAAGAGCGCTTCCTACTCTCATGATTAGGCTTGTCCAGGACTGCCGGATCTGAGGCATGAAAAGCGTTGGGAGGAGCGCTCACTGTCGGTGATGGATGCTGCACCGCCAGTTCCAGGATCCAAGTGGTCTCATGGCTTCCTCCATGAGATATTTCCTGATGCAAAGTTCTCGCACCTCCTGAGGCCAGGGTGGGAAAGATTTACAGATTGCACAACGAGCAGCGATATGAGCTTCCCCGAGGCAATACAGGCAGTGCTGGTGCTTGTTGCTCATCAAGAACAAGCGTGGGCATGAAACATAGTTTTTAAATTCCAGAATGTGGCATGGTCCCTAGGGGTGGGGGGAGTGGACCCCAAAAGGGGTAAACTATTGGTAGCCAATGAAGAACTAACAACTACTATATACAACTATCTACACAAGAACAACAAATAAGAACTAGGAAGAAATGGACTAGATCACTCTCTTAGCCAAAAGACCAAAAGCACAAAGGAACAGTGATTCCGACTTGGGCCATGCAGTGCTAAGAGGGAACTGGAGAGGTGACATCCCACACAGACTTTTATAACCTCATCTGGGAGCATGAGGAGATGCATGTCATGTTGTGGATCAACAGACACTGCTAGGGAAAACCTTCTGACTCTGGCACATAGCACGCATGCACATCCCCACGGTTGGAATGAATATAGGGACCATCACTCAAAGAAGAACTAACAAAACACAACTCAGTTAAACTACTCACATTCAAATAAAACTCTCAGTCACATCCCAGAACCCTTAATACACCTTCTTCTTGATTGCCTGGGAGAAAAGATGGACTTTGCAGCATTTCTGGAAATTTAACTGATCTGGGCTCAGTAGGACCAAGAATGCACACCTTGCCATCCGCTTTCTCACAAGTAAACCAAGAAAACTTGAGCTTGAGCACCATTATTATGCACCTGCTGCAGAATGGCACAGGGAAAGAAGTCACCTCTCCAGCTGTAATATCTCAACCCATTTAGCGACTTAAGTGAAAAGCAACACCTTGAACTCTACTTGGAAGCCCATGTGCAGCTGCATTCTGCATCAGCTTGAGTTCCTGAGCAGTGTCATAGTTATCTAACTCCAAAGTGACAAAACATAAATAAAGGTAGCAAAAGCCACATCCAAAAGAAATAGCTATATTTGTCTTTCCAGGAGCAGATGGTGAAAAGTACTCAAAGCAACAGGTGTACTTAAGAATCGAACAGCAGTTTTGGGATTTAACAAGACTCCTAATCTGTGAACCTGTGTCACAAATGGTAGTCACCACTCCCTCAATCAGCAGTGTTATTGCTAGTTCTGTTTTCCAGTCATCCAATACTAGCTCTATTTTATCTTAATGGAGTCACAGCCAGGTATTCGTCATCCAAGCTCCTCTAGCCACTGGCTTATTTGTTCCCATCACATCAGTTGTGGGAGAACAAACAGAGACACACACACACACACACACACAAAGACAGGTGTCATCACCAGAGCTATACTTTCTTATGAACCCTCCCAGAGGCCTCTTATATATTATACACTAGGAGGGGAGATAAGACAGAAACTTTTGGGGCAGAAAAACAAATGCAAAAAAAATACTATCTAAGACCCCCTTTCTAAAAAGAGAGTGGAGCCACTGAAGTTTAACTCTACTCACTTCCATGAGGAACTACAACCATATCAACAAGACATGTTCTAAAAGAAATGGCGTGGACGAATAATCATCCTCCACGGCTTGGAGAGGATCATTTCCCAATCATTGCTCAACTTCTCTCCCATATCCAGATTCACTGGGACAAATTAAATATGAGAATTCCTGAGTTGTTACTTTACAACCTTCTCAATAACCTTTGCCAGAAATGGAGATTAGACACAGGTCAATAGCTAGCAAGAACAATCAACATATTATTCCCTAAGTAGAAGCTTCACAGGGCCTCTTTGAGACTGACAATCTCCATTAGCAGTAGGAATAATGTCACTTTGCTGGCCTTAATGAACCAGCGTGGGCACATGTCCAACATAGAAATAGTGACCTAAAGTACTCTCCCAACAGTTCCAGAAGATTGTCAAACCATATGAGCAGAAACCCAAGTAGAGTGGACATTGTTATTGTATTCTCATGATATTACACAGAAACCAAAGCAGCAGACAGCTCCATCCAAATCCAAGTGATTACATTCAAACAAAAACTCTTTAGAAAAAAAAATCAATTCTATCCAAGTGGAGTCACCCTGGATTAGCCAAGTTCACCATCATCAGGAACAGTTCCTCTGTGTGGAGACACTATGGTGAACGCAAAGAAATCTTTCACCATCGGCTGGTGTCTCACATCTCCCATCTTCTTATGCAGGTTATCTTTAAACCACAGTTATCTGTGAGGATGCAACCATGTGAGACAGGTTTTTAGGGGCCACTATATTGAAAACTGTGGATGTAAGATTGGTGTAAAGTAAATCAAATAATCAATAATATAGTCTGCCAGAAAAACAGAGTGACCTGAATGAGGAGAAGGTGGTGGCTGTGTTGCAGAAGAAACAAAGGCCTGGATCCACAAAGGAATTTAGGCATTGCAATGACCATGAAGTACCTAGAAAACGCATGGAATCCACAAAGCCTGAGTTATGTGCTCAGACTGCTGATACAAGGCCTGAGGAGAGACAGGCACCTACAAACAATCTACAAAAGCCAGAACACTAGTTGGGGAGCCACATAAGCTAGCAAATGGGAGATGCCAACAAGAGAAGTGTGTCCTAAGCCCTGACCCTGACATGGGGTTCAGTGATCATCTAGAGTTGCCAAGTTTCTAATTGCACAAAACTGAACACCCTTGCCCCTGCCCCGCCCCATCTCTGAGACCCTGCCCCCACTCACTTCAGCCCCTCTCCCTCCGTCGCTTGCTTTCTCCTACCCTCACTCACTTTACTGGGCTGGGGCAGGGGGTCGGGGTGTGGAGAGGGGTGAGGGCTCTAGCTGGGGGTGCAGGCTCTGGGGTGGGGCTGGGGAGGTTGGGGTCGAGGAGGGGGCTCTGGGCTGGGGCTGAGGGGTTTGGATTGCTGGAGGGGGCTCAGGGCTGGGGCAGGAGTGCGGGAGGTGGTGCAGGCTCTAGGAGGGGGCTCAGGGCTAGGGTAGAGGGTTGGGGTATGGGAGTGGATGCAGGCTCTGGGAGGGAGTTAGGGTTGGGGGGGGTCTGAACTGGGGCAGGGGGTTTGGGGTGTGGGCTCTGGCTGGGTGGTGCTTACCTCAGGTGGTGCAGCAGGGCTAAGGCAGGCTCCCTGCTTGCCCTGGCTCCACACTGCTCCCTGAAGAGGCCTGTATGTCCGGCCCTTAGGTGGAGGGGCCAGAGGGCTCTGCATGCTGCCCGTGCCCGCAAGGTGCCACCCCCTGAGCTCCCACTGCCTATGGTTCCTGGACAATGGGAGCTGTGGAGCCAGCACTGGGAGCAGAACGTGGAGCTTCCCTGATCACCCCTGAGGCTTGGGGCTGGACATGCCGGTTGCTTCCAGGGAGCTGTGCAGAGCCAGGGCAGGTAGGGAGCCTGCCTTAGACCCGCTGTGCCACCGACTGGACTTTTAACAGCCCAGTCAGCAGTTCTGGGTCCCTTTTCAAAAATGCTCAGCTCTGGGCTGCAAGAAGATGCCTATCTCTGACTGCGATCCACAGTTGGGAAGTCCTCTTCTGGAGTTAATTGAGTAAGCTGTTTCCTGAGCCTGCCTAACTCCACACAAAATGGCCAGAGGAAAGGGAGGTGATGCTCATATTATAACTATTAGCCCAGTGGTTAGGATACATACCTGAGACCCAGGTTCAACTCCCGCCCTCTGCAGAGAAAGGATTTGAACAGGTATCTCCCACTTTTCAGGAGATGGCTTTAACCACTAAGCTATGGGATACTCTGATGTGGGTCTCCCGCAATCTCTCCTGTTCCAGTTCAGATATATAATTAAGGAATCATTGGAGCAGGGAGCCTAGGTCTTCTACCTCTGAGGTGAGTACTCTAACCATTAGGCTACAGAGTCATTCTTACTCTTTCTCTCTGGCCCAATGACAATGTAAGTATTTACCTAAGATGGAACAGCTTCAACAGGAGACACTGAGGGAGACCCACACCAGAATATCCTCAAGCCAGTTTTGAATTGGGCCCAATATGGTAGGCATGTTCTGAATACACCTAATGGAATTGGCCTCACGGGCAAGTTAGTGGACAAAAGTCTATCTTCCCTTGGTTTGTGGATCGCACTGGGGCTTTGGCGAGCAAGGTGTCTGGACAACTAGAGGGAGACAGCAGTACACATGCCTGGAGGCAGAAATAAAGGTGCCTAGGGAACTTTTACAGAAAAATTTACCTGCTGAGTAAGGATCAGCACCTACAGGGTTAGGTAGCAGCTGAGCAGGGGTTTTGTGGATCGCAGTGGTGCCTAAAATTGGGACTTAGGTGCCTGTGTGTCCCTTTGTGGATCTAGGCCCAAGACAGGAGTGGGAGTAGGAGATAAACAAGCATCGAGGCTGGCAACCTTCGTGGAGAGTGAGGGATATGCAATAAAAGAGGGTGAGGGATATGCAATAAAATAAGGTCCAGGATATACAATACAATTTGGTGGAGTGTTGCAGGCCTTTCCCCTACCTTGCTGTTTTCATTCTTCAAATTATGAATTATTATTATTGACTATTATCAAGTCTCAGCTTTCCACACATTCTTATCATGTAGATAAGCTACAGTATGAAAATTTCTCTCTTTAAATCTTTCCCATATGTCAAGTCAATCTCTCCAGACCCTCAATTATTTTATTGCTGTTATCAGAATTCCTTCCAATATGCCAACAGATTTGTGGTTTAATTTAATTTAACAAATATGCATAGCTTCCAAAATTGCAGAGAACTAACATTTCATGTGTCATTCAAATTTGCTAATAAACTGTTCTTGACAATTAACTTGGAAACAATTATTAGACTTCAGTCTCAGGTTATTCATAAAAATATGAAATACTCCTGAATTTAGCCATAGCATTATGGCAAATGTTGTTGGGGAATTTTGAGCCATTTACATGACTCATATGCTGTATTGGCCTGATCCAAAGCCCATTCAAGTAAATGATAGCCCTTCCATTGACTTAAGTACACTTTGGATCAGGTCCTATATGGCTGAGATCTTATAAAAGAATTGAAGATCACGGCTATGCATCTACCATGTTCATTCCTTGAATATGTGAGGGCCATCCCTTTACTTTGTTTAGTGCCAGATTTGGCTACCCTCCCTCATAATGCCCACTGAAATGGCAGAATGACCATTTAATCACCTGTGAGCCTTGTTTTTGGCAGGCACATTAAACATTTTCTGAATAGGTAACTTCCAAAATACTGACTTCATCAGGAATATAATGTCTAGTTAAAATATTTTGCATTTGCTGCATCAAGTTTCTGTTAACATAAATGGGAATCTTTGCAAAAGTGTTTAAAAACAATATTTTTTGAAGTGAAGAACTCTATCGTCTGCTGAGCATATCTACACAAAAAAGTATGCAATTGTTAATAGGTCAGAAAACTCATCATCACAGTGACTTTAAGAAGTAATTCATTCATTTTACATAATAATGTTCAATACTTGTTGGAAGACAAACTCTGAATACTTTTTAGAGGAGCTCTTTACAATGAAGTTTCACATATTAGAAAAACAATTGCAGTACATAGCCTACTCAAAACTACCTTGTATCAAAAGTTGGCACTTGAAGGATAATTTTATATACAATTTTTCACTAGTTTCTTGAAAGATTGAAACAAAAGTGGGTCAGAGGAATAGAGGCATGATAGTACTTATTAATAACACATAATAATGTTCACGTAGCCTCTTAGCATGTGTTAGCCCTATTTTGCCATTTCATTTGGCCTCCAAATTTTTTCCTTCTAAAAATGAAAGTTGCACCAGAAATTTAAGTGCCACTTGACCAAGTTCAAACAGAAAAAGAAGACAAAACTCTCTGGAAGATGCTTAGCAAAAGGTTATGAAAAAAGGCGCCAATTTTGCTAATATTTAGGCAAATAACCTTACACATGTGTAGTCCCATTGAGCTCAATGTACCTACTCACAAGGATTAAGTTAGTCATAAGAACATAAGAATGGCCCTTCTGGATCAGACGAAAGGTCCATCTAGCCCAGTATCTTGTCCTCCGACAGTGTTCAGCGCCAGGTGCCCCAGAGGGAATGAACGGAACAGGTAATCAGCAAGTGATCCATCCCCTGTCGCTCATTCCCAGCTTCTGGCAAACAGAGGCTAGGGACACCGTTCCTGCCCATCCTAGCTAATAGCTATCCTCCATGAATTTATCTAGTTATTTTTTTAACCCTGTCATGGTCTTGGCCTTCACAACATCCTCTGGCAAGGAGTTCCGAAGGTCGACTGTGCGTTGCGTGAAGAAATACTTCCTTTTATTGGTTTTAAACCTTCTGCCTACTAATTTCATTTGGTGACCTCTAGTTCTTGCGTTATGAGAAGTAGTAAACAACACTTCCTTATCTACTTTCTCTACACCAGTCATGATTTTATAGATCTCTATCATATCTCCCGTTCGCCGTCTCTTTTTCAAGCTGAAAAGTCCCAGTCTTATTAATCTCTCCTCATACGGAAGCCGTTCTACACCTCTAATGATTTTTGTTGCCCTTTTCTGAACATTTTCCAATTCCAATATATCTTTTTTGAGATGGGGCGACCACATCTGCACACGGTATTCAAGATGTGAGTGTACCATGGATTTATAGAGAGGCAACGTGATATTTTCTGTCCTATTATCTATCCCTTTCTTAATTATTCCCAGCATTCTGTTTGCTTTTTTGATTGCCACTGCACATTCAGTGGATGTTTTCAGAGAACTATCTACAGTGACTCCAAGATCTCTTTCTTGAGTGGTAACAGCTAATTTAGACCCCATCATTTTATACGTATAGTTGGGATTATGCTTTCCAATGTGCATTACTTTGCATTTATCAACATTAAATTTCATCTGCCATTTTGTTGCCCAGTCACCCAGTTTTGAGAGATCCTTTTGTAGCTCTTTGCAGTTTGCCTGGATCTTAACTATCTTTAGTAATTTTGTATCATCTGCACATTTTGCCACTTCACTGTTTACCCCTTTTTCCAGATCATTTATGAATATGTTGACTAGGACTGGTCCCAGAAAGAGACCCCTGAGAGACACCACTATTTACCTCTCTCCATTCTGAGTACTGACCATTTATACCTACCCTTTGTTTCCTATCTTTTACCAGTTACCAATCCATGAGAGCACTAGTCATGTGATTAGGCGTTTTTGAGGGCCACAGTTTGCAACAGACACAGCTAAATTTAATAATTAATCAGTTAAGATTTCAAATGTATTTGTCCCAAAAGCATAATGTAATTTTAAACCCTCACTGATGCATGGGTACAATCTTGTTGATCACTCCTCTATGTTGATGCAGATAAGCATTTAAAAGATATTCTGCTTAATGCCATAGAGTAGGACAAGCTCAAATATCATTTGGAAAGACAGACTATGGAGAATAATCTATACAGAGGCAATTTAGCAGGGATACCATTTTTTCAAAAAAATGGCTGGTGCCCTTTTCAGTTCCATAGTGTGCTAAAGGGCTCAACACTACTGCCCCAGGTGGATGTTAAGGCACTCAGATACTACTGTGATGGGGCACCATAGATAGCCATACCTTTTCTCTGCCCCCCAACATAGTATCTTTTAGGTCCTGTCCAGCCCTGTGAAAGAGGGTGAGAAAACACAGGTACTTGCTCAATATGCTAAGGATGGGACACATTTTTTATGTCTTGCATTTACTGCCTGTGAACCTCTTGAGCATTTGGGTGAAGATCAGCACTCATCTCCCATCCAAACTGCACAGGGACTTTCAAGCTTAGTCTCTGAATAGAAAAATAGTCCCTGAGCAGTAGATTCTGGGGTGAATGTGTTTTTTGATGGATCCAATCTATATAAAACTCACTACTAAGAAAACAACTGCAAATAACAAAAATCTTACATGTATGCGATCACTGCCTCTCCTGTTGTGAAAATCAAAATGGATACAGATATAATGTAACATTTCCATAAATATGCCATGAAGAGATTTTGGCTGCTTTGTAGACTGTTATAGCTAAATTGTTTCTTTTGTGCATAGAACTCTGACAGAGACAGATAGTACTGATTTATTTTTAGGTTTTTCATCTAAGAAAAAATAAATTCAGTCTCCTTGCTTCTATGCACCCGTTCTGTTATGAGCAATGACTGCTGAGTTGTGTGTGTGTGCATGTAAGTTTCAGAGTGGAGAGAGTACAACATTTTACATTAGTCTGCACAAACAAACAGAACTGAGATAACTTACTCATTTTATCAAGATTCATACCTCTGCTGCAGCCACCATGTGCAAATAATGACATATTAATGTCAAACTGCGGAATCTTTTCTTCCATATAGTTTACTAACATTCCTAATTATGGGCCACAAACAGTTGTGTGTTCAACTCACAGTAAGTCAGCTATTATATAGACCACGGGTGGGCAAACTAAGTCCCGTGAGCCGTATTAAGCCGGCTAGTGAGCCGCACCACACAGCTTGGCCCCACTCCATTCGGGCCACTGGCTTGTGGCTGCACCACGCGGCTCCCAGAAGCTGTGGAATGGCCCCGCTCCGCCTTCTATGCACTCCAATGGGAGCTGCAGGGGCAGTGTCTGTGGATGGGGTAGTGTGCAGAACCACCTGGCCGCATCTCCACATAGGAGCCGGAGAAGGGACATGCCACTGCTTCCGGGAGCCACTTGAGGAAAGTGCCGCTCAGAGCATACACCCACTGAGCCTCTCCCCACACCACAACTCCCTGCCCCACCCCTGAACCCCTCCCGCCCTCCAAACCCCTCTATCCCAGCCTGGAGAACCCTCCTGCACCCCAAACCTCTCATCTTGAGCCCCACCCCAGAGCCCACACCCCCACCCAGAACCTGCACACCTTCCCGCACCCCTGCCCCAGGCCCGATTCCCCTCATGCCCTCCGAACCCCTCAGTCCCAGCCCAGAGCACCCTCCTACACCTCAAACTCCTCATCCTCAGTCCCACCCCAGAGCCCACACCCCAACCCCAATTTTGTTAGAACGTTGGCTAGATTGTCGGGCTCAATGGGTAGTGATCAATGGCTCCATGTCTAGTTGGCAGCCGGTATCAAGTAGAGTGCCCCAAGGGTCGGTCCTGGGGCCGGTTTTGTTCAATATCTTCATAAATGATCTGGAGGATGGTGTGGATTGCACCCTCAGCAAGTTTGCAAATGACACTACACTGGGAGGAGAGGTAGATACACTGGAGGGTAGGGATAGCATACAGAGGGCCCTAGACAAATTAGAGGATTGGGCCAAAAGAAATCTGATGAGGTTCAACAAGGACAAGTGCAGAGTCCTGCACTTAGGACGGAAGAATCCCATGCACTGCTACTGACTACGGACTGAATGGCTCGGCAGCAGTTCTGCAGAAAAGGACCTAGGGGTTACAGGTGACGAGAAGCTGGATATGAGTCAACAGCGTGCCCTTGATGCCAAGAAGGCCAATGGCATTTTGGGATGTATAAGTAGGGGAATTGCCAGCAGATCGAGGGATGTGATCGTTCCCCGCTATTCGACACTGGTGAGGCCTCATCTGGAGTACTGTGTCCAGTTTTGGACCCCACACTAAAAGAAGGATGTGGAAAAATTGGAAAGAGTCCAGCGGAGGGCAACAAAAATGGTTAGGGGACTGGAACACGTGACTTATGAGGAGAGGCTGAGGGAACTGGGATTGTTTAGTCTGCGGAAGAGAAGAATGAGGGGGGTTTGATAGCTGCTTTCAACTACCTGAAAGGGGGTTCCAAAGAGGATGGCTCTAGACTGTTCTCAGTGGTAGCAGATGACAGAACAAGGAGTAATGGTCTCAAGTTGCAGTGGGGGAGGTTTAATTGGATATTAGGGAAAACTTTTTCACTAGGAGGGTGGTGAAACACTGGAATGCGTTACCTAGGGAGGTGGTGGAATCTCCTTCCTTAGAAGTTTTTAAGGTCAGGCTTGACAAAGCCCAGGCTGGGATGATTTAGTTGGGGATTGGTCCTGCTTTGAGCAGGGGGTTGGACTAGATGACCTCCTGAGGTCCCTACAAACCCTGATATTCTATGATTCTATGATTCATGACCCACCATACAATTTCTATTCCCTGATCTGGCCCTCGGACCAAAAAGTTTGCCCACCCCTGATATAGACACAAGTCAGTTTTTATATAACCAAAATTATCAATCATCATTATATAATGAAATGCCACAAATGGATTTGCTCACACAATGCTACAATAGATGGTGCAAGCTGAAATAGACTTGCTGAAATTTACATTTATGAATCCGGAGTGCGGTTGGGGGGGTGGGTGTCAGTTGTTGCTTATTTTCCATATTCCTAACATTCCCGAATATCTGACTTTCACTTCTTTGTTTTCTTTATCGGTTTCAGAGGTGCTTCAGCAAGCAACAAGAATCTCCCACAGCATGAATGGAAACATGGCAAAAGGGTTAGCTACTGAAGAAAGTAAAGTAGGGCTGAATAACTGATTCAGTTGTACAGCATGGTAAATCCAACAAAAAAAGTGTACTAGTGTAAAAAATTCTTATTACATTTGCTATAAGCACAAGCATTGAGAAGCCAGGACAGGATTACATATAATATAACCAAACTATTATGCAGCCACACCAACTTTACTCTTGTAACCTTAGGATAGGGTTGCCAGGTGTCTGGTTTTCAATCAGAACACCTGCTCAAAAAGAGACTCTGGTGGCTCTGGTCAGCACCACTGACTGGGCTGTTAGAAGTCCAGTTGGTGTGGGGCTGGCAGGTTCTGTGCCTGGCTCCGCACAGCTCCCAAGAAGTGGCCGGCACATCCCTCCAGCTCAGGGGTGGTCATGGGTGCTCCACACACTGACCCCGCCCTGAGCTCCAGCTCCATAGCTCCCATTGGCCAGGAATGGCAGCCAATGGGAGTGGTGGGGGTGGGAGGCAATGCATGGAGCCCCCTGGCTGTGCCTCTGCCTAGGAGCTGGACATGCTGGCCACTTCCCGGGAGCTGCCTGAGGTAAACTCCGCCCAGAGCCTGCACCCCTTACCCCTGACCCAGCCCTAAGCCCCCTCTCACACCCAAACTCCCTCCTGGAGCCCACATCCCCTCCTGCACTCTAACCGTTGCCATTCCCAAAGTCCCCACCTACACCCCAAACACCTCATCCACAGCTCCACCCCAGAGACCACACCCCAACCAGAGCCCTCATCCCTTCCTACTCCCCAACCCCTGCCCTAGCCCAGTAAAAATGAGCGAGTGAGCAAGAGTGGGGGAGAGCGAGCAAAGAAGGGGGGGGAATGGAGTGAGCAGTGGGTGGGGCCTTGGAGAAGGGCTGGGCCTCGGGGAAGGGGGCAGGGCAAGGGTATTCAGCTTTCTGCTATTAGAAAGTTGGCAATCCTACCTTACAGCCAGATCTTTGGTTGCATAATTCTAGCAACATCAAGCTGCCCTAAACCTGGCACTACATAGGAAAGGGGTTTGTCACCAGGACACCTGGATACCAAGGCAATCTTTGGCTGCTGGAACAGGTTGGCAGTTGGTACAGTTGTTGGTCACCAATACAGTTTAGAACAATCTTTAAGTTTAGATTAATCTCACTGATGCTTTCAGCTACCTTTAGGAAGAAACATGACAGTGACTTGTCACAATGCAGAGGACTGAGGTCCACCAACACGTGCCCACTGCAGTAATTGCAGGAAATGGATCATGTATAATAAAGTCCAGCTGATATTAATGGATTGTAAAAATACTTTTAGTAGCAATGTCTAAATTAATATTAAAATTGCAATTCCATTTACAGTTCATCTTTCCCACTTCCCACTCATCTGTACAGGCAAATGCAAGGTCTCTGTACTCACACTGCGAGGTACTAGAGAGTCACTAAACTTGCAACAACAAGGCTGGTTATTAGGGTGAAATTAAATTAAGGAAGAGTTGAAATTCTTCAAGGAATATGCTTGGCCTTACTCCCATAAACACAGCAAGTTCAATACTATAGTCCTAACAGGATCTTTCAAAAATATTGATTACATCTATACCAGGTTCTCCGCTCGGCAATGAATACTTTTCTTCTTCCCACACTTCTTTTCTGTCAGAATAGCAAATCTTGGCTGCCCTTTTTTAAGAACCACTAGCATCACAAGAGAAAAAAAAAACAGATCCCATTCAAAATTATTTCATGATGCAGGGAATGATCTTGTTCACGGCATAACCTTATAGGTACACTAACCATGAGAGCTGCTGCACCTAGAGCAGTTGGAAATTGTCTGGGTGCTCAAAGGTGAAATCTTTGACTTGCTCCTCTTCACAGTCATAATGGACAGATGACAGTGATGTGCTTATAATGAGTGGAAAGAGCTTATTTTTAAGACTGTGACTCTATATCAAACACTTCAGTGCTTTTCTACTGTAAACAAATTTTTGTTTTATAAACATTTTAATTCTCAAAATCTAAACATCATTTGACTAGCTAGATGCCATTAAAGTTCTCTTTAAAATACAGAACACAATATATGGAAGTATAATGGGTTTTTCTATAAGTTGCACATTTAAAAAGTATTACTGCCTGCTATGGGGGGAAACAGTGGTTCTGAAGAGTCTGCTGTACCTAAACATAATAACCCAGACTAAATCTATTGGACTGTTTATAGAACCTCACATTATTATTTCTTTTCAGCAAGTGCTAGCTCTCTCCCAGCATTATTCAGCACCGCTGTGTTAAACACATCTTGCTGCAACATACCCTGAACCAGTCTTTTTGCTATTTAGAACCCCCATAGGTTCTTAGAACACAATGAATTTCTTCAAGGCAGTCAGTGTTAAGTACCTTAACAGTGGATATCAAGGAAAATCTCCTCAAAGTACATGTTAAAGTAATGATGATGTACCTTCATTATTTATGTTCACAATACCTATCAGATTTATAACTGGGGGAAGCAGTTCACGTGAATGCCTCAAAAATTAAAAGTTAGTATCTGAAGCACATTATTAAAGGAATAGATGGCAAGCCCACTGCAGAGATAAATTCATGCTCCCATCACTATGGCCAGGCTACAGCAATCTTATATGCAGATTTATGGTCCTTCTACCTGCTTAAACAAATTGCTGTAGTGAAAATGCTTTCTGTGTCAGGAATACAGGCTAATAAAAGCATAAAGTGCTTTTTACGGATCAAAGCAGTTGACTTAAAAAGTAATCTATGTATCACACAGATGTTTTAAAATAATTATCTTTTCAATCATTCACTTTTAGAATACTTCATAGTTGATTGAAATGCAATGGAGGAGCCTCATAGTTCTGCATATTTCAATTAACTACTAATGGCTGCATTGGAAATGCTCAGAAGTAATTGAAAGACTAGAAGAACATATAGTACCTCCGTAGAATGTATTCCTAATAGCTTCTCTAGTTGTCATTAGCAGAAATTCCACTGTCAAGAGACACTGCCTTCTCAGGGTAATATCATAGCACCAAACAAACCTATCCAGTGAGGCAAATTCACTGTCAAAGAACCTCTTGTCCCAGGGTGGGTGCTTTTAGGAAATATTTCCAAAACATTGCAAGCTGCACTGCTCTTCAGACATGGGTGTGTCACAAGCAGTCATACTATCTAAGGTTCCTCTCAACCTAAAGATGTTTGGGGAGCCCTGTTCAATCCACTTCCTCCTGTTTTGGAGTTTTCTTCTTTGATCAGGATGGGCAGAAAGTGTAGAGTTGGGATGGGAGAGGGATGGAGAGAGGAAATAATTCATCTTGTTATTTCAAAAAGCGTGGTTGATTCCATTAGAAATTCTATTATACTTATTTCAGGATGTGGGGCAGAGCTTGGTTTGGAGATGCTGAGAAAGGCAATGTCTAATGAACTTCTAGCCAGTTTTAAAATTTGGTAGAGGCATCCAGGTTTTTTAAATTATATTGCATTTTACAGCTATGCATTTCAGCAAATCTGGGGCACACAGAGAATCCTAGCTGCAAGATATTCTCAGGTTTCAACACTCTATATGCATGAACTTACAAGAGTGATTTCAGGGACAGAATAAATTAAAGGGACCAGTATACTAGATATATTCATTCCAAACACTAACTTCCATTTACAGGCTATATCAATGTAGAGCAAATGAACTCCAAGAAGGTTTTACAGCACAAATATTTTCTTTTGCATAAAGAACAAAAGGATTCCACATGGTAAATAAAATATAATTTTTCCCACACACATTTTTCTCCGCCAAATGAATGTCCCACACCTTTGAACAGCATCTGCCCTATCTGTCTAATGTGGAAATAAACAGGCCCCTCCAAGGAGCTGCAGCCGTCAGCATTTCTGGGAGAAGTAATACCTTTTAAAATGTTGCTATATTAGATTTTAAATGATCATTTTATACCCCAAATTGGTTTGTAATAAAACAGAAGAAGGTGAGAACAGAGCTGTACTGGAGGAAGCCCACATGAAGCTGAGTCTATCCCGAGAGGAAGCTAGTGGCAAAGAGGCAATAATGGAAGTTGTAGAGAGGGGCCAGATCCTGCACTTCAGTGGCACAAAGGGGAATGGAGTGCTGCCCTGGGAGTGCAGTTGCAGACTCCCTGTCATAGGAGAATCCCAAAAGGAAAGAAAAACATGTATCTAACACACAGTATGTTTAGCTCTGTGAGAAGTCATGCAAGCTCCATTTAGATGGTGGATAATGATACAAAAACAATGAGGAGTCCGGTGGCACCTTAAAGACTAACAGATTTATTTGGGCATAAGCTTCTGAAGGAGTCTTTTTTACCCACGAAAGCTTATGCCCAAATAAATCTGTTAGTCTTTAAAATGCCACCGGACTCCTCATTGTTTTTGTGGATACAGACTAACATGGCTACCCCTCTGATACTAGATAATGATACAGAAAGGCTGCAGGCATAGTCCTTTGTTGGAAGTGGTACGGAAGGTGCACCACCCAAAAGGGTGACTCCTTCACAGGGACTCCCAGTACTCTAAGGAGTGTAGGGTGAGTGTAGCCATCACGCTACACAATGAACACTCACCTCTGTGCCTGGCAAGCTCTGCGGGCTAGTGGGAAGGCCCCATTCCCCACACCCTCCCTCCATATTTTGGAGACTAGTGCCAACACTGTTGTTAGCCTCCCATAAACCTTGCATGCAGGAGACACAAGGACTGCAGTTGTGCCCTGCCCCTGTGTCAGGGGTGCACAACCCCCCAAAGCACCCCATATTGTGTCCTATGTGGAAGCTGGGCACCATCTGGCCCTATAGGATTACCATAGTGCTTCTTTCCCTTGTCAAGCTCTCTCATCCAATCCCCTTTTCCCTACAAATGCAAGATAAAAAGTGACAGGTTTCAGAGTAGCAGCCGTATTAGTCTGTATCCGCAAAAAGAACAGGAAGACTTGTGGCACCTTAGAGACTAACCAATTTATTAGAGCATAAGCTTTCGTGAGCTACAGCTCACTTCATCGGATGCACAGAATGGAACATCTGTATGTGTGTGTATATATATCTCTATATATCTTACTATATGTTCCATTCTATGCATCCGATGAAGTGAGCTGTAGCCCACGAAAGCTTATGCTCTAATGAATTACAGTACTCCTGTTCTTTTTGAAGATAAAAAGTGTGTATTTAATACAGCAAGCCGATTTAGCCTCTATATTGAGGAAATGATGCAACATGTATATGACTTGTAATATGCACTAGCTTTTCTGAAAACTGTACTTCTGTAATTATTCTGGTGCTTCTTTTGTTGTATAGAATTTTCATATAAAATAACAAGTTAACTAGAACAAATTTTAGAATAGTATTTGACAGTATTGAGATGACTATCAGTTATTTTTCTTTGATAAATAATCAGCTCTTACCTGTGCAGGAGTAATCATCAATTCGTATGTATCCTGTTCTGCAGATGCACATGAAAGATCCTGGTGTATTTACACACATAGTATTCTCACGACAATAATGCCGTCCTTCAGCACACTCGTCAATATCTGTGAACAAAGCAGCGGGGTCAACTGATCAAATGGTGCTGAGCTCTTCAGAACCACTCAATATATTGCCCTATTTGCTTCCATCAGTATTTAGCAGGAATAAAAAGTTGCTTGAACAGCAAAGCATTTTAGAAAGTTGTTAGGTTCTCTCTTCTAAAATAACTGTTTGAAGTGTTCAGACAACAGGAGCAGTGTGAGCTTTTTGGGAACAGCTGTTAGTGGAGGTACAAAGAAGATTACATCAGCTTAGATCTTGCCTAACTCCTTTTGAAATGTCTGTGTTGTTATAGCCCTGATTTAAATCAACCAGCACATATCTAAGGGCTCGAAGACCAGATTGACTGCACCAGCACTGCAGTGTCATTAATCGCTATATATTCTACCTTTGATCCAATAGGTATCCTTTGTTTCTTTACCATAGGGAGGCCAGTGGCAAGTTCTTAACAGATACTGGAACTCATTAAAAGTTTTTCCGAGAAACATGAAGTCACCAATTGGTAGTTTATTAGATATGTGGGTAGATACTTAGTCAAAGCTGTGAACCTTACCTATGAGCCTGAAAGGAACTTATTTATGTGGAGATCTTACATGATGGAGAAATTCGTTCCCTGGTAAAATCTCACAACAGATTGAACACCTGCTGCAATGTTAATTTATAGAGCAAGTTCCTGGTATAAACTACTGTAGACATGGATCTTGACTAATCTGTGGCTCACTAAGTACACAGTATTAGTTTCATTTCTGGTAGCATGACATAATGGAAAAAAGAGAATATGTAGCACAGGCATATATATACACAGCAACTTCTGCACATTATTTTATGGTGTTTGCTGCTGCTTCAAAAAAGGATTATACTAATTTGGGAGTGGTTAGTAGCACACTGTGTAATGCTATCAGGTTAAATATGACCATGTAGATCATTTTGCTACCACTGTTATATAACTGCAACAAATCTTGTACAAAGTGTGGCATGTAAGATGTCTATGGAAAAGTTATGATTTGCTGAATAAGATTATGCCATTTTTATGCATGTATCATTTTTGTATCTGAAGTTATGAATATTAACGATGTACCTGTATTTCATATGTGTTTGTTTCTGGGTAACACCCACAAGGTATTTAGCCAGCACATTGTGAAGAGACTATTCAAGTTGAATGACCCATCAAAGAACACTTAACTCACAATGGACCATGGAAGAGGCCTATCTACACTTATCAGAAGGGGTAGCCGTGTTAGTCTGTATCAGCAAAAACAACGAGGAGTCTTTGTGGCACCTTAGAGACTAACACATTTATTTGGGCATAAACTTTTGTGGACTAAAACCCACTTCATCAGATGCATGGAGTGAAAAATGTAATAGGCAGGTATATATATTACAGCACATGAAAAGATGGGTGTTGCCTTACCAAGTGGGGGTTCAGTGCTAACTAGACTAATTCAAACAGGGTGGATGTAGCCTATTCCGAACAGTTGACAAGAAGGTGTGAGTATCAACAGAGGGAAAATTATTTTTTGTAGTGACCCAGCCATGCCCAGTCTTTCTTCAGGCCTAATTGATGGTGTCAAGTTTGCAAATTAATTCCAGTTCTGCAGTTTCTCATTGAAGTCTGTTTTTGAAGTTTTTTTGTTGAAGTGTTGCCACTTTAAAATCTGTTATTGAGTGTCCAGGGAGACCGAAGTGCTCTCCTACTGGCTTTTGAATGTTACAATTCTTGATGTCTGATTTGTGTCCATTTATTCTTTTGTGCAGAGACTGTCCAGTTTGGCCAATACATGGCAGAGGGGCATTGCTGGCACATGATGGCATATATCACATTGGTAGACGTGCAGGGGAATGAGCCCATGATGGTGTGGCTGATATGATTAGGTCCTATGATGGTGTTCCTTGAATAAATATGTGGACAGAGTTAGCAACTGGGTTTGTTGCAGGGATTGGTTCCTGGGTTAGTGTTTTTGTTGTGTGGTGTGTAGTTGCTGGTGAGTATTTGCTTCAGGTTGGGGGGCTGTCTGTAAGCGAGGACTGCCATCTCCCAAGGTCTGTGAGAGTGTATTTTACTGTATTTTTCACTCCATGCATCCGATGAAGTGGGTTTTAGCCCACAAAAGCTTATGCCCAAATAAATTTGTTAATCTCTAAGGTGCCACAAAGACTCCTCGTTGTTTTTATCTACACTTAATGGACTTCCCTAAGGACATTCTAATTAAAGTATGGGTAATGGCTTCTGCTATGACTAAGCGAAGGATGCATAGACATGTGACTCCCAACTGCATCTTGTTACCTGTAATTTTCCACAAACTAGAAAAAAGGGTTTCTCTTCATTTGGCAGAAGCTATAAAAGGCCCTAGAAACATCTCTATTTTGCCTCTTTCCTGCTCAAATCTCTGGACTATGAACTTATACTAATGGGAGCATTCTAACCAAAGGACTGAGGACCTTCCAATGATTTGGGAGAAACCAGAGACTTATCCAGCCAGGGATTTATTCTATCACGGCTACAAGCCTGATCCAAGAACTTCACAATTGTTGTATGTATTGGATTCCTTTAACCAATTTTAACTCACCTTTCTTTCTTTTTTATAAATAAACCTTTAGATATTAGATACTAATGGATTGGCAACAGCAAGATTATTGGGTAAGATCTGAGTTATATATTGACCTGGGTACGTGGCTGGTCTTTTGGGATCACAAGAACCCTTTGGTTGATTAAACTGGTTTTAAATAACCACTTATCATTAAGTCTAGTGTCTGGGTGTTGAATACAGGACTGGAACACCTTACGAGGATGCATTTCTGACTTGTTAGCCAGTGTGGTGAGACAGAAGTTTACTTTTGTTGCTGGATTGGTATATCTTATGGAAGAATAACCACCAGTTTTGGGGTGTGGCGGCCCTTTTCCCCAGGAGCTTGTCCTGAATTTGTGACCTACTGAGGCATGGTAACACACTGCCCCCATGATACAGTGCACAGAGAAGTATCACTGAGCTGTTCAGTGCATATATGGACCTCTAATTATATTAGCAAGCAGAACCCCATATATTTTCCACAATTCCATGACCACGGAATTTGCCATAGAATCCAACCTTGCTACAAAATTGCACCCTAGAAACTAAGGGTTGGGGTTTTGTTTGTTTGTTTTTTAATTGTGCTTATGACCTCATGGCTACAAAAAACAACAACCCACCAAACAGAGAACAGTGTGAACTCATGCACTGTTGTGTTCCTGCTGACAAGTCAAAATATAGACAGGAGTTACAAACTCAACTGGTGTTGATTTGCTAGTGATGAAAAATTAAATGTCAGCAATGATAGCTACTGTACCTTACTGCTGATCCTTATAGCACTAACATTCAGCTAATATACTCATCCCACAACACCTTCTACACCTTTCCCGCTGGCAAAAGCATCAACTGTCTGCTACCCAGCAGCCACCATCTCCTTTCTCCCTACAACTCCAAAATACAGTTTTGCATTGTCAGTACAAAGGTCTGTGGCACACTGAACATTTAGAAGCAGAATAAATCAAATAAACACCACATGGATTCTGCACTGATTCTGTGTTGTCATTTTCGTATTTAATTGAAAAAAATCCTCTATTCTTTATTTTTTCTGAAGCTGCCATAGATTTTTCCAGTTCTGAGTGTCACAGAAATCTGGGGACTCTGTTGCAGAAGTTAGATCTTACTTGCCAAAGTATGCAAGCCTTCACTGTCAGTGCTGAGTGTTAGTGACAATGGGCTGTTCTTCACAAACCCAGTGCCCCCAACATTCCTGACTCTGATACTCAGATTGCTTTTCTTTCCCTTCCTTAGGAGCTCTGCTGCTGGAGGGACAGAACCATTAGCAATACTGTGGCACTGCTGTAGGGCAGCAGTCGCTATTTTTATGTATTTTCATACAAAGTGCAACCTATACTTACAATCTGCACTTTCAGGCAATATGGTTTACTAAAACTAAATAAGAAAAGAACAAAAGAGAAATCTCCATAAGAGCACAGTGGATGCATCTCCTCAGCACCTGAATTGAGAACAAAATGGCAAGCTGTCTCCAGCAGAAAAACACAGTCACAGAAATGTAAAGGAATACAAAGGAAATAAGAAAGAGCTGCTCACACCACAAGTACTGCAGCAAACGATGTAACTCATCTGAGCCCTGGATTAGTGCAATTTGTGTGCAGATGGAAGCGGGGTTAGGCTTAAGCCTGAGTTGAAACCCTCAGTTTACACTGCCTTGTAGACATACCCTTTAAGTCTATCACTAAAAGGCGTGTTTTCAAATCCTTTACTTATTCTTGTGACTCTTCTCTGAACCCTCTTAAATTTACCAAAGTACTTCTTGTACTGTGGACACCAGAAATGGACATGATATTCCAGCAGCAGTCACACCATTGCCAAAGATAGAGGTAAAATAACCTCTGCTTCTATTCAAGATTCCTCTGTTTATGCAGCCAAAGATTGCATTTGCTCTTTTGGCCACCACATCACACTGCGAGCTCATGTTCAGCTGATTATCCCACCATAACACTCAAATCCTTTTGAGAGTTGCAGCTTCCCAAGATAGAGTCCACCATCCTGTAAGTATGACCTACATTCTTTGTTCCTAGATGTATATATTTAGCTGTATTAAAATGCATATTTTTTGTTTCCACCCAGTTTACCAAGCGATCCATACTGCTCTGACTCAGTGACCTGTCCTCTCCATTCTTTACCACTCCCCTGATTTTTGTGATATCTGCAAACTTTATCAGAGATGACTTTATGTTTTCTTCCGGATCACTGATAAAAATGTTAAATAGCATAGGGTAAAGAACTGACCCTTAAAGGACCCCACTGGAAACTATCTGCGTGATGACAATTCCCCATTTACAATTACATGTTGAGACTTAACAGTTAGCCTGTTTTTAATCCATATAATGTATGCATATTAATTTTATATTTGTTAATTTTTTTAAATCAAAATGTCATGCAATACCAAGTCAAAACATTACAGAAGTCTAAGTATATTATGTTAATATTATCTTTATCATCCAAACTTGTATTCTCATCATAAAAAGATATTGAGTTAGTTTGACTGGATCTATCTTCCATAAACACATGTTGATTTGCATTAATTACCCTCCTTTAATTCTTTATTAATTGAAGCATATCAGCTGCTCCATTATCTTGCCTGGGATCGATGTCAGGCTGACAGGTCTATAGGTAACCAGGTCATCCCGTTTACTCTTTTTAAATATTGGTACAACAACACTGACTTTCTTCCAGTCTTCTGGATGTTGCCCTGTGATACAATAATTTTTGAGAATCAACAGTAATGGCCCAGTGAGCTTTTATGCCAGTTCTTTTTAAACTCTTGGATGCAAGTTATATGGACCTGCTGATTTAAAAATGTCTGACTTTAGTAGCTTCTGTTTAACATCCTCCAGTGATACTAGTGAAATGGAAAGAATGTTATCATCATCATATGACAAGGCTATATCATCTGTTTTTCCTACAAATACAGAAAAGAAATATGTATTTAATATTTCTGCCTTTTCTGCATTATTATTGATAATCCTTCCACTTCCATCTAGCAATGGACCAATACCATTATCAGGATTTTTTTTGTCCCTAATACTTTTTTAAAACTCCTTCTTATTGTCCTTAATTTTGCTGGCCATAAATTTCTCCTTATGTCCCTTTGCTTTCCTTATCAATTTTCTACAATGCCTAATTTCTGATTTATTTTCATTACAATCAACTTCACCTCTCTTCAATTTGTTATATATATATATAAGATTTTATAGGTACCTTCACTTCCCGCTAAACCAGGTCATTTTTTTAAACCAGTATGACCTTCTTCTTCAATTGTGGGATTGTGGCTTTGGGCATCTAGTAAATTGTTGTCAAATGATTCCCAATTATTATTCACATTTTTCTGATTAAATTCTTCCTCCCAGCTGAATTGGCTCATAATTGTTTTTAGCTTTGTAAAATTGGCCCTATTAAAGCACCAAATATATATTGGTATGGACTTCATTCTGCTTGCATATTATAAATGAGATCAAGTCATGATTACTTGTACCTAAGCTACCATTAATTTTTAGTTCTGTGATCAGTTTCTCTTTATCTGTTAAGATAAGATCTAAAAAAAGATTTCCCCAATGTTGGCTGCAACACTTTAACTTACAAAATGGTCATCTATAATGCTCAAAAATTCCAAGGATGTTTTAGTACTGGCAGTATGAAATCTCTAGCATATGTCACTCAAATTGAAGTCCCCCATGATCATACAGCTTTTATCCTACATATTATAGATATGTGCATAAGGAGCTGGGCATCCCCTGTTCCTTGTTCCCTGACCGCCCCCTCCAGAGACCCCCATCCCTAATCACCCCCAAGACCCTACCCCCTACCAAACCCCCCTGCTCCCTGTCCCCTGACTGCTCTGACCCCTATCCACACCCCCACCCCCTGACAGGCACTCATCGGCAGTGGTGGGAAGTGAAGCAACGCAGCCCCAGCCCACTCCACTCTTCTATCTCCCAGCTGCGGAGCTCCGCTTCCTGCTGCCGGTGAGTGCAGGGAGGTTGGGGAAAGGATGCCCTCTGCACTCACCGGCGGTGGGAAGCGGAGCGACGCAGCCCCAGCCCACTCCGCTTTCCTTGCCCCAGCCCCAGCCGTGTCACTGGGGTGGGGGTTAGGGAAAGGTCCCACACTCACCGGCGACGGGAAGCGGAGCATCGCAGCTGGGAGCTGGCGGAGTGGAGCGGGCTGGAGCCAGGCTGCTCCGCTTCCACCGCTGCCGCTGAATGCATGGGGTGGGGGGATCCCTTCTCCCCAAGTGACATGGCTGGGGCCAGGGCGAGGGAAGCAGAGCAGGCTGCTCCCGGCCCCCTGCTAATCATCTGGGCCACTCTGGGACTGTGGGGCCCCCAAAAGTGCCCCCCCAGCTCCTGCCTCCCAGACCATATGGGGGGGAGCCCCTGAACACCCCCGAACCCCCCTGCCCAACCCCTCGGCCCCCGCCTGGCACCCTTAACACGCTGCTCAGAGCAGTGTGTCAGAGCTTTACCATGTTGTATGCGAACCCGCATTATATCAGGTCGTGTTTGTCCAGGTTCCTTCCCCACTCTGAACTCTAGGGTACAGATGTGGGGACCTGCATGAAAACCCCCCAAGCTTACTTTTACCAGCTTAGGTTAAAACTTCCCCAAGGTACAAACTATTTTACCCTTTGCCCTTGGACTTCCACCACCAAACGTTTATCTGGGTTTATTGGGAAAACGTTGTTTGGAAACATCTTTCCCCCGCAAATCCTCCCAACCCTTGCACCTCACTTCCTGGGGAAGGTTTGGTAAAAATCTTCACCAGTTTGCATAGGTGACCACAGACCCAAACCCTTGTATCTTAGAACTATGAAAAAAGCATTCAGTTCTTGAAAAGAAACATTTTAATAGAAGAAACAGTAAAAAGAATCACCTCTGTAAAATCAGGATAGTAAATACCTTACAGGGTAATTAAATTCAAAACATAGAGAATCCCTCTAGGCAAAACCTTAAGTTACAAAAAAGAGACACAGACAGGAATATTCATTCTATTCAGCACAACTTAATTTCTCAGCCATTTAAATAAATCATAATCTAATGCATATCTAGCTCGATTACTTACTAAGTTCTAAGACTCCATTCCTGTTCTGTCCCTGGCAAAAGCATCACCCAGACAGACCCTTTGTTTTTTGCTCCCCCCAGCTTTTGAAAGTATCTTGTCTTCTCATTGGTCATTTTGGTCAGGTGCCAGCAAGGTTATCCTAGCTTCTTAACCCTTTACAGGTGAGAGGATTTTTCCTCTGGCCAGGAGGGATTTTAAAGGGGTTTACCCTTCCCTTTATATTTATGACAGTGTTATATCGGGGTAGAGGTGTAGATAGAATATATGCACATAAATAAGCAATTTCAATTCCTCCTGTTTGTTACCCAGGCTCCTAGAAGTGGCATACAGGCAATCCAAGAATTTCTTCTCTTTGTGCCCTTTGTTTCCTTGATTAATTTCATTCTCAACATCTAAAAAAGAAAAGGAGTACTTGTGGCACCTTAGAGACTAACCAATTTATTTGAGCATAAGCTTTCTAAGTTTTTACTAACTGAGTGTTCATATCTTCCTTATTTTTACCCTCTCCATTTGCTATTAGTCTCCTGATTACTCTAGCCAGCCTGTTCCTGAGACTGGTTCCCCTTCTACTGAGGGGAGGCCATCCAAACAATACAGCCCTTCTCCCCATTGATCCACCTTCTATGTTCCACAAAACCAAAACCCTCCACCCAGTGGGGTAGTCCTGACTGGGCTGTACACTACTGAAATGTCCCCGTCAGTGTGACCTCACACACGCATGCAAGGACATGCTGTACAGAGGATGCCATTTTGCTCTACAGAAATGGGATCCTCCATGTGGCGTGAACTAGCACATATGTGTGCAAGGTCACAGGGAGAAAAGGATGCCATTTTGAGAGCAAAACAGCATTCTCCATGCAGCAAAACTGTTGGAACGCTGTTCCAAGGCATTCTGGCTCCACTACACCTGTGCCTACACCGTTTACCTAGCCACCAGTTCACTTCTGAAATCTTCTGCCTTCTGTCTTCTTTCACTTATGGGACAGGAAGGATCTCACAGAAGATCAATTGGACATTCTTCCTCTACAGCACCCTTCCAAGTTCCCTGAAGTCATTTAGTATCTGCAAAATATCTTGCAATGCACTGTCATTACTGCCAATGTGAACCATCAGCAATAGATCCTGGCCCATCGACTTCAGAAGCCTATCTAAAAGAGTGATGTCTCATGTTTTGACTCTGGGAAGGCCTGTTGTCCACCTGTCCCTGGTAGAATGTTCATTTGATTCTTCTGAGTATTGACTCTCCAGCAAGAATAATCTGTCGTCCTTCCTGTTTGTGGGGAAGCTTGATTTTCTTACAGGTTCGGCTGAGCTGTCATCCACATGTATGTCCCATACATTTCTCTGTTACCCTGGACCTGCTGGATCTTGTGAGGTATCTTCCATAGTTTTTCAATTGTTTCTTACCCACCCATTTAAGAACACTGGGAAATATTTATTTGTTTGTACTGCTGTAGCACCTAGAGATCCAATTAGAGATCAAAGCCCTACTGTAGCTAGGCATTATATGCATATCTGATTAAAAAGTCCCTTCCACGAAGAACTTACAGTCTTAGCATTTGATAAGCTACAATGGGGGATACAACAGACAAGCAGGAGGGAGAGAGAGAGGGAAAGGACAAGACAACTGTCAAATGACAACCAGCAGTTGCACAATATCAACTACCGAGGTACTGTGAGAAAAAAATCCAATCAAATAAATCAGCTCCCACTCTAGCATACTATATGGGGCATTAATTTATATCTCTTTTGGGGGCTACAAATGAAATCAAACTATTTTGTCAGAGAAGAAGAAAGCTCACTTTAGAAGCCACCAAAATAAGTCTTTTTATCTCCGTTATTAATTGAAACACTGGTTTAGCCCTTTAGTCATCTTTAGCTACAGACTCATGTAATACAATGGAAAGCCCAATGCATTTTGAAACCTAAGAAAGTCTACAGAATTTATCTTAATTTTGTCCCATCAAAAGGCCCTATTGGCATATTAATGGGCATTCATGTCTTATTGCTTAGCCAGTAAGATCCTGAAGTCAAACAGTTCAATAGGATGAATGTATCACACCAACAGTTCTACATTCTTGAGAACAATCCAAACTAGCATGCTTTAGGTCTGTAATTGGACACTGGGCTAGCAGTTCTGATATACTAGATACTCTGATATAACAAGACAGCGTAGTCATGGAGATCAACATGCATGAGTCCGAACGGAAGAGACAAAGGGAAATTCCGGAAAAACTGGTAAGAGGGGAAGTAGCTGAAATAAGTACTTCTATCTTTTTATTCACTTTATAAAAAGCACCTAACCCAGCTACTCTAGAGTGCTTGTACAAAAATTATATAAGCATATACAAATCAGAGCAAAAATCTCCCAGACCCCATTAGATTTGCCTCCTTAGGACCAAATTCTGCAGTCACTTACACCACGCCACCCCATAAATAACAGCAGAATTTGAGCCTTGCTCTACAATTCAGTCCTGACCAAACCATCATCATAACCACCCCTGTTAACAAACAAAGAGACCCTCTTGAGACTTCTCTAGCTTTCAATTCCCTTGACCTCATAAGGGTCAGACAAAACAGATGAGCCTTGCACCTGTCTACAGTGAATCTGGGATTTGAAGGTCTGGGAAAGGAAATTATTTCCAGAATTGAGGATCCTTCATGGATAATGCCGTGACTCCCTTTTAAACCAGTGGGAATCTAGCTCATGTGCCTCCACTGTTCACAACTGCAGAAGCATCTCCTAGGGAGAGAGGTGCTCTCTCAGGATTTTAGCAACGGATAACCTACAAATGGGGGAAAACAGGCTGGACCAGAATAGTAGTCCATAGAAGAACAGAAAATAATAGTTATCATAAATATAAAGGAAAGGGTAACCACCTTTCTATATACAGTGCTATAAAATCCCTCCTGGCCAGAGGCAAAATCCTTTGACCTGTAAAGGGTTAAGAAGCTAAGGTAACCCCACTGGCACCTGACCCAAAATGGCCAATGAGGAGACAAGATTCTTTCAAATCTGGAGGGTGGGGGGGAAGAGACAAAGGGTTTGGGCTGTCTGTGCGATGCTTTTGCTGGGAACAGATCAGGAATGCAAGCCTTCCAACTCCTGTAAAGTTAGTAAGTAATCTAGCTAGAAAATGAGTCAGCTTTTCTTTTCTTTAATGGCTTGTAGAATAAGCTGTGTTGGAGGGAATGTGTATTCCTTTTTTTGTGTCTTCTCTTTGTAACTTAAGGTTTTTTCTAGAGGGATTCTCTATGTTTTAAATCTGATTACCCTGTAAAGTATTTACCATCCTGATTTTACAGAGGTGATTCTTTTACCTTTTCTATAATAAAAATTATTCTTTTAAGAACCTGATTGATTTTTCATTGTCCTTAAGATCCAAGGGTTTGGGTCTGTGTTCACCTGTACCATTTGGTGAGGATATTATTATCAAGCCTTCCCCAGGAAAGGGGGTTTAGGGCTTGGGGGGATATTTTGGGGGGATATTTTGGGGGAAGACATCTCCAAGTGGTCTCTTTCACTGTTCTTTGTTTAAAACGCTTGGTGGTGGCAGCATACTGTTCAAGGACAAGGCAAAGTTTGTACCCTGGGGAAGTTTTTAACCTAAGCTGGTAAGAATAAGCTTAGGGGGTGTCCAGGTTCCTTCCCCACTCTGAACTCTAGGGTACAGATGTGGGGACCTGCATGAAAACGCCCTAAGCTTATTTTTACCAGCTTAGCTTAAAACTTCCCCAAGGTACAAACTAGTTTACCTTTTGCCCTTGGACTTTATCGCTGCCACCACCAACCATCTAACAAATATATAACAGGGAAAGAGCCCGCCTGGAAATGTCTTTCCCCCCAAAATCCTCCCCAAACCCTACACCCCCTTTTCTGGGGAAGGCTTGATAAAAATCCTCACCAATTTGCATAGGTGAACACAGACCCAAACCCTTGGATCTTAAGAACAATGAAAAAGCAACCAGGTTCTTAAAAGAAGAATTTTAATTTAAGAAAAAAAGTAAAAGAATCACTTTGTAAAATCAGGATGGTAAATACCTTACAGGGTAATCAGATTCAAAACACAGAGAATCCCTCTAGGCAAAACCTTAAGTTACAAAAAGACACAAAAACAGGAATATACATTCCCTCCAGCACAGCTTATTTTATCAGCCATTTAAACAAAACAGAATCTAACTCATATCTAGCTAGATTACTCACTAAGTTCTAAGACTCTATTCCTTTTCTGTTCCTGGCAAAAGCATCACACAGACAGACAGAGCCTTTGTTTCTCCCCCACCCCCAGCTTTGAAAGTATCTTGTCTCCTCATTGGTCATTGTGGTCAGGTGCCAGCGAGGTTATCCTAGCTTCTTAACCCTTTACAGGTGAAAGGGTTTTTCCTCTGGCCAGGTGGGATTTAAAGGTGTTTACCCTTCCCTTTATATTTATGACAGGGGTCTTTCATGAAGGTCCCCACATCTGTACCCTAGAGTTCAGAGTGGGGAAGGAACCTTGAGAATAGCATTAACAAAAAACCATGCTTTTGAGATCCGAAAAACATTTAATTTTTGCAAGTGCTTCAAAGATATTTCCTTGAATAGCATCTAAAGTAAAGATGCAGTATAAATTAGCCTGATCAAGAAGAAAACTTTTCATATAAATGAATTCAAATATAACCAAACTTTTAGAATTAGCATGTATTACAATGTATTCCAACAACTCAACATATGGCATGTGTACTAATGTGAAGCAATAACCCCCAAAACTGCAGTAATCATGCTGACACCAAAATAACTCTTTTCAGAATTGAATGGGAAGGCAGAGCTATTATTCTTTTTAAAGTAACTGTGTGAATTTTAGTGCTTGTGAAAGGTTTTGACTTGACAGCCCTTGAAAGCCAAGCTCTATATTTATCCACTGAACAGGAACAGAATGGGATAGCTCTCCCACAGAGCCTCATCAACAAGTCTCAATCTTGACCTGGAGGAACCGCCTTTAGGTTAAGGGTGTAATTCACTTACCACTTCTGTGCAATCTTTGGTGTCTCTGCTCAGACTGCCAAATAAAGTTACCAGTTAATACCATTTCCAGTGGCAGTGTATGTGATGTATACACTGGTCAGTTGGAAACTGAAGTAAGAGATTAGGAAGTTAAGTGACAGCATAACCCACACAACTCCTGTCCCATCTGCGGGGCAGGGAAGAGAGAGATTAATGAGTTTACTCTACAGCTTTAGCTAAGAGCCAGTTGGCTTTTAGCTCATGTGGTAGAGGCTCATGCACTGAGCTCCAGAGGTCCCAGGTTCGATCCCGCCTGGCAACAACAGAGGTCTGTCGAAGTTACAACAGCACAACATTCTTTATATGTATAGTACCGAGTAACCATCAGATGTTAATTTTTGCTTGTTTCAGATGTTATCCTGGCTCATATTTAAACAGGCAAACTAGCTTAGAAAAGCTGTACTGTATATTCCACTATGAGTCACCTAAAAAGGAAAAAGGGTATTTTGAATCTTAGAGCATCATAAATTTTGTTATTCACCTATTAATTGTATCAATCATTACTGGCCTTTCCTTCCCTTGTTAGAATCACAGGAACATGATGGTGAAGAGTAAATATAACTGATTACTGCAAATGCAATCAGAAAAGGAGGGTAATTTAGCCTGACTCAGAAGGTCACTGATCTTTTACATATCATAGAATCATAGAATGTCAGGGTTGGAAGGGACCTCAGGAGGTCATCTAGTCCAACCCCCTGCTCAAAGCAGGACCAATCCCCAACTAAATCATCCCAGCCTGGGCTTTGTCAAGCCTGACCTTAAAAACTTCTAAGAAAGGAGATTCCACCACCTCCCTAGGCAACGCATTCCAGTGTTTCATCACCCTCCTAGTGAAAAAGTTTTTCTTAATATCCAACCTAAATCTCCCCCACTGCAACTTGAGACCATTACTCCTTGTTCTGTCATCTGCTACCACTGAGAACAGTCTAGATCCATCCTCTTTGAAACCCCCTTTCAGGTAGTTGAAAGCAGCTATCGAATCCCCCCTCATTCTTCTCTTCCGCAGACTAAACAATCCCAGTTCCCTCAGCCTCTCCTCATAAGTCACGTGTTCCAGTCCCCTAATCATTTTTGTTTCCCTCCGCTGGACTCTTTCCAATTTATCCACATCCTTCTTGTAGTGTGGGGCCCAAAACTGGACACAGTACTCCAGATGAGGCCTCACCAATGTCGACTAGAGGGGAACGATCACGTCCCCCGATGTGCTGGCAATGCCCCTACATATACATCCCAAAATGCCATTGGCCTTCTTGGCATCAAGGGCACACTGTTGACTCATACCCAGCTTCTCGTCCACTGTAACCCGTAGGTCCTTTTCCACAGAACTGCTGCCGAGCGATTCAGTCCGTAGTCTGTAGCGGTGCATGGGATTCTTCCATCCTAAGTGCAGGATTCTGCACTTGTCCTTGTTGAACCTCATCAGATTTCTTTTGGCCCAATCCTCTAATTTGTCTAGGTCCCTCTGTATCCTATCCCTACCCTCCAGCGTATCTACCTCTCCTCCCAGTTTAGTGTCAACATATGGTTCAACATGCAGTACTCCACCTGCTTTGTATCATAGATAAACAGACAATGGCTGATTACACCACTGCTCCGTGCTCTGCATTGCTCTCCTGAAGGGTTCATGCAGGGTTCATGCACCTGAAAACATTCAGGGCACACCCTGAGTGTTGTGTAGGAGCAGTGCACACACTGCTCCTTCCAAGGACATGGACCATGGGAAATCGCCCAGAGGACATGAACCGTGGGAAGCTTCCTTGGACTGGGCTCAAGGCCTGAGAGCAAGGACTGTAGTAGATAAAGGCTGGTAAATAAGAATATTAATCAAAGTCATATTATTTCCTTTGTTGTTTCCTTTTGCGGTTGGAGTATGTAATGCGCAGGGGGGAGAGAAATAAAAGAGAGGGTGGAAAGCTGACAGGCGGCAGCCCGTCGGCAGACCAGCCTGCTTGCTTGCTTAAAGTCTTGTCCTGTCTTGTATTTGAACCGCAACACTCTCCACTGCATCTGTTCTTGTTCCTGTGTTGCTGAACACTTGCAGACTTCCTCCACTTTAGACAGGTTCTCTTCTCCAGAACTGCCTTACTCCTTGACAAACAGCACTACTTTTCTGCTTTTGACATATTCCCTTCCCTTCCCTCAATACCATCTCCTCTTCCCCACATATCTGATGCCAAGGTTTCTCAGCTGCTTTTCTCCTTTAACCCCCTCTCCACCTGCTGTAGTGACACACCCTCCCACCTCTAGATCTCTCTTACCCTAACTGTCAGCACATCCTTTGCCCTCCTCAGTGTCTCACTCCCCTCTGGTTCCCTCCCTTCACAACACAAGCACAGACCGGTTTCCCCCAATCTCAAAACTCTCTTGACCCCATCTGTCTCTTCAAATACTGCCTTATAGAATCATAGGACTAGAAGGGACCTCAAGAGATCATCTAGTCCAGCTTCCTGCACTCATGGCAGGACCAAATATTATCTAGGCTTGACAAGTGCTGTCTAACCTGCTCTTAAAAATCTCCATTGATGGTTCATTGGATCACACTGTTCAACAGCTACTAGCTCTGTGTGTAAAGTGGCACTGTTTCAACAAATGAAATATTTAGTCCAGACCGAATAAGTATCTCTGGATCACACAGACTCCACCTAGTTGAAATTCACTCAAGTATCCCACACAGGAAGTCTGTGAACACAAACATTGCTTGCCATCATTTAATGTTCTACTTTGCAAACCACATCTGCTTATTATTTAATATCTTATCATGAATTCATACACTAGGTATACATGATAAAACAAGTAATTATAAACTGTTATCTGTCAAACATGACAGCATCGCAGGAGGCTTTCCTTACACATAAAGTAAGTAGTCTGATGTCACTGCATACTGTGAATAGAAAGGGCAGTTATATATCGTTAATTAGTGAATTACACCAGTCAGAGCACCTTACAGCAACAACAGTTAATATCTTTTTTGACATTGTGTTAGGATAAAAAATTTAAAAATTGACTTAAAAATTGAGTAATTTTTTAAACGTGATAGTATTTCTTGCAACTTCCTAATTATGAGCTACAGAAACAATGATATATACAGACAAATAGGCAAGGGTTTAAAAAATGAACAACAGAAAAAAGAGGATTTTATATATAGAATATACCAGATTCTATCTAGGCAAATATAATAAATATTAATTATGCTTCATCTGTTCCAACACTCCATTGTCTGTATATTGTGTACATAATCCAGTGCTACTTCAGTGGATCTCCAATCTGGAATAGGACCCATATATGGGGGTTGGTTTGCATCAATTGTCCATTAGATTGGGCAAGGCTTTGTTTTGTTGTACAACTAAAGAACGCAGCACACTTTTGGAAGCTATAAAATGTAATATTACTGCCTATTCTACAGGTATTGCTGATGCTATCTCAGATCAGTCCGAATTACATCCAGCCTCTGAAACAATGCCACTCTTATGGTTAAAGAATGATATAATATATACGTCTATATAGCTATCACTGCTTTACATATTTTATGTAAAAAGAAAAGGAGTACTTGTGGCACCTTAGAGACTAACCAATTTATTTGAGCCAAACATCTTCTGTATTTTCCACAGTATGCATCTGATGAAGTGAGCTGTAGCTCACGAAAGCTTATGCTCAAATAAATTGGTTAGTCTCTAAGGTGCCACAAGTACTCCTTTTCTTTCTGCGAATACAGACTAACACGACTGTTACTCTGAAACCTGTCATATTTTATGTAGGGATCTTAATTTTGACTTTCCTTTGGTTTAACATCTGGCACTTGTCTCATCTTTTCAGCTCTTGGGGACCCAGCCATTGCTTAACAATGATTTTAGAACTATTGTAATACACTGGGATTTTCAAATAAGCCTAAGGGAGTTGGGCACTCTACTTCTATTGAATCTCAACATCATGCAGGAACCTAAATCCCTTAGGCACCTTTGAAAACTCCAGTCTCATAGTTGATAACTGGGATCAAACCAAGGTTTGTTCATGTTCAATTATTATTATGTTTCAGTTTTAGGTAGTTTATATGGGAAATAAGATCTTCATTTAGAGCCTTCATAGAGCCTACAAAAGTCTTTGTTTCTCCAATAAGGGGAAGCTCTTCCATTTAAGGCATTAGCATGCCTCATTAATGGCAGCGGCTTGAGAGTTTGAATGTTTCCAGTAGATTCCATTCATATAAATAGCCAGATTTTTTTCATCCTAATAACAACTGCAATGTCAGCCACGGCTGGAGAGAGATGATAGAAGTCAGTCTGAAAATCAAACACCATAGGTATGATTCTGCAATCCACATCCGCTCAAATTGGTCCATCAATAAAGACAATGAGACTATTCATTTGGACTTCAAGTGAGCAGAGCTTTTAGGTACATACCTAACTTTGAGTCAATGAGACAACTCACATGCTTATAGTTAGGAACATGATGTAGTGCCTTGCCAGACTTCAGCCTCAGGGAAGAACAGGATTTGGCCTAGCCTTTGTAAACCACATTGCCATATTAAGATTAGCCCACTAATTCCCAGTATCATAATGATGAAAATAAACTGGCATTTATTGCCTTTCTTCAGAAAAATAAATGCAGTTTCCTTTCTTTATGTTTAATTACTTTTTAATATAGATTTTGAAATCATGTTCTGCCCTCCTGGAAAGAAAGCTTTTCAACTAGATTAATTTTCCAGCCCAACCTGACAAGATAATCACTCAAACACTGCCAGCTAATGGAGATAGAAATCTCAATTCCTTAGTTACAAGCAATTTCAATGCAGCATCCCCCTTACAAAATGGAATTGATGTAACCAATCCTCCTGGGTTCAACTGCAGACTGACAATCTTTATAATTTCAAAGCTCCTAGTAGGACTGGGTTCTACCTACCCTCCTGTCATAAATATAAAGGGAAGGGTAAACCCCTTTAAAATCCCTCCTGGCCAGAGGAAAAATCCTCTCACCTGTAAAAGGTTAAGAAGCTAAAGGTAACCTCGCTGGCACCTGACCAAAATGACCAATGAGGAGACAAGATACTTTCAAAAGCTGGGAGGAGGGAGAAAAACAAAGGGTCTGGGTCTGTCTGTATGCTGCTTTTGCTGGGGACAGAACAGGAATGGAGTCTTAGAACTTGTAGTAAGTAATCTAGCTACATATGTGTTAGATTATGATTTCTTTAAATGGCTGAGAAAAGAGCTGTGCTAAATAGAATGACTATTCCTGTCTGTGTGTCTTTTTTGTAACTTAAGGTTTTGCCCAGAGGGATTCTCTATGTTTTGAATCTAATTACCCTGTAAGGTATCTACCATCCTGATTTTACAGAGGTGATTCCTTTACTTCTATTAAAAGTCTTCTTGTAAGAAAACTGAATGCTTTTTCATTGCTCTAAGATCCAAGGGTTTGGGTCTGTGGTCACCTATGCAAATTGGTGAGGATTTTTACCAAACCTTCCCCAGGAAGTGGGGTGCAAGGGTTGGGAGGATTTTGGGGGGAAAGACGTGTCCAAACTATGTTTCCCAATAAACCTAGATAAAGTTTGGTGGTGGCAGTGGAAATCCAAGGGCAAAGGGTAAAATTAATTTGTACCTTGGGGAAGTTTTAACCTAAGCTGGTAAAAGTAAGCTTAGGAGGTTTTCATGCAGGTTCCCACATCTGTACCCTAGAGTTCAGGGTGGAGATGGAACCTTGACACCTCCTGTGGAGTACGATACTTAATGTCAGTAGAACTATGCATGGTAGCAAGCACCACAGTCTTTAATAATGACTTGTAGTATTTAACATATTTAGATACCTGATTCTTTTAGGCTATTCAAATGTCTCCATTTGATTCTATCCCAGAGTTTAAAAAAAAGAGCCTGCTTTTTTCCAATCAGTTGATAGTCTAATACAGTGGTTCTCACACTTTAGTAGCCCGAGGACCCCCATTTTTAATTTTTCACTGACCCCCAAGATGGCTTCTAATTTTCCCCAAGGGTGCTCAACCCCCACCGAGACCCAGGCCCCGCCCCCACTCTACCTCTTCACCCAAGGCCCCACCCCTGCCCTGCCTCTTCCCTCTCCACCCCTGCCCCTCCTTTTCCTGACCCCCCCAGTGTGCTGCATCTCTGCTCCTCCCGCTCCCTCCCAGTGCCTCCTGCATGCTGCTAAACAGCGGCGTGCAGGAGGCACTGGGAAGGAGTTGATCAGCGGGGCCGGCGGCTCTGGACATGACTCGTGGATCCCCTGGAGTACACTTGTGGACCCCCAGTGGTCCACAGAACCCAGTTTGAGAGCCACTGGTCTAATATACAGAAAGATCTGAAATTCAACCTGACAGTTTTTTGCTGTTGAATGAAGCAGTCCTGTACATCCCTACTGATCCAAGCACAGAGTTCGCTAGTGCTGGTCAGAATTTTCTGTATTGACATTTTTCAATTAAATCTTTTCTCAAAAAAAAAAAAGAGGAAAAATATTGATGAAAATGTTGCCAATATTTTCCTTTCTGCTACTCTACCATTTCTTGGGCTTTCTGAAGGAATCTGCAATTTCATACAGCTAGGAACACATGCTAAAATTATTCATTCTGACTCTTCTCAGTCTTTTAATATTGCAGTTCGCTATACAGAGTGATTTGTATACTTTGCATTGATTGCATGTCGAGGCACATATAAATGTTACAGATATTCTATTGCAATCAGACTTCTTCTGTCTTCTGCAGAATTGCCCCTTTATGCCACAATCCTTAAAAGTCTGTTCCTATAACTGGTTAGCATTCCAGAAATAATTAGCATTAATTACTATCTTTCACAAAATTTAATTTCTCTTTTATTTGGCTTGTCAGTAGTTAAGTAAGATGATTAATAGCATTAGATTATACAAAGTTAAAATGAGGAAATGTGTTTTTTACAACATGTTTGTATTTTACACCTTATACCCAGAATAGAAATGAGATGTAGTAACTGTTGCTTAAACTTTAAGCCAGAATGACAATGTAGAACACTAAAATGTGAGAATACTGAAGATGGTGGGAAAGACCTGATTGAGCATCCAGAGAAATAGCAGATTATAGTTTTGTTGAATGGACTATGTGAAATTATTAGGCTGTCTCACTTTCATTCTAGCTCCCATTAACAGAACACATTCACAAACCCACATTTGGGGTGACCAGATAGAAAATGTGAAAAATCGGGATGGGGTGGGAGGTAATAGGTGCCTATATAAGAAAAAGCCCCAAATATCAGGACTGTCCCTATAAAATCGGGACATCTGGTGACCCTACCCACATTACAAAATCATTGCTACAGCTGGCAATAATTGGCACCTTTCTTGGCATTCTCACCAGATAGAAAGAAGATCTGAAGGTTTCAATGGACTTAGATATTGAACCACAACACTCCTAAGGCCTCTCTACACTGGAAAATTTCTCCATACTTATCAATGGATGTCAGCAACAGTTGCATCTGGACCAGTGCTGTAGACAATGGCAATCAGTGTTCAAACTCATTTCAGAAACTGAGGTTGAAACACGGACAGACCTAGGTTATGTCTACACTTACCGGGGATCAACACTGCGGCCATCGATCCACCGGGGGTTGATTTCGCGGTTCCAGTGAAGACCTGCTAAATCGACAGCAGATTGCTCTTCCGTCAACTCTGGTACTCCACCAGTACGAGAAGTGTAAGGTAAGTGGATGGGAGAGACGCTGCAATAAGTCAATCTAAGTGACATTGACTCCAACTATGTTATTCACGTAGCTGGATTTGCATAACTTAGGTCGACTTAACCCCAAAGTGTAGACCTGCCCTTACATGGAGCAACTAAGATCAGAAAATGTCCCTTGATATCTGGAATCAGAAGACTATATTTTCATTTAAGCCTATGTATTAATATTAAAATGGCACAAAACTTGGCTAATACAGAGTTCAGGTTGCCTTGTGCCCTTCCAGCATGTGAACAACAACTATATTTAAACCATTGAAAACCAGGAAATACAAAGTTAAAGTTCACAACACCCCAGAAATATAACCTTATCTCTGCTCCCTCCCTCACCCTGCCTCATCCCTAGCAATAGCTGCTGGGAATTGTTCAATAAGCTGTGCAACAGTTAAACTACCAGGGGAAGTGAGGGATTCTCCATCTTTTTTGGTGTCTTCAAATCAAGACTGGATGCCTTGCTGAAAGAGGTTTTTGTTACTCATAACTTATTAGATTCAATACAGGAGTAACTGGACGAAATTCTCTGGCATGTGATGGAGGTAAGACTAGATGATCTAATGGTCTCTTCTGACCTTAAAATCTATGATTGTACAATAATTAGATATGAAGTACTTTAAAAATGTGCCATTGTTTGTATTGTGTTCTACAGATTTGAATTCCAGCATTTATCTGCATGCGCTCCAGCTGCCTTCACTGTGTTAGGTATAGCTGTATTGCATGGTGGATGGATTAGCTGGAGCAGTTAGAAAGAATTGCGACTATGATATGAAGAGGTGCATGTGGACCTTGAAGGATCAAGTATTCCTCATTTCAGCACAGAGTTTTGTAGGCTGTGCTCATGGAGGTGCAGAATGGTGTCTTCTTGCCATGGGGTTTGTGAACAGTGTGGTGGCAGACATGACAGTGGTCTTCAAGGCTTAGTCGAGGGTTAGAGAAGGCAATATCTGAGAGGAATCCTCTACTTAATCTTCTGGTGAAAGAGTGGTGCTATTTAGCAAATCTGGGGTGGTTTTGAGGAAAAGGCTTAGTATTAAGTATAGGCCATATGTAGGTAGCTCGTTTGTTATGCCTGACAAAACCAAAGTTTCACTGTCGCAGAGAACATGTTAGACTTTTTCCTACAGTACTCACGTGCTCTGCAGCATCTCTGAGGGTAGAATGTTAGTATGTGTTAGCAGTGCCCCAACATACCAATAAAAGAAGGAAGAGATAAGGTTACATTGCAGAGCTGGCGTATCCGTAACTTTGCATTTCCTGGTTGTTCGAGGTATAAGTTACACCCTTTCTACATTCTGGAAGGGCATGAGGTACCACCGAGCCACCTTACCTCTCTGTTAATGAAGTTCTGGAGCATTTCATTTCCTTTTTTTAAAAAAATATAAATAATTTCTCAACGTCTTTATGTACCACAGCGCAGCTTTCCCCTTCCACTCCCTCTGGCTCCTTGGCAATGATTACCCTGGCTACAGAATGCACTGGCTGCATGTTGGTTTCTTCACTGCCCCTGCATCATTCCCCATCTGTCTGGCTGTTCAGCACAGCTCAATTCTCCCTCCTCAGAACTTCTCCCCATGAAAAGATGGGCAGCATCAGCATTGACCTTGCAGATGGAGGATCTGGGGAGAGGATACAGGAAGAGTAGAGACTAACCTGGAGTAATGTGGTCATTTTTGAAAGGGAGGGACCAGTATTGGGGGCACAGACATGGGGAGTTTTGAGGGACAGAAATAAAGCCCCTCCAACATCCCTCAATTCACATCTCTAACTCCCTCCTTTCCATCTCACTCTTCCCTGCACTGTTCCAACACCCTCCCACATTTCCAATCACTGTTCCAACCCCTTATATATTTCCTCCAACTGCTCTGAAACCGTTCTAACTTCTCTGACATTCCACCCGTCTCACCTATTGCTCTGATTGCCCCCCACTGGTCTGAGGCCCCACACCAGCTCCACAGTCCTCCTTGCCATTCCACGCCCTTGGTAAGCCTGGAGGGGCCAGGAGGAGGTGGGCTCTGATGAGAACATGTGCTGGCTAGAGGCAGGAAGGGACAGGAGAGTGGAGATGTAGAGTCCCTACTCCAAATCTAGGCCTCATATGTGAGGACAGGGCTTTATACATCCATCTGCAGCACAGGAGGCTCAGAGAGCAGTGAAATGGCCCATTCATCTCAATGAGATATTCACAGTTGAATGACAACACCCCTTGGAGATGAATGCAGCCTGAAACAACAGCTCTGAGAGGAGTGAACTGCTCCATTCAGCTCACTGTCTTGTTCTTATTCCCATTTAGTATCCCATCTCACACGAAGGAGGGCAGGGAGAGGAGATCAGACCACCCCAGAGAGACAGCCTCACCCCCGAAGGTCCCAGCTCACAACCAGGGAATGAAGTGTCAAGGGAGGGGCTCAAATCCTCCATAGAGGGGCAAGGCCCCACAGACCCCAGCTCACACATTGTAAGTGTCCCTGCTTTCTCATTCTCTCCCTTCCCTCTTTGTGTGAGGCACATCCCCTTCCAGCCCACAAATGTTGCCCTAAGAAATGAGGCTATGAATGGGAGGCATCACTCCCTATCACATGGCCTGGCCATGACAAGGGGAGAGGGGGAAGGGGCGGTAGCTTCAAATGTGAGGGGAAAATGTGGGGCTGACAGACACCCCCATCCCTAATTTCCCTCACTGCTCCTGGAACATACACACGTCCTCCCACCTGACCTCCCAATCCTTCCCTCCCTCGCTCCTAATCCAGACCTCAGTATTATTTTCACAATACATTTTAATTAATAAAAGATGAAGTTCTATATTTCCTTTAACAAAACCAAATTCCTTGTATTGTTTCTTAATAACAATAACAAAAAATTCTCTTTCTGAAAATTATGAACTAGATTCACATGCTGACATTCCTGATTCATCATTGCTTCCTGAATGTTAAAAATAATCTTATCTTGTTTTATATTGTTCTTAGACTATCATTCCTGGCTACATTTCTTTTTACCTCAAGAATTCTAAAATCTAAAAATGGACTTGTTCTTTTCTGACTTAAGAAGCTCAATTATGTTCCATTTTTGGGACACAACGTCTAGGAACCTACTTACAGACCAGAACCTGTAACTTGTATATGAAGTATTATTTGATTTTTACAACTACAATTATTGCTATATATTATTACAAAGGCACAATAAAAAAATATTAAAAAATGGTATTCAAGAAAAGCAGTCATGATACTTGAAAAATACTGATGCATTTGCAAGAAGTTGGTATGAGAAACAATGTTCATGATTTAAGTTGACTTTAAGAAACAGCTAATAACATACAATACAAAGAATTAGAGAGACAAGGTGGGTGAGGTAATATCTTTTATTTGTCTGTCTCTCCAACAGAAGTTGGTCCAATAAAAGATATTACTGCACCCACCTTTTCTCTCTAATATCCTGAGATGGACACAGACACAACTAAACTGCATATACAATTAATTTTTTTTTAAAATCACATATAGGTTATTAAGGTTGCGAAGTCAAGCACTCAAAAGCTAGGAAATACCAGACTTAAAGTTGCCTGTGGCCCTAGCTATGAAAACCTGCTGTTCCCTCATCCAAACCATTTCACTAAAGGGATCATGGATAAGGGTCTCATTTTTCACATATTGTGTGAGGAGCGACCGCTAAATATAACAGGCTCTAACTGGACTGTGTGCTGGGGAGATCCACAGAGATCAGGATTCCTTCTCTCCCTTACAGGCTGTAGAGTAGAGCAAACCATTATTAAAGTCTCAGGCCAACAGTATTCCCCACAGCTTCTGCACTGTCCTTTCAACTGGGAAATAGCTGGTGGATCCATATACAGTAACTCCTCACTTAACATTGTAGTTATGTTCCTGAAAAATGCGACTTTAAGTGAAACCATGCTAAGCAAATCCAATTTCCCCATAAGAATTAATGTAAATGGGGGGGGTTAAGTTCCACGGAAATTTTTTTTGCCAGACAAAAGGCATTATATACATTTTAAACAATGTTAAACAAGCAATTTAATACAGGTATATGTTTTAAACAGAGGAGGTGCCCCTGTCTTACCCCACACAGGCACAGCCCACTGGCACTAGAGATGAGGCAGGCAAAGAGGCTGAAGGTGCTGTAGGCTAGGAGAAGCATGTTGCGCAGCAGAGGCAGCTTCCCCTACTCTGCAAGCATCAGGGGTGTGGGGGGGCTCAACCCTCAGCCCGCCCACTCTCTCCAAGTCCCCATCCTTGACCCGCCTCTTCTCCCCCCACCTCCTCCCCCTTTACTTCGCATGCTGAGTCCTCGTTCCTCCCCCCTCCCTCCTGCCCGGGGCAATCAGCTGGCTTGCCGCTTTTGGGAGACAGGGGAGGGAGGGAGAGCCTGCGCACCAAGTCCTCGCTCCTGCCTCCAAAATGCCGCAAGCCATCTGATTGCTGCGGGCAGGAGGTGGGGGGAGGAGAGGGAAGGTGCTGATCTGCAGGGTCTGCCAGTGGGCAGGAGGCGCTGTGGGGAGGAGGGGCGGGGCACAGGGAGGTTGTCAGCTGCGGAGAAAGCAGGCAACTAAACAACGTAAGAGTGGAGCATTGCACAACTTTAAACGAGCATGTTCCCTAACTGATCAGCAATGTAACAATGAAACAAAAAGTTAACTAGGACGACTTTAAGTGAGGGGTTACTGTAGTTGCAGATCCAGGACCCCAACTCCTACCTAACCTCCAAAGACTGTGTGTGTGCTATGTCCCAGCATTATTTCCTGCCTACATAAAAGGGCTATTTGGGTTATCCTACAGCCAAATCTCTGCAAGGCCATGGAGAGAGGTGCAGGACTTGCTCCTGGATGACTTAAAGCTCTACTCAAGACAATAAGTCAAAAATGCTGTGCTAGTCTTAGAGTAAACATTAAACAGAGGTCTCTGTGAAATGGAATTGCAGTCTAGTCACGCAGATTCCTATGCACATTATTAATTTTACACGTGAATAGTCCCAATAAAGTCAATGGGACTATTTATTTCATTAAAATAAAATTATATGTATTATTGTTTGCAAAGTTAAGCCAAAGGAATCAACCTCCAAATCCTTACAACCTGAGGGCCCTAATCCTACAAGCACTTATGTCTTACTTATATGACTGGTCCCACTGAAAGTTATTTATGTTGTAAGCATTCACAGAATCAAGGCCTTCATGAGAAAGGCACAGGTGGATGGCAGGAGAGAGGGAGGCAAGATAAAAGCAGAGTGATATTTGGCACATATCTTGCTACAGCTGCGATGTTTTTATTAGAATTTTATGAGCATGTTAAAATTTGAACTATAGAAACTGCCTCTATCTGGTAAATGGGACATTGATTTTAAATCAGTGGGACTGTTAAAATAGTAAGTTTTTACACAATGTGAATAAAGGTATTAGAATCTGGTCCCTACTGTCTATTTACTATATTTTGGGGGAGGAGACTAGTGGCAAAATAAAGTCCTGATTAAAAGCTACATTAAAATGTGTACCAACTAAAAGCTATTCTAATGTGTGACTTTTAGATTATCTGATTAATGAAAAGAGAACAGATTTTGCAGTGGAAGTATTGCTTCAAATTCAAGAACTTAGCCATATTAACTTATAACTGACACAGATCAGGGATTTTTAAAAAATTCTTAATTTGAGAGATAATTATTTTAGCTGATTAAATTTGCTGCATTTAATGGTCCCATCACTTTGAAAACTTGTGAATTAATACATTCTTCATGCAGTAATCCACAGTACTTTATACAGCTGAGCACCTTCACAACGGGTTACCTTCACAGTAGGCATTGTCCTCTCGAAGGGCTCTGAAACCATCTCGGCAGCTACACACAGCCCTGTCCTCTAGGTTTCTGCAGACAGAATGCTCCATGCAGTTATGTCCTTCAGAACAAAAGTTATGGCCTGCATGAAAACAAAAGTGATAGTTAAAAATAGGCTTGAAAGGATTAGATTTTTACCACTGTCAGTAAACATCGATTTCACCATACACGCCCAAACTGATGAAAAAATATTTTCATCTATAATCATCAAAATTTACAGGCAGGCAAAGTAAGAAAAATGCAGCTTGATAACTTAGAGTCCTACTGTAATGTGTATACAATGGGAGATAGTGTAGCTGGAGCAGAGCTCCCCTTAGGTAGCTTTAAGTTTTTAAATGTAGATGTCTGTCATTAAATATTTATTGTCTGACAAACACACACACACACACACCCCCCTATAATTTCACACAACTTAAAAATTTAAAACAAAGAACTCAGAAAATGCTTAAAAATAAACATCTACATAATCTGTCAAAATTATAAAAAAAAAAGTCAAATTCTCAAGCCTAGTTAAAATGAATCCAAAGATAAAACATCTTCTCTGTTGAATGCATTCCAATCTTTTCTCAGTTAGGCTACAGAATCCTATTCAGGAAACTATTTTTCTTAGGAGACACACAGTTTACCTTGATATTAGGAGTGTAGCATCTCAGGGGGAGTAGGATAGGCTACAGAGCCTGTCTCTCTTGGTCTCAAGTTCAACTCCAGGTCAGTGATGAAAAGAAGCTATTATCATCTGATGTCTGTTAGGTGGCATATTTAAATCTCTTTACCTTCTTTTTGTCAATGGTTATTTTTACAGGATCTTCAACTTTTTTCATTTTTCTTATTAAAGCTGTAATTTATGGACGTTGCTCAGTAACTCAGCAGCCCATTTATTAATGGGATTGCTTTCCTCCAAGCCCTTATTGTTCCCCAGGTATATTTGTAAAACCTTTCATATTCCCTGAAAGCTTCGGCTAACATTAACTTATTTTACTTTTTTGTTGCCCTTCTCTTTTCCCTTCAAGCGCTAACTGACTGAATATACTTGTATAAGTGCTACCTCTGATATTTCAGTGATGTTTTCTTTTTAATCTTATTGTTAGCAGCTCCTCTTGAAGTCACATTGGCTCTTTGTTTCTTGCATTCCTCTTTTTAAGAGAGATTTTTAATGTATTTTTAGCTTTCTCCCAAATAGCAGATTTAAATGAGTCTTCCCATTCACTCAGTAGGTTTCTTAATTTCCCAAATTTGCTTTTTTGAAATCCAGCACCACTGTATTGCTATACTTGGTGAGTCTGTTCTTTACTGTGATGAATTCAAACAGGTTATGGGTAATTTTAAGCTGCCATATAATTTTCACACACTACATCAATATTTTCTACAGTTGGGCTGCACCACTTTTTCCATCTTTTTATTAGGGTTGTCAAGAGATTAAAAAAATAAATCATGACTAATCACACTGTTAAAGAATAACAGAATACCATTTATTTAAATATATTGGATGTTTTCTACATTTTCAAATATATTGATTTCAATTACCACACAGAATACAAAGTGGACAGTGCTCACTTCATATTATTTTTATTACAAATATTTGCGCTGTAAAAAACAAAACAAATAGTATTTTTCAATTCACCTAATACAAATAATGTAGTGCGATCTCTTTATCATGAAAGTTGAACTTATAAATGTAGAATTATATACAAAAAATAATTGCACCCAAAAATAAAACAACATAAAACTTTAGAGCCTACAAGTCCACTCAGCGCTACTTCTTATTTAGCCAATTGCTCAGACAAACAAGTTTGTTTACATTTGCAGGAGATAATGCTGCCCACTTCTTGTTTTCAGTGTCACCTGAACGTGAGAACAGGCGTTAGCATGGCACTGTTGTAGCTGGCATCACAAAATATTTACATGCCAAATGCGCTAAAGATTCATATGTCCCTTCATGCTTCAACCACCATTCCAGAGGACATGCGTCCATGCTGATGATGGGTTCTGCTCAATAATGATCCAAAGCAGTGCAGACTGATGCATATTCGTTTTCATCATCTGAGTCAGATGCCACCAGCAGAAGATTGATTTCTGTAGTTTCTGTATCAGAGTGTTGCTCTTTTAAGTCTTCTGAAAGCATGCTCCACACGTCATCCCTCTCAGATTTTGGAAGGTACTTCAGATTCTTAAACCTTGGGTCGAGTGCTGTAGCTTTCTTCAGAAATCTCACATTGGTACCCTCTTTGCATTTTGTCAAATCTGCAGTGAAAGTGTTCGTAAAACGAACATGTGCCAGGTCATCATCCAAGATTGCTATAACATGAAATATATGACAGAAGGCGGGTAAAACAGATCAGGAGACATACAATTCTCTCCCAAGGAGTTCAGTCACAAGTGTAATTAACATATTTTTTTAGAATGAGTGTCATCAGCATGGAAACACGTCCTCTGGAATGGTGGCCGAAGAGTGAAGGGGCATATGAATGTTTAGCATAGCTGGCATGTAAATACCTTGCAATGCCAGCTACAAAAGTCCCATGCAAACGCCTGTTCTCACTTTCAGGTGACGTAAATAAGAAGCAGGCAGCATTATGTAAACAAATGTAAATGTTAATGTAAATAAACTTGTTTGTCTTAGCGATTGACTGAATAAGAAGTAGGACTGTGTGGAATTGTAGGCTCTAAAGTTTTACATTGTGTCATTTTTGAGTGCAGTTATGTAACCAAAAAACAAAAACAAAAAAAATCTATATTTGTAAGCTGCACTTTCACGATAAAGAGGTTGCACTTCGGTACTTGTATGAGGTGAATTGAAAAATACTATTTCTTTGTTTATCATTTTGACAGTGCAAATATTTGCAATAAAAAATATAATGCGAGCACTATACACTTTGTAGTCTGTATTGAAATCAATATATTTGAAAATGTACAAAAACATCCAAAATATTTAATACATTTCAATTGGTATTCTATTGTTTAACAGTGTGATTTATCGTGATTAACTTTTTAAATCGCGATTAATTTTTTTGAGTTAATCTCGTGAGTTTTCAGAGATTAATCGACAGCTCTACTTTTTATTATTATTTTCAGTGATTTAATTGCTCTAGACTTGTTTAAAAAAATCAGTATTAGGATTAGCCAAACAGTAATCTTTCACAATTCCTTTTTCAGTTCCTGCTTCCTTGCACAAGGCTCCTATAGTACAATGAACAGAACTGATCAGGGTTCAGGAGGGACCTAGTTTGGTATGACAGGAGTGGCTGAGTAGTACAAGCTGGGGTGAGGCTGCCGCCAGGATAAACCCAAACCTGTCATTATGTAGCAAAGATCTATATGCATGCTCAATAAAGATCTCTTTCCCTACAACTCCACTTGCCTGCTTCATCATTTCTTGTTAATGAAATATCCCCCATCTTCTTCAACTTTTCAGTAATGTTTATGTTTGCATTTAAAATAGAGAAAAAATTAGAATCTGCTTTAAGGCATAGTCAGAGGTGTGGGGGTCATTGCTGTTTTGGCCTGGGGGGATGGGAGTGTCTCTGCATGCATGAGCCCAGTCTGAAGGTGTAAGAACCAGGCAGACCAGGATCAACAGTACAGGCAGAGAGAATTTTGAATTGCTGATATGATGACACTAACTTCATGTCCCTACCATGGTAACTCAGGCACACTTCTTTTAAAGTACTACAATAATACCCTCCTTGGCATGGTTTGTTGCAGTAGTGTACATGCATTTCTCAACTTCCCATTCATTTTTATTTTTTTAAAATACTACCACACTGCTATTATGTGAAACAGGAGATTCAGGAGCAAAAATCCCTACATTTTAAACAACATTAAGGGCCATTTGTTGCTCTCAGCACATTTCACAACTCCCATTGATGCTGATGGAGTGCTGTGCACATCAAGACCAGTATTTGGCCCTATAGCTGACAAATGGCAAAGGCCACCCTTTGTCCTATTTTTTTTTCTTCCTCACAGAAGTCTGAAATAAGGACAAAGTGTCAGCCTTTAGTTTTTGATTTCCTGGCTTTTATCAGTTTGTATCAGAACCTTAGCATTACAGAATAGTAAGTGTACAATTTTCCACTAATCAATAGATCGCCATAAACTACAAAGCAATATAGGAGAACATGTGCTGCAGATTAACACTGTATCAAAGTATGATTTTAAGAATAAGATCCATAGCTCATGAGAGATAAGGCTAGGATGATTCATTCAGGACTGAAAACGTTCAGAAACAAGCACTACAGCTGCCAACTATTAGATTTATTGAGCTCAGTGAGTGAAGTTTTTTTGTTTGTTTTTAAGATTTCACTGTAAGTTTTTACCAGGAAAAAAAAATCCCTTTTGACTGTGATAGACTTCAAGACTTACACACACTTCTGTTAAGTTATTTTCTTCCATCTTAGTCTTATCTCTCTTCTGGATGTCATTAATCATATCATTTGTGTCTGTGTAGCGGACGACTTGCATGTCTCCAGTATTCCCCAAATCAAAATGTATATCTAACCCAAGCCAAAGACTGTGATGGCTTGTTTCCTGCCAGAACTCAGTTTATCACAGTTTAACTATTGGAGAAATAGGAACAGACTTTCTGCTTTGAAGATGCAGCTGCTCACAGCTGGGAGGGTACCAATATTACCCAGTATTATAACAGTACGTCACAGAGCCCTTGGCAGTTCCTTACATCTCTAGCCTTGCACTGAAAGTCCAGGCACATTCCATCTGTTTGGCCGATGTGTAAAAATTTGAGAAGTACAGTACACTATAATTCCCAAAGCTTTTGATTCTATATTCAGAAGGCAATCGAAAAGTGCTAAGAGGGGGAAATGATACAAATTTACTCTAATTTTCTATAAATCTGCAAAGCACATGTCCACCGCAGAAGGGCCCTTAGGGATGTGTGTGTGCGCGCGTGCATGCATAAATGAAGCACTTTAAAATGGTGACATCAATCATGTATAATCCCTTAGGATTTCTCTTTTGTATGTAATACATGAATGCTGCTGGCCCCATTCAGCAAAATTTACATTATTACACCTGATTCACACAGTTTTCAGACTCCTTGATGTGTACATTATCTATTCAGTTTTACAGTATCTCCAGTGACGAAAAAGATGTTTTACTCCAAAACTATAAAAAATTAATAAATGATAAATACTGCACATTACACTGAGCACAGGCAGATCCTGCTACTTTCTTACCTTTACAAACTTTGCAGCAACTGTGAGACAAGGAGATTTGTTGAGAATCTGGGCAGTTCAAGGTTGGGCAGTCTGATTTTGTAGTGCGCTGCATTTTGTGGTCCTATTAAATTAAGGTAATTATTCAATACTGGAGATAACAAATGCAGATGAATAATGCCTTTATTTTATTTATGCATTTAGATTTATAACAGACAGACAGCAAAGGGTGCCCATCTCAAACTCCAGGTACCTTTGACAATTTGAAATCACAACTAAACAAAACCAGCAGACACCTCCACTATATAGCAGAAACCACACCTGTTTAGTAAATGAAAAATAAGGAAACATTCCTCATCCTTCCCCAAAATTATCCACACGCAGCTTCCCTGTCCTCAAAAGCTTCTCCAGAAATCATGCCTAGAAGGTCAACAAATTAGTTCTCTTACGGACTGCAGGGGATCAAAGCTAGGGGGACTGCACAAATAATGCCATGCTAGCAGCTTCCTTTCTTTTACCTTAAGGGATCTCTAGTCTGAGTAACCTGTCTGATCTCAACTGTGGCTGTATGGCCCAAGGGAGAGGCAGTGGTATCTCATGAGAAGAGAGGTTTCTCAAATAGATTGGTGCCAGGCCATTTAGCACTTCAGAGGTCAAAACCAGTATGTTAAACCCCACCTGTGTATCCACTAGCAGCCAGTGGAGATCAGAGAGAATAAATGTAATATGCTCATAGTAAGATACCCAGTTTAACGAGCAGGCTGCTACGTTGTACTCCAGCTTTAGTTTCCAAATGGCCCCAAGTAGAGTGCATTGCAATGATGTAGTCTTGGAGACACAAAGGTACAAATCACGGCAGCACAACACCTTCCTGAAAAGCCCCAGAGTCTTCTGAAATTCAGAATTTTTCTTAGCTATAAAGCTCTGTGTGTGGAAAGTGCCTAACACTTTGCATATACCATTATTATATAGTTGGTGTTTCATTTAAAATTATTATCCCAGGAAAAAGATGAGGATGAGACCAAAAAAAAAAAAAGAACAGTCTTCTGATCTTCCCAGACTCCATGGCACACAACCAGAATGAAACCTGAACCTGTAACAAACTAAACTAGAGCGTGAACTATACTGTATGTCACACAAAACACTCAAAAACCACCTAAAAGTGAACACATTTATGTAAGTGTGCGTGCTGAAGATTGGCCATTATAACAATGTGGTCTATTGCTAAACATGACTGAAATGTTGCAGAGTTTCTTTGTTTTTTTCAGATTTGAATGGGACAATGTGCTTAACTGCAGCAACCAAGAAAAAAAAGAAAAGTGATTTTCCATGTTTATGCACAACAAAATCCAGAAGGAGAAATTCCCTAAACTGCCCTGATAACATCAACACTGGCCTACAAGCAAGAAATCATGACCTATGCCATAACTCTCAAGTCTCTCTTGAGCAGAGGTCTTTAACTAGATTCTATTATATGTAGAAATATGTAGGTAATAAAATAGCATCTGCCTATGGGTACTCATTTTATCTACACATCTGACAGTATGTAGATTTGTTGCTCTGAAATGTCATTTCTAGTGTTGCTTTCTTGGCAGCAATAAGTAGTTCAGTGCTTGAGATTCTGAATTTTTATCACCAAAGTTCCCATAAAACATTTCTAAAAGCACAGTGAGAGACAAGTAAGGTGGCCAAATACGTACCCATTACCAATAGGCAGGTAGAGTCAAGCCGGGTGTTCTGGCTCACTATGTTCACTAATGTGCCCTCATAATTTCTAACTGCAATAAATATAAGGCAGCACCGTGCAGACTTTGATGACTATTATTCATATATAGATTGATCACCAATAGGAATTGTGTTGAAAATAGCAATTCACAGCCCTTAAAAGCGTAGGGCAGATTAAGCTGCATTTCCAGAATTACTTCAGACCTTATTTCTCAAGCAGCTGATTTTGCACCCTCCCTCAGCCCCTTGATTTCAATGTAACTAGTAGGGAGATAAGGTACTACTCACAAATGACTAAGGCCATCAGCACGTATTTCTTGATCTATAGACCTAATTTCTGAAATAGATTTATTGACAAATTATAATCACCAGTTCATAAAGCTACAGTAAAGTGGCTCAGAAAGCAGCTCTGGCACAATATCCTACTGGAGGAGGTGACAGCAAGGTCCAAGGACAGATGCACTCTTTCCAATAGAGGGGAAAAGGATCTGCTAGATTCAGGGGAAGCATCAGCCCTGGCACTGAGGCTGGAGTATTATCTGCCACATTTGCCTGACATCCACAGCTTTAAGGGGCTGGAGTTGGGAGAGCCTTTGCTCCCATTCTGTTTGACAGCACAGTTTCTTCCAACTCAGACCTTGTGGAATGTATATTCTTTTGCATACGGCAGTTGCACTCTGAGACAACATTACAATAAGCAGACAGGTCTTGCCTCTCTTTCCCCCACTAGAAATGCACACCCAATTCTTCAGCTCCACATTGAAGCATGCATTTCTCTACCTGATAGCAAGCTCCACACCTAGGGAAGCAGAGTAGCATTCCACCTCGGTATCTCTCTGTGCACTTTCCACATGTAGAAGCACACTGCAGCATTTTGCCCTTAAATTGCATTTCTGCTCTGAAATGTGACTGGGTTAAAATAATCTTGTAAGGCTCAATGTTTAGTGTGTCTCACTCAATATTCAGTATGCTCCATTTACAAGTAGAATGATAGATTACCAAACTGCCAACCCTCCAAACACAACCTGAGATTTGACAGTCAAGTAGCATTCTTTCCTTCTCATACACCATTGCCAGCAAGAAATATCCTGTGGGCCAAATTCTGGTCTCATTTACATTTGTGTAACCCCCTTGTAGCTGAGCACATAAGCTGGAGAAAATAGGGCTGCACAGATATAAAAGAGAGCATAATGTGGCCTGCAGGATATTTATTATTGATGATAATGTATAAGAAATAAAAAAAGAACCCAGCTCAACTGAGAGATCCCAGATTGAATTTTCAGGGCTGGCAATTAGAAAAAATATTTGATTTGTAAAATTTGACATGGAAATCAGCTGGACACAGTAAGCATGGAAACCCCTTGATGCCCTTTTAAAAGTCACTTGTCACAGAAGATACGTACACATTTTTATTCATCAGGACCTTATATGACATTTTAAACAGATTTATTGAAAGAAAAGTGTCCCATCAATGGTGTTCTTACCTTGCACTCAAAAAGAACACAGTCCCCTGAATTTGAATACACAGTTTCTCTCTGTCCTTCGAAGTAGGTTCTGCCTTCAAATACGCACACCACTTTAGGATAAAACAAAACAACAATTTGGGTAAGAAAGTTTTCAGTACTCTGGCTATAAAACTGGCTTATTTTCTTAAAGCTAAGCATATTTCAAAATTAAGTGATCAATTCAACAACAAGTATATTCCATTCCAGGACACAGGAGTTTGGACAAGAGCAAAAAAGAACTGAAGAGGAGAGCCAAGAGAGGAGAAGGCCTCAAAAGCTAAGGGAGGAGAAGGTGTCAAGGAAAAACAGACCATGGGAAGCTTGCGAGAGAACACAGGACAAAATAGAGCCTGCAAGTCTTGACTAGGAACAAATCACTGATGACCATAGTAGCAGCAGTTTCAGCCAAGTGCAGAAGGTGGAAACCAGGCCAGAGGAGATTTAGTGGAAGGCAAATCAAGGTAGGCAGTCTAAAGTGCCCATCTGAAGGATGACATGATAGTAGTGGAACAGGTGGATGGAAAGCCAGTTTCCTGAGGATGGGGATGCTACTGCATGATGGGTAATCCCTGAAGTTGAATATGTTATATGTTATCATAGTGCTCTGATGTTTAACTACTCCAGGTAGGTATTTAAAAGTTCAGTTCTAGTACCTCAATTATTACCATTATTAAGTTTTATCTTTAAATTATATTTTATAATTTAAGAGCATATCTTCATTGCACGAGTTACTTGCACTGCAAGCAGGATCCGGCCTACAATTCTCAAATAGTATGGCTATATGCCAGCCATATATTGTGAGGTTTACTGTATCACACTGAAACATGTTTATACCAGTTTGCTCACTGACTATATTTTTAGCATTTAAAATTTTACGTAAAATATTTTCACATAATTTTTTTCCTTTTAAAAGGAGATAGCTATTGCAATTATTATGTGGAAAATATAAAGATTGAATAGTGCAAATGTCAGAAGCAGAAAATCTGATATATCTGTGTTGCTTAGGACACTGTCAGAACTTAAACAACAATAGTCAGACAGGAATAGATAAAGGCTTTAAAATTCTAGATTAAATGAGAAAGGTCTAATTTACTAATCATTGATGCAAAAACAACAATTCTAGATATCACTGAGATGATTTAAATCAGTTGCCCTAGAATTCATTTACAGATGGAATTATCTATCCCATTTAAATTGAGTTTACAATTTATGGGCAAATCTAAAAATAGATTATTTTCCATTTCACTACCATTATCATTACTGGTTTCAGAGTGGTAGCCTTTAGCCCACAAAAACTTATGCCCCAACAAATTTTTTAGTCTCTAAGGTGCCACAAGTACTCCTTGTTGTTTTTATTATTAATTATTATTATTATCATTATCATCATTATAGTGTTTAGTTTTTCCTTTACTCTTTTCACTATCAGACTATAAACATTTTTGCAAAATTTGTATTTATATTTTTGGAAAATTACCAACCAACTTTATATGTGTATGTTGGTGGGGGGAAGGAACATGGGAAAGCAGACTAAAACAACTTTTATTTTAATTTAATTTCCAAAATTTTACCTTCACTTTTTAAAGTATGGGCTGCATTTATCCAAGTGAAACTTGCCTACAGATACCAAATGCAGTCCTTTAGAATCATAGAATCATAGAATATCAGGGTTGGGAGGGACCTCAGAAGGTCATCTAGTCCAACCCCCTGCTCAAAAGCAGGACCCATCCCCAATTAAATCATCCCAGCCAGGGCTTTGTCAAGCCTGACCTTAAAAACTTCTAAGGAAGGAGATTCCACCACCTCCCTAGGCAACGCATTCCAGTGTTTCACCACCCTCCTAGTGAAAAAGTTTTTCCTAATATCCAACCTAAACCTCCCGCACTGCAACTTGAGACCATTACTCCTTGTCCTGTCCTCTTCCACCACTGAGAATAGTCTAGAACCATCCTCTCTGGAACCACCTCGCAGGTAGTTGAAAGCAGCTATCAAATCCCCCCTCATTCTTCTCTTCCACAGACTAAACAATCCCAGTTCCCTCAGCCTCTCCTCATAAGTCATGTGTTCCAGACCCCTAATCATTTTTGTTGCCCTTCGCTGGACTCTTTCCAATTTATCTACATCCTTCTTATAGTGTGGGGCCCAAAACTGGACACAGTACTCCAGATGAGGCCTCACCAATGTCGAATAGAGGGGATATTAAGGGCTCCTTTGTAAACTGGGTACCTTAACTAGTAAGACTCTGCAAGGCATGCCAGTCAGTATGCAATCAAAATTAACCCAAGTCTTACTTGGCTTTGTAAGTAGGGAAAGGCAAAAGATTGATGAAAATAAAAACCAGTCCTAACATTCAGGAAAAACTTGACCCAAACCAACTGGTTAAATCTCACAACTCACCTCCTACTAGTGGCATGATCTAAATCTGCTGCTGCTGAGTGGAACTTCCAAGAAGTTCCCCCAAATCTTGGGAGTGATGCAAATTTGGGGGAGGGGGTGTATCTTTAACAAGGAAGTTGGGAAATTCAAAAGGAATAGCAAAGAGCCCTGTACTGCTGCCTGTTGCTCGTACAAGAAGGAAGGCAGTAGAGCAGCAACTGCAATCTGAGTGAAGGTACAAAACCTCCCCCACAAACAGTGCAAAGGATAGATGCAGAGCCTCATGGAGATGGGGGCTGCCCTGTAGTGACTCCTGACAGTGGGAGGAAGGCTGTGGATCCCCAGTGAAGACACCTATAGATGGGTGGAGGGCAAAGTGCATTTCCAGAGAGAATGCTGTTGCTTCTGCTATAGTGAAATAAGAAGGCAGGAATGGATCAAGGGTGTCAGGTTGAGGGGTCCCTTCAGAAGATATATTTATCTCAGTTAACTTTGTATATGTTGCAAACACACAGATGCTTTTCCAAAGTGAATCAAGCCTTTTTACATTCACCGAGGACTAAGTTTAAGGTGGGTAATGGTGCACAATACATATTTATGGGACTGTTCTAAACTTACAGATTTGTGGAACACCATAACTAGATGGCAAAAATAATAGTTAATAGTATTGTTGGATGAAATCCATTTTTTTTGGTTGCTTATTTACTCATAGGTTAATTGATGATTAGTTGAGAGAAACGGAGAGGGATACTGAGAGCTTTCCTAATGGCCAAGAGATTAATTCTAATTAAATACAAGTCTACCCATCTTACATATTTATGTACGAAGGAGGCAAGATCAGCATCATGAATGCCTTATTAAGTGCTAGTATCACAGGACACAGGATGTGAATGAACCGAGGGCTTCTTGTGATCCCAGTGACTGTGCTAGTATCCCAGTGGTGTTCCATATATTTACGTGGTATGTCTGCTAGAATCCTGCAATTAGCCTGATTCTAATCCTTCTAATTATTGATTTATTTTTTAAAAATAACCAGGGCATATTAGAATAAGATGTAAGAGAGCCATTTAGGGGCCTGATCCAAAGCCCACTGAAATCGATAGGAAGTTTCCCATTAGCTTCAGTGGGTTCTGAATTAGGCCTTAAATCATCTAATCCATCTCTTTGACAGTGCAGAATTGTTACATACAGAATATTTTACAATGCTTTGTCCAGTCCTCTTTAAATGACTTGCTTGAGGGTGCTTCCAGCATTTGTTAGTGGAATAATTTCCCCTAATAGATTTTACTGTGAGGTAGTTTCCTTGCTATCCATCTTAAATGTTCCTTTTCTTAATGCCGTTCCATCCCACAGATATTTAGATTCCTTAGAACCCCAAATAATTTCTCTCCATCTGTGGTGTGTGTTCCATGCAAATACTTAAACAGTTTAAAAGCAAAACAGAACACCACTTCGCCCACTTCTACACATAGGTGTTGTCTAAGAACAATCCCTCAAAGGCAACTCAGAAATAAGCACACACAATTGTAGCAGTCCCTTAAACAGGTCTAGAGTGTGTAAATCATAAGCACTATATCGCATTTTGGGTGCTATATAATCTATATTATAATTATTTTAATTTTACATATTATATACTTATCATATTATAGGGCCTGCTCTAGGCCTTCCAAAGTCAGAGGGTGAAATTCGGCCCCACTGAAGTCAATAGCAAAACTCCCATTGGCTTCAGTAGGGCCAGGATTTCATCCCACAGGATTTTGACTATTCCAACAAAAACAGGATTGAGCTCACAACATCCTCAGATGACCAGATATCCCGATAAAATCGGGACTGTCCCGATATTTAGTTGTTTGTTCCGCGTACTGTCCCAATGTACGGTCGGGACGCCATTTGCCCCAATATTTTGCTTTGGCAGCACTCCGGCTTTTTTTTATTTTTTTTTTTTGCACTTGGGGCGGCAAAAACCTAGAGCTGGCTCTGGTTGGGGGGAGAGCCTGTGGCTGCCCCCGCACGTGTCCCGGTATTTTGTTCTTGTCATCTGGTCACCCTACAACATCCACATGTAAGTCTACTCACTTTTGTGCTATAAAATCTCAAGCTTGATGTTGGATTAGCATACATTTATAAGAAATTTCATAGTTGTGTTACTGATCCATCTAACACAAGGATATGTGAAATATACTAAAGAAAAGGTGATTGCCCTTTGTATGTATAAGTGCATTAATGTAAATTAGAAAATTATTAAAATAATGTTGTTGTAAAGTCTTTCTAAATGTTTATTTGAAGATGAATGCACTTCATTACGGAAGACAGAAAATTGAAATCTCATCATTTAAACTTCTTTTGTTGGATAACCAACTTAAAATAACTGATTTTATGTACTTTCTTTTCTGTTGAAATACAGCAGTTAGAAATGTCAAAGAACTAATTAGAAATACATAAGAAGTTTCAAAGAAATGTCAGGATTAATTTAAAAAAATATGTAATATCTGTTAAAATCTGCTGAAGGCTGTTTAATGTATGTGTCCATTTGTATTGATTATACATTTTTAATTTAACTTTCACACTAAGAAATATGATCTTCAGTGTTAAAGATAATATGGAATTGAAAATTAATCACATCAATGTCTAACGTTTTCTTTTGTGTTAATAATAGCCCAGGGAATATTTATTTTAGGATAATAATTTGATATAACATATAATTGCAAAAAATTGCACGCTTACTGAGCCATCACATGTCTGAATGACAATCACTGTCAAAGAAACATACCCAAGACATATGCTCAAAGCCTAATGTTCACATTTAGAGTATGTAGGAGGTTCATTTTCAGCACCGTACCCAAGGAGTTAGCTGCAAAAAAATTCTCCCATTGAAGTCCGTGGGGGCTGCATATCTAATGTCTCACTCACTACATTCAAAATGAACATATATTGTAGATTTCCTCTGAAACCTGCTGAATACTAAAAAATTTGGTTGTAGAATTTGTTTCCTCCATTTCCCATACTGGGTAAAACACAAAAGGTAAGAGGATATTTCATGGACTCATGCAAACCTCTGACCGCTAGAAGCTGGGGCTGCATGACGCAGGATGGATCACTCGATAAATTGCCTGTTCTGTTCACTCCCTCTGAAGCATCTGATACTGGCATCAGATACTGGGTTAGATAGACCATTGGTCTGATCCACTATGGTCGTTCTTATGTCTAGAGTTGAAAGAAAGCCTGTAGAGCTTGTTATATTCCCTTTCCTCCCCCTTAATGGCCCACAAGAGAGAAAAGAGGGGATTTGGGGAATAAGGGGAAGATTAAGAAAAAGGGGACATTGTGGTTAACATTCTCCTTCCCCCTGCTAGTTAAACAGCATCTGAGGGATTCTGTGCAGAGAGATGGGGTTCGTTGGATGAAATGTTGGGCCTTCAAGGTTCTTTGGTAATTGGGGGTGCCTGGTGAGTTGTCACATGAAATGTTGAGGCACAAAAAGGTTCCACAATATTTGGACAGTTCCCTTCAAAGAGAACATACACCTGAGGAGGAAGAAGGTGAGGAAGTTCTTGTGCAGAGCACCAGCACCTAGATTCCTGTTTCTCTCATCCAAGATAATTCAGCCAACAGAGCTTCCACAGCAACAACTTACATGCACTTCAGAGGTACCAGTTCCACTGTCTCAGTGCCACTTTGTCAAGGCTGATATCAGAGACATTGGCTACTATGCCAATTTGCCAGTGAATAGTCTTCTCACCCACTCCCTCCACAAAAGCTTCCATCTTCTTCCCTTTCTTCCTCCTATCAGTCCTCTTTCTCTATCCTTTGGCTGGCCACCCAGGAGCCCAAAAGAAGCAGCATTCTGGGTGTGTCAGGAGCGACCCAGAATTCTTGCCAGTTTGTCATCATACTTCATGAAACCCCAAAGGCTTGTCCCCTTAGGTGAGCACTGTCCACACTCAGAAAAATGTGATGGTGCCAGACTTCCCACTCCCCACTTTCCTCAGAAGGCACTTGGACCCTACTTCCTTGTCACTCACAGCTTGTTTTTTCTTCCTCCTGCCAGCAGATGTCACAAGCTTGTAGGTGTCCCATGATGATTGGGACTTTGTATTTCTATTTAGCTTAAGAAGTCCAAGAACATGAACATCTGGACCATAATTCTGTAACTGCAAAGTTTAGTGAAGATTTAACTTCTACCTGGCTAAACACCTCCCAGAAGGGGATGAATGATTAGTTTGTCATTCGTAACTCTTTGGACCATATCATAGTTCATCTTCTTAACTCCTCCTATTCCAAAGGACTATTGTATCACAGTCAGTAAATTACCTGATGGCTGATTGTTCTGAGACTTGATAGCTATTGTCTGTGTGAGATTCCATCTGTCATTGTGTGGGATTCTATCACAGATGGAATCCCACACATACAATAGCTATCCAGTCCCAGAACAATTATACCACAGATTAATTTGTCCCATTATTTCACAGCATTAACCACATCCTCTCCCCACCAACCTCCCCAAGCCCCTACCTAAAACAAAACTACTTCAAGCACAGCTTTCTAGAAAGGCAGAAGAGCAGGGATTCTATGAAGTCTATTAGGGATTCCTTCATTTCTGTTTGTACCTCATACCAGGTTATATTCAGTATGTTATTGACAGCTCATTGTCAAGCCATCATCTGTCCTCCATAATACCTTTTCCATCCTACTGGCCTCAAGATGATGCTATCCCTTCATGTGCTTTTTAGCACGCTGTTCTTTGGTGACAGAACAAGCAATCCAACTAACTCTTGCTATCTTTGCTATTCCGGTCACTTACTTATTGCTGTGAGGTACATGTGTACATCTCCCTGTAGTGTCTGAGCTAATTCTGTTTCAAACTTATCACCAAGTGACAGAGGGCAATTCAGGATGTCACTGAACTGTTCCATCCATCTTATTGAATCATCATCCTAGTCAGCTGATGAGCAACAAAACTGGTTTGAAAATTTGAGAAAGATTTCAATAATTTTGACATGTACTTTAAATCTTGGAATTTTCCTACCTGCCACATCTTCTGTTTGCCACAAAATTTTGCCTGGTTCTTCTCTGCCAATTTTAGGATGTCCTCTTTGGCCTCTTCTTGGTGACATTCTTCACTGTGCAGTCACCCTGCACAAGGTTTATGCCCTACATAAGTCCAACTTAAACCCTATTTGGAGGACTTAAGTGGTGCCTACTCTTTGTGCTGGCCTTTATCCCTGGGAATTTACACAGGGGTCCATTTCATCCTTTGTGAATTTCTATCTGTCTAATGCCAAGTCACTATTAAATTAATATGCGCTTCCTTCTCTCATTTATCCCTGGCAGTGTTTCATACAGGGTCTTCTTTGCTCACTTCCTGGGTATATGATGCTTTGTCAGAGTAGCTAGTGAATAATGAACTTTTTCCATTATTATTCTATGCCATCTCCTTCAACAACTTAAAGTGATTCCAGATTTCAAGATGGAAAATTTGCTGCTAGCTCTTCAAGTTAATCATTGTTGGACAACAGTGGAAGTAGGCTTCAGCAACTTCAGTAGAGAAAATCTGATTTGAAATTTCCTAAGGATCAGAAATTAAATAGTATTTATATCTTGCTTCTGATTAGTTGCAAAACAGGAGAAACTTTCTCCATTATTCTGAAAATGCAAAGTGGTTGGTCTAGTACTTTTATGAACACCTGTAAGTATCTGCAATGTGAGCCATATCTAATAATGCTAATAGGCAGTTTAGTCACACTGATGATGAGTCAATTTAAAATAATACAGATATCATTACACAAATATTTCTTATATTTTCATGGACCTTGCCTACTATGGGGAAATTATATAATTTATCTTGCCCACCTGTTCCTAAGCGAAGGCTCCTAAGCCATTCCTCTTACCCCCAAACTGAAGGCTCATCTAAGTATTCTTTGTGTCACCTTTCACAAACCAAAAAACAATTATACCGTTATCTGTAAAGGAGATGCTTGCAGAAATGTCAACTGGGCTGGCAGCCTAGAAAGTACTGTTGGAACCAGCAAAGTGAAGACAGATGGATCTGACAGATGAAGTAAAACTTTTATATTAGACAGCAGGATACAGAGTTTGAGAGAGAGTTTGTAATCGTATGAAGCCAATTTGGAGATCTCATGAATAAAAGTGAATGTGTGGCTGCCTGTAGTTAAACAGAGACCTGGGCTATCAATGACAGAAAAGTAGTGGCTAAAGGTACCTGACTAATCAGATATAAGTATAGCTAGCAAGAGGCAGAGGCAGAGCCAGATCATATTCCAGCAATATAGTGAGTCTATCTATGGTACTTATATAGCATCAATCACCACAGTATCTCTGTGCCACAGATTCCACAGCCAAATATGCACACTGGAGTTGAAAGGACAGTAAGTTAGAGCCCACTAATATGGCAAAGTTTATTTATGTCAACAAATAAGCCTCTACTGAAACAGGATAAAAAGATCTTAAAAATAAAAGTAAGCCACGAAACATGTAAATACTTATAGCCTCCCTTTCAGTTAAAACATATTTTATTGAGACATGTCACAACAGTATGAAAAGCCAACAGGAATATATACCTGTCTCTCCGGCAAAGGGAAATAATTTTTGTGAAAGGCTCCAAAGAAGCCTTCGGTGGAGGTGTGAGGCCTTGTAAGAGAAGTAACAATAGTTGTGCTATGGTAACCCGCAGTAACAGGTATAGTGTTATCTGAATTCAACACTATCATAAGTGGGAGATTGAAAAGGATTCCTCCCACCGCTTCACACACACAGGTTTCAGAGTAACAGCTGTGCTAGTCTGTATTCGCAAAAAGAAAAGGAGTACTTGTGGCACCTTAGAGACTAACCAATTTATTTGAGCGTAAGCATGCATCCGATGAAGTGAGCTGTAGCTCACGAAAACTTATGCTCAAATAAATTGGTTAGTCTCTAAGGTGCCACAAGTACTCCTTTTCTTTTCACACACACAGTGGTACTTCAAACTGTCAACCTGGGTAAATTGGGACAGCTCACATCAAGAGACTATTCCAATATCCTCATACAAAAAGACTGGTATGTGTAAGAGGTTCACAGCAATAGGAAAGGGGAACTATTTGCTTTTGAAAATGTTTGCATTATATATTGTGGCACACTTTGTTTATCTAGTGTCCATTCACAGTGAGAAATCACAGTACACTAACTCATCCTCTTTGTTCATTTCCTAAAAGCCTGATTCTGCAGCCTTTATTCACAAAGAGTAGCAGTTACTAGATAGTGGGGAAATTTTAAAAATGTTCTGTTTTTTCAAAATTTCCCCTGAAAATTATGTTCTCAATGAAAAAACCAAAAAGGAAAAATAATGTCATTCAAAAGTAGTTAACAGAAAAAAAATTGCCTTTTGGTTTTTTGCATTACCAAATATGTAAATAAAATTTTAATCAAAAGTTTTCTGTATACATTTTTATTTTAGCCAGAAAGCCCCATTTTTTTTAAAACAAAAAGTTATGACAAAACATACTCTAATCATTGCTTGGACAATTAGTCCCACTGGGGATCTCTCAGACAAATGCTATTCAACATGAGCAAGAGTGGCCTGTAATGATTAAAATGCTCGAGGAAACATATCCTCTTCTGTGTTTTGTATAGCACCAAGAATACTGACAGCATTCAACAAATAATAAAACCTCAAAATTATATATGCTCCTCATATCTGTTGATAAGGCAGCACTAGCTCATAAATGTTGCCTTTGCAGAAGAAAACACTATCTTTACATAGGGAATTTGAAGAAAGCATTTAATATCTTCTCTGTAAAAACATTAGATTGCTATTATCCACATGGCAACTATAATGTGAGTTGAAAACCTCATCCAAAAGATTGGATATTGACAGACATGCATGACGCTGATTGGCTTTAGGAGATTATACCGTATTGTACTTACTCAAACAGTACTGGGATTTTTTTTGGCCTATAAAACCAAAGCTTTGAAAGCTTGGGCATGGCTAATCCAATCAAAATGTCAATTGCCAAATACATTGCCTTGGTCATCCAATCCTCAAAGCAACTTTCACAGTTGAGCATTCAGACAATGAAATCCAATACCAAAGAAGAATGTTAGAGGCTACCAAGAGAAAAGAAACAATTAATTCCATTTTATAAACTATTGTATTCTGGTATACACGCAAGGGCTCATGAATAATACCTGCTCATATACATATACACGCATATATACTCATATACACGCAAGGGCTCATGAATAATAATAGCCTGCAGGGGGCGGGCAGTAGGGTGTCTGTTTGTTTGCGACAGGGAAGCCTGGCTGTTTAAAAATAGCCAGAGCTTCGCGAACCAGCTGAGCAGCGGGGACAGCAGAGCAGCACACAGCAGGAGTTTGCCTGGGAGTTCGCCTGGAGGGAGCCCAGTGAGGCTTACGTCTTGCAAACTGCTCTGAGGAAGCTCATAGTAGGAAGGTGATATGGAAGGGGGGGGGTTCAGCTGTTGTGACCTGCACTGAATGTGCCATGTTTGTCTTTCTTCCACAGGACAGAAGCGACTTTGTCTGTACAAAGTGCAAGCTGGTCTCCATATTGGAAGAGAAGATTGAAGGTCTGGAGCAACAGATAACAACCCTGCGTTGCATACGGGAAACTGAGGATTTCCTGGACGAAACTCAGGATAGGCTTCTAGGGGCACAAAGCTCTACAGATATAGAGCAGGTTGCACAGAGGAGCCAAGAGACCAGTGAAGAAGCTTGGCAACATGTGACCTCCAGAAGAGGTAAGCGGAATGTCCGGGTTCCAGTAACACAGACACAGGTAACTAACCGCTTTCATGTTCTCTCCACAGGTATCGTTGCGGAGAGTGGACCAGATGATATGTCTGGGGCGAGAAAGCAGAAGGAGACTCCGCTGGTTGGAAGGCATGAGATGCGCTGTCCTGAGGTTGGGGGTTCCACGACCACCACCCCCAAGAGGAGAAGGCGGGTGGTGGTGGTCGGGGACTCTCTCCTCCGGGGGACTGAGTCATCTATCTGCCGCCCTGACCGGGAAAACCGAGAAGTCTGCTGCTTGCCAGGGGCTAAGATTCGTGATGTGACGGAGAGACTGCCGAGACTCATCAAGCCCTCGGATCGCTACCCCTTCCTGCTTCTCCACGTGGGCACCAATGATACTGCCAAGAATGACCTTGAGCGGATCACTGCGGACTATGTGGCTCTAGGAAGAAGAATAAAGGAGTTGGAGGCGCAAGTGGTGTTCTCGTCCATCCTCCCCATGGAAGGAAAAGGCCTAGGTAGGGAGCATCAAATCGTGGAAGTCAACGAATGGCTACGCAGATGGTGTCGGAGAGAAGGCTTTGGTTTCTTTGACCATGGGATGGTGTTCCATGAAGGAGGAGTGCTGGGTAGAGACGGGCTCCATCTTACGAAGAGAGGGAAGAGCATCTTTGCCAGCAGGCTGGCTAACCTAGTGAGGAGGGCTTTAAACTAGGTTCACCGGGGGAAGGAGACCAAAGCCCTGAGGTAAGTGGGAAAGCGGGATACCGGGAGGAAGCACAGGCAGGAATGTCTGTGAGGGGAGGGCTCCTGCCTCATACTGGCAATGAGGGGCGATCAACAGGTTATCTCAAGTGCTTATATACAAATGCACAAAGCCTTGGAAACAAGCAGGGAGAACTGGAGGTCCTGGTGATGTCAAGGAACTATGACGTGATCGGAATAACAGAGACTTGGTGGGATAACTCATATGACTGGAGTACTGTCATGGATGGTTATAAACTGTTCAGGAAGGACAGGCAGGGCAGAAAAGGTGGGGGAGTAGCACTGTATGTAAGGGAGCAGTATGACTGCTCAGAGCTCCGGTACGAAACTGCAGAAAAACCTGAGTGTCTCTGGATTAAGTTTAGAAGTGTGTGCAACAAGAGTGATGTAGTGGTGGGAGTCTGCTATCGACCACCGGACCAGGGGGATGAGGTGGATGAGGCTTTCTTCCGGCAGCTCACGGAAGCTACTAGATCGCATGCCCTGATTCTCATGGGTGACTTTAATTTTCCTGATATCTGCTGGGAGAGCAATACAGCGGTGCATAGACAATCCAGGAAGTTTTTGGAAAGCGTAGGGGACAATTTCCTGGCGCAAGTGCTAGAGGAGCCAACTAGGGGGGGTGCTTTTCTTGACCTGCTGCTCACAAACCGGGTAGAATTAGTGGGGGAAGCAAAAGTGGATGGGAATCTGGGAGGCAGTGACCATGAGTTGGTTGAGTTCAGGATCCTGACGCAGGGAACAAAGGTAAGCAGCAGGATACGGACCCTGGACTTCAGGAAAGCAGACTTCGACTCCCTCAGGGAACGGATGGCCAGGATCCCCTGGGGGACTAACTTGAAGGGGAAAGGAGTCCAGGAGAGCTGGCTGTATTTCAAGGAATCCCTGTTGAGGTTACAGGGACAAACCATCCCGATGAGTCGAAAGAATAGTAAATATGGCAGGCGACCAACTTGGCTTAATGGTGAAATCCTAGCGGATCTTAAACATAAAAAAGAAGCTTACAAGAAGTGGAAGGTTGGACATATGACCAGGGAAGAGTATAAAAATATTGCTCGGGCATGTAGGAATGTTATCAGGAGGGCCAAATCGCACCTGGAGCTGCAGCTAGCCAGAGATGTCAAGAGTAACAAGAAGGGTTTCTTCAGGTATGTTGGCAACAAGAAGAAAGCCAAGGAATGTGTGGGCCCCTTACTGAATGAGGGAGGCAACCTAGTGACAGAGGATGTGGAAAAAGCTAATGTACTCAATGCTTTTTTTGCCTCTGTTTTCACTAACAAGGTCAGCTCCCAGACTGCTGCGCTGGGCATCACAAAATGCGGAAGAGATGGCCAGCCCTCTGTGGAGATAGAGGCGGTTAGGGACTATTTAGAAAAGCTGGACGTGCACAAGTCCATGGGGCCGGACGAGTTGCATCCGAGAGTGCTGAAGGAATTGGCGGCTGTGATTGCAGAGCCACTGGCCATTATCTTTGAAAACTCGTGGCGAACCAGGGAAGTCCCGGATGACTGGAAAAAGGCTAATGTAGTGCCAATCTTTAAAAAAGGGAAGAAGGAAGATCCTGGGAACTACAGGCCAGTCAGCCTCACCTCAGTCCCTGGAAAAATCATGGAGCAGGTCCTCAAAGAACCAATCCTGAAGCACTTGCATGAGAGGAAAGTGATCAGGAACAGCCAGCATGGATTCACCAAGGGAAGGTCATGCCTGACTAATCTAATCGCCTTTTATGATGAGATTACTGGTTCTGTGGATGAAGGGAAAGCAGTGGATGTATTGTTTCTTGACTTTAGCAAAGCTTTTGACACGGTCTCCCATAGTATTCTTGTCAGCAAATTAAGGAAGTATGGGCTGGATGAATGCACTATAAGGTGGGTAGAAAGCTGGCTAAATTGTCGGGCTCAACGGGTAGTGATCAATGGCTCCATGTCTAGTTGGCAGCCGGTATCAAGTGGAGTGCCCCAAGGGTCGGTCCTGGGGCCGGTTTTATTCAATATCTTCATAAATGATCTGGAGGATGGTGTGGATTGCACTCTCAGCAAATTTGCGGATGATACTAAACTGGGAGGAGTGGTAGATACGCTGGAGGGGAGGGATAGGATACAGAAGGACCTAGACCAATTGGAAGATTGGGCCAAAAGGAATCTGATGAGGTTCAATAAGGATAAGTGCAGGGTCCTGCACTTAGGACGGAAGAACCCAATGCACAGCTACAGACTAGGGACCGAATGGCTAGGCAGCAGTTCTGCAGAAAAGGACCTAGGGGTGACAGTGGACGAGAAGCTGGATATGAGTCAGCAGTGTGCCCTTGTTGCCAAGAAGGCCAATGGCATTTTGGGATGTATAAGTAGGGGCATAGCGAGCAGATCGAGGGACGTGATCGTTCCCCTCTATTCGACATTGGTGAGGCCTCATCTGGAGTACTGTGTGCAGTTTTGGGCCCCACACTTCAAGAAGGATGTGGATAAATTGGAGAGAGTCCAGCGAAGGGCAACAAAAATGATTAGGGGACTGGAACACATGAGTTATGAGGAGAGGCTGAGGGAGCTGGGATTGTTTAGCCTGCAGAAGAGAAGAATGAGGGGGGATTTGATAGCTGCTTTCAACTACCTGAAAGGGGGTTCCAAAGAGGATGGCTCTAGACTGTTCTCAATGGTAGCAGATGACAGAACGAGGTGTAATGGTCTCAAGTTGCAGTGGGGGAGGTTTAGATTGGATATTAGGAAAAACTTTTTCACTAAGAGGGTGGTGAAACACTGGAATGCGTTACCTAGGGAGGTGGTAGAATCTCCTTCCTTAGAGGTTTTTAAGGTCAGGCTTGACAAAGCCCTGGCTGGGATGATTTAACTGGGAATTGGTCCTGCTTTGAGCAGGGGGTTGGACTAGATGACCTTCTGGGGTCCCTTCCAACCCTGATATTCTATGATTCTATGATTCTATGATAATACAACAGCTAGCAAGGCCAACTGAGCACTGATAGAGATATCATTAAACTAATATTATTTCATGCATGCTTAAGTCCCACATGACGGAATTAGCCATTTTAATGGGGGAGACCCTCAAAAATAGCTGACTTGGTTGTACTTTATCAGCAGTGGCACTGAGTATTGGATCAGAGTTTGACACCTACTGGCTGCAGGTGATTTTCTGGTTATTTCAATTCCTGCTACTCGCAGCAGGTATTGCTGAGGGGAATTGCAAAAGGAGCCTGTCATAAATATAAAGGGAAAAGTAACCACCTTTCTGTCCACAGTGCTATAAAATCCCTCCTGGCCAGAGGCAAAACCCTTTCACCTGTAAAGGGTTAAGAAGCTAAGATAACCTCGCTGGCACCTGACCAAAATGACCAATGAGGAGACAAGTTACTTTCAAAGCTGGAGTTGGGGGGAACAAAAGATCTGTCTGTCAGTGTGATGCTTTTGCCGGGAACAGATCAGGAATGCTCTTCAGAACTCCTGTAAAAAGTTAGTAAGCAATCTAGCTAGAAATGCATTACATTTCCTTTTGTTAAATGGCTGGTAAAATAGGTTGTGCTGAATGGAATGTATATTCCTGTTTTTGTGTCTTTTTGTAACTTAAGATTTTGCCTAGAGGGATTCTTTATGTTTTGAATCTGATTACCCTGTAAGGTATTTACCATCCTGATTTTACAGAGGTGATTCTTTTACTTTTTCTTTAATTAAAATTCTTCTTTTAAGAACCTGATTGCTTTTTCATTGTTCTTAAGATCCAAGGGTTTGGGTCTGTGTTCACCTATGCAAATTGGTGAGGATTTTTATCAAGCCTTCCCCAGGAAAGGGGGTGTAGGGCTTGGGGGGATCTTTTGGGGGAAGACGTCTCCAAGTGGGATCTTTCCCAGTTCTTTGTTTAACACGCTTGGTGGTGGCAGTATAGGGTTCAAGGACAAGGCAAAGTTTGTACCTTGAGGAAGTTTTTAACCTAAGCTGGTAAGAATAAGCTTAGGGGGTCTTTCATGCAGGTCCCCACATCTGTACCCTAGAGTTCAGAGTGGGGAAGGAACCTTGACAGAGCCTCTCTGGGGAATTTTGTGGATGGAGAAGTGGTGTAAAGGCAAAACAATAATGCACATCTCACTAGCATATCTTATCAGTTCCTCACTTGTTTAACACACAAATACATCATTTCTCTCCAATGCGAGAATTCATTAGCAATAGGAACAGTTTAAGGCAGCTATTAGGAGTAAGCGTTCGATTGAGTTGTGAAAATAATAAAGGACTGCTTAAAAACTTGTATACTTTTTATTATTTTAAAGGGAAAGTATAAGATAAATAAAATAATGATCATGTCTCATCATTAAATTATTTAGAAGAAAACAAAGTTTTCTTCATTCTCATGTCTCAGCTGGTGGTTTAGAGACATGAAAATGATTACAGAGGATAAGCAATCCATAGAGAGAGGATGCCGCATCTTCTATATGGGTTATTTCCTTAGTAGGTGGTCTAGGAGGACAGAACCCCCTAGAAGCCAATGAAACTGCAATTGTTGGTGGCTGTTGCCCTCTCCCATGGGGAGAGATCCCATTCAATATATCTGGAAGCTATCAGAAAGGCTGGATTTAGGCACAGATTGGGTAGCACATCAAAAGTGGCGGCTAGGTCATGGTTTCTCCAAAGCACTTTACCCATGGGCCTGGATACAAAAGGAAATTGACTAGCACTTTGCTCCCCCATCCCTATCTCTTCACCCCTTCTCTCTTTCCCCTATTTGAATTCCTTCCTCTTCTTCTCTCCCTCCCCTGAACTGAAATAACAAGAGTAATTGGCATGATTATAAACTCTGCAGACAACCCTACTGAATGTTCCTTAAGCAAATTGTAAGCATTACTTTAATAGAGAGTAGTTTTCCATTTAATTTTAGGAAGTCTTGTAAAACTGAAAACAAGGTAAACGCATGCTTTGTCAATCTTGATTAACAATTCAGTTATGCAAAACTACCCAAATTAATTCTATATTAAATTTCAACATTCATTATCAAATAGCACATAAGCAAGAGGAAATCAAAATCAGGCACCACCAACAGAATCAGACTTTTAAAAAGCAAAGACATTATATAGGGTTTTATTTAGCTCTAATTCTAAGCCCCTAGTTCTCATGATTGCAAGAAGTTAGAAACCAGTGTCATTTAGAGTTGTCATAAATATAAAGGGAAGGGTAAACACCTTTAAAATCCCTCCTGGCCAGAGGAAAAGCCCTTTCACCTGTAAAGGGTTAAGAAGCTAGGATAACCTCGCTGGCACCTGACCACAATGACCAATGAGGAGACAAGATACTTTCAAAGCTGGAGGCGGGGAGAAACAAAGGCTCTGTCTGTCTGTGTGATGCTTTTGCCGGGGACAGAACAGGAATGGAGTCTTAGAACTTAGTAAGTAATCTAGCTAGATATGCGTTAGATTCTGATTTCTTTAAATGGCTGAGAAAATATGCTGTGCTGAATGGAATCCTAGAATCCTAGAATATCAGGGTTGGAAGGGACCTCAGGAGGTCATCTAGTCCAACCCCCTGCTCAAAGCAGGACCAATCCCCAATTAAATCATCCCAGCCAGGGCTTTGTCAAGCCTGACCTTAAAAACTTCTAAGGAAGGAGATTCTACCACCTCCCTAGGTAACGCATTCCAGTGTTTCACCACCCTCTTAGTGAACTGCAACTTGAGACCATTACTCCTTGTCCTGTCCTCTTCCACCACTGAGAATAGTCTAGAACCATCCTCTCTGGAACCACCTCGCAGGTAGTTGATAGCAGCTATCAAATCCCCCCTCATTCTTCTCTTCTGCAGACTAAACAATCCCAGTTCCCTCAGCCTCTCCTCATAAGTCATGTGTTCCAGACCCCTAATCATTTTTGTTGCCCTTCGCTGGACTCTCTCCAATTTATCCACATCCTTCTTGTAGTGTGGGGCCCAAAACTGGACACAGTACTCCAGATGAGGCCTCACCAATGTTGAATAGAGGGGGACGATCATGTCCCTCGATCTGCTCGCTATGCCCCTACTTATACATCCCAAAATGCCATTGGCCTTCTTGGCAACAAGGGCACACTGCTGACTCATATCCAGCTTCTCGTCCACTGTCACCCCTAGGTCCTTTTCCACAGAACTGCTGCCTAGCCATTCGGTCCCTAGTCTGTAGCTGTGCATTGGGTTCTTCTGTCCTAAGTGCAGGACCCTGCACTTATCCTTATTGAACCTCATCAGATTTCTTTTGGCCCAATCCTCCAATTTGTCTAGATCCCTCTGTATCCTATCCCTGCCCTCCAGCATATCTACCACTCCTCCCAGTTTAGTATCATCCGCAAATTTGCTGAGTGCGCAATCCACACCATCCTCCAGATCATTTATGAAGATATTGAACAAAACCGGCCCCAGGAACGACCCCTGGGGCACTCCACTTGACACCGGCTGCCAACTAGACATGGAGCCACTGATCACTACCCGTTGAGCCCGACAATCTAGCCAACTTTCTAGCCACCTTATAGTGCATTCATCCAGCCCATACTTCTTTAACTTGCTGACAAGAATACTGTGGGAAACTGTGTCAAAAGCTTTGCTAAAGTCAAGAAACAATACATCCACTGCTTTCCCTTCATCCACAAAACCAGTAATCTCATCATAGAAGGCGATTAGATTAGTCAGGCATGACCTTCCCTTGGTGAATCCATGCTGACTGTTCCTGATCACTTTCCTCTCATGTAAGTGCTTCAGGATTTATTCTTTGAGGACCTGCTCCATGATTTTTCCAGGGACTGAGGTGAGGCTGACTGGCCTGTAGTTCCCAGGATCCTCCTTCTTCCCTTTTTTAAAGATTGGCACTACATTAGCCTTTTTCCAGTCATCCGGGACTTCCCCCGTTCGCCACGAGTTTTCAAAGATAATGGCCAATGGCTCTGCAATCACAGCCGCCAATTCCTTTAGCACCCTCGGATGCAACTCGTCTGGCCCCATGGACTTGTGCACATCCAGCTTTTCTAAATAGTCCCTAACCACCTCTTTCTCCACAGAGGGCTGGCCATCTATTCCCCATGTTGTGATGCCCAGCGCAGCAGTCTGGGAGCTGACCTCCTGGATATTCCTGTCTTTGTGTCTTTCTGTAACTTAAGGTTTTGCCTAGAGGGATTCTCTGTGTTTTGAATCTGATTACCCTGTAAGGTATTTACCATCCTGATTTTACAGAGGTGATTCTTTTTACTTTTTCTTCTATTAAAATCCTTCTTTTAAGAAACTGAACGCTTTTTCATTGTTCTTACGATCCAAGGGTTTGGGTCTGTGGTCACTTATGCAAATTGGTGAGGATTTTTATCAAGCCTTCCCCAGGAACGGGGGTGCAAGGTTTTGGTGAGGATTTTGGGGGGAAAGACGTTTCCAAACGGGCTCTTTCCTAATAAAATAAAACCGGTTAGACGTTTGGTGGTAGCAGCGAAAGTCCAAGGACAAAAGGTAAAATAGTTTGTACCTTGGGGAAGTTTTAAGCTAAGCTGGTAAAAGTAAGCTTAGGAGGTTTTCATGGAGGTCCCCACATCTGTACCCTAGAGTTCAGAGTGGGGAAGGAACGTTGACAAGAGTACTTTCCAAAATATTAGCTTTCTCCTGTCACTTCAGTACCTACAAATCACATGTAAATGGTAAGCCAGTTGAGGATTTGAAATCCTTAAATGGGTAAAAGACATTGGGCCAGATCCTCACAAGCTGTATATTGGAGTAGTTCCAGTCTCCTAAGTAAAACTACACCTGTGTGCACCAGCTGAGAATCTGGCTCAACTACAAACACACAATAAACTGGAATTAAAAAAAAAAAGTCTGTTAATGACAATAATCCTTCTTCATTTGCAATGGTAGGCATATTTCGGTGGGCAATGCCGTATAGTCCCTGGTCCTGCAAACAATTACACATGTGCACCTTAGCTACATTAGTACTCCCATTGAGTTCAATGAGACCATTCACATATGTAAAGTTGAGCCTGTCTGCACTATAACTGGGTTATAGTATATGCTTGTCCATGGGAGTGTGGCACTACTTTTTCTTATTGATGTATGACAGCCAGCTTATTATTTTTCCCCCAAGAAATATATTTGTGCCCTCCTTTTCTCACTCTGAACTGCCTTTCTACAGAGGTCGAGATACACAAAGCATATTTTAACTGTGGTCTACTAATGTTAAACCTGCAGAAGACAGAAAGTACAATTTTCCAACCCCAACACTGAATATGTGAGTTGATGATTTTTACCCACTCTTCACAGTACAAGAGTCCATATTAATTCATGGCTTTTGTTGCGTTTTTACAAAACCTCAGGTGTGCGCCAAGGATTTATTCTGACCCTGGCAATATTCTGTCAAGCTATCAGTTGGATATTAGGACTTGCTGCACCACACATCGGAATCAAGGTTAGACAAAAGTGTTCACCAACCAAGTCTACATTGACGATGCTGCCTTGCTTGTGGAGAAGTCGGAGAATTTCAGTACCCACCCTCCAAGCTCTCCCCGTTACAACCCGCATTATGGGGTTGAATGTCTCATGGCAGAAGATCAAGGTCTAGAACTCTGGAGCTGAGCCACCAAAACCCCTGGTTCAGGTGGGATCGAGTATCGTGGAGAGCACTGACAAGTTTATTTACCTAGGCTGCAAGCAAGTTCCAATGGTCACAGCAAACCAGACATTCTTTGATGAATATGTCTCACCACCTCCTGCATGAAGTTCATGTCCTACCTATGGATGCAAAAAATGTCTTTGCACGGAGACAGAATTCAGGATCTATCAAACCTGTGTACTACCTATATTATTATATGGGTGAGAAACCTGGACCCTCTTACAGGCAGACTTGGAGCAGTTAGAGGCATTCCATATGCATGGTCCGCAACAAATCCTGAACATAAAGTAAATATTTGTCAACCTCTCAGAGATCTGCCCTTGCTTCAGTCACTCATTATATTCAAACGCAGCATTGCATGCTCTTCAGTCATGTGGTCAGGACTGACAAAAATAGCCCCCAAGTCCAACCCTTCTTCTAGTGCCAACAAGCATCTGTGCCCAAGTTCAGGAGTCTCCAACACTCCTCCTGGAGCTAGGTTATAATTCAAACAGTCTCACTCTCCTTAAATCAGGAGTCCACGGCCCTCCTCCTAGAGCTGGATTATAATTCAGGCCAGGTGCAGTCCTCCATCAACTTCTCTCAAACTGACTCCTTTTTACTCAGTCCTTTCACCTGTCAGTTTGGAGAGGTCAGCAGTCCTCCTGGTGCTGCTAGTCTCCCTCATGCTGGAGAAAACAGCATATATGCGGCCCTCCTTCCCAGAGCTCCTCCTGATAGTCTGGGCAGGGCCGTCCTTAGGCATACGCAGCATACACAGTTGCGTAGGGCACTCGAAATTTTGGGGCACCATTCCCCTCGCTGGCCGCGGCTGGAATCCTCTCTTCTGCGGCCCTCCTCCGCGCTGGGCCGGTGAGCTTCTCCCCGCCCCCAACCACATCCCCTCCCTCACTCACTCCTCAGTCTCAGCTCCAGCCTCTGGCTCTGCTGCCCCAGCCCAGGGGAGCCCAGAGCAGTGCAGCGGGTCACTGGCGGTGCGGTGACCAGGGCCACCACCGCCCAAAGCGGAGTCCCTCCCTAGACCCTGCCTGCCTGCGCCGCTCGATCTCCAGCAGGGGCCGGGCCAGGCCAGGAGGAGCGAAACTTCCACATGAGTCAGCAGGGGGTTGGGGAGTGGGGGGAAGGAGAGTTGGGCTGAGAGGGGGCGGGAGGAAGGGAGGGAGAGGGAGACTTAAAGTGACAGTGCGCTCACCGTCTCTCACATATACTGTCTCCCTCACACACAGACTGGCTCTCACCCCCACATACACTCTGCCTCTCACAAGTCACAGTTCCCCAGTACAGATTGTCATACACACAGCCTCACACTCTGTCACACAGTCTCCCAACACACAGCCACACGCACACTGGCTCTTTGTTGGGCTCTCTCTCACACACACACGTGCACACACACACTTATTGTTGTTGTTGTTATTACTGCTTGGTACTTCCTGTCAAAATGCTTGTGGTGAGCCAGGAGTGGCAAGGGGCTGCAGGAGGGCCGTGGGCTCTGGCAAGATGCAGCCCCCATGTGACAGCGCGAAGCCTGCCTTGAGCCACTGCCGCAGCATCTGCTGTGTACGAAGCTTGGTATGTGTCAGCAATGGGGGGGTAGGGTTCTGGGGGTCCTGGGTGGTGGCTGTGCCCCCTCGACACACTGGGATCAGCGGCGCTGGCTGGGGACCACCTTCAGTAGAGCATAGGGGCATCAGTTTAATAATACTGTGTAGGGCCCCATAAATCCTAAGGATGGCCAGGAGTCTGGGACAGAGGGGAGCCTTGCTCCCCCTGCACTCCAAAGCTCCTGGTCTGGGCTCTTAGAGGAATGGTAGCGTGAGTCCCATTCCCCCCCTCACCAAAGCACTAATTGAGACCACTCCCTGGGATCACTTTCTCCCTCCCAGTATCTGCCTCTGTCCCTTCCTAGGGCTTGTGTATATCCAAACTCCCAAAACTTTAAAGGACCATGCCATGGAATAGGAGGTTGGCTGACTCCTACTACCTTTAAAGGGATAGACCACTCCTGTAAAAAGGTCCTGGTGTAGTCTGAGGCTCCAACATGCTACCACAATATCAATAATACGACAAATACAAATATTGTTCAAATGAACCCATTTGTCCTTGAATGACATTTTTCAACTTAAAGACCTGATGATACATCTGTTTGGTTCCAGATCAACCCTGGAATGCTGAACGTTGCTCCCTGAAAGCTACAAATCTGTGTATTTGTTTTGCAATGTGACCTTCAGTCTCCAGAACAAGGAATAAGCACAGAGCCTTCATTCTTCAAGGGTGAGGAACTCTTCTTTTTCTTTAAACGTTTTATTTAACAAACAAAGCATCTTGAGCTCTGTTCAAATACACTTAGATAAGATTAGACTAGAAAAATGTGAAGTTTTATGAAAAAAGAAGGAAGGACAGGGCTTTTGCAACCTACGATCAATTGTCAGCAAGAGGGAAGACTGATTGGGATTAAATTTAAACAGCCCTGGTAAAAAGCTTTCCACCCACATGAGAGAAAAAAAATGTTGTGCACCACCTAACGGAGCAAGGAAAGAGCAAGGAAACAGAAACCAGGGGGTTATTTTTATTTATTTGCTCACGCTTTTAAGACTCAGTCCTGCAGTTTTTACTCAAGCAAAAAGCTCCATATAACATGGCACATCACCACAGGGGCACATCCTACTGTCTGCCCTAAGGATTAGCTCCTCCAGTGGTGCCTCTTTTGGTGGTACCTCTCCTGACATTGTCTTTCTGTAGACCCGTGTCACTCCAGAAACCTCAGTGTCCTCTTCATAGCTCCAGCCATGTCACCAACTGTGTTTTCCCCTTCCAGGGGTGGGTATCACTGTCCTTAGGCTAGCCACTTCCCCAGTGGCTGGTGGAGGGGACCCAGACCTACCCACTACTCCAGATCCCAGCCCAGGGACTCTATAGATGGCAGCCTCCTGCTACATCTCTAACGTCTCTACACACTGCTACAATTCCTTGGGCCTCTTCCCCACAGCATCAGTACCTTCTTCGCCATCACCTCAGGGCCTTCAGCTGTCCAGTCTCAGTAGACAGCCAGGAGTTCCCTCTTGCTCCCCTGATCCCTGCTAGCAGCTGCTCTGTCCAAGGCACTTACAGTTCTCTCAACCCCCCGAGACATAGTCCTCATAGAATCATAGAATATCAGGGTTGGAAGGGACCCCAGAAGGTCATCTAGTCCAACCCCCTGCTCGAAGCAGGACCAATTCCCAGTTAAATCATCCCAGCCAGGGCTTTGTCAAGCCTGACCTTAAAAACCACTCCTCCCAGTTTAGTATCATCCGCAAATTTGCTGAGAGTGCAATCCACACCATCCTCCAGATCATTTATGAAGATATTGAACAAAACCGGCCCCAGGACCGACCCTTGGGGCACTCCACTTGATACCGGCTGCCAACTAGACATGGAGCCATTGATCACTACCCGTTGAGCCCGACAATCTAGCCAGCTTTCTACCCACCTTATAGTGCATTCATCCAGCCCATACTTCTTTAACTTGCTGACAAGAATACTGTGGGAGACCGTGTCAAAAGCTTTGCTAAAGTCAAGAAACAATACATCCACTGCTTTCCCTTCATCCACAGAACCAGTAATCTCATCATAAAAGGCGATTAGATTAGTCAGGCATGACCTTCCCTTGGTGAATCCATGCTGGCTGTTCCTGATCACTTTCCTCTCATGTAAGTGTTTCAGAATTGATTCTTTGAGGACCTGCTCCATGATTTTTCCAGGGACTCCCTAAGTGCCTAGCAGCCACTGACTACCTCTGGCACTGCAGCTCCTTTTATGTGAGGCCCCTGGGCCCTGATTGGCTGCTCCTTTCAGCCTCTCTCTCTTTGGCTGTTTCCCTTGTAGCCACTCTAGGCCCTGTGGAGGACTCACCTCCGTTGCTCCACTGTAGGGCAGGGCATGGTTAATCCCTTCTACAGCTGTGTGGGGTTAACACCCCATCAGACTCCCATGGAATAATGTTCAAGGATTCATGTCAGGAACATGGACAGAGAGCTAGGCTTAACTATGTGGAACGGATAAAAGGAAGAAGATTTGTGTGATGCTCTGTATCCCAAAGCAACACCTTGGCACCCCTATATTTACCACGGTCATATAATTATGATATGTTCGCACAAAGTATGCCTTGTGAGGTATCATTTTAAAAGTCTTGATCTGTTGAACATTAATATCCTGTTGGATTATATACGCTATAATTGTATGCAAAGTTATGAAGTTTTGCTATGTGTGTGTTACTGAAATATGTTGTAAGATTGGAAACACCTACAACCAGCCTTTCAGGTACAACAATGGAGAAACCAGACAGCGTGAATGGCCCATTAAGGGGAATCCACGCTACCAAGGACTATACAATGAAGACTTCTTAGAGGTCGCACAGACAATGGACACTGCTTGACTCACCTCATAGCAAAAGATCTTTTCAGCAAGCTGGAAGAACCTATAAAAGTGGGGAAGTGACTTCATCATTTGTCCTCACTCCCCTCACAACTCAACACCTGGGAACATGTCTGGAGAACAAACACTTTGAATGGGGGAGGTTGTCACAGGCTGGAAAGGAGAATCCCAGCTTGTGTATTAAGGAACTATACCATCAGGGTGAGACTGCTTGATTCAAATCCTGTCTAGTTTACAGAACTCAGATTGCGATTTTACTTTTTTTTTTTTTAGGTAACGAACTTTGATCTGTACACTTACTACTTATAATCACTTAAAATCTATATTTTTGTAGTTAATAAATCTTTTTTACATTTTACCTAAAACAGTGAGTTTTGGTTGAAGTGCAAAGGGAAGCGCTAGTGCATGTCCTCTCCAAGGTGAAAGAGGGGCAGACTGGGTAATAAAATTACACTGGTCAGGCTTCTGACCAGGGCAAGACAGTACAGCTTTGGAGTCCTAGGCTGGGGAGTTGTGGGAATTGGCTGAAGCCTCTCTATCATTGGTTCATGAGTGGCTGGCAAAAGGATTCATGTACCTCAGTTGGGTGTGTCCCTGTCGTGGATGTCTGTGTAAGTGCAGTACCTGGAGGGGTTTGCAGCTTGCCACAGCATCACAGTGTAAGAGGGAATCCAGGTTGGTAAGACAGAGGGCTCAGCTGTACCCCAGCTTCAGGTTTCACCCCGGGGAACCTGTCACAATTTGGCAGGGTATTGTAATGACGGGAAGGAACGATTGGAAACTAGCATGTGATTCCTTTATTAACCAATAACACTTATTAACCCAAAACTCAATAACATGAGAAGTTTTTGAATATGCATCCTTCCCTGACTAACAACTCTGTATATATGGAGGTAAAGACCTAATGGCCAATGTTTAAGTCTATAATGATTTTTATAATTTTATGATTTCCTACCCTGGTAAAAGGCCTGCAACTGTATAATGCAGCATACTGTATGCAAAAGTTGACATTACCTCTGTGTTTTGTGACAAAGTTCCTGCTCTGCCTTTGTGGGTCTTGCCCTTATTGGCGGATTTGCTCACCTTGGAGCTTCACGGCAGCCCTCAGCTTGGCCGTTTTTCTGAACCCACAGTCCAGGTCAACTCCTCCTGTGTCTGACCAGGATTTGGTGGGAACCCGGGCCCACCCTCTACTCCGGGTTCCAGCCCAGGACCCTGTGGAATGCAGCTGTCTAGAGTGCCTCTTAGAACAGCTGTGCGATAGCTACAACTCCCTCAGCTACTTCCCCATGGCCTCCTCCCAACACCTTCTTTATCCTCACCATAGGCCCTTCCTCCTGGTGTCTGATAATGCTTGTACACCTCAGTCCTCCAACAGTCCGCGTTCTCGCTCTCAGCTCCTAGTGCCTCTTGCTCCCAGCTCCTCACACGCACACCACAAACTGAAGTGAGCTCCTTTCTAAAACCCAGGTGCCCTGATTAGCCTGCCTTAATTGATTCTAGCAGTTTCTTGATTGGCTGCAGGTGTTCTAATCAGCCGGTCTTAATTGTCTCCAGAAGGTTCCTGATTGTTCTGGAACCTTCCCTGTTACCTTACCCAGGGAAAAGGGACCTACTTAGCCTGGGGCTAATATATCTGCCTTCCATTACTCTCCTATAGCCATCTGGCCTGACCCTGTCACAGTTTATACTAGGAATTGACTTTCTGTTGATTTAGATGTACAAAGGATTCATTCAAAGTCATTTCTGTGGACAGAACAGTGCAGAGCACCTTGATAATACAACCTACCATTCTATAAGTCTGTAAAATCGGATTACTAGAGGATGCTACAATTTCAGGAATGTATGGAAGTAATCTGCTCAAAACTAGAACAAACATCTACAACCAGAAATCTGTCTTTGTTATGGGGGCAAACCTGAATATAAAATGTCAGACACAAAACATATATCTCAGAAAGGGAAATGTGAGCCTAATTTAAAAGAGGCAGCTTAAGGAACTGACGCTAGAGTTTAGATGACTTTCTCAAGGGAGAGATGATATAGGGTGAATCAAAGTACTTCATCATTCCCTACCTACGGAGAGTGCAAAATTCCACTTGCTACAATAATAAGCATTTGGGTGCCTTTTTCAGAACAAGCTAGAAAAAAAATCTTATTTTCAGGTTCAGAACAGGGTAGAAACTTCCCCTGCTAACAGACATCAAGGTTTTCATCCCCATTTTATTACATCAGGCAATGATGCCCATTGTAGCACAGTTTTAATGCCAAGATAGATACATAAGTAGGATACAGCAATCACCACAAGCCAGCTATGAAAATTTACCAGCCCTAGCACAAAATCTTCTCACTTTATCCCCCCATTTGCCATGATGATTAACAATGTAAAACAAAAACAAAACAAAAAAAACAGTAAATGATATTTTGATATTTGATTCATCCATTAAGAAAAGTTATGTTTAACAAAAAAATTAAGAGAGTTTCACAAAATTCCACCAATTAAATAACTGGCTAAAATGAAATTTGGGAAACCAGAATTAAAAATTTCAATACAGTATACTTTTTCCAAGATGGAAACCAGTGGAGGGTTACTGCCAGAATTATCACTAGGAGCTCAAACTTATAGTCAAAATTTATGCAAACACATTTTCCAGATAAACTAGTAGTAAATTTGATAGAAACAGTATATAAAAGAAAATTCTAGTCAGCTATTTTAAGCTGTTGCATAATTTTCTACACAAGTGGATAGCACTTCCCTCTTAATGCAAATAAATACAGAAGGCAAGACAAAAAGGACACATCAAAATGACTTCTAAATGGTTAGAGGTGCAGAATAATGATGAGAGAAGAAATCTAGGAATTATTGTAGCCTTCAGCCCAATACCCAATTGCAGTGAAAAAAGCAAATATGGTGGCAGAGTACATCAGATAGGTCACGAGAGTTTTTAAGTACAGGGGTAGGAAGACAAAGATCTTTTTGAAGGGAACAGACACAAATAGAACTGAGGAATATGTGACAGGATTGTCACTAAATATCCTAATCGTGTTACAGGTTTAAATTTTTATTTAATTACAAACACATGTGTCATATGTTCTAAGGTTGCCCCAGTTAGAATTTTGGGATGCCTTATTAGACTGTTAATATAATGAGACGTAGGATAATAAAGCAATGACAAAATGTCTGACCTGTGAAAAGAGCCCCATCTAATTCAAATGCAAGAAATCTTGGATTCCTTACTAAACTCATCATTAGATGCTCCTTGCTGTATTGTTTATATCAGTATCTTTTTTTAAAAAATTATATTATTCTTTGTTTAACCCTATGTTACCCTTCTCTTATAATGTCACATGGGTAAGATCACACTCTGTTGTGTTTTATTTTTCAATTTAGTTTTATTCTCCCCATTCCTTCTATTTTTTAAGAGCTGTTGGGACACTGCACATATGGCTCTTTTGACAATGACACCTTGCCTTTTTGCAGTACCTCCCCTTCTATGCTCCTCTCCCTTCCTCCAAGATCGCCCTGTCCAGTGTAGCAGTTCTGCCATCAAAAAGGCCTGAAACTGCCATTGTTCTCTTTTTTTTTTTTGCACAAAGTACATAGCTCCCACCGAGTCCTAAATCTGTTTTGACAGTCTAGCCCATCAGATGCTGTGATGTGCTCTCATGCTGCACTTTGTTATTCCTTTGTGACCTTAATGGATCTTTTCAAGCCTTTCAGTTCTTGGGTTTTCAGGTACAACCAGACTCGTCCTTTAAAAGAGCACACAGTCCTCTACAGATCACTGTTGCTGGTATCACAGGCATTGTACTCCAAAATACAAACTTTCAAGCATGTGCTAGAATATCTAGTACAGGTTTCTGAATTGGCCATGCACTCCCTGAAATATAACTTAAAAAAAATCAAATAGGACAAGTGTAGAGTGCCTTTAGCTCATTACCAGCAAGAATGAGCATCTTGAAATCACTACACAAACACACACACACACACACACAAAATGTGATTTTCCTACATATAGAGTGAACCATATTTTTCTTACTACTTACAAGATGACAGCTATTGAAGTAGAAGTAGTGACATGCTGGAAAGATTGGAACACTGTCGAAATGCCTACTCCCAGTAGTATGAATGCCAAAATATTCATATCGAACATATGTTCGATTTTATTTGCACTGGAAATAAAAAAAATAATTTGCTGCAGGAATTTTATATTTTGTGAACTCCCTGGTGAGAATGTTATGAAAAGGAAAGGAAAAGAGCTAAAGTTCTACACAAGAATAGGTTATAAGGGAAAAAGATGCCTACAGCTACTTTTCAATGTGAAAATATTTTAAATTCTCTAATGGTAATATTACCAATATTGTATTTCAGTTTGTTCTTAGGACACATAGGATTGCTGTACATGAATGCAAAGATATTTTAACGAATAGCAATATGCTTAAATTTACTTTATTTTATCATTCATTCCTTAGGCAAAGAGACTAAAATTAGGTTACTTACCATTAACTGGAATTCTCCTAATACAGTGATACATTGCCCCCAGATCTATAGTCTTCCAGTTGAGTGCCATTATGTGCAGATCCCCCATAACCATTAAAAAACAATTATCCAAGGAGGGAGCCACAAACTCTGATGCATGAAAGCTTATAGAGAGGCACAATGCATTTACTTGCTCAGTTCATGCTTGTTCAGGACTCAGACTCCGATTAAAAGGGGACAGAGGAATGAGGAAGGGAGAGCTGGAGTGTGTGTAAGTGTCAAGGTTCCTCCCGCACTCTGAACTCTAGGGTACAGATGTGGGGACCTGCATGAAAAGCCTCCTAAGCTTATCTTTACCAGCTTAGGTCAAAACTTCCCCAAGGTACAAAATATTCCACCCTTTGTCCTTGGATTGGCCGCTACCACCACCAAACTAATACTGGTTACTGGGGAAGAGCTGTTTGGACGCGTCTTTCCCCCCAAAATACTTCCCAAAACCTTGCACCCCACTTCCTGGACAAGGTTTGGTAAAAAAGCCTCACCAATTTGCCTAGGTGACTACAGACCCAGACCCTTGGATCTTAAGAACAATGAACTATCCTCCCAACACTTGCACCCCCCCTTTCCTGGGAAATGTTGGATAAAAAGCCTCACCAATTTGCATAGGTGACCACAGACCCAAACCCTTGGATCTGAGAACAATGAAAAAGCATTCAGTTTTCTTACAAGAAGACTTTTAATAAAAATAGAAGTAAATAGAAATAAAGAATTCCCCCCTGTAAAATCAGGATGGTAGATATCTTACAGGGTAATTAGATTCAAAAACATAGAGAACCCCTCTAGGCAAAACCTTAAGTTACAAAAAAGATACACAGACAGAATTAGTTATTCTATTCAACACAATTCTTTTCTCAGCCATTTAAAGAAATCATAATCTAACACATGCCTAGCTAGATTACTTACTAAAAGTTCTAAGACTCCATTCCTGGTCTATCCCCGGCAGAAAACCAGTATATAGACAGACACACAGACCCTTTGTTTCTCTCCCTCCTCCCAGCTTTTGAAAGTATCTTGTCTCCTCATTGGTCATTTTGGTCAGGTGCCAGCGAGGTTACCTTTAGCTTCTTAACCCTTTACAGGTGAGAGGAGCTTTCCCCTGGCCAGGAGGGATTTCAAAGGGGTTTACCCTTCCCTTTATTTATGACAGTAAGCAATCTATTCTGAGCATTCCAGTAACTGTAAGTAAATTATGTTTTAGTTTCCAGAAAGTTGCCTTCAGGGTGCAGGAGACTAACTAGCAATGGGTTTCCTTCTCAGGAGGAAACTGTTGAGTAGCTAGTAGATGAGAGACTGTAGCATTGCTTTCCTGATGCAAGGAACTCATCTATTTTATAAATTCAAAAAGTAGTGCTCATTGAAGGCACAAGCCAAGCCCCAAGTGGTCCTCTAGAGTGTTTGGCAGTGGAAACAAAACATGATTGACGCAAAATATAGAAGTTGCTACTGCCCTAGATTAATAAACCATGCCAGAATCTTAAGACAAGAAAATCAGAGCAAGAATGGAGCAGTTAGGGCCATATGCTTCCTTATACCGTTATACCTTTATTCTCCATGCACATAGGAATTGATCCAAAGTCACTGAAATCCAGTGGCATCTTTCTATTCACTTTAAAAGACTTTGGGTCAGTTGCATATTAGACATACAATACCTTTTTAGGGTAGTTGAATTTTAAAGGCTCCAGCAAACATTTGTGAAAAATCATGGGGACAGTTACATGAAGATGAATAAATATGGAGGACCAAGTTCTATTTTCAAGTTACACCCCTGTAAATCTGGAATAACTCCATTCATTTCACTGATCAACATAGATGCAGCAATATTTTCCCTCAAATTTGTTTCTTTTTGTTTGTTTTTAGTAATTCGTACTATTCCTAAATTAAGAACAATTCCATTTTGCTTGAGACACTAAAACTCAAGACACAATATTACAGAACACTAGTACAACCTGGGTAAATATCCAGTACAGTATGTTGTGACAGTGTAATTCATCTCTGTAGGACAACCTGGTACATAAGGCATTTATTTCTGTCATTATCACATAGTACTATCATTGTATGTTATTCAAAGGCTTGAGGAATCAGGTCACCAGAGCCATTTCAGAACAGGAGAGCTAAAGCTGTAGGGAAAATACTTTCCAAAAATGCTAAGTAGCATTCAGAAAGTATGCACACCGAAAGCAGGAGTCCACCATAAACGCTAGATTGTTCTATTGAACAATCCAGCGACCGTTATGTCTAAAGTTTTTTCAGAAACTCATACCAGAACAGTAGAATTTCTTCTCTGTTTACATTGGTATCTTAAAAGGACAAGTATAAAGATTTATGACTGAAGAGCAGCTGGTCCTCTGCAATGGCTGAAAAGCTTAATGTCCCTGACTTCCTACAACATCCATATTTTGTAAAACCCACAACATTTGAATGACTGTAGCACCACTACCAGAGAAACAACAGACCAGAAAACAAACATTTGACCCAATGCAGCTTCTCCATATTTTTGATCTATTCACTGTCTCACCAATGGCCTGATCCAAGACCTACTGCAGTCCATCAAAAGACCACATTTACCTCTGGTGCTATTCCATCAGAACTAGAGCTGTTTTAGAGTTGGTAAAGTGTCCACAAAATGAAACCAATTTAATGAAAAATTTCAGCAAGATTTCATGCATTTAATTCTTCATGAATTGGAAGTTTAAGAAAAACTGAAAAGCTGCTTTTATTGAAAAATCCAAACTTGTACATTTTAAAAAGTGTTCCCAAAGAAGAAGCCCCCCCTGCCTCCTTTCCACAAAGCTATGTGGCCTAATAGGTTAAGTACAGGGCTGGTCCTAAATTCTCCTACTGTCAAGGCTAAGCAATATTTTTGCACACAAATAGCATTTTAGAAACATTTAGTTGTGAGGTAGGTACATTTCTTATCACTATTAGATGACATAGCCAAGATTACACAGCAATTAGTGTCAGAACCCGGTAACTCCCAGTCCTATTCCTAATCCATCAGATTCCCCACTAGAGTCACTGAAATAGTTCACAAACCTATAAAACACTTAGAAGCCTGTCATCTTAAATCCTGTACATCTCCAGACTTCACGTATGTCAGGTAGCATTAAGCCAGATACTGGCCTCTGCTCACACCCCTTGTACAGTTCCAGTAGGTCATAAGGGGTGGAAAACTATGCTAATAAAGTAGTGGATGGAAGAACCCTGCCTCGTGTGTGACAGAATGGGAAGCAAGGCTGCAATAGGTGCCCTGCTCCACTCCCCCATAGAAACAAAACAAAGGCACTCCACTCTTGCCCTTCCCACCACCACATGACCAAGCACAGTGACTACAGGGCACTAGAGCTTCAGTAACCTCCAGGCACAAGTTGAAGGTGCAGGAAAGAAACAGGGACACAGTCTACTTAGCATTTGCATGAATCTGCCAACACCACAAGCAACTCCACAAAACATGCCTGTGAAGCAAATACATATTCCATAGGTGTCCTTACCCTCCCTCCCTATTCCCTGGGGTCTACCATCACCAGGAACAATCTGACCTCTGGCACTCTGGCTTATGATGATTAAGGTCACAAACTTAGCCAAGGATTTCATCCAATTTTGATATACAGTAAGTTCCATGATATCATTTTTCTTTTGTACAGTTTCATAAAGCAATGTAAGTGTTAATATTACTTTACTTTTCCCTGTACATATGAAAATTTCTCTTGATGAAGATTATCAGCTTAATAATAAAGATTAACTAATAAAAAGGAATTTTAAAAAGTGAAAATGAGAATACAGCAAACAAAATGGAACCTATAGTTATAAGTTCATATCCCCAGAGTCTACATTTCTGCCTTTCATGAAATAAATTGAAAAATGAATTATTAACTTTAAAAAACAAGATGAAATAAGGGATCATTTTATGCTCTGACCATTTATTTCTGCTACTTTATTAGAAATTGCATATGTGTGTGTATTTGGATGACACACTGACTGAACAACGGAATTAATGGTGCAAGAGACGCTGGATTAACAACCCGGGAAAATGAAGTCATCTATTATATTAAATACACACAAAAAGGTAATAATGGTGCAAGTTTCATCATATTGTGGTACCAATGCATTTCAACCATTACCAAAAGGTCCCACTTTCTCTAAGACAGGCTGAGTGTTCATCATGCCCATTCAGCTCTTGCCCTCTCTGCTGAGCCTGCCAACAAAAATACCAACTGTGACATGGACACTTGTCCATAGGAGATCAACAACTCATTTCAGATATTGTAGCTGACCAAATGGATTTCAAACATCTTTCAGTCTCTGTCAACATGGGCAAAATTTGAAATAGTGATTTAGAGTTGACAAGTCTCATATCCTATTACCAATTCCCTGAGCCATCTATTCCTCACAGAAATTCTATGTTCCTGGTAAAAAGTATATTTGAATTCCAATTTCCTCTCAATTAGATTTAATCTACTAGAATAAGGTAATAAGGCTTCATAAAATGGATGGTCTTTGTGTAACTTCTAACAAAATTAAATATAAATGAACTGTGTAAGTAAAATCAATGGAGTATAAAATGTCTTCTTGAATTTTCCTTACAACACGTCATTCTAATCAGCTGTGAGTTCTTGCATACTGGGTAAGAAAAAATTGTACACACCACCACACAGGACACCCTCAAAAATTCTAGAACAAAGAAATACACGCACAATTTAATGAACAGAAACTTAAGAAAAAGGTTCTGCCATTGCTTAGTATAAAATACCGTATATGTGTCCACCATGGATCATAATCAACCTCAAGTACTATATCAGCCCTCTCATGGATTTGATTAACTTAAAAATTCTCCTCCACAATCGTGACTGCAATCAGTACCAAAATACAGTGAAACCACATGCAAACCCCTATTTTAAGTGATCACTTTAAATTATCCCCATGCAGTATCCAGTAGATTTTTGTATGACCTCTTGTGAAAGAACACCTCTAGCTATCGATTTTTTCTGGTCTCTTGGGTGGTTGTTTAAGCCAAGGTCTACTGTTTCCTTAATTGCAGAACAAGATTCATAAAGCAGATCATTATTTCTAATGCTCTAATGTTATTTTGGAAGTATATTCTTCTAGACTGGAATAGTGCTGAAAAGTGAGTTCAAGGCACAAATATTCTGAGCGTTTTTTCTCTCAGGTGCTTGGCTGACTGGTTCTTGCTCAAATAACTATCGTCATATGTGGGGCCAGGAGGGATTTTCCTCCATGTCAGATTGGCTTGACGCTGGGGGGGGGGGGTTCACCTTCCTCATAGTGTGTGGGTCACTTGCCAGGATTATCTGGGTATGTCCCATTTAATTATTTTCCTGGGGGGCCTTGGGCACAGGTGCACCTCAGTCTGTCCTAGTCTCTGTCCATGGTACATAATAATCTAGTCTCCTGTGGATCTCATTTACTTTGGTCTCATTTCCATTGTTGGATTTAGTGTGTGTGTGCCGGATGGTACTGGTGGCTGTGATATACGGAAGGTCAGATTTGAAGATCTGGTGGTCCCTTCTGGCCTTAAACTCTATGACCTGATGTATCTGCATGTCCAGCCAGCCAACCAATCAAATAAGACTGCATTCAAAGATGGGCATAGTGGTGACTAAGGCTTGTAGACACAATTTTTGTCAACTTTCTTTTTAATGGAAAATAAGATTTTTGTTTAAATGAAAATTTTCACAGAAAATGTCTGCTTTTTTTTAAATGTTTTGATTTTTTGCCAGAAAACTGAAACCTCCAAAACCAACATTTTTTGGCTAAAAACTGAAAAAATGTCAGTGGCTAAAAAATTCGCTGTTTTCCAACAAAGTTGAAATTTTCCACAAAAGGCCCCAAACAAACCATTTTGCAACCAGCTCTGTTGGTGACATCTCTATTGAAAGGTACATACATCTTCCTTTCAGATTTCAAAAATACTATTTGACAGAAAGAAGCACCACACAATAAAACTTACATTGGCATTCTTTACAGCATTTGCCATCCACATATGCAGGAGCAGAATTCAGTAGGCAATCAGAAAATGGGCAAATCAGTGCTTCACATTGCACAGTACCATTCTGGGAAGAAAAAAAAAGATGTTTTCATATAAAGTTTTTGTGAAATACATGAATTTAAAAGTTGCTTCTTAAATGTGAAAAACTCCTCAGCAATACCAAATTAAGTCATATTTACAATGTTTCTCTTAATTATTAGTATAAAGAAAGATTCAACCCTAGGTCTTTAAAAAATTATTACTCCAAGTAGGCTTTTTATGAGTCTGATGTGTTCATTAAGATGAAAACAGTTTTGCTTGGTAAAAAGAAATCTTAAATCATTTGGAGCATAGACATTCTGCCAATCAATTGCAAATTGGTAGATTACTGTGAAGTATAAAAGCCTCATAGAACAATTCTGTGCCTTACAATTTTCACATGAAAGACTACATTAATTTTAAAAAAGATAATATCACCATAGCTGTATGAAAAATCTGAGACAAAAACATACCACGCATTTAACACTTTATCTCAACCACAGGCATTTTATCTGACTATATCAGACTCGGTTTGTTACTGGTAGTTCCTTCTACTTACAACTTCTACTACCTAACAATAAACTGTTAAAAATTTAACTGGTAATTTCCCGCCCCCAGAAATTTGTGGAACAAAAAGACAATAAGCCTAAGAAAAACAGTTCAAGGTATTAAAGACTGCAGCACATCTATCTAGGGCTTTTGGGCCTACTCCAAAATACACGGCAGTCAATGGAAGTCTTTCCATTGATTTCTAATGGGCTTTGGATCAGGCATTTAATGAGAGTTTTAAAATGGATGTGCATTAACCAAGACATTATAATTTGGTACTTGCAAAGATACATGCAATTAATTCTGGAATTTTGGTACCTGAGGGGGTCTTTCATCCATCTTACAACAAATCCTTTTTTATTTGTGGTATAATAGGACATGCATACAGCATTGACATTTTACATTTTATTACATGTTGATCTAGATGTAACCAAAGGAGACTTAATGGAATCAGGCACAAGGGGTCCATTAAATCATCTGCTAGGAACAAAACTGTATTTATAGTATAAGAAAGAACCAGGGAATTAATTTTCCAGAGAAACAGTCTGTAATACAGTACTTGGGAAAAACTTGATGGGAAAATATATTGCTCCCAGTATAGTTCTTACTTTACCTAGCATCCTCCTAGGCATGCAAGAAAAATGGGGCAAAACTACATATACTGGTCCTGCTGAAAAAATATATAAAACATTTTTAATACACTGTGGTTAATAAAAAAGAGGTTTGCTAGCACTTGACTGTTGCTACCTTGAGGAAACTGTGAAAGTTTCATCATTATATTGTTTCATTAAAACTGTAAATAAAGAGGACACTAGGGTCCCTGAGTCTCTACTCAAATTGTAGCCATACCATGCAAGTGCAGTTCTTACAGCCGTCTGTCCAGGATTCAAATTCTCTGTAGGTGGTGCCCTTCATGGTGCAGGTCCTTTCACAATAGCACTGATCCAATTTAGTCATCCTCTGCTCAGCTCGGGACAGCTGTACACGTTTCACAAAGATAGGTTATTACATTGGTAAACAGTTTCCATATAACTAATGATCTAACTGCCCTCTACCATCTGCCCTCTACCATCCAGGATTGCACAGTGAAAAAGTACATGTGTGAAAATTCAGTCAGATGAGGACTAAGTGGTTATTGTGAAATATTAAATGATTAAGTGTTCAGCCATTACAGCAGAAAAACTGGAAGCTGAGACATGCTGCTGCTAACTTTATTCAATGATATCATGGGACTACGGATGTGAGTCGGGCAAGAAGGATCTGGCCAGTGGCTTATCATCTTTATACTCTGTGAAGCATCCATTTTGCAATACTCAAACTACTTTCAGATAATTATCAGATCACGTGCAAAACACATGAACTTGAGAGATGGGGAGGCAAGAGTCCTCGTTGATTGCAGTAAAGCTCACATTTTACATGTATAACACTTATTCCTGCACTTGAACCAGGATATTTCTGTAATTTTGTGCTCTATTGTAAACCAATGCAGTGTAACATTACAGAACCCATGTGATGTTGCACCCCAGAATGCTTTATAGAAATACGCTTATGAATGTAAATATGACATAACTGGAATGTGTTTTATGCTAGATATGCCATGTAACATATCTTTGCAAAGGTTATGTTCTACTGCATTATTCATCCTATTCGTATGCATGTATCATTTTTATATCTGAAGTTATAAGCGTTGGCTCTATGCTTGTGTTTAAAGTGTTTGCTGTAGAAAGCACCTAAGATAGATTTGGTCAACTTAGTGTGAAGGGTTATTCAAGTAATTGGGAGTACTTGGCTAGCAGTGGACCTTGACAGACACCAATCCACTTTTGAGCTTTCCTGAGAACATGTGGGCAATGGCATCGGCATGTAGAGAACTGAGTCATGCCTGGACATGTGACTTGCCCATGTGACTCCAAAGCTCCATCTTGTAGCTGTGATTCTACACAGGGGGAAGAAAGGGGTTTCCACCTACAAGAGAGAGACTATATAAGCCCCTAGAAACCCCACCATTTTGTCTTCAGCTGGCTCAAAAGATAGCGTCTTCACCCCAAACAGATGCCTGAAAGAAACTGGAACAAAGGACAGTAACTATAGGGGTGTGAGTTATTGCTGGATCCAGACTAGGAGGAAGTCTAGTCTGCAAAAGAAGCTTATTGGAACATCTCTGAGGGTGAGTTTTACCTGCATTTAGTTTCTTACTGTATTAGGCTTAGACTTGAGTGTTTTTGTTTTATTTTGCTTGGTAATTTACTTTGTTCTGTCTGTTATTACTTGGAACCACTTAAATCCTATTTTTTATATTTAATAAAATCACTTTTTAACTTATTAATTAACCCAAAGCAACTACTAATACCTTGGGGAGCAAACAGCTGTGCATATCTCTCTATCAGTGTTATAGAGGGCGAACAATTTATGAGTTTACCCTGTATAAGCTTTATACAGAGTAAAACAGATTTATTTGGAGTTTGGATCCCATTGGGAGTTGGGTACCTGGGTGTTGGAGCACTTCTGGGTGGGAGACAGGAGCACTTCTTAAGCTGTTTTCAGTTAAGCCTGCAGCTTTTGGGGGATGTGGTTCAGACCTGGGTCTGTGTTTGCAGCAGGCTGGCATGTCTGGCACAACCAGGTAAGGTACTGAAGTACCAGGCTGCCAGGGAAAATGGGCTCAGAAGTAGTTCCAGCACATCAGGTAGCAGTTCCCAAAATGGTTTCTGTGACCCAGCCTGTCACACCCAGTATTAAACCAGTGTGACAATAGTACTGCTACAGACATTTAAAGCACTGGCCTTTTTTAAACAATGGTGTAAACTGATGTATGCCCATTGGTAATTGGGTATGTTTTTGATGTGATCATCAGATAGTAGATGTAGATACTGCTTGAAAGTCCTCAGCCCCAGTACTTTCATATTTTTGATCTGTTTTTTGAACAGCTCGGGTTTAGAAAACTCTTAAACCAAAAAAATCCTGCTGCAACAAGCACTGTAAATGTGGTAACCTGTTTCATTCCAGTTTTACTGAATCCTTAGTCTGACAGATAGAGCTTGCATATTTGTAAACCCTTGTCCAGGAATTTTGATGCTATTTATTTTGACAATGTACAATGCCATGAAAACATTGAAATGTAAGAAAGCTCTTTGAACGGAACATCTGTATTTTTTGAGAGAGATCTGAATTGAAGCCTGAAAATTCCCTATGCCCCACACCATGTCTCTGAGTAACTGTTACCTTAGCTGATGTTTTGGCTAAAATGTCCTGCAGCTCCATGATTTTCTGTACAAGTCCATGGAAGTCATTACAAGTTGGGCAGGCTGGAATTACAAACACCACATTTGTCAAATTGTATATACAATAGGTTCAATCTACACAAGTCACAGCTGACAATCAGTATATTGGAGCTCAAGGTTTTAAGAGAGCTTGCAGGACAAAAAATGAAGCAAGAAGCACACCTTTGATTCTATGGTGTACGAACTAATAGACTTACTGCGATTAAGATCTGGGCACTGAGAAATAAATCCTTGAGGCATGACAAGTAGCTGCACATCTTGCATTATGCCCTGTGTGCAAGTACAGATAGAAAAGAAAGAAGAGCGTGCATTATTTTTACTGTCAAAATAATATTCCACAGCAATGTTCACCACATAAAACATTAGAGCTCACACAGAAAAACTGCATGAAAAGAAAAACTGCATGAAAAAACCACTATTTATGAATACAGTACTTCTTATTTGCATCCACTGTGGTGATGGGAGAGCAAAGAGTAAATAAAATAGATAGCTGTACATGTACACACATACTGAACCATTTTTAAAGGCATACGATTAAATGTCAAGATGTAATTAAATGACAAGAGTCTGGTTGTTTTGAATTCATTGTTATTTTTAGTTACCCATTGAAGAAAAGCTTGAAAATGACCTTTAAAGCAACTTAAAAAATAATTTTCAGTTTCCGGGTCTTTGAAACACTGTTTTACATAAAATGCAAATTTTCACTGAACTACTGTTGTCAAACAGAAGTGAAGATTAAAGAAACTTGAATCATGAAAAACAGATTCAGACAGCCATTTCATGATTTTGATATGGATCTTGTTATACAGCATACCTAATTCAGAGAAGCAACATATCTATTACACAGCTACAGTGGAGCATGTTGACAATTTAGGAGAACAGTACGTTTAGCATAAAATTCAAATATGCCAGCTGGAAATGACCCGTTTCACCCAGAGGGACAGATCACATGTTTACAGCCAGAATTCACATACATCCTTAGTCATTAAGATATAATTAGCAGCCAGCCACTTTGCTACTCTCCTAAAGCAAAGGCCAAACAGTAATTTAGAAATGAACCATCCTATCACACACACTGCAGATGTCCCTTTCATCTACCCTTCCTTCCATGACTTACACTGATCTTCAGAACTCATTCTTAAAAGAAATGCAATGAACTGGCAATGAATTTCAAACTGATTTATAGCGCTATGAAGAAAAGGTATCAAAACACTGTGGGCTCAATCCTAATTAAAGGCCAAATCCCACACTGATTCAGCGGGAGCAAGTTTAGGTTCAAAACCAAATAAAACCCTAGACCAGGATTTTCACAAGAGAGTCATGATTTTGCGGGCCTCATTTTTTGGCTATCCAATGTGAGACACCTTAAAAGGGCCTGATTTTCAGAAAGTGCTGGGAATACACCTTCAGAAAACCAAGCCCCTAGGCACCCACTAGTCATTTATTAAAATCTTGGGTTACAAGTCTGAAGAGATTTACAGTCCACAACACTATGTTCAATTCTTTTGTTTTCAATGTAACCATTTGTAATATCATATATTGAACAACCAATAAGATCAATGTATTTTGGATGGATTGGTGCTACGATTCATTGCTGAATTTCATTTAATTTGGCTTTTCTCAGTAAGAAAAAATTCTCATGGTATTTTGACTCCTCTAGATTTTCTTGACAAACAACTAAAATAAACCAAAAAGCAACTACAAATGGTGTCTTTCATTTTACACCTTGATGTGTGTGCATGTTCCACCACAGTCCCAGACATTTCAGAAAAAGGATGAGTATCATGTAAAGTAAGGCTTGAAAAGAAAGAAATAACTACATGTTAATCTAAAAACGGTATTAGTCATAAGCAAATACAGCAAATTAAATGAGTTTTGGAGCACCATAAGCAATTGTGGAAGGGCTCACTCACCGTTGGAGCAACCCCTTGAGTCAGTGTGGGCTGTTGCCACTATCTTTGGCTCCAGCACCCCCTGCTGGCCAGCTGCCTCTGGCCCCAGGTCTTGTGGCTCAGCCCTCCGGCCACAACAGCTAAATTCAGACCCCTTCTGGGGTATCATAAACAAGCCCTCACAAAATCCAAACTGAATACTTCTCCCACCCTCTTGGGCTACTGTGGTCTTTTCTTCTCTACTTACAAATCCTATCTCAAGGCTTCCCTTGCAGAAGCCTACATTGCTCCATCACGTCCCCATTCTGTCTATGTAACCTAACCCTGGGCTTCGCTCAGCCAGAGAGACTGGTCTTCTCTGCTATCTCTCCCCACAAGTACCTCCTTCAGTCTACTTATTACGACTAGCTCCATCACCCTCTCTGGTTGGGAGCCAATTAGCTACTCTCCTCCCCAGGTGCAAAGCCTGACTAATTGGGCGCTTTCGCCAGCCTTGCAGGTGTTGGGGTTAAGTCCCATTACGCACATCTCTCAAGATACTGCCCATCAGAACTCTCTCTCCCCATCACTGTACGGGGCCCTGCAGTTGCCTCCTCTAAGTAGTACTCAGATAAACAATCAATTTTTATAACCTAGCATGTCTTCAGAACATTCCTTCTAATATTCTCTAGTTTGGATGTGTATCTGCAGGGCCTCTTTTGCAGCAGTTAATCTCTCTTGAAAGTCCCGGATCCGTTTACTCTCCATGGACAGGCCAGCCTTGTATGATTGCCCTTTGGGTGCTCGGTCAGGGTCCATGATTGAGGCAACTTCTCCTCTCTCCTCATTCAGAGCATCCATTCCCCATGAACTCACCCAATCCATTTCCTTTTCTGCAGGGGACTGTTCTTGGTTTCTAGAGGTTGGAGCACCCTTGCCATGTATTTCCATGGTTCTCAGTGCAGCCAGCTCCCATTTGTGTTGCTGCCAACAATTCTTTTCATATGCCAGCTCTAGTCTTGTCCAAATCTATTCTTGCTCTTGTTATGTGGCCTCCTCTATTATTTTCTGTCATTAGAGTTGCCAATTTTGTTTGGATGTATTCCTGGAGGTGTCAATCACATGACAATCTTTAACTAAAGATAAATCTTTAATTCCTGGAGATTCCAGGACAATCCTGGAGCATTGGCAACCCTATCTGTCATGAGGCTTTCACCTCTTCCAGCTCTTAGTTTGCCTTGTGCAATTGTGTTTCTAGGGCCTGTAGCTGGCTTGGCATTTCTTGTTCGACTCTCTCAATTACATTTCCCCAGTCCATTGAGTACTTGGCCCTGTCTCTAGGCCACCCGGCCCAACAGCCTGTGTCCAGATGAGAGTTGCCTTATGGTTAATTTGTTCATGTGATATCCTTTCTTGTAATAGGACTGGGAAATTAGGCCAGTTTCACCCTACAATTACAGGTGAGGGGAGGTTTCTTAATATATCAGCTCTCAGCTTGTACCTCTGAACTTGCATTTCTATTTCTATCTCTGCTGTCGGGTAGACTCGGTCTCTCTGTGCATGCACGAGATGTACACCTGCAGATGCCAATCTGTTTTTGCAGATGGGAGTCTACTCCCTCAAACCAGTGTCCACCCGCACCTGGAGTCAATCAGTCCTCTCATTTCACATCTAGACACATCAGCAGTTTTGGTAAGCTGGAGCATGCCCACTACTGAGGAAACATGCCAAACTGCAGACTTTCCTGCAGTAACAATCCAAATAGCCATGCTCCATGAAAGGGCAGTCCTTTCTTTTGTGACCTGGTTGACTACACCCGAAACACACCACAAATCCAAATGAAACTGATTAGTTCTTCTACGCTATTGGGCTACTGTAGTCTTTTCTACTCTATTTACAAATCTTACCTCAAGGCTTCCTTTGCAGGAGCCTACACTGTCCCTGTAGTGTGCAGTCCCCATTCCCTCTGTCTGTGTACTTTAACCCTGGGCTTCTCCCAGCCAGAAAGACCTGTCTTCTCTGCTGTCTCTCCCTCAAATTAAGCTCCTTCAGTTTACGTATTACGGCTTAGTTCCGCCCCCTATGGCTGGGAGCCAGTTAGCGACTCACCACTCCAGGTGCAAAGCATGACCAATTGGGTGCCTTCATTAGCCTTGCAGGGGATGGGGGTTAAGCCCCATCACAGTAATCTTAAACAAAATAATTAAAAATTAGAAAATAATTAAAGTCAAGAATGCCACTTTTCAGTGGATTCTGCCTCTGTAGGCTTGATCACCTCTCAGCCATTTAACAAGGAGACTGACATTTAATATAGAGAAGAAAAAATATACTGAATTTAAAAAACAGATACAGGGCTCAGTTTTCAAAACAGAGTGCCTGATGGGACATCCATTCCATATCTCACACCCACTTGGGATTTAAATCTGTACTTGGGCATGGAAAACATGCGTTTACACATCTAATGCTGATTTCAGCACCAAAGGCAGGACTTGCATTGAAAATTAAAATCAGTGTTTTAGCCAAGATTTAAAAATTAGCAAGGCAGATTCAGCCAGGCCACAGGGCCCAGCATCCAAAGAACCCTAGCCTTTAGGGCCTCAAGTACCAAAACATCCTTGTGGAGACAGGGCTGCAGTGCTGCAAGGACCCCCCGAGATAGCCCCAAAATGGGTGATGTCAAACCATGGACAAGGAGTATGGCCAAGGATTCATCAAATAGGAACTAAGCATGACCATAAATCTTACCATTTTCTAGTCCAAATGAAAAATCTTACTTCTTCAACCTTGCTTTCCCATATAGCAACATGTAGTAATATAGTCATTGTAAAGTTAAAATGCAAACTAAAACACTTGTAACTATTCTCCCGGCAGAGGAAACTTCTCTCTCTTTACTGATGTTAGTCACCTTGTTAATTTTTAACCCTGGAAGATGCTCAGAGACCATGGTGAGAGGTGTAGTTTAAGAACCTAAACACAATAGAAGAATAATGGCATTGAGCACCATGTATTGTATTGGAGTAGATAGCTCTTTCCTCTGGTGAAAAATATTCTGAGACAGAAAACATACATCTAACTGTGCAACAGGCAATACAATCCCTATTCCATTATCTCCGGGGATCCCCTTTTACCTTGGTCACTGATCATGCCCCTCTTAAATGGTTATCTTGCTCTCTAGCCTTACTTATTCACAGTACACCATAATTTGACAGCCACCCAACTGAACTCAGATTTCTTTGCTCATGGGTGTTGTGGCTCCTGTCACATGCTGTGGATCTCAATTTGGTGTGAGGAAGTGTGTGACAGGATGCATGATGGTTGTGGTAACTTATTTTCAACTCTAACTAATAAAGATTGGCTCCTGATGACAATTCCTTGCTGATCACAGCAGTTTCATTTCAGATGCTTAACCCCACCAGCTGATTCAGCACATGGTCCAGGCATTCTCCTCTGTGGAACCTCTTACAGACTCCTGGTAGCAAGATAAACCTTACTTGTCTCAAGCAAACCCCTGGGAGGAAGGTGGTGGATCAAGGATCCTCTCACCTCCCATAAGGGTGAATCCTTCTGGAAGACAGCTGCCCACACTGGTGCTGGAGGATGAAATTTGCCTGCCCCTATGCCAAGGAGTATGTTCCGCTTAGGGGAACTGGATCAACAGCAACCTCACATGATAAAGCCTTTATGTACCACAGTATTTAAAATATTCCCACTGCTGCAGATATAGACGGAACACTATTGCCATTTTTACCTATGTTCAGTCTTTTCCTCTCAGGGAAAGCCTACCTTAAAATAACCATGTGCGTTATTCCTCTGTCCCAACCAAAATGCTGTACCCAAAGGTAAATCCATGTAGGGCTTCTCCACAACCCTTTCATAAATTCTGTTAAGAAACAATAGAAGAAATAAACCTCAAATCATTATCATTTCATTTATTACTGAGCTGGAATGCTCCAGACTACTATTTATTAATATGAAATATCACTCTTCACTTACCTATTGCAGTCCACATGTAAAATCAAGTGTGAGGCACTGATTGCTAAGGAAAGCCTGTGCCACTTATCATCTGCCAAAATGTACGGAAACACTTCTGTGTGTGAGCGATGGCCGCCTGAACGGTAATGCAACCTGATTTCATTTCGATGTCCACTGCTCTCTAGTTCCAAGTACCTACACCAAACATGCAGCATTGAGTCATTAAGCATTCATATCAGGACAGGAGAATGCAACATTGCATATAATGTGGTGCCTGATTATCATATATGAACGATTAACAAGAGGAAGAAATCAAGAGAAGGAGGCCCTCAGTCAGAGTGCAAATAGAGGCTGTGCAATGTTGGTCTCTTATTTACCTTTTAAATAACTCTTTTAGGAGCAGAATGCAGCCTTCATACAAGTGTGTCAGATCCCAAGCTAATAAGAATTCCACTAATATCATCAAATTAGATCTCTTCTGTTGCTCTTTAAACACCAATGTGTTCCTTAACATAGTACCATTAGAAATGCAATTCTTTCTATTATTAAAATAATCTGATCCAGAACCACACAAAATCCAGCGCACTACCCTCAGAAAGTGGGCAGAGTATCCTGGAGACGTACAGGCACACTAAATACAATGAAGACAACACCAACCGCTGTGAGTGGAACTATTACCCATCATTAGGGCTATTGGGGTAGTAATAAGCAAGCAAGAACTGAGGCTGGATATTGCCCTAATGCTTTAGGATATACTGTAACATCCCTTTGCATTATTCATAATCATAGTTTTTGCCAAAGAACTGGAGGTGAAGAAATGCTAGGCCCTTCTGAACTCATATACACTTGGTACAAAACAGCATTATATGTATACCAAAGTTGGGTGAATTTGAGCACAGACAAGCTGGAGATGCAGTGGTAGGTGGATTTAAAAGCGCCTCATGGTCCGACCCACACCAGGATAGACAGAGTTACACCCTGCCTATCCTGAGAACTAGGCCTCTTCTAGTAAGCATGCAACTGCCTGATAAATCATCCTGGGAAGGACAGGGCTTGCTCACTCCTTGCTCAGGTCCTATGAAGCCCCTTATTGCTACATCCTGCAAAAGGGAGCTAAGGGTGGAATGATGGTGATAGTCGGAAGGGACAATCAAAGCCTGAAAAGAGATTCTGTGTGTGCTGTACCATCAACACATGTGTTTTATGCAGCAGTGTGAGAGTCAAGTATTTATTTCATTTCCAAGTCAGAAGTAACTGATCTTACAAAACCCAGACAAATATCCATTACCAAACCTATGCAAATGTATGACCCCTTTAATACCTGCTGCAGATCCACAGCTACTGGCTGGCATAGAGCACACCACTAGCAGTAGGAGTAAGAGAAGGCCCAGGAAAACCTTCTTAAACTCATCAATCAGTATTGCCTGCCCCACGCATTCAAAAATCACAAGCCAGGTTTAAAGATTGGTTTAAACATCATGAGATTTTTTTAAAAGAATAAAACGTGGAATTAATTTGTTTTCTGGGTTTTGAATCTTTACTGTTCACATTTTCAAGCTTTTCTCTGAAACCATGAGATCTAGAAACTTTTTTAAACAAAATCTGGGATTCTCCAATAATCACATAAATGCAGGAGCTGTCACTTTAAGAGAAAAATCACTAAATATCATGAGAGTCGCAATACGATGGCAAGAGCTGGCAATCTCCCTTTTTTTCTGCACAAGATTGATGGAATGGTTGTAGTTTGATACCATGTGTGTGGTTTTGTTTGTTTGTTTTGTTCTAATAGGACACGTGTTTTTCTAAAGTACTGGCAGGATAAGGAATTTAGTTTGCAAGGTGGGTGAGAGGAGACAAGATAAGTGAGTAAAAATAAACTTTTATGACCCCTGTTTCAAGGGAGGGCTCAAAACACATCGCTCCTTTCTTTTAGCTTTTATTTTAATTAAATGAGCCCTGCAATAGCACCAAAACAGTTAACTCTCTCAAAATGGCAAAAGGCATGTTCCCCTTCCTCCCCATAAAGAATATTTCAACATGCTCTAATCTCTGCATTAACAAAGCAGTTAACTGACATCAGCAATCAAATTTACACTCTACAATAATTTACCTCCTTGTGGCCCAACAATCATTTTTTCATTGGCAAGAAACGTAAACTAACTGAAGGCTCGGCTGCAAAGAAAATGGGCAATAGTGACAGGGCATCAGTCAACTTAACAACCTCCTTCATAACTCATGCTTAAAGGATAAAAATAAGGTCACTCCTGATCAAACAAAGAGGTTGAACATATTGTACAGCTCTTTCAGCAACTGATCACAGATCTAAACCTGAGCAAGAGAGATAGGAATAGGTTAAAAGATCATCTCTTAGAATAGACAAGCGTTTGATCCTGCTCCCTTGGAAGTTGATGGGAAAATGGACTTCCATGGAAGGAGGAGCAGGCCAAGTGCATAGGAACTTTTAAAAAATGAAAAAATAAGTATACTAGTTGTAAAATAAACAACTATTTTGCTCTTTGGTATATTGAGGACTACACTGGCATTGCAAGCTATCACTTTAAGGGTATGTCTATACTGCACCCTCCTTATGGCGACACGTAGAGTACATACACAGCATGTCACCCAAGCACGGGTATAAACAGCAGTGTAGACAGTAAAGAAGCACAGCACTGCTTAGGCAAGTAGAATAGACATGCCACAACCTTAGGGTATGTACCCTACACGTCTTTCTACATGCCCAAGCAGTGCCTCTCCTGTCTACACTGCTAAAAATAGCATTGTTCTGCTGCCTCCCTCCTGCTGAAGCCTTTCCCCACTGCCAGAGCCTTACACTGCCATGTATTGCTACATACCGCAATGTGGACACTTTTCACTGCGACATGTACCCACATACCCTACATGCTGCTGCCAGTGGTGTGCAGTGTACAGGTACCTTAAGAGTGAGGGTTTCCTGGCCCTGCTTGCAGGCTAGGGGGCTCTGTAGGGAAATATGCAATCTGGGCCTAGCAGCCGTCAGTCTGGAAAGGGCCAGCTTAAAGCAAGGTGGGCTGGGTTGTGCCATAGAGCCTTAGGAGTCAACCGGTTTCCTCTCTCTCAGTTTTTGGGTTCTTGTGTGTTATCATGCTGAATTTTAAGAAATAAAGTAGCTTTACATTGCAACTGCCAGTAAACATAAACAGTGTTTATGTTTTTTAATCTAACTTCTTTGTGTGTATGCTGTGAACATAACACTTACATAGATGGGCTAGAAGAGGGTTTGCTGGGGAATATTTGGGCCTCGGAATTTACGTGAAATTTTTGGCAAGTGATGGAGTCTGGCAGAGAAAAGAAGGAAACATGGGGTCAGCCCACAGCATTAAAGCAAGAACTTTGATGGGATAAACCATGAGGCTGGAATTTGGATGTGCGGCCTTCTGGATAAAACATGAACTGCAGTTCAGGACTCCTGGTTCTATTTCCAGTTCTGTCACTAACTCACTGTGTGAACTCTAGGTAAAAAACTCTGTTTATTAATCCATAACAAGAGCAAACCACTATTTATCTGCCTCACAGCAGGGCCTAATTAGTGTTTTTAAAAGCTCTTGGTGATTGTTAAACAAAAGGTGTGCTGCTGTATCTAAATGTAGATGATTACCAGTTTCCACCATCTTGCTGTTATTTTTCATGACTACAAAAATAATAAAGGTCCAAGCAAAGTCTTCCAGTGAGTAAACACTGACCAGTAATGACAATGTAACTTTAAAAACTCAGTTTATAATCCAGCTGGAAATAAAACATGCCTTCAGCAAGGGGAAAGACCAGCCGTACAAATGATTATGAATTTACGAGGGTGAGTCATGGCACTCAACATGAGAGCGGGGAGCCACTGTCCTCCTCCTCCATCTTGTCAAGCTTATCTTAAAAGTTAAAAAATTAAAAACAAAATAAAAAAACCCCAAGCACCACTAAGGGAATAATAGTTTATTGTTCACAAACAATGTATAGAGGCATCAAGGAAACACAGTGACAGAAGCAGCTGAAACAGCACCACCTTAAGCATGAACTAATGTTATGAAACAGACACAGGGGAGGGATGGGGGCGTTAATCATTTTCATTTCATATCAGATTCACCACAGAGTGGGCCAGATCCTCAGCTGGTATAAGCTGACTTGACCCCATTGATTCAATAGACCTATGCTATCTACATCAGCTGATTTTCTCTAAAGTATAAAAGGGATAGAGTGTCCTCAAGATCAGGGGCATCATTTCAGAAAAATTCAGGGAGCCTGGGAAGCGGGGGCCAGTTGTGTCAGCATAAAGAACACCATATTATATCCTGCAAAGTTGTGGTGGGGAGAGAGGGGGAAGAGTGTAAGACATAATGGAGCATATAGCTCTATGAAAAGTCAGGGGGGCAAAGTCATACCAAGGTTGGGGGGTGGGGGGCTGCCCTCCCTTTAACCCTTAGAAAATGATGCCCTGCTCAAGATGGGCAAATATACTTAGTGATGGAAATCTAAGGCCAAATTTTGCACAGAAAGAAACTACAGTAACTTCTGTTAACTTCAGAGGGAGCCCATGTGAATAAGTGATGGCAGATTTGGGCTGTGATTCTCACAGATGCTCTCCCACACCTACAGAAAAGTAAACTAAACCTTAGAAAATCAACTTGGATAACGGGTAACACACAGTGACAAAAATATTCTAAATGTCTCTGCTGTGCCAAGGAGTTCTAAATGTGTAGGCGTGGAAAATGACTGCTGGTAAGGGGGTTTACATTTGCATTCTGGGAGCCAGCTGTTCTCCAAGGAAGATTTACTTCCAGGGAGAGCAAGAGGTGGTTTGTACTGTTGGCCTCTCCCAGGGGTTCTGCTGAAGGAGCCTCATCAGCTGAACTAGTGTATCCTTTTTCCTGCACCCACAGCCCAAATTCATAGATTCTAAGGCCTAAAGCCGTGGATCTCAAACTTTTGTACTGGTGACCCCTTTCACACAGCAAGCCTCTGAGTGCGAAACCCCCCTTATAAATTAAAAACACTTTAATATTTAACACTATTGTAAATGCTGGAGGCGAAGCAGGTTTTGGGAGTGGAGTCTGACAGCTCGCAATCCCCCCCATGCAATATCCTTGTGACCCCTTGAGGGGTCACAACCCCCAGTTTGAGAACCCCTGGCCTAAAGTGACCCTTGTGATCATCTGGTTTGACCTCTTGTCTAGCACAGGCCATAGAACTGCCCCCAAATAATTCCTAGAGTAGATCTTTCAGAAAAACATTCAATCTTGGTTTAAAAATGGTCAGCAATGGAGACCCATTGTTCCAATGATTAATTACCCTCACCTTTAACGATTTACACCTTATTTCCAATCTGAATTTGTCTAGCTTCAACTTCCAGCCATTAGATCTTGTTATACCTTTCTCTGCGAGATTGAGCAGTCCATTACTAAATATTTGTTCCCCATGTAGGTACTTAGGTAACGTCTACACTGCAATGTAAGCCCAGGGTTAGTGGGACTCAAGTCAGCTGACCCTGGGTTAGAGAACCCAGAGCTTGAGCATCTACATTGATTGTTAACCTTAGGTTAAGAATTTTCTAACCCAGGCTCAAACCTGCGGCTCAGACATCTACCCTGCAGCACGCAGTCCCAAACTCCTTAGTGCCCACCTGAAATGTGGTCAGTCTAGCCCTTTGACTGTGGTGCACTTGGGAAAACTTGACTGTCCATCCTGCACATTACAGGAAGTCTGAACAGCCAGCAAACAGATCCTGCCAAGCAGTCATTTTGGTCAGTGCATTCCCAGCTACCTGAGCCACCAACATGGAGGAGGCACTTCTCTTCCTTGCGCTTTAACTTCTGTGTCAGGAAATGTGCAGAGCTTTTGTAAGGTGCTGGTGGACATTTCAGCAGTGTTTTCTGGCCCATCAAAGGCACCTGACACAGCTTATGATGGAGCAGGAGGAGGAGTACCCAGGCTTGGCAGACTCAAACTTCTGGTGCAGGGCCAGAAGTACAGACTGGAGGGATCACATCTCCATGCAGACCTGGGATGACCAGCAGTGGGTCCAGAACTTTCACATGAAGAAAGCCACATTTCTGGAGCTTTGTGAGCAGTGTGTTCCAACCTTCCAACATAAAGTCACACATATGAGGCCACTCCGCCAGTCCAGAAGCAGGTTGCTATACCCATGTGGAAGTTGGCTACTCCAGACTGCTGCCCCAGATCCATTGCAAAACCAGTTTGGTGTTGGAAAGTCAACTATGGTTAAAGTGGTCGCAGAGGTTTCTGAGGGAATCAGGCATGTGGTTTACCCCAAAGTGGTAGGCATAAAAGATATTGCTGAAGTAATTGCTGGCTTTGAGAGAACAGGGTTTCCAAACTGCTGGGGATATTGATGGGACTCATTTGTCCTCCTCAGTGAGCACATAAACCACAAAGGGCACAACTCCATTCTTACGCATGGACCACAGAGGGCAATCTATGAACGTCAGCGTGGATTGCACCGAAAAGGTTCATGATGCCAGGAGACATTCATGGGCAGGCTGGGACACTATTCACACCAAGTGACGATATCAATGGAATTACTCTTGCACCACCAGCACATTTCTGAACAAAATGTCAACCCCCAGTCTCATTTGGGACAAATGATTTTGTCACCTATGGATTACATGGACTGCCTCTAACTGAACTGGACTAGATTTGGGAATGGAACACACTTCCCCAAACATACACACAGAGTTAATTGTTTTCAGGTGGCTCGATAGACCATAGAATGGTTACACAGCAGCATACTTACAGGCATGGCAATGTAAGGCTATTACTTGTAAGAGACAGGAATGGCCCTAGCAGAAATCAGCCTTTCCACTAAAAATACACTTTAAAGTTGCCTCTTTACTGTTTGCATAGCCCAGTCACCTTTTTGGAGGGGGCGGGGATTAAATCTGTCATTAATGGATGCACCCTGCTAGCTGGGCTTCTCATAACTTTTGCATTGGTTCATAGAGCAGAAATCCCTCCCATTACTATATTAATACACATCAAAATGGAGCCAGACACGGACTTTAGGTGTAGCTTCTCTCCCGTCTGTGTCTGCTGCAGGCTCCACAGCAGGCTGTTTCTCAGTGGGGTGCATCAGCTCCTCTGAGTATGGATCCAGAATATGCTGCTGCTCCAAAGCCTGTTCTGGAACTGCTTTCAGCAACAGAGTGACTTAATTGTCCAGATTCAGTGCCTGCTGCTGGCTCCCATCGGTCCCATGCTGGATTCTGGGGTCAGTAGGTCACCATCCTGGCTGACTAGGTCATCATACACCACTGTTGGCTCCTTGCCAGTGACCAGCACACAGTCAAATTCCTCATAAAATAGGCATGATTTTGGTGAGTTACCTGAGGTGCAGTTCTGGTCTTGGTTTTTCCAATACTCACCCCTGAGCCACTTAATCTGCTCCCTGCACTGGTTACCGGTCCAGTACATTTGCATAGCTGCCAGCATCTTCACTATTTGCTAGTATGCATGATCATTGCTGGTACTCTTAATAAAGTCCACAGTTTTGCTGGCCTTGCACTAGAGAGAGTTACCAAAATCAGTGTGCTCCTGTGACCATGAAGCAGCATGCTTTGCAAAAGGCATGTTCTGTTCAGTCTCCACTGCAAACACAGAAGGGTCTCTGATGGTGCGTTTGTAGCTCAATGGGAGGTCATGTTCTGCTGACTATCCACCAAAACCCCCAAATCTTTTTCAGAGTCCCTGCTTCCCAGGAGCAAGACCTGTATTCTGTAACTGTGGCCTACATTCTTTGGTCCTATATGTATAGATTTATATTTTGACATATTAAAATCCATTTACATTGCTTTGCATCGATGCCCTTACCTGTCCTCTTCATTATTTATCACTCCTCAGATGTTTGTGACTTCTGCAAACTTTCTCAGTGATGATTTTATGTTTTCTTCAGATCACTGATAAAAATGTTAAACAGCATAGAACCAAGAACTGATCCGTACAGGACCCCACTGGAAACACACCCATTGATGACGATTTCCCATTTACAATTACATTTTGAGATCTATACGTTAGCCAGTTTTTAGTGTGTGCCATGTTAATTTTACAACGTTCTAGTTTTTTTTTTTAATCAAAATGTTGTGAGGTACCAAGTCAAATACCTTACAGAAGTCTAAGCATATTACATCAACACTATTACCTTTATCAACCAGACTTGTAATTTCATAAATAAATATATAATTAGTTTGACAGGCTCTATTTTGCATAAACTCGCAGTTATTTGCATTAATTAGATTACTCTCCTTTAATTCTTTATTAATCAAGTCCCACATCAGCTGCTACATTATCTTGCCTGAGATCATTGTCAGACTGACTGGCCTATAATTGCTGAGGTCATCCCGTTTACTCTTTTTAAAAATTGGCACAACAACATTAGCTTACTTCCAGTCTTCTGGAACTTGCACAGTGCTCCAAGATGTATTGAAAAATCAACATTAATGGTTTAGAAAGCTCCTCAGCCAGCTCTTTTAAACCACTTGTATGGAAGTTATCTGGACCTGCTGATTTTAAAAGGTCTAAATTTAGTAGCTTCTGTTTAACATCCTCCAGAGAATGAAAAGAGGTTCATCATGGCCATATGATGAGACTATATCATCTGTTTTTCCCCAAAATACAGAACAAACATTTATTGAACATTTCTGCCTTTTCTGCATTATTATCGATAATTCTACCATTTCCACCTAGTAATGGACCAATAGCTTTGTTAGGATTCTTTTTGTTACTACCATGTTTTTAAAATTCCTCCTTATTGTTCTTAATTCTGCTGGCTGTAGATTTCCACCTGTATCTCTTGGCTTCCCTTATCAATTTTTGACAATTACTAACTTCTTTATATTCATTACTATCAACTTCCCCTTTCTTCCATTTGTGGTGATCAGGAACAGTCAGCATGGATTCACCAAGGGCAGGTCATGCCTGATTGCCTTCTATGATGAGATAACTGGCTCTGTGGATGAGGGGAAAGCAGTGGACATGTTATTCCTCGACTTTGGAAAGACTTTTGATATGTTCTCCCAAGGTATTCTTGCCAGAAAGCTAAAGAAGTATGGGCTGGATGAATGGACTATAAAGTGGATAGAAAGCTGGCTAGATCGTCGGGCTCAACGGGTTGTGATCAATGGCTCCATGTCTAGTTGGCAGCCAATACCAAGAGGAATGCCCCAAGGGTTGGTCCTGGGGCCGGTTTTGTTTAATATCTTCATTAATGATCTGGAGGATGTTGTGGCTTGCACCCTCAGAAAATTCGAAGATGACACTAAACTGGGAGGAGTAGTAGATATGCTAGAGGGTAGAGATAGGATACAAAAGGATCTAGACAAATTAGAGGATTGGGCCAAAAGAAATCTGATGAGGTTCAACAAAGACAAGTGCAGAGTCTTGCACTTAGGATGGAAGAATCCCATGCACTGCTACAGACTAGTGACCAAGTGGCTAAGCAGCAGTTCTGCCGAAAAGGACCTACGGGCATTGGTGAGGCCTCATCTGGAGTACTGTGTCCAGTTTTGGGCCCCACACTACAAGAAGGATGTGGAAAAATTGGAAAGAGTCCAGCGGAGGGAAACAAAAATGATTAGGGGGCTGGAGCATATGATTTATGAGGAGAGGCTGAGGGAACTGGGATTATTTAGTCTGCAGAAGATAAGAACGAGGTGGGATTTGATAGCTGCTTTCAACTACCTGAAAGGGGGTTCCAAAGAGGATGGATCTAGACTGTTCTCAGTGGTATCACATGACAGAACAAGGAGTAATGGTCTCAAGTTGCAGTGGGCGAGTTTTAGGTTGGATATTAGGAAAAACTTTTTCACTAGGAGGGTGGTGAAACACTGGAATGGGTTACCAAGGGAGGTGGTGGAATCTCCTTCCTTAGAGGTTTTTAAGGTCAGGCTTGAAAAAGCCCTGGCTGAGATGATTTAGTTGGGGATTAGGTCCTGCTTTGTGCAGGGAGTTGGACTAGATGACCTCCTGAGGTCCCTCCCAACCCTGATATTCTATGATTTACAGCTGCTTTCACTTCCCCTGTAAACCACAATAGTTTATTAAAACGCATGGTCTTCTGTCTCAATTGTGGGATTGTAGCTTTTTGAGAAAAACTCATTAGGTGGTAGCAGGCTCTAGCAGGAAGCTTTCAGTGGCACTGTAGAGTCCCTCTGGGAAGACTTACCACCACAGGCAGCTGAGTGTATGGTAGAAGTTATAAAAGACAACAGCAGGCTTGTATGCATTTTAAAATGGGAGATTTAAAATTGGGAAAATATTATAATAATACTCAGCCTTACACCGTGTCTCTCCATTCTGGCTAACTGCATCCATGGGAGGTCGCCTTATCTTATGGTGTTATAAGGGAGATTGAAAAGATTCAGAGAGGGAAATGGAGATGGTTAGAGTTATGGTGAGACTTAAAGATATTTAAAAACTAGGATTAGATAGTCTGGAAAAGAGAAAATGCTGGGGATGAGGGTTTTTTAAATTGTTAAGTGCATGTTATCTACTAACTAAGGCAAGTCTTGCTCTGACACCCTCTAGCAGGGGATCCATAAAGGATAATAGCTATACTATGATTACAGACAATTAATAAAAATTATACTTTAGCTCAAAACACTTTAGACAAATATTCTGAAAGCTTAAAATTTCTGAGTTCTAGCCACACTGAAAAAAATTAAGTCTATCGTGCATAGATTCATACCAGGGATTTCCATAAATTATTCATATACATACACAATGTTAAAATCCATCAATTTACCTTTTGACTCTGTCCTGTAATATGAAGAAAAGGACAATACTCAATTAAATGAAAGCCAGTAAGTATAGAATAAATAAACTGAAATACTGAGCTAAATTACTGAAATATTCCAACTAGATTTTGAAATGGGTGGGATTGTGACTATTGAGATCTGTTATTATACAAACTAAGGTAATAATAAGAGTAAGCAAATCTTATTATTCCAGGCATAGGTTGCTTCTGAGGTTCTAGAAGGAATCCACACCACCACATTCAGCACTGTACAGTTGGCTAAGTACATTAGTTCATTGTATTCCATGATGATACATGTGGCATGATAATGAGACATTAAGGATGACAAACCCTATTTTCCAATTAGTAGCTGGCACTTTAAGTGTTATGAAGGATTAAATATGGGTTTCTCTCACCTGCCCCCTCCCCTAAAACAGATAATGCATATAATCAAAACATCCTCATAGTCTAAATTCTAAATGCCAAGTATATAAGTAATATCTCATTAAAGCCCTTGTGCTCATCTCTCTCTATACTGTCACTTCGATTCAATGGCTTTGCCCTTTTCCTTGTCCTGCCTAGAGCACTATCCAGGGAAGAAATTACTTACAGTGAAGAAATGACTGACAGTTCAGCAAGACAGAGAAGAATATAATAATGGCCTTAGCCTTAACGGATAATTTCATAACACCTAATGCAAGTGCAATGGAAGGAATGACAACCAATTCGTTTTCTGCACCTACCCCTTGGTTATGGCATTTTTAATCAAGGGAACTTGAAGACTGAGGGACCTTTGAGTGTTTCATTCCTTTTCTTCTCATTCCTCCCCACTCACCCCATTTACCAAGATGTTTTTCCTCTCTGTGTACTTTTACTATTGCAGTCCCACTGGCTCAAATGTTTCCTTCCTAATGCCATCTACCCTGTCTTACCTTCCAGAATTATAGGGTGAAGGGAAGAGAATTATTACATTTATCGTATCAAATTTTTTAAAAGTAGAAAAACAATATACAACAAATATAAACTCTTCTACTCTCTGTGACAGCCTTCTCATGCCAACTTTACCCCATTGTGAGACAGAGATTAGGGGAAGCAAAAAGCCAAATTACCAATCATAAGAAAAAAGAATAATCTGATTGGACACCACATAGCAGATGAAACCACATTCTGGATCATTACTTGACTGTAAAATCCTTAATGAACATCACATCCACCACAATCTCTCCACTACCGAGATGACAGCTATACAATCCCTGAAATCTAATGAGCAGATAGTGATCAAATCAACAGACAAAAGGGGCACTATTGTAGTCCTCAACTGTGATGACTACTTAAACGAGGCTGACCGACAACTCTTCAAACACCATCTGCTATAAAGAACGCAAAGAAGACTCAACACCACAATTTACGCAGGAATTTAAGGATATCATTAAATCCTTCCGCAAACAACTCCAAGAGAAACTCTACAAACTCATCCCCCATGAACTCACTCCAGGAACCTTCTACATACTTCCCAAGACACACACACAAGGGAACCCAGGCGGGCCCATCTTATCTGACCACGGCACTCTTGCTGAAGGAATATCGGGTCTCACAGAAATGATCCTCAAACCACTGACCACACAAAGGGCCAGTTTCCTCCAGAACACAATGGATTTCCTCCAGAAACTTGAATATTAACAACTCCCTCAGAACACCATTCTTGCCACCAGGAATGTCACCTCCCTATACACCAACATCCCTCATAATGACAGCATAACTGCCTGCCTCAAATAGTTACAAGACATTGGACAACCCTCAAATATCCATCCCAAACACATTACCAAACTCATCCATTTCATCCTCCCCCATAACAATTTTACATTCAACAACAAACATTTTGTGCAAACCATGGGAACAGCCATGGGTACTAGGATGGCTCCCCAATATACCAACATCTTCATGGGCCACCTTAAAGAAGAATTTCTGGGCAAATGCACCACAAAACCAAGGATATAGCTGAGATACATTGATGATATTTTCATCCTCTGGACAGACAACTTAAACATAATAGATTTCCCCACGAATTCAACCTCCACTACCACCACCATTAAAATGTCTCTGAAACACTCCCACACTAGCATCAACTTCCTGGATACCATCATCAGCGTCAGCAATTGAACCCTACAGACAACTATGTACACAAGAAACCCACAGATCACCACACCTACCTTCATAGAACCAGTAATCACCCCCAAAACACACCAAGAAATCGGTTATCTACAGCCAGGTAATCAGATCACAGAATATGCTCCAAAGAGAAAGTTTGGGATATGTACACCTTACCACATACAAAACTGCCTTACCAAACAAGGACACTCCACCAGAGAAGTTGATTGTATCATAGAACGGACCACCAATGAGAAGCTGCTTCAATAGAGAAGTAAAACTCTCTCCAGCTGCACACCCTTAGTTGTCATCTACCACCCCACACTGGAACCCATATGGGGTATCATCAAACAAGTACAACCCATATTTGATGGGCACCCCATCCTGAAATAAATCTTTCCCAAATCCCCTCTTCTGGCCTTCAAACAACCCCCCAACCTCTTCAAGATCATCATCAGAAGCAAGCTCTCTATAGACCAGGACACACCAACTCAGAGCAGCACCAGACCCTGCCAGAACAGAAGATGCAAACCCTGCAGACATATCTCCACTCCTACAATGATCAACACCCTCCAAAACACACCTTTCAAGATCAATGGGTCCTACACATGACTCCACATGACCTCATCCAGTGCACTAAATTCCCCAACAACAACAACAACAACTGTGTGTGTGAGACCAATCACTACACTCTCCCATGAACTCACACAGGAAAATGATAAAAGACAAAATCACATATTGCTGGTGAGTGAAAACTTTTCACAAAGCAATCACTCTATATCTGTCCTATCAATTCTCATCCTCAAAGGAAATCTCCACAACACTTTCAAAAGATGAGCCTAGGAGCTTAAATTCATAACTTTGCTGGACACTAAAAATCATGGTCTTAATAAAGACACTGGATTTATGATTTATTATAACACCTGTAAACTACTAACTCCCCTTCTTGTCCTATGGGGTGGTGATGGGCCCCTACACTTTGAATGGTCCTTTAAAATATGTGCTGACTATTTATACTAAACTATCTATTCAATCTTGTATTTAGCTCTGACACTCTGAGTACCTTTCTTAGTCCTGAAGAAGAGCTCTGTATAGCTCTAAAGCTTATCTCTCTCACCTACAGAAGTTGGTCCAATAAAGGATATTAACTCACCCACCTTTTCTCTCTAATATCCTTAGACCAATATGGCTACATCACTGTATACAAATTGCCCTCTGACATTCTCCTTCCCCTTGCTGTGACACACAAATTTTGTATGTTTACAGCAGTATTTTCTAACTGTCAGTAAAGGAAAAGTGAAAGCTGCCAAAACACTCAGTTCAACCGTCCTACCTCATGTATAAAATTTCTCAGAGTTCCAGACAACATGGGATAAATCTTTCAACTCTTATTCAGGTAAACTGTCCCATTAAAGTCAAGATAGTTTTGCTTGATTTTAAGGAATGACTAAGGACTAAAGGATCTGGCCTCATATAAACACTGTGGGACAGATTCTCAGCTGATGTAAATCAACATATCTCCATTGGCTTAGATGGAACTATCCCAATTTACATCAACAGATGGTCTGTCCCAGTCAATTAAACTGAAGTTGCTAGGAAGCTGTTTATAATGTGGTTGCATTCACCACCTAGAATAATTTACATCCTGTTGTCAAAATTCATTTTTTCCATTTTCAAGAAGTATAAACTAACTGAAGGTTAGACTGCAAAGGAAAATAGGCAATAGTGACAGGTCATCAGTCAATTTAATAACATCCTTTACAACCAACAGTTAAAGGATAAGGTCACTCCTAACTTGACAAACAGAATATAAACCAAGAATCTTTCAACTGACTTAAAAAACATTTTCACCCAACTATGGATGCAAACATGATTAAAAGATTTAAGCATAGACAATCTCCGAAACCAAGAAAAACAAGATGTTCATTCATTAATGGGTAGAAGGAACTCATCCAAACTGACAGTGTCCATAGTAGAAATTTTTTTGCTCACAGGATCTTCTTCAGCACTACAAAAAATAAGAATCAGTATGAATGAAAAAAGCAAAGAAATTATGCTTTTAAAGAGCTATACAAACCCAATCAAAAAGAAAATGTGGTTGGCCCCAATCGGATTCTAAATTTCTAGGTGAAACCAATGCAAAAGCAACAGATAGCTTTTGAACACAACAGTTTGAAGGCTTCACACTTACAGTACATGGACAGCAATTGAGATCTACTGCCAAAATAATTATGGTACAATACAACATTCATGTATTTTAGCAAAGAATACCAATATGCCAAAGGCTAGCAACATACATTGGTTTGGAGAACAGAAATGGACTGGTCCTTGTTGGCATAGGGTAACTAACAAATGGTTTTAATATTTAAAGGAATAAGTTATTGCTTATTCAGTGCCTACCCTGGAATCTTTTAGAGTGAAAGAATAAAAACAAAGAAAAACACAATGGTGCAAATGTTGAATCTTGAGAGCTTTTCTCTTTCAATGGAAGCCAATGTCTCTGTGATGGCAGAAGGCAGAAGAAAAGACACTACACACTGATTTAGAAATATAGGCAGTATCACACTGGAAAAACAAGGAACCTTTAGTTCTTGAACCATGTTACAGAGGGCTAAATGATACAGTGACTTAATTATTTTATTATTAATCATATTTATTATGGTAGTGCCTAAAGATCAAGCCTATTGTGCTACACACCATACAAAACACCGCATAACAGACAGGCCCTGCCCCAAAGAGTTTACAATCTAATTAGACAAGACAGACACAGGGTGGTGGAAGAGATACAACACACAAGCAGCACGAACTACACAACAGTAGCAAATGTCGTGTGAGTTCCATGGTTTTTGGGGAGTGCATTTACTTCGGATAGGATAAGTTAAATGGAAAGAAAATGTAGAGAATGGGAAGAGCGGAACAAGGCAGGGGAGGGGAGGATCAGAGGAGCAGGTGTGGAGTGAAGCCAAGGTGAAGAAAGTGTGAGGAAGGGGAAGAGGGATGGTTGGAGCAAACAGCCAATCCCAGTGCAGGACAGAGAAAGTCCAGTCAAAACTGCAGCAATCCCTTCTTTGGCTGCTTCTGCCCCTACTGGCTGGAGTCTCTGGCTTAATGCTCTGGGTTCACTTCTGGCAACCTGTGTCCAAATATGGATTAATCCACAGGTGAAATCACTTTCATGGTTTCAGACAATTCCCTGGTGGACACTGAAACAGGCCTAAAAACACTACATATCATAGATTCATAGATACTAAGGTCAGAAGGGACCATTATTAACATCTAGTCTGACCTCCTGCACAATGCAGGCCACAGAATCTCACCCACCCACTCCTGCGAAAAACCTCTCACCTATGTCTGAGCTATTGAAGTCCTCAAATTGTGGCTTAAAGACTTCAAGGACCAGAGAATCCTCCAGCAAGTGACCCATGACCCATGCTACAGAGGAAGGTGAAAAGCCTCCAGGGCCTCTTCCAATCTGCCTTGGAGGAAAATTCCTTCCCGACCCCAAATATGGCAATCAGCTAAACCCTGAGCATATGGGCAAGATTCACCATCCAGATACTACAGAAAATTCTTTATTGGGTAACTCAGATCCCACCCCATCTAACATCCCATCACAGGCCGTTGGACCTATTTACCATGAAAATTTAAAGATCAATTAATTACCAAAATCATGTTAACCCATCATTCCATCTCCTCCATAAACTTATCGAGTTTAATCTTAAAGCCAGATAGGTCTTTTGCCCCCACTGCTTCCCTTGGAAGGCTATTCCAAAACTTCACTCCTCTGATGGTTAGAAACCTTCATCTAATTTCAAGTCTAAACTTCCCAATGACCAGTTTATATCCATTTGTTCTTGTGTCCACATTGGTACTGAGCTTAAATAATTCCTCTCCCTCTCTGGTATTTATCCCTCTGATATATTTATAGAGAGCAATCATATCTCCCCTCAACCTTCTTTTAGTTAGGCTAAACAAGCCAAGCTCCTTGTATCGCCTTTCATAAGACAGATTTTCCATTCCTCGGATCATCCTAGTAGCCCTTCTCTGTACCTGTTCCAGTTTGAATTCATCCTTCTTAAACATGGGAGACCAGAACTGCACACAGTATTCCAGCTGAGGTCTCACCAGTGCCTTGTATAACGGTACTAAAACCTCCTGATCTCTACTGGGTATACCTCGCCTGATGCATCCCAAGACCGCATTAGCTTTTTTCACGGCCATATCACATTGGTGGCTCATAGTCATCCTCTGATCAACCAATACTCCAAGGTCCTTCTCCTCCTCCGTTACTTCTGATTGATGCGTCCCCAGCTTATAACTAAAATTCTTGTTATTAATCCCTAAATGCATAACCTTACACTTCTCATTATTAAATTTCATCCTATTACTATTACTCCAGTTTACAAGGTCATCCAGATCCTCCAGTATGATATCTCGGTCCTTCTCTAAATTGGCAATACCTCCCAGCTTTGTGTCATCCGCAAACTTTATTAGCACACTCCCACTTTTTGTGCTGAGGTCAGTAATAAAAAGATTAAATAAGATTGGTCCCAAAACTGATCCCTGAGGAACTCCACTGGTAACCTCCCTCCAGCCTGACAGTTCACCTTTCAGAAGGACCCGCTGTAGTCTCCCTGTTAACCAATTCCTTATCCACCTTTCAATTTTCATATTGATCCCCATCTTTTCCAATTTAACTAATAATTCCCCATGCGGCATGGTATCAAACGCCTTACTGAAATCTAAGTAAATTAGATCCACTGCATTTAATTTGTCTAAAAAATCTGTTACTTTCTGAAAGAAGAAGATCAGGTTGGTTTGGCACGATCTACCTTTTGTAAAACCATGTTGTATTTTGTCCCATTTACCATTGACTTCAATGTCCTTAACTACTTTCTCCTTCAAAATTTTTCCAAGACCTTGCATACTACAGATGTCAAACTAACAGGCCTGTAGTTACCCAGATCACTTTTTTTTTTCCCTTTCTTAAAAATAGGAACTATGTTAGCAATTCTCCAATCATATCATGGCACAATTCAGTACATGTGGCAGTATATGGTCTGGAGAGGCCAACAACTGTGAAAACAAAAAGTTGTTTAAGGCAGGAACGAAATACATTGGCAGAGAGATACACTGAAGCTTCAGGAATGCCTGGCTTCACTATTCCATTGATTTCAGTGCTTCATCTCATGGCATTAAAAACATTAAATGAAGAAAAGAATGATTAAACTAAAATCAAATGATTCTATCATTAAGGCCTTCAATATGCAAAAATGAGATAAATGAATACATTTGTAGCATTTGTCCATATAGCCATAAAGTGAGGAAAGGCTTATTACGCCTTCTCATTGTGGCCAATTAAATGAAAACCTATGATGGAGCATTGGGACCTAACACATAATAGAATCCTGACACTGATTAAAATGATCAAATTGCTGATTCATTCAGGAAGAAGCTGAAAGATTAATTCAAAAGTCAGGTGAAGAGGCAGTCAGCAAGAGCTCAGCAATCAATGTTTAACAGTGCCTGTTTTCTCTTGGACTCAGATTTAAGGGATCACTTGGTTCAGGGGAGGAAGATGGCAACCTTTACATGATGTGTACATCTAATGGAACAAACCAGCAGAGCTCGCTTACAGAGCAACTGGCTCCCACAGGGATCTATCTTGGCACTCTAATATTTATATTAGTGACATGCCATTGGCCCAGTCATGGAAATTTGGATATGCAGATGATCTTATGCTCACCATCCAAGCAAGCACTTTCACCCAACTGGGATGCATTCTCACAGATATGACAAAAGTAGTGGAGTACTACTGGTTATGGAAACTGACTAAATCCTCAAAAAATAGCTGGTCTTCACATTCCACCTGAGCACCCACCATGCAAAGAAATACCTCAATGTCACCTTCTGTGACATAAAACTCAAGCATGAGGATTTTCTGAAAGATTTTTGTGCGGTTCTGGCTCACAGCCCCACATACCACCAATATCTGACAAAGACCGCTGCAAAGATAAAGGCTAGGAACAAAATAATCAGACACAAACTAGTCAGGATCAGCTGCTCGCCCATTGTTGGCAGCCACCTTGGCACTCATATTCTCAACAGCTGAATACTTTGTACTGGCAAGGGTTGGTAGAGTACATATGAAACTTTTTAACATGCGATTGAATGCTCCTATGGGAACTCTCACAGGCATATCTTAACTCCATCCCCTCCAAAGATAACCAGCAATAATACAAGAATACAACTGTGTGATAATAAGCCCAGACTTGCCCATCTATGACAATCTCCAACCCCTCCCCCCAAGATGCCACTTTAATTTAGAACTCCTTTTGGTTACTAACCAAAGCTCTTAACACCTTTGGACTATCACTAAAAGACAAGTAGTGGAGGCTGTGGGGAAACAACAGGGTCAAGAATCAAGACCTGATTATGGATCCCACAGACCAACCACCCAGCTTCACCATGCCACTTAACATCTGGATCACAGCGAATGTCATCAGAACTTAATACGGGTGTTGCAATTACCTACTACACAAGTGGAAAATGAAGAGTAGTCCAATATGAGAATGTGGAGAAGACATCCAAATCATGGAATATCTAGTGAACCGCTGGCCCTCTAAGATCCTTCTCTGGAGGGACAGCCTTGATTCATTCCACGTCACCAGAAACCATAGAGTGAATTACAAGCTTGGACATCAACCTTAATATTGCTTTCCAAGCTGCTATGTGAAAGAAGATGACAACTCTGGTAACATCATTCAAAATATTTAGTCTTATTGTAAAATAAAATCAGTTTTCAGCAGTGCATGTACAGTCCAGATGATTTCCTCAGTTAAAGGCAGCATTTGTAACTTAAATGTCTCAGATACCTATAACAGTACATGAATGTTCCCAAAGACAGGTATTTAGCTGCCTGCCACTCAGCTCTATGATTATAGTTCTGAAATTCTGATTTACTGACACTAAAATAGCTTTTTTCCTAAAGTACACCTCTGAACTGCATCGAAGCTTGCCATTTTCTGAACTCTCCAGTAATTTCAGGTCAGTGGGAAAAAAAGACTAATCATGGGTGCAAGCAGGGAGATTAGAAAGTAACAGCTAACAGATATTTTTAGATACTTCAGCTTTTAAATCAGTTTAAACCAATTTGAAAGTAGTAAATATCAGACAAAACATAGTCACCATAGAAGGGGAAGGAAGGAAGAAATGTAAATACTGAGAACTTTAATTGCCAGCTAAAAGAAAAATGAAAGCGTGTCATTCCCTTTAGCTGACAAAACAACAGAAGATGACCATATGCCTAATACATCCCTCTGAAAGCTGTGATTAGAACCTTACATGGCGACAGCCACAAAGGACAGCTACATCAAGTAGCTCTGATCTTGCATTCAGATCCACACAGGTAGAGGCTTGTGTTTATATGAAGCCCCACTGATGTCAATGGGATTGTACAGGCTTAAGGATTCAGCCACATGAATCCAAATGCAAGATGGAGGTGCAAGAGTGAGATCACAGTGGGAATGATCCTGTCTGGTGCTGAGTGCCCTTAGTTTCCATAGTGTTCAATAGTAGATGAGGGCAGTCAGCATCTCTCAGGAAGTATGCAGAACCTTGTAGGACTGGACCCACTCTAGAAGTCCTAAGAAGTGGTGTCCTACAAAATAGTACTGGCAAAAGAGAAAAGAAAAAGTTGAAAAACAACACTGGACTGGATAGGATGGAATAAATCAAGAAAACCATCTAAAATGTCTAAAGAAAAAATAAATCAAAATCAAATGGTAATAAACAATTGGGGCAGATCCACAGTCAGTGTAAATCAGCATGTCACTGTGGCAGCACTGATTTACCCCAGTGGAGGCTCTGGACCTGTGCGTGTTAGTGTGGTTTATGTTTAGAAAAGATATCTAAACATATTTCCTAAATTATTAATACAGAAAACATGCCTCTCTCTATTTCTTCAAATTCTCTTTTCATTTGCCATCTCAATGAAAGGAAAAAGTTTATTAACAAACAGAATTTTTGTATAAATTTTTAAAAAATGGACAAAGCCACTCCTGTTGATTAACGGATTATTTATTTCCCTTGGCCGTCTCCAACTCCATTCTCCCTTGCCAGCCTGTAGGTGTTCCACTCTGATCTCTGCAAAGAGGTGAGTGATGGTACAGAATTTTGTAAAAAATGAAGACGGTCTGGGACTGATTCTCCTCTGCCCCGGTTTGATGCCAGTTTAATTCTTTTGACTTCAATAACCATCTTTTTACAGCACCCAGCACAATAGAGTCCTGGTCCACGACTGGGACTCCTAGGCACTATGATAATATAACTAATAATTAATAATCATAATCATAATCTGCAATGTAAAGCTGATGAAGTGGAGTGGAGAATCATGTCTTACATGGTTACTTCTCCTTCCGACTGTGAACATTTGTATGACAGAGAGAGTTCGCTAAAAGTTGTTTAAGAATTTATGGCCTGTTAAAGACAAGTCTCTGTACAAGGAGGAGGGGGCTGCAAAGAGAAATTAAAATCTGATAGTGAAGAAGCAGTAGTCTACATTTATCAAGAATAAATGTTTCCTTTTAACTCATACATTCAATTACCTTTATTGTCATTCATAAAAAATATCAAAACCATAAAAGATACTTAATGAGATTTAAAGGTGCTAGCCTTAATCTCAATTTCATCAATACTGTACTAAATTAAGTCATTCCTCACTTCAGTATAATTAAACACAAGTCAAATATCACTAAGATGCATTTATAATATTTTTACTTCCTAATATTGTGAACAATATATATTATAAGCTTTAGCAAACATCCAATTTTATGTTCACAAATTCTACTTGTGTATGCTTGTGCTGAGCCCAATCCTATGCCCATTGCAGTCAAAGGAAAGACTCCCATTGACTTTAGTGGCCACTGAATTAGGTCCCATCATTTAAGAATCCATTGTTATAGCTTCCTGACAGAAAGATCTATTAGGTTGTAGAATATTCTCCCAAGGGAAGCGGTGAAATATTTAAAACTAGACTGGACAAAGCAATTGAAGATATAATGTATGGAACAATCGTAGGATCATAGGACTGGAAGGGACATCAAGAGGTCATCCAGTCCAGTCCCCTGCACTCAGGGCAGGACTAAGTATTATCTAGACATCCCTGACTGGTGTTTGTCTAACCTGTTCTAAAAACAATCTCCAATGATGGAGATTCCACAATCTCCTTGAGAAATTTAGTCCAGTGCTTAACCACCCTGACAGTTAGAAGTTTTTCCTAATGTCCAGCTGAAACCCCCTTGCTGCAATTTAAGCTCATTGCTTCTTGCCCTATCCTCAAACGTTAAGGAGGACAATTTTTCTCCTTCCTTCTTGTAACAACCTCTTATGTACATAAAAACGGTTATGTCCCCTCTCAGTCTTCTCTTCTCCAGACTAAACAAACCCAATTTTTTCAATCTTCCCTCATAGGTCATGTATTCTAAACATTTGATCATTTTTGTTGCTGTTCTCTGGACTTTTTCCAATTTGTCCACATCCTTCCTGAAATGTGGCACACAGAACTGGACACAGTACTCCAGTTTAAGCCTAATCAGTGTGGAGTAGAATGGAAGAATTACTTCTCGTGTCTTGCTTACAACACTCTTGCTAATACATCCCAGAACGTTTGTTTATTTTTGCAACAGTGTTACACTGTTGACTTATCTTTAGCTTGTAATCCACTATGACCCCCAGATCCCTTTCTGCAGTATTGCTTCCTAGGCAGTCATTTCCCATTTTGCATATGTGCACCTCATTGTTCCTTCCTAAGTGGTGTACTTTGCATTTGTCCTTATTGAATTTCATACTACTTATTTAAGACCATTTCTCCAGTTTGTCCAGCACATTTTGAATTTTAATCCTATCCTCCAAAGCACTTGGAACCCCTCCCAGCTTGGTATCATCCGCAAACTTTGTAAGTGTTCTCTCTATGCCATTATCTAAATCATTGATGAAGATATTGAACAGAACCAGACCAGAACTGATCCCTTTGGGTCCCCACTTGATATGCCCTTTCAGCTTGACTGTGAATCACCAATAACTATTCTCTGGGAACCGTTTTCCAACCAGTTATACACAACCTTATAGTAGCTCAATCTAGGTTGTATTTCAAGTGAGACAGTATCCAAAGCCTTACTAAAGTCAAGATATAACACATCTACCACTTCCCCCATCTACAAGGCTTGTTACCCTGTCAAAGAAAGCTATCAGGTTTGTTTGACAAAATTTGTTCTTGACAAATCTGTGCTGACTGTTGTTTATAACATTATTATCCTTCATTGGCCTAGATGAACACACACATCCTTTTCATTATCATTATTATTTAATTATCCAAAGGTGTGCTAGGCACCTCCCGAAACAAACATAAGACATGATTGCTATCCAGAGAAATTTTGCAAACAAATGATGGACATGATACACGAGGAAGTACTAAAACTGAAGGGTGGGGAAGAGAACAGGAGGCATATTATTGAAGCAAAAGAGCCTAGCATACAGTCCTTGGGTTACCTGAGAGGGAAAATTAAGGCAGAGCACCACAGAGCGACCCCAGACCATGAGGAAGCACTCAGGCGACAGCTGGTCCTGCTACAATGGGGGAGATGGGTAGTTAATAAAAAAAAAATGTAAACCTCAAATTAGTTCCAAGTTTTGGGACTGTCTGGAAAAGAAAGGGAAGCAGAATTGCTCCTATGATATTGAAATCTGATCCCTTGTATTTAGTAATATACCGGTTTTCCAGTAACAGTAATCCTATTATGAAAGTGTTTCCTTTATAATCAGCCTCTTTACAATCATATATATACACATGACTGTTTCATTTAATAGCACAACTATCAAGTAGGGAAGCGTTACAGTAATATATCAGAAAAAAAAGTAATGGTTCACACACTGGAGGGAGAGAAGGTCTGTTGCCGGGGTGATGACTAATTTATTCAGAAAAAAATTACAGGTTTTTAAAATTCCTTCTTACCCTTTCATAGAACCAGAGGTTGGCTAGCTTCAGTAGCTATAGCTGGTACAGAAAACAGAGAATATCCCTTCTGTATCTCAAACAATGATTATACTGTCAGAAAGAATTAAATCTCAAATGCTTCATGTCTTTCAAACCTAAAACGTGTTCTTTACAAACTACTGTGCCAGTTTTTATAGGTGTATGTCCATAACCCAGAGGAAATTTTTACTATCTTTAGAAACTTACGAGCCAGCTAGTTAACTATTACAGTTATAGGGCAGATCCAGAGCTGGTGTAAATTGGTATAGCTCTATTGACTACAATGGAGCAATGCTTATTTACACCATCTGGGTATCTGGCATATAATGTTATGACCAACAACAGCAAAATGGCTTTTTATGCCCTTAGCAGCAGGAGACATTTAAAGAGTGACAGTTGTTCCACATTCTGTTGGCAGATTTAGATTTGTGAATATCTATGAATTTGCATAGTGCGTGTTTCCTTACACTATAGCTGCTTCAAAGTGATCTTCTGCACAACAAACCTTACGTCATTTTCTTGAGCTTATTTTTCTGATTTAATTAAGGCATGCATTTGTATTTAGTAGTATATGAATAATACAGGAAATACAGGTGGCAGTACTTACCTATGATCTAAATGATGAACAGAAAGAATAACACCTGAATTTAAATGGGCTTGTTTTAGAGTCACCAAAACTGTGAATTCATATTTATTTCTTAACTTCTGAAAAAAGATTTCAGCTGTCTCTGGGGATGCTTTTACATTTCTTGAAGTATCTAAAAAAGAAACAGAAAATCATTAAGAATAGACTCTGGTTTTAAAGAGCACTCTAAATCCAAAGACCTTACAAAATAACTAGTTACATATTAGTAGTACAGTGACAAATAGGCAAGAACAGCCATAATATTACGGTCAATAATAGCTTACACACAGCTCTGGACATCAGAGCCTGTTTTAATGAAAGAGGATATATTTTCTAGGACACAAGTGCTATCCTCTGTTCTTTTTAAGTAAGTACCTTAGGCTCTTTTACCTCTCCATAGATGGACAGATGGTACCTTTAATATCTCATCCAAAGTATGGCACCCCTAACAATGCAGCTCTCCTGAACTTTACCACATAAAATGTCAACACTGGATATGAGCCTAAGCTGTCTTGTGAGACCTGAACCTTGGTCTTATGGCTTCTATAAAAATGAGCTTGCATGGTATCAAAGGACAATTAATTTTGTTTAAAAAGAGCGGCTCTTTACAGAAGGTTTACTCAATTTAAAAGGTTTCAGAGTGGCAGCCGTGTTAGCCTGTATCAGCAAAAAAAGATGAGTACTTGTGGCACCTTAGAGACTAACAAATATATTTGGCTATAAGCTTTTGTGGGCTAAAACCCACTTCATCGGATGTATGCAGTGGAAAATAAAGTAGGAAGATATATACACACACACACACAGAGAACATGAAAAAATGGGTGTTGCCATGCCAACTGTAACAGGACTAATCAATTAAGGTGGGCTATTATCAGCAGGAGGAAAAAATATTTTGTAGTGATGATCAGGATGGCCCATTTCAAACAGTTGGCAAGAAGGTGTGAGTAACAGTAGGTTAAAAATTAGCATGGGGAAATAGTTTTTACTTAAGACTGGGAGTGGATGGGTCATTACACAAAGTAAAAACTATTTCCCCATGCTAATTTTTCACCTACTGTTACTCACACCGTCTTGTCAACTGCTAGAAATGGGCCATCCTGATCATCACTACAAACGTTTATTTTCTCCTGCTGATAATAGCCCACCTTAATTGATTGGTCTTGTTACCGTTGACATGGCAACACCCATTTTTTCATGTTCTCTGTGTGTGTGTGTGTATATATCTTCCTACTGTATTTTCCACTGCATGCATCCGATGAAGTGGGTTTTAGCCTATGAAAGCTTATGCCCAAATACATTTGTTAGTCTCTAAGGTGCCACAAGTACTCCTCGGGTTTTTGGGTTTTTTTTTTTCAATTTAAAAGGTTTGCTATCAATCAATGGATTAAAACACAACTTTCGAAACCTCTCAATATAAAATTTGTAAAGATCGCCAAAATGAGTGTTGGGCATTTTGCTGATATACACACACATGTATGTGAGTGTATGCTTGCCAGAAACTAACTGTAAAAATGAAATTGTTAAAAATCCAAACACAAACAACAACAGTACAGTGTGGGGTAGATCTTCATTCTAATTTGCACATAATGTTAGCAGAGTACAAAGAGCCCAACTTTGAGTCCTACAGAGCCAAATTTAGAGAACAAGATGTCACATGATCAAAATGAAGCAACAATTCGCAGGTTTTTCATAATACATTTTACTAGGAAAATATTTAAGATATGTATTTTATATAAAGAACGAATTCATCAGAGCGTGCAATCAACCATGTAAAATCTAAATCAATTCATAAGCTTCCTGTCTTTGCAATTTGACCAGGCAGCACTAATGCAATGACATCAGCAGTAGACAACCAACTGGAATGTAAATGCTGACTTCTCAGTTGGCAATACTGGAATCTTACAAAAAGCTTACCTCATTATTCTGGAAACATGTTTTTAAGCTTTAAGAGGTACCTATAAAAGTTGTACTCTGCATCCCTAAACAAACACGTTTATTGTTTTGAAAATAAATATTTTGTAAATGTGAATAGAGGAGATGCAGAAATTTATAACCCACAGAAATCTGAGCCAAACTTATCCAGGTTTTCATACCAGGCTAAAATTTGGTCCATTTTTCTTTAACATGGTGTACCCAAGAGGCAAAAAGTTTCCTTTAAAATGCCTTTTTTATGATTTCTTGTCTTTTCTATTGTGGCTTATATAACACCCTGTATGTAGCAGACATCCATGGTATTTTAATGAAACTATTAATAAATTATGAAGCAACTCAAATGAAATTACATCAAAATGTTCATTTTTAGCCTTGGGACACTAGCAAAATGGAGTGACATAGGGTTGCATCTACAAGATGGCTTAACTGCATTAACAGTTTCTAGCAATATAAACAATTTATTTCCAACAGATAGAGAGGGGAAAAGGAAAGACACACATGGGATATCTTCTCCATCCACAATCACGAATTCTTAATGCACTTAAAATTCCTACTGAATCCACTGGGAGTGGAGGATACACAGGAAATGCAGGATAAGACCGAAGAACTAAAAGCAAAACTCCAGCCTAAGGTTAAACCAACAGAATCATCTATCAAGATGCACAAAAATACAAGCAGTGAGAGTTTTCAGAAGGGGAAGGCACACACCACCCTATCTGCAGTTAACGACAGCTGTCAGTTCTCAGAAGCTCTGACAGTCAGGCCAGCAGTTTTTATGCTTAGGGGTCCATTATTTTAGCATTAATACTACAAATATATTCCAATTAGGATCGGGGCCTATTTAGTGCCACACGTCATACAGACACATTTTGTTCTGTATTTCTATAATGCCGAGCACAATGGGATCCTGATCCATGATTGGAGTTCCTAGGCAATACAAATAATAAACAAGAATCTCTGCCCTGAAAAGCTTACAAGAAGTCTCAAAGTAATGGAGTAAGCTGCAACTCAATGTGGGTGGCAGAAGCAAGCCCTGAGTGTGTTCAGACCAGAGAATAATTGTTCTATTAACCTGGAGTGGATGGAAATTTTCTTAGGTATCTAAATTTAATGTATTAAACCAACTGAAGTAATGTTGCTTGTCTCTTGCCTCTAGCAATTCTATAGACTTCCTGCAAAGTTTATGGGCCTGGTTTTGCTCACTGGAAATTTTGCTACTGACTTCAATGGAAGTATGATCAGTCATTCTAAATCTGAATTGATATTTTTGTGTATAATTACAATAATAAGGTATAGAACAACATGCAAATCCTAGTAGGATGCTTGTGCTGTCCAATATTAACTCTGGTTGACTGACAGTGTTCCAGGCTTTCCCGTATTGCTCTGTTTTAGACAGGGGTTGCATAGGGGTCTATTGTTGCTTTGGGATGTTTGAATGCACAATAACTAGGAAAACCTATTAGTGTAAATGGGCATTCTACACAAATGGGCATTCTACACATGCAGAGAGGGGCAAATAGTCTATACAGTTGACATTTTAAAAAAAACTTTTAATAAAAGGAAGAAAAATATTGGTGAAATCAATATAATGTGCACATTAGGAGAGAATATATTATGGATGGGGAAAAAGTATTTTGAGACCAAAACTCCCAATGCTATACGCGCACATTTATACACACAATTGATTGCCTCCACACGTGTGTCCACAACTCCCATTGGGGTTACAAGAAGCTTCACACACCCATTGCTCCAGATGATCAGGCCTTTTGTAAATAAACAAACCATGGGCACTGAGTGTAACTGCCTGCTCCCATGCTCTGACCACATGCCCTTCTACCTGGGACGCGCAACCTATGTTGGGAGGGTAAGGCACGGAGCACATATTGCCAGCTCTATGCCGACCAGTGGGGGAATCCTCAGTTGCCTATTTAAGGCAGCAGTACGACTCTTCTGTGTGCTGCCTGAGTAAGGCAAAGGGACTCTAGTGTGAATCAGTTTCTGGCCTCCTTTCATTTGCAAAACATGATTCTGGCACATTCCTGAACAAGAGTTACGCCCAGCCTCTATAGGCTTTCATCACAGCTTTCTACTTGAATCTCAAATATAGGCAAAGGGATTCTCCTTTGGACCTTTGTGCTATTACATATTTTTGACCATATTAGGACGCTCTGAATCCCAACATGTTAAAGAGACAAAAATTAAATTTAACTCCCAGAATATGAAACTGCCAATCTCCTGGTCACCAAGCACCATTACTCTGGGCAGGTCTGTTTGTGCTGATTATACTGGAGAAACTATCTGTTCTTTTGAAACTAATATATAAGTAATCAAGTCTCACAAAACACAGTGTAGGCTTAGCAGTGCAGGGGTCAAAGAGGACTGCCATTCCATGGACAATATGGCAAAATTAGCCAGTAGAGTTTTCATAGTGCTCCTAAGGGAGTTAGGATATTGGACCCAACTGGAACAGTGCTCTAATAAAATAAGGCAAATCTTTTATTTAGATTATCCTTAAAATCTGAAAGTCAGTACTTGATAGATTACTTTGTCAGGTGTCAAAATTAACTGTGTACCAATATTTATTCAACATGGTAGGTAAATTTTTATGAATTAATGAAAACCCCTTATTATATGCACCTTTTCAGACATGTTAACAATCCCCAAATATCTTCAAGCAGTGGTTTTCAACCCATAGTCCACAAACCGCTGGCTGTCCGCAGACTGTGTCTAAGATCTCCAAAAGGGTCTGTATCTCCATTCAAAAATTTTTTGGGATCTGCAAATGAAAAAGTTTGAAAACCACTGTCCATTGAAAACCATAGAAAAATGAACTCTCTCGTGTAATCCAGATTAATAATTTGTGATTTCATGTAATTTACATAGGAGATTTATGCTGCACATATTTTTAGTGTAGTTCACAAAAATCTACTTAAAGCAGAGGTATAAATCACTGGAGTCTAGGGCCCCAAAGTATGTAAACTGTAAGAGCTATCAGTTTGTATGAGAAAATTACTTCTGACAGAGATACCTGAATAAAAGGTTTAACTTTATTATAATACTACAATTGCATTTGAGAGAGATTTGGACCCCTCATAACAATTCATAAATCCATATGTGTTAACAACACTCGGTTTTCAATTTCTACAAGAATAAACTCTATAGTACAATGAGAAAAAAAAGAAACACACCAAAGGATTCAATTTCATAGTCTGCTACATGTCTCAGATTGTTCCATTTAGCGGCTACAGAATGAAAATGTCCTATAGTAAAATAATGCCCATGGAGAAAGATGTATTACTAGATTTGAGATAGTCCAGTTGTCAAAAGTACCGAAAAATGGTGCCGTTAGCAGAGATTTTTTTTAAATATGCAATATTAATCCTGGTCAATAAGGATGCCAATTCATTAACTGTATGGGTAGTTTAATGCCTTTTTTCCCCAAACCACTTGCAATATAAAGTTGGGACCAAGTACCATATTCCTATTATGGCCCAATCCTGCAAGGTGCTGAGCAGCCTTAGCTCCCACTGAAGACAAATATTAAAGTGGAGGACTCTATTCTTCACATGGGGTGCTCAGGGTCTGTTAGGATCAGGCCCATGAGATGTAGAGATGTTATTTTCTGCTCTATAACTGAAGTATTGAAGCCCAGCTGACCAACCCTCAGTAATGCCAAGAAACTGCATACAAAATGTTTAAGGACTAATAACCTACTGTAGATGCTTTCTTGGCTAAAATAAAAATAGATAGTTATTAAAATAAATAGGTAGCTGCACCTAACAGATGGTATGTCTTCAATTGTTTGGGTTGTTGCTTTTTTTCCCCATTTGGAGCTAAACTTACAATATGCACCTAACTGCTGAAAGAGAATTCTTGCAAAAAGTCCTTTAAGGAACACTTGCTAATGAATCAAGCTCTGTGTTTTCAGTGTAATGTGCATACAATCAGCTTTTAATAGCTATAAATCAATTCTGCACATAAGTGAAAATTTGCTGAACTATCTGAATTAAATTCTAGTGGCTTGTAAGGGAAGAAGGAGGGCTGCAAGGTATAACAGTATGGAGAATGTAATAAGGCTAGTTTGATTTTGTACCATTTTCCAGTCCTTGGTGGAATCAGTAACATAAGCATATATTCACATTGTGTCATTTCCTCTTCCGATTACAGTGTTTGACTAAGAACGCTTTGACCGCGGATTTTTAATCCTTCTGTCTGCAAAGGACACAGGTAACCGCACTACATTTACTTTACGCTGTTCTTTAACCTAACTAGCTGATTTGCAGGGTCAGGTTCTTTTGGTAAATGAGATAGAATGGCAAGCCAATCAACATGCAGAATCTTTACGAAGTTGAAACAACAGCACACACTCTCAAGTGTAATACTGTGCATTCAAATTCATGAATCTCATTCCTGTATCAATGATTGTAATGAAACCCAAAAATGGAATAAAATGAACCAATTTTATTACAATAAAAGACTGCAATATTAGGATGCTTATTTGATTCTGCACTGGGAATGCTTTATTTTTTAAAAACTTGAATTTTTATTTGAATTGGTACATGAGATACTAACTTGTAATGCAGCATGAGCTACCTGTCTTTTACAATTTTTCCTTCCCCCGCCATCCTCTCCCAACCTCTACTAATATGTTCCCAAATGTCTGGCATGTAAAAATGTGTCATATAGAAAGGCAAAAACTAGAGACGGTGTAATTTTTCAAAAACACTTGAGCCTAATTCAATTTTTCAAAACCAAAGCCAGGGGAAGTTCAGCTCAAAAACCTATTTCATCTACAAGTAAGGGATTTGGAGAACTGGTTCCAGTTTTATTCCATCTGTAATATACTAATGTACTAATATACATTATTGTATACTAATATACTAATCCTGGAACAATTTTTGAAAGAGAAAATAGTTAAAGATATAGGGGTGAACGGTAATTGAGTTAAAATACAACATGGTTTTACAAAAGGTAGATCACGTCAGACCAACCTGATCTCCTTCTTTGAGAAGATTACTGATTTTTTTAAGAAAAAGGAAATGCAGTAGATCTAATCTACCTGGATTTCAGTAAGGTATTCGATACGGTTCCACATTTCCACAGGACATTATTAGTTAAACTGGAGCAGATGGGGATTAATATGGAATTGAAAGGTGAATAAGGAACTGGTTAAGGGGAGACTACAACAGGTCATACTGAAAGGTGAATTGTCAATCTGGAGGGAGGCTACTACTGGGATTCCTCAGGGATCAGTCTTGGGACCAATCTTATTTCACATTTTTATTACTGACCTTAGGCACAAAAAGTGGGAGCGTGATAAAATTTGCGGATGACAAAGTTGGGAGATATTGCCAATACGGAGGAGGACAAGAATATCATACAAGAAGATCTGGAGGACCTTGAAACTGGAGTAATAGAAATGGAATGAGATTTAATAGTGCAAAGTTCAAGGTCATGCACTTAGGGACTAACAAAGAGAATTTTTGCTATAAACTGGGGATGTATCAGTTGAAAGTGACAGAGGAGAAAGACCTGGTTGATCAAAGGATCACTATGAACCACTAATGTGATGCGACTGTGAAAAAAAGCTAATGCAGTCCCATCAGGCAAGGTATTTCCAGTAGAGACAGGGAATACAAGGCTCTGGTGAGACCTTATCTGTAATACTGTGTGCAATGCTAGTTTCCCATGTTTAAGAAAGATGATTCAAACTAGAACAGGTGCCAGGATGACTTGGGGAATGGAAAACCTACCGTATGAGAGGAGACTCAGGGAGCTTGGCTTGTTAAGCCTCACCAAATGAAGGCTGAGGGGAGATAGGTTTGCTCTCTATAAATACATCAGAGGGATAAATACCAGGAAGAGAGAGGAATACTGTAGTTAAGTGCCCACGTGGGCACAAGGACAAATGGATATAAACTAGCCCTCAGCAAGTTTAGGCTTGAAATTAGGTGAATGTTTCTAACCATCAGAGGAGTGAAGTTCTGGAAGGGGAATAGAGGGGGCAAAAAAACCTAACTGGCTTCGAGACTGATCTGGATACGTTTATGGAGGGCATGGTATGATGAGACTGCCTACAATGGCATATAGCTGACCTGCAACTGCTAGCAGCAAATTTCTCCAATGGCTGTTGATGGGACACTAGATGGGGAGGGCTTGGAGTTACTACAGAGAATTCTTTCCCAGATATCTGGCTGGTGGTTTTTGCAGAGATGCTCAGGGTCTAATTGATTGCCATATTTGAGATGGGGAAAGGAATTTTCCCCTGGGTCAGACTGGCAGAGAACCTGGGGGGTTTTCACCTTCCTCTGCATATTGGGGCATGGGTCACTTGCAGGTTTAAACTAGTGTAAATGGTGGATTCTCTGTAAATTGAAGTCTTTAAATCATGATTTCAGATTGTCAGTATCTCAGCCAGAGGTTAGGGGTCTATTTCAGGACTGAATAGGGGAGGTTCTGTAGCCTGCAATGTGCAGGTCAGATTAGATGATCATGATGGTCCCATCTCACCTTAAAGTCTATGAGCCTAATTCATATAGAATGACCTTCTGACCTCATTAAAGTCAATAGCAAAACTCCCATTTACTTCAATGGGACAAGGATTTCATTCTTCTTCAAAAGCGTCCACTGATTTTGATTGCCTCCATTTTTAACCAGAGACACAAGTGAAAATTTAGGCATCAATAACAAAAAAAAATTAAAAAGAAAGCAAAACTAAACGAACAAAGTGACATGAAACCAAATCACATCACATCACATAAAAGCAAGGGGAAAATTTCAGTTTGTTCTGCAGCAACTGGTGAAGTTCCAATCATCCTTGTTTTGCAGCTTTCTCTAGTCTGAATGTCAATCACGTTCTTGATGTGTAGGCCACAAAGGGATATCCTCTAATTTAAAACAACTTCACTTTACTCTGATACTTGTAGGTAAAAGTTGATGGTCTACATTTGGAAAAAAATATCCATTTATGCTGCATGTGTAAAACCTGACAATTGCACCCCTAAAATGGGTCACAATGGATACACTAATCTTTTCTACAGTCGGCATCTCAACAGAAGCTACTGTGTGCACAAAACCAATCTGGGAGCATTGAGAGAATGGACATCGCTTTCAGGCTGCAATGTAGGTGGATTCAAAAAACCCCGCATTAAGGGCTTAACTTGCATGCCTAACCTGAGTAGTTTGTATTTGCATAAGTATTCATGATTTCTTTCAAAGCACTCTGTATATAATGCTTTGTATTCTGTTGCCTGGGGACTGACAATTTTAGCTTGATTTATTAGTTTTCCTTTCTATTAATTTTATACATAGTGTGACAAAGTGGATCCTGCGCTCATAGGCAGATTTGCTCGCCTCAGAGATCTCACAGCAGCCTTCCATAATTGATTCTAGTATGTTCTTAATTGGCTCCAGGTGTCTTAATTAGTTTGCCTGTCTTAATTCGTTCTTGCAGGTTCCTCATTGCTCTAGCGCAGCCCCTGCTCTGGTCATCAGGGAACAGAAAACTGCTTATCCAGTATATCTGCCTTCTACTACTCTGCTGTACCCAACTGGCCTGGGTCTATCACAATAGTTTAAGAGACAAATTGTCATGTGACCCAATAAAACAAAAGAATAAAAAACACTAGACAATATAGTACAATATGATAGTTGACTGGGAACAACCACGCAACCTTGGGACAACAAGCAGTTACAGTTCATCAGGACAGGGTTTGCAAACCTGAGACTGTCCTGGGCAAATCAGAGCTGTTGGTACGTTAGGCATTCAATGTTAATCAATAATAGCATTTCACATCTATGCTGGAGCGTGCTGCAAAACAGGTGATAAAATATGAGGGTGAGAATGACTATGCAGTGTTCAGCCTCTAAATATGCCCACCGTGAACTAGATTTTTCTAGAAGCCTGAGGAAAGTCATGCCAAGCTGAGAGTTTGTGTAGTGCCTTTTCTCAAACCCGATCCGTGAGTGTGTACTTAAAATAACCATCCTTAGCATTTTTTGTGAGCCTGCAAAACAATTTTTCAGCACCTACACCTTGAAATATACTGAGTGCTCTCAACCATGATCATACTTCAGGGGTAGCCTTACAATTTTGGATAGGGTCATTTAAATGACTCTTTGGAGCATATCTGTATTAAACTAACTCTTTTTATATACATGTAGGAAGGTGAGTCTGTTTCTCTACCCCTAGCCACCTGCTGCAGAAGTGAAGGCCAACTGATTTTGAGCAGTTGCCAGCATTTAAACAGCCATTGCCAGGGATAATTCCTCAAGTAAACAGCAGGTCAGGGGAATGCTGTGTGCCTTCTAGTGAACTTCAGCATATACACTGCACTTCACAACTGCCTCTGTCTGGTCGCTACATATTATCATCCCCATTTTAGAGACAGGGGAAACACAGGCTGAAAGGTTAATTGTCTTGGCTCAGGCCACAAAAAGAGTACATTTAAGTGTCAGGATTAGTATTAAAGAGTCCTCTGTTACCCATTTCAGGTGTAATCCAGTACCAGACCACACTGTGATTACTAAAATACCCCCATCCTCCCTTTGGCCAAATGTCACTTTGATGTGAGAAGAGTTTATACTGGTGGGGCTACAGCTTAGAGCCCTTGACAGCATATGAGACAGCCTATCCCACACAACTGCAAATTGGCTTTCATTCTCTCAGAAAAACAAAGGATTCATGACCATAGGTTTCATGCGTCCCAACAACCTATATATTAGGGCTGTCAAGCAATTAAAAAAATTATTTGTGATTCATTGCACTGTTAAATAATAATAGAATAGCTTTTATTTAAATATTTTTGGATGTTTTCTACATTTTCAAATATATTGATTTCAATTACCACACAGAATACAAACTGTACAGTGCTCACTTTATATTTATTTTTATTACAAATATTTACACTGTAAAAAACAAAAGAAATAGTATTTTTCAGTTCCCCTAATATAAGTACTGTAGGGAAATCTCTTTATCATGAAAGTTGAACTTACAAATGTAGAATTTGTACATTTGTACAAAAAATAACTCCACTCAAAAATAAAACAAGGTAAAACTTTAGAGCCTACAAGTCTACTCAGTCCTACTTCTTGTTCAGCCAATCGCTCAGACAAACAAGTTTGTTTATATTTGCAGGAGATAATGCTGCCCACTTCTCGTTTACAATGTCACCTGAATGTGAGAACAGGTCCTCTGGAATGGTGGCCAAAGCATGAAGGGGCATACAAATGTTTAGCATATATGGCATGTAAATACCTTGCAATGCTGGCTACAAAACTGCCATGTAAATGCCTGTTCTCATTTTCAGGTGACACTGTAAATGTAAACAAATTTATTTTCTTAGTGATTGGCTGAACAAGTAGGACTGAGTGGACTTGCCGGCTCTACAGTTTTACATTGTTTTGTTTTTGAGTGCAGTTATGTAACAAAAAAACCTACATTTGTAAGTTACATATATCAGAATGGAACATCCAGCCCTAGTGACTGGTTTACATCAGGATATTTTCATATTATATATACATACAGACACACATATACATACTTTCAAGGCTGTTTGCAAGTAAACAGTGAGAAACACACTTTTAGAAAAAGGTCAAAACTATGATTGTCCTTTATATTTCTAAGTCTCCAAAATAGAAGTAGGTGGCCTCGGCTTCCAGGGCTCTAAAGGCTGACTATGCTTAATGGACATTACAGACATTAACCTTCCACACTTTTATTGCAACTACTAAATCCTATCAAAGAGTCAAAGGAAATAAAGACTCACTCAACATACATTGGCACCTTTTTAACCTTCTTTTTATCTTGTTTTGGAATGGAAGCTGCTAGAGAAAATTAGGCAGTAGAAAGTGACCCAGTGAGGGCAACTCGACAGGCACCTTGCCAGGTGCTGTTAGAGCCCAGTGGAGAGGGCAGGCCTGGGCTCCTCTACCACTGCCCCTACTACAGGAGGGACCCAAGCCACCTGCTGACCTCATTGTACCTCCATTTAAAGGAGGGCCTGAATTGCAGGACCCAGTCACTGGGATGTGGCACTAAGTGTGCTCATCACTAGGCCACCTAACTCACCCACATATATTGCACTATGATTTTTATTTTAATTACCAGTTTTCCATGGCCCCACAGTCTATGTTCTGACAGTCTTATTGATAGCTAGTGCAAATTTGGAAGATGCTTTCTTTTGTTTGCTTTCCTCATTAGATAATACAGAACATCTGCCATATTTCCTGCAATATCTGGCCAGTAAGCTTGTTCGTGGGTTGTCTGGGGCTGATGCCAACCCAAAAGTCCAGCCATTATTCTGGAACAAGGACTTAGAAGTATTAGTGAAGAGCAGGATTTCTGTTTGTTATAATCATCCTCCAATTCCATTTGGAGCTTGTGACTAGTATAGATAATTTTTAACTCTTGAAATCGTCTAGAAAACTGTTTTGGAAAACCTTAAACCTGTGGAGAAAAATCAAGCTTGTCTTGGTTTGTGCTGCTGCTGCTAGCAGCATATGCACTTTGGTATGCTCTACTGTATATTGCCACATGCACACAATGTACCAAGCTGACCTAGCAGCGAACAAAAATATCACACTGAGCAATGCTGCTAAGGCTGACACACAAACTGAAAACAGCAAGGAAAATATCCCACTGTCTTCCAGCACAACTAGTACCATAAAAGGGCACAACACACAGGACAGTTGTTAAAAAATTTATCTTATTTCCTAGCCTGAGTTCCATAACACAGATCACGGTTACAAAAGGCTATATCCATCACATGGCAGGCGTTGGTATAAGAAAGAAAGAATCAAACTAAACTAATAAAGCCAATTATTACACTGAACAAACAGGAAAATCTAAATTCAAGGTCTCCAAAGAGATGAGAGGATTATGACGAGTTATTGTACAAGCGTCAATAAAATTCAGAGACTAATGGTTTCTGATCACACAGTCACTTCTTGTTCACCTAACCATTTCTTCTGTTGAGGCCTATTTGGCTGCCGAGGTGGATTTAACACCTGAAGCTTGTTTGCTGCTCTTGTTTGCTGCTCTTCATTGTCAGCGACCATGTGGGCACGTGTTACTTCTGTCAGTAGCATTCTGAATATCCTAAAGAAAGTCTGTGTTCTCTGGTTTTCTGCAGATGTCTTCTGTTCTTCCTATAGTACTGACCTTCATATATAGTTATGATGTATGACACTAGAGAGGATGGTATAGCTGTTATTTTGATAGGTTGACAGCTACTTTCTGTTTGCAAGCTAATCCCTCACATTTGCAATGGCGGTTATTGTAATAGGATCTGTTGTGTGCTGATTTCCTGGTGTATAGTTCTTTTGTAACTATTTCAAGGTTAATTGACTGTTCCACAAGCTTGTTAGATGCTAGGGCTAAAGTTTTTCTCTTTCGTCTAAATTGATGAATAAAGTGTTAATAGAGACTGATCTTTATTTCCGGGTCCCAAACACATGACATGGCTTATAATTACTAAAAATTAAGGCGGGTCAGTAGCTATTGACTTGGAGGTGATCAAAAACCAGAATTTCGCCCTCCCAAGGGAAATTCTGCCATTTCAACATTTGTTTTAATGCCAAACAGGGATAAAAAGTTGAAATATAAAATCTTTTTGTGTGTAAGAAGTTCTTAAAAAATTTTGATTATGAATGCAGAAGGAGAGATTTCCATGTGCGATGGGAGATGTAGTCCAGCTAGGGAGCACAGGCCATAGGAAGAATGGGGACATGAGGGAAGCAAAACTACAGGTCCCATGAGACACCACACAAGAGATTAATATTGACCCAACACAAAACTATTTAGTTTTAATTTTTTTCTAATGGAAAATTGTGCCCAAATCAGATTTCAATGAATACCCATTTTTCTAGGAAAATGTTTTATTTTAAATTTTTTTTACGAGTCCCAGTGAATACTATCATAGGTACTAAAAGTAATGCCCAATCTACAATGCTAGGATGAACAAAGGTTAGAACAGCAGCTTGAACTTTGATTTTCTTTGCATTTGTATGTTTTAGTTCATTATGTCAGTTTTATGTAAAACACTTTTAAAGTAAACTCTAAAATACATGAAAACTATGGGAATGATTTTCAAAGGCACAAAGGAAAACGCTTTAATCTTAATTGGTGTTGGGTATTTAATTCCCCTTTATATCTTTAAAAATCTGCCTCTCTAATTCCCCTCACATGCGCGCACACACACACACACACAATGCTCTAACTGATCCTTCATCACCATAGATTTATATAAAATAGAGCTGAAAAATGCTAATTAGGTCAGCCAGTCAGTCCCCACCCAATGCATTAAAATATGACTGTAATCTATCTTATAATTTTCTAGAATTTTTCCACCCTGCCTTTACAAGAGCAAAGTGATGGGAACTTCCATCATTTCCTTTCAGTGACTAAGCCACAATATAATATAGCTCACTGTCAGGAAGATTTTTCTGATTGTTACTTGAAATTTTCTTTCTTAATATCATTACATTATTCTTAGTTTCACCTTTCAGAATACTAAATAAATCCTTCCTTCTTAGGGTTTACAGCCTTCTAAAACTTGTAGACTGTTATCATCTTACATCATAGTCATTGCTTAGACAAGCTATATATATTTAGTTCCTTTAATCTTTCTTAGTAAGTCAATCCTCCTTGCTATATAATCATTTTTATTGTTGTCCTCTGAACTCCTTGCTTTCAATCAATGTCTTTTTGAGATGGATGAGCCCAGAAATGAATGCAAATTGCAGGTGTGGTCTCAGTAAAGCCAACTATCAAATTCCTGCTCCATGACTGGCTGCCTCTGCCTTTGCAGCAAACCCCCTCCCCTCAAACCCCACATGGTCCATTGGATTAATCTATTTATACCCCAACATTTTAAAAAAATGTATTTAGAGAAAATTTAAAGAGGATTATTGACCAGAGAACTTACTTATTCCTGTTGGGCCCTTAAGACTTTTACAGGTGATGATGTTTAAAGTCCAGTGATACTAGTTCCAGAGATAGTGATTATAAGGGCTGCCTTGAATGGTCCATTATGCAAATACGTGTTTAGAGAGTTATTAAAACACAGATTTTTTACCTCAAAGCCACAAAAGTTCCTTTGGAACGTTTCTGGTTTACTATTTGCCTTTAGGGACTTTTACAATGCAATCTATGTTGTCAAGGCTGACATGAGTCTTCTTTATGAAAAGGATTCTTGTGACCATAAACCATAGCCACTGTGGTCCAATCAGGTCAAATTTCACTAGAAGAGTCCACAGTTTATGGATCACTAACAATACAGATTGTAATAGCTCCTTTTGAAGAATGACAATCGGCCCTCAATATTTTGCTGCTGCAAATGTATGTTCCATCTATATGCTAAAACCCTCATGAACATTGTTTTCAGAGTTCTGTTCTATTCTATCCATGTGCCCATCTTTAGCCTTCTTTTAAGACTAGCATCTGTCAAGAGTTGCTGGTTGGGTACAAAATCCACTTTTCTAAAGTCATATTACACAGCTATCACCCAACTGTTTGGTGAACCTGAGGAAACTACAGAGGGGCAGTGCTGAACCAGAAAAGACATTTTTGAATTACAGGAGTACAAAACAACATTTGAAACCACTTTCTATTTTTTATCTGCAAGACTGTAAATTAAAAATAGCTACATTGATTTTTTTTCAGGTTTCATAAAAATAAACATATTCCCTGGCTTAACCTTAATCATGTTATGTTAGCAACAAATTTGTTTTATTATTTTTAGGGCTAAGTTATAATTACCTGAACTATCCAAATAAGCATTTATAATGGAAAAGCAATGTAACTCTTGCTACCTCTAACCAAAAAGGTTCCACTATAATATTGGAACCCCTTTTACATCATATTAAGTCTATTTTTTCTAGGGCAAAACCATTAGATACCATAGTGATGGGCATATTAGTGTATCTTAGAGCTTGAGATAAAGCTAAAAGAAAAGGAGTACTTGTGGCACCTTAGAGACTAACCAATTTATTTGAGGATAAGCTTTCGTGAGCTACAGCTCACTTCATCGGATGCATACTGTGGAAACTGCAGAAGACATTATATACCCAGAGACCATGAAACAATACCTCCTCCCACCCCACTCTCCTGCTGGTAATAGCTTATCTAAAGTGATCACTCTCCTTACAATGTGTATGATAATCAAGGTGGGCCATTTGCAGCATAAATCCAAGTTTAACCAGAACGTCTGGGGGAGGGGGGACCGGGGGCGGGGTAGGAAAAAACAAGGGGAAATAGGCTACCTTGCATAATGACTTAGCCACTCCCAGTCTCTATTTAAGCCTAAATTAATAGTATCCAATTTGCAAATGAATTCCAATTCAGCAGTTTCTCGCTGGAGTCTGGATTTGAAGTTTTTTTGTTTTAAGATAGCGACCTTCATGTCTGTAATTGCGTGACCAGAGAGATTGAAGTGTTCTCCGACTGGTTTATGGATGTTATAATTCTTGACATCTGATTTGTGTCCATTTATTCTTTTACGTAGAGACTGTCCAGTTTGACCAATGTACATGGCAGAGGGGCATTGCTGGCACATGATGGCAATATCACATTGGTGGATGTGCAGGTGAACGAGCCTCTGATAATGTGGCTGATGTTATTAGGCCCTGTGATGGTGTCCCCTGAATAGATATGTGGGCAGAGTTGGCAACGGGCTTTGTTGCAAGGATAGGTTCCTGGGTTAGTGGTTCTGTTGTGTGGTATGTGGTTGTTGGTGAGTATTTGCTTCAGGTTGCGGGGCTGTCTGTAGGCAAGGACTGGCCTGTCTCCCAAGATTTGTGAGACAGACAGCCCCCCAACCTGAAGCAAATACTCACCAACAACCACATACAACATACCACACAACAGAACCACTAACCCAGGAACCTATCCTTGCAAAGCCCGTTGCCAACTGTGCCCACATATCTATTCAGGGGACACCATCACAGGGCCTAATAACGTCAGCCACACTATCAGAGGCTCGTTCTAACCAACCATGGGGGGCTGGGTTCTAACCAACCATGGGGGGCTGGGTTAAGAGAAGAGAAGACCTGGAATTTTGATGATGGATTTCAGGCTTATGGGATAGGGTCAGATCTTGTGGCCCTTGCAGGTCAAGGTGAGTCCTTGTGGCCCTTGTAGGCCATGGTCCCCACCCTCTGTCCCCTCATGGGGAGTAGGATACTGGGACCCAGAGAGAGCTGAGTCCTGGGAGGAATGGGCTGAGCAAAGCCTACTCTGAGTTATAAGTTATACAGTAAGGAGCCCTGTAACCCACACACTGGAACCAATTAAGTGCCTGGTATAGGAGACTATGTGTGATGGGTGGGTAGCACCCCTCCTCTGTGTTCAGATTTACCAGAAAGTTGTGGCCTGCCGCTTAGTTCTGTGCATGAATCTGTCCTCATTTTTCCACTGTGTCCACATCAAAGTTCTACTTGTTCAACTTAACCTGCATTCAGCTTCACTCTTTGCTAATGAAACACTGAAGAGGTTTGCATATACTGGTTCAAACTGGGTATTCCATAGACTCACACAAAGAAAGGGATTTTGATATAAAAAGCTGAGCTTGAACTGGTACAGGGCTTTCTTTCTAAGCCAGCAAATGGACATGACCTTTTGTCCAAAGGGGCTTAAATCCTGCTGAAGAACTGGAAGGACTTTGGGATACCAGGGCCCCGTAAGATTGATGGGTGACTCCTGGTATGTTTAGTGTGCATTTAAATTAGTTTACTGGGTTTTTTAATGTTTTGTCTTGTTGCTTTTTCCCTATGAATAGATTCATAGATACTAAGGTCAGAAGGGACCATTATGATCATCTAGTCCGACCTCCTGCACAACGTAGGCCACAGAATCTCACCCACCCACTCCTGCGAAAAACCTCTCACCTATGTCTGAGCTATTGAAGTCCTCAAATCGTGGCTTAAAGACTTCAAGGACCAGAGAATCCTCCAGCAAGTGACCCGTGCCCCATGCTACAGAGGAAGGCGAAAAACCTCCATGGCCCTCTTCCAATCTTCCCTGAAGGAAAAGTCCTTCCCGACCCTAAATGTGGCGATCAGCTAAACCCTAAGCATATGGGCAAGATTCACCAACCAGATACCCAGGAAAGAATTTTCTGTAGTAACTCAGATCCTACCCCATCTAACATCCCATCACAGGCCATTGGATCTATTTACCATGAATATTTAAAGATCAATTAATTACCAAAATCATGTTATCCCATCATTCCATCTCCTCCATAAACTTATCAAGTTTAATCTTAAAGCCAGATAGGTCTTTTGCCCCCACTGCTTCCCTTGGAAGGCTATTCCAAAACTTCACTCCTCTGATGGTTAGAAACCTTCATCTAATTTCAAGTCTAAACTTCCCAGTGACCAGCTTATATCCATTTGTTCTTGTGTCCACATTGATACTGAGCTTAAATAATTCCTCTCCCTCTCCGGTATTTATCCCTCTGATATATTTATAGAGAGCAATCATATCTCCCCTCAACCTTCTTTTAGTTAGGCTAAACAAGCCAAGCTCCTTGAGTCTCCTTTCATAAGACAGGTTTTCCATTCCTCGGATCATCCTAGTAGCCCTTCTCTGTACCTGTTCCAGTTTGAATTCATCCTTCTTAAACATGGGAGACCAGAAATGCACACAGTATTCCAGGTGAGGTCTCACCAGTGCCTTGTATAACGGAACTAAAACCTCCTGATTTCTACTGGAAATACATCGCCTGATGCATCCCAAGACCGCATTAGCTTTTTTCACAGCCATATCACATTGGTGGCTCATAGTCATCCTCTGATCAACCAATATTCCAAGGTCCTTCTCCTCCTCCGTTACTTCTGATTGATGCGTCCCCAGCTTATAACTAAAATTCTTGTTATTAATCCCTAAATGCATAACCTTACACTTCTCATTATTAAATTTCATCCTATTACTATTACTCCAGTTTACAAGGTCATCCAAAACTTCCTGTAGGATTTCCCGGTCCTTCTCTAAATTGGCAATACCTCCCAGCTTTGTATCATCCGCAAACTTTATTAGCACACTCCCACTTTTTGTGCTGAGGTCAGTAATAAAAAGATTAAATAAGATTGGTCCCAAAACTGATCCCTGAGGAACTCCACTGGTAACCTCCCTCCAGCCTGACAGTTCACCTTTCAGTAGGACCCTCTATAGTCTCCCTGTTAACCAATTCCTTATCCACCTTTCAATTTTCATACTGATCCCCATCTTTTCCAATTTAACTAATAATTCCCTATGTGGCACAGTATCAAACGCCTTACTGAAATCGAGGTAAATTAGATCCACTGCATTTCCTTTGTCTAAAAAATCTGTTACTTTCTGAAGGAAGGAGATCAGGTTGGTTTGGCACGATCTGCCTTTTGTAAAACCATGTTGTATTTTGTCTCATTTACCATTGACCTCAATGTCCTTAACTACTTTCTCCTTCAAAAGTTTTTCCAAGACCTTGCATACTACAGATGTCAAACTAACAGGCCTGTAGTTACCCGGATCACCTTTTTTTCCTTTCTTAAAAATAGGAACTATGTTATCAATTCTCCAATCATACGGTACAACCCCTGAGTTTACAGATTCATTAAAAATTCTTGCTAATGGGCTTGCAATTTCATGTGCCAATTCCTTTAATATTCTTGGATGAAGATTATCTAGGCCACCCGATTTAGTCCCATTAAGCTGTTCGAGTTTCACTTCTACCTCAGATATGGTAATATCTACCTCCATATCCTCATTCCCATTTGTCATGCTACCATTATCCCTAAGATCCTCTTTAGCCTTATTAAAGACTGAGGCAAAGTATTTGTTTAGATATTGGGTCATGCCTAGATTATCTTTGACCTCCACTCCATTCTCAGTGTTTAGCGGTCCCACTTCTTCTTCCTTCTTTGAATAAATGTGCTTTCTTAAGAAAGAGCTGTTTGGATTACTGGTAAATCACATCTATCATAGCCCTCAGAGAGAAAGCAAAGCCCAGGTGCTGGCCATTAGGCAGACTGGCTTGCTGGGGATAGCACAAAGTAAGACAAGGGGCTGTGCAACCTTAAAACCCCTGCTCGGAAGGGAGTGGGATATGGGTCCCTGCCCAGAGATAGGTGCGGGCTGGAGGTCTGAGACCTGACTGGACACTCCTAAAGTAGACCATAAAGGAGGATTATAAGTGCAGTCAGCCTGAAACTGTGACAGACTCTATATTCAGCAAGCAGTTCTACAGCTACCTTTCCATCCCACTTCTATGGGCTCTGGACAATATGAGTTAAAAGTGGGTAGGCAGGACTGGACCACAGGAACGTTCAGGCACCCTGTTCCTTATATCATACCTGTGCTTTCACACACAGCAGACACTGGAGTTGGGTGTGGGTAAGGGGAAGAAAAATACATTCAGGCACTGACCCAGAGTATCAGGTACTGTGCAGGAAATTCCTATGTTCTAAGACCATTGCTGTGAAAACCCCCAAAAAACCCTTATGTAGCTGGTCATAGCTGTTCTCTGGTGACCACGTGTCCCATCAGAGACAGATTACAGAAAAACAATTACATACAGAGTAGCAACACCTCACCCACAGGATGCCATCTCTTTGCTCTGGGAGTATTGAGCAGCAACGTGGGGGCAACACATTTAACGGGTACCAGATGTACAGAAGTCCCTATCCCCTATATCTCATTCTACATAGTGGATCAAAATGCTATGCACTATACCATATGTAAAACATAAGATATTTTACTTCAACAGAGTCCATTGTGTCCTGCTATACTTTCAACAGAGGTTGTTTGGTGACTGCCATCTATGCTTATCTGCTACTGACCAGCTGCCTAGGTGTCCTGTCACATGCAGACAGATGCCCATTCCACTTGCTGGCCTTCATTCTTCTGACTTACTCAATAGTCTCCCTCATCAATTTAAGCAAGAATTTAACTCCCATTCGAATATACTGGTACTGAGTGCACGTATTTTCCTACAGTGCATACTTTGGAGCTATGCGCCATATTAATCTCTCTCTGGTTTTCACACAAATATACTGAATTGAGCCCTATGTGTTTAGAGATACAATCAGCCAAGTTAGGAATTTTCTTCTTGAGATTCTATTAAGTTGGCATGTGGGCCTTCTTCAAGAACAGGAAAGTGATGTACAATAGCAATTATGATTATTTTATAGCTATAAGTGAATAGCTTTAGCCAACAGTTATTGTGTAAATGGTGTGTAATTATTTGCATTAAACCAGCTAACAGAATTGCTATGGAAAAAGCAGTTCTTAGACAAAAGAAGGTTTGCCCAGATTGTAACCTGAGTCCCACAGATTTCTGCTCATATTCTTAAAATTAGAAGGGTCCCATTCTCACATTCTTATGTGAGCAGTACCTTTCTCCATGAGTAGTACTATTAAAATCAATAGGATTACTTGCAGAATTAGGTATTACTCATTCTGGCAGAATCATACCCCAAATGATTATTACGTGAACCGATATAGTACTACGGCACCCTCACTTTTGTATTGTAAGTATTCCTAGAATTCAACAATGCCTGTTACCTATAGGTATACAATTAAACAGCAGGGGTAGGAGAAGTAACTGAAATTGAATTAATTACCAGATTCTAAGCTACATTGACCATCCTATCCCCACCCTCTCCACAGACATTGGAAATGAACTCCATTGAATACAGGCAGAGGTAAAAAAAGAGCGAAGTGCCAGTCCTACTGCATCATCTCCCCCTTCCTCAAAGCTGTGGAAACCACAAAGGGATAGCTACTCTCTTTGGCATCATATCTCCCCAGCCCACCCTAATCGCACAAGATTTTGGCAGGTAAACTATTGTGTCCATGTCAGCATAGACTTATCTGCTTTCTCCCCCTACGCTGCATGAACCCTACCTTTCCTCCCACATACAGTGTCTTCCTGCAGGAACCATGCTGTTAAGGAACTGGAAGGGCCCAGGGAGAGCCAGGAGTTAGTACAAAGGCACATAGCCGTCACGCTTACAGCCCTAGCCTCCAGGGAGAGCCAAACCCCTGCTACTTCCATAGAGACAAACCACTATCTCTCCAAAACTAGAAAGGGAATGACACTGCAAGTACAACCTTGTGAAGTGCAAAGCCAGAATCAAATTTTCATGAAACCTATTCCAGATACATAAAAGTTTATTTCATTTTAAAAAGTTCTAAAGTTTCTTTCTAACTCATTTATTTGGCACTGAGAGGAGCTATAATTACAGACCAAAACACAATGAATGCTCCTTCTGACAGGAAACCCAGGGACACATAATAAGTGCATATAAACTGCAACAGTGTACTGCTAACCTTTATATATACTGAGCTAGCTGTCCATATAGTCATGATGAACCATTGTACAAACTGGTCTATTTTAGTTTTATTTTTTGGCAGTAGTTTGTGCCAATTCAAAAGCCAGTAGTACTAAAGTCATTTCATAATTCATACTGACAGATTAAATCTGCTCTTTTGTGTTTTATACCACATATCATTCTTCATTGGAACCTACCATATACTGCCACTAGGACCATTTCTGCTCATCAGCTATATCTGGGCTTTGACTATAAACACTTAAATGCTAAATATTTCAACTGAAGAAACTAGTTGCTTTTCTGAACGAGCTCCAAAATCCAGCATTCCAATCATAAGATTTCTTAGGGCTTGTCTACACTTACCGGGGAATCAATGTGCGGCGATCAATGCATCGGCAGTCGATTTAGTGGGTCCAGTGAAGACCCACTAAATCAATTGCAGATTGCTCTCCCATCGACTCCTGTACTCCACCAGATCAAGAAAAGTAGGGAGAGTCGACGGGAGAGCGTCTCCTGTCGACATCACATAGTTTGGACCCCGCGGTAAGTAGATCTAAGCTACGTCAATTTGAGTTATGCTACTCATGTAATTCAAATTGCGTAGCTTAGAACAAAATTCCCCTGTAGCATAGACAAGTCTCTACTCTTTCATATTCTTTTTACATTTATCTTATGTAAAGTCACTACAGCCAAAAATATTCCAGTATTTATTAACTGTCTGACTTCACTTTTCTGTCAGTCCTCTTATTTTCTCTTTCCTTTGATGGATATATACTTTCCTTAGACTTCCATCCAATAATAACACAAACATCATGCAGCACCATTCCTTGATACTCTTTTTTATATGCCTATTTTTACATGCTGTAGAATGATCTGTTCACCCACTCTACGTCTCCTGTAACTTGATGCAAGAGGAGTTCGTGATGGACTGTCTGATCATTTGTGTTTGTGCAGCACCCAGAGCAAAGGGACCGGGGCTTTTGGACACCACCAGAGTATAAAAGATACAGAGCCTTAACTTCAGAGACAGAATGATACAAAAGTATTACTCACAGTAGTGGTTTAAAGAAACTAAGTTACACTTACTGTCCTTATTTTGGTGCTAAAATCTGAGAACACAATTTTCTATTAGCAGTTAAACAATTTATTTAAATGGGATTATATACGTGTGTAAATATTTTACTGGACTCTGACAAGATCAGCATTTGGCATGATCAAACCCATAATGTTCAAACTTTTCATTAGTCTCTAATGCTGTAGTTGTCCATGAAACTCCTGAAATAAAGAAGGGCAGTTCAAAATGCAACAAATACTCTTGCAGTCATAAAAAGAAAAGGAGTACTTGCGGCACCTTAGAGACTAACCAATTTATTTAAGCATAAGCTTTCATGAGCTACAGCTCACTTCATCGGAGCTGTAGCTCACGAAAGCTTATGCTCAAATAAATCGGTTAGTCTCTAAGGTGCCACTAGTACTCCTTTTTGTGAATACAGACTAACACGGCTGCTACTCTGAAACCTGTCATTATGTAGCTCAAGGGTGTGGATTTTTCATACTCCTGAGAAACACAGTCTGTATATAGTCCTGCCTGGGGTACCAGAGTTGTTCCTTGCAGTGTTCAAATAAGTCCTTTGGTTGCTATAAGCAAGTATTACAACTGATACTTCAACATGGCAAAAGCACTTTTGCCTGAGAAGCAATTTACTGGTCATGCAGATGAGACTGGAAACTGCAAGTACTTGATAGACTTTGAGCTAATGATCACTGTGATCAAGTGCACTGATAAGAAAACAGCATAGTACTTAGTGTTTTAGTTGGTGATGTCAAAGCCTTTTACCAGCAGATTCCTAGTGTGGATCACGGATCGTATACACCGTCATGCAAACACTTGTGCACTAAATGCCACAACAACTATGTGGGTGAAACCAATCACTAAGCTCTTGAATTAACTCACTCAGGAATATGATAAAAGAAAAAAACACCCTATCACTTATGGGTGAACACTTTTCACAAAGTGATCACTCTATATCTGATCTATCAGCCCTCATTCTCAAAGGAAACCTGCATAACACTTTCAAAAAAGGAGCCTGGGAGCTTAAAATTCATACCTTAACTAGACACTAAAAATCATGGTCTTTATAAAGGCATTGGATTTATGGTTTATTACAACAATCTGTAACTCACTAACCCCCCTTTTTGTCCCATGACTACAGGGGTGTTAACAGGCGACTTCACCTTGAATGGTCCCTTAGTTTAGCACAGGTGTCAGCAACCTTCGGCACGCAGTCCCATCAGGGTAATCCAAAGGCGGGCCGTGAGACATTTTGTTTACATTTACCGTCCGCAGACCCAGCTCCCCACACCTCCCAGTGGCCACAGTTCCCCATTCTCAGCCAATGGGAGCTGCAGGAAGCGGTAGCCAGCACATCCCTGTGGTTACAATTGTGAAAACAGACTGGAGTTTCCTGAAAGGTATGAGCTGTTAATTCCCAACCTCAGGGTGACTCCTTTATACCAGGTGCAACTTGGTGGGCTGAACTGCAATACTACATGTTTCCTCAGTGCAGCCGTAATTATCTCAGTCCTTTTATCCTTCAGTGACTGCACCACCTAGGGTAACCAGACAGCAAGTGTGAAAAATCAGGATGGGGTGGGGGGGTAATAGGAGCCTATATTAGAAAAAGACCCAAAAATCGGGACTGTCCCTGTAAAATCGGAACATCTGGTCACCCTAGCACCACCATATACTTCGAGGTGTCATGCATAACCAGCAAATACTGATTTCCAGTTGGTGTTTTGGTTGTGGGCCTTTCAAGTCAATCCTATGAAATCCCGAGGTTTACAAGATTCGGACAGTTCCTCTAAAAGAGCTCTTGCCATACTTGTGTTTGTGGTTGCTTGGTGACTGGTATATATCCATATTTAGCAACATCATCCTTTTTAGAAGAAGACTTCCCCCCATTTTCTATTTAAAAATGTGTTCTCCCATCAGCAACACTGAAGTACTTACAATTATGGTGCAATTACATCTCTGCAGTGATGGAAACCCTTGTAGCTACATAGTGCTTGATCTTGATCCTTTTGAAGTCAATGGCAAAAGTACCAATGACTTTAATAGTGCAGGATCAGTCTGACACAGAATAAGAGGGTCTTAGTGGCTGTGACTTTGGAATGTCAAATTATTTTTGAACCTGAAACTGCATATGAAGCAATCTAGATTCTACTGAAGGAACCATGAAAGAGTGAAACTAAATTCATAACCCATTAGTAAATTATATCTCCTGAGAATATAGGTTCCTATGAGAATTAATTCTGAAAGGACAATTTTATCTGAATACCTAATTAGGCAAAAAAAAAAATCTGGTGTTACAAAATGGTACAAGACCCAATTCTGCAGTCTCTTCTCAGGCAAAACCCCCACTTACATCAAAATGACTTTTTCTCCAGGTAAGGACTGCAGGAGAGAGACCACTATTTTACATTCACTTCTCCCTTTTGTTTCTTTAATTGTCCTGTGACGGTTAGCTGTTCATGCCTCCACTGTTCTGAAATGTTCAAAGATAATGATACATTCTGCATTCAGTTCTTTTATGCTTTTTAAATAGATGTATCAAGAATATTTGTTGTGAATAGGATTGAATTAGGGGCCTGATTCTGCTCCCATTCAATTTCGCCAAGAACTTCCATGGGAAGAGCAACACAATTAACAAATAATCAATAGAAGCCACATTGATTTACAGCAACTGAGGGTGTAGCCCAAAGACACTCTTGATAGAAAAAAAATCATCGCAAAATCTCATGTAGTTAAGCTATATGAAAAGAAGAGAGGGAAGATAGATCCCACAGAGCTAGTAAAGAATCCAGGATGTCTCCAGTCTGTTCATTTCAACTACTTCTGTTATTTGGTTCTTTCAGAATATGACTAAGGATTTATGTCTCTGACTACAGCCCTGGCAAGGGTGAGGAAAAATAAAATCAATAATTTTGCATTCAGCAAATTAATATACAGGAAGTAAAGATGGTCTCGTTTGCCCGGTCCTTTATTGTGGAAGACCAGAATGAAAATGATTAAATAGAGCACTGGTCTGATACAGTATGGCAATGCCTATATTCCTAAATGCAAGTAAGAAAAATACAAGTCTGTCCATCCAGAGAAGACTGTCTTTATTGTAAGAAAATCAGTCATTTAGCCATATAGCAATAGGAGAAAAGCATCCAATCCTGCAATGTGAGGAAGGCTTCCCAAGAGATGCTGAGTGCCCTCAGCAACCACTTTAGACAAAAGTATTTTTATTAGATATAATAAGGGGACCAGGGAGAAGAACCACAATAAAAAAAGGCCTGAGAGTTTAAGGTCCTATCAGTCCCATTTGTTTAGGGTCCTTGACCTTTAACAGAAGCATTGTATCTGATTAGATTGGCAATGCATCCCAGAACGACATAGCAGTTACATAAGGAGAAAGGCAGTAGTTAAAAAACCTCCAGTGATTTTTAAGTCAACACTGGAGAAATATACAATAAAATGGACTATTCTTGAAAATGACCAGTCCCATTACCATTGAAGTTAATGTGAGTTTTGACTCCCCTCCCACCCCCCAATAAAAACAGCATGGGGCCTTACACTGGAACAACTAGGTATACATTTAAAGTATTTTGGAACTCAAACTACAGAGCCACACAAACATGTTGCCATTCTAAGAATTATCCATTCTTGTAGAAGTCGAAGCTCTGAAATAATGAGCCCATTTCTGTTTAAATACAGCATGTGTCAATTGGCTCCTTTTTGAAGGCATATGCCGATGCTTCAATGTTAATGATCATAGTGACACATGCTGGCTGTAGCAGGGAAACACACTACTATGGAGATTCCCCTTTAAAAGGACCTTTAGTGACTATTTGCTTTTGGATCATTAATGCAAAAGTGACAAAGAATTTCTATTCCCACATTATACCTCTCTCAAATTACAACTGCCCTCTCTGGGTAGCACTACCTCTTGCCTGTTGCACCAGAAATCATTTCAGAACAGAGTAAAAACTCCTAACCCAACAAATGATGTGAACAATCAATCCTCTCTGTTTTAAAACTGCAGAGTGATGCAGGGCTTTATTCTCACTCCACCATATGTTGAACCATCTTCCCTGCTCCTGTTTAGCCACATTTAAAAAGCACATTGTAGCTGCTTTCAGATGACAGATCTACTTCCAAACATCCACCTTTCAGGATTTTTTTTTAATGAAGCCTGCAATTTCTTTTCCTCAGAATTTAATTCTTGTCAGCAGCTTGATTTAAAATCCCATGACATTTTAAAACTATAATTAAACTTTAATTTGAAAATTAACAGGTACAGACAAAATAACCCAAACCAATGAGTTCAAATGATCTTTTTATCATTATTATTTCATTAAGAATGAGAACTAGATTATACGAAGGTTTTATTATTTTGGAATTAAGACCTGAAATTTATTTATTCAAACTGTGACAAGACTACTGCTTCTGTCCTTTGGCTGGCATGAGAAATAATCAGAGGTTTTAAGACATGGCCAAAATTCATTCTTTCTTTCTCTGGTATAATGGGCGCAACATTACAGTTCAGAAGGGACTCTTTTGTTCCCTGCAAATATTCACGTTTTGAGCCCCATGCCTCAAGTCTCTGGACAGTTCATTTCAGCATTTTGGTCTATTCACATAAAACTTTCAGTGAGTATTTTCTTAGCTAGAACTGGAGCTTAGTTTAGCGTTTTCCAGCTAAATCAATTGCCTCCAGCTCAGAAGAGTGTGTTGTTCTTATTCATTGCTCCCCACAACTCACAAAATAAGCCATCTGCCATCATCGTTCCTGCTGTACATTAATTAAGTTTCCATCAATCAAAAAAAATGGGCAAGAGAGTGAAAGAAAAGTAGGCAGGGAGAGGGGGAAAAAAACATGGACTCTTAAAGAGCAGGACGCAACCTTGCTGTTAAAAATGGATCATCTGTGCATCATCCCTCAGGAATAGTGTCAGCCATCAAGCTAATGCAAAAGTTCAGTCAAACACATTTGCCGGCAAGTTCAGAAATTATTCAAATAGCCTTGGTTGACCCCAGCCTGGAGTATAGGAAAGATGCTCGATACCTTGGAAGAGAAATGCTCTGCTCCCATTGTGCAGCCCTTGGACCTGCAGCACTCCGGCTATGGAATTTCCCAGCTGCAATTCTGACAGCACGTCAATCTGCAGCGAGGGGTCCACACCAAACCCTAAAACTGACCCAGAAATGATTAGTTACTCCATTTGCCGAGCATTTAACTTTTCGACAGCGTGAAGAAACAACAAAGAGAACAAAGTCGACTAATCCCCTAGCTCCTTCTCAGCCTAGTACCTGTCATCAGCAGCGCCTGGGAGAGACAAGCACTCTGCCCGACTGGCATGACCTACTTTAACATACATCTCGCCATGAAGTTCCATTTTGACTCAAAAAGCCACACGAGTTTCCGCCAGAAAATTCATGCGAGTCCCCCTCCCAGACGGCTGTGAAGAGAGAGATCGCCCTGGCTTATTCCATCTGTCTCTTCCCAGATTTTGGGGCGAGCTGTGGGATTTGGGAGATGGGGGGCGGGGGAGGTTGGTTGGTTTTTCCTCTCTCAATCTCTCGCTTTCTTCATGCTGCTTTTCAAAATTCTGGGCGTCCACTTACCTGGTCTCAGACAGAAGAGAAAGCAGAAGGTGCTTAACCAACTCGCGGACTCCATGGTACAGAGCTAGTCAGTCCATATCCCACCCCCCCTTTGAAAGCTGTGGGGGAGCAAAATCTCAGAGCCGCGCACCCCAGCCGCCTCCTCTTTCAGTAGAAAGCTCGGACCCAACAGGCGAGCGAGCCACTTAGCCTCCCCGCTGCGCACATCATTCCTGAACGCGGAGCAGCCGCCGCCCCAGCCCGGAGCCTCCGCGCCCCACGAGCCAGGTGCCGACGCCTGAGCACACAAGCCAGCCGCTGCCGACCAATGGAGCGAGCCGGCGGAGTGAGGCGCGCAGCCCGGTCCCGCCGCCGGGCAGAGACAATGGAGAGCCTAGCGGGCTGCGAGAGAATAAATTGCTCCTCTGGGGCGGGGGAGGAGGATGAGACGCTCCCGTGGCCCTTGCTCCCCCGGGCTCTGTCGCCAAGCCTCCCCGCCGTTACCAAGCGCAGCTCCCGGGCTCAGGAGCAGCTGGCGCCGCCGCCTCCCCCTCGCGGGCTCCCGCAGGAGCCCCAGTCTCCTCCCCGAGCTCGGAGGGGGGACACTCGTGGGGCAGGGGGCGGCCTGGGGCCAATAGCTGCAGGCAATGGGGGCTGTCCAACAACGCCCGCCTCCTCCCGCTCCTCCCGCCCGGCGTCTCGGCACCTCCAAGTACCGTGCTGGGTTACAGCCGGGAGGCCCAGTCTTCCGGGGTGCTGCCTTAGATGGAGGCCCTCCCAGCTGCCCCACCCACCCCCTTAGCAGGACAGGATTCCCCCTGTCCAAGGGCTGGGAGCCCCAGCTCCCATCATCAGAGAGGGGCTAATGGGCAGAGGGATGGGAGCCTCAGTTACCCCTCAGAATACCCCCCCAACCTAGCAGCTAATGGGCAGAGGGATGGGGAGCCCCAATTACCCCTCAGCACACACACCCCACCTAGGGGCTAATGGGCCAAGGGATTGGGGGGTCCACAGCACCCTCCCCAGCTCCCCACTGTGCAACCCACTGGCCAAGGAGCTAAGGGGAAGTGATATGGGATGAGGGATCCCAACAATATAGGGAACAGCGGGATGATCTCCAGGCACCTCATTAAGGGGGAGCCTGTGTGAGCCCCTCTAGCCCCTGGACCATGGTGTGTAGGGCAGGGCCCAGCTTTCCCGTGCCCATCCCACTGGGCTTCTAGCTAAGGACAAGGTGGCAGGCAGCCCTGCCTGCAGGAAGGGTGGGATTTCAGCTTCCTGGGGGCTCTGGAAATAGCAGGTGGCATGGGGGTGTGAGTGGGAGCCCTGAGAAAGAAAGTGCGGGTTCATCTTGTATGACGGGCAGGAGCTGTCCTGGAGTGGCCCAGCCCAGGCAGAATGGGTGCGGCGCTGACATGCCCTTCCTATGACAGCTTGCAAGATTCAGAAAAGTCCATTCGAACATTTCTAATGGGAACCCTTCCAGAGAAGCGAAGCTGCTTCGGAGGTGGGCTGCTGCAGTGTCAGTGGGACACTGGGGGGTGGGCGGTGGGCTCAGCATCCCTCTGCCTCAGGTTACAGAGGGGGTGAGGCATATACGCCACATGCCTCCCAGGGAAAATCGCGTGGAACTTCCCTGTTAAAACAACCTATTGAAAAGCCTCCGAGGTGTGAGAATGCTGGTGGGTAACAAACTGTCATTTCCCCATTAGACGGAGGCTGCTGATCTTTTAATAAGCCCTTGTACCACTTACTGGTTGATAGTGATACTGCTTTACCACTTTATTTTCATGTTCTTGTTGGGAATCAGTGTCAAAATATTAAAGTAAGAACCCTAAGTGCTATTCCAATATATCATTTTCTAGGCTCAGGGGAAGTCTCAGATTGATCTTTTAGCACAAATAATAATAATAAAAATCAGACATCTCCAGTAATTAAATAAAACTTACATATGAAGTGGCACATCAGCTAGTGCAGTGATCTTTCAGTGTAAGGGGTAAACTGGAATCCAAACTGGATTGCCAGTGTAATATTACAGATGAGTATATTACATATGCTCCCCCAACAAAACTTCCACACACTATTTCACTGAATTGAGATGAGAAACGGGACAGCCCACATCTATTTTGTCTAATAACTACCAAAAATATTTTTTACTCTTAAGAATGGGTGAAAATTAAGTTTGCCTATTGGGCATTTTTGTAGGAAAATGGAAGATTTTTAGAGAGGACATTTTGAAAATCGTGAAAATAGGTATGATGGAGTGCCTACCCCACAGAGCCAGAGAGGGGTTAATCATGCTCTGCCCCAGAAGAAGCAATGGAGGTGAGTCCTCCGAACAGCCCAAAGAATCTGCGTGAAGTACAGCCACTCATGGAGGAGTTGCAGGAAGCAACCAATCCGGGCCTGGTAAGCTCCCATAAAAGGGACCTGCAGGGCAGAGTAGGTCAGTTAGAGGGCAGAGAGAACCATAAGCACCTTGGACAGGAAGTGGTTGGCTGCTGGAACTGAGCAGCTGAGTGCCTTGAGGTGAGGGTGAAGTGGCCCAGGGAAATATAGCAGCATTGACAGGGGTTACAGAGAAGCAGCAGAAGGCTGCTATTCACAGGGTCCCTGGATTGGGGCCCAGAGTAGTGGGCGGGCCTGGCCCCTTCCCCTCACTTGCCACTGGGGAAGTGGCTGGACTGTTAGACAGAGATACACCCCCCACCTGGCAAGGGGAAACACAGATGATGACCTAGCTGGAGAACTGAGTTGCAAAGAGGACACTGAAGTTCTGGGAGCTGAGAGAAGGGTCATAGGCAGGAGCAGACAGAATGCTGGTGCACAGCTCACGGACGTGGGTGTCAGCCTCAGGCTAATCCCCAGCTCGACAAGGAAGAGGCACCAGTCTGGTGATGAGGGCTGTAACTTGTGACAACAGGGTTTTTGTTGGCCATTGCCTGTAGAAGGATGAACCTTAAACTCATACAAAGGTTTTGTTTCCAGCTCTGAAACAAACTTCCCTTGTGCAAGATATTTACATTTCCACACCTTTGTTGCCACATCTCTAAGTGGGGGTACGAATAGTTATTTGCCTGTGTAAAATTGTCAGTGAAAGAAAAAAAAAGTACAAAATATTAGTTTATCAAACCTTAGAAATTTACCACTATTTTATGATTGCTGCAAATGTCACATTAATGTGTATGGTATTTTACAGTCATATTGTGACTTTTTTTTGTGCCTAAAAAACCAGCCTTTTATCAATCACAAAATAGCACCCAAGAGTATCTGGAGGTTTCCCTTTTGCTCAAAGGTCACCATGGAAGTCAATGACAGAACTCCCATTGAGATCAGATCCAAAGCAGTGAAGAAAAGTAAAGTAATGAGAACTGCCGACCTCAAGGGAAATCCACTCTTTTTCCATGAAGCCTGAGTAAATAGGTTTTCTGAATATGCAGAGATTCTAAAGCCAGAAGAAACCACTGTGATCATCTAGTCTGCCCTCCTGTAAAACAGGCCATAGAACCTCCCTGAAATAACTTCTGTTTCAACTAGAGCCTATCTTTTAGAAAAACATCCAGTACTGATTTTAAAAATTGCCAATGATGGAGAATCAACCACAACTCTTGGTAAATTGTTTCAATGGTTAATTACCCTCACTGTTAAAAATGCATACTTTATTTCCAGTCTGAATTTGTCTAGTTTTAACTTCCAGCCATTGGTTCTTGGTATACGTTTGCTGCTATACTGAAGATCCCATTATCAAGTATTTTTTCCTTGTGCAGGTACTTATAAACAGTGATCAAGTCACCCCTTTACCTTCTCTTAGGATACGTCTGCACGGGAGTCAGAGATGCAATTTCCAGCTTTGGTAGACACAACCTTGCTAGGTCTGATCAAGCCAACATGCCTAAAACTGAAGTATATGTAAAATCCTTCTCTTTGCTAAACGCTTTCCAGATTGTCAACCCATTAAGAATAGCCTGGAATAGCTCTCATGAAGAAAGCACTCTGATACCACAGTAATGGACATGGTGTAAGTACCTAAGATGCTCTCCATGAAGGTTGTCCCAGAGTAGGTGACTGGAAACTTTCTGAGTTTGCGTATACACAGTTTCCTCTTCCTTCTGTTAAGGAAGGGGAAAAGAAACATAATTTGACCCACTGCAGAAGGAGCAGGGGGGTTCAGCACTCGTAACATGCTGACCATAATGCTTTGCATAACTCAGGGATCTATAAGAGATCAGGGCCACCAGTGAGAGGCCATGTGCCTTCACACTGGCTCTACAGTCCCATATCAGTGCACCTCCCAGTTGTTGTCATCAGAACTCCCTCTCCTAGTCCTCATAAAGAAGAGGTCATGGAGGAGAGGAGAAACCATTCAAGGGAATGCTGATTCAGTAAGTGCTATCTTGAGACAGTTGGACCCATGAGCTGGGTAAAGACTGTGTGTGGAGTAAGGATGTGGCTACAGAGACTAAAAGTCATCATCCATCTTGGAAGGTGGGCTCTAGACCAGACTGCTGGAAACTACAGACAGCCCACTCTGGACACTGTGCTCTACTATGTTTAAATGAAAATAATTTTTAAAAAGTGTTGAATACAAGGGGACAGATTCCCAGATGGTGTAAATTGTGAGCTGTGACAGTTTGCACATGCTCTCTGTACCTTACTGAGAAGAACACCACAGAAGTGTTGATGGTGAAGAGAATACCTATTACCCCTGCCATGCTCCCACACAATCCACAGAGGCCTACATCTGCAGAGCTCCTATGGTAGCACTTCCACAAGCACTAATAGAAGCATGTCACAGATCCAGCTCTTCTACTTTCTTCCCCTCCAGTTGGCAGAGATGGAGGGGAGTAATTCAGCCTAACTTCCACTAAAATGGGTGCTCTGTAACATGACTAATTGAGGACAGATTTCTGGTAAGTTAATGTTGCCTTTTTATGAGGCCTTCTGGATAAAGGAAAAAATGTCAAAATAAATATTGACCAGTAACTATTAGATCTAGAATTTTTTAGAATGTACTGAGAAACAAACAGACCATGAAATGTGTTTTAAGTTCTCAGTTTGCATGAAAAATTAAAGTTAGAGAAACTTTACAAGCATCAGACTCATGAACAACTTCACTGCAAAAAGAAACTCATTAATTGTGATATACTAATAAGATGAACTGAAAAAAGCTCAAAAGCATGCAGATGACAACATTGCATTAGGAAACCACTACATTTTACTGCAGCTCAACTGAGTCTATTTTTAAAGAAAAACAAATATTTTATTCACTGTAATTACTGCCATGTATTCCTACCCCGAACCTGGAGAGTCCATGTGAGTTTAAGAAATATGTAGAGTTTTCACTGACCTACTTATAAAACAGTGATATGCTTTAGAGTCTTTTTAAAAAAAAAGTGCAAGCTAAGAAACTGTGCCTCTAGTGTTGCAAAGCATACACAGTTGTGTATTCAACACTGTAAACTGGAATGTTTTAATGCAGCAGTTATACAGAAAAGGATTTGTAAAACATGATACTACATAGTTTGAAGTGGAATGTGGCACATAGTCTATTGTCAAAGAGCAGCAGTTTTTTTAATTTGGTGTGAATTTGATGCTGCTGAAGGTGAGGGTCTTTATGGGATCAAGTTAAGGAAACGGCAGATGGATTGTGCTCTGGGAGCTTCTTCTCATACACCTCAATCTGGACCTTTACTACCTCTGCTATTATAGCTGAGGACTCCCCCAAGTGCCCTGCACAGAAACTGCCACATGTGCAAATTGTGAGAATGTTTTGCAATGTGGAAAAATGTCATATGGGACTAAGGTGAAACCACCAAACCCATTTTCACTTGTTTTCTAAACCAGGGTTTCAGCTAGAGAGGAGCAAAATCACAGGTGCTCTTCTGTTCTGTTTGGATTAGCCTCAAAACGTTTAGATGCTTATCCACTCTTTATGAGGTCTTCTTCACTATCCCTCCCTCCAACTTCCCGATCAGATTGATCCATAAACCTTTGGCACCCTCTCTCCTACCTATTTTTGTACATATATGTACAATCAGTTGGCTTCCTCTCACCACCCCATAGTACCCTAGTTGCATGCATTTCCTTGTATCACTCTCAATTTTCCCTCAGACATCCTTTTCTTCCTAACTCCCCAACTGCTTCCTGCTCTTTAACAACCTCACACACACACACACACTTTTGCCGATATTCCTTTGCAAGGTGTCAGACTCTCAGTCTCTGCTGGGTCAAGGCTGGCAGCTAGATTTCAATCTTGCATGCAGCAGGGTTCCCTCCTCAAGAATGCATTGTGTGGCTTTGACCAGGGAAGCCCCAGAGAACTCAAGATTTAAATAGAGCTCTTGGCCTGGGCCCAGCAGAGACTGTCAGACTGGCTAAGATTTGAGACATCAGCCCTGTTAGAAGGTCTGTTAGGCATCAGAGGCACACCTCTCAAATGTACATCAACTTGAGGGGCATTTCTTATTTTAGTTCTAAAGTTACCTGTGTTCCACACACATTTACGTTCACTTTTAACATGGAAAATGATTTATATCAGAAATAAAGATTCATGAAACTCCAATTATAAATATTTACAGCAAATGAATAAATCTCACATCTCTTTAAGCTTCCTAACTTTTTTGTGTGTTCCTCATTTTGGGACATGACACATGCTACAGCCTAAATTTAGACCTTGGTATAGTCACAGGTGGAAAAAGAAGCATGTGGGAATAGATACATGGGAGTTCCTAAATCAGCACAGGTGGATTCATCAGAATATAGAAAGCAGAACTGGGGTAATTTAAAAACTAAAAGGGGGAGATGAAGATATTTTCAGGATGTATTTACATAGGTTCTTGTTTGATTCAGGGCCAATAGGGAAAGGCTGAAGGTTCAGGCTAGGTTTTATTTTTCCTCAGATTTGAACCCTGATCTCCAGAGGTGAAAGGTGACCATACTAACCTAGCTTGCTACATTCCACTGTGCTTTATTTTCTTAAAGCAAACTTAGCCATGCTACATTTGATAGATACAGTAGAAAGGCCATCCTGCTAGTAAAGTTTACACATTATGGTGCCTAAAATTTCTATTTTTAGAAAAGGTCAGCTACTGTATCTAGTTAGGAGATTTGACATTATACTCCATATGTACAACTGTACCAAACAGGGATGGTTCAAACAGGTTTATGATCAGGATTTAATTATTTCAGTTTTGTTAACATTTTCAAAGTCCAGACCTAGTTTCAAAATAACACTTGCAGAAGGAATAGGCACTCAGATACTATGGTGATGAGCTCACTGTAAAAACCTATCTAGAAAATTAACTTAATGAAAGTATACATCTGTTCTACTGTATTATAATTTTGCTGTCTGAAACATTATAGTTAAAGAGGAGTCAGCATTTCTATCCTAAATGTTTCCCATGGTATTATAACCTTGGTATATAAAATATCTACTCTGCTGGGATGTATTTAACATTTTGTACTTAAGGAAAAAAAAAAAATCTATATGATCATTCTTGGAGCCAAATATGGTCTGGTGGTTAAGTCAATAATAGAGGGCAGGTGACATTTTTCTACTCCAACTTCCTGATCCAATGAGGGAACTCAATCATTGTCTGCAAAGTACCCATATGGGGAGAAGATTCCTGACAGTAGAGAGTTCTTTAATCTAGCAGACAAAGGCATTACAGGATCTAATGTCTGGAAACAGAAGCAAGACAAATTCAGGCTGGAAATAAGGCACAATTTTTTTTAACAGTGAGGAATTAACCATTGGAACAACTTACCTAAAGAGGTGATGGATTCTTCACTGCTTGAAGATTTGATAGCAAGACTGAATGTCTTTCTAAAAGATATACTCTAGCTCAGCTAGAAGTTATAGCTTGAAGCAGAAATTGTTGGGTGAAATTCTAAAGACTGTGCCAGGGGTGGCAGAACCAGGGGAGCAGTGGGGGCTAGTGCCCATACAATGGAAACATTGTGGGGGCTGATCTGTGTTTCTTCCCCTGCATGCAGTTCCCTCTAAACTGCATAAACACATGTGAGGTGAGAAGGGGAGGCAAGAGCACGCCCCAGAGGGCTGGAGCAGTTGCTGTGAGCCCAGGAGCATATAGTGAAACACACCTAACCCCACCCCTGCAGAGTCTCAGTAGCTCCTCTCACTTCCCAGGCCGAGTACCCACCCAACCTCCCCTCTACCCTAACTCCGACTCCTCCTGCTCCCCTGGCAGAGAACCTCCACTCTGCCGCCCAACATTCAAAAATGAGCTTCCACTGCCTTTGGCATGTCCTTTCTGGCCTTAACATTTATGAATCTATGAACTGAAAAGCCCATTAATTTAACTGAAAGACTCCACTTGACTTTGGATCACACCCCAATTTTGGATCCCATACAAACCTTGCAACAGTTCATTCTCTAGCCCTTCCTTATTTGGAGCCAAAGAGTGGCAAAGACATGTAGTCAGGGGTCCATTTTCCCCCCAGAATATGTACAAACCCTAACACAAAGAGTCTTCAAGACCTCATGCAGATTATGCCTGACAAAAATAATCTGTGTAGAGGGCGGTGGCTCTCCAGAATACACAAAGTACACATTCAAGCTAGTTTTGCAGCAATGGTATGCATCCATTTGTGTGGCAATTTAGCAGAGCCAGATTTTGGCTCTTGTATTATACAAGAAAAAAAAAAAGGTTTAAAATGTGGTTTTGACCTTACATAACTCAAAGGCTGAAATTTAACACTTTCTGCTGTGGTCTAATTACTTCTGCAACATTGGAAAAGAACATATCACAGGATCTGTTATGCTCTGGATAACAAATAGGCTTTTCAAACTTGATATGCAGAATTTGTAGATCCTAAGACATTTATTTGGTAGATTATGTAAGCGGGGGGAATAGTCCCACTATTGTGGGGAACTTTCCTGGCTTCTGTACTACCCCGGTGTAGTGGGCTAGCAAAAGGATCTGAGTCCTCGCTCCCACTTCCCTTACCCAGTGGCCTCCCTGCCCTTGAGGACTCCCCTTCCACTCTCCTGTCTGGCAGAGTCCTCGTAACCCCAACAAGGCTGGGCCCAGGATTCCTGGGGGGGCTAGGGTGTCCCCACTCCAGGGTACTCTCTCTGCACTGGGCACTTCTCTGACCCACTGACCATTACATACAATTACATACACCCAGCTCTGGACTGCTCCAGCCCCAGCTCCACCACTCTGTCTCTGCACTGCTGCTGCTGCTCTGCCTCCAGCTCCCTGGGCTGCTTCTTTGGTCCCTCTAGCTCTGATAGCTGCAGCTTTGCTCCCAGGACAGGTCTGCTCTGCAGGCTGCTTCTGTGACTCTGCTCCCAACACTGACCTGCTTCGTGGACTGCTTTTCTGGCCCCTCTGGCTGCTGCAGCTCTGTTCCCAGGGCAAGTCTGCTCTCTCTGGCTGTACCTCTGGCTTTGGGGCTGCAGCTCTGCTCCCAGGACAGGGTCTGCTCTCTCTGGGCTGCTTTTCTGGTCCCTCTAGATCTGACACAGCTCTGCTCCCCATTACCAGAAAACTGGTATTAAACTTAATCAGCTACCAATCCTAGATTACAAAGATCCATTATGCATTTTAAAAATAGTATTATCTTGGTTGTGCTCTCAAAGTCACATCACCACAAAACTCCACGACCTAGAATAGTGAGTTTACCACCAAGCATGATAGCCATTAATCTCCTTTTTCAGACAGAGGGGGGAAAACAAAACCAAGGAAGATTGTGGCCCAGATTTTAAAAACAAATGTCTATGGTTAGGCTCTTCAGTCTATATTTAGACATTTAAATAAGTGGACTGATTTTCAAAAGTGCTGAGCACCCAGCATCTGTCATTGACTCCAGTAGCTTAGGAAAAGATCCCGAGTGACTTACCCAAAAGTCCCACAGCAAATCAATGACAGAATCAGAACTAAATCCTGGGAGTTCTTGGATCCCAGCTTCATGCTCTTAGCATTAGACCCTGAGTAGAGCTAGTAAAAAGTGTCAAAGGTTGAGAATGCTTTGTATCAAAATTTCAAATTTTAGTTAAAGAGAAATATTTCCACAGAAATTACATCCTGTTTTCAACCAGCTCTAACCATGACATATTACTTGTTACTTATTGTGTCCCAACCAATGGAGACTCTCACACCTACCCAATTGTCTGCTTCAGTGCTGCATATTCAGTCATGGGGCTTAGAATCGTAATGGCACAGAAGGCTAATCAATATCTGTATTGTTACCCAATCTTCAATATCAGATGGTTGCTGTACAGATCCAAATAAAAGCTGGGTATTCTTCACATCCCTAACTTAAATAGCTAAAGACAATACAACCTCTAAATAATAATAAATAATAATAATAATAATAATTTATAGACCTAAAAAATAGCAGTTTCTTCTTCTTCAGGTGAGGGATGAAAAGACTGCGGATGGATGTGACAGAGTGAATACACAATGCATGGTTACTTGCCATACAGCCATATGTTCAGAAATTAAGTACCGTTTGAGTTGCTGAACCACAGATGAGTAAGAAACAGAAAGATGTACAGATAGAGTGGAACGGGCTTACTCAGCGTAAGAAAGCCAGTATTACATTGCAAAAAGATCAAGGAAGGATGAATGGGTAATTTTCCTTAGAAGGAAACCCCTTTCAGCAATAGATGGTATAGTTGATCATTCTTCTGACAGCAAGAAAGTCTTTTAGGGTGAGGGTTGAACTGAACTGTGCTAAGCAAGCCAGTTGTGGAGGTTGGGAATTCAGAAATATAGATATCTGGGTGTAGGATGACCATGAGTAAACTATGGTAATATGTCTAGTAGGAATAAAGTGTCAGATCTCATGAGTAATGTAGATAGCCTTTTAGAAAGCGAGACTGACAAATCTGTTATCGTACACATTCCAGAGCAAAAAAAAAAAAAACAAATGCAAAATTGAAAGCATACTATAGACCTCTAGATCAAAACAAGCGATATAGTGCTGAGATGGACCAGGTGGAACAAAATCCATTAGCACAACAATGAAAGTAGTTGATTCAGGAAGTAGTTAGTGTGGTTACAATGCTGTAGCAATGATCAAAATGAGCCAGATTTTGATCCCCTAATTTAAATGAGTAGTCCCATTGAAGTTAATGGTATTACCAATATATGAGTAAAGGGGATCACAATCTGGCATTATATAGTTAGGTTTACATATTGAGAGGCAGTATTTTCTCACTATGTTTCAAAAGAGGATTTTTTTCTTTAACTGAAAAACTTATTTGGAATGAAAGGGAAAGTCAGTAAATTATCTATAATTTCAACAAGGAAATCTCACAAAAGTCTCTCAAAGAAGGGTCACAGAAGAAGGTCTGTATATTTCAGGAAAAAAACAAAAAAGGAAGGAAAAAAACAGTATGATTAAATGGCAAGGTACAGGAATTCATCTGGGTCCTCAGAAATGGAAACCCAGCTACAGCAATGCTAATAGAATGGAACATTTGGCAGACAACATCTAACACAGAGATTAAAAGGAAGCTAAGAGGACATACAAAGAACAAAAAGTCAAAGATATGAAGAATAAGAAATTTAAGAAAATTATTTAAGTAAATCATACATAGGAAGCTAGCTACAGTAAGCAGATCTGCTACACTGCTAAGTGATAAGGGGGCAAGCAAACAGCATAAAGAGACTTCAATGAAGCTAAATGATTTATTTGGCTGTCTTCACTACAGGAAGTTGGGATGAATTTTTACCCTGAAGTTACTCAAGTTACAGCTAGTGATGCTGCAGCCCTAATGGATAAAGAGCTATTAAAAATATTGGTGATGGTACAACTTAAGGAATTTCAATTGTAATCAATCACAGGATCAGATTATATTTATCTGAGGTTCTGAAGGAACTAAAGAATGAAACACAATAGCTGGCATACTATAATTTATCACTAAAGACATGTAATTTATCATTACAACAGACATTCTCCTGGATAAGTGAAAGGTGGCCAACATTGTACCAATCTTTAAAATAGCTCTTAAGGCTGACCCTGGGAAGTGAAGATCAGAGAGGTTTAATTCAGTAACAGGAAAAACAGTTGAGTAAATCATTGAAGGTAATTATGAAACACCCACAATAGATAAGTATGAGAGAGAGAGAAATTCAGTATGGATAAATTGCAAGTCACTGCAGATAAGCGGATATGCTTATCAATGAGGATAAATTGTGCCTCCAAAACCTGCTAAAATTTTATTTTAAAAAGAGTTAACAAAATATTGAAAAAAGAATCAGTGGATGTACATTTAGAGAGACATTTCAAAGGTATTCGACAATATCATTCACAAGAGGCTTTTAAGGAAACTTGGTGACTAGGGGGGTAAGAGATAGTCTTTGTTATGGATTAAAGGGAAAGCGAAAAGGACAGGGATAAATGGCCAGTGCTTAGTATGGAAAGAAGTTAATAGTGGGATGACACAAGGAGTACTACAGGATCAGTATTGGGATCAATTTCACCCCCTCCCTCTAGCCCCATATATTTGTTAATGACTGGGGAGTGAGGATGAATAATGAGGTGGCAAAACTGCTGACAACACAAAGCTATTTAAATTGGACAAAACTAACTCCTGGATGATGTAACAAAACTGGCAACGGGGTGGCAAATGAAATTCAATGTAGCCGAATTCAGTGTAATAGCTATACAACAAACTATTTAAACTACTTGTATACATTACTGGATTCGGAGTAAATTACAGTAGAATCTTGCTAATTCACATTACTAGCTTGGAAAGTGATTAAATTTTGTTAATTAATTAGTGAACAAACAAAAAACCCACAAAGAAGGCATCATGTATTCTGTCCATCTATTTTTAAAATATTGACTTTCATTTTATTTTAATACTTCATAAAATATTAATGATGGACAGTTAATATGATCATTTGCCATTCCTAGCAGTAGGGGCTGCAAAGTGTTTGGCTCCCGTAATATTTATGAAGTCTCAGCAGGCAAACAATTCTGAACAGTGGGCCAACTAATGAGCCTGGCCTTCCTTTACCCACACCCAGATCCAGATGGCTCCTGCTGTGGAGAGTTCTCAGATGCCTTCATAAAAAACACAGACATGGGCCAGAGAGTGACCAGAAAGCAGTCCTCCCAAATTGAAAGCCTGACCATCTCCAGATATCCATGTGCAGAGGGGTGCTTCTGGATGGAAGGTGGGGTGAGACAACCATAACAGCATTTCATCTACTTCCTCTGGTCCTGGGTGAGGCCAGGGAGCCATGAAGGGGGAAGAGGAAGGAAAGAAAAAGCTCAGAACCAGGCCTGGATAGGGGGAACAAGTTAAACTTACATTGGGCCTAATCCTCCCTTCACTTACATTGATGTAAATCAGGAGCGACTCCACTGAAGTCAACAACATTACTCTGGTGTAAAACTGGTATAAGTGAGAGCAGAATCAGGCCCATAGTCTCCCCCTCAATTTCTCAGAAGCTAATACTGTTAAACTATATCAGGTTCTGAGTGGAATTCCCTGCAGTGCATACCCAGGGGCAGCAGCAGGCAAAGGAAACTCCAGTTGAACCAAATGTGTTTATGAACGTAGGGGAAGGGATAGGCCCCATAGTCAGAGCAGTCAGTTCTGAAGCATCCAGCTGTGGTCTATGTTGGATGACTATTTCCTATAAGTCTACAAATTTCCATGGCTTGTATGCTCTATTTCAGCTGGTTCAAACACAGCCAAACCTTCATTCCTCAGAGAAGCCCAAGCCATCAAGGCCCCAATCCATAAAAGCCAGGAAAAGAATGCTAATGTAGTATATAGAGCTCAAAACTCCTTGTTATGTGGCATACAGGTTACTCTGTGCTGAGAGCTGTGGTAATCACTTGAAACTTGAAGGGTGGGTCTTTAAAAAGAGTGGGTTTAGCTCCACCTGTGACTAATTAGCTGCCTCCCAGGTGATGGGCTGCCAATAGGGATCAGGTGATCTGCTGATCATCTGGTCCCTAGCTAAGACCTATAGGCCCTAGGAAAGAGGCCAAAACTGTTTTGGTTTAAGAAATAAACCCATTCCAGAGAAAGGGATTGAAATTCTGCTCCTGTTGCTGGGAACCTTATTTCTTGCCTGGCCAATGAGTTGTCCCACTGGCTCATACTCACTCTTTATGACTCTGGATGAAGCACATCAGAGATTCCACCACATGTGCCTTCTGTCTAACAGAAAATCTCTATCCATTGTACACCTAATTCTCTACACAAACGCGTACTGACCTCTGTGGAAATGCACCTCCATTCTAAAAACTGGAATGGCAAAGGAATTTGATGGTATTACCAACACCAGCAATTTTACTGTGTGTCTTGCAATATATGGTATTATTCTTAAAGCCCCAGTTGCTGGAGTCAAGCAATTGCAAAGAATCTCAGCTTTCATTTAAAAAAAGTGAATAAAAACTTGAACATGTGACCCGGGTCAGAGACCAGAAGATAAATAAAGAGAACCGAGAATGTATTATCTTTAAATGTGCACGATTCTTAAGCCAGTTTCATGGTTTTGGGGTCTGACTCATGATTTTTGATTGCTTGAGGTTGTCAGTACTGTGGTAAGTGGAGGGAAAGAGGACCGGATTGAGACAGGCCACTGAAGATGTGTAGTGGGAGAAGGGGGAGGCAGCACACAAAAAGCCTTTTGCAGTTGGAGTCCCTGTGCTCTGGACTGCAGAGACTCTTCCCTCAGATTGCCCCAGAGGGGTGCCTGGCATTCCAGAGAGGCAGGGGGTGAAGGGGGCGCCACTCACCACCAAACTTCAGTCACACCAACCACAGCAGGCTTCATCATCCCAAAGAACTCTCTCCCCAAGCTCCTGAAGTGGTGCTGCAGCTCATAACTTAATCTGTGACATGCTGCTTAAAATGGTTACCATGGATGCAACTTTGGTAGCAAATCATATATATTCATCTGCCATGTTTACATTATCCTCCTCACACAGGTGGAGTATTTATTATACACATTAAGATACTCTGAGAAGCACTAGCTATGCTTGAACACATCACCTTAATAGCGACAATACCATTACTGGCATATGGTACCTCAACAATAAAGCAAATTTGTGGTAGAAGAATGGGACCATTTAATGCCAAAGCCTTTGTACTATCAATTATGTTTGGGCTCAGAGGCAAGTATTAAGATATCTATTTTGTTTTGTCCAGTTTGATACTTAATAACTTTCAGTAAATCATTTAAAAAGTCAAGTTACCATACCATAGGCAAAAAGAAAAGGAGGACTTGTGGCACCTTAGAGACTAACCAATTTATTTGAGCATGAGCTTTCGTGAGCTACAGCTCAGGCTGTAGCTCACGAAAGCTCATGCTCAAATAAATTGGTTAGTCTCTAAGGTGCCACAAGTCCTCCTTTTCTTTTTGCGAATACAGACTAACACGGCTGTTACTCTGAAACATACCATAGGCAGCACAATAAGAGTATATAGATTTCTGACAAAGGAATTACTTGGTTATGTCTTGAAAAGAGCTAGTACCTAACAAAGGGATCATCCAAGTACAAATAATAGGAGTAGGAGCCTTCCATTATTTTCAGACATCATTTCCCAAAAGTAGTTTACTTTGGTTTTTTTTCCCCTCCCTGGCTGTTAACACACGTGTGTAGTTTTCCAACTGAATACGGAGTCCATGTGGATGCCATTTCATCTTAGTGTTTACAAGGTTATAGTAAATAAAACACAGAGCATTAATAAGGAGCAGAACAACGTGTATTGCAATTCTGAAGAATTCACACTACTGTTATTCATCTTCTGTGACTAAATAATAGTTGAGGTGTCTGAAAGGACAGATGGGAATTGAAAGCAATGCACTTGGAAGAAAACGGAGATTACAACTATCCCTTCTATAATTTGAAACATATTCTCAAGCTTCTTCAAAAATAAATGCAGAGCTCAAGGTCAGAAAATACATTACTTAGAATCAACCATTAGAATGCAGAACAGCCTCATAACAGACTTTGCTGTCTGCAGAGATCTTGCATTTATCTTCATCAGTAGTGTAGTATCCCAATACTAAGAGTGTCTTGATATAAAATATTATGACTATATTGAAGTTACTTATTGATTATAGCTATAGTGCATGACTAGCTACTCGAAAATTATACTCCAAATATCCTGTTCTGGAATACACTGGGCCTGGTGTAACATTTGTGATGGATTCTTGGGGCTTTGTCTTTCTTTCAGCTGTTCTGAAATCCTGGTCAGGAATTTGGTGGGAAAATTTTTCCAGGATGTTACACATCACTCCTCCCCCACACCCCAAAATGAAAATTAACTGGGGTTCATAACAGGAAGGCAAATGGCCTTTTGTTTGTCTCTCCTCACTCTTTAATCTAATCACCATTCTCAGTGCATTAACTTCAGTTCTAGTAGTGGCCTATATGGCTTTCTAGTGTGCTGGGTCCCCAAGCACAATGGCAACAGGAGTTATACCCCTGAGTAAGCAAATTCCTGGTCACCAGGAGATTTCCTCCAGTAGATAGCAAAAGTGTGGCTCTATTACCAAAGTCAGCAGGTTGGCATAAGCAGCAAAATGTTAACAGGAACAAAATTCTCTCTTAGGAACGGTTTGTTTAACAATACTAAATTTTAAAAAGATAGGCTTTATGGGCTAGATCAAAGGGGTGGTTTGGTCCTGCAGGGAGGGAGTTGAGTTTTGTATCATAAAGGAGTAATGGTTATATATGATGTAATATACTTAGACTTCTGTATGGCATTTGACTTGGTACTGCATAACATAATTTTGATTAAGAAACTAGAATGATACAAAATCAATATGGCACACATTAAATGGATTAAGAACGGACTGATAGGTCTCAAAATGTAACTAAACCGGGAATCATCATGACGTGGGTGTGTTTCTAGTGGGGTCCCACAGGAATTGGTTCTTGGCACTACACTATGTAATATTTTCCATCAATGACCTCAACTGGAACAGCTTCAACAGAAGATATTGGGGGGGGGTCCCCATACCAGAATACCCCATGGCTCAGTGGTTAGAGCAAACTCTTGGGAGTTGAGGACACCTAGTCAAGTCCTTTATTCCCCTTAATTATCTGAAGCTGGGTCTCCCTCATCTGAGGTGAGTGCTCTAACCCCTGGGCTAAAAGTTATAAGATAGGCACCACCACCACCATCTCCTCTTCCTCAATGGCGTAACTCATTTTCACAAGAAATTACTTTGATGCCTAAGCTGTGACTTCAGGAGAGGGGTTCCTGGGTGTGGATCACTAGCAAAGATAGGTGCCTCCCTGCAGCCTGGACATAGGCACCAAACTCTGTGAGAGCCACAGGGCTTAGGACACCCCTTGGCCTCAGCATCTCCCATTAGCTAATTTAGACAATTCTCCACCTAAGTTGCTTGCTTTTGGGGATCACATTCTTGGGTGCCTCTCTTTCCCCCATACATTGCATAGGGAGCCTGGGCACCGAACGCAGAATTTGTGGATCCTAGTGTTCTAGGTGCCTAGACGGTAAGCCTCACAACACTGAGTGTTGCAACTCCTACATCCCTTTGTGGAGCCAGGCCAAGGAGCTCAATCTATTGATCTTATCAAAGAGAAGGTAAAGGGGTGACTTGATCAGAGTCTATAAGTACCTACAGGAAGACAAATTTAGACTTGAAATAAGATACAAAATTTTAACAATGGGGTTAATTAACCATTGAAACAACTTCAAGTGTTTTGATAGATTCTCCATTATAGAAAATTTAAAATCACGATCAGATGTTTCTCTAAAGAATATGCTCTAGTTCAAATGGGAATTAATTCAGGAAAGTCCAATGACTTGTTATGCAGGTAGTCAGATTAAATGAATCACAAGTGGTCCCTTTTAGCCTTATCACCTAACCCTATAATCATTCATCTGTGACTTCAAGTTTATATTTTAAGTTGACCATTGAGGGGAACAGAATCTTTTGCATTTCTAGAATTTAATATCCTTGATCTGTAAACAAGCATTTCCATTATTTGGCTTGCACCAGTGGAATGACAGCTTGTCATGAGATTTCTTACATTGCAGTTCTTATCTGTCCTTACTTTAAGGATGGTATAAGTGAGAAAAAAGTGTGGACGAGCTTCTGCTGTTTTCATAGCTCTTAAATTGGTAGCTGTTGGAGATGAAAGATGTTGGGAAAGGTGGTTTGTGGGGCTGTTTAGGATTTTTTTTTTGGTAACAGACTACTAGAGATCACAGTTGTAGGTTTCGAACTTGAGCATCCAACATGCTACACCCTGTGGGCTACTTGCAGGCACTTGAGTAAACAAACATAGGCTGCACATGGGTTCCAATAGATCTGAGCTGTTTACAGTGATGGATGGACGTCTATGAGTAAAAAGAAGTGTGCATCCCTAGAAAATGACAAGGTCTTCTTATTCAGTTTGAGAGTCCTAAGCCACAGGTTGTGGCGAGCCATATAGCTGTGTTCACCACTTTGGGTCAGTGTTTCTCCTAAGGCAACAGAGGTTATGAGTAGGATTTGGCCCAAGCTATTATGAGGTCAGCCCTCAGTGAATGGAAGAATAGAAGTAAGATTGTTCAGGATAAGGATATGCTCATGGGGAGAGTTGGTGATCTGCCAGCTTGCTGTGCACTAATTGGCCAAGTGGAGCTTGACTCCATGCAAAAGATCCGTAGCACACTTAGATCTACTTCTGTAGGAGAACAAGTTGCACAACAGAACTTTTAGCATCTGGTAGCAGAAGCCACATGGCCAGTTAGTGCACAGCAAGCTAGTCCGCTGTAGATTTATACCTCAGCTTGCAACACATTAAGTGATTGATGAATTGAGGGATCACCAATCAAAGGAGGATCTCTACCATGAATTTACATAGGAGTCCTGAGATGACTCAGGAGTCCGATCCTGGAACTACAGTAGTTACAGACATTTTGTGGCAGGCCAACTGCCTGTTGGGAGAAAGTTCTCTTTTTCCTTCCTTCTCTTTCTCTCTTTTAAGCTTCTCCTTGAAGCGGACCACTGCCTGATGGAGGATATGGTGCCATTGGGGTTGGTCGGCGGCTTGCTCCTCCCAGCTTGTGATGTCTACATCAGTTTTCTTAAGATACACTTTCAGTGTGTCTTTGTAGCATTTCTTCTGACCACCATGGGATCTCTGACCATGGGTGAGCTGAGAGTAGAGGACTTGTTTTGGGAGGCGAGAGTCTGGCATCCGCACACAATGTTGGTGCATAAGGATCATTGCTTCAATGCTGGTGACACTGGCTTCAGCAAAGATGCTGGCGTTACTGCAGTGATCTTGTCACTTGATGCAAAGGATCTTCTGGAGGCATCATTGGTGGTACTGCTCCAGATTCTTGAGGTGCTGTTGATAGGTCACCCATGTTTTGCATCCATAGAGGTGTGTAGGAACAACAGTTGTCTTATAGACCTGGATCTTGGTGTCCTGCTGTAGGTCACGGTCCATGAAAATGCATTGGAGCAATTTCCCAAAGGAAGCACTTGTACACTGGATCCTGTGCTGGATCTCACTGTCAATTTTTGCATTTGAGAAAGTTGGCTACCAAGGTAGCAAAAGTGCTCAATTGTATCCAAAGTCTGATTCCCAATGGTGATTTGTGGTGGGTCATGTGCAAGGCCTGAAGCAGGTTGACAGAGCACTTCAGTAGGGCTGTCGATTAATCACAGTTAACTCAGGCGATTAACTAAAAAAAAAATTAATTGTGATTAAAAAATTAATCACGATTAATCGCACTATTAAATAGAATATCAACTGATATTTATTAAATATTTTGGATGTTTTTCTACATTTTCAACTATACTGATTTCTATTACAACACAGAATACAAAGTGTACAGTGTTCACTTTATTTTATTACAAATATTTTCACTGTAAAAATGATAAATAGTATTTTTCCAATTCTCTTCATACAAGTACTGTAGTGCAATCTTTTTATTGTGAAAGCGTGACTTACAAATGTAGATTTTTGTTACTTAACTGCACTCAAAAACAAAACAATGTAAAACTTTAGAACCTACAAGTCCATGCAGTCCTATTTCTTGTTCAGCCAACTGCTAAGACAAACAAGTTTGTTTATATTTATGGGAGATACTGCTGACTGGTTCTTATTTACAATGTCACATGAAAGTGAGAACAGGCGTTCGCATTGCATGTTTGTAGCTGGCGTTGCAAGGTATTTAAGTGCCAGATATGCTAAACCTTCATATGTCCCTTCACGCTTTGGCCACCATTCCAGAGGACATGCTTCCATGCTGATGATGCTCATTAAAAAAAAAAAGTGTTAATTAAACTTGTGACTGAACTCCTTCAGGGAGAATTGTACATCTCCTGTTCTGTTTTACCTGCATTCTGCCATATATTTCATGTTATAGCAGTCTCGGATGATGACCCAGCACATGTGCATTTCAAGAACACTTTCACAGCAGATTTGACAAAATGCAAAGAAGGTACCAATGTGAGATTTCGAAGGATAGCTATAGCACTCGACCCAAGGTTTAAGAATCTGAAGTGCCTTCCAAAATTTGAGAGGGATGAGGTGTGGAGAATGCTTTCAGATGTCTTAAAAGAGCAACACTCCGATGTGGAAACTACAGAACCCGAACCACCAAAAAAGAAATCAGCCTTCTGCTGGTGGCATCTGACTCAGATGATGAAAATGAACATGTGTTTGGTCTGCTCTGCTTTGGATCGTTCTTGAACAGAACCCATCATCTGCATGGACGCATGTCTTCCAGAATGGTGGTTGAAGCATGAAGGGACATATGAATCTTTATCACATCTGGCACGTAAATATCTTGCAATGACGGCTAAACAGTGCCATGCTAATGCCTGTTCTCACTTTCAGGTGACATTGTAAACAAGATGTGGGCAGCATTATCTTTTGCAAATTGTAACCAAACTTGTTTATCTGAGCGATTGGCTGAACAAGAAGTAGAACTGAGTGGACTTGTAGGTTCTAAAGTTTTACATTATGTCATTTTTGAGTGCAGTTATTTTTTTGTACATAATTCTACATTTGTAAGTTCAACTTTCATTATAAAGAGATTGCACTACAGTACTTGTATTAGGTAAATTTAAATATACTATTTCTTTTGTTTTTTACAGTGCAAGTATTTGTAATAAAAATATAAAGTGAACACTGTACACTTTTTCTGTTTTGTAATTGAAATCAATATATTTGAAAATGTAGAAAACATCTAAAACATTTAAATAAATGGTATTCTATTATTAACAGTGCAATTAATCGTGATTAACTTTTTTAATTGCAATTAATTTTTTTAATCACTTGACAGCCCTAAACTTTACTCTTCTCTATATTGAATGAGAGTCCTAGGCTTCAGTAAGCTTGTGCAAGAAAATCTAGTATGGACTGAAGGTCATTCTCAGTGTGAGCAAGGATGACACAGTCATCAGCATACTGAAGATCAGTAATGGACGTCATGAAGACTTTAGACTTTGAGTGGAGACGTCTAAGATTAAAGAGCCGCCCATCCATTCTGTATTGAAGGTAAAGATCACCTTCCCAATGGAGTTGACAGAGGACCAAAATGACTGCTAAATAGACGGAGAACAGTGTTTGGGCAATAATGCATCCTTGCTTAACCCCAGTTTTGACGACGAAAGCTTCTGTCTCAAGGCCATTATAGAGAACCCTGGCAGTCATCTGATCATGAAGAAGCTTTAGGACCTTAATAAATTTTGGAGGGTAGCCAAATCTGGCCAGCACCTTCCACAGGGCTTCATGATTGACAGAGTCAAAGGCCTTTGTCAAATCAATGAAGGCCCTGTACAGGTCCTGATTTTACTCCTGAGACTTTTCCTGGATTTGGCAGGCAACGAAGATCATATCAGTTGTCCCACAGGATGGTCTAAAGCCACACTGAGATTCCAGCAATATTTCCTCAGCAAGGGCAAGTAATCATTTAAGAGGATACAGGCAAGAATTTTCACTGCTGTCGATAGCAAGACAATGCCTCGATAGTTTGTATACTCAGACTTATCTTCTTTCTTAAAGATTGTAACAATGTTAGCATTTCTCAAGTCTTCTGGAATCTTCTCATTCTCCAGACAATGGACACTAAGTGTCCTTATACCCAAGCCCTAAGAAACCCAGTGTTCTACCCCAGATTAATCAAGTAGGAAAAACTGAAGCTATATAATGTTAAATCCTCCTGTACTGTCACTTATTAAAAATAGAAGAGGTGGTAAAGAAAAAATTAGTATCAGATGTGAAGAAAGTAAGATCTCACTGCAGACAGGATTCTAAAAGGAACATTTCTTCATAAAAATGACTATAAAATGTGGCATTTGCATATTTAATCATTGCTTTTTAAAGATCTTTCCACTTCTCTGAAATTTCAGAGCATAAGCAATTTGTCAGTAAAAAGACTTGCAAGAAATTATTTTGTATTGAATTTCAATACACTACAACTTCGATTCTAACCTTTATACAAAGAGAATTTTTTGGATGTATTCTCATTTAAAATTAACAGATATACATTCTATGCAGCCAACTGTTTAATTTACTACAAGGACTGCCACTATTTTTAACTTTTTTTTAAAGTCTTTAAAACTGTGCTGACAAGCACAGTCATCTTCATATGTACACAATTTTTTTCCAAGTATGTTTTAAAAGTAGATTTGATTTCACATTAAAAAAAATGTGAAAGCCATAGAAAGACTATTCAAGTCACTGAAATGTGCCAATATCCTTATTAAAATATGTTTGGAAGTTAGTAAACCAGACCTGAAGTTTTAGTGTGACTTGTGCACCACATTACAAGTACATTGCTTATTGCTGCAATGCACAAAGAGCAAAGAGAACTTGTTTTAGATACTAATGCTATCTATTCCCTAGTCATGGTAGGAACAGCTTGCACCAAAACTGTCAGTTTTTTAACAAAAAATCTGTCAACATGCAACCCATTTTCTGTGGGGAAATGTCAGGGTTCATTTTCCTGATATGCATGTCATGCATCTTTTTCATCAAACATTTATTTTTAGGAGAGCAGAAAAAAGAAAACAAAATTAAATTAATGTTCTACATGACTTACTTTCTTGCTTAATATTTTGGGATACATTTTATGCATTTTACACTAGTTTCTACAAACATTTATAGTAATAACCTTACAATAGCTGTGTAAAATCAAAATCTTTGTATCATACACCTGTTGTCTATCAACTAAGTGTCTATATTGTTACCCATTGTTTGCATCGTTTTCTTATCTGCTTAGGGCATTTCTGAGCCGTGGAAATGTATGTATAAAAACAAAATAAAAATGTCTATGCTTTAAAAAAAGGCATGGATTCTACTACATTTCCCCATTTGCATTCATAACCTGTATGCTTGGCCCTTCATAGTTCAAATACTGAGGGACCCTCAGCTACAACAGTCAAAGAACACTGCAAGACCCACGAATGATAATCACCTTGTCAATTGAATGAATAAAATATTTTCTGATTATGTCCATTGAACACTTTATCCTTCTAGTATGTTTAGATTAAATGGTTTGTTTGCTTGTAGTTTCCTTTTGTGACTGCACCTGTGATCATTTTTGTTATTTAAGAGTTTTCTCTAAAACTACACTAGTTAACAGGGATTGGTCTGATGGGAGCAGAACAGAGGCCTCCTTGAAACAGGATGCAAAAGGTAGCTCATCATAGCTTGGTCTAGCCTGGTAGAGGCCACAGAGAACAGAAAGGCATGGTGTTTTGTGAGGCTGTGCTAAAGATATTACAAGGATGGCCATAATCAAGGCAATAATGAACTTGCCCTTATTGCAGAACAAGCTTTTTAAACAAAAAAACAAACAAAAAAACCCAACAAACCTATTAGGAGCATAAGTAAAGAAGTCATTTGTGAAAAGGAGCACACCCTTACTCAAACGGACTGTGTACTTCCAACTAAGGCATTTTCTCTTTACAGATGTTTATAACTACCGTGACAAAGTTCCTCCTCTACCTTGGTGAGTCCTGCACTTATTGGCAGATTTGCTCACCTCAGAGAGTCACAGCAGCTCTCAGTTTGTCCACTTTCATTGCTCAAATCTGCTGTTTTACTCAGATAACCTCATCAATGGCCAGCATGGGGAAAAGGAAGGAGAACAATCCCCGCAGTCTCTGCTGATCCACCATGAGCATCAGGGAACAGCCCAGAGACCTTCACCTTTAGTGAAACCCACAGTCCAGGTCAACTCTTCCTGTGTCTGATCAGGAGTTGGGAGGTTTGTGGGGAACCCAGACCCGCCCTCTACTCTGGGTTCCAGCCCAGGGCCCTGTGGATTGTAGCTGTCTAGAGTGCTTCCTCGAACAGCTGCGCGACAGCTACAACTCCATGGGCTACTTCCCCACGGCCTCCTCCCAACACCTTCTTTATCCTCACCTTCCTCCTGGTGTCTGATAATGCTTGTACTCCAGCAGTACGCCTTCTCACTCTCAGCTCCTCGCATGCACGCCATGAACTGAAGTGAGGTCCTTTTTAAATTCAGGTGCCTTGATTAGCCAGCCTGTCCTAATTGGTTCTAGCAGTTTCTTCTTAATTGGCTCCAGGTGTCCTACTTAGCCTGCCTGCCTTAATTGGTTCCAGCAAGTTCCTGCTTGTTCTGGAACTACCCTGTTACCTTACCCAGGGAAAAGGATCTACTTAATCTGGGACTAATATATCTGCCTTCTTCACTCCTGTCCCTGTTGTTCATTAGTTGTCCCCCGTAATTATTTGGTTTTCCAGGTCCTGTGGACCCCCCCCCCTTAGGTTGGGGGGGGGGGATCCTTTAGCAGTGCACTTTGCCCGCCCACTTCCTGGATCCCAATAAGGAACACACTCCTGTAGCCATCTGGCCTGACCCTGTCACACTACATAAACATATAATAAGTAAACAAAATAGACAGGCTTTTCAGAGCTGAATAGGTACCTAAATATGGAAAAAGAAAAGGAGTACTTGGGGCACCTTAGAGACTAACCAATTTATTTGAGCATGAGCTTTCGTGAGCTACAGCTCACTTCATCGGATGCATACCGTGGAAACTGCAGCAGACATTATATACACACAGAGATCATGAAACAATACCTCCTCCCACCCCACTGTCCTGCTGGTAATAGCTTATCTAAAGTCATCATCAAGTTGGGCCATTTCCAGCACAAATCCAGGTTTTCTCACCCTCCACCCCCCCCCACACAAACTCACTCTCCTGCTGGTAATAGCCCATCCAAAGTGACAACTCTCTTCACAATGTGTATGATAATCAAGGTGGGCCATTTCCAGCACAAATCCAGGTTCTCTCACCCCCCCACCCCCATACACACACAAAATCACTCTCCTGTTGGTAATCGCTCATCCAAACTGACCACTCTCCCTACAATGTGCATGGTAATCAAGGTGGGCCATTTCCAGCACAAATCCAGGCTTTCTCACCCCCTCCCCTTTTCCCGGGGACACACACACACACACACAAACTCACTCTCCTGCTGGCAATAGCTCATCCAAACTGACCACTCTCCAAGTTTAAATCCAAGTTTAACCAGAACGTCTGGGGGGGAGGGGTAGGAAAAAACAAGGGGAAATAGCTACCTTGCATAATGACTTAGCCACTCCCAGTCTCTATTTAAGCCTAAATTAATAGTATCCAATTTGCAAATGAATTCCAATTCAGCAGTTTCTCGCTGGAGTCTGGATTTGAAGTTTTTTTGTTTTAAGATAGCGACCTTCATGTCTGTGATTGCGTGACCAGAGAGATTGAAGTGTTCTCCGGCTGGTTTATGAATGTTATAATTCTTGACATCTGATTTGTGTCCATTTATTCTTTTACGTAGAGACTGTCCAGTTTGACCAATGTAAATGGCAGAGGGGCATTGCTGGCACATGATGGCATATATCACATTGGTGGATGTGCAGGTGAACGAGCCTCTGATAGTGTGGCTGATGTTATTAGGCCCTGTGATGGTGTCCCCTGAATAGATATGTGGGCAGAGTTGGCAACGGGCTTTGTTGCAAGGATAAGTTCGAAGCCTTTCATATCTGCTTTGACACAAGCCTCCACATATAACTTATATATGCAAGGGACTTTCAAAAAGGTGTCAGAGCACCCTGGGGAGAGTACATCCTTTTGAGGGTGTGGTCATAAGTTTATAAACCCTACTGGAATTTTCAGATTGTGTGGGGAGCATTACAATCTCTGAGCACTGCAGGGCATGCCTAAGTGGCTAGCCCCTAAAATTCACTGCTCTACAGTGCTGCTGAGGGAAATGGCTAAGGTAACTGCTGAGGGACGAAAGAGCGCTAAGGAATCGTGTGTAATGCTGAAGTGATTTGTTGCTAATAAAAGCGTACAGAAGGTGTTTCCAAAAGAAAGAGTCACGGAAATGTGACGATATGTATAACTTGTAAGGTGAAAGATGGTTATCCTCTACCTTGCAGCTTTGGATCATTCTCCTTGAGGCCTGCTGCAAGGTTACCCCACTCTGCTGGGTACTGAGACATGTAGGGTTAATGAGGCTCGCATTTCTGGTAGTCTCGGGAGTGCATTTTGTGAAGGCAGATAGCTAAGGGAAAGGTGCTGTGTTGGAGTTTTGGTACCACTAGTGGAACATAAGGAAGGCTCCTGAGTAGGGGCCATATCAGGTAGAGAACGCTCATCTAAGAGTTTGGAGAGCAAACCAGGGCCCCAATATAGGGCTGTGCAACTTTAATTCAGCCTCCTTGTGTGAATGCCTTATGATACAGTCTTTACTTACATGATCACATACTGTTTTTCCCCACAGGACCCCTGCCTTGTTCAGTGCACAGACCTGTTCTGGGAATGAATAAGGATTGTCTACTACTTCATAGTGAGATTTCATTTAATAGAGTTTAAGGCCAGAAAGGACAATTAGATCATCTAACCTCACTTCCTGTACATCACAGGCTATTAAATGTCACCTAGGTACCCTTATATTGAGGCCAACGACTTTAGTTAGACTAAAGCTATTTCAACTCTCCCAAGACCAAACTGTTCTGTGCCACAGGCAGAGAACAGGAGAGACCGAGATGCCACTGATAACTGAGGCCCCTGAAATGACAGGGAACTGATTAGGAGAGAAATGCCCAGATGATCCTAGCAGTTGAACTGCACCCCATGCTGCAGAGGAGGGTGAAAAATCCCCACAGTCCAATCTGACCTGGGGAAAAATTCCTTCCTAACCCCAAAGTCTGGCGATTAGTTTGATCCTGAGCATGTGAGCAAGACCCACCAGACATGCGTATAAGACACAGAATTCTCAGAGACCAGGTCCCCATGTCCAGTGTTCAGCCTCCAACAGTGGCCAATCTCTGATGCTTCAGAGGAGGGCAACTCCCGCCAGACCCTATGCCCTGGAATATAGCTGGTCAATTTCACATCAGGGAAAACTTTCTTTCCTGACCCCTTCAGGCAACTGGCTGGAGCACTGAAGCATGAGAGTTGATTGTCTGAATGCAGAGCTTCAAGAGTTATGAAAATGTTGAGAGCAATTCAGGCAATCCTGTTCTCCCCATGGCTCATGAAGGGAGGGAGTGAACACAGGGATTCATAGATTCACAGATTCCAATACCAGGAGGGATCACCATGACCATCCAGCTTCATAGGCAGTAGAATTTCTCCCAGAAGCTGGATTAGATCATATCTTCCAGAACAATATCTAAACTCTTTTTAAATTCTCCAAGCAATGGCAAATCCACAACTTCCCCGGTAAACTGTCCCAATAATGTTGGATCATATTAAAGAAGTTCTGTATTAAAATCACAAATGAGTTTAATACAAATGAGTCCCCATAATTTAAATTCCAGGGTATTACTAATTAAGAGGTCTCTTGGGTTTTGGTACTGTTTCTCTCCCTCTATGTGTGAAACTTGCAAGCTGTTAATTGCATTAGTACATTCTAAGACAGAGTCTGTTCTCAAAGTAATTCACACAGAGAGAGACTCAAAGCAATACTCTGTAACAACAGAAACAGCACCCAGAGACTCCCCGCCCTTTTGTTGTATTAACAATTGTGATTAAAATAGAGATAGAGGATGTATGTGGATGGATGCTTGCTGTGGATAATAACTGAATGATCAGGGAGGTCCAGCCTAAGAATCCAGTGTCCATCGGCTGAAGAAGGCGTCAAGTGGAAATAACCAGAGGACCCCCGGAGGGCAGACTGGAATCCACCCAACAGCCTCAAGAACGGGAGAACCAAAGAACAAGATAACATCTGGCAGCACGGAACCATCAGGAATGTGCTATCTGCTGATTGATTCAGCAACAGCATGATGAAGCAATTCCCATATATTGGCATAGGAAGAAATTCCTATAAAAATGGACTCTGGAAAGTGAGAATTTTGAGGTCTGATTCTGAAAAACCAACTTCCAGGAGCATCAGATGAGCATCTGACAAGGCCCTGCTCCCTCCTCATGTCCAGGCCACCTGGCCAGTGGCTTGGCATGAGCAACTCTAAGCTGGTAACTATGATAACAACCTTGCAGAACCTGTGTCTGTGTGTGTGTTTGTATGAATGAATGTGTGAATAAATATGAGATTGAATGGAATGTTATAGATATAACTAACTGCTTACTATGATTCTTTCTGTATTCACAATAAATGTGGTATTTTGCCTTTTTCCTCTTTAATAAGATCCTGCTGGTTTTTATTTTATTGGTATAACAATAAGAACATAAGAATGGCCCTGCTGGGTCAGACCAAAGGTCCATCTAGCCCAGTATCCTGTCTTCCGACAGTGGCCAGTGCCAGGTGCCCCAGAGGGAATGAACAGAACAGGTAATCATCAAGTGATCCATCCCTTGTCGCTCATTCCCAGCTTCTGGCAAACAGAGGCTAGGGACACCATTCCTGCCCATCCTGGCTAATAGCCATTGATGGACCTATCTTCCATGAATAGATCTAGTTCTTTTTTGAACCCTGTTATGATCTTGGCCTTCACAACATTCTCCAGCAAGGAGTTCCACAGGGTCACTGTGTGCTGTGTGAAGAAATACTTCCTTTTATTTGTTTTAACCTGCTGCCTATTAATTTCATTTGGTGACCCCTAGTTCTTGTGTTATGAGAAGTAGTAAACAACACTTCCTTATCTACTTTCTCTACACCAGTCATGATTTTATAGACCTCAATCATATCTCCCCTTAGCTGTCTTTTTTCCAAGCTGAAAAATTCCAGTCTTATTAATCTTTCCTCATACTGAAGCCGTTCTATACCCATAATCATTTTTGTTGCCCTTTTCTGAACCTTTTCCCATTCCAATATATCTTTTTTGAGATGTGGCGACCACATCTGCACACAGTATTCAAGATGTAGGTGTACCATGGTTTTATATAGAGGCAACATAATATTTTCTGTCCTACTATATATCCCTTTCTTAATTATTCCCAGGATTCTGTTCACATTAAATAATGTTTAATTACCCTGGCTGCTAGGAAACTGAGTTTCATTTCAAGGTTGAATATGTCCATCTTCTAGCCACTGTATCTTGTTATGCCTTTCCTACCAAAACTGAAAAGCTGCCTACTATTAGATATAGTTTTCCATGTGAAGGTACCTATACACACTGATCAAGTCACCGCTAAACCTTTAATAAGATGAATAAGTTGAGCTCCTTAAGCCTCACATCATAAGACTTGTTTTCTAGCCTCTGGGTCATTTTTTTGGTTCTCCTTTGAACTTCCTGCAGTATTTCTACGTCCTTCTTGCAGCATGGATGTCAAAATTGGGCACAGCATTCTAGTAGTGATCTCACCTGAGCTGTTGAAACGACAAGATCACTTCCCTAATTCCGTTTGATAGTTCCCCTTTTATACATACAAGGATCACATTAACCCTTTATGTCACAGACTTGCACTGAGTTCATGTTGAGGCAATTATCTACAGAGACCCTTAAATCCTTCTCTGAGTTACTGTTTTTCCAAAACAGTTTCCCTGCCTGTAGGTATAAGATGCATTCTTGTTCCCAGATGTATTACATTGCATTTGATTTTATTACATCTCATTTTGTTGGATTTGACCATTTAACCAGGCAATTCAGATCACTCTCTAACAATAACCTATCCTCTTCATTATTTGCTACCTCACCAATCTTTGTGTCATCTCAGACTTTACCAGCAAAATATATATTGTCTAGATCATGGGTAAAAATATTGAATAGCATTGGATCAAGAACCAATACCTGGAGGACTCTGTTGAAAATGGCCCCACTCATTGATATCTCCTGATTAACAACTATATTTTGAGATGTCAGTGAGACAGTTTTTAATCCAACTAACGAGTGCCCTGTTCATGCCAAATGGTATTAAGTCAAATGCCTTTGGGAAATCCAAGTATAGTTTATCAGCATAGTTACTTTTATCAACCCAACCTGTAATCTTCTTTAAAATAAAAAAAAAATTGATTTGTTTGACAAAAAACCATGCTGACTGGCATTAGTTATATTTTAAGACTCTAATTCTTTGTTGATGGAATCCCAAATTAATCATTTCATTAATTTACCTGGGATTTACATCAAGCTAATAGATCTATAGTTCTCTGGGTCATCCTTTTTAAATAATGGAATTACGTATGCAGTCCTCCAACCCTTTGGAATTTCCCCAGTTTTCCAAGATTTATTAAAAATTAACAGCTAGTTTCTGTCAGGCTCTTGGTTGTAAGTTATCCAGGCCTTTTGATTTGAAAATATTTAATTTTAGCAGATCCTGCCTCACAGCCTCCTTTGTTGCAGATGGTAAACTTTCTATTCCACCTACAACATCATATGGGATGGATACATCCTCCTGCTTCATTCTAAATACAGAACAGAAATATCTATTCAACATTTCTGCTTCTTCTACATCATTATTTTCAATTTTACCATCTGCATCTCACAATCAATCTACACCTGAAATAAAAGGGTTTTTTTTTTGTTTTTGTTCCTAATATATTTTTAAATGCCTTCTTATTGTATTTTATCCTACTGGTTATTAATATTTCATTGATTCCTTTAGCAGCACTTACCAGTCGCCTATGTTTCCTAGCTTGTAACGTATGCATTGCTATCTACTGTTAGCCAATATCATGCATTTCTAAAAGGTTTTGCACTTATGGTAACGTATAATCATGAACTACATTCCCAGCATCCTTAGCACTTATACTAAAAGAAATTGCATTAGCAGGTGAATTGTATATGAACTCTGTTCTCAGGTATGTGTAGGAACAGTCAGGGATAAGATGTATGTCTTGTTAAGGCTTGCCAAATTGCACTTTGTGCTGGTACGGAGTGATAAGGATGGTTGGTATGATGTCTTTGTCACTTGAAAAATATGTTCAAAACAAAGATAAGAACCTGGTAAGAACACTGCATGTTGTGAATATATATATATATATATATATATATATATATATATATATATATAGCTAGAAGCCCATGATCTTGGAAGCAGATTGAATGCTGCAAGTCTGTGCTTCTCAAATTGAATTGGTAAAGTATTAATCCTTCCCTTTCTCTATTGTGATGTTTTGTCTGCTGATTGAGCCATGGTTATTTGACATCTCATCAATAATTTAAATTAAATTCTAACACTACTTCCCCTTTTTTTCCATCTTCATATATTGATTTTTTAAATTTTTTTATTGCTACTTCTTACCCAGCATAAACTTGTTGGTGTCTGTGGAACTGTGGCTTTTTGGGCATCCAGTAGGAAGCCTTCAATAATTCCCAGTTTTTGTTTACATTTCCCACTTTAAATGTATGTTCCTAGTCAGTTATGCTGACAATTGCTTTAAGATTTGGCAAACTGACCCTTTTAAAGTTCCAAATGTACATATTATTGGTTAGTACCATAATCTGTGTCCATAAAATAAATGTAACCAGATCATGATTACTCATATCTAGATAACAGCTAATTTTTAGGTCAGGGATTAACTCTTCTTTTTCCATCAGAATGAGGCCAAATGTTGAGTTATCCCATGTTGAGTGCAGGGCTTTTTCTGTTAAGAAATTATCATCTATTATTTTTAGAAACTATAAGGAAGCTTTGTTATTTGCCACGAGATGTCCAACAAATGTCCCCCAAGTTGAAGACTCCCATGACAACATGATTTTCTTCCTATACATTACAGGAGGTGCTTAAGGAGCACCCTAACGAGATTACAGGAGGTGCTTAAGGAGCACCCTAGTGAGATTTGGTGGTCTGTAACAGATGCCAACCAGTCCCCCATCTTCAGTTTTACTAGTGAGAACTTTAATTCATAAACACTTGAAGTCCAGTGATTCTGAATTGTCTAAGTCTATGACTTCATAACAGTTAACTTTGTCTTCGACATAAAGTGCACTCTTGTCCCTTTTTCCCATTCTATCCTTATGGACCAAATTGTAAACCAGCAATTTTAACAGTCTAGTCATATGGCCCATCCCACCAAGTTTCAGCAATACCAACTTTTGTAAAGGGACCGACTGCTCAATGCAATAAATACAGTTTAGTTATGGGACTGCAGGCTGGGGACCTGTTGCTTCATTTAACTGCATCACAACAGAGTGTGTGTGTGTGTGGGGGGGAATTCCCACTAACTCAACAGGAAGTAAAGAGGGGATGGAGCCTGGCTCCAACCCATAACACTGAGACTCAGTGAACCCCTTGATGACCACTCTATTACACCAATCATATTTCCTCTCACACATGAGCACTACCAACTCTTCTTGCTTATTACCTAGACTCTGAGCATTTACGGACAACTGTAAAATGTGTTCCATAAATGCCCCATAGTGCTTGGATCTGTCACATGCATGCTGCCTTGGGATTGGATTATATATTTGGCTGTTTGTACCATGACTGCCCACTTCACGATTAGTTTAAATCTCTCCTGCCTGCCCTAGCTAATCAATCACCCAGGAAATTAGTATGCCTACTACTGAAATGGAGGCTAGCAGAACCACACAATCCCACTCTCCACAGGAGGTGCCACAGTGTTCCACAAAATTGAAGTCTTCCCCCCTACACCAATTACCTAACCAACTGTTCACTCTTGGTATCTTCTGCTGTCTCTCTTCTCTCACTCAAGGGACAGGAAAGATTTCAGAGAAGATTGTCTGATATTCCACTCCTACAGCTCCCTGAAATTTTCCAAGATCTGTGGAATGGTGCCCATGTGGATCAACGCAAAAGGAGTCTCTTCTGCTGACCTCAAAATTTTCTTTATTCTTGTTGTGATGTCCTTTCTCTTCTCTACTGGAAGACAGAAAACTGTCCTGCTATCCTTCTGCCACTTCCAGAATGTCCCGTCCATGCTTTTTAGCATGTAATCCCCAGTGAGAATTGTCTGTCTTCTTTGGCCAGTTGTGGATGCTCTTTTGGGTTTATCTGAGGTCTGTCTGGTTTGAGCAAGGCAGCACTTCACTTCCTTCACTGTTTGTGGGTCCTTTCCTCCAGCTGGTTTTTGAACTTTATCTTCTTCGGATGTCTTACTCAGCACAAGGTTGTGATTTGGTACTTCCAGATGTGAAGATATCTTTCTGGTGGTGACAAATTTAAGTAAAGAAGGCTGTTGCCTGTAGCACCTATGCCTCATTTGTTGAAGAACTTGGAAGGTGCATAGTGAATGAAGCAGAGGATTGCAGGGAGAGAAAGGAGGTCTTCATGATTAAAACAGTTGAATGCCACCTTGGAGAATTGGATTCCATCCCTGAGTCTGCACAGAGTTCCTATGTTATGCTAGGCAAGTTACTTAAAAGCAATCTTTTTGTAAGTGATCTCTAATTGCATGCTCCTCATCTTCTGGGTGCCTGAATTGAGACCTTCAGGGCTGATTTGCGGAAATGCTGAATACTCACAGCTGCAACTGAAGTTAGTGGGAGCTGTGCTTAAATATATAAAGTGCTACGTAGTGCCAGATACTCTGAAGAATCGGGACCTAGTTGTCTCAGATTGGGCACTCAGAATTAATGGATAACTTTTGACCATAATCTCTCTGAGCCTCAGCTCTAGGAAATGAGCCAAATGTGGGTAGATTTTCATAGGTATGGCAAAAGGTGCATCCCTGATACAAATGCTCCCTTCCCCTGCCAAATTTTAAGTCCCTGTTCCATACATAGGGGTGCTAGACCTGTTCAAAGAAAGGTCTCAAGAATTGAACATGGGCAAAACAATCTAATTTCCCCCAGCCTTGTCTTAGAAACAGCCATAGCATTTTGGCTGAAATCTTCCAAAAACACTTAGCCTAGACACACATGGAAAATGTCAGCCTAAGGGCTTGTCTACACTACCTGCCAGATCGACACCGCGGTATGTAGATCTAAGTATGTCGACTTCAGCTACGCTATTCACGTAGCTAAATTTGCATATCTTAGATTGAGCCTGCACAGTAGTGTAGACAAGCCCTCTGCAATTACTTTTGGGCAAAGTAGAAAACAGGGCCTTCTAATGAGAAGTGTTAGGCAACTTTAGTAATGGATAGTGCTACCAGCCTCACCAATATCAGAGGTACAGAAAATACATTTGCCTAAGATTATTGTACATGTGGTGCTAAAGCAATGTAAACTGTTGAAAGCAATGCACTGTGCTGAATGTAATATAATGTAATTATTCCAGAATATTACAACAGAACATGTCATGTTAAAAAAAATCATTTTCTTTTGTTGCAACACACTGATTTATTGGATGCTTCATTAATAAAATCAGGTGTTTCTGACACTAAATTCTTCCTAACTCACTCTCAAAACTGCTTGCTTCCCTCCTTATCCTCTATATCGGGGTGGGCAAATTTTTTGGCCCAAGGGCCACATCTAGGTATGGAAATTGTATGGCGGGCCATGAATGCTCATGAAATTGGGGGTTGGAGGGCGGGAGGGTTCCAGCTGGGGGTGCGGGCTCTGGGGTGGGGTTGGCGATGAGGGGTTGGTGGTGCAGGAGGGTGCTCCAGACTGGGACCAAGGGGTTCGGAGGGCAGGAGAGGGATCAGGGCTGGGGCAGGGGGTTGGGGCACAGGAGGGATTCAGGGGGCAAGCTCTGGGCGGTGCTTACCTCAAGCAGCTCTCAAAAACAATGGCATGTCCCCTCTCCAGCTCCTACGCGGAGATGTGGACAGGAGACTCTGCATGCTGCCCTTTCCACAGACGCCGCCCCTGCAGCTCCCATTGTTTGCGGTTTCTGGCCAATGGGAGCTGTGGGGGCAGCACTTGGGGTGGGGGCAGCATGTGGAGCCCTCTGGCTGCCCCTACGCATAGGAGCTGGAGGGGGGGACATGCTGCTGCTTCCAGGAGCCATGCAGAGTAGGGCAAGACCCCGACCCCGCTCCCCAGCTGGAGCACCAGAGTGGGCAAGCCCCAGACTATGCTTCCCAGCGGGAGCTCGAGGGCCGGATTAAAACATCTGGAGGGCCAGATGTGGCTTCCGGGCCATAGTTTGCCCACCACTGCTCTATATAGTCCCAAGCAGAAAGAAAAAGTGATCATGTAACAAGGAAGATGTCATTTATCACTAATCAGCCTGTGAATTTTTTGCTGCTATGTATTTTTTTTTAACTAACACACTCCTTGAAACTGTGCAGTTGGTGTAAACTAGAAATATTAGCTATAACTTTGTGCCTTGTAATTTTATGAAAGATAATCTTTCTGTAATCTCCTTCATAAAGTTTCACGAACAATTACAGAGCACTGTAGTCTATTATAATCATTGATGTACACATTGTACAGCTCATATAACCTCAGTTATTGTTGTGCTAGCTACTGATGGGAATTTAGCTAAATTAAAAGTCTGTTATTTTTTTCTGTTACCAGATACACTTGTTGATATTAGAGCAGAATGGCAAAACCCAAATATACCAAAAATGGTGAAAGTTTTGCCAATATCTAGGTAGTACCAACAGTGTAATAGCATACTCTTACAATAAATACATTCAACTACCCGTGTTCCTGTAAAGGAATCAGTGTGTCATGGCCTGGCAAATTTCTTACTCTAATTGTTAGTAGAATTACAGTAGCACTCAGGGGTACAAACAAGGACAGGCCCTCATTGTGTTAGGTGCTGTAAATATGCACAGTAAGAGACCATCCCTGATCCAAGAACATTTGTGCTCTAAATAGACAAAACAACCAAGGGAGAAAGGAAGGAAGAGAGGATTATAATTCCCACTTTACAGATGAGGATGGAGGAACGGGGAGAATAATTGATTTACCTAAGGTCTTGCAGGGAGTCTGACAGAGCAAGGAGTTGCACACAGACCCGTTTAAGTTCCAATCCAGAGCATTAAGCACAAGACCATCCTCATCCTCTTTAAAAAACATCTGCAAGACAACATTATAATAAAATGAAATAATTTTAGCATATTTTATTCTATTGAATAAAGAATATATTGGGGTTCCTTAATTTACTGTGAATACTGTGAGGCAGCATGGGGCTCCAGTCATCACTGTGGCAAGCTGGACCCAATGATCTCTGCCCTTTGTATCATCACCGGTGCAACCTGGACAACTCCAGTTTCCAACCTTCTGACCCCAGCTGGCATTGCTCCCCTGGCAATTAAGCATAAAAGCAGGCCCTCGTCGTAGCCAACTATAAAGACAGCTTACTTCATAATTTCATCTCAAACCCATTTCAGAAATACCAGTTAAGGTTAAGACCCCCTTTTTCTGGCATAGTCGAGTCTCTCAGTCAGTACATCAGACACAACCTTTCTAAGGGTATGTCTACGCTATGAAATTAGGTCAATATTATAGAAGTCAATTTTTAGAAATTGATTTTATACAGTTGATTGCGTATGTCCACACTAAGTGCATTAAGTCAGCGGACTGCGTCCTCTCTACCATGGCTAGCATCGACTTATGTAGCGGTGCACTGTGGGTAGCTATCCCACAGTTCCCGCCGTCTCCACCGCCCATTGGAATTCTGGGTTAAACTCCCAATGCCTAATGGGGCAAAAACATTTGCATGGTCGATGGCGCAGTTTACTGACCCAGTTAGACCTCAGTGAAACCAATATTCCCATTGTTATTGCTGCTTGCTGTGCACTCCACAATATCTGTGAGAGTATGGGGGAGATGTTTATGATGGGGTGGGAGGTTGAGCCAAATTGCCTGGCACTGATTATGCGCAGCCAGACACCAGGGTGATTAGAAGAGCACAGCAGGGTGTGCTGCGCATCAGAGAAGCTTTGAAAACCAGTTTCAGGATTGGCCAGGCCATGGTGAGACAGTTCTTTTTGTTTCTCCTTGATGAAAACCCGCCCCCTTGGTTGATTCTACTTCCCTGTAAGCCAACCGACTTCCTGCCTTCGATCACCACTTGCAGAGGCAATAAAGTCATTGTTGTTTCAAAATCATGCATTCTTTATTAATTCATCACACAAATAGGGGGATAACTGCCAAGGTAACCCAGGAGGGGTAGCGGAGGAGGGAAGCACTGGGTGGAGTGGTGGATGAGGGGAGGAGGGAAGGACAAGGCCACACTGCACTTCAAAACTTATTGAATGCCAGCTTTCTATTGCTTGGGCAGTCCTCTGGGGTGGAGTGGTTGGGTGCCCAGATGGGGCCCCCCCCCACGCGTTCTTGGGCGTCTGGGTGAGGAGGTTATGGAACTTGGGGAGGAGGGCAGGCGGTTACACAGGGGCTTCAGCAGCAGTCTGTGCTCCTGCTGCCTTTCCTGCAGCTCCACCAGACGCTGGAGCATGTCAGTTTGATCCCCGAGTAGTCTCAGCATTGCCTCCTACCTCCCCTCATCATGCTGCCGCCACCTCTCCTCTTGCTCCTCCAATCTCTCATCTTGCTCGTCCCTCCTGTCCTCATGTTCATTTTCTGCTTTCCTGAACTCCACACATTCTGCTGAGCTCTTTCAGTGTGGGAGGACTGCATGAGCTCAGAGAACATTTCATCATGAGTGCATTTTTTTTGGCTTCTTATCTGCACTAGCCTCTGGGATGGAGATGATAGGGGGAGCGTTGAAACATTTGCAGCTGCAGGAGGAAAAAAAGGGAGAGTAGTATTTAAAAAGACACATTTTAGAGAACAATGGGTAGACTCTTTCACAGTGAACCAAGCTGTTAACATTACATAGCACATGCGCTTTCGGTACAAGGTCACATTTTGCCTCTTATATTGAGGGCCTGCCGGTTTGCTGTCAGAGATCACACACGCAGGGCGGGGCAACAGAATTTGGCTTGCAGGCAGCCATGGTCAGCCACAGTCTTTTGGCTTCTTCAACCTTCATAACATGTGGGAATGGTTTCAAACAGCAGTGCCCTCCTTTCCCATTCCAAGCACCCATTGGGTTGGCCATTTAAAAGAGGGGCTGCAGTTTTCGGGTGAACGTGCAGCACAAACCCAACTAACCCCCACCCACACACACACCCAGTTCTCTGAGATGATCACTTCACCCCTCCTCCCACTGCATAACTGAAAGCAGGGATGATTTCTTTTCAGCCACAGGCAAACAGCCCAGCAGGAACGGCCACTTCTGAATGTACCCTTAATAATGTCCCTGGAGGATTTCTGCTCCATCCCCAGACACGTTAACAGACTTTTCCAGTAGCTATACTGGCTGTGAATGCATCCCAAGTCTTCAGGGAAAATTAATCATTAAACATGCTTGCTTTTAACCCCTGTATTATATTTACAAAGGTACACTCACCAGAGGTGCCTTCTCCAGCTTCATGGTCCAGGAGCCTGCCTTGGGAGGGTTGGGAGGGTATTGGCTCCAGGGTGATAAACAGTTCCCGGCTGTCTCTTCGCTTGCCTGTTGTGCACTATCCTCATCATCATCATCTTCCTCGTCCCCAAAATCCTCATCCCTTTTGTGTGAGACTCCCCCCTTACAGGTGTCCACGGACAGGTGTGGGCTAGTGGTAGGGGTTGATGAGCTCGCCATGCTGGCCAAACAGGAAATGAAATTCAAAGAAGTTCCCGGTGCTTTTCCTATGTACCTGGCTAGTGCATCTGAGTTGAAAGTGCTGTCCAGAGCGGTCACAATGGAGCACTCTGGGATAGCTCCCGGAGACCAATACCATCAAATTGCGTCCACACTACCCCAAATTCGACCTGGAAATGTCGATTTCAGCACTAATCCCCTTGTCAGGGAGGAGTACAGAAATTGATTTTAAGAGCCCTTTAAGTTGACAAAAATGGCTTTGTTGTGTGGACGGGTGCAGGGTTAAATCGATCTAACGCTGCTAAATTCGACCTAAACTCATAGTGTAGACCAGGGCTGAGAAACAGCAGCAACGGCTGGTACAGGACTATGTTTTGAATCAATAGCACATTTTTTGGCAGGTAAGGGGATGCAGATCTGCATTCCCTAGTCTATCTGAATCAGCTCTCACATGCACCCTAGAACCACCATGTGAACCAAGATATCCTTCTTTGTTAAAACAGGATACACTGTGGTTATAGGCATTTAACTTACATCTGTACCACTGGGGCTTCTTGAGCAACCTGTCCTGCCCCTGTGGAGCTCAGGAACAAGCAGCATGCCTCCTGGTTATGGACTCTTTATCATCTTGATGGTTCATAGATGCACTTGATGTCTCTGGATGATGCTGCCATGATAGAGCGGCTACATGCCTGACCCAATATCTCATTGTTTGTGCCGTCAGAATCCATAACCCAGAAGATTTACGTTAGTTATTATATAGTTACTGTGTTTGTTGTATCTGAAACTTACTGTAATGCTAGCAGTCCAAGTGCTAGCACACGCCAAGGTTCCCATGTCTCAACTTAACACTGACAAATATGAAGCTGGCTCAGTCTGGCTCACCTGAGCGTCAGGATTGCTAAAATAGGTAACAGAATTATAAAAGAACGTGTTTAGACTTTATTGAATGTTTGTATTGTGAAACTCTGTGACATGTAAATCACCAGACAGGATAAAGACATTAGTGTGAAGGGCCTAGAAAACCTTGCCCCCTGGAGCCCAAGCAGCACAGAAATAATCAGTTCCTTCTTGTGATGGTTTTTATTCCCCTTCTGCCATGTGCTCTGAGCTGCAAACTCAGATAATGGGAGGGATCCACTTGTGTGACTCATGTTTGTGGGGAGGAGGGCAGAACAAAAAAAATCTTTTGTCCTTTTGTTGTTGGTGTGTTGGGAAATTCCAGCTGCAATGTCCCACAATAGGCTGCTATCAGTGGACCTTTCCTAACACAAAAAGTGTTACACCCTTCCCAAAAGGAAAGGTCCACTGATAGCAGCCTATTGTGGGACATTGCAGCTGGAATTTCCCAACACACCAACAACAAAAGGACAAAAGATTTTTTTTGTTCTGCCCTCCTCCCCACAAACATGAGTCACACAAGTGGATCCCTCCCATTATCTGAGTTTGCAGCTCAGAGCACATGGCAGAAGGGGAATAAAAACCATCACAAGAAGGAACTGATTATTTCTGTGCTGCTTGGGCTCCAGGGGGCAAGGTTTTCTAGGCATAAGCAAGAGATCCACAGCAGCTTAGCCTGGGTTAGCCCTAAAGGACATATAGCATTTGCTGATTACAGAAGCTTCTATTGCCTTCAGAAACTTAAGATTTTAGCTCATTTGTGTACTTATGTTTACCTGCTTTAACCTTGTAAATAACTCTCTGGTTTTCTTTTCCTATTTAATAAATCTTTATATAGTTTATTATAGGATTGGCTACAAATGTTGGCTTCGGTGTGAGATCTAAGGTGCAAATGACCTGGGGTAAGTGACTGATCCTTTGGGACTGGGAGTAACCTGAACATTGCTGTGATTCTTTGTGTAAGGGAACAGCTATAACAAAGGTATGCTCAGCTGGGTGGTGAGATAGATCTGAGTATCCAAGGGGACTGTCTGTGACACCATGCTAAGGCTGTTATAGTGCCCAAGGAGTCTACACTTAATAACGGATTGCTGAAAGCTAAGTGTAGAATTCACAACCAATTTGGGGTTTGTGCCCTGGTTCATAACAATCTGCCCTGAGGCTGTTGCTCACGCTCTTGAGTCACTACAGGCAGCGGATATAATTGAAATAAAGATTAACCTTTCCAGACATTCTTCCAGGTGCATTTGAATAGATACAAGGTAAGTCCGACTCCCGGAGCCTTCAGATCTAGAATTCACAGCCAAATTGTGGAGGAATCATTCTGACCCATAGTCAAAGGGTATAATACACACATTTGAGCTAATAGTTCCCCATTCACTATCCATCCTTCTCTGCTGGGATTCCTGATGTTCCTCACAGAATTAATCTCAGCTGCAACTATGTGGACACTTCTGGGCCATTAAGAATATGGGTGAAAAAAAACCCCCAGCATTATATTTGCAGTTATTTTGCATCTGTTTTGGGAGAACGGGGGCACTGGCAAAGAGGCCCAGATTTTGACCTAGTCTGGTCTAAAGCCTTCGTTCAGCAAAATACTTAAGCATAGTAAGTCCAACTCTGTTAAGCGGAGAATGTAAGTGTGTGATTATAATTAAGAATATGTTTAAATGCTTCGCTGAATCAGGGCCTAAATTACTGAATCATTAATATGACATTTGAGAATATACTCCACTCCAAAATTCCTCAGGTTTACCCTGGGAAAATTGCAAGGGGTAAATCTGTTAAAAAAATTGATTTTCTGTTTAAGTTTGTTTAAATTGATTAAGTAGAAAATTTAAATTTACTTCTGCCATGATTATCAATAACAATAATTAAAACCGCCATCCAAAGTTTCTTCTCCTAGGATTTTAAAGTTGTTGCTATAAAATCTGCTAGAAACAGTCTCTTCATAGTGTTGTTTCCTATGTATGCTTTGAAAGTTTGTATCTAAAAAGTATATTTTTAAAAAAAGTTGTCATCCTTCCCTTACAATTATCTACAGGATTATAGTGCCATCTTGTGGGAGAAAATCCTTTTAAAATTGTAAATACAATGCTGAACATGATTCATGAGACGATGAAATAGAAACAAGATTTAAAAAACCTAAATAAATTGTCTGATGCAAACCTCCAAGATGTTCCAGCTCCAAAATACATTTTAAATATAAAAACGTTCATAAAATGCAAAAATATTCATGAATTATTAGTGCAGCTCCATAAGCTAGGCAGATAATTAGAAGTTGTTGAGTAATTTATTTTAAAGAATCACAAAATTCATCTAAGTGTTCAGTGAGTTATCTGATGAGCTCTAGTCTTAACCCTTAGCCTACCTCCCACTGCACTAGCCTTCCAAATGTTAAGAATCTCCTAGTACAGTACCTTCCAAAATGGAGTTATGGTTTATAAGCGCAGAGACAAAATATGTACAGCAACTATTTCAAACAGATATTTGTATAATCTGAAAACATTTAATAGCCTTCACACTGAATACTTCACTAACATCTAACTGAAAAAATATTGTACCAGCAGGTTCAAAAGAAGTGAAAATTTGTTATCCTGTATTTTAATTGTTTAGAGCATTCATACTTCTTTCGTAATTACTTGTATTTGTATTTCAAAAGAGGAAAGGATTTGCTACCAATGTTGCTGGTGAATTAACCATAACAGGAGGGGAAATAATTGCAACATTACACTTGTCCATGTAAAGTTCAAGGGAAAAGTGTTTGCCCACAGGTGATATGTTTTTCTATGTTAGCATTTTTCTGTGTGAGTTCATTCAAGAGACTAGTGTGAGTGAAACCAGATAATCACTGTGCTCTGTAATGAACTCACACAGAAAAATGATGAAAGACAAAAACACTCTATTACCCATGGGCAAAACCTTTCACAAAGCGATCACTTCATATCTGACCGATGAGTTATCAACCTCAAAGGAAACCTGCACAACACCTCTAAAGATGAGCCTGGGATCTTAAATTCACAACTCTGCTGGACACTAAAAATCATGGACCAAACAGAGAGAGTGGTTTTATGGCTCATTACAACAATTAACCTTCTAACCTTCCTTTCTGCTGCAAGGCTGTTAATTGCCCTACTTCCTTTTAAATGGTCTCATGCAACATGTGTTAACCCCATATGCTTAATAATCTGTCCCACCTGACACTCTGGTTACCTTTTCCAGACCCAAAGAAGAGCTCTGTGAAGCTTGAAAGCTTGTTCTTCCACCAACAGAAGTTGGTCCAGTAAAAGATATTATCTCGCCCACTTTGTCTCTCTCATATCCTGGGACCAACACAACTACCACAATACTGCAAACAACAATGAATACTAGCATGCTGACATTGTACTAGCTGTTTTGCAAATACAAGTGTTGTCTGTGATCATAAATCCGATACAGTTTATCCGATTCTCCATTATCCGGCTCTCTGTATTAACCAAACAGCCAGCGCTCACACAGGGAAATTGATATCACCTCCATGGCAATACTATTGTAACCATCGTGTCTTTTCAGCCTTTTAAAATGACTGTGACTACTAAACAAAAACATGTAGTGCTGTCTTTGGATGCTAAAATAGATGATTAATACATTTTAAAAAAGGAGAGTCACGGGCAAAAATAGCCAAGATTATAAAACATTGGAAAAAACACAGTATTGGACTTCAAACACAATGCCAAGCAAATTCTTATATATAGCATGAATAACTCTGCATCACAAAAGATTATGAAGCATCCGAAGGACGCTGGTCTCGATAAAGCCCTTTATTGGGGGCTTATATAGGCAAGGGAGAAGGGCATTCCTGTGTGGTCCTTTACCATCGAGAAGGCTAAGAGCTTTAATCAAACTTTAGGAGGGAACAGATGTTTCTCTGCTAGTCAGGGATGGCTCAGACAGTTTAAAAAGCATCACGACATCCAACAACTAAGTCATAAAGGAAAAGCTCTCTGCTGATTCGGGAGTTATTTCTATCAAAAACTGTAAGATATCTTAGCCAAGCACAACTTGTCACTGGAACAAGTTTACAACTCTGATGAGACTGGTTTGTATTGGAAGATGTTGCCATCAAAAACACTTGCTGCCAGAATGGAAAGATCTGCACCTGGCTACAATCAGAGCAAAGAACATTTGACAATACTGGCCTGTGCTAATGCCAGTGGCACACACAAGCTTCCATTAACTGTCATTGGTAAAGCAATGAATCTGCATGTGCTTAAAAATGCAAACATAAATGCTTTGCATGTCATCTACAAATTACAGGGAAAAGCATGGATGGACAGTGCTTTGTTTCATGATTGGTTTTATAAAACTTTTGTACCAAATGTATGGGCTCATCTGAATTAAAATAACATCCCACCGAAAGTTATCTTATTTCTGGACAATGCACATGCTCACCTTGATGAGAGAGAGGTTACCTCCCAAGATGACCTGATCTTCTGTTTTTTTTCCTCCCTCCAAACGTAACATCTCTTGTGCAGCCTATGAACCAGGGCATGCTAGAGAGTCTAAAACAGCATTATAAACAGAATCTGCTTCATCAATTACTGATGTCAGATGAAGCAGCTGAGAATGAAGGCAACATGTTGCAGAACTGGAAAAAAATCAATATCAAGGATGCTATATAATGGGTTGCAGAGGCATGTGAAGACATCCCCACATCAACCTTGCAAAAATCGTGGAAAAATCTGTGGCCTGAAGTTACTCCTGACACTCAGGAAAGTGAACTTGCAGCTGCAACAGCAGCATTGGCAGCTAAAGAAGAAACCAATGCATTTGTTGACCTCCTCCATAGACTTCCTGACTACAGAAGTTGACAATAATGTTGCAGATTGGATTGAAAATTATGCTAATGACCTTGTCCATCAGTTACTGGATGATGCTGAAATCAGACAGACTGTACTACATGCTAACACCAATGATGAAGCTCAAGACTCTGCCAAGGAAGAATTGACGGGAAAACATTCTCACCGTGATGCTGCAACAGCAGGAAACCTCTTCCTTCAGTACTTGGAGCAGCAGCCCGACACTGACCCACTGAACTGTTGTTGATGAAGCGACTCTGTGATCACAAAACAAAGAGGAGAACCTCTCATCTAAAACAATGCAAACTGTCAGATTTTTTCCAGCCATTATAAATGTGAGTGCTGCTGTTTCTACCGCTGTGGTGTATACAATACGGTATTTTAATTTGGTACTTTATGGAATCTTTTCAGGGCCCAGGAGGGGCCCATCTGCTCACTCTGGGGTCCTGTGAGGCCAGACCTCTGTTTCGGAATCAACAAAGATCATCCTGAGGAGAGCTGGTTCCTTGCCTATGACTCCACTCCCATGCATCAGGATGCTAACCAAAGGAGGACAACTGACACCATGGAGTAGAGGTTCATCCAGTTTCTCCTGGGCAGTAATATTTTGTAGACTCTCCCCTTCTCATTTTCTAATACAATTTCCTGGATCTCCTCATTATCACTGTCACTGATACTCTCCTTAACTAACTTCAATGTCATCATGTCCATTAAGTGGTTCAGTACTATTACCAGACCAAACAGTAACATACTAACATCTCCTTCAACCAGTCCCACAGCATCTGGTCCCTGCCTTTCTGATGACTTGATCCCCCTTAAGCATTTGAAATTCAATGTTTAATGTAATATTGCATGTCTCTGATGTTTGAAGGAATAATTGATTGACAGGTGGGTGGATAATAAGGAGGATGCTATTCAGTCCTGGTCACTACCCCTCCCTATGTCTAGCCACACCCTCTTGAAAAATGCTGCCTCAATCTAAAATATTTTGAGAGAAGAATCACATCTGATACTACTACTGACTCCCTTCATACTTTTTTTTTTGCTGGTGTTATGAAACATTTATCTGTGCGAAGACAGAAAAAAACTCTGACCTCCAAGATAGAAGTATAATACTTTCCAGTTAGAATGGAAGGCCAGATTTTCAGCTGCTGTAAATCAGTGTAGCTCCACAGAGCCAATTTACATCAACTGAGGATATGACCTGCAGTTTCAGTTTAGACAACTAGCTGAACCATCACTGAATGAAGAAAAAAGTTTTTGCCTTGTCATGGAGTCACAGTCTCGGTGCTCTGGAACTGCTCTCAATGAAGTCAGAAAGAACTCTAGCAGATGTAAGCAGGGTCTGAATGAACTGACAGCTAGCTGGGAGGGGGAGAGATTTCAGGGGCAAACTGTATTTACATGAACACACCTACTCTGCTTAGATATCCAGAAGATAGAGCAGTATGGCTCAAACTTTGGCTGGTGTTGGGTTACAAATCACTTTAGTACTGAATGCAGGGGTAGTGAAAGTGAAATTAATGTGTTGTCATTATTGTATGAATGAAGGGGAAGCTCTTTATTATTATTATCATTAGGAGGCTCTTTATTATTTTAAATGCTCAATCAGAGCTGAAATCCCTTGTGGTGGGACCAAGTTTCTGCCCAGCCTGCTAAAAACTAAAGATCACCAAGAGACTGACCAGCAAAGAGGCAGGTAGCAGCAGAAGGTGACTGACAAGCGGCCAGCAAGAGTGGTAGGCGGCCAGTGGGATGAGCGTTTGGCGAGGCGGCCAATGGAACCAACGGCTGGTAGGGGGGCCAGCGGAACAAGCAGCTGGCAGGGTAGCCAGTCACAGCAAGTGCTCAGAGGGCAGAGAAAGCAAGGTGCCTTCTTCCCTGGGTGGGAGGTGAACTCACACAGATGCACCTCTGAACCCTGGGATCTCATTGACCAAAGACAACCACTGTGAGTGGGGTGTGGTGAGGGAGCAGAGGGGGACACAGTGAAGGAACTTTTGGTTGTAGAACTCAAGAATATGAGGCAGAAGACACTGCCCGACTCTGGGGGGGGTGTCCTGCTCACAGTTTTATATTTATGAATCCTGCTCCTGGCATTTTCCCTAATTAATGTCGGATGACTTCTCTCCTTTCATTAAAATCTTCTTTTCTACACTCATACTCTGTACTTGCGAGTGGGGAAGTATTGCCTCTCAGAGGCACCCAAATGTTGTGTGTAATTTTTCCAGGTTACTGGGTCAGGGCTCAAGCCAGTTCTGCATTCTATCGATGGAAAGGAACCCCTAGATATTGAACCCGGCTCTGGTTGCTGCTGGCTTCACCTGCAGAAGGGTTACACACAGTATATCTCCCCTCAGGGCACACTCTTACCAGACAAGAAGCCTCCTCGGCTCCAGAGCCTCCTGGGGTTGACCTCAGAGCATTCAGCACCCCTGCCCTCTCGGGGTCTCTGCAATGATCACACAGCCTTGTCCCACTAGTTGAGAAACACATAGGAAAACTATGAGGCACACACACAGTATTCAGACAAAACATTAAGAACATTCTAACTTCGTCACATCTCTCCCCACTTAAAGACGAAACTGAGCGGGGTCACTTCGGCCTGTGACCTGGGGAAGTTCGAACCCACCAGTTTCCATGCATGTCACAGCATCTCTCCCATTCCTTGGTGGGAGTTACACCAGGCCCTTCCAGTTTCATGCCCTCCTTTAGGTCTGGTGTGCTTGATGACACTTACAGGCCACACATGGGAAGGTTTGTGTGTCCTGTGCCCTTTTGCCACCCCAAAACCCTTGGTGTTGAAACCAGAATCGGGTCCTCTTCCTGCCCCTCCCCCATCTGGACGGCTGTGACTCGGGCTCTCTTGGTTAAGGTTAAGAGACTCCATCTTGACCTTAGCCATCCTCTAACCAGGAGTCTCTGTCACCAGCAGCGCCCTTCCTGGGGCATCATGCACCTCAGGCAAGACAAGGCAATCCTGGTTGGCAGTGGTCCTGCCCTATGTCTCCCCACACTCAGCTGGGGTCTCAGCTCCCACCAGGCTCAGCTCTGCCTTTGCTGTACCAATGAGGTTAGGCAGCGAGCCTGCTGCTTTGGTCACAGTGTCAGAGCCAGCGTGAGCCACCTCCCCTGTGTGTATGGGATCAGGAAGCATTCCTCTGTCCCACTCAGCTCCAGGGGTCTGGTTATAGATAGTCATGTTTCTCTCAAGCTTAGCAGCTCCTCCCCACTGCCAGCCAGGTCACTCGCATTTACACTGATAGCTTCAGTCCTAACCAATTGGTTCCCTGGATTCAAATTTGAATCTTTGGCCGTTACAGGATCAGGGCCTAGATCCTGTCTCAAAGAGACCCAGTCATTCCCCAAAAGGTTGTCAAAGCTGATATTTTGGAGGACTCCAACTACTAGCCACCCCGATCCTTCCTGTGTCTGCACTGGGATCTGAGCCATAGGCAGGGCAAATGGCTTCATACTTGGGACCTTCACCCAGGTCACACAGCCCTTCAGCATCTGGTGAGGCTGCACCACCCAAGGTCTGACCAGAGTTCTCTCTGTCCCAGAATCTCCCCACTGACCACCACCTTCTGCTCCTACTGGGAAGCAGAGGGGCCTGAGCCCAGAAGAGAACAACCAGACATATGTGCTGGGGCTGGGCGTGGAAGCCTGCCTACCCCCGACCATCTGGCTAATGGCTTCTATGGCCTGGGGACATAACAAGGAAGCTAGATACCTGAGCTTTTCTTCAGGGTCAACCTGATTCAAATTGCAAGCCTTCTCAAAGGCAGTGAGGTAGGCATCCATATCCCCCCTCCTTAAAATGGACCAACAATTTAATATCTAGGTTCCCTGCAGAATTGGCAATCCAGGATCTATCCCTGCTTACCACTGGAGGAGTCCCTCTGCCTCTCCGCTCAGCCATCACCAGTTAATGCTGCCGCTGCCTCTCCTGCTGTTTTTCCCTGTGCTTTTGCTGTTTCTCGTGGTCCTCTCATGCCTTCTCATGGTCCTCCAGCTCTTTTAGTCTCAGCTCCAATTCTATCCATCTCAGGTCCACTGACAGGAAACACGATGAAGACCCCCTGTTGTCTGGGGACACAGTTCTTAGGGATGCCCAGCTGCCACTCAAGCTGCTCCCAAACCCTTTTGTAGCCCCATTTGGGTCAGGATCCTGCTCCTTAGAGCAATCATTCTCCTCCAGATGTGTAATCAGATGCCTCTTGGTGAACTTTCCAATGTGTAACCCTCTCCCTCTGCACAGGTCTATAATGTCCTTAAGGCAATTATACACCATTTTCCACTGTTCCCTCTTATTCCCCTTTGTCTTACTGCTCCCAATCACTTATTGTAGGATGCTCCTGGTGCCCTCAGCAGCCAACCATGAGGTGCAGTTCATCCCACCACTGCCACCAGCAGTCATGGAGTCTGTCTTGGTGCTCTGGAACTACTCTCAATGAAGTCAGACAGGACTCTAGCATAGTATGTCTCCCCTCAGGGAGCACACTCACCAGGGCAAGAAGCCTCCTTAACTTCAGCGCCTCCTGGATCTGACCTCAGAACATTCAGCACCCCTATTCACACTGAATGGGACACCTGGGGAAGCCTTACACACACCCCAAAGGGCTATGCACCCCAACTGCAGTCAGTAATGACTATCAGCCAGCATTGTAAAACAGATGGGTGCATTAGTTGTTGGGAGCACAGTGTAGAAAAGATCTTGTTACCACAGAAAGCACAAAGTTACAGCAAAGTTCATCTTGGAGGGGAGGGATGCCAAGCCGAGGGCTCTGCCCCCGAGTTGCAAACTAGGAGACTGACCAGCTTCTGGCAGCCTGGGCTCAGTCATGACCCTCTGCCCCACCTCCTTCCTTTGTCTCTTTCCTGGAAAAACAAGTCACTTGGCCTGCACCTCTCACTTCGCTCTCCACCACCTCTGTCTGATTCTGGCAGAGGATGGGCCCCAGACATCAGTTGCCAGGATAAAAAGTGTCGGACAGTATCTGTGCCCAGGCAGCCAGACAGCAGTCACACTTGCCCTCTTGGGGTCTCTGCAATAATCACAAACCCTTCTCCCACAACCTAGATACTTGAGTAACATATAGGGGAAACTGTGGCACACACAGAGTATTCAGATAAAACTTTAAGAACATTCACATTTCATTACATCTTCTACTGGTGATGCGGTTTTCTGGCTCTGCAGAAATTCTAGCCTGCACAATGAAACAACAGAATACCTTCCAGTTAGAGATGGAAATGCTGCTAGTGGAAATTTCTTCAGAGGGCTATTTGTCACCCAAACAAGGACAGTCTCCCATTTAAGAACTTTAATCCCATATGTTCTACATATTATACTAACAGTGACATTTTATGGAGTATCAGTATTTTATACAGACGGCTAAAATATCTCAAAGTAATAGACTAAACGTTGATAATGAACTAAAAAAAAGTAAACATTGAAATAAGTTTGTGACATCGTCAGTAAAGACATACAGAATCTCTAACAGATCCATGGTGCATTTTTACTTCTGGAAAAAATATTCTAGATATAACAAGATCAACTATACCTATTGCATTAGACACAGGTTTATTGTGTCTTATATTGGTTTGGTGGCCTTTCAACTCAAGTCAACTGTGCTTTACAATTGAAGAGATCACAAATTACTACATGTAGGAAGACTGGCACTGTGATCAAAGGATGCTTACAATTTAATGAGCATAGAGCAGAAATGCCCTCATATCCAACTGGAGGGCAGTGCTGCAGGTCAGTATTAAGATCAATTTATGGAGCAGCATAGTCAACCCTGTGTTGTGATACCTCTCTCTCTCTCTCTGTAAAATGGAGTAAATCGTGGTAAAAGTCATCTTTATTTAACCTTGCATTATGAAATGGCTTAGTCTCTGCCTCCTAGCTGTTAAAAATCTATCACATGATAGGGACGGTAGTCAAAAATTAGTTCCACGTATGTCCGGCTCATGCTTGAAGCACACTTTTAATGATTTGAGCCACATGAGTCACACATTTGCTAGTGGGCAAAAAAAATTATTAAAAACTAGGCTGAGTTTTCCAGACAATATTTATTGCACAAAACAGACTAAGAGTGATATGTTCAAAGACACAAAAGGCAGTTAGTTCTCCAACTCCCATTGAAAGTCAGGGGGAGTTGGAGTTGGAGACCTAGCCCCCATTTTGTCTTTGGATAATCTCCTTCTAACTGTTATACTGTACATGCCCTTTAGCTGATTATTCTACATACAAAATACAGAAATCTCTCACTAAACGATATTCTCAAGAAAGTAGCACTTTTGCTGGGATGAGGGACTCTACCAATATAACCTTTAGGCAATATTATGTTTCATCTCTACTTTTATAAATTTTTATTTAGAGCAGAGGTGGGCAAACTACGGCCCATGGGCCACATCCAGCCTGCAGGACCGTCCTGCCCGGCCCTTGAGCTCCTGGCCGGGGAAGCTAGCCCCCTCCCCTGCAGCCTCAGCTCGCCATGCCACCAGCACTCAGGGCGGCGGGGCTGTGAGCTCCTGCCAGGCAGCATGGCTGCGAGAGCCACCGGCCTGCCCTGGTGCTCTAGACTGTGCGGTAGCGTGGCTGGCTCTGGCCGGGCGGCGCGGCTGCCAGTCTTGGTGCTCTGAGCGGCATGGTAAAGGGACAGAGAGCAGGGGGATTGGATAAGGGGCAGAGGGTCCCAGGGGGCAGTCAGGGGACGGGGGCAGTTGGATAGGGCATGGGAGTCCCGGGGGGCCTGTCAGGGGGCAGGGGTGTGGATAGGGGTCGGGGCAGTGGGGACAGGGAGCAGGAGGGGTTGGATAGGGGGTGGGGTCCCGGGGGGGGCAGTTAGGGGTGGGAGGTCCCAGGAGGGGGCAGTCAGAGGACAAGGAGCAGGGGTCAGTTGGATAGGTTGGGGGTTCAGAGGGGGGCAGTCAGGGGGCGGGAAGTGAGAGGGGGCGGATAAGGGGCGGGGACCAGGCTGTTTGGGGAGGCACAGCCCTCCCTATCCGGCCCTCCATACAGTTTCGGAACCCCGATGTTGCCCTCAGGCCAAAAAGTTTGCCCACCATGATTTAGACAGTCAAGTGGTGCCAAATTTTCAAAAGTGCTCAGCACCCAAAGTGCTTTAGAGTGACGACTGCAACATGGGTGGTCAGAGGAGGAGTCAGGAGCCAGGCAAGGTCAGATACCAGGAGATCAGAGCCTGAGATATACTAGAGGGTTGAGAGTCAGGTGTCAGGCAGAGTCATGTTACCATACCAGAGGCTAAGACAGGCCAGAGAGCAAACTGCGAGTCAGTGACAGGAGGCAGGCATAGGGTCAGGTTACAGGAGATCAGAGTCAGGCAGTGGGAAGAGGTAATGCAAGGGAAGCAGTCCTAAGCAGGGGAAACCCAGCTGCACAGACAGCTTCCTGTTCCTGTGGTTTGTTCCAATAAAAGCAGGGAACAAGCAGGACCCCCAGAGTTCCACCAATCAGAGGCCAGCTCTAAAGTCCTCTGTCCGAGTTGAGCTACTATTTCTGACCACTGTTAACTGGCTGGAATATACTAACTCCTCAGAGTCTTGGAGACCTGCAGTCCCTGACATTTAGCATGGCTCTAGGGGTGAGCATGAACCCCAAGTCCAGAGATGAACTTTGAAAATCTTTCATGTATCTTTAACTGTATTTTGTTGTGAGGGCTGGGAAATGAGGACATTTTCTAGAGCACTGATGATGGTTCTCTCTAGAATCCCCAGTTCCTGCCCCTCCAGAACAGTGAGGCCACACAAACTGTGACGGATCTGGGACTCCTGAGCTGCAGAGGTGGGGACAGGATCAGTCTCTATGATTTCAGGCCCTGATTCAGCAAGCTGTTTAAGCAAGTATAAATTTGAGCATACAACATCAGGGTACTCAGGTGGACTATGCATATGCTTATAGTATGCATGTGCTTAAGTACCTGCCAGACCCTGAAACTTTATATTTACTACTTTACTGGACAGTTGCTTTTTTCCTTCAGTGCATAAATTTTCATTAAGACTTGAGCTTTCCTCAGCAATGGAAGATGGCCATTGAATCATTTAGTTACATTATTTCAGCCATACTGAAATATGTTTAGTCAAATGCTTATTGTGTCCCCATATGGCTCTTTAATGTCTTACTCTGTCATTGACATGTGAATTTATATTATAGATCTATCAGTGACAGGGTCTGAGAAAAATATTAAAACCATTTCAGAACAAGATGAATTCACTTTAACCTCAGGTGAACCATGAAACACTCACACCAATTTATATAAACACGAACACACATTTAAAAATAACAGGACTGTTGTTCTTAATAGGCCTTTATTTTAGCTCAAAAGTTGTAGTATGATCATTAAAGAAACAATGGTCTTATTTAAATAAGAAAGATGGTCTGACAATGTATTTGCCTCTAAAAGTCCTCCAGTGTTTGGTTCAGTAATTCTAAACTAAATACATTCTTGGCAATTAAGTTCCACTGTCAACATGTTCAGTCTGTAGTTTAAAGAAATGAACATTTGCTAATGAGTCTGTCTTCAATAGTTTCTTCAGGGTTCACATGTTCCACTACCAATTCTATGACAATTTTGCTGATAGGCATTGTCTTTCTTAAAGATCATTGATAGCTGTTGACACACAATTATCGCTTATTTCTTAATGACATATACAATTTTCCATATGATCCCATGATGAATAATTCAAATGCACACCCATGACTAAATATACCTGCTTTTCCAAGAATAATCAAGCAGTTTAACCATGCAAACAATGATGACACATTGATCACGCAACCTTAAGAAATGCACAGCCTAATAAATTACTGTTTTTTTTCCAGAAAACTCCTGTCAGTTGATTATGCAAGATATTTAAAATCCTGATTGTAAATTGTGGGGTACTGAAAACTGTATTAAAATTACAAGCTATCACTTTAAATGTAAAGGGTTTACCAGTCCTGCTTGCAGGGCTCTTTAGGGAAGCTTGCTATCAGAGTCTTGTGCAGACAGTCTGCAAAGAGCCAGCCGAGAGCAAATTAGGTTGAATTGTGCCTTTCTATCTTATGGAGCAGCCTGCTTTGTCTCTCTCTGGTTTTAGTTTTTGTGTGCTAGAATTAGATGCAAATCTGGTGGATTTTAGGTTTTTTTCCCTGTTTTTTCCTCCAGTTAGTTAACAGGTAGAAACATTAATGTGGGTTAAAAATAACCCTCGCATACTATGCTTGCCACAGAAATGCAAGAGCGTGAATGAGAGATGGGTTTAAGTTACAAAATTCAGATCCATAAATAGATTTCAAACACCCAAATTTCAGGGTTTTGGTTTAGGATCATTATCAAAGGCAAGGGACATTTGGGAAATTCAGATTCAGATTTCTACACTCCCACCACAAAGGTCAAGTGTGTTTGGACCTAAGGTTTTGAGTTGGGCCAATTTCTAGTAAATAGATAGAATTAACTGACCTAAAAACCTAACTCCGTGAGACCCCTGGTGTACAACGGCAAAGTGGCCACAGCAGGAGCCTAAAAGAAAGATGCACTGCAGAGCAGGGTTGGGGGGAACAGAAGCCCTCTGAGCTCCCGAAGCTAGGCACAGACTGGTGGTAATTTCAGAGGGCTCAGGCAAACACAAATACACCTCATCTGATTCCTAGGCCTCTCCTTTCTCTCAGGGAAGCCTAAAGGGGCTCAACAAACTGTTTGAAAATCAGAAGAACAGGTAACTCAAATTAGAGGGAGAGGAGACATAAACACAGCTGGTCTTCATGCTTTCCCTCACCTCAAAGGAACCTGATCCTGTTTTCCCACTTGCTTAATGGCAGAACAGTGTACAGGCTGAGCTTCTCCTCAGGCAAGTCCCATTGCCCCTTCACACTCTTCTAGGAGGGCTGAAATTCTCAGACCCCTAGAGTCCTGTTCCTTTGGGGCTTTAACGAAGGAAAAGATCATCCCTTCACCAGGACAGCCAGTCCCCCAAAGCCTCTTTCCTCCCTTTTACTCTGATTAGTCCTTCCAGGCTTGATATTTCTGTCTAGCTTTGGGGGATGAAGCCAGTTGCAGTCTTAGCAGCAGGTAAGACCATTTACCTCTTCCTTATTGGCCAATTACTCAGGCCTGATCTACATTTAAAATTTAGCTGAGCTACGGCTCTCAGGGATGTGAAAATCTATACCGCTGAGCACTGTACCTATGCCAACATAACCCACAAGGTAGACACAGCTAGGTAAACATAAGAACACCTCTGTCAACCAATCTACCATTGCTTGGGGAACATGGTGTTCCTGCAGTGATAGAAAACCCCCTTCCATCACTATATGATGGGTCTGCACTATGAGGTTAGGCTGCCATAGCTATGACTCTGTAGCTGTGCTGCTGTCAGGAATAAGGCCTTGAAGATGTGCCTGCTCAGTCTTCTGACTGTCTCATGAGCACAGTTGGGCTGCATCAGCTAGACTGGAGTGAGCAGAACACCTCTCTTGAGGCTGAGGAATTTAACAGGGTTTCTCTGCCTTTCTCTAGCTGCCCAAGCATTTCCCCTTGGCTGCAACAGCTCCTGCACCTGCCTTGCCCCTGCCTTGTTCCAGCCTTGGGCCCAGCCCTGCTATTGGCTTGGCCCAACCTCACCAGGTAACCCAGCTCTGACTGTTGGCTCCTATTCCTGGCTACCAACTCCTGCTCCAACCACGAGGCCTGACAGTCCATGTCCCAGTCCCTGACGGTTTGAGCAGCACCAACAAAAAACAGAAAAAGGGCTGATAATGGGTCCAGCCCAGTGGCTAGAATGGATCCCTCGCAGGTCAATATTTCCCAGTTGGATAAAGTGGTGCCTTACAGACCCTGCCGGTCCCAGTCACCACCTTGCCCATGCAGAATGCAGTGCTCAAAGGACAGGCATCAGTGTCTCAAATGCCAACCCCACCTTCCCTGAGCCAAACATTCCCCTACCCGACAAATGTAACAGCAATTGTGATAAAATTCAAGGGTTTCTTAATCAGTGCCAGCTCCTATTTCTGCTGCTTCCACAGACATTCCCCACTGGCCAATCCAGCGTGAGACTGATTATCAGTCTGCTGACTGGGGAGACTCTGGCCTGGGCATCCCCATTCCTAGAGAAAGCAAGCTCACTCCTGGGCCAGCTTGAAAACTTCATTCAAGCCATGACTGTGATCTTTGATGACTCTAATCATGAGCGGACAGCCGAGGCCGCCCTTGAGGTATTGCAGTAGAGGTGATGGCCTCTTACTAAGTATGCTGTGAGGTTCCACTGCTTGGTGGCAGACCCCAGGTGGAACGATACCATGTAGCGATATCATTTTCATTCCAGCCTAAATGACGACATCAGAGATTAGCTGGCACAGGTAATCTCCCCACCTGGCCTGGACTGACAGTAGTATAAAGATCAACCACCACTTGACAGAATGCCATCAAGAAAAAGGACCAGTCTCCTGGCCCCCACCAGCCCAGTTGGCTCTGCCCCCTCCCACCACTAGTATCTTCTCTGCTGCCTGAACCCACATAAATCAGTCAGGCTAATTCCCACTCCTCTGACACAAAGAAATTTTGATACTGGGCTCCAGATTTATATCCATACTGCAGAAAACCAGGACACTTTGCATCAAGCTGCTCTGCAAATGCCCAATATGCACCCTGGTTGGAAAATGCTCCAACAGGGGGTCTGGGCTAAAATGGCGCTCTCCCCTTCTCTTCAGCACCCAGTATCGGTATCTGTCTGCAAGTACCTTGACAACAACTAAGCAGGATCCAACACACCTCCAATCCCCCTACAGATCTGACACCCCACCATGTCCAAAGTCAACCCGGAAGCACTGGTGGATTTGGGTGCCTCCAGCAACTTCATGAACTTGGACTTTGAGCGGGTTCATAAAATCTCAAACCAACACAAGAACTCCCGCTGACTTGGTGGAGTCATTGACAGCTTGCTCCTTTCATCGAGCTTGGTTACTCACCAAACTGCCCCCTTGGAGGTTCTTACCCTTCAGGAGCACCGATAAACCCTCCCTTTTGGCCTTATTTAAGCATCACACTCTCCAGTTGTCCTCAGCATGCCCAGACTCACCACCTGAGACCCACACATTTATTGGCTGGTGAGCAGAATACAGTTCAGCTCCCTGCATTGGCAACAATTTTGAAACTCGACCATTGGGAACCAGAGGCCAGGAGCCATCTACAGTTCAGTTTGCCTTCCCTGAGATTTTGAGTCTGAGTAGATTAATCCACAGGGATTCTCAGCACCCTGCTCCCTCTGTTCTACTTCTAAAATACAAGGACTTCACTGACAAGTTTGACAAAAAGAACAGGTACACCTTACCACCCCATTGTAGCTACAACTCTTCCTTTGACCTCAAGCTTTGTGCAAAAGTTCCTTTTGATCATATCTACTCTTTGTCAGAGTCTGAACTGCATGCTCTTCACAACCACCATCAGGAAAACCTACAACGCTGGTTTATCCATCCTTCCACATCTCCAGTTAGGGATTTGATTTTCCTTGTTAAGAAAAAGGATGGATCTCCAAGGCCTTGTGTTGACGATCAGGCATTATTCAGGATTACTATTTGAAATCAATGCCTCCTCCCTTTCATTAACAAGTTCTTTGAAAAACTCTGTTACACCAAGGTTTTTACTAAGATGGACCTTTGTGGGGCCTATAACTTGGTCAAGATTAGAAAGGGAGATGAATGAAAGACAGCCTTCAATACGTGGTACAAATGCTTTGAATATTTGGTCATGCATTTGGTCTATGCAATGCTCTGGTGACTTTTTAGCACTTCATAAATGAAATCTTCAGAGACTTCGTAGACCACTATGTAGTCATTTATCTTGATGACATCCTCATCTATTCTGACAAATAGAGCCTTCACAGTCATCACACATGCAGCTTCCTTGAAAGACTTTGCCAGTACCATCTATATGTTAAACCTGAAAAATGTGAGTTTGACCAGCATATGATAGAATTCCTTGGCTACAGTATCTTCTCCCAAGAAGATATGGGCCCACACAAGATGATGGCCATAACTGATTGGACCATGCCAAAGTATATCCTCAAGGTACAATGATTCCTAGCCTTTGCTAACTTCTACAGGTGGTTCATTGGGGGAAGGGGACAGTTTCCAGCCTAGTCACTCCTCTGACTGCACTTCTATGAAGGAGAGTCCAGGTCACCTGGTCCTTGAAAGCATAAATCATCTTCAATCAACTAAACAAGAAGTTCATCACAGCTCCCATCCTGATCCACCAGATCCCACAAAATTATTTACATTGAAGGCTGACAAGTCCAATTTTGCCCTGTTTGCAGTAGTGCCCCAGCCAATGGATCCTGACAGTCGCCTCACCCCTGTGCCTTTCGTTCTTGCACGCTAGCCCTGACAGAAAAGAATTATGGTATATGGGACAAGGCACTCTTAGCCATCAAGGCAGCAATTGAGCAATGGTATCATCTGCTGTAGGGGGCCAGGTTCCCTCTCCTGGTTCTCACAGATCATAAAAACCTGGAGTATTTTCGAAAGGCCAGACACCTTAACCAATGCCAGATCCACTGGTCCCTCTTCTTTGCTCAGTTTTACTTCGTAATCACCTATCTCCCAGGACCAAGAAATAGGAAGGCCAGCACCCTGTTCCATAAGGATGAGTACCTGAAACCTGGTGGGGAGACTCCTTCCACAATCCTCAAGGCATCCAATTTGATTAATGGCACAGTAGACAACAGCCTAATGGTATCCATTTTGTTCCTTGTTGCTCAATGACCCCATCGCTGTTCAGATATGCCAGATCCTAGATAAAGCCATCAACTCACTAGCTGCCAAATTCTGGTTTCAAGATGGGGTTCTCTGCCACATGGGCTGAATCTACATCCTGTAGGGACAGCTGAGGCTTCAGGTTCTGAAGTTATGTCATTACATGCCTCTTATGGGGCACTCCAGTCACCTCCAGACCTGGAACCTACTCGCAAGGAGTTTCTGGTGACCAGGCTTGCACACCACAGTCAAGAACTATATAAGATCCTACAATCTTTGCACCTGGACCAAATGTCCACACTTGAAACCGCTTGGCCTTCTCCACCCCATGTGCGTTCCATCTGAGCTGTGGGCTATAATATCTATCAACTACATTGTGGTGCTGCAGCTTTCTCAGGGGCATACACAAATCCTAGTTATGGTCAGTCTCCTAACCAAGATGGCACATGACCTGCTATGCTATCACTTCTGCCAGGGAAATGGCTTGCTTCTTCCTGGAGAACATCTTTCATCTTCGTGGATTACCAAAAGGCATTGTGTCAGACCCCAGTTCTCAATTCATTTCTTGGTGCTGGTGGGAATTTCTAAGGCTTCTAGGGATTGAGGCCCTCTTCTCAACTGCCTTCCCTCCACAGTCCAATGGACAGATAGAGCAGCTCAAGATTCTCAATCAGTACCTTTGCTGCTTCCTGAATTATCATCAGGACAATTGGTTGTCTCTGCTTCCATATGCTGAGCTTGCTTATAATAATGCAAACTATAGGTTCCATCCTCACTTTCATCTGAATGGTCATCCCGTTACCTGCTGTCTTAGATCTAGCTACCAATCTCCACCAAGTGCACCAGGAACTCAAGGTGCAATTACAAACCAGTAAAGAAACATGTAAGCATTGCACTGACCAGGATTGCCAGGGAGCCCCCGACCTTGCTGGAGGAGACACAGTCTGGCCGTCTACCCACAATTTTAAATTGACTTGTCTTCCTGGGCCAAACTGAACCACCACTATCTGGGCCCTTTCAAGATTGAGGCACAGATTAACCTGGTAATGTTCAAATTGCAATTACCTGAGTCCCTGAAGATTCACCCTGTATTTCATGTCTCCCTCCTGAAGCTGTAAACTGAGAATACCTTCCCACACCATTTCAGCCCTCCACCCCTGCCTGTAACAGTCCAAGGGTAAGAAGAGTATATAGTGCAAAAAGCCTTGACTTCTGACATGTTCTGAGACAACCCCAATACGTGGTGGACTGTGAGGGCTAAGGCCTGTACATATGGTCCTGAGAACCAATGGAACACATCCATGCCCCCGATTTGCTGTAAACTCTTCACAGAGATCACCCCGAGAAGCCAGGCCTGAGGTGGTGTCTGGGGTGGGGACTCAAAGTGGGGGATACAATCAGAAATAAGGCTCTGCAACTGCACCTGCTCAGTCTCCTGACAGTTTAATGAGCACAGCTAGGTTACATCAGCTAGATCATCTGATGGAAAGACGCACCTGACTGGCTGAGGAAGCTAGCAGGTTTGCTCTTAAAGCCCAGCAGCAGCATTTCACTGGCCGCTCAAAGCTTTTGCCCACAGCTTCAGCACCTACTTGTTCCCAGCCTTGCCCCCACCTTGTTCCAGCCTTGGACCTAGTCCTGTTCCTGCTTTGGCCCAACCTTGCCTCACTCCAGCTAACCCAGCTCTGACCCTTGGCTCCAGCTCTGACACCTGGCCTCTGACTCCAGCTCTGACTCTAGGCTCCTATTCCCAGCTACCATTTCCTAGGCCTGACTCCTGCTTCAAGTCCCTGAGGGCTGCTATAGTCCTGTGGTGTAGACTTGGCCTTTGGCTTCATGCGGAGGAAGCAAATTTTATCCTGTGTGACTCTGGAAGTATTTTCTTACTGACTAATTAAAATGATTCCAGTTCTGAGGGACACGAAGGATTTTTAGAAAATGTTACTGTGACAGATATTGCAACTGCATGCAATATCTTTGGGGACCATATTGTATTAAGTTTATGTATCACTGTGGGTCAGGGATTGTTTGTAATTCCAGGAGGGGACGGTTACCGCAACTTTTCCAGGAATCAAACAGTGAGTGGTTGTTTAGGTGAATTATTTAGCCTAGAAACACCTCCAGAGAGGTATCACCCTGAAAAGGTTTGAATATACTAGTTCAAACTGGGTTTTTCAGAGACTAACAAAGAAAGGGCTTTTGATGTAAAAAGAGTGGGTTTAAACTGATTCAGGGCCTTCTTTCTGGTCCAGCAACTAGACAGGACCTTCTGTTCAAGAGGGCCCAACCCTTGCAGGAGGGTTGGCGTTGGCAAGACTTTGATCTACTAAGGTTCCATAAGACTGATGGGTGACCTCTGCTAAGCTTTTAGCACCTGTATAGGAGCTTGTTTTTAATATGTTTTCTCTGTAACACTTTTACCTTAAGAATAAATGTTCTTTCTTAGAAAGACTGTGCGGTAACTGGTAGCTGCTGGCAATACGCTGTTCACAGCCCTCAGAGAGAAAGCAACACACAGGCACTGGCCTTTAAGCAGACTGGTTTGCTGGGGCTATATCAGTGTATGGAGGGGGATGTGCAGTCCTAAAACCTCACACACAGAAGGGAGTGATGGACAAGGTCCCTGCCCAGAGACAGGTGATGGATGGAGACCGCAGACCTGACTGGGCACTCCTGGAGTGGACCATAGAGGCCCAGGGGGTAGGGCAGCTACAAGTGCAGTTACCCTGAAACTGTGACTGTTACAATAAAGCCTTAATTTATGCTTCAGTAGAGTAATGCTTTAATATTTTTTCTTTACACTGAATTAAATATAAATAGACATGCATGTGGGTAATACATTTACACTGATTTTATATACACATACACTTATATGCTCCAATTTGTTTTATTATTTTTCATCCTTGTCAAATAAAGTATACAGCTGTGGAAGTGAATGCTTTGCTTTTATGTGATTGTGTTTTTCCAGTGAGTTCTCACACAGACACATGACATGCTTACGGAGACTTAGAGTCCATGTGACAATAAACAAATGATGAGAAAGCTGCTTCTCTGAGTGAACTATTTGCATCATATTATATAAGAAAGTTGGCCATTTATTCCAATCTACGAAATGGTTTGCAGCAGTTTAGTAAGAAAACCTTCAGGCTTTCTCACTGTCATTTGTCGTCATATGGCTGCAGTCTGGGAATAATGGAAGGGTAAAGCCCACCAGCATGTGAATATATATGGAAGCAGACGTCAGTGATTTGAAATTAATTAATTAATTAATTAATTAGCTAAATAAATAAAATAAAGAAGCAGAATTCAGAGATAAAGATAATCTTACATATTTTATGGCTTCTAAATAGGAGCAACTTTGCTGTTTTAAGCAACATATTTTAAAAGTTATGGAGCATAATTCAGATGCTTAGTACAAATCACAGAACAAACACTCCAGAAAGAGTATTGTATGCAACAGTCCTGCACTGGCAAGGAGATCAATTGTATCTTTCAGGAAGGACAATTTTTGACTTAGAACATAGGACCCAGAGTCAGAAGATATGGATTCGAGCCCTAGTACTATCCCAAAACTTCCTATATCGCATTGAACAAGTCACTTTACCTCTGACTGGTTCAATTCTCCCATCGGTAAAATGATGTTTGGCAAACTCTTTCCAGCCCTTGAGTGGAACAGAAGTGTACATTACTCAGTTTATTTTCTATTACAAATTTCTCTGAAAAGATGAAGGGAGGGATTTTCCCTCCCACGGAGGGTTCTGCACACTCCAGTGGTGGTAAAGAGGGGCCACAAAAGCCCCTTAGCCATGCCAGGAAGGTTACTTACCTGTAACTGGAGGTTCTTCAAGATGTGTGGTCCCTGTATGTATTCCACTGAGTGTTTATGCCTGTGCACCATGCCTCCATAGCCAGAACATTTGAAAGTAGTAATGTCCATTGGTTCACGCATGCGCCCTGATTCACCTCATGTTTTCGTCCAAGGTGATAAAGGGCAGGGAGGGCTGACTGCATCTCCAGTTCCTTCTCCATCACAAATCCAACAGATCTGGAGCAGAGGAGGAGGAGGGCAGGAAGTGGAATACAGATAGGGACCACACATCTCAAAGAACTTCCAGCTACTGGCAAGTAACCTCCTCTTCTTCTTCTTCAAGTGATGCTCCCTATTGTATTCCACTGAGGGTGATGAGCAAGCAGTGCCTAAGTTGGAAGGATGGTGCAAGGATGAAGGCAGGAGAGATGAGTGGAGAACAGCTGCACCAAAGGAAGCAGCTATCGCAGTGTCCTGCACTAAGGCATAATGTATAGCAAAGGTGTGTACCAAAATCCACGTGGCCGTTCTACAAATATCCCAAAGCGGTACATCATAGAGGGAGGCCATGGTCAAATCCTGGGCTCTAGCTGAATGGGCCCGCACCCCTGAGGATGGCTCGAGGCTAGATGGTGGATAGCAGAACATAATGCACCCCGAAATCCACTTAGATATTCATTGTCTGGAGATTGACTGCCCCTGAACTTTTTCAGCTATTGCAACAAACAATCTGGGGGAATCTCCTGAACAGTTTTGTCCTCTGCAGGTAGAAGGCCAAGGCCCAATGGACATCAAGAGGGTGGAGTCACTGTTCCTCTTCTAAGGGTAGTCCCTCACTACGAAATTAGGTCGAATTTATAGAAGTCGAATTTTTAGAAAGCAATTTTATACAGTCGATTGTGTGTCCCCCCACTTAAAACCATTAAGACCATTAAGTCAGCGGAGTGCGTCTGCAGTACCGAGGCTAGTATCGACGTCCGGAGCATTGCACTGTGGGTAGCTATCCCACAGTTCCCGCAGTCTCTGCTGCCAATTGGAATTCTGGGTTGAGATCCCAATGCCTGATGGGGCAAAAAACATTGTCGCGGATGGTTATGGATATATGTCGTCAGGCCTCCCACCGTGAAAGCCACGGCAGACAATCGTTTTGCGCCTTTTTTCATGGGTTACTCATGCAGATGCCATACCACAGCAAGCATGGAGCCCACTCAGCTCATCGTCTCCTGGGTGCTGGCAGATGTGGGACAGCATTGCTATACAGCAGCAGCTCATTGCCTTGTGGCAGCAGATAGTGCAGCACGACTAGTAGCCCACCTCGTCATCTCCTGGGAGCTCTTGGCCAGCATTGGTCAGGGCGCCTGGGCAGACATGAGTGCTCCTGGCAGATCTCAGTAAGGTCTCTGAGGGGCGCCTGGTCGGACATGTGTGCTCCCAGCGGACCTCGGTAAGGTCTCTCGGGGCGCCTGGTCGGACATGCGTGCTCCTGGCAGACCTCGGTAAAGTCTGTCAGGGGCGCCTGCAAATAAATGGGAGTGACTCAGGTCATTCTCTTCTTTAAGTTTTGTCTAATAGAGATTCAGTCCTGCCTGGAATATTGGCAGAGGGATAGCGCAGTGGTTTGAGCATTGGCCTGCTAAATCCAGGGTTGTGAGTTCAATTCCTGAGGGGGCCAGGCTGCTCTCCCAGCCAGCAGCACCATCTTCTGCCAGCGTACCCCTCCCTCCCTCTGTGAAAGCAATGTCCGACAATTGTTTCACGTCTTTTTCCATGAGGGCGCCGTACTGCTGTCAGCATCATCATCCACCCGCCGCTTGCGCTGCCACTCTGCTCTCCTGCTCACACCGTACCACGGCAAGCCTGGAGCTCGCTCAGAGCACCATGGCAGTTGTGACCGCTCTAAACACCACGCGCATTATCATGCAGTATATGCAGAACAAGAACCAGAACCTGCAAAAGCAGGCGAGTAGGCGATGGCAGCACGGTGAGGAGAGTGATGAGGACATGGACACACAGACTTCTCTCAAAGTACGGGCCCTGGCAATTTGGCCATCCTGGTGGCAATGGGGCAGGCTCATGCCATGGAATGCCGATTCTGGGCCTAGGAAACAAGCACAGACTGGTGGGACCGCATAGTGTTGCGGGTCTGGGACGATTCCCAATGGCTGCAAAACTTTCGTATGCGTAAGAGCACTTCCATGGAACTTTGTGACTTGTTTTCCCCTGCCCTGAAGCGCCAGAATACCAAGATGAGAGCAGCCCTCACAGTTCACAAGAGAGTGGCGATAGCCCTCTGGAAGCTTGCAACGCCAGACAGCTACCGTTCAGTCGGGAATCAATTTGGAGTGGGCAAATCTACTGTGCGGGCTGCTGGGATCCAAGTAGCCAACACGATCACTGAGCTGCTGCTTTCAAGGGTAGGTACTCTGGGAAATATACTGGTCATAGTGGATGGCTTTGCTGCAATGGGATTCCCTGCCCGTGGTGGGGCCATTGATCCCTATCTTGGGACCGGACCACCAAGGCAGCCAATACATAAACTGCAAGGGGTACTTTTCAATGGTGCTGCAAGCACTGGTGGATCACAAGGGACGTTTCAACAACATCAACGTGGGATGGCCGGGAAAGGTACATGAAGCTCGCATCTTTAGGAACTCTGGTCTGTGGGAATGGATGCAGCAAAGGACTTACTTTCCAGATCAGAAAATAACCATTGGGGATGTTGAAATGCCTATAGTTAACCTTGGGGACCCAGCCTACCCCTTAATGCCATGGCTCATGAAGCCATACACGGGCACCCTGGACAGTAGTCAGGAGCAGTTCAACTATAGGCTGAGCAAGTGCAGAATGTGCATTTGGACGTTTAAAAGCACGCTGGCGCAGTTTACTGACTCGGTTAGACCTCAGCGAAACCACCATTCCCATTGTTATTACTGCTTGCTGTGTGCTCCACAATATCTGTGAGAGTAAGGGGGAGACATTTATGGTGTGGTGGGAGGTTGAGGCAAATCGCCTGGCCGTGGATTATGCACAGCCAGACACCAGGGCTGTTAGAAGAGCACAGCAGAGCATGCTGTGCATCAGAGAAGCTTTGAAAACCAGTTTCATGACTGGCCAACCTACGGTGTGAAAGTTCTGTTTGTTTCTTGATGAAAACCCGCCCCATTGGTTCACTCTACTTCCCTGTAAGCCAACCGCCCTCCCCTCCCCACTTTGATCACCGCTTGCAGAGGCAATAAAGTCATTGTTGTTTCAAATTCATACATTCTTTATTAATTCGTCACACAAATGGGGGGATAACTGCCAAGGTAGCCCGGGAGGGGTGGGGAGGAGGGAAGCACCGGGTGGGGTGGGAGAGGAGGGGAAAATGGAAGGACAAGGCCACACTGCACTTCAAAACTTATTGAATGCCAGCTTTCTGTTGCTTGGGCAGTCTTTTGGGGTGGAGTGGTTGGGTGCCCAGAGGCTCCCCCCCACACGTTCTTGGGCGTCTGGGTGAGGAGGCTATGGAACTTGGGGAGGAGGGCGGTTGGTTACACAGGGGCTGCAGTGGCGGTCTGTGCTCCTGCTGCCTTTCCTGCACCTCAACCATATGCCGGAGCATATCAGTTTGATCCTCCAGTAGCCTCAGCATTGCATCCTGCCTCCTGTCCTCTCACTCGTCTCTTGTCCTCGCGCTCATTTTGTGCTTTCCTGGACTCTGACATTGTCTCCCTCAATGCATCGTGCTGGGCTCTTTCAGCATTGGAGGCCTGCATGAGCTCAGAGAACATTTCATCGCGAGTGCGTTTTTTTCAGCTTCTAATCTTTGATAGCCTCTGGGACAGAGATGATAGGGGGAGCGTTGAAACATTTGCAACTGTGGGAGGGGAAAAAGGGATATTAGTCTTTAAAAAGAGACATTTTAGAGAACAATGGGTAGACTCTTTCACCGTGAACCAAGCTGTTAACATTACATAGCACATGCGCTTTCGGAACAAGGTCACATTTTGCCTCTTATATCAAGGGCCTGCTGGTATGGTGTGAGAGATCACATACGCAGGGCCGGCGGGCAATAGAACTCGGCTTGCAGGCAGACATGGTAAGCCACAGTCTTTTGGCTCCTTTAACCTTCCTAACATGTGGGAATGGTTTCAAACAGCAGCACCCTCATTTCACATACCAAGCACCTGTTGGGTTGGCCCTTTAAAATGTGTTGGCTATTTAAACAGAGGGGCTGCGGTTTTTGGGTTAATGTGCAGTACAAACCTAACTAACCCCCCCCCCACGCATACACATCCAATTCTCTGGGATGATTGCTTCCCTCCTCACACCATGTGGGTAACAGCGGGGATGATTTCTGCTCAGCCACAGGCAAACAACCCAGCAGGAACGGCCACCTCTGAATGTCCCTTAATAAAATTCCCCTATTTCAACCAGGTGACCATGAATGATATCACTCTCCTGAGGATAACGCAGAGAGATAAAGAACGGATGTTGCTTGACTGCCAGCAAACACCGGGACCATATGCTGCCATGCTTTGTTATGCAATGATTCCAGACTACGTGCTGCTTGCCTGCAGTGGTAAAAGTGTCCTACCATGGAGGACAGAATAGGCTGCCCTCCCCAGAAACCTTTTGAAAGGCTTTGGGAGTACATCCAGGAGAGCTTCATTGAGATGCCCCTGGAGGATTTTCACACCATCCCCATACACGTTAACAGACTTTTCCAGTAGCTGTACTGGCCGCGAATGCATCCCAAGTCTTCAGGGCAAATTAATCATTAAACACGCTTGCTTTTAAACCAGGTATTTATATTTACAAAGATACACTCACCAGAGCTGCCTTCTCTGCCTTCAAGGTCCAGGAGCCCGGGTTGGGAGGGTATTGGCTCCAAGGTGATAAACAGTTCCTGGCTGTCAGGGAGAAGGGTTTCTCCGCTTGCCTGGTGTGCGCTATCTTCAACCTCCCCCTCATCACTATCTTCCTCGTCCCCAAAATCCTCATCCCTGTTGCATGAGTCCACGTATGGGGTGGGGCAGTGGTAGGAGCACCCCCCTAGAATTGCATGCAGCTCATCACAGAAGTGAGCATTTGCCTCTTGGGGTTTTTGGTAGGCTTGCCTAAGCTCCTTGAGTTTCACTCGGCACTGCTGCGGGTCCCTGTGATAGCCTCTGTCCCTCACGCCCTTGGAGATTTTTTCAAATATTTTGGCATTTCGTCTTTTGGAACGGAGTTCTGATAGCACAGATTCATCTCCCCATACAGTGATCAGATCCAGTACCTCCCGTTCGGACCATGCTGGAGCTCTTTTGCGATTCTGGGACTCCATGGTCACCTGTGCTGAAGAGCTCTGCATGGTCACCTCTGCTGATTAGCTCACCACACTGGCCAAACAGGAAATGAAATTCAAAAGTTCACGGGGCTTTTCCTGTCTACCTGGCCAGTGCATCTGAGTTGAGAGTGCTGTCCAGAGCAGTCACAATGGAGCACTCTGGGATAGCTCCCGGTGGCCAATACCATCAAATTGCATCCACACTACCCCAAATTCAACCCAGTGAGGTCGATTTCAGTGCTAATCCCCTCGTCGGAGAGGAGTACAGAAACCGGTTTTAAGAGTCCTTAAAGTTGGAAAAAATGGCTTCGTAGTGTGGATGGGTGCAGGGCTAAACCGATCTAAACTCGTAGTGTAGACCAGGGCTAAGGCATGTAGCTTTGGGAAGAAAGCAGGTAAGTGAATGGATTGAGTAACATAAAAGTGGCTGATGTCATTTGGCAAAAAATTGGGATGCAGGCATAGGCATACTTTATCTTTATAGAAAGTCATGAAAGGAGGGTCCGCATCATAGCCCCAAGCTCACTGGCCCTTCTCATTGACATGATAGCAATAAGGAAGGCCACCTTCATGAAAAGCAGGGACATTGAACACAATGCCAGCGGTTTAAAGGGTGCTTTTGTTAATACAGATAGAAACAAGTTGAGATCCCATTCGGGAGCAATGGGTTGTAGAGGTGGGAAAGTTCTGACAAGGCCCTTCCAAAAAAGAGCAGTCAACAGGTGAGTAAAGATGGAGTGTCCTTCCACAGGGTGGTGAAAGGCTCTAACTGCCAGTAAGTGGACCTTGAGAGAGCTATGGGTCAGACATGATGCCTGCAAAAACAGGAGATAGTCCAGGAGGAGGGGAATCCCCACTGCTTCTGTGTTCTGCCCAGGAAGCAAAGCATGTCCACTTGACTCAAAACAATGCCTAGTGGATGCCTTCCTGCTGCTGGAGAGGATGTTTTGCACATCTAGAGAAGATGCCCATCCAAATACCAAGCTCTGATGTGACACACCTGTGGATTGGGATGGCTGATGTTGCCATTGTGTTGTGTCAGCAGATCGTGGAGAGCAGGAATGGGGATTGGGGGATGGAAAGACATACAAAGGAGGTTGGGAAACCAAAACTGTAATGGGCAATCAGAATGACTGTTGCTTTGTCCCATCTGATCTTGTGATGGAGTAGGAGAGGAGGAAAGGTGTAACTGAGTTGGTCCGACCAAGGGAGGATGAGAGCATCGCCCTGAGAGTGGCGTTCCAAACTCCCTCAGGAGCAATATGCTCTACATTTTCTTTTCACTGGGGATGTGAAGGGGTCTCCGGTTGGAGTTCCCCATTTGTTGAAGATGTCACATTGTATGGTGTCATAGAGTTCCCACTTGTGGTTGATCATGAACCCTCTGCTGAGCATGTCTGCAAACACATTCGGAGTCCCTGGGAGATAGGCTGCAGATAAGATGATCTGGTAAGTGATGCACCATGCTTCTGAGCACAGAGCCATTGACTTCATGCCCCCATTTGTTGATGTAGCATGCAGTCGTGGTATTGTCTGACATGATGAAACTATGATGGGAATGGATGAGTGGGAGAATGGCCTGCCATGTCTTCCTTACAGCTCTGAGCTCCAGAATGTTGATGTGCATTCTGAATTTCTGAGGAGTCCATGTTCTCTGTGCCTTGTGTTCACCCATGTGCACTCCCCAGCCTCGGAGGGAAGCGTCAGTGATAATTGTCTTGTCCAGGGAGGTGTGGGAGGGATGAGATGATCTTGAGGGAACTGACAGCCTGAGGTCCATGGTATGATAATTGGGTGAGTAAACCATCTGGAACCACATCTGGAGGCAGAGAAGACGAAGCAAAGATGGTGACATATGTGGCCCAGGAGGGATAGGTAAGTCCTGGCTGTGACTGAAGGAATGTTGACTACGTGATTTATGAGTTCGTACAGAACCTGACCTGAGGTAGGTAGGCTCGTGCCATGACTGAGTTGATGGCAGCTCCTATAAAAAGTCTAGGCATTGTGTGGGATTTAAGGTTGATTTTTCAACATTGATACTCATCCTGAGTGAAGAAAGGAGGTCAAGCAATATGGACCTTCGAAACTTGGCTTGCAGATGAACCAATTGAGAAGACGAAGGTCCAGAATTAGCCACCCCCACCTTCACTTTTTCTTGGATATTAGGAAGTTGAATAAAACCCTATTTCTTGATAGTCCAGAGGAACATGCCCTATCACTCCTCTTTGTAGTAAAGAGTTCACTTCTTGGGTGAGGATACTGTGGTGAGAGTGGTCCCTGAGGAGAGATTGGGGAGAGGGGCTCTGGATGAGATAGCATGATGAACTCATAGATGACATTTAGCACCCATTTTGTCCTGTGTTATTGCACTCCAATCTGGAAAAAAAAGAGTGCTAGATGACCCACGAAAGGACTGAGGGGTTTGCACAGTAGTAGGCAATGTGGTTGACAGCTCTTTAGGATTCTTCAGAAATATCTTTTCTGGGAGGTTGCATCTGGGAGGTTGCATCTGGGAGCTACGTTGCTGTAAGCTACGAAAGCTTATGCTCAAATAAATTGGTTAGTCTCTAAGGTGCCACAAGTACTCCTTTTCTTTTTGCAAATACAGACTAACACGGCTGTTACTCTGAAATATTTCAATATGGTGGCAGATGGGAAGCCAAAAGCCGAGACATTGTTTCAAACCAATGGATTGTCCAAAGGAAAAAAAGTCGGAGACTTTGGGAAAAAATGAGGGCCAATTCAGAACAATTTGTTCCTATTTTATTAAAATTTTCAAGGTCTCTATACCAACCAAGTAGAGGATGCTACATAATTTTAATCTGCTTTAATTTCTTAAAACAGGGAATGTAAAAAGGTATTTCTTCCAGATTAATATTACAGAATTAATACTGCAGATAACATTCATTTTTAATTGTGGAAACTAACCAATAATACAGACTTGGGTCTGATTACAAACTCCCTGACATTGGAATAAATCCAAGCTAAATCCACTGAAATCAAATCAGCTACACCAGTGTAAGAGTCTAAACCAATGCCCACTGAAGTCTTTGGAAAGACTCCAATATACTTTAATGGGCATTAACTCAGCTATGCATTGCTGCAGATATTAGGGCCCTGATTTATCTTCTTAATTACTTAAAATTTTGAGAGCTCTGGATTGACCACTTTATCTGAAATTTATCTCCAAAAATTTTGGTTAGCAAACTAAAAAGCAGCTGTCCTTGATTAATAAATAACACACATTTTCCAACCTTTAATGGTCCCTTTAACGTATCATCATATAGAAGGCATGTTGTTTCAAATATAAGCATGCCCTCACTGAAGTTTAACAGTTTTTGCAGAACTAACTATAGAAAAAATTCTGCCAATTTCATGGATCTCTGAAGTCAAAAATAGTTTCCATGATAATCTTCTGTACCGCATAAGAAAATATGAGTGGACAAGATTGGCATATATCTATAAAGTTAGGGTGCAAGTTCCAGTGGGTAATGGTGGTCCCTGTTAAGGTTGTTTTTGAGTGGCATACAGCTCTATTATAGTATATTGTACAAAATCCATAGTTGGTAGAATATGACGATTGAATATTTCATCTTTGCCAATGACATCAATTGCAGATATATATGGAGTAGGACCCAATCATGTCTTACTCTCATTCTTTTAATTCTTTCCAGACTAACTTGATTTGATATTCTTAGGCATGTGGGACTGTCTCATCTAACTGTAGAAATCCACAGAAATCCATGGACTTGCACTCACGCAAACCATAGTTCAGTTTGTCCTAATGATCTGTGGAAAGCCTTTTATTTTATGCTGATCATGAAACGGGTTGCCATGTTCTTCCTGTTAACACGGGAGTGTAGTCAAAGCTGCTCCTTCCATTCATCTTGTACGGGCACTGTCTCTCCCTCTTCACAATCTCTGAGAGATACACTATACATACCCATGTCTGTATGAAATTAAACTAACATGTTTTTCTACAAAAATCATAATTTAACGTTTCTACTTAAGATGGCACGTTTTTTGTTTTGTTTAAGTGGATCGGTGCTCTTATTTGGGAAGTAGTTAGTTTTATTTTATTCCTGGCGAAATCATACAGTTGGAGGTTATTATGAAATCTAGTGAGCCAAATTCACCCCTGATGTAACTGCAATGCAATTCCACTGAAGTCAATGGAATTTTACACCAGAAGCCAGTTTATCCAAATGATCTGTGGAAAGTGTTTGTTCCGGATCACATTTAATAACTTTATTATAAATTCTCTTACAGTCAAATGCAGTCTTTTGTTTCTCAGAGCAAAAATATTTTTTAAAACATTGTTGTAGACTTTAATTGTTATAATCAAAGTCCCATGATAAATATAGGTGTAGTATATGATGCAGAATTTAGTTATAAGGTCCTAAAAGGGTCCTATTGTGGGATAGCACAATGTGTACATTGGGATAGCAAACTATCTTTTCACCTCTGGTGACCAGAGTTCAAATTTAAATCTGGTTCACAAGCAACACAAGTGTGCTGTTCTTACCCTAGTTTCCAAACACACACACACACACACACACAAAATAAGCTCATCACATTGTGCAGTGGCTGCTCTAATACGTTGAATGCCAGTGATGTTGCAATACAAGATTGACACAAAGAGTCCTGTGGCACCTTATAGATTAACAGACGTATTGGAGCATAAGCTTTCATGGCTGAATACCCACTTTGTCGGACTTCGTACTCACCCACGAAAGCTTATGCTCCAATATGTCTGTTAGTCTATAAGGTGCCACAGGACTCTTTGCTGCTTTTACAGATCCAGAGTAACACGGTTACCCCTCTGAAGATTGACACAGTTTCCCCAGCACCTGCTTGTCCCTGTGCCTGACTCAATTTGTTCAATTCATTAGCACTAAATTCATTGATAAAATAGTACGAATTCTGCTCTCAGACCCCATGCAATACCACTGAAGTCAATAGAACTGATGGTAAAAAAATCACTCCCCCTTCAAGGAAAATATAAAGAGTTCTCCTTCAGACGTGAAATATTAAGACATTGATCATCTCACTTCATTTCTGTGATGAAGGGCCTCTGATCCTTCTCTGATGGAAATTATTGATTTAGGACTAGGAACTCTCAATAAGGCAACTCTCCCGCACTCATTCCCACTTCCACCCCAACCTGCTCTACACAATTGATTCTGTTCCCTTAGCAGGAAATATGTTGAAGGAGTTCCTGCACACAGAATACTTGAATTTCACATCTGGTTTTTTAAGTAAAATGTTACTTACCTGTCATGTGCACGTTGTTCAGCCCATAAGATGACATGCCAGCTCTTTCTGAAAAATAAATAAGTCAGCATTTCAACGAATGAATGGAAGTTTTAGTTTGTCCCATTGTTCAGAGGTCTCTAGAGAGTCAGAAGAGAGTGTTGATTCCTGTACAGTGTTTCTCTTCACCGTTATACTACAGTTACCAAAGACAAAAAATGATTCTTTCATGGCTGCTGAAGCAATTTGCTTGAGGATAACCTTTCTGGCCCAAAGTGAGATGGATGTGGCATACCTACAACCACAGATGAAGTGATTGGATAAGTCCCGCATTCGAACACAAGCCTCCTTCTTTGGTCACCACTGATATGCATGGTGCTTTACACACATAGGAAGACCCTGTCTTAAGGAGCTTACCATATAAAGGCTTGAGCCCATATCCTTAATGATTTCAATGCCAATTTGCCAGAGTATGGAAAGCAGGATCAGGCCCTATATTGGATAGTTAACACAGTGAACCCAATCCTGTTCCCACTGACGTAAATGGCAAAATTGTTACTGATTTCCCCTGGAGCAGAATCCAGCCCAATGACAATAGAAAATGGTGAGTAACGGTAGGATTGGGGAATGAAGACAACAGTGCTATTTTATTCTGTTGAATGGATTTCCCACAACAAACATAAGAAAATGCACATAGCACGTTCGGCCACGTTGAATCCATCCTCACACAGGCTTCTTTTACAGAATGTCTTGAGTCTGATGTTATTCATCTGCAACCCAAAGTATGTACAACCCACATCCATCTATTCCCCAAAGTCCAAACTTGCTGAGGTGATCAGAGACACGCAATAAGACAGTTTGAGCTCCTTGAGGCAGATTCTGCTAGCTGTGGAAGAGAGTCTAGAGCAGTTCTCTTTCATCCCTGCCCACTAAATTTATGCACTGTTTAGCAATGTAGAATAATCTGTTACTGCTGAGTCTTATTGCTTCTCTGATGCCAATACATGTTGACATTCTTCTCCATTCTCTCTTGCCCTCCAGTCATTGATAAAGACTCTACAAGAAACGTTGTACAAATCAGACAGCGTAGCCCTTTTAGCAATGCCAGGTTTAGTCTTTACAATGGAAGAGGGGTCACAGTGGTCTTCTGCATACCAACCTCTTCCCAGCCTCCAGTGTCACTGTCCATCATCTAGTGATCTGTTCTAGGGCCCTTGGCTTTCTGACTCTCCAGTACCATCGTACCCAGTCCAGTGACTATCATAACAAGGCAATGGTAGTTCCTGGACCACAGCCATTCCTCTACTGCTATCTTTGTTGACAGTTGGTTAACCAGCAGTCCAACCTGCCAATAGAAGACATTATTTAATAAGACAGACAGGATATTGGCCATTTTCAAGCAGTCACATGTTGCCATCTTGCAGGTTGGGAGAGAGGGCATGTTAGTCTCCTTTATACCTCTCTCTCACACACACACCATTCCCAGAGCCTTCACCTGGCACATGGAATACTAGTCTCAGCTTTCAGCTGTACAGTGCCTAACATAATGGGGCCCTGGATACTGAGCCCTGCTGCAATATAGACCAATCAACCAACACTGTCTACAACTATAAATAGTTCTGCACACTAGTCTGCAACAACAAGCAAGAGATAAGTATGGTTCATACTCCAACAGCCTTATTCATTAGTGGTGCAAAATGAAAGCCAGCTTCAAGTGTGCTCTCACAAGGTCCACAAGACATTCATTATTCGGATTCAGACCTGGCCTTCACTGAATTGTGATAGCTTTTATACATGGAACTTAAAGAAACACACACCCACACATTGTGGATTTGTCACATCCCTAATAGACCCATGTTTAGGACGCATTTTGGGTTTTGCATTTAGTAATTCTACTTAACCATTATGGCCAGTTCTGCTCTCAGTGCCACACTGTGTGACTAAGTATTTTTTGTAAATGAGGCCAAAGAGCTGATATCCTCCTTTGCAACCATTTTATTATTTATTTGTATTACCATACCACCTAGGAGCTCTAGTCATGGAGCAGGACCCCATTGCACTAGGTGCTGTACAAATACTGAACAAAAAGACAGACTGTGCCCCAAACAGCTTACAATCTAAGTATAATACAAGAGACCACAGATAGATACAGACAGACATGGGAGTACAAGGAAACTGAGACAATATTGGTCAACATGGTAGGCAGTGGTCTCAGCACACCAGCATTTCGTAGGCATCACAAAACTCACAAAAAAGGAGAGTTTTAAGGAGGGTTTTGAAGGAGAATAATGTGATAGATTTGCAGATGTTTACCGTGCATTCCTCCCAAGAGTGAGGAGCAGCACGGGAGAAAGCATGAAGATGCTTGTTTGAAACTGTAAAAAGTGGGCAATAGAGGCTGACTTGGTCGGCTGATCAGAGATGGGAGTCAACATTTCCATAGTCAAGGAGAGATGATAGGTCATGAAGGGCCTTGAAATTGGAGATGAGCAGCATATGTTTGATGCAATATAGAAGGTGGAGCCAGTGGTGGCATTCAGAGAGAGCAGTGACATGGTCAAAGTGACAGGGTCATAGAATCATAGACTATTAGGGTTGGAAGGGACCTCAGGAGGTCATCTAGTCCAACCCCCTGCTCAAAGCAGGACCAATCCCCAACTAAATCATCCCAGCCAGGGCTTTGTCAAGCCTGACCTTAAAAATATCTAAGGAAGGAGATTCCATCACCTCCCTAGGTAATGCATTCCAGTGTTTCACTACCCTACTAGTGAAAAAGTTTTCCCTAATATCCAACCTAAACCTCCCCGACTGCAACTTGAGACCATTACTCCTTGTTCTGTCATCAGCTACCACTGAGAACAGTCTAGATCCATCCTCTTTGGAACCCCCTTTCAGGTAGTTGAAAGCAGCTATCAAATCCCCCCTCATTCTTCTCTTCTGCAGACTAAACAATCCCAGTTCCCTCAGCCTCTCCTCATAAGTCATGTGTTCCAGACCCCTAATCATTTTTGTTGCCCTCCGCTGGACTCTTTCCAATTTTTCCACATCCTTCTTGTAGTGTGGGGCCCAAAAACTGGACACAGTACTCCAGATGAGGCCTCACCAGTGTCAAATAGAGGGGAACGATCACGTCCCTCGATCTGCTGGCAATGCCCCTACGTATACATCCCAAAATGCCATTGGCCTTCTTGGCAACAAGGGCACACTGTTGACTCATATCCAGCTTCTCGTCCACTGTAACCCTTAGGTCCTTTTCTGCAGAACTGCTGCCGAGCCATTCGGTCCGTAGTCTGTAGCGGTGCATGGGATTCTTCCGTCCTCTGCAATTGTCCTTGTTAAACCTCATGAGATTTCTTTTGGCCCAATCCTCCAATTTGTCTAGGGCCCTCTGTATGCTATCCCTACCCTCCAGCGTATCTACCTCTCCTCCCAGTTTAGTGTCATCTGCAAACTTGCTGAGGGTGCAATCCACACCATCCTCCAGATCATTTATGAAGATATTGAACAAAACCGGCCCAAGGACCGACCCTTGGGGCACTCCACTTGATACCGGCTGCCAACTAGACATGGAGCCATTGATCACTACCCATTGAGCCCGACAATCTAGCCAGCTTTCTATCCACCTTATAGTCCATTCATCCAGCCCATACTTCTTTAACTTGCTGGCAAGAATACTGTGGGAGACCGTGTCAAAAGCTTTGCTAAAGTCAAGGAACAACACATCCACCGCTTTTCCCTCATCCACAGAGCCAGTTATCTTTTCATAGAAGGCAATTAGATTAGTCAGGCATGACTTGCCCTTGGTGAATCCATGCTGACTGTTTCTGATCACTGTCCTCTCCTCTAAGTGCTTCAGAATTGATTCCCTGAGGACCTGCTCCATGATTTTTCCAGGGACTGAGGTGAGGCTGACTGGCCTGTAGTTCCCAGGATCCTCCTCCTTCCCTTTTTTAAAGATGAGCACTACATTAGCCTTTTTCCAGTCGCCCGTGACTTCCCCGGATCGCCATGAGTTTTCAAAGATAACGGTCAATGGCTCTGCAATCACATCCGCCAACTCCTTTAGCACTCTCGGATGCAGCACATCCGACCCCATGGACTTGTGCTCGTCCAGCTTTTCTAAATAGTCCTGAACCACTTCTTTCTCCACAGAGGGCTGGTCACCTCCTCCCCATGCTGTGCTGCCCAGTGCAGTACTCTGGGAACTGACCTTGTTTGTGAAGACAGAGGCAAAAAAATCATTGAGTACATTAGCTTTTTCCACATCTTCTGTCACTAGGTTGCCTCCCTCATTCAGTAAGGGGCCCACACTTTCCTTGACTTTCTTCTTGTTGCTAACATACCTGAAGAAACCCTTCTTGTTACTCTTAACATCTCTGGCTAGCTGCAACTCCAGGTGTGATTTGGCCTTCCTGATTTCACTCCTGCATCCCTGAGCAATATTTTTATACTCTTCCCTGGTCATTTGTCCCATCTTCCACTTCTTGTAAGCTTCTTTTTTGTGTTCAAAATCAGCAAGGATTTCACTGTTAAGCCAACCTGGTCGCCTGCCGTATTTATTATTCTTTCTACACATCGGGATGGTTTGTCCCTGTAACCTCAATAAGGATTCTTTAAAATACAGCCAGCTCTCCTGGATTCCTTTCCCCCTCATGTTATTCTCCCAGGGGATCCTGCCCATCAGTTCCCTGAGGGAGTCAAAGTCTGCTTTTCTGAAGTGCAGGGTCCATATTCTGCTGCTCTCCTTTCTTCCCTGTGTCAGGATCCTGAACTCTACCATCTCATGGTCACTGCCTCCCAGGTTCCCATCCACTTTAGCTTCCCCTACTAATTCTTCATGGTTTGTGAGCAGCAGGTCAAGAAGAGCTCTGCCCCTAGTTGGTTCCTCCAGCACTTGCACCAGGAAATTGTCCCCTACCCTTTCCAAAAACTTCCTGGATTGTCTGTGCACCGCTGTATTGCTCTCCCAGCAGATATCAGGGTGATTGAAGTCTCCCATGAGAACCAGGGCCTGCGATCTAGTAACTTCCGTGAGTTGCCAGAAGAAAGCCTTGTCCACCTCATCCCTCTGGTCCAGTGATCTATAGCGGACTCCCACCACGACATCACCCTTGTTGCTCACACTTCTAAACTTAATCCAGAGACACTCAGGTTTTTCTGCAGTTTCATACTTGAGCTCTGTCAGTCATATTGCTCCCTTACATACAGTGCAACTCCCCCACCTTTTCTGCCCTGCCTATCCTTCCTGAACAGTTTATATCCATCCATGACAGTACTCCAGTCATGTGAGTTATCCCACCAAGTCTCTGTTATTCCAATCACACCATAATTCCTTGACTGTGCCAGGACTTGCAGTTCTCCCTGCTTGTTTCCCAGGCTTCTTGCATTTGTGTATAGGCACTTGAGATAACTCGCTGATCGTCCCTCTTTCTCAGTATGAGGCAGGACCCCCGCCCTCTCGCGCGCTCCTGCTCGTGCTTCCTCCCAGTATCCCACTTCCCCACTTACCCCAGGGCTTTGGTCTCCTTCCCCCAGTGAACCTAGTTTAAAACCCTCCTCACTAGGTTAGCCAGCCTGCTTGCAAAGATGCTCTTCCCTCTTTTCATTAGGTGGAGCCCATCAGAGATTAATTTTTGCAGCAGCATTCTGGATAGATATGAGGGGCAAGATTCCATTGGTCAAGGCCAGAGGAAAGGATATTGAAGTATTCATGATGTGTGATAAGAGCCTGGAGGAGAATTCTAACCATGTGGATGGACAGGAAATATCTTATCTCAGAGATTGCTATGCAGAAAGAGACTCAAGGATGTGAGGATCTAGAAAGAGGTCGAAGTCAAAGACAATGTCTGGTTATGGAACTGAGTGACAGGCAAGAAGGTGTTGTCCAAAGGGATGAAGAAAGGAGGTGCGGGGAAAAGAAAGGAGGGAAGATGAGGAGCTCTGTTTTAACCATGTTTAACTTGAGCTGACAGCTAGACATCCATGAGGAGATGTCAGAGAGACAAGTTAAGATTTTAGTTTGGGTAGGAGGAGACAGGTCTGGAGTAGAGATGTAGATCTGTGAGACATCATTATAGAGATGGTAGTTGTGTCTGTATGTGAGATTACCCACAGATAAGGCGTAGCAGAAGAAGAGAAGGAAACCAAGGACAGACCCCTATGGAACCATCACAGAAAACTTGAGGGGAGATAAGGAGAATCTTTTGAAAGAACAAGTAGAGAAGTATGAAGAGAATCAGGAGAAGATAGAGTCACAGAAGCCAAAGGAGGACAAGATTTCAAGAAGAAAAGCATAGTAGACAGTGTTGAAGGCAGCTTACAGATCAAGGAAGATGGGAATGGTATAGTGCAATGGATCTCCATTTTTTGTACTGCTGACCCCTTTCAGACAGCAAGCCTCTGAGTGAGACCCCGCCCCCCTTATAAATTAAAAACACTTTTTTACATATTTAGCACCAATATAAATGCTAAAGGCAAAGCAGGGCTTGGGGTGGAGGCTGACAGCTCGCAACCCCACATATAATAACCTTGCTACCCTCTGAGGGGTCCCGACCCCCAGTTTGAGAACTCCTGTGGTTCTGAGCTTTAACTAAGCCATTTTTAGAAACATTGTCAGGAGCCATTTCAGTGGAGTGTAAGGGTTGGAAGCCAGATTGGAGACAGTCAAGGATGAAATTACTGGAGAGGAATGCTAGGCAGCAATTGAAAACAGCACAATCAATGAGCTTAGAGATTAAAGGAGGAAGGCTGGGTAGTTGCAGAGACGAAGGCAGTCCAGTTTTTATCTATTTTATTTTATTTTTACATGAGACTAAAGCATGTATGTAAGTGAGGGGAAAGAGTCAAAGAAGAGGTTAAGGAAAAGAGTAAGGGAGGAGATGAAACTGGGAATGAGGGAGATCAGGAGATGGGATGGGGACAGTGAGGCAAAGGGAGGGATTACAGGACGAGAGTAGATGAGCAACTTCTGTTTCTGCACTGGGAAGGAGGAGGAGAGAGCACATTTTGTCAATTTCTCCTGCTCCATTGGCACCTTTGGAATGGGGCTGAGTGGCTCTACCTGCATCACACACACATTTTGTCATTTTTTTCTTGGAAGAAATTGGCTAGATCCTCTTCAGACAGAGAATTGGAGGTTGGAGGTGAGACGGGGTTGAGGAGTGAGTCAAAAGTGGTGAAAATGTGGCTGGGATTGTGGGTGTCAGATTCACTTAAGATGGAGAGGTACAGTTGCTTAGCTAGGAAGACAGGGGAAATTACAGAGAAGAGAACAATTCTGTCATGGAGGAAGTCGTCCTGGTCATGTAATTTCCACCAGAGATGCTCCACAGCACAAAAGCGGGAGTGGGGCAAGTGGCTGTTGGAGGTGAGCCAGAGCTGGGGATTGGCCAGGTGAACCTTCTGATGGGAGAGAGGGGCAAGAATCAAGGGCAGAGGAGAGTGAAGCTTGGAGAGAATCAAAAAACGTATCAATGGAGGAAAGGGAAGAAAGGGCAGGGAGGAGAGGGCTGAGAGCAGATGAGAAGTTATCAATGCTAATGGACTGGAAGTCAAGGAAAGACCAAGTGATGGGGCATGAGGATGGGTGCTAATTGGTCCCTTTCAGCATTGCCAGGTGCTGGTCAGAAAGGGAGAGCTCTACAACACTGAGAGAGCATTGCTTGGTGAAGACTGTGTCAAGTGAATGGCCCTTTTGGTGAGTGGGAGACTTGAACCAGGGCTGCAGATCAAAAGAAGAAGTGAGGGTAAGGAACCAGGCACCTAAGGGTTAGGGTGAGTCATCAAAATGGATGTTGAAATCACTGAGGATGACTGTGGGAGATTGTGAAGAAAGGAAGAGAGAAAGGCAACAATCAAAATCAGAGAGGAAGGCTGATGGAAAGGAGTTGGGTGGATAGTAGATGACAACAACATGGATGGAAAAGGAGAAAAGAGTCAGATGCAGTGCTGCTCAAAGGAGGGAAAAGAGTGGGAAGAGAGATGGGGGAGAAGTGGGATGAGGCAGGAATGGGAGACGTGAAGATAACACCCCTTCCATAGTCCAATCCAGGATGGGGGAAGTACTGTCCTCCAAAAGATATGCATGTGCATTTGTGCTAGTTAATGTCCAAAAAGCAAGTGAGATTTTAAAAATATTGAAATTTATTTAATGCTTTTGTTTTTTCCTCCCAAGGAGAGTTTGAGAGAGGGGTAGCGATTGAAACTAACAGAGTTACTTCAAAATGGATGTAACCCAGTATTTTCCATGTACATTTGTACAGCATCTAGCACACTTTTACTAGCTACACAAGCAAACGGCTCAGGCTTCTGGAGTCATCAGGCTAACTGGGCATGCTCAGAACCTGAATGTATAATCACTCTCATACTAATTTTACATCATCTCATTTGCATAGTTATGCCTGTACGTATAGCATGATATCTATCTTTAAAGAATTATTGAGACTCCCAGACTGTCACTCCAACCATTAGAAAATGCTGTCTCCTCTGGGTGGACAATTTCTCTTTTACTTAACGGCTAAGACCCATGTTCATTATTCTCTGTTTCTTATTCAAGAGCTGACATCACTGACATTTAGAGCAGGGTGCATGGATTGTATCTTCCTGTACTGTTAATGTATATATCATTAATGGTTGCAGGTAAAATAAATAAACTCTGAAACCAGGTATAGACTGGAGCAAAGCCATCTCAAATCACCTTTAAAACCACGCAGCCTTTACTCATACAAGGTGTATGTTGTGAATGGGATTTGATCACGTAATAAAAATCTAGTTGGTGTATTAATCCTGCGTTGTTGATATTAATAATGGCATTCCAAGAGTACAAAGTTGTTAAATAGACTAGAAAGACATGAGTGTCTCATTGAAGAGTCAGGAAAGAATTACATAAAAACATCTTTTTAAAAGTAGACACAGTGCATAAGCAAACACATCATCCATTTTATAAGAACCTATAAGTCAATACACTGCAGACCATCTCTCTCCCAGTTGCATATCATTAGCTGTGTAATTAGCTAAATTGATTTTCCCTTCAAGAAATCAAACTCCTCCTCCTAAACTCCAAAGTTCTCTTAAGACCTACAGGGAAACTGCTGAAGAATAAGACTTGAAAATTTCAGATCTACTAAAAACAAAAGAAAAAGGCTACTAGCCAGTAAAGACAAACTACACATGCCCATTTATTGACAGGCCCCCTCAACCCGCTAACACATACTGACAATGACCATCCATTCCTGTCATATGAATGACTATTGCTTTCCCTGCAGTGACTTGCTGCTAATATTCAAACCAACATTTAGATCACACGCAACAAACAAGCTTGCTACCAAAGAGGCTCAATGCAGTTACCAAAAGTTATTGTACCATGATTCCTATGAACAAATGGCAGTCCACTACTCTAACCACTAAAATTACCTGCCTTCAAGTGTATTCATTAGCAGGGATCCTAGAAATCTGTTTGCCACGGGAAAATGCAGAGAATCTTTAGTTTTTACATTTTGTGAAAAAATAAAAACATGTATTAACTAAATTCTACTGAATGTTATCAGTGTCACTTATTCAGTATGCGCAACCTCCCCTTCTTGTGGTTGATTTTTGAATATGCTTTACATTTGCAGTGGAGCCCTGTTCATCTGATCTAATTGGGACTGGGGCCAGATCAGATAATCAAAAATTGGGATAATCAGGAGAATTGGCAAAGAGCTTTCTATCCCTGATTTTAAGCTGGGAGGGCTTGGGCAGTCAGCCCCGGGCTGCTGGTGGCTTGGTTAATACAGAAAGCTGGATAACGGAGGCTCCGATAAACGGGGTTCTACTGCATATCAATAAAACGTGTTCAGCTGATAGCTACATATATTGTGCCTAGGGGAGATAAAGTTCAGTGTTTCATTTCAATTGTGCAAAAATGCAGATTTTGATGTCTTTAGGAGAGAATTTTGGTTTGTTTAATCACAGAAAACTAGAATCCCTTTTCATTAGTGAAAGATACAGCAGAGCTAAGAAAGTGAGGGCAACATTATGTTGACTTACTTTAATGATCCACTTTAAAAATTAACTTATGGCCTCCCAACAAGGCACAAGTTCTTGCAACAAAGTATCATTAGGATCTGTGCCACAACCAACCCTTCCAAGCTAATTCTGAGAGCCATAAGTAAACTGATGGACTCAACGATATGTGGATTTGTGTTACTAAATGTGGACGCTTTGGAGGGTGTGGAGGGGCAGCATGGATTAAGCATAGGTGGAGGATTTCCTGAATTTACCCACATTAACTAAACCAATTTACCTCTTGCTTAAATCAGTTTAAGTCCATCTACAGTAGGGACTTGCACTTATTTAGCTAAATCGATTTTAAAGCAGTTTAGTTAAACCAGTACAAATCCTGTTTAGTTAAACCAGTACAGTACAGACAAATCCTGAGGAGTATTCCATGTTCATATATAGTTCTTTCTCCACAGAGAAAAGTCATCTTCTTATTAGGGTAATGTGTGAGTGAAGTCTATATAGATAGGACAGTAAAATGCCTTTCATGGACTTTTGTTCAAATCATACAGCTTGCTACCTTTTCAACCTTTCTTCAGAGTAAAAAGGATTCTAATTTTTCTTCTTTTTTTCCTCTCTCTTTAAGGATTTATCTATTAACAAAGAGACTAGAGCTTAGCTAAAGCTGGAAGGAAAACATCTTCTAGTAAAAGCAGAGGCTCTTACCAGCATGGGGAATCAATGGTTGTTTTTTTCTATTTGCCTCCAGAAAGAGTCTGAACTTGATTTCAACCATTTTCTAATCGTTGGTTTCCATTAGCACCCAGCCAACCTAGCTGTGGCTAATTTACATAAGTGACAGGTGTAGTAATCATAGGTCAGCAGAAACAGAGGTAACTTGGGTGTCCTGCTGTATAAAAGTCCTCCAGCAGAAGCCTCCCTGATTCTCTCATGTAGTGCTTCAAAGGGGATAAAATGCTAGTGAACATGTTAAGAGTCATATCTAGCGTCTGATTCTCTACTGTGTTATTCCAGTTTTTTTGTCAGGAGAGCTCTACTGTAATAAAACTGGTGTTACATGGAGACTCAGGACTCTGGAATCCAAATGAACAACAAAATGAGAAGCTGTAACCTATACTTATTGTTAATGTTTCTCTATTTGGTTAATGTTTTTATTCTGTGCATTCCATATGCTTGCCCTGGATTGTTATTTTTTAAGATTATCCGTGGTTCTTGCCTGGTGATGTATTCAACCTGAAGCTGAAAAAAATAAAGCATTATGAATCTGCATCAGCGAGAGAGAACTTAAGCACTGTTGATGTTGGTGATGAATAGACTGAAGGACATTTTTACCTCATGGTTGAGGGTTGTATCAATGGTATCCAGAAAAATGTAACAATGGCACAATAAGGCCCAGATCCACAAAAGGATGTGGGTGCCTAACTTTCCACTTTGGACACCTAAATCCAAGATTTAGGCATCACTGAGATCCTCAAAACCCCCACTCAGGTGCTGCTTAATCCTGTAGGGACCTAAAATACCTCGGCATCTAACTTTTTGCTGTAAAAGTTCCTTAGGCACCTAAGTTTCTGCCACTGGGTATGCAACTAACAAGTCACTCTAGATGCCTGCATGCCTCACTTATGCCTCAGCCTCACTGGGATCCTCAAACCAGGTCATAGTGGAAAGCATTGCCCTGCTTATATTGCCCAATCAAGTAATCAGCACATCTATCAGACTGCACCCCATAAAAATCTGTCCAGTGGAGAAGCTGATGGTGCCACCTCCCATTTAGCCCAGTGGGGAGAACACTCACTAGGGATATGGAATATCTAGGTTCAATTCCCCCGTCTATTGCCTGAGTAGGGCTCTCAGAAGAGCCCTCACGATTGGGAAATGGGTTATTCTGATATAGGGCTCCCACAGGAGAGATTGAGGAGGCTGTTCCACTTTGTATATGTACTTAAATAGTAACTGCAGAATCAGACTGGATCCTAGATTTTCCTCTTTGTAGGACAGAGTTCTAACCACCAGCGTAGTCATTTTCATATTCTACCTCAATGATTACTTAAGTAGTTATACACCGTGGAACAGCTTCAACAAGAATCATTGTGAGAGCCCCACATTAGAAGACCCTGGTGATTAGAACACACTCCTGAGAGCTAAAAGCAGTGCTTCATTTGTGCCATGGCTTGCCAGAGCTGAGCCTAGCACCTCTAGGCTTGGCAATTCATAGCCCCGACACCTCTGAGCTTGCCACAACAGTTATGAAAGTAAAAAAATTGTTTGAGCGCCAGCATCTAATTGTTTGAGCCCTGGAACCTCTTTCATTACAAATTAAGCACTAGCTAGGAGACCCCCAGTTCAAATCCTCTCTCTGCTACAGGCAGAAGGGGGAATTGACCTACATCTCTGATTTCCCTGGTGAGTGGGCTAACCACTAGTCTGAAAGATATAAGGGAGGTTCCACCTCGAACATTTCTTACAAAAAATAGCTTAGGCACCTGACTCCAGGAGAGGATTCATGGCTAGGGATCCTAAGCAGAGAGAGGCACCTTCCTTTAGCTTAGCACGGGAGCTGCCTATTTTGTGGATTGCATTCTCAGGCACCTATCTCTCCCCATTCGTTGTACAAGGGAGTCTAGGGGTGGCCTCTACAAAGGCACTTAAGGTGTTGCAAAGCTGAGTGCCACAGCTTTTAGGCTTTGTAGAAAAATCTGTGCTACTAACGCTGCTGCTGGCAAGATGGTGAACATCCCCAAAACCCGCAGGACTTACTGCAAGAAATGTGGCAAGCACCAGCCCCACAAAGTGACCCAATACAAGAAGGGCAAGGACTCTCTCTATGCTCAGGGAAAGAGGAGATATGATCGGAAGCAGAGTGGTTATGGTGGTCCGACAAAGCCTATCTTCCATAAGAAGGCCAAGACCACGAAGAAGATTGTGCTGAGGCTTGCGTGTGTGGAGCCCAACTGCGGCCATTAAGCACTTTGAGCTGGGAGGAGACAAGAAGAGAAAGGGCCAAGTGATCCAGTTCTAAACTCCATCTTGTTCATTGTTATCGAATCCATTAAAGTATGTGGAAAGAAAAAACAAAACAAAACACTGAGATTCACAAAGCTGAGGTAGGTGCCTTGGCTCCTATACAATGGCTGGGGAGAGAGAAGCACCTAAAAAGCAATCCACAAAAGTCAGCAGGCTGGAAGCGATGCCACCTAAGCTAGCCTGTAGGAGAAGAGGTAGGCACTAAATCCAGGCTACAGGGAGGCACTGAGTTCTGCTCAGTAATCCACAAACAGGAGCCCCTCTCCTGGAGTCAGATAGTTTAGGCACCTGAGGCATTTCTCATGAGAATCAGCTAAATTCCTGCCTCGCTCCACACAAAAAGGCCAGAGAGAGAGCCCACTTTGTAGCTTTTAGCCCAGTAGTTAGAGCACTCACTGGGATGCAGGAGACCCAGAGGAGTAGAAATGTGGTGGGAGACCCCTGTTCAAATCCTAAGTGAGCATTCTAACCACTGAGCCATGGGATATTCTGATGTGAGGGTCCCTCAATCTCTCCTGTTGAAGCTGTTCCACTCTGGCTAAATAACAAAAGAGTGACTGGAGTAGGGGGACTGGACCCAAGGGGTGTCACATCCCAGGTGAGTGCCCTAACCCCCAGGCCATAGCCCCCACTTTTTACCAGCCATAAGGGCGAGCGACTGGGGAGAGAGGGGGCAAAGAGGAGCAAGGGAGAACAGGGTTTTGGGGTGGGGGAAGAGGCAGTGTGAGGGCAGGGAATAGGGGAGAAGGTGGTGTGGGGGTGGGGCTCCAGTTTGGGTGCTGGTGGACCCCCTATTTTTAGGAAGCTTCCACCGCTCCTGCACCAGGCTGTTGACTGACCCCCTCTCTTCCAGTCATCCCCCCAACTATTTAAGTATTTATCCACAGTGGAACAGCCGTTGGACCAGAGAAAGAGAGTGACTCTGTAGATGCTGAACATACCACCACCTAAAGTCCATCCCCAAATGGGTGTTAGAAGCCTAAATACCTATGTGGATCTGGACGTAAGGTCCGCTTTAACAAATTTACATAAACGAATTATAGGATTACTCACATGCCTGAAGTACTCACCTGTCTACATGTTTGCAGGATTGGGCCTAAATATTATGAAGTTCTAGATTAGAAAATTTGGAGGAAAAACATGCATAATGATCTGGGCCTAGGTGCTTTGCTGGATAGGAATGGACCTCAGCAGGGGCTGAACAGCTTTGCTGAATCAGGACCATAATTCCTAGATCCTAATAACAGGATCCCTGATATTGTAATGCAGACCACAGAACTGAAACAAATGAACAGTGAAACAAGTACATTTAACCTGCCAAGTGCTCCCACAGTATAGATACCAGGCATTGTCCCCTTCATTGATCCTGCTGAGTGTTTCCCTCTGCCTTCAGTAAGCATAGAGAATTTTTGTCTGTTTTCTCTTTCATTATGAACTGAAAAGGCCTGAGAGGCCTTCTCAGACTTTTCCTCTCTTTTACACACCTAATTTTTGCCTTTTACCATCCTTCACTCTCCCTGCTGCAAAATTCATGCCTTAATTATCTCTTGTCTTGACTATTGCAAACTTCCTTTCGGACCTCTGCTGGTCCTATCAATTCAAAATGCTGCTGCTAAAATTATCTTTTTCTGCCACTGCTTTAAGCATCATACACCATGATGGGGGTGTTCAGGGCCGGCCTTAGGGGGTAGGCAACATGGGCAATCTGTCAACAGCCCAGGGCACCTTGGTTGGGGGGCACCATCCAAGTGCTGCAAGCTAGTGGGCCTGGGCTACCAGAGCAAGGGTGAGTGCAGGCAAGCCCAGGGCTGCAGCACCTGGCCAGCCAGGCAGAAGGCGGGCAATACCGCCCCAAGTTGCCAGTCTGGTGGGGAGGTGCAGGCAGCAGGGCTTGCTCCTATGGAGCCAGTGGGCCAGCCCCTGGGTCCCCCCCTTCCTGTGGCAGAGTGGTCAGTGGGCAGGGGATCCTGCCTGTGCAACCCTTCCTGCAGGTGATGGGGAGGGGAGCCCAGGGAGCCCACAGGGGCCACAAGCGATGGGGGGGGGGAGAGGCGCCTGCAAATGCCAGGGTGCCAAAATACAAGTTTGCCCAGGGCGCCGTTGTCCCTAAGGCTGGCCCTGGGGGTGTGTTTGGGAGAGGGGGATGGTATGGGGTCATTATGGCTGCTTCTCTGCCAGCCAGGGGTAGCGGGGGAATCACCAACTTGCCAGCTGTGGTTCTCTGTGTTGCCCAGCGCAGCACGGCTGGAGGCCAAGGTCTGGCCCATAGTGTGCATCCCCGCTCTCCCTCTCCCTGTAGGTACTACCTACAAAGGACCTAGTCTCTGACTTGTGCCCCTAGAGATCAGGCCTCATTCCCCTGGAGTCAGTGGAGCGACCAGTTTAAAACTGGTGAGGCAGAGGGAAAATCAGGCCCCTGGCCCTTGGTCAGGGGCGCACAGTCTGTGCGTGCTGGTGGGAACTATCCAGTACGCACGCGGGGCGTTTCCTCGCCCTCCAGCTGCTCTCCCTCGGGCACCTAGTTGTTGTCTCGGGATTAACACTCGCCGTCTCCGAGCTGCGGCGTCTCCCGGAGCCAGCGCCCCGCTCCGCGCCAGTGGCTAATCCCCGCTGCGGGCCGCGCAAGCCCGGAGGCGCGCGCTGCGGGACCCAGCAATGACGAACAGCAGCCGCCCCGCACGCACCCGCGTGTCCTCAGCTCCCCCTCGTGCCCATCTCCACGCGCGCATATATAGGGGAGCCAGGGGCATCCCAGAGCAACCCGACCCGGCGCCCGCCCGCCCGCGCGCCGCTCCCGCCTGCACCATGGGCGCCGCGCGCCAAGGTAAGCAGCGGGCCCCGGCCCGGCGCCAGGCGGCGCCACAGCGGTGCCCGCGGAGCAGCGGGCTGGTCTTGAGCCATCCGCTCTTGGCAGGTTACGCCTGGCTGTGCGCCCTGCTCTGGCTGCTGGGGAAGCCGCCCGGAGCCGCTTCCGTGGCAATTTGCGCCCGGCAGGGAGACTCGGGCTGCCGCTTCTTGTCCGTGTCTGATCTTTTCGACCGGGTGATCCAGCACTCGGACAGGCTCCACAGCCTCTCCACGGCGCTCTACTTGGACTTGGTGAGTGCCCCGCCCCGCCGCGCCCCAGGCTCCCCTGTTCTCCTAGGGCTCGCCTCCGCTGGGCACGGGGCGATCTCCGTCCTCAGGGCATGTTCGCCAGAGCATCTGGCTTCCTCTCTCCTCCCGACTGTTTAAAACCCTGGGCTGGGTACGCGGTCGGTCCATTGCTCGCTGTCTCCGTTCTGTATCGCTGATCAGCTACGGGAGCAGCAGGAAAGTCTGGGCACTGTCCGATGCTCAGCATTTATTTACTCACACCACGTGTGACATAGTAGCTCCGTGGGCTAGGGTCTGCTCACGAGTTATCCCGCTGTATTTCCGCGTTTTCACTGGGATGTGGGGGTTTGGTAAAAGGAAATGTGCAAGGTGACAAAATAGCTATTGAAAACCACCAGCGTTCCAGCTACAGTTCTACAATATGTGTGTTGGTTTTTCCCCCCCAGGAAAAAAACTTTCTACCCAATGGAAACGAGTTGGGCAAATGGACAGGTAAATGCCACACCTCAAGGATGCTAACGCCTAATGGCAAGGAGTATGTTCAAAAAATACCGGTAAGGCCTTATAAGCTTGCACTGGATTTGATATGACATGCAGTGATGTCAGATACGGTCACTGTTTGTATGGGGAAACTTAAGGGGACGGTTTGTCAAACTGAGCTGTGCCAGATTGAAGTTATTATCTAAGGAGGGAAGGAAGGAATATTGTCACTGAAGAGGCAGGCACGATCCTGCAAAGTGCTGAGCACCCTCCACTCCCACAGGCTTCAAAGGAAGTGGAAAACGCTCAGAACCTGCTGGTAGGGAGCCCCACGTGGCTAGTAGGTGAATTCTCAGCATAGTCCCAGCCAGGGGGATTTTGTACCATTGGAATGTTATAGATATGGCTAAGAGTTTTGTCATAGATATTTTTAGTAAAAGTCAGGGACAGGTGACAGGCAATAAAAAAATGTCACAGAAGCCCCTCATCTGTCTCTGACTCTTACTAAAAATATCCATGATAAAATGGGAAGGGACTGGGCAGCTGCAGGGTGGCTGGGAGCTCTAGGGCCCCCACCATCCAGGGGGATTCAGAGCTCCCAGGGTCCCCCTGCCCCCAGCAGCGGAGGGGAGCTCCCAGGGTCCTCCTGCCCCATGGCAGCAGCTGGGGAGCTGTCGGGTACCCCCCTGCCTGCAGCGGCGGGGAGCTGTGGGTACCCCCGGTGCCTCGGGTGGCGGGGTACCTTACAGCTCCCTGCCACTGCAGGAGGCGGCAGGACCCTGCAACTCCTAGCCGCCAGGGCTGAAATCATGGAGGTCTTTGGAAGTCGTGGATTCTGTGGCTTCCATGACCTCCGTGACAAAATCATAGCCTTAGTTATAGCTGATGCTTCCTCTTTAAAGTTCTTGCATCCTACATATTTGGAGAGTGTAAGCAGGGTAGCTGATGAATTTGAGATCTCAGAACGAATCCCAATTTCCTTCTGATTGTAAGAAATAATGTTTGTGAGTCTCTATAAGATTAATTCACATTCATTAGTTATAAAAAAGGCACTGAAATACTTAAACAAAGGTCAAACATCCCCAAGGAAAGACAGGGATACATTTTCCCTTTAATTTACTCTGGCACAATGAAAGACAAATCTAGGAAGTAGCTGTGAACTCTACAAATAAATTCGATTAACCAGTGCCATTGTAAAAATTTAGAAAGCCATTATGAGAGAACCATGGGGGGGGGGGGAAAAGAGAAGCCAACATTTTTAAACAGAAATGTGTCAAAGAAAAAAATATAGTGAGGAACAGAAATCAAGCAAAGAAACTGTAGGAGCTCAAAGCTAAGGAAAGTAATCAGTATTTTAAAAGTAGTGACAAAAAGCAGTCATTGAAAAGCCAAAGGCACAAAGACAAGGTGAAAAATATTGTAAAAGAGGGATGGATAAAAAGAAAAAATGGGAGAAAAGAAATCTACAAAAATGTTATTTCGCAACGTTTCTCTTTGGTTTTGATGGTTAAAATAATGGGGAAATGCTCTTCCTGTGATTTTTCTCTTTCTTTGCAAGTGAAAACAGATGTGCTTAGAAAGGATAAAATTTTCAAAAGCAGCTAAGGGACTTGGGAATCTAAGTGCCATTTTCAAAAGCAATTTAGGCATTTAGGAGCTTAAAGCTCATGGAAAGTCAGAGACAGGCTCCTAAGTCTAAGTCACATATATCCAGATCCAAAGGTATTTAGGTGCCTAAATCCCAGTTTTGACTCCATTGCAATCCACAAAACTCCCGCCAAACCCTATAGGTACCTATACTCACTTGGTGCCTACGTTTTTCAGCATAAAAATTCCCTAGGTACATAAGTTCCTGCCTCTGAGCATGCGCATGGCTGCCTCCCTATGCATCCAGAGGCATATCTCCTGCATAAGCTCTGGAGCAATCCATGAACCAGGGGGACAAAGGCATTTGGACACCTAAGGTGTGCTCGGAGGCTGCCTACTGCATGGGGTCCACTTCAAAAATCTCACAAGTGGAGGGGTTTCCAACTTTTAGCCCAGTGGTTAGAGCATTCATCTGGGGCAGGGGTGGCCAACCTGTGGCTCCGGAGCCACATGCTGCTCTTCAGAGGTTAATATGCAGCTCCTTGCATAGGTGCCAACTCCAGGGCTGGAGCTACAGGTGCCAACTTTCCAATGTGCCAGAGTGTGCTCACTGCTCAGGCCCTGGCCCCCACTCCACTCCTTTCCCCCAGGCCTCTGCCCCTTCCCCTCAGTCTGCTGAGCCCTTGCTCCTCCTCCCCTCCCACTCCCAGTTTCCTGCACACCACAAAACAGCTGATCGTGGCAGGCACAGGGATGGAGGATTAGGTGCTGGCGGGTGGGAGACTCTGGGTGGGAGAGCTGACAGGGGGCCGCTGCTGTGTTACTGTGGCTCTTTGGCAATGCAGATTGGTAAATTCTGGTTCCTTCTCAAGCACAGGTTGGTCACTCCTGACCTGGGATGTGGGAGACCCAGCTTCAATTCCACTCTGCCTGAGAGGTAGTAAAAAATTTGACCAGGAAGGTCTCCCACCTCTCAGGGGAGAGCTCTAACCACTGAGTTACATGATATTCTGATGTTGGGCTCCCTCAATCTCTCTTGTTAGCCAAGTGGAATAGTTTTAACTAATGAAAGAGTGATTGGAACAAGGTAACTGCACCTGTGTCTCCCACCTACCAGGTAGTGCCCTAACCACTAAACCAGAGTCATTCTCATGCTCTCTGGCCCAATGACTATTTAAGTATTTATCCACAGTGGAAATGTAACTGTGCCACAGAGAGAGAGACTTTGTAGTCTAGAGATTAGGGCACCTACCTCGAAGGTGGGAGACCCAGAATCTAGTCCCCCTGCTCCAATCACTCTTTCATTAGTTAGCCACAGTGGAAGAACTTCAAAAGGAGAGACCGAGTGAGCCCCCACATCAAACTATCCCATAGCTCAGTGGTTAGAATGCTCAGAGGTGGAAGCTTCCTGTTCACATCCCCACTCAGATAGAGGGGGAACTGAAGCTGCATCTCCCTCATCCGAAAGGAATGCTCCAACCACTGAGCTAAAAGTTAGACAGTAGGAACCAGCAACTCCTTCTCTGGGTGTTTTGTGTGGAGTGAGGCAGGTGCCTAATTCATTCCCACCAGAAACTCCTTAGATGTCTAAGCTGCCTGATTCCAGAAGAGGGGTTTTCCTTTGTAAATTGTTAAGCACAGATAGGCACCTATCTTCCTGAGAGGGGCCAGGCTCATCACACACCCCTCTCATTAGGCTCTCCATTGGCTAGTTTAGGTGGCTCTCCACCTAGCATGCTGGCTTTTGTGGATTGCAGACTACGCTTATACCTCAATAGCAAAACAGCTACAGCTATGCCTCAGCAGCACTTCATAGACCCTACCTATGCCAAAGGTGGGGGGGGGGGTTCTCCTATTGACATAGGCAATCTACCTCCCTAAGAGGCAGTAGCTAGGTCGATGGAAGAATTCTTCCATTGACCTAGTGCTGTCTACACTGAGGGTTAGGAAGGCATAGCTACATTTCTCATGGGTGTGGATTTTCACTCCCCAAGAGAAGTCGCTATGCTGATGTAAGCTCCCAATGTAGATCAGCCCTCAGGCAGCTATCTCTCCCCATTCATTGTGTGGGGAGCTAGGCACCTAACTCAGGCTTTGTGGATCTCAGTGGTGTTCCTGTGATTTTCTAGGCACCTAAAAGTTAAGAGCAGCAGTGCTCGGTATTGCAACGCCCAAGTCCCTTTGTGGACCTGGGCCTTCGGCACTTCTGAAAGTTTTCCCTCAAGACTTTTTCCATCTAACAACTTGGCAGTTTAGCATTTGATTTCAATTTAGCATTATTTAATGAAGTACCACCACTTGGATGCATTTTAAGACATTACAGAACGAGATCCTAAGCAATTTGGGAAGAAGTTGCATGTGCAAAGTCATTTTGGTTTTTTGTTCATACAAATGTACAACTAGAGAAAAGAAGCCCATGAAACTGTTATTTTCTAAATATTTGCAAGTTAGTTATGAATTGTATGCATAGAAATTAAGTGTTAGTACCTGTTTAAGTATACTATGCCCAATGAAAACATCACTGTTCATATGCTTTGATGCAAGCTAATAAGAAAGTTCTTTCATATTTTGTTTTCAAGAGAGAAGAACTAACTCACTTGATACTGAGACTCTTGCAAGCCTGGAAGGAACCACTTTCCCACTTTGACCAGAATATTGGTCATCATCAAGAATTCTCTAGTGATAGCCTGAGCAAAGCAAAGCAAATCAGCAGTATGGTGCATGAGTTGAAGACTGGAATGGAGAAAGTAACAGAGAAGGCAAGATTTTCAACCTAATTTTTTCTAATATCAATTATACTGAAACACCAAAGGGTCTTCGAGGCCAAATTCCGCTCTCAGTTACCAAGATATAACCTTAGCATAAGTGTTCACAGTGGAACAGCTTCAGCAGGAGAGGCTGAGGGAGCCCCACATCAGACTATCCAATAGGTCAGTGGTTAGAGCATACTCTTGAGCGGTAAGAGACCCCACTTCCAGTCTTTTCCCTGCCTGCCAGAGTGGGGGTAATTGAACCTGTCTCCCCCACATCTCAGTTGAGTACTGGACTAAAAGTGATCAGGTGGGTCCCAGCACCATTTCCTTCTCTGGATGTTTTGTGTGGTACAAGGCCAGCACCGAACTCCTTCTGGCAAGAAACTACATGGGTGCCTAAGCCAGGGACAGGGTTCCTGTTCATGGATAGCTAGCAGAGCTAGGCACTTCCCAGCATCCTGGACTGAGGCACTTATCTCTGAGAAAGGAGCAGGATCTTAGCATGTCAGCATCTCCTATTGGCTAGCTTAGGCGGCTTCCTGCCTACCATGCTGGCTTTTGTGGATCTCATTCTTAGGTGGCTTTCTCTCCCTATTCATTGTCTAAGAAGCCTGGACACCTAACTCAGCGTTGTGGATTGCGGAGTTGTTCCTGAGATTTGCTAGGGGCCTAAAAGTTAGGCATTGCAACACTGAATGTCACAACACCTAAGCCCCTTTCTGGATTCCACCCCTAGCTACTTTCATAACCACTTTAAAGCCCCGAGACAAATGCCTTCTGGTAAATGTACATTGTGGATTCAGATTATATTTGCAGCTCTCTCACTTTTAATTGCCAGATAGTGGGCCTGATCTTGTATTCCATGTGCACTCACAACTCTCACTAAACTCAGCTGGAGCTGTGACTGAACAAGGAATATAGAATCAGGCCTATTTTCTTTATGTCTCTGACAATTAACATGTTTGTTCCCATGCAGACATCCCACTAAACAGTTTAAAAAATAAGAAAACCCCTTAATATCTCACCACCGTAAGATACAAATTGAAACTGACATAGAACTCAGCATATACAGCAGAGGAGTCATTTCATCCACTGAAATGCAGCCACCACTGAAGTGAAATTGAACAGCACTTCACAGGACAGAGCTATAAACGGAGAAGCCCAATCTTCAGTTTGGCTATGAATATGGATTAGAACTTCCCCAGAATTCAGGGGCATTTAATATCTAGATTTTTGTTTAGTTAATCATAGACTTGGGGCCAAACATAAAATTCAAAAACAGATTCAAACTTCGCCCAAGTTCAGGATATTTGTATCCAGGTTTGTAGCTCAGGCCCATTTCTACAGCATGTTTTGGGGAAATTCTTGGATGAGAGGCTCAGGGAACGGCAGTTATGTACGTGCTACCAAGGTTTCACAAATAGTAAAGTATAAGAAGGAAACAATATCAAATTGAAACTACTTGTTGCATAAACAGTGTCATGTGACAGTATTTTTCCATATTACACTGAGTCTGGGCTTGATCTTGCCCGGGGGCCAGTCCTTCTAAGAGGTGCTTATCTTGCATTGACATTAACAGCTCTTGCGGATGCTCAGCACCTGCTAGAAGGCCTAGCACCTTACTAAATGAAGCTTGTTAAATAAAGCTACAAGTCTGAAGAAAACTGATCCACTGTACTATCTTGAGATGGGGCAGCCATACTGAAGAGTAGCCTTTACCTACTCCATGTTCAAAGGGTGTTATGTTGATAGCATTGCCAAAGTTCTGCTTCCAGAGGCAGAATTTCTTGAAATAATATGAGACCACTTCAGGCTAGTAAGAATCTTATGTAGTCCCTGGATAGCAGGAAATGCAATACCAGCCTTTCTTTAGAGAACTTTGCACATATTTTTTCAGTACTTGCATAAAAAACCTGGAGGTGAGCAGTCTACGTTAGCTGATGATTTCACTAGTGGTGTTCTATAAACCCTGATTTTGTTAGCTTCAACATGAGCATTTTGGTTCTATGCACATTTACACCTATTGACAAGTTACAGTCATACATATTCTGTTTTCAATTCAGATGCAGTCGATGGGGATCATCAGCAATTCATTGAATGGAATGGGATCATCAGAAGCAGCTGGTTTATCCATTAGTAATGAAGCAAATTTGATGAGTGACTATGAGTTTATTCACTGCTTCAGGAGAGACTCCAATAAAGTACAAAGCTACTTAAAAATTCTTAAATGTAGGATTTGGCCAGGAAATAGTTGTTGAGTTTTAATCTCTGACAGGCAATTTTCAGAATTAAAGCTACATGTTGTCTGCAAAGATCGAACAAAATAATTTATAAAGGTTTTATGACATTTGCAGTAATAGTAAATTATTAACAAAGAAAACTAGTTTTGAATGGCTTTGCCAATTATTTATTTTACACTGTTAACCTACACAGTTGAAATATTAAGTAAGGCATAATGTGTGAATGTGGGTTTGACACACCAGGTAGAGTGGATTTCAGTGGTAGTGTGTAAATCAGTTTCTGTAGTTACTACAGTATGTCAAACTGCTATTTAAATAGTTCATATATTTTCAGGTGTACATATTGTCATTGAAGCTAAACATCAATAAATTAGCTGAGTCTTCATACAAGACATACATAGACTTTAAATAAAGTATATTTTTATAATAAAAGTTGATTCATTTATCACCACGTGACAAAAGTACCGATGTTTAAGAGTAAGCAACATATGGTATTACTGATTGGTTTAGGATACGTGACTCTCTGACTACCCTTCTTCCCCATCAAACTTCTAACTTCTTTTCCTAAATTGCTGCAAGCTTTTACAAGTATTGATGCCGTTTCAGGAGTCCCTAAGAGCAGGAGTCTGATACTGTGACATTGAGTAGCACCTTACTCCAGGAGTAGTCCCACTGAGCACTCTTATGGAAAAAAAGTACTATGGCACATGAATATGGGTCTAATTAATGGGTCAGTCTCAGTGCCAAGTTTGGATAGGGGTGTGTTTCCTGCACACATATCCAGAATCAGTGCCGAGATATGGGTGCTGTAAATTCCATGGTATAGGAAAAACCTTAGATTCATCTGAGTGATAAGGGAGGAGCTATTTTATATTTTCCTAACTATAACGAATGGATGGCACATAATTTGAATTTACACTAATCAGGAATGAAACATCTCTGCCTTCTCAGTCCAGATAATGCATATGAATAGGCATTGGACTCAGTGTTGGCATTCATGATTACCTGGGCCCTGATCCTGCAAATACTCATGCATGTGCTTAATTTTATTACCGGGAGTAGTGCCATTAGGACTACTAGTGTCCATTTTTGCAGGAATTAGGGCACAGTTTGCAAGCATTTGAACATTTACTGTGGGAAACCATAGAAAATCAAAGAGATGACTTAGAACTGAACACCAAGCAGCAACTTGTCAAGTTATGCCTGAGCATCCATAAGCTCAACCAATGCAGAGCTGGCCTGACCTTTTCAGAGGAGATCTGCGAAAACTCAGCACCTCTGCAACTCCACCCAAGTGACTGTCCTTAGGTTGTCTTCAGACAGCAGAGTGGAAAAGGTCACATTTCAAATAGCATGTTAGTTATCCCAAGAGAGCTAGATTCATAAAGGGACTAAGGCACCTAAGTCAAACATTTAGACACCACTGGCATTCACAACCCCCCCTACTCAGCTGCTGCCCAACATCCCTAGGCACCCAAGGGCCTGCCAGAGGGCCTACATTTAGGAAACTGAGCACGCACACAGCCTTAGCCCTGATACCACCCAGCAGGTTGGTGCCTAAGCCCCAGTGGGATTCACAAATGAGGTATTCTCTTGCCTGTTTTTCCTGATCTGGTAGGTGTGCATTGAGTATGCCTTAACCCACACAAAATGGCCTCACAAGGATGAGCAGGAGAGCATCCTCTGAAGCCAGCGGGTAGAGTACTCAGCTGGGGTGTTAGAAACCCAGATTTGATTCCCTCCTTTGCATGATGAGGAAAAGGGGGTTGAACGCAACTCAGCTGAGTGCCCGAAGTACTGGGCTAAAGGTTATAGCTACTTGCTGCTACATTTTTTGCAAAAAGTGGCTGAGGCGCCTTCTCCAGGAGAGGGTTCACAGCTATGAATCCCAAGCAGAGTTAGGAACCTAGTTCTGTGAGGGGGCAGGGTTTTGGCCATAGCCATCTGCTTGGCTTTTCCTAAGGCCTAGCTCAGATGGATCCCTACTCAGTGTGCAGGCTTCTGTGAATCCCATAACTTTCCCCATGCATTGTACAGGGAGCCTGGGCACCTCACTCAGGGTTGTGAATTCCACTGGGCAACAGAGCACCTAAAAGTGAGGCATTGCAGCAGCGCTTAAGTCCCTTTGTGAATCTAGCCCAGAGTGCCTACGCTATTTGGTAAGTTGCAAAACTGGTGAAGGAGACAAAATCCAAAGCTCTTCCTAAGCCTATGAATATCCAAAACTTACAGCTAACCACAACAAATGTACAATGTCTTATACTACCATAGCAAATACAGTAAAAGGGAAGAGACCCAACCAAAGAAGTTCCCTGAACTTGCCACTTGTCCTCTTCTTGTAACAGTACAACCAAGGAGGGTACCTGAATGTTGTTTTCCTCTACTGGTGGGATGTGAGCTGCTCAAATGGAGATGGTCTTCATGAATCAGGCTTTCTATGGCTGGGCCCTTACTTGTCTCCTACCTTTTCATTCTCTGCATTGTGTATCTCCTCTGATGGGAGAAAAGAACTAGGCACAGCCAATTAATACTCCTTTCCCAGCCCATTCTGCTCTGCATAAGGGCTATCTTTGTATTTGCTGATTGAGGTAGGAGGCAAGTCATGCAATTTATTCCTGCTCCGACTTTTCACAGAGTAATCAGTAATTGAATGGAGCTCACATTGCCAGTTGCGGGGAATATAGCAATTATTAATGACTATTTATATTGCATAACCACTCAGAAGCCCCAAGCAGAACTGGGGTTCTGTTGTCCTAGACATAGTACAAACACACAGAAACACACAGCTCCTGCTCTGAAGATCTTACTCACTGTAATTCCTTAGACAAGATATTACATATATATTATAGAATACAAAACTAATTATTTCTGATTTCCAGTGTTTTCTAAAGGAACTGAGGCTTCTTATAGTAACGAAACTAGAGATTTGTGAGACTGACAAATGTAGGCATATGGAAAAACTACGTCTTGTGACTATGCTCCTCTCTCATGCTCCCAATGCCTTTTTATATTCCCCTCTCCCCCCAACAGTGACATTGCCTCTATCACCAATCAGGAATAGCTATTTACTGATCAGCAAAAGAAAGTTAAAGGATAACCCATCAATTGCCATTTAAATAACCTCTCACTTAACAATACCATATTTATCACAATTAGATTTTATTGTATAGATAATTAAATAAACCAAGATACCAGCATAAAACTGTGAAAACAGAAGAAAAGAGGAAAACCCATTGAAATGTTCAATGTAATACGCATCCAAACAGCTCCTTCAATATTAAGGCAATGTATCCTCAGAGCAAGTGTTAAGAGGGAATTGGAGATGGACACCTACTAAATGTAGCCCTTATAGTGCAAACTCTATGTGTATGTTCATGACTGTCAAGATTCAGTAACAATTCATAAGTGCACCATCATTATGATTGTTTACAGTTCTGATCTAGTGATTTCATTTCTTTTACCTGAGTAACAGGTCTAGAAAGCAATTTACACCACGCTCTTCTACATCAAGCAAACATGAAAGTTGGTCATCAAAAATATGGTTACAGCTATGAACCAATACAGCCAATTTACACTGTATTATGGGCAAAAATCACGCTAAGTTGTGGTACAGTATTACCATTTACTCACCTGTACTAGCACCCAAATGAATGTGCGGCATATATTGTGCCAATTAGGGATGATCCCATTCTTTGCTATGCCAATAAAGAGAGAGTACAACAGGAAAACACATTAATTAAGGCAAAAAGATTTTCTCTGATGTAATCTGCCCACTTACCAACATTCTCTCTGCAAAGTTCATGTCAGTCAGAGGCTTTACTTTGGTACCAGTATCACGCATCAGGAATCGAAAGGCAAAAAATACTGTAAGGGTTAAATCATCAAAAATGGAACCAGCAAAGGTGCAGCATGAAGGAACTTTATACTTATGAAGGATATAATATGAATGTGTCAGCCACACAAAGAAATATTTCTACTTCTTTGATCTTATTGAATCTTATGAGAAAGGAGGCTATACATTGTCTCACCTTTCGGAAGGCTTCAAGAATGCCATTCTTTTATTAAGTGGCAAAACCCAAAGCCAACAGCCAGATAAAGGGATTAAGGACAAAGGAATCTCTTAAACCAACATGGGCTAACTAAAAAAAAAACAAGATGTACGTTGGGCATAGTGGAGAACAAGTCTGATTTTCTTTCTTTTCGCTCCCTTTGATGTGATGCCCAAGCTGCCTGTATTTGAATAAGCATTATTTGGAATGCTGTCCCCACTCCTCTGTTTACATCACAGATGTCAGGTGGGATTCATTTCCTGTTTCTTAGTTAATCTTCTTGTTTGTGCTCCAGGTAATCTTGGCTCCCTCCACTCATGCTGCCATTGCTGCAGCACCAGAAATGTCTGAGAGCCAGGCCAAAATGTTTTCCCCTCCTTCACTTGTCATTTAAATGCTCTGACCAGGCAGATTTTCAAAATTAAATATGAAATTAGCTAACACAGTGGAGTTCATTCATTCTGATCTCTCCAGTGCCGGTTTTATACTCATGTGATTCCATTGGCTGTGATGGAGTTACTCTTTCATGGGGGTAAATTAAATCAGAATCAAGCCCAGGATGTTATTACAGGACACTCAGGAAGACAGCATCTGTGGCGGCTGGTCATTAGGGGCAAGTTGCCAGATACACTGTAGGTGGGTATAGCAGTGATTGATGCACTGCAGGATGCACAATCACTTGCTGTCACTAAGGGACTCCTTCAGGGGGTGAAACCGTTCCAGGCCCTCGAGGCTGTAAGGACTGGCTGCCCTGGGGGGGGCTCTGGGCCCTGCAGCACAAATACTGCAGGCAGAAGAAGGAGGAGGCACAGAACAGGGAATCTGTGGGGCTGATTTCCTTCAGTTCCACAGAGGCAGAATACCGGGCTCTTTGCACATGAATGCCGCAGCATAGAGCCCCTCAAGTCCCTGCAGCACAGGGCCTGCAAGGAGAAGAGATAGGATTCCCACCACTGAGATACAAAAAACCAGGATATGGATGACCTTGAGGCCATAAAACTGGACACCTGGCTATGTACTAAGCACCCTTACAGATATCCCAGGATGGCTACCTCAAAAAAGGGATGGTCCTAAGAAAATCTGGCCAGGTGGCAACACTAGAAGGTGCAGAGCAAACACTCTACATCCTCACAGAGACAGCCTACAGGGTTCCCTGCACATGCACCCAGCAGCCACAGTTTTTTCTTCCTATCTCTGCTCCTGCATCTCCAGGTCCAGCATGAAATAGGGGAAGGCAAGGTGGTGACTGTGGGCTAGTCAAGGGGTTCTGAGCTGAGCGATGCTGGTGGGTGCCAGCTAGGGAGGGAAAGGGTTCTGGGCTGGGGTTGGGTTTTGTGACCTGGGGGGGTTGCGTGGCAGGGGTATTCTGAGCCTTGGTAGGGGAAGTTACAGAGTTCAGGAAGTGGTTTAGATTTATGAAGAGGTTTGGTAGGAATCGGAGGGGTCAGGTGTGTGCAGAATGTCTATGAGCAGGAAGTGGAGAGAGGCTGGGAAGGTTTTGAGCTAGAATGGGGACAGGATGAGTTGGCAGGGCTGAGAGTGAATTAGGTGGGTGCAGGTAGAGATGCAGCAGGAAATTTGTATCCCCCATTTCTGTTCTCCTTTGTTCTGGCATAACTGATGTTTATAAATTATTTAAAGAAAATGCACGTTTAGTGGGGTGGGAGGAGGTATTGTTTCATATTCTCTGTGTATATATAAAGCCTGCTGCAGTTTCCCCGATATGCATCTGAGGAAGTGAGCTGTAGCTCACGAAAGCTTATGCTCTAATAAATTGGTTAGTCTCTAAGGTGCCACAAGTACTCCTTTTCTTTTCTTTTTGCGAATACAGACTAACACGGCTGTTACTCTGAAACCTGTCACGTATACTATTTAATCGATCGCTAAAGTATGACATTTCAGGAGAGAACAGCAAAGTAAATGCCTTGTGATATTTACAACATTCATGATGAGTGGTGCTTCTTTGCTGAAATTTCACAGTGCAGGTTGAAGGAAAATTTCCACTTTAAATACATAAAATAAGAGGGATCAAGGTTGTATGTGTTGCAGGTTTAACTTTATTTTGGTGTTAGGGACTCAGACCACTTTAGTTATGGTCCAAAATTCACACACTGTTTCCGGGGGACTGTAGAAAGTTAGACTGACATTGTAGAGAACATTTAAAACCAACACGTTGAAACTTTTCCCTTTGGTTTTTGGAAGTCTTGTTGCACACCTAGAGTATTTTATGGCCAGATCCTCAAAGGTACTGAAGTGATTAACTGCCTCTTTCAGTTGCTGCTATCTAACCCTGAAGGTGCATATGTTTCCTCTGGTGGGCACGCACAAAGCCACCTAAGTCCTAACACCTACCCCACAGCTAGCAAGTTGCTCGGAGCCATGGCACAAGACAGAGCCCCAGCAGCACCAAACTATTAGGATTCTCAAACTAGACATGCTCCAGCCTGAGCCTTTAATTGTGCTCTGAGCACACTGAGGGGATATCTACACTGCAAAAAACCTCTGCAGCAATAAGTCTTAGAGCCCAGGTCAACTGATATGGGCCTGCACTTCACAGCTAAAAATGGTAGTGTAGATCTTCCCTCTTGGGCTGGAGTCCAGGCTCTTTAACCCAGCAAAGAAGATGGGTCTCAGCCCCTGGGCTCCAGCCCAAGCGGGAATGTCTGTTATTTTTAGACTCAATACACAAGTCCCAAAAGTTCAAATCAGTTAACCCAGGCTCTGAGACTTACTGCCATAGGTTTTGAGGTTTTTTTGTATGCAGTCTAAACATACCCTTATAGGCTCAGGCCCTGCCAGACATAGAGACAAGAGACATAGGCACAAATGTCAGAATAACCCAGTGGTTAGGTTCATGGCTGAGAATCCCAAGCAGAGATAGGTGCCTCCCTCTGGCCCATGAATCAGGCTCCTAATGCTGAAATCAATGGGATTTGGCCCCAAGTCCTATCCCTTTCCTTTGCATTTCACTCCCAGCTGGCTTATGTAGCTCCCACTTAGCTTGTTGGCTTCTGAGACTCCTTTCTTAGGCACCTAATTCTCCACATGCATTAAATGGGGAACCGGGCACCTAACTCAGGGCTATGAATTCCACTAGGCAACTAGGTACCTAAGGGTTAGGTGTTGCAGTGACTAGATACCCTTGTACCCTATCTTGAGCGGCAACTCATCAGAGTCTCTTCCTCCCTTCTCACCAAGTCCAGGGGCAGCTTGGAGTCTCTGGCTCCCAGAGCTGTAGATATGAGAGGAGCAGTTTCATTCAGCTTGTGGGTTGAACACTTCTGGTCCTTTAGGGGAAGGGGGTGTGTGGAAACTCTGCCTAGTCCATGTGGTCAGTCCCTCAATGCATAGCCTAGGTGTGATTGGTTACTCTTCCCCAAGAGGCAGGGGAGTGGGGAAGGCAGCCGATCAGATTCTATAGCTATATCCCTGGTATGAGGCACTGAAGACCTGCAAGTTATGAACCAAAGCATGTAGAGTTGGCAGCCCTGGATGTAAGTGTATAGAAATGAATACTTAGCCAGAAACATAAAGACACACTATCTGAATTGACCTTTAGCCAACTAGTACCAGTTAACTCTACACGGACCCAATATAGTTCTTATACATGTGACTAATCCCTGTGATTTCAATGGGATGAAATTCACCCCTATGAATAAGCCATCCATTCAAATAGGGCCTATGAAGGATTTACATGGTGCATAGGCCCTGCATTAACTACCTCAATACAGGAGAGAATTTAATCTCAAATGACTCAACTACCCATATGAGAGATGGTTTACTGACTCAGGTTCCCTATGTGCAGCTAACTAATATCAATGACAGGAACCTGGTGGTTTTTACCAACTAGTGCTTGTTATTTAAAGAACAGAGGACTTATTACTTTTCTTTGCTTTCATATTTCCTTTAAAAAACCTGGTTAAAAACTACATTTGCATAACATTAAGACTGCACAATTAAGCACTCAAAAGTCAGGAAATGCAGAAGTTAAAGATCAATACATAACTTTAACTCTGCCTCTTTGTATAAACAGACATATCATAATGCATATGCACAATCTAAAGTTTTCTTATATTCACACACACACACACGTATCTAAAATTGTTGAAAATATTTCATTGTTTAGTATTATATTGTATTATTTGTGATGTAATGCATGATCACCTAGGGAAAACCTTTAAATCTAGATTGAATGTCAAAAATCCATGCTCTAGTTCAACCACAAGTTTAGGTGTCCAAGCAGTAATTACCAGGTGAAATTCTATAGTGTGTTGTGCAGAAGGTCAGACTATATGATCATAATGATCCCCTTTGGCCTTAAAAATCTATGAAGGGAGTCAAGCAGCTCTGCCCTTTTATGTCCTAAATTTCTCCAAACAGGTATTACATCTGACATAAAATATCTCTAACCATTCTCCTCAACAAACACATTCACAAAAATTGCAATAAGAAAACACATTCCTCTTTTTTGGAGCTAAAAAGTTTCTCAACTGAACAATAATTGATTCTTAAATCCAATAAAGTGATTTCCTTAGAGTGGATGAAGCAAGCAAATCATTTCAAGTAAAGCTATTTTAATACTACCATTTCAAGCCAGTCATATATATAAAATACTGTATTGTATTTAGGAACAAATGCAAACCCACTGGAACCAGCTTAAATTGTCAGGAATAAGTCTGGTACAGCATGTTAGCTGTCAATTTTTTTTTTTTTATATAGAGCAAGAGTGTCAGTTTGAACAATTATAGTACTGCTGTCAATTCCATGTGGGTTCTAATTTTCCCTTGAGCTATCACCAATTTTAAAATGCAACACACAAAACAAGAGACTTTACTGACAATCTGACAAAGGCCACTAAAGCTAAGGACATTGTATTTTTCATCCCCAGGAGAAAAGACTTGACTCAGTAAATTGCATTTCCTGGCATTTCCCAGCTTGTGTCCAAATTAAAGTGATGTAAACAATGAGATTTTTTTAAAATATTCAATTATTTCATTAGGATAACTCGTCTGAGTTGTTGCACTGTACTGTATACACAACTGGATACCGATATAAATGAGGAAAGATGGAGAAATACCAATAAAAATACTTAGATGTTTTCAATATAAACCTCTTGTGAATGTCACACGCTGTAAGCAATTAAAAAAAATGTAAAAAAATTTATGAGCTTTAGAGAAAGGATTTTTTGTCTATCCTATGGGCAAAAAGAGCTTAATGAGTCTGACTACAATAAGAGAGAAAAAGTATGGTATCAGTTTGTTTTAATGAAGATGTATATACAGCACAGTATGTAAATCAAAGCAAAATGTCAGTTTCATACTCTTCGCTTAATTTTACTTACCATCCCTTCCTAATTCACTTATAAGTTCCGTATAAGACCAGAAAAGACATGAGAGAAGATTGAATATTAAAGAATATTTCTTGCAGCATTAATTGTTTGTCATTTTAATGGTGTTAGATTTTAGTAAGTGATGAGGTATAAACTAGTTAGCTTTACAACGTTCAAACACTGTTAGTTTTAAAAGACCACCCATTTAAAGTCTATGTTCTTTGATCATTTGCAGACCTCAGTCATTCCTTTATACTGATAATGTAACTGCCTGGTCTCCAGTGTCTTGTTCAGGGTACAAATACAATGTGCCCTGAAATGAGTCTTCTCCTTGAGGTGGCTGTGCGCTATTTTTATTATTCAGTCTTTCTGAAGGTTCTGGAGAATTCTCCCTCCATCTCGGACTTGCCTGCTGTTGAGACACTTCCCATATAGAAGGACATGGGGAAGTAAAATTCAGAGTGGATCCTGAGAGGTAGTTCTCTTGAAGACCCTCTTCTTGGAGGCACCTGTTTGAAAGCACTTCTTTTTCTTTGGAGTTTCGCCATTTCATCCTTCGGTTCTGAAACCAAATTTTCACCTGTTCCCAAGTTAATTGGAGGTTATTATTGTTTTCTTAAAATAATTTTACCTTAATCCCTTTTTTCTTGAAATCCCTTCAATTTTACACACTTCTCTCTGGGCCTGACTGAAGTCAAGTTCAACATAGCTCCAGTGAAATCAGCAAAGCTATGCCAAATAACACCAGCTGAGGATCCAGCCCGTTATTATTAACAGTCAGACCAAACACTCCCCTCTACTTCCACCAGCATAGATGAGGTGAGGATTTGGCTCAGCAGTCTGGAAAGAGGGCAGGTAGTGGCCAAGGAGACGACAACTTTCCACAGCATGGCTACAGGAGCTGTGGCTCTTACACCCACCGGAGCAGCTGAGCATGGCATAGCTGCAAGAACAACATGGCTATTGACAGTGGGCTGCAGGCCAGAAGGCAGAGTGGTGGCACTGTAGGCTCCAGGGATCTCCTAGGATCCATGTGGCTCTCCTGTGGGTTTTGGGACAAAATCCTCTTCCCAGTCCTTAGATGGCAAATCCTGCCCCCAAAGGGTACAACTACAGATTGACACTCACAGTCTCTCCTGTGTTTTATATAGGAAAAACCTAGAGAGGAATGATGGACCATTATTTTTATTAAATTGTTTTTCTTTTAGTATGAGTAGTACCTCCCTCTAAGTCCATTTCCTATTCCCCTGGGCTCAACTGAATATCCAAAAGGCAAAAGAATGTAGGAGGGAAATACCTGCAACATACAGTATTTGAATAGGTTTCAGAGTGGTAGCCATGAAAGTTTATGCCCAAATAAATGTGTAGTCTCTAAGGTGCCACAAGGACTCCTCGTTATTCTAGTATGTGAATACGCACTGTGAGGATTTTAGAAAGCTCACTGCAAAGCATGATTGTACACTGTCAACATGAAAAGAAACAGTTTGTCCTCTGGTGATTACTACTCTGCTTCAGCTAATAGACTGGAAAGGGTCTCAGTCTGTGCATTCTTTATTTTTTATGGCTGAAATGTTCAAGTAAAAAATTACAGTAATGTACAGTGCTCCACCACCATTCCCAGCCTTTACCTATGAGTTATCTTCTCCCTCAAGCTTTAACTTATGCCCCTTATGCATGGGAAAAGCTCATTCTAAAAGTGTACAGCCACTATCTTAGCCTCCTTTGAATTCATCCTTAAGACTCATCTCTCCCAAGATGCCTTCAAAACCCTGCTTGCTGACTATGGCAAGGCAGGTGATGTGTTGGGACTGTTCCTCTTCTTATTCCCTTTCTCTCTCTCACTCCCCCATTCCTGCCACTTCCCCTCTCCCTCCCCATGTAACTAACGAAATTGTGCCAAGCTTATTTTCTTGTGTGTTCTATTCCTGTCCCCACCTTTCGTTTGTGTGTCTTTTAGACTGCGAGCTCTCCAGGGCAGGTACTATCACTTTAGCTACATTTGCAGACACCCCAATACACTGGGGTCCCAAACCTCATCGGCGCCTCTGGGTATGATCCAACTACATGTGTATGACAAGAGTAACACTGTAGTGCTATTAAACACTGGGCCAAATCCTGAAGTCCTATTCTGGAACACATAATACTCTCATATGGAAAAACCCCTGGAAGGTGGCCAAGTAGGAGAGCTGGGAACCTCCAGTAAGGTCACCTCATAGAATTTTCATTCTAATGCTTCTCTCAGCCCCATAGGTCTCCCTCTGCCTGGAGCAAGGATCAGCTCTACAGGGAAGGTTGCTGCCTCCACTGTCCCATCTCCCTAAATGGCATGAGTCCAGTAGCAGTTGTGCTGCCATTAGCATTGCTCCCTGGTGGCTGCTCAGTAACAGGTGCAAAAACAGAGAAAACTAAAAGAGCTCTGAGCCTGGATTTCTATGCAGACACCTAGAAGCAGAACAGAAGACAGTGCCCTGCTCCCAGATCCTTGTGGAGCTTTGTGCATGTAGGGCCCAAAAATGGCCATCAGTTAGGGCAATGGGGCTAGGGGATGCTAGTGTTCAAAGGGGACTTTCCTCCACCTTTGTATGGAAATGGGGATATCAACTTCTGAATCCAGAGCAGTACAGGATGGGGACTCTCTTTTATTCATTCTTTACGCAGGTAAAACTACCATTGGCTTCACTGAGACTTTTGCCTAAGTAAGGACTATAGGACTGGTCCTGGGCTGTTTATATCCCCACCCCTCTCCAGCAAAGCTATTTTGAAGATTTTTCTTTCAAAGACAGAAAGCTGTGAATTATTATTATTTATTACTTGTGAAACAGTAGCACCTAGGAGCCCTAAGTCATGGACCGACTTCCCATTGTGCTAAGTGTGGTACAATATCTCCCAATCCTCCATACCTGTGTCTCTTTCAGACCCAGGTTAATGGCGAGTTTCTTTCTGTCTGTTTTGCTGATATACTTCTGTTTCTGAAACATCTTCTCCAAAGCTCTTCTCTGGTCTTCAGAAAAGACAGCTCTTCTTAAAATACCTCTCCGGGCTTTGGAGTTGGAGTCCTGGGTCAACAGAGGCAGAACGCTTTCCTGTCCTAGAGGAAATGGAAGATAGTGTTACACTATGTATAACATATCAGAGGAATATTAAGCACTATGTTTTACACCACTATCAGACTGGAGTCTCACTTTTGAGTTGTTGGTGTTACACATGTGTCACGATGATTCAGTCATGTTCAATAAGGGTCAGATTCTAGACTGGATGCAGCAATGTGGCTCTCATCAACTTCAGTAACACTGGGATCTAGATGTGTTATAGATGGCCAAGATTCTGTTCTTTGGAGTGATAAAAAGCATAACCAGATGAGTCTATGTAGGAGGTTGAATGTAGAGCTCTTTTTATTGTGAAATCCAGAAATGATCAGGGAGAAAGATCTACTTTTTTCCTTACACAATATGATCAGGGTGAGCAAACTGCAGTGAGTTTTTCATGGGTGCTCATTCTGCCCCAGTATAAAATGCATAATGAGATAAGAATGGGGCTAAGTAAGCTATGCTATATATATATATAATGTAATGACAAGGCTTTCGTAGTAGACTTTTCCATAGAAAATCATTGGCCATTCGCATCTTGATTATTATGGAAACTATAGATAGTTTATTAAAAGCTTTTTGGAGTACTTGAATTTATTCCATTCAGTCTCATTTCTAATCCTTTAACACCTTTCAGCAAGCTCTAGTATGGCAGTTTATTTTGGGCCCAGTCACACTCCTTTGATCTGTACTCTGAGGGGACCTTCTGCACATCCAACTCATGGAGCAGGGGCACTCACATCATCCCTCCACCAGCCCCAGAAAGATGATGAAAAAGTGATACAGCTCTAGGCTTTATGTGCCCTTTCCCCCACCTCCAAAGAAGGATCCATTTTCCATGGGAATCCACAAAGCAGCTGCTCGCTAGGAGTGTCCTGACAGTGCACCTCCAATAGCACCAAATTCCAGAGAGCAGGGCTTGCGGGAGGTACCAGAGGCCCACTAAATATGTGCTGAACCCAAATATTATATGTGGCTTTTGGGCAAGGACAAACATACTCCATAACCATTACCTACAGAAAAGCGCCTTCTTTGAGCAAGAAGGAGTTTCCACATCCACATAGCCTTAAACACCTGTGGACTTTCTGTGGGCCAGAAGTCATAGAGATGGTTTTGTTTTGAAAGCACATTAGTTTTAGAACACAAACGTACAATCCAAACATCTCAGATATAACCTTCTCTCTCACAGAAGCTTCAGAATGATTGCCTTCTTAGTATAGTGTCCTGATCATTCTCCCATTGAATTCAGTGAAAAAATCCTATGTAGAGATGATCAAAATAATTTCAAGTTTTGAAATTTTCCAACAAAAACTAAATTATTTGACAAAACGATTAATGAAAATGAATCCCTTCTGACAATTTTTTTAAAAATTCCAGTGAAATTTTTTTTTAAAAAAACATGTCCCCATTGAAATGCTAGTCAAATTCAGCTGCAGCTTTCACTAACCACTAATTGGGGGTGTACTAATCTTTAACTTTAAAACATTATATATATAGATGTATGTGTGTGTTTTTGTAGACAGATATGCGTGCATGCATGCATGCATACAGTTTAGTCTGAATAGAGTCTGAATATGTCCCCATTGTATATATCACAGTTTATTAGATATTTTTGTGATGTATATCTGAGTGGTTTTAAAATTAAATGTTAGTATATATGAAGTTACAGCTTGGAACAGCCACATATCAACTTTAAAACTGATATTTCAAACCACTCAGACACAAACATCAGAGTTTACTGGATACTTTTGTTATGTTTATTTATGTAATACGACATAATAGGATTCTGTTCAGACTCAAATATGCTGACTATGGCACAAAAGCCCCAGAAAACCATATCTGAGACTTCTGAAGAGGGCCAACCTATTCATGGAAAATTTCAACACAGTGCATAGAACCCTCTAAAACCCCATTCTGCTGCTGAGAGCTTCTTGGGGGCAAGAATACATGGCTGCAGTAAGAGGGAAAGAGTTAAGTCTGGGCTGCAGTTTAAAAAATAGCTGGAGTGGTAGTTCCTGACCAGTCCATACAGCCTCCATTGAAACAAGTGGAAGAGATATCTCCTCTCATCCTCACAATTGCCACAGGGGAGGAAGAAAATAATTTCTTAGCCAGCAAGGCTGGTCCTCACCTCACCTCCCTTGCTGAGCTCCAAAATGGAACTGTCAGCCAAAAACAGGGTGTCAGATTATGTGACCCCTTTACAATTTTCTTTCCTTGATTATTGACCGGCAGTCACTCAGCTAAGAAGCGGCCACTAGAAAACTGAGTTCATGCACCCAGGAAGCAGGTAGGTGACTGTTTTAATACCAATATTAGAATTATATAGTAGGGAAGAACCCACCCAGTTTGGGGAGAAACCTCTCTGACTTTGTATACCACAGTAATGGATGTAGTATAAATGCCCAGCTAAACAAAAACTAACAGTGAGCAGAACCACAGACAAGCACTAGTGAACAATGGAGCCAGCCACTTGGTCAAATTTTAAAGCTAACATTTTTGGGGAGGTGAACGTTCTGATAAGAAGGTGGTCTAGGAATTTTGTTTTAACTGCTCTATATTAAACAATATAAAATACACCAAAACTGTACACATAAAAGCCAACCTCTGATCTTGTGGATGGAGTGAATACGCTAATCGTACAAGTGAAATCCACTGAGTGTACATTGTCTACTTTTCTGATACTTGGAGGCATGAGCTTACACACACAGCACAACAGTTATGTCAAAATGAGTTAAGCGAAGCAAGTCTGCAGTCTGTCCTGTTGAACAGACACTGAAAGGTTTAATACTGTGTTGACATAAATGCTAATATGGTACCAAATGTTTGGCATGGGGTTTTTTGTTTTTTTGTTTTTTTTTAAGTCTTTCCTTCGTATCCTAATATATGGTGATAAATGTCTTCTTAATCTGTGGAACAATCTTAATTTGCCTTCATGGCAGAGACCACCTTGAAGGAGCAAGTAAAAGCTTTAGTCATGGTTTCAATTTTTTCATTTGAATTCAATACATTCTAGTTAAATGGACAATTAATAGGTCACTTCCAAAATAGTAGTGTATCAGTCCTGGTTAATAAACAATCCCCACAGTTGATAATGGGCCCTATGTATTCAGCAAGTCCCTGTATACACTCAGCTCATCCACTAAATCCCTTTTCAGGTAGACAGGGTTATATGGGAAGATGAGCTAGAATGAGTCTATAAAAGTCAGTTTCATTCACTGCTTTATTTTTCAGTCAAGTGCTTTAAATGCTGTCCAGAAATTCTCTTGGAATGTGAGACAGGAGAAAAGACTGGCACATAGAGCATTGCTTTATGACCATACAAAAGGGCAACTGACCCTTGCCCAGGCCTTTTCAATGTGAAATGGTTCCTAAAGTTCATCTGCACAGTGAAAAATTGTGGTGAGGTCGCGTGTGGATGAGTAAAGTGAAAGTGGTGATTGGTCATGGTGCTGTCAACCATTGTGATGGAGCTGGGGCCATGTAAAACGCTCTGTGGGAAAGTGTCAACTCCCTAAAGAGGTGCTCAGAAACTTGCAGCTCATTAAACTGCCAGCATTTGCTGCCTCACTTGTCAGGAATCATTCGACTTAGCAACTGCCCTTCGGAAACATTCATAAAACACATACACATAGTCAGCAGTGGTTTGAATTCAACTGTGATAAAAAAATATATGTTCCAGAAAGCAGAAATTGCTATTTCCATTCGGACTGACACACAGTTCTGTGCTTTTTACTCAATTCTGAGGAACTAAAGTGTATCCTCTGCTTGTCTTCCTTAGTCATAAACATCAAAACTCTTTAATAAATAATCTTATATGATGCACAAACCTCAAAAATCAAGGGTAAATTTAGACTCTGATTAAGTGGTAATATAAAACAAAGCTTTCATCCCAAGTGTATAATACTGGAACCAAATCATCTTCCACATGTCTTCCAGTTTTAACATTATAATCTAAAACAAAATTAAATGAATACAGGTGTTTGTCTGCTATGAACAGAATGGCTGGGTTTTGAGGATTTTTTAAATCAAGTTAACATTTCCTGAGTCATAATTTATGCCAAGCAGACATTAATATGCAGTGTCCATTTTATGATCTTTCCATTCTTTTCTTTTCCTGTTTGCAAATGCATATTGATACAGATTTTAAAAAGAGTTATTGACTCTTAAAAGCAAACTGAAAACAAGGAGCGTTCCTCAGTTAGCTGTCTGGATGTCTCAATGCCATTAGAAATCTCTCACAATTGCTCAGTGTACTTAAGTTTAATAAATCTTTGGAAACCTTCTGAATAGGATTGCTGTGATTTTACTGAGGAATTAGCTGCTGCCATTGCATCACCAATTAGTTTTCCAGAACACATTAAATCCTGCTGCTTTGGTTTACAGAATAACTCAAGCATTACTGATGAAGCATAAAAACTTACTTGGAAAAGCAGTGGGGGATACAGGGTGCTGACAGGACCCACCGCAGCATGCTGAGTAGAATGGTGGGGCTCGAAGAAAAAAATGTTTGGAAAGAACTGCAAATAAAGCATAGATCTAATTGATTATCCATTAATCTTAAGTGATATTCACAACAACAATTTTCAAAAAGTCAGCATTTGAAGTCCTTGCCTCACAAACCCTGCTTCCTTTTCTTAAGCAGAGATTTTTTTATACAAAGGACAATCAGCCAAATAATCTTTAAGTAACTTAATCAAGGCTAGTTTTAACTCATTTATTGCTACAATTATGACATATTGAACCATCACAGTACATTTATCGCAAGACTACAATTCCGAGGATCCAATATTTATTTGTTTTAGTGCCATACATCTTAACTAATATATCTGAAGACATTGGCCAAAATTCATAACTACTGTAAATCCATCTAAAAGTTATTTTATACAACCTTGCTAGGTAAAATGTACTGGGGAGGGATACCTTTAAAAAAAAACAAAACAGAACTGACAGGCACTGCCTGAGAATGAGTATCTTATTTATAGGTCAGTTTTTTTTTACTTTTACTCACACGGAGTAAGGAAATCAATAAACATGTCTCTATGAAAATGCCTGTAAAATGTAATAGGGATAAACCAACTAAGTTCTATAGAAATTATTCTAAAACTACAAGGCCTGATTCTTCCATTCTTCTGTTAAATAGTACCTCACTACACAAACAGTCCCATTTATTTGTAAGAACATGCAGAGAAAGATTCTATTAAATACAACTAATAGCTGCAGAACTGGGCTCAGAGAATTGGACATTTCTATAGCGGTTTTTAAACCGGCCTACAGAATTCTGTGTTAACTTCTACAGAATGTCAAAAAAAAAAAAAAAAAAAAAAGCACAATGGAAAAGATCATATTCTGTAGTAAATTCTATACGACATTTCCATTTGGATAATTTTTTTCTAAAACATACTCTTGATTATATTCACATTTTTGCCACACCAATGAACTATTAAAATGTGGTTTTCGTCTTTTTTTCCTCCAAGTTGAAGGCAGACATGCTATAGGTGAAAAAATAATATATTTTCAAAGTTTGATATGCAATGTAGCCACTGCATCAGTTGCCTGACTTATTGTGGGGGGGGGGGGAGGGAAATCCTCTTTGTGTTGTAATCTGTCTAAATCTCCAGTGTCACATCTGAATAAAAAATATTTTGTAATAAACTGCTTATTTTAAAAAGACTTTGAACAACACTCTTTTTTCTATACAGAACCAGTCAATAACCAGAACTAAAGATAGACAAATGCACTCATTTTGATCCATCAATATACCTCATTTAATATAATTTTTAAAAATTTTTTGGCATGATTTTAAAAATGAGCACTCAAAATTAGGCTCTTGAGTCCATATTCACACACCTTCACAAGTAGCTTGATTTTCAGACGTGCTGCACACCTCCCATTGTAATCAAATATGGTCTTAAAAGCCTAACTTTAAGAAGTTATTATTTAAATCTTGGCCTTTACATTAAATTTATCTTAACAGATGACAACCCTTATTGTAAATGTATTCTCTTTTGATTATACAGCAACAAGGATAATCATTCTTTTGTAGCTGCAACTGTTCATCAGCACTGTGGAATTCCAGGTGCAATATAAATAAATACACTAACGTAACTGATTGCAAGCTGGTTGTCCAAACCTTCGGAATATGCTTTGGAGGCATTTACAAACAGACAGGATCATCAAACATAGAACGGTTTACCATCAGAAACAATTATGGTAGGCAGTTTAAAGGACATAAAAAATATAAAGTCAAAACTTGCCCACGTTACTTATCCAAATAGTCCCATTGGCATCACAATGACCTTACAGTATAGGGCACCAATAGAACTACTGGGGCAAGTAAGGTGGGCAGGATTTGGCACTAATTTCAGAATCACAGAAGACTGAGATGGAAAAGACCTATTAGATCATCTTGTCCATCTCCCTGAAAATGCAGGCCTATTCCTTCCAGTACATTTGCTAATGTTTTGTCCACTGTAGTTTTCACAGTCCCAAGTGAGGGGATTTCACTGCTTTCCTTGGGAGACTATTCTACAGTCAAATAGGGAATACTCTCTAACAGCAAAATCTGCCAGTCAGCCTGAATTATCTATTTCTGAATCACAGCCTATTAGTCTTCACTTTACCCCAGGCACCACACTTTCTTGATGTTTAAATCATTCAAATATTTAATCTGTGGGCTGTTATGCCCTCCCCACCTTAGGCCACCCTATATCTATTTAATGTTTTTATCTTTATAAATCATTCCCTCCTGTCCCCTGATCTTTTTTGTTGCTCACCTCTGAATTCCCTCCAATTTTTTAAATAACTTCTTGAGAACATTGTGCCCAGAATGCCCTTGCAATATTATACTCTTGTCACCTGGATATATCACAATTGAATATACCATCACTTCAGAGGCGTGGGTAGCATATTCCTGCATACAGAGTTCTCTCCATTCACTAAACCTTTATGCTTCTATACATGACTTGTAAACATAAAAGGCCTGCTCCTTTTATGTCTATGTCCTTTTATGTCTATTGAAGTAAATGTTAAAATTCCCATTGACTTCAATGGGAGCAGCATCAGAAACTAAAACACAATCCAGCCTTATAAAACCTGAAATAATCTATGCAGTTGCATGAAAGCTGCAGACAGTACCTGAATCCACTGGGATTCTGCCATCATGCAAAATGCAAAGATCTCTAAAGACCTGCTCTCAAGTCCAACAAAGTCAGTGGGAATCTTTCTTTTGACTTCAGTCGTCTTTTGATCAGGCCCCAAAACTGCCTCTCTGTTGTATTTGTGATGATGCACCCAGAAATAAGATGCAGATGACATCCTTCCACATATCTCTGAAACAGGTGGCTTCTGGGGCTGTTTTTTTAGATTAATCTATTCCAGACCTTGTGGGATAAACAATGGTCCCGAGTTTCTTTAGATGTATAGCCAATGGTCATTAAACATCTTTAAATCTTTCAGCTATGAGATCTACATGCAAATTCTTAGAGACACTGGGTCAGATTTTCAGGAGGTGTACATCAGTGTAGTTCCATTGAAATCAATGTGTGGGAACTACCCAGATTTGCATCAACTCAGGCTCAGGTCCATTATGTAGATGTGTAGCACTCCCCAGCAGGACTGGGGGTCCGTAGAAACATGGATGGTTTATCTTGATTCAGACAAGTACATTTTTTTTTATGTATGACAGATATAGTAAATAGTTTTATTTTATTAAACTTTTTTCAAGTACCATGTGTGAAACAGCATAACAGAATGGAAACTGTCTGCGCAAAAATGATGCAATACATATTGGTCAGGTTCATTTATTCCTGAATTTTATACAGCATGATTGTAACGGTAGGTATCATGTAAAACAAATATTGGATATAAGGATGGGGCAAATATTATATACATTTTATTTCCTTCTCATATATGAAATGGTAACTCAATTGCTATTTGTTGGTCAAGCAATTTCAACCAAACATTTTTTAGTCCTTACATAAGGCCAAAAACGGCTGCAATGCCGGTTGGCTGCTAGGAAACCTGGGGTTTTTTAATAGCCAGAATTAAGCACATGGTAGCCATAAAACTGCTTATGTACAGACCCATATGTGAATTAAACATTAATCTTGGGCCAATCCTGCAAATCCTTACTCCTGGGTCTACTCCTCACTCCCCCTAGCATTCCCATAGAATTAAATGGGACAATGTGTGGGACTAAGCAGCACTGTACACAGGTGTACGGTTTGCAGATTTGGTCACACAGATCATGAAACTCAAAAATCAGAATAAGGAATAAATTCCACTGTCCTGCTTACATATGAAAGAGCTCAAAAATTATTTTATGTGCCTTTTTCTTGAAAGTGACAGTACCTGGTCCTAAATCTCCCAGGAGTTAGTATTTGAAACAATGATAGATTCTTGTTATACTATAACAGGATGGTGAATACAAAATATAATTAATAATGCTTATTTATATTCAACTTTAGAAACCCAAAGCATTTTACAAACACTAAGCAATTAAGTATACTGTAGTATACTTGTACACGTCAACTGAACTCTAGCATTCAGCAAAGGGTAATACTTAGATATTATCTCAGACACTGACAGCCTAAAATGCTTTCCAAATCTGAAAACAAAATAGTTCTAAAACTGAAAATTCTGGCACACTAGAAACTCATGTCTATAATGCAGATAGAGGTCCCAAAACACAGTCCTTTCCATAGTCAACTTCCTAAGTACAGTTCACATGAAATGAGTTTAGATTAAATCATTATGAAATTCTAAAGTGACTTGTTTTCAAGGGGCTTCGGGGGTGGGGTATTTTTTTTTAAAACTCTATCACTTTGAAACATGTTAGGAAGTATTCTAGGCCCTAATTCTAAAATTCGCTGTATATTCTACAATTCACATGCACCTATGTGGAACCCTATTTTTTTTCAACTGCAGCACTGAGGCTCTCCTTTCTGCGTGATTGAAGACCCAGGTAAACGTGTTTGAAAATATACCTTTCCAAAATATTAGACCTGAACAAATAATTCATCTGACAAATTTAGCCTCCTTTTCTGGCCATGGAGTAGATACTAAAAAAAATGTGATTTCCTCACATTTATTCATTCTTCAGAATAATTAAAACACATTTTCAATAAACAAAATTTAACCCCTTAGAATAATCATGAACAGTTCTCTGCAAATATACAATAGTGGATAGCCCAGGGGCATTGGTTAGTTGTGATTGGCCAAATAAGTCACATGGTGTTGTTTCTGTTCACAAATTGGATGAATGTTCAAGTCTAAGGAACCAGAGCTGCCCACACCATGGTCACAGAGGGGATCAATCCTAAGACTTTTTCAGCACCAAAAGCACAAGCTTTCACCACTTGACCTAAAGATGAAATTCCTGTCTGTGAGACAGTAACAGATTGCAGAGTTGCTGAGATCTGCCACCAGAGGGAGTCACAATCACATGTACTTAGCTAGTGTATTGTGCAAGGTCCAATCCTGGGGGAATTCTGCATCTAAAAATTAAAAATTCTGTGCCAACAAAAAATTCAGCGCATAATATTTTAAAATACTGAAAAATTCTGTGAATTTTATTTATCAAAATAACACTACATAATCACATCAGTTTCAATTATTTTGGTAATTTATTTCAAAATACCTGTCAGCAAGTATGTCTGTGACAATACAGACACACACACACAAATTCTCCCAGGAGAAGAAAGTTTAAGACAATGCAGTTCGTATTTCTCTGCCCCCTCCCCCCAAGAACCCAGCTGCAGGGCCTCGCTAGTTCAGATACCCACACCCCCTCTGGAGCTCAGCCACGGGGCACACCCTTGTCCAGATACCTGCACCCCCTTCCCTCAGAGCCCAGCCGCAGGGCCCACCCAGCCCAGACAACCACCTCCTCTCCCTCCAGAGCTCAGCCATGCCCCCCCAGCCCAGACACCAGCCCCCCTTTGCCCTTCAGAGCTCAGGGATGCAGAGGGAGAAACAGCTTGATGCTGGGTCCCAGGCATGTGTGGAATTTCCTGTATGCCACCGTCTCCTTCCGTCAGGGTGTGTGGGGAACTGCAGCTGCCAGGAACCCTCTAGCTTCCTCCCGCTCCCCACAGCAGTGTCTTCTATGTGTCAGCTGGGCTCTGCCAGGTCCAGCGGCTGCAGTGGCAGTCAGCAGCATTGAAGCCCATTTCTGTGCGGGAAAGGAAATTCTGCATGCACAACATTATTTTCTGCAAAATTCTGCATTGTGCAGTGGTGCAGAATTCCTGCAGGAGTAAAGCTCTTCTGATGCATTTACTGTTGCAAATTTAAATTTGGGTTTCTGTGAATATTCACACATGCCTTTCTTTCCATGAACATTCATGTCAATAAAACTTGATGTTCAGACAGCAAACATAAAAGCAGTGCATGTGTGGCAGAAGTAGATCTATTTAAAAATGTGAGCAAATACCATCGAAAGTATTTTGCAACTCCTTAAAAAAAAACACCAAAAAAAGTATTTTAAAATCCTGCATAGAAAGTTAATGGAAATAATTGTGTTTTCATTTTTATGTTATTAGTTTTCAGTAGGGCTTTCAAAAATTAGCCAGACAGACACTGTAAAAAAAAACAAAACAAGATGCGTCACCCAAAAGGGGTTGAAATATGCAAGTAGCAAGATGATCTTTCCCTTGCAGCCACAAAAATCAGACAGATGTTAAAGATACACCTAAGATTAGGTGACAACAGCTGAGACTCTTTCTTTTCTGTACGCTCCTTATCACTTTAGGGGTTTATGCATATTTCTCTATGTATCCTTTATCTTGGAGACCATCTACATGGCAAGAAGGGTGCACTGGAAGCATGCCATGTGGGCAGACTTTGGTCAATGGCATAGCTGGCATGGATTTCACATATGGGAACTAGAATCACTTCTGTGACGATATTAGGCACTCTGCAAATCTTAACACCACATGTAGACTGCAAAGCAATAGTAGAGCATATAGACTCATTGCCTAAACCATGCCACAAAACCAAACAGTCTCAGCAACCACTTCTAGCACACTAGGGACCAATCATGTCCATTAGAGAAGCTGTAATCAATGATAAAATAAAAAAAATTAAATTAAATTAAATAATATCATGAGGAAGGGTGGGGTTGCAGTACTAAGAAAACAGTCCCTTATTTTTGAAATGCAATGTTGGCAATTCCTTTTACACAGCCTAAGCAGAAGAAAGGGGGATCTACATAGTGGTGGATCCATTGGCTTTGTCACCAGGCCCATCCTGCCCTAGTTTTTCTCCCACATGCTGCCTATGTATGGCTGTGTCAGGGCTCCCTGCTGCTTATCTATTGTCTTATTGTGACACTAGAGTTCTCAGTGGGAATCTTCCTCCTGCCCACTCCCCACCCACCCACCCACCCTCTCTCTCTCTCTCTCTCTCTCACACACACACCCCATGTACAACATCAAAAGAATATCCTTCTCTGTGTAACTACTAAGGACACCGTAAGAGGCAAAACAACAGAATTCAGCCATAAATGGACTGACAGATTTTCCTTGTATTCTTCATAAAACGTCTTTGTTTAAAAAGAATTCCCTGAACCCCAGTGAAATTGGGGTTATGTGGTACAATTGATTAGAGAACTTGCCTTTTGCTGCTGCAGACCTTATTTAAAATTCTGCCTTGGGCTACAAATGAAAGTAAAGGATTCTTACCATGTGAAACTGAAATGGACCTGTTATTCTAGTCCTGGGTCTCTCTTGGTCAAAACTTGCCAATTAGGCTTAAAAATCATGAGATTTTAAAATTAATAAATATTGGATTCATTTTATTTGCCTTCTGTTTTTAAGCCTTTAAGGTTCACATTTGCAAGCTTTTCACTGCAACCACAAGGGCTAGTATTTACACTTGTTAAAATGAAAACTGAGATTCTCATCATAATCTCATGACTTTGAGACCTGGGGCTTTAGAAAAGACACCAAATATCACAAGAGTCATAATAAAATAGTGAGATCTGGCAACACTGTAAATGTTGTATAATAACCTAGATAGACCAACATAATTTGGTAATATACAGAAATAGGCATCCTGCTGACGAGAGAATCGTGGGAGTAAGGACTTCAGAATCAGGCCCTTTCCTATTTAAAACCCACTCTCCTAAGAAATAAGTGTCTGATGTTTAAAAAGCCTCCTGGTGTCTAATATACTGAAATATGTTTTCAGCCTTAAGGCTGTTAAAGCAATCGTTAGCTTGCAGAGCTGAGTTCTCCAAGGAAAATTTTCTGAGGGCCACATTCGGCAAGCAACGCATGCACATAACCCCCACTGAAATCAATGGGAGTTTTTCACACAAAGAATCATGGCATGATATAGCCATCATTTTGCACTCAGGAATTTCAGTAACTTGTATGATCAGAGTAAATTTTTTCCCTTTTCATTCTTCAGTTTCTTCATAAACATAAGCATATGCCCTGAGGTTCCTGTTTCAGAAGCATCGCATTGTGCAATATAAAATCCATGTTACAATAACTGATTTCACTAAATTTAGTGAAATGACTAACTCCATCGTTTCCCCCTAAGAACCTGTTTTTTCTCCTACAGACCCAGATCCTTGGGCCCGCTAATGCTGCTTTGTGCTCCTCCAGCAGTGCTTAAACCCTGCTTAAAGGACCAGGTCCAATGCCAATCGTTTCCTCAGACTACAAAGCAGAAGACATGGCTGTGGGGAAAGGGGCATGATCAGACCATCCCTATGATCTGATGATCTCTGCTGCAATGGGCCCTGGGGGCTGTAGCTAAACAGCATAATTAGGCTAGCCTGGCAGCCCCAGCATAAAGCGACCTTTGCACCCACTCTACTGCATTATGCTGGGTACCTAAAGACCTGCGCCTAAGAACTGGCCCACCAACTGCGAAGGGAGCAAGAAGAGGTCCTGAATCATGTGCAAATTAATTTTATATGTACCTAGTCACCACAGAATCCTTTGCATTTCCAGAGAGAATCATGATTGCAATACTGTGAGAGTCCCTAACTCTTAAAACAGGGAGTCTACATTACCTAGTGAGAATCTAGAGAGTTCTGATAGTTAAAAGCAATTGATTCTTTTCTTCTTTTAATTTCAATGAAAGCTACAGAGCTACATGTCACCTGAGGACACATTCGGATTGTCAGCCAGTTTGGAAGAAATAATTAATAATGCCTTTATTAGTGTAAGTCATAAAAAATGGGTATGGGCTGAAAAATCATTTAATTTCAATAAAACGTATTTACCAATTGTTAGATTCTAGAAGGAGTGAAATGTCAATTTGCCACAAGCTTGCTATATGACCTTGAGCAAGTCACTGTCTCTGTGCCTCAGTTCTCCATCTGTGAAACGGTGGTGCTGGCACTTCCCTATCTTATAAGGGTGTTGTGAAGATAACTGCATTAAAGACTGAGGTACTCAGATACTATGATAATAGAATCCTGTAAGTATTTTAGCTAGATTTGTGTTAGTATGTGTCTGATTTATTTTATACTTACACATGTTCTGTGTATATACATGTATATATTTTACTTTAAGCAAAAAATCAATGTGTTCAGTATACCAGCAAAGTTTGTAATGCAAGCATGTCCACTGTTGTATTTTATTTATTTCCTTGCAATATATATCAGGTGTGCTTATCATTACTCTAGGCACATTACAAAATGTAAATGCAAAGGGCCCGATTTTGGTTACATTTACCCTAGTGAAAATTCATTGGCTCCAATGGATTTGCTGTCATATTGCACTGTGCAGATTACTTGAGAAGTACACAGCTTTATAGTGACTGATTTTCACAACTGTTGAGCAACTGCAATGTTCACTGAAATCAATATGAGCTGTGGTCACTTGGCCCTTCTGGAAATCAGGCCATAAGAAAACCTGCCAAAGAGACCTCATAAAAGCCTTCCCAGCCCCCAAACAAACTACAACCCATCAGCCTCTAAAGTGACTCTCTCACTCCAAAAAATGCTTGGGAAAACAAATGAGTGCTGCAGTAATCTAAAGGGAACCACACACAGACGCTGGTGGACTAGAGGCAGAAGCAAATTCCGGAGCCAAGGAACACCTGCTCTTACCAGCCCCCTCCCATTTAAAGCAGGACTGTTAGGCTGATCAGAAGAACCAGGATCTTAAACTTCACCCCCATAGTAACGGATAGCACATAGCTATAAAGTGCTCCACTGGGTAAAACACTGCCGAATAAGCATGCCACCGGATTCTACAACAGCTGTAATTTGTAATGGTTAGATGGTATAGCCCAGGCCTGGGCAAACTTTTTAGCCCGAGGGCCACATCTGGGTATGGAAATTGTATGGCAGGCCATGAATGTTCATGAAATTCGGGGTTGGGAGGGAGTGAGGGCTTAGGTTGGGGGTGGGAGTTCTGGGATGGGGATGAGGGGTTGGGGGTGCAAGAGGGTACTCCGGGCTGGGACCGAGGGGTTCGGAGGGCAGTAGGGGAATCAGGGCTGGGGCAGAGGGTTGGGGCGCAGGAGGACGTCAGGGGTGCAGGCTCCGGCTGGGTGTTTACCTCAAGCAGCTCCCAGAAGCAGCGGCATGTCCCCCCTCTGGCTCCTATGTGGAGGTGCAGCCAGGAGGCTCTGCATGCTGCCCCATCCGCAGGCCCCACCCCTGCAGCTCCCATTGGCCGCAGTGGCCAGCCAATGGGAGCTGTGGGGGCAGTGTGTAGAGTCCCCTGGCTGCCCCTACTTCCAGGGGCTGCGCAGAGCCCAGCATGCACAGAGTGGGGCAAGTCCCCAACTCTGCTCCCCGGCTGGAGCTCTAGGGCCGGATTAAAACATCTGAAGGGCCGGATGCGGTCCCCCGGACCGTAGTTTGCTCATCCCTGGTATAGCCCCATGTAGCACGCACTGCAGTAATTCAGCATTTAAAAGAGATGGTATGATTCTTCACTGCCTTGCATTTTGTGCTGTCATTTAGACTTGTGAGTGTAAAGTGGACGTCAATTTTAACCGGCTCAAAAGGGTAGCATTTTATACAGGTGTAATGGCTACACAAAGCAGTGGAGCATAAGGATCAAGCCCATAGTATACAAATTAGAACAAATTCTATCCTCTGATGTTCCAGAATAAGGTGTAAGAAACCCAGCAGTAGGTGGTTATAGGATAACCTACCTCCAGGGAACCTTCCCTCATAACTCCCAGTAGTTAATGGCTGGCTTATGCCCTGACAAATAAACGTTTATATGCCTCAAAAATCCCTCTTTATTATTTTAATATTTACTGTGATAACTCGAGATACTCTTGTTATTAATATAAATGTCTAAACCTTTTTTTAATCCTACTAACTACAAGGTCACAACTATATCATGTGGTAATGAGTTCCACAGGCTAATTAAGCCTGTAATTCCAGAATTAATGTCCATAGGTGTTTAAGCAGTCAGATGCAACAGTTAAAATATTTTTTCTTTACTAGTTGTGGAGCAAGAGATCATCAGCTGGTATAAATTGACATAACTCCATTTAAATCAATGGAGCTACAACCAATTTACACCAGTTGAGGATCCCATTGTGTTTGCCTGTATGGTTTAACTTTTATACAGTTTACTATTTGCACATGGTGGTAATAATTAAAAACCAAAATAATTTAAAATAAGCTTAAAATTCTATAACTCGGTTGTACAACTAAATAATCAATATAGCAAAGGAAAGTATTGATTTTAACCCCTTCAATAGCCTCATAGCCAGCAAAGGGATGTCTCTTTGAACACTGTTCATTGTGTGACATATCTCATAGCATAATGCTTTGTGGATGACTGTTCGTCATCCAGCTTTTCACTGGGGACATTTTGGCACTATTATTAAAGTACACATGGGGCTAAAAATATGGAATTATAAATGTAGACCCTTTGTAACTCACAACAGGAATGAAAAGGCACACGATAAAGCACCGCTGACAGAGAGTCACAATGGCTGAGGCAGGCAATGACCGAGCTCTAATGCAATCAGATGTTGCCATGGCCAGATGTCACAGATAAAGGGTGTCATCCTGCGTCCCTTGCAGGCATTGATGGGAGTTTTAAGGTTCAAACAGAAATTAGGATTTGGGTTCTTACATGGTGTTAAAAGATTTTATAAATCAAGCCCATTTGTTAATTTTTTTTTTTTACAGAAGTTGTGGATTCTTGTTATTTTCAGAACTGTAGCAAAGGTTCAGTTCATTCAGATTTTCAGTTCCCAGACTGATTGTGCATTCCTTGCTCCCCTGATACTCCCATTAACCTCACTGGAAGTTTTGGACACATAAGCAATACAGGATGAATACAATATTTATGACACATTTCAGTTCCCCTTCATTGAAAAGTATACTTTTTTTCCTTTTAAATACAACTGAATGCTAAGAAATTCTGCTACAGTAACTAGCTCAAAGTATACATAAAGCTAGAAGAGCTCAATTTGCTTTGTCATGATCATTCATTTTAGTTAAGACTTGGGCCAAGATTTTCATCAGTACCAACTGGTTTTGAGTGCTGAACTTGAGACAACCTAAAGGGGTCTGATTTTCATAGGGTGGATAGATGCCCAGCACTTTCAGAAAATCAGGCCCTTTTGAAGCAGCCTCGCATTGCATATCCAAAAACATAAAATCAGTGGTCACTTTGAAAATTTTGACCTCTGAGAAGTATCCTACTGGGATATATATAGTAACGCTTCCATGCACATTTACTATGGGAAGAAAATTCTTATAATAAACATTGTGACATTACCCAAGCATATAGCTTTTTAAATGGAAAGAAGTAAGTATCCCTAGATACCACCTAAGAATCAAGTCAAAAAGAATAGTATAAATCGTCTAGTTAAAACACCTTTATTTTGCCCCAGTCCTACCATCCTTACTCTGACGAAAGTCTTGTCCTTCTTACTGTTGCAAACAAGAAAAATAACATGAGGGCCCAATCCTGGCACCTTTACTCACAAATATAGCCCTTAATCAAGTGAGTAGTTCCATTTGGATTAGTATAATGAGAAAAGACTCCTTGCTTGAATATGGGCTGTAGAATCCAGCAGTAAAGGCCAGTTTCTGAACTAATTTTCAATCATTAATGTTCAGGGCACCCCCTACAAGGCAACAGCTTCTGCATTTACACTGGTAACTGAGATCAGAATCTGTCCATATAATGTTTATGGCTTTTATAAAACTTTACTGGGAATTTTGCCTGAGTAAATAAGGAAGGATTGGACCCAGCATTTCTTGTTTCAAGTAATAAGGGACTGATCCTTCAACCCAAGGTTCCTAATGAAGTCAATGGAAACTTTGAGCTCAAGAGAAACTCGGATCAGGTCCATTGCCACTTGGAGAGTCTGACCCTGCAACTCTTTACTCAACTGAGTATCCAGAACTCATATCCCAATGGCCTGCTGGCTAGACTAAGAACTAATCATGCAAGTATTTGCAAGTTTGGGCACACAGTAACTTCCACCTAGTTTCTAGTAACTAGGAATAGTGATGAGATGATCTTTGGGGAATCTGCCTTCTTCACTGGCATTTTTGAAATAAATAAATTCTTTTATTTTTTTTAATATAAACAACATTTACTCAAAATTGGGTGAAATGTGCATCCTTTCCCATTTCCTCAACTGCTTTTAACTGAGTTAGTATAAAGTAAGTTAAAATAGTTTTTAATGTTTTGATTATTTGAAAATTTAAAACATGCACCTACCTAGCCCAATCCTGCTAATTTCTTTGAGTAGACTCATTGAAGTCAATGGAACTACAAGTAGGAGCTACTTGCAGGATTTCATTTAAAATAAAATAAAAAATAATTTGGAGCATTTAAAAAGAATATACCATGTTTTCATTTTTGGTTTTAATACACACCTTTTGCAGTGGTAGTTTAAGGTTGTACTCCAAGTAATATTTTTGTTTGTTTGTTTACTTTGATTTTAAATACGTATTTTTTTCTATTTAAATATAATCCAAGACTTTGAAAATATTATATTGGTCTAGAATAAGTAGGTATGTTCTAGTGGGAATTTTAATTGATATACATTTAATTCATTATCCAGTTTTAATGAATTAATTTCTAATCCAGTTTTGAACACTTCCATAACTAGACAAGGTATCTATTCCTCAAACCTATTTTTTTAAATTTCTTACAACAAAATGTACATGACAAGTAACACATTAAAGAAGCATAATTTGTCTGGAAAAGCTTTGTATGGTTCAGACTTGCAGGGCAGTTAAACCTGGGCCTAATAAATAAAAAACTGTGATTGCCAAATAGTACAGCAAAACTTTGTGCGGTTCAGATTACTGCCAAATAGCATTACCAGTTTAAGTGACAAATCTTTCAGTATCTCTATAGTCTAATAAAGCCATGACTTTTATTTTAACATACAAGTGACTATAGTATTAGACATATTTTGCAAACTTCTAATAAAGTTTTTGTGGTGAATTTTGCCTCTAGTACTTCAAGAAAATTGTAGCTATGTCTCAATTCAATTTCTTTTTGCTACAAAAGGCCCAATCTTGCATCCTTTGTTGTACCTATTAAGGTCCACAGGATTTTGGGAGTGTCCAAGGACATTAGTATCCAGACTTATCATTACCTAAGAATCTGATCTTTCTTGTATTTCCTAAACTCAGAAGGATTTCTGGTCTATCATGTGTTTGTTCATGGATAAGCCTCTGATATCATTTCAGATTGTGATCATTTAGCAGCACTGAAAGATCAAGGACTAAGGAAGATTTAAAGTCCTAATTACAGTGTCAAAAATTGTTAAACATTTTGCTGTGGTTATTAATCCACAGGCATACAGGACAGTAACCTTGTTTTAATCAGATGTTATATGAGGAAATGGGTCAAATATGACAGATTAATGTTTACTGGTCATTCTGTACTACCCTCTTGAACAAAGAGAAAGACCACAACAGACTTTCTTTCATAACCCCGCCATTCAGAACTGATTTAAAGAACACTTCGGTCTTGCACAGAGGGAAATTTTCCTTAAGAAGATTTAAAACCCTTTACAGTTGTATATTAGGTCATAGAACAGCAGATTCAACCTTTTACTTCGGACTCAAGGCTCTGTTTTTAATCCATCCTGGTAGTCAGTGCTGCAATGAAATCAATATCCAAACTCCCATTGAGATTTCAGTGGGAGCAGAAGCAGCCAAATGAATAGTTCTCAATTTTCGTAGCATCAATCCTGATTTCCCCAGAGGTGTTTGAAAACACTAAAAATATTAATAGAAGAAAAAATATTTAAAATAACTTCACTGATATAGAACCCGAGTGGCTAAGACAGTAGTTTTTTGGGGGAAGCATAATTTTTATAAACAATACTTGAATATCTATCACCCCCTCTATATAATCCATATTGATAGTAATTTGGGGGCAGAAACTACAATTACTTTTACTCAGGCAACAGGACTCTGCACAAGGAATACTATTTATTTAGAAATTTCTAAGGGAAGGAGGGGGAAAATTTACTGCAATCCATTATTGATTTTCCAAATGGTGCAAAAAATTGCTTTTTAAAATGCAGTTGCACTTCTTTGAACTGTATCACTTTATTTACCAGTACTTCGGAACTGGCCAACCACACTCCGCAAACCCTTCTCTCAAGGTGTTTCAAGTAAATCACCAGTCATCAACATCAGCAGTTAAATGGAAGACAAGGCTGGGCAATTACACAGCCGGGCACAAGGGTGGGGGGCTTGAACTGAGCAATTTAAAAACATTAAAAAGCAAAGCGTATTATGCGCGGGGAAGGGGCGGGCAATGAAAGGGCGAAACACCCGCGGGGACATCCCAGCCCCACGGGCTGCGGCAGAGCCAGGCTTTCAGGCTCTGGAGCGGGCCGGAGTCGAGCGGTGTCTCGAACCGATGAATGACTCCGCCCGGCAGGGAATCCGCCCCGCTGCCCGGGGCCCTGGCGCTGCGGGGCGAGCTCCCAAGCGGAAGTTTTGCCGGCGCTGTCGGGGGCCGGGCGGGGCGAGGGGAGCGCGCTCACCTGTGGCTGCAGGAGGGAAGATGCCGGCTCTGTCCGGGGCCCGCGCTGGCGGCCCGCCGCTGGCCACGGCGGAGAGGTGAAGGCGGGGACAAGCCCATCGGGCCGGCCCGGGGCCCCCCGCGGGGCTGGCTGGTTCCGCCGCCGGGCACAGCGTGAGCGGGCCGGGGAGGGGCCGGGCGAGGCTCGGCGGGGCCGCCCGCAGCAAGTTCTCGATCAGGAAACTTTTGCCCAGGTTGCCGGAGCCCGGCGGCGCCGGTAGGTCGAGCAGCGCCGAGGAGCCCGCGACGCCCCAGCCCAGGGCGATGGGCAGCATCGCGGGGCTGCGCCGGCCGCGCCTCGCCCGGCACCCGGGGCCCGATCCGGCCGCCGCGCGGCCCCTGGGCTGAGGAGCCGGGGCCGGGGGCCGGCATGGGCCGGGGGCCGCTCTGAGGAGGCGGGGGCAGGTGGAGCAGAGCAGGGGCGGGAAGGTGTGTCAGCGGCGCGGCGGCAGGAGGGACGCGGCCCACAATAAAGGGCTGCCCGAGCCCCCGGGGCGGGGAGGGGGGAAGCGAGGGGGTCCCCGTCCAGCCCCTCCACGGGCCTTCGCGCGGGGCGGGAGCGGGGCCGCTGGCACGAGCGCGCAGGGCAACCCCGGCCGCGCCCACCCCAGGCAGAGCCCGCCGCGCCGCGCCGAACTGCTTGGGGCTTCACCCGAGAGCTCAACTCCCGCTGCCGCCCCTCAGGCCCTCCTCTGGGAGTGGCGGCAGCAGCGCTCCCGGCTTGGGGGAAATGGTCCCGCGGGGCGTGGGCAGCGACGTGTCAAAGTCCAGGCAACACCAATCGGGTTCCGAAACTGGCTCAAGCACGTTATGGAGCAAAGGCTGGGGGAGCTACAGGGCACGGGTCATACTCGCCCTAGCTCTCGGGCTAGCTTGTTTTTACAAGAACATGAGGGGAATTTCACTGTTTTATATCAAGAGCCAGTAGATGTAATCACTTCCCATCCTCAGTGTCTTGACATTTTAAAACCTGGGCCAAATCTTCACCTCACTTAATCCAGAGTACCTCCAAGGGAACTACTCCTGGTGTCCACCTCTGTAGCTGAGATGGGCATTGGGCCACTGCTGTTTGTATCATTATGGAAAGATGCCTCTGTTACTAGTTGAGAAATGGATGATCTATAAGGAACAAAGAAGTGAGCTTGCTTTGATCTCATGATCTCACAAACTAAGGTATATTGGTTCTCTCCTTCTGGGCATTTATATTTGCTTGGTACAACTAGTTTATTTTTTAAACATTTGTATCAATAAACCTAATAAAATCAACACTACATTAGTAATAATCCTCAGCAATCTGAAGATGCTTTCTAGGGTTATGAAAATATTTTGGTACAAGGACTGAATTTGTCTGATTCCATTGTTTGAGGTATATAAAAGAAAACTTGGCAACAATCCTACAATAATTTCTTAGTTAAAAGACATAAAGAGAGCCAAAAAGCAATCTGTTACCAAGATTAATAAAGTGGAATGAAGGGGATCACCAAACTCATATGAACTCTCTTACTTCAAGCAACAGCAAAATATCTCTCCTATTATAGTCCTTCCTTGTAAGCTCCTCCAGATAAGGACTGTCTTTTAATAGGTGTTTCAACAATAATTGGACCATGATTCCTGACTGGGGTCTCCAGGCATTACCACACCAAATAACAATATTCACCCCAATAGTGGACTCATCTATATCTTCAGGTAGGTGAGAAGGATGGCCTCATTGTTAAAGCACTGGCTTAGGACTCACAAGAAGCATGTTCATTTCCTAGCTCTCCCGAAGGCTCCTTATGTGTCCTGGGGCGCTTCAGGTAAGAGCCTGGCCCTACTGAAGTCAAGGGGGAGTTTTGCCATTGACTTCAATGGAACCTAACTTGATCTTATGTGGAGGGGAGGCTCTAGATCAGTGGTTCTTAACCTGGGGTGCATGCACCCCCTGGGGGTGCGAGATGCCCTTTCTGGGGGTGCAAGACATGCCAGATTTTTTTAGAAGGTAAATCATCGAAAACGCAAATTAAGCACAGGCACGTAAGTACAACTATTTTGTTTAATCAAGCCTATCTATTTATTAACATTATATTTTTTTTAACAATTACTGTAATATATAAACAAAAAATATATCTAGGTTTAAAGAACTGACCTACTTCAATGATTTTTGATAAGGGATGTGAGAACATATTTTGATTTTTGATAAGGGGTGCAAGAACATATTTTGAGAACCAAAGGGGTGCAGGCTGCAGTAAAGGTTAAGAACCACTGCTCTAGATGCTATTAGAATATAAATAATAATAGACACAGACTTATTTTTACCATTTTAAAAAGTCTTCCCAGGAGAGCACTTGGTGTTGAGCAAGACAAGTAGCTAGCTGCCTTACCAACTAACCCTCATGAATCTGTTCACACTGAAAGATTTATTCTGCCCTTTCTTCCATAGTTCAAACTCCCATTAAGGCGCTGATACTTTGAAAGTCTCTAAACACACACAATTCAGCACTTGGGAAGATTCTTTTAGAAATCACCTAATATGTCTCTGAATACATTCATAAAAAATACTCATGAATAAAATATGACATCACCAGCAAATCAGGGAGTAGGCCTACCTCATCCAGTCCAAGTGCAAGCCGCAGCATCTTACCTACACAGTTTTCTCCAATGTAAATCTCCAAGAGTTGTGGATAAAATGTCACCACCAAAAATCATAATTTCATAAACATTAAATAATTTAAATGCTCTCTACATCTAGCCCACAGATACACTGACCTAGTTCCCATTGGAACCTGTGATGGGAGCTTTCTGCCACCACATAACACTCCCCTTTGGCAGACTCAGGTTCTCAAACTGATGTGTCATTTAGTAGAGCCAAAAGTGGGGGGATAGACAGATGAAAGAGAGAGATAACAGAAAGACAGAGATGAGGTAATGGGGACTTTCTAATGCTCCTTGTGCCTAGAAACACTAATGACTATCCTACCCAGACTCAGAGTTTTAATGGATTATTTGCATTACATTTTATTACCCCTATATTTTCTCTTAACCATCAAGGATTCCTGATAGGGTATAGCACTGTCTCACCTGCAGAAATATGTGTCTTCTTTCCTGCAAGTAAGCCTCACATATACCAGCCAAACCAGTAATACATATTTCCTATCAAATTATATCAGAACATCTTGGTACTTATGGTGGAGATTCTTTCACAAAAATGCCTTATACATATGCATTATAGTACAGTTGTTTATAACATGATCACATATTGTTTCTCAAGTAAGATATCGTAGCATTTAACTATAGCCTCAAGAGTATTTGTATCCTCTCGCAGTACACTGCTCTGAGAGTACTAGACAAAGTCTGCAAGAGTAATTTATTTTAAAAAACACAAATAATGCCATACTTAATGTATGTCTAAACTGCAGTTAGTCTGGGCTCTTACTCAGGCATTGCCTCTAACCCCACCTCCCATCCACACACAAAAATCTCTCATCTGAGGTTGGGTGGTGCTTTCAACACAGGGTAGTGGGCATGGTTGTGCACATGGATTAGAGCTTAGGTTTCATTTTCAGTTGGGCTGGTAACACACTCGCTTTGCAGTGAGGATGGGGCTAAGTCATTTAGTTGCTAGTAGTCATCCAATGCATTCACATAATTCCCCCCACATCTAGAAGGACAAAGAAGTTCTCCCCACAATTACCGGGAAAGAATCATAGGCTATGTTTACACTTATAGTGGCACATAGAGTACAAACAGTGCATGCCTAGCTAGCATGTGTACAAAGTGCAGTGTAGATAATGAGGCACTGCTTAGGAGAGATATGCCAGAACCGTAAAGTAGATACCCAACAGGGCACACTACATGCCCAAGCCTCCCGCGTCTAGACAGCAACTTTTAGCAGTATAGTGTTCCACTGCCTCCCTGCTGCCAGAGCTCTGGCAGTTCCCCGCTGTTGCAGCTTTTCCCCCAATAGGAAGTTGCCAGAGTTCAGCATACAGTAGCACAAAGAGTCATGGGATCCCCAGATGTTCTAGCAACATACATGGCAAAGTGTAGCAGAAATAAGGACACAGTAACTCAGGTACGGTTATGCAGTGTGGCTACTCACACCCAAACTAGACTAACCCAGATGCAGCTCACCTAGGCTAACGCTGCAGTGAAGATGTACCCTTACACAGTATACTACAGATGAAGTATAATAGAGTGAACATAGCAGCATTAGCATAGGTACTTGGCAGACCAGCATCAAAGCTAATCTCCTGAACTGGAGGAATTTAGCATTTGGTCAGGAGTTTATCTTCATGCATCACTGCTGCAGAGTCTCTATCCAAAGGCCTTGAGGAGCTCTGCCTCTGCGGAGCCTAGGAACTTTTCACTTACCTGGATGCTTCAATGGCTCATTAAGTCCTCAGGATTGAAACTACACACCTGTTACTGAAGACTTTAGGATCTGGTCAGTAATTTACCTGTATGCTTCAATTCAATGCTCCTCACTCTGCAGTGCTTAGGAACTTCTCAGAAGCTTATCCATACACAGGAGTGTATCTTATTTGCCAAAACTTTGGTTTCCCCTGGACAGTTTGGAGTCATTCTGACGATATAACCCACTGCACAGACAAATTAATTGTGCCTTTGATGTAATTTAACAAGCTTAATAAAAATATTATACATGCTCAGTAGGGAATTATTAAATTTTCATGATTTGGTCAAATCAAAACCAATTACTCTGAAACAAGGTTGTGCATGGATCCTTATAGAGAGCTATGTCCCTATGAAATTCCAGCTTTCAAATCTCAACCCTTTCAACTGTATAGCTATTAAAAAAGCATAGCATCATTGAACTGGAAGGGACCTCAATAGGTCATCTAGTCCCGTCCCCTGCACTCATCACGGGACTAAGTATTTTCTAGACCATTCCTGACAGGTGTTTGTCTAACCTGCTCTTAAAAATCTCCAATGATGGAGATTCCACAACCACCCTAGGCAATTTGTTCCAGTGCTTAACCACCCTGACAGTTAGGAAGTTTTTCCTAATGCCCAACCTAAACCTCCCTTGCTGCAATAGGCTGCAACTATTTATTTTATATAATACTGTGTTTTTCTATTATATACACATTTCTGCCATGTTTTTGCTCAAACTTCCGCACAAATGTACCAAAAATACCAAGCCTGAAAAATATAAGCATGAAAAGTGAGACTAGCAGAAATTTACGAAAGAGTAAAAACAGGAATTAAAATAAAAAGAAAAGGAGTACTTGTGGCACCTTAGAGACTAATAGATTTCCACTCCATACGGCTAAATGCAGTGCCTTGCATAATGACAGGTTTCAGAGGAACAGCCGTGTTAGTCTGTATTCACAAAAAGAAAAGGAGTACTTGTGGCACCTTAGAGACTAATAGATTTCCACTCCATACGGCTAAATGCAGTGCCTTGCATAATGACAGGTTTCAGAGGAACAGCCGTGTTAGTCTGTATTCACAAAAAGAAAAGGAGTGCCACAAGTACTAAGGTGCCACAAGTACTCCTTTTCTTTTTGTGAATACAGACTAACACGGCTGTTCCTCTGAAACCAGGAATTAAAATGGAAATCAGTATGGAGCCTTCTCTGTAATGGCACTTGCCACTATTATATATTTATAACCTGTTAACAGGATTTTGTGAACAACTTGGAAAATGATTTTTTAATCTATTCCCAGGGTTTATTTCAGATATTTGATTTGTGAGCCTCAAATTGGGCCTGCAGTACTGAACGCTGGCTTGAGACCTTGCTGAAAATCAGGACCATAGGGTCAGTGATCTGACAACTGATCTACATGTGTGCACAGAGGTGAAAAGTTAGCACAGCATGGGCTTCAGAGTGAGTAGAATACATACACAGGATCAGTGTCAGGCTTGCGCTACCTGCACTGAAGCCTGCTGCTATTGTTACCTGCACTAGCTGGATTCAGGTTAACTCAGGCTTTTGCTATGTAGACGTACCCTAAATCAGTGTATGAGAACAAAGTGAATTCCAGCTTTCCATTAAGCAAAGAAGTCATGGAGTCGCTACCCTGGCGGGCTAGATAACAAAGTAGCATCAGTCCAATTTTACAGCTGTTGAAAGGTGAGGTACAAGAAAATTCAACAGCTTGTCAGTGAGGCATTGTTATGTAGTGGATTAATCACATGTTTAGTAATCAGGAGACCTGAGTTCTAATACTGGTTCTAACACTGAGTTGCTGTATTATCTTTGGCAGATCTTTTAGTCTCAGTTTCCCTAACTGTAAAATGAGGATATTATTATTTATCTGTTTTATAGAGATGTTGTCAGACCTACCCAATTAATGTTTGTAAAGTGATATCTATACGCCCAAACTTTTATTCATCTCAGTCAGTGGCAAATGTGAATATAATTCAAGAAGTCTGGGCTCTCAATGCCCTGTACTGATTCTTGTAGGCAACATAATTTCTAGAGAGTTGTTCTTGATTTATGCCCCTCTTCTTCCTTCAGTTCCTATTTCCTGCCTGGGTTTTACAGCCCTGATATGTTGAAATCTGTATAAGATTTGCCAGGTTTGTCAAGCCCTTGAAAGGTTAGATTTAGCTGAAGCATTTCACATCACCCCAGGGAGCATACCCACTTTGGGATGAACAGAAAAACTGGACAGGAAATGGGGGATGGAAGCCTCCAAAACTGGGGATGGAAGCCTCCAAAAGTATCAGATTCCACCTGAACAAATATACTTAACAGGAACTCCTACTGCAATCCCATGATAAGCTTCCAGTGTTCTTAATTTCAAATGATGGAATCAATGTCCTTCAAACTTGGCTTGTTCCTTCGATCTCAACAAATTGTAAACAACAAAAAGAATCCAAGTTTGAAAAAAAATTGGTTCCCTGGTGATGTATTATATATGCACAATATTTCTTACTGAAACATGAAACAAGTTTATTGTGTGATTTTAACACACACGGAACTGTAGCAACATGGATGTTGCTGAATCTTTTAAAAAGATTCACCTCTGGGCAGAAACCATATATGGAAAATTTCAGTCCAAAAGGATTTTACATCAGAATAATATGAGCAACTGAAAAGGAGGTTATATATGGAAGTTGCATTCTAATTTTAACTATATTGTGGCAAGATCTGCTGTTCCAACTATAATATAAAGAGCTCAGTAGACAGTATTTGAAACATATAGCATGTTCCCAAAGATGAGTTACATTCCCGATAGTAACTGCATTTCATGTCAGCAGAGTCAAAAATAGGAACATTTATGTGACAGCCTTCAGTATAGGCTAATATACACCAGTATGAATTACTGCCAACATAGAGGTGTGTTGTTTTTCCCACTAGTCTGCTGATGTTATAAGAAAACATTTCCTGAAGGTTTTCAGTGTCTCATGTATTTCAAGAAGCTAGTACTGTTTACCTTTTCACCCTGAGGAAAGTGAAGCTGTTGGAAGGGTGTGTGATTGTTTTAGTGAAGGTATTTTAGGTATTGGACTAATTGGATGAAGTACATGTAGCATGTGTTCTTGTAGTCAGAGCAGGGCAATTTTCTAGAGGAACGTATCTTTTGCTGTATTTTTAGCCTTATATGAATTATTAAACATACTTATAATAACCTGTGCCAGATTCAAATAGTGTGGAGGAAGTGTTAGAATCACCAATGTCTCCAGTCCCCGTCTCCCACCAGGAAGCTCATTCTACTGCTTCTCTCCAGTGCTCTTGCTCATTCCATCTTCTTCCTGTTTCCAAGATGATCTATTTTATCGCCCCAGCTACCATTTCCTGAGCTTTAGCCACACTCAAGGTTCAGTAGACAAGAGGGCTCTGTGGGCTATTGCACTGTTCACAAATAACTAGGACCCTCTCTGATTGGACCAAAGTATCCAGATCAATAGAGCAAGGTAGACAATTTCTATTTACATTTTCTCAGCCTATGTTGCATGTCATCAGGCAAAATTCCCACTGAAGGAACTTGAAAATTTTCCTGAGTAATGATAATAGGATTGTTGCCAATAAAGGTAGAGATATAGAGTGGGATATGTAGGATTCCAAATGTAACCCATGGATTTTTAATATGAAGCAAGTTCTCCACAAGTGCTTAACTTTTCAGAGGAAACTTATTAGAAAAATTACATCTTGTGTTAAGTATATGCATGCTCCATACTTTATCTTCCCACTGTACGTCTTTCATAATTTGTATGTGCATGGCTGCTTCTCAGAGCAGATAAAGTCTTCACACTTTCTTTGAAACAGTCATGACTAATTTATTTTTTAAAACACCTTTAAATGTTGGAAATAATTGTTTCCCAAAATAGCACAGAATCAAAGTCCATCTGTGGGGAAAGAAGGAGAACATTAGCTTGCTTTATTTGACCTACTTAATTAATTTCTGTTAAATTTAGTAATGTAATGCTAGGGAGATACTGTAGGTGGGTTACTGGATTTGCATTTCAGCTTTAGAGATCCAAGTTCAAATTTTGATTAGGTCCCAAATGGCTATGGGTTTGGAGGTGGCAGGTGCTACTACTTGGGAAGAATAGTGTAGGAGAGTGGCAAAGGCAGATAACTCTTTATTTTTTGACTTCCAATTTGCCAAAGGAAACAAAACTTTGAGAGTCGGATCTCATCCCAGTCTTTAGTGCCCAATGGTGCAACCCTTCCTCAGACAAAATTCTCACTGAAACCCTGAGTAAAAAACTGCAGGATTGGGCCCTTAGTGACAATTTCTCTGTACCACAAAACTATCATACAATTTAGCATGCTGTATGATTACCTTTCCAAGCCCTGATGAAGATCTCTGTGGAGCTCAGAAGTTTTTCTCTTTCACCAACAGAAGTTGGTCCAATAATACATAGTACCTCACCCACTTTGTCTCTAATTTAGCATGTTGGCATTTTTTCTCTAGAGAAGTCCATTACCAGAATAGCAGGTGCTAGTTGGCAAAGATCAGAGCAAACAGGACAGTGAGAGTTGAGATGAACAAAATGAACTATTTTCTCTTTGTATATTTTGTATGTGAAAGATGAAGTCTGCACAATTTTTTCATAATAATCCACTCATTTGACCCAGCACAAGGTTTGTCTGTTACTCCTAGGGTGACCAGACAGCAAATGCAAAAAATCGGGATGGGGTGGGGGTAATAGGAGCCTATATAAGAAAAAGACCTAAAAATCGGGACTGTCCCTATAAAATCGGGACATCTGGTCACCCTAGTTACTGCCAGCAGACAAACTGGGATACATTTTCAAAGTGAGTATAGTGAATATAGAGAATAGTCCAATTGCTAGGGTAACATTAGTAACTGATCACTGTGCCTGCACAATTCAGGGCCATCTTTTTGGTCCAGTAGAAAATAGTCATATTTTTCTCTGGCACATATGAAAGACCCAAACGTATCTTACCTAGCTAGCTAGTTTATACCATGCTTATTGAGGCATTTGAACACTATTTGAGTCAATGGGACTACTCATGTGAGTTCGGCTTTGCAAGACTGGGTCTTATAATTTCCCAAAGGAAATCTCACAATTTTGAGTCCAGAGTTGTTTTGCTACATAGAGCAGTTTTTCCCCCCTCACAAAGCTGCTTTTCATTTTCATGGCAAACAAGCAAAGGACTTGAGGCAGAGACTGCATATGTCTTGCTTCTTAAGAAACAAGTACAAATATTCCATGAGCAGCGAAAAAATTTTTTTATAAAGTTCCAGTCCTAACAGTAGAACAGGTTGGGGATCTTGCATAACACCTGCCACCTGTACAAGGCTATTATTTCCATAAACACAGAACTGACCAGGTAATGCCTTTAAGAAGACAACAGTTTTTCTGAAAATGAAGATCAGAGGGATCAAATACAGATTATCTAAATTCATCCCATTGGTTTCAGTGGGACCAACCATTAGAGTAAAGGGAACAGGATTAGATACTACTGAACAACCCTGAAAGGATGTTTTGCAATTCAACTCCCACTTTCTGGGCAAATCTGCACATTTTTTCCAAACTCCATTTGTTTTATTTTGCACGAACAATTGTTTTAATGACATAATGCCCCATGTAGGATTAGCTTCAGATATTTTCTGCACACGTTCAAAATATATTTAAAATCCCCTATTTTTCACAGTAAGAACTTTGGCATTAAAAATGGGGGGAAACTTTTCAAAGCTAATTGCTCATTTATAGCTTATTTACAATTAAATAACACTATTTTTGGATGTGCTTTACATTTAATTAACTTTAGCTATCACAGAAACCCTGTTGCATTGATTAAACTGTTTCTCTTGTACTGCATATTTGCCAGATAGTAGAAGGCAGTTATTGTCCTGCTTGCTACTAAAATGAATGACAGAAAAAACATATTTACTTCTGCAAACCAATGTCTTACCAATAATATTCCTCTCAAATTGTCTCCAGACACCAAGATACCTGAATGTTTAAGCATTTATCTATACAAATACAGCCTTGTCTCAAGAGATCATCTGCCAGACAGGAACTGGCCTGTCAGCTTCATCTCATCAAAAATACTTTCAGTGCCATGAGCTGAAGGCAGGTTCCAATTGTTAAGTCATTCTTGCCTGGATTGAATTTAAAGTCAGGCTCCTGTCCTTAACAGAAGTAGCTGGAAATGATTGTTCAGAAAGAGGCATTAAAATCATATGTCTAATAATTATTCTTTTGACTCCTTTACCCTTCTGCTTTTTATTTTCATATCCACTGGAAACTGAGGGCAGTGTATACTGCATAAGGGCAACAAAAACTGCATAATAGTTCTTGTTTTGGTACATTCACTTAGTAGTGATTTATTAAGGGCTGCTGAATAAGCCTGATTAAAATGCATAAACAGTTCTGAACAGTAAACAACCATGTCTAAGGATGAAAAAATGGGACCCACATGCTGTGCATGGAAATTGCCCTTAACAACATGGCCTATTGTTGAACAGATAGGAAGCCAAAGGTTGCTTGTAATCAAATTTGAAGTTTCCCATCACTTATAAAAGCAACACTTCCTTATGTAAACGATTCAATTTGTTGTTAAAAACTGCTTCCTGACTTAATCCTTACAGGAACCCAGGATTTCTTTTGCTTCTAGGTAGAAAGACAATTTCAGACAGAAGAGCATTTAGATTTTAAAAAGGTAAAACAAATCACTGAGCACAAGCATTCCCCCAGAAATAAAATCTAAAGATTTTAGATTTAGATTGAGGTTAACAGGGAAAATACTGAACCAGCTCAAAATTATTCTCTTTTGAAACTCTCCTGCAGATAAAAGAATGCAAAATAATGGAGAGAAGTATGGCACAGCACAGCAGAACCTCAGTTACTTGGTGTAATGAATGGAAGACCATTGCAGATTATAAAAGTAAAACTAGTTAAATACAGGAATTTGCAAAGAAAGGGTTAAATCCAATATCCACTGGAACCAACAGAAGTTTTTCCACTGACTTCAATGGGCTTTGGATCAGGCCCTGTGTGAACAAACATGACTTATAAAAATCAGATACTTTATTAGTTTATTTTAACAAAGTAGTTGAGTTTTACTGATAATGCTTCAAAGCAATGAAGTCAAATCCCAACTACATTGTAAATCCTGTGAGGTGAAATCCTGGCCTCTTTGTCCACAATGGGAGTTCTGCCATGGACTTGAGTGGAACCAGGATTTCACCCATTGTGTTTCGGGACCCAGTTACAATGTGTTGTCCCCTGATGTAGTTAACCCATGGTTTGGTCTTGCAAACCCTATTTTAACTCAAGTCCTAAACCTTGCTAAACAGTTGAAGGACATACCATGATTCAGGAGCAGGGCTCGATATACTTCAGTCTAATCTACACTACGGGACAGAACCAAGTTTTAATAATGTTGTAACTGGGGTCCTCCATATGGCAGAATATTTCAATCTTCGCTGAAAGCAGGGTTGGGAGGAAACAGTGTTGTGCTGAACCCAAACATTTTAACCCAAAAATTAAATTGTCCAGCATAGGTGAAATGTGGCAGGATGTTATTTTAATCTATAAATATGTTAAACAGAATTGTCATTGGAAAAAAAAACATGGAATGAACTCCAATAAACAGTGTGCTCTGAGCTTGTCTGGATGAAAAAAGATATTAATCTGGGATTTTCAAGATATCTGGCAAAACTCTGCAAAACTGTTCTACCAACAAAGCAGAATTGTCAAGATGAGAGGAAATTTCCTCATGTAGCCTATCAGAATGTGCTTTAATTGGACAATGTTTATGCAACTAGTCTGCCACCCTTTAGGGCATTTATTTTAGGTGGCGCATTTGGTGATTTACTGAACATGGCAGGGAGCTTTGAATAGCCACATCCTCACCATAATGATCAGCACTGGCATCATCATTTGTCCACCACTATTCCATCCCCTATCATGTCAATTTCCACCCTCACATTATTTCTTCCCCCCTCTTTCTCTCCTCTCTTTTTGCCTTCTGTCTAATAATAATCCTAGTTAGGCAAGCAGGACAAATCTAACTTTAACACATTGCCGTGGTCAATTTGGCAAGTTAAAAATCATAGAAAAGTAGGGCTGGAAGGGACCTTATGAGCTCATCTAGTCCAGACCCTTGTGCTGAGGCAGGACAAAGTAAACCTACCATATTCCCAGACAGGTGTTTGTCTAACCTGTTCTTTAATACCTCCAATGATGGGGATTCCACAATCTCCCTTAGTAACCTGTTCCAGAGCTTACCTACCCTATAGTTGGAAAGTTTTTCCTAATATCTAATCTACATCTCTCTTGCTGCAGCCTAAGCCTATTACTTCTTGTTCTATTTTTAGTGGACATAGAGAACAATTGATCACTGTTCTCTTTATAACAGCCCTTAACATGTTTGAAGACTATTATCAGGTCCCCCCTCAGTCTTCTTTTCTCGGAGACTAAACATGCTAAGTTTTCTTAACAGGTCAGGTTTTCTAAATCTTTTACAACTTTTGCTGCCCCTCCTCTGGATTCTTTCTTAATGTGGTGCCCAAAATTGGACACAATATTCCAGCTGAGTCCTCACCAGTGCTGAATATAATGGAACAATTACCTCCTATGCTTTATATAAGTCACTCCTGTTACTACACCCCAGAAAAATAATAGCCTTTTTTGCAATTGCACCTCATTGCTGGCTCATATTCAATTTGGAATCCACTATAAATCACAGAGCCTTTTTTGCTGTGCTACTACCCAGCCCATTACTTTCCATTTTGTATTTGTGCTTTGATTTTTCCTCCCTAAGTACAGAACTTTGCACTTGTCTTTACTGAATTTCATCTTGTTGATTTCAGACCAACTCTCCAATTTATCAAGATCATCTAAGACTGTTCTCCAAAGTGCTTGCAACTCTTCCCAATTTGGAGTCATCCGCAAATTTTATAAGCATACTCTCCATTTCATTATCAAAGTCATTAACGAAAATATTGACTAGTACTGGACCCAGGACAGACCCCACTAGATATGTCCTCCCTGTTTGACAGTGAACCATTGATAACTGCTCTCTGAGTAGAGTTTTTCAACCAGTTATGCATCCACCTTGTAGTAATTTCATCTAGACCACAGTTCCGTAGTTTCCTTATGACAGTGTTATGTGGGGCTGTATCAAAAGCTTTACTAAACTCAAGATATATCATGTCTTCTACTAAAATGATTGCCAAGCAACCAGATCTTTGTAATAAACTTTGTTTGCCATACTCTAGCCAAAGGAAAACCAGGGCAGCCTAGCCAAATATCTTCCTGAGCCTGAGAAGTAAACCCAGGGTCTAGGAGTGGCTAAATGGGTCATCTGCTGTGTTTATGGTCTTCCAGTAATTGCAAGCCTCAGAGACTGAAGTTGCACGTTCCTGTCTTTTGCCTTTCATTTCTCTTTCCCTTTTTGTGTGCATTTATCTTGTTTAGTTTTAGAAAGAAACAGCACTGAACTTAAAACAACAGAACCTGAGAGCTACCACCTATACCCACTTTTTTTCCCCATTAAGGACATTTCATACCCTGTGAGAGACTTTCAACCAAGAATCTTTCCCTTAAAAGCCTTTTGGGGCTAGATTGTGACTTTAGGCACAAACCTAAGCAAGAGGTGGCACATAAATTGTAGCACTCCAGGATTAGCCCTGGGAGGCATTGTAATTATATTGCAATCATGAAGTGCAATTGCGATTCTAATAGTCATATGCAAGATTGCTTTAATCTAGCTTGGCTAGTGGAGTAGCGACACCACAGTAGTTCATGCTTAGCATGGACTAGCCTGTCAGTAATTACCCAGGCTTCCAGGTGGGCTTGTAAAGCCTGTGCTGAAGCCCTTGGTGCTGCAGCTTCACTGTTCTGGGACCCAAGCTAAGTAGATTAAAGGTAACTCAGGTATGTCCTATTCAAGCTACAATATCACCCTGTGATTGCTGCATAAACATACTCAGACATACCACTGATGTGTGTTACCCAGCACAATCCTTGTTTTATCCTTGCTCCCAGAGAGCAGTAATTCACTGCTGGCCTATACCAGCTGTGAACTAATTGCTCCCCGCAGCTACTTTGGCAAGCAGGTGGGATGGGAGGGAAAAGGGGGCAAGCAAGACTTCATCTCATTTCTACCACTCTCACCTACTCCAGGGAAGAACTAAGTGAGCAAATAGCCCCACTTACTCCTGAGTGCCCAGACCTAAATTCTCACAGCCTAAAGTTTTTAATCCCTTTGAGTGGGCAAGTAATCTGACGTCTTGTCTACATGGTGCCTTTTAGTCCACACCAGGTGGGGAGAAATTCTAATGCACATCAATGTGTTGTGCACTAACAAGGCTGCATGGACCTTGCTGGTGCACACAAAAAGTTCCCTATGGGGTATTAACATAGTCCCTATCTACCTTTGTTATGTCATAATCACCAGAATATGTATGTTTAAATTATATATAAAGAATATGAATGCACTTTCAGCCTGTATGAACATTAGTGCTTTTCAGGCTTGCCGGTGTAAATGAACACTGTTTCACAGCCTTTACTAAGGCAAAGGTGAAAGCTAAAGGCCACTCTCTGCCTGTTAACTTTGGGTGTTAGCCATTTTGACATTTGAATACAAATAACTGGTTTGTTTTTTAAAAAAAATCTACAAAACTGGTTGGTTAATCAATGTATCACCTCAATGCTTTACCCATCTTTTTGGTGACTTTTATGTGTCTTAAAACCTTAAGAACACTTTTCTGAGACAACTTTCTTTCAGTCAGATTCCTGAGGTTGAGCTCCTTAAATATTTTAAGTCTGATGAGATTTCTTATCCTGTAGGGATGTAGAGGCTATATAGAATAGTATTGTGTTATGGTGAAAGATTGGAGGGGGGGGATTAATTTTAAAAAATGTGACAATGAATGTTTTGATATTTTGATTGAATGGGTGTTTATCTATTGCTGTTTGTCAGTCTGTCTTGTTTATTTAAGACTTGAACCTGCAATTGACTGTTTTGCAGGAACTTATCAATTTAGTCAAAATTTTAATTGAAAAATTATCAGAATGTTACATTTCAATAAGGTCAAAGCACTTCATTTTGACTTTATTTCAACTATTATATCATATTCAATTTTATCAAAAACAAGTGCTTTGATAAGGTCATTTCAATATTTGCAAAGGTTTCCAGAAATTTCATTTAACGGGAAGTTTTGACTTTTTTTGTTCCAGTTTGAGATCAAAGAAAATTTCAAAATGTCAGAATTTCCCACAGAACAGAAATTCTGATTTTGACCGGCTCTATTAGTACAGGTTTATATGTATTTAGTTGTCTGGTTGTTACCTCTGAGGCAGGCATGAATGGATCACGTTAGCTTCTCTCCAGCTACTATATAGTATGGAGTTAAAGATCACCATTACAGTTACTTCACTTTGACAGTTACAAGGTACAGATTATCCACTGCTGCAGCCTCATCTGTTTCCAGGTGGTCCATTTTATTATTGTTTACTTTTAAACTTAACTTATTCTGGTTTGACTCATTTCCAGATTCCTTTTAGTTTTGTTTTCTTCCCCAGCTGCCAAACATTTATCTGTATAGTAGCATATTTTTACATCTCTGCTTGGCAAACATTGATGTGAAGAAGTTATTCACCATCCCTGCACCATCCACCCTTTCTTCACAGGAGAACCTTAAATTTCTCTCACCAGCCTCTTGCTCCTCATAAAATGTACTTGTCTTTCCATTCACATCTTATGCAGCAACCTCTCTTTCTGACCTTATTAAAATCTTTTCCTTACATTTTCCCCTTTTAAATATTACATTCTAGCCTGGATCTTAGTAGTTTTATATCATTATGCCTTTTAGACCTTAGATCTTATTTTTCTTTGATCACTTGCTATATTTTTCTGGTTATGCTGGTTCTATTCAATGTCTATTCTGTTGTATTGGTTCTTTTCAATGTCTAGTGTTATGCACAATAGTTGTTCTACCTACAGTTAACCTTTGCGGCCCTTGCAGGCTCATATTTCTCTTAAAACATATCTTAGTTTCTTTATTATAATTACTATTTAACATTTACATCCTGGTAACACCTATAGGTTAGCCAGGTCAGAGCCCCATTGTGCTAGGCACGGTACAGATAGAAAATGACAGTCCTCATGAGTATTACTCAATGATGGGTGCATTGTTCTAGATGTCCCAAGGATGATATTTTAAAACATTTCTCTTTCAAGAAATTAAATGTGAAACAACACGTGAAGTCCTACAGTACAGCATGGACCTTCAAACCTGGCAGTCAGGGCCCCATCTTATTTGTACAATTTTATTCTTGTATATTATATCTATTGGCAATTTGCATTAATTTTCAGACTTGTTTTTCGCACCTCCATTTTTACCATTCACTGCCCCTATATTTCTGAGGTGAAACTCTGGCCCCATTGAAGTTAATGTGAGTTTTTGCCATTGACTTCAATAGGGCCAGGATTTCATTCTGATGTTCTCTTGCATTGCTTCACCTTGGTGAGCTCCTTTCCCTTATATGATTTATCTTGCTGACCCAGGGATAGATTGTGCCTTGCCCAAGTGTGCACAAGGAAGGGGCACAAGGACCCTCAGCCAGGTGCAAAGGCTAAGCAAAATGTCAGTCATTGTGTTCAGGGAGTGTCAGGCCAGCAGCTAGCCACAGGTGCTGACTTTGTCCTTTCCTAGGGAGTGCTCAACACCACTCCACCCTAAGCCCTGCCCCCACTCTACCCTTTCCCCCAAGCTTGCACCCCTGCCCCACCTCTTCCTGCCCCCTTCCTCGAGCACACCCTGCCCTGGCTCCTCCCCCCAGCGCCTCCTGCATGCATTTAAATAGCTGATCCGCAGTGGGGGGAGGCAAGGGGGGTGCTGATTGACAGGGCTGCCGGCGAGCAGAAGGCTCTGGAAGGGATGGGGAGGCAATGATGTGGGGGCTGCTGGTGGGTGCTGAGCACCCACTATTTTTTTACCGTGGGTGCTCCAGCCCCAGAGCACCCAGGGAGTTGGCACCTATGCTGCTAGCTACTCCAAACAAGCTATAGAGTTGGTTAGCCTATGGAGAGAAAAGTACACTGCATCCCCTATAGGAAGCAAAGGACTACTTGTGGCACCTTAGAGACTAACAAATTTATTTGAGCACAAGCTTTCATGAGCTACAGCTCACTTCATCGGATGCATGCAGTGGAAAATACAATGGGGAGATTTTATATACAAAGAGAACAACCCTATAGGGGTTTAGCAGCAGCTGCAGTCCCTTTTTATGCTAAGGAATTCAGGGAGACTGCCACCCAGTGTTCCTGCTGAGCAAGTACAGCTCCACTCCACACCCTACTTAAAAGCCACAACAGGTGAGAAGCGGGCCCTCACAACAAACATAGACTAATCATTTTACCCAAAGTACAGTGCATTGAAAGTGTCCAGAACCAGTACACCACACCTTCATGTTCAAGCATTCACATAACTTCAAACACAAGACTTTAAAACAATCAACAACCTACTAATGTTTTTATGCTAGGTTTTATCTAACAAGCCATCAAGTTGGATAATTCTACTGTTAAAGGAACAATAACTTTTAGTGGATTCTGTTAGATTAACTACTTGGCTTTCAGTCTTTAAGAGGAACAGCAGCTGGAAGTACAATTTATAAAAATGTTTGTTGACACTGTACCTAAATGAACAAAGAGAAAGTCCCACGTTATTAAAGTGATAAATTGAGGGTGCTTCGTGTTTACAGGGGAATGGCAACATCTCAGATTAAATACATCTGAAGGTCAAAGGTCAAGGACTTAATTAGCCCAAGATACAGTTATTGCCAAATCAAGAAAGCACGCTCAAATTATTATTATACTGAACTGTGTGCACTGCCCTTTCAGCCCCGTGTTCCTCTTAGCTACTATAAAACTGTACTTGGCTATTACCATGAGAATTCTCCATCCATGAAGCTAGAGTAGACTTGGCCAGGTCAACCTTTGGCCTCGTCCTTACTCCACCACTCTATCTAAGAGTGGCCTTCTCAGTATCTTCTCTCACTCCTATTTGCCCTTTGAAGAAAGCCCCTCTCTCCCACTAAGTGTGATTCCTTTAAAATTTATATTTAATATCTGGAGTTAGATGGAAAGACAGGGTGAGAATTAGAAGCTGAGGTGACCATGTTTGCATGGGCAGGTGGATAGGAAATCTGAGAGCTGCAATATATCAAAAGAGAGAGAATTGTAGAATCATGGTATAGTTACTAAAAATTAACCTCACAGTTGGTTATACAAATCCCAGTACTCTGGTTTATTATGGCTCCCAGCTGGATAGTGCGCAGGAGTTTGTGTATCATATAGTTATTGAGGATAAATTATACAGTCATTATACAAATTGGCTCCACTCAGTCAGTCTGAGAGCATAGACCGAGAAATAAATGTCAATGTGTATGTCAGTTAGAGTACAACATCCCTGCTCTCTGGTTGATACAATTCCATCTCAGTGTAATTGCAGGGATTTGACATTCCTGTAGCATATTCTGGTTCTAGCTTTTGTGTTTGTTTGTTTATTTTGTATGATTACTCTGCTAATTGGGCCAAACAAATTCATAGTGCATGTTAATGAAGTAAAAAAAATAATTTCAATTGGACTAATAAAGCTATTTTTCTCTCAGGCCATTTGGTGTAATTCAATTTTTGATATGTGTTGTAGATATATTAAACAGAATAACAAATGCTTGCCATATATTATACATGTCAAGATAAAAAGGTATGACAAATACCCCATCTAGATTTGATTTGTACACAAAATAAAACTTCCCTAATTTCGCTTTTCACTGAGTCTGGGAAGTTAAAATGCAGTCCCATAAACATCTATGGCCATTTTTATTTTCTTAAATCACAGTCTTGCTGCATGAGTTTGATAAAAACCCATACCCCAGGTAAGTAGGATTTTATTTGGGAGGGATGCTCTGTGTTGAAATATTAAAGGCAAAATTATCTTTACATTTTCTTGTTTCCCACAAACACACACACAAAACACTTAATACTTGACTGGTAAAAGTGAGACCACTTGGGTTTGCAAATTTGTTGTGACTGTGCTTCTTAGAGAGTGGCAATTGTAAAAATAAAACAGGACCTGCAAATAGCTGCTTCTACAGGTCAATGAGCTCAACCTTTCAAAGAAAATATTGTAATTGATTAAAAACCAGAGCTTTATTTGGTGCCTTAAATATCAAAGCACAATTCAAAATATACTTAGGCATTGGCTACACTGTTATGAGTTGAGTGCCAACCCTGCATGGGGCTGAGTGCCCTCAGCAGAGAGCACTCAGTACCTTAGAGATGGAGGCATTTTATAGTGAATGAAAACCTACAGTGACTTTTGCTGTATACTAAAAAATGACAGACACTGAATGTATCGAAGATGTTGATATTTTAAAGAGACAGAGAGATGATGGAACATGGACCAAGAAGGAAGAAGCCCGTTTTATTAATGGTAGAAGAACAGTTCTATCTTCTCACCATATTCAGGGCCAGATTCTGGGATCCCTACTCCCCTTTAGTAGTGACTGGCTCCTCAAGTAGTCCCATTGAAGTCAAGGAGCAGTACGGTACCACTGAAGGTAAGTAAACAACAGAATATGGCCCTTACTCTATAAATGCTCTGCAGAAAAGTCTGTTAAAAATAGGCTCTGAATTATTGTTTTATTGCCTTTGGAACAAACACACACAGTTACCAAATCCTGTGTTAACAATTGGCAGCGTAGTCCTGTCCTCAGCAAGTCAGTTAATTTAAAAGTTGCTCTAAATGAAACTGGAATTTCAGGAAGCAAAGCTAAGGGATGCTGGTAAATGAATCTCTACCACAAAGGATGAAATGCTGGATTACAAATGAGCACTCCCTTTAGTTAGCTTGCTAAATTGGTGTGCAGGACTGGAAAAAGAGAACAATGAACACCTCCTGACACCAGGCTGTTTGTCTGGTGAGTATCCCTCAGTGCAAATGTTGGTACTGTGGGGGTATTTTCTGTGTTTCTATAAAGTCCTAATGAGCTCCTTGGGTGAGAGTGAAACCCTTTGCTTTTTCACACTGTGCTCAAGACCCATAAACTTCTTGGGGTCAGGCCTAAAGAAAGGGTAATGGACCATGAGGTCCAGCTTAATAGACCCGATATTAACACAGCAGCAAGAATGTCACCAAATGCAAAGTTTAGGGCAGGCAATGAATGAAGTATTTGTTACACTTAAATAATATACAAAGATTATAACAGAGTAGTAGCACTACATCAATGTCATCACTGCAGGACTTTGAAAATACCCCATGTATGAAATAACTTTGCAATGCATCCTTCCATTATAACAACCAGAATCTACACACACTGAATGATATATCAGTATGTGCTAAATGTCATATCTGACCACGAACAACTCATTATTTTAAGACCTTGAAAAATCTCATATATAGGAAACTTCTGTAATGTTCCAGTAATACAAAGTAACACAAAATTTGCATATGAGAAGAAAAACCATTATTTTGGAAAGAGATTCTAGTATTACTGAATCTGTTCATGAGAGCATTTTTGCCGGATTATAGAAAACAGAAGAATCAGATGTGCTCACTCGTGCTCAATCCCGCAGTTCCTTCTTGTGTAAGATTCCCATTGACCTGCGAGCTTGTGCTAAACTATGAACCAATATGAGATCTGAGTCCTCTTGATTCAGATTTAACAAACGTTACAATCTGAGCTGATAAAATAGAGCTCTCTAATGAGATAAAATTGGCAGTCTTCATAACAAGGAGTGCTGCAGACATGGAGAGCAACATCGCAGGTCACCAGCAGAACTACATTTGTAGATATATAAACCTTTCCTCAGCCCTCTCCCGCAATGACAGTGGAGAGGAAGCTGCTTACCTTTTCACTTGAAATCATACAACATTTCATTTCATTTTTATTTTTAAAAAATGAAGGAGGTTTTACAGTTTTCCCCAGTTTGGCTTGTTACAAACATTTTAAAAGAAGTAGGAAAAAGCGGTGTAGTCTCTGGTGAGTTACTAGTGAAACTTGCAAACATGGCAATAATTTTTCTTTTCGTAGGAAGCCTTTTTCTTTTTTTGTGTCTCATAGACCTGTTTTCGCATTTTAATAATTGACGGGGATTGTTAAACACTTTCCAATTTGCATTTTAATTAAGAATGAAAGTTAAAAACTACTCAATGATGGGTGGATGAAGCTGTTTTGAAGGAAGCCCCAGCACAAGTGTGAGGTAAGGTGTTTGGAATACAAAAGTAAAGGTCTGGTCAATCTAATATTTTTAAAAGTTAATTCAGTTTACAACATTAAATATTATTTTGACATTATAAAGAAAAAGAAATGCCATTCGTGTGGCTACAGAACTGGATTCTGATCTCCAGGGCCCGCTTCAGGCACCAGCGAAGGAAGCAGGTGCCTGGGGTGGCCAATAGAAAGGGGCAGCACTCTGTGCGTTATTGGGGCGGCACGTCTTCAGCGGCACTTCGGCGGCAGCTCAATCAGGTGTGGGGTTTTTTTTGTTTTTTTTCTTCGTTGCTTGGGACAGCAAAAAAGCTGGAGCCGGCCCTGCTGATCTCAGCTCCACCTGTGTAACTCCACGGAAGTCAGTGGTAATAAAGCCTCTGATTTGGGGTAAAAATTTGGGGTAAAAATTTACAGAATGCCTGTGTGATTTAGAGCCTAAATTCCACTGACATTCAGTAGAAGTCACAGCAGAATTTTCAAATTTGCTTCAGTGATTTAGGAATTTAAGTCCCAGTTTCAAAAGCAACAGGTATTTACAACTGAGGAGCCTAAATTCCATTGGTTTTTCAATGAGGCTAAATGCCTGTGTCACTTTTGAAATGGGACCTAGGCATTTTGGAAAATGTTACTGTGATGCTGGTAAACCACGTGCCAGCTCTGGCCAAGGCCATAGGTATTAGCTAAGAATGGACAAACTCACAGCTGGAAACCAAACCAGCTCATCTATACATTAGTTTTGTTCAAAATAGGTATTAGTCTCATCAGAATGTGTTGAGTCTTTAGACTCTATGAAATGCTTGTAAGTTGCTGCATGCATTAATCTTACTTGTAATGTCTGTATTGCATGCTATAATGAAATATGTAAATTTTGCGTTATCACTTTGAAATGTTTGCTCTGAACTTGTGAACCCAGTCACAGGAATCATTCCTACCCCTCCCTGCCCATCCAGGAGGACTATCAAAAATTAAGTGGGTCATTATAAGACAAAAGCTTTGTTAAATGCCCCCATCCACCCATGGAGAAATACTTGTGGAAGGCCACCTCATCCCATTGGTTTGAATGCTGGACGAGGGAAATAAAAATAGTTGTCAAGAGAGATGAAAAATCTTCATGTCATCTCATCACCGGGCTAGAGACTCTAAACAGAAGCAAGAGATCACCAGGGTTATCCCTGGGGTTGCCCTGAAAGACAGTTTGAATTGACAGATCACTACAGTTCTGTCACTCGTAGGGTTTAGATTGGAACTCCTTTGTGTTATATGCTTGCTTGAACCTGTAAATAAGAGTTTTTATTCTTTTTCCTTGCTAATAAACCTTATTATTTAGTTTATTACATAATTGGCTTCAGGCTTGGTCTTTGGTGTGAGATCTAAGATACCAATTGATCTGAAGTAAGTGACTGGTCTCTTGGGACTGAAAGCCATGGGAATATTTTGTGATTTTTAATGTAATTGACCATTCATCTCTAAATCCAGCTTGAGTGGGTGCCAAGATAGGCTAAGGGTTTTGTCTGTGACTCCATGGTAAAACTGTTAGTGTGATCCAGGAGCTCACATTTGTTACTGAGTTGATGGGTGTCTGCCATGTTTTTGACAGTCTACCCTGAGGGAGGCACTCATGCTCGTGAGCCATTGCAGACACTGTGACAGTTACCTGTTCATGTTCAGTTATCCAGGGCCTCTCAAGAATTGGCCCATTAAAAATCAAACATCCTACCAACACTCACAATATATGGAGTGATAAATCAGAATTCTCCCAGTTAATATCCTTTTTCAATTGTCCCTAACACAGCTTATAAGTGAAACTCATGAGTCATCACTTAAGCTTTATAATAAAAAAAAAAAAAAAAAAAAGCGTACATTCAGGGGGCCAGACGCTGCTCTCACTTGTATTGCTGTAAATCCGAATTACTTCCAGTTTACTCTGGGAGTTACTCAGGATTTACAGCAACATAAGTAAGAGCAGAGTCTGTCTTATTATATAAACTCTCTGGAACACTATACTGCATTCTTTGGTTATTTGTCCTTGATGTCCTCTTGCGTCCACATTGTGATGATTTGTCTCAATAATCAGTTGTGTCCGTTAGATCACCTTCCCAGTCTTTCCCATACCCACCATCAAATTCCCAGCTCTACTCAACAGCTCAGAGTCCAAACCTGATATTACCAAGGTGACGGAGGTTGGTAAGGCTCCACCCATGCTGATGCTGGGAGAGGAAGAGGGGGTGCAAAGGCCAGATGTCCCCAAAACCCTGCCTGTGCAGAAGAGAGATAGAATGTAAAGTATGTTCTGGTGTTAATTACTTAGATTAATAATTAATCTATTAACAATGTCATTGTAGTTTGTCAGCTAATATATGACAAACTCTTACGTGACGCAGCTGACAATAGTAAAGCCTTTTGCCCTGTGAAACTCCTTTGCAATGACAGACCCCAGCAAATGCAATATTAGTAACAGCCTTCAAACGAGGAAACGAACTTTTTTAACGATACCAGAACATCTTTCCTAAGCAACTATCCAAGCCTTTCCACCAAGAGTATAAGCAACATGGATCTTCTGTTCCAGATATACAACTGCACATTCCACATTTTCCCATCTGATCCCTTATATGTAAAAGGGCCTTTGATTTCTAGAATCTGAATAGAACAACTAACCTTTGGTTATTGTCTCAGTTTTATAAATTCAGAGGAGAGCCCCACTGAGGTTCTGAGTCTTTAGTGTTATAGTATAATTCTGAGAACCATTTTTTTCCTCACATGCAAAAAGCAAACATCTACATTTCTGCGATATAATGGCTACATCCCTGTTTGAGTTTTATTTTATTTACACATGGATCTGCACAGTACAGTGTGTCAGACTAAGTGCCAGACTGTCACAGTGGAGACCAGGATATCAGACCTCCTGGTATGACTGGGGGCAGAGAAGAGAGGATGGTAAACAACCCTTCTGCATTGAAATATTTTACTGCAACATACCAAGCTTGTGTAGTTCTGTTACAAAATGAGGTTTTCAAGTGCTTACCGAGGCTTAGACCATCAGTAGTGTGGTATCTGCATCCAAGGGATCAAGCTCCACCCACTAATTAGCATAACTCATCCCACTGTATGTTTGGTGGGGATGGGGATAATTCTACCAAAAGATAATCTCCATTTTGGACTGTTTTCTCCAAACAAATAACTGTTGCAGAAAGAGCCTGAAAGGGGAAAAAAAGAATGGTATGAATGGCTGGAGTCCTAACTCCACTCTTAACTCTGTGCGCATGCACACCCAATTCATGTAAAAAAAACCTGATTCCCATTTGTGGGGTTGTCTCTTATTCCTAATTTAAGACCAAAACCCCCAAATCTTAGTCCAAGTTCCCTCCTTAGCTGCCTGTTTCTGGGGGGTGGGGAGGTTGTATGTCCCCCTACAAGTCTTCTTATATCAGCTCCTAGTACCATTTTAGCTTAGACTCCCCAGACATGACATTGTCCCTGCGAAATGCCACCGGTATTACTACCAGGGGAATTCTGCACCACTGCGCATGCGCAGAATTCATGTCCCCCACAGATTTCTTTGCTTCCTGCAGAAAAATGACTTTCTGACATGGAAGCAAAGGGAAGTCACAAGAGCGGTCATGCGACCCTCCCCAGCAGTATGTTTTGGGTGCCCAGGGCAGTCAGCAGTGAGGTAAATCACTGTGGATCAAAAGGTAGGACTGGGGAAGACCCAGCTGGTGGCTCCCACCCTGTGCCAGGCTCAGTTGCTAGTCCCAGCTGGGCTGGGGAGGACAGGGCTTCCTATTCCCCTGCATGGCATCCGGTGCTGGGTCAGACTCACCCCCAGATTTCTCCCCCGGCTGCAGGAAGCTCTGCAAACTCCTCCCCTACCCCACTTCCTGCGCCCATTGCTCCTCAGCTGCAGGGGGAGGGATCCCTGTACAGGGAACTGCTCCCCCATCTGCCCAACCCCCATACATCCAGACCCCCTCATACCCAGACCCTCCTGCTGAGCCTCATTCTCCCCCTGCACTTAGAACTCCCTTTGCACCTGGATCACTCTGACAAGCCATTTGCACCTGTATCCCCACCCCACTCCCCCACCACTGAGTCCCCCACACCATGTGCCCCATGCCAAGCTCTATTCCCCCCACACCCAGATCCCCCCCGCCCCGCACAGAGCCCCAACCATCTTCACCTGGACCTCCCTGTAGAGTCCCATGACTGTTGCACCCAGAACCCCCGCATCAAGCCCCTGTGCATCCAGATCCCCCAAGCATCTGGATTCCCCACTGAGCCGCCCATACCCAGATTGCCCCCACAGGACCCTCTCAATCCATACCTGGATCCCCCCACATTAAGCCCTGCACACTTGGATCCTGCCTTGCTGAGCCTGCCTGCCCACACAGAGGAGCAGGGTACTAGGGTGTTTCTGGGGCAGGTCAGGGTTGGGTGCAGCCTCACTGCTGAGTTCATGTCCTGGGACAGGGAGCTGCACAGTGATTTCCCACCTCCATGCAGCCAGTGAGTGGCCTGTGCTCCCCAGTGCCATGCTTGAGCCTCCACATTTATTTGACAAATAAAATTTGAATAATTTTAAAATATTGTGCACATAATTTTAATTTTTTTGGTGCAGAATCCCCTCAAGAGTACTGTATAGGGAAATCTCCACTGGCATAAAGCTGACAGAGGCAGCTTCCATGTCTTTTGTTCTTGAACAGGGTCAGGGAAGAGACATGACAGGGAAGGAGAATAGTGGTGGAATGAGGCTCTACTACCCCTGATTCTCCAATGACAAAAAGTCCTTGAGGGACCTTACTTCAACAGTGTAAATTAAAGCTCCTCCCTGTACCAGGGGGCCAAGTGGAGGATTAGGTTGCTGTGATGAGCTGCCCAAGAGCTCATCCTCAAACTCTCAGTCTCTAATTCACCTGATCTGGAGCTAATGAGATGTACTTGCTCTGGCTGCCAGATGAGTCAGCAGAATAACCCTGGATCTATCTGGAGTATAGATGACAGGAAAAGGTCTGACTACTCCACCATATGGCTGACTCTCTCCTAGGACCTTCTTTTAGGGATAAATTTCTGGAGCCTGTGTTCTCCTGAGTAAGTGACACAATTGTAACACAATATTGCAACACAGCATCATGGCAGCAAGGCTGCCAAACCTAATTTCACAATATTTCAAGTTCATTTCTGCAGGTGGGGGTTTCCTCTTCCTCTGAAAGATCATGCATTTGACCCTGAAATCAAGGAGGCTGCACAAGAGTAATTGAAGGCAGAATTGGGCCCAGCATTTGTCTGTCATCATGTGTATTAATCCTTTACAGGGGAATAGATAGTAGGTTATCATCATTCATTCCAACTTCAGGATGAGGAGTTAGACTTTGTTTACTAAGGTATCTTAGGCATAGGGGGAAAAAAATTCAATACATCCTAAAATCTGAGGCTGAGGTATAATTCATACAAAACATTTTCACTCTTATACTATGTGTGGTCAAAATAACTTCTTGATCATCATCATCATAATGGTAATAAATGCACAATGCATTTTATTTATAGGGCATCCTGCCACGAAAGGTTTCTGGTTGTCTTAAAAATGTAACTAAAAATATATCTTAAAGGAGAAAGGAAATATGGCCTGGGACATTTAATTAAGGTGATCAAAATGCTATGAGTTTTACTACAAAAACTAGGGAATCCTGGTTTTGCTCAGATAAATGCTGCCACATCTTTGTCAGTTGCAGAGAATAGTTAGTAATCGCTCCCTCTTTGCCACAGTTTTTGGGTCAGATTGCAAACTGAGACACTGCTGCCACCACAAGGCCACTTTGTATGACATGTTCTGTATTTCACTACATTGGTTTGACTTCTGCTCCACAAATATCTGTAAACAATCTTGGAGCTTTTCACAAAGCTACTGAGGACATAAATAGCAATGGGAAAGAACTAATGAGCTACCCTAGGGCTGTTTCTAAATTATGGCTAAAAGTTACATTAGTTAAGTGACTGTTCACTTGAGCTGCCCAAGAGCTCATCCTCAAACTCTCAGTCTCTAATTCACCTGATCTGGAGCTAATGAGATGTACTTGCTCTGGCTGCCAGATGAGTCAGCAGAATAACCCTGGATCTATCTGGAGTATAGATGACAGGAAAAGGTCTGACTACTCCACCATATGGCTGACTCTCTCCTAGGACCTTCTTTTAGGGATAAATTTCTGGAGCCTGTGTTCTCCTGAGTAAGTGACACAATTGTAACACAATATTGCAACACGGTCAGGGAAGAGACACGACAGGGAAGGAGAATAGTGGTGGAATGAGGCTCTACTACCCGTGATTCTCCAATGACAAAAAGTCTTTGAGGGACCTTACTTCAATAGTGTAAATTAAAGCTCCTCCTCCTGAATGAGGGAGGCAACCTAGTGACAGAGGATGTGGAAAAAGCTAATGTACTCAATGCTTTTTTTGCCTCTGTTTTCACTAACAAGGTCAGCTCCCAGACTGCTGCGCTGGGCATCACAAAATGGGGAAGAGATGGCCAGCCCTCTGTGGAGATAGAGGTGGTTAGGGACTATTTAGAAAAGCTGGACGTGCACAAGTCCATGGGGCCGGACGAGTTGCATCTGAGAGTGCTGAAGGAATTGGCGGCTGTGATTGCAGAGCCATTGGCCATTATCTTTGAAAACTCGTGGCGAACCGGGGAAGTCCCGGATGACTGGATGTAGTGCCAATCTTTAAAAAAGGGAAGAAGGAGGATCCTGGGAACTACAGGCCAGTCAGCCTCACCTCAGTCCCTGGAAAAATCATGGAGCAGGTCCTCAAAGAATCAATCCTGAAGCACTTGCATGAAAGGAAAGTGATCAGGAACAGCCAGCATAGATTCACCAAGGGAAGGTCTTGCCTGACTAATCTAATCGCCTTTTATGATGAGATTACTGGTTCTGTGGATGAAGGGAAAGCAGTGGATGTATTGTTTCTTGACTTTAGCAAAGCTTTTGACACGGTCTCTCACAGTATTCTTGTCAGCAAGTTAAGGAAGTATGGGCTGGATGAATGCACTATAAGGTGGGTAGAAAGCTGGCTAGATTGTCGGGCTCAACGGTTAGTGATCAATGGCTCCATGTCTAGTTGGCAGCCGGTATCAAGTGGAGTGCCCCAAGGGTCGGTCCTGGGGCCGGTTTTGTTCAATATCTTCATAAATGATCTGGAGGATGGTGTGGATTGCACTCTCAGCAAATTTGCGGATGATACTAAACTGGGAGGAGTGGTAGATACGCTGGAGGGGAGGGATAGGATACAGAAGGACCTAGACAAATTGGAGGATTGGGCCAAAAGAAATCTGATGAGGTTCAATAAGGATAAGTGCAGGGTCCTGCACTTAGGACGGAAGAACCCTATGCACAGCTACAGACTAGGGACCGAATGGCTAGGCAGCAGTTCTGCGGAAAAGGACCTAGGGGTGACAGTGGACGAGAAGCTGGATATGAGTCAGCAGTGCGCCCTTGTTGCCAAGAAGGCCAATGGCATTTTGGGATGTATAAGTAGGGGCATAGCGAGCAGATCGAGGGACGTGATCGTTCCCCTCTATTCGACATTGGTGAGGCCTCATCTGGAGTACTGCGTCCAGTTTTGGGCCCCACACTTCAAGAAGGATGTGGATAAATTGGAGAGAGTCCAGCGAAGGGCAACAAAAATGATTAGGGGTCTGGAACACATGACTTATGAGGAGAGGCTGAGGGAGCTGGGATTGTTTAGCCTGCAGAAGAGAAGAATGAGGGGGGATTTGATAGCTGCTTTCAATTACCTGAAAGGGGGTTCCAAAGAGGATGGCTCTAGACTGTTCTCAATGGTAGCAGATGACAGAATGAGGAGTAATGGTCTCAAGTTGCAGTGGGGGAGGTTTAGATTGGATATTAGGAAAAACTTTTTCACTAAGAGGGTGGTGAAACACTGGAATGCGTTACCTAGGGAGGTGGTAGAATCTCCTTCCTTAGAGGTTTTTAAGGTCAGGCTTGACAAAGCCCTGGCTGGGATGATTTAACTGGGAATTGGTCCTGCTTCGAGCAGGGGGTTGGACTAGATGACCTTCTGGGGTCCCTTCCAACCCTGATATTCTATGATTCTATGATTCTATGATTCACGCCCACATTAGGCATGCACGAGTGAGTGTTGCACTAACATGCTGCCACATTTTGTTAATTACAGCAATGAAAAGTAATCGTTCCATCTTCACCATGACTCTTCCCAAATAGGATCAGGGAAGTAGGAAGTGCCCATATAATTATATATTTCTACTTATGTGATTATGACAATTAATTGTTAACCTCCTCAATAAAAAACTGTATTTACATTGGGACACTGTTCAGAGTAATGGAACCTAGTCAGTTACTTATGTCTATATATGGGGTTAGAGCCTCAGCACCATGTATACGGCACTGACATAGCACCATTGAAGTCAACGGAACTATGACAATACACACCAGCTGAGGATCTGTCCCTTAACCTGCTGCTCTGATAGATGTACACTTACAAAAGCAAAATTCTGCCCAAAAAGTTAAGGAGCCCCTTTTCCCCCTTTGGTTTATATAATATCCAATCCCCTGCACCATCCAGTCTATCTTTCCCTGGGAGCACAGATCAAGTTTTATAGAAAAACACTAGTATTTTGTTTTAAAAAAAACAAAAACACTAGTTTTTGTATAGCTTTGTTTAATGTTGAGAATTCATGAGTCTGTCATTCACTTGGGGAACTTATTTAGTGCCCTGAGATTAAAAGTGGCCACATAAGTATGCGGAATTAGTATCTCTGCGAATTTTAAAGGAGTTTAAAATAATAAACACATAGTAGCCATACTTTCCTACAGTAATTAAAACAACATCTGCTTAGTCTTTCTAGTAACAGCTCATTTAAAAAAAAAATTAACGTTATGGAATAAATGGGTTTACAGCTAGTAATGATTAGGGTGTTTTATAGGTCCCAATGATAACTAGTCAATATTACTCACAATTCCATGGAAGGCCCTCTACAGGTACTCTGGGTTGGGGAGAGGGAGGGTGGACAAATTGGCAGTCCTTAGTAATACCTATAAAGGTAAGACATCATTTCTCCACCCCATCCCCCAAACACACAGGGATCTGCAAAACATGGTATGTTAATTCTGACCCTATCAGTGTTAACTTACATCAGCTCCTCTGCTATACAGTGAATTCCTCTCTAAGTGGGGAGGTTGGAGGGCAGCAAAATATGGAGACATCAGCATTTTGGCTCCTAAATGCCAGCAGTCACAGTGCCAGTGGGCCCAGATTATTCTGGCGTCCAGTGAACTCCGGCAAGATCCATGTAGATCTCAGTAGATCTGCTACTTTGGTGGGCTGAAGATGGACCCCTCCCCCCACTCTGGATGGGGAGAGGGAGCAAATTTTGAATTTCCAATCCCTTAGGCGCCAATAACCCTCACAGGGGCTGGCATGGGCCGTAATTATTTAAATATGCAAGTGGTGTTTGCAAGTGGTTAAATATGCAAGTGATTTCCAAAAGCAGTATTCTAGTTGGGGATGGACAAATTCCACAGATCATGATTCACTCTTATTAAAACAATCAATTATTTTCTAACTTTATTAGAAGCTGGCAGAAGAATGGACTCCCCCCTACCCCCTTCTCTAATGTTATTATTTATTCTGGGGATATTTCGTCTACTAATTTGTTTTTCCTCCTATTCACAAGAGATAGTGAATCTCTTTTGAATTGTTGAGTGCTTTGTACCATTATCTGCAACTAAAACAGCCAGAACCATCTGGAAATTCATTCTTAATGAAAGCATGTGTTTAGAAAATTATAATTTTGCTTTGTTTTCTATTTCTACCATTTTGGTGCCATCACCCTCTTCCCAAAGTCCAGATACAAACAAACATGTTTAAATAATAAGTAGGACTTGAATCTTCACTAGTTTTTTAAATGAGTATAACTACAGAAAGTTTCAAAACTAACTAGAGGATTAACTAGCCCCATAAGGATCAGCCTAACAAATGCCGAAAGCAAATAAACAGGAGTTAGTTGCTGCTTCCAGGCTTGAGCTTCCGTCTTATTTTCACTTCTGCTGAGCCTTCAGTGCACAGCCTCTCTTGTGGACTCCTTATCCCACATCTCTCCTTTTCCTTGCACAGAGCCCTGGAAGGCCTTTTACTCCTTTTCTGCACTGTGGTTTACTGACCCACTTCAAGCCTTGGCTGATCCAGTCAAAAGGTCCTCCACAGGTGATGCCACAGGCACAAAAGCTATAGTGACTATTCTCCTTGTCTGAAGAAAAGATATATTATCTGTCTAGCTCTGTTTTACAAGTCAGTCAGTCATGGAGAGGAAAGATCAGCCCACTCCTATAATGGTCTATACTATTATGGTCACCACTTTTACAAGATTATGACAAATTTTGTACAAAGTGTGCCTTGAGAGGTATCATTTGAAAATTCATAATCTGCTGAGCATTATTGTCTTAGTAAAGTATGCGTATCAACATTATATGCAAAGTTATAAATTGCTACTGTATAACATGTTCCAGAGTTAGAGAGGCAGGTCCATATCACTTTTTCAGAGACAAAGATACCTGTCTGGGGGTGCCAGTGTATCAATAAAAGTTAAGTGGGCTATCAGTTATGTAAGCAGCAATTCTCCAGCAACAGGAGGTTGTGAATAAGAAATTTACATTGCATCACAGCAATGTTTCAAGCCTCACATCTGCAACGGACTACGTGTCACCATGATTCAACAAGGACATTTCTAGCGCAATAAATTGAGTTATAAAGGGGGAGGACTTGATTTCACCTCTCCTCCTCCCATCTCTCTGTTCATGACAACAACAATTCACAAAGAACTGAACTAAGAGGGGAGTGGTCCCAGGCTGGAAGGAGACCCAGCCTGTGAAATTTACAAGTGTATGGGGAGACAACAAAACCTTTGCTTTTAAGTTCATTTAGCTTGTTAAGTTAGGTATTAGCTTGCATATTACTCTTATTTCTTTTGTAACCAATCCTGACTTTTATGTATAATGCATTTATGCACTACCACTTGTAATCATAAATTAACCAGTGTGTTTGGATTAAAGTGTGTGGGAAACTCCATTTAGGATAACAAGGTTGGTACATTATCATTTTCCTTTGATGAAATGATGGACTTATTATGAGCTTGTACTGTCCAGGAGGATACTATGCAGTACAAGATCTGCATTTCTGGGGGACAGTCTGGTACTAACAATTGGTGGGAGTCACCCTGTATGTAATTAATGAGTGACTGGTGAGAGTTCTCCTGTATTTAGCTGCAAGTGAATTTACATGCTGAAGACTGCATGAGCAGACCAGGAGTGGCTGTTCTGGCAGCAAAGCAGTGTAAAAGGCACCCAAGCTAGAGAGTTAAGGGGTCACCATTATTCAACAGTCCTGATTGTACCCTGGGGAATGTCACAATCCCCCCCTTCCCATGATCTGCTAGAGGAAAGAAGTCTCCAGGACTCCGATGAAAGATCCTCCTCAATAGTACAGTAACGACTACATTTATGCCACTTCTGCCTCCTCCAGCCCCCTGCAGAGCCTGACACAATCCTGCTCCTCACACTCAAGGAGTACAAGGATTGCTCAAGGCTAGCACTGACAGCAACAATGGTCTCCCCAAAAGGCACAGGAGGGTGGACTTCCTCCACGCTGGCCACCATAACTGCCCCTACATATAGAGGATGCACCTGGTGCATCCTCTAAAATGGTTGTGGGAGAGGCTGCTCCAGAGATGAATTGTGCCTCCCTCAGGCAATATTGTACCCACAGCTTCTGCTTGGCCATGGGCTTCAACAACCCCATATTATGGGGCAGTGCTTTAAAGGTCCAACTTAGTTTTATATTTGTGCTAACAAAGCCACATGTTGACAATCAGTTTTCTATTGGCTTCACATGAAAAAAAGGGGATAGAGACTGTTATTCCAGGTCAGATGCTGCTTGTTTATATCATAAATGAAAAGTAAGTTACTCCACACCTAATTTATTATTATATATTGGGCCTCATTTAAGAAGTTTTTAAACAGCTGAAATGGCTTCAGTTGTGAGTTGTGTAGGATACACCTCTAACCAGAACTGACTTCCAGAGTCTTCCCTCCACACAGAAGCCAAGTGGAGTGGATTTTGGAATGAGGCAGTATCCTGGAGAATATCACTTGTTACTCCATTTGTCCAGATGAGTTAGCCAATATTCAGGGTCTTGCAGGTTGTTTCTGTTAGGTTGAGACATTTGATGGAGTCTGGTATTTCATTTGATGCAATCCTATTTACAGAGGATGTACAAAGTCCTGTTTCCCTGCACACAGTAGGAAACAAAACAGCAGGAGACAGTTTCTTTGACCACAGTCCCAAGTCTCTTTCCAGCCAGCATTCTACTGGCATTCTATTGACATTCCCCGGGTACAATCAGGACTGTTGAATAGTGGTGACCCCTTATGTATGCATCCGATGAAGTGAGCTGTAGCTCACGAAAGCTCATGCTCAAATAAATTGGTTAGTCTCTAAGGTACCACAAGTACTCCTTTTCTTTTTGTGAATACAGACTAACACGGCTGTTACTCTGAAACCTGTCATTCTACCCAAAAAGCTCTCACTTGCCTTTTTCTGAGGGCCATGCTCCCAGTGCTTGTGCTGGGTATCTTGTACATGGCCTGTGTTTGGGCAGTGGCTCCTGTTGTTTCAGCTATCTCATTCCATAAAGGAGCATAACTGAGTCTTACATTTATCCTGTGTTGTTTCGGCTATCTCATTCCATAAAGGAGCATAACTGAGTCTTACATTTATCCTGAAGGAGCTACAAAGAGATTTCACCCTAACCCCCAGCATCACACACATTAAATGCTTCAACCTACCACAGCCTTCATTTAAGCCAGGTTTCAGCATGAAATAATTGCAGACCTGACTCTGGGATTGACCATTAGCAAGGTCTGTGCTTCCTACAGAAAGCTAATGGGAAGTTCCTTTTCCTACTAATCAGATGCAATGATGAGAAACTCCAGGCTAAAAAATTAGGAAATATTCTCCCTCTTCAACAACAGAAATATAAAATAAAAACAAAATGCTGTATCACGTTACTGAAAGGCAAAGACATTTCAGGTAGTATTAGTGACAGAAGCACTAAGAGTCCCACTTCTTGGGTCCAAAGCATTCCGTAAGGGAAACTTATGATATCTCCTGGTATAATTCAGAATTTACCACTTGGTGGCACCAGAGTTCTGCTTCTCCATTTCGGCTGTGTAGAGGAGTGCGGGGTTCTGCCCTGATATGGGTTTTGCACTGTTTTATGTGCAGGAGTATATACCTTAAACATTGTTGCAATAGTTTCTATAAGTTAAACATTGTTGCAATAGTACAGTTGCTAAAATCTTGCACCACCCAGAAAAAATGAACAAAAACCAAAAACAACTTTAACTTGGCATAAAATGGTCAAAAGAATGTGTGGGGTTTGGGAGGACATTGCTTTGTATGGCAAACTGAATGGATGGATTAGGGCCAAGGCATCTAGAATCATAGAATATCACGGTTGGAAGGGACCTCAGGAGGTCATCTAGTCCAACCCCCTGCACAAAGCAGGACCAATCTCCAATTTTTGCCCCAGATCCCTAAATGGCTCCCTACAAGGATTGAACTCACAACGCTGGGTTTAGCAGGCCAAAGCTCAAACCACTGAGCTATCTTGCTATTTGCTTGTGTAATTGTCTAGAATGTAAAGGCATTTCTTTTCTAAAGCTTGATCCTGAGCTACATGACTCTTATCAAGAGCAGTCAGCCCTGAAATGTTTCAGAGTAGCAGCCGTGTTAGTCTATATCCGCAAAAAGAAAAGGAGGACTTGTGGCACTTTAGAGACTAACCAATTTATTTGAGCATAAGCTTTCGTGAGCTACAGCTCACTTCATCGGATGCATGCGGTGGAAAATACAGTGGGGAGATTTATATACATAGAGAATATGAAACAATGGGTGTTACCATACACACTGTAATGAGCGTGATCAGGTAAGGTGAGCTATTACCAGCAGGAGAAGGGCGGGGCGGGGGGGGGACCTTTTGTAGTGATCATCAAGGTGAACCATTTCCAGCAGTTGACAAGAACGTGTGAGGAACAGTGGGGGGAAGGGGGGAATAAACATGGGGAAATAGTTTTACTTTGTGTAATGACCCATCCACTCCCAGTCTTTATTCAAGCCTAAGTTAATTGTATCCCAGAAATGTGTGTGGATCTGCTGAGTCACAGTTAGCTCTGACTGGCAACTGCGGAACATAGCAAGAAAGTTAATACTGCTATGTCCCCATGTCGCTGCAGTATCTGAGGATTGATTTGTATAACTTCCCCAGGACCACCAAGTACCTTCTTGCAGCCCAGGGGATCTGCCCCTAAATTCAGAAGCTGCTGGATTAGGAGTAAAGCAAAGCATTCATAATCAGTGGCTGAAAATAAAAGAACTGATCCCTTAAATTCAGTGGTATTTCAATGGAAATATAAGATCTATACTCAAACAAAATACAATATTAGAGAAACCTATTAAATTAATATATATTTTACAACAGATTTCAAATATAGTAGATATTGTATGTACAAGCTAGACTAAATTGTATTACACACACAAAAACTACACTAAAAGAACATTAAGGTTGCAAAGTCAAGTGCTCAAAGGTTAGGAAGTGCCAAAGTTAAGACTGACTATGTAACCTTAATGCATAACCACAAAAGGGCCAAATTGTGAAACAGCTTTTAATTATATGATTAGGTTGTTATATTATTTTTTCTACAGGACCACTACCTCATTCAGAGCACAACAAAGGAATGAGCAGCCATTCAAAATTTTGTTTTATCCTCATTATTCAAAGTGTGACCCCAGGCCTTGTTTACTGAGCACTGTACAAATGGAGTGCTGAATACAGAACTATTAATTTCCTCATTATAGTACCAGAGTGCTCCACAAATATTAATGAAATTATCTTCAAAACAACCCTGTGAGGTGGGGGATGGTAATGTTCCCATTTTACTGATGAGGAATAGAGGCATGGTAAATGTTTAATGTGCCCACTAATTTTAGGTGCCCAAGTTAAGACAGCTAGGGCCTGATTTTATCCAGAGTACTTAGAATTCTATGTTCAAAGCACAGCTTCCATTGACTTCAGTTACAGCAGTGAGTGCTCAGCACTTGTGCAAATCAGACCCCAGGGTCTCAATCAGGCACCCAGAAAATGAGGCACATTAGTGACCACATGTGAAGAGTTTGGTTTAAGTAACTTGACCAGCATCACACAGGAACTCTGTGGCAGAGGCAAAGATAGAATACGATTGTCGAAGCCGGTCTTCAACTGCCTTTAAATCATGAGACCAACTTTTCTTAGCCTATCACCTGCCTCATTCACTACAGTCCTTGTAACTTTTGCGAGGATCCTCCAAACAACTTTCTCTTTCACTATACAACCCTGATTCACCCCCAGCCCACTGTTCATCTTATATATTGAATGATGCAGGGGTTCTGTGGAAAAAAATAATATGTGACCATATGATTAAAGACTAAAATAATTGGTATGTACAAAGCATGGACAACCTTAATTCTGGCATTTCCTAACTTTTGAGTGCTTGACTTTACAGCCTATTAACATTCCTTTGATGTCATTTTTCAGTATAATATTACATAGACTGGCAAACAGGGAAGCACAAAATGCTGATAGCACTAGAAGAGTAGGCTGGGACCAAGGAGAGTTCTTCACTGCTAAATGACCAAGAGGAGTTCCCCACCCAGTATACAATAGCTTGAAAATGGCATTTTAAGAACATTAGCATTATTCAGGTTTAGTCAAAGTGGAAAGAGAGGTTATGGGATGCTGATCTTGCAAACAGTATGGGGATAAGTCACCATAAAATGAATCATTTCACAAAACAAGCAAACTAACCGATGCTAGTGAGTCAGGTCAAGTATTATCCTGTGCTGGAATAGCTCACATCCAGGGCTAACATAGTACATTTGTTTAAATAAAAATAAATAAATTAAATAAATAAAAGAGGGCAATGAAAATGAATGAGAGATTTGTAAGTACTTGTTCATCTCTTGGAATTCAGAGATGGGTTCAACTTTTCACTGGGTACCACACTGTGCATGAGTAAAGCTATACTATCAGATTTCCAGATTATTTGCTCAGGATAGCCCCTTACTTTCATAATTAAAATCATACTGAAAGTGCTGATGAAGCAGCAAAAAACTAGCTATGTCAGGTAGTTGTTTATGGAGTAAACTTAAGCGACGATGAAAATTCAGGCGATTTTTCTTACTTGTTAACAATAAAAGTCCTGTGTCAAAGACTCCACAGGGTTTGCACAAAATTGATCATTGGAGAAGTTAATGCTTCAATCAAGCTGCAGTTACTTACAACCCTCATGTGCTTTCAGCAGAAACAATTTTGCTGATGGCAATAGCAACATGGTAAAAGGCATCCCAGATGTTCTGACGGCCTGGCACAGAATGCAGTATCAATCACTTCAGAAAAGGGAACCTCTTGACCTCACTTAAAAGCATGACACAGTCTGTCCAATCTTCAAAGCCAACGGATGACAAAGAAGCCTCTTCATCTATTGCCTCATCTAAGAACCTTTTCTACATCCCCAGTGTCCATTCTTAAGCAGGTTAGGTTAAGTGTGCACCTGCAGATGGCCTGTGAGTAACATATAGGTTCTAGGCAGGAGATGAGATCAGATGCTAGGGTGTCTCTGGCACGGATGTTGAGGTCACCGGGAAGATTGAACCAGAGGTTTCTAGCACCATGCTGAGCAGACGTTCTATTGCTTCCTAAGGAAGTCAACGGGTCTTCAGTGGGATGGTCTGTCTTTGAACCTAGGTTGTTTGTATCCTTCACCTCACAGTTCAGGTGGATGCATTCAAATGTTTTTGTTTCTTGTGTGGAGTCTCATGCATCTGAGCTTGAAGGAGAACAAGACTCCATTTTATTTCTTTTGGCTCATTCTGGATCTCTTGGTTTCTAGACACTCAAACCCATGTTACTTATAAGGTGTAATTTCAAGTTCAACTCCAAGCATATTCACAAAGGGCCACATTCTGCCCTTGCTTACACTTTCTGAAATGCCAGCGAATGCACCATGGAGTAAGGGTATATCTACACTGCCATCACAGGTGATTGCAGCACACGTAAACATACCCAAACTAGCTTTGATCCAATTAGCTCAAGTAACAATAGCAGTGAAGTGGCAGCGACAGAAGCTATACAAACTCATCCAGGATCCTTAGCATGCACTCAAGCAACTAGCCTGTGCTGCTGCTTCACGACTATTGCGGGTCAGACTAGCTCAAGTATGTCTACACATGCTGCAGTCACACCGCTCACGGCTACGTACATACCCTAAGTTACGCTAAGGACTAGATCCTGCCCTCCTCCTCTCCCTCCGCCCCCATCCTGCAGACCTTACTCAGGCAAACTCCCATGGATTTCTTCATGTTGATACACTTGCCATGGAAGGGAACATATGCTCATGTAAGTTGCCATGGTAACCAGTTCTTGGGTTTCCTAGGTGATTTCACTGGCAAACAGCCAAAGGAGGGAACAGTAACAAAGTAGGATCCAAGGCACAAGAAACATGGGATTCCTTGGTGAAAAGTGCTGCTTGAGTGTAATACTGTTAGACTGAAGTGACAAACTATAGCAACTAACATTCAAAACTCCCAGACTTAAAAATATTAGTAAGTGTCAAACATAGGGCAGAGAATCCAACTAAAAATATATTATTTCCATCTTTCTGAAACTGATACACTTTGTGTGTCCCCCTCCCTGGATCTGCTACGCCATGGGTGACAAATCTTGTCAAACCAATAGAATACGATTTCTATAAACTAGCTAGAATAGAAAAAGGCCCAAAAGTGTCCCTAGGAGAGAAAATAGACAGTTTAAAACTGATTAATAGGTTGAAGTTAAGAAGCCTACTAAATATTTTTAATGCTTCATACTAGTAAATAACTTACTGCTCCTATAGCTTGAATTTTTCACAGAATGGTACAATTATTAAGCAAGGGATAGATTTTCCCCAAGCTCCCACCAAGGATGGCAGAGGAGCTACACAGGGTCGGAGTTCCCAGTAGGCATTCTGGCAAAGTCTGCCAGAATTTCTCCTGGTGCCCTCAGCCAGTGGACAGAAGCATGGCCCCTCCACAGCCCTTGAAGACAGTACAGCATGCTCCTCACCCAGCTAGAACTGCTGACCAGTGAAGATGGGGAAGGAATCTTTGCCCTGCTCCTCTCTGGCAGTGAGGAGGAGGGTGTTTGAGAGCTCACAAGGCATGGGGCCTCTCCCCCTTAACAGAACAGAAGAAGATGTGTGCACACAGATGTCCTTTAAGTCTTTTACCAGCATAAAGGACAGGCTGTCAGATTTTCCTCACAAAGAATCATGTGGTCTCCCCAGTCTGCAGAGAGCTGATGACTGGAGAAACACAGGACCAGAGGCCAAATATCCAGCTATTAGCAGAGTAATCCTGATTTAGGTTAATAAGAGCCAGATCACAGGCTGTGCTGAACCAATGAGAAGACTGTCAGAATTGCAGTGGTGTTGAGACTATAAAAAGACTGATCCGGAAATAACAGTAAGCTGTTTCCTTTCTGTTGAAAGAAAAAAAGACGAAGGCCTTTGAGGAGACACTGTACAAAGGACCAACTTCTGCACCTTTTGCAAAGAACGGTTGAGTATCAAAACCATAAATATGAATTAGAAAAGGTTACAGCCAATAGAAGATTTGGCAGTGCTCATGAGGTTTCCTACGTGAATTACACACACCACTAATCTAAAATCAATTTATACCCTCTATTTATATATTGTAACTCACTTTTTATTGGTAATTGTTATTACCAATTACCTTCAATAGAGGGCAAAAGTCTGAAGCTGTTATCACAGACTGAAAATTGTGTGCAAGAGTAAGTCTTAAATAGAATAGGAAATAAGACTAAAGTGAAAGAAAATAGTGGTATGGACGGGTTTATGGTTTGTTTTTTAAGATAGTAATTGTAATTTCCTTTAGTGCCCCATCCCTTTGCCTATCAGTGAACCAGACAAAAGCACCTGATGTCAGGAAGTGAACTCTATTCAGTCTCTTAGCCCTGGTCTACACTACGAGGTTAGGTCAAATTTAGCCGCGGTAGATAGATTCAATGCATTTACACAACCAACTCCGTTCAGTAGACACTAAAGGGCTCCTAAAATTGACTGCTGTACTCCTCCCTGGTGAGGGGAGTAGCCTTAAAATCGACCTTGCTGGGTCGAATTTGGGGTAGTGCAGACGCAATTCGACAGTATTGGCCTCCGGGAGCTATCCCAGAGTGCTCCAATGTGACTGCTCTGGACAGCACTTTCAACTCTGATGCACTGGCCAGGTACACAAGGAAAAGCCCTGAGAAATTTTGAATTTCATTTCCTGTTTGGTCAGCATGGCGAGCTCAGCAGCACAGGTGACCATGCAATCCCAGAATTGCAAACGAGCTCCAGCATGGACCAAACGGGAGACACTGGATCTGATCGCTGTATGGGAAGAAGAATCTGTGCAGGCTGAACTCTGATCAAAAAGAAGAAATGCCAATATATATGCCAAAATTGCACAGGGCATGTTGGAGAGAGGCTACAACAGGGGCACACAGCAGTGCTGCATAAAAATTAAGGAGCTCAGGCAAGCCTACCAAAAGACAAAGGAGGGAAACGGTCACTCTGGGTCAGAGTCCCATACATGCCACTTCTATGATGAGCTGCATGCAATTCTAGGGAGGTACCCTACCACTACCCCACCACGGTCCGTGGACACCTGCAAAGGGGAGAGTCTCACATAACAGAGGGGAGGATTTTGTGGATGAGAAAGAGGAGGAGGAGGAGAATGCGCAGCAGGCAAGAGGAGAATCTGTTCTCCCCGGCAGCCAGGACCTTTTCATCACCCTGGAGCCAATACCCTCCCAAGGCGGGTTCTCAGACCCGGAAGCCAGAGAAGGCACCTCTGGTGAGTGCACATTTGTAACTACACTACAGGGTTTAAAAGGAATTGTGTTTAATGTTTGATTTGCCCTGAAGAATAGGGATGCATTCACGGCCAGTACAGCTACTGGAAAAGTCTGTTAACGTGTCTGGGGATGGATCAGGAATTCTCCAGGGACATCTGCATGAAGCTCTCTTGGAGGTACTCTGAAAGCCTTTGCAGAAGATTTCTGGGGAGGGTTGCCTTATCTTGTCCTCCATGGTAGGACACTTTACCATGTCAAGCCAGTAGCAAGTAGTCTGGAATCATTGCAGCACAAAGCATGGCAGCGAATGGTCCTGGGTTTTGGTCGCATTCAAGTAACATTCCATCTACATCTTTCTGTGTTAGCCTCAGGAGAGTGATATCATTCATGGTCACCTGGTTGAAGTAGGGGAATTTTTGTAAGGGAACAGTAAAAGGACCCAGTTCATGCTGGGCTGTTTGCGCTTGGCTAAAAGGGATCATCCCTGAGAATAGCCACGCGGTGCAGGGAGGGGTGAAGGGATCATCCCAGAGAATAGCAGCGCGGTGGGGTGGGTGGAGGAGGGGTATGCTGCACATCCACTCGAAAACCGCAGCCCCTCCTTTTAAATGGCAAACCCAACGGGCATTGCTTGTTATGGAAAAGGAGGGCACTGCAGTCTGAAACCATTCCCACATGTTATGAAGGCATAAGAAGCCAACCCCATGTACCCTTTGGCTTACCAGGGCTGCCTGGAAACCGAATTCTGTTGTCCAGCCATGTGTAATGTGTCACCATACCGGCAGGCGCTCAATATAAAAGGCAAAATGTGACCTTGTACCTAAAGCACATGTGCTGTCTGCTGTGAATTGCCTGATTCACTGTGAAAGAGTCTCCCTTTTGTTCTCAGAAATGTATCTTCTAAAATTCTACTCTCCCTTTTTATCCCCCTGCAGGTGCAAATGTTTCTATGCTCCCCCATCATCTCCATCCCTGAGGTTATTACAGATTAGAAGGTGAAAAAAACCGCACCCGCAATGACATGTTTTCTGAGCTCATGCAGTCCTCCCGCACTGATAGACACAGCTGAATGCATGGAGGTATACAGTGACAGAGGCCAGGAAAGCATTAAGTGAGCACGATGAGAGGAGGCAGAAGGCGATGCTGAGGCTAATGGGGGAGCACATGGACATGCGCAGGCATCTGGTGTAGCTGCAGGAAAGGCAACAAGAACCCAGACTACTGCTGCATCCACTGTACAACCGCCTGCCCTCCTCCCCAAGTTCATATCCTCCTCACCAAGACGCCCAAGAACGCAGGGGGAGGCTCTGGGCACCCAGCCACTCCACTCCAAGCAACAGAAGGCTATCATTCAAACAGTTTTGATTTGTAGTGTGGCTACAATAAGCAACGTGGCCTTGTTCTTCCCTCTTCCCCCCACCCCACCTAGGCTACCTTGTCAGTTATCTCACTTTTTTTCAATTAATAAAGAAAGAATGCATGGTTTCAGAACAATAGTGACTTTATTTCCTTTGACAGCTGTGATTGAACGGGGGAGGGTGGTTGGCTTACAGGGAATTAAAATCAACAAAGGGGGTGACTTTGCATCAAGGAGAAACACACACACCTGTCATACTGTAGCCTGGCCAGCCATGAAACTGGTTTTCAAAGCCTTTCTGATGCACAGCGCACCTAACTGTGCTCTTCTAATTGCCCTGGTGTCTGGCTGTTCAAAATCGGTTGCCAGGCCATTTGCCTCAACCTCCCACCCCACCATAAAAGTCTCCCCCTTACTCTCACAGATATTATGAGCACACAGCAAGCAGCAATAACAATGGGAATATTGGTGGCACTGAAGTCTAACCTAGTCAGCAAACAGCGCCAGTGAGCTTTTAAATGTCCAAATGCACATTCTACCACCATTCTGCACTTGCTTAGCCTATAGTTGAACTGCTCCTTACTACTGTCCAGGCTGCCTGTGTACGGCTTCATGAGCCATAGGAGAAGGCTGGGTCCCCAAGAATAACTATTGCATTTCAACATCCCCAGTGGTAATTTTCTGGTCTGGGAAGTAAGTCCCTTCTTGCAGCTGCTTGAACAGCCCGGAGTTCCTAAAGATGCGAGCGTCATGCCCCTTTCCCGGCCATCCCATGTTGATGTTGGTGAAATGTCCCTTGTGATCCACCAGTGCTTGCAGCACCATTGAGAAGTACCCCTTGCAGTTTACGTACTGGTTGGCAAGGTGGTCTGTTACCAAGATAGGGATATGCATTCCATCTATTGCCCCACCACAGTTAGGGAACCCCATTGCAGCAAAGCCATCCACTATGACCTGCACATTTCCCAGAGTCACTACCCTTGTTAGCAGAAGGTCAGTGATTGCATTGGCTACTTGGATCCCAGCAGCCCCCACAGTAGATTTGCCCACTCCAAATTGATTCCTGACTGACCGGTAGTAGTCAGGCATTGCAAGCTTCCACAGGGCTATCGCCACTTGCTTCTCAACTGTAAGGGCAGCTCTCATCTTGGTATTCCTGCGCTTCAGGGCAGGGGAAAGCAACTCACAAATTTCCAGGAAAGTGGCCTTACACATGCGAAAGTTTCACAGCCACTGAGAATCATCCCATACCTGCAACACTATGCGGTCCCACCAGTCTGTGCTTGTTTGCTGGGCCCAGAATTGGCATTCCACTGTATCAACCTGCCCCACTGCCGCCGTGATGTCCCAATTGCCACATCCCGTACTTTCAGGAACGTCTGTGTCCTCCTCACAATAGTCCTCGTGCTAGCAGCTCCTAGCCAGGTTCTGCACATTCTGCAGGATAATGCGTGAGGTGTTTACAATGCTCACAACAGCAGCAGTGAGCTGAGTGGGCTCCATTCTTGCCGTGCTATGGCATCTGCATGGGTAACTGAGGAAAAAAGGTGCGAACACACTTCAGCTGGTTTTAAAGTGATCTCCATTTCTCTTTATAAGAATGCAAAGAAGAGGGAACACAAAGACCCATAATTTAAAAGATATGTAGGTGCCTAAATCCCCAGTCCTGCAATGAGTTCCATGTGGGTGGACTCTATTACTTTAATATTGCTCCATGCAAGTGGATTGATCTATACATACAGAGCTCATTGAAGAAGCTATTTCTCTATGGTGGCGAGGACAATATAAAAAACCTACACACAGAAACTGAGCACAGAAGCTGAGAACCTAAGTATCCTGCATAGACAAACTTTACATTTTGGTGGAGAGTTCCATTATGCTTGAGAAGGGGAGTTACAGACCACATTCCTTGTTCCAGAGCTTCTGGGGACCTTTTAAAAAACCTGGGCTTAGGCTAAATTCAGTGTCTTCATGATAAAGACTGAGATGCTGAACTTAATTCTATATTCTTAATGTAATTAATCTCAATATTATATGAAAAGCCAGTGTAGTGAGCAGGTTTGATGTCCTCATGGTAGCCCATGTTACTGAGGAGATGTACTGCCACATTCTGTATTATTTGGACTTTACTGGTTGCTGGCTCAGAACCCAGCAATATTGCATTGTTGTCCAGACAGGAGGTGACAGACATGTATAGCTGAGGCTAGTTTATCACCTGCCAGGATGGGATGAAGTCTCTTTGCCAACTGGAGATGTAGACAACAGTACTCTTATACATTGCTCTATATTGAGTTTAGTACCAGCAAGGAATCCAAAAGCACTCAAACTAAAGACTAAATTTAACCAATTGTGGGTGTGTGCCTTCAACCAAAGGAAGCTGCATATTGGCTGCAAACTCTGAGTGCTTTCTTTTTTCATACCAGCATCACCTCTGTCTTGCTTTGGCTCAGCATCAACAAGCTGTTCTTCATCCATGAGCAGATCTTGTTCAAGCACTGGGCCATCTTGGTGGTAGTGGTATAGTATGTGGAGTTCTGTATCATCTATGTATGGCTGGCACTTGTTTCAATGTCATCTACGTGTAGCACTAGGTGAACTGGTCAGATGTTAACCAGGTTCAGAGAGAGAGAATTGATCCTGGTAAGACTCCACAAGTCTAGAGGTGGAAGTGCAGTTTCCCCCATCATTATTCTTTGGGCGCATCCCTCCACGAAGGACTTAAGCCATTTTAAACATATTCCCCTGAACCCCTGCAACCTCTCTCAGGAGAGATAGTATCTCATGTTTGACAGTGCTGAATATTGACAAGAGGTCCAGAAAGAATGGATAAGGACAGATGTCTGCCCTCCATCTATTGACAGCAGGAGATCATCCATCAGTGCCACCAAAGCCATTTTCATACCATGTCCATGCCTGAAGTCATATCATGTTGGGTCTAGGATATTGCTTTGATTAGATGACTGTGTAGTTGGACTTTTGGCTAGCTTCTCTATGAACTTGCTAAGGAACGGAAGGCTGATACTGGGCAACAGTGAGCTAGATCCAATCTTCCTAGAGTGGGTTTCTTCAGTGTTGGTGAGATATTACATGTTTGAAGGGGGAAGGGAAGATTCCTTTCCCAAATGAGGCATTCGCTGTTTCAGTCATGAGTGGCACCAGTTGCTCATGACTCTCTCATCAACCAGGAAGGGTAGCAGTCAGATTCAGAGGTCAAGTTTCCTTCAGAATGTCCAGTGCTCCTTGAAGAGTGAATGCACTGAACTCTGGGAATGCAGGTGGATTGTTTATTGGCTAGTGAAGACATAATGGATCCATGCTTGATGAGAAGCCTTCCAAAATGCATGTATATTTTTCTGTTCAGTGGAATGACAGTTCTTTACTTGATGCTGGATTCTGCTGTGGAAGGTAAGCAGTCAGGTAAAATTAACTACTTTACAACTCTTGTTAGTTCTTTTGGGAGGGACTTGGCAGCCTCTGTAGTTTTATATAATTGGCACTCACGTTTCTGTCCCTCTTTCTGCATCTGACGCAGGGTGTCAGGAAACCAAGGAGTTCTGTTGGGATGATAGACAGAGAAGAGCCATTTGGGAGCCAGCGTACTATGGTAATGATTCAGCAGATCCTCAATTCTGTCCTTTACATGAAGTGCTGCTGTACTTTAGTGTGCTCTGGAATTTGATAGTTCATGGCAGAATCAGGAACACTGGTCTTTCTTGTAGGATGGGACCTGGGAGAGCTCTGACCAGTACCTGAATGAGACGTCCAAGACAGTAGCTGGGTTTAGATATCTTCTGTATTGACATGTAATCCAAAGACCAAGTCCAGGATGTGAATGTCTGTGTGGGTTGGACCGAAGATGACCTGTGAAAGTCTGACAGGGACAAGTGAGGAGAATCAGGGGCAAAAGGGTCATCTAAATATTTTGGACAAAATTCTGATCTCATTTATACCAGTGTAAATCCTGATTAAATCCATTGGTTTTAGTGGAGTTTCACCCAATTTACACTGGTGTAACTAAGGGCCTGATCCAAAGTCCAATGAAGGAAATGGGAGCTGGTTTTAAGAGTAGAATCTGTCCCACTGATGGCTTCTTGCTCATCTCCTAGCTTAGAAGTGCTGTCAGCCATTAATACCTTGTGTGAAATCCAGGTCCTATGACGTCAACAGCAAAAGCTTCTTTGACTCCAGTGGAGACAGGCTTTCAGCTGTGGTATGTAACATGTCCAAACTTCCAACTATGTAACTATTGATATGGCTTCATAAACATTATCTGAGCCCCTTGCAACCTGACCAGTTTATCTCAAGACTTGCCTCACTAGAGTAGATCAAGTGTTAATCTAGATTGGTATCCTTTAGCTACAGCCAATTACAGATGCTTTCCCACAGTATTTGCAGCATTCATGAATTTAGAATTCATTTACCACAAATACTGAAAATCCTGCTGCAATAATAATCAAGGTTTTGATGGCAATCACAGCACATTAAGTATTACTGTATTCTTTGAAGGTACACTGTTCAACAGTCCAACAAGTAACTGAAAATTAGTTACAGGGATGTAGGCAATGGACATGAGTTAGTGAACAGTCTGGTAGTAAAACTAATAGGATATTACTTGGGGAATATTCATATGCTGCTCCAAGGTCACTTTGTAGCAGTCTGCCAACACAAGGGAGGTGATCCTTGTAAGGTCAAGGATATTTGGCCTCTAGTTTTCTGTAGCACCTACAGATGCTAACAGACACCAGTATAATGCCTGCACTATTCCAATTTGTATAACAAAATGTATGTGGTAGTCACCTTGCTGCAGAGCCCCAATGTAGGGCTTCAGTGGCCTTCTGTGCCAGCATGAATTTCACTCCCATTGAGTTTACATTAGATGGCTAGCATGCGGTTTTCAGATAGTCATAGCTTTGTCAAGTCAGAGCTAATTTCCTCCAACTGAGAGCTACGATGGAGAAGAATGTGGTAGTGGCATGGGACTTGGCCTCAGGAGACATGAGTGCAATGCCCAACTCAGTTACAGACTTCCTGTGTGCCTTTTGCAAGTCACTTAGTTAGGCTTGGCAGAATTCAATTTTATTTTTGTATAATTTCAGATACCAATGTTTATTTTTATTTATATTTTCAAAATTGCAAAAAGTTATGGGGTTTAAGATTTTTTTAATCCATTTAAATTTTAACAGTTGCAGAAAATTATAGAGGGTCAGAATTAATTACAGTACACACTGAGATTCAAAAAGTTGAAGCTTTATAACCATTAACACAAAGTTTGTCAACATCACATACTGAAGTATACAAAGTAAATATTCTTAAATCAAACTAAGCTCTCAAGCGGTATTTTTCTTAACTTGCCAATCTGTAAATTTTGATAATCAGTAGTGTGGTGGGGTGGTGCCCCAACCCCAGGCAACATTGGGCTACAACAGGCCAGAGCCGCTGTGCGGAACGGCAGCCATTCAGAGAGGGCCTGTGGGGGAGCCAATCAGTGCCAAGCAGAGGGCAACCAATCAGGGCCAGGCTAGGCCCTATATAAAGGCTGTCCAGGAGAGAGGCAGGAGTCTCTCTCAGACCTTCAGAAGGGAAGGTCTGTCTCCTGAGCTAAGGAGACCAGGGGGCAGGCTAGATTTGGGGTAGCGGAGGTGAGCTCCAGCCTGATACCTGTCAGATGGTGGGCCCTGACCAGAAGGGCCTAGAAGGTGCAAAGGGGTTAGAGGGGAAGTGACCCAGGGAGGATGGACAGATGAGGGGAGAAAAGGAGGGTAGAGAGGCTGCTGCTAGAGGGTCCCTGGGTTAGGACCCAGAGTAGTGGGTAGGCCTGGGTCCCCTCCTTCCCCCTTGTACTACACCTGGCTGAGGATGAGCGTGGCCTGATACAGGCTGTGGCTGGCCCCTGTGACAAAGGGGCTAAACTTTGAGGCTAGAGTTGGTGTAGGCTGAAGACTGCTGATAATACCAAACCCCCTGGAAGGTGGTGAGACTGGAGCAGTGGGCACTGCTGGAGGGCAGTGTCCTGAAAAGGATGCTGCCAAGCGGAGACCAATGCGGGTCCCCAAAGCATCAGAGCAAATGATGGATGGGACACCACTGACAGAGGGTGCCCTGCAAAGGACAGAGATAATTCCCAGGTGTGCCAGCAGGAAGCGCTGTGGTGGTGAGTCCCAACTCCATCACAAATAGAAATAGTTTCATTGGTTTGTATATGTATGGTGAAATTTACTTTTAGCAGCATTTGCTAGAAACCCTAATCCTGCCAAGTTTGCACTTAATCTACCCTGGCCTCAGTATACCCATCTGTAAAATGGGAATAATATTTCTTTACCTCATAGGGGTAACATGAGGTGTTCAGTTACAGTGGTGATAAGGGCTATCTAAGTATCTAGATATACTGCTACTCCTCAGATAAGATTTCTGGGACAGCATTTTTCAAATCTTGGCTGTTGCAAACTCTTGTTTGTTTTTTGTTTTTTTTTAAGGGGAAAAGTGCATTTTCCCCACTCTTCTTTAAATTGGTAGAAAGGATTTTGCTTAAATTTTTAAGCAGAAATCAAACCATTTCAGTCCAAAAATGGGATTTAAAAAGCATTTGAGCATCTGTGATCAGGGAATTATAACATTGTTTTGCAGCTGTAAATATAGTAACTGACAAATGCTCCAGTGGTCATATGATCTTTCCCCACAACTGACTTACATGGAAGAGTTTGCAAAAAAGAAAAATGTAACCATGTAATCTTGGGGGGAGGGGGGTTGGGAGTGGAAATGGGCCTTGTCCTGCAACCTCTTACTCACATCAGCAATTGCCCTATATTCTTCCACTAGTTCTACTTAGTTCCATTGCATTGCTGTTTCCTTTGCCAGGAATGTTAACAGATTTGTATTGCTTTCTTTACAAAAAAGAATTGAAAGCAGCCCTGCTCAGAGTTAGGAAAAGGGTATTTTTAAACACTTCATCCTCATCACAGTATCTGATTTTTGTAAAAATCTAATTGTTGGCCCAGGGTTTACAAAACCAAATTTGATTTAACAGGTTTTCTGTTCCCTATTTGACAAAGGGATTGCAACTGGGTGGTGCTGTTTTATTTCTCTCCCCCCCCCCCGCACCCATTTGCTACCTTTTTAATAATTTCACAAGTATCAATCATCCTGCTGGGCTTTTGATTCACGGCCAAGAGCATCTATAGATATATTTCAGAGTGGTAGCCATGTTCGTCTGTATCCTCAAAAACAATGAGTACTTTTGGCACCTTAAAGACTACCAAATTTATTTGGGCATAAGCTTTTGTGGGCTAAAACCCACTTCATCAGATGCATGGAGTGGAAAATACAGTAGGCAGGTATATATACACAGTACATGAAAAGATGGGAGTTGCCTTAAGTTGGGGGGGGAGGGGTCAGTGCTAACAAAATAATTTAATTAAAGTGGAAGTGAGCTATTGGAATACGAAGGTGGGGGAAAAAATCACTTTTGTAGTGGAAATGAGGCCAATGTAATCAGGATGGCCTATTTCAAACAGCTGACAAAGTGACTAACAGTAGGGGGAAACTAGTATGGGGAAACTCGCTTTTGTAGTGACCCATCCAACTCAGTCTTTCTTCAGGCCTAATTTGATGGTGTCCAGTTTGCAAATTAATTCCAGTTCTGCAGTTTCTCATTGGAGTCTGTTTTTGAAGGCTTTTTGTTGAATTGCCACTTTGAAGTCTGTTACTGAGTGTCCAGGGAGACTGAAGTGTTTTCTGACTGGTTTTTGAATGTTCTAATTCTTGACGTCTGTGTCCATTTATTCTTGTGTAGAGACTATCCAGTTTGGCCAATGTACATGGCAGAGGGGCATTGCTGGCACATGATGGCATATCCCATTGTAGATGAGCAGGTGAACAAGCACCTGATGGTGTGGCTGATTTGGTTAAGTCCTATGATGTCCCTTGAATAGATATGTGGACAGAGTTGGCAACAGGGTTTGTTGCAAGGATAGGTTCCTGGGTTAGTCTCTTAGGTGCCACTAGTACTCCTCATTCTTCTTTTTGCTGATACAGATCAACATGACTACCACTCTGAAACCTGTTTTGACAGTGAGTCAAGCCACCTCCCCTCTTGCCTGCTTAGCCAACCTCAGTTCAGTATCTACACAACTATTTTTAGCATGCAAGCATTACCGTGGCTAACACATGTTTGTGGACCTGGGCTGGGAGGTTTGCTCCCAGATGCAGTGTAGACATATCCTCTGGGGAAGCAGAAGAGGCCTCTGTGACAAATGGCCTCTCTTTGCTCAAATTAAAAGCTTAACAGAAAGGCTAGCGGACTATAAGCATCTTAGGCCAGTCTGCCTGTGATGCTTACCTGATCTGCAAAGCAAAGGATGAAGTTAAGCTGCAACAGGCTGTACTCTGAAAAACTTCATGCACAGATGCAGAAAAGAAGGTTGTGGTTCAAAGCGGTGGTCTTTCCACTCTTGCCACCAGGTTGCTTTGACCTAACCCACAATATCCATCTCTGCTAACCTGTTTCCCTCCATCCTCACTACCACTAGCTCTTATTCCTTATTAAGCACAGTCCTTTTCCTTCATCCCCACCATCACTCAGCCAGATCTTTCACCTCTCACTCCTTTCTGGTCTCCCCATGGACCAGCAGATGTGAATGGATCCACGCCCCTATGTGGGAGTGCTGTGTGGCATAGCTTCTCCCATTTTAAAGACACTTCTCCCAGTCCTTAAACTGTGTGGGGTACTGGTATTTCAAGAGGTCACAGATCTGGAAAAAAAGGTTAGTTGAGCTGGGTCACTGAGGGGTGCACTTTAAGAACTATTTTACCAAACCTGCATTTCACAGATGATTCTCCCCCCACGCTTTTCAGTCCACTTTAACACACTTCTGCACAGTTGGAAGATGTGTGCAGAGAAGCATACCGTGACTATTCTTTATTCCTCTGTTGTAATCATTGGGCCTACAAATTTGCTCTAATTGTGAGATTAATTGTGAAATGTATGTGCAAGTTCATAAGATGTCAACTGACCACAGCAGGTCTCAAACTGTGGGTTGAGACCCCAAAGTGGGTCACAACCCCATTTTTAATGGGGTTGCCAGGCCAGCATTAGACTTGCTGGGCCCAGGGCTGAAGCCCAAGCTCCAGCCTCACTCAGGACAGCGGGGCTAGGGCTGTAGTCCTCTTCCCCTGACCCGGAGTGGCAGGGCTCCCGCTCCAGCCCTCCCCTGGGGTCATGTAGTAACTTTGTTGTCAGAAAAGGGTCAAGGTGCAATGAAATTTGAGAACCCCTAACCTATAATGTTGATAGGAAAAATACAAAAATGAGACAGATTGAATTAGTCTAAACAAGAGTCTTAGATCATATCAATAGGCCATGTTAAACGCATGCTTGGTAAAAACAAGATGTTGAAGTGGAAATTAATCAAGTTCACTGTCCGATATTAGACCTAACTATTGGACAAAATAGTGAAGGAATGGCAGCTATTCCACCTACCATTCCCTTTGGGAGTCTGTGGCGGGGACACGCGCCTCATGTTGGCCAGGTGCAAACTTGCACTCTTCCTTTTCTGGCACCCTGTTGGTTGTTGGCCTCATCAGGCAGGTCTTCAGTGGCTCAGCCCTCCAGCTAAATCACAGGTTAAAGACACATAGATGAACCCTTTCCAGGGTGACACAGGTCCAACAAGGACTATAATTGTGCCCTTGTCTGTATTTGCAGCCCTTTCTCTGGGCTCAGTTTTCAGCCCCTTTTGGGCTAGCTTTAAGTCTGTCCCTGCCCTGTTATAGAAATGTCCCACCAGGGCTTTCTCCCTGGAGACTCTTCACCTTTAGCAGTTCTTTGGCATCTCAGATCTCCAGCCAGGTCACTCCTTAACTTCAGTCCCCTACCATGGGGTAACAAAGTTCAACAAATGGTTGGCCATCTTGCAGGGTCTTCCGTCCCATCATACAGCCCTGTGCTTGGGCTTCTAAACAAAACTTGTCCCCTTCTCTGAGCTTAGACCACTTCCTCAGTGGCTGAGGGAGGGGACCCACACTCACCCATTACACCAGGTCCCAACCCAGGCACCCTAGAAATAGCAGCCACATGCTGCTTCCTGTAATGGTTGCTGCTACTATTCCCTGGGGCCAGGCCACTTACCACAGAGCCCCTTCCTCTTCCTGGGTTCTCTGCCTGTTTCCAGTTTGAGCAGGGCCTCTCCCAGGCCACCTTGCCTGGAGAGTTTCTCAGTCTGTCCTGATTTCACAGGGTCTTTGCTCAGGCCTCTTTGCCCGGAGAACTTTTAACAGTCTCCACCCCCTTTTTAATCAGGGTTCTCTTTTCCAGGCCTGAGCACCTGGACAGCTTCCCAGCCCCATCCCTGCTTAAGCAGGGTTTTGCCCATCTCTTTGCCTGTGGAGTTTTACAGTCTTTTAGTCCTTCACACTTTTGGTCCCAGCCAGCCACTGAGCTGCTCAGGTCCTGCAGCTCCTTGTAACTGGGCCTGGTGCATTCTAATTAGCTGCCTCCATGCAGCGTCTCTCGGCCTACCTGGAGGACCCATCTTCACTGCTCCTTTTCTGGGGTGAGGTAGGACCACAAGACCTCCAGCAGGGGGCCTCAGAGGACCTGGTATACCTGTCACAGGTCTCTTAAATAAAGGCAAGAGGGGAAACAGATGAAGCCTACAGGAGAATTTCACTTCATGGCTACTATCCCCAGTCATCTTCTGGAACCCCAGGCCTTCTTCCTCCTAATCCTGAGGGATGTCCTGACCAAATCAGGTCAGAGAGGGATCCAGATGACATCCCTGCCAGTGCCAGAAACCACTGGAGATTTAACTGGTTTGGACATAACAGCAGCACTGACAGCTCCAGCCCATCTCAACAAATTTTTCCTTTTTCCCCATAAGGCCAGTTATTACCATCCTTGATACCATCAAGGAGACTGCTGAACAAGGGCAGGGGTTTCCCTCCAAAACTTTCTCCAGCTAAGGGAAAGGGGGGAAAAAATGTAGTTAAAATGAAAGCCTTACTTAATACTCTACAGTTCAAATGCTTTAACTGTTTTTCCTTTTCTGTATCTTTAATAAAAGGCAATAGGATTTTTAACAGCTGTTTTGCCATGATACTAAGCAAGCCGAGGTCTCGTGTATACCTGTAAACACTGAACCTTGTTTCTAACTGTTTAATGTTAGACAGTGACTGGGTTATGTGAACACTTTGGCCCATTTATTCTGTCTAAATTAATACATTTTTGGCAGCCCAACATGGGGCTTAAAGGTTTAATTATACTCCGAATCTTGTAGCTTATCAAACAAGCAATTGTTTTCAAAGTTAGAATTTTAAAACAAGGTTTGTTTTAAAATTCTTAAGTCTTGAGCTTGTTGAAATAAGCATGCAGAACAAACAGTTAAAGCTTTGCCTTAAAGAGGGTTAAAAATTGTTTTAAGTTACTAATTTTTGAAATCTTAACTAATGCTTAGTTTCATTTTTTCTTTTATAATGGGGTTTATAGTTTCTGTGACTGGTAATTCTGAAGGTTTAATTAAAAGATTTTTCTTGAGGAAAAGCAGAAGTCATAAAAATGAAGTTTGTTTTAAATTGAAGGTTAAGTTGCTAAAACAGACTTTTAATGAAATAACATTTGGGGTAACCTCCCCACCCTCACTGACAGAATACCCCCTTAATTCAGCGCTGCTTCTGCATTGACTGTGAATCAAATCTCAAACTACCAGATCCAAGGGCTCTTGAAACACCAGACTTTCTCCAATTCTCTCCAGCTAGGAGTAGGAATAAAAAATGTTGAAAGCTTTATTAAATAAAGCATTTGAAATGTAAAGTAACTTTTCCCTTGTGTTCATCTTTAATAACCAATTGAAAGGATTTGTAATGCTGTTTGTCATGGTACTAAGCAGACTGAGGGCTCTGTGTATCAAACCTCAAATCTTGCTTAATTCTGTTTAATATTGCTGGGATTGGGTAATAACAACTTTGACCCACTTATTCTATCTAAACTAATACAACACATCTCTTGCATAGGTTTCCTTTTTTATACCTGCTGGCCTTCCTTACATAGGGCCAGCATTTTCAGTGTGCAGCAATTTTTTAAATTTTTTTCCCTTACCTCCATTTTTGGATGCCCAATCTGAGACAATTTAAAGGCACCCTACCTGATTATCAAAAGATTGGATGCTCAACAAAAATGGAGGCATCCAAAATCATTAATCAATTTTTAAAATCTTTGCAATGGCTCCTGCTAAGAATATTTAGTTTTTTTGTACCACTTGTATCCTTACCTCATTATATTAGCCCCACAAATTAGTCTAGTTTTGTTAAATAAACAGATCAGGGCTTGCCAGCTTAGACAATATAAATTGAAATTTTAGAAAAATTAGTGAGATGGTTCAATCAAACACACAATTTTATCTCAAGAGTGAGATACTGCAATGAACTTGCTAATGTGTAGCACTGCACTTTAGTGAAGAGAATTAGAACTGACGGTCATAGACCCTATACTACAAACATGAAACTGAGACTCTCCTTAAACTCTAGCATTTGTGGCTTTTGCTTTTGGAATAAGAAAATCTGATCTCTCTCTCTCCTGTTGACATGGAGATAGGCGTGACAGTAGTATACAGATCTGTGACAACTGGAATTTAAGGTGGTTATAAACTTGTTACAATACTTTTTTGTAAAGGACACTATCCACTTACATTTGGCCCAAAGCTTAATTTTGTTAAACAAAACAGCTTTAACAAACCTAAGAACAATAGAAGTGTTTCCCCAATTTAAAAAAGAATAGAAACAAATTCCATAATGAAACAGTTGGATTTAAGCAAATGAAAGTTCCTTGCAGTGGTTGAAATCTAATCACAGCAGCACAAATGGTATGAAAGTGGCTACAAGCAAAAACAAAACTTACAAGTGGAAATGCATAGTGGCAAGTAAATTGATTTTTATACTCCTTTCTCTTTTCATAATCTAGGATACTATTAGTAAAATAAGGTGTATTTTTTTACATTGCCAGGGTCCCAGCTTTAAACTGCCTTCAAATTCATCTAAACCAAGGGAGCATCCTTCCCCAAGTCAGTGACTTCAGCAAGTCTGACTGCAGCAGGCAGCTTACAAGTTACACAGAGATAATGATCCAAGAGCTAAAGAAACATGTTACTTCTATACAGGGGTTGTCTTCATTGTACCCGTTGGCTTGAGTTAGTACTCAAGTTTCTCAATGTATAAGGGCTTACCTACACTACAAGTGCTTTGCCAGCATAGCTACATCAATAGCCCCCTAGTGGTGGTGCAGGTTATATGGACAAAAGGAGTTATAGTATTTTGCTGGTATAGTTAAACCACTTTCTTGAACAACATAAACTATATATTGGCAAAAGGACCCTTTTCCTGGTGTAACCCTGTATACAATAGGGCAGTGGTTCTCAACCTTTTTGGGCTCAGGACCCATTTGTAAAGGTTTATGGCCCATCCTGACCAGTAAATAGTCTGGGGTGGAGGCCCTGGGACAGAGCCATAATTAGGCATTTTAGTGTCCAGGATGAGCAAGCATATTTGTGCCCCCTACCGAAGGCAACGGGGTGTGGGGGAGGTGCCCTTCCAGATTTTTTTGGTTGTACTCCTCCTCCTCCCCACCCCAGACAGGCTGGGTGGCCCACACTGCCTGGTGTCACTGACCAAGCCACCCATGTGGCTTTTGTGCTCTGGACAGCTGCCCCACTTACCCCACCCTGGTTACAGCCCTGCCCTAGGGTGGTTCAGGTTGGGTCCTGCCCAGTACACAATCCAGTGGCAGCTCCTGTGCTGTGGGGCGGGCTGGGCTTGGTTCTCCACTCTGGGAATTGCAACCTCTGTGGTTACAGTGCCACTCAGGTTTCCCCTGACTGGACCAAATTTGTGTGAGTGGAATTGTGACCCAGCTCATGGGTAGGGTCCTACCAAATTCACAGCCATGAAAAATGCTTCACGGACCATGAAATCTGGTCTCCCCCCATGAAATCTGGTCTCATGTGCTTTTACCCTATACTATATATTTCACAGGGCAGACTAGTGTTTCTTAAATGGGGGGTTCTGACCCAAAAGGGAGTTGCATGGAGGTTGCAAGGTTATTTTAGGGGAGGTCACAGTACTGCCACCCTTACTTCTGCACTGCCTTGAGAGCTGGGTGGCTGGAGAGCGGTGGCTGTTGGCCAGGTGCCAAGCTCTGAAGGCAGCGCCCCAGCAGCAGCAGCGCAGCAGTAACTGGCAATGCCATGCTTGCTTCTGCACTGCTGCTGCCAGCTCTGCCTTTGGAGCAGGGCTCCCAGCCAGCAGCCACAGCTCTCCCACTGCCCAGCTCTGAAGGCAGCACTACCCCCAGCAACAGAGCAGAAGTAGGGGTAGCAGTACCACAACCCCCCCCCCCACAGTAACCTTGCGACCCCTTCTCCCCCCCCCCCACACTCCTTTTTGGTCAGAATCCCTAAAATTACAACATTATGAAATTTCATGATTTCAGCTATTTAATTATCAGATTTACAATTTTTAATCCTATGACCATGAAATTAACCAAAATGGACCATGAATTTTGGTAGGGCCCTACTCATGGGGGTTGCAGTGCCACTCACTCAGATTTGGCCTACCTGGGCTCTCCTCGTCATGACTGTGGGGCCAAACCAGAGTGGCCCTGGGCCCCTGGAGGTGGCAGTGCCTGGAGCAGGGAGGTCAGCCCAGCCAGGGCCATGGGACAAGAGCTGCCACATGACCCTTTGAAACATTCAGGTGATCCAATTTTGGGTCCCAACCCACAGTTGAGAAACCCTCCACTAGAGCTTTTGGCAGCATAGTTATGTTGGCTTTGGGTGTGTTTGTTTTCACACTCCTAGCCAACACAGCTGTGCTGGTAAAACTTTGTACTCACTTGCCACACACTGTCTCCATGTAGTCAAGTACTTAGAATGACCACACTTCAAAGCCGCCATAGCCAGAGTGACTGGATTAGCAGATGGGTTGTTGTAACTTGAGCTTTTGCACCCCTGCAGCATTTACTAGTTTCAGCATCAGCAGCACTGGACCTTCAGCACACATATCCTGACATAGTGGCCAGTTAGCTCAAGTTTAAAGCACTAAAGCCAGAGATTTGTGTGTCAACAGGAGTTGAGTTAGGAGCAAAACCTCAGTTCTGGCTTGAGCTAACAAGGCAGTGAAGACAAGCCCCATAATCTTTCTTTTGGGGGGGGAGGACTTGGTCTTCAGTGGTACAGCACCTAGCACAACAGGACCTGGATTCTGACTTGGACCTCTGTTTGCTTCTCTAATAGACATAAGGAATACTTATACCTAATGACAGGTTTCAGAGTAACAGCTGTGTTAGTCTGTATTCGCAAAAAGAAAAGGAGTACTTGTGGCACCTTAGAGACTAACCAATTTATTTGAGCATAAGCTTTCGTGAGCTATAGCTCGCTTCAGCAGATGCATACTGTGGAAAGTGTAGAAGATCTTACTGTATACACACAAAGCATGTGTGTATATATAGTAAGATCTTCTAAACTTTCCACAGTATGCATGGGATGAAGTGAGCTGTAGCTCAGGAAAGCTCATACCTAATGGGAATCTGATCAATTTCAGCATAGGCCACAATCTAGTTAAAAAAAAAAACCACCCCAGTCTTTAGTACAGTGGTAATGGTTGGAGGGTGGGCATGTATGTGGCGGGTCGCAATTAGCAACTACTTAGAAACTGGCCACCTTTGCTCTTACTTTCCCAAAGCAGGGCCTGAAACTGTAAGCACCCCATGGCCGTTGTCCTGGCTACCACTTTGAAAACAACCCGTAAACATCCACCTCAGGAAGGAAGAGCGGGCTGATCCTGTGCGGGCTGATCCCGTGCGGGCACAGGTTAACTTCTCTGCTGCCTGCGGCTGGGCTCACAACCCAGACCTTCCCTTCCCCCTCAGCCAGCGGTGGGATAAACCCTGGGCGCCTAGAAACACGTGCCCTGCGGCGGTCGGAGTCAGTGCTCGGGCTCTGGAAGCTGGGAGGCGTCTCTGCTTTGGCAGGGGTGGGAAGGGAGAAGGTGTCAAACTCTGGCTCTCTGGGCGTTGCACAGAAAGGGGAGGATGGGCTCGTCACTCCTTCCCCTTCTGCTGGCCTGTCTGTCAGGGCAACGAGAGCCCCGTCTCTCCCCCCCCCCCCCCGCCCTTGAGTGACGCTCGCGAGGAGGGTGGAGGTTGCAGCCCTGCCCGCACTTGGCTCTGTACGAGTCTAGCCTCCCCAGGCGTCCGCCCCGCCCCGCCCCGCCCCGAGCTCGCTGCTGCGCGGCCGGGACTTCGCCGGCGGAGCTCGGGGCAGCTGCCGGGCAGGGCTCGGCGTCGCGCCAGACCCCGCTCCAGGGAAGGGGGCGAACTTGTGTGCGAGGCCGAGTCGGCACAAAGGAGGGAGGGGGGACAAAACTTGCGGGAGGATGACAGTGGAGAACCAGGACGTGCTGCTGGAAGTGGAGGAGGAGGAGGAGGAGGAAGAGGATGGGGAGGTTGGTAAGTAAGAGTTTGATCACGGCTGGCTGGGAGCGAGATGAAGAGCCGGCACCTTAGAAATAGAAGGGGGAGTCCTGGAGCTAAGTGCTGACACGTGGAGGGGGTCGCGGTGGAGAGGGTGTGATAGCCCCGACCCCACACCTCAGGAAGGGAGGAAGCGCCCCTTACTTGGGATTAATTTTAGGAGAGTGGTTTCGACTCTCCTTCTGGGGAGGAGGAGGGGCGAGGATCGTACTGTGTGAGGGCTTCAGTCGCACGTGGGGATTTTTGATTTCGCTTATTGAAACTCTCCGTTTGCCAGCCCTGCTGCGCACCTGAGAAGGTTTCTCTCGCAGCGTGCTCTTTCAGTTCACGTGGAAAGCTAAACCCCTTGGCGGTTCTTTTTGGCTCTGAACTGCTTGAAGAGCTGAGGCCAAAGAGATGCCTGAGGCTGGAGTTCATGTGCTTATATTTAGACGCCCACGTTTGAAAATGCGGCCCCGAGATTTTACTGGAATGAATGAAGCTGCCCCTGCAGTGAGCGTGTGAATGTGGGTGAGAGGCAGAAAGATACCTGGTTTACATGTGCAGTTGTGAGTGAATTGCAGAGTTTAGTTTTATGATCTGCTTTTGTTCTGCAAGTTTCAAGTGCAAGGTCTGGGACTTCTCCAGATAATGGTGAGATAGAAAATGCTGTGAATTTGTCAGCACAAGTGATGCATGTAGAAATGGGTTGTCTTCCACAGTTAGCCTGAAAATCTTTCCTCCTTTCATGTGAAAGACAATATTGAGCTACTTTAGTGTGCATAAATATATAGAAAATTTTACCCATAAACTGGCCTGTTTTTGAAGAGAAAAAGGAACTCAGTTTGATGTCACAGGGGAAGCACTTTACAGTAACCATGAGGATGTAGCTAGGATCCCAGATCATAGAGCCTGTTTTGGAGGAAGGTGGGGGTGAGATTGGCCCAGTACCTTTAGATAATGAAAAGAATTCAGTTTCCATGACACACACAGGATCCCCTGAAGCTGATCTGGCCCATGCTATTGGCATACCTGTTCTGAGAAAGCAGATTGCTCACTTGCCTTGCCAGGCTTAAGTGCCTTAAGGGGGTGGGGAAGCAATGAGCAAAGCAGGGAGAAGACTGGCCCAACGGAGAATGACTTTTCACTGGAACATGTATACTCCCAATAGTTAAATGACTGGAGAATGTTATGTCCATTAGGATTATATACTAGTTTCTGTACCAACAGCAACTCCTCAGAGCCATTACTTCTGTATTTAATATTGGAGTGAATTCTGTCAGAGTATCTCCCTTCCAGACTACATACATAATGGACTAGATCTTCTGCTGGTGTAAACTGATGTGGTTTCATTCGCTTCCATGGCGATACATTGATTTACACCAGCTGAGGATATGGTCCTATGTTTTTGGATGATAATACCCATGGCATCCAGAAGCCTCTTGTTTCTACATAAGTTGATTTAAAAAAACAAAATGCAGCCCGCTGACATGTGTTATCTTTGTCAGTGGTACATGCCAATGGAAGAGATTGGGTATCAGATATTATCCTGGATTCATCAAAGGGAGAGTAAGCAGATTTCTATATGTTAAGTTTTAACATAAATAGGATTTCTGTTTACTAATATTCAAAAGCTAATGAGTAGTTCTAATGCCAATTAAACAGTGTTGATATTTTCAGAACATTGGGATTGGATTTTTGTATTTGTAGAAAATAGCAAAAATGAAGATACTAGCACTGTTTGATACTCATGAAGGCATAGTTGTCTGTAAACACTCACTCTTGTGAAGTGCCACTAAAACTAAAGCATGTTACTAGCTTCTTGGGGTTTATTATGAGTTCAGTACAAAACTGCACAGATTTTGGCCCTGATCCAAAGTTCATTGAAATCAGTGGGAATTTTTCCACTGACTTCAATGGACTTTGAATCCGGCCCTTAGGGAGTATGTGCATAATACTAAAGGGAAGAATGCAAAACTAGTTTTCCACTTGGTGTGACCCAAAGTAACACAGTTTTACTCCACTCCCCCCCATGAATGGGTGGATCAGCACTGGAATTTTATAATCACTTCATGACTTTTGCTTTCCATTCTGTCCCTCAGAGAACAACTCAATTGTTTTCTGTTCAGGGATGTATATCAGCTCTGGATCTGGGCTGGGTTCAGCTCCCAAAGCCAGCTATCATGGGTTACGTACTTGCAGGATACACCAGTTTGGAACAACAAAGATATTTTGGAAATTTAACTACAAAGTGGGCAGGGGTGATCTCATAAGTTGTTACACAGAGAAATTCCATCACAGAGTTCTGCTGAAACTGTTATGCAGTCTTGTAAAGTGCATGCTCTGTTAATACATGAATATTCAGGTCACATGTCTGAGGTTTTTTACAGGAACTGTAGAGCTACGAAAGCTTATGCTCAAATTTTATTTTCTAAGGTGCCACAAGGACTCCTTGTTTTTTATGGAGAGGATGTTTACCATGAAATATTTCAGAGTAACAGCCGTGTTAGTCGTATTCGCAAAAAGAAAAAGAGTACTTGTGGCACCTTAGAGACTAACCAATTTATTTGAGCATAAGCTTTCGTGAGCTACAGCTCACTTCATTTGATGCATACTGTGGAAAGTGTAGAAGATCTTTTTATACACACAAAGCATGAAAAATATCTCCCCCCACCCCACTCTCCTGCTGGTAATAGCTTATCTAAAGTGACCACTCTCCTTACAATGTGTATGATAATCAAGGTGGGCCATTTCCAGCACAAATCCAGGATTTAACAAGAATGTCTGGGTGGGGGGTAGGAAAAAACAAGGGGAAATAGGTTACCTTGCCTAATGACTTAGCCACTCCCAGTCTCTATTCAAGCCTAAGTTAATTGTATCCAATTTGCAAATGAATTCCAATTCAACAGTTTCTCGCTGGAGTCTGGATTTGAAGTTTTTTTTGTTGTAATATCGCAACTTTCATGTCTGTAATCATGTGACCAGAGAGATTGAAGTGTTCTCCGACTGGTTTATGAATGTTATAATTCTTGACATCTGATTTGTGTCCATTTATTCTTTTACGCAGAGACTGTCCAGTTTGACCAATGTACATGGCAGAGGGGCATTGCTGGCATATGATGGCATATATCACATTGGTGGATGTGCAGGTGAACGAGCCTCTGATAGTGTGGCTGATGTTGTTAGGCCCTATGATGGTGTCCCCTGAATAGATATGTGGACACAGTTGGCAACGGGCTTTGTTGCAAGGATAGGTTCCTGGGTTAGTGGTTCTGTTGTGCGGTATGTGGTTGCCGGTGAGTATTTGCTTCAGGTTGGGGGGCTGTCTGTAGGCAAGGACTGGCCTGTCTCCCAAGATTTGTGAGAGTGTTGGGTCATCCTTCAGGATAGGTTGTAGATCCTTAATAATGTATTGGAGGGGTTTTAGTTGGGGGCTGAAGGTGACGGCTAGTGGCGTTCTGTTATTTTCTTTGTTAGGCCTGTCCTGTAGTAGGTGACTTCTGGGAACTCTTCTGGCTCTATCAATCTGTTTCTTCACTTCTGCGGGTGGGTATTGTAGTTGTAAGAATGCTTGATAGAGATCTTGTAGGTGTTTGTCTCTGTCTGAGGGGTTGGAGCAAATGCGGTTGTATCGCAGAGCTTGGCTGTAGACGATGGATCGTGTGGTGTGGTCAGGGTGAAAGCTGGAGGCATGTAGGTAGGAATAGCGGTCAGTAGTTTTCCGGTATAGGGTGGTGTTTATGTGACCATCATTTATTAGCACTGTAGTGTCCAGGAAGTGGATCTCTTGTGTGGACTGGACCAGGCTGAGGTTGATGGTGCGATGGAAATTGTTGAAATCATGGTGGAATTCCTCAGGGGCTTCTTTTCTATGGGTCCAAATGATGAAGATGTCATCAATATAGCGCAAGTAGAGTAGGGGCTTTAGGGGATGAGAGCTGAGGAAGCGTTGTTCTAAGTCAGCCATAAAAACGTTGGCATACTGTGGGGCCATGCGGGTACCCATAGCAGTGCCGCTGATCTGATTGTCCCCAAATGTAAAATAGTTATGGGTAAGGACAAAGTCACAAAGTTCAGCCACCAGGTTAGCCGTGACATTATCGGGGATAATAAACTGCTAGTCAGAGAAGTTAGCAGTTCACATGTTTGCCTCCAGCCTTATCACACAAGTGTGCACGTGCATTTACCAAAAAAGCAGCCCCTGATATATATTAGTATTAAACGGGCCTTCTCTTGAAATTTGTAGTCATGCAATACTCCCATTGAGTCAGTGGGAGTTTTGGCTGAGTAAGGACTGCAGGGTCTAGCCCTCTGGTTGGGCTTATAGCAAGTTGGAAGGATATTTTTGCAGTGCATGGACATCTCTATATTTTAGAGGCAAATTGTTTGCAAAGGGAGAGTTATATTTGTGACATCGGTTTGTTTCTGAAGCTTCTAGATACTGGGCGTAAGTGGTGGAATGGGAATTGAAGTGTGGTTACTGCAGGAGCTAAAATTCCAAAAACAATTTTCTCTCTAGAAACCATCTTGAATGATTTACTATGGACAGCTCTGCAAAATGTTGTGTTCTTTTGCTAGTGCCAGACCACATATTGCATCTAAATTGGTTTGTATGTATGTGTGGGGATTTCCTAAATTTCTGTGTTCTCCCTAGAGGAAATGTAAAAGGCAATTTTCACAAATGGAAGAGCCATTCAGCACAGCATCCTTGTCACTTGCCTGGGGTAGTTTGCTGCAGTCTCAGGCAGTTTGTTTTTAGTTTTGCTCTATTCTAGGTGTACTTGTGTGTGTTTGGCAATAAATAGGTCGTCTTCATGACAATGCCTTTTACTAGTCGCTCATTAGCCCCTCTTTCTCTCCCTACTGATTTTCTTTTCTGAATTTTAGTTTGGGTATCCTTTCTCTGCAGATACACTCAATTCACTGTTCAGCCTGTCTGCCTGCCTCAATCTCATCAACTCCCAAATCTGCCAAAACAACCTTAGGTTCGTCCTAGCCAAAACTGATATCCAATTGATAAGGAAAGCATTATTGGCCAAAACTCCAACATCTCATCTCCTGCCGACTCAAATCAAACAGTTGCCCCCTCTTTGAGAACCTAGGTTTATTAACCTGTACACTAACCTCTCATCTATCTGGTCTTGAAAATGTGCTGCTATGACCACTGAAACATCTTTTGCAGGATGCTGCTTTGCACCGTACAGGTGAACCAATCCGTATCTCTTTCTGCTAATGCCTGCCAGGTACTATACCTCTTCTTTTTTAAAAAAGATTTCATATTTGACCCAGTTGTTTGTCTGTCTTAAATTTTTCGTAGCTCTTAAGCCACTGTTTCTAGTTAGTTCTCCCTACTCCATCCTGAACAGATGTCCTTAATGGTGCTGCCTCTTAAATTCATCACCAATCTTCAGCGGCTTCCTCCCCATTTCTGAATCCAGCACATTTCTCTCCTTCAAGATCCCCTGTAGATCCTAACTTCTTTTTATGTTTTGTTCAGCATCCAGCACAGTGGAGCTCCTATCATAACTGACCATCTGGATGCTACTGTCGTACAAATACAGAAGAATAATTATAGTGATTCTTTACCTCATTACCTTTGCTTTTAATTCTGCCCTCCCCAGAGGGTGCACTAATTATTTTCTCAGACTACTCAATGCTTCCTATTTCCCACCCATTCTCATTCTTCTTCTTTTGCTATTCAAAATCTCACAATACCCTACATAAGTAAGTACATTTAGAGCACAATAAATTGTTTTCTAAATAATTTACTTACATAAAATATTGTGTACACGCTATGATGTTCTGTAATGCACGCCACTACTTGGGCCTGAATGATACTGTAGAAAGATAAATCATATATGTATGTGCCAAATTCTCCAATCAGTAAAAGAATATGTCAATTGTCAGGAGATTTCCTGACCTACCAAACTATAACTAACTTTCTGCTATAGTTTACTGCAAGCCACACAGTTGGTGGAATATTTCAAATTGGTCTACTCTGCACTAGGTGCTGGTGCTGGTATTAGACTCAGTGACCTAATGCATCTGGTCTTTTAACAAAGGCTACATCATTTTCAGTTTTATTTTCATGTGGAGATATTTTCCCTCTGGGATTTACATATTGGATATGAATCCCTACAGTACAAAACATTGTCTGTTCTGCGCCACTCCTGTCACTTCTGTTATTCTTCAGTTGTTTCTCTGTTTAGTAATCTAACTAAAAATTAATTAAGGTACATCTCAGCCTTCATTTTGAAGCGCACTACAGGCTGAATGTCTGTTGCAGAATAATTGGAGATGGATCAGCAGGGCAATTTGGTTTGCTGTTCAGCCAAAACATATTAGGCTGAGCATATGCATAGAAGGGTTAGTATGCAACTTGCTCTGCTCTGCTATTTATTGTTATACTAGGCTCATGCTGGAATACTAAATGAAGTGACTGGCTGGCACAAAGCAGTGACAACCACCAAAAAAGAAATCAAATAGAAGAAAAATCCTTTTTTTTCACTGCAGCTACAGGAATTGCTTTCATACTTTTTATATTGCAGCTTTGGTACTCTTTCAGTATTTGGGAGAGCAAGATTCTGGAGATAATGCCAGAACCATTCAGTATGACAATAGTTCTGTTGCTGTTTCCACAGGCAGTTTTTCTACAAACTTTGTCAAAAGATTGAGAGAAACTTGTTGACAGGGACTGAATCTGAAAAACACAAATTCTTAGGTTAGTTTTAGATTTAACTTGCATACTTTGCATTTATCTAGCATCTTTCATGTGAGAATCTCTCAGGTGGGTAAGTACTATCTCTGATCTGCAGATGGGGAAACTAAGGAAAAGAGAAATGAAGGTCTCACCCAGTGCCACATAGTAAAGTGGAAGAGGTGGATTTAGAATTCATGAGTTTCTGGTCCCCATGTTCACTGCCTCTCTAGCATATGAAGACGGACAGACAGTTGGATTTCATTTTTTTAAAATATATTTGTGTTAAGTGGAATTTCTTGCCCATACACAGACAAATATGGTGGGAATTCAGAAATTTTGGAGTGCAGTTTTTATTTATTATTGTAATAGCGTAGTACCTAGGAGCCCTAGTCATCAACTAGGAGGACCCTGTTGTGCTAGGTACTGTACAAACACAGAACAACGATCATCCCTGTAAATATCCCTGTAAATTGTTAATTATTGCTCATGTTCTCTGCCTGCTTCTCCTTCTACACATCTTAGACTTTGGTTTACATGCATCTCTTCTTCCCCTCTTCCTTCTACCATCTTACTCTGTCCCCATTTTACTTTCACTTACTACACAGCATCCCAGCAACAAAATAGAATAGAATGTGATCATGCCCGAACTCCCACACATGAATGCTACCTCACTTTTTTTTTAAATAGTTTTTATTTTCCCACAAATCTTCTAAAACACATGTAGATGGGAATATACATTTGTAACTAGAACATAAATATTGTTTTGCAGTAACTGTAATTTACAATCTCTGGAGGATGTCGGAACATTTAAGAAACAAAAAGGAATCTAGAGTCTGGCAAACTTTAGGAATTTGCAAGACCTTCTTTCTGAATGACAAAGCCTTTCCACCTTTCCAGCAGAATGACCTTCCCTCTGTTGTAAATACCACCAACACCCCTCTATCTGCAAAAAAACCCAAGAAAAACAAACTAAACAAATCCAAAAATCACCAAACAAAAAATAATCCCTACCCTAAATAGAGTATATTCTATGAAATCCATTAAGGACTTCACTATTCCCAGCCTATGTCTCATGGAAGGCCCTCGGATATTATGGAAAGGGACAGCGGAATAAAACCTTAGGATGAATAACAGGGGTTAGTAGCCATGAAATAGTTAACCCAGTTAATACAAGGCTTTATGTTATACGTTTAATGTTATACAGAAGAAAAGGGGCTGGACCCTACAAGTGAATGCTTCCAAGGGACTCGGGGACTGCAGTGCACCTTGTGAGAACCATTGAGTCTATGATGGATTTGGAATGCTTGTCTGATCTTGGCAGTGTTTTAATATTAGTCACTCATATATATGTCAGTAATTAGATGCTATTAGTCCTAGTTTCATGGAGTGTTGGTCCTCTGGGAAAACACTACTACGAGATAGTAAAATGTTGAGTGAGATTCTTTAAGATTCTCCAACTTAAATAAGTGAAAGAGTGGGAAGGATTTTGGCAGTTCTGTACCCTCTTTAGTGTACTGATCAGTACCAGGGGTTTAAAGAATTTGTATTCTATAAAAATCTATTGAAATAAAAAAACCTTTCACATATTCATAGATGTTAAGGCCAGAAAGGGACCATTATAATCATCTAGTCCGATCACCTGAATGACACATGCCATAGAATTTCACCAGGCAACTTCTACATCTAGCCCATATCTTTCTTTGATCTATAGCATATCTCAAGTCTTAATTTAAAGACTTTAAGTGATGGAAAATCCACCATTTCTCTAGATAAATTATTTCAATTGTAACCCTCATTGTTAAACATTTACACCACATTTCCAGTCTGACTTTGTCTAGCTTCAGCTTCCAATAATTGAATCTTGTTGTTTGACTGCCAGATCAGAGCCCTCTATTAAATATCATCTCTTCATGTACACTTACAGACAATGATGAGTCATCTCTTAACCATCTCTTGGAAAAATTCATTAGATCAAGTTTCTTAAGTTTTTCCCACTCTTAAGAGAGATGTTCCGGACCTCAAAATCATTCTTGTAGCTCTTTTCTGAACTTTCTCCTATTCATTGACATCCTTTTTGAAGTACGGACACCAAAACTGAATACTGGATTCCAGTAATGGTCTTAAAATAACACCACCTTAAATATCGAAGAATAGCATTTGTTCTCTTAGCCACTATGTCGGAGCTCATGGTCAGCTGATATACACCATAACCCCCTAAGCCCTGGCTCTCCAAAATACACTCCCTGATCTTGTAAGTGAAGTTATTTTACTGGGTCCTGTGTATATCACTTTGTATTCAGCAGTATTAAAATGCATTCTGTTCAAATGAGCCCATGCAATCCAGATCACTCTTTAGAACTGATCTGTCATTTACCATTTAACTAGTTTGTGTTATTTGCTAACTCTACCAGCAATTATTTTATGTTTTCTTATGTGCCTGTGATATTTATTAAATATGTATATCACAATGGCTTCCTTAAAAGTTTAACTTATTTAACACAATCCACGAGGGTTTTTTTAAAGACAAAACATCTCTCAGAATTTGCTGCTGAATATGCCAGAGGTGGTAGAGTTTTTTCTGTCATTATTATTCACAAAAAAAAGTTTCCAGTTTCACTATTTGCCCCAAGCACCTAACTGGCTAAAACTAAGGTGGCCAGATAGCAAATGTGAAAAATTGGGACAGAAGATGGGGAATAATAGGTGTCTATATGAGAAAAAGCCCTGATTATCAGGACTGTCCCTATAAAATCGGGACATCTGGTCATCCTAGCTAAAACAGAACTGAAGTAAAATAACCAAGCTTTTCTCAGCTCTGATTCATAAAGAAAACTTACCATAATAGGCAGTTAAAAACAACCAGGCCTGTTTAATACAATATATCATGTCTGAGGTGCAAAGCTATACAACCATTGGCCAAATATTCCGTAATGATTCAATTATGGAAATTAACATCAAAGAACTTATGCTGTGTATTGATACACTAGCATTAGCTATTTTGCAACTAAAGCATTGTATCAAAACCCATGAAGAAAGTCCAGATTTCAGAAGACTGTTAACAAGGATAAAATTCCTAACTCCAAAAAGGCCACCTCAAAGGACCTGATCTCCATATCGTATAACAGTGTTTCTAAACCAGTGGGTCATGAACCAGAAGGGGATGGGAAAAGGCAATAAAGGGGGTTGCGAGGTATTGGAAATTTTAGTACAATCTGAAACAAAGAAAAACTAACTCCCCCGCTCCCTGCACCCTCTTGCCTCTGAAAGTCTAGTAGTCTCTGTCAACCTCTTGCAAAAACATACAGAAATTATACAGACCTATCATTGATACTCTTTAGTATTTTTTATAGTAAATATAAGGGCTGTGAACGTTTTTCACTTTGAATAAGGGGTCACCAACGTCAAAATGTTAAGAAACATAGGTATAACAAATTGTTACTGAGGTATCTAGAATATAAGAATACCTTTATAGAAAAATGAGGAAAGGATCTGAAATAAATCACCCTGGAGTATTGTGTCCAGTTTTGGGAGCCACATTTCAGGAAAGATGCAACAAAAATGGTTAAAGGTCTAGAAAACCTTTATGAGGGAAGATTGGGAAAAAATAGGGTTTGTTCAGTCTGGAGAAGAGACATAACAGTTTTCAAGTACATAAAATGTTGATACACGGAGGAGGGAGAAAAATTGTTCTCCTTAACCTCTGAGGCCAGGACAAGAAGCAATGGGCTTGGGTTGCAGTAAGGACAGTTTAGGTTGGACATTAGGAAAAACTTCCCAGCTGTCAGGGTGGTTAAGCACTGGAATAAATTGCCTACAGAGGTTGTGGAATCTCCATCGTTGGAGATTTTTAAGAGCAGGTGTAAAGGCTGATTTCCCCACTCTGCCACTTCGAGTGCAGAAGGTGGGGGCCCGCAAGGATTCTAAAAATTAATACTGGCCACTCCAGGCTTGTACTAAACTCCCAAGGTTACAGCTTTTCTCTGACCTTGGATGGGTAGATGTTGCCACCACCCAAGTGCAAAACCCCTTTGAGGACCCAGGAAGGCGCACTTGGGAATCCTTCCTGTGGGGTACCCTCAAGCCCTTTCATCACCTCCCTGCCCCCTCTCCCCCAGGGGAGAGCTGAGAAAGAAAACAAAGGAAATCAGCTGTTGCTACCAGCTAATTAAACAACATGTGCACAAACCTCTTAGGACACACACATCCAATCCTGTTTTTAAAAAAGGTAAATTTTATTAAAAATAAAGAGAGAAAATACATCTGGAAACTCAGGCTACTGCTAGATTTAAAAAAAACAAAAACAAAAAAACACTTACAAAGATTAAGCATCAAGAATAACATTCTTGAGGTCCAGCTTAAAGGTTACAAGCAAAACAAAAGCATTTGGGGTTAGCCCAGAAGAATCCACAAGCCATAAAAAGAGAAACCTAATCACATCTTCCTAGACATTTCCTGATCTACTTACCTATCTGGGATTTCAAATGAGTAGTTTCTAGATATGATACCGATGATTTTTCAAACCTGGCCCCAAGTTTCTCACGGCATAGTTGTTCTGTGTCCCTACCCCCTTCATTTATCACAGAAGGTTAGATAAACACCTGTCAGAGAGGGTCAAGATAATACTTAGTCCTGCCAAGAGTGCAGGAGACTGGACTAGATGACCTCCCGAGGTCCCCTCCAGTTTTATGATTGGGGAAAATATCTGGAGGAAGGACTCATCTAGTTATGTAACCATTAAGAAAAATTATTAGCCTTTATGAATGGTACCTTATTTCATATAAAATGTATTTAAAGAGTTATTAATAGAGCTGGGCAAAACTTGACTGTAACTTGGCCGCTGCCTCCTGAGTGCTCTCTTGTGCCCAAAGGTCACTCTGCAGCATCCTGCCTCTGTTTTCCCCCCTTCACAGCCCTTTTAGAATGGCATAATGGCTTCCCTCTGGGTTAATACCACCCCTGCCTGGTACTGGTTTAATAACAGTAACAGTTCAAAACAATCCTCAGTTTCCCAAAATAACCACAATATATGAACATGTGTTCTTGTTTAGCTCTGGCATCTTATATCATAACCGGAGTTCTTTTCTGTCCCGCTCTGTTCTCTCAGCCAGCCTTCCCAGCTCTTCCTAACTAGAGCTCAGCTTTCCGGCTCTGGCCTCCCAGTGCAAAGCCAGGCAGAGTTTCCCCCAGGAGCCTCCCACTCACTGGACTCCAAACTCTCCTGATGTCAGGGTCTTTCCTGTAGGAGCCTCTCATCTCCTGAAAAAAGAAAAGGAGTACTTGGGGCACCTTAGAGACTAACAAATTTATTTGAGCATAACCTTTCGTGAGCTACAGCTCACTTCATCGGATGCATCCCATGAAGTGAGCTGTAGCTCACAAAAGGTTATGCTCAAATAAATTTGTTAGTCTCTAAGGTGCCCCAAGTACTCCTTTTCTTTTTGCGGATACAGACTAACATGGCTGCTACTCTGAAACCTGTCATCTCCTGAACTTCCTCCCACTTCTCTTTATCACTAAGTCACTTGATCTTTCCCAGTAGTGCCTCATTAGTTATCAGAGTTGGCTAGCCACAGGCCCTCCAGCCTTTTAAGAGGCAAGACACTCTGTTACATAGACAAATGGTTTTTCATAAAAAAATGCATTTTTCAGAGCCAAAAACTTTTGGCCAAATTTGGATTGAATTTGTCTAATAGTTTTGGTTGGGAGGAGAGAGGGAGTTGAAACTAAATGTTTCAATTTTTTTAATCAAACCAATATTTTTATTTCAAATTTAGCCTATTTTAAAAAACCCCCACAAAGGGTGAAAAACAGCCAAATCAAAACCAGAGTGTCGTCCCTCTCCCCCCCCCCCCCCCCGCCAATTGATTTGGTTTGAATCGAACTGGATTTTCTTTTGGATTTTTCGATTTGGTTCTTGAACCAAAATACCCCATTATTTGCTGAGCTCTAGTCATAAGTACTGAAAAGGATGTGGAAGAATAGGGACCTTCCTGCATTATGATGGGAACGCCTTAAGGCAATAGTCTTTTGGAGGAAAATAACAAATAGAACTTTCAAGACATCTGAAGTTCGGCTACCCACAGAATCCAAAGTGGCTCTATTACTTTAGAGATTATTGATTTGAGGAAGGACCCACTGATAAGACAATTACCTGATGTGAGATTAGCTTGTTTTTGGACAAGGACAGATCCCCTAACGTCAGTGACGTGGAGAAATAAAGTACGGGAAGCCCATTTAATAGAAAAATGACAGCCTTATATCAGGATCAAGTAGATTTTATAATGTGTGGTGACCATTTTTGGAATTTGAACAAAATCTATGCACAGATTATGATAAGAGGTTGACCAAACACCAATGGATCTTTTAAAAGCAACAGATACAGGTTATGAAGAAGGTTTATTAATATAGGCATGGAAAGGTCAGGTATGTTAATGACAAAATAATTTTTTTCTTTTTAAGGACACCATTCTTGTTAAAGTACATCGTACATCTTAAAGTACATCCTTTAAACCACTTCATCCTAACATTTCTTGGCACCCAGGCCTTGTAATTTCATAGAAAATGATGTATTGGATGCTGTGGATTCAAATGGTCTGGTTTGCAACTACAGATGTGCCAAACTCCAGAGGGTAACTAACCCCAACCCTGAGGTTTCTAATACCACATTTTAAAAAACAAGAACTAACCATTGAGCTGTGTGTAAGAGCATTTGCCAACAGCAAATGCAACTGGCCTTGCACTGATTTCCCATTTTTCCTCTTTGCACAGACAGCTGGAAGAATTTTATTTGGTTGTTTGGATTTGGCAGTTTGAGATGACTTACTCTGTATTCAATAAAAAGAAAAGGAGTACTTGTCGCACCTTAGAGACTAACAAATTTATTAGAGCATAAGCTTTCGTGAGAGTGCGCTGTAGCTCACGAAAGCTTATGCTCTAATAAATTTGTTAGTCTTTAAGGTGCCACAAGTACTCCTTTTCTTTTTACGGATACAGACGAACACGGCTGCTACTCTGAAACCTGTCTGTATTCAATGGGAGAGAAGACGGGGGGGGGGGGGGGGGGGAGAGAGGAGGAGCACCATGAAACAAGCCTGGCCTAGCAGGAGCAGGTCAGGAAAAGGGTTGTCTGTTCCACTGTGAAATAGTTAAGTGTACGCTAGAGAAACTAAGCATGCTGTACTTGATATAAGAAAAAACATTTTCTAAACAGTGTAGAAGACATTAAGACTAAGACTATAAAGACTCTGCAGGTGTTCGTTTTAACAAGACATGAATTTAATAGCATGTGAACATAACTAGGAAGCATGGAGGGTTTGTTTGTTGTTTTTATATTGAGAGTGCAAGAGTCAGAAGAGAAGAATTGTGGGAGGCTCAGTGCAATTGCTGAGCTTTGTAACCTAAAGTAATGAAAAACAGAACTTCATTTTCTGTGCTGTAGTCATTGCTTCACTATGTGTCTTTGGCATCGTCCTTTGTAACAACTATGAAGTGTTGGTCTACAGTTTTTGTACTATTAAACAGATTCTTGACCCACAAGCATTTAATAGACCTAAAATAAGAAACAGTTCCTATGGTAATGCCCCTGAGATCACTTGTACCTACAGTCGTATTCTGCCAGGTTTGATATCCAAATTCAGCATGCAGCCGTGTAGAACTGAAAGAACTTGTCTCAGTGAATGTTGTGTGTGACAATCAGTATTCTGATCTGTTGATAGAACTAATATACATATGAGGTCACTGTTAAGGTTTTGCATTAGAGTGCAAGTTTGATGGAGCTGGGGTTCGTGTTGCTTTTGGGTGTCTGTTGGAGATGGAAATGACACACTGGAGTGTTTTATTGACAGAGTTGTAAGCCTTATGAAGGCAGAAAGGAGTCTGTTCTCCCAGCTTTTTATGGTCGTACTTTTAAAGATTTGTGTGGGTGGGTTGTGTCCTCCTGCAAACATAAGTCACTAAATATAGTTTTTGTTTGTCAGTTAATTTAAGGGCTTGTCTAAACAGCAGGGTAATGGACCCTGCTGGAGGTGATTTCTAAAGCACACGGACATGTTGCGCATTAATTGGTTTGTGTAGACCCTGCTGATGCGCACTAAAGGTTCCCTAGTGAGCTTTAATGTAATGCTGTTTCAAACAGTACTATGTTAAAGTGTGCTAGGGAACCTTTAGCGTGCACCGGTAGGGTCTATATGGGTCAATTAATGTGCAATGTTATGGGCATGGTTAGAAATCACATCCTTGCAGTGTGCAGTGCTTCTCCGTGTAGACAAGTCCTAGGTAAAACAAATATTTGCCTGTAGAATCCTTCATTGGGTTCATGCTTTAACTCAAGCATCTCTCATTTCCATAAAGAAAAGGAGTACTTGTGGCACCTTAGAGACTAACCAATTTATTTGAGCATGAGCTTTCGTGAGATTCTGCTCCAGTCCAGGATAGGTATATTGGCATTTTCTTGGAGAATTATATGAACTGAAATACATTTCCGCTTGCTAAGATAGTAGAGCTGTGCTTTCTTTCAGTGCTGAGCACTGCACAGCTGGTGGAGAGAACAATGTGCCTCCCTGCTCCCCTTGTGGCGTTCAGGAGTGAAATCTTGGCCTCACTCAAGTCAATTACAAAACTCCCATTAACATCAGTAACACCAGGATTTCATTCCAGGGCTCATGGAACAGTCCCTACTCCGCAGAATCCAAGGTAATAGCAGAAATGGTGCTGTAGAGGAAGCTGCCCTCCTCCATACTCTGTAGATGGAGTACCGCCCACATGTGGATCAGGAACTATGATTGTATCCCTTGTCTGTACCTACAGCAATACTGTGTCCAACAGTGGAGAACGCAGCTTGTGTAAAGTTTCTCCTTTATAATGCTGTCAGTTCTAAACCTTATTGATATAAATGTCCTATTTGCTCCACTAAAGTCTTTGTGCAGCAATTAAACTATTAAAGTGCATAATACTATTTAATCAGAAGGGGGTCATGAAAAGGCCAGAGGCTAGTGGTTTTGTCTGCAGTAGTAGATCTATTAGTTAAGTTTGCGTGTCATGTTTGTACAGGGGTAAAATTCAAACCAGTTAAACTGGCCTTTTATCAGGAAAATCTAGGAAGACTAAATGGTTTAGAGAGACACGCTTATGCTGTGTGTTCATATCTTTAGTTATTACACATCCAGATTGGGAAATTAACAAAAATGTATTAAAGCGTAAATTGACAATTTTAAACGGTGTAGTTACAAGTGTGCTGAAGCATAAACGTTCTTTAATTGATTTCATGCCTCATGTGGTTGAAATTGCAGCTCACTTTCAAAATATTGTAAGAAGGCTGAATAAGAACAAACCCCTCCATTTAGCATTTACATTAAATACTTTCCATCTAAACCATTAATTACTATTCTTTTTTTTTTTTTTTTAAATAACTGAAAAGCCAAGGTTTGTAGTGACTGCCACCAGTTGTGGGGTATGTTTTTCTTTTACACTTTCTGTTCCTTTCAATTTTGTGTGGAGAGATTTTCTCCCTTTGCCATGTTAATCTGGTCAATCAAGTTCTTCAGGATTTTTTTAAAATGTAGTTCACCATGGGACATTAAATATTTACATAATACAGCACTTAATTCAGAACAAACTCCCAATCCGCCATTCAGGTACTCCTAAGCACTTGGGTGTTTTGTTGTTCCCAAGAGTGTTCACGGAATGCAAAAGTATTTCAAATGCTAATGTGGATAAAGAGCAGCAGCAGAAGTGCTGTCACAGCTCTCTGTAGATGGCACAAATAATTACACATAGTGAATGAATTCATAAAAGTGGCAACTTGCTCATGGGTAATTCATGGGCCAAGAATGACTCTTGCCCCTTGTAATAGTTACATCATCTAGTCAGGGAACAGAAACAATACCATGTGACTTAGGGGATACTGCAGTGTGCATAGTGAATACAGGTACTTCTAGCGAGCTAATTACAGTCATGTTTGTAATACAAAATAAAAATCACTTGTTATGTCTGTGGATAATTCAAGAATAAGAAGACTATAGTCATAGCATAAATTATTTGCAAGAAATATGAATTGCTCTAGGTTTACTTGTGAAGATGGGGGATAATGACATTTAACCAAGCAATCAAGACAGTTAGAGTGCTGTAATATTCCTAGAGTTTTACTAGTTTATTAACATGATAGGACTAAAATTATGATCTGTTTCTGTGTCTCTCTGTGGCTTTTTAAGTGGAATAATTGGCAGAATTCTTAAAGGTGTGTGTGAATAAGGATCAGGTCAAAGAATAAATCTAACTGAGGGTCTGATTCCCCAAACCTTAGTCATACGAGTAGTCCCATTGACATCAAAAGGAATAGGACTGCTCATGTGAGTAAGGACTACTTGTTACCAGGTTTGCAGAACCAATCCCTTAAAGATACTTCATCCCTCACTCTCACAGATCTTGGGAGACAGACCAGTCCTCGCTTACAGATAGCCCCCCAACCTGAAGCAAATACTCTCCAGCAACCACACAACAAAAAGAAAAGGAGTACTAGTGGCACCTTAGAGACTAACCAATTTATTTGAGCATAAGCTTTCGTGAGCTACAGCTCACTTCATCGGATGCATTCAGTGGAAAATACAGTGAGGAGATTTATATACACAGAGAACATAAAAAAATTAGTGTTATCATACACACTGTAAGGAGAGTGATCACTTAAGATGAGCTATTACCAGCGGGGGGGAGGGGGGAAGAAAACCTTTTGTAGTGATAATCAAGTGATATAATGATATATGGGATAGCTCAGTTTAGCATTGGCCTGCTAAACCCAGGGTTGTGAGTTCAATCCTTGAGGGGGCTGGTTAGGGATCTGGGGCAAAAATTGGGGGATTGGTCCTGCTTTGAACAAGGGGGTTGGACTAGATGACCTCCTGAGGTCCCTTCCAACCCTGATATTCTATGATTCTAAGGTGGGCCATTTCCAGCAGTTAACAGGAACCTCTGAGGAACGGTGGGGGTGCGGGTGGGGAAATAAACATGGGAAAATAGTTTTACTTTGCGTAATGACACATCCACTCCCAGTCTCTATTCAAGCCTAAGTTAATTGTATCCAGTTTGCAAATTAATTCCAATTCAGCAGTCTCTCGTTGGACTCTATTTTTGAAGTCTTTTTGTTATAATATTGCGACCTTTAGGTCTGTAATCGAGTGACCAGAGAGATTGAAGTGTTCTCCGACTGGTTTATGAATGTTATAATTCTTGACATCTGATTTGTGTCCATTTATTCTTTTACGTAGAGACTGTCCAGTTTGACCAATGTACATGGCAGAGGGGCATTGCTGGCATATGACGGCATATATCACATTGGTAGATGTGCAGGTGAAAGAGCCTCTGATAGTGTGGCTGATGTGATTAGGCCCTATGATGGTGTCCCCTGAATAGATATGCGGACACAGTTGGCAACGGGCTTTGTTGCAAGGATAGGTTCCTGGGTTAGTGGTTCTGGTGTGTGGTTGCTGGTGAGTATTTGCTTTAGGTTGGGGGGCTGTCTGTATGCCCAAGATTTGTGAGAGTGATGGGTCATCCTTCAGGATAGGTTGTAGATCCTTGATGATGCGTTGGAGAGGTTTTAGTTGGGGGCTGAAGGTGATGGCTAGTGGCGTTCTGTTGTTATCTTTGTTGGGCCTGTCCTGTAGTAGGTGACTTCTGGGTACTCTTCTGGCTGTGTCAGTTTGTTTCTTCACTTCTGCGGGTGGATATTGTAGTTGTAAGAATGCTTGATAGAGATCTTGTAGGTGTTTGTCTCTGTCTGAGGGGTTGGAGCAAATGCGGTTGTATTGCAGAGCTTGGCTGTAGACGATGGATCGTGTGGTGTGGTCAGGGTGAAAGCTGGAGGCATGTAGGTAGGAATAGCGGTCAGTAGGTTTCCGGTATAGGGTGGTGTTTATGTGACCATCATTTATTAGCACCGTAGTGTCCAGGAAGTGGATCTCTTGTGTAGACTGGTCCAGGCTGAGGTTGATGGTGGGATGGAAATTGTTGAAATCATGGTGGAATTCCTCAAGGTCTTCTTTTCCAAATGGTCCAAATGATGAAGGTGTCATCAATATAGCGCAAGTAGAGTAGGGGCATTAGGGGTCGAGAGCTGAGGAAGCGTTGTTCTAAGTCAGCCATAAAAATGTTGGCATACTGTGGGGCCATGCGGGTACCCATAGCAGTGCTGCTGATTTGAAGGTATACATTGTCCCCAAATGTGAAATAGTTATGGGCGAGGACAAAGTCACAAAGTTCAGTCACCAGGTTTGCCATGACATTATCGGGGATACTATTCCTGATGGCTTGTAGTCCATCTTTGTGTGGAATGTTGGTGTAGAGGGCTTCTACATCCATAGTGGCGAGGATGGTGTTTTCAGGAAGATCACTGATGGATTGTAATTTCCTCAGGAAGTCAGTGGTGTCTCGAAGATAGCTGGGAGTGCTGGTAGCGTAGGGCCTGAGGAGGGAGTCTACATAGCCAGCCAGTCCTGCTGTCAGGGTGCCAATGCCTGAGATGATGGGGCGTCCAGGATTTCCAGGTTATGGATCTTGGGTAGCAGATAGAATGCCCCAGGTCGGAGTTCCAGGGGTGTGTCTGTGAGGATTTGTTCTTGTGCTTTTTCAGGGAGTTTTTTGAACAAATGCTGTAGTTTCTTTTGGTAACCCTCAGTGGGATCAGAGGGTAATGGCTTGTAGAAAGTGGTGTTGGAGAGCTGCCTAGCAGCCTCTTGTTCGTATTCCGACCTATTCATGATGACGACAGCACCTCTTTTTTCAGTCTTTTTGATTATGATGTCAGAGTTGTTTCTGAGGCTGTGGATGGCATTGTGTTCTGCACGGCTGAGGTTATGGGTCAAGTGATGCTGCTTTTCCACAGTTTCAGCCCGTGCATGTCGGCGGAAGCACTCTATGTAGAAGTCCAGTCTGTTGTTTCGACCTTCAGGAGGAGTCCATCTAGAATCCTTCTTTTTGTAGTGTTGGTAGGAAGGTCTCTGTGGATTAGTATGTTGTTCAGAGGTGTGTTGGAAATATTCCTTGAGTCGGAGACATGAAAAATAGGATTCTAGGTCACCACAGAACTGTATCATGTTCATGGGGGTGGAGGGGCAGAAGGACAGGCCTCGAGATAGGACAGATTCTTCTGCTGGGCTAAGAGTATAGTTGGATAGATTGACAATATTGCTGGGTGGGTTAAGGGAACCATTGCTGTGGCCTTTTGTGGTAAGTAGTAGTTTAGATAGTTTAGTGTCCTTTTTCTTTTGTAGAGAAGCAAAGTGTGTGTTGTAAATGGCTTGTCTAGTTTTTGTAAAGTCCAGCCACGAGGAAGTTTATGTGGAAGGTTGTTTTTTATGAGAGTATCTAGTTTTGAGAGCTCATTCTTAATCTATCCCTGTTTGCTGTAGAGGATGTTGATCAGGTGGTTCCGCAGTTTCTTTGAGAGCGTGTGACACAAGCTTTCAGCATAGTCTGTATGGTATGTAGATTGTAATGGATTTTTTACCTTCAGTCCTTTTGGTACGATGTCCATCTGTTTGCATTTGGAAAGGAAGATGTCTGTCTGTATCTGTATGAGTTTTTTCATGAAGTTGATAGATTTCCACTCTATACAGCTAAATGCAGTGCCTTGCATAATGACAGGTTTCAGAGTAGCAGCCGTGTTAGTCTGTGGCACCTTAGAGACTAAGAGTACTAGTGGCACCTTAAAGACTAACCAATTTATTTGAGCATAAGCTTTCGTGAGCTACAGCTCACTTCATCGGATGCATTCCAACAAAACAAACAACATTTTGTTGCATTACAACAAAAACACTAACCCAGGAACCTATTCTTGCAACAAAGCCTGATGCCAACTCTGTTCACATTTATTCAAGTCACAGCATCATAGGACCTAATCACATTAGCCACGCCATCAGGGGCTTGTTCCCCTGCACATCTACCAATGTGATGTATGCCATCATGTGCCAGCAATGTCCTTCTGCCATGTACATTGGCCAAACCTGACAGTCTCTATGCAAAAGAATAAATAAAGACACAAATCTGACATCAGGAATCATAACATTCAAAAACCAGTAGGAGAACACTTCTCTGGCCACTTGGTAAAAGATTTAAGGGTGGCAATTTTGCAACAGAAAAGCTTCAAAAACAGACTCCAATGAGAAACTGCTGAGCTTGAATTAATATGCAAACTAGATACCATTAACTTGGGTTTGAATAGAGACTGGGAGTGGCTGGGTCATTACACATATTGAATCTATTCCCCTATGTTAAGTATCCTCACACCTTCTTGTCAACTGTCTAAATGGGCCATCTTGATTATCACTACAAAAGTTTTTTTTCCTCCTGCTGATAATAGCTCATCTTAATTAATTAGTCTCTTACAGTTTGTATGGCAACTTCCCCCTTCTCTCTATGTGTGTGTGTGTGTGTATAATCTTCTTACGATATGTTCCATTCTATGCATCCGATGAAGTGGGCTGTAGCCCACGAAAGCTTATGTCCTAATAAATTTGTTAGTCTCTAAGGTGCCACAAGTACTCCTGTTCTCTTCATTAAGTCTTTCATCTCCATACTGTACTATAATATTCTGTGTACTTTATTGAGAGACAGTTAATCTGAATAAAATCCCTTTCACTGTACCCCCCAAAAGAACTCTAGTCTATAAAAAGATGCTGCACATATGGGCCTTTTGGTATATAAAAAGAGGGGCTGCACTTTAAAAAAAAAAAAAAAAAATCTCCTCCGTTTGGAAAGACTTAAGATGTAATATGTTTGTTTTACTCTTATTTAAAATATGACCTGGTGGAGTCACAGCTTAATTTTTTTTAAACAATTCCTTAATGCTACTAACATGATAAGGGAAATGTGTTTCAGGGATAGTGTGGCCTAGTCAAACAGAACATCAGAGGTTTTCTTACTCTTATTGGGTTTTGAGAAAAGAGCAAGTTATTCACTCAAGTACAAGATTTTAAGTAAAAAAGCTGGCTACTAGGCATACGTTAGCTGGTAGGGGGAAAAAAAACCAGAAGACTCTCTTAAAAATTGGAAAAAACAGGAAAATATTGTCTAATTAGAGGGGAAAAAATGTGAAGTTTTCTTAACTTTGGGACCAAATTTGCAAACATTCTCTCACACAGACAGACAGACATTCATAAGATTTGGCAGGAACAAACCGTGAGCCCTAAATATGCAATGTGCATAAAAGAACAAGATATATTTTCAAACAAATATTCCAAGAAACTGAGTACAGAATTCAAATATCTGCCTTCCTCGAGACCTGATGATTTAAGAAAGATGGGTATAATTTTATAAATATATTTCAGACTACAATTTTCTAATTAGATATCTCATAGGCATCAAAGTCCAACCAAGCAGTCATTTGCAATTACAATTTGGCTGATCATTTCGGTTCTCATTAAAATCTAGTTTCACAGGTGCCTGGAGATTTGGCATTGGTGACGCACACTTAGACACGGGTTCAAGAATAGCTCCCTGAGCTGCCATAACTCAGGTGCGTTTGGAAATGGTGCTGTTCGGCTCTGGGGCAGATAACACTTGGAGGAAGCAGCTTGCCAAACACTTCACCGAAAGGCTAACCATTTTTGCAGCCCCTCTAGAAGTTGTGACAATAGTGACACATACAATATATCTGTTTTTTAATTAGGCAAGGTTCTGGGCATCCTCTTGATTACGATAGACAGGCTATAGTACATATACACACCAAATGACAAACGGTTCTTGCTGCTGTTTACTTGTTTCCTTTGCAACCCTCAAAACAGAATTGTTGTGATTTTTTGTGCTAGGCTATTTCAGATCTCAATAACTAACATCACCTTAGAAATTTCCCAGAAAAGCACATTGGAAAAAGCAATCACAACCTATGTAATTTAACATGAGTTGCACATTGTTTCTAATATCTTGTTGTTCATTAATGTCTAGAAATATTGCTTGCTCCCCTCATATGGGGCACGATCCAGGGTAGGCGTTGTTATGCTTACAGGATTGTCAGTAGGGTTTGAATCTAGGGTCTTCAGACCAAAATCCAGACCTTTAAGGCTTGATCTAAAGGAGTAATTCCACTAACTGGCAGTAGCAGCTGGCTGTTATCTTCTGTGTACTTGCCACTACAGAAGGACACACTACACATTTTACAAGCTTATTACACAAACACTTAGCTATAAATAACTTCACTTACTGATACAATCAATCCTGGAAACAGAACTAACTGCATGAGTAAATGTATTCATGTGTATGTTTACTGGACCAGCTACCATGAATGTTGTTCATAGTACTCTCTTCCATGGCTTATCTTCCAAAGCATAAGCTATTTGAGATTTAGGAATGGACAAAAGTATCATTGTTAATCTCTGAGAATGCACAGTCTGCCCAGCCATTTAATAGCATCATCATCAGTCAGATGAAGAGCCGGTAGCCTGCCATCGAAGTAAGTCAGCGGGCACTCGTCAAAGATATGCGACATAGTCCGAAGTTGACTGTATCTACACGCAGGTCCCATTCAAAGAGATTGTTAATGATGGTATCACGTGGACCTGTCAATTGTGCCCTGGTCTCCCTCAAAGTTTCTAGAATTATGGCTGCTTTCTTTGAACGGAGAAAGAGTTAAATTATGTTTTGGGCAGGGTGGATTTGATTTAAATAACTAGTCAGGAAGACTCAATTTAATCATGGATTTCTACATAAAAGTGCATTTTTGTTGGTTGGTATAACCTTAATCCATATTCTTCACAACTCAGAGATAGATGTAGGTTTCATTTTTACAAGGTACACACTATAAATTTTTAACGTGATTTATTTTGAAAACTTTTCAGATTAGTTTTACAGCTATATCAGAAAATAAATGATTGTTTGTTATTTCATTTACCAAAGGTAATTGAAGCAGATGTTTATGAAGTCACTGGGAGGTGAACTATCTCCAATTCAACAGGTTAATCATTAATATTTGGAGGATTTTCTTGCTAGGCTGTATTAGGAGGAGAACATCACCAGTCAGATATTTAAATTGTTTTATTTAACTAAAACAACAACGTTATGGATTCTGGATTTTTTTCTTCAACAGCAAACATATAATTTAATAAAACAAGCATATGATTTTTTGAATTTAGTTAAACATTCAAGTTTTTTAAAATCAGGTTTGTTTTTGTTAAAATTGTTTTTAAGTAAAATAGTTTAATGAATTTAAAAAAAAAACAACAAAAAAACCCAACTGTCAGCCAGGTCAACATGAGAAACTTAAAATATTGGCTTCGGCAGCTAACTCAGTTGTCTTAACCTTCATTTTCCTGTTTGTTCATAATCCGGAAAAGAAAAACAAGCTTTCCTGCTTTTTCAGATCCCAAACGATTTCTCAATTTAGAATGAATTAGTCTAAAGTATTTTCTTTCTACACCAGTAGAAGAAGCTACTGCTGTTAAAAGTGAGATTATCACTTCAACAATCTCTGAATCCAAGTGCTTAAGTGACTCCCATCCGTTCACTGATGTGACTTTCTTTAAAACATCAGCAAACATATATTTCTTGACTAGTTCACCCTTAGCTCTGAACTTTATTATAGTTGGCATTATGGAGGGATGATTGCTGGATGCTCATGTCATAGCCAACTCCTCTTCTTCAGCAGTTAAGGTTTGACCCTAATACCAAGTATTGAGAATATTTGCTAGAAAATGAGCTGGAGATAGTACTTGTCCCATTCATTTTTTTTTTTTTTAATGCTTGTAATTTAACTCTGTCTTTGCATATTTCTCTTTTTAAGATCTCACTTGGTTCCTTCCAAATTTCAACAGCGTCAGTAATAAAACAGCTATTTTCCTGCATTTTGTTCGAGGCTACAAGAAATAGGCTTCAGGGTACTCAGCATGTGTTCAACATTTCTCTTAAGCCCAATGTTGAGAACTTTGGCTGTGACAGTGCCATCTATTTTTTCACAGTTTTGTTCACAAACTGTCATTGGATTAGGCCAGTTCTTGATATAGTGCTCAAAAGAGTCCACTACTGCGTTCCATCGCACATCTTGTGGGAGAATTAGCATGGTTCCTCCCACTTTTTTCAGAGCAGCTGCTGCAAAGTGGTTGTTACAGAAGTATTTTTGCAATTTCAACAACATTACCCTTTATTTTCTGGAACACTGAAGTCTTTGGCTAGAAGGTGCACGAAATGAGCACTGCAACCATATGTTATTAGCTTGGGACTCTCTTCTAAATTTCTTCTCATCTTGGATACATTTGCAGCATTGTCTGTGACCAAGCTGCGTATTACACATGTGAATTTTTTTTTTCACAGCTTGTTATAGCTTTTACTGCTACTTCTTGTAAGTATTCTGCTGTGTGTGCATTTCCTGATGTGTCAATTGTTTCTGTAGGGAAGACATCCCCTTCTTCTGTTGTCACACAAGCACATACAACAGGATCATTGTGGACATTGCTCCACCCATCAAGACTCAGGTTAACAATTTTACCCTCTAGACCTTTTGCACACTGCTCAATTTCTCTTTCATACACTTTATCCAGCAATTTGCCTGTGACATCTGCTCTGTTGGGTGGACTGTATCCTGATCTTAATGACTGAACCATGTTAATGAAGTGTGGGGTTCTCAATCATACAGAAAGGAGAGGTTGTTGCATAAACAAACTGGGCAATTTTTTCATCAATTACCTTTTTTTGTAATCTGCTGTTTCTAATCACAAGCTTATCTGTGGTTGTTTCTGGATGATGGAGATTTTTTTTTCTTAGTGCTACACGTGATATACTGTGGCTATGTGACCTATATGATGTAACTGAAACACTATCATTGGCAGATAACTCTGAAACTATAGAAAATGATGGTGATCTTGAAGGTGGATAGTCTTCAGAATCCTGTATGTTGAGAATGGCTTCTCCTAAACAAAATAAGTCAAGGCAGTTATTTAATTATTATTACCATACTGCTCATTTAGTATTACTCATTGCATTCACTGACACTCAGTACTACTTTCAAGGTGAAATTGTAAAAGGAAGATCTGCCTATTTCAGCTATTTATAGTTTTATCACAACTGCATCTAAAATGATAGTACCATAGAGTAACAACTATATTTTTTTGCTCAAACATGAGAATTGAAGAGTAGTCCAGAAGGAAGACAGGCAGTCCTTAAGAAAGGAAGTATGAAATAAAAAAGTTTACCAACCTGAAGATCCTGCATGTTCAGACATGTTCCTTTCATCATCTTCAGTGCAGCTTCTTCCTGAAAAGGAATACTTCTCATGATGTTGTTTCATTCGGGCAACCAGGCCTTGCATTTCTTTGTTGCACTGTTTGCATTTTGCAAGCATGCCTGTCTTACCCACAGGTAGAGGAACCTCATTAAAGTATTCCCAAACTGGGTCTCTTTTACGGCCTGCTGCCATTATAGGTTTCCCTGCTAGTGAGAGAATGGCATGGTAGATCTCAAATCAACTAAGGCTACCCTCAGAAAGACCTCAAGACTTCTGGAATATGCTGCTCAAACAGTTTCACTTTTGTTTCTACTGCCTGTCCCTCCCTTCTCACATTTATCTCCAGACTTCTTCTCCTTGTCCAGATCTATTCTACCCCCAACAATCTTCTGTTCATTGAACTTTTTGAAACTTTGCACTTTTAGAGAGAGGTAAGGGGTTGACTGTGTACACAAATTTGCAGAGGGACAATAGGCTCGAGGTCTGTTGTTAGCTTTTCCTGAGGCAGTAATTAAGGAGTGGTCAGTGCATTATTCTGACCAACAGTTTTGCCCAAGCTCCTTACTCACTCCCCTCACCCCCAACTGTGCTCCTGGGCAGTGGTTCTCAAACAGGGGTGCATGTACCCTCAGGGTACTCAGAGGTCTTCCAGGGGTTACATCAGCTCATCTAGATATTTGCCTAGTTTTACAACAGACTACATAAAAAGCACAAGTGAAGTAAGTAGAACCTAAAATTTCATACAATGACTTGTTTATACTGCTCTATATACAGTACACTGAAATGTAAGTACAATATTTATATTCCAGTTGATTTATTATATGGTAAAATGAGAACGTAAGTAATTTTTCAGTAATAATGTGGTGGGACCCTTTTGTATTTTTAATGTCTGATTTTGAAGCAAGTCGTTTTTAAGTGAGGTGAAATTTGGGCATATGCAAGACAAATCAGACTCCTGAAAGGGATACAGTAGTCTGGAAAGGTTGAGAGACACTCTCCTGGGTATGGGCAAGGAAGAACCTTCCAGTTGTACAAAAAGAGATAATGGGACAAGAAACTAAAATACTTTAACCACTCTAATGAAAAGACAGTGAAAGTGCATAATATGAAACTATAACAATATCAAATACTACCTCATAGATTCATAGATTCATAGATATTTAGGTCAGAAGGGACCATTATGATCATCTAGTCTGACCTCCTGCACAATGCAGGCCACAGAATTTCACCCACCACTCCTAAAAAAGACCTCACACCTATATCTGTGCTATTGAAGTCCTCAAATTGTAGTTTGAAGACCTCAAGGAGCAGAGAATCCTCCAGCAAGTGACCCGTGCCCCATGCTACAGAGGAAGGCGAAAAACCTCCAGGGCCTTCCAATCTGCCCTGGAGGAAAATTCCTTCCCGACCCCAAATATGGCGATCAGCTAAACCCTGAGCATATGGGCAAGATTCATCAGCCAGATACTACAGAAAATTCTTTCCCGGGTAACTTGGATCTTACCCCATCTAAAAACCCATCACAGGCCATTGGGCCTATTTACCATGAATATTTAATTACCAAAACCATGTTATCCCATCATACCATCTCCTCCATAAACTTATCGAGTTTAATCTTAAAGCAAGATAGATCTTTTGCCCCCACTACTTCCCTCGGAAGGCTATTCCAAAACTTCACTCCTCTGATGGTTAGAAACCTTCGTCTAATTTCTAATCTAAATTTCCTAGTGGCCAGTTTATATCCATTTGTTCTTGTGTCCACATTGGTACTGAGTTTAAATAATTCCTCTCCCTCTCTGGTATTTATCCCTCTGATATATTTATAGAGAGCAATCATATCTCCCCTCAACCTTCTTTTAGTTAGGCTAAACAAGCCAAGCTCCCTGAGTCTCCTTTCATAAGACAAGTTTTCCATTCCTCGGATCATCCTAGTAGCCCTTCTCTGTACCTGTTCCAGTTTGAATTCATCCTTCTTAAACATGGGAGACCAGAACTGCACACAGTATTCCAGGTGAGGTCTCACCAGTGCCTTATATAACGGTACTAAAACCTCCTTATCCCTACTGGAAATACCTCTCCTGATGCATCCCAAGACGACATTAGCTTTTTTCACAGCCATATCACATTGGCAGCTCATAGTCATCCTATGATCAACCAATACTCCAAGGTCCTTTTCCTCCTCCGTTACTTCTAGTTGATGCGTCCCTAGCTTATAACTAAAATTCTTGTTATTAATCCCTAAATGCATGACCTTACACTTCTCTCTATTAAATTTCATCCTATTCCTATTACTCCAGTTTACAAGGTCATCCAGATCCTCCTGTAGGGTATCCCTGTCCTTCTCTAAATTAGCAATACCTCCCAGCTTTGTATCATCTGCAAACTTTATTAGCACACTCCCACTTTTTGTGCCCAGGTCAGTAATAAAAAGATTAAATAAGATTGGTCCCAAAACTGATCCTTGAGGAACTCCACTGGTAACCTCCTTCCAACTTGACAGTTCACCTTTCAGTAGGACCCGTTGTAGTCTCCCCTTTAACCAATTCCCTATCCACCTTTCAATTTTCCTACTGATGCCCATCTTATCCAATTTAACTAATAATTCCCCATGTGGCACAGTATCAAACGCCTTACTAAAATCTAAGTAAATTAGATCCACTGCGTTTCCTTTATCTAAAAAAATCTGTTACTCTCTCAAAGAAGGCGATCAGGTTGGTTTGGCACGATCTACCTTTTGTAAAACCATGTTGTATTTTGTCCCATTTACCATTGACTTCAGTGTCCTTAACTACCTTCTCCTTAAATTTTTTCCAAGACCTTGCATACTACAGATGTCAAACTAACAGGCCTATAATTACTTGGATCACTTTTTTTCCCTTTCTTAAAAATAGGAACTATGTTAGCAATTCTCCAATCATACGGTACAACCCCTGAGTTTACAGATTCATTAAAAATTCTTGCTAATGGGCTTGCAATTTCTTGTGCCAATTCTTTTAATATTCTTGGATGAAGATTATCTGGGCCCCCCGATTTAGTCCCATTAAGCTGTTTGAGTTTCGCTTCTACCTCAGATATGGTGATGTCTACCTCCATATCCTCATTCCCATTTATCATGCTACCATTATCCCTAAGATCCTCTTTAGTCTTATTAAAGACTGAGGCAAAGTATTTGTTTAGATATTGGGCCATGCCTAGATTATCCTTGACCTCCACTCCATCCTCAGTTTTTAGCGGTCCCACTTCTTCTTTCTTTGTTTTCTTCCTATTTATATGACTATAGAACCTTTTACTATTGGTTTTAATTCCCTTTGCAAGGTCCAACTCTACTTGACTTTTAGCCTGTCTCACTTTATCCCTACATATTCTGACCTCAATAAGGTAGCTTTCCTTACTGATCCCTCCCTTCTTCCACTCCCTATATGCTTTCTGCTTTTTCTTAATTACCTCTCTAAGATGCTTGCTCATCCAGCTTGGTCTACAACTCCTGCCTATGAATTTTTTCCCCTTTCTTGGGATGCAGGCTTCCGATAGCTTCTGCAGCTTTAATTTAAAATAATCCCAGGCCTCCTCTACCTTTAAACCCATAAATTCTTCAGTCCAATCCACTTCCTTAACTAATTTCCTTAATTTTTGAAAGTCAGCCCTTTTGAAATCAAAAACCCTAGTTGCAGATTTATTTTTGTTAATCCTTCCATTCAGTTTGAACTGAATTAGCTCATGATCACTTGAGCCAAGATTATCCCCTACAACCATTTCCTCTATGAGGTCCTCATTACTCACCAAGACCAAATCTAAAATGGCATCCCCTCTAGTCGGTTCAGCAACTACTTGCTGAAGGAATCCATCAGCTATCGCATCTAGGAAAATCTGAGCCCTATTATTATTACTAGCACTCGTCCTCCAGTCTATATCTGGGAAGTTAAAGTCTCCCATGATCACACAGTTTCCATTAGTATTTACTTTATTAAAAACATTAAAAAGGGCTCTATCCATATCCAAATTAGATCCCGGCGGTCTATAGCACACCCCAAGCACTATCCCAGGGGAGGCTCTAATAGTTTTCTTCCCCAATTTAATTGTTGCCCAGACAGACTCAGTCATATCCATTTCATCGCTTCTTATTTCTTTACATTCTATCTCATCATTGATATACAATGCTACTCCACCACCTTTACCTTTATTTCGGTCTTTCCTAAACAGCACATACCCTTCAATACCTGTAGCCCAGTCATGACTACTATTCCACCAGGTCTCTGTTATACCTATAATATCTGGTTTCACTTCCTGCACCAGTAACTCTAGTTCCTCCATTTTGTTACCTAGGCTCCTTGCATTAGTGTACAAACATCTTAATTTTTGCTGTTTGGCCTCACTCACATTCTGTACCCTATTAGGCACGGTTATTTTACTACCAGTATAACCTATTAGACTTGTATCTACACTGCCCTTCCTCCTACCTACAGCTGTATCCACTCTTACTTCATTTTCTTTCCACTCTATGCTAAATTCTGGCGTGGAGATTACCTGGACATCTCCCAACCATCTCCCCCAAATTCCTAGTTTAAAGCTCTCTTAATCAGTTGTGCCAGCCTCCATCCTAGAAGTCTATTTCCTTCCCTACTCAGTTGGTTTTAAGAATTTAAGACAACTTTCAGCCCAATGTTTGAATGAAGAAATTCCTCAAAATGAAGTTTACATTGGAAATTTAGACAGAACCCCAAATATATTGGCTCAAAAGGTTTTGTTTATAAATCTAATCATAGTCAAACTAAGAGAAAAAGGACATTTGTTGTACGTCTGGCTGCCATGCTGCTTTCTCAGGGCTTATGTGTATGGCCCTACCAAATTCACAGCTGTGAAAAACAGGTCACTGACTGTCAAATCAGACCCCCCAACACACCCTTGTGAAATCTAGCTGTTGGGAGGAAGGGGTGGAGGTGGGCTGGGGGTGACCCAGCCGGGGGCTCCTGCCATTCCCCCAGCCGCTAGTTCCCTCCAGGCTCGGGAGGGATGGGACTTGCTCTTCCCCTACACAACTGCTCTCGGGGGGGATCAGACCCACCTCCAGGTACTTCTCCTGGCTGCAGCCACAGGAGGTTGCCGGAGGTGGAAGTAGGACTGATCTGCCCCGTGCCACTGGGAGTGCCCTGCAGCAGGGGGACATACCCAGAGGGGGGTCTGATCTCCCCCCAGCTCCTCGAGAGCAGTGGTGCACGGGGAAGAGCAGGTCCTGTCCCTCCCCAGCCTGGCCAGGACTAGTAGCTAGGAGCTCCCAGCAGCAGGGGGGAGATCAGACCCGGCTCCGCCTTCAGGAACCTCCTGCAACTGCAGGAAGCTCCAGGGCTGCTACCTTCAGAGCCCAGCTCTGAAGAAAGTGCAGAAGTGAGGGTCGCAATCCCATGAGCCATATGAAAATGTGAAACTGACTAATTTCCAAATCCTATGGCTGTGAAATTGACCAGAATGTAATGAAATTGTTAGGGCTCTACTTGTGTGGCTTTGCACAGGCTTCCGAACACATTTTTTTCAAGTCATGCTTTTTGTTTGCAAACTCCTTGCTTTTGAAAGAAGTAAGCAAAATATTTGTTAGATTAATTTACTGGGCCCTATTTTGCTATCAGTTTAATCAGAACTCTCTCTTGAAATCAGTCTGTAACCAAGCTGCAATCCATGTGTTACAAATTTGGAAATAAGAGAGATGTTCTCATTCAACTATAAGTTGTTGGGCTTGATGCAGGAATTACCAAGTGAGATTCTATAACATGGTACACAGGAAGTCAGACTGGATGATTATAATAACCTCTTCTGTTATTAAAAATATCTGAGTCAGCGTCACGCCCTTCAGCTAGTTGATTTTTTTTTCTCCCCCAAAATGCAATAGTATGCATTGACCTCACTTTTTGGTGTTCTGCTTGAAAATATCTAATGGTGTGATATGACCAATATCAGGAATTTCAGCTGGTTTTCTGCCCCTGATGTTTTATCAGTATTTCTTTAGCTGAAACTTGTAGTAATATGTGTAAATAAAAGACCGTCTTACTTAGATGAGAAACAATTCTGTAGAGCCTGGAGCTGGAAAGTGTGGTTTTTAACAACCTACCCACTTCCACAGTTTTTAATGAATGGATTATAATAGAAACAGTAATAACTTTGGAAAGAAAAGCATTTTTGCTTTCTCAGGGACATAGTTATTTGAACATCTCCCTAACACTTGATGAAAAGATCAAACCCAACATATTTCAGATCGTTGATTTTATACTATTAACTAATAGTTTCATAACACCCACAATATGTATCTTATTTTCAGTCAAAGTAAAATTGAATCCAGAGCAAAGCTGGCTTGTCTCATTTTGTATTTTGTTTGTTTGTTTTCATAGTACGGCACTGTGATTTAATTTGGTCCATCCTAACTTTGCAACCTAAAGGATTTCTATCCTCCCTACCTCTTTTGGCTTTCTTAGGGCTGAGTGGCATGCAGAGTCAAAGGCCAGATTTTTTTTCCGCTACCAAGAGTCAGCGTGTGATTCTGGCTACCCTTTCCACACACTCTTCACCCCCCCCAAGAAACTCTCAAAACATGAATTTTCCACATTTTCATGTTATAAATATTTTAATCAGCTACAGACTCGCATTTACTCATGTCCTTTTTACATTAGGTCTTATATTGCCTTCTGATCATCTTCCCGCCCAATCCTGTGGGAGGGTAAAGTTACTGCTGGAGTCTATAAATTGCACCTTTTTACTGTATTTCCTATGTGCTTTGATGTGTCTAAAACTGCCTTACTGGTTCCAGCCCTAGAAGACAGAAGTCAGCCATCTCATCACTATGGAATATGAAACGTGCATGTGTGTTTAGTGTACAAAAGAAGCCTTTTGAGAGGGTTTCTAAGCATGCGTTAGAGCTGTGATACCTAAAGCCTCAGTGGTTCAGGAGCCAAATTAGCGATCAACATTACCCAAAAGAGACACAGTAGTCTAATTCATTGTTTCGTTTACTATAGTTAAAGCTATGATTTTTGTCACGGAAGTTATGGAATCCGTGACTTTCAGAGACCTCTGTGACTTGAGTCCACGGGAGCTGCAGGGTCTCCCCACCTCCTGTGGTGGCTGAGAATTGCAGGGGCCCTAAGCTCCCAGTCACAGTGATCAGCAAGGGTGCCCCAGAGCTCAGAGCCACCATGGGCGTCAGGGGGTGCCCAGGAGCTCAGAGCCACTGTGAGTAGAGGGGGTGCCCCAGAACTCCTGGCTGCCACGAGTGCTCCAGAGCTTGGAGCTGCTGCAAGCAGCAGGGATACCCCAGAGCTCCAAGCCATGTGTGGTGGGGGACCCCACAGCTCTGAGCCGGGGCCCCCAAGGTGCTGTGGGGACCACGCAACTCCCCATTTTGTTGTGCATATTTTTATTAAAAGTTACGGATAGATCACAGGCTTCCATTAATTTTTCTTTATTGCTCGTGACCTGTCCGTGACTTTTACTAAAAATATGTGCAACAAAATCTTAGCCTTAACTATAGTACAGTAACTCCTCGCTTAACGCTGTAGTTATGTTCCTGAAAAATGCGACTTTAAGCGAAACGATGTTAAGCGAATCCAATTTCCCCATAAGAATTAATGTAAATGGCGGGAGGGGTAGGTTCCAGGGAAATATTTTTCACCAGACAAAAGACTATATTATATATATGTATACACACACACAGTATAAGTTTTAAACAAACAATTTAATACTGGTACACAGCGATGATGATTGTGAAGTCAGAGGGTGGGATATTTCCCAGGGAGTGCCTTATGGCTAAATGATGAACTAGCAATCAGCTGAGCCCTCAAGGGTTTACCCATTGTTGTTAATGTAGCCTCTTGCTCTACAAGACAGCACGAATGGAGGGAGAGAGGGGAGACAGCATGACACACACACTCTCACACTCACTCTCTCTCTCTCTCTCTGTGTGTGTGTGAGAGATGCGCATTGGCCCTTTAAGTATGCTGACCCCACTCTAAGTACACTGCCTTGTTAAGTAGATCAGCAAGTTGAGACAGAGGCTGCTTCCAGGAAGCTCCCTCCATCCTGAGCCCTGTTGTGTCCCCCCTCCGTCGTCCCGTCCGCCCCGCTCTATGGAGATATGGGGTAAGCGGGATGCAGGGGGGAGGAGGGACACCCTGACATTAGCCCTCCTCTTCCCCTTCTCTTGCTCCACCCCCCCCCCCCCCAACACACACACACAGCAAGAAGGAGGCTCCGGGGAGCAGCTCCAAGGCGGAGGGCAGGAACAGCGCATGGCAGTGGGGGGGAAGGACAGCTGAACTGCCAGCAATTGATAGCCTGCTGGGCATCTGCCATACAGGGAACTTAGGGAAGCGGGGAGCTGATGTGGGCTGCCGGTCCACCCTGGTTTCATGCTCGCACCAGCTAGCCTCCACGGGCTGCTCTTCCTGCAAGCGGTGGACAAAGCAGGCGGCTGCCAAACGACATTGTAAGGGAGCATTGCACAACTTTAAACAAGCATGTTCCCTAATTGATCAGCAACGTAACAATAAAAAACGTTAACCGGGACGACTTTAAGTGAGGAGTTACTGTACTATATAGTCATATTTAAACAGTATGATGGAAAATATTTAGTTTATAAATGACTGATGAAGTGTTATTTTATCAACTCCAAGTTGTTAATAACATAGTAAAAGCATCCTGATTGGTTAATAACTTAGATTAGTTATTAATTAAATCACATAGTTCTGCAAAGAGCCACAAGAGCCACATTAAAGTGCCACTTGTGGTTCCTGGACCTCAGACTGAGTATCCCTGTGGTAGAGTATCATCAGTGTTGTACACAGCTGTGGGCTAGAGTGTGGCACTTGGATCACATCTGTACATAGAGTCCTTGAGATCCTGCACTGTCCCCAGGAGGAGCACTAGGGATATAGTCTGTGCCAGTACTGTTCCTTGAGCATGAAGTGCAATGTGCTCACCCATTTGGATGGAGCATATTGCTCCTCCTAGTGTACCAGCCTTAATCTATGCGGTGGGGTTGGAAGGCATGATCCTGTCCCTGCCTCTGCCCCACCCTTCTCCAGCTTCAAGGAGCAGGGGCAGGAAGGAGGAAGCCGTCCCTGTGCTCATTCTGTTGTGTGAGACTGTTGTACAGTTGCAGATGGTGAGTTCTTGCTAACTCTGTAGATATGCAAGGCCTGCAATGATTCAGCTCTGTACGTACCTCTGGGGCTGTGTACCCTGTAAATTGAGATTTTGCACTGGAAAAATGAATGTTGCCAGCTGGATGCATTGCAGCTATGTCCTCAACCCTGAGAAAACCATAGTTTTGCTGTTGGGTAGAGGTTGTCCATAGAGGAAGCTCACTCCTCTAAATCTGTTCACAAAGAGCATTGTTCACATACAGCAAAGAAAAGAGCACTGAGATGGGCAGGGTAAAACCTGATAGCCTTTCCACGGAAGGCCACATGTGATGTGTCCTGGAATTTTCTTTAGTTGCATAACTTGTCAGTCATGTCTTTATTTATACTGTGCAGACCTTGCAACAGCACATTTGGCCTTGTGACCATAAGACTTATTTGGTGTAATCTCCGCACTTCATGGCTCTCAGAAGGGTTTTGGCATCTCTTGCAGCAGCACAGTTGTTCGCTGATCTGAGGTGACTGTTATGTTACTCTTGTTTTCCATTCTGTATATTAGCTACCTGTAAACTAAATTGGCAGTATTGACTTTTAAAGCCTGTAACATTGTTGGCCCTGGCTGTATTTCAGGCTTGCTCATTTAGCAGATTATTGACTGATCATTGCACTCACACATCACCCAAAGTTTATGGTTTCCACCATTGACTAAGGTCATGAGACGATCAGGCAGAAGGTGGTGTAAAATTCTTTCCCCAGTGACATCCATTGCCTTGGTCCATCCCCACTTTATAAAAGGCCTGCCACTTATCATTCGACTTCCCTTACCCCCCCACTCCTTCAGGGTGGGATTTTGTCTGATCACTCTTGGCCCTGTATTGATTGTTTTATTCACATTTTCCAAATTTGTTTTTGTATGTTATGTCTTGGTTTCTTTTTGTTCTGTTGTACAGTGCACCCAGCACTCTGGCTGTAGGCAAAAATAAATTACCGTTACTGTTATTCTTGGTTGAACACTAATGGAAGGCTGTGAGCACAAGTATATCTTTCCTGTTGGTCCTTCCTTGCCTCCTCCTACCAAAAGGCTACCAAAAGGCAGCTTACATGCACTGTCTTCAAAGCTACAGCTGTTTTGCATTAAGTTATCAAAACATAGCTAGGAACAAGCTGTAGTCATTGAGTTTCATGAATTGTCAACAGGATCCAAAACCTTTTATTAATAGTGACTGTGCAAAGCCAAAAATACAGCTTGGCTTTCTGGAATTAAGTTAAATTTCCATTTAATTAGACTCTTTGTACTGACTTTGAAAACTTAGCAAAGCTGATATGCGAATTGCTAAAGAGTAGTGTCAGTCACTTATCTCGTAATACCTACACTTTAAGATGAACAAACAGTAAGGAGTGTATTTTATAGCTTCTACATGTATTCCACTAACCAAATTGCTTGACTAGGTGTAATTCTAGAGTCTTAACAAAGTTTCCCCTCCCTCAGGAATAATTACTGCTACATCACTTCTGGTCAGGGGCACCTCTAAAATGTTTCAATTTTTGTTTGTTTGTAACTTACTGTTTAATTACATTGTGTGTAGCCAGCAATAATCTTTTCCCCCTATTTAAAGATGCGAGGTGGGTGAGGTAATATCTATTATTGGATCAGACACAAGCCTTTAAACATGTGTAAGCTCAAATGCAGATATCAGTTTAATATAGCTCCCATTGGTTCCTTATTGGCAACAGCTGACACAGTCATACATTACATCCAAATATTAGAGTTGCAAAGTCAAGCACACAGAAGTTAGGAAGTGCCAGAGTTAAGTTAGTCTGTGCTATCTTAATTCAGCCTTCTTTGTGCACATACATTATGATACAGTCTTTAACTATGTAATCATACTGTTTTTTTCCCTACAGGTCTGCTGCCTCATTCAATAAATTAGTAGTTAGTATGGTGTTTTTTACCCTCAAAAAATATGTCCTCCACCTACTTTATTTAACACCCATTATCCAAATCCTGCACTGAATAGTTGTTTCCTCAAGGATTTTTTTTTTAACAGTCCTTTCTTTCTCTAGTACCTGAGGGATTCCCAAAGGGTGAATGTAACTTTGTAATACCCCTGTGAAATCAGATGGCATCATCATCCCCATTTCACAGCTGGGGAACTGAGAGACCGAGGTTTAGGCAAAAATTATCATGTCTAGTGCTTTTGGTTGTCTGACTTGACACCTAGGGCCTGATTTCTCAGAGTACATAATTTTTTTTTATTATTTTATTAGAGCAGTGCTTTGAACAAACTTCAGTTGCGAGTCCTCAGCGCTTCTGCAAATCTGGCCTCAAGTGTCTCACTCTGAATATCTAGAAAACGAGAATCACAATTAATAGCCACCTGGGACAAATGTTATTTAAGTGACTTGCCTAGCACATAGCAATTCTGGCACAGGCAGGGCTAGAATGAGTTCTCCACGGCAGCATTCAAACTGTCCTAACCGTAAAACCATCCTTTCTCTTCCTTTAATCCCCTGCCTCATTCACAATGTTGCCGGCACCCAGTGCCGAGAGGCTGAACAACAGCTTGAGTTGGTTCGTTACCCGGTGTGCTGCACCCAATAATCACAACGGGGTGGAGAAGCAGAAAAGTTTATTTGCAGCTGCGAAAAGGTACAGGGAGAATAAAATCTCAAATCCTGCACAACAGAGCAGGAAGTTACACAGGCTTTTATACATCCTTTTTTCCAGCATACTTGTCCAATAGCAAGCTGCCCCAAGTATCCATATAGCCAGCCAATCCAGTTCCCAGCTAGTTCCCTTGTATCATTTGTTAAACTATACATAAAGCTGCTTTATTCAGCATTGTTCTTCCATATCTCCCCTGTTTGGCCTTGCTTAGTTTCAGGCAGTCTGACTCTGCAACATACTGTTGCAGATTCTCAGCATAACTGCTGTGTGTGCCTCCAGGCGGGGGGGCCAAGGACACTTGGGCCAAGTACGCAGAGCTGCTGCGAGTGCCTCCAGGCAGGAGGGGGGGCCAAGGACACCTGGGCCTAGTGCGAGGGGGCTTCATCGACACTCGTGGTCTTCCATCCCCTCGAGTTACCTAGTGGCCATGCCCCAGTGTCCCCAACAACATCATACTTTCCAGGCAGTGTCCACTGACTCTTCAGATGCCTTTGAGGAGCAGCAGGTGCTGTCGGGGGTTCTCTGCTTGGTGTCCCCCTCCAGATCCCTGATTTTTCAACCTTTGACCTCACTCCTGTTCCTGTTTTTTTCATTTGTTGTCCCCAGTATTTACTTGTGGCCTAGGTTCAGGGGCTTCTCCCCCTTTGTTGAAAGCTTTGGGCAGACTTAGGCCCGCTGTCTCCTGGTAACCACAATAGGTACACACTTTCCAGCTTCTGGCACAAATGAGGCAGGGCCCTACAAACAACGGCCTCTTTCACTACCCAGCCCAGCTTCGTTCCCAAAGCAGGTGCATCCTGCGCACTTCCTTGTTGTGTGGAGCTGCTATTGCTGCCACTCCAGCTGCTGGAGCTGGAGGAGGGTGTGTGGCTGCTCTGCTCATACGACTCTTCCAGGCAGCAGTGGTGGGAGATTGTCTTGACTGCGACTGTTGCTGCAGCTGGCCTCCCCCTCTGCTGCCTGGAGTCTCCTAGTAGCAGCAGCTTTTTGTCAGTGTTGTTGTTTTCCCAGTTCCAGCTTGTAGTGTGGCCTGCCCTCCATTTTGGTGCCCTTTCCCTTTGTTCATTTTGGTGAGGTTTTTGTCTGAGGATCTCCCTTCCCCGTTGTGATTGTTTGGTCTGTTTGTTTGTCCGTCCCCACCCTTATTCCCCTTTTTTGGCCCTGCTCTGCCCTTTCACTTGGGAAGACAGGCTCCCTTGTAATCCCCCTTCCTTTCCCTTTCAGCTTTTACAGCTTCGCCCCAGGAGTGCCCTTCTCTCTGGGGGGGACAGGTCTCCCCTATAGTTGCTCTCCCTATAGGGTGCAAGAACCTGAGCCTCCACCACATTGTCTTTCCTTTGGTGGAGGGCACTGGTTATTAACCAACTGGTCCTGTCAATGCTCTAGTACCGGTTCAACAACCTGAGTCCACCCCTAGGTACCCTGGCCAACTCCAGAGGGAAGCCCTGGAGTTTTTTAGGCCAGGGAAGCACTGTCTGCAGGTCTTCTGAGCCTCCCTCTGGAAGAGGAAGTGCAGGGCCTGGTTTGCTTTTGCAGTCTGCTCTATACTTTCCATCTTCAGGCCCTGCAGAGATTTCTGTTTAGTGCTTGTAGTCCTCTGGAACATCCGAGGGCTCTGATATGACCAGCAGCTGTTTTAGCTCCATCTGAGAGGTGGTCTTCAGTTTCTCTGAGATGCTGTTTTGTGTTTTTTTTATCAGGACCTCCTCAGGACCTGAACATTGGTCTCCACAGCCAGGTGCATTGCATGGCTGAGGACTTGCTCACTGAACCTCTATTCCACAGTCCACATCTTGTGGCTCAGCTGGTAGAGGTCTCCTCGATGCACCAGAGGTTGGTCCTGGCTGGTGTTGCCAAAGTTGGAGACCTCCTGGACAATGGTCAGTGGGAGTGGATGAACCCCGGTACACTCGCCCCATGTATGGGATTGTCCATCCTGTGAGTCCCCCACCATGTGCTCCCGGAGACAAAGGCTGCTCTGTCTCCTGCCTCAGTAGCTTTCCTCAAGTGAGTCCTGCAGCATAGTGGTACCTGCTAACCATCTCCCCAATCCCTCCAGAGGTTGGTGTTGGGCTGCTTTGAACCTCCCATGTGAGCAGACTTCAGTGCCTCCCCTTTTCCATCTCCTGTGTTTTTGGCTGCGGTTTTCCCCACACCTTTTTATTTATGCACTTTCCATACGTTCCGAGGCCTCCTTGTCAACCTCCTCCTCACATTGTCCAAGTTGGCCATACATAAATCAAGGAAGAGGGGGTAGATGGGGATGGGAGAGAGTGTTCCTTGCAGCAGTGATTATGGGGCGTAATTTTGTGCACTTGTCTGCTCATGCCTGTGTACAGAGTTCCATCCCCTAGATCCCTGGGCTCTTTCAAGGAGCAGTGGGTGCTGTCTGGAGTTCTCTGCTAAGTGTCACTTTCTGGAATTCTGATTGTGACCCTCTGACCCTCATTCCTATTCATGTTTTTTTCATTTGTTGTCCCCTGGAATTAATTGAACCCTGTGTTGTTGGGTTATTTCCTGCTCCTTTATCTCTGAAGAGGGGAAGGCCCTTCTGGTTTACTAGGTGAATCCCCATCAGTGATCCATCACATACATAGGGACCAAATAGGCCTGTGCACTGAGTGAGGCATGGTTCCAGTGGAACAAAATAAGATAGTTTCATAATGCATAAGGGGCTGAATTAAGGTTTCACAGGCAGCCTCAAGTCTGCTATTTCATAACTCGTATTTGATTTTGACAACTTAATGGTCTTTGAATGTAGGTTTAATGTTCTATTTAAAAAGCAAAATAAAACAGAAATTCTATCACATGGATCTATACTGACCCCCAACAGCACATACATATACCACTTGAACTAATGGAGTAACTGGTAGCAGTAATAGGCTATCCTCTAAATGGACCAGTCACTAGAAGGGGATGAGACAGACTTTAGCAGTGGGTTTCACAAATATTTGTGGACAGAAGAGGAGTGTGGAGAATTTAGGACTCTGGGTTCTATTCCAGATTCTGAAACACAGAGTGCTGTAGTGGTTACAGATCTTTCTGCCCCTAGTTTGTCCCTTGTCCCGCGCCTCTGCCTATCATGCACTTAGATACTCACATCCCGCACCCTCCAATGGCTTTATTATCTCCCTAAACCCATTTCCCTCTGCTTCTCCCCACCCCCAATGGCTCCTACAACCTCCCCCCACCGCCTTTATTCCTCTGCTTTGAAATCAGGCTGCTCTTTTTCTCCCATATTCCCTCAGCCAGTCTCTCTGCTCTCAGTTCCTGTGCCACAGCAGACCCTGGCAGAAAGGAGGAGCAATTGCAGGGAAAGGCCTGCTAAGTCTAGGGTGGAACATGTAGCTGCCACTCTACTGAACATGTGTGAATTGAGATTTTTTTTTTGGAAAGCTCTTAACTTTGGTGAACTTTCATGGGGACTGCAAGAGGGTAAATCTGGCACAAAGGGAACCCTCCTGCCAAATTTCAAGCTTTTGCCCCAGAGCTGGGGACTCTAGAGCTTCTCAATAAAACAGCTGTATTTTTTTTTTTAAATGGGCAAAAAACCCCACATTCTTCTTAGTCTTGTTTTCAGAAATGGTTGGACTATTACAGCTGCAACTTTATATATATAAATAAATAAATACAAAATCAGTGTGAGGCAGGCACCCAGTATGAAACATTTGAGCCTGACTAGCTTAATTGTGGACAAGTTATTAACAACTGAAAAGAGGGTCCTATAATGGAAAGTGTCAGGCATTAGTACATGCACCACCTATATGGAAGTCTAGTTGTTGGATCATATTAAAGAAGTTCTGTATTAAAATCACAAATGAGTTTGATTCCCCAGAGTTTAAATTCCAGGGTATTACTAATTAAGAGGTCTCTTGGTTTTTGGTACTGTTTCTCTCCCTCTCTGTGTGAAACTTGCAAGCTGCTAACTGTGTTAGTACATTCTAAGACAGAGTCTGTTCTCAAAGCAATTCACACAGAGAGAGACTCAAAGCAATACTCTAACAACAGAAACAGCACCCAGAGACTCCCCACCCTTTTGTTGTATTAACCATTGTGATTAAAATAGAGATAGAGGATGTATGTGGATGGATGCTTGGTGTGGATAATAACTGAATGATCAGGGAGGTGCCAGCCTAAGAATCCAGTGTCCATCGGCTGAAGAAGGTGTCAAGTGGAAATAACCAGAGGACCCCACCCGGAGGGCAGACTGGAATCCACCCAACAGCCTCAAGAATGGGAGAACCAAAGAACAAGATAATATCTTGGAGCCGTCAGGAATGTGCTATCTGCTGATTGATTCAGCAACAGCATGATGAAGCAATTCCCATAGACTGGCATAGGAAGAAATTCCTATAAAAATAGACTCTAAAAAGTGAGAACTTTGGGGTCTGATTCTGCAAACCAACTTCCAGGAGCATCAGATGAGCATCTGACAAGGCCCTGCTCCCTCCTCATGTCCAGGCCACCTGGCCAGTGGCTTGGCATGAGCAACTCTAAGGCTGGTAACTATGATAACAACCTTGCAGAACCTGTGTGTGTGTGTGTGTGTGTGTGTATGTTTGTATGAATGAATGTGAGAATAAATTTGAGACTGAATGGAATGTTATAACTATAACTAACTGCTTACTATGATTCTTTCTGTATTCACAATAAATGTGGTATTTTGCCTTTTTCCCTTTAATAAGATCCTGCTGGTTTTTATTTTATTGGTACAACATTTTGGTGGAGAATTGCGAAAGGGGGAATATTGGTAAAAAACCTCAGTTATTGTAAATATTGGTGTGCACACCGCCAGCTCTAGTGAGCTAGGCATTTCTATTAGGTTAACCAGACCTGCTGGCCTCTGAGAAGGTAGCAGGGGACCTGCTGGCCTCCGAGAAGGTAGCAGGAAAAACAGATTAAACCAGACCTGCTGGCCTCCGAGAAGGTAGCAGGGGACCTGCTGGCCTCCGAGAAGGTAGTAGGGAAAACAGATTAAACCAGACCTGCTGGCCTCCGAGAAGGTAGCAGGGGACCTGCTGGCCTCCGAGAAGGTAGCAGGAAAAACAGATTAAACCAGACCTGCTGGCCTCCGAGAAGGTAGCAGGGGACCTGCTGGCCTCCGAGAAGGTAGTAGGGAAAACAGATTAAACCAGACCTGCTGGCCTCCGAGAAGGTAGCAGGGGACCTGCTGGCCTCCGAGAAGGTAGCAGGGGACCTGCTGGCCTCCGAGAAGGTAGCAGGAAAAACAGATTAAACCAGACCTGCTGGCCTCCGAGAAGGTAGCAGGGGACCTGCTGGCCTCCGAGAAGGTAGTAGGGAAAACAGATTAAACTAGACCTGCTGGCCTCCGAGAAGGTAGCAGGGGACCTGCTGGCCTCCGAGAAGGTAGCAGGGAAAACAGATTAAACTAGACCTGCTGGCCTCCGAGAAGGTAGCAGGGAGAAACAGGTTAACCAGACCTGCTGGCCTCCGAGAAGGTAGCAGGGAGAAATAGGTTAACTGGACCTGCTGGCCTCTGGGAAGGTAGCAGGGGACCTGCTGGCCTCCGGGAAGGTAGCAGGGGAAAAACGCATAGATTAAGCTATGATTTCAGAATCTAGGCTGTGTCACTTGCTAAGTAATACCAGCAGTGACAAAGAGATTGAAATATCCATGTTAAGATGTTTAAAAGAAAACAGGGTAAGCCAGTACTAGAGGGAGGAATGGAGTCAGAAGGAACTCCAACCTCACCTTTTGTTAAAGAAATTACACCTTTTAAACAAATCCTTCAAAAATTTGGGCACAGTCCTTGGACTAAACAAGGCCTAGCTGATGTCTGCACTATTTCGGACCTAGAGGATAGATTGGCTCAGTATATCCTCATATACAAACCTTCTAGTGCTGCCAAAAGAGATGCAGCAGCAATTTGGTTGTTGTGGGAGGCATGTAAGGATTCTTCCCTCCGCTTGTCTTCATGTAAAGAGGAAAAGGCACAAATGGAAAAGGGAGCAGACAATTGGAAGGTGCTGGCTACAAATATCCAAAGCCAGCTGAAAATAGTGAAAGAGGCACTCCAGGAATACAAAAAGAGTGAAAAAGTTAACTCTGCAGAGGCTGGAGGGAGGCAGGTAAAGGGGGAGAAGGTCCTATGTACGGCACCCCCAGGCATAATTACAAAGAGAAAAGAGAGTAAAAAAAAAAAAAAAAAGTTAACTCTGCAGAGGCTGGAGGGAATTAAGCAGTTAAACTTTGTATTTCACCCAAACAACTTTTAACCGAAAATGTTAAAAAGGAAAAGTGTTAGAGCATTCTTGGTTTCTTTGCAGCCATTCTGAAAGAAAAATGGGCCCTTTTCCAAAGGAATGTCTGTAAATTAGCCAGGCAAAAATAAACTATCTGATTAAAATCATTTGACTGGACAATTTAGTCAAATTTGCTAAAAGAACATAAGAGGGTTCTACTGGAACTTAACTGCCTCAAATGTATAAAGGGAATGTAAGATGTAAAAAACAGAGCAGTGTGGAAGGGATGTTAAGGAAAAGAAAATGTGTATGTATCTGTCTGTGTGTGTGTAAATATGTAAAGTTCTAAGGACCAGTTAGTTTTGTTTTTTTTTTTAAATAATGCCACTAAAAATCCATTTGACTCTTTAATTCAAAGTTGCAAAACTGACAGACCTTTTTGCTAGACACAGGTAATTAGTGTTGTTTGGCTTTGGGATTTGGCATTTAACCCTTAAAAGGTAACTCAATGCTTTACAAAATTTAAAATGTTTTTAAGTTGTGGCTGCAGCAGGGCAGTCAAAATCAGGAGAATATAAAAAAAAAATTTTTTTGGATTCTTTTTGTTTGTTTTTTGTTTGTTTGTTTTTGTAACAAAATAGCAGATGAGAGTTGTAGTAAAAAAAAAAAATTAAAAAAGACAGTGCCTCTCTGAAGCAACAGCAGGGGTGAGGTGCACAAAACAAAAGGGAGCAATGTTAGAAACACTGAGTAATCAGACTGTCACTTTGATAAAGGTACATGAAAACTCTGTAAGCAAAAAAAGAAATAGTGACACCTTATGTAAAAATGGATCTGGATAATGTTATAGAAGTTAAACTATGGAAGGAATGTGCATTTGCCCCAGAACATGTGCAGGGTATATTGTAGAAGGGGCAAAAGAAATGCAAACATACCATGCTACTTAATTAAAATGCTATTAGGGCTCCAAAGGGAGCCACAATAGGTTGGGTTTTCTTTTTCAGATTGCTGTGTGTTTTGGAAGCAGAAGTTAAAAGTAATCAAAACTCTGGTGAAAGTTGATTGTGTCCCTTTTAAGATAGAGTCTCTGAGCTGCTGATGGCTTTAAATCCAAAAGCAGGAAGTTTCGGTGAAAATGCAAATGACCTAAATGATAAAGGAAGGAAAGAACTAGCAGCACAAAGGAGCTGCAGATAAAGGACATACCTGGTCAGCAAACAAATTGTCTAAATAAAAGGCATGGGATAATAATGATAATAAGTATCCCTGTAACAACGTATAGTGTGTATGATTTTTGGAAAAATCCTTTAAGGTCGTATGGTAATGATGCTTCTCAGTTATTACCTGTAAATAAAACTTAAAGCTTAACACAGCAGGAAAAACATTATAAACTTGGTCTGCTGTATAAGAAGGAAAACTCAGGGATTTAATGACTAAACAGTGGGATAATTTCCCCATAACCCTTAAAAGATAAAAGCCATTGAAACCTGGCCTGCCTATAGAACAAAAACAGGAAAATATGGGGGCAATTTCTCTGTTTTGCCTGCAATCAGCAAGGGTATTTGTAAAAGAAATATGGGTATTTGTAAAAGAAATATTTTAAGCAATAATCTGCCACCCCAAAAGGGGTAGAAACATGTTCTTTTTGTCTTTCAGAAAATCAGGAAAAGCTGATGCCAGCTGAAAAGCAACCCAATACCATGAATCTACTGTCACAATAGAAATTGTGTTCTGTGTTCTATGTTTTGTCTTGTGTTTTGTCTTGTTGCTAGCACTGTTGTGTGTTTAAAAAAAAAAATACTGAAGACCTGCAGGAACTTAAAAATAAATTAAGCTTTCTGTCCCAGCTACAGGACAGCCTGATACAAAAACAAGTACATGCCAATGTAGACTTGGTCCAAATTGGTCTGGGTAACCTAAAAGGCCAATGGAATCTTTAGTAATGGCTTAATACTACCACATGGCTTATCCATAAGAAAAAAAAATATTAGAAATAGGAAACTACACAGCCATAGCTATGGGATGCACTGAAATGCAGATACTTGCACTAGCTACTTTGGAACACAAAATGTTCTGGGTCATATTGGGAAATATTAAGGGTTTGATGCATTTGTTAAAAAAGAAAGAGATCATTGTTGACACTTATCAATATGAATGGATGCAATATGTTTCCACTATTGTAAAGCAGACTTATTAATGGGAGAAATTGTTGTCAAAATTGCACACCAACAGTCCCTGGAGGCAAAGGTATTGAAGGTTAACCCACTCCCCATATTACACATGGGATCCTTTTGGCTACCCTGGACCTTGAGCCAGTGGGCTGGGGAGGGAGGGAAGCTATTGGACACTAGAGGTTGTACCGAATGGACTCCTCAAAAGTGGGTGTGCCTCACCTTGCCTGTTGCCCCAGAACCTTGTAGTAAAGATACATCACCAGGATCATGTATGTGGCATGAATTGGAATCACAAACTCAAATTGCCTCACAGTACTTTCTCTTGAATAGGCTAGATAGAAAGTGACACTGACGATTATAAATCTTAGTGTCAAAAGGGGGATTATGTTGGATCATATTAAAGAAGTTCTGTATTAAAATCACAAATGAGTTTGATTCCCCAGAGTTTAAATTCCAGGGTATTACTAATTAAGAGGTCTCTTGGTTTTTGGTACTGTTTCTCTCCCTCTCTGTGTGAAACTTGCAAGCTGCTAACTGTGTTAGTACATTCTAAGACAGAGTCTGTTCTCAAAGCAATTCACACAGAGAGAGACTCAAAGCAATACTCTAACAACAGAAACAGCACCCAGAGACTCCCCACCCTTTTGTTGTATTAACCATTGTGATTAAAATAGAGATAGAGGATGTATGTGGATGGATGCTTGGTGTGGATAATAACTGAATGATCAGGGAGGTGCCAGCCTAAGAATCCAGTGTCCATCGGCTGAAGAAGGTGTCAAGTGGAAATAACCAGAGGACCCCACCCGGAGGGCAGACTGGAATCCACCCAACAGCCTCAAGAATGGGAGAACCAAAGAACAAGATAATATCTTGGAGCCGTCAGGAATGTGCTATCTGCTGATTGATTCAGCAACAGCATGATGAAGCAATTCCCATAGACTGGCATAGGAAGAAATTCCTATAAAAATAGACTCTAAAAAGTGAGAACTTTGGGGTCTGATTCTGCAAACCAACTTCCAGGAGCATCAGATGAGCATCTGACAAGGCCCTGCTCCCTCCTCATGTCCAGGCCACCTGGCCAGTGGCTTGGCATGAGCAACTCTAAGGCTGGTAACTATGATAACAACCTTGCAGAACCTGTGTGTGTGTGTGTGTGTGTGTGTATGTTTGTATGAATGAATGTGAGAATAAATTTGAGACTGAATGGAATGTTATAACTATAACTAACTGCTTACTATGATTCTTTCTGTATTCACAATAAATGTGGTATTTTGCCTTTTTCCCTTTAATAAGATCCTGCTGGTTTTTATTTTATTGGTACAACATAGTAACCCAATCGCTATCAAATCTAGCACTGTAGGTTGAAAGCCTGGCCCAGTTAAGTCAATGGAAGTTTTGCTATCAACTTGAACGGATTCTGGATTTCACCCTGTGTTGTTGTGCTTGCCGTGTAAATCATGCCTCCCATTCCTCCCCAGGTAGTTGAATGGGAGAAATGAAAGCCCTTCCCCACGAGGTCAGACTAGAAGACGTCTTCCCCTTAGGAAATTTATTCTTGGGGGTGGAAATCACACATTGGTGCTTGATTCAACTTCCAAATTTCATGACTCCACTAGCCCGGAAGCTCACAGCCCTCTGTACTAGCTCTGGGCACCTTTCTTCACATCCTTAATCCCCCAGCTTCCTGGCAGCCTGGCCAGGACATCCCCACTACCTCAGATATCACCTTTAAAAATGGAGGTGGTCTCCATGATGTAGAGCGTGATTTGGAGAAGAGAAGACTGGGTTGCATATCGGCAGACTCAGTCTGGTATTCAGGGGAAAGGAGTCAGGTAACATGGCTACTATGCTACCCTCCTCCAGTCCATATCCCCAGCCCTGCAGAGGCTCTCGGTGGAGACTAGAGGACTATGGCACAGAGACTGTTGACCCCACACACAGATGAAGGGAGATCCATGTGTGGAGGGTCTTCTCTCAATGCGCTGCTCTCAAGGAACAAGGCAGGCCTATGTCAACAGGAAGGATTTTGAATTTCCAAATCAGTTAATTCTATTAAGCCCTAGGTTTGACCACACCAGATAACATCTTGTTAAACATTACTTGCATTGTTATTTGTAACAGGCTTTAAATAGTGTTAAACAGATCTTGAAACAAGCTGTTTTCCTCATCTAGATTTGGCCTTAGTGATAGATGAAACTTGTAATAATTCTTAACCACGTTGTAGGAGGGATAACTGGTTGGCCTCTAAAATGGGTCTTTACCATTGCCAAACTAATGAATCAATTTCTGCTTTAATTTATTCCTTGTGCACCCCATTGAGAGTGCGTGGTGTATAAATCAGTAGAATTTACTCTGGAGTTTCAATTCTGGTCTGAATTACCCCAGTGAAGATCTGGCATCAGCATTTGGGTTTCACTGCCGTTACTCTGGATTTATAGCATTGGAACTAATCGGACTCTGGCCCATGGTCCATTATATAAACTAACATTGGGCCCAATCCAGCTCCCATTGAAATAAATGGGAGTTTTGTCATGGACTTCAGTGGAAACAGAGTCAGGCCCTTTTGTTTTTCTGATGAGTCAGCATTGCCTACAAACGGGCAGTTAAGAGCCTTTCCCAGCCGTTGGGCAGGTGGCCAACTTTCAAATCAAGGTTTGGACACACGAATTGAGCAATAATTGGTTACTGAATCCCTAAACATTCCAGTCTCATGCCTTTTTAATGTATAAGCAGTGCAGTTAGCATAATCATTTCCCTCATCTGTCACTTTCTAACAATCAGCGAGTTTTCTTAAGAGTTACCTTGGCTCGGACCAGTTTCAGGCAGCAGGGCTTTATACTGATGTTCTTCGTATTTATATTCCCAACACAGAACTGTCTTTGTCTTTATGGCTAGTCTTAGCAGATATTTTAGTTTTGGATTTCTAATCATCTGTTCTCAGTGCTCTGTTTGTACAGCTGTAAGGGGGAAAAAAAACCGTTAAAAATAAGTCTTCCAAACAAAAAAGAAGAATCTTCCAAGACAGCCATTGCACTTCCTTTAAGATTGAGGTGTGTGTGGGTGTGTGTGACTACATATGGGTTGCATATTCTGAAACTAAAATAAACATTTATTAGATTAGTCTTTGGTTTAACAATACCTACACACATGTGATTTGTGACTATGCTAACAATGTAATTTACCAATAGTTTAAAAGCCATTGCTGCGTTACTAATTGCTATCTGTTTCTAACTCGCCCTTATAAGGAGCTGTAAGTGACTATAAGGAGAGAACTAAGTTTTAATATTAAAAAATAAGACCTTGTTAACTATAAATACTGCATACATAAGAGAGCCCATTAGAAAGAAAAAAAATCAATTTCCTTTTCAAATACATGCCCCTATATAAAACGGAGCACAGGTTTTTAGTAGCATGTATTTTTAAGCTAAGACCTGCACAAGTGTAATAAAGCAAATAATGTAAGCTTCTGATAAAGGAACATACATAAGGTCCCTTTATAATCTTTGATCATAATGTCCGGGCTCACAGGTAAGTTCTGAAAATAGTTTATCCCAGAGAACAACTGTTCTTGTTACCCAGACAGTATCTAACAACTGAGAAGATTCTGACAAATAGTGCGACATGTCTACCTAACAAGGAGGAAAGAAGACTCCCTTATTTCTGGTGTTAATATTTCCAACCCACCCTTCTTCCTCAGGTTTTTTGTATTTTTGCCTTCTCTTGAAAGGTAATGATCGTACTTCACTACTTCAGTATATTTCCCCCACATCTACCCAGTCCCAAAAACAGACAGTAAGTTAGAGTATCTTATCTCCTGAACTGAGGAGTAGTTTTTGGTGGCTTTGAATTCAGAGTTTCACCCGGGACTGGGAAAAGTGTGTGTACTCTGGAACTCTTCCTTAGGTTGTCATCCCCTTCACCCCATCCTGTAACTTTGAAGCAAATGTTGAAGCCTTGGAAGCAAATGCTCCAGTTCCTACCTGTTGGAGTTGGCTGTGTGTGTTGCACCAATAAAATAAAAACCAGCAGAATCTTATTAAAGGGAAAAAGGCAAAATACCACATTTATTGTGAATATAGAAAGAATCGTAGTAAGCAGTTAGTTATAGCTATAACATTCCATTCAATCTCATATTTATTCACACATTCATTCACACACATACAGGTTCTGCAAAGTTGTTATCATAGTTATCAGCCTTAGAGTTGCTCATGCCAAGTCACTGGCCAGGTGGCCTGGACACGAGGAGGGAGCAGGGCCTTGTCAGATGCTCATCTGATACTCCTGGAAGTTGGTTTGCAGAATCAGACCCCAAAGTTCTCACTTTTTAGAGTCTATTTTTATAGGAATTTCTTCCTGTGCCAGTCTATGGGAATTGCTTCATCATGCTGTTGCTGAATCAATCAGCAGATAGCACATTCCTGATGGTTCCGTGCTGCTAGATGTTATCTTGTTCTTTGGTTCTCCCATTCTTGAGGCTGTTGGGTGGATTCCAGTCTGCCCTCCGGGGGGGTCCTCTGGTTATTTCCACTTGACGCCTTCTTCAGCCGATGGACACTGGATTCTTAGGCTGGCACCTCCCTGATCATTCAGTTATTATCCACACCAAGCATCCATCCACATACATCCTCTATCTCTATTTTAATCACAATGGTTAATACAACAAAAGGGCGGGGAGTCTCTGGGTGCTGTTTCTGTTGTTAGAGTATTGCTTTGAGTCTCTCTCTCTGAATTGCTTTGAGAACAGATTCTGTCTTAGAATGTACTAACACAATTAGCAGCTTGCAAGTTTCACACACACAGGGAGAGAAACAGTACCAAAAACCAAGAGACCTCTTAATTCGTAATACCCTGGAATTTAAACTATGGGGAATCAAACTCATTTGTGATTTTAATACAGAACTTCTTTAATATGATCCAACATGTGGTCCGGGCTGGCAGAACTGCCTAGTGGCAGTGTTCCCAAGATGTGACGCCTAATGGTGAGAGTCTAAGGGTCGATTTCTCTATCTGTTATAGCTCAAGGTAGTGTCGCTCCACACAGTGGCTATAGTTCAGGGGTAGAGTCACCAACTGGCAAGCGGGGATAGGGGAACCTGGGTCCACCCTACTCCAGCAGGTTCCGACCCAGGGCCCTTTGCAACAGCAGCCCTCGTACAGGGCTCAGGGCCTGATACCCAGGGAGGGTGCTTTGGGGTCACTTCCTACCCTTGTTCCAGTCGTTCTGGGGTCATCATGAGCTGGATGTGGGAGTCTCTTGTATGCCCCTCCAATATGTATCTAGTGTCTTTCCCACTGGCCCTGGTGAGTCATCAGCCTCCACTCTTCCAGTGGCTTCGCTATGAGGCTCGGCCCCGGTGGCATGGAGGCTTGGCAACTTCCCATCAGGAGGCTGCTGCACCCCACTGCTCTCCTCCACATTCAGCCCAGACTGATCTGAGTCGCTTCCTTTTAAATGCTCCCTCTACTGGGAGCATGTCCAGCAGAGGGAAGGGTGTGTGGCCTCCTGGGCCCAGAACAATTCTTTAACCCTCGCCTCCCCAATGCAGGATTGGTACACCCTGTCACGTTACCTTATATCAGCATATGTTCAGATCATCCTTTGCTCTCGTGCAGCTCAATTGCCTCCATGGCCCTATGGTGCACAGCTTTTTTTTTTTTTTTTTTTTTTAATTGCATCTTCAGCCTTCCTCGGTTAGGTACTGGTACTTGGAAACGGGAAATCCTCCCACATTTAGGGAAACCCCCATTATTTCAGTGGGAATTTCTTCAGTAGTCCAGGACAGTTACATCTTCAGATTTAGCCTTTCTCACCTCCAGTCTTCAAGTGTGCTTGAGATCCTAGCTTAAAGCAGCAAGCCATGTTTACCTTCTAAAATGCCAGAACAAGGTTCTAGGCTTTAATTAATATTTTTCTACTGACCAAAAAATCAGGGGACTTCAGACCTAGTCTAGGCTCTCCTCTTTAGAGTGAGCAGATGCATAAAGCCTATTTCAGTCAGTGCACCAATCTCTCCCCAAACACTACATGTGCTCCGTAGACTTTAAGGAAGCTAGACTCCAGTAGATATGTACTGACAGATAGTCACATCACCTCTTCTGTGATAGAAACAACAATTTTCAATTCCTCATGTATGATCTGCGGATAGCCATCTTTTCCTAGGAGATGCCTCCTAGCTTCTTGTCCTATCCTCAGAGGTTAAGGAAAACAATTTTTCTCCCTCCTCCTCCTAATTGGAATCAGGGGTCTCCCACATCCCAGGTGAGTATCCTAACTACTGGCTAAAAGTCACGGGGGAGGGCCGCCGCCGCCGCCTCCTCCTCCTCCTCCTTTTCTTCTATCCCCCCCCCCCCCCCCCGGGCGCAAAAACAGCTGAGACTCCCAAGCAGACAGATCCCTCTCACAGAGATACGGACCTAAGCCCAGGCTTCAGGGAGGAAGTGTGCAAAGCCCCACCCCTCAGCTTGGCTTGGGCAAGGATTGGTCCTGCTTTGAGCAGGGGGTTGGACTAGATGACCTCCTGAGGTCCCTTCCAACCCGGATATTCTATGATTCTATGACTATTAGGCCTATCCCTTCAACAAAACCGGGTCAAAGTAATTCATCTGTGGACCTTTGGTTTCATCAGAATCTGGGAGAGACCACTCATAGCCATCCCACGGTCTTCTGAAGGGAGGTATGATTTTTAGACAACCCGCTTCAGAATGGACTTCATTTCAGGAGCCAGATTGTATCCCTGTATTCTTTATTCCTTCCCAGAGCTCCTAGAACAGTGCCTGTGAGATGTGGCCTTGTGAGCAAGGGGCAGTTTCAGAAAGCTCTTTGCTTCTTTGTATGTCGGTGACCTGTTCCTAGAGGTAGGCCCATTTGCTTTCCTTGATGGAAACTCTTCCACTTGTTCTGATCGGGTACCAGCATGAGGAGCATCAGACCCTCTTTTAGGGAACTCAAAGTCACACAATTAGCACTCCTTAGTAAGGAGCATCCTGAAAGAAAGCCCTAGGATTCTGCTACATTTAGACACTGCAGCTTATGCCAGATGAACAGAACAGAACCAGGACCACCTGACTCCATTCAGTAGCTGCAAATCTAGATCTGTTGACGCCTTTATTTTATTTTGTTATTTCATTCAATTTGGACGATTAAACAAGACTAATCCATTTCATGTACTGCTTCTCATGAAGTAGCACTGGGCTGCAGCGGTTAGACTAAACACTGCAGGGGAATATTTAAATTCACATTAAAAACTTACTGTATTTTACTTACTGTAAATGTTTATGGATTTTTTAATTTGTGACATTTCTATTAGGTTAGTAAACACCTCTGTTTTCCTCCAAAACCTAATGGGGTGTTACCCAGTTGACTCAAAATGAATGATCACGTTTTTATTCAGTCAGCCAGTGAATTCCCCTAAATAATTGTCTGTAAATCTTCCCATGTGCAGAGGGCACAAGTATAAAGCCTGTACAACAGGCATATCCCACTGAAAGGCTCAGCAGGCGCTGACTGGCATATAGGCTTTGTATTGACCCTTTGCTCAGGAGTGGATTTTACCCCATGAGGGTGCAGTGTTCCATTTCTTTTTTTTTTTTTTTCCCCTGTGAGTGAAGGATTTGGACTGTGTTTAAAAATACCTGCTGTGACAGCCAGTCAATGCTCTCATTTACCGGTACTCTGAGGAAAGTGAGAGATGACATTTATGGCAAGGTAACAATGTTTGAGGACGTTGGGGAATTGAAAGTACGGGCAGACTGGCATTACATTAGTGATTACACAGTAGGTGTCTTACTCATTGCCGTGGCTGAGTTTTTGTCCTTTGGGGTGTCTGACAGGGTTGAAACGAAAAACTCCGTTTTTAAGATTGCACGTGATCAGTATTGTGCAGAGAGAGCTTGGTGCTTGGAGTAGTTCTGTTCTGATTGGTTTGGCTTCTCTAGATAATTGAATGGCAAAAAACCTCAGTAACTCAGAGGTAACTTATCACTATCCCAGTGATAGCTCATGCCCTTCCAGACTGCTGAGTGCCACAAAACTGAAACATCTGGAAACCAGGAAATGCAGAGTTAAGGTAAATGCCCGCACAACCTTAACTACACCCCTGAAGCTGGGAATCACCCCTGGGAATTATCTGCATGCTTTCCAGCTGCATTCACTGTGTTAGTTGTAGCTGTACTGAATAGTGGAAGGATAAGCTGGAGCAGTTTGGAAGAGCTGTGATCTGAGGAGATCTGGGTCTGAGCACCACCACCCCGTCATGTTATCACTAGTGCATGTGCACCTTGAGGTTCCAGTCTACATCATTTCAATACAGAATTGTGTAGGCTGTGTCAGTAACAGGGCACTGGGGTCTCCTTGACAGGGTTGCTGTCAGTAGTATAGTGGAATATGACAGCAATCTGTGGATTCTATGATGGGTAGGGGAAGTATAAGTTTAGGCGGTATCCTTTGTGCAAGTCTGAAGGGGGTATAAAATGGTTGTTAAATTTTACCAGAGTGGTATTTTGCCAGGGAAGTAGGCTCAGTGTTTGAGCCTAGGAGCACAAGTGTAAATAACACCTACCCATTGTAGTGAAAAGACAGAGAAAAAGAGATTGATGGGTGTATTGGGGCATTGCTCAAAGAGGGCAGAGTTAAAGTTGTGTGGGCATTTAGCGTAATTTTGTATTTCCTGGTTTTCAGATATTTGAGTTTTGCTGAACTCAATGTTTTGGAAGGGCATTAGCTATTACTGGGCAACCTTGCCTCCGTCACACCCCTGGAGATTGGGTGCCCCCCGCCCCCGAACGTGAATGTGGGGCTTACAGGCACCCTGGCCTAGTCTCCCTCAGTCCCCCTGTCACTCTGTCTAATCCCCATCTTCTCCCCATCATGTGATTCCCTCAACCTATCTCCCTGCATATTCTTCTATCGCTAATCACCCTCCACTTCCAGAAAGCATTTGTGTAGCATACTTCATTTTAATATATTATATTAATTTATATACGTTATTTATTTCAGTGCCTTCTGAATATTCTTCTGTACTGAGATGACATTTCACCAAAATAAAAATCCCCCTTTGGTAAAGACAATATGCCTTTCCCATCCCTTCAGATTTCTGCTCTGAGCCAGATTTGAACTTGCAGTGCTTGAATTCTAAGCCCATAAAATACCCTCAGAGCCACACACACACCCTCAGAGCCACACACAAAGCTCATGCTCAAATAAATTGGTTAGTCTCTAAGGTGCCTCAAGTACTCCTTTTCTTTTTACACATCTTGTGGTTGCTGAGTTATTTTCCAAATAGCCTCTCTTTCAATGTATGCTCAGTGTAGTGCATCTGATGTGTGAATTGATGCTGAGGCCTCAGGGTGCCTAAATGGAGAAGCAAACTTTTTCAAATAACATTTTAATTTGATTTCCTCAAAGGGCTGGTGGGTGCCATGCACTCTGTTGGGGGTAACCATCAAGCATTTGAGACCCTGGTGCAATGAGCCTTAGTTTGATCTCCATCTGTGAAGGCTGGGAGGTGGGGGAAGAACCACACACCTCCACACAAATTGCCAGAATGTGTCAACTTTAAGAAAAAGCTGTTTTACTCCTCACGCCCCCCTGAGGCACACCAAAATTCAAGCCAGTCTGAACAACTGTATGGATTTTAGAACACTTAGAACAACCGAGTTTTAAACAGAAAGCTGGTCTTGTATAGAAGAGCTGTCACCCTGCTATAATTTAGAAGCCTGAATAATCATTCCTCTTTTCGCCCAAGCAATTAGTCAATATACAGTCATGCTGATTGTTTCTGTTAAAAGGAGAAATTGATGACTCAGGTATTTCTTTCGTACAATCCTCTTTATTTACAAAGAATGTGTACAAAATCCTGTTTCCCCAAACTCAGTAAGAATCAAACAGGTGGCAGTTTATTTGCTCTCTGTTGCAAGCCTCTTTCCAGTTAGCCCTCTCCCCAAAAACTTCTCCGCTTTCTCCCAAGATTCAGAGTGTAAGGCCAGAAGGGACCATCATGATCATCTAGTCTGAGCTCCTGTACATCGCAGGCCACAGAACCTCACTCATCCACTCCTGTAATAGGTCCATAACCTCTGGCTGAGTTACTAGAGTCCTCAAATCTTGATATAAAAACTTTGTTATAGAGAATTTACTGTTTGTTCTAGTTCAAACCAGCTAGTTAATGACTTGTACCCCACACTGCAGAGGAATGCAAAAAAAAAAAACCCAGGGTCTCTCCCAGTTTGACCTGGGGGAAAATTCCTTTCCACCCAAATGTGTTGATCAATTTAGATCCTGAGCATGTGGGTGAGACCCACTAGCCAGACACCTGGGAAAGAATTCTCTGTAGTAACTCAAGAGTCCTCCCCATGTAGCGTCCCATCTCCAGCCATTGGAGATATTTGCTAATAGCAGTCATGGATGGGCCATATGCTAATATAGGCAGTCTCATCATACCATCCCCTACATAAACTTCTCAAGCTCAGTCTTGAAACAAGTTAGGTTTTCTGCTCCCACTACTCCCCTGGCAAGGATGTTCCAGAACTTTTCTCCCCTGAAGGTTAGAAACCATCATCTAATTTCAAGCCTAAACTTGTTGATGGCCAGTTTATACCTATTTGGTCTTGTGCCAACATTGACCCTTAATTTAAATAACTCCTCTCCCTCCTGCTGTTTATCCTTCTATCATGTTTATAGAGAGCAATCAAAGCTCCCTTCAGCCTTTGTTTCATTAGGCTAAATAAGCCAAGATCCTTCAATCTGCTTTCTGCTCACCAACGCACACCTCCATCAAATGATACCTAGCAAAACCCCTTCGACCAGCCTTGCATTTGGCCTGTGTTTCAGGTGATGGCTACTGTTGTTTCAATTACATTACTCCAACCACTTCTTTCATTTATCCTGAGTGAAGGATGGTTATTATACCCATCAGATTCAATGAGATTTCAGGTTTCAGAGTAACAGCCGTGTTAGTCTGTATTCGCAAAAAGAAAAGGAGTACTTGTGGCACCTTAGAGACTAACCAATTTATTAGAGCATAAGCTTTCGTGAGCTACAGCTCACTTCATCAGATGCATATCATGGAAACTGCAGCAGACTTTATATATACACAGAGATTTCACACATCCTCCATCATAATATGGAAATAGTGTAATACTAAGTAAAACTGAATTATTTGATTGAAAAATGTAGCAAAGAGACTACAAAAGCAGATAAACGGCTTACAGTTATATCAACTAGCTGCTGCATAATAGAAATTTTTAGTTTTCAGTGAAACTGCAACACAAAAGCAGCCAAATGATAAAATGACACACTTTGTATTGCAGTAATATTTTACACTTCCATAGTCCCTTTCATCTCAGGCTCTGTAACAGTGTCAGCCACCACCTAGTCACTCCTTCATGAGTCCAGGGTGGCCCTGCTAGCACCCTGCCTCAGTTTGCCTTTATCAACGTTCAAACAACACCACACAGTCCCAAAGGCATGAGACATAAGTCCTCTGCCAGGGGCCTACTTTGAGTCTACGTGAACTTTTTTAAAAAAAACAACAACAACAAAATCCACTTCCTTCTCTCTGCTCCACCTTCTGGTTTTCACTCAAGTTCCTCACACTCCTTAAATCAGGAGCCCCAGGTCCTCTTCCCAAAACTGTGTTCAGTTCAGTTTATTTACAGCAGCGCTCACCTACAGCTGCTTTCTCCAGCCAGCTGCAATTCTTCAGGTTTCTGTCCTGCCTGGAATTCCCAGGCCCAGCCCTCCTAGCTGGAGTGTTAGGCTCCCACTCAAACTCCCTTCTTCACAGACTACCCAGAAATCTGTCCCTTCCTGCCTTCCATCCTGACACCTGGCCTGAGTTAATCACATTACCTCATTCATTACCCACCTGGGGAGGTGAACTGATCTTGTCACTTGGGAGCAGAGGCCCCATTTTCCCTAAAAAGGGCCAGCTACTCTGTGACAAGCTCTCAAGGCATTTTACATACCTTAGTAAATCCAGCCTCATTATGCCTCTGAGGCAGGCAAATATCCAAATTTTACAGATGGGAAAACTAAGGCTGTGAAACTTCCCTAGGATTACATAGCAAATCTGTGCCAGAGCCAACAACAGAACCCAGGTCTCCTGATGCAGTGCTGAGGCCAAATTCTGACCCCTTCCACAGCCTGTCCACAGCAGTATATTGGCTGTAAAAGAGCCTCATAAGTGGCTTATACTGATGTAAGGACATGTCAAGGACAGGGACAGGGATATGGTCAGTGCACTCTGCAATGTGGCTAATCTTGGCTTCAGAGTAACCTATAGACAACTGTGGGGAGACTGTGAGTTAGAGCAACTCCTGGCTCTGCTCTACCTTACGCTGGAAGTTGTTCCCTCCGCACCCCTCCCCACCCCCCAGCATCCCAGAATGTTGTCAACACAAAGGTGCCATAAAGGGACTTCTGCCCCCCACTCTTCTTGAAGAGCGCCTTCTGAGTTGCATATTTCAAGAGATGCAGCACAGAATCTGACCCCTGGTCTTTAACTTGTAGGTCAAGCAGAGTCACAGAGCAGACAAACCTATCCGATTTCTTGTGTTCCCTTTCTGAGACTATGACTTTGTCTACACCAGTGGTGGGCAACCTGCTGCCTGCGGGCCGTATGCGGTCCGTCAGGGTAATCTGCTGGCAGGCTGCAAGACAGTTTGTTTACGCTGACCGTCTGCAGGCACGGCAGCCCGCAACTCCCAATGGCAACAGCGAGCTGCGGCCACTGGGAACTGCAGATGGCCGTGCCTGCAGACGGTCAGTGTAAACAAACTGTCTCGTGGCCCGCCAGCGGATTACCCTGATGGGCCGCATATGGCCCACGGGCCACACGTTGCCTGCCACTGGTCTACACTATGGACCTTACAGCGGCACAACAGTATCACTGCAGCTGCGCTATTGTAAGGTCTCCTGTGTAGCTACTCTGTAAAGGCATAATGAAACAGCTACCGCTGCTTATTAGGCGCGATGTCGGCGAGAGAGAGAGCGTCTCCCACCGACATAATGCTCGCCACACCAGTGCTTTTGTTGGTGAAACTTTTGTCAGTTGGGGTGTATTTTTTCACACCCCTGACTGACAAAAGTCCTAGCATAGACAAAGCCTTAGTTAGCTGAGCAAGCAACATTACATACAGTTGTATCTGACAGACTCTAACCTAAGCATGAACTGTGGTTGGTATGCTACTGAAGTAAAAAAAAAAAAAAAAAAAAAAGGTAAACATGTTGTTTTACTAAAGGCTAGGTGCAGTGAACTTGCATGCCTGAAGGGGTGATGCCATTAAGTACACAGTGAAACAGTAGTATGGATACTCTGATATTGGGGTTTGGGTCAGCAATAAAATGCTTGTTCAAATTGAAGTAAGAGGGATTATGGGCCAGCGTCCCAGCTGGTGGGAGTGGTCGGGTCCCCTTTGCATGTGGCCTACCGCTGGCCCAGGCATTGTACGGGACAATGTTCCAACAAAAGGTGTGTAAAATATATGTATTTGTACAGTGATATTCTATGCTGCTTCTGATGGTTATTGCTGATGAGTCCCAGACTATTACTACTTGTGAGCAAGTATAAGTGTGAGCCTTTCCACCATGAATGTCACACTTTCGTCTCTCTCCAATTGTGGCTGAAGTGATTTCTAGATAGCACTGAGGTGTGCTGTGCAATTACACATAACGAGTGCCTCGCACCAAGCCCACTTTTAACACATGGTTCTTATTACTTCAGTTCAGCGGCTGGAGCAAATTTTCTTGTCACGTGCTTTTCACTTTGCACATCTGCTTGCTCAGTATAATGGAATGCAAATTTTTGAGTGGATGACTGTACAAAATACCTGCTCTCCATCTAGTCCCTACCCCTTTTGCAGTACTGGCAATAACCCTCTCTCCTCCACAGGATTTCAGACATATGCCACGGACAGAGATAGAACATGCAGAGGTCTTTAAGTCTGTGCAGCACCCGTGTTTAGGAGTATAAAAAGTGATAAACACTACTAGCCTTACATAGGCACTATGTAATTTCCATTTTCTCACACTGGTTTGGATTGAGCCATTACAAAAAGAATAATGATGTGCATATGTGGTAACCATGCAGGAAATGCTGAATTGTATCATTGTTATCTGATTACCCGTAATAGGATTTAGAATGTGTCTGTTATTTCAACTGGACTTCTGGGCTCCTTCCTGTTTTATGTTTGCCTGTACTGGCCAGCTTTTAAGATTTTCTGTAATTCCCCCATCAGCTTCAGAAACGGTTATTTTGAGAGCTGACCAAGTCTGATTATCCAGCTGGGCCAACATTCAGGTTATGATTCAAATGTTTCTGAAGCTTATGCTGACGGAAAATTCATGGAGTTGTTTTTGCTTTACTCCCTTGACTAAATACCATCACCACGCTATAGCTCTGGAAACTGATGGCTGAACATCTACTACAAAGTCCAACCAAACTATAAGCAACTAGGGGCTTTAACAATGTGCCATTTTGGAACCATAAACATTATTCTCCTGAGCTGTAGCAATAGCTTTAAGGATACTCCTTTGTGGTACACTATTCAAAGTCTTTTTACATCTTGGATCAGCAAGCACTGTAGGGCCACATCTGTAGCTGGTGTAAGTCAGCACAGTCAACAGAGTAACACCTATTTACACCTTCTGAGGATCTGGACATATATAATGTAGTTTAGGTACTAGTGAGGTTGGTGAGTCTCACCTGTTTATCTGATACCTGTTTAAATAGCCTTCTAAAAACACCATCTAGTCAAGTTGCTTACTACAATTGGTGAGTGTTAATGCTGGGGCCCAGACTCACCACTCAGCACTTGTATGCCAGTGCCCCAGTAACCTTTCCACAGTGAAGGCCATCTCTTCCATTTTTAAGGCATGTAGGGCATGAAAAATAGCAAAAAGAGCTAAAGTAGCTTGCCCACAGGGGGGAGAGAATAGTAATCTTCTCCCCTCACCCATTCTTCTCTAACCTCAAATGTGTGTGTTTAATGCTTTTTTTTTCAGAACCCGAAAAGAGAATAATGTGAAATTCATATCAAAAAGCTGAGGGAAGATCATGATCCTGATGGCTCACAATGATTCACCTTTCATTAATATTCTGATAATTAGCCTCTAATACATTTCTTGGGGTTGATAATTATCTTATAATTCACCGAGTACTTGAATTGGCAGCCAATTTTCCCGCCTGTAGGCAACTGATAGATGGTTGATATTAGATTATGGTGTTGAGAGATGCAGAGTGGTGTCTTTCATTAAATCATCTTGATTTTTATATTGTCATTTTAGAAGAGAAGTCTTACTTTGCTGGATCCAGGACGTAGATTCTTTTTGCAGGATGCCATTCTAGAGAAGCAAGGAAGATATTGTTTAGGGTAGTACATTAATATTATTGTGCTTGTGATAGTTAGGAAGTTATCCCTTCAGGTTACATGGAAGTCATTCACACAATGGCATGAGTAAATGTTGCAGTGTCACTGTCTATACCACACTTGACCTGAAATAAGGAATTCTCTCGCACTGGCAACTTATTGCGTAACAAGTACAGTCAGCCTCAGCCAGGGCGTATCTATGCTTGGTACACGTGGAGCCAGATCCTGGCACCCTGACTCATCATGAGATAATGTTGACACTGGGATTTTTTGCAACAGTGTAGCTGCACCATTACAAACTCTCTTGTGTAGATATGTTGCTCTGGTGAAAGCTTCTTATCCCGATGCAACATATCTACAATAAGAGTTTTGCATTGGTACAGCTAGATCTCTGCCCAACCCTCCGCCCCTAAAATCTGTCACATAGACAAGCCTTGAATAGTACCTCAGTTGGCAAATACCCCATTGGCTTTTCAGTTATATTATGTGAACAGGGCTCCTTGCAGAGTAAGGTACTATTTAGCGTGTGAGTAAAGGTGGTAGAATCTAGACCTTAATGATAACCTTTCTTCCACCATGAACAGTGAGGTGCTAATAGAAAGTCTTCTCCAAATAAAAATTAAGGGTGTTATTCTTTATTCTGTTTTGCTAGTGTAACTCCGTAGACAAAATCAGTCTAAAGGAGTCGAGAATCACCCCAACTGTATAAATGTATGTTGATTAACCAAGCTTGACTGTATTTGAAAGTGTGGAAGGACAAAACTAAGTAAATCCTGAAAATGTGAAGTGCAGTAAAGCACTTCGCCGTCAAGCCACTTGTTTAAAAGCTACAAACAGATGCACTACAATGTTACACTTCTGTTTACTTCTTTTTTTAGTCTTGGAAGAAGTGGAACAGACCATTGTTCCCAGCTATGGAACAGTGCCAGATCAGCAAAAGCTTCATGCTTCAGAGTGGGTGAGTACTCTTTCACTTTAAGTTTACCTTTAGATTTCCAACGAAATTAAAGTGTTTTGTACAATTTAAGGGTAGGCTTCCAGAAGAGTAGCTTTCCTTTTGCAGGTGCAGTTAAGTGCCTGCAGCTCAGATTCATGCATGAGTCTGAATAGCTGCATCTCTAACTAGACTGTGGCCACTGATTCGTGTAAGTCGGAGTTGCAGCTACTCCGCTTTGCACCGACACTTTACTTTAGAGTGCAAACTGTGATCTCCAGATTACACACAGAAATATGGAGGTCAGGCCTCTAACTGGTTTGAAAACATACCCCCTTAATTTCTAGGATATCTGTAATTTGTGTGCTTCATTACTCTACTGAGCATGTTTAGTACTGTTCTATTTAGGTGTTAACAAGGAGCCTATCGCTTTAAGCAACATACATATGTTGGTCAAATGTTATAACATGACAAAGTGCAGAGGAGCAATTTTTTAAGACAACTTAAAGGATTACTTCTTGCAACAACTAGGTCTAGAACACGTGAGGATTCTTGACTTCGTCCTCAGTAACACAGGAATCAGTTCAAGAAATAAATGTAGTAAGTAATCATAGGGGAAGCTAGTAGCTGCCCATAGTTAAGTTGCTTAATGCTTTCCTTTTTAAGCTGTGGATTCCACTAGCAAAGTGTGTGGGTCATGCCATTCTAGTGGATGGCCCACAGAGGATAACAGCCTACTATTGCTACCAGTTACTTTAGTACAGGGGTGGGCAAAATACAACCCATGGGCCAGATCCAGCCTATCATTTCTGTCCAGCCTGCCATGACTCTGGCGGTGCAGCGGGGCGCTCAGGCAGGCTGCCTGCGTGCTGTGGCCCCACGCCGTTCCCGGAAGCGAGAAGCAGCTCTGTGTGCTGCCCCCACCCCCAGTTCCATCCTCAGAGCTCCCATTGGCTGGAAACCGGCCAATGGGAGCTGTGGGGGTGATGCTTGCGGATGCAGGCAGCGCACGGAGACCCACTGCCTCCCTCCCCCCAAGGGGCATGCAGAGACGTTCCAGCAGCAGCCGGTTGCAGCCGCTTCCGGGAGCAGCATGGTAAGTACCTCCCAGCCAGAGCCTGCACCTCGCACCCCCTCCTGCACCCCAATCCCCTGCCCCAGGTCATAACCCCCTGCTGCACCCAAACTCCCTCCCAGACTCTGCACCCCCTGCTGCACCCCAATCCCCTGCCCCAGCCCAGAGCCCCCTCCTGCACCACACTCCCTCCCAGAGCCCACACCGCTCACCCTCTCCTGCACACCAACACTCTGCACCAGCCTGGAGCTCCCTTTGGCACCCAAACTCCTTCCCAGACCCCACACACCCTCCATTAATATAGTAGAAATGCCCATGATAACTTTCCAAAATTCATGGAGTGGCCCCCTGTGAAAATTGTTGCCCACCCTTGCTCTGGTAGCTCAAGTGGTAGAAGTCTGTGCTGTGGATGTAAAAGTCCAAGCTCTGATGATGACCCAAGTTGCGGGTCAATATGCTTCCTTTTCTCCTATTTTTTTTTAAAAAAAGGGAAGTGACATCCAAAAACTCTTTATTAAAAAATGTTTAAGATTGCAAAGTCAAACACTCAAGTTAGAAAATGCCAGAAATAAGGCTATCTGTGTCTTGCATATACATTATGATAAAGTCTAATTACATGATCCTACACGATTTCTTTCCACAAGACCCCTACCCTCTTCAATACAAAGGTTGGACAGCACTCTAGGAATGAATCAAGGTTGTATAGAGACAGAGCCTATTATGTGTAGGACTCCTCCTCCACTGTTTAGGAAAACTGGAAGGTGTGTAGTGAATGAGGCAAGGGGCTTGAAGAAGGGAAAGGATGGTCTTATGGTCAAGGAACCAGAATGCTGCCTTGGAGAACTGGATTCTGCCCCTGCCTCTGCCACAGAGTTTCTGTGTGATGCAGGGAAAGTCACTTAAACGAGGCTTTTCAAAGGTGACCACTACTGATGTGTTCCCTATCTTAAGGGTGTACCAGAAAAGACAAGGGCCAGATTTGCAGAAGTACTGAGCATTCACAACTGCAAGTGAAGTAGATTCGAGCTATGCTTTGAACAAATAAAGGGCTGTAAAAAATGTTAAGTACTCTGAAAAAAATGAGTCCCCTGGTATCTCAAGTTGGGCACCCAAAATTAGTAGACACATTTCCATTTTGGCTTGATCTCGGTGTGCCTCATTCCCAAGCACCCATCCCAGTCTATAAAATGGAGATAATGCCACTTTATCTCAGAGCTGAATTGTGAAGATAAATTCATTAATGTTCGTGAAGTACCCAGATACCATAGAAACACACAGGAGGAAAATAATAATATGTTCAGTACACAATTTGGATGGTATGCAGTAAATAAAGCCTGGGGCCAGACGGGGGAATAGTAATTGGTCATGGAAGTAAAGCCTATCATAATGCATACACTCAGAGAGGCCAAATGGAGGTTGCACAGGCAGTCTTAATTGAAGTATTTTCCAACTCGAGTGCTTGACTTTGTAACCTTAATGGTCTTTAATGTAGTTCGAACTGGATATAATTAACTTAGGCTTGAGTAAAGACTGGGAGTGGATGTGTCATTACACAAAGTAAAACTATTTCCCCATGTTTATCCTCCCCCCCCCCTCGTTCCTCAATAGCTCACCTTACCTGATCACTCTCGTTACAGTGTGTGTGGTAACACCCATTGTTTCATGTTCTCTATGTATATAAATCTCCCCACTGTATTTTCCACTGAATGCATCCAATGAAGTGAGCTGTAGCTCACAAAAGCTTATGCTCAAATAAATTGGTTAGTCTCTAAGGTGCCACAAGTCCTCCTTTTCTTTTTGTTTTGGATGTAACAGTAGCCATAATATAGACTCATAGAAACATAGGACTGGAAGGAACCTCAAGAAGTTTTCAAGTCCAGCCCCTTGTGATGTGGCAGGACCAAGTAAATCTAAACCATCCTGATAGGTGTTTGTCTAACCTGTTTTTTAAAACCTTCCGTGACTTGGATTCCACAGCCTCCCTTGAAAGCCTATTCCAGTGTTTAACTACGCTTATATAGTTACAAAGTTATTCCTAATATCTAATGTAAATCTCCCTTGCTGCAGATTAAGTCCATTACTTCTCGTCCTACCTTCAGTGTACACAGAGAACAATTGATCGCTGTCCTCATTATAACAGCCCTTAACATTTTTGAAGCTTGTTATCAGGACCCCCCTCAGTCTTTTCTTCTCAAGACTAAATATTCCTCGTTTTTTTTAACCTTTCCTGATCCATCAGGTTTTCTAAAGCTTTTATCATTTTTGTTGCTCTCCTCTGGACTGTCTTCAGTTTGTCCACATCTTTCCTAAGGTGCGGTGCCCACAGGAACATGCACAGGAATAAAAATTTGGCTGCTTTCTGTGCCCCCCATAGCTGGAGGAGTTGGATCTTCCTACCATGGCCCCGGGCCAGTGGAGCTGGCTCTCCCCACTTCTCCTTTGGCCCTGGAGGAGTTCTGTGCCTGCTCTGATTGCTTGCCCCTCCTTTGCACGTGCCTCTGGGTACCCAGAATTGAACACTACTCCAGCTCAGGCCTCACCAAAGCCAAGTAGAATGAGATTATCATCTCCCATGTTTTACATACGACACTCCTGTTAATACACCCCAGAATGGTATTCGCCTTTTTCACAGCTGCATCACACTGTCAACTCATATGCAATTTGTGATCCACTCTATCCCCTAGAACCTTTTCTGCACTACTACTACCTACCCAGTTATTCTCCATTTTGTAGCTGTGTGTCTGAAATTTCCTTACTAAGCAAAGTACTTTGCACTGGCTTTATTGAATTTCATCTCTTTGAATTCAGACCAATTCTCCAATTTGTCAAGGTTGCAATCTGTAAGAGAGTTAAGTTCAACAATTTCATGGGAGGAATCATCCCCAAAACTCTAACTAGTGTATTAGCGTATCCATTCAGATCATACCTTTCAGCCTGAGGGTACGTCTACACTACGTGCCGCTTTCGGCAGCGTGTAGAGTATATACGTGGGTAGCTCTCCTAGACCAGTATAAATAGCAGTGTAAACTGTGAGGCATGGCTTAGGCAAGTAAAGACATGCCTGAAGGGTGTACATATGTACCCGAGTACATACCCTGTACAGCTCTCTCCCTGCCCAAACAGTGCTTCCCCGTCTACACTGCTGCTTTTAGCAGTGTAGTGTCCTGCTGCTGGAGTCTTTCTCCATCGTAGGGAAAGATTCTGGTAGGGGGGAAAGGCTCCAGCTGCCTGCCCCCCGCCAGAGTCTTTAACCAACGTGTGTAGCTACACGCCACAGTGTGGATGCATCCTGCTTTCCACATCTTGCTACACATACCCTACACGCTGCCATCAGTGGAGTGGAGTGCAGATGTAGCCTTAGAGGGCACCCAAAGATCCTGAAAGTATGAATTTCCCCACCCCTTCCCTTATATGGGGGCTGAAAACCGGTCGTTCAAGGGAGCGCTGGCTTCAGCCATATGTAAAGGTAAAGACTTCTAGCCTCTTCTTCATAAAGCTTAACAAATTTCTTGTGTCAGCTGCAAAAGTTAAATGAAAAATATAACAGGAAGTCAGCTGGATATCTAACCTAAGTTAGCACAGCACAGTCAAATGACTTCATCACATGTCAGCAGTTACCATCAGTTTTCTTAAGTCAAGGGGGTACTAATGACTCCCAGTATAGTTCTCTGTTCTAACTGGTGCAAAAGCTTTAGTTTTAGTACTGAGCTTCATTCAGTAAATAGAAAGGAAGCAGCTGTCTCCTTTTACATGTTGGGGTACTGAAACCATATAGGAAAGTTTTCCTTTTAACTGATGCTTGCTAATCTCATTGCTAAAAACAGAACTAAAAACATACCTTTGTTTTAGCACTTCATTACATTTTATTACACAGCAGGAGTCAGAAGAAAAACAGTTAACGGCGTAACAGTTTTATTGCTTTGTGACACACCCCATTTTCCTCTGGTACACAAATGAATTTGCAGATTCCAGAAATAAAGGACTTTGGGTCTTAATGTCAGCCAAGTTGCAGTGTGCATTGGTCAATATGAAAATAAGAACACAATATCTTATTTTAAGTCTGTGATACTAAATAATTTTACATTCCTTTAGCACATTTCATCAGATGATCACAAAGCACTTGGCAAACAATGAAGCTTCACAAAATCCCCGTGTGTTCCATATTTTAATTTTATATATGGGGGGGGAGGGAAGAGAGAGACATGGAGATTTCCAGAGAGGGCTGACGGGATGGATCACAGATACCCCCTTGGGAACTGACTTGATGTGCTAAGACTACCTCTGAGCCCGTTTTCCCTGGCAGCTTGGGACTTCAGTGCCCTGTCTGGTTGTGCCAGACATGTTAGCCTGCTACAAACACAGACCCAGGTCTGAACCACGTCCCCCAAAAGCTGCAGGCTTAACTGAAAACAGCTTAAGAAGTGTTCTTGTCTCCAACACTCAGATACCCAGCTCCCAATGGGGTCTAAACCGCAAATAATTCCTTTTTACCCTGTGTAAAGCTTACACAGGGTAAACTCATAAACTGTTTGCCCTCTATAACACTGATAGAGAGGTATGCACAGCTGTTTGCCCCCCTCCAGGTATTAATACATACTCTGGGTTAATTAATAAGTAAAAAGTGATTTGAGCCAGCTGAAGACCAGATGGAGGGGTCTCCCAGAGCTTTATATAGTTTCTCTTTTGTAGGTGGAAACCCCTCCCTCCCCCTGTGTAGAATCCCCTCTATGAAGTGAGCTGTAGCTCACGAAAGCTCATGCTCAAATAAATTGGTTAGTCTCTAAGGTGCCACAAGTACTCCTTTTCTTTTTGCGAATACAGACTAACACGGCTGTTACTCTGAAACCTCTACAGGATGGAGTTTTGGAGGCCCCTGGCAAGTCATTGCTTAGTTCTCTACAGGTTTCAGAGTAGCAGCTGTGTTAGTCTGTATCCGCAAAAAGAAAAGGAGTACTTGTGGCATCTTAGAGACTAACCAATTTATTTGAGCATAAGCTTTCATGAGCTACAGCTCACTTCATCGGATGCATCCAATGAAGTGAGCTGTAGCTCGTGAAAGCTTATGCTCAAATAAGTTTGTTAGTCTCTAAGGTGTCACAAGTACTCCTTTAGTTCTCTATAGGAATGTTTTCAGGAAAGCTCAGGTGTGGATTGGCGTCCTTCAAAGTCTATTGTCAGATTAAAGTGTTTCTTGATTGGGCAATTACTGAGAATGGTCTTTTCTCAGGAAGCTGACCAAATGCTTCCCTGATGCTACTTAAAATCAAACAAGTACACAGACAATATTCATAACTTCGAATACAAAAACGATACATGCATACAAATAGGATGAATATATTCAGTAGATCATAACCTTTGCAGAGATATGTTACATGGCATCTGTAGCATAAAACATATTCTAGTTATGTCATATTTACATTCATAAGCATATTTCTATAAAGCGTTATCGGGTGCAATGTCACAAGGGCTTCTGGAGAGCGCAGTGAGGAAGTAGAGTGCTCATAACTTGGCATTCTTGAACTGTATAAAGCCAAGAATAGGAGAGGATACAATCTTGGAAATGCAGCTACCTCTCAGGTTGCCCATACTGTCTTGGTGCACTGGCTCCAGCTGCATACTCAGTCTTCAGGCTTTTCAGAAAGCTTCTGTCATTGCAGGCTATGGTATTCAGTCACTGCTCTGCCCACTTGTCACCGAAGCCCAGAGTTTCTCTGCACTTGGTCTGAGCCCCTGACATGTAGCAGAAAGCTATGCTGGGTCTACCTGAAGGCTACTAGATGTAAGCAAGTAGCTTACCTCTCCAGCATTGGTCACAAATCCCTGACAGTCTGCTGCAGGCTGGTAGGCCACTGCTGGCATTTTTGATTCTCTCACTAGAAGTCTACCCTTTCCAGGGATGAAATAAGAGTCCAACTAAACAAAACACTCTTCTGAGCACAAAAGGGAACTAGCAGTCCTTAGCCAGCCCTCCTGAGCTTTCTGACTAAGTTGCTTGACCGTTCTCCAGCTTAAGAGTCTTTTCAGCCCTCCTGGACTTGAACAATTCTTTTCCCTTTTTCAAGTTTTACGCTTTTGACACAGGGTGTTTCCACACCACTATGGCAAGTGGTATCACAGGCAGAACCCAACACCCTCCCTTTAGCCCCTTTAACCCTGGAGCTCTGACACCTTGGGCTGTCTACCCTCTCCTCACAACTATCTTGTCTGTGTCCTAGGGCCACTTCCAATAATGGCCCAGAAGAGGCTGTAAGGGAGACCACAGAGGTCAAGTTCCTTAGTGGAGAGCCACCCTCTTCGTCTGATCTCTCCCTAGAGAGCTGCAAAACTGTTTCTATAGCTTTCTACTTCTTAAAGTCTTCATTGCCTTTTATACTGTCGGTCAGCTGTCTATCACCTGATATCGTCACATGAGCTTTCCTGCTCATTTTCTCCACCTGGGGGAACTACAACTCTTAGAGCTTCTTTGCCTTAAAGGGCCACGCCCCACTAATGTCCTGGCTCGCAGCTTCCTTTGTTAAAGGGCCCAGGACACTGAGTGACTGTGGATTAAAGCGAAGCACGCGAGACATCATAAAGGGACAAAGTGCTCTGATGGGTGAGGGCAGCTCCTAGCTTTGTTTGGAATATGAAGAAGTGGAAAGCACAAGAGTCTTTCTGTTCCCTGAACTGTTGCCGGGCATTTAACTATCTTTTTGTCTGTTCTATTGGTCTGTGCATTTTTATTTTGTGGCATCAGTTTGCCTGCTTACACCACTAGCTGTATTTACTTTTTTGAAGCTCTGGCCCAACAGTTGTTCTTGGGCAACAGAAGCTTACTGGGACTGTAGTCAGTACCAGGCTATAACTGGGGCATTACCTCCAGGATGAAGACATCTGCTCACTCCATCATCTGCAACATTGGATTTTCTTGTTGCCCTTTCTGCTTGCTGGATAAAACCACTATTCTCATTGGGTCCAACACCTGCCCTTTTGTCTTGTTCCTGTGTAACACCAACAGACGCCAGTCGTTGGCAGGATCAAACCTGGGGCCTCAGGAGCTTAGGGCATGAGCCTCTACCGCATGAGCTAGAAGCCAACTGGCTCTTGGCTAAGGCTGTAGCGCAGACTCATTTAACTCGCTCTAAGTGGTCTCGCTGCCACTAGATGGGACAGAACACCACACCAAAGTTACACCTGCACCACCACTTACAGCCCTTGCAGCATTCATCTTGTCATGGGGGATACAAAACATATCTCAGAAAACATTCCCAGTAAATGGTGAATGCTTTGTCATGCACAGGCCTCTGGTTGAACACCCAACAGGTCACTTGTTCAAGCACAGACTTGTGAAAGATTCGTACTACTTTAGCAGTGTAAGTTCTGTAGTCTTACAACATCTTTCCCAAAATCTGCCCTTTCCCCATCACTATGTTAATGCATGCCAGGGACCTTTTAATGTGAGCCAGTAGGGTTTACACAGGCCAGTCAGTGAGCACATGTTGGAGTACTTTAGAAATCACATCCCTGTAGTGCACGTTGCCACGTCATGTAGACCAACCTTACAGCAACTTGCTGCTGTCCAGTCTACCCAACTCTTAGTCTGCATCCCTTCAGCCTTTCTAAAATGCTGCTTTCCCTCCTGCTGTTCTGCCCCCTCTCGTGTGCTTTGCGACTTTTAGGCCAAGGGACAATGGAGCCTTTGGGAATATTCCAGAGTAAAGTACTACTCCATGCAAGAGTGGCAGAACTAGGGACCTAAGTGATTATTATTTCAAGTGCCAACAATGTGTTTGGCTCTGTCTAATTCACACAATGAAGAAAATCTCTGGCCTGAAGAGGTCCCAAGCCATATGGACATTATTTTGTTTCAGTCTTTTTGAGTTCCTTTCAGACAGAGTCTCTCTCCTGCTGCCCAAGTTAAGTAGTTAAGCTCAGGGCATGACAGAAGGGTAACTTGTTTCCAGACTAACTTCTGACACCTGGGAACCAGAACTTAATTCCATGTCAGGCTGATGGCATCTGGCAACAAAAGGAAATTCAGCAAAGCATTATAGTTCTTTTGATTTTTAATAGAACTGTCTGAGTCGTAATATGGATCGTGAACTTGGCACTTGAATATCAATGAAAAAGCAGCCTACGCTAGTGCAAAGGAGCTTCTGTGGTTTGGTGTTATGGTTACGTTATTCTATGTGTAAGGGAAAAATAATATAAAGATAAAGCAAAACAATGGGTCAGACTCTCAGGTGGTGTAAAATGACACAGTCCTATTGACTTCACTAGTGCTATAGGGATTAGGGTGACCAGATAGGCAGTGTGAAAAATCAGGATACTTTTTTTGCAGGGGTGTGGGGAGCATAGTTGCCTATATAAGACAAAGCCCCTAATATTGGGACATCTGGTCACCCTAATAGGGATTTACATCAGCAGCAGATAAGGCCCAGTGTATATATAACCTGATGTCCAAGGCAGGCACATTTTTACTACAATGGTAAATTACTGAAGAGCAATTAATCTTGTGAAAGTTGTCCTCTGTAATTTCAAAGATAGTGTGAGCTTGGGTTTTCTGCCATAAAAATGCCAGCTGGACAAGTCATTCCTGCAGAGGGTCTTGTCACTTAGATCAGCTTCTCTTAAAATATTGTGCTTGTTCATGGTGTAGTAAAAGATAAATAAACAACATTCTTGGCTTTTACTAGTTCACTCATTTTTCTTCATTCTCATCTTTTTACTGACCTTCCATGCCTCCACCCACGGACCATTTGAGTGTCCTGAGAAACCGGTGTAAATGTAGACACATTTCACTCTGGCTAATGCCATGTGGCATTGTTTCCATGAAATTGGAGTACAGGCGTAAGCTACTGCTGAAGAATGCTCACTGCTAGAATGTTATCCTTTCATCTTCTGCTGGAGAAATCTCGTGCAGCTAGATTTCACATATGTATGACACTTGTATGACAAAACATTCAAATAGCATTCTGCACCAGAGAGGCACGGTGATCTAGAGCACAGGACCGAGAGTCAGGATGTCCTCAGTTCCCCTACAGGTTCTCACTCATTCGCCACATGGCCTTGGACCATCACTGCCAGCCAAGTTATCCCAGACCTTGCTTGGTTGTTCAGGATAAACTCCCCCTTTATTTCCCTGTTCAGATTGCAGCTTTGTCCTGACAGTGAAAGAGCAAGGGCTGCTCGCCTGATACTCACTCACTTAGCAAGTAGATGGGAAGGAAGTGGAGAGAAATGGGGAGAGGGCGCAGCCCTGCCTAAGTGCCCCATAATTCACTTGCCATAGTAGCTAGTTAGGCTCACAGGGGCAGTAATTTACTAAATACAGAGCCAGAGAAGGGCAGAGGACACTGACTCTGAGTCACAATTTGTTGCTTTGTCTGGCTCCTAGGGCTCCTACACACCACTCTTTATTCAGGGCAATTGTTATTACAGGGTACAATTTCCGAAAGCACCTCAGTGAGTTAAGTGTCTAAATCACTTTTGAAAATGGAATGTAGGTTCCTAAATTACTTAGGTGCATTTGAAACATTTACCCACAGTCTAGCCCGTCACCTCTCATTTGGATTCCTTATATATAAAATGAGGATAACTGGTACCTATCTCACAAGAGTGTTGTGGTGATTGATTGATTGATTGGAGTGAACTGTATAGTGCTTTGAGTCTTCAAAACATGAAGTAATATGTGCTAAATGTAATTATTCACCAGGTAAAGGTATTGTTTCATACTGTTTAACGGTATTGATCAGTATCAGTCTGCTATGTATTAGGGCATTATTGTAATGTCAGACTGGAAGAGTGATATCTGCATCACTACTTAAAATGTATTAGCTGATTATGCTGAGGCTCTGAAAATTGGACCCATGATTATTTCTTCCCAAAGGGCTGTCAGATACAAAGGGCCTGTCTATAATCTTTGAGCTATATTAAGCTATTGATGTTTAGGCCGAACTCATTGAATTTGCAGCCCAGTTCCACTCATTTAATAATAGCCAGGGCTTAAATTCTTATAGAGTATTTCCTGGAGTCCCCCACACTCGTCCACTCACATGGTATAAAAACTCGGGGGTGGAGGGTTGAAAATATTTACCAGAGCTTTGTCTGAATTTAATCCCTGATAACAGTATTTTTAAGTGTCATCTTAACGGTTTTAAACCTGAAAATGAAAAGTAAGAGAGTATAATAATATAACATTATGGCTGAATAGATGAAATAACAACAAAAAATAAGATTTCAACAGAATTGTTAATTTAGCTGCATTACACAGATATGCTATTTTCTATTTTCCTCCTTTTTTCAATTAAATGTGTTGCTTAATCTGTTACTGTATGTTACAAAAGCTATCCAATAAAATATGTGGGATGTACAACACAATTGAGTTAGTGTGACTATTGGAACCTGAGTGTTTGCATTTCCCGATTTTTTTAACTTTGCAGCACTTAATATTACATTAATATAGATCTTTGTATTTCATAATTTTGATCTTATAACAAAATGATAAATACCCATGTTTAATCTGTTGTTTTAGTTTAACGCTTTATAAAGTGTGTAATGTGGAGAAAACTGGACACTATTTACAGTAGCTAAAAACATAAATTAAACAAAGGCTTCCCAGTGGGATTAAATTTGAAAAATGGGCTTTCAGTTATATTTTCACAACTGTGAACCCTTTGTGGACCTGGACTCACAAAGTTGCAATGAAATTGCTTAATCTTTCAGCTACATAAAAGGTGATATATATATGCATGCTATTGAAATGTAGGACACTGGGGAATGGCCAGCCTCTGCAGGCTTGTAGCATTCTTGCCCCTCCCCATTATGATAGTCTGTATACTGTTATGTTCAAAAAAACCTCCACATTATTAAAAGAAAATTAGGTTGCAAAGTCAAGCACTCAAAAGTTAGGAAATAACAGATTTAAGGGTGCCCATGCAGCCTTCATTTGGCCCCTTTATATGTCTATCCTGCGTACTGAATGAGGTATGGGTCTTGTGGAAAAAGAAGTATGTGATCGTTAGGGCCGGTGTTTTCTGGAAATTGCTGCTGTTGCCATTATTTTTTCCAAAATGACTCTTCAATCCTGGAATCGCCGATCAGAGGGGGGAAAGGGTATCCAGGCTCATGTCGCCCTCCTCCCTCCCCCGATTTTTCTGGCCGGAGACACCTGACTCATCCCCAGGGTACAGGCCAGAAGCTGGAGGCTGGCTGCTGTTGAGACTCGTGGCCAACTTCTCCCCTCCTTACACAGGCCTGGGCTTAGCAAAACCTCTGTGGAGTTTCTCTTGGGCAGGCAGGGCACTTGGTGGTGGGGTCCAAAATGGCCGAATTAACTTTTTGTGGGCCTGGTGCCAAACATATTTGTGGGTCCCGCTGGGGAATGAAGGGGCCAGGGGCAAGAGCACAGCGGGCAGGGTGGATTTGATTTAAATCATGTTTTAAATCACTAGTCAGGAAGACTCAATTTAATCATGGATTTCTACATAAAAGTGCATTCTTGTTGGTTGTTATAACCTTAGTACATATTCTTCACAACTCAGAAATAGATGTAGGTTTCATTTTTACAAGGTACACACTATACATTTTTAAACAGAGTGATTTATTTTGAAAAATTTTCAGATGAGTTTTACAGCTATATCAGAAAATGAATGATTGTTTGGTTATTTCATTTACCAAAGATAATTGAAGCGGATATTTATGAAGTCATTGGGAGGTGAACTATCTCCAGTTCAACAGGTTAATCAATAATATTTGGAGGATTTTCTTGCCAGGCTGTATTAGGAGGAGAACATCACCAGACAGACATTTAAATTGTTTTATTTAACTGAAAGAACAATGTTTAGTATTCTGCATTTTTTTTCTTCAACAGCAAACATAATATTTTAACAAAAAAGCATATGTTCCTCGCTTCTCACATTTATCTCCAGACTTCTTCTCCTTGTCCAGATCTATTCCGCTCCCAACAGTCTTCTATCCATTGAACTTTTTGAAACTTTTCACTTTTAGAGAGAGGTAAGGGATTGACTCTGTGTACACAAATTTGCAGAGGGACAATAGAGTTGAGGTCTGTTATTTCTAACCTCTCTATATATTTATTTATTTATTTATTTAAAAACATTTTTGCTGTTAACAAGCATGTTACCTCTGGAGATACAAATCCACCGTTTGAGACCATCTTCTAGACCAGGGGTAGGCAACCTATGGCACGCGTGCCAAAAGCGGCACATGAGCTGATTTTCAGTGGCACTCACACTGCCCAGGTCCTGGTCACTGGTCCCGGGGGCTCCGCTGCCGGCCTGGGGCTCTGCAGCTGTCCCCAGCTGTGGCCCACTGGCCCCAGCCTGGGGCAGTGACGGGTGCAGACAGGGGCAAGGGGGACACAGCTCAGCACCCTCACCTTAAAAACTGTTCCAGTGCCACTGTACTGGGATATTTTTAAGTCCTGATTTGCTGCTTACATCACTATCATGGCACGTGGAACAGCGCACTGCATTTGATATTTGGATTAGAATGTACATGCAAGAACTGGGATCAGAATTTTCTGACCGATTTCAAGATTTCCAGTGATTTGGCCCAATGCTTTCTTTTCTAATTAAACCTGAAAAGTTCAACGAAAGCAACTTGGAATTGTCTGTATTTCAGTAGATGGGTGTTGAAGATTTTGAAATGCAGCTCATTCAGTTAAAAAGTTCAGAATTGTGGGCATCAAAGTTTGGAGATCTGCGAAGTGCACTTGAAGCTGCCGAGAGAGATCATGGCTTCTATTCTGACCTGCTGGATGTCCCTGTTCGAAGAAATTTTACTGTTTGAAGAAAATTGTGTTTGCAATGCTTTCAGCATTTGGATCCACATACCTGTGTGAGCAGGTATTTTCACACATTAAATCTGTCCTCTGTCCCTCTCCAAGCCGGTTAACAGCTGATCACTCAGAAGTCTGTGTGCAGCTTAAAGTATCCAAATACGTGCCAGACATTGGAAAACTCAGCAAGGAAAAGCAAGGGCAAGGATCACACTAAACTGATAAGATCTGCATTTTAATTTAATTTTAAATGAAGCTTCTTAAACATTTTAAAAACCTTATTATCTTTACATACAATCCTTTAGTTCTATATTATAGACTTATAGAAAGAGACCTTCTAAAAACATTGAAATGTATTACTGGCATGCGAAACCTTCAATTAGAGTGAATAAATGAAGACTCGGCTCACCACTTCTGAAAAGTTGCCGACCCCTGTTCTAGACTGAGCACTGAGTCCCATTGGGTAGATAGAAAGATTAACCTAAATAATCTATACAGAAGCCTGTGGAACCCGCTAAGATTGGGTCCCTAATCCATGAACTATTAGAACTCATTTACAAAGCTTTTCTTAAACATTACATGAATATATTGTCTCAGACTATAGAATTAGAATTTATAATCCCTATTCCATAATGAGATATAATGTATCTTAATTAAGACTATCTTTAGATCGGGATTTTTTTTTATTTAAATCAGATTTTTGAGGGAAAAAGCCTATTTTTTATTTTTTTTAAAAAAAGTCATTGATTTTTATCCACCCTGACAGTGCGGCATGGAGGGGGAGCGGGGGGGGGAAGGATTGATCCCCAGCTGGAGCGAGGCGGGGCCAGGGGCAAGATGAGCACAGTGAGGCATGGGGGGAGGATTAGTCCCTGCTGACTGGAGCAAGGCCCTATGTGGGCAGGGGCCAGGGGCAAAAGCACAGCAGGATGGGAGCTAGGGTTGGTCCCTGGAGCAAGGGAGGGGCTGGGGGTAAACTGCAAGCGCAGCAGGGCTAGGGAGGGGGTAAACAGGCTCTCCCCCACCTCTGCCGACATAGAGCAGGTACCTACCTTCTCCCTGGTTCTAGCCCATTCTCTTCATCTCTCCCTGCACTGAGCTGAGGGTGCACTGAGCACAGGGCTGGGGGTGCAGAGTCTAGGAGGGAGTTATGGTGCAGGAGCAGGCTGGGGGAGGTCTGGCCAGGAGCTTGGGTGAAGGAGGGGGCTCAGGGTTGGGGCAGGAGGTTGGGGTGTGGAGTGCTTACCTGGGCAGCTCCCGTTTGGTGCGAGGGGTGCAGGTTGGAATGTGGGAGGGGGTGCAGGAGTCAGGACTGGGGGCTGGCGGTGTGTGTGCGGAGGGGGAGTGCAGCAGTCAGGGCAGAGGGGTGGGGGTGCTCCCAGGCTCCTGCCCTGAGCAGATCACGGCAGGGGACTGGAGGGGGTATGCCCTGATTCCACCCCCTTCCCCAAGGTGCCGCCGCCACCGCCACCACCACCACCTCTTCTCCACCTCCTCTCCTGAGTGGCAAGCGTGCTGCAGCTCCACTCTTCCCCCTCCCTCGCGCTGGCAAACAGCTGTTCGGCGGCAGGGCAAGGGGGAGGGGCGGGAACACAGCACACTGCGGGAAGAGGCAGGGGAGGAGCTTGGCTGCCGGTGGAGCCTGCCCTGCTGCAGCAGGAGCCCCAGGAACTAGCAGCACTAAGCTTCTGCCCCCAAATTTCTTCTCCCCAAAGGAGAAAGTGGGCTGGCCGCGGCCCCTTTGGAGCGTGGGCCCGGCTCCATGGTACCATGGTAAATCCGGTACTGGGCGCTGGGCTCCCTCGCCATGCTGCAGAGCGGACAGCGCTTGCACCTACTCGGCAGTGTCTACAGTGCCTCTCCCCTGCTTCCCTCCCCTGCACACAGCTGGCTCTTCCCACCACACAGCTGGCTGTAGGCTGTCAGTGCCCAAGGTCTGTCCCTCTCACCTGCACATCTGGCTCACCCCAGCACATAGCTGGCCTGGCCTAGCTCTCAGTGTCCAGCATCTGTCCCCCATCTCTTCTGTACAGCTGTCTCCTGTCCCCATCCCCCAGCTGTAAAGGATTACATATTGCTCATGTTTGTAGATACATGTATTTTTTGTGTCACTATCATTCCTATCTGAAATTTCCAAAATATACAGCTTTGAAAATCTGAAATTACTCTGTTTTCATTGCTGGAAAACTGATCCTAGTGATCATGTAATTAAAGTCTGCATCATAATGCATGTGCATAAGGGGGCCAAATTAAGGTGGCATGGGCAACCTTAAATCCGGCATTTCCTAACTTTTGAGAGCTTAATTTCGCAGTCTAAATGACTTTATTTTAACATTGGATTTTTAATGTAATTTCCTATTAAAACAAACAAAAATTCTGTTATGTGCAACTGTAACAATCCCCCCCATTATTCATCATCGTAAGAGTCTGAATGCTGTCCATTCAGCATTGCAACATGGACCACTTGAGCTACAGGACCAAGCCAGCCAGCAGTTTGAAAAAGCTTTTTGCCTAGGGGAGGGCATAGTCTGCTGGGCCATGTGTTGGGTCCAAGGGGGAGAAAGAGGGGAATGATTGGCAGAAGTCTGACCTGGCTTTCTTCCCTTTTCCCCCACTCCCACTGCAACAGCGGCTACAGCAGCTCACCTCAATAGCATTTTCAGTGTAGTGTCTGCTGCTGCTTCGGTGGGGGTGAACGCCCAGATCTACTGCCAGAATTTTCCTGGGGAACACAAGTGAGAAGAGGGAAATAGTGATTTTCAACAGTTTAAATCTCAGTAAAACCTGAACAGAATTTCATGGGACAAAGAAAAGGCTCTTCTCTAACCTGAGGGCTTTCGTAAGGCCTTCTGCAAACGACAGAGGTGTTAGAACTTCTCTTTAAAAAAATGGCAAGAATCTTTTTATAATGGACAGCGTTTGGCTACCTAAATATACGGGTCACTTCTATCTTCCCCTTTCTATTATAGACTTAGATACATGAGTCCACTGTAAATATGAGCATAGAGGTTGGCCCATTTAGTATTTGTCTTTGTCCCATAAGTAACAGGGATGTTGTAAATTCTTTTTAGTATGATTGTTATATTTAGAACACCTGGTTGCTGACTTGATTTTAGTCATTTTAGTCTTTCCCAAATTCATATTGTTTCGTTTTTTAAAATGCAAATGATAGTGTAGTTGTCAAGGTAGAATCAGTATGATAAAAATACAAATCCAGTGTCTAACATCGCTCCACTTTTTGTTTTAGTTCCAAGAAACGTAATAAGCTGCAAAAGTATGATCAGGTTCTGCTTCAGTAGAAAAGAGGGTGCTAATTAAAAAACAAAACATAACTATTTTACAGTAATTTGATATTTTAACTCCATGCTAGGATGTAGTCGTCATGCAGCTAAGCCCAATTACGAGACATTTAAAATAGTCTGGAGATAACACTAGCAGTGCTGCATTTTATATTTAAAACTACAGCTGTTGCAGACAATCCTTGAATGGCCAAGTAGGATGATCTAATAGGTCTGCTTCAGCTCTAACTCCTATAATTCTAAGAAATGACAACTGCTGATTGATTTGATTCAAATAGATACTCTGTGTCACGGCAATAATCTAAAGATGCTGGATGTCAAGAAGTTTTAAACGTTAATTATCCCAAACCTTTGAAGTCTGGAGTAATTTATAACAGTTGTATCTAAACACGTTAGTAATAATAGGTAACATTACCATTCAAACAACAGTGAGTAAAGCCATACCTTTGTACCCCTGTTTGTTGTTTAGAGATTTATTTTGCTTAAAGAGAAAGAATATAACCTTACCTTGCCTCATACAAGCCGTTACTTTCATATCAGGGTCAAAATAGGAAAGGCAGGGAAAGAAGTCCTTGTTTTCAGCAGTTTTGCAAGCTTTTAGGAATACATATCTTCTCTCATACAACTTTGGGCCAGATCCCAAACTGGAATAAGTTAACATAGTTCCATTGACTTCAGTGGAGCTATATCAGTTTACAGCAGCTGAGGATCTGGCTCAGTATCACGAACACCTTCCAGTTTAACCGAAGTCACACAGACACCCACTTCTTCAAACTGGGTAGGAATTCTAATGACATTAAGGTTTAGTTGTTAACAAAATGGATGTGAGGATGAGCATTATTAAGGATACGATTTCATCATGGAGATCACGGATTCCGTGACTGTAAGAGACCTCTTCAGCTTCTGCTGCACGCAGCGGCGGGAGCCCCACAGCTCTCAGTCCCCCTCTCCGGGGCTCGGGCTTCAGTCCCAGCCCCAGCGTTCAGCCCCTCCCTCCCCTGTTGTTTTTAGTAAAAGTTACAGGCAGGTCACTGGCTTCCATGAATTTTTGTTTATTGCCCACGACATGCCTGTGACTTTTACTAAAAATAATCGTGACAAAATCTTAACCTTAAGCATTATTACACATGGTGATGCCCACAAGTATTCCCACAAGCTAACTGCAAAAACGTAACTCCAGCATTCAAATTTCTCCATCAAACCCATCATCAATTGTGCCTAAAATGTCATACACATGAATTAACACATTAAGATGTTATTAGTGGATATGACAATCTATCCTATGTTCCTCTAGGGACTGGGTGATGGTTTATGGATATATTAATCTTTTTTATTTTGGCATATATTATAAAGTGATGGATGTGTGGCGTTTAACAGTGTTCTGTGCCTGCTGAGATTTTGCTAATAAAAATAAGAAGTATATCCACATGGGATGCGTTACATTTTGTGAATGCATTTGCACTATGGCCGTGTCCTCCTCTGGTTCAGGGTTGTGCACGTGGCACTGGTTCTTATGGATATTAGTGTATATGGAGCCATGAAAGGATTTTTCAGTTGTTGAGAAGCTCAGACTTCTGGAAAAGTCTCTGGGAAAGATGGGAAGTCAGTTACTGTGAGAGTCCCTGCAGGAACCAAAATGTTTTATAGCAAGGATCTGTAACAGTATATCACAATGGTATGTAAATTACTTGACGGATGCCTTATTTGGTAATCACAGTATGCATCCGGTGAAGTGAGCTGTAGCTCATGAAAGCTTATGCTCAAATAAATTGGTTAGTCTCTAAGGTGCCACAAGTACTCCTTTTCTTTTTGCGAATACAGACTAACACGGCTGTTACTCTGAAACTTGGTAATCATACTGTCACCTAAGCTCCTTCCATTGCCATATTTGCAAGAGTTAATCTGCAATTTTTGAAGGAGAAAATTAGGTAGAAGTTCTGCTGTCCTTATGTCTTACAGAGACTTGTATCTTTACAAAAGGGAACAGTATGATCCTGAGTTTTGTTGCTACTGTAACTTGTTTCTGCTCCTCAACTTCTGTACATAGTCAACTAACAAAAAGAACTGGCTTGTATAGATCTTCATATTTAAAATGTTCTGCACTCCTTACAGGCAGAGTTTGATCAAAAACCTGACTCCTTGTTCTTTAACGATGGCCAACGAAGAATTGACTTTGTTTTGGTGTATGAAGATGAGAACAAAAATGAGAATCGCAAGAAGAGTGTGAATAAAAAGCAAATGGTAAGGTGTTTCTCAGTTTCTGTTTCATGAAGGCATTGGTCATAATTAGCATGGAAAAAATAATTGATTTTTTTCAGTTCAGGCCAAACTGAAAGCTGGGGGAGAGAGGAGGGGAATTGTTTCAGGTTGATCCGAAACTAAACAAAAAAACAAAACAAAACCAAAAAAATTGATTTTTTTTTTTTGCAAACGAAATGTTTGACCCAAAACTAAATTTTATTTCAGTTTTTCATTTTGTTTTGGGCCATTTTTTTTTGGTGTTTTCACCTTTTTTTTTTAATTATCTAAATTTCAAAACAAAACACCATTTTGAAAGGAAAGGTCAAAATGAAATGTTACAAAATGTTTTGACTTTTTCAGTATTTTTTTCTTTTTTTTTTTTTTTTTTGGCTGAAATTATTATCTAAATGCAGTTTGGCAAGTAGTATCAGTGCCCCTGAAAACTGCATATTTCAGTGAATTTACTATTTGCCAAAAAATGTCACCCAACTCCATAGTTCAGGGTGAAGCCAGACTTGTATTTTAAGCACTATTTCTATCTTCTCTCACTTTTGTTTCGGGTAACCAATCTGTCTTTCAGGGAATTTGGAAAGAGTAGGAATAGAGATGTTTATATGTTGCTTGGTCAAAAATTACATGTGTTTTCCCTGTGGTTCATAATTTTTCAGCCCACATGTTCTCAGCAGCAGCAAGTTTTCTGAACTCCAACTTTCACTCATAAATACTGGTTTTTAGGCAGTGAGGAATAGGGCAGTTTTAATTCACAGACCACTTCCCTTGAGAGAACAATCAAGGAATCATTATTGTTGTAGGCTGGCTCCTCTAGCTTCGGTGCTAGCCTGACGTGCCCCACCATTAATCCGCTCAAGGCTATGCCTTCACAAAGGAAATCCCCATCACCCCCATAGGGACAGCTTTAGCAGAAAGCAACCAGAAGTGGGGCCAAGGATCTGGCCTTGAATGTGAGGGATTATCATAAACTCTGGGATTAGTGTGAGCTCCAAGATTGAGCTCCCAGATGGCTCAGAGCTTGGGGCCAAGCTTGCAGCTGGAGGTCCATTTGTGCACTTCACAGGATTAGATTTCTGTGACGAAAGCATCAGCATCTGGAATGCTCTGGGGCGTCATCACTGACTTGATACATATTAAGGATCACTAGGGGTAGTAAATGATTGGCAGAGAACTGGGGAGTTCTGAAGGACCAGGATTTGGGGGGATATGGAGGAGGGGATAATTTGGAGAACAGTTGTGGGGGCCACGGAGAGGAATGGGAAAGAGAAGGCATTGCTGGGAGTTATAGGGAAAACATGGGTGTTAAGAGTGGGTGGGAGGAAGAACATAGAAACAGGAATGCCAGACTGGATCAGATCCAAGGTTCATCTAGTCCAGTATCCTGCCTCTGACAGTGGCCAGAGCTACTTGCTTCAGAGAAAGGTGTACGAACCCTGCAGTAAACAGTTTTTCAATAATGTACTCCAAATATAAGTCTCATCTTGGTCTCTAATAGTTAGAGACTGGCTTAAACCCAGGAGCACAAGGTTTAATAGCCCTTCCAAAGTTTTAGTCATCATTAATGATGACAACTCTGGATTTTCTTCATAACTGTATAAATACCCAATTATACCTACTGGCATCTTGTCAAGTTCTTGGCCTTAATGACTTCCTATGGCACTGAATCCTACTGTCAAATTACACATTGTGTGAAAAAGTATTTCCTTTGATCAGTTCTGAATTACCCACTTTTTAAATTTTTCACTTCTTCTTCTGTTATGAGACAGGGAGAACAGAAGTTCCTGATCTGCCTTCTTGATATCATTTATTATTTTATATGCATATATAATGACCCTCTTATTCTTTTTCTTTCCAATGTAAACAACCCCAATCTTTTAAATCTTTATATGAGAGTTTTTCCAGGCCTTTAATCATCCTTGTCGCTCTTTTCTGCACCAAGGAGAAATAGGATGTTAAAAAGAATAATCTTGACTAGGGCAGGGGCACAAAGAGAGAGAGAGCAGATTGTCACTTCCTATATCCTCTCTCCTCACAGTCCTTTGCCCCAGCAAGAGCTGGTCAAAAAGTTTCAAATTCCAAGTTTTCAACAAGAAAAAAAGGATAATTTTTTCATGAAAATGTTCATGAAAAATTCATCCTATTTTTCAATGAACTCCAACCTCAACATATTTTAAGGTGTATAACATTTACATAGATAAAGTTTTCAGCATTAAATGTATGCACATAAGAAAGGGATCAGGACAGAATACAAAAGGGATAAACCTGAGATGTGGAGGGAGATAAATGGGTCATTGAGACAGGAGGCAGGGCCCTCTTCCCACTTTGCCTTAAAGCCTATGCTCTAATCTGTTTCATCCATTTTTCCCACTTCACAAGCCTGCTGCTCCAGAACACCCGTTTCTCAGACACACACAAATGTACTCCAGCAACACCATACCTTCCGTACTCTTCTCTCTGTGTCCCTCCCCCAGCAATACTATTCCCCTAATACTTTCTTCTCCCATGTCACCCCAGTAGTCTGATCCTCCACCATGATCCCCTGCAATATGTCAGCTTCCTATTCACACCAATGTCTTGTTAGTGCACAGTAGGAATAGTGCTATTGAACTGCTACAGAGAAAGGTCAAACATGGTTATTTAATTTCTTCAGTATGCCCAACTGCAGATTTTGTTGATAAAGATATCTAGAACCAAGAGAACATTTCCAGCCATACTATTACAGCACATAGGCATCGTAGGTCACATTTTAGTCCTGGACTCCTTGATATTGTCCCTTTTTTTAGGATTATGTAGACGTACCTACACTTGAAAGGTGCATTTTAACACATACTTCACTCTTGTTCTGAGCAATGTTTCTCTCTTAAATCTTTGAGTTCTAAGAGACTCTGCTGGAAACGGGCAAGGATACAACACAATACCAAAAGCAGCAGGTTTATGAATAATGACTTGCCTTAGGGAAAAGGAGGAGTAGGAGTAAAAAGCCATGTAGCTAAATGGGTTGATATTCACTGCACAGTATTGCAGTTGGCATTGCTGAGGCAGCCATAAGGAATGTCATTAGTGGTGTTTAATAGAGTACAACAGTGGGTGGATGTAGCTTTACACATGATCACAAGTACCAAAATGAAGTGGAGAGGTAATTAAAAACAAACAGCTGCCCTTTTGGAAACATTGTCATATCAATTACATTTTTATGTTTTTGTCTGTCATTTTGGTCAGAGTCCAAATGTATTTTTTTAAAATGAGTGTCTTGTCCAAATAGTGATGAAAATTAAACATGTGCAATAAATTATTAGTATTTTATTATGTAGATAAAATTAACCCTTGAATTATCAGACCAGTAAGATTATCAGTATTCTGCTAGGTGTTTTCCATCCATAAAAGAAGGTGCAGTCCGTGTCCCCAGGGGCTTACAATCTAAGGCCCCTTCCTGTCATTTGTTGCGTGTGCACAGACTGCTGTGCCTCTGTGGAGCCCAGGTGAAGTCAGTGGGGCTCTGTGCATGCAGTAGTACACCTACATATTATGAATTGCAGGACCAGGGTCCATAGGACACAAAAAGAGGGGATAGTGGGTACAAGTGGCCAAGGTGGAGACTAGCCACTTTTTGATAATTTTATGATGACATGATCTGAGGGAGTGTGGAGGGTGTATTTTCCATTATTTTTATATATAATATGCTATTTCCAGTTACAGAATTGCAGAGAGTATTGAGACCAAATTCGACACCACTTCATTTCATAAGCAAATTCTGTATAGACATGTAAAACTTCCTGTTTCCTTCCAAGTAATGCACTGGATTTTCTCTGGGTCTTACTGCAGCCTCCTATTAGGAAGAGGAGAGAGAAGAAGCAAAGAAATAAAGGGAGTTAGAGTAATTGAAAATGGTGGGTGGAGAATAAAACAAAAGTTTCTGTAACTAAGAGGTGGAAGGGAAGATGGTGTATTTATTTGTTGTGCAGTTTTGCAGCCGTGGAAAATACTAATAAATAGAAAATGTAATGACAGAATTAGCATTTTGGCCTATCAGAATTCCCAGAAAGATGTGAAAATATTTTATGTGTAAAGATTTTATTTGCCTTGGAGTAATCTCAAATCTTTTTATGTTGTCTTTTACAGGCACTATTGCTTATTTGTTTATATTTTCTTTTGGGGCAAATTGACTAGTACTTTTATGATGAAATACTATTACTAGTAACCAAAATAGGAAATGTTGTCATTTACAATCAACTTTAAATACTGCATACTTCACTGTCTGTCCCTGATTAATAATAAACTGAAAAAAGCCAAACTTTATATACAGCACATTGTGCAATTCAAGGTGCTTAAAGACTGAAAGTTTTCTTGTTTGTACTACTCTTTCTTTGACTCCCCTGGCAACTTTATATACCTGTTAGCCAGGTGTTTATTGTGTACAGAGCTTTAGAACTCTGGTTTATTGAAGAGTAATAGATCCAAAGGGGTCTATTCTTCTGGGGTGAAATTGTGGCTTCATGGAATAAAATAGAAAAACTCCCATTGACTTCAATTGAAACAGGATTTCACCCTTGATAGGTAAGGATAAGATCTACTAGGACAAGTTCTGGCATGAATTGCACTCCACACAACCCTATTTTGTGACATGTAAATAAGGGCAGAAATTAGCTCATTGACTCATTAAAATTAATGAGAGTTAGGATCCATATATTCAGAAGTGGTCACTGATTTAAACCCAGTGGCCTTCAAGCTTCAACTCCCAGAATGCCTCAAAGATTCACCCCATGTTTCAGGTTTGTCTCCTCAAATGGTTCATCAACAACCTCCTTGCCCAACTGGGTAGACCTTCTTCCATCCTCGCACCAGTTATTGTCCATGGATAGGAGGAATACAAAGTACCTTGACCCGCAGCGAGTCAGGGGGAAGCTCTAGATCAGTGTTTCTCAAATGCAGCCACTGTGGCCACATGTGGCCACCAGGGGCTTTTCTTGCGGCCACAGCGTCACGGGGGGGAGAGGAGGGGAGGGAAAAGTAGCGGCCCTTCCCCCTCCCTGTTGCTCCTGGATGTATTTCCTTGGTGTTGGTTGCTGGGGCCGCCAACGGGGGTTGGGCCGACACCTGGGGCACAACACTGGAGGAGCTGGCAGTCGGTGAATTCCCCACCTTCCCGGGGTGGTGGGGCTCAGACTTGGGGCTTCAGCCCTGGGCCCTGGCTGCGTGGCAGCAGGCACTGGCCTCCAGCTGCAGGGCTTCAGGCTCTAGCCCCTGGCTGACTCCCCTTCCAGATATCCAGGGCTTAATTTGTCCACAGGCTTGGCCGGGGTGAGTAAGTCTACTGTGAAAAGTGCTATTTGTATGTTGGTTAATATCGCTTTTCACAGCAGACGTACTAGCTAGCAGTAAAAAAATTACAATGATTTGGATGTATCTATGGGCATATTTATTTGTTTTTCCTAAAGCTAATTAAATACTTTAGGAAAAAGTATGAGAGCGGTCACCAGCAAAAGTTGGTGGGCACTCTCTGAGGCCACCAAAAATTTGTCCTGAGAACCCCTGCTCTAGATAGATTGGAAGAGGTACAGTCTTGGAAACCAAAAGAAAACATTCATACTCCCTGTCTCCTGCAGTAATTTCATTGAAGATACTCTGACAAGCCAGGGCTGGGGGACCCTAGGAGGAGCTCTCAAGGGGTGGAGTACAGGTACTGTCAGGAACTCAGCTGGCTCCAGGCATGATCACCTAGCACCCCACTGAGCTCAGCAGAGATCATTAAACCCTCACCATTTAAGCCTTGAAGCAAGAGCTGCACAGTGGCTGCTCTATGCCTGCAGCTGTGCCAGACCTGCTTCCTGTACTGTACCTTGCTCTAACCTATGCCTGCTACAGTTCTAGCCCTCATTCCTATCGTGCTCACAATTTCTGATTACTGGGTTCCAACCATTGTCTTAGAATTTCCTGACCATGACTTTGGCTTCTGACCTTGGTTCTGTGATGACTGCTGGCTCCAACCATTGGTTGGACCTCTGACCACGCCTCTGGTTCTACCCTCTGATTCTTCTCCACCCAGTAGGCCACACTGCCTACATCCCATTGTAGGACAGTTGTTTAGGTAGGAAGATGGCAGAACTGAATGATCAGAGAATGAATTTGTAATGGAAAAAATCAGCCTGGTCAAGGGATTTTCACCAAAGTCACTTTGCAGTGCGATAGCTCAGTAGCTCCACATCCCTAATAATTCTAATGGGATTTCATGAATATAACTGAGGGCGGAAATTGACCCATGTTAATTTTAGGGCTGTCAAGCAATTAAAAAAAATAATCGCACCATTAATCACGCTGTTAAACAGTAATAGAATACCATTTATTTAAATATTTTTGGATTTTTCTACATTTTCAAATACATTGATTTCAATTACAACACAGAATACAAAGTGTACAGTGCTCACTTTATATTTGTTTGATTGCAAATATTTGCACTGCAAAAAACAAATGAAATAGTATTTTTTCAGTTCACTTAATACAAGTACTGTAATGCAGTCTCTTAATCATGAAAGTTGAACTTACAAATGTAGAATTATACACAAAAAATAACTGCACTCAAAAATAAAACAATGTAAAACTTTAGAGACTACAAGTCCAATCAGTCCTACTTCTTGTTCAGCCAATTGCTCGGACAAACAAGTTTGTTTACATTTGCAGGAGATAATGCTGCCCGCTTCTTGTTCACAACGTCACCTGAAAGTGAGAACAGGCATTCGCATGGCACCATTGTAGCCAGTGTTGAAAGATATTTACATGCCAGATGCGCTAAAGATTCATATATCCCTTCATGCTTCAACCACCATTCCAGAGGACATGCTGATGATGGGTTCTGCTCTATAATGATCCATAGCAGTGCAGACCAACACATGTTCATTTTCATCATCTGAGTCAGATGCCACCAGCAGAAGGTTGATTTTCTTTTTTGGTTGTCTGGGTTCTGAAGTTTCTGCATCAGAGTGTTGTTCTTTTAAGGCTTCTGAAAGCATGCTCCACACCTTGTGCCTTTCAGATTTTGGACGGCACTTCAGATTCTTAAACCTTGGGTCGAGTGCTATAGCTATCTTTAGAAATCTCACAATGGTGCCTTCTTTGCGTTTTGTCAAATCTGCAATGAAAATGTTCTTAAAACAAACAACATGCTGGGTCATCACTCGAGACTGGTATAACATGATATATATGGTAGAATGCAGGTAAAGCACAGAGCAGGAGACATACAATTCTCCCACAAGGAGTTCAGTCAGAAATTTAATTGTGTTGTTTTTTTAACGAGTGTCGTCATCAGCATGGAAGCATGTCCTCTGGAATGGTGGCCAAAGCATAAAAGGGCATATGAATGTTTAGCATATCTGGCACGTAAATACCTTGCAATGTCAGCTACAAAAGTGCCATGCGAACATCTGTTCTCATTGTCAGGTGACACTGTAAATAAGAAGTGGGCAGCATTATCTCCCGTAAACGTAAACAAACTTGTTTCTCTCCGCAATTGGCTGAACAAGAAGTAGGACTGAGTGGACTTGTAGGCTCTAAAATTTTATATTGTTTTGTTTTTGAGTGCAGTTATGTAACAAAAAAATCTACATTTGTAAGTTGCGCTTTCACGATAAAGAGATTGCACTATGGTACTTGTATGAGGTGAATTGAAAAATACTATTTCTTTTATTTTTACAGTGCAAATATTTGTAATAAAAATAATAAAGTACAGTACAGTACACTTTTTGTATTCTGTGTTGTAATTGAAATCAATATATTTGGAAATGTAGAAAAAATCCAAAAGAAATTTCAATTGGTTTTCTGTTGTTTAACAGTGCAATTAAAACTGCAATTAATCGCAATTTAGTTTTTTTAATTACAATTAATTTTGAGTTAATCGTGTGAGTTAACTGTGATTAATCAACAGCTCTAGTTACTTTGTATGTATTAGTAGCATGATTAGGTAAATTGCAGGGGGGGGCTTTCCTCTTCATGGCTTAGCCCTCTGGCCAAGTCACCGTGGTGTCCCCCAGGGTAATAACACTCTCCTTCCTAACTGTCTCTGGCAGTCCCTAAATGGGCTGCACACCTACCATGCCATTCCGAAACTGGCTTTTAGGGGAACTCTGGCCTGCACTCTAATCCAGTTTCCAGTCCAGGTACCCTAAACCCAGCAGCTCTGCGCTTTATTCTCCAAGCCCTTACTGCTGTTCCCTGGACTGCTTCCTACCTTAGCTAATACAGGCTCCTGCTCTTCCTCCTTGTGTCAAGGACTATATCTGTAGGCCAGGTCTCTGTTGCCAGCTCCCTGGCTTTATAGAAGCCATGCCTGTTTGTGCCCAGCTGAACTTCTTCACCAGTTAAGCCTCATTGCGTTCTAGCTCCACCTTCAGGAGCTAATTGGCCTCTCTTGCCTATGTTAACTCCTACAGGGCTAGTGTGGGGTGAATGACCCATCACAATTCACCTTCCCTAGCTGCATCCCCATGTGCTTCTGTGTCTTTGCAGTATAGTCGAAACCAAAAGTCAGAAATGCTGAAATACTATGAAGGAAGCCTGTTCTCATACGATTTCCAGACAAATTTATCAGACTCGGAAGGGGTTGATAAGCTTCATATAAGCATCTGAACTTGAACTCTGAGCCCTTTGAAGTTTACCTGAAACTAACATTACAAGCACTGTTGAAAATCAAAACAATTTAGGACTAGATGCCAAACTCCAATGGGTGGAGTGCATTTCCAGTAAATTTTATAACTATCTGAGGGTGTGCTAATTTTTGTGTGTGTCTGAGATTAAAATTTCTCCCATGAAGTATGAATTTAAATCCCCGCAATTGATGTGCTCAGTTTAGTCCCCATGAACTATTTTCATCTACAAGTCATTAGAGTTTCAGTAAGTGTTCCAATATGCCATTTTTTTTCCTGCTGGGATCCTTAAATAGCTTGTATTTGAAAACTAATGAGGCAGCAATAGAAAGGTAAATTCAAAATAAATTAACAGATAATGTGGTTTTAGTCCCAGTCCAATTTACATTGAAAGACTCTCATTGACTTCAGTGGGAGTTGGATCAGAACCATCGTTTCTGATCTTGGTCACCAATGAAGATAAAACAATCTGTGCTTTATAAAAATAATTTTAAAAAAATCTTTATCCAGGCAACAAAGAAACAACCTACAGCAAATATTTGATGTTCAGCAATTTCTACAGAAAGTTTACAGAGAACTCTAGATTAGCAGGATATGAGAGGTTTGTTTTCGTAAGTAAACAGTCTTTTTCTAAATTGTTCCTGCTAATCAAATACAATTCATCTAATTTAGTTTAGCTACCTGACAAACAGAAAATTGGTTTGAACAATTTAAAAAACCAACATTACTTCTTCCTTTGTTTTTGAATGTGTCATGCCTGAAGAAAGGGAACAATATCTGTGTTATTAAAATAAACACTGCAAACAAATATGATATTTGAGGTCCATTTTATGCAATTGCTTGGGTCTGCAAAAGGCAGCAAGCTACATAAACTGTTTGTTTGCCAAGATTACCTATCTTGCAGTGAAGTAAGAAAGTTGAAAGAGCCCATTAAGTTAAGGGAGAAGGGCAACCACACCTGTTCTGCAGTCTGGTGGAGAGATTTGTTTGGCAGGGCTGAGGGTAGTAAGGAACTTCTGGAAATAAGGTCTCTATTCATGTGGCAACCCTACTCGTATCCTGCTCCCACTTTCTTGCCTCACCTACTGGGGCAGGAGAGAAATCAGGAATTATAAGTGGGCAGCTCCATGGGGCGATGGGTCCAGAACTAGTTTCTTTCCAAGTACAATTATTATAAATTATCATTGACAGTCAGGGTGGAGTCAGCAGTGTTACCAATCCCAAGTGTTCAAAAATCATGAGTTAGGCCTGCAGAAATCATGAGATTGGCTTAAAATTTATATATATATTTAATATGAAAAAACTCTATTGTATAGGGTTTCTTTTTTCTTTGCCTTCAGGTTTCTGAGCCTTTACGGTACACTCACTTCACATTTTCAAGCTTTAGTCTTGCAACTATGAGCAATAGAATCTGACTTTTTTTAATGAAAAAAACGAAGCAGAGAATCTCTTGATGCCAGAAGCAACAGCTTTAAGAAAACTGCCCAATAAAATCATGAAAGATGGCAAAAATGAGATTGGAGGGTTGGTTGTTCTATTCTCCCCCCACCCAACTACCAGTGGGGTGCCTTAAGCCTGATGAGCCCATGTTCTCTTGGTGACTGACAGATCTCCCTCTGATGTTCTGAAGACCAAATTAACTTGTGGAACTCATTGCATGCTATCATTATTGAAGAAAATGGACTAGCAAGATTTTTTTTAAAAAAGGATTAGACACATGTAAATAACCACAGTATCAACATTTACATTATCTAGAAAAAAAGAGACTTTCTGTCTTTGTGCTTCATGTATTAGTCAAATGACAGCAGGAATCAAGAAGAAATATGACTAAGATGAGACATCATAAAAAGATTAAAATAATAGTATAAAGAAGATAGTTCTATTGTTCTCCTTGTCTCATAACACACAAACAAAGGGATGAATAGTCCATTAAATTTTTTAAAAGTTGGAAATTCGAAACCAATAAAAGGAAATACTTTTTTTCACACGTGGGATTAAACTGTAGAATGTGTTACCACAAGAAATTGTTGAGTCCAAGAATTGAATAAGTTCTTAAAAGGGATTGGATATTTATAGGGCTGTCAAGAATATCCAGACTTATCATAGTTAATGCTAACAAAAATTTTGTAAGAGATTTTAAACCTCAGGGTTTAAATCAGGGGTGGACAAACTTTTTGGCCCGAGGGCCAGATCGGCATCACAAAATGTATGGAGGGTCGGGTAGGGAAGGCTGTGCCTCCCCAAACAGCCTGGCCCCCGCCCCATAGCCGCCCCCTCCCACTTCCTGCCTTCTGACTGCCCCCCTCAGAACCCACGACCCATCCAACCGCCCCTGCTCCCTGTCCCCTGACTGCCCCGACCTTATCCACAGCCCAGCCCCTAAGCACCCCCTGGGACCCCATCCCCTATCCAACCCTCCCTGTCCCATGACTGCCCCAACCCCTATCCACCCCACCAACCCCTGACCTCAGAACCTCTGCCCATCCAACCGCCCCCTGCTCCCTGTCCCCTGACTTCCCCCACCCAGAACATCCAACCACCCCTTGCTCCCTGTCCCCTGACTGCCCCCAGGATCCCCTGCCCCTTACCCAATCCCCCCGCTCCCTGCCCCCTTACCATGCTGCTCAGAGCAGTAGGAGCTCACAGCCCCGCTGCCCAGCAGGAGCGGTGGGCCAAAGTGCTGGTGGCATGGCAGGCTGAGGCTGTGGGGGAGGGGGGCAGTGGGGGAGGGGTCGGGGGCTAGCCTCCCCAGCCGGGAGCTCAGGGGCCGGATGTGGCCCACAGGCCGTAGTTTGTCCACCTCTGGTTTAAACCAATCTCTAACTATTAGAGATTAGGATGAGACCTAAATTGAAGGCAGATTATCCAACATCAGCCCGCTGTGGAGTTCTTAGACCTTCTTCTGAAGTATCTGGTACTGACTTCTGTCAGAAACAGGATACCTGGTGGATCTTGGATCTGAGCCAGTATGCCAATTCCCATGTTCCTATCAAGGTTCTGATTCTGCTTCCAGTTTAGTCAATAAGAGTTTTGCCATTGGTTGTTGGAGCAGGACTGGATGTTATGTACAGAGGTTACAGCTGGATGCAGAGTGCCAGAGTAGGTGGATATAGGCGGTTCTTGTTTGAGAAGCTTTGAGATCGGAAGTCCTTAAGCACAGGACAATACAAACAACTAAGAATATGGTCTGGGGTGTGAAAACAATCTATTGCACTTAATAACCCAGAAGACTAATCATGGATCTTCACCTAGAATATGTGATAATTAGACGAACAAACTGCCCATAGAGGAGTTTATATAGTGGGCTTCAAGTAGCTTTAATTTGGTCTACTTCACATCAACTTTTAAAATATCTAGTAAAAATACAAATCTCTTTGTGAGTTCCTTATTTTGTTCCATTCGTGGGGTTCTGAGGAATTTCACAGAGTGTACAGCTGAGCATCAGAGACAGATTTTTGAGCCTCTGGATAGATTGCCAAGTGAGAGACACTCTGTGAGTGAAATTAACATTTCTCATGGACTTCTGCAAATTGCTGTCACTCTGCACATCGTGGGGTCTGTAGCTGCCCCATCTGCCAGCTCCTTTGTTACATGAGGAAAGGCTATGAAACCAGGCCTCCCTCCCTCCCCACCTAGGGACACTGAGGACTGCTGGACAACACCACTACCCCTACAGCCACTCCAACCACGAGATTTTTAATTGTAGGATGTTGCATTTATGGATTGTGAGATTGGTGAGGATTTAGATAACCTCATATTATGATTCTATGTCCTTATTGTGAAAAACGGAAAAAATTGCAGACTATTGGCAGGGAAATGGGGGGATTGGTTGACATGGCAAGATTTTGGAGGTGAAGAATATTTACCGGTGGGTAGCACAAGCTACTGGGAGGCATTCCCTCAGTGGTTAAATTAGGTGAGAAAAGGAGAAGATTGCCGATGTTGATGACCGTTTTCACAGAGCCAGAATTTGGGGCTGACTCATCTCTGTGATGCATCAGACTAAAATGCTAGATACAAATCAAGATCTGAACTTGTGTCTCGGCCCACCTGTAATTGTAAAACATGGGTTAAAGATCAAGTGCCTTCAGTAATCCAAGAGAGCAGGTATGCCACATAACTGCATTTTAAAGTGTTATTGCTTTTAGAAAAAAGTATAAGACTAGTGGTTAATAGTGCACTGACTGCCATAGCAATTATAATATAAATATTGAGGATAATAACTCATCATCTGGGTGATTCTTCACTTTTGCTGGACAATCCTGTTCCTTTATTTTATGTACACTACTTTATATGAATGACATAAATCAGCAAACAAAGATATTTTACTACTTGCAATTGATTTTAACAGAGGAAGAGGCGCGCATATGAGTCTAATCTGATAAGCAATGGCTTGCAACTTGAAGCAACAAGATCGGTGAGTATCCTTTCCTTTGTGTAGACTATTGTGTTTGAAAGCAGACTTTGGCTCCATATGGAAAAGGAAATAAGTCCATGAATGCACTGTAGCTTCTTCACCCTCTTTATTTCTATGAGATCAGGATGTTGGGGTCACAAGAGGTTCCCCTTGCTGCCTCTTTCCCTATTCTTTGTCTAGGAGCCAGGAATCTATGTGCTGAAATCATGGATCTGTCACTGACTTGCTCTGTGGCCTTGAGCAAAGTCACTTAAGCTTTGTCTCTGTTTCTTTCTCTGCAAAATGGAGGTAGTAGTCACCTACTTCACAGAGGGGTTGGGAAGATTAAATAGTTAGTTTGTTCAGCACTTTGAAAACATGAAGCCCTATAAAAATTCTAAGGGACCAGTTCTGCCCCATGCCCTCGTGGCATATAGGAATTGTAAATGGGACTCCAGAGCTTGGGGAGAATTCACCTAATGAAACAGCAGCCATAGATCTGACATAAGTGGCGAATGTTCCTTGCAAGCCCCAGCATAGTGGGAGTAGCTGTAGCACTCAGCATTATGGAGATTCTGGGCTGCATTCCAGCCTGTAGGCATCCCTGGATAGGCTGCTACAAGATGAAGCAGCCACTGGGGATGTTCTCATTTACACTGGAGGCCATGTTAGCCACCGCAGTATCCCAGAATCCAGGCAGCACAAAGATGGATCTTCCCCTCCTTTCTTCCTGGGCTGCCGTTGCTCCCAGCAGATGCAGCACAGGATCTGGCACAAAGTATTTTTATGATTATTTTGTAACGTAATGAGCTCCGGAACAGGAGGCCCTCTGCCACTTTCTCCCAAATGGGGCTCAAAATCCACATCTTTAGGCTTTTGATTAAATAGAAAGTTACAGTGGAAACCCCACTTGTGGCATCCCAGCACATGATTTGGCCCTCTGACCATAGCATGCACCTCAGTGTGCAAGAAGAACTGTTAGGAGAAAATCCAACATGGATATATTGCTACTTGTAAATGGTACATTGTAAATTTGTGCTGGTTTTGGTAATCCTGCAATGCTAATGGTTCAAAATCTTTTTAAATAGTGAGCTTCCTGAGAACTAGATCTAAAAATAAGCATTAAGAAAGGTAATGTAGGTAATGTGTGCTAAAATTTAAATTGCTTTGTAAAATATTTTGCAAGATGTTACCATTAAAGCAACAATTTAGTGATCTTTTTAAAATGCCAGTCTCTCCAGAGAGTTCTCATCTCCCTTCGGTGCCTTTACGGAAGTTAATGAGATGTTCACTAAAATGGATAAAGAATACACCCCTGAATTGGTTTTCTATGGGTTTTAAAGAGAAGGGAAAATCTGTAAAAAGAAAAGGAGGTCTTGTGGCACCTTAGAGACTAATAAATTTATTTGAGCATCGGATGCATCCAATGAAGTGAGTTGTAGCTCATGAAAGCTTATGCTCAAATAAATTTATTAGTCTCTAAGGTGCCACAAGTACTCCTTTTCCTTTTGCGGATACAGACTAACACGGCTGCTACTCTGAAACCTGTGAAAATCTGTGTTACTTTAAAAGTATTATGAAGAGCTCTTTGCTTTCATTTTTTGTGGGCATACGTTTTTAATATTCTTTCACTTTAGGTCTTAGATGAAAAGCTTATTTTTGTAAAAGTGCACGCACCTTGGGAAGTGCTATGCACATATGCCGAGGTTATGCACATCAAATTGCCGCTGAAGCCCAATGACCTGAAAACCCGAGATTCAGCTTTCAACTGGTTTAGTAGACTCTTCCGAGTGGATGAAAATATCATCAAACCAGAGCAAGAGTTTTTCACTGCCCCATTTGAAAAGGCCCGTTTGTCTGATTTTTACATTCAAGACAAAGACATCTTCTTCAACCCAGCAACCAGAAGCAGAATTGTAAGTCAATATAAAGATTTATTTCTTTTCTGTCTCTAAACCCACACAAAGACATTTGTTTATTTCTCTTTGTCAATCAGAGCAACACAACCACCATCACCAATAACAGACAACCCTCCTGACACATTAGAAATGTACTGTAGAGAACAATCCTACATTCACTAGGAAACTGACTGGACAGTCTAATGAGGTGAAATTCCGAACCTTTGTCCAACTTGGGTTCCACTTATGCCCCAAAATAGAGTTTAAGTGGGACTTAAATGGGGGCAGTGGCCTTGTACAGTGAATTTCACCCAAAGAACTTGCCCCTCTTTAGCATCTATGATTCTGGGATGACATAAGTTATGGTTTATATTCCTCACTTACAAATTGCAAGAGATTCAAGGCATTTTGTACTTTTCAGGTTCATTTTATTCTTTCCCGTGTGGAATATGCAGTAAGAGACAATGTGAAAAAGTTTGGTATTAACAAACTCCTGGACTCTGGGATCTACAAGGCAGCATTTCCTCTTCATGATGTAAGTCCAATGCTTGGAACAGGTATCTTAGTTGGGAATAAATTTGTATGCTGATTGAAGGCATATGCATGATTCCTATAGCAAAATGCCTATGGGCGTTGATTTTATTTGTTCACTGACTGTCCTATTTGGAGACAATGGCTGGAAGAAAATTTTCCTTCAAAACTCTTTTTCAGAGGAATACTGATTTTTCAAGTCAACAGAATTTTCCACAAAAAGTGTCTTTTCAGAGAAGATTTCAATTTTTATTTCAAAAACCAAACACCCAGAAACTGAAGTATTTTTATCTGGAAATGCTGCCGAGGTGCCTGATGGGAGCTGTATGTAGTTCAGTTGCCTCACGTCCCTATTGGCCTCTGTGCACCAGGCTCCCCAGCCAGTCTATATCTTCTATGATGCTCCATGGCCAGAAACTCCCAGGATGTATCACTTTCCTCTCCAAGAGGGAAAGCCAAATGATCTTCCTCATCGCCTTTCTTGTTGCACTATAGAATGAGAATGGAAAAATCCATTAAAAATTCTTAATACAAGTCCACATTTTCACCAAATACGTTTACAACTAACCTAGCAAGGAAATGAAGGGTTATTTCCCTCTGTACCCTCTTTTGAATCTAAAACAGATGCTGGAAGCCCTTCATTTATTCTCCAGAATTTTCAGCTTTCATTGTGGTACATCACTGTCCTGAAGAAAGCACGTGATAGTATGTTAAGGGTACTTAAAGTTTCATTTTTAATTAGAACTGATCCTTTTCTATTTATTCTCCCAATCCTAGGCACCAAGCCTGCAAATACTTACATGCATGTTTAAGCACATGACTAAACCCCATTTTTTTCAGTGAGATGACTCCCATAATTAAAATTAAGCATGTGCATAAGTATTTGCAAGATCAGGTCCTTAATGACAAGCCTCTGTACTGTTAGTGCTTGCTTACTTCCAACTCCTTTTTTGTAATTTGCAATGGAACTTGGGCTAAGAGATTACCCTGTATACTAGTCTCACAAGTGTAGCTCCACAGGGATCAGATTTCACACAGCCAGCGGGGCTGAAGTGGCACTGTAAACTGGTTCAGCTGCCCGTACGGTTTGGGTACTGTAAGTGGTTATTTTATGAGACAGTGTTTCCATATTCATTCTCTTTTGCAGTCTAGATTCAATCACCGGTCAGAGGACCCCAACTGCCCTAATGAACGGTATCTTCTTTACAAGGAATGGGCTCACCCCCGAAGTATTTACAAACTGCAGCCATTGGATCTTGTCAGGTGAGTATGCATATGATCAGTACAATTCAGAAAGACCGAGGAATTCACATAACATTTTCATGTTTTGGTACATTGAAGATTCATGTCTTAATTCTAATTGCTGATATGTTTGCCCATATCTGCACACACATTTGAGCATGCTGTTTCTGACTTTATAAGATACAGGCACATGCCTATATAACCAATCAAAAGTGAGCTTCAGTGAGAAGTCGGCATTGCATGCAAATATAAAAAATCATGCAAATTCACAGAAATGGTTAGCTGCTGTACCTCTGAGTCACACACTGTAAAAATATGAAAATAGAGTCTAGCCCTAAATATTTGGAATAGCCGGTTGTCTGAGAAAGAAATGTGGAGTTATTTGCATTTTCAAAGAGTATTTTTCCCCTCACAGGAAATATTATGGAGAGAAAACTGGAATATATTTTGCTTGGCTTGGTTTTTACACTCAAATGCTGAGCGTGGCAGCAGTAGTAGGACTTGCCTGTTTTTTATATGGATACCTAACGAAGGACAACTGCACATGGAGGTACCGGATGGACAGTTCAAATGTATTTTCGTATTGACACAGTTCTGAATACTCACAAATAGCATGGAGTTTTCTAGGCATTAAAAAAAAAGGAACCTTGTTAGTGATCCCAGGTTGAAGTTCATGGTACTGTTGAATGAACACTATGAAAAGGAAATGACAAGCATATATCAGGGCTACAAGAACATTGGTGGGTCATCTAGTCCAAGGGACATGAAAATCCTCCGACGCTCCCCCCCGATTTCTTCTACTTCCCTTGCATCCTCCCTTCTCATTGTGCATGTTCCCTCCTCTACTCTCTGTCCTCCTTCTCCTTCCTGACATATACTGTAAGCAAACAAAGAGCCATATCATGCCATCAGCTTTTAAGCAGAATTCCCTATTGAAATCAGTGGGGAGTTGTGCTATAAATCTGATGGCACATTATGGCCCGAAGGCTTTTACAAATCAGAATGTACAGAGACATTCATGTCAAATAAAAAGGACATAGAATGAAAGGGGCAGATGAGCAAAATGATTAAAACAACGAAAACATTAAAAGAGCATCCCAAAATATAAATCAGTTTTCTGCCTTCAAAATAAAGAAGACATAAAAGGAAATTAAAAAGCAGAGAAAGAAAATGACAATAAATCGTGGGGAGAAAATAAAGAATACAGCACGGCATCTGAAACAGAATCAAATCATAATATCTTTTAGGAAACTAAAGCTACCATGTACGGAAAGGGCTCTCTAAGGACCTGATCCGATACTTAGTCAGTCATTGAAATGATTCCCATTGACTTCAGTGAGTGGTGGATCAATCCCTGCACTAACAAAAATCAAGTTAATGGAGAAACAAATACAGAGAATAAGAATAGCAACTGGCTTGTTTCTGAAGTTAAAGATGCAAAGATACAGGGCAAAAAAGTAAGACAGACATGAGATGTTACAATGACTTGTATTTAAGATTTTGTTTTTTTCATTCTTTATAGTTTGACAATTCTTTTTGAATCCACATACAGTATAATGTAAAAATGTAAAGAAAACAGTGAAAAATCAAAACTTCAACACAGGTTACCATAGCATGCCCATTTATGTTTGCTGCTCCCTATAGGAGAGCAAAAACTTTCTCATAGGTGAAATTCACATATGGGTGGAGGGCCTGCTAAAAGGCACTGCTTGGAACTCAGGACTCCCCCCCCTCCCCTTTCTATAGGAGAATAGGCAGAACAGCAGCACAGGGGAAATTCTGCTCCCCCTTTACACCCTGAAGAGACACATTGGTGGGAAAGGGGCTACTGGATCTGCACTTATGCAGATCCCCTGATCCTCTTTCACCCTCTGTAGCTAGAACTACTTCAGACTATTTTAGCTACTCCAAGTGACTCTGCAGCCACTCCCTGGCCTGAAGAGAATTCCTCACTTTTCCGCCTCGAACCTCCCCTACCACCATGCTCAGATTGAACATTATAGGGTGGATTTGCCCATTATAAATCAGGTAAAAGAGTCACCCTGAAATCCTGAAAATGTGAACAATAGGATTTTTTAAGATCTCTGTTTTGTTCTTAACTTGATTCCTTTTAGAGAATAGCTCCAAGAGTAATGGGAGATAATTCCTTCCATGCTTCATAATCTAATCTGCAGTCTATTGAGGGCTAAGAGTGGAAGTGGAGGAGGCGCATTGTCTGAAAGCAGCACACTTAGCAACTTATTCCGTACTTCACCGAGTTATCACACCATCTACAAGCATTAATGGTAGTCTGAGTTTCGTGCTTGTGTAATTGATTGATTTTATTTTTAGCCAAGAAGTGTGTGATCCCAACATCGGTGGCAACATCATAATGTGCCCGCAGTGTGATCAGGAATGCACATACTGGAACCTCACTATTACCTGTGAATCCTCTAAGGTAGCATGCCATTTACATCCTGCAGAAATGGGCTTCTAAGTTCAGTTGCAGTAGCCTTTGTATTTTCTCTTAAACCATCCATGGGGTGAAGTGGCAGCAGTGTTATTCTCCCTCCAGTGCAAGATTAATGTTTCTTCAGCACAGCAATATAAAAGGTACAAGAGAGAAACATGTGAAAAGGGAAATGTTGGAAGGAAAAGGCAGAAGGCAACCCCACAATTACCATATCAAAGCAGTATTTTCTTATTAAATAGGTTAATGTTTTTTGTGTCACTTCTTGTTTGTCAGAATTATTTGTTCATTTGCTCTGTGTGTGTTTGTGAGAGAGAGAGAGAATACAATGTGTGTGTGTCATGTCAACTGAAATTCCTAACACTGAAGTACTGGCTCTCCTCTTCCAGTACAGTGAGTGGTGGAACATTGATACTACAGCAGTTGTATACCCTTTTGCTGCATATTTGACTCGTAGGTTTAATGTAGGTTTTCTGCATTTAATTTCCTTGATTTTGCACATTGGAAGAATACTAGGAGGAAAGGTGAAGATTAAACCATGTAAAAGCTCAAAACTAAAATCAAAATGTGCAACATTCTATCAGCGTTCTTATCCCATGTAGAAAAATTACTGACCCATTATGGCTAAATCGTTTATATTTTAATTCTTTACAGAAACTGTGTATATTCGATAGCTTCGGAACACTAATATTTGCAGTATTTATGGGAGTATGGGGTAAGTCGATTTCAAGGTTTTGCTTTCTGTCTACAGTTTTGTCGTCTAATTTTGGGCAGACCTAAGGCATAAGCCAAAAAGTGTAGCTAAATGTACAACTATTTCAGTTTCTAGTGTTCAGGAATATTACACAAGGGAATTCACACATAAAAATTAAGCATAACAGTAACTCTTTTTAGCATCATTTGGAGACTGATTTCAGAACTTCCAGGGGCAGATAGGAACAGTGGGGTGGGTTTTTTTTTTTTTTCAGTGTTTGCTTCATCCTTTTAAACTCGGAGAAAAGGAAGAAGAAGGGATTAGAATTGCCCAGTGGTAAACCAGCAGGAGCCACATGCTTAAACATGTCTGGCAAAGGAACTGTTTTTCTCCAAGGAATCTTGGAGCTCTCTATTCCTACTAGCAGCTGCGTGACTGAGGAAGGCAATGGGAAAAATAGAGCCATTTTTTATAAACTCTAGTAATTATTTCTTTCCTTCTTCATTTACGTAATTGATACGCAAAACATGCAGTAATTACAAGCACTAGGGACATCTTGTGGCAGTGAAAGTGTCTCTTTAATCAGGGGGTTCCCACTGACTGATTCTATTCTGTACTGGATTCAGTGGACAAGTCAAAGCTTATTTTTCCAGAAAGTGTCTTGTTTCACTGGACCGCAGAGGCAGAACCAGAATTTTCTTAGCAAGGGGGCCCATGTTACTGGCCAAGTAGCAGAGTTCACAGTATGTGCTACTTCCCAATTTCTTCATTGACGGGACTCTGCTTTATGCATGAGTTGCTTACCTGGAGGTTTGCAGATGTTTATGGGGTTCCTTCCCATTCCCCTCTCCCACCGCTTCACAGTGTCACCCATGTCCTCACCAACCCACCATCTCTTCTTCCAGAGCAAGCCTGGAAATGGATGTGGTAGAGGAGGCAGCGTGAGATGGCAGCCCGGGGCTCAGAGAAGTGGGGAGCCAGGTCCAAGACGTCTCCCCCGTTCTCCCCTCCCACCAGAGAGATGGGGAGCAGCCAGGATCTTTCCTCGCACCCCTCCTCTCCCATCAGAGAGACGGGGACTGTAAATTAGTAGTAGCAGCATTGTCTATGGCCAAGGGAGGAGCCTGAGGGTCCCTCCCCGCTTTATTAAGCCTCTTTAGATTGTCCATATTAGCAAGGTTGCTAATTGGCTTTAACTGTAGCCCCTTAACTAGAGTAATTACTTGTTGGTGATTAACAAGTAATGTTGACTTGGAAGCTAGTCAGCAAAGTTACAGAGGTAAGTTTTATGTTATCAGTGGTGCTCCTTGAAGGGTAGTGTACAGAAGACAACTACTGTAACATTTTAGAACAATATCTCAGCTTGATAAGAAAAGGTTAATATGCTTGTTATTGTAAAACATGTTGTACTTTGATCTTTTGATAATGAACTTAATATAAAGTGCTTTAAAGTAACTATTTCAATAAAATAATTAAGTTAAATTTGATTCTTTTAAGAACTTTTCAAAGGTATACTATGCTTAAGATACCAGCAGGAAATTCCCTAAATCAAAGATTAGAACAGTTTGATGTTAATTTGATCTTTTTTCTGTTGTCCCAATAGTTAACTTACTTGTAATTTGTCTGTTAATTAAAAATTGTGATTTTCTGTTTTGAAGTATGGTTCCAAAAATGATAAATGGAAAGTTAAACTGCATACCTACAATAATGCTGACAAGGGTATGTTAGTATTCTCATCATAAACCCGCTACATAAGGAGGTGAATTGTCCATCACAATTGTACTGAATCCAAGTGAGCCATAGTCTTGATGCCATTTCAATTGTAATTTTCATTGAATTGTAATACTTTAAATAATTTAAGGAATGATATATTTTTAACCCTATGATTGCATTGCGACCATTAATATACTTATTAATAACGGTACTTCTGTAATATGTTCCCTTCAGAGAACTCAAATAACTACAAAACATGAATTAATTAAGCCTCACAATACCCCCTGTAAAGTGGGTATGGACTACTAAATTATAGTAAGTGACATGCCCAAGGCCAGACAGGATTAAAACCCAGATCTCCAGACTCCCAGTCATTTGTTTTAATCAGTAGAAAATGCCGTCTTAGAATAAATTAAAGAAAAGAGCAATTAAAATACAGACAGAAGAACCTGCCCTGCTCTGAGGCCTGAGCGGTACAATATAGCTATAAAGTTATCTCACCTGGAGGAGTCCCTCTGTGTAGGCAGCTCCCTCAGTGACAGAGTCATCATAGCCTCTCTTGGGCCACACCCATTTCCTGGCTGCTCACACAGGGATTGTGGCAGGGGGAGGGGCAGCATGCTGTAAGGCCAGGACAACCTTGCACTCCAATATTTCCCAGCTATTGGAACAGTCCTTGAGGGCCTTTTGCAGCTGGTGCTAATTGGAGCACTGATGAGGTGCTCTAAATTATGCTGGGGACCAGACCAGTGGCCAGATGTAGGGATGGAGGAGCTTGCTCCTCTTTGGTCCACTGGCCTTGCTCTGCAGGTTGATATAGAAGGTCAGGGCACCATTTCCCCTTTTTTGGCCTCTTGCTTGTAAAGAGTGGTCTCTGTGCTCCCTAGAGTTCAGGGAGCGTCGGGACTGCCAGTGTGAGAGGCCCGTGTGAAGCCATGTAAAGGTAGGAGCCTTCCTTCCAAGAATGCGCTTGTGCAACGGCCTCTCCCAAACTCACCCTTAGAGTTTTTCTTTTTATTTCTTGCTTGGTTTTGGTGACTTGACTGTAACTGTGTCTGGAAAACTTTTAGTAGGTGTGGCATTAACTCTATAGTGTATATTAAATGGGCATTAGTCTTTTCCCTATGGCAGTTTCCTATATGTGCTAAAGTTTTATTTTAAAAACATCTATAACTCTCCAAAATTATTTTCCTTCAATTAACCAAACAATCTGCTTTGAAAAACCATACTGCAATATAAAATCCAAATTGTTCCTATTCAATACGTTTTCAGAAAAGAAAAATAAACTTTTATGCATTCTTTAGCATAAAGAATCCACAGGTTGATATCATAAAAACACCTACATCATTAGAGCAGTAATTAGGTAAAGAAACAGATCCAGTTATTTTCTCCCTGAGAAAGTCTTGGCACCATCCCACCAGCCAGTAAAGGTTATATTCTGTGTCTGCAAAAAGTGATCTAAAAAATTAACGGTTCACATATTACAGCATAGGAGTTCAACGCTGTCCGGTGTACGTGTGGTATAGCTCTGTTTGTTTTTCCTTTGGTTAGTTACTTTGTTTCTGGAGTTTTGGAAGCGACGGCAGGCTGAACTGGAATATGAATGGGACACTGTTGAATTTTTAGAGCAGGAAGAACATGTACGTCCAGAATACGAAGCACGATGCATTCATGTAGTAACAAATGAAATCACACAGGTAAGGAATGTTTTTAGAATTGGTCATACTGCAAACTGTGAAACCTAGAAATTCAAACAAAGACCTTGTGATGGGCCAGATCTTCAACTGATATAAATCTGCGTTTCTCCACTGAAGTCAGTGGAGCTACCTCGGTTTGCAGCAGCTGAGGATCTGACCCAATATGTTGATCTAATAAATTGCAGGCCTAGCGTACACCAATCTGTATCAGGCTAAAATGTGAGGCCTGGGGTTCACAGAAATCACATCTATCATTTCAGCTGGTTGTACCAATTACTGCAACCTTGGGACTGGCAACTTTCTGTAATCTATGTTCTCTATGTATATAAATCTCCCCACTGTATTTTCCACTGAATGCATCCGATGAAGTGAGCTGTAGCTCACGAAAGCTTATGCTCAAATAAATTGGTTAGTCTCTTAAGGTGCCGCAAGTACTCCTTTTCTTTTTGCGAATACAGACTAACACGGCTGCTACTCTGAAACCTTTCTGTAATCTATAACACCAAGTGAGGGGGTGATTACTAAAGGGCAGTTTCATAACAGCCAGAGGGACTGCAGTAGAATGATCTGGTGCCACAAAATGGTACCTCTAATCTCAGGTAACAGCCTGGCATTGAATAATTTTTGTTGTGAGAAGCCCACAGTCGTCACTGATAGGGTTGCCAACTTTGGTTGGACATTTCCTGGCGGTTGCATCACATGACATAATCTTTAATTAGCTGTTAATCTTTAATTCCTGGGTACTCCAGAACAATCCTGGAGGGTTGGCAACCCTCAACTCACTGATTGTTCCTTGTTCTTGGAAGCCTGGAGACATGCCAGGAAAACAAGACAAAATGGAGGAAGAGAAGTTGCATTTCATGCAGTTTCCAGACTTTGTTATCCACAGGTTTCTTTGAATGAGAGAAGCACAAACAGGTATTATGGCCAAGCATATATGGATGCTAATAACATTAATGAGTTCACCTGGACAGGGATAATTCTCATTCTAGTGAAACACAATACACATTTACGAGGCTCTTAGTTTAGAGCTCTTTTTTTTAATACATTTTCAAGTGGCTTTAGCGGCTCACTCAGCTCAGCTGTCCGGTTTTTATTATTTTTTGTTATTGCATCACTATAGCGTTTACCTGATCATTTGCTTTGCTTTCATGTTCTAGCCATATTATATTAATGTTTATAATAGGGGACTTGAAAAGTTCCAAAACTAGACTGACATGGTTAAAAATCTACCCTAAGTAGCCCCTTCTGTATTATAATCTTGTGCTACAGAATACCTGGTTTTATTAATAAGCTTATAAAACTTACATTATCTTTACTACACAATGATAATTCTAAACAATTCTTAAGGCATTTTTAGATAGAGAAGTTTTGGCTAAAAAATAATATTTTTGCCGTTATATAGACCTTTCATCTGAGGGTCTCAAAGATTTTTTAAAACATCAGTGAAGCCCCATTACACCTGGGTGAGGTAGGCATCATCCCCATTTTAGAGGGAGGTAAACTGAGAGACAAAAGGCTGAGGTCTACATTTTCAAAATGTCCACTAATTTTGGGTGACAGTTTTTGGATGCCAAATCTTAGGTACATAGGGACCTGACTTTCAGAAGTGCTGAGCACCCACTAATCCAACTGATCTGAGCAGTGGGTGCTTAGCACTTCTGAAAATCAGGTCCCACATTTCTCAAATTGGGTACTCAAAAACTGACACCCAAAATCAGTGGACTCTTTTTTTTTTTTTTTTTGGAACGCGTCGGCCCACATGAATTGCCAGGGGGACATGGCAAAAATGTCAGGTCTGGGAATAGAAACCAGGATTCTGATTCCCGTTCTTGTGCCCTAAACATGTCAAAGTGCTTAACAGGTCACATGAAAAATATACTTAAAAGAAGAGCAGATGTATGATTAATCCCCTTCTAAATCAACTCTCTTTCCAGCAAGAAGAGCACGTGCCATACACTGCCTGTGGAAAGTGTGTACGGATGACCTTCTGTATAAGTGCAGTCTTCTTCTGGGTAAAATTCTGTTGGTCTTATTCTTTAATATAATGTACCTTTCTTGACAAATAATAGCTTCATGAAAAACTAAACTATATATGAGCCAATAAAGTGACAGGCTGATCTGAATGTTCAAATATGGATGTTTAAGTTGCCCCCAAAAAGCATCTGCACACATGCCCAAACACATAACTGCATACACCAAACATACATTTGCATATGAAAAACAGATAATCATGCAGATAAGTTTATACTTATGCATATTTTGTGGCTACAGCTTGTGGACTGTGTTTGAAAATGTGGTTCACTGTTTCCTCCATCAGCATTTTCAGATACATGTTTTGCTGGTAGGTGGAACAATGGATTACCTTGGGGACAGATCTGGTTGCACTTCCCCCCCTCCTTCCCAGTTTCTTTCATTGTTGTTCCAGCCATTCAGTTCAATAGCATGTCATGGACGAATGGGCCTCTTTCAGCTTTTTCGTTTCACTTAAAAGAGCGAAGCTGGGAGCTCTTTGATTTTCCCAATCTTGCTACTTTAATTAAAACTAAAAATTGAAAGAAGTCCAGCCACCCATGAAACAATATGTAACATGGTGGGCAGGCCCAGAAAGGCCATCTCTAAAAGCTGAGGCTCTAATAATTGCATGCTCCCAGAGCCTGTACAACATTCTGTAGCCGGAAAACCATCACCAGTGATAGGAAATGAAGCTGGAGCACAGGGACTGTATAGAATGCTGGCTGGCCAGCATGGAAGAGGCTATGCTCTGGGTTTTCATGTCTGGAGCACAGTGAAGAAAATAACTAACTAACTGGCTGGCTGGGGTTCAGAATGCTGGGAGAATCTGATAACATGTATTGCGATTTGGTTTATTACTATGGTATTATGTCTGTGGTGTGGGGGACAGGGGATAAACGTCACTTTACAGACATATAAGAAGAGAAACTTGCTGCCTTGAAGAACTTACAATCTAAATAAAAACTAGATAGCTAACAAGAAATAAAAATGGGGAAAGAAGCAGATATGACAAAAAACAAGGGGGAAAAAAATACTGAACATGAAAGTATTATTTCAACCAATGCAGATGGTATGACTGATTAAAATTAGGACTATCAAGCAATTAAAAAAATTAATCGCGCTGTTAAACAATAATAGAATACCATTTATTTAAATATTTTTGGATGTTTTCTACATTTTCAAATATATTTATTTCAATTACAACACAGAATACAAAGTGTACAGGGCTCACTTTATATTTATTTTTGATTGCAAATATTTGCACTGTAAAAACAAAAGAAATTATTATTTTTCAATTCATCTAATAAAAGTACTGTAGTCCAATCTCTTAAACATGAAAGTTGAACTTACAAATGTCGAATTATGTACAAAAAACCCTACATTCAAAAATAAAACAATGTAAAATTTAGAGCCTACAAGTCCAATCAGACAAACAAGTTTGTTTCCATTTCCAGAAGATAATGCTGCCTACTTCTTGTTTACAATGTCACTTGAAAGTGAGAACAGGCATTTGCATGGCACTGTTGTAGCTGGCATCACAAGATATTCACATGCTAGATGCGCTAAAGATTCATATGTCCCTTCATGCTTCAACCATCATTCCAGAGGACATGCGTCCATGCTGATGATGGGTTCTGCTTTATAATGATCCATAACAATGCAGACCAACACATGTTCATTTTCACATCTGAGTCAGATGCCACCAGCAGAAGGTTGATTTTCTTTTTTGGTTGTTCGGGTTCTGAAGTTTCCGCATCAGAGTGTTGCTCTTTTAAGACTTCTGAAAGCATACTCCACACCTTGTGCCTCTCAGATTTTGGACGGCACTTCAGATTCTTAAACCTTGGGTCGAGTGCTGTAGCTGTCTTTAGAAATCTCACAATGGTACCTTCTTTGCGTTTTGTCAAATCTGCAATGAAAATGTTCTTAAAACAAACAACATGCTGGGTCATCACCCGAGACTGGTATAACATGATATATATGGTAGAATGCAGGTAAAACACAGAGCAGGAGTCATACAATTCTCCCCCAAGGAGTTCAGTCACAAATTTAATTAATGCATTATTTTTTTAACGAGCATCATCAGCATGGAAGTATGTCCTCTGGAACAATGGCCAAAGCATGAAGAAACATATGAATCTTTAGCACATCTGGCATGTAAGTATCTTGCAATGCTGGCTACAACAGTGCCATGTGAATGCCTGTTCTCACTTTCAGGTGCATTGTAATTAAGAAGTGGGCAGCATTATCTCCCATAAATGTAAACAAACTTGTTTCTTTTCACGATTGGCTGAACAAGAAGTAGGACTGAGTGGACTTGTAGACTGTAAAGTTTTACATTGTTTTGTTTTTGAGCGCAGTTATGTAACCAAAAAATCTACGTTTGTGAGTTGCGCTTTCACGATAAAGAGATTGTACTATGGTACTTGTATGAGGTGAATTGAAAAATACTATTTCTTTTGTTTACAAATATTTGCACTGTAAAAATGATAATCAAAAATAGTACAAAGTGAACACTGTACACTTTGTATTCTGTGTTGTTATTGAAATTGATTATATTTGAAAATGTAGAAAAACATCCAAAAATATTTAATAAATTTCAATTGGCATTCTATTGTTTAACAGTGCGATTAATCACAATTAATTTTTTTAATCGTGATTTTTTTTTTTTTTTAGTTAATCGCGTGAGTTAACTGCGATCAATTGACAGCCCTAATTAAAATGTGCCTGTTTCTCTTGAGGGGCAGTTGCTTTTTTCTGGCCACAATCCGCAACAACAATAATACCTGGCTCATATACAGTGTTTTTCCTCCAGAATGCATCCTGCCAATTGTGCAATGCTGTACATGGGGTGTTGGGAAGAGAAGATTCTTTTCTAACCCCAGGAAGTGACAATCATATGCCCCAAAGCATGAGATCTGATTACCTTTCTCCTTATCTTAGCTTGCGTAGCTACAAACATTATCGGTCATAAAATTATCCATCTCTTTTTCCACAGGTTGACTGTATGCTACACAAAGTAGTCTTCTCTTTTATGGGCTCTAAATTTACTGTGCTTTATCTTCACAGAGCATCCCCTTGCTCTCATATTATGGGATGGGGAGAAAGAGGGTCTAAATAGTTTCACTTTGCCCTTCATAATATATATTTCAAACCACTGTTTTTCCCAAGCCATATGATTTTACACTATTATATATATTGTACTCTATTTTCAGATTCTTTTGATCATTGCGTCAGTTATTGGCATCATCGTCTACAGACTCTCTGTTTTCCTTGTGTTTTCTGCAAAGCTGCCACGGCACATTAATGGAACAGAAGCAATTCAGAAGTACCTGACTCCCCAGGCAGCCACTTCAGTAACTGCTTCAATCATCAGTTTTATAATCATCATGATTTTGAACATCATCTATGAAAAAGTGGCAATCATGATTACTGACTTTGGTAAGTTTATGCTTTCGCTAGGAACTATAAGAAAAAACAACATAATTCTTATAATAAGGACCCCAGTAAATTAATATCTACACCAAGTATTTCAGAATTTTCCCTCTATAGCATGCAATGACTTCTAGAATTTTTCAAATATAGCTTTTCACTTTTATCAACGAAATATATTTTACTCCTCGCCTAAGAAATCCTTGTATAGCCAGCATGAAAGATCAATTGTTTACAGCTTTGTATTTGTGAAATAGACAAAACAAGCAAGATTACTATAATACCCAGGCTTTATAAAAAAAGATCAGTACCGCATAACACATTTAAGAACATTATGGAGAGAACAGCCCCTTTTTTGTAAATAAATGGAATATGGTCACTGGTCCAATGCTAGATGCTTTCCTCTCGTTATTAAACAGACAACCATTCACAAATATTACTGTTCTTTCCATCCAGGCCATCTACATTAAAGTAGCTATTCTACTTTACCTGTGTAAAGTAGTGGTATTTTAATATGGTTTATTTCTGTCAGTTCAAAGTGTTATGTTTGTTGTTTGTTGAGTCTGTGAGGATTTTCTTTCTATGAGAGCGATAGAGAATTGTGTTGCTCTTTTTCTTTTAGTGTCAAAGAACAAATTATTTCCTCTTTACAAGTGTCTTATAATTAACATAATGGCTACAATGTATTAGGGACCCTAAACAATCTAAATTGTGCTGTAAATTCTATTCAAGCATGCAAGGCACATGCACATTTTTTGACGGAGGCACTAAAGCTGTTCAAATATTAATTTTCTTTTCCTTTTTGTTTTTTGGTGTGTTTTTTTTAAACTACAGAACTACCAAGGACGCAGACTGATTATGAAAACAGTCTGACCATGAAGATGTTCTTATTCCAGTTTGTCAACTATTATTCTTCATGTTTCTACATTGCATTCTTTAAGGGTAAATTTGTAAGATTCCCTGGAGACCCAGTTTATTGGTTAGGAAAATACAGAAATGAAGAGGTAAGAATCCACTATAGTTTATCTTTTTTTCTTAATTAACAATGTAAGATATTAGCCTAGGGCCTGGTCTACACTAAAAAGTTAGGTCAATTCCAGCTACGGCGCTCAGGGGTGTGAAAAATCTACACCCCTGAGCAATGTCATTATTCTGATCTAATACCCAGTGTAGACAGTGCTAGATCAACAGAAGAATTCTTCCATCAACCTAGCTACTGCCTCTCAGAAAAGCGGATTACCTACACCAACAGGAGAACCGCTGTAGCATTTCGAGTGTAGACAAGGCCTAGTTCTTCAGCTATTGCCAAGGAGTGCACAGAACAGAAGGGGAGTTCAAAGGTAACCTTTGCAGTTCCCCAAATCCAGGACAACTGTGTGCTAGACTAGCCCCTTAGCATAATTTAGAGTAGCTTCAAGTTTTCTTGAAGTTACTTAGGTTTTCATTGACCCACAAGGGACCACTGTGGCATAACAAAGATCCAGCCACACTCACTTTCCCATGAACACCACCTATATCAGCAGCAGAGAGGGGGGTGGTATAACATCCTCAGAACCAAGACTCCACCATCCACAGATCCCCCTCCCCTAGAGTGATCTTCTCGTAATGACAGTGCAACACAGAGAGGCTGTATGATCTGGGCCATTGTTCCTTTGGCTTCACTGGTATCCTGCCCACTTATAGCAATGTCAGATTTGGTCTGTTGGGCCTTTTCAAAGGGATTTGTCTCAATTGTCATCTTGGATTATTTTTAAGGTTAAAATAATGTAATTTTAAAAATTTTAGTATATTTTTTTAATTTAAACACTTTAATCTTGCCTGAAGAGTTATGCAGCATTTTTCACACCTCTCTCAACCTTTAGTGTGATCCGGGCGGATGTCTCCTTGAACTTACAACACAGCTAACAATAATAATGGGAGGTAAAGCAATTTGGAATAACATTCAAGAAGTGCTTCTTCCGTAAGTACCTAATGTTTTTTAAAAGTGACCTAATGAAATAAAAAGGTCAAATATTTGATGGCAAAGGCCCTGCTCCTGCCCCTGTTGGAAGTAAGTGGACATTTAGATTTCAATAGCAGCATATGCTCAGGCACCTGGAGAACAAGACCAAAATTTTCCATGGTCTCCAACTTGGATGCCATTTTTGGGTGCCCAGCTTGAAACGCCTTGGGCCTGATTCTTCAAAGATGCTATCGATCCCCAGTTCCCACTCAGTTCAGTTCAGGTTGTGGATGCTCAACACTTCCAAAAATCAGGCCCAACATGTCTGAAGTTGAGTGCCCAAAACTGGAGGCTACTTTGACCATCTTCACCTTATTATTGCTTTAAATGGCATACTGCGATTTAGTATTTACTGTTCTATGTCAGACTTTCCACAAAACAAGTGTTTAAAATGCTATTTTAGTTTTTAAATATATTTTTGTAGTTGTATTTTGACATTCACAGCTCTGTTCATATGACAGACACTCCCAAAGGGTAATGTTGAATGTATATGATACAGTAAAACTGGAGGCTGTATGTCTTCTGTGTAACTTACACAAAGTTGTTAAATAGTATTGCGCTTGTCAGGAGACAGGGAATGATCTAGGTACAGAAAGCTGGAAAAGGTATAGCGAATGGAGGTGGCAAAGAGAGGGAACCAGCAAAAACTCATTTAAATACATATCTGATGGAGTTGTAATGGAAACGTAGGACATTTCTTCACCAATCAAGTATGCACAACTGTAAATAATAACAATTATCTTGAAAACTGGAGGTGGGAGTCCTAGAAACTAGGGTCAGATCCTGTTCCCATTTACACTAGTGTAAACCAGAGTAACTCCACTGCCTTCAGGAGAGTTACTCCAAGGGTACGCTGTTGCAAGTACAAGCAGAATCTGTCCCTTAGAATCAACAGGCCTGATTTTGTGTATGTACATCTGTGGATTAAAAAAATTGCCACAGGTGTCAGTTTTTCCTGCATCAGGCTGACAGCCAAAAAGTCTCATTGTGCTAGTTGATTTTATTTATGCCAGTATTGTCCCAGTTTGTTTAGCCAGTTATCTCTTTTTGCCATTACTTATGCCTATCCATCACCACACACGATGTATCACCACTCGCGGTATGCAACCAGTAGTCAAGTCCTAGGTTCGTGCTTCCTTCCCTGATCAATTCTTAACATGGCCTGGTATTGCTTGCATTTAAAGAACTAGATCCACCCAATTCTGGCATTTTTAATCCACCCAATTCTGACATTTTTAATCCACCCAATTCTGACATTTTTAATGTAATAGGCATTACTGATGCTTTACGATGAGAAAAATTGAATTGTGAAGATTAAAATGTGTCTACATATGGTGATTCAGAGGAGCAAGTGGAGTATGCAGTGAGTTGGATATGCATCAGGGACTTTTATTATTTATTGAGCACTGATAGAATGCTCAGGACTATACAAATACAGAAAACAAATGATCCCAGACTCAAACATCTTGCAATCTAAATCAGACACAAGCAATACACACTGGCTACAACAATACATGGATTGAAGGCAATGAAGGAGAAAGATTAGGAGACAGAGAGCATGCTCTCTGACAAATAAAGCTGTTTTAAACAAGATAACACTCAGAATATTCGCAAAAAGAAAAGGAATACTTGTAGCACCTTAGAGACTAACAAATTTATTTGAGCATAAGCTTTCGTGAGCTACAGCTCACTTCATCAGATGCATTCAGTGGAAATGAAAGCTGTAGCTCATGAAAGCTTATGCTCAAATAAATTCGTTAGTCTCTAAGGTGCCACAAGTACTCCTTTTCTTTTTGTGAATACAGACTAACACGGCTGCTACTCTGAAACCACTCAGAATATTGAAAAGCTTATCAGGGAGTGTAAATTTTGGGCCTTGAAAACAGGTAGCTGGTGGACAGGAGGGAAGTGTAAGAGATGACGACCAGGAAGAAAATGTGGAGAAGAGGGTTGGAAATAGGGAGTGACCTAAAACACAAATATGGGTAAAGGAGACTTAGAAATGGAGGAAAAGAGAAAAGGCCAAAACCTTGCTTTCATTGAACTCCTGTTTGCAATGATTGGGCCCAAAAACTGTAAGTAAGATGAGAAAGGGGGAAGTATAATGTATAAAGGAAGAGTGTCACATTTTACTTGATATTAAATGGTTTCAGATTGTCTCAGTGCATCTGTTTTTCAGGATATATTTAAGGGCTACTTTAAGCCAAGATACCACAGTGAGGGATGCATTAGAAGTTGGATTGATTGGAAATTTGGACAAATATTGAAAAAGCAATTCTTCCTGTATATAAGGAATAACACACCTTTTGTAAAACCGCGATGCCTCATGCAAATCTTTAAAAGCATTTGGCTGGTATCTCATTTTCATTTCTCTAATTACAAATGGAAATTTTCTCTTCCTTTATTATGAAGGACATTTATGTGCAAACGATACCTTTTTGTTTTTTCCCTTCCTTAAAAGCTCATCTGCTGCTTGCTCCTTATTCTAAGGTAACAGATAGAAATAGTTATAACTACAGCATCAATTTTCCTAAATTCTGGTGCTTGTATTTCAGACCAAGAGCTTTTGGGGAGGAGGGATTAAAAACTGTGCAGTCTGAGAAACATATTGGGCCTGGTTCTCTGTTGCCTTTTCACCTGATGCAGTCATTTACACCAGTGCAAGGTGGGTGTGACATGCTACCAGACAGAATAGTAGTGTTGTACACCCACTTTGCATTACTGTAAATGATTGCAAAAGGTACAGGACAAGAGCGAATCAAAAATAGCATTGTTTGTATTAAGGAGTTTCAGTAGTTCAGTTATTGTCAAAACCAATTTTCAAACTTGGCTATAGCACCAGAGCAAGAACTTTGCAATAGCTCAGCCTTTGGCAGGGTAGACTAACAATGTGAGTCATCACTTTTCTCCTGACTGATAGCTGGGTTAAGAATCTAATCGGAAGATGTTGCTCAGCAGCTAGATCAGAAAAGACTATTCCACGCTGGGAACAGGACTACCATCTGCAACCCGTTGGAAAACTTGGATTGTTTTATGAGTATCTGGAAATGGGTAAGTCAGCTGTGCAATTCTGATTCGTATGAAATATTTTCAGGACCCAAATGTGTATTTTTTTAAAAAAGTCTTCAGATAAATAATATCTGATGATTTTATAGATAGTATAAACATGTTATAGAGATTAAAGCTTGTGCGAAATGGATAAAGGTAGAAATTTTTGTTAGTTTAAATCAAATAAATGACAATCCAGTTTACAACCAAGGACGACATGGCTTCTATAGCTAGGGATTGTATGACTAGGTCTGTTGCCTCTTCATCTATTACCCTATCCACAGGTCAGGGGCCAGAAGACTGTCATCTTCAACTCCAGCACTGCAGCATCACATTCCTATACCAGTTTGCTGTAGATTTACAGCAACTTTAAAGATTTTATTTTTGGAAGCTGTAGAAAACCTGAATTTCTTTGCAACCAACCATACTTTAATAGTATTGTAATCATACTTATTTCAGCACACAAACACTAATAATGTGATTCTTAATTGAGGCTTTTCAGCATAGCACTGGATTAATAAATAAACTTACAAGCATGAAAGGTAAGAAGTCATATAAAAGAAGCAGATATTTAAATATTCAGAATAGTTCATATGTATGAGTTATGGCTTTTTTGTGCTAGTGTGCACCTCACATACTTTTACAGGCTATTGTTCATTTTTGGTAGGCCTCTCTATCTTTCAGGGGCTTATTGTACATTTCTGCATATATGTTCACACAAGGTCTGCTATTTGAGAGAGAGAAAGAGTCTCTGATTAACCATTAAAAAATGCATTCCTGTCTCTGTCACGGTCTGGGTAAATATATACACATCGGCATTAAGGCATCACCAATGTACGTCACATTCTCATTGGCAGTTATACAGTTTGGATTTGTCACTTTATTTGTGGCATCATTCCCGCTGGCTCCTCTTCTGGCTCTTGTTAATAATTTGTTGGAAATACGAGTTGACGCCTGGAAGATTACAACCCAGTTCAGACGCATGGTGCCACAGAAAGCACAAGATATAGGAGCGTGGCAGCCAATCATGCAAGGAATAGCAATTCTGGCAGTGGTGACCAATGTAAGTATGACCTGATAATTATAAAAAATGGTATACTCTAAATATTCTAGTCAAGTGAGGATGTGAAATATTAATATGTATTGTGCCAGACTGACTAGAGGTAACATTTTCAAAAACACCTAAGTAATTTAGGATCTTAAGCAATGTTCCCTCTAATTTTTTACATCCGTGTGCGGAATGAATTTTGTTATGCACTCCAATATGGAGGTGATGTGTGGCGGGGGTGGGGTCAAGGGATTTGGAGTGTGGGAGGGAGCTCAGGGCTGGGGCAGAGGGTTGGGTTGTGGGTGGTGAGGACTCCTGCTGGGGGTGAAGGCTCTAGGGTAGGGCTGGGGATGAGGGGTTTGGGGTGTAGGCTGCCCAGAACTGTGGTGAGAAGAGAGGACTCCCCCACAGCCCTCTCTCACTGCAGCAGCCCGGGGACAGGATTGGGGGAGAGATGCATCTCCCTGGCAGCAGCAGCTTCAGGGCTGAGGTCAGGAGAGAGGTGCCTCACCCCACCTGCGCAGCCCTTGATAGCCTGTGGCCACACAGTTTATAGGGAACTTAGATCTTAAGTCCCATTTTTAAAAGTGACATAGGCATTTAGGAGCCTAAATATCTAGCATCCTAAATCTCTTTTGAAAATGAGACTTTGGCTCTAAAGTCATTTACATGCTTTCAAAAACCCTAGGCCTAAATAAAGGAAGTTTCACTTCTCAAGATGTGACATCCTTGAGAAAATTCTGGGTCCAACCTTCCATTATGTATGAAGAATATAGTGTATCCTCCCTAAACTTACAGCACTCACTGAATACAGAATGAATTTTCTGAGAATTTTCAGGTAACTGCATGGATTTTGAAGAAATTAGGTTGTAATTAAACTTTATTTATTATTGTATTTATTACGGTCGTGCCTCCCCGTCTACGTAGTTTTGCACTTAAAGCAGAGATTCAACAGCTTTGTTAGGTATGAAAAATACAATGTAGCCGCAAAATTACAGCACTTACCCTTTGAGTGTAAAATGAGTTTTCTGAGAATTGCAAGTAAATCTATTAATCAGTCTGAGTTAAAGTTAATTTAAAAAATGAGTCCTTTACGAAATTTAGTACTTGGTTTAAGATCTTTTTTTGCCCCCGAAAGGTCTTATTAATCAAGAGTGCAGACTCTTCAAACTTCCCATATAGTTAAATCATACTGAAATCTTATGCATAGTCTATGCTGGTAAAAAGGTAATTGTCTTTTTTGCAATTATGAAGTACACAAGAGCTTCTGCTGGAGAACAAACTAACATATAATCTTATCCTTCAGAAATTTCCACCAACTGCCCTCTTTCAAAATGGTTGCCTTTTCCCCCCTCAGCAGGACTGAGTCACAGAGTGTCTTCAGTTAATGTCCTTCTCAAAATGGCCACCATCTTCCATTGTTGTCAGTAGGACTGAGGCCTCAGGCTGTCCTTAGCAAAAATAGCCACTTCTGACTTCATATGATGCTATCATCTGCCCAGAGGGCAGCTTGGCTTCTCTACTATTCAGTGAACAATCAGACGTGGCCGCCATTTGGAAAGAGGGCAATTCGTGGCGAGCTTCTCGGAAGGAGAAGGTTTTGTGTAAGCCTCTGCTGACGGATACATTTTTCAGTTATGACAAATAACAAAAAATGACTGTTACTCCTGTGCGTATGTATGCAGATGCATAAAGGATTGTAGAGGGAAGTGCAGGCAAGAAGGCAATTTAGAGCAAAGGGGATTCACAAGCGAATGTGGAAGACAAGAGATTGAGATAAACCCTCAAGTTGCTTTGTGCTACTCTGGTGATACAAAGCAACTGTAAATCCAGCTTAAATGTCCAGTAATGTCTGGCTGATTTGTGCTGCTCCAGAGTGGTGTAAAGCGGCTAGAATTTACTGGTGAATCTGGAGCTAAAAGTTAACATAAAAATGATTCAAAGTTGATAGTACATATCTTCAAATCATTAGAAATATTTCATGGCACCAGTTTATATTTGGCTTTCTTGTTTAGTGTTCATGTACAAAGTTTTAAATAATAACTTCAATTAAAAAAAACAGGAAAATTCCCAGACAAAAATAGCTCTATTAAGTTACAGTTAAGGTTCTGAGTACATATTAGTAATTTCTTTTGGGTCACACTGCTACAAACCTAATAATAAAACACATATAACCCTGATGCACCAAAAGAAATCCAAACATGTTATCACACAGTTAGGAAGTCCAAACGACCTTAACTCTGCCTTGTAAAAAAACATCAAGAAAGAAAGAAAAGTCTAATGCATCTCTAAAAATTAGTTTAAACTACTCTGGGAGCACAAACACTAAAATGTCTTCATCATAATCCTTACTGTTATTATATGGTGTCTTTACAGGTCAGATGCAGTCTGTAGATTGTTAGGATTGTTTTGGTGATTTAACTATATATTTAGATACCTTAATATGTTTGGATTCCTTTTAGTGCCCAGGAAGTTATTAGAGTGTTCTGGTTTTAGGTTCTATAGAAGACTGACCCAAAGAACTAATTTTGGTCTGTCTCTCTCTCTTTTCCCTCCACAACTCAGAAGAGGAGGCTATCTCACATTCTCCGGTGCAAGGAACTCTAGATAATTGAAGATGCATTCTCCCCCACAATTGATTATTTACTTGTCTGCCATTTTCCCATAAGACAAATCCTGCTACCTCAGACTAACTGCAAACACTCTCCCTCAAAAGGCAAGCAGCAGCTCTTAAATGTATAATACTTGTAATCACCACTAGACAGGTAAATTTAAAATGCAGCTTTACTCTGTCTTTAGCCCTCTAATTAGGAATCAATCCCATAGTCCTTGAGTACCAACACATTTCTCTTTGACTTCAGTGAGATTATTAGTACGTAAGGGCTGTAGGATCACAGTGAGTGGCTCTTCTGCAATTTTCGCAGTCCGAGTTGTTTTAAGAAACACAAGGGACTCAAGATCCAACCTATGCTGAAGCCTGCAGGACCCTGTGGGATGGACTCCCTACAGTCAGCACAGGCAACCAGGACTGGCTAGAGCAGCTTCTCGCTCTGGCTGAGTTCTCGGAAGCCTTCTGACTGATGCCAACCAACAAATCTCCGGACATGGACAGGCTGACCGTGCAGTTCTACTGCATGTTCTAGGATGTCCTCAGCTCAGACCTCACCTCCGTTTGGGCCAAGTCCTTAGGGAGCAGGGTGCTCCTGCTGTTGAGCAAGTGGGCCATGCTTGCTCTGCTGCCTAAGAAGGGGAATCTCTACAACCTTTGGCACTGGTGCCTAGTCTTGCTCCTCAGCATGGAGTACAAGGTCATAGTGAAAGTCATCTCGTTGCAGCTGGGATCCATGCTGATAGACATGCACCACCCTGACCAGCTCTACACCATCCCAGGCCGGACCATTTTCGACAATGTCTATCTGGTCCAAGACCTACTCCATCTCATGTGCCGGGATGGTCTGTCATTCACCCTTCTGTCCCTGGACCAGGAGAAGGCATTTGCTGCACCCCAGCCCCGCCTCTTCCTGCCCCTGCCCTGCTCTGCCCCAGCCCCGCCTCTTCTCACCCCTGAGGAGTGCAGCAGGGCTGGGCCTGCTCTCACCGGTGGCGGGAAGTGCAGGGACCCGGCCCCACGTGCCAACGGTGAGTGCTGGGGGGTGGTTCACCCCTGCCCCCCAAGCCAGGATGGATCATGGGTATTTCATGGGCACTCTGTGGGCATTTGGCTTTAGGACCCCTTCATGGGCTTTCTCCAGGTGCTGTACATCTCTGTGGATTGCCTCGTCAAGCTCAAATGGGACTTGACTGAACCCATCGTTTTCAGTCAAGGGGTGCATCAGGGCTGCCTGCTGTCTGGCCAGCTCTATAGTATGGCTATTGAGCCCTTCCTCTATCTTCTCCGTAAAAGGATGAAGGGGTTGGTTCTTTGAGAACTGGACTTGTGGGTGGTGCAGTCAGCATATGCCAACAATATGCTCCTCCAGGAGACCTAATGCAAGTGGAGGCTTGCCAAACCATCTGTTTGGCAGCCTACTCCACTTAGGTCAGCTGGGTCAAGAGCTCTGGCCTAGTGATCATGGACAGGTGGCAAGTGACCTTCCTCCCATTTGCACTGTGGGATATCCAGTGGGGCACAGGTTCGCTGCTCTATCTGAGCATCCATCTTTGTGCCACCAATCCCTCCCTGCTGGAGAATTCGGTCAATCCCAACTCTGACCAGTTACAGAGACTACTCTGGTGCCTTTCCCATCAAGGGAGGCTGAAGGTGCTCAACCAGATGGTCCTGTCCATGCTCTAGTTCCAGTTCAACTCCCTGATCCTGCATCTGGGATCCCTGGCCAGCCTGCAGAAGATCCTGCAGGTTTTCTAGCTGGGGCTGCACTGGGTCTCTAACAGTTCAAGGGGCTCAAGATTCATTTTGGATGGAAGTTTGCTAAGCATCAGGATATGGTGCTGTAGCCCAAATATTAGAACAAGCTTTTTGTTGGTGTTGTTTTGTTTTGTTTGAGGTACAGGCTTCTACATATACACATGTGAACTTTCCCTCATCATCTCTACCTCCCACCTGATCGATTAACCTGAATATACAGAATCTGTATCTCCTCTTCTCCACTCAACTGTTGGTTTTGCTATTGCTGTCTAGCTGTTATAGCCTAAGGCACCATATATTCTTCCACTGCATATATTACCTTTGCAGCACCTGCAAGGCTACAAGAAACTTTTTTGTGTAAAGCTATCAGTCTTGGGACTTGCAGTTCAAGCAGCAGAGCTGCTATTGTACCATGCCAGAGCATCTGTTGTTGATTTGAAGGCTGATTTTAATTTGTTATGGTATAAATGGAAAACTGTGTTCAGTGTAGATTCGGAAATAGAGAACACTATTGGTTTGTACTTTTCCAGTGTGATACTCTAAAAAGCAGCCCACAGTTCAGGGAGGGAAAGTTTCCTTTTAGATGACACAGTAGAATTAGTTTTCATGTTTCTGTCCTTGTAGCAGTTTGCAACACATCTGGTGATCATTCTGCAGGAGGGGAAAAAGTGAAACTGAGTTCAGATTTATGATTATGTGAAAACTGGGGCCTTGCAAAAAAAATTCAGTAAAAAAGAGCCATTAAGCTATGTAAATACTATATCCCAAAATATTTTGGTTCTTAGGAGACGCATCAAATTGGTTTGCTTCAAGGGGAGAACAGGGTTGGGGTTTTTTAACCTTACCTTGTGATTCCCTTTAGCTAATTTGTGGTCTGCCCATATCTAAACTATATGTTCTAATGAATATTATAAAATTATATTTAATTAAAACTTTTGTTCTTTTACTTAAGTTTCAAACTGGGTAATGTACCTGTCAGGTTCCCGCTTCCGCAATTAGAAAACTTGTTAATATGCATTTTTGTTCTAACGTTACCCTTTGGAAAGAATTTGTATGATAAAAACAACTCATCTTAGTGTAAATTTAAACAATGTAGAGTTTCATAGAGTTTCTTGAAAATGGTTTTAAAAAGGACATCCCCTACATTTAATTTATGCTAGAATATGTTACAAAAATCCTTCATAAGTAGTTACGTATCCTCAAAAACTTAAAAACAAGATTCCTTACCCATAGTCTATCTCCACTTTCCCTCTTGTCAGCCAAATGGACGAGAGTTTTCTCAGCTAAACTTCAAAAGTATCAAAAACACACTAAAAGTTGAAATCAGATTTTTAGAGCCAAATCCTGGTACCGCAGAAGTCAATGGGAGTTTTGTCCAGTTGGGACCAGGGTCTGACTCTCGATCCTGCCACCTTGCTCATCAAGTTCTTTACAGTGGGTCTACTTGGTGAGTGAAGTATTACCCAACAGATGAGAGAGATCTCCACAGTCTTCTGTCTGTCCCCCCCACCCCCTCCCACTCCCCACACATAGAGTTTTGCATCCCTCACAAATGTCCTCAAATCAAGACTTCCCTTAGGTACACTGCTGCTCCTAGGCAAAGAATATTTGGCACTCCTCCCCCAAAGGTGAGGAACTATGTATATTAAATATAATCTTACCCTGAAAGTCACCCCTAAACACAAAGGCTATCATGAATGTGAATCGAATACAGTTTTACCAACTTCGAAGTTACACATTTTCCCTTATTCTTTCCATTGCTTTATTGCCTGCTCTCTCCTTCCATTTTCCACTTTATGTAATCACTGTTCCTTTTCTCTTTTCTATCCATTTTTCCTCACTCTCTCTTTATCGATTTTGTTAAATCTTGCCTCTGTCCCTATATCTAATTTTGCCCCCTCTCTCTCAATCCCACCCCTCTTTCTATGGCTTTCATTCATTCACTCTTGCTTCCTCTTTATTTATTTCCCACTCTGGGTTTTGGTCTCCCCAGTTGGCTCCCACTCTCTTTCCCCATCAATGCATCAGCTACTCTGTTCACATTGACAAGGTTTTACTCACTGCCATAAGGACAAGAGACTTTTTTTGGCTTTTAGATTCTGGAGCACAAGATGTCAGCCAGAACTGGGAGTACTGGGCATAAGCCTATTGTGCCCCGTTGTTAAACTGGGCCTGTGTCTAGTCCCTCAATTGCAGTTTTTAACAAAGGAGGTCCCACTTCATAGTGCAGCCCTTTGAATATCGGGCAACCAAGAAGAACATCTGATTAGCCAGGATGAACCTATCTAATGACTTGGGGGTCGTGATGGATAATCAGCTGAACGTGAGCTCCCAATGTGATGCTGTGGCCAAAAGAGCTCATGCAATCCGGGAATGCATAAACAGGGGAATCTCAAGTAGGAGGAGAGAGATTATTTTATCTCTGTGTTCGGCACTGGTGTGACTGCTGCTGGAATACTGTGTCCTGTTTTAGTGTCCACAACACAAGAAGGATGTTGATAAATTGGAGAGGGTTCAGAGAGGAGCCATTAAAATGATTAGACTCAAGGAGCTCTATCTATTTAACAAAGAAAAGGTCAAGGGTGACTTGATCACAATCTGTAAATCTCCACATTGGGAACACATATTTAATAATGGACTCTTCAATCTGGCAGAGAAAAGTATAACATGATCCAATAGCTGGAAGTTAAAGCTAGACAAATTCAGACTGGAAATAAAATGTAAATTTTTGACAGTGAGGGTAATTAACCATTGAACAATTCACCAAGAGTCATGGTGGATTCTCCATCACTGACAGTTTTTAAATCAAGATTGGGTGTTTTTCTAAAACAGCTGCTCTAGGAATTATTTTGAAGACGTTGGATGGCCTGTGTTATACAGGAAGTCAGACTAGATGATCACAATGGTCCCTTCTGGCCTTGGACTCTATGACTCTTCCAGAACAGGAGGTCTTCATGAGTCACTGTTTTAACCACCCCGCAAAAAACCTCAGGCCTCATTCCCACATACAGTTTATGGCACTCACTCTGAGTGGGGTATGGATACTCTTTGGAACAGGATGGCAATAAGAGGCCATGTAATATGTGAACTGGTATTAAGCAGCTGCTAGCAAGAGGGGAAATACTGTCTTGGCATCAGGAGCAGTTTCCACATCTGCTGACAACTGGAATCCCCGAGCCAGCAGCTGCAGAAGTGAATTCGGGCTGGGTATGACCCCTAAGGAATGTTTTGGAGGTTATACGTGAATGATCTGTAGCTTTTAAAGTTTGAATTATCTTTAAAATGTTCCTTGTGAAATTTAATTTATTTGTAATGGTAGGCTTCTTTGTGTGTGTCATTTTACTTGAAATGCATAAGGCAGTGGTTGTTTAAAATATGTGGTGAGCAGGTCTCGATAGGAAATGTGGACTGAAGAGGAACATACAGTAGTATATGTTTAATTTGGTGAGAGTGGCCGTAAGAAAAAAAACATTAACCGCACAACTTTTTTAAGGCGTCACGCACAAAAGATGTAATTTAGAAACTATAGAGAATGCGTATCCCAGAGAGATTGTTTTATGCCACTGAATGATTGCACATATATTTGCAGAGAGAACCACTGAATAGAAAAGTGCAAACTCTCTGATTTTTAGTGCAGTAATGCATATTTGTTGAAATCTAAAGTGCATGGAAAAGCTATGTATATATTAAGGCTGCCAGTTAAATACTGCTCCCTTTTTGTCTTCCTCTTCTAAAATACAGGCAATGATAATTGCTTTTACATCTGACATGATTCCTCGTTTGGTTTATTACTGGTCCTTTTCAGTCCCTCCCTATGGGGATCACATCAGTTACACCATGAAGGGGTATATCAACAATACGCTTTCTGTCTTCAATATATCAGACTTCAAAAATGAAAGCAAACCAGTTCCACTTCCTTGGTTTGGCAACCAAACAACATGCAGGCAAGTGTCAAATAATTATTCTCGTCGTTGGAAAGGAAAACATAAGAAAATATCCTAATTTTGTTTCTAAAAATCTCTTTAGTAATATTAAGACTCAGCTAACCTCAAGAACAGTCAGAAGGTAAAGTAAAACAACATGGAGTTTTCTAAATCTTTGATTCATTGTATTTTCCCCAATAATTAATAATACATTATTCAAAATAATATAAAGGTGATTTAACATATTTTTGGTATAGTGGAGAAAAAATGTATTTCATTACGTTCAACTTATTCTGTAGATGTAAAATTTACCCATCATTTTAGTTGTATACAGCTTATGACTCCAGGCTCTGTTAAATGTGACAGATTTTGCTCCATCCCCTGGCCATAGTGCATTACTGCAGAGGTTGCTGAAATTATTTCTTGCTTTTCTAAACTGTCTTTAGATATCGTGATTTCCGATACCCTCCTGGGCACCAATATCAGTATGAACACAACATATATTACTGGCATGTGATTGCAGCCAAGTTGTCTTTCATCATTGTCATGGAGGTCAGTACATTAAGTCTTGATTTTTTAAATATAATTTTAGGCTTCCCCTCAACAAAAAAACCCCTTCAGTTTGCAATTAATGATATTCTTCACTCAAAGTTATTCATTTTATTTTGTGAACAATGTTGAATATTATGAGCCAGATCCTTAGCTCAGCATATCTTAATTTAAAATCAGTGAAGCTATGCCAGTTTACACTAGTGGAAGATCTCACCCTATGTATTTAACAACTTCTTAGTTTGGCAATTTAAAATACTGTCAGAGAAATTTTGTACATCAGATCTGGAAAAAAACGTTGCTCTAATAAATGTATGTAGATAGCTGTTAGATCATCTTGTGTATGTGTTTGTGAGTACGCACGCATACATCCACACACAGAGAGAATTACCTGCATAAAAATAATCAGTGTTAAATATTAGTCTTTTAATGATCCCTGTTGGGTAAAAATCAATATAGCCACATTATCCTCCATTACATGAAGTGTAGCAAAATTCCCAAACCCAGAGCTAAACCTGTACTGGGGGCAAAAGAGCTGCTTTTATTAGCATTATACTGTAGATATGGGCATCTGTAATTCTAGCTGGGAAAGGAGCAACAGAGAAGCTGCATGGTTCTCAAGTGTGAAGCTAACTTTGTAGGTTCTTTTATTTTCCGTGTGGGTTTTGAACATTTAGGTATTGCATTTCCAAGCTTTTCTTCGTAATCATGGGGGGCTAGAAACTTAGTCTTTTAAAAAAAAGAGGAAAAGCAAAGATTCTAACATAAATCCCCAGCTATTGGAGTCCGGTGAGTAAGAAAGACTTAAATATCATGAGACTTGCAATAAAATCACGAGCTGCAAATCTGGTGGATAAGGAGCTAAAAGCATAGGCAGAGCAGACATTAGTAGTAATAGTAATTTATAGAGTATGTTTCATCTACCAAGCAGTTTACAGACAGACATTAATCCACATAATGCCCTGTCTGATATAGCAGATAAGGAAGGATTATTATTATTATCTTAATTGTTAAAATGGGGGTTCTGAGTCAGAGACTCGAATGACTAGAATGACTTCTAGACTCTGACCTCTCCCACAGTGCAAGAGAGTTGGGCTGTGCCTCCCTTCGTACAAATATTGGAGGCAATGCAGACTGGTCCTTCCAGCTCTGGGATTTGGCCACACTCCTTCTGCCCTTTCACCAGTGTCTCTGCCAAAACACTTGCCCACTGCCAGGTGTCTGGTGTGTAGTGACCACTGCTTACTTACACTAATCATAATTGTCCCCTGCATTGTTCTGTGCACACCAGCTCCGTGTCTGTTGTATCCACTCATTGACTTATCATATACTTATATTGTAAACACTTATATTGTAAACAGGCAAGGGACTGTTCTTTTGTTATGCATGTACCGTGCCTTGCATGTTGATACTCCTAGGTACTGCCACCATGCAAATACTAAATAATAAGGGATCAGAGTCCATTTAACTCCATTGTACTATCCTGGGAAGAAAGGGAAGAAGATCTGTAAAGCTACCACTTAGTCATCCATCAACACTTCAGTAAAACAGTACAGGTTTGGCCTTTATTCCTCTGCAGAGGCATCCTTCAAAAGGAAGGTATTCCAAGCAGTTGCTTCAAAATAGTGTGATATTATTAAGTTTAGGGAAGAATTAATGTTATTTTCTGCTTATCTCTCCCACCCTTTTAATTTTCCTTAGTGCCCATCCAGGGCCATCCTTAGGATTTATGGTGCCCTAGGCAGGATTATGAAACTGGTGCCCCTATGCCTGACTTGCTCTTAGCAACACAAACATAAGCTTACAGTATTGGAAAACTTGCCACATGCACTTTATTAAAAACAGTTTAACTTAATTAAGAACACAGTAATGCTGGTGGACTAGCACTAAAGAAGTAGCGCTATAGAAATTTATTGACAGAATGATGCAAATAGTATAATTTTTTTAATTTGTCAACATTTTATTGGAAATTTCTATGAAGAGGTATTGAAACAAGGATTTGTTTTTAATTAAAAGCCATCTTTCTGGCTTTTTTGGCTACAAAATCAGTAATAATGTCATCGTATGACAAAGACAAAGTGATGTCTTGTTCGATTGCAAGAATAGCAAGACCAGTCAATCGTTCCATTGTAGAACGAAGATAGTTTTTAATGAGCTTTTAGTTTTGAGAAACTCCGTTCTCCTGATGCTACTGTTACAGAAATTGTCAGTAGAATACGAGTGGCAATGTACACATTAGGATATATGTCAACAAGTTTGCTGATATGAATAAACTGTACAATGTACATCACCGATTTTGCATGTGGCAACACTAATGACAATGTACTCAGTTCTTCGTACAGTTCAAGTCCATTTAAATCAAACCTATCACCGTGCTTCAGGAGGCTCTCTAGGTTCTTGCACTTTGTCATTTGCTGCTCTTGTTTTCCTATTTCGCTGAATTTAGTTATGTCTTACAAAAATCCAAACTGTTCATGGTGTGCTCACAAGGTATTAAACCTTTCATCAACGGCTGATATTGCTTTATCCATCACAACATTAAAAATCTCAACCTCAGATTTCTTTTCTGGATTGTCTACGGCTCATCTGCGCTTTCATATTCCGCTTGCCGTTTTTTCCTTGAAACTCGTGTCACGTTTGGACATGGAAATTTTGGTTCTACACCGAGTGCCTGTGTACTCTGTGTACAGCTCTCTTGCTGTAACCTGTGCTTCTTTGAATCCATTTTCTCTGTATTTCACTAAAAAGTCTTGTGTGTTGTTTAGTAAGGTAAGTGTTGAATCAAGCTGCATCATTGGACTCTGCATTATTTTGCTTACACTTGAGATTTTAACAAGAATGTCATACCAGATTACGACAGACGTTAGAAACTTGAAGCTGGATATTTCAGAGGCGAATGACTGTGCTTCACTTTTAGCTTTTGGATCTCTGGCTTCTTCCGAAATAGCAACCAGTGCTTCATAAACTTCCTCAGATTGATATCTCAACGTTTTTGCACTTTCTACTCTGCTTTCCCAGCGTGTCTCAGATAGAGGCTTAAAGGTAATACCATTGACATGTGCTTTGAATATTTGCCATCATTGAGCGGAAGCTGAAAAGAGCACGTAAATGCATTGCAGCAAACCAAAAAAAAGAAATAGCTTCTACAGAAGACTTGGCTATATCACACAAAATCAAATTAAGGCTGTGGCATGCACACAGAACAAAAAAGGCTTGTGGATTTTCTGCCAGCAATCTAGCTTGCACGCCAGAAATGCATCCTCTCATATTGGCACCATTATCATAGCCTTGTTATCTAATGTTCATTACGGACAATCCCATTCATTTTAGTTCATGTAGGAGAGCTTGAAGAAGTCCAAAACCTGTAGTGTCCTCTTTGTCTAAAAATGTGATCAATGATTCCTTAACTGTAATCTGTGCTGAATCACTAATGTTGACAAATCTCACTACTAACGACATTTGTTCTTGATGACTTATGTCCGGAGTGCAATCTACAATTACAGCAAAATATTTTGCCAAAGTAACCAATGAAACAATTTTGTCTCTCACTTTATCACTCATTAGCATGATCAGTTCATTTTGAATTCTTGGTCCCAAATAGTGGTCCTGTATTTCATTTTCAGTTACTCTTTGGAGATGTTCACTCATCACTGTGTCAAATTTTCCCAGCAGTTGTACGAGGCCCAAAAAATTGCCATTTTTGGGCAGGAATAATTTCTCAATGCTTCCTCTAAAAGCAAGATTGTTTGTTGATAGATATTCAACAATAGATAATAGACGTTCAAAACACAACGCCAATGTTGCTTCTCTTACTCCAGCAATCTTTGATTTTGGGCATCAAGAGTTGTCTGATTTTTTAACCTTACACTCAGCTCACACCATTTGTGCATACTTTCAATGTGGTGTTGTGCCATTTCATGTTGCGGTAATATGTGACTAAGATTTTTCCAATCATTAATACCCATGGTTGCTATCTTAAAATTGCAGCTATTGAAAAGCTTGCATGGGAAACAAAATACAGCATCCTTACATTTAGAGTACACAAGCTACTATCTGTTGACAATTTCACCATTAGAAAGTCTTTTGTAGTAGTTGTTTTCTGTGAATTTCCTACCTCTAATGTCTTTAGGATATTCAAGACCTTTTATTCTCCCAGGGCCTTTCTCAAGTATAATGGCACAAAATTCTTTGTTTAAAGATTGTGGCCATATGCCAGTGTCATCTATATCCCATGCTAGTACAGTTTCAACTGTTGTAATTTCTTGTTTTGTGTCTGCATCTGTTTCAAATGATTGTTCTGTGTGTGGTTGCGTTTCTTGAGCTTCGTCTACACAAATATTTTGTTCGGCACTTACTTGATGATCTTCATCAACTTTGTTGTTTTCATGACATACAAACTTAAGTATAGAATCCTTCCATGCTTGTACAGCTAATCCTATTTCATCTTTCCGTTTTCTTTTTTGTGACCCGGAAAGTTGTTTTCAATATGACATAACTTACAAGGGTGTTTTTTAAAGAAATAACTGTTTAAATTATCAGATTATCAGAAATATTATTTAAAATAACTAATATAGGATAGTTGTGAGTGTGTGACCTTGAGCTCGTGTGAAGACACCTCACAAAGCACTCCACCCTGACTGAGACACAGTAGAGTTGGAAACCCATGTCATTTTTACAAAGCCACTTTTTAGTTTTAAATTGAGAGTGGGCATCAGTCTTAATGTTAGTTACAACTCTATATCCACCTTATACTGTAAACAGATCAATGGCATTATCCAGTTTAATAGGCTGGGTTTCCAAACAGTGGCAAAATATAACCCTAGTTTTACTCCCAGGTAAAGCACAGAGTGACCAAAATAAAGTCAGCACAGAATCATCTCATCTCGATCAAGGCAGCACAGAAATGTTACAGAAGTCCTATTGTGCCTTGTTTTTGTTTGGAAAGACGTTAGCAATAGTAGCACATTTTGGGCGCTGCCAGAAATACATGATAAATCACTGCCTCTAAAGTTCCATCAAAAACTGATATTTTCACAGCTCTATCATGATCTGCTGCACAGATTCTTCACAAGGAAGTGTCCCTGGCCTTTTTAACTCATATTAACCATGTATTTACTTTATGAAAGTTGGACAAAACATTGTGAACACATCAGACATTGGCTGCCCAACCTCTGGACTGGCAAAAGCTATACTGACTCACTGGGAAAAAAAGCAAGAGAATCTTAGTACAACATATGGTCACTCTATACACCAGTAAGGAGAGGAGCATATTGCAGTTGTTGGAGGGCTCTATTTAGCAGTAACAGGGCTATAGGAAAGCCAGTCAACATTTTTTGTTTCTCTGATGAAAACTGGCCCACGCCCTGCCCCAAACCAAACTTGTCACAAATAATTGTCAATAACTTAATTTTCTGGTTTTGGCTAAGATATTGATTTAAAATATTGAAATTGGATTCAGGATTGTTAGCAAGCATTTTTGGCAAACAAAGTTGTTAAATGACAATCTAAAATGGCAACACAGTACTGCTTTCATGCTTGGCTCACTCACTCCCCAGCCTGCTGGTCCAACAGCTGCAGTAGAGGAGGAGATAGGTGGAAAACTGCAGTACCCCAAGATCCACCTCTTGGGGGGCAGAGTAGCAACAGCAGCAGCAAATCCTCAGGTCCAATCACACGCCAATGGGCACCACTGCCAGCCCAATGGACCACGGTGAAGTTAACACAGCATCTGATCTCAGTGATGGTGCACCCACAGAGCCACAGCAGCTCATCTTGCCCTGCGCAGCTGCCAGCCCCGGGGAGAGACAGACTTCCCAGCTAGGGTAACCAGATGTCCTGATTTTATAGGGCCAGTCCCAACAGTTGGGGCTTTGTCTTATATAGGCACAAATTCCCCCCACCTAGGGTGATCAGAAAGCAAGTGTGAAAAATCAGGACAGGGGGAGGGGGCTAATAGGAGCCTATATAAGAAAAAGACCCCAAAATTGGGACTGTCCCTATAAAAGTGGGACATCTGGTCACCCTACCCCAACCCCCATCCTGATTTTTCACTCATGCTATCTGTCCCAGCCAGCTGCGTGTGACCCTTCCAATCCTGGCTGGCTGCCGAGGAAGTGAGTTACTGTCACTTTCGCAGCCAGTCAGCCCCCTGCCCGCCCCTTCCCCTCACCCAGCCCTGCCGGAGGAGGGGGGGAGAGGGGTGCTCCATGGAGGGGGGGAGAGAAGAATGGGCGTTATGGGGGGGGCAAAAAAGGATACTGCAGCCGCCAAGCCTGCCTCACCTCATGCCAGGGGAGAGAGTCACACTCACAGGTGAGTTTCTTCCCCCACCCATACCGCCCCCTTCCCAGAGACCCCAGCAGCCAATCCCCTCCCTCAGACTGTGCTGCATTTGGCTCTCTCTAGGACCCAGCATCCCTGCTCTTACATGCTCCACTGCTTCCCATCTGTCTGGACTTCCAGCAGAGTGGTGCCCTAGGCGGCTGCCTATTCTGCCTATGGCTAGGGACAGCCCTGTGCCCATCACATCCCAAATGTCTCAGGAACAGGGCAGGATCCAGAATGGAAAACATATTACATGACAATTTCCTTTCTGGGATGGACCCGCCTCCTAGTATCCCCCAGCTAAGTCTATTGGGTGGCCTTCTCAGGATCCATATATAGAGTGGAATAAAGCAGTGTTGTTACAAAATTTCTATTTAATCTACTAGTAAGAAATTTGTGTTTCCATACAGCTTTGGAAGTACTGCATGGTGGAAGTCATCTGGGAAAAGGTGGAGGCTTTTGTGGAGGCATCTGGGGAGTTATGAAGCAGTGTAGGATTGTGGGAGGAGCACACTAGTTAAATGTTTCTGTATAAAATTCAAGGGCCTGATTCAAGGCCCACTGAAGTCAATAGAAAGATTCCTACTGACTTCAATGGTTGTTGGGTCAGTGTCCAGGTAAGAGGTCAGAGGAGATGTACCCAAGTCCTGGAGTCATCTGGACAAGTTGGCACTAGCTCCAATAGTTACAGGAAGAGAGAGACTCAAGCCAGATGTGTCAGATGGGGAGGAAAAGGGGGGAGAGGTCAGTCCCAGAAAGGAAGTCATCAGGTAACAAGTTTCCCAAGGCTACAGGAGAAGTCACTGTCCCAGGATATTGCTCCTTATAGACTTCTGTATTCGTTGGGACATTTAGCTACTGTGGTATAAAACACAAATGTACCTTAATGTAACATTTCATCTATATAATAAGATTGCAAAAAAGTCACTCTGTAGCTTATTATGTCTGTACAATCATCATGAAGCGACGGAAGCAGCTATAAGCGTGCTTTGGGGGCTCTTTATGTTCAGAATGTTATCAGAGTGAATCACCACTGGTTTTGTGGTCTGTTACCATCCAGCTTTTAAGTTCTCAGCCAATTTGACTTTACGAATTATAACTGTGCAGTGTACAACACAGTAAGGCATGTATCTATGCCATGCCAAGAGGCCTCGACCATTGTGATAGTAGAGATAACTCAACCATCCGCCACCCTTATTCTGCTCCTAATTGTATGCAACAATTTCATTGGTTGCATGAGGGAGACTGCACAGATGGTGGATTACTTGACCCAATTCTCACATCACAGCACACACGCTTATTCACCACCCACACAAATCAACACCACTCTCCCAGCACACTCCCTCTAGACACAAATCAACAACCCACACAGCAACACAACCAGCATACACAATAACCCCAAATGTACACAGCCCCTCACTACAGCACATGCCCCTCACTTGCTTCCCGCACAGATCCACACAACTCTCCCAGAACAAAACTCATACACAAATCAACACAAGCACCCACACAACCAGTACACACAATCACCTCAAACATCACTCTGAAGCCTAGAATATCTGTTGCGTCAGTGTGCAGCAGTGGACACAGCTACAAGCATGGTTAAGAGCTCTTTTTGTTCAAAATATCACCAGGTTCAATCATCAATGGGATTTGTGGTCAGTTACCATCCAGTTTTTAAGTTCTCAGTCATTTTTGGCTTTTTTTTTTTTTTTTTTTTACCATGCATGACATTGTGAATTACACCTGTGCGACAGCATGGGCTTTCAGCTTCTAATTAGTAATAATAATAGCCTGTTCTGCGTGACTGACATTCTTGATTTACATCTTCCCTAGCATGTCATATACTGTGTGAAGTTTATTGTTTCGTACGTAATTCCGGATGTATCACAAAAGACGAAGAGCAAGATCAAACGAGAGAAATACTTAACACAGACACTCCTGCATGAGAATCATCTCAAAGTTGTGAAAAAAAAAATGGGGAAAATAGCTGACAGAATCTGGAAAGAAGCAGACGGCACTTTCCGAACTAAATATGACTAAGAATTTTACACACAGACAGTACTTAACTGGCTTAGTACTGGTTACTAATGGCTAATCAAAATATTACTGATGTCTAATCAAAAGTTGGGGATTAACTCCCTTTAGCAAATAGTTTCTTGTAACTCTTGCCTATGTCTGGAACATCATTGTACATCATTGGCTATAAAGGCAAGGATTGGAAAATACAAAACCATGAGACCCAGTAGGGCACTGGAAAAAGTAAAATGAAGTCTTTAATAGTTGTAGCCGGACAGAAAAGAGAAGTCACACAGTTTTCTTTAGACTGTCTCATAAGAAGGGGCAGATTCATTCTGAAATGCAGCACAGCACCTTCCACTTCATTCAGCAATTGGTTATTTCATCTGCTGTTCAATTTGCGCAAACCCTCAGAAACCAAATCATTTGTATTAAAAACAACACAGCTGCCATTGAATGAGTTGTGATCACTTGAAGCGGCTGTCACTGGATAATTCAATCACTAGCTATATAATTAAGCTCAGAGGAAAAGACAAACTCAGAAAGAGACAGAAGACGAAAAGATGACAAGAACTAAACATTAGGATGTTCAGCCATTGCTGTTGCCATGATAAGCGTACTATGTGCCATACAAGCTAAGAAATGCGCAGTGGGGATTATACAGATAACAAGATATTTCAATCAACGTGGTAAGAATGGACCTGAATCACAATGAGAGGAAGCACTGTAAGCCTGATTCTCCTCTCACTGATACCTGCGTAAGGTAAGTGGTGATTCCCCGCCTTCTTACAGCAGTATGAGTGAAAGGAGAATCAGGGCATGTGTCTTTACCCAGTTGATGTACATTAAATAGTTCATTTTGCCCATTCTGTGTAGAACCTGTATGCTCTCGGAGGCTTCTTACCTGTAACAGGAGTGAGAATTTAAATTCTTGTCACACATTAGATCAGTATGCACAGAGGGCTCACTTTTGTATTTCTTTCACAACCAAAACTCCATTCGCTTCAGTGGTAGTTTTCAGTGTGCGAGGAATGCAGGGTTGGACCTACTGTTGGACCGCAATTCAATCCATCACAAAATAGCATGTGTCAACACAGTAGCCAGGAGGTGTGATTTCCAGCATGGGTAAACAGACACATGCTAGCTCTGCTCAGGTTAGCAGACTGAAAAGAGCAGTGTGGCCACAGTAGCTCAGGCTACCCAGGAGGTTGGGCAGCTAGCCTGAGCCACTCCCAGTACCACACGCATCAATGATCATCATGCAAAAAAAATCCATGTTAACCTTAAAGACTCTTTTACAGTACAGTGGTGGTGGGGAAATATTTACCTAATGAAAAAGGTCAAAATCCAGAGGGAATGGAGGAGAGACCAGCCTGAGATGGGACTGTGATTTGGCCTATGTAAATAACCTCACAACACTTATCACCCATTTTATAGATGGGGAAACTGAGGCACAGAGCAGTTAAGTGCCTCTTCTATGGTCACACAGTGATCCGTGGCAGAGCTGGGATTAACATGCAGGAGCTCCTGGTCCTCAGTGACCTATTCAATCCACTGGACCTCATCCCTGTATACCCAAGGGCATGTACTATCTCTTCCTTTTGCTGTCATCTAGCATTATTCTCTTGAACATAGTAGCCTTAATCCACATCTGGCAATTATTCCTCCTTCAGAATAACATGCGCAAAATTCAGAATTACACATAGTGATAAGTATGGTGCCTTAAAGATTATCTTAAATAAAAAAATACTTAACATTCTGTTCAGTTTACATAGACTTTATCTCTGCCTGCTAAAGATGGGATTACTAGGCCTCTCAGAACTTTTGAAGCATAAGAATGAAACAATCAGGAGGAAAAAAACAACAGTATTTGTAACTCCTTTAGAAACTAGGTTACTCGGAGAATATTTCACTAGCCTTTTAAAGGGAAAATTAGAATCTGCTTGAAAATATAAATAGCTTTTTCGCTTTTGACGCTGCAGATCACAAACTGTGACATCATCATCCGCTGTGGGGCCAAAATCATCTTTGGTATAAATTCAGTGAAGTCAGACCTGCAAAGAGCTCTGTGTAAGCTCAAAAGCTTGTCTCTCTCACCAACAGAAGTTGGTTCAGTAAAAGATATTATCCACCCACCTTGTCTCTCTAATAGGCTATTTGAGCAACTTTATAAACTACATAACAATACCAATATTTGTAAGGTTCTTCAGAAGTTGATATGATTTGATGCATAAAAATACATATTTTGTATTTTTTGCTAAGAACATTTGCTATTAATTTCTGAACATTAAGATATTTCTTTATATTTATCATTTTAATAAAATTTATTTTAAAATGCATTCAGTGTCTTCATTTGTGCTGTTCTTTTTCAGAAGCAGAACAACAGAGCAGCCACCAAGTACCATGGTTAAATTATAAAAATATTATCATTGTCTATTTTCCGTATTACTGCCCATTTTCAAGTTCTTGCCATTAAGTTGTGCCACTGCTATTGAGAACTATCAGCTTCTTTTCTAAATTTTCTGGATGATGGAATTCCTCCTTTTCCACAGCAGAGCTGTGATATGGAGGGTAAAATCATTATGCTCTCATAAAGACTCATGATTTAAGCTTTTTTCTTTTTGTCTTATTTTTTTTTTCAAAACAATTTAAGCTCTTTAATGATCTGGGATTCAGTTTATTCCAGCAGGATCAGGTCTATAACGGGCACCCTACTTCCAGATAATTCAGCCTTTGGGTCCCTTCCTGGGGCTCTTGCTAATCCACGTTTATCCTTTATCTGGGACTGCACAATCAGCATGAATTACTGTTTGTTACTCCCATAGCCCCCTATGGATGGGAGTGGGGTATTTATTTGACTTAGGCATGTACATACAATTAGAAACAATCTACGGATCTTACTGTACTCATGAACTCTTCCTCTCCCTATCATCCATTCAGACCTCAAGCCACTTAACTCTCTTACGCCTCTGTAGCCCAACAATAACCTCTTCAAAGGCCTAGGAGAATGGATAGGCTTGTCGGATAAAAGATTCTCTGGCCATTTCAGACACAAACTTTGTCTGCACTTGCCTTTTTTATGTTTTCCACACAGCTGCTTTTAAACACCAGTGTAGCTCCATGGCGGTTGTAACACTAGAGCACTAGTTTAGCTGTTTTTGCCACCATGGTGTCTAGCCCTATACTGAGCAGACTGACAACCTAGTCATAAAAATGGCAGTACCCCATCTAACATAACATAACATAACATCAGCCACACTATCAGAGGCTCGTTCACCTGCACATCCACCAATGTGATATATGCCATCATGTGCCAGCAATGCCCCTCTGCCATTTACATTGGTCAAACTGGACAGTCTCTACGTAAAAGAATAAATGGACACAAATCAGATGTCAAGAATTATAACATTCATAAACCAGTCGGAGAACACTTCAATCTCTCTGGTCACGCAATTACAGACATGAAGGTCGCTATCTTAAAACAAAAAAACTTCAAATCCAGACTCCAGCGAGAAACTGCTGAATTGGAATTCATTTGCAAATTGGATACTATTAATTTAGGCTTAAATAGAGACTGGGAGTGGCTAAGTCATTATGCAAGGTAGCCTATTTCCCCTTGTTTTTTCCTACTCCCCCCCCCCCCCCCCAGACGTTCTGGTTAAACTTGGATTTAAACTTGGAGAGTGGTCAGTTTGGATGAGCTATTGCCAGCAGGAGAGTGAGTTTGTGTGTGTGTGTGTGTCCCCGGGGGAAAAAAAAAAAGCGGGGGAGGTGTGGGATGTGAGAGAGCCTGGTTTTGTGCTGGAAATGGCTCACCTTGATTACCATGCACATTGTAGGGAGAGTGGTCACTTTGGATGAGCTATTACCAGCAGGAAAGTGAGTTTGTGTGTGTATGGCGGTGGGGGGGTGAGAAAACCTGGATTTGTGCTGGAAATGGCCCACCTTGATTATCATGCACATTGTAGGGAGATTTCAGAGTAACAGCCGTGTTAGTCTGTATTCGCAAAAAGAAAAGGAGGACTTGTGGCACCTTAGAGACTAACCAATTTATTAGAGCATAAGCTTTCGTGAGCTACAGCTCACTTCCTCAGATGCATATCGTGGAAACTGCAGCAGGCTAGCTATTACCAGCAGGAGAGTGAGTTTGTGTGTGTATGGGGGTGGGGGGGATGTGAGAACCTGGATTTGTGCAGGAAATAGCCCAGCTTGATTGTCATGCACATTGTGTAAAGAGTTGTCACTTTGGATGGGCTATCACCAGCAGGAGAGTGAATTTGTGTGGGGGGGTGGAGGGTGAGAAAACCTGGATTTGTGCTGGAAATCACTTTAGATAAGCTATTACCAGCAGGACAGTGGGGTGGGAATAGGTATTGTTTCATATTCTCTGTGTATATATAAAGCCTGCTGCAGTTTCCACGATATGCATCTGAGGAAGTGAGCTGTAGCTCACGAAAGCTTATGCGCTAATAAATTGGTTAGTCTCTAAGGTGCCACAAGTCCTCCTTTTCTTTTTATTGTAGGGAGAGTGGTCACTTTGGATAAGCTATTACCAGCAGGAGAGTGAGTTTGTGTGTGTGGTTTTGGAGGGGGGTGAGGGGGTGAGAGAACCTGGATTTGTGCAGGAAATGGCCCACCTTGATTATCATACACATTGTGAAGAGAGTTGTCACTTTGGATGGGCTATTACCAGCAGGAGAGTGAGTTTGGGGGGGGGGGGGGCGGAGGGTGAGAAAACCTGGATTTGTGCTGGAAATGGCCCAACTTGATGATCACTTTAGATAAGCTATTACCAGCAGGACAGTGGGTGGGAGGAGGTATTGTTTCATGATCTCTGTGTGTATATAATGTCTGCTGCAGTTTCCACGGTATGCATCCGATGAAGTGAGCTGTAGCTCACGAAAGCTCGTGCTCAAATAAATTGGTTAGTCTCTAAGGTGCCACAAGTACTCCTTTTCTTTTTGCGAATACAGACTAACACGGCTGTTACTCTGAAACCCATCTACACTGTTGCTCTCACAAGGCCAGGTGCTGCGATGACAAAATTGCACTGCCATAACCTCAGCTAATGCTGAGTGCATTTTACAAGCTATGGGTATAGAGGATGTAGCATCATATTAGGCCTTGTCTATGCTAGGAAAATGGACCTATTTTTAAATGTTAGCTAATGTGTTAATGTGCTTAAATTCTGTTGCAGACAAGGCAGTCGAGCCTAGGGCTCACGCTTTGTGCAGCTCATATGCATCAGCAAGAATAAGTTATTTTGCAGCCCTTGTTAGTTGCTTTGACTGTTAGTAGTTTACCTGCTACCTCCTTCCCTTTTTGCCATTGTTCAAGAGAATTACTCTTATTTTGCATATCCACTGCATACCAGATTGGCACAATTAAACTGTTTTACCAGTTGCACCCATTTTCTAACAAACTCCAGCTGAGTAGCTTACTCCACTATATACCTCACAGGAGAATTTGGCCTAGAGATTGCCATGGGCATTACACCAATTTACACCAGATCTGGAATTTGCTTAATGCTCTGTCATTTCATGTCTTGTAAAAGGGGGCTGGGGGGCTACTGTAATTCCTCTCAGGAAAGAAAGCATGCTTGGTGGCTTTAGAGCAAATATTTATTTGTATTACGTAGACCTACACAGCCCACTCAAGGATCAGGGCCTAAGTTCCCTGTAAGCTTCGCAGCCACGCAGCTGCCTATTAAGCCCGGTATAGGGGCAGGGCAATCACTAGCTATTCTGGGACCCTACTCAGCCCACCCCCACCCCCCCATGGGGGGGCAGGCCTCCGTGGGGTGGGGGAGGCTGGCCCCAGGCCTCCGCGGGGGGACGGGGGCTGGCTTGGGGGAACAGGGGGGAACCACCTCCCAGCATTCACCGGTGGCACGTTAGGGGCTGGGTCCCTGCACTTCCTGCCGCTGGTGAGTGCAGGCCCAACCCTGCTGCACTCCTCAGGGGCAGGAAGAGGCAGGGCTGGGCGGGGGCTTTGGGGAGGAGTGGAGTGGGGGCGGGGCGGGGCTGGGGCAGAGCAAGGGTGGGAGTCCTGGGGAAGAAGTGGGGCAGGGGCTGGAGCAGCACGCAGCTGCGCAGGGCACCAGGAAATTTGGTGCCCCAAGTTTCCTGGTGCCCTACTCAGCTGTGTACTTTGCGTATGGGTAAGGACAGCCCTGCACAGGGGCTTAGGGCTGCAGCAGGGAGAGATGCCTCTCCCCCAGCATGGACCCGCCATGGGGGGGACAGGGCGCCGCTCCCCACCAGCCCCAGTCCAGACCTGCCACGGTGGGGAGAGGCACCCCACCCCACTGGCCCCTGTGTGGACCTGCCCTGGACTTGCCGTGGCCAGGGGAGAGGAGACCCTCCCTCAGCCCAGCCGGAGCTGCCACAGCCAGGGAGAGACACCTCTCCCCCGGCCCCGACCTGCTGCGGTGAGAGAGGGCTGCGGGGAGTCCCCTCTCCCCACCACAGCCCCGGGGCAGCCTGCACCCGAAACCCCTCATCCCTGGCCCCACCCCAGAGCCCTCACCCCATCCTCTGCTACAGCCCTGAGCCCCCTCTTGCACCCTGAACCCCTCATCCCTGGCCCCACCCCAGAGACTCTTCACCCCTAGCTGGAGCCCTCACCCCCTGCACCCAACCCTGAGCTTCCTCCCACACTCTGAACCCATCGGCCCCTTCCTCACCCCAGAGCCTGCACCCCAAGCCAGAGCTCTCACCCCCTGCACCAAACCCTTCGCCCCAGCCCCCACATAACCTCCATATTGGTGCACATAACAAAATTCATTCCGCATATGGACATACAAAGTTAGAACACTGAGGGCCCAATTATGCTCGGGCACTGTACATGTACCCAGTGATTAGGACATGACTTGGTATAACAGCAGCAACACAACCTGTGTGAACTTTAATTTATTTGGGGGATATTTCTCTAGTAAGAAAGAAACATTTCTCAACAGCCAAGTAATAGCACAGTATTGAATTCTTCCTGAGCCTGCTCTGTAAATTGGATTTTATTTGCAAGCTGAAACAGCATGAGAACTGGCACCTTTTATTTTTCTAATTTGTTGATTGTGTGCTTTGATATGATTAGCCCCTAAAAAACAACACTAATCTCTGAAATACAACTCCGTTTTGCAAGTCAACAATGAAGCAAAGAATTGATTGAGGCTCTCAGCAACACCCATTACTGTACTTATTAACTCACCACTCTTGCTTTTAGTCGACCTGACTTGTTATATTTTCCCCATTCAGTAGTTTTAGTCACTAACAATACAGGGTCACACACATACACCCTGGTCATCAGCTAAATCAGAGCCATGGCACTCAGGGAACAGAACTCACAGCTGCTTCATGGCAGAGGATGCTCCCTCCAGTTCCAGAAGAATTTTGTGTAGGTCTCTGTAGTTACAGGTTTCAGAGTAACAGCCGTGTTAGTCTGTATTTGCAAAAAGAAAAGGAGTACTTGTGGCACCTTAGAGACTAACCAATTTATTTGAGCATAAGCTTTCGAGAGCTACAGCTCACTTCATCGGATGCATACTGTGGAAAGTACAGAAGACATTTTTATACACACAAACCATGAAAAAATGGGTGATTATCACTACAAAAGGTTTTCTCTCCCCCCACCCCACTCTCCTGCTGGTAATAACTTATGTAAAGTGATCACTCTCCTTACAATGTGTATGATAATCAAGGTGGGCCATTTCCAGCACAAATCCAGGTTTTCTCCCCCCCCCCCAACACCCTGCCCCCCCAAAAAAACACTCTCTTGTTGGTAATAGCTTATCTAAAGTGATCACTCTGCATTAGCCTCAGTTGGCCAGCTATTAGAGGGCCAAAAAAACCCCAAAATCCACACATTTTGCCAGCCAAAAATCACCCAGGTGAGTCACTGGGTGCCTGTTAAGGATGTAGGGCTGGGAATATGGAGAGTTTATGCAACTTCATCCTAATTTGCATATTTGATGGCTATACATGGATTTATTGCTATAGATTTAACCACAATTAAATTAATCACTTTGCCCACCTCCATGCCCTCAAATCGATCCTCTCCCCCATCCTTCCCCCTCTTCCTGGCTCCTCCTTGAATTTGACAAGCCCTCCCCTTTTGTGTTCCCTTCCTCTCCCTGGTGCCCCCTGTCTACCTTGAGTGTCTCTGCACTCATCCGACTCTCCAGCGTCCCCTGGGGCAGCAGTACTTTTTCTCCTGCATTGTGGGTGGAGCTAGGAAGGCTCCTCATCTCAGTTATGTGTTTGGAAGCCAGAATCTTGCTCCCTTCCCAGGCTGTTGGTGAAGGGTTTTGCCTCCATCCCGCTGAAGCCTGCAGCACCAAGCCTATCCAGGCTGTGGCTTTGTGGGAGGAGGCAGGGCTAGTGAGCAGATGGTCACCCCTGTGAAAGTGCAGAGTTTTGGGGACAATTGAGGGCACCCTGTCCCAATGGGAGGCCCAGCCAACCACTTGGAAGACCAAGAGATAGCACCCAAAATTAGGAGCCTTACAAGACATGTAGTCGCAGAAAAAATCTGACTGGCTTGGTGTTGGTAGGGATTGTTGGATGGGGAGGAGTTGTGATGGGTGCTACTGGGTGGGAAAAGACACTTGCATGGGTGCTGCTGGATGTGTTAGTAATGGGGGAGGTGCTCCTGGGTGAGGGGTGGCATGCTGATAGAAGCAGTGGGTGCTGTTGGGTGAGGGTTTGGTGCTTCAGCCTTCTTGTCCAAGCTCCATCCTCCCCGCACCAGCACTGCACACTGTTGTGGTTCATGACTTGCCACTCACATCTGGTGAAGAGCTAGCTGAACACACCAAACAGTGGGGCACACTGCTGGAATTTTGCTGTGATGCCCCCCTCTCCCCGTCATTCCCAGCCAACTCCTTGCAAGTCACCCAGCTATCAAGACCCAGGTGCAAGTCACCAGTGTCTGGCAACATGCTGGAGATTTGAATTCTTCCTTCAGACTGTATGTTTAACTCTACTTTTTCCCCAGCCCTTTGAAAAACTATATTCAGCCATGGGTGGTTTTTCAATTTATTAAAATTTGTTTTATAGTAGCACCCCCACTGGGCAAGGCCCTTTTCCCAAGGACAGTTTTCCCCTTTGCAGAACTCACAACTTTAGTATAAAGATGTTACTGCTTTGACTTGCCTCCATCACTCTGAGCCCCTTGGTGCATGCAGGTACTGCAAAACCATTTATCTTCATAGGCATTCATCATCATTTATCATCATAGGCATATTCATCAAGGGTCCCTCATTAATCCCCCCCCCATCTTAGTTTAATCACTACGACCTGCTCTCTGAATTGCCCAGTCTCAAGATTACTGTTTCAGTTGTTCCAATAAAAGATATTACCTCACGCATCTTGTGTCTCTAATATTCTGGGACCAACATGGCTACAACAACTCTGAATACATCTTTTATCCCCAGTCCTCTATTTCTAAAATATAACCCAAATTCCAAACATAATCAAATTGTGATCAGTGTGGATCACATTCGTGCTATGAGTGTCTCTCCAGTCAGTACCGTGGGAAGCTGGGTAGGTAATTTAGGCTCAAAATTTAGTTTTTGTAGATTATTATTTTTATTGTGGTACCTAGTGTGATAAGTCCTGTCCCTTCACCAAAGAGCTTATAATCCCAAAAAACTATTGTCAGTTAAGGGGGAAAGGATACCAAAATAAACACATTTGCTTAATTTAAATTATAAATAAAATGCTGCTATTCTCGTAAATAAGCGTTATTAATTGGCTGATTTCTTTTAAGCATTATAGCAGAGGTGGGACTTGAAGGGCACAGCTTCACTGAAATAAAAGTGTGTTCTTAAGTCGATTACCTGACTCAGGTAACATTGAGTCATTGGGAGGGAGTTGGGATGCTTGTAGGCCCGGCTCAAGTTCAGTGAGGGTGTGTCAGGGGCATCATGGAAGATATGGAGACAGTTCTGCAAGAAGCTGATCAATTGGTAGTCAAAACTAGCATAGTTGGCAGAGTGTTTGAGTAAGGGGGCTATTAATAAAAGAAACGAGCAGACCAGTTGGAAGGGGTCAAGTTAAGGGGGGCCTTGAAGATGAGAAGAAGCAGCTTGATCCTGAAATGGTGAAGAAAGGCATGCAGGGATTCGCACAGGGAGGGGGTGTGCATGTTATAAAACACAATATTAATGGAAAATGTTAATTAAATGCATTTAGATTGAGGTATCTGTTCCCATTGTCCAAGCTGCATGAAATCCAAACTACCAGCGTAAGTGGTAGAAAATAAATTCAGCAACTGTTCCATTTTAATAATTACACCACTAATAACAATTGTTTAATACAAGTTGTTTTTATTGACAGTATCCATTTACTAATCAGCCTCCTCTGTCATTTCCCTGCTTCTTGGCTAACGACCATGAGTCAATAAACAATCTCTGTTTATATCCACAGCCATACAGCCAGCTAGTGTATTACCTCCACTGTACACAATCCAGGTTAGCCCTACCTCACCGCTGTCTCTTGTTGCAGACACACCTCTCTCATTCAGCCAGTCATTTTGTAAACCAGCTTGACTGTTTGGCCCTGCCCTGCCCAGACTGAACTGAATCATGCTGAGTCATCTACAAATATGCCACTGTAACATTGTGGGGGCTTTTTTCTGTTCATCCCCTGTGCAGCACTAGTGAAAGTTAGTGACAAATATCTATAGCCCAGCAGTCAACCGGTAGGAAATGTACTAATCCCCAAGTGGATGGTACAGGGATTTGCTAATTCTTTGGGGGTCTGTGGGCTGGAAGCAGTTAGACAGCACCTTTTGCAGTGGAGGGAAGAGGGAGAGTCTCTGGCCACTGAGACAGAGCAAATCTTTACCTCTTCCACCTGGGAAATCCGTCTCCTCCCACAGTTAGTATGCCCAATGTGTCCCATTTCCCATGGGTCTTTTTACTGAATTAATAAATGAAAGTTTTAGATAGCTTCATTCCCATATGTGTGTTTTACTTGATTAACCTGCTGACCAAGTCCTACTCCATCTTTAAGACTCTAGCTGCTGATCCTTCACTGCTGCAAATACTTGTCTACACGTGGAAATTAATTCAGATTAAAGTAGGGTGTGAATTTAAAGTGCAATAGCTCTTCCCAAATAACTCCATGTGTGGATATGAGTGCTTTAACTATTCACCCTATCTTAATCCAAATTAGACTTTCGGTGTAGACAAAACCTATAATTCATGTGCACAACTTAAAGGAATGGGAAAATTACATCAGGGCTACAAATTTGCAGAACTGGGCCTTAAATGTAGTTTTAAAAGGAATAAGTGAGAGTCAAACAGGAAGTTGCCATTTTGACAGCCTTCTGGTGGAATCTGTGACAGGAAATGTAGCTCAGCAGCACTGGAAAGTATGAGAAAGTCCTGAGATTGACATTTTTATTTACTGCGTCTTCTAAAAGTCTGCTCCATCTGTTGTGTCACAAACTAGATCAGACAAGAATTGCTGCTGGGAAGTATCAGTAATGGGGCACTGGTCACTGATGAGAGAGCAGCTCCAATCACAGTTATGGAGCCATAGCCTGGTGGCAGGTATTTTTAAGAACTAAACTGAACATTCTTTCCATAGTTGTTGTTAATTAGTAACTACTTAGTTAGCTATGTAAAAGCCATATCCTGCCACTGATCTTCATCTCAAAGGATCGTGCTTCTGGATTAATGGCAGATTATGGCCCTATAACTACTCACTGCCATTTTCCTTTAATGACAGAGGAACTAGGAGACTTTTTTTTCCCTAACTGACAAAAATGTGTCTTGCTTTAAATGGTTTATTTTAAACACACACAGAGACACACAGTCTCTTATAGCATAAACCATGTTTCATGTTATCTACTGTTCTCCACCAGGAACATTTTTTTTTTAAATGAAGAGACCTCAAGCAACTTTAAATCTTAAAAACTTTAATTGAAAGGCATAAACCCAGAGAATAGTTTCGTCAAATTTCCTTGTGTTTCTCTCTTTCCCTAGTTTGTTCCCAGTGAGCTGCAAGGAAAAGAATAAGACATTCACCATCCCTAATTGGAGCAACTAGAAAATCCTTTCTTATCTTGCAATTAAAGTAATAACATCTTATTGACAGCACAGTAGAGTAAACAGTGTCTTATTGAAAGCTCAGTGTTGCAGGAATTTGGGTTGTCCTCAGGACTTCAAGCTGAGTAATGAAAACAGGTTTTGCTACTAAATCAAAGCCTTCACTAGTTTTTCAGCTTGCCTTTGGCAAGCAGAGGTGCTTAAAACCTCCTTCTAGCTCACTGAGGATTGTTAATCAGCTAAACATAACTGAGTAAGGAAACCTGCTTAAAACAAATAACTCAACAGATAAAAAGGTTAAGTACAATCTGTGGTATATATGGGAACCATGTTGTAATTGTGTCTTGGGACTTGACTTTATGTGATGGGGCCTGAGAGTGCAAAGTTTTCTTAAAGGTCGAATTCAGCCTTAATTATTTTTGTTTGCAGTGTTGTAGCCCAGGAAATGAGAGAGACAAGGTGGGCGAAGGTTTCAGAGTAACCGTCATGTTAGTCTGTATTCTCAAAAAGAAAAGGAGTACTAGTGGCACCTTAGAGACTAACCAATTTATTTGAGCATAAGCTCAAGCATCCGATGAAGTGAGCTGTAGCTCACGCAAGCTTATGCTCAAATAAATTGGTTAGTCTCTAAGGTGCCACAAGTCCTCCTTGTCTTTTTGCAAGGTGGGTGAAGGAATATCTTTTCTTGGACCAACTTCTGTTGGTGGAAGGGACACAGTTTCGAGCTACACAGAGCTCTGAAGTAGTAGTACAGGAAGACGAGCTACAAGCTCGAAACCTTGTCCCTTCCACCAACAAAAGTTCAATGCACATTCAACTTTGCCCTTTTGAAAAATCTATCCCACTACTATTTGTAATCCATTATTATTAAGGCTACAATTCTGTCATGCAAATTTGTACTCAATTTCACGGCATAGGTATGGGGGAAAAACCCATGGTCAGGAAAGGTCATGGCCCAGGGGGAGGGGTATTGTAGAAGAAAGGGCCCACTCCAGCAAGGAGAGGCAGCCCCAAGGGTCCTGGTAAGCAAGCCCACCCCAGAGAGGAGGGGAGGTCCTGGGGATGGAGAATGAGCGCACCCTGGGGTAGAGAAGAGGCTTGCGGGGAGGGGGGACTAGTGAGCAAGCCCACCGCAGTGAGGAAGAGAGGCCCCGGGAGTAGGGCTGGAGTAAGCCCATCGTGCATCTACCCCACAATAGCAGCTCCTATCCCACAGGGCTGGACTCAGCTCTCTGCTCTGAGCAGTGTGACCCTGTGTGTTAGGTTACAGCCCTTCCATCTCAAAAGAACATAAGAACGGCCCTACTGGGTCAGCCCAAAGGTCCATCTACCTCCAGTATCGTATCTTCCGACAGTGGCCAGTGCCAGGTGCCCAAGGGAATGAACAGAACAGGTAATCCGCAAGTGATCCATCCCCTGTCACCCATTCCCAGCTTCTGGCAAACAGAGGCTAGGGACACCTGCCCATCCTGGGTAATAGCCATTGATGAACCTATCCTCCATGACTGTATCTAGTTCTTTTTTGAAACCTATTATAGTCTTGGCCTTCACAACATCCTCTGGAAAAGAGTTCCACAGGTTGACAGTTTGTTGTGTGAAAAAATACTTCCTTTTGTGTGTTTTAAACCTGCTGCCTATTAATTTCATTTGGTGACCCCTCATTCTTGTGTTATGAGAAGGAGTAAAAAACACTTCCTTATTTACTTTCTCCACATCCGTCATGATTTTATGGCTCTCTATCATATCCCCTCTTAGTCATCTCTTTTCCAAGCTGAAACGTCTTGATCTTATTAATTGCTCCTCATACGGAAGCTGTTCCATACCCCTAATAATTTTTGTTGCCCTTTTCTGAACCTTTTCCAATTGCAATATATCTTTTTTGAGATGGGGCAACCACCCCTGCATGCAGTATTCAAGCTGTGGGCATATTATGTATTTATATAGAGGCAGTATGATATTTTCTGTTTTATTATCTATCCCTTTCTTAATGAGTCTCAACATTCTGTTAGCTTTTTTGACTGCTGCTGCACACTGAGCAGATGTTTTCAGAGAACTATCCACAACGACTCCAAGAGCTCTTTCTTGCATGGAAACAGCTAATTTAGACCCCATCATTTTATACGGAAAAAGAAAAGGAGTACTTGTGGCACCTTAGAGACTAACCAATTTATTTGAGCATGAGCTTTCGTGAGCTACAGCTCACTTCATCGGATGCATACCATGGAAACTGCAGCAGACATTATATACACACAGAGATCATGAAACAATACCTCCTCCCACCCCACTGTCCTGCTGGTAATAGCTTATCTAAAGTGATCATCAAGTTGGGCCATTTCCAGCACAAATCCAGGTTTTCTCACCCTCCACCCCCCCACACACAAACTCACTCTCCTGCTGGTGCTAGCCCATCCAAAGTGACAACTCTCTTCACAATGTGCATGATAATCAAGGTGGGCCATTTCCTGCACAAATCCAGGTTCTCTCACCCCCCTCCAAAAACCACACACACAAACTCACTCTCCTGCTGGTAATAGCTCATCCAAAGTGACCACTCTCCCTACAATGTGCGCCATTTCCAGCACAAATCCAGGCTTTCTCACCCCCCCCCCCTTTTTTTCTGGGCGACACACACACACAAACTCACTCTCCTGCTGGCAATAGCTCATCCAAACTGACCACTCTCCAAGTTTAAATCCAAGTTTAACCAGAACGTCTGGAGGGAGGGGGGGAAGGAAAAAACAAGGGGAAATAGGCTACCTTGCATAATGACTTAGCCACTCCCAGTCTCTATTTAAGCCTAAATTAATAGTATCCAATTTGCAAATGAATTCCAATTCAACAGTTTCTCGCTGGAGTCTGGATTTGAAGTTTTTTTTTGTTGTAATATCGCAACTTTCATGTCTGTAATCGTGTGACCAGAGAGATTGAAGTGTTCTCCGACTGGTTTATGAATGTTATAATTCTTGACATCTGATTTGTGTCCATTTATTCTTTTACGTAGAGACTATCCAGTTTGACCAATGTAAATGGCAGAGGGGCATTGCTGGCACATGATGGCATATATCACATTGGTGGATGTGCAGGTGAACGAGCCTCTGATAGTGTGGCTGATGTTATTAGGCCCTGTGATGGTGTCTCCTGAATAGATATGTGGGCACAGTTGGCAACGGGCTTTGTTGCAAGGATAAGTTCCTGGGTTAGTGGTTCTGTTGTGTGGTATGTGGTTGTTGGTGAGTATTTGCTTCAGGTTGCGGGGCTGTCTGTAGGCAAGGACTGGCCTGTCTCCCAAAATTTGTGAGAGTGTTGGGTCATCCTTTAGGATAGGTTGTAGATCCTTAATAATGCGTTGGAGGGGTTTTAGTTGGGGGCTGAAGGTGACGGCTAGTGGCGTTCTGTTATTTTCTTTGTTAGGCCTGTCCTGTAGTAGGTGACTTCTAGGAACTCTTCTGGCCCCCTTCTATCTGTTTCTTCACTTCTGCAGGTGGGTATTGTAGTTGTAAGAAAGCTTGACAGAGATCTTGTAGGTGTTTGTCTCTGTCTGAGGGGTTGGAGCAAATGCGGTTGTATCGCAGAGCTTGGCTGTAGACGATGGATCGTGTGGTGTGGTCAGGGTGAAAGCTGGAGGCATGTAGGTAGGAATAGCGATCAGTAGGTTTCCGGTATAGGGTGATGTTTATGTGACCACTGTTTATTAGCACTGTAGTGCCCAGGAAGTGGATCTCTTGTGTGGACTGGACCAGGCTGAGGTTGATGGTGGGATGGAAGTTGTTGAAATCATGGTGGAATTCCTCAAGGGCTTCTTTTCCATGGGTCCAGATTATGAAGATGTCATCAATATAGCGCAAGTAGAGTAGGGGCTTTAGGGGACGAGAGCTGAGGAAGCGTTGTTCTAAATCAGCCATAAAAATGTTAGCATACTGTGGGGACATGCGGGTACCCATAGCAGTGTCACTGATCTGAAGGTATACATTGTCCGCAAATGTAAAATAGTTATGGGTAAGGACAAAGTCACAAAATTTAGCCACCAGGTTAGCCGTGACATTATCGGGGATAACAGAACGCCACAAGCCGTCACCTTCAGCCCCCAACTAAAACCCCTCCAACGCATTATTAAGGATCTACAACCTATCCTAAAGGATGACCCAACACTCTCACAAATCTTGGGAGACAGGCCAGTCCTTGCCTACAGACAGCCCCGCAACCTGAAGCAAATACTCACCAACAACCACATACCACACAACAGAACCACTAACCCAGGAACTTATCCTTGCAACAAAGCCCGTTGCCAACTGTGCCCACATATCTATTCAGGGGACACCATCACAGGGCCTAATAACATCAGCCACACTATCAGAGGCTCGTTCACCTGCACATCCACCAATGTGATATATGCCATCATGTGCCAGCAATGCCCCTCTGCCATGTACATTGGTCAAACTGGACAGTCTCTACGTAAAAGAATAAATGGACACAAATCAGATGTCAAGAATTATAACATTCATAAACCAGTCGGCGAACACTTCAATCTCTCTGGTCACGCAATTACAGACATGAAGGTCGCTATCTTAAAACAAAAAAACTTCAAATCCAGACTCCAGCGAGAAACTGCTGAATTGGAATTCATTTGCAAATTGGATACTATTAATTTAGGCTTAAATAGAGACTGGGAGTGGCTAAGTCATTATGCAAGGTAGCCTATTTCCCCTTGTTTTTTCCTTCCCCCCGCCCCCCGACGTTCTGGTTAAACTTGGATTTAAACTTGGAGAGTGGTCAGTTTGGATGAGCTATTGCCAGCAGGAGAGTGAGTTTGTGTGTGTGTGTGTGTCCCCGGGGGAAAAAAAAAAGCGGGGGAGGTGTGGGATGTGAGAAAGCCTGGTTTTGTGCTGGAAATGGCCCACCTTGATTACCATGCACATTGTAGGGAGAGTGGTCACTTTGGATGAGCTATTACCAGCAGGAGAGTGAGTTTGTGTGTGTGGTTTTTGGAGGGGGGTGAGGGGGTGAGAGAACCTGGATTTGTGCAGGAAATGGCCCACCTTGATTATCATACACATTGTGAAGAGAGTTGTCACTTTGGATGAGCTATTACCAGCAGGAGAGTGAGTTTGTGTGTGTGGTTTTTGGAGGGGGGTGAGGGGGTGAGAAAACCTGGATTTGTGCTGGAAATGGCCCAACTTGATGATGACTTTAGATAAGCTATTACCAGCAGGACAGTGGGGTGGGAGGAGGTATTGTTTCATGATCTCTGTGTGTATATAATGTCTGCTGCATTTTCCACGGTATGCATCCGATGAAGTGAGCTGTAGCTCACGAAAGCTCTTGCTCAAATAAATTGGTTAGTCTCTAAGGTGCCACAAGTACTCCTTTTCTTTTTGCGAATACAGACTAACACGGCTGTTACTCTGAAACCTGTCATCATTTTATACGTATATTTGGGATTATATAGAGGGAGGGACATACTAAACCTGAGTGGTGCTGTGACCATGTGGGCCAGATCGCAATGCGTGGAGTAGAAGCCAGCCCTTTAGCTGCTGCAGGGGTCACAGACGTCATTAAAATTCACGGTTACCATTTACACCATGACCTCCATGTCAGAATCCTAGCCTTAACCTTTATACCCACACCATAGGCCAGATTCTCCTCTAAATATAAGCTCCTCCTGACAGGGGGCAGGATGGGGAAAAGAAGGGGCTACTGCAGATCACAAATAAGACTCTAGCTCAGATCCATAAATGTGACATTGAACAACTAAGGTCATTGTCAAACAAAAACTGGATCCTTATCCCAAAATACTCACAATTGAAAGGCAGAGACAGAAACAGACCTTACTAACATGATAAGAAGTTACACTGAGTGGGCTGCCTGCAACTATTACAATTAGAACATTTCACCAAAAAGCAAGGGGGCTTTGGGGCTGGGGGATGGTATTGTTCATTTTATTTGTGTATATGTTTATAACACCAATGTATGTATTCTCATTAATGACAAGGCAGACACACAACAAAACACACTGAGAAGAAAAAGCTCAGAAGCTGAGGTTAAGACAAAAGTCCTGCATTTATCACATACAGTCTGCTGGGCACTGTGTAATGTCTTTTACTTTGTAATTAAAGTATTTTAACAAGTAAAGTGTGTCAATAAGTTTCTTGGGTCAGAGACTGTCATTTTGTTCTGTGTTTGTACAACACCTAGCACAATGGAGTCATGATCCATAGCTAGGGTTCAGACATGCTACAGTAATACAAATAAACAAAGGCCAAGATAATAGCAAGTGAAAAAGGACAGAGCTGAGGGTATTCCTACAATTTGAAAACATCTCCGGGATTGGTCACTGGAGAAGATGGATGGATTCATTAACCACCGAGGCTTCAGTTTTCAAAAGTGATGTGCCACTTACAGGTCCTTCCTTCCTCCAAGTTGGCAGGCAGCAGGCTCAGGATAAGAGCTTTCCTTTTCCAGATGTTCCTATCAGCTCAAAGATAACTTGTCAAGGAAGGAAAAATTTGGAGTAGATTAAAAATCAACCACATTTTTAGAGAGGGGTAATAATTAGAATAACCTAGGTGGGATAGTCCCAGCTGTCGTTTGATCTACAGAGAAGCTGTGGTTCTTGTCTACCATTCTCTTTCAAGGACTGTTAAAAGTAGTTAAAGGTATCCCTTTCCTCTTTCCATCATCTAGCTAAAGTAAAGAATCCGACAGGTTGTCTCCAACTTTCCTCTTCTCCTGTCCACGAGACCGCTTCATAAGTATCCGCCAAAGTTTACACTATAGTTTACGTTATACTTAGTCGTGTTCTATAAGAAAAGATGTCCAAAAGCAGACCTCAAATTCAATCTAAAATAGCTGGGAATGTTCAGCTCTGAACTTCATAGTTTTGGGTCCAGGTCTGATTCAAAACCAGAAAGGGCCTCAATTTAGCACTTCCAATTCAGGGGCAGCCAATATCTCATAAGACCAGCTGTTGTCACAAAACCCAAGATGGCAGAAGTCTCACAATGCCAGAAGCTCTTGTGATATTTCTGCCATTCAGCCCCACCAAAGCTGAACTCAAGCCCTGGCTTTGATTCAGCCTCAAACCTGGACCCAAGCTCTTAAAACATTATTGGCTTATTCAATTGGTTCCTTGTGGTCCTCCTGGCTGCTGTATCCATCTTTGGTGTCTCATTTTATACTTAGATTGTGGACTCTATGGGGCAGGGACTGTCTTTTTGTTCTGTGTTTGTACAGCCCCTTGCACTATGGGATCCTGATCCATGACTGGGGTTTCTAGTACTGCAACACAAATAATAATTCAACCTAAGCTGACACTACCTCTTTGTTCCATTTTTATTTATAATTAAACCATGTAAATGAATCCCACAGCTCAGTGAATACAGAATTCCCTAATTTAGGGTCTTGCTGTACACAGAGGTTTCATTTATTCCTGTTACCTGACCTTAAGCTGTATTACAACAGGAAAGGTCAGAGTGCCCTGTAAATAAACTACTTTGATCCTGTGATATTGGCAGGGTTAGAAATTTTCCGTCCTGAGGCTCAAAGAATTAATTTATTTTCCAAGAATGTCAAGCAACCCCTTCAGAAGACTCCTTTAAATCCAGGTTGTCTAATAATTTATCCTCAATTATACATCTAAGGTTAGAGTTAAAACTTAAATTTGGTCACAGTTTGCAAACTATCAAAGGTGGAATGTGATTAGAGAATCACTAAATCTAGTCAATATTTCTAAATTTAGCAGACTGGAGTACATCAGTGCTATACTTGCTATCCACACATAATTTTCCCAACACAGGAGTCCACAAGTTTTATACATGCCAGTCACGCTGAAAGTCACTGTCTTTTTCTAGTGAAACCATTTGCAATTTTTCCCACTGTTCTTCCAAAAGTGCCTATGATATTTCAGTGAATATAAAAGCAGCAAAGAGTTCTGCAAAACTCAGTGACTGCAGTTTGCAGAGCGGAGTTCAAACAAATCATGTTTGGTTTCAACACTGTGCCATAAATACCATAGGCACTCATTCACCAAAACAACCCTTTAACTTTAAGCAGTAAGTAGTTCCATCTACATAAATTAAGCATGCGTGAGTGTGTCTTTGCAGATCAGGAACTCAATGGCAGCCTGAATGGGACAATCAGCACACAGATATTGCTATAAAGTAGGTTTCAGGCTGTAGCTCACGAAAGCTTATGCTCAAATAAATTGGTTAGTCTCTAAGGTGCCACAAGTACTCCTTTTCTTTTTGCTAGAAAGTAGTAATAGAGCACTTGCATCTTGTTACCTCATGGATAGATAACGCCAGATTCTGTTGATGGGAAGGATTCTCATCTTTTCTAGGGAATATGAGACTTCATTCAGATAAAAAGCTGAGAGCGTTGGGGGCCCATAAGGTCAATTGTCCGTCTTGCCCTGGCATGGGCTATTCTGAGAAACTGAGCTGAAAAGTAGTTTCTTTAAGATCAGGAATTCCCTAAGCTCTGTCATCCACCATTGTTTAATTGTTTGGGTATCAAATCAAGATCTCCTTTCAAGGATGAAATATGTGGGAAAGAGTGCTGAATTTGTTCTATTCCACCCCCAGCGCTCCATGGTTAATTGGAAGGGCAAATGCATCTATCTTTTTTACTAGGCAATTTATAGTGAAGCTTATATTGATCCTATCACCCACAGCATGTTGGAAAGTGGTTCTGCCATATTCATATCCATCGGGAGCTTGTAAGGGCCCATAATATTCATACGCATCTTGACTGTGGTTTCCTCTCCATCTGCAGAGCTAAGCAGGAAATGCGAGGTAGAACTTTTGTTGGTTTGTTTTAAGGAGCACTTACAGGACTTAAGGGCTAAACCTAGTGCCACAATGCCCACAGGGTGGCTAGATCCTTAATGATCTTTCCGTGACCAAGCAGGTAATCTTTGCCCAGTTCATTCCCATGGGGAAGGAAGAAGAAAATGAGCCCCAGAACTCTTGAGTTTTTGCTTTTGTGATGGATTTCTGAAAGTCTGAGTGAAATAAACCTTTCAAATGAAACAATGCCAATAGAGTCATCACTGTGGCATATCAGTAGTGCTGGAAAGAAAGTATGTTAATCCCCTGTACAGTCTCTCTATTTATACCCTTAGGCCGCAAAGAGACTGGCCAAGTAGAAGAACAATAGCAGACTAGAAATATCTCCTCTGGCTGTTCTTCTCATCAGCTGTTTATCCTCTTTATTAAGGATCAGTGTGAGAACAACCTCTGTTAAGGGCAATGTTATACAAATAAGTGTGATTGTCACGCTGATTAAGTGGAACTTGGCCATGTGATTTGCATCTCACCATCTGATCCTCTGCCCTGTTTTATTGTTATTTGTAAAAAGAAATGTTCTGTAGTTCTGGTTCAGAGAATGCATAATAATTTAAGGTGATTCTTCTGTTCACATCCAGAGAGCAGTTCACTGCAGGATTCAAGAGCCTCAGTGTGGCATGGACAGAATGCATGCAGCTATGTGTCAAGCTAAGGCCTTGTCTACACCACTACTTACAACACTGACATTTTTTTCGCTCAGGGGTGTGAAAAAACAACTCCCTGAGCAATGCAAGTTTCAGCGCTATAAAGTGGGAGTGTAGATCGTGCTACAGCACTGGAAGCGCTGTTCCCCTTGCAGAGGTGGTTTTATTACAGCACCGGGAGAGCTCTCTCCCAGCGCTGGAGCCGTGACTACTTGAACGTTGGCTGTGTAGACAAGCTGGCAAACTGAGATGTAAAGGTTTCTTTTCACAACAATCAAACGTGACAATCAATAATTTGATTGACAAAGAGTAAAAAAAATCTTAAACAAGAAATTTACTAGATCATTCAGGGAAATTGTGATAGCTCTTAAACATGGAGTTCTAAGGCCAGTTAATTCTCAATCAATCTGACCTACCTTTTTAGGAATCTGCAGTATTTTTCTGGTTGTATTTTTTTTTCAATTTTCAATTGATATTTTCAATATACATAGCTGGTTCATAACTGTAATTATCTCCTCTATTTAGAAGGAGCAAGCGCTTGGTCTTTTCTGCACAGAATGGTCTTTTCTGGTCTTTTCTCTCACCCTTCACCATGGTTGTAAATAGAAGGATAACACCTTTGACCTCAAAAGCTGTACAGTCCTATCCTACTGACCCTCTGTTAGTCAGACCCCATGAATACAGACTCAAGAAACCTGCATGTGTTTACCCGTGTCTTAGGGTTTGAGCGACAAGGTGGGTGAGGTAATATATTTTATTGGACCAATGTCTTTTGGTGAGAGATACACGTTTTTGAGCTATACAGAACTCTTCTTCAGGTCTGGGAAAGATAGGGAGAGTGTTATCACAGCTAAATACAAGATGGAATGAGTGATATAGCAAAAGTATAAGTAGTTAGCACATATTCTAAGGGACTATTCAAGGTGAAGGGACCCATCAACACCCCTGTTGTCATAGGACAAAAACGGGGGTTAGTGGGTTACAGATTGTTGTAATAAGCCATAAATCCAGTGTCTTTATTATGGCTGGGATTTTTAACATCTAACAAAGTTATGAATTTAAGCTCCCAGACTCATCTTTTGAAAGTGTTGTGTAGGTTTCCTTTGAGTTTGATCCGCAAGGTCTGAAGCACTCTGGCCCCAATCCAACAAGTACTTGAGCACGTGCTTAACTTTAAACATGGTCAAAGTTAAGTGCATGTTTAAGGGCTTTGCTGTATCAGGTCCGGAGTGCTTAGCACCTTGAAGGATTGAGCCCTTACACTCTGCTTTACTGTTCTGTCTTTCAGTTGTAATCTCAAACTTTGCAAAATTAACCAATCTGGAGAATTACTTCAACTGTAGCCTTTGGGTGCAAGATCTGATCTGCACATTCTAATCAACTGTATGATCCGTTCTGTACATGCCAGACACTAAATTTTAGCAATTAGAAACAGTGTGAATTACAGTATAATTCAATACTGTACAATATTATGTACTAGTACATAATAAATTATGCCTAGTACATTGTGAATCAAAAGGTTGGAGGCTGAGAGTTGTCTAAGAGCTAAGTGTGAATTACCACATCGTAACTCAAGGCCTGTGGTGTCTTATATTAATCATTTATACAACAGCATATTATTAATAAATGCAAAAGCAGATGTCTCTTTCTGCAGTAGAATGTGCTCAAGTGAGCAGTTTGGGGAGACCAACTACATTAAGAGGCAAAGCCCAAGTGAAGTATATACAGTAATAATGAAAAAGAGAAACAGTCACTGCAGCCAACAAAAATATATTGGGAAGTCTCTTAAATTTGTATGTTACCTTCGATTATAAATCTTGTATCATTTAAATACACCACAGGGCAGATCCTCAGCAGGTATAAGGGAGCTAAATTGACTTACAAATAGCCATGCCTAATTACACTAAGGGCTTGTCTTCACTACCGGGGTAAGTCAACCTAAGTTACGCTACTCCAGCTACGTGAATAATGTAGCTGGAGTCATCATAGCTTAGGTTGACTTACCCTGGCGTCAATCTCCCCATAGTGAAGACAAGCCCTAACTGAAGATCTCACCCATGGTCTTCAAATGTTAAGAACTAAAACACCACCAATGACAAGCCTGTTAGATATTTCAAGTACGCAGTAACACAAGGCAGGACATTTATTACACCATAATATCAATATAACTTGGGTACGCTTCAAGACATAGGCCCAAGTGCGGTTATTACAGTACAATTAGTACCTTAGAGTGATGTTCTCTTTATGCATTTATAAAATGGATATTTTCTTCCCACCCTTGCACCCAAATTCTTTACTTATTTGCCACATCACAATTTCCTACACTTGAGGACTGAATCTCTGCACCACTTTTGGTTTTCAAAAGCACTCTTCGGTTTCCAGAAATCTGTTCCTCCTATTTAAACACATAATTAACTTTGTGGCAGCCATTTCCAAGAAGTTTTTTTAAACCATTTAAAATGCCCGTGTGTAATTCTCTTCAAAGCAGCAGCAGCAGCAAGTTCAATCTGCTACCACTATATATCAAGCACACTGTAAAAAAGCAACTTTCAGAGTAAAACAGTAATTTCTTAACTATGACGGTTACTTTTTAAAAGTCAAAGAAAAAAGCAAAAACATTTACTCCCATAGAAACATGTGAAAGGCAATAACTAAATATAAAATAATTTTTATCTATAGGTACTGCAAAAGAAATGAAATGTAAAGTTAATACATTTCTTAAGCCAAAATAGTTACTGTAATAATAAAACTTTGACTTTTGGACAAGTTCATAATCTATGCAGTGTAGCCTAATAGACTTCCAACTTTCCATAATTTGACTTCACACATTTTGACTAGAGCCCCATAATCTTAAAAATATGATTTTTCTCATATTAACCTCACTCAAACAAAGCTAATTAACATTATGCAGTTCATGAGACCATTCATTGTCTAAATATGTGACTGGATTGACTATTATAGGTGCAAAAAGAGTTTCCATTGTAAGACTGTTTTCATCTCCTTTTGGCTGAATTTTCCATAGTTGGTGTCAGGTGAAGAGTTGACATGTGTTTGTTTTTATCTCTTTTGGGAAGACTGAGGAAAATCTGCTCAGCCATTTTTGAGTATGAGGCTGGAAAAAAGCACCATCTCCTTTTTCATGATCAGTGAATAGAGAGCTACCCAATAAGAATGGGGTCTGGGCATCTGCTGTCTTGAGTCCAAAATACAAGTAAGTATCCATAGGTTAAGCTATTCTGCATATAGAGGTTTTTGGGACAAATCCAACGCTATGGAGGGGGAGCGTAGACTGGGACTGTCAAAAGCCTCTGTATCTACAGAGACAGGTACAATGGAGGCCTGAGAGATTAAGATCAGGTTATAAAATGTTGTAGGTGGTTTAATGAAGCCCATCTGATTGGTATGTTTAATGGTTGGGAGAACTTTCTCCAGTTTCTGTGCAGATATTTTTGCCAATATTTTACTGTTGGTATTTATCAAAGACAGTGGGCAGTAACTGGCATGTTAACCTGGGTTTTAGCAGTAATGAAATATGGGCAGTTTGCAGGATGGGAAGTAGAACATTTCCTTTTAGGATTTTATTGACATACACAGATGAATATACACACAGAGAGGCAAGTGTTTGGATAGGTGTTAGGAGAAGTCTACTGGGAAACCAGCATTTCCAAGAGCTTAGCTAGCTATTGTCTTCTGGATTGCTTCCTGGACCTCCAGAATGATGGGGAACTTCTAGCTGCTAGTGGTATCCTTCATTTTCTGAGGGAGGATAAAGGAATCAAAGAATTTAGAATGGACCAGATTGGAGACAGAGAGATCACTGCAATATAATCTTCTTTGCCTTCACCTTGCCCCATTAGTCGGGGTCATCAGCTCTTATTCTTCATCTCCAAGCAGACACTGACCTTCTTCATGTCCTCCTGCAGCATCTCAAACCATCTTTTTCTGGGTCTTCCTTGTGGTCTTTGTCCCATGACTACTAGCTCTTGTACTCTCTGACCAACACATCCCACGCCTCGTCATTTCACATGATCCAATCTTCTCAGTTGATGCTTCCACAGCTTTCCATGGTAAGAGCTACGTGCATCATGTCTTATACTATTTTACTGCACAGCATATCAACTTTTGTTTTACCTAGCGTCCACCTGAGTATTCTCATTTTGGCACTCTGATGTAGTTATTGTTCTCTGTAGCTCACTGGCCAGAATTCTGACCCATATGCCAGGATTGACCTAATCGTGGTTTTATACACTTTGTTCTTCAGTTTACTTGGCATATCCTTAACACAGAGAATTCCCATCAGCTCCATGCATTTGCATCAAGTGCTCTTCATGCACTCCTAACATCCACATCCCCATTATAGTTTGACACTGAGATATTTGAATTGTTGCACAGACTTTAACTCTATACCATCTAGATTTACTGGCTTCTCATTGTCCCTCTCAAAGAAGCATTACATGTCATCCATTATGTAGACTGATTTGTAAACCATTTTCTTCTAATGCAGCCCTCCATTGTTCTATATCCTTTTCCAGTTTTCATGACACAATATAATGTCATCAGTGAAAAGCATGCTGCATGAAGTCTCTCCTCTATTCACCTGTGTCCATTAGAATCACAAATAGCAATGGGTTTAAGACTGATCTTTGACATAGGCCTACCTGCATAATGAATGGCTCATTGTCGCTGCAGTTGCTTCTCACTACTGTTGTGCTACGCTTGTAAATGTATATGATCATCTCCAGCAGATTGCATGACCACAGACATCATCATATCAATCCTCTAGGAACTCTGTGGTAAGCCTCCTTCAAGTCCACAAACACCAAACACAATTCCTTGTGTTTCTCCCTGTACTTCTGCACCATTCAGGTTGCAAATACTGCATTTATGATTGACCTTTCTGGCATAAACCTGAATTGATTGTCATTTACTTGTGGTTCCAGTTCCTCATGAAATCTTTCCTCCATAATTCTTTCCAACCATTTCATTCATCGTGTGACTCATTAACTTGAGAGGTCTGTAATTACTGCATTCTTGAACATCCCCTTTACTTTTGAAAATAGGGACCAATGTGCTCTTCCTCCATTTGTTGGGCATTTTTCCAATTCAAGATTAAGTGGAAGAAGTTCATCATCATCACCATGACTCCCTTACGTCCTAATGCCTTAAATGCCTCAGTTGGTACACCACCCAATCCCTCTGCCATGTTTCATCATCTTTAGTGCTGCCTGACAACTCGCCATGCTAATAAATTGTGAGGTTGTTGCCTGCGCACACTTCCCTCAACAGTTTCCTTGGATTCTTTTCATTGAGCAGTTCTCATAAAACTGCTGCTATCTTCTAATGATTTTGCCATCTTCCATTAACACTCTTCTGTTTTCGTCTTTGACGCCCTTCACGGCTCCCAAATCCTCAGTGCTTCTTTGCCTCATCTTGGCTAATCTGTCTATTGCTCACTGCAATATGAGGCTTGCTAGAGAATGGGTGTTGATCATGTGATCATGAGCTACGAGTTGTGTCATTTCTCTGTGGTGCTGGAATGGGAGAGATTGGACTAGACTTAGGCTACCGTCTACACTACACTGAATGAACCACCCCCGCGAGCGACATAAGTTACACTGACATAAGCGCTTGTGTGCACAGCGCTATGTCATAGCGACACAGCTTCTGCCGCTCACGGAGGTGGTTTTGTTATGCCGATGGGTGAGCTCTCTCCCATCAGCACAGAGCGGTGGGTCTCAAACCCCTTGTATTGTGACCCCTTTCACACAGCAAACCTATGAGTGTGACCCTCCACCCCCTTATAAATTAAAAACACTTTTTCAATGTTTAACATTATTATAAATGCTGGAGGCAAAACAGGGTTTCGGGGTGCAGGCTGACAGCTTGCAACCCCCCATGTAATAACCTTGCGACCTCCTGAGGTTTGAGAACCCCTGGCATAGAGCATTGTCACCAGATGTGCCGCAGCAGGGCAGCTGTATAGATGTGAGCTTAGTTACCTACCCAAGGTGAGAGCACATTTTCAGCAATTACAAATAAGTACAATGGAAAATACATTTTGCTATTTTTCTAAAAATGTGAATAAAATAATTTTGAAATGGAGCAAAATATTTCGTAATATGTAATTATACATCTGACATTTTTGTTACTGTATTTCAGTTTTTAAAATTACAAACAAAATGAGGAAAGTGTAAAGTAGTTTGAAGCAAAACATCTTTCTGTTCAATACCATGTCTTTTTAAAGTACTGGATTACATTTAAAACTCCTTTAGTAACAGTAAAAACTGTAGTAATATTAAAAGAATATATTGAGCTTCCTACTACCTGCAGTAATACCATGGTGACACAAATTTCCTGCCAATAAGAAACAGGAATGCTTATTCCTAAAAAAAGGTTTTTCACTTTATACAATGTCCTGTAGAGGGAGTGCCTCTTTCATTTAGCAATCAGATTCCAAATGCAAAGTGATGGAAATAAATATTAGTAAATCAGTCAGCCAGGAAACTAGCTAGCTAAATTTTAAATGAAGAAATGCACAGTGGGAATGTTTTAAATGCTACATATTTCTTATATAGAACATTTTACAACAGCTCTTGACCATCCAAAGTCAAATGTGCCCTTTAGACACTTTTACAAATTTAGGCCCTGATCCTACAAACACAGTAGTTAATAGGGTTGCCAGGCGCCCGGCTTTCGATCAGAATGCTCAGTCGCAAAGGGACCCTGGTGGCTGCCAACCAGGCCGTTAAAAGTCCAGGCAGTGGCGCGGCAGGAGGCCGGGGCAGCTCCACGCACTGCCCCCTGCCCCAAGTGCAGACTCCGCAGCTCCCATTGGCCAGGAACCACGACCACTGGGAGCTGTGGGAGGTGGCACCTGCAGGCACAAGGGCGGCGCGTGGAGCCTCCCTGGCAGCCCATGTGCCTAGGGGTCACAGGGACCTGGCAGCCACTTCCTGGGAGCTGCGGTAAGTGCCGCCAGGACAGTGCAACCCTTCCCACATCCCACCCACCTGCCCCAGCCTGGAGACCCTCCCACTCCCAAATTCCCTACCGGAGACCACACCCCTCCTCACACCCCAACTCCCTGCCCCAGCCCAGAGCCCTCTCCTGCACCCCTGAACCTCTGATTTCTTGCCCCACCCAGAGCCCACACCCACAGCCCATACCCCCCCTGCACCCAAGCCGCAGCCAGGAGCCCTCTCTCGCACCCCAAACCCCTCATCCCTGGCCTCACCCCAGAGCCCGCACCCCCAGCCAAGCCCTCAAACCCCAACCCCCTGCCCCAGCCCGATGAAAGTGAGTGAGGGTGGAGAAGAGCAAGTGATGGAGGGAGGGGGGATGGAGCGAGTGGGGGCAGGGCTTCAGAGAAGGGGCATGGTAGGGATGGGGTCTCGGGGCAGGAGGTAGGGCAGGAGTTTTCCATTTTGTGCAGTTAGAAAGTTGGCAACTCTAGTAGCCAATGGAACTGCTCACATGTTTAAAGTTAAGCACAAATGTTTGTAGAGTCAGGGCCATTGCAGTACTACAAATGATTACTTATGCAAGTAATGAATACTCCTATACATATGGGAAGACCAGGTCCATAAGGCAAAGAGACACTTCTGAACAGTTAGCCAATCTTCAGGGCCTTGTCGGTAGTTTCCATTAGGAGAAGAAATTGATTATGAGAATCAGTTATATTTTTTGATACAATCCTGTTTATTTACAAAGCATGTACACAGAGTTCTGTTTCCCTAAACACAGAAGGCACAAACACCAGTTGACAGTTTCCTTGCTCACAATTTCCAAACCTCACACTCCAGCTAGTCCTGTGCCTCAAGGAGCTCTGTCTCTGCTCCTCTCAGGGCCACACTCATGTTTGCTTCTCTCTCTGCTGCTTTCTTTTGGCTTTCAGGTTGCTTTCCCCTGCTGACACACATAGCTCCAACAATCCATGACCCGCTCCCTGTATTTGCAGTCAGTCCCCAGGGCAACCACTCTCTTATTTTCTATGAGTTAGTTCTTGCTTAAGCCTTCCCATATGGCCCTGTGCCTTGGATAGTGAATGCTATTGTTTCAGCTTACTCTGAAAAAGGAGCTTAATTGCTCCTTCCATCTAGCCTGAATGGGGGATAGTTAGTGTGCTCATCAACTTTAACAATTTCTATGATTGCCTATAGTTCAAAGATATGCATACTGGTAGCAATTAACACCTTCTAGGATAACAAAATGGGAAAACAGCAGCCCTGATTCTGATTTTGGGCCAGGTCTATACTACAGACTTAAAGAAAAGGAGTACTTGTGGCACCTTAGAGACTAACAAATTTATTTGAGCATAAGCTTTCGTGAGCTACAGCTCACCTCATCGGATGCATTCAGTGGAAAATACAGTGGGGAGACTTATATACAAAGAGAACATGAAACAATGGGTGTTACCATACAAACTGTAACACACACACACACACACTCTCCTGCTGGTAATAGCTCACCTTAAGTGATCACTCTCCTTACAGTGTGTATGATAACACTAATTTTTTTATGTTCTCTGTGTATATAAATCTCCTCACTGTATTTTCCACTGAATGCATCCGATGAAGTGAGCTGTAGCTCACAAAAGCTTATGCTCAAATAAATTGGTTAGTCTCTAGGGTGCCACAAGTCCTCCTTTTCTTTTTGCGAATACAGACTAACACGGCTGCTACTCTGAAACTACAGACTTAGGCCTTGTCTAGGCTACAAAGTTTTGTCGACAAAAGGCAGCTTTTGTTGACAAAACAGTGGATGCATACACACTGCGATGTGACTTTTGGCAGCAAAAAGGCCCTGTTTTGGCGACAAAATAAAACCACCCCAATGAGAGAGATAAGGCTTTTTGCGCAAAATTTTTGTCAACAAAATTGCTAGTGTAGACACCATGCTCGATTTTATCGCTTTAATTGAGATTCAGGAGGTGTCCCACAATGCCCAGTGTGATCGCTCTGGTCAGCAATTTGAACTCCATTGCCCTGCAGCCAGTAAACAACCATCTGCTCCTCCCACTTTGAGGCCCCGGAAATTTTTGAAATTCCGTTTCCTGTTTGCTCCGGGTGGAGAGGTCTCATCACATCTTCCCAGGTGACCATGGCAGGTTATCACAGCAAACTCTCTCCCGTTTGGACCACTGTGGAGCTGCTGGATCTGCTAAGTATACGGGGAGAAGAGGCTGTGCAGTCCCAGCTGCGCTTGAGCCGTAGGAATTTTGATACCTACTAGCAGATTTCTCGAGGCTGGTGCAAAAAGGGCTGTGATCAGGACACACTGCAGTGCAGAGTGAAGATAAAGGAGCTGAGGCAGACGTACCATAAGGCGAGGGAGGCAAACCATCGCTCCAGTGCTGCACCTAAGACCTGCCGGTTCTATAAGGAGCTGCCGGTTCTATATGGAGCTATAACCACAGTGGACCCACCTCTACCGCCAAGAGTCCCGTGGATACTTCAGTGGGCCTGGAGGCAGTGGAAAGAGGGCCTAACCCAGAGGACAAAGTCACTGATGAAGAGGTAGAGTTAGACAATAGTGTGGCGCTCCCGGTGGGGTTACCTGGTGGGGCAGGCAGCCAGGAACTGTTCTCTACTCCAGAGGTGTCTAGCCAGTCTCAGCAGTTGCTCTCCAGCGAATAAGAAACAGGACAGATGCCTGGTAAGTGGCTGTGGTTTGTGTAGTGCTGAGGCGGGTTCAGGGTATAGAAATGTAGAAGGCTGGCTGTGTTTCTGTGAGCTGGACATTTCCCTATGTAGCTAATCAGTACAGTGGAACAAGGTGTTGATGCACACCGAGATCTCATGGAAATCCTCCAGAGAGATCTCTAGGAAAGTTTCCTAGAGGTATTTGGTAATCCTCTGCTGAAGGTTCCTTGGCAGAACTGTTTTGTTCCTTCCCCCATTGTAAGAAACTTTCCCATGCCATTCCGCAATCACTTGTGCAGGGACCAAAGCGGCACACTGGCGAGCAGCATAGGGACCAGGGTGGAAGCCACAAGCATGTAGTAGATGTACCCTTGCTTTACTGCTTACCCTCAGCAGTGAGATATCTGCTACAATGAGCCCTGCCAGTTGAAACATGTGGGAGAATTTTAGAAAGTTTTCCCTTGTCGGCTGCACTGCAACCCTTGCAGAGCGTGTGCTCTTTTCCCACTGAATTGTATATGGATTTATTTTGCAGGGTCCCCCTTAGCCCAAGGCCCTGGGCTGCAGCCTTAAAGCCCCTGAATTAATCCAACCCTGGTGACCTGGCCAGAGGGCTAAGTCACAAAGCAGCCATACTACGACTCCATGAGCGGGAAGAGCAGCAATGGTGGAAGAGAAGAAAGGGGGCGCTGAACTAGGCAGAGCTAATATGCAGAGGAGGTGCCACCCAGTGGTGAGTAGAGCATGCCGTGACCCCAGTATAAGAGGAATTTGCCATGTGTATCTCTAACGTGACTCTTGCATCCATTTTCTAACATCAGCCCAGAATCCTTTCAATTTAGGAAAATTCCAGCAGGTATGAGGATGGTTATAACTTTGTATCTTTTCTATTAGCCTTCTACTCAAAAGCATTTGAACCATTTTTGCTTAAACTTCCAAGAAAAAAATATTCATACAGGTACAGGCCCAACACTGAAAATTTCAGCCCATTAGGGTAAACGTGTAAGATGGTTTTACAAGCAAATGAGACCAGGAGGTTAGTGTGGAAAGGCTTATGCATCCTTAGCTAGAATGGTTGCTCCAAACACACTGTACATTTTAGAAGCTTTGCATTAAAATTATTGCATGAAACAACTTTGTGCATTTGATTAAACTACATTTTGTTTACAAATGATCTTTCCCTTATTGCTGCACATTAAATTTACAGAATTAACATTTTCATAATATAGTGCTACAAATAGGCTTCTGCATCCTTAAATTAGTCTGAAATGCCATCATACTTTAGTATATAGGAACTATATACCCAGTATTTTTGTTTAAAATGTTAAACACATTGTGTAATATTTGACTCTATTAACTACTCCTATACACCACACACACACACCAACTTTAAATTTCATATTAAGCTTCTCAAACAAATACAGGAATATACATAAACTAAGATACTATAAACACCACCATGAAGTTAGTGGAAGGACTCCCTTGCTTTAAATGAAGTGTGTGCACAAACATTTGAGGGGGTCACAGTCCAAATAGTTACTTCTATAATAAATTAAAAGTATCTAGTCAATTAAAATAAAGCAGTAGGGCTGTTATGTCTCCCAATATCCAATCAACCAATTGTGCAATTCATTTGAAATAAAATGACTAATTGGATCAGGAGAGCAACAAGATAATAGAGTAAAAACAAAATCAAGTTAACATGGTGAGAGAGTCCCTGTTTGCAAGCTGCATCCAGACCCATTTAAGTCTCCAAATAATTCCAGTTGCAACTGTTTCCACCTAACACGGAATTTACATTCTGTAACCCACCAGCCTCTTCTTTATGTCCTATGACCAGTGGTGAGCTGGAGCCGGTTGTTAAATTTAGAAGCCATTTTAGAACTGGTTGTCCTGAGAGGGACAACTGGTTCTAAAAGGGCTTCTAAATTTAACAACAAGCCAAAAGTGGCGCCTTAGGTGCCACCACCGTGGGTGCTCCAGGCACCCACGGGGAAAATTTGGTGGGTTCAGAGCACCCACTGGCAGCTCCCCACCCTGCGCCCGGCCCCAGCTCATCTCCGCTCTGCCTCTGCCTCCTCCCCTGAAGGCGCCGCCCCGCTCTGCTTCTCCGCCCCCCTGCCCCGGCTTCCCGCGAATCAGCTGTTTGCGCGGGAAGCCTGGGAGGGCTGAGAACCAAGTGGCGGCTTCACACTCAGGCCCAGGGAGGCGGAGGTGGAGCGGAGGTGAGCTGGGGCAGGGGGCGCGAGGAGGGCCGCCTGTGCCGCAGCAGGTAACCGGGGGAGGGGGGGTGCAGGGGAACTGCTCCCGGCCGCAGCTCACCTCCGCCTCCCTGGGCCTGAGTGGGAAGCCGCCGCTTGCTTCTCAGCCCTCCCCAGCTTCCCACGCTAATAGCTGGTTCATGGGAAGCCAGGGGAGGGCACGGAGAAGCAGAGCGGGGCGGCATGTTCAGGGGAGGAGGCGGAGGTGGACCGAAGGTGAGCTGGGGCCGGGCACGGGGCGGGGAGCTGCTGGTGGGTGCTCTGGACCCACCAAATTTTCCCCGTGGGGGCTCCAGCCCCGGAGCACCCAGAGAGTCGGTGCCTAAGGCGCCACTTTTGATGTGATCGGTGCGGGAGGCAGCTGCTCCCCCTGCTCCCCCCCAGCTATGCTACCCCAGCTCTGGGAGCCAGAGGAACCTGCCGGATGCTTCCTGGGAGCCGCCCCAGGTAAGCACTGCCAGGACTCCCCATCTCGCCCCCCAGCAGGTCCCTCTGGCTCTTAGGGGCGGGGCGCAGTGGGCACCCACTACGGTGGCCCACGAGACCCTCCTGCCCGGTTCTGGGGGCAGTCAGGGGACAGGGGAGGGGGGCGGATGGGGCCGGAGTCCCGAGGGGTGGGGGCGAGGAGGGAACTGGTTGTTAAGATTTTGACAGCTCATCACTGCCTATGACTGCACCGAGGGCCGGCTCTAGGCACCAGCAAAACAAGCAGGTGCTTGGGGCAGCACGTTTCTAGGGCCGGCGTTCCGGTGCCAGCCATGCCGCCCCTAGAGATGTGCCCCGCTGCCGCAGCTCGCCTCCGCTCCGCCTGCTCCCCTGAGCGCGCCGCCGCCGCTCTGCTTCTCCCTCCTAGGACTGGCACGCGCAAAACAGCTGTTTTGCGCAGCAAGCCTGGGAGGGAGGGAGGGAGAAGAAGCCGAGCGGCGGTGCACTCAGAGGAGGCGGCGGTGGTGGAGCGGAGCTGAGATGGGGCGGGGAGCGGTTCCTCTACCCCCCATTACTTCCTGCGCTCCCCCCCACACCCTCGCTCACCTCTGCTCTGCCCGCTCCCCTGAACGCGCTGCCTCTCCCTTGCCTGAGAGGGAGGGGGGAGAAGTTGAGCGGTGGCGTGATCAGGGGAGGAGGCGGAGCGGAGGTGAGCTAGTGCAGGTGGTTGTGTGGGGGGGAGCTGCAGGAAGCAATGGGGGGGGACATGTGGCATGCCAGGGGAGGAGGAGGCGGGGCTGGGGATTTGGGGAAGGGGTTGGGAAGGGGCAGAGCCGGGGGGGGGGGGGGCACAAAAAAAAAAGCAGGGGCAGCCAAAAAATGTTTTGCTTGGGGCAGCAAAAATCCTAGAGCCAGCCCTGCCTGCAGGGGTGTTAACAGGCCACTCTACCTTGAATGGTCCCTTACAATATGTGCTCACTACTTATGCTAAACTATCTGTTCCACCTTGCCTTTAGCTGGGATGCTCTGAGTACCTTTCCCAGACCTGAGGAAGAGCTCTGTGTAGCTTGAAAGCTTGTCTCTCTCACCAGCAGAAGATGGTCCAATAAAAGATATTACCTCATCCCATCCACATTGTTTCTCCACCTAACAAGTCTTTTTGCACTGTGTCCAGAAGGTGCCAGGCCTTAAAGATGCAGTAACTGTATACAGTGTCCACAGGGAGCTCACACACCTGCAAACTGCAAGATTCAGACGTGAGCACAGTCTGTCTGAAAAATACCCTGGGAATGTTTGCAACTGAATCTTCTGATCTTGAAAGTACAGACTGCGTTTTAATGACACAAGGAGCAGCTTGCACACCTGCAATCTATGCTTTTTCTGAAGAAGGTTGTTAATATCTTTTTTATAAGGTCTATAGGTTATATCTTTAATGTTAACAACAGATTCACCTTTGTAAAGGCTCTCTACCTAGTCACTTACTTTAGTGATTGATGAGCATAATATAGCTGGGTGTCTACCTAATATAGCTGGGTGTCTACACTGCATACTTTTAGTTCACTGAAGAAGTATATATAACCACAAGAAGGCAGAGCACTAGCTAGTTTTGTATTTACTCCTCCGTTGAATGCTCATAAATTAGAGTTTGCGTTGAAAGACTAAAGGGTATGTAATCGCCTCAACACACAACGGATTTAAGTGCAAAGTTCCCATTAGTGTCTGCTAACAGGAGTTATCTGTGTAAATCCCTGTACATGAATAAACTTTGAAAATACAAAGAATCTCTAAGGAAGAAAGGAGAGAAGTTAAAATGAATGAAAAAAAATAGCAGCAGAGCTCAGAACATAAGCCAATCCCCTGAGGCCCAGATCTTGAATGGTATTTAGGTAGCTAACTCCCACTGGGAGTTAGGCGCCTAAATGCCTTTAAAGATCTGGGCCTGAGCTAGCAAGGTCTGGGAGCACAATAGAGACACTGACCACCTCAGTTATTGTCTAGCCAAGCCAACCCCTCTAACTGACGCAGGAATGTATTTAATGGTTTCCCATAAAGCCCAGTCTCAACCTCCTTTGCCATGGGTCTGCCCCTTGTGATGTCTGTGGAAGAGGAGGGAATTCAAAGGGAACATGGGAAAGAACCCTTCACAACTATATAAATCTCTGATAAGTGAATAAATTGTCCCTGCTTCTGTGTGATGAGAAAAGATGTGACTTCAAAGTGAGTTACTTCCATGCCAGGACAGAAATGGAGGGTGGATTCAGACTCAGGATACTCTTTCCTAATATATTTTAAGTTATAATAGAAATATATAACAGGAATTGCCAGACTGGATCAGTCCTGCAGTCCAACTAGTCCAGTATGCTCTCACTGACAGTGGCCAGAACCTGGTGCTCCAGAAGAGGGTGCAAGAAACCTTGCATTAGGCAGCTGTGGGGTAATCTGACCCCACATTTAGTCTCCTCCTAATCTCCAATAGTTGTAAGTTGTTTTAAATCCTGAAGCATGAAGTCAATAGTTCTTCCAAAATTAGTTAGAATTACGACCCCTCTGGATAGCCTCATTAGCCATATAAATACCCAATCCCTTTTTGCTAAAATTTTCGCCTCAATGACATCCTGTGGCAATGAGGTTCCTTCTCTGTTTATGTATTATTTGAAAAAGTATTTCTGGCTTTACTGGTTTTGAATTTGCCACCTTTTAATTTCATTGAAAGTCTGTGTTCTTCTGTCCCGAGATACTGAGAACGGAAGCTCCCAAGCTCACTGGTTTTCAACCCTTTTTCATTTGTGGAACCCTAAACAATTTCGAATGGAGGTGTGGACCCCTTTGGAAATCATGGACATAGTCTGCGGCCCGCCATGGGTCTGAGGACCACAGGTTGAAAAGCATGGCCAGGGGTTCTCAAACTGTGGGGTTGGGACCTGAAAGTGGGTCTCAACTCCATTTTAATGGGGTCACCAGGGCTGGTGTTAGACTTGCTGGGGCCTGGGGCTGAAGCCATACCCAAGCCCCACTGCCCAGGGCCGAAGCCCAAGGGATTTCAGCCCTGGGTAAAGGGGCTCAGGCTTTAGCTTCAGCCCTGGGGGGGCCAGGTTCAGGTTACAAGCCCCCCTGCCTGGGGCTGAAGCCCTTGGCCTTCAGTTTTGACACCTCCCCACCCCCCCACACACACCCACCCCCGGGGTGGTGGGGCTCGGGCTTCAGCTTTGCACCCCCTGTCCTGGGGTCATTTAGTAATTTTGGTTGTGAGAAGTGAGTCGTGGTGCAATGAAGTTTGAGAATCCCGGCTTTAGACCATTCATTATTTTATGTGCTTTTATCATGTCCCCTCTTATTAATCTGCTTCCTAAAGTAAACAATCCCAATCTCTCCAATCTCTCTTCACAGAGAGTTTTCCCGTGGCTCTGATAATTTTTGTCACCCTTCTCTGACCCCCATCTAATTTCTGTTATTGCTTTGAACAAAGACAGAGAGAACAGCCAAGCAGCAGCAATGCTCCCAGCAGATGCAGGTCCACTGACAAAACTACAGCAAAACAGGTTAAGGCCAAATTAATCTCTGGTGTAACTTCACTGAAGTCAATGGGCTTATCCCAAGGATGAATTTACTCCTCTTCAGTTAAGTTCCCAGGCAGAGTTCAGTTTCTCTAGCATTAGCTACACTGACAATTACCTGTTCCTGACAACAGGTGTCAGCAATGGGTGAAACTGAACTGGTGCTGAACACAGTTTTATTGCAAATGCAGATAACTGTAGTCAGCATTGTTTCAGAAACCCTGGTTAAAACCAGGTACACAGGAACTGCTGTGCCTGTTTAGAATTGTGGTCTATCTACTTCAGTATCCCATTCTGACCCGTGCCAGATGTTTTAGAGGAAGGAGCAAGAAACACACTAATGGACAGTTATGGAATAATCTACACACGGGTTCTTTTTCCCTAACCTGTCAGCTAGCGGTCAGCTCATGCCATAAAGTCCTATCTAATGTAGTTGTGGATATTCTCATTATCCATACAAAGATGTTCTCTTTGTTTGAATCCTTCTAAACTCTTAGCTTCAGTGATGTTTGTGTCAATCTGTACCATAAGTTAATTATGCAGTGTTTTACCTTTTGAGGCAAATTGCCGGTACGATTATGATGAGTCCCGCACTTCCTCTTCTTGGGGGCGGGGAGGGAGGAGTCAAGGCACAGTTTCTTTATCTACTGTCCCACTAGTAACCCAGAGAAGAGTAGTGGAGAGGGAGGGCCCCGGGCCCTAGGGATAGTGGTAAACCACTTGAACTAGTGCTTCCTTCCCCTGGACTACTTCCCTCTCCTGTTCTTCAGCTTGTGGGGCTTCCTGCCCTCTCTCTCTCTCTCTGCACAAGCCAGGTGTCTCTTTGCCTAGGGTCTTGGTCTTCTAGCCAGCCAAGGCACTTCTCCAAATTCTCCTCTACTTCAACTCCTCCAAACTGCACTCCTGCTCCAACTCCAAACCACTCTGCTCCAACTCCTTCCCCTGGCTGATTGAAGCAGGTGGTTTTTATCAGGTAACTGGCTTCAGGTGCTCTAATTGGCTTCAGGTGCTTTTAAATAATCTATAGAAACCTTTCTTCTCTCTACAGGGAATAAGGCTTCTCCTCATCCTGGGACTTACATATCTCTCCTATATCACTCTCCTGCTGCCTTCTGGCCACGCTGTATCACACTTTCAATTTCATTTAATGTCCGCTTGTTTTTGTATTAGGCAAAAGTGCAGATAGGGGGGCCCGATTTAACATTTTCTATAACACTAATTATTTTGTATACCTCTCATATCCTTTTATTCATCTCCTTTCTAAACAAAACTGCCCCATCTTTTCAAACCCTCTTCATAAGAAATCTGTCTCTGCCTGTAATAGATGTCTGTTCATGCTGGGTGAGTGGTCTGTTCCCCTTTGCCCATGTGCTCTGCAACATATAGGAAATCTTCGCCAATTCAGTTAACCTGCCTCTCAAATAAGGGACCTAACTCATCATTGGTGTAACTCCACTAGCTTTAGTTGCTTTAGAAAGCATTAATTTGTCCCAATATCTTACAATATCTTCCACTGATGTCAACAAGAACCTTTCTATTCACCTGAAAAGCTTTGCAACCGGGTTACCTAGCACTTTTCATCCTTAGATCTCAAAGTACTTTAGAAAGAAAGGCAAATATCATTATTCCCATTTTATCGAGGGGGAAACTGAGGCACAGTAAAATGAAATGACTTGACCAAAGTTACACAGCAGGCCAGTGACAGAGCAGGGAACAGAACTGTCCATCAGCAGTTGCCGTCCATTTCTCTCAAATAAGTACCTTTGAGCACTGAGATAGGCATATCCGTAGTGACAGACCCCAGTCTGGAGGGTCTTATCTCAGATATGTATTTGGCATTTAATACTGATTACCAGTTTAACATCTAAATGTTTTCTGTGATAAGGTGCATTGTATTATGAAGAATTCTATAGATTCAATACAGTCAAGTAGTTGTCTAGAACCAAAAACAACTGATTAATGCTTTGCTCAAAGAGGTTTTCACAATGAAAAAAAAAATCGTAATAAAAAAATCAAATCAATATAAATGTATGTCATGGATAGCTGTAAGTTTTTCAGGTATGCCTAACTAAAGGCATTTTTATGAATTCTCACCTTAAATCCAACTCTCTTTCAGAAATTTCATCCCTTTGAGACTTTTTACAGTACTTCCATACCTGCCAATTTTTGAAACTTATAAATGGGAACATTTTAATGAGAATATTTGGACACAGTTTTTAACTCTATTGTAATATATTGGCTAGGGAGAGCTTTTAGCAGGAACAGAACTGAGGAATTACAGATTGCTCTTTAAAAGGGGGGTGGGGGGAGGTGTAGACAAATCCTGTCCCTCTCCCCTTGCAGTAAGGCCTAGCAGGAATAGTTTTAATCCATCATGGCTGCAGAAGCTGTTGGGAGTGGCGGTGGGTTAGAATCATAGAATATCAGGGTTGGAAGGGACCTCAGGAGGTCATCTAGTCCAACCCCCTGCTCAAAGCAGGACCAATCCCCAATTAAATCATCCCAGCCAGGGCTTTGTCAAGCCTGACCTTAAAAACTTCTAAGGAAGGAGATTCTACCACCTCCCTAGGTAACGCATTCCAGTGTTTCACCACCCTCCTAGTGAAAAAGTTTTTCCTAATATCCAACCTAAACCTCCCTCACTGCAACTTGAGACCATTACTCCTTGTCCTGTCCTCTTCTACCACTGAGGATAGTCTAGAACCATCCTCTCTGGAACCACCTCTCAGGTAGTTGAAAGCAGCTATCAAATCCCCTCTCATTCTTCTGCAGACTAAACAATCCCAGTTCCCTCAGCCTCTCCTCATAAGTCATGTGTTCCAGACTCCTAATAATTTTTGTTGCCCTTCGCTGGACTCTCTCCAATTTATCCACATCCTTCTTTTAGTGTGGGGCCCAAAACTGGACACAGTACTCCAGATGAGGCCTCATCAATGTCGAAGAGAGGGGAATGATCACATCCCTCGATCTGCTCGCTATGCCCCTACTTATACATCCCAAAATGCCATTGGCCTTCTTAGCAACAAGGGCACACTGCTGACTCATATCCAGCTTCTCGTCCATTGTCACCCCTAGGTCCTTTTCTGCAGAACTGCTGCCTAGCCATTCGGTCCCTAGTCTGTAGCGGTGCATTGGGTTCTTCCGTCCTAAGTGCAGGACCCTGCACTTATCCTTATTGAACCTCATCAGATTTCTTTTGGACCAATCCTCCAATTTGTCTAGGTCCCTCTGTATCCTATCCCTCCCCTCCAGCATATCTACCACTCCTCCCAGTTTAGTATCATCCGCAAATTTGCTGAGAGTGCAATCCACACCATCCTCCAGATCATTTATGAAGATATTGAAGGGTTGGGGGAGAAGGGGGATTAATATTACTTCTACATTAACAACATTAACTTCTGAAAGGAATTCTTGGGGTGAAATCCTGGTCCCATTAAAGTCAATGGCAAAACTCCCAGTGACCTCAAAAGCACCAGGATTTCACCGTCAGTCGATATCTACCAGGTGTCCAGGGAACATGCTGCAGATATCGGTGCCTCTACCTCTCCCCCAACATGCCCTCTCCAGTAGTTACAGGGGGATTTCCATAGATTCCAAAGTGGACAGCATGCACCAGACTCACCTCTGCCCTTCTTCCATGCTCTCACCCCAGATGCTCCAATCTTGCTTGCTCCACCCACGTAAATGGAGGCGTGTACATGTATCAATCTAGCCCATTCTTATTAATGAATCACAAGTTATGTGAATTCCTATCTAATTTTAGGAAAACAAAAGAAATGGCTTGGCCCGCCATTCATGTATTACTCAGTATGAAATACTGGCAGAATACATTAGCTGTACAAAATAGCTGAAAGTAAATACACCTTTACCTAGTGAGTTGGGAAACAAAGCTCAGGATGAGCAGAATGTTCTAAAGCGAGATTATGTACATTCCAAAGACATGAGTGCTTCATCTATTAAAGAAAACCTACTCATTAATTAAGGTTGTTGCACTGAGACAGGAAAGAGGCTACAAGAGACACAAGAAAGAACACCAACGGAAAGAATTCAAAATCAGGCATCTTTAAGAAGTAAGGAAACAGCCCAAGAAGAGTGAAAGTACTCAAAGAACAGAAGAATAGGAGAACAAGGCACAAAAATCCAAAGGAGACAGAAAACAGAAAGAAGGACTAGAGAAAATAAGAAAAGTCATCAAGGTCATTCATAATAAAAGAAATCACTGAAATGTACAAGCTATGTTCTGTTCATTTATATGGGGTTTGCGTGTGTGTGTTGTTTTTTTGGGTTTTTTTTTTTTTTTTGCAGTCATTAAAATAGGTTCTCAACAGTAAAGAATATCTTTAAGTTTTATATATATATATATATATATATATATTTTACAGCAAGACAACTAATTCCTTAACTTTGCAGTGAAAATGAAAACGGTCAGGCACTCAATAAAATGGGAAAGTATCAGGATTAGGTTAGTGAGCACATTTGTCTGATTAATCTTCTCTGTAAACAGTTATTTGTAATGGTCCATCAGTCTACAGTGTCAACTCATGTTAGCAGTTGAATAGCTAACCAGTTCTCAAACATTTTTTTTAATAGAAACAACCATAAACCCACAAAATAAAGTACTCTAGTCACATGATAATCCCTGATCATTAAGAAAAATATGTTCAGAATGTTCAAAACATCTGGTGACAAGTCCTGTTTCAGAGAATTCATGGAGTTTATAGACTTATTATCATGAAATACTAATGTGAGAATTGAATTATATCAGGAGAAAAGGTCACATGCATACATAATAAAAAGTTGTTAAAGTTTTTCAAATAGCAAGGAAAAAATGAATCTGCACAGTAGTGACTGAAAGTTGTTAATGCTTGGCAACCTGTATGTGTTTGGCAGAGAACCTGTATGTGAAATTAATTGTTGGTCTCAATACAGCTAGTAGTAAACAGGAGCTATATCACAAAAATCTACCATGACATTTGGTGATGAATCTCAGAGGATATAACAGGTTGAGCTACCAAAGAAAAAGTGATCATGGAAGCCAAACCAACCGCCCCTCCCAGAGCTGGTCCTTTAAGAACTACTTCAAAATATACAGCATGGCAGTAGGGTAGGGTGACCAGATGTCAAGATTTTACAGGGACAGTCCCGATATTTGGGGCTTTGTCTTATGTAGGTGCCTATTACCCCCCACCTCCTGTCCCAATTTTTCACACTTGCTGTCTGGTCACCCTACAGTAGGGGAAGGTTTATTTTGCCACTGCCTATGCTCTATCAGTCATATGGTTAAATACAGGCCTTCATTCTCCGCGCCTGCCAAGTCAATACCTTGATTCACTTAAAAAAGAAAAAAAAAAAGGAAAAAAAGACCAATATATAAGTGAATTCTAGAAGTTAGTTTTTATTCTGCCTTTTTGTTGAATAGGGTCATAGTAGGGGAGGAGGCAAATAAAAACCTTTTCAGATTTTTGGTATCATGATGCAGGGCATAAGCCAATCATAACCTGCCTGAGGTTAAGAAATACTACTGTGGGCAGATTACTACATAATATTAATAATAGGAATTGTTGCACCCGCCCTTTAAAGCATCAGGTGCTAGCCACCGTCATGGACAGGATACAGACTAGACAGGACCACTGGTCTGTCACAAGACTGTAATTCTTCTGTCCCTGTGTTATTTACTAGAATTGGGCCAATAATTCACAATCAATAATTTATTAGATAACTATTCACTTTTTTCTTTTGTGAACTGTCCTCAAACAAACTGCAAAATTCTCAGATATATCTCTTATTCGACAATTTCTACTGTGACTAATTCTTGCTCTGGAGATTGTGCACAAAGAGTTCATTAAGATTAGCAATTTGCAAATTTGTGCTGTGTTGGTGAGTTATGTATATCACATGGCATTGCTTTTGGTTTCTGTGACCTCCACTCTTAATCCCCATCAATAACAAAGGAGTTAAGCAGCTGCTCTGAGCCCAGGCACCTCCACCCTGCCACCCCTGCAAAGCATGCATGACTTGGAGGAGGAGTGTCAAATGAGAATAGGCCAGCAGACAGTGGAGGGGAACTGATCTATACCCTGTGTGCCTGCTCTCTGAGGTTTGGCTGTTGCTAAGCCCAGAGGGAAGAAATTTGTGATTCTCAGGTCTGAGATATTATCTTTGATTCCAGTTATTTAATGTAAGTACTTGACCCACTGGGAATGTGGAGAGTGGTAGGAAATGATCCAGAGAGGCCTTCCTGAAATTCCAGGAGGCGGGTGGGCACAAACCCACCCACATCTAAAGGTCCCTCCCCCGAGCCTTGTGGAAAGAACCACTGGGCCTGGGATTCAACCGATGACTGGGGACAACTAAGGAATAGGGTCAGGAGTGAGGTCATAGGTTCAAAACTAGGGATCAAAAAGAGGGACACTGAGCAGAGAACCCCAGCCAGCACCCACTGCTCGTCAAAGCTGTATAGGGAGCCAGCAGACACCACCCAAAAGGAACTCTGCCCGGATACATGAGACAAGGGAGAAACAGAAATAAGCCCCACAGTTGCAGAGCACCTCCCCATCCAGCATCCTCCTCCTGGTGTTGTAGATGGCTACGTTGGCCAGTGCCAGGAAGAGCTTGAAGAGGAGGTCTCGCGATTTCGTGGGGCCACCGATTAGGTGTGCATATACAAAAAGGTGTGGGGGAAAGTGCAGCCAGAACCTCAACAGGATGCTCTGGAGGAGCCAGAATAGGGGCTGTAACGTGGTGCATTCCAGCTAGGCATGTGCCAGGTTCTCCCTCATGCCTCAAAATGGACAGGCGACGGGGATGGGGCTGAACCGTGTCAGATACACGCCCATGTTCAGAGGTCCATGAAGGAGGGAGCAGTGTAGAGCTTTAGGGTGCAGGTCTTAGTTGTTTACACTGGGCCCTGGATCAGAATCTGGTGGAGAGGGTGGGCCTGGGTTTCCCTACCGATCTCTAGTGGGTGCTGGAGGCAGAAGTGTACTGCTTATATGGGGAGTCTAGAGGAGGGACGGTCCTGAGAACAGAAGGGTCAAGATCCTGAGACCTCAACCCAGAAGAAGAACAGAGTGCTGCCCCAGTGCTGGACCCTTTATACACCCTGAAAAGGATGGACATAAAACATGTGATCCAGCTGGCAGGATGAGTCATGGAAGGGGCAGAGCGCTGCAGGACCAGAGTGGCTGCCAACAGGGGGCGCCAGGGAAGAAGAGAACTTTGCAAGCCCTGCCTGACCACTGAGTGGTGTCTTCAGAGAGTGATCTCCCTTACAGTACTTGATGGGATCATGTATATAAGTAAAAGCAAAGTGTGAACTGCAGATTTTTAATATGATGAACATATAATGCAAAAACTGGAAAATATGAGAGCATAAAAAATACTTTTTGCTAAGCGTTTGTACTAGGAAATCTCAAGCATTCAAATGTTTACAGAATAAGGACACAAAAGGGTTGTGTCAAATCAAAGCTTGCTGTCAAATTCAAACTTCAAATACTCAGACTAAATACTAAAGACTTATTAGCCAATCTGTCCTAAATGACTCCTGTGTAATCCCATCTAAAGGTCATATTCTGCCACCCTTATTTAGGAGTACCTTACTCTGCGAGAGTGGCAGAATCTGGCGTTTAGATGTCAGAAAAAATTGCACATCATTTACAGCCATCTGTGATGGGGTATACAAACCGCACACTGGGCCCAAGTAGCCCCACCCCTCCGAGCCTGCCAAGCACACCCCAGCTGGTAGAGTTGCCAATTTTGGTTGGATGTATTCTTGGAGGTTTCCTCACAAGACATAATCTTTAATTAAAGATTAATCTCTAATTCCTGGAGATTTCAGGACAATCCTGAAGGGTTGGCAATCCTATCAGCTGGAGGAGCCTGCTGACAGCAGCTGAGAAATCCAGGCACAGGCTGTGGGACAGGCTGCAGGAGAGAAGAATCCTTCTCCAGGAAACGAGACAGAAGGGGGAGACTGAGAGAGAACCACAGAGCGGATAAGGCCCCTCCAGGCAGTGCCTTCTCCAACCACCACCTGCAGGGCCCTGCTCATTTGAATTTTTTGTGAAGCTATTGCCTGTTTGGACTACAGGGGCCAGTGGGCCACACCCCAAACTGAAGGAGCACATTGGTAGGAAGTAGCTGAGCTGCAATCTGGTGGAGAGAGGGATGGCCTGGGTCCCCCTAACATTCCCCACTTAAGGCCCAGATACAGGGGCAGCACAAATGCTGTGGCCTGGAGTCAGGAACCAGGCACCACTACTCCCCTTTGCAACAGAGGCAGAGAGTGGAGGTCAGGTGCACTAACAATCAGACCTGGCCCTCTGGGCATCCTATCACATGGTACAACCCCACTAATGATAGTGGGGGCAGAATTTGGCCTCACATGCATTTCTTCTATTGGAGTTTTGCAGTACCATTTTCTTAACTATTGTTTGCTAATTCTGGTATTGACCTTCCTTTGAGGAAGCAGGTCTCTTTTGAGGACGGTATTAGCTGAATTTTTCAAAATGATATAATAAAAAACTATATTAAGGCCCAAATGTTTGTGGTGTATTCCTTTGGCTTGAGACCAAGTGATATTATTTCCAGAAATGGCTGAGGTTGCTGCTATATACATGTACCAGAACATTCCATACACTTTATGGAGGTAGCCTGACTCACTGATTTGGTCTGTTTTATAAAAAGAATGTTTTCTGCTGTTACACAAATATAAGAATAATTAATCAAACAATACATGGACCAGTCACTAGCAGGCTAGATCTCCCAATGTATGGTTGCTGTAATGGGATGCATTGACAGTCTAACATTTGTGATGCTCCACAGTTCTTGTGAAAAAAGCTCAGAAGAATTCAGTGCATAAAGAAGCTGCTCCGGCTGACTTCTGAGGAAGCAAGAGAAGACCAGTAGCATAGCTGGTGGGGTGGGGGGAGGAGGGGGGCAGCAGCCACTCCCACACCGAGCAGAAGTGGTGCCTTTTTAATTACTTGGCGCATTTCAAACTTTTACTCACCCAGCGGCATTGTGGTGGCGGAGAGCGTGTGTGTGGGGGTGTCCTGCAGTGCCAAAGACCGGAGCGAGTGAAGGAGCCGTCGCCAAAGTGCTGCTGAAGACCCGGAGCACCGCCGGGTGAGTACCAGGGGGTGTCACATTTTTTTATCTCTGCTCCCCCTGGTTTTTCCACCTGGCTATGCCACTGGAGAAGACCCAAGCAGTAGTACTGGCATGTTCTGTCAACCACCCATAGCAACTTCAGCCTGGATTGAAGGAAGAAAGACTATTGGAATTCTGATGGTGCACTGGCTTTATTTAAAAGGGGACAATTTTTAGGAGTTACAGTAGGAGAGAGAATGTGCAATGGGCAAAAATTAAGTCTATGATGTTTCCATATAGAGTATTGTCGACAAAAGCCAGCTTTCGTTGACAAAATAGTGAAGGTGTACATGCTACAATATTCATTCCGCCACCAGAACTCTCCTGCTTTGCTGACAAAATAAAACCACCTCGACAAAAAGCATAGAGCTTTTTGCGGCAAAGTTATATTGACAAAGTTTCAGTGTAGACACTGTGCTTGGTTATGTCACTGTAAATGGCCTCCAGGAGGTGTCCCACAATGCCCATCCTGACCACTGTGGTCAGCAGTTTGAATTCTGCTGCCCTGCACCATAGGCGCCGACTCCACTCCCCGACCTGCACATTTGCGTTAAGGCAGCCGCAATGATGGACTTCTCAACTCCAAACTGATTCACAACTGACCAGTAGCAGACTGGAGTCGCCAGCTTCCACACAGCGATCACCACACACTTCTCCACAGAGAGGGCAGCTTTCATTTTGGTGTCCTTGGGCTGCAGCGCTAGGGCAAGCTCTACACTCAGGTCCAGGGAGGTGGTTTTCTGCAGCCACTGCTCGTCATCCCAGATCTGCATAACAGTGCCATCCATCCACTCCGGGCTTGTTTTCTGAGCCCAAAAGCAATGATCCACCATGAGCAGCTGCTCCATTAATGCCGAAAGTAATATGGTGTTGTTTCTTTCCATGGCACACAGCAGCTCAGGCACCTCTGATTCCTGTCCAGTTTGGGAGTTCATGATATACTGCATGCCCAGCTGCAGTATGGTCATAACAGTGACCACAAAAGTGGAGAGCAGTTCAGGAGCTATCCTTTTAGACAGAGATGGCAGGCACACAGTAAATAGGGGCCATTGAACCATGTCATGAAGTGCAGTCAGAAGCCCATGGAATGATGGGATGGGAGAAAACTGCATCATGGGACATTGAGCCTGCACTCATGATGCACTGCGATCCATTCCGCCTTCCCACAACTTCCAGTGGCAGAAGGCGGCAAGTAGCACAGTGGGATAGTTACCCACAGTGCACTGCTCTCTCTGTCAACGCTAGAACACCAGCTGTGGATGCACTCTGCCAACAGAAGGAGCATTGTGTGAACATGCACAAGTGATATAATTATACCGTTTTTTTATTGTCAGTATAACTTGTGTTGACAAAACTCTGTAGCGTAGACAAGACTTAAGACATGAACAGATGAGTCATGTGACTGAGGATTCGACAGGCAAAGGGGGAAGTGAGATCCTGTGAATAACAGTAGATGTTCCAACAAATGTTTGGTCTGTTAGACCTCTCTCATTCCTCTAATAGAGGAGTCTTCCACCTAGAAAGACCACATGTTAACTTTAGTGTCAGTTGTGGATCACATAGAGGCATGTACTTTAGACAGATTATCAAGAGTATTTTTCTGGCCTCAGGGCTAATGAGTAATCTCTCTGGTGGACTGGCAAAATTCAAAAGGTTCATAATAATAAAGAGTGAAATAAAAAGTTTTGAGAGTATGGGATGTACATTTACTTTAATGTAAATTAAGAGATCTAACAGCAGGGTTTCCATGAATTCACGTTTTCTCAAGTGGATACCCTTAAGGAAAAGATTGAATATGCAAGATTGAATTTCCATTTAATTAATTTATTTATTTAACAGTCTGAAAATAAAAGCTTGGAAGAATTCTCTAACATGCTGATCATGGATCAATTCTTGAGAATTTTCTCTGAGCATGCCAAGTTGTAGATGTAACACCAAACAGAAAATGGTAAAAGAGCAGTTTCTGGGTTGGAGAGTTTCCCATTTATCTGATAAGATTATGAACAATTACAAAGGAGAGGTAAAAAGAAAAGGAGTACCTGTGGACCTTAGAGACTAACCAATTTATTTGAGCATAAGCTTTCATGAGCTACAGCTCACTTCATCGGATGCATGCTGTGGAAAGTGTAGATCTTTTTATACACACAAAGCATGAAAAAATACCTCCCCCCACTCCACTCTCCTGCTGGTAATAGCTTATGTAAAGTGATCACTCTCCTTACAATGTGTATGATAATCAAGGTGGGCCATTTCCAGCACAAATCCAGGTTTTCTCACACACACCCCCACACACACACACAAACCCACTCTCCTGCTGGTAAAAGGAGAGGTATAGACTATACAGGTCTCTTCCCCGTCCCCAAAATGTAGATACTATAGTTTAGCACAGAGAAGCAAATCAAAGAGTCACCAGAATTAAAACACTATTGTTAACCATTTGCAAAGGCAGAACACCTTACTCCACTCTGCCATAGGAAAGGTAAGGAGCTGGCCACACTGCCAACAGACCTGCACTCATTTCTGGCTAGATTGTGTGTTTTAGCCACAGCTCACATTGAACTGGAGATAGGGCAGCTTCCATAGCACTAGGGATGTGCACTCAGTAGTGCTTTCTCATTCATGCTTCTACATGGCGCAGCGTGTGCTCTCCATGGCAGTCCAGCTCTAGGAGGAGGTACATGGAACCTTGTTCACACCACTCGAGTCTCTGTGACCTATAGGATTTCTGGTGCCACTGCTGGTATTAAGGTTCTATAATTCTGTGCCCCCGAAACGTAAGAACTGGAATGTGCCCAGCTCCTGCTTAGGAATATGTAAATGGAGAAGTTCACAGCATGTCAAAAAAACTGCACTACTGAACATATCCTGTGACCCTTTCTACACTTACACTTTTAGCTCTTGCCAACTGTTTCCAGCATTGTACTTCTAAGTGCATGGTGGTTTTAACCCTCTTTGACAGTTGTATTACTCAGGTAAAAATCAATGGACACTTGGTTAGAAGTGCTCATCTTCCTTGGTAGTCTTTAAACTTTGATTAGACCTGAGCTAGGGCTTTTAAAACATGTCTATAGCAGGCACAATTGACCTCATTAACCTTACTCTAAACAGAACCATTCCTTGTAATCTTTTCCTCTTCTTTTGAGTCTTTGTATCATCAATCTTTCAAAATATAAAGAAAGGTGAGTGCTTCCCAAGCTTAACTAACTGCAAAAATAATTACTCTCCAAAAAAAGGAAGAGAAAGGAAATTGGTGCATTTGGTATTCATTATTAAAATGATTAAATATTCAAAGGTGATGCATTCCAGAAATATTTCCATCCCTAATACAAAGTAAAATTTTTTGCACAGATAGAAATGTCCTCTGAATTAACAGATTAGGAGCCAGGCCACTTCTGTAATTCCATTAAATAAAAATGGTATGAATGCATAAGAACAATTTAAGTCAGTGAAAAATAAGTCAACTTATATTAGCTGAGAATCTGGCCCCAAACACCCACAAATGAACTCTTACCATTCTGGCACCGATAATGTGGCTGTTTGTTTAAAGTATGCTGTGTAAAAGATGCTGGGAAAATTTGTTCAAGGGGATTTCGGGGAATGTGATTATTTTTCATATGCTAGCTGCATTGACAGAAAGGAACCTTAGGCATCTACATAATTTTCTCCTTTTGAACTTTATGGGTGACAATCCTGAAGACCTACAGCTATTATTGGAGAAACTTGGGTAGCTAAGAAAGCATAATGTACTGGATCTCCCTGTCATAAAGAAAACAAAGGTGTCAAAGATTTAAATCAGAGAAAAGTTAAATAACCTCCCAAATTATGACATCACTGCTGGAGGAAATGCAAGTATCAAGTATAAGAAATAGTCTGTCTTGTTACTCAAAGGCTTACTCCTTTTACCCAGATCTGAAAATAATTAAAGAAAAGGGTGATAAACTAATCTAAAACAAAATGGGTTTTTATAGGATAATAGGATAGAGCAATATCTGAGAACAAGCAGAACTTGATTTACCTTACTAATGTGCTCCAAAAAAATAAGTTAAACCTAAAGACGGTAAAGCTTTTTTGGACTGTAAATTCATAGGCTAAGGCTAAGGAAGTATAAAATTTATCCTCCCAAGCCATAACCCAAGATGAGATACCTAGGAGCCAAGATGTGAATCCTGCTCAAACTCAAGGTTGAGGAAAATGTTCTCTGGATGCAACGAGGTTTTTTAGGATCTTCCAAAATCAGGAACAAAACACACCTTTGCCAAAAAACTGTCTCCTCTCCACATGCAACCCAAAAATATTGGGGAGATTGGTTACAGGAGGCCACAATACTCTCATCCCAAACCTCAACTCATCTTCCAAAAGCCTGGGAGAAGTTATGAGACTTAGTGGTTTACCCTGGAGGTCGAGAGATTTGGCTGTTGCAGACTAGGGTGGGAGAGTGTATTCTAAAATCTTGGGGCTGTTGTGGAAAAATTTCCTGGCAACAGTTCCTTCCCTCTTAAATCAAAGGGATTTCAGCTCACGTGCATTTGCTCACCATATTTGTGGCACCAAAGCAGAGAGATGGCTTTTCAAATAGGCCCAAAGCCATTTATTAACAATCTTCTTCCCTCCCATTGTCCCTCCAGAAAAAAGAAACACCCATACTCACACCTTAACCAATGATCAATCATTCTGATAAGCGCAAGTGTTTGCTTTATAAAGTACCAAGCAGGATTCCAATTGCTGAATAGCTACAGACTGCATCTGTCTGCTTTTCTCCAGCCAGGGTTTTGCCTTTGCACAGACAGACACTTCCTTTTGTTCCAGTTATAACTTCAGTCAGCTGTAGAGTTGCCAACCCTCCCAGATTGGCCGGGAGTCTCCTGGAATCAGCCTCGGTCTCCTGGTGGCTACTGAAAGCAATCTGGGAGATTTTAATAGACCGCTAAAAGTCCCATCGGTGGCACAGCGGGGCTAAGGCAGGCTCCCTACCTGCCCTGGCTCTGCGTGGCTCCTGGAAGTGACCGGCAGATCCCTCCAGCTCCTAGACACAGGGTCGGTCAGGTGGTCTCTGCGTGCTGCCTGCCCTGAGCCCCGGTTCCGCAGCTCCCATAGGCCAGGAACTGTGGCCAATGGGAGCTATGGGGGTGATGCCTGCAGGCAGTGGCAGTGCACAGAGCCACCTGGCCACCTCTAGGAACCTAGGAGTCAGACATGTCAGTCACTTCCGGGAGCCTCCTGAGATAAGCGGCGCCCAGCTGGAGCCCGCACCCCAACCCTCCAACCCAGCCCTGAGCCCCCTCCTGCACCTAAACTCCCTCCCAGAGCCCACACCCCTCACCCCCTCCTGCATTCCAACCCTCTGCCCCAGGCTCAGCCCAGAGCCCCCTCCCACACTTCAAACCCCTTGGCCCCATCCCCCAGCCCAGAGCCTGCACCCCCTCCTGCACCCCAACCCCCTGCCCCAGCCCAGTGAAAGTGAGTGAGGGTGGGGGAGAATGAGCAATGAAGGGAGGGGGAATGGAGTGAGCAGGGATCGGGGCCTCGGAGAAGGGACATGGCATGGGCATGGCAGAGGCATGGCCACAAGGAAGGGACAGGGCAAGGGTGTTTGGGTTTGTGCGATTAGACAGTTGCCAACCCTAGTCAGCTGCTATAACCCTGAAGAGGTCCGTTTATTGGAGGGGGAAAGCGGTGGTGGCAAAATTCCTTCTTTCCTGTTAGTTATACTTAAAATTGTGTTTTTATGAAATGAGGAGGCTAAGGTTTTTGGTTGGGCTTTTATTTTATTTTATTTTATTTTTGTTTTGTTAAAGAAAAAGGATAGCCTCCCTGCCCCTTGTGGCACCCAGGCTGGAGCAGATCAGCCTGTGCCATGAGTTCAGTGTCAGGCTTAAACAGTTAACAATAAACAGATACAAGATTTGGCTGTCTGCACCTTTAAACTATAAACAAACACAAAAGGGGACTGCTTAGTCACAGTGCTTAAGCAAAGGCCCTAGGGCTCTAGGGTAGCACTGAGCAGCTCTTCTCTCATCCCAGCACTAGAGGAAAGCAGGCAAGCCTTCTTAACCATACTGCTGGCTCCCTACTAGTCTGGATCTCCTCCAGTCCCTTCTAGGCCTCAAAAACTAAGTCTCATTGGTAGCCCAGGCTGAGCGGATTTTTTTTTAAGCAAGGAGGTCCAGAAGGGGGTAGAGAAGGCCTCAGATCTCATTACACTTATGATTCAAATGACTGGAGGAGTTACTGCCCGAAGGGTCAAAGCTTTGTAGTGGTCCTGGTTGTGCTGAGAAATAAAAAGAAGGAACAGGTAGACTGTGGCTGACTAGCTGGAGAAAGAAGAAATGAAAGGGAGATACGTTTACATGGAGCTTCCTTGCTGTGAATCAAAACCTACATCCCCACTGGCAAATACAGTGAGAAGGGTGGTCAGCTTGAAATGTGACATGCTACTCTCACTCACGTCGCCTGCTACATATTGGGTTCTATCTTCAGAGCTAAGAAATAATTTCCCAACATCCACTTACAGGACCTTTGTTCTTAAGACCATTAAAACAAAGACAAAAATGAAGAATAGGTCTAATGCTCTGCTGACCAAACTCAATGGCGAAATCTTATGGCCTGTGGTATTCAGGAGGTCTGACAAGATGATTATCAAGGTTCCTTCCATTGTTGTTTCTTATTTCTATTATGGTAGTACTTAGAATTAGGGGAGCACTGGGCAAACAAGTAACAAACAATAGTAATAAAACTTAATTCTTACACAGTGTTTTTCATCCATAGATCTCAAAGCACTTTACCAAGGAGGTCAACATCATTATTCCCATTTTACAAATCAGGAAACTGAGGCACACAGAGAGAAAGTAACTTATCCAACATAATCCTATGGCAGAGCTGGGAACAGAACCCAAGTCTCCTGAGTGACAGTCCAGTGCCCTAGGTCACACTGACTCCAAGAGGATGGTACCTGTCCTACACATCTTCTAGTGTAGGTGTGAGATGGGATACAACACGTGAACCAGACACACAGGCCCTTATGACCTTAATATTTCTTAAGGCCCCTCCAGTGAGCCCTGGTCAGAACTGGTTCCTTTCTGGCACTGTGCTTCTTCTTTAAAGAAAAAACACTCAAAGTTTTTCTTCCAAATGCATAAAATTGGATTGTGGTCAAAATTATATCCCACAAAATGTGGTTTGAACTAGGGAAAATGCTTTGTTTGAACCCTTGCCTGCATACTGTCTTCATGATTTTATCTTTTTTTAATCTTGTTCTTAATGTTTGTGCTGTATTTGCTTGACTAATTTTAACACTTTACTCTTTCCATGTTTTTGGTGCTCTGGATTTTATTAAGTTTATCCTGTCACTGTGATTATAGATTAATTGCTATTGATTTCTAAAGAAAACATATTTTGATATATGCTTTTGACTAAATATGATTATTTTCACTGTCATTTTTAGAGTCTATTAATCTTAGAAAGTCATTTTGCTGTCTTTTCAGACAATCTGCTAATCTCACTTGCATTTTTATCAGGTATTTGATTTCCACAGTGTTCTTTGTGATCTAATTCCACTGTTAAGCCCAAAAGACCCAGATGCTCCTCCACATATGTGAGAGGAGGCAACCTCAAACCCAGAATCCAAGCTCAAGGGACAGAGATGGGACAGTGCCTACTCAACACCATGTTCTCCTGTTCCTGTGTAGTCCCTGTGTTGGAGCTTCATATTGATCCAGGCCTGTGGCTGTGGGTGTCATCAGGTGCCAGCTTTTTCTTCCCTTCCCTTCACCTTCCAACTCACTAAGACTGCCACCCACACACTCCAAGAGGACTCTGGGGACAGCAGGCAGTATAGGAGCCCCTCGCAGCATGGCTTGCAGGAACCGTACTGTCAAGAGGAGGCAGGGAGCCAGGTAGCTGTGTACCAATTACAGGTACTGGGGTAGGCAAGTGGCTATGAAGAGGCAAGGAACCTCTTTGTGAATAGAAAAGGAGTACTTGTGGCACCTTAGAGACTAACCAATTTATTAGAGCATAAGCTTTCGTGAGCTACAGCTCACTTCATCAGATGCATATCGTGGAAACTGCAGCAGACTTTATATATACACAGAGAATATGAGACAATACCTCCTCCCACCCCACTGTCCTGCTGGTAATAGCTTATCTAAAGTGATCATCAGGTGGGCCATTTCCAGCACAAATCCAGGTTTTCTCACCCTCCACCCCCCCACACAAATTCACTCTCCTGCTGGTGATAGCCCATCCAAAGTGACAACTCTTTACACAATGTGCATGACAATCAAGTTGGGCTATTTCCTGCACAAATCCAGGTTCTCTCACATCCCCCCCACCCCCATACACACACAAACTCACCCTCCTGCTGGTAATAGCTCATCCAAACTGACCACTCTTCAAGTTTAAATCCAAGTTAAACCAGAACATCTGGGGGGGGGGGGGGTAGGAAAAAACAAGAGGAAACAGGCTACCTTGCATAATGACTTAGCCACTCCCAGTCTCTATTTAAGCCTAAATTAATAGTATCCAATTTGCAAATGAATTCCAATTCAGCAGTTTCTCGCTGGAGTCTGGATTTGAAGTTTTTTTGTTTTAAGATAGCGACCTTCATGTCTGTGATTGCGTGACCAGAGAGATTGAAGTGTTCTCCAACTGGTTTATGAATGTTATAATTCTTGACATCTGATTTGTGTCCATTTATTCTTTTACGTAGAGACTGTCCAGTTTGACCAATGTACATGGCAGAGGGGCATTGCTGGCACATGATGGCATATATCACATTGGTGGATGTGCAGGTGAACGAGCCTCTGATAGTGTGGCTGATGTTATTAGGCCCTGTGATGGTGTCTCCTGAATAGATATGTGGGCACAGTTGGCAACGGGCTTTGTTGCAAGGATAAGTTCCTGGGTTAGTGGTTCTGTTGTGTGGTATGTGGTTGTTGGTGAGTATTTGCTTGTAGGTGTTTGTCTCTGTCTGAGGGGTTGGAGCAAATGCGGTTGTATCGCAGAGCTTGGCTGTAGACGATGGATCGTGTGGTGTGGTCAGGGTGAAAGCTGGAGGCATGCAGGTAGGAATGCTAATAAACAATGGTCACATAAACACCACCCTATACCGGAAACCTACTGACCGCTATTCCTACCTGCATGCCTCCAGCTTTCACCCTGACCACACCACACGATCCATCGTCTACAGCCAAGCTCTGCGATACAACCGCATTTGCTCCAACCCCTCAGACAGAGACAAACACCTACAAGATCTCTGTCAAGCTTTCTTACAACTACAATACCCACCTGCAGAAGTAAAGAAACAGATTGATAGAGCCAGAAGAGTTCCCAGAAGTTACCTACTACAGGACAGGCCTAACAAAGAAAATAACAGAACGCCACTAGCCGTCACCTTCAGCCCCCAACTAAAACCCCTCCAACGCATTATTAAGGATCTACAACCTATCCTAAAGGATGACCCAACACTCTCACAAATCTTGGGAGACAGGCCAGTCCTTGCCTACAGACAGCCCCGCAACCTGAAGCAAATACTCACCAACAACCACATACCACACAACAGAACCACTAACCCAGGAACTTATCCTTGCAACAAAGCCCGTTGCCAATTGTGCCCACATATCTATTCAGGGGACACCATCACAGGGCCTAATAACATCAGCCACACTATCAGAGGCTCGTTCACCTGCACATCCACCAATGTGATATATGCCATCATGTGCCAGCAATGCCCCTCTGCCATGTACATTGGTCAAACTGGACAGTCTCTACGTAAAAGAATAAATGGACACAAATCAGATGTCAAGAATTATAACATTCATAAACCAGTCGGAGAACACTTCAATCTCTCTGGTCACGCAATCACAGACATGAAGGTCGCTATCTTAAAACAAAAAAACTTCAAATCCAGACTCCAGCGAGAAACTGCTGAATTGGAATTCATTTGCAAATTGGATACTATTAATTTAGGCTTAAATAGAGACTGGGAGTGGCTAAGTCATTATGCAAGGTAGCCTATTTCCCCTTGTTTTTTCCTCCCCCCCCCCAGATGTTCTGGTTTAACTTGGATTTAAACTTGAAGAGTGGTCAGTTTGGATGAGCTATTACCAGCAGGAGAGTGAGTTTGTGTGTGTATGGGGGTGGGGGGGATGTGAGAAAACCTGGATTTGTGCAGGAAATAGCCCAACTTGATTGTCATGCACATTGTGTAAAGAGTTGTCACTTTGGATGGGCTATCACCAGCAGGAGAGTGAATTTGTGTGGGGGGGTGGAGGGTGAGAAAACCTGGATTTGTGCTGGAAATGGCCCACCTGATGATCACTTTAGATAAGCTATTACCAGCAGGACAGTGGGGTGGGAGGAGGTATTGTTTCATATTCTCTGTGTATATATAAAGTCTGCTGCAGTTTCCACGATATGCATCTGATGAAGTGAGCTGTAGCTCACGAAAGCTTATGCTCTAATAAATTGGTTAGTCTCTAAGGTGCCACAAGTACTCCTTTTCTTTTTGCGAATACAGACTAACACGGCTGTTACTCTGAAACCTGTCTTTGTGAATAGACCTTTCCTTCTGGTAGCTCCTCTAAGATCCACAGAGTTAGGGGGCCAAGTGCCCTGCTGTTTCATGGGGCAAATTCCCTCCTTTATGGAAATGGTGAATGCAAACAAGTGGCATTTCCAATCCCCTATTGTTTTTCCCTAATAGGGGAGCATGGAGGCCCCAAGCTTTTTGAGAGACTTAGGGCAAAATCATTTTTTCACAGAACTCTTCCTCTTTTCTGGACTATTACTAAGATGAGGTAACCATTGTGAATGTTATCACTTTGAATTATATGGAAACCAGGACCGGCTCTAGGTTTTTTGCCGCCCCAAGATCCGAGAGCACAACTGCCCAAGCAAAAAAAAAAAGAGTGGCCGGAATGCTGTCCCTGGAATTGTGCCACCCCAAGCATGTGCTTGCTTTGTTGGTGCCTAGAGGCGGTCCTGATAGAAACAGGGGCAATTAACTTTTAGACAGTTGCTCATTTGCACTTATTTCAGCTCTCCCATTTCAATATGTCCATGTACTGAAGTCAACAGCACATACTTTCTTCAGCCAACTTTTAAAAATTGTGTTCATCAGCTCACTGAGCATACATGTTTATTTTCACATTTGATTTTTTTTCTTCACTTAACAGTAGGTTGCGTTTTGCACTGCATCTGCTTTTTCTTTGCTTTCAGACTCTGAAAGCTGTGTTCATGGGGTAAGTTTCTAAAATATAGAATTATGTGGCAAGCAGATAATGGATTATCATATTATGTGTGCATATAGTTAGCATTATTCTTTGAATTCTCAAGGTTTGCGCACATAAGGTGATTTTTCCCTGATAGGCTGGAGATGTATGCAACCTGTTAAAGAGTGAGAGCAACCTCACGGAAATCTTGACTCCATAATCTAATGAATCACGTGCAGGGCCACAAGACTTCTACACGTCCAGGGCCATGCAATTTGCCAAAGAATCGTCCCCCACCTTCCCCCTTGCTGCAGAACTGTGCACCAGAATCAGACTTTTAATTTTTAAAAGGTTATGTTTTTAGCCCTTATAGTAGCAGAGGAAACCTCCAACATGAATAGAGTGTAAACCAATGTGATGTTATATGCCCATGTCTGCAGAGGGACTGAAAAACAGTTCTGAGGGGTGTGACCAACCTGTTCATCTCAGTTAGGGTCCCGTGGACTAAACAATTCTATATTTTCCCAAGATGCCATAGAATTCAGCATTTCTGCCATGGATTTCCCAGTTTTGCTGTCACCCTGCATCTGCCATGTTATGTTTGGGCTCATTTTCTGCTAGGACAAATCTGCAGCTGCCTCTTACTCTACAGCTATCCCCACCAGGGGGAGTTAACTGGATTACCGTGAATGCTCCTGGCCCTGTTCCATTTAGCTATGCTCCCTGCACTGCTCCATTTTAATGAGGAGTAAGAGCTGGAATCCAGCTTGCGGCCAGGGAGTTGGGGAGACACACGTGTAGGCTGGCAAGCTAGATAGCCTAAAGAACAATGCAGCAGCCAATGCCTGGGAGCTGGGCTGGTGAAGGTGGCTACAAGCTTCCCTCTTCCCAGGTGCATAGGGAGAGAAAGAGGCTCTGAGGGGCTGGTGGTCTCCTGAACAATATCATGGGAACCAAAGCCAGAGAAGTGCAGCTGGACTGCCGGGACACTATAACGAAAAACCCATCTTCAAAATTAATCGTGGTGGAAAAATCAACCAATGTTATGTCAATAAGTATTTTTAACTATGAATCATAGTGGGGGGGGGGGGTAAGGGCTGGAGAGGAGTGCGTGAAGGCTGCTTCAAGGTGATAGAATAAATTAATGTCACCATAGAATTAAGAAGTGGCTGCTGCAGAGTTTGGTCACATTGTGCCACAGAGTCCATGGGGCCTTGATCTTTAGTTAAAAACCACTGTCTATTTCTCCAAGTCTGGATTTAAATAGACTGACAAATAAGTAAAGAAAGCTTCAGTTGCTGTTCAGTAACAAAACTCTCTCACTTTTCTAGAGAGAGAGAGACTTAAGCTGGCTATTGCTCTCCTGTAATTTAAGATAGACTTAAAATGGCACATTCACACTGGATGAAATTCACCCCTGTGCAGATGCCAGCAAAAGGCCTATGCACCACTTAAGTACCATTGAAAATAGGGTGTAAGCAGCCATCTCAGCCTACTGCTGGCCAACCACACAGAGGTACATTTTACCCCATAAGCATATATGTAACCAGATTTTGCTAGGAAACAATTTTAATTATATTATTTTATTTGGCAGGGGCTTTTATCAGAGTAATTTCTGAAGACAAGTTATTCTCTTAGGGTGAAATCCTGGCTCCACTGAAGTCACTGAACACGATGGTGAGAAATTTTACAATGCTTGTACCTCTATGCCAGAGAATAGACCTTTTGGGTGTTCAACACGGTATTTCTCATCTGTACTAGATTTCCTAGTGCATAAAGTTGATTAAAAAGCAGAGATGAAAAAACTAAAACTAAAAGTAACAAAACAGGGAGGTTTTGATGATGAGAACTTGACCTACTTTTAATATTCTCTTGTTGAAATCCTACATTGTTTCCTTAGTTAGTTGGTGTGGTGAGCCAATCATGTTTAGTATTTAGCATATCTCAGAGGCATTTAGCATTTTTAAAAGATGGAGGTTTCTTCATATGTCTTTTTGTGCTCCTGATATTAAGAATATATAGCCTCTCATTTCAAATATTTTTTCATAGTAATAAGAAAACAACTCTAGATCTGTTTTAGGCAGCCACCAAGATGTACCCAAGGGGTGTAATTATCACTTACTATATTAAAAAGAAGGTAATGCAGTACAAATGTCCCGAGATAAACAAGGATACTAGAAAAATAATTGCTTCCAGTTTTCTTTTCTTCCAGAGATACCTAATATTGCTCATTGAGTGTGTGTATATGTATATATAAAAAAAATTTTAAACAAGCTTTATCCATGCCTTTTGGCAATGTAATTGGCTGCTTCTTGATTACCTAGGTAAATTGCACTTGGACCAACAGGGATTTTAAAAGTCCTGACTGATGCAAGGTAACTAAAGATACCTAATATTGAAAGTTTATTTTGTTAAGGGCAGGTGATATGCTCAACAGTGCACACAGCACACATGACCACAGTCCCTGCCCTGTGGAGCTTACAGTCTGAAGTTCTGATCCTGCAGTGTCCACATGGAGCCGATTTCAGGATCAGGATCTAAAAATAAATATAGATAAGACACAATGTCCCAGGATACCCAGCAGAGGCATTAGTTTAGCACTTGCTGTCAATACACTTGTACATCAGAAATTATTGTTCATCTTCTGGCCAGAGTTCATCCATCCAAACTTATCAAAGAGACAGAATAACTGAGTATCCATATTGTCATTATCAATTAAGACATTTTGAAAGTTATTACAAATTTCCCTGTTGGGAAAAATCCAGTACATGGGGGGATATCAGTGCTTCTGATTTTTTCAGAATTTCACTGTATCCTTACCACATGAGGTCAGCTTTTTATCTAATGACACTTTGGAAGAATAGTTTTATGTATGAAACAAAGGGCTTAATTCTGTGTCACACTACTGCATATCTGGCATAAATCCCCCTAAATCAACAGAGTTAGCCAATGTAGGTGAGATAAGGGTCAGTCAAAAAGACTTAGATATAATACATTTACATTTCTCAATTTTAATACATTATTGAGGATCTGAGTGGTGCATGATGGCCATAATCAATTGTGTATTTGATATAAACTTTACGTTAGCTAATGGCAGATGGGTTAATGGATGCTCCCTTTTCCTTCCTCCTTCTCCTCATGTGGAGATATGTAGAGAGAGTTCAAGAGGGATGACTGAATTTAAGCTAACATCATAAAAGTGACACTGGGTTATAGAATACTGTTGCTGGGAAAGTTACTCTGCCCCACCCAGGATGGACCCATAGTTTAAGAAGGGCATTGAAAAGCTAAAGAATATACACACAGCAAAAAATAATTATTTAGTGAATGATGTATAAAATAGGAAGTTAGACTGAAGGAGCTCAAATTCTACAGACTTCCAACGAGAAGACTCAGGGGAGAAAAGATCATGTTGTATAAATACTTTCAAAGGAAGAGGATAATTCACATTACCAAAAAATGATAAAACAAAGAGTAATGGCCTAAAACTAAGGAAGGAAAAGTGTAACAGTTAAAGTAATTAAGCACTGGAATAGACCATGGTATCAGGGGAGAGGGGTCAAGCAAAGATATGAGTGAGAATGCAGTAGAAAGAAGGGATTAAAATCAAAATGACTTTAGTGTTTGTGAAGGTGCAAAATTAATAGAAGCAGAGAACTATGTCCTCTCTCTATCCACAGAAGAGTTATAGGGCCCTGCAAACTGATCCACACAGGCAGAACTTCATAGTCTTCAGTGGATCTCTGCAGAGGGACATGGGTCTGCCCACGTAGACCAAAACTGCAAGATCAGGACCATAATGTGGACACTGTAGCATACTACACAGCTAGTGTTCCTGATGTAGAAGGACATACTCTTGGGGTGAGAGGATAGTTCAGACTGCTGCTGTAATATGCACAAGGAGCAGACAGATGATCAGTTCACCATGACTCTCTCTCTCTAATCAATCCTCTTTACTGCATTGAACATAAATTTGACAAAGCAGATAATCTGGCCCAGAATGATTGCAAGCCATGCCACTTTCTGGTCCAAATGCAAAATTCACTGATTTGACCCTGATTCACACATAGGGGGAAGGTGAAGAAGAAACTTCATTTGACTGACATTATAAACTTTTTAACTCTAGTAGTTGCTCAGACACCACAGTAATGGACACGATATAAGATCGTAAACAGAATGGAATTCCTGGCTCCCAGAATACCCTTGGGATCAAGGTAGGGGAATGGTCTTACCTGCCCTGCACTCAAAAGGGAGCAATTGGGTAATGCCCTCTGAAAATTCAGGGTGGGAAAATTCACCTAACCCTAACCCAGACCAAGTAAGCAGCAGGAGTCTGGAGCAGGCAACTGGAATCTCTGAATATGTGGTACAATCATATAGTCTATATTTCTTTTTTATCTGTAATATATATCCTGCTGCCCACTGCATGCAGAAAGAGAAGTCAGAGAAAGGTAAGGCCACTTCGTGGCTTCTCGGAAGACCCTTGGGTTTGGACAAGCAGTAGCTGCCGCACTGCTTTCTTTCATTATCTACACAATACATAAAGGTATTTTAAGCTCCCTGGTTCAGATTTAGTAATAGCCTGTCCATAGTTCTAGTCGCAAAATGGATGAGCCTTTAGGAATAGATGATAGAACACATTCTATTCAATTAATTTTCAAATTCTTGCTTGTGAAATCCAATGAATATTTGTTTAAACGTGCTACATAGTAGTATTTGATTAAGCATGGTAAAGGAAGTCCTCCCTTGGTTTTCCATGTCCTGAAGCATTTTAAGATTCCCGCCTCTTCTTTTCCTTTTCCAAAGGAACCTAGATATGTATAACTTGATTTGGATGAAAAATTCCTTTGGGAGAGATGGAAACAAATAATGCATATAATATTTAATGATTTATCTAAGATAAAGAAGAAAATCAAAATTAATGAGAACCCTGGAAGCGAGACGGTCAGAAATAATGCTCAACATGCATGTGACTACAATACATTCTCTCTCTCATGGAGGGAATTTCAGAGAAGGATAACTTGATTTTCAGTGACCCCATCATCCTAAAGAGAATTGTTCGTATTTAGTGAGAAGGGTATGGTCTTACACATGTCTTGCAAGTGTCCAAAGATGGATTTGGATTGGATCCAGGTTCATAACAAGGTACTGTACACTTGAATAAGAAAGGTCTCTTCCATTTTAGGACACTTTCCGGCAGAAATCAGTGTCTAAAGAAAGATATGTGTAAAATATTGACATTAGACACTGTGTACCAGTACTGTGGCCAGGTAAAGAAATAACTGAGGACAACATGGATAAGAAAACCTCAAGAGATGGAGTTCATCACCTCCAAATTACAATACTCAGGAAGTATTTCTAGAAAGGCAAGACTTGATTAGCCTATTGTTTAATCAGGTAAATTGAGGACATCCAATTCTATAGGCAGTACTGAAGATTGTGTCAATAAAAAATAGCCAGATGAGAACTTTTTTAATGTCTGGACTGTTTTCAGATTAATTGGAATACATAATTAAAGTAATTATACTCTGGTGTTATGATGGATGTCTCAGTGTTTCTTGGAAGAAGTCCAGCAGGTTGTCTGCCCAAGGTTCTTACACAGGATAATGATTTTGAAATGGTTCCTTACTAGCAATGAGGAAAGAGTATTTGTACAGTGTCTGAATTTTACTTGTATTCATTTTTCCTTTCTGTGTCCTAAAGAAAGATGTCAATTAAGAGTAAACAATTGAAAAGAAGATCCCAGGTATATTTGCTAACTAGCATCACACTCTTGAAGCTAAGTGAATAATGGCCTAATGTTTCAATATCCTTGTATATGCCATAGAACGGCTATGGAGAGCACATAAAAATTAGTCAGGCACACTCTTCCCAAAGTAGATTATGGTGCAAAACAGACTGAGCTAAGCTAGGCAGGCAGATTGACATATACCAATATTAACTAGGGGGAAAAAACAGGAAGAACGTCAGTTTTCATTTTGGTCTCAGAAAAATACACTAATCAATCAGTGTACGACAAAACACACGGAATAATTCTTTTCCTCTCTTCTGGTATGTAAACAGCTGGTAGACTCTTTCTGCACTATCCCTTTGTAAAAAGGTATGGGATAAAGTGTTAGGTCAGAAGGTTCCATGGAGTTTGGATTTGGACATTTAGGACCCAATCTAAAGTCCACCAATGTCAATGGGAGACTCTCTGTTGACTTGAGTGATCTTCAGATTAGAGAGGAGAGTTCTGTAGAGAATAACCAGACAGCAGCAGCTGTATCCCTGTGAGGAGAAGAGAATGGGGAAGCAGGCAGTGAGAGAAAGTTGATAGGAAGCCAGGTTCAGTGGGAGAAAAGAACACTGTCAGGGAGGTGAGGAAAAAAGCAAGAGAGGAAATCACAAATGCAAGGAGCGGCTGAAATCCCATTGAAGACACACAAGTGAAGCAGCTCTTCAATATCTCATTACACTAACCACGCAGAGTTTGGTTCAGTCTAAGAATTAGCAGATCATTTCTTTTTCAGTTTGAGTCAGTTCTTGCCTCTGACAGTAACAAGTCACGTTTAGTGAGGAGGATCATCAGCAGCCAATACTACTGGTAATGTGGCACTTTAATAACACAGTGTGGTCATCATGGTTGTAATAACTACTAAATCATGGGAGTCTGGGTCGTCCTTTGGTGGGCCCAGATCTTTCCCTTCCACAGAGATTGCAAAACAACTTATCCTAATAACGCAAGAGTTTCTTTGCTGTTCCCTCAGCCCTTCCTCCCTCAGTGCAGAAGGAAATGAACTAGCTCCAGAGAATTCCAAACCCTGTAGATCCTTAAGTAGGCCAGTGGCATTGCAGACCTGCCTAGTGTCTGTTATGCATTTCTACAGACTGGAAAGTGTCAGGCTCATCTACAAGATAACATATTCTTCTGGACTACTGGCTAACATGGAAAGTCAGAACCCATCAGCACTCATGCCAGTTCAACTACTGATTGTAATTAGGGTTTCTGCATATTTTACAATCTTTATTATTAACCAAGGCCTACATCCCCACTTATGAAAGGCAACTATCCTTCACCCGTTTACAAATAAGAAATGTAAGTGTGTCTGCAAGATTACTTTTGGCAGAGCTACAAATAGAACTCTCATTCACTTTGCCGCACAGCCCTTAAGAAGAAATACACCAAATTATATGCTTGTGTACCCACATTAACACCATATACGTCTTTGTCCTCTTCTGCTCCTGCCTCCTCTCCATGCTATAGAACTTGGTCCTTTAGCTCAAATGATGAAGGCTTGTACGTTTTGATCCTGGGGTCCTATATTTAGTTCCTGCAGATGACCCAAACGGGAGTATCATAACCCTTGGCTATGCTATGACTAACTACGAGACTCTATTTTGTTCTTAGCGACAGGTAGAGAACCCAAAAATCTTCATCTTCAGCATTCCGGTACTATTTCACAAGTAGTTACATAAAAGACTAAAAATACAACAAAAATAGTAACATAACATCCACATTCAAAGTTATTTTATTTTGTATAATATTTTAAACAGTTATTACTATGCCAGTAGATCAAAGCAACCTCTGGAACTTTTAGTGCACAGCAGTAGAGTCAACATGGCCAATTGGTGCATCATCCTGCTGCACTCTGTAGATTCCCATCCTGGCTTGCCAGGCACTAACTCACCACATAGACAAACCCTGATTTCCAGAAGTGCTGAGCACCTCCAGCCCCCTGACTCAAATGGGAGCTCTGGGCCTTCAGCACTTCTGAAATAAACAGGTACAGAGAATCCCAAGTTGGGCACCCAAAACTGCTGACCTCTTCTGAAAGTTGCTGTCAGATATTTCCTAGCATGACTGAAACCATTTCCAAAGCCCAGTTTTTTTCTAAACTCAGGAAGTCATGCAGATTTATAATACAATTGCCTAAAACATTTGTTAAAATTGTGCCTCTTGGGTCAGGGTCAATTTATTTAAGCCACTGATTTTAATCATGATTTAAAGCTGCAAATAGCAAACCTTGATTTAAGTCAATGATTTGAATCTTATGTTGCATTTGTACTTTAGTTATTTTCCTAATCATAGAATAACAGAGTTGGAAGGGACCTCTGGAGGCCATCTAGTCCAACCCCCTGCCCAGAGCAGGACCAATCCCAACTAAATCATCCCAGCCAGGGCTTTGTCAAGCCTGACTTTAAAAACTTCTAAGGAAGGGGATTCCACCGCCTCCATAGGTAATGCATTCCAGTGTTTCACCACCCTCCTAGTGAAAAAGTTTTTCCTAATATCCAACCTAAATCTCCCCCACTGCAACTTGAGACCATTACTCCTTGTCCTGTCATCTGCTATCACTGAGAATAGTCTAGATCCATCCTCTTTGGATCCACCTTTCAGGTAGTTAAAAGCAGCTATCAAATTCCCCCTCATTCTTCTCTTCCGTAGACTAAACAATCCCAGTTCACTCAGCCTCTCCTCATAAGTCATGTGTTCCAGACCCCTAATCATTTTTGTTGCCCTTCGCTGGACTCTCTCCAATTTATCCACATCCTTCTTTTAGTGTGGGGCCCAAAACTGGACACAGTACTCCAGATGAGGCCTCACCAGTGTCGAATAGATGGGAACAATCATGTCCCTCGATCTGCTGGCAATGCCCCTACTTATACATCCCAAAATGCCATTGGCCTTCTTGGCAACAAGGACACACTGTTGACTCATATCCAGCTTCTCGTCCACTGTCACCCCTAGGTCCTTCTCTGCAGAACTGCTGCCTAGCCATTCGGTCCCTAGTCTGTAGCAGTGCATTGGATTCTTCTGTCCTAAGTGCAGGACTCTGCACTTGTCCTTGTTGAACCTCATCAGATTTCTTTTGGCCTAATCCTCCAATTTGTCTAGGTCCCTCTGTATCCTATCCCTACCCTCCAGCGTATCTACCACTCCTCCCAGTTTAGTGTCATCCGCAAACTTGCTGAGGGTGCAATCCACACCATCCTCCAGATCATTTATGAAGATATTGAACAAAACCGGCCCCAGGACCGACCCTTGGGGCACTCCACTTGATACCGGCTGCCAACTAGACATGGAGCCATTGATCACTACCCGTTGAGCCCGACAATCTAGCCAACTTTCTACCCACCTTGTAATGCATCCATCCAGCCCATACTTCTTTAACTTGCTGACAAGAATACTGTGGGAGACCGTGTCAAAAGCTTTGCTAAAGTCGAGGAATAACACGTCCACTGCTTTCCCTTCATCCACAGAACCAGTTATCTCATCATAGAAGGCAATTAGATTAGTCAGGCATGACTTTCCCTTGGTGAATCCATGCTAACTGTTCCTGATCACTTTCCTCTCGACTAAGTGCTTCAGAATTGATTCCTTGAGAACATGCTCCATGATTTTTCCAGGGACTGAGGTGAGGCTGACCGGCCTGTAGTTCCCAGGATCCTCCTTTAAAGGCTCATTCTCATTGGTTGGTACAACCATTAAAACATGTTGATTTGAAACCAAATATAGCCATCATACTAAATCTGGCACTTTGTTCTGCTAACTAGGAGGATACACTGTATCTACTATACACATTTATTTAGGTAATTATATAGCTTAACATACATTTATTCAGATTCTTTATTACTTTTTTTTTTGTTACTCATTATGTTAAGAAATGGGGAATAAGACTCTCTTATTTACTAAATGCTCTTTTTTTATTTGGGATGTGTATCAAGCTGTATTTGGATGGAAAATTTAAAATTTTTTAAGCATTTTAAAATAGTTTTATTTAACTAATAAAAATAATCTTAAGTGTGCTGGATACATAAGAAAAAAATAATTTTATAAAAATGTTTTGTATTTAAAATTGATTTATTAAATAGAGGAAATATTTGCTGTTACGGGGATCTCACAAAACTGGGTAACAAAATGACAGATGAAATTCAACGTTGATAACTGCCAAATAATGCATATTGGAAAAAATAATCCCATTACACATATATAATGAAGGGTTCTTAAATGGTAACAGCTAATTTAGAAAGAGATCATCGCAGATAGTTCTTTGATAACTTCAGCTCAATGTGCAGTGACAGTCCAAGAGGCTAACAGAACTTTAGGAACTATTAGGAAAGGGATAGAAAATAAGACAGAAAATATTATAATGCCACTATATAAATCCATGGTGCACCCACACCTTGAAACCTGTGTTCAGGTCTGGTCATCCCATCTCAGAAAGGATATAGTGGAACTGGAAAAGGTTCAGAGAAGGGCAACAAAGATGATCAACCTATGGAACTGCTTTCATATGAGGAGAAACTATGAGGGCTGTGCGTCTTAGAAAAGACTATTAAGAGGGAATATGAGAGAGGTTTATAAAATCATGAATGGTGTGGAAAGAGTGCATAGAGAAGTGTTTTTTACTCTTTCCCACAGTACAAAAAATGGGGGTCATCCAATGAAATTATTAGGCAGCAGGTTTAATACCAACAAGAGGAAGTACTTTTTCACCCTGCGCACAATTAGTCTGTGGAATTCATTGCCATGGGATGTTATGATGGTCAAATGTATAACTGGGTTCAAAAAGAATTGGATAAGTCCATGGCGGAGAAGTCCATCAATGACTATTAGCCAAGATGGTCCTGGATGTAACCTCATGCTCAGGGTGACCCTAAACCTCTGGCTGCTGGAAGACAGGGTAGATCTCTTCAAATTGCCCTATTCTGTAGATTCCCCCTGAAACCCTGGTACTGGCCACAGTCGGAGCCTGGACATTGGGCTAGATGGACCACTAGTCTGACTCAGTATGGCTGTTCTTAACTGTAGTCAATTGACAGATGGTAACCAGAAACAATGGGCCATACCAATTTTAAAAGGAATTTAAGTGGGTAAAGAGATGCCCAGTAAGATTTTTCAAAAGCACTCAATGGGAGTTGGGGGCCTAACCTGTTTAGACACCCCTGATAATCCTATAAAGCACATAGTTGCATCTTTAGGCACCTAAATACCTTTGAAAATCTTGCTCCATATCCTTCAAGTTTTTAGAATTAGTAGATCACTTCCTTTACTGTCTGGTTTTTAATCATTGACTGAAAAAGGAAAATAAAGCTTTCCTGCTTTTTAAACTCCCAATAAATTTCTCACCTTTGAATGAACTAGTCCAAATGAAGAAAATATTTTCTATGCACCTACTAGCTAAACTGAAACAAAAGTAATTATGGCACAAGCTTTTCTGCATAAAACAAATTGAAAGTACTTACATTTAGAAAAACTATATACATAACGGCATTTGTGCCATTGTAAAGACCAAAATATATAGATACTTAATGCAATGCTTGACATTGTGGCATGTTTATAAAGCATGAGGTGACCTCAACCATTAGATATTTTCTCCCTTATTCTGTGTAAAATTAAAAAAGCAGCACCTTTTAACTCATTAAAATTTTAAGATGGCCCATTGATGCAGAACATTTTTATCTATTAAAATCATTTAAATAAATAATAGTAAGTTTAGACCTTAGATTTAAAATTCAAATAATAAATAACTGAAATCATTTAAAAAAAGAAAAGTGTCTTTAAAGAAAAAAATCCATTTTCTTGATTTAAAAAAATCATATTGATTTTTATCCACCGTGTCTTGAGTGCAAGCTGGGAAGAATTTTCCAGTCGTATGCTGAGATATCCAAAATTCTTTAATATAGTGCAATATATAGTGTTTGTGGCTGCATAATATTTTATGTAAAGCCACAAATGTAGGTTTTGATGTATGAATCGCCACAATGGCAAGAGTCCTTAAATGCAGCTTGCAAATACATTCAGCAGCAAAAGGGCATGACAACCATGGAGGCAGGGTTGGCTCTATCAAATAGAGAAATCAGATGATTATCAAGGGAAGAAAAATGTTTAGTGACAGAAATTGTGTTAACGTCTGTAGACTGTAAAGCATGTGCTTTTTCATTTTGCCTAGGGTAACAAAAGCCAAGAGCTAGGCATTGATGTTTACAATATAAACTAAAAAGGTAGAGAATAGTCTACAGAGATGTGACGTTAGGCCATAAAGATTTAAATTAAGGGAGTGAGACAGACTGAATGGTGGGTTACTGGTGGGCACCTGAGCTGTGGTTCCAGACACTAATTCAAACATCAAGCCCTTGTATTTCTGTTCCAGTGGAACAGATGTGATATTAGTATTGGCTATTAGAATCTGACCACAGCTGAGACAGTACAGTAATAGGCACTCAAGCAAAACTTAAGATAGATTTTATTTACAACTTTTCACTGTGCTTCAGTTGTCCTGATCTTGTTTTAAAGCTTTGCCTAAGATTTTATCACTCTTTTAATAAAGAAATGCTCATTATAAAGACCATTTTGTCCCTTCAAGTTCTAAATCAGAGCAGCAGCTAACATTTATAAGACTTCAACATTCAGATATGTAAGCCACCTAATAGCATTTGGATAATGTGCTGGTGCTGAGTGAAAGTGATGATAAACTAATCTGGATTCATTACAATGACTCAGAGAAACAATATTACATTATAAATTCTAGGTAATCTGCTTCTGTTGAGAGTAGATGTGGTTTTGCAATGGAACACTATGAAAAACAGCTATTCAAAAAGTTGTTCCTTTGGGCTAGAAAAGCTGTTCGAATTTTTAAAGATAAAGGATATTGAAACAAGGGAAACGCCTAATTAAAAAAAACCCAAAAGTTCCGTATAATAGTCTAGTTCCTTTTCTGGTACCTTACTAAGAGGGTCTTGTTGCCATCTAATTTTTCGTTTGGTTACAAGCTGATAAAATGTGGTTTCAGGATGTTGGTTTTTGTAGCTCACAGTGTCCAGTAGATTCTGTGCCACCATGAAAAATTGATTGCCTTTATTCTGTTATAGTATGACACACACAAGAGAAAAGAAGAATGTGATCACAGTGACAATTCTATTTGAATCAGCGTAGTGGGGTTAACCTCATGAACACAAGCAAGATCACTAGGTCAGCAGTAGCAGGTCAAATGAAAGGGACCTACTTGTTATCTACACAAACTATTCTGATAATACCCCACTATATAATATCTTCAGTCCGGTATTTTTGAAATCCTATTAGCATGCTTCATAATAGCAGCCTGTAAGTGGAGTCTGACTGAGAAATAAATGAATAAAATGACTGAAAACTTCCAAAGATGTAAAAAATATAATTTTGTACCACCTGTTGTTAAATAATTCTTGATCTGATTCTGCAAGCCTCTGGCTTCAACTGGAGTTAAAGGATATGTCTACACTGCAACTGGGAGCAAGCCTCTCAGCCCAGTAGACAGACTCAAAGCAATGGGGCTTCAGCTAGCGTGCTTAATAATATCAATGTGGATATTGCAGCTTAGGCCCTCAAGCCCACCAGATCCCCTGAGCCTGAGTCAAATGGCTAGCCCAAGACTCCAGCACAGCCACCATGTTCACGCTGCTATTTTTAGTGGGCTAGCTTGAGCCTTACTATCACGAGTCTGTCTACCAGGGCTGGGCGGCTCACTCTTAGCTGCAGGGTACACCCTAAAAGACTGGGACCTCTTTTCTGCATGTTCTAAAATTAGAAGCATATAATATAAGTTCTGATACTGCACTCCTGGAGTTTCATTGAGCTAAGCCAAGGAAATTACACTTATACTCTGCATTATCTCATCTGATACCTACCTATAAATGATTTACTATAACTAGGACATACTGAACTTTAGCTAAAGAACAAGATTGATAATATAATATTGTGGTATGTATCTTGCTCACATCAGACCTATTTAATAAAAGCTGAGCAGCAATCTACAGTAAGTATCTTAAATCTGCCATGTCTGATACTGATTGCAAAATAAAATGATCAAAGTGGAGGTTATCACTATATCACTTATACATAAGCAAATAATGTCTTACTTGGATTGATTTTCTCTGATTCAACAGAGAAATAAATTAGCTGAGAGACTTCATTATTATGTGTACTGAAGGAAAAGCATCTATTACTACTGGTAATTTTACCCTAATAGACTGGTATATGTGTTAAGTCTTTAGCAGTATGTTTTTACCATCCATATTATAGACTGAGCTGGTAGTTCTGTTTATACTTGTAATCCTTCTTCTAGGTCGTACACGCAGCAGCAAGGGCTGAGTTCAATATCTAACAGTTCCTCTTGACAATACAAAACAGAGGCGGCTTGAGACCCCACCCAGTAATGTGGGAAAAAACTAACCACCACCCCGGGCACCTCGAAGAGGCAATACTTCCCCACGCGCAAGCACTAAGTCTGTGTATAACAAAAGAAACCTTTTAATAAAAGGAGAAAAAACAGTATTCATTTGGGGAAAAGACTGCAACCACCATTTGAAAGTACACAACCAATAAGAAAAACACAGGCCCCGCAGTGTCTTAGGCAGTGCCCTTTTTCTCACCTTGTGGTGGGAAAGTCCAAGGGATCAATGTCTCTAACACACCACTCCCCTTTTCCCTTCACTGAACCCCTCTCACAATTTGTTTTCTGAGGTGAGCAACATCCCCAGAGACCAGGATGCATTTGGGTGGGTTCACCTCCCACCCCTGAGGGAACAGGATGGTTGGCTGATGCTGAATGGAGACAGAGGCAGTCTTTGCCACTGCTTGTCGCTACCACCGCTCTCATCACTGCCACTGCTCACAGCTGCCACCCTCACCTCTCACTGCAATGCTGTGTTCTGAGTTCCACCACTTAGCCTATTTCTGAGTAATTTCAGCTCAGCAGTGATTTCACTGAGTAATGGGGAACCTCTCTGCTACTACCTCTCCTCTGTTGTCTTTTCACCAAAACGCTGTATTCACACCAGGTCTAAGATTCAGCCCCCTTAGATCAACCTATCAGGGACCTCAGCTGTACCAATTGCTGAGAAAGAACCAGAACTCTCAAATGAGTCTAGTTTGCTTTAAATACCAAAGGGGGAGGGTCAAATAGCTTCTAAGCCCCTTCAAATAGGTCCAGACCACCAGTAGAAACACCTGTTTCATTCCCCTCCCCAACACTTATTGGGGTTTGGCATCACTACCCTCGCTTAGCAAGTGAACTTACAAGTAGGGTGACCCCCTGAATTACGGCATGCTAAATACAGTCCTGTTGTCATTTGCTCATACCATAAGAATATCAACATTTCATTACCCCTGCATTCAATAAAAGTGAATTTTAATCCAAAACACTCAAAACTGATCACTGTGGCACCACACATCTGATGGCTGATCACCAAAACAGAAGAGGTGTGTCTATGCAAATAAAATCTGTTCCTGAGGTCTTTCCCCCCTGGATGTTAGGGTAGAGCTCGTTCAGACCCACCTTACAACCCAATGTTTCCCATTATAAGATCTTTTCAGTTGCTTTTTCAAACTAATTGTTTGGGCTGAAATTTTCCATGCCTTTAATTACATGATCAGCTACTATTTTTCCACAGGACCCTAGCCTCGTGTAGGGCACAAGATGGACCTTTTCCGGGGATGAATCAAGGTTGATTAGTGAAGGAGATTGTTGTTTGTAGGAACCATGCTTCTTTTGTATGAACAGCTAAAAGGTGTGTAGTGAATGATGCAGGGAATGGCTGGAAAAGAAAAAATGGTCTCAAGGTTAAGAAAGTTGAATGCTGCCCTGGAGAATTGGATTTTACCCCCACCTCTGCCATAGAGTTCCTTTGTCCACTGCTAGATAATTCATTTAAAACACTATTTCACAGGTAGCCACCAACGGTGTGTTTCCTGACTTGAGACCTGGGAGTCTGACTTGCAGAAATTTTTAGCACTCAGAGCTGCAACTGAAGTGAATGGGAGCTGAGCATTGAATATGTAAAGTGCTATATAATGCTAACTGCTCTGAAAAAAATCAGACCCTAAGTGTCTCATATTGGGCACTAAAAATAGTTGAAACTTTAGACTTTAATCTCGCTGTACTTCAGTTTCTCATCTGAAAAATGGGGATAATACCACCCCCTCACCTCACACATGTGTTGTGAAAGTAAATAAATTAGTGTTTATGAGGCACTCAGATACAATAGGATGATTGCTATAGAAAAGCCCATGAAGAAATTTATAATTCTGTACTCACAGCATTGAACTGCCCTTGCGGGGGCAGGGGAGGGACACTGTTCCCTCCAGGCACATTTCCAGCTCGCATGGTCTCTCCTTCCAGCAGCCAAGCCTGGCCTGGGCCGGTAGTGGTATGGAGCTGCTTCTCACACTGGTTAACTCCACCCAGCTGGGGAGGTAGCAGCAGCCCACCCTCTCTGATCTCCACCCAGACCCAGCTGCCAGGGACAGCAACCAAGCGAGCCGGAAATGTGCTGATGGAGGGGGCACTCCACTCACTCTGCCCCTGTTCCCAGCAGCTGGGCCTAGGTAGGGAGCAGAGTGGGTGGGCCACCACCGCCTCCCCAGCTGGTATCTCTTAGGCAGCCACCACGCTGCACAGAGGTAGCAACCGTGGGTGTGAGAAGCAGCTCCACCCCGCCCCTTCCACTCCCTCCCTAGGCCTGGCTACTGGGGACAGGGGCCGAGTGAGCCAGAAATGTGCCAGGGGGAAGGAAGTGCAGCAGGAGAAGGACCGAGTCCTCCCTGCAGGTAATTCTGGTGGGGAGAGCACAGTGGCTCTGGGCCAGGCACAGGTGACGGGGGTCTCTAGTAAAGGCACTGGGAGCAGGTTCCCTGCTCAACCTAAGCTAGGGGCATTTTCTGCACCTCAGGACTCCTCTGCTGAGGTGTCCGTCAGGGCACTGGAGCTCGGGAGAGACACTGTGATGCTGTGAGTCTCCCCAGGCCAGGGACGGCCCCAGCCTCAGACAGAGGCCTGTGCTCCCACTCCTATGGCCCCAACTCCCAGGAGCCAGCAGGATTCACTGCCCTGGCCCAGGAAGGTGGGGCTAAGGTTCTTCCCAGAGGCAACATGTGGTGTGATCATGTGGCTCCCCTTTTACATTGTCATCCCCTCCCCAATATCAGCAAGCACGAGTTGTCTCTGCAGCAGGGTTTGGATGGTATGCAGGAAATAAGCTGTGGGGGCCACACATTGAGCAATGAGGATAAAAGAGAATATTGAATATGCTCGTTAATTGAGCACCATCCATCTTGTGCAGCAATTAAGGCAAGGGTCCCATCAAAAAATTAGGATGTGATCATGTAGTTAAAGATTGTGTCATAATGCAGATGCACAAGGGGGCCAAGTAAGATTGTACAGGTAACCTTAATTCTGGCATTTCCTAATTTTTTAGTTGCTTGACTTAACCTTAACATTCTTTTAACATCATTTATTGTGTTTTTTATTTTATATAATGGTAACCCTTCTTCTGCCAGGTGAAGCCAGCAGCAACAAGGGCCGGGTTCAGTGTCTTGGGGTTCCTTTTCAACAATACAACACAAAACTGGCTCAAGTCCCCACCCAGTGACCTGGGACAATTACACACAACCCCCCTGGGTGCCGCTAAGAGGCAATACTTTCCCTCTCCAAGCACAGAGTCTGAGTTAGCAAAAACTTTTAATAAGAGGGAAGTAACTCAGCATTAATTTGGGAAAACAATGCAACTAGGGTTCATACGCATAAACCATGAGCAAAAGACCCACTGCCAAGTAAGTTGGGCAGTGTCCTTTTCACCTCAGGTTCTTAAGTCCAGCAACCCAAAAGTCCCTTTAACGTGCTCATCCCTTCTCTGCACCCCACTCACAGTTGCTGTCCGTGGCTAGTGCAGCCCCAGAGTTCAGAGATTCATCTGCAGAGTTCACCTCCCTCCCTGTGTGGAAGGGGAAGTAAGGTGGCACCTTACACGCTTCGCTGCTCGGGCACTTGCTCGTCACCCCACCGGCTGATTGCTGCACCTCTCTGCCAGCCACCATGCTGGCCGCTTGCTGCACTTCTCCGCCAGCCTCCCTGCTGACCACCCACCATACCTCTCTGCCAGCCACCCAGCTGGCTACTCACCAAGATATCTTCAGGGCCAACCACCTAACACAGCTCTCAGTGATTTCAGCTGTTAGTAGGGGAGTCTCACTGCTAGTGCACACTAGGTAGTCTCTTGCAATAGAGACAGTGTCCCAAAGTAGGTCTAATACCCAGATATCAGTGATTTCAGTTCTGTAGCACATAAGAAGACTCTCAACTGAGTCTAAATTAATTGTGTATTGTTTTGGGGTTTTTTTTATTGTAGCAAGAAGAAGAGTCAAATAGCATCTAACACCCTCAAACAGAACTCACCTTCTCTCAACTCATTGGGCTTTGGAACCCATGTCCCCTGCCTAGTGGGTGCTGTTTAGTTGAGGGTGAGTCCCTCCATTGAGGTATGCCAGGTATAGGTCTACTGCCCTCAGTTCACACAACAAGGATAACAACGCTTTATTACTCCTGCCCCAATAACAAGGAGACTGGGGATCCAATACCAGCCACAAGTGATCATTTGGGCATGCAACCCCATTATGCTGAGCACCTAGGCAGGGTGGGTGTGTCCATGCAAATGAGATCAGCTCCTGAAGTCCTTTTCCACAACTCGCCACTAGATGTCAGGGGAGAGCTCATTCAGACTCTTCTTACAAAATACCACATATGAATGATAACAAAACACACAAAGGATAAACTGAAACTTATAAACTGACAATCTTACATGCTGAGATAGTTCCCTGAATATAAAACAACTGTCAGATCTTTTATTGTGTGACATATGAAGGTAAGCAACACTGAAAACTGATTTAGTTGTAGACTACTACTCTTGAAGATTGCAGGAGGCCAAAACAAAGCACAAGATCAATTTAACAGCTCATATAGAAGTTAGTGTTTTATTTTAAAGAAATGTGAGCAAAACATGGTGTGACAGCACAGCTTACTTAGTCCCAGAATCAGGTTGCAGTTCTGCCTCAGTTTTCTTTCTTCATTGACTCAGTTTCCCTCAGAGAAGATTTAGGTGATTTGGGCCTTCCAAGATAAACAAAGTCCCAAATAAGACACAACAAACAAATGCCCAAAACAAGTTCTTCACCCTCTTTGGGCTTTGTCCAACCTTTACGTCATTCCCCTTAGTTTAGAGGTTTTCCACTGCCACTAGCTCCACCAGGAGGGAAACACAAGCCACCCAAGTGCTGGTCTAGGGACTCTGTATTATGAAGTACCTATGCACAGTCAAGCACCAAACTGCCTTACTTCACAAGTCCAAGCACCTCTTCCTCTGTTTAGGCTGTGTTCCCAGCAGTCCTGTGCTGAGACCCATGCAGCCTCTGTTCCTGACTCCTTCTCATCTGGGAAACATTCTTCACTTATTTTGGACCTGACTCTACAGAGCATCAATCAGCTTATCACCCTCTGGTCCACTTTCCAGAAGAAAAGGGATCCTCCTGTAGTCCTTCTCCAGCAAACTGCCTTACCTTGCAGTCACATGATTCTCCCTACCTATCCTTAAAGGGCCAGAACTTGGAGCAGGGATAGGCGTGACCAAGGTGTAGCAAATTCATCCTGTGACATGTGGGAATAAGAGTGCAGCCATCTCTGTTGGTAAGCTCCATTAACACATTTTTGTTACTATTCTTTAATAACACATTCTATCATAATTATAAATCATACACTACCACAAAATTAAAAATACCTTCTGTGTAATGTTGATGAAATACACCCAAGTGCAGTGGGCCATGTATAAGCACACTGCGCCACCTAAACCCTTACACTGCATGTGTTTATCACTGCACGTGTGACGTAACTAGGTCATCTCAAAGACAGTGGTGTTCTTCGGCTTTGCTAGTAAGGTTAGGAGCCACTTATAATTAGGGTGACCAGACATCCCGTTTCTAAGGGGACAGTCCTATATTTAAGCCCTCCTGCAGGCGTCCTGACTTTTTCTTAAAAACAGGCAAATTGTCCCATATTTTCTGTCTCCCCGCCATGAGTACTTGCAGGTCCTGCTACTGGATGGATCCCTGATCGCCAGTCGCATGTCCACCAGTGGTGAGTGGGGGGTCCAGTGGCTGACGATGGGTGTGGTGTGCAAGGCTGGTGGCAGGGCAAAGCTGCAGTGCACGGGGCCGGACACTCCCTCTGCTAGTCCCTCAGCACAGCCCCTGCTGCATGCTGACTCTCGGCTAATGGGCCCCCATCTCATTTCAAGCCGGCATGAGCTGCGTGCGGTGAGCTGCGGTGGCTGGTGACTGCAGGCAGGCACCAGATGGCAGCTGGCTATGTGTCACCTCTGCTGCCCACCTATTGGCTCTTTACATGCTCCCCCTCTCTCGCTGTCCCCTTCCTGCTTTACCCCTTGACCCTCCCCCCCAGCCCCACTGCTCTTCCACATCCCCCCTGCCCTGCAGCAGGGCGCATCCTGCTCCCAGTGCTGCGCAGAGAACCAGCCCCTGTTCGGAGCACTCAGCGCATCAACAGCCTGGCTGGCAGGCTCCTTCCTTCCCCTACTGCTTCTGACTGGGCCGGCACCCCAGGAAAGCCCAAGACCCTCTGGCCTGGGGCGCTGGCCAGGAGGAGCCAAGCCCTGCATGTGCCAAAGCCCCATTCAGCACTGGTACGGGGAAGCCTCTCCGCCCCTCAGCTAAGCTCTGGAGTGGCGGGTGGGGATGGGAAAGCAATTTCCAGCCTGTTTGTCCCCCAAACCTGCAGGCTCCACAGCAACCCCCTGGGCAGGGACTTAGCTTAGCACCCTCTTTGCACTCCCCCCACCCCACCTCCTTGGTTCCTGCACGGGGCTGCTCCATCCCCTCAGCATCCTCCCTTACTGAGCCACCTCTCTGGCAGGGTTCGCTGAAGCCCCTGACAGGACCTGGTGCACAATGCATCCTTAACCCCTTCCTGCCTCACTGCAGCAAGGGAACAGGAGGTGGCTGGGTTATGTTGGTGACCAGCAGCAGCCTGGAGGTGTTATCTGCCTTTTGACACTGTGCAGGCAGGAAGGGACAAGCTCTGCAAAGACACAGGCCAAGTTATCCCTCCCTCCCCCTCATGGCTGGAAGCAGCTGTCGTCCTTTCCCTCCTGCACAGTGCTGAAAGGCTACCGCTGGTCACAATTCTGTTATGAACCCTGGCAAAAACCTGTGGGGGCAGGTGTGACTGTGCGTGCTCCCCCCTCATGTGCTGACTCTGGAAGACGCAACGGTTAGGTACTAGGAGAGGCGGGTCTCTCCTGGAGGCTCAGCCAGGCATAGAGGGTGGAGAGCGCTGGGCAGGGAGGGTCGGGTTAGCCGGTCACCACCACCACCACCTCCGAGCGAGAGAGGTGAACAGGAGTGTGTGTGTCACCTCTCCCTGTGTGAACCCTAAAGCCTTAAAGATAAGAAGGTAAATAAAAAAGAATTGAACTACACAGGATTTCTTTTTTAACAGGTGCTCAGTCAACTTGACGTTAATTTGAATGTTTGTACTGCATAGTTGTCATTGAACTCACTTGAATACGAGTAATTTTACCAGGTGTCCTGTATTCAGCATAGGGAAATATGGTCACCCTACTTATAATTCTGATGGAAATTAAGCGACAGTGCATTCCTGACCTTAAAATAGCAACTCTTAGGAGGAGCCAATGGTGAGATCCACAAAGCAACTTAAGTGCCTAAACTCCAGAGTTAAGCACCTAAATCCCTGTGCTCAGCACCACTATGATCCAGGAAACTCCAGCTTCACTGCCACTTATCCCTTTAGGCACCTAAACTCACTTGGCACCTAACTTTCCACTCACTAGGCACCTAAGTTTTAGATCCTTGGGCATGTGCATAGACATCTGGACGCCCCAAGGGAGGTGGCAATCTGCCAACTAAGTCCCAGAGTGATCCATGAACTGGGGGGAAGATAGGCACTCAGCTGCCTAGGTCCCAGGGGGGAACCCGTTCTAGTAGGTGGCTTCTGAGTATGCTGGATTGTGGGCTGTTGGACTCTGTGAGGGGGAGGGCTCTAAAGCCTTGGATCCATCTTTAGCCCAAATGTCTACATGGCAATTTTTAGCCCCACAGCCTGAGCCCGTGAACCCAAGTCAGCTGACCCAGGACAACCGTGGGTCTTTTATTCCAGTGGAGACATACCCCGACAGTTTAAGTATTTATCCACAGTGGAACAGTCATTGATCCAGAGAGAGGAAGAGAGAATGACTCTAAAAGGTGCCTCACTTGGCTTTGTGGACTACAGTGTTGTCCCTGAGATTTTCTAGGCACCTAAACATTAGGTGCTGTGATGCTAAACATTGCAACATCTAAGTCCCTTTGTGGATCCCACCACATGTGCCTTGAAGGGTCAAGTCATAACTTAGTCAGGAATTCAGTTCATTGTGTGAAACTCTGCATGCACTTGAATGTTTTTATGAGCCAAATTCTTTGCTGGCATAATTCCATTGACTTCAATTGAATAATATCAGCACAGGATTTGGTCTATGGCAGGAGTTCTCAATCATTGGTACATGTATCCCTGGGGGTATGCAGAGGTCTTCCATGAGATACATCAACTCATCTAGATATTTGCCTAGTTTTACAACAGACTACATAAAAAGTAGGGCTGTCAATTAATTGCAGTTAACTCACATGATTAAATAAAAAAAATTAATCACAAATAAAAAAATTAATCACAGTTTTAATTGCACTGTTAAACAACAGAATACCAATTGAAATGTATTAAATATTTTGGATGTTTTTCTACATTTTCATATATATTGTATTCTGTGTTGTAATTGAAATCAAAGTGTATATTATTTTTTATTACAAATATTTGCACTGTAAATATGATAAACAATAAAATAGTATTTTTCAGTTCACCTCATACAAGTACCATAGTGCAATCTCTTTGCCGTGAAAGTACAACTTACAAATGTAGATTTTTTTTGTTACATAACTGCACTCAAAAACAAAACGATGTAAAACTTCAGAGCCTACAAGTCCATTCAGTCCTACTTCTTGTTCAGCCAATCACTAAGACAAATAACTTTGTTTACATTTACAGGAGATAATGCTGCGATCTTCTTATTTACAAGGTCACCAGAAAGTGAGAACAGGTATTTGCTTGGCACTTTTGTAGCTGGCATTGCAAGGTATTTACGTGCCAGATATGCTAAACCAGGGGTAGGCAACCTATGGCACACGTGCCAAGGCAGCACGCAAGCTGATTTTCAGTGGCACTCACGCTGCCTGGGTCCTGGCCATAGGTCCGGGGGGCTCTGCATTTTAAATTTAATTTTAAATGAAGCTTCTTAAACATTTTAAAAACCTTATTTACTTTGCATACAACAATAGTTTAGTTATATATTATAGACTTATAGAAAGAGACCTTCTAAAAATGTTAAAATGTATTACTGGCACGCGAAACCTTAAATTAGAGTGAATAAATGAAGACTCGGCACACCACTTCTGAAAGGTTGCCGACTCCTGTGCTAAACAATCGTATGGCCCTTCATGTTTCGGCCATCATTCCAGAGGACATGCTTCCATGCTGATGATGCTCGTTAAAAAAATAATGCATTAATTACATTTGTGACTGAACTCCTTGGGGGAGAATTATTTGTCTCCTGCTCTGTTCTACCTGCATTCTGCCATATATTTCATGCTATAGCAATCTCAGATGATGACCCAGAACATGTTCATTTTAAGAACAGTTTTGCTGTAGATTTCACAAAACGCAAAGAAGGAATCAATGTGAGATTTCTAACCAGCCCAAGGTTTAAAAATCTGAAGTGTCTTCCAAAATCTGAGAGGGACAGGGTGTGGAAATGCTTTCAGAAGTCTTAAATGAGCAATGCTCCAATGCAGAAATTACAGAACCCGAACCATCCAAAAAAAAAATCAACCTTCTGCTGCATGACATGAGGGGGAAAGGAGTCCAGGAGAGCTGGCTGTATTTTAAAGAATTCTTATTGAGGTTACAGGGACAAACCATCCCGATGTGTAGAAAAAATAGTAAATATGGCAGGTGACCGGCTTGGCTTAACAGTGAAATCCTTGCTGATCTTAAATACAAAAAAGAAGTTTACAAGAAGTGGAAGATTGGACAAATGATCAGGGAAGAGTATAAAAATATTGCTTGGGCATGCAGGAGTGAAATCAGAAAGGTCAAATCACACCTGGAGTTGCAGCTAGCAAGAGATCTTAAGAGTAACAAGAAGGGTTTCTTCAGGTATGTTAGCAACAAGAAGAAAGTCAAGGAAAGTATGGGCCCCTTACTGAATGAGGGAGGCAACCTAGTGACAGAGGATGTGGAAAAAGCTAATGTACTCAATGCTTTTTTTGCCTCTGTCTTCACGAACAAGGTCAGCTCCCAGACTGCTGCGCTGGGCAACACAACATGGGGAAGAGGTGACCAGCCCTCTGTGGAGAAAGAAGTGGTTCAGTCTATTTAGAAAAGCTGGACGTACACAAGTCCATGGGGCTGGATGCATTGCATCCGAGAGTGCTAAAGGAGTTGGCGGATGTGATTGCAGAGCCATTGGCCATTATCTTTGAAAACTCATGGCGATCGGGAGAGGTCCCGGACGACTGGAAAAAGGCTAATGTAGTGCCCATCTTTAAAAAAGGGAAGAAGGAGGATCCTGGGAACTACAGGCCAGTCAGCCTCACCTCAGTCCCTGGAAAAATCATGGAGCAGGTCCTCAAGGAATCAATTCTGAAGTACTTAGAGGAGAGGAAAGTGATCAGGAACAGTCAGCATGGATTCACCAAGGGCAAGTCATGCCTGACTAATCTAATTGCCTTCTATGACGAGATAACTGGCTCTGTGGATGAAGGAAAAGCAGTGGACGTGTTGCTCCTTGACTTTAGCAAAGCTTTTGACACGGTCTCCCACAGTATTCTTGTCAGCAAGTTAAAGAAGTATGGGCTGGATGAATGGACTATAAGGCAGATAGAAAGTTGGCTAGATTGTCGGGCTCAACAGGTAGTGATCAATGGCTCCATGTCTAGTTGGCAGCAGGTATCAAGTGGAGTGCCCCAAGGGTCGGTCCTGGGGCTGGTTTTGTTCAATATCTTCATAAATGATCTGGAGGATGGTTTGGATTGCACCCTCAGCAAGTTTGCAGATGACACTAAACTGGGAGGAGAGGTAAATACGCTGGAGGGTAGGGATAGGATACAGAGGGACCTAGACAAATTGGAGGATTGGGCCAAAAGAAATCTGATGAAGTTCAACAAGAACAAGTGCAAAGTCCTGCACTTAGGACAGAAGAATCCAATGCACTGCTACAGACTAGGGACCAAATGGCTCGGCAGCAGTTCTGCAGAAAATGACCTAGGGGTTACAATGGACGAGAAGCTGGATATGAGTCAACAGTGTGCCCTTGTTGCCAAGAAGGCCAATGGCATTTTGGGATGTATACGTAGGGGCATTGCCAGCAGATCGAGGGACGTGATCGTTCCCCTCTATTCAACACTGGTGAGGCCTCATCTGGAGTACTGTGTCCAGTTTTGGGCCCCACACTACAAGAAGGTTGTGGAAAAATTGGAAAGAGTCCAGCGGAGGGCAACAAAAATGATTAGGGGACTGGAACACATGATTTATGAGGAGAGGCTGAGGGAACTGAGGATGTTTAGTCTACGGAAGGGAAGAATAAGGGGGGATTTGATAGCTGCTTTCAACTACCTGAAAGGGGGTTCCAAAGAGGATGGCTCTAGACTGTTCTCAGTGGTAGCAGATGACCGAACAAGGAGTAATGGTCTCAAGTTGCAGTGGGGGAGATTTAGGTTGGATATTAGGAAAAACTTTTTCACTAGGAGGGTGGTGAAACACTGGAATGCGTTACCTAGGGAGGTGGTAGAATCTCCTTCCTTAGAAGTTTTTAAGGTCAGGCTTGACAAAGCCCTGGCTGGGATGATTTAATTGGGGATCGGTCCTGCTTTGAGCAGGGGGTTGGACTAGATGACCTCCTGAGGTCCCTTCCAACCCTGATATTCTATGATTCTATGACCTGGAATGGTGGTTGAAGTAAGAAGGGACATATAAATCTTTAGCGCATCTGGCATGTAAATATCTTGCGACGCCAGCTACAGCAGTGCCATGCGAACACCTGTTCTCACTTTCAGGTAACGTAAACAAGAAGTGGACAATATTATCTCCTGCAAATGTAAACAAACTTGTTTGTCTTAGTGATTGGCTGAATAAGAAGCAGGACTAAGTGGACTTGTAAGCTCTAAAATTTTACATTGTTTTACTTTTGAATGCAGTTTGTTTGTACATAATTCTACATTTGTAAATTCAACTTTTGTGACAAAGAGATTGCACTACAGTACTTATATTAGATGAATCGAAAAATACTATTTCTTTTGTTTTTTTACAGTGCAAATACTTGTAATCAAAAAGAAATATAAAGTGAGCACTGTACACTTTTTATTCTGTGTTGTATTTGAAATCAATATATTTGAAATTGTAGAAAACATCCAAAAAAATTTAAATAAATGGTATTCTATTATTGTTTAACAGTGTGATTAATCCCATGATTAATTGCAATTAATTTTTTTAAGCAAGCGATTAATCGCAATTAATTTTTTAATCACTTGACAGCCTAATAAAAAGCACTAGCAAAGTCAGTGCAAACTAAAATTTCATACAGACCATGACTTGTTTATACTTCTGTATACACTGAAATGGAAGTACAATATTTATATTCCAATTTATTTATTTTATAATTATATGGTAAAAATGAGAACATAAGCAATTTTTCAGTAATAGTGTGCTGTGATTCTTTTGTATTTTTACGTCTGATTTTTTAGACAAGTAGTTTTTAAGTGAGGTGAAACTTGGGAGTACACAAGATAAATGAGATTCCTGAGAGGGGTACAGTAGTCTGGAAAGGTTGAGAGCCACTGGTCTATGGCTTTCAGAGACTCCTTTCAATTTATGAGGATGAGAAAAAACACAATGCACAGTCAAACTGTGTGGTCTGCAGATGTACAAATAGATATTCCTATATGCATAAGAACAGTGTGACTAACACCTCAGCTATAAATATGATTTGGTAAATGAAAGTGTTTGCTTTTTCTTTGGAGTGTGATGATAAAATTCCTTCTTGCAGTGTTGTTGGTAGAGTTCAATTCCCAGTGTTCCTTCTCAGAACAAGGCCCTCTTGCACAGAGCTGGCTTTACTTCTGGTACAATGTCCTTATTGGTTTTTTTTTTTTTTGGGTATCTTTAATTTCATCAGCATTATTTTATGTGATATCAAAATCACTGAAAGGTATTTAATTCCAATGATTAATGACTGAGTAACTGATAAAGCAAATTATAATTGTTTGTGCTTCGTTGACATATTGGGGAGAGATGGGAGCAAAAGTGAAGTTTCAAATATAATTTAAATTAATAAATAATTTTAATAAACCTAGAGTGATTTATTAAAAAAATACAGAATAGTTTAGAATAAGGCTTATAGTTTAACTCCATAGTATCCCCCAATGATGGGTGTAAAAATTCACAATAACGATCAACATGGCAGTGTTATGTTTTCTTAGTCTGAGTGTTGTTCTTCTCCTAGCAATCTGATCATGCTTTTGAACTGTGCAGTCTGCAAATACTTCAGATTTATCCACCCATTCCTTCACTCTGAGACTACTCTCTTTTCTGCGGTAGGAAATAACACTATTTTAACAACTGAGTTAGCTCAACTGGTACTGACCAAATCTAAACCATGGCCAGCAATCAGCTAATCTGATTGCTGAGTCCCAGCTGTTGAAACAGTGCCATTTCCTAGTATAGACAAGATACACAAGAGTTAAGGAAAGACAGATTACAATTTAGTAGTTGCTAGGTATTCATGAAGAAGGCATTATGGAACCAGAATGAATAAACCAAATAATTTGCTATTGCAGGCTCAGGTGCAGTTGACCAGATTCAGTGGTGGTGTTTTATGGAGGGAGGAAGTTACAAATTTCACAGGAGACAAGAATGAGCCTTTATATGTTCTATCTGCAGCTAATGCTCTTGGAATTCAGAGTGTATTCACAGTACTCAAGCCATACTTTTTACAGGAGAAACTGATTTTTGCTCTTCAAGAGAGTTTTAAAATCTGAACTTTGGTGAATTTTAGCATTTTGAATTGCATTGTCAGCATTTCAGCAATAATATTTTGAGATACCAAAAGCAAGTTTTTGTGCAGGTCTTACTTGTATTTTGCACTTATTTCTTAGTCCATTCGGTCTTACAGCCAACTTTCCTGAGAGATACAACACAAAAATTGTCCTTTTTAATGGAAGTGTTTTAAACCTGGGGGGGGAGAATCTATTAACTTTGTTTTGCATTTTTTTTCAAGTTTGTTTCTTTCCAATTCAAACATACAAACTGTGTTTACTTCTTGTCTTACTGTTTCTTTCCCAAATCTTGTCTTGCTTTCCCAAATCTTGTCTTGTTTTATGACTCTTCAGCTGACCCAACCTTCCAAAATAGTCATGAATATCTACCAGCCTTGGCACAATATTTACTGGTGCACCCATATTTTCACTCACCTGCGAAAAAAATTATTCCATGTAAAGGCAAATAAAATTCTGCAAGACTACGTTAAACAAAATTTTGCTTTTCATATAAAATAAGCTGTGTGTTTCCATGGTCCTGCTTTCTCATGCAAGGTGAAGATGATAATGACTATCCTAGCCAGGAAAAAAAAAGTTTGCTTTTGTTGTTCACTCTGAGCTAGTCTGTAATTTGGACATCTGCCCTGAGTAAGGGGTGGCATGTAGGTGCACCATCCCACGAGCAGACCAAGACAAGTCGTGTATTTTGCACAGTTCCTCTCCTGTTGCCTTGCTCTCAGAGGAAGGGACAAAGGGGAAAAGAATAAGTTACTTCAGCTTTCACATGAAGATGTTTACTCCATCTGCCTGGTCAGCTACTCTAGGCTCCTCCATCTCAATGCTTCCAACTATTTGCTCATTTGACAAGTAACCCTCTGCATTCTTCCTTGCAGCTCAAGTTACAGGTGAAATCTTGGCTAGGAGGGAGTACCTACTCAGCCACACAGAGCAGTAAGTGCTGATAAGGGGAGAGGCAAATGCTGGAATCGGTATTGCCGAACCTTTTGATTTGTGCTTCTGATTCCATCTGTGTGACTTTGCAAACATGAACTCAAGTTACGGAAATCAAACATTCCATGAGGCAGAATCTACAAGTATTACAAATGTGAAGTGTTAGCGAAGGTGAAGGCAAAGGCAGCATGTAAGAGCCAGCTCTTTTGTGAATCAAAATGTAATTGTGCACAGCCCACTGCTGTTCCTGGAATTGCTCTGGTGTACAATGTGCAACTGCACTTTACAAATACATCCTGGCTTAGTGATTTCAGAGCCCTTTTGTCATCTGTTGAGGTACACACCTTTACTCAGTAAGAAGGGTGATAATTTCTTGGCAGTGTCAGTTGTGGTCTCTGTTAACACAAGATAAAACACGTGTGTATTTGCTGCCGCAGGCCACTTTAAGAAAATGGTTCCCATTGTCCAGCTATACTACCCAGTTTCTGGTTGTTTGTTATGAATTACTTAATGATCAGTTCCTAAAGTTCTGCCAAAGTATTTGTGTGTTTTTCTTGAAGCCAATGACAGTGTCTCCTGTATGGGGGCTGAGTGTTACCTATAGCAGCCTGGATAGCCAAAGTGCAGAGTAAGCTATAATAGCATCAGGATTTAATGTCTACTTACTGTTCCCCATGCCTGTGGTTACATGCAGCGACTTGCAGCATGTGTCTTGTAATAACAGTCTACACCTGCAGTGTAATATCACAAGCATAGCACAACTGTGAAAATGAAAAATCTCACTGGAACAATAGACTTGGCCTAGTAACTGCATAATCTCGTTACGAAATATAGGGGATAAAATGAATCTTGGCAAGATTCAGATCTTCTGAATGAGGTTGCTGCACTGTAAGATGCACATGCTAGCACAAAAAGTGGGGTTAGATGCTTTTCCCAACTGGAGTAATGAAAACAAAATGGACAAAACAGAGACAGAACAATAATTCAGAAACATTAAAAGTTATGAATAAGGATAAAACTCACCACTAATCAGTGACATATTAACGCCTAGGCCGACACGGCCTAGGCCTAAGGCAGCAAATTTGCAGGGGTGGCAAATTTATAATAGCAGCCAGAGGCAGCTTCCCCCGGTGCCAGTTCACGCCCTCCGCCCCCGGACCTGCCCCAACTCCACCCCTTCCCCGCCCCCATTCCCCACCCCCTCCCTGCCCCTATTGGTCCCTGTCAAGGTTCCTCCCCCACTCTGAACTCTAGGGTACAGATGTGGGGACCTGCATGAAAAACCTCCTAAGCTTATCTTTACCAGCTTAGGTTAAAACTTCCCCAAGGTACAAAATATTCCACCCTTTGTCCTTGGATTGGCCGCTACCACCACCAAACTAATACTGATTACTGGGGAAGAGCTGTTTGGACGCGTCTTTCCCCCCAAAATACTTCCCAAAACCTTGCACCCCACTTCCTAGACAAGGTTTGGTAAAAAGCCTCACTAATTTGCCTAGGTGACTACAGACCCAGACCCTTGGATCTTAAGAACAATGAACAATCCTCCCAACACTTGCACCCCCCCTTTCCTGGGAAATGTTGGATAAAAAGCCTCACCAATTTGCATAGGTGACCACAGACCCAAACCCTTGGATCTGAGAACAATGAAAAAGCATTCAGTTTTCTTACAAGAAGACTTTTAAGAAAAATAGAAGTAAATAGAAATAAAGAAATCCCCCCTGTAAAATCAGGATGGTAGATACCTTACAGGGTAATTAGATTCAAAAACATAGAGAACCCCTCTAGGCAAAACCTTAAGTTACAAAAAAGATACACAGACAGAAATAAGAAAAGGAGGACTTGTGGCACCTTAGAGACTAACCAATTTATTAGAGCATAAGCTTTCGTGAGCTACAGCTCACTTCTTCAGATGCATATCGTGGAAACTGCAGCAGGCTTTATATATACACAGAGAATATGAAACAATACCTATTCCCACCCCACTGTCCTGCTGGTAATAGTTATTCTATTCAGCACAGTTCTTTTCTCAGCCATTTAAAGAAATCATAATCTAACACATGCCTAGCTAGATTACTTACTAAAAGTTCTAAGACTCCATTCCTGGTCTATCCCCGACAAAGACAGACTATAGACAGACACACAGACCCTTTGTTTCTCTCCCTCCTCCCAGCTTTTGAAAGTATCTTGTCTCCTCATTAGTCATTTTGGTCAGGTGCCAGCGAGGTTACCTTTAGCTTCTTAACCCTTTACAGGTGAGAGGAGCTTTTCCCTGGCCAGGAGGGATTTCAAAGGGGTTTACCCTTCCCTTTATATTTATGACAGTCCCCTTCCCCAAATCCCAGCCCTGGCCCCGCCTCCTCTCCTGAGTGCGCCTCATTCCCTCCCTTCCCCCCTCCTTTGTGAAGCTGTTTCACGCGCAAGCACTGGCAGGGAGCCTGGAGAAGCAGGACCCGGCGGCGCGCTCAGGGGAGGAGGCGGAGCGGAGGTGAGCTGGGGCCGGGGCAGGGGTGCGGGCAGGGAGCTGCTGGGAGGGGGTGGCAATTATTTCTGGGCCTAGGGGTGGTAAAATCATTAATCCGCCACTGCCACTAATGTGAGTGGAATTTGTATATCTCTTCTTGAGGCATATTGCTTTTGGACCTGAGATGGGATGGGGTTCTTCCACTCAATGCTACGAACATATACATATTTCTGGAATGAAAATGAACATGTGATTACTTTAATAGTTCAGGCTAACAAGCTCCTTTTTATAGTTTAATAGAGTAGTTTCCCCCCTGTCTGTAGTGACACTGCACATACACTCAGTTATGGGGAAAACCAAGTCCCTGACAGTCAGAAAGACAGAGAAAAGAAAAAAACTTCAGGCCTCCATTGCACTATATTGCAGCAGTGTACGTTTTGAGTGATGACGGCAGGGAAAGCCCCACTCTAACTGCAACCATATACAGTTAAAATGGAGACACAGATAAGCAAAGAGTTCTGACATTTAATTTTCTTCAGACTTAAGTCCCCCAACTGAGATGAAGAAAGTGATTCAACTGGCATGGTTGTTGTGCCAAGCTGTCTGGCTGTAGACTTAAGCCTCGTCTACACTAGGATTTTTAGCTACACTTTCAATTTTGCTAGCAAACAGGGGACTGCAAACAGGGAAGTTTGAGAGGGAGAGGAGATCGCCCTGCTGAACAAACAAGGTGCAAGTACTAATCTTGGGATGAGTGAGCTTGTTTGGCTGTTTGGTTTTGGGCTCTTTGTGTTTGGGCTCTTTGTGTTTTTCTTTCTCTTTCAGGTTATCTTAAAGTTACAGGGTCAGTTGGGATTGTATGTCTGGGGACTGTTTGAACCTTTGTTTCCTGGATCATCCTTGATCATCAGTTATCACCCTCTCACTGTGTGGTTAATGGGTGGGTGCGGGCTGACCTAAGAGAGAAGGACAGAGGCTAAGCGACCAAGAGACTGCAAACAGGGGAGCTTGAGAAGGAGTTTGTAAGACAGAGTCATAATATCATCACTATCGTTAGGAAAGGTCACATTGCCAGTGCCAACACTGCTCCTGTCTCCTCCACCGATATCCAGACAGAGAACCTAACCATGGATGCCTCTACCCAGATCCTGGTGTGTATTTGCAGAGACTGCGGCCTGCATTTCCACTCAGAAAGCCAGGCTGGGGGGATCATCCAGTGTGAAAGGTGCTTGCTGGTGGAATCTCTCAGGGAGCAGGTGGGAGAGATACAGAGGAGATGGCTAGGCTGAGGAGCATCTGTGAACATGAGGAATTAATTGAGCGTATTCATATGGAGATGTCCAAGGCTGAGGAAGATATCCAACTAGAGAGGACTGCTGTCATGCCCCCAGGAAAGATGGCTATGGCTCTGTCACAGAAAGGACACTGGCTGCTGCTTACTTCTCGCAGCAGGCAGTGCTCCACCCCTACTCCCAACCCACCCACCGTAGTGATGAAGAACCGTTATGCTGTCCTGGCAAGGAGGAATCACCCCCAAAGATGGAGGAGGAGAAGCCAGGTACCTGCAAGGCTGGGAGGATCACAGCCACCACTCCCAGGAAGAAACGTAGGACAGTAGTGGTTGGTGACTCTCTTTTGAGGGGGACGGAGGCACCCATCTGTTAGCCTGACATGGCATCCCAGGAGGTATGCTGCCTGCCAGGGGCCCGTATCTGAGATGTTACAGAAGGATTGTTGAGGATCATCTGGCCCTCTGACTACTACCCCATGCTATAAATCTATATCGGCACTAATGATACTGTGAGGTATGACCCTGAGCAGATCAGAAGTGACTACAGGGCTCTGGGAGTAAGGGTGAAAGACCTAGGGGCACTGGTGTTCTCTTCGACCCTTCTGGTCAAAATTAGGGGCCCAGGCAGAGACAGATGCATCCTGGAGGTGAATACCTGGCTGCGAGGATTCCTTGACCATGGGATGCTGTTTTAAGAAGAAGAACTGCTAAGCAGAGATGGGGTTCACCCTAACAAGGAATGGGAAGAGCATATTTGGATACAGAGTCTGGTTCTGTTTAATATTTTCATTAATGATTTAGATAATGGCATAGAGAGTACACTTATGAAGTTTGTGGATGATACCAAGCTGGGAGGGGTGGGAAATGCTTTGGAGGATAGGATTAAAATTCTAAATCATCTAGACAAACTGGAGAAATGGTTTGAAGTAAATTGGATGAAATTCAGTAAGGACAAATTACAAAGTACTCCACTTAGGAAGGAACAATCAGTTGCACACACACAAAATGGAAAATGACTGCCTAGGAAGGAGTACTGCAAAAAGGGATCTCAGGGTTATAGTGGATCACAAGCTAAATATGAGTCAACAGTGTAACACTGTTGCAAAAAAAAAAGCAAACATCATTCTGGGATGTATTAGCAGGAGTGTTGTAAGCAAGACATGAGAAGTCATTCTTCTTCTCTACTCCATGCTAAGTCTGTCTCAACCAGAACATTGTGTCCAGTTCTGGGAACCACATTTCAGGAAAGATGTGGATAAATTGGAGAAAGTCCAGAGAAGAGCAACAAAGATGATTAAAGGTCTAGAAAACATGACCTAGAAGGGAAGATAGAAAAAAATTGAGTTTGTTTAGTCTGGAGGAGAGAAGACTGGATGCAAGGGGACATGGCAACCGTTTTCAAGTACATAAAAGATTGGAGGAGGAGGGAGAAAAATCGTTGTCCTTATCCTCTAAGAATGGGACAAGAAGCAATAGGGTTACATTGCAGCAAGGGTAGTTTAGGTTGGACATTAGGAAAAACTTCCTATCAGGGTGGTTAAGCACTGGAATGAATTGTATAGGGAGGCTGTGGAATCTGCATCACTGGATATTTTTAAGAGCGGGTCAGACAAACAACTGTCAGGGATGGTCTAGCTAATACTTAATGCTCTCTTGACTGCAGGGGACTGGACTAGAAGACCTCTTGAGGTTCCTTCCAGTCCAATTCTATGATTTAAGTTTAGATTGACACTGTTTCAATTTTAAATAGTATCTAGGGCTGCATCTACAATAGCCTTTTTTCTGGGGGTTGTGATACTGTGTATAAGAAAGGTGACCATTTATATCACTGTTGTTACCATTTACACAATTTCCATAAATCTTATACAAAGCATATCCTATAAGGTATCAATGGAAAAGTTATGATTTGCTAAGTATGATTATCCTATTTATATGCATGTATCATCTTTGTGTCTGAAATTATGAATATTAGCTATGTGCTTGTATCTTATACATGTGTTATATTCCTGGTTGACACCCAAATAGATTTACATTAGGGCTAGACAGCTATGTGTTGATGGCCCATTAAGGACACTCCACTCTCACAATGGGCCATTGAAGAATCTCATCCCACCCAGCAGGCCTTTCCTGTGGATGCCTCAGACAGCAAGGAGCCAGTGGCCACTCCTTGTGATTCAGCAAAACATGTAATATGCTCGAGTGCCCTGGACCCCATCTTGGGCCAGTAACTTTCCATACAAAGAGGCTGTGGGCTTTGTTTGGAACAATAACTTTCTTTGCACATGGCAGAAGGTATAAACAACACTTGAAACATCTCCATTTTGCCTCTTTCCTGCTCCAATTCTTTGGAATGTGGATTTACAACTAAAAGGAGTATTTTGAACTAAGGATTGAGGACCTTCCCATAGGTGCGGGACTGGAGCACCCACGGGGGGGGGGGGGGAAATTAGCAGGTGCTCCATACCCACCGGCAGCCAAGCTCCCCATGCCCCCGCCTCACCTCCTCCTCCCCCCCCCCCCCCCGAGCGTGCTGCATCCCTGGTACTCCCCTTCCATCCCAGCGCTTCCCGCCCACTGCCAGACAGCTGTTTGGCAGTGCTTAGGACTTTCCAGGAGGGAGGGCGAGGAGTGGGGATGCAGTGCGCTCAGGGGAAGAGGTGGAGAAGAAGCAGAGCAGGGGCAGCGACTTGGGGGAAGGTGGTGGAATTGGGGCGGAGTGAGGGTGGTACAGGGGTGGGGCCGTGGGAGGGGCAGTCGAGCACCCACGGGGCAGAGGGGAAGTCAGTGCCTGTGGATCTTCCAATCTTTTGGAAGTTACCAGAGAGACTTTTGCAAGCCAGCAGTCTATTTCATCATTACTACAAACCTGATTAGGACTTGCAGTCATTTGTACGTACATGATCTATTAACCATTTATAACTCTCTTCTTTATAAATCTTTAGTTAGTTTACTAAGGATTGGCTGACAGCGTGATATTCGGATAAGACCTGAGATTCATATAGACCTAGGGATAAGGTGACTGATCCTTTGGTGAAATGGGTTTTCAATAACCCCTCACTGACTTGGTTGTCTGGGTCATAGCCAAGGACTGGAATGCCTAAAGGGAACTGTGTTTGGCTTCTGGTTAACCAGTGTGGTACTTCAGAAACTCTTTTCTTACTGGCTTGGTGAATCAAATTACAGAATAAGCCACCACTTTTGGGGATGGTCTGCCATATTTCTTGTAGTCTGCCCTGACTGTGGCCTTCTCAGTGTGGTCCATCCCAGCCACCTGGTCACAGGAGTTTCCCACCATTGCTAACAAAGGTGGGGGGAAAAACAGTGGAAATGCTAATGTAAGCAAGGCTCTCAGCGGCAGATTATGTTGGTCCATGATCACCATGTTGTTCAGGGCTGCATAGTGGTGAAAGACCCATTTGGTTGGCTGCAGTCTCTACATCTTTTTGACTGATGTGTCTCGTAAATGAGTTAACAATATGAGAAATTAGGCACAAATTATTATTAGGGCAGTCAAGCGATTAAAAAAATTAATTGTGATTAATCACAATTAATTACACTGTTAAACAAGAATAGACCACCACCAAAAAAGAAAATCGACCTTCTGCTGGTGGCATCTGTCTCAGATGATGAAAATGAACATGCATCAGTCTGCACTGCTTTGGACAGTTATCGAGCAGAACCCGTCATCATCATGGAAGCATGTCCTCTGGAATGGTGGCCAAAGCATGAAGGGGCATACGAATGTTTAGCATATCTGGCACATAAATGCATTGCTACAAAAGTGCTATGTGAATGCCTGTTCTCACATTCTGGTGACTTGTAAATAAGAAGTGGGCAGCATTATCTCCCATAAATGTAAACAAACTTGTTTGTCCCAGCACTTGGCTGACCAAGAAGTAGGACTGAGTGGACTTGTATGCTCCAAAGTTTTACATTGTTTTATAGTTTTGTAACAAAAAAAAAAAGTTCTACATTTGTAAGTTGCACTTTCATGATAAAGAGATTGCACTACAGTACTTGTAGGAGGTGAATTGAAAAATACTATTTCTTTTATCATTTTTACAGTGAAAATATTTGTTAAAAAATATAAAGTGAGCAGTGTACACTTTGTATTCTGTATTGTAACTGAAATCAATATATTTGAAAATGTAGAAAAACATCCAAAATATTTAATACATTTCAATTGGTATTCTATTGTTTAACAGTGTGATTAAAACTGTGATTAATCACAATTTTTTTAATAGTGATTAATTTTTTTGCGTTAATCATGTGAGTTAACTGTGATTAATTGACAGCCCTATTTATTATTTGCATTACAGTTTCACTCATTGACCCCAATCAGGATTATGTCACCTGTATTAGGCATTTGTACACACATGGAGCAAAAGTCCCTGCCTTGAAGAGTTTACAATCTATTTTAAAAGATAAGTCATTTCTATTCTCTCACATTTAAAGAGAGAAGAAATGTCAGTCTTGTCATAGGACAGCCCCTCCTAGGGTACTCTCCTGTGGAAAGAGAGGTGCATCTGTCTCAGTTTCCCCTTTATTTACTCATGCAAAGGAATGTCTCTCTCAATAGTAAATTCAAATTCTTTTGGTCATATATGAAATAGGTGAGGCATGATGAGAGAGGCTGGAGCAGTTTCCTCCTTTTCACGGATGATTTTATAATTCTGGATGCGCCTTCTCCAGTTCCTGATTATTTTAAATCAGGAACTACTGAGAAGAACAAATATATCTTTGGGGATTCAAAGTGAGCGTGTACAAGAAAACACACACATAAGCTCTTAGATATTCTCCAGGCTTCCACACTAGGGAGGAAAGCCCTCCCTATTATTGAAGTTCTTCTAAAACTGGCAAAGACTTTGGCCCCTAGAGCTAAGCACATGGATAAGCACTATCATGTTCCCATTCCCAGGAGTGTTTTTATTCTCAACCTGCACCCAACTCTCTAGTAGATATGATTGCCAATGAGGGATCATGACAGGGAATACTTAAATCAACTCCTAAAGAGAAAGAGCCAAAAGACTTGATTTATTTGGTAGAAAAATGTATTCAACCTCCTCTCTCCAATGTGCATAGTGATTCACCAGGTGCTTTTAGCTAAATATGGCTTTGTGCACTGGCTTGCGGTGTCCAAAATTACTGAGAAGTTACCTGAAGAGTCATGGGCAGAATATAAGGTTTTTCTTGCAGAAGGCCACACAGTGGCCAAGATCTCACTACAGTCTATGTTGATGTAGCTGATGCTTCTTATAGCGTAATGGCATCTGCAATAACAATAAGGAAAGCATCTTGATTGCAAAACTCAGGCATAGTTACAGACATTCAACAAACTATTGAAGACCTTCCCGTTGATACTCAGTTTTTATTTTCTAACAAAATGGATGAGACTTTACATTTGTTTAAGGACTCTCAAGTGACTGTTCACTCCAACACCCAGGAAATGTCAATATAGGCCTCAGCAACAGCGGTATTATTGGCAGCTATTTTATTCATCAACACAGACAGGCTTTTCAAAGAAGAGTCATAAATCTCAGTGTAGGAAATAGTCTAATTCTACCACTATACTGGCATCCCATCCTTAATCAGCTATGGGGAAATAGTCCATTTGACTTCCCACTCAAGGACAGCAAAACAGTCATCAGCAATCTATCCTCTTTCTCCCCACCATTTGGGGGTATATTATCTCATTTCCTCAGTGCTTGGAAGTCCATAACTATGGACAAATTGATCAGAAGTATTGTGGGATTGAGTATTCAATCCAGTTTCTTCCTACCCCACATCCTCACCCATCGTCCCCATCCTTCAGGAACCACTCTCATGAGTCAGTGCTTTTTCAAGAAGTTCAGACTCTGCTCTATCTAGGGGCTGTAGAGGAAGTTCCGATTCAACATTGGGGAAGGGGGTGTTATTCACAATACTTTCTGATTCCACATTTTAAAGGAGACATGAGATCCATTCTAGAGCTTCACAGTCTCAACAAGTCCATCAAATACATAAGTTCTCACATTGTCTCTAGCACTGATTAGTCCTTCCCAAGATTGTACCGGCTGGTTTGGTGCCCTCGATTTGCAGGATGTCAACTTCCATGTGGCAGTTTTGCCAAGTCACAAGACGTTTCCAAGATTTGTGATAGCAAGCTGCATAATCAGTACACAGTACTTCCCTTTGTCCGTTGTTGGCTCTGTAAGTATTCACAAAATGCATGACAGAAATGGCAGCCTATCTGAGGAGAAACAGGATCCATGTCTTTCCATATCTGGATGGTTGGTTAATTTGATGCAGATCCAAACAACTGGTTCTCCACAACATCCAATACATTAGTCTGTCCGAGCATCTGGGGCACATAGAAAGCAAAGGGAAATATGTTAGCCACAACACAGAAACTCAAAATTCACTGGGGCCCTACTCAACTCTACAAATTTGACTGCCTATCTGCTCCTGGAAAGATTCTAGGGTATTCCTCAGCTGTGAACTTCACTCAGGTCAGACCCCAACACCACATTTTGATCCTAAGATTATTAGGCCACATGGAATCAGGTACCTTTGTGACTCAACTTGCCATGCTTTGCCTGCACAGCCTCCAGGGGTGGCTAAGCTCTATCTATCGACCAATCAGGCATTCGCTGGACAAACTGGTCTGCGTATTTGCTGCAGTCCTGGCATTTTTGGAGTGGTGGATGGATCAGAGCACTGTGTGCAGAGGTGTCCTGTTCCCTCTTCCATCCAAGAGGATTATAATTGACGTGACTCATGGGATGAGGTGCTCACCTGGGGGATTTACAAACCTAAATATTATGGTCAGAACAAGAAGCGAACCTTACATCTATATACACTAGTTTTATGCAATTCATAAGGCCCATCATGCCTTTCTCCCTCACATCAGGGGTTTGTCAGTTCAGGTTCTGACAACAATGCAACCATAGTATACTACCTAAACAGACAAAGAGGAGCAAAGTCCAATCGGCTTTATCATGAAGAGATGAAACTCTGGAATGTTTGCATCAAGGAAGGCATTACTCTCTACCCTTATACTTACAGTTTCTGGGATCCCTGTTGGCCAATATCTCAGCAGATTTTTTCATGATCACAAGTGGTCTCTGAAGTGCAGTGTGCTCAGAACCATCTTCTGTGGCTGGGGAATCCTGTTGGTTGACATATTTGCAATGAATGACAACAGAAAATGCTGTCAATTTTGCTTTCAAGCAGGTCACAGCCCAAGCTTGTTGACTGATGCTTTTCTTCTTTGGTGGGGACCATACTTCATGTATGCATTCCTTTCCACTCACCTCATCCCACAGGTGATCCTCATATCAAAACAAGCCCATGCCAGAATAATTCTCATAACCCCCAGCATGGTTCAGACAGTGCTAGTTCTTGGATCTTCACAGCCTCTCCATTTGGCCTCCTTGGACTCTGCCTACACTTCCAGATCTACTGTCTCAACACCATGGTCAATTATTACACCCAGACCTGAACAGCCTGCACCTTACACCCTGGCTATTGAGTGACTTGATGAAATAGAGAAACATTGTTCTTTGGCAGTTCAAAATATTTTACTGAACAGCAGACAGCATACCACTAGATCTGCTTATTTAGCCAAGTGGAAGCATTTTTCAATCTGTTTCAGCCGCTGGGGTATAACTGCCACAGATGCTAAGATTCAGGACATTTTAGAGTATGGTACATCTGAAATCATTGAATCTTTCTCTAAAGTTCCCTGAGAGTCCACTTAGCAGCGATCTCAGTTCATGAGATCTCTCAATGGGTGTGGGTCAGGAGGGAAAGATCTATAAAAGCGAAAGCAAGAAACAAAAAGAAGAGAAAAGGAGTACTTGTGGCACCTTAGAGACTAACCAATTTGAGCATGAGCTTTCGTGAGCTACAGCGAAGTGAGCTGTAGCTCACGAAAGCTCATGCTCAAATAAATTGGTTAGTCTCTAAGGTGCCACAAGTACTTCTTTTCTTTTTGTGAATACAGACTAACACGGCTGTTACTCTGAAAAAAAGAAGAGAGAGACTAAAATATATTCTATGCAAGTTTAGTACAGTAAACCTAGTACCATCAAGGTCAATTTGTAACCTTTCATAGGAATTAAATAATATTTAGTAATGATGCTTACATCAAATAAATGCTTACATTTCCTACGACCAAACGAAGACGAAACAAGATGAAAACAAAAGCCTAGTATATTCAGACACACGGTCCTTGTTTTATTTGTAATTTAAGGGATTTAAAGTAGTTTACTTGATACACAAATGATTAATCTGATTTTATTAGGACAACCGCTGATTCTACTTTATGGCTTTGTTCTGTTTCTTGCTTCTGTGATGTTCTGGGTCTTGAACCATGGCCTGGGAGTCCCAGGAAGCTGCAGCATCCTGGCCTCCACCCATTGTCTACCGAAACCTGATGGGCCAAGAAGCTAGTAGGACTATAGTCTCAACCAACACACCACCCACGGGATACCTGATTGGAGGATCACCTGGCTCCAACCTATTGGTCCAACCATGCAATTTAAGGCAGGAGACACAGGAAGTTTGTCTGAGCAACAAGGCGATTTCCTATGGTAGCTGCATTGGATCCTGCTTGTGTCTGCCTCCTGCACCCAAACCTGTTCTGGTCTGGGCTCATCCCTGCCTTCACTACTGTTCCCACTGTACTCCTGCTCTGTGCTTGATCCTTGCCTCTCCTCCAGTTCCTGCCCTTACACCTCACCTCCAATCATCAGTTACCAGTCTGGTTCTGCCCCTGGCCTCCAACTTCTGACCCTGACTTGACCCTCGGCTCAGGCATTTGGTATCGGACCTCAGCTCTGACCCTTAGCTTCTATTCCTTGTTCTGATTCTGGCTTGCTCCCTGGCAGTGGTAATTGGCAGTTGACTCTGCTGACCCTTGGCTTCATTCTCCAACCCGGACATCTGCTCTGCCCAATAAACCTGAGTCATGCTCTGCTACTAGGCCAAGCCACCTACATCCCAGTCCATACAGCCTCCATCCATTCCCAGGGTTTGCATTTCAGGTTTTCATGTACTGAAAATGGCCAAGAAAAGCCATCTCATCTCAGCCTAATGTTTTCCCTGTGTGAGTTACAGAATGACATAAATATTCCTGTATCTCAATGACTGAAAAATCAAAATAAAGGTTGTTATTCCATTATACAGAAACTTTCTTCATGGTAGTGCTCACTTGGAGTAAAAGGATAGTATTCAGTCGTCCATTCTGTGAATGGTCAATATGCTCTACCTAGCCTTGCATGAGGATTAAACACTCAACAACATATTGAAGCTAATCTAATATATTGGTATCATTCCTTGCTCCCTTTGACCTTTCACCACTTCAAAAATACTTTGACTTTTTTTTTTTTGCTAAACACTTAGTGTTTAATGTACATTACAATGGAAGCAGTGGGGGTAGGGGGGGAGCCAGGGTCACCCCATCCCAAGGGAAGCAGCTCAGCCCCACAGGACAGTTGAGTCAGTTTAATCAGCCTGTTGTTAGGGGGTGTCAGTGTCTGGGAGGCAGCAGAGAGACCCTCCAGCTCCTCGGTTTATGTACATCATATAAAACAGAGACACATGGTAGAAATGGGTGACCCTACAAGGGACTGGAATAAATGGCTGCCCTAGAGTGGGTGAGGTGTGGGGGATGGAATGGGCCTGCGGAGAACCCAGGAGCCCTGGCGCCCAGCCCCCCTGCTCTAAGCCACTAGACCCCACTCCTCTCTCAGAGCTGAGGATAGAACCCAGGCATCCTATTGGATATTGCAGGGGTCGGCAACTTTTCAGAAGTGGTGTGCCGAGTCTTCATTTATTCACTCTAATTTAAGGTTTCGCATGCCAGTAATACATTTTCATGTTTTTAGAAGGTCTCTTTCTATAAGTCTATAATATATAACTAAACTATTGTTGTATGTAAAGTAAATAAGGTTTTTAAAATGTTTAAGAAGCTTCATTTAAAATTAAATTAAAATGCAGAGCCTCCTGGACCGGTGGCCAGGACCCGGGCAATGTGTGTGCCACTGAAAATCAGCTTGCGTGCTGCCTTTGGCACACGTGTCATGGGTTTCCTACCCCTGGGATATTGGAAAGTAATCCTGAGAGAAAGTGGTAGACATCCATAAGAATTTGATTACTGAAGGGATGTAGTTTCTCTGACCAGTGTAAGAGGTGAGAACAGGCTCATGCTTAGTTGCTATCGTCCCTTCAGAAGGGTCCCATCCTACTGTATTTGTATTATACATTTACTGTTGTTGCTAAGCATACCTTCTTAAAGAGTAAATTAGTGAGTACTGACCATCTACCATACTGATGTCCTTCAAGAAACAAGCTTCCTGCAGTGATATTTTGTAGAGTAGTTGTTGTCTCTGCAGCTGCTAGTAGAATCTGTCTTGTACGATAGCACTATTAACACATACCATCTTAATTCTACCTGACTCTTCCATTGAGGTACTTGTTATCCTCCTGTGTTCACCTATCTTGAAGAAGCTCTTCCAAAGTCCCCTTTCCCTTAAAAATCTTACAGTTGTTGCAACATCTTGCTATAAGAGTCGATACCACCACATGCTATAATGCTCAAGAGGATGATTACCCAGGTATGTAAGCTAGTAAGGTACATAAACAGAATTGCTCTTTTTCATTTCTACTTTAAGCCGCTTGTGTATAGTGATAGACATCTAGTTCTTTCAAAACACATCTTTTAATAGGTAGGAATACAGGCACTGTGGTTTAAATGCCAAGGCTACCTGTACTTTTGTTGAGTAAGTCCTCCTTTCCCGCCCATGCTGTGGCGAAGGGGGTAGTTTTGCATATATCTATCAAGAAACAGCATGCAATAAATATGTGGCATTCTGTTTCCTGTGTTGCTCAACCTATAAGAGTGAATTGTATCTTAGGAAAACAATTTTACATAGTTAAAGTATCCATTATCCATAGGAATTGCTTCTCAACTGGAAGAAATAAAACTAAAAATAAGCTATTAAGGTATGCATTTATTAAGGTAGGACTTATGTGTATTCTTTTTGTATTTATCATCAATATACTCCTTTTTATTTTGTTTGCTATATTGTTTGATGCGTTTTTCCTCTTGTGCATATTTTTAGTTGCCATAAGAACTTTCCTATTTCCTGTCAGCTGACACAACTATTTGATACCATTAACTGTATTAAAAAGGGGGTTGATTCTGGCACTCTAAATGCTGAGAAAGGCCTGAGCTAGGCAAAACACACATTTCAGTTTTTTCCATTTTTTGTTCCTTTATTTCTATCAACAACATTTTCTTTAAAAAGCTTTCAGAGTAGCAGCCATGTTAGTCTGTATTTGCAAAAAGAAAAGGAGTACTTGTGGCACCTTAGAGACTAACCAATTTATTTATCTCTAAGGTGCCATAAGTACTCCTTTTCTTTTTAAAAAGCTAATTAGCATATTAACATCGGGAAATGCTGGCGGTTTCTAGTGGCAGAATGTAGATCCTTTCAGTCTTGTTACTCTTTGTTTTGGTCTAATTTTCCCTCCCACTATGAATTATATAGATATTAAATATAATATTTTGTCTATTTGGTTTGTGGTTTTGCTATTCCTAGAGACGCCATATAGTCCAGTCCCCTGCACTCATGGCAGAACTAAGTATTATCTAGACCATGTAATTAACAGATCATGAATCCTTTTCTACAAATTCATGCCTTTCACCAATTCACACCTACCTTATACAGAAACATACAACTTGGAATGGACCAACCACCAAATACACTTACTTGATAACTGAAACTAAAGTTATAAATGTTAGTGTCTCATTCAAAGCCAACTAATGTCAATGGGAGTTTATTCCACTGACTTCAAGGGGTTTGGATCACTAACAGAGCGGAAGAGACAGACTGTGCCATCTCTCTACTCATGAAATTATCACCTCTTTGTGGGGTCTCTGGAGGGCTGCGGTACCAATCTTTGTTTTGAACCAGTCCCCAGTAACATACCATTTGTACCATGGCTGAAGCAAGAACTGTAAGTGCTTAAGCTACTAATGCTCTACGGACCTCAACTGCTGGTACCAATAGGCAGCTTGCCAACTGCCCTCAGCACCATGTTCCTAATAGGGCCAGACACCCAGCCTCCCCACCACCTGCTGAAGAATATTCTCTTTCTGATGACTACTGGCTTCCACCCACTGGAGAAGAGCAGCTGTGAAGGTGGGCAGCTCACCACCTGGTACCTCCCCACGGCCAGGTGTGGCATGGCAACTCTCTCACCTGGGGGCAGCAGCCACCAGCTGCTCTGCCTCCTCAGTGCAGTGCCATACCTCCTCCTGTGACTTGGTCCTCCAGCCAGGTCACTTCCAAATCTCTCCCCTTGCAAAGGTAGTCCATAAACAAAACCAAGGGGATTTAACACAAACAAACTGAGTTAGTATGAGAGAGGTGGAAATGCTTCTGTCTCAGAGGCTATCAGAGAAAGACCTTCAGGCAGTTGCTGTTGGGAAGGTCCCTACTTTCCCTCAGCTGTTTTCTCAGGATTTGCAAGTTAATAGTCTACTCTCTTCCCTGGTCTGCTCACCAGTGAGCTGTTCTGCTTCTCTTAACTCCTCCCCCAGTCTGTGCATCTCTTGCAGGTGTGGCAGGGTGGGGAAGGCTGAGCCCAGAGCAGCTCCTTAACCTCTTGTTGCCTGTGTGGGGTTTGTATATCCCATCAAAAGCACAGTTGCCACACTGACCTATTACTGTTCAGCAGATTAATCATATGCCAAGTAATATCTTATTCCTCAAGCAACCCTAATGACTTCAATTGGACCCTGAAATAATTAATTATTAGAATGTCAGTGCAACAAGGTTATATAATATGGTTCTGCTATTTTAGTCTGCTATTTTAGTCTGATGTATTAAACACCTATTTTTTCATTAAGATTATCAAAAAATTTTTAACCTAACTGGAAGTTTATTCTTTAAATAAAGTTTCTTTCTTTATAACAGGATGCTTCAGAGAGAGAGTGAGAGAGAGCACACGAGCATGCAGGTTTGCCTCATGGAAGTTGCATCTATTAATAGAGAAGGTATTTAAGTCAGCTCCTTCATGGTAAGGCTGCTTTTGGGAGCCAAAGACTTTAAATGTTATTGTATGCATATAAGTGGCAAGTTAGATTTAACCAAGCCAACAACTTTCCACAGTAAAAATTTTTTTGAGATGACTTTTCCAAGGATAACTTGAATCTTACATTTAGTTATCAAGACAATAAAATATGGTTGTCACTTTTAATAAATTGTATTGTACAATAAGTTAGTACGTTTTAATTTCTTTTTCAAAAGACAAGCTACCAATCTGATCTGCATTAAAATTCTGGGTGTGTACTTATTGGTGTGTCCAATATTGGTGTGGTTGAAAAGAAATCCCAGCTCAGTTTCCTGACCACAGAATGGCGTTTTTAACCCATATTTTACTTCATGAAAAGGACATGTTTCATTAGCAATTTCCTTAAAACGTAGCTCAGTATACAACTGCATGAGCCAAGCCATGGCAGGAATTCAGGAACGTAGCAGGCGAGGCAGACAAAGTATCTACAAAGAAATGAAAGTGGAAGGCCAATTTCCTTTACATCCTCTTCTTGAATGCTTTGGCCAGGTCAGTCAATAAGCAACAGGATACACATGGAGGGGTATCTGAACAGCAAGCTGACTCTTCTGGGCAGTGAACTTTTTTTTTTAATAGTTCTGGGTGGAATGTTATAATCACAAGGTTTCATGACAATTAGCTTTGAGCAGTTAGAAGAGGAGAGGTGAGCAGAGAGGAGTGGCAGCAGCAGGATCCCTGTGAGAAGAGGGAGTTATTAGGAAGCTGAATTCAGAGTATGAGAAGAACAGCATCAGGGAGCTGAATGGACACAGAGCAAGATGTTGCGGGGTGAGTACACCCCATCTCCCTCTTGAGTGGGGCAAGGGCATTGCAGCCCCCTGGCAAAGCCCACCTGACTGCCCTTAACCTCAGGGCACCCTGGCCTAGTGGCCAGAGTCAGTATAAGTGCCCTCTCCCCCTATCAAAGCTGATTCCCCACTCTGGCACTTCAAGTGCAGAAGGTGGGGGCCCACAAGTATTCTAAAAATTAATACTGGCCACTCCAGGCTGGTATTAAGCTTCCAAGGTTACAGTTTTTCTCTGACCTTGGCTGGGTAGATGCTGCCACCACCCAAAGTGCAACCCCTTTTTTGAGAACCCAGAAAGGCACACTTGGGGGTACCCCACAGGAAAGCATTCCCAAGCACTTTCACCACCCCACCACCCCCTGGGGAAGAGCTGAGAAAGAAAAACAAAGGAAATCAGCTGTTGCCCCCAGCTAATTAAACAACATGCACAAACCTCTTAGGACACAGAAAAACCAATCCTGTTCTGTTCTTGAAAAAGCTAAGTTTTATAAAAAACAAAAAGAAAGAAAATACATCTGGAACTTAGGCTTTTTGCTAGATCTTAAAAGAAACAATTACAAAAATTAAGAATCAAGATAGCTCTCTTGAGGTTCAGCTTAAAGGTTACAAGTGTAGTATCTAGGGGATCCATTCCAATAACACAATGCAAACCGGCTCGAGCCCCCACCCAGTGACCTGGGACAAATATATACCACCCCTGCTGGGCGCCTCCAAGAGGCAATACTTCCCCTCTCGCAAACACATAGTCTGAGTGTAGCAAAAAGCCTTTTAATAACAGAGAGAAACAATGTGGCATTATGTTGGAGAAACACCACCAACAGGATTCATAACACAACCCATGAGCAAAAAAAAAAACCCACCCCAAGCAAATTGGGGCATGCCCCTTTCCCTTTGGTTCTTGAGTCCAGCAACCCCAAATCACCCAAAGTCCCAAAAGTCCAATGACCCAAAAGTCTCTGTCCCTGGTCAGGGCAGCCCCAGAATTTGAAAGTTTATCTGCGGAGCTTTACCTCCCAACCTGGGTAGAAATGGGACAGGGGTAAGAGTCACCTTACATGATCTGAAGCTGACCATCCCACAGCTCCACAGGCCTTCGCTCCGCTCCGTCATCCGCCCCACAAACTCCTCCACTAGCCGGTCCACAAACTGCTCCGCGTCCCACCAGCAGCTCCTGCCGTCCTACAAACTGCTCCACCAGCCTGTCCACAAGGCACTCCCGCCGTCCCGCAAACTGCTCCACAATATATCTTCAGGCTCCCCCACTACCTAACACAACACTCAGTGATTTCAGCTCTTAGTCAGTTCAGCTCTTTGGTGAATTCAGCCTGTAGTAGGGGAGCCTCAGTGCTGGTGCACCATTAGCCCAAAGTGAGCTCAGAAGCCTGTAACTAGACTCCTAATGGAATCAAAATTAGCTCTGATATTCCAGAGTGGAGAAGGTGCAATTAGCATGTAAAGCCCTCACCAAGAGGCCCATACCACCAAGTATTAATACTTGTCCCCAGCCTCTCTCTCCATTCACAGAGTTTTAAAATCCATGACCCTTGCCTAGCAAGTGCTCCTTAGTTGATGGTGAGTCCCTCCAGCATAACAAAAGGCCAAGTACAGTTCCAAGCACAGTTCCCATAATCAGGGTAATAACAATTTATTCTTCCTGCCCCAATAACAGAGACACTGGGGATCCCACAGCAGCCAAAGTGACCATTTGGGCAGCTATGGCCTCGTTCTAGGCGGGGTGGGTGTGCCTATGCAAATGAGATCGGCCCCTGAAGTTCTTTTCCACAACTTGCCACACCTCACCACCAGATGTCAGGGTGGAGCTCATCCTGACACTACTTACACAAGCAAAACAAAAGCACCTGGGATTAGCACAAAGGAGTCCACAAGCCAATAAGAAATAAAAGAAATAAACCTAATCACATCTTACTAGACATTTCCTAATTTATTTACATATCTGGGGTTTCAGGTTTGAGGTATGAATTGATGGTTTTTCATACCTGGCTTAAAGCTTCTCACAGCATGACTGTTCACCCCTTTCCCAAAAAACAACAACATGCAGACAAAGGAAAGCTTTTACCCAATTTTAAAAAGTTCTTGCCCTTCCATTGGCTCTTTTGGTCAAGTGCCCACTCCTTTCCTTTTACCTGTGGGCTTGTTAACCCTTTACAGGTAAAGCAAATAGAGAACAGCTCCTAACAGGGGTTTTATAGCTAACTGTCTGGCTGGATGTCCATAAAAGGGAGCTACTTCCCCACTTCATTTATCACACCCTCAGAGCTGCGTGGCCTAATGACCAGAGTCAATATGGCTGTCCTCTCCTTCAGGGTGGTGTGACCTGATGGCCAGAGTCAGTATAGCTGCCCTCCTTAGGGCTGTGTGGCCTAATGGCCAGAATCAGATAGGTGTGGTTTAATGGCAGTAGGGGGGTGGGCCACCACCTGGGGTGGTAGTGGCTGGGGCCGAGGGACCCGGGCCCTCCCTACTCCACTGGGTCCTAGTCCAGGGTCTTGTCAGTCATGAGTACCCTCATCACTGGGTCAGCAGAGATCCTACTGCAACACGTTGAGTTAGCTTTTGCTTCTGCAACCATATCAATGTATAGTCCCCCTTGGCTACTTCCTACTCTGTCTCCTTAAGCAGCAGTCTGGTCTGCTCCTGGGTCTCCGAGTTCCTTGGCCTGTGCTGCTCTCAGTGGTTCTGCCCTCCCTTGGGCGTCTTCAGGTGGCTGGGTACCAGCCTGGATCTCACGGGTTTGGCTTCCACAATCTGGGGCTTCAGCAGCTCCTGGGCTGGAGCTGGTAATATGTGTCCTCCCTCTTCTGCGGTCAGGCCTGATTGAGCTGAGCTGCTCCCTTTTATGCTGCTGCTCCAGTTGGAGCATGCCCAACAGGGGCGAGGGAGCATGGCTTCCTCAGCCCCTTCCTTGTTCAGTGCAGGGTGAGTACACCCCATGACACAAGAGGGAAAATAAAAAAAATTAAAAAAAACACAGAAAGAAAGGGGCAGGGGAAAACAGACCAAAATCCCCTTGAGACAGAAAAGCACAACAGTTCCTCCTCTTCCTCTCACTGCAATGGCTGTGGAGAAGGCTTGAAATGCTGCCTGACTTGCCTTTTGGTTCATTGTAAGAATAAGAACATCATTTATTTTCTCCATTGAATAAATTCTGGCACAATAGTAACTTCATAGAGCCAGTGAGGGGTAAACTGAGTTTAGGGGCCAGTACAGATGCCCTTTAATAATACAGTGTGGACAGTGGTGTTACAGGCATATTTATGAGAATATGGAAATTTGCATCATTCTTCCTTCTTATACACACGTAGGCTAGTGCTTTGTCCAACAGACAGTAAGTAAATGTTCTTCAACTATCCATACTGATGTTTTGGTTTTCCACTACTGCTAGATAATAGGACGTTTCCTAGCTTACAATTGACACCTTTCACGTCAGTCAGAGACCAACATGAGTCATCCCCTCCATTAAGATTTCATAATCTCTTTCTTTATAAGCATGCAGATATTAGTATAACTCTGGGAATAAAAGTTTAATAGGAATTACTGAGCAGAGGAAGGACGACAATATAAAAAGTACTTCATCTAGAAGTTGAAGGACCTTCTTTACTAGATTAAGACCCAGACTACTTGGAAATGCACAGTTCAGTTGAATATTCTCCTGCTGTAAAAATCAGGGAGGGGAGGGGACATACAGAATTCTAAGCAAAAGCAGAGGAGGTAGGAGGGCAAAAATAGGATCATTAAAAGTTGTAGAAAGTTTGACTTCCTGGATGTTCTAAATTTCATCTATTGACAGTACAACTGTGACTTGCAATAAAATTAAAGTTTAAATGGGATAAGTTAACACAGGAAGCCCTACAAAAATAATGAAATTAAAATCAGCATTTTAAAATACATTTATTATAGAAATTGTTGGTATGGTTGAGAGATTCAAATACTGCTTTCGATTTCATTATGTCATTCCTCCTGCTTTTCACACATGTTGCAGGAACATTTATATACTCATTCATAGTGTTTTTAAAATGTATTTTTAAATTTTTTTAAAAAAAGATATTTGTTTAAGAGGCATATTTGTATTCTGCTTTAATTTAAGATTTCCCTGATGTGAAACCATGTAATAAACATACAGTTGTGATTAAAGTATGAGTGTTTTGAGTCCCAGAGTAGACTAAACCAATTTTTAAAAAGAGATTAGTTTTGCATTATTTTTCTCAAATCACTTTAAGCAAGTGCCTGATCTCCACTAGAGAAATATGAATGATCAATATGATCGATATGGTATTTTTTAAAATACCCACAGACTTTTTGCTTTTTAGAATTCTTCAACTTTCTCCTGAGTTTACTAACACTGAATGACTTGATCTTTTAAAAAGGTTTACACTTTCCTTGTACCCAGGTGTGTAAATCCAGAGGGACTGAAGAGTAGCCCTGGAATTTTTTAAAGTGTGAAGGGAAGCACTGGTCTTTTTGGCGCACAGTTTTGTCTCTTCAAAGGGGAGGTCCTCCACAGTTATTTGAACCTCTTTGGAGAAGTGGGATAGGTGCAGCTAAGAGGCTCGTCTCATCACGATGGCAGTAGAGATGGAGCATGCAACCACATGAGCTGCGTTGAACACAGACTGGAGTGATGTCTTTGCTACCAGTTGGCCTTCATTAACTGTAGCCTTAAATTGTTCCTTGTGTGAACCCGGGAGCTGCTCAATACAGGAATTGAGTTTTGAAGAGTTCTGGTAATCATATGTCGCCATTAAGGCTTGATAGTTTGCAATGTGGAACTAAAGAGTGGCTGAGGAGTATGTTTTCCCCCCGGAAAGATCTAATTGCTTCCAGTCCTGGTCGTGGGGGGCGGGATTTGAAATGGTGCTGGTGGCCTCTTCAGTTCACCATGTCCACTATGATTGAATTGGGAGGCAGGTGGGAGAGGAGAAATTCCATGTCTTTTGCTGGCACGTAAAACTTTTTGTTGGCCTGCTTACATGTTGGTGGGACTGATGCAGGGATCTGCCATATGCGTTTGGCAGGGTCCAAGAGTGCCTTGTTAATACAGAGGGCTACTCTGGATGAGGGAGAAGAATGTTAAAATGTCCACTAGTTTGTGGTGTGACTTGGTCACCTCCTGTAGTGATATCTGCAGTGCCTCTTCCACCCTCTGGGCCAGCGCCTGAAATAGTTTAAAATCATCTGCCAATGATGGAGGAGGGGGCTTACCCATCTAGTCCGGTGATGATGAGAAATATTTCCCTTTCTCCTCGACTTCAGTCTCTTGTTCCTCTTGTCTGTTGCGGGGGAGGGGGTCCAGATGCCCCCGGTGCAGCAGCTCAAGGAGAAGGTCTCCTCGGTTGTTGGTAGGCGAAGCTGGAGTTATGGGAGGCACATTGTCTATGAGCATGCCATTGAGAGGGTGGGCAGGGGCCCGGTGGTTGATACCATGGCTGCCCCTACAGGGAGGCTAGGGATCAGATGGATGGTATGGGTGTGGTCCATAATGGAATTGGGCACCACACGGATGGTGAGAAAAACAGCTGGAAACCACATCCTCTTGCTCACTATCTGACTCAGGGGATGAAAAAGGTAGTGCACAGCATGAGGTTGCCAGTGAGTCAGGAGCTCTGGGTGAACTCAGTACTGGGACCCTGGTACTGAGAAGAGGTGAATCTGGTGCATCAGACACCAAAGGTCTGTTGCGTACCGGAGGTCCGGCGGTGCCGAAAGTATTGGTACTGGAGGTGATTGTCAGTCACGGGATGTCTGTTCTGCAGGAGTCAGTGATACACACCTGAGGATATGGTCTGTCAGTGCCTGGCGTGCTGCAGGCAGTAACGATGTCAATGTCTGTGCCACAGGAGCCTTTCCTGGGGTGGATTCTCTATGTCTCTCATGCCCAGTCAGTACCAATGATTCCTTACCTATGCCTATTGGGTCCGTAGGCAGCCCAACATGCTTTGTTGGGGTGGTACCATGTCAGCCCGAGTACCAGATTTAGACGGCTTCGGTGCCGTCGATACCGATGATACTGATTGAGCTGGAGATAATTTTCGGCTTGATTGGGACTCACTTTGGGAACTCACAGCTCTTTTCTTAGAGGCCTTATGTGAGCGGCTCTTAGATGTCTTCTTGGGATCACTTCCCTTAAAAGTAGAGGGTTGCAGTGAGGTTTCTCACTGTCTAGTGTCTTGGTGCAGCTCGGATAGTTGAAGGGCTGCCTCCACTAATAGGAATTTGAGTCTCAGTTCTCTATCCTTTCTGGATCTGGGCTTCAGCTGCCGGCACAAACCACACTTCTGTGGGATGTGTTTCTCTCCCAGGCAGCAGACGCACTGAACGTGTTCGTTGGTCACTGGGATAGATTACTTGCAACTGAGACATTTCTTGAAGCCCTGGGAGTCGGGCATATCCTGTCCAATGGGGTCCCCAGACAGGGGGTTGAAGAAAAGAACAAAGTCCAAATTAAAGGAGTTTTTTAAATTAAAATAAAAGATAAATGGAGTAAAGAAAAGAAAAGGAAGCTCCAAAAGGTAGTTTAAAATTAAAACTGCCTTCCATAAAGTTTATGCTATTGTCAGGTTTTCCCCCTGCCCAATTCATGCCAGCTGCCTTCAATTAATGCATTATCTTTCCATGCTCCCCAAAAACACACATGACACCTGTTCCCCCTGATCCACACAGTTAATGCCTTCCAGGACCTGCCTACCTAGTACTGAGGAGTGAAAGCCCAGGAATTCCCAGCTGCAGCTCTGGGCCCTTTGCTCTTCTCTTCCCCCCTCCCCTCCAAACAGCCTTTGAGGTAAGGTAGGAAGCTATAAAGGAAACAAACCATCCATTTTACAAGGGGACTGGTGATGAGGAAGTGGCTCTGACAAACTTTTCACAGAACAAGTAGGGAGTAAATGGATTGGCAGAGACAGCCCAGCTCTGCTCCATCCTTCATTACCCATCCTATGAAATTATGAGCAGTCCAGCAGAGCTACTCCTTTGTTGCCCCTCCCTATCTAAAAGTCTGTTGGCAGATCTGACACAGCTCTTTAGACCTCTCTCCAGAAGGGAAGGAAAGGGAAGTGTGTGGGGGGGAGGATCACAGGAACCAGAGCTGCAGGAGGAGGCTCTCCTCCCTCTTCATGTTAGTGACCTAGCTCCAAACAGAATGTGATATGTATAACATAAACCAATCCAGTTATAGTCTGTGTCAGAGTATTAGTGCATTTTGGGAGTTTCAAGCAGCCACCAGCACTCTGTGGGACAATAGTAAAATGATTAGATGAATTGTTCGGCTAATTTGTATCCATACTGGTAGTAAAACAGTTGAGAATAAAATGGTCCTTAGACCTGCTGAAAACAAGTCTAAATCAAATGTTCTTGGAATACATTAATTAGTTGGATTAAAATGCTTTTGCATGTGCACATGAGCTGCTTAAAAAGCATTCTGGTAGAATAGCTCTTCGAACAGTCAGTTCCTCTCTAATAAAGAGAAGGCCAAAGGATGGAGAGGCTTCTCAAAGATGTCAGGGCCTTCAGGTTGTTTCACACAGAGAAATAATATGATATTTTTTCCTCTGGCTTAGTTCCTTCCATCTGATCTCAAAGTACTTTATAGATATAACTGAAATATCTCTAAAATATTGCTGAGGTATGGGAAAATATCACCATTTTGCAGATGGGGAAATTGAGGCACAAGTTACACAAAAGTCTATGGCAGATCTGAGAATAAAATCACCTGATTCCTACCCCTGTGCAAACTTCCATTCAGCACCTCAGAGCCGAAAAGATTTTGTTTTGCAGCTCATGAAAATAATGTTCCATGAAGAAGTATCTCACTCACAGGAATTAATGGTGCTAGACAGTATTTGCTGAGTAATCCAGCCCAATTTCATGTTGATGAGCAGCAATTTCTAAAGGATGGAGCTGTCCCAATTCAGTAAAGGCAAGCTATTTCTACAGGCTCCAATCCTGTCAACTGCTTCTACCTCCTCCCTGAGACCACAGATTCAGTGAGCTTGATACAAGGTGCATGGAGGGAGCAAAATATCTTCACTACAAAATAACCTTTAAGTCCATAAATACAAATTTAAATGCATAGCATCCATTTAGACTATCTTGTTGCACTCTTACATTATGCCTGATTCTTGACTGAATTAACTACAGTATTCCATTAACATTCAGTTTTACACTAACCTGCAATTTATCTGTATTATTTATGTAAATGTTCTATACTTTGCATATAAATAATAGTCAGCACCTCTCATAGCATTCTCCATGGCCATAAGTAGCATTTTTATATAGCCAAGGTACTGCAAGGATATTTTCAGGGACTGAAACATTGCAAAGGTTCCTTGTTGGTTTGTTTTTAGTTATATCACAAACTTTAAACTACTTGTTAAGAAGTATCTTGGTGACTATCATTTTCAAAGTTCTTATAAACAGAGAATGTTTTCTTGAACAAAGGGTGAAAAAGAAGACTAATTAGTTAGGGCTGATTTCCTGACTATATGTTCTAAAAATATTTGAGTGGTACTTATTGTATTATTAAGCGCACTACAAATTTATGCATTTTGGATCAATGGAAGCTCTTTTAGAAGAAAACTAAACAGCAATGTCATCCTTCCCATGACTTATTTGTTTCCCACTTGGAAAACCTTGTCTACCTCGTGTTTCTAATGGCATATGAGCCAACATGTGTTTGTCAGTTAATTGCTATTACAGTAATTAGGGAAGGAGCAGAGGGATCTTGCTTTAACTACTTTGCCACATAAATGGAAGCTATTATATCTTAAACTAAAGATGAAATGCTAGACTTAAAAAAAAAATCCAAATGACACTTTCCATTTACAGAATTTAAGATATGCTTAATAATTTCCTTCAAGATAATGGCCCTGAGTTCTTCACTGCTGTACGCCTTGTATAATCACTTACACCTGTGCAAGGTGCTACCAAATCAGAAAGGTAGCTTTTTTTGCACAGTAGTAAATGAGAACACATTCTGAAGGGCAGTGGAAAATCAGGCCCTGTATTCCTTTAAAATAAACATAAAAATGTACCACGTGTATTAGCCTCATAGCAGGACATACAGCAGATATACACTCTATTCTTACAAAAATATTTACTCTTTACAGTTACTACCTTTTTATATACACAGAGCTTGATCATAGTCAGATGGGGATAATGGGAATCTGTCCCAGACTTTACACTTAGAATTTACACACTTTCTTGCAAGAGAAGATACTATTTTAAGCCAGCCTTTTCATTTTAAGAAATTTTCCTTGAAACGCTTAATTGCAAATACAATCTTTTATGGATGTTAAATTACTCAAAAGAGTGATTCCAACAACAGCATTCTCATTAAGTTATTTCATAAACACAAAGACTGAAGTTAAGCAGGATATTAGTGAAAGCAGAATACAGCATTAAAAGTATACCATAACTGCTAAGCAAGTCTCCAGCAGATCAACAATACCCTTCACTAAATTCCACAAATGATTTTATTAACCAGCACCCATAAAGGTCTTATTCTCACATGATTTGACCATCCCAACCCATCTGCCACTTTCCCCTTACTTCTAGGCCTTGTCTACACCGGCAAGTTTCTGCGCAGTAAAGCAACTTTCTGCAGTATAACTCTCAAGGTGTACACACTGCCAAGCCACTTAATGCACAGAAACTGTGCAGTTGCAGCGCTGTAAAAAAACCACCCCGACAAGAGGCGTACTGCTTTCTGCACGGGGGCTACAGCACCGCAGTGCCAGTGTAGACACCCTGGTCGACTACAGCGCTGTGATTGGCCTCCGGGAGGTGTCCCACAATGCCTGTTCTCACCTCTCTGGTCATTGGTTTGAACTCTACTGTCCTGCCCTCAGGTGACCAACTGTCATCCCCACTCCTTAAATGCTTTAGGAATTTTGAAAGTCCCCTTCCTGTTTGCTCGGTGACGCGTGCAGTGGTCTCAGCGCATCTTTCCAGGTGACCATGCCTGCTCCACACACCAGGCGATCCCCCGTTTGGAGCAATGACGAGCTGCTGGACCTCATCAGCATTTGCGGAGAGGAGGCTGTCCAGTCCCAGCTGCGCTCCAGCCATAGGAATTGTGATACCTGCAGACAGATTTCTGGGGTGGGGCATGACAGAAAGGGGCCATGACCGGGACACACTGCAGTGCAGGGTCAAAGTGAAGGAGCTGCGGAACGCCTACCACAAGGCGCGGGAGGCAAACCGCCACTATGGTGCCGTGCCCATGAGCTGCTGGTTCTACAAAGAGCTGGACGTGATAGTCGGTGGTGACCCCACCTTCACTGCGAAGGCCACTGTGGATACTTTGATGACTGGTGTGCCAGTTGAGAGTGGACCAAGCCAGGAGGAGGAAATCTTGGACGAGCATGTGAAGGGGGAGGGGGACTCAGAGGCAGAGGACAACTTGGAGGTCAGAGATGCATGCAGCCAGGAGCTCTTCTCTACCCCAGAGGAGACTAGACAGCCAGTTGGAGCTCGGTGAAGCGCAAACAGGAGAGGAGGCCCTTGGTAAGTGGCTTTGATTTTGGGAATCGCTGAAGCAAGTTGTTGGGGGCAGGAGGGTTGCAGAAAGCAGGCTTGTGTCTGTATGATGCGCGAACCACCACATCCCTGATCTGAGCGGCGGAACAGGGTGTTGATTGACCCCCTCACTTCATGGGAATCTGCTTCAGATATCTCTACAAAACTCTCATGGAGATACTGGGCAATCTGCTGCTGCTGGTGGTTCTTTGGCAGAGCTGCTTTGTTTCTTGCCCCATTATGAGTAACTTTCCCTCGGCACTCTGCTGTCACTGGGGGTGAGGGGGAATCATTGCTGCATATAGGCGAGCTGCATAAGGGCCAGGGCGAAAGCTGCAGTCTTGGAGAAGACTCTCCCTTGATTCCCTACTCACCCTCAGCAGCAAGATATCTTCCATAATTAATTCAACCTGTGGAAAATGTGGGAACAGTAATGATTTTAAGGCCCCGCCTACAGTGCTGGCTCTCCCCAACAGCCATGTGCCCAGTGTACAGTACAATCCTGGAACACTGATATCTCCTGCCCCTGTGGTTACTCACCATTTTGTGGGTCTTGTGGCTCATGTGTGCTTGCCTGGGGTCGGTCAGTTAGTGACAGGTATGTGAATAGTGGCTGTGTTTTAAATCACTGAATCAGTGGTCTGTGTGTTGGAAACAATACTGCTTCTGTAAAATGTTGTATTTTGCAAATTTGCATGCTACAACCCAGCTGTTGTTCCTCTTACACTTTATTTTGTCAAATAACTTAACTCGGTGTCCTGAAACATTAGTTACTTTTATTGGGATAACAATTAGACACCCCAGAGTCCTATTTTGCTGGGCACTATACACACACATAAGGAAGATAGTCCCTGACTCAAAGTGCTTACCTTCTTAGGCCCTCATCCTTCAAACACATACATGCTTAACTTTATGCATGAATAGCCCATGACATCAGTGAGGCTACTTGTGTGTACAGTGAAAGAGCATTTTTTAATGTTTGCAAATTCAAGGCTTAAACATGTGAGAAGAATAACAGGTGAATAAAATAGATAAGTGCGAGGGCAGGACATGGTATAAATTAAGGAATTATACACACTAGCTATTTTGAGTGCTTTTTAGGCATTAAAACAGATATATGCTTAAGGAGGTATTTGCAAGAGGATAGTATCAGGAGGTAGCCATGTTAGTCTGTATCCACAAAAACAAGAAGTCCAGGGGCACCTTAAAGACTAACAGATTTATGGGGTTTTTACCCACGAAAGCTTATGCTCAAATAAATCTGTTAGTCTTTAAGATGCCACCGGACTCCTTGTTGTTTTTGCAGGAGGATAGTTGCTATATGAGTTTCTCAGCATTTTAAGTAAAATAAAAAATCTTGCAAGAAGTTGACATGAAACCGCCGTATTTCCCCTCCAGTTTAGTAATAGCAATTCAGAAGCATCTGGCTCTTTTGATTTTACTTGCAGTGCTGAATGGGGAGCTGTTTCAGAGCTCCCAGTTCAGGTTCTTATGAAAGGGAAACGTAGTTATAGAATCTACCTCTTTACAGCGTGTTTTTCAATTTTATGGAAAGCACAACAGCTGGGCTAGAGGACATCAGCTTTGTCTTTGGAACTGAAGTCTGTAATATTTACTTTTAAAACAGGGATAAATAATTTTCCTCCTTCATTTTCATTTCCATCTTCCTATCCTCTGCTGCAGTTCACATAATGTGGTAAGGTAGATCCTGCATTGGAAAGTATAAAACTAATTAATTTTGACTGCTTTAGGCCAACCCTGCAACCTGACCTGCTGTCCATCTCTTCTAACCCTGCATACTACACTTGGATGAGCAGGCTTTAAATCAGGGGTGGGCAAACTTTTTGGCCTGAGTGCCACATCTGGGTATGGAAATGGTATGGCAGGCCATGAATGCTCACGAAATTGGGGTTGGGGTGCAGGAGGTGAGGCCAGAAATGAATTCAGGGTGCGGGAGGGGGCTCCAGGCTGGGGCAGGGGGTTGAGATGCAGAGGGAGGGCGGGGAGGGCTCTGGCTGGAGATGTGGGCTCTGGAGTGGGGCTGGGGATTTGGGGTGTAGGAGGGTGCTCCAGGCTGGGACAGAGGGGTTCAGGGGGCAGGAGGTGGATCAGAGTTGGGGCAGGGGGTTGGGACACTGCGGGGGTGAGGGTTTCTGGCTGGGGGTGTGGGCTCTGGGGTGGGGCCAGAAATGAGTTCCGGGTGCGAGAGGGGGCTCCATGCTGGGGCAGGGGCTTGGGGTGCAGGGGGTGTGAGAGCTCCAGCTGGGGGTGCAGGCTCTGGAGATGAGGGGTTTGGGTGCAGGAGGGTGCTCTGGGCTGGGTTTGAGGGGTTCAGAGGCTGGGAGGGGGATCAGGGCTGGGGCAGTGGGTTGGGGTGTGGGAGGGACTCAGGGGTGCAGGTTCCTGGCGGCACTTACCTCAAGCAACAGCATGTCCCCCCTCCGGCTCCTGCATGGCGGCACAGCCAGGCAGCTCTGCGCACTGCCCCGTCCACAGGCGCCACCCCTGCAGCTCCCATTGGCCACAGGTCCTGGCCAATGGGAGCTACGGGGGCGGCGCTTGGGGCAGGAGCAGCGCGCTGATCCCCCTGGCTGCCCCTAAATGTAGGAGCCAGAGGAGGGACATGCCGCTGCTTCCAAGAGCCATGCGGAGCTGTGGCATGTGCGCACAGAGTGGCCCCCAACCCTGCTCCTCAGCTGGAGCAGGGCAAACCCCAGACCCCACTCCCCAGCAGGAGCTCAAGGGATGGATTAAATCAGCTGGCAGGCCGGATGTGGCCCTCAAGTCCTAGTTTGCCCACCCCTGCTTTAGATTCTATACTCAATTCAAATATGCACAGACCTCAGAATGCACAAGATTTAAAATGTACAGAAACTCTATTGATCCTGCTGGATCCTTTCACGTTAATGTTGAAGTATAAGAAGAATTAAGGCTTATCTTCCAATCCACAAAGGCCTCTAAAAGTGTCATTGGAAGACTACCAGCAAGTATGGCAGCCTCTCTCTGAGCTCCCTCCCAGGACTACAGATTTCAAATTTTAGGTACTGTGTAATACTACCACAAAATGTAGTAGCGATGATCACTGTAGCCAAAATATTTCATCTATTTCTGTATATTCTCTGTCCATCCCACAAGGGTCTTGCACTTAAAATGAAATCTAACTTTCTACTTCAGTTTCCTTGTAAATACCACAGAATGACAGTTGTATCCCCTATTGCACTGAAGGAATGCATGCACAGTTAGCCAGCCAGGTGCACCCCTTCTAAAGTGTAGTGTGGGTTGTGATTAGCCAAGTAGAGCTAGAGGAAGAATTTAGCAGAGGAGTAGGTGAATCAACTCATTTCACCACCCTCTTTGGTGGTGTTTACAAGGAAACTGTTGCAGAAGTGGGTCGGAGGCAGGGTGCAACTTTGTTTTCTGCTTCAGGTCTCTTGGACTGATCAGTGTGTAATGAGATATATAAAGAGTGATTTTTTGCTCCTCTCTATTGTTGTTTGAGCAATAGGCAAATGGTTTGGATGATGACTCTTTAAAAGAAGGAAAAGGAAGGGAATGTTGGAATCGGAAGGTTCCATGACCGTTGGGATTGACTGTTGAGAAGAAAAGTAAACAGAAATGAAATGACAGTCGGGGGGGGGAGGGAAATGGGAAGTGAAGGAAAGTGAATAGAAAAACACAAAAGAAGCCAACAACACAGGGAGAACTGAAATACTCGGGAGAAGATGTGAGTACTGTTGATTAACATTTCATTGTATCAAGAACGTAAAGAGTTAATTGTGGCCTGACCATTTTTAAACTAGAAAATTGAATCCTAAGGCCCAAGCATGTTTCCGTGTTCCTCTGCAGCGTCTTTAGACTTGTGATCTCGCTCTTCCCGGGATCCATACGGCAAGTCGTTGCGCCAGCCACCATTTTCGCATCCACTGCTCTCACTCTAGTGACAGTGCAGAGCTCCAATTCCCAGAGCACCTGCCTCTTCTTCCTGCTCTGAAAGCTGCCTTTTGACTCCACCTCCATGCAATGGGCTCACTCAGACTGCAGGTGAAGGGTGGGAGCTACCACAGCCTAAAGGGAGTGAGTTTCATGCCCAAAGGAGACTGATGGTGCCTTCTCCGTGGGTATGAAGAGGCAGGGGAGGAGGACCCAGAAGAGGATCTGCTTCTGCTCCTTCATCTAGAACCAACAATATCAATATTACGAATTCAAGGGCCTGATTTTCTGAAGTACACCTTCCACAAACTGAAAAATCAAGCCCTGTTTCTTAACCCCACATTGAAGATTTTGTATCAAATTGTCCGTTGATGTACCTCTGCTGAAGACTGTAGAACAGGGGTTCTCAAACTAGGGGTCAGGACCCCTCAGGGGGTCATGAGATTATTACATGGGGAGTCACAAGCTGTCAGCCTCCACCCCGCACCCCACTTTGCTTCCAGCATTTATAATGGTGTTAAATATATTAAAAAAAGTGTTTTTAATTTATAAGGGGAGGGAGGCCGCACCCAGAGGCTTGCTATGTGAAAGCGGTCACCAGTACAAAAGTTTGAGAACCACTGCTGTAGAACAATGCTGACTTACAGTACATGACAATCTTACCCCTTGTCTCAAAAACTGTAGTTAGGTCTGATGAGTGACTAAATGGATTCAGAAATGCATAGATTTGGGGAGGAATTTCTGTATGTAGTGCGCTGGGACTCCGGGCTGTAGCTTGCCTCCCAGAATAGAGACCTCTGGGTCATCCATGGATTACCACTATACCTATGATCTTTAAGTGCATGCAGAAACTTACCTGCAGATCAATAATTCACAAGTTTCACTTTGCTCAGAGGGAGATTGTGGTTGTCCCATGCTCTCAGACAATGTATTTCCTAGCTAGTTGCTATAAAAACGTTTAGAATTGGGTTCAAAAGCGGAAGGGCATGTGCAAATAGAATTCAAGTAGCTCTTGATCAAGGAAATCTACTTAAAAGTTGTGAGATAACTAGATTACATGGTCCATTTTTAATTTCCATTGTATTACCTGGCATGCAAGACCACAAGGCAGCAGAATTTTATATACTGATGTAGTCTTCATTTAAAAAAGAAAAAAAGACAGTAGCTTCTTCAATCTGTATTATATTAATTATGTATTTATCTTTTGGATTCCATAGGACTACTCCCATGAATAGTTACTCAGGCATGTGTTTGCAGGATTGAGCCGTTTACTGAATATTATAGATACTGCCACCATCTCTGCCTACAGTTTAGGTTGCTTGATGCTTTCATTATAAGAACTGGTTCTCTTTGCTTATAACTTTGCCAAACTTTAACCATTGTGGCTGAAATTTTCCAGTGCTGCCACTAGGCTGAATTGTTTTGGAATGTTTCAGGAAAAAGGGTTTCAGTCATTTCTAAGAATGAGATTAGAGAAAAATACATTTTGCTCATGTGAAAAAGATTCTTAACCTTTTAGTTGAGAAGCGCTAGCACCTTCATGCTTTGGAGCAGGGACTTGAAATTTGACAATGGCTTGCCTTTGTGTTAAGGATGGACCTTTTAGGCAGTTTTTCCACAGGAATTAGGCCAAGTTATGAGCCTTTGAAGAAGTTTCAGTTTGCACTTGGTCAGCAGAGATTTGTTAGAAGTTAGCAGCTAAAATCTCTGAAAATCCTGTCTGCCCTGGGCATGCTCCAGCCTGCAGCTGTAAGGTCTGAGCAGAACTTTCCCTGTAATCGCCCAGGGTGGCTGCTATGGCACTGGGCACCACAACAGAGAGCAGGGAGACTCTCTCCTGTGCTCAGTGCTCCCCCCGCTGGCATCCAGGGAGCATGGAGAAGGAATACAGAGGGGACAAAGTTGGACTTGAGGGGAGACGGGGTGGGATGAGGTGGGAGTGAAATGGCAGGAGTAGACTGCCACTGGGATAAGGCAGGGGACTGGGACAAGGAGTCTGGGTGGTGGTGAAAGGGGGTGTGAAACTGGGAGCTGGTGTGGGAGCACAGCAGAGAATGAGATTGGCTGGGAAAGCAGACTGGGTCAAGAATCGTGTGGGGGAAGGAGGAACAGAGGAACAGAAAAAGAGTTTGGACTGTGCTCTGGGGCTCAGTCGGGGTTGTGTAGTGAAGAAGACTTGTCTGTAGGATCCCTACCTCATTTGTTGCAGAAGTTAGAAGGTGTGTAGTGAATGAATCAGGGGACTGCAAGAAAAAAAGGTAATCATATTTAAAAGCAGTTAAATGCTGCCCTGGAGAATTTGTTTCTATCTCTACTCTGCCACAGAGTTCCTGTGTGATGCTACTCAAGCCACATAAACCAACAACTTACAAGTGACCACTAATTGTGTTCTCCTCATTTTTTTGTACTCGAGGCCCTGGGATCTGGTTTACACAAATACTGAGTATTCACAACTGCTAATGAAGTCAAAATGTGCTCTGAAAATAAAGTCCCATAATACTAAATAATCTGAAAGATTAGGTCCTAGGCATCTCAAATTGGGCACCTAAAATTAGTGGGCACTTTTGCCCTTAATCTCTTTGGGACAGATTCACAAAGAGGACTTAGGCATTGTAACACCAACTCCTATGTGTCCCAGAGGTTTTCCAAGCCCCAAGTTAGGCAGCCGAGATCCCCAGGCATTATATAGGAAAAGGATTCACAGAAGCCATCCTACTGAGCAGGAAGCCACTTAAACTAGCCAGGAGCAAAACATACAGGAAGAAGCAGGGTTTAGGGCCATAAGCATCTAATTGACAGGCTGGAAGCAGACGCCTCCCTCTGACGTGAACCCTCTCCTGTAGTTAGGTGCCTAAATTGGGTCAGCATTTTCGCATGATAGACCTGGAGAGAGACCCCAATCTATGATAGCCAATAGCCCCATGTGAGTTCTAGAACCACAGGAGGTAGGGGATCTGGGTTCAAAGCAGGGCAGAGAGGGAATTAAAACCTAGCTCTCCTGCATCTCAGGTGAGTGCTCTAACCAATGGGCTATTGGGTATAATGGAAAACTGATGGAAGGACATCTCAACCACAGCAGTCTTTTTTGTGTGGGTTAGGAGTGCTTTGAGCACACCTACTGGATTGGGCCCTGTAGGAAAGGGAACACCTATCTTGAGAATCCCATTGGGATTTAGGCCTGAGCTAGCATGTTAAGCTTGTCATCATCAGGACTTCAGTGGTTTTGCACATGCCTGCTGACAAAAGGACACCTCCCAGATTAGGCATCCATAGTTTTTGTGAATATCAGGGATGCCTAAATGTTGGACTTCTGCACCAAAGTCCCTTTGTGAATAGAGGCCTCTGGGCTTCAGTTCTTGCTCTATGAAATGGTGTAATGGGGTCCTTGGGTGGCCTAGTGATTAGTATCCACTTGGTCATGGGGTAGTGGTAGGGGAGTCCAGGCCCACCCACGGCCCTAGGAAGGTCAGCCGTGTTTGGCCTCTGGGATGGGTCCTCTGAGTTACCTTCCCTCGGTCACTTCCTACCACTGCTTCCTTCCCTCAGTTTCTGGTCCCCAAAAAGGAGAAAAGAAAAAGGAAACCAAACTGCCAGTCCCTGCTGGGCTCCACATTCTAATCCTGTTCTGTCACGGAGGCTTCTCCAGTTCGCAGAAGCCTTCAGGATAGGTCTGCACTCCTCCACAGCTCCTGCTTCTGAACTGGGTTGCTTCCTTTTCAACCCTGTCTTCAGTTGGAATGTGCTCTGCAGACTTGGAGGGGTGGGGCTAGCTGGCCCAGTATAGTCCTCTACCCCCTTCTTTCACAATGTGGGGTTTGTGTACCACATTGCAAATGGGGATAATATCACTTCACTAGGGTGTTATGAAAATAAATTCATTAATGTCTGTGAAGCACTTAGATACGATCCTGAAGAGTGCCACAGGAAAGCCTATGAGGAAGTAATTATTTACCCCAGGATTTGAATCGTGTGCAGGGAAGAAAGCATGGGGCCACACACACTGAACAATGATAAAACAAAATACTGAACAACTGCTCAGTCACTGAGCACCATCCACCCTGTGCACTGAATGTGGGGGTGGTTCTGTGGAAGAGAATGTGTGTATGATCATATAATGCATATACGCAAGGGGAGTGAATTAAGAATCTTAATTCTGCCATTTCCTAACCTTCATGCACTTGACTTTGAAACCTTAACATTCTTCCAAGATAATGTATGTGTGTGTGTGTGTGTGTGTGTGTGTGTGTGTGTGTGTGTGTGTGTGTGTGTAATTATATCTAGTTTTGATGTTTAGTCACCCCTTCCAGGTTACAGGCTTAAATTTTTAATGTAAAAAGAAAGTTATTTTGATAATATCTAGCTCTTATGTAGTGCTTTTTAATCAGTAAACCTAAAAGTGCTTTTCAATGATGGTCAGTATCACCATCCCCAATTTTCAGATTGGGAAATCTGAGGCATAGAGAGGCCTGCTGGGTGACAGCAGGCCAGTGGCAGGTATAGAACCCAGGTCTCCTGAGTACCAGACAAGGGCTCTGTCCACTATGACACATAATACGCCACTCAGAATTGTTCTTACAAAACACATAACAAAGAACTTGGTTTCAGCGATAGCAAAATTTTGAAATAAAAAACTGCTTTTGGAAATATATATATGTATATTTCAGTCCAGGGACAGATTGTACTCCAGAATTTCTGAAGACAGTGCTTCCTAATGGAAGTCTCCCCTGAACTACTGTACAGTCTTGCAAGCTTGACATTAAAAATATTGAATAAATATATCTGATTATGGCCACAGGGCCTGATTTGCAGAAGTGCTAAACACCACCAAGTCCAAATAAAGGCAATGGGAGCTATAAGGTCTGGTGGTATGGAGGGAAAGTCTGACCCACAATATCTTAAAGTTAAGATGGTGAGTGAAGAATGAGCCCAGACTGTTTAAAATGTATATACTAGAACAAAACCTTCACGGGGTTCATCCAGAGACAAGCATATTTCACTCTTATGGTCTTAAGGGAAATTTGTAGCATTAAAGAATTCTCATTTGTAAACTAAACTAATTAATAAATTAGAGTAATCTGATCAAGGATGAAATGACACTAAAAGCAGTTTCATCTAGAGAAAGACCGTACTTTTCAATTCAAGCTTGCCAAAAAACTATTTCACAGTTCTATTTGCATCATGACATATACTACAGGTAAGTCCCTGGTTAGTCTGATTTGGGGGCATACACTTTGCTACCAGAAAGCTGTTCTCTAGAATCTAAGTTACGACATTTACAATTGCAAAGCCTTAAGAACATGAATCAAGCATGAACACATGAACCGTGCAGAACCTGGGACAATAACTAAGCGCATCACCAAATGTACTCAGACCTACCCTTTCTTCCAATCCCTCCACCAGCCTGCCTCTTCAGCAGAACTGAAACAAGGTGTACCAACTCCTGAACAACTTCTCCACTAGACCTGCCTGGCAGTGAACAATTGCTCCTTAGCTCTGTGCACAGGGCTGGGGAGAAAACAGGATTCCTCCTGTCCTGTGCTCCAGTTGCCTCCTGGACCTGTTTATACCCACCATTCTCAAGCAAGAATCCTAAGGAAGACACCCCCGGGCTCAAAACTCTGAAATAACAGGAGCTCTGTTTCGCTGGGGCTGATAAACACCAGTGAAGTATCTGGAGAAGAGCATGCCCATGTGCTCCTCGCAGAGCAATGCAAGAGTGATTCCATCATGCTAGTGCACAAAAGAGGATCTGAAACTGACTATACATGAAGTGCTATCAAACGTGAAAAGTGAACCTCAAATAAAGAAAAATACGTTTTCCACCAGCTTCTTTCAGTTTTGGTAATCTTAAGTGTAACTTGTAACTATAGTAAGTACCATGTTTTCAGACAGTATGATATTGAGGTAGTGTCCCTTTAATATCTGACCAATGAATAAATTTGAGATTTTTCCTTTAGCTGAAAATAATTGTACATGTACTACCACATTATTCAGGTAAATACAGCAGCCTGCTAAGCATCTCCAGTGAAGCCTTGCTCACCTGCTAATACCTAATATATATTATGTAGCCTAATAATCAATAGCTTTAAAAGTCATAATTTAAAAAAAATAATAAATTGCCCTTAAGTAACCATACAGTGACACTATTTTAAGCATTTCCATCAGCTTGAACAAGGGGACTGGACTAGTTAGTTCAATTTTGTTAAATTGACTTCTTGTCAGATTTGCTTTCAGGTTTCCATTAACTAGCAGTTTTCTCAACCGTTTTCATAGTATGGATCGGGCTGAAACTCATCAATAGTCTGATTTGTGATTATAGGAATCACTTCCCTTTTCATTTACAATTACATAAAATCCCTCTGCTAACCAAAGCAATTGCTTATTCAGAGAACATTTCATGCATTTTAGCTATCTTTTACTGATGTTTAATAGGTGGAAATATAAGAAAGATGAACCATCATCACGTGACCAACAAATGTTTCATGGACTACTAGTGGAAAACTGGACAATCCACAATCTTGAGCTCTTTTACACTAGCATGATATTGGAACATCTGAACTTCAAACAATATAGGGGAAATGTTTGTTAGTTTTTTAAAAAATTCCAGTGGACTTTTTTTTCCCCAAATGACATAACATTTTATTGGTCTTTAGTTTTGTGAAAATTTTCTAAATAAAAAATGAATAACCCTTAAATTTGGCTCAAAGCGTAACCCAATAATCTTCTTTTAACATTCAGCAGAAACACATTCAGCAACATGGAATTTAGTCCAGTTTCATATTTCAATTCAACTTTCACACACACAAGAAATCAGTCCCCCATACTGCACTGTACAGTACTAGCATTAAATTTAATTACAGCTGTCATGGCCGCAGAAAGATTACTACTACCACCACCAACCAATTCATACCAACTCAGGTGTAATCACAAAGCAATGCTTTCACAGTGGCTAGTCATGCTTATGTTAGAGATTAAGCAAATGAATTGACTGTAAGCAACTCAGTATTTCTTTTAAGAATTGTACCAGTTTGCCATCCCATATGCAAATCTCTGAATTCTACTGTTCCCCAGATATATTTACCACAGTATCAACACTTTCACATCATTCAGAGCCCCAGATTTAACATCTTTGCATTACAGGTATGGTAGTCTTGAATTTACTTAATGCAAGTACTTTTGCTTTGATTGTGTTATACATAAAAGTTGTTTTTTTAAAAAGTCTGAACATTTTGTACTTACTATTAAATAGTAGGTACAAATATTGTTACATATAACAACTAAGAATTTTTGAAAAAAAAAAACAAACTTACTTGCATGCAACAAGACTTCATATATAGTGAGTTTTTCCTTTTATTTGGGGGTGGGGGGGGAAGGGGGAAAGAATTCTACACAGTAACACCACAATGAAAAATGAGTTTTTTAAAAAACAAGAAAGTAGAAAACAGATTAGGAGAATTGAGGAAGTGTAATTCCTGAATTTACTTAAACCAAGGTTTTCAAATTGACTAGTTTTGAGATGATGGTATTGGTTATTGAGATTATTTTAAAGGGTCAATTCTGCAAACCAGTACTTACGTGAAGAGTCCTTCACCACCTTCACCTTACTCATGAGTAAGAATTTGCAGACCTGCCATAATATTGCAGGTTCTTTTCCACTTTAAAATATGATAAAACAAGCATGGTACATTAAAATTGAGTATATGCTTAAGAGCCCCTCTTTTTTTAAATAGGATAATATTGCACAGTTCAAGTAAAGATATTTATCAATGATTTGCACGTCTTTAGTAACATCTTCTTTAAACAGCCAGTACTCTAAAGTGTAATAAAGAATTAAAAAGCATTAAATAGTAAGGAGGGGGAAGGAAAAATGGCAGGTATTCTGCACTTTTGCTGAGTAAATACCCCTTGTTAGAAAGTGTACACTTTTCAGTAATTGTGAGCTATGCAAACATAGAAGTCTTGAAGTTAATTAATGCCAACACTTCTACATGTGTTGTTACTAAAAATGCTTGAAATATATATGACTGTCATGTGAAGTGTCTGACTATTTCTCCTCTAGCCAAATGCTCAACCCACAATTATGGTTACAGTATTCCTTTCCAAGATTTCATCCTATACTGCACAGTACTGTGTGCACAACTTAAGAAATGTACTATATAACTGTCCTCTCTAGCCCATGTAGTAGACTGCAGTTACCAAAAAATACTAGCTGAGAAATACGCTAGCACCTCAATTTCAAGAATTTACAAAATTACTGGAGTTAGTAGTTCCTATCAACATCTGGCTAGCAAAATTACGTTTCTGATTAGCAGTAACTAACATTTCCAAGCAACAAGAGTAGCAAAAACACGGATGAAAGGAGCCAGTGAGAAGAGCTGAACAACATTTCACCCTCCAGAAAGGAGAAACACAGTAGTGGCATGCTAACAGTGCAGCTGTGGCCTGGCCTGTAGAGAGCAGCAGTTGGACAAATAGGTTGCAAGCAAAACATAGTACTGTAGTGGAGAGTCAGACAAAATGACTAACAGGAACTATGATGTAGAGCAGTAGGGATCTTGTTTCATAATTAGACTTGTCTTCCCCTCCCCCGACACACACACTTTTTAACTTTTACAGTGTAAATAATCCTAGATCAATCATTAAATCTGCATGATCTACAAGAACACTGATTCCACAGATAATACTAACATAAAAAATTAAAGTAAATCAATTGCCCTGTACATGTTAGTTTTACATATAATCTAAACAATTTTCGTAGTTTAGGTTTTATTTTACATTTTATACCAAGTTACAGTTATAAGAACCATACAATAATAATGAAGGGAAGCTACAGTAAGGCAGTGGTATTTTGTTCTGACTTTTTAATGTCACACAATGAGATATTTCATAACCTTTGAACACCACTCATTTCAAGCACTTGCTGTGCATTTAGAATTCCAATTTAAAAAAAAGAAACGTTCTACGATCAGTAAGACAGCATCTGCCTTTCAGAACCATGAACAATGCACCTAGACAAAAGTTACCTTTAGAGAAATTGGGTAAAATCTTAATTTAATTCCTACTCCAACCCATCCCCCACCGTTTACTCCGAAGGAAGGTACATTTTTACTACAAGAAATAAAAAGCATTGCAATATTACAAACATTAGTTACAAAACTATATCAAATGGAACCTAGCTATATCAAATTAAAGACCAAACCACTGTTTAAATTTAAAACAACATGTTGTTAAGATGGCAGAATCACGGGTTAGAGTCTAACACAGACATTTTGTACCTTGCTGTTAGCTAATGTAAACTGAAGCATCAGCCTAATAGGCCGATTTCAAAGGCACGCACTAAAATGAAGCAAACCGTAATTAAGTGCTGAAATTGACCTAATTAACTACACTAAGAACCTAGATCTTCCTACAGCTCCTTCCTAGATTCCTACAGCAATAAAGTTACATAAACTGGGCTGCCAACCACGAGCTCAAGAAGGGAGAGGTTTAAGAGCAAGGAGCGAGCCCGGAACAAGGTTTCCAGGAGGAGACAACAAATCCGCTCCCAACCCCACTGCTACTCGCAGTACACACCCAGTGCCCGAGACCTATCCCCACGGGGAACCTCCCCGTCCCTGCCGGCGAGATCGGGGCAGCGCCTTGCTGCCGAGCATCCCGGATCGCACGGGGCAGGACCGTCGCCCCGACCGCGGAGCCACAGCTCCGGAAGGTCCCCGCGGAGCCCTCGTTGCCGGCTGGTCCCAGCGCTCAAATCGCCGCTTCGCCCGCTGCTCGCCTGCCCCGCGCAGTGCGCGCACGCTTTATAGAAAGTCTCTTCTCGGGGGCGGGGGGCCGGTGAAGTCCCTCGCTCCCCGTAACGTCGCTTCGCCGCCGCCTTCTGCGTCTCTTCAACGGCCAAGTCCGTGTTTTGTTGACAGCTCTATGGGCACAAAATGGGGCTGCTACCGCTTCCATGGGCGCCGCCATTTTGTGAGGAGCCGCGGTTGTAGCTCTAGCCGCAGCCTCAGTAGCGGCGGCAACGGCAGCCCAGGCGTGTTGGAACGGCGGCGGGGGTCTGTGTAATGGTTGAATACAGTGACCCCCTCTAGGGAATCCCCAGCTGACAGTTACGTAAGGGACCGTGCGCAATTGCTGTGCTTAACACGGAAACCCACCTAACCCTGCTACGCAATTTGACTATCCTTCCCTCTGCACCCCCCCGCCCCCCGACTGCATACAGGCTGGAAAAATGATTCACCTCTGCCAAGTCTCCCTCACTTAGGGAGACCCACCCACCTCTGAGTTCAGAAGCATTTAAAGGCATGTTTAAAACTGTCTCCCGCTCGTGAGAAAGGCTTTTGCTGTGTATGTTTCAAAGAGATATCTAGATCCCCAATTCCTTATTTTGTTTTAAATCTCTCATTCTTATTATCTCAGCTTTAGCAGCCTCGCATATACTACTGTTGAAATAGCAAAACCCCTCAATATCATAGGGGTGCTGATCTCAGGGTTCTTCGGGACTAAATTGAATGAAGGACATTTTAAAAATAAGGCTGAGTGATACTCTATACATTTTTCACACAGAAACACACAACAAAATCCTCCATCCAGAGAGGGAGAGGCTTGAAATACTGCCTGAGAGTTAATTTCAAACTGCGGGATTTCTGCCTCTCCCTCTCCACAATGAGTGTGACCTAGAGGGCAACTCCTTCCGAACATCTTACTATATCTCTGTGGGTATATTCAAGCTGAAAGAGCAGTCAAGTTAAAAGAAAAAAAATCTTACATGAAAAAAATGTTTTATTCCCTTAAGTAAGTTAGTACAGGGAGTATAAGGGCATTATAGTTTTCCTTGAAGTGCTCACTTGAGGCCATAATGTGCCATCGATTTTAAAACAGAACTTCTTACCGACTTTAATGAGGAATTCTTCTTAAAAACTGCTGAATATGGGCTTGGATTTCAATTTATTATATATGAGAAAGAAATGCGCCTCTGGAGTCTTATAAAGTGGAACAAGTGCTCACCTCAAGTTCTGTTTACCCTATGAGAAGGATAAGTGCCCACCTGGATTATCACTTACTGGTCTATAAATGAGGGATGAGTTTTAGGGAGGACTCACCTGGGATCCCATTTACTGTATGACCCCATTCTCCCCCACCCCCACTTACTTTAATGGGAGCAGGATGGTGGCCTTGCTGAAAAACTATAAAAGCATTCACTTGGGTTCACACATACTGTATGAGGGACAAGAGCTTACCTGGAGTCTCATTTACTGTATGCCAGGGGACAGGTGGTGGCCTAGGCACTGGGCCTCATTATAAGAGAGGTCCTGTTCAATATATATGAGAGACAAGTTTCCCCCCCTATGAATTGTATGAGGGCCAATATTAGAGAGAAGCATACCGGTGGAAATCCCATTAACTGCTCACAGGCATATATGTGACTTTGTCTGGGGTGTAGAATTAGAAAAAATGTTTAATTACAAAGAATATCACTTCTTAACCAGAAAGAAAATATTCACCTAGCAAGACAATTCACTCCCCTAGAGACATACCTGCCTAAGGTATCACTCATTTAAGAATGGGATCAGACTTCCTTATTGGGAAGATTTTACAATATTTAACCTCTTAAAATGTGTTTGGGGGCCTTTCAATGAAGTATGTAAAATTCCCCTCAACATTCAAAATGCCTTGGAGTTTGACACCCAAAAGTTTGTTTTTAAGTCATAATCCTCCCATGTCCCCTTCATTTTGTTAACTCAGTTCATTTGATTTAGGCCAATGTAATACAGAGATTTCAAATCAGACTTTTCTGTCTCCTTGTTTCTCCCTCGAATAAGTCACTGGAATGATTCGTCCCTTTAAAGCCCGGGAAGAAGGGCACATTTCCCCTACCCCTAACGCTAGAACAACCGGTAGTAGCCGTTTTTTCCCTTCCCTCTTCTCCTTCTCCCTTTTCTCTTTCCGCCTGGCTTTGTGTGAAGTTTGCGGCACATTGCAGATGAGCCCTTAGCGGCGAGAGGAGCCTATTGTTCCCCGCCAGGAACTGCTTGCAGGGGCTGTGCTGGCTTTTGCCTTTCGAGCTGCCTTTTGCAGTACCTGGGCCGGCCTCTGGGGTTCGCTGTGTTGCGCTCTCGCCCAGGCAGCCGCACGGCGGCCTCAGATCTTTTTGTCTGAGAGAGAAGAGAAGTGAATCCCGCTGCCGCCGCCGCCGCCGCCGCTGCTGTAGCTGTACAGTGTGTGTGTGTGTGTGTGTGAGAGAGAGAGAGAGAGAGGGAGATTGCATGGAGCCGCGTCTGTAACACACACACACTGTCAATACCTCACTCCAGCTCCCCCCGCCCCACCACAACACTAACCCAATTCATTGTGTGATCCAGCAGCACCATGTTGAGTCTCATGTGCAGGCTGGATCGGTTGGGTTTGTGGTGCTGAGACAGGCAGCAGCAGGAATTACTGAGAGGTGCCCCTCTCCCTCCCTGTGTGTCTCTGCCCGTGTGTTGTGTGGAGACGGGACTCGCAATTACCACGCTCTCGGGGGCTCCCTTATTCCTTTTAAACTTTTTTTTTTAAACAAGCCCCTCTCCATGGCTGATCCCCGGCCGTGCACGGGCACCTGGGTCTCGTAAAGACAAGGAGGAGCTGGGGATTGTTGTTGTTTTTTTTTAATTGGATTTTTTTAAAGAAAACCTTTTTTAATACAAAAAATGGCAAATTCGACGGGTAAAACCCAACCAGACCAGCGGAGAAAGGGACTCGCTTTCCTGGACGAGCTGCGGCAGTTTCACCACAGCAGAGGGTGAGGAAAATGGGGAGATGGAAGGGGAGGGGGGGAGGCTTTTAAACCGGCCAGATCCAACTTCCAGCCCCTTCCCTGAAGGACACGGCAGCCCCTGCGAGGGGAGAAAAGGGGGCAGAGTTGACAAGTTGTGTTGTTTTGTGTGTATCGCCTTTGGCAGGTCTCCTTTTAAGAAGATCCCTGTGGTGGGTGGGAAGGAGCTGGATCTTCACGCTCTCTACACCAGAGTCACCACTTTAGGCGGATTTGGGAAGGTGAGTGGAAGTTTTAATTTGGGTTTCCCTCCCAGTAACCTCTTCCCAAAAGCCTGCTCTGACCCTCGGGGGCAAAGAGGGGAGGTGGGGTGGCCGGGAAGCGTCCCATTGAAAGCCGGCAAGGGAAGGTGGGGGGTGGAAGAAGGAAGGAAGCAGGCAGGCAGGTTGGTGGCTTGGCCTTGTTGGTAGAGAGATGAAGGGGGATCGTTGGGGGTGTAGCGTACACACTACTTGTGCCTCCCTTTCCTCCTCCACAGCCCCCTTTTCCCTTCCCCTCTTTCCTGGCAGAAGGAGAGAGAGCAGAGTGTGTGGGTCTGCGTGTGAGTTTGTTTCTCTCGCTGGCGATTCCTGCTTTCTGTGTGTTTCACACAGGCAGAGACGGAGAGGAGCGTCTGAGTGCAGTTTTAGTGCAACTCAAAATTAGCGGGCATGTTTAACATCGATAATCGGCACGGAGCATGGGCTAGGAAATGATCCTCGCAGCCGGGGGGGACCAGGCACTGCCCTCGGAGCCCTTCCCAGAGAGAAATAACAAAAGGGGCACCCAAGACGGTGTGTAATCAAATAGCCATCTTTAGGCTTCAAGGCTAGGGACAGAAATGTAGGCCTCAAAAGAAAGGCCTCTCTGTGTCTATAGATCTGTCTTGGGGGGACTCACCGAGCCGGCTCCCCCGCTCCCCTGAACCCCGGAGGCCACTGGGCGCCCCCTCCAAGACTTTCTTGAATCATTTTAAACTTCTTTGGGTTTTTAACGGACCGCGTTAGGATTTAAAAGGGGGCGACAGAGGGACTCCCGATTGGTTATTGTCCAGGCAGTAAAAACAAAACAAACAACCCCAAAACAATATAACCCTTCCGTTTCCCCCAGAATAACCAAATACATCAAATAAAATGTAAAATAGTGGTGAGGAGCTGGATTATACCTGAGGGGAGACCACCAGGGACTGTCAATGAGAAATATAGCCATATATCCCATATACATAGATGTCTCTCTCTATATATTTTTCATATATTTATTTGTTTCATGGCAGCCCGTATTCCTTGTGATGTTCACTATCGACGATGTGTGTGTGTGTGTTGTGTATCTCTGTCTGTATGTTGTTTTTGACAGGTATCTGAGAAGAATCAGTGGGGAGAAATTGTAGAGGAGTTTAACTTTCCCAGAAGTTGTTCTAACGCTGCCTTCGCTTTAAAACAGTATTACTTGCGGTAAGTGCTGATAAGGGCTCTTTCAATAGTATTATTGAGCATGGGATAGCATTTTATTTTCAATGTGTGTAACAGTAAAAGCAACCCCACCCACCAAAAATACTCTAAAATAAAGCACTTCCTAATCGACTGTTGAGCTGGTTCACTGGTCAGTTGAAAGTAACTCTATGTTGTGATTGTTGATATTTGTAATCTCTTTTTGTTATTGTTTATATTTGTATTTTACATCTGCCAGCCTTAAACCTGTCAGGTAAACCCAAGTATGTAAAGAATAATCAGAAGCATTTTTATTGATTATTTTAAGTTGAAAATACAGTAAAACTGATATTAGCAACCAAATTAGTATATTAGTTATTGAAACTTTGTTTCATTTCAGAGGAATAAAATGTCTTTATTGGTTGACTTGGTTACCTGTTTATGAAGTTATACTCTGGTTTAAAAATACATCTTTTGTGGAAAATGATTTGCTTCTCAACAATATATAAATGCACAATTATCAGCTGTTTGTAGTTGATTTTTATCATCTAGCGTTGTCAAATAGGATATTTTAATTTTTTTCAGTTACTTAAAAATATCAGTTTCCTGCATTTTTTTTCAGTGATCTTATTAATAACTAAGGGTTATTTTTCTGACCTTTCATGAACCTTATAGTGCATCTTCTAGTTTGGTGTATGTGCTACTGTTCAGTTACTAAATGGTCTTTTATTAAAGTTAATTATAACTGTATGAAAATATTCTTGTATATATTCTAAAAATAATAGTGGCATCTCTTAATTTAAAATGCTTGCCATATGTTTAAGGAGCCAACATTTATGTTTTTAAATTATATACATCATATTTATATTTTTATAGTAATTTTCAAATTTTTTAATGACAAAATAGATACAGGCTGTGCTTTTTGTTTGTGATATATTCTCTGTGTGTTGTTTTAATTGTTGATTTTTGTTTTCTCACAATGCATATGAGCTATATCTGTCTCAGGTTTAGCATTCTGAATTAGAAAATGCAGTAATTGCACAGGTGCACTTTCTATTGGCTGTCCTAGATTGACTTCCAGCTTGAAGCTGTAGAGTTCACAGCACTGTGTAGAGCAGTTATTGAGTTACAATGAAGTCTGGAAAACCATAGTCAGATATCTGTAGCTACTGGATTTATTTTGTGATGGCATGTTATTTCTTTAAAATCCCCAGCAATTGAAGAAATAAACTTTTCTAATACTATGTACTATATTAATGGCTACAAGTGGCCTAGGTATAAGTTGGGAATCTCATTTTTGGGTGTCTTCCATCTATTTTTGTTTGTTTTATTATTATTGAGCATTGGGAGCATATTGCTAAAGATGAGCTGGATGACAGGAATTGGTTTTTGCTTTTTTGAGTTTTCCTAATGGACTCAAACTCCTGAAAAATGTACTAAAGTTGTAATATGATGATTGTTGTCTGACCCCTCCCTTCTTTCAGGTCCATATTTTCAAATCAATAAAAGTTAGAACACTCAAGCTTGTTGCGGTAATAGGCTGTATACTCTTTGGGACAGTTACTGTGGCTTCTTCTGTGTTTTGAAAGTGTCTTGCGCACTGTGGTCATTAGCACAACCCAAATAATAAGTCATTTAAAATATATAATGTGTCATTTCTTATTTAAAAATACATTGGATTCTTACTAGACCAAATCACTAAAAGTTTGTATATTATTACGATAGTATTGACAGGATATTAAAAATACCAAAGTTTTCTAAAAGATTTACATAAACAATCATAACAACTTTAAAAGAACTGTAATTGATTTTATTTTACTGAAAAGAAATTTTTTAAATAATTTGTTAAAATGAAAAATCTTTAAAAACAGTTTATGTTTTTCATAGATTTCCATCTTTTAAATAGGCTGTTCTTGAACTATACTATCAGTTATTTTTTCATAATTTTTGCTATTCTTGTTTTACTCATTGTTGGTCATTCCATGGGAAGATGAAGTGTTTTCTTAACTAACTTATTTTCCCTCCACTCCGCGCTCATTGGTTTGTTATTGCAAGGTTATAGCTGGGGTACTGACTTTTTGTGTGTGTGTGTGTTGAGGTTTTTTGTTGGAGGGGAGGAGAAGGAAGAAAGACACCAACACAAGTATTTTCAAAAATAACTAGTGATATTTAGAGCCTCAGTGTTTGTGTTCCTAACTTAATATTCCTTAAAGGGGCCTTATTTTCATGAATTTTTGGACATCTACTTTCTGAATATCAGACCCTTGTGAGGGGGTTCAGTTTAGGTACACAAAAATCATTAGTTATGTTTCAAAATCTTGGCCCACAAATTTTAAGGACTTCTGCAAACTGAACTGGTCAAAATTTGGGCCTACCAACCTTAGAAGTTTTTCCCAGTATGTAACATGGAGCCCGGATCCTGTAAAGAGATCTGCACAGGCAGCTGTTTATAGGAGCCCTGTTGAACTCTGTGTTCACTGTTGTGGCACATACACTAAGAAGAAGACTCACATGGATACCTTAGCAGATTTGGAGCCTTGGTAGTTTGTGATGGTAGGAAGTTACATCTTTCTGTGAAGCATCTGGCACTGTGCATTGTTTGAGATAAGATCTCAAACTAGGTGGACCATTGGCCTGTTTTGCTATAGCATCTCTTAGGATCATGTCATTTTGATTTAAAATTATTGCTTAAATAGCTAGTTAACTATTTGTATGACACACTGGTGATCCATATGTCTTCATCAAATTGAATGTCTTGTCAAAGATATACCACACCCTTTTTCAGGTAGTGAGGGTTGTTGTTGTTTTGAAACTGTAACTATTTTTTCCTGTTGATTGTTGTGGAATTTTGCCAGATGACTATAAGAGTGTGTTTTAGCCTTCATTAAAAACATAAATTTAAAACTGGATATGCTCCTGATCCTATGATAAACAATTTAAATAAGCTACAATTTTTTTCTCCAAAAATTATGTGAGAGACTGCCTTAATCACACTAACTGTTTGAGTACATTTGCTTTGAGTTGTCTGACAGGTATAGCAATTCATGTGCTATGATTCTGAGCAGTCAAAAGCCAATAACCATTGATAGACTTTATTTGTTAATATAGTGGTGTAAGTCTCTACAATAGGAGTTAGTGTAATTCCCTTGGATCTTAGTGCAAATTAGATGTTTCATGTCAATTGAGATGAATTAGTAAAGCATTTTCCAAATACTTCTTCTGTGTGGGTACTTTACAGCGATAATGGAAACATTTTAATAAGGGGCATTACATGTAAATGTTGGTCAAAAGCATGTTTTTACATTTCTTGTCTGCTATGACTTGGTAAACATGTTGGCAAAAGAGAATTTTAACAAAAAACCCAGAAATTTATTTCATGTGATGGTTGGGTAGGCCCCCAGTCATACAAACTGTTGCCCTGTTGTGGCCCCTACCATCCATGTGGAGTCCTGTCAGTGGGACTCATGTGGGCATAAACCTACAGGGATGTACCTATTTGTAGATTCTGTGCCTATAGCTGTATATGGGGAGCAGGTGGTAGGAGGGAAGAGAATTTAAAACCAAAGGTGCAACTGGAATATGGGTGGCTGAATTAAAAATCACTGTTACAGAGACATGAATTATTTCTTTTAATATATTTGTGATGGTTAGAGAAGTTAGGCTAAAGATTGTTGTTCCCTTTAGATATCAGGTAGAATGAGTTTAAATTTCAGTCATGTAGGTAATTTTTTAGAAATTGTGAAGCTGGTTTATAAGTGAACTCATGCTAAAGATAAGGGCAGCAAAAGCAGAATGAGTTACTGTTAGGGGCATAGGAGAATAAGAAGGGTTTTAATAAATATCGGGGTGGGGGGAATAGTAGTAAAGGAAAAGTAGGTCAATTAATAAATGAGGAAAGGGATTAAATTAATTATTAAAAAAGACCATCATACTGAACCACTTAAACAAATTCTATCTTTAATGAAAAAAATAAACAAGTTTGGACAATTAAGAACTGAGGAAAACCTTATAAATATAGCTATTGATGAAGAGTAAGTAGAATACTTGAAGAAAAATCTGAACAGTTTTATACATTCGCTGAATTCCGAGGTAATGTGAGATTGGAGAAAAGCAAATATAGTTCTGATTTTCAAAAAAGGAGAATCATCCTAGCAATTAGACCCCCAGAAAAAAATCTAACCTCTATCCCTTATCAAAGAATGGAACAAATATTGAGAAAATTCCCCTCTTAATATAATCGACCCATGCGCAATAAGTAGCCTGGATTTATAAAGAACAGTTTTTTTGCCAAACTATGTTGATTTTCTTTCTTTTTAAAAAAAATGTTCAAAATTAGGTTTTAATCCTGCAACTGGACCTGCACAGACATCAATGGTTTCTGCATGGATGCAAAGATTCATCTGCCTGATGGATCTGGTTGTAGGGTCAGGGGCTGAGGCCATAGTGGATAATGGAAAAGTTACAGCTGAATTTATTTAAATTTGAGTAAAACATCTGAAATATTGTCTCTTAAAATCCCACTCTCAAATGAGTTAAAATATGGCCAATGTTGTGAATTAAAAACTGATTGAAGAACAATAAACAAAAAGTGATAAATAGTAAAGAATGGGGGACATGCGTATGAGGAACTGCAGAGATCTTTTGGGTCCAGTTTAAGGCCTCAGTCCTGTAAAGAGAACCACTGGTACAAATGCATAGTCACATAGACTCAGTTTCATTGCAGCTTCGAGACCATAATTATTGTCTTTATTAATTATCTTTAAGAGAAAGTGAACAGCATACTAATGAAACTAGCAGATGATGCTAAACTGGAGAAAGTTGCAAATACCAATGAGGACAGAGAAATAAAAGAAATAGACCAAGAGAGATTAGAGACATTGGTAGCGAATAACAAAATGAGATTTAGTTTTGAAAATTCAAGCTAAACATCTGGGGGGCAATAATCCAGAAACAGGTATTCGGTGTGGGAGTATAACCTGGAAAACAGTAATGTTGAAAAAGAGATGGGAATGGTAGTGAACCGCAAATGAGATATCAGGGGCCCGATCATCCTGTCAGTTGCTTGTGCATACAGCTCCCATTGATGCTGATGGGAGTTCTACATGCTACTGACAGAATGATCAGGCCCCAGTTTGCAATGTGCTATGGCAGCAGAAAAGGCCAACATAATTTTAGGCTGCATACACAGAGGCATCATGTCACGAAACAGTGGGGTAATGGTCTCTCTTCTATGACACTAGTATGACTACATCAGGAATATTATTTTTACTTTCAGCACCTCATTACCAGGTGGGACAAATAGGAGTTAAGCACTGGAATAAATTCCCTAAGGAGGTTGTGGAATCTCCATCATTGGGGATCTTTAAGAGCAGGTTGGACAAACACCTGTCAGGGATGGTCTAGATAATACTTAGTCCTGCCTTGAGTGCAGGGGACTGGACTAGATGACCTCTTGAGGTCCCTTCCAGTTCTATGATTTTATAATTCTATGTTTAGAAGACTTTCGGGACTGATTTAAAAGGAAAGACTGAGATAAATATGCATTGCTTGACTAAGCAAGGACTATAGTGGCCATGATGATATCCATCCTACAGAGATTTAACAGGTTTTAACACTTAGAAAAGGGTGGAATTATTTAGAGTAGTGTAAGGGGCTGTAATAAGTAATGGGAGTAAATTAAGAAAAGATACATTTAAACTAAATAGCAGGCCAAACTTTTAAAGTAAGATCTACTATATTGTGGAATAGTCTGCCAAGGAAAATTGTGGAAACCCCATTGCATGGGTCATTTAAAAGTAAACTGTTTGGAATAAAGGAGAAAAACAGCATTGATGTGGAGATGGAGTAGATGATGTTATAGGTGTTGACCATCCTTGAATAACACCGTAAGGGAGTCTGTCATTTACTACAAGTTTTACTAGAACTCTCCGTACTTCACCTTAAAAAGCTGTATAACTTAAACTTTATCACACACCCTGAAATGATTGCAAGAGTAGAGATCACATACGGCTATTAATTGTTAGGGGTTTTTAATTCTTTTTTAAGGAAAAATAATTTATAGTTTGTGTTTCCATCAAGCATTTGGGGCCTTGGTTTGAAGGCTTAGGGAAATATTTTAAATACTTGATGGAGAATTTTGTTTTAGTTATAGTAGTACTGTTGGTGCCTCTACAGTCAAGGCTAAACTTGATTTTTTGAGATTAAATATTTTGGTCATTTCAAATCTCAGGGTGTCTCTTGGTAAGAAGTTATTTATTTAGATGGATGCTGTCTCCCCACCAACTACACTAGGAATCTGCTCAAAAGTTAATATAGCCTCAATGTTGTAAAACTTGCACTGGGGCCGGGGGGGGTGGTGGTGGTGGTGTGGGAGTGTTCAGGAGGCAGCAGCAAATGAGGGAGTCAGTGGCAGCATGGTTATGTTAAAGTTGTTCTGACTGAAAAGTCAACCAAAAGTCCCTGAAGCAAGTGTGAAGAAACAGGGCCTCTCTGCAGATGGCCTGGCCTTCATCAGATCCCTGAGATCTTCAGTAAAGGGGCAAACTCCTCTCTGCTGCTGAACAAGCTGGTGAAAACTCTCTGAAGTGAACTTTGTGGTAATTTTTTTTTCTCCTGGTTCCTTCCTGTGGGCTTTTCTGTTGGAGGTAATGATCTGGATTCTCTGCTGCTAAACTTGCAAATACTCATTTATTTATATATTTATTTTTGGCAAGACACTATCCTTCAGTGTTAACACATAGTTCTGAATTTCTTTGTAAGTACTTTAAATATATATTTAAACTGACAGTTACGTGCAGTGACTAGTAATTTACATAAATATAACCTTTTGGTAAAAGCTTTACTTACTGTGATTACACTAAGACCTGTTCAGTCTTCTGCTAACTGGTGAAAGGTTATGGAGGCTGTTTTCTGATGTCAAATTGAAACAGTGTTAAATTGAGTTTATATTTTCAGACATAAAAATAGCTATGGTAACCATTTAAGTTTCAAATATAGGATAAACAGAATGCTTGGTAGTGCAAGACTCCTGCTTGTCCCCTAATGGAGTGGAATAAGGCAGTGGGCAGGAAGGCAAGAGGTTCAGAGTTCTTTTCCCTTCATCACCTGACAAGTTTAAATTCTTTGCAATGAACACTTTAATGAGTAATATAATTTGCCCTCATTTGCAGGTGAGATGCCTGAGTGCAGGTCTACACTGCAAAATTAAGTCAACGTAAGTTACATTGACATGCAGCCACCACAGTAATTAAATCGCTTTTGCATGTCCACACTAGGCTCTTTGTGTTGGCAATGTGCATCCTCAGCAGGAGCGCTTCCACCAGTTTAACTGTCAGTGTGGAGCATGGTGGTGGGACGGCTTCCGAAAGGCAGCAATAGTCGATGTAAGCAACGCAGTGTGTACACTGACACTGTGTCGACTTAACATTGACCTGAGCACTACGCCTCTCGTGGAAGTGGAGTTAAGTGGGTGTAGTGAGTGGGCTACATTGGTAGGAGGTACATTTTAGTGTAGACGCTTAGTTAGGTCAACGTAAGCTGCCTTACGTCGATCTAACTCTGTAGTGGAGACCAGGCCTAAGACACACAGAAGTTACGCCAGTTACATTCAGTGCATATATCAGAGCTGAGAATGGAACCCAGGTATCTTATGTGTAAGATCCTTATCTTATCCGATAAACTTCTTCCAGTCTCTGAGCCTCAGTTAAGCTATCTAGAAAATGGGCTGTTAATGCTTACCACATTTGAAATCAATAGCTGAAAAAGCACCATATTAGTGCAAAGTAGTAGTATTTGCCATGTTTTGCAGATGGGAAAATTGAGACTCTGAAAAGTTAAATCAGTAACTTAGATTGTAAGCTCTTTGGGGAAGGGATTGTCTTTTTACTATGTATCTGTATACTGGAGCTCTGGTCCTTGATTGTACCTTGGAGTTACTGCAGTACAGATAATAATTTTGGAGGACACACTGGAGTACAGTGAATTGGGCGTGGGCCAGGAAGCCAACCAAAAGGCTTCTAGTCTTGGGTGTGACATTCATTTGGTATGCAACCTTAAACAAGTCCCTTGACATCAATGTTTACCCATCCATAAAATGGGACTGTGAAGTCTTTGGGGCAGAGACTGAATGACTTCTTATTTCTGTGACATGCCTAGCATGCTTTTGGGAATTTGAAAATAAATTCTAAGAAATTAGAACTATTTGAAAAGATAAATCTATTTCCAAACTGTTTATATGTGCCCTTCCATGTGGAGAAGCAAAGAGGATGGCATAGATGAGAGGTGAGAACATATTCCCTCCTTAGGGAATATGTAAATTGGAATACACTCATAGAGAAGGAATAGAAGGGATTGGATGGTATTTGGTACACATTTCTCTGAAAGAGAGAAGCTGACTTTTAGAAAGAAAATAAAATAGCGAGAAGCTACCTAGAATAGCGGTGGATCTTTGGACTCTGCTTGCGGGTTTAGTGGGCTAAACATCCAGTTTCAAAGATAGTCTCCCAGGAGCAAAAAGTTGAAGTCTAAACAGAGTTGGATTCGATTTTCAACCTCAAGATAGTTAAATTGAGGTTCCTACAATTCCATAATACTCTCTGTATATAGGCCTCAATTCTGCAATGTATTGATGCCTGTGCCTAACTTTAAGAATGCGAGTAGTGCAAATGAAGTTAATGTGTAAAGTGTTTTGGTGTATGTAGAAGTTGCAGTATATATTGAGCTTTATAGGGACATAAATTGGAGTGTCTGTTCTGTTGGGTCATTTCCCAGGCAACTGAGTTAGCTGAATGATAATTACCTTAATTCTGGTATAAATTTAGTAAATGCCAAGTAGTTTAATAGTGATTAAGATGTTAAGAAGGTGTAAAATTGTAAGCTCTGATAATATATATATATATATATATATATTTTCATATCATAAAAATTAAGAGTTATACTTTTGTCAGTACACAGTTAACTTTAGTCAACTGGTGGCCTTGGTCAAGTATTGCAGAGGTCAGGTAGTATCTGCAAACAGTTCCACTTTATGAAATTCACATATGCAGTTTGTAATTTTTGGCAAGATAGCAGGACTTTGAAGCACTGGAGTTTGAAGTGCTTTTTCCTGAGCATTTTTCTCTTCCCTATCCCATTTTACTTCTGGAAGACCTAAGAAATTTAAATTTAAAATAACCTATATTAATATAATGCTACGTTTGCACAGTAAAGACATGAAAAGTCAGGATTGACCTAATTTAAGGCTGAATGTGCAACCTTATCTCTGCCCCTAGAGCATATGTTTTATGATCAGGGTCTTGTATACTCTGTGGCACAATGGGACTAAATTCCACAGCAACATTAATCTCTTGTATCTCCCACCCTTACATAAACATGCAATTATGGCTCATAGTTGAAAATAATAATTGACATGAGATTCATTTAGTATTTTCAACAGTGATTATTTTTTGGTATGGATTTTTCTTCTTTATGCTCTTAACGTATCCTAGCTCCACTTCTCAAGCTTCTATCATGTTGACTATTTGGTCAGACTCAGAAACTTTTTTCCTCTGCATTTCTGCCAGAATAGGTGGGAGCTCATAGCCAGCTTCAGCAGCTCCTCAAACTGGTTCCCTAGGTCTTTACTGCTTTACTATTTTCCAAGTTGACTAGCTCAGCTCACCAGTCAGTGGTTCTGATTTTTCCCTCATCCTCTTCTGGCTCCCTGGCTGGAAGTTGGACTCCAGCTTTAGTTCAATGACCCCTCGCCCTCTGCTGTCTGTCTCCATGGAACAATTCAAGGAGCATTAATTCCCACTTGTGGGAAAGATTGGAGGTAAAGGAAGCTGCAGGCAGGTCCTGGCAGGGAGACCGAGAACCAAATGTCAGGTGTCTGGCTGCAACAAAAATGTTGAATTCCATAGTATCTGGGAAAAATTCCACAGCTGAATCCATAGGCCCAAACTGAGATGAATAGGGCAGTTCATGTGTCTTAGAGCTGTTATTTCAGGGTCTTTGCAGACCTAGGCAGGCATTGCAGCATTGCTTTACACTTGATTTATGTTTCCAAGATTATCTCTGCAGCCACAAGGGCTACAAATACAATATTTTAAAATTGAAAACAGTGCTTCTGGAGCAGAATTCTGTATAAAAGATGAATTCCACAGCAAATTCTGATGGTGGATTTGTGGAATAAACGGCTCTGGTTATGATACAATTTTGAAGGCAGTTTTTTGAATAATACAGTGTAAAATCATACAGTTTTCTTCAACCTTAGGCAAGCTGGTTGCATATTTTGTACTATGTGCTACTCTATGTATGCCATGAAAATAATTTAGTTGAATAGTATGCAGTAAATTGTAGTTAAACACATTGTTGATAAATACAGTGCCATAGAGTAGTAGTAAAAATGTGCTGAACTGCAAAATTAAATTACAACATTAACTGTATCAATGACTGCATCACTATCGGTAGTGCTTCATTATTACGCCTCATGGTCAATACACTGTTATTACTTAATACAGCTAAACACTTAGAAACATGAATACATTTTTATGTGATCTTATAAAAAACTCATTTTCAGTTTACTTCTATTCAGCTAGTTGGAAATATATTGAGAATTTTCTGATCAAGAATGTATAAATATACATTCTATATACGATCTCATTTAATAAACAATTTAACCGTATTTTAAAGAAAGTTCATCTGGCAATTGGAGAAGTAAACATTTGAACTTTATTAAGATGGTTTGAGGAGAGTACCCATTTAAAAAAATCACCTATAGTTCTACATAAGACATAGGAAAACAAAAACAACCAAACAAAACCCCAGCTCACACAAAAATACACTAATACAATTCTATTTGTCTGAGATCCCTCTAGTGCAGTGCTTCCCAAATTGGAGTTCGCGAACCCCTGGGGTTCACCAGAAAAATTTCACTAATGGTGGCCAGAGGACCCCGGGCATTGGAGGCAGCAGGTGGGACCCGGTTGCAGGGCAGACAGCCCGAGCCCCAGGGAGAGCGGGGCCAGGCAGTTGGGGCTGGCAGCCTGAGCCCCCACAGTCAGTGGGACCTACAGCCCGAGCTCACTGCAGCAGGAGCCCCACGGAGTGCAGAGGAAATTTAAACTTAAATCCCTGGAAATACTAATTTTTAGGAGGGGGTTCACGAGATTTCACAATTTTGTGAAAGGGGATTACGGGTTTTAAAGTTTGGGAATCACTGCTCTAGTGAGTTAAATGATTGTTCAGAAATGTATCGATCTCCAATGGGAAGCAAAAATATCCTGTTGGTAGTATAGTACATTGATGGTTTTATAGGTATTGATATTGCAGTAGGATATGTATATGTGGAATTGTGTTTGGATCTGCATAGGCCGCCTGCTGTACCTATGTGGAAGTCCATTGAAATCAATGGGATTCCTCCACATAGGGAAAGTGGTCTCTTTGTTCTGAATAGATTGCAGGATCTGGGCCATAATTATTAAAATACAGCTTTAGAGAAAAGATGGTCTAACAAATGGAAATCAGGAAAGATCTACTGAACACATGTGACAATAAAATTAGTGTAAACTGAACAGCCACGACTTCCATTGCCTCCAGTGGGACTTGTAGATAAGTAAGGGCTGCAGGCTCAAAGCACATTAGAAGTAATTTTCTCAAGGATAGGACTTGTATTTAGCACAATGACATCAAGTTAAGACAGTTTAGTGTCTGATCTAGCTAGCGTTGGGGAGGAGGAGTGCAAGGAATCTACTGAAAACTGGGAAAGACCAGGAGATAGGGAAAAAAGTATATAAAATATAATTTGGCTTTCAAAATCAACTTAAACTTCATGTTACTTTTTCAGTATGGAAAATATTTTTACACTGACTGACCCACACAGGTTGACAGTTCAAAATTTAAAATAAAAAACCTTTAGTAAAAGTAGTCGAGTATCAGAGGGGCAACCATGTTAGTCTGGTTCTGTAAAAGCGTCAAAAGTCCTGTGGCACCTTATAGACTAACAGACGTATTGGAGCATAAGCTTTCGTGGGTGAATACCCACTTCGTCAGATGCATGAAGCTTATGCTCCAATATGTCTGTTAGTCTATAAGGTGCCACAGGACTCTTTACCACTAGCAAAAGTAGAATTCACTTAATGATTGCTACAAAGTAGGTGCTTAGTTTAGTTCTTACCGTTAAGTTTTCAGGATACTATCAACAGGACTTTGTTTTACCTTTACTATCATCCTTAGTTTCATCAGTATATTATAATGCTCAATATTGCTGATTTTTAGTGGCCACAATAAATACAGACATTTAAAACCTTTTTTTAATATCGAGGAGGGGAATAGTCGTGGACATAATTTGAGAAATGAGGGAGAATATGAATATGAATGTGTATTATACAAGATATAGAAAGCATCTTGATTGCTTAAGGTATTTGAAATAGTATGTGGAACTTTTCATCTCTAGGTCACGGAACTGAATTCTGGTCAGGATGCTGGGTAACTAGCGAATTAATAGTGGCATTATCTTATAAATGTAAGGTGGCCTGTGGACTTGATTGAGTTCTACCTTCTTATCCCTACAGGACCATTCTTCCAGAACAAAATTCAGACATGCTTGTGAAAGACTTCCCAGGGTTCTCTTGCATCTCTGCTTGTGTTATGAATGTTCTGTGAATAGAGGAATTCATTTTTGTGAACGTTTTTCATGACCATTAAATTTACCGTTTTTATTCAGATATTTTTTTAAAGTGGAGATGTCATCTGTATAATTACTGTTATTTTATCATTATTTCTACAGTATTATAATTGTATACCATGATTTACAGGGAAATAAATAACATCACTGCCCTGAAGAACTTACAATCCAAGTGTCTGATCGTCCAAACGCTTTTTCATGGGAATCATTGTCCCAGTGAGGAAGTCAGCGGGACTACTCACCTAAGTAAAGGTGTGCTGGACTGGACTCTAAATTAGAACATAACACAATGAGGATGAAAACAAATATTGGGAAGTATAGGGCTAAGGAAGGACACAGTATCACAATAAGATTTTACATTTGCTTTGGTTAGTAATGTCATCTTGAGGGTTTTTTTTTTTTGTTTGTTTCATTTGTTTTCTAATGATACTGTTACTGTGAGAAAAATTAGTAAATTTATTTCATGCACAACTAGCTGTCATAAGAGCTACATACATATTTTGTATGTAAATTATATGTGTAGAGAGTACATGATGAGATGATATGGCATGAAAATTTTGTCTCTATTTCTTGTATCTCTCCCACATCTGAAGCCAGATTTCATTGTTATCATGAGTCCAACTGTACAGAGTGCAAAGAGAGACAAAATAAAACACCTGTAAAAATGATCTGCTAGCTTTCTATACATAAAAATGTGAAGACTTAAAAGTACGTTATCTTGGGACCTTCTACCGTTGGAACAAAGTGCTGTGTTACAGTACTTCTGTTTACAGCTCTGATGGTTCATGAGATCTCTGATGATAATCCTGTTCCTAGTGCTTGTCTTTGTCCTCAGACCAGTGTAATTTTGGGGCTGGAACTTTCACATATTGGAGAGGGTAGGAAATCTTCCTGTAACAAATTGATTTGAAAAGGTGGCTGCTGTTTGAAGCTGTTGAGAGATTTGGAATGTAAGTAGTCCTGATAAAGATGGATTGTGAGCAGAGGGCAGATGAGGCAGTCAAAGTTGTATGAAAAATGCAATTTACCACGTGACTGTGTAGTTTCTACTGTATCATATAGATATAATATCATTAGAAGAACATTGTTTTTGTTTCTGCAATAATTTGAATTATTGTTTGCAGTGAAGATTGAATGGCTTCCAGGTGTTGTGGGCAAAATCTCATGTAGTATTATGCTAACTGGAGCTATTATGCTTATCACCACTCTGTTTCTCTTCTGTCAGAACAACACTGATAGCTCAAGAGAGTAAAAGCAATACATGTTGTTTGAAAGGGGTATTTCCCTCCTTTCGTGTACCCAATATACATCAACCCCTGGGCGTAGAGGAGGTCAGAGAAAAGTTGTGCTCTTTCACCCCTATATGTATAAAAATGGTTGCTATTAACTGACAAAGCAGCTTGCTGTGTCCTTTTCATGTAGCCATGTGTCCTTCCTTGAGGGGCTGTTGTGCTGTTGGCTTTGCCCCCTGATAATGACATAGATTCTGATTTTGCATTGCATCAGGATAGGCTAACATGGAATCCTGTACTTGTGCAGAGTTTCATTGATTTCACTGGGTGCATGGTACTGAGTTAGCAGATAGCAGTGCAGAATTGGAACTATTAGTAGCAGAGATGGGGCTTTCAGAGCAGGGGAAAAAAGGGATCTTAGGATACGTCTACAGTATGAAATTTCAAAATTATTCTATTTGAATTTTCGGAAGCAATTTTATACATTCGGTCTTGTGTGTCCCCACTAAAGCATGTGAATTCGGCGGAGTGCGTCCACACTACCGAGGCTTGCATCGAATGTCAGAGCGGTGCACTGTGGGTAGCTATCACACAGTTCCCACAGTCCCCGCCGCCCATTGGAATTCTGGGTTAAGCTCCCAATGCATGATGGGGTAAAAACATTCTCGCGAGTGTTTCTGGGTGTGTGTCGTCAGTTGCTCCTCCCGCCATGAAAGCTATGGCAGACAATCATTTTGCGCCTTTTTGGCATGCAGACGTCATACTGCTTTCGGCAGATGGTGCAGTGTGATGCACTCTCTCACTCACTCACTCACTCACTCTCACTGCTTCTCTCCTGGTACTATGAATCCACCTCGGATTTCCTCTCGTCTTGCTATGTAATCTCTGTAAGTATCTACTCTTTCTCTTCCTTATCGACCGCTTCCGTTGCCAACTCTGCTCGGCCATCGTGAACTGAGCAGCACAGCTTCCGCTGCCAACTCTGGTCTCCCGCTCTTGCTGCCCTACCGAGCTTCTCCATGTTTTCTGTCCTGGGCTCCTGCCTCCGTGAAAGCTACAGAAGACAACCATTTCCTGCCTTTTTTCAGCTATCGTGAACCAAACAGCATCTCTTCTGCTGTCACTCTGCTCTCCTACATTTTGTGCCCTTTTTCCGGGATTACCCGTGCAGGCGCCATAGCGCGGCAAGAATGGAGCCCACTCAGATCTCTGCTGCAGTTTTGACCATTGTAAATACCTCGCGCATTATCCAGCAGTATGTGCATAACCTGCAAAACCAGGCGAGGAAGCGACGACCGCGCGATTACGATAGTAATGAGGACCTGGAATCAGATGTTCCTAGAAGCATGGCATATGGTGATTGAGAGATCATGGTGGCGTTGGGCCAGGTTCATGCCGTGGAATGCCGATTCTGGGCCTGGAAACAAGCATAGACTGGTGGGACCGAATAGTGTTGCAGGTAAGGGATGATTCCCAGTGGCTGCAAAACTTTCGTATGCATAGGGCCACTTTCATGGAACTTTGTGACTTACTGTCCCCTGCCTTGAAGCGCAAAGACACCAAAATGAGAGCAGCCCTAACAGTTGAGAAGCGAGTGGCCATAGCCCTGTGGAAGCTTGCAATGCCCGACAGCTACCGGTCAGTCGGGAATCAATTTGGAGTGGGCAAATCTACTGTGGCGGCTGCTGTGCTGCAAGTAGCCAACGCAATCATTGACCAGCTGCTATCAAGGGTAGTGACTTTGGGAAATGTGCAGACCACTGTGGATAGCTTTAATGCTCTGGGGTTCCCTAACTGCGGCGGGGCAATAGAACGCATATCCCTATCTTGGCCGGCGGCCAGTACGTAAACCGCAAGGGGTACTTTTTCATGGTGCTGCAAGTACTGGTGGATCACAAGAGATGTTTCACCGACATCTATGTGGGATGGCCGGGAAAGGTGCATGATGCTTGCATTTCAGGAACTCTGGTCTATTTGAACAGCTGCAGGAAGGGACTTATTCCCAGACCAGAAAATTACTGTTGGGGATGTTGAAATGCCTATAGTTATCCTCAGTGACCCAGCCTACCCCTTAATGCCCTGGCTCATGAATCCGTACACAGGCACCCTGGACACTAGTAAGAAGCAATTCAACTTATAGGCTGAACAAGTGCAGAATGGTGGTAGAATGTGCTTTTGGATGTTTGAAAGTGCGCTGGCGCAGTTTACTGACTTGGTTAAATCTCAGTACAATCAATATTCCAATTGTAATTGCTGCTTGTTGTGTGCTCCACAATACCTATGAGAGTCAGGGGGAGATGTTTATGGCGGGGTGGGAGGTTGAGGCAACTTGCCTGGCAGCCAGTTTCGCACAGTCAGACAACAGGGCGATTAGAAGAGAGCAGCAGGGTGCGCTGCGCATCAGAGAAGCTTTGAAAGCCAGTTTCATGACTGGCCAGGGTAAGGTGTGACAGTTGTGTTTGTTTCTCTTGAAGTTACCCGCCCCCTATATATATGAAAGGAAATAAAGTCACAATTGTTTAAAAAATGTTCTTTATTTGTTGCACAACACATTGAGAGAAATCAGAAGATAGACCGAGGGAGTGGGGGGTACTGTGGGAAGGAGAGTGGAGGAGGGGGGAAGGACAAGTCCAGAAACCAACTCAAAATTTCGGATATGCCAGCTTTCTGCTGCTTGTGCAATTCTCTGGGGTTGAGTGTGTGGGTCCCCGTAGCCCCGCCCCCTGGTGTTCTTGGGCATCTGGGTGAGGAGGCTATGGAACTTGGGGAGGAGGGAGGACGGTTGTACAGGGGCTGCAGCGGCAGTCTGTGGTCTTGCTGCCTTTCCCGCATTAGATCCACCATACAGCGGAGCATGTCAGTTTGCTCCCTCATGAGATTGACCATAGCATCCTGCTTGCTCTCGTTGCGTGCATACCTCCTTTCTTCATGTTCATTTAATGCTTTATGGGACTCCGCAATTGTTTGCCTCCGTGCATTCAGCTGGTCCCTGTCAGTGTGGGAGGATTGCATGAGCTTGGCGACCATGTCATCCCGAGTTCGTTTTTTCCGCCTTCTAATCTGGACCAGCCTCTGGGATGGAGTAGATAGGGACCATGTTGAAACATTTGCACCTGCAGGAGGAGAAAAAGGGAGGGTGGTATTTTAAAAGATACATTTTAGAGAACAAAGGGGACACTTTCTCAGTGAAACAGGCAATTCATGGTACACAGCACATGTTCTTTCTGTACAAGTTCGCATTTTGCCTTATACTGAAGTGCCTGCCACTTTGGTGTGAGTAAGCCATCACATGCGGCCGAGCAACAGAATTCAGCTTGCAGGCAGCCATCGTAAGTTCTAGGGGCACGCAGGGTTCTGCTTCTTCCGCATTCATTTCAATGCTTTCAAACTGCCGGGCTCCCTTTCCCATAGCAAGCAATGCCTGGTGGGTTTGCCATGTAAAAGGAGGGCCTGCAGGCTCTCTGGGACAATCGCTTCACACAACCCCTCCCTCCCCACCACCCACCCACCCACACACACACACCCCACACACACACACACCCCACACACACACCCCACACACACACACACCGTGTGGCTCCGATGAGGCTCTGAGCAGGGATGAGCCCTTTAAACTAAATGCGAAAAGCCCAGCGCGGCAGGGTTTCCCCTCACCCCCCATCGCGTGGATCCGATCAGGCTCTCACTCACCAGAAGTGCCTTCTCCAGGGGTCATGGTCCAGGAGCCCGCATTGGCGGGGGGGGGGGGGGGGGGGGAAGGCTATTGAGTCCAGCATTAAGAGTAGTTCCTGGCTAGGGGGGAACATGGATTCCCCACTTGCCGCCTGTGCACTGTCCTCCTTCTCCTCCTCTTCGTCTTCCAATGACTCATCCTCCTCTCTCCATGCAACTCCCCCCTTGCAGGTGTCCACGGACAGTGGTGGGGTAGTGGTGGTGTCACCCCCCCATAACTGCATGCAGCTCATGGTAGAAGCGGCATGTATGGGGCTGTGACCCAGAGGTTCCGTTCGCCTCCCTGGCTTTTTGGTACGTTTGCCTGAGCTCCTTGATTTCTGTACGACACTGCTCTGTGTCCCTGGAGTAGCCTCTTTCCATCATGGCCCTGGAGACTTTAGTGTACATATTTGCTTTTTTTTTTTTTGGAATGTAGTTCTGCCATAACATATTCGTCTCCCCAACATACAATGAGATCCAGTACCTCCTGTTAGGACCATGCTGGAGCTCGTCTGCGAATCTGGGACTGTGTGGTCTCTTGTGATGGTGGACTGTGCTGATGGTGACCAAACAGGAAATGAAATTCAAAAGTTCCCAGGGCTTTTGCTGCCTACCTGGCTAGTGCATCGGAGTTGAGAGTGTTGTCCAGAGCGGTCACAAGGGAGCATTCTGGGATAGCTCCTGGAGGCCAATAACGTTGAATTGCATCCACAGTACCTGTAACCCGCAACTGCAATCTCAATTTTAGTGCTACTCCACTTGGCGAGGTGGAGTACAGAAAATGGATTAAAGAGCCTTTTAAATCGAAAAAACTGGTTTGGTTGTGTGGACGGAATCAGTTTTATTTCAAGTTACCTAGGCTAATTCCGAAATAACCGCGTACTGTAGACCAGGCCTTAGCCTTGGAATCCCAAAATCTCTCTAAATCCTAAAAATAATAAAAAAAAAAATATTCTTAAGCGCAATTTCCAGTTTTCCTTTTGATTCTATGGAGGGCATCATGGACATCTGGGGAAATCTCATTATATATAAACAAGAAGAGGAGTGCAGTCAGGGACATACCCCACCTGTATTTAGGCAGGTATTCTTCATTTTGCTTTTAGGATAGTGGCCAAAGACTTGTCCCTCGGGTAGCTTTCATGGTTGAAAAGGTGAAAAGCAAAATTAAAAGGCATATTCACAAAGGAAGAACATTTTTTTTCAGCTGAGATTTGAAGTGATTTGGACAACTGGTGAGGAAGCAGTGTAATAGGATTATTGTTCAGATAATGAAGCCTTGCACAGTGAGCTTCTAGTAGAGGGCTGAAGTGTGCAAGTACTAAAAGAATGGAGGGAGTGAGGCAGTTAAGAAGGCTATGGAGAGTTTTAAAGTGGATCCTGAAATGAGTGAATGTCAGTGAAGGTATGAGAGTGCTATGGCTGTAGTGTGTGTGTAAGAAAGCAGCCCAGAGGCGTTCTGCCTTTAAAGGAGCTGCACTAGTCAAAGCAAAACCAGATGATGTATGTGTGCGTGTGTGTATAATTTTAAAAGAGGGTTCTGTACACAGGCAATATATGGGAGGCAGTGATAGGCAGATAAACTCACATAGGTGTTATAGGAGGCAAAGGGAGAGTTCAGAGTCAAATAGGAGGTCAGGGTGGAGCCAGTGTAGAAGAGACACAGTTATGCCTGAGTATGTTTCTCTTGACTATGAGAAGTACTTTTGTGTTCATGACATTTAGCGAAACAAAATTGTGATAAATCCACAAGTATATTTGGTAAGACAGGCGGTGAGAGTGAATAAGAAGGAGCCATTAATGATTCAAAAGAAATGTATATTTGCATATCAGCAGTTTAAAAGGGATAATTAAAGTTAAATGTAGAGAAAATATTAGAGAGGAAGAAAATAGTTATAAAAGGGAAGGGAATTGGATTTAGTGGGACTTCATAGAGAGGGAGGAGAAAGATTCTTTAGTATAGATGTGGGGCTGTTGCCAGAGAGCACAGTTTGATAGGTATTTAAAAATAAACACACTATTAAATGTTAAGTGTTGAGTTCATGATATTTTTGCATCTCCTGCAGTGGGTGCTGAAACACCTAAAAGAGATTGGGGTAATTTTCAAGTCCCACTGTGGTCTTGTGGGCTGTAGGAGGCAGTACTTTCTTTTTTAATATTTGATGTCTTGTTACCTTATGAATACGATTATGTTTATATTAATTTGAATGCATTTTTAAATCTATGAAAAGAATGCAAGACTTAAAAAACCTAATTGAAGCTTTAGGAACCTTAGTTAAATTTTTGTTGGTGCTAATCAGTTCAGAGATCACAGCTGTGGTGTCTGGCAATAGTTCAGATCCTGATACAGAAGGCAAGGAACATTTGCCCTCAGAGAAAGGAAATCCCTTGGAAGTATGTCTCAGCAAGATCATGTCAATGAGCAACAACGCTTAGTTGCTGAATGGTGGTTGACATTGTTGCTTTTGTTTTTTCTCTTTACATCAGAGCCTTTATTTCATCTTGCTTTTCACTGTTACTATCCAGAACATCTTTTCTGTTGCCAGCCGTGTGTGTTGTTATGAAAAGTAATTGTGAAGAACAAAATAAGATGTAGACTCTGATATAAAGAAAGGTGATGGGGGGAGAAGGAATACATTTAATCTGGTATGCAAAAGGAGATCATCTGAAGAACTCATTATCCCTCTGAACTCTGTATCCAAAAAAAGTGGTTTAAAGGAGTTGACGAATGAACAGAATTCTAAGACAGAGGGCTCCTCTGGAACAGTTGTTAATTCTCAACCTCTAGTACATGTACCAGTACTGGTGCTTTGGAAGTTTTAAACTGGTTCTTGGCTATCCAACCTCTTTATTTTATTTTATTTTCCCCCCCTTTTTTGGAATCTCTGCAAACTTCTTCTTGTCTTAATAGATATGAGAATCCAGCCTCTGTACTGAGTCCCAGTATGTTGCCACTGCTACTCTTACTCAACTGTGAGTTCTTGTAACTCATAGTTGAGTTTGGCCATAAGGAAGAGAAAGGAGGGAGGAAGTTGTTGATTGGTGGAAGAAGTCTGTCTGGTGAACTGGTATAGTTCAGAAAAGGTTGGGAACTGCTACTTGAGAACTGTTTTCCATTTTTATGATAAACTATGAGTTTATTAATTTATAGAAAACGTACTAATATTCACAAACAGGTTCAGAGGAAAAAGTATAACATACAAAAACAACCACCACCTCTACCAAATTGTAATAGTTGTTCCCTATTCTAACAATCAGGTATTCTTTAAGTACAGGCTAATCCCCACCATCTCTATTTTTTTATAGTAAGAATACCTGATTGTTAGAATAGGGAACAACTATCAGGTATTCTTACTGTAAAAAATAGAGACGGTGGGGATTAGCCTGTACTTAAAGAATACCTGATTGTTAGAATAGGGAACAACTATTACAATTTGGTAGAGGTGGTGGTTGTTTTTGTATGTTATACTTTTTCCTCTGAACCTGTATGTTAACAAATTAGCTATGTTCTACTAATATTTAAAGTTGTAAAGGACGAAGGTGGATTGTTGGTGTGGACATTTTGCTTGCAGTAGTCCAGCAAGTATATAATATCAGAGACCTAACTATTACTTGATTTAGTTACTTATTCTCCATCAGTGATATTTTAAACTGATATTTACTAGTAATGTAAAGAATTTAATTCTGGGATAGTTACTCCTGTGTTCCAAGGTGTTCGTTTTTCTAAAAGATACATTTGCAAACATACACTTCACTATCTTTTTCGATATGGAAGCAGTTTCTAAAGTAAAGAATGGGAAATAAAATGTTTGATTTATTTTGTTAAAGTATTTTGGATGTTTAGATCATAACTTGCAGGCACTTCCTGATTACAAGATCATTACAATAGCCGGGGTAAACAGGCTAATGCTAAAGGTGAAGGTGTTTATTAACCTCAAGTACGCTACCAAAGAATATATTGCCAAATTTAACAGCAACTATCCTCAAGTGTTTGTTGTTTTCAAATAGTCTTTCCCTAACCTATCCCAAATGGTGTCCCTAGCCTCTGTTTGCCAGAAGCTGGGAATGAGCGACGGGGTGGTTCACTTGATGATTACCTGTTCTGTTCATTGCCTGTGGGGCACCTGGCACTGGCCACTGTTGGAAGACAGGATACTGGGCTAGATGGACCTTTGGTCTGATCCAGTAGGGCTATTCTTACGTTCTTAAACCTGTCCCTCTGATCCCCTTGCTTGTACTTGCTATTTAGGTATATTTAGTGTACCTCCAGAACATGTAATTTATTTGTTTTTCAGTTTTCCCTAGTGGCACCAGTCTTGGTGAACTGCGTCTTTGCTGATAGTACAAAAGTAGTCAAGAACTCCCACAAGTTCAGAGTTTTGAGTACTGAAGCACACAAACTGGAGAAGTATGCTGACTTTATGGTTTTTGAGAATTATAAAAGAAACAGATTGTTGAATAGCAGTTGGTCCATTTTAGGCCTTATCTTGCAGACAATAATCTGAAATATAAACAGAAAGCCATTTCACCTACAGTTCGAAGAGTGGATCAGTAGCAGCCTCCTGTGGGTCATTGATGAGCAGATGAAATTTGTCCTTCCACAGAGACAAATGTCTGGGCCACTTTCCATAGTCCTAGCAGTTTTACTGTTCCCTGTGGCTCCATGAAGAAGAAGGCAGAAATACTCAACAAGCATTCATTGCAATGTTCATGACTGTGATGACTGGTGCATGTTGTGTTCTAAAATAGAAAAGCAGGATGAAGGTTCAATTTTTTATGCAATTTTTTGAATATCAATAAGGCCCTCAATAGTTCATCCCTTATTGGTCCATATAAAGACTGGTGGCAAATTGCCTTTTCTCTCAAGCCCTTGAATATCCCTGTTTCACATAGATTTTTGAATTTCATGTATTCTCTGTGAATGGCCCTGCAAGGTACTGAGTTTCCATTGTCTATAAAAGAATCAGTTTGTGGTCAGCTAGAGCTACATGCTACATATATGATTTGATCAAAATGTCCTTGTGTCGCAATTCATGTTTAAATAGAAAACATATGTTCTATGAAATTGAATTGATTCTGCTAAAGTAATACTGAACATATAATAGTTATTCTATATCTCATTACAACCTCAGATCTATTGTGCTGAACTCGAGGCTTACTTTTTTATTGTATGTTGGAAAATAGAACTAACCAAAATCTGTAAATGCTGTACATTTATGGAGAGCAAGAATTAAAATATTCTTAAGATATACAGTATGTTTAAATAAATTTAGCAAGCGGTAGAAAACCATCTTTGCTAACGTGAATACTGTAATGAGACATATTGTATCTTACAGACAATGACTAGATTTAGCCTATTAATAGAATTTTACAATAACATAAGTTTGTCTTTGGTTCTTACTGAGTAGTTGTTTGTAAAATAGCTTGGAGTGAAAGTATTCTGATAAGCTATTAAACTATTTAAAAAGGGTAAATTATTTGCTATAAATGGTTTCAGAGTTGAAAGTTCTTTATTTCAATCAAGAGTAATTCCTTTATGTGCTCCAAAAATGTAGGAGCACTTAATTTATAATTAGAAAGGTAGTTTGTAGAATTAGTCAAAATTAGAAAGTTTTAAAAAAAATTGTGTAGGTTTGTAGACAGGAGATAAGATGTACCACCTTTAGCCTTTATACAAAATTGATATCCTAGAGGGAGACTAGTAGAAACTCCTAGATTTAGGTTGATTATCTCTTTCCATTGTAAAAGATTATTGCAGCTTTTTCGAGCTCTAACACCTCCATTATTTGCAGCAGGCCTTTGAAATTTGGCATGGACAAAGCCCTGTGGCTAGAGAAGTGCCTTTTGTTTGTCCCATGAAATTCCATTCACGTTTGGCTGAACTATAAATTGTTGAAAACTGCCATTTCCTTCTCTTGCTTGCATTCTTCAGGTAAATTTGGCATACCAAAATAACTGAACACAAACATTTTAATCTAAGGCAGGGACCACACCCTCATTGAAGTAGCAGCAGCATCATGGAATGCCTGGAAGCTGTGGAAGCCTCATTTGGCTTCACCTCAGATAATACCTCTAAGACCATCCCACAGTGTTGTCCCAGGATCCCATCTCCCCTCTGAGGGCAGCACATAGGGCTGGGGGGAGAGCATACAGCCACTGCATTTGGGAAGTCTGATTGCAGCATGTGTAGATGTAACTGCAGTAGCTTAGATCTAGCTTGTGTTTAGAAAAAATAAAATAAAGTCACGAGGCTGTGGCAACACAGGCAGTGGCTGCTCAAGTTGAACCCAGGGCCCTGGGCGGACAGGGCTAATCTGTGCACCTGCCTATGCTGCTGTGGCTTCACTTCTCTTGTTGTTTGAGATCAAAGCTAACTCAGGTATGTCTACATACCTCCTGATTGCAGTGTAGGCATACCCAGAGATCTGGACTACTCCTATGACCAGTTTTTTGGACCCAGCACTAGCTGCCCATCCCCCTTCTCTGGAATAATAGCCTTTTCTAGCTGCCAGCTAGTCCTATAGCTCAAGTGATAGAAGTCTGTAATGCGATGGTGAATTTGTTTTTCAGTTTTTCCTCTTAAAACCAAACTAACAAGGAAATGTTATACAAAAAAAAAGTAGGTTGCAAAGTCAAGCACTCAAAAGTTAGGAAATACCAGATTTATGGTTGCTCATCCGATCTTAATTTCAACATCCTTGTGCTTGTGCATGGTAGACTTTTCCCCCCCCCACATTACTCCCAGACTTTTTCAGTGGCCAGGATGGACATATCAGAGATCAAAAATTCAAGTTGAATAGACAACTATAAATATAGTATTTGTTTACTTCTGAGTACTTGACTTTTCAACCTATATAACTTTATTTTAAAATAGATTTTTAATGTTTTTATATAAAGTGAAAGTATTAGAATATACATTTAAGTGCAAAGGCCGTATACTTCCATCATTCTATTTTTGTACCCCACTCATTGTTGCGTTTCCTAGCAGCGTATCTATATGCTCAACTTCCTTTTGCATTGGTGCACAGATTTTGAAAACTGCATAAAAGATAAGTCTGTCTCTCTTTTAAAAAACAAAAATATAATAGTAGAGCTTATATCATTTGCAGATATTTGTGCTTTTCACTGTAACTCCAGCATACGATCCTACTATCTAAATTTAAGAACAACTGATGCTACAGTGAAAAGTTTGAAAGAAATCATTTTATATACGTCTTTTTTTTTTTTCTGCACTAATTATATCTTTGCTAGGACGCATGTATTCCTGTTTTTCTTATGTGAAGTTACAACCCTTCAATGGTTACATCACACCTGGCTGTTGTGGAAAGTGTTATGATGTGACAATTAGGATTACAAATTAATATGAGAAATAAACAGTAGGAGGAGCAGATGAACTCACAAGAGACAAGGATCATATTATATGAAAATGTCCCCTGTAATTAAAAAACAAACAAACAAAAAACCTGAGGTGGGAAACTTTTATTACTGCTCATATTTCCTACCTTTTACGTCAGTGATTTTTAAAACATTGGAGCAAATTCATATTTGGCATTCATTGGTACCGCTATACTCTTTGGGGCTAGGAGTGTCTTTTTGTTCTGTGTTTGTATCGCACTTAGCACAAAGGGATCCTAGTCAATGACTGAGGCTCCTAGATGCTATGATAATACATTGATTTCCATGGAGTTGTACCCAGTTATGGTAGTGTTGAATTTGATCCTTTGTTTCAAAGATTTGGATATAGTTATTTTGAAAATTTTAAATATTTCTTTCACAAGGATTCTCACAGAATATTTGTTCATTTAAATATTTCAAAAAATTAAATTTTGAGATGAAGTATCCTTCAGTAGTTTGTCTACATAGAATAGTTTCAGAAATACTACTAGGTTTGCTGCCCCAATCATGCGGCCAGTCCCCAGTAAGAGACAGCATCCAACAGGCTTGCAACATCTACAGAACAAGTTGACCAGTGATACTCAATTTTTAACACGGGCAGAAGTATGGCTGTTCCAAGGGCTACCATTTTCCAAGGATATACTATGGAGTCAGAGACCATAGTTGAGAAGAAATAAGGTACAGATTATCAAGGGATGCGAAATTCGGTTTAGGAACGGGTGGCGTAAGGAATATATAATCTGCAATCTCCCCGATTGGGGGTAAAAGTTTAACTGGTCAAAGTACAGACATTGAGATATGGGGGTATGTTGTCCATATAATGGCTATGTTCAGGTGTGGAGTATAATGAGTGGATATGATGATGGGGATGGATCTACCCTCATTTGGTGGGATTTAATGTTCAGTGAGTATATGGTCCAATGGAAAAAGCCTCTCAGTCCCTTTCCTATAGTGGATGCACGATGTCGTACCGGCTCACACCTCCTGGTACTGTCGGTGGCCGGGTGATGTGTTCGATGTAGATGTCCCTGGACCATTGGATGGTGTCCGAGACCATGAGGCGCTGCATGAGCCATGTATAGCGTCGACCGATCCCACAGGTCCACAGCACACGCTTGTTACAGGGGTCCCAAGTGCCCAGGGCTCCGACAATCAGGGCATCCATCTGCACCTCGTAGCCCTTCGCTCTCATAACTCATCCTATAGACCAACACCTACCTGAATTCCTGCCCCCCCTCCAAGAAAAAAGAAAGAAAATTAACTTTGCAGTTTGCCTGGAAAGTTAACAAATCTCGGCTGAAAGGTTAACAGACTAAAAGCTGACCACAGTAGTGAACTTCATCTTTCTCTCAGAAAAGATGCAAAAATGGAAATTAAATGGGGTGGGGGTAACCAACACTCTGGAGCACACAACCCTAGAGCATGCAGACTTCGAAAAGTATGCCTCTGGGTCACTGTGGAAAGCCCTCCAAATCTGCTGGGGTCCTGTCAGTTCTCACATGATGAGACTGAACAAATGCAATGCGTGGATGGAAAACCTGTAATAATATTTAGGTTCTGTAAGAAATGGTGCTGGTAATTCAGATAAGTAGTAGTCTTCCTTCTGACTCAGTTGTGACATAATTCTGAAGTTTCCCTCTGTGTTTACAGCAGTGATGCTCACATTTGTATCCATTATTTAAAGTCTGTTTACCTCATTTAATTTCACATCTTCCAGAGCATTAGTAATAGCTTTGTGAATGCCTTATCTACTTGCACTTTCAATATTGATCAAACCAACAAATGCCAAAGATTTACTCGCATATACATACCTAACACACAGACTAAGTAATTTTTCAACTACTTACAGGCATTACTCCCATCTGCTATGACACGAATAAACAGAAACAGAGCAGAACCCAGCTGTGTCACCAACTTCAGCAATATGATGCACAAACTTCCTGTGTTGTCCTCACTCAACTTTGTCTTTTACATGAAGGTCACACAACTTTTTCTGATTTTAAATCCAGGAAGATCTTTTTTTTTTTCCTTTGGCAGTGAAATACAGTGTTAATTTTTGAACAATTTGTATTTGCTGAACCATACATTTGTGGATTGGTGCTTTCATATTTTCCACTGATGTTTTAGATGTTCTTTTTTTGTTGTTATATGCTTCTGTGTCTGTTGCATGTATTCCAACATCCTACATATCAAACTCCATAAAATAACCATTTGTTTGATCAGCTATTTAAGGAAACATGTCATATCTTGCACCACTTCATTGTGTGTTCTTCGTTCTAGCCACATGAGCTCTTGCAGACTCTCAGATTGGATAGGTTAGTGCTTTTTTCCTTTTTATCAAGCATGCTTTTTCACGCGGTACTTCATCCAGATGTTTGTATGATCTTACATGATCCCAGAAAGAGTGTTTTGCTGTGGATAGGGTACTGGACCGGGCATCAGGTTACCAGGACTTTATTATTGACCTATGGGAATAAGTCACTTAACTTCTCTGGCTTAGGTACTTACCTTTTTGTTTGTTTGTTTTATTTTGGTAAAGCACTTTGAAATCTATGGTTGAAAAGCACTGCATGTGAGTGAAGTATTATTTATCAGTTATGATGATTCAGTGATAGAACTGTCTACCCATGATCAAAGCGTCTGCACTATCTATCTTAATCTTAAACATTCCTAAATAGTCCTTGTTTATTTCTCTCACTAATCCCTACTATAACTCTATTACCTTTTGGGCTCAGGAGACGGGGTGTTTGTTTCCAAATCTGTTGCAGGAAAGTGCTCGGGGGTTCTGAAATCTATTTTTGTCTTGAGCTTCCAGAGTTTGTTTAATGTGATTTGTAGAGGGGAACAGCTAGGTTGCTGCACCAGTAGTGTTACAGATGATGATATAGAGGGGAACAATTTTTCTATTGCATAGATATCATGTGGTAATTGTTGGTGGAACCTTAGAGAACACTTGATAGACAGGTGAAACTGCATGTCGGAGACTGACTACATTAAGAAAAACTTCTTGTAACAAATCAGAATTAGAGCTCTCATTGACTATTAACTCTGACCAGCATAAGGAGTTATTGTGAAGAAGTCTGAATAGATTTTTGTTCTTTTCCTAAGTAGTGAACAGGGGTTACAGTTGTCTTTCTTTATGTGGCCCATTTCAGAAAATCAAGTCAATGGAAAACAAGCACTGTCTCAAGTTTTATGAAAATTTCCTGTTTGTACTGTCTTTCCATATTTTTCTTAGAGAGAGAGAAAGCAAGGGTTCATAATTTTTCTGCATGCTCTTATGAATTTTTCCCCCTGGGATATGTTTTGCAATATAACGTGGGCACTGTTCTGAGCCAGTATTGAATTATTGTGTTAGCATGTTAGGCACTGTACTGTTAGGACATACTGTCTTTCAGGTGGAACATAAAATTGAGGTCCTTATCACTTGGTGTTCATGATTCCATTGTGTTTTTTTGTGGGCCAGATGCTGTGACCATTAAGGTCACTTCCATTGATTTTCCTGGAAGTTGGATTAGGCTTCATAAGAATTAATCTTATAAGCCTGGTGTACCGGCCAAATTCCAACTCTGGTTCTTTCTGCCTAACTTCCTCTTGTTTCAGTTGGTTAAGTTATTCATTTTCTGTCCAAAACTGGTGGATGCATTTTAATATTTAGTGGAATAATCTGCATATAATACATAAGTGCTCCTGCAGAAGGGTCTGTGGGGGGACAGGGACATGGAGGGGGGAGGCGCAGGTGCTTGGGGCGGAAGAAGGGTCGGTCCTGGGGGTGCCGCAAGTGCTCAGGGGGTGGGGGGTGCTGTCGTTCCGGGGGGTGCCATGGTGCTTGGGTGGGAGCAACCCACAGCTGGTGCTGGGGGGGGAAAGGGAGGATTGGCAGGGCTGGCAGGCTCCCTACCTGGCTTCTCAGAAGTGGCGACATGTCTCTCCCTAAGCTCCTAGCTCTGCACGCTGCCAGCTCCACAGCTCCCATTGGCCAGGAACCTTGGCCAATGGGAGCTGCGGGGGCAGTGCCTGCGGACGGAGGCAGCACACGGAGCTAGGAGCTGAGGGAGGGACATTTTGCCACTTCAAAGGAGCCTCTCAAGGAGAAGGTAGTTAAGGACATTGAAGTCAATGGTAAATGGGACAAAATACAACATGGTTTTACAAAAGGTAGATCGTGCCAAACCAACCTGATCTCCTTCTTTGAGAGAGTAACAGATTTTTTAGATAAAGGAAACGCAGTGGATCTAATTTACTTAGATTTTAGTAAGGCGTTTGATACTGTGCCACATGGGGAATTATTAGTTAAATTGGATAAGATGGGCATCAATAGGAAAATTGAAAGGTGGATAGGGAATTGGTTAAAGGGGAGACTACAACGGGTCCTACTGAAAGGTGAACTGTCAAGTTGGAGGGAGGTTACCAGTGGAGTTCCTCAAGGATCAGTTTTGGGACCAATCTTATTTAATCTTTTTATTACTGACCTGGGCACAAAAAGTGGGAGTGTGCTAATAAAGTTTGCAGATGATATAAAGCTGGGAGGTATTGCTAATTTAGAGAAGGACAGGGATACCCTACAGGAGGATCTGGATGACCTTGTAAACTGGAGTAATAGGAATAGGATGAAATTTAATAGTGAGAAGTGTAAGGTCATGCATTTAGGGATTAATAACAAGAATTTTAGTTATAAGCTAGGGACGCATCAACTAGAAGTAACGGAGGAGGAAAAGGACCTTGGAGTATTGGTTGATCATAGGATGACTATGAGCTGCCAATGTGATATGGCTGTGAAAAAAGCTAATGTCTTCTTGGGATGCATCAGGAGAGGTATTTCCAGTAGGGATAAGGAGGTTTTAGTACCGTTATATAAGGCACTGGTGAGACCTCACCTGGAATACTGTGTGCAGTTCTGGTCTCCCATGTTTAAGAAGGATGAATTCAAACTGGAACAGGTACAGAGAAGGGCTACTAGGATGATCCGAGGAATGGAAAACTTGTCTTATGAAAGGAGACTCAGGGAGCTTGGCTTGTTTAGCCTAACTAAAAGAAGGTTGAGGGGAGATATGATTGCTCTCTATAAATATATCAGAGGGATAAATACCAGAGAGGGAGAGGAATTATTTAAACTCAGTACCAATGTGGACACAAGAACAAATGGATATAAACTGGCCACTAGGAAATTTAGATTAGAAATTAGACGAAGGTTTCTAACCATCAGAGGAGTGAAGTTTTGGAATAGCCTTCCGAGGGAAGTAGTGGGGGCAAAAGATCTATCTTGCTTTAAGATTAAACTCGATAAGTTTATGGAGGAGATGGTATGATGGGATAACATGGTTTTGGTAATTAAATATACATGGTAAATAGGCCCAATGGCCTGTGATGGGTTTTTAGATGGGGTAAGATCCAAGTTACCCGGGAAAGAATTTTCTGTAGTATCTGGCTGATGAATCTTGCCCATATGCTCAGGGTTTAGCTGATCGCCATATTTGGGGTCGGGAAGGAATTTTCCTCCAGGGCAGATTGGAAGGCCCTGGAGGTTTTTCGCCTTCCTCTGTAGCATGGGGCACGGGTCACTTGCTGGAGGATTCTCTGCTCCTTGAGGTCTTCAAACTACAATTTGAGGACTTCAATAGCATAGATATAGGTGTGAGGTCTTTTTTAGGAGTGGTGGGTGAAATTCTGTGGCCTGCATTGTGCAGGAGGTCAGACTAGATGATCATAATGGTCCCTTCTGGCCTAAATATCTATGAATCTATGAATCTATAAGTGCTGCCCAGAGCCTTCACCCCCTCCTACACCACAGCCCTGAGCCCCCCACCCATACTCCTGCTGCTTCCGGAGGTGGGGGAGGGGTGTGGCCCAAGACTTCCCCAGCAGTGGCCAGTGTGACTGTCCCAGAGGCTTCCTGAGCTTCTCGGGCAGCCCCGGAGCCAGCCGCACCGGCCACTGCACAAGTCACGGAAAATCATGGAATCCATGACTCCCGAGACCTCCGTGACAAACTTGCAATAATATATAGACCATTTTTTTTAAAGCTTTCTGGACTCTTTCAGGATGATAGATACTAGAGAACTGTTACCTTGTTGTTCTGTGTATTACTGTACAGTACATATTGCCATCATTTTTATTTATTACTTGTTTTGTGGTGATACCTAGAGATCCCAAATGAGATCAGGGCTAGGGTTGCCAACTTTCTACTTGCATAAAACTCAATCTCCCTGCCCCACCCCTTCTCCAGGCCCCGCCTCCTGCTCACTCCATCTCCCCTCCCTCTGTTGCTTGCTCTCCTCACCCTCACTCACTTGCTCATTTTCACCAGGCTGGCTCAGGGGGTTGGGTTGTATTCCAGTGAGAGGTGCGGGCTCTGGGGTGGGGCTAGGGATGAGGGCTTTGGAGTGTAGGGGGGTGCTCCGGGCTGGGACTGAGAGGTTCAGAGAGCTGGAGGGGGATCAGGGCTGGAGAAGGTGGTTGGGGTATTGGGGGGGTGTGAGGGCTCCAGCTGGGGGTGCGGGCTCGGGGTTGGGACTAGGGATGCGGGGTTTGGAGTGCAGAAGGGGGCTCCGGGCTGGGGCTGAGGTGTTCAGAGTGTGGGAAGGGGATCAGGACTGGGGCAGCGGGTTGGGGTGCGGGAAAGGGTCAGGGATGCAGGCTCCGGGGGCACTTATCTCAGGCAACTCCCAGAAGCAGCGGCATGTCCCCCCTCTGGCTCCTACGTGGAGCCACAGCCAGGTGGCTCTGCGCACTGCCCTGTCTGCAGGCGCCACCCCCACAGCTCCCATTGGCCGTGGTTCCAGGCCAATGGGAGCTGCAGAGCCGGTGCTTGCGGGGCGGGGAGGCTGCTCCTACATGTAGAAGCCAGCGGTGGGACTTGCCGTTGCTTCCGTGAGCCATGCGGAGCTACAGGAGGCAGGGAGCCTGCCTTAGCCCGTGCGCTGCCGACTGGACTTTTAACAGCCCGGTCAGCAGTCCTGACCAGAGCTGCCAGGGTCCCTTCTCAACCGGGGCAACCCCGGCAACCCTAATTAGGGCCCCATTGTGCTAGCCACTGCACAGACATAATCCTGCCCCAAAGAGCTCACATTTTAAATAGGTAAGACAGACAAAGGGTGAGAAGGGAAACAGATTGGGTGATCTATCCACGGTCACGCTGCAAGTCAGTAGAAGAGTGAGGAGTACAAACCTTGTCTCCAAAGTCTCAGTTCAGTATCCTACCTGTTGGAACAGGATTCCTTTCCAGCTGCTTGGACACTTGTGCAGATTTCTAATTTATTATATTAATTCAAGATACTAAACTAATTGATTTCAATTTATATAAGTTGTTATAATGGTTGAAGGTTAATATAACCCTTCAGGCAAATGTCTGTACATTCATACATTCAAAAAGTCTTCAGAATTTTAAAAATATAAAATGTATAATTAAATAGTTTTATCCAGTCTGTACACACACTCTCAACTCATATCTGGATAACTGCACTCTGTACGTACTTCATTTGGTAAATAAAAATAACATACTGAGCATCTGTAGTGAGGCATTTTCACTTACGTCATAGCTTGTGTTTTCTCAGTCTAGTTTTTATTTAATGTGTATCAAAGTGAATAGTCTTTTATTGAGGGACTTGCAACTGGGCTAACTTTGAACTTTTAAATACAAACTAATTTTGAATGATCAAAGAACAAAAAAGAATGTGAACAACTGTAAAATCCATTTTTAAAAAATTGTTCTGATAACTCAAACAACTGACTGTATTTCCCTGAGCTTCCCTTCTTGTGTCCCTCCAGTGCTTAATTTGTGCCAAGGTTTGCCGGGGCTGCAGCATCAGTTATGAATGTAAAAAAATTGCTTAAGCTCCACCATCTCTTTCATTACAAATTAAGCAGTGTGTCCCTCCCAAGAACCCCGAAACTAACAAACAAAAAGTATTTCTGAAATGGTAAGAAACATGAACAATTTTAGCCGCAAAGGCAGTGTTTTTTGGAAAGTCATAAACCACTGAGAATAGGGGCTTTTGGTAAAGTGTCATTTTGGTTATCACTATGCATTCTTGCAAATGATAACTCCTCTTATTTTTCTGATGCACTTCTGTTCCTTTTATTTCCTCCTTGGTATTTTCACTGATTTCTAGAGCATAACTGAGCAGTTATGCTATTGTGCACTTCTTAGCACCAGCCTACTTACTGGCTGTTCATGCACCTGTTGGTGTGCAAACAAAAGAAAAAAAAACAGTAAAGTTCTGCAACCTATCTGCCTTGCTTTCAATCAAAATGCAACAAAAAGGCAAAAGAAAATTCAGGATGGGAAAACATCTTAAATACCAATAATTGGGTCACTTAGTTTTTCTCTAAAATGTTTTAGATGACCAGATGGTTACAAAATTTTAGCTGCATAATTTGTACTTGGATCATACATCTGAGATCATGAAATAGCTGTGAATTGTGAACACACTGCATTCCTTTTGGGACCCAAAGTAGAAAAGCCTTATATCAGGGAGCCAAATAGTCGGGGAGCACCGAATGTATTGCTTTCATAAACACCTGTGCATTGGTTTTTGTTTTCATTTTAATTTGTCTGTATCTGAAAAGTGATGTAAGCAGCATCTGGTTATCCTTACTCAATATGCCTATGCTGCCAAAAAAAATCAACAGATTCCTACTGTACTGCATTTCAGAACTAATGAAGACATAATTATATCCCTGAGCAGGAAGAGGGAATTATGCTTTGTTGGGGACTAGACTAGAAGAGAGAGAGTGTGTATTTTGAAATAAGTAAGAAAACTGATACTTTCTGTCAAAACTATGGCATTTTATATTGGTTGCAAGCTGACTGAGAAAATAATTCTCTTACAATAATGGGTAAAATACAATGGTTAATAATGAGCAATGGGAACTTGCATTTCATTTGAACTTTATATATTGCTAAATCCATTACATTTCTTAAAGGTTTCTCCCATTCATTTTATATAGCTATTCTCCATTTTTTCACCTCTTGCGTGAAATTAATATGTTGATTTGGAATCTCTATGAAGATTATAAGAAATCTGAAGCTGATAATTAAGATCAGGGCTGTAAGATTGTATATGTGAAAATAATAGTAGTTGTAGGAACGTATTCTGAGATGGTGTATTTGTTTTTTTTTTTAACTCGCCTGTTTTTAGATTTTAGTTTTTAGATTTTAGTTTTTAGATTTATATTTGAAAATCTGCAGTAAAACTATGAGAAAGACAAGGTGGGTGAGTAATAACTTTTGATCTCTCATCCTGGGACCAACACGGCTGCAGTGAAATTATTACAATTGTTATTTTAATTAGTATAAAAAGTCATTTAACTCTCATTCTAACTTAAAAATAATCACCACTCAGTTTATTTTTCCTTTAAAAATATCCACCTTCATGGAAAAAATGAACTAAAATGCAACAAAAAGAGGTGAGTAATTATATGCAGACTACTGATAGCTCACAATGAACAGGATTCAGACTATACTGGGCTATACATTACAACTATTCAGTTTTATGTTCTCCCTCGGTCAGTCAGCATTCTTATACACCTGGTCACAGAACTTCTAACCATTGCCTATCCCTCTCTCCTCTGGATCATATAATAATGGGACCTTGAGAGTGTTGTTGGGAGCATCATAAACACAAAGTTCATCACATCCCTAGAACCAGCCATCCGCTATCACATGTGTATGCCACCATTTGCTGTTCACTGAGGGTGACATTAACCCTTGTAGAGGCACCACACAGGCCCTGTGTAACTGTTGCCGGCACCCAGTGCCGAGAGGCTGAACAACAGCTTGAGTGGTTCGTTACCCGGTGTGCTACACCCAATAATCACAACGGGGTGGAGAAGCAGAAAAGTTTATTTGCAGCTGCAAAAAGGTACAGGGAGAATAAAATCTCAAATCCTGCACCCCAGAGCAGGAAGTGTTCCCAACATAACCATTTAAATTCTCAAAATAAGTGTGAGTGGTATTTAAGTGAATTGCACCTTCAGGGACTATTGTGTGCTGGGATTTTGCTTTAATCTTTGCTAACAAAGACAGAAAGAAGAAATGGTATCATTTCCAGACGCTTTAGTAACTTTTAGATCAGACCGTTCCAAGTAGACAATTTTCAATTTAGTGCACACATTTTTGAAAATCTTGGCCGAGGTGTGTAAAAAGAGTTTATAACTATAGTGATGACAATGAATTTAACATTTAAATACAAAACAGGATTTTTTTCTCTTTTTCTATTGTAACCTTGTATGCTAAATTACAACATAGGATAGAAAACAAAAGACTTGTGGAGCTGCCTCTCTTTAGCAGTCTTCTGGGGGCTTGGCTTTATGCTAGGGAGCCAATGGATTATTTTAAAGTTAGTACAGTTTCTTAAAACAAACACATGCATGCATACACAGAGAAAGCTAATAAGGGACCAAGTTCTACTGACCTCACTTGTGCAACCCCCCCATTTGTAACAGTGTTTTATACTATCAGGTCAATATGTGTTTTAAATATCTGTCCAGATGCAGTTTGGTGTGTAAACTTATATTCGGCTTTTTTTTTCTTTCTGTTTCTGCTATTCATGTGTTGTGTTTAAAACATACAAAATTTTCTACAACAAAATTTTTTAAAAAAACATTAAGGTGGTGTGAGCCAGTTAAGTAAATACTATACATAATTGGTAAAACTGAGCCTTTGTGTGTGCATGTGTCTTCTACAATCACACACAAATATATCCCGTTGGAGAACTAGGGATCTTGGCTATCTAATGGAATAAAAGAAAACATTGGATCCTAGCCCCGGAAGTTCATGAACTATCATACCTTATAGTCATGAAGTTAGGATGTATTGAAAAAACAGTTTTAGAAAATCGTTTTTTAAAAAAAACTATTACTGTGCCATTTTTTCCTCTTGCGAGGAGGCCTATATGACCTACCCTGGCTGAGGAAGTTGAGGGATATGAAAAACTATACCAAGTTAAAATTTGTTTTTTACAATGTTGTCAATTAAAATAATAAATAAAATACTGACTTTTTTCTAAAATGCCCTTTGTATAAAATATATGGCAAAAATACATGATATCTGTATATATAACCTAGACCGTCTGAATACCCTAGGGTACACTGACTAAGATCAGGTAATTGAGGGAATGTAATTAAGATGTTGTGGGACATAGCCCTGTTTAGATAATGGGGAGTTTTGGATAATCAAAGTACAGATAATCAAAATATTACAATGTTGGCATAGTTTGGGATGGCTTATATAACCCCTTGCTGCTCATGAGTAATGCAGTTATCAAAAATACATGCATATAAAACACTATATTGTATTCTACACTAAATTCTATTATGATTTACTTAAATTGTAAACTCCTTGGGAGGTAGGGATGCTCTTTTATTGTCTGTAAAGTGCCATGCACATCTATGGCTCTGTACAATTTAAATATTCTAATATTAATTTACAGCAGTGTTCTGGGTCTATACATTGTGTGTGCGAGAGAGAGAGAAAGAGAAGATGTAAAGGGAGTAATATGACATGACCTACTGTAGACTAATGATGACCTCAGCAGTAACTGATGGCCTGAGAAGTGGGAGGAGCTGCAGAGCAGGCAGGGAACCTAGAGAAGCTGCTAGGCATCCTGCATGCTTTTAGTAGCTGCTTCTGTGCCAGGCAGTACCCAAGAAGATTGCCAAATGTGCCTGGCAGGCATGCAGCTGGGAGGAAGCTGCGTGCTGTAGGTGGGTAAGGAGGGGTGAAGGGGAAACCTTGGGAGGGGAAAGATGGTGGGTGAGAACTACATTATCAAAAAGTTTCAGTGGTCTAAGAGCACCGAAACACTGCCGCCTTCATTTCTCATGCAAAACTGGAGTGGTACACTAGTAAGCTATCCTTCCTGTAATATTTGGCATTGTTTCTTTCATTTGTGGTGTAATGCCAGATGTAAAACCCACAATATTATGCTACATTATTTCTGTTAAAAATGCTTGACAGTTATATGTATTTTACATAAGTTGGTTTGCTTCTTGCAATAGTGCAACAGAGCAACACAGACTTGTGACTTGTAGTTTGACCACAGTTTTCTTGTTGTGGGTTACTGTCTCAAAAGTAGTGATGCCAAAACGTGTTATGACAGCACTAGTCCTAGCTCAGTAATTCAGGCTGAGTTGAGTTTTGCACTTAAAGTAGGGATTCAACCTCTTTGTTATGTATGAAGAATGTGACATATTTTCCACAATATTACTCTGAGTACAGAATGAATTTTCTGAGACTACAAATAACCTAGTTCATTTTAAAAAGAAAAGGAGTACTTGTGGCACCTCAGAGACTAACAAATTTATTCGAGCATAAGCTTTTGTGAGCTACAGCTCGATGAAGTGAGCTGTAGCTCATGAAAGCTTATGCTCAAATAAATTGGTTAGTCTCTAAGGTGCCACAAGTACTCCTTTTCTTTTTGCAGATACAGACGAACACGGCTGCTACTCTTAGTTCATTTTAACTCAAATTAATTAGTGAAGAATTGGGTCTTTGTAAAAATCGCACTCTGTGTCAGTGTCTTTTTTTTTTTTTGGTCCTGAATTAACTTAATAATGGAATAACATAGATTCTTCAGACTTTCCATGTGGCTAAAACTCATTGAAATCTTGTATGTAAATTACATGTGAAAAAATTAGGATGTAATTAAATTAAGCTATTAACAACTGTATATCACTATTATGATTATATAGACAAGGTTAGATGAACAGCTAACATCATATTAACAGGGGCAACTGTGACATCAGAAGTAACTCAACCAATAAATACCCTTACTCTACAGCTAATTAGCATCCTATAATTCTGTGGGTTTTACTGAATCAGCAATATGAAAGCTGCTGTACTCAACATTCTCAATGGTAGATTATTTGGCCCAGCTGTGTCTGTTCCTAAAGATTCAGTGACTGAATCCTAGCTCGGGCATCAGTAGTTGAAACAAGGGGTGACAAGCTGGTCAGTTAACCAGTTAAATAACTTCAGTTGACCAGTCAGTTGAGAGCTTATTATTGAACCACAATTAAATATTTCGGCAAGAATGCCCTCATGTAGGGATTGGCCTACATTTTTGATTACATCATGGTGCCATTTTTTAAAAAACTTTTTTAGAATTTCATTTCATTGCATTTTTTGTCTTTCTTTTTGTTTTTTGTATTTTTCTGAGTTAAAATAACTCAGTTAAGTAACTTGTTTTTTTTCTAATTAGGTATAAGTAGCTAAGGCCAAGAAACCATAAAGTAATCTTTTTAATTATTGTTATTGTTCTAATAAATTAGCGATTTAAAATATTTGACAGTGTTTGACTGGCCAGTTGACCCATTATTTATGGGCTGGTCAAATGGACAACCTTAAAGACTGCCTCTGGCACTTCTGTATTGACTACTGTGCACTCAGGCAATGTTGCTGGGAAAGCTGATGCAAAACTCCTGTTGGAACCTGTAAGTGCAGAGACATTGGGATGTCAGGAACTTGACACATTCCCCTCTGCTACCGTCTCATTGAGGGAAGGGGGGGCAGAGAGAGAGAGGGATAAAAAACATAATGTGTTTTTAAAACTCAGTTTAATCTGGGACCTCAAGCTCTAAAATACATTAATTGTAATAGCATTTACATTGATTGGCATCACTCCAGGGCAGAATTAAGCTTGTATGGGTAACTTATCTGAGCATTTTCATACCTTAACGTGCTTGAATTTCCTTTAAATTTAATCTTAACTCTATTTTCTGGGTTAATTATGCTTGATTTCTGGGCTAATTACAGCATTTCTGTAACATCTTTTACTACTGATTTTAAATTACTGATATTTTTTATTTTCAACCTTAACTTCATTTTAACTTAGTTTTTTTTGTCTTGGAATATATATGCTATACCAGTACTTAACATGTATTCTTTTTATTTTGAAATTACTTGACATGTGTTAACTTTGCACCACATGGTTGGTTAGGTGCCTGGGGAAATAGAGGCAATGTGGCTTATGCTATTACCCTTCCTCATGCTGAGTAATGGGACTACCACCCATATAAAGGTACTACTCAATACAGGAGTGGCAATCAGGCCTGTTAGGATATAGATATTCAGGCCTGTCTGCAAAGGCCTATACTTTAAGAATTTAGATGTATTCTTATCACTTAGCTAGTTATAGAGGTACAGTACAAAACACGAATCAAAATCACAGTCAGCCTGTTTATAGGCCTTCTCTCACTATGATAGTCTAAGGCCTTGTTCTTAGGCTAAGGCCTTTGGCTAAGCAGCAGAGGCAGCCATAAGATGGAAAGCAAACGGTCACGTCCTCACCAGTTACAGTGAAATAAGGCAGTTTTGGGCTATTCAAAAAGTGACCCAATCTATCACCTCCAGAGAAAGGGAAGAGCCTGGAAGATTTAAAGAAAACTTAGTTTGATAGCATCCTGTCTGGGAAGAACTCACTTATCAATAGCTGGGGTGTGAAATCCTCATTTCTTTGTTGTTCGATCACTGTAGTCCCCATTTCCCTATTGTTTCTCTGTATAATCTCTGTCTGGTTCTGTGATTGTTTCTGTCTGCTGTATAATTAATTTTGTTGGGTGTAAACCAATTAAGGTGGTGGGGTATAATTGGTTAGATAATCATGTTACAATATGTTAGGATTGGTTAGTTAAATTTCAGTAAAATGATTGGTTAAGGTATAGCTAAGCAGAACTCAAGTTTTACTATGTAGTCTGCAGTCAATCAGGAAGTATAGGGTGGGAGGGGGGTAGGAAATTGGAATCATGTTTTGCTAAGGGGGGGAATGGGAATGGAAACAGGGACAGAGGCAAGACTGTGGCATCAGCAGGTAAGGGGGACACTGAGGACGGAAATTGGAATCATTGCTTGCTAGAAGTTCACCCCAATAAACACTGAATTGTTTGCATCTTCGGACTTTGGGTATTGTTGCTCTCTGTTCATGCTAGAAGGACTAGGGAAGTGAGAGGGTGAAGGAATAAGCTCTCTAACAAGGCCCAGAGAGGTTAAATAATTTACCCAAGGCTGTAGAGGGAGTTTGTGTCACTTCTGGGATTAGAGCTGAGGAATTTATTCCTTCTAGTTTTGTGTTCAAGTTGCTCAGTTACAACTTTCTGTTAATACTGGCTTCCTTGAAAGGGGTGGTCTGTGGAAGTTGATGGATAATGATGAGGAGAGGGTAGGAGTATTTCCAGTGTTGCCAACTCTAACTGTTCAGAAATCAGGAGTCAGGTCCCAAAATACCTCAAGATTGTCTTAAAATCATGAGATTTTATAAAATAATAAATTTTGTGTTAGAGAATGTGCTACGCTTTGAATGGAAAGCACAACTTAGTCCTTTGATGTAAAGCTATTTTAAATGTATCTTGCGTTGTTTTCTGTATCACAAAGGACCTATATTGATTATAGCAACCTTAAATACTTACATGCATTCACCTTATTTCGTGTTGATTAATAAGAAATAGATCCACCTATCTTGGATCAAATATTTGTTAGAATGCATTTTTGGAGTTGTACCGTAGTAGAAATATTTTTACCTTAAGCAACTTAAAAAAATTAAAAAATGTGATTCATAGTCCAAATGCTCTAACACTTTTTTGTGGGTATCAATGCTTAATTAAAGAAATGAGTATGCATTGGGAAAAGATTCCTCTGGTAACGCTCAAGACCTGTTTTTCTTTTGAAAGTGTTTTATATTCCTCAGAAAATCAACAGCATGGTATTGAAGTCTATATCTGTACAGTCCATATGTGGGTTTTTAGTTGGAAATAATTTTGTGTTATCAAAATGTATGAAAATACTTTTTTATGCTCTACTAATTGTGAAAACTATGCATGTGATGACAATATAGTAATAGTAATAGTTCATTAAATAATTCTTTGTTTAAAAAACCCTGTTAAATACAACAGTATCAGCTGATGCACACCGTTGCATTTTCCACAACTGATTGCATAGTCATTGTAATTACATATCCTCAGCATTTTAGGAAAAAAGTTTATTATTTACACTGCAGTCAAACCAGTGGTGTGGTATCTCTAGGTAATTGTTAACACTTGTGACTTTTGGTGTCTGGATTGAACTTCCAATTCTCAACTTTAAGCAGGAGGCTGGATACATGGGAGAAATGTTACATTGATAGGAAGGAGAGTGCTGATGACAGCTAGTTTTGCATTGTACTTGGATAGCATGGACTAATATGAGGGCTTGTCTACATTTGGAAGTTTACGTGAATAATTATTCTGGAATAGTTGTTTTGGTAAATTTCAAAGTGTAGACAAGCCCTTAGTATCTGTGTCTACACTAGCTACTCTCACACTGTTGCACTCCACTGATGGTACTAACAATGAGTATTCTACGTTAGACAAATCAGCAGCATTTCTAGATAACACATTGGTAAAAACTCCAGTGCCCTGAACTAAACTAGTGCTCCTTCCATTACTACCAGTAGTGGTGTTGCACAGTTACAGTGTGAAGCATTAACAAAAATGCTCGTATAAACAAAGCTAAAGAGAGACTGTGTTTTTGCAATTAGTAGTCAGAAAGACAGAGTACCAGACTTGCCCACAAGGTGAGAAGCAGGGACGTACTTTAGAAAATTAGAGGTAGATTTGGGGTTTTTTTACTAATGACATCTGCAAATGAAGACAGAGATTCACTAAGCTTAAAATTTATGGGTTTGTATGCTGAAGGATACAGAAATGCACAAAGTGTTTCTACTCCTAGGGGAATTCTGCACCACTGTACGTGCACAGAATTCATGTCCCCTGCAGATTTCTTTGCTTCTCTGTAGAAAAATGACTTTGACAGTGAAGCTGCAAGAGCAGTCATGCACCACTCCCTACCAGCGCAGGTACATTGTTTCAGGCACCTGGAGCAGCCAGCAGAGAGCCCAGCTAGTGGCTCCTACCCTGAGCCGGGATCAGCTGCTAGTCCTGGCTAGGCTGGAAGCAGGAGCAGATGGAACTTCCTCTTCCCCTGCAAGGAGTGACTGGGGCAGTGTCAGATCCACCGCCAGAAACCTCCCTCAGCTGCAGGAAGCTCAGCATCCTCCCCTGCTTCCTGCCCACATCGCTCCTCAGCTATAAGGGGTGAGGGTCACTGTATGGGGAGCTGCTCCCCCATCCACCCAACCCCCGTGCATCTGTAGCTCCCATACCCAGACACCCCTTCCAAGCCTGACCCTAACCCAGAAACCCCCTTAGCCCTCCATACCTGAATGCCACCCCACTGAACCTCAACCCCTGCATCTGGAGCCCAGCTGCCTCCGGATCCCCACCCCTGTACCCAGACCACCACCCACTGAGCTCCCTGCACTCAAACCCCCACCATGATGCCCTACCCCCTGAACCACCCTGAGCCCCTATATGAAGACCCCAGTGTCACTGACCCCCAACTAGCTGCATTCAGAACCCACCCCGCTGAGACCCTCACACCCAGACCCCTCTGCTGAGCCCTCTGTGCATTCAGTTCCCCCCACACCTAGACCCCCACTGAGCTGCCTACACCTAGATTGTCCCACAAAGAATCCTCTCACCCCACACCTGGATGCCCTCAGCCCCTACACACTTGGATCCTACCTGGTTGAGCCAACCTGCGCCATATCTGGTGCACCTGGAGCAGAGGGGCAGGCCCAAGCCTTGTGCTGTGTCAGGGTCGGAGGCAGCCTCACCGCTGAGTCCATGTCCTTGTGGGGGGGGACAAAAAAAGGGGGAGCTGCGGGGTGATCTTCTACTTTTGTGCAGCTAGTAGCTTGTGTTCCCCACTGCCATTCTGGAGCATCTGCATTTATTTATTGACAAATAAAATGTGCAGAATTTTGCAGGATTTTAAAATATTGTGCGCAGAATTGTTAGGTTTTTTTTGGTGTAGAATGCCCTCAGGAGTAATGAAGTGTGCCCTCAAGACACTTGCAGTGCACTAGTGCCCTCTGGTTTGCCTTTGGAGGTTTGGCATGAAAGACTGTAACAAATTCTCTTTGCATGCTGTATTGGGAGAACGGGGTTTCCCCCATAGGTGTATTCTGCCTTTTTTCTCCCCTTCTTCCTCTGAAGTATCAGAGATTGGCCATAACTGGATATGGAACCCCTGGTGTAATGGAGCAGTGCTCTGAGATGGTTCAGAGAATCCTTTCTAGATGCCTGGCTGATATGTCTTTGCTCACGTGCTCAGGGTCATACTGATTGCCAGATTTGGGGTCAGGCAGGAATTTCTCCCAGGTCAGGGACCTTGGGGTGTTTCACTTCCTCTGTAGACATGGTTCACCTTCTGAGATTATCTGGGTATGTCTCACCGAATCAGTTCCCGGCCATTGCAGTAGCCTTGGGCACTGGGGGCATGTTGGCCTCTTCTGGTCCATACATGTGGCACATAGTGTATTCTCTTGAGGACTGAAATGCCTATGCAAATTGAAGTCTTTGAACTTAATATAGGGGTATTTGGGTGAAATTTAATGGCCTACTATGTACAGGACGTTAGACTAGAATTTGATTTTACTTTCCAGCCTAAAACTCTTTAAAATAATGTTCTCAGTTTATTCATTGTCTACTGGCAGCAAAATGTATGATCTTGGCATATTACATCTTCAGTTATTCCTGGGAAACATCCTTACTTTGAATTAAATGCAAGCTGAGTTAAATGACTTCTGGATTCCTGCTCCACTAGCATAGTCTACTCCTGCCTCTTACTTTAATTGAGAGCTCATGAATGCAGTGACCCCGAATACTAACCCAGACATCTGGCCAGTCCACTCTGTCATAAAAACTACTATCTCTTGTATTAAGAGACTGGATGATAACAAAGTTAAGCCATTTTATTACATATATTATTCAGTAAATACAATTTTGTGCAGATAACGGGATGAATTATTTTCAGTCAAAATGAATGCAAATTTATAGTCATCTGTCAGCACCTGAAAGTGTTTTTAATTGTAATGTTTATTTTTTCTTTTTTTATTACGGTACAAATTATATGATAAACCTCGTTTGAATAATACTCTGATTTTTCTCTTATTCTTTCTGTATCTGCTGTGACAAACAAAATATCTATTTTTAAAAGACTTCTGGAAAGCTATGGGTGCTCTGTGGTTATGTAATGTTACTTGGCGACATTCAGCTTTATATTTTGATATGCCTTGTATGACTGACACTTGAAACCAAAGAATCATAATATAAAATGGCCCATGCATAAATGCTTTTTTCATTTTGCAGAGCAAATATTGTGTGTGTGTGTGTAAGTATTTATAAGTTCTTGATTTCTTTTATCAAGTAAATGTGTCAGCAAGTTAACAAGTCTTCCAGCAGGGTGCAGTCTCTTCTTAGGATTCATAATGCTTTCAACTAAACATTTTCGTTGATTTAGTCACATATTTGCATTTTGCATAGCAAGATGTTGAAGTTTATTTTTTTTATTGCAGATCTTATAGGAAAATGATTAACTTTTTTTTAATATGCATTCAACTTTCTTATTGTGTCTTCTGATGCTGTTTGAAAGCTGAAATGGAGTTAGTTTTGGTAAGTTTGGTGATAAGGCAGCATAAAATCAACAGATTCAAAAAATCAGAAAATGTAGCTCTCATTCACATTGCTTTTAGTCTCCAAAATAAAATGTCTATCTTTTTTATTGTGAAGACACCATTCATCAAATTACTTCACTGATGTCTTTTGTCTGCACAGACTCAAACAATAGAACCAACAGAGGGGTGAACTTTCTTCATTCATGTTAAGGGTGTGTTAATTTCAAAGCTTAATTGTGACAATTTAAATTCTTAACACTGCTAAAGACTCATCAAAACACAGCTTGTATAATTGAAATTTAATTATAAAGGTCTGTTTTTTGGCTATGGGTGGGGGTACACATACCATAAAATGAAATCTGCCCAGTTACCTTATGCTAGGTCAGTGGAGAAAAGATTAATTTTTTAAAATACTGTTTGTAAGTTTCTTCATGGATATAAGAAGTTTTATTAGTTCAGCAGATGTATAATTTAGTTAGCCCAATTCCATCTTCCAGCTGTAGAAAGTAGTGTTTGTATAGTTTTTGTTTCCCCATAGTAAACTTAACAGATGCATTTGTAGTTTTGGGTGCCCACAGTGATAGTTAACAACTGCTGTTCACAACACTCCTGTATCTGTTTGTTGTAGTTTATCTACACTAACCTATTATCTTTTGACAGTAATCTTTTGTACCATTTTTCAGTCCAACCGATTTTCTCTTTGGACAATATCATATTTCATCCAGGGCATTCCCATGTCTCAGTTTCACACCTAGTATTTCAGAAATGCATTTCTTTTGGCTAGGTATTGTCATCCATTTAAAGAAATTCAATGTTATTTTGATTGGCTAGGCTGAAAGTGGCCTCACAATTGCACTTCTAGTGTGCATCTACATTAGGAAGTGTTATAGCTGTTTTTTCACCTGGGTGCAGATATACTACTGATAGCACAAATGCAAGATCTAGTATAGACTGGGTACAGGTGGTTTCACCACTCAAAATAGGATTAGATGATGTAGTGTGGTGCAGTAAACTTCCCTGATAGATTGTATTTCCTAAATTGACAACCTACCCTAATTCTCAATTACTGACTGACAGTCTCCACTCATTGATATATTTTGCTTTCCACATCCAAATCTCTAAACTGTATTCTTAAATTTACTCATCTAAATTTGGGTTATTGCTGATTATGTACTCTATGTATCATACGACTTTTAAAAACAAACTTTGTATTTGTGGATAATCTAAGTACTATATCCAGATGTACAGACACTCTTTTTTCAACCTATGTATTACATAATTTTTTAAACATTAGCTTTAATACATTTTTTAAATCTGTTAAAAAATATCTGCACCCAATCTGTACTAGAGTATATATAACGTTATAGCCAGTGCTTCTGTTTTTCCTAGTATTGAAAGGTTCTAGAGTGGGGAGATATGTTCTGATGATAATCGGAAGAATTACATAGACAATACAGAGGAATTTTTATCTTCTCAGATGTCAAACAAAGATCCTTCTGATGATGATTTATTGATTCCAGAATCCGAGTAATTAAAGAGTAGAGAGGAAGCGTCTTTTTCTTGGGGAACGAATTCCATATATTTTGATCAGTATTTGGGATTTATTACAAAACTTTTATTCTTTCTTGTGGCTGTAGTTGGGAGATTTAATATTCAAGAAAAATCAATATTACTCTTAATTTTAAAGGTATAAGAATTTTGCAGTTCTGTTTGCATGTCCAGCTTTTTTACTGATATGCACAGATGCTTGATTTTAATTTCTTGATTTTTTTTTAAAAGCAAGGTCTTATTTAGTGAAATGAATAATTAAGGAAATATGTTTAATTGTATGTTAAATACGTACTCTGTATTGCTCTTTTTTAAAGACTTATTATTGATGGTTATATTCTCTTTGAAATTATTTTTAAAGCTTTTGATTTATAGCAAGCATCATTCATTGCTGACAGTTAAGGGTGTATTTTCATTAGGAAAAAGGGTGTGTTCTTACCACATGTTGGTTAACACATGGTAACTAACATGAGGTAAAATCCTAGTGAAGACAAGCAAATTAGGTTGTACCTCAGGTACACCTGGACCTGCTATCTTGTGTTAAAACTGCAAACTTCCTTGTCTTCCTTAGAATTTTACCTCTTGTTATTTATCATTTATTTTCATCTACTCTGTTTTTTGACCCTCTACTTGTTTCTTGTCATCAGCAGATTAAATTTGACTGGACTCTTCCTGGCTGGATTTTATTTTCCCCCCCTGACAATTACGCTTTGCGGGCTGAGTCAGGAAAGTTTCTATATTTTATTCAGTTGAAGGTCTATATGATAAAATAAGTGTCAATATTGTGAGTGTGTAGTGGAGGGATCTCCACTAGAATTACAGAGTTAACAATATAGCTACTTAGGTTTGCCTGCAACACTTTTTTATGGTGATCAGCTGTAATTTTCATTCTATGATGCTGCATTTAGGAAACTGGTGTTACTGGCTGCTGTATCTATAGGCTACATAGATGTTAGAACTGTCCATTATTGACTGTTGCTGTTGAAATCTCACTTCTATGGGCTAACACGAGAGAAAACAGAAAAAGGGTAATTTCCTTTCTGTAAATTTGGTTTCCTTACATCCACCTATACCTACCCAGATGATGATGTCCCTAATTTATGTGTCATCTTCTGTGTGGATGAGATTTTTTTTTTTTAAACAGGTAGAGTGTATTGTTAATAGGGTTACTGCTGCTAGATGATCCAATTGAAAGCTGACAGCCAGCTAGTCCCTAGTAGGGAGAAAGTGATATTACAATTATAATTTGTTCCTATTTCCATCTATTAGCAGGGATGCTAAACTTACGTGTTCAGCTCTCTCCATTTGTAAACAGGCCAGAACCTCAGCTGGTGTCAATTGGCATAGCCCTAAAGAAGGGATATGCTGATTTACCCTAGCTGAGGATTTGGCCCAACATCTTTAATGCTTTTTCCTAAAGGTGTTTTTATTGTGGCCATTGTCGGTCATATTTATATATTTTTATTTTCTTTTGGGGGGGACTAGATCCTTTTGATTCTGTATTTTACTTACTAAAGGATTATTTTATTATGTTATGTTTTAAAATATGTGATGGCATTCTTGTACAGAGCCTCATTAAATAGCCTTTTTAAATATAAAGTTATCTCAAAAGTGGCCAACTGGGATTTTACAAAACTTTTCAAACACACATCATGTTTGGGCTGAGAAGAGGCATGTAAAATATCAGCCTAGAGTTTGTTTCCATCCTTCCTTCCTTCCCACTTAGGGTGACCAGATAGCAAATGTGAAAAGTCCTCCCTGCACCCGGACCCCTCCACTGAACCTCCTGCACCCAGATTGCCCCACACTAAACCTTCTCACCCCACACCTGAAGCCCCCCACACTGAGCCCCCCGACTTGGATCCTACTGGGCTGAGCCTGCCTGCTCACACCTGCCTGCTCACACCTGGCTGGCGCGGAAGGCCTTGGGGTGCGTCAGGGTTGGTGTGGTAGTGCGATTCAATATCTCTGATTATTTTAGATAGTTTTAGAAATAAACTTCTAAATTGTTTCTTCCTTTGCATACTACTTTTAATAATCTAAGTATTCTATAAATCAGTAGACCAACACACAGTTTGGTTTGTAAAATAATTCTGGTCTCAATTATCCTCAAGTAACTCTGGTTAGCTTTGAAAAACTTAAATAATTCTGTTTAAATTGAGTAGTGTTACTGTGCACTTACACATTCAGTGTTTGAAAATTCCATTCATCCACTCAGTGGTGAGTGGGAATTATTATTAATCTTTGGAGAGTAGCAAGATCAAAGGTCATCAGTTTCTGCCAAATTTAAGTTTTCATTTTAAAAAAAGCTGCAAAATGACTTTGAAATACAATTTAATTAAATTCTGATTTCCTGAGTCTGCAAACAAGCCGTTCCAGAGCTTTTGCTGCTGCTCATAACTTCTCTGAACTTCAGCAGAATGAAATTAATAGCACCACAGGTTGTTTCACTGTTGAGATTCATATATTTGTGGACAGTTGTGAAACTAACAAAAATAGTATCAATGTCACTTAGCAGCTGCTTGGAATACTAAGGTCCACCGCAGCAGATAGTGAAGCATTTCAAGAGAAGAAAGAAGTGAAAAATGGATGTTGTATTAGCTAGTGACGCAGTGCTAAATTTGTATAGAGTCTTAAGCTTTGCCTCTCCCCGACCTATCTTCTCCCTCTGTCTACTCCACTTGCCCCTACCCCTTCTCACACCTGTCCCATACACTCCATTCTTCTCATCCTTTGCCATAAGCAGCCAGGTGGGAGGGCGGGCTGAGTAAAACTGTGAGGCCCAGCTCTCTGGTGTATGTGTCGCTGTGTGTATTCCAGCCTAGTGCAGAAGGGAGGGCTCGAAGTGCATAAGTGTGCTGCAGAGTGAGCCCGCCCCACACTCACCCCTGCCCAATTTCCTTCTCCAGTTCTTTGGTTCTTGCCGCTTGTAGATTTGCTGTGGTGGGCTCCTCTAAATGAGGGAGACAGCCATCTAACCACCTCTAGAAGACAAGGATGGAGAGGGCACAGGAGTGGAGAAAGGTCACCAGACCTCATAACACTTCAGAGTGAAGATGGGAGTGTCACTCTGCAACCAGGAGTTGGGGGCATTTGAGCTCATCTGTAGGATAAATGGAGTTGAGTGTTGCAGGCAACAGAAGGGCCCTAGACCTAGAGGGTGTAAGGGGTGGTAGAGAAGCAGGGCAGGCCATGGTGAAGGGGGTGGTTGGGAGGAGGGAAGTGGTTTGGGGATGGTGGGAATGGGGGCATAGGGAAGGTTTTAAGAGATGGATTTGTTGAAGAATGGGGCTTGGTGGAATGGTGAGTAGTGGCAGGGAAGAGTTTGGGGGTGGGAATGTGGGGCTTTGGGGGGCGGAGGGTTTTGGCAAAGTGATATTTATGGGGGCATTTGGGGGTGTGCAACAAGGTGAGTTTATTTGGGGGTGGGAGATGTGTGTTTATTTGGGTGGGATGGGAGGAGGTTAGGGTTGTCTATTTGGGAATGGGGTAGCAGACAGTCGGATGGATTTAAGCTGGGGCTTGTTGGGGGGTTATTTGGGGTTGGGTGGGGCTGTGGAGGGGGATTGAGGAGATGTGGGTGGGAGCTGTGGGAAGGGCAAGTTGTTGGGGGAGGGAGGAGGCATATGGCGGGTAGTTATTTGGGAGTGTGTGGCAGGGGGTAAGAAGGTCTGAGATGGGTGGGGTGGCTGCAGCTGGTTGTAACTGTGTCTGACTTTGTCTCCTGCAGCCCCTCTCCTCTCCCTCCCTCTGTCTTGCTCCCTCTCTTCCTTCCTTACTGGCACCAGCCTCAGCACCTCTTGTAGGCACTGAGGAGGGATGGGTGCACTGTGGCTCTTCAAGGGGCAGAGCTGACTAACTGAGCGCTGACTGCACTCAGAATGGACTCTGCCTGCAGCATCACACTTGTCTCACTCCCTGCCACTGGCTCCAGGGACTCAGCTTGCTCATCCTGTTGCTGGGCAGCCAGGAAGCTTAGCACCTAGCTGGCCCTAGTTCCACCAGAGCCAGGGTTTCATCTCTGGCAAGCTGGGCTTTGCGCATGGGTGGTGGGGTGGCTCAAATGTATGTGTGTGGGGAGGAGGGGCTGAGCTAGCTACCCACTGCCTATGCCCCTCAGTCACCTTCCATCCACAACTCTTCCCAGGGCAACTGAGCAGTGGACACTTTGAGGAGGAGCATGAACCTCAGAGGGATCCAGTGGGAGAGGCGGTGGGGAGAGAGGAATTCCAAAGTGCCGGAGTGTCACTCCATCGTGGATTTCAGGTGCCAAAGCCATACTCTAGGATGCTCTGACAGCACTGCGTTCCTGGTGTTAGGATAGTAGTGGAGATTGTTCCCTAGTGGCAGGTTGTGGGCGGAAACATGTAGAGAGACCACTCAAAACTGATGAAACTCTGGGAGAGGGTAGCAGGGAGACAAGAAGAAGAGAGATTTTGTTCAGGAGAGGATTCTTTAAGTTTATCGTACAACTACTAGCCAAAGGCTGATATTAAAAATGGTATTCTTGAGTCTTGGTATATTGCCCTGGAAGAAATCCCAATACCCTCCCACTTCTGTTCTGTGTAGTTTCTTAATGTCATCACTCGGGTCTGGGCATGGTCTAGTAATGCATGAAGCAATGAGAGGCTACACTTCCCGCTAGCAGCAGATTGGGCTTTTTGCTAGGCCGTTGGTTACTTCTGGGCCTAACTAGTAAGCTCAGCCCTCCCGCATCTTTCATATCCGCCTCTGGCTCGTAGGTGTCTGCTAAATTTTTGAAGTCCTATATGCTAATGTAATTGAGAGCAGAATTTGATTGTGTGGATGTATATGTATGTGTGTTTGTCCTTTTTTCTTCCTTCCTCCCCACCCCACAACAGGTAATGTATTTCTCATTAAAGGACTTTCAAAAAATTCAGATATATTTCTATTTTTAGTAGTCATTTCCCCCCTAAATTATTAGACCTACAAAGTTTAGAAAATCTAGACACACGTATATTATTCAATCAAGAATCTGTTGTACAGGCAATCTTTTCATAACTTTCTTATAACATCTTTATTAGTGCTTTTTGCTACAAAAATAAGGTCTGCCAATTTTAATTTTACAACTTTTATTACACTTGGTCCTAATAGGAACATGATTGAAGAAAATTTCCCCATTTACTTGTCCACTCACTCTCTTGTGAGAGAAGTCCATTTTGCCAAAAATAGCAAATTAAAATGTAGGAAGTATTTTGTTTGAATGACTTAATAAGTTGTTTAGAGAGGGCTGCAGTCTCCTCTTCATGGGCCCAATATGCCAAGTTTGTGTCCAAGAGTTTTCTCGAATTCATCATCATAAAATAATTATGCAGAATGTAATGCCATCCAGAATTACACACTGCTGGGCAGGGTAGAGAGCCACAGAAGAAAGGAGAAAACTTGGATTACTAACCACAAACTTTGTGCTTTATCAGATGTTGCTTGAGAGACATCTAGGATCATATACATTTGCTTCTTCATATAACAAACTTTTTTTTTCCACTCTAAATTCCTGGCCCCTCTCTCTTGCTGTGAGACATATGATATAATAATTTTACAGTATTGCTAGTCGCATAAATTATTTCCGTTCAAAATTATGGAAGTGCAGTAAGTCTTACTGGGTTTACCCAGGATTTGAAAGGCCTGGTTAATCTGCAATGGAGGATCAGATTTTATCTCCACTAAATCCCAGACCACATCTAGGGATTCAATATCATTGAGCCTTTTTCTAAAGCCTAATATCTGAATACTCTCACTTTTATTATTGTTTTCCATTTTCTCAGCCTTTCTATAAAAATATATTCTCTATTACCAGTGCACTGTAGACCACCGTAATATTTTCCACTTCAGTTTTTAATAAATCATATTTTGAGTTTACACTTCAAGTATTTTTACCTGATATTTCACAGTAACCTTCTAAATTGGTGATTTGTGGGGCAAAAGTATTTTTTAATCTCAGATTTCTTCTTCTTTTCCTTTTGAAAGAAATTTGCAGTGATTATATTTAATACTCAAGACAGATACTTCCCAACAGGAAGTCTGATCTCTTGGCCATTTCAGTACTCAGAGTGCACACCATACCTCTTAGTTTTCTTTCTGTCTTTCTGTCGGTTTTCTAATGATATTACATTGTTGCTAACCAAAGCAAAAGATGCTGCTCAGACTTTCGTAATTAGTGTTGCAGTGATAATTCTAAAACTTACCAGCAAGTATATCTGTCACCTTCCCCTATCTGATTTCTTATTTTCTTTAAATCAGAAACTGTATATGCAGAGTTCAGATGTAAATTTCACATTATACAATGCTTATTTGCTTCATATAAGTGTTTGAAATTGGATAACACTTAGGTCCTGATGCTCTAACGATTTACGCATATGCTTAACTGAACTTCAGTGAAACTACTGACAATCTCTAAAGTTAAGTATGTGCATAAATCTTTGCAGGATTAGGATCATTTTAATTTCACTGCACATTTTATGTGAAGAAAATAGCTAGTTTAAACTTTTTTATATCTTAAATATGTCAGCTGACAGATACAGAGTAAATATTTATAAAGTTGATAAAATAATTCCAAGATTTAGCATCTACTGGGAACTATGTTGTGTTTCTAACTGATGTAATGGAGTGGTGGAAAAGTCTGGAATTGCTGATATAAAGTTTATTGATGCTTCATGCTTACATAAATATTTAGTGCAAAAATGGAAGTGGAAGAGAAAATTGCAGATCCTATCAGTATGAAGATTAGTAAAAGAAAATGCTGAAACTAAGGACTTATTTTTCCCATAGGTAGTGTGTTCAAGCTGTTACACAACCAAGTCAGAAGACTTGGGTACTACTCCCAATTCTGCAACTGACTGACTGTGTGTCCTTGCACAAGTGACTTTACTCCGTGCCTCATTATCATGATCTATAAAGTGTTGCTTAGCTACCTTTATGGAATGTTTTGAAATCCTGAGGTGAAGGGCTATGTTGAAGGCAGATATTTTATTATTGTAATAGAGTGGTAGATTTAAAAATATTTTAATATTTTAGTTCTTGTCTATGCGCTACTGTGCATGTGTGTAAGACATAAAATGTTTATAAAGTTGCATTTTTATGCAGCTCAGATCTACAGTTACAGTCCTTCCTGCGAGATAATTACTGTGCTGTCTTTGATAGTGTTAGGATCTACCATCAAAGCACCTTTCCTGCTCCATTTGGAAATTTAAAACATTCACATTCCTATTGTGTTGAAGAATCCCAGCAGGAAGCCCATTAAACCAGATAGTTGTTACTAATTCCACCTTTTTCCCCCTGAATGTTTGATCCATCTGCTAAAATTTTCAAGAATGAATTTCCATAATTTCAGCTTTACTTTCTACCTAAATACATGAAAACTAACAGAAGAACGTTGGTTATGTTCATCAGAATATGGAATAGAGTTTAGCAAAGAAACTGTAAGTATATTTAATTTACATGAAAGGCTGATCCATAAGTTGAAGGCAGAAAAATGTATCTAGCAACTGCAGTTGCTGAATCAGTTGTCATAGAACTTCGGGTAGTACAATGATGCGAAAATATGGTGTAGCAGTATTTTAATTTAGATGTATAGATTCAATAAATTTAGGAAACAGCCCACAAGTATTAAGAATGCACGAGCACTGTTTTGCTTTATGACACTTTAATTTCATGCTGTTCTTAGACATTTTAAAGAACTTTCTTTTAAATCATTCTAAATAAATTATCTAAGGAGACTTGTACCACCAGATATTGCTGCTGCAAAGTAGGTTTATTTTACAGTATTAATAGCTGTCAACAATCTTTAGAGTAGCCTGTTTGGCTTTCTTTCCTGCCTATACCAGACTGGTAGCTCTTGCTTGCCTTACTTCTAAGCTTTGCCTGATTGGACTTGAGTCTTGAAGGCAGCTTTTGTTAGATTAAGATCCCCACAATAGTGTGGAAGACTTTGAGAAACAAAACTCGGTCCAGCAAGACCTTGTTTACAACAGACTTTACTGTTGTACTTCTCCATAGCTGCATGGATGGAAAAAGAGGTTCAAGCTCTAGCATAGAAGAGTCTGGTCTACAAGAGGAATGCCACAGGTGGAAATGCATCTGTGGTGAATAATGACTACAATGTGTGCTAATGTATCAAGGAGTCTGTTTTGGGATATCAGCCTGTGTGTCAATACCCAGAAGCCTCAAGGGGAGAGTTAGGCACACTTGTTCACTAGCAGAATTTTCAACCCATAATTCCTAATAGTTGCAGCTCTGCAAGAGGTAATATTGCTGGAGGCTTTAAGGTAGACAAGGTTCAGGAGTTTTTACTGCATCTAGTGCTGCTAAATGACAGCGGTAGACATGTGAGCACCCAGTCTTCACTACAGCTTTCATCACTGGTAGCATCACTGATACAACAGTACTGAAAAAGAAAGTAAAAATTTTCCTAGAATAAAGAAGGCCATAGAGCAGGGTATGAATAGGGTGAGAGTGAATAGACAGACCGGAGGCCAAATCTGGACTGTCAGATGCTTTTGAGCAGACTGTGAAATCTTTTTTTTACTTATCATTATCATTATTTCTGTGTTGTTTTCTCTGGAGTCTGGACCATGACTGTACCTTGACCAAGAAGTCAATTGATTACCTTTGCCATAGAGGGTCTCAAGACTTAAATATATATTTTTAAGTCATAAGAGGACAGGGAACCAGCACTGTCACTTATGTTGGGTCTGTTTCTGCATATCTGTACTTGCATGATACTTTCAATCAAATCAATAAGGCTACCTAGGTAAATAAGAATTTTTCATGCAAGAGTCTGCTGAATGGTGTTCTGTGTGACTTTGGGCAAGTTATATAAATGTTCTATGGCTCAGTTTACACGTATAAAATTATTGAAATATCTCACATGGGTGTTGTGAATTAACTTTATCTCTGTCAAGTCTTTCGAGTTCTATGGTATATAAGTGCACTACTTGTTTTGTTTTATTTATTGCTTTTTTAAGACTATTTATCATGGAGCAATTATAGTTGTGCCTACTTAGTTATGGTTAAGGATGTGAGCAGAGGATCATAATAAACCTTAATTCTTCTTTGAGTTGTATCCCTATGGGTGTGCCACTATAAGTGTGTCTGTCTGTGTCCCTGCATTGCTGATCAGAGAAAATCGGTAGCTGTGTCTGTGGGGCCCGCACATGCGCTGTCTCTTCTTGTGCTGAAGATGAGGTGGCCAGCATGCATGGGCTAATTGTCCTCAGTTCCTTCTCAACTACCCCTGGCTAGAGATGGAGCCTTTAGCTGTCTATTAGTGGATTGTTAACTCTGCTTTTCAGTTGTTAATCTTTAGCTTTTAGAAGCCCTTTAGCCTTCTTTGACTTTTATTTGGCCGTGCCTTTAAAAAAAAAAAAAAAGAAAGAAAGAAAGAGAAGACTTTGTTCTGTGTTGACCCGCAGTAGGGGGGAACTCTCCACTGGACAAGGGTATGCCCAGTTCTCTGGGCTTCAAGAAGTGTCACACTTCCAATGAGGCAATCCTAGTTGTGGACAAACACTCTCTGTGGCGAGGGCCACATCCAGTAAAAGTGTTCCCTCTGCCAGCAACTCCAACTGAGATCCCACAAGGACAGAGAGCTCTCATTTTTATGGCAGCAGTTGTCCAACCCCAGTCCTCTGGCAAGTGTGAAGTCTTCTCCTCAACCTTCGACTTTGAAGGATAGTGGATTGAAGAAATGGTCCAGGGACTCCTCTCACAAGTCGAAAAAGAGAGCAGGAAGTCCCCCTCAGCAAGCCCTGGGATAGCCAAAAACGATCACTGTCTCGCTTGGTATCCTCAGCACTGCCAGTACTGAGATCATCCAGCAACCGCACACCGAAGAGATCATATGGGCGAGGTCCCCATCTTCCCTGGCATTGCCACCAATGCCGGGATGCTCTGTACCAGCAGAATTCCATCAGGCTGGTTACTGGCTGTGTTGGAAGCTCCTGACTCTCCACCCTTCAGTGCCAAGATCAGAGCACCAAGCCATGGCCGACCAAGGGGTATTTCCCCACAGTCACTCCGAAGTCAAGTGAGGGATTGTAGACTGAAATGAACGGGATTTTTCCATTCTTCTCCCAAGCTCCATATGGGACCCAGTATCAATAGGGTCTGGGAATGTACCACCAGATGACACCGCCACCATCTTGGTATGGTAACCCATGGGAACCTCCACCAGGTATTATGCCATTGCAGTAGCCATACTGGGACTTCAGAGTGGCGCACCGCCAGCCTGCCTCAAGGGCACTAAACATTGAGTGAAAGCCTCCCAGGCATGTCTCCTCGACTACAGCATCGCGGGCCTCAGAACCCCAAGAAGTGGAGGAGCAAGAGGTGACCACAGAGGAGGAGGTCACACCCAAAGCTGTATCCTCTTCTTTGCCAGATGAAGTGGTCTTGTCGTCACAATCTGCCATGGCAGATGATTTCCACTTCTTCCAAGAGCTGGCAAAGAGAGTGGCAGACACCCTCCATATACCATTGGAGGAGGTTAAAGATACACACCATCAGCTTATCGATATCCTTCATGCATCATCTACCTCCAAAATTGCCCTCCCAATTAATGAGTTCATCCTAGACCCAGCCAAGACAGTGTGGCAAACCCGGGCTTCGATGGCCCCAGTGTGCAAGCGGGCGTACAAAAAATATTATGTTCTCACAGAGGACCACCCAATTCCATCATGGTCGATGCTGTGCACTCTCGTAGACGACAACACTACTCTAGGACAATGCCCTACAACACAGATTGGAAACGTCTTGATCTCTTTGGTAGGAAGGCATATTCCTCAGCCACCTTAGTTTCGAATTGCCAATTACCAGGTGCTCACGGTGAAATATGACTACTACAAGACTTTATTGATAAATTGCCAGAGAGCTCCCAGGATTCCTTCAAGGCCATCATCCAGGAAGGGCAACTGGTGGAAAAATAGCTTTGCAGTTTGCCCTCGACACTGCTGCCAGGGCTGCCAGGACTATCTCCACAGCTGTGGTGATGAGACAGGTATCATGGCTTTATCTGTTGGGTTTCCCGTAGGTGGTGCAGACCCTTCATCTTTGAAGGGATGAAGCTCTTCGCTGAGAAGACTGATGCCTTTCTCTGTTCCTTGAAGAATTGCAGGGCCACTCTCAGGACCCTTTAGCCCTCAATACCAACAGAGGCCTTATTCATCCCATTTCCTATCACAGTGGCACTATGAGCTCCAGAAGAAAAAGGGAAGGTTCTCAAAACAAAAGGCTTCTGGTTCCCAGTCCTCAACCCAACCACCTGCCCCAAGGCATCATTTTGGATGGGCAGGTCGAGGCACCGTGAAACCACTCCCCACTACCACCTGTGACTACGCACCCATTTGACCATTGTTTGGCAGCGATCTGCAGTGCTTGGGAGTGCATAGCATTGGCCAGATGGGTCCTAGATCTGGATATTCCATCCACTTCACCTCCCCCTCCACAACAACCTTCCCTGTCCCTCTTCAGGGGCCCTTCTCACAAGAGTCTACTATAGCAGAAGATAGATTCCTGCAGTGGGAAGTCCTAGAACCAGTACCTCAACATCTATGAGGAAAGGGGTTTTACTCTCATTCCTTCCTAATACCCAAAGGGAATGGAGGTTGGAGTCCTATCCTGGACCACAGAGCTCTCAACAAGTTCGTCAAAGCTCAGAAATTCAAGATGGGTACCCTATCTACAACCATTCCATTCCATTACTGGAACAGGGAGACTAGTTTTCGGCCCTCGACCTACAAGATGCCTACTTTCACATCTCCATACTACTGGCTCACAGACGTTTCCTAAGGTTCATTCTGGGGCACGACCACTACTAATGGAGTCCTCCCATTTGGACTTTCATCAGCCCCAAGAATATTTTTCCAAAGTTCTGTCAGTGATGGCCACCCATCTATGATCTCAAGAGATAATCATCCAGATAAGTGTCAATCATTATCTCCTCAGAGCCTGGTCACTTCAGGAGGCTCATTGAGCAACCGAAGACACTATACGCTTGTTCGTGGAGCTGGGACTGCAGATCAATTCACGCCAGTGCAACGCCTAGAAATCATAGGGACTGGCCTACACGCACTATAGGCCAAAGCCTGCCAACTTCAGGAACGGTTTCTAGCCCTGGTATCACTCATAGACACAACTCAATGCAGCCCTCAAGTGCAAGCCAGAATCTTCCCCCAGCTCCTGGGGCATATGGCAGCCAGCACAGTGATGATTCCGCATGCCAGACTTCACATGCGATGCCTACAGCTGTGGTTCAGCTCAGTTTATAGACCAAACAGGAACAGTCTGGACAAACCCCTGACACTGCCTACCAGGATCAAGAACTCCCTGGACTGGTGGAAGAACCCAACCAATGAATGCAAAGGGATCCCCTTCTTACAGGCGCCATCTTAGTCACTCCTTAACCACAGATGCATCCATCATAGGATGGGGCACGCATTTAAATGGTCTTACAGTGCAAGGCAAATGGTCGCCTGCGGACATCAATCTCCTCAAGCTCAGAGAATTCAGGAATTCCTGTGCCAATTTCTTAGCACTGATAATGGGATCACATATAAAAGCCCTGATGGACAACATAGCCTGCATGTATTATATCAGCCACCAGGGAGGAGTCAGATGGTCCTTTCTATGCACAGAGGCAATGGAAATGGTGCATCTCTCACAACATCCCCTTATTTGCGGCTTACTTCCTGGGCACACAGAACGTGGTAGCAGACAAGCTCAGTCGCACTTTTCCACATGACTGCGAGTGGAAATGCACTCATCAGTACTTCATGACTTGTTCGCATGGTGGGGAACACCATGCACAGACCTATTCGCCACTTACCAGAACAAGAAGTGTCCACATTACTGTTCCAGGGCGGGGACTGGACAGCCCTCTCTGGGTGATGCTCTCCTTTTCCTGTGGGACAAGGCCTACTTTACGCCTTCCCTCCATTTCTTCTTCTGCTGAAGGTGCTGCTAAAGATAAAGAGGGACGGAGCTTATGTAATTTAGCTTGCTGCCACGTGACCGAGAAAGACCTGGTACCCTTATCTGATGCAGTTCACGATGTCCCCACTGATCTCCATTCCGGCCACTCTGCACCTTCTCTCTCAGGACAAAGCACCAACTTGGGAATACTTCGACTCAAAGCATGGCTCCTATGTGGTTCCAACACCTAGAAAGTTCATGCTCAAAGGAAGTGCAAGAGGTTCTACTACACAGTAGAAAGTCTACACGACTTACTTACTGGAAGAAATGGTTCGGGTTCCAGATTTCGTGCACATCCCAACAAATCTCTCCAGTGTTGGCAACTCTTCCACACATTCTGGAATATGCCCTGACCCTTAAAAAATCAGGGTTATCTCTGAGATCTCTTAGGGTCCACCCAGCAGCTATTATAGCATTTCACCAATCAGTAGAGGGGTACTCAGTTCTTTCGTACCCACCCACTAAAAGGTTTCTTAAGGGAATAACAAACCTCTTCACTCAACCTCAACTTCCTACCCCCTTGTGGGATCTAAGCTTAGTGTTGAAAGGGCTGATTAGACCACCTGTCAAACCTGTGGCCACCTGTTCGCTAACATACCTATTGATGAAAATGATCTTTCTGGTTGCAATTACCTCAGCTAGAAGGATAAGGGAAATATCAGTTCTGATGGTGCATCCCCCCTACACAATATTCTTCCCTGACAAGGTTACACTTAGGCTGCATCCAAGGTTCATCTCTAAAGTGACCTCCTCGTTTCACATGAATCAGTCTATTCACCTTCCCGCCTTCTACCTCAAGCCTCACCAAGACAATAGGGAGGCCATTCTGCATACCCTAGATGTTAGGAGAGCCCTTGTATTCTACCTCGATAGGACAAAGGCCTTCAGGAAGTCCCTTAGACTATTTCTCTCTATGGTGGAAAGATGTAAGAGCTCAGCGATATCAGCCCAAAGACTATCCAAGTGGGTCTTGAATTGCATCAGACAGTGCAAATTCGGACTCAATCTGTACACATTCCATGAGATTGATCTCCTTATCTGTTGCCTTCCTCAAGGATGTCCCTATCACAGAGATCTGCAGAGTTGCAACATGGGCGTCAGTCCACACCTTTGTAGAACGTTATGCAATCACCGGGGACTCTGCCTCCGATGCCATCTGTGACAAACCTGACACCAAAGTCCCAGCCCTCCAAGGGGGGTACTGCTCAGGAGTCACCTACAGTGAAGCAACCATAGGGTCACTGTTTGAAGAAGAAAAAGAAGTTACTCACCTGGTGCCGTAATGATGGTTCTTTGAGATGTGTGTCCCTATGGGTGCTCCACTTCCTGCCCTCCTCCCCTCTACTTCAGAGTTCTCTATGACTCTCTGTAGATAAGGAACTGAGGATGGTTAGCCACCGCGTGCCAGCTAGCCTCGTTGCGCAGCACGAGAAGATCCAGTGCATGTGCGGGACCAGTGGACACTGCTACTGAAGTTCTCCAATCAGCTGTGCAGGGATGCACCTTCAGTGCTGCAGCAATAGAGACACACATCTCAAAGAGCCATCATTACTGCACAAAGTGAGTTACTTCTTTGATGCTAATCCATAACTTGGTCTTATTAAAATTTATACCTATGAAACTTGTGGTCACTATGGAATATTAGGATAATTTTTGCTAGTTTCAAAGGTAGTATCTATCTTGGTCACTTTTGAGTTTTTAAAATTTTGAAAGTGTAATTATTTTTCAGCCTGTTTTCCCTCATGTATCAAAGTTTATAAACGCACAAATTCACATATGTAGATTTCATAAACATACTTGTACGTAGTAGTTTATTGGAAAATTGGTTTTGAAGTAATAGTTATTTGAAGTGTTTTTTTTATTGACTTATCATTGTCTGCAGAGATGCCTTGCAGAGATTTAAACAAGTCTCTTAAGCACCTAACAACTTCTAAGAACCCAATTGGATCATTGCTACCCCTAGTTCCTAATGCTGTCTGGAGCTAAATTCCACAGGGTCCCAGAGCTTACTGCCTGACCATCCACCAGCTTTCAGAACACAACAGCATTCCTAAATTCTTCCTTTCCTGTTAATTCTTGCTATCTTGCAAGCTAAGTAGCGAGACAGCCCAACGATTCTGAGGCACCTAGGAGCTTGCCAGGGCACTGGGAGCCAGGAGTAGGTTCTGATCTTATTCGACTCCTTAATGTTTTATGTGAGCAGAACTTCCTCATAGTTCAGCCAGGTAAATGCTTTTGTGTTTAAAAGTTTAAGCAGTAGAGCACGTAACTATCTCTGCTATGAAATAATGTGCTCTTACAAGCAAAGAGCTATAGAGCTCATTTGAGGCAAAAAAACCCTAACCATACATTTCTCCTTCATAAATGTAAGAGATTCATCTATGCAAATGATCATTATAATTAAGATTGGTTTGGTGAATTCAACATAGCCCTTATACGAATGACATAAGAACATTGTAACTAAATTTCTAAGCATTAAAGTGATGGAATGACTGCTTATCATAATTTATTTTAAGATATTCTGTGGCTTTTATAATTGCGTCTTGTGTCCTTTCTGAGTTGTCAAAACAACTGTAAGTCACAACACAGCACAAGGAGTCAGATCCTGGGTTGGCGTATATTGACATATACCATTAAAGGGTGAATTTATGCTGATTTATACCAGCTGACCATCTGGCCCAAACTCTTTCAACATATTCCACTTTTATATCATGAAATTATTATTCAATTTTTTCATGAAACCATGCTATTTATAGTTGGAATAGTTTTTCTGATAATTTTTAATGAGGCCCTTGAAAATGCACAAGGGAAGTTCTGTTTTTGTTTTTTGTTTTCCTTACTGGGAGCCTTATCTGTGTCTATTTACATGTTAAAAAATAGTTATGAACTAAAGACAACAAATAATCACCTCCATAATTTGATACTACTTAGTATAATTTTTAGTTTAAATGTAGGAGAGGCCTAGGACTGAGCTACCATAGAAACTGACTCCTGTAGCGAAGGTAACCCTCTAGGCTCATGTCACCAACAGAACATAATAGGAAAGCTTGCACTGTAGTCATATGGATTTTTCTTTTGCTTTTTTAAAAGCTTTTAGTACTATAATTTGAATGTTTACAATATTCAGAAGAGACAAATGAGGACTAATTAGTAAATTATAGTTAATACCTATTTCAGATTTATCTACTTTGAAACATATTAAAATGTTCTTTCTATACTTAATTTAGTATTTGATATGTATGTAATTAACTGTTCGGATCAGGATTTGTTTTTGTAATGTACAATATAAAGGAAAAGACTAAAAGTTTGTAAACTATTGGCAGCCATATACAACTTCTGTTTAAATTCTAGAAATACACTTGGGCTAACAGGTCTTCATACACATAGATGCATGACTACATAAATACATTCTTAGCACGTGGTAATTATATTTGTGATGGTCAAAGCACACAAGAAATTGAGTATACTAATATTTGAATCTTTTTTAAAAATCTCCTGAGCAAAAAGAATCTCTGAAGCATTTTTAGCATCCCTAATATGTGTTTTTATATTTGTAAGTTGTTAGCAGCTTCTTGTAGATGCTTGTATTTGGCAAAACGAGTAAGTAAGTTTTAATGGAAATCACTCCCCAAGCTTTAAAATCTATTTTAATCACTGGCTATGTTTTGAATTATTGAACTGTAGGAATGATAATTTATACAATTCAGGGTTATTTTTATATTTTGTAAAGAATCTTTGTATTTCTTATTCGAAAAACATAAGTGCTTGTACATTTACATATTATACAGGTTAAACAACCTGAGCACCATCCCACCCTGTGCACCGAATGAGGCAGGGCTCTTGTGGAAAAAATAGTATGTGATTGTGTAATTAAAGACAATACCATAATGTATCTTCACAAGGCGGCAAAATTAAGGTTGCGTTTGTCATTTGTTAACGACCTAAATATTTTAAAATATTTTTTTTATGCAGTATAGATGTTGTATAATATATGTTGTTTTAGTTAAGTGTATTCTAATATAAAATATGTTTATTGCAAACTTTCTTATACTGTAGACACATTCATTATAGTATTGTCAGTTATGCATTTGCTGCACAGAGCAATACTAGGAACTATGGGATAGGTTCCCATAATCCAATGGTGTTGCAACATTTACAGGGAGTATTATGTACAGATGTAGGGCAATAGTTTACCTGAAACAGGATGACTAGGGTGGGTGTATTGCACTGTTGCAACTTGCATTGGATCAGCCACATAATATAATTCTCTAGTGTAGGCAAGACTAAAAATTAACACAGTCCCTACTCTGAGGTGCAACCAGGTATTCTCACACGCAATTAAAGCAAAAACCATTTCAGAGCGTGCATACAGCTTTTCCCAGACATAATTGTGTGTGATTTCTGTTTAATGTGTACACACCTGCCAGGCTACACTGATATTTTTGTATCAGTGCAGTTTGGGGAAATCCAGGTGGCTCTTCTGTTCTGTATCAGTCCTTGCTGCTGACACAAAGTACGTGGGTGTTTTTTCAGAATGGGTTAACCCTTTTGGGAACCCAAGATTATAGGATTTCTTATCCAGATCCCAGAATCCTGCCTGCCTTTTGCTGCCTTGCTTGATGAATCCAAGACCAGGATGATAAGCAGCAGTTCAGCTGTCACTGAAGCAGCAACAGAGTGGTGTTTTTAGACGACTGAAGGGGAGGTGGAGATATCATGTGAACAGCAATTACCTGAATTACATTTCCACTGTCCTTGCTGCTTATGATTCATAACCTCTCTGAACAGAATGGAGAATGCTACATAAATGCCTGGAATGAAGCAAAGAGGTGCTCTAGCCCGACAACCTGAATGTGGATTTTGGAAATTCACTGACTGCCAGTGCCAAAGAAATCGGATAAGAATGCTCTCTGTCATTACTTTACTAAAAGTGTGGTTTGGGGAAGGAAGATTAAGAGGAGTAGGACTCATCATTCTATGGCTTTTATTAAATGGATACAGCTAGTGTGGCCCAGAAACAATCTCACAAATTGAAGGTGTAATAGATCTCTCCATATAAAATCTTACAATAATATGCCTATCCCAGAATCCTTATTAACGACTATTTAAATGTTTGCATGCCTCCTGTAATTTTGTTTGCCCTTAGTATGAATCCAGTGCTCTGAACAGGCCCACTTTATGTGTATGTAATATTCCTTGTAGGCCGATGTAGCATGGGATTCTTTTGTCTTCCTTCAATTCAGGATAACAGGAAATGCCAAATAGGGCCAAAAATGGCACTTTGATTATATCAACACAACAGTTGTGTTTATTTGTTCCATTTAAACTGTATTGTAACCCTATTGTAAATGCTAATTGTTCTAGTTGTATGTCTCCTAAGCTTTTGAAGTATTTGCCTGGGGAAGGTGTATTTGCTTCAGCAACCATGCCAACAGGAGGAACTTTTAGGTTAAAAAAAAATATGGAAGATGGGGGGTTGCGCCTCTATTCCACTGACATGGACAAAAATATTTTGAAGTTGTGACATCTGTCTAAAGCAGTGGATCTCTTCTAGAAGAAACCACTATTAGAAATAAGAAAACTAATTTTCCCTTCTTTCTCCAGCACTTGCATGTTTACCTTCGAATCCTTATCAACCTCTGTACAACCTAATTATGAAGCTTATACCTATATTACAGCTGCTGTACAAAAAGGGAGACATGAATTTAAAAATCAAAACAACAAAAGCCAACTTTTTTGGTGGAGACACAGGGTGGGTGAGGTAATATATTTTATTGGACTAACTTTTGTTGATGAGAGAGACAAGCTTTGAAGAAGACCACTGTGTAAACTTGAAAGCGGAAGTGGGTTCAATAAAAGATATTACCTTATCCACTTTGTCTTTCTAATATCTTTGGACCCACATGGCTACAACAGCACAGCAGACAACTTTTTATGTTGAAAGGTAGACGGTACTGACCCAACACACCAGAAATACAGCACTGTCCTGGAAAATATGCCACCAAAAAGAAACACTCTCCCCATCTAACAAGCAGCCTAAAAAATTCATCAGGAAATTCAAACTATCGTAGATATCTATGTTCAAGTCAAAGATCTGCTTACCATTGAACACTCAGAAGTCTCCATCATGGCAGTAAACATCTGCTGTCTTCTCTTATCCTTCCTGTCATTGCTATGTTTCCTCCAACTTCTTGTTCTTTCCTTCCTCATTAATCTTATGTCTCTCCCCTTCTGATGTACATTTGTTCCACAAGTAGCAGCATTTGCTCTATCATCTTGTGGAAATTGGCGACAAGAACTACTTTGAGGGCTCTTTCTGTATTTACCTCTTTGAGGTAGATTATTCTGGGATTTGGGATCTTTGTGTTCTTCTTTCCCTGGTTTTTGTCTTGACAGTCGATATGCTAATGTCATCAAAAGGTGTATGTATGGCCTGTCTGCCCTAAATTTGGATGCCTTTGGTAGTGCTCTTCTCTGCCATCATCTTTGTGCTGTGATTTGCACCATATCTTTCAGTGCAAAAAAGAAAAGTGGAACTTAACAAAAATAAGTTCTTAGAGTTTATAACATTACTGGAAACCAGCAGAATCTCTGCTTCCTGGCATCTGGCCAGATCAGTGAGTTGTTTTATATCAGAAAGAGATGTATTAAACAAATTCTTTAAATTATTTTATTCCATTCTAGCCTCTGCTGTTGTAAGCATCAGGCTTCTTGTGGAGATTCTGTAGAGTAGGTGGCTCAAGATCTCCGAAGCTTTAAGATAATTCACCAGCTGTCACTTACTTTAACAGTTAACCCCATAAATCAATCATGCATAACTTCCTTTCTAGGCAAATTATGGCAGCCATACCAGCAGGTTCCATGGATGACTCACTCATCTGTGCCTCCTAGTGAGCCAAATACCACAGTTCCTTTACAGCCAGGAAACCTGATCAATATGTTTTGGGGCTGTTTAAACTTTAAATAATAACAGCAGAAACAAAAAATAGATGGATCAGAAATGTGAACTTCTTGGGAGAGATGAAAATACAGTACTAATACCTAGTCTGCTGTAAATATTGGAGGAGTAAATCTCAAAAAAATGGGTTGTGTAGACCACAGCAGTTGTCAGGGAAGGGGATTAATATTCTTTCAGCTAGAAGGAGGAAGAAAGCCGTCTACAAGACTCCAGGAATTTCTAAAGTAGCAAGGTGGGGCCAGCTCGCGGGAATTTGTTCCCCACAGCACATTATTGTCCACCTAGACTAGCAAACTGAGTAAAAGTCATTTTCAGCCCTATTGACAAAGTCCTACCTGTACTAGTGGCTCAGCAATTTTCAGCACTGGCTCAGTTTGATGGTGTAGATAGGCCCTTAAAAGGAATGTGTTGTGGGGAGTAGAGGTGGAGTCTAGCAACTTGAGTCAGACAGGATACAGCTGCATCAGAGAAGAGAACCAAGGATCTTCCTCTTTTCTTCTAAGAAACTTTGGCAGGGTCCACATTGCTAAATAATTTTTGCCTTTGGAACTTTGGCTGATAAAAGCCTGGTTGTATTTGTTTCACATCAATTTAGAAAGTTCAATGTTGAGAGAGTTATTCTCAAGTTCCTTATTAAACTTCAAAGCCATGAGTGGCTCTGCTCTCTGTCAGTGTGTCAGGAAAATAGGAGCAGTGCACTTTATTGTCCTGAGATGCAGAAAGATAATTAACCTTTAAAAGTTTGTGGCTTTTTAATTTTAACTTGTAGATAGTAATAGAATAGTCAGTTCTTCATTTCAGGTCAACAAAGACTGAAGAATAATAAAGTCAAGGCTCTCTTTTTGTGAGGTGGTAATTATACAGAATTCAGTTGTTTTAAACCTATACCCTACTGTCAGAGTTGTGATATCACCATGATAGGTGCTATATAAAGCTACAGATAGTATGCTCCTGTGGTTCTTCAGCATTTTCATATTGTGAACTACTGCTTCAGGTGGACATCCTTAGATGGCTCATCATTCCGCTCTATCCCATATCTTCCCGTTTGTAATTATACTGCTTGGTTACATGGTGAAGTAATTCTAGACTAGTTTTAATTAGACAAGAAGTAAATTAAGCTTTTAATATTATGGATGAAGCTGTGTACTTCGTTAATCTCCCACATTTTTGTGTATGTGTTGTTTATTACCTATCCATAAGTGTAGGTCCTTACAGTTTTTCCTATAGTCCCAAATCTCCCTTGTTTTTTGTAGTTGTCAGTGCTCAAGTTCTCTCAAGGTCATATAGAAGTTTGATTCTTTCCTCTCATACCACAAGTGTGTTATCTCCTCTAGATTTGATGCTATTTGCAAATTTTGTTCAGAGTTGAATTTTCACCACAGAAACATCCAACAAAGCCATGAAGCAGACGTGTGGAATGCAAAAAATTTCAGTTGCGTTGAGATTTTGAAAACTAATTGCCAATAGCAAGAAACTTTCTTTGACCATGGCGAGATTGGAGGAAGTGGGCTAAGCCATACATTTTTACAGAATTTAAGCTTTCATTAAGCTTATTGACATTATTGACAGGGTTTGGAGCTGCACTGTATTTCCACTAGCCCATTCCACCTAGGTATATCTCATTTAATTTTTCATAGAAAAGGAATGTGAAGAATGATGGGTTAGGAATGTTTCTAGCCTTTCTGGGTTGATAAAATAACTTAAGTATGAACTAAATGTGAATTGACAGTGCAATCTTCCTGAGTCTGCAGACAGACTGCTCTCGTGCTTCTCCTGCTGTTCATTGCATTATTAAGTAATTGCAGAGAAAAACTAACAAGTCTTGTCAGCTTCAGTGTTCCTGTTCAAAATCATGCGGGCAACATTGAAACTGACAAGAATCATCCCACTTCAAGTGGTCTCTGCATGTTGTGGGATCAAGGTGCATATGCTACAAGTGGAAATATACAGAGACTTATGACAAAGAACTTCAGTTACATGTTAGTAAACTTCATTTTCACTTGGTTGCTACTAAGAAGAATTATGAGCAGCAGCAGGGGCAGGACTTGGGGCTACTCACGGGGGAGTAACTTGGAGCCATATACATGGGAGTAGGCTCAAAAATGAGGCTCAGAAGCTAGGAAAGGCATACAGTGATTTCCACTTCCATCAACACATGCACAGCAGCCAGAAGACTGAATAATGTGAAATCCATACCTCACTGAGAAATTTCCCCCTTCCCTCCAGATAATCAGGTAGCTGCTGGGACGGGACAATAAGTAGGGAGCAGTGGAAGGTGGGAAGAGAGAGTGTGAGCGCTTCCCCTCTTCCATCAGAGGTGAAGGGGAGGGTGCTACTTAATATTTTCAGACGTATGCTAGATACAGGCTGGTAAGAAAAAGAGTTTCAGGAAGGACTCGGATGCAGCACTCTGATAAGAATTTTAAGTCTTTTTCTTGGTAGCTGAAAGTAAAGATAAGAGGAAGGAAGCTGGGATTTTCACTAGTGTTGGCCTAGACATCTGTAGTTGGGACTTCCTCATCTGTTGTATAAGCTCTCGGTTAGTAGGCATGTAATCAACTTTTTGTGTCCTGATTTAGTTGGTCAAAAAAAAATCTAAAGGAAAGCTTGAAGTGTTGGAGTAGGCCTACAAATAGCAAGACGACTGAAGACTGACACTTTTTACTCAGATAAAATGCTGGTGGGTGTAGTACAAAAAACCTAGAGAGATACAGTTGTATATGGTATTGTGAGAGAAACAGTTTCACACAGCACCACAGACCACAGCTTGAGAACGGTACATACCAATTCATGGCCACCATTCTTGGTAAATTCCGTATGCAACTGGCTCATATACTATCTGGACTTCTTCCTGTTAACTGTTTTTCAAATTTCTTAACACAAGTTTTATTTACACTTTCTGATAAAATAAAAAGTTGCTTTATGTTATTGAAATATGTAGTTTAAATAGGCAAAAATATTAGTCACTTTCATAAAGCTAATTTCCTCATCATTTTGATAAAAACAATAATCTATTTTAGTAACATAACATTCTAAAACTAAAAATCAGGTTGCAAACGCTTTTGAGGCAAACCAGCAAAAAATCAGGAAATGTAAGGTTAAGTCTGGTCCCCCGATCCTGAAAACACAGGCTTAATTTTATTACTGGATTAGTCCCATTGGGACTACTCATGAGCCTGATGCTAAATCAGTGGGGTAAATTTCCTTGACTTCAGTGCACTTTGTGTGAGGCCTTATAGAAGTAAAATTCAGCATGTGCATAAGAGTTTTCAGGATCAGGGCTTGATTTTGTGTCTCCTTTGCTATCAATATTGGGAGTGAAAGCAGTCTTTAACAGGCCAGGTTTTAATATACACTTTCTCCCTTATTGTGACAATGATGAAAAAACTAATACAAATTTACTGACCTGGTTTTATTTTATTTTTTGTTTGTTTGTTTTGCTTTTTGGTTATTTTGTTTGTTTTTTTTAATTTGCTCTCGGAGGCAAGTGGATGAGTTGAGTTTGATGAAGCTGAGTAAAAAATCTAATTTCCATAGCACTGGATTTTCTTTGTCTTTTGGGTTTTTAAAGTTAGAGCCCAACAATATTTTTTAATTGAAAAAAATATTAGAATAGTTGCCAGGGACTGACATTTGCTTATTAACTTCTCCAGAACCCGAGGCTGGAAATACTTTAATGTCTCTAAAAAAAAATGTAGGCTGATTCACTATCTAGGCACCTATACAACAGTTTTTCCCGTTGTGATTTTTAGCAGCCAATAGTAATGTATCTAAATTAGGGCTATCGATTAATCACAGTTAACTCACACGATTAGCTCAGCAAAATTAATCGTGATTAATCTTGGTTTTAATCGCACTGTTAAACAGTAGCATACCAACTGAAACTTATGAAATATTTTTGGATGTTTTTCTACATTTTCAAATATATTGATTTCAATTACAACACAGAATACGAAGTATACACTACTTGCTTTATATTATTATTTTTATTACAAATATTTGCACTGTAAAAATGATAAACAAAAGAAATAGTATTGTTCAATTCACCTCATATAAGTACTGTAGTGAAATACTTTATTGTGAAAGTGCAGTTTACAAATGTAGACTTTTTTTTGTTATATAACTGCAATAACTGCATTCAAAAACAAAAAAATGCAAAACTTTATTGCCTACAAGTCCACTCAGTCCTACTTCTTGTTCGGCCAATCACTAAGACAAACAAGTTTGTTTACATTTATGGTAAATAATGCTGCCCACTTCTTATTTATGTCATCAGAAAGTGAGAACAGGTGTTTGCATGGCACTTTTGTAGCCAGCATTTCAAGGTATTAACATGCCAGATATGCTAAACATTCCTATACCCCTTCATGCTTCAGCCACCATTCTAGAGGACATGCTTCCATGCTGACGACGCTCATTTAAAAAAAAATGCATTAATTAAATTTGTGACTGAATTCCTTGGGGGAGAATTGTCTGTTTCCGGCTTTGTTGAACCCGCCTTCTTCCATATATTTCATATTATAGTAGTCTCGGATGATGACTCAGCACATGTTGTTCATTTTAAGAACACTTTCACTGCAGATTTGACAAAACGCAAAGAGGGTACCGATGTGAGATTTCTAAAGATAGCTACAGCACTCGACTCAAGATTTAAGAATCTGAAGTGCCTTGCAAATTTTGAGAGGGACAAGGTGTGGAGCATGTGTTCAGAAATCTGAAAAGAGCAACACTTTGATGCGGAAACTACAGAACCCGAACACCAAAAAAGAAAATCAACCTTCTGCTGGTGACATCATACTCAGAGGATGAAAATGAACATGCATCGGTCCGCACTGCTTTGGATTGTTATCAAGCAGAACACATCATCATCATGGACTCATGTCCTCTGGAAGGGTGGTTGAAGCATGAAGGGACATATGAATCTTTAACGCCTCTGTCACGTAAATGTCTTGCAACGCTGGCCACAACAGTGCCATGCGAATGCCTGTTCTCACTTTCAGGTGACTTTGGAAACAAGAAGCAGGCAGCATTGTCTTCTGCAAATTGAAACCAACCTTGTTTGTCTGAGTGACTGGCTGACCAAGAGGTAGGACTGAGTGGATTTGTAGGCTCTAAAGTTTTACATTTGTTTTATTTTTAAATGCTGGGGTTTTTTTACATAATTCTACATTTGTAAGTTCAACTTTCATGATAAAGAGATTGCACTATAATACTTGTTGAGATGAATTGAAAAATACAATTTTTTTGTTTTTTACAGTGCAAATATTTGTAATATAAAGTGAGCACTGTACACTTTTTGTATTCTGTGTTGTAATTGAAATTAATATATTTGAAAATGTAGTAAACATCCAAAAATATTTAAATAAATTGTATTCTATTATTGTTTAACAGTGCGATTAATCATAATTATTTTTTTTTAATCTTGACAGCCCTAATCTGAATATAAAATACTAATGTCTAACTCAGAAACCTGGGAATTTACACTGGGATATGAAATAAAGCACTGGTGTCTAACTCCAATGGTTCTTCAGCTAGAGGTCACTAAATCATTTCTGGATTCAAAGAAGATGGTAGTCAGAACATGATCTTAGTTTACATATCTTGCAAAACCCCAGAGCTAGAAATGAATGCTTTATATGACTGGAAAGATGAGGGTTTTTTTCAGATCATATGAAAGCATGAATTCCTAGCTTTCACATTTGGAAGTTAATGCTTGATCTAATTCATCTCAAGCCTTGTTTTAAAGCCATGTTAGAGAATTTAAATAGTTCCTCGGGAAAACCAGTTCAGATATATTTTGGAATGTGTGGAATTATGGGACAAGTATCCCATGATTCGTCACACTGTTTCCTGTCTGCCAGTCTAAAGTCAACCATTCAAGTACAGCTTTGTGCTCTTTTTTAGCCATGTACACTCGGCAATGAACGTACCAAATCTCACTGTTTATTTAGAAGTAACCACTTTGCATTCATTTATTGATGCCATGCTGTTAATTTTTGTATTACTGGAAAACCAATTTGCATAGTTATTCAGTACATCTCTCCCCACTACTTTTAGACCATTTGATCCCACGTGTTGTTCAAGGCTACCTCTTGTGCAGGGTTTGCACATGGTTCTTTGACTTGGTTGTTACATTCTCTTTAAAAAATGCATTAACCATTTAAAAAAGATTACCAGAAAATTGTTTAAAAGTTGTAAATTGAACAAGGCCTTGGAAAACAAAAAAATCGCTTCTAATCTTTGTGTTCTTCCTGCCTGATGCATCCAGCGATGCAACATTCAGTATAGAATGCATAACAACTCATTGCTAGGGAATGGAAGTGATTAGAGTAATGAACTTTGATGGTGGCTGATCATAAAGAAAAGTAAAGCTTCTATTGTGTTGCATCTCCTTTCCTTTTATTGTATTTCACCAAAAGAAATACTGAAAAAGTATGTAATTGTGTGGATTTTTCTAAAGTATTAGTCTTTTTAAATGTCCCATCACTCCAGCAAAGAGTGAAGTTATTTAAAAAGGAGCTGCAGTCATTTTTTCATTTTGCTCAGAGCCATGTTGTTGAAAATGCACATGCTAAAAAGCACCTCTTGACATATGTAAGCTATAAATAGTATTTGGTTGATATTTTGATTAAAAGGCTCAAGGGGAGGAAAAGAAGTCAGAAGCGGAAGGAAAATGAGCTGAAAGGGAAGAACTGAACATTTAAGTCCTAAAGATTGTGGGAAGGGAAATGTTAACATTTGACGTAAAGTGGAAAGAAAATTCAGTTACTCCTAATTTTGGGGGTCTGCTCTTTTTAAGACATTAAATGAAAAGGTAAATAGCATCAGTGAGGATCTTTATTTTGAAGAAATATAGAAGCAACTGTATTTAAATATAAATTTATTCTAATCAGCAAAAGCAAAGTGTTATAGTTAAGATTTCTGCTAGGTCCTTAACTTGCCATATGGAGCCTATGTAATAAAGATGGTTTCCCAGCAGTGGGTCATCTAATAATACTTATCATTTACATAGTGCTTTATGTGTTCAAAGTACTGTACATCTGATTAATCATAATTGTTTTATGCAACACCTACTCACAGCCCTTTTTAACTCTTAATTTTCTTCCTCTTATGAGATTAATTTCAACCTTTAATAAAGCTTTTTATTATCAAAATTATATTTGGTTGAAATTTAAAGATATGTTTACGACTTTTAGGCTCTGGTTTGGGAAGGAATTTAAGCATCGTTCTAATTCTAAGCATGGGAGTAGTCCCATTAAAGTCAATGAAAATAGTCTCACGCTTAAAATTAGGCCAGTGGTTTTCATCTGGTCCGCAGACTGTCTCAGGGGTCCATGAAAAGTGACTATGAAAATAAAGTTTCAGATCCCAGAAAAGGCATTCAGTTTTTCTCATCAATCAAAAGTATTTGCATACCCCCACCTGCAGGTCAAAACTCAGAAGTGTTGTCATTATTGTAGAAGCCCAAGGTTTAGCGCCCTTACTCTCGCTGTGTCAAATGCTGTGCCGAGCATTGCAACATTTATAGCTGATTCTGTTCAGTCAGTTTTCAGTCTAAGACTTCTGTGGCAGGGGGTTTGCAAATGACAGGTTGAATTTCCAAAGGGGTCCACACCTCCATTCTAAAATTTTTAGGTACCCGCAAATTTTAAACAAACAATTTAATACTGTACTCAGCAATGATTGTGAAGCTTGGTTGAGGTTTTGGAGTCAGAGGGAGAAAGAGGGTGGATAGTCTGGCTGCTCCTCTTGCTGTTCTTTCCAAAATGCTTGGGGGGTGTTCAACCCCTGGCTCTGCTCCAGGCCCACCCCCCACTCCACTCCTTCCCCAAAGCTCCAAATCCCCCTCCCTACTGCCTCTTCCCATCAAACACACAAATCCTACTGTCTCTTTATGAAAATGCTTTTTTAATGTCTTTTGTCTGGAGAAAAAAATTTCCCTGGAACCTAACACCTTCCCCTATTTACATTAATTCTTATGGGGAAATTAGATTCGCTTAACATAGTTTCGCTTGAAGTCGCATTTTTCAAGAACATAACTACAATGTTAAGCAAGGAGTTATTATTGTACATCATAAGGTACACATTAACAGTGTGCCTTGTTACCACCAGTTTGATGTATCCAGCCATTAGTGTATATGGTTTCTGTTTTCCTATCCCTTTTGACATAGCCTGTCACCTCATAAATTATCACATTCTGTCTGCGTTACTGCATGAGAGATTCTAACGGAGTTCCGATAGTGTCATTTAGGTTGCTACTGAGTCTTAGCATTTTCAGCGTCCACATGTTGTATTTAGTATTTTCTTTAGGAACCACTACTTTTAACTTCAAAAAGAAACGGAGGACTTGTGGCACCTTAGAGACTAACAAATTTATTTGAGCATAAGCTTTCGTGAGCTACAGCTCACTTCATTGGATGCATGTAGCCTGTTGATTATGTCTATGTTGCCTACTCTTCTCCATATTATGCTTCTAATGGTAAACTATGCAAAATATTTCTGATGACATTTCTTGTAGTAATTTGTAATTACTTCTACCTGCAGGTAATAAAAGCACATACAAAAATACGTCGGGTAACAAAAGCAAAAACTGATCCACAGAAAAACAAAATGGGCTTAGTTACAAGGTGGCTAGTTACACTATAACTTTTAGCCAACGAGTATTATTGGCAAATATAAACAAATTTCTTATCTAAATCATGATTCCACTTATCTGGCTGTATCACCTTTTGTCAGTCTGATTCATGGTTTTGTATTATATACCACAGTTTAACTGTTGCTTTCACTAAACATCTTTTTCTACAGTTGCTGCTGTTTCCTTCAGCAGTTCAACTCTTAGAGGACAGGGGAGTTAGTTGGTAAATATTAAAAATCTTTGCTTTCTTAATTTCAGCTATCTAGAAAAGTACGAGAAAGTACATCATTTTGGGGAGGATGATGATGAGGTACAACCAGGCAATCCAAAGCCACAACTTCCTATAGGTGCAATTCCATCTTCCTACAATTACCAGCAACACAGTGTGTCAGGTAAATTACATTTTTGAGAAAGATTGTTGTGATATTTATTTTAATTTTCCATGTTTTAACTGGGACAGTCCTTAAATGCATTTACAGTGTTATTAAAAACATCAACACTTTATGTCAGTCAAATCATTATCTAACATAAAATATTTTCTCCTGTTACCCAAAAAACAAAACAAAAAACAAGAAAACCTCCAAATCCATAAATAACCCCAGTGCCTCCAGAGTTTGGGTAAACAGATAGGCCTTGAAGTGATATTCTTTGAAAATCAACAAACTCAGGATCTATTGGGCCAAGTAAAGGAGCAAATTTCAGAGTTTTCACCAATAGTGGTCTCCCTGCAACTCACAGATGTTTAAATCTGGGTTCTTCTGATCTCAGTTTCTGGCTTACAACTTGAGGAGCCAGGTGGTCCATAATGTAGCCAGAGAATCCATACCATATGGGGCTCTTCAGATCAAAATGCAAATCTTGACTGGAACACAGGCACAAATTTGATGCCAATACAGTCCACTTAGATTGTAAGCTCTTTGGGGCCAGGACTGTCTTTTTTTTTGTTCTGTATTGTACACCAGCACCTCGTACAGTTAGGCCCTGGGGTCTTAGGTGTTATGATAATACAAATAAATAATGTTGTATCTCTAAATAATTGGACTGCATTCTGTCCTAGCTGAAGTTTGAGTGGTTTTCAAGGTTCTCCTCTAGTAGAGCATAGATTGCAATGTTTCATTCTGAAATGAATAAGTAACTGGCAAGATCCACAACCGATGGGAATGGAGTCAATGTTCTGGACCAAAAGAAGATGGAAAAAACAAATGAAATGTTGGAAAAGTTGATTTAATGCCATGAATTATTTAAATTAAGAGAATTATTATTATTTTACTTACTGTGTCAGCCAGAATATTCATTTTGTGGCTTCAGAAACATTGTTCTCACTTTTTCTTTTCTTTTTTTTTGTCTTGGTTAGATTATCTTCGTCAAAGCTATGGGCTGTCTATGGACTTTAATTCACCGAATGACTATAATAAATTGGTGCTTTCACTGTTATCTGGACTCCCAAATGAAGTGGACTTTGCTATTAATGTGTGCACTCTTCTGTCAAATGAAAGCAAGCATGTCATGCAGCTTGAAAAGGACCCTAAAATCATCACTCTATTGCTCGCTAATGCTGGGGTGTTTGATGACAGTAAGTTTTAAGTTGAATTCTATTTTTACTGTATATAACATTTTTAATACCTGAGCAGAAAAGATGCAAATATATTTTTGTAGCTTCTTTCAGTTTTGAATAATCATCATTCTTCATTTATAGTAAATTTTAAATAATTTACTGAAGAGAAATTAACTTGATACTTAGTTTTTTCTTTTTTAATTATTTCATAATTTGTGCTTCACATCAGGCTTTGAATATGAAAATTACCTTTTTATTCAGTGAACATATATATGTTTTAGAGACTTTATCATTAAACAGTTTAATTTAGTGAAACTTAAGAATTGGGTTTTCAGTGGTATTTTAAAATTACTTGAGTTAAGTGGTACATTTTTAGCATTAGATTTTCATTTAGCCTATGATGTCTGGACTTGTGTGTTGTTTGTTTTCCTGATGAATACATAGGACTTTGCAGATTTGTAAAAGATGTGCATTTTAATGTAAATTACATATTAAAAATAGAAGCATCTCAGAAATGACACACTGAGTTTGTATTCTGATACAAAAAGATTTATTTTAGTTCCTAATGACAGTGAAATCATTTAGAAATCAGACCTCAGTATCATTAAAATGATCTCAATCTGGATTTAAGAAATATTTAATTGGCCTGCTTGCATTTTTAGTATTAAGAAGTTGTATTTCACAAAACTATTTCAATACTGAATTATTTCTCCTGGATAGATTGACCAGTGTGTTGGCTGCTAGGCCTTCTTGTTCTTTGCTTTATGTCCTTTTGTAAGCAAATATATGATCAAACCATCCTGTAATCTCACTGAATGACAATAGGATAAAATGTAACTCCTAGTTTACAGAAAAAAGGAATCATTCACTATTTTAATTTTTGTTCTGTACAAAGCTTCTCTAACAAGAGATAGTAATGTTTTCCAAAGTTAATTTTATCTACATAAATCATCAAATGAGCATTCTTTAGCAAAATAATATTTTGGGATCCCCCTAATAATAGATACTGTGTGTGTGTGTGTGTGTGCACGCGTACGCATGCATGCATGCATGTACATATTCTTGCAAAATAGTGCATCAAAATTACTATCTTTTTACTTGTTTTCCTTCAATTGTGGGGCAGAGTATATGTGAGACACATTATATACTCATTTTTTAAAATATTATAAACTTTTTTATTTCCTTAATCATTTGTAGTATGTACAAAGTTTTTCATGTCAATAATATATTAGTGGTGGTCTAATTTCTCTTTCAGATTTTTTGGGTTGTGTGCCTGTCCTTTTATTGTGTTTTTTCTTAATAGGATGTCCCTCACATTTGACCAGACCAATACATTGTCTGCATCTGGGCCAGTCACAAGGACTCCCAAGTGGAAGGAATGTTTAAAGAGTTGCTAAAGTTAATTTTAGTCCCCTAATTAGTCCTTCCCAGAGGCCCATCCTTAGATTCTGAATCTGAATGGTCACTCTGCTGAGAGTCAGGACAATTCCTTCTTCAAAGTAGCTTTTACAGAAATGAGAAAGGTGCTTCAGCAAGGTTTGAATGTTCTTTTGTTTCATACCTTCTTGGACACTCAGGGCTAGTCCTCCATTGTTAACTTTTAAAGGTCAAACCTGTGTTTACATATGGTTGTTTCATAGGTGTCCTGTACTAGCTGTTCTTTCTGTTATGGTCTTTCTCAGCTGAGAAGTATTTGAGGTAAAGTTCTAGGCCATCGCTACCAATAGCAAATGAATAATCTTTGGGACTGGAGAGAGGCAAATTTGTAATAGACATATTCTGTTCTTCCACTAGCATTTTACTTTCACCTACTGTCTAATACATCCAGCAGCATTCTGATCAATGCAAAAGACAGATGTGTCCTATTTCCTTACCCAAGTAGTGAGGGAATACTTATTTTCTCGAGTTGTTGCAACTGGCCATTACCAAATCTGTTCAGGTTCTAACTCTCTTAATGCAGATCACCTGAGACAAAGGTATCTGCTTCTGCTGTCCATCCTGTAATCTGTTACTCACTAACAGATCAGAGATGGAATATTTTGGTATTTCTGAAGAATCATTTTAAGTCTGCATATCTTTTTGTCATTTTAGATTGTAAACACATTGGTCCAAAGATACTGGTTTTTGTGTGTGTTTTTACAGCACCTTGAAAAATGGGGCTCAAAGCCTGAATGTGGCATTTGTGCACTATCACAGCACAATAATGGTGAATTTGTTAGATTTAGTGATTGAATATGAGAAGTTTGTAACTATTTAAAATTTCTGTACAAATATTTTAATTTTAATTTTGTGACAACAATTTCCAGTGTGAATAAGTGATAGCTGGTGAATTTTATCTAAAGTTATGAGATTTTGGAAGATTTCGTGTCTCTATAGTGCAAGGTTTATTATTAATCAGAGTAATATTTAAGCATATATATAGTTTTCATCGTAGTTTGTGAATTGTGTTAATTCTCTTTTTTGTGATGTAACATTTCTAGTTATATTTTTTCAATTTTGTTAACCTCTTAGGATTTATTCCAGTTTAAAAGTTTGAGATAACTCTTATCTTGCATGTGTTAGGACAGCCTTTCTCTTTCAGGAGTACTGTCTCAGTTTTTTAACATTAGTGTTTCATTTCAAGTTTAAGTTCTGTTATGTAACCTAAGAACATGATGGGAATACAAAACCTTGTTTCCCATCTTATCAGTAGGATTGTTTTAAAGAACTTGTTTGTATCCTCAAAATATTTAATTAGGCCTTGCATGCCAAATGCTGTAGAAGCCTTGGTCTTGGATTCTATAAGATGTCAAATGCTGCTTCATAATTTTCAGCTGAAAATTGTAACAATTTTTTACAATAAAAATATACTGTGAACCAAATACTGTTTTATACAGCTTCATATTGACACTAATCGCAGACTTCCAAGATGCAAAACAGTTATTTTCCTGTCAAGGGAAATCCTGTGAACTACTCTTTGCTGCTTTCAAGGAGTGATAGGCCAGAAAGTTTGATGTAATATTACTTGCTTGTTCCCACAAAGCAGCCAGGAATTACCATAAAGCTTCCATACAAAATACTAATATTTTAGTAAGTGGTAGTGTTGTCTAGCCATTGTGTTGGCTTCTTGAAAGCTTCAAGAGAAGTTTTGCCTAGGTAGCATGCTAAACAGCTGGGAACATCTTTACTCTTTACCATGTACAAGCAAAAACTAGTTGCTGACATGAGATTTAAAACTAAGAAACCACTTCATACTTTTGTCAAAAAAATTCTAGAAAAGCATGTCATGACTCTTTAAGGTACAAGGCAAGGGTACACAAAGTTTAGACCATTCAAATATTTTCTTGTGCCTTAATAAACTGTACTACTGCAACAGCAGTCAGTTGAGTGTTTTGCAACAGCGATTACAGTGGTTTACTACATCTTACTGCAAAATTACTCTAAGAAAAAAGAAAACTTCTGAGTGGTCTATAGTATTGTTGAATCTTTATTTCCATTGTCAATTGGTAGAAAATCAAATGAAAATGTTCAGCTCATTTTTACTAATGGTTTTTTTTATGCTTAAAGCTTTAGGATCATTTTCTACTGTATTTGGAGACGAATGGAAGGAGAAAACTGATAGAGATTTTGTTAAGGTAATTTTGAAATTATGAAACTGTTTTTAACTGTGCACTGCCAGTAGCAAAGTCTAAGTCTCTTAAAGCATCAAAATGGTTTCCACATAAGTTGTACCAGAATGTGACTTTGAACTACTTTCCAGTTAATTGCTTTCAAGAAAATACAGTAGGATACTAAATCAAGGATATTTGTGATAAAACTTGGGGGTAAGAAGGAAGAAAAGCATTAAGAAAAAGGAAGTGTGGGTTGTAGAATAGACAAAGATTGTAGAATTTTTTTAATCAAGCCCTTTAACTTATTTGGCAAGAGAAAACAATGCTGGAGTTATTAAGAACTGGAATCAGCAAAGAAATATTATAGATTATGAAAATGTGCTGGTGATTCAGAAACATTGGAAGCCTAGGGAAAGTTTAAGGGATGCTGGAAGCTCTGGACAACTTTGATTCAATTAAGAGTTTACATTATAGTAGCTAGGTTTGCACACAACATTTTTTGTTTTTTTCCACTAGAGGGCATGATATGCTATATTAATGTGTAGCAAAATTACTTCTGGCTACACTTCTATTATGTGTAAACACTTCCTCTGTGTCCTAGATTTGTTTGGTGCTCGGTAGTGTATAATATAGTATATCTGAAAGGGATTTGACATTTCATTGTTTGCTTGAGGGGATTCTATCATGTTAATAAGAAAAGGAGTACTTGTGGCACCTTAGAGACTAACCAATTTATTTGAGCATAAGCTTTTGTGAGCTACAGCTCACTTCATCGGATGCATCCGATGAAATGAGCTGTAGCTCACGAAAGCTTATGCTCAAATAAATTGGTTAGTCTCTAAGGTGCTACAAGTACTCCTTTTCTTTTTGAGAATACAGACTAACACGGCTGTTACTCTGAAGCCTATCATGTTAATATAACACAACAGATTTCCTTAAGAAGGTTTCAGATAACTTGTATTATTCAAATTGGAAGAATTTTAAAATATGGTTTATTTTGCTCATATTTGCTGTTTATTTCCAGGTGACAGAAATGGACGGCGGCGGGGGGCAATTAGACTAGTTAGTTCCACTTCAGTTTATGGTCTGGTTTCTGCTCAAATTCTTTCTTCTTCTTTTTTTTTTAATACTTCAACTGAATGCAGCAATATTTGCATTACGAACATGGCAGAGGAATTTTTATGTTTGTATATTGTGTTAAGCTAGTTTTTACAAAACTTTGATGTTGGGCCAAATTGGGTAACAGTAGTGCCCATTAAATCTTTATTATTGCTAAAATACAAATAAATGGATTCTCCCAAAAGAATAAAATTGAGAATAAAGAAGACAAGCATTATTTTTTATGATTGGAACTTGGAAGTATATTAAAGTATATTAAGGTTAAGTGTCAAAAATTGTGCTTCATGGTCTTTGTGTTCACCTTTTCTGTAAGACAGATGTCCAGAAATATTATACTTGGAAATTTTTATTCAAAAGTTGCTAGCTTTTCTGGTTTTGCTGTCCCCTAAAACTGAGGCAGTCTGCGTAATAGTTAATGAAGAACAACATCAAATGCCATGTCTAGATATGTAAACATTTGAAATTATATTGAATTATAATTTGTTATATGTTTGTTAATTACATCATCTTAAATAATTATAGTATATGAAGACAGATGGTTTTAATAAACTCTCTTAATTGGGTGTTAAGTAGAACCAACATAGTTGCAATAAGGTTTACTAATAAGAAACTTGGATGTGCTCCAAGGATCTATTTATAAACTTACATGGTATATAGTACCACACTACTGTAAAACACTTTTGAAGGCATGCCATAAACTAATACTACATCTAAAAATAACTATATATTCCAATAATCCATTTTTTTTCATAGAATCTTATTTTAAGCAGTTGGTTGATCCCACCACAGGAAGTTATTTATTTCATATAGCAGCTATGCTTCTGTATATAAAATGAGGGTATTCTAAAATTTAAAATTAAGGGTATTTTTAAACGTCCCGATTCCCCTGTTGTTCTGTTGACTCACAACAAATGTATTGTGTTGGCAAGAGCAGGAGGTTGCATGCTTGTTCTTTTCTTTTTTGGATTGCTTATCCTTTTTTAAAATTAGCAAAATGGTGCTGATGTAGATCTGTGCTCTCTTCTTGCTCTTGTTCAGATTTTCTTTTGTAAATGTTGGTTTGTCCATTACTTGTTCTGCCAGTTGCAAATATTTATTTTGATAGGGTCATCATTCACTTCTCCTATCATGTTTCCTACAGTGACAGTTAATAAGTAAGTAAGTAATGCTAATGTGGTGGCTAACCCCAATTTAATCTCAACTTCTTTTCCTAATCTAGACAAAGACCAAGATTCTTAAATCAGGTCTTGCAAATTGCTCAGTTCCAAGCATTCCTAGAGCCAGAGACTTGGCATAGGTGGAGCTGGTTGATATTGAGGTGCTGACATCTTTTCCTTGAGAACAGTGTAAGCTATGAAGCATTTGAAGTTTATTGATCCAGCTGAAAGTCAGAGTTGAATGAGTCCTTGGATATGAAAGTCAGAAGTTTACAGTGGGGATTACAGTGGACAAGAAGCTGGATATGAGTCAACAGTGTGCCCTTGTTGCCAAGAAGGCTAACAGTATATTGGGCTGCATTAGTAGGAGCATTGCCAGCAGATCTAGGGAAGTGATTATTCTCCTCTATTTGGCACTGGTGAGGCCACATTTGGAGTATTGCATCCACTTTTGAGCCCTCCACTACAGAAAGGATGTGGACAAATTGGAAAGAGTCCAGTGGAGGGCAACAAAAATGATTAGAGGTCTGGGGCACATGACTTATGAGGAGAGACTGAGGGAACTGGGCTTATTTAGTCTGCAGAAGAGAAGAATGAGGGGGGATTTGATACCTGAAGGGGGGTTCCAAAGAGGATGGAGCTCGGCTGTTCTCAGTGGTGGCAGATGACAGAACAAGGAGCAATGGTCTCAAGTTGCAGTGGGGGAGCTCTAGGTTGGATATTAGGAAACACTATTTCACTAGGAGGGTGGTGAAGCACTGGAATGGGTTACCTAGTGAGGTGGTGGAATCTCTGCATCCTTAGAGCTTTTTAAGGTCTGGCTTGACAAAGCCCTGGCTGGGATGATTTAGTTGGGGTTGGTCCTGCTGTGAGCAGGGGGTTGGACTAGATGACCTCCTGAGGTCTCTTCCAACCCTAATCTTCTATGATTCTATTATTCTACGTTGTGAAATGCCTAATAAGTTTGAGTGCCTAATGCCTCTGTTCTGACAACAGATGCCTCAGCTCTTATAGGCTGTCCAGGTGAAACCTTGACTCTTAGTGCCTTTGTGACTCTCTCACTTGAGCGTCTGAGAGGGCACTCCTGCTTTAGTCTGTTCTGGAGAAAAAAGTGTTTCACTAGACCTGACAGCCAGTGTTGTCTGTCACTAGCCTCCTTTATCTAAGAGAGATGTTCCTTTGGTTCTGAAGTGTCATCTTTAAGCTTGGCTCAGGCCCCAACTGAGGTGAATTTCATCCTTATTCTGGTTTCAGAGTAACAGCTGTGTTAGTCTGTATTCGCAAAAAGAAAAGGAGTACTTGTGGCACCTTAGAGACTAACCAATTTATTTGAGCATAAAGCTTTCATGAGCTACAGCTCACTTCATCGGATGCATACTTATTATTATCCTTATTCTGGGGTTTTTAGAATCAGACAGACCTCTTTCAGGCTGTGTACTTCAGCTGTTCTCCTTATTCTGAGAGCGCTAGGAGCCTTCATCTTTGGCTTTACCTGTATCCTGGTATGAAGTGATACAAGCCCTTTATATAGTAGCAACATCGTTAAAGAAGTCATCAGAGAGACATACTGCCAATTGTCCTTCACTTAAATGACCTCAAGAGACAGCTCTGATCTTTCTTTGGGGTGCTTAATATTTCCTCTAGCCAGCATTGGGGGATTTATTAGATACATATTATAAAGAGGAACGTGTGGATGAATTTGTCCTTCATCATTGCCCCCCTGATGACAGTGTTATGATGCCTTCTGTGTCACCACCAAACGTTTTTTGGCAGTTCCTGGAACATGGGGCTAATTGGTGAAAAAGTTGGATTTGAAAATTATATTGTTTCAGGAGAAAATGCTGATGTTATTTGATATCCTTGTCAAAAGGCTGAGATTGCACTGCCCATTACTTACGGCTGCTCTGCTCCTGCAATGTATTGATATTTTGCCTCAACTTCAGTACCTATTGTGGTTAAAAATAATTTTTAAAAAGCTCATCAATTGTACCAAGTGTTAGAATTTTAGTATTTTTTAATAAGCCTATGCCAAGATGACATTGATGTCAGCTTCTGCAGAGAGAACAAATTGCCAAGTCCTCTTGTTCCATACCTCATGACAGAGTCCAGGATGATTTACCTCTGGGCAGAAAGTCTACGCTTCTATAACTTCAAATTACCCAACCGCATTAGATAGATACATTTTTTAAATCTGAGAGTGCTTCCTTTGGGACTTTTAGCCTGAATATTTTACAGAAACCAAGAGCATATTGTTGGACGGTCAGTCTAACTAATGCTATGGCACTGTGAGAGCATCTTATGATTTTGGGTATCACTGCAAGAGCACTGGCAACAGCAGTAACCCTGCATTCCTAATTGGCTTAGTTCTCTGAGCCTTTCCAAAGACTTTAAAATTAAGGTTGAAGATGTGCATTTGAAGATACACCACCTATTCCATGTTTTTAAAAATACAAACACTAGAGAAATTAAAGGAGTAAGTCTCTGGCATGATTCTAAGATCATCCTCCTTTTGTTATCACCAGTGAAATTTGCATGTTTACCCTCTTCATCACTTTCCAATAGAGTAACATCAAAAAGGGAATATTGCATTGACAAGTAAAATTCAAGGCAATCTGGTTTTGCACACATCTTTTAAAAATGACAAAACCCCTCTTCCTTGAGCTCAGGCTCTTTAAAAAGGGCCCCCTCTAGCTCAAAGTGATGATCGCAATAGAAGTTTCATTCTCTTAGAGGTTTAATTTCACGCCTAAGGCCTTATCTACACTGGCAAGTTTCTGCGCAGTAAAACAGCTTTTTGCGGTTTAACAGCTGAGGTGTACACACTGCCAAGCTACTTAGTGCGCAGAAACTGCGCAGTTGCAGCATTGTAAAATACCACCCCAGCGAGAGGTGTACATCTTTCTGCACCGGGGCTACAGCGCTGCGGTGCCAGTGTAGATACCCTGGTCAATTACAGCGCTACGATTGGCCTCCTGTAGGTGTACCACAATACCTGTTCTCGTCTCTCTGGTCATTGGTTTGAACTCTACTGCTCTGCCCTAAGGTGACCACCCCTCAAATTCCTTGAAAGTCCCCTTCCTGTTTGTTCGGTGACACGTGCAGTGGTCTCAGCGCATCTTTCCAGGCGACCATGCCTGTTCCATGCACCAGGCGATCCTCTGTTTGAAGCAATGCCGAGCTGCTGGACCTCATCAGCATATGGGAAGAGGAGGCTGTTCAGTCCCAACTGCGCTCCAGCCATAGGAATTATGATACCTGCAGACAGATTTCACGATGCATGACAGAAAGGGGCTATAACCGGGACACACTGCAGTGCAGGGTCAAAGGGAAGGAGCTGTGGAATGCGTACCACAAGGCACGGGAGGCAAATTGCCGCAATGGTGTTGCGCCCACGAGCCGCCGGTTCTACACAGAGCTGGATGCAATACTTGGTGGCCACCCCACCGCCACTGCGAAGTCCACTGTGGAGGTTTCGGTGGCTCACGTGCCAGTTGAGAGTGAACCGAGCCAGGAGGAGGAAATCTTGCATGAGGAGGGGGACCTAGAGGCAGAGGATGACTCAGAGGTCAGAGATGTATGCAGCCAGGAGCTCTTCTCTACCCTGGAGGAGGCTAGCCAGTCACAGCTGTCGGATCTTGGTGAAGCGCAAACAGGAGAGGAAGCCCCTGGTAAGTGGCTTTGATTTTGGGTATCGCTGAAGGAATTGTTGGGGGCAGGAGGGTTGCAGAAAGCAGGCTTGCGTCTGCATGATGCATGTACCACCACATGCCTAATCTGAGCGGCAGAACAGAGTGTTGATTGACTCCCTCACTTCACAGGAATCTGCCTCAGATCTCCACGAAACTCTCATGGAGATACTGGGCAATTTACTGCCGCAGGTTCTTTGGCAGAGCTGCTTTGTTTCTTGCCCCATTAAGGGTAACTTTCCTGCGCCACTCTGCTGTCACTGGGGGCAGGGGAGAACCATTGTTGTGGGAACAAGTAAATAACTTTTCCTTATTCACTTTCTCCGCACCACTCATGATTTTATATACCTCTATCGTATTCCCCCTTAGTCCCCTCTTTTCCAAGCTGAAAAGTCCTAGCCTTTTTAATCTCTCCTCATATGGGACCCGTTCCAAACCCCTAATCATTTTAGTTGCCCTTTTCTAATGTCAGTATATCTTTTTTGAGATGAGGGGACCACATCTGTGCGTAGTATTCAAGATGTGGGCGTACCATGGATTTATATAAGGGCAATAAGATATTCTCTGTCTTATTCTCTATCCCTTTTTAAATGATTCCTAACGTCCCGTTTGCTTTTTTGGCTGCCACTGCACACTGCATGGACATCTTCAGAGAACTATCCATGATGACTCCAAGATCTTTCTCCTGATTAGTTGTAGCTAAAGCAGAATCCTGTATAGTTGGGGTTATTTTTTCCAATGTGCATTACCTTACATTTATCCACATTAAAATTCATTTGCCATTTTGTTGCCCAATCACTTAGTTTTGTGAGATCTTTTTGAAGTTCTTCACAGTCTGCTTTGGTCTTAACTATCTTGAGCAGTTTAGTATCATCTGCAGACTTTGCCACCTCGCTGTTTACCCCTTTCTCCAGAGCATTTATGAATAGGTTGAATAGGATTGGTCCTAGGACTGACCCTTGGGGAACACCACTAATTACCCCTCTCCATTCTGAGAATTTACCATTTATTCCTACCCTTTGTTCCCTGTCTTTTAACCAGTTCTCAATCCATGAAAGAATCTTCCCTTTTATCCCATGACAACTTAAATTACATAAGAGCCTTTGATGAGGGACCTTGTCAAAGGCTTTCTGGAAATCTAAGTAAACTGTGTCCACTGGATCCCCCTTGTCCACATGTTTGCTGACCCCCTCAAAAAACTCTATTAGATTAGTAAGACATGATCTCCCTTTACAGAAACCATATTGACTTTTGTGCAACAATTTATGTTCTTCTATGTGTCTGACAATTTTATTCTTTCTTTTACAATTTTATTCTTTTACAAGGCCAGTCCTTGCTTACAGACAGCCCTCCAACCTGAAGCAAATACTCACCAGCAACCACACACCACACAACAAAAACACTAACTCAAGGAACCTATCCTTGCAACAAAGCACGTTGCCAACTGTGTCCACATATCTATTCAGGGGACACCATTATAGGGCCTAATCACATCAGCCACACTATCAGAGGCTCGTTCACCTGCACATCTACGAATGTGATATGTGCCAGCTATGCCCCTCTGCCATGTACGTTGGCCAAACCAGACAGTCGCTACATAAAAGAATAAATGGACACAAATCAGACATCAAGAATTATAACGTTCAAAAACCAGTCGGCGAACACTTCAATCTCTTTGGTCACTCGATTACAGACCTAAAAGTCACAATATTACAAACAAAAAAACTTCAAAAACAGACGCCAACGAGAAACTGCTGAATTGGAATTAATATGTAAACTGGACACCATTAAATTAGGCTTGAATAAAGGCTGGGAGTGGATGTGTCATTACACAAAGTAAAACTATTTCCCCATGTTTATTTTCCCCCCCCTACTGTTCCTCAGACGTTCTTGTCAACTGCTGGAAATGGCCCACCTTGATTATCACTACAAAAGATTTTTTTCTCTCCTGCTGGTAATAGCTCACCTTACCTGATCACTCTCGTTACAATGTGTATGGTAACACCCATTGTTTCGTGTTCTCTGGGTATATAAAATCTCCCTACTGTATTTTCCACTGCATGCATCCGATGAAGTGAGCTATAGCTCATGAAAGCTTATGCTCAAATAAATTTGTTAGTCTCTAAGGTGCCACAAGTACTTCTTTTCTTTTTGTGGATACAGATTACCACGGCTGCTACTCTGAAGCCTGTCATTCTTTACTATTGTTTCAACTAATTTGCCAGGTACACACATTAGATTTATCGGTCTGTAATTGCCAGGATCACCTCTAGAGCCCTTCTTAAATATTGGCGTTACATTAGCTATCTTCCAGTCATTGGGTACAGGAGTTGATTTAAAGGACAGGTTACAAACCATAGTTGATAGTTCCGCAATTTCACATTTGAGTTCTTTCAGAACTCTTGGGTGAATACCATCTGGTCCCGGTGACTTGTTACTGTTAAGTTTCTCAATTAATTCCAAAACCTCCTCTAGTGACACTTCAATCTGTGACAATTCCTCAGATTTGTCACCTACAAAAGACAGCTCAGGTTTGGGAATCTCCTTAACGTCCTCAGCCATGACGACTGAAGCAAAGAATTCATTTAGTTTCTCTGTGATGACTTTATCGTCTTTAAGTGGTCCTTTTGAATCTCGATCGTCCAGGGGCCCCACTGGTTGTTTAGCAGGCTTACTGCTTCTGATGTACTTAAAAAACATTCTGTTATTACTTTTTGAATTTTTGGCTAGCTGTTCTTCAAACTCCTTTTTGGCTTTTCTTATTACATTTTAACATTTAATTTGGCAGTGTTTATGCTCCTTTCCATTTACCTCACTGGGATTTGACTTCCACTTTTTAAAGGATTCCTTTTTATCTCTCACTGCTTCTTTTACATGGTTGTTAAGCCACGGTGGCTCTTTTATAGTACTTTTATTATGTTTTTTAATTTGGGGTATACATTTAAGTTGAGCCTCTATTATGGTGCCTTTCAAAAGTGTCCATGCAGCTTGCAGGGATTTCAAGGTTGCATATGATACCTGGACTTACACAAATTTTTAACCGTCCTGGGACCCCACCTTCTCCTGGGATCCTTCCTTTGCCCACCCCACACAGTGCTGATGTGTTTTTTTGTTTGTCTATCTCCTCAGGATGTTGTTTTTTAATAAAAAGAATTGTTTTGGTTTGAAAGTAATCTTTATTCCATTAATTGAAAGCAAACAGAGCCCTGCAAAGCAACAGGCAGTTTTCTTAAACCTTCATAGTGCATCGTCTGCACCAATCACAATCACCTCCTAACCTTACAGGCACTGCACTCCCAAGCATAGCAACAAATATTAGTGGCTTTCAGCTTCAAATTGCTGCCTCAAGGCATCCCTGGTCCTTATGGCTCCGCGCTGCGCCCAACTAATAGCCTTGGTCTCTGGCTGTTGAAATTCAGCCTCCAGGCGCTGAGCCTCAGTGGTCCAACCCTGAGTGAAGCTTTCACCCTTCCCCTCACAAATATTATGGAGCGTACAGCTTGCGGCTATAAGCATAGGAATATTGTCATTGGCCAGGTCCAGCCTCCCATATAGGCAGCACCAGTGGGCCTTTAAACAGCCAAAAGCACACTCAACAGTCATTCAGCACTTGCTCAGCCTGTTGTTGAACCGCTCCTTGCTGCTGTCAAGGTGCCCCATCTATAGCTTCATAAGCCACGGCATTAAAGGGTAGGCAGGGTCTCCCAGGATCACAATGGGCATTTCGACTTCCCCTATGGTGATCATCTGGTCCGGAAAGAAAGTCCCTTCTTGCAGCTTCCTGAACAAGCCAGTGTTCCGAAACATGCGTGAGTCATGCACCTTTCCTGACCAGCCTGCGTTAAGATCGGTGAAATGCCCACAGTGATCTACAAGCACCTGGAGAATCATAGAAAAATACCCCTTCCGATTAATGTACCCGGTAGCTAGGTGGTCTCGTGCCAGAATTGGAATATGCATGCCACCTATCGCCTCTCCGCAGTTTGGGAAGCCCATTTGTGCAAAGCCATCCACAATATCACGCACGTTGCCCAGAGTCATGGTCTTTTGGAGCAGGATGCGATTAATGGCCTGGCACTCTTCTGTCAACATGAGTCCAATGGTCGACTTTCTCACTCCAAACTGGTTAGTGACTGATCAGTAGCAGTCTGGAGTAGCCAGCTTCCACAGTTCAATCGCCTTATGCTTCTCCAACGACAGGTCAGCTCTCATTCTCGTGTCCTTGTGCCACAGGGCTGGGACGAGCTCATCACACAGTCCCTTGAATGTGGCTTTCCTCATCCGAAAGTTCTGCAGTCACTGCTAGTCATCCCAGAAGTGCATGACAATGTGATCCCACCACCCAGTGCTTGTTTCCCGAGCCCAAAAGCAGTGTTCCGCTGTGGTCAGCACCTCCGTGAATGCCAAAGCAATCTTGTATCGTAAATACTATGCGTGGCGAGATCAATGTCAAACTCCTCTTGCCTTTATAGTTGAAGATATAACTCCACTGCCACTCGTGACGTGTTAGTGAGAATGAGCAGCATATTGGTCAACAGTATGGGATCCATTTTTGCAGACTGAAGAGGCAGAGCGTGCAGTACACAAACCATTGAAAGATGGCACCACATGTGGACGGAAGCACAGGGATTGCTGGGATATGAATCAATGCATCACGGGGCATTGGGACAGGACCCAGGATGCCCTGGGACCCCCTCCGCCTTCCCACAACTCTTAGCGGCAGAAGAGGAAGAGATGCTCTGTGGGATAGCTGCCCAGAGTGCACCACTCCGAATACCGATGCAAGTGCCTCAAGTGTGAACATGCTATTGCACAGGTAGCTGACAGTGTGAACACACAACAGCAGTTTCCCTTCTGCACTCTGAGTGGCGCTGTAACTGACGGCAATGTAACTCTGCCAGTGTAGACATACCCCCACACTTCTGTGAATATTGCTGATAGCATCAGGATTAAGAAGAGAAATTTCCTTCAAATGAGAAACCTTTTTGTTCCACGGCAGTATAAAGTTTGAATTTGCTCTAATCTGGGCTGTCTCTTTAATTTCAATAATTCAAGATGTTCAAATGAGAGGTAAAACTCCTGTGTCAAAGTGCCCAGTGTGATATTTGGAGGCATTCTTCAGCGTGAGATGGCATCTTTCAAATGTGACATAAAACTGAGCTTCTGGCCTGTCATAGAAATTTTCTGAATATTTGTATAAAGCACTTTAGATGTGTTTAGTGTGCAAACCCTTTCTCAATACAGGTAAACATAACAAACCATAGCATTTTCAAGAGGGTAGGGGTGTGAACCTTAGTATCATGGTCACAGTCTAGTTTGGGTAATTATGCTGTGTACCAAAAATTCTGCTATAATTAATCTGGCTATAATAATTTTCATTTCTTGTCCTAAATTGTTTCCTGGGTTTTCCTCTGTGATGATAAAGCTGTTGCATTTCACCTAAGAGACAGCTATATTTTAGTAGTGAATTAAGTGATTCCTATATATTTTATTAGCTTATGAGCTTGATCCTGCATATCCTTGATCATATGATTAATCTTGACTGTAGTCGGACTAGCCACACAGTAAAGATTTGCAGATCAGGCCTTTAATTTGTAAAGTACTTTGAATTCCTTGTGGTGGAATAGGAATAGGTCTCAGATCCTGTTGGTTGATTGTGGATGGAGTACCTTTGGTGTCTTGGAAGGATGGCAGGAAGACTTCTTTAAAGCAGCTGTAATATATTGAACATTATACGTTTCAGCTCTGGAGTGAAGAATGTACCATTATTTAGACAGAGATCATCTTTAAGATGCAATAGTAGCTGACATGAATGGGAAGAGGATTTTTTCCAAGGGATGGAACGGTGATAAACACATCCATAACCATTTGTGAATATTTTAAAGATGCAGAAGAGAAAACAAATGTGTTTTTAAAGGAAACATCACACTTTAGAAATTCAATTTTATTTTTTATTCTGTTCTCAGTTTTGGAAGGATATTGTCGAGGATAATGAAGTACGTGACCTCATTTCTGACAGAAACAAATCTCAAGGTGAGATGTCTTGAATAAACTGATTAGATAAGTTCTGGTAAATATAGAAAAGGAATAGCTAAAGTTGATTTTTTTCTTTTGTAGATGTTCCATCAGAAGAATGGATATGGGAATCCTTATTTCATCCACCTCGCAAGTTGGGCATTAATGATATTGAAGGGCAACGGGTACTTCAGATTGCAGTGATATTGCGAAATCTTTCTTTTGAGGAGGGAAACGTTAAACTTTTGGCAGCTAATCGTACCTGTCTTCGGTTCCTGCTACTCTCTGCTCATAGTCATTTTATTTCTCTAAGACAATTGGGGCTTGACACACTAGGAAATATTGCAGCAGAGGTAAATATACTTTGGAGAAGGTGCTACTTTTTTATTAAGTAGCTTGACTGATGTCTTAAATTTAATTTTTTTTTTTGTGTTTATTTGAAGTAGTAGTGAATAATTGCTTTGAATTTGCAAATAATAGATTTCAACAGAATGCACGAGGCTAGGAATCAGATGTAGAGTGGGACCCCCAGTTTGCCTAAGCACAGTCATGTGAGGGAATGGAGTTGTGTGGGGGCATGTGATCCTTCAAATCATCTATGATTTTCAATTAAAATTCCAGGGCACCGGGGAATTACTTTAAAAATGAAAAATATTCATACAGGTTATACTTTATAAATCATAACTACACTATGACAGTACAAGAATTCCTGTGTGACCAGATAATAGGTATCAATACACAGTTTATAATAATAAGTATGAGAAAACCAGGGGGACTTTGGGAAGGTCACATACACATGGGTATATCATCAGTGAGGGAGACTTTTTCTTTTCAAAGATATTTAGATGTAAGAAGAAACAGTAAACGGCCAACTCATTCCATTTTATGGCATTATACACCACCGATAAATATAAAGTTTGATATTGTGTATATATTGAAATCCTGTAATGAGTAAATAGTAGGGAAGGAGACACTGTAGTGCTCAGCTACTGATAGAACTCTGACTAGGATGGTGTTTTCATGGATATCTGCATGGTCCTGGTGTGTGTGGGAGGGCCTTTGAGAGTGCAATAGTGGTGGTAGTAGTAGCAGTATTTATCATAGTGCCTAGGGACCCAAGTCATGGACCAGGACCCCATTGTACTAGGTGCTGTACAAACAGGACAAAGGATGGTGAAAGCCGCAGGGGGAAGTTCATCCCTAATGACTGCTACTGTTTCGCAGGGCTCAGGAAAACATTCATATCCATCCTGATGACAGCCTAGGAATTCAGTTATTTTCCTTACTGTAAAGACTCAAAGAAAAAAGAGAAGCTCAGAGCCTCTTCCCAAATACTTCAGAAGAGAAAAGGGTTAATGCGATTTAAAAAATAATAATTAAGAATTCTAGGCATTTAAAGCACAGTCTTGCATGCTCACAGAAGTGACAACATATTCCAATATATAAAGACTTTTGAGCATTGAATTTGGTATGCAAATTTAAGAACTGTGACTATTATGACTGTATGTACAACGTGGACTGCAGCTTAAATAATGTTTTTTCCCTTCTCTCAGCTTTTGTTGGACCCTGTTGATTTCAAAACTACTCATCTAATGTTTCACACTGTTACAAAATGCCTAATGGCAAGGGATAGATTCTTAAAAATGAGAGGTAAGGTCTTAGACTGCTAATTTTTTGTAAACAGTTAAGAGAATGATTTTTGGCTGTTTAATACTGTTCTATATTTGTTTTTCAGGCATGGAAATCTTGGGGAATCTTTGTAAAGCTGAAGATAATGGTGTATTAATTTGTGAATATGTGGATCAAGAATCCTACAAAGAGATAATATGTCATCTCACTTTACCAGATGTGCTGCTTGTAATCTCAGCACTTGAAGTGCTGTACATGCTCACAGAAATGGGAGAAGTGGCCTGCACAAAGATTGCTAAAGTAGACAAGAGCATAGGTGAGGAAGAAGCAAAACAAAATCTCATATTAGTTTATTTGTTGAGGAAAAAGAATTGACACAGTGCCACATTCCGGGATTCAAAAATTTTACTTTGTCAGAGTTTAGAAAATGTATGTGTTTGTACAGTTACTCCCCACTTAACATTGTAGTTATGTTCCTGAAAAATGTGACTTTAAGCGAAATGGTGTTAAGCGAATCCAATTTCCCCATAAGAATGAATGTAAATGGGGGGGGTTAGGTTCCAGGGAAATTTTTTTTTTGCCGTACAGTACAGTACTATAGTTGGAAGGTGCCCCTGCCTTACCCCACACAGGTACAGCCCACTGGCACTGGAGACAATGAGGCAGGCAAGGAGGCTGAAGGTGCTGTAGAATAGGAGAAGCACGTTGTGCAGCAGCAGTGGCAGCTTCCCCTACTTTGCAAGCACTGGGGGGAGGAGGGGAGGCTCAACCCTCGTCCCGCCCACTTCACCCCTTCCCCCAAGCCCCGACCCTTAACCCGCCTCTTCTTCCCGCCCCACTCCCCCTTTACTCCGCACACCGTGTCCTCACTCCTTCACCCTCCCTCCCCTGCCTCCTGCCTGCAGCAGTCAGCTGGCTTGTGGCATTCAGGAGGGAGCGGGGAGGAGTGAGGACATGGCATGCAGGCTTCCGCTCCCTCCCCTGCCTCCTGCCTGTGCTCCTTCCCCCTCCCTCCTGAACGCTGCAAGCCAGCTGATTGCCGCGGGCAGGAGACGGGGGGAGGAGGGGGAAGGTGCTGATCTGCGTGGTCTGCCGGCTGGTGGGAGGCGCTGTGGGAGGGGCGTAGGGGAGCTGATAGCGGGGCTGCCAGCTGTACGAAGCAGGCAGCCAAACGACGTTATAGCGAAGCATTGCACAACTTTAAATGGAGCATGTTCTGTAATGGAGCAGGGACATAAGATCGAAACAATGTTAAGCGAGAGGATGTTAAGTGGGGAGTTACTGTGTATTATGTGCATATTGTTGCCGCATATTTACATAACTGAATTTTTATTTTCTCAGAGTATTAATGAAAATAGAGACCAAAGCAGGTCAGGATTTTGCATTATATATCAGCTTTATATGCCATGAAAAATATTATGTAGAAATCCACAGAAATATGTGAGGATTTGTTTTTCTTTCAGCAAGTGTCAGTTTAATTCAAATCAGTGTGTTCAGTACCAAACACTCATATTTGTTTTGTTGTAATATCGTTATTGGTTTTGCATTTAATGTTTTAGATACATTAGTATGTCTGGTTTCTATGGACATCCAGATGTTTGGACCTGATGCACTTACTGCTGTAAAACTCATTGAACATCAGAGCTCCAACCATCAAGTATCTGAAATCAGGCCACAGGCGGTGGAGCATGTTTCCTCACAGGCCCATGCAACAGCTGTCCCAGGTTAGTGCTATTGTAGGAGAACATCCTTTTGTATTTTTGTAGAACATTCTTTATAGCATATGTGACTATCCATCTGTTTTTCTATCTGTAGCAGTATAATTGCGTGCATGTGTATAGCTATATAGCTGTGTGTAATTTAATGATTTACTTGTGCTTCAATATGTCAAATCAGACATGCATATTTTTAGTATTGTTGCTGGCAAAATGGATGTTAAGTTATTCTTTTTCTTTTTCTAATTGAATAAATATTTGGAACAATATTGGTCATTACATGAAAACACTCTGAAGTAACATGGAAAGAGTCTTAACATTTTTCAGCGCTGTCAATCTTGAAAATGTACACAATGAATATGTTACACATTTTTATTTAAAATTAACCTGTTCATTTGCATGTCGTCAAAATATGTACAACTCACAGAGGGGTAGCAAGTCCATTTTGTGTTATATTCTGTGTGAATAGTAAGTAGGTGGCAGTATGTAAAATATGTTCTCAGTTAGTGTTTGGGTCAAATTCTAGGAAAATGGGCTACCAGATCTAATGGAATCATAGAAATGAAGATTGAAAAATAATTCTCATGACTGCACTGAAGCCACTAAACATTTCATTTGTGATGTGAGCTAAAGTTTAACACCTGCAATTAAAACTTAAAGGAAAGTTCATCCTTTGTTGAGGTCATTAGAACCTCAGAATGTACTTGATATTGTTGATATTGTTTAGTTGCAGAAATCTATTTTCAGAGCGAAATCCTGGCCCCATTGAAGTGAATGATAAAGCACTCTTTGACTTTAGTAGGGTCAAAATTGCACTCTAGATATTTAGTATCTTTTGACGCACACACACAGGGTTTTTAACAAGAAATTTTTTTGTTAAATTCATATACAAAATTACATTCTGCTGACCTATGTGGTTCCTCTTACAGCAAGTATAGGAGAAAAATGTCTAAATCAGTGCTTTTCACAAGTATACATTGCATATCAAGAAAGTTATGGGCATGGTTGGATCATGGCATCTACAGTGACTCATCCAATCCAAATGTAAATGTCACTCTCATTAATTAAACAACTGATAATACAATCAAGCGTGTACTTGCTTGTCCCAGTCCTGCTGCCCTCACTCCCATAATTTCAGTGAAAGTAAAACCTGCAGGATTTGGCTCATACTGGAGACCCAAGAGTCAAGTGCTTTCAGCCATTTGAAAAGTGTAGATCTTTGAAATAACTAATACACATCTTGACATAAGTTGCTGCTTTTAAAAAAATAATTAACTATTTTTTAAAAAATGTTCAAATTTAAAAACTCCCTCCCTCCCTCCCCTGCCAAAAAAATCCAACTCCACTACCACCCCCCCCCCGCCCCCCGGTTTTCCCCCCTCAATACTTAAAGTACCACTTTTTAAAGGCCCACACTGCCTTTGTGTGGTTCCCGGAAGCTCCTAAAGGGTGTAAACCTGAGACATGTTGGTGAGCTGCAACTCCCATTCAAGTCAGGGTCAGATTCAAAGACTCTAGTACTTCTGTTTCATTTCTGTGGCTAAATATAAACTTAAGTTTTTCCCTAGTATTTTTTCCCTTTCCCTCTTGGACTTAATAGACATTGTGGTTTGTTGGATTACCGACTCATTCAGAACCTTTCTCAGTTAATCAGTTTCTTCTTCTCAAAACCATTTTTTATAAAACATTGCAGTTCACAGTGACTTGACTCCAGAAAAGTATGAGCCATAAAATCTTGACAAACTTTTTGCTAGCCGATTGAAGGCCTTGCCCACGTTAGAGAATTTTGCTTTGATATGACTACATTGGTGTAGTTAGACAGGAGCAAACTCCAAATATAGATGTGCTGCACCTCTGTAAAGCAAGTTACTAGAATAAATTGTATTAATCATGTAAGTAGTGTAAGCATTCATGTACAACTTTACTTTTTAGTTACTGCTTTTTTATTTAATGGAACATGTTTGACTCTAATAGGACTATACTGAAATACCTGCATGATACTGAACCAGGTGACCTAGCGGTTTGGGTTGAAAGAGTTAAATTAATGTGGAAAGCATTGAAGGATGAGATAATTATATCCCAGTATCAGTCACATTTTCATTCTACAAAATAATAATTTCCCACTGCAAACTAAAATCTTAGTATTTGTGTTACTCACAAAACATATCTTAAGGCAGCATTAGTAGTTGTTTTACATTTCATTCTGTAGTCCTCTTTTCCCATGATTTGTAACTTTTTCAAAAGTTTGCCCTTTGGTGAAAACTTTCCAAGTTTGGTCTGCTCTTGAAGGTGTTTCTTTGTTTTGTTTTTAAGTTAACTTGAGCAGCTGATCCAATTTTAAGTGGTTGCAAGTTGCTTGCCTACTTTTAAAGAACAACGGAGACTTTTATGTGTTCAGAAAACTTGAAAGCGTTTTTATTTAAAAGTTCAAACATAATCCTCAACGAGGAATGTGATTTTCATATTTGGAAAAAAATTAGTTCAGAAATACTAAACTTACTACTATTTTGAAATGGTGCCCTGAGCATGTTTTAACATTTTTCTTAAGCAAAGAAGTGCTTGCGCAATTGGTGCATGAGCGCACATCCCCCCTCACCTCGGATGCACATAAACTGAAAAATAGATTAAGGGAGAGTAGTTGGGAAAACCTTATTTGTTCCCAGACCATCTCAGTATTCTGAATAATGATAGGGAATACTACAGCCAAGGGACCACCATTGAGAATGACATGCCCCTGATCGTTTGCATCAGCTGCATGATTCCTACTAATCATAAATGGGAGTGCTAGACAGGAAGATAGAGACTTACGGTAACTAGGTCCTAGCATGTCAAAGTCTTTAAAGATTCGTGCCAAGACCTTGAAGCAGATATAGAACTCTGTGTAGACCTATTGCAGGTCATTGATCACCAGTGTAACACAGGTTTACAGGACTGCCTGTGAACTGGCCGCATGGGCAGGCCGCTGCATCTTGCAGTAGTTGCAGCTTCTGTGTGGCCTTTGTGATCAAATCATTGCAGTAGTTCAGCACAGAGATGATGATGGCATGGATCACCAGGGCTAGGTCTCCTATTTGAAAGTGTAATTCATTTTTTATAAAGAGAATTAAGTAACATGGCAGGATTTAACACCCTTGGACAAGAGTGCATTGCTATTCTGTTGAAGCATCTTGATGTCATGTGCTTGAATCTTGCATAAAGATGTAGGCAATTTTTATTACTTTAAGGTCAACTCAAATTGGTTCTGATTAGTTCCACCCTGGGATATAAGGTGCTAGAATATTTGAGCAGGCAGGAAGAATTGAGGAGGTAAGACAGAGGGGTCAACCAAGCTTGAGAAAAAGCAATATTTCTTCTTTGAGTGATTGGCTATATGTATGTGTCTGTATGTTGGTGCTCATGTGCCTCATGAACTTGAGATCAGAAGTATTTGGCCATCAGGGTCAATGGATCTGCACCTGGCCTCATACCCTTGACATATCCTCCTCCCGGGGAAGAAGGGTGAAGTGGACCAACTTGTTTCTCAGTTCCTTCTTACTGTCTGTGGCTCTGGTGGTTCCTATTACTTCATTCCATCCTATCATAAAACCAGTTTCAAGCCAGGTGTGCAAGTCATGGTTTATACTAGTGCAGTACATTTAGACTAGCAGTTTGCACTAATACAGTTACACTAGTGGCTAAAAACCTTGTTGGAGACGTGTCCTCACACACATCTCATTACATCTTTGAAACAACTTGGCATGCATTTAAACAGAGTTGATTTAAAGCAAATCTGATCATTCAGTAATAAATAAGCTATTGCCTTTTAAGACATGGATGTGGGGAGTTCTTAAAATGTATGTAGTTATACTTTGTGTCTATGAATCTCTCTGTAGATGTAAGTAATTAATTAATCCTAACATTTAATTTTGTCAAAATGAACTTCTTTGGGGGAAGAGTGAGGGGAGAGATCTCTCAAAAATACAAAACAAATTTCAAATCAAATTTGAAACCGCTGAACTTCAGATGATTCTTTGTGTTGCCTGAGATGTTCAATTTTATAGGAAGAATCATCATTATATGTCAGCAAATTTATCTTTTTATTTCCTTTTCCACAGCATCAAGAGCAGCACAGCATGTTGCTCCACCACCAGGAATAGTAGAAATAGACAGTGAGAAATTTGCATGCCAGTGGTAAGTATACAGTTCCATTCAAATACTTTCTTGAGGAAGAGGGAAAAACAGCACAGAATATTAGTCACTTGACATGATACTTCAAACTAGTTGTTTTCTCTTTCTTAGAATATAATTTAATTCAATTACAAATCTAATCTTGCTGTAAAACTGTAGAGCAGCATTATATAACTGAACAGTATTTTCATCTTGTGCTACTGTAGCTATACAAGAAAGTGTTTCTCAAATTTTGAAACTAGATTTCTGGAAGGGCTGGGATTTCATCAGTGGGAGACTCAAGCAAACCAGGGAAGATGAAAGACCTTTTTTTCCTCTGACCTCCCGCCCCATACTTGGTTTAATATTTTTACTAGTTATAATGTATGTTTGTACATCCAATAGTCTAAAGAATTGATCCCCAACTCGTAGCTCTCAAGTAGGGCTAGGGTGATTCCTCAAACTGGTGTTGACCTATACTTGTGTCTGCTCAAATTCTAAGTCTTTGGGTTGATCAGTTCCTGAAACTCTTCCACTTCCAACACTCCCCGCTTCCCTCGCGGGCAATGATATAGGTTAATACATTCACAAGATGGATCTAGTTATTGAACTGATTCAGATATTCATCTATACACAAATATCTTTACAGTGAAGTGGGGAGCATTTTACAAGAAGCAGAATGGTTCTACACTGAAAGTCTGTCATTTCACTTACAAGTTAAGCAAGGATTTTGACTGCACAGGAGTAGTTCTGTTGTAGATCCTAGCTGGTCAACTGAGTTGCCTCCTCTGCTCCTGCTTGTAGTTAGACACTTATATTGTGCTCTGTGTGAGGTATCATTAATATGAGTTATTGCTAGTTGATGCTAACATATGATGAGACTCTGAGCTTAGATACTACAGTGATATAGTTAATATAGAAAACCTCAGATAGAAGATTTTAGCTAGAAAATAGCAGCTAGTATTTGAAATCTTCATAATCCAAAATAAGTGGAATCTGCGTATTCCTCCTCTCAAACGGCGTATTCCTCCTCTCAAACCTGCTTCTTCAGAAGCCCATTGTATACAGCTATGAATTCTACAGGTTATATTTATACTATACTCTTTCTGCCTGGGAATTAGACAGTAGAGCAGTCCCACTGAGATGTGAAGTAATAATGCAGGAACAGTGAGCAATCAGTCTCCCCTGCTTCCCATGCTGCTGTTCTGCCAACCTCCAATCCTAGGAAAGGTAGAAAAGGAGCCACTGAAATCTTTCTGGCCCCCAAAACCAAAAAGGAATGATGCAGAATAGTCTCTCTTGCATTCAAGCAGGCAGGAATGGGCAGTTAAATCGGAGAAAGATTCCACAGATGCCACCTCTTATTCAGTAGTAGCCAGGATTTGGGGAACAGGAAAAACAATATTTTGGTGGAAGAAGTAGAAAAAGGCAACAGAATCACTGTGCTATGCTGCAGTTGTGTAACACCATCAGATGACAAAATGTAATTAAACAAATGATACAACACAATGTCAGAATGATCTGTAGTGGTTATTTTTTGTCTGATTCTGTGCTAGGTAACAAAGTGCTGGGTACTCTATAGTTATTTTTCTTTTTCTGAATTCTAAATGGAAGTGAACCAACAAGATATAAAACAGGTGGCCCTGTACACAAGCCTAAAATATAATACTAACCATGATATTTTTTCCAATGTTTTTCGTGGAGTTGAAGAATGGGAAATAGCTTTAATGCAAACACAATTGAAAGAGACTAACATGGAGGGGTTTTTACCCCTGTAAAATCTCTTAGTAAGTTTTTGTCACTGTCTCTTACTGAGAGAAGTTGAAAGGTAGTAAGTCATAATGAAAGAATTTAGAAATATTGCTATCACTTGGAAGCAGCAGAAGGACATGCTAAAGAGGGGCAATGTATTAAAACTAATATCCCTAATATTATAAGCCAACTGGGCCGGAATGAGGATCCCCTGCAAGGTAAGTGCACATCATGGTCTAATCACCAACTCCCAAATCAAGATTATGAGATACAGAACATCTTCTCTGACATTCAGTGGTCACAGTGATACTGGTGTGTGTCATGGGAGACTGACGCTGTTTTTAATGACAATCTGGTTAGAGAAAGCAGGAATATTGATTTTTTTTTTCATAATATCTATGCATTATTACACAGAATGTGGATTCAATTTTTGTAACTATATTAAAAGTTTGGCAAGAAAAAAAAAAGGCATAATGTTTACTGGTGTTGTATTCTAAGTTCCCTGTAAGGTGTGAGGCTGCACAGCCACGCAGCAGCCTATTTAGCACCGCGCAGGCACTCAAGGAACCCGCCTGGGGACCTGCCACGGGAGGGGCGCCGCTCCCCCGGCACCCCACCTAGTCTGGCCCCCAATCTGCTGCGACCGGGGCGCAGGGCGCCCCTTCCACAGCCCCAACTCTGCTGCGGTGTGGCCGGAGTAGCCCGGACCCAGCCACAGACAGGGTGCCCAGACCTGCTGGGGCGGCGCAGCCCCAGGTGCAGTCAAGGCAGCACAGCCCTGGCCCAGACCTGCTCTGTGAGGAGCACCTATCCTGCAACCCCAACCCCAAAGCTGCCGAGGCGGGGAGAGGCGCCTCTCCCCCACAGCCCAGGTGCTGCTGCTGCCGGGGGAGAGAGCTGGGGGGAGTCTTCTCTCCCCACCATAGATCCTGAGCACCCTCCTGCACCGCAAACCCCTCATCCCGGGCCCCACTCCAGAGACCACACCCCCAGATGGAGCCCCCCGCCGGAGCCCTCACACCCCAACCCTCTGCCCCAGCCCCACCCCAGAGCCTGCACCCCCCAGCCGGAACCCTCATACCCCTACACCCCAACACTCTGCCCCAGCCCTGAGCCCCTGATCTCTGGCCCCACCCCAGAGCCTGCACTTCCAGCCGGAGCCCTCACCCCCATCACATGAATTTTGTTATGTGCACCAATATGAAGGTGATATGTCACACATCACCTCCGTATTGGTGCACATGACAAAATTCATTCTGCACATGGGTAGGAAAAATTAGAGGGACATAGCCTGGTTGTATTGGCTATGAAAGAAGACAACACTAAATTCTCTCATCTGCTTTCTTTCTCTTTAGAATTTCTAATTACATTCTGGTTATAGTACTTTTAGATGATGCTAAACAATAGAGAATACGGTGTGTTTTTTCAAATCCTATAGGTGATATAGATTGTACTGCTGACAGTTTAAAAAATATATTGATACTCTTTGAGCCTGCATGGCAGTGCAGATATTTTGGTGTTCTGTAGAGAGTTGTTGCTGTCTCCATTTGCTGTCAGAAAGGAACTATTTCCCAACTTTCTGAGCTGGCATAGAGGATCTCAAAGAAATAAAAATTACCAGTTAAGGAAAATATCCTTTTTTTTTTTTTTTGGTTGGCTGTGCTTTTGTGGAGGTCCTTCAGGAACCACACATTGCTTCGCTCCCTGGGAATTTATTGATATTGCCTGGAGCATTGGCCAGAGCCGGTTGTTCGAGGACAACATGAGGCCTTCACCCTGCTTGCCTCCAGGGATGAATGTTCTGCCTCTGTAGCACTCCTATTCCCCTATGATCCTGGTAGTTCAGGGTAAGGTTGTTACTATATCTCTGATTTTCCTGTGTATTGCACTACATCTAGATTAGCAGATCAGTCTGAAAAACTTACTTTGACTTGTAAGGTCAGCAAATTTTTGATGGAAACCTTTGATAGAGAATGAGTATGCAATGCTAAAGTATATCTGACTTTTGATCTAAAGTTTAAAAGATATAGTTTGAAGCCTTTAAATTTATAATTTATTTAACTGATAGACACAGTTGGGTGGGGTGAGCAGATGATTAAGGCTTATATGGCAGTGAGGAACTGAGCTGTTAATTTCCAGATATTCTAACATTTGTGGGTTATATGTAGTTGTTTTTTTTCTTTTTCTTTTTTTTAAAGTTGTAGAATTTTGTAGAGAATATATAAAGTTGTTCTGGGGACTTCATTGAAACACATTTTCAATCTGAAATTTTCTCAGATAAGTTTTTGGTTTGTGAATATGTTACTAAGTCTTGCATATTATATATGTAAATAATAATCTCAACAGGATGTTATGTGATCGATTTTTGCCATGTATCTTTGTGCTTTTCCTTGTATTAACTTTGGGCATTGAGGTTTACATCGTGAAAGATAAAATTACGTTGTATTGAGGAGGTGTTTGATAGGAGAGTGCATTAAAATGCTGTTTTCAATATTTTAATTAGCAGTGTTGTTACTGATTGTCCAAAATCCTTTACTCAGCCAGAGAGTAGCGTTTCAACCCTTTAAAAAGTATTGTCCATGTTGCAGTGTGTTTCATCATTTATTTTTCTTTCTTCATTTTCAGGTTGAATGCACATTTTGAGGTGAATTCAGATTGCTCAGTCTCTCGAGCGGAAATGTACTCTGAATACCTCTCAACCTGCAGTAAATTAGCTCGAGGTGGAATCCTAACATCAACTGGATTTTATAAATGTCTTCGGTAAGGTGAAAAGTCTAAAGAAGAATAAACAGGAGATTGTGGATGCCTAATGCTAATCTGCAACTTCAAACTTCTTTAGGGAAATACCTACTCTCAAATGAGTTTTAAAGACTGCTCTGATCTGTTAGCATTTGGAATTTTAAGTAAAAAAAAAAAAAAAAAAGTTTGATAGTTCAAATCAATAGCAATTATTTTGTTCTTTGTAAAGACTTTGTTAGAGCTTGCTGTATGTGTTTGGCCATATATTTCTTCCACTTTTAGCTTTTGGGGGTTACAGTTTTCATTTCTCTTGTCCATTGTAAATGCTAATTCTGGTGAACCTTTCAGTCTCCAAGGAGGTAGTCTTCTAAAAAAAGCATCTGAGCATCTCACTCTGGTGAGAAGACACATGACAGGCTGCAACTCTGCAGAAACAGAAACAGATGCTGTCACCAAATATTAGCCATTGAAAAATACTCTTCTGTTTGAAAAATAGAATGGAGATTTCCCATGCCCATTCCTTCTCTTTTTGGCAGAGGTTGAACCCTAACTGACTAACATTAGTATCCTGGATCTAGATTTTGCAGTTAGGTACTCAATGAAGTATTTGACTTCTTAGTTTTTGTATATATGTTTGTCTTTGTCCTCTCTACGTACAGAACAGAGTCAATGTGCTAAAAATGAAAAGAAAGAGGAAAAAAATAACACTGTGAAAGGACTGAATTTTTGTTATGTATATAGCTGTATGTTTGTGTTTGGCAGAACTGTCTTTCCAAATCACACAGTGAAGAGAGTAGAGGATCCAAATAACAACGGGCAGGCACATATACACGTAGTAGGAGTTAAAAGGAGAGCTATACCACTTCCCATTCAGATGTACTATCAGCAACAACCAACTTCTGCTACCCCTGTCGTCCGGGTTGATTCTATTCCTGATGTATCTCCGTCTCCTTCACCAGCAGGTTCTTTATCTTTTACATTATATTTTATGTGGCAGCCATTTTTGTTGCTTCTGAAACTAGGTAAAACAAAGTAAACTTCAGTGAAAAGAAGTTTTTAGAAACTAGTTGTTTAATTTTTTTGTTTAATGCTTTATAGTGTTGGATGATAGTGTTACTAAGTAGTATCTGGGTAGATACTGCCTAGCATTTGACACCTAATCCCTAAATTTGCAAGTCACCAGACAAGCCACTCTTATATCCACCACTAATCCGGACATGCTATAGCTGAGTTTAGAAACTACTTCACTTGGCTGTAATGATAATTTCAAATTTGGGATTTTTGATTCTTTATATTTGTGTGTTTTGCTTTGAGGTGTGGGGGTGGGACTGTTTTGGTTTGGTTTGGATTTTTGCATTAAGATTTCTGATTTTTTTTATTTCATTTGGGTCAACAGGAATCCCACATGGACCACAAAGTGTAGGAAACCATTTTCAGAGGACCCCAGTTAACAACCAGTCTTCAAATCTGACAGCAACACAGATGTCTTTTCCAATTCAAGGTGTTCACACTGTGGCGCAGACTGTTTCTAGAATTCCACAAAATCCTTCAGTTCACACACAGCAACAACAAAACGCTACCGTGACTGTCATTCAGAATAAAACTCCAATTTCCTGTGAGGTAGTCAAGGCCACAGTAATACAGAGCTCGGTTTCCCAATCTGCAGTTCCTGTTACTATTGCTGTAGGTGGAGCAGCACAAGCTTCTAATCAAAATCACAGCAGTGCAGGACCACAACCATCTGTTGCTGTTGTCAGTTCTCAGACTTTGCTTCACCACCAACCTGTAATTCAACAACAGTCTCCACTACATGCAGTGGTACCAGGACAGATACCTTCAGGCACTCCTGTTACGGTAATTCAACAAGCTGTACCTCAGGGTCATATATTTGGCAGAGTACAGAACCTACCAGCATGCACTTCAGCAGTTTCACAGGGTCAACAGTTAATCACTACATCGTCACAACCTTTGCAGACTTCATCTCAGCAGCCCTCTGCTGGTAACCAGCAACAAGACACAGTCATCATAGCACCCCAACAATATGTCACAACCTCTGCATCCAATATTGTTTCTGCCACTACAGTACAGAATTTTCAAGTTGCAGCTGGGCAGGTGGTTACTATTGCTGGTGTCCAAAATCCACAAACTTCTAGGGTAGGGTTTCAGAATATTGCTCCAAAGCCTCTACCTTCTCAGCAAGTCCCACCTACAGTGGTACAGCAACCCATGCAGCAGCAGCCGCCACCATCCCAACAAAGTGTAGTGATTGTAAGCCAGCCAGCTCAGCAAGGTCAAACTTATGCACCAGCCATTCACCAAATTGTGCTAACTAATCCAGCTTCTCTTCCAGCTGGGCAAACTGTCCAGTTGACTGGACAACCAAACATAACTCCATCTTCCTCACCGTCTCCTGGACCAGTTACAAATAACCAGGTTCCTACAGTAATGTCATCTCCATCTACTACTCAGTCACAAGGACCCCCTCCTACTGTCAGCCAGATGCTTTCCGTGAAGAGGCAGCAACAGCAGCAACATTCACCTGCGCCATCACAACAACAGGTACAAGTACAAGTCCAGCAACAACAACCGGTACAAATGCAAGTTCAGCCACAGCAAGCTAATGCAGGAGTTGGTCAGCCTTCGTCTGGAGAATCTAGTCTGATAAAACAGCTGCTTCTTCCAAAACGAGGCCCTTCAACTCCTGGTGGTAAGCTTATACTCCCAGCTCCACAGATTCCTCCACCTAACAATGCAAGAGCCCCTAGCCCTCAGGTGGTTTATCAGGTGGCTAATAACCAAGCACCAAGTTTTGGAGTTCAAGGACAGTCTCCAGCTCAGCAGCTATTAGTTGGACAGCAAAATGTTCAGCTGGTCCAGAGTGCAATCCAGCCCCAAGGGGCAGTACAAACAGTACCCATTTCTAATCTACAAATATTGCCAGGCCAGTTGATCTCAAATAGCCCAGCAACCATTTTCCAAGGGACTTCTGGCAACCAGGTTACCATAACAGTTGTGCCAAATACTAGTTTTGCTACTGCAACTGTGAGTCAGGGAAATACAACTCAGCTCATTGCTCCAGCAGGAATCTCAATGAGTGGAACACAGACAGGAGTTGGGCTTCAGGTGCAAACACTTCCAACTACTCCAGCACCTCCAGCTGGACAATCACCATGTGCTGCTGCTCCTCCATTCAAAGGTGATAAAATAATTTGCCAAAAGGAGGAAGAAGCAAAGGAAGCAACAGGTTTACACGTTCATGAACGTAAAATTGAAGTTATGGAAAATCCCTCTTGCCGAAGAGGAGCTGTGAACACCAGTAATGGGGATGCAAAGGAAAATGATATGCAGGTGGGAAGTCTTTTAAATGGGAGAAAGTATAATGACTCCAGTCTACCTCCTTCTAACTCAGGGAAAACTCAAAATGAGGCCAATCAGTGCTCACAAGTCAGTAACGGGCCATCATTAGAATTGGGTGAGAATGGAGCTCCTGGAAAGCAGAACTTTGAACAAATGGACACACAGGAAATTAAAAGTGATTTGAAGAAGCCCCTAGTTAATGGAATCTGTGATTTTGATAAAGGAGATGGTTCTCATTTGAGCAAAAACATTCCAAATCACAAAACTTCCAATCATGTAGGAAATGGTGAGATCTCTCCAGTGGAACAAGGGAATTCAGATGTCATGCAGCAAGAGACTGCTAAAGGTGATCAAGGGGAAAGGATTTCTAATGGACCTGTATTAACTTTCAGTAGTTCACCTGTTGTAAGCGGTACACAGGAAGCTGCAAAACTGTTAACCCAGCAACTTAGTGGTACCAACACTGATTTACCTAATGGACCTTTAGCTTCAAGTTTGAATTCAGATGTGCCTCAGCAACGCCCAAGTGTAGTTGTCTCACCACAATCTACAGCCTCTGTTATACAGGGGCATCAAATCATAGCAGTTCCACACTCAGGACCTAGAGTGTCCCAGTCTACCCTGTCATCTGAAGTTCGGTCTACTAATGGCACAGCAGAATGCAAAACTGTAAAGAGGCCAGCGGAGGATAATGATAGGGAAACTGTTCCAGGAATTCCAAATAAAGTAGGAGTTAGAATTGTTACAATCAGTGACCCCAACAATGCAGGTTGCAGTGCAACTATGGTTGCTGTGCCAGCTGGAGCGGATCCAAGCACTGTAGCTAAAGTAGCAATAGAAAGCGCTGTTCAGCAAAAGCAGCAGCATCCAACAACATATATACAAAGCATGGTCACACAGGTAGGTTAAGCAAACTTTTTGTGTTTATTTTACCAAATATGGTTTGTAAAAGAAACAGATATGTCAAAATGTAAATTTGCTATTCCAATATTATCCCCCATGTGGGATTTCAAATCTTCATAAAATCAGTTAGTGTGCTCCTACTTAAGCTGTTCTGATACTTCTCATTCTGTTTTTGATGCCAGTTATAGTAGTATAGTTTAAATTTATTTAAAAGGATTAAAGTCTAACAAATTGCAACTTGATTATGCATCAAGGGAAAACCCCTTGTGTTTACTTTTCTGTTATTTAATTGCTTTGTTATTTTGAAGGTTAAAAATAGTCCTTTGTATTTTAGAATCTTAAAATATTTGTTTTATCATTTCTTGCTCTCAGAGTTGTCCATATCTTGCCTCCTCACTTAGAATAGGTGTTCTATTAGGTGGCAGTCTCTACTTTTGTGTAGTGTTTTATATTTTGTTCTTACACATTTTGTTAGTAGCTCACATAAGTATATTTCTGAGGAGTGACTTTCAAATTATTTCTGTATATATATTATAAAATGTCTCAGTTGCTTATACTTCTACCACTGTCCTCGAGCTTACTGAAAAAAGTTAAAGTTTTTGGGTTTGGAGATCCGTAAAGGATAATAAATGTTTCAGTTTAAATTTATTCCAGTCAGTAGAAAATCGAGTTTGTCCATTGGTCAAAAAGGATGCTGTTTCTTTCCACCATAGGTTCTGATTCTGCAGTCCTATCTGATGGACTCTACACAGGCATAATAATCTGTTGCATGGATCAGGTTGGAGGATAGTGGTCTTAATTTCTTTTTGAGATTAAACTTTATTTACCTTTATAAGTGCAAGCTTCCTCGTACCTCACCACCAGTGTAGGCTATAGTATGTGTCCATTCTTAATATGACATTTAGCACCTACTGTACTATTGTAAATAGGAGTATTCCAGTTTGCACATCTCAGTACCATTTTCCAGGAAAATTCCTGATTATATTCAAAATTCTTACATTCTCTAGTTATTTTAGCACAGCATATGGTCAGAAAGTCCCTTAATTTATGGATAATTCATTTTAAGAAACTGTTTCATATTCTGAATTAGAGCAAAAGAGATATTCACTAATTTGAGGGTGGTAAGAGGAAGACAGATTGTGGAAAGAGAGGGAAAAATCAGAGAAAACTTTGTTTGGGTTAGTGTTCTTAGGCATTGAGTTAATAAACTTTTTTTACTTGATAATTGTTCATTTTTAGTATTTAGTAGATGTAGACTTATGGACACAGAGCTATAACTAGAATCCACTTAAGCGGATACCTGCTTAATCAGGGTGGTACTCCTGCACTGTCATTAAGTTAGACTTTTACTGAAATCTGTCTGATGCCTTAACTCTTTAGACAAGAAATCTCTTTAGGTAATGATGAATAATTTTCTTTTAACTGTGAGAATACTTTGTGAAAATTTTGCAAATCTAAATGAAAATCAAATATGTATATTATTCTGATTGACACATGATCTTTGATTTGAATAAAAGTTGTTTGATGACAAAAGAAAATTGCCAATGTGTAGCATAAGGGTTCACCAGATTTTGGTAAGTAATATCTTTTCCCCAAAATGGATACATTAGCTATGCATTGCTTAGAGTACAGAGTGTGGGTGGTTTTTGGTGTTTGTGCAGTTTGGGGGTTTTGGATTTTTTTTTTTGTTTTTTTGTTTGTTTCGTTTGGTTTTTTGAGTACCCGCATTAAAGATCCGATGAATATAGAAAATGTTGAACTGTCTTATCAAGGATTGACCTGATTGTTTTTAACTAAAATAATTGACTGTGGATATTTATGCCCTAGACAACGTAGCTGATCCGAATTAGAAAATGTTTCTCAGAACTGTTAACAGACAGTCATTCTTTCAGATTGTTGAGGAAGAGAGTGAGAGAAAAATATGTATGATTTTTTTCCCATTTGAAATATATTACTTGTGGTTCTGCCATACTACTGCTATACACTTTAAAAAAAAAACAACAAAAAAACACCCCATCCTTTTTTGAGGTAGTTTTTATTCTTCTGCCTCATTCTTAAGGCTAATATTTCGTCATGGATATTTTTAGTAAAAGTCATGGGCAATAATGAAAAATTCACAGAACCCCGTGACCTGTCCCTGACTTTTACTAAAAATATCCATGACAAAATGGAGAGCCTGGGCAGCTCCAGGGGCCCTCTCTGCTGGCGGCTCTGAGTTGCAGGGAGCACAGCCTCCTGGGGCGGCAGGGGAGCGACGGAGATGGAGAGCTCTGGGGGCCCACCCTGCCACCCGTGGAGGTGGCTGGGAGCTGCGGGGTGGCCAGGAACTCTGGGGGTCCCCCTGGGTAACATGGAGGCGGAGAGCTGCGGGGTCCCCACTGCTGCCCATGGGGTGGCTGGGAGCTGTGGGGTCCCCCCCGCCTCCCTTCGGGGCGGCCAGGAGCTGCGGGGGGGTCTGCCTGCTGGCACTGGCTGAGGTCACGGAAGTCTTTGGAAGTCACGCATTTCGTGACCTCTGTGACTAAATCGCAGCCTTACCCATTCTCATTCCCCCATTATTCCCTACTGCATTTCTCCAACTTTCCACAGAATCATGCTGCCAACCGCCTTTGTCAAGTGAGATAAAGGAACACACAAAACCTCCACTGAAGCTTCTATTAGTTAGTTTGGTCGATAAACAAAGAAACTCAAAAGATGATTTGCTAAAAGAGGTTAAAATAGGGAAAGAACACATTAAAAATTACTTAGACTAGTTAGATATCTTCAAGTCACCAGGGCCTGATGAAATACATCCTAGCATACTCAAGAAGGTGACTGAAGATATCTGAGCCATTAGTGATTATCTTTGAAAAATCTTGGAAGATGAGATTCCAGAGCATTGGAAAAGGGCAAATATAGTGCCCATCCATAAAAAGGAAAATAAGGACAACCCGGGTAATTACAGACCAGTCAGCTTAACTTCTGTACCCAGAAAGATAATGGACCAAATAATTAAGCAATCAATTTGCAAACACCTAGAAGATGATAAGGTGATAGGTAACAGTCCATATGGATTTGTCAAGAACAAATTGTGTCAAACCAACCAAATAGCTTTCTTTTACATGGTAATAAGCATTGTGGATAGCGGGACAGCGTTAAGACTTGGTATATCTTGACTTTAGTAAGGGTTTTGATACTGTTGCACATGACCTCATAAACAAACTAGGGAAATACAAACTAGATGGAGCTAATATAATGTGGGTGCATAACTGTTTGGAAAACTGTTCCCAGAGAGTAGTTATCAGTGGTTCACAGTCAAACTGGAAGGGCATATCTAGTGGGGTCCCACAGGGATCAATTCTGGGTCTGGTTCTGTTCAATATCGTCAGTGATTTAGATAATGGTATAGAGAGTACACTTATAAAGTTTGTGGACACCACAAGTTGGGAGGGGTTGCAAGTGCTTCGGAGGACAGGATTCAAATTCAAAATGATGTGGATAAACTGGAGAAATGGTCTGAAGTAAATAGGATGAAATTCAATAAGGACAAATGCAAAGTATTCCACTTAAGAAGGAACAGTCAGTTGCACACATACTAAATGGGAAATGATTGCCTAGGAAGGAGTACTGCAGAACGGGATCTAGGGGACAGAGTAGATCACAAGCTAAGTATGAGTCAACATTGTAACACTGTTGCAAAAAAAGCAAACGTTATTCTGGGATGTATTAGCAGAAGTGTTGTAAGCAAGACACAAGAAGTAATTCTTCCGTTCTACTCCGCACTGATTAGGCCTCAACTGGAGTACTGTGTCCAGTTCTGGGTGCCTCATTTCAGGAAAGATGGGGACAAATTGGAAAAAGTCCAGAGAAGAGTAACAAAAATGATTACAGAAAACATGACCTATGAAAGAGAAGTGGAAAAGCGGCATGATCTATGAAGCAGCATTACCTATGAAGGAGAAGCGGAAAGCAGCTCGGGCCACAGGGACGTGCTGGCCGCCGCTTCCTGCAGCTCCGATTGGCCGGGAATGGTGAACCACAGCCACTGGGAGCTGCGAGGAGCTGTGCCTGCGGACAGTCAATGTAAACAAAATGTCTCACGGCCTGCCAGCAGATTACCCTGATGGGCTGCATGCCGAAGGTTGACGACCCCTGTTCTAGGCTTTACAGTGACACATAGGGTGACAATCCTGGAGTCTTATTATATAGATATAGGATTTGATTTTGTATTGAAATATCGTGTTTATTGGGTTGTCTCAAACAGACGCATGTGACACACATGTCGGTGTTTATCTCTATTTGCATCTGCATTTAGCCGGTCCTAGGTGTAGCCTGAAGGGTGGAGGGAGCTGGCATCTTACTTTGGTGGCTTTCTCTCCCTTTATTTACATGTTTTCTGTTTATGGGTTGTTACTTCCCTGAGGCATTGTGCTGGACTGGTGCATGAAGAAGGAAAAAGAAATGAGTAATTTACTTACGGCTTTTTTTTTTTTTCCCAAAGCTCCCACAAAACATTTGTTGAACATAACCAAGTTAGTTTGTCCCAGTTGGCTTTATAGAATGCTCTAATGTCATGTCAGATGCTTGGATGGGAGAAAATTACACTTAATTACCTATGTGGCTTTTTAAAAAAATCAGTCCCTCCCTCACCATCATCACCCCTCATAAACAGACACTTCCATTTTTCTTAAGGCAGCCCACTTATAGCATCCTTGAGTGGGAAGCAGGCTGCTAAAATTGTGAGCAGGAGTATAAACATTGGCTCCAATCTTCCATTGATCAGTAGGCTGAGTTTCCATGCACCAGAAAGCAGGTGCATAGCCCCAGGAGACATAATTCATTCCTATCCACAGAGCAAATGAACTGCTCAGCTGGAGCTACTAAAATACAGAAGCTCTTCATTTGGTTGTCATTCACTCCAGAAGCACACTGATGCAATTAGATTTGAACTTCAATAATCTACTATCATTAAAGAGGAAATTTATTTTAATTCCTGTCCCCCTACCCTACCCCTCCCTCATACCCCCCAAAATCCTGCTGTTTTTATTTTCCACATGTGAGCTACCTGTGATAAACATCATATTTTGAGAACATTGAGTACATAAGGTGAAATTTTAAAAAGCGCTAAGTAACTTAGGCTCCTAAGTCCTATGACTTTGTCTGGTAAATGACGGCAGTGTTTTTGAAAATTTTGCTCATATAACTATTCACTGCACAAGTAGTGGTACACACAAACACACACACGTGTGACAATCACAACGTGCATGTGTGTATGTGTGTATCTATATATTATTAGGGAGCAGAAGTGTAGAGTAAGGACCTGATCTTGAAAATAGCTCTGCATGAGAACAGGGGTCCCCCATACGGAGCTGCATGAAAGACTGGGCCTCAATTATTATAACTCAATAGATCATGTATTCCATTTTGTAAAATTTAATCGTTACCGGTTTTACTAGTTCACTGTGTACCAGCTGTTTTGTTTTTTCCTACCTTTATTTTGTCTACACTACATTTTAGCCACTGTGCTAATGCACTGGTATTAACCATGATTTGCACTCCTGCAACTTGCTCCAGCTGACTTACTCCAGCTGACTGTTCTATTGACACACAACATCTAAAGGGTTTGCACTTGTGTAGCTGCGCTGGTGGCTCAAAACCCAGTATAGACCCTTTGACTAGAGTAGTCATTTTAAAAGTGAGGTGTTTCGGTAGGGTAGACTGCTGAATTTTGTAGAGGCTGGGTCCTTTGTGTTTGTGCTTACATTTTATCTAAAACTGAAATTTAAAGGATAGTAGGAGGCATTATTTCGAAGATGGTATTTACAATTTTAACAGAGTTGCCTGAGGTTGGGAGGTTGATTACACTGAAATATGAGACATGGATTGCAACATGAATTAAAAGAATATAATGCTTTATATGCAGTGTGGTTGTAGCTGTGTTGGTCCCAGGATATTAGAAAAAGAGCTCTGTAAACTCAAAAACTTGTCTCCTTCACCAACAGAAGTTGGTCCAATCAAAAATATTACCTCATCCACCTTGTCTCTCTCCTATGCTTTATATTAGGGCTGTCAATTAATCACAGTTAAGTCACGTGATTAACTCAAAAATTAATCACAATTAAAACAATTAATCGCACTTATAACAATAGAATACCAATTAAAATTTAATAAATATTTTTGGGTGTTTTTCAACATTTTCAATATTGATTTCAGTTACAACAGTGCTCACTTTATATTAGTATTTTTATTACAAATATATATATTGTAAAAATGATAAAAGAAATAGTATTTTTCAGTTCACCTCATACAAGTACTGAAGTGCAATCTCTTAATCGTGAAAGTGTAACTTATAAATACAGATTTTTTTTTTTTTTTGGTTACAAAACTGCCCTCAAAAACAAAACTGTGTAAACCTTTAGAGCCTACAAGTCCACTCAGTCCTACATCTTATTCTGCCAATCGCTAAGACAAACAAGTTTGTTTACATTGACGGGAGATACTGCTGCCTGCTTCTTATTTACAACGTCACCTAAAAGTAAGAACAGGCATCATTCGCATGGCACTTTTGTAGCCGGCGTTGCAAGGTATTTACATGCAACATATGCTAAATATTTGTATGCCTCTTCATGCTTCGGCCACCATTCCAGAGGACATGCTGATGATGCTCGTTAAAAAAATAATTCGTCAATTAAATTTGTGACTGTAGGGGGAGAATTGTATTTTACCCACTCTGTTTTACCCACATTTTGCATATATTTCATGTTATAGCAGTCTCGGATCATGACCCAGCATGTGTTCATTTTAAGAACACTTTCACAGCAGATTTGACAAATGCAAAGAAGGTACCAATGTGAGATTTCTAAAAATAGCTACAGCACTCGACCCAAGGTTTAAGAATCTGAAGTGCCATCCAAAATCTGAGAGGTACGAGGTGTGAAGCACGCTTTCAGAAATCTTAAAAGAGCAGCTCTCTGATGCGGAAACTACAGAACCCAAACCACCAAAAAAGAAAATCAGCCTGACTCAGATAATGAAAATGAACATGTGTCAGTTCTGTGCACTGCTTTGGATCGTTATCAAGCAGAACCCATCATCAGCATGGAAGCATGTCCTCTGGAATGGTGGTTGAAGCATGAACGGACATACGAATCTTTAGCTTATCTGGCATGTAAATGTCTTGCAACGCTGGCCACAACAGTGCTATGTGAACACCTGTTCTCACTTTCAGGTGACATTGTAAACAAGAAGCAGGCAGCATTATCTCCTGCCAATAGTAACCAACCTTGTTTGTCTAAGTGATTGGCTGACTAAGAAGTAGGACTGAGAGGACTTGTAGGCTCTAAAGTTTTACATTGTTTTATTTTTGAATGCAGTTTTTTTTTCATAATTCTACTTTTGTAAGTTCAACTTTCATGATAAAGAGGTTGGACCACAGTACTTGCATGAGGTGAATTGAAAAATACAATTTTTTTTTTACAGTGCAAATATTCGTAATCAAAAATAAATATAAAGTGAGCACTGTACACTTTGTATTCTGTGTTGTAATTGAAATTAATATATTTGAAAATTTAGTAAACATCGAAAAATATTTAAAATAAATGGTATTCTATTGTTTAACGATTAATTGCACTGTTAAACAATAGAATACCATTTATTTTAAATATTTCTGGATAACAGCACAATTAATCCCAATTAATTTTTTAATCGCACGATTATCGCGATTACTTTTTTTAATCACCTGATGGCCCTACTTTATATTAATCCTGGAAATCTTTGTGTGGCATGAACTGTACAGTAAGGCCCTGATCCATTAAAGTACTTAAGCACTTTGAGCATTTGAATACTCCATCAAAGTCGATAGGGTTTAAACACGTGCTTAAAGTTGCACATGTGCTTAAGTGCTATCCTGGATCGGGGCCCATATGAATGTTTGTTTTAAAGCATGGAATATGCCATGCTACATATTTTCCCTTCTTTGTATGCTTTAATTTATAATCCTCAGGAGGGTGCCATCATAAGGTCTTACCTCCAGCTGGGTGGCTGAGTGAACAAACAGCTGCTTTCAAAGTCAGCATCAATGGTTTAGCTCAAGGTGTGTGCTTTGAGAATAGTGCAGCTGGCGTTGTTATCCCAGGACGCCAATCATATCTGTTTCCATCACTACATATTTGAGTCTTTGGCACAGGGAGAAAGATTCATAACTCTGTTATTTAAATCCTGCTCATAATCTATAGCATATGTTGATTCCTGTTATGGTATCTTCACTTGCTCTCTTAAACAATCAGCTTGTTTAACAGTGAACATTTTGTAACTGCTATAGTTAAAAGTAACACCTAAGATTATTGTAACTGTAAGAATTTAGCAAAACAGTTTTTCTCAGTTTCACTTTGTGTATTTGAGAATGCTTTCTATACAGTCACTTTCAGTGTTCCCCCTGAATACAGTCATAGATTCCAAGGCTAGAAGAGACCACTAGATTATCTAGTCTGACCTCCTGAAAGGCAAACTAGCAGAATCTGCTGTGCCACAGTGCTGTGTAAAAGGAGCTAATTAAAACAATCCTTCAATTAGGCCTTGTCTCTGTTGTGGGATCAGCCCTGATTCAGCCATTGGTGGTCAGCAACCCATGTAGCTCAGCTTGTTTGAGGAGGGGTAAATTAAGCTAGCCAAATCTTGGCTTTGCTTGTCTAAACCTGAGGATTTGCATCAGTGCACCTACACCTTCTGCAGGCCACCAGTGACTAAATCCCAAGTAGATAACAGGTCTTGGCAATGCTGAAAAGACCATTGTAATTATCAACAGGGGAGTAAAAAAAGCCTTATTAAAATGTTTCAGTTGCTATATATCTCCCTGAAAGTGGCTATATTTCAGTGCTGAAGTGATTCTAGTATGTCATTTATTAGTTTTAAGCCCCAATCCCACAACTTGTTCCATACTATTGGACTAACCCCCAGGGAGTCAGTAGGTCTGTGTGTGGTTCCAGGGGCTTTCCTGTGTGGAACAAATTCCCATTCACAACAAGTTTGTAAGGCACTTCAGACCTTTTTTGGATGAGAGGCACTAAATAAATGGAAGATAGTTTTACTGCGAACACAATACTGTATGTACTCCCCAAATAGCATAATCTAAATGTAAAAATAAGTAGTTCAATTGTTAAATCCCAGAAGACACACCAAAGGATGATCCATTCTCAAACCCCGAGCCTATAAATACTTAAGCCTGTCTACACACAGCTTTATAGCAATATGACTAGGTTTAGTTAGAAGTGTGATTTTTTTTGTAAACTGTTGTAGTTATACTGGTACAACCCATAATGTTGATTGAGTTATACATGGTGCCTTGGTATATTGATATATCTTATTCCCCTTCCCATATAAGCATCTTGATACCTGTATACATAAAGCAGTACAACTTTTGTGTGTAGACTAGGCATTAAGCATGTGAGTAATACCACTAACTTCAGTGGAACTACTCATTTAAGCACCTGCTTAAATGCATGCAGAATCAGGACCCAAGTCAGGGCAGTTGTTGTAGTTTAGCTTGGGTGGAAGTTAATTTATTTTCAAGGGCACATCTTGATCTGTGTTTCAGTTAGGGTTGCCAGGCATCCAGTTTTCAACCTGACTCCTGGTTGAAAAGGGACCCTGGTGCCTCTGGTTGGCACTGCCGACTGGGTCGTTAAAAGTCTGGTTGGCAGCTCAGAGGAAGCCCGGGATGAAGGCAGACTCCCTACATGCCCTGGCTCCATGCAGCTCCCCGAAGCAGCTGCCAGGTTCTTGCGGCTCCCAGGCGCATGGGCGGCCAGGAAAGCTCCGTGCACTGTCCCTGCCCGAGTGCCAGCTCCGCAGCTCCCATTGGCTGGGAACCGTGACCAATGGGAGCTGCAGGGATGATGTCTGTGGGTGCAAAGGCAGCGCACGGAGCCTCCTGGCTGCCTATTCACCATGGGGCTGCAGGGACCTGGCGGCTGCTTCCTGGGAGCCAGGACCCCGAACTCCCTCCTGCCCATCCCAATCCCCTGCTCCAGCCCTGAGCCCCCTCCCGCACCCAAACTCCCTCCTGGAGCCTGCACCCCGCCCTTACCCCAATCCCCTACCCCAGTCCTGAGCCCCTCCTGCACCCCAAACTCCTCATCCCTGGCCCCACCCCAGAGCCCACACCCCAAGCTGGAGCCCTCACCCCCCCACACACCCCAATGCCTGCCCAGAGTCCCCTCCCACACCCAAACTCCCTCCCGGAGCCTGCACCCCGTTAGATTAAAACTAACATGGATATGCCTACGCATGCTACAGTCACACCTTTACTTTGCAGTGTAGACGTACTGCTTCTGCTGGCATTTTGGAAGTAGTGCCTCCTACAAGAAATGATCTCGAGAATTTGGGCATGCCACTGTTGTGTTCTTTATTACAGACTGAATAGGTAGTGAAGTCTATAGTTACAGTTGCCCAACACTTTCCATTATAGGATGATGTTTTCATTTGCTTATAACTTTGCCAAACTTCAGAAGTTTGGGCTGAAATTTTCCATGTGAGGTATTTGTTTCAGACAGATTTTTAAAAAATTTCTGGTAGATCGCTTCAGCCATTTCTTATAATGAAATGAAGGGGGGAATATAATTATGTTTAAAAATTGTTAAACCTGTTTGTTGAGAGCTCTAATGCTTTCATGCTTTGGAGCAGGGACTTGAGCGGGGGGAGGAATAGCTCAGTGGTTTGAGCATTGGCCTGCTAAACCGAGGGTTGTGAGTTCAATCCTTGAGGGGGCCATTTAGGGATCTGGGGCAAAAATTGGGGATTGGTCCTGCTTTGAGCAGGGGGTTGGACTAGATGACCTGCTGAGGTCCCTTCTAATCCTGATATTCTATGACTCTATGAAATTTTGCAGGAGAGATTGATTATTCTGCCTTTTGTCGTCCCCATGAAACTGCCAACATTTGGCCAAATTATAGTTTGCTCAAAAATCTCGGTTCCCACATGCTCAGTAGATTTCTGTTAGAATTTGGCAGCTACATTTTCCAATGATTCCATCTCCATTTCCAGCTCCATCTCTTCGCTGCTCCTTTGTGCTGACCAGACTCTCACATATGCTATCTCTACAGAGGAACTGAGCATGATCCGTCCCTGGGCTGTAGGAGCTGCTGTGTCACCAGGCATAGGAACTGAGAGCGGGGAGACTCTTTCCAGAGCTCTTAGTGCTCCCCTGGTGGTAGCCAGGCAGCATGGAGGAGAAGGAGGAAGTTGCCTAAAGAAATGCAGAGGCATGAGGAGCAGTGTGGGGGAAAGGGGAAGAGATGCAGGGCAGGGGGACAGCAACAGGAATTCAGAGGGAGAATAGGAATCGGTGGGAGGTGTGTGTTAAGAACAGGAGGGAGAAGATGGGGGCAGACGACAGAGCAGAAACAGAGTGGGTGGGAAGAAGGGAAGGAGCGAGGATAGGAGAAGAGTGTGGGAGGGCAGGAGCCACAGAGTGGGGAGGATAGGAATGGAGTCAGGAGCCAGGCAGGGATGGGGGAGGGGAAGGAAGATGATCAGGAGCCAGTGGGTTAGCAGCTGTTGGTGGGGGGAAGGGTGCTAGGAGCAGAAGGGTCTGTAACCATTAGAGAACACTCCTCTATACAACCTGGAATTGAACCCAGAATTCTGGAGTCTCTACATTCCTGATGATCTAGCAAATAGCTGTGAAAACCCACTGCCAAAGTATGTGTGTCTATCTCAGGGGCAGGCAAACTTTTTGGCCTGAGGGCGCATCAGGTTTCTGAAATTGTATGGCTGGCCAGTTAGGGGAGGCTGTGCCTCCCCAAGCAGCCAGGCACGGCTGGCCCCCGCCCCCATCTGACCCCCCCACTTCTCACCCCCTGACAATCCCCCCGGGACTCCTGCCCCATGCAACCCACCCTGTTCCCTGACGGTCCTCCGGAAACCCCTGCCCCATTCACCCCCACGCTCTGAGTCCCCTGACAGCCCCTAGACCCCCCGCCCCTAACTGCCCCCCACTGCCCTATCCAACCTCCCCCTCTTCCTGACTGCCCCCCCAGGACCCCTGCCCCATCCAACCACCTCTTCTCCCTGACCGCCCCCAGACCCCTCGCCCCTAACTGCCCCTGCCCCTAACTGCCTCCCACCACCCCATTCAACCCCCCCCCTCCTTCCTGACTGCCTTCCTGGGACCCCACCCCCATTCAACCCCCGTTCCCCGCCCTCTGAGCACCCTGCCCCCATCCATGCCCCTGACCACTCTTTGAAGTCCCCTGCCCTCTATCCAGCTCCGCCCCTGCTCCCTGCCCCCTTACTGCGCTGCCTGGAGCACCGGTGGCTGGGGGCGCGGCTGCACCAGGACAGGCAGCCGTGCTGCACAACACAGAGCACCGGGTCAGGCCGGGCTCTGAAGCTCCGCCGCCCAGAGCATTACGCCGTGTGGCGGCATGGCTGCGGGGGAGGAGGGAACAGCAAGGGAGGGGCCGGGGGCTAGCCTCCTGAGCCAGGAGCTTAGGGCCCGGGCAGGGCAGTCACACAGGCCGAATGAGGCCTGCAGGATGTAGTTTGCCCACCTCTGGTTTATCTCCATCTAGTGTTAGGTCCACATAGAAGATAGCCTTCTACTGCTACCAGATACTCCATGAACTCAAGTGGTAGAGATCTGTATTGCGTATCTAAAGATCCCAACCCTACTGGTGACCTATTTGGGGATTTAATATGGTTCCGCAGGATTAAATTTCTGTTTTTCAGTTTTTTTAAATTTAGGAAATTACAGTTAAAAAGATGTTAAAAGAATATTAAGGGTGCGAAGTCTAGCAACAAACAAGGTGGGGGTTTACAGACAAGTGTCCTTCATTACAGAACCCTGACTTATTCTGGAAGCACAGCCTGTTCTGTATATTGAATGAAGCAGGGGTCCTGTGGAAAAATGTAATTGTGTAATTAAAGACTGTATCATAATCCATATGCACAAGGGGGGCAAATTAAGGTTGCATGGGCAATCTAACTTTTGAGTGTTTGATTTTGCAATCTTAATTTTCTTTTAATGTTGTTTAATGTCATTCATATAGTGTCCACTTGAATTTGCCTACAACATAAGGTGTTTTGTGAGGATTCATTGTTTAGTACTTGTAAAATAGCTTTGTGATTCTAAGATGAAAATTGTTATATAATCTCAAAGTTATTCTTATTTATGAATAGTTGGACATCAATGCCTCGTCTTCAGTCAGCAGCAGACATATTTTTTTAACTCATGGACCATAGGCGCTACATACATTTCATAATGTTTTTTTGTAGTCTGTCCCCTTCCTGTCTTTCATGGTTTGCAAATTTATTTTTGTTTTATTGTTTTGGCAATTCCAGTAGTGCTTACCTGTGGTTTGCCAGAATTGGTATTTCCTGAGTAACTGATGAGTACTCTATATGGTACCTGCAAGCAACAGCAGAGAAAATCATATAAGTATAGTTTACAAATGAAACATGTTAAATAGTTTGTTGATTTCAGTTCCCATAACACTAATCTAGAAATACTGAGAAATGATGTTGAAAAGACTTAAGCAAAGTATTGTACATAATTTTTGAAGGTGACTTGAAAATGAAAAGAAAAAAATGAGCCTTGTCCTTTTTCTCCCTCATGATGTACACATTGCTAAAGAGGAGTACAAAAGAATAGTGCAGACATGTACTAACAAAATCAGAAAGTCTAAAGCACAAAATGAGTTAGAACTAGTAAGGGACATAAAAGGCAATCAGAAGAGGTTCTTTAAATACATTAGGAGTAAGAGAAAGATGAAGGAAAGTGTATGCTCTCAACTGAGTGGGGTAGGAGAGCTGATGGCATCAAGAAAGCTGATGTATTTAAGCCTATTTTGCTTCAGTATTCTCTGAAAGGTTAATGGTGTCCAGATACTGAACACGAGTAATATTAACAACAAAGCAGAAGGAATGCAAGCCAAAATAGGAAAAGAACAGGCTAAAGAATATTTAGATAAGTTAGATTTATTCAGATTGTCAGGGCTTGGTGAAATTCATCCTTGAGTATTTAAGGAATTAGGAGAAGCAATCTTGAACCATTAGCAATTATCTTTGAGAACTCCTGGAGGACAGGTGAGATCCCAAAAGACTAGAGAAGAAAAACACAGTACCTATCTTTATAAAGGGGGAATACACAGGATCTGCAGTATTATAGACCAGCCAGCCTAACACTGATACCTAGAAAAATACTGGAACAAATTATTAAACAATCAGTTTGTAAGCACCTGAAGGATAATAGAGTTATAAAGAGTAGCCAGCATGGATTTTGCAAGGACAGATCATGCCAAACCAACCTAATTTCCTTCTTTGACTGGATTACTGGCCTAGTGGATGTGGGGAAACAGAAGATGTGATATATCTTGATTTTAGTAAGGCTTTTGACACAGTCCCACATGACATTCTCATAAGCAAACTAAGCAAATGTTGGTTAAATGAAATGACTATAAGGTGAGCCCGCAAGTGGTTGAAAGACTACCTGGAGTAGTTATCAGTAGTTTGCTGTCAAAAGTGGGATCCCACAGAGATCAGTCCTGAGTCTGGTATTGTTCAATATTTGCATTAATGACTTGTCTAATGGAGTGGAGAGTGTGTTTGTAAATGTTGTAGATGACACTAAGTTGGGAGGGGTTGCAAGCACTTTGGAGGACAGGATTAGAATTCAAAATTACTTTGACAAATTGGAGAATTGGTCTGAAATCAACAAGATGAAATTTAATAAATACAATGCAGAATACTTCACTTGTGAAAAATCTAATGCACAACTACAAAATTGGGAATAAATGGCTCGATGGTGGTATTGCTGAAAAGGATCTGGGGGTTATGAATATGACTCAGCAATGTGATGCAGCTGCAAAAAAGGCTAATATCATTATTGAGTGTATAAACAAGAGTGTTGTGTGTGGTAAATGTCGTGCTCTGCTCAGAATTTAACAGGCCTCACCTGGAGTACTCTGTCCAATTTTGGGCATCACACTTTAGGAAGGATGTGGACAAATTGGAGAGAGTCCAGAGGAAAGCAACAAAAATGATGAATGGTGTAGAAAATCTGACCTTTGGCGAAAGGTTAAAAAAACTGAGCGTGTTTAGTCTTGAGAAAGGAAGACTGAGAGGAGTAACAGTTTTCAAATATGTTAAGGGCTGTTACAAAGAGGATGTGATCAATTGTTCTCCAGGTCCATTGAAGGTTTGACAATAAGTAATAGGCTTAATATGCTCCACAGAAGATTTAGGTTGATAGTGGGGAAAACTTTCTAACTATACAGGTAGTTAAGCTCTGGAAATAGGTTTCCAAGGGAGGTTGTGGAATCCCATTATTGAAGGGTTTTAAAAACAGGTTGAGCAAACACCTGTCAGGGATGGTCTAGTTTAGGTGGGCCTGCCACAGCACAGGAGGCTGGAATTGATCACTTCATTAGGACTGGAAGGGACCTCTATTTCTGTGATTCTGTATATAAAGGGAAGTCTGAAAGGTGGGTTTATTTGGTTCTTTTACACACACTGCTGTTTTTGGTTTTTAACCTTAGGAAAATTAGGAGTGTCAAGTTTTTATTTTTTGAGGAGTTCTCATTGAAGGTCATCATGAGCTCTTTTAGCATTAAATTAAACAAATAAATTGTTGAATTTCTGTTGTTCAGAAAACATACTCCTTTTTGAGGGTAGGGGAATGCACAATTCAGCCTTTCTTTATATATCATAAAGAACAAAAAAGGCACATACCGAGTTTTAAAAATGACCTGTAAAGGGAAAAAAGATCATTTTTACTCATTTTTAAAAACAGTCCCTTGAAACACTGGGGGGTGGAGGGTGGGTTTCCGTACTGAAATGGTTTTACTTTCTCTTAAAGCACATTGTTATGTTATATGGTTGGTTAGGAATGCTAGGCTTCTAGTATTCTCTATAACGGTACGTAAGCTAACTTTTTTACAGGAACTCAAAGAATCTTTGCTCGTGTGGAGTCCATGAGAAAGTCCTTTCGTCCTCCATGCACTAACAAAATCACACTGGGTGAATTTTACATTTGAGAGAGAGTGTCGGGGTGAGATTTTTCAAAAGTGGTAGTAACTTTTGATACCTCATTTTTACCTACCTAGTTACTGACTTGTAAAGATAGTGCATTGAATCTTCTGTGAAAGGGTTCAGTTTAGGTGTTCTAGGTATATTGGGTTAGTGAACAATATTCCTTGTAAGCAGAACAGAAAAGGTCTAAAGCAGGGGTCGGCAGCCTTTCAGAAGTGGTGTGCCGAGTCTTCATTTATTCACTCTAATTTAAGGTTTCGTGTGCCAGTAATACATTTTAATGTTTTTAGAAGGTCTCTTTCTATAAATCTATAATATATAACTAAACTATTGTTGTATGTAAAGTAAATAAGGTTTTTAAAATGTTTAAGAAACTTCATTTAAAATTAAATTAAAATGCAGAGCCCCCCAGACCGGTGGCCGGGACCCAGGCAACGTGAGTGCCACTGAAAATCAGCTTGTGTGCCGCCTTCGGCACCCGTGCCATAGGTTACCTACCCCTTGTCTAAAGTATGTTCAGGTCTCCAAAAATTGTGTAACTCATACTTTAAACTACACTCTCGAATAATTAATAATATGACTCTTCACTATAAAGTTACCACTCCTGTATAGCTATTGCTAATGTGCATGTTTTGTTTATTGCTAAAGGTAAAAAAATTTACTTTTTAAAAAGCTGCCTATGTAGATGCTGCAGAAGTAACCAACTATTGTGTTCCTCTGATTCATAATTCAGTATTTGAATTTGTGCATAAATTACAGCAATTTAAGATATCAGAAGAATCTGTACAAAACATAATTCAAGGGTTATCAAATAATATTTTCCTCTAGTTTCACTACTACATATGTTACCACTTACTCAAAGTTCATTGGGTTAAAATCTAAAACTTCATTGTTAATACAGTGTAGTATAAAAAGCAATAGAATAAACTGGAAAGTGTGTGTTTTTATCTTCTAGTATGTTGTTTTAACCCTTTGTGTTTGAAACTTTTCTACAGAGTACACCTGTGACACCAGTACCAACAGTGCAAGTACAGGGCCAGCAGATCAATTTGCAGCCTTCTTCATATCCAATACCAAGTCAACATGGCGAGCAAGTGAAAAAACCTGGACAGAACTTCATGTGTCTGTGGCAATCTTGTAAAAAGTAAATAGCTCTTTTATTTAACAACAGTTTACGCTAACATATTGCAGAGGCTCTTATTTGGAATATAATCCCTGAAATTATTATCTGTTCTCTTTCCTGAAGTGTGTCTACACTGTATCAGTCATCTGATGAGAGAAAAAAATATTAAAATTTCAAAAGAAGTTGGAGTTGAGGTGGAGGGAGTGCAGATTTGCAACTTCTCAATACCATTTTTCAAAGCAGCTAATGTATACATTGTGAATTGCTTTTTATCTAAAGTTACTTCAGTGAAGACTAAAATATTTGTATGTAATTATGTAAGTCACAATAACTGTATTCCCTAATTTTGAAGTTCTGCATTACAAATATAGGAACAGTTACTCTTTTCTTTTTATTCAGCCAGCTTTGAAACATTAAATGTGTTCCTTTCTCATATTTCCAGTTTTGCAAGGGGTGTGCACCTTTTATGCCCTAGCCAAACTCCTGTTTTAATTGAGTGCTTTGGGGATTCGGAAGCAATTAAATGAGACAAATCTCTGACTCAAGTTGCTTACACTCTAAAATAGACAACACAGCTAGGAATTGTTTTTAAAAAAATAAAACAAGAGTGAGGAAGAAGGGCATGCTTGGATGAGCATTACAGAAGTGTAAGAGCATAAGCAAATTGCTACACATGCTTCTTGACAGTTCTTTTTAAAATAATATATCAGATTTAGGGTCAATGTCTAGAGTAAATATGGGGTGAAAGCTGATGATTGAAAGATAATAGCAAAATGTAATGGTGATTTGGAAGGAAAGAAGAGAGGTTGCGTAACACGGGTTTGAAGGAACTGGCAGTGTCATGAGCGAAGATGTGAGAGCACACTTAGGAGGAGACAAAGGGAGCTGAACTGATTTGTCAGAATGTAGGGTACGCTCAGGGCAGTAGTATGCAACTAGGGGTGAGACATTAGCATGTGGAATTGGGATGACTCTGAAGGTGAAGATGAGGCATATGAATTTGATATGGAGGAATACTGAAAGCTAGTTACTGTCTATCTACGAAAAATTTCTGTGGTGACTTCAGTTTGATATTAGCAAGACAAGGTGGGTGAGATAATATCTTTTATTGGATCAACTTCTGTTGGCGGAAGAGACAAGCTTTTGAACTTACATAGAGCTCTTCTTTGATGTGGTATTCTTAATTTTCTTCTCTAAGATCTCATAAAAATCCATTGAAATAAATGGAAAGACATCAAATGGGTTTTGGATCCGTCCTCTGAATAGTACTTTGTTCTTATGTGCAGTTAAATAACTGCCATGTTTCCACCTCAGAGGTGACTGTGTTTCATTGGTAGGTGATATAATTCTTGTACTTAAAAAGCTTGTGAAGGCCTTTGAGATCCTTTAGAATGACAGATACTATATAAATGTAAGATAATATTATGGACTATTATATAAAGATGAATTCAGACTATCTTAGAAATGTCTTCTCTTTTTTTTCTAACAATAAATGTATCTATGGAGCCATGCTCCTCTGATGATATGATCTTGAATGGCATCCAGGATCCTTATTAATTACTTGATTACCAAATACTTTATTTTTTAAAAAAGCTCTGCTATTCAGCCTGGGTTGCATATACTATGAGTACAGTATGCATTGATGAGTAATCCTTTGTTCCTTTTTTTACAATGGAGTTTTCAGGAGCCATACATCTACGAATTTGTTTCTCAAATATCTTCTTCATTCTGGTAGCTTTTCACTGTTAAAATTGACCTTTAGTGTCTACTTTGTTTAAATATATTTTGCTACATTTTCTGAAAAATGGTCTGTCTATATATTTAGTGTTAAGTTATCTGTGATTTATTTATTTTATAGCATAGATCTTTCTCGGTGTATTTGGTTTTTAGTATGAGTTTTCGGGTGTGGTCCTGCAGTTTCAAAAGGTCCTCTGAAGTACATTTGGAAGATGTAACCGATACTACTACTTTGAGTGGCTCTGCATCTTTACACTTATGGGTACTGTGTCATCTTGTGGTGCCTTATGGTAGAACCTTGCTCCCAGCAGTGTCTGTTAGAGCATTCTCATACCCCCAACCCCTCCTCTTGGCATCTCCCGAAGTCCTGAGACAAAGATATATAAGGGACTGAGCACCCTTTACCACCCCAGTTCCTTCCAACCGCTTTCACGGACAGAAGTGAACCACTTCGGTATCTTCGGATCCAGAGTCTTTTCTCCTTGATGTTTGTTTGTTTGTTTGTTGGGGTTAGTTAGTTAGCTTAGTGTAGTTAGTTTGTTTGTTTTTTTTGTAAGTCAGGGTTATAGCGGAACTGAAGAAGAAGTCAGGTTTTAAATGATGTGCATCATACCCAGATGTCTTCCCGGCGTCAAATGACCATGTGCATCAGGTGCCTGGGAGAAGGCAACTTTCCTTCTGCATGTTCCATCTGTTGGACCTTTATACCCAGGGCCTGCAAGGATAGGCAGATTTCTCTACAGGTCCTGCCACTTAAGGAGGCCATTGAGGCCAGACTCTCAGGATCAGGATGTTCTTGGGATCCAGGGTCCAAGAGACCTCCAATTCCTTCCTTTCATTACATAAGGGCCCCAGTCCTCTTATTTTGGGGTCATTCAAAGGCACCAAAGTTACCACAGCCCCCTTCATATCAGTCCTCATAAGAGAAGGCATTTTAAGTTGTAGTCTAAATCCAAACGCCATCTCTGAGTTATCCTTCTCACAAAACACCAGACTGCAGATTTGATGGGACGTTCAAGAGTCAAGAACCATTCAGTCAGGACCTTTCTACCGTTTTGTTTAGAGACAGGCTAGCTCATTTTTATCGGCACTTGGAGATGAATTACATTGGACCAGTGGGTTATAGAAATGATAGAAAAGGGCTATGACGTACAATTTGAGAAACTACCCCCTAACAATTACACCCACCTCTCCCTTTTCAGGGACCATTCTCACAAGGATATTCTTCTTTTGGAAATAAATAATTGCTTCTGACAGGCAGTCAAAAAGGTGCCAGAACATCTCAGAGGTTAGGGGGTTTATTCACAGTATTTTCTGGTACAGAAGAAAGATGGTTGGAGGGGTTCGTGTAGTCTTGAATTTAAGGAACCAAATACGTTTGGAAATTTGGTTCCATATGTTAACCTCTGCCTCCATAATCCCTTCCCTTTCCTTTTAGATTTGTTCACGACTCTCAATTTAAAGTATGCATATTTTCACATTTCAGTAAGTCTCATTCATAGCAAAAACCTGGAATGTGTGGTGACAAGATGCCATTTCCAATACAAAGTGCTGCCATTTGCCCACTCAGCAGCACCCTGAGTATTTACAAAATGCCTCTCTCTGGTAGCTGCTCATCTGAGAAGGCAAGATAGTTTTGCTTACGTTTATTTGAATGATTACCTATAGAAGGCCACTGCATACAAGGACCCGTTAAGCAATATTGCCGTTACAACCAATCTATTGTTGGACCTGGGTCTTCTCATCAATACCTCAAAATCAAATCTATGCCAGACTCAGAAAATTCTGTTAATAGGTTCTATACTCGTGCAAGGGAGGGCCTTTGGACCAGAGGACTGGTTTCTGAGGTTGAGGTAGTGTATTTGCAATGCTCAGGAGTATCCATCTAGAAAAATAATCTTTTTTTCTGGGTCTCATGGTGACAGCTACATATGTGACTCCTTTTGCCCATCTGAGAATGAGGCCTCTACAGCACTGGATGTCTCACGTTTATTTTCAAGTCAGGAAAGTTTTCACTTGTAGGTCATTATACCTCCAAACATCTTACTTTCCTTGGAGTGGTGATTAATTAATATGAATGTCTTCAGAGACATTCTGATATCTGAATCATCTGGCTGTTCGAGGACATTGTCTCATCAGGAGAAGATTCTGCAAATCAATGTGTTGGAGTTGAGCCATTTGTCTAGCCCTCAGATCATTCCTTTTTTGTGAGCAGGGAACAGTGGTTCAATTAGTAATGGGCAGTACTTCTGCAATGTGTTAGTCAACAAGCAGAGGAGAGCTCACTCTTCTCCTCTTTGTGCAGAAGCAATAAGGTAATAGGATTGTTGCATCCTCCACAGTGTGTTTCCATTGGCCCTGCATCTGGCAAGAGAGAGCAGTGTGACTGCAGACCATCTCAGCAGACACTGCCTCAGACGTATGGGTGGTCTCTGAAGAAGCAGTTGGTTCGTGACATATTTGCTAGATGGGGTCAAACAGATGTGGACCTGTTTGCAACAAGGTTCAAAAGAAGTGTCACCTCTTCTGCTCCAGAGTTGGCAGGGATAGCCAATCTCTGTCAGATGTTTTGCTTTTTCCCTGTTCCATTGATCCAGCATGTGGTAAGGAAAATACATCAGGATAGGAAGAGGATGATTCTCGTCGTCTCAGCTTTGCTGTGCCAGCAATAGTATATCAATCTCCTCCAACTGTTCGGTGGAGTCTTCATGCATCTTCCTCTGTCGCCAGATCTGTGTCTCAGTAGGAAGGGAGGATTCTTCATCTGGACCTACAGTCCCTCCATCTGATGGCATGGGTGATTGGACTTTGACTCTATCTGATCTTCAGTAGTCTTGTTTCTTGGCTGTTCACAATATGCTGATTAATACTAGGAAGCAGTGAACCAGACAATGTTACAAGTCAAAGTGGCCCAGATTTGTGACTTGAATGACTGGCAAGGGAAGCTCTCCTGCTTCAATATCCATACTTTGTGTTCTGTAATATTTGATGTTTTTAAAGTCTGAAGGGTTATGTAATTCATCATTAAGGATTCATTTGGCAGCAATTTCTGCCTTTCATACTTGATGGTAGATCACTGTTTGTACATAATATTATTAAGATGTTTATGAAGGGCTTATCTAATATGTATCCTCCTTTGAGAGAGCCTGTCCCTTCTTGACATTTCAGTTTGGTTCTAGCCATGCTGATGAAACCACCCTTTGAACCTTTTGCTGAGTGTTCTTCACATTATTTTATCTATTAAAATGTCTTTAATTGTTGCTATAACATCTGCCAGAAAGATGAGTGAACAAAATGGTCTTATGGCTGATTCTCCATTTACTATTCTGTAAAGATAAGGTTATTTGTTGGCTTGATCCCAGCTTTTTGCCAAAGATGGTTTCTGATTTTCATGTCAATCAGTCCATCAATTTGCTGCCCCTCCCCTGACCACATTTTAATAAGGGTGAATTGGCTTTGCCTACTTTAGGTGCAAGGAGGGTCCTGGCTTATTAGTTAGACATAACTAAAAGTTTTCATAAATCATTCTGATTGTTTTTGTTTTGTTTCTTGTGCTGAAAATCACATGGGATATGGCCTTTCTTTTCAGACCATTTCTAGATGGCTTAAGCAATGTATTGTTGAATGTTATTCCTTGGCAGAGATTCTAATATGTGGGACAATATGATCACATATCATTAGAGCCATGGCAGCTTCTTTTGCTTTTCTTAAAAAAGTCCCTTCTGTGGAGATTAGCTGAGCTGCTATCTGGAGTTCTGTTCATAAGCATTATGCTTTAGACTTGACCTCTAGGAGAGATGCTGGATTTGGTAGAGAAGAGTTTTAGCCTTTATTCAGTTAGGACTCTGTCCCTGCCTCCAGGTTATTTCAGCACTGCTTATCAGTTTAGTCCATAAGTGGGAATATGCAGAGCCACTCGAAGAAGAAACAAAGGTTACTTAGGGCATGGCTATACTGGAAACTTCAAAGCGCTCCCGCGGCAGCCGCTTTGAAGTGTGAGTGTGGTCGAGCGTGAGCGCTGGGAGAGAGTTCTCCCAGCGTTCCTGGTGATCCATCTCCACGAGGGGATTAGCTCCGAGCTCTGGGAGCGCAACTTCCAGTGCTCGGAGCCTCTTTACACTAGCACTTTAAAGCGCTCTGACTTGCTGCGCTCAGGGGGGTGATTTTCACACCCCTGAGCCAGCAAGTTAGAACGCTTTAAAATGTAAGCATAGCCAAGCCCTTACTTGTAACCAAGTTCTTTGAGATGGCTCTGCATAGTCACACCTTCCTACCTACCTTCCCCTCTTTTGTCAGAGTGCTAATTGTTTACTGTTCTCTGGCATTGCAATGGGACTAACTGAAGTGATAGAGGATGTTCTGCTCCTTATATAGCCTCGCTCCTGGGACATCTTGAGATGCTATGGGGAGGGGCTGAGGGCCTGAGAGTGCTCTAATGGAAACTGCTAGGAGTAGGTTCTACTGTAAGGCACCACAAGGCTGCACAGTACCCAGAAGTGTGACTATGCAGAGCCATCTCAAAGAACTCCAGTTACTTACTTTAATTGGAGTTCTTTGAGATGGCTCTGCATAGTCACACTTCTGGATACTGAACTGCCTCTAGCCCCACCTCCCCACCCTGCCTCAGTCTGGTAGGTGGAATATGAGGGGACATGGAGGACTCTGCAAGCCTCACTTTAACTGTAAAAGAGTCGCTTATGGCTCATGAGCCACAGTTTGGCCACCCCTGCACTAGAATTTTGCATCATTAGCTATCTTGAGTTAGCTGTCTTATTGTAAAAAAACACCTCTTTTAGCGGTGAAGGCACAGCCACATTCTCTGTGCCCCCCTCCACACACTGAAGTTAAATGATTTCTGGAAAACAAGCAGCATGTGTAATGCAGTGAAGAGAATCAGAGTCGTAGAGTTTAAGGATAGAAGGGAACAGTAGATCATCTAGTCTGACCTCCTGCATATCCCAGGACACTAGCACCTGCACACTAAACTCAACAGTCAAAATGAAATCAAAGTATTACATCCCGCAGGAGATTAGACTATTATGTGCCACAGGCAGAGAATAGAATAGACCACCAGTGCTTGGGGCCCCTGCAATGGCAAGGAAATGATTAAATGAAATATACCATAAGCCTGGCAGGTGACCTCCACCGATGTGCTGCATAGGAAGGCAAAAGATAAAACCAAGGTCACTGCCACTCTCACCTGGGGTAAAATTCCTTCCTGATCCCACATGTGGTGATCAGTTAGACCCTGAGCACGTGAGCAAGATCTAACCAGCCAAGAATCTGAGAGAGAGAATATTCTGTGCCACCTTAGAGCTCTGGTCCACCCCACCTATGTCCCATCGCCAGTTGTGGCCATCCCTGATGCTTCAGTGGAAGGAGATTTTTTTTTAAAAAAAACCTTCCAGAATACACTAGTGGGGGGTGGAGGGATCCCTTCCTTACCCCTGTTGGTGGCCAGCTGAAGCATGAGCTTTAGGAACATATGATGCAAACTAGAATTGGGCCCTATTGCTGCTGAACCTTGCCCCCTGTTATCACAAGCAACCCCCTCCTACAATTATACTCATAAATTTGTCTAGCTCTCTCTTATAACTAATTAAATAGTTTGCTGCCACAACTCCTATTGGGAGGCTGTTCCAGAATCTCACCCCTCTGATGATTAGAAACCTCCTAATTTCCTACCTGAATTTGTTCATGGCCAGGTTATATTACCTGTTCTCGTGCCAATATTGTCCTTGAGCATAAACAGCTCTTCACCCTCCCGTAATGTGTTTATAGAGAGCAATCATATCCCCTCTCAGCCTTTTTTTTTTTAGACTAAACAAGTCAAGCCCTTGCAGTCTCCTCTTATAAGATAACCTGCTCTTCCCTGATCATTCTAGTAGCTCTTCTCTGCACCAGTTCCAATTTAAATTAATCTTTCTTGACCATGGGTGACCTGAATTATACATGGTATTCCAAATGAGATCTTAGCAGTGCCTTGTACAACAGCTTTAATACGTCCCTATCTTATACCTCACCTAATGCATCCTAGGATTGCATTTGCCTTTTTCAATCAGACCAGTAGAGTCCACTAGCATTTTTATCTCTTGACTTTAGATTCTTGGAGAATAGCTTTATGGAAAAGAAAATTACTTCCCTATGAATATAGTTGCCTTTTCTAGCCTTTTATAGCTGTATCTATAGTTACACAAGGACCCTTCCTTTCTGCCTTTTTGGAAGTTGATTCAACCTGCTACTTAGGTTAAGGATTAGGTTGAAAAAAAACCTACATTCACATGAGCAAATGTTATGCACAAAAACTTAACCAGCGTCTTGAGACAAGTCTTTGTTAATTAAGCAGTGGATCTACTCTTCGTTCCCATGCAACAAAAATCATAACTCTAGTACGTGTATCTGTAAATTATATTAAGTTTGAGAATTCTTTGGAAGGTGACTGTTCTTTACCTGATGTATCTACAATGACCTATTTTGTAAATAAGCATCTAGATGGTAGTTTAAAGGTGCATGCATCAAATACACTATATAGCAGCAGTTATAATCTATTTTAAAATATGTTGTAAAATCATTATGCAATGTTACTTTGTCTTTGGTAGCCACTTTACTGAGTTAAGTCAGCATTTTAATTCTTTTTTAAAAAACCATGAAAAATGTTGTTATCTTGCCAACTTTTATTTCTTTTAAACCTAATATATTTGGAGTAAAAGGGACATTTCAAACCATTAAATGCTGACATAACTTTAAAATATTTAAAATAACTTCGAGAGAAATTTTGTTTCTTACAGATTCGTGGTGTCTCAGCCTTGAACACAATTTTACAAAGAATCATAAGAATCTTTATACAAACTAGACTTGTGTTCCACCCAGTCCAGTATCTTGTTTCTGGCAGTGGCCAGTACCAAATGCTTCAAAGAAAGGGGCAAGAAACTCTAGGGGACAATTATGTCATAACCTGCCAATAGTGGTTAGCAGTTTTCTTATGCACTGAAGCATGAGGATTTATAGCTCTTCTAATTTTTTTTATCCTGTCTAATCAGACTTTGGCTATACTCATTATCTTTATCCCAATCCTGCAAATACATACATGCTCATCTTTAAACACATGAGCAGTCTCATTACTATGAATAGGACCAGTCACATGCATAAAGTTAAGCATGTGCATGGGTGTATGCAAGATTGACACCTTAGTGACTATTCCAAGTTTTTGGCCTCAATGATATCTTGTGGCAATGAGTTCCACAGGTCAGATTTGCACAGTGAAAAATTATTTCCTTTTTCAGTTTTAAAGTTGTTGCCTTTCAGTTTGTGTTCCCCTGTTCTTGTTTTACAATAGAGGCTAAATGAGAGCACATGATCTACCTTCTCTGCACCATCATTTTATGTACCTTTATTATATTCCTTCTTATTAATTTTCTTTCTAAACTAAAGAGTTCCCATCTTTTTCAGCTCTCTTCATACAGAAGTCTTTCCATGCCTTTAATCATTTTCACCACTCTGTTTCCACTATATTTTTTGGAGATAGGTGAAGAGAACTAAGAACTACATTAGGGAATTTATATGGAATTTTAATCTTTTTCTAGGGTGAGGGAATTTATATGGAATTTTAATCTTTTTATAGGGTGATATTCTTCTTCAAGTAGTGTCCCTATGGGTGCTCCACTGTAGGTGTGTCTACATTCCTGTGCTGCTGAGCAGAGAACTTTGGTAGCAGTGTCCATTCAACCCGTGCACGTGCTGCTCCTTGCGTGCCATGATGCTAGCCACTGTGCGTGGGCAGACCCTCCTCGGTTCCTTCTCAACCGCCCTTGGCTAGAGATAGAATTACAGCTGTCCATTCTTGGATCATTAACTCTTTTAGAATTGCTAATTTTTAGTCTCCTTTGTAGCCTCTTTTCTTTCTTTACTTTGTAAACATTTTATTTTGGCCATTGCCCCCTAAAAAAGAAAAAGTAAAGGACTTTGTCTTTTGACAACCTCCTGAGAAGGGAGACCCCCCTGGACAGAAGATGGTCGGCTTCCCAGCTTCAAAAAGTGCCTCAGTTAAAAGGAATCTATCCCAGTGACTGGTGGACACTTGCAGTGCGTTCACGCCTTGGGAGAGAAACACGTTCCACAGAAGTGTAGCTTGTGTTAGCAACTGAAACTCAGATCCAGGAAAGACAGAGAACTGAGGCTCAAACTCCAAATCATGGAGTAAGCCCTTCAACTTCCTGCGTTTCAGTGGGAGCCCTCACCGCAACCCTCTACTTCAAAGGAGGAGAGCCCAGAGAGATGCCCATGAGCTACTCACATAAGGCCTCTAAGAAAAGGTCTGTGAGTCCCCACAGCGAGCCCTGATTGAGCTGAAAATGATCTCCGACTTGTTCAGTATCATCGGTACCAATGGCACTGAAGCCATCTACATCTGGTACCCAGGGCACGCACTGTACCAGACTGACTGAGCAAGTCGGGTTGCCTATGGACCCAGTGGGCACAGACAAGGAAGTACTGGTACCGTTGAGGTGCAAAAAACGTAAGATCCACCCCGGGAAAGGCTCTGTTGGTACAGACATTGACATCAGTACTGCCTGTGGTATGCCGGACACCAGCAGGCCTTGCTGTCAGGTCCACATCTCCAACACCATTGGTACAGGCATCCAGTCATCTCAGTACTGACAACCACCACCAGTACTGATGCCTTCCGCACCACCAGATTTACGGTGTGCAACGGACCTTTTGGTGTCTGACGCCCCTGGCACTGGGTTTATCCAGAGCCCTTGACTTGCCAATGACTTCCCTTTTCATTGTCAGGGTCAGAAAGTGAGCAAAAGGACGTGATTTCCTGCCACTCTTCTCACCTGCCCAGTTCCACTGTTGACATCAGGCATATCGTCCTCCTGATCCACAACCTCCCTGGTTTGGTCAGCCATGATACCAACCACTGGGTTCCTTCCCATCACAATGGCCACACTTGGATCTCTGGCAGGCTCAAAGATAACAGGCCTCCCCTTCCCTCTAGTATGACCTACCAGCTACTAAGGAGGCACCCTCCTTCAGTTGCTACCTTGAGGGCTTCTGATCCCCCATAGCGGGCAAGGGAGGGACTGGAGGCTGAAGTTGAGGAGGAAGTTACTCCTCAAGCCCACTTCTCATCATCATCACCAGATGAGACTGTGATGCCCCCTCCGCCATCTATGGCAGCTGACTTTAAACTGTTGCAGGACCTGGCACAGAGGGTGGCAGAAGTTTTACAAATACCACTACAAGAGGTGACTGAGTCACACCACAGGCTGGTGGACTTTTTACATTCTTGCACCTCGTCCAGAGTGGCCCTCCCTCTGAATGAGGCATTCCGGAGACAAAGTCATATAACAGACCCCTGTGTTGGTCCCACAAACATGCAAGCGGGCTGACAAGAAATATTACGTGCCAGTGAGAGAAACGGAGTTCCTCTTCTCACACCCATCTCCTAATTTGATCATTGTAGACATAGTCGATTCCAAGAGCCACCAACACTAGTTTAAATCCACCCCTTATGACCGGGACTGGAAGCGCTTGGACCTTTTTTGGCAGGAAAGCATAAAAGTTGGCCACCCTCCAGTTCCACATTGCAGACTTTCAAGCCTTAATGGCAAAATATGACTATCAGAACTATGCAAAACTCAGTTCTTTTATTGAGCAGCTTCCTGATTCTCGTAAGGAACAATTCAAGGTCATAGTCAATGAAGGCCAACTGGTGGCTAAGACATCTCTCCAGACTGCACTTGATGCAGCTGACATGGTGGCATGTTCGATATCAACTGCCATTGTGATGAGAAAGGCCTTGTGGCTTTATCTATCCGGCTTTCAAAAAGAAGTCCAAATGACTGGGACAAAGCTATTAGCTGAGAAGATCAGCACCTCGCTTCACACACTAAAAGATCCCAGGGCCACTCTTCCATCCCTCGGGATCTATACACCTGAGTACAAAAGAAAGTGTAGCCCCCAGCCAACATTCAAGCCTCGCTCATCACACTATTCATCTCAGTATTCATCACAGAAATCATATGAACCTCAGAGGAAGCACAGGTTACCTAGATGGAAAACATCAGGATCTTAGCCCACTTTCTCTCAACCCTCAACCTCAAAGCAGTAGTTTTGACTGGTTGGTCAAGGTGCTCGTAGAATATTCTCCTCCTCATTATTTCACTCTGTAAAACCTCACCCATACCTTCAGAGACCATTTCACCCGTTCCACAGCACCTGGGAACAGATAACCTCCAGCAAATGGGTGCTGGAGATCATCCGAGATGAGTACTCCATCCATTTCACCTCCCTTCCACGTCCCAAACTCCCGTCTCCATCCCTCTTCAGGGACCTTTCTCATGAGAGTCTACTACATTAGGAGATAAACCATCTCCTCAGCGTAAGAGTCATAGAGCAAGTGCCAACAGATCTAAGAGGCAAAGGCTTCTATTCTCATTAGTTCCTGATCCTGAAAAAAAAGGGGTTTGGAGACCCATACTTTATCTCAGAGTACTCAACAAATTTATCAAGGCTCAGAAGTTCAAAATGATAATTTTATCAACAATTATTCCAGCATCAGAGAAAGGAGATTGGTTCTTATCCCTCAACCTCCAAAAGATTATACTTCCACATTTTGATTATACCAAGTCACAGATGTTACACTAAGCCAAGACCACTACCAGTACAGAGTACTCTCTTTTAGCCTCTCATCGGCCGCTCAGAGTATTGTGCAAGGTCCTCTCAGTAGTGGCAGCCCAATTATGCTCATGGATTTATCCTTACCTAGAAGATTTCCTTCTCAGGGCACATTCCTTCACCGAAGCCCAGTGAGTCACCCAGATCACACTGGACCTGTACCATAATCTGGGCCTACAAATCAACACATAGAAATCAACATTAACATTGATACAGAGGTGTTAGAATTCAGAGGAGCTGACCTCAACTCCATCCAGGTGAGGGTGTTCCTCCTATATCACAGATTTCTCAGTCTCTCCATGCTGCTAGAGACAGTGCAATCCAGCCCCCAATTTTCAACCAGACACTGCCTCTAGCTCCTGGGGATATGACCACAGGCACATCAGTTATAGCTCATGCCAGACCACGCATGAGATGCCTCCAAGCATGGCTCAGTTTGGTTTACAGGCCAAATAGAGACAACATAAACAAACTGCTGTCAATGCCCACCAAGGTCAAGCAATCCTTGGACTAGTGGAAGGACCAAGTAAATGTCTGTACGGGAATCCCATTTGTTCAGCCTTCCCTATCATTACTCTTGACCACCGATGCATTCCTCATAGGATGGGGTGCACATCTCAATGATCTCACAGTTCAGGGCAAATGGTCACCATCCAAGATGTGCCTTCGCATCAACCCGCCCGAACTCAGAGTGGTCAAAATGTGTGTGTTTACTTCCTCCCGCTGATCACACACACAAAAGTCATGACTGATAGAACTGACAGGGAGGCACTAGGTCATTCTCCCTATGCATGGAAGCACTAAAGCTATGGAACTGGTGTGTTTCCCACAATGTCATACTATCAGCGGCCTACCTACTTGGAGTACACAACATAACAGCAGAGAGTTTCAACCGCAAATTCCCACACGACCACAAATGGGAGATAGATTTGATAGTTCTCCACAACATATTTTGACAGTGGGGGACACCGACAATAGACCTGTTCTCTTCTTACCAGAACAAGAAATGTCCACAGTACTGCTCCAGAGCGGGAATCGGACGACACTTCGTGGGAGATGCTCTCCTCCTCCCATTATACAAGGGCCTTCGTTATGCCTTTCCCCCATTCCCTCTAATACTGAAAGTCCTGTTGAAAGTGGAAAGAGAAAAAGCAAACATACTGATTGCTCCCACGTTGCCCAGACAGACGTGGTATCCTTACCTGTCACAGCTGGAACTATGTCCCCCGATGACTCTTCCAATCATTCCTTACCTTCTATCACAGAACAAGAGAGAGACACTCTCCATCCGAACCTGCGTATTCTGCAGCTCAGAGCCTGGCTCCTTCATGGTTCCAGTGCATAGAGACATCTTGCTCTGAGGAGGTACAGGAGGCATTATTGTGCAGTAGGAAAGGACCTACTCATTGTACCTACCTACAAAAAATGGAAAAGATTTCAAATCTGGTGCCAGCCCAAAGGCGTCATCCCGAATGCAGTCACCCTCCTGGTAGTCCCAGACTATCTGCTGACTCTCAAGAAGTCTGGACTCTGCTGACTAAAGGTCCACTTAGCAGCAATTGCAATCCTCCACCAGCAGGTAGGATACTCAATCTTCTCTCACCCAGCTATGAGGTTTCTCAAGGGCAAAGCGAACCTTTTTCACCAACCCAGACTTCTGACCCCACAATGGGATTTCAACCTATTGTTAAAAGGTTTGACTGGACTGCCATTTGAATGCATGACCACTTGTTCCTTAACTCACCTTTCCACAAAGATTGCATTCTTGATTTCCATCACCTGACAAGAAGGATAAGGGAGATAGTGGCTCTGATGGCACACCCTCCCATCCCTCTTCACAGTGTTCTTCCCTGACAAAGTCACTCTCAGGACACATCTGAAATTCACTTTCAAGGTGACTTCCGCTTTTCATATGAACCAGATTATCCAGCTTCCAACTTTTCATCCCAGACCTTGTCAGGATAATAGAGAAGCCATCCTCCATATGCTCAACGTGTGGAGAGCCTTAGCCTTCTATCTGGACAGGACAAGAGCTTTTAGAAAATCTCCGAGACTCTTCCTCCCCATTACAGATAGGTCAAAAGATGCAGCAATTTCAGTTCAAAAACTCTCCAAATGGTCCAAAGGAGCCATAAGGAACACCTCTCCTGGGACCAGGCAGGCACCAATCCTCCTTTCCAAAAAGTGGGGAGAGAACCTCTTCTTGGGTGCATGCCTCCAAAAGCCTTAAGGAGGAGTCCCGTACCACTGTCCCAGCACCAAAATCCAAGTTGGCACCCACCATCTTCCCATTCTAAGGACCACACTCCATCTGGATATGCTGGCACTGAGCATTTTGGCACCATCTGCATTGGCATCGGGGGTTGAGGTACCAACTGTTCCCATACTGAGACTCCTTTTCTCTACACAGACAACTTCCTTGGCACTATTGTGATCTTTGGTTCTGGCAGTGCACTATCTGTGTTGGCAGAGCTTTTGTGCATGGCACAAAGATAATTTTCTGTGGGGCTGCTACCGGACTCATCTCTCATTGAGAGGCTACAGGAGATTATTATCAAACCACCCACAGTACTGACCACGAGGCAGAGTACATCAGACAGATCTGTGTCACCATTGGAGGAGGTTTACTCTTTCTCCTCACCATCAGAAGCATAGAGCAGAGCTTCCTACCCCGGAGTGTGCCCCCTCACCTTGATGGGTGGCACAGTGGGTGTCTGGTGCAGAGTCTAGGGAGGGATCCTACATCCATCACTTTCAATTTGGTATGGTTACCCTTGCCTCTATAATCCCCTCCCTGAATCCCAAGGATTCATGCTTCAAGATGCCTAATTTCACATATCAGTACATCCAGCTCATGGAAGTACCTGAAGTTCTTGACAGGAACATTATGCTGTCCATACAGACTCCTGCCCTTTGGTCTCTTCAAAGGCTGTACAGAATCCTAGCTGTGGTGGCTGCCTGTCTGAGAAGACAAGTAATCCAGGCATATCCCTACTTAGATGACTGGCTGATATGGGGGAAATTCCCTCCCCTCCTCTCCCCCTACCCCCCCTCTCCCCCGGAAGTGACTGACTGCTCGGAATTCAGGTCAACAGAGAAAAATCCACTTCAACTCAGACTCAGAGCACAGACTTTATCAGGGCACTGTTGGATTGTAGGTTGTAGAAGAATGTGTCTGCCTTAACAGAGGTTTCAGACTACATTCATCCTTCCTCAACCAACTTTAGACTCATCCCAGCACACTGGTAAGGACCCACCTCAATCTTGGGGCATATGTTGGCATTCATGTATGTGGCCCAGTATGCTAACCTTCACCTTTGGTCCATGCAACGGTGGTTAAAATCACTGTATCTACCAAACAGACACAGTATGTACAAGGTGGTCAGAATTCCTTGAGAAACACTGTCCTCATTAGATTTGTTGATGAATCCAACTCACACTGCTCAGCACAGCACCCTTTTCAGTTCCTCTACCAACAAAGACTCTAGTTATGCATGCATCCTTTCAGGAGTAGGGAGAAAATCTCAACCACCCGAAGATTAAGGGAAGTGGTTTCCACAGGAGTCCATCCTACACATAAATGTTCTGCAACTTAGAGCTGTCTGACTGGCATGCAGGGCTTTCCTGCCTCTCATCCAAGATTGGTGATACACATGCTGACAGAAAACACCCCAACAATGCACTCCATCAACAGGCAAGGGGGAGCCAGAACATATCCCCTCTGCCAGGAAGATGTACTTCTCTAGGACTGGTGCGTCTGTCATCACTTTAGTCTGATAGCACTATACCTCTCTGGCCTGCAAACTTGTGAACCTCCTAGTTTCACACTTGTGAACCTCCTAGTAGAGCCTTCTTCGGAACCTCATTCCTCTGGAGGATCTTTTGCAGGTGGAGATTCCTGCTGATGAACCTATTTGAAACATGTCACAGCAACAAATGCCCAAGGTTCTGTCTCAGGGGAGGAGCAAGCCCATGCTCCCTCTCAGATCTATTTCATATCCAGTGGGCTCCTGGTCTGATGTATGCCTTTCTGCTGTTACCCAGGGTCTTGAGGAAACTGACACAGGATGTGGGTCTGGTCATCGTGATAGCCCCAGCGTGGGCCAGACCGTTCTTTTGGAACTTGAACATTATGAACCTAACAATGTGATGGTGATCATCACCTTACCAGTGACTGTAATTGTGTTTCTCAGAGATGTGTTGTCCACTCAGAGTCCTGCTCTTAGGGGATTCTTATTGGCAAAAACATAAGTACAGGTTGTAGCCAACACACTGTTCATGCCCTTGGCTATGGGGAGTGAAAGGGTATTTAAGACACAGGTACAGCCCAATGGACACTTCATTCAAAAGTATCTGATCTTGCATGCATGAGGCACTTGTGCACTGAGAGTGGAATCTTTATGGACAATACATCTCTGAACCACAGTTACTGTGAGGTGCCTAATATTTTATCTAGATGTTGTTATAATTCTGTCTTTTAATTATTGTTTCAAGGTATTTTCCTGATAATGAAGTAAGGTTTACTGGCGTCTACTGCCCAAGTTTACCTCCTAACATGTCTTTCAAAAATGGGGTACAAACGTTTGCTACCCACCAGTCCTCTGGTAGAGTTGCTTATTTTAAAGAGAGATTGTATATATTTGTTTGCAGTCCAGCCACTTGATTCTTAAATCCCTTCAGAGCTTTTGGATTAATAGTTTCTAGTCCTTGTGACATGTTGCTCTGGTAGTTTATCCATTTGTTCCTCCACCTTCTCTTTTGACACCTGAGTCTCAGGCAGTACCTCACTTCATCTTCATTATGTGAAAAGTGTTTAGGTAGGTATTTCCTCAAAATCCTGTGTAATGAAAACTGATGCAGAGTGATCATTTAGCATCTCTGCCATGTCTTCATTCTCCTTATTTAATTATTCAGCAACCTGGTAGTCCACCAGACACATGACATCTCCTACAGGCTTCCTGCTTCTAATATACTTTAAGAATACTTTGCGGTTTGTTCCATCTTTTTCTAGTACAGTAGTTAAAATTTACTGGAAGTGAAGTTTATTATAAAAATACTGGTATAAGCTTAGCTGATTTACTGGATTCCAAGTATAGAAACAAGATTCTTGTAAACTGATCATTAGCCATTGACTGGTCTCACTCACTTCACTTAGCAATTTTTTCCCTTCAAATATCAGCCAGACAAGTTCATAATAACAGAACGATAGAATATTAGTATACTCTTTTTGAGGGGGTATTTGGTGACATTTAATTAAGCAAAAGATATGACAAGGGGTGAAATTTGGTGTAATCATTTGCCCCTGTTTCTTTGGGTGTGTTCCTTTAATTCACATGGAACATAAATGAAAATATATGAAAAATGAAATCCTTAAAAATATTTTTGCATAAGACTGTCAGATTGAAGATTGTAATATGTTTCTTTCCCTTCATACTAACTTGGCTGCTGTGCTCAATAACATTTCAGAAGTCCTCTGTAGTTTAACTTGCAGTACTAAACAGGGACTATTTAAATATTATTTAGTGGTAGTAGTGTTTAACATGTATGCTGTGGTAGTGCCCAAAAGTCACAACCAGGTTGAGCCCCATAATAAATGACTGTCCCTGCCCACAAAGAGTTCTGATTTAGCATCTGAAGTGAAAGTAAGGGTATGTCTACATTACCCACGTTACAGCACGGTTAAAAAAACCAACACCCCGAACGAGCGGTGGTAGCTTTATCACCGGGAGCGTGGCCCCGGGCAATAAAGTGCCGTCTATACTGGTGCTTTTCAGCGCTAAAACTTTTGTCGCTCAGGGGTGTGTGTTTTTTCACACCCCTGAACGACAAAAGTTTTAGCTCTAAAAGTGGGAGTGTGGACACAGCCTAAATCTTTAAAGCTTCCCACTGTACTGTGTAGCAGTCAGGCTGAAGCAGAAATATTGCTTTTCCCTTTGAAGTTCAGCTGTCTGCAAGTACTGTTAATTGTGAGCAGCCTAGTTTCCACAGCTGCTACATTGCCTCACAGGTGGGAAAGAGATGAGCAGCTGCTTTTGAATTGTTTTATATTAAAAAAACCCAACAACCTAAATTGTGAAAGGGAGGTACAGTAAAGAAACTCCATTACTGTCAGGCCATTATAATAGTCTAACCAAGGGGTAAAAAGCTAAACAAAACCCTGGAGAAATGAGGAAATAAAGAGTTGAGGCAAAACTCCTCTGTTGACACCATTCTCAGCAACTTTGTTTGTTTTTATTGTTGTTGTTTAAGGAATAGCTGTTACCCTGTCTTTTTAGTAAAGTTGTTGTTATTTGGTAGTTTAACTCTGTTCTAGATTTGGTTAATAGAGTGGAGCCCTGTTATAGTAAAGTACTTCCTTCCCTCAACAAAAAAGTCCGTCAGGATTCCAGTTAGGTCTTATCAACACTTCAAATAAAGTAATGTTAGGGGATCCTATTAGAGCGTGGATCTCCCCAACAGTTAAAATTGTTCTGTTTACACTGTTTACAGACTGTAGGCAGAACATAGCCATGTCTCAAACCCTACTACAGCCTGGGGGGACATAGTTAAATACATTTAGATTCTGGCCGAACTACAGAGATAAATCCATTTCAGCTATGGCAAGGAATGTCCATATTGTAACTAGATCCCATGACACAGTTGTAGTTGCATATGGAACCTCCATGCCTCCCACTTTACCTTGATGGTGGTGGAAGGAACTCTCTCCATCTCTTGATATTGTAGGAGCAATCTGCTGTTTAGGATGCAGTGAGTCTGAAAGTCTTTATTGTCACTCCCTGCTATGAGCCAGCTGCAGCAAGACATGGCTCCAGAAATTCCTCCTTTATCTCGGCCTCAGTTTACTGGCAAAGTTTCTTCTTCTCCCCTTCCCTCAGCAAGAGCAGAGTGTTGGGGGTGGGTGATAATCCCTTTGGAATGTGGAATTTGACACCTATCAGGAAGATAATTGCTGTATTCTCAGGTTTTAGCACAAGGAACCCAGTTTATAAGTGAGAAAAACTTCTATGGGTGAAATAAATTCTCTGGCAGACTGGCACCTATGTGGGGGTCTGGAGGCTAGCAGCTGTACAGTTGGGTCTACATACTAACTACAAATATGTCAGTGTGGAGGAGAGTATTAGAGTGAATAGTGGGTCGCAGGGAGTCACTGGATCCAACATCAGGCAATCTAGTGTCCATGAACTTGCAGATATTGAGATGAGTGCAGGTAAGCTTGGCTGCAGTTCATCTGTAGTCACTAGTGAATCTTTTGCTTCAAGTCCCTTTACAGAGTAGCTGCATTCAGTTTCTCTGTGGGATTCAAGAATTTAATTTGGGCAGATTCTAATACTCTTAGGTACATCTATTCTAGATTAAATTTTGTTTTTGTTTTTTAAAGCTAACACTGCACTACTGATTTTAAAATGTGGTTGCGGTGATAGTTCATCTCAACTGACACATATTAAAATACAACTTTCCTGTCTACGCTGCAATTCTAAAATATGGTGGTTAAAATATGTTAGCTAACTTGATTTAATAAAACACTCTTTATCTATTTTAGACAACATAACTTACTCATATTGAGTAACACTTTACAAATAGCTCTCCATTGATTTTAATGGATCCACTGAAGGAGTAAGGTACTTTTCAGCATGTGTAAAGGGTATGAGAATTTGGCCTTTTATAAGGAAAGTGAAGCTTTGCATGAGAATGAAAGTTTGTATAAATATATTGTAGAAATTTGGGACTTTAACAACGTTTGTGATGACACTAAACTGGGGGGAGAGGTAGATATACTGGAGGGTAGGGATAGGGTCCAGAGTGACCTAGACAACCAAAAGAAATCTGATGAGGTTCAACAAGGACAAGTGCAGAGTCCTGCACTTAGGAAGGAACAATCCCATGTACCGCTACAGGCTGGGAACCGACTGGCTAAGCCGCAGTTCTGCAGAAAAGGACCTGGGGATTACAGTGGACGAGAAGCTCGATGTGAGTCAGCAGTGTGCCCTCGTTGCTAAGAAGGCCAATGGCATGTTGGGCTGTATTAGTAGGAGCACTGCCAGCAGATCAAGGGAAGTGATTATTCCCCTCTCTTTGGCACTGGTGAGGCCACACCTGGAGTATTGTGTTCAGTTTTGGTACCCCCCACCACGGAAGGGATGTGGACAAATTAGAGAGAGTCCTGCGGAGGGCAATGAAAATGATTAAGGAGCTGGGACACATGAGTTATGAGGAGAGGCTGAGGGAACTGGGGTTATTTAGTCTGCAGAAAAGAAGAGTGAGGGGGGATTTGATAGCAGCCTTCAACTACCTGAAGGAGGGGGGTTCCAAAGAGGATGGAGCTAGGCTGTTCTCAGTGGTGGCAGATGACAGAACAAGGAGCAATGGTCTGATGTTGCAGTGGGGGAGGTCTAGGTTGGATATTAGGAAACACTATTTCACTAGGAGGGTGGTGAAGCACTGGAATGGGTTACTAGGGAGGTGGTGGAATCTCCATCCTTAGAGGTTTTTAAGGCCCTTGACAAAGCCCTGGCTGGGATGGTTTAGTTGCTGTTGGTCCTGCTCTGAGCAGGGGATTGGACTAGATGACCTCCTGAAGTCTCTTCCAACCCTAATATTCTATGATTCTGTGATTTAACAATAGGTGGAATTTTGCCATAACAGAGTTCCCTATAAATGGGTTCCCCTATATTACATGAAATCTCTTCCCCTGCCCCTCCCATTTCCTCTTATGCTATGTCTGCCCTACCGCGGTAAGTCGACCTATGCTACGCAACTCCAGCTACGTGAATAACATAGCTGGAGTCGACGTACCTTAGGTCGAGTTACCACAGGGTCTACACTAGATTAGACCTGCTAAATCAACCGCCGGTGGATAGATCTCAGAGCGTCGATCCTGGCTGTAATGTAGACCTGCCCATAAAAAGTAACTGGCAGGCATAGGTGCTAGAACTAGGGATGCTGCCACACCCCTTCGCTTGCAGTGGTTTCCATTATATACAGGGTTTACAATTTGGTTCAGTGTCTCTCAGAACCCCCACTATACAAATTGTTCCGGCGCCACTGCTCTGAGGCAGAATTCATTGTATGATATGCCATGCCTGTGTTTTCACCTGGGAGAACATTTACAAATATGTTATGAAACAGACTATACTGTACTAGACGTTATAGTGCAAGTAGTGGGATACCCTTTAATTACAGCAGTGCAAATAGCACCATTTATTTTGCCGTATTGTATATATTAATACAATATGCCTAAGGTTAAAAAAAATTCTTGCTTTTGTGACAGGGTCGGGCCAGATGGCTACAGGAGAGTAATAGAAGGCAGATATATTAGCCCCAGGTTAAGTAGGTCCCTTTTCCCTGGGTAAGGGAACAGGGAAGGTTCCAGAACAATCAAGAACCTTCTGGAGACAATTAAGACAGACAGGCTGATTAGAACACCTGCAGCCAATCAAGACGCTGCTAGCATCAATTAAGGCAGGCTAATCAGGGCACCTGGGTTTAAAAAAGGAGCTCACTTCAGTTTGTGGTGCGCGTGTAAGGAGCTGGGAGCAAGAGGCGCTAGGAGCTGAGAGTGAGAACGCATACTGTTGGAGGACTGAGGAGTACAAGCATTATCAGACACCAGGAGGAAGGTCCTATGGTGAGGATAAAGAAGGTGTTGGGAGGAGGCCATGGGGAAGTAGCCCAGGGAGTTGTAGCTGTTGCACAGCTGTTCCAGGAGGCACTCTAGACAACTGCATTCCACAGGCCCCTGCGCTGGAACCCGGAGTAGAGGGCGGGCCCGGGTTCTCCCCCCCCCCCCCCCCCCGGACCTCCCAACTCCTGGTCAGACACAGGAGGAGTTGACCTGGACTGTGGGTTCACGAAAAGGGCCAAGCTGAGGGCTACCGTGAAGCTCCAAAGCGAGCAAATCTGCCTATAAGCGCAAGACCCACCAAGGTAGAGGAGGAACTTTGTCACACTTTGTATTGGATTTTAGAAAGGCAGTTAAAATTAATGTTTAATTAACAGTTTAATCTTACATAAGAAGAAAAATCTGAACGTCAATGAAACCTACACAACAGGCACCCCCTGTTGTAAACAACCACTTCAAAATATTCCCAAAGTGTCCCTTTGTTCATTCTTTAAAGGCCCATCTCTACTTTGCAACAAATTTTTCTTGGTCCCTTTAATTGTCAGTTAAGACATGTTTCAGTGCTCAGTACATAGTCTTCAGCTATGGCTATATTAGACTACATTATTAGAAGCAAGAAAATTTCTATGTACTAGATGCTGTTCACACATATAACAATGAGGCCACCAGTCCCTGAGTTGAGCCTTTAGGTACTATTCATCATCATCAATATTTTTTTTGGTAAAGAGGAACACAATCCCTATGTAGTACCTGTTCTTTGTGACCCCTTCTGGTAAGCTTGTCCAACGTTACTTTAATGGAAAGCTCACTTATTCCAAAACTGAAATGAATCAGTCTCTCTCTTTATAGCCTATATTTTTAATAGCTTATTTTTTCTGACTCGGGTGTAAATTCCTGCAGATAAAATTAAAATGCCCCCTTGTGGTAAGTAGTGATATCTCAAAGCAGTTGCATTGCCCAAGTTTTAATATTGTCCCTCTTATAAAATGGCTTAAAAAGATCCAGTTAAAGTATATGTAACAGTTATGTTACAAGGCTGTTTTGAGATCCCTCTTATACAAAGATGTTAAAAATGATAGTTTCTATCATATCATTTTCATTCTATCAAATTTCCTCCCTTTTGTGTTCAGACGAGTAATACTATTTGAATATATTTTTTTATAATTTCATTTTGTTTATGTAAAAACTTTTTCATAGTAAATACTCTAAAATTAAAAAATTGGACTAAGGAAAAAAATCTCATGGAACTGAATGAGAACTAATAGGCCTCAAAGATTATTTCTATCCTAAAAAGGGCCCAGTCCTTATAAATGTATATCTTCAATGAGAGTCTTTACTATTTAATCAGTTTATACTCTGGCACTACTCAGATGCCTAAAGTTAAACAACTACTTAAGTCTTTGCAATTTTGGGGACATGTGTGTATATTTTAGTGAATTTTAAAATCAATGTTAATCTTCTTTGATGGTTAATATACACAGTAATCAATTTTTTAAAAAGTGTGCATGATAAACCCAGATGGTATCCCATTATCTGAGCACAGACTAATTTGAATCAGCAGGCAAAACTTTTAAATATTGTAATTGACTGCAATAAGTTAGCTTGACAAGATTGCAGATATGCACACTGAAATACTGAAAAGCTTATAAACAAAGAGTTAATATATGTGGGTAGCAGCTGTTTACCTTTTATTATTTAATGTACATGCAAGACAATATCTATTTTCAAATCTCTAATTTAAAATAGCCAAAAGATTTTTATAGCTGTTTTAACAAAACAAATAAAATTGATTGTATGCTGAAAACGTCTAAACCAAGTTTCAGACAAACAAGTTTTAACAGGAGATTTACTGAAAAACAGGTTTTACCCTGACCTGTTGTTCTAGCATTGTTAACAGATATCATTACATTACATAGAAGACTACAGGATCAATGATTTCATATTTCTGCTTGCTAGTCACATTTTAAATATTCTCAGTACAAGTGCTGGCTGGTCAGAAAGAATCCAGGAAGGAGAATATATGAAAGACAACCATATCTGTAATACAAGGTTCTTGACAGCTTAGTACTAGTTTGTTTGGATATACAGAGAGTTTAAACAAGTAGTCCACGTTAAAGCCATTGGGATCAATTCATCAATAGGAAAATTTTAAAATGCTTAAAATTAAATTTAAAATGCTTAAATAATTTTAAATAATTGGATTCAGCCAAATCAAGTTGCCCTTTATTGGTATTTAGGGATAATGGACATGTACAAAACACTCTTGGAAATTGTCATATTTAAATATGGAAATTACATACATTTTCAGGATGTAATGCATATGTGTGTTCATGAGAACAGAAGTGTTAGCCAGTATTGGATCAAAAGTGGTATTGCTGCTTTAACAGCAACTAAGCAAAAGCAATTACAGCATTTTTTACTTTTATACTTTTTAGGTGGTTTCAAACACCATCACAAGTTTTTTATCATGCAGCAACTGAACATGGAGGAAAAGATGTCTATCCAGGGCAGTGCTTATGGGAGGGTTGTGAACCTTTTCAGCGGCAGAGGTTTTCCTTCATTACCCACTTACAGGTACAGATTTTCTCACTATTATTTTATAAAGTAAAATGTGGAATTTCATTGAAAAGTCTTCAGATAAATTTTTTTCCTTTTCTCAAACAGGATAAGCACTGCTCCAGAGATGCTCTACTTGCAGGATTAAAACAAGATGAACACGGACAAGCAGGAAATCAGAAACCTTCCAATAAGTAAGAGACATGATCCTCATTACTGGTAGAGAAAATAGAGTCAGAAATCACTGGAAGAAGGTTGTATATTTATAATTTGATTTATCAGGCGTTGTTCTAGATAGAGCAAAATATAGTAATCCAACATGCAGTGATGCATAAAATATAAATATAAAATAGGCAAGAGAAATGAGTGATTGGACTAGATGATCTCCTGAGGTCCCTTCCAACTCTGATATTCTATGATTCTATGACATCTGAGAGAAAAGGTCACAATGGTCATGGAAAGCACAGATGAAAAAGCCACATTGATGATCCAAGAGCAATTGAGGGTCCTGTGCCCCTAAACTTTAAGAGCCAGTGATAAAAAAGTGATAAGCACCCATCTTCAGTAATGGAGACAAACTCACCATACTCTCCGAATTCTCTCCCAGACAACCAACATTATCTTTTTGATTACAGTGGATCAGCAGCTCGGATGTAGTTAAGGTTGAGAGTCACTTAGTGGTTAAAAGACTACAATTCTAAATGCTCTAAAATCCACATACTGACATGGATTGCCTCAAAATTTGCTATGCCTTGTGAGAGTTTGGGGTAGGGATAATTGTTCAAATTTGGGGTCATTTGAGCAAAAAGTTGTCAATATAAAGCCCCCTAAAAACCCAGCATTTTACAAAATCATCTGATTCTTCCAAGATTTTTTTATGCACACCTGGGGCTCTGCTCTCCCCAAAGTGCTCCAGATTTATCATAGTTACTGCACCCAATGCCCCTTTGGAGCATTTCTCTGCATAAGTTATTCAGGTTCAGGTAGAAACTCCAGTTTGGTATGTCAGTTAAAAGTCAAAGTTCCCCCGAGCCAATGGCTCTTCGAGTTGGCTCTTCATGTGGTTAAGGCACGTCAGTTTTGTAGCCAATGATACACGACGACTAGAGAGTGATGTGGCCAGCATCATGTCCAACCATATTTAACTTCTGTACCCTTATGGATCAAGTATTCATTTTGCAGCTGGGTGAGTTGGAGGTGGCTTTTTAGTATGATCAAGCCTCGAATTGATCAATCAGTTGATCAAGACTTGAACCTATGACCTTCAGGATTGTAGTTGAATGTGTCAGTTGCTCAAGCCAAAGAGAATGAGGTGCACATGTGCAGCAAAATTATGTCTTTGTTAACAGTCAAAGGGTTTCCAGGCAGTCTGTTGTCACAGTAATTGGGTGGCTCAAAGATGTTATTTTGATCATGGAATCTTTATAGTACCCATGCACTGAGTTCAAACCCTATCCCTGCAACTGTCAGAGAATGTCTGTTGTGCATGTTCCTTGCTCTCTGCCTGCATTCTGTAGGGGCTTGTTCTGGAAGTTTTTCTCTGAGACCAAAATTGCTGAGTTAAAAGCAATAATTTTTAAAAGGTCAAATTTACAGACAGTTTTCGCATTTACATCAGACTGTTGTCAAAGAAAATAACATTAATTAAACAGAGGAAAGATACCCTAACTTCTTCCTAAAGTAGTTTAATGAATTTATAATAAACCATGAGATTGAGTGTGATCAAAGGAAACCCATGGCATTTAGTTCAGGGGATCCTGATACACAGCCCCCCCTAACATGAGCTGCTCAAACATTTCCAGATTCTTACAATTTTGGGGGGGCCAAAGCAAGGGAATATTGGGGGGTCAAAGCAGTGAGGAGGAATGGTGAGTGTGTATATGTTGGAGCTGTGCAGGAGATGTGGAGGTTGGGAGAGTGCAACGTCGGGGCCTCTGCCCCTTTTGCCTTATAGTTGTGCTCTGGCACAGTTACAGAGGAGCCAGCATGCCCCTAGATAATGGCCCACATTATTGCAAGGAATTGTTTAAACACCATTTTTTGAAAACTCAGTTTGATAACTAGAATTGGGTTTCAAAAAAGCAATTCTTCTATGATTCCTTAATGAATAAAGGATTGCCTTCAAAGAGACCTCCGCTATCTGGAAGCTCGGAAGTGCTCACTGAGCAGGACTGTAAGGAGGGAAAGTAGGGCGTCTTCCCCTCCAGTGTTGTCTTGGTGGGAAGCGGCGCCATCTGTGCCCTTTCTGGTCCCCTAAAAGCACCCCCCATCCCCCACAATTCCTCCTAAGGCCAAAGGAGGGGGCTCCAGGCCTCCCCTTTCCTCCTCTGCTCCCCAACCAGGGCAGGAACCTAGAAATCTCCACACTCCCCAGGTTTACCCTTCCTTTAATGCTGATGTTTCTAGAGGAAAGGGGGTGGTCAGAGCAGTGCAGGAGGGTGTGAGGAGGAAGGGAGGGGTCTGAGCTGTGCAGTGAGGATGTGGGGGGCTTTAGCAGTGTTCCCACAAACCTCTCCACATCCATACTCCCTTTCTTGTCCCCCCCCCTTAAAACATGCCCCTTCAGTGCTGAGACCAGATGGGGAGCTGGGAATGAGCATGTTCAGTGCATGGCACATGCATATAGTGCAGAGAGTGGAATGAGGAACTGAGAATGGGCATAGTTGGTGTACAGCACTGAGACCATAGTTAGGAGCTGAGAATAAGCATTCTCAGAGCATGCATTGCACAGACCCAGAAGCACTGAGACTTTGGGGGTGGGATGGGAACACCTACTGAGTTGAATGGAGCAATTCACACATCTCAGACCTATTATTTCAGGCTATCTACATCTCCATGGGTGTTCTTATTCAGCTGAGAATATCTCATTGACATGAATGGGCCACTTCATACCTCTCTGAGCCTCTTGTGCTGCAGAGGGAAGTGTAGAGATCCTTCCCCGTACACTGACTAGGCCCAGATTTGGGGAAGGACAGACTCTACATATCCACTGTCATGCCCCTTCCTGCCTCCAGCTGGCACATGTACGCCTCATAGCCCCACCTCCTCACCCCACCACCACCACCTATGGCTCCTCCAAGCTTTCCAGGGACATGGAATGACAAGGAGGAGCTTGTGTGCCTGTGAGGGGGCTCAGAGCAGCAGGGGGCAGGGAGTAGGTGGTTAGAGGAATGCAGGGAACATTGGAGCATGACTGAGCTGTGGGGTAGTGGAGTCTGAGCAGTGGTGAGGAACATGAGCAATGAGGAGAGATGTTGGGATGATGTAGCAATGCAGGGAACAGTGGGATGGAAAGGAGCAGGGGTCTGAGCTGTGCAGTGGAAAAACAAGGAGGCTTTCAGCTCTGTCCCCCCAAGTTCCTCACATCCATTCCCTCCATATCTGTCTTCCCGTTTCAAAAATATTCCCAATGACTCCATGCTAGTCTGTACACTGTTCTTGTGTCTTCTCCCTGGATCCTTCACCTGTGGAGGGGTGGACTAGAAGGGATAACTGAGCTGTGCTGGGCACAGCGTTTACTGTTTTGGATGGCATTTGGATAGCCACCATCCCCATTCATTTTAAATGTTGGCTAATAACGTATTCCTTCAAACAGTTATCAGAAAGCTAGCTTGTTCTGAAGTATACTAGTGTTGATTAGTTAGATACTTGTCCTTTACAAATGCCATCTGTGAAATGCAGTGGTTTTCTGAGAGAGGTGTATTTTCTCACCTTCACCTAACTAATCCTGTGGCACTTGTGAGCCACGGTTTTCCCCTGTTGAATCAAAACTACGTGAGTGTTGAGCACTGAGAACTCCTTTAGCTGTGAGCTCCAAAGAGGTTAAAAAGAAAAGCATATCAAGAGTAACTGTCTTGATAAATACAAATGTGCTAGAAAGCATCACATAATGCTTAATACCTATATCTTTTCTTTATCCGTGTAGGCAGCCAACTGCAGGGAGTAGTACCTCTACTCCTAGAGCACAGAAAGCTATTGTGAATCATCCTAGTGCTGCCCTCATGGCACTAAGAAGGGGATCAAGAAATCTTGTCTTCAGAGATTTTACAGTAAGGATCATTTAGATTGTGTATTTGAAATTAATGGGTGACTGATTTGTTTTTAATATGATTTTCTTTCTATTTTAGGATGAAAAAGAGGGACCAATAACTAAACACATCCGATTAACAGCTGCCTTAATATTAAAAAATATTGGTAAATATTCAGAATGTGGTCGCAGGTGAGCAATCTTGTAATTCTTCTAATGCCTTCTAATACAATACAGTGTGAAACATGTTGCTTCCATGTTGCATTAATACCTTTTAGGTTCCAGATGACAGGCGGATTTTATATTTAATAATTTTAAAAACAACTTTCAAATAGGATTCCACTGTAATGTGGCTACCTGATTAATATGTTAGCTTTATATAATACAAAATTACATAGAGGTGATGGCAAAAAAGAAAGGGTAAAAGTGAGTGAAATGGCATTTGAAATTAATTTCATCTTGTACATCTTGCACAAGTTGAAGTAAAACATCTAATTTGCCAAAATGGATTATAATACAACGGGAACAGACGAGGTTACAAAATTGTTTGTCTCTCTGTTTGCAAGCTGTTTAGAGCTGAGGTCCTCCAATAAATACAGTAGGAGAAATGATGTAACCTTGTGTAGTTTAGCCACATGATTATATTTGTTTTGTAGGTCGCCTAGAAGCATAGTTCTATTAGAATCTCTAAACGGGAAGATTACAAGATCAATATCTGATGAGATGTAGACCTAGAAATTCTCACTTTAGAAAGCAGTAGTGAAACTGAAGACTGCTTTTATTAGTCCAAGATAGAAATGTCTCTATTTTAAAAAGTATATTTTAAAGAGTTATTAACATAGTGTATAGTTAATTATTATGAACTTTGCTACTCTCTGCCATTTTTAGAAGCACAACCTCTTGATCTGTTTTACACTATTTGGTTCCTTTCATGGGCACCAAGTGTACTTTATCTGTGCAGTAAGTGAGGTCCAATCTTTTCAAAAGTGATCAGAGATTTGGGCTGCTTCAATTTTTGGGTGCCCAATCTGAGATACCTTAAAGGGACCAGTTTTTGTGTGTTTTGTTGTCAGCAAGTGAATGCTCAACAAATTCTGAAAATCCAGGCCCCTTTAAAATGTCTCATGTTGGTCATAACATCTTATTCCCAACTTAAAATATATCTAAATGATCTTCTACAGGTTACCTATTTTTTATTCTTCGAGTGCTTGCTCATGTCCATTCTATTGTAAGAGTGTGCGCTTGCCACATGCACTGGTGCCAGAAGTTTTTCCCTCAGTGGTATCCCTAGGGGACCGGCTCTGGTGCCCCCCAGAGAAGTGCGCGTATGCACCGGTATAAGGGGCGCTGCCAGCTCCTCTCTCCCTCAGTTCTTTCTTACCGCCAGTGACGGTGCTGGAATGTCTCCTTGCCTCAGCAAGCTTTCCTTCTCAACTGTGCCTTGTTGTGAATTCTCCTGTATATAGTTCTTAGAAAGTTTGAGTAATTTATTAGTTCCCTTCGTGTATAAGTTAGAAATAGTTAGTCCCCTGCAGGACTTAGCTTAGGGATTGGGCATGCCCTGGGCTTTAAGCCTTGCGACCACTGCAAAAAACCTATGCCAGTCAGTGATCTCCACCAAAGCTGTCTTAAGTGTTTGAGGGAGACCCACAAGTGACAAGTATCGCATTTGTAAGAGTTTCAAGCCCCGAACCAAAAAGGAACAGAACATTTGACTAAGAGTGCTCCTAACAGAGTCGGTCCTCACACCGACCTCAGAGCTATCCAGATTGGACTGCACTCCAAGTACTGCAGCTTTGGTGCGGAGTGCACCGCTAGCACGGCCTCTGACCGGGGCCAATCCCCATCCCCTGTACCGGCTAAAAAGCAGACAAAGACCGGGAAAGGGCGTTTTCCTACATCCCATAAAGGGAGGGAGAAAGCTGGAGGAGAGCAAAGACCCGCGCGGGGCAGCTCTTCCCCTCTGGACGGTGGCCAGGCTTCAGCACCTGTTGAGCTGTCGAGATCTGTTCATGACCCACCCATCATCCCGGGAAGGAGGAGAGGCTCTTGGCACCTGGCAGTGCTGTCCACACTGGAGGACTTTCAGGCTGCTAAGGACATATTGCCCCTTCCAGTGCTGCCCACGACAGCCAGCTAGGTGCCCCATTCAAGGGGTAAACCCGCTCTGGAACCTTTCCAGGAGTCCCCATTGGTTCGGCACTGCTCCCTGATGCAGGGAGTGCCCCACCAGAACAGCACCAACAGCTTACCTGTCAGAGTTCCCCGCGTCATTCCCCAGACTCTAGACAGTGTTCCCCGGGATCCCGATGTCATTCACTGGGTGTCTGGCACAGATCCATGGAGGCGTGTCGCCAATCCCCAGAGTCCCGGCACCAGTCCCTGGAGCGGCGGGGTCAATCTCCAAACTCGCAGAACCGCTCCAGAGAGTCCAGACACTGGTCCCCGAGTCCCGTAACTGGTCTCTGATTTACCGGTACGGATCCCCGTGGGCAAGGCATTGATCCCCTAAGCCGGGATGTCAATGCTCTCACTCCCGATCCATGGAACGGCACCGCTCTCACATCATGAGGCATCGATCGCCGGGGTACAGATGCCAATCCGCTGAACACCACTGCGGGCCACCAGAGGCACAGCACCGGGAGCTGTCTTCCTGGTACGAGTCACCGGTGGAGACCCATGGAGAGGGCCGACAGGATCGAAGTAGGCAGGCAGCATTGTGTCCCTCAAACATATCTCTTCCTCCTCACTCTCTGAGGCTGAGGAGGAAGATTTACTGGCAGGCCAGGGCCACCCACCAAGGGCATCAATATTCCCATCAGGACCATCAGTGCCTACATGGCCTCAAGATCAATGGCTGGCTCCCTGGAAGCTATGGAATCCCTAGGGGTTTCCCCAGCCATCGCAGAGGTACTGATCAGTCTCAAGGGCATCTGAGAAACAGTCAGCAACAGTCTCCCAGCCACCCCCGGACTCAGAAGCAGAGTCAGACCAAGGTCCCCAGGGTCAGCCATCCCCAGCTGGCACTCCCCTGCGGAGGCCACGGAGCTGGCAGACTGGCCGTTACCTGCCTCCTCATCCTCTTTGCATGATGAGGCAATAGCAGGACCTTCCCATACAGTCCCCCAGAATGATATAAAAGCCCACCAGGAGCTTCTTAAGAGGGTGGCTTAGATCCTGGGGTTAGAGGCTGAGGAGCTGGCAGAACCCTCCAATTCTTTTTGATGTTATGAGCACAACGGCCCCTTCCAGGGTGGCATTACCCATCCACGAGGAAGTGGTAAATCTGACCAAAGCCTTATGGCAAACTTCCTCTTCCCTGCCCCCCATTTCCAAGCGGGCAAAGAGAAAGTATTACTTACTTGCTAAGGGATTTGAATACCTACATACGCACTCCACTCCTAGCTCACGGGTGGTATTGGCAACCAATGAGCGTGATAGACAGGGCCAACAGGGATCAACTCCTAAGAATAAGAGGCAAAGAGGCTCCATTTCTTTGGTAGAAAAACGTATTTGATGGCCAGCCTCCAGTTAAGAATGGCCAACAATCAGGCCCTACTTGATCACTTTAACTTTAACATTGGCAGTCCATGGCCAAATTTGCAGACTTGCTGCCAAAGGAGCCCAGGAAGGACTTCCTGGCTATCCTGGATGAGGGCAGAGCTATGGCCAGGGTAGCTCTCCAAGTGGCCTCAGATGTGGCAGACTCCACAGCCCAGACCATGGCGTTGTCCATTTCCATGCTCGCTGTAGTTGTTCGGCCTGTCGGTGGAGGTTCAGCAGTCCATCCAGAACCTCCCTTTTGATAGCCTGGCGCTATTCTCAGAACAGAGAGCAAATTACATGGCCTGAAAGACTCTAGAGGTACCATGCACTTGCTCAGCCTTTACATGCCGGCTCCTGTGAGAAAGTGGTTCAAACCACAGCACTCCCACAGGTTCGGGGACCAGTCCTGAACAAAGCCCTTCCACAGAAAAGCTAGGAGCTACAAGCACCAGCAAGGCCAACAGCCGGCACCCTTAGTTCCCTCGAGCTCCACCTGCAACCAGTGGGGTAATAATCAGGTATTTTGAGAGCATGCTCGAGGGTGACCTTCCAGCCTGTGTACTCGATCCAGCACCCCTGCTTTTTTCCAACCATCTGTCTCCCTTCCTCATGGCCTCGGCTTCTATAACATTGGACCAGTGGGTCCTCAGTACAGTAGCGAGGGGTACACCCTCCAGTTTATTTCTACCCCTCCCTCTCACCCCCACCCCTCTGCCCCGTCCCTCTTCGGAGACCCGTCTCATGAGCATCTGCTTGCTCAGAAGGTGCAGGGCCTTCTGTAAGTGGGAGCTGTGGAGGAAGTCCCTCTGCGCTTGAGAGGGAAAGGATTTTACTCCTTTTATTTTTTTTATCCCAAAGGCCAAGAGGGGACTACGTTCCATCCTCGACCTGCAGAGCCTGAACAAATATCTCAAGAAGTTGAAGTTCCGCTTGGTCTCCCTGACCTCCATCATTCCTTTCCTGGATCCAGGAGACTGGTATACCACCCTTGACCTGAAAGACGCTTACTTTCATATATTGCTCTTCCACGGATACAGAAGGTTCCTACGTTTCATAGTTGGGACCACCCACTACCAATTCGCAGTGCTCCCCTTTGGTCTAGCAAGAGTGCCACGGGTGTATATGAAGTGCATGTTGGTGGCAGTGGCCTGCCTCAGATGTTGGGGTATCCAGTTCTACCCATACCTCAATCACTGGCTTATTAAGGGACATTACAAGGTCCAGATCCAGTGCAGCATTGAGACGTTGCGAGCCACTTATCAAGCTCTAGGTCTGTTGATAAACAAATAAAAATCAGCATTGGTTCCGGTTCAAAGAATAGAGTTTATCCGAGCGGTCCTCAATTCTACCCAAGCCAGAGCCTTCCTGCCAGAGGCCAGGTTCAGGGCAATGTCAGATCTGATTGCCAATGTCACGACCCACCCACTCACCACTGCCCGGCTGTGCCTCAAATTATTGGGGCACATGGCCGCATGCATGTGCGTGGTTCAGCAGACGAGACTCAGACTGCGCCCCCTCCAGATTTGGCTGGCGTCAGTCTACTCCCCGGCCAGGCATTACCTGGACAAGTTCCTCAAGATCCTGCCATGGATGGATACTTCCCTGCAGTGGTGGTCTGACCCGGCACTAGGGTCGGAAGGTGTGCCATTTGCGAGCACATGACCCATGTCTCCCTGATATCTGATGCTTCCAACCTCTGATGGGGAGCGCATCGTGGTACACTGTGAACGCAGAAGCTATGGTCAAGAGAGGAACTCATGCTTCACATAAATGTCAGGGAGCTCAGAGCCATCCATCTAGCTTGTGGGGTATTCCTTTCCCCACCTTTCCTTCCTATGTCAACAGGCAGGGGGGAGCTCATTTGTCGGCTCTGTGCCAGGAAGCCCTTCACCTGTGGGACTTCTGCATCTGACATGCAATCCACCTAGAAGGCTCACACCTCCCCGGCATCTAGAACACACTAATGGATCGCCTCAGCAAGTCCTTCTTCTCTCACCACAAGTGGTCCCTCCATTCAGAGGTTGTCAGGATGCTCTTCCAGAAGTGGGGAGCTCCCCAATTGTACCTGTTCACCACCAGGCAGAACAGAAAGTGTCATCAGTTCTGTTCCCTGCAAGGCCTCGGCGGAGGCTCACTCTCCGATGCCTTGGTCAGGAGACCTGATGTATGCTTTTCCGCTGATCCCACTCATCAGTAAAGTCCTCCTAAAGATCAAGAGGGGTAAAGCACGGGTCATTATGTTTACCCCAGCATTGGTTCGGTATGCTTATGGACCTGGCTGTAGCAGCCCCTGGGCACTTCTCAGCTGCCTGGACCTGTTCTCACAGGATCATGGTCGGCTGCTGCACCCAAACCTCACCTCACTCCACCTCACAGCTTGGATGCTGCATGGCTAAATCCAGAGGAACAAGCCTGTTCTAGTCAGGTACAGCAGGCTCTCTTGGAGAGCAGGAAGCCCTCCACCAGAGCAACTTACCTGGCAAAGTGGAAGCATTTCTTATGCTAGGCAACAGAGCGAAGTATCTCCCCAAATCAGTCGTCTCTGCAGTCCATTCTGGATTACCTGCTTCACTTAAAGCATCAGGGCCTTGCCTTCTCTTCAGTCAAGGTTCACCTGGCACCTATATCAGCCTTCTACCCTTGCGTCCAGGGTAGATAGGTATTCTCACATGACATGTCTCTATCCAGGATATTTGCAGGGCCACGACGTGGTCTTTGGTACACACGTTCACAACGCATTATGCCATACCCAGCAAGCCAGAGATTACACTGGATTTGGCAGAGCTGTGCTGCAGTCGACACATCCATGAACCCCTACTCGTCTCTGGTGGTACTGCTTGGGAGTTACCTACCATAGAATGAACATGAGCAAGCACTCGAAGAAGAAAAGATGGTTACATTTCGTAACTGTTGTTCTTCGAGATATGTTGCTCGTGTCCGTTCCATGACCCAATCTGCTTCCTCTCTGTCGGAGTTTGTTAATGATCTGGAGGATGGTGTGGATTGCACCTTCAGCAAGTTTGCAGATGACACCAAACTGGGAGGAGAGGTAGGTACGCTGGAGGGTAGGGATAGGATACAGAGGGACCTAGACAAATTAGAGGATTGGGCCAAAAGAAATCTGATGAGGTTCAACAAGGACAAGTGCAGAGTCCTGCACTTAGGACAAAAGAATCCCATGCACGGCTACAGACTAGGGACCAAATGGCTAGGCAGCAGTTCTGCAGAAAAGGACCTAGGGGTTACAGTGGATGAGAAGCTGGATGTGAGTCAACAGTGTGCCATTGTTGCCAAGAAGGCCAATGGCATTTTGAGCTGTATAAGTAGGGGCATTGCCAGCAGATCAAGGGACGTGATCGTTCCCCTCTATTCGACATTAGTGAGGCCACACCTGGAGTACTGTGTCCAATTTTGGGCCCCACACTACAAGAAGGATGTGAAAAAATTGGAAAGCGTCCAGCGGAGGGTAACAAAAATGATTGGGGGACTGGAACACATAATGTATGAGGAGAGGCTGAGGGAACTGGGATTGTTTAGTCTGCGGAAGAGAAGAATGAGGGGGGATTTGATAGCTGCTTTCAACTACCTGAAAGGGGGTTCCAAAGAGGATGGATCTAGACTTTTCTCAGTTGTAGCAGATGACAGAACAAGGAGTAATGGTCTCAAGTTGCAGTGGGGGAGGTTTAGGTTGGATATTAGGAAAAACTTTTTCACTAGGAGGGTGGTGAAACGCTGGAATGTGTTACCTAGGGAGGTGGTGGAATCTCCTTCCTTAGAAGTTTTTAAGGTCAGGCTTGACAAAGCCCTGGCTGGAATGATTTAGTTGGGGGTTGGACTAGATGACCTCCTGTGATCCCTTCCTACCTTGATATTCTATGATTCTGTGAGGGAGGCGGGAGCCAGCAGCGCCCCTTATAGCGGTGCATATGTGCGCCACTCCAGAGGGCACCAGATCTGGTCCCCTGCGGACACCACTGAGGGAAAAAACTTCCGGGACCGGTGCATGTGGCAAGCACACACACCTACAATGGAATGGGCATGAGCAACACATCTCGAAGAACAACAGGTCCCAAAGGTAACCATCTTTTTCCTAAACCCTAAATTGTCTGTCAGAGCACAGCACAGCAATTGGGCTGTACACCATGGAGTCCGTAGAGGATGGGTGAAGGGAGGGAATCCTTTCACTCAAGCTGTGGAGCCCCAACAGAGCCACACTCCGGCCTCCTCATTGCATAAAGGCTCTCCCTATCTCCAGGCAGGAGAGTATCTGCTGGATTCCTATCAGAGTCTTCTGCCCTGTCTGTTGACTGTCCTGCTGCAAAGCAAGAAGCAAACAGAATCCTGATGAGCTCTTATGCTCTATGCTTATGGAGGAATGAGTAGGATTTACCCTTAGTATCAGTGATTACAGTTTTCAGAGTAGCAGCCGTGTTAGTCTGTATTCGCAAAAAGAAATTACAGTGTGTGCCATTTTTGCCCTTGTAACAACTGACTGGCTGAGTTTTTTTACAATCTCTAATCCAATTTTAGGATACTTTATTGTTTAAATAAAAACTTTAATAGCAGAAATAGTAGTTGTTAGTAGTAAACTTTTATTTCTGTCCCCTGAAAATGAACTTTCCAGTTATTTGGAGTTGTTTGTAACTCCACTTTTAAATGAGTTTCTTAACTAGACAGTAACTTCACTGTGTTATACGTTAAAAACAGCCCTGAAGCTTTGTGTCTTTTGTGAATAATATTGTGCTTGATACATTTTTATAACATTTGTTTAATGTAGAATTCTGCAATATTCTTTACTTTTTGCAGTGTAAACAACCTACAGAAATTCCATATGGTTAACAAAGTCAGATGTAGGTTTTTTGGTTTTTTGTTTTTTTCTTTTTAACTTCTGCTTTTCAGACTGTCCCTTTCCTGCAAATTCTTGTTTCTGATTTTGGTCACCCTTCCAGCCCTGAATGGAATCATAAGCCTAATGGAGTCCACTGAAATTTTGCTCTTGACTTCAGTGGAGCCAGGATCTCAGTCCTAATGTTTTCCCAATTCTTTTCAGCCTCTCTCTGGTACTGCCCTCTGCATACATCCTCACACATGCCTTTGTGTCACTAAAATTACCCTTTGGCTATGAAGGCTTAAATTGAGCTCTTTTAGCAATTCATCATTCTTAATTTCACACATGAATGAACAGGCACATATCACTGATAAGCCTCATGTTGTTCAACCTCTCTTTGTAGTTGCTATTCATCATCTCTGTTTAAATTATGAGACTTACAACTGTTCACATTTTTAAAGAATATTTATATTTGTGCCTCTGTATCTTCAACTGCAAGATACCCTGTTTTCCTGTATCCAGATTTATAGATTCTAAGGCCAGAAGGGATCATTGTGATCATCTAGTCTGACCTCCTGTACTTTTTCT